>NW_026914829.1:0-4800000 GCF_034315485.1 Pezoporus occidentalis
GTATGAGGCTTGCCAGACTGGTAAAGGAGGCCTTAAAGTAGATGTGTTGGGGGAGGGGGGGCATCATTCCATTCCAACACACCCAGTCAGTTGCCAGAACCTATAATAAATGCTTGGAGCAATGTAGAGATATCCCAGCTGCTCCAGCCAATGAGCCAGCTTCAGCTGGAGCTCGGCTCAGATGCCTCTATACAAATGCCCGTAGTATAGGGAACAAACAAGAGGAATTAGAGATGTGTGCACGTCTACGGGGGTATGATATAATAGACACCGCAGAAACATGATGGGATGGCTCCTATGACTGGAGTGTTGGAATGGAAGGTTACAGGCTCTTTAGAAAAGACAGGCCTGGCAGGTGGGGAGGGGGAGTTGCCCTTTATGTTAAGGATAGGCTGGAGAGTATGGAACTCTGTCTGGGGACAGGTGAGCAGTCCACAGAGAGTTTGTGGGTCAGGGTTAGAGGGAATACAGACATGGGAGACATTACTGTGGGGATCTGTTACAGACCACCTTATCAAGGAGAACCTGCAGATGAAGCACTCTATAGACAGATAGGAAAAGCCTCACGCTCACAGGCCCTTGTTCTCATGGGTGACTTCAACCACCCTGACATCTGTTGGAAGGACGGTACGGCCCGGCACAAGCAATCCAGGAGGTTCCTCGATTGTGTAGAAGAGGTGCCATGCTTGACCTCGTGCTGACCAACAGGGAAGGGCTCATTGGAAATGTGACTCTCCAGGGCAGCCTTGGATGCAGCGATCATGAGATGGTCGAATTTGAGATCCTCAGGACAGTGAGAAGAGCGTGCAGCAAGCTCACTGCCCTGGACTTCAAAAGAGCAGACTTTGCCCTCTTCAGGAACCTGCTTCGGAAGGTTCCATGGGATACAGCCCTAGAGGGCAGAGGGCCCAAGACTGTTGGTTGACATTCAAGTATCACCTGCTGCAAGCTGCAAGTGTTGCATCCTAACTAGAAGGAAGCACAGCAGGAGGGCCAGGAGACCTCCTTGGATGGATAAGGAGCTCCTGAGGAAAATTCAAATGAAAAAAGAGGCTTATAAAAAGTGGAAGCAAGGACAGGTGGCCTGGGAAGAGTACAGGGATGTTGTCCGGGAAGCTAGGGACCAGGTTAGGAAAGCTAAGGTCCAGTTAGAATTAAACTTAGCTAGAGGTATTAAAGATAATAGGAAGGGATTCTGCAGGTGCATACCAACTAAAAAACAGACTAGGGAGAATATAGGCCCCCTCAGGAAGCTCTCGGGAGAACTGGCTACACAGGATTTGGAGAAGGCTGAGGTTCTCAATGACTTCTTTGCCTCGGTCTTCACTGGCAAAGGCTCTGACCAAACCACCCAAGTCTTGGAAGGCAGATGCAGGGACTGTGAGAATGAAGACCTTGCGTTCACTGTAGGAGAGGAACTGGTTTGAGACCATCTTAAAAACCTGAACGTGCACAAGTCCATGGGTCCTGATGAGATCCATCCACGGGTCCTGAAGGAGCTGGCAAATGAAGTTGCGAAGATGCTGGCCATCATATTTGAGAAACTGTGGCAGTCAGGGGAAGTTCCTGATGACTGGAAAAAGGGAAATATAACCCCCGTTTTCAAGAAAGGGAAAATGGATGACCCGGGGAATTACAGACCAGTCAGTCTCACCTCTGTGCCTGGCAACATCTTGGAGCAGATTCTCCTGGAAGGCATGCTAAGGCACATGAAAATCAACAAGGTGCTTGGTGACAGCCAGCATGGCTTCACTAAGGTGAAGTCCTGCCTGACCAATTTGGTGGCCTCCTATGATGGGGCTACAGAACTGATGGACAGGGGTAGAGCAGTTGATGTCATCTACCTGGACTTGTGCAAAGCATTTGACACTGTCCCACATGACATCCTTGCCTCTAAATTGGAGAGATATCAATTTGATGGATGGACCACTCGGTGGATAAAGAATTGGCTGGATGGCCACACGCAAAGAGTTGTGGTCAATGGCTCAATATACAGCTTCAGACCAGTAATGAGTGTTGTCCCTCAGGAATCGGTGTTGGGACTGTTCTTGTTCGACATCTTCATCACTGACATGGACAGTGGGATTGAGTGCACCCTCAGCAAGTTTGCCAATGACACCAAGCTGTGTGGTTTGCTTGATATATTGGAGGGAAGGAATTCCATCCAGAGGGACCTTGACACACTTGTGAGGTGGGCTGATGCCAACCTTATGAAGTTTAACTATGCCAAGTGCAAGGTCCTACACCTGGGTCAGAGCAATCCCAGGCACAGCTACAGGTAGGGCAAAGAAGAGATTCAGAGCAGCCCTATGGAGAAGGACTTGGGGGTGTAGGTCGATGAGAAAATGAACATGAGCCAGCTTCAGTGTGTGCTTGCAGCCCAGAAAGCCAGCCGTATCCTGGGCTGCATCAAAAGGAACGTGACCAGCAGGGAGAAGGAGGTGATCCTGCCCCTCTACTCTGCTCTCGTGAGACCTCACCTGGAGTATTGTGTGCAGTTCTGGTGTCCTCAACATAAAAAGGACATGGAACTGTTGGAACAAGTCCAGAGAAGGGCCACGAGGATGATCAGGGGACTGGAGCACCTCCTGTATGAAGATAGGCTGAGACAGTTGGGGGCTGTTCAGCTTGGAGTAGAGAAGGCTGTGTGGAGACCTCATAGCAGCCTTCCAGTATCTGAAGGAGGCCTATAGGGATGCTGGGGAGGGACTCTTCATTCAGGACTGTAGTGATAGGACAAGGGGGAATGGGTTAAAACTTAAACAGGGGAAGTTTAGATTGGATATACGGAGGAAATTCTTTCCTGTTAGGGTGGTGAGGCACTGGAATAGGCTGCCCAGGGAGGTTGTGAATGTTTCATCCCTGGCAGTGTTCAAGACCCGGTTGGACAAGGCCTTGGGTGATATGGTTTAGTGTGAGGTGTCCCTGGCCATGGCAGGGGGTTTGGAACTTGATGATCTTAAGGTCCTTTCCAACCCTAACTATTCTATGATTCTATGATTCTATGATTGAAAGATATATGATAAAATTGGGAAAGATTAGAGGAGAATATTGAAGATTTTAGTGTGAAAGCCATCAAAGCTACATCTGAGCTGAAGATTAATAGATTAGCAAAGACACTTGTATATTTGATCTGTTCTTGCCTTTGTACAGTTATTCATTTTAAATACATCTGGAGAATGGGGACTTATGAAATCAAACAATACGGCTGTTGTCACATGTCCTATGACAAAATTTGGAGTTCCATCCTCATTTTGACAGAATTCTTGTTTGGTTGTTATAGACCAATTTTAAACAGAAACAAACAAACAAAAAAAAAACAAACCGAAAAACAAAAAATAAACCAAAGCAGAAGCAAGCTAATTTTGGCTCATATATCTTAGTGCAATTCAGTTGATGATTTATTTTACCTTGAAATGCCACCACACGCTGGTTGTTTTTGCAGTAACATTTTTTTTAGAGATATATATATATAGTTTGAATTCTACTTTAAAGACTTTCAAACTGTTAATCTTCATTTCTAATACTTATTAGCTTCCTTTGAGATCATCACAACTATACCGTAACCAATTGGTTATACTATCCTTCTCCATCCCATTTTCTTGTGTAGTGCAAAGAAGCCATAAAATCTACTGAATTCTGTTCCTAGGGAGATCTTCTGAAACAAGAATTTTCACAGGCAAGGGCATATGGCTTCTTTGTCTCACTTGTTTATTTCTGCTCTCTTGTAGACCCTGGAGTAGAAGTTTCCAGGATAGAGGTGTAATGTTTTGCTAGAACTTGGAACAAATGTTCCAGGAGATTTGCTCTTAACTGACACAATAATAAAGAAACTGAAAAGTGTGTCATGAAACCAGATACTTACTTTAACTTCATTTTTTAAATATTTGGTCTTGCTAGAGAAACAGAGCTTAACATTTTGGTTTGACAGTTGTGGAAATACAGTTATTATAAAAAAAAAAAAAACACCAAAAAAAAAACTCAAATTGTCTTTCTCTGCAGAAAATCCTATGGACTAGGTTTGTCTGGTAGAAGATGAATACACAGAGTTAACTAAGGCAGGGTCAATGAAACAATTGTACCACTTGGCAATTTTCAATGTAAGTTTGGTCAGTCAAACAACCAAATTAAATATCCCAATTAACCTTTTTTTCAAAAAGTAAGGAACAAAACATAATTATTAGTGTCAGGTTGGAAAGTTGCAGTTGCTACATTGGTTTAATGATTTGTTCTGAAATTGTACTTGAAAGTTGAGGTGAATAAATTTTGTTACATAAATCATTATGAGAATTTTGAACTGCCTCAGGCTGGTTAGAGAACTATAGATGAAAAGGTCTTATTCAGTGAAACATGAATTTGTTCTTCAAAGAGTCAAGATTTCTACCAAAATTAATTTGGAAAATGAGAAGCAAAAATGCCTTTTAAAAGGTGGGAGTTTTATGAAGTTCTTCATTTTAGTATTAAGTGAAAGAGGAGGCTTCATCTGCCATGTGTTTTGCTTTAATCATCACCTAAAATAATGTGCAGTTCCTTAGGCTACAATATTTAAACAGAGATCTGAAGTGTATGCTTACATTCTTAGATAGGAATGTAACCAATAGTTGTGTCCACACCTAAAGAGGAGAGAGTCCTGTGTTACCACTCTTCCAGGATTTTCTGTGCATTTTGTAATGGAAATCTACTGAATTCCAGTCTGCCCTTTGTATTGATTTCATAATGTGTTTCTGATTGTCACAACACTGTTGTGTCATACCCTTAGTCTTCCTTTGTAAGCCTTTAATGTGCTTTACTCTTTGAAATTTTTAGTGTTTGCTTACTTCGTTACAGAGTTTATTAATTACATATTTTGGGTTGCAACAGTTTCATATCTTTGATTGGGTGGGTGGGAAGTATCCTTATAATGCAATCATCGCCAGGCAGAAGACATGTATTTCATAGAATCATAGAATGGATAGGGTTGGAAAGGACCTTAAGATCATCTAGTTCCCTGGCATGGGCAGGGACACCTCACAGTAAATCATATCACCCGAGGCTCTGTCTAACCTGGCCTTGAACACCTCCAGGGATGGAGCATTCACAACTTCCTTGGGAAACCTGTTCCAGAGCCTCATCACCCTCACAGTAAAGAACTTCTTCCTTCTATCTAGCCTGAACTTCCCCTGTTTAAGTTTTAACCCATTACACCTTGTTTTATCACTACCATCCTTGATGAAGAGTCCCTCCCTAGCATCCTTATAGGCCCCCTTCAGATACTGGAAGGCTGCTAGGAGGTCTCCACGCAGCTTTCTCTTCTCCAGCCTGAACAGCCCAACTTTCTCAGCCTGTCTTCTTATGGGACCAGCCCCCTAATCATCCTCGTGGCCCTCCTCTGGACTTGTTCCAACAGTTCCATGTCCTTTTTATGTTGAGGACACCAGAACTGCACACAATACTCCAAGTGAGGTCTCATGAGAGCAGAGTAGAGGGGCAGGATCACCTCCTTCTCCCTGCTGGTCACGTTCCTTTTGATGCAGCCCAGGATACGGTTGGCTTTCTGGGCTGCGACCGCTCACTGAAGCCGGCTTATGTGAAGTTTCTCACTGACCTACACCCCCAAGTCCTTCTCCACAGGGCTGCTCTGAATCTCTTCTCTGCCCAACCTGTAGCTGTGCCTGGGATTGCTCCAACCCAGGTTTGTGGTGCAGCAGGAAGGGTGTAGGCCCCTCACCAACTCAAGATATCGGCTCTATTGGTGGCTATCAACCTCCCAGAAGGAGCTTGGATATACTGTGCACCTGCTGCGAAGTTATGTCCTCTGCACTCTCCAGAAAAGGTGTAGCAACCTAGATGGAGCTCCCATGAAAAACAGGCAGCCATCCAGGCCTCTGGCAGCAGGGCCTTTCTCTAGTATCGGATGGCAGAAGAGACAGCATCTGTGTCAGATGTGACCAGGTGGATGATCTGCTCTGCCTGGTGGCAGAGCTAAAAGAGGGAGTAGAAAGGTTAAAAAGCATCAGTGAGTCTGAGAAGATAGAGCGGTGGAATCAAGCTCTTGCGTTACTGAGACAGGAACAGGAAGGGCCAGCAGGAAAAAACAAAACCCAGGGGTACTGAATCCTTCCCCTGCCAACCTGAAGGCAGCATCTCAAGGGAAAGGAGTGAATGGATGCAAGTCCACACTTGGAAAAAACCCCCATGGTCCGCACAAAAACCCCCATGGCCTACTTTACTCTCCCAGGTGCCTCTGTACAACAGGTATGAGGCTCTGGATGTGAAAGGCCAGTCAGTGGATGAGGAGGATAAAGGTCCATCTACACCAGAAGTAGTGATAGGGTCAGAAAGGCTGGCTACAGGCTGTTCAGAAGGGGTAGGCAAGGAAGGACAGGTGGAGGAGGTGGATATCCATCTGAAATGATCAAGTGTGAAGAGTTGTCTCTGAAAATAGCCACAAGCAGATTGAAAGCTTATGGGTAAGAATCGGAGACTGAGGCAACAAAGGAACTTTGTGGTTAGTGTCTACTACAGGCTGCCCAATCAGTGGGAGTCTTCTTACTCCAGCTACAGAAGTCATCGTGCTCACAGGATCTTGTCCTGCTGGGGGACTTCAACCACCCTTCATTTCAGCTGGAAAAGTAGCACAGCTGGCTGTAGGCAATCCAAGATATCTTGGACTGCATTGAAGATAACTTATTATGCCAGGCAATAGGCCTATCAAAGGGGATGCAATACTGCATCAGAGGGTCATCCAATGCAAGTGAGCTAATCAGTGGTGTCAAGATTGGAAGCTGCAGTGATCATGCATTTGTGGAGTTCACAGGTCTGAGGAAGGTGGGACAGGCAAAGAATATAGTCAGGACCCTGAACTTTAGGAAAACCAACTTTCAGCTCTTCAAGAATTTAGTCAGTAAGACCCTTGGAAAACTGTCCTCAGGGCTGGCAGATTTTTAAGGAGGCTTTCCTAGAGTACAGGAGGTCACAATTCCCAGGCATAGGAAATCAGGTAAGGAAGGCAAGAGAGCAGCATGACTGAGTCAAGACTTACTGTTCAAAAACTAAAGGGCAAGAAGGAAATGCATGGGGAGGGACAGGGATCCTGGGAAGTTTATAGGGATACTTCCCTTCCTAGAGATGCAATGTCACATTCTCTGAATGCTGTCATTTGTTGGTTACTTAAAGCAGAAAACAGTGCAAGCAGTAGTGTTCTTTCTCCCCTTTCACAATAACAGAATGAATTAGAAAAGAAATACTCAAGCAAATGTAGTTCTCACTATTCTTTTAATCTGCATGAGGTGATAATCACCACTCTAATAGATCTTAGTATCTTCATGATGTAAGTGGACATCACTAGTGTGTGATAGTTTAATGGCATATGCTGTGAAAAGTATTTTCACAAGTGAACTTGCTAGTATGCTTGTGTAAGATGGCTCTGTATATTCCAGTTTCTGAAAACTGAGCCATTCTGCATTTTAGCAATTGGTTTTATTTATTTCCAACAGTATTAGCAAAGAAATGCAAGTTAAAATGTATTTAAGAGAATTTCTCAGAGTTTTCAAATCTACTTCATATAAGGTATGTAGCAATTCTGTTAATCCAAGTGGTAGATTTTAGTTCGCCATTCTTTCGTTCTCATATTAAAAAAATGTATTTTAAAGCTTAATGTATGGGAGAATAGCCAAGTTATTGCTTGAGCACAGAAAGAGGTGAGGTGAACAGGGCAGTTAGAGGGATTTGCACCTTTGATTCTTTCTGGAAAGTTAGACATGGTTCCATGCAGGCAGTGGACATAACGTCACATACTGCCCTGACTATTCCATGATTCCCTGTTGCACTCAGCTAGCTTACACTTCCTGCAATAGGGAAGAATATACATTGACATTGAGAAATGTGTGCCATAATGATATGGAGCATCTGAAACACTCAATTGTAGTAGCTCATCAAAATTTTTCTAGTTGTGAAGATAAAATTTCTCATGCCCCTGCCCTGTGGCAAAGATCATTATTCAGACTGCAAGTATAGAATATTTATTCAGGATTTAACTTATTAGTTAATGAGGCACCCATTTCAGAGCATAAGTTGGCTAAGCATCTGTGGGATATGAGGCACAAGACAGGCATAAACTGTACTAAAATAGTCTGCTAAGCTCTGCTGATTTTGTAAGTGAAGTGAGAGTATTGTGTGTAGCCAGAGTGGAAAACACAGTTTTAATACCTGTGGTTACAGCTCAAAAGACACAATAATTATGTGTAATAAATAGCAGAACTAGTCAGTCTTCATCATATTTGAATCCTAGGACAAAGTTCTTGCACATTCAGGAATGTTTCAGAGGTAAGATTTCTGGAGATGATCATTCTTTGCAAAGGGAATAAAGTTGTGAGAAGTAAACTCATGACAATATTACAAGTAATTTGAAATTAAGACTTCAAGTTGAAGGAATTTTTCTAAAAATGTTGTGAAATTATAGAGGTAGCTGTGGCTGTGTAAGTGAGGCTGCCTGTGTTTCACAGAGAGGTGGCTAGAGTAATTAATTAGGAGGGAGTTGGAATACAAGGATATGGGGAAGCCAAAACCAGCAGAAACTTAGGTGGAAGTTTGCTGCCAAAAGACTTAATGTGCTGGTGTATCTGATGTAGGAACAGGAGAATTAAATTACTGTTAGAGCCTGTAACTGGAAAATATAGGGGACTGCCTGGCTGGGGAGCAGCTTTGTTGAGAAGAATCTGAGAGGATGCCAGCTGAGCATAAGCCACCAGTGTGCACAGGTGTGGTGATGGTATGGTTCCCTTGCTCTTGTACTGTCACTCTCATGGCCATGCTCCTGCAAATCCTGATGGTGTCCTTATGAGGGATTCTCATGGGAATGGATAACAGAATCATAGAATAGTTAGAGTGGGAAAGGACCTTAAGATCATCTAGTTCCAACCCCCCTGCCCTCTGTCCATCTCTGCACAGATTCCAAGTACTTCTGCAGTGTTTGCCCCACCCTTAAAACTGTGGCTTCTCAGTGCAGTGGTGGTTTTATGACAGCATAGCTTCAGCTTGCAAAGTACATAGGCACTATTTCAAGAAAATTACTGGAATAATGATGCAATATTGCTTTCAAAGAAAGACCAGTGACCGCAACTTCTAAATTGCATGCATGAGAAAAAAAATGGTTGATTCATTTTGTTGTTTGTTTTGGGGGGTTGGGTTGGTTTTGTTTTGTTTTGTTTTTTTAATCGGTACCATTGTTCAAAGGCATTTAATAAACTTTATGTTTCAAGATAGCACTTGCAATTGCATTTAAAAAAAAAAAATGAGTGAGTATACTTTCTTGTGGGCTCAGGGCAGCTAATTAAACACAAAGCTGAGTCATTTAGATTAAACACTGAACCTAATATTTGTTTTTCATCTTCCCAAATACCATAACAAATCCTAGGAGAGCAGAATGACACAGGTTGACTTAAAAATTATGGAAATTATTAGGAACTAGTGCATTTGCTGCTAGTTTGCCTTGGTCAGCTGAGATAGATTTAAGGTAAGTCCTCTGTTTTTTCTGTTAGAAAATGGTGAATGCTTCATTAACCTTTCTAATGTCACCCATAGCTTCCTAGCCCTTTCTTATACTATTATTCCATCCTTCCTACTCTATTTAGTAAGAAAGAAGTTGTCCTCTGTTATTTTTCCAGTTTTACACAATTTATAACAAAAGGGCTATACCACCCAGTATTCATAGAATGGGGATATCACCACTACATGAGCCTAATAAGGTCTTTTCTGTTTCCTTGTCTCTATGTTCTTAGTGTCTAACATCACTTCACCTTTATCTACATTGACTTCCAGTCATAATTTTATTGTTCTCTAAGTTAATATTGCAAAACTCTTCTACATTGTTTCCAGTTCACTTGGTGTAACAATCATCAGCTCAGAAACTTAAGCTGTCATGACCTTCTAGAACTGAAGGGGGAAATGTAGCTCTGTGGTTTGAGGGAGTTATTTCAGCTTTTAACTGGAAGGTTGTAGAGTCACAGTGGACATCCAATCTTAAGAACAGAATAAAGTGGAAGTGCATGTTTATTCTTTTGTCAGCATGAGTTTTACTGCACTGTATAAATTCACTGTAGGAGTAAATTTAGCTCTTGTTTTGTGCTGGGTATCTCTTTGTTTACGATCGAATTTCTCCTTAAACATGGTTCCTAATATAAATCTGAGTAAACTGTATATGTGCACATGTGTACACAAATGAATTTTTTTTGTTCTTGTCTCCAGAAGGATAGGATATAATTCATGGAGGTAGCAGCTACAGTGCCACTGGCACTCCCCTTCTTAAAAGAAAAACAAAATTCCTGCCAAGTACATTAAGAAATTTCCTGACCCTTTTCTTCAGGAAGGAATCTGGCAGATAGTGTCAAACTTCAGCAGCAGTATATCAAAAGTACTCGTATATTCTGATTATCCCACCAATTATCTCTTTAAAAAGTTTTGTGAACATATTTTGGTGCCTGATCTTACATGAGCTTTGTGGAATGAACCTTGTGCAAAAACAGACCTTTCACTGTTCAAAGACTAGCTCCAGTAAAGCATTTAATTCCAGTAAAGAAGTACCATTCACTGTATAAATACCTTAGAATAACAACCTATCTAACATGCAAGAAGCACTTGGGGTAAATTTCCTAAGTGAAAAAAGAGAGCCAGGGATTGATGATTAGAGAGAAATTGAAAGAAAATAACAAAAATCTGATATACCATTAGAAGAGGGAAAGGAAAGGCAAAATTTGATCCATAGGAATGTTAGTAAAAGAGAGACCAGTCAATCACAGTAAAAAGTAAAGACAGAGCTATAAGCAAGGTACATAACTTTCATGCTTTTTGTGATGCTTGGCTTATAGACAGTTTTATACCCTCTTGTGGCAATAAAATGTGTTTCCTTCTTTGTTTTAGGAGAGGAAGGCACTCCCAGAATGGGGTGGTTATTAATATATGTGTTGGTCATTACTTTTTAGACTTCCTAATGCACACTGTAGCTTTAAATAAACCCACAAACGCTTTTCTAGAAATCTCTTTAGTTGCTTCTGTTATTTGGAAATTCTGAAAATATAGTGACTGGAAACTTGTACCCACCAAAGGCTTTCTGTTTTAATAATGTGATTGTGATAGCTGCTTATATGAGAGATAGCACCATATTCAGAATATAGATTTTGTGATTCCTAGCTCCCACATTGTACTGGTCTCTGAATGGCTGCAGTTTCTCTGTTCTATCACAGGTGCAAAATCATTTCAGGGAGCCACAAAAAGCACCTTAATGGCTGTGTCAGCCTTTTCATCAGCAATTTCTGACTGTATCAGCCAGATTCTTGGGGTGGAAGATAGGTAATGGAACAAAACTGCATCTACACAAGCTACATGTGAAGATGCCACAGAAACTAGTGAATTTGCAGTAAGGGCAAAGAAAGAATGCTACAAAGTAGCAAGAATAAAAATGTTATAAATACAGTTTAGAACCAGAGTGCTTATTTTAATGGAGATGATTAACAAACTGGAATTTCTTCAAATAGGTGGTCCTGATAAAAGCCCCATCAGTAGAGACATATATGTCTTGATGCTTCTATCCTCATAAGGGCCTTAGAGTTTTCTTGTGTTTTATTATATCATTTGAACTATATTAAGTAGGGAGTAAGCAAATAGTTCTTAAGTATCTAATCTCTGTGGATTGAATTGAAGAGTTTTAAAATCAGCACCTTTTCTGTCAGTTACTACAAATTCTATTTTGAATTTTTGTTGCCAAGAACTATCTTTCTCTACAGATTAAACCACTGATGTTTTAATCTATTAAAAATACTAGAGTTAAGGGTAACAGTGCTGAATGTAAAGGTGAGTCAAAATGGTTTTCCAGTGCTCAGTTTCAGACCACTCTTCACAATTTAGACAATATGAGACAGGAGATGAACTTTGCACTGGTCCTCCTCAATGGCAACTAATTCTTCATCTAGATGACTTGGGGCATTCATGAAGCATTTACCTGCAAAGAAATTTGGGGCTCTTCAGTAGGAACAAAAAAGTAAACATTAAGGACTACCAGGTCAAATAGTTCATTAAATTCTCTGAGAGAACCTAGAAGGTTAATAAGCAACAAAATCAGCTCTAAAGAATACTTCTGTACAACCCTGAGAAGCTTGTCAAGCCAACCATATCCTGGGCTGCATCAAAAGGAACGTGACCAGCAGGGAGAAGGAGGTGATCCTGCCCCTCTACTCTGCTCTTGGGAGACCTCACTTGGAGGACTGTGTGCAGTTCTAGTGTCCTCAACATAAAAAGGACATGGAACTGTTGGAACAAGTCCAGAGGAGGGCCACGAGGATGATCAGTGGACTGGAGCACCTCCTGTATGAAGATAGGCTGAGACAGCTGGGGGCTGTTCAGCCTGGAGAAGAGAAGGCTGTGTGGAGAACTCATTGCAGCCTTCCAGTATCTGAAGGGGGCCTACAAGGATGCTGGGAGGGACTCTTCACTACGGACTGTAGTGATAGGACAAGGGGGAATGGGTTAAAACTTAAACAGGGGAAGTTTAGAATTAATATAAGGAGGAAATTCTTTCCTGTAAGGGTGGTGAGGCACTGGAATAGGTTGCCCAAGGAAGTTGAGAATGCTCCTTCCCTGGCAGTGTTCAAGGCCAGGTTGGACGAGGCCTTGGGTGATATGGTTTAGTGTGAGGTGTCCCTGGCCATGGCAGGGGGGTTGGAACTAGATGATCTTAAGATCCTTTCCAACCCTAAATATTCTATGATTCTGTGATTCTATACGAAATGTGTTTCTTGATGCATATCAAAACCTAACCATAGACGTAAAGTCTTGAATCCCCTTCAGTCAGCAGCAGCTATCTGTACTTGGAACAGGACCAGAGGACCAGAGGAAATCCTTTATAGACTAAGACTAACTGTATGAGCTCCAGAGGTCTGTATCTGTATATACTTGCCAAGAAACTCCAGCAAAATGACTCCAGCCTGATGGAATAGAAAATTGTGCTGGTTTAGATGCTTCTGTACTGTTCTGGCAAATGAGATAAATACTCAATTCTCTGTAAAACAGAGTAGCTGCCTCTCTGCCCCTTACTGAATAATTAACTGCTGGCCTCACCAAAATGACATGAAAATTTACAGCAGTTATATGTTTGACGTTTCATGGTACTGAGATTGTATTACCTTGCATCCATTGCTCTTGGTTTCATGTGCTGTCACCTGAGTCACGAGCACTGAATCTGAAGGGTTTTAATAGTCTATGGCTATGGACATGGTACTGTGATCTCTGTGTTCTAAGTCTAATACCTTTAACTTGTCTTTGAGTAATTTGAAGTCTCATTACCAGATACATTGAGACCAAGACAGTAGTACCCCAAATCTGTCAGGATTTAAACTAAGTTGATGCAGAAATAGGCGGTTGTCTCTTTCAACATAGCATTCATTTCTAAATATTAACATCTTTGGTTTCAAGTGTTATCTTTCTGATATTCATAAACACAAAATTCTGTTCTTGTAAGATGATTGGAAAACTTGCATTGAAAAAATTTAAGTACACAGTGTATTTTCAGAAGGGAGAAAACAGACTGAAATAAGACATGTATTAAGTAGTTGTGAAGATAAAATCCTAATAGAAACTCTGGCACAAATTAAAAGAAGAGGAAAAAAAAAATCTTATCCTTTTATGAAACTCATAGTAATGTTAATAAGTCAAAACCATAAATATAGTAATGTTACTGCCTAAATACAGAAGAAAAAACTTTCATTAATAAATCATACTGGAAGGTTGGGCTGGCACAAGAAAGGTCTCTGCATGTATTGAAAGCCTCTCTTCACCTCTTCTGTCACCTGACTCTTAGGAAAATTTCAGCATCATCAGAGATGAACATACAGAAATATCCAAGGACGCTCTTAATCTAGGTGCATTTTGTTAATCCTTCTATTCCATTTTCTCTGTAAATAGTGTCTATTCATAATCGTTACTCAACTGTTCTCTTCATTTTGTGTGCAAATTTACTTAACTGTGGAGAAATCCTTATAAATAAGATTTGGGCATTCCCCAGCAATTGCCCTTCACCATCATGATGCAGGTGCTGTGTTTCGCTAGTGTGAGAGTTGGTATGGGAGGGGTCAATCTTTCAGTGATCAAAGGTAACCAGAAGAGCTCATTGACATCAGGAAAGCTGTAGAGACAGTTCCTGATCCTGAAAATGTCACAAGCATTATATGAAAACCAGAGTTTCATTGTTGCTATCTTTTGACTTGACAGAAGATTCATCCTCATTGTAGTCCTTACTGATGCTATTGCCATTGAGTTAAAAGCAGTGGTATAAAGGGGATTTTTCATATCTTGAGCAATAAGAATTTGAGCAATAAAAATTTTGGTAAAAACTTCAATTGAAAAGGCCCAATTTAGTCTTACATATTAACCTTTCTACAGTCATACTAGAGATAAATTTTTTTGATGGGTTTTCAGTACCACTCAACAGTGCATGATCTGGTTTCCAGCTAAACAAATTGAAGTTCCCAGCTATAGCTGGTTCTAGTCAGAGGAGGTTAGGCAGGTCTCACTGCCAACCTGCAAAGGTAGCTAAGACCCACAGCACAAGCTGTGCTTGAGCTCAGGGCAGTTGGAATGCTCATCCATCCACAAATTGCATACCCATCCTTCAATAACAAAATTGGTTGCATGTTCTCTGCATATGTGTAATCTCTCTTCCTGAACCTCCAGCTGTGTTGTTTGTTAAAATGTGTATGTGTAATAGCAAAGAACATTCTACAAATAGGAGCAGAAATCTTTATTTCTTTCAGGGACTTTTAGACAGTTACTTTAAAATATGTCCACTATGGTACATATTGCAAAAGCTATTTCACTTTATAAGAGAAAAAGTGGAAATTGAAATGCCAAACTCTAATTTCTTCAGAAAAGTTTAAAGTTGAAAAATGCAAGAGCTGTCAAATTTTATGAATCCTTTATAGTATTGTTGCATAAGAAAAACATCAAATAATTACAGATGAAATCTAAGAATAAAGTACATTCAAGAGAAATCAGGAAGATCTACAAAAGGTATAACTTTGAAAGTCTTTATCATTAGTAATTTATCAGATAGTCATTTTACAGCATGCTAATTAATTTTCTATACTCTGAGTACATTTGTATTTTCTTTTGAAATCCAGCCTATTATTATTAAATCATTGCTGCTATTCAAATCTCTCCAGGATCTTAGTACTCTTAAAAGTTATACTAGTTTACTAAAAATATTCTCTCCTCCAACTCTCACTGAAATTGTCATCAACTCATAAATAGTTGAAGGATATTTTTTGTATCCGGTTGTTCAATTGATTTGCTTGCTAGGTTTGTCTTTTCTGGTTTTAATTTGGAGATGTCAAGAAAGCATATTAAAATAGAGTGCTCTTAGGCAGAACATCCTGCTCTTCCTGTAGTCTGCACGAGGAATCCTTCCCTTCAGACTTCCGGGGAAGATACTGTGTCCTCAGGTATTCACTAGTGGTTTCAAGCTTGACTGGGAATAGCCAGAGCAGAATTTTAATGCTGCCTTTCTCCTTAAAGATAAATGGGCTGATTTAATAAAAAATAAAAACAAAAAAAAATCCTTGGAAAAAGTGGTTGGTTGGTTGTTTTTTTTTGTTTGGTTTTTTGGTTTTTAATACACTGCTGTCAGCCATATTTTTGGATTTTGGCCATTTCAAGATGTAGTTATTTATAGTAGTATGTGTATCAAAATGGAGGCTGAGCTTGTTGACAAAAGTGATTGACTTCATCATATTTGTCATAATTGTGATCCAATAATGGTCATTCTAAGTCCCAAAGAGTCAGTGACAAAAACTTGCTCCATTTTGGAGAAGAGAAAAAAGGAAGACCACGGGAACTACAGGCCAGTCAGATGATTTTTAAGGTCCCTTTGAACCCAAACCAGTCTATGATCAAGTCTGAACTCTGAGACATTTTAGAAAGGCATGAATATTTTACTTCTTTTGAAGAATCATTCTTATGGCCTAATGTGTTGAAAAGCCTTTTAGAAAGGTGTTGTCCTATAACCATGATTCTTCTAGAGAGAGGTTACTTGTACATGATTTAGACAACATAGCTCTCAAAAGCATGAGAATGTTTACAATACCTAAGCAGGCTTCAGGACTGCTTTTCTCATGCTTTCCTCTTTTCAGTTCTTTGTTGAGCGGAATCTGTGTTTTAGGGAACTGGTGAGGTTTTTTCTTTCTATTTGTTGCTTTTGTAGTAGATCATTAATGAATTGACATAGATCTGAACTGTATATGGAGTAATTTTTAATTAGGGCAGGGAAAAGTTGTAAACTCTACTGGAAAAATAACTGAAATGGAATAATTATTTCATATTCACATTTTATGGGGAAATATATTTATGCTCAAGGTTTGTCTTCTGGGTATTTTGTTCAACCAGGAAATTTAAATGTATCCAGTAACTTAATCCCTGTACTAGTATAATTTAAGATATATATATGTAAGTTTCTTAGTTTGGATATAATAAGCAAATTTGTACTGAGAAACAGTGATCTCACTTGATTATATAGTTTTAATTTTATAAGCAAAAATAATAAGTAAGTTAAAATAGTCTTTGGTCTTCTTATGGAACTGCAAAGAAATTTAGAATAGTACTGTCAAGAAACAGTACTGTCAAACACCAATGGTAAACAGGAAAATATTTTTAAAAAAATTCACATATTAACATTGAATTATCTCTTAAAATTTTCAGTTTTCATTCTCATTAGGAGTTCACTGAGAATGTCTTAACAGAAAATGGTGCTAAGACAGAGATAACAAAATCAATATACTATTGATTTTCCAATGAACCTAGGGGTAGCAGAAAGATTTCTTAAAGGATACATAGCAGTTTCTGCCAGCGAATTCCAAGACAGAGAACAAATGCTGCTGAATTATCATTTACCCTAGAAAGTTTGTCTTTGACACTCTTTACCATAACATTATTGATATTTTCAACTAATTTCCTTCTTGTTCCAGATATATATTGCTATTTTTCTTACATACAGTGCTATTTTTCTTACTTGTTTTCATATTTTCTTTTTTCCTGTCACTAGTCTCATTTTCTTTTTATATTAATGGGAAAAAAAAATTGTCTATAGTTTTTATGCAGCAATCTTTAGTTTTCTCACACCTCATTTTTCTCCTAACTTTGCTGTAGTTTAGCTGTCTGGTTTTCTTTCTTCATGTTCAGCAAGATCTACAGGTATATTACATCATAAAATAGCATTTAAAATTCCCTACATCAGTTTTCTTTTTCTAGATTAGGCTTTTTGTATCATCACACTTCTATTGTCATTAAAATACACAGACAATTAAAAAATATCATGTTTTAACCCTTGTCGTGGTTTAAACCCAGTCAGGTAATTCGTTCGCTCACTTCCCCCCCCTTTTCTTGCCCTCCCCCTGCTCTCGGAGGGACGGAGAGGAGTCGAAAAGAATGCAACTCCCACAGGTTGAGATAAGAACAGTTTAGTAACTAAGGTATAACACAAATCACTACTGCTACCACCAATGATAATAATGATAAAGGAAATAACAAGGGAAGAGAATACATCATCTCGATTCGCGCCCCCCCAGCCCGACCAAGCTCTGACCGATACCTCCTCCAACCCTGTCGTCTCCCAGCCCTTCCGGCTAACTCCCAGTTACATCCTGGGCATGACGTGCTGTGGTATGGAATACCTCTTTGGTCAGTTTGGGTCAGGTGTCCTGTCTCTGCTTCCTCCTGGCTTCCCCTCCTCCCTGGCAGAGCATGAGGCTCACAAAGTCCTTGGCCAAACCAAAACATCGCTGTGTCCCCGAGCTGAAAGTCAAAACATTGCACTGCACCAGCTACCAAGAAGGGGAAAAATGATTGCTACTGCTGAACCCAGGACAACCCTCCTGTGTGAATAACTTCCTTTACCTTATAGCTCTTTGTTGGAAGGCTGTCCTTTTGCTGTCTAGTCTGCTACTGATGAGTAACAATATATTTGACTCATCTTTGGCTTGGGGCAAAGGACATACAACAGAGGGAAAATATAAATCCATTCATTTCCCTAAATATGTAGTTGAGTCCTGAAATGACTATATTAAAAAAAGTCATTTCACTTGCCTTTATGTTTACTTGTTTATATGCTTTCACATACTTTACTGGCATATTTTTACAGGATTTTCTTTTGCTGTTTTATAAACAACATTAATCTGAAATTGATTTAGAATATATTTTATTTTGCACATAGTCATCAGAACCCAGTTTTGTGTCCTTTTTCAAACTGATTTCTCTCCAAATTACACCCTCAGATCCTACTATACTAAAGATAATAGAATTGTAAAGTTGTAATTTAAAGTCTATTTTGGGAATAGTCAGCTTCCATAGAAGTAGACGAAGGAAACACTTGACCTTCAAAAACTTTATTACTAGTGATTTTGTTCTTTTCCTTGATTAGGTATCAAGTTGGCTTTCAGATCCTGACCTCTTTCTTTCCACTAAGGAAATAATTTTCTTACAAACATTTGAACAATTGTGCACCACCAGGCACAGACTTTACAAGATAATATTGCCATCTGGTTTTGGGGTATACCTATTCAGACAGGAGTAAAATAATCATGTATGCTATGCAATAAGAAAGACAAAAATTAGTGTGGCCAGTATTTTTCAGTGTTCTGCAAAGTTGGGGTGATAAAAACACTTGGAAACACAAAATGAAGTGGATGTGAGTGGACTTTGTGCATTGCTTCTCTATCTGCTCATGCTGGTATTCTAGCAAGTAACTTGAAATACCATAGTACTTTCCTTACAGGTCTCAGCTGACCACAGACTGCTGCCAGAGAACTTGTATATATGTTATAAAATTTCTATGAAGTTCTAAAGAACTGTCAAGATTTCATCTCCATATTTTATGTACAGCTGACCATGTTTTGAGGATGAGCAAAGGACTGGAATAGATGTAACCAGCATCCCATTACCCCAGCCACCCTCCTCTAATGAGTCAGGCCAAAATTATTCTAAGGGCCCGGCTGCTGAGGTGGCAAGTATTGCAAAGCTCTTTTGATTTTAACGTTGCCGTAGACAGGAGAGAGATAACCAAAGGGGAAGTTTGGGTTTTCCTGATAACTGCTTCCTCGAGTAACCTAGACAAAATTCCCAATTCATAATTAAGAGGAGGGTTGTTTTTTTTTGTGTAGAAGTAAAACATGGTGAGATTGCAAGACATTGCAGGACTATAAATGTCGTATTGTTGTTCCTGAGATGGAGTTGCTGGCCCCTGTTGTGTGGACTGCGATCACTAGCTGACCATTGGCTACCTATGCCGGGAACTTCAGTTCTACCTTTGTAAGATGAAGGGTTGTACATGCTTAGTTGTTGCCCTGTTATTCAATGTTTAGGGAGGAGGATGTTTGTAGCTAAATAGTATATTTACATACAGAGCCAGTAGACAAAATTTCGAGTCCCAGACTTCCTATGAAATGATTAAATAATACTATTAGCATCAGTTTTGGGAGGAGGCTTGCCAGACTGGTCAAGAAGGCTTTAAACTAGATGTGTTGGGGAAGGGGTGTATCGTTCCATTCCAACACACCCAGTTAGCTGCCAGCACCTATAATAAATGCTTGGAGAAATGTAGAGATATTTCAGCTGCTCCAGCCAATGAGCTGGCTTCATTTGGAGCTAGGCTCAGATGCATCTGTACAAATGCCCGTAGCATGGGGCACAAACAAGAGGAATTAGAGATGTGTGCACATCTACGGGGGTATGATATAATAGGCATCATAGAAACATGGTGGGATGGCTCCTATGACTGGAGTGTTGGAATGGAAGGTTACAGGCTCTTTAGGAAAGACAAGCCTGGCAGGCGGGGAGGGGGAGTTGCCCTTTATGTTGGGGATAGGCTGGAGAGTATGGAACTCTGTCTGGGGACAGGTGAGCAGTCCACAGAGAGTTTTTGGGTCAGGTTTAAAGGGAGAACAATGATGGGAGACATTACTGTGGGCATCTGTTACAGACTGCCTGATCAAGGAGAACCTGCGGATGAAGCACTCCATAGACAGATAGGAAAAGCTTCACTCTTGCAGGCCCTTGTTCTTATGGGTGATTTCAACCACCCTGGCATCTGTTGGAAGGATGGTACGGCCCAGCAGAAGCAATCCAGGAGGTTCCTCGATTGTGTGGAGACAACTTCCTTCTGCAAGTAATAGAGGAGCCGACAAGGACAGGTGCCATGCTTGACCTTGTGCTCACCAAGAGGGAAGGGCTCGTTGGAAATGTGACTCTCCAGGGCAGCCTTGGTTGCACCGGTCACAAGATGGCCAAATTTGAGATCCTCAGGACAGTGAGAAGAGGGTGCAGCAAGCTCATTGCAGTGGATTTCAGGAGAAGAGACTTTGGCCTCTTCAGGAACCTTCTTAGTAAGGTTCCATGGGATATAGCCCTAGAGGGCAGGGGGGCCCAAGACTCTTGGCTGATATTCAAGGATGACCTGTGACAAGCTCAAAAGTGTTGCATCCCTACTAGAAGGAAGCACAGCAGGAGGGCCAGGAGACCTCCTTGGATGGATAAGGAGCTGCTGAGGAAAATTCAGACAAAAAAAAGTGGCTTATAAAAAGTGGAAGGGAGGACAGGCAGCCTGGGAAGAGTACAGGGATGTTGTCCGGGAAGCTAGGGACCAGGTTAGGAAAGCTAAGGCCCAGTTAGATTTAAACTTGGCTAGGTGTGGAGACAGTGTTCTCACGGGAAAATGTATAATTGGTACATGAGCTCTGAATAATCCCGAAAGATACAGCAAGGCCATGAGAGGCCCGAGGAAGCTTAAGCAAGCAAGATAAGGAGAAGCTGGAATTCACTGAGTTATGAGAACTGTGGACTGTTGGCAAGCTTTCGAGGTCAAGTTCTCACACCTGTGCTTAACCAATTATATGTTAGTCACAAAGGGTCTTCAAGACTTGTATCCGATGATAATATGCCAAATCACTGTAAGTGCTTGTAAGAAATAGTATATAAGGAGTTAAGGCTTTGTAATAGATGGCTTTTGTCTGATCATATTGATCTCTGACTGAGTCTGTATATTTTCTGCGGCAGCTAGGGAAATATAACAGGAAGGGATTCTATAGGTACGTAGCGAATAAAAGACAGACTAGGGACAACATAGTCCCCCTCCAGAAGCTATCAGGAGAACTGGCTGCCCTGGATTTGGAGAAGGCTGAAGTTCTCAAGACTTCTTTGCTTCGGTCTTCACTGTCAAAGGTTTTGACCACACCACCCAAGACTTGGAAGGCAGATGCAGGGACTGTGAGAATGAAGACCTTGGGCCTACTGTAGGAGAGGATCTGGTTCGAGACCAACTTAACAACCTGAATGTATCTGAAGGGGGGGGCTACAAAGATGTTGGAGAGGCACTCTTCACTAGGGACTGTAGTGACAGCACAAGGGGTAATGGGTTAAAACTTTAACAGGGGAAGTTTAGATTGGATATAAGGAAGAAGTTCTTTCTTGTAAGGGTGGTGGGTCACTGGAACAGGTTGCCCAAGGAAGCTGTGAATGCTCCATCCCTGGCAGTGTTCAAGGCCAGGTTAGACAGAACCTTGGGTGACATGTTTTAGTGTGATGTGTCCCTGCCTATGGCAGGGGGGTTGGAACTAGATCTTAAGATCCTTTCCAACCCTAATCATTCTGTGATTCTATGATTCTATGATTGAGTAGTTTTCAAGAAAAGGGCCTGTAAAATTCCCATCTAGACTCTGATCATACACAGCTTTGTGTATGGAATACACAGCTTTTTTACATTCTCACAAACTAGAAGAGTCCCAAGTACAAGTTTTTGATAACAATTTTGATCGTAATAGTCTTTTTACCTTGGAAAAAGAAGACAAGTAGTTCTGCTCCTTACTAAGCAATTTCTTATGTCTACTGGGAATTTACTGATATCTAAGGTATTTCTAGTGTGACTTTGACCTTTGTAGTTTCATTTTTCTTGTAATAACTACTGAACATATTTTTTGTGCGCTGCTGATCTTCATCTTTTGTGGCTTTAAATACAAAATGTGGGGGTGTTCTGTTTGATTGGTTGGGTGTTTGGTGACGTTTTTTTTATGAATTGCCTCAACC
The DNA here is from genome assembly GCF_034315485.1 of Pezoporus occidentalis. NCBI lineage: Eukaryota > Metazoa > Chordata > Aves > Psittaciformes > Psittacidae > Pezoporus > Pezoporus occidentalis. The sequence goes on from NW_026914829.1 coordinate 22,093, forward strand.
CTAAAATGTTGAAGTACTAGGGGAGAGACAGTAGCAAGTTTAACTTTTCCCTTGGTGCAGTTCACACTATTGTTACTGTAGTTGAATAACATGCGTATCTCAGTTCATTTTGCCTTGGAAGTGAAGAACTTGAGGTAAAATACACATTCTGCTAAAGGAACACAAAGAGGCGTACTAGAGTGATGACCTTTGCCATAACCTCTAATGTTACTTGCTTTTAAGGGCAGTCTGGGATTTTTTTCGTGTACAGTCTATAACATATTTCACTAAAGTAAAAGTCAGCTACAGGACTTGGCTCCTGAGTGACCTTGGGTAAAATACTACTTCATCCTCTGTGGTCATGTGGGTTTAGTGGATGGTCCCCTGAAAAGTACTGCAGAGCCACAACTGCTACTTTCTTTGCCTCAGTACAGTCTCACTGTAATGAGTGTTTAATGCATATACTGCAAGTAACTGAGTCTTTGAAATAAAGAAGAAAATAACTAAAATTACTTTAAATAATATTTAGAATTCATTATTATTTATTTATTTAAAATTGAAAGCATCTGTTGCAACTAGACATTTCTTGTTAAATAGAAAATTCATGTTTGTGCTATATTGCCTGGTATAATAGGATTTACTAGGCTAAGAAAAAACTTGGCTGAAATTTCTTGATCTGTTTCTTAAACATAGATATAAAATAGTTCTTAATAATAATATAAAAAGCCAAAACCAACCAAAAATAACAAAAAAAAAAAAAAAGTCAGGGAATTACTTGATTTTACTATATTGAATTTACCACTTGGCTAATTTCATTTAAAAGAAGTTCAGAAAATCTTATGTACTATAGTTTTTTCAAATGGTTTTACACATTCTCATCAGCTGTTAGTATCATTTTCTCATTTGTGTGCATATGGTGAATACTATTAGACCATTATTTACACTGGTGTGTCCAGGCAGTTCAATCAATTCTTGCTGTGATAAAAGACAAAGAGGCCCCATAGATGGCAAGTCATTATGTTATGTCAAGTGTTTGCTCTAGAGCAGGTACCAAATGACAGTGCTGTAGCTCTTTCTGTTTGTGACACAGGCATCTGTCCTGTGACATCAATTCTAGATTGATTGCAATGCAACATCCTTCATTATGCTGCATCTAATGTAGCAAAGTCCCAGCTTTAATATTCCCAGCAGTGTAATGCCTGCACAGAGTTTAATTCTTGATAGCTTTCCCTGAATGTGAACAAGACACAAATGCCTGGTGAGCGGCTGTATATCATGTAGTCATCTCCCTGCAGAAAGCAGTCATTTGAGCTAGATTTAAAATTAGAGAAGTCACAGACTTGGGCACTTACAGAATTTGCCCTTTGCCCATAATAGAGAAGAATAATGAGTTTCAGTACAAATTGTAAGGGCTAAAAATATTGTTTTGTGCAATGAAAATTGTACTGTTATATATCACCTCCCCCTTCCCCTGACACATTCAATCAGCTTGTCAGCTTTCACTGGTAGATAATTTTATGAAAGCTTAGCACTAAGTAAGGCTTTTTTGCTCAGTTGTATACAGCAAAAAATACTGCTTGTGTCAGGTCCAATTAATAATGCTGAGAGTGTTTTCATACATGTGAACAGTTAGTATAAATCTTTTTTTCCATGAAGCACCAGGATCCATAAGAAGAATGTTAGAAACAGGTACTAATGGCATACTTTGTGACTGGTCTAAAGATGTTACAGTAGCCAGCTGACAAATTTGATGGCAGCTGACAAATTTCATATACGTTAGGATGCCTGTAGACTCTGGGCAGTGTATTTTTAAAGCTTAATTTCTTGTGCTTACTTTTAACTGTCCTTAAAAGCTGCAGAACTACATATGAGTGTTAGTCCATGATAACATTCCTCTCTCCTTCTAGCCTTCAGGAAAAAGCAGGGGACTGGAACTTGGGACGTTTGATATTCAGAAGCTTTATCTATGTTACCTTTTTTTTTTTTTTCCTTTTGAGACTATGAATGCTTAGGATTTTCGTGATATTTACAATCCAAAGTACATATTTTTGAAAGGCATGGAAAAAAATGTCTGAAAAGGAGAATATGAAATGCATAGCAATATTTCCTTATAATAATAGCATCTTGATTGCAGAATACTTGCTTATGAGGCTGTTATTATTGGCCACCCACAGGATTTTCCTGTCTTTTGCTCACTGGAAAATGATATACCAAGAGCTGGGGAATGTAAATACAGCTACAGAGTCCACTGTAACAACAGGATCTGAGCAGCTGACAATCAAAGTGATTGAAAAAATTAATGTCAGATAATTATTTTAACAAAAGTGTTTGTTGTTTTAGCTGCTTCCATTCTCTCCAACTGTCTTTCATTTTAGATACCAGTATTTGCTTATAAGTTGTAGAAAACTTCTTTGTTGCTGTGTTAAATTATTTAATACTATTAACCACTTTTTGTCATTCAAGAATTTACAAATCTGCCTTTATGACTCAAGAGTTTAGCCTACATATAATATCTGTCAGGGAAAAATCCCTCTTCTGAGCACATTTTCTTTTTTTTAAATTTTTTGCTATCAGTAATGCATCAGACCTACCACAGGAACAGTTAATTATTTCTTGGTTACTTTATAGTTCAGTGCTGTAACTTTTTTTCTCTCTTCAGCTGCAGTCTGCATGAAAAGCAAATTAAAAAGACAGATACAATAATTTTTTTTGTGTTGGTCAGTTCTGTTTTCTAACTGTCTAATATGAGCACAACTTATAATCATTACTAATTCAGATTTCTTATGATCCCTGAACTGTAATCAGCAGATTCATTAATATGACCTAGTACGATTCCACTCAATTCTTTTCACTAACTCCTTATTAATGCGCATTACTGCTAGGCTTGCCTTTAAGTAGTGTTTATGGATTAGTTGCATATTTTTAATGTTGGTGCTCATTTAGTTCTGGCCTAAAAACTTGCTACTAACACATATATATCTACTTTTACTGATTTTTTCATGCCTATTCAATATTTAAATTGGGAAGATGGCACTCATGCTATTTCTTTTCATTTTTAAATGTACAACCGTAATAAAAACTGCAGAAATTTTGGATTTTTTTTTTTTTAATATAAAGAGTTACGTTTCAATAATTAATGTGTTTTCCTAGAAATTTTAACAAACCACAGAGAAATGAATTTTCCATAAAGATGTATTTAAAAAACAGAAAATGCTGTCTGTTCCACAGGTATTGCATGTTGCCTGAGAGTATACTCATTTTTTTTTTTTACTTAGTTCATTTGAAAAAAGATCTGGTTTGACTATCAAAGGTTATATTGGTGGCTGGGGTAGGGGCATGATTGAATGCACTCTTAGATGTGTCATGTTTCTTAGGGAAAAGAGGAGTAGATGAATGGATCCAGATACAAATGATGATATCTGAGTGCTGTAAAGTGAAACCCTAAAGTGTAGGAGGCAATAATTCAGCTGCCCTACTAAGATTCTCAGAAAAGATCATATTGATCACTTTTCAGTGAAAGCATCAGTTGTTTCCATCCTGTTTCTGGTTTCAGTCCCTGCTTTTGATGTGTTGACTTCATAAAAGTCATTTCAGCCTATCTATCTCTATTTCCCCATCTCTACAATGGGTGATTAATATATTAGATGTTGTCAGCAAAGAGCTTTGAGATCCAGTATTAGAAACATACAATACAAGAACTTATTATTGCATTTCTCTTTATCAAAGGAAAGTGTTTTGGAAGGAAACCACTATCTATGAAAATCCTTTTTGAATTCTTGTACTGCAGTTGATCAGTCTGTGACTCTTCTTGTAAGTACAGTTACAAATTGAATATAAAGGAACCCAGTATTTCTAGTAGAGGTGGCTGTGGTGCAGTCCTAGTTCCATTATTGAAATCACAGTGCTGGATTCAGAACAACATAGAATCACAGAATAATCACAGAATAATCACAGAATAATCACAGAATAGTTTGGGTTGGAAGGGACCTTTAAAGGTAATCTAGTCTGACTCCATTACAATGATCCATGGCATCTTCAAATAGATCAGGTTGTTCAGAGCCCCATCTACCCTAATCTTGAATATTTCCAGGGGTGGAGCACCTCTCTGGGCAACCTGTGAGGGCTTCACCACCCTCACTGTAAAAAAAACCTTCTTCTATCTAGTCTAAATCTACTCTCTTTTAGTTTAAAACCATCACCCCTTGTCCTAGTGCAACAGCCTCTACTAAAAAGTCTGTCCCCATCTTTTTTTATAAACCCCCTTTTAAGTATTTAAAGGCAAAAGAAAAGTTTCCTTATAGCCTTCTCTTGTCCAGTCTGAGAGATATCTTCCTGTCTCCAACTTGCAAGATGGCTAGAAGTCCTCAGAACATTATTTTCTTGCTCTGTGGGAACTTAATTGTGCTACAGCACAAGACAGCTGGAGTAAATCAGCTTTTCTGCTTAACTCCTTTAGATTTTTTACATATAAAATTGTTTTACCCCATCTTTGGGAAAAAAAATAAATTGCAAGATAGAAAACATAGAAGAACCCCTTAGTCACAGAAGAGAAAGGAAGTCTGCTACTTGTACTTTTGATTTAACCAGGAGACCCACAGGGCTGTGTTGTGTGCACACACACATACACTGTTAACCGAGACACACCCCTGCTGCTGTGACCAGCAGGCACCATCGATGTCAGGGGAAAGCAACTCTGTCAGGATTGGGCTCTGGCCAGCAGCTCTGCACAAACACAAAACAGTTGTACCTCAGGTCTTCTACATCCACATAAAAAAGTTTCTCCCCCCATCTTTATCATGTACTATAACTTACCTCTGTAATCACTAGGTTACAAGGGGGTGTTTATAGCCAGATTTCAGCACAGGCTGCCAACCTGTGTGATTTGCCAAAACCAGGACATGCTGTCATGATGCATCTTTCCAGCAGTTTCAGGCACTGTTTTCCTATTGGTTGTCAATCCATGGCATGTGCTGAGACTTAGAGTACTTAGTTTCTCTTCTGAACGTCCTTTTGAGCAGTGTTCCAAACTTGGGCCCTAATTACATTATATCCCTAGCCAAAGCAAGGCTATGATAATGCTTTTTTACCTTATACACATTTGAGAGATTTCATGTAAATATTTTATAATAAGTATATCTGAGACAAGTTTGAGACACAATTAATGAAATTCATTCTGAATTATATTATTCCTGGTCTGTTATAGAAGCATTAGAAGATTGTCAGGCTTTGGAAGAGACAATGTGTATTAGCTGCTTTACATCTAGATACTCCCAGCCATCTTTTGTTTGTGAGCGATATGTATTCTGCATATTAATCCCAGAACAGTCAAGGCTGCACTGCTGTAAAGAAATCATTTATTATGTATCAAATATGGTTTCTAATACCAAAGTTAGAAAATGCGCCTTTGTAGCCAAAACAATCAGTACAACATATTCCAAAATTCTAATTTTTTTAGGTAAAATCATCTGCTTGTTATACTAGATGCACTTAGATGAATGTGTCTGCTCCAGATAAACCCTGTGATCTGATGTAGTGGATCATGTAATATAGTCTGCATAAGGAATTAATATGGATGGAATTAGAAAATGACACTTCTTCAAAGACTCTTCTTTACAAATGAGTGTAGAATTAATTAACGTATGTATTTTCAGACTAATGAAATTTAGCATGCATATTGCTTACTGTATGTATAGCATGTACTAGTATGTTTTAAATTCATGGTATGTTTCTTATACAAGAAGGATTATTTTATACTAGTCTAAATATAAATATTAGCTTTAAAGATAGATTTTATGAATTGTTAAGCTGTTGGGTTAGATACCTAAAAATATATTTAAAAGTATATTTTCTCTGTTTTAATGTTAAAACTACATTTATCTCCGTGCCCTCTGTAGGTGACCTGTTAATGCAAGAAAGATTGGTTTCAGAATGGCTATGTTTGGGCTATTGGTCTAATACATTTACATTATTACATTGCAATTTTATGACCTGTTTTTCTTCATCCTAGTTGTTGGGGTTTAAATCCAGTCAGGTAACTTGTTCACTCAGTCCCCCCCTTCTTTCCCTCCCCCTACTCCCGGAGGGACGGAGAGGAGAGTCAAAAAGAATGCAACTCCCACAGGTTGAGATAAGAGCAGTTTAGTAACTAAGGTATAACACAAATCACTACTGCTACCACCAATGATAAGAATGATAAAGGAAATGACAAGGGAAGAGAATACAACACCTCAGCACCAGCCGACCGATAACTCGCCCCCCCCACCCCAGCCTGACCAAGCACCGACCCATACCTCCTCCAACCCTGCAGTCTCCCAGCCCCTCCAGCTATACTCCCAGTTACATCCTGTGCATGACATGCTGTGGTATGGAATACCTCTTTGGTCAGTTTGGGTCAGGTGTCCTGTCTCTGCTTCCTTCCGGATTCCCCTCCTCCCTGGCAGAGCATGAGGCTCACAGAGTCCTTGGCCAAACCAAAACATCATTGTTATCAGCTCTGTTCCCGAGCCGAAAGTCAAAACACTGCACTGCACCAGCTACCAAGAAGGAGAAACATGACTGCTACTGCTGAACCCAGGACACTAGTCTATGTTTATCCTCCGTTCTTCACTCTTTTTGTTTATGTCCATTTATTACACTTAATTACATCAGTTCTTTTTCTTAATCTGATTATTGTACTAATTTTGAACCATTATGCAAAGATTTTAGTTTCTTTGCTGATACATCTTTCATCTCCAGATTGTTACCTGTAAAAACCTCATCTTACATTACAAAGCATTTTTCCTTATTTATTTATTAAATGGACTCAACCTTTGTAAATGTAAATAGATTTCAGTAACATCAGTGCCTTAAATTAATTTTAGTTTGTGAGATTCTGTGGATTCCTAGGGATTTGGGATTTTTACAGTTTGAACAGGGCTGTGATTTACGCATTCCTTTAAACTAAGGAAAGATGGGGATGCAAGAATTCCAGCATATAGCTGAGGGAATGCATCTATGTAAGTACAGATGGTGAATGTTTAAATAGAAGACAAAAATTGCTAAGAAAAAAGAGGCTAGAAGTAAAGAATATATCACAACAAAGTGATAAATAAAAGACAAATTTTAACCCTTAGCTCTTCAAGAACTTGTTCTGTTGTGGTTTAGGTGTCTGGGTTTTGTTTGCTTGTTTGTTTGTTTGTTTGTTTAAAAAAAAAAGAAATGTCCTGTGTATTTGGTTTCTTGAGTACTGTCTATAAAAATGTAAGGCTGGAGGAGGGCAGGGAAGTAGCTGATGGCTTTAGGTTTTAGGTTCCAGCTACATTTGTCTAAATTGTGAAACTTAAAGATACAACTCAATTAAACTGCACTGACAATGACTTTTTCTGTTACCTGTGCAGTTTCTTAAATGAGTTTGGCATTTTACAGTCATGTGGAAACACGGTCCTTTTCCTCATAGAGTTGGGAGTAAATGTGGCAGAGCACATAGAGGATCAGCAAAATTAAGATGCAAAAAGGAAGTTGAATTCCAAGAAGGAAAGGTATAGCTTTGTTGGTTCCTCACTCTATATTTTGGTCATGACAATAACCTGATGCTTGTCAGTGCAGCTTTAAAACATGCTGTTTTCAAGAAAAAGGTACTACTCAGCTGGACCACCACATTAAAATGGACTTTTTCTTTTTCCCTGTTGGGGATGTGGGCATCATTCTTCACAGAAATCCTTCAGGTTCAACAAAAAATTATATTCATAACAATTTGAGAATTAGATTTTCTACTTTTCTTTCATTCCAGAAACCACCCTTTTCCTAATAATCTGTGGTGGTGGTAGTGACTCTGCTTAAAGCATTATTTATCTTCCATAGCAAAATCATCTTTTTCTAATAAAAATCAAGTTTGTGTACATGAGAGGATCTTTTTGCAATATATTCTCTTTTCAGGTCATTAACAGTGTGAGAGATGACTCATCTGATATTCTATTCCTTTGCTCAACTGCAAATTATGTCTCATTTTTCTAGTTCTGATACATGCAGTTGAGTGACAATCAAATAACTGGCATGCAGCATTCAAACCATGGTGGATAAAGGAAAACTGCTGCCATTACAATTATAAAAAACCTGTGTTGCTTCTAAACATTTAAATTTATTAATAAATATTATTAGTGAAAGAAATTATGGTTTAAGCAATAGAAGAGAATTTAGATTTAATTTAATCCCGGCAGTAGGGCCTGGGTAGGAAAATATTAGACACTTTACAACTGTGAACTCTACACCTCCATGCTCCTGGTGGCACATGAGAGGTTGATAGACTACTTTAAACGGTCAGCAGTGCTTTATTATTATTTTTATCACTGTATCCTGATGCAGTTCTACATGTTTGCTATTATACCCTATTTTAACCAAACTTCCAGTCTACCTCCTGAAGCAATACATTCTATAACACTAGTACTAATTATCTCCAAGATCTTATCTCTGCATGTTTTCCACAAGCTCAGCCAGTGTAGTGAAGGAAGATTTGCCTTCTACAACAACAACAACAACAAAAGTCCAAGAAAGAACGATGGCAAAAGTGAGAGGGACAGTGCAAACCTATGGGATGAGGACTGCCTTGTAATTATCAGTTGTTTGGTTTTTGTTTTTTTTTTTTTTGTTTGTCTTGGTTTTGTGCTTTTTTTTCCTGCCATGCATTCTTTGCGCATCCCTTCTTCTCAGATGGACAAATAGTGGTGTCTCTGCCTCTCTAGGGGAGTCCTGTTCCAGCTTAAAGTTGAGAACAGAATGCAGAATTCCTCAACTATTGTCAGCTTTAGAAGACAAATTTTTCTTCTGTGCCTACATTCAGCCTAGGTTGTATTTTCATCTCTGATGTTGTTTTGCACACAGTCTTCCATGAAATTACATTTATTTACTCCAGAGTATTGATCACATAATTACTGAAGTTGACAGTTGTTCACCAAGACAGAAAAGTTTGTGCAATGAAATGAAAAAAGGAGAAAACTCTAGGAATTCCTGCTGTTCCACATGATACAGACAGAAATGGGGAGAGTTAGCTGAATGTTAGTTTTGTATACCATCCCTGTCTAATTGTGAGTAGTAAAATTCTTAAAGCTCCATATTCTTTTGCATCACATTTGCACCATCAACATTTAATTGAGTCATTCTGAATAGAACATAGTCAAAGATATGACTACAGCTTAAGTAGATGTGGAGAACCAGCTTTAAAATAGCTTGCTGTGGTGAAGACATCAGAATAGCCAGAATAGTTTTACCAGCACAGAGCTCACCTCTGTGAAACCTGCTATGAAACCTGAGAAATTAGCCAATACCAGCCACTGCTCATTTTCCTGCATCTCTGAGCTCATCTAAAGAGAACACAAGTACTCAGTATACAAAACACTGAACACCAGAAATTTACCTCTGTGTTGGCATGAGTTAGAAGCATTAGAGTCACTGTTATAAAATCTAAGCTAGAGAAGTCTATCCTTGCTGATATTTCTGTGTCTTTTTGATGCTTTAACTCAAAAACTTCAAAAAAGGTGTTGTGGAAACCTTTATGAACTGTAAGGAGATGGAGCACTACCTTTATTAAATCTGTAAGCAACTTTATAATGTATATCAAAGGCTCTGGATGGAAAACTCTTTGCTAGAAATGAGACAGGTGCTGACCGAATTAAAAAAATGACTCTGTAAGTAGTGGGTTGTACTTTAGCTGAGCTTGTTTGGGGGAAGTATGAGGTTTATTGACTGGTGGGAGGTTAACTGCTATTAGCAAAATATAAATAAGGTTCACATCCAGATTTTTCTTTCCTTTCCTATTTAACTTAAATGTGATATTTTCAAATGACAGCATGCAGTAGCTTTGTATATTTTGTTTTGTTTTCTACTAAGTCATTCAATGTCATTTTCATTAACACTTGGTGCAACCTATGAAGTGACAGAATTATTATGCAATGCTTGTCACCTTCTTCAGCTCAAGTATTATACTGGATTTAATACATGTATAAAAAACTTCTCAATAGTGATTCACACCATTAAATGCCTCTCAAATTGCCATAAAAGGTTTGCCTGCTCATCTCCTTTTGAAGCAGAAAGTGTTCACTGGTATAATAGATTTTCTATGATCTACAATGACAGGTTTATAGGTATTGAGCATCAGAAGGCTTTTTCTAGTTCTGCATTACAGATGCAATTGGTAAGACCACTAAAAGCAGTTAAATTGCTGAAGGTTTCATATATGAAGCAGTATTACAGTTCAGTAATATTATGTTAAATGAGGAACCAAAGGCAGAGTGAACAAAGGCAGAGAGATAATAAAATCTAAGTGTATTATTTGGAATTAGTACATACAAACTAATTCTGTACCTCTGTGTGCAGTCCCATCAATAGTTGTCTTCTTGTAAACAGCTGTAAAGAATTTCTATGAAATCTATATGGGCCTATTAATAGAAAACACTCTACTCTGATTCTTTGAGGTTAGAGTATTAAATAAAAAAGAAAGGTGTTACTTTCAGCATATCTACCAGTATCTTATTCATCCACTAATGAAATGTGGAGCATCTGGTTATGTGTCAGAAAAACCAGAAACACTTAGAATCTTTGCTTCCCTTTTTATGGCGTGCTTTAGTTTCATACTATTCTCCACAGACACTTAAATCAAATGGAAGTTACCTTAGATTTACTCATCCACTGTAGTCAGATGGAAAAAAAGATAATAAAACACTGTCTTGTTTATTCTGCAGTGTTTACACTTTTATGTCTGTTTTTAATCCCTTTGAAGCATATTTAGTCTTGTAAGTTATTTAGTTTTCTCTTAGTGCCTAAGAGAAAAAAGGTGTTATTTAAATTCTTGTCCTTTATCATTAGGTACCCTGTCCACAGTATGGGAGCATTAACCTGCTGAGGAAATTATTTTAAAGAAAGTCTATATATCTGTAGGTCATAAATGAATTCTTCTTTTTTCATTATAATAGTGCCATATTCTCACTCCTTTTTAAAAACCTTTCTTGACATGTTGACTGAGACCTTAGTACTTTAAAGGTGGAAATAGAATGGGAAGGCTGTGAGAGAACAGACACATTTATGTAAGTAAAAGTATTCTATAACCAAAGGAAAAATAAAGTTAGGCTTTACCTAAAGTTACCGGATCAGCATGATACCTTTATCATTCTTATTGGCTCTGAATAATTAGCTCTTTTTGTGATAAAACAGGAGGGCACTTTTATGATTCACACTTGCTCTGTGTACACAAGGCTACACTTGATTACAGAAATGAACCTCAACCAGAAAAAAAGGACAGCTTGCACCACAATTCCTTTTTTTTTTACCTTGTATGTTGAGCTTCCATTGCACTCATAGCTCAGTCCAGAGAGAGTTAAGTTCTCTCTAAAGGGAATCCCTCTATGTGTTCAGTGAAGTTCATACCTCTAAGCGCTATTATATTATACGTGACAAATCTGATAGCAAAAATGAGGTTAATCTGTAATGAAATGATCTAGTTCTCTTTCAGAGCAGAGGATATTTCACCAGCCATTAACGTTTTACCTGGAACATAGGAGGCAATGAAGCATCTGTGTAGAAAGCAGTTATTCCAAGTTAATATATTTTTGCTGATTGCAAGTTTTTTCTTTCTGTAAAACTCTGAAATAGTTTGCCTTACAGGAAAGGCTATATCTATGGTGATGATAGAGTGCCAAGTCAGGAAAAAAGATCAGACCACAGTCTTCTTGATTCAGCTGTTTAAGGACAAGCTGCTGGTTTTGGAGAACATCTATAGACATGTCTAAGCAACCTATGTTTACACTGTCTGCAACTCACATTAACTTTTGCAGCAGGCAGTCTTGGGGCTTTTTCACACTGGAGAGGTCAGGAATTATAAAAATGTATGCCACTAGGCCAGGCATAAAGTACTCCAAGCATTCATACTGCAGGTGTGTTTTGTTTTGAGCATAAGAGTGATGCAGGTCTTACTTATAGTTCCCTGCAGATCTCCAGGTCTACACCTTTATTCATCACAGCACAGAAACCCAATAGGGTTGGACTTGAGTGTGTTCTATGTACTGATGTCTGAAATGTGCTGTGAAAGCAAATACAACCCTTTACACTGCTAAGAGATACTGTTCTGAAAAAATCTCCCCAGAAGAAATGGTTCAAAGTTAGCCACTTCTTGAATAAGCAAATGTAGATGCTCCAAGAAACCTTCAAAGTCATTTTGGAGACTGGACAGAGGATCTGCTCAACAGATTCACCCGATAGTTGCTACTTTGCCAATGTAGGTTGAGATGAAGAAATAAAATGAATATAACACCATCAGCAATCTAAACAGAGAAATTCAAACTGTTAATCACAAAAAAACACCCAGACAGAACTCTTGTAGTGGGAAAACCAACCTGCCAAAAAGTATTGGCTACCTCTTTCTGTTATAGACAGATCTCTATAGATCGCTGCAGGTATTTGTTTTTCTCCAAAACGTCTGATCCTGGTTGCCAACCAACTACAGCAGTTTCGTTACATGTGTTCAATATGAACAACTATGGCTTTTTTTCTTGCTTTAAAATTAATTTTGAGACAATTCATTCTCTTCAATTTGGTTGATATTATGGTTCTCTTCAACAGCACAGATTATCTGTACTGAAAATAGTTTATTACCAAAATATTCCAGAGGCAACCTTTACCAGAAGAAGTCTCAAGAGCAGCAGAAGACAAATGACAGCAGGCTTGTATGACATAGTTACATAGTTTAACTTTGTTGGGTATTATATATATGAAATTTTTAAGTCACTGTCTTTCTGTCAGGAACTAAGAAATAGATAAAGATAGGGAAAAAAAAAATTAGTTTGATATTTACCCTTTCTTCTTTGTAGGATGTAAAATATTTAGAGTCAACACTAAACAGCTATAGAAGGCTGCTATTTTTTTATAATATAAAAGTACATCTTTTCACTTACACAAACTGAAAGAGACTGATTAATCAGAATATGTTTTGATTTAAATTGCGTTTCTACTAGGAGTCATATCTGAGATCAAAACACAGCTAGAGTTTGGGACTCAACCATGCCGAAGTCTCTGAGCTGTTCTTGTGAGAGATTTGGTCCAGCTGAAAAATATTTTGCAACACTAAGACCAACACAGTCAAAATACACAATAAGTGGTTTCTTGAATTTTCTGCTAGCTTGGAATTAACCTTAATGTAACCCTTTTTCTTTATTAATCTATGGATGCATCTGAACTAGAATTCCTTCCAGTAGACTAGAAAATTGAAAAAAATAAAATAAAATAAATGTGGCTTTGATTTACTTTGAATTCAAATTGCTGTACAAAAGAAATCCTAAGAAACATGGCTTCAAAATAAGAACTGTTCTCATTGTAATATTTCTAGTAGTTAAAAATAGAATTTTTTTTCTTTCTTGACATGAATGTGTCATAAAACCTCATGATTAATCAGCACATTTGGAAACAGAAGACTTAAAACCACACCAAACATCATGGTAACCAAATTAAATGGTAACTAACTAAAGATATAAGGGGTTTCTGACCTTTTTTGTTACCTTGGCTTTACTAGCAAATTAAAAAACATATGTATTAGACTGCAGGTTCTAGACACATTCCATTTGGTTTTGATAAATCAAAAGTAAACAGTTTTTCAAGGTTTTAAAAAACCCTAATATTTTAAGGACCTGCTCAGTAAAGGAGAGGGTGCTAGAAACATTCCTGTAATAGATTATTTTTCAGAGAATATGAGCTGTCTTTCCTTTTGTTCTGGTTCATAGAATCATAGAATAATAGAATCGTTAGGGTTGGAAAGGAACTTAAGATCATCTAGTTCCAACCCCCCTGCCAGGGGCAGGGACACCTTACGCTAAATCATATTACCCAAGGCCTCTTCCAACCTGGCCTTGAACACTGCCAGGGATGGAGCATTCACAACCTCCCTGGGCAACCCATTCCAGTGCCTCACCACCCTAACAGGAAAGAATTTCCTTCTTATATCCAACCTAAACTTCCCCTGTTTAAGTTTTAACCCTTGTCCTGTCACTACAGTCTCTAATGAAGTATCCCTCCCCAGCATCCTTATAGGCCCCCTTCAGATACTGCAAGGCCGCTATGAGGTCTCAACGCAGCCTTCTCTTCTCCAGGCTGAACAGCCCCAACTTCCTCAGCCTGTCTTCATACAGGAGGTGCTCCAGTCCCCTGATCATCCTCGTGGCCCTTCTCTGGACTTGTTCCAACAGTTCCATGTCCTTTTTATGTTGAGGACACCAGAACTGCACACAGTACTCCAGGTGAGGTCTCACAAGAGCAGAGTAGAGGGGCAGGATCACCTCCTTTGACCTGCTGGTCACACTTCTTTTGATGCAGCCCAGGATATGGTTGGCTTTCTGGGCTGCGAGCGCACACTGCCAGCTCATGTTCATTTTCTCATCGACCAACACCCGCAAGTCCTTCTCTGCAGGGCTGCTCTTAATCTCTTCTCTGCCCAACCTGTAGCTGTGCCTGGAATTGCTCCGACCCAGGTGCAGGACCTTGTACTTGGCATGGTTAAACCTCATGAGGTTGGCATCAGCCCACCTCACAAGTGTGTCAAGGTCCCTCTGGATGGCATTCCTTCCCTCCAGGGCATCAACCGAACCACACAGCTTGGTGTCATCAGCAAACTTGCTGAGGGCGCACTCAATCCCACTGTCCATGTCAGCGACAAAGCTGTTAAACAAGACCGGTCCCAACACCGATCCCTGAGGGGCACCACTCATTACTGGTCTCCAGCCGAACATTGAGCCATTGACCACAACTCTTTGCGTGCAGCCATCCAACCAGTTCTTTATCCACCGAGTGGTTCAGTAATGTTACAGGCTTCTGTTTGGAATCACTGATGGATTAAGTTTTATCAGATATTGTTCCTTTCTAGATTAACAGAAATTAGGACCAGAAACAACTCAGTGATCAGTAAAATCCTGATGTGATATCCCTTTATCCTTTCAGTTGAGCAGAAAAAAAGGACTTTCCTAATGAAAATGCAAGTACTCAGTTTAGTGCTTCACATGGCTTCTAAGTAAAGAGCTGAAAAGAAATGCATGTTGGCGATCAGTGCAATAACATCAGTAGGGATTTACTGAGTGAATATGAGAGACAAATTGTGTGTTAAATTCTTTAATTTAGTGTCCATAAATGCAGCAGTTACTTCTTTGTTTTATCTAAAAAAACCATAGCGTTTAATTTTTAAGTTCATTGAATTTGGAGTCATCTCACATTCCTTGAATTTGAAACTTCTCTTAGAGATTAAGGGATCTGGGGGAACTGTGAGGGAAGACAAAGGTAAAGATTTCATTCAATTAATTGAACTTCTCTTACTTCCTCACATGAGTGAATAGATACTTCTCAGAATCTTGCAGGTATCTTTTGCAGGTATTCTTTGTATCCCCTGCTTTCAAGGACATGCAAAGTAATTTTTAATCACATCAGAAAAGTCCGCTTGACTGACTTAATTTGCAATAGATATTCTTTGTCTTGCACTTGATCATTAATAGTCCAGAGTTTGTTCTTAGCAAGACATGAAAGATAGACTTTGTCATACTTAACTTTGGTGATTTATGATGATAATGAAATGGGAACTAGATAAGTATTGCAACCCAGTAAATACAATGTCTACCCTCAGCAGGGGGATGCCCCGGCTCTGTGCCAACCCCAGAGACTCAGCCTCACCATGTCACTGGTTTAACCCCTGCACTGGGCCCTTGACAGCTGCCTCCCCTGCTCCAACTTATGCTCTGGAGATGACCCCCAGTGGGGAGCGGGTGACACCCCCAGTGGGGAGGGGGTGACACCTCCTGCCTGTCACTGCCTGGCAAAAACCAGCCCTTTGTGTGCCTGGGGCTGGCAGGGCTGGGGAGAAGCTGGCAGCTTGAGAGAAGGAAACGGGCTGTGACAGGGAAATGTATAAAAAGAACCCAAAACAGAACACAGGTCTGAGGAGAAAGAAACATAACACTTTCTGTCAGCATCTGAGGATGTTGACATCTCACTGTGACCCCCCCTTACAAACTCTCACCCCCGTCACTCTTGGGAAGACCAAAAAGTCAAGCTTATGACCCAGGAGGAAACAGGAAAGATGACAGCAAATAACAGTGGAGAAAAAAGAAAGATACTAGGAAGACTTCATTGCATAACTATTTTAACTAAATTAATGAGGCATTTCTGTATTAATTGGGTAGTATGTGATAAGAGACCTTTAAAACACAGAGTTCATGGCACCATATAAATGGTGTTTTCTTTTTTGCCCATGGCAGGATTTGGAATCTGACACTCAACTGCCTTTATACTGAGAAATAGATGGTTTTAGGGTGTAATTCATCTCAAGGAATGCATCAAAAATTATTCAGGTAAATCATATTGTAGAAGTACCCCTCTCTCCATCCACTATAAAGCAAACACTACTCATACTGTGTCTGCTTGCTCTCAGATAAATGCATTTTTATCATCTAAGGCTACAAAATCTGTACTTTCCTCCTCTTGAGTTTTGCCATTCTGGGGGACAAAATGCCCTATGAACTAGCTTTCTAGTTTCTAGGACATTTGCTAAGACATGGAAGATACAAATATTGAGTACTAGACAGAGCCAAAAATGAACCTGCTTCTCTCACTGGCTGAATGTTGTACTAATTGCTTTGTAGCATAAAAAGTGAACAGTGGAACTACCATCACCTCTGTGGTACTGCTGTAAGGGAAAATAGTGATCTCTGTTTAGTTCTTTGAAAGTACAATTGTGTATGTCGATACACAGCAAAAAATTCTGACCTTCAGCTTCCAGGTGGATGAATCTGTGTAATCAGACACCAGGCAGCTGAGGGGTCAAAGTCCCAGATGCTACCTTCCCTAGTTTCTGTTATCTAGCATTAGATAGGTTCCTGCTTTGTCTACAGGTTGTGGATTATAGTTTGAAAATTATCAATTTTCCAAGTACTGGGTAGCTCTTTATCCCATTTTAAGTGGCTAGAAAGCCACAGTATAGGGATTTGGGCATGATCACTCTGGTGGAGATGATGCTCTATCAATAATTCCCTGAATTATGTAAAAAAAAAAAAAACAAAAGTAGAATGTTCATTATTCAGCAAACTGATTTTTTAGATACCTATTTTTAAATTGTTTTGGATTATTTCAAGCCCAATATATATAATTATACCTTTTTCAGACCAGATAAGAAGTTTAATCCACTAAAACTGTTTTTTTTCTTCTTGCTTTTCTAGGCGTACCTCAACTGATATAAGCCACCATAGCCACCATATTTGCATGATTTTTCCCAGACTTCATTTGCAGTCTCCTCTTCTTTATTCTTACAAATGTTTTCTCAACCCCCATCCAGAAATGACACATTCCTTTAACAGCATAGAATTTCTTAGTGTTAAAAGATGTTCTAAATGCTATTCTTCTCTGTATTTGTGGCACAGTTGGAATCATACAGTCAAAATCCTGTTACAGTGCCCATATCCTCTCAGACTCCTAGCCAAGTGACAGCCTTTTTAACTAGGCTACAGCTAGAAGTCTTGGACATCTCCCTCCTTTTGTCTATCCCAGTGGATTTTCAATTCATTTCTGAAGAATGGTATCATTAAGACATGAATATGATCTATAACTCTCCCAACGAAGATGAGAGCTGTAGGTTAAACCTCTTCAGGCAGGGGGGGGTTCTAATATATACAACTCTTCCTTGGTTGTAATGTGTGTGTATGTGTAAATTGTTGTCATGTCTACTGTTCATATAAGGGAAGAAAATGCTGCTCATTCCTTCAGAGGGCTTAGCACTATGCTCCTTATGGGTGGAGAAGCCTGCTTGGTACTTTAAATAAGGGGGCTGATTTTAAGTCCTTAAAGCTGCTGACAAAGCTCAATGTGCTGATTAGTTTAATGCTTTTTTAACATTTCCTTTACAGTAAGAAGTTAATACTCATTAGACCTTTACGACAACCAAGTTTTAAACATGAGGCCAATTTTGGTTCTGTCCTTAGGAAACTGATAGAACTTTTACCTATGGAGATCGAAAAGCTTCATGCCAAATTATAAGTGTTCTTATTCTTGAAAATGTTATTTTTAATACTAACAATTGCTAATACTAGCATTTTATTTTCATGTAACCTTGAATTTGAATATTTGAAAAACATAAGACAAATTTCTGATGTTTTGGATCACTTAGGGTTAAAACATTTAAATTTATTCAGTTTAAAAATAAAAATTTAGGGGCAGGCTGTAAAAGGCATTGGTTAGATCTTATATGTCCTTAATTGTGCAATGCATTTTCTCTTTCCTATGTGGTTTGGGGTTTTTTTCTGTGTGTGTGTGGTTTGTTTTGGTTTGTTTTGTTCGGTTGGTTTTTGAATTGTTTTTTGGTTGTTTTTTGTTTAAATATTTCCCCAATATTTCCTTATAATATAGAAGAAAAGAAACTCACTTGGGGATGTTAAGCATGCTCATTATTTGCTAGCCTGAAATTTCACTTAGCATAACCAAATTGTGTACAAATTTTTTATCCTGTGAAGAGAAAGAAGTGTATGACCTTTACGAACCAGTTAAAGAAGACAGTGAATGACATCAACAATAGTTAAAATCAGTGCTTTCAGTATTTCTCTAACCCTGGAAAGACCATGCTAAATAATTCAAGGATCACATACTGCCATACTACACTCTAAATCTATATGTTCTGAGCTAACACTAGTTTTCAGGACAAGACCTTTGTATTCCAGGCTTTTTCTGCTTTCCATTAATGACTGTTCTTCAAAAAGGGTGTGCAGTACTCACTCCTGTTGTCACAAAATACTCTGCAATTATCTTGTTACTTTTGATGTATTAACAGTTGAAAATAATAAATTTGAAATCCTAAAATGTTTCTTTTTAACCAAGTGATTGTCACATTAATGTTTTTTTGTGAAAAGCCTATCCATCATACAAATATCTCTAACAGTCAGCTTTTCTATTTTTTTGTATCTGAAAATACTTGTTTCAAATTGCTTGCGTTTCATACCTAACCATTCTATTAAATCAAGCTAGCATTTTGGAGAGAATTTTAAGCAGAGTCAGATAAATGAAATGTCATCATACCGAAGATTATAATGATTTTTTTTTTCAAATTTTATTTGGTGTAACTAAGGGTTTTTTCCCATCCTTATCATGTCTAACATTCTAAAGAAATAAAATACAATGTGCTCTAGCTCCCAAATAGTAATCTATTTTTGCAGGTTTTTTTCTCATTGTTTTGATTAAAACAGAATCCACTGTTTGTCAAGAATTCCTCAGTGACTGCTGCTATGTGGCATATAAGCATGTAGCTTGATTTTCCTGAGTTATGTTTACTTACAGGCATATAGAACGCATTTTTTTTCTTAAGTGGTATTTTATATAGGGCAGGTGAACACAGGGCTTACCAGTGGTGAGGTTTTAGATTTCTGTGAGAGGCAACAAATACATTTAGATGGAAGTGCTTGGCATATTACCAGATTAGGCAGAGAACTGCGTAACAGAACAACTAAGAATTGTGTGTGGGCCTGGCTGTGAAAAGAGAGTATTTCCAGCTCCCACACAAATTGCAATTTTGTTCCTCAGCCATTCCTCAAATCCTGAGATATTTCTGTCTTTATTGCTGGAGATAACAGAAGGAGGTAAGATGGTGCTTTATATTCACCCTGTTTACAAAGATATTTTTTTAAATTTTCTAATTAGGAAATAAATATACAGACTGTTTTCAAATATTAGTGGTATTCACAGGACGTAGAAAATACACTGGCTTTACTCCTACTTAATATCATTTCAGCAATATAAACAATTACAGTCAGAAAATTGTGTAAAGGCTTCTAAGGAATAAGTATAAATTTGAAACAGTGATTCTTTGGTAACCAGCTTATTGATATTCAATTTTTATTTTAAAAGGAGGCAGGTATATTAAGAAGTTCATGACCTGATGTTATAGATTTCTGGCCCATTCAAACTCATAACAGTAAAGGGCCCTTCCTAAAGCAGACTGCAGTTCTAGTAGCCCTGCTACTTGTATGCCCAGAGATTTATAAAACCAAACAAAAACTCCAGCTGTTTTCTTGGGCAAGTCATTTTCCATATAGATACTAGTAATTCTCCAAATGAGCAACAGAAGATGATGGTCTGGGATCTTTCAGTAGTGGAAAAAGATGCCTTTGCAGAGTGGTCTTTCTATTCTTTTAGAAAGTTGCCTTGGGATGAGTGAACTTCCCACTTGTCATACTTCTCCATTGACTGAACAGGAAGAAAATTTGATATAAAGCTCCTTTCCAGTTTTTGTAAGGATAAATTAGATAACCCAGCCACTGCCTAAGTGATCCTTTTCATTGACACTAATTTTGAACTCATGTTGACCTTCAGAATGTGTCTCAAACATAAATAACTGTACATTTCCTCTCTTTTTTTGTCTTTGGCATTTGGTGCACTAGCAACATTTTTGTCTTTGGATCTATTCTAAATTTGATCAGTGTTTCCAGCTTCTGTTGTTGTCATCTTAACTTCTGAGCTCTGTTGGAAAAACTTCATATATAAATACATGCCTTTTTAACATACTAAAATATTGTCTATTTCACATGGGTTTTGCAGAAGCAAAAATTCTCATTCTTGCTACCTTAATTGTCTGTGTAATCTTGATAGCATACATCTTTACCTGTTTGCTTTTTTTTTCCCCTTCAAAACTAAAGGTACATTGGTAACTCACTTGTTTTGCAGTCCTGGTTGCTAGCTAGCTAGCATTTGTAAGCCATTTATCTTCCAGACATGTCCCCTCAGTCAGGTTTTAAGTTAGCGTCATGGTTTAAGCCCATTTAAACCATGACAGTTAGCTTTCTATTTAACTTTATATAATGACCAGAAATGGGAAACTTTTCACAAATTCTTGTCTACAGACCACAGTGTACTTTCTTCAGAGTCCAAACTTCATCAAAATCAAAAACACAAGAGCCAAGCACTATTAAAACATATATTTGCACATGTATAAACACAGGTATAACAATAAGAAGTTTCTCATTTTTCATTATACAGACAAATTCCATACATTATTTTGGAAGATGGCCTGTGTCTGAACACTAATATTTTCTTCATGATTCGTGCAAAATTTGTGCTACAGAAAATTTGTGTGAAAGCTTCCTTTTGCACTTTTAAGGGGAAATTATTCTGCAGTGCTTACACTAACACTCCAAATGTATAACTGAATTTTTCAGCACAGAAATTACTTTAAATTTATATTTTTAAATAAACTACCTAAGCAGCATTGTCATTCAGAATCTTCCCCATCCTTTGAGCTGCCAAGTTCCCATATTAAAAAGCTACCAAAGCAGAATTTTGCATTTCTATGTTGCAAGAGACTACAGCACATACAAAACAGGAAGGAAAGCAGCTGGGACTATTTATTATAATGTACATCTCTCAAGATATAATTTATGAACCATCTATTTTAGGGTTTGAGTTTTGTTTTTCTCCAGTAGCTTATGTGTCATAAAAGCTACCTACTAAATTTCCTAATCCTGTTTTTAATCAGAGTTTCATTTGTGTGTCCTTCAACATATTCACTGATTTTTATGTGGTGTAATGCTGGACTACTATGTTATTAATGATTCATTCCTTATTTATATTCTGAAATATTCACAGCAGCACGTTTCCATAGTACTTGATAGTATTAGCAGACCCTAGACCACTGTGATTGAGAAAGTGAAACGGAAAATTATATATTGTATGCATCTATGTTACGCCTCCTTTATTGGACATCATCAAGGAAGTTAATGAGTACTATTAAAATTCACTGAGGGTTGTTTTTCTTTTTTTGCTTTGAATGCATGTGGCTCTTCTTTAGTTAAGGGAGAATAAAATGCATACCAGTACACAAGACAGCCTGCAGGCTTCTAATAATTGACATAAGACGAAGGGAGTAGAAATAAGGTTTATCATGCTCTTAACTGATGGTTTAATATGTTTACATTACAAAGTACTTTGGGGGAAAGGAAAGCAGAGAGATGCAGGCAGCATGAATATAATACTATGTGTAAGATACTAGTTAAAAGAGGCAACTTCTCCAGAAGAAGTGAATCAAGGTGTTATTTCAGGCTCTGCTGTTAGGATCAATAGCATCAGCCTTATTTCTAAAAGACAGTTTGATAAGGTACTACTGTGCATCCTCTCCATGTCTGAAGGTGCAGCTCAGTTGAGATTGTTTCCTGGTTCCATATGTCCAGGATAAAGACAGATTCTGCAGCTGTTGTAATTTCTCACTAACAGGTTTACCACCACTGAGAGCTGGCATATGTAACCATGACCAAAACAAGCCACACTAGAGACATGCATTTGTCTGATTTAACTGCAACTCATTGGGCAAATATAGGCTTATGCAAAGCTGCAACTTCAGTAAATACAACATACTTACTTATAAATACAGAACAGATGAAACTTAGCTGTCCTTTTAGTCAATGTGCCATTAATAGGTAAAAATTACTAAAAATCATGAAGAACAAGTGCAGCTTATCTTACAATGCCGTCTTCCCACAGTATTTCATCAGTGACTGGGGAGAGATGGCTTTCAGAATGACCACACTTTTAATCTTATTACTTCACAAGAATTTTCCCAATAACCTTACACTGGCAAAAGCACACTCCTGAGAATACTTGTCAGCAAATCACCTAAATATCACCTCCCCCAGAGCAGTGTAGTGCTAAGTAATTCACACTAATTTCAGCTAAATCAGAATGTTGGATATGTGAAGATTTGGATCTGAAACAAGAATAAATTATTCACAGAGAGTTCCATTGTCCGGCTACACTAGTGTTATGGTTTAAGACCAGCTGGCAACCCAGAACCACGCAGCTTCTACCTCACTCCCCGCTGCCTCCCTTCCTCCCCCTGCTCCCAAAGGGATGGGTAGGAGAATCGAGAGAATGTAACTACCATGGCTTGAGATAAGAACAGTCCAGTAACTAAGGTATAACACAAACCACTGCTGCTACCACCAATAATCATAATGATAAGGGAAGTATCAAGGGGAGAGAATACAACCTCTCACCACACCCCCAGCTGATAATCAGCCCGACCCGAGGAGTGATCTAACCCTTTCGGGTAACTGCCCTCAGTTTTTATTCTGGGCATGACATGCTGTGGTATGGAATACCTCTTTGGTCAGTTTGGGTCAGGTGTCCCATCTCTGCTTCCTCCTGGCTTCCTCTCCTCCCTGGCAGAGCATGAGGCTCAGAAAGTCCTTGGGCAGAGTAAACATTACTGAGCAACAGCTGAAAACATCGGTGTTATCAGCGCTGTTCCCAGGCTGAAAGTCAAAAACACAGCACTGCACCAGCTTCTAAGAAGGAGAAAAATGACTGCTACTGCTGAACCCAGAACAACTAGATGCAGTACATGCATCCTCAACAAAATGTATGAAACCTCTACCAGTGAATTTGGCCAGATAGAAATATTGTTTTGCTCTGGATTTCACAAGAATTTTTTGTTTAGTTTTGTTTTCCAGTAAAAATTAATCTTACTTAAGTGTTTGATTTGGTATTGGGGGTTAATGAAGGAAGGATGATTACTGACCTATTTTTTCCTGCCTTATAGAATTAAAGATTATGTTTTCGATGTGCCGTTATTGCAGTGCATTGAAAGATTTTGATTATTTTTCCATAGGCATCTATATTATTTATTCCGAGTAACAGAGAGATAAATGCCTTCTGGAGTAACCTATAATACTATAAAGGACATTTTGAAGCCATACTATGTGCACTTCATGCTGTGACCATTGATACTGGATATAATCTTTAGAACAGTTAATAAGAAGTTAAAATTAGTTCAGTTTTGTTTGTTTGAAGTCTAGTTGTAAGAGACTGAAAATAGAAAGTTGGTTTATTACTAGAAGTGAAAAAGCTTTTCTTATGGATACACCTGCTTCTCTCCCAGTGACAGCTCTAATGCTTGCTAACCATGGGGGTTATCAACATGCAAGCAATGGCACTGTGCTTTGTGCTGGCTGTATGCCGGTTGCCAACAATTTGTAGAAAGTGCAGCAGAAGGGAAAGATTTTAGTGAGGCTTGTGAAGCTCTGCTGAGAGCAGGCCAAATTATCCCCAAGGGAAGACCTGCTCCTTAGTTCTGCTGTAATAGTACTTGCTCCTCTCTATGTCCCTTATGGTACATTTAAAAAGGAAAAAAACAACACAGGCTTTAGCTGAAACTGAACCACACACAGCTGGGGGTTTTCCTGTTGTTTTTTTATATATATATGGTTTTATATCTTCAGTGAAAAAATCTCTTCTACTCACCTGCTGATTGCAGTAAAACTTAGCACCTCTCTCCATTATCTGTACATTGTGGAGCTAGCACACATGTTGAAAAATCTCTTGTGTGACTGACTGATAGCAGTCACATAAGTCTCAGTTCATCTCGCTAAGCTAATATTGTAATCAATAGTCATGCAGTGTATTTTATGTTAAATTCCACAGCTGAATACTGTTTTAAGAAATATTTATACGTTAATGATAATAATAAAACCATTTCCTGCACTAATTACATTCCAGGTGCCTCCTATAATTTAAAAGAGTTACTGCTACAAGACTGCCCTCCTTTTCCCTCAGTTCAAGGAGAGGCTAAGACTTACCATCTTCTCAGTTCTTTGCAGTTGATATATGTATGAATAAATGTATTGGAATTACTATTTTTAAAGGTACAGTAATGGATTTATTTACTTTTTATGTGCACTTTTAAGAAAAAAATCAGATAACATCTGCTATTCCACTCTAATACATACATAAGCATATAGCATTCACTGCTGTTGCTGAATGTGTGAATTTTCTAGAAAAGGAATTGTGAGTATTTATTTGTAGACAGAAAAATACTTTTTCAACACATGAATGAGCAGAATATCAAATTAAAACAGAAATGCTTAAAATGCCAAGATTGTCATGCTCTTCTTCATCTGTAGGCATTTTAAGTAGTTTTAGTATTAGAATCCAACAGAATAAGTGCTTCACAGTTGTTACTACAATCCCATTCTAACAAACCTTTCACTTGGTTAAGCTGTATTGCATGTATCTTATCCTGACTTTTTCTCAATATCAGCAATTTTTCCATAATGTAGCACACTTGTATTTTCTGGTTGATTATTGTAGTTAATTTAGCTGTAGTGGTAGCAGGAGAATCATTTAGTATAACCCTCTTAGTGATAAATGCAGAGACAAAAAAAAGGTAAAGATTTCCCGGTGCATTGGGCCAGTTGACATGTCTTGAATAACAGTCTTCTGTAGTCTTGTTTTTAGAGAAGACATTTCTGTCAGTCTAATTTAAGCATCAATGGAATACACCAAAAGGTGTTTTGGCATGGGGCCATAGCAAGGGTTTGCTAAACACAGGAAACTGTATTATAGTGGGCCCTGATAGATGTCTGAGTGCAAAAGAGGCAGAGGGAATTTGACATCTGAAAGTAAGTAGGTAAAACTGGCAATTAAAGTGTTGCTCACAGGCAAGTAACAGCGGTAGAGAAAGGTCACATTGCAAGATCATGGTGCTGTTCAAATTCAGTATACGGAAGAGGAGTGGAGAAAACCAGAAATGTTAGATTAACTGCTAATAAATATGGAGCTTTAAGGTGTTGAAATACACATATATTACCTATATAAATAGCAAATAACTATTTCCAGAAATACAGTGTAGCTATAAATTTTCTGGCAAGGTAGAGCACAGCCACACCTTACCTGCAATAGGTAATACTGGAAAGATGCTGAATTAAAAGTGCTGACCTGACTGTCTGTAAATGGCCAACAATTCAGCTGTCAGAATGCAGGCATCAATGAAAATCAGAATGGAACTCAGAAGAAACTGAGAGCTTCATTTTAGGCATTTCAATTGAGTATCTATTGTCCTAAAATAATTTAAAAGTAATTCAGGAATTCTCAGCATTCATGAAGAAGGGTGCAGGTGTTAGAGCTCTCCAAGAGGAAAAAAATGTATACCTGATTTCCATTTAGTTTGAAATGGACTCATTTCAATTATACTTTGGAAAGATTCTTGGAGCACAAATGTTGCACTGGCACATACCATACGTCAGTGTGAGACATAGTCCACATTGCTGGGGTCAGTCCACCATTCCAATCCCTCCTTTCCACAGGGAAGCCTCCAGAACCTCTTTTTTTGTCACTTTTGAAAAGCAACAAAAATAGACCTATTTGCTGGTGCTCAGTGAGTTTTCTTTTATGTAAAAAATCTAGAATAGTTTAAAAGAAACTTTTTTCCTCTTTCCCAATATCTTTTAAAAAGTGTGTGGTCTATGTATTTTGTACAAAGAAATTTGATAAGTAATACCTATATATATCTATATCTCAATATATAGAAAAAAAATTACTGTGAATATAATTTCTTCTTATCCTTGGACATAAACAAGTTTCATGCCCATTTTCCCAACGGTATCCAAATACTGTAAATAATAAAGAAAGAAATTATTTACATTTTTTAAAGTGGATTTTACTTCCACTTCCCATAAGTTTATATTACAGAACGTTGCTACTTGTGTTATTAGAAATCTCTGAATTCCAATCTATCTATCTCTGTTGTTGTCTTGTCTTTTTTATGCCTCTCTTCTTTCTAAAGATCTGTGCTGTGTGTGCATATGTATCTTTGGTGAAAAAAATGAAATAAAACCTTTCATGTGTTGTTGGTTTTTTTTGTTGTTGTTGTTGTTTCCAACTGTATTTTATAACTCTTGAACAGAATGGAGGGGAGAAGTGAAAATTAATAGAAAATGCAGCCAATTATCTCCTTTATGGAGTGAGCAGGGAGACTAAGTGCCAATCTCATTACCAACAGTATTGAAGATTGACTTTTGAATGTGAAGGAGTTAAGAATCAAAACATGCATCAACAAATATGATTGATGCATGTGTGAGGAAAGGAAAGATACACAGTAATGGCAGCAAAAGGGAAGGAGTTTTCTGGGATCTGATTTTCCAACCCTTTAAAGCAGATGAATTGTATGTAGGTGTTTGTATATGTGTGTATGCATATGTTTAGGCTAGAAGTGTAGACACTGTGAATTATAGGAGCTCTAAAACAGCTGTGTTTTTCCTTCAGAAGAATTTTGCAGTCTACTCAAATCTGTAGCTCTGTGTAAGCATAACAAAGGAACAGTAAAGAGGGTTTATTCATAACTCTTGTTTTTCTTTGCTTGAAAGCTGCTGGTGGGCTGCACTGGCAACAGTTATGGATGTTAACCACATTTTATTGTTGTCTAGCAAGCCACATTAGAAAACATTTCAACTTTGAGAGAAAAACACAACTACAATTCTCTGCTAGTCATGCAGCACAGACTGACAGCATAAAACATAGGTTCACTGTAAGCGTGGGTATGTTATGTGAAACCAAAGGTGAGGCATATCACAGTGAGATAACATTGCACCTCAAAATAGAAATAATAGTTGAAGACCATTGTTCTGATCTGTCTTCAAGGTGTTTCAGCTGGGAAGACTAAATAAAACATACCAAAGAACATGAGACACTTTTGAAAATACACTAAAACCTTTTAAGTGCTGATTACAAGTATGAAGTATGTTGCTGTATTAACGGGACTAAAGAATAAAACTTACAGATTATTTTGCTGTGGCTGTCCTCCAGGACTTGCTGGAATGATTGATCTTATTTTAGAATGCAAAAGAGAATGATTGACGTGACTCATTAAAACCTCAAAGAAATGCAGCTTTTGGAGATAAAACACAGAAAATTAAGGAACATGAAAGCTAAGGTACTTTCAGCATATTTTCAGTAAAGAAGAAACACTCCTACATGCGTAGACCACCTGAGCCAGGAGGCTGCTGCAAAATCCCCAGATCCTGGCCCTTCCAGGCAGCAAGCTTCCAGAGACATCAGTTTGGACTAGTGGATTGGTGCTTCCATACCCCACAAAAGGGAGTCCAGGAATGGTCCCACTTACCTTTGTTCCCTTCTGCGGACATAAGCTCTAGGTTGAACTGGCCCTGAGCGGACTCCTAAAATACCGTGTTTGCCTTCAGAAGTGCCCTGGGCAGTTTCTGTTGACCAAAGGTCACAAGATTGCAGTCTCCCCCATCTCAAGAGCCAGGCAGCCCCTTCATGGGGCCATGGCCTCTGGCTGTGCCTGCTCCCTTTCTTTGGGTAGCTCAGCTTCCTTCAAGCACACATTTCTGCAAACACCCTTGTCTTCTCTGATGGTGGGAAACCCATCTTTCCCTGCAGTTCCCTCACCTAACAACACAGTGGTGGAGCCAGAGCATGCTGAGAGACCCAGCTGCAAGCAGCAGCAAGGAGTCACAAGGGAGTCATTGGTGTGGCCATTGGAGGGGCCCAGCACTGGGTGTCCCAGATTTTGGTGTCCCAGCCAGGCTTATGGGAGGTGGTAAGCTGGGGTGAATACTCAGTGTGAGGAAGCCATAGTATTGTTTATGGTATGAGCTTACAGGCTGTCCCAGTAAAAGCATTGTATCTCGCATGCTCTTCGCATGAGCCTGGTCTGTGGCAGCAATTGGAAGTCAGTAGTCGGGCTGGAAGAGTCTGTAGCCAGCCCAGTGAAGCAGTCCTTGTTCTGACCTTTTCATTTTGCTTTTCTAAAACTATTTTGTCGTTTGGCATTCCCTAGTCTTAAACATAACTTTCTTATGACCATAGTTTTGTACTATTGTAAGAGATCTGTTCCTTCTTTCTAAAAAAATGAATAAAATTTCCAAACAGCAAATTAATTGTTCATATCTTCCCACAGCAATGATGCCTTCTCTTTGAGTTTTGTGGTGTATTGTTAATTAAAAGAATAGCAAATGATGTAAAAGATGTGTCCATAAAAGAGAAATGATAGCTCAAACAGGAGTGTTTTGTTCTAAGGTGTAATGTAACAAAAAAGAAAAAAAGCAGATAAAAGTAGTATTATAATATTCTCTGTGCTTGAATCCATGCAAACTGCAGGGTATGTGTTAGAAATATCAAGGTACAGAAGCTCCATCATCCACAGGAACATATGCTCACAAGCATATTAAAAGGTTTTTGTTGTCTCTACCTGCCTTTAAAAAACAACACTTTCAGTTGCCTAGCTCTCAAGAAGTTTTACATTTGAAGGCCTCCATTCTGAAGCAGTTGCAGCTGAAGCTCATTGGAACAGAGGAAAACTGGTAGGTATTGGCAAGAGTTAATGAAGCTTTGCCAGTCAGCTGGGTTGCAGACCTGCCTGAGTATTTGCTTACTGTTACAGCTAGGTCTCAAAACTTTTAACGTTCTGACATTAAAATAAATTCATGTAAACAGAAAAACAAGGAGAGCTGTATGTACACAGTGGAGCGAGCTACAGCTGAAAGGATTTTGTAGGCCAAAGGGCTTTCCTGTTTCTTAGGAAAGTGAGTGTTAGACATTCAGAGTGAAAGATAAAATACAACTTCAACTTTTTTATTCTTTTCTTTCTGAAGGCTTGGGTGATGATGAATACTCTGCACTAGGACAAATAGCAATCTAGGAAGCCAACTCTAGAGGTCAAATGAAAAAGCTACATGTAAGAGTAGTAAAAGGATTATAAGCAAAGCTTATGTTCTATAAAAAGAGACTTTACTGTTAATAACAATGTGAGAATCTGTATGGATAAAGCCACAGCACTGAGTTTTGTTAATAGCTTTTGTGGTAAGGTATGTAGCTATTTGTGATTCAAGCAGCATGTTTTCATGGTTTCACAAAAACCTAGAGTCTGCTAAATATTCCTCAGTGCTTTCTCTCATTAGCTCTTTCCATATTTATGGACACAGAGCAATTGCAGCAATTTTGCTGCAGCTGATTCTTTTAAAAACCTTTCTGCTTAGCACCACGAATATATTTCCTATAAGAAGCCAAATTGGTCTCAAATCCATAGAATAATGGAGTGTGCTGTCTTGCAAGGCAGCATCATTATCATCATAGGAAGATAAAAAGATATGGATGTTAGCAACAATAAAGTGCATTTATTGACTGCAGTGCTCCGTGTACAGATTGCAGTTATACATAGAAAGCTAAATGTAGATGCCACCAGCTTTTTCTTTTTTGTTCTTTCTTGAAATTTAGTAGATAAACCAGTCTGCCCTCAGTTACCAGTCAGAGTCTCAAGAACCATGGATAAACCTCTTTGTTTCCCCACTCACTTTTTTTTCCTCCTCTCAATTACAGATTTTATTCTTGTAGTGAGATCTAGGGGCTCAAATGCCTTATGTTGGCAAAACACCAAAGAACTGACATAATTTTGACGTATTCTCACATGTGTAGGTAATTGTATGCAGAACAATGCAAAAAAAAACCGAACAAACCAAACCAAAACACCAATGCAAAAGAAAAAACCCTCCAAAGATCTGAGAATTTACAGAAGGAATCAGAGTTTCAGGAAAAAAAAGTTCCATGAAACTTGTCTGTCTTTCAGCCAAGCTGATCTCCTAAGTGGAGTCAACAAAAAGAGGTGGTTAGATACCAGTGTCTCAGGAGTGTGGAGAAAACTGAATGGTTCTGTAGAAGAAGCAAAAACCATGCGCAGGGGCAACTTGGGGCAAATGGAATAAGGGAAGGACTTAGAGCTCAGTGGTGAGCTCAGGAAGAAAAACAAGGGTTAGGGATTGGAGGTAATCCTCTAAAGCAGTGTCTGCCCTTTCTTAGAGAAATTGCCCTGTCAATAAAATGGAAGAAGTTCTCTGTGCAATTTTGTGGTTTTTGTTTCGAGTTTTCTGAAATTTATACGTATAGGCTTATATTTTAAAGCAGAGTTATTAATGATTAAATACACATAAAATTATACTGTCATCTTTTTTAAATCAGTAGTCATTGATTGGCATTGCTTGAAATTTTTTGTTTTCTTACATGTATATGTGCATATATCACTGTTTTTTTGCTGTTTCTTGTCTCTTCTGGAGAACTTGTTAGAAGAGATTTGTTTGGGATTTGACCACAGTGACTCTGACTTTGTAAATAGTTTTTTGAAAAGATATGAAAGGATAAAATTCAGCATAGTCTTACAGTGATATATTGGAGTGCAATTTATGTAGGAGTTTGCAATTTATCCCAGTATCATTGATGTTCAGAATTTAAGCATATGTAGTAATGTACTTGCTACTGGAGTTGGTGTCAGAACAGATTAAAGTTTTGCATATTTTTGGAAAGTAGAAACAGATCTGTGACCTTCAAAGATACTCAGAGTCCCTGTATAGATGATTCAGTGAAATTTGAGCCAAACGAAATGGAATTCTTCACTTACGTGTTGTGCATTGTATCAAGACCCATATTGTAGCACTGGCTTTTTTAACAAGATGGGTGAGTTGTTAATGTTTTTTTTTAAATTTTCATCAGTCTCATAAAGTTGATTAAACAAATAATTGTACACCGAGTGATTCTTCAAGTGAGACTAAAGCATATTTCTACTTGCGCAAAAATCAAAACACTATAGCTGTGCTAAAATGAAACAACTAAGCCCCTCATTTTACGTTTTTGCAAGGCAATACACGTTTTTAATTCCTTATGAGTAGATAAATGTACTGATCTGAGGCTCAGTTTAAACATTAGCAAGTAAAAATACCTAAGAAGTGCATGACTGCATTTGTGTGTGAATGAGTACCCATGCTGTCCTGGCTTCAGCTGGGATGATAGCTGGTATAATGTTGTGTTTTGAATTTAGTATGAAAATAATGCTGATAACACAGAGATGTTTTAGTTATTGCTAAGTAGTGTTTATACTAACTCAAGGACTTTTCAGCCTCTCATGCACTGCCAGGGAGAAGACTGGAGGGGTATAAGAAATACTGTTAATAATTCAGAGGTGTTTAAATTACTGCTGGGCACTGCTTACACAGAGTCAAGGGCTTTTCTGCCTCTCACCCCACCCCACCCGTGAGTAGGCTGGGGGTACACAAAAGGTTGGGAGATGTCACACCCGGGACAGCTGATCCCAACTGACCAAAGGGCTATTCCATATACCAAATGACATCATGCTCAGCATATAAATTCAGGGGAGTTGGCTGGGAGGGGCTGGTTGTTGCTGAGGGTCTGGCTGGGCATTGATTAGCAAGTATTGAACGATTGCATTGTGCATCACTTGTTTTGTATATTTTAATTTTATTATTATTGTTATTATTATTTTCTTCCTTTTCTCTCCCATACAACTGTCTTTAACTCAACCTGCAAGTTTTCTCACTTTTGCTCTACTAATTCTCTTCCCCAGCCCTCTGGAGACAGGGGCAGTGAGTGACTGTCTGTGTGGTGCTTAGTCACTGCCCTGGATTAAACCACAACATGTGTATGTTGAATGTTCTTCTGTAAAACCACGCCTTGTGGAAGAGAAAGAAGAGAATGGAAAGGGAAAGAAGAGGAAGGACCAAACAAAGGAAGGGCAGGAAAAGGAAAATAAAAAGGAGAGGGAGGGAGACATATATAGAGAGAAAGAGAAACAAAATGAAGAAAAGAGAAATTAAGAAAAAAGAAAAAAATACCTAGAAAAAATAAAAAGGAAGGAAAAAAGGAATGAAGGAGTAGAGATGATAAAGAAGAGGGGAAAGGAAAGGAGAGCTGAGAGAAAAAGATGGGAGAAAAGCCCCTTTAATTGTGTCCCTCTATCATCTGATGTGCTTGCAGCCATGTATTCACATACATTTTTCATTAAGTAAGAGCTGCATCTTACTTTGCAAGGTATAGCGCAGGGTGCTGGAGGTTAAGAAGCATCTAGATAGACAAGCTAGATGTAGTCAGAAGGCAAATTTTTAGCTTTCATTCTAACATGGGGTTTATTGTTTTAGACAGAAATAGTTGACATATTTGATTGAGATGTCAATTTCATCACTAGGTTTTGGAACGTCCTCCTCCCTTTACATACTGTGTGGTTTCTGCAAAGACTTCAAACTTTCTCATTCTTGCATCAAAACCTGTGAATGCCTAACTTTTAAAAGACTATTCTTGCCTTATGGGGAGCCAAAGCTTCTAGATAAGTAGCAGGTGCTATTGTCTTAATTTCCTTTTCTTTCAGGCATTGATCTTAGTTGCCTGCTTAATATAATTTGACCTAAGGCTATATGACTAGTTTTATAAACTCTCAGTGTTAAGTCTTTGACAGAAGAAAACTAATATAAATTTTCAGAATCAAGTCTGCCTCCTTGACAGATGTAAAAGAGCATCCTATATCTGTGCTACCATTAGCATAATAAGAAAGCAGCGGATGAAGAAGAAAAATGTGTTTGTATTCTTATATCAAAATTCTATTTACAGATTTTAATTATGCTCACTACTATGGTAATTCTTACCTGGAATTTAAAGGCTTGCATTTGAACATACAAAACTTCATCCGCTTGGAATTTAAAACGTACAATCCACATGGACTCCTCCTGTATACTGAAGAGAGCCCAGAAACAACAGGACATTTTTTAATTCAGCTTTTCATCAAACATGGCAACTTACAGGTAAGGCATCTCCCACTGAAGGAGAATTAAAGCTAGGATCTGTAAAAATGTTTTTTTTTCCTGTTTCCTACTGTAGAAGATGGTAGAGCTAAAGAGAGTCTTGACATTCTTTAGTATTTTAAGGAAAATAGCCATCAAACTTGCTATCTATTACAAGAAATTCATGGCTAATATTATTAATATATCTCACAAGATGTGGTGCTGGAGGAAAATTGAATAGTGATTGTAATTGGAATGTGTCATATAAAAAGTACACATTAAAAGACAAAAAAAAAGAAGGTAGACTTTGTCTTCACAACCAGTATGAATTAAGGTATTTTATTTAGTATCTGAAGCTTAAGCTGACTGAACCTCCTCATGTGCAAGTTCATTAAAATTGTTATAAGGGAAGCTGTGGAACTGAGTTAATTGTCATAAGAAAATTTACTCTAAAAGGGAATAGAGTGTATTTGTTACCATGTGGCTCTGACTAGAAAACTTTTATTTCAGCTATCATGTTAGTACACAGTTTCACAGGATCACAAAAAGTCCCCAAACATTTGCTTGGTTTTAATAGACACACTGAATAGGAATACATTTATTTACAAGCTTTAAGGAATCAAGCCTACTAAAAGAGAAGCTACTTTTCTTATAACGGATCTTCCATTGTCCTGTTAAAAATTTCTGAAAGTTTTGCTGCAATTATATTCTTCTCTAAAAGCCATGAAACGACTGTTAAGAACACCATATTTTAGTTATATTTGCCTTCATGTTTAAAGAGCATGATTGTACTAAAACGGTATATAAATTGCAGATAAACAGTAGGAGAAAAAGCTTTTATTTTATTATATTCTGATTTGCTGTGTTTTATTATGCTTTGACTATCTATTTTGACTAATCTCATTTATTCACAACAAATGGGATTAATCAGGGGCAGGACGTTATCCAAGCTTTAGAAAATGTTGATGGCTTTAGGTCCATCTTACTTGTATTCATGGTAAAGTAATGATGCAGAAAAATATTTTTCTAACATATCATTAGCACCATAAAATATGAAAGTACTTTAATTGACAAAAATCCATTCAGAGATCCCAGTGTGCCATGTTAAAACTAATTGAATTCACTTAATCATTCACAAAGCTGGTCAACTAAATGTAGATTTAAAGCCCTATGAATAAATGGTTCTAAGCTTACAATCAAGCTACAATTACAAGTAGACAAACCATGAAATCAAGTGCTTGTTCACATTAATATAGGAAATTAAATGGTGTTCCAAAATGCTCATGTCTCCATGCTACATTACATGTTTGAAAGTGTAAGGAGACCATAAAATGGTAAGTGAAATCCACCCATGGCCAACGTTAATTTCAGCTGGGTTGCAGATGGTCAACTTCTTTGCAAATCAGGCCTGTAATATGTGATTGTACAAATACACATAGATTGGAGAATTTTCATGCAGGCTAGGAAGCATATATGTGTGCTTGTATATGTTTGGTGCAATAGACTTCCTGATCCAGATCTTTAACCAAACATGATTTTTACTGAATGCACATTTCATCCTTTGGGGTTTTATGAAGCCATTTGTTATTTTTAAATTCAAGTTTTGAGGTCTGTAGCTCTTTAATTACTAGAAATTATATAATAAAAGTGTTTTTCCCACTCTCTAGTACCAGTTTTTATGTGGTGAAGCTGCAAAAGTCAAAAACATCACTACTACTACTAGAGTGGATGATGGACACTGGTATGAAGTGCAAATTAGGTAAGTTTTTCTATCTTACTGTTGTCTGTGTTTCTAATTGCTTCAAAGATCTTCTAAGTTGCATAGTTAGTAAATTCCAGTGATAATGTATCTCATTAACTAGGAGTGATACCTGAACATGTGCAGTAAAATCATGTTATGACAGCGTGGACTACAACCCATACTTGGAAAGAATGTTTAAATCTGTAATACAGTTGGACAATGCTCATCACATCACTGATATGCTTAATGGAAATAAATTTATTCTCACTGCAATCATGTACCATAGCAAATATAAACATTCTCTCAGGGAAGCTACTGTACAGTAAGTCCAGGATAGGTGAAATATATGAATTTCTGTTAATGAGAGTGTAACTAACAGAAAAACCTTGGAAAATATATAAGCAGAAGCAGCACCATGAGTTTGCTGCCGCTGACTTGTAACTCATAAGAGGATATATTACTCCTGCAAAGGTAACAATACTTGCAACTGAAGGAGCATAAAAAGAAAGGAAGAAATGAGGTAGGTAGTAGGTTTTTGTATTGTGCCTTGCTCAGATGTGGCAGTGAGAAGGACCACAGCTTGTTGCTGCATTTCAGCTGTCATCATTGTTATTTTGTTTTTTTTTTTCTAGCATGGTAAACTAGGCTCAAGCTCCAAACCACACAGTGAGTGCAAACTAATACAAGGAACAAAAGTCAATAATTCACAGCAGTTGTGCTTATTACCCAAAAAGTAAACAACATAAAACCAAACCTTGCTAATGGAAGCTAAAAGCAAGCATAAGCTCCTCTCTGACCAAGAAGGAATAGAAGACATCTCTGTGACACTATGAAAGTGTCTAGAATCTTAAATAACATGTGCAGTTCTGTTTATTTCTCTGGTTTTGACACCCTCTCAATATCAAAATGGAGAAAGTGTGATAGGAACTTTATTTCGAGAGGAGATGCAGGGATGATAAAGGCATTAAGCAGCTTCTAAATAATGACTAAACAACCAGGGGACTCTGCAAGTCCATTAAAAATGACTGTGGGAGAATACCAAATTCTCTGAAATCACAAATGACACAGTGGAAGTGTATAAGGACTGGAGACATAAAATTTTTAGTGTGTTAGCTAGTTTAATCTATTACAATCGTATTGTTACTCCTTTGGTGTTAATTTTAAGGAAGATTTAAGATACTGAAAATAACAAATGAATGAATACCAGAACCCTAAATACTGTAGGAGCCTTTGAGAAAAACAACCTTTCCTTAGTGCCAAAGCATGAAAACTCCCATGTCATTGACATTGCTCAGGTAGCACTAGCTACCATGATGTGAGTATTATGCATTTTGCCCCAACTCTACTGAGCAGAAAATAACTTCAATCCGTAAATCACCCTATGGCAATAGCTGGAAAGAAAGCCAGCCCAATTTCTATTTCTGGTGTTCCATTTGAGCCTAAAAAGGAAGGAAGAAAAAAGTATCTTCTTTCATTTGCAGAGAATGGAAATTATTTCAAGACAGCTCAGGTAAGATGAGCCACACTGATTTTTGCTGTTAAAAGAGAAGAAATGTGTACTATTTCTGGGATTCAGGCTAATTAGTAAGCAATTATTAATTAATCACTCTACTCACTTTAGTAGACTGGAAATGGTTTTGGACATTGTTTTAGGATGACACTATGCAGACACTACCAAGTTGGGCAAGAGTGTTGATCTGCTTGAAAGTAGGAAGGCTCTACAGAGGGATCTGAACAGGCTGTTGATGGGCCAAGACCAATTGCATGAGGTTCAACAAGGCTTAGTGCTGGGTCCTGCATTTGGGCCACAAACTCATGCAATGTTATAGGATGGGGAAGAGTGGCTGGAAAGCTGCTGGTGGAAAGGGACCTGGGGGTGTTGATCAACAGCTGGCTGAATATGAGCTGTCAGTGTGCCCAGGTGAAAAAGAAGGCCAATAGCATCCTGGCCTGTATCAGAAATAGCGTAGCCAGCAGGCAGGGCAGTGATCATCCCCCTGTACTGGGCACCGGTGAGGCTGCAACTCAAATCCTGTGTTCAGTTCTGGGCCCCTCACTACAAGAAAGACATTGAGGTGCTGGAGCAGTTACAAAGAAGGGCAACAAAGCTGGTGAAAGGTCAAGAGCATAAGTCTTATGGGGGCTGTTTGAGGGAACTGGGATTATTTAGCCTGGACAGAAGGAGGCTCAGGAGAGACCTCATCACTCTCTACAACTGCCTGAAAAGAGGTTATAGTGAGGTGGATATCAGTCTCTTCTCCCAAGTAACAAACAATAAAACAAGAGAAAATGGTCTCAAGTTGTGCCAGGAGAGGTTTAGGTTGGATATTAGGGAAAACTTCTTCACTGAAAAGGCTGTGAAGCATTGGAACAGGCTACCCAGGGAAGTAGCTGCTGCCATTCCTGGAGGCATTTGAAAGACATATATATGCAGTGCTTGGTTTAGTGGTGGATTTAGTAGTGGTTTGGTTTAGTGGTGGATTTGGCAGTGCTAGGTTAATTATTGGACTCGATGACCTTAAAGGTCTTTTCCAACATAAATGATTTGATGCTTCTAAGATTTAAAGTCTTAATGGCACAGATGTCAGAAGGATTTTGTTAAAGTTGCTTCTTATTTTAATTTTGTGCATCTTCACATGTGCTTAATTAAGAAGATGTATACATTGCATGGAAAAGTATAACTTCTGCTTTACATTTTTTTTCTTTATTAATAAATATATTTTGACAATTATATTTTATAAAGTTACTCTTGAACTATGTCTATTTCTTGGGTTATGAGCATTTAATTTAATCAACTGTAGTATAATATGGCATAGTGAAACTTAAAAATTGCTGTAGCTTACTCAACAGCCGTCTACAGTTTTACAAAGTTTGTTTTATTTTCTCAGAACTGGTTTCCAGTAAGATAAGTTTTGAACAATGTTATCTGGGATGTTGGTGCAGAATGGGTATGTAAGAGCTACTAGATATTTTAACATAGTGGGTATGCATAGTGTGGGATTTTCTTTGTTCTGCAGAAGTGAAGTATTATGAACAGACAAGATGGGTGATGAAAAAAAAACAATATTGTACTAGTTTGTTGAAAGAAAATGCTCATTTTCTTTGCTTAAAGTATTCTTAGTTCTTTGGAGTGCTTTTGACCTTTCCCTGCAATGGAAAGATTTTTGTCTTTCAGATTTACTAACAGCAGTGCACTTCAGCAACTGAATATAAGCCATATGCAAAAAATATACTGCCTCTACAATATTGTATTAAATGAAAGAAATAGACTTAAGAGTATGAGTGCTGTGTAATACAAGTTTGAATACAGTAAAAATTAGGGAGTGATAACATCTTCCTTTTCTGCTTACAGTGGTATATTTTTCTGCTTCCTTTATCCCACAGAAATCATTCCTGGTGTGAATTAAAGAAATTTCACACCTTTTAATGTTTGCAAATAAACGTGCATATTACTGTCAGACACTGCACTGTATCCAGTTCTTATAGTTCACCAGAATGCTCAGGCTGAAAGTAAAATGGCAGCATTGCTGAAGTACAGCAATGTGATGATGGAATATTGTGGCTATAACAATTATAACAATTTAATAAAATTGAATATACTAAGAGGTCTGGATTTGCATCAAAATCTGAGATAAATCGATAATTTTGGATAGGATATAACTTTTTGTCTCAGATTAGTTTTCTAGCACCGGCTGCTAAAAACAACACATTGTCAAGGTTTGTCTCAGAGTAATAGCTAAGAATTCTGGGTTATGTGCAGGCTTGTACAGTTGTTTGCTAAGTCTAGCTATTAATGAAAATCATTGCAGCTGTTTCAGATTTCTGACTGTATCATTTTGAATTTCTTAAGAATCTTTCCAGGGAAGTGAAACAGCAAAAGTGTAAAACAGGTATGGACAATATCACCCAGGGATTAGAGTTCTGTAGGTTATTATGAAGGAAAGGAATTTGTGAAGTTTACATGTTTGGGATGCTCTACCACAATATTCTTATCGCAGCCCTTATAAAACCACCTTCTTTAGTTGCTTTAAGATTTATCTTTTTTGATCTTTGTCATCAAAACAAGTTGATAAAATAGCATGTATTGCAGAAACAGGCCAATCTGTAGCAGAGGTGTTAGAAATTTATCCCTTTTTTTGATTCATTATGCTTCATTTCAACAATTATTTCAGTACTGATGATAATAGTCTCCTTGATTAAAGAGCATTTTTTATTTTATTTTTAATCTCAGATCACAACTGTTGATTTATTTAGCAAATCGATCATATATAAATTGATTGTGCAGTAGATGTCACAAATGCAACTTGTTTCTTTAAAAATGAGTCTATCCCCTTTGACCTTTTTTAATCGACTGTGAGCATTAAGATTACAAAACTGGTATAGATTCTCCATCAGTCTGGAGAACAGCTGCAAAATGTGACAGTTTTCGTTTTTAAGGAGTGCATTATTCTTCTCCTTTAACTCCTAATATCTGTGATTTGAGGTTTGCATTAGTTAACTATAGGACATTTGACGATTGATTGTCTTGGGTTTGTAGATGTTTTCTGATTCCTGTAGTCAGAAAAAGATCCTTCTAATCATGTCATAATGCACCATACGCTCACTCTGGAGCTTGTATATTGCTTGGTTTTGATAGCTTTTAATGAAGGCTTGAGATAATCTATGTGGTAGAAAATATGCTGTATTTATTATCCTTCAGAATATACTACAAAACTTATATTTTCCTTATGGTTTACAGGCAGGTAAGATAAGCAGATCATAGATAAAAAGACTAGAAAAAAGTGCAGATGCTTTTCTGTTTTGTGCTTTGGGGCTTTTTTTTTATTCATTTTATTTTAAATTCCTATTTTTATGTAATTGCAGAGGTGCTAAACGTTGGCCTTCATTTTTAATGTAACAGCATATAGATGAAGTCATCCGTTGTTTCATGCACTGTGTAAATGCCATGTAGTC
Source organism: Pezoporus occidentalis (assembly GCF_034315485.1). Taxonomy (NCBI): domain Eukaryota; kingdom Metazoa; phylum Chordata; class Aves; order Psittaciformes; family Psittacidae; genus Pezoporus; species Pezoporus occidentalis. Next base: position 62,143 of record NW_026914829.1, read on the forward strand.
TACTTAATAAAAATATGCTTAATGGACCATCTTCCCAAAAACCAGTGTAAACTACAAGAAATTAATAGCAATGGATGCTGCTTAATTAGAGAAGTGTATTCAATATTTATAAAATGCAGTAAGAAGTGTATTCTTGATAGAAGATAGTTTCATGCTGTTTTCATCTTCTAGGCCTCTCCCAAGGAAGCTCACTGCAGAGAGGCAAAGTCAATGAAAGCAAACGGATTTAAGAATATAGTTTAGATGAACATTTTTGAAATAATGATCCTACTATCGAAACCGGGATTTGTAAAGTAGAAAATAGGAATGAGTTGATCATGAAGCATAAAGAAAATTGAAAGGATTCTTTTTTTGGTTTAGTTTGGAGGTTTTGGACAGAGATAAAGAAATTTATGTTAAAATATTTATGGTGACTATCACACAGATGAAGAGGCAGGAGTGGAGAATATCCCCTAAAAAAAGAGTATTCTGGCATACATCCGTAAGGAAAAAGAGACTGACTTTGCAATGGGAAAGAGTGGCTGTTAGCACAAGTTTCTCAAAAGGTGCAAAACTAATTTCTAGGTCCTAAAGATGTCTGTTACACAGTGACACTATTACTGACCACTAGCAGTGCGTGACAGTGCTACAGAAATGGCAATGCTGGATTGAAGCAAGAGAATCAGAGGTGATTCTGATTTATGAACTGTGAGATTAAAACCAAATATGAATCAAAAACACTAAATAGACAAAGTTTTAAAATCTTGCTAGTCAGAATATATCTTCATATATTTTGCAATTCATTCTACTAACTTGAGCAGTACATTTAGAGAGAATTAATTTGTTTTTAATCCTTTCACAGATATGTAGAAGGGGAGTTGGACTAATAACATTCCCTCCTGTGACTAATTTTATTACTTTATCTCATAAATACTTGATTTAAATGTAGCTTAATCTGGCTTTCTATTTAGAGGTCAAGTGTTCAAAATAAATGGCGGTGCTTCTTAAGAATAAATGTTCAATCAATAATGGTTTTAAGATTATACTTTTTTTTTTGTCCAAGATCTTAATCATCCCTTTTTAATGACTTAGAGCACTATGGAAATAATGATTTTGTGAATGGTAGAAAAAGATAGTAGTGCAAATACAAATACAGCATCTCAATAAAAAAAATCTGAACAGTTAAACAGTTATAAATTCAGATAAGAAAACTGGTCTATGCGCAAGTTGAACACTGAGAATGCATTGATAATGTGCTGTTGATGAAATACTAAGGAAAGTGATAGTCAATCAATAAAATTATACTTATCCATTTTGATTTTTAAGTATAGATTTCTGTAACTGAAGATTATTTTTGCGTACAAATACCAGAAATTAGTTTTACTATAGAGTTTATCAATGCAGTTATCCTCTGCTAATCTTAGATATTTTCACATTTTAGTTAGTTCCTTTTTTTTTTTTTCTGAAAAGATATTTTAAGCTTTGGTACTAGAACTATTTTACCAAAACTATTATCACTTCTTTTAAGTGTCATTATCATCAAAACCAAACCTATATTTTTATTTCTAGATTCACAAATAATTAATTTTTTTCCACACTTACAATTGCCTTCCTTTCTATGTCTTCAGTAAAAAAAAAGCAAAGAAACAACATTCTCTCTCTTAATGACTGCTTCATATCACTAAATTCTATATCTTTCAGAGATTCTGTCTCAATAATTCATGTATGTGCTGGAGGCTTTTCCTCAGGACATGTCCTAAGCTGGTTCTCTCTTTAAAACATATTCAAATCTTGTTCTTTCCCATATGATCTATACAGTAACTCCATTCTTCATGTTATTAATTTCCCTATTCATAATTATATTCTCAGAATAACCCAAATTGCTAATTTTTTAAACAAAAAATAACAACATTGACTGACATCTTTTATACATTTGAAATATTTTTTCCATTTAAAAAGTAATTGAACATAACAGTATCCTATTTCTGAATGGAATTTATTATATGGAAAACAGACCTAATATATATATAGTGCACACAATCCAGTATTCTCTTTTAGACACTTAAATGTGCTGAGCCATTTGACTTCCTGAGCAAATTCTTGTGTTTCCAAATGGGATGTAAATATAGTTAATACAATATATGCATATTGGAACTTTCTCACACTAAATCATGCCACGCAAGGCTCTGTCTAACCTGGCCTTGAACACTGCCAGGGATGGAGCATTCACAACCTCCCTGGGCAACCTATTCCAGTGCCTCACCGCACTAACAGTAAAGAACTTCTTCCTTATATCCAGTCTAAACTTCCCTTGTTTAAGTTTGAACCCATTCCCCCTTGTCCTATCACTACAGTCCCTAATGAAAAGTTCCTCCCCAGCGTCCTTATAGGCCCCCTTCAGATACTGGAAGGCTGCTATGAGGTCTTCATGCAGCCTTCTCTTTTATTCAGGCAGTGCTGTGTGAATACTGTACACTGTAACACATGCTTAGTAAGAAGGAAGCTGTCTCTACTTTGTCTCACATTATTCCCTTTCAGTCAGAGTCTCCCTGAAGGATGGGATAGAGCTTGCAGAGTGTCTGCAGCAATAGTACAATAGCACAGACTGGGAAAATCCTAACAGAAAACAACAAAAAATAACAACGACAAAAAAACAAACAAACAAACAAACAAACAAGTAACCAACTAAACAAAAGCAGTCTGACTGCTTCACAAGCGAGCACGAAGATGAGCCTTGTCAGACCATGGAGGGAAGAATATTTTGTTAGGGACCAACAGTGTATAGTAAAGAATTTATTCAAGTTAGAGAACAAATTTGCCTTCTGTTTAATCTATCACACTTATTTCTACATTTTTAATATTTAAAATGTTACCTTTTAAAAATCTAAATGAAGCCTGTCTTAAAAGACTTTATTAAAGAGGGAGCTCCTTTTACGTCTTTTTTGAGAAGTCCCTTTAACTAAAGGAAGGCAATTCAAAGTCCCTTCAAAGGGAGACTTCTGTCCTCAGGGGGACTTGGTTACTTTTATCATGTTCAACCTGGTTTGTTCTCCCTCTATTCTTTTTGTGGGTTTTTTGTTTCTTTGTTTTTTTTTTAATCTGGCTACAACTCATGTGGCCAGAGCTCACATAGAAAACTGATAAGTTAAAATATATGTACTTTTTAGTCTCTTCAGGTAAGTTACTTCTTTAATGCAAATTGCTGCATGAATAACATATGGATACCCATGGAATAAAGGCTGGGGCTCAGTCCTTTGCCTAAATTAGAGCTCAGGGTGTAGAGCGTGCCTGCACTGGTCTTATGAGGGAATGGTGCACAAAGGGCAGGGCTGCACACGGTGCTCCCTGGTGGAGGTCCTCCTGCAGCAGGGGCTGAGCTGCGGGATGCTGTTAATAGACTGCGAGATGTCAGGGAAGCTGAGAGGAAGCAGGAATGCTTGCTCCACACCCAAACTGTGCAGGGGCCTTGAGCTTCACCTCTACCTCATGAAGGACAGAAGGAGGCCGTTAACCTGGGAAGCTGGGAATTAGTGACAAAAAAAAACAACAAAAAAAGAAGGAAAAGGACAACCAAAAGCAAGGGGCTTCCCCCTAAATCCGCTGTCCCCACGCACAACCGCTTTGCTGTCCTGCAGGGGACTAATGAGGAAACACACTCGAGCCAGAAACAGCCGGCTGATGCACTGCTAAAGAAGATCTCTACTGGTGCTGCCAGGAAAAAGTGGCGGGTCATAATAGTAGGGGACTCTACACTGAAAGGGACAAATGCACTTGTCTGCTGGCCAGACCCCGTCTCAAGGGAGGTGTACTGCCTACCGGGGGCATGGATCGGGGATGTGGCAGAGAGGCTGCCTGCTCTAGTAAGTCCCACAGACTATTACCCACTCCTAGTGATACATGTAGGTGCTAGGGATATAGATAGTAGTAGCCTGGGGAGCATAAAGAAGGACTACAGAGCCCTGGGGGAGGTGGTTAGGGGCTCTGGAGCCCAGATAGTCTTTTCATCAATTCTCCAGGATACAGGGGAGGACCTAAAAAAAGCTAGGAGGATTAACCAGGTTAATAAATGGTTAAAGGGTTGGTGTCATAGTCAGGGGATTGGGTCGACTCAGATGCCTCTATACAAACGCCCATAGCGTGGAGAACAAACAAGAGGAATTAGAGATGTGTGCACGTCTACGGGGGTATGATATAATAGGCATCACAGAAACATGGTGGGATGGCTCCTATGACTGGAGTGTTGGAATGGGAGGTTACATGCTCTCTAGAAAAGACAGGCCTGGCAGGCGGGGAGGGGGAGTTGCCCTTTATGTTAGAGAAAGGCTGGAGAGTATGGAACTCTGTCTGGGGACAGGTGAGCAGTCCACAGAGAGTTTGTGGGTCAGGGTTAAATGGAATATAACTATGGGAGACGTTACTGTGGGGATCTGTTACAGACCGCCTGATAAGGAGAACCTGTGGATGAAGCACTCTATAGACAGATAGGAAAAGCCTCACGCTCACAGGCCCTTGTTCTCATGGGTGACTTCAACCACCCTGACATCTGTTGGAAGGACAGTACAGCCCAGCACAAGCAATTCAGGAGGTTCCTCGATTGTGTAGAACACAACTTCCTTCTGCAAGTAATAGAGGAGCCGACAAGGAGAGGTGCCATGCTTGACCTCATGCTCACCAAGAGGGAAGGGCTCGTTGGAAATGTGACTCTCCAGGGCAGCCTTGGATGCAGCAATCATGAGATGGCCAAATTCAAAATCCTAAGGACAGTGAGAAGAGCGTGCAGCAAGCTCAATGCCCTGGACTTCAAAAGAGCAGACTTTGCCCTCTTCAGGACCCTACTCAGTAAGGCTCCATGGGGAATAGCCCTAGAGGGCAGGGGGCCCAAGACTCTTGGTTGATATTCAAGGATGACCTGCTACAAGCTCAGGAGTGTTGCATCCCAACCAGAAGGAAGTGGAGCAGGAGGGCCAGGAGACCTCCTTGGATGGATAAGGAGCTCCTGAGGAAAATTCGAATGAAAAAAGAGGCTTATAAAAAGTGGAAGCAAGGACAGGCGGCCTGGGAAGAGTACAGGGATGTTGTCCGAGTAGCCAGGGACCAGGTTAGGAAAGCTAAGGCTCAGTTAGAATTAAACTTGGCTAGAGATGTGAAAGGTAACAGGAAGGGATTCTACAGGTACATAGCAAGTAAAAGACAGACTGGGGAGAATGTAGGCCCCCTCAGGAAGCTCTCTGGAGAGCTGGCTACACAGGATTTGGAGAAGGCTGAGGTTCTGAATGACTTCTTTGCCTCGGTCTTCACCGGCAAAGGCTCTGACCAAACCACCCAAGTCTTGAAAGGCAGATGCAGGGACTGTGAGAATAAAGACCTTGCGCCCACTGTAGGAGAGGAACTGGTTCGAGACCATCTTAAGAACCTGAACATGCACAAGTCCGTGGGTCCTGATGAAATCCATCCACGGGTCCTGAAGTAGCTGGCAAATGAAGCTGCAAAGCCGCTGGCCATCATATTTGAGAAATCATGGCAGTCAGGTGAAGTTCCCGATGACTGGAAAAAGGGAAATATAACCCCCATTTTCAAGAAGGGGAAAATGGATGACCCAAGGAATTACAGACCAGTCAGTCTCACCTCTGTGCCTGGCAAAAGCTTGGAGCACATTCTCCTGGAAGGCAAGCTAAGGCACATGAAAAACAACAAGGTGCTTGGTGACAGCCAGCATGGCTTCACTAAGGGGAAATCCTGCCTGACCAATTTGGTGGCCTTCTATGATGGGGCTACAGAACTGATGGACAGGGGTAGAGCAGTTGATGTCATCTACCTGGACTTCTGTAAAGCGTTCGACACTGTCCCACATGACATCCTTGTCTCTAGATTGGAGAGACATCAATTTGATGGATGGACCACTCGGTGGATAAAGAACTGGCTGGATGGCCGCACACAAAGATTTGTGGTCAATGGCTCAATGTTCAGCTGAAGACCAGCAACGAGTGGTGTCTCTAAGGGATCGGTGTTGGGACCGGTCTTGTTTAACAGCTTTGTCGCTGACATGGACAGTGGGATTGAGTGCGCCCTCAGCAAGTTTGCTGATGACACCAAGCTGTGTGGTTCAGTTGATACGCTGGAGGGAAGGAATGCCATCCAGAGGGACCATGACCCGCTTGTGAGGTGGGCTGATGCCAATCTTATGAAGTTTAACCATGCCAAGTACAAGGTCCTACACCTGTGTCAGAGCAATCCCAGGCACAGGTTGGGCAGAGAAGAGATTCAGAGCAGCCCTGTGGAGAAGGACTTGGGCGTGTAGGTTGATGAGAAGATGAACATGAGCTGGCAGTGTGCACTTGCAGCCCAGAAAGCCAACCGTATCTTGGGCTGCAACAAAAGGAACGTGACCAGCAGGTCGAAGGAGGTGATCCTGCCCCTGTACTCTGCTCTTGTGAGACCTCACCTGGAGTATTGTGTGCAGTTCTGGTGTCCTCAACATAAAAAGGACATGGAACTGTTGGAACAAGTCCAGAGGAGGGCCACGAGGATGATCAGGGGACTGGAGCGCCTCTCGTATGAAGACAGGCTGAGGAAGTTGGGGCTGTTCAGCCTGGAGAAGAGAAGGCTGCGTGGAGACCTCATAGCGGCCTTCCAGTATCTGAAAGGGGCCTATAGGGATGCTGGGGAGTGACTCTTCATTAGAGACTGTAGTAAGAGGACAAGGGGTAACAAGTTAAAACTTAAACAGGGGAAGTTTAGATTGGATATAAGGAGGAAATTCTTTCCTTTTAGAGTGGTGAGGCACTGGCATAGGTTGCCCAGGGAGGTTGTGAATGCTCCATCCCTGGCAGTGTTCAAGACCAGGTTGGACGAAGCCTTGGGTAATATGATTTAGCGTAAGGTGTCCCTGCCCACGGCAGGGATGTTGGAACTAGATGATCTTAAGGTCCTTTCCAACCCTAAGTATTCTATGATTCTAAATTGCCTGTCAAACCACATCTATAGATGTATAAGAAATGCCAGTGAGTTCATCTGGGCCCCACCATATCTACTGTACATATTCACAGTCCTTCATTCACTTTCCGAATTTCTCTAAAATCTTAGCTTAAAGCTTGTGTTCTTTATATGAGCAACTGAACTCTCAGGAAAAAAAAGAAAAAACATGCTGTTATATTACTGATATTTCATGAGCATGCTGCTTTTGAACACTGTGTAGTAAAGATCTCAGTTCTGCATTGCCGGATATACCAGAATACCCTTTGCTATTCTGAAGTGTCTACAAGTGCTTTATTCATTCAACAAGAACTAGTATTGCACAGAAAAAGAAGGAATAGTGGAAATGGACAAAACCTAGAAATGATGACAGAAATTGATTTAATATTTTCATATCTTGCATTTAGTTTCCAGAAATTGAGAATAATGAAAGTAGACTTTCTTCTTGCATATCTGCCACAGTATACAAAAAACCCTGCACTGGTCAAATCTTGTAATAAAATGAAAGACTAAAACTAAGTGCATTTGTTTGCAGCTAAATAACATAATTTTATTTTGCATCAATGCAGTGTAAAGAAATCTTAATTTGAATAAAAAATTGTCATGAAATCAAAACTCAGTATGTTGTGTATGTTTTCTATATTCCACAAAAAGTGACTATTTTTCATAAACTTCATCTGAGTCAAGTGAGACTAAACAACTGACTTTTTTGAGCAATGTGATTGAATGCAATGGATTTAATTGTACTAAGTTGATCATATTAACAGCTAATAGCAACTTAATACCACCAATTAGTTTGAAACAAACTGTTGTTTTATAGCCTCTTTAAGATAAAAGCTTACTTGTTTAGTCATGGCACATTTTATACCTTGTCACATTCTATACCTTGTCAGAACTCTGCCATCAAAAGAGACACAAGTTAGAATTTAGAATGACCGAAGAGACAAATCTGTGATATATAGTGTTCTATTCTTGCTCAGATTACTTAACTAGATAAATACTAAAAATTGCTACTTTCTTTTACTTTGGATCTCAAAAGTGTTTGTAAGAGCACACATTTTCTATGTTAACTTCTGAAGCAGCTTATTTCAGGGACAGTAACTTAAAAATAATAGAGTAAGACTCTAATAGCATACTTAAAACTTTGTTCCATGTTATTTTCTGAGGAATATCAAAGGATGCTTATAGGTAGTTAAAGGTTCAATGTTCTGTGACCCCATGTCAGAAGCACAGAAATTATATTAAGGAGAACACAGACTGGGGTGTATACAGCACAGAAATAATGCTGGCCTCCAGAGTTGTAAATATGAATTTCATTGTGTAACTATCTTATTCATTAAAGACGTTCAGTTTCACTTGAAATAAAATGTCAGTGTTGCAAGTCTAGATCTGACACTAAACTTGCCACTGTCTGGATATTTTAATACAGTATTTTCATTTAGGCCAAGCTTTTCAACAAATTACACTGTATTTACATCTACATCAACTTGAAATAAATGCATGTTTTCTAGGTATAATTTGTGCAAATAGTATTTAAGTTTGTTATAATGTGAACAGCCGGAAACTTGAAGCTCTCCAAACTGCAATGACAGAAATGGCCAGAGGAATAGATCATTGTTTTTCTTCTTTAGCTAAATCTGTAGCAATAAATAAAACTGAAATCTGAAGACTATTCTCTGTACCTGAGGCCAGCCAGCAGGTTCCAGATCATGTCTATAAAAGTGCTTATTGTAAAGTAGGTTGGCAACATTTAAACCAGGAATGATTCATGAATTGCGCTGACCGCAGAACTTGCTCACTTTCAGAATTGGAAGTGGCAGCTAGCCTGAGTGGCAACTGTAACAGGAATTGTGATAAATTCATAAAAATATGGAGTAATATCTGTCAGGGCAGGAACTCATGTTGTGGACCTTTTTAGTTAAGTAATGTAAGTTTAACCTCTGTGAAAAGAATAAGAGTGTACCGTATTTATTCATTCCTTAGAATTCTCTCCTCCCACCCCCACTCCAATTTCTTGGAGAAATTTACATCATGCCTTGTGATTAGCTTATTTTTTCTTACTTATTTAGCTAAATCGCTCTCTAAGACTAGATCAAGAAATCAGCTCCAGGACCAGGAGCTATGAGCCTGCGGTCAGAGGGAATGAGGAAAGATACATTGTTGATTCTAGTTCAACTGCAACATGAAAGCAGGTGTTGCCTGCTGCCTCCGCAAGGCACAGTCAACAGCAGTAGATGCCAGCTGTCTAAAATCATGCATGTTACTGCGGAGAGAAAGTTTAATGACTGTGAGTGTAACTGGTATATTTTCTATCTAAATAAATACGCTGAGGGTAATATGAGATTCTGCCTTATTATCTAAAGCTGGTTACTAGAGGGTTCAGCGTTTTTTTGCAAAAGGAAAATGTCGCAGGATTGTAGAATCATAGGCTAGATGGGACCCAGGAGGTCTCTAGTCCAACCTTCTGTGCAAAGCAGGGCCAGCCAAGGGGTCAGACCAAGTAGCTAGGGGCTTTATTTAGTCAGGTTTTGAAAACCTCCAAGGATGAAACCTGCGCAATCTCTCTGAGCAGAGTGGAGCAGATGTTCCAGTAAGTTGTCTCAAACACCTTTGCTAAGCCTTAAGGATTTCAAAACCAGTGCTGGTCAAAAAGTGAATTAAGAAAATGTAACTTTTAATTGTCTGTGACAGTAGGTCTATTTCTTTTTTCCCTGCAATTTTACAAAAATAAACATTCAACTGCAAGGAGCAATTTCAATATAGAACCAGAAAATTCAAACTACTAGATACTCAGTGAAAACAGAGGGAAACATGAATTTGCTTTGATTATTTTAAGGTAAGAAATATGTAAAATAATAAACACAGTGAAAATGAAATATGTTTCTTAGCTTTAGTTAATCAGTTGTCTTAATAAAATCAGGGAAATTTGGGATTGTTTTTTAGAATATATGATAATAAACCCTCTTTAATTTTTGTAGTTCACAACTCATGTTTGTGTAGCTGTTTGCAAACCTACTGTTGTTTTTTTGTTTAATGGACTGAATGTTCAACCCATTACATCCTAAATAGTTCAGGGGCAATTAGTGAATTGTTTGTTGTGGTTTAGCATGGTCACCTTCAAAGTGGAATTGCTAGAGTTGGGTGTAAGTTTCAATCTTGTTTCTAGAACAAGAGATTTCCCTTTCTGATCAGGATCACCATATCAAAGATATGGAAGATTCCCAGGAATGCATAGCCTGACTGACAATACTTTATCGGGACACCTCCCCCCTTTCCCTCCTCCTCTTCCCCCAGTTGTTTTATTAATTTTTTACCATTTTATGACAATCCCAAACATGTAATTTAATCATCACTTACAAATGTCAGCAAGTAAGGTCATTATGTAAAAGGATTTTAGATTTCATTGTCATGTTTAGGTACCCTTATCACAACAGCTATCAAATTATTATCTATCTGACCTTTCCATCCTTCCAACCTGCGAGGCATTGGGCAATGGATTTAATACTGTTTAGACAGAACTCATCTGCAGGTTATAATTAATAGGCCAGTCTTTAATCATTACATTTATGTTGAGTACAACTAAAGAAAGTGTGAACTATTACTGCTGGGTTGGACTGAGGCACAATTACTGGTAGCTTACCCAGCAAAAGTGCTTGAGAATCGCTGTATGTATTTCCACATTTATAATTATGCAAAAAGCTCTGTCTTCTTACTTGACCTTTAAAGCACCCAATGTGTTTATTGCTGAAAAAGAATTTTAAAAGCCTGATGGAAATTTCATGGAGTGCATATATAACCCATTGATTGTATTATCAGCAAATGCTAAACAATAATGGTTTATGGTTGTTATTCTAATTTGGCCAGACCCTGCTAGATTCAATTAAGTACAATCAAAGGTGCATGGCTGACATTCTAACAAGCTTAGGGTGAAGGCAGCTGATGCTATTGAATTGCATTAACTTGTTTTCTGACATAAAGTACTGGTAATTAATTTCAAAATATGTTTATATATGCACACAATAATACCTCTGCATATCCATCATATTAGCTGTTAAGGACAAGCTAACAAATACATATCAAGCTAATTGAAAAGAACTACATTTAGAAATAGGATGCTTGTGTAATGGAAGTACGTACTTGGTCAAGGAATCAGAGTTATCAAAATGTATAGAAGAAATAGGAATTTTAAAATAATAAATGAATTTGGGCAGCTTTCATTTAATTAGCATATCTGTTAATTAGTTTGAAAAATAAAAAATTCCTATCAGTTCCCCTCCTGACCCTCTTCTACTCCATTCTTAAAAATTACTTTGCATTAAACCAGGTCTAATTTAAAATATTTCAGAAAGATTGCTGTCCTAATATTATGCATTTATTGATATTATATCATATTATCAGAAAGAGAAGACATTTTAGATATTTAAAAATCAATTTTTTTTTCCTTAAAAATCTCACCATAGCTTTCTGTTATAAAATGAATATATCCAAGGTGTCACGTTGGGTTCAAGTCTTAGTAAAAACTACTTGATCATTGCAAACAGAACTACTGAGAATGCGTGTATGACATACAAACAAATCTCCTTATCTCCTTTCTAAGCAAATACTGAAAACGGCGTGCTGCAGAACCTCATGTGTGTGCTTAGACATACAACCATTCTATAATATCTACAAAATGCACTACAAAACATTCCTTTCCTTGGCTGCACTTCTGACTACAGATTTCTCCTTTTTCTAATTCATGTTATTAATTACCAACCTTGAGGTGAAAACAAAAGAAAAAAATTCTCCTGAACTGGTCCTCTAAGAAGTTTATTTATAGTCCACACAATTAAAAACCAAATTTATTTCTATTTTTAAGTCTTGATTTTAACAAGAAAAATTTATGTTCTTTATCCAAAGTTATTTACCCTAGGTTAAACAGGCCATTTTGCTTGGAAAAACATTTATAGTTGTTTCTGTTAAAAGGGTAGTACCATGTTTGCATATTTTCCTGGAAGTATCCACTAACAGAATTATATGGAAAACAAACATAGAGAACTGTCTGCAAATGTTGCAAATGTGAAGTCTCCATACTCTTAATTTAAAAAATGATAGAACATCTTATCAAATAGTATGTGAGAAATCCTTTATATTTCATTATCTGACAGAAGGTAGTGAAGAAAATTTCTATGCTGTTTTTATAACTAAGATGTTTCAGAACCTAATTTTGCATTATAAAAGATAAACTGAATTCATACTTAGAGCATCCTAAATAAATTACAGACTGTTGCTTTTATAGTTTTGGGTTTTTCTTGTTTTGGTTTTTTTTTTGCCTTTTTATATGTATGTGTGTGTGTCTGTGTTATTTTCACACAGTTGTGTGGTGGGTTGTTTTTTTTTTTTTGTGGCATCTATACTAAAGAGGCACTGGAATATTTTTAAACATACAGCTGCTTAAACTCAGATTTTTTTTGTGTGAATATCGTGGTTAGGCTGAGAGAAATTCCTACAGGAGACTCTTGTTCACTTCTGCTGTTTCTTTCCTGTGTTTTTTTTCATGAAGACAATGTGCTTGCTGTCAATTGGTTATCAGTATGTAAATGAGGTTTGCATAATTAAAAAAAATAAGTAATCCAAATTGTTTACTTTGCACTTTCTGTTTACTGTTAACAGTTTATGATGCTGCTAAGAGGGTGTGTGCATGGTGGGGGAAGGGGAGGAAGGGAACATATATATTATTTTAAGGGCTTAATGTTACTGCCTTCAGTTTCAGGAATGCTGTTTTTGAAGGTAAGTATTGCAGATGACAGTACATCTGCACTTTCTAAAATGCAGTTTATTTTAAATTGATTTTCTGGGCTAACTTTTTGTGTTGAAAAAAGAAGGATATATCAAATATTTGATGTCAACAGATGTCTTTTTTTTTCAAATTATAAAGCCTTCTTGTTAAAAATTGTCTAACTTTTTTATTCAGCCATTGTTATGTGCTTTGGCCCTTTTAGCAGTTACATTGCTCAGATTTACAATATGGTTTCATTTTAATGGATGGTCAAACCCCAAAGACATACCAACTTACAGCTTGTTAAACAGCTTCTTTAATGTTTATAGTCTTTAATATAAAATCAGCTATTTACTTGATTTTCTTTACTCATTGGTTTAGTAACAGCTCAATTAATTTTTCAGATAGACAGTAATGTAAACTATTTATGGTGGTAAAATGTGCCTATTTCTAAATTTATGCAGGCAAGGTATGGTACCTTGTGAAGCAGAAATGTCAGTTCTGAGGATATCTGAAAAGACAAGTACATCTAGAAATTTCTGGTCCACTTCATATTGGCTTGAAACAGGATCCATATTTATTGGTGGTTTGCCTCATCATTATGCAATAAAACAGGTAACTTTTTCTTATTATTTATCTTTATTTAAAATGTTTTGATTTTGGGAATGGTGTATTAAATAGGATATAACTGAAGTGGTTTAAACTATGCAAAAATTTAAAATAATTACTTTGGCTGTGGCTTTTTGAGGATTGCATCTAACAGATGAATATGGTCCCTTGCAGAGTTTTGCTGGTGGGTGGGACTTTGGTAAGTGAACAGAAACAACATTCTGACCTGAAGTTGTTATCTGCAATCCTGTTTGCCTTGAGTAGGCAGAGTTAAGGAGCAAGTATGATCAAATTTAGAATCTGTACCTGTTTCCTCAGGTCCTAGTTATATAAAAATATAAAAAGTATAACTGCACTAGGTTCTGTAATGAAAGAGGCTCTTTGCTTGCATCCTGTGCTAGCATAGACAAATGTGTGTAAAAACAGACCAAGCAAGTTAACCTGCAGAGCTACACTAATCAATGAGAGGTATGGTAAAGGAGCTTGAATGTGTGGGGCTCTGCTTGCAACTAGGGTAATGGCATATGCAGGGGTGAGAAGTAATGATGTGCAATAGGGCTAGCATACTACTAGGGAAGAAGAGTACACACAGGGTTATGCAAAGGGTTGGAGAGAAGTGGTTCATTACTGAATTGTTGTTATGGAGGAATTTGGGGTAGTCACAATAACAGATGCACATCACTTAAGTGAGTTCTGACCTAAACATTTTTTTTCAAAGCAGGATGAGTACATATAGCAATTTCTATCCTAGTCTATAACACTCAAACTCTTCACACTTACATATAACAAAATCCCAGCCCCTATAATTCGAGGCTGGCACTGTACACCCAGGGGACACTCAGTCCAGCTCCTGGCAGCATGATCCCTGTGCAAAGCAGTTCCCAGATGGCTCAGGCTTCTACATTGTCAGGTGTCTGAGTATGGAGCCCCCTCTGTACCCAAGGGGCTAATGTCATAACTATGTATAATTTTTTAAAATAAATTTGTTTTCATAACATGCCAGTGGCTTTGCTAGTTACATAGCTCCAAGTCAGGCTCTGATTTTCCCTTTATCTAAAGCCAACCAGTGTGGCTACCTAGATTGTTTCACCTTCTAGTCTCATGTCCCAGATTTATTACCAGAATGTAAAACTGTTCACCATTACATCCCAAAAATTATCTGCAAGTCTTTCTTTGTTTTCCATGAATAGTGCAATAAACTAAACTGTTACTGCTGGGTTGGTGTAGTCCAGGACTCATTTATCTGAGCAGTGATCCCTGGATGCCTATTACCCCACAACTGTAGCAAAGTTAACCTGTGGGGGTTTTTGTTTTCCTAGTGCAAAGCAGAGTCATATAGTCAGAGCTGGACATATGTAGTCCAGATTTCATTTTTTAAGCTGTACTTTAGGGTAGGATTCACTCTGTGACAATTGTTTTAACCTTTTCATTTCTGTTCTGTTCTTTGGGAAATAAGGGTCATCTTATCAGGCAAATACAGTCATTTGAAGCACAGAAATGGTTTTGATGCTTATAATAAATAGTAGAGTAACCAATAAAGTGACAATACTGTTGAAGCCCAACTTAGAAGTCTTTGTGAATAGGTGTTTTTAGGGTTGAAAAATACTCAGCCACGAGTATACTTCTAAATATCACATAATGAAATTAAAAATCGTACCAAAGAGTATTTTTAGTTATATAACTCTTCCCTTAATTTAAATGTTCGTATGCAAACTGTCCATTTATCTGGAATATTTTATCCTATTAGTTGCACATAAAAATTTATTTATTATGGAAATGTGTCTTCAAGAAATGTTCTATACTAATAAGATGGAAGGAAATTATATTTTCAGTGTTTAAAGGAGTTATCTTCTAGAAGCTAAGAGAAATAATTTTGAGGATTGCCCCAAAGAATTTATAGTGAAATCTTAGAGAAGTTCAATCCATGGAGAGTATTTAGGAGCAAGTAAAGAAACAATTTGTTTGAGGGTTATACATAATAATGTATCTGTGAGAAGGAAATTTGAGATGGTAAATAGGTCTTCACTAGCTAAAGGCAAAATAAAATCCAGAAGCTAGGTTTACCTTAGGTGAGTTGAAATAGCAGTAAACCACAATGTTTTAAGGGTAATCTAGTGCTAAAATATTTTGCCTATATATGCATTGGGTTGCCATATCAAGATGGGTTTTCTTTCTTTGTGGATGTTGTAGTTAAATAGGTTATTCTAAATGCAGGACTAATAGATGAAATATTATCACAGTATCACAGTATGCTAGAGATTGGAAGGGACCTCAAAAGATCATCTAGTCCAATCCCCCTGCCGGAGCAGGAACACCTAGATAATGTTACACAGGAATGTGTCCAGGCGGGTTTTGAATGTCTCCAGGGAAGGAGACTCCACAACCTCCCTGGGCAGCCTGTTCCAGTGTTCCATCACCCTCACTGAGAAGAAGTTTCTTCTCAAGTTTAAGTGGAACCTCTTGTGTTCCAGTTTGTACCCATTACCCCTTGTCCTATCATTGTTTGCCACTGAGTAGAGCCTGGCTCCATCCTCGTGACACTCCCCCTTTATATATTTATATACACTAATAAGGTCACCCCTCAGTCTCCTCTAAACTATAGAGACCCAGCTCCCTCAGTCTTTCCTCATAAGGGAGATGCTCCACTCCCTTAATCACCTTCGTTGCCCTGCGCTGGACTCTCTCCAGCAGGTCCCTGTCCTTCTTGAACTGAGGGGCCCAGAACTGGACACAATATTCCAGATGCGGTCTCATCAGGGCAGAGTAGAGGGGAAGGAGGACCTCTCTCGACCTACTAACCACCCCCCTTCTAATACACCCCAGGATGCCATTCGCCTTCTTGGCCACAAGGGCACAGCGTTGGCTCATGGTCATCCTGTCGTCCACTAGGACCCCCAGGTCCCTCTCCCCTACACTGCTCTCTAGCAGGTCGTTCCCCAACCTATACTGGAAGCTGGGGTTGTTCCTGCCCAGATGCAGGACTCTACACTTTCCCTTGTTATATTTCATCAAGTTATTCCCTGCCCAACTCTCCAGCCTGTCCAGGTCTCGCTGCATGGCAGCACAGCCTTCTGGCGTGTCAGCCACTCCTCCCAGCTTAGTGTCATCAGCAAACTTGCTGATAGTACACTCAATTCCCTCATCTAAATCATTGATGAATATATTAAATAATACTGGTCCCAGCACTGACCCTTGAGGCACTCCACTAGTTACAGGCCTCCAACTAGACTCTGCTCCATAGACTACAACTCTCTGGCTTCTCTCCTTCAGCCAGTTCACAGTCCACCTCACTACCTGATCATCCAGACCACACTTCCTCAATTTAGCTGTGAATTATGGTACATGCTTGTTATTTAGATGAGGTAATAGATGTGAGACATGTGCAAGTGTTCAAGCTGGTGGTACTTAACCTCTCTTAGTACTTGGAAAACATATGTTCGTATAAATTCCCCAAAGGGTAAAAAACACATCTACAGTTGCTTCTTCAGTTGTCTGTGAAGCTTCCCGTTTGAGATTACCTCAGCCTTTTTTTTCACTTCATTTGTTTGCTCCTTTGTGATTTTTGTGTTCATTTTGATCTTGGTGTTTCATTTTACTTAATTTTTCCTTTTTTGTAGCTTTGGGCAAGTCTAGTTTTCCTTGGATTCGCTATTAAGGTCTGTTGGGTATAAACCACATACACTCTATAAAGGCTATATTTTTCCTTTTAGTCAGAGAGCTGGCTGTCCAAGTTCTCTCTTTATGTGGACTTTTCAGTCTCAGCAGTAGGAAACCACTCCAGAAAGTTTCCTTATCATCAGCTTTGACCCAGGCAGTCAGGCTTCTATCGTAAAAGCTTCATCATTCCAGAAACAGAAAAGGTCTGTTTCTGACCTTAATCCTGCAGTTTGCTTCAAGGAAGATTTCTGCTCCAGCTGAGACTTAGTGTCTTCTGACAAATGCTCTTATCACTCTTGAAGTCAAGTCTGATGACCCTTGTGATATCTGTAGTATCTGTCTAATAATACATTGCCTTGTTTTAGATGAGCTCTTTCTCTCACTGGAGTACTTCACTCTGTTGTCGGCTCTTTACCTTCCAATATTGTCAAAGTTGTAGAGAGCAGTGACTTCAGCCCCTAGACTGCTTCAGTTTCTAACAGGAACTTCTACCTGTCAGTGACAGAAACTGTTGAGACATGAGTTCCGTATCACTAGAATTGGCTCATGCTACACTGTTAATTTCCAGGATAGATTCCTCTTCCTTTATGACTGAAGTTTGGTATGATCTGTGAAGCCCTCAGTGTAAAATATTGTGTCCTCTGAGGATTTCCTGTGCAATTTCCTGATCAACTCTTAAGTGTCAGTGCATTTTTTCCACATAGTTATTTCTTGTCTGTATGTTTATTATTTGGTATTACTTAGAGTCAGAGTGCCCTCAACATGTAAGGCAATGAGCAACAACTATTCCCTGCCTTTCAGTCTTAAAAAGCGGAAGCTTTCTTCTCCAAAAATGAGAAGCAAATTACCTCCCTATCTTGACAGTTTTTGCCTTTTATTCTTTAATGCCATTTTGTATAGGGGGTTCTGTAAGGGTGTCATGGTTTAAACCCAGCCAGACAGCTCGTTCACTCACTCTCCCCCGAGTCTTTCAGAGCAGGAGAGGTTGTGTTTCCACCACTGGGGCAGTTGGTTCCAACTGTACTGGAAACCCCTCCAAGTAAAAGAAAACTGTGGCCTGCACTCTGCTGCCAAAGGAATTGAGAAAAATGCATTGGCAATATCAATCATGGCATAACACTTGGCTGCCTTTGACTCTAGTTCATACTGAAGTTCTAGCATGTCTGGTACGGCAGCACTCAATGGTGGTGTGACTTCATTCAGGCCACGATAGTCTACGGTTAGTCTCCACTCTCCATTAGACTCTTGCACTGGCCATATGGGGCTATTAAAGAGGGAGCAGGTCCTGCTGATGCTGATCATTCCTTTACTGCAGAACTCATCTGGTTCTATCAAAGTTCATTTTCTGTTGGGATGATGGTTGGAGGGAAGTCAGGGCTAATCACTGGTGACCTGAAGACATCTAGCATCCTCCTGGGGCTCGGCGGGCGGCTTCTGGGGAATGCTCTCGGCCGTCACGGGGCTGGGCTTGGCCATGGGGCTAGGCTTCTCCGCCACCTTAATATACAGACATTTTCTTACAATGATAATGACTATTTCACAATGTCGTGGTTTAAACGCAGCCAGGCAGCTCATTCACTCACTCCCCCCCTTTCCTCTGTCTTTCTTTCCCTCCCCCCCTCCCAACCCCTTTCCCCACTCCCGGAGGGTTGGGGGGGAGATTTGAAAGAATGTAGCTCCTACAATTGAGATAAGAGCAGTCCAGTAACTAAGGTATAACACAAATCACTACTGCTACCACCAATGGTAATAATGATAAGGAAAATAACAAGGGAAGAGAATACGATACCACTTGCCAAAATGAGCTCGACCGAGAAGACCCCGTGTCCTTCTGGGTAACTCCCAGTTACCTCCCTGGCTATGACGTGCTGTGGTATAGAATGCCTTTTCGGCTAGCTTGGGTCAGGTGTCCTGTCTCTACTTCCTCCCGGCTTCCCCTCCTCCCTGGCAGAGCATGAGGCTCAGAAAGTCCTTGGTCAGGGTAAACACTACTTAGCAACAACTGAAAACATGGGTGTTATCAGCTTTGTTCCCAGGCTGAAATTCAAAACACAGCACTGCACCAGCTGCCACGAAGGAGAAAAATGACTGCTACTGCTGAACCCAGGACAAAGGGGGAGTCTTTTTCTTTAAGGAAGACAATTGTTTCAGTCTTCCTTAAAGATTGATTTGAAAACCATAAGGTCTTTCAGGAATAATTAAGATAAGGTACTGTTTCTCTGTATGTACTCATTGAGGTGTTTTGATTCTGTTATGAACCTGATTGGCATTCTACTTATTGTACACTTTTTGAATAGAAGCATCAATAAAAAAGTCACAATAGTCATATTTTGGAGGACTTGATAAACACTATGTATTTTTCCACTACCCACCTCATTAGCAGACTTAATTTTAATTTCTTGCCTAATCACTCTACCGATTTCCCTGGTTTCTTCCACAGCTTGGAAAGGCACTTCAGGAGAACAGATTACAGCCTTACCTTTAAGGCAGTGATGTATTTGAAACAACATCCATGACATTTAGAGAAGCCATGCCATAATACCTAATAATTTTCTTCACTAATCAGAAGTTCTCAGAACTTCAAGATCTGTGTGTCCAGTGGCTGTGATTGGTGGGGGAAGCACGACCAACAGCAGAGCAGGTTACAATTATGGGCTACTTAAGTAAACCAGACATACCATCATGGGTCTAGATGGGATGCCTACAAGCACGTGCCACTGGCAGATGTTATCACAAAGCTACTCTCTATCAGCTCTGGAAGATTACAGCAATCAGAAGAGGTCTCCAGCGGCTGGAAAAAGGTAAATCGGATATCATGTTCATCTTCAAAAAGACTAAGGAGGAAGATCTGGGTAATCATGAACTGGTCAGGCCAGTGGGACAACTCCTGAGAAAACTGTAGAAACAAATGGAAAAGGAATAGGTACTTGGGAACCACCAGCATAGATATACCAAGCGGAAACTGCTTGATGAGTATGATTGCCTTCCATGTTGAGATGACTGGCTCTGTGGACTAAAGGGAGAGCAGGTTTTTTTCCAAACTCAATTTCATTCCCAGCTCCTCTATCTCCTCCCCACAAGCAACACAGGGGGAAGGGGAATGGGAGTTGCAGTCAGTTCATAATAGCTCATCTCTGCAACTCCTTCTTCATGCACATCTAAAGTTTTCTGATGTTATGTACCCACAGGCCAAAGATAAAAATAGTATTTGTCTGGCTATGGATTCTGAAGGATCTGAAGACAGGGGTGGAAAATGAGTTGACAGACACATGCTCTGAAACACCTTGGATGAATTCATCCAAGTTCAAGCAGCGCAAACTGTTTCATGCACAGCAAGAAATTGTTTTTATGACTCTCTGTCCTTTGCAAAGTTTAGTGGATTCATCTGAGAGTGTAGGGAGGCAGAGCTGAACAGTCAGGAGGGAAGCAGATGTCTCATTCTGCTGTCTCTGCAGAGCAAAAAAACTCCCATTCAGTTCTCTGCCAGCTTTGCTTCTTACTTATTTTTAAATCATATCTTATTTCTTCATTAAAGAATGTGATGGGCATAATTGAGACTTGTCACATGTAAAAACCATGTAAATGGTGAAATCAGTTAATCTTTTAATTAACATCATCTTTATAAAACATGGGGGGTTTATAGCTGTTTATGATAGCTGTTTCATAAGACCTAAAAATCAACAACACAGGAATAGAAACCAAATTACATACAGAAAGAAGATATTTTAAATCAGAAATAATAAAAAAGAGAATGTATTATTTCTGAAAATTAAAGACATGTTTCAGCATAATTAATTTAATTCCATCTTCAGTGTCATTAATTGTTTACAGTAGCTTGGTCCTCTGAGAGAAGATTGGTACACTCAAAGGGAAATTAAAGATTGTTTTCAAATACCTACAGCAACAGCTGATTGCAGTAATTGTGTTATTTCTGCTGCTATAATTGCTCCAATAACTTACATTTCTGGACTTAATAGTATTTTAGTATTGAGAATATGAAATGTCATTATATCTTCATATTCTTTTTCAACATAAGCAGATCTTTATAATTAGACTTTTCAAGGATTCAGAAAAAATTTCAGAAGGAAAGGAAGCTTCTGTACAAAGTGAACAGCCTTCTAAATAAAGATAAAAGATTAAGTGGAAAGTGTGGAAGTATATACGTGGACATTGATATTCCCATGTTACTAGTGGGGGAAGGTCAAGAGATAATTGGGAAATGGCAAGAGATAGTTGAGTGATAAGCTCAGGATAATAGTGTGTTAGCCTTGTAACAAAGATGAGATGGAAATCATACAATATCTAAAGGCTCTCAGTTAGACCTGGTGAGGTTTTTTGGAGGGATGCACATTTCAAATATGTAGGTCTAAAATATGTAGTTCATATGTAAGAAAACATATGTTTTTCTCATGAAAAACAGATAGTGCGATATCAAAATCATATGATGAAATGAAACTGCCCATTTAGTCTCAGAAAATTGTCAGGTATTACCATATGTCGATAAAAATGTTTAAAACATTTTAATAAATTATTGATAAAATGTAAAAAATTACATGCTTTCTGTCTCAATTACTCACCCACTGAATTCAGCGTCAGTGAGTGAAGAAATAGACAATGTAAAATACAGTATCAGGCCCTTCGTTTGGAATGATCCAAAGGCAGTTTGTAGTATGCTACAGCTGCTGTGCTTCCATAGACCAAAGCAACAGTAATCTCTCTGTAACTGTCTAGTTAGACATTGTTTATGATCCACTTCCTCTGCCAAAGCATTGTAAAGCAATGGGAGAATTTACTGCAATCTGTGCACAGTATTCAAGTTTAATTCACCTTATCTGATAAAGCTGCAGAATGGGGTTCTGGCAGTAACTTTCACATAATAATTTATAATATTGTACTTAGATGATGCTTTAACATCCTGCTACAATAGTAGTCAGGTGTAAGTAAATTACAGTGGTCCTGATCCAGTTAATGCCCCCTGCACTACTGTGTCCAGCCTGAGAAGATTCCTGGAGAAGCCAGCAATGGAAAGGACATCCAGCCTCTCATAGGTTTACAAAGAATACTAGCTTGTTACATGGCCACAACTGCTACAGTGGTATAAGCAAGAGGGATTAGTTTGAAACCTCAGAGGGGCTAGCTCCTGCACCTCCCCAAATTTCCTGTTGGTCCACAACATACCTGAAATTTTCATACTTAACTATTAAAAATAATAAGATATGTAAAACCATCTTATTTTGACAGAATTTTGGCAAATTGACTACTAGTCAAATTGCCACATCTCTTCAGAGTCCTCTAAGTTTTAAAAAAATTGCTTCAATGTTCTTAGATTTTTTTTATCAATGTATACAATGAGACCTGTAGACAGGTTATAGTTTTTTTCATTAGATCATAAATCTGCTTGACAGTTGTTCAAAGGATAATTCATATTTGATATTATTTAAAGCATCATCTGCTCCATGACTTTAAGCTGTAGATTAGAATAGACTGAGAGTTAGTTGCCAGGCATTACATGCTTAGCTTGTAGTAGTTATGCCCTTGAGTTTGAGGTTCTGTTGTGATGCAGAAAATGAAAGTGAACAGTGTTGACTCTTCTATCCTACATCTGTATGGGATTTCAGTGCTACATTGCAGAAACTGTGAGCTGTTCCTCCTTGTGTCAATTCCAGCACCTGTATTTCTCAAAAACAGGGATGAAAATATTTGTCCTTTTACTCCCTTTTAATTTGACTTTTCTTACGCATACATCTTCTAAGTCCGCTCTGTTGTCAGGTTTGTGATTACAGTGCTCAGAAAGACTTTTCCAGACTGTTTATTTTTTTAAAATGCACTGTACATCCTGAAGAGTGTCTAGTTTCTTCTTGGATATTGACATGACAGCCTGAGATCCTGACAACTATTTTCTTTCTGGTGTCCTATTTAGGGTGTGCTCTGGAACTGTCTCCGCATCACCCAAATGCTTATTCTAATTAATAGCTCTACTTATTCTTCCTCAAGCTGTTTTATATATTTAAGTTTTATATAAATATACAGATAGAGATTAGATATGTGCCACATCACCAAAAATACGTCTACATGTCATTCATTGTTTTATCAGCTGTTGTCACACTCATTCCTACTCATTCTTCTTTAGACTGAGAAATCGTGGTCTACATGCTCTGTTCTTATGCGGTTAATCGTTTCCCTGAAGTCAGGCGTCCTGTCTCTTGAGTGGAGAGATAATTCTGCAGTCTTCTGCAGGGAGCTACTGCTTTGCCTGTTCTGAATAGTTTATTGTGATCAACAGACTTTCTCAGATAACTTGTGAATGTGTATAACAGCATAGGACTCAGTTGGCAATTTTTGTGACAGATAACCAATGTGAAAACTGACCTACTATTTGTAATTTTTTTTTCTATCTTTTAAGCAGTTTATAAACACAAAAGCAGACCTTCCTGAATTTCCCATGGTTATCAATTTTGATTAAAACTTTTGGTGGGGAAAGGTGTCAAAATAATTTTGGAAATTAGATTAGCTATGCTTTTTGATGACACTCTTGTTTAGGACCATTAATGTGTTCAAGGAAGTCTAATTATTGGGGAAATAACTTCCTTGTACAAAATTTTACACTGATTCTTTGTGTCACATTCTTCATGGTTTTGCTACTTACATTCCATATTGCAACTTTTAGGAAACTGCCTCTGAATACAGATTTGCTGGAGTTTAGTTTGCTTCACTTATTTTGGCCTTTCATTAGTCCTTTTAAAAACCTAGTATTGTGTTTGTCACTTTCCTGTGTTTTAGTACAAAACATGATTTATGTGAAAAGTTGCATACTGTCTTTGAACAGTGTCAGGCTTCTTACTTTTCATGTTTTAAAAAGTTTTGGTGATTACTGGAACAACCCCTTGAGGAACATATTGGAGTCCCCATCACTAGAGGTTTTCAATATGCAATTGAAAATTTTGTGCTAAATAATCACATCTAAGTGCCCTTTCCCATGAAATGTTGGATGGAATGAACTGTCATGGCCCTTCCAATCTGGGCTGTTCTATGATTCTATGATTCTATGATTCTATGGTTCTATGAGTATTTTTCTTTGCCTAAAATAAATTATACTCCAGAACCTTTTAGAATATGCATAGTTGTAGATTTAATTTACCAGGTGTTCTCCTTTATACCCTCCACCCTTATTTCAGTTTGAAAGATGTAGACTAGTAGCCTTATCCTGCTATTTTGTAATCCATGCTCCTTCTTTTTTGAAGTCACGCTTGATTTCTTTTTCTGCTAGAGAATGCATAGTTATCTGAACTCCATGGAACTGTTCTGCTGTAACCTGCAAACATATTACCCATTAGTTTTGCCATTTATTTTTATCCTTACTAACCTTGTCCCATTCAAGTTAAACTATTTTGGTGGATTTTTAAAGCATGTTTTATTTCCAGAAGAACACTGAATTTGAGTACGTTATAGTCAGTGTTTGTAAATGGAGTTTTTTGATGATTATATATTGAAACAGATCCTATGCCTAGCTTAATGCAAAACCAAGAGTTATTTCTCCTGTGGTTTCTCGACGGTTCCAAGAAACCATTATTTACAGTATCTAAAAATATAGTCCTGACATCATGTCTTTTCATGATTTCTTACCAGGCTGCTTGGGAGTAATTAAACTCTCCTATTACTGTGTTTTCTGCCTTATCCTTTATAACCTGTTTTAGTATTTAACAAGCACCATCACCATCTTGGTTAGGTGATATATGAGATAGCTCTAACATGGTATTTTTCTTTCTGCATGGAATTTCAGTGCAAAAGGATTTGTGCTAGTTTTATATATATATTTTCAACTACTTCCTTTATACTGGCTTTTTTTCTGGTGCAGCCTGTGCCTGTCATAGTATCTCAGTGTTTATTGTTCTGCCATCAAGGTAAAATTCAAATTTTTGGAATTCAGATATTTCCAGGGGGAATTACTTGTCTGTTGAAATGGAATAATGGTTTAGTGGTTCATCAGAAAGGGGGTTGTATTTAAAAGCACACAAATTGTTCATTTTTTTTTTTTTTTTTTAACATACTTACCTACCACATTTGAGTCATGTATATTTTAAATGTAAATCTTTTATTTAAAAAAAAAAAAAAAGATATTTCCTTGATGCTTCTGGATATACACGATACTTCCCAGTTGGGATTCTTTGTTTCAGGAGCCCTTACCATCTGTGGGTGTGGTCTTGCTAGGTCTTTAAGGCTAAAGGAGACACAGAAGTGATACCCTCAAGGAAAATCTAACATGTTCCTGTAATACTGTGTTGCTTGCCTGCATTCTTCCTTTCAAGTCAATGTGTGTTGTAAAGTGTGCAGAAGATGATCATGGATATTGCAGTATTTGAGTATCAACTTAGAGATATGAATGGAGAGCATTAGAGTGTATAGTGCCACATTCTGTTTCTTTTTTTTTTTTCCTAATTAATCAGCATGCTTATAGAAGTATTATGATGTATTAGTGCTTCTTACATCTGAATATGTTCATGTAAGTGTTTTGGAGAGTTTGTTGTTGACCTATCCACTTGAAACAAGTTTAAATTCTTGCAGATCAGTAGTAGTACTCTGTGATCCTTAAAGCTAAAAAAAAAAAAGCCTGCTCACTCAGACTGCAGAAGTCTTGGATTCTACTAATTATAGTAAAATCTAAACCTAGACTATATTAATCAAAATGTCAAATCCTTCTAGTATGTCTAGTAAATCCAAAATTTGTAAAAGTAAGCATAAATACCTCAATTCTTTTTGGTTACTAGTCCTGTCTCCTGAATACTTCTCGATAACTCTATATTGAAAAGTTCCTATCAATTTGGGCAATTTTGCTAGTTACAGATTGCATTTTAAATTTTGTTAGAAAGATATTGAGAAAAGTATTTCTGACACTTATCAGACTTCTTATTGGTTGTAAACATGTATATTAGAAGCAGCTATCTTTTTTTCTGCCTTTTCTCCAGCTATATTCTGAAATATTTTTACTCCATTTCTTAATTTCATTAGGGCTGGTTTCAAGCAATTATAATTTCATATGTGTATATACTGTATATATTATAATTTTATATTAAATTATTCATTACTATATTATATAAAAATAATATTAGCAGTGCCAACACTAATATTATATTAGCTGTTGATACTAATACTAATATATGTTAATGTTGTATTAATAGTATGTTATTATTAACATTTACCATATGATCTAACAAAACCATAACAAAATAATCACAAACCAGAAAGCAAAAAACATCCTTCACTGTTTTAAGTACACTCACCAGAAAGTATTGCTGGTGAGAAATCAAGATCTTTTTTCAGTGATCATCTAGTGCATCAAATTAAAGGAGACGTTTAAGATTGTATACAAACTTTTACATGGCTGTGCTTTATAGAAGTGCAAAATCTCTCTAATAGCACAACTCTACATGAAAAATACACATTTACTTTCCACACATGTAATATGTCAGCAATCCACAGTATAAACTGTTTACTACAAGCAAGATTAAAAATGTGATTCAGTCTGATTAGATAATGCTAGAATTCCAAGTTCATTATACTTATTACAGAGCCATAGGTCACCCAAACCAGTGATATTTTAATTACAATATTCTGTAGAAAAGAAGCCAATGAACTTTAAGATGTTCTGGGCCATCTGTGGAGCAGGCCATCACTAGGAGCAGCCACACTAAATCAGGACATTAGAAACAATGGATCTGCACTCCAGAATTCTGGGCAGGATCAGGATGCTGAGCCAAATAGATTATTCCTGTTTCTTATTTGTATGAGAGTCTTGATATGCGTAGCTTTAACCAAGTTCTCCAGAAGTTTTTTCATGTAGTTAGAAATATCCAGGCCTCTCTGTGCATGGGGGAAATCAAACTGCTGAATCTTCTGAGTCTGAAATTAAAGGCATGTGTGGAGAAAAGGAAAAGAAAAAAATAGAAAAGTCTCCTGCTAATCCTGAATGATGATTGCCACTGTGTCATTGAAATCCCCTCAGGTTTGACTTTATAGAATTATTTTCTCAAAAGTATTTTAATTGTTTCATACTTACAATGCCTGAACTCAGATTTGTGTTTTCTAAATGCTCAAAGCTAA
This sequence comes from Pezoporus occidentalis, assembly GCF_034315485.1. NCBI lineage: Eukaryota > Metazoa > Chordata > Aves > Psittaciformes > Psittacidae > Pezoporus > Pezoporus occidentalis. The sequence continues at coordinate 89,216 of NW_026914829.1, forward strand.
CCAGAGAGCATCCTCAGTAAATTAGAAGGCTGATACAAAAGTATCACTGAAACTTTCTCTGCCTTTTTCTCTTGTGATATTTTTTTGAAAAACTTATGGGGGAAGAGAATATAAACAAACTCTGTATTTGGAGAATTTAATAAGAGATTCGAGTTCAGATTTGTGATTAGTGTGGAAGAAACGTTTTCTTTTTTTAACTAGTGTTTCCTGTAGACAGAAATAAGGGGGTTGGAAATAAAAGATAAATTAAAAGGAAAATAGTATACCATTCAATTTCTAAAGGCAACTGGTGGACACACTCAGATGAATTTATGTACCACTGTAGAAATACATATTAATTTGAAAGAAAGTACACGTGTATTCCTGTGTAACACCAGAATTTTTCTGTTGCAGTACCTCTAGAGGAGCTGCTCAAGCTCTTTCTCTCCTCTTACTCAGCATGTAAAATGGAAATTGGATTTGCCTTTTAGACTTTAGGAACTCAACACTGGCTCCCTTTCATCTTTGTGCCAGCTGCAGGTTTGTACCCCATTTCCTGAGACATATTATATTTTTTTGTACTGGCACCACTGATTCAAATGTGCCTTGAGAGGTGGTGTTCTTGGGCTTTGGAAGTTCTCAGGTTAAGCCTTCCCTCTTCTACTAATCCAGTGTGCTGTTTGGTCCTGGAAACTTCTATTCAACATTCAAAGGGTAACACCAGACACAGCATAATGAAAGTTTTCCTCTATATTAGCCCATGCAAGATTATTTTCAATCTGTGAGGCCTTGCTTGAGCCTGACCAGGCAATTTGTCAACTGTTACCCTCTTACTGTCATTTCCTTTACTTTCATGGCTGCATCAAAGGAGTGTAAAGGCAAGTGCCTCACAGGAAAATGGGATGTTAGGAGAATGACTGTTGGAAGCAGAAACCTACATCCCTTAGGTTTCACTAATGAACTGCTTTGGGCTTTGTTCACCACTAAGAACTCACTAATAAAATACCTGAAACTGGTGAATCTGTTCTGAATAGTACCTTAGTGGACTTTTACATCACTGCCGCCAATTATTCCATAGAGCTGAAAACTCTTCTTCACCTATTTGTACCTCCTCCTGTTCGTACCCTTAGTACTTTTGTTTTTGCCCTCTCCACGGGCAGCAGGGGAATATCTGCTCTGATAACATGGAGCAGATATTGACCTTAATGTTCACACTTCTGTTTCCCTCTCTCTTTTCTTTTCTCCATGCCTCCTCTGCTTTACTGGCATTTTCAGACAGGCATCACCATCTTGGCTGCCAGGCTCAGCTGTACCCTGTGCATGAGTCTGTTGGAGCCAGCTGGAACTGGCTGCCCCTGGCACTGGGCAATCCCAGCCTCCTCTCACACAGGTCATCTCTGCAGCCTCCTCACTGCCAAAACCTTGATACATACACTCCATAGAAAAAAACACTAATTTTATTAGAGAAAAGATATTCTAGCAATATGCAAAGGTATGATTTGATGATGTGCAAAGATACGATCCGTTTCTGTGATATTGTTACCTTCTTTTGAAGAACATTTTTGAGGGATGACACTGTTTTGAACTTGCAAGTTGAAGTTGCTTTCATGAATTTGCAGGTGATCATTTCTCTTTGAATATATTGGCAAGACTACAAGATAGCTTTTTGTCTTTTAACTGTGAGGGCACTTATTTTTCCATAGCTGACAGGCTGACCTAGCTGTTAAGATCTTCAGTTTGTGTTTGAAGTTGCCACTTAATTAGTCAACAACTCCTGTATATTCCAAGAGGATCCTGGCAACAGCTACAGCCCTTTTTTGTTGGCAAGACATATCCTTGACACCTTATCTTGATGTGTGGGCTGATGTGGGATTTGTCCTGGGAGAAAATTTTCAGTGTGTCTTTGATGCTTTCATTATCTGTCAGCCCTGCTTCTCTAACATTGACCATTTGTCTCTTCTTCGTCTTCACTTTGCAAAATTCAGAGCAGTTACAGACATTTAGGGTGACTTCTACTAAGCATATTCAAACCTTTTTATCCAATAGTTTTCCATGTTTCCAATTGTTTGACTCACGTGGAAATGTGGTTGTGCATATGTACATAACACCTTTTCAGGTACCTTGTCAGGTACTGCATCTTTATTCACCTATTGTTCATGGTCTATTCTGGAAGACAATTTTTAAAATCTGATTGTCGTCTTGAAAGTGGCTGCACACAGCATTATGGAAAGGAGTCTGCTACACAGGATCTGTAGTGTTTGATGGAGCTATGCCTTCATACTGACATCTTGGAAGTTGATGCAATTCATAATGTATATACTTTTGAGAACTGTAGGTTTGCTCCACATGTTATACAAACAACTAAAAGAAATAATTTCTTTTGTCTGTAAGCAATGGAGTTCAACAGATGGCATCATCTGTGAAGATGACATTTCAGTAATTTCTCTGTGTGACTCTGCTACCCTTTTTGGAAAATTTCAGCAAGTCCAGTTGATGATAAGTGAGAAGTAAGGCTTGAATAGTTAGCAGGTAACTTTCATGAGCCCTTAGAGTATGTGTTTGGTATCAATCCCTTCCAACAAAGCTTAAAGCTTTAAGAAACTATGGTGAAGTGACTTAATGCGGAAGTGCCCTTCAGTGCTTGCATTCCAAACATGTCATCTAAGCACTTTGAGTTCCTTGCAGACACTGACTGAGCGTTATATTGTTTCCAAGCAACCTCCCAAAGCTTTGGAGGGTAAGTTGTAATCATTCATTGCGTAAGGGTACTCTGGGATCTTCTGTAAGAAGCTTGATGGAAGAATATCTGCTTGGACTGCAAATGTGTATGGGCACATTTTCCTCAAACATAAAAAAAAAAAAAAATTACACATAAAATTCACATGCAGTACACAACTGTTGGTCACTCTGGCTCACCCCAACCTTTCAGTCTCTTTTGCAAGGCAGAATTATGTCTGTCTTGAATACTGGCCACTATGCTCTCCCGATAAGCAGTGAAGTACAGAGAAGAGTGAGGGTGTACTCCTCACAAAAGGGGATTCGTTGACCATGCAAACCATCAAGATGCCAGTTAGTGGCCTGTAATCTTCCTTTGCAGTTCTTCTGATGATACAGCCTGATGGTGTGAACCTAGAAGGGAAATGTGCGACAAGCAATTACTTCCATGTCACTTAAGTAGGACCCTTTCAGCCTCAGAAACCAGACTGAAGCCTGCTTTTTGTGTGTTTGGGAACTGTAGGTTCATCTCTTTCAAATTCATTCTTTCTGCAATTAATGAAAATGCTCAAATATTACCTTGTGTTTCTTTGTGCCTTCCCTGAAACACACAGCTAAAATCATGAACTGATCTCCTTCAGCTATCCATTTACTCCTCTGTTAACTTGCTTTTGGTATCGGTAAACATCTAGGCATAAGCTGTAGCAATACAACCACATGAGAAAAAATGCATCATGCAAACATCACATTTTAATAGACAAAACAATTATTCCTCTGTCCCTATTTTATGTATGCATGATTTTTCTCCATTTTTGTTTAACAGCAGAGTGGTTTATGCCACAAACATTAAGTTTTTGGTGTAAACCTCTACCCTATTAAGATGAAAATCCGAGAGTTTCTCTTCAGGAAAAAAAGGAAGCAATTTGCTGCTAAATCCCACAAATTCCCATTGAAAATTACTTTTACTGATTAAACTTGTGTGCTTTGGATTGCAAGTGGAGCAAACTGTTGCCATTTCCGATAAATACAAACTTAATAATCAAAAGCATGCATGTAGTGAGAAAGTATATTGAGGTAGTTTATTTATTATTCCGTAACCATATACTGCCACCTGAATTGATATTAATAAAAAAATCTTTGTTCTCACAACTGTGTTTTTACAGTATTCTGGGACATAAATTTGTGGTATTTTTCTCACCTCTGTCACCATTATCACTAAAGTAATGTTTGTATCACTTTGCATTTCTCTAACATCTTTAGTGGCAGTTTGTATTTCCATGCACTGACTCACAGTAAGCCTTACTACTCTTGTCATATGTCTGAGAAATTCTGGAATCATGTTGATTGCCTGTAGTTGGTCAGGCAGTCTGGGATTGAGCTAATTTTCTTCATAGCAACCCATACGGTGCTGTGTTTTAAACTGATGTCCAAAGCAGTTGCTAACGAAGGGATGTTTTGACAGTTGCTGAACAGGGCTTAGACAGCATCGGGGCCTTCTCTATTTCTTGCTCTTACCCTCAGTGAGTTGCCTGAGGCTGGGAGGGGACACAGCTGGGACAGTTTATCCCAACTGACCAAAAGGATATCCCATCCTATGTAACATCATGCTCAGGATGTAAACCAGGGGGAAGTTTTTCCAAAGTAGTCATTGCTCAGGCTGGGCAATGGTCTGCTGGTGATGAGTGACTATTTTGCATCATTTTAATTTTATCTTTTTTTTTTTTTTTTCATTTACTAAACTCTTCAGGTAGTAGAAGTGTCTGGTTTACAAATTACAGGAAACTATACTGAAAGGTACTCCAGCAAGAAAATAGTCATATAGAGTTATATGCTTTCTCTAATCTTTCAATGAAGGGAATGTTGAAATAATAGGATGTTGAAATAATTCCTCATTGAATCTTAACAGGGCTGCATAAATGCTCTCACAGTTGATAGCCCCCTGATCTGACTCGAATTACAGGAAGATACTTGTGCATGATAATATTTAACCAAGAAAAACAAAAGTATTCAAAATAAGAATTATCCCAGGCTTCAGCAGAATAAAATCTGGAACATTTGATCTCTTTATTATAAAAGCTTAGCATGGTGTCAGACAAAAATAGGAGAAAAATGGCTAGACACAATCCTCTCCCAGCCACCATGATCTTGCAGGTGAGTTTTTAGTCTTTCACTGCCTTTCTAAAGTTTAGGGAATTTGTATCTTCTTTTATCCTCTTCTCCTCTCCATTACCACTGAGCTCAGGTTCTCTGCCGTGTCCTCCTAACAGCAGTTTCAGTTCCTCTGCTCAGCTGCAGTCTGCTACTTCCTTGATATGCCTGTGGCCTGCCATCTGGGTTTTCTATGGAACTCTTGGGTTTCTTAACCAGGGCCCACTCTGTGGCTTCTTATGGAAATAAATCATATTTTTCCCTTTCTACAGGGGTAACTGTTATTCTTAAGGGAACATAATATTAGCTTAAAATAGAAGCAAATATAATATGCAACCTATTGCAGCAGCACACTGATACAAGACAGTCTAGGAGCACTTCTCCACTGTTAGTAAGACAAAGGTTTTTGGTGACAGCTACAGTATCTGTAACTTGGTCTGTCCCTTCACTTGTAGTCACTCACTTTTCTTTTCCCAATGTGTTCAAATTTTAAGGAAGGTCCAACTCAGTCTGAGTTTTGGCAAGTTTTATTTCATCTTTATTTTCAGCTTTCTATTCTAACACATAAAATTCTTAGCTCTTTCTTTGTGTGTGTGTATGTTTGTGTTCTTCATTATTCCAAGTGCAGTCATCCAGCTGATGTCTGACATTTCTGCCACTTTAATCATGAAGTTTCACACCTCACATCTTTGATGTTTTCAGTTCTTTAACTGGTTCCTTCAATTTTGTACTTTTTCCTTCCAAAAGAGAAAATCTTCATAGTTTTGTTTGTCTAGGCTCTATATAAATTATAGTGATTCCTATTTGCTCCTTCCAGAGTTAATCTGGGTGACTAGTTTTTCTATAGTGTCCTTGACGTTTATCAAACTAAACTAAAATATAACTTATCACCATCTTTTTCAGTCTGAGTGCACATTTGATGAATTTAAAAAAAAAATATTTTGCTGAAGAATAGAGATTCTATCAAAATCAAAAAATTTGGTTTCCTGTTATGTGTGCTAAGTTAGTCTTATAGTTGTGTGATTTCCTCTAGAACCTGCTTCTCTAATAATGTTAATGGTCTTTCTCCGCATTCCTTCTCACTACCAAGATTTTCTCTTCTCATTGATCTTCTACATACAAATTTCCAATATTTCAGTAATAATAAACTGACTTTGTAGATCTTGGCAGCTTTGACATTTCACTGTGTTGTTTCATTTCTTTTCCCAACTGCAAGCAATGTAGCAGGGGCAATTTTTATAGAAAACTATAGTAAGTGGAGTCCATTTCTGATCCCTGGCAAATAAGCCCTTCAGTGCTGCTTGCTTAACAGCATCACTTCGAACTAAATATCTAAATGTACCTATTGGGCATGCAGAGAATAGCTGAGCCTGAAAGACAGTCGAATAACACATTTGCCAAGCCAGTAGGAAGTGCGCTCAGCTCAAAGGTAGAAACCAACTAACCTGTTGTAATATAAAGAGAGTCAGTATTAAGAGAGGAACATGGTGATCACATTGTGAATTTCTGATTTTTGGTGTGCATCATAAAAGCAAGAAAGGAACAAAGGAATTGGCAGCTTTTATACATGAAACCACGGGAAATGTAACTCTTGTTTTCTGTTCTTTCATTTAGAAGTGAAAGAATAGAGGAACTTTGAAGAATATTAGCATAAAATCATTAATTTCCTACTTTGTTAGTATTACTACTATGCTTTTTAAAGGCAAAAAGGAGCAATGATAAGTAACTGTATCAGTGCCTGTCACTCTTGTATGGTTTAGACTTCCTTCTTATTTGCTTATCTAGCTTCTACCTACTTTACTCTGCTGGTGGCTACTAAATTCTGTTATATGTACAGCTACTGAAAGCTTCTTTCTTGGTGTATAATAGTAAAGAGAAAAAGCATTCTTGGATTGTGTCACTGTATCATTATACAGATTCTCATTCCAGGACACAGAATGCTGTGTTACAGACTATTGCTCAGAGAACAGGCAAAATATAGGGAAAAATAGAAGAAAAAAATCTTTAAACCAAATACATTTATAGAATTTATTTCAAAATTGATACAAATTAATTATAAGAGGAAATGTTAATGTAAACCTGAAAAGCTAGGGATATCTTGGCTTTTCACATAAGCCTATATTTGCCATTTGTGAGCTCATGGGTACTCAACACCTGAAAAACAAAGCTATTGATTCTGCCTTCTAATCAGGCTGTGAAAACTGTTCATTCATCCTGCAAAGCTTCTGTCTATCTTTGGTTAGCTTTCTGGCATACAGCAAAATACTTCTGAAACCTTTAAGGGAGTTGGAGGAGAGGGATTTGAGTGAATCAGATCTATTTCTGTATTTATCAGATGTAATTTGGAGAAGGCTGTGTGGAGACCTCATAGCAGCCTTCCAATTCTGAAGAGGGGTGACAAGGATGCCGGAGAGGGACTCTTCATCAGGGACTGTAGCAATGGGACAGGGGGGTAATGAGTTTAAACTTAAACAGGGGAAGTTCAAGGTTCGTTATAAGGAAGAAATTCTTTACTGTGAGGGTGGTGAGGCACTGGAATGGGTTGCCCAGGTGTCATGGTTTAAACCCAGTCAGCCACACAGTTTCTACTCCACCACCCCACCCCCCTTTCTTCCCTCCCCACCCCCCACTCCCCAGTCCCGGAGGGATGGGGAGGAGAATCGAAAGAATGTAACTCCCACAGGTTGAGATAAGAACAGTCCAGTAACTAAGGTATAACACAAATCACTACTGCTACCACCAATAATAATAATGATAAGGGAAATAACAAGGGAAGAGAATGCGATACCCCTCACTGAAATGAGCCTGACCAAGAAGAGAGAGAGTGCCTTTCCAGGTAACTCCCAGTTACCTCCCTTAGCAGCTTTATCTACTTGGTTGTTCCGGTGTTCCTCAGTGGCCTGACTCTTGGGTACATGGGCATCTACCAGGTTCTGCACCCAGGCAGCGATATCTTGCCGCATTTCAACAGCCCAGATGGGTTTACCTCTGTGTTGCTAGTTGCTCTGCTTCCACTGCTGCAACCACCCCCACAGGGCATTTGCCACCATCCATGAGTCAGTATAGAGGTAAAATACTGGCCACTTTTCTTGTTCAGCAATGTCCAGGGCCAGCTGGATGGCTTTCACCTCAGCAAACTGACTCGATTCACCCTCTCCTTCAGCAGTTTCTGCAACTTGTCGTCCAGGACTCCGTTCGTCAAGTTGCAGATGGCAGATGCCTTCCATCTCCAATGCTTTCCCACAATACGGCAAGACCCATCAGTAAACAAGGCATACTGCTTTTCACTTTCTGACAGTTTACTACATGGTGGGGCCTCTTCAGCACGCACCACCTCCTCCTTTGGTGACATTCCCAAATCATTTCCCTCTGGCCAGTCCATGATGACTTCTAGAATGCCTGGATGACTGGGATTTCCTATTTGAGCTTGTTGTGTAATTAGTGCAGCCCATTTACTCCATGTAGCATCAGTTGCATGATGTGTAAAAGAGACCCTGCCTTTGAACATCCATCCCAGCACGGGCAACCAGGGTGCCAGGAGGAGCTGTGCTTCAGTGCCAATCACTTCCGAAGCAGCTCGAACCCCTTCATAGGCTGCCAGTATCTCTTTCTCAGTTGGGGTATAGCTGGCCTCAGATCCTTTGTATTCCTGACTCCAAAAGCCAAGGGGTCGACCTCAAGTCTCCCCTGGAGCTTTCTGCCAGAGGCTCCAGGTAGGACCGTTCTCCCCAGCTGCAGTGTACAGCATATTTTTTACATCTGGCCCGGTCCGGACTGGTCCAAGGGCTACTGCATGAACTATCTCACGTTTAATTTGCTCAAAGGCTTGTTGTTGCTCAGGGCCCCATTTAAAATCATTCTTCTTCCGGGTCACATGGTAGAGAGGGCTTACAATCAAACTGTAATTTGGGATGTGCATTCTCCAGAACCCCACTGCACCCAAGAAAGCTTGCGTTTCTTTCTTATTAGTTGGTGGAGACATTGCTGTTATCTTGTTGATCACATCTGTGGGGATCTGTCTACATCCATCTTGCCATTTATTCCCAAAAATTGAATCTCCTGTGCAGGTCCCTTGCCCTTACTCCGTTTTATGGCAAAACCAGCTTTCAGCAGGATTTGGATTATTTTCCTCCCTTTCTCAAAGACTTCTTCCACTGTATCGCCCCACACAATAATGTCATCAATGTATTGCAGGTGTTCTGGAGCTTGCCCCTGTTCCAGTGCAGTCTGGATCAGTCCGTGGCAAATGGTAGGGCTGTGTTTCCACACAGCTGGATACCTCTCCAAGTAAAAGCAAACTGTGGCCTGCACTCTGCTGCCAAAGGAATTGAGAAAAATGCATTGGCAATATCAATCATGGCATAACACTTGGCTGCCTTTGACTCTAGTTCATACTGAAGTTCTAGCATGTCTGGTACGGCAGCACTCAATGGTGGTGTGACTTCATTCAGGCCACGATAGTCTACTGTTAGTCTCCACTCTCCGTTAGACTTTTGCACTGGCCATATGGGGCTATTAGAGGGTGAGCGGGTCCTGCTGATCACTCCCTGACTCTCCAGTCTACGGATCAGCTGATGGATGGGAATCAGGGAGTCTCGGTTGGTGCGATATTGACACCGGTGCACTGTTGTGGTCGTAATTGGCACTTGTTGCTCTTTGACCTTCAACAACCCCACAACAGAAGGATCCTCTGAGAGACCAGGCAAGGTGGACAGCTGCTCAGTTTCCTCAGTCTCCAAAGCAGCAATACCAAAAGCCCATTTTGGGTCTCTGAAGTACCGTCTCCTGTGGTAGTCTATGTCGAGGATGCATGGAGCCTCTGGACCAGTCACAATAGGGTGCTTTTGCCATTCCCTCCCAGTCAGGCTGATTTCAGCCTCCAGCACAGTCAACTCTTGGGATCCTCCTGTCACTCCAGAAATATGGATAGGTTCCACCCCTTGACAGCTTGATGGCATCAGGGTACACTGTGCACCGGTATCTACTAGAGCCTTATACTTCTGTGGGACTGATGTGCCAGGCCATCTAATCCACACAGTCCAGTAAATCCAATTGTCCCCTACCTTCACCTGGCTGGAGGCAGGGCCCCTCTAATGGTCATCACAGTGTTGGACACTTAAGTCGTGGTGAAAGGGATTATTCTTCGCTATCACAGGAGCTGGAGTAAAATCAGCTCTTCCACTCCATCTGGGAAACTGCTCACCAGAGACTGAAGCCGTAGCTCTCATGGGACAATCAGTCTTGGCCCTCCCTCCCCTCTTCAAGTCACTCACCTGTTCCTCCAAAGCTGAAGTAGGTTTTCCATCCCACTTTGTCATGTCTTCTCTGTGATCCTGCAGGTAAAACCATATGATGGCCTGTGGAGTATACCTCCTGTATCTTCTCTCTCGAAAAATAGGACGCCTTTTGTTAATAGCTGAGACGTGTGTTGGTACATGTGAGGAACAGGATAAATCAGATAAATCGTCCCTCAATTGTTCGAGGTCCTGGGACAGTTTTTCCACAGCTGAAATGATAGAAGGGGTGAGATTGTCTTCAAGCTCTCAGAGTTTATGAACCATTTCATCCACTGTTAGTGGTACTATGTCATTCCAGGTTATTGTTGTCAATGAATGGGCATATGATGATGGTGCATTCCATGTAAGATTTCACCACATGGGTCATGTATATTCGACTTCATCTGGGCCTATGGGTATATCCCCGTTATTCGGCTTGATGTGATAGATCATCTCTATGATGGCTGATTCCCTCAGAGACTGGATGCCTTTGTCTAAAGTAGTCCACTTGGCCGAACGACTCATAACATCGTCCTTGTACGGAAACCTTTCTTTCACAGCTGCAAAGAGCCGCCTCCAAAGGCTGAGGGACTTTTTCTCTCTTGCAATTGCTTTCTCAATTTCCCCTTCTCTAGCAAGTGATCCCAGCTGCTTGGCTTCTGTACCTTCTAGTTCGTGACCACTGGCCCCATTGTCCCAGCATCAGAGCAACCAGGTGATAATGTGCTCCCCTGGTTGACGGGTAAAATCTTTTCGCGTATTCCATAGCTCGGTAGGAGGTCGAGAAGTCATCTCTTCTTCTTCTTCTTCTTCTTCTTCTTCTTCTTCTTCTTCTTCTTCTTCTTCTTCGTCATGTGATAATGACTCCTGATCAGATGCTAGAACAGGTGGTGAATACATTGTTTCTTCATCTTGCTTCACCCTTCTTGCCTCTTTTTTGCTTTTTCTCTTGCGTACAGGGGCAACCGATATTGGTACAAATTGGTCCTCTGATTTAGCTGCAGTCATTTTCAGTGTGGTTTGAGTAGCGACTGTACTTGTCGCTGGGGGTGGTGTAGCTGCTGTGCTTGGAGCTGGGGTAGCTGCGCTTTCTGTTGCAGTCTGACTTTGAGTAGCTCATATACTTGTCGCTGGAGTAGTTGCACTGTCAATTGCAGCCAAAGTTTGGGTAGCGACTGTACTTGTTGCTGGGGGTGGTGAAGCTGCTATGCTTGGAGCTGGAGTAGCTGTGCTGACTGTTGCTTTGCCCTCAGATCCACCGACATTCTTTTCCTTTTGAAGGTGCTGGATAGTGTTGAACAAGGCCCTGTAAGCATAGGCCAAGCCCCAGCACGTTGCCATGATTTGTCCATCTCTGGTATGGCCAGAATGACAACACACCTCATTTAAGTGTTTTACTAATTCTTCTGGATTTTGCAGTTGTTCGGTAGTGAAATTCCAAAGTACTGGAGGGGCCCACTGGTCTAGATACTTGCCCATACTATCCCACACACCCTGCCACTCATGGCTGTCCAGCCTCAGGGAAAATCTCTTGGTCCTCCTATATCATCATCTAACCCCAGACAAGACCCAAACCTGACTCTGCTTAACTCTTGAAATCAGATGAAATGGTCGTGGGCAAAGCACACTCTGTATGTGTGCCAACATGGTGATCCCCATCACAATAAGCAGGCAGGTCTCAACAGCATTAAAAGGCCATTCAAAAACTTCAAAACTCTCAAATGATGCTTTAAACAGTCGGGGGGGATGGGGGGGGGGGGGGACAGGGATGGGGACGGGATGGGATGGGACGGGAAAGGGGGCTGGGAGGGTAAAAGGATGTCTCCTTCACAGGTTGAGCACCCAAGAAGAAGAAAATATATGTGTAATTGCTAAGCACTTTTATTATATATCTCCCAAAGTATAAAGGTGGTGACCACACTGGGAACATAAGCCAGATCAGTTTCATGATCAATGATTCTATTGTATTACAAGTCATTACCATAAAATACAGTGAGACAAGAACCTTAGATCAAGCCCCACACTTGAAAAACACCAAAACAGCAAATACCAGCTGTAAGTAAGGTATGATATACTGAAACTGTGAGATCAAGAGAAATAACTTTGAGAGCCAATAAATCAGCATTATGATGAGTGGCTATTAATCTAAAACAATGAATGCTTATCAGAAATAGGATTAGAAACACTCCGGTCAGATCTGTCATTATCTCAACCCCTTGTGCCCCACATTGGGCGCCAAGGAGCTCTTTAAACCAGTCAGCCACACAGTTTCTACCCCCCCCCCCCCCCCCCCCGCCGATCCCAGAGGGATGGGTAGGAGAATCGAAAGAATGTAAGTCCCACGAGTTGAGATAAGAACAGTACAGTAACTAAGGTACAACACAAACCACTGCTGCTACCACCAATGACAATAAGGATAAGGGAAATAACAAGGGAAGAGAATATGATACCACTTGCCAAAACGAGCCCGACTGAGAAAAGAGAGAATGTCCTTCCAGGTAACTCCCAGTTACCTCCCCGGGCATGACGTACTGTGTTATGGAATACCTCTTTGGCTAGTTTGGATCAGGTGTCCTATCTCTGCTTCCTCCCAGCTTCCCCTTCTCCCTGGCAGAGCATGAGACTCAGAAAATCCTTGGTCAGAGTAAACATTACTTAGCCATAACTAAAAACATCGGTGTTATTAGCACTGTTCCCTTGCTGAAAGTCAAAAACACAGCACTGCACCAGCTACTAAGAAGGAGAAAAATTGACTGCTACTGCTGAACCCAGGACAGTTGTGAATGCTCCACCCCTGGCAGTGTCCAAGGCCAGGTTGGACGGAGCATTGGGCTCTATGGTTTAGGGTGACGCATTGCTGCCCATGGCAGGGGGGTTGGAATTAGATGATCTTAAGGTCCTTTCCAACCCTAATCATTCTATGATCTAGTTAAAAGAGATTCACTTAACCACAGCATGGTTGAAGTTAACCAGGAGATACCACAGCCTACATGATATGTTATTTTTCTCTTCCCTACCACTTTTTATTGGTTGTTACTTGAGATATAGGGTACAGGTTAAGTGCTTGGTGAAGATGATTCTTTACTCTCATCTAACATTTCTGTTTCTAGGAGAAAGTTAGTGGTGGAAGGGAAATTTTTATTTTTTTTCCCCATAGTCAGATGTGGCAGTAGAAGCCTCAATGCCTGCAGAATAGCGGAAGAGAGGGTTCAGAGCCCACTGAGTACCAGGTCTCTATACTGTTATTAATGACGCTTGTAGTCTCTGTGGAGACAGAATAGAAAACTAAATGCTGTTAGTTTGGTAAGATGTATGTTGTATGACCAACTTTTTAATATATAATTATAAAGGCTTTTAATAGCCTTAAAAAAAATGTGACAGCTGAAAGTTTTTTCAACCGGAAGGAATGTGCTGCAGAAAGAATACAAATGCTCTGGAATCTCAAGAAAAGGAAAGGGCTGACCCTGTGGTGTTTCCCCTGAATAATAGCCTGAGGTATGTTGAGAGTAAAAATAAAAGAGGTAAGATTTCATCTTTAGAAGGGTAGAGCAGCATTAAGGTTTAAAGCAATTCTTGGGAGGGAGGGGAAGGAAATCAGCTCCAGGACCTGAGTCATGGGAACAAGTAAGGAATCTATTTAGAATCTGCCATGCATATTTAATTATTTTAGTACTTGTTTCATATATTTTTTAAGTGAAGAACTTGTTTCATACTTCCAGTTTTCTCATCTGAATTGTCTAGTGCAAAATACAGATTCCTGTGAATTTGACCCTTTTGTCTACTCTGGCTTTCCCGGGCACTATCAACTCCAAATAAAATTTGTAAATGCTGTAGGCAAGGCCTCTAAGAAAATGAAATTCAGGACAATTATGAGAATCTCCTGATTAGGCAAATATATGAATAGTATACAAGTCAAGGTGGAGTAGATAGAATTGAGAGCTAGAACAAAAGGAAGTATTCCACATAAGCCTCCATCTGCCTCTGGCAATGAGTAGGCAGTACAGAGAAAGTTCCCAGCTCTGGGGAAACACATACTGTCGTGAGTCTCAGGACTGTGACTCTCAAACTGGAAATTCAAGCTAAACCAAATAATTAGGTAACTGAATCCAACTGCTTGCCTCACACCTTTGCTAGAGGTTTTTATTTCCTCAGGAGAGATGATGAAATAGGTCATGGGTCTAGTTCTCAGTCATGCCAATTTAAACTGCCATTAATCTCAATCTATGTTAATATCATGAATTATAAATACTTTTTCCTATTCTGTTACATTTGTCACATGGGCAGTAGCATCTATCTGAAAGACAGTGCAGACAACAGTGAGTAGTAACATGTCAGCTGTCTCATCAAAAATTGATAAAGGTTTTAAATTTTTACTCATTGGTAGAGTTTATTGTGTTTGGAACACACAAAAAAAATCGTCTTATCTTACTATAATAAGAGAATTCAATCATTTTGGAGCTACATGGATATTTACCTTCTTCACACATCATGGTTAATGTTTTTATGATTGTCTATTGTAGGTACACCTCTGATAACAGAAATACATGTGACTAACATCTTGGTGACCTTGGAATGCATGAACTCTTCTAAACCACTTGTGAGGTGTCAGGCAGCTCTCCTTGTTACCATGTTCCTAACACTGCAAACTATGGAATACAAGTTCTCACCTGGTCCTGATAGCTTAAATACACTACACTGTTAGATTTAGGATTCTCTAAGTACATAATCACAAGAATTTCTGAAGACTTTTTTTCTTGTGTTCTGGGTTCAGCAGTAGCAGTCATTTTTCTCCTTCGTGGTAGCTGGTGCAGTGCTGTGTTTTGACTTCCAGCCTGGGAACAGTGCTGGTGCTACCAATCTTTTTGGTTGTTGCTAAGTGATGTTTACCCTGACCAAGGACTTTGTGAGCCTCATGCTCTGCCAGGGAGGAGGGGAAGCCGGGAGGAAGCAGAGAGGGGGCGCCTGACCCAGGCTAGCCAAAGAGGTATTCCATACCACAGCACGTCATGCCCCGGGTTGGGGGATAACTGAGAGTTACCCAGAAGGACACAGGCTTCTGGGTCGGACTCGTTTCTTGGCCGGTGGTATTGTATTCTCTTTGTTATTTTCTCTTATCATTGTAGTTGGTGGTAGCGGTGGTGATTTGTGTTGTACATTGGTTGCTGGACTGTTCTTGTCTCAACCCGTGGGAGTTGCACTCTTTTGATCATCCTCCCTGTTCCTCTGGGATCTGGGAAAGGGGAGAGCCGGGGGGGGGGGGGGGGGTCCTTGATTGCTGTCAGCCCGGTACCACTCACTGGGAGTGAGTGAACAAGCTGCCTGGCTATGGTTTAAACCACGACATCTTGTCTCTCCCTTCTTTACCTGAGAACTTTCAACTTTCTTAGAACTGGCAAAATGAATCCCTTCTGAATACCATATACTTCAGTTTACATTCATAAAAAACAAAAAACAAAAAACAAACCTATTTTGCTGGAATATTTTAGCTTTTATATCCATTTTTTCTTTCTGAAGTCCTCAAGATATTCCAGGTAAACACAGTCATTCTCCCTGAAACATAAATGTTTCCTCCTTATGCCAGAGTTAGCCTGGCCATCGTCTAAGTATTAATTCCTTTGACATGTAGATGTTTGTTTTAGATAAAGCATTATCTCTTCTAGTTCAGACAGATGTACAACTGCTTGCTTCAATCTTTTTTTGTAACTCAACATTAATGATTCAATAACAAGTGTTTCACACTGAATCCTGTTTTATGTATCACAGAATGCCTTGAGTTGAAACTGACCCTAAGGATCATCAAATGCATCACTGCATAAACATATATACTTGATATAAACATCTTGCGGGTTAGATGTTTGCAGGTCTGAGCTATTGGTTATTGATTGGACAAGAGCCAGAACTACTGGCTTGACTGGAAACTGGTTCATGCTGTTAGGCTCCAAAATTTTTTCTCTGATGTGCTGTAATACTGTATTATATTAGAATAGCAGAGTGTTTAATATGTCTGACTTCAGCATCACTCTGAAAAGCTGACATGCAGGGGACTGAGTTGGTTTCCACAGTCAGTTGATAGGGTCTGTACTAGTTAAGAAGTACAAGTCTATTTTCCAAATTTCACTCAACCTGTTCTAGTTGTCTCAGGTCAGTATATTTTCCACCTTGTTCATGGGCAAGGTATTGTACCACATCAATAAGAGAGAGTTAGATAAATTACAATAGTTGAGCTTATGAAGAATAGCAAACACGGTAAGTAAATCATGCATTATGCTTGTAAGTGTAAACACTGAAATTGTTGACAAAAAAGCCAGATATTGATAGCTATAAAACTCAGGGAAGTCCTTCCTTACTTAATGATTCTCCATAGCACTTCTGAAACGCAACACTGCATTTCCTTAACTCCAAGGCAAGAGCGAGATATAAGGATCTTGGCCAGGGATAAACTTTCATAAAATTGGCAATGGAATTTCTCAGTACCCTTGAATCTTTCAGACTTACTGACTTTAATTAATCCTTTGTGGCTTAATGAACCATTTTCAGCCAGAATAAACTGGCAGAATCATAGGAAATTGACAGTGAAACACCCTAAAATATTACATTGCCAGTCACTTTAGAAAAAGAAACTATGAAAGAGGAATGTGAATATCTGCTACATGGTGAGCTGGCTCCATTAGAGTCTGGGACTAGGCAGATGACCAGCCTGGTTCCCACTGTAGAACGCAGCAGCCCAGGAGGTGTTTTACAAATTTAATATGAGAGGATAGCCTCAGTTCCTTGCCCTAAAGTACAGGAGAACGGAAGAACTCCTGACTTGCTGATTTCACATATGGGAGAACTACCAGGGCTGCAAGTTTTGCAGCCCCTGATTTAGGTTGTTAAAACAAATGAGGAATGAGGAGCACAAATGTAAATCTCTTCCACCCTAGGCAGTTTGGGGATGGGTTTTTTTCCCACTCTGCTGCCTGTTTTATGATGCTTTACCACTCTTGTTTCATGAAAGTCTTGTGATAAGGTTCAATATCCATGGTAGATGTCAGTGCAGATTCAGAATAATAATAGTTTATTTAAAAAAAAAGTCGTTAGAGCAGCTACATGAAAAAAAAAGAATCTTAACTTACTTCTTAACCCCTTTTTAGTTGTGTTTAGTTGTGGTTTTTATTTGTGTTAGTTTAGTTGTGTTTAATTCTGAATTAAAATGATTGTTTTGATGTTTAGCTCAAAACCACAGTTTCAGTGTAAAAACGTATTATATTAACATATTGATTAAATAGAACTTTGATATTTTGCATAGGTTTAGTGTTTCATATAATAACTACTACTGCTCAGTATGTAGGAAAGGTTTCAGTTCTTTTGTGTTTCATCCACTTTATTGTATATATGGTGGCATGTAAGCAGTTTTACAAGTATACCTTCTCATTTTTGCTTCCCATTTCTGTACTAGTAGAGAAGCTGAAACAATATTCCTTCTCCCATATGTTAAGTGTTTTTTTACTTTTGCTTTCACAACCAATCCCACTTCATTTTTAACAAACCCTTTAAAATTTGGTTGCTTGAAGAGACTGGGAAATGTTCCCTCAAATGCAAGCAAGTTTAAGTGCTTATTAAATGGAATACAAAAGCAGAATAAGGTCCTGTTGGATTAAACATGTTCTGTTTGCCTTGGTGTTATTTGGTAGTCTATACAGTTTTATTTTGTGCTGCATTTAATTTTAACTGAGAAACATGGGTTGTAAAATGACTTTTCTTAAAGGCAGAATTCTTTACGTAGGAAAGAACACCACCACCCCCATGGAATTTTGGGTTTGGTTTGGTTTTTTTTTAAGTTTAATTTTGGTTTTCTGATCTGTTTTTTAGTGGCTAAGATCCTGAAGTCCAGCTGCAGTAGGTTTCAACCAGATTAAACCCAATATGGTTAGTCAAATTTGTTGCTTTTTTGGACAATCTGAAGAGAATACAGAGTTGAGAGTAGAACTTGCTTAATTTCAAAGTTTATTATGGCAATTTCATATGATTCTAACCCCTATCAAGAACCAGAACAGTAATAGAGAAACTGTTATCTCATGATTGATTTTTATCTTTGAGTTCTGCTTAATTTCCAAACTGTTCAAAATATTGTTAGTAAATATAAATAAAAATGTTCCTAGAGCATTTGAAAATGTGTAACCAGGCCATTTTGTTTATGTTTAAAATACTGTAATTTGAAGAAGTTCATCTCTTTGACTCCTGTGAGATGTTTGATTGATTTTGGAGCCTGATTTGAAGAACTCTCTGCAAATAATGAAGACATGAAAGATTACTGAAATGTGTATCCTAGTACATTGTAATATCTGTAGTAAGAATTTTTCAGATATATAAAATTTGTCTTGGCTGGAGACAAATGAGGAAGGATTGTGCTCTGCTTTGTTTTCTTTTGAATTAATTGTGATTTTTCTTATAAATGCTCTGATCATAAGCCAAAAACTCATTATATTATTTATGAATCTGGAGATAAATAACAGCAAGCAAGCTCATTTCACAGGAAACTCAGTTCTAGGTTAATTCTACCTAACAGGAGCTTCAATTTGGTCTAGTGAGTAAGAGATGTTAATAAATGGTTTGGCATATATGTGTGAACTTTTCCTACCAGGTAAGTATCTGTACTCATTTTTGTCAGGCATAAAGGGCATTTAAAGAGCGTGGTAACTATATGTCAAACATATCTGCATAGTTTCTGAGTAGTGAATTGTGTTAAATTAAATTTCTGGTGTTGCTATGACCCTGACATTTTCAGGCAATTTAAGTATTACAGATTGTCAGCATATTGATGTATTTTTGGAAATGGAAGGAAATCCAGCTACATGTAAAGTCTACATTTTGATACTCTGTTAATCACAAATGAGTATCTATTCTCAAAAACAGTAAAATAAAAGCTGTTTATTTTTGATTTTTAATAAATAGTCCTTATTCCTAAATATAAGAAGACACTGGGTGTTTTTTATAGACAGCATAGCAGTTCAAAGGCAAGTAATTGTTTGACCAGAGTTTTTTATGGGTGGCACTAATTATAAAACAAAGTGGTTTAATATTACTTTAGAGGAATGCATTGCATTCAAAATGTTACATATCAGTGTAAGAGAAATTATTAGGAACCCAATCAGTACGTTTAGTTTGGGGGAAGGAAACCATGTTGTTAAAATATTCACTGATAATAGTGCTCGGGGAAATACAGAGGTAATTTTTTTTATTCCCAAACCAAGCAATTAATTTGCTGTTCAGTGTGCAAAATGGATCATAGGTTGCCATAGTGAATTTTTCGTATACCACCTGACATTCAGATTCTTGAAAGAACTTAGCTAGGCACAGTAGCTCTGGTAAATATTAAAACTGTGTTGTATCTGGCCTCTGCATTTATTAGTTCCTTTTGTTTTCTATTTATTTGTTTGTTTGTTTGTTTTTACAATCCCAAGTATCAGAGCTTGGCTTTTCTTGGAAAACACCCATGGTGTGACTGGAACAATCATAATTAGGATTTAGCAAAACTTCATTGTTGGTGAGGGAGAGAAGAAGCAGCAGAGCTATAACAATATTAAAACATGTTTAATTTTTCAATTTTTTAAGCAATATTGTGGGTCCCATGTCATTTCCAACTCAGTATCTTTAACTTTCTGTCTGTATTCATATTAAATTTGCAATAGATTCTGAATTCTGTTAATTTGAAAATTATTTTATTTACTATTCACAAAAGGCAGGAAAAAAAAAAAAAAGAAAGAAAAGAATAACAAGTTTCTGTTATAAAAAGGTAATGTGAAACCTAGTAGGACACACATTTTAAAAGATTTTCTGGTGTCATTTGTCTTGATAATGGCAGCAAAAGCCGACTGCTGAGTATAAGACCTGGCAGTCAATCACACTTATTTCTTTGCCAAAATGGCTGTCAAAAAAGGAAGAGAGATTATCTTCTATTGTCTGTAATCAATATCAGTAGTCAGCTCTCATGGTATATCAAGTAGCATTGTTCTCTCAACATCTGAAGTGTATCTTTGAAAAGGGGCATATTCATATCCAGTCTTTGAGCGAGGGTTTTATTTCTTTCTAAGCTCCAGGAAGCCTGAGTGCAATCCTCTAAAACATGTTTACTACACAGAGATATGATCTTCCCCATTCCAGCACTTGAACTTTTCTGACTTTAAATGCCACATTAAACAGTTACATAACTTTCCACATTGTTGCACTGCAGTAACGTATTGCATTGTAGTAACATAGTAATGCGTTTCCAAGTCTTAACTGCCCTTAAGCTTTTGCTGCTAAAGGAATAAACAACGAGCTGTTAGTGAACTCTTTGATCCTTCCCATGGGCTGGAAGGCCCGTTCATTTTATTTATTGTATAGCATGTCAAGGTGTTATCTTACAGAGTGTCTGAACAGTGCAATGTGCCTTGCTTCAGCTGTGTTGTGTTTGCGCAGCGTATCTCTCTGCTGGGAGGGAGAGATTTCTCCTTTTCCAAGAGAGCTGGAAGTAGCTTTTGGCTGCCTCAGGCAGAAAGCCTTTGGGAGAAAAGAGGCTGGGGCAGTCCTGAGAGGAGCAGGGCTCTTTCTTAAAGCTTGGAAGTGATTCTCAGCCACCTTGTAGAAGTGATGGCAAAAAAGGAAATTTTCCTTGTGACCCAGAAGCAGCTGTATGCACCTAGAATGCCAAATGCTTTTTACACTGAAGTCACTGAGCTTTTTAAAAAGGAAAGTGTCCTCCCTGCAAAGGTGGACAAGGGAAGTGGGAAATATATCTATCACCCAGCACATCAGAAATCTATTAAATGGTTGCCATGTTCTAATTTAGGATTTTGTATTATAGTAAACATAGTTTTAAAACATTTCAGCCTCTCAGAATCTCTTTTGCCTTTAAAGAAAATGGAAGGTGGTTTTACTTCAAGGCTCTGGGCAGAGCACGGAGCCATCACAATGTGAAATGTGCTTTACTGGCTGGTAAGGAAGAAGGTGAATATACAGGCTAGAGGCTACCGTTCTTTTTGTGATGCTTAATGATGAGAAAAGAGATAAGGAAAACTATTCTGGAAAAATGTCTTCCACTAATTCGAACAAATTTTTACCCCATTTAGACTCGTACTGTCCACAACATCCTATGGAGGAGTTCCTCAGCTTAATTTTGAGGAGTATGAAAAGTACACCCTTTATCTTGCTTTGATCTTCACACGTATTTATATAATTTCATGTCCTTTTGACCCTGTATAGTGAGAAACTGTGAAAACACTTTATTCATCTGCACACCACTCTGTTCTAACTCTCCTTGATGATGGGTTTCCCTGAGTAAAGATTCCTAGTCTGTATAGTCACTGTCCAGAAATTCTCATATGTATCGCCATCCTCACATACCTTATAGTTTTTGCATGTTGTGGAATCATCGTCTCAAAAATTTTGGGTTTTTTTTTTGCTATCCTGAGTAACATGGGAAACAGAGCCACTTGTCAATATTCTGAAGAGCATGGACGCTAATACAGATTGCTGAGGGAATTTCTGGGGACTCTCCATACTGAGAAAGCTCACTGTTTATTACCAATGTTTATGCTTCTGTTTTACCCATTCTCTTAATATGTCAAAGGCTTTAGTTGTTATCCCAGGGTGACCAAGTTACTTTAGAATCTTTTAGCATAGAAACTTGTTAAAAGCCTTTTGGAAATCAAAGGCTATGTGCCAAGGCATCCTTTTTACGTATTCAGTGTTCCTCCTGTGAGTTACAATTTTCCTTTTCAGAAACGATCTCAGCTATTCCCCATTATGTTATGTTCATTTATGTATCTGTTAATTCTGTTTTTTTTTTATAGCAGCTCTTAATGGTTTGTCTAGAATGGAACTGGGACTTACTGATGCTAGTTTGAGGTGTGCCTTTGCATTCCCTAGTCTTCTCCCCTTTTCCCAAATCATAAAAAAAAAAAAAAAAAGGCAACCAAAAAAAAAAACCCCAACAAACAAACAAAAAATGAAACAAAACAAAACAAAAAATCCACATCTACTATTCCTGATGTTTGCATGCCATTTTAAGTGATGACCACAGTAATTTCCCATAGGACTTCTGTGCAAATATTGTTTGGTCTTTCTCTTTATAGATACTGTTAACTTTGGTAATTAATTTTAAAACTTTTTTACAATAATAATTCAATTGAGACGGATCTCTGATGTATCCCTACTAAAAAGAGGTTCTGGCATGGGAAACTCCCAAAGCTCCTCTATGTTAAATTTTAATTTGATGAGTTTATTTACATTTCCTGCTAGAGCCTTATCTCTTTGAACACTCTTTTAGTCTTTGATGGTCTATTAGCCCTACAGCCTTTCTGGCAGGCTTACTGCTTCTATTATGTTTTAAAAAGTATTTAATGCTTGACATTATGCTTTTAGCAAGTTATTCCTCAAGACCTTTTATTTTTCTGCTTGCATCTAAACTTGACACTGCAGTGTTAAGGACCAAGCCAAGACTTGCTTCTCTTCCTATGGGCTTATGACCAGCATCCTTTTAGGTGCCTAAGGTCATACCTTCTTCCACTGATGCTGTCTTTTCTTCCTGAGTAATCTCCCAAGACCTCATTCAACTGTTTCAATGATTTTCATCTTCATGGACAGTTCTGGCAGTATTTTCGTATTATTTTGGCATGAAATTTATTATATAAAGTATTGAGTCTTATGTGGCCCCAAAGACAAGGACACATGATCTGGTGTGACCAGGAACTTATCCAGCAGTCTAGTCCATAAAGACTCAGTACTTGTACTATTTTGAGTGGTTTGTTTATACGTTATAATTATAATGTCTACCAACATATTGTATCAGTGTGATTTGTTTAGATGGTGACATATGCATAAGAATGCATTCTCTGTTTTTTTTTCAGTGCCCCTATGATGATTGCCTTTTTTAGTAGCTCTTTAGGCATTTTTGAAACACAATTAATGGTACTAGACGTCCTTTGAGCAGGAAAGCAGAAAACTTAAAAGTAGACTTTTCAAAGCTTCCTTGTTTACCATTCTCCATGACCTGTGATCATCTATAAAAAATAAATACCTAATTAAATCCGCTTTTGGCTGGTGTCTCACTATACCTGTTGGGCTGTCTGCATGTCCAAAACTCCATGAGTTTAAGTAAGTCAGTACTGCTTATCTTGCTGTAACTTCTTTTCACTTTTTTTTTTTTTTTTAACAGGGTTTCATTAAATTAAAAATGGAGGTCGGAGGGGTCTTCAGGACTTAAATTATGTTGCAAAACTTTTGCAAAAAAATTAATTATTTTTTACACTGATCACAATGACAGCAGGCAAAAGAATTGTGTGTTTTTTCTCCTTTGTAGATACCTGGACCTCTCTACAATTTCACTGGCTGTATACAAGTTATAGAAATTAATGATATGGGACCTTTCAACTTCTCTAGTGCTGTGGGAAGAAATAATGTTGACAATTGCAGGTAAACCACCTTCTGAGCCTTTTCAAATCAGAAAAAACTGCGTTGATTTTGCTTTCTTCCTTAAATAAGATGACTATTTTAGGTAATTTCAACAGTTTACCCATAAATACTGTAAATGTAACCATTTCAGAAAAACATATATATATATATAGGAGAGATATTATTCTTTCTTTTATGCTTCTGAAACATATTCTTTACGGAAGATGCTTTTTGCAGAATAGTTCCATTAAGCTTGACAGTTTATTTAGAGTGTTTTCACCCACTGAATGCTGAAACATTATCTTGCTGTACTAAGCAAGATAATCTGCAAGAAAATAGAAGAGTGGGAACTGGGGTGATGTTCTGGCTATGTTTCTACTTACGGTTTTGGGATTTCTATTGATCTTTTAGCAAATACTGATAACTTGGTGCTACACTTATCTATATGAGATTGTGAAAAATGATAGAAAGTATTGTTTCTGAATACATAAAAAAACCACTAGGTTTTATTTTTTGTATATTCACATTGCTGTTGGTCATTTACTGATGGAAATAAAAGGCTAAACAGAGGCAATGGTGTAGATTAGGATTCTATTCTTTTTATAAAAGATTTAAATACAGGAAAGTGGAAAACAAAAGAAAGTAGACGGGAGCTGCATTTGTAGATCATGAAGTCTTTCAAAACAGAATATGATTTTAATTGTAGGACATATATGCCCAATATCCCTGGAGAATTTCATATAATCCTTTCTACATATGGCTTTAAATTTTTCCTCTAATATTTACAGCTATTTTAATTAATGTTCATGTGCTTATTTAAACAGTATGTTAGAAAGCTAGTGGTAACTGCCTAGATCATTAATGAAAAATCCATGAGATATGAACTCTGCTTCCACTTCTACCACTTGTCCCTTCATGAATTTGCACACATCACACTCAAAGGTACAAAAGGATGGCAAACATCAAACCCATTATATAATAAACCACCTTACTCAAGTCCTAGACGTCTAAGCTTTTGCGTGTAAAACTTACTCGGAACATAAGTTCAGCTTGTTACACCTGCACAGACCTGCCACCTCGATTTTTATTTAGAACAACAGCTCAGTGTCATGTCCTTGTCCAACCTTGACTAAGAAATAAATCTTTACACCATTTGAGATCCCCAACGCATTTTGTTTGGAAGATGTTCTCTGAGTGCATTTAACAAACTATTCTGGGCGTAAATCCTACACAATATACAGAACTCTGGCCTCTGTTGTGACAAATCCCAGCCCAGAAGGAAGCAATTACTCCTCTCCTGAATTTCTGCACAGAGATTTTCCCTAGTGAGAACTGTGGTCTCCTCAAAAACAGGAGAATATACACTTGTCTGTGGAACTATGCACCTTTGCAGAGCAGAAATTCATAGAGATGAAGGCAAGTGAGGAAGCTGCTTCATGCATTTAATTCAGGTGTTAACTTAGGGGGAAAATAATCTTCACTTCAAGAACTATTTATATATTAGAAATTAAATAATCATTGAAAAAAAAACAAACATAAACCATCTCAGTTTTCTTCTCTGGTTAGGGTAGGAAATTGTTCTAGATTTGCACAGGTATTAGAGCTTTGGTGTCCCAAATCCTAAGCAAGATCATAGAATCACAGAATGGTTTGGGTTGGAAGGGACCTTAAAGATCACCTAGCTCCAGCCCCCTGCCACTGGCAGGGACACTTTCCACTAGGTCAGGTCACTCAAAGCCCTGTCCAACCTGGCCTTGAACACTGCCAGGGATGGGGCAGCCACAACTTGTCTGGGAAACCTGTTCCAGTGTCTCACCACCCTCATGGTGAGGGGTTCCTAGTATCTAATTGAAACCTACCCTCCTTCAGTTTAAAGCCATTCCCCCTTGTACTGTTACTAAAGTACTTTTTTTTCTTTTTTTTTTTTTAACTACTAGATAAAAGAGAGATAACTTCAAAACCAGGACTCTTAGTATCTTCTGTGCTTTCTTTCATTTGCCAAGAAGAATACTTTCTCTGAGATAGGTGTCTGCATCCTCGGGCTTTTTGACATTCTTTTTTCATTTTTTCCTATTGAGTAGTTTATATAACCATTCAGTTAAGAACCAGTAGCTTTCAAGAAACAAGACCAATGAAGTTTGCTTTTTCCAGTCTGTGTATATAATGTATAGAGGGATATAGACAGGAGGAAGATGCCTTATAAGAAAATCTGGGTTTGTTTCTTTTTTAATTTCTTTAATATAGAATGCTATATTACCTATTCTAATCTATAGAATTATATTCTAAAATTATTGCATTTTGTATTGCTTCTGATACTTCCCTTCCCTACTTAGTCAATTAGCATAGAAATATGTCTTTTACAGTATGATACAGACATTAAATTTTGCTTTATTTCAATTAGTGATTACAGTCTAGGGCTGTTTCTTGCAAATACTCACTGTGTATATGTAACAGATTAGGTAATTGAATTAACATGGTAAGTTTGTACAGATGAACTGTCAAAATAGTCTTGTACTTAAAGGGATGCTGGAAGGATGCTGGGCCTTCTTAATTGTCTATTCTGGACAATATGCTCATTTTACCCCCCTGTTTATCTCAGAATGCTACAGATGAGCCTAACAGTGTTCAGCCCCATGCAGTCAACACAGAGCTGGCTCCATCCTGCTCCAAATCACAACTATTTCTGTCTGTGAAAAGCTGGGAAACAAGTGAAATTAAACTGAATTTCCCTCAGTGGCATGGCTGTCCCGTAGGAGTGGACCACAGGGAAGCATGGCAAGCATTCTCATTACTCATTCTCTTCCTTATGACACAAAAATATCATATCTGCCCACACATGGCAGCTTACATTATCATTTGCTTTTCACTTTAGGTATAATCACCATGCATCCCGACCATCATTAGTCCTTAGATATAAATTCTGCTTCTCAGGAAGCATATAGGAATCCCAGCAGCCATTCTTTTTATTCAAGACAGGCTTGTTGGGAAAAGACATTTGTGTTGAGAAGGAAGGAGAAATTGATGGAAGAAAGTTCCTCAAATATAGCAGTAATAGATTATATATGTTGCAAATATGAGTAGCTGGTGAATATTAGAAAGCCTGGTGTACTTATATTGTATTTTCAGACTTCATATGGTTCTGTTGATGCAATATTGCTGCAGTTGGATCTGCCTGTCAGTAGAAGAGTACTCTACAATGTGGCTTTCAAAGCAATCCAATTTCTTTCTTTAAAAACCTTTCTGTGTTTATCATTCAGTAACACTATGTATTTCTGTTCTTGCTGTTGTAATTTGTCTTTAATTGACTTTCTACCTATCATCACCAGTTTGTAGGCTTCTAATTCTTTCGAATGCCCCTGCTTTTGCATATTTAGCCATACTCTAGTGGCATTCATTTACCCTGCTGGGGGATTTACTTCTTGGTTTCTCAGCAATTGATGATTGCTTCATTATTTTGGTGTAGGAGGTCAGCCAAAGGGAGACATGCAGAAACTTCTTAAAGAGTATGGGTTTGTGAGTAAATTTTAAGGTTATGAATTTTTAATAGGTTTGAAATTTACTCAGATGTGTTCTGCCGTTTTTTTAACTGGACCTATTTGAATTTTAAAATACCTAACAATGAGCTAATATGTGCAAAGAATATAGAGAGCTGTCACAACCAAATTTTCGAAACAATTAACCTTTCGAAAACTATTGTCATCACTACTTCAGGACAAGTCAGTACCTTTCATATGTATATACTTCATGTTGCTTATCTCAGATATTAATGCCATTTAAGTTACTGTTTAAAAATCTTTGAGAATTACAAAATGTAAAAATTGAAGCCATAACATTAATTTCACTGTCATACGTATCTGACTATCTGCTTAACATACATTAAATATGTAGGACAAGTATGGTCTTTGTTCTTTCAGAATCTTGTACTGCAAATAGCATACACTGCAAAGCAGGAAGAATTATTTGGTAGAACTAAATGGGAGATGGGAGCAACACAGAAGTTGCCTTTCATGGTGTTTTGGAAGCAGGTGCTAAACTTCGCTTAAATTCAAGAGGATAATTGATGAATGTAGCATCAGGCAATCAGATAACATCAAAGACCTTAAAACTCACAATAATCCCGATCCTTCTGAAAGATGTAGGATGTCTGCATGCTCAGATGCACTCTTTCAAGTATGAGGCTTTAACTCAGCTAGTCTGTAAAGTAAAGCCCAAATCCTTCTGCTAATCCCATGCATCACTGTTTAAGCCTGGAGTTCATAGATATGCAATAACACATAATACCACGGGGAGGAGAGAACAGCTATGAGGGATGTACTGCACTGAAGGCTCATTAGAGCTTTCTGCCACAAGATGTAACCAAAGTGGAATAGGAAACCCATAATGGTATGGGCAGGAGAATGAATTTAAGCTTGACTCTGTGAGAGGAGATTTGCAGCCATAAAAGTCCTCTGAGCTATGAAGCTATTGCTTTCAGGAAAGTTTATAAGAGAACCATATCAATTAGTGAAGGTCAGCCTCCAATAGGTAGGTTTTTGCAGTTACACTAAGCTATGTATTTATGTAAATCTTGTCAGTTTATTTTAAGATTCTGTCTAAACTATTGCTGTCTCAGAGCTGTGAACATATAGGCAATTTTGAAAGAGATTATATAATGGCCAACAGTAGTAGGAGAGACAATTGGAAATAATGGATTTCTGATGAGATCTGTTAGAAAAATGATTTTTTTTTTTTTTTCCTTCTTCTGAAGCAAGTAAGATACTCGTGAAGTGTCAATGCAACATAAAGCTCCCGTAAGTGTTTCAGAAAATGTTACTGGAATAGATTTGCAGGATGAATGTGTATCACTTTCAGGTAGGGTTCAGGTAGATGACAGATACAAACGAAGCTTTGGATCCCAGTATTAAAAGCTAGTATCTGCTGCAGCTCACTTTTGGTTTAGTCTATGGGAGTTAGGACTGCTATATATTCCTGTAAGAGTATGTAGTAAATTCAAAGGTTCCAAACACACACACACACATACATAAAATATACACATATACATATGAATATGCATATATTTATACCAATCCAAGCCATGATTTGTTCCTTTTTGAAAACATTCTTAACTAGGAAACGGAAAAATGCTGTTTGCTGTTTTCCTAAGAGGAGTTTTACTGATGAATGCAAATGTACAAGGCTGATTTGCACTCACAGATAGGAGATATTAAGCTCAGTTCTTCATTACTGCCCATCAAACAGATTTTTGGTTAATATTTTAAAGATTTTATTCTGCTGTTAATTTATCTTAAGATGTTTTTTCCAGGCTGAAACTGAGCTTCATTTCAGCAAAGACTGATTGCTATTTGCATTTAGGGAAAAAGCTCTTGAATGTGCATTACCCAAGTTCCATTAAATCGAGAGGACTGGTAGGTTTCCTAATGCATGGCAATTTTGTCAGGAGCTGGGCAATACAATTTCAGTAAGCCCTCAGTTCCACTTTCCGCTCACTTACCGACTTCTCAACAAGCTCTAAATCCCTTTCCTTTCGTGTGAGTATTCCCCTTTCCATTCTGTAGTTTTCTGTGGTCTTTTTACAAACATCCTAACAGACCACAAACACCTTTGTGAAGTTCAGTCTCCTGTGCAATTTCTCAACATGTCTCTTCCTTTATGGAACTTCCTGCTTCTTCAGAGTATTATAAAACATCACAACTCAGAGCATCTGACACCAGGCATCTGAAGTGTTTGATTTCTGTCTTTGAAATTAACTGCGTACTTTGAAAAAAGAAAAGTTGGGTCTGCTGAAAAGTTATTTTTCAGCTGGTCATGAAAGTCAGTTACCATTCCACACCTAGAAAAGGAAAATTGCCTATGGTGGTACACACTGTCTGTTAGACTTCATTGTAAGAATCCATACAAGACTCAAGTAAGGTCAAAGGGTTCTGTCATATGAATGCGGCTGAGCTGAAAAACATATTGAATCAAATGTACAAGCTGGCTCAAGCCTGAAAGGGAAATCACCGAGTTCCAAATTTAAGCTCTTCTGTCTACTTACATCTTAGTATGCAAGATCCTATAAGAATTACTGAGCTTCTGTTTTATGTGAAAGAGAAAATATTAAGACTTTCTCTTCTTACATATCAGCATAAGTAGTCATGTTAATATTTTTTCATTAGCAATTTGGAGTTATGTGCTTAATTCTGAAACAGAAAAAAAAAAGTGCTCCTGCACACTGCAGAAGAAAATGACAAACAGAACTGACACCACTCAATTTTAATTATTTAACAGGTTTTCTGTGTATTCCATGGTTAACATAGAAATTGGACTAAATGTTTCTGACTTACGGAACTGAAGAAATATTATCCATTTGTTTTCATCACATATGATGCATGATATGTTAACAAAAATTCTGTGCAATTTTAGTAGAATGATAACAAGCATTTTGTCTTCTTTCTACACTTATCTTTTTACTTATTTCTCTCTCATCCATTGCTTTGGCTGTCTAATAACCCTTTCTGTGTTTCTAATTTCCCCTTCTTCCTTTCCCACTGCCTGAGTTGCTTGTATAGCCTTTCATTCTCTTTGATTGATTTGCTCTTTTTGATTTCCCTTATCTCTTACAACATTTCTTCGCATGTTTTCTTTTCATTTATGAGTTTTGTTGTCTTGTGCAATTTCCTTTCTGCTCCATATGTGTACATGAATTCTGTGTATTTTTTCTGTTGCCTTTTCTTCCCTCCTTCCTTCCTTCCTTCCTTCCTTGGCCTTCCTGTTCAGATAATGGTAGTTCAGTGACACAGACTTCAATGTTGAAAAGAAAAACAACAAGAAAGAAGTAACTGATCTAATCTTTCATACTCTCATAAATCCTCAAAATCACTGTAAATTGTGATGGATATTAACCAAATGCATGTGTCAAATATATGCAGGTGAGATAATGGTTATTTGTAAATACTACATTTCCCTCCCTGTTCCTGGAAAAGGTTGCCTTTTATCAGCATACTGCAAAACTAACACCAATCTTCGTTGGGGCAGCTCTCTATTTCTATAAGATTAATAACAGATTTTGATGATGTTTATCTTGACCTTACCTACCCTGCTGTAACTTTAGGTGTGTGCATTATACCAACAGGGGATTGTTTCTTAGTTCTGTCAACAGAATTCAGTGGCAGTCACTGTCTGTGTTCGTAATGAGCAATTGTAATGAGATCTTGTTTTCTTCTGAAATTGCCAGGTCCCTGCATGGAAGCTAATAAGCCTTAAAGGGATATCATGCATTTTTTTTTCTTCTTTTTTCATCAAGGAGCCTTTTGCAAGTATATATATCAGTGTATGCATGCCAATACATAAGTCTAAGGTAGTGCGTTACTGAAGATAAACATCTCAGTTAAATATTTTGGAAAACACTCTGACACAAGTAGCACTGAAAGGAAATTTTCTTATGAATAGAATTCATAGGATTTTTAATGAACTTGTCTTCCTACTACTGTTCATATGTACTTCATTATTTTATAACATATTTGTTTCCCATGTTAAAGAAAAGCTCCAGTGCTGGGGAAATGCTAGTTTGTGCTCGTTTCCCAACTTTATATATATTTTAGTGCAGTTATATAATATTGAACATCTCCAATTACTGGTGATTCCTGCTCTATATGATTAGTAAATTTATTAATGAAATTTATAAAGCTTCTCTTACCCAAAATACTTAACCCTTGCATATGAATTGACCCCTTTATACATCAGTAAAATTCTAATCTTTAATCAGAACATTCACAGAATAGAACTGAATTTGTTAAATAAATACTTTAGGAAAGAGAAATATTTATTAAAGGCTTCTGTTACAACAACAAAAGAAGTCTGCTTTGACCTCTTTACCTTGGTAGATTCAAAGCCCATAAACATCTATGATTAGTATAAGAAGTCACTGTATCCATCCACAGCACATTCTTAAAATGTGGAAATGAGAGAGATGGCCCATCAGGTGCCTGTTCAGTATATCATCACAAGTTCTCATATAGGAAGGAGATAAGAGAGTTAAGGTATGACATTGCTCAGTGGACCAGCATGATGGCTCAGAAATTATGGGCGGCATTACAGTCTAGCTGACAACACAGTGAATTCTCTGTACTTCGAGCTTCTTCAGTGTTAAGAGTGATCAGAATTAGAAGGCTGCCAAAATAACTTTAAAGCCTTTTTGCAGTCTTTCAGCCTTTCTTACCTTTGGATTATATGGTAATCAGATGAGTGGAGAGATACAAGATATCTGTTGCGTATTTTTAGCTCCAGCAAATGTGAAGGACTCCTTTTTTGCTTTACATCAAAGATCGCAGTCCCAGGAATACTATAGATTGCCACAACATTTTGGGTTGCTCTAGGTTATGCCAAATTGCTTTCAGTATTTATACTTTCCTAGGAACTCTGTCATCCAAACAAGAACTGTGCTTGAACATGATTTATATTTTTTTCGAAATGTAAAGCCATCAAAAAGTATGTATCAAGAAAATAAATTCTTAAGATTTATGTAAAAGACTCATTTTCATGAATGAATGTAATGTCTTTTATTTCAGGTTTCAGCATAGCTTCCCCTAAAAACCAAGTAATATCATAAATATGAAAATAGAAGGGATTTGTTAGAATTAAAAAAAAAAAAGATTGGGTTGAGAACATCCCAACTTGCCTACAAAACTGGAGCAGATTCACAAAATAAAAACTAAATTTAAAGCCCTTCTTCAATGTTCTTAAAACTTCACTATATGTATTTTTTACAACATTAATAACATCATATGTCATAGCCATTGTAATGCTCTTTGGAAACCTTATCTTAATTCTTAAGAAAAATTATCTTAGTGACACAAGACATCAAGTGCTATGGTTCAGTAGCTTCCTGAAATAATGACTTGTGCTTCTAGCCAGACAGGTATATGAATATTACAACCTTCTTCTTCTACTGTCTTAGAATAGTAAAAAATCATCTCCGTTTTGTTCTGCCCATCTAAAGCCTGCAGATGGGTGCATGGATGGCTTGGCGGAATTCTGCTTTAGGAATATTTCCCTAAATATCTAGTCTTAAATTTGTTATGAGCAGTGGTTCAGAAAAAGCAAACTATAAAACAGGAGGAATTGTCTAAAACCAATTGAATAATAAAAGAAATTATATTGCATGCTTTCCTTATTGGACTGAAGTGACGCTTAGCTTTAGTGCTAGCATTTCATGTCATTCCAATTACAGAAACCTAGAAATAGAAAAAAAAAACCTTTTGTCATATGCTAACAAATAATTAAACCTTCCTTGGAGCAGGTTTCCGTGTTATGTGCAGGGAGTGCCTTTCAGTGGAGATGCAGTTGCTTGTATTATTATAACCAGACTGTATTATGAAGAGAAGCTTATTAGAATAAGTAAGAATGAGTAATACTGAAAGGAATAATTTGCCTAATGGAAGCTTGAATCAGTATAATACTTTGACTTTTGTCATATTTGAGATTCACTTTTGAACACAGAAGTGGTAAGAATTGCCTTCAACTGCTAACAGCCAGAATGTCAAGAGGGAAGCTTGGAAGTTCAGTTTATTCTGTCCAGCAACTCTGTTGGCATTCATTCTGTATCTTTCACCGTGTCAGTGAAGACCACAGGACTTCACAACTTATAAAATATTTGCGGGTTTGTAAAAATCTCATTTAACAAAGCTAAAACTGGAATAATCAACAAGATTATATATATATAAATAATAGTAAATTCTTAAAAAAAAGTCTTGATCATTTTTACAATCAGTAAGATAGTTTGAGCTTCATTTTGGCAGAGCAGTTTTAATAAAAACTATTTCAGAGCTAAAATTATTGAAGAATCCAACTTTAATACTGGGTGGGTTTGGTTTTTTGTTTGTTTGTTTGTTTGTTTTTTTAAGTAAGTCTCTTATATTATTGATAGCCAAAAGATATCCATTGTGGAGATATATATTGTGAACCTATAAATCAAAATTTGTTATACTAATAAGCCTTGACTTCATAAGAGGTATTGGCAATAAAATAAAGTTCCTCTAAAATTGCTCTAATGTTTCAGGTTTAATTATTAAGGAAAGCCTGAAAAAAGGATATATGTAGTAATGTTTTTGAAATTAATTCTGTGCAAAATTTCATATTAGAAGGTCAGCTTTCAACAAGCTAAACCCCAGAGGAAGAACAATGTCCTGAATAGTTTCTGGAGCAAAATGATAAATACAATTTCTGTGTGTCTGAACAAGCAAGTAGGAAGACAATTTCATTTCTGTGTACACTATTGATTGTGATACTGGTTGCGCTGTATTTCATTGTGTACAGGTGTGCACTGGAGCAATACCTAAAAAGTACAAAAGATGAAAAGTATAATTTAAAAGTCCTCAAAGAAATTGGGGGTATTTTTTACAAAAGGTGTACAGAAAGAGACTTTGTTATTCAGTCACTCTGTTTTTTTCCTAAAATAGGACTGAGGTGGTTATAGTGTATATGAAGATAGGACATATGTTTAATGAGGAGAAATTGAACAGAGAAGAGGTTTCTTTATCTTAGCAGAAGCACGCATGTTATTTCCAATGGCTGAAAGCTGTAACCATATCTGCATTTATAATAAGCCAAAATACTGTAACAGTAATGATGATTATAATTGGTACAAACTACCAATTGAAGTGGTGGCTACTTCATGTGTTCCTGTGTTAAAGTTAGATTGCATGTCTTTCTAGAAAGAATTCTCTAAACAGCCATAACTTATTGGGCTAAGTACATTTGTAACTGGAGGCAATATGAAGATCTGAGATAAATAAGAGACAAAACTGATGCATGTCTACTGTGTGTTGCTGACTGATAACTTGCAATACATTCTTATCAGGAAATCTCTACATCTTAGATGATTAGATCCTAAAATAGAGAAATTAAATAACCTGATAAAATGCTTAATTATTTATTAAAACACATAATTATTTCTTACTGTAATACGTTCTTGCCTAAATGAGTCTTTGAATCAAATAGTAACTGTATTGGCTGATCAATACACAAAAATATTATCAGCAGTCAATAAATGGGCTTCTCCAGGGAGCTGTAAAGCAAAATTTTATTTTCTACAGGGAATGCATATTTTGTTGTTGTTGTTGTTGTTTAAGGCTGTAATTAGGTCCTTGGTTATAAAGTGAAGAAAACAGTCTTATGCTTAAAATTACTTGATTGCAGCTGAAAAACAAATATATTTACCAGTAAAAGAAACATTAATTCTCCTCCAAAATTCATATGGATATTTTACAATTACATAATTTCTTAAAACCTAAATTGACTATAAATTGTTTATGTGTTTTTTCTGTACCTGTAGCCTACAGGACTGTTTAATCATATCCTGTCTGATTCTTGCTCTGCAGTACTGTAGATGTACAGTGCATCAGTGCCCCCTGCAGACTTGAAATACTAGTATAACATTTAAAAAAATACACTATTGATCTTTGTTGAAGTAACTATTCAGAAAAAGAACAGCTTTGCATCCTGTTGTAACATTTCTTTTTTCCTCCTTCCTTCTTTAAAAGTGAAATCACAGCTTCTGGGTAAAGAGAAAATGCTTCAGAAATTTAACCTAAAAATTAGGGCACATTTTGATATATTTGTGCTAATAAAAAAAAAATCCTTTCTGTTTTTCATCAAAAAAACCCAGCGTATGCAAAGCAGAAACCAGAAACATGAGCAATTCAGAATATATGTGTAAACTTTAAAATTAATAGTTACAAAAAGTTACAAAAAAAAAATGGTTACAAAAAAGAAAAAAAATGGTTGCAAAAAGAATTTGATCTTCCAAGAGACAAGTTCTGTAATGTGTAGGATGTTCAGAGTGTGCAGAAATTACTGCTTTATGTGCAAAACTGCTGAGGTATTCATGTATATTTTTGGCAATTTACTCGAAATCACACATAAAATATAAAGTTTGGGGTTTGTGTCCACCCCTTCAGCTCCTGCCCCCATCTTCTCAAATGATTACTAGATTTCTAGAATAACATTAGTTATGGGTTTATGGATTTCTTTTGAAACTCTGAAGTTTAAAGGAAGCAGTGCTTGGTCATAGCCATAGTATAAATCTTAATTCACGTATGTATGGGGAAAAGGAAGGGTGTCAACTTATAAAATCCTAAGCTGTTAAAATTGCAAGCAGTGTCAAAAATAGGGCATGAATGCAAATGACTTGAACTTCAAAAAAACACCTGTCTCTATACGGTAAGCTTACTGATATATACGTGCTCCAGACCAGCTTTCTGAAGCCAGATTTTCCCATTTTTCCTTTCTTCATCCACTCTAAAATTAAGGGATAGATAGGTTAAGATGCTACACTGCTAGTTACTCATAAAAGGTCCCAGATGACATAAAGTGTGAGTTAGCATTTCTTAACTGTCAAAAGAATTCCTTATAAAGATAGCAAGATACAATATTAAGGTTTTTACATCTGTAAGAAGCAAGGCTGAAGGCCAAATTACATTGCCCATACATTAATTTCTTAGAACTGTTGACATATTTCATTGACGTTATAAAATTGAGTAAGTATTGTATGAAAATGAAGGGAAGTGATTAGATCTCTTCAGTTTCTGGGCACTATAAACATATGTATAACACCGATAACTGGCTTCCAGCATTTACCAGCTATAAAATCCATTTCATAAACCAGAAGATCTAAAATATTCTCAAATGAGAGTTAGCTTGTTCAGTTCAATCTCTAGTCAATGGAGAAGGTGGTATTTTTCTTAGAATGGGTTGAACTGGAGATGCCTCTCCCTCCCTATAGACTGTCTACAGGGAGAAGGAAGGGGATAGGTCAAGCAAGTTTCCAAGCTCTTAGGCAGATGATGTCTGACAAAGTGAATTCTGTCCTAGAGCTTTATTGGCGGATAAAATTTCTTTGAATATTTAGGAAGGAAAAGGCTATTTTGGATGACATTTTGAAGCCTTGGAGAATTTGGAATTGAAAAGAGAATGAACATAAGGTCACAAGTATTGAACATTTTAATTACTTTATTATTGATTGTTCTTATTGCTGCTGTCATTTGTCACTGTTACAGTATTTATTCACTCTCAAGTAAAGTGACAGTGCTCAATACAAATACATTTTGGTCAGAAAATTGTGAGAGAAAAATATTTCATGCTCCAACATTTAACAACCTTTCTTTAGGAAAATCCCATTAGTAAGAATGTAACTTTCTTTAGTATACTCTTACAGTAATTCCATATTAATATGAGAAAGAAAGAAAAGACCTCTACCAGTATTGCCTCTTACACTAGGACACTCTAAAATATGACACCGCTGTAAGGAGAAAAAAAAAAAAAAATTAAATTGGAAGTAATAGCAGGCAGCAGATAATGTACATAAAAATATCCCAAGCTGAACTTGTGAATTCTCAAATAGAAGCTTCCTTCTTGATAGCTTCAATCAGTATGAGGTGGATGTAAATTTTGATAATATCTGGACCAAAAAATAATTGCATACCCTGAAGCTTCCAATTAATAAATATACATGAGACAAAAGCACCCTGTAGGAGGCTGATATCACATTGTGCTTCTGCACAAAGGGACTATTTTGGTTGGGAAAAATAGGTGCTGGGGTGTTCTGGAGAGGAAAGTGAGTGCTGAAAAATAAGAACTCCTGAGATTTGGTCTTGGACAAAAGAAGGCGGCCAGGAAAGAAGGAGGTAAACATCCTGCCTGGAGGATCCTGGAAGTGGAGAAAGGTAATGTAGATGAGGAAGGTGCATGGAGATGAATACCAGGGAACATGGCTGGTAACAGTTAAGACCAGCAGCGAAATGTGAATCAACATCGCTTTCCACTTTAGCTTCCCAACCAGCAGCAGATTTCCTATTGGGAAGGGAAGTGAAAAACTAGTGAACATAACAGGGCATGGGGTGGAATGAGGTAAAGTGTGAGATAAACAAGCAGGGTAAAAGCTTTAATCTCATCAGTTCTTAAGTAAACCTCTGTATCCAGATCCACTATGGGCTGCAGTTTGCTCTCTCATCTGTGAAACATGCTTTATTGACTGTAAAATATTTTTTCCTCATAGAATAAAAGTACATAAAGGCCTATTATTTTAGTTCCTTATCTGTTAACTTGTAAAATACTATCTAGGAAACTTTTGGTAGTATATTTTTTTACTGTTAATATCACAGGAAGCTTTTGACTTGTCATACTTACAGCATTCCTCTTTATGCACTCAATGAGAATGCAGTAATATTTTAACTAAATGCCAGATTACTGATGAATAAATGTTTGTGTGTATGCATGCCAGCCATTCTCCAGCATTAAGTTATAATTAGAAATGAAGCCTGAAAGAAAGACTAGATAATACATAACAGTAATCTGCATTTTAACTCTTCCTGTACTAATAATTTCTTATTTCTGTGTCCTCCTGCTTGCAGACCAGCTCTCATGGTAATTTCATAGTGAGTGGTACAGAACGCCTTTTATATTCCTTTCTCTCTCCAGTCATACAGCCTTTGAATAGCAAAATGTTTTTAAATACTATTCAGGTGCCTAAACTATTCTTATATGATACACCTCAGAACAAAGTATGTACTGCATTTTATCTGTAATGTAATCAGGGTGCATTGAAGTTGCAGCCTGCCAAAGTGTGTGTTTCTATGTACATATGGAAGTGCTGTGGTTCTCTAGAATCCCCCTCACTCCTGTCAGAGAGTGCCCTTACTTGTTATTCCTAAGTGTATCTCACAGGGAGCAAGATCTATTAGGCATGCCCAGAAGAAATTGAGAAGAGAGTGTACAAGACATAGCCAATGATGGCAGATACTTGCTTTCACTTTTTATTCTTCATATCAGTAGTAAGAGCACTGTTCTGGTTTATGAGATATCTTGACTTCAGTTTTGTTCTCAGCTTGATGGAATTATCAACTTGCTAGTCTGCTACCAGGACTGTAAGAGCTCACCAAAGCAGTTCCTCAGCCTGTTCTGTCCTGCATGGAACAAGCATTCATTGAGATGAGTGGAGAAAGGAAAAGTGTTTGCATATGGTTCCCCATCTCTTGGGTTATTCATCTGAATAAAAACTTTTCCATTGTATCAATTGCTCTTGAAACATTTAATATCCTTTCTTTGAAGCAGGGCTCTAGACACCTGGAGAATCTTCACTGTGGGCAAAGACCAAAGGTTTAGGTACTACTGTCCTGAGAATTAAATGTGGGAATCTTTCCTGAGATGAATTACCACTTAGGAAATCAATTGCATATTCAGGAGCAAGAAGTGATTCTCCTTTATCCCTCACAGACACACTGAGCAATAAAATTCCATAGGTAGATCTTCCATTTTGGAGTCTAAGTTCTAGATGTCATTACTGAGGTGGATGAATGTCTTTAGTCCTTGAAGCTAGATAGAAGCTTTGGTAAACAGTAGTGACTACCTTCTTGAATCATGATTTTTTTGCACAGCTCTCACAGCATCTCTCTTACTTAGCCAGCTAGGACTGGGACAGGATGGTTGTATTCTGATCTAACAGAGGATTTTCAGATGTACAAGTACAGTGCCATGTGAAAAAAATAACATTTCTGATCCGCTGAGAGAATCTTCCAGGAGAGAATGAAAGTGGTTTTCCCATTCAAACACACTAGTTTCAAGAAACATAAGTAGCTTCATAAATCAATAAGAAGATGCAATACTTGGGCATTTTAAGTGCTGTTTTTCTAAACAGTAGCTAAGATGGAATTGAAAAGAGGTTTTCTAACTGTGATTATTGACTAAATGTGAAAAAGAAAGCTGAAGCTCAGCAGATTTGAGATTTGTTTGATCTTCAGAAAGTTAAAGATTGGCACATTGGTCTACTCAATGCTCAGTAGTTTTGATTGCTCACCTTTTTTTTTTTTAGTTTACTGTTTGGATGATAGGAAGCCAAGAGTCAAAGGGAGGGTGGGAAAGTCTATAAACCAGCAAAACTAAGCCAAAGATCATTGAGAACAGTTAAAAGATTCAATGCTTACTTACTTCCGAAAGCAATCCAAGGAAAAAGAGGACTGGATTTGGTACAGAAATTCAGTTCTAGCAAAATCATTATTTGTCATGTCCTAAACTTAGGGACTCAGTTTTGTTTTTGTTTTTTTTTTTCAAAGATAATCTAAGGTGAACTCACTTCAATGTCTTATTTAGGAAGGCTTTTGCTATTAAACTTTCAACATAAAGTGTTGTTGCTGCAAATTCTGTGTTGTTAACTTACTTATCTGTTGCAAAGTCTATGGAATCTACATGCTTTAAAGCAAACAGAACAGAAAGATGTCTCTTACTACATGTGTTTCCTTTTCCTCTTTCCCCTTTCACCTCTTTCCATACCTGACATTTCTTCCCATATCTGGCACTGTTATGCATCCTGGATTTCATAATTTTGTCTTTGGATTTGTAAACCAAACTTTCATAAACTTCATTGTATCTGTTAATTGTATTCTCACATCCTCAGCTTCACTGTATATTGAATATATTATTTTCATTGCTAAGAGTTTGCACTATTAAACAAGATGCTGTGTGTGCAAAAGCAGTTGCAAATGATGTTAGACCAACTGTGAATTTTTAAATGGAAAGCTGCAAGTACAGTATTACTGAGTTCTGCTACCAAATATTGTGCCTAGTGTGAGGGAGAATCTGATCTTATGGCCTGCAACATACATTGTGAATTGAATTTTTCAGAGACATGCCTGATCATAAGTCATCTCTATTAGGCAGACACCTGATTCTTCCAAATCAAACAAACACTGAGGTTTTGGGAGGAGGAAGGGAGGGAGAAGAAATAAAAATCAAATGCAAACTGCTGAAATACATACCTTTCTAGTAATCTCTTCAATTGCTTTCTAAATTACAGTGTTGAGTGATTTAAGTGGTTTCTCCAGTAAAGTAAGCATGCAGATATACTGTTCTAAGGATTCACTGCAGTCAGTGACATACTATTTAAAGTATTGTCCCCGACATGGTTGTCAATATTTAAATAAACAACCTGTAAAAGGCTTTGTTCATTCTTGCCAAATTACGTGAAAGGTACTAGTGTTTTATTCCTGTTTACACCAACATTTCCCTGAAGTGGAGTTGTTTTCAGTTTCAGAATGTTTTGAATTTATATTCTACCATGCAGACTAATGCCCTTGGAAAATCTTTCCTTTGGCTCCAAAATCTAAAACACTTGCTTAAAATAATATCCTGTCACAACCTAAGAAAAATGACATGTACAGACTTTTCCACCAAAGAAAATTGCAAGTAACAGCAGTTGCTTCCCAGCACAAATTACTTTATTGACAAGCTAAAAATACAAACTTCCTTATCACACTCATATCAGATAAGGCTAAATCCATTACTTCAGTAATAAAATGTTAAGTGTGTAAGTACCAGAAGATATAGGCAGTGGAGATGCTATCATACCACTGGGACTCCAGTGCCATCGCATGTCTCATCAACCTGTTTCATGGAAAAATGTCAAAGTGCTTCTGTAGACATGTCTGCCATCAGCCTGATAATGAATTGCTTTCGAGACAAGTCTGCTCTCTTGGCAGGCCTGTTTGAAGTCCTTCATACAGATAAATCTCCCTTAAAAAAAAAAAAAAATACCCCTCAGGTAATTCTACAACTTAGCAAGATCCCCCCCAAGCCTACCCTTCTCCAGGCTGAACAGTCCCAGCTTTCTGCCCTGATTGCTGGTACAGGGGTTAAACCAGTGACAGGCAGCTCAGGCCCTACACTGCTGGGTCAGAGCACAGTGGGGGCATCCCAGAAGGTTTGTTAGCTTTCTAATCCACAGAATCATAGAAACAATTAGGTTGGAAAAGACCTTTAAGATCATCAAGTCCAACCTTTATCCCAAGGCCTTCCAGGTCCACCACTAAACCATATCATTAGGGGTCTCATCTATACAGTTTTTGAACACTTCCAGGGAAAATGATTCCACCACTTGCACCAGTGATTAGGCAGCCTGTTCCAATGCCTGATCGCCCTCCTGGTGAAGAATTTTTTCCTAATATCCAATCTTAACCTCCCCTGTTACCTCTTGTCCTATAAACTTCTTCCTTGGGAAAAGAGATCAGCCATCTCGTAACTCCATCTTCCTTTCAGGCAGTTGCAGAGAGCGATAAGGTCCCCCCTGAGCCTTCTCTTCTCCAGACTAAACAACTCCAGTTCCCTCAGCTCTTCCCCATAAGACTTATTCTCCAGACCCTTCACCAGCTTCGTTGCCCTTCTCAGGACCTGCCCCAGCACCTCAATGTCTCTCTCGTAGTGAGGGGCACAGAAGTGAGCATAGTGCAGCCTCACCAGTGGTTGTACAGGATGAAGATCATTGCCCTGGCCCTACTGGCCACACCATTTCTGTTACAGGCCGTTGGCCTTCTGGGCTGCCAGGGCACACTGCTGGCTCAGATAGAGCCAGATAGAACTGGCTCAGATAGAACTCAGATACTTCAGCCAGATAGAATCATAGAGTCAACTAGGTTAAAAATGCTTCTAACTCCACACACTAATAGTTTCAGGCTCTTTTAGAAAATAGGACAGCAACAGGGGAGTGGGAGCACAGCTGGTATCAGTATATGTACTTTTATTTTAATGACATAACATCAAGCATGATTCATATATTCCTGCCATTCCATTTATCATACATCTGCTTGAGTGGCAAAGTGTAATATAGAACAACCAAGATTTCAGACTGCACTAATACCTATATTTAGACAAGCATTTCAAACTTTCATGCATTCAGCTATGAAACGCAAGATTGCAGGCCTTTAAATTTCAGCTATCTGAGCTAATTTTAAGATTAAAAAGAATATGTTGATGCTCACAGCAACTTAGAAGATCTTTCTGTGCATTACTGACATGCAAGGCAATGACAGTCTGGGAAAAAACAGGCAAAAATACAGAATATTGCAGCCTTGTTGGGTAGCATCAGTGAATCAAGTTTTGCCTGATTTATTTTTGTTACACTTTGACAATACTTCTAACACCTCAATTACTGTGTTTCTTTAAACATTTCCCGGCTCTTGGTTCTACATGTTTTAGTTAAACTGTGTTGACCGGAGGTCATTGATTATTTGCAGCAGCAGCTTCAATGGCTCATGGGTGCAGCTGCAGACCTTTGCCCCACTAACCAGCCAAGGCAAATCCTCTGCTTTTCCAGTAAGCCAGCGAGCCACAGGGTATCTGCACATAAGCAGTCAGGCACCATCTAGAAGCAAAACATCCAGAACAACACAGCAAAGGCTGACAAACCCAGCGAAATACTAGCAAATGAACCAGGGAGAAATCAACCTACCAAGGAGCTTTCCTTTCTTGCTTCTTTGTGGGTTAGAATGTCAACCTAAAAATGAAGCCAGGCTGCATTACTTGCACTCATAAAATGTGATTTGAAGCGCACTCCTGTCATTCTATTTTAGAGAAAAACAGTAGCCTCCCATCAGAAAAGGCATGTGAAACTTCCACGGCTGTAGATCAGTGCTTCCAAGTAGATGCAAGAATGCACAACCTGCCAGTGAGGCAAACATCCTCTCATTCAGTATTTTATCCCTGACATTAGCTGTAACTGGGTTCAGAGGAGTAAATTTTGCAATGGTCATCTATAGGATTATCTGTCATGAAAGAAATGATCTCTGTAATTACTTGTAGTGAGAGTAAAGTTTATGCCCTGATTCTTTCCCTTAGGTTTTAGGGGGGTTGTGGTTTTGTTGTTGTTGGGTTTTCTTGTTTGTTTTTTTTTTCTTTTTTTTTCCCAGAATGAACACAAAGATCAACCCCAAATCCTAGTAATAGCTCCCAAGAAATTTCTCCTGATTCTTTATGTAATTAGTTCAGAGATTCTCAGACATTTACGCTATGTTTGGGGAGAAAATGAAGGTTTTATTTTTTTTCTTTTTTTAATCACGGGTTGTAATCTCAGCAGCAGGTGACTGAACATTTTTAATCTGCTGTGCTAGCCTGGTGGAAGATAACACACACATTAGTGTACTCTTAGTGCTACTCTGAATGGAATAGCCTATATGAAGATCATGTTAGTTATTTCCCGTAGGAGAAAAAAAGGGTGGTTATAAACCCAGTAATTTCTTTGTTGTAATTTTAATCATATAAATGGAAATGTTATTCTATTCATGTAAATGGAAATAAACAGGAAGTCACTAATTTTCTTAAAATTCCAAGCCTCTTATCAGCATGTCTTCTGCCTTCAAAACCTTTTAGGGATTTGGTTTTAGCCTT
The DNA here is from genome assembly GCF_034315485.1 of Pezoporus occidentalis. Classification (NCBI taxonomy): domain Eukaryota; kingdom Metazoa; phylum Chordata; class Aves; order Psittaciformes; family Psittacidae; genus Pezoporus; species Pezoporus occidentalis. The sequence goes on from NW_026914829.1 coordinate 132,934, forward strand.
CTTTTTGTCTGACATCTTTTTGAGTGCATTTTTCTCAATCAAGTGGATGGCTTTTAACCACATTGAAATCACTGTATCCTCATTTCTAAGCACCACAGTGCGAGTGTTTTGTCTATCTTGTTTTGGATACAATCTGTATCTCTGCTTCAGTATCCTGTTCTAATGCTTCCCTTACCATTATTGCTCTGCATGTCTCCTCTTTGCTGTCACATAAGCCCTGTGTCCCTTTTGTTCTTTTGCAGGCTCCACTGTTTCTCAATTATTGTGCCTTTCTCTGGCTACCCTTAGATACTTACTTTGTCTCAAATTATGTCTGTCCTTCCTCTTCCTAGATTCTTTTCCTTGCTACCTGCCTCTCAGCATGTATCGTCTTCTCTGTAAAGGTGATCTATTAATAATGCATATAACTGATGTTTTCAATAGTGATTTTTTCAGACAATGTACTTACTTGGGATACATTTTATTGTTTTCTTTCAGAATATTATGAAGTTTGTTAGTACTTTTAAATATATAGTGTTATGGTTTAACCTCAGACAGCAATTAAGCAAGCTCATTAATTAACCATGAAGATACACCTGCTTATTTTCCCTGATGGGATGGGGGAGAGAATTGGAGGGGTAAAACTGAGAAAACCCATAGGTTGAGACAGTTTAATATGTCAAGCAAAAGCTGTGCGTGCAAGTGAAACAAAACAAGTAATTCATTCCCACCAGCAGGCAGGTGTTCAGCCATCTCCAGAAGAGCAGGGCTCCGTCACATGTAATAGTTACTTGGGAATACAAAGAGCGTAACTCCAAACGTCCCCCCCTTCCTTCTTCTCCCAGCTTCTATTGCTGAGCATGATGTCTATTCTATGGGATGTCCCCTTGGTCAGTTGGGATCAGCTGTCCTGGCTGTGTCCCCTCCAAGTTTCTTGTGCACCCTTAGCCTACTTGCTGGTGGGGTGAGGTAAGGAGCAGAAAATGCCTTGACTCTGTAAGCACTGCTCAGCGAGAACTAAAACATCTCTGTGTTATCAACTGTTTCCAGCACAAATCTAAAATGTAGCCCCCTCCTAGCTACTATGAAGAAAATTAACCCTATCCTGGCCCAAAGCATCACATATGGGTTGCAAAGAAGTAAACTACTAAAATCAGTTTTTGGGCTGTCATGGCTAAGTGGGATATATAAAAAATTTGGAAGATAGGTTTAAGGAGACAAATGCTTGTAGTTGTGAATGCAAAGTCACACTGAAGGTGCCCCATCACACTGCTTCTGGAGTCACACTCTATTTTTATGGTGAGTCATCCCTTTCAAATGCTTCTTGTTAAGACATACTGCAACCTCTACAATAAGGTAAGCAGACGGAGATGACCGAGGCCTTGGGTTGTATGGTTTAGTATGAGGTGTCCCTGCCCATGGCAGGGGGGTTGGAACTAGATGATCTTAAGGTCCTTTCCAACCCTAACTATTCTATGATTCTATGATTCTATGATATAAGAGCAGGTGACAAGGAGAGAGGGAAGGGTGCAGCAGGAGCCAATATATGAATTTTTCTTAATTTTATTTTTTGAAAAGCAGGTATATACCACCATTTTGACCAAAATAAGAATTTGACTGCTGATATTTAACACATTGCTGAAAACGTTGGCTTTCACAAGGTGTAACACCTATAAACCATTGCACAGAACATTTAATTTCTAATTTCTGTTTTGGCCAAAGTGTTAGTGACATGTCAATTCAACCTAGTCTACCATTCTCTAATACGAGATTTTTTTTAATTTTTTTTTTTTTTTTTTTTGCACAACATGAAGACATAGGGGAAATATTCAGAAAGTTTAAAAATACCAGTGAAGGATAAATAATAAGGTATTTTATCAGATTACTGTTGCCAAATTTCAGAATTAAAACTTACTTTCTGGAAAAAAAGTAGAACCTTTTAAACTTTATAAAATGAAAGAATAAAGTCTATCTCTTAGTATTGTGCAAACTTATTAAATGGTCATGTCTTCCTGTGAGTTTTGATTCCGTTTGCTTTACCCTCATCCTAGTAATTTCTGTGATGCACATAAGTTGTTCTGGTTAGTAAATCGGTAACCTTAAATTTGTATGGTTTTAGTGAGTTGTAAGTTTGGCTTTCTGGATGAAACAAAAAGCAGTAACAAATAGAGCTGGCAATTAGGACAAACAGGTGGTATTGTTAATTTATTTCTAGCAACTTTGCCGTAGGAAATAATAAAAAAGGAGGTTACTGATTAATGTATCAGTCTAGTAGTTAATGTGAGGGCTCAAAAATTAAGAGATAATGTCATTCCAAACAAGAAAAGTTATGGGGGAAAATTAAGGCAAAATCATCTGCCTTTCTCTCACCATCACCCCAGTTATATCCATGAATTAAAATATACTCTGTTGCTGTACTACAGCATTTCTCTTCTGATTGTGCATGCTTAATATACTTGTATGAAAGTCATGTCTTGTAGAACTGCCTTATGAGATTTGGTAACATCAAGCAATAAAATGCTTAATAATACAAGCCTGTATTTATTTATCACTCCATTGTTTTCATCCACCGAAAAGGAATTGTGAGAGCTAATACAAACCGTGCTATATACATGCACATTATTTCTTGCAATCTCAGGGAAAAATACTTTCATTATCTCTCTGATAGATTTCAGGATGGGGACTTGATTTGGGAATTCCTAATGTACTTGCATTTTCTTAAATATAATCTGAATTCCTAAACAACCCCCACACACACTGTTTTTAAATGAAGCTGAAGTGGAAAAGTCTTGGGAATTTTTTTGTTTTGTTTTGTTTTGATATATTGTCTCTTTCCTATCAGGATTCCTGTACCCACACATCTGTCAACAGCATTCCCTATGGTTTCTTCTGATGTGCCTGAGATGCCTGAGCCTGTTGTGCCCTCTCAGATTTTCCCCACATTGCCATCTGTATGCCAGGATGGACTGTGCCGTAATGGAGGGACTTGTCATCCTGTGTCTCTGCCTACTGGGGCCACCTCATTTCAGTGCGACTGCCCACTACACTTCACTGGTCGGTTCTGCGAAAAAGGTAGTTGTGGTTTATTCTTTCTGTATTAGTTGTGAAATGCAATTCTTATGCTTTTTGGAGCTAGAAAAGGGGAAGAGATGGAGATCAACATGTTTCCCTGCTTTTCATCCCAGTTGCTGTTGGAAACTCAGAAGTAAATTCATTGAGGTATTTAGAATAATACTTACTTGTGGCATAAGTTTGGTAGTACCAGTCAGGCACTAGTAAAGATAGAAAACTTGAGTAAATAAAAAAAAAGTATTTGTGCAAATTGTTGTGCACTGTGTGAATGCATGTTATGTAAAGCATTATTTCTGAGACAGAAGAAAGTTAATTTATGAAAATAAGAAGAAGATCTCCTCAAAAGGTTATATTGTTTCCATTTCTACAGATCGAGGTCTTTTTTTGCCACTGTGACTGGTCCGTTGTTTAAAAAGGCTTTTTTTACTCTGCTGTCATTTGTACTTCTATTGTTCTATTGTTGCTCATAAAGTACGTATTAGTCAAATGAACATAATTTAATTAGAATTTGAATAAAAAATAGTTCTTCAGACAATTTGGGCTTCTTTGTAAAAGGAATCAAGGCTGTAAGACAAAGTGATCTATGTTACTATTTTGTAGTTACAATTATTTTACATTACTAGATTTCAGAAAGTTCTTTTTATGACATTTTACAGCTGACTTCAAAAACTTTTCACTTTTAAGATACAGGGATTCTAAATGGTAGTGGATAATTCTCATAGTATTAAAGGGCATTACTGGTGCACAGAAAAAAAAATAAAATAATGTCTAGATTATTGTTATATAACTGTAACATCCGCCTAATGAACTTCCTATTGTATGAAATACAGGCTACTAGAGTTAAAAATGTGCTTGCTAGGTTGACAGTATATCTGAGCTAACATCGCCTTGTATTACTGTCAGAAAGTAGGTCATTACACTCACTGTATGTGAAAGCAATCAATGATTGTAAGCTTAAAATAAAAAAGAAATTGTGATGTGTTGCTTAGATACCAGAGACTGTTTTATCTTTCAGCTTTTCCCAATTTTATAATAAATTAAATCATATAATTTCAAATTGTCAGTGTCATTAAGTAATTAAGTTGAATTCTGTGAATATCTTCTATGCATTTGGTATCTGGACATAACTCTTTGCACTTGGTTTCAGTACATGGCAGTTGTGCAAACCACTGAACCATAAAATAGTGGAACCAAAAAAGCATGTTTCTTTCAAAGGGAATAGATTAAGTTACCATTCCATGTGTGTTGCAATGAAGATTTTTCAATGTTTCAATAAAATATTTTATTTATTAACCCATATTTTATGTGCCAGAATTCCCTTCTGGGTTTCAAAGAATGCAGTTGGCATCCTTTGCATCAGCATCATCTGCAGTATTTTGTATGGGAGCAACTTTTGCCTTTTCTCAAGGGGTCTGCCAGGAGTAAGCAGTGTTAAATTTAAGCAAAAGTTTGGTAGACATCCTGGGGTAACAGGCTGCAGCAGTGTATATATACAACCACTCTGTTGGGTGATATCTTGTCTGGACTCCACTGGTGTCAGATTGCTGCCTTCTGGTGACCTAACCTTATCTTCCTGTTGATCTGTCAGTCTCCAGGAGTCTTTGCGAGTTTGATTTTTTTAAAGAAAACTGACATAATCTATCTTTGAATTATATTACCTGGGCTGAGTACTTACCTCCCTGTGCCACAGACTTCTTTAATGGAAGTACCTTCCAGTTCATTTACAGAAACAGCTATATTTGGGTTGCTCATCCAAAAATACATCATCCTAATCATTTCTCCTTTGAAACTTAACCAGTACAAGCCTGCTGAGTTCATACAACGTAATGTGTTGATTGTCTTTCAATGATATTTCCAAGGGAATTTTGCATGTTTATCTTACCTGTGTAAATGAAGGGGTCAACTTCCCTCTTTGTTACTTTGTTTCAAAAATGTGTGAAAATATGACTGAATAATGACTGTCTGTAGAGCAGATTAAAAACAGGGATTACTACAATAAATTGTAGTTGAAACCAAATCTCTGAAAATTAAGACTGAAACATCCTACGTTAGACACACTGGTAACTATTCCATTCAATAAAATTAGAATGCAAGCCTTAAGAAAAACCTGAAACAATTAGATCCTTTTGAGAGTATAACCTTAGTTGTATAATCATTTCATCCTTTCACTGGTTATGTCTAATTTCCGCAACATATCTTTTTTTTTTTTCTTTTTCTATACTTGGAAGAGATGCTGTTTACTTTGCAGAGCCCTGCAGGCATGTTTGATGATAGGATTTTAACAGCGATCCATTTTTCTACATCAGATGTCTTTTAATAGCTCTTGAACATTCCTCTTCTTTTTCCCTTTCTGTAAGAAGACCGATTAAGGAGTTCCTCTTTTCACAGAGCTCTGCTTTTACACCCTACAATCCCACCATCAATACAGGGAATAGATTCCTTCTTCATGTTTAGCAATCCTGGGTCAGCCAGGGCTGTGGTATGTGACAGGCTCATCGGCAGTTCACTGAGGCAGCTACAGTGCAGGGCATATGCTGTGATATTGCATGTTTAGGTAGATCAGGGTCAGATTTGATTTATCCTGCTTTTAACAGATGAAAAGTAATTGAAGCATAATGTCATTTTACTTAATTCCAAAGTTTCAGTGAGATTGATAATTTCATGTAACGAGACCAGAAATTGCACAACTGAACTAGCATTATAAGCCTTTGATAGTCATAGACCAGTTCTTCAAGAAGTCTGGAAAGAACTCATAGTTGCAGAAGATAAGAGCAACTGTAATAATTTACTCTAAACATTGAAAGTGATAAACTAAATTATCATCTATGCAATCCAGATTTTTTTTTTTTCCAGTCAAGAAAATTGTCTCTTAACTCCTTAGGGATAGCTGTGATCTGTTTTAATCATGCTGTAATGTATACCTCTACATTCCAGTAGCATATACTTATTAAACATCTTAGTGGTCAACCATTAACTACAGGTCAGCAAGAAAATAATATCACACACTCAGCTGGAGTAGTAAGAGTCAATATAATATACCACAGGGTCTATCCACAAACCCTGTTTAGATACTCTGGCTTCATTAGAATGTGTTGCATATTTCTAGGTTAAGATATGCCACTTAGTAACAACTGTATATTTCTTACAGTGCATAAGACCAGCTTGTAGAGTGAAAGTAAGTGAATGCTATTATCTTAATTATGTGGTTTAATTTGATAGTGTGTTGTTATATGCATTATTGCCTTTTTCCTACTTGATTGCTCTTTAACTAATAAACTTCAGTAGGTTGTTCTGCCCATACAGGAAATGTGTTCCAAGTCAAAACAGTCATTATGGACATATTAGGGCCAAGACAGTTCATTTAAATGCATGATCTATTTACAATCAAATACCTCTGAATCTGAAATGTCTCTAAGTGACAATTTTGAAAAGTGGAAATCTATCTCCATTTCCTAATGAAACAGAAATTCATGAGTATGAACCAGTGTATTTGCCAAAGTCAAACTGAAGCTGTCAGTGCTGGATATATGCCTAAGTATACTACAGATTATCAAAGTTATCTGGAAATAAAAAGTTGCTACAAGTTTGTCTTTAAAAACTCTAACCTCTAACCTTAAATGCAGTATAGAAAATTTGGTATCAGTGTAAATTTAAGCTTTATTACTGAGTAGTGAGTGCTAGGTTGTACAATAGAAAGGGGAGATTGTGTGGATAGGGACACAGTGACAGGGAGCGTACTCTGAGCTAGCTTTTTTCTTTTTCCTTTCTGGGTAAATAAGTCTTTTGACTTTAATATTAAATGTGACATTCTTTCATCCATGAAACAATTATTAGCTAAGAGGTTGTATCTGCTTCATTGTGAAATCCCCACACACGAGCGGAAAAAATGTAATGCTTTAGTATGAAGGCAGATGGTTGTCTATTAGTGTAAAGTTCATAGCAATAGGTTTGGAATATCACTGTCTTGTATGTGCAAAGAAAGTATGTCCCTGACTGTTAATTATAAGATTAACATTTCTAAAGTCACCAAAATCTTTTGCATTCTGTAGAAGTTTTATAAATTGTTCAATAAAAAGAATATTTAAATGTCGTGTTAAAAAATGAGAAATCTTTTTAATTTTTATATGTTGCCTGGGTATATTCTGTACATTACTTAAAGGTCAACTCCTTTCACAAAGCTGCAAAACCAGGAGTAAAATAGGAGGTTGTTACATGCATTTATGTTACAACCATTCCACCTGGGGACTTCATTACATTTGTTCCCTGGGATACACTGTCAGAATTCCTGATTTGTCAAACAATACTTTATAATACCACCCTGACATTAGAGTTTTCTTTTACTAGCAGCTTTTATAGAGATTTTTCCTAACTTAACATTTCTAACTTGCATCATTGACTAGTATGTCAATGTATTTGGTTTTGAAAATAAATGTAATTGGTCCAATTTCTGTGATTTTGGCCATATTTAGAACAATCTCATGTCTCAGTAAGTCATAAATCTATCTGCTTAATAATGTTTATACTTCGTATGTATGATTTAAAACAAGTCTGTGACAACTGCCATCAAAAAGAAGGATGAGGAATCATATGAAGATGTGTGAGGAAGGACAGTTGTGTTTTCATCTCCACATTCAAGTCTCTGAGATACCCAGAAAGAAAAATGTGAGATGATTGTCACCCCATATTCTCTGTTTTTTCAGAGTTCAGGTGTTCTTTCACTGATTTTGTCCTCCCTCAAAATCATTCATAACTTGGTAGTACTCTGTGAGTAGAAAAACAACAGGTTTAGAGCTATGTATAAACTTCAGTAATTCATTTGATGTCATAAACCACAGTCAATGTCTAAACATATGAGATATTTATTAATTTCCCACAAAATGCATTTATATGTGTATGCAAAACTTTCAAATTAACTTTCTAGATTTGGGCTAAATTTATAAAAAGTATGAAGTTTTCCCTTCAGATTGAGAGGAAGACATTAAAAATTAAAACACAGTAGGATACTTAAGAACAAAGATTTATCCAGAATTTAAATAACTTTGTCTGTTGGCTTTGATATACAAGTTGCACTTGCAACAATTTTAAAACTGTGTGTAGGAAATAGCTAGCTATTCCCATACATTTTACTTGGTATATTAGAATTCAACAGAAGTAATATTTTGATGAGCAATGCAAAGAAAAAGGAATTATCTAAATTAATTCTAATGTTCTCTGCACTTTCATCTGTGGGTCTGACCTTACGCTTTGACATGAGACTAGCCAAACCTTGTGAAATGTAACATGTTAGCGCTTCATATTGCCATGCATCTGTGAGTAATCACATTATGTGCACAGTCACCTGGACTTAGCATAAGGTCACTGCAGTAAAATATTGTTTAAAGATTTTTTTTTAATCATTTGAGTGTTATTAAAAATGAGCATTCTGCTATAAAGGCTTTCATGACATCTCAAGAAGTCAGCCTTTTCTGGGAAAAATGAATCATAAAAGCAGTAGAAAACTCTTTGCTTTCCCGTGTAGATCAGACCTGTGAAAATTTTGGCATTTCTACAATTAGGCATCTGAATCACTATTTCTTTAGTGTGGATGAAAGTTTTCTTGTCATAGTAATCTTTAAGAGAGCTGAAACAATTTTATAACATATTTTAGACAAGAACAGATAATAGAAAATGTAGCAATGGTAAGTTTAGAACTGTGGGGAACAAGTTTTCTTCCATTCATTTTCTGTTTGAAAATGTCAGTGTAAAATTGATTTTTTTCTAAACCTTGTTACCTGTTCAGCTGCTAATCTCCCAGCTCCTTGGATTCATTTTACATTCCAAGATAACCCTTACTGCAGAGTTGACAAATACTTAATTCTTTTCTTCCTTTGCTTCTCCATTTATGACATTTTCTGGAAACACCTTCTTTCAGTGATGGTTGAATTGCTGCCATTTGTTCTGTTAGTGCTAATTTGCTGATAATCAAGTCATCTGTGGGAATGTTATTTGTCTCCCCAGGCTGTATGGCAATGCTTATTTTCTGAGCTAGACTCATTTGCATTCTTCCACAGGAAATGCCATGTGATAAAGCAGGTGAAGTATTAAATAATGCCTTTGAGCTTTATTATGTAGCCTGTAAGAAAGAGAAAAGAAGACTGGTTTGCTTTTATAGCACAGAATAAACAGTTAGTTAGTCCTTTTACCAGTGAAATCACCTGTGTTAGCGACTTAGGACAACAGTATATTGTGCTACTATGACATTTTGATTTCAAGAATGCTGTGATTAAAAAAGCACAGGGTTTTATTTTTTTCATTCCCAGATACAAAGTGTGCAGCTGCTGATCTGCTCGAGACCACTCTTAGGAGATTCAGCTAGCTGTGAATGTGAAGTGAACATCAGGATTCTCTAGGAAACTCCCTAAAGCATCCTGCTCAGAACAATGCCAGCTGGCAGATTCTTTCATGTCACAAATGAATCCAAAGTGAATGGCCATTCTGGGAGGACACTGACCACTTACCTGATGTGGTTACAAAGGAAATGCCTTTGTTCTTTTCTGGCCTAAGCATTAAACTGGCTCAACTATGAACAACCCCCCCCCCCCCCCATTATTTCTGATTAGGATTGCCTGACACGTTCCTTTTCATGCATCTTCATGGAACACTGGTGCTTGTGTTTACATAAAATCTCGAACCACTGTTGTTCAAAGGGGAGGAAAATTTAAGATATAAATGTTAGGAGATCACTGTTTTGAGGCTCCTTAAGAGGGCAAACCTCCTTCGAGGGAAAGAAGACAGCTTATACTATAAAAAGAGAGATTTTCTTCTACAATTGTATTTTCTTTATATTTTTGCAATAACAGTTTGTGGTGATAAAATATGCAAGTAATTATATAGCAAAAACATTTTATCTGTTTAGGTATTTAACTACCCAGGAAATTAAGGATTCAAAAGATGACTTTCCTGTACTTATTTATTTACATTCTTCATGCCTGTAGATCCGTTCTGTGCAGAATATTTGGGAGGTTCAAGAAATAGGGAGCATGTAGAGTCCCCCTGTGTTTCAGTGGAATTAGTGAAAATACTGAATACATCATCAAACAGAGCAAAGAGTTGAGGAATTTACTGTCAGATTCCTACTTTCTTTTAGATTCATATTTAAGACAGGAAATTGCATAAATAAAAATAATTTTCGTATGTCAATGTTATGGTCCTGTGTAAAGAATTTGCTTAATGAATTCTTCCACCCTATAAAAGAAAAAAAAAAAACGGCATTGCATTATATATAAATAATACAAATCTCTTGCATATTGAACACAAGAGAAAATACCCAAATATGAGAAATAAAACCAAGAGAATAAAGGCAAGCATCTTGTTAGCCTCAACCACTCATAGTGTAAAACTATAGATTCATCTGACTTCCAAAAAGGTTTTACAACACGTGGCATTATTCTTAACATTATCTTTTTTAAATGATCATAGCTGTAGTGACTGGGTTTTTTTATTCATCTGAACAACCTGCTTCAGCAACTGGTGAACTTCAGCAAAATAAGAAGAATAAATTAACCACAAATTTATATGAGTAAAATATGTATGATGTGACAAAATGCAGTATTTAAGGTTTCTCTTAGAGTTAACAGCAGAAGCCCAGTCTCAGACACTTACCTCTTCACGTACATTTTCTCATATAACAGGGATTTTGTTACTGGGATTTTTTTTCAGCTCAGTGCAATACAAAAAGAAAGATTTATCATTTAAAATTTGTACATAGCTTTAATTGTGGAGCTGTTATTTTAGTAGCAAAAAAAGAAAAAAAAAGCAAGATGGGAATATTCCTATTAAATGTGTGTGTACTTCATTAAATGTCTTGTTAAGAGCATAGTAGAATCAGTATGCAACTCTCTTTGTTCCTGGAGATTCCTATATGGGAATTTTATAGGAACTCCTGTTATTTTAATTCTGATTTTGATATAAAAGCATTTTAAATCACTCGTAAAAAAAAAATGAATGCGTAGAAAAGGTGTAGAAAATGTAGGATTTACATGCACAAAAAAAAAGTTGAGTGTGAAGGGACATTTCATTCATTGCCTTTTGAAATCCAGCATACTGCATAAATCTCTTCCTTTAAAGATGAAGCCAGACAGACTCAAGACAGGAAATGATATGACAAAATTCAGCTCCAGATGATCAGAATCAGTCTCCCTTTTTCTGACATTTCTAGAGACCAGCCTGGGTGCAGCTGAGAATAAAGGGAAAAATGTCAGCCCAGATTTAAAGCCTGAATATTTTCGTGTAATCAAGATGGTGATGCTTGAGGATCTTAAATATATCCAGAGAGGCTGGGGAGGCAAAAGATTTTGATGAAATAGTAACAGTAAATTTGGCCAAAACAGAATATTGTGATCCAAAATACTGGCTTAAAATGTGTTTGGTGTAAAGGTCACCCTTGCTTTTTTTTTTTTTTTTTTGTAAAACAATGAAATGTTAGTTTCATGGGGATTTAGGTACATTAACAAGATGATAAGGCCTTTGGTCCCTGTTAAATATACTAAACAGCTGATGACGCTTAAGGATAGGAAGAGGGAAGAGAATAAAGAAACTACTACTCTGTCATTTAGCAGCAGGCAGGACAGATTTCTGAGCTGGCATGATAGGGCAGCTCAACACTGAAAATATTCTTGAAATACTAAGCTAGAAAAGCAAAATGAAATGAGGAGTTATAAAGGAAAGTATTCATCAGCATTACATTTCATCCGGCTAAAAATATCTCATAAGAATAAAAAAAAAAAAACTTGGACACAGAGAATGTTAATAAAAACTAAGAACTACCTGATGGCAGAAACTAACATTTTATACTTGACATTTCCACAAACTCTTTCAGGTTGTGGTATTATCATCTTACCTCAGTGCAGAGGTGTTTTACTACTTTGGTGTTCTTAAAATGAGATTTCAGCAAGGACGTTACCAACCCCTGCATTTGTCTGCATTTTATGTTATCTCTGAAAATACATTATATATTTGCTGTATTTCTAGAACAGAGACATTCTTCATTCTTTCTTCCAGCTCCAGTAGTGCTACACTGAAATCCTGCTGAGTTGTTACAGTTTCAGAAGCAGTAGATTAATACTATCCTATTATATTGCTGTATCTTATTTTTTACATAAACAACTTGCCAAAACTATGTAGAATCCTAGGAGTAGTGCTGAATCTCACTCCTGACAATCAATAAGGCTTAGGCATTGTGCATGACATAAGGATTTTTATAAGTTCTGGCAATGTCTTCATTTATCTATGCCATGATTTTTTTTGCTCATAAGATGGCTATTTCCATTCTCTGCTTTAAAAGGTGCTTTCCTGGCAAAAACTGTCTTCCGCCTTAACATTTGATTAATGAATCTTTAAGAGAAGATATAATCAATGTCTGCCTACAAAAAAAGAAAAAAAAAAGAGAAAAAGAAAAAACAGCGAAAGAAATGCTTAAAGGCATCTATGAAAATACTCTGAAATGTCATTAAAAGTAGTGTCTTCGCTAATAACAGAAATGCTGCTTCTTTCTGAACCTAACCAACACAGCTTCTTCCTTCCTTTCTAAATGTTACGCTACAGACCATGCAATACCGATACTATGTCATTTCTTTTCCAACTTTTTTTCCTCTCAAGGAATATACTGGTTATGTGCTATTGTGTATATGTGTATAATACACAGAAAGCATCTAGAAATTACTTCGTAATAGTTGTATCTCTTTTCCTGTCACCTTTTTTGTTTGTTTATTCTCCCTTAGTTTTGTAGCTGTTACAGTCTCTTGTAACTTGCCTACCTGCCACCCCAATGCAGTGTGAACAGAAAAAAACTGTATCTCCTTTTTTATGAGCCATGGTATAATGACAGGGACATTTTTAACATCTCCTTGTATTTGACAATTTCTTTGTTACCCTTACGTGCATGACAGTGTCAAAAAGAAGGGAGACCTGGTCTGAGGTTTTTAAATCCCTGCTCAGATGGAAAGTGATGTCTTCTGCATGCTGCCTGCCTGCTGTTACTAACTTGCATTATTCTTTTTGTAGTCATGTGGAAAACATGTGTAGTCCATCATATGTGGAAAATTTTTGCTTTCCAGTCCAAACCAGTTTAATCTAAAGTTAACTTTACAGATACAGCAAACCATATGTTAGCATGTTGTGTATCAGCTGCAATGTCATTCTGTGAGGCAGTCTGAGCCATTTAGTAGCTACTCAGCTTGCTCACCTAGAACAGTGTTTGTTTGAAGTAATCTGCTCATTTCACATGAGTCAGCAGGGGATGCATTCTGTGGTAAAGGCATTCACAGTAGTTATGGCTAAATGTGGTTGTGATGGCCCCTGTGGTGGGAAGATAGGTGAGTAGACGTGTTGTGTGCCACATCACATTTGATAAACTGAGTGAGACAAGAAGCTAAGTCTTCTCATTGCTTTTAGGTGCTCTCTGCAAATTCTGAGTGTACTTTGTGGTTATGTATAAATGATGATTACAATAACTTTGAAAATGAGACAATATTGAACAAAATCTGAATTTAATTCTCTCTTGGTAGAAATCTGTGTGTAAGTCTATGTTGTGGTTTAAGCCCAGCCAGCCACCCAGAACCATGCAGTCACCTGCTCACTCCCGCCTCCTTCCTCCCCCCTCCCAACTCCTTCCCCCTCCCCCCCCCCCCCCCCCCCCCCCCCCCCCCCTTCCCACTGCCAGAGGGATGGGAAGGAGAATCAAAAGAATGTAACTCCCATGGGTTGAGAAAAGAACAGTCCAGTAACTAAGGTATAACGCAAAACCACTGCTGCTACCACCAATAATAATAATGATAAGGGAAATAACAAGGGAAGAGAATACAACCTCTCACCACTCACCGACCGATACCCAGCCTGACCCAAGGAGTGATCTAGCCCTTCTGGGTAACTGCCCCCAGTTTATATAGTGGGCATGACGTGCTGTGGTATGGGATACCTCTTTGGCTAGTTTGGATCAGGTGTCCTGTCTCTGCTTCCTCCCAGCTTCCCATCCTCCCTGGAAGAGCATGAGACTTACAAAGTCCTTGGTCAGAGTAATTATTACTGAGCAACAACTAAAAACATCGGTGTTATCAACACTGTTCCCAGGCTGAAAGTCAAAAACACAGCAGTGCACCAGCTACTAAGAAGGAGAAAAATGACTGCTACTGCTGAACCCAGGAGAGTCTAAAACCAATCATGTTTAGTCTAACCAAGTCCAACTTAGACTTTTTTCTTAAAAGAGCATGAATGTTTCCCTGCTGTCATCACTGAATAAAGACTGAGCCATGGCATTTCTTCTTTTTTGTAGTTTCTATTTATATTTTCTCTACTACAATATTTTTTTTTATTCTGGATGAAAATGGAAAACGTTCTAGTAGAATGAAGGTATGGCAGAATGAGTATTAAATAATGACTTAGAAGAATAACGATCAAAGCAAAAACTGAGAAAAGGTTAATCTTCAAGTATTTTCATAATGTTTGTAAGCATTGTTTTTTTTTGCCTTTAATGTTTTTGGACAACAGCATGTGCAGAATAAAACCAATATGTTTTTCCAACCACTACTTTGGTATGTAGTGTTGTAAGGCCCTTATTTACTTCCTTTTCTAATCCTGGAATGTCTGATGATTCAGATCAGCTGTTTTCAAAAGCTGATATAATGTAATAAAGAGCATGAGGCTCAATTGAATTGGCAGCTATTGCGATCTTAAAAAAGGACAGAATGCCTTGAAGGTGAAATAAAAAAAACGTCATTAAAATGTGGGGTTAAATTTGTATTAATATATTAGTCAACTAAAGAGGCAATATTAGGAAATGTTTGGAGAATTCAAATAAATAGCTGAATAACTACACTGCTATCAGCTAGAGATTATTTCAGAAAGTATATCCAAATATGGGTGTACCAATCTGGCATTAGTAATTACTATGTTTTACTTTTCCTATCTTTGACCACAAAACCAAGGGCCTGCATTTTGTGGTTTTCTGCTGGTTCCATAAGTCCTTCTCAAAATCTGCAGTAGCTTGTTGCTTATTTTCATTGCTTTTGTGACCAGTGGACCATCACATATATGATACAGCAGAGAACAGAATCCACCACACATCTTAGCTTGGTACTCTGCACATGTCACATCAGATCTACAAGAATAATAAAGGAAAGGAGGAAGGGATTTAGGGAGGAAGAATAATATATATATTCTGAGATGGCATAAATCAATCTAGTGAGACCACAGAAATGGTTTTCTTTGGCTGTACGCAGTGGATTATAAAAACGTAGCAAAGAAAAAGACCTTCACAAAGGTGGAGCATAAAGAGAGATTAGTTTCCAGAGAGTTTGACTTGAAAGAGATACGGTCTGGAGAAAGATGATGTCAGGTAGCTTTGCAGAATTGGTTTCCTGGGGCCAGCTATTCAGTTGTTTCATGGAAGGAGTAGAGGTACTTGCACAGACAATGTTCAGTGTAAGGAAAGAAATAACAAAGCAAAACATACTGAAAGAAAAGTAAAATAGACTGTCACAGATCAAAGAATGTGACTGTTTCTCAGTCAACACAGAGTGCATTTGAGGAAAGAAACAATCAGATAAGGAAGTGAAGAGTATCCCTGCCTCCACCCCCAAGAAAACCTACAGTAATTTATTAGAGCAAAAGTCTGTTCCTGGGAGTAACTTACAGAGAGTACTTCAGGGCACCAGAAGCAACTCCATGCATGCTCTGCAAGAAACTGATTTTCCAGTTACTGATGTGTTTTTTTCTACTGTAGCCTAAACAAATTCAGTGCTTGATAGAGAAACTGTTAACATTAAATAGCATAAGAGACTAAAAATCAAGCTCTCCTATATTCTTGAATTAGCCTCAGACTCACTCTATGACCTTAGACTTCTGTTCCCTCACTGCAATTCTTGCTGCACATTCTTCGGTGTTTTTTTGTGGGATCAGAACAGTGTGATTCTGCTTGCCAAGTAGCAATTCACTCTTCATTTTATATCTAGTTGTTTTTCAAGATTCCCAAAGCTGCCTCAAGGAGGTCCTTACTTACATCCTTTTCTAATCATGAGATATGTGATAATTCCAATCAGCTGCTTTTGAAAGCTAATAGAGTAGCATAAAGAGCATGAGGATTAACAAATTAGTAGGTAGCATAATGTGTCAGGTTTTATGCATTAAAACAAATGTATTTGACAGCAGTCATGTCCCACACAAAAGTGAATTCCAAACCTTTATTAATGATGTCAGCAGATCACCCAGAGATGCTGTGTTTTCACAGGCTGCAACAGCTGTCCTTAACTCAGTAAGGGACAGTCAGCACAGGCAAACTAACTCTCATGAGAATGCTTGAGAATAGAAACATTAAATTGTGGATGCAGGTATTTCTGATCAACAGTTTTAAATCCACTGCCCAGTATGTAAGACCAACCACAGATACATTATGTGTTTTCAAGGATCCTGTTTGTTATATATTTTCACAGAACACAAACCTTTAATGTTTCTCTGAAACAGGTATATATGTACATTGTCAGTAATTTCTTTTTTTTTTTTTTTTCTTTACCCAGAATATTTTTTTATCTCAACAGAAAGCTTTCATGGATTTGAAAACTCAAAACATTAATGTGCAAAAGAAACTTATTTGCACTGAACAATTTTAAAATGTGTATTTTTCTATATCAGTACTATCAATGCACATCGAGTATCCATAATAAATTCTTGACAGCCTATTCTACTTGTTATTAATAAAAAATATGCCTGTCAGGCTAGTAATTGCATAACGTCAATTTCCTTCAGTTTTAATGGAATCAGTTGCACACATAATTTAAAAAACCCTTTATCTTGGTGCACCTTTCCTTTGTGATTGGCTGATACAAAAGAAAGCTTCCTCTTAAAAGTTGGATACTCAGCATATATTCAACATGCTAAACAACCCTGCTCTGACATGATTACTACGGAGAAAACTCTAAGCTCAGGGTTTATCTGGTTTGGTACAGGTTTCAGAATCTTATAATCAGAAAAAAAATCCAGGCCCCATAATATAGTGTTACTTGCCTTGCTAGCACATAAGTCTGTTTCATGATATGATAACTTTTATCATAGCATACTGCAGATTATGTAGCCATTATTGACCTTTTGAATTATATTTTGACCAGATGCTGCATGATTGCTCCACTCTGTATATATCTTTATGATCACTGACAGATGTTCATGCCCTGACTTCATCTGAGAAATCATTGGTCTTGAAGCAGTGTGTGAAGAAATCATAAATAATGTAATTTTATTAGCATGGGAATTCACACATTTGGGAAAATTACTACCATCTGTGTGCATTACTGCTGCACCATGCCTTGTAGACCAGATCTGATTCATGGCCTGCCAACTTTGAACAGAAATTGAATTAGTAAGTATTTTTCTGTACCAGATCATGCAGGCAGGTCTCTGTATGTCCACCCAGTTGCCGTCCTTTGAATACCAGAAAGGTCTTATTGGCAACATTTTCATAATGGTCACAAATCAGAGGGCTCCGTTTATGGTAGAAAATAGATAAATATGGTAATTTTATTAGGTGCCATATTCTCCATCTACAAGAAGAGGGTTTGTCTGGAAGCTGATCACCCAACAACCTTAATTTAAAGTAAAATTATTGAAGTTTTATATTGAAAAGGACAAGTGTTTAAACCCATTAAAGACCCAGTCACATCTAGGACCTTACTTTAACATTTTTAGCCTGTAGAACTGCCTTGAATCTGTGGCAACATGATCACTCATAGACATAATATTAAAAGTCACTTGCAATTTGGCAAGAGAATGATCTTCCTATCTGTGGCGGCATTTTCTTTGTCTTCTGTCTTTGCAAGCAATTTCCATCTGAGTTGCTGAAAGTAATACTGGAAATACATTTTAATACAAGGTCTGAATGTATCAGTGCTATTTCCTAATTTTTGCCTTTTGTATGCTTTAAGAGCTGGTAACAACTGTCACATCCTCAGTGTTCGGTGTGTTCTAGTCTTCTGTCTTCAAAACCTGAAATCATCTATATATTTGCCAACACTTTCTGGAGAGGTCTCAAAAAGGAATGAAAAGCAAAGCTATCTGAATACAGTCTATTATGATTTTCATCTGAATGAAAACTTGCTGTTGAGTAGTCTATCACTTAAAAGTCACTTAGCCAGCACTTCCTGGTATCACTACAGAATGTGTGTAATTTGGACATTGATCCAAGAGTTGCAGGCAAAGGCTTATATTTTTGTGAAAGCTGCTGTCATTACATCTTTAAGAGGTCAAGATAATACTTTTTGTTATTTGCAGTCTTGGCACAGAGTATGAGAATTCTCATGGTGCCTTTTGCAGGGAAAAATTGCAAATAAATCTTCAACACAAAATAGATAAAGAGTATTTCTGTCATTAGTGGAATATATAAATAGGCAACACATTTTTAAGAAATATCTAATGTGAAGTGATTAAGTTCTTATTTTCTGTTGCATACTCTAGAAATTATGAAAAAGTTATCTAATATATAGTTGAAGTTATGCAGGTGTTTTAGCAGTAATTTACAGAATTTGTTATTTACTTATGTACGTCAGTTCTAGATGAAGTATGGTGTAATACAGTAATTTTTACTACATTTTATAGAAGGAGACTGTTCAGTATTATGTATATAAATTAAACACTTGATGAAGAATTTGCTATATTGAATATGCAAATTGAATTCAAAGAAGACGTGTAACTGAATTAGCACTGAGAAGTCCTTGGTATTCTGCGACTCATTTGGAGACATCTTCAGAGAAATTTAGTAGTGTGGAGTTAGCAAAGCCATAAAAACTTTTGCCCACGAGAATAGAAGTATTTAACTAAAGTTTGATGAGAAAAGTACTAACACTTGTCACCAAAGTAGGGTAGTGGAACAGAAAACTTGCAGTGCTTTGATACTATTGATTATAGCCTCCTAAAATACTGCATTAGCAGCCACCTGTGCATTGCTTATAAATGCATTAGAGTTCTGGGACAGGTCACTCATTGTTAAAATTGGCAGTTTAATCCCTAAAGGCAGACGGGGTGCAGAGCCTAGGTGTGAGTGGCCCTTCAGTAACATCCCTCTTGTACTTCTACTTCTTTCCAGATAATTTTGTTACAGACTATAAAGTACCCTATTGATTGAGCTCTGAAAGTTGTAAATGTGATTTATGAGCTATATTTGATTAAAAGTGTGGCTGCTCTTAGAAACACAGAAATTTCTGCTCCCTTGGTCTAACACTGTGTAAATCACTTAAATCCATTACCTGAGAGAATACGCCCTTATAAAAGACTAGTGAAAATGGTAAGCTGCATTGGAAGACCAGGTAGGAGAGCTTTATTTTAACCAGAGTGCTAGGCAAAAAAAAAAAAGATGTACGACCACTGGAGAACTAAAATACTACAATTGTTATTCACTGTTAGATAAACTAACACAGTTTTTCCAGCAATTTTTTTTTAACTACAGCAGTTTGAAAATAGTAAAGTAAAACTTGACAGCAGGTTAAGTAGCTAAGCTGTCACTCCTGGCATTGTCTTGATATACAGTGCTATGCATCCAGTCAACAGGAAGGAAGCTTTATCTTCTATAAAAACATGCAGGATGTGAGAAGAATAGTTTTTAATCAGATGACATTTTTTCTCAGCTTTCCAGAAGCAAGTATTTGGCTTTCAAATTATTTACATATGAAATAAGATGCGATTACAGCCTTTGAACTTCCATTGCTTTTAAGTTTGAGCCAGGTGAACACAGATTGAAGATATGTGATATGTGTTGGTGTCCTTACTAGTAATTAAGATGAATCATTTTGTGAGTACCCACATGACTTGTTTCTTGTTGCTGATATCCAGTGAGGCTATACTGTGTAAGTTTAAAAGAAGAATGTCTTTCTCTATTATCAGCCTATAAAACTGGTTACCAATTGATCATACTAAACTTGCCATGGACTGCAACTTTTCTGCTATATTAGTCATATTCCCAATGAGAATCATTTAGCAAGAATATTTCAAGTCTTTTTATTTCAGGGTGCAAAGGATTTGGGAAACTAATATTTAACCAGAGTTGAAAACGCATGTTTAAAGCTGGTTAGGTAACTTTTCCCTTGTATGCACCAACTTTTCATTTATTTATTTATTTTTGACATACCAGTGATATTGTATCTTTCTTGGGCACAAGACGCAAATAGATGTATCAGTGTACAAAATAGCACCAGAAACCATGTGATGAGTTTTTAAAGCATGTGACAAATTATTTATGAATCTTTAAGTATACATTCCTATACATTCTTCCCACAAACATGCTTTCATCAGATCACTGGTAGCTTTACATACTTCTGACTTCAAATAGTGCAAAAAATAAGCACTTCCTTCTTTTGGATTAAATGTGTAATTTACCCAAAAGAAGTATCCAAAAGAAGTACTTACCAGGCTAAGTGCCATAAAAATACTTAGCCTGAACTGCTGAATGGGCAGTATGTAGTCAAACAGTAGTGCTAAGTTGAAGACAATACTTTCTTACCTTGCTGAAATCTATGTACTTTCTAATATGATCGAAATATACATTAAGATGATTGTGTCACTCCTGGGCATGTTCTTTTCTTTTCTTCAGGAAGTTGCAGAAAATCTGCATTGATGGCACACTGTTCATGTACTCTGTTGAAAGCATATTTTGCAGTGAGCTAAATTGTGTTAAAATTTAATATGGTAAGTGCCATATAAGCAATCGCTGTATAATTTTCAGTAAGTCCTTTTCTAGCAGCATTTCATTGGGAATACTATAAACAATCAGTGTTTAAATCAGGATATAAGAGTGTCTGAGACTGAACTGACAGCGTGGAGACAAATGGACTCTGGTACTGAAACACTTCTACTGTAGATAAGTATTTAATGCTAATGAATGATAGGCATCCCTGCCTATGGCTGGGTAGATGAGACAGCCTGGGAAAGAAGCCAGGTGGATGAGGGTAAAAGTTCCTCACACAATGTCCCTGCCTCTCCGCAGCAGCAGTGGTAGTGGTTGTTGATGTGGTAGGGAGATACAGCACAGGGAGGAGGTTGGGCAAGTCAGTGCAGTGCTCCCAGCCATGGGGCTGAGACAAGGGCCAGAACCCCGAAGTGTTCCAGCCGCCACATGTGGGGCCTCTACCTGCCCTGTCCCTCAGCTACCACACATCGTGTCAGCCATAGGGGCAGAGGTGCAATACCCAGTTCTGATTAAGTTCTCATGGCACTTGGCGAGTAGCTGCCAGTATGCAGGCTTCCCTATCTGTTGCTCTGGAAGGCTGTCTACATGCAGGCAAGTGCTGCCATTGGCACTTAGGGACAGGGGAGTTGCCTGGAGATCAACAATGTTTAACCAGCTCTGTGCCAGGCAAATGGAGAGTTAAACTCAAAGCCCAAAGCCAAGAACTGAATTAGATTATTGCCCAGACAGTAGTGTGTTGTGTTTGAGCCTGCTGGGCCATTGCTGAAGATGCAAGTTTCCTAACTGCCTTAAAGTGCATGAATGACTACTCTTTGTGAATATAAACACTTGAAAAGGAACACTGCTTTTCCCTGATAATATAAAGGTAATTCTTATTTACAAGGATTATTACACAATTGGCTATTTTTTTATGGCACTGAAATGGTAAACTGCTATGTATGTTAATTGTTGTATTTTATTGGATTTTGTTTAGCTACAATCTGCATAAAATTCATACTGACACCATTTGGATTCTTTTAACATTAATAATAATAAACCAGGGAATTTGATAATGAGCCCTCATTCTGTTGAGGCTGCAGCATCACCCTAAGGCAACAACAGCAGCATTTTTTCCATTATTACTTCAACACTCTGAATTCTGAACAGAAGCAGATAGGGAAAAAGAAAAGATTTCCGCAGATGCTGTTTAAAAACATGAGATGCACAGAAGCATTAAAAGGCAAAAAATGCTGTGAACATGCCTGTAAGGACAGCTCTTAACATTTCTGATTGTTTGCTTAAACATTGAAGTTTTTAATTTATGACAAGAAAAAATAATCTACAAGTGCCTTATAACCACTTTATATAACCAAATTATTAAGTGTCACCTAGCTAAAATAACTTTTCCCAGTTGCTCTGCCTTTCTTTTTGTTGGCATTCAGGCTGTCAAATACAGCAGGCTTAGTTTATCCTAAAGTGATGCAGCTGCTACTGCATTTTCACTTTGAGAATTTCTGACTAATTGTGAGTGCCAATCTTCACATGGTAGTAAACCCCAAACACAACAAAAGGCTTTCAAACCCAGTGGCCCACTGTTCTCTTTCCAGTGTTTGTGCCATTTTTGCCTCTGTGGGTATAGGACACTCTCACACCTTCTCTTGTATTTTCATAGACAATAGAGGGTTTCCTAGGTTTTTTTCATTTTCAGGCTCAAAGCATGCTGCCATTATATATGGTTAGCAGCAGTTGCAGTGTAATCATCTTTTGTTGTTCAGATAATAATAAAGATGAAATAGTTTGTGAGTAGCTGATTATTGAGGTCACCCACACTTCATGTACTTCAGAACACCGTCTTTTTAAGGTAAAGGTAACTTAGTGCACCTAAGTCTTGTTTCAGCTCATTGTGCAGCCTGCCTTACTGGAAGCTCAGTGCCTGATTTCCTCAAGACAAGGTGCATGCTTCAGAAGTACCATACAGGCCTAAGCACAAAAAGCAATTCTAGCAGACCCAGATACCAGCAAAGTGAAAAATACAGTTATCATTTTCTCCACAATAACAGCCATTACTAACAATATCTCTGATTCCAGATATCCTAAACCGTTTGCTTAAGCAGCTGTGCCTGTCACTGGATTTGATAACAGTATAGTTAGCTGCTACCTCACCTATGTATCATCTATTACAGGGCTTTTTCAGCATTTTGTTAGCAAATGTCTGCCTTTACAAAGAATTTAAATAAAATTAATTCAGTGGATTTATACTGTAGTTTATATTTGCATTTGGACTTACCAGATCTCATGATCCGTATTTTAAACTCACATTTTATATCTCATTACTTGTAGCAAGACCTCCACGAATGAACTGAGTAATAGACATTTATAATTGAATCTCCTGCCATATTTCATAAAGCTTTTGTGAAATTACATATTATACATATGACAAAGTTAGTTGTGTGTCATTTCATAAGTGAATCTATCCCCTTGCCAGGATTTCCAAATGACTTTCTGGTAAGGAGAACTCAGACTGTAACACTGCATGTTTGCAGAGAATTTTCAAGCTATCAAGACAGGTACATTTTGAAAAATGTCCTGGAGAGCTGGGAATATATGATTGAAGAATAAA
The DNA here is from genome assembly GCF_034315485.1 of Pezoporus occidentalis. Taxonomy (NCBI): domain Eukaryota; kingdom Metazoa; phylum Chordata; class Aves; order Psittaciformes; family Psittacidae; genus Pezoporus; species Pezoporus occidentalis. The sequence continues at coordinate 156,282 of NW_026914829.1, forward strand.
ATACAGGTCTGTCATTAATTAAGGTATCTCCAGTGGAATATGTGGATGTGTCAGGTATATCATCACATGCTGAAAGACTTCCTGCTTTTGACAAAATTTCAGCTGGTTTTAGGAGTCAGGCCCTCAGACAAGCATTAAGCGTCAGCAGTTACTTAGCTTGGGTGCTTTGGGGAATGTGATACAGTCATTTTTTTAACATCTTTTCACCAAATGCGTACCTGTTCCCTTTCTTTGATGATATGAAATTTAGTATACTTTGCTTTGTTCACCATGTAGATACTTTTTTTGCTCAGAATTTCTATTAAAAACTCTACTGCAGAAGGTCATCAACAGTAGGATATGTACACATAGCCATAGTGTAGCTATAGAAAACTGTATCTTCTCTCCCAGTAAATTATGAACTTTGAAATATGTTGTAGCTGCATTTTGTGGTGTGTTTTTTGTTCTCTCTACTTAGTTGTGAAAACTTTGCAGAAAAGGAACTGCCTCTACTGCTGCTAGTCAATTCCAGAGAATCTGTCTTGAAAAGAGAAAAATACTATCAATCATGCACAGTACCTCCCAAAACTCACTAGCTGTCATAAGGCACTTCAGTGCTTGTCATCACTTGCTTATATTGCAAATCTGAATTGCTATTTTGTTTTCATTATTTATATATATTGCCTATGATATCCTAATGAACCACTTATGAATTAATAAAAGTAACTATGTATGAAGTATCCACTAAATAAGCCTTTTAAATAAGTGACAGAAGGACAGTATCAGTTGCTGGTTTTGGCTTTTGTGTATTATTTTATACTATTTATACTTGTTTTCAGTATTCCGTATCATCAGTTCTGGCTGATTATGTATTTTTTATTTATTTGGGTGGATAAAGTATATGTTATGTATTACAATGAATGTTTCAGAAAAGTAGAATTCCTGTCAGCACAGTTTCTACTGCCTGTATAATTGGGTGTTAGGTTCCATTTCAGGGGATCTATGCATAATTTTAAGACAGTAATGATACATCAGTACATACTTTTCTTCAGGAACAAATACAGGTCTTGTTCTATCGGTGGGAGTAAAGGTCATCTATATGTAACCAGTTGATTTTGCTGACACAGTGCAGTGTAATACAACTGTCATGTGTTTACCCAAATATCTTGGTCAGAAAAGCAAAAAAATTGCAGAGAAAAATCTATAAGAAATGTTGCAGCAGTCTTAAATGTGCCTTCAGTAGCATTTAGCAGTGTCTGTAAGCTAAACAGCTAATTCCAGTCCTAACATATCCTTCTTTGGCATCATCATACATTTATGTCACAGAAATATGGACTTCACTGTTAATTATAAAATTACAGCACCTAGTGGATTTCTTTAAAAAATTGTGAGAAAAGAAAATATGAAGATATCTAAGAAACTGAACATTCCTTAAAAGTTATACTTTGTAATGCCAGATTGGTTTTTAGGATTAAAGAGCCTCATGCAACAAAGCTCTAAGATCCCTGTTTCTTTTCTCCAAATAATCAGAGTGCTTGTAACAGATGGACCAGCAGTACTAGCATCCTTACCGAATTACTGACAGTAACATTTTAGAGCATTTATCTCTAGGACATGACAAAAATACCTCCAAGATAACTGATGGGATTAAAATTATTCACAGTACAATTTGTTATGGCGTGGTATTGACATTGAATCAGAAATGGGATAGCACCACCAAGTACTTTCATGTACATTGTTGAAAGCTTGCAATCTCACAGTGATCTCCCCACCTCTGTAGAAAGGCCCCAGTGCCACATTTTACATGGTTAATTGGTGTGAAGAAGGAGCCTGAGATTGAGCAGCTCTTGGTGCTGTGAGTGTGTGGTAACCAGAGCTCTACCTTCCCGCAGCAGGAATGCGTGACGTTTTCCAGGTTAATTCCCAGCTGCTTCACATACAGCGTGGAAATATCCACTGTCTGTACACCCATTAACAGTTCTCACTCAAGCAGTGAATGCTGGACTAGGTTATCTTTAAAGGTCGTTTCCAACCCCAGCCATTCTATGATTCTAAGTGTGGATGATGGGCCCTCCTTCTGACTTGTAAAGGTCAATTGAGTTTAGCTAGACTTAATCTGTGAATGTTAATTTTCTTGGTTTCCTTTCAATCAGTATAGCTGAATTCTAGCATGGTAGTAACATCTTTTGGGCATGAGTCAGACTTTACATGGTGAAAATTTCAGTTTGCTTCATTTAACAAAGTTCTAAACAACTGAAACTGTGAAGAAATGCCTCATTGATACCATTATATACTTTCTAGCCTTACTCTGTAGTAGACCTAAAGAAGTAGAAATATTCTATTATAAACTTTATTATAACATACTTCAGCGGTCATTTTACATCAACAGTCAGTGTCATACCTATAGAGGCTGAAGCTCTACATCAGCTGTTTCATAACTATGACAAAAATATTTCTCACACAGGTGATGTTGCTAAAAATTGTCTATGGAACACAAAATCCTGAACAAAAAGTGTTGAAATATTTTACTTTTTGTAGCAGTAGTACCATTTTATTATCTAAAAATAACTACCACAAAACCTTTTGTCATACTTGAGAGGTTTGGTTTTTTTGCATGAAAAATTCTGAACAGGATCATGCCAAAATACCACGCAGAGGAGCAAGGTGTAACTCTAAAACTGAGTTTTGCAATGATAGCATTGTATTATACTAATATAAAATGTTAACTAATACAGAATGAGTGAGTTAAGAACAGGAAACATAGATGATAAAGCCTCTGCTGAGTGTGGGTTGGAGGTTCATTATTACTATTTTGGGCTAATGAAGCTAGCAAGTGTGTTCTGGTCCTTTAGAAAGCTGTGTTTTCCACATATGTGTCCTGAGACAGTACTAATTTCATTATTACTGTAACAGCTAACAATTTTTTTAAATTATGAAGTGTTCTGTTTTCTAAAAAGCCGAAAGCTTTTTTTCAATTTCACAAAATTGAATAAGTAAAGCAAAAGGCTTATTTTTACAGATTTTACAGAGACTCCATAAAGTGAGTCTACGGTCTAATTTTTCACCTGATTGGGGATATTATTGTAAGCCATGGTAATAAAAATTGATTCTGTTATGTTCTTATTTGTTAGTAGATCTAGTCTAATATGTTTTACTGTGAACTGAAATGTGCTGAAAGGATTCACGATTCACATGATTAGATCTTATCTGATGACACAGTAATGAGCAGCTGAAGAAAAGTAACATTTTAAGGTACTCTATCTAATTCATAAATGAACATGAGTATAGTGTCAACATTTTCACCATTTCCAAAACTGTAGCTCATTTAAGGAAAGATTTTCCTGATTTCATTTTTAAATTAGCAAGTTCTTGCTCTCTGTTGTATGTCCTCTGATGTTCTTTTTCAGATAAATTAGTTAAACTTCAATTCTTTGATTAGATGTCAGTATTTCTTGGAAGAAAAAATTAATTTAAGCATGAATTAAATTTATTTTTACAGATTCACAGACAAGGCTAGATGTGTCTGCATGAACATGAGGGTTTTGAACAGGAATTTCTCCCATGACTCCAGAATGTACACTGTGTAGAGAAATAATAGAGGACTCAGAGGTTCTTGAGCTCTCCCTGTAAATTTATGTTTATAGAAACCAATTTCTTAATAGAAGATACTCTTTTATTTATTTATTTTTTTACATTAGGTATAGTAGCTTGTTATATTTTTCTTACGCCTATATACTCTTTTGTCATTAAGATTTCTTCTAATTTGCTTTAGTAGAATCAGTTATTTTCTGTTATTATTCTCAGAAAATGTGCTGAAACCTATAATAAGTTTTCTTAGTTTTTAGATTCTAAGGATAAATATGAAGTTCTTCAGAAAAAAAAAAAAATCAGTTCTGAAACTAATTTATTGGGGTATAATGTAAAACTGCTAACAAAATGTCCTAATAACTGTTTCATGGAATTCGTATTGTCCCACCTCTTTCAAGTGTTTTGTCTTTTTTAAGGCCCTGTATGTTCTGAGAGGAAAGATCTGTCAGCCTAGTTGAAATCACGGGATTCTCCTGCTTGTTTACTTCACATAGGGACATTTTTTGTAGGGCATTGTGGATACTAAATGTTATACGGGTTCAAAAAGAAACATATATAAATTCATGAGATTGAGATTCATTAAAACATATTAAATTAAAAGTCAGAATCTTTGGCTCATAAAGTCCACAAGTTGCAAACTGTTGGAGTCCAGAAGAGTATTCCAGAAGCATCAGTACGTATTTGCCCCGTTTATATCCTCTTCTGTGGTATCTTCTCTTAGCCCCTATCATAAAGAGAATCCTGGTCTAGGCTGTGGCTTGACTGCCTGTTATGATACCAGGATTTTACTTGTATAATAGCTTTACTCACATGCAAGCTTCATCTGTGCTTCACCTTGGCTGTTTTTCACAGAAAACAAAGAACGCGATGGTTATAAGAGATGCAAGGTCTATTTGGAGGGAACAGCATCTGAGAACAGACTCACCACCTTGACATTTTTGACCCCAGATCTCTCATATCTGAAGATACACTTGGATCCCTCCTTTATATTTTCCCATTTGGAAATCTCCTGTCTGATGTTTCTCTTAGCAGACCTTGAATCAGTGACATGCACCAGCTGCTGCTCTAGTGCCTTCCCAGCCCCCTTAGAAAAACAGAAGGGTTGCCACTCTAATTGTAGAGAAACAATAATTAATTTATTTTGTTGATCCATCAGGACTTTGTTTTTATCTCCTTGATGCATAAACATAAGCAAAGAAGAATCAACATGTTTTGTCTCCAGATACCTCCTTATGCAAATGTGTGAATCTAATTAAAGACCAGGCAGTACATTTTTACAGCAATAGTATCTGTTCAGTTGCCACACATTCTGTTCCATGCAGAGTTGTATGCCATAGTAGTAAATAGCTTCATTGATTGCCAAAGAATAAAAAAGGAAGTCCCATAGTTCTTGATATAACTGAAAATTTCCTATAGATTAAGAAGAAAATATATCAGCTTGCAGGACTTTTTGGGGAAGATATCAGTCTATGGTTATGTTATTATTTGCTCTTTCTAGTTCCTCTTCCACATTTTTAATCAAGTCTAACAAAGTCAACATGGTAACAGAGCAAGACCTCTACTGTGAGCAATTAGTAATGCCAACATGATTTACAAATTCATTTTGTGCTTGAATAAAATTTTGAAAACATTTCACTGTTGAAATAATGGCTTTATGTCATACAGTTAGTTCTTTAAAACCAATATGAAGTCTCTTACAAAACAGTTTCTGTACAAGAAACAGTTCAGGAACAAAGGAACATACTCTATAATGAGATTTTAAACATCTATTTTTTATTTACATGCAGTGCATAAAAGAAAAAAAAGAAGTTTTCGTTCTGTTGGTTGAAGATACAAAAAGATATTAGACATTTTTTATGATAGTTTATAACAGCTGCAAACACTTTGTGATAGCAGTCACTGTCATACTTAGCTTTACAGACTCTATCTTGGCTTTGTACTACCGTATCTGACATCAATCAACAATGTTAAAAAAACCAAACCAAGTGCAAATTTCAATATTTATACACATGCATTAAAATAAATGTAAGTTTAAATCGGCTTAAACAAGACTACTCAGTGTCTGACTCTGCTAGGCATTAGAAAATAAAGGTAAACACTTTCAAAATGACAGAAGTTAGTTATTTCGTATTATCCAAGTTGTGAACTGGAAGTAGTATGCTAATGACATAGGGGTTTATATCTGTTTGTTTCTTTAATTTGTGAGAGGTTATTTGACTTGAGAAAGTGTGTAGGAGTCTTTATTTATTTTTTTTTTCAAATGAGAGGTTTTGTTTTTTTTTTGTTGTTTTAAAAATCTGAAAGTAACAGCTGACAGTCCAAAAGTAATTAAAGTGATTTAGTAGATAAATTAGATTAAATGTCTTGGATCATTTACCAGCAGTTCATCCATTGTGATACTTTTTAGTAGGTTTGTTACCAAATGAATGTAGTAAAAAAACCCAGAAAAGCAATTACATTTTCCAATCTGAAATCCATCAGCACTGAGACTGTTAGAAAATATCTGAGGTGTGACTCAGGGTGAAATATGGAACAATCAAACAGCACTAAAGTGCAGAATGTACCTTTGTTAATAATTAGATACATCAAGCTAAAAGGGCAGGTGTTTCTTACCCTGGGACACGTTCTTGTGAACATATTTTGGTTTTATTGTGTGCTTTGAGATTCTGTTTATTTCAAAAGAATCATCAGCACTGCTACTGCTCTAAATTGTATCTGAGCTGTGCTGAATGATAGCTCATTTCAAACTTGTTTTTTCCTCCCATATTCATTTTTCATCTATGATTTGAAAAAGAAGTAATTTCATAGATGACTATTTATACCCAAGCAGATATTAGTATTGTAGATGGGTAACATATTTAAAAGTAGTAGTAAACGTAATTTCAGTATTGCTTTGTTCACTGCTTTCCTGTTTTCTTTATCAGGTACTAAACAATCATAATATCTGGTGGTGTTAGTGTCAGAGCTGTGACACTGCTGTAAGGTTGTTTTACAGTTGCAGTTGCTCATCAGACTGGGAAAAATGTATAGAAAATTAATGCTAAAGTAGTGCAAGTAGTTTTCAAAATTAAACTGAGCTCAGCACTGCTGATGAATTCAAATAAAATTTTCCATCATAAAGTACCATGTCATGTGAAAATAGAATCATAATTGTGTTTTGATATATAAAAACAGAACTTGGGAGAGGCTCCATACTCCATACTTCAGGCCCATGATCTCTGGAGGGGAAGAATTAAAAGTGTTACTTGATCTGTGTTTGTGAACCAAAACCTGGATACAGTAAGTTCATGGTGAACCGTGAATTCAGGGGAGGATTGGAACTAGATGATCTTTAAAGTCCCTTACAACTCTAACCATTCTATGATTCTATGATGACCTCTACCTATTATTCTTGGGTTGCACCAGTGATGCAGTTAAATTGGATTTATTTTGTTTTTGCAGTGATTCTTAAAGATACTATTTATCTCTTCTATTTCTCTTTTCTGTTTCCTGCAATGCATTTTGCCAATCCTGTAATTCTGAAAGGACTTTTCAGACATTACTGAAAGAAGAGAACAGTTGGTATACAAAAAGACCTGTCAAAGGAGTGATACCACATTTTTTCTAATCTATCAATTATAGTTCTGAATCCTGTTGCTTCAGACATTTCCGATCTTTTTTAGAAATTCTTGAAGTTGCCAGTCAGTGAGGCTCTTACTATAATTTGACAGTTCTATCTTTAATCTTAGGACTCTCATGGATGCATACTTCCCAGCTATTGTTTCCATTATCCAAGGCTAAGCAAGGATCATTGCTTGCTTTTCAGAAAATTAATAGTTCGTTTCTAAAAATGACAGTAAACTGCATTACAATGCATGTTCGTTTCTAAAAATGACAGTAAACTGCATTACAATGCATTCCAGATGGCCTGGAAGTATTTTTCTAGAACAGTGCTGTGGTTCAACCCCACTAGGCAGCTCAGCCCCACGCAGCTGCTTGCTTACTTAGTGGGATGGTGAAGAGAATAGGAAAGTTAAAAGTGAGAAACACTGTTTTCATCACAAGTCCAAAACGTAATATCTTGTGGTGTTAGTGCCAGAGCTGTGACACTGCTGTAAGGTTGTTTTACAATTGCAGTTGCTCATCAGAGCACCATACTGTGAAATACGTGAAAAAAATTACCTGGCTCCCCAGCCAAAACCAGTAAAGTCATGCCACTGAAGTTTGCTGTGGAGCATCTCAAGTTTAAAACTGGAAGAATCACATTATGTGTTAAACAGGCTTCCCAGGAAAGTGGTAGAATTACTGTCCCTGAAAGTGTTAAAAAAACACATAGATGAGGCCCTCAGTGATGTGGTTTAGTGGTGGTCTTGGCAGTCCTGGGCAATGGCTGGACTTGATGATCTTAAAGGTCTTTTCCAACCTAGTTGATTCTATGATTATAAACAGTAACAACAGCAAAGTATTGAACTTCATGAAGTAATTCTTGAAATCCTAATTAGCAAGACAGAAAGACCAGCACATTAATCAATTAATGATAGCCTAGATTATTGGTTCTTTTTAGCTTTATAAAATCAAATATTATTTTTTTTTTACTTTTATGGTATCATCCAACATGTTAAGTGATAGAATTAAGGTAGTGCAAAATGGTTGATAACCTTTCATTTTATACCAATCAACCATACATCAGTGATAAATGGAACAAAGGAGAAAATAGCTATCCCTAAAAGTTCTGTTATTTCACTACCAGTACATCAAACTTGTAGGTTTATTTTGCTTCATGCCAGTAATATTTTGTTACAAAGTTAGTCTGAGAAGTGGTGTCCCTCAGGGATCAGTTTTGGGACCGGTCTTGTTCAACATCTTTGTCACTGACGTGGACAGTGGGATTGAGTGCGCCTTCAGCAAGTTTGCTGATGACACCAAGCTGTGTGGTTTGTTTGGTACATTGGAGGGAAGGAATGCCATCCAGAGGGACGTCAACATGCTTGCAAGGTGGGCTGATGCCAACCTTATGAAGTTTAACCATGACAAGTGCAAGGTCCTATACCTGGGTTGGAGCAATCCCAGGCACAGCTACAGGTTGGGCAGAGAAGAGATTCAGAGCAGCCCTGCGGAGAAGTACTTGGGGGTGTTGGTTGATGAGTGTGCATTTGCAGCCCAGGAAGCCAACCGTATCCTGGGCTGCATCAGAAGGAGTATGACCAGCAGGTCGAAGGTGGTGATCCTGCCCCTCTACTCTGCTCTTGTGAGACCTCACTTGGAGTATTGTGTACAGTTCTGGTGTCCTCAACATAAAAAGGACATGGAACTGTTGGAACAAGTCCAGAGGAGGGCCACGAGCATGATCAGGGGACTGGAGCACCTCCTGTATGAAGACAGGCTGAGACAGTTGGGGGCTGTTCAGCCTGGAGAAGAGAAGGCTGTGTGGAGACCTCACTGCAGCCTTCCAGTATCTGAAGGGGGTCTACAAGGATGCTGGAGAGGGACTCTTCACTAGGGACCGTAGTGATAGGACAAGGGGTAATGGGTTGGTAATGGGTTAAAACTTAAACAGGGGAAGTTTAGATTGGATATAAAGAAGTTCTTTCCTGTAAGGGTGATGAGGCACTGGAATGGGTTGCCTAGGGAGGCTGTGAATGCTCCATCCCTGGCAGTGTTCAAGGCCAGGTTGGACGAAGTCTTGAGTGGCATGGTTTAGTGTGAGGCGCCGCTGCCCATGGCGGGGGTGTTGGAATTAGATGACCTTAAGGTCCTTTCCAACCCTAACTATTCTATGATTCTAAGTATTTGAGCTTTGAACCAGTTCTGCAAATTAACTGCTCTTACAGCATATACATCAGTTGTTTTGAGTAAAACAAATGCTGCCTAGCTCTGTTGGAGATAGTAAACGTTTTGTGAGCAACCCTAAGGCCAAAAACGGAAATACACCAGTTGAAAATCTGCAGGTGCTTTTAGCTTTCCATTGGTGAGGACAGTGGACTTTCTAACTCCAGTAGTTTGGGACCTCTCTGAAATCACATGATCCTGGTTATCATCTTGTCCCATTCATTCCTGTCTGCCTTAGTATGGTTTTGATATTGCCAGCTGCTCGCTGAATGACTGTTAAAGCTAAATCTAAAATCAATATCAAACATGAGGTAAAGTATTAATCTTTAAATCTTGGAGCTGGTGAGAATATATGTTCTGAAATCACGATGGATGGAGGGAAGAGAAGATAGTCAGAAATGTTTCCTTTTAAAAGGAAAGTATTAATCCATTTTTTTCTTATTCTGATACTGAATAAAATTGAAATTTTGATAGTTTCACAAGGTGTAATAAAAAGCTAGTATTCGTCTCTCAGGTGTGTTCACCTGTCCAATCTGAGTAATTGCTTGTATCTTAGCTCACTGTATTAAATTTTATTGATTTTCCAACTTCATGTATAGCAGTGATTTTCCAATGGAATATATAGGTGGATTTATTTCAGCTTTAAAGAAAAAAACATCTAGCCTCATAATGGGTTTGTTTACTAAGTTGTCTATGATTTTATTAATAAGGGGAAAACTAGCCTAACCATCACAGCAACATCAGCAGCTTCATTTTGACATGACCTTTCAGAGTTTGCTGGGAGAAAAGAACAAACATTAAACCTCTAAAGGAGATGTAATAAATTTTATACCATTACTATTTGTGGCTTTCAAAGGAATACGTGTGAATTGGTAGACATGCAAATGTCAAACAAAATATAAAGTTACTTGTTTTGAGACTTCATGTTCTTATTTGCCACAGTTTTTGTTTATACAAAGCACTGATCCAAATCAAGAAGGGAGAGAAAAGAACACTTATCATGTCCAGGCTATGTAGTTTTTAACAGCTCCAGCCAGAAAAATTGCTCCACTTACCTGTAAATAAAACTTAATTCTCTGAGTACTTGAATTGATATGGATCCTTGATACAGTATCCTAATACAGATCTGTCTGAACTGCAGTTCCATAGGGTCTTATGAATTGAAGAGCAAGTTTGTACAACATGATTTGTACTTCTAACATAGCCACTTGTCTGTGATCTAAGTGGTTCACTCAGGTGAACCCTATTCAGACTTGAGAGATGGATTCCATCTGCCTATTATAACCATGGCTGAAAAATGTTTCTCTTCTGGGCTGATATTCTCACTGATATCTTCCTCACTTTTCTTTCTCTTGATCACACCTACAAAATGCTTCTGAACTCAAAACTCCTTGTAGTGTTTATAATGCCATTTTTCTTGTGTCATTTGCTACTATGTTTTATAAAAATACTGATTGTATAAAAATAAAATTGCTTCCTTCCTATCTTTTTCATCACTGACTCGAAGGTCAGACTGTCCTGATTTTACTTTACATTAAAGTCTAAGTGGAACAGTTTAGATTAACTGTCTGTGCTACAAAAACTCAGTATCAGCTTCCAGGTGCTGTTTTATTTTTGATTACAACTCAGTTGTTAAACAGGTCTTATAATGGAAAACCGCTAGAATGATCATTTTTCTCCCCTAAGAATATGGTGAAAGTCATCCCACTACATGAGAAAATCACTGACATCAGTGAAAGATATCGACAATTTGGAAAACTATGAAAGCATGCAGCACACTATTTAAAAGTAGGTAATTAATTTGAAAATACAATACCATGATATTAATTCTCTAGTGCAACAATTACTAATACTGAATTATTAAAAATTACTAAAATTAAATTTACTTCTTTTTAAGATAGATTAATATCACTAATGAGATGTATCCTGCACGTGATAAATAATACTTTTTAATTTATTGGGGTTTTCCTATACATTTGCTTAAAATTTTGTCGCTTAATATACAATAATGATAAAGAATAACAGGCTTTCTAAACATTTCAGCATCACAGTGCAGGAGGCCTGGATGTGGTTTCTAAGAGCTTTTTGCATTTTCTCTGCATCCTCTGGGCACTTAAAAGTACTTAAAAGCTGTGCAGTGCAGTGAGTTCTCTAGCACTGACACCATCATCAGAGGTAAGTGCTACTCGCTTGACTGTAGCAGCACCAAATCTTGAGATGAAAAGATCTTTCCTTAGATATGTAAAAGTGAGTGAGGAATCAATCTAATTTGGAAAAAGTTTAATGGAAACTTTCCTATTACATGTCATTTGCATTTCACTATTCATTGATGCCCTAAACCAGCTTCAGATATTTTGCTTCGCTTCGTACATTGCCATCTCCAACGAGATCTACCTCATTGTGTAAGCAGAATATGTGCTCATAGTGTCAGAATAAACTGGAGTTTGGAGATTTACAAATTGTGAGTCTCTTTTGCTTTCACAGTAATGTCCTGCTTTTGTTTGTCAGACAGATAAGCTTTCAGTAGCTCAAGTGGAGTTACCTTCTGAACTGAAGAGAAAAAAAAACATACTGACACATTAATATTTTCATAGAATCATAGAATAGGGACATTTTAGGGACTTGTCCTGGTTCACTGAGAAACTCTTTATATTGGCATATTTTATACTTTTATTGTCATGTAACATTCATATATCTTCTAGTTTGTGTTCTTTGCATCAGAGAGCATCAGTTTTTTAATAGCTCCTGTGTTTTTTTCATGATCAAGCTAGGTATACTAAAGATCTGTTGCTGCTTACATACCTTGCTTCACAAATTCTCTTTTGCATTTGAGGTACAAGGATTACTTTAATAAAAGACAAACGTTGCTGTATTTGTTTTCTTGCCTGGAAGAGAAGATTATTTTCCTGCTAGGATCCTTTGTAGAAATATGTATATATACAAGAAAGTGTTTCTAAAATTTTGGCAAATGCTGGAAAATAATTTGTCACTTGCTTTCCAGCATTTGCGTCACTTCACTTGGTGTATTTTGCAAATCATATTCTGGTGATGTAGTTTGGCCACCTGGACTTGAATTATTATCAAGCATAAGTTTTGCTTACCTTGAAATTAATGCGTTTGAAGTCTGCAGTAAAGACAGAGAGAAAATGAGATTTTTGTCTACAAGTATTTTTCTGTAGGGTAAAATTATTATCTGTTGTTTCATTGACCACCTTGCTATTAATTTGAGCGTATTTATTTAAGTATATTTACAAACTAATGCTATAAATCAAACCAACACTGTGTTTGAGGAGACCTACTTACAGCAATACAAAAGGTGTTACATTAATTCTAAAATCTATTTCTGTACAGTTAAACAAAAGGGAAATTATGGTAGGTGATGCGTAATGCTTCACTGTTAATAAGCATGTGGTATTTTGTAGTAACTGGAGTGGTTCTGAAATAAGAGCTTTTAGTCTGTACTAATCACTTAACAGGTTCCTAAGTAAACCACAATCTAAAGCTGAAATATTGTTTTCCTCTTTCTTCAGAGAACACCCCTAAACATGAAAGGCATCTTTGTCACATAGAACATAAACCACAAAATTAGAATAAAGTAACTTTTTGTATAGATGAAAGTCAGACCCTTACTGCAAAGAGGTTAAAAGGGATTGAAAGCATCTATTCCAGAAGGGTGGTCTCCTAGGTGTATTGAAACTCTCATAGACTTTTTTATTACCTCTGGGACTGAATTTTGTCAGGCTTCTTTGGGCAGGCAGAATGGAGGGTGAGAAGAGATGGCGTTGGGAATGCCTGTGTTTACAGCCATGCTGAAGGATTCTTCCATCTCCAAACAGAGCTTACTCAGCTGTTCCTTGAGGATGCAGTCTTCCCCCTCTTTCTTCTTTCTCAGGACAGACTTACACTGACCCAAAATGCAGCAGCTATGTCAAGGCAATAAATTTCTTGTCTACTGTTCAGTCACTTCTGCTTTGAGAAAATAATAGAATCATACAGCTGGTTGGTTTGGAAGGTACCTTTAAAGGTCATCTAGTCCCACCTTCCTGCCATGATCAGGGACATCTTTAACCAGATCAGATTATTCGAAGGCCCTTCAATGCTACAGTCTAAAAATCCATGCTTCTGTTTGCACACAGCAGGCAATCTACAAGTAAATTGAACAGTTACCCTTTTAGTTTCACCTACACCTAGGAGTTTGCCACATCACTGGAACATCAAGTCAGTGGAAAAAGCAAGAACATGAGCTGAAAGCTCTAATAGTGAACATCCGTCTCCTCTGGCACTTCTGCTACTGGTTATGTTTTGGAAGGTGAGAGTGACGGTACTGCACTCAAAGCCAAGACAGTCAACATAAAGAAAATAAAATTATTCATTCATTTAAAGTAATGTCAGACAGTATTGAATTTACAACTTGGCAGAATAAGGCTGCTAAAAATAAAGAATTATTAAAAAAAAATAGAGATTGTGCATTGCTGGGTTTTCAGTTGGCCCCTTCATTAAGTAATCTGATAATATTGCTTACTTGTTTATAATAGTCTTTTCAATTTCATGCGACTAAACTGGTTGTGTGCCTGCAACACTGAGCCCAATTAAACTACTTTGAAATTATCGCTGTTGGGATTAAGTGAACATACATATTTGTAAATGTTCCTGCTTTGTCTAAATGTTGCTGTCTTCTAACTGTCAAAATAACAACCAAAGCTACTGCAATTCAGATATATTATTATTGTTGCTGTTATTAAATATTAATACAGTAAATAGCCAAAAAATCAATTGGAAAATACTTTTCTAAGACCATACAATGTTAAATACAGTCTACTGCAAATGTTTTAAATGATCATTATATGTAAGTGGTATTTCTAATTTGGTACTTCCTAATATAACAGTAACAAATGTATGGAAATGAAGGAAAGGAATGGAGATACTTTTTCATTTTATAGTGTCACATTCTTCAGAAAATCCTGTCTAAAAATAAATAAATTGCATTATCAAAACTGTGGGGACCCAGCAAATTACTGGTTTGTGAATCTTCAGAGGAAAGAGTAACTACATTGAAAGGTCTGTTTTTCTAATTCTTGTTCTGATGCTAACTGAAGATTAATCCAACTTAATCTGTTAATAATTTTAGACCATAAATATTCTTCTGTCATAAATGTTCTGTTATTGATTTTTTATTTTGACCAAACTCTAGATTTACCTATGTGATTTCCAAAAGAAGCCATGACAAGATGTTAATATAAATGGAAAATGGGGAAGAAATCACTTTTGTATTCCTATTTTGGTCTTTCATGTTTCCTTTTAAAAATGCACATTTTGACAGAGTAGAAATTAACAATGTTTATGCTCACATTGTTTCTAACCTTTCTCATTCTCACTTGTAGACAATGTCACTGGCTAATCTCAGGCTGTTATCATACATAGCAACAGTATCGAAGCATACGCCATCCCAAAATCGAGTCTCAGGGAAAACTGTAAGATGCCAATTTAAACAAATTAAAACATTGCAATCAATCCAGTGATTCATTTTAAGTAAGAAATAGAACCTAGTAAATTAATTAATTCCAGGCTTATAAAGTAGAAAAGCTTACACTCTCTGGTCCAAGAAGTTAGAACTTCTTGTTGAACTTGCTGTTGGTGGTTTTAGTATCCTTCTGCCAAAATACAGCATTTATTTTTATAATTCTGTTGTAGCTTTCTGGATTTTATTGTCCAACCACCTAATTAGTTTTGTAAATGGGAGTCTACATTATGAAATTGCTTTGAAATGCAATCTTCTGCTGAATACCACATATTTACTTTTGCTGCATCATTACTGGTATAATTTTCTTATTTTTTTCTTAGTATGATGTTGTTCTTAAGTCCTGGGGTTTTTTTCTTGTTTTTTTTTCCCTCTGGTTTTGTGTGCCAGTAGCTGCTTAGCCATCTGTTCTGTGGGACAATATTCTGCCCATTTATCTGCAAACACATTACTGTTTCCTTTTTTTTTTTATTAAGAATGTATACATACACTAACCCTCCCCAGAAAAAAGAAATCAAACAAACGAACAAAACCAACCCCAAAAGTATTTTGTAATAAGGAAATACAACCAACTTTCTGGAGAAGCACTGAATCTGTTGAGCACAAATTATTGTGTGTCAAAATAAAGAGAGGCATAAAGACCTCTATAACATGTTCCTATATAGTTTAGAGATCTTGCAAAGTCCTAGGAAGCATACTGAATTTTGTTTCAAAACAGAAATCTAAAAAGGTCACATCAATGTTTTCTACATTAAAAGCATTAGTAGAAGGACGTCGATCATTGGTTGGTTAATCACTTGACACACTACCAAATTAATTTCTCCATTGTATGAATATTTGTTAAAAAATAGGAGATAAATAGCTCAAATGAACATATATATATTATATATATTAACAAAAATTTTGCAGCTCGTTCTTGAAGGAACTTACTGCTACAGGGGAGGTACTGATAGCCAGAAAATGAGAAATTTCAGGAACAACCTAAACCTGCAAATCCAAACAGATTAAATTTACACAATTCTGAAAATTAGGCATCTATGCCTAAAAATCTCATAAAAATCTCCTAGGTAAATAATAAAAATTTCTTACAAACACAGTGTAGCAATATAGAAACTGTTATTTATCTGTGAACATTAAATTTAATGTTCTCAAAAATGTAGCTTGTATTTCACACATAATATTGATCATCAATTATCTGGTGCCAACCACAGGACAAATTAGTCTGCAGTGTTATCCAGATGGAAGATTCCGCTTCAACTGACTAAAGATGACACACACAGTGAAAAAGTCTGAATATTTGTTCAAATTAGACTTTTATAGCCAATTACTCGACAAGTATTTCTCTGATCCTTTGGGATAGGAATGTTAGTTTATGTGTTCAAGCACCATTGAGGAGAATAAAATTAAAATTAGCAGGCAGAAATAAAATTGAAGGGACTGAAAATACGTTGATATCTCATAAAGCAAAAAAGATGGCCTTAGAATTTTGATAGACATAAGAATTACAAATACACAAATAAAATATGTACACATTATCTGACACTGTAAACCAACTGAAAGTGAAGCTATTGAGCTGCATTCATTAGCATAACTAAACAGTTACTATTACAATGAGTAATACATGACCTCTAGTAGACCAATGTTCTGAAATGTCTTTTAAAAATGTATTCTGACAGCTGCCTTTTTCACCCTGAAAACCAATACTTTACTTCATTCACTCCTTTTACCAGTTCATTAGACCTCAATCAAGACACTGAAAACTCATGTTCATACTTTACAGAACAAATATATTAATGAGTGAACTTCAAAAGATTTTTACAAGTCCTTGCTTCATTAAAATTTGCCATAGTATGTGTCACAGTGACCTTAAAAGCAAACTGCTTTTCAACATCAAATATAATAGTGCATCACGAAAACTCCAGTGTAAATTAAGGTTTGATATTCAAAGTTACCTTAATTGTTTTCCTGTAATTGGAAGAGATTAAAAAATAGAAATGAAGATATAAAGGACCTTTATTTCCCTCCTATTTATAAACAGAGTTTTGTTTTTTGGTTTTTTTTTTATTTTTAAATAGATAAAACTCTGGTGGTTTTGCAGGAAGATCATATTTCCTCTCAAATATCTTAAGCTTGAAGGAAATATTAGATAATAACTTCCCAATTTCCTCTATGTCAAATTCAGGAAAAGATTTAAGCACTTATGCATCATTTTGAATGCAGGTGGTAAAATACATCTGATTAGGCACTGTATCAATTAGGAACATTCTTTTTGCTTTAAAATCCAACATATTTAGGAGCAAAGTAAAGTAAAAGTTTTTAGATTAAGCTAATCAAGCATTAAAAGATAAATGACCAAGTTGTTTTCTAAACTAGTAAAAGCAGATAGCAAGTTGCTAATTTTGTTTCTGGGTTTTGAATAATCCTGGATTGTTTGCAATTCCTTCAACACCCAACTTCTTGATTATTTTTCACACCTTCTGTTGAGGTACTGTCTTCACAAAATCTTGAACTGAATATGAATGACCATTTGTGGCCATTAACAGAGTAAGTTTCATCTTATTCTATGAGACAGATAATTTTTTCCCTTTTAGGGATATACAGAAGTTGTCAGGAAATACTGAATTCTCATATCCAATAAATTGATGCAGTTATAACTTTACTGGTGTACAGCAACTGAGGGTCTAGGCAAAAAATAAAAAAATGGTTTTTCCTTTCTAAAATGTGAGATCAGAAGAGGAATAATTAGGGCTACTAAACAGGAATACGAAAATAATTCCTTCTTCTTGTGGCTTCCTGTTTCCCAAAGCATATGAACATCAAGCTGCTTTACTGACATTCCATTTTGTCAGGCAAGCAGCTAATTCTTGAACTTCCCAGTATGTAAGGAATACTAAAACTATTAACAGATCAATTGCTTTTCCTGAAATAAAACTAATAAAGTATTTACATTGGGTTGATCTAGTTATTACAGTGCAGCTGCCAAAGAGGGTAACTTATCTCTAGGCAGTATGTAATGACAATTGTTATATGTTTCAGATAACTATGAAATCATTAATTTCCTATATGTTAAATGGTGTGCATAACTCTTTGTGTTCTGTCATGCAATCTTAACAGTAATATAGAAAGCAGAACAAGTCACATAAAAATTATTAGCTGGATCAGGCCAGCAGGTCATCTAGCTTAATATCCTGTCTCTGAGCAAAACCAGTCAAAAATACTTAGAAGGGATATAAAAAACAGGGCAAATGTGATTTTTTCTAAAGTACAATTACTTCAGCTTCCTTTAGACAGTGAGACTAGGATTTCCTGAGCTGTGAATCCGTTATAGTTGCTAGTCTGGTGGATTGGTTTTCTTGTATTTTCTTACAGATATGCATTCTCTGAATGGTTTGTAATCATTTTCTTTTGGCTTTCAAGACTGTGACCTGATATTATCCATGAGTGCCCTTAGTTTTTGTATTACAAGACATGGAGGAGTCATTTGTTTTTCACATTTTCATCTGCATGTTGAATAGACCTGGTCTGTTTCTCACTCTGGAAGCCATACCATCCCTTTGATCATCCCTGTTTCTCTTCTGCGTTTCATTGTAACTCTGCAGATGAATGTTACCAGGCTGCATGGAAAAAATCAGAAGAGACTTTTAATGACATCATCTGCTTTATTTGCCTGTATTTTTTTACACTCTTTTCATCTAATATTTCTCCACTTGTATGGCAGTTTCCTTCAATGAAAATGAAATTCTGTCCTGCTCTTGAGGATTGCTTATGTGACCCATTGTCTCCCAGCACCTCCTCTGAGTCTTCACAATTACATATACCGTCTTTCTGCCATTTGAAGCCTCCCAGCAATCTACAAAGTAAGAGATTAAGTCAGTGATCTGAATTCAGATCTCCCAGTTGACAGCGGAGACCATTATCAACAAGGCACTAAGCTGTCCTGATAAAGAGCAACTTCTGCATTTTATTCCACAGGGATTTTTGCCTCATGATGTAGGAGTTCAGTTACAGCAAGCAGAAGGTTTTTGTGCATTGAAACAAATGAATGAAAGCAGCAAGGGTGAAATCTATTTTGCTTCATATTTTATTGTCTGGAAACAGGTGAACTCAACTAATCAATTAGTTCATAGATTTCTAAAGTTACAGTCATTAAGGAAATGCTGATTGTATTTCTGTACCATTGTAGGTGTGTGTGATGCCTTATGAAATACCCAGGTCAGATTTTGTATGTACCAGACATAATCCCTAGGAATTATCTGAATCATATTTATTTCACTTTGATTTTCTTCACACCATGAACATGAGATAAAAGAATGCATTGATCTCAGGTAGTTAAATTGGGGTCCCTGTGATATTCTGTGAGCATAAGATGGATAGAGCAAGTCACGTTTTCATCAGTCCCTTGATAGTGCTGCTAAACTGCCTTTTTGCCTGCTGGGAAGAAAAACCTTCATTCTTGATAATAAGGAAAAGGTCTGATCCACTGGTTGGCAAAGCTTTTATCATCTGTATTTCTACAATTTTCTTTGAGTGATGGAAATGAAGAACAAGAGAACCTGTCCATCAGTTTGAGATCTCTGCGATAGGATGTTTACCACTGTAATTGAAAAATACAAATAGCAAATTCAGAATTTAAGCCCCTGACTTAAAATTCTGACATCCTAAACAGTTCACAACCTTAACATTTCAACTCCGAACTACTCTATTAACTTGGTTTTGCCTAAAGAAGATCCTCCAGCAGGCCATTTCATTCTGATGCACAGACATCAAGGGTGAGAATTTTCATCTAACTTCAGATACTGCCGGTGTACATGTCTACAGCTAAACTAGAAATCCTCAAGTCCTTTTACAGCAGGTGAAGAGAACTAGGCAGGTTTAGGCCATGATTCACCTGGTCTTTTTAAATGTTTACTATAAGCTGAGGAGACTCGCATCCTAGGATTATCCATTTCTCTTTGCTATTCAAGAGGACCAAGGACTTTCAAAGCAGTTATCTACCCTGTAGATTTTAGATGGCTTGGTCAGATGTTTCATCAGATCTCTTCTACCAGAAAGACTTTCTGCGTTTTCTGGTGTCTTGTTGTTTTGTGGTTTTTTCCCCTACTTGTCGTTATTATTAAAAGTGTTATTTATTTCTCATTTGAATTTATTTAGTGATGGCTGGTGCAGTTGATCTTTGAGATTACAAAGTTTATTTTTGACAGAATTCAATAGAATTTAACAGAACTCAGTACTAAGCCAAACTTGTCACAAAATGCAAACAATGAAAGTGCAAAATTAGAGATAGGAATGGAAACAGATTGATTCCAATTTACTAGTAGTATAAAACTGTATTCTTCCCCTTACTGCTGTTTATTTTCTAATTAAGAAAAGGTTAAATAGGATCATAATAGAAATTTGTTTGCACATGTGTTATTACAAAGATTTTAGTCAATAAAATCCCAGATAATCTATTTACTTCAGCAGAAAATCTGAACCTTCAGTTAAACAGTTAAAGTGCAATTCTTAACAATATGCACTGTTCAGGGAATCCAAGACCCAACTCTGTAGTCACTGTTATGAATTTTTGCAGGTATTATATCTTGAACTACTTGCAGTCTCCCTTTTTACCCTGAAAATGTTAGATTTTTTTATTTCTTCCAGTGTAATTGAGATCTGCAAATCTGTTACATTATGTGTTGTACTTAATCTTTTTTATACATTCATTTTGTTTATCACTGTATTATGTTGCTTCCTGATAAAGCTTGTATGCAGAGAATGTCCTACGTTTATTAAGCCATGTTGTTTGTTGAAACAGGGACATGTTCTGAGTATAAAAGTACTGCATGGATTTGATTAGTTGTATCATCCTGCTTTTCTCACTATTCTCTATTGATATAGTGTCACATTTGTCACTGTTTAGTTGCAGTAGCAGTTAATATCTCAAAAAGTTACATTCTGTAAATGGTAAAACTTAGGTCAAAGTATCATGATGCAATTTCTTTGTAGAAATCCTCCGTACTACAGAATCACCGTGCTGGTTACTCTATTACGTTCCCTCTCCTTCTTGTGGGAGACATAGTTAGCAAGTCCCTATTGTCCTTCAATTTTTCCCTAGTGCAGCGATCTCCAAACTATTTCAGTTGCACCCCCCATCAGTAAAAAATTTTTGAAGTCACTACACCAATGTATATTTATTTATAAATTACATATATGTGATACTGCAGTTCCAATATTTTTTTTCTTGCACCCCAGAAAATTGTCTTGTGTACCTTCTGGGGTGCATGCACTCCACTTTGGAGACCATTGACCTAGTAGAAGAGTCCATTGGAGTCATGGACAGAGCTGACAGTTGGTAGATAGTGGCCCCAGGAGAGAATAAATAAATGAAGTACGGAATCACTTATTACCAACCATCTTAAAATATGGAGCTCTGTAAATGTTACTAGAAAACATGTCCTATAAAATAAGTCTTATACACACATCATAGCTGGCATTGATATTATATAGTTAGCTTATTAAATTTCCGCGTATGCCCTCCTTCGCTCTGATTCACATAACCTAGTACTGTGCAGCTATGCTCAGTGCTTCATGGGACCTCAATTTTTGCTAATTCAGAGCTCAGTAGAATGAAAGAAGTGGAAAAAGAGATTCCAGACAAGCAGGTTTGTGTGTACTATTCTACCTATTTCATCACAAACCTGGATTTTAGGCTCTTAATACACAGACTCAATTAACTACATCAAGGAGCAACAACTGGTTTTTCAGAACCATGGTTTTATCTTAGTATAGGTGCTACTTGTAGATACATGTATTTTCCACGGTTTTTTTTCTAAAAGTTACTTTTTATTCCATGTTTTTTCACAGTTTATGTTTTTTTCTTTCAAGGCTACTATTTTTTTAATATTTAGAAAGAGTTTACAGTAACCATCCTCATGTACTATTTATACATGTTGAGACAAAGGGTTAGGATATGTTGAACACAATTCATCTTTTCACTGTCATTACCAATTATATGTATAAATTGAAAACAATAAGTTTGAGATGGCGATTTCTTACGGTACATAGAATGTCACCTTCCTTAGAACCCCATGTCAGGGAATTACGTATTACTGTTCAACATAGGCTTATGGAATGGATCTATAGGTATGTGTATAAGTTATCAGGAGCTTGACAAGATCTTCATTTTGAATTATGGTGTTTCTTTTGTCTATGGATTTCTTACAATCCTGATCGCAACATTCCACTATCAGTGAACTCCTTAAGGAAATCTGTCAAAGATTATTGCTAAGTTTTTCCAAAAATACTGTGTCATTTGGTAGATCTTGATAATCTTTAGGAAGAATAATGCTCTGTGTGAGGCTGCAATTTACTGCAAATAACTGCTTGCATTGCATCAACCTATTCCTTGTTATCAAACTGTTTGCTGCTGTTACTGAATTAATTTCAAATTCTGGGTCTAAAGTTAGCTGTATGTATAAATTCTGTTAAGGATAAAAGATGAGATGTGAAAAGTGTTTCAGGAGTAGGGTTTAGATTTTGTTACTTTTGCCAAATGCATCAGTACTGAAAAAATTTCATGTTGCTTGACAAATATTGAGGGTATTTAAAAGGTGCTTCCACTATATGCGAGATAGAAGACAAAAATACTTAGACTCAATGGATACTGCTACAGGTATGCTTGGGATGCTGGGGTTCCTACATGCTTCACTGTCTTGCCATATACTGGGTTATTTGTTTATCTAATGCTTGCCACTGAATTACAGCTTCATCTCCAGGCCTTCTTTTTGGAATTGTGTTCTGATTAGTGCATGACTTTATTCAGAATTAGTTTTTTTATTATTTGTCAATATTTAAGGAACAAGGCAATATGCATAATTAAAAACAAGTTGTTGTTACGATCAAATTTACAAAAGATAAAACAAGCTAGTATGATTAACAGTAAAGATTGTCTCTGGAAAAGAATGCTTTAGAAAGTTTTCATGGATAAATTTCCCTGAAGAGAGGATATCATATCATGCTTCCTGAGGCTGGGAAGTTCTTCCCTGCAGGATCTGTGGGTACCCAGACCTCTTCCTCTGCACTGTGGGACATAGAAAGCACAGCTGAGCTGTTGTATTGTGGTGTATGGTTTTGTTTTTTTAATGAATCCCTTTAACATGCATTTCTTTAACTATGGGCTGCATTTTGTTCTTTCTTCTTGAATCCAATAAAAGTTGCAAAGTATAAAACAGGGGCAGATTTCATAATGAAACAACAAATAAAGGGAATAAAAAATTTGAAAAAAAAATCATCCACATAGTAGTCATGTTTATTTGTAATCATCAGGCAAAAATCCACTTTATTGATTTAATTCATTCAATTAAAAATTGTTTACAAAAATATTACCTGAACTCAGACTGCTTTTCTCATTCCTCATTCTTTATTTATATCCCTAGTGATGAATTTGGGCAGTCTTCAAGGAGTATTGTTTAACTAGGATGCTTAAGGCATCAGGAAGACATTCCACCTAACCTCAATTGGCTCTACTCTGTTTTCTTCTTGCTTGAGTGGTTATTATTATCACAGCTACAGGGGAAAAAACACCAAACCAAAATAATACAAAACATAATGACAAAGATAATGAATGCAATAAATGTTGCAAATGTTAAGCTTTCATAGTTAAAAATTTTATGACTATTCATTTGCAAGACGAGAGTAGTGTAATGGAATAATGTATATACCACCCAATGTCATCTTCATCATAATTTCAAACCCAGAATATATGAGTATCGTCAAAATGAAGAAAACCTGTTTTTCTTGTCTACAACTATAAATCAAAGGTACTTCAAAAGGATGTCATGGGACAAAAGTTCTGCACAGACACATCTGTAAAGATGAAAAATTGTGGCAATCTTTCTAACTTTGCATCTTCTGAGAGTAGTCCCTCTTAAAATGTTCTTTATGCTTCTGGCAATATGCAGATGCTAGAACATTTTCATTTTCTGCGTAGTTAACTAGAATGTTTGAAATTAAATGTATATGCATGCTTTGCAAATAATGTAGTTGATTACACTATTCACAGGTATGCAGAAGAATTAATATTTTTAAACATGCTTTGCTGATTATATTTTATTTTATCACTTTATTTCATAATAATTTAATAAAATTAGATTTTGGTTATTCATTACAGACACAGCACTGTTTTTTCCATCCTTCACTGGAAATTCTTATTTGGAACTACCTTCTCAGACATCTGTATCTGAGACCAGGACTGCATCTGGGCAGGAAACAAGCAATCTGACGACTCTGTACTTGGCAGTGAAAACAACTGCTCTTAATGGCACAATTCTTTACAGTGAGTACCAATGATACTTGAAGTTAAGTATCAGTTTTAGCTCTTTCAGGTCCTTATTAACTTTAGTGTACATCAGCTGGCATTTCCTATTCAGCTGCAAAATGAGTCATTAAACTGCAGTAGAAGCCTTTTGGTATTCCAATGTGTGATGCATTATAAAATTTGAACCATCCTTCTTTGTGTTCCTCTGGAAAGTTCTTTAATTTATGACTCATTGAGCAAAATAAACTTACAAGTGAAAAAGATGCTTCCTGACAAGAAAGAACATAGTAAGCATATGACTCCAGTGATAAGTGTTACAGCTGTAAAATACAAATGTTGAAGAAGTTTTGAACAATTTATTACAGAAAAACATCTTCTCCATAATGAGGTTGAGACTCACTTTTTATTATAATTGTGATCTTGGTTCGATATATAGTTTGATTTGTGGAAGTATCTTAGTTTCTGAAAATTTGCCATATTTTTGATTTCACAATTCAGAGGATCCTTTTCTGGTCCCTGGAGAGCATACTTGCAGAGTTAGATGTGTGCTTGGTAATACCACATAAGAATGTTCCTTCTTGCCTGCATATTTCATTCCTCAGTATATGGCATGAACTTCTGAGACAGTATGCTTTTCATTAGTCAGCAAGAGAAATAGGCTTCTCTGCCAGTTGAATATCTTATTATATATTTTATATTGTAATTTCTATCGAAATGGAAAACCTGGAAAATGAAGTGATTTCTTCCCAAATCCAGGGAGAGCTAGGGAAATATGTTTGTTTGATCTATGCAACAGATTTACTCCACAAAGAGAAAGCCATTAGGATTCTCTATTCACAGCAGTTTCCTAAGGCTTTTCTACACATAGAAATCTTGATTTAATATAAATTATTTTAATTTATTTTTGTCATTGATATATTATGGACATAATATATATGAATTCATCTGCACTATGTCAATATTTATAAGACAGATTTGAAAGTAGCATAGGCTCCATGGTATTATTTAATTATGCTTTCTGTAGGTGTAAAACACTGTAGCCCAAACTGAACATTTATGTTTACTGCTTTTCAAAATGATATCTTAAATCCTATTATGTTATAGCTGGGCTGTTGCTGTAGCTGCCTAAGCTGCATGGCTGTAAAATTTGCTAAAAATCATGGATAGGTGGCAGTTCTTTATCATGAAGTGTTTTATACTTGTTTCAATTTGCAGAGAAGTTATTTGTCCTTCAAAAGGATTTCAAGGAGGGTCACTGGAAGTACTTTGAATATCTTTACCTCATCACTGCAAAGTAGTTGGTTTCCTGCAAGAGTTAAAGTAAAGCTCACTATCTACCCATAAGCTCTGATTAAGCATGTCTATTAAGAACTAAAAAAAAAAGAAAAAACAAAAAACCAAAATGGAAGCTCCTTTGCTATTCTGAGGAGGAAGTGGCGTTTTTTACAAACTTAGATAAGTGTACTCTATTCCTACAAGCAGAGATAAATGTGTTTCTATCACTACTTGTTGGAAAAGCAGCAAATTCATGAAGCCGGTGTGGGATGGTCACTGTCTTTGAAACAGAAATTACAGTGCTGGATGCTCTTTGGTTAGTTTACAACGTAACCATTTTACACAGAAAGAATTTGCCTATCTTTGCTAACATCAAATGTTCAAAATTTGTAACTGAAAATCAAACTCCAACTCTTTCACTATCTCTGTTTTCCAATAATTACAAACAAATATGTGGATGCCTTCTTTGTGCACTGTGGGAGAACACCACAGCAGTCATAAATGACTTGCATTACCCTCCTTAACTTTATTCTCTGTATCCTAATGAATCTGCTTCTACCATTATTTGTGTATATGTATATATATATATATATATTAAAAAAAAACCAAACCTTACAACCCAAAACTGATTTAACAAAAACACAGTTCCTTTATGCCTAATTCAGTTATATGCATTCAAATACTAGGTAATTTTATGGACATTTTGATGTTAATTTGCATTTAATTAGTGCAAAATAAACCCCACCAAATTAGATGGAGGGACTGCCATCTATGGATAGAGTGAGAAGAGCTTTCCTCTGAATTATAACTATGAGAAGGTTGAAGGCTTATGGGCAAGCACTAGGGACCAAGGCAGCCAAAGGGATCTTGTGGTTGATGTCTACTATAGGCTGCCCAATCAGTGGGAGACTTCTTACTCCAGCTACAGAAAGCATTGCACTTGCAGGCTCTTTTCATGCTAGGGGATTTTAACCACCCTGACATCAGCTGAAAATGTATCGCAGCCAGCTGTAAGCAATCCAAGAGACTCCTGGAGTACGTTGAGGATAACTTCTTAAAGCAGATAATAGCACTACCAGAGGGGTTGCAATACCGGACCTGATGGTCACCAACACAAGTGTGCTACTCAGTGATGTCAAAATTGAAGGCAGTTTGGGCTGCAGTGATCAGACACTGGTGGAGCTCATGGTCCTGAGGAATATGGGTCAATCAAGCAATAAAGTCAGGACCCTCAATTTTAGGAAAGCAAAATTCCAGCTGCTCAAAGAATTAGTAGGACCCCTAGGAAACTGCCCTCAGGGACAAGGAAGCAGAATGGAGCTGGAAGATCTTGAAGGACACTTTCCATAGTATGCAGGAGCCCTTGATCCCCAGATTTAAGAAATCTGCAAGAAACTCATGGATGAGTCAAGACGTGCTAGTCAAACTAAAGGGCAAGAAGGAAATGCATAAGAAGGACATGGACCTGTTTCAGTGGGTCCAGAGGAGGGCCACAAAAACAGTCAGAAGGATGGAGCACCTCTCCTATGAAGACAAGCTGAGAAAGTTAGGCTTGTTCAGCCTGGAGAAGAGAAGTCTCTGGCGAGATCTATAGCATTCTTTCAGTACCTAAAGTGGGCTTCCAGAAAAGATGGGGACAGACTTTTTAGTAGGCCCTGTAGAGACAGAACAAGGGGTAATGGTTTCAAACTAAGAGGGCAGACTAAATACAAGAAAGGAATTTCTTATGGTGAGCATGTTGCAATACTGGAAGGGGTCTTCCGGAGAGGTGGTATATACCCCATCCCTGGAAACACTCAAGGTCAGATTGAACAGGGCTTCGAGCAACCTGACCTAGTTGAAGACATCCTTGCTCATTGCAGGGGGATTGGACTAGATGACCTGTAATGGTCCCTTCCAATGCAAACTATTCTGTGACTCTACATACATTTTTTTCTAGATAATGCACTCATCCTGAATCTAACACCATAGCTGTTCAGCTATCAGTTCATGCTTTCTGTGGGAAATTGTTAATGAAAGATTTTGAGGTGTTTACAGAGATTTTGTTACAGCAGAATTTAAGCATTTCACATTCTTTGTCTTTGCACATCTAGAAAGGTAGAATGATATTAGTGCTTTCCAGTTACCCATATCTGAGATCTCCACTGACTTTGTCCCAGCTCCCTTCTTGTCCCTTCATGAACCCAGACAGAGGGAAGAAAGGAGGGTCAGGATGAAATGGTATGAGTTCAGTTCTAATCCTGACATTGAGCTGGGACAGTTCCAGGAACTTAGGCAATTTTTCATGATTTCTAGCAGATATTTTACTCACATTTTCTTCGTTGTCTCTGAGAAACCCATCATACTTGCAACTCTAGTGTTTTCTGAATGAGTACAATGTGCATATACAGATTATGCTGAATTTTGTAGTTTATTATTTTTTTATGCAACAAACTCTTCTGTCAGATAAACAACATAATATCGTTCATGAGCTCATATGCTCCATCTGTTCTTCCTTCACCCGTTTTTTGTTCCTTGCTCTGTCTTCCATTTTCCCTTCTAACAACTTCAAAAGAGAAGCTGCTGTTGCCAGCTGTTCTCCTTTTAATAGTAGTATAACTCCTGCTTCTGCTGCTGCTGTGCTACCATCAAACAGCTGAGAAATGAACTGTCAGCAGAAAGTCATCTTGAGGCTAGTACACCCACTAGAAACAAGAACTACAGAATTACAAAAAAGGTTTAATGTTCTCCACATTTTCATATTCTCTTATATAGATGTAAACAATAGCTTGTGATTAAGGTTGCAACAAGTTTCACACATTCAAAGAGCAAAAATCTGTCTTTGTCAAAAGCATTTTTAAAAATAAGAAAATCACAGTGATCTGCATGTGCCATGTGTATTTTACTAGAAAATAATTACAAATTTTTTATTTTTTTTTTAATTATTCCACTTGCAGATCTATCCTTTTTTACAAGAAGAACTGTTGTGGTTTAAACCCAGCCACGCAGCTCGTTCACTCCCTCCCCCCCTTCCTCCCCACCCCCACCCCCCCCCCCCCCCCCCCCCAACAGCTCCCGGAGGGATGTAGGAGAATCAAAAAAATGTAACTCCCATGGGCTGAGATAAGAACAGTCCAGTAAGTAATGTATAACACAAATCACTACTGCTACCACCAGTAATAATAATGATAAGGGAAATAACAAGGGAAGAGAATACAATACCACCCGCCAAAACGAGTCCGACCCAGAAGAGTGAGTGTCCTTCTGGGTAACTCCCAGTTACCTCCCCGGGCATGACATGCTGTGGTATGGAATACCTCTTTGGCTAGCTTGGGTCAGGTGTCCTGTCTCTGCTTCCTCCTGGCTTCCCCTCGTCCCTGGCAGAGCATGAGACTCACAAAGTCCTTGGTCAAGGTAAACATGACTGAGGAACAGCTAAAAACAGGCTGAAAGTCAAAACACAACACTGCACCAGCTACTAAGAAGGAGAAAAATTGACCGCTACTGCTGAACCCAAGACACCACTGATTTTACCAGGTGGTCATGAGGTTACATCCTTTTCTTTAGCAGATAATTAGTAAACATTTAATTTCAGTGGGAAATCTCAGACAAGATGCTTTTGCTGTACAAATGACTAGAATCAGAAAGAGTGCATAAGTAGAATATTTAATTCAGAATCTTAAGGGAAAATGTAAAGGTATTAAAACTTGTATTTATCTTTATGTAGTATACCACCCAGTGAGAATCAAAAAGGTGATCTGTGCCTTCTTCTCTTGTTCATATACATGCATCTTAAAATAAAGTGAACACTTAGAAGTACTGATGCATTGTTTTCATAGCTTTTAGCAGCTGATGTAAATACCTATATAAAAATACAAATAAGAAAAATAAAATATGTATATACATAAAGCAAGCCTACTTATAGGCTATCTAATAGGCAGAATAGAAGAATCAGTGTGCTGCGCATGTCACTTTACTGATTTGCACTATATTGTTGAAAAGCATTTTCCTATTTAACACCTTAATTAAAGAAGATTTTGTCAATTGTTGGTTAAGAAAAAGAAATACTAAGGACTAACTGTTTTTGTAGAGTCTGGCAAAAATAGGTTGTTAAAAACATGGGGAAAGAGAGGTTATAAGTTTATATACTATTTATAGAAGATCTCTACATGTATCGGGCAAAGAAAGTAACCCAAGAAGAAAGGGGTAGCATATAATTTTTAATAGATTATAAACCATCATCTGTTTTAATAAAATGACAAATCAACTTTCCTTCTTACTAATCATGTTTTCCCTAATTATTTTCAGTATGTATTTAATAAGCATAAAAATGGTAACAGTCAATGGACTAAAATTGTCTGGAATTTTTGTCTGGACCTTGTCTTTAATTTATTAGTAGACTGTGAGGAGATTCTTCTTTAAATATGCCAGGAGAAAAAAAAATTAAAATATACACAATTACTATTTTTTTGCCAATAAAGTTTAGACATAATTTGAGAAATATTTCTTTGTTGAATACAGTTTGCATTCTTACAATTTTTTTATTTCATTCCTTCATGATTTTACTTGTTCGCATGCTTTAATTTAATCAACATATCAAAGCAAATTGTGGCATTTAGCCACAAAGCAAAATAAATCCAAGTAATCATAAAAAACCTGATACAGTTATAAAGCTTCACTTCATCATTGTCACTTTTAACAGGGTTAGCATAATGCTGTTCACAGTCCCTTCAAGGACAGATTGTTTAACTTCTAGTATATATGGTAGTCTATAACTTCTGACAATTGGATTTATGGTGGCCCAGCCCATGTTTATAGCATTCCTTAAGGACACCATCTCCTTTTTCATAAGCAATGCTTTCAGAAGTTCTGTTCCCCTGTGCTACTTCCTCTCCTAAAACCAAGAATGGTCCTTTCAGGCAATTCAGTCATAGTCTATTTGTCTGTTATTTCAGCTAGCATTCTCAAGCAGAGCATTTCACAGTATCCTTCCTCTGTGTCAAAATGTTTTTGCATAATAAAACTTCATGCCATCGCTTAATAGGAGTTTAAATCTGTCTTTTCTAGATAGACAACCATTTGACCCCAGTGGCCACTTGCTTGCCGTCATACAAATACAGCCTTCCACCTTGCCATTTCCTGTGAAAGGATGATTGCTGAGACCTGGTTTCTTTGACCTGATCCCCTGACAAAGTCTCTACTAAGGTCAAGATAAGTTACCCCTAATATCCATCAAGATTTTTTCACTCAGATGGCTTCCTGTCTGTGTCCGTTCCTGGAATACATCTCTTGAGCTTAAGACTAGGGCTCTTCCCATGGAGGCAATTTCCCACCATATATGCTAGGTGATATATGCTCCTTTACATTGCCAGAACAAAATTTTTCACAGGGACAGTCTGCCTTTTCCTGTTCACTGTAGAATGATTTGAAGGACTGTCCTTTCCAAGGGTCTCATACCACCTAGCATATAATAATGAAGAATGATATTAGTCTCCTGCAAGTGTGACTTATAAGCGCTCCCTTGGCTGAAGTTCAGGCATTAACACTTGTTGAGGTTTCAAAGGGTAATGCTGCCTTTGGAGGAGCTGTCACAGATTTTTTACTTTAATAATAATAATAATAACGAGGACCTACGTCCGAGTTTTTACTAATGGACCGTATGAATGGACAGACGGATTCACTGGGAGAAGAGAAATGATCTATTCAGCTGTAACTTTGCTTCTTCATGACATGTTGTCAGTATATACTTCACAACCCTCCCCGCTTCATTCTCTCTAAATTCAGTGTAGCTTACAGATTTGCTTATTGATAGAAATTAGAAATGCATGGAACAGCGTGTGCAGGAAGGGGAGAAGAAGATAAGGAAATGAATGATGCAGTATGTGCATATATCAGTTGTGCTGGGGTTAAAAGGCAGTGGCTTTTTTAACAGTGCAATATATTTTGAAAGAGAATTAAGAGATTATTGTAGAAGGAAAACATAAAAGCCAAAAGCATAAAATCCAGCCAAATTAAAGTATCTTTGGATTTAATTACGTATTCAGAATACAAAATATGGCCAAGCATAAAAGACTTTCAGGGGGTCATCAGGATTTGTAACAGACTGAAGAAATACTGTGTTGACTAGAAAGCTGCTCTAGAGGACAGAGTTTACTTTTTGAAATGTTTTTCCTATGAATTATGCAAAAGCAAATGATCAGGAAGTTGCTAACACCTGTTGCCCCTCTCTATCTGCTATTACCTTTTTCTTTCTGTTTTGTCCTCCAAATGAAAATTGATCATTTTCTCTTAACAAATCAGTAGGTATTCCAGCAGGTAGCTGTGTACAGCCAAGTACACCCACATTCTTTCTACCTTTCTGAATAAAAATGTTAAGGGATATTTTAGGCTGTGTTCTCCAGCAGCTCCAGGTCTGGAAATCTTTCCTACCTAGCCACTGGAACCCAGCCCAAAGACCTTGTCTTCATCCCAGTCTGATTGGCATGGCTGCTGCTTTCCCATTTGCTGTTTAAACTATGCAAAGTTCATCATGTATGCCAGATGCACACAGACATGTGCACACATGCAGACACACAGAGAACATTGCACAGCTGGCTACACAGTCTGCCATGGGCAAGGCACTGACTTCAACAGCATTTGTCTACAGGACTCACAGAACATGACTGTAGAAAGTCAAATTCTCTTTCCTCTGACTGGTAGAGATTGAAGTTCAGTAGTGAAGGCACATACGTGGCACTTGCTAGATTTAAAAGGACATGTGCATTCATGGGTTGTTCCTCCCCAGTTTCCTGTTTACATAGCTCCACAAACACAATCCTCCTCAGTATCCTGGACCCCCACGCTGGCACCCTTCTCTGTTGCAAAGTCCAGGGTAGCACTCTTTGGTGATGTCTGAAGTTTCGTGATAGTCCATCCATTACTGTGACTGGTAAGATTGGTTTCTGTTACTGTCCGTTGCTTCTGTTACTGTTTTCTGTGGCTGTTTGTCACATCTGTGGTTTGCTTATTGCCTTCCTTCTTCCTTATTGTCCCATTTTGGCAAGGTCCTCAATAAGATAATCTTACTGAAACAAGCATTCCCACACACTGCATGCCCATACCAGTTAGTGTAAACCACCAGTTCTTGTTACTATCTCCATTTGTTGGTTGAGTTTGTGCCTCTGTATGTTTTGATTTTGTCCTTTTTCCTTATCATTGTGTTTGATAAAGTTGTTAATCAGAAAAATCTTAAGGAAGAAAATGTTCTCTCCTACCACATACCTACATAAAGAATTTATTTGTATATTGTATATGTTGTGTTTTTTCTCAACTGAACTACAGATAAGCTGGAGAATTGGATACAGGTAGGATTCTGGAAATTAAGAAGAACGTAGTAATCTGCTCAAATACTGCTCAAAAAAAATATAAGCAGTAAATTCAATTTCATCACCTAGCTATTGTGCGTTTTTTACTTCAGTTAAATATAGTAAAATATCGAGCAAAGAACAGATTAATATTTTAACAGTTTGCCTTAATGGGGAATAAAAATCCTAAACAGGAGCTGTGTCTTAGCTTCTATAAGAAGTAAGTACAGTTAAATTCAAAGGGCAAATTGATAAAACATTACCCATTCAAAATAATTTGCCATTGTAGGTGTTATCAATGTGCCACCCATCATTTAAATAGAAATATTTTGCTGTGATCTTTACAATATACTATTCAGTGGAAGCGAACAAAGACTAGAAGATTATTTTTTTTTAATATACTTTTATCCATAGTTTGAACTGTGCAAGTAACAGTATGTCTGAATTTTTGTGGACAGCAATTATTCTTATCAAGTCCTACATGTGTCATTAATTGGGAAAGGTGACTCGTTTATGATCTTTACAGAGAGTATAAGAATAGGGAGATGTTCTCTTATAATCTTTGTTTTCTATAATATGGTTGAAAAGCTGAACAAAATAGTAAATCATGATACAGTATTTTTGTGATTCTTTTGATGCTTTTGTCTCACCTTTGGCACCTTAATAATACTCCTGAATATAGAGAAAAGTTCACCTTCAATTAATGTAAAGATCTCTTTAATGTTTATGCAATTACACTGGTCTAAAAGTAAGTTCTGTCTTTTGGTTATTTTCTTTTACTTTGTCTTGTTTTCAGCTATTGATACAGAGCTTGCTTTTTTTCTTAGAGTCACCTAAGCAGAGTCCTTTATATTGATAGAAGACTCCTCAACTACAACACATAATTGTAATAATTATAAAAAACCACACCCATTATGACTGGTGATGGCATTCCAGCAGTGTGAAATAGTTTTGGAAGGTCCTACACTTTCAGAAGCGTGACTGTCCCCATTTTTGTTTTCAAAGCTAGTGAAAGGAATTTTGGAGAACAGTTTCTTCACTTTTATCTTGTGGAAGGAAGACCAACAGTTCGATTCAGCTGTGGAAACTCTCAGAACATTCTGACTGTATCTGTGAATCAATCCATTAGCAAAGGTACACTCATCCCTATCACAATAAGGTAAGAACTTACCTTTGTGTTGCATTGAAGAGTTTTAGTCATACATATATATATATATATATATATTGAGCGATAAATATGACTTCACCTTTTTTTTTGACAATAAAAACACAAGTCATATTGGAAAGCAAAATTGTATGCATATTCAGAAAACTTTTTCATAAGGTAGTGTTCTTGATTGAAAAGACATTTTAGTTCACACAGATTAGTTCTGACCTTTGTAGAACTTAGGAATCATTCAAACTTCAGACACTTTTACAGATACAGACGAAGTCAGTTTGAGAGCTGAAACAATTTAGACATAACATTGGAGATAGTTCATAATTTGTGCTACCAAATTGGTACCAGATTGGTAGCTCAAAATTTCTGCTTATTTATACCTTGAATAAATTAGACCTGTCATCAGAATTCTGGTGATAAATATAGGACCAATTTATTTTTTAAGATGAAAAATTAAAAAATGAGCATGCTGACAACATCTCACAATGTAGGCTGGACTTGATGATCTTAAGGGTCTTCTCCAACCTAAACAATTCCATGATTTTATAAGCTGTCATTGCTACATATGCAACTGTCCTGTCAGCAGTATACAGTGGTGACTGACCAGTAATGTTATTTTTAACCCAGTACACACAGTAGTTCACAGAATGGTTAATTTATAATTTTGGAAAAGATATTGGTATCATGCCTTGCTAAAAGATTAACTCCTTTTTTTACTTGTGGATTTTCATATGTGCTAGTTTGGAAAACGGTATGGATAAGATATTATAGATGTTGTGTTATATTAGTAAAGTATCTAATGTTTATCTTAAAATGGTTTAGCAATAATTCTGACACCCATACAAATTTTAATTTTACTATAATTAAGATACTATTTTATTTATTAAATAGTTAAAATATCAGAGCTAATTGGTGCACCTGAACTGTAAGCATTTGTGATGTGAAGGAACTTGTTGCCAAGTTATTAAATTAAAGGCAGTTTTAGATAGGACCAATTTTCATGTTAGAGGAGACTGCAAAAGTTACTCTGAAACTTGCACATCAGAGTTCTCAAAATTAACTTTAACTACCAAAAATGGAAGTAAAAGCACATCTAAAGGTTTTTGTGTTTGCCTTCTGAGCTTGAGATCTCAGTATATTAAGTAGACTGATACTGGGAGAAAGGACTGTTTAGTCTTTTTTGGGGGCTAGATATTCTTCTCACCCCTTAAGCTTTACCATAACCTTTTATAAACAAATTTATTAGAATGTAAATATAAAACTTCTTTTCAGCATATGGAAGAATGAAAGTATCTACCATTTAAGAAATTGTTTCATTTCCATCTTATATTTCTTCTCCGCCACAGGTCTATACATTACTCTTCTGCTACATTTAAAACAGTTTTTTTTCCTTTCATTTTATATTAGCATTAATCCCTAATATTAATGAAGCAAAGTCACATAGCATACATTCAAATCTACTTACATGTTAGCTGAAAGTATATTAATCTATTTTAGGGGTTTTGTACAAATTGTAAATGTATTTAAAATTTATAAAGAAAATTCTATCTCTTGCTATCCCTAAAAGACAACAGACAAAGATTTTTTTTCTCTTTGAAGACACTTGTTAGAAGTATAAAGCTCAACATTAATAAATAATTCCAAGGGTTTTTTTTAATTGCAAAGACTACTCTTGTGTGAGACATTGGTCAGCTAACTGTCTGCACTGTATTAGCTGTGATAGCACTGTGTCTCTGCTTTGTAAGAGTGAGACATTAGAATGCTTTACGGATTTCAAAGTCTAATAATAAGCAACAAATGCAGCTAAATGGCATTGAAAAGATTGATTCTACTTATAAAGTTCATGTTCATAATAAAAAAAAATTCCCTCGTTTTCCAGCTTAAAATTAACACCTGGGAATTTATGTCTTCATTCTCTGTAGTGTTACATTGAAAAGTAATGTCAGTTCAATTTACACTTTACCTTTGTTTACTGGAATTTATACTGCTATCTTTAAAAGTAGCATATTGAATAACTTACAAGGTGTGATTGTAGACTGTGACTGGTGGGGATTTACATGCATCTGAGTTTACGGGCTTGGCCTTGAAAATGACTAGTGATTATTCTTGTGAGTCCTTCCAAAATGTAGAGAGAGCAGTATATCCTTCACCAAGCAGCAATAAAGTTGTAATCCTTCAGCAATCATCCTTAGCCTTTGCCAAATTAAAAAGCAAATGACAAGGCATTTTTGCCCACCCCCGCCTCCTCCCCCGCCCCGATCTTGTATCATAGGCTATAAAATGCAAATCCATAACAGAACTGTTGTTTTGTGTCCTCTTAGTGACTGCTGAAGATAGATAACTATAGCTGTACGTTTTACCTGCAAAATTAATGAGGGGTTTTGATTTCTTTTTTTCCCCCTGTAATGCAGGAAAACACACAGACTGGAATCAATAACTTTTTTTATTTCTATTTGAAAACACTCCAACTGGGAGACAATATTTCTATTAAACTTGACTTTTAATAAGTCTATAAGATCTCATTTGACAGATATTACAGTCCTGGGTGCAACTATGTCTCCAGTGGATAAACAGTGTAATTAACACAACCAATAATGTCTATAGAACAGATTTTCACCTTCTCAAACTTTTTGTTTCTACATCCACCATGTGCAGGAAACTAAGATATAGTTTACAACTACTGTTTTGTCTTAACTATGTGATTATTTTTCTTAGATATGGCCATTTCTTTCAAATCTGATGAAGATTTGATGAGTTTTAAACGCTCAGTCATTGCTTTTACAGTCCTTGTGAAATGACAGCTTTATAGGAAACAGCTATAAAACTCTGATTGCTTGCTTTTTTTTTGTCTTGCCTGTAGAAACTAGAGACTGGTTGCAATGCAGTTTTATTCAGTGTTTCCGTTTCCATTTATTTTAGATTTATTTGATTTCTGGTTTTTAAAATGTGCATTTGTTTGGTTTTTGCTTTTTGTGATTACATAATCAAGATTTTATTGAATTTTTCAGTTAAAGCTTTGAGCACATATGTGAGATGTAGTTTAGTTTGCCTTTATGGATTTGTTCCTTAAAGTTATTCAGAGCATATTAGTTCAAACACATTTCGTTCTATACGTGGATTCTGAAATGTATTTCCTCATGCAAAATTTGCTGTATGTTATTTGTGGTTAAAATGATGTCACTGTCACTGGGGATAGACGGTGTTTCTTCAATTCAGTGGTTAAAGGAAAGTAATTGTAACAAGCAAGAGATTTAAATGATCAAGTCACCATTATTTTGATTCTTTGAGATAGTGGATTTTACCTTTTAAAGCAGGAATACTTATATAATTTTTTAAACATTTTACACTTTTCTTCTCTAATTTTTATTTTTTAAATTATAGTTCCTTAAAAAGTTTAGATTGTTCTAGACAACAATGGGGGATATAAGAGTCTTTTCTGTTTGGAAGATTCTAGGCAACCATTAATTAAAATCTTGCATATGTATTATAGTGTCACTTTTTTCCATTTTATTTACCTGCAGAATTGTCAGAATTTTGCTGTGGAATTTAATGAACATAGTACTCATCCCCACAGAGCTTTACCAATGTATTCTGTACATTAATATTTCATGTATCTTAGAATCAAAGAATCATAGAATCATAGAATCGTTAGGGTTGGAAGGGACCTTAAGATCATCTAGTTCCAACCCCCCTGCCGTGGGCAGGGACACCTTACGCTAAATCATATCACCCAAGGCCTCGTCCAACCTGGCCTTGAACACTGCCAGGGATGGAGCATTCACAACCTCCCTGGGCAACCCATTCCAGTGCCTCACCACCCTTACAGGAAAGAACTTCCTTCTTATATCCAACCTAAACTTCCCCTGTTTAAGTTTTAACCCATTACCCCTTGTCCTGTCACTACAGTCCTGAATGAAGAGTCCCTCTCCAGCATCCCTATTGGCCCCCTTCATATACTGCAAGACTGCAGTGAGGTCTCCACACAGCCTTCTCTTCTCCAGCCTGAACAGCCCCAACTTTCTCAGCCTGTCTTCATACGGGAGGTGCTCCAGTCCCCTGATCATCCTCGTGGCCCTTCTCTGGACTTGTTCCAACAGTTCCATGTCCTTTTTATGTTGAGGACACCAGAACTGCACACAATACTGCAGGTGAGGTCTCACAAGAGCAGAGTAGAGGGGCAGGATCACCTCCTTCGACCTGCTGGTCACACTCTTTTTAATGCAGCCCAGGATAGAGTTGGCTTTCAGGGCTGCAAGCACACACTGCCAGCTCATGGTCATTTTCTCATCAACCAGCATCCCCAAGTCCTTCTCTGCAGGGCTGCTCTGAATCTCTTCTCTGCCCAACCTGTAGCTGTGCCTGGGATTGCTCTGACCCAGGTGTAGGACCTTGCACTTAGCATGGTTAAACTTCATGAGGTTGGCATCAGCCCACCTCACAAGTGTGTCAAGGTCCCTCTGGATGGCATTCCTTCCCTCCAGCGTATCAACCGAACCACACAGCTTGGTGTCATCAGCAAACTTGCTGAGGGCGCACTCAATCCCACTGTCCATGTCAGCGACAAAGATGTTGAACAAGACCGGCCCCAACACCGCTCCCTGAGGGGCACCACTCGTTACTGGTCTCCAGCCGGACATTGAGCCATTGACCACAACTCTTTGTGTGCGACCATCCAGCCAGTTCTTTACCCACCGAGTGGTCCATCCATCAAATTGATGCAGCTCCAATTTAGAGACAAGGATGTCATGTGGGGCAGTGTCGAACGCTTTGCACAAGTCCAGGTAGACATTAACTGCTCTCCCCCTGTCCATCAGTTCTGTAGCCCCATCATAGAAGGCCACCAAATTGGTTAGGCAGGATTTCCCCTTAGTGAAGCCATGCTGCCTGTCACCAAGCACCTTGTTGTTTTTCATGTGCCTTAGCATGCCTTCCAGGAGAATCTGCTCCAAGATGTTGCCAGGCACAGAGGGGAGACTGACTGGTCTGTAATTCCTTGGGTCATCCATTTTCCCCTTCTTGAAAATGGGGGTTATATTTCCCTTTTTCCAGTCATCGGGAACTTCCCCTGGCTGCCATGATTTCTCAAATATGATGGCCAGTGGCTTTGCAACTTCATTTGCCAGCTCCTTCAGGACCCGTGGATGGATCTCATCAGGACCCATGGACTTGTGCACGTTCAGATTTTTAAGATGGTCTCGAACCAGTTCCTCTCCTATAGTGGGCGCAAGGTCTTCATTCTCACAGTCCCTGCATCTGCCTTTCAAGACTTGGGTGGTTTGGTCAGAGCCTTTGCCAGTGAAGACCGAGGCAAAGAAGTCATTCAGAACCTCAGCCTTCTCCAAATCCTGTGTAGCCAGTTCTCCTGAGAGCTTCCTGAGGGGATCTACATTCTCCCTAGTCTGTTTTTTATTTGCTATGTACCTGCAGAATCTCTTCCTGTTATCTTTAATACTTCCAAGTGAACATATCAAATGTAGTTGTTTCAAGTTTTCTGTCATACTTTAATTAGTGGTATGGATGTAAGCATTTACTCGTGGTTGAAAAGGACACCTTTAGCCATACGTAAAAGTCTTTATTTGTTAAATAAATTATTCAGTTAATATTGTTTGCCTAATTCTAGCCTAGGGTCTGCTCACTGCAGTCAAGTTCATAGTGTATGGAGTCACTTGTCATTCTGCTTTTCTCTCAGATAAAAGGGCTATATCACTATGGAAGTGATTGATACGTGCTGTTTTTTCTTATTTGCAAGTTAGCAAGCTATATTAAATGTCATTTGAGTACCAGCAAGGATGTCTAGTCCAGAAGCTAAAACAACTGATGAAAAAAAATGTTAAAGAACATTTAATTACTTGTGTAATTAAGTGTGGGTTTTCTTCAGTCTTTTTCAAATACGTATGTACCTATGTAAATTTTTAAATGTGAACTGTAGCAACAGTTCAGTAATACTGATAGCATAGTACAGCACTATCAGCTGCCTTTCCTGAAGTGAGAGGCATCAACAGATCTTCTCACAGTTGTGAAGAGCACCCTCCATCATACTGATGTCTACTCTGAGTCACATGGAATATAGTAACCCACATGAAACCACAGAGAAACATAAACAAAGTATGTTTATGATATTTCAAAGATAAAAATGTTGAAAAAAATATGAGCTGTTGCCTACTTATGCCTTTCAAGAAGTATTCTAATGACTTGCATTCATTCCATCTAACCTTATCGGCTCTCAAGTTAGG
Source organism: Pezoporus occidentalis (assembly GCF_034315485.1). Lineage (NCBI taxonomy): Eukaryota > Metazoa > Chordata > Aves > Psittaciformes > Psittacidae > Pezoporus > Pezoporus occidentalis. Next base: position 196,459 of record NW_026914829.1, read on the forward strand.
TATCTAGTCTAAAGAAGTTAGTACATATAAATATGTGGATTAATGGGAAAAAAAATCATACAGTACTCAGATTATTATAGCTCACTAGAACTTTTTGTTATTCAGCTGAAATTTCACAGCATTTCTTTAGGTTGTCTACCTCCACTGAAAAATAGAGGTCTATATTGAATGACAAACATTCTGAAAAGATAAAAGAATAGATCTGCAAAACAAAAGTTATTGCTTTCTCACAATTTTTTCCCCACTGATAAAGCCTTCTTTCTGTTGAAATTGCTGCAACTTCAAATCCACTTGAAAAGTCAAGATACTGATGTTGTGAGCCTCAATGGTAAAAGGAATATATTTTTTAAATTTCTTTAGTGCCGTGAAAAACAATAGTGTAAACAGTGACAAAGTTATTTGAATTTTAAACAATTTTCTCTTTCTTAAGTCCTGTTAGTAAGGGGCACCTTCCAACCTCCTAATGAAAATGGAATTTAAAAAATTAGATTTTGTTTGTTATTCTATGTTATCAAATTTTATGTCTCATCTGACATTCTGTTAAATCCAATTCTGTCTGGGGTCAAATGCTGACTTTTAAACTCAGAAAGATAACTCTGAGGTTGAGCTTGAAATTGACATAGTAAATTCTTGTCAGCCATTCAGTGTCCTGAAAAAAAGGAGGGCACAGTTTAACCTCTATTCCTCAGTATCATCCACTAGAATTTAAATTTTTTTACTTGACAGAATAAGAGATGCTACAGATTGCTGTATTCACTGTAAGAAGAAAGGACAGCTTTTTACCTATATTATTATCAGTTTTAAAAATCGTAGAATAATAAAGTCCATGATTCTATATTCTTATCTCTTTTAAGAAATTAACATACTTCATTTGTATTCCCAAGGCCCTTGGGGGTATTTATATTTATAAACAGTTCAACTTAGCATAATTAAGCAAAATCAGGTAACACACAAAAATTACAGTAACTTTTGCAGCAATTTATTTTGCATTGCATTTACCTTTCTAGGATGAGCTAACTCATCCTAAAAGAAGAGACCACTGGCAAATCTGTCTCATTCAAAGACTTCTAGTATAGCAACATACCATTTGAAAATCATCACAAAAAATTAATTCTACCAATGCGTGGGTTTGTTTGCACATGTATAGTATCCTAGGAATAGATTTATTAATAGCATACATATATGTACATGTATGTGAAGAAAGACTGTTTTGAGTTCCTTTCTTGAAGCCTGTGACAGCTGGTAACCTTTGACTTCAATAAAGCTGTTCCTTTTCCTAGACATTTATATTGAAAATAGAGAAATATTTTTTGTTTCTCATTTTGTGATGTTATTTTGTTTGCCTGCAGGCATAACTGTCTCAAAATTATGTAAAATAAATAATTATTAGCCTTAAAAACTTGAAGAGCTAACTTTTCACTAATGTACAAGACATACACATTATGATGTTGAGCAAAAAAAAAAGAAATACTTCTGATGATTTCTGTCTTGTTAGGCTTTCTATTTTGTATACTAACCATCCCAGTGAGAGTGCCTGTATAGCCTGGGGGTAAAACGGAAGGTGTTTTGTATCTTTCCAGTGGCTAAGGTTAATTCTTGGCCAACAATTTCGTTGCATTTTCCCGTCTTCATCTCTAAATCGGGGATCACACTTGAAAATAATGATGATGGTTGATATTCTCGGTTTTGACCAATATTTTTTGTTATGCCTGTTTTCCCTAAGACAAGTTGAACATTTCAGTAATACCCCTCAAAACATGAATTCCATTGCTGTCAACCATTGATTTTAAGGGAATACCGAGTGGCTTAAGACAGCATATTTTCTTTGTATTTTTTCCTACTAGGATTGAAATTGTGATAGGAATAAGACTAAGGAGGGGTGTTTACAAACTTTGTCAGATCCATATTCACTTGTTTAAAAAGATCAGCTGTTTAATAACCATAGTAATCTCTAAGGTTCAGTATCTCTTTGTTGTGCATATTAAAACTATGTTGGCAATTAGATATGTGAAGAGATTGCTAGGTTTTCATGCTATAACCTTAGCAAAGCATGACTGAAGTATTGTACGATTCAGAACATTCTAATACCTTCTTGTTTAGCAGCCCATTTTATCAAAATTGAGATGACTAATAGCTAGTGTAATTTTCAGAAGCAAGAATAACCAGAAAAACTCATTTTCCAAAGAATGCTCTAGGATTAGTAATCACATTAAAGGAACCATTTCAATTCACTGTTGATAATTGCAATAATTATTTATTAATTTCTCAGTGGCTGATGTTGCTAATAGCAATTTTTAGTTTATGTGATTTTACTGAAGCTCTATGTCACAATTTACTGGGTCTTATAAAGACATTGATCTGCATATTCACCAGAATTAAGGTATGCATTATAAAAAAATATGAATGCACATTTCATTACCTTTTATTTTTAGGTTTGATTTTGTGTTATAATTTAAAAAAATATAATAAGTTTTGAAGAATCTCTGTGTTTATGCAAGGAAAATAGAAAGATTAAAGTTCTAGTAGTCTTTATAAAACAATTCCCATTTTCTATATACATCTGCTTTAAAAATTATATGATTTGCCTTTTAGCAATGTTACAGCTAAAGCATTTGTAAGTGTTCATTTTATTATATCAGGGAAATTCTAAACTGTTTTTATCCTAAATTTCCAGAATCTTGTTAAACTCTTTAGAACACTCCCTTCATGTGCTCATGTATTAAAGCTTTAATGGTGATCCTTTCAAACACACCGTAGTACTTTTATTTCCCTTGTGATACATAAAGCATTGTATTCCACGTACTGTTGATGGGATTGCTTACTCACTGCAGTTTCTCTAGACAGATAGCTTCTGCTCCATGATCTCATAGTATTCACTTTTTTTGTCTTCTTGTAGCTAAATGAGTTTGTCTGAAACAGATAGCAAAGATTTCAAAATACTTGGCTGTTCCAGCTATTCCAGCAAAGAAACAGAATGCAGAGCCTTTCTGATCTGCTTGGAAGGAAGAACAGTTCCTTCACATACATGATAATTCATGTTAGTTTGGCACAGCATGTGGAACTATAGCAATATAGTATGTTGCCAAATAGCCATGTCTTCTTCACAAGAAGTAAGATGAGAGTAAATGTTTACTCTGTTGTATTTGTGAGTTCTGAAGTGCTAAACAAGCAAACAAAACAAACAAAAAAAAAAAAACCCTGTGAAGGCAAAGCAATTTTAAAAATTCTCTTCCTCAAGTCTGTTGTTGCATAAGTCGAAGATCAATACAGAAAAAAAAAAAATTGGTTCAGTGTGCTTCTAACAGTTTGCAATTCTCTACGGGTTTGTTTTAGCTGAAAGAAATAGGAAGTGCAATTTTCTCTGTAGATATTGAAAATCAGTAAAATCAAAAAACAGGAGGCAGCTAGAGTTTGCATGAATGCCCAAAAAAGGAGTAGTGGAGAGAAAGGGAAGAGAATGTATGTCCAGATGAGCCAGTTTAGCTCTCTGATATACCTCATGAGCTCCAGTAGCTGTAGTGGAATCAGAGGGCAGGTCGCCACAAACAATGAAACAGGCAGTGAAGCCGTGCAGTCCAGACTGCTGCGAGATGAGCTGAATTTTCTACTCTGTGCTAAGGAGAAGGGAGCAGTTCTTGGTCTAGGTGATCAGCTCCTAGCTCAGTAGCAAACTTCCTACGTGGTCTGAAAGAGTCTGGTTACTCTTGGCTTGTTACTTAGCTTGCACAGCTCTGAAGTGGGAGTATTGCTTTCCTATCTCAGAAAGATGTTCAAAAGTTTAAATGTCCTGAGGTCAAGTATTTAAACAGATTTTTAAAATGCGTCATTGAGATTCTGATACATGATCTGTATATTGTACTATACTCAATCCAGCTGTGTAACCCAAAATCATCACAGAACCTCAGATATACTAACTAGGGATGTCTGTTTCATACAGTTCATTGGAAATCTGTATTCAAGGTGATGAGGGAAGCAAGAAACAGCAATAGTTGCTCTGTGACTTATTACTATTATTTTATTTTAATTGCTATCACCTTATTTCTAACTTCTTGTTTTCTAAATGAATTGCAGGCAGATATTTTATATATAGTTTGCATATATGAAGAGAAGGAAAAAAACAGGACATCAGGCTGCTGATTGTTTCAAAACTAACCAGTTTAATTCTAGCTTTACATACTGGCAGTGAGAACATTTGGTGCTGCAAATTTAATTACTTGATTAAAGAGATTATTGAGTAAAATTCATACATACATTTATTAAATAGTCTTCTTGAGTGTTCAGGTTTGAGAGAGAGATACATCTGAGAGAGATACATGTAAGCTACATCTTTCTAAAAGTTTGAAAGAAACTCAGGAATACAACTGAGGAAGAAAGTTATTTCTCTCCCTTCGACTGAAGTACATTATATGATGTATTTATATTCTGGAATGTAATTAATTCAAGTGGGAGAAGCTTTTTTTTCATCTCTCCACTTTTTTGACTGTCATTAACTCTTGCTTGTTCTTTGAAGCACACATTGACCTGGCTTTTTATTAGACCATCCAATGTCCATGAGACTTTCTCCTCTGCTTGCTTATCATTGTGTGCCCCTTGCCTTTTATCCCACTGCCTTTAGCTTCACTGATCTCTTTCCTATAGAATTACTGATGCTGCTGTTACATCTATTTCTGATCACCTTTGTCATTTTGTGACCATTACTTGATCTTGTCCTTGACGTGGCTGGAAATACGGAATCAAAATAATGCACTTCACTGGAGACTGATTGCAGACAGAAATCTAAGCTGTGGGTAAATGTAGCGGAAACTAGAGGGCAGACACCTTCAAAAGGAGCAGGTTAAGTGTGCAGATTTGTGCTAGTATTACATCATGCAGTTCAAAACAAGGTAAGCTATCTTAAAATAGCTAAGAATAGTTTTCAAAGTCATTGCTGTCATACTGGTACTGACAAGGTTGTACAATAAGTCACTTAGGTTTTCAGCTAATATATTTACATCCACATGTCAATACCTTAATTTTTCAGCAAAGTGCATGCAGAGCTTATAGGAAGAAGGTGTACCAAGTGCAGGTGCCCAGGAACTGGCAGCAGGGACTGCCAGGAGGCATCTATGAGGAGAGACCTGGGCTGTCCTATACTGAACACAGCCAGTTCCAGATTCAGCCCACCCACCGCAGGGCATGGCTGAGCCCTGCATCTGAGGTGGGGGTGCCGCTGGGAAACGTTTTTAAGGAAGGGCAAACACCACACAGGAAGATGTGGAGGGGGGAAGGGGAAGCAGTTCTTCGAGCACAAAGGTCGAGAAGGAGGGGAGGAGGCGCTTCAGGCACCAGAGCTGAGATTTAAGTAATTAATTAATTAAATTACTTTTCCCCGTGGCAAGTCTGTTTTACCTATGTCTGTAATTGGTAAGTATCTCAGCCCAGGAGCTTTTTCATCTTATTCCCCTGTCCCCACTGTTACCCTTATGAAGGGGAGTGAGAAAGCAGCTGGGTGGGTAGCTGGCAGCTGGCCAAAGTCAACCCACCAAAGAAGGAGCTGTGGAGAGGATTTTCTACATTCCTTGCATATGTAGTTGCGTGGGTAAAACACTGTAATAAATGTGACCTATGTAGTTTACTTAAATTACAGCTAGTGCTGCCTTGTGTTGGATAAGGTTTTATTCTTCTGTTGCTCAACAGAAGGTAAAGGTGACTATACTGTAGAATTCTTGCAGTCACATTATAAGTTTTATAAGACAATTAACATAGAAAACTAATTAATATCTAGCACTACTGGTGCTGTTGTCTTTCCAAAGGCATGAAAAACATTGGCTGCAGCACAAGGTATTTCAGGATATAGTAACTATTTTGTCATAGTTTGTAAAAAGGTTCTCTAGGTCTCTGGAAGCTCTGTGCTTTACTGTGAAATAACAAGACTTTACATAAGGCCAAATCTGCACTGAGCTCACACTCCAAGCGAACTGTACTAAACAGGCATGCAATCCGGTGGTTTGGATTACAATAAAATGAAATTCCTCTTCAGGCTGTAGACTGCCTTTTCTGGAGGTTTTGCTCAACTGCAGGATCACATGTTTGCTGTACCTTTCCCTGTCTAAGAAAATGGTGCATATGTAGCTTTGGGATATATCTCCCTGCGGTTTTTCTTCTACAGCTTCCATGCAGTTTGCAGCGCTGGTCAGCCATTTGCATTGATGGTGGATACGACTTGATGGGTTTTAGTGAGAACACCAGGAACTAAGGATCTGTACATCATCACAGAAGTTGTTTTATCCCCCCTACAGTTCGCATTGTCTTGTCAGAGCTGCCAGCACCTAGTGAACTGGAAGTAATGAGAGATACAAATGTAGGAGCTATAATGTAGCATGCTGTGTTACTACTAAATTACACAGCAGCTGTTCAAAACACCTTCAGAAAATATATTTTCTCTTGCATCTGAATACATTTTATGTAAATCTGATAGGTGGTTTGGCCCCTGGGTTTTGTTCCCCACACTGTCAGGAGCAATCTTCTGCAACCTCTTTTGTTCACCCATATGGAAAAAAACAGGATTATACTTGCAGGCCTTCTGGGGAATAGTGTAAGTTTTGCTCAATGGCAAATGTTGTGAAAAATACAAAACTAATCACCAGTCTGTGGCTTACATAAGACAAGGCATAATCTGACCATTCTTTCCTTGGATGAAGTGGATGAAAAACACTCTTTCTGAAGGCAGATGTCTATTATTTCCCTGCCCATGACAGAGGGATGGAACTAGAGGATCTTTAAGGTCCCTTACAATCCAAACCATTCTATGATTCTATTATTACCAAGATTGTGAGTTCTTCCTTCACCTTTGACAGAAGAGAGGCACATATCACTTTGTTTTAGTGAATTTATTTGGACCAAATACTTACCCCTGTAATCTTTCTGTAGAGTCTCCTTTACCTCAAATTGCTAGCTGTATTTCATGCAGGTACTGAATCTGGCATTTCTATTGTACCACTTTGTAAATGGTGTTTCTTCAGTTCTCATAAAGATCAACATAAGGTGGAGATATGTAAGATAAAACAGGCTTACAGTTACATGAGTGAAGTTTGCTGGTTCCTTGATGTAGAAAATAAGCTCAGCAGCAGCATATGCCAAATGTGTGTATATGGTTTTTAATTTTAGAACTCAGTGTGGTGGTGCATTGAGGCTCTCCCAGCTAAAGACATAGTATTGTTGGTCTTGCTAAACACCCAATTCCTCCCCAGGGACAAGGAATGCTTTCTAAGCCTATAGTATTCCATATGTTTCTTCTTAACCTCTTTAAGACTCAAATTTAAGCCAGAAAGTTTTGGGGTTTGTTTTGTTGGTTTTGGGGTTTGTTTTGGTTTTTGTTTGGTGGTTTGTTTTTTTTCCTAAACATACTTAATAATAGGGGAAGTCTCTATTTCATAATAGGGAAACATGGTAGACATCATAATTTGCTTCATCCTTACTAAAAACTGCAAAACATCTGAGAATGCTAAAAAGTAATCCTATGGTATTCAAGTGTTCACACATTCCAACACCTACAACATTAATTCATTGTATATACTGCATTTCAACATAAAGTATTTTAAGACAATGTGACACCTGTAACATTTTATTTTTCTTGCGAGTTTTACACTGATCAGCATCCTACAGCTTTTGGAATCAATATATCTCTTATTAAAGTCCTCTTTGTTCAGGAGAGTAATGTCAGTCTTACTGGGCAGGCAACCGAAAGAAAAGGCTAACATTGTCTTTTTAGCTGTGAAGAGCTACAGAAATTCTCTTGAACTGACTATAAAAAACATCTTTTAGGGGATTTGCTAATTTGGGTTTTAGTGGGATCAGGTCTCTAATCACACTCCTTGAACACCTGTAGCAAGGTGTTAATGGGCACCATTCTTTTTGTCAGCAGCACAGTCTCAGTTTGACTAAATCTGCCCCTTAGTAACAGTAGATTAAATATGAAATATTTTACCACTCAGGCAAGTATGGTAGTCATAAGCCTAAAGAGGCCTAAACTTGGAAATTCCTCTCTTGTTCTTTATGGATTCTGCTAATTCTTAATTTGATGAGTTAATATGTAGAAGACAAAATTTATCCGAAGAGAGTGGGCCCATCACTGTTCATTTCATACAACTGTTTTGCAATTTAAAGTGTGAGCATTTTGTGAGCATTTTTTGTTGGTAGCTTTTATCTTCTTGTCCGTGTGATACTAATCAGTGCTTAAATGCAGAACGTTTTTTTACTCTAACAACTCTTTCTATGGTGTTTTTTCTTTTTTTTGTTTTGGTAAACTACTCAAAACCTGTTTTAAGAAGACAGAGAAAGGATGTAATTTTTCTCAGTTATGAAGAGGAAGACTGTTAAGTATGCCAAAGGTGCATGTTGAATACAGAAGTCCAAAGGGCCGAAACATTTACAGCTACATTAAGTACGAAATTAAGCAGCACAGAATTGCTCAGTTTAAATTCAAGTTGAGCTGCAAGAAGCCAGTATATATCATCTCACCTAAGAGAAGTTCTTGAACTAAACATGAACTAATGTTTTGCCACCTGCAAGTTTCACAGCATACTGCTACTGCATCTCAGATGATGAAATAAATTAAATTGCCTAATAACTGAGAAAATTGTAGATATATATTCTAGACTTTTCAAATATCATTGTGTACCTTTAAACAAAAGGCAGACAAAAATTCAGAGTTTCTATTCCTCCAAACAGCATATTCAGTCATTTGAGATATTTTAGATGTCAGCAGCTGAGAGTATCCCTGCTCATTTTAATCCCAGATAATTAAGGATAGTTTTCCATGGACTCCAAGGAGCTTCTCTTATTAAAACAGTATGTTTTAAATCATCATTATGGATGGAGGAAAAGTAGATTCCAAATTGATGAGTTGATGAAAGACAAGTATTAAAAACTTTGTCTAAGAAGCTTCTTACCCTCTCCTTTGCAGTTACCTCTCTGAAAAGAATCATGTTGTCTGTTTACATCAGTATAGAGTTGGTTTCTGATTTAAGCCAAATAAGAGCTGTTTCTTCCCTACCTAGCCAAACTGTTATATCAGCATTCAGCAGTAACAATAGTAGACACACAGAATTTCTGTCATCCTTTAAGCCCAGCCAGTGACTCAGAACCACGCAGTCACTTGCCCACTCCCTGCTTTCTTCCTCCCCTGCTCACAGAGGGATGGTGAGGAGAATCAAAAGAATATAACTCCCGTGGGTTGAGATAAGAACAGTCCAGTAACTAAGGTATAACACAAAACACTGCTGCTACCACCAATAATAATAATGGTAAGGGAAATAACAAGGGAAGAGAATACATCACCTCACCACCAGCCAACAGATAACTCGCGCCCCAAAGCCCTGACCAAGCACCGACCGATACCTCCTCCAACCCTGCAGTCCTAGCCCTTCTGTGTAACCCCAGTTACATCCTGGGCATGACGTGCTGTGGTATGGAATACCTCTTTGGTCAGTTTGGGTCAGGTGTCCTGTCTCTGCTTCCTCCTGGCTTCCCCTCCTCCCTGGCAGAGCATGAGGCTCACAAAGTCCTTGGCCAGACCAAAACATCAGGCTGAAAGTCAAAACAAAGCACTGCACCAGCTACCAAGAAGGAGAAAAATGACTGCTACTGCTGAACTCAGGACAATTTGAAAAACAATCCAATAGCTTTTTACCAAAACCAGTGGTAGGATTAGCTGATCTACCGCTGCTCACTGTCTTCCTGTCTACAGTACTCCTGCTGTTCACAAATGAGAGGCAGATATAAATAAAAGATTTCCAGATTCATCATTAAACAAAGTACTTAATATTGACCAAAGACAGAAAAATATTTAACTGCTTCAAGTTAATCATTTCAGTGGGTGCGCTCTATAAAAGCAAGTTGGGTTTAGATTGATTCTTCTTAATTTCTAGTAACTTCATACAGGAACAATTCCTTAGTGGATATAACCATGACAATCACAGAAATTTCACTCATTACTTGACATACTTGGCGTTCCTGGGACATGATCTTGGGCAAGACTTCTCATCTATCTTTGCTTCAGCTCTTTCCCTGTGATAAAATATTTGTAGAGATCTTGTTATTATAAAAATTTCTTAATAATCACAAAGTGCTGAGATGCATAACTGAAGACTAAAATAGCTTATGTCTGATAGGTAAAGGTCTTTCCTAAAATACACTGCTATTCAATTAAAATACTTTAAAAACCTTTGCTTTAACCTACTGCTGTCCTTTCTGTCCTTTCAATTTGGCTTTCATCATTGCCTCCCATAAGACCCTTATATCCAGATTAGCTAAGTGGGTGTAATGTTTGATGGTCAGCAGTGCATAGTCTAGGTGACAGTCAGTTATTAGTGGAATCCTTTAGTGCTCAATACTGTGACAAAAGAAATAATAAAGTAGCGCACTGGGTCCTTCTGAGGAAATAAGGAATCATAGTGGTGAAACACGAGGAATAGCTTATGGCTTTCCCTACCTTTAGTGCCTTTTGTCAATGCACTGCATACCGGATTTCATCTTGAAATTTTTGATTGATTAGTATGCATGTAGTTATGCCAGGAAAGGAGACAACACCTTACTTAATTCAGTATTTATTTTATTACCTAAGAAACCAATAATAATTAGAATTAGAAACCCAAGAATACCAAACAAAGAACTACTTAAGCAACAGCTGTACCTACTAACAACACAACACATAGACGTCTCACTCAGGAATAACCTGTTACAGTTGCATGACATCTGCAGCCCATGCTGCAGCTGCAGCAGGGAAGCCATGCACCATGCTCACCCTCACCCTGGCAGGACCCTGAATATGTCTGGCTGCCAGGCCTGGCTCAGAGCCCACACCTTGGGGAACACCTTTCCCGCCCGACATGAACACAGCCAGTGATAATCCCCATACATCAGGTGTTTCTTTCAGCTGAGGTTCTGCTGCTGCACCCCTGTCACCCAGCAGTGCCTGTTCTTGGCCATGTACCCCACCAATTCAGGTCCCAACCTCAATACCAACCCACAGGCTGACCTCCCATCCTGGACTCAGCACAGGCTTGTGTTCTGCACCAGAAAGTGCTGTTTCTAAATGATCCCAGTAAGAAAGGCACTTAGACTCTGTAAAGTATCATTTAAAATGCTATTTATTAGGGTTAACACTGTAAAGAGGATAGTACAGGCATCTTACATCTCTTCAGACAATGGTAACCTTGGGTTGTGCAGCATCAAATGGGTTTCCAATCACAGGGTTATCCCATTTTGATCATTTGAGCTATTATTGGATTTTCTTACAAGAAAACAACTCTTCATCATTTCTAGAGCTGCCCTGCTCCTGGCTGAGAGTAGCTGCCAGTCCTTGCCCTGTTACCCCAGAGAGCCCCTGTGACTCCTGACACCCCAGCCTTGAGGGACCAGCTAGTCCACACTCTGTCCTGACTGGTCAAGTCTGGAATATTACACTTGGTTTACCTTCCAGCAATGAATGATCAATGCTCCTGTACATCCTCCTATAAGGCAGTACTTCCATGCACAGGTTGGACCTACTGGTGGTAACTCCTTCAGGTCTTCAGAGCATCTTTTCTCCCACCAGTTTATGAAAACCATGGTTGGTTTTCATAGGCAGCCTCCTGCAGTGGGAGTAAAATCTTCATTAATTCACACTTCCAGGTGGGAACTTTGTGGGTTCACATTATTGAGTGGGATATTTAAAATAAATCTGATTTAATTTGTGCATTTAATCTAAACTGTTGCAGATCAGAGACAGCATAATATGAAATTAATTTTTCTCAATTAGAAATTTTTATTCTGATAAACTAAATCTTTATTCAGTACTTGATTTTTTTAACTAAAGTATACATATGGTTAATAGAACTGAGCATCTCTCTGAAATGAAAGAGTTAATCTCAATTTTTTTCTTGTATGTGTGTATTTACATTCATAATATTTAAGTGGAAAAGTGGACACCAAAATGAAGAAATAAAGCACCTCATCTTTAGGGAAAACCAGATTGTACATACACAGCAACACTTATTGTTGTGTTTGTTTATACTTTAATAATTTCCTTAATGAGTTAGAGTCATAAACTTTAATCTTGTTAAAAAGCTGCTGTTCTACATAAGATTTTTTCTACACATGAAGAAGTGTAGCACCTTTCATATCATACAAGATTACCCTTTTCCAAGAGCATCACATACTTTCTATTTCTGAAATTTAATGGAAGTAATTTATCTTATTTAAAAAGGAAAGAAAACGGAAAATTTAATAAAGTGTGGCTTCTGAGCACATATTTATTCAATCTAAGCATCATATTTATCTTTTTTTTCCTTTTTTTGCAGTTAATATTCCTGAATTTTGAGCAACATTTCTTTTTCAAATAATATGCTTCAGCTCAAATCACTAATCAAAGTGACTGAAAAAAATAGGTGGCACATTTCTAATGCATTAAAAATGTGCCGTTTTCTATGTCAATAGTCTCTATTGAAGCACCTCTGAATGACTTTATAATCTGTATTTTGCCTTTTTATATTCAAATAGAGGATAAGCATTATGATCCTTACTTTCATGTATGTTTAAGAGTATATTTAAGGAAAATTGCGGCTAAAATGTGAATAAATGTATCACCATAAAGCAGACTCTTTTTCTTTTTTTCTTTTTATTTAAAAGTAGTTAGTCATAGCTTAACAAAATATTCTTGGCTCTTCATGCTGAATGCTGCAATTCAGACAGCTTCAGCTACAAAGTACGTATGAAAATACTCTGAGAATCTTGATTTCTTTGAAATAGCTGTTGTAAAGCTCATAGTTTTTTGATGACAGCGAAAAACACAGCATATGTATTACCATAAGCAGGCTGTTTTAAAATACCTAATGTGTCTGGTCCAATTAAAGGTGAGTGGACCCCTTTAATCAGTTCAGACTACAACAGCGAAGTTCCATGCAATTCTGTATTTATGTATATATTCTGAAAGCACAGATCTGCTCCATTCTTCTCCTTTGTGCATTCAATTAAATAAATATCAGTCACAAAATAAGTTTTTTTAAATGCAATTAACTGATTACATTGCTTTTCATTTAGGCTTCAGAAATCAATAAATCTGGTAAGAGGGTATCCCCATTAATGTTTCTGCGTTGTATTATTAACTTCAAGTGAGTTGCTCATACTTTGTGAAAGCACATTGATAATATGGCCACCACTTTAAGTAGCACTGCTACCTTTCATTTATCTGAAATCCGAATTATTCTTACATGTATTGAAGAGAGCCTGAAAGAATTATAATGGCAAAGACCTTATTTCTTACAAATGGTGTCAAACGAGAGAAAATTTTGGTGAGGCTGCAGACACAGAGATAACACTCATAGATGTTGTTACACGTTACTAAGAAAGATGAATTTTTTATCCCCAGTTTCATCTGACTTACTGGGCTGATGTAACACCCTTCTACAGTATACTCTGCAGGTCTGCTTGGCCCTTTATGACAGCATAAGAAGTAATGCTTGCCGCAGATAAAATGTTAGTGATGATACTTGTCATACAAAGAAAACTATTCTTTAGTGAAAAAAATATATTAGCACCTTGAATGAAATTAAAATAATAATTTTCCAAATTAAGCAGTAGAAAATTTGATGTCCTATTTTAAGAGGCTCTCCTGGGCTCCATATGCCCTGACTCACATTCTCTTGCCCCCTTTTCACTCGACCGTAATGTAATTCAACTGAATTAGGCATTCTTAGACTTTTATAGAAGAGTAGAGTAGAGTATATATGTGCTTCAGCACTTGTTCTGGTATTATAAGAGATATTAGGTGTCTGCCTATTCCTTTTTTGCAACTAAGATGTTTCTGAGAATGTGAAGAACCAAATTATTTAATGTGATAAACAGAGGCCAAGAATAGGCTGCTTGAATGAATGAGAAGCAGACACAAAAGGTTTGCTTAAGCTGCAATTACAGCAGTGTGAGAGTAGCTCCAAGGTCCAAAGACTTAAGGTTATAAAAGATTAGAAGACATGAGCCTTAAAGGGTCTGAAATCAAAATACCACAGGGTTTTTTGTTTTTTCAGTTTGGGTTTTTTGGTGGTTCTTTTTTTTTCCTACTTGAATGCATAAAACCTAAATACCAGCAGGATGTCTCTTGGTTATGAGTGCTAGTGCTAGCAAAAAATGCCAGCATCAACCTCAGGGCTTGCACTACTTGGCAATAGAAGGTTTTTATGCTGTAGAGTCTCTGCAGAACTTTCAGTATAAGTATGTAAATTGGTCCTTCTCCTGGCATTCTAGTTAAAGACAGTTTGTCATTAACCAGATTACTTAACCAATTTTTCTCTTTAGTTTTCCCATGTAGAGTGGAAGTAGCAACTTTAGACCGTTAGAGTATACAAATGAAAGTTAATTACTGCTGCTATGTGGAAGTAATATATGTTACTCGTTACTGCATTTTTTCTGTCTGTAATAGGTTAGAAAACAGAAGATTCTCAATCAAAGTCATGGCAGTACTGCCTTGTTATCTGTACGACTTCGCATTGATACAGCTTTATTCATGTGTCAGTTGGATTCCTAATTTTCATTCAGAGAATCAGATTTATGTGAGACACTAAATGGAAGACTATGTCTGAAGATAGCTCAACGTAATCATTTATTCCTATACTCTAGTGCAATACTATGCTCCTGATAACTCCAGAAGAGTTGCTCTGCTGCTGGGAGTGATAGGCCTTTTCAGGGAAGCTGGCCATAACTAGTAGGACATTACCTACTAGATCTCTTTCTTAGCACATTTCCAACTATTTTTGAGGCATTTAGTTGGTAAGGTGTTAGAACAATTGAAACCTCAACATTTGCTTGAAGTTAGCTTTTTTATTATTAAGTATAATTTTCCCACCTCAAAATATGATATTTTGGATACATTATTCTTTTTCTTTATTCCTTTTTTGGTCTGTTTTAACCATTTTAACACACACACATGAATAAACAAGCAAACAAAAAAAAACAACAAAAAACAACCCAACACTGCAGGCAAATTGTTATTATAACCATATTGTAGGTAAATGTGGGTTGTCAGAAGTTTATGTATGCATTTTCACAAATCTTTGTATCTCACAAGCATTTCATGGGACCGTTGCTTCTATACATACATACACTGATTTACTATTTTCCTTTATTTTCATCAATACTTTCCTATGTATAAGACTCAGTTTGCTAGTAAGTAGATAAGTCATTTAACAAAGAGTTTTAAGATGCAATATCATCGTTTGTAATGCAACTGTGTACACAGTATCCAAATAGATTTTGAAATTTGAGATTTTTACTGAGTGCTGTTTCATATTTTGCCATATGTTAATTTGCTCACTGGGAGATAATATTGAATGTTTCTTATATAGAGTTATAACTTGCTTCTACAGATACTGGTTTGGTTTTTTTTACAGAAGCACGATCCAATACATTCTCAGGGTGTTCAAAATCATTGTAACGGCAAGTGATTTTGTACTTGAAGAGAATATTATGGCTAATGATGGACAGCTAGTCATGTTTCTCTTGAGAATAAAATATCTCTGCATTGGTAAAGTCTTGTACTTTTTTACTCTTCTTGTAAAGTTATTGTTCAACTGCTCCATGTAATCAAATTTAGGCTTCAATTTGTTCAGTTTAGCAAAAGTCTCACAACTCACCCTTCATCAATACAATATTGCATTGTTGCATTGATTACAATTATGACTTTTTCAAAATTAACCGTATCACCTAACTTAATTCCCCTAAACTGTATGATTTTTGAGATAATAGATCTGTGTTAGGGAGCTTGTTTACCATTTTGTTTGCTGAAATGGGTTCATCTATATTTATGAAAAGAATATGTCAAAACCTACCATGTAATGAATATTCAGAAAAAGGGTTTACTCTCTTTTCACATTAGAATATCCTTTCAGTTAAAATTATATTTGAATTTCCCTCATTTTTCCACTCCTTCTACACTTTATATTAGGTCTTGTATAGGCTATAACTGGAGGCTTTTAGCTGAAGGAGGAAGAAAACTTTCCTTTCTGTTGTTATATAGTTTTTAATAAAATTGTTTGAATTAAATTGCAACTATGTTAAAAAAAAATAAGGGAATTAGATAAGCAAGATTAGAGGGTAAGAACGAGCTGTGCAAAAGACTCAAAGCACTTTCCCTGAGGAACATCCATCTCTCGAGCTCCAAAGAGTAGGATAGTAGAAGTCTTTTTCTTTGGTTTAATGTAGAATCAAAGAAAAGTTGAAAGTAGCCTTAATGGAAATTAAAACAGCCTTCTTCAGGTGCAACAAACACCCAGTTAGGACATGAACCTCAGGCAAAGAAAGCTGTCAGAAATAGGAAGAAGCAACAGTATTCTGTTCTTAAAGGTCGATTACTGGATTTAAAATGTTTTTTTATCAGCAATAAAAACTATTGGCTCCATAAACTTATGTAACAGAAAAAAGCCCATAAAATATGCAAAGAAGCTAATTATGATCAAACAGAGAATAGTCAGTACATAAGCACAAGCACAGTACACACTCTCCAATCTTCTAGGTAAGAACATGTTGTCCCGAAACTCAGATTAAAACATAATATTTCTATAAGAGCTGTTGACTACTGTCACAATTAGTTTTGTAAAAATCTATTCTTCCAGTATGACCATGATCATGGATAACTGACAATAACTGTCATGATGATGATAAATTTTGTTGTAGCTTCAAAACTCTGCATAAGTGTCAATACTAATTTTTCCAGCATGTTTGTGTTATTCCCATTTTTGTGTGTGTATGAAATGAAGATGTCACAGTTTTTCAGTCTGTTCTCACAGCACACTGATGTGTTTACACCACTGCGGTCCCTGTGAAGTCAGTGCAACTGCAGAGATATGATTAAGAGCAGAATTTGCACTTTCCTTTAAGGTTCCAGACTGAGAACAGATATCTTTAAAGTCATGATTCATGAAGTATATATCTTGAAGAAAAGCATTCCTATGAAGTAAATGACCCTTAGGTGTATGCTGCCTGTAGTATACTCGGTGATATATGCAATAGAAAGAGTCCCATTAACCAATCTACTAAAAGATCATATACTTGACTGTTGGACTGGCAGAGCTAGAGTAAGTGAGGCATAAAGCAAGGTAAGTAGAACCTAGCATAAACAGTGTCTGTTTGACTTTAGGTAGATATTACCATTTTCATCTGTGCTTACACAGAAACATGAATTTCTGGGTTTTTTTAAGATTCTATATGAGGTGTGAAAAAGTGTATGCCAACGTTAAGTAAAGAAATTGCATCTTCTGTGCATGATAGACAATATTAGACAAGATAGATAAAATGTGTTTGTTCTCCTTAGGCTATCCAATTCTGCTCGTATCTCCACAGCAAAAGAGAAAAAAGGGACATTTTACAATGCAGAGATAGTAGAGATATATAGTCTCACATATTCTTCAATGTGATGCACCATTTGAAGGCTATTAGCATGCCTTATGTAGCAGGCAACAATCAAAATGGGGGAATGCAGATACCAAACATGCTGATGATAATAAGGGAACAAAAGATCAGAGATCAGTAAAAGGATTAATCAAAATTCCTGCTGATTAATAAAGTGGGCTGTTAAGAAATACTGCATCAGTCTTTGGCCTCACCTTGGAAGAAAGCAGAAAAATGTTTTACATGTTTGCTGTCTCTATACTTATCTATACATTCCATTATTGTGCTTACATAGGATGACATTGTTGACTTAATTTCAGCTTGTCATCTACTCTCAAGGATCTTTCCTGTGGAACTGTATAACTTTCCAAGTCCTACGAGCTTCCAAAATCCACTGTTAAGCACATTTTCCTTATAATTATTATGCCATATTAAGCACTGTGTTCATTATGTTAATACTAGATTAATTATTACTGGATTATGAGAAAGGACATGACAACAAGCCTAGCAAAACATGCCCTTAAGAGCTAACTGGATGAAAGCTGATGATTTGCACCAAGCCAGTTTCTGGTGAGCCTTTATTATATTTATTTATCCCTAAAACAAAGAAAATGTCACAGGAATGCAAGTGTAGAATAAATAAACTTTTTAAAAAAATACCTTTTAGCATAACAGAAAAAGTTTTGTCCAACAAAACCATGGTAAAACATCAGTGTCGGACTGACATCTTTTCATAATAAAACTGAGGAGTATGGAAGCTCACATATAATAAACAGGTTTGAAATTTAGCAGGTTCATTTTGGTAGTATGCAAAATATATTCTCACAGCATGTTAATAATGAAAAGCCAAGATGTGTTATCCTCTTATGGGTACTTAATTTCTTATAGCTTGATATATGTATGATGGGAGAATGCTCAGCAACTTTAATATGAGAGCCATGTAAGAATGCTATTATTCTTCCTGAATTAATCAGAACTGAGGAAAAGCTAGCCATATTAGCTCTCTTGTGTTAATGAAAGTTTGTTAACGTGTTACACTTTGTTAGAAATTGGCCTGTTCTCAGAATGCCCAGCAAATACTGTGATGGCACTTTTGAAGTCAGAATTTTGACAAATTACATTCTCCAAATGTACAACAAATTACGCTAGCTGGCAGTCTACTAAGAAATAAGAGGCCACTAGTACAATTTTAATGCCAAACTCCGTATCATCTTTATAGCAAAGTGGATAAAATCTGTGAGAGAGATTAGACATGGTAACATAACAGCACTTTTATCAATATTGCCAGATTTTTGGTAAGAAAATTATGACCTCCTGGAATATGCAAAATCACATGGGGAAAAGCTATAAGGTTTCACCATTTCTTGTTGGTTTTCCCTCTCAGACATGTAAATTTGAAGATAGAATAAAAGAAGGAAAAAAGCTGTGTGGCAGAATAGGAGAACAGCATGCATTTAGTACAAAATGTATGATATTACTGTGCAAATCATTCTGTGTATTACACAGGAGTTCTGGTGTAAACGTCATATGTACAACTCAATTCAAACTTTCTCATAGATTTTGAAGTGTTGACAGAAGTATTTGTTATTTCCCATAGATAAATCCAAAAGTCTGGAAGAAAATCAAGTGTGTTCTATAGATAAAACAACACTGTCAATAAATCTATAATAAAATGCAAATAAGAAACATTTAACTTAAAAGGCAATTGATTTTAAAAGTAATGCCTAAGACTGGTATTCCCATAAAACTGTGTATCTGTGTTCAAGTAACAAATAGGTAGTTCCTTTTTATGTTTCCTTCTTTGCAACTACAATGAAGAAAGAGAAAATGAAGTGCTTTGAAGACTTTCAAAGTCAAACTACAATGTAACTGGGTTGATGCTCTAAAAACTTAAAGGTTTTTAGAGCACTTTTTTGCAACTTTTTTCACTGAAAACAATAAGTACTATTTTGCAGCAATGCAATATGGGACACTCAGAGATGAACTGAGCTGAAGACAACGCGCTTTGTACAATGGTAGGAGAAAACTCCAATTCAATTTAAAATATTTTTCATTTTCAGCATCAGCTAGTAATGGAACATCTAATGTCTTTTTGAATCAACAAAAATCATGTGGTACTGCAGGACCCTCTATACTGTAGAAACACACCAAGCTGTATAAGGCACAGAGATAGATAAGCAATATAATTTCTCTCCTAGCCATAGTACCCTTTTTATTGGAAACACATGTCAGAGCAACTGCTTATACTCATAAGGCAAGCTAGACCCCCAGAAATATTTGTGTGCACTACTATGCTAATTTGCTATCTTTCAGGGCTCACTCTTTGAAATTCATTCCCCTTTGTGTATTTTTAGTTCTTATTTTCCTACATATTCTACTAAAACTGATAAAGAAATGAAAGAGGAATTTAAGAGCAAATAGCAGAACATTTTTTTAGCATTGTTAGGAGGAACAGCTTTCTATGTGCGGATATGGGAAGCTGTCAGCAATAATGGGGAATGTAATGTTCAGTCTAATGCTGCCAAAGACTGTTAACTGTTTTTCTTCACATAGTGAGGAACAGCTTTTGAATATTACACAAATACCAGATATTCTAGGACACAACAATTAAGAAAGCACTGGAAATAAACCATCAGCAAAACTGTCAGATTTTCTGCCTCATCAGAAGAGCCTTTTATAGCTAGGGTTTCTTTTCTTCTCCAAACCCAGACCTCTGACAACTAATCATAGAATCGTAATATCTCAAGTTGAAAGGGACCCATGAGGATCATTGAGTCCAACTCCCTGCTCCTCACAGGACTACCTTAAACTAAACCATTTGACTAACAGCATTGTCTAAATGCTCCTTGAACTCTGACAGCCATGGTGCCATGACCACTTGCCGGGGGACCTTATTCCAATGATCAACCATTATCAATGAAGAATCTTTTCCTAACATCCAGTCTGAACTTTCCCTGACACAGCTTCATTTAATTTCCTCATGTTCTACCACTGTCCATAAGGGAGAGGAGATCATAATCTCCCACTCCACTGCCCACTTTGAGGAAGCTGTAGCCTTCAATGAGGTCAGCCCTCAGCCTTCTCTTCTCCAAGCTGAACAAACTGGGACCTCAGCCACTCCTCATAAGTTTTGCCCTCAAGACTTTTCACCATCTTGGTCACTTCTCTCTGCACACACTCTTAATTTTCTGGTGTCCTTCTTATGTTGAGGCACCCAAAACAACACACAGTACTCAAGATGGGGTCACACCAATGCAGCGTAGAGTTAGACAATCATCTCCCTCAGCTGGCTAGATATACTGTACTATATGCACTCTAGGACACAGTTGGCCCTTTTGGCTGTCAGAGCACACTGTTGACTCATATTCAACTTGCCATCAACCCAAAACCCCAGATCTTTTTGCAGGGCTCTTCTCAGACTCTCAGGATTGTCCCATCCTACATGGAGAATCCAGAACCTGATCCTGTTAAATTTCATGCAGCTGATGATTGCCCAGCTCTCTAGTCTATCCAGATCTCTCTATAAAGCCTCTCTCTGTAAGTAAAGACTACCCTCAAAGGAATCCACAGCTCTTCCTAGTTTAGTATCATGGGAAAACTTACTTAATGTACCTTTGATTCCTGAATACAGGTAATTTACAAAAACTTTAAAGAGAATTGTCCCTAAAATTGAACCCAGGGGAACCTCACTGGTGACTGGCTGCCAGCCTGATGTAACCCCATTTATTCTGTCTCTGAGCCCCACCAATCAGCCAATTGCTCACCCAACGTATTACGAACTTGTCTAGCTGTGTGCTGGACTGCGAAAAACAGCATCAAAAGCTTTGCTAAAATCCAAAGCCACCATATCTATTGGCTTTCCTCGGTCAGTTACGTGGGTGACCTTATCTTATCATAAGGGCTTTCCCCTCATGAACTATTGGCTATGACCATTGTCTCTGAAGTCGTTTTCAATAATTCCCAGAATACCCTTCTCCATATTTTGTCAGGTACTAAAGTGAGACTGACAGGAGTGTAATTACCAGGGTCTTCTTTTTCTTTCTTGAAAACTGGGACATTTGCCAGCTTCAGGTTGACTGAGACCTCTCCAGAATCCCAGGACTATTATAAAATAATGGCAAGAGGTCCTTCATTAACATCATCCAGTTCCTTCAGTACCCTGGAGGAATCCCATCAGGCCCACAGATTTATGTGCAACTGGCTGGAGCTGCAAGCCTAGAACAAATTCAGGATCAGCTGGAATTTATCATCCCCAAATGCAATCCAAACCTTCACATACTTCTTTTTTTTTTTTTTCTTTCTCCTTTTTTTTTTACAGTTCGGTCAGCTCATAGCAACTAGAAAACCTGATATTTGTGTTAAATACTGCAGGTTATGACAGATGTTTCAAATAAAATGTCAGGCATAAAATGAAACATTCATTTTTATAATTGTCAGTTCTTAGTGCTGTAATTGAAAGTGGTAAGAAATACCAAAATTTGACCTTGTTGAAATAAAATAAAGTAGACACATGAAAGCTTCCATGAAAGCAGCATGTTGAATTTAATTTTAGGAAGAGTAAGTATGTTTTTAATAATGATTTATATATATATATATATATTAAGGAAAAAAATAGTAAGTGCAAGAATTTTAGAAAGAAGTACTAAGAGGTTATGAAAACTGTAAGATGCAGTACAGATTTTCACACTTGTGAATTCAATGTGTTCAGTCAAAAGTAAAATCACTGCTCTTGAAAATTCTCCTGTATTTCTTGACAGTTGTTTAGATGTTCCCTTGACAACTGCTCTGGTTAATCAAGGATGTAGATGAATCCACTGTTTCAGTGTTCTCCAGGAGACATTTTATATTGTGTCTTTAATATCAACACTTTTTTCAGTAAGGAGGATTTTTATGAGGATTTTTTTCCTAAGTTGAGCTGTTAAGTTGGGCTAGTGTTTGTCAGTTTGTAGGGAAGAAAATAACAAATAGTTCTAAATATAATCCTCCAACTGTGGCATTAGAAAATAGACAGTAATATATAACTACTTCGTAATCATTTTCCAGAAGACCAGAAATCCTGGTCTGCTAGTAGTGAGTGATCTGTGCACAGAAAAATCCTTTACCATAATAATTTAGTGTGGATAAGAACAGAGGCTGTTTCTTGTTAAAATGGTAGTGGTTTTTTTATACCTGATGATCTGACATTTTAATTTTGTTATGCCTCTCCTTAATGGGTTAGAAATATGGCTGCACCTTCAACACTATATAGAAAACATAATTGCTATAAACTAAATTTCCTTAAGTATGTTTACACAACCATTAACACACCATTTCTACATGATTACATTAGATAATTATAATGCCTGAATGCAGATAAAAGTCATCCAGAAGTTCCAGTCTCCAGACCTATACTCATCCACATTGTCAAATATGTAATCAGCTTAAGACACTTTACTGTGTTTCCCTTGATATAAACTGGAAGCTGAAACAATCATGCTATCAATTAGGGCTTAAGTCAGTCTCTCTCCAATGATTAGAAGAGACATTAGTAGGAATTTTGCCTTCATTCTTTCTACTGTGTTCCTTGAGTGCCACCTGGTGACTAGTTTGAAAGAAAAAAAAAGTATGATTACATTTCCAGGTGAAGTAGCTGTGATAATTTAAGCTAAAACATTTGCTCAAGCAAGGTTATAACAGGTAACATTTCATTTAGAAATGCCTCAATCTTAGCTGGGTTAAGATGATGTCTTTCTGTATTACTTCCAGGCTGAAATTAATCCAGTACTTAATATTCACAGGTATATGTCATAGGTATAACTGTGTTAAGTAAACATTGCATTTTGATAGAAATTCAGTGTTCATACACATAATTAGTCAAGAAGTAACTAGTTATAAAGAGTAATCACTCTTTATAACTTCTGTTTTGCATCTGTCAAGGTCCACGAGTCTTTTGTAAAGAAACCAGGATCACCTGCTGCAAGCTCAAGAGTGTTGCATCCCAACCAGAAGGGAGTGCAGCAGGAGGGCCAGGAGACCTCCTTGGATGGATAAGGAGCTCCTGAGGAAAATTCAATTGAAAAAAGAGGCTTATAATAAGTGGAAGCAAGGACAGGTGGCATGGGAAGAGTACAGGGATGTTGTCCGAGAAGCTAGGGACCAGGTTAGGAAAGCTAAGGCTCCGTTAGAATTAAACCTGGCTAGAGGTATTAAAGATAACAGGAAGGGATTCTACAAGTACATAGCAAATACAAAACAGACTAGGGAGAATGTAGGCCCCCTCAGGAAGCTCTCGGGAGAACTGGCTACACGGGATTTGGAGAAGGCTGAGGTTCTGAATGACTTCTTTGCCTCGGTCTTCACTGGCAAAGGCTCTGACCAAACCACCCAAGTCTTGAAAGGCAGATGCAGGGACTATGAGAATGAAGACCTTGCGCCCACTATAGGAGAGGAACTGGTTCGAGACCATCTTAAAAATCTGAACATGCACAAGTCCATGGGTCCTGATGAGATCCATTCACGGGCCCTGAAGGAGCTGGCAAATGAAGTTGCAAAGCCGCTGGCCATCATATTTGAGAAATCATGGCAGTCAGGTGAAGTTCCCGATGACTGGAAAAAGGGAAATATAACCCCCATTTTCAAGAAGGGGAAAATGGATGACCCAGGGAATTACAGACCAGTCAGTCTCCCCTCTGTGCCTGGCAAAATCTTGGAGCAGATTCTCCTGGAAGGCATGCTAAGGCACATGAAAAACAGCAAGGTGCTTGGTGACAGCCAGCATGGCTTCACTAAGGGGAAATCCTGCCTGACCAATTTGGTGGCCTTCTATGATGGGGCTACAGAACTGATGGACAGGAGTAGAGCAGTTGATGTCATCTACCTGGACTTGTGTAAAGCATTCGACACTGTCCCACACAACATCCTTGTCTCTAAATTGGAGCGGCATCAATTTGGTGGATGGACCACTCGGTGGGTAAAGAACTGGCTGGATGGCTGCACACAAAGAGCTGTGGTCAATGGCTCAATGTCCAGCTGGAGACCAGTAACGAGTGGTGTCCCTCAGGGATCGATGTTGGGACCGGTCTTGTTCAACATCTTTGTCGCTGACATGGACAGTGGGATTGAGTGCGCCCTCAGCAAGTTTGCCGATGACACCAAGCTGTGTGGTTCAGTTGATACACTGGAGGGAAGGAATGCCATCCAGAGGGACCTTGACACGCTTGTGAGGTGGGCTGATGCCAACCTCATGAGGTTTAACCATGCCAAGTGCAAGGTCCTACACCTGGGTCGGAGCAATCCCAGGCACAGCTACAGGTTGGGCAGAGAAGAGATTCAGAGCAGCCCTGTAGAGAAGGACTTGGGGGTATTGGTTGATGAGAAAATGAACATGAGCTGGCAGTGTGCGCTTGCAGCCCTGAAAGCCAACCATATCCTGGGCTGCATCAAAAGGAACGTGACCAGCAGGTTGAAGGAGGTGATTCTGCCCCACTACTCTGCTCTTCTGAGACCTCATGTGGAGTGCTGTGTGCAGTTCTGGTGTCCTCAACACAAAAGGGACATGGAACTGTTGTAACAAGTCCAGAGAAGGACCACGAGGATGATCAGGGACTGGAGCACCTCCTGTATGAAGACAGGCTGAGGAAGATGGGGCTGTTCAGCCTGGAGAAGAGAAGGCTGCGTGGAGACCTCATAGCAGCCTTCCAGTATCTGAAGGGGGCCAATAGGGATGCTGGGCAGGGTCTCTTCATTACAGACTGTATTGATAGGACAAGGGGTAACGGGTTCAAACTTAAACAGGGGAAGTTTAGGTTGGATATAAGAAGGAAATTCTTTCCTGTTAGGGTGGTGAGGCACTGGAATAGGTTGCCCAGGGTAGTTGTGAATGCTCCATCCCTGGCAGTGTTCAAGGCCAGGTTGGACGAGGCCTTGGGTGATATGATTTGGCGTAAGGTGTCCCTGCCCACGGCAGGGGGGTTGGAACTAGATGATCTTAAGGTCCCTTCCAACCCTAACGATTCTATGATTCTATGATTCTAAACAGCCCCTGTAAAAAAAACGCTTTGTTAATTCTTGTTCTTAACTACTTTATATAAAATCCACAGCAGCTATGAAAAAAATCAAGTTATTCTAAGGCAAGCATAGAAAGGAAGGCTGAACCTCTTCTTATTTCAAATTGTGGAAACAAACCGTACATCAGGCCTGTACATTACAGGAACAGGTTTAGCTCCACATGGCTCTAGACCTATTTAGATTATTGTGCCTAACAGTCCATTAGATCCCCACCCCACACTAATTTCCTATAACTACTCCCCACACACTCAGTTCTCTACTGGCCTGTAAATCCTTTTTATATCATTATGTGTATGATGTGCATGATTCACTATTTTGTTGCCTGACAAAATAATCGTGCAGTAGGAATCACATTACATTCTCTCCTGTCGCTGTCTCTGGTCGGAAAAATACACTGGCTTTGAATGCAACTGAAATACACCACCGAGATGTGAGGCAGATGGACTGAAATGCCTTCAGCATCTAAATGAGTGAAAAAGTACAACTGAACTAAAAATACTTCAAAATTTAAAGATGTCAGTGATTAGCCAGTTTCATCTCAGGTGTTCTTAATGTGAGGTCAGCATCTCATAATATAAGGTTAATTAGAAAAATAAAGAAAAAATGTCAAGAGAATAAATCATTAGTTCCATTTTCTCTTTTCTAATGTGGATAATGGATTTCAATCTTCTATGAGATGCATGAAATAATACAACAGCATTTATCCAGTTGCAAGATAAAGACAAATTTAATCTTAGTTTAGATTAGTTATAGAGCTACATGAAGCTGTATTTTAGTTCAGGTCATTTCTGTCACAGAATATTTCAAGTACATTCTTTTTTCTGTTATTTTTTAAAGAAGCTATCATAATTATGTCTTGCATATGTCTATACTGTAGCACTTTGTGGGTTTAAATGCTATACTAAAGATAGAGAAAGCATTTCTGGTTTAATTGCCATTTTTCATTATTTTCATAATTTTCTCAGAAAACTGTCTTTTTGGGCTGTAATTTTCCATGCTCTGCCTCTTTCTAAAAGCCATTCTAAACATATTCAAGTAATCTAGCAAATTCAAACAGTCCTAATTTTGTGGTACTGTAAGCATGAAAAATATTCATTCTGTTCACATTTCAAATGACATTTTTTCCTTTCTGACACAAGACAGAGAGGAATTCCTGGTATTACTTGCTTGGAAATCCTTGCACAGAAAGGCACAAATGCTAAAGAAAGTAGGTAGCATTCCAAATGTGCACTCCATATCCAGGGCAGTGCATTGCTGCTTACAGCCTGTGGGGTTTTTTCCTCACAACTTAGTCACTATAATCTACTTGTTGACATCAAACAAATCAGTTCTTTTGTTTGAGATTCCATTGCCATATCTTAAAAATAAAAGAAAGGCTTTATTCCCTTTGTGAAGTTGAGACCTAATGATCATAATCATTGGGTAATAGCTGCTGTTTATAGGGACTGGGGATCTTTGGTAATTTTTTTTTTCTTTTTTTTCTGACACATTTAAAGGTAGAATGGATCACCAGGTATGCCTGTGTAGGGGTGACTGTGTTATTATCTATATGAATTTAGGGTACTTGGCTTGTCTACATAAACATACTGCAGTAAAAACCATGTCAGCCTGAAGTATATTTAAGGCTTATTTTGATTGTACCTATTTTTAATCTTCCACTTTCTTTTTTTTTTTTTCACTAGCACAGAATTAAAATGAGAAATTATGTGTATAAGACAATGAAACTGTCTGAATGCCAGCCATTTGTAGTGAAAGTTTACAATGCTGAATTTGGCTTGAATGGATAATTCCTTGAATATGATCAAACTGGCACAGACCATATTGTTCTTTTCTTTTCCATTAGATAACATTTTTCTCTACTAACTTTTCTGCATCACTTGAACGTATGTTCTTAGTGGGCTGGACTGTTATGTAATATAAGGGTTAAACCATAAACTGATTTAGAAATTGCAGCAGATACAGACTTCAGAAACCTTACTAAAATGCTGGGACAAGGCAGAGGTTAGGCTTTGCCAGGAGTATGTTAAGTCTATACTAAAGTATCCACTCAGAGTAGATAGCATCAAGGAAAGGTTATGAGTTATATTTCCCCTGCAAGTCCTAAATGAGCTGATTTTCTTTCAAGTGAGAAAGTTTATACACTGTGATTTACCTGGACAATTCCCAGCAGATGAAATACAAGTAGGAATAATAAATAAAATTTGAAGTATATATTATATATCAAGAATTGGTTGGAAACCACAGTAGCTGAAAGTACTTCCTCCAAAATTGTCCTTATTCCAAGTATCTAAATTGCAATCACAAAACTATTTTCCCTTCTACCCATTATTTTTAAGGAGGAACTTCTGTTTAATCAGTTCACATTTTATAATGGAATTGTGAAAATTAGGTGATCCTCAGAACAGCACACATTGCTTCTTGTTCCTTACACTCAAAAGCAGAATGCTATGCTAATTTTAGACTACACGAGAAGGAACTTAAAATATACTTAAAACAACATGACCTTTCTTTTTTTTTTAACTTAAATAAGAAAGAAAAAATAATATTTTTCAAACATATTTGAAAATCTAGGGGTCTAGATCACATTTCAAAAAGTGATAGTAGAATATGCCATTGAAATAGCTCGGTCTTTAAAAACAAAATTAAAAACATTGCTTTTCCTGGCTCAAAAATAGGAAAAGTGTTGCATATTCACAAAGGTGAAATAACTTAGCACATTTCAACTCCGTGCAGCAGAGCACAGTGAAAAGTCAATGAATTAATATTGACTGAATTTACTCTGGAACCAGAAGCAATATAACCATTGGAAAGGTAGGATTTATTAATATGGGTGCATCACCTGCTGACACAGATATACTGCAAATAAGACTTTCTCAGAAATCACTGCACTGCAGTGAATGCTGTAAATATTCATTAGGAGACCAATAGTATATCCATTTATGTCAATACAATGTTCCCACTAACTTCGGAGGTGCAAACTGAGACTAAATTTCATACTGAATCTACAGAAAGCGAATGAAACAGTAAGATCATAGACACAAGAGTAGAAAAACAAAGCTCAGGGCATTATATGGGATAAATCATACAACAGCAGCTGTGCACAACCAGCAAGGTGTGGTGTATGAAAGGGGAGGCATTTGAGAGCATGGTAGGTCTTGCTGTTTATTCAGGATTATTCAAAGACAAATTTGTGCTTGGCTGTGCTGAGGTCATTTTTAGGAACAGTAATCTATGCTTCTAGTGTTCAGGACATAATGGGTTTTAAAAAATGTTAGCTCTTTCATACATCTATGGCCTAACATAAAACTTAGTCTACCCCAACACAAAATAGTTTATGAGTTTCCTTCAATTCTCCTTTACTATTTGTCCAAATTAAAAAAAAAAAAAAAAAGAAAATTTGTCAGTATATATATATGACTTGGTTTTTTTTCAGAATCTCTTGTAAAATCTTTTGTGTAGCATTTGTGAAATGCTACACAAGAATTTAACATTGTTCTTATTAAAAGCCTTACTCTGGAAACCAAAATGTATGGATTTGATTGAATAGGATTTCATGTACAAAGTGCATGTAGTCAGTAAACCTCAGCACACCTCCTAATAGGAGGTCCGTCGCATTCTGTTATAAAGGTTGTGAAAAATAAAACTGAGGCAAAATGGAACTGGGAAGCAGTCTTCAGAACTAGCAAAGCTCAGTTTAAAAGAATCTATTCACTACTATTCTCTTATTCTGCCATCGTTGTGATAACATTTATGTAAGTTTCCTTTCTAAATACAAACCCAGTATATTTGAAAATCATCTTGTTGAATTGAATTTTTATTGCTGATACTATAAATTGCATTTTTTTAGGATCTCAACATAGGAAGAACCTGAAGAATTCTCAGTGTTTCATTGAATGCTCTCTAGTATTTACAAATTCTCTTAACCTTATATTCATCTTTATCTCTGAAGCTCAGTACCAGTTTTCATTAACAACATGCTTCCCAAGTAGCGATAACTGTATCACAGCATAATCTTGCTGCTCAGAGGCATGCAGCCTTTCATTTCTTATTCTATTTCTGTTTCCCCTGTAGGGCAGGAAAAGGAAATTTCCATTGAGGGAGTTCAGCATCATTCAGCGTTGATGTTACTCATCCAACATTCTCTATACCAGTGGGACCATATGTCAGCCACAGTTAGCACTTAAAATTTATCAATACCCACTTACATATGTAAAGATTTCTTTCTTCTTTGTGTACATTTCAAACACCCAAGTCAAAATCAGTAGGAAAGCAAATAAAAGAGGGATGATAGAAGAAACTTGCATATTTTGTCTCCTGGGTAGTCCAAGCAGGCATGAAACTGGAATTATTAGTGTCCAAAGATTGTCATTCTTTACAGAGGCAGAAACATCTTTTTCACCTTGCTTTTGCTGTGTGAGGTTTGGACACTCTGCTGTCAATAGTGTAAGTAGTAATGATACCTTCCATTTCCTTCCAGTTATATGTTGCCTGTGAGCAGTCCTGAAGGCTACTGTATGATTGAAATGGCTGTAGATGGAAATCCTCCTGTACAACACAGACTTTCTCTTTTATATCAAAAAACTCAGGTGAGTCTGCAAAATATCAAAAAACAGTTAATTTGCTTTGAACATTTCATCAACATCTGAACTTTTTATTCTCAAAGGAGAATAAGTATTCTAACTTTTTCTAATGGAAGAAATATAATTCCTCATCAGATAACATCATATGTCATAGCATCATAGAACTTAAGTTCTCTTTAGTATCTTTTCACATCAAGTATCCACAGTATTTCCTTTTAACTTATTTCATTTAACTGATTTTGAAAATCCTATTTTAACTGCCTAAAGTTCATCGCTGTCCCCATTTTGAAACTGGAATCAGAAGACATTATAAATGGGCAATATGCCAGCTTTCCCAAATTAGAGTTTTTCTGTTATTTTTTGTCTCCATGTCATAACTTCTTTTTGTTATGCATTCTCTCATCACAAGGTTTTTTCTGCATGATGCATTTAAAATGTTTTCAGACTTGAGAATTTGAACTGTGATTGGCAGTTCATTTTGGAAATTTGTTCACTAGAAGTCAGGCCAGTTAGCTGGAGAGTTGCCACTCATGATGTGCATCTCACTGTATTGCACTGCTAGTTAGTAATGGAATTTCTTCCCTCTTTCTTCCTGAGTCAGTATCTAGGTGTTTGTTCAGTCTGAGATAAAGAATTAACTTGTATTAGAATTGCTGTTAGACCAATCAGTTGTCTTTTCCTAGACTCCAGATGATCAGCCTGATGTTCTGATGCAGAAGGTTGCTTTGTCTCTCACTTTGTGTTTCAGGGTAATTAACTCTGGCAGAACGTAAAGCTAACACTATTGGCAGCTTCTGTATAGAAAATATGGGGAAAGAACTTACCCATCAGTACCTAATTACATAGATAAGCCATAAATACCTTACTAGTAGAAAAACTTACATGTAGCTACCTTTGATGTCATGCACCAAGATCATACATCAGAATATTTCATATCCTAATCAGGAAATTTCCTTGGCTCCTAAGAAAGTCCACAACTCTTCTCTGTTTCTTCTTTTTGGCTGGGAGAGTGTGTCCACATTTCATATCACAAAATGGGGGTTTGAAGTTGTCGTGGTTTAAACCCTAGCCAGACAGCTTGTTCACTCACTCCCACTGAGTGGTGCTGGGCTGACAGCAATCGAGCCCCCCCGCCCCGGGAGCTCTCCCCTTCCCCGCTTCCGGAGGGATGAGGAGGAGAATCAAAAGAGTGCAACTTCTATGGGTTGAGACAAGAACAGTCCAGCAACCAATGTACAACACAAATCACCACCGCCACCACCAACGACAACGATAAGAGAAAATAACAAGGGAAGAGAATACAATACCACTCGCCAAGAAACGACTCTGACCCAGAAGACCCCGTGTCCTTCTGGGTAACTCCCAGTTACCCCCCACCCCGGCCATGACATGCTGTGGTATGGAATACCTCTTTGGCTAGCTTGGGTCAGGTGTCCTGTCTCTGCTTCCTCTCAGCTTCCCCTCCTCCCTGGCAGAGCATGAGCCTCACAAACTCTTTGGTCAGGGTAAACATCACTTAGCAACAACCGAAAACATCGATATTATCAGCACTGTTCCCAGGCTGAAAGTCAAAACACAGCGCTGCACCAGCTACCAAGGAGAAAAATTGACTGCTACTGCTGAACCCAGGACAGCTACTGAAGTTGTTCTGTGGTGCACTGGATCTGCCCCCAGGGTCAGTGCTGTCATAAAATAAGCCAAATAATAAAAATATTACATTGCAAGAAGAGAGTTGAAACTATGTTTCCTAATTATAGACATTTTATATTCCAGTCCAATGCTTTGCTTAATTTTTGTAGCAGGTTCACAAGCAGAGAGAAAATGCCTGTCTGCAAAAACTGTTTACAAATCTTGTCTGTAACTATGATGGGTTATAGTTTTGTTTGAAAAGGGATAAAGTCAAGTGATATGAAATGAATTAAACAAATGCTGAGCCACTACCTTTGAATTCCTTCCACATGAAAACTCTGAAATAATTTTATCCATGCTCTAAAAGAAGTAACGATTTTTCTTTCTCTTCAAAAAAAAAGGCCTTGTAAGTAAAGGAATGTCTGGTGATGTTCATGTTCATTGTATCTCCAAACTTGCAATTGTCAGCAGCATAGATCCAAGATTGAGAAAAGCAATATAGGAAACAGCAAAATCATACAGATGTGTAAATTCCAGAAAAAAACAATGTGATGTTTTCCTAGTTTTATGCAGTTGATGTATGAATATGATGGTGAAGAGCCTCTTCTCTATAAATTATCTCATCACATGCTTTGCACATACTGTGTTACATTTTTCATACTACTGGCTTAATCCAACTTGGCTTGGATTGGCTAGGTGTCGTGGTTTAAACCCAGTCAGGTAGCTTGTTCACTCACTCCCAGTGAGTGGTGCCGAGCTGACAACAATCGAGGTCCGTGTCCGTCTCCCCCCCCTGCCTCCCCGCACCGGGGCTCTCCCTTTCCCCGCTCCCGGAGGAACGGGGAGGAGGATCGAGAGAGTGCAACTCCTACGGGTTGAGACAAAAACAGTCCAGCATCAAATCACCACCGCTACTATCAGCTACAACAATGATAAGGGAAAATAACAAGGGAAGAGAATACGATACCACCGGCCAAGAGAAACGAGCTCCACCCGGAAACCCCTGTCCTTCCGGGTCACTCCCAGTTACCCCTCACCCCGGGCATGACGTGCTGTGGTATGGAATACCTCCCCGGCTAGCCCGGGTCAGGCGCCCCGTCTCTGCTTCCTCACAGCCTCCCCTCCTCCCTGGCAGAGCATGAGCCTCACAGAGTCCTTGGTCAGGGTTCGAGAACATCGGCTTCACCAACACTGTTCTCAAACTGGAAGTCAAAACACAGCACTGTACCAGTTAACACAAAGGAAAAACATGACTGCTACTGCGGAACCCAGGACACTAGGTTTCACCTTTCGTCTGAATTAATGGTATTGTACAAATAGATGCACCACAATGTGATACACTTGTGGAAAAAAAACAAAAAATTTTTTTCAATTCTTCATGACAGGCATTTAGCAAAGGAACCTAGGAATGGTGAAACCTCATGTCAAAACTCCAAAAAATCAGGCATCAGCTTGAGGAGTAGAATTCAGTGCTAAATAAGTCACAGATCCTTTATATGTGATGGTGAAGGGTTTGACTTCTATGTCAGGTAACACAGGAAATATCACTCTGAACACAAATATGATTTAGTCAGTCCCAGTATGAAACACTTGTGGGTGTTTTTTTGGCACCTTCGTAATGAAGTTCTAGACATTTGTGCCTGTAGAATTTACTACCTAAAACTTTCCCTTTCCCCCTGGGCTTCAGTATAGTGGTCTGATTTATGTCATTCATCAAAAAAAAATTTTTTTTTCTGTATTCCCCTTTTCTTGGGGTCCTATAGGATCCAGATCCTGAAGAAAAACTTTGTCTTTAGGGCTAAATCTTCTCCTGTGTTCCTGCACCAAGACTCAAGCATGAATGTAAAATTCATAGAACAGAATGAGGGAAGCAATGAGAAATCCTTACCATGTTTATTATGATTAAGGCTGGAAATTCTAATTCATGTGCATGTTGTCTTACACATTTGAAGATATGTAAATGCAATAAACCACTCTTTTGTATGGCTTTTTTTTATTATTTCTTTTTTTTTAAGAAAACCACAAAACCACATTTGAAAAAATAATCCTTTCAGCAAGTTTGATAGTTTTTGACAAGCTTCAAGTAATGGCAATTTCCTTTATCTCTAATTATTGTTCACTAGTTGCTTACAGTAATATTTCAAATAATATTCCTTTCTGATAATTTTTTTCTTGTTTCTGCAGATCACCTTTGGATCAATCTTCCTTGGAAATGTTCCTGCTCATGAAGAGGTTCATCAATGTGCTGGACAGATACAAGGCTATAAAGGATGCATTAGGGATTTTCAAGTTAACAACAAAGAGTTATTCATCATAGATGAGGCTCTTGGAGGGAGGAATGTTGAGAATTGCAATGTTCCAATATGTGATTATCATCCATGTCACAATGGTGGTACCTGCACAAGGTGAGAGTCACCCCTTTAATCATTTTATCATCTGTTTACACTCTGTGACTGGTAGATTCATACTTCGTGAAAAATTACTATAATATTCTGTGTAATGCACAAATAGAAAATGTGACATCCTCATGCCTAACCAGAGGGATTTGATAGCTTGCTTGTTCACATGAAAAAAAAGATACAAAATGTAATTACATTGCCAACACAGCATACGTATTGGGTTGCTGCCAGAATTACTTTGCAATCAACTAGATCAGTTCCACTACAAGGCTTGGTGACTAAATCAGACTGTTTATAGATGTTTTGGACAGAAGCACATAAGACCCATTCTTCTGTCTAACAACTCCGTATATTTTTAAGCCTTGTACCCTCACACATCTTCATGGTGTACTCCTGGGTACACAGCATAGGCCTTCAGTATCATGCTATGAAAACACTAACAGGTAAGACCACCTTCAGGATGTGTGAAGAATCATTGTCAAAGAACCTTTGAAAGTTAAAGTGCATCATGCTGGAAGAGGAAATGAGGTCCAAAAGTGACATGGGTTAAAAGCACAGAGGATGATAGTTCAGCTGAATGATGGTTCTACTGGGGCACAGCAACTTGATCGCTGCCTAAGGCAGTTAGCATTTGAGAACCATGCTTCCATTTAAAACCGACAATATTTGTGAAGTAGCTGCCATGTCTATTTTAAAAAATTGTACCTCAAGGCAAATACTGAACAGAACATAAAAAATTTTAAAGCTCTGGATCACTGTGTGTTTCTTAGGTTGAGGACAGCTAGAATCAAAGTTTTGAGGTGCATCTTTGCCCCTCTTGATTGATGTAAGCACAGAAAGGACACCAAACAGATTTTTGATCTCGAAGTCTTTTTTGACTATAGAGTACAGATGAAAGCAAGGCATCTTTATGAAAACAAGCACAATTTGCCTACCAGAATGGTGAAAGCGAGTGTGTACTTGGGAGTAATAAGTCTGATTTTCCTCTTTTATTCCTTGATATCTCTGGCATTCTGACGACTGTCTTGTTATCTACCATTATGGAATACTGTTTCATTTAAAGCTTGGGTCCTGAATAATTCATGACTATTGGATTTGTTTCCTGCTTTTCTGCTTTCCAACTGCTGGCCTCAGCCTTTTTCAGAAATGCTTTTGTTCTGAAATGGGTCACTGCTCTCCTGTCCAGAGGAGACAAGGAAGCCATGTGCAAGCCAGGGATAAGCAGTTCTATGGAAGAATGATTTTCATGATTTTCTACAACCCTCAACTGATTTTCAAGGATCACCTCCTCCAAGCCCAAGAATGGTCCATTCCAATGTGTAGGAAATCAAGTGGCAGGAAGCCTGCATGGATGAACAGAATATTCCTGACAAAACTTAAACATTAAAAGGAAGCATGTGAGAGGTAAAAGCATGGCTGGGTGACCTGGGAGGAATATAGAGAAAATATCCAAATACACAGATATGGGGAAAGCCAAAGTCCACCTGGATATTAAGCTGGCAGGAGACAGGCAGAGAAAAAACAAAGGCAAAATGAGTCAAAATATGTCAGCAGCAAAAGGAAGAAGGGAAAATGTGAGCTTGCTGATGAAAGGGGCAGGTGTTCTGGTGACAAAGCATCCAGAAAAGACTAAGAAACTCAGTGCTTTTTTTTGGCTCAGTCTTTGTTTATAAGTCTGACCTTCAGGAATCCCTTTCCTCTTAGGCATGTAGGAGAATGTCTGGAGCAAGGAAGATTTATACTTGGTGGAGAAGGATCAGATTAGGGAACATTCAAACCAACTGGATATGTATGAGTCCTTGGGATCTGATAGGAGTCATATGAGTGCTGAGGAAGCTATCTGATGTCATAGCAAGGTCAATCCTGATAATCTCTGAAAGATCAAGGGAGAGGTTCCTGAGGAGTAGAAGACTACTTTCAGGAAGGGCAAAAAGAAAGATCTGACAAACTACAGGATGGTTAGCCTCACTTTGATCTGTTGGAAGCTGAAGAAACAGATTGTCCTGAAATCTGTTTCCAAACACATTAAGGACAAGGAAGAGGTTGGAAGTGCTCACAATGGATTTCTGAAGGGGAAATTGTACTTAACCAACTCTATAGCCTTCCACAATGAGATGACTGCACTGACAGATGAGGGGAGAGCACTGGATGTTATTTACTCAACTTTAGTAAGGTTTCAACACTGCCTCCCATGACAAATTGATTAAGTACTGGCCAGGTAAGTGCACAATGAGGTGAGCTGTAAACTGGCTGAAGGGCAGGCTCAAAAAGAGCAAAGGATCAGTAACAGAAATTCCATCTGGAGGCAGATTTGACTGGCTAGAAAGCAGCTGCACAGACTTGCTAGTTCTGATATACTAGTTGACCATGAGTCAGCAAAGTGCCCTAGTAACAAAGCAAGCCAACAGCATCCTGCATTAGTGGGTCAAGGGAGGTTCCTCTCTTCTCACCTGGTTTGCTGGTTTTCGTATGTCCATGCACACATTCTTCAGTCAGTTCACAAGGTGTTCATGTTGAGTAAGTTTCACATTGCTAGGAAGATCTAGCTGCCATTTCTTGCATCCAATTTCTGCAGCTCTGAATTCAGCCTGTTCACTTGACAGAGTAGCTTTTTTTTTATAAGAGGCTGATCATTCCTCTTAGGTGTCAAGGCTGCCAACAAAAACTATCACAACAAATTATTTCTCAGGATTTGGAAGTCTCCCTTGGATAGGTTACTAGGTAGTGGTCTTCAGAGGAGCAATTCCTGCCTCCCAAAGCCCTGAAGCTTCAGTTTGTCTACAGTGTATGCAACATTCCCTTTCCTGGAGTGTTAAACATATATGTGAGAGAATACTGCTCCGTCACTGTATACCATGTAATCAACCAAATGGCTTTTGCTTTGCTAAGAGTGACAGACTTAAAAGATTCACTTATTGATAAGTCGTCTACCTCACTTCACCAATTTCTTGATAGATGATGTAAACAAGGTGTCAAGCTGGAATGAAAATTTGCCTGTGCTAGCAGCCATTTTTCAGGAGTACAGGCAGGCATTTTACACAGACTCTACCTAACAGAGTGCCAGTCAGAAACCCCTTTGGGGAATGCTTCACTTTGGTGTATACTGATTCCATTTTCCACAGGCTTGAGCAGATAAGAATGACTTACATATGCCTGAGCAGCCTTAGCTGGTCTGGCTCCAGAACCTCTGAATGCTTGCAGTTTGTTCATCAATCTGCTGCCTTCTGCCTTATGACCTAAGGCGAGTGCTTCAGTAGGCAAAGCATCTCCTGAATGATGAGAGATTACAGGACTCTTCCTGTACTTCTTTCCAGGCAGGGCCTGCAAACATCAGGAATCTATTTAGTAAATGTTCATACTGCACGAACCTCTATTCAGTAAGTGGACCAATTTTGAGTGTGTTAGTCTTGTTTTACTTCAGTGCTTTGGTTACAAACAGCATTTGGTACCTATTTAGCTCAAAGACACAAGTTTATCCCCACACTTTGTAGCTTTATGCTAGCAATTATTTGATTAATCACTGGTCATCAACCTGTCACATCACCTTGAGTCACACAATGGCATGTGTGGAGCAGGAGAATTGAAAAGCCAGAGATGAACATTTTGTGTATAGTATATGAGGAAAAATTTCCAAGCGTCAGACCCAGTGTTCAAGTGGTGCATGTGGACTGTACAACTGTGTTATCTTCAGATAATGAGTTTGCATTCAGGAGACTGAAGCCAATGAGAGCTATAAATAATCTATAATGCTAAAAAATATTACCATCTACACCATTAATTGTCCATTTGTGTATTCATTACTGTAAAACAACTTAATTGGATTAAAAAAATCAGGCAAAACAAGCAACGCTTTGACAATTCACATGAAAGTATTACTGACGTTTAAAATTTTGCCAGTTCTTTCAATTACAGTATTTAGTGTCATGAAAAAATATTTTTTAGTGTGCGTTATTCTTCAGGTTCTTGGCAACTAATTAAAGCTTTTGCTTCTGAAAAGGCACAAATACCTCAGCTGTGTTTTATAATGAACACTGGAGCTTGTCATCACATACTGCCGTCAAACAAGTGTGTTTCATAAGAAACAATTTTTATGGTCATTCCTAAAAGAAAGTTATTTGGTTTTCTTCATCGAGTACAAAAATGGTACTGTAGTGTTCATTTTATTAATTACAATAATTATGCAGAAGAAAATTATTTGATAGGTGTCCTGGGTTCAGCAGTAGCAGTCATGTTTTTTCCTTTGGGGTAGCTGGTGCAGTGCTGTGTTTTGACTTCCAGTCTGAGAACAGTGTTGGTGAAGCCAATGTTTTCGGTTGTTGCTAAGTGATGTTTACCCTGACCAAGGACTTTGTGAGGCTCATGCTCTGCCAGGGAGGAGGGGAAGCCGTGAGGAAGCAGGGATGGGGCGCCTGACCCAGGCTAGCCAGGGAGGTATTCCATACCACAGCACGTTATGCCCGGGGTGGGGGGTAACTGGGAGTTACCCGGAAGGACACGGGCTTCCGGGTGGAACTCATTTTCTTGGCCGGTGGTATCGTATTCTCTTCCCTTGTTATTTTCCCTTATCATTGTTGTAGTTGGTGGTAGCGATGGTGATTTGTGTTGTACATTGGTTGCTGGACTGTTCTTGTCTCAACCCGTAGGAGTTGCACTCTTTCGATCCTCCTCCCTGTTCCTCCGGGAGTGGGGAAGGGGAGAACCCCAGCGGAGGGGGGGGGACGGACGGACCTCGGTTGTTGTCAGCTTGGCACCACTCACAGGGAGTGAGTGAACAAGTTACCTGACTGGGTTTAAACCACAACAGTTCTTTTTGGCGCCCAACGTGGGGCACGAGGGGTTGAGATAAGAACAGATCTGACTGGATTGATAGTCACTCGTCACAATGCTGATTTATTGGCTCTCAAGGTTGTTCCTCTTGATCTCACAGTTTCAATATATCGTATCTTACGTCCATCCGGTATTTGCTGTATTAGTGTTTTTCAAGTGTGGGGCTTGGGCTAAGGTTTTTGTCCCATTGTACTTTATGGTAATGACTTGTAATACAATAGAATCATTGATCATGAAACTGATCTGGCTTATGTTCCCAGTGTGGTCACCACCTTTATACTTTGGGAGGTATATGATGGAGGTGCTTAGCAATTACACATCTTTTTTCTCCTTCTCAGGTGCTCAACCTGTGAAGGAGACATCCTTTTACCCTCCCAGTCAAAAGAACTGTCGTGGTTTAAACCCAGTCAGGTAACTTGTTCACTCACTCCCAGTGAGTGGTGCCGAGCTGACAACAATCGAGATCCGTCCCGTCCCGCCCCCCCCCCCCAACCGGGGCTCTCCCCTTCCCCGCTCCCGGAGAAACGGGGAGGAGGATCGAGAGAGTGCAACTCCTACGGGTTGAGACAAGAACAGTCCAGCAACCAATGTACAACACAAATCACCACCGCTACTATCAACTACAACAATGATAAGGGAAAATAACAAGGGAAGAGAATACGATACCACCAGCCAAGAAAACGAGTCCCACCCGGAAGCCCGTGTCCTTCCGGGTAACTCCCAGTTACCCCTCACCCCGGCCATGACGTGCTGTGGTATGGAATACCTCCCTGGCTAGCCCGGGTCAGGCGCCCCATCTCTGCTTCCTCACAACTTCCCCTCCTCCCTGGCAGAGCATGAGCCTCACAAAGTCCTTGGTCAGGGTAAACATCACTTAGCAACAACCGAAAACATCGGCTTCACCAACACTGTTCTCAGACTGGAAGTCAAAACACAGCACTGCACCAGCTACCCCAAAGGAAAAAACATGACTGCTACTGCTGAACCCAGGACAATAGGAAAAATGTTTTCTTTGTATTTTTGATAATAAGAGACAGGGATTAGTGTCCCTAGTTCACAGATGCAGAATTTCAGGATGCAGAAGAGGCCAGCTGCTCCTCTTGGTCTGGCCATTTTCTGCATCAGGTGCTCCCCAGGGGCCAGGTAAGGCACGGCCTGGCAGCCAAAGTCCATCCCTGTGCCCCTCACACAAGCAGGGCAGCTGGAGAGCTCTGGGGCAGCCAGGCTTGGGCATCAGGTACATCCCTGGGCATAATAATGGGGATGGGCAGAGACAAGGCTGGGACATTCATGGGGGATCAGGATGAAGCCCAGTGAGAGGAACCAAGATCAGGCACAACCCTGAGGTGGCCAGGCAAGGCCTTGGAGATAGGGATGGGCTGCACAATCACCATTTTCCCATGATAGCACTGAGTGTAACATATAATGTGGAACTAGAAATCTTTAGTTGTCTGAATTATTTTTAAGCCAAGACACATTCTGTTTTTGTTAAAAAAATTAAAAGTTACATAGGTTCCATTTTTATTTTGACTAAAATATCTCTGTACAGGTGTCATGGTTTAACCCCAGCTGGCAACTAAGCACCAGACATCCGCTTGCTGCCCCTCCTCCTGTTGAGATGGGGAGAGAATTGAAAAAGTGAGAAAACTGGTGGGTTCAGTTAAAGACAGTTTAGTAGGTGAAGCAGAAGCCACACACACAAGCAAAGCATAACAAGTAATGCATTCCCCACTTCCCATTGGCAGGCAGGTGTTCAGCCATCTGCAGGAAAGCAGGGCTTCATGATGCGTAACAGTTACTTGGGAAGACAAATGACACCACACCAAAAGTCCCCTCTTTCTTCTTCCTCTAGCTGTTTGTTGCTACACATGACATCATACAGTATGGGATGTCCCTGCGGTCAGTTTGGTCAGCTGTCCTGGCTGTGCCCCCTCCGAACTCCTTGCGCAACCCCAGCCTACTCACTGGTGGTCTGAGAGGCAGAAAAGGCCTTGACTCTGTGCCAGCACTGCACAGCAATAACTGAAACACTTCTGTGTTATCAACACTGATTCCAGACTAAATCCAAAACATAGCCCCATACTAGCTATTCCGAAGAAAAATAACTCTAACCTAGCCAAAACCAGCACAACAGCACAAAATCTATTCTGTTTCAAGATTATTTAAATATATGCTGTATCAGGTGAGAGGTTCAGTACAAATGTAAATTTCTAATTCTTTACATAGCCATTATTTTATTAGTTTTAAAAACAAAGTACTGTCCTGCATAAAAGATTTATTGATTTTACAAGCACTTTTGCAAGTTCACTAGCTCTTTTACTGCACTTATATCCATGCTAATGTAAAATTCCAGAGACTGATTAATTTCAGAGGAAAAAATATGACAACTATTTGATAAATTTATCATTTGAATGTCATATAGTTCCATGATTAATTTAGTAAATTCAAAGCTCATTGGATTTTAAAGTGTATGTTTGAAATAGGCATGGAAAGATTAACCTAGGAAACTCTTTAACATTATGAGTGGCCCCTGTTCATATGATCCAAACCAAGCATAGTGTTAATAAGACACATCTGTATGGGAAATAAACTCAAAAAATTACTCCATCAATGATCTGACAATTATGACAGACACTACACTAGTAGAAGTTGATGAATACATTTGTTTTAAATTGTATAGACTCAACAAAACGTACACATAGACCAGCTTAGCTTTTAGAGTGGAGAGTACAATCTTAATTGCTCCCACAATCATGTTTCCAGTGTCTCAAACTGTTCTCATAGTGATTATTCTTACTGTTGTTCCCGTATATTGGTGCAGCAGATGGGTCCATTAATGTTAATCAATTAACCAAGACTGAAAAATCAAACTCAATTAGCAATAAATTTCAATAGAGAGACATTTATCTTCAGATTTCAACTGCCATGAATTCTGTAATCACCACAAATACAAAAGGAATGTAATTTTTTAATTTTCATCTCCTGATAATGTAAGAAATAATACCTACATGGATATGTGGGTCTCATTTGGATTATACCTTTTCAGCTATTAATAGGAAAAGCCATATAGAATCATAGAATCATAGAATTGTTAGGGTTGGAAAGGACCTTAAGATCATCTAGTTCCAACCCCCCTGCCGTGGGCAGGGACATCTTACTCTAAACCATATCACCCAAGGCCTCCTCCAACCTGGCCTTGAACACTGCCAGGGATGGAGCATTCACAACCTCCCTGGGCAACCTATTCCAGTGCCTCACCACCCTCACAGGAAAGAACTTCCTTCTTATATCCAACCTAAACTTCCCCTGTTTAAGTTTTAACCTGTTACCCTTTGTCCTGTCACTACAGTCTCTAATGAAGAGTCCCTGCCCAGCAGCCTTATAGGCCCCCTTCAGATACTGGAAGGCTGCCATGAGGTTTCCATGCAGCCTTCTCTTCTCCAGGCTGAACAGCCCCATCTTCCTCAGCCTGTCTTCATACAGGAGGTGCTCCAGTCCCCTGATCATCCTCGTGGCCCTTCTCTGGACTTGTTCCAACAGTTCCATGTCCCTTTTGTGTTGAGGACACCAGAACTGCACACAGTACTCCAGGTGAGGTCTCACAAGAGCAGAGTGGAAGGGCAGGATCACCTCCTTCAGCCTGCTGGTCACGCTCCTTTTGATGAAGCCCAGGATACGGTTGGCTTTCTGGGCTGCAAGCACACACTGCCAGCTCATGTTCATTTTCTCATCAACCAACACCCCCAAGTCCTTCTCTGCAGGGCTGCTCTGAATCTCTTCTCTGCCCAACCTGTAGCTGTGCCTGGGATTGCTCCAACCCAGGTGTAAATATTTTAAATCATACTTCAGAAACTGCATGCCGCATGCTACAGCATCATACAATTCTTGTTAAGTCTTAAAGATCTGGTTACCAAATAATCTGATAAGGTTTGTTGGTTTTTTTTAATTATAAAATGAGGTCTAGGTTAGCTTTCTTGTAAGTTAAAGGAAATTTTATAGTTGAACTTGGTTAAGTGATAGAACTTCAAGTGTTGCAGATACTGGGAAAACCAAGTAGAGTGACTTAAGAAATGTGGTCTCCTTTTAGTATAAATCCTAAATGTTAATTGAAATAAACAGTAAGAAAAGACAGTATGATTTTTTTAAGGAAGAAAAAAAAAAGAACTCCGAACTTGGAGTTACTTCTTTTTTTCCATTTCAAAGGTAGTCAAGGTGAACCTTTCCTAGATCATGTGCCAGAAATACATTTTAGAATTGTTCATGGGTTTCCTATCACTGCTTTAGATGTAGGTGTTTCTAGGTAACAAAGGAACAAGCTTGTCAGAAATAACAGGGTTGATCCTGTATCACAGA
Organism: Pezoporus occidentalis; assembly: GCF_034315485.1. Classification (NCBI taxonomy): domain Eukaryota; kingdom Metazoa; phylum Chordata; class Aves; order Psittaciformes; family Psittacidae; genus Pezoporus; species Pezoporus occidentalis. The sequence goes on from NW_026914829.1 coordinate 239,690, forward strand.
TCTTGTTACAGGTCTGTTTTATAGACTAAGAAACTCAGCCAACATTATCTAGAACATCCATTTGTCGGAATTTTTACAAATCTGAATCCTGGTTAACTTCAATAAGATCCATATTAAATCCAGACTAGATATTTTAAGTTCCATTGTATTCAACTCTTGCAGAAAGACAAATCAAAAAAGGGATTAAATTTCATTTTAGTTGTTTTGCAAAGGAATAAGATTTCCAAAAGGGAGATGTGTATTCCTATACCTTTTCAGAATTTGTGTCATATGAACTTACATAGGAATTGTATATAATATGATTTGTGTGAAGATGTTAATCTGCTTTCTTTTAAAGGGCTGTTTTTTAGGCAATACTATGCTGTCAATGCTAAAGACATTCACATGTTGTACAACTCCTCAAACTGCCAGTATTATTATTTTGATTAATGTTTACATGCACAATTACTTAGGAAGGCTAATTAGAGGGCTTGAATATTTTGGATCCTGTACTTTAAATGAGATTAGTATAGCTGGAGTTTGGTACTTATAAAGGAGATTCACACTTCGAAATCCATTGTTTTTTCCAATGATAACTTCACATTGAGCTTTAGTGAAAAGAAGAATTAATTTAAATTTATTTCCAGATGGTTTTCTTTTTCTGGAAGAGAGATTTCAGGTTTCATCATTTCATCATTTCAGATTTTATCATTTCAGGTTCTACATGATCTTAGGAAAAAATAATGCCATAATGTCTAAGAAAAATCTTTTATGTCACTTTTGAAGATTATGAAAGAATGCTGTTAAGCTTCTCAGAGTGACCAAAACCCTGTTGGACGTTTGTTTCTTGCATCATATTTTCACAGGAAAATCAAGTACACAAAAAAGAAAATTTCATCTCCAATTTTCTTAACACTAGGTATTAACAGATAGAGAATCCATTTACTGAGGTTGATGTTTCTGGCAAAAGGAATTGCATTTGGCTTAACCCAATACTTTTTTCTGAACTAAATCTGCATTTCTCCCACCTTACTTTTCCTTGGAGCAAAAACAGAAATTTTAAACTCTGCTTCTTGCCCTTGAAGTTCAGTTAGTAAAGTGTTCACGTTTGTGGTAGGATATCTATTTCAAGACTGAATTAATTACACTAGTTGTGTCTGTAGTATCATCAGAAACAGATTCACATTTTAGCGTACTACATTTCTTAAGCATTATATTACTCAGATTACAGTAGTATTGAGAAAAAAAATGACCGCTAGGGATGGAGCATTCACAGCCTCCATGGGCAACCCATTCCAGTGCCTCACCACCCTAACAGGAAAGAATTTCCTTCTTATATCCAATCTAAACTTCCCCTGTTTAAGTTTGAACCCATTACCCCTTGTCCTATCACTATAGTCCCTAATGAAGTGTCCCTCCCCAGCATCCTTGTAGGACCCCTTCAGATAGTGGAAGGCTGCTATGAGTTTTCCGCGCAGCCTTCTCTTCTCCAAACTGAACAGCCCCCAACTTTCTCAGCCTGTCTTCATACGGGAGGTGCTCCAGTCCCCTGATCATCCTCGTGGCCCTCCTCTGGACTTGTTCCAACAGTTCCATGTCCTTTTTATGTTGAGGACACCAGAACTGCACACAGCACTCCACATGAGGTCTCAGAAGAGCAGAGTAGTGGGGCAGGATCACCTCCTTCAACCTGCTGGTCACGTTCCTTTTGATGCAGCCCAGGATACGGTTGGCTTTCTGGGCTGCGAGCACACACTGATACCAGCTCATGTTCATTTTTCATTGATCAACACCCCCAAGTCCTTCTCTGCAGGGCTGCTCTGACTCTCTTCTCTTCCCAACCTGTAGCTGTGTCTGGGATTGCTCCTACCCAGGTGTAGGACCTTGCACTTGGCATGGTTAAACCTCATAAGTTTGGCATCAGCCCACCTCACAAGCGTGTTAAGGTACCCCTGTCCATCAGTTCTGTAGCCCCATCATAGAAGGCCACCAAATTGGTCAGGCAGGATTTCCCCTTAGTGAAGCTATGCTGGCTGTCCCCAAGCACCTTGTTGTTTTTCATGTGCCTTAGCATGCCTTCCAGGAGAAACTGCTCCAAGATTTTGCCAGGCACAGAGGTGACACTGACTGGTCTGTAATTCCCTGGATCATCCCAGGAAATTGGGATAAACCCCCAAGAAATTTCTTGGGTTATGCTATGATAATGTATGAGGAAATACTGAAATACAAAATTCTAAAAATTATTGGACATACAAGTGCTTTATGGTTGTTAATTTTTATTAAGCATTTAAAATATGCAACTTCTTTATTAATTATTAAAGTATGATAGACTCCTTAGAATCTGAATCAGAATATGCATTATTTTTGAAATAACATGTTCTGGCAATTGAAAAATAATTCTAGCCAACAAGTAGCGATGTTCAAAGAGTAAACCTTTCTCTGTTTTTAATGTGGGCAGTATAGTGGTAGTTCTATTAAAAATGTTTGCGGAAAAAACAATTTCTTATGTTCTCAAATCTGCAGATTTAGTGTTCAATTAATGTGAAAATAATGTACTGAATACAGAGCACAAAGAAAAATCAAGCATCCACATATAAATATCACTTCAAATTCCTGACTGGTTAGATAATGTGAAAGCTGTGCACAAAATTTGTTAAACATGATGTTTATACATAATCTCGATTCAATTTTACTTAAGGAAGCTGCCATGGCTAAATTTTTACTGTGGGTATTGGAATCCCCAAAATGTCATTTTAATACCAGTCATCTTGCAATGCTTTGACTCAATTCCCAGAAATGCTGTCTAATGTTGCTTTTGAGAATTACAACGCAACCAAATCAGCATTTCTGATAGCTTTGATTCCAGAAGGAGTATCTTATTTGGAGTAGCTTTAAAACACATATCAGCAAAATTAATTGAATCTTTTTCCAAGGCCAGTGAGATGTTTAAATATATACAGAAATACTCAAAACACTGTTTATACCTATTTGTCTAACTGGAGAAGTAGTGCACAGAGTCTTAATAAGAATTTCACTCTACTATAAATTCTGAAAAGTAGTTTAGCTGGTACTGTTTGTTATAAGTTGTGTCATGTAGTTTGTGTACAAAAAATGAAAACATGCCATATTATTTGTAGTCCTGGTTTTCAAAAATTCCACAGAGATAATCCTTTTAGTGAAATATGCAACTTTTCCATAAGGACCCATTATATGCTCTAGCTGTTTACTGTAAGTTATCACAATAAGATTACAAGACTGGTACTGCAGAAGATGAATAATGCACTATCTGTAATGTATGTTAGAACATTTACTCCTTTGCGGCTAAGCTAAAATATACATCTACCTACTAGTGATAGATTTCTACACTTCAAGCAATGAAAATTGCATAAGGGAAGAGAAAATTATGAAATATCAGTCCTGACTGCTGCAGTTGAATGGGTGAGAACATCATTGTTCTGAATCCCTCTTCGGGGAGCTTATCATTGAAAGGAAGAGTGAAGTTTATCTGAGGTCACTTAACAGAACAGAGAATTTGAGAGAAAATTCCTTCACCTTTGCTATCTTGTTGAATTTGATAAGTCTGGATATGAGTTATCATCTTGATGCAGAAGATGATGTCACCAAATTTCGTTTTGCTACTTTATTTCTTTCTCAGTCACAGCACTTATTTAAGTTTGCTTTTTAGAAAGATAGGAAATGGGATTTTTTTTACCAATAAGCTTTTGTTTTTGGATTTAGTAAAGCCAATCGGCTTTGTGACCAAAATGCCAAACCTAGCTAAAACATAAGCTTTTAGGGAGGAGAAAGACAAAAGTAAAGGAGATATTCTGTGGGTGTTCAGCCAGCTATTAAAAGGCAAATTTAACCTCACTAGTACCTCACTTCTCTCTGCCTGTTGTCATGAGCCAGTACACATGGTGTTTGTACAGTCTTCCCCACATATGGCTCCAGCCATTTCAGATTAAATGTTAGCCTTGTATGTTGTAAATAGGGAAATGTGGGGTTTTTTGGGTTTGGGTTTGGGTTTTGGGTTGTTTTTTGTTTTTGGTTTTTGTTTTTTTTTTTTGGGGGGGGGATGTTGGGGTTTGTTTGTTTGTTTTGGTGGTTTTATTTTTTTAATTTTTTTTACTAGGGAGGACCTATTGATGTTTTGCATTATTTCTAAGCAGTGCATAGAAGATAAATTCATAAAAAAATCAAAGATCTAAATATTATTAGGTGTCCTGATAATCAGTGATTTAAGTAGAAAATTAGTGCATCCCTCTTAGAGAAAAAAAAAAAAAAAGACTATTTTGGAGAAAAATATGTACAAAACAACTAATCTTCCTAGAATCACAGAATAATAGAATGGTTTGAGTTGGAAGGGACCTTAAAGATTGTCTAGTTCCAGTCCGCTGCCACAGGGAGGAGCATCTTCCACTAGATCAGGTTGCTCAAAGCCCCATCCATCCTGGCCTTGTTGACCCAAACATTTGTTGGTTGTCAAGACTGGTTCTCTGAAACCTGTAATGTCTTAGGACATATGAAGATAAAAGGACCCTAGAACCACAGAAATCTGTTTGTCCTTCACCAGGACCTTTCTTGGGTTTCCTCAAATCATAGTAGAAGTGGTCAGCACAAGTTCTAATATGGGTGCATTTGTATCTTCCATAGTCTGTGGAGCCATCTAACATCTCTGCACACTAGCTGTGGAACAATAAAAATCATTTCACAGCAGCACTTTGGAAGCCCATGTCATTATTTTCAGTAATAGTTGTCTGTTGTCTATTTCATTTATCTAATATTCAGTATCAATACTGTTTAATTACATATCTAAGGTACTGTATTACTAAATAAAAATGTCCTACATAGCTTTAAAAAACTTAATCTTTCCTTTAGGAACAGTTCACATTTTTTAATAGCTGTGTTTGTATTATTACTAGCCGCCTTAGTCATACTCAGTTAAACCATGCTCTTTGTGTGCTTGTAAGGTTACAGCTGGTATTGATTCTTCTCTGCTTCAAAATTGGCTAGTGCTTAAGAGTTATGAGTTAGAGGATCAGGGGAGTCAAGGCATGATTTGTATTACTCCACAAGGCATGAGAGTTCCGTATGGGGTGCTGTGTTCTTGTGTATTCAGGTCGCCTTCTCAATATGCCCATCAATTTAGCCTTATTGTGGGCTTTGGAAAATTCATCTGGCTTGGAGGTCAGTATGTGCATTAGATTTCTCCAGACATTGCCTCAGTAAAGAGTTTTACAGACGGCTAAGAAAACATTACATTGCTCTGAAGAGAAGCTACATAGAAGACTGACCATGCTACTTCTTCTTATCATCTTCTAATGTGGTTGTGACATTGAAATAAGGCATATGAAATACTCTTCTGAATTTTTAGACATTTCTCATACTCATTTCTGTGACTGGATACACATGTGTCTGTCTATGCATTCAAATAATTTAATTATGTGGTGGTTATAGTAGTTGTGCTGTATGTATTATTCCTTTGTTCATAATTGTCTTCTTGTTATTATACTATGGAGTTTTATGATATATATTGTTGGTGAGTGTACTAAGAGCAATTGGGTTGTCCTGGGTTCAGCAGTAGCAGTCAATTTTTCTCCTTCTTGGTAGCTGGTGCAGCGCTGTGTTTTGACTTCCAGCCTGGGAACAGTGTTGGTGATACCGATGTTTTCAGTTGTTGCTAAGTAATGTTTACCCTGACCAAGGACTTTGTGAGTCTCATGCTCTGCCAGGGAGGAGGGGAAGTCAGGAGGAAGCAGAGACAGGGCACCTGACCCAAACTGACCAAAGAGGTATTCCATACCACAGCACATCGTGCCCGGGGGGGGTAACTGGGAGTTACCCGGAAGGACACGGGGTCTTCTGGGTTGGACTCATTTCTCGGAGGGTGGTATTGTATTCTCTTCCCTTGTAATTTTCTCTTATCATTGTTGTCGTTGGTGGTAGTGCTGGTGATTTGTGTTGTACATTGTTTGCTGGACTGTTCTTGTCTCAACCCATGGGAGTTGCACTCTTTTTATTCTCCTCCCCATCTCTCCGGGAGCAGGGATGGGGAGAGCCCTCAGTGGGGTGGCCTCAATTGCTTCCAGCCCAGCACCACTCACTGGGAGTGAGTGAACAAGCTGTCTGGCTAGGGTTTAAACCATGACAGGGTTTATGTTGTTTCTCTCCTCCCCTCACCCCTCCCTCAGTTGTAAAGACTAGATCAATAGAAAATAGGTAAAATTCCCAACAGACTAGTGAAGGAGTATATTTATAGTGAATTGTAGTAATGACATATGACTGGTTTGTTCAAGTTACACAATTGTTGTCCTGTAAATAACCATTTTTTTTCTTCTTTCTTGATATCAGTCTTAGCCCTGATACTTTTCAAAGCTTTAATTTATATATTTTCTTCAGAATTATTTAGGCTGGGGATCTGGAAAAGCCAAAGAAAAGTCACAGAGAAACACACAGAAATATACTAGAAGATGGTATGGCAACAATAACCTAGATTCAACCTAAAAAAAATCTTCTTAACGACAAGGGGTTTTGAGTTATAAACAGCATTTTGAACACAAATCTTCAAGTAAAACACGAAGACTGCTACTATCTGAAGGCTGAAGAATATCCAGGATTTTTTGTTGTTGTAGAAGGATATAATATTATAGCATATCACCATTATATTCCAGTTGCCAGACTCACCCAATTATTCATCTACTTTTCTATTCTGTAAACCATTTTCAGAAGCAGTGCAGTATGTTTCTAGGCTGGAAACCAAGCCTGGTAGTTCGTTAACCCAGATTTAAGTGCTTTCCTGGATATCTTCAGGGATTAATTATGGACTTCACACGTTATCAATCCGGAGATTGATTTAAATCCCCAAATTCAAGCTAAGCTTGTTTTCACCATGTTATCATTCTATGTAATCCAGATTTTATTCTTGGCATTCATTAGTATTCATGATATTGTTACACGGATCAGAGTCACTACCTGGGTAAATACATTAGTGTGATGAAAAGAATAAACCACTTAGAAAAATCTAGGGTAAATTGGACTGAAAATCATTTGGATATAAGAACCATTAACAGATAAATGGTGTATTGTAAAGGTGGACAGCTTTTTAACCTTTTTTCTTAGCTTTCCCCCAAGCACATTTAATGGAGAAGGTAATTTGAAAGTTTGCCAAAGGGTTGGAATGGAATCTCCCCTTCTGTTTCCCAGGACACACCATCTGTAAGGTGCTTTTACTCCATATTACAAAGCACTTATATCTGATAATCATGTCTGATAGAACCCTATTCTGCTTTTATCCAAACAAGAGCATCCTAAAAGAATTTTCTTTATGACTAAAACCAAATCTGTCAATTAGACAGAAGGTCTAAATGCCACACCTGAGCCTTAAGTCTACAGGGAAACAGTTACAGTCCTATACCTTTTCCTGGTGCTTTCTCTCAGTTTCTGATTCTTATAGCCTTATCTTCCCCAGGGTGAAATTTACCTACTTAAGTTTCATTTAAACCCTGGAAGCAGAGTTGAAGTGGGACCCAGGCATTGCACTGCCCCTGGAAAACAGTTCCTTGATTTCTCACTGTTACAAGGATGATGTACCAAGAATGCAGTATATATAAATGTGCATCTGTTTACACAATAAGTTAAATGTAGCCACTCACATTTTAAAAGTTGATGCAGTCCTTGTGTATTCTTGCTACTCCCCCTGCTTTGAAAAACAGTGAGGAAGACAAACCATATTTATTTTGCTCTTGGTAGATACCTATTTAATTGTTAGGTATTGAAATTCCTTGAGTGGACAAACATAAGTTGTTTTTAGCATTGAAATCTAGCTTTAGTATGCATGCATAAACTGCAATAAAAGAGACAAAGCAATCAGGAGTTTATTTTATTTGCTTTACAAGTGTTGAGACTCAGCATCCAGATTTATAACATGATAGCTATGCCAGCTCAAGATTCAAGGCTAAATTATAAAATCAGTTTCCAGCTTCAGCAAATGCTCCCTGGGTCCTGCTGTTTCGCTTAATAGCAAGGACGAGTGGATTCCATCTGTAGGATAGCATGTTTTGCATATGAGCTGCTGCAAGGCAAGTGTCAATGCTTAGATGAAGCAGGATTCAATATCAGGACACTCTTTGTATTTATTGACAGTTGCTTGTTTGTTTTCAAGCTGGTCTTTAAAGCTCAAAGATGATTTAGGAGCAGATGTGGGGTTATACTTAGTTTAAAAACGAGAGGCTTCTTGTCCTCTAGTTTGATGGTAAAATGCTGTGATTTAATATGAACAAGATGACATTTGTGGGTATGAACTAATCTTGCTAGGTGCAGAGCAGGTTCAGAATGGTAATTGAAATGAACATGGATTTTTTTTTTCTTTCCTGTCTAGAACTAATGCAGTTAAAACCTCAGCTTTGATCCATTTTTAGTGGATAAATATTTGTGTAGTAGTAAAAACAGTTGTACATTGTTACATAAGTATAACAATAAATAATATTAATAAATAAATTCATATATATGAACATATATGATTTTGTTTATCAATATGGTTTTGCCCATATTTTGGGGTGGGATTTTCTTTAGTATGAATTGTTTAAAATTTATAACCATTTTTTTTAGGCTAGTCTTGATATTATGCACTTTTAGTAACTTCAATACATGTGTATTTCTCAAGTCCTTGATACAGATCGTTTGTGTATTTTATCATCAACTTACACTAAGAAGCTAGGTACATGTACAACTAACTTTCCATAGACTAGAACACTTCAACCATAGCCACAAATCCAAAAGAATTTTTGAAGCATCCTGAGTTCATCCAGTACAGATTACCCCAATTTACAAAAAAAAAAATTGTAGACAAAACGAAAAAGGTTGGGTTTATGTTAAATTTGACCTTTTTGCTTTGTAGACATTTGATTATACACTGTCTAAGAGCAAAATAGTCTTTTTCTAAATCAAAACCAAAACAAGAAAAAAAAAAAAAAAGAAAGAAAACAAAAGCAAAAAGAAAAACAAAAATGCAAACAAACAAAACTGAGGTAAAGAAAAATACCTGATTTGTACAAATATAATTTAAAAAAAAAAAAAAAACAAAACAGAGATCATAATGTAAGTAAATAGGTGCTTCAAAATCTCATTTTCTTTGCCAGTAAAACTCTGGGATCCTTGGCTAGGAAAAATTCTTGTTATCTATATTTTGTTCTGCTGCATTTGAGTGAAACTCTTCTGTGTGTCCGGGCTGGTTTTAATCCTCCACTAGGTTCTGAAATGAAAGAGCTGTGGGTTACTGCCACCTACAGCTGGAATGCCACCAACTCCCATCTAGAGAAATGGACCTTGCACTAAAGCCTCTGAACAAAATGCAGTAGATCTTGGAGGTGAGCTAAAGGAAGACTTTGCTGAGCTGTTAGCAGTTGGGTTTTGCCAGAGTTTTTTTTATAGCATTTACATAAAATTAGGGCTACAGAGAAAGTAAATCCCCCAGTAGCATATTCAAGCAATTTTCTTCTTGTTACAGTACCTTTCTACTGGCAGTACCTTGGCAGGAATTTCACAGAACTTAAATTTCACAGAGAGGAGAAAAAAAAAAAATCAACACCCAAACTCAAACCCTTAGCTTTCTAACATTTGAAACACTCTGAGATTTACCAGAAGGAAAAAAGAAATAAGATTATACTCTGGTGGGACCTAAGTAGTGATTGTGGTTTTGTGCACTGCAATATTTTAAGACACTTAAAAGGTGGTTTTTTTCTCCTATAACCTCAGTCCCTCCTCCCCACTGCGTTAAGACTTCAGGAGAACAGGAATAATAATGCCCAGCAGTGTGTGCCATTTTCTGCAACTGCTCCCACCTTTTTTGGTCTGTGCTTTTTGCAGTATCTTTTTCAATACAGAAAATTCAGGGTTGCTTACTCCTAATAATTATTCTGGGTGCTTATCCTAGTAAATAATGGCATGAAAAATTCTGTATGCATGGGAAGGAAGGGAAATTGTTGTTTTTTCCATTCAAGTGTATCCTCTTTTTTCATTACTACTGTGGTATCTGAGATTTTCCTCCTATGCTCTTCTTGATTTCATTTCATTTTCTATGCTACATTAGAGTGCTCTATGTGGGCTGATCAAGCTTCTTCACTCCCAAAAGCATTTCTTATGTAAGTAGTTCCAGTGAGATTTAGCTAATTATGTATTTTAATAGAAATGCTGTGTTCATGAAGGTATCCTTGCACAGTAAAACAAGTAAGCACTTAGGCAAGAGCCTGCATGGCACTGCTAACTTATTGTCATTTGCAGAGAATATTTTTTTTTATCCTGCATTTTTAACACAGGAATTACATTTAAGGCATGACTTTGTTTTGTTTTGTTTTGTTTTTCACTTTTGAATGTGGAATGAGTATAAGAAAAAAAAAACAACACAGGAATTCATTGTGCTATGAAAAAAACACAGGAATACATTATTGTATTAAAGAAATAAAATCAATATAATCCAGTCTGTAACCAGCATTTCTTCAGAACACTTACCTTTCTTCAAGCAGAAATTATGTACTGGCATATGAGTCACAGAGGCAGAAGTACATATTCTTTCAGGCAGCATCTCCAATTATCTTTCTTGACAGCAGATGTTAGGGGCATATTCTTCTCTGCCAAAATATTGTAATCATTAAAAATTATTATTTGTACAATTCAGTGTTTATATGTGAAGGAACAAAATCCTCTGATGCAGGGTTTCATGTTAACACTGACAGCAGAAGAATAAAAAAATGGAACTTGATTCTTGTTTACATCTGAGATTGCACTAATTTAGGGTGCTGAGATCCCCTTGCTTTATGTGAAGTTACTCTGATTTGTACCAGTGAAGTGAAAATCTAATCAAGACCACAGCTGGATACATTCAACAACTTTTTGTTCATCTAGGATAAATCTGGATTGTATTGATCTGCATTACAGAACTGAACAGAAAACAACAGGAGGGAAACCTGAGAAACAGTTTCTCATTTAGAACCTAATAAAAGTTCTTAAGGTGCTCGTTTCATTGCCATACTCAGCTGAATCGTCCTTAGAAATCAATGAGGGACCTGCAGTTAGAAGGACACATAAAAATGTCTTGAACTTCTTAAGTGATTTATATGGATAGAAGATAAAGACTGGGGGCAGGGAGGATACCACCAAAATTACTGTAGTCCTGTTGATTAGAAAGTTGTCCAACTTTACTTTTGTTATTGTTATAGAGAAATGTAGCCAGCTAGAAGGGGAGAGATGGTGTGGTATAACAAGTGATGGAAAGCAGAACAATAAAGCACTGTTTGAGTCATTTCAGACTGCTGAATGAATGGCTCTGTAGGAGAGAAATTGCTGGGATGTCATTGGCTTGCTGCTGCCAGCATGTGTCACTATGGATGTCAGTGTAAAGTGAAACTTAGGAGGAGTGAAATCCACTAGCTTCTCACTTCTTGGACAAAGAAAAGGGCAAAACCTGTTCTACTTCTAGCAGTAGCAGTCATGGATAAGTGTATGTGTTGCTGAGAAGTCTGAGAATTCATCCTCTGAAACAAAAATAGTATTTTCATCTTGAGATGACATTTCAACACCTTCCATAGAGTGACTCAGTGATCCACACAGGCCTGATGAATAATGACACGGATGGACTGTAACCTCTGAACTAATATCAAGTCAATTGTCACGTTTGTCTTTAAATACGATAGGTGATAGAATGTGTTTAATGTTGCTGAAATACAACAACCTGGTATGTTCCTTAGAGCCCACTGCTAGCTGAACAAATATTAGCTCAAGAGGCTTTAAACTAGATGTGTTGGGGGAGGGGGGCATCATTCCATTCCAACACACCCAGTCAGTTGCCAGAACCTATAATAAATGCTTGGAGCAATGTAGAGATATCCCAGCTGCTCCAGCCAATGAGCCAGCTTCAGTTGGAGCTTGGCTCAGATGCCTCTATACAAATGCCCCTAGCATGGGGAACAAACAAGAGGAATTAGAGATGTGTGCAAGTCTATGGGGGTATGATATAATAGGCATCACAGAAACATGGTGGGATGGCTCCTATGACTGGAGTGTTGGAATGGAATGTTACAGGCTCTTTAGGAAAGGCAGAGAGGGGGAGTTGCCCTTTATGTTAGGGAAAGGCTGGAGAGTATGGAACTCTGTCTGGGGACAGGTGAGCAGTTAACAGAGAGTTTGTGGGTCAGGGTTAAAGGGAATATAGCTATGGGAGACATTACTGTGGGGATCTGTTACAGACCGCCTGATCAAGGAGAACCTGCAGATGAAGCACTCCATAGACAGATAGGAAAAGCCTCATGCTAGCAGGCCCTTGTTCTCATGGGTGACTTCAACCACCCTGACATGTGTTGGAAGGACGGTACGGCCCGGCACAAGCAATCCAGGAGGTTCCTTGATTGTGTGGAAGACAACTTCCTTCTGCAAGTAATAGAGGAGCCGACAAGAAGAAGTGCCATGCTTGACCTCGTGCTCACCAACAGGGAAGGGATCGTTGGAAATGTGACTCTGCAGGGCAGTCTTGGATGCAGCGATCACGAGATGGTCGAATTTGAGATCCTCAGGACAGTGAGAAGAGCGCGCAGCAAGCTCAATGCCCTGGACTTCAAAAGAGCAGACTTGCTCAACTCCATGGGTCCTGATGAAATCCATCTGCAGGTCCTGAAGGAGCTGGCAAATGAAGTTGCTAAGCCACTGGCCATCATATTTGAGAAATCATGGCAGTCAGGTGAAGTTCCCGATGACTGGAAAAAGGGAAATATAACCCCCATTTTCAAGATGGGGAAAATGGATGACCCGGGGAATTACAGAGCAGTCAGTCTCACCTCTGTGCCTGGCAAAATCTTGGAGCAGATTCTCCTGGAAGGCATGCTAAGGCACATGAAAATCAACAAGGTGCTTGGTGACAGCCAGCATGGCTTCACTAAGGGGAAATCCTGCCTGACCAATTTGGTGGCCTTCTATTGGGGAGCTACGGAACTGATGGACAGGGGTAGAGCAGTTGATGTCATCTACCTGGACTTCTGTAAAGCGTTCGACACTGCCCCACATGACATCCTTGTCTCTAAATTGGAGAGGCATCAGTTTGATGGATGGACCACTCGGTGGATAAAGAACTGGCTGGATGGCCACACACAAAGAGTTGTGGTCAATGGCTCAATGTCCAGCTGGAAACCAGTAACGAGTGGTGCCCCTCAGGGATCGGTGTTGGGACCGGTCTTGTTTAACATCTTTGTTGGTGACATGGACAGTGGGATTGAGTGCACCCTCAGCAAGTTTGCTGATGACACCAAGCTGTGTGGTTTGGTTGATACCCTGGAGGGAAAGAATGCCATCCAGAGGGACCTTGACACGCTTGTGAGGTGGGCTGATGCCAACCTCATGAAATTGAACCATGCCAAGTGCAAGGTCCTACACCTGGGTCAGAGCAATCCCAGGCACAGCTACACGCTGGGCAGAGACGAGATTCAGAGCAGCCCTGTGGAGAAGGGCTTGGGGGTGTTGGTTGATGAGAAAATGAACATGAGCCGGCTTCAGTGTGCACTTGCAGCCCAGAAAGCCAACCGTATCCTGGGCTGCATCAAAAGGAACGTGACCAGCAGGTCGAAGGAGGTGATCCTGCCCCTCCACTCTGCTCTTGTGAGACCTCATGTGGAGTGCTGTGTGCAGTTCTGGTGTCCTCAACATACAAAGGACATGGAACTGTTGTAACAAGTCCAGAGAAGGACCACGAGGATGATCAGGGGACTGGAGCACTTCCCGTATGAAGACAGGCTGAGGAAGTTAGGGCTGTTCAGCCTGGAGAAGAGAAGGCTGCATGGAGACCTCCTAGCAGCCTTCCAGTATCTGAAGGGGGCCTATAGGGATGCTGGGGAGGGACTCTTCATTAGGGACTGTAGTGACAGGACAAGGGGTAATGGGTTAAAACTTAAACAGGAGAAGTTTAGATTAGATATGAGAAGGAAATTCTTTCCTGTTAGGGTGGTGAGGCACTGGAATAGGTTGCCCATGGAGGTTGTGAATGCTCCATCCCTGGCAGTGTTCAAGACCAGGTTGGACGAGACCTTGGGTGATATGATTTAGCGTAAGGTGTCCCTGCCCACGGCAGGGGGGTTGGAACTAGATGATCTTAAGGTCCTTTCCAACCCTAATTAATCTATGGTTCTATGATTCTACGATTAAGCAGTACATTTTTTACTCCAGCTTAAAAATGGCTGCTGGATAAGTGCAGTGCAAACAGAGAGGGCAATTGCCAATAAACACATTCAGCTCTCCCTATCTTGGAATGAATTATGTCCAGAAGTATGAACCTGGCATGTTTTCCTATCACTGATTTAATAATTTAATAATGATGATTAAATCAATATTGTGTCCCAGAACCACATCACAATATGAACAAGAATCCAGCATCTCAAGTGTATGTTGCAGACAGGAGGCCTACTTGACGCAGTTATTTACAATGATAATATACCAGTAATCCTGATTATTGCATGAACTATTAAGATTTTTCCTCCTCTTTATCATTCTGCTTTCTGGAAAGAGTTAATTATTACAAAGCTGCCAGCTATTAGAGTGATCTTTAGCACAGAAAGATGACATAATATCTCACAACATTCCTGAAGTGTTATGACACTTTTCCTAGAACAATTTTCCAATTAATGTGTTGAACTGTAGGAAGTTTGTTTGCTTCCCACTCTGCTTGTGTGGATAAAGAAACATACATGAAAAATGAACTGGTTTGGTTTTGCTTAATTTTACTCAAAGAAGGACACGGGGAGGGTTTTTTTTGTTCTTTGTGAACATATTACCCTTTACTGCAAGCAGTCACCATAGCTACCGATAAACAGCACCACAATTCCCTTATTCTTTCTGTTTTGACTGTAATTCCTCTTCATGAGAGAAGTCTTGAGTAATAACCAATTAATTCTGTCTGAAAAGTGGGAATCTAATTCAGGGGTCTTCTTTATTCTAGAGAGAACATGACTGTGAAGCTTTGCATCTAGTTTTAGCTAACATAATGCTTCGGATTTTGTCCCATTAAGTGCTTTCATCTGTGTTTGATACAGCTGGAAACAGATCTGCCACTGTGCAGTGTGGATAATTATTTGGATGACCACACTTGCATTTTTTTCTCTCTACATCTATTTTCTCAGTTTAGACAAACTTTAGGTTGTCTCAGACAGTAATTCAGATGACTTCCTCTCAAGCACTTCCTAGCTCCAAGAGGTGTTTAAAATTAGCTGGTACTTTCATTTTGACTTTCCTAAAATATATAAGCACAACAGTCTGTGCATGTTCAGAATTACATAGTACAAAAAGGTAGAGGCAGGCTGGACTGGTTAATACTTTTCCTGTCTTAACATTTTTGCAGACATTTGTCACAGGGAAAAGCTGCTTAATTTATGTAGTTTAAATCACGATCAAAATAATTTCTTGATTTATTAATGATATATGACTATTTATTTATTAATGATGTGACAATAAGTGAACAAAGTATTCAAGATGAGTATCAACAATGTCCCAGATAAACTTCAATGTTAGACACTGCAGAATGTTAATAAACATCTACAAATTTCTAAGCAACTTTCTATAACTAATCTACACATATGGGGTGTGTACTACCAGCCCCTTGCAGGCAGTCTGGATTTTGCAAACACTGAAAAGTCTCCAGATCCTCCTGTGGATATGTGGATGCTGCAGCTTTGTGTCCATCCGCTCTGCTGCTGCTGGCACCCTAGTGAGGCACCAGCACAGCAGACCCCACACACCCCCCCTGAACCCTAAGGGTGGGTTCTGTGGTGCCTCTCTCATGCTGTGGGTCTTTAGCTGGGTGCAGGTTGCTAGTGTCCCCCACAGGCTGATGATGGGCCTCACCCAGGCAGGCCTGGGGATACCACCAGGTAATATCCAGCCAGAGTCACTGCTGCCGACCCTGTCTCTCCCAGCATCTTTTACTGATTTCTGTGCTTCTACAATGCATTTCAAGTTGACTCCTTGAATTCTGAAGTTTCTTTGTAATTCCCTTGTTACTGCTTTGTCTGGGTGTGGTATCATGGAGTTCTTAACAATTTGAGTCTGGGACAAGCATTCATGTGGTTTTGGGTGTCCTATCACATACATGGTAACACAGTGACATCGCTAAGTTATCAGCTGTTGTTTTCAAGGACATTTTGCTGAAGGTGGGCCAGGTAAAAAAGGTATGCACATCCGCACCCAACATTATTGTACAGTTCAGCACTTTACCATCAAGTAAAGAATCTACTGAGGTCCAGATATTTTATGTTTATTTTACATTATGGGTGCATCACCCTTTCTTTGTTTCCTGAGAAAGAATTAAACAGGATAGACAATAGACTAGACTAGACTAGGCATAGACTAGACCGAAATAGAATAGCATAGAATGGAATTATTTGTATGGACCTATAGCAGTTGTCCGATTTTACTGCCTGACCAATTCAAGGTTGACCAAGTTAAAGAATGTTACAGACATTGTCCAATGTCTTAACCACTGACAGGCTTGGGACATCGACTACCTTTCTAGGAAGACTTTTCTAATGCTGACCACCCGCTTGGTAAAGAAATGCTTCCTAATGTCCAGTCTATACCTCCCGCATGGCAGCTTTGAACCATTCCCACATGTCCTGGATACCAGGGAAAAGAGCTCAGCACCTCCCTCTCCACTTTCCCTCCTCAAGGATCTGTAGGAAGCAATAAAGTCTCCCCTTGATCTCCTTTTCTCCAGCAAGACAAACCCAGATTTCTCAGCCGTTCCTCATAGGACATTCATTCCAGCCCTTTCACCATGTCTATTGGCCTCCTCTGGAGGCATTCAGGAACCTTCATGTCCTTCTTAAATTGTGGGGCCCAACACTGCACACAGTACTCATGGTGAGTCCACAGCAATGCTAAGTACAATCAGATGATCACCTCTTTTGACCAGCTGTTTGTGCTGTGTTTGATGTACTGAGGATACAGTTTGCCCTCTTGGCTGCCAGAGCACACTGCTGACTCACACTGAGCCTGCTGCCAACCAGCACCCAGGTCCCTTTCTGCAGGGCTGCTCCAGCCACTCCTATCCCAATTCATATGCGTGCCCAGCATTATCCATCCCAGGTGCAGAATACAGCATTTTGACTTGTTAAATTCCATCACAGTAATCATAGCTCAGTGCTCCAATGTATCTAGATCCCTCTGCAAGGCCTCTTGTCCCTTGAGAGAGCCAATGGTACCTCCCAGTTTGGTATCATTGGCAAACTTATAATGGTACATTTGCCATTTTTCTATTATTTCTATTACATCAAATTTCCTGGTCTGCTTATGCTCACCGTTTGGTGTGTTTGTTTTTTGTTTTTTTTTTTGTAATGCTTAAATCCTTTAAATTTTAAAATATTTAGGGGCCATTGTTTTCCCCACCACTAATACCCACTCTCCTAACTTGAAATACAATCGTTTAATCATTTTACTAACAACTAAATTGCTGGATTATTGTTCCTGTTAATAATTATATCTTTTTCTTTCTGTTTAACCTCTTATTACGGGGATTAGTTTATGACTGGAGTATCTTTGCTTGCCTGCCTTTTTTCTTTATATACAAATATGGTGTAAACAGATCATTTTTGAGTTTGGTTTAGTTTAGAATTTGCCATATGCAGTACAAATCCATTGCTCCATATCCTCAGGCAGAATCATAGAATGGTTTGGGTTGGAAGGGACCTCTAAAGTCCTGTTCCAACCCCCGTGCCATGGGCAGGGGCACCTTCCACTAGACCAGGTTACTCAAAGCCCTGTCCAGCCTGGCCTTGAACAAGTCCAGGGATGGGGCATACACAACTTCTATGGGCAACCTGTGCCAGTGTCTCACCACCCTCACAGTAAAGAACTTTTTCCTAATATAAATCTACACTCTTTCAGCAGAAAGCTATTCCCCCTTGTCCTGATACTACATGCCCTTATAAAAAGCCCCTCTCCAGATTTCTTGTAGCCCCCCTTAAGGTATTGAAGTCACCTGAGAAAATTATTTATGCAGGTATTTCCAATAACCATATATTGCCAAACCTGTGCTGGAACTAAATAATTCTAGTAACTGCATCCCACATGTAACTTCCTTCTCTTGAAGCTGGAAGGCTTCTATTGCATTCCATTGCTATTCTCTGCAGTTAGATTTAAATGGACTATTTTGTCTATTATGATACCTAGAACCAAATTCACTGTTGATAGGACTGTTGGAAGGGCACCTGCTCACATCAGCAATCAATCGCCTCAGACTTCCTAAATGTCTGTGGAAACAATCAGTACCAATGCAGAATGTATGGTTTGGTTTCCTGTAATGCCAAGGAGAGGAAGCTTCTGGTAAACATTCTCTTGCATTCCAGTTGGATCAACACCACCTTTTCCTGTTAAATCTTCAAGGGCAGTGTCCTGAGTTCAGCAGTAGCATTTTTCTCCTTCTTAGCAGCTGGTGCAGTGCTGTATTTTTGACTTTCAGCCTGGGAACAACGCTGATAACACCGATGTTTTTAGTTGTTGCTCAGTAATGTTTAGTTTGACCAAGGACTTTGTGAGTCTCATGCTGTGCCAGGGAGGAGGGGAAGCCAGGAGGAAGCAGAGACAGGACACCTGACCCAAACTAGCCAAAGAGGTATTCCATACCACAGCATGTCATGCCCAGTATATAAACTGGGGCAGTTACCTGGAAGGGCTAGATCACTGCTTGGGTCAGGCTGGGTATCGGTCAGCAGGTGGTGAGTGGTTGTATTCTCTTCCCTTGTTATTTCCCTCATCATTATTGGTGGTATCACTAGTGGTTTGTGTTATAACTTAGTTACTGGACTGTTCTTATCTTGACTTGTGGGAGTTACATTCTTTCAATTCTCCTCCCCATACCTCCCGGAGCAGGGGGTAGGAAGGCGCAGGGGGGAGTGAGACTGGGTAGTACTGAGTTTGTTACTGTTGCAGTTACTGAAACCCTTGGTTTTAATAGTCCCCATTGATAAAATAAGAAGATTTATTTCTCAACAGAAATTTACTGCTGTCAACCAAAATGTGAAAGCTGGGAAAAATTTCAGGTGTTCTTCTACAGCTCTAATTCTGACAGAGACATAAAACAGCTCATCTGTTAGAGCAGCCCTGCAGAGAAAGACTTGGGGGTGTTGGTTGATGAGAAAATGAACATGAGCTGGCATCAGCGTGCACTCGCAGCCCAGAAAGCCAACAGTATCCTGGGCTGCATCAAAAGGAGCGTGACCAGCAGGTCGAAGGAGGTGATCCTGCCCCTCTACTCTGCTCTCGTGAGACCTCACCCGGAGTATTGTGTGCAGTTCTGGTGTCCTCAACATAAAAAGGACATGGAACTGTTGGAACAAGTCCAGAGAAGGGCCACGAGGATGATCAGGGGACTGGAGCACCTCCCATATGAAGATAAGCTAAGAAAGTTGGGTCTGTTCAGCTTGGAGAAGAGAAGGCTGCATGGAGACCTCATTGCAGCCTTACAATATCTGAAGGGGTCCTACAAGGATGCTGGGGAGGGACACTTCATTAGGGACTGTAGTGATAGGACAAGGGGTAATGGGTTCAAACTTAAACAGGGGAAGTTTAGATTGGATATAAGGAAGAAGTTCTTTCCTGTAAGGGTGGTGAGGCACTGGAATGGGTTGCCCAGGGAATCTGTGAATGCTCCATCCCTGGTGGTGCTCAAGACCAGGTTGGACAGAGCCTTGGATGACATGGTTTAATGTGAGGTGTCTCTGCCCACAGCAGGGGGGGTGGAACTACATGACCTTAAGGTCCTTTCCAGCCATAACTATTCTATCATTGTATGATTTTATGTAACATAAATCATAATTTATCCATATGCATATTATAACAATACTGGATATCATATAATGATATCTTGACACTATCAAGATGTCAACTTTTTGTTCTGTAACTGTACCTCCATCTGATTTGATAAATTTAACAGAATTAAGTAGCAGCTAATTTATTAAATCACACAAATACACTTTCTCAGGTGTTCTGCTTTTTCACTAGGATATGTATTTTAAACTTTTGCAATAATTTTTTTAAAGGTCTCATTTAAAAAAAAACATTAAAAAGAAACCTTTAAATTTTAAATTTTAAAATTAATACAGAACTAGTTAGCATTACTAACCTATGCATGATGTCAAACCCCAAATTTCAGAATACAGCTGTTTTTCAACCTTCAGGTGAGACACTAGAATAAAATTTACCATCGCAGTGTAGGCCTCCAGCAAGTAAGAAGTCTGATGTAAATTGTGTGTGTGCTTCCTCCTCTGTCAGCACAGACTTGCAGGCACTTTTGGCAGAACACAATCCTTCTTAGACATATGTCTTCGTACTCGATAAATCCTTCTCTGGAAGTAATTTTCTGCCTATTTGACTGTCAAGGGTATGAGGATAATTAACTTGGTCTTGCTGTCTAACTTTCAGACCACTCAAGTTAAAAGAGAGAATTCTCACCCTTTTTGAAAATGTAGTGAATCAATGTCTTCGTAGTTAATATGCACCATACAAAATATTGGAAGCAAGGCATCTTGATAACATTTGATTCAGTTTTGAAATGATATCTTGCTGATGGCAGTGTTATTGAAAAGCAATAACAAAAAAGGATTGCACTTTACAATCAATAGAGGAACTGCAAGAATTGTTTACAGTGCATTAAAATGAGTGTGTATGGTGTTCAGTTCGATACACAAGTCTGATCATCTGAGACCATTGTTTAAAAATAACTTTGAAGGACATTTGCAAAAGAGAATTCAGCAGCATCACATGTAGTGTAACAGTGCAGTAAGTTATAACAATAAGGCCAGAGGAACATACTCTGAGATATCAAATAATGTATATACAGCAGCAGAAGGCATTCCGAAGGTGATAATTTAACATCTGTAACCCAAACTTTATGCAAATACACTTACACGAACATTGTTTGACTATTCAGGGTAGCCTGTCATCTTTGGTTTTCAAATAGATAAACCCCCAGAGTCCAAAAAGAAAGATGTCACACAAACTCCCTTGTCCAGTATAAATTTCCAGATCTAGATGAACTCATTCAAAGCCCTGACAGATAATGTTGGCAGTGCCTGTTCAAACTGTCTGCTCTGCTTCTGTGTCAGATGAAGGAATGAATGCCTCTATCTCATCACCCAGTCTGGCATTGTAGTATAAGCCAGTATCATTTTTTATCCCAGCCAGCAACTAAGCACCACACAAACCTGCGGTGGGGTGGGAGAGAGAATCAGAAGGCTCAAACTCATGGGCTGAGACAAAGACAGTTTGATGGGGCAGAAAAGGAAGAAAATAACAATAGTGGTAATAGCAATGACAAAAGAATTAAAATATACAAAACAAGTGATGCACAATGCAATTGCTCAACACCTGCTGACTGATGCCCAGCCAGTTCCCAAGCAGTGGCCCCCGACCAGCTTTCACCCTCGTTTACATACTGAGCATCACATCATACTGTGTGTGGTGTCCCTGTGGTCAGTTCAGGTGAACTGTCATGCCTTTGTCCCCTCCCAACTTCTTGTGGCTCCATTGGCAGGGTTTGAAGAGCTGAAAAGTCCTGGACTTTATATAAACACTCTTCAGCCTCAACTAAAAACATCAGTGGGTTTTCAACATTATTCTCATACTAAATTCAAACCTCAATACTATCGCAACTATTAGAAAGAAAGTTAGCTCTATCCCAGCCAAAACCAGGATACCGTTGTAAATGTTGCTGTATTAAAGGAAGCAGGGAACTTGCAAATAGATCAAAAGACCAGAGGCAAACAATCCAAATGCAACATGCGTAAAGAAGATAATTTGCTATTGATAATACTTTTATATTTTTTAACTCTTCCTAGCTTCCCTTCTATCACAGTACAACAAACAATGAACTAATTTCAGTAGCTCACACTTTGCATCCAGCTATGCTTTTCTGCACACCTGTTTACCTCAGGGTTTGCTTTGCCTAGGAAAGGAGGAAGAGGGAAAAGGAAATGTTACCAGAAGACTTTGTTTAAAGATCACAAGAGTGAACTCCTTAATTTCAATTGCTTTAGTATATACTCTAACAGACTCTAATTTGTTGAATTATTCAGGGTCAGACATGACAACTTTGTTGCAAACTTGTATTATTTGGCAAATTCATCATGCATAACACAACTGTGTCAACACATGTCTTTTGGGCCATCTGCTGAAATCCCAAATAACCTATAGATTGTAAATTTAAACTACAGAATGTGATTAGTATTGTGGTAGAAAGTAACAAAACTGTAAGAAAGAAATTTCATTCTAAGTGTCTAAGTAACTGATCTTAAATATCGCCTTTAATATTAAAACCCATCAATTTTAAATTTACATTGTACTAACTATCCAAAGAGGTATTTGACATGTAATATTTATTATTTTATTGCAGTCAAAAAGTATTTTTTGTCAAAATATTCCCACCCTTAATACAATGGTTATCCTTTTTTTTATACACCTTTCCTGCAATACGGTAACTGTCCTCATCTGAACAGAATCAGCTGTCTTATAGTGTCTAAAGTTAAGACTTCTTGTAGTTAAGAAATCTAATTGAAAAATATACTTAAAGGATCCTTTTTTGTTACCACTTAAGTGCAGCCTTCTTAAGGAAGGAAAACAATATTGGCTTAATGAGAACTGAACATCCAGGTAGGAAATAATTTATTTGGGTGTGCAAGGAGAACTGCAAGAATCCATCTTGTTTTCCAGCCAGTAGGTTACTCCTTCATGAATCTTCCATATGTCATTTTTGAAGTATCAGCCAACCTTTAACAATTGAAAGCAAGTAAGGCTCATGCCTAAGGTCTCATATGAAAGAGAATTGCTATGTTCTTTAGCATCAGACTAAGACATTTAACCAGAATTGATTTTTAAAACATGAGTCCCTTGCTGAATCAACAACTATGATTCTTTGCTACCTGGGTTTTCTGCAGAGGTTTCCTATCTGATCACTGAACCAGCATCCACAGCTTAACAGTTCTGACAGTTTTACTGCAAAATACAATAGGCCAACAGAATATATCCACCTCACACTCTTCTATGTCCTTTCTTTCTGAAAGGCAATTATTTATTTGTTCTGCTGCTTTCCCTTAGCATCAGGTGGACCTTGCGAAGTACTGATACAGTATTACAAACTACAGGGTCTGTTCAGGTAAACACATTTATACATGCAGCTTTCAAATCCTTAAAAAACAAATTTTTGCTCATATTTAAGAAGCTTTCTCAGAAGGTCAGTATACAAATCTGCATTGGAGAAAATTTATTTTTCTCATATATAAAATAAATTGAAAGGAAGCTGTTAGGTATGATTTTATAATCATCCTTGAGGCAGAAACCATTTAGAGCAGCACTGGCAGCATGCAGGTTTCATACAATCTCAAGGAAGCATTAAGAACACTTATGATTGTTGCAGCATAAGTCCAATTTACATTGAGCTAAAGTGAACGCATGACTTGGAATTACCAAGTGTGCAAATAATGTGAGCAGGTCAGAACAGGATCAGTGTCATACCTTTGGGTATGTCAGAAGTAATGTGTATATTATTTAAATAATATATTATTTAAAGTATTTTTTTATTTATTTATTTTATTGTATTATTTAAATAGTATATTATTTAAAGGATTTTAATGAAAAATGAATCGGATGAAGTGAACTGTTTCTAATTTGATTTTCACTGTACTACTCTAAGCCTTCCACTGTGATAATAAAACCCATGAAATATAAAGAAAATAAATAAGCAGTGATCATCAGAGTGCAAAAACTTTAGTCTGCTGAGCTTAAACTCGAGCACTAACTTTCTCTTATTAGTTGATTTACAGCTTGCCAGAAAACTTATACTTTCAAGAGAAATTAACCACTGATAAAGAAAAGACCACTTGTCTTTGGTAAGGACTGTCAAGAATTACTAATCCTAGTTAGGATTTCTCATGTAGAATATACTTTATTAATTTTTCTCCTCACTGTGAAATACTCCTCAAAACTGGCACTTCTCATGTGTAATTAACAATGCAAGGTAAAGTGGCACAAGTCTCGGTTGTGCAAGTACTGATGTGAAATTGTTTTCACAAGATCCAGGTATTTTGAGAAGAATAAAAAGGCCATACTATATAACCCTCTCCAGACCATGTCAGATTCTATTCCTGCTTCTTTGCTGCAGCACACTTGTCTGGGACTCTGGAAGACGTAAATAAATAACATCAAATATGCTTGTAGTAACCATTTGATTCAGAAAATTATTTCCCTAAAAATCCTTATTTTCTATGGTCTGTTAGTACTTCCACAGTCATTTCCAGCAAGTTGTTATGAAGCAAAATAGTCTCAAGAATGCAATTAGAGAATGCAGGGACTGGAAACCTGGCGCTTACATAATAAAGCAGTTACTTTTGCAACCTCAAGATAATCTTAGGCTTATTTCAGCCAAGACAAAGGAATACTTTGACTTTACCTGACGTAGTGACTTAGCAGACTGAACAACTTAGATTTTGCTTGAACTGACCACTGATCTTGACAAGCGAGAAATACATATTGGTGGCTTTCCTTGCAATATTTCATTTAACAACTCCAAATTTTTAAACTTTTCTTATTAAAGTTGGTAAAAACAAGGTAAGAGTGAATGGTATGGGTATTTCCCACACATAATGCCTTGTCTACTCTTAAGAACTGTATTCACACTATAAATTATGAAGGAAACAAAATCTCTCAGTTTCCAGAGGGTTTCAGTCTGTACTTTGCACTAATTAATCATAATTTGTCTCTAACCTTTGCTTCTTATCCATTATGCTGGTTTGTCACATTTCAGCATCTTCTCCCATCACCCTCAGAGAGGCTGACTCAGACATCCGGATGTAACCACTACACTCTTTCAAATGCTGCAGCTTCTAATGCTCAGTTCCAATTATTTTTATTCAAATGGATATGACAACAACCCATGTCTATCTTACCTCTCACAAATTAGATTCTAAGTTCTTTAAGACATTTTCTGCTCTTTTAACTCTGCACCGTACTTGAAAAAATATTATTTCTGTAACATTGCTCTTCTTCCAATACTGCAGCCCAGTCCTAATAGTTTCCAAATAATTCCTCCTTGACATGTCTCTGCTATATGATATGTCTTTCCCTCTGGGCTTTTTTAAGGAAAAGTGTTCTCCACAAGGAGCTCAGGAAGACATTTACTGCATAGCTGCAACTGCAAAGAAATTACTATTCCTACCATATTGCTGCTTCTACAAGACAGGGTATAGCATTTCTTTCTATAAACTCAGACATGCCAGTTAAAACTTGAATGCTCAACTTCCTTTTTATTTTATTAATTTTCTCTTTGGGTCACAAGCTTAAGCTTAACTTTGTTCTGCATTTTTATAGAAGTAATCCAGATACGTGCCACGAATCCATGATGTCTATGTTAAGAAAAAAATCTTACTTGTCTTTAACAACAGTGGCAGCAGTTATTTAACCTTTTATCTGTTGTATCCACAGCTTCCAAAAGTACTAAATGAGATTTAAGAATAGTGTTTCAAGGCTCTATATTTCCATTTCCATTTAGGTGTGCAACAGTTAAGAATGCAGATTCAGAAAATTATTTTCTGAAATATGTCAACATATCTGTGTGCCTTGGAGAGGCACTGCACATGTGTACTTGGACAAAAACCTGGAAACAACTCAGAAATCCTGTGTGATAGTTACCTTGTGTTTTGAAGATCAAGAAAGTTAAAAAAACACTAAGGGAATGTCAGCATCTACTAATGAAAATGAAAATAGTTTTTAACAAAAGAATTACCCAAACTTTAATTGACTTCATAAACTACATCTAGTCCATTAAGGTTTTTCGAATGTCCAAGAGAAAAGGGAGCTCTGTAATCTTCCCTAGATATTTAATCTGTGACACATTTACTTCTTATTAGTGTACCATTGAATAATAAAATATAGTTAATGAAGAGACCAGTATTACATCTTTAAGTAACCAAACATTAACTAAACCTAAGTTCATCTTTACAGGTACGTAAATTATGTTCAAACAGTAAAAAGGACTGTACATATTAAGAGATTTGCTATAGCTCAAGCAAACCTAACAGGAATATCAACAGACTGTGATGAGATGAAAATGTTGTCTACGTCATGGCGTATCCCAAGCTAGACAGTCACAATGACCCACTTGCTATTAAATCCATGGTTTCAGTGGACTTACAAATATGATAAAGTACTTGAGTTATTCAGGATATAAAGGGAATAAAGTCTGGGTTACCAAAATAAGTAACTGTGATCATAAAAAAAAAAAATAGCCACAAAGAAAAAAACCAAACCAAACCTAGCAAAAAAAAAAAAAAGAGATGAGGTAAATTACTGTCCTACATATAAGACTCCCTAATCTCTGGCTTTCACATACATCATAAGAAGTCAAATTTACTGAGTTTCAAACCCTCAGTTGTCAGCACCATCCCCTGTTGGAGGTAACACCATTGCAGAGAATTGGTAGGACAGAATGTGTCACCATGGTCCAGTTCCTCCTCTTCACAGATCAGTACCTTAGTACAAATCCACCTGGCTGTCCTAGTTTCAGCTAGGATAGAGCTAATTTTCTTTCTAATGGCTGGAATATTATTGTGGTTTGCATTTAGCATGAGAATAGTGTTAACTCTCTGATGTTTTTAGTTGAGGCTAAGCAGCGTTTACATTGAGTCCAGGACTTTTCAGCTTCTCACACCCTGCCAGTGAGAAGGCTGGAGGGCCACATAAAGCTGGGAAGGGACACAGCCAGGACAGCTGATCACAGCTATCCAAATGGATATTCCATACCATATGATACCATGCTCAGTATGTGAACTGGGGTGAAAGATAGTCGGAGGCCGCTGCTTAGGAACTGGCTGGTCATCCATCAGCAGGTGTTAAGCAATTGCATTGTGCATCACATGGTTTGTATGTTCAAATAAATTTATCATTATTATTATCATTATTGTTATTTTCTTTCTTTTCTGTCCCATTAAACTGCCTTTATCTCAACCCATAAGTTTTCCTACTTTTACTCTTCCCATGGCGGGGCTAGGAGGGAGTGCCTGTGTGGTGCTTAGTTGCCAGCAGGGGTTAAAACTATGATAAAAGGATTCCTTCTTGTGATACAATAAAAATTATATTAAACTTCTGTTAGTTAGTTGTAAATTTTTGTGTCTCTTGTATAGGCAAGCAGTTAGATGTACGTAATTAACTTTAATGGGAACCATGGTGAGTACTATATGACAGCTTCCAAATGTTTTCCAGAGCATAATGTCCTGGCAGCTGTCTTTTGTATTATACCTAATATTCTGGCAGCTATTTTAGATAAGATTAAAGTGGTACAGCTTTACATGGCTTTTTTATTTTTATGGAAGAGATTCACTTTTAATCAGACTGTACCGGTCCATACATGAATCTTGGAATGACTTTATTTTGAAATCCTGATTATAGAAAACAAAATATATTGAAGGGGAGGCAGCAGTAGAAGTAATTTGAAAATCGGGGCCCTATTTTGGAATGTATTCTTCATCATTTTCTTGTATATAAGTACAGTGCTTCATTTTAGCTAAAATATTTGACCTGAAGTATTGAATGTGTGACATAGCCATTTGTGCATCTATTAGCACCAGTGGATTTGTTACTGACTTTCTTTGCACTGAGCCACGTAGTGACTCTACATTTCCTTGCCCTTAAGACCATTGTGAACATCTCAGCTTTGTGATATAATAGTGCAATGGACAACTTGCTTAGGCATTGCACTACTTAATGGAAAAGGTCTAAGCAAAATAAAACTAGAATTTCCTTCGTTTCACCTTTGTTCCCTGCTGAAATAATGCAGATTTTCTACACTAATCTTGGCGTGTGCCTTCGTGTTATGGATTTGTTATCTTACTTTTTGCTGCCCCCTAGTGTATTTTATAGTACATGGCCGAGATAAATTTGAAATTTTTGTAAAAGGGGTGGTCATTAAAAGTGATTAGATCTGTATTTATCATACAAAAGGGAAGGGAAAAAAAAAAACACAACTGTATTTTTCTAACAATAAAGACTTTTCCCCTTTAAAGTAGCTCTTTCTATATATTCTGTGCTATATACTCTCTTGGCTATTCTTCAGCTCTTTTGACCCTGCATCTTTATTCAGCATCATTTGTCTCATCTGCAGAGATTCTTCTAATTCTTTAGAGGTATTCGATTTATCTGTGATCTTTGAAGACTTTTAAGTGTTATGCATTCATTTATTAATATTTATTTCCTGTAGAATAAGAAATACTATAATTTGAACAGTTCAGTAAACAAAATGGTGGAGAAAATTTAGCATTCTGGAATTACAAGCATTCGGTTCAATAGCTGGGTGTTACAGTTTCTAAAAAAAATGTCTTACTTGGCATTTGTTTGCGAGGCACAGCGAGTCTGAAGATTTTATTATAAATGCAAGCCAGCCAACTGATAACTAAGCATTATCAACATTTAAAATCCTCAAAGTCTAATGAAGTTCCTTCACCATCTATTTGGACTGTTCTGATGTTATTTCATCTATGTAAACAACTTCTATTTGACTGACTGCTGTAATTTATCTTGAAATTGAAGTGATTTTGTCAGGTTGTCAGCATCTATATTTCTTGGTTTTTCCTTTTAACTATCTGATAAGGAGTGAAATCAGCAGTAAAATGTATTCAGAGCTTGTTATAATCTGCTTTGTACTACATAATTAGCTAAACATATGATGATACACATTGTCCAGAGAGGTTGTGAAGTCTCCATCCTTAAAAGCTCAAAAAGCTTTTTGGACTGAAAAAAAAAGAATCAAAAGCTGTCTGAACATGATCCTGGGCAAGAGTCTGTAGGTGACCCTGCTTGAGCAGAGTGATGTCTAGAGGTGCCTTCCAGCCATTCTCTGAATCTGTAATCTTTGAAACAGGAATTCTGCTTCTGGCACAGTATTATTTTTTAAAGAATCTGAATTTGATGGCTGGTTTTGTTTGCCAGAAATGTCACTGTATGTGTCTTGTTCTTATTAGCAGTCTAATAATTTTAAACATTCAATAATGGCTGGTACTTCTCTTAAAGGTTTTCATAAAAGTGCCTTTTTCATATTTTTAAAAATATAGGCTATCATACTTGATATAAGCCTAGCATGGCTTAGTCACAAGTGCCTGTGGATATTTCAGAAAAGGAGAAAGTGTGGGGCAGAGGGGAATAAGATGAAGGGAATTATTTCTAATTTTGTTTGATATTGCTAAGCAACAGGATTGTACTGCTTTAGGGTCCCCTCATTGTATAAATGTGTTGTACACTTAAGACAATGCCTGCCTACTTCAGGAACTGAAGAGGCAAGGGTATTTTTTTTCTGGTAAACTCTGTGAACACTGACTTTTATAATATCTTTGTGTTGACTGAAAAACATACTTCCAGACTGGTAGGTAAAGTCTTTAGTTTCTGTGCACATAGCTTTTTATATCTAAGGGTGTCCAAAGAATAATAAAATTATGCATAAGATTATCATGAGCCCCGAATCAGTCCCTTGCTTTTATAATTTCTGAAATAGCATTCAGCAAGATAAACTCAGTGGTTCCTTCAACTTCTTCTGAATGTGTACAAATGAAGCAAAGAAAATGGGGAAGCAGGGGCAAAAGGAACTACTTTATTCTTTAACTGCTTCTTATAATGCATTATAGATTGGTGGAAAAATACAGCAGTAGTGTGCTGTAAAATTATTCTTTGCATTGAGATCGGTGAAGGAGGGTGAAGTAGGCAGAGTGCTGAAGAGCACATTGAAACACTAAGATGAAGAAAAAAAGAGCACATTGAAACACTAAGATAAAAAAAAAGAACAATTTACAGTACAAAAGAGGCATAATTTTAACATCTCATGCATTATTAAATAGCCTATGATTTTTAGGTTACATTATGTCTCTGCTATTTTAAGAAATGCATAAAAATGCTGTGCAGTATTATTTCAATAAGGCTTTTATGTAACTGTATAAAATTGCAGTATATTATTGCAAATGTACAGAGCCTTATTGAAACAGAGTACATTAAGATAATGCTAAATGAAGGGCATTATAATATACGTAATAGATTCTACATAGTAGTTTTAGTTTATCATATTATTTTAAGAGCATTATTTTAACCAGATGACCACAGAGTTTACATTACAGACAGTTGCCAGAATCATAAACATTACAAACTGTCATGAAGCAATCCTGAAACCTGACTGATGAAGGCTCTTGGTTGTAACTCTCTGTAGTACTTAAGCTTACTGCTGTGGATACCAAAGCTAGAAGGAGCCAGTTACACTCTGATAACAAATTGCAAATGCACAAACATTTGTAACATGCTGGGCACACTTTAATTTACTAAAATGGTTCATTCACCAATTGTACCTACAATTAAATTACTACACTGTTGTTTAACTTTTTCAAGCATTTAAGCGTAATGAAATAATCTTATAAGCAGTGGTCTAGTGGTGCAAATCTTTTTCTCAGACTTTTGAGACATGGTGGACCCCTAGCATACATGGCAAAAATGCTCACCAGTATGAACTGTATTAAGGAATGTGTGGAGGTTTGTCACTTCTGCTTACAGATAGATTTGAGGAGTGAGGCAGCAGTGAGATATGAGCCCCCTCATCTTTCATAGAATCATAGAATAGTTAGGGTTAGAAGGGACCTTATGGTCATCTAGTTCCAATCCCCCTGCCATGAGCAGGGACACCTCACACTAAACCATGTCACCCAAGGCTCTGTCCAGCCTGGCCTTGAACACTGACACGGATAGAGCATTTACCACTTCCAGCCTACAGAGAAAGGAGCACAGTAGCTGTAGAAGCTAGCAAACTATTGACATCTTTAGGATTTCTGTTTATAGCATTGTAATCTCCATAGAATTTGAGTAACTGCAGGAACATATCCATTACCAAAGTCTTCAAACATTACACTGCCAGATCTGACTCTCTCTGTGTTAAATACCTGTTATAATAGGACCCAATCCTTAATGGTATCATAAGACACTGTCTGAATGATTGTTAACATGTAATGTTAAGACACTTTCATTGACACATCACTTCAGATGGGAGGGTGGCAGAATGTTAGATACAGAAAAAAAAGAGAAAGAAAACAAAGGCATAAAAGCATAAAAGAATATATTTAACAACGTTAAAAGCCTATTACAAGGCTGTTTTTCTGTTATGATGCATATACCAGCTGACAGTTTTCTCAAAAGGAATTAAATGCATATGGTGCCAATAGTCTTTATTTACTCACTAGAGAACCTGGAGTAAAGCAAATAGAAGCCACTGGAGTGATTTTATTTGATTTAGAGTCTTTCAGGTCTATTTAAATTTCAGTTTTGAAAGTTTGAAAAGAGATTTGTTAAGCCAATTTCTTCCAGTGGCATTCTTACATTCAATTTCCCCACTATAACTTTCCAAAGATGAACTCCAGTATTCGTCCAGAGGGTGAGCTTTCTTCTTCCACTTACGGAGTGTCAGGTCTTTATTTGCAGATTATTTGTATAGATGTTTGACTATTATCTGTGTTCAGGATTTATGGCAGTTTTTTACAGGGCTACATTTATTTTTTTATTTTAAATGACTGACAGCTGTTCAAAAAGGTGGTGGAAGGGGAACTTTTCCCGTGGTGTTACATCCAGTATATCATCATGTATAGTCCTAGGTTTATACGCTTGGGTTTTTGATAAGTTTGTATGTCTGCTTATGATATTTGCCTACTAGTTATAGTCACTTTGCCCCTTCTGATCTGTTTGAAATATCAGCAACGGCTTGGAGTTCTAAGTGTCAGACTACTGGGGGTTTCTTCTGATTGTATCAGAAGTACATTGTTCTATATAGGCTTATTTAAAAAAAAAAAATATCCTAATAATAACTCAAGTTCCTATTCTTTTAGGAAAAAATAATGTTTCTCCTAAAACAACAGTTAGAGATAGTAGAACACAAGTAGACTCATCAAGCCTAGATAGCTTGTGTAGGAGCTTCAGTGAAGGGAATGTAGTTTTGCAGAAAAGTTTTCTGCAAAAGGCCTAAGGCTCCTGCTGAAGGGCTCAGGCAGGCTTATAGGAACTATCCTGAAGCCCTTATTACACCAGTGATATTTGAGTAGTCTGGCTAACACTACAGCCATTTCCAGCAGGCTAATCCAAAGGAAGTCACACATCCATTTGCATGTAAGTATCTTCAGTAAGTTTACCATACAAACATTAGGAATGCTATGATATTACTGATTTTGCTTCTACAACCTTTTATTTATAAGTATGACTTCAAATAAAAATACAAAAATAATTCTAGAAATTTCCTTAATTCAGAAAAAAATAGGTAATTTTGCATTCAGCAATTTTCATCTTTCCTCTCCAAATGAAAACCTTTTGTTTTGTAAGATGATAAGATAATGTTTCTTTACAGCCAGCACACTAACACACTGAAATTAAGGCCAAGGGGTAAATATTGCTAAATGGAAGTTGAAATATTAATTCATTCTATTGAATCACTGGTGTTAGATGAGTCTATGAGCAGACAACGTAAGTTGTTGTAATGGAATTTGTTTTAAATATGCATTAAGGAGTTATTTGGGTCATATTTCCAGCGCTTCCTTATGATCATTATAGCATTATAACACATCCAGAAAACTAAAATGATACTGATTTTACAGCTCAAGAACCTTAGCATAGAAAAAAGCCTTGTTTTCCCTTAGGTGAAAAAATTATTCCAGTTCAAAGTTGAGTCTTGCATCTAACTTTAATTCCTTTATTACCAAAAAACCCATGTATGTTGACCTTTTTAACTCAAGTTGGTAGCACTAACAGAAGGATCTTATCAGGCTGCTTTGTAGGTGCTACGCTGTAGTGAAGCTGTTGCTCTCTTAAGTACGGTCTTCAGTGAAAATATCAAAAAGATTTGACCAAGAACTGAAAATCTGTGGAAAAGCAAGAATTTTCCCCATACCACAGCTCTTAGCACATTCCAGTCCTAACATATCTTTAGCATAAATGCAGCAGTACTGTTCAAAAACTGAACAGTAATGAGCCTTGGACCATAAGAAGCATTTATTCAAAATGCAGATGACTGTTTGGCACCCATCTGTATTTTGATGGTTTTGATTCTTTGCTTTCTAGAGATTTACTAGATTTAAATGTATTTTCCAATGGCAACTTCACTCTTCCTGAGAAATAAGACATATCACAGTCCTCAGAGCAGGAGGCACTTGTGCCTTCAGGATATTTGCAAACTAAATGTATTGCTGCTGACACTGGGAGACTAAACAGCAAAAAGTCTACTTTAGATTTTATTACTTTTCTCTGCCTTAGTAGCTCTATTAGCTGATTTCTAGAAAAATTTACACGATAGATGAAAATATAAATTTACAAAATTCCAGGTGAATGCCATGTTTTCTTAGCACCACTTTCCTTTATATTCCAGAAATGGCTGATGGCTCTTCACAATTAGGATGTGTTTGTAATCTTATTGTCTCTGCACAACAGCCCTTTGACATAAATTGCCTTAATCTGCCTTGAATAGAAACACATTTAGAAACAGACTTAATATTATCTTACTTCAGAGCATCTTAGAATATAATTAACAGCTTTCTAAAACTGGCATTTTAATGGATTAAAGTCAACAGGGTGTGACATAATAAACAAGATGTCATTTTCATTTTTTTTGCTATAAAGAAAGTGGCCTTTTCCTAACTTTCTTTAATTCATTATTTTTAACTAGATATGCATTATAATGATTGTGGAATCACTTTTAAACATTAACTGAAATACAGACACAAAAGGTGACCTGAAATTACAAGGGAATTGTAACTGCAGTATATCAGACACATCTCTTAACTACGCATTAAGCATGTATCTGGTGCATTGATATTGTTTACCTGTTCTCCCTCATATTCCAGAATTTGAAAAATTAAAAAAAGCTTTATTCCACTTAGGGTAAATAGTTAGGGCATTTGGTTCAGTAGATACAGAGGTTTTGCCGTCTTTCCCAAAGCTCATGGTAAGTAAGCCACCCTTACAAGATTCTCAGCTGCAAGCTGGTTCTTGACTGCTCAAGGTCCACTATGACATTTTGTTCTCATTACCTTATCCTTTACCTCTAAAGGCTGATCTGTAGCCATCCAAGCCAACTGAAGAATTGTATGAGAGTCATAATACTGAATGACAGAGTGAAAAATAAATGTGGATAGCAATTCAATATAAAGAAAGTCGATACATATTGAGAAGCAAAACACATTAAAAGAGGGGAAGACCTTAACTTTTCAAATGGAAGGGTTGGCTCTGAATCAGAAACTACCTCTCAGGAAAGGTTTTGGAAGTTTATAGGTTCTATTATTCTCTGCAGCGTTTTCTGAATAATCTATGAAATACACCAACTCTGTGTTCAGTAGCAATTAAGAAAGCAAAGAGTAAATCCTTAAGAAGGGAGGGTGGAAGCATCATGAAAGCACATAAATGAATTAATATTGCTCCATAACCCTGCATTATTTTGCCATTTTATTCTCTCATCTCCAAAAGGAGAGTGGTGATGTGAAAGGGAAAAAGGTGAGAAGGGTGATCAAAGAAATGGAATCCATTCATTCAACAGATTAGCTTGACATTTTCTAGTGCAGAAAAGAAAAACGTTTGAAGAGTGTTATGAAAGATGTCCACATCAGGAGGGACATGAGAAAAGCAAATAGACAATAATTGTTCATCTTCTAATACAACTTTTGTACATCACATTAAAAAAAAACAGAAAGAAATTCAAACAGAGCAGGGATACATGCTTAGTGGAACTGCACCACACAATGTAGATGTTCAAAGCTGGCATGGGTTTAGAAAGGAATCAGAGAGGTTCATGAATAAAAAGTATGCATTAGGGACTGTGAAACATGTCTGATTCAAGACATTCTTTGCTGCAGGTCATGATTTATAACTATCTTCTTTTCTGAGATTACAGCTTTGTCTGTTGTCAGAGATAGAATAATGGTAAAAAAGAACATTGGTCTGACCTGAGTAACTGTTCTCACATTCCTGTCTTGTTATATAATTGTACCAAGTATAGCATTCCTGTATATTTCTCCCTAAAAGTGACTGTAATCTGCTAGTTTGCCTGCTTAAAAATCTTGGGACAATAATGAATTGCTTTTGGATGCTGCTGGTCCCAGACTCTAGACAAACCTAGCATCCAGTGTAGACCAGCATGTCCAGAACTCTGCCTGATCATTTTTTGCCAACAGTGGAAGCAATATTCTAGCTCTGAATTCTCTGAAGTACTCTTACAAATAGCATGTGAAGAAACAGTGCCTCCTTCTCAAAGCTAGTTATCTACAAATATTGCGAAATGCCCCACAGAATCAAGTCCCTGGTGTGCTTTGGTCCATCCTCTTGGGTCTCACCCTCCAGTATTTCTTAGTACAAGAATGTTCACAATTAATTCTGAGAAAATCACCAATGTTAATCAAAGGTAAGAGTTGCTAAACAGCTTGAGAATGATACGTGTTAACCACCTAAGTTGATTCCCTTGATAGCATGCAGCCCACTGCACCTGCAGTCTTTTTTCTCTGCAGTGAGCCAGATCAAAGAGTCTCTGCATATGTGTGCTGCTCAGCCCCACTTAGTGTCAGCTCCAAGGACTTATTCATAGCTCTGTAGGCACATGACTGGGATTTGTACTGACTCCAGGAAAGTGGATTTTTTGTATTTGCCATCTCAGAACCCAGGCAAGGGGTCCGCTGTGGTCTGTGGGCCAGCAGGAACAAAGTCAAAAATGAAGAATTAAAGCCTTTAAGGATATGCAGGATTTCTGCTATTTCTTGATTAAATGTGTGGCAGCCTGGTTGTCACATACATCCTGACCTGCTAGTGAACTCACTCTGACAAATGTTTGTTGTTATCAAAATGTGGAAGAACTGCGCAAAGTTGACGTCCCTTGCAAATTCCGTATTTTCCAGTCCTTGGGCCACATCGTTTGTCCTTGAATAGCACATGAAATGCAAACTCCTCCAGAGTGACTGTATTGCAGTTTCTGCTGCCGTAGCTCCCAGGCCAGTTTGGAATTTGTCAGTTACTCAGTGGGCTGGATTGACCCTGGCCAACAGATAAGCCCCTGCCAATTGCTCACTCACTCTCCTCCAGCAAAATGTGGGGCAATTGGAAAGGCAAAAGCAGGACAACTGGTGAGCTAAGATAAAGACAGTTTAGAAAGTGAAGGAAAATGAAGAAAAAAATCCAAATAATGCAAAAGAGATCATTTACCCTCAACAGACCAATGCCCGGCCAGTCTCCAAGCAAAAGATACTTTGGAAAGACAACCTTTCATTTTTCATTGCTGAGCACTGTCTCATATGGTATGAGATTTCTATTTGGCCAGTTCAGGTCAGTTGTCCTGACTGTGTCTCTTTCTAACATCCTGCCCACTGCCAGCCTACTCAGAGTGAGAAACAGAGAAAACCTTGATGCTGTGCAAGCACTGCTCAGCAACAGCTAAAACACTGACCCATAACACTGCTTCAGTCACGAATCCAAAACACAGCACCATACAGGACACTATGAGGAAAATTAACTTTTTCCCAGCGAGACCCAGTACAGCTGGCTGGCATAATGTTGACAGCCTGATTGTCTGATCTGTTGCAATGTTAATGAACTATGAAGTATCCACTAGACTACATTTCAGTCAATGCATAAAATCATAGATAATGTCCACATCAACCTGCTTTGTGTCTTCTTTAGATTTTAGAGGGAGAATGACCTCACTCTGTGCATTCAGCAGCAATTGGCTTCTTTGTTGGCCGTAAGACACAAAGAATAGATGAAGTACAAACTTTGACCTAAATTGAATGCATGAGGCACCTAGCTATTCTCTGGCCAAGCTAGTTCCTGTCAAAAACCCAATGTGTTTCAAACTCTGCATAAAATTCAACTCAGTAGAAAAATTAAACTGATGTTTTTCTAATGTCTGTCACAAGGCAGACCATCTCAGCAGTGTGAAATGTTTGCAGTATTAGAAATATCATGGTGGTAATAATAGGATAACAATTGAAAAGTTAGCTTTAAAAATAAAAGCATTTTTAATTGAAAACATTTTTGTCAGGCGTTTGCTGATGATACAAAACTGGGAGGAGTGGCTGATACCCAGGAGCGCTGTGCTGTCATTCAGATGGATCTAGACAGGCTGGAGAGATGGGCATGGAGGAACATCTTGAAGTTCAACAAGGGCACAGGGGACGAATAACCCCATGCACCAGCACAGGCTGGGACTGACCAGCTGGAAAATAGCTCTGCAGGGAATGACCTGGGGGTTCTGATGGACAATAAATTGACCACGAGCCAGCATTATGCCCTTGTGGCCAATGGTACCCTGAGGTGGATTAGGAAGACCACCACCAGCAGGTCGAAGGAGGTAACACTCCCTCTCAGCTCTGGTCTTACCTGCAGTACTGTGTTCAGTTCTGGGATCCCCAGTACAAGAGAGACATGGAGCTCCTAGAGGAAGTCCAGCAACCTTGGTGCTGAATGTGATGGAGTGTAATAACTAGGCTTTCCATTTCACACCTCTTTTCTCCTTGCCGTCACACCATTTGAAACTTGTTAATTTTTGAAACATCACCAGAGTAGCAAAAGATAAAAATGGCATGTGCCTCTGCTACCCTGTACTGTTTCAGGTGAGGAGGCATAGCTTGGTGTCAATGTGTCTTGGCCACAGGACAGGTCTTAGAGTTTCCATTTCAAAAATGTATGTCACATAAGCTAAAAGGGAGTATGGCTTTGTTTGCTTGGAGGAAGACTGAGTTTCTCCCATGAGTTAATATGACATGTCAAACATGATCTCCAGCTCTTTTTCATGTTTCAGAAAAGAAAGGGTGCATGATACTACCCCATCAGCCACAACTCCTTTGCAGGGAGATCACTAGTTTTCATTCGTAGGTCAGATTACAGCTGTGAATCCTGCAAGCTGCTGTGAACACTGCTTTAATTTCTTCTGGGAAAGCATGACGGAATTTTTTTCTTTGCCATCAGATTGTCTGCAATAAAGTGTGTTTGGGGACTTTCTTACCGGGTCTCTTGCATGCATTTGGAAAAACTCTACTGTTGCAATATGACAGGTGGTAGGAACATGCTGAGGGTTGTGCTCTCCAGAGGTTGTGCTCCCTTGCAGGCAGGGGAACAGTGACTACACAGCAATGTAGTCATTGAAATGGTGATGAACGGGGGATGAGGCTTTAATAGCTTGGCTAGTAAGAGGACAATGCCTT
Source organism: Pezoporus occidentalis (assembly GCF_034315485.1). Lineage (NCBI taxonomy): Eukaryota > Metazoa > Chordata > Aves > Psittaciformes > Psittacidae > Pezoporus > Pezoporus occidentalis. The sequence goes on from NW_026914829.1 coordinate 277,921, forward strand.
TCTTCCAGGATACTTAACCTTCATAAAACAGGACATAATACTATTTTAGGCAACTGTTTAAGAATGAGAGGGCACCTTACCGGCCATCCCCTGGCAGGTGGTGACGTATGAGGAAGGAGTGATTAATATGCAGTTCATGCTCCTCTATGAGTTATGCTGGTGGCTGTTAGATGAATTCATAGTTCTAGTGCTCCGTGCATCTCACTGTATCATGTCAGCAGCACAGCTTAGCTATATATACAAAAAGATATTTGATAAATAACAAATAGAGTGTTAAAGGGGCTCCACAAAAGCTATGCATTTTCTTGTCTTACTTAAAATTTGAGATTTATGGAGTTCTGTGTAAACTAGATTAGTTTGTCTGTCTGGGGCAAAACTCCTACTTTGAAGCTAAAGGTCACCCATAGACAAAATGGGCAAATATAACAAAATCTTACAGTTTATATATTATAGAGCTTTTGAAGTCATGTCAGCCACTTTTTATGTCTTCTGCTTATGACTTTTACTTGTACAGCTTCAAATGTTCTTTGTTTACTAAGTCAATCTATAATATCTTCTTTTTTTTCTGTTTTTTGCATATATTACAGAGACTCTCACTGTGCATGAGTTAGTCTTTAATAGAAACTGTAATTATTACCATATATAAGTATCATACTATATAGGACTGCTTTTAGCAATAAAAAAAAAAGCCTTCCTTAAACCATCAGAAGCTGCATAGTATTCTGTCTGCACAAATGATGGTGCCACAGCTGCCACCTGTGGAGTTGAACATTTACAGTAGTGGAAAAGCTTACCGTAGAAACACCTAGCAATGAATCACTCCATTCTTCCAGTACTGCAATTTCTAGACAAGCATAAATCTAATTGCTGGAACACAGAAAACACATAAATGATACCTTAAACATAAACACAGTTTTAAATTATACTAAAAGACAGAATTATATCACACAGAAAATATATTTAAGGGTAGCCATCTAAGTTACAGAAATTTCTGCCAGAAAAAAATGTGCTCAGTAAAATCTTGGAGACTGAAATCAGCATCTGCAACACAAACTGTTCTTACTCATCTTTCTTTACAATCACAAAGCAGATTCAATCCCAGTGAAGATATTCCATTTCAGTTGCACTAACAAAAATCTCTGCCAGAGGTGCCCTTCTCACAAATACCACTGTGGTATGAATTTTATTGCTGTTTAACAAATTAAAAGATTATTAATGGTAACATTTTAAAACAGTTCAGTTATTCATCTCCTTGACACCTTTAAAAATAAATGGTAGTGTAAGTACAAATGGAAAGTGAGATTTTAAAAGAATTTGCTCATCATATAATTATTGATTTTATATTTTAAATAGTACAGTTGAAAAATTACTAATAAATGCTTATAATCAACTACATTTTATATCAGTTAAAGATTTGTTAAAGCCCTTATCTCATAGATTCTACTCTAAACACTGATATGCTTAAATGTAAATGATCACATACGTATGTCCAGTCTGAATTTGTGTTATTTTAGTCACATGTTTGTAAATTCAAGTGTCTTCTTTAAAAGAGCAGCTTATTTCCATTCCCCTGAAGCTTTCAAGGTAAGATAGCCTGTAGAGCCAGACTGACAGAGTAACTTCATGGTATTCTTCTACATAAATATGACGAAATGGATCAGCATTGTGATGTCAAGGAAGTGCAACTGACTTGTTCCTTTGAAGGAAGTCTGCAAGCAAAAGGCAGTACTGTTAATGATGTTGTGATGCAATGGGTTTCCTCTAACATAAATTCTCATGTAACTTACTTTTTCAAGATAGTCATTTACCTGTTGTTGCAAATAAACCAGACTGCCTGGCTTATCCGAGCACTTGAGTGTAAGCTCCTTATGACCAGTGTAGCAAACTGCAGTTTACTATAACAAGACCTTGAAATCTTGGAAATTACTAAATTACATAGTTCTGCAACCTATAAATTAATCTAATATTGAAGTAATGGATGGTTTTGTGCTAAAAGATAGTTTTAAAATTTGAACGGAAATGAGTAACAATATACAATGCATTTTTAGTGAGAACAGTGTAACAAGCAGTATGCTGCACACCCATGTTTAGTGTCACTACTTTGAATACGGTGCTTACGAGTCCTGGTGAAAATAGTAGATACATTGGCAAAAAGACTGTTCAGAGCTCTAGGGACTGCTGGGAGCAACTGGAAACTTTCTAAGGAATTATGAGAGATTTTCAAAGGACAAGCTGAAGTTAGGCAGCCTGTGATTTCAGTGAGAGATGGAGATCTGGCTTCTACTTTACACTGTTTAAGATGTTCATGTATTTCCCCAACCACATTTCATATCATGCTAATTTTTTATTATTAAAATCATAGCCTTTCAACTTTTCAATCTTTTTAATTTCTTTTGTATAAATACATTTTAACAGATGATACTATCTATTTTCTATTTGTCCCATACAACACAAGGAAAGAGAAAATGTAGATTAACGGGAAAGATAGAGGATATTGGGGAAAGGAGTAGTGTCAGTGTTAATTGCAGTCCCTGAGGTGGACTCAGCCTGACTGACCATTATTTCTGTCCCTAGATGTGGCCAGGGAATGGATTTCTGCCCACATAAATTGTTCTAACCAACCACTGCTTGCTGTACGTTTTCCTGAGGGATCTTTAACCATGCACAATTAAGTGTTATGTGTCCAGAACTGCTTGATACCCCACACTTGTGTATCCTCTTATGTGACAGGAATGACCATTCCTGTCACATAAGAGGACATGAATTTTTAAGCATCACACTTTTTAATGGATGTGTATCCATTGTGATGGGGAATCACTTGTGTATTCACCATCTGAGTGGAAAATAGAGGTTAAATAGGGTTTACAAAAGACTCTAGGAGATGCTTCTTGATCCTGAAAAGCTCGATAGCACTGTGTTAGATATTTGAATGTGTACATTCATAAATAAAACAATCATAGAATACTAAATTCCTGAAAATAATGACATCTTTCAAGGTCCTAAAAATTAATTTTCTGTTTGAGCTGAACTGTTTTGTACACAATGGTCTATTTCTTGCATGTTGGCAGCATGCAAGTGACATGTTGGAAACTTTTTGTCTCTCCTGTTCTCCTTTTTGAAGTGGAATTTGGACCTTCCCACTCCAATACTTTTAATCTGGATCAAAGAATTTGAAAATACCTTTTAAATGGGAGAACCTATTTAGTCCATGGTAGAACCAGTATAACTCTGAGTATAAGCCTGCCTCTAAGAAAATTTAAAGCAAAAACATTTTTCTGTGAGTGCACTCAACCAATCTGGAAATATTTTCCATAGGAGTTTTCAAAACTGATACAGTTCATAAGTGATTTAGACTTGGTTTAAAAGGAGCCTGTCAGTGGTAGTTTCAATAAAGAGAATCAGTTCAGAAAGCTGTGGTGGGTTGACCCTGACTGGACACCAGGTGCTCACGAAACCCGCTCTTATCACTCCCCTCTTCAGCAGGACAAGGGAGTGAAAACATAATGAAAGGCTCGTGGGCTGAGATAAAGACAAGGATAGATCACTCACGAGTTACCGTCACGAGCAAAATAGACTTGACTTGGGGAAATTAACTTATTACCAGTCAAATCAGAGTAGGGTAATGAGAAATTAAAAAATTAACTCTTAGAAACACCTTCCCCCACCCCTCCCTTCTTCCTGGCTCAACTTTATTCCTAATTTTCTGAACCCCCTCCCCTCCAGCATCTCGGGGGGACAGGGAATTTGGCATGAAGTCAGTTCATCACACTTTGTCTCTGCTGCTCCTTCCTCTGCTCTCGTGTAGCATCCCTCCTGTGGGAGTTCTCCACAAACTTCTCCAATGCGAGTCTTTCCCATGGGCTGCAGTTGTTCACAGACTGCTCCAGTGTGGGTCCCCTGTGGGGTCAGGAGTCCTCCAGCAGACCTAATCCAGCGTGGGCTCTTCTCTCCATGTGGCCACGGGTCCTGCCAGGAGCCTGATCCAGCACAGGTTTCCCACAAGATCACAGCCTCCTTCAGGCATCTCCCTACTCTGGTGTGGGGTACTCCATGGGCTGCAGGTGGAGACCTGTTCCATCATCAACATCCATGGGCTGCAGGGGCACAGCTGCCTCACCATGGGCTGCACCATGGGTTACACCATGGGCTGCGGGAGAATCTCTGCTCTGGCACCTGGAGCACTTCCTGCCCTCCTTCTGCACTGACCTTGGTGTCTGCAGAGTTGTTTCTGACACATAGTCTCACTCCTCTCTCTGGCTGAAGTTTCTTGTGCACAATAACTTTGTCCCCTTCTTAAACATGTTATCCCAGAGGCACCACCACCACCACTGATGGGCTCAGTCTTGGCTGGCAGTGTGCCCATATTGTAGCCTATGGCATTGACTCTATCAGATGCTGGGGAAGCTTCTAGCGGCTTTTCACAGAAGCCACCCCTGTAGTCACCCCATTCCTCTCTCCCACTACCAAAACCTGACCACACAAACCCAATACATAAGTCCTTCAGTAAAAAGAAAGAAATATATAGTGAATAACAGGAGCTTCCAGAATAATAATTCCTGATTGGGAAAAAAAAGGATTCAAAACAGTAAAGCTAACAAAAGCACTCAGAGCTAGAGAAGATACTGTAATTGAGGAAACCTGGTTGAAAGTAGGAAAGCAACAGGAAAGCTGAAATGGTTTTCAGGCACTGTATAATACAAGGAAAGATTGGCAGATGTATTATATAGTAGAAAAACACCTGCTGTGCACAAGGAAGAAATGTTTCCTTTGCATATTGTCCTTTAATATTTTTAAGATTATTGTTGAGATAAAGTTATCCTTCTGGCTGCAATGAGTTTCTGTGGATTTGGCTATTACACAAAGCTTTCAAAGGAAGATCCTAATCCCCTTTACATTATCCTGTTATTTTTCTATAAGGAGTTTAAATGAATCTTTGAATGAAGTGTAATTCGACTTAAAGTTTAAAGTGATAAATTGTGATGCTCCTTTCAGTTTCTTGTTATTTGAAACAAAATGGCACTAGTAATAAATAATAGTAACAACTGTAAAATTAACTGAATTATACCTACTATTTATTAACTGAAGAAGCTCAGGAAGCTCTTTCCTCCAACTTCCATAACTGTCCCATACAATATAGTGAGAACATTAAAAGAACTTGTGTAGTTAAATATTGAACCCACTCCAGCACACAGTTTCTTACATTCTCAGCTTAGTACTGTCATGATTAAAGGGTGTGGAAAGGGTTGCCTTTCAGGGAAGCCCTCTCATGTGTGACTATAACAATGGCATGCTCAGTGCTTTCCCTGGGAATGGCAGAATACAATGTTCCCACTTCAGAGATGGGAAAAGCACAAGCATATAGAAAATTATAGCCTGCTTTGGAAAAGCACAGCACTATACCACCAGAGTGCAAATTATGCCTATGGCACGTTGCACAGAGGCATTATAATCTTTTCTTTTTAAAACAGAATTAGTTTAAAAGCAAAAACCTGATTAAATAAAGCTCTGACTGTATTATTAATGTGTTACAATCCAGTCTCCCTTTATTATGCAATTTAAAAACAGGAATTAATCAAAACCTGTGTTGGCATCCCAAAGCTGTCAATCTTGCACAAAACTTTGATTTCATTAAATCAGGTCTCTGATGTCATACTGATTCAAGGAGAAGGATTTGATGGAATTACCAGTATCATGTTGTACCATGAAAAGTCTTCTTGATTATTTTCTTTCCAAGCTAATGTCTATACTGAAGATCAAAGGAATATTTTAACATGGGTAAGAGTAATGAAAAGAAGTGTGTCTCTCACCATTTCAGAGTTGTTCAGAGGACAGTTCATCTTCCCTGCACCTTTTTCTTTATATATCATGTCTGGTGACATGAGTTAATGCTGCTCTAGGAGTACTGGTCTTGTCTATTCTTCACTATTTCTGTCTCTTCTCCCATTTTCTCACACTATTTGTATCATTCTTCCTTCATATGATTCTTGATGGTTAGTTTTTTTTCTCTATCTACTTCTGGAGTTCTTCAATATTTCAGGTTAAAATCTGGAGTCTTTTTTGGTATATAACCTACACCATGGCTACCTGATTTTCTTTGGTGGCATATAAATATGTATCCACATTACCAGATAACATAGTTCGATAGGAATAGATATACAGGGCATATCAATTAGGGCTAAGGACCCAGCATCCCCATTATTCATGTTTCAGGGAGCTTTAACTCACACTGGACCTGGTCTGGCCTCATGGGCTGAATGCCCACTAGCAGCTGGAGTACCTGAGGTGTAAGAAAATCTTCTGGTGCAGGTTCATCTGAAAAAAATTGAGTTTATACACTCGAGACCACTCTACAATATGAATGAAGGCATTTCAACTGGTGACAACAGGGAGGTTTTCTTCAAATTTCTTTCAGATCTCTCTACGTCTGAACTCAAACGCAAGTGTAGATATATAACATTTCAGAAAAACATTCCAATTTTGTTTCTAATCTTGAAGCCTCAAAATTCTGATATTTTTCTTGTTTCTTTAATGCATTATTCAGTTTTTTCAGCTCATGTGTGTAATTATCCAATAACTTTTTCTTAGAGCATTCACAGGTACAATGTAGACAAAAGATATTACTGTTCTGCTTTGCTGTCCCCTTTCATTTGCTTCTTGCATTTATAAAAGATAACAGGATCATGAAATAGTGAAATCCACTCAGGAAGAGAGAAGTCCATGGTCATTCAAGCATTTATGTGTTTCTTGCAGCTCAGATAAATTCAACAGAATATGGGGAACCTTGTCATTTTCTTTATAAGTACAGTGACAGAATGCTTTGAGAGAGAATAAGTAAGTCATCCGAGACTTTATGTGAAGTGATACTTTATGGCTAGCTGTCATATTACAAGTTTTGCATTATTTTGTAGAACTTTTTAAAAATTGTTGTCTTTGCCTCATTGGGAATCACTCTTTGTTATTAGAGTGTTATGGCACGAATAATGAATTGTTGAAACATTGATTATTTTTATAACAATAAACTCACAATTTGTTATGAGAGCTTTTATTTTTAATTATGTTCTCTACAATAGCAAAAGTAAGGCTATAAAAAGAAAAGGCCAATGGTGACTTATATGGCTCAATAGAAGAATTCATGAAAATTGTTTTTCTAAAGATGAAAACTAAAGTCTATGCATTTTGGCAGTCAGCAGGGATGATCTGTCTTCTCTTCTATAAATAAACAGAAACACATTTGATGATTTAGCGGTCATCACCATCAGTTGTAGATTTCCAGGAAGAATTCGGTTTATTGTTTCTTTTTTTAATTAGCTGAACCATGTAATGCTGATATTAAAACCGTAGAAAGCAGGCTTCTTGATGCTGCACAAACAAAAGCAATCCAGGATCTCATTTACATTCCTCTGCTGGTGTCTGCAGCAGATCTATAAATAGAATAGGCTACACACAGAAATTTATTATTGCAGCTGATAGTAATTTTCTTTTGCAAAGGTGTCTGGAGGCATTATTCATGAGATTCATTCTGTAGACTCTCCAGCTGAGATCCTCTCTTCCCAGAACTGCAGGTGGTCAGTTTAGAAATGCACTCATCAATTGCTATGCACAAAGGCTGTCACAAGGTTCACTTATTTCCCTGTTTTAAAAAATACAGGGGTTCTTTCAACCCCAGATTATTTTCTCCAACCTGATTGCATGAATATCATAAGCATTATCAAGATTTTTAAAAATCACATGCATTTTGTATTTTGTCACTGAACATCCTAATATAATTATCTGGACAATATAATTATCTGGACAAACACAAAGACTGTGGTTTGATACAGCTCACATCATGCCTTCTGTATTCATACCCACAGGCACATGTGACCTTATCAAGTATAAGACAGACATGTTTAGTAATGACAGAGGGTGTTTAGTAATGACATGAATTGACTTATCTAGCTGTCATCTAATTTCAGTCATAAAACAAGGGGAAAATCAAATAAGACCTTTAATGAAATTGTATTTATAATAAGTAACCGATCTTATTTTCGTTTTCCTACCATACCTGCTGTTGTGCTACCTTTGTATACTAAAACCCAGGTAATTCATACAAACAGAATATGCACGTTTCTAAACATTTGTTTTTATCACGTCTCAAGACTGAGTCCAACTTATTCTTTCCCTTGCCTATTCTATTATTCTGTCTATGACTGAGAACACAAAATATATGAAAGCAGAGATATTACCTGTTTATTCTGGTTCAGTTTCAATGTAAGCACTACCGTAAGTATTTTTATTTCAGTTCTTTAGATCCTACTGTCTTGTCACAAGCTATACGTAATAGCTCAATATACAAATGATGTTTCCATTTGCAAAGTAAGCTAGTAGCTTTATAATTTTTGTTTTCACTTTCTTTCCTTTTTTCAGCCATAATAGCAGAGCTGTTTTTCTGTAGCACTTATTTCAACTGTGTTATAAAAACAGCAGCATGAATAACAAGTAATACATGCTAAAAGCCGTACATCTTACCAGGAAAGGAAAGATAAATCAAAATATAAAATTAAACCTGAAAGAATCTCTCAAGTCAAGTCACCCATATGCCGTAAAGCATTTTGGCATCTCTAATGTCAAGTACACAAGCAAAAAACCAACCAACCAAAAAAAAAAAAAAATGTATTTCAACTGTAAGCAAAATGTCACCTATTTCCTGTGAGTATAAAACCCACCCTGGGTTTTTTAAGGCATTTTGTTACTTATTCATATTTTTCTGCTTTTCATTTAAATTTGTCAGTGATGCAGAAAATTGGTTTTGTGAATGCCCTAAGCTCTACTCTGGAAAACTCTGCCAGTTTGCAACTTGTGAAGAAAATCCATGTGGAAACGGTGCTACGTGTTTTCCAAATTCCAGGCGAGATGCTGTTTGCCTTTGCCCATATGGAAGATCTGGCATTCTCTGCAGTGATGGTAAGAACCATTTTCTTTATGCATAGGTGATAGTTTCTACCATTCATAGAAAATGTACAATAAACAAGCCAAACGGTTTGAAGGCAAAACACTGAAAGTGGTCAGCTTCCCACCTACGAACAAAGCCCAAAATCCAATCACATGCAAAAAAATGTTGCAGCTGAGCACCCTCGCTGCCTGTTGTTTCATAAAAGTGTTGATCAGAGAAAGGAAGACAGAAGGTCAAAGAATTTAAAAGCAGACAAGCTAGGAAAAAACAGAGTCTGATGTTTTAGTAATTTACCTCTAAAGAAGCTGAGAGATTTGACTGAGAGCTGCTTTGAAGAAATTAATTTCTCCTGTAGTTTAAATTTTCCTCTACTTGGGGAAGCATTACTTTGTACATTTTGTACAGTAAAGGAGTGTACAAATAATACTTTCTGGATTGTAAAAATACAAGCAGATGCTAAAATTTGATTAATTTCTCACATCAAAAAGAGGAACAAATTAAAATTTACCAAGTGTGTTGGTATGAAACAGGAGATAAGATGAAGGGAAATTAATAAAGCTAAGTAAATTGGTATTTTGACTAATATTATCAAATGAATGGCTTTTGTTCTTCAATCATTGATTATAATGATTGGTCTAGGTCAGAAATTCCTGTGTGTGAGCATGCAAGGTTCTCTTTTCCCTTAACAATGTAATAAGAAGTTGTCCTGGGTTCAGCGTTTAAACCACAACAGAAGTAATGATTGAAAAAACATGCATATAGAAAATAATCATTGGTTTTGAGCTGATTTAATAGTGCATATGAAGTGCTTTCAAAATAAGTATTAAGCAATGTCCAGATTGGATCAAAATCTACATTGTCTTTTTCTTCATATCACATACATCTGTAACTCTTATTTAAAATTTTAATTTCCAAAATTTTCAGCAGATTAATGTTTGGTTTATCCATGTTTTCTCCTAACCCTGATAATTGATAGCCAGTAGTGAATGTGTAGGCAAGTGTATGAAACATGTATGGTACTTCTTTGGTAATCTTTGGTCATCGTGCTTGTAGTAAGCGTGGTTAAAGCCCTTCCCAAATCTTCACTCGTGAAGCCAAGCCATCAATCAATCTTTCTTAACTTGTGGTATCACAAGATACTGGGGCTTCTTGTGCTGGGGTTGGTACCTGGTGTAGCCTTTGATAGATTTATTTTCTTCCATGTACTTCTCTAGTTGGTCCATATAAACTTGATTGATACGCAACATCCTGTGGCAAAAGCTCCAGAGCTTAAGTATATAACTTGTGCAGAAGTACTTCCATTTGTTTGCTTAACCGCTCCAATTACTAATGACATTAATGCCTCAAGCTTCTGTGTGAGAAGTTTCAGAGTTGTTCCCTGTTTTATGAATGTTTCCCTGTCCACCTTCTCCATGCCCCTCATGATTTTATATATATCCTTATTATAACCCAAAAAAAAATATTTCTGAATAGTTCAAGTAGATTCATTCATTTTTGGAACATTAGCCATGCTGTATCTTTAGTCATCCAGGCTTCCTTTCTTTGTTGCTTCTCAGTGCCACTGCACCCTCTTTAAAATGAGGAGCTGACTGCAGTACTGAAGGTGTGATAATATATAACACTGTTAGACATCTTTCTGATTTACTCTATGTCCTTTCCTTAAACATTTCTTCCAGCCTATTTCCTTTTATGAGTACACTGGTGTTTTTCATGAAACTGCTTATTAAAACTCCTAACACCTTTTTTTTTTGAATACTGATGGCAAGTTCAGAGTCCACAATTCTCAATGTAAGGCTAGGACTGTTTGTGTAATCTACCTCAATTTACATCTGTCAACACTGCATATCCTCTAACGCTTTTTCCCTGTAGTAGTTCAATGAGGCTTTTTGCAACTCTTTGTAGTTAGCTGTCTCTAAACTGACAGTGAGTAAAAATTGAGAGAGCCTAAATTGAGGGAAAGTACACAAAATCATTAGTTTGATTAGACTAGAGAGCTGAAGGCTTTGAAAACACAGAAAGAATTAATTTTTTTTTTAATGAAAAGGGAAAACTTTTTGGACCATCACTGTAAGCAAACAAAATGGGGAAGAACACCCAGCTTCATAGCACAGAGTATAAATCTAGGATCAATAAGCCCACAACACAAAAAAATACTGAAATACAAATATTTATTCTATTGACCTGTGTCTTAAGAGTTTAGAATAGAAATTAAGTGATCACAGACAGAAGTCTTGTTAAGTTGGACTTTGCACTGAAATTTAAAAAGAGCTGCAAAAAAAAAGCCTTTTTTCCACATATACTAAAACTGAACAAACAGGGAAGAAACAGCCACAATGCACTGAAGTCTGGGTGCAGCTTTAGGGATAGTCCTAGCAGCATCAAAGGTGTACATTTGGTGAGGTGTTTTGAAGATAGTGATAGATTGCCTAATTACAATGGTAGAGCAATATAAATTACATTAGAAACAGATTGTTTACTACAACAAAATGAATGGCCCAAATAATAAACTTGCTAGAAAGAAATGGTCCATAAAATCTAAAGTCTAGGTGTACAGATTTTCAACGAATCATCTCCTCTTTAAGATATACCAAAATGTTGTCTCTGCTATTAAGATTAGTAATCAAGTGCATACTACTTTATGTCTAAAACACTGATGGAAAGCTTGTTTCTCCTAAATGCTTATTGAGTACTGCTTGGACTTCATCAACAAGAAATGTGCAAGAAGTTACAGCGATTATTTGATAAAATTAGTATAGCAAATGTACCAAATAGAACTGCAGATTTCAAGCCAGCATTGCTGCTCCTACCAACAGATATTTACAAAAGACAAAGTAAAGCTAAATAAAGATGTGAACAGAACCACAAAATAACCCGCTGCTACAGAACTTGCACATATCAGAGCTCCAATTACCATCTGTTAAGAGTTAGAAGACACTCTAATTACATCAATCTCTCCAAATATGTAAGAAAAAGTGATAATAAATCTATGCCATATTAAATGTTGGGAAAAATAAAAACAAAATAAAAACAAAACCAAAATGCTTGGTGCAACAAGTTAAAAATACATCATTTTATGGGAAACAACAACATTCTAAAAGTGAGAAAACTGCTGGGTTACCATAAATATGACAAATGAGGCAAAACCTATATAAATAAGAAAACCAGACAAGCTTCTGGGACTAGCAAAGGTTTTTCTTCTATTTCTGAAGTAGATGGAGCATACAGCAGTCTGAACAGGCTCATAACAATTGCTCTGAGTTTATCTTAGTTACCCTATGCTTGTTTCAGACATCAAGAAAAGCTTCCTAAAATCATGTTCGTTTTTCCAAATACACATAATAAAGTGCATTATCTCTCACAACACATCTTTTCTTGCTTTTACCATTAGATTACTATGTTATTATAACTGCAAGTTGGCTGTTATATGTTGAAATCTCTCTCATGAAGCTACATAGCTAAGTCATAATGAATGGGTCAGTAGCCCCAGGGGCTGGTAATATAAGTTAGAAGAGAGGACAGGCTGTGCTGATCAGAGGAAGGACATAGCCAAACATACTGAACAGCCAACTGTTTTCATGCCCCTTTTGTTCCTGTATCCCTCTATTTTCCCCACACTCATTCCTCCTAAATCACCTAATTCCCTTCTTCTTCCCTCTTTTGTTTTCTCCCTTAGACATCCATAAATCCTGTGCTGTTCCAAAATGCTCTTCACCTGCATCCCATATTATGTCCCCAACTCCATGGTAGTTACACCCTACTGTTTAAAAGGTGCTCTAGTGCTGATTTGTCATGGTGAGTGTCACAGCTGGACACTCGGGATGAGGGTCTCTTGGGTCACCCCTGGGAGGGCCCAAACAGGGTGTCCCGTCCTCTGAATACTTAATTTATGTTCCCACCTACCTTTGGACTCTGTGCTCCTCTGGTATTGTGGGGGTGGACCTGTGGTGGGCTGATGGTCCCTGGAATAGGGCTGGGAGTAGCTGAGGCAAAGTCATAATTGAGTTACACCACCTGCCATTGTCTCTGTGCTGCTTTGTGTGTGTTAAGGGCAAGCATTTGTCACATAACCAAACACTCTTGATTTGAGGAGTTAAATGCCCCCATAACTTTCAACTCAAAGGGGTGCAGTTGCCTGAAACAAGAATTCAGTCATTTATTAAAATAGAAAACAGGAAATATTTAGCAATGAACATCATCAGTATGCAACAATTTGGAATAGAGACTGTGTCTACATGGGCAACTTGACTCAATTTCCAAGGTGACTTTGGCTTCTTAAACTGTACAGAGAGTGATCTACATCATTTACACTGAGTCCAGTTATGAGCTCTGGCTTTTTAGTAGCTTTGTGTGAAAGCAGTCAACATCCAAGCCCTGCTCTAATAAATTTTTTCCATACCTAATTTAGTAACAAGTTGCTTGCATTGTGTTTCTTGCAGATTGTAAGTCTCCTCCAGTCTTTAGGGTCACACTGCTGAATGAAAGTGTTTACAAATAGCACCATTTCAGACCAAATGAACACAGGATACGCATTCTCCAGAGGTGTTATGAAATTTTTTTTTCTGTAAAATGCTTGTTAAAATAATTCCTATATATTTGATATTTCTGCTTTTGAAGTCAGTCAGGAAGATATATCAACACTCATTATTGAAGCGGGGATTAGATTAGCTCTAAAGTGCCTGTCATCCAGGGAAATTTGTCATTTCATAAGCTCTAAAAATTAAATGAACATCCATGGTGCTTGCTTGATCTGAAGACAAAACTTGAGCACAGCCAGTTAGAGAGATGTCCAGATCACCATACTTCAATTCTTTTGAAATTAAGTTGAATTCTAATTATAATGATTTGAATAGAAATGTGCCCAAATCACTGTTGTTTAAAGTCAAGTAGTTTCAATGAAATTAAAGTATTAAAATTATATTATTGTGTCTCACCAAAAGATGCAAAGTTTAGGACACTGTTCTTGTTCCCCAAGAATTGAAAAATGAAACAATTTTTCAATTTCTGCAATCTCTGTAATCAGCCTTTATTTCATTTTTCAATTTTTTTAAGCCCTAGGTACAGACTGAAAGCATTCCCTGTTTGGTACAGGAAACTGGTATGGTCCGTAATACATAAGGCTGGTATGTTTGAATTATCTGAGTGCCAGGAAAATTTTAAAGAGGAAATATCAGGATATAATTGTATTGCAGAGTTATGATGGCCTTCTAAATGTGAGTGAAGCAGAAATGGTTCATTCACCAGGAACGGAAATGAACACTTTGACTTCTAAACTCTTGATTTAGTGGTGTTCAAGGCCAGGTTGGACAGAGTCTCAGTGACACGCTTTAGTGTGAGGTGTCCCTGCCCATGGCTTGGGGGTCGGAAAGTGAGGATCTTAATGTCCTTTCCAACCCTAGCTGTTCTATTATTCTATGATTCTATGATTTTGTTGTTAATTATGTGTTACACAAGAAACTGGGCCCTTCTGGAAAGCTGTTGGTCATAAGATGAAGCATTTTGTTAAGCCAGGAATCAAGATCAAGCAGTTTATAACACAAAGGTAAATGTAAAGAAGTAAAGAAGTGGAATGTGCGTTGCTAAGATGAGTAAATGTGTCAATTCTGGTGGTTTAAACCAAACTTCAGTGGTTTAGTTTCACTAAAATGGAGTTTAATAATCACTCACCCAACAGGGCCATCCACAGCATGCATTCACAGCAATCTTTTAAGTACCCTTCTTGAAACTTTTCCGAGCAGCATTTATGGTAATACTTCACAGTGCAAAGATTTCCAGAAGGATATCTGTAGGATGTATTCCCCACATGTATAAAATTAATTTCCAAGTGCTGAAGTGGGAATAGTCACTTGCTCCAAGCTCTGAAGAGTGAAAATCAGCCTGCAAGTGAATTGCTTCTGTGCAGCTGTGTCTGGCACACAATGTCACCTTCAGACTTGTTTGCGTCTGCAGACTAAATAGCACAGTTCAGTGACAGCAGATGCCCAAAGGGAATTTCCTCAGATAAAAAAAAAAAAAAACAAACCTGCATTGCAAGGCTTCTGGTCAGTTTGGGGAATGCTGATCTGGGTTGCTGCTCTTCCTGTTCAAGAGAATTTGTTTTCTGGGTCATTTGCTTTTAGCTGGCCTTTAATTTCCCCCTCCCCTCCAAATGAAAAATGTCATAAAAACTGTACAAAACACACATATGCACACTCACATGCTGTCGTGGTTTAAACCCAGTCAGCCATAAATCATGCAGTCACTCTCTCACTCTCTGCCCCCTTTTCTTCACCCCACCCCACCCCCCCCGCCCTGCTCCTGGAGGGATGGGAAGGAGAATCGAAGGAATGCAACTCCCACGGGTTGAGATAAGAACAGTTTAGTAACTAAGGTATAACACAAATCACTACTGCTACCACCAATAATAATAATGACAAAGGAAATAACAAGGGAAGAGAATACAACACCTCAGCACCAGCCGACCGATAACTCACCCCCCAGGCCTGACCAAGCACTGACCTCCTCCAACCCTGCAGTCTCCCAGTCCTTCCGGGTAACTCCCAGTTACATCCTGGGCATGACGTGCAGTGGTATGGAATACCTCTTTGGTCAGTTTGGGTCAGGTGTCCTGTCTCTGCTTCCTCCTGGCTTCCCCTCCTCCCTGGCAGAGCATGAGGCTCACAAAGTCCTCAGCCAGACTAAACATTAAGTGTTATCAGTTCTGTTCCCAGGCCGAAAGTCAAAAACATAGCGCAGCACCAGCTACTAAGAAGGATTAAAAATGACTGCTACTGCTAAACCCAGGACACATGCTATTAACTTCACTGCTGTATTACCAGTTTTTCAGATTCATATTTTCATCCTTGAGTAGTGAAATCACTTTTATTATTTCAGATCAGGAGTACAAGTTACTAGAAATAAGCTAATGGGCCCATGGCTCCACGACTACTAATACCACAAGGCAAATAAAAGGAACATAAGTATTTACTGCAGCTGGGGAGGGGAAGGCATACACCTGAACTACCCATTATGTGGATCACTAATTCCTCATACAATAGTTTTCCAGACATCGAGAGTCTTTTACTATCACCTTAGCTCAGCTGACACTGCACTGCTCTGCAGTTCCAGCACCCCTCACCTTATCCTCCTTGCAGTTCCCAGTTTCCTGTAAGGAAATTGGATTGCCTATTAATGAAAACATCATTAACGTAGAACTAGCAAAACATGTGAACTAAATACACAGGAGCATGCAATTGCACTGTGTTGCAAGTCGAGCAAGTGGGGAAGAAAACCAGCTTGGCTGAACAGGGAACTCCTCATGGAGCTCAAGAGAAAAAAGAAACCATATGATCTCTGGAAGTAATGTCAGGCTTCTCAGGAAGAGTACAGAGCTGTGGTTCATTTATGCAGGGAGAAGACACAAAAGACCAAAGCTCAATTAGTTGAAACTGCCTAGTGTTGTGTCAGATAACAAGATAGAGTTTCGAGTATGTTACTAGCAAGTCTAAAGAAAACATTCGACTGATACTTGTTGAAGATGGTCATCTGATTAATAGGGATGAAGAAAAAGCATAGGTATTCAATATAATTTTTTCCTCAGTTTTTAATAAGACTGACAGACTTTGGGCTGCCCTGAGTTGGAGGGCAACAAGTATGGGAACAGTGATTTTCCATTTGTGGACACTGAAATTTTGAGACACCATTTATTTCAGCTACATGTTTACAAGTCTGTGGTGCCTGCCGAGATTCCTCCCAGAATTCAGAATGAACTAGCAAACATTACAGCAGGGCCTCTCTTGATCATCTACTAAAGGTCTTGGGAGCCTGGGGAGGTCTCTGCTGACTGGAATGTCATTCAAATCCAAAGAAAAGGGCATGAGGGAAGATTTTTAGTAAGGCTTTTGGTATTGTTCCTCACAGTCTGAAGATGTTGTCCAACTGGGGGATGAGCAGGTACATGCTGCCCTGGGTTAAGAACTGACTGAAGGGCAGAGCTCAAACGGTTGTAGTGAATGGGCTATACCTGACAGGCAACTATTCACCAGAAGTATTCCTCCAGTTTCAGTTCTAGGGCCAATCCAGTTCAAATGAAAAGGATTTACTTATGCTGGAGAAGTTCACAGAGAACTGTCTCCTGTGAGATGGACCCTATGCTAGAGCAGAAGAAGAGTGTGAGGAATTCTCCCTCTTAGGAGGAAGCAACAGCATATCCAATGTGTAGTGGACTGACCACAGCCCATCACAGCTTGGAAGATTGGAAAATCCAATGCTCAGTAGTGATTTGCATTCCTTTTTCAACATCGCCTTTGCAAATATGTGAGCTGGTATTTAGGAGGACTAAATTATACTCATTGTCCTGTGTATATGTCTGCTGATCCCGAAGCCAGACACTGAGCTGATAACTGTACACAATTAGTCAATGATAATATAAAAAGGTGTATTATGCAATTGTAATTCTATAGCCTGAAATCTTCATCTTTTTCTATCCCTTTCATCTGTCTTGTTTTTTACAATGTATTGTAAAGCTAAGATTCAAGATACATTAACTGTGAACACTGAAAGGAACATTAACTCAGAAAATCCAAAGATAATGAAATTATTATTCTCTTTTTTCTTTGTCACTTTATTTTCTCGTCTTTGTTAAGATTGTTATCAAACTATAATTTTTATTTTTTTTTTTTACCTCCCACTTCTGTGCTTACTTCTGATAAGGTATGCAAAGGGAAATTTAGACAACCATATTAATATATTTGTATAATGTGATAATTTGTCATTATTTGTTAGTGATTCAATGGGACAAATCATACCTTATTACATGTTCAGTACCGGGAATGCAGAAGAGAACAATGATGAATGGCATAGGACTGACAGACACAGAGCACAATCAAAGACAAAAAGTTCATAAGAGGCCTCAGCTCTCTGGCAGAGTGGTGTGTGGTTTGGGCACAATGTTAACTGGAGTGTGTTTTTGAAGGTTTATAATTAGAGCCATTGGGACACATTTCTCAGAGGTGGCAGTTCTTTTAATGGGAGAATGTCTATTTTCTTTTGTCTGCCTGAGTTTTGAGTGAATATTTCGGTGCACTTCTGTTTACAACAATGTAACAGAATCCACGAGATGGCAGTAGTTGCCAATAATTCACTTGTATGAGAAACCTATTCACAAGAGCTGAAAAATAAAGATTACACTCAGAGGAAAGCCAAACTATATCTGCATATATTTAAAATATTACAACGTAATGAACTCTTAGTTAATTATCAGTTTTTAAGTTCTAAAATGGCTGTTAAATAGAATTTGCAAATACATATGTTAAAGAGTTTGCTCTAACACTGAATTTATTTTTTAAATCCAGCTATTAATATTAGCCAACCGAGTTTCAGTGGCACAGATGCCTTTGGCTATACCTCATTCCTGGCTTATTCTACAATCCCAAATATCACCTTCTACTATGAATTCAACTTGAAATTTCATTTGGCAAATCACCACTCAGCTTTACAAGATAACCTTATTTTTTTCACTGGACAGAAAGGTCAAGGTAAGCTTTATTTTTATTACCTATCCTTACAGTCTTTGAAAAATACATTAAACAAGTACTTTAAAAGCACACAGAGGTTTTTTTCTTGATTATTTTTAGACTATAATTTCATTAGGAGGAAAATAATCTCTCTGATACTATACTCTTTTGTAAACACACGGTAAACAATCAGGCTGTATAAATTTTTCTTTTCATTAAGAAGTATAACTTCTTCCATTCATTAAAGTCAGCAGTTAATCTGATACTTGAGGCAGCGTATTTCTGAACAAAATAAATGGAAAACAGAATGTTCAAGTTCTCGTTTCAGGCATAAACATAAATTTCATTATTGATTACATCTATTTGGTGTGCAGTTTTGAGAGATGCTGCCTCAAATCTTCTTCCACTGATACGTTATTGGAAAATCAATCCATCCATCCAATATGCTGCAGTCACCCTGCATTTCTTCTTCCTGTGTTCTCAAACAACAGCCGCAGGAGTAACCATGAATTGCTGCTGTTGTCACAGGGCTGCACTTCCAGGGCCCACAAGACTCTAAACACTGAAATCCAACCCTGTGGCAGACAGAATTGGACTCTGTTATTTACGTAAAATAACAGACCCTAACCCCTGAAGTCACTCAATGCAGGTTAACCCAAGCTAGCTATCAGTAAGTTGTGCTACAGTCTGTGTTGCATAGTATCCAAGTTGGTGTGATTAAAACAGATAAGAAGCAGGTTATATAAATCTACTTACATCTGTACTAAGATTTTAGCATTGCACTAAAGTTTGTCTCAAAAAGACCTGCCTGCAGGTTTTACCCTGTAATGTCAAAGTCATGTGAAATGTAGGTCTCACAACCACATATAGCTGAACTGAGAAAAAACAGTTCTTACTGATGTCATTTTTATCAACCAGAATGCTAGCATTCTGGGCTTATTATACAGTTGTCTGTCAGAAACCTGGAATTTTATTATTTTCATGTAAATTTTTGTGAACACTGACATAGAGTAGTAACACATTTCTTCAGCCTCATGTCAAATGATGGGTAGGTAGCAGAGCACCAGCTGTCGGCAAGGCTGAAAAACAATGAGATGCCTGGTAAATCACAGGTTTATTTATTTTCTCCTTAGTTTAAATAGCTTGGGAGACTGAGTAACCCATTTCAATTACCAGAAAGCAGTATTTCTTACCAAATGAACTTTGCTTATTTGACCAAGTGAAGATGCTGTTGTTCTGACAATAATGCTCACACCATGAGGAGCATGAGAATTTGCACAGCCTCTGATCTTGCCATAAGGAAGTATTTTTAATATTCTCTTTTCATTTTCCCCTTTCTCCACTTTATTTTATTTCTTATAGCGAGCATTCCTTTGCAATACCCTACCTGATTCCCCTGTTTCACCATATCTGCATAAACCACAGACACTGATGTCATGGATAACCTCTGGTAAATTACTATCAAATGTTGTCTAATACAGAGATGTATAAGATCTTCCTCTTACACCCACAAAGTCACTCTTGTTCTAATATCTCACTTAAAACCAAAATTCTCACAGCTATCAGACTAGCAATACTCTTGAGGAGAGGAAAGGTGTGGGAAGAAGCAGCAGAGAGAAACAGTTGTGTACTGACCACAGACCCCCATCCCCATGCCTCACTTGGTGTTAGGGGTGGGGAAGAGGGGACTGTAGTGAAGAAGTGAAGTTGGACCCTAACATATGTTAAGCTTATATAAATAGCTGTTATGTTAAGCTTATGTAACAGTAAGCTTCTGTAAGTGGTAGTTATTCTGTAAGTAGGAGTAATAATGTTAAAGTAAAAGCAAACCCACCTGAGATTATTTATACACACAAAACATTTGTTCTCAGTGTGAATTATTTTTAAATGATGTTTACTATAACTCTATGTTGCAGGACACTTAAAACTGGTACATATAAAAGTGTGCTCTGTCAACAGCTGCAGGGTTCAAATATTGTACAGTAAAAAATAGTTTGAAACAAATAATTCCAAGTTTCATTTGCTGCCCTCTTGAAATGAAAATGTATTGTCGTATTTTGTGTGTGTTTCCCCAAAAAAAAACCCTAAACATTTCTTTCAAAGGACTTTTGCAAATGATAGCATATGTAGTCCTATTTTTAAAGCAGTTATTTACTTCATATTTTCAAATGAAGTACTTGTAAACTGAAAATTTAAGAAGACTTCAGGGAATTAAAGCGTTCTGACCAGGGAAACTTTAGTAACAGAACTAATAACAGATACAAAAGCAGAAAAAGCAGGAAATATTTCCTCCCTGAAGTCCATTTATTAGTGTATACCAAATAACCACCATTGGTTTTCATAGCAAAGGTATTGAAGCCATTTAAGTTACAACCTTGAAAGTATAAAATGTTAAAACATTTTGGATCTGATTCTATTTGCAGTTATATTAGTGTAAGAAAAACAAAGTTAATAAAATTATGCCTTTATAAGATTAATGTAGAAGTAAAAATCAACTGGTTTTGAATCCCAAAATAAGTCAGTCAGAAATCAACAAAAAGAATGGTAATTTAAGATGGCCTTATTTCTTTGAAGCTTACTCAAGAATCTGTTTTCCTCTCCATTCTTGGTACAGACAAGGAGTAAGTTGAAAGAATCAAAGCCAACCAAACAGCGAAAAGCTGTCTTGTTTAAGCAGACTACTAATTAGCCTTACCTTCACAATCAGATCAATTTTGTGGAGCATGGACATTGTTGCATTTCTTTTATGCGCTTAATTTCCAAGAGAGCTTTTTAAAAATCCAGACAGCATTTTAAAAAACACTTTGTCTTTAATGTGCCTAGTTTTGCAGGCCAAAACAAGCAAGCGCATTGTGGACACTGCTGAAAAATAGAAACTTTGGTAATAATTAAAAAAAAAATTGTTATTTTCAATTTGGAAGTTGTTCACTGGTAGTGTGCCAGTGTAACTGAAGGCAATGTGGTTTCATTCAGTCATGAACAAATCACTGTAATAAAAATTAACAGCGTTTGTGTTGTATTGAACTGAATGTAATTGAACATTTTCTACAGAGGCTGTGTGTTCAAATTCTTTGGAATAAGTTTTTCTTTTTGTATAATTCATGGTGCATCAAAATAGTAACTGTATAGAAAAATCAAACTTCTGCATAGAAAAAGCAGAGTACTGTGTTGTTGTACCTGTGCATTACTAGTGCAGCATGCTCATTTAGAGCATGTGAGATAAGTGGAATATAATAATTTTGGACATGAAACAGCAGTATGCAGAGCTTCAGTGGGAGGAGGAGATATAAGTATCATTGCTTCTTGTGGGGAAAAGCCAGCCCACTTTATCTTTTCTGAATGAAGCAAATTCCCCATGCACTTGGAGCAGGGCCATCAAGACCCATATTTGATATGAGGGCCACCATATGTCACCGCAAGAACAAACAGGAAGAGACCTTCAATAAAACAAATACAAAATGAAATAGTCTTAGGAAAACACGAAAATATCAAATAAAACACCATTTACTGGCATGAAATTGAGCACCAAATTGATTGAACTCACGGGAGAGTTGTAAAAAGAACCTGATGGCTTTGAATTTCAATTCATAGAATCATAGAATAGTTAGGGTTGGAAAGGACCATAAGATCATCTAGTTCCAACCCCCCTGCCATGGGCAAGGACACCTTACGCTAAATCATATTACCCAAGGCCTCGTCTTGAACACTGCCAGGGATGGAGCATTCACAATCTCCATGGGCAACCTATTCCAGTGCCTCACCACCATAACAGGAAAGAATTTCCTTCTTATATCCAACCTAAACTTCCCCTGTTTAAGTTTGAACCCGTTACCCCTTGTCCTATCAATACAGTCTGTAATGAAGAGTCCCTGCCCAGCATCCCTATTGGCCCCCTTCAGATACTGGAAGGCTGCTATGAGGTCTCCACAGAGCCTTCTCTTCTCCAGGCTGAACAGCCCCAACTTCCTCAGCCTGTCTTCATACAGGAGGTGCTCCAGTCCCCTGATCATCCTCGTGGCCCTTCTCTAGACTTGTTCCAACAGTTCCATGTCCTTTTTATGTTGAGGACACCAGAACTGCACACAATACTCCAGGTGAGGTCTCACAAGAGCAGAGTGGAAGGGCAGGATCACCTCCTTCGACCTGCTGGTCACGCTCCATTTGATGCAGCCCAGGATATGGTTGGCTTTCTGGGCTGCAAGCACACACTGCCAGCCCATGTTCATCTTCTCATCAACCAACACCCCCAAGTCCTTCTCTGCAGGGCTGCTCTGAATCTCTTCTCTGCTCAGCACCTGTAGCTGTGCCTGGGATTGCTCCAACCCAGGTGGAGGACCTTGCACTTGGCATGGTTCAACTTCATGAGGTTGGCATCAGCCCACCTCACAAGCGTGCCCAGGTCCCTCTGGATGGCATTCCTTCCCCCCAGCCTATCAACCGAACCACACAGCTTGGTGTCATCGGCAAACTTGCTGAGGGCGCACTCAATCCCACTGTCCATGTCACCAACAAAGATGTTAAACAAGACCAGTCCCAACACCGATCCCTGAGGGATGTCACTCGTTACTGGTCTCCAGCTGGACAATGAGCCATTGACCACAAATCCTTGTGTGCAGCCATCCAGCCAGTTCTTTATCCACGGAGTGGTCCATCCATCAAATTGATGTCTCCCCAATTTAGAGACAAGGATGTCGTGTGGGACAGTGTTGAACGCTTTACAGAAGTCCAGGTAGATGACATCAACTGCTCTACCCCTGTCCATCAGTTCTGTAGCCCCATCATAGAAGGCCACCAAATTGGTCAGGCAGGATTTCCCCTTAGTGAAGCCATGCTGGCTGTCACCAAGCACCTTGTTGATTTTCATGCGCCTTAGCATGCCATTCAGGAGAATCTGCTCCAAGATTTTGCCAGGCACAGAGGTGAGACTGACTGGTCTGTAATTCCCCGGGTCATCCATTTTCCCCATCTTGAAAATGGGGGTTATATTTCCCTTTTTCCAGTTCTTGGGAACTTCACCTGACTGCCATGATTTCTCAAATATGATGGCCAGCAGCTTCGCAACTTCATTTGCCAGCTCCTTCAGGACCCGCGGATGGATCTCATCAGGACCCACGGACTTGTGCACATTCAGGTTCTTAAGATGGTCTCGAACCAGTTCCTCTCCTACAGTGGGCACAAGGTCTTCATTCTCACAGTCCCTGCATCTGCCTTCCAAGACTCGGGTGGTTTGGTCAGAGCCTTTGCCAGTGAAGACCGAGGTAAAGAAGTCATTCAGAACCTCAGCCTTCTCCAAATCCTGTGTAGCCAGTTCTCCCGAGAGCTTCCTGAGGGGGCCTACATTCTCCTTAGTCTGTTTTTTTAATTTGCTACGTACCTGTAGAATCCCTTCCTGTGATCTTTAATACCTGTAGCTAAGTTTAATTCTAACTGGGCCTTAGCTTTCCTAACCTGGTCCCTAGCTTCCCGGACAACATCCCTGTACTCTTCCCATGCCACCTGTCCTTGCTTCCACTTATTATAAGCCTCTTTTTTCATTTGAATTTTCCTCAGGAGCTCCTTATCCATCCAAGCAGTTCTCCTGGCCCTCCTGCTGCACTTCCTTCTAGTTGGGGTGCAACACTCCTGAGCTTGTAGCAGGTCATCCTTGAATATCAACCAACAGTCTTGGGCCCCCCTGCCCTCTAGGGCTGTATCCCATGGAACATTCCTAAGCAGGTTCCTGAAGAGGCCAAAGTCTGCTCTTTTGAAGACCAGGGCAGTGAGCTTGCTGCACGCTCTTCTCACTGTCCTGAGGATCTCAAATTCGAGCATCTCATAATCGCTGCATCCAAGGCTGCCCTGGAGAGTCACATTTCCAGCGAGCCCTTCCCTGTTGGTGAGCACAAGGTAAAGCATGGCACCTCCCCTTGTTGGCTCCTCTATTACTTGCAGAAGGAATTTGTCTTCCGCACAATCGAGGAACCTCCTGGATTGCTTGTGCCGGGCCGTACCATCCTTCCAACACATGTCAGGGTGGTTGAAGTCACCCATGAGAACAAGGACCTGCGAGCGTGAGGCTTTTCCTATCCTGTGCTTTATCCGCAGGTTCTCCTTGATCAGGCGGTCTGTAACAGATCCCCACAGTAACGTCTCCCATAGCTATATTCCCTTTAACCCTGACCCACAAACTCTCTGTGGACTGCTCACCTGTCCCCAGACAGAGTTCCATACTCTTCAGCCTACCCCTAACATAAAGGGCAACTCCCCCTCTCTGCCTGCCAGGCCTGTCTTTTCTAAAGAGCCTGTAACCTTCCATTCCAACACTCCAGTCATAGGAGCCATCAGACCATGTTTCTGTGATGCCTATTATATCATACCCCCATACACATGCACACATCTCTAATTCCTCTTGTTTGTTCCCCATGCTAGGGGCATTTGTATAGAGGCATCTGAGCTGAGCTCCAATTGAAGCCGGCTCATTGGCTGGAGCAGCTGGGATATCTCTACATTGCTCCAAGCATTTATTATAGGTTCTGGCAACTGACTGGGTGTGTTGGAATTGAATGATGCCCCCCCCCCCCCCCAACACATCTAGTTTAAAGCCTCCTTGACCAGTCTGGGAAGCCTGCTACCAAAACTGCTCTTTCCCTTCTTTATCAGACCAGCTCCACCACCCCCCACTAGACCTGGCCTACAAGCTTGGGTCCCATGTTCAAGACACCCAAACCCCTACTATGACACCACCCTTTTAACCAGTTATTAACCTGGCTAATCCTCCTAGCTTTTTTTTAGGTCTTTCTGTGTATCCTGGAGAACTGACAAAAAGACTATCTGAGCTCCAGAGCCCCTAACCACCTCCCCCAGGGCTCTGTAGTCCTTTTTTATGTTCCCCAGGCTACTGCTATCTATATCCCTAGCACCCACATGTATCACCAGGAGTGGGCAATAGTCCATGGGACTTACTAGAGCAGGCAGCCTCTCTGCCACATCCCTGATCTATGCCCCCGGTAGGCACAGTAGGCAACACACCTCCCTTGAGAAGGGGTCTGGCCGGCAGACAAGTGCTTCTGTCCCTTTCAGTGTAGAGTCCTACTACTACGATCCACCGCTTTTTCCTGGCAGCACCAGTAGAGATCTTCTTTAGCAGTGCATCAGCCGGCTGTTTCTGGCTCGAGTGCATTTCCTCATTAGTCCCCTGCAGGACAGCAAAGTGGTTCTGCGTGGGGACAGGGGATTTAGGGGGAAGCCCCTTGCTTTTGGTTGTCCTTTTCCTTCTTTTTTTGTTGTTGTTTTTTTTTTGTCACTAATTCCCAGCTTCCCAGGTTAACGGCCTCCTTCTTTCCTTCATGAGGTAGAGGTGAAGGTCGAGGCCCCTGCACAGTTTGGGCGTGGAGCAAGCATTCCTGCTTCCTCTCAGCTTCCCTAAAATCTTGCAGCCTATTGACAGCGCCCCGCAGCTCAGCCCCTGCTGCAGGACCTCCACCAGGGAGCACCGAGTGCAGCCCTGCCCATCGTGCACCCTCCCCTCACCAGACCAGTGCAGGCACTCTCTACACCCCGAGCTCTGCCCTGCAGCCTCCCCTCTCACCGGCTCTGTCTGGGTGCCTACGCTGGCCACCGCCGGGGCAGCCAGGGCAGAGCTCCCGGACCGGGCCCTGCTCATAGGACGAGTGCTCACCATCCTGCTCGAACCGCCCCCACAAACTGCCTCACCGCACTCCGGGTCGCTCGCGCTCCCTGGGGCAGGTTTTTACCCAGTCAGGGCTGGTGCCGCTGCTTCAGGCTCCGCCCCGTGTGAGTCAGCTGCTCGCTCTCGTCAGCTGAGCTGCCGGCTCCTGGGCAGGTCCTGTCGAGGACTTGAGGCTCCCTTGGTGGCTCTTGTCGCTCTGAGTTGAGGCTCCTGGACGCTGATCTCCACCCGCTCCGGTGTTGAAGGCGTCCTCTCTCGAGCTACTCACCTCAGCAATTGAGGACATCCTAAACCAAGACTGGGAACTTTCTTTCCTTTTACCACTGTTTGTATCCCGGTTCTTTTACCATACTGAGAGTATGTGCAAAAGAAAAGATAGGGTTTGTAAAAAGAAACCGGGTGATTGTGTTTTCTTTAACACGATATAACAATGGTAGTTCCACTCGTGCCTACATGAGAAGAGGGATCGAATTCTCTTCAAAGACGCTGGGCTTAAAATCCATTTATCTGGATGACCAGGAATAGGTCCAAGAATTTAACTCTTACTCATAGGCTTTTTGTTAGAGTTTCTAACGAGATCTTTCAAGTGAGATATTATACTATGGTACCTGAAAAACACAGACTACACTTATAGCATGTAGTCCTAAATGTAAAGAATCTAAACTATTTACTGCATATTTGCAACTTATTGAGTACTAACCTGAAAGTTTATGAAGACTTCAGAAAATTTAATCCAATGGCTTTTCTGACCAGAGAAACTTCAGTAACAAATACTCTAGGTGGGGGCAGCTGCAATAAAGTCTCCAGCATTCTTGAGTCGAGGGCAACTGTCCAAGCTTGATAGAAGCTGCTAGAGCTTCAAGTCCATATCCCTGCTGGTTCCTTACCTCTCTGCAGCAGGTGCCCTCAAGTTTTTTGTCTGTTAAAGTGCCTACCATGAAAGCTGAAAGCATAGTGGAGTAGAGCTAAGTACTTGACTATTCTCACATGTGATTTGCTTTTTTTAAGATTTTGGAGAAAGTTAAGAATTCATTCATGTTGCAGGGGGAACAGCAGTGACTGCTAAATCTAACAGACACAACAACAGATAGGCTTTGTGGTTGTCACTGACCTAATATAGTATGAATAAAAAGGCCTCCAAAAACCCTATATATTCAAAATCTCTGCACCTTCTATTTTAAATCGACAAGAATTCTGGAAACAGTATTACAAGTTAAACAGAGACTATTAAATATATATACCAAACATAAAACCTTCCTGGCTAGAATTTTCCTAAACTGATATATTTTCAGTGCATTTGGAGAATGTTTTCTGTATCAGTATTGAGTAAAGACTGGAATAAGCAGTTATTCTATATTTGTCTTTTCAGGTCTGAATGGAGATGATTTCTTGGAGTTAGGCCTCCGTAATGGCAGAGTAGTATATAGTTACAATCTAGGTTCTGGCACAGCAACAATCATTAGCAAACCACTTGATCTGACACTCAATATTCATGTCATCCATCTTGGCAGATATCTCCAGAAAGGCTGGCTAAAGGTAAGGAATCATTTCCTCTAGAAGGATAGCTTTTAGATGAGCATGTTCTTTTTATTCACATTTTATATGGAAAGTTTAAAAATTACTTTTGTGTTCCCTGTTAACTTTAGAGGACCATCTTCATTGGGAGTTCCTAAATAAGGTAAATTCCTTTGTTGTAACAAATATAAATGTTTCATTGAAAGGTGAATGATCAGAAGAATAAAACTGTCACTTCTCCTGGGAGACTGGTTGGACTCAATGTTTTCAGTCAGTTTTATTTAGGAGGCTATCGGGAATATGCTCCAGAACTCCTGCCAAAGGGATCCAGATTTAAGAACAGCTTTCAAGGTAAACATTATCTACTGTTTTCAATTCCTTTTAAAACATGCATGAAATTCTTTCAGCTGCCTATGAAATAAAGATCTAAAATCTCTTTCTTATAAGGAAAAAAACTAGGATGTCCCTGCTCAGGCAAGCAAATTCCTGCGGCTTTTTCATTATTTCACTGCAATAACTAAGAAACATTATGCAAAGAGATGTTTTGCTAAATATTTTAAATATTTTCCGTTTCTGATAAAAATGAAACTTTGCTATGATATCATTTTTTCTTATCTGTCACTATTGTACAGCATCACTCCAAAAGGACTTCCTTTCTCTGCAGCCAAGTAGCTTAGATTTTTCTCCCAGCTCGCTCTGACCATTGTTACTGCAGTGTTGGTTTGGGTAATAGCTTTCATGCTAGAAGATTCTTTCTGATAAAACATCATGAAATCTGATTTTTTTTCCCTGACATCATGATCTGCATCTCTATACAGGACCTAAGTAATTCCTGTTAGCTGTATTTCAGCTATTTGTCTAACAAATAATTATTCCCACCACAAAACTGGCAATTGAAGCTCTGTAAAACTCTTAATTCAAATCCTACCAGATTAGCAATGAAGTAAGGTATTTGTTCATAACACTTCTGTATTTGCATTCCTTACTTCCATAGGAGTAATGTGCTTAATATTTGTGATGTAAACTTCTATTTATTTTAAGCACTAGAAAGCTTTTTAAATGAAAAGAAAACATTTTGCTATAACAGAGCAAAGTTGGAGTTCTCAATTATAAAATTGGGGCACATTATGAAGGGCAAGCATAGAAATAAAATTCACTTTCATACACTGCTTCACTCCATTTCCACTGAGACCATGTAACTGCTGCTTTTCCAGCCATCACCTTACTTTTTGTTCTTACAGAGAAACTTCCTCAACATCAATTTCTTTTCCTGTAGTTAACTTTTCACTCAAAAAGACATATGAATTAACATGTCATCTGTCTCTGTCTTTTCAGAAAGTATGGGTTGAATAGCTATAATTTTCATAGCAAATATTTTAATACTGTCAATATTTCTGAAATACTTCTGGCTTTTTTAATAGACATGCTAATAGCAGTGATCAACAGGAATCTTGTGCTTTGCTTCAACTGCAAAAATTTTGCTAGTTTTACATGTTCCTCATGTTGCGACTGTATTGTGATGGCCAAATTTCTACAAATGCAAGATGAAAATTCCTCCAAAAAATAAAAAGTAGTTCAAAATTCATGTACTGTTAGTTAGCACTGCATTTTTTTTTGTTTTTCTTACTGTTTAAAAAAAGTCTCTACCTCAAAATTTTGTCAAATGTGTGGAACATACACAGTTTTCTCTTTGTCCCTACCATTCACAGTATTAAGTCTATTACATTTCCTAATTCATTCCATGCTTCACTTCCCAGCAGCAGCTTGTGTCTACTCTCCAGAGCATTTTGACTTTCAAGGGAGCTGCACTTCTGTATGACCAATTTCTCATGACATTTTCAGATGTCGTCAGCACTTCATTTGTTCTTCTAGCTCAGAAATAATCTCCCCAGTTTCAGCTCTCAGGATCCTCATGATCAGAAATAAACTTCTATAGCCCTTCTCTAGAGTGGGAACTGCAATACCACTAATATAAAAGCATTTTACTTCAGCCAATCTACAGCTGTAGGGGGCCCGCAGAAAAACTCTGAAAGTGACAGCCAAGATTAATTTATCTAGCACATTGTTGATTAAACCACTCAGACTTTTGGAAAGCTGATGTTGACTGCTTTTAAAGACAAGATTTATTAAAACCATTTTGCTTCTAATACCAGAGTGTACCTCTCCTTTTCTAAGCAATCACTGTTAGGTCAAGAAACATTGAGGTCAGCCTTGACTAACCGTCCCCAGTGTCAGTGTGCAATCATTTAGGATTTTTATTGTATACAGCTACTGTTTCAGACCATTTCCTCTCCTACCTGCATGTCTTTAGCAGTTGTTGCTCAAGGAATTTCTGTGGGGGAGGAGAAAACTGAAAAGAAATGTCCTTAATAAACTGTAATTTAATAAGAAAAAGGTTGGAAGTTTACTGTTTAGGAAATTTGTGCATTGGCACCTACAGATTCTTTTGGTAGGCTGAAGAATGTTTGATGGTACCTTGAATGATTTAGAAAACTTCCTTCAGCCTCTGTGATAAACTGCATTTGTAGAAATTTGGCCATTGCAACACAGTTGCAACATGAAGAACCTGTAAAACTGTCAAAAAACTCTAAAACTGGTTAAAGTGAAACACCAGATTCCTGTTGGTCATCCTTAATATTAGCATGTAATGGTAGAGCTCTGATGAAGCCAAATTCATGTGGAGTTTGAGGTGCTGTTAACTTTGAGCTTTATCTGAATTTGTAGCTCTTTGTGGGCTTATATGTGCCTTTTGTAATGTTAACATGGTAGGATAGTTTACTTAAGTGTCCATTTTTTCCTTACTGACCTATAACAGTGCAACTAAAGGACCTTTGAGAGTTTTCTGAGGTGCGTAGCAGATCATACTACATTGGCTCTAAAAAGTCAGTGTGGGTTTTAGGTAGCTGCAAGTCTTGTGGCCAGAGAGACTCAGCCTGCTCGTTATGGACAATTTGAAACACAGTATAAAAGCAACTGCCTTCTGTTCAGGTCTGCACAACTCAGCTCTATGACTCACCTACACAAAATGAGATAGACTGTTGTTTAGAAAAAGTGAGAAGTAACAGCTCAGTTTCCAGACTTCACATAGCTGAAACAGGCAGAGAGAAATCTGGTGGCAGGTAGAAAAAGAGGCAAACTTCTAATGTTTCATGGTAAGGCATGAAACATCATAAGCCATGAGACATGCCACCCATGGTGGCGTGATGCAGTCTTTAGCCAGAAAGAAGTGAAGAACAGAGAAGAAAGAATAACCGTTTGATCCCATAGTCTTGTAAACAGGATTAAATATGGCTGTAGAAGCAATCTGTTGTTTCACAGCAAATAGTATTAAATGAAGGAGTAAAAAGGAAAAAGAAGTTCTTACCATTAAGCTGAAATTTTGAGGAACCTTTTTCACACTGAAAGAGCCACCTTTTCACAAAAATGATTTTGCAGAGAAGTAAATGAAATTCCAGCTACTGAAGTCACATTTTAAAGTAAACCCAGAACTCAGTGATGTTCCAAATAGATACAAATATAGCCTTGTGGTCAAAGTTTATGTTCATAATAAAATAGAATACATTGCAAGCCTGCCAGGGCATAGACTACTTTTCTTTATGTTTCTGCATCACAGATGTCCCAGAAGGAAAGTGATACCTGAAGCAATTTTTAATCAGTGTTGCCTCTCGCATCACAGTTTGGTATGATCCATACAGGACCTCTAGGCGTTTGGCTCACAGTTTAGAGCAGCACTGGGTGGTCACTGTGGGGGCCTTCTCTATTGGACAAGAACCACACTACTCATAAACCTTGAATAAAAACAGGGAAAAAACAAAGCACTTCAGGACAGGTAGAATTCTAGAAATGTGTAACTTTAGGATATCTATTTCTGTAAGTTGCTGCATTTTTAGTACATTTTGAAAATGACTGCTTTGTGTATTTTATAGTCAAATTAGTGCTGAGGGCTTACAAGCAGGTAAGGGACACTAGTGAGAAATTTTTGCAAAAAAAAATCTTTATGTGATAAGCATATATGAGAAAAAAAAAAACAACATAAGGCTGAGTAATGAAGCTGTATTTTCTATTATAATCTCTGAAGTTTCCTTAATCAATTATTGGTTTGAGAGATCTGCTAGCCTGGGGTGAAAGCCATAGATTAAATTGAGAGTGAAAAAAAAAAAAAAAAAGAAAAATTAATTGGCAGAAAGCTCTAAGTGTGGTCTAAGGAGTCACTAGACAAAAGATCTCAAATAAAAAGATAGTATACCCTCTGTGAGTACACTGTCTTGTGTTTCAGCTTACTTGCATCAAACTCTGATCTTCAGGATCAAACCAAGTCTAACTCACAAATTCAGAACCTTCTTTTGAGCTCCTCTTACAGACTTGGCTGTGTCAGAAAACCTCTCTACTATTCAGAATAGTTGGCAGTCTCTCATTAAAAGAGGCCCAGAACAGGCAGAGCAGAGGGAATTCAGGTCAGAAAGCAAGCACATTCATCAGATGATCCCTCTGCAGAAGGCTTTATAGTGCTTGCTACAACAGGCTCAAATTGCTTCTCTGAGTCCTCCCTCTGCAACCCACTTACTAAGAACTAGAAGAAATTAAGAAAATTAAATGAGAGAAAAACAGTTAAACTTATAAAGCTGGGGCAAAATACTATTGTACCTACTATATGCTTTGTTTACAAGTGCTCAAGAATTGTTCCTAACCTAGATGTTCTGCTGGTACAGTTAAAGTAGTCATCAACACAAATGACAGTTCATTTTCCATTATGACCTTACCAGTTCTTGGGTACTCAGTGTGCTTTCCATTGTTTACAAAGAGCTCTGGGCTGCTTTTTCTTAGCACTCCAGCAAGACTCGGGAGAACAGAACATGCTTTATCTGTTTGTTACTGATAAATAGATGAAACATCAGTTAGGATTTAGTGAGCATAGAGAGACCTAAAACCAACACCGTTAAAAGCAGAGAAGCAATATTATGAAGATTGCAAATAATCATCAAACCAGGTTATTTTAAATTGCTTAATGAGTTATCTGTCTATACAAACAGAACCACAAAATGTGTGTAATATGGAAAAAGCCTGCAAAAGCTACTTTTAGTAACACTGTTCTAACTGTAATTAAAATAGTTATCTTGCTGTAAATATTATTTCTAATTTGTTTGAAACAAATTATGTGACATTCATTCTATCTTTCAGGTGCAAGACTTTTTCTTATGCAATTTCAGTGAATCATGCACAAACTTTCTAAAAAAACAGTGTGATGATTAGTTGCAACCTCCGTATCATATCCTTTCCTTGATTTTAATATTAAGCAATGAGCCTCTGGCATACACTGCTGAATACCTACTTTCTCATTATTTCGGGCACTGTGGGAATTCACAGCTAAATTGTACAAATCAGACTTAGAAAGGTATCGGTATTTCCAAATACATTACTGTACTGCCTTAACTAAAGTGATTTTTAGTTTGAAATTGTATATATTTATGTATAGATGGGGGTGGCATTTCAAAAGTACTTAAGACTACTTTTAAATATGGCTTTAAATCAATTGGATGTTCAGGTATATTTTGAAAAGTTATTCGGGGTTTGATCAAAAATGATATCCTATATGCATAATCTTCAGCTTTGCTGTACATAAATAAGCATGTAAATCTGGAAACATGATTCAGAAATACTACGGAATTAGGTTAGACCCATAAAGCTAACCACCGTGTGCAGTCTCTAGGAAGTGCAAGGACATTCTAAAGTCTTTGCCCACAGGCTAAGCAGGAGCTGCCTGGAGGTAGAGTGTAAGGAACACCTCTGCTTCACTCTGAAGCTTTGGCTCCCCTTTTCATTTGGGATACCAATATATTACCAAATCACAAGAATGTCAGGGCATAGATCCAGGCGCTGGCACCCAATCAGCTCTGTGGCCCCTGACAAATATTTGATTTGTGATAACTATCATTTTTTCCAAACAATTATTCGGTGTATTTAGGGACTTAACATAATCTAGGGACTATTTCCCATCAGTAGCCTGGATACAGCTATACTGCTCTGAAAGTTCTGTAATATAATCATGACTACTACCAGGTCACTTGCCCACAGGACCAAGTAACAGGCCCTGGAAGTGTTTGCCTTAATAGTACACATTAAACCTTAGAAATGTTTTCTGAGATTAAGGGTCTAAAGGGGCAGCATATGCCTACTTTAAAATGTGATCATGTGTGATGTGATCTGTGGGTAGTAGGGACTGAAGCATTCACTTAAGAAGAGGACTATTTCTGTCTTTCCTTGAAGGGGTCCTTTTCAGCCTAAGTGGTTTCAAATCCACGTTCCCTGCCTCTATTATATTTGTGTATTCTCTAGATCCTTACATATTTTACGTTAAACAGACTTCCTGATGCCTGTTCTCCTTTTCTGTTGTTGTTGTTTCTGTTGTGGTTTTTCTTTGTTGTTTGGTTTTTCTTCGGGGGGGGGAGGCTACCACTTTTATCTGATATAGAAGCATTCTTACAAGAGCATGCATGAGTAAACACAAAATTGTACCTAGTCACTCTTCAGTCCACTGTCCAGCTCTTTGGCTTCTTTTGATGTCCTGTGTCTAGTTTAAAATTGATTTATTTTTTTGTTTGACTTTTGAGGTTGCATTTTTGATGTTCAAGTTCGCACCAGCATGAATCAAGAGTTTAAATCACCTGGAAATCCAGAAGGTCACCCCAATTCTGGTCGCAGTGTTGGACAATGTAAAGATTCACCATGCAGTTTAATAAAATGCAGAAATGGTGGGAAGTGCATAGAAAGTGGCTCTACTGTTTAGTAAGTATATATATATGTGTATATATATATATATATGTTTTAGACTACAGCATGGACTGATCTCTAGACGTCTAACTATGGTAGTTTAGTGGCTTGGTAACAGACGTTTCCAGAAGCCTATCACCTTATTAGGAGCAGGAAAGAATGAAAACTGTTGAAGAGTTCCTTTAATTACACAGAGAATTTTAATCTTACTTTAATAAAATCAAAACTGTAATATTAGAATTATGTGTTTGCACTTCCTGGGGAACTTTCTGAAGAAATTCCATGGTCCGATTCTGCTCCACTGAAGTCACTGGCATCCATTCATGACAAAATGCATGGAAAGAACTAGATGGGTAAGAAAGACATTTTTCAAAAACTCAGTAAGAAGCCTAGCTAGCAGAGAACAAATAGCAAAAAGAACAGCTTGACTGCCTTAATATATAAACATGGTTGATGAAGTAAAAATAGGTGAGTTCTGTTTCCTGGAAAATAGTGTTTTTTATCTAAGAACCCATTTCTGGAGTAAACCACTGGCTGCCCAACATCAGAAAGTTCTGAGCCAGTTTAAATCCTTAGGACTTTCCTTACCTAGTACCTATGCATCCTTCTCTCGTGCTCAGTCACTCCTTAATACACAGAGTTTTCTGTGCTTCCAGTTGTGATTTCTGTGGATGTTTTCCTGACTCTCAAATGCACCTTCCTGGTCAGTCTTCATGCCACTCAAGGATTCATTCATGATTGTCTTTCCAGATCTGCTGGCTAGCCTGCCCATGTAAGACCTTCTTAATCAATTTCAATCAAAACAAAGTGTATTAGTAAGAATCTTATGTTGAAATAGGTTGAACTAGGTCAGATCATATAAGCTGATCACCTGGCTGATCTATGGGATGATAAGTGGTGGGAAAGGACAGCTGGCCCAGATGTGTGTATGGTCTTTCATACCTCATCACTACGCACAGAAGGATCGTCATGTCCAGACTGTAAGGCACACAAGAAGGAAGTATATTTGCAGTTCCAAATTGCTGTTGTGTGTCAACACTTCCATTGTAATAAAGCTTGTTTTCAAACACTTTGTAACTCAGCTGTAAAACTTTTGCCGAGGAGCACTTTTGATTTTGGAAGTACCTGTCAAGATTAATTATACTTGCTTCCCCTCATGTGCTTCCTCGTGTGTTCATTTATTTACATGTATTTACATATTTTTTTAAAAAAGACAAAAGTGCTGATTTAAAACATCTGAAGACACTGATTGAAAACACTGCAGACAGCAAGACAAGAAAAAGAAAAACACAAGTTTTGCACAGTGGAACCTCTGTGTGATTCTTCTTCAAAACAGCAAAGACCTGTCATTCTGTGTGCTACAAAGAAAAGCATTTGCATACCTGTCAAGCTAAAAACAGTCTAATAACTGTGTGTTGGAGAGAGCATTGTATGGTAACTGGTTTTGCTGCCCTTAGACAAATCTTCATCTGCAAGAAAACCTGTACAAAACTAGAAGCTACTACAAAGCTAGTAAGGCTGTACTAAAATTTAAAATATTCACCCTTGAGAGGCAGTGTACAGTTTCTTCCCCATTCCCCTCACAAGTGCATTTATAGTCTTTTAAATACAGAAACGAAGGAAATGCTTTGAATGATATAATTTGGGATTGCTTTCCATTTGTTACACTACATTATGTCCCAATTAATGCACTTTGCATGATCCTTCCAGAAAGGTTAAACCCTTAATTTTCAGAATGTTTTATCTTTCTGAGGAATAAGAAAGGAGAATGGCACTGTTTTCACATGTGAGGATATTAGAGGAGATACAAAACCAAAACTGCAAGGAAAAAAAGGTATCAGAAATGCAGACTCTCATCTACCCACCTACACCATCCACCCTAAATCCTTGCTCAGCAACTTTCCCAGCCATGAGAAGTCATCTTCCCAGCCATAAGGTACACAGAGCCACCACCAGCAAGATTTAGAGAACATTTGGAAAGAAGGTGGGAGGCTAGAGTGGCAGCTGTTGACATAGCCATATTGCAAGCTTGATATGATAACAAAGTTCTTTTTCATCATTATAGTTTCATAATTAGTATTCCAGATTTGTTTAGGGATTGTTCTAAAATAGTGGGGCTTTTTTTTTTTCTTCTTCTGGGTTTCATTTGTTTTTAATTTGTCAAGACTTACTGCTGAATTATATTCCTCTCCTCGTATTTCAGGAAAGCTAGGTCTTCACAGACTATGTGTATAAGCATGCAGGTACTAGTAATGGCCACTTTTTCCTCTCACAAAAAAGTGAAACGTTGCCAAAGAAAGAGGTGTGAACGTAGAACGCATATCGCTTTTGTCAATGTAGTAGTAGCTGTTGATACCATCCCACATTTTCCCAGACGGAACTTCTTTCTGTTTTCAAATTATCTGTGTTCCTTTGAAAACAGAGTACTTGAGGGAGCTGGATTTGTGTTCAAATATTTTTCCTCCTGAAATGCAATCTCTCCAGAGGTTTTCCTGCTCCTTTGAGCTATTTTTATGTGTTACTTTCACCAATGTACCAGAAAGTGTGCAATGCTGTAGATTCAGTTGCTATAGGGATAATGCTTTGATTTAAATGGAAGCAGGGATATACATCATTACACTTTACATTCTGGCCTGCAACAGAGGACAACTACTATGTTTTTTTAAAAATAAAGATGAAATATTTGAATAATAAGACTTTTATATTCAAGGGACAATAATACCCTCCATTATTCTACTTATGGCACAGAATCATACAAAACAGAAAATGCGTATAACAAGATTGTTTATGATGTGTTATGGCTGTTGCTTGCTGCTGAAGTAAGAGAAAAAGCATGTCTTCTGTGCACTTTGAATAGAACATCAGGCATAAGAGGTAGGACTCAATTTGTTAAATGTAAGCATGTGCTGTCACTCTAGATGCTCATGGGTAAACTATTTGGCCTTCAGCTGCTGCTTCAGAAGAGCTTAGGACTCATTTAAGTCTTCTGTTGTATCTTCAAACCTCATGTAGATTTTCCTGTGCTTTATAGCTTTTAAATAGCACTAGTCAGGTTAGGAAATCAAACCATACATCTATATGGTACAGCCACATAAATTTATTTGCTGTTGTTTCGTTATTAGGTTTAATTCAATTTGAACCCAGTTTCAGTGCATGGATGGAATTAAATTTTAATGCAAGGACATACTTGCATAGTTTGTAAGGGTCAAGGCATTTGTCTATTTAATTATTGTGGTAAAGGTTTTGGAGTGAATTTGCTATCTAAAAATCATCATTCAAATCGGCTTATTTAATGGGACACATTTGTAGTATTCCATTGTTCTCTTTGTTTAAGTATAATTTCCTTCCAATCTTAATCTCTTTGGACTCCACGTGAGCTAAATGTATAAGATCCTACACAGTCAGTTACATTCTAATAGCACAGATCCTAAGATACCTTTTTCAGTCTTTATAGGATGTC
Source organism: Pezoporus occidentalis (assembly GCF_034315485.1). Classification (NCBI taxonomy): domain Eukaryota; kingdom Metazoa; phylum Chordata; class Aves; order Psittaciformes; family Psittacidae; genus Pezoporus; species Pezoporus occidentalis. The sequence continues at coordinate 315,756 of NW_026914829.1, forward strand.
CAGAAGGACACAAGTCTTCTGCAGCTCTTCTATCTTATCTGCTGGTTTTGTGCAGATCCCTCAGATACACCATGGCATGTCAGATGGCACTAAATACCTGTGTTGAGGCAACTGAATGCAGCACCTCATCATTAGAGCCATGTGTGTATTGCTTTGTGAGATTGATAGTGCTCAGTTCCCCTGACTGTTTCAGCTGGATCACATTATTGATCAGCACATGAACTCAAGCACCTACTTAAGGATCCCATTGCCTAAACTTGAGCATTCAGTGGTCTTTATTAGTTGCCTCTCACATATCTCTAGGAAGGCAACATCAAGCATAACATAAAATTAGGTGTCTAGATCTCAGAATGAATTTTACCTTTTATATCTAAGAAATTCAAGTAACATCTGGATGATGCTCTTAGCCATATGATTTAGTTTTAGGAGGTCTTGCAAGGAGCAAGAAGTTGGACTCAACAGTTCCTATGGGTCCCTTCTAATTTGAGATGCTCTGTAATTCTAAATGGGTCTTTAAATCTCTAAGAGTAAAGGCAGTAGTGATGTTGAAAGCCATTGTGTTCTCCTGGTTTGGAAAAACAAGCAATGACAATCAATAAAATATACAGAAAACTAGACCAGCATAGCAGGCCACATGATGGAAAGGATTTGAAAGATTACATCTTCCCTTATCTTGCTAAAGGTTAGGAAATTTTGGATCTAAACATTCCAATCCCAGTCTAACTTAGGACTGTTAAGTAAAAGAGATTTCATTCTTTCATAGACCTTTGCCACTGTAGCCCACAACAAACATGTTCAACTCTCCGCAAATAATTTTCAACTCCTTTAAAAGCCTAGCTTTTTTTAGGTCCTAAAAGACAAGAATGAAAAGAAATTTATACACAGACACAAGCAAGAGAAAAGAGGAAAGAATCATTGTGTATGCTGCCGAACAGCAGTAGCTTCAGCTCCAAACACCCTGCTTCCCAGCCCAAGAAACAGACATTTCTGTTTGCACTCAGGGAGTTAAATTACTCCCCCTTCTCAGTAGCTTTCGTGCATCAAAGCATATCATTTATAGCTGAGACAGGAAGTGTTCTGATACTGACTTTGATGAATTGAGGTTCTTTTGCTTTTGCAAGGTCCTGTCCTCTTTTCCCCTTCATTCCAAACAGCTGTTTATCACTCTGAAAGGCTTGTTGGCTGTGCTTTGTTTACATGTTTCGGTCTTATCTGAAGGTTCAGTGAAACAGCAGAGTTTCACAGACTCCTCATTAAGTTTTGCCCAGAAACAGTGAGCTGATTAATGGGGAAAGTGTAGTGCAGTGAGTTTGAAATAAAATTCAAGATTTTGCACATATACAAGACATGGCCTAAGAATCAATCAAGATATACAAGTTTTCATTCTTAGCTCTGAGAGAGAAAACTCTGTAAGTGCTCTTACAGAGGAAAAAATCTGTAAGTGCTCTTATTCAAGGGAATAATTTTGGTTATCATAAAGTGTCACTAAGTTCCAAAATACAGATCTGAAATATTTCATTTTAACTATTTCGAAACGTTTTAGTAAGGAGGGCACTAGTAACATCAATGCTAAATGTATTCTTTATTTAACAATTTCTATAGAATTGATACTAATTTTAAAATTGCAGTCAGTGTTAATACTAAGATGTAAAATAAAACGTTTCCTATTGAGTACATATTTCTTTTACAATAAAATAAACCTAAAATGACCACAAGAAACTTTGTTACTACACTTTTCTTGTAACCATTTTGGTTCAGATGACTAAATACAGGCATCCAGACTTGAAAGTGTTGTTTGTATTGCTACTGTATTGTTGATTATTTTGGGAATAATGTTGCATTCTTTCCTTTCACTTACCACTGCAGCTGTGACTGCCTCGCTGGATGGAAAGGCGCATTTTGCACAGAAACAGTGTCAGTGTGTGAACCTGAGCACGTTCCTCCACATCTGTGTAAGCAAGGTGGTACTTGTGTGCCGCTGCCTCATGGCTACACATGTCGCTGTCCTCTTGGAACAACTGGTACCTATTGTGAACAAGGTATGTCAAATGGATAGTACACTGTACATACAGGTATGCTATAATGCCTTGGTGGAAAAGCACAGTATGTTGTAATATATCAATTAAATGTGACGCAAAGACCCGAAGTACAAAATAGATTTTATATTAGAAAGTGGTGCTCCTTTCTATTAGAAAAAAAAAAAATCAACAAATCAAAAAAAGCTATGCATTTTTAGATATTGTTTTCTAACTGCCTATTTTTTACATCTGTTTCTTTAATTTTTTTCAAATTATTCAATGAAATTTTCATGGGCAGTGTAGCTGTGATTTGTTAAATGCCAAGAGGACAGAAAGCCTTGCAAAGCAGCATTACAGTGATTAGTTCAATTCCCAAGCTCACATACAAAAGTATGTTAGAAGTCATTCTTAAATTCTTTATTCCATATAAGAATGTGCTTGCTCTATTGTATCTGCTGCAAAGAGCTTTTCAGGGCTCTTTAGATGAACTTTTCAACTTTGAATTCTCATTTCAAGTGAATGTTTTGAAAGTAATGCCATCTGGATTCAAGACATAGATCACCAGGGCAGGTGTTATACATGAAGCAGGTAATTAACCAGGTAAACACTCCTGTGTTCTGGTTTCAGAATAGATTTGGATGTTTTTGTGATGGCCACTATTACCAGTATAAATAGCGTATATCTGGGCAACAGAAAATTGTATTTCTCGTAGATTGTCAGCCTTTTAGTAATTCCTCTGTCTGGTAAACACATTAGAGAGTTCCTCTCTGGTTTATTTAAAAGATGTGGTTTTATGAATAGGGAGTACGGGTCCTGACCAAACTGTTTGCCCTGTGTTTCACCTCACTCTGTCAGAATAATGAATAATCATGAGATTTTTTTTAAGTGCAGTTTGCACTTTCAGTTGATGGCAAATTGCTAAAAAGCAGCTGCTTATCAAGACTGAACATTTCCTCTTTGGATTGATGGTGGTTATTGGAGCCAAAAGAAAAGGAGACAGAGAGCAATGAACAGCACAAAGGACCAGGAGAGAAAAAATGGTAATTAAATGATGGGGACTAATAAATGTGCAAGAAAGAAGAGGAAGTGTGAGGAAAAGAAAATGAAATTTATGAAGGAAAAAGCAGAGGAGAATAACAAGCAGTAAGAACAAATAGGACTTTACCAAATAATAGCAACCAATAAATACAGGAGAACAGTATGGACTGCATGAGGACAGGTCAGGTGAAGTGAGTAAATGGGGCATTAGGGGTAGAACCACAATAAGGAAGACTACTGTGACCACAAATTTGAGGGTGCTTAAATATAAACTGTCAAAAATCAGGCAACTAACTTGCCTAGCAAACATTAAAAATTATTGTCGTTCTTTATGAACTATGTACATGGGTGATGACAGTATATCTGCAGCTGAAGACATAACTGTTCTTAAAGAGTAACATGAAGAAACCTGCTTAGAGCAGCAATTCAAACCACCAAGGGTGCAATGACTATCAGCACAGAGATATGGTACATTATGTTTAAGCTTTAGAAGTCAGAGCTGCATGAGCAAGTGTTTGGTACTTGGAAAACTCAGTACAAAGGTAAACCCAGGGAGAGCAACATCAGTTAAAGAACATAGTTTTAATGGCTCGTATGGCCTGAAATTCACAGAGAGGTCCACTTTCGCAATGCTCATTGCCAAAGCATAAAGACTGAGCAATATTCTCAGAATGCTGGGGTAAGATGTGTATTAAATCATGTATTTTAGAGGAAGTTAGAAGAAATCAACCAAACTGATGAAAAGAAGGTAGCAGTTTCAATTATCCTGCATTTCCAACAGACTGTACATGATCAATGAATATTCAGCGAGTAGTACACTGGTATTTTTTGGTCTGACACTCTTAGATCAAATATTTCATTGTACATTTCAACCTGTCAAAGCAAGTGCCAGGACTTGGTTTTGTAGGAGAAAGATCAAGTGGTATAGTGGGAAGGCAGCAGACTGGTGACTGAAGTGCAGCAGGAAGATGCCTATGAAATTGAGGCCCTATTTGGAAAGGCAAGCATCCATTAGGAGCACTAGAAAGAGAGAAGAGGGTTGAAAATTACATCTGAATGGGTCCAAGGAACAAAGCCTGCTCAGGCAAGGCAGCGTAACACATTAATTCTAGAATAAATTAAAGCTCCACTTCTTTGGTGTTCTTTGTTATCCAAACCTATTAACACTCATAAGACAGGATGGTTCTTCAAGGGTGTTAGGTTTCTAATAGTAAAACTGATATAAACAAATTAAAAGATGATTAATTTATACTGCCAGTATAAAAATTGGTTGTAATGAAATGGGAAGGAAATGGAGTATTTATCTAGGAGTCTTTTTTACTTAGTGTAAACATTGCCACCTGGACTTAGACCACTTCTAAGAATGCTCATGACACATGAAGCAGCAGATAATTCTGTTCCACTGGTTTGAAAAGGTCAGAACTGTAACAGCAACACAGCAAACCCAGCCTAAATCCTGAAGTGCCTAAAGAGCAACCAAATATTGCCAAGATCTGGCACAATGTTAATTCTTAGTTTATTGCTGCCTTAACCACCAGGATTAAGAATGCAAGGAAAACAGTTTATCTAGGTTTTTTTTTTTTAACGTAGTTACATTTTACACCAAAATATAATGTTAATAAAAGTGTTTGTTCATTTGACTTAAAGTTTGCAACTGAAGTACCAGACAGCTCTAAATTGTCTTCTGATTAAGTGAACCTTCAACCCACATCAACATGCAATTTAGTGTAGTTATGTCATTAACACAATGTTCAAAACCAACAGAGGTTCCAGCTCCCAGCACTTTGGGGAGTCTACTGCATGGCTTTGCACACCAAATTCCAGCTTATTGTTTAGCACAACGAGTAGCTCTGTAATTAGATATCTTAAAGGGTTTCTGAAGAGGGAGAAATCTCTAAGGTACTCGTTTCAGCTCTCCTGTAAGTGTATAGTAGACCTAATCATACTGGCTTCAGTATGATTACTACTTGTGAGAAAAAGTAGCGAAGAATGAGTGTCAAGGATGATTCTTCTCGGGGTAGAAGGAACAACGTAAGCACCTTTTGCTGCAGATAGTTTGATTTATAGCACATTATTATTATATATTTGAACTCAATATCTGTTTCATAACTAATAGTTATTAAGGGATGTGAACATTAAAAATAGGTATGTTATCCATGACTGTCTGCAATTGTATTCTAATCCCTACTAGACTGTGTCTCAGCAGCTTATTCCTCTATAAGAACAGTGTCCCTCTGTGAGGCTAATAATCCTCTCTTTAGCAGTGGCCAGTAATGAAGGTTTAGAGAAAAGTTTCACACAGTAACAATATATGACATCTCCTTGAAGTAGTCATCAACATCTAAACATTTGTGGCTTAATCTTTTTTTTTTTTTTTTTTTGCTATTTGTTTAGTGGATTCAATCACGTCTCTCATCTTGTCATAAACAGTATCACTTCAGACAGTGGAAAACTTGAGCAAAAATAAATTTAGAGTCAGTGAAGTTCCTCTGACATTTTGTTAAGCACTGAGATATATTCACACATAAGCTACAATTCCTCTAGATAGTAAGAATATGAAATTTATGTCCTAGATAATTTACTTGATTCTATGGAGGAATGAAGAACCAGATAATTTCAGATTGGTCAATTGTAAGATTTCACAGGCGTGATAATAGTCTCGTTTGAGGACAGCAATGTAATATTCGGAAGACTCTATAGATGGCAGTATTGGAGAAGACTTGTCAGTGGCTAAAATAAACCCAGTGTTGATCACAATATTTCCATAAATTTAAAATTATTCAGCAGTTTTCTTTAATAGGATTAGTTTGTGCCACATACTTTCATAAAATCTATTAAAAGATTTTTTCTTAACTTTAAGGCATCATAGTGAATGATATTGCCCTTTTCACAAAGAAATAAGTTAATAGATTTCTTCAATTACGTATTAGTCTCTGAATTCCATAGCTACAAATACTGCATGGCAATGTACAGCTCTTAAAGAAATGAAAGCAGATGTAAAGAGCTTTTCATTATTCTACCTCAATTTAATGAGATACTTCTCAAGCAATAAAGCTATTTCTTTGATGAACAAATGGCAAACATCTTTGGCCATTTATATCAGCTCAAGTCAACTTCCTGATATTCTAATATCAAATTCCATGATTCTGATAAAAGAAATACAGAAAATTTTTGAAAATACCTGATAAACTGTCAGAAAAGAAAAAATAATGCGAATTCTGTAACTAATCCTTTTTCATAGCCACGATAAATGAATGAAAAATGGCAGAAACTGACTTTTGGAAAAAATTTTACTATAAAGGACTTTTTCTTTCTACATAGCCTAGAACTCTACTTGACATATTTTGATTGCTATTGTAAGACCAATTAATTCTCAGTATGACTTAGCTCAAGACTTTTACATGGCAAGACACCTTTCATACAAACACTTAAGCACACATGCATGTATGCATGCATATGCTGAATTTATCTGACAGAGCAGTTAGACTTGCTGGCTTAATGCACTAACTATTTCAGAGTTATTATATGGAAACTTGTGTTTCTGTGTTTAACCATTTAAAGGACAACTGCAGTCACTTGTCAGCTTAGTTTGAGCCTTCTGTTTCCATCAAGCTTTCCTCACAGCTTGAAGCTGCCAACTGCAGCAGGTCCTGTGCTTCCTGTTATACCAACCAGGCCCATGTGGATGGCCTGGAGGTGCTAAAGCATCTCAGTGACAAACATGTTTAAGTAACTGAATCCTGTCTTATGTTATATTGAAAATAATGGGTACTTTCATGCTAAATGTAAGTGTCTTAATGCCAAAATTAATCCCTATTTCCCTGACTTTGATGAAGACCTTTGGCTCACACTAGGAGACGATCTGGTTTGAGACCATCTTAAGAACCTGAATGTACACAAGTCCATGGGACCTGATGAAATCCATCTGCGGGTCCTGAAGGAGCTGGCAAGCGAAGTTGCTAAGCCACTGGCCATCACATTTGAGAAATCATGGCAGTCAGGTGAAGTTCCCAAGAACTGGAAAAAGGGAAATATAACCCCCATTTTCAAGAAGGGGAAAATGGATGACCCAGGGAATTACAGACCAGTCAGTCTCACCTCTGTGCCTGGCAAAATCTTGGAGCAGATTCTCCTGGAAGGCATGCTAAGGCACATGAAAAACAACAAGGTGCTTGGTGACAGCCAGCATGGCTTCACTAAGGGGAAATCCTGCCTGACCAATCTGTCTCCTTCTATGATGGGGCTACGGAACTGATGGACAGGGGTAGAGCAGCTGACATCCTCTACCTGGACTTCCCTGTGCTCCAGTTCTCCTCAAAGCACGCTTGCACTGTTGTCATACTAAATCCAATCAAAAATGTAAGTGGATATCTCCATTTGAAACTAGATTAACAAAATCATAGATAGATAATTCTTTTCCAATTGCTTTATCAGGCTACACCGAAATACTCACAGTCCCACCCAATGCCCTAGTCTTTAGACAATTGAAGGCTTCCAGTGCCAAAATGGTCACAGTGAGGGAATCTCAGACTGGGTGTTTCTTCTTGCAAGTTTCATATTGAAAGCATCTTCAGAGATTTCAGTACCTAGAATAAGCTTACTACCAAATGCAGGCATGGGTTCAACATTTGTAGATTTTGTTTATATCCCATTTTCCTAATTGCCTAGTGATTAAGCATTCACTTTCACTATCATAATGCAAATATTTGAACCCATGTATATGTCATATCCTCAAAGAAAATAATAACCACTGAGCGAGTGGGTATGTAGGGTTTTTGGGTTTTGCTTCTATGATCTGATCTCTACTAGGAAATTTTTGTTTACTAAAATATTCATTAGACAGCTGAAATAGAAATTACCCTTATTCTGGTTATAATATCCACACCCTCAGATGCAGGAGAATCAGATTCAGATTTCTGGTCCAATTGATTTCCTAGTACCAAGGTTTCATTTCTGCTCCTATTACAATTTGTTGGCTATTATAACTTATTCTTTGGCACTCATCTCTTAATATGCGTCGTACTGAAAGAGTGAAAGTACTTTTTTGACTTTGGCTAGTAATAGTTATTTTAGGCTTTGGAAGACTGGAAGTCTCTTTAGAGATTTAGCTATATGCTCCTCAGTGTTACTTCTTAGATAATTAGATGACTATTTAGCTCATAGTAAAGATTGCAACTCCACTACAACAAAACCAAACAGAACTGTAGACTTCACTTACAAAATTGCAGCAGTCTTCTGTTCCACTATTGCTCAGAATAACTGTTGCCTCATTTTCTCTTCTTCAGGGACAGGAAGGATTACTAATGGCAAAATTACAGCTTTCATGAGTACACTGTTCTTATAGAATCATAGAGTCATATTTGAGTTGTGTTAATTTATACTTCTGTTAACATGCTCTACTTGTTAAAAAATGAAAGTTGAGCTATACTTTTTCCTTTTTTTTTGCTATATATGGATTAGTTTATGAATTCTGAAGAGTTAGGTCTTCAAAGATTAAATAAAAAGTGATAATTCATCAGAAAAATCCATTTAGATAAGATGATTTTTTTTTTTCAGTTTTTCCAAATGTTTGCACAGGAAAAGGAAAAATATGTCTGTGCAACATCAGAAATCTTTGAGCTACAACCTTGTCGTGGTATAAACCCAGTCAGGTAATTCGTTCACTCACTTCCCCCCCTTTTCTTGCCCTCCCCCTGCTCTCGGAGGGACGGAGAGGAGAATCGAAAAGACTGCAACTCCCACGGGTTGAGATAAGAACAGTTTAGTAACTAAGGTATAACACAAATCACTACTGCTACCACCAATGATAATAATGATAAAGGAAATAACAAGGGAAGAGAATACAACACCTCAGCACCAGCCGACCGATAACTCGCCCCCCCCAGCCCGACCAAGCACTGACCGATACCTCCTCCAACCCCACAGTCTCCCAGCCCTTCCGGCTAACTCCCAGTTACATCCTGGGCATGACGTGCTGTGGTATGGAATACCTCTTTGGTCAGTTTGGGTCAGGTGTCCTGTCTCTGCTTCCTCCTGCCTTCCCCTCCTCCCTGGCAGAGCATGAGGCTCACAAAGTCCTTGGCCAAACCAAAACATCGCTATCAGCTCTGTTCCCAAGCTGAAAGTCAAAACACTGCACTGCACCAGCTACCAAGAAGGAGAAACATGACTGCTACTGCTGAACCCAGGACAAACCTTAAGTAAATTGCATCTTAAGATTTCCACACAGCCATATTTGTCATTGTTTCCCAAAATTAAAAAAGCAACTGAGAGAGCTGCTCACTCTCTCTCTATGAATGAATGAAATCATTGATAATTTCTGACAGTGGAGTTTGAAGCTTTCAGACAGCTGTTTATTGCTAATGAGCTGCTAAAGTTGCACTGCAAGTCTGGTCTTGAAGACAGTTTTGCTGAGAAGCCTGAGCAGGAGTTTCCTCCTGCCTTGTTTCAGGAGCAGCTTTTAGAGGCTCCTGCCCTTTATCCTTTGCTGATCTACGCTGCAGCAGCATCACGTTCATGCCTTGCTTGGCTGTGTTGATCTGGACCTGGACCCTGACCCGCAGACTGATTTGCAGGCTTGACCGTAACTTCTGCCTCATCACTGTGGAACTCCCTGCTTATCTGGCCTCTGGAGCTGACATGACTGCTCCCCCGGCTTGCCTTACTCTGGGTAAGGCCGTTGCTGAAGAGGTCTCTGTCCTGCCAGCCATGTCATAACTCTGGTTTCTTTCTTGTTGGAAACCCTTGTTTCCTTTCATATCCTTTGCCAGTTTCAAGCCCTGCTGCGTTTTGACTCCTAACTCCATCTCTGTTCCACTGGCTCTGTATTCCTGCTGGGTGGCCCATCCCTACTTCCACAGCCTCTGTGCTTCCATTTGGATTTGCAGCTCAGTTTTTCATGTTGCCTTTTATACATTTCCACTGTAAGTTTCCTTGACATGCTGAACAGCAAAATGGGCTTGCTGAAAGTAATGTGATGTAATGCCATCAAAATGTAGACTGGGATTTGTACAAGCACACCTGTTTCAGTGATGGAAATTGAGCTGCAAGAATGTAACCTAAAAAACTTTGATCATAACAACAGTTATATAGGATATGTGAGTGTTTACAGAGCTGATCAAACAAGGATAGCAGGAGATACCCAGATAACAGAGGGGAAGAAAATCATGCTTCAGCAATAGTACTTGCAGAAACTTTGTGTTCCCATAGCTGTAACTGGTCTAAAGGGATTTAGAGTTTCTCTTGATATCATTTAGAAATGTATAACTTCATCAGATACTACTACTCAGCTTAGAGAAGTGGGTCATTAATCAGGTACAGAACAGAAATATTTGCTTAAATGCCTGTTGTGTTTACAGTACACCACACAGGGCTGAGCACCCTAGTGAGTAATCAGTAGTTACACAACACAGGTCCTACAAATTCATCTTATAGGATTAGCAGGGATATCCATTCACTTCATTTATTTAAGCAAAGAGTTTCTCTGGAGTAAGCATATGTAACACAGGAACTATCTTGTGGAAGTTTAGCTGAGCTTATTTTCTTATTTTGGGCGGCAAAAGTTTATTGCCAAGATATCAACAGCATTTAACATGACATGTTAGTTTTGCACTTATCTGCCATAAAAACAAATTGAAAATCTTAAATTGGCTTATTCTTCACCTTAAAAGTTTGTCTATCTATAGATGCAATTTTGCAAAAATGGATTCTTATACTGATCTTCTTTGTGCACTGCAGTAGAGTTAAAGCAGTCTGTTCTGAGATATGGGTGTACATTTCCATGTACCTGTCAAGTCAGACTTCCTCCATGCATACAATCAGCATTTACAGGATCTAAAGATGATAATTTACAAGAAAATTATAAGGCATTCTAGTAATTCCTGCAGTTAGTCCTGCTGTGTTGTTTCAAAACATGTTGCTTTCTGACATTTGTTAGGATATATTTATTGGAAAAAAAACACCTTTTTACCACAATGGGAATAAAATATTTGCATCTTAGAAGTTTCAGAATGAACTTTATTAAACAGAGCATTTTATTTGGTATGTATCAATCAGATTAATACCTGCTTTCTAAAGCATTCAGACATCTGCTCAAGATATAGGTGTTATTTTTTTATTACTCTGTTTGCAATGTTAAACCATGGATTTCATTCATTCTCTGAGTGATACCATAAAATTACCTTTTTTTCATCCTTGTTCTCTCTCTGCTCCAAGGCTTTTTATTGTAGCAATCTTTCTTTCATGTACCTTGCAATGATAAGCAATGTAGCATTTCAATCCTGCTGCAGCTGAACATTTTGCTTTCACACTAGCCTTTGTCCATGCTTTCTTCACAAGCAGTAAAGAAATAACTACACTGGCAAAGTGAGACTGAATCTGACACAAGGACTTCCAGATACCTCATTGTACACTTCACCTGGTATAACCTTTTAAGCAGCAGCGCATTTTAATGTAAGATTGACCACTGTGGCACAGTTACTCCATATGTAAGTCCCACTGTGCAAAAATTTTCTAAGAGAAGGCTGACTTCTAAATGCTGCATAGAGCAAAAATGTTTATATACAAAATGAATTATTATTTCTGATTGATTTTTAAATAAGGAGACATCAGTATAGGCATTAGATATTTAAATATTAATGGAGAACATTGTTTCTTATGCATTGAAAAAATTAAAAGCACCTAAAAATGCGTATGAAAATTATTAAGCATTATTTTGTCTTTTGAAAACAATTTAGTGATACAAGTTACATAACCTAATATGCCTAGGAAGTTTTATTAGTATTTATCTTCCAGGGTAATTGCTGCTCTTAAAACTATTGTTATTTCTTTCAACTTTTAAGTATAGAGGCCAGGAACTTCACATTTTGGACATGAAGGAATATATTACTACAGACACTACCGAGCCTTGGTACCATAACAGCTACTATGATGCTTAGGATGGAAGTGATTTGTTAATGTATTATGTTTGCATGAGAATGTATACATACGTGGAGTTACAGCTCACCAAAAGGCTGATTCTGATAATTTAAGCATTTCATAAATCCTTACATTTATTCAGAGATTAAAACTTACTTTTATAGACTTGCTGAGAATTTTTGATGTTACATCTACGCATTTTCCTCAGAAGTATTAACTGTGATCTAGTGGTGGAAATGAACAATAAAAAAGCCATCCGTATTGTTAGTACCTATTCAAGAGGCATCCTCAAGTCATATGCTGATAACAAGTGAGAGATCTGGATCCTATACAATGGTGCATCTGTCTGCTGGATGCAGTCCACGAAGAACACCATGAATCCTATTCTGAGAGAGGTGGTGTGACAAGTAGACAAATTACAAAATCTTGCAGCATGCTGACTGCATACCAATCTAATAAGTAAGTTCCATCTGTGATAGGCAATACAAGGTGCAACCGGATGGCCAGTGCTTTCACAGTGCAGAAAACCTGAGTGTGGAAAGATAGACAGCAAAAGGTTGCCTAGGAATGCACTACGAGGACACCTTGAAGGTGTATTTGAATGCAAGCAACTCATTATAAAACTATGAAATTGGAAGAGCAAGAATGAAGAAAGCTGTTGGCTTCTCTGAAGAGAAACAGCATAGCTTCAGCAGGAAAACTGAAAACTGAAGGAAGAAGCACTTACAGTGCAGGAATTTAGCACTGCTGTTAACTAAGTAATAAAAAGCTTATCACACAGAAGTCTAAATATATCCTCCACATCTAAATAGCTAGATTTATTCCTATGATCCCACAAATACAGCAAATTAGCAAGCACTCAATAATGAATTAGCTAATAACTAATATATAATGTTGTTATAATGGGGAAAACTGGAAACAGTTTCAAGCATAGAAGAGTATAATAATTCATCAGTTGGCTGAAGTTTAACCAGCTCAGTTTCTTAGGGGTATATGAACAATCAGCACTGAGTAGAAGTGGTAAGACAGAACAATGAATTTGTGTATAGCTCAAAAGTGTACATTGTAACTTCACTGTAATCGTGCTCCATTTCAGCATAAGGTAGGACAATTTGAATTATCAAGCATCTCAGCATGATTATCCTAAGAACGAATTTCAGCACCAGTTAATGAACACATTCCACTTAACTTGTGCATTCCTGTTACACACACAGCAGTTCCTTAAAAATCCTTCACTAAGGTTTTCATCTGGATGGTGAAGAAATCAATGTTTATTCTGACTCCTGCAACAGTATTTTACATTTGAATTTCTAAACAATGTAAAATTTGCATTTACATTTATTTGAGAATGAACACTAACAAGATCACATTTATTTTGCGTTACAATGATGGGATTGATTGTTAATGAAAATAAGGCACACAGAAGACAAAATGGCATCGATTTGCTATTATCTGTTTTATTCTGTATCTGGGTTATTTTTAGTCTTTGGAAAGGGAAGATTTTCAAGTATTCTGTACAGCATTTATGAACTATACAAAATAACTGTAAACGACCAGTGCCATAAAAATGAAAAAAAAAACAAACAAACAAAACAAACCCAAACCAAAAACCACTTTTCAGAAAACACTTCCTCTTGTATTTTTCAGATATTTCCATTAGTGATCCATCTTTCAGAAGTAATGAATCATCATGGATGTCATTTGCACCCTTTTATATCCGGCATAAGACTCATATCAAACTGCAGTTTCAGCCTCTATCTCCAGATGGTATCTTGTTTTACACTGCACAGCATTTGGGTACTCAGTCAGGTAAGAATCTTCCAGCTTGCTGGTATCATACATGCAGGTACCTTTATTTTGAAGAAAGGCAGTATATTGAAGTGATTCAGGCCTTCAGTCTCTGTGACTCCCTGTCCACAGTGACTGGGTTTTGGACTGTGAATAATCAAGTTCGTCAGAAAAAAACGTAACAAACCATAACAAGAAAAAACATAACAAAATTTCAGACTAGTCCAAAGCCATCAAGTATTTAACGAATTAGTTCAGGAAGCCATTTGCCCCTGAAAAGTAACTCTAGCCAGCTTTACAACAGACATCTACTGATACTGATCCCACAGTTTCAGTGCAGCTATCCTAGGATTCATTGTCTGGGTGTTTGGCCCAGCATTTTAAAATGACCAGAAATAAAGCAATAAAAAAACTGATCAAACAAGTTAAGTGAAAGTGAACAGACTGTGAGAGATTTATGAGCTTTACTGCAAGTTTAACTTTTTATTACATAATGTTGAAAATCTTGCTGGGGCAGCATGCAAAAACATGCAAAAGTTTTGTGTTTGCTAGCTATGCAGGGTGAAAAACAAATCTAAATAAGGTATTTCCACTATTTATATAAGTGTTTTAAACTTTGGTGAACCGTAAAGTCACAGAACACCAGGTTGGAAGGCACCTCGAGGATCATCTGGTCCAACCTTCCTTTGCAAAAAAGTCTATACCAGATGCCCCAGCACCCTGTCCTGATGAATTTTAAAAAAGTCCAATGTTGGGGCATTCACCACTTCCCTGGGGAGATTATTCCAATGGCTGATTGTTTTCATTGTGAAAAACATTCATCTTGTGTCCAGCCAGAACCACCCCAGGAGTAACTTGTGCCTACTACCACTTGTATTTTCCAGGTGATTCCTTGTAACACTGAGTTAAGATTCCTAAAACTTCATGGCAAGAAAACATTATTTGCCAACCAGTGTAAATACATTTTAAAATGTAGTCTTTAAGGTGCAAATCTGTTATAATTACTTTATTAACATGCTTTATATTGCATTTATGTGGTACCTTCCACATTTTTAAACAGAAGTGTTACATACCATAACATGATCTTAGAGCAAAATCAAGCAGTATGTTTTACAGAACCAGGCCTTTTTAATGAAAAAAAAAAAAAAAAAAAGCACTTAACTATTTAACATGTATTTTTACATTCCTTTGCCCAAAGCTTAAAGCTTTGACACATTTCAATAAACATATTCAAGCATATATGCATAGAAACACACATATGCCCAAGTTATCAACTTCTTATTCTATGCACAGACGTTTTAACAGGCTGCTTTTTGGTAAGACTGATAACACATCATACACTGCTGGCAACTCCCATTTGCCTTTGTTCTAATTTCAACCACATGCAGAGAATAGCTTCAAAGAAAAATATATGGCATATCTGTAATACAAATACATTTATTTGCAAAGAACTCTGTCTTCCACAATGAATCTTTTATAATTCTACAGGCCAAATTCTGAGATTCTCAGTGAACAGTTCTCTCCTGTATAAACTAAAGCATTACATGGGCCATGAAAAATAGAAGAGAAAAAAAGGATCTCTCTCAAAAGACTAGTCAGAGGTCAGGGAAGCAGCTAGCATATAAAGAAATTCAGTATCTCTTAGGAAGCATCAAAGAGAGTGCTAAATCCATTTAACTTGGACCAGGGGTGTTTTAGCATGAGCATGCCTTCATTCCGTTGCCATTCATGAATGTTTAGTTTGCACAGGAAGAAATATTTTCTTTAAATCATTTTCTAGAATCATAACAATTTCATTTCAAAATAAAACCCATCTTCTACAGAGTAATTTAATTTCTTTACAAATCCCCTACTTCTATTTTCACTGTCCTGAAGTTTTGACAGATTTGGGAAAAGCTAATAGTCTGGGTCTTTATATTTGCTTTCATATAATCCTGTCAAATCCAGATGGAATTAGACTGATGAAAGACTCAGAAGTATTCTTAGCAGCCAGCAGATGTGAAAGAGCTTTCTGTTGGGGATTAGTTTAGAAAGCACTTTAGAGAAAGCCTTTTCTCCTACATAGTTATATAAGACTTAATAAATTGATTGCCAAAATCACAGGATTTTTTTTTTTTTCTTGTAAATTCCCTTTTAATAGGAAGTAATTAGAATTCCTTTTTTTCCTCACTAGGCAATGCTGGGTTTTTTTTAAAGAAATGAGCTCTGATTACACAGCCAATTTAGCAATGATACTGGGTGACACAGATGTACACTGGCTCGGCTTGTCACCCATGTAAACACTAAACTGGGACCTTCCATTCAGGGGTATGCTCCTGCCGAAAAATCCTCCCCTCATCAAAAAAGAATCTTTAGTAGGTGAAGAAATAAACATGAGACTTCCACTAAAACATTTCCTTATTGCTCTGTTCTTTTCAAAGTACATTACATGCATTTCTAGAAAGGGTGGTTAGGTGGCTATTCTACTTACTCCTCTAACAATGTGATTCCTTCAGTACACACATTTGAACACCTAGCAAATTGGCATAAAATGGAGAACATCTTATGAATCTTTATCTGTTAATAGAATTTCCTGTAATTCGGTCAGTCGCTGGTTTTCTCACTTTGTCAGGTGTTTCTGAATGTGTATCATGAATTTAAGTCTGGTACTATTGATTTCTGCAGGCCCTGAGAAAACCATTTCCAAAGTTTGGCAAAACTTAACACGGCTGGCTATGCTAGTTATAAGCTGGAAAGAAACCCCAATAAGTGAGCTGTGTATGAAGATTTTAGTTTGGAAACTTGCAGATATAATGACAATGGGACTTTTTGCCCTTGCTTTGATTACCTGGTTTATGCCAATGAGGTAAAAATGTGGGAGATACAGATAGCTGTATGTGCTGTTTCTCAGTGAGTCCTCTGCAGATAATACAGAATTACTTGTGGAGCTCAGCAGTGTCAGTGAAAGCCAGCCCAATTCACATTTTTTTCAAGTGCAGTGTATCCTATTTCTACCAATGAAAGTGTGATAGCTTTTAATTCAGACAGTGTTTGCCAGGTGCCCATCAACAGCTTGAACAATGAAAAATTCAGCCCATTTACATAGCAACCATTCTATATATTTGAAGGCCTTGGCAATCTGGCTAAAAACGAGTAAGAAGCATTACTTTTTTGTTGAGTCACAGCATTACTGAAGCTCTACATTTGTTTATGAAGGTGGATGATGCTGCGGACTGTCTGCACTGTTCCAAAGTCCAGGCCAGGGTGATGGAAAGGTTTGCTCCCTGATGAGAGAGAACAGATATACCAGGTGACTAAGAAGGAAGTCAGGTTAATAGACAGAATGGGATGACTCATGCTGAATTTAATACTTAACATTTGGAACAGCAATGCTCTGTCTCTCTTTAACATGATTATGTTACCTAGCTGGTCTGAAAAAAAAAATGCAGAACTTCAACTCCAGATATTTGAGGCATTTCAGTTTAAAACCCTGAAGCATGAAAATCAGAGACAGCCAGTATGGGGGTGTGATGTCTGCAGTTTTCTGACATTGTTTATGGCAAAAACAGAATAATGGAACTGGACTGAAATCTTCTGGAAATACTCTAGAAATTTCTAGAATACTCGCATGGGATAAGTGTTGTTTTCCTGATCAGAAATAAATTGATTATCCACCCACTTTCAGAACAGCATGGTTAAGTCTTCTCTCTTGGCAGCCATGTTTCTTAGCCAGCAGGGACATTATTTCTGCTTTGTCACTAGTTTTGTGATCATTTCTATGGAAATTATCAACATGAGAAGCAGAACTGCTGGTTACCGATGTGACACTGCCATTGTCCTGAAATCTATTGCATATGAAGTGTTGTTGCTACCCATTTGCCACTGGCAAGCAAATCAAAATTATGACAGGTACATTGATGTTGCTCAAGGAAGGTTGCTTCTAGCTGCTGAGATATGCCAGGGTGATAGTGGTGACTAAAGGAAGCAGAAAAACTTTCTTCAGCAAGGAAAGCAGCATTTTTGATAGGTGAGGCTGAATGGTCTAACCTACAAATAGATAATCACCCACACCTTCTAGATGCATGAGCATCACACTGCCTGCTGGATTGCTCCAGATCCCAGCTATGCCTTTCTGCTCTGGGGTGGTGCTCCAAGTGGAAGAAACTTACTGCTTACTTACAAGTTCTGGCCTTGTGCTAGAGGATGCAAAGGTAAGGAAAAAGAAACAGAAGTCATAGACTGAGGCCGTCAAACATACCTCCAGAGATGCCACCTCAGGGCTCTGAAATGGCTGAAAGAACGAAGTCTATAGATGTTCTGTAACCAGAAAACCACTGCCTACAGCTCTTGAGACACCTTACTATGTAGAAGCTGCTGAAGCACCAAAGCCTCTATTCCAGGATAACGCAGAGGCTTCTGTTTGGTAACACAGGATGAGAAAAACAACAAGCATCAGCTGTCTTACAAAGCTTTATAAAGAAATCTAGACCTTCAGTAGTCCAGGAACTCATCAGTGAGTTTTGAGCAAAGAGGGAGCCCTTATGGAGACTTGTATGTCTGTATCGCTGGGGACATGACACCTGCATCAAAAAGGCGGATGCCACTGACTAGAAGACTGCATTCACTGCTTCCAAAGTTAGTTAAAAGGATGTTTTGGAAGCTTCTTTGGCTTTACAAAGTAGTGGGAAATCCTTCTTGTTGTTAATTTGTGGTGAAATGTGGGAATAAATTCAGGTACTCTGGCAGGTAAAAAAGGCTTTGCCTCATATGCATAGACATGGAGCACAAGAGTACACTTTCCATCATTGTGGGGAATTGACCCTGAAAGAGTAATGTTAAAAATACCAGGACACCCTCACTGTCATGCTCTGTCAGCCTAAGATCCTCTGACATCATATCCAGTCCTCCTGGGAAATGTATGGCATTAGGCAGATTTGATAGTGAAGGCTGTAACTGCTTTGCAGAGGCAAAGATCAGATCAGCTTTACAATTGTGTAAATTTAACACTATCACATCTGCTATGCATGGTAATACTTCTGGCATGAATAGGACATCCCAAAATATGAGTGCAGCATTCCAGCATGCGTTCCCAACTGTACAAAATTTTGACACATTATGATGTGGATTTCCTATGGAAACATAAAAACATGGTGACCTGCCATTGCTTAAACATGATCCCTTCTCAAGACGGGGATATACATACACACAGACATGTCTAGATAAATGCTGAACACGGAAGGGCATTGTCACCATCTGGGGAATTTAAAACTTGACCATGTGACTGTAACTAACTTGCTTACAGACTTATGTACTCGTGCAGAATAGTAGCAAGCTGAAATTTTTTGTGATGCATTCAGAATTAATCATTGTAAGTCAAATCAGCAATTTTCAGAATTCATCAAAAGAAGTCATATAAGCAGATGTCATCATAGATAATCCAGATCTCACAGCAGTAGTCAGATACACTTACAAGAGACTTCTCATAAACTCCCAGTTTTAGAAACTTGACTGCTGAGGGCATGGAATTGACTTGGCTTCAGGGAATGCTGACATCTGATACAGAAGCGGGTTAAGACTTGCTTTGGGGACTGTTTTGGAGTGCTGGCTTCTACTGCAAAATAGAGACAATCTGTCCTGAGGTGGAGCAACTTTGACCTTCAGTCATTTGGTGAAAACCCTGAACTAGGATTTGCAAATAAAAGTGCTATTTTATCTCCAGAACAGTTCCTTAAGATAACACCTGCTACAAAATGCCTATCGCCTGAGAAGACAAGGAAACAACCTTTAATCATTTGGGCTAATAAAAACCCTTCTATTTTACTGAAACACGGAAGATGAGGAAGGAAGGAGCATCAGAACAGAACTGAATGCTATAACTATTGAAGATTTTGTTCAACACCCAGGGTCTTGAGATGTTGCAGTTTCAAGACTCAGCTAAGCCACAGTAGCCTATATCTAAAGAAGATTCAACCTTATTGATAAAGATTGCCTTACAGTTCCTTGCACACCATAGAATCATAGAATAGTTAGGGTTGGAAAGGACCTTAAGGTCATCTAGTTCCAACCCCCCTGCCGTGGGCTGGGCAAAGACTTGTGTGCACAAGAAAAGAACAATGAGTGCCTACCTCAAGTGTCCTCTGCTTTTGTTTTTTGTGACACTACTGATTGGGATAAATAGTCTGTATTGGAGGAGATGCTAATCTGAAAAGCTGCAAAGTCGTGTGTCCTGTGTACTTTCTAGTATTTTCTAGAAAGTAAGGACCATAACATCTAGTCCAGAAAAACTTGAGTATGTCATCTCTTTCTGAAGCAAACCTCCTCAGAAAGGTCTTTGGTTCCAGTTACGGTTGTACAGGACACGTTTGAGTAAAGATAAAACTGGAACAGTGTTCATGGCCTCCCATATTGAGACTGACCAGAGGGAAAATTCAGTAGTAAGAATGTTGTTTGTTTAAAATAATGGATGAAATTCTTATGATGGCATAGGCCTGCACAGGCTGCAGCTGTGCAAGTTGTCCCTCAGAGACAGGGACAACTGAGGCCCCTTGTTGAAAATGTCACTGGTTGCTAAAGTGAAGAGAAACAAAGTCCATAATTTGCCTTCACTTTGAGAGGCAGTTTCATGGACACCGAGCACACAGCACTTCAGAGTCCCAAAATGTTTTCAGCCAGTTGCCCCTGCGTAGTGCCTACAGCATGATAAATTTCATGAAGAAATACTGAGCTGAACCCCAGGATCAACGTCCACATGATTAAAATTTATCTCAACTCTGCTGTTCTTCCCAAAGACTAAAATAGCAAGTCATCTGTGAAAAGAGGGGCTAACCAAGGAAGTAAGAAAGTGCCTTGAGAGCCTCAGGGAGAGCTGAAAGTGGAAAGTGCCATTTTTTTGTTCATAACTAGCAGAAAAGGAAGTTACTCCAGTTTGAAGACAGGCCTCAAATATGTGCTAGACCATAATCCAGAGGGCTCAGCCAAAACCTCTCTTTACATTGTAGATTGTAAACACTATCTACAGTGTAATCTAACTCAGACTTTCTCTTGTAGTAAGACACTCAAACTGGCTGCAAGTACCCTAAGGATTAAGGTCCTGATAAAAGCAATAGACAAGCAGGTTATATACACTGCTCAAACAAACAAGAAAGATGAGTGCTTTCAAACTATGCGATGAAAAATAAAGTAAGCTTAAAGCCACATCTCTGAGCAAGAGAAACAAGCGAAGGTAATTATTTTCTGAAAAAAAAAGGCAGAAACAAATAAGGTACTCAAAAAGAACACTAAACACTGGGAAATAAATCCCATAATCACAACTGGAACTAACTAGCTACATGGAAGTGCCTGCTATCGTTGGAATGGAGCTGAAAGGAGGAAGAGCCTTCTCATTCTTCCCGTGGGTGTCTGGGGCTGGGAAGGCAAGGCACTATGCATGCGCTCTACAGCCACTAACATATTGAAACATCTTAATTGAAACATCTGCCTGAATGGGAAGATGAGCAATTACTGCAAACAGAAATACAATTTTAGTAACTTTCGCAAGCCTCCAGTAAATTAAGCCATTCATTTTTAACTTCACTAAAGGCAGTGTAACTTAGAAAATTAGAAATACTCAAAAATTAAACCCTCAAGAAAACAAACTTCATCATTCCATTAACAGGTCCACTCTTAAGAATGCTGAATCTTTAAGGAAATTGTACTTTCCAAATTTAAAAGTATTTCTTCATTAGAAAAATACTACATGAAACTTAAGTTTTACTAGTAGCTATTAGGAACAAAGGTTTACATTAAAATTTAACAAACATTATTTATTAATTTAACTGATGGACTTCAAAAAAAAACCAAACAAACCAAAAAACCCTAAACCCTGATGGCTACTATTTCCAAAAGCAATATAAGAAAAAGTTAAATTGCACAGGCAAATATCAGTAAGTTTGTGAATGTGACTTCCATTTGCAGACTCTTCTGCTGTCCTCTTCTTTCCCCCTTGTCACCTTCTCCTATTAGACTCTGTCTCTGCCCGTATTTTCGTATCAGCTCCTGTTTCCTAACCATTCCCAGCTTTTCTTCATGTTGTAGGTATACTTCAGAGTGGTATTCTTCTTCTACATTGCCTGTAAGGCCAGGTACACCAAGAGTACAAGAAAAGATAACTCCCTCCTAATACTTCTTGTCATAGAGTCCTCCAGTTCAATAAAAGGTTTACCTGTTTCTACAGCTGCCAGATTATTAAACCCAAAAATTCCTGCTGCAAAAAGCAGCTGCAGGGAAAGCAGAGTACATTTGATAAAAAACAACCTTCAGTGCATTAAAGTGACAAACCTATCAACCTTTATTCAGCATACAGAAATTAAGAATATTCTGGCATTTGTAGTTTTGCCAAAACTTCTTTTCATAGGAACACCACCTCGCACTCCCTGGATGCCAACATGATCACATTCCCTCCTAGCTCACAGTTACCTAAGTCTCTGAACAAGGAAAGCTTCTCAGAAGGTCAGGCTTCTTACTTTGAAGCAAACACGAGGTCAGTTTCCAATAATGAAAAAAATAAAGGGACACAAGCAGCTCATCAGGGAATGTTCCCCTTTGTGTTATTTAGATACAATGATGATACAAGATTGCTGAAAATTAATTACTGATTTGAAGCACAGGTATGAAAACATCAGGATTAGGAATTTGCTGTTGTTTAGTGTGCCATCTCTAAAAATTAAAACTATCTTATCCTGCTTGTTACAGGTGACTTCTTATGTATATCATTAGTAAATGGATTTATACAGTTACGCTACAATCTCGGAGACAAGACAGTCATCCTACAGACCTTTCAGCAAGTCCGTACAAATGGAAGCATATGGCATTCACTCAAAGCAGGAAGAGTAGGCAATGAAGGCTACCTGGACCTGGATGGTGTGAACATTACTCATAAATCTAGTCCTGGAATGAATGCACTAGACACGCAGACAGACTTTTTTGTTGGAGGGGTGTCCTCCTTAAACCTTGTTAATTCAATGGCAGTAGAAAATGAACCCACAGGTTTCACCGGTTGTATACGAGAAGTTGTTATCAACAACAGGGAACTGAAGCTTACTGTGACTGACCCCACAGGTGGAGCCAATGTTGGTGACTGTGATGGAACAGTTTGCGGGTACACGGTGTGCAAAAATAATGGAACATGTAAAGCTGAAAACTCAGGCTTTTCTTGTTCTTGCCCACAGGAGTGGACAGGGAGCACATGTGAACAATCTATTCACTGTTCACAACACAGGTGTGGGTCTCAGGCGCTCTGTATTCCTCAACCTACTTTGCTTTCATATTCCTGCATGTGCGCACTAGGCTGGTCAGGTAAATACTGTGATAGCAAAATCCATTTTTTTATAGCAAAGTTTGTCGGCAACTCCTACATCAAATACACAGACCCTTATTATGGAAAAAGAGACCTCCAGCATAGCCGCATTTCTTTAAATTTTACTACCAATCAATCCGAAGGCTTAATAGTATGGATGGGGAAAGGTGAAGATGAAGATAATGATTTCCTTGCCATTGGTCTTGCCAATGGAACACTAAAAGTTGTGATTAATCTTGGAGAAAGAATCTCTGTTCCTCTAATTCATACTAATTACTCCTCTTGTTGTGACGAAAGGTGGCATTTCATTACTGTAGTTCAAAACCAAACTTGCATTAAGGTCTACCTTGATGAGGAGCCAATTCTTTTTGAAGATATTGATCCACACAGAAAATACACTGCTTTAAACTATGGTGGTATTTGTTATTTTGGTGGGTTTGAAATTGGCAGGGAAGTCAATACAGTCACTGCAGGGCTTTTTCACAAGGAATTCATTGGTAAAATTAAAGATGTTGTGCTCTTCCAAGACTCCAAGAAGATTCAGCTCATGAAAGCAGAAGGGTATAATGTTTACAATGGAAATTACAGAAATTAACTGAAAAACTGTGTAAGTCTTTGAAAGTGATAAATTTTCTTTTCCTCCTGTTTCTTGTAGTAGCAGTCAGTGTAAGACTCAGGAACCAACATATGAAAGCACTTAATAATTATCCCTAATTATTTTTTTTAATGTTGAGTATTAATAGTTTGCCTAAAATGTCATCAGACGTTTTACTCAGAAAATTACTTCTACATAGTCCTTAGTATTTACTTTAAAATAACTGGAAAGTCTGAGTTTTTTTTCTGTATTGTTCTGGAAATAGGTGTGTAGACAAACAGGTAGTAATTAGCTTATAAAGCCAACCATTACTCCAGTATTAACTGGTTGTTGCTTTATGAGCAGACAACTTACCTGTTCCTCCAAAACTCTTAAATTCCATTAGAATGAAGAGTTTCCCTTACGACATTTTAACATTAAGGGCAAGTGTAAAACTGGGAGGGGACGGGAGCGAAGATGGGAAGAAAAGGTGTACATGGGGTAAAAAGCTCGTATTTATTGTAATGAGATATTTTCTTTTTAATCACAGTATCTGTAATTACTTCTTAACTCCCCAACGATTATTCTAGACAACAAAGTTGTTCTCCCTCCAAGCTGAGTTTCTGTCCATTGGGTATGTATTTATGTAAAAGGACAGAACTTTAGCCTGTTATCATACTAAAATACTCCATTTGAAGAATGATCTTAAGAGCAGAAAATGTATTTCACTTAATTACTGACGACAATAAAACATACCTGATGGTTTTGCACAGCAGAGATCTCCCTTATTTGACTACAGGAAAACTTTTTGGTTTAACCATTCACAACTGGAATGTGGGAACCTGGCTGTCTGCCTACAACTAACTTCTACTCCCAACAGCTTGAAAACCACAAAGTCTAAGAACTGCTTTGCTTTAGGTGTCTGGCTTATGTGTTCCTAAAGGAAATTTTGAGATTTTAATAGGCAAAGGTTTGGGCCACAGTAAATTGAATTTCCATGACTATATTCTTCATGAATTTACAATCTCAAAAGTAAATAGAGCTCTTCATATGTAAATGCAAAAATTCTATTCGCTTCTGAAAAAAACTCAATTATACTTAAGTGAGCAATAAAAAAAAAAACAAGTCAAGTTCTATTTTAATGTGCTTAATGAGGGACTTATAATGGTATCTACATTTATCATTTGACCACTGGCTTATTATCTAAGTAAAATTATTAAATAAAAATAATAGCAATTGATTCCTATCTTTTCCTTTTTTACTTCACTATTGCTCAAAAGCACACAATCAATCATCACCTCCTTGCATGGTAATTTTCTGAATACAAGCCTTCAGTGGGTACCCATCAACAGCAAGTAACTATTCCTAATTTGTTTTCTGTCTTTCCATAAAGCAGATATGGAGCAAAGACAACAAGCACAGTAAAACTAGGTGACACACATTTGTTTCCACATAATCAGTATGTAGCTATGAATGCACTGCCAAGTCAGTGATGGATGAGTTGAAAATAACTAATGGAGGGCAGGTGGGGTGATGGAACTAGCCCCAGATGTTTTAATAAGCACCTGCCAACAGCTTTGTGAGGCTCATTATATCATCTTCAGCTGCTCTGAGCCCTAAAGTGACCAGCCTGATGCAAAAGACCTTCTTCCCCATTCCCCAGCAGGCAGCTCATGAAGCCCACTTGGCATCTGAGGTGCCCTCAGATTCTTCCCCTCTTTCACTTAGAAGGGCCTTTTATGGCCACTTGATGCCAAGGGAATGTATTCAGGGCTTATCTTGTTCTCTCTGGGGCTCCTGGTGTACTGCCAGTTCCTCATCAGCACACTCTATTTTCTGTGGTCTGAGCAGTGTTTCAGTGTAAAACTAGTAATCGGAGCACCTCTAATACGAGTGTTGGAAGGAGAGTGACTGAAGACAAAATCCTTTATTCCTGTACTTACAGGATTTATTCCCATTCTAGGACCAAATCCTGGAAACTGTTGCTGCTTGTTAATTTAAAATCTTAACAAAACTCTCCCTCAAAAGCTGATTTACTGTGACTCTTTTTGGATTCTACACACACAAGGCAGGTAGCAAAGCACTTGGCAAACCTGGAAAATGTTTACATAGTCTTTCCAAATAAACTATTTCTGGTAGTTCTGTTAGAAAGCATTCCCATCCCTTCTGTACAGACAGTTGCAATTTTCACTGCTCCCAGTTTAGTTTTGAAGCGCAAATGAATGTGAATATGAGAAATGGATCACCAGTGGACGAGAAATAGACTACTTTGGAAGAGGTTAAAAGAAAACCTTTACAAACAGAGCTACTGATTTTAAAACTTCTTCTAAAAACCAAAACAATGCTTTGATGCACTTCTACGCCTAAAAAACTGTGATGTAAATATTTAAAGAACACATGCATAATACTGCCAGATATATTCAATGGCACTACTGCCATATAGACCATGGAATACATTTGGAAAAGACTAATTTAATCACATCATGTTATTAAGCTATAAAAGTGTAATATTGTTTCTAGTTTCCAAAAACTGAGAATGTTTCTTTATGCATCTTCTCAACTATTAGAAGCATTACCTAATAACACTCTACCACCCCTCTATTCCATGCAAGATTTTTCATTTTAGTCAGTTTGACAATGAAGCTACCTGCAAGGTATCCAAATGGAATTTTACCTTAAAATGTATTCATAATTAAAACTAACAATTAGTATGCTGTTAAACTAGAAAGACCTTTCTGGAAAGAAGAGGTGTTTCTGCAGCAAAGTGCAAATGCTACATCAGTACATAAAGTGATGTACTCAAAGTAAAATAAAAACCAAAACACTGAAAACCAGAACAACAAATAAGTTTTCCTTTATATGGTGGAATATTTCTGTTGTTTCTGACAGACTCAACAAAATGACCAGTGTATTTTAAGAAGTGTAAGAGCAGGACATCTTAGTTTGTCTTCAGGTTTGCACCTTTTCTGGCTTTCTGGCTTGCATCAGTGGATAGCAGTCACTGCAAAATATCAATTTACTATAAGTCCCAATGCCCTTCTCCTCCCTCCCTTTGCCCCCCAAAATTTGAAATGACCAAGCCATGAAGCATACAACAAATCTGGCATTCTGTAACTCAGCCTCCTGTATTCATTTAGCCTACAGTTTCACACCTATGAAATCAAACACACACAGCATGTGAGAAAGTTTTATCATTTTAGAATCAAAATATCCCTTAAAATATTTACATTTTACAGTAAAAAGGATAGCAAAACACAAAGTAATGTACAAGCTTAAGTATTCAAGTTTTTGAAGCATGGGAAATACTGGGAGAAATGAATTTACTACTACAAATCATATTTTTAAGAATTCAGGTTAAAAATGCTTTCTTATTAAAATGAGTGCCATTGAAAGCAATAACATTTGAGCAGCTCAGCCTTCCAATTTCTGGTCACAAACTGCTTCAGATGCTTAGGAAATACTTGAAAAACGAATGAAACACACTTGAATTGTTTTATTGTACTACCAAATAATTCAAAAAACTCTTTACACCACCAAGCATGTTCAATTTTGTTGTAATGTGTGTGGATTCTGAGGCTCTGCTACAGTCTTTAAAAACAGTGCAATTTAAAAAGGTTATTGTATGAAATTCACCTTTAAAATTATCCAAGCATCTTAAAACAGAAGAGAGCACAAATTACCAAAGGCAGCAACTATATTGCAGACTTGACTAAAGCCAACTTCATCAGCTAAGAAAACTTCTAAGCCTTTATTGCATATTAATAAATCTTTAAAATTTTGAATATACAGCAATGTAAAATTTTTAAAAATATTAAACTCCTACTTCTAGCGATAGTTGGTATAATGAAAAAAAGGATGAGTATTGGTACACCAAGTGGTACCAAAACACAGACTTGTTTCTGCAAAACACCAACACAGAATAAAAAAGATGGCACAATCCTAGCAGGCTTTTTCTTTTGTTTTATACAAAGTTTTACGACATTACTCTTAACAGTTTATTTAAATAAAATTCTAAAAGACTGCCTGCATCTTTTTACCTTTTGCTTTTACTTCTGTCACTGTGGTCCCTATGTCTCTCTCTGTTCTTTTCACTGTCTCGTTCTCTATGCTTCTCTTTGCTTTTCTCCCTCTCCTTATCTTTTTCATGAGGCTGTTCTTCACTTTTAGGCTTCTCTGCCTTTTTTTCTGGATTTCTAGTCTCTCTGGGGCTTTTTCCATCAGCAGCCCTATCACTATGTGGAGATCGCAATCTTTCTTTGTCTCTCTGGCCTTCCTCCCTACTCTTCCTATCTCTCTCTTTTTCCTGGTTTCTGTCCCTGCGTCTATTTCTTTCAGAATCTTGCTCCCAGTATTTTTCATTGTTCCACTCTTTTTCATGCCTGTCTTTCTTTTGGTGATGGGAATCACTGTAAAATCTTTGTCTATGTTGATCATTTTTGCTTCTATTGAACCCTCTCTCCAGATGCTGTTCCTGTCTGCCCCAAGGGTCACTGTGGCGTCTTTCTGGTCTCCTATTGTCTTTACTCTGAAAAAAATTTTCTGGCCCCATAAATCGTGATTGTTTGTGAGCCACTGGTAGCCCTTGTGCAATGGGTCCGGCATAGTGTGGTGGCTGACCTGATAAATGAGCTACTGGCCATGGCATCATAGGATTTTGAGGAAAGCCAAAGCCAGGAGGAGGAAGAAGCGGATGTGGTAAATGAGGAGGAAATCCAAACATAGGGTTATTTTGTGGAGGGAAGTTATTAGGTGCAGGAGCCTGAAACTGAAATCCAGGTGGATTAGATTTAGGATGCTGAAAATTCTGCTGTGGAGGTCTGACAGACGAGAAGCTAGCACTTGCAATAGAGCTTGGAACATTGGAAATAAATTCAGACCGAGAAGAGTTTTCGGTTTCAAAATGAGATGAAGTTGCTGTTGGTACTCTTCTAAATGAGTTCAGCGTTTCAATGTTTTGCATCACTGCATCCTCCTGTAAGTGTTTGGTATCTTCCGCTTGTGATGCAACTGTGTTATCTGCTTTTGCTGCAGTTGAACTGTACTGTGTCTCACCGGTTTGTGCATCGCTTTGATACAGGTTTACACTGACTTCTCCAGAAGACTGCTTATTCTCTGGTTCTGTTTGATCACTTCCTGAAGCATTCTGTCTGTCTTCATTTCTGCTAACTTCTCCTTCCTTGTTTTCAGAAGCATTGGTCTGCTGGCTCCGTCCAGCTGCCTGTCGTGGGTCTCTCTTAAGATTAATAAATGGTGATGATTTAGAGGTATTAGCAGTGGTACCTTCAGCAGTGCCTACATTAATATTGCTCTCACTGGGCTTTTTCCCTGCATTTGATGAGGAAGAAAAGCTGGAATTTGTGGTCCTAACTTCCTGTGCAGCGTTATTATCCTTGTCAGTTAACTGCTGCTTTGGGTCATTTTCTTTACTTTCTTCAGTTTCTTTATTCTGTGAATGAGCAGATAAATTTGCTAAAAATGTTTCTGTGGAGACATCTGGAGGTTTTCCCTTAAGACTCAGCCCTATCAAAGATGCAGCACTTCTTGCAGAACTTGAGGTCCCTACAGCTGCTGCATCCACAGTTACAGCAGTGTCAGTGGATTCTTGTAGATCATCCAAACCAGTCTTTGCTTCACCAACTTCAGTAGTTACATCAGTAACATCCATGTTTTCTTCTTTTAAGGTTGGCTGTTCATTTAATAATGGTATATCTTCACTAGTACTTGTTTCTGACTTGCTGTGCTCGTATACCTGCCCTGTCGTACCCAACAGGCTTTGAAGAATATCATCCACTGGCAACGGTTTGTTTGCGAGCTCCAGAGTAGAAGGCTGATTTTCCCATCCAACCAGGACTCCAGGAAGGAATCTGAGAGGCTTTGGCGGTTCATGTTTGGTACTTTCCACCAATGGCTCAGTAACTGCTGGAACGTCTTCTATAGCAGATTGCTGAGGTTTATTTCTCTGCTTGTGTAGCACAGTTGTGAAGGAATTAAAAAAATCATTTTCTTCTTCTTCTTCTATTGTCAACTCATGATGAGAGACTTCAGGTTTGTTTGGCTTGCTTTTCTTCTCTGGTGGCAAGTTACTCAAGGTACTTTCAGAAGTTTCATCAACAAAACTATCAGTCACACTTGCAACAGCAGTAATCTGCCTCTTCATTTTCTGGCGAATTATCAATCCCAGTAATAAATTTGGTCGATGTATTTCAATCCCTGTACAAAATTGTAACAGCAATTTATCATCTCCTTATGTTAAGGCAATTGTTTTAACAAAATAACCCCATACTCTTATAATACATTATAGGAAGTCTTCATTTTAAGATTAAAACACAACAAACAATAAAAATTACATTTCCAACATAAAAATTATGACTTCAAACACTGCAACTTAAAATTGCTTTAAGAATTATATTGCCCATTATAACTTCCAAATACAGAATATGAGACAGTTACATAGGAAATCTAGTCACATAAGAAAAAACACAGAAGTTAAACTTCATGCTAGTCTAACAAGGCTACAGTCTGGTAACAGTGGTAGCAAAGCACAAGAGGCAAAAAAAAGAAAAAGGTAAAGAACACACTTGCAACCACAGTGTCTCCTCATCAATTTCTGTTAGAAATACTTCCTTAAAGATTTACCAACAGTGACTTCCCAAAATGCTTCGCTCATTCTAGGAAGGCACTGTGTTTCAAGGTATACTATTAGCCATCTCTTCACTATGTATTCTGTTCTGTATAATTTAGCTTCTTGCAAAAAAGAATCACAGAATCAGCTAAGCTGGAAAAGACCTTTAAGATCATCAAGTCCAACCTTTACCCCAGGACTGCTAAGTCCACCACTAAACCATGTCACTAAAGGCCTCATCTGTACGTTTTCTGAACACTTACAGGGATGGTGATTCCACCACTTCGCTGGGCAGCCTGTTCTAATGCCTGAGCACCCTCTCTGTGAAAAGATTTTTCCTAATATCCAATCTAAACCTTCCCAACTGCAGACTGAGGCTGTTACCTCTTGTCCCTCATCCCCTCTTTGTTTCAGCCCTACCTATCTCAGAAGAAAAAAAAAAAAAAAAAATCAACCACAAATTTTTATAACCAATGTAAACTGATACAAAATAAGTTGGGTGCAAGCAGAATAACTGAGAGCCACTTCAGGATCTTTCATTCCTTGCCTATTTGTTTTTTAAATTTATTTTTACTTTTTTGAAAGTTTGGGACACTTGAGAAAAAAGGAATTAGTACTTTTCAAATAATGAAAAATGCTATTTTAAAGTCACAGTATCAATTTGGAACTCAGTATGACTACTGCCATGGTTCACTTGCATTACTGAATTTACTGGGACTGTAACCTACAAAGCCACATAGGTTAGAGAAGAATGCAGTAAACATGAAACAAAGTTATGCACAGTAAATTTTTTGACAACAATAAAGTAACAGAATAATCTTAAAATGGAAAATTAATGCTTTTTCAGGAAACCTAATATATTACTATGGAAAACTCAAGACATGTTTAAACAGAACAGGTGGCATTTTTAAATTTAATTTCTCTTATAGTTCTGTTGTAAACCTTGTTAAGTAGCATTATGATTATAAAGTTCCAAATTCCAAGCTGTACTTACCAGGCCCATCAAAAGGCACAAGATGATGTGGGACTTTATCTGAGGAACCTAAAGGGATGAGGTACAAATCTTTCACCTGCTTCATGTTATTGGCTGCTACACCGTAACGCTTTCTACTGCTGAAATAGGCAAACAATAACGCATAGGATATCTGATCCTCTTCAGTTACTGGGGTAAAGCGAACTACACAGATCTCCTGTAAACAAAAAGAGAAAAAGATGGTCAGATGCATTTTTCTATGACATTTTAACTGGTTTAGTAACTGCTCTTTATTTAAAAGCACAGTTCAGAGGAGAAAAAAAGCCTCCCTCAAAAAAGCAGAAAACAGAGGAGACAGAAGCAGCAGAAATAGGGCCAAAAATAACTAAGGAAAACAGGAGAAAATAAATAAAAAGCATTTAGTGTAACAAAAAGAATTACAGCATGTAACACCAAAAAAAGCCAACATTTTATCAGCCAGCTAAACACC
Organism: Pezoporus occidentalis; assembly: GCF_034315485.1. Classification (NCBI taxonomy): domain Eukaryota; kingdom Metazoa; phylum Chordata; class Aves; order Psittaciformes; family Psittacidae; genus Pezoporus; species Pezoporus occidentalis. The sequence goes on from NW_026914829.1 coordinate 347,488, forward strand.
AAGTTTTAGGGCAGAATGTCAGCTTCCACTTAATTGTTTCTCTCCCCAGTCCTAACATTACCAGAAAGCTTTATTTTGTAGTCTTATTGTGTCAAGATACTCGTTAACACTGGGAGAAGACCTAGTGTTCAGATCCCAGAACTACAACCTAGCTGGGGCTGATGCTATTTAATGGCTTAATTAATGATCTGGAAAATGGCACAGCAGACATCCTTCAAAACTGAGATGGGACCTTATCAGGGGCAGTGGCTGATATGCTGAAGGGCTGGCTGCCATTCAGAGGGGACTCAGCAGGCTCAGAAATTGGGCTGACCTTTGACATGGTCAGCAAGGGCAAACAAAATCTTGTGCCTTGAGATGGAGTAACCCCATGCACCAGGAGAGGTTGGGGGACTAACTGGCTTGAAAGCAGGTTGGCATAAAAGGACATGGGGGGATGCTGCTGGAGGACAAGCTGTATGAACCAGCAATGCGTCCACATCAAGAATGAGAACTGCATGCTGGCTGACAAAACCAAAGCAGCCATGGGGCCAAGGGAAATGATTCTTTCTATCTAGCTAGCTCTTGTAAGAGCGCATCTGGAGAACACCATGTAGTTTTGGGCTCCCCAGCACAAGGACAAGCTGCACACAGTGGGACAAGTTCAGCAGAGGCCCACCGAGACGGTTTTGTGCACTGTAACAGTACCAAAACAAATGGGTAAGAGTTAAGACATGGTGTCCAATCATCCACGATGAGTTACTGTCTCAAAGGAATACAAGGATTCTCAAACAGCAGTTGAAAGGTTAAGGTTAGATAGTGAGAAAATAAACACTACCAGCTGCCATCCATCCAATTAACTGTCAGTCCTTGAAGTATCATGTACTTTGCAAATGTGCCAGGGAAAAAGACCAAGATCTTGAGGGCAAATATGATGTATGTTAAACCACAAGCCTTCCAAAATGTAAAATTCTTACCTTGGTCCCCGAAGCCTTGATTTTTTCTACATACTCCCAGACAGTGTGAGGAGATATCCTGCCACCTACTTGAATACTATCAGGTAAATCCTATGAGAAAAGACAAGAGAAATCTGAATCCAACATACAGATTGTGGTAAATCCTTCATCCAGTATATGTTCATATATTCAAAACATATTTAATTCTTTTGGTTCTCAAATTATAATTTTAAAATCTCAGTAAAAGTTACAACAGTAGAAGCAAATTGATTTAACTTTGGGATATTTAAATTAAGATTTTTAGTGCAAAGTCACTGATCTGTACTAAATCAGTTACCGTTCAATACTGTTCATCTATACCTTTACAAAATTATTTATTTCAGTAACGTTAACCGCAAACAAGTGTACTGTGCTCTGGAAACACTCAAGTTATCTGTACGATCCACAATATCAAGCTGCTATGACAGGCCCACACCTATGTAAATAATAAACCTTCAAAATCTTAATCAGTAGGGGAAAAAAATAACCTAGACATGTGTGCATATAGACATAAATTTCTTCTGGGATATGGCTAAGTTCACTATTCATAAGCAACAAAACCAGACTTTCATGTCATTTAGGAACACTTCAGGAAAAAAATATATGTTTTTTAATACAGCAGATGAGTTTTGAAAAGAACATCATGTTCGTAAAACAATCCTTCAGTATTAAAAGGTACTGTATCTCCTGCACTTTCACTGAAGGTTTATGGCAAAGACAATCATATTAGTAGAAGACCATTCCATTAGAAAGCTAATGCAACCTCTGTCCCTGGCAGGAAGGAACACTGAGCCTTATGAGTTCTCTTTAGTTTCTGACATGAATATAACTATTTTAATAATAAAACTATTACAAGCAGTTGCATTCTCTTCCTGTCTCTCAGACACTGAAAGACATTACATAGATTAACTTTATTTTTTTTTGTTACAGGGGCAATCTAGTCTCACAATGGAAAGTTAAGACCAGAATTGCCACCAGATAGGCAAAACTTTAAAAATTAAACCCTCTTACACAGGTTTCTGTTGTAGACAATGAAAAGATTTCTCACACTGCCAACACAAAACACCAGGAGACACTTTTCTTACAAAGAATTGGTATTGAATTGCTTATTGATTTGAATTCAAAACTCAGCTACAATTTTCTTGCCTCTAATTCAGAAAAGGGATGCCACCAAGGCTGCGTCAGCAGCAATTTTGTCCTATCTTCCCTGCTACTTTAAACTATAGAAGATGCTCCATAATAAACAAAAAAATGTTCAACTTTTACAAAACCAGCTCTTGAAATACAGATGCTCTTCCTCAAAAAACATTTTACAGTGAGATGAGAGGAAAATACAAAGAACTTGAACATTGATGACCCCTGGGGTCCATGTAGGACAAACTGAAAAACACTTTACCTGCAAATTCATACCCTAACCAATGCCCTCCCACAAATACTTTACTCAGTACAATGATCATGCTTCACTGCATTTCATTATGATACTATTATTAGCCTAAAATGTAAACAGGCTGTTGAAGTAAATAAACTGTTCATTCTTTGCAGTAAATATAAATACCTCTGTTAAATACTCAAAAGAGCCAGAAACTGGATAAGCCTTAATGACAAACTTTGCCACTGAAGGCATATTGATAAAACCCTTCCAGATGAAATTCAAGCGTGCCAGAAACAGGCTTTCACATTCCACAGTACCAGGTGTTTCTGACCTAAAAAAAGACAAACAAAAATCACTTTGTTTACAACATAACCTACAAGATAATATAAATCATCATTTTCCTTTCCAGAATAAATGATGTGGCGTTAAGAATTTTCTTTTTCCGTTAAGCCTACTTGAAGGTCAATGAAAAGAGATAGGCATACAACCATATTTCTCATCTTCCAGTGGAGTAGAAACAAATTACAAGGACAGTCAGATAAGCAGCACATTAGTTCACTAATGTACCTTTTAAGAATGGAAAGGAAGCAACATACTGCCTGCTGGTCTACCCTCAACCCTGCTTTCCTAGTTCCCACATTTTGTTGCAATATTGTCTGTCCATGACCTGAATACCTGCATTCCCCTTCCCCAGCCTTGTCCCACAAGCTGTTTCCTCATCTCTTCTCACCCATGCATTATTTCCACAGCTTCTGTGATTGCCTCCTCCTAAATATCAAAATATCCTAGGTACACTATTAGTGGTTTTAAGCTAGCCACTAGCAGTGCCAGATGTGCTGTTACAGTAACACAGCACATTTCTTTCTGTCTACACTAGAAACTGCTTCTTTGAATCTTCAGCAAGATCTTCATCTTTATTCAAAATAACTTCTGCAAGTTATTCAGAAGTCCACTGTCCTCGGTAAAGGATCACACTTTCCTGAGAAAGGCAGAATTTCAGCACAAACTCTGGTCAATTCTAAATAACTGGGAATCAATTCTTTTCTAGAAGACCTTCCCTCAAACCAGAAAAAAAACAGCCTCGTAAAATGAAATTTCCTCTTTAGCAGAGTAGAGTGTGGAAGAAAATAAAGACAGAATAGGCAGAAAACATGGCAAAACATCAAACAAGCTGCTGTTAACTGTCATTTCTAGAAAAGCGTTGCTTTAGGATTTGAAACTGGCCTGATTTATCAGCATAAATGCTCTGTTTAGAGCAATCTCAAATTCCCTAGCCTTATATATAGAATCACACACACACATTCAAATGCAGAACTGTATATTCAATGTTCCTTAACAGCAAAATATAAAATCTATATCCTGACTTTTTAATATGAACTCATGTGCCTTTTTAGATCTTTTTGCACCATAAAACATAAGGTAGCTTACTTTTCCCCAAAAGACAACGTGGCAATTAGAAGTTTATAATCACAACAATATATGAAGTATTATTTATATAAATGCACAGCATCATTTACTTCAGAAGAGAATCCCATTCCTAAACAGAGGTGTACAAGTTCCAAGTACACAAATGGATTACTGAAATGTCATTAAAAGATTGGCCTTAGTCATAATAGCTTAACAAGACTCTTTCTTTTAAAAATACTGTTTCTACATTTTAATTTACTTTGGAAGAGGTGTGAATGATGACTTTGATGAGTCTTGCTTATCATCTTCTAGTAATTCAGAAGCTAAAATACTTGATGTTGAAGAAAGCGCATCTGCAATGCTCTCTGCTTCATTGTCTGATTGCTTTCGTGCAACTCCAACAGATACTTTCACTTTTTTTGCAGAAGGATCATCAGTAGGTGGTGCCATTCGTCCTGCAGGGAAAGAAATGCAATGCTTTTTATTTTTTATTGAAGAAACAAGAGGATTTCCTTCAAAGACACGGAAGATGCATCAAAACCACTACAATTGCCATTGAAGTGGGGCAGCATAAACTAAATTCTATACATATTTATACAATATTATACATAAATATTGCCACTACTGGGATATGATAAAGAGGAATTAAAAAGAGTATGTACACCCATTAAAGGGATTTTCTTCTGTGAAGTCTTTTTTTTAATAGAAGACAAGTTTATGCTCATAGCCCGTCATTTTAATAGTCTCTTTCGTAAATTATGAAGTAAAACACTTCTTCATGGCAGGGAGGTTGGAACTTGATGATCTTAAGGTCCTTTCCAACCCTAACTATTCTATGATTCTACATCTTTGTCAGCAAACTAGTGAAAAAAAAAAACAAACCCACATTTATTTACATCCCTGAGGTACACAGAGATTTACGACTGAAAAGCATTACACATGTATGACGTATTTATTTTGACATGCTTTCAAAATTACCTATGCAGATTTTGCAGTTAAGATCGAAGAGATGATTTTTATGTTGACTTGTGGTATCTGGAGATGCAGATTCATTTATATCCTTATGTTTTTCAGCTTCCTCTGACTTCTCAAACAACTTTGTATGAGGTTCCTAGGAGAAGTTAAACAAATTTCTGTTAGCCTTTTTTTCTTCTGTTAATAATCCTAATATTGCCCTTCACGTTGCTTAAATATTTTATGGCATTTTCTTCCCTTCAGACATAAAACCCCTCCTTCACCTGTATAGCCTAAAAGATTATCCCAAAATCTACAGATCCATTAAAAGAATGAATTGGTATTCCTAAATATTTTTTAGGTAAGATATAAAATATTTTCTACTATTGCCAGTATTCATCATACAGTGATGGACACAAAACCACCAGGCCCGGATGTGAAAGTAAGCAAGGATAAAAGAAAAATTAAACTCAAATCAGATCTAACATATAATCACGAATCTAAACAACAAAATCATACACAGACCAGTTTACAACCATACTATCTACAAACTGAATACACTTTGTTGCCATGTTTTCTTTTCTACCTGAATTTCCATGGCTTCCTCTTGTTCTTTCATTGGTGTTTCACTTTCAATTTCTATTTCTCCTTTGTGAGTAATTTTTGTGATAGGTCTTCTTTCAACTTCCCTCTGTTCTTTCTCAATCATTTCAATTGTCTGTAAAAGCCAAGAAGTTACATGTATTTAATTCTATACAATAAAATTTGGAATACCACATATATACCAGCAAAATATAGGATTACAATTAGGAAACCACATACAGAAAAAAGAATATAACCTTACTTTGCAAATGTCAAATAGTTTCATAAAGCAAATGTACAAGCAGCCATTTTAAGCTGACTTACAGTGCAGCAAGTGCTTATTGGTCATGTATTTAACCATGCCATAAAGGAGACTTTTGACACTAAAATTAAAGATAGGCAATCCTGAATTTACAACAGCTAAAGAAGAAAAAAACATCAACTCTATTCCCATAACAGTAGGGACAATGTAGGACATAAAGATTTGTGTACTTTTCAATTTTTTTTCAATAGCTCATTTTTCAGTACATAAACCTAACACTCTGCCTCAAAAAAAACCCAAACATTTAAAAATATTAAGGTAATGAATATGTTAATTCTGATCAGTACTGCTGCTTTGCTCTGTTGCAAAAAATTAAACATAAACCAGTATTTATAAAATTGTTTCTTGAAGCACAGTTCTACTTAAACCAGAAACAGTTTGTTTTGGCAGTCCCCAGTATTTTAAGCCTGGTTTTACAAGGAAACAAGATTCTATGATTGTTTTATCTGTCTGCCAAATACTTACAGTTACTCTAGAACATTGCTAGGGAAACTTTTAAAAAGATTAGTATGTAGCACTCTCAAAGTCTTGCTTAAATAAAATGAAAAGTACCATCAAATGATACATTGTTATTTGTTTCACACACCATATTCCATTTCAACTTCTAGAAATTTTGAAGTATTTCTCTGAAACATTTAGGACCCCCTTCAGCAATTTTCAAGCAGCATACACTTTTGTTTTGAAGCTATTCCTCACAGCAGTGGAATATTGTTTTGTGTGGTCTGTTTTCAGTATTTTATTAATGTTTATAAAAGTAAGTGTAACAAAGACGTACTACATAAGATGAGCAAAACCAAAATGCATGCCAGTTAACACTACCCAAATTTTGTGCCTTTCAGTTCTAAGAAGCAACATACAAATATCAAAAGATTTTGCCAACACAAATCCAGATTTGGTAAGCTACAAAACTTGCTGCTATAAACCAGGCATTTCTGAGCAGCTGCAGTTAACTATAATTGGATTAACTGCACAATAAATAGGGTACTAAGAAAAAAGGATGTTCTATAAAAATAATATAGCTCCTCATATTCCTGTTAGTCCTTCTAAGCTGTTAACACAGCTACAGATACAGTGAGACTTCCTGTTTCAAGAAAATTAATGCCCAAACTAACCTAGTAAACTCTGTTGGGGACTTTTTGGTGGCATATTTTTTGTTTGGGTTTTCTGTTTTGGTTTGTTTTCTTGGGGGGAGTTTGGTTTTTGAAACTTGTTTGGGCCTTTTTTTGCAGTTAGGGATTGTTGCTCATTTTGTTGGAGGTTTTTTTTGGGTTGGGGTGTGAGTGGGTTTTTTTCTCCTTTGAACTCTTTTCACAGTGGCAGATTAGATTTCCAGCTTCAGGTCTGCTTCTTGGGAAGCCAACTGTCATGCTCCATCAGTATGTAAGTTGCAAACAACAGTTCTGTTTGGTTTGTCCACAGAGATCTCTCTCCATTTTTAAGAAACCAGTATCTATAAAGCTCCAGCTAGAGCTTTAAAAACTTGTTAGAAATAATGACAAAGAAGCCTTCACACTTGAGACAGAAGAAAGGAAGAACAAGAAACAACAAAGTTGCACAACAAGGGAAAACACATGGTTTCCCCCTTTCAGGAATTTACTATACTTCTTTTACTTCTGCCCAAACAAACCCTTTGGGTTTTGAATACTAAATAAATTATAGAGATCTTCCTGATTAGTCAGAGTTGCTTTGTGCAACATGGATTCTGTTTTTTCTGTTTGCACATTAAGTGTATGTAGAAGTTTGTTATGCTTAAGCAGTGAAATAAACAATGTAAGTTGACAAATCTTACGTGTCTGTTTTCTCTTTGTCTCCAAGCAGCCAGTTCTTTGGAAGCCAGTTCTTCTGGGCTCATTTTTATTAGATGGTCAGGAGTAACCTCTCCTTTCAATACTTTCTTAAATAATATCTAGAAGATAGAAGAAAAGCTTCACTATTGCTATCAAGACAGAAACAGCTTGCAGCTGGGAATAAAGCAGAGAAGCATCAAACAACATACTCTGTACAGCTATATGGGTACTGTGGTTTTGTAATTATCTCGCACTGCAGGAAGCTGTACTAGATTTTGCAACATAAAAAGCCCAGTTCCAGAGCAACATTTATTCTACATAACAGATTGTATCTACATTATACACATTAATGATCAGACACATAATTAACTGCTGTTCCAAAAGAGAAGGTAAGTTTATGCCCATGGCAGCAGTAACTCCCCAGTATTACACAGCAGAAAGAAGTTAGTACTAAGATGATGTCTTTGCCTGTTGACTGAACAAAATTCCTGGGGTAAAAAAAACCCACAGAATTTAGCAGCATGAGCAAAGAGAAGCCAGTGACAGAACTTATTCTACTCATACAATCTACAGCTGGCTAACTGCAATAGTAAAATACTGCAGACAAAGCGACTTGATCAGAATAACTGATAAAAGGACAAAAGATAGAAGCTGAGGAAGCATGATACTGAATAACGGGCTCAAAGAAAGCAGAAAAGAGAGCAAAGACCAAACTTGAGAAATGTGGGTATGAAAAAGCAGTGAGACAAGCTACAGGTCAGAAACAAAAGTATGTGCAGTAAGCAGCAAAAGTTGGGAGTGGGGGTGAAGGAGGGAGGTGGGGACACCAAGACAACAGATCAGAGATAAAGACAAACACATTAGGCAAGCTGTATCTACTACATTTTGAAATCCCATCATAAGAAGTACTCTCAGAGCAAGGAGTTGAAGAATTAATGATGAGGAACAGGTGAAAAAGAACACAAGGAACACCATGTGCATAAGGCAAACGACATCAAACAGATGAGGAAAATTAAAAAAACAAAACCAAACAAGATAAACTCTGAAAGGATTAATAATGTATGTACATAGGAGACTTTAATCTACAACAAATAAAGGATTTATGTAAAGCACAACAGACAAATAATACGTACATTATTTTTAGGATCTTTTAGATTGAACATTAAACTTCTGTATTTGTTCTTGTACTTTGAGTCAGTGTCCCGAAAAAAAGAAAACAACTCTCTTTCAATCCTTGTGGCAACTTTTGCTGCTCTCTCCTCAGGAATCTTTAAACTGGAGTCTGTCAATCTGTGAGAGAACACAACGGCAAAAATTACCAAATGCTTCCAAATAACTTTCTCTGACTTCTGAAATAAAATTATTACAAATGTAATTTAATACTTTAATTATATATATCTTTACCTTTTCATCAGAATTTCCTTAAGAGACTGCTTGACACTTTGTCTTATCTGATCAGCAGAAGGTTTGGAAGCTGGCACAGCTGGCAGGTGTGTTGCACTAAAGGATCCTTTCTCATTTTTCTTTTTCTTAATTTCTTGTTTCTCATGAGTACCTACCAAAACACAGTTAAAAACTGTAAGCTACTCAAGCCACTGCTATAAACTTTTACTGTTGCAGGATGTCATAAAGTTTTATTTTTAAACTGCTAAGAAGTGACCTTCAAGGAAAAGCAAAGGAATGGACTGTTTCGTTGTTGTTTTTGTTTTTTTTTTTTTTTTTTTTTGGGGGGGGGGGGGGGTGTTTTGTCGCTTTGTTTCTTTGGTTGTTTTGTTTTGTCTTTTTATTTGGATATTGTTTTAATTAGATTAACCCAAAAGAAACTTCTTTAAAAGAAACAAACAGGACTGTTGCTCTTTGACTAAAGGTATGTTTTAATTAGATTAATCCAAAAGAAACTTCTTTAAAAGAAACAAACAGGACTGTTGCTCTTCGACTAAAGGTATTTTCTTCTACACTGAACCAAGATGACCAGTGCTCATTAGCTTGATTTTACTTGGGAATTTTGACTCTGAATTTCTGTAATGGCATACATTAATTTTTAAATGAGTATACTGAGAAATAATATCTGGAAAGCATGTATTATAAGCATCACAAATTTTACATTAAGATAGCATTTTTCATTAAACTTAGCATTTCTGTATCTGCTGGCCATCAGAATTATTTCAATTATAATAATCTGAGTTTCTGATTAGGCAACAGACATTCTTAAACAAGGCCATTATAAGGTTTGTGACACAAATTATATGAATAGTGAAAAATTCTAATAAAATTAAAACTGTTAAAGCAAAAAAAAACAAATTTCTTCAAACTTAAATTTTCAGAATGTAAACTGAAAGCTTGCTTGTCTCGGCCTGTGAATGTCATTAATACAAAGCAGTAGCTTTTTATTTACGAAAGCAATGGGAAATAATATTAATTTATTTACTTTCTGCTCTGAAAACTGAAACAAATTGAAGACTTGATAAATATCTAACTTACGTGTTTGATGGTAAAAAAACCCTATTTCTTTATTATTAGTTTCAGCCACTGAGTACAACGTAAAACATGCAACATGCAAATGAACTGTGTTTTCAAGTAGTTAATAAAGACAGATTTTCTTTTCTGTTGGGCAGACTGTGCGGTTGGATCATCAAGTCTCTCATTATTTTGACTATGATCCCTATCAAAATTACTGATTTTCCCCTCCTTGCCAGCAAGGTAGTACTGACCCTAGACCAGTTTGCCATTCTGCACTGTGATTTAAAGTATTCAGATAATAGGCTTGTTTATTAAAGCAGCTCTAACAATGCTTTAGTTGCTCAATGCATTTTTGTGCTTATCTTCTCCGAAAGAGGAGGATGAAGAACTGGACTAAAACTAATAGCCTGAGGGAGGCATGGAAAACGGAAAACCTCCACCTGCCAGCAACGTTTTGGCAAAGTTTCAACTCTCCAAAAACACAGGGGAGGCTATGGGCAAGATTAGCAATAAACAATTCCACTATAAGCATAATTCAAAGCAGTTAAGAGATTAAGACAAATGTGCTGATTAATAATTTTATAGTAACTGTCCTAAATGAGACTGCCAAATCTCTCCTCTGTTTAAAAAGGATTTTTAGATTAACTTATATTCTGAAATCATAATCGTAAAATCTTTTTGTCACCTCCTAGTTCAAGCAACATATTTTAGAAGAATTATTTCATAGATGCCAAGATTCATTTCACTTCACACTATTTGCGCTTGAAAAACTAATATTATAAAAGTCATTGTCCTTCACTGTACATTTATGAGAATTACAGCATGAAGTACATTACCAAACCTCACTACCTGATTTTGTGGACTTTTCAACCACACTAAGGGTTTCTTTACTTATTTTTTCATTTTTGTCTTCAGGGGACCGGCGAGGAACTACAGCAGTTTGTGATCCTTTTCGAGCAGGAATGTGTTGCCCTTTTCTCGTATCTGAGTCTCTGGACTCTGGCAAGTTCTTCCCATCACCAGACTCCTGAAGTAAACATTTACATATGTTAGCATGCTACTGAATGCTACAATGAACAACTATGTAATTACCACACATTTTCCACATTTTTTTTAAAGTCTAAGTCAAAACATATAATGAATTCCCTGGATGTATGTATAGTATTTTCTAAAAGGTTACCGAATATCCCAAATTACTGCAAAGTACTGCTTAACAGCCACTTTGAAATATTGGCTGAAAACACATCACAGGCAATTTGCAGTTAAACTCCATGTTGAAAAACAGTATGTTTTCAGTTATTTTAAAAGATCAGGGATACGAATGAACACCCCTTAACCACGTAACCACAGGAAGTCACTTCTGTTTAGAAATCACATGTAAACCAAAATTAAACACAGTACTTACGTGAATTACACTACTACTCAAAGACAAAAAGGCTTACTGGGTTAAGTTATGAGGAATATGCTATATACTGAAACCCTCTAAAGAATTGTAACAAAAAACCATCTCACTGCTCTTGCAAATTATCATTCGGCTAATAATATGAGACACACAGAAAGTAGAAAGGCCACAATTAAAACGTTAGGCATTTTCTTCTGCATGTAAACTGAACTTGAAACAGCCAAGCTAAAATACTGTTTTCATATTCCCAGAATCATAGAATGGTTTGTGTTGGAAAGAACCTTAGAGATCATCTAGTTCCAACCTCTATGCCATGGGCAGAGACACTCTTCCACTAGATCAGGTGGCTCAAAGACCCATCCAACCTGGCCTTGCACACTTTCAGGGACAGGGCAGCCAACAGCTTCCCAGGGCAGCCTGTGTCAGTGCCTGACTCACTTTAGATATAGTTAAAACAACTGCAGTTTATATCATACAGCAAATTGACAGACATCCTGTAGAAGTGCTTAGAAATCTGAAGAAAAATGCATGAAGTTCTTCACCTTTTCTATATACACCAGTATGTATAGGTATATATACACACATGCATACGACGTGCACATAACCCTGCTTGGTATAAGAGGAGTTTATCACTATCTTTAAAAAACAGTCAAACCAGTTAGAAAATGAAGTAACTCTGAAAAAAATAATGGAGAAATTTGAAATTAAGATTCACAAAAATGTTTGAAACGTGATTATTTTAAATAGCAGGGGGTTAGGAGGAAATTCCTTCTACCCCCAATAATTAACAGCATCTTAAGCATTAAATAAGACACACCCGTCTGAAGATTTTGACTTTGTGCTTCCCAGTGTCCTCCACTTGCTTTGTTTTTTCAGTTGTTGCATTCAGATTACAAGTAGGTGTTTGCTTCGACATCCCCAGTTTTTCACACTGACTTTCTTTTTCTTCTCTGTGGATTTCAGTTTTCACTTGATTATCTGGTACACTTTGATCCAAACACTCAATTTTTTTGTCTTCTTCAGCACAGCATTTCACACACACATATTCTTTATCTTCTTCACCCATCTGCTGTGCTTGAGAAAGGCTCAGTCCAACACAATCACCATGAAACCAATCATCACATCTACCACAGCCTACCATAAACCTGAAAACAAAAGAAGAGGTAAGTCAGCATACAATCAAAGAAGATACAACAATTAGAGCAGAACATACCATACTTGATTTGTGCATCTCAACAATTCTTTCTTACCTGGGAAGGGATTTTCTTTGTAGCTTTACATCCATCTCCAGCCTTACGACATGGCACAGAATTCCTGAGAAACACTTTTTAAGCCATTCTGCCTTTTGCAGTAGTCCAAGAGACTATCATAACCTCATGTTTTTGTAACCTGTCCCCAGATCCTACCAACAGGATTTTTCAGACTACTATTAAAAGAAAAATAAATAAAATTCCTGACTGGATTAAGGAAAAAAAACAAAACAAAAAAAAACCACCACCACCACAAAACCCACCAAAATAAACAGAAACCAAAAGCCAAAAACACACACCTATACTCTCCAAACCAGTAAACTTGTGTTTGAAAAGTTTGGAAAGTTCCTTCCAAGTCCTATTACCCTTTACTTCCTTCAAATATGATCACTCACCATCCTACCCACTGCACCATACCTACTGCAGTCTTCCATATCAGTAAGATATTTAAGCATTCTGAAAATATGACAAATGCAGCAACATCAAGCTATTCTAAACTAGTTGCTATTTTTACATCACATTGCTTAGACCATTATTACTGAAATACTTACAGAAAATTCCTTTTTACTGGTGAATATGGAACCAGGAGCCTTCAACTATATCTGTCTAGCTTGCAGTGACTGGTTTGTTTTAAACAACGTACATGCCACTTTTGTGTTGCTATGCTATTGAGAGCTATTTAAAGGATGTTTCAAACACCAAAGGACACCCTTCATCTCAGAGGTACTTCAAGTCCTTCATTACTTTAATAGTAAAAGTAACTTTAGGTACAGATAGTATTTTCAAAGTAAAGATAACTTGGCCTAAAATAAAGCCACAATTTCTGATTATTTTGTGGAAGCATTTTGAAAACTTCCTTAAGTATCACTAGTACATACTTGCACTGATAGGTACAATTGCCAGTGGAACAATTTGGGAGGGATGTGAAATTTCAAAGTCACATAGGTTGACCCCTCAATAAAGTGATTCCAGGACACTTATATGGCAGTAATGATTTTTTTATTTTTTTTTTAAATCCTTTCTTATAAACTGGCATCATTACTAAAGATCTGCTTTCAAATGATCTAGGAAGATCTCTTGCACTATCCATTCATTCTCTTTTTCCTTTTATATCCCTGGGTTTGCTTTTGTTTTATACTTACATAGTAATTCATAAAACGCTGGTTGTTCAGCAATATAAGCCAGAAGCTAAATACACCGACCTGTAAACCCTGTGCCTTTAATCCAATAGCCTATAAATCTCTTTCATAAGATGAGTCTAAGGAAAATGATTCCTAATTTATGTATGTTCCTATTCAGGCTAGAATCTGCCATCTGCTGACTTACCTACTTTGCAAAACCATATAAACACTACACAACGTGCTTAGAGGAACTTTCTCCAGAACTGCAAATGAACACTGCAGATGGTTTGATGCAAGTATTGTAGTCAAGAAATTCTGGTATCTCAAGAGATGAAAACCTTACTATCTAACAGCAGATGTTTGAAATGAGAATAGTATGTTGTGGTTATATTGTGTCCTTGCTTACCCAACATAAATTAGGAATAAATTCTGCTGAAGTAAATAATCTTTTGATGCAAAACAAGTCTGAGAAGTTTTAAAACTCAAGCAGCTTGAGAACAAAGTCATTTCCAGCTTCACTGGCCTGTGATGCTGTTTGCTAGATTTGAAGGAGAAGGTTTCAATCCAGTTTTCTTCACAAACTATTTTATCATTTTTTCCTTTTCTTTTTTCCCCACTGAGCTTCAAGTACATTTGTGGTACTACTTATCACTAGCAAACAATAAACTGTCCATCTACTTAGCAGCTTCAATTAGGAAGGGAGACCTTCCTTCATGTTTTGTCAGTATGTCAAACTTTTCAGATCCATGTTCCAGCAAAGTAAATTTAAAAGAAAGGTAACATTAGGGAACAACTGCTTCCAATGGTTTTACCAGAGTAATACCATAGCATCCAAAAACACAACAGGAAAACAAGATAGAAGCAATGGGACTTCAGCACAAAGATGACTGCTCCTTTCTGAGAAGCTGGAGCCAAACGTGATGACAGAAAATACAGCACGAGTGCCTATTTCACAATTGTAAGGATCCACAACAGGATGTGTTATATAAAATGTATCTTGTATTATTGCAAGAAATTATTAGTAAAGCTTTGGAAACACTGAAAATGGCTACAAAAATCCAAATGAATTTCTGCAGAGCTGAAGTAAAAATCAAAGCATATTAGTAAAGTGCTTCTTGCTTGTACCAATGAATGAATGACTTTCAGTCAAAAATAAAAGCAAACCAAGAATACACCATCTTGAAGCCACAACTGCTACTTGGATTTTTATTTAAAATGTATGTATTTTTCCCCAGTTTGAAATTCAAGCATTGGAGACTATTTTGTTAAATGAGAAAGCTAGACTGCAACACTTAGCAACCAAAACAAGATTTTCATTAATATTTAGAAAACAGACTAAATTTGCAGAAAAGATTAACTGCAGAGACTAACATACACAAGATGCTGCATACACCTTCAACTTTAAATTGACAGCACATGTAATTTTTCAGTTTAGCTCACACACACTATGTGTGATGGTGTATGATATAATTAAAGCACCAGGATAGGCATCCAGTCTTATATCTTTATTTTCAGGTCTATCAAAAAAAAAAAAAAACAAAAAAAAAAGCCCCCCCCCCCGTAATGAACTGAGCTCAAAAAGATCATTTTTCACTAAGAATACACCAAGACAGACAGATGTCATTCAAACCACCTTAGGCAAACTATTGAGATGGAATATCTATTTGCCTTCATTCCAGTCTTCACAATAAGATTTCAATTACACTATATTTAAACACACACAATAAAGCTTCAGAATTCAGAAACTAGGACTACAAAGAGAATCTGGAAATGTCCATGAAGCCTGTACTATAAAACAGGATGTAGTGTTTACAATTGTCTTGCTTGAACCTAGTTATACAAAACGGTAATAAGAATACCAGTGCTGCCTGCCTAAAAACTTCACTATTTCTACTTATATTTTCACACTAGTCAACTAAAAGACTACAACTTCTGAGGATAGAAGAGAACACACCGATTTTTATACCAGTAATGTAAATAATCCTTTTTACCATAAGGCCACTTTCACATTTTTATCTGTTCCATGTAACTGCACAAAAAACATAATTATGATTTGTAACAGCAATTATAATTGGGTAATGGGCAATGCTTAAAAACTAAAAAGGGAAGTCAAGGGAAACTGAAGCCTGGCTTGAAGTATCAAGGATGTCCTCTTGCACAGCTGTCAAAGTTGTGACTGAAGAGGTTCTGATATCTTGGACTATGAAAACACCAAAGTTTCTGATTGTAGATTGCTTCAAGTTTGAAGTGCAGGAGTTTTACCCATGTTGTAAGGCTGGATTGGAAGATGTAAAGCTGAAAGAGAAAGAAAAATGTCTTTTAAAATGTTAAATCATGCCATGTTAAATAACAGAATTGTTTTCACTGGACTTGAATATAAAACCAGACTTTAAGAAAAAAATTAAAAAGAGCTGACAGGTGACAGCAAAGAGTACTATAGTACCTTGGGACCTTTGCATACAACATGTTACTGTTTCATTTCTTTAAAGAATCCTCTTGGTAATCCATGCATTGGCATGAAAAAATGTACCTTAAAATTAGAAAGTAATGGATGATATATAAAAAGAGATAAATAATGCAAATTTTCCACAACCTCTCTTAGGATTGCAAGATTTTGTTTGGTGTGTTATTTGTATTAAATTAAATTCATCTGTTAGATAAAAAACTCAGGCTTGGATGATTTACCTTCAAAATATAGAAGCCACTGTTTAAATGTATGTACATTAAATGTACGCAAAAACCATTCTATTTATGTATTAAAAGCAAGTTTTCAGAGATATCCATTACTATGAAATAAGATTTTACAATTAAAATGGGCAGAAACCATCATATTAATAAAACAGTTGTTCGTTATAAAGCTATAATTATGAATGAAATAAAATACAAAAAATTGGAAGCTGTCAGAATAGTTCAGTGTGGGCATTCTAAGATAATGTAAGAAAATAATTTACTTCAGAAAGAATTGCTTCTCTTTAGTCCTTTGCATTTGGGAAAACACTGTAACAGGACTCAAATCTCAAAAAAAGGCCAAACTATTCAAAATGACACCCTAGACAAAAAACACACCTAAGAGGAGTAAAACTACCGTTCACACGCTTTTAAAGAACTTAAGTATTTAAAGCATGTCTCATGTCTGCATTTTCTCCCCCATTAATGGCACTACTCATCTATCTTCCATAACATCTATTGTAAAGTTGTATTAACATTACAACTGCATCTTGGCTGCACTGATGCTAGTCAACGTTAAAGCAGATACTACATGGAATTATTTCTTCAGCTAATACAGACATTACTAGTAGTAAGATATTTGTAACAGGTTTAGCAGCATTTATGGTCCACATTAGTGAAGTAGCATGGGCTTGATTCACAGCTGAAGTGAAACAAGTGTTTGCCAAAAAAAAAAAAAGGGCAATATCAAACTATGCATTTTAGACAACTCATGATATCCATTTGCTTGAATCCCTAATGGCGTTAATAATAATCCTACCTGTACTGAAGCACAGTAATATAATCTTTATAAAAATCTACTAATAAAATGACACTGCTGTAAATACAAACCACAGTTGAGTCCTTCCATTCACTAATTATACATTACAATGTGATTTTGTTTATACGGTCATACAGTTTTTCTACAGCTGTTACACAGTTGATAGCTTTTAATGTTGCAAGGCTTTCACAGTGGAAGAAAGCAGTAACAGGGGCAGAAAACTTAAAAGCATCATCCATGACTGTAAACTGATGACATCTTGCATAATGTGCAGTATAAAATATACTATCCAATAAAGGTGTACTAGAACTGAGGCATCATAATTATTCTAATGACTGTTTCTTCTGAAGTGTTGTCACAATGATTCAGTTGCTTTTATATGCACCCACCCTGAAAAAATATGCACACTTAATTTAAGGGTGGTTATAAATTTGGAGCATTAATCTCCTTTCTTAGCCATTCTCTTTTGTACTGGCTATGAAACTTACATGATTGCCTGATTTCAAAATAGTTTACTAAAGTATGAGCACTACTTTGAAAAAACAAATACCCCAACGATGTTTACAAAAGGAAAAAGCAGTTTTAAGGTTTCTTTTTTAACTTCACCCATAAGACAAAGTAATTTTCTGTATAACAGCTGTGCAGAAACTTTTTAGTGGCTATGCATATGCAAGAGATCAGGAATACTGAATCTTTGCTAAATCAACTCCTGCACTTTCCAGCAAACTGCCTTTTACTATATTACTAACTTTTCCTCCATATTAAAGCAGAGTAAAACTCTGGTCCTGCATCACTTAATTTTTCTGTGAGCTCTGAAAAGGCCAGTTTAGTGTACAACCACAGAAACTGCATGATCAAATCCCAAGCAACAGCAGAACAAAAACAAACAGGAAAACACAAAATAACAGCAACAAATTAAAGATACAAATTTTCTTGGTGACACAATGCTTTCTAGAAAATTTGCTTAGAAACAGAGCATCTCGAGTTAGGTACTATGAATCATTAACTGGAATTTGGTGGAACTTCTTCGATTGAACAAGACTTGGTGAAGGCAAGGGAGACAATCTGCAAAACATTAGTTAGGCTTTGTCTATCTGTACAAAAAAGAAATTAGTTCAGCTCTCCAGCCTGCAGATAAATTGAACGTATATGGTGAAAACTGGAGAAATTTGTAATAGGAGCCTTTACATTGGAAGGGGACATATAAGGCATACAAGAAGAAATCTTACATCAGTAGATTACTCAATGCCGGCAGAGCTATGACCTTCACTTAGTTCTATGTCAAGAAATAAAATTGTTTTTTTCTTTAACTGTCTCTAAACACCTTCAATCTGTTTTCAGAAAAATAACTGTTTGTGACAAGACTTATTCTTTTCAGCATTGCATGAACTCATCAAGAAGTTGAGGTAGTAACTTCAGTCTGTAACATTTATGTGATATGCATATCCATACACGTTTCATCTATAGATCAATGAAAATCTAGATGTATGATTTATATTAGCTGATAAGAAAACATCTAACAGCAATACGATACAATGGCAAAGTCAAAGAAATTGAAAGCAATACCATAATGAGTAACAGCAATAATTCAAACTTTGCACTGGAACAAAAGCAAACAAAAAACCTACTTTCAGATATGCTGAAAATCACTAAGTACAAAGCTACACCATAGTTATCTGACTTGCCCCCCAAAAAAATTGGTTTAGTTTTCACATGAAAGTACAATTTTTTGTTATAAGGGTAAATCTCTGAAGGCAAATCAACATACATCAAGCCAACAGACTGAAACAGTTCTAAAGCCAAACACTGCTACCCACTCTGGGTAATGAAGATACAAAAAAAAACCTGTTATGTTGGTTCCAGCTTATAAGCATCAAGACAAGTGGAAAACAAAGTATGAATAGCCATTGTTTAAAGCTCAGGTGCTAAAGAATGCAATTAACAGGAAAAGAAAAAAAAAATATTGCCTCTTAAAAATCAAGACACGTTCTAACTTGTAAACTTCTTTTGATCATGCAAGTCACGTTTTTTAAAAAGGGTTTCTCCTTTTACAGCCAAATCCATTGCACTGGCAGTGCAAGGTAAGCATACTTTGACTCTTTCAGCAGGCACAGTAAGTTTACTCTGGGGGTGTGAAAGGCCTATGTAAGCATCCCCCTTTGGTGATTCTGCTCACAAACAAAGCTGATGAAACCACCTCCAACACATCTCCACATCTTCAACCCAAATCAATTTTCCTAGCTTACTATTACATTTACAGCAAGCTACCCGTTTTTCATTTTTTGTAGGGAATACAAAAACGTTCCAGTGACAATTAATTCGCAGCCTGAATTCTAAATGTGTTACATTAACATGACGTACTACAAAGCTCCTATGCACGTTATTTCCAAACTTGAGGTTGCAACTTCAGTTCAACTTCTTTTTCTGGTCAATTTTACCAGAGCACTGTTAAAATCTCCAAAGTTCAAATAACCATAAAGCAGGACAAAATCACAAATGTTTCAGATCTTAGCTCTGGCTTTGACATTTGTTGAACTTACTGTCATTTGACAATACTTGTGTCTTGCACTTTCTCCTCTCTCCTATGCAATGATCAGATAAAAGAATAAAAAAAAAACCATACAGGAAACTGACCAGCCAGGCTGGCAGAAAAGGGAAACAAAAATTCCTAGAAAGGCAATCCACAGAGCGAATGAAACCCCCATATCCATACACTCAATTTTGATAGTTTTAATGTTTTTCCAAGGGATAAAAGTGAAATTCGTGTTAAGATTTTTTTTCTATTGCACTATACTAAAAACATTTTCTTGCTCTTGCACTAATAATTAAACGCATACAAAATGCTAAGGCACTTGAGATACAAGTTCTGGTTCCTTTTGTATCTCCATGTCATCAAATGAATCTGAAAAGTCTGAGTTTTTATTTGCAGCATACAGCTACAAAATAAAAATAACGTGAACAAATTAAAACATTTTTTAGAATAGTGATGGTAAAAAGTGCTGGAATGACAACCTTAAGTCTTCTATTATTAAGCACGAGGCTCAATACTGCAAGCTTCCTCACTTCTACTAGTGTGTCTCAGTCATATTCTATATACAGGAATTCTGTATATTTTTACATTTAGCAAATCTGTTCCTTTTCTCCCGAAACTGCTGGTTGCCAGCAGTTTTGTAACAAACGTTAAAAACAACTCAAACAAGAACAACGAAACAACAACAAAAAAATCACCAAACAAAAAAACAAGACTGACATTAAGAAAGCAGTTTAAACCCCAAATAAGCATATTTTGCAACAACAAAAAAATCACTAAGGTAATACATGAGATAATAAAAACTAAGGAAATGCAAAGCGCACAGACTTAAGCAATATTATAACATAAAATTAAACACTGCTATAGAGGCCCAAATGGTAAAGGGACAGCCCTAACAAAAGAAGCATAAAAAAAAAACCACAAACAAACAAACAAACAAAAAAATCCAAAAAACCAAAACCAAACAAAAAAATGAGAACAAAAAAATAAAAGCACAAAATCATACAGAACTAAGCCCGAGTGCCCCTTAAATCAGGTAATTCTTACCAACCAGGCAGAGCAAATATAGCTGTAATTCTTTTAGTAGGCCACAGCGATGCAGTTACTCTAGATGCACAGTAAATGAGTTTGATGTATTAGCTTTTCAAATTATGTAAGTAGTCAATAAAACTCACAAAGGCTCTTCTTACAAATGAATGCTATAAAAATCTCAGGCACCAAAGGTAATTGTTCCATATTTCACTCTGATATATGGAGTTCTAAAGCACACTCACTGAAAATTACCGTTTTCTTTCACATAAGGAAAAGACTAATCAGATATGCTTTCATAAAACAAAAAACAAAACAAAAAAACCCACAAACAACAAACCAAACCAAAAAAAACCCACAAAACAAAAACACCATAAAAAAGGCTGGGAGGTAGAACTGTAACTTCAAAAAAATTCTTCAATATTAAATCCAGAAAATAACAAGTGGTAGTAAAGGAATTCTTAGTCTTGGACTGACAGTTCATTAGTGAAACCCAACGGCCTTTTTCAGTTCACTTACAGCGTAGAAGAGTAACTTGTGCCACAGAGGGACATTATCAACTTCAGACACAAACTCATTATTAGGTTTAGTTAAAGACAATTTCAGATACGCCCTACACAGAAGTTTTCCAGGGGTTGAGACTTACAGTCTTTCTACCACTCCCCTCAACTACTTCAGTACTCCTGTGACAGGAAAGCCTCACAGCAATCATAGAACAGTTAGGGTTGGAAAGGACCTTAAGATCATCTAGTTCCAACCCCTCACCATAGGCAGGAACAATGATTATACAAATTGAACAAAAAAAAAAAAAAAAACAAAACAAAAAACAGAATCACACTTCTACCAGATAAAAGTCACATGTAAACAACTACTTTGTTTTTTTGTTTTTTGTTTGTTTTTTTTTTGGGGGGGGGGTGGTTTGTTTTTTTGGGGGGGATGATAGTAATCCTTCAGTTTAAGAAGTCTCTGTTAAGAAGGAAATGACAATCTGGAACACAGACATCTTAGCCTTATTTCTCTTCTGTGAAAAAAAGTCAAGTTTATAGCACACATTTTAGCAGCATAGCAGAATTACACATTCATCAACAAATTTATTCCTAGAACAAAGCATTTTCAGTAAATTCTTTTTGTCAAACTAGTTTCTACTACTCTATTTAAAAGACATAGAAGTGTACGAGTGCAAAGCAAATTAACTGACAGTGTAACAGACAGTATTCCATTATGAGGCAAAGGAAATTAACTGACAGTGCAATAGACAGTATTCCATTATGAGGCTATGCCTTTTTTCTTCAAGCATGAAACATTTGGTAAAAGAGGAAAAAAAATTATCTTCTGAGACCAACAATAAATTCCTCAGACACAAAGCTACACACACCTGTTGCCATGTGGCTTTCTACAAAAGCCACACTGCTTGTTGGGCACCCAAACATATTTGCTTTCACTAACAGAGGTGTGTTCCAAGCCTTCCCGTTTAACCGTAGAAATGTTATCTGGAATGAACAACGGAGGTTCATCAAGTGAAAGACTTCTGCTACTTCTTCTCTGGCGAGGTTGGAGATTCTTATCAATTCGTTTTGATTTGTTTTTTTCTTTATCATCCTCCTTCAGATGTTCTACAACAGTGGGATCTTTTGTCTCTGCCTCTTCCTTTGTGGAGCTGTTTGGTTTTAGAACAGTTGCAAGCTGGTGTTTCTGCCCCTGAGCTTGCTTCTGACCAAGATTTGAAACATGCCCTGACAATGTGTGTGCAGAGTGGTGGGTATCTTTAGAAAAGCTATGATGAGTAGGAGATTTCTCACTTGCTCTTTGAATTGATGACTTCTGTACTTGCCCAGAAGTTTGGACTCGGGGTATTTTCTTCAGCATTGTATTGGTCTGCTTTTTTACAGTCACCCCTGAAATACAGCTCTTTGCTTTCGAACTCAGGTCAGACTGCTTCTTTCTAATTTTAACTGGGTTATTTGGATGCTGATGGCTCTCTTGATCATCTGCATTCCGCTTCAGACTTGCTGAATATGGACTATGAAGCCCTGAAACTGTAAGACCAGCTCTTGCTCTTGAACGTGTTATTTCTTGTTGCGCTGCACCCGACTTCTGTCGAGTACCTGGAGTCAGATTTTGTTTATTCTGTGGAACAGATTTACTATGCCGGGGTCTAATATTCTTGTCACATTTTGATGGAATGCTAACTTGTTTATCATCATCCTGAGACTTTGATGCTTCAGGGCTTTCTGCTTTAGTACTGATCTGCTGCTGTACATTTTGGCTTGCCTGGTCAAGATCAACGCTTTCCAAAATGCTAATTCCTGGGTCAGCAGAAGTAAACTCTTTGCTGTTTAAGTCTTTATTATCAAAATCTGTACTGTCCAATGGTTTCTCAGATGAAGTTACAGTTTTCTCCATTTCCTTGTCATTATCTGCAAGTTCTGTTATACATTCCTTTACTGACAGCATATTTCCATCAGGAACTTCCACATTCTGGGAACCTAAAATACAATCAACCCCCTCCTCTACAGAGCTGGACAAACTCAAAAAGGTCTCACAGATTTCACTTGGATTCACACAAACACTAGATGGATCATTAGCTTTTCCAGTTACCCCACTTTGTTCGTGCTCTTCTGTTTTCTTCTTCAATTCCTCTGTTTTATTTTCAGTATTTTCTTCTGAAGAAGTTTTAGAGACCACTGAATCAAGCACATCATTTGCTTCATTTTTAACTGCAGCAATTTCAGTATCTGCAGATACTGAACAAACTGATTCAACACTTTCAGATTCAGTCTTCATTGCAAGCTCTGTTATTTCCTTTGTTTCTCCAGAAGAAGGAAAACAGGCTCCTGCTAAACTAGCACAACTTAACTCTTGGGATGCTTCCTCAACTTTTGCCTGGTATGGGGTTTCAGACTTTACTTCGTTCACGTGTTCAGGACCAGGAAAACATTCTGTATTACTTTGGGATGCTGTAACTGCTGCTGCAGTTCCTTCTATCTGTCCTGATCTTCTTGTACTACGCCTAACTTCTTTAGGCTGCTCCGCTTTCAAGGGTGCAGCAACATCTGTCTCTTTAGCTGGACTTCTCTCTTGTTTCTGTCCAGTTTTTGGAGCAGATCCACTTTTTACAGATGATTTCTTGGTATTAACTAGAGGTGCAACATTTGAACGCTTGGCTAGCGTGCTCTGTCGCAAACTCCGTACTGGTTCTAGGAAGGGAGAAAGAAAATATCTTAGCTATAGTGCATCCTCCTCTTTGCAAATACAAGACCTATGTAGAATAGAACTGATTTAGCTTACTGGACACAAAGAGAACTTACAACTTAGGTGTTTACTAAACTTAAAATACCCAACCAAATAAAACCCAAACACCCTTCCCCAAACAAACTAACACACCCCCCTCCAAAAAAAAAAAAAACAAACAAACAAAAAAACCACAAAAACAAGCAACAAAAAAAAAACAAACAAAATCCACAAAAAGCCGTCACAGCTGTCCACTTTAAAAAGTAGTAAATTACTTGCATTTCAATTTTACACTACTACAGTATGGAGGTAAGTCCTCATTATTCTAATGGCTACAAAAGTTCTGAATAGTATATAACAAAACAGAAGTGAGAACAGAGGCAATCAAAATCCACGGTACTTCTCTACAGTTCAATTTTTTCTACCTCAAGTAAAAGTTGCACAGGTAAGTTATATTGTGTTTGGAAGTAAAGCTGTGAAGCTTACAAAGCTTTTAGACAACACAGTACCAGAATCTGGGATCCAATCATATTCTCACTTGATGCCATCTCCTACATTTTCTAAACAAGACACCATCCCCGCATGGCGTCGTCTTTTTAAAAAGCATACTCATCAGCTTTGTACCACAGGCTCTTGTTTAAATTCTGACTTTATTTTTTTTAACTCAGCCTACACTACAGGGGGAATAAGCAGTGCCGTAAATAACTCCATCAATTCACCAAGTTAGAAAAACCCTAACCATAAGAAACTAGCTGCCACACAATTTAAAATTTGATTAAAATACTTAGGCATATTGAAATATTTTGATGGAAGACTCTGACTGGAATTGCTATAAAACTATTTAAAACAAGAAGAAAATACACTAACAAAAATCACTACATTTAAAATTTTAATTTAAAATAAAGAAACACGCTAACCTAATATTCCAATGTTATTTGCAAATCCACCATGCTTTTGTTAGTGAAGAACCACAGTGCTAACCTGATGCAGGTAAAAGGATCAAAATCTTAAAAATTCCTATCAGGACCACTGGCCAAAAAGTGGACACAAAATATTTATCAAACAGGAACTCAAACTGAGTAGTACTCTATGAATGCTGACTTCAAGCTGCAGTGTATAAAAATGATGTATCTGTACTTGAATTCACAGAAGCAAACATCAAAGCTTTACTTTAAGCTTATAAATGTTGGGGGTGTGGAATTATAAAAATTTAATTTACTTTAAATGTGCAAATACACATAATATATTGAATGCCCACCTTGTGCCATTAATCGTGGTGATTTTCTTGGTGATGTGACTGATGTTTCCTCACAACGGCTCCTCAAATTCCTGTTAGGTAAAACAAGCTCATCTTCATCGATGGTGTCATTCCCACTCTCTTTAACTCCTTCTTCATCCATAATATCATCAAGACCAACCACTGGAAAAAACAAGCAAACAAGAAAGAGCCTAAAACTTAAAATGATCACAAATACTGCAGCTGTAATGCCAAGCAAGACAGGGGAAGAGACAGGGAAAAATTAATTTGCCATCTAAAAACAAACAGGAAAAAATGAAGTAACGCAAGAAAAAATTTCCATGTGAGGCAGTTTCAGTGTAGAAGAAGCTATTACTCAAAGCTTAAAATTCTGTAGCTTTATTCCTTATAGCTTTTTGGTGGACTTGCCTTTTTATTGTTTTGGGTTTGTTTTTTTTTTTGCCACAGGAAGGTCCCCAGTCTTAGAGGATCAGCTGTCCCTCACTGTCCCTTCCCACCTAAGAAAAAGTGAAGAAAGGTAAACAGCAGAAAGAGCTGATCCAGCAGTGCAGAGTTTAAAAATCACAGTTTTCTCACAGGACACAACTTTAAAACTTTAAGTCCCACCCACATCACATATCTGCAACCCCTTTTGGGAAGAGTATGGAGTGCAGCATGCACTAGTCTCCCAGGAGAGCAAGAATATTATCTTTGTTAAATGCCTAACCTCCACTACAAAGGATCCCAGAGGTTTTCCCTGCAAATAAATTTCCTAACAGACAGGCCACTGTACCAGCCATTCTCCTCACCTTCTCTAAGTTTAGTTCTGCAATGGTAGCCTCTCCTATCGCAAGATCCTATGTGTGATTAATGAATCCTGGTCCCTGTGGAATGAGAAATTTGCAAGATCAAGCCAAACACCCATGTGACTTTACAAAACATGTAGGAGGGTCTGACAAATACAGCACAGACTCCAAACAACCAAATATGCCCATTTTTCACTATTCAGGAAACTAACTAGAAGCATTTTTAAGATAAACTACCTCACATGATAGAAATAAGATACCTAAAAATTTCTATCAATTGCTTACTTAAAACTGATTTAAATCAATAAATTTACCTTAGAAATCAAAATAAACAATAGAAATTAAAAATTGTTAAAATCTTTAGACTGTCTCAAAAAAATCTCTCAATTCTTGCTCCTTTTCAAGTCTGATGTTACTACAACTTAAAAAAAATAATGTTCTTGCAAAGGCACTACAATAATGAGCATACTTTTAAGATAACAAAAATTGGAAGTTGCAGAACACTGCTCCTAATGACTATCAAGCCTGTAATTCAATCCACAAGCACCTGTCATGAAGAATTAAAAAAAGCCAACCAAACCACCTGGTAATTTTAAAGTTCAAGTATTAAGATTTTAAAAAGCCTCTTAAGGAAGCCTGACCCTGGTACCAGGTAATCCGCACTCTGAACTCCAAAATTAGATGGTTGCCAGGAGCTGAAAGCTAGGAGTTTCTTGAACTGACAATTTAATTTTACTCATTTTAACAATAATTTTTAGTTACTGTATTGTGCACATCAATTTACAGGTAAAGTGTGTTTCATTAAATTACTGGCAACTTTCACTTTCCAATACACAGAGCCACCTTTATGTCTATGTGTATGTATTTATGTAACAAACACCACACACAAGCTCCAGAGGACTGATAAGATGATCTTACTTCACTCATCCAAATATTCCTTAATCACTTATTTGCTATAAGCTACCTCCTGGGGAAAAGGACACACTGGCAAAAAGATGACATTACAAGTGCCCTATTACACTTTATTTTCCCCTAAATATCTAATACTTCCCACTGTCCAAGATGGAAAACTGAACAAGACGGACTCATCCTAATTCCGGCTGCTCATTCTTGTGTTCTCAGAGGCATCCCACCAACTGCTCTGCACTTTGGTATTAGCATTCTCATTAAAGAACATTCCTTCAAAATGTGGAACTGCTATTGGGGAATAGACTGTGACAAAGGAGGCTCCTTTCAGATCCTCTTATGTTTCCTCACTGTAAAACTAAACTACCAAGCTATGGAAGACAACATTACAAATGAAAACTACTCAGACTTCTGAAACAGCTCTGGAGCAGATTTCAGGGCTGCCATTGTTCAGGGCTTTATGATGTTCTTGCTCAAGTTACTGAATTTACACACCCTCCTTTATCAATAACAAACGGGACACATTTAGTCTACTGTTGACAGACAGTTTGAAATATTAGAATTAAAGTATTTTCATACTTACAAGACTCTGTGCTGTAGCTTTAATTTTACAGAGGAATTTGAAGCACAGAATCTTGCAAATTTCAAACCACCTGAGCTATAACTCGGCTAGTACAGCCCCATGAGGCCCCAGGATGAGGAGCATTCGACACAGACCCTGCTGGGAAGAGAAAAAGGGACAGAGAACAGTAATAGATAACAGAGGAGATTAGGAAATTAAATTATGAAAAAAGAAGCAGAAGTAGAAAAACAGCATTGGGAAAAGTAAACAAACAAAAGCAAAACCAGACAGAACTAGAAAGATATAGATGATCTTAGTAATATTTAAGATTATTTCAGTA
This sequence comes from Pezoporus occidentalis, assembly GCF_034315485.1. Classification (NCBI taxonomy): domain Eukaryota; kingdom Metazoa; phylum Chordata; class Aves; order Psittaciformes; family Psittacidae; genus Pezoporus; species Pezoporus occidentalis. The sequence goes on from NW_026914829.1 coordinate 375,247, forward strand.
ATACAGAAATTAAGACAGAAGGATAAAACATAAAAGAAAGGAAAAAATAAAGGAAAAAACGTGAATAGAAAAAGTTGTACACCAGTGTACAACTGAACAAGCTGCAAACAATGAAATTATGAGTCACAGTCAACATATTTGTACTGGAAAAGACACCACTGGCCTTCACATTATTTTGAGTCTCTCCATTACTTGTGAAGTATTTAAATTTCCAAACTGCTGTGCTGATGTTTATGTTATACAATAACAGAATAACATGCAGAAAAAAAAAAATTCACTTGCAAGTTTAAAGTAAAATTTTCCATGCATTAAAACAAAAGCATGGCCATTTTTTAACTCTTCAGCAATGTAAAACTGAGCAAAACAACCCTTACTTGCTGGTAGTAAAAGAGGGACAGAGAAGAAAATAGCCCTAAAAACATTATCAAAATCTTAGAACTTTATAAATCTTTATTTTTATTAATGCAAGTCTTCCTTTGATTTTCTTCAGCCAAAATTAGAAATACTAAGGTATTACTAAGTCTCTAGACTGCAAATGAAGATGGCATACTTCATATTAAAACATTTTTCTATTGACATTTGTGATGCATACATCCAATAGACAGAATTAAAAATGCTCTGTTAGAAAAAAAAAAATGTATTTGCAAGAGAAACAAGGCCACTGATATAATTTATGTAAGGAAACACCGAATTCCAACTGTTTTACAAAAGTTTTCCTGTAAGCCTGTAACCTGCTTAAGAATTTGCCTGTGAGTACTCTGTACTGACTGCCCAGTGTAAGAAAAGAATCACAATAAGTACCATGTGAAACACTGAAGATTTACTCCTATTCTTCATTAATCTCTGAATTGTAGAGGGATTTTCTCTTTTGAATAAAACATATGAAAATCAACTAGGATTAATAAATTTAATAAAACATGCATCTTTCAAAAAAAGACGGGAGTTACATCACAGGGCTACTGGTTTATGGTTCTTTAGCCACAGGCCTGTTACTTTGGAAATGAGGAGTAGTAAAGAACAAATTTCATCAACAAAGTAAAAACACAGCACCAAACCAAGCACTTTAAACCACATTAATTTATAAAGAAGAGAGCCTTTATATGAGCTCTGTCATTCATAAATACATGAACTGCCTTTTAAATCCTATTATACATCCAAACTCTCTCCATTAATAAAACTGATCCAAAGGAATAAATAACTAAAGCTTTCAAATGGTAGCTTCTTACCTACAAACAGAAAAGAGTGAAAAATAAACATTCTCCAGGTTCTAAGTATAATACCAATATAGTAAATTTAAATTTTATACAGGAAAGTTACTACCTTGGTCACAAGAAACTGTACAACTGTTCGCATGGACAGCTTGGAGGAAGGAAGGCATAAAGAGGTAAGAAAACTTGAGAGAAACAACATTAGACTTAATTTTGGGCTGCATTCTGAAGGTTACACTCAAAATTATTTCATCTGCAGGAGGAAAAATACACACACATTTGGATTTAGTGAAAAAAGCCTGCCATGACTTACACGCCCAAACAGGACACTATCTAAAGAAAAGACACACTTGTAGTCAAAACAATTGGTTTGGCTTCAGAGATTCAGTAGGTGATCACGATTTTAGCAGAGGTAATGCTGCTTTCAATAGAAGTCATGAAAACACAGTCTAAAACTAGAAAGAACAGACTGCATCTGAGTGAAACAATTTCCCAGCAGCAATACAGAGGGACAGGAAAAAAAGGACAATTAAAAGATGTCCTTAAGAGTCTTAGTACACTCTTGTAGGGTCAGTTTTCCTCATCATTAATGAGAAACACCTGATTTAATAAACACTCAAACTAAATTGGTTTGATTTTTTATTATTAAATCCAGAAATGTTTCCAGATGATACGCAATTCAAATTCCGTTACCTCTATTACATGTATAATCAAACTGCCCCAGTAAATGACATCCTGAAAAGCTATGGAACTTGTGATAGCTGAGAAATACAAATGTAGTGTGAGTGTTGGTTATTTAGTTCAACTGCATGTGACCAGTCTGACTTGCTATGCTCACAAGCTTATAAAAGTAGTGGATAAGGTTCCAGCATGTCTTCCAGCAGGAAATTACAGAAGAAATCAGAAAACTTATCACTAGGGTACCATCCAAAGCTGAAAAAAAAGTGTTGCTCTCAAGAGTTAAGTCACATTCTAAGCTTCAGAAGTTTTCACTTCTGACCAATGAATTGCTCAGGAGAAACAAACAAAAAAAAACCCACAATACAGCAGAACCACACTTCCACACCCACCCATACCACGCAAACATTAAAAATGCCAAAGTGCCCCTCCTGTGTCAGTCATTCAGTTCTTGGAAAAACAGCCACCAGACCACTCTGATGACCAGAAACACACACCTAAAACATGGTATCGGACACTTCTGCTTGTTTCAAGAACTTTGGTTACACTTAGCTCTCAAAAGCCTCATTTTGTCAAAATATGTCCTTCAACTGGCAAAGACAGCGTATGTATCTGCTTCCCCTATCAACAGTAGGTCTTACTGCTAATACCTACTTCAGTAAACTGCTTCTTCCACTACTGCTAAGGCTCCTAGGAGCTGCAGTGAATAATAAGATCTGTGGACAGCTTTTACCTTGATTCATTCAATACAGAAAACTTCCTAACTGTCCTATAAGAGCAGCAATCTGCTCTCTCTAACTCCACAAACCTGCAACTCAGCTACATCTTCACAGTTCAGCAGTCACTCTTCACAAACACATCCTAAAAGGATTTCAGCATAACATCTGTTATTTTGACCCATAACCTTTCCAGCTTATGAGAAGGTCAGAGTTCCTTCTACATCTGCTCAAAGCCATTACCAGGATCACCTGCAAAGAATCTTCTCCAAATATGTAACTTCAATGAAAATTGAACAAGACAACCCTATTCAGTTACTCAGTGGCAATCACCAAGCCAGCTCACAGAGTAGACAAAGATCCACAATGTAACCTAACTGAAGGACTCATTTTGATCCAGCACAAACTGGATTCAGGCCAAGACATGAACACAAGACTACTTTACTGGTATTGATACAGTTCTTCCTATCAATAGATAGGAAACAGATATCCATTCTATACTCCTTATTGTTTGTCACACACCAGTACTTTTGATTATGAGATACTCAGTACAAGGAGGACGTGGACTAAAAGGCTCTGGGACACCCTCCTGCAGCCTTCCAATACTTCAAGAAAGATTCTACAAATGACAGGGACAGACTTTTTAGATGGCCTATTGCAACAGGACAAAGGGTAGTGGTTTTAAACTAAAAGAGGGTAGATTCAGCCTAGATATAAGGAAGAAATTTTTTACAATGAGGATGACACCTGGAACAGGTTGCCCAGAGAGGCGATAGATGCCACACCCCTGGAAAACTTCAAGGTCAGGTTGAACAGGGCTCTGACCAACTTGGTCTAGTTGAAGATGTCCCTGCTCTGCTCCTTGCAGGGGGGGTTGGACTAGATGACCTTTAAAAGTTCCTTCCAACCCAAGCTATTCTACGATTCCATGCTATCATCCTCCCCAGGAGAAGCACTTCTAATCCAACTCACAAAACTTGCGTTGTCTGGATAGATGCCTCTAACAAGCACTGACTGGAAATTAAACTTCAACTCACAGAAAGCTATGTGTTTCTGTCTTACAGACAAGTACTTGAGCTGTTTAAAAAACATACTGGTAGCAATTGGTTACATGACATACAGTCATATAACTGGTAACTCAGCATACAGAGCTTGCTACGAACAAAAAAGCTAGTTCATGGTAAATGATGTGCAATATAAACCCGGAAGCTAAGCAAGACAGATGCAATGTTGATAAGTAATAACTCTGGATTAGGCCTGTAAAAAACACCCAACAAGAACTAATGTCAATGTAGCTGTAAGAAAAATAGCAAAAAACCTCAGTTATGAGCAAGAGAGAAAGTGTCCTTGGACAAAAAGACTTGATCTCCAAAATGAGGCAGAGAAAATGTCACGATCACGAGTAATTTGGTACGGGAGTAAGCATGCCTGAAACGAGTCTTTCTCAAAGCTGCTGACACTCACATATACCCATGGTCACCTGAGAAATTTCATATTTAGAACATGGTACAAGCTCCTTGGGTTGAAAGACTATAGTGTCTTGGTTTGTGTACACATTTACAAATACTCTTGAACTCTGCTCAAACCTGGCTTTCAAAGAAGTATTAGTTAGCCACACCTTCTGCTCCTCCATGTTGTCTATGATACCTAATACCACTTTAGGCAGCTCACCTCCTCAATCCAACTACTTTTACCTTTATGTCTTCAGCTTCCTCACAGCAATCAAATAAGCTATAGCATGAAATCTTCACCACTTTAAAAACTGGACTGAAGAGAGTACATTCCAGTTATTCATGGAGCAGTCTGTCCTTTGCTGGCTCTCTAAACTAATTTCCATGAGCATTTTGTTCTTTTTCTTAAACAGTTCCATGGTCTAGGCATGGATTACGCAAAATACTGTTTGAAGGTCTAAAATAAATTGTAGTAAATAAATCTGTACCTCTGGAAAAAGTTAACTTTAACTCTTTTCTTCCTGAATGGTATCAATACCATAAAAAACACCATCATCTATCATTCCAGCATCTCCTAAGTCTTGCCCTCATTAACTTAAATAGGTAACAACAAATGTACCTCAACCTAGTAAAACTTTACTGACAATACATTTTTCTAAGTACAATTATAGCCCTAGTGAAAGAGCCAATAACAAACCATTCTGTTACCATACTGCTTAAAGCAATAGGGGGCTAAGGGGTAAGAACTGGAAGGATCAGAATAAAGCACACCATCATTCCATATGACACACCAATGGAGTTGTAGCTCTAAGGATGCAAGTAAGGCAAGTTTTGTGGGAAAGAACTGCGCTTTTTTATTTTTTAGACAAATTGATGTTGGGGCAAAGATTAGCTTTCACACATAATGCCTGGGAAAAAAAAAACAAAACCAAACAACAGGCTTTGTAAGCATAATTCTTACCAAGGGTACTATTATCTTGTATGACTGCATTCTTACCAGCAGACTACATAAGCTGTGTTAGATCACCAGTAGTCTCAGACAGATCAAATCAATCATGAGCTGTATGAATACTCAAGGAAGAAAGACACGCAAAGAATCTTTCCTTTAACCTGATAATTGTTATTCTCAACTAAACAAAAACCCTATAAATATATACTGTGGTCCTACCATCTCAGAATAGGGACAGTTCTTATCAAGACCTAGAAAGAATAAGCAACAGCAAGAACATTTCATGTCTGTTTGAATGCATACTACATTAATTCAAAATTGTATGTTTTCATTTATTTACTGAAATATGGCTCTACTCTTGCTTTCAGATTAAAAAAAAAAAATTTAAATTAACAAACTCCTCTAAATCTAATCATTTTTTGATTCCCTTAGTCTGCAGACAGACTGAAATAACAGCCCTCACATAAGAGAGTTAGCTTGCTTATTTTAATGGACCTGAAAAATTGTGATTATTTTACCATCAGTAGTATTAATTATTGCACTGCTGATTATTTTTAGGATAAATATGTGCCAAGAAGCCCTCAAAAGTCTCCCTACAACTGCACCCAATGGTTAATTGAACAGTATAGGTTTACTAGAGGCTGCACAGGATGCAATGTGAAAAAAGGATCTGCATCACTGTTTTATTGGAAGGAAATAAAAAAAAATTAGAGGAGGAATTTGGTTGTGTACGTTGTACACTCATGCACATTAAGACCGACATGCTTTTGTTTTGGGGATTACAAAAATGTATGAGGATACAGACTACAGACAGAATAACAAAAATATTAAGGATGGCCTCAAATAATATCCTACTAAAGTAGTAAAGACCAAATGTCTTGTTCTGGCTTTGTAGTTTGCTTTTCAATCACCTGAAGTCTGTATTACCTCTTATTTACAGGTTGGGTTTTTTTTGGTTTTGGTTGTTTTTTTTTATCTCTGCACTGTAACAGACTTAGTGAGGGTGAGAATTTAGTCTGCTAGTAGGAACACGAGCTATCTATTGCATCAGAAAATGACTGGGATTTTCAGAAACAGCTATAAAAGTTACTGGAAAAAATACACGTTGACATAATCAAAGTGACCTACACCACCTTTCAGTAATGAACCCAAGATATTTTTTTTTTTTTTAACTTTCACTCAAATAGAAAAATATTAAGCAGAGTGTCCTTTCGTCTCTTACAACAAGCTGGTTTCATTATTCTAACTGTTCATCAATATAAAGAATTTTAGCGACTGCTCACCCTTTAAAAAACAAAAAAAAACAAAAAAAAACCATACACACACACACACAAAAAAAACCACCCTTCAAAAACTACTCCACAACACCTAAAATTATTTTTATTTAAAACTTTTCTCTAAATTGTTTCCAAACAGTAAACAAAAAAAGAGAACTGTATTACCATTGAGGGTTTTGCCTGAAGCCAACCAAACCAAAGCACCCAGAATCCATATCAACCCAGTACTAGAATGCCTAGAACTAAACAAATAACCCTGAGGTCAGAGCAGTAATTCATACAACTCTCATACTCCTACTGCTAATCCAGAATTACTACATTTTTTTAAGACAACTAGCAACTTCACTGATGAGGCACAGTATGTACTCTAAACAAATCATGACTTTAATTTGGAATAATTTACACGTACTCAAGGCAAAGCCTAAATTACTCCTGATCCAGATTAGGAGCCCTCCTCTACGGTTAAGCAACAAAGTTAAAAAGAACTGCAAGTAGTTTACATGCCAGGCATGTAAGCAGCGTAACAAAAAGGGCAGGAAGGAGACAGAAATCCCAAAGTAATACTTCTACATCACAAAAAAGGGTTTGTACTAGAGTATAACTGTAATTTAAATTGTAATCTTAAAAAATTATAAGATTTACCTGTTGAACAAGGCATCTGGAAATTGGGATCATTGCTATCCAAAACAGGCAAACAGAACTGTGCACTTGCAGATCCTAGCATAGGATCCTTATCGCTGAGCATGTTCTTCAGCGAATCCTCTAAGACATTTTGACTTGTACTAAAATCCTCACAGCCTTCATTCTCCAGGTTGGATCCTAGAAATAGGGCATCATCTAAGTGTTCAGTAGGAATTAAATGGTTAAATGTATCAACTATATCCATGAAGAGTCCTGTGTGTCTTTCAGCCCTATAGAAAGACAAGAAAAATACCATAAGAAAATAAGCTACAAATTATAAAACACCTAAGAAAACAGCAAATTGTTTTGGCTGCTGTGTTTTATAAAGAATGCTTAAGGTATTTTAGAATCGTAACAAACAGAAGAATCTGCTTATGCCTCAGGACGGCTGACTGCACAGCTAAAGATCAATTCTCCAACTGATTATTTAAAAAAAGAAATACCATGCTAAGTTAATATAAACTCTGCTATCAGTATCAGAGTACTGCCACTTCTACAGTGTGGGTAACTGAAGCACCTCCTTTCTAAAATTTGTTTAAACCTTAACCAACCGAAAGAAGTGGGACACTGGGGGGGGGGGGGGGGGATAAAACTAACCTGGTTAACAGCACTGCTAGTATACCTCACCTTTAAATGTGAAAAAGGTGAGGTCAGCTTCTACCAACACCAGTGGAGCTGAGAAGGCTCGGGAGCCTGACACACCAGGCCCAAAACTGAGAAGAACTGTATTTCTGTTCATAAAAGAACTACCAAGTACTTCATAACAAGAAACTATTTTTAAGCAGCAAGGCCTTATTATTTTTCACTTATCATTAAATTCAATAAAGTTACAGAAACTTTAGATTAAAACCTGACCTCAATCAAGTACATGAGAATTCTGAGCGGCCTTCAGCCAAGAGCCTTTTAGAAGTTTCCATTTTGAAGAAGTTTAGGTAAAACTGAAGGAACTGTATTCAAAGCTGGCACCTGCATTCTACAAGAAGGTATTTTCTACATCCCTGATGTGAGATACAGCAGAAATGCAACTACTGCAGCAGAGATTCAACTAATAAGAATGTATGACACAACACAGTAGAAAAAAAAGTTATCAAAGTGCTTCTTCAGAACCTTAGCATAAGCACATCTTAGAGTGGAAAGAGAGAATTATAGCAAATATCATCACAGAAGCAAGGAAAATGGAGTAGTGCAGCAGTGCCTTGCTTAATTTGGTATAAAGGAAAGTCTGAGAGACCAGTTTTGGCATACACAAAGCTGTTCAAGCTTTGGGAACAGGAGAAGGACTTCTCTCCCTCTCCCTCTCCTTCCTTCATCATCCCTCTCCCACACACTAGACAGGATTTTTTTTGTTTTGTTTTCTTTTTTTTTAATGAACACACTAATTAAAGGAAAAGGAGGAGATTTAGAGTTTGCAGTGCTTGAATTACTTTCTAGACCCCTATTCCAGCAACCTGCCACTATACAAATCCAAGTACCTCCTAATGCTTACTGTAACAGTAAATATGCTTCCTTATATGCATTAATGGGACATTTCTGGTTTAGCAATCAACAGGGGAAATCCTAGCCATACACATGTAAGAGCTCTGATACAATTTCAACCCTATTTACACAATTTATTTAATTTCCAAAATTAACAAAAACTACACGTGAGCATTAAAAAAATGTTTCTTTTTGCTTTGTTTTTGTTTGTTTGTTGTTTTGTTGGGGTTTTGTTTGTCTGTTTGTGGGCTTTGTTTTTTATTTTTTGCTTTGTTTGCGGGGATTGGGGGCATTTTTTTTTTTTTTAAGTATGTCGGTCTTCCTTCTCCCACAGGGCAACTCAGGAGAACAATGGTCAGGTACAGCATTATGCCTTTGAAGAGCACAGTGCCTTTACAGTATCTACACGCTAACCATGACAAAACAGTCTAATACACAATGTCCTACTGATGCAACAGCTAGCAAGAAGCAAAGTGAGGCCACAGCAGGTTGTTATAGTTTAAGCCCAGCCGGTAACTCAGAACGATGCAGCCACACTCCCCCCGCCACGTTCGTTCTCTCCCCGCGCCAGGAGGGATGGGGAGGAGAATCGAAATAATGTAACTCCCACGGGTTGAGATAAGAACAGTCCAGTAATTAAGGTATAACACAAATCACTACTGCTACCACCAATAATAATAATGACAAAGGAAATAACAAGGGAAGAGACATCAATTTGATGGATGGACCAGTGTGGGCTTGCAGCCCAGAAAGCCAACCGTATCCTGGGCTGCATCAAAAGGAGTGTGCCCAGCAGGTCAAAGGAGGTGATCCTGCCCCTCTACTCTGCTCTTGTGAGAACTCACCTGAACTATTGTGTGTGGGTCTGGTGTTCTCAACATAAAAAGGATACCTCCCGTATTAAGACAGGCTGAGGAAGTTGGGGCTATTCAGCCTGAAGAAGAGAAGGCTGCGTGGAGACCTCATAGCAGCCTTCCAGTAACTGAAGGGGGCCTATAGGGATGCTGGGGAGGGACTCTTCATTAGGGACTGTAGTGACAGAACAAGGGGTAACAGGTTCAAACTTAAACAGGGGAAGTTTAGATTGGATATAAGGAGGAAATTCTTTCCTGTTAGGGAGGTGAGGCACTGGAATAGGTTGCCCAGGGAGGCTGTGAAGACTCCATCCCTGGCAGTGTTCAAGACCAGGTTGGACGAGGCCTTGGGTGAGATGGTTTAGTGTGAGTAGTCCCTGCCCACAGCAGGGGGGTTGGAACTAGATGATCTTAAGGTCCTTTCCAACCCTAACTATTCTATGATTCTAAGAGAATACAACCACTCACCACCCACTGACCGATACCCAGCCCAACCCGAGCAGTGATCTAGCCCTTCCAGGTAACTGTCCCCAGTTTATATACTGGGCATGACATGCTGTGGTATGGAATACCTCTTTGGCTAGTTTGGGTCAGGTGTCCTGTCTCTGCTTCCTCCCGGCTTCCCCTCCTCCCTGGCAGAGCATGAGACTCACAAAGTCCTTAGTCAGAGTAAACATTACCTAGCAACAACTAAAAACATTGGTGTTATCAGCATTGTTCCCAGGCTGAAAGTCAAGAACACAGCACTGCAGCAGCTACTAAGAAGGAGGAAAATGAATGCTACTGCTGAATCCAGGACACAGGTGCATTTAATAAGCATATAAGAGTCACACAGCAGCAAGTGTGTCACAACTTAAAGCTCCCTCACCAAAAAATGGACTATTCTTACCAAGCAATGCAGTGCTTCTACATGTACACCATGCCAACTAGCACTTATAGCCCACATTCCTTGTGCAGTTGCCAAAATAATTTCCTGATCTGGCAAACTAACTGCTGCTGAGGAAGCCCGCTGCACTGTATAATCCATATTTATTATGCCATGTAGTTACAACAATCTGATACTACTGAGGACAAAATGCATGAGCTGCAGTGGCTTAAAGTAAGCAAATTATTATAAATGCCCCAATACAGTACTTTCAAACACCTTCCTGTAAAGTTTATGTTTTTTTTTCATATTAGCACAGTAGCACAAGAGTAACAGATAAAGGGAACCCTGACACTAACAACAGAACACCTCTGAATTACTACAAGAAACCTTTTGTACCCAAAATTAAGGAGCGGCAGGGCCTTTGAACACATTTACAATAATGCACCTCCAGGTTTTCTTTCTGGAAAGAAGGGGAACACTTATATAATTGTTACTCAAACACTGCTGTTACCAAAGCAGCTCTCACCTCTTCATTAGGAACAGTGTTAAGTAGCAAAGCTCAAGCAGGATGTTAGCTCTTGCTAAAGAAATTACTCCTGACAGAAACTAACCTGATTTCAGCAGTGCGATGAGAAAAGAATACCAGCAAGTTTTGCCAGACTACCATGCAGCCATTCAGAACACTAAAAGCACTGCAAAATAACTGTGAAAGCAACTATACATACAATGGCCACAGCCACCTTCAATGACACCTAACTAGTTATTAAAGAAAATTCAAGAGGAATTTTCTACAATATGAATACATATCAAAACTTCAATGCATGAAAACAAATTTTTGCTTTACCTCATTCAAGAAACCACTGTTCAGTTCTTTGCATAACTTGTAATGTATCAAGTTTAGAAAATTATTTCTAGCATTACTAGATTCATGTGAAGTGTAGTATCTGTGGGACTGACAATGAAAGACACACTTCCTGCTACACAGCTGACTGTTCGAAACAGTTGCTACAAGAAAAAAAAAAAAACCTGCCCTTACACAATGCCTAAAGTGTATGCATTTTGAACGGTTTATTTTGCATTTGAAACACACTGAAAAAAGTAGCCAGAGGTAAAAGTAAAAACAGAGTTTAGTTTTTCATGGTCACTTATTTCCAAAGATAATTCTAACCACCTGGAGGAGGAATTCATTGTTCCCCTGAAAAACAGCTGTGTCCTCCACTTGAACCTTAAAGGCCAATGGCTTAGCATCACTCACAGCAAAAGTGCACATACCAAGCATACCCCCACCATGCAATAATTCAAAAGTGCTTTCCCACTGGGTAGTTAATCAGAAGCAACAGAATATGGAAAGTCTCATGTATGGAGAACCACTGAGAAGAGGAGCAGTCAAACACAAGGCAAAGGAGAAAATGACAGAGGAGGAAGTCTGAGCCAGGTTCAGTCTGGACAGACATGAAACTTCTACCTGCTGGCTCCTGCAACACCAGGGCATGTACTGAGACTGCGACAGCACACAGCATAGCAAGACACAGGAGTGTGGAAGCAACAAGATCTGACCATCAAGAAAAGCTTCAGGTATAGAAAGCATTCTCCTTGATTCCTTAAATAAAGTACCTTTCTCTTACATTTTTAAGACTGATTTGTTTCAAACAGCCTCCCCACTGCAACAGCAGGTACTCACAGAAGTAACCCACCAACTGGAATCTTTCATCACTGACTGCATCACTAAAAACAACCATGTTAAAGAGAAAAAGCATGTCAATTAAATATGACTTCCCAAATCTCACTCACGTTATGTTTACCATAAAATCTCTTCATGGTCTCAATGTCATTTCCTTTTTCAGCCTGAGTCAGCTTAAAAAAAAAAGAAAAATTTCTTCAGCTGCTGAATTAGTTTAAGTCAGGGATGTCATAATATCACCTTTGGAGACCAGTAATGAGTAACGAGTAGTGTCCCTCAGGGATCGGTGTTGGGACCGGTCTTTTTCAACATCTTTGTCACTGACATGGACGGTGGGATTGAGTGCACCCTCAGCAAGTTTGCCAATGACACCAAGCTGTGTGGTTCGGTTGATACCCTGGAGGGAAGGAATGTCATCCAGAGGGACCCTGACATGCTTGTGAGGTGGGCTGATGCCAACCTCATGAAGTTTAACCATGCCAAGTGCAAGGTCCTACACCTGGGTCGGAGCAATCCCAGGCACAGCTACAGGTTGGGCAGAGAAGAGATTCAGAGCAGCCCTGCGGAGAAAGACTTGGGGGTGTTGGTTGATGAGAAAATGAACACAAGCTAGCAGTGTGCGCTTGCAGCCCAGAAAGCCAACTGTATCCTGGGTTGCATCAAAAGGAGTGAGACCACCAGGTTTCATACTTTTAAATAACATTCACTGTAATTACTTTCTCTCCTCCCCTCTCTGCCCAGGGTGTGACTTTCAGGTGTTATCTTTCATTTTAAACTTGACACTCATATATTAGCATATATTTTAAATTTAGGAATATAGAATAGAAGTTCCTGTATGTTTAATGACTGTGAATTTAAAAAAAAAAATTCTGGCTTATGAAAGTCCTCAGAAATTAGACTTCAGAAACATACAATATTTCCATAAAGAGACTTAACAAAAAATGCCTAAATTGGGAATAAGGGGGATCTGAATGAACATAACCAAATAAAGGAAAAAACTCTTACACTGCTTATTTAGAATACTCAAAATCCTAGCTGTTTAATATCCTATCCACTTTATTGACCTACCTGAATCAGTGAGTTTGAGGCTGCTGAAGATCACAGTTACTTCCATTTCATGTATGTACCTTTCTTAATAGTGTCTGGTGCTTCAAATTCAGTGAACCCATCTAGTACTTTTAAATGCTTTTGTAAATCTAGTTATTGACTGGACTGTGTTGGAAACATCGCAACACTCAAAATACAAGACTTGATCTCTTAACCTGTAAACACCTTCCTTTAGCTTACCCATGGGCCAAATGACTGAGAGCAAGGACTAGTCATAACAGTAACATACTCCATAAAAAAAAATCCCTATTATATTTATTTCTTCAAGTAGTAATAATAAATGCTGGTCAGAAAAGTATACAAAAAGAACAGAGCTATTTGGAGAAATAGCACCTTCAGTGTCAAAAGACATGGGAAAAGCTGACCCCACACTGTCACAGAGGAATCAAATAATAACTTTTCATCAAAAGAGGGAAACTGCACTGTAATCGAAAGTTATAAATTTTCAATTCAATTAGGAAATTAAATTAGGGAACACCACAGGCAGGTAATAATAAAAAATAAAAAATCCTCACCCAAGTCTTCTGGCAAATACTATAACCTAAAAAGAGCATTCAAGGTAATCAAAGTATAAAATGCCTGTCTTTGTTCACTGGAGCTGTGATGTTGGACCATCCCATGTGCTCACTGATACCTTCCCCTTCCTCATCTACACAACTTTAAAGTTTAAGGTCACAAGCACCTAACTGAAAATTAATGTGAAGTGTGTTTTAAGCAATAGCAGCTGCACTCATGACACACACGGATACTACAGGACAAAACACCAAACCCAAGAACCAGGTCCTCTACAGTAACATCTTGGCCAACTGAGCTCACAGTCTAAATACATCACAGGATAAGAAAAGGAAGTCAATACCAGAGAGTGCATCAGTGGCAGAGCTGGCAAGAAAACTTTGACTCTACAACTCTCACGCTAACGCACTTTCTACTCTGGTTCACACTGCCTCAAATCCCATCATCTAGGGCAATCTTCAGGAACTGACTTAGCTTGCAAAACATTTTTGATGGGACAAGCTCTTTGATTTATGAGCATATGAACTGCAAAGCAGCCCCCAAAAACCACATTCAGAACTGTTAAAAAGCATTTCAATGTCTTTTCTCAAAAACAAAACAAAACAAAACAAAAAAAAATAAAACAAAACAAAACAAAAAAAAAAAAAACACCACTTGGATAGAACATGGTTTGCTGAGCTTTGGCCTTTGAGCATAATAAAATTTGATCTTCCTCATTTACCCATCTCACATTGAACAGGACACTGTCAAAGACCTGCCTAACAGCTATATATACTTAACAGGTTCATCTTAAACACCAGTATTACTGCAAAGGAGGCCCAGGTATACTAACAAAACCTGTATGCCAGAAACATCTACCTGTAAGTATGCATACACCATACGTTGCCTTATGTAAATCCCCTATTTATTATTTACTATTTAATCCCGCATTTAAAAATCAAAGATACAGCTTTTAGTGGCACCAAAACCAAAGCCCTGTCACAAATCAAAGAAACACAAATCTGAGCATTTAATTTGTTCTTAACCAGCTCTTCTACACTATTTTTGTGTTCTACTCACCCTAGTCTTCAGACACCAACTGACACGAATCTTAGCATTCTGCTACTGAAATCTCAATAGTCTGACACATCAAGTAATAATCACATCCCAAAAATCTGTCTATAATCTGAAGCTTGCTGCTGTCCTCACTGACACAGGAGATCCCTTACTCCTTGTTATCATGGCATTTGAAGAAAAGCAGACAGCTCAAGGTATTCTCTTTATTAAACCTTCACTATCCAAAAGAATTACATTCACCAGCCACAACTACACCTCATTTCAGTGAAGAAGAAAAAGTCAATTTCAAAGGATTTAATCAGAATAGAATGAAATGCAGAAAAAGTACAGAGAAGCCTTTTCTTAATCAAGATCAAATTATTATATCACAGAAAATCAACTGTTATCTTTGAACAGACTTACTTCCCCAAAAATACCCCAAAAATTCCTCACCCTCACTTTACAGCTAGAAGAGGCACACTGCTGCACTGGAAGTTCTGATCTGTTACAAATATGTCTTTATCTTTTAAAATCTTGCAAATTTATTTTGTAAAGTACATTGTTTTCACTTGCTATACCATCAATGAATACTCTTGAATACCGTAAATATTATACACCGTTCTATTATTCTCTCCATCACTAAATCTAACTCTAGAATTTTGTGAGACATTTCTCTGAAAAGAAAAAGATGAGGATTATTTTTCCATCACTACTGCTACGCACTTCAACTCTTTTCCAGCCTCAAATTCCTCAAGTATTGTTTTAAATATTTCCATCTTAAACACAGTATAAATGGGAAGCTGTGTAACATGTTACACGGATTATTTGTCAGTCACCCAAACAGAATAATTTCATTTGTAATATCTTTTAAACTTGTCAGCATTTCTCTGATAATGACTAATTTGGAAACACACATTAGAGTGTTTTTCAGAAGCATTTAGAAGCTTAATGGCTTCTTCATTCCACAGGAAAATATCAACCATCACATAGTTATATTGGCACCACTCAGGCAGGTATCACAAGCTGTCTGTATTTTTTGCTTTTTGCTCCTACATAACAGTCACTCATATCCCCATTTAGTGGATACTGCCATTGCTACCTCATAATATTGCCTTTCAAGAATATTCCCTTGCCATTACAACAAACAAACACCTTTCCGGCATAGCATGCCTGAATAATACAATAAAACAATCAAAATTGATTATTTCCTACAAATAATTTATCTCCCCTTATTATTTTTAAGACTTGGATATAATGATATTTAAGTTGACCAGGGAAAAGCACATTTTTTTAATATAAACTTCCATTAAAATAACAGCTTAGAAAACCATCATACAGCATACATCCACTCAAGTCTTTGCACAAAATTAGTAGTATTTACTCCAGGAGGTAGAGCTCAGCTTTCTAAAAAGAGGAGGTTGCAAAGTATGGCTGATAAGAATTGCAGATGTTTTAGAGCTTTTCTTTTCTTAAGAACACCTTACTACTGTATTGAATTATTTCAGTTAACTATACTGAATTAGATCTAGAGAACACAGTTTGTAGTTAGGTGCCCTTTCAGCTACTTGAAATTCCTGAGAGTTTGTAAATATAAAATGCACATAAAAACCGAATGACTGAGTAATGGGCAATGACAGCTGAAAAAAATTTAGGTGTTCAGAACTGTGTATTTCTATGCATTATATTTAAAGCTAACTACAGAAATTGAAAGCAGAAAATACTTGGTAAAGCAAATAAGGGAGCTGAATAGCAGTTTCATTGTGGGCTACACACTAAGTGTAATTACTCCAAGACATAAAATCCTAGTTTTCATGATTTCCTTTACACTGTGTTCCAAACCTCAAAATATTAATTTACTAATCAACACAAAGCACGAATTAATGGTGTTAAAGAGATGCTGTATGTTTACCATCCTTTCATTTAATCCTACAATATTTCCACGGGTTAGTGATGTTATCATCCATATTCATAACTGCAAATGTATAGAAATTACATAATGGATTAACAGCTACATAAAAGACAACACCACAGCTACAATTTGTATGGTGCAGCTGTTGTCATCACATGCTCCTGTATTACCTTCCTCACTTTTATGCTTCATTCTACTGCTTATTTCTACTAACTCAACCTACACAGCACAGAGTGCTCTTCTAGACCCTTACTTCATAGCTGTAATAGGTCTCTGTTGTGCAGACCATACAGAAAGCACACTCGCAATCATTTGAGCAATGGCTCTTCTATAGCCTCACAGATACCGATTACTAGCATTCCAGTAGCAAGCAAGAAGTGTGGACACATTCCCTCAAAAAGAGCATCATACAAGAACAGGACCTGGAAATATTACCAGGCCACTGAATCCCCCAGATACTGCCGATGACCACATTTTCTCCTGCACTTCCTACACTGGGTATTATACACAAGAGTTAAACGCAGAAATTGTTGATGATGCTAAGTTTGAGAGACGAGAGGAGGAGCCCGGAACGGGTCAGACCAATAGCAAGAAGCACAGCGGGGTCTAAATTAGCGTTTGTTCCTCAGCGTTGTGTGGGGCAAGAAGGCATCAGCGGCTCATGAGATAAGATGGGAAGGGACAAGCACTGCTAAGAAGGGGCAAGACCTACCAAACACAGGGCAGGAGAAGCGGTGCGGGAAAGCCAGCCGCAGCACGACTGCAGGCAGGGGGCCTTCGGCAGGGTGCCGCACGGAAGCCGGGGCGGGCGGAGAACGGAAAGACCGCAGCAGCCAGCGAGGCCGGGGCCAGAGCGCCACGCCAGAGGGCAGGGCGAGGAGCCCGGGCCACGGCCTCCGTGGGGCCGCAGAGCTCAGCCTCCGCAAGGTCAGCACCAGCCCGCGAGGCCGTGCCCGGGCGGAACGCTGCGGGGCGGCCGCGGCTCGCACAGAAAGCGTCCCCGGGCCTGCTGCCAGACCGTGAGCAGCCTCTCCACAACTGCCACCGTCCGCATCGCCTCCGCGTATAGCCCATGCCAGCGGTGCCGCGTCAGAAGCAGGCCGCTTCCACCTGGGCCACCCCACCGCACCGGGCCCAGGCGTCAGGCCAGGCCAAGACAGGCCGCGGCCCTGCCGCCGTAGCAGGCCCAGCCCAGCTCAGCCCTGCCCGGCCGCCCCCCGCGCCCCGGCGAAGGCAGGACGAGGCCGCGCAACCTGGCTGTCCCCGCCGCTCCCCCTCTAACTCCTTTACTTGCCCGCAGTCCGCAGCGCTGCCCGGCAGTGGTAACTCACCCTGCTCCGCTGCCCAGCGCTAACCCGGAGCCGCGGAGTGAAGGATGCAGCGGCCGCGCCGCAGGGAGAAAGGGCGGTGCACGCAGCCCCCACGGCCTGCGGGAGCGGGGTGCGCGCGGGCTGCCTCAGCGCCGGTAGTCCCGCCCGGCCTGGCCTGGCCTGGCCTGGCTCGGCTCGGCTCGGCTCGCGGTCCCGGCCGCGTGCCCGTTGCCCCTTAGGCGCGCCCCCGCGGCGTCAGGAGAGCCGCGCCGGGCCCGGGCGCTCACGTGACGCCCCTGTTTACGGGGGGGCGGGCAGGAGGCTGCGGTGCGCAGGCGCTGGGCTGGGTTGGGCCGGGGTTTAGCCGGGAGTTTTCCCGGGGTTTGGTGCTTCTCGCTGCTTGCTTTTGGGGACCCGCTGTTCCTGGGTACAGCCGCCACGCCTCGTGAGGGCCCCGCCACCGGAGCCGGCCTGCATGGCGCGCCTGGCGCGTCCCGGGCACTTGCGAAGGCGGGGACCTCGGGGCCGCAGCGCCGAGCAACGCGCATGGCAGGGCTCGACCTGCGGGTCGGTGAGGGCTGGCAGCCGCATACCCCCTTAAGGCCAAAGCAGAGGAGACAGGCGGGAGCAGGGCGCTGCCCTAGGAGGGGATGGCGGGCCCGGCACCGCGCTGATGGGCGCGACTGTAACTGAGGCCTTTGCAAACGGCCGATGTTCCTCGGAGCAGTCAGTGTTACGCAATCTGCCTGGTGTCGGTTCTTCCTGTGTGCCGGCGGCCTCGGGTAGGTTCCTTCAGCCGTCGGCGTGCCACGTTCATCGGTTGCTACAGGTTGAACAGGAGCGGTTTCCAGAGCCTGTCAGTCCCTGATGGGGGGCGCGTTTCCTCCTTGACCTTCCCTTCTGCTATCAGTTTCTCCATAAGCACTATAGGTCCGTGTAGCACACACCTTGGCACAAATCCCCACCGAGCAGGCTTTTGTGGTGCGAGTTCGTCCAAGGCAGATGAATTCAAACTACGGCATGTTAGATTCCGTCTCTTAACAGCGCTCATCAGAGCCTCAAGTAAATTGGTCTCTACATAATGTTAGAAAAGGACTTTCAAGTTTGCATTATATCATTAGTTAAATGCAATGTTTGTATGCTTCTTTCAGCCTCATGGCTGGTATGAAGTGCAGTACTGGGGGTTTACTGCATATATCAAGTTGCAAATTGAATACACCCCCAAAAGAGAAACAAAGTTTTAACATTATTTCTAAAAGTCAAGTTTAGAATTACCTTCTGAATGAGTGTATTAATACTACCTTTATGTATTCCTCCTATTCTGTAATGAAATGCAAGCATCTTAGGAAGACAGGACAAAAAGAATAACAAAAAGATGAAGTTAAAATGGATCATTTTTCTTTTTTTTCTTTCAATTCTGCTTTCAGTCTTTGAGATGCCTATTCTCTAGGGCCTTCTGTGGTGCCATATAGGCTGAAATACATTAAACATTTCTCTTGCTATCATCACAGTGGGAAAGGAGGCTTTAAACTGAAGGCATGGTAACTGACATTTTCAGGCGCTACACAGGGTAGTTGCAATAAGGTAGTAACACCTTTGAAGCAGAGCACAGCTTTTAACCTAGTTGGGGTTTTTTTTGTCTGTCCTTCTTGTATCACCTTTATGCAAATCACCACAAGGGTTTTTTTATTCCAGTTTTCTTCCCATGCCTTCCCAATTTCAGAAATTCTCACTCCTTTCCAAGGCAAGCGTCTTTAAAAAAAAACAACTCTCTTACAATGTACAGAACTGAGCTACTGGGCTGGTCACATAATTTCTTCAGAGGGTTTTTTAAGCACAGTCTTTCAACAAGGTGCTAAACCTCTGACACATTGTCGAGATTATACTAAGAAATAAAATTACTATTGGAAGTGAAATCCAGTTGCATACTGAATGTCAGCAATTTTCCATCATTCAACCATTTTGATCTCATTGCTTTTGACACAAGCAGAAGGCAAAGCACTGTTAGTAATCTGATCATTGTTCATTGCCCTATTCAGTTCTTTCTTTATGATTTCAAAAGTCACGTAACTCCACTGACCCATCTCAGTTTAATAGAGTTGGTATAATTTTACCATGACCCATGCTGTGACAGTCCCTTTATAGTCAAGTTTGTCAGATAAATAATTACCTTGCCCACCTGTAGCACCTTCATTGTGGTTTAATTTAACAAAAAAGAAAAAAAAAGAAAAAGAAAAAATCCACCTCAACAGACAATTTAATAGGTATTAGAGATCTTTGTATACAATGGCAGATCAGCTTTACCCAATTACAACTGCACCATCTGCTATCTTTCCTAGCAATGTTTTTTATCATGTTGTCCCTTTACACATGAGCTACTTGGTAATAATCCAGATCTTGCAAGTTGTTTCCATTGGAAAGCAACCTATTTATTTTCAGGAAACAGTCAACTAGTGCCCTGAACATAAGAGAAAGCAGCAGAAGGCAGTTTATTTGCTTGTCGTTCCAAGTCTCTTTTCAGCCACAACTCTTTCCAAGAGGTTCCTGAATAACTTTCTTAACAGCCTTCCCGTACTGGTCTTAAACATGGCTCGCTTTTGAGTGTTAATTACTAGTTCTCTGGTTGTCAAAATGTAGAAGGGTGTTGTATTGTTCCATACACTTATCTGGATAAAGGAGTTGTTTGACACAATAGCAAACTGGCAGGTTTTCTCCTGTGCTGCATAGTGGTATTTGCTCCTGTCAAAAGCTCAAAAGCTGAGATATTTTATAGCAGTTGGCCAATAACTATAGAATCATAGAATAGAATCATAGGTTAGGGTTGGAAAGGACCTTAAGATCATCTAGTTCCAACCACCCTGCCATAGGCAGGGACTACTCACACTAAAACATGCCACCCAAGGCTCTGTCCAACCTGGCCTTGAACACCACCAGGGGTGGAGCATTCACAACCTCCCTGGGCAACTTATTCCAGTGCCTCACCACCATAACAGGAAAGAATTTCCTTCTTATATCCAATCTAAACTTCCCCTGTTTAAGTTTTAACCTGTTACCCCTTGTCCTATCACTACAGTCTCTAATGAAGAGTCCATCCCCAGCATCCTTATAGGCCCCCTTCAGATAGTGGAAGGCTGCCATGAGGTCTCCACACAGACTTCTCTTCTTCTTCAGGCTGAATAGCCCCAACTTCCTCAGCCTGTCTTCGTACAGGAGGTGCTCCAGTCCCTGATCATCCTCATGGCCCTTCTCTGGACTTGTTCCAACAGTTCCATGTCCTTTTAATGTTGAGGACACCAGAACTGCATACAAAACTCCAAGTGAGGTCTCACGAGAGCAGAGTGGAGGGGCAGGATCACCTCCTTCGACCTGCTGCTCACGCTCCATTTGATGCAACCCAGGATACGGTTGGCTTTCTGGGCTGCAAGCGTACACTGAAGCTGGCTCATGTTCATTTTCTCATCAACCAACACCCCCAAGTCCTTCTCTGCAGGGCTGCTCTGAACCTCTTCTCTGCCCAACCTGTAGCTGTGCCTGGGATCGGTCTGATCCAGGTGTAGGTCCTTGCACTTGACATGGTTAAACTTCATGAGGTTGCCATCAGCCCACCTCACAAGCATGTCAAGGTCCCTCTGGATGGCATTCCTTCCCTCCAGCCTATCAACCGAACCACACAGCTTGGTGTCATTGGCAAACTTGCTGAGGGCACACTCAATCCCACTGTCCATGTCAGCAACAAAGATGTTGAACAAGCACCTATCCCTGAGGGACACTACTCATTGCTGGTCTCCAGCTGGACACTGAGTCATTGACCACAACTCTTTGCGTGAGGCCATCCAGCCAGCTCTTTGTCCACTGAGTGGTCCATCTATCAAATTGATGTCTCTTCAATTTAGAGACAAGGATGTCATGCGGACAGTGTCCAGGTAGATGACATCAGCTGCTCTACCCCTGTTCATCAGTTCCGTAGCCCCATCATAGAAGGCCACCAGATTGGTCAGGCAGGATTTCCCCTTGGTGAAGCCATGCTGGCTGTCACCAAGCACCTTGCTGTTTTTCATGCGCCTTAGCATGCCTTCCAGGAGAATTTGCTCCAAGATTTTGCCAGGCACAGAGGTGAGACTGACTGGTCTGTAATTCCCTGTGTCATCCATTTTCCCCATCTTGAAAATGGGGGTTATATTTCCCTTTTTCCAGTCATTGGGAACTTCACCTGACTGCCATGATTTTTCAAATATGATGGCCAGTGGCTTAGCAACTTCACTTCCTAGCTCCTTCAGGACTCATGGATGGATTTCATCAGGTCCCATGTACTTGTGTACATTCAGGTTCTTAAGATGGTCTTGAACCAGATCCTCTCCTACAGTGGACCTAGGGTCTTCATTCTCACAGTCCCTGCATCTGCCTTCCAAGACTTGGGTGGTTTGGTCAGAGCCTTTGCCATTGAAGACCAAGGCAAAGAAGTCATTAAGAACTTCAGCCTTCTCCAAATCCGGGGTAGCCAGTTCTCCTGATAGCTTCCTATTTGATGTAAATTACTGTGAACTAGTATCCTTAGCAAAATTTAAAACTTGGTTCCTCAGATCTTTTCTATTTCTTATTGTAATAAGAATTATTTGACTTCTTCAAATGCAGAACAGTAACAGTCAATAATCTAAAATTTTCTAGTCCCACTTTTTATTAACAATGACTGATTTTGACACCATTTTTCCTTATAATGCCCAACTTTCCTTGCTGTAGCTAGTACAGGAGGAGTAACATGTTCCACTTTACCCCCTTTCCACCAAGTTTAAGATAAGATCATTCTCTTTCCGCACACAAAAACTTGCTAGCAGCTGCCGGTCATTTCAGACAGTGGTTGCATGTCATACTCTAGGAGGTAGCAGAAAACCATTCAGTTCCACAGGTGAAAGGGACTGTAGCTTTTAAAATCAACAGTACACTTTGGTGAACAAAGGTGAGGTTCTGAAGACAAAGGATGTTTAGCTATTGATTGTATGACTGAGGGTACATTTTGTACAGAAATGAAGCATACAGAAGGTACAAGCTATTTAGTAAGAATTATCTAATGGAATACACATATTAGAGGCTGGGAAAAAAAAAAAAGAAAAAAGCCATTTTATCCCAGAAGGATAAAATGGATATCTGTTGTGGTTTAAACCCAGTCAGGTAGCTTGTTCACTCACTCCCAGTGAGTGGTGCCGAGCTGACAACAATCGAGGTCCGTGTCCGTCTCCCCCCCCCCGCCTCCCCGCACCGGGGCTCTCCCCTTCCCCGCTCCCGGAGGAACGGGGAGGAGGATCGAGAGAGTGCAACTCCTACGGGTTGAGACAAAAACAGTCCAGCAACAAATCACCACCGCTACTATCAGCTAAAACAATGATAAGGGAAAATAACAAGGGAAGAGAATACGATACCACCGGCCAAGAAAATGAGTTCCACCCGGAAGCCCTCTCCTTCTGGGTAACTCCCAGTTACCCCTCACCCCGGGCATGACGTGCTGTGGTATGGAATACCTCCCCGGCTAGCCCGGGTCAGGCGCCCCGTCTCTGCTTCCTCACAGCCTCCCCTCCTCCCTGGCAGAGCATGAGCCTCACGAAGTCCTTGGCCAAACCAAAATATCCTTGTTATCAGCTCTGTTCCCGAGCTGAAAGTCAAAACACTGCACTGCACCAGTTAACACAAAGGAAAAACATGACTGCTACTGCGGAACCCAGGACATTATCGTTGAAATTGTTTGCAGAGATTTGTGTACACCACACACACACACAAAAAATCCTTGAATGAGGTTATGGAGTGCTAGAGGAAAGCAAACTATGATAGCTAGCGCAAAACAGGCCTTTGAGGCTTATCTCCCAGACTAGTTTGGGCAGTTGCTTATGGAACTGCTGCTAGAGTTACTAATCCTCTCAATCTCACTAGAGTGAGATTTCACTCCAGTGCTGTTTACCTTATTTTTTATGTTCTGTGGAACATAAATAAATAAATAAATAAATAAAACAGTAGTAAAGGACAATAACAAGTAATTTTATATTGCATAAATGCGCATTTGATATTTGTCAGGGCTTATTTTCTGTATATTTGTAAGAAGAGAGATCTGAGAGAGTACCAGTTATTAAGTAATTTGTATTCATATAAATAATTTTCTGTATCCCTATAGCTTTATGGATAAGCATTGTAGTGTGCATGTGATATGTCATGCATTAAAACCTGTACAAGTTCCTTGTAAAGCTGATTTCTAATGTGTGAGATTTCCTCTCTGATTTTCCAGTAACATTGAGCATTGCATTTCCTATGCAGACATGTACTCCATTAATCTCTATGCTCTATGCATGTTCAGCAACCAGTTGTTTTAAGTGCTTTTCCTGACAACTGTGATATAGCATCAAGTATCAGGGGAGTGGGCATGGTACAATTTGAATTTGATATTGCTAAAATTCTTCCACACCGTTGGAGAAGAAATCTTATTAAGCACACATGCTTTAGTTTGAATTCATCTGTCTTAGACAAATGTTAACAAGAGCTATGCATAACATTCTGATATTCCTTAGCACAATTCTTGATCTTATTGTAGGTTTTATGAAAATGCAGTTAAATAATCATTTCTGTATGGATATAATATTATATATTATGTCAGTATATTCCTAGCCTTTATGCCCTACCAACACAAACAGGCCGCTGCTCCCAGTGCTTCTCAGGGAGAGTGGTTGGGTATGCATGGATATAACTGCAGTTGCATGGTTCAGTCCCAGCCTTAGCAACAATAGACGCAGAAACTGCTCCTGGGTGCTTGCCTCTGGCTTTGTCACAGTATATAAAAGAAAAAGAAGAAAAGAAAGGATAGGGTAAGGAACACAATAGACTATTCCAGTTGAAAGGGACTTACCATGGTCATTTAGTCCAACTGCCTGCCCAATTCAGAGCTGGTTAAAGCATATTAATATTAGCATTCTTCACATGCCTCTAAAACACTGACAGGACTGGGGCATTGATCACCTCTCTAGGGAGCTTGTACCAGTATTTTATCACCCCCTGAGTAAATGAATGTTTTCTAATGTCCAGTCTAAACCTCCCCTGGCACAGCTTTATACCATTCAAAGATCACCACCTTTTACCTCTGAACTTGAAATGTGAAGAGTCAGATTTTTCCAAATTTAGACATTGGCAATTTCTAAAACCTCCAACTAGAAAACAAGAAACTCTTTGGAGTTGCCTGTGTGAATTATTCTCATTCTACATTCTTATTTCCATAAACTTTGTAGCCTTTGTCTTATTTAACACTGAGACACAGTAGAGAAAGATCAGGTTTAGGAGCAGTTAAGCAGATGGGATGCATGCAAGAATAATGTTGGAGCTGGCTGAAGTTGTTGTGAGACTTCTCTAATCTTTGAAAAGTTATGGTGTTTGGGGAAGTTTCTGGTGTCTGGAGGAAGAAGACCCTCATGCACATCTTCAAGAAAGGCAAGAAAGATGATCCAGGGAAAAAACAGACCCATCAGCCTCACTTTCTTTCCCAGGAAGCACATGAAAAAGAAGGGATTGTGTGCATGCCAACTTGGATTTACCCAGGTCAAGAATTGTCTGACCAATCTGATAGAATTTGATGAGATGGTCGCTTCAGTGGATGGAGAGCATTGTAATTTCTGTTGTTAACTCCTGCATGTGCATGTAATAGGCCATGCACCAGTACAGGGTGGGGGTCAATTGGCAGGAAAGTAGCATTGCAGAAAGGACCTGGTTACTGTAGAACACCTTGTGTATTGAGCTTAAAGACATGGTTGTATTTGCAGTATATGGGAACTCTTTCCCAACTTTACAGATCTGCTATGCCCTCATTGCCTTTATGTGCTTTTATTAGGAAGAATTGAAAGTTGTTGTACAGTTGAATTGAAATGTGAAAGGCAAGTTCAGGGTTTGCATGCCCTACCTTGTGACACACAGATTTACTAGGGAGTTTAAGAAAGCAAACACCAAGGAGTGTGTAGCCTCCAGTTAAGAGCCAATGGAATATGTGTCAATGCTGAAGCGGCACTGTCCAATTCAGATCACTATCATAACAATGGGCCTATGAGTTGTGAAGAAGAGTTTATTGCCTTCAATTATTTCTTCTCCAAAACCCAAATGTAATTCAAGTTCTTCAGAACAAGTATCTGTGAAATTTGCTGATGATATATTGTCACGTACAAGTTTATGTGAAAAATAAGAATCTATTCATGCCAGTAGAAACTTCTACCAATAAAGTAGAATTAAAACTCCAGCCCACTAGATATACTTACTTAGGTTTTCACAGTATCACAGTATCACAGTATGCTAGAGATTGGAAGGGACCTCGAAAGATCATCTAGTCCAATCCCCCTGCTGGAGCAGGAACACCTAGATAATGTTACACAGGAATGTGTCCAGGAGGGTTTTGAATGTCTCCAGGGAAGGAGACTCCACAACCTCCCTGGGCAGCCTGTTCCAGTGTTCCGTCACCCTCACTGAGAAGAAGTTGCTTCTCAAGTTTAAGTGGAACCTCTTGTGTTCCAGTTTGTACCCATTACCCCTTGTCCTATCATTGTTTGCCACTGAGTAGAACCTGGCTCCATCCTCATGACACTCCCCCTTTATATATTTACATACACTAATAAGGTCACCCTTCAGTCTCCTCTTCTCCAAACTATAGAGACCCAGCTCCCTCAGTCTTTCCTCATAAGGGAGATGCTCCACTCCCTTAATCATCTTAGTTGCCCTGTGCTGGACTCTCTCCAGCAGGTCCCTGTCCTTCTTGAACTGAAGGGCCCAGAACTGGACACAATATTCCAGATGGGGTCTCACCAGGGCAGAGTAGAGGGGAAGGAGGACCTCTCTAGACCTACTAACCACCCCCCTTCTAATACACCCCAGGATGCCATTGGCCTTCTTGGCCACAAGGGCACAGTGTTGGCTCATGGTCATCCTGTTGTCCACTAGGACCCCCAGGTCCCTCTCCCCTACACTGCTCTCTAACAGGTCGTTCCCCAACCTATACTGGAACCTGGGGTTGTTCCTGCCCAGATGCAGGACTCTACACTTCCCCTTGTTATATTTCATCCAGTTATTCCCTGCCCAACTCTCCAGCCTGTCCAGGTCTCGCTGGATGGCAGCACAGCCATCTGGCGTGTCAGCCACTCCTCCCAGCTTAGTGTCATCAGCAAACTTGCTGAGAGTACACTCAATTCCCTCATCTAAATCATTGATGAATATATTAAATAATACTGGTCCCAGTACTGACCCTTGAGGCACTCCACTAGTTACAGGCCTCCAACTAGACTCCGCCCCATAGACTACAACTCTCTGGCTTCTCTCCTTCCGCCAGTTCACAGTCCACCTCACTACCTGATCATCCAGTCCACACTTCCTCAATTTAGCTGTGAGGATGCTGTGGGAGACTGTGTCAAATGCTTTGCTGAAGTCAAGGTAGACCACATCCACCGCTCTGCCATCATCCATCCACCGTGTTATTTCCTCATAAAAGGCTAAGAGATTGGTCAAACATGATTTCCCCTTGGTGAAGCCATGTTGACTGCCCCTCATAACCCTCTTATCCTTGATATGCCTTAAGATGGCACCAAGGATAAGGTGTTCCATCACTTTCCCAGGGATGGAGGTAAGGTTGATTGGTCTATAGTTACCCGGGTCCTCCTTCTTGCCCTTTTTGAAGACTGGAGTGACATTTGCTTTCCTCCAGTCCTCAGGCACCTCTCCCGTTTCCCAAGAGTTGGTAAAGATGATGGCGAGTGGTCTAGCAATGACTTCCGCCAGTTCCCTCAGCACCCGCAGGTGCATCCCATCTGGACCCATGGATTTATGGATGTCCAGATTGATCAACTGATCTCTAACCCATTCCTCATCGACTAAGGCAAGTCGCTCCGTCGACCTGACTTCATCTAAGGTCTCCGGGGTACAGGGCTCTTCAGGACTGCCTGCAGCAGAGTAGACAGAGACAAAGAAGGCATTCAGTAACTCTGCCATCTCTGTATCTTCTGTCACCAGGGCACCCATCCCGTTCATCAGTGGGCCTACATTGCCTCTGGTGTTAGTTTTATCTGCCATGTATTTGAAAAAGCTCTTTTTGCTGTCCTTGACCCTTCTCGCCAGGTTTAATTCTAAGGATGCCTTAGTCCTCCTAGCTGTCTTCCTACATCCTCTAGCAGCAGCCTTATATTCCTCCCAAGTGGCCAGCCCCTCCTTCCATGACCTGTAAACTCTCCTCTTCCACTTGAGCATACCCAGCAATTCCCTATTTAGCCACACAGGTCTCTTGGCCCTCTTCCTTGACTTCCTACGTGTCGGGATGCTCCGATCTTGAGCTCGGAAAAAGCAATCTTTGAATGTCAACCAACTATCTTGGGCCCCTTTACCTTCAAACAGCCTTGCCCATGGGATTTTCCCCAGCAATTGCTTGAAAAGGCCAAAGTGTGCCCTGCTAAAGTCCAGGGTTGCAATTCTACTTGGTATTCTACTAGTCCTACCACACAAGATCCTGAACTCCACCATCTCGTGGTCGCTGGAGGAACCTCCTGGACTGTGGCTGGGTTGCTGAGTGGTCCTTCCAGCAAACATCAGGGAAGTTAAAATCCCCCACGACGACCACGGCCTGTGACTGTGAGGCCGCCCTCCGCTGCCTGTAGAAGGCCTCGTCAACTTCCTCACCCTGATCTGGTGGTCTGTAACAGACACCCACAACAGTATCCCCCCTGCCAGCCTGCCCCTTAATTCTCACCCACAGACTCTCAACTCGCTCATCATCTGTCCCCAGACAGAACTCAGTGCATTGTAGTTCCTCCCGCACATAAAGAGCAACCCCACCACCCTTCCTGGCTGGCCTGTCTTTCCTGAAAAGGACATAGCCCTCCATGACTATATTCCAGTCATGTGAGCTGTCCCACCACGTCTCTGTAATTGCCACCAGATCATAGTCTCCTGACTTAACACAGGTTTCCAACTCCTCCTGCTTATTTCCCATGCTGCGCGCATTGGTGTACAGACATTCCAGGGAGCGAGCTGAGCACACCGATTTCACCCTAGGATTATAGGAGGCCTCCCAGTCTTCATTAATTCTGGAGCGCTGCCCCACTGGGGCAAGGCCAGCAACAACTCCATCCCCATTCGAATCTAGTTTAAAGCTCTCCAAATGAGCCCTGCTAATTCGTGCCCCAGCATCCTTTTGCCTCTGTGAGATAAACCTTTCCCACTTGTCATTGTCCAGACTGGTGCCCTATAAAACCAGCTGTTATCAAAGAATCCAAAGCCCTGCCTGTAGCACCAGTCTCGAAGCCAATCGTTTATGAACTGAATCTTCCCATTCCTTCCCACATCATCAGTGGAAGATGGAAGGAGTGAGGAGAAGATCACTTGAGCCCCAGACTCTTTCACCATCCGCCCCAAGGCCCTGTAGTCTTTCTTCATCCCCCTCAGACTGCGGGAAGCAGCTTCCCCCCCAGTCAGTTTTGTTATACTGACACAGGTTACCTGTTTTCTATTGTTTGAGTATTTCTATACTGGGCATTCCCATGTATCTAAACACTCTGCTATTTGGTTTTCTTCAGCTGTGCTTTGAAAGAGTTCTCATTTGAATCAGAAACTGAAGCAGGCAACTCGATATTCTGGCACTGTCCGTATCGTTTCTGGTCAGACCACCGTTTAACCGCTATTAACTTACAAAGATGTTTTCTACCCATAAGTAACTTGTGTCATAATTGAGATAAATATCAATGCATTGAGGACAGAACGCATTAGAACAGTATATGTCAAAATTAGCTGCATTCATGCAGGCGATTATCAAGAGGAAAAGTAGTGCCTAATAGGGCTCACTCTAATTATTTGTCGCAGGAATCTAAATCAGTCAAAATCAAATCAGGTTATAATTGTCAATGCTTATTACACCTGGGTTGGAGCAATCCCAGGCACAGCTACAGGTTGGGCAGAGAAGAGGTTCAAAGCAGCCCTGCGGAGAACTTGGGGGTGTTGGTTGATGAGAAAATGAACATGAGCCAGCAGTGTGCACTTGCAGCCCAGAAAGCCAACCGTATCCTGGGCTGCATCAAAAGGAGCATGACCAGCAGGTCAAAGGAGGTGATCCTACCCCTTTACTCTGCTGTCGTGAGACCTCACCTGGAGTATTATGTGCAGTTCTGGTGTCCTCAACATAAAAAGGACATGGAACTGTTGGAACAAGTCCAGAGGAGGGCCACGAGCATGATCAGGGGACTGGAGCACCTCCTGTACAAAGACAGGCTGAGGAAGTTGGGGCTGTTCAGCCTGGAGAAGAGAAGGCTGAGTGGAGACCTCCTAGCAGCCTTCCAGTATCTGAAGGGGGCCTATAAGGATGCTGGAGAGGGACTCTTCATTAGAGACTGTAGTGATAGGACAAGGGGTAATGGGTTAAAACTTAAACAGGGGAAGTTTAGATTGGATATAAGGCGGAAATTCTTTCCTGTTATGGTGGTGAGGCACTGGAATGGGTTGCCCAGGGAGGTTGTGAATGCTCCATCCCTGGCAGTGTTCAAGACCAGGTTGGACGAGGCCTTTTGTGATATGATTTAGCATAAGGTGTCCCTGCCTATGGCAGGGTGGTTGGAACTAGATGATCTTAAGGTCCTTTCCAACCCTAACGATTCTATGATTCTATGATTAAGGGCAGGTAATTTCTCAAGTACATTGACAGAAATACACAATACTTTACCTGATACTTTGTACTATTGCACTCAAACAAGTAAAGCGAGATTGATTTAATCTACTTGTAGATCCCAACATAACAAACTGAATTTGCTGTCCCATGTTCTCTTAACAGACTATGGTCTTACTTTTGGAGAGCTCTTCTTCTAGCCTATTTTAGATACCTCTCAGCACATGATTAATTGCCTGAGAAGTGCAAAATCCCTTTCACTAAGTGTAAGGGAAGCCTCTACTCATGTGTAAGTCTCTATTTGTTAGATGAGTCCAAACCAATAAAAAACCCACCAATTTTCAGCCAGATTTTAAAATGTGAATTCAACTAGAAGTATAACTATTCATTTTATTACAGTGGGATTAGACAAATGTGTAAAAAAAAAAACAACAAACAAAACCCAACAACAACAAAAAAAAACCAAACAAAACCCAAACACATTGTTCCAAGTAGATTAACTATGATCTCCAGTTTGACAACTTTGCCCATACTTCCTGAAAATACTTCATGATACAGCAAAATCCCAACAAACCCAAAATGTTGAATACTATCTCTCAGTTACTATTTAACTTAACGTTGCACATACTTAAAATAACAATGAAAAAACTGTTAATAGTACACACTCAAATACTCAAAAGCTTAAAAATGATACAGGTAATGTCACCTATGAAACCTAAGTCTGACCTTCTCAAATACTGAAATCTAATTACACAGCTTTCCTCCCACCCCCATCTCACTTGTAGGGAGGAACAATGCTCACATGAATGAGCAGTGCTTTATTACCACTCTTATGGCCAAACAAGATCTTAAGTTTAATCTAGGTTTTACACTCAATACAGAATTACACATTTTCCTGTTTCTGCTGCAATTATACAGATGCATCTGATTAGTTCAGAAATTACTGCTTATCTCCAAAACTGAGGCATCCCTGCCCATGGCAGTGGGGTTGGAACTAGATGATCTTACAGTCCTTTCCAACCCTAACTATTCTATGATTCTGTGACTGGAATGTTTTTTTTTTATGCTCAGAAAACTGAAGACCAGGGAGATTAACAACTACAAGCATTAACTAGTTCTGAGTACACAGTCGAAAATGTTTCAGGACTGTTCAGAAATACACAATACTACATAATTTCATATGTAAGTACAGTATTTACTGACTTCAGTTGAAACTGACAGCTCAGAACTTGAGAATCAGATTCAAGAAAATCACATTTTTCAATATCCTTTTCAATATCCAGTAACAGAATATCTTGCTTTACTATCTTTTCCCAGCATTAGAGACTATATTACAGAACAGTATGGGAAACCTATGTTTTCTGCTGCAGTATTTGGAAGATCATGCTATTCCTCTCCTGTTTCCCATAAATATTTATCTTCCATTACATGCTAAGGAATCCTGTAATACTACCACCATCTACAAACTATGCCCACCCAAGTCATTAGGTCCACAGCACAAAACATAGCCTAGTAGAGTACAAGAATGTGCTACAATGTAATTAAGTACTGCCACAACATAACTCTTGAAAAAAGGACAAAACAGTCATATAGCCATTCTAAGCATCTAAAATTAGACATAACATTAGAGCATGTCTTCTATGCCAGGCTTTACCCTGAAGATCCAATAAATCCATTAAGAACTTCTTCCCTTTTATTTGTGAATTGATATAAATTACATAGATTTTTATTTATTTTATGTATTTTCATCTGCTACTTCATCTTCGTGTTAAAAGTAGTCCCTAAAACCTACCAGCTGTTAGACAAAAGAGGAAGAAGTATTTTCTTTTTGAGATTCACGTCTAAGTGTGGGAATAGTTCAGAAGTTGACTTCATCTTTGCTTTAAACAGAGACAGTATGCAAAAGTGTTTCCTCTTTAGAAATCTCAATCTACTGAAATAAAGTCAAGTCCACTCTCAGATTTGAAGAGTTCAAAGGACCATGTTCACATGCACTGCCATGTTAGTTTTTAACCTAAATGCAGCCCTCCTTCCCAGTGTAAATCCTGTGGAGAATGCAACAAAATCTGATGTATGTACAGAAATTGCACTGATATATTTAAATAGAAAAAAAAAAAAATCAGGTATTTTACTGGCAGTTTACAGATTCCTCCTACTTGCATGAGTGGCCAAGTGGATATTTTTAACTTAACACAGATTAATATCCATGTTAAACCAGTATTTACATCAGCCTGCTGTACTTCTGAGTTACAGAATTTTTGTAGGTTATGTCTTTGCTAAAGCCTAGTCCATTTTGACAACAGAAACATTGATGACTTTGGCCAGCATTCCAAAAGAAAAGGCCTTATTTTCTCAACCAAAAGCTGTATTCCTTTATAAAAATATCCTTTAAAGCAAGTTTGACTTCCAAAGGAGAGCCGATTTAAAAGTTTTGCTGCTTTGTGGACTAAGCTAAATTATATTCCATTTCAGGCATTTAAAATCATACAGAATTTCAAAGTATAATGAGACTGTACCTTTCATCAAATCTCATTGAGGCCAATGTTGCACATAGTATCCCACCTCACTGCTTTAAAAGACAACATATATTTAACCATAGGTTAATTTTAAGCATAGGTTAATTCTGGGCTGAGCTTATGATCACCACCTCAGCTGGTTACTAAGAACATCTTCCAGTTCTCATCAGGAAGTTTGGTCACCATTGTAAACTCAAACACAGCTCTTAGCTCACATAATTCTTAGGCTATCTCCTGTCTGGATATAGCTTCAGTCTTGACAATGAAGCATTGTATCATACTATTTTGTAATTACCTTCTAAGGCTACTAATAAAATTGTTCTCCAAGCTTTACAGATGTGTGTATGCTTCTGCATTTACTGCAAAGACAGTTTCAAGAACTGTAAGCAACTATTTTAGTAGTGGGGAATATAAAAAATAAGCTATATAAAGAAATACTGTACTTTCTAGTATTAATTTTTGTCCACATTTATTTATGAGTAAAACAATCAGCAAACATTACAGCAAAGGGGACATTGAGGGCCAAATTTAAAAGAAAAGAGATGCCTGGATAATTCTGAATTTAGACACAAGATTGCAGACAAAGCACACAAAAAAGTGAAAGCCATGAGTGTTTCAACAGACTTTTTAAGTGCATTTCAGTATTTATTTAGATGTTTAAGCTCTCGCACTAGGTTTTACAAGCTGGTGAACACTGGCAAAATTATTTCTCCCACAGAACTATTAACCACACATTCCCAAGACAGTATAAATATATGGTTGAACTAACATTAATACACATCACCATTTTATCAATTACATAATAAAACAAATTATCAAGTATCCAAATATTAAGTTACGCAGCTTGAAAGGCATACAAAATATTACAGAGGTCTGCCCAATTCATAGCAGAAACTCAAGGAGAAAAAACAAAAGAAAAAAAAAAAAAAATCACACTTTCAACAAAGCAATAGTTGGTAAACAACTTCCAATAGGTACAGTAAAAGAAACTACAAGATTTTTCAGAAATTTTCTGATTAAGAATTTTTAGCTACAATAACAAAGCATTTCTACGTTTTAAAAAAATATTTACTAAAGTAAAGGGCATATTCTATACTTCCTGCACAAGACAAAGGCAACATTTTACTAGAAATATTAAATAGCCCCTCCCAACATTTTCAGGCCCTCTGTTCGGTTGCACATGAAGTGCCAACATTAATTTTACTGTAAGGCTTTTTGTCTGGAGACATTAAAGACTTGTGTGCTTCTGTACAATTTAAAAGATTTTCTACATGAGTAACCAGAGAGTAATGATTTGTAAGATGGAGAGGTTCAGGTAACAGAAAAGTACAGATGCTGGGGTAAAAAGTCACTGTAATTCATAGTATTAAAAAGACAAGACTGTGCAAATCCTGGTAATTCTCGTGCGATTGTGGGAGACAAAACATACAGTGAGCAGGCAAGACTACCTTAGAGGCCATATTCTTAAATATTGAAATGACTGTAGAAAAACAAAAAAAAGGTAAGGGTCCAGGTAAGCTGGTAGTTCTCACATCATCAGAACTATGCTCATTTATAAGGAAAAACATGTAGCTGATATGCTGGGTATTTTGGCACCTAATCTCTCTACAAATTGATTTCTTTTAGTACCCCAATTTTTAGTAGTTGAAACTATGTGGTAAAGACTCAATGGCATGATTAAAGGTTATTTGAACCTGGAGTTAATGAACAAGGAGACAGCTCAGAAACAGGGTACAGCAAAAACATTTACTGGGTCTCCAAACAGATGGGTATTTATCTAAATATAGAAGTTGCATTTCTACTAAGCCTTTAGCCTATTAAATACTCCTAAGGAAGCTTCCTTTGCTACTAAAAAAAAAGTATCAGACTGATGTCTTTGGCATGCAGTCTGCTTAATTCTAGTTTCCATCCTTTATTCCCAAAGAAGTACTGTAGGCTGTTGAGCTTTACTGAATACAACAATTATTTCGGTGACCATTGGAGTCTTTAAAGCGCAGACGCATCTTGGGGCGGTATTTCTCCAAGTACAGAAGTTGCTTGCTGTTAAAAGCTCCACGCCGCTTCCTAGAGGAGGGGAAAAAAATATTTTAAACAGAACATTAACCTACTGCCCAGTGAAATAATATCACCAACCAGAGAAAAATATTTTTAGGTCCCTTAAAAAAAAACCCACCATTAAGTCAAGACTGTAACCAAAATACGGATAATTAGAAGTGCCAGGAAAGAGGGTGGTAGCTTCCTTTCACAAATGCCTCACTGAACTGCATGCTAAAAGGAGTACACAGCATTTTAGACAGTGTGTTAACCTGATATACACAAGCCAATGATCTTATATTAATATCCTTAGAAGGAACTTCAAAAGGAAGCTAGAAAGCAGACATGATATGGTGGTCTTGAAGCTGAAGTTATGCAATCTCTTCAAATAATTATGGAGATTACTGCAGTATTAAAGTATATATTATAAACACTGTAATTCCCCATAATAAAAGCTTAACAGAAATTGAGCTTTCTTGGTTTCTGCAAACCAAAATTATGTGAAAAAAGGGTACATATTTGTTGAGCATTTGGAATATGTACCAGGCTTATTTCTCACTTTATATACACCAGCCTACTAAGACATACATACTAAATTTAATTCTTTAAAGGCTTGGCAATTATGCAAGAAGTATTTTGGTACGGTTTATATGATCTGCAGCTTCTTAATTAAATATATGCAAAATTCAGGCACCGAGACTACAACTGTTCTCATCCAACATACATACATTTATTAAAAAAACCCAAGGAAATCTTTTTATGCAGTAGAATAGCAGAAACCCCCCTGCCACCCCCCCCCCCCAAAAAAAAAAAAACACCACCACACTAGGAAGAACTGTTCAGCACACTTTGATGTAATACAGAAGAAAGGATCCACAAACACGAATGACTGCTGGCTCTAGCTATTAGACAGAACCTAAATTTCAAAGGTATTCTGATTCTCATATGCACAAAGATAACCCTGCAGATCTAACTGAAGGTTAGTTGTTAAAGGTTTTATTTAGATTTAAAAAAAAAAAATAAAGAAAAAATATCTTGCTCAAATGATTACTTCCCAATTCTGGTTTCCACAGGAACAAGAAAAAAAACCACCACACAAGCAAAGTCCTACAACGCTGCCTGTATGCAGCATGTGTGTTAAAATATTTAGTACGTCTGAACATTTTAAGAGTGTAAGACAAGAACAGTATTCAGAATTTGCTTTGCTTTAGTGTCCAAGGATACATCAATATGTTAAACTTTGGAAACAGCTAGATATTAGCTTCATACTTACTGTCTTATGAATTGCACTGCATCTTCATACTTCATTCCACATTCTATCAGTGCAAGCGCAACTAAGACTGGAGCTCTGGTTAAACAAAAAACAAAACCAAACCCAACATCAGTTTAGCATTTGCCAATACATATTTAGAAAAGAGTTAACTTCCCCCAGTTCTCTTTTCTGTCCTGTGTATCTGGTATTTCTCCCATGAGGAAGCAAAAAAAGACAGGCAGAAGCCATTTTTCATAGAATGGTTAGGGGTTGAAAGGACCTTACGATCATCTGTTTCCAAACCCCCTGCCATGGGCAGCGACGCTTCACACTAGACCACGTCACCCAAAGCTCTGACCAACCTGGCCTTGAATGCTGTCAGGTATAGAGCATTTTCTACTTCTTTGGCAACCTTTTCCAGTGCCTCAGCATCCTCACAGTAAAGAACTTCTTCCTTATATCTAACCTGAAC
Source organism: Pezoporus occidentalis (assembly GCF_034315485.1). Taxonomy (NCBI): domain Eukaryota; kingdom Metazoa; phylum Chordata; class Aves; order Psittaciformes; family Psittacidae; genus Pezoporus; species Pezoporus occidentalis. The sequence continues at coordinate 411,880 of NW_026914829.1, forward strand.
TTCTGCTGAAATTTAAACCCATTACCCCTTGTCCTGTTGCTACAGTCTCTGATAAAGAGTACCTCTCTGGCATTCCTGTAGGCCCCCTCCAGATACTGGAAGGCTGCTATAAGGTTCCCCCATGAGAACGAGGGCAAGACTGAGGCTGATCCTACCTGCCTGTAGAGGGCTTCATCCACACAGTCCTCCTGATTCAGTGACTTCTTAGCCATTATACCATCTGTTTGAGCTACCCATCCTCATATAAAAATGGGATTTAAATTAACCTGAGCTTTGTTCATCTGACTTTAGGTATAGGAGAGAACAGCAGGAATAAAATGCAAGTAATATTTGCCCATTTGTTTCAAATCCAATTGATAGTGAGCAAGAGTTGCACATGGGCTTCTATTCCCATAAACAAGTGTCCTTAGAAGCAGTGAGGACCCCATAGCAACAAGGACTAACAAGCCCTAGAACTAGTTACAAGTTTCAGGAACAGATGCAACCCACAGGGTGCTGCACACCCCCAAGGATTTCCTTTTTTGCCACAGTATTATTCTTCTGACAGAACACAGTTTTCAGTCAGGAAAGCTTGACACGAATCAAACTCAAATACAATAGCAGTTTATGGCTTTAAAAAAAAAAAATAAATCAACCAACCAACCAAACAAAAACCTCAAGACAAACCCTCATTCCACAGGCTAACAATACATTTGTGCACCTCATAGCAAGCCTATAGGACAAGGGGTAACAGGTTCAAACTTGAACAGGGGAAGTTTAGATTGGATTCTTTCCTGTTAGGGTGGTGAGGCACTGGAATAGGTTGCCCAGGGAGGTTGTGAACGCTCCATCCCTGGCAGTGCTCAAGACCAGGTTGGACAAGGCCTTGGTTGATATGGTTTAGTGTGAGGTGTCCCTGCCCATGGCAGGGGGGGTGGAACTTGATGATCTTAAGGTCCTTTCCAACCCTAACTACTCTATCATTCTATATGTTCAGGGATTAAAAAAAAAACAAAACCAAAACCCAACAACAACAAAAACAACCAAAAAGCCAAAACCAAACCAAAAACCCCAAAATGAAGCAAAACAAAACAACCCACAAACAAAAATCCAACATGATAAAAAGCTAGGATCTGGCACCAATTAACTGCCTAATTTTGAGGCAAGCCCAGCAGATACCATTTTAAGGAGCTGAAGGGACTTCTTTTGGTAGCATTCACCACTACAGTCAAATTTGTTAATGTGAAGCCATAACAGAAACAATGGACAAGCCAGGCTTATGGACAGCAAGACCAGAAACCTACATTTTATACTGGATATGCTGAAATCCATGGCTAGAATATGGCTACTGGTTTTTGAACACATCTAGTTCCAGGTAGTCTAGAACAATAGCAGCAAAACCATTATGTTCTCACAACTGAGGCTGAAATTGAAACAAAGCTTTGGGACTTTGGAAAACACTTTTCATCCCCCAAACAGGTAGTAGATGAAAGTTTGTCATGATGTGCCAGAACACCCCTCTTTTTTATGGCTAGTGGTTACAACACCCTCAGTACAAGGAGGCCGATAATACTGCTGAAATGGGGATGGAGAGAAAACTTAGTAAAAACCACATCCATTAGAATGGAGACAACTTAGCAAGATATAATATCAATGGGACACTCATCAATACGCTTGGTGCAAGACTATACTTGTTTACTTCACCCAGTAGTTTTTGTGAAAGAACTGTGATAACAGCATCATCTATTAATTAAAATCCTTTAAGTCTAATATGTACTTGTAACCATTTCCTTGCCATCTGAATGACTTTTAACTGTGACGTCATTCCAGTACGTGGTATGTGACTATTTTACATTCGCCTCAAGTAAACTTTTGTACTTGACCTTAACAAGTCTGACCAGGCATGGCAATTCAACAGTTCTTTAAAACTTTACCCACCTTCCAAGACCAGCAACACAGTGTACAGCAATACAACAACCAGGTTCTTCACGAAATTTAACTTTAAGGAGGTTTAGCCAATCATCGACAATCTGGTTAGATGGTGGAGCACCGTCATCAAAAGGCCAATCCTAGAATACAGGATGACATATATAAATACGTAAGCATAGAACTGTTTATGCTGTATGCTGTGTGCATACGCAGTGTGTGGGGAACAATGGAAAAAAGAGCTGACAGCTAAGGGAACCACTCGAGCTTACATTTTCTAGTAGTATAACTATAGCAATAGCAATATTAAGAATACAGTCCTTTCAATCAATTTTCGTTGAGCAAATTATTTTGCTCAAGCCTGGCTATTTTTTCCTGACAAGAGAAAATGTCTGTACCGCTTTTGCCTCCATCAGCTGCTGGAATACAGTTGTAGAGCTAATAACGTGGTGTCAACAGAAATTACTTTTTGAGGTGGGGTGAGGGAGTGCGTTGGTTTTAAACTCTGCTCCTACACTACTTACCAAAACCTGAATGCCTTCTTTTTCCACCGGAGCAGTGTCGTAAGTAGCTTCACACACTCTTACCACTGTGGTAACACCGTATTTCTTAAGTTCCTAGGGAATTATAAATTAAAAAAAAAAAAAAAAAAATAATAACCCTGCTTTAAGAGTAAACTGACTTCACTTCTGACTGAATTTTTTGTTGGTTAGCTTAACACCACTTGAAAATATTCAGTAAGTAAACTCAGAGACATTAAGGCCACCCTGTGAGGAATACAGACAGCTGAAATAACTAAAAACCTGTGTGCTAATGCCAGAGATCTTTAACTTGTTGCTGCAAACAGATCTGAAGATTAAGGTTTGTTACATTCAATCAGACTTTCTTCTTTTAAAGTCATACCCAGATAAATACTGATGAAATAAGTAGTCTATCTCCAAAAAGATAATTCCTTTTAAAGTAACAGGATGTTTCCGGTTTGCAAAGCTACATACTTCACTAAAAGCATTCTGATATGAGGATTAGATCTTCCCTTTCTCTCCTTCTATTTAGAACAGGCTTATAAAACCTCCTACTGTTAAGAGCACAGGACAATACATTGTTCCAGTTCCTGAGTTACCATAACTAAAGAATAACAAAATTTTGCTTTACATTTTGCTATTACCCTCAATAGTAAAAAAAAAAAGGTGATCACTCTTCATTCTCCTTGCAGCAACCCATCATTGTCACTGTAGCTGTCACTGAAATGACTGAAATGTAGCCTAAGCATCTTTGACTTAGTAATGAGAGTATAAAGGCAAGCAAATGTTATCTCACTCCGTTTCTTGTAAATTATCCCACACTGGACAAGAGACTGCATTACAAGCTCAGACCTTACCAGGAGGTAACTTTGGAGGAACCTGTTGTTAGAATACATGCATTCACTTTAACTATGCAGTTTATAGCTCCAACATGCTAGATTCAAGGTTCGGATGATCTACTCGGATACTAGCAACATATGCCAAGCAACCCAGCTTTAGTCAGTAAATAATTGCAGCAGGTGCCGAAATACTTACAGGAGCTTCAGCAGCTCAGGATGCAGAGCAAGCCTACCACCACAAACTTCACTATGACTCTCAGAGGATTCTCTTAAACTATACTAGAGTTATGAAAGCATATTGCCATCCTGTTATTTGTTCCTAAGCTTCTGATCCATAATGTATAGTTAATTATTCTCTTTTTAATCACTACGCAATAGGAGAAATGTTACACTAGTCTAAGTTAATCTAAAACTGAATTCTTATCACTAGCTTACTTCTGTATCATTCAACACATAACTCTGCCAGATAATTCCTGTTTTCAGGCCTAACCAATGTACAACATACTATATGGTATAATTATTTCTTTGCTTCACTTTCAGAAGTATGTTTTGGTGAATAGATTTATCTGTAGGTCTTTGGATCATGGCACTGGTATTTGAAAAAGGTCAGTACACAAATAGCGTCATACCTCTTCATATGGCTTCCACATCTGTTATCAACTAGTAAAGGAGGAAACTATCAATACAGCATGCTGTTCAGATGTTAAAAAAAATACACCAATAAGAACTTTGTTCTGGCCTTACCTCTATAAATTTGTTTAAGGTTGCATTGGTTGGATTGTGTGTGATTAGGAATCTCATGTTCTTGTAGGTGATTTCCACAGGAGCTGGGCGGTTCATTCGGGCCATATTGATTTAGATAAACATGCAACAAGATTATGAAAGGATTCAAAAAAAAATTCTAATACAGAAGTGATGTAGAGAAACGGAAGTCTACTTCACTATACTCCACGTGAAATTCTCAGTGCTTGGACGTATGAAGTTGGGAGCAATGGGAAATGAAATGAACCTCCTAACAAGAAGCAGCAACTCTTCAATCCAGTAATACTGAGGCAAAAGAAAGGCAGTGCACTGAGGTTTACCCCATCCAGGTCTGAATTCTGTTGTTAAATGCTCTGCCAATTTCAATTCAATACTACTTATCCTGGTCAACCACTCTTAGGGGGGCTTCTTGGTGGAGTAGTAATGAATTTCTACAGTTCACTTGTCTGCATAGAGGTCGTGCTGTGCCTGGCAGTAGTCTCCACTGCCCTTCAGAAACTCCATAAATGTGTGACCAAGAACACCACAGAACTGCTGTAAAGAGAAGAGAAAAAAAAAAAAACAAAAAAAGAAGCATAATGAGCACAGGTGAAGTGAGATTGTTTTGAAGACACCAAGCATTATAAAATTAAAAATTAAAATCAGGGCAACTAAGCGGTTTCACAAGTTTTTTTTTTTTTAATCCAAGAATCCCATTAACCTTTCTTAGCAAGGATTACTTGAAAATAAATGCATTTAATTAATACAAAGTTTGCATATAGGGTTGTTTCAACACCAGAAATGGAAATGTATTAAAATACCAATTCAAATGTGATAAACATAGCAAGAAGACACCAGATTTCAAGAAACCCTGTATTTATATGAAGCACAGCTTTTCCAGGATACCCATACAACTGTATTTTACATTCTGAATTGGGAGGCATACAACACATACTAAAGTTATACTGACCTTAAGCAGTCCCATGAAGGCAAGGATGAGATTCCTTGTTTGATACTCAAGCTGAGTATCAAGCAATTTCTAGTGTTTAAAAAAAACCTACAAGTCTCTACATAGATGTAAAATCACTTCTTAAAGGCAAAAGACTTACTTTGCATAAGCATCATTAATTAACATACAGAACAGCCAGTTAAAAAAAAAAAAAAGAAAAAATTCACCTAAATCCAGCTGTCTCAAATGGGAGACTGTGGAAGCAAATGCAAGGTCTCTGTGGGCTAACAAAAAACTGTGATCTGAACATTTTTTGAGACTTTCAGGTCACACAGATTTCTGACTAAGGAACATTTCACACACTAAAGGCTGAAGACCCAACCTTCATCTGCCTTTTTACACTATGAATTTATTAATATTCCAAGATAGTGGTCACAGTCTAGCTAAAACCACGTAATATCAGTTCTTTGCCTTCATAAATCTAGTTTCTAGCAAACAAAACCAGTAACTTCACTGTAGCAGTGTTCAGATTTTTTTTTAAACTACAAGCAAGCTCTGTGCATCCATCCACACATATAATCACTGCAAGCGTGCATGAGAAAATAAGAGACATTATTTCAGTGTTCTACACTCAAACCCTCCCATTCAAAAGACTATGAAAGCAGCAGCCTGTGCTGAAAAGCTTTCCAATCATGAGAAAGCAAATTAAGACAACTATACAGTAAGTGCTGGTAATAACCAGTATCTTCGTTCACTTTCCCAAACGGCAGGAAGAAAAAGTGACATGCAAATAAATCATGGTCATTAACTGCCATCTAGGATTTGAAGTTAGTCCAAGATTCCACTACAGGCATTAAACCTTATACTATAAGACTACAGTGAGTCTATCTAACAAAAACTATTATTAAGCAGGAGCCACAAGAGACCAATAGTTTAATAAGTGTTGAGTTTTCTAAGAGGTATAGAATCACAGAATAACTGTTGAAAGGGACCTTTAAAGGTCATCTAGGTACCTTGGCAGTATAAGAGTTCTTAAAGACAACTATAATTTAAAGAATTGCAGCAGTGTTTTTATGTTGTAGACATAGCGTTGCTCCATTCGTAAGTCCAGAGAAGAGGAAGTTCAGTAACAGAGTAGTAGTAACAGAAACGATCAGAATCATTAGGAGATTGGATTGTAACAGATGGGTAGAGCAGCATTGTACAATGTTACAAAAGACCTCTAAAAAAAAAATGTAAACCAAACACATTCAGGTATCCTTTTCATGTTTTTAGATAGCTTCCCTGTGAGAAGTTTTAAGGCTTCAATAAATAAATAAATCAAAAGAAACAAACAAAACCAAAAAAACAACAACAAAACAAACCCCACAACCAAAACCACAGAAAACAAGACAAACAAAAAAAAAAAAACCCACCCCAAAGAAACAAAACCTGCTAACAAATACAAGAAACTAGTAAGACAATTTGATATGCACTAGGCCGCCACCCCAGATAATTACCATATCCATTTCTGTATGGGTTGTAGAATGAAGGTTTTATTTGTGATAGCTTGAGGAACAGTGGGAACTCTAAATGTAAAAGGCATGAAATGAATAAGAAGACCCTCTGAAGCCAAAGGCCAACAGAGTAACAGGAACCAGGATAATTCAGACTCAGACCTCCAAGAATCATGATCTGACACACCAGCCATGCCCTAGCAGAAGGCAGGGGTGTATTAAAAAGACTCCTAGGAGCAGACCTAAGGAACACCTAAAATTGTAACTAAAAAGACCAAAAGTTAGCTTATTTAAAGTCACTTTAAATTAGTTTAAGAAACAGAACAGCGCAGCTTTAAGCAGATAGAGCTGCACAAGGTCTTGTGCTGCTTTTCACATGCTCTGGCAGATCTCATGTTTCTCTCTTCTAAGACTGCTAAGAGGAGCCATGGCCAGTCTTTCCCCCTGGTAGAGTGAAGGTTGTCAGAAACAGAAATGCATGCAAGTGAGCTCAAGGAGACAGAATGAAGTCACTAGGGTAAATAGAAGACCTTTCAATCTGCAAGACAGATTTTTTGGGAGGAAAGAATGTAGAGTAATTGTTAACAGTAAATATGACCCCACACTGAGGAAAGTAGGAAGTAAGATGTAATCAGGATTCATCCAGCCTGGTAAGCATGCTGTCATTAGTACACAATTAGTACTCAGTATGATACCAGACAAACTGATCACAGGGGTAAAGATGAAGACAGGCAGCAAAGCATTAGTCAAGTAATAAATCCTACTTTTTAAACACAGATTGTTAATCATATCTAGAAACTGGGCGCAAAGTTCAAATTCTTACACAAAGTTGAAGCAAGTATATTACACAATATTAAGCTTGAGTTCTCACTGTTTGCCTTGGCAACTACTGCTGCTCCAGTACAAAGAAACAAAGCTCACATTTTCCTTTGATGTGAATGCCACCACTTCTCACCATTTCTAGTCAGAAAGCTCCACATGCAGACCAACTTCTCTGGCCAGCGACACACTGTACTATCCTTAAGACAGCTTTGCTAACCAAGTTTAGTTCTGTTGTGGGAGTCAAATGAAAATTAAAGACAAGTAGTACCCTGGCATACTGTTTGTGCTATGGCACTAAGCCAGAGTAGTATACTTCACCCTTTCGCAAAAAGACTTGGAGGATAAGAAATAAGCTATAAAAAGTGTTGTAGTAATTAAGACCACTTCAGGCTTAGAGAAAACTCAAATTGCATGAGCTAACTTTTGAGAAGCTTGGAAATACACTTTTAAATTACTTTATTGTCTGAGACAGTTAACTAGTTGGTAGGTAAGCTATCCAAAAAGTCAAGATAGTGTATGTAAGTGTAAGGCTGCAGAAGTGAAACTCAAGTGCAGAGTACTGTATGCTTAACAGCAACTCATTGTTTGTACCATCAAGCTGGGTATTCCAGCATATTCCTTTCAGTTTACACGTGTTTTCCTTGAGGAAAATTAACACATCAGGGATTTGTAAATAAAAGCAACTGTTCTTATCAGTAACTGAAAGCCAAACATTTAGGCTGTTAGACCCATCAAAATAAACTTGGAAAACAAAACTAAGGTTAATACACCAGGACCACCTATTAAGAGAAGGTATCCTGTCCAATATGGGATAAAGTAATGTTAATTATGATTGTACCATCTACCATTGTTTATGCTAGGAAAAGTTAAGAGAATTCAAGCAAGAGGAATTCATCTTGAAAAGAAAAGCTTTAATTCATGTCTTTATGGCTGAAAGCTAAAGTATCTGTCTTCACTGACAAGCAGATTCAGTTGCATGTTAATTCTGGGTTTGAAACAATCACTTGTGTCTGGCAAAAACTGCTTATGAAAGTAACAAGTAACTTACTAGACTGTTACTGACAGGTGGAAAGCAGAGAGGTCTAAGGTTATCCTATGCTGTTGACATTCTTGTTCACAACGAGGTAGTATCTTGAGAAGCATGCAAACAAAAGTGCTTGTTTACAGTTACAGGACACTTCACTCAGAAGATGTGCAAGATGGTTCACAGTTGCTCAATCCACCTGCTCATAGACCAGAAACATTTATACCCAGAACCAACCACGTGCTACCACATTCTCTGAAGTCAAAACCTACCACCTGCTCAACTACTGAAACCACAGGATCAGAACTAGAAAGCTAGAACTACATTTCATTATAGTTTGAGAACACCTGCAAGTAAGTTCATTGTTCTACCTTACTACATGACAAAAAGTTACTGAAAGACTGAGGGACAAACACCCCTTTCTCTTACTACCCAAAGCCTAAGTAGCAACTGCTAAGGCAGACAAGAAGTGGGAGGGTAAGGGGTACAAACTGCAGAATCATTACACAAAGTAGAGGCACATCATTAGGTATTGTTGACATGATGGGTCTCCTATCTACTGGGCACACAAATGCCTGTATTAGGATACCCACGGTGATAACACTACCCATTTTGGACCAGAGAAAGTGACCAATGGCCTAAGAAAATACATTCATGTATGACAGAGGGGAGATTCCAAAGGTTTTATCATGTATTTGTTGCAACATGCTCTGTGAAGGATGTTTCTTGCGATTCAAGAATGCAGTTTAGGGGGAAGAAAAAATTATCTCAAGGCTTCCTGCCTAACAAGTCAATAGAGCTTCCAGAGATGATAAAACTGAGGCCATGTGGTTGTGTTTCTAGTTCTGCTTGGACCATGAAAAAAAAAATCCCCAAATGACCAACCTCCACCCTCCCCAACCAACCAACCAAAAAAATCCCACAAAGAAGCTTCAGCAGATATCAGGAAAAAATAATAAATCACAGAAACCATGTCCTTGCCTTGTGAGGCCTCCAGAGTTTCTGAAAACAGAATGTCAAAATGACTTAATGTTGTCACTTCAATAGCAAATGACATAAACCCTGTCATTCTACTCAAGAATTACTCCATTATGTTTAAAGCAGTAAACATGAGAAATTTAGCATATGCATGCAAAGACCATTACTGCTCTATTTTACTGCGTCTAATAAGGGTAAGAGTGCCAAACAAGAAGTTTAATCTGTGTAGAAAACTGTAAGGAGCTACAGATTTACATTTAACACAGAAGTACCTCTTGTATTGACCTGAGTGAGTGAATTTTAGCTGTTTGGGTTTTTTTTTCTTTTTTAGTAAAGTTACTATCTGCTACTTAGATTATTCAGAATTCAGTAATACTCTGATCTGGGTGCTCTGGTTAATCTTTAAGAGAACAAGTGATCACTTATAGACAGCCCACACACTGGGACAGATCCAGCACTCTTACGTGGCATGTATTCTGTCAGAACAGGAAGGTTGCACAAGATAGAAGTTATCGGATAAGGCTAAATGCTATTTATTTACTGCCTGACACATTTAGTTTTGATAAGACAATGACATCCTTCTTTGGCTCCCACTCTGTCACTCATTTTTCTTTCTCACTCTCTTATTTCCTCCCATGGCTGTGCAATTTTGTGCTGCTTCTTTTATATTTCCCCCAAAACAATTCTTTTCCTGTACAACAATTTCAAAACCCTCTGCTGTTTCATCAATGGAATAGTAAGAACTGCCATTTAAAGTGTCACCTTCATGTTTTTTGATTTCACAGTTTTACAAGATTACAAGGAGACAGGGTTCATACATCTGAGTCACTCACTGCTTGGGAAAGACTGCAGATGCCGGAGACATACTGGAAAGTTGTCTACAGCAGTGGTAAGAAACACTAGAATTGCAGGTCCCTCACGCTACAGAGACTGTGCATTTGTCAGTTCGTAACATTTGCTCTGTGCACATCTGGTTATGAGACCACAACCAAGATCTGCACATAACTACCACTAATCCCGCTTCTATTACTGTAGATTACTTGATTCTCATAATGCTTTGTCTTGCTTGCTTCCCCACTTTTGAAGGACTTACTACCACCAGCAAGCCTTGCACTGTTTGTGCACTGCGGTCACAGATGCTAGGCAGCAACTGGCACCAAGACTACCTGGGAGGGGGAAGGGAGAGCAAGGAGTTGGCAAGCAGATGAGGAAAGCAAAAACTTCAGATGCTGAAACCGTGATCCACCGCCGGAAGAAAATGCCTTCCTCGAAAAGCCAGACGGCAAGATCTTAAAAGCAGCTTCGGTCAAAATCTGACCGCGTTTGTGAGCTTCTGAGGGATAATGGCACACTGTTGCAGAAACATCGACTTCAACGTGTACTCGAGTGACTCCTCTGAGGACTTTTCATCCGGCCGAAGAGCCATCTAAAAGCCCGGCCTGAACAAGGCCAGCTGCATACGGGAGTTCGTGCATACCGCACTTCTGCTGCGTAAAACTCATTTCGGAAAGGATTCACGTCCACCCGAGGACGCCGGAGACAAAGCAGCAGCTCGGCCGCCCACGCCCCGGCGGCGGCCGCACACGTGGGGCCACGGCGGGGGGCGAGAACCGGACGCCCCAGCAACCAGCGGCATGGCCCGGCCACGCTCCCCACCGCACCACTGGGCTGGCGGGCAGCCACGGGCAAGCCCTGGCTTGCCCCTTAAGACCCAGGCTCCGGCCGCCCGAGCGTCGCGTCAGCCTTGGGGCGCTGGGCTCCCGGCCTGCCCGTCTCTCCCCGGTGAGGAGCTGGTTTCCCGGCCGTGACACCGCCCCAAGGGCCGGGCCGTCGCCCCAGCTGCAGCGGTCACGGGTTCGCATCACGCTTCGATCAGGCTCCCGACACGGAGCCATCTTGTCCCCCGGAGCCGCCGCCCGGTCCCGGCTTCCTCCCGGCAGGGGGCTCCCGGCTCCCGCCACTGCCTGCCTGACAAAGTCCGGGGGTGCTGGGGCCGCGGCCGCAAGGGCGCTGCCCTTCCCGGCGGCCGCCCGCCCGCCCAGCCCAGCCCGGCCCAGCCCGGCCAGACAGACACCGGCGGGGGAGAATGCCAGGCCGGCGGGAGGGGCCGGCAGCAGCCAGGATCACAAAGCGGCTTTGTGCCCAGGCCGGGCCGCTCGGGAGCTGCGGAGAGGTCGCCCCCTCCTTTTCTCCCGGCAGATAAGAAACGGGCACCGTCAGGAGAGAGAAGTAGCTAAGGGGCGCCAAAAGGGCTGAGCACCCCCGCACCGGGGCTGGCTTCTTCGGCTCTCCTGCAGCCCGCCCGGGAGAAGCCGCAGCCCGGCCCTGCGAGCAGCAGCCCGGAGCCGGCGTGGCCCGGGCGACAGAACAAAGAAACATGGAGGAAACGGGGAAGGCAGAGGGAAAGGGGGATGAGAGGCGCGGTAGCAGGGCACACGCGGGCAGCCTGAGGACCAGACAGCCGGCGGCGCTAGGGGCCGGGGAAGGCGGGCTGAGGGCGCGGACATGCGGGCGACACTCACAGGAATATGGTTACTCATTGAAGACTGTAGCCTGATCATACAGCCGGGGTGCGGGCGCCACCGCCGGGGGCAGGAGGAGCAGAACCAGGAGGACGCGGAGGCACTGGAGGCCGCGGAGCTGCCGGAGGGGGTTCAGCGGCAGAGCGGGGATGGACCATACAGCTGCGGCGGCGGGCGGCTGTGCGGGATGGCGCGGAGCGGACGCGGCTGCACCAGCAGGGACACTCGGCGCCGCCTCCCGCACTGGCGCCCCAGGACCCACCCTCTCTCGTGGACGTCACCGATGGCCGTTTCTCTCGCCCAATTAGAGGCGCCGCCAGCGCGCGGGGGGCGGCAGCGAAGGTGCCGGGGGATGTGGCGCCGGCCGGAGGGGCGGAGATGGGGGGCAGCCGGGAGGCGGAGGCAGCCGGCGAGAACCGGTTAGTGAATGAAGCGGGTGGCGGCAGGGCCGGATGGGGTGTGGCGCGGCGCAGGCAGAGCGGGACACGCCTCTGGGTTGGGGCTGGAGCCGCTCCCCCAGCCGGCAGCTTGGCCTTGAACCACCCGGCGCGGCCTCCGACTCCCCTGGGACGGCGAGTTCTAGACGGTTCCCCGCGCCCTGGGCACAGGGCGGTCGATGGACGCCCCGCAGCTGCTGCGGCTCGCCGGCTGCGGCCAGCCAGTTCCCGGGTTGGGGGGTGCCTGAGGGCGGGGCGCCCGGCGGGCCTGAGAGGCGGAAATGGTGAGGGGGGAAAGGGATGGCGTGTTGCGACACTCCGGCCTCGGAAGCGGACGGTGGTGAAGCAGTCGCGGCTCTGCGTTCTAACCCCTAAGCGCCTTCACGCCCCTGTCGCAAAACCTCTTTTGCGAGTTTGATGCTAACCGGAAGCTCTTAGCGCGTTTTGTCTGCGAATTATTCTGTGCTTTTGAAAAGAAATAAAATCATGGTTTCTGGTTTTATAGGTGGGAGATCGGCCCAGTATGGCAGAAGTGGAGTGGGAAACAATGTGGACTCTCAGCCTTGCGCTGTCTCTCGCCCTGAAGAAGCCCCTTCTCCTCAGACACAGGGTTTACTGACAGGCGGACGGCTCCAGGGTGAAATCCGGCAGTGGGAAACACCTGCGGTGTCACCTCCGTGTGTTAACTGGTGGAGGCATGGGAGTCAGTCCCCAGCCAGATACGGCTGGCCTGGAAAACACCTCAATGTGGGTCAGCGCTAGCTTTATGAAATAACAGGCTATTTTTAGCTTCAGTTAGGCTGATACTGTTCTAGTTACATTTAACTAGTTAACGCCTTTCTTCTGCGTGTTATTTTACTGTCACTCTACCTGTTACAAGGTTCTGCAGAAGTTGTTTTTGGTCTAGAAAATAAATAGCTCAATTCTGAATGTCGGCAGTTTGTGTTGGCTTGTACAAAGCATGGCCAGTTTGTGGTTTTGCCCAAATTGTCTGATTTTGTATAACCTGCAGAGACCATGGCTTGTACAGAGGAGGTTTTCATGGTAATCTACATGAGAGATGTGTTACTCAGTGTCTGTATTATCTTTCATTCCACCTGGCTTCAGGTGAGCATAAGCTAATTTCTGACTGGGAGCTATGTCTCTGCTAGGATAATACATTCGGCTCTTCTGGGTTATAAACTACATCTGGGCTGTATTTATTTACATTTGAGTGTTTTTATTTTCTGTCTGACTCTGGGCTTCTGTCTGATGAACTTGCAGCTGTTTCCACTTCTCCGTGTAAAACTTCTTGAAAATATGCACGGAATCCTACCAAATAATAAGATGATCCCAAGGTTAATGGCTGCTTGGAATAATGCAAGGTTTTTTTGTTGGTGATTACAGTGTTAGGAAGCTTTTTAGGGAAGGAGAAAAAGTCAACACAGCTCCCCTCATCAGTCAAGTTTGAACAGTTTGCTCTGGATAGAGTTCTGAGACAGATCAAACAGTTCTTTACCTGCTTTAATCCACACTGTTGGTTTTTGGTGCTTTTTTTTTTTCCTGCAACAATGCAGGCTTTTGTTTACTTTTCATTGCACATTAAACTGATCGGGATTTTAGGATCAGATTACTTTCTGCTACAATATCCTTTCAATGCTGTAGCACAGTAGGTTGGAAAAAAGAGTCACTGGCAGTTTCTTTGAAACAGTATACTCTTAAGAAGAAAGGATTTAGAAAGCTTTTAGTCTAAACCCATCATTTAGTCTAAAACCATGTGATTTTTTTTTTTTTCTTTTTAATACAAAAGAATGCCTGTGTCATTTTAACTATTTAAGATTAATTTGTATTGTGATAGTTCCTATCTGGACCCCCTAGTTGTGATTAATTATGTCATACTAGTTGGTATTTAAGGTGCAGTTCCTGTGTTTTACACTGTGAGGTGACGAGAGTTACATGGAATGTTACAAGTAGACTACTTTATTGAGTAGTCCACTATTTCATGTATCATAGGACAGAGATATTTATAGGAGTGATAGACAAGAGGATAGTTACAAGGTGCCAGGTACTGAACTGGTGAAACAATGTAAGTTGAGGAGGCAGAAAATAACAGGAAGAGAAAAGGCTCCTGAAGAACTTGAAAGATTAAAAAAAAAATGCTTGTAAAGAGAACTGGGGTGAATTCATAAGTAACTGACATTATTAGTCTGAGGAGCAAAGATGTGGTCATCACCAGTGTTGCGGTATTAGGAAAAATAATACCACTTTTATGATAAGAGACTATAATAGGGTAGAATTTGAATATATTTTTGAAGCAGTGTGAGTGAAAAGTAAAAGTGCCTGAATGTCTAGCCCTTACCTAGTCAACTATAACCAGTATTTTTAGAAAGTTTTAATAGGAAGTCGTGCGTTAAACCAGCGAATTTAAGGAATACCAGTTTCAAAAATCATAATGGTAAGGTATACATTATGATCACTTTTTTTTTGGTTTAGAAAACCTGATGTTTTGTAATCTCTGTTAATTTGATGTTGCCTTATTCTCCGAAGTACAGTAGTGGAAAAGATTCCCTAGTCACTTTCTTTATGTAAAAGTCTATATACTTTATATATGCTCTCTCAGCCATTTTTGTCAAGAAGGGGAATCCTAATGTAGTTACGAAGCAGTTTTTTAAAATTTCTGATCATCTTCATCAACTTTCATGTACTTCCAAAAAATATATTATTGTTTAACTCAAGGCAGAAGTAGAAGTAGTTCTCAGCATGGAGTCACACAGTGTCCATGCATCACTTTGAAGTGGTTTGTATTAATTTCTTGCTAGTACATGTGTTCTGGTTTGAGAATGCCATTCCTATGGGATTTATGAAAGTTAAGCTTTAAAATATTGCTGTTATGTTTGAAGTGTGTATCTATATGTATAAACTAATGTAAATATTATGCAAAGACTAAATAAAAATTCTGATTTTTACTGTGCTTGTTTTTTGCAGACACTTAACTTCCTTAGTCCGTCTAAACAGAAGTCAGTTGCACCCATTTAGATGGGTCTTGTGTATCATAACATGAGGGCAAAAACCCACAAACAATTGTATACTGGAAAGAAATAAAAGAATCTGAATTTGTTAAAGTATCATCTGAATGTAGGTTAACTGTAGTTTCAGTGTGTTTATGTGGACTAATCCTGTTTTAAATCTGAATGTAGTCAGGGGTATTTTATATAGATACTGGTGTCATGTCTATTACTAGTATGGAGTTACGAGTCGTATGGACAAAAATACAGTTTTGAATTGTATTTGAATTTCTGCTGTGCGCCACCTTGTATCTTGTGGTGGTGGGGTTATAACTAGATGACCTTTAAAGTCCATTCTAACCCAAACCATGCTGTGATTCTGTGAATTAACTTACTTAAGGATTTGTTGGTTAGATTTTTGATTGGCTGATATTAACGGTAGCTTTGTGTGGTAAAATTTCTGAAAGCTGTTTATACCCATGTCATGCCAATGTTTAAATAAGTGAGTTGACTATGACTGGGTGTCCTGGGTTCAGCAGTAGCAGTTATTTTTCTCCTCCTTGGTAGCTGGTGTAGTGCAGTGTTTTGACTTTCAGCTTGGGAACAGAGCTGATAACAAGGATGTTTTGGTTTGGCCAAGGACTGTGTGAGCCTCATGCTCTGCCAGGGAGGAGGGGAAGCCAGGAGGAAGCAGAGACAGGACACCTGACCCAAACTGACCAAAGGGGTATTCCATACCACAGCACGTCATGCCCAGGATGTAACGGGGAGTTAGCCGGAAGGGCTGGGAGTCTGCAGGGCTGGAGGAGGTATGGGTCAGAGCTTGGTCGGGCTGGGGGGTTCGAGTTATCAGTCGGCTGGTGGTGAGATGATGTATTCTCTTCCCTTGTTATTTCCTTTATCATTATTATCACTGGTGGTAGCAGTAGTGATTTGTGTTATACCTTAGTTACTAAACTGTTCTTATCTCAACCCGTGGGAGTTGCATTCTTTTCGATTCTCCTCTCCGTCCCTCTGGGAGCAGGGGGAGGGCAAGAAAGGGGGGGAAGTGAGTGAACGAGTTACCTGACTGGGTTTAAACCACGACACTGGGTTAGACTGTTGTCTAACAGAAAACTCATGTGACTAAGCTGATTAAAACAAGAATTAAAGTATAAGAATATACTTAATGCAAATCAACAGTTCTAGGGAAAATTGCTGTTGTAAAGAAAGCTGACTTAATGCTTTGATAAGGTTACAAGATTGGCGTAAAAGTAACTACATAGCTGTAACACTAAATGTTCATGTTTTCAAACAGTTCTATCAAAGGAGTGTAATCAAAGATCACTGAAAAAAACCAAGTGTGACTGATGCAAAGACTGATTAATAGTAAGTAGCAAGGATGTCAGTGTAGTTTTGTCAGTAATCTAGATTTTTTTTTTTTAGTAATTCAGATTCACTTGGAAGTGTAATTTCAGCATAAACACTTGCAAAGTCAAACACCTAGAACCAGGAACACAAGCAAGAATTAGAAATTTTTAAGAATGTTTCTGTTACTCTCAAAAGAGTCCAGGGATTTTAATGTACAAGTAAGCCAATATGAACTCCCAGGGCAGTGCTGTGGTAACAGTAAAAATGATCCTTATGTGATCTTTAGATATATAACCTGAAATTGTGAGGAGTAGAAGGATTTTTATTTATAAATAACATCAATGCTAGCTATTGAAATACCAGGCTGTTGACCACAGCCTACTCAAGTTACCTTATTTACTGTTAGAAAAAAAAAAAACAACTCAACTGTCTTGAATCTCTGTGTGGCATTTTTCATGTGCCCTATTACCTACTCCTTTACATTTACCACTGCTACTCTTAGCACTTTTTCTCCTCACGTTTTGTTTCACCTGGAAATTCTGCTTTTAATGTTTGTAAGCTTCATTAATACTTACAATTTAACCAGCTGCTTCTTTATATTTTTCCAGTGATAATAATTTCTTTGTCTATATAAAATTCTTCTAAATTACTTTGTTTGTTGCTTATGTCAATTTTCACTATGTCAGTTTCATTTCTGTGGCTGGTCTCATTTATTGCCCCCTCTAACATATTTTCTTCTTTATTGTTTGATGGATGTTTTCAGTTGTAGTCTGTTTTCAAACTGCTTAATTTTGATCAGTCCTTTAAAAAGTCTCATGATTGTTAAATGTTAATTTATTTTTCTCCTGTGTCCAGGTTTTGCTCAACTGTGTAGTCAGGAAGCCTGTTCTATTTCCATGGCTTGGACTCGCATGGTTACAGCATGCCTCTGAGCCCTCTGCTGCTGGCATATAGTACCTAAGGAACGCTTCTAGCAAGATTGATGGGACAGACGTGCTCTATGCTACAAGGGGGAGCTGCCCTGCTATGGAAATTTCTGTACAGATGTGCTGAAGATATTTTTGATGTATTTGTGGTTCTGAGTGGAATGAACTGGTTGAAGAGTGGTACACTCTTCATTATTGTGGGAAATCTATGTGTGTTGCTCCAGCACGTTACCAAAATGGAAATATTTTACAGTGGGCTCTTGTTTGTTTGGTTTCTTTGGCCATGCATATTTAGAAAAATAATCAGAATTCATTATGAGGATTTAGCACAGATCCTTTCACCTCTTAGTGTAATAGGGCGCTTTATATAGGAGATGTGGTATGCTAAACATTTCTGGTATAGCATCATGATCTTGGCATAGATCATGTCCATATGCTTTAGTGATGAGTTGTTTTCTATTTTCAGCTCATAAAACTGCTGGGTTTGGAAGAGAAGGCCTTTTCCGTTTCTCTCTGGAACTCTGGTCAGGAACTGGTTAGAGGGAACAGAGAACTACTATCGATACTTCACAAACACCATCAAACATTGTGAAACCCCTTTTCAGTTATTTATTGGGAAAATTCAATGAATTACTCATGTTACTTCTGTCTGTTCAATGGAAGAATTGTCTCAGTAAAGGACTTTCTGCCCAGTATCTGTCAAAACTTTGGAGGTCTCCTAAAGAAGGATTTTGCATGACTGAAAAAGTCATGCTCTTTTTGTTGTAATTGTCACTCAGCAGGTTTAACATTCATGATTGGCAGTTAGGCACCATACAATTCAAATAGATGATATTTAAGTAATACAGGAGTAATCCTAAAGATTAATAGTTTAAAAAAAAATTGCACAGTATTGCTCACGTGTAAGTTTTCTGTTATGCACTTTTACAACATGTCTCCCTATTTACTACTATTGAAATAGATTAGGTCTGTCATTAGGAAGGTTGGGCCCTTTGATTTCATTTAAGTTAGGTTTTCTACAGTGACTCTTTTTGGAACAGTCCAGTGGTCTGACATTCTGGATATGTCATGGCATTTATCTCGGCAAGCTTTTGTGCTGACAGCCTGGGAATATTTTCTCAAGACAGGTTAGGGGAGCAAATCAGAGCCTAGCCATAGAGATGACAGGTAGAGCTTTTGGTGCTTATAGTTCTTCATATTTGATATGACCATGTATGTAATAAATTGTAGCATAAAGATCCTATACAGCTGCTGTTACAAAACTGCAATCTAATTCTGATTTTTTTTGTTAATGTCTTTCAACAGTGCTACACATGAAGGCTGCTAGACTGGTACTTTAATAATAATATCTTTGACATTTAATGGCAATTACAAGATGTACTACAATTGCAAGGACTGATAACTATTCCCTTTTAATTGTTTTTTTTATGAATGTGAAAATTCATTTACATTCTTGGTCTAAAATGTTAACTACATTTTGTTGCCTGGTGTTACTGCTGCAGCCAGAGCTAAACAGTGATCTCTGCTGAGTCTCTTCAGATTACTGCAGCCATCAGTCAGTTACTGCCTGTTCATCATCCTCTCCACACTGCTCCTGATTTTTCTTCTCTGTTGCTAGGGAGGAATGTTCATTGATTTTTCTGTTTGGCTTTGTTTTTGGTTTTTGTTGTTTTTTTGTTTTTTTGTTGTTGTTGTTGTTGTTTTTTGTTGTACAGCAAAATATCATCAAATTACCAACACAGGAAAGCTTTATAGGTCCACTTATATAACTCAAGTCTATTCTTCTGTCAACTGATCCGCTGCACTGTCAATTTTTAATTTGTTGGCATTTCATTATTGTTGCAAATTGTTGCCTTTGATTTTAATTCTGAGATTGAAAGATAGAAGGCAAAGCTTGGTAACACAAGCTCTGCTGCAGTTCTATTACATCTTTAGATGCAAGCTTATACCATTAAATTGCAATTAAAATTATTCTGCAAGAAGGAAATTTAGACCATGTCATAGAAAATGTGAAAAGTGTTTACTGATGTTCAGATGGCACCTCCTGTGTTTCAGTTTGTGAAACTGGGTCTGCCACTGGGCACCACTGAAAAGAGCCAGTCTCCATTTTTCTTTTTGCTCTCCTTTCAGGTATTTATATGCATTGATGAGATTTCCCAGAACCTTCTCTTCTCCAGTTTGCTCAGCCTGGCCTCATATGAGAGATGCTCCAATACCTGAACTCTGATTCGCTCCTATGTATCCGCTCCATGCACTCCAGCTGCTCTTTCACATAAAGGGGAATTCCCCCTCCTTCTTAGGTCTTCCTAGCCTGTCCTTTCTGAAGATCTGGTATCCCTTCATTCCATATGCCTCCTCAGTATTCAAATGCCTAATTTTTTTTAATTGGTGAAATTATAGGATTAGCAAGAAATGTATGACTGTGCAACAGCACACCGTTTCTGATGTCAAATTCTGGTATTTCCACATCTGTCTAATTATAGTCCTATTTGTAGTACTTCTTAGCTTTGTGTTAGTATTTATTCATGCTAAAGTACACACTTTCAGTGAGTCAAACTGTAATGTTTAAAATTAGTGGCTATAAATATTAAAAATACTTTCCCCCTTTTAACTCTAATGGCAGATAATGTGTCAAGCAAGAATAAATCTGAAAGTAAAGGGTGAATTCTAAAATTACATTGTGATACCCTGAATACCTCTGATGTTTACTGTCCTATAACATTTAATAACAGTCATATGAAAACAATAACCATACTGAAGTGAAGCATCTTTGCATTAGAAGTCTCCCTAACAACCTGTGATAGGAAGACCGCCTTTGTGTCTGTTGAAACTGTAGATTTTATGTGAGGTTGAGTGCCATGTCAAAAGTGATACGCCAAGTCTTGCCAATCTAGAATGACATGGACTTTCCTTACCAGTGGCTTTAGCATATCGATCATCTGATAAAACGTACCCTATTATTACCTAAAACCATGTAGGCTTAGTTCTAAACAGTATCTGTTCCCATACTCTGCCTGATATTTTACTTTGAGGTGTGCTACATACCAAAAGACTTTAATCCACTTAATTTGTGGAAACTGATAAAATTGCAGCACAATCAGATATGTTTATTGATAAATATATTCAGTTAGGTGACACAGTACATCAAGTATTTCACAGGACATGATTTTCTACCTTTCTTCTGCAATATTTCAATACATTCTCTTATCACCCCAACATTAAATAGTGATACTGTATTTAAAATATGAGTTAAGATGACATGTACAGTACTTGCAAGCCCTAAGAACATACCTCAATGTTTCAAATTATTCAGTTGAATCTAAATTTCTTACATTTCAAGTGAATTTATAGTCTTTAAACCTGTGGGAGGAATTTCTGCTTTTGCTAAGATTAAAACCAGTCTGATCCCTTCTGAAGGATAGATGATCAGAATAAAATGGAGCTAGCTAAGAACCTCAGGAAGTCATCCAGTTCATTTTGCTGTCACAAAAAGTTATGGGTCAGTATGTGTCATTCCTGACAGATGCTTTTCTCACCTGTCCTGGCTGTGTTCCAATAGTTGGCATACTACAACCTCTTCAACATCTGTTTCAGTTTTTTGTTATCCCTACCTTAAAATCATTTAGAAACCATGAGGAACAGAAACCATCATAGTTTCATTTTTACAGCATTATGCACTTTTAAGAAAAACAAAATAAACGGAGGGCCTCACATGCTTTCCAAATACAACTGTGTTGTGGTATCTGCCTAATACTGCAAGGTCAAAGGCACTTGTTAAGGACTACAGGACTGCAAATGTAATCCTCTTTTCCACCTTCTGGGATTTGAGCCTGTATCTCTCAGAAGACTCCCTTAATCCTGAGACTGTACTGCATCTTCAGTCTATAGTGAGTGACTATAGCCTCTCGATCTCTCCTGTTACTCTTCTACTCTCTAACAAGATGTAAAAATCCTTGCTGAACACATGTGCCATACCTGTTAGTTGTCTACCTTCTTACTGTTTTGGTCTCTGACTCACTGATTATTTATGCTTTATATCCATAGTCAATGGTATCATTGGTGGCCCAGGTAGATCTGGGATAGACAGTGATTAAAGAAACAGGATTTTAAGTTAGGTTTATTTCTTTCTGGATAATTGTTTAAACAGAAGTCTCAAGGTTTCCACGATAATGCGCATACGTTTAACAACTAGTAATTTATGTCTTATTGCTGGATCTAGAAGAGCAAGGAGGTACAGGGTATTTCAGTTATATTTTAAGCAATTCAGCATAATAAGACTGAAAACTAAAAGGCTGGCAATGAGATTAATGTCAGTTTAGAAGGGACAAATCCCTAGATTGTAGGATTAATAAAGCTCTGTGCTGCAAATATACCTCAGCTGAACTATGGGCATAACTTTAGTTAATGTGACACAAAAAGAATTCTGGATTCTGGTTACTGCTTTCTGGTTGGGTGCATTCAGCCAAATTGAAACCTTGTCTTCTGCTGCTTATATAAAAGGTACAATAGCTCAGTCTTTAAACATCCATTTAAAAATACAGTTTCAACCATACATCATGTTAAAAAATAGATTTCAGGTATGTATTTCAACAAAGTTTACATTTTTAATGCCTTTTAACATGAAATATAGACCTTAGGAGGCACCATTTTCCACCCATTTTGATGTCCATAATAAATGGTATTTGCTGATTATCAATGTCAAAGATCTCCCTGTAAGTTGAGAGGGAGGTACAATAATCCAAAATGAATTTTACTTGATTTCATTGGACAAAATATATGGTAACTTCTGATTTCGTATTAAGTCCTTTCTAAATTCGAAATCTAATTGTTTAAGAATGTTTAAACTAAGTATTGAAAGTTGCATTAATGCTCTTAATGGCTCTTTGTCAAAGTTGTTGTTCTGGACTAAATGGTGTAAGGAAGATTTTGCTGATGCCCTCCTTCCTGTGGGTAGTAGTCATCTGGTTAAAAACAGAGACTTGCTGAGTAGGTACCTCGGTTTTCAGTGAATATTTCCCTAACTTATATGGCCTGAAACAGATACTTTAAAATGCATTTCCAAATGTAGTTAAATATTTGAAATATTCTTTTTTCCTAGTTTACATTTAATTTTTTTTTTTTTCCCTCTAGATCCGTCTTCATTTGCATTCACTGTTTTGCTGTTGCTTCAGCTCTGGACAATAGAAGAAATTTAATACTTCACAGCACTTTGGTCACAGCTTTTGTCATTTTCTAGAGCAACTAATGGACCATCTGCCTAAAGCATTGATGGAGTTCTATAGGTTTAGTTTCTTCTGAAATTAAGCAAACCAGTTCCCTTAGTCTTTTGCTCCAGAGTACATATTTTGCTCCTTATCCTGTTCCATCCAGTTAGTCCAACTCCTTTGAAGTTAGATGCCTGAAACAGGATGCAGTACTCAATTTAATATCTATCCATGTCAGTGGGAGTAGAAACACTACTTCACTGTGTTGTCTGCAACACTGTTCATGCATCCCAGTATGGCTTGCGTTTTCACAGCAGTAAGACAGTGTTGATTCACCCTAGCTTACAAACCACAGTGACTCCCAGATTCTTTTTCAAAGAATTTCTGTGTAGTCATCTTGCAGTTGTACTTTCGCTAGCCCCTAAAGAGAATTTTGTTAAGCATGACAATTCTAGTTCTGTCATTCAATCTGCTTATGTATGCTCCAAAACATAATATAAAATACAACTGTAATAAATTACTCTTTTATGTGATAATCTAATTTACTGATTTTGCATTATTGAATAGTACCAGTTGTAAGGAAAATTTCTGTAGTCTTATACTCCATCACCCCTCCCTTTGGACAATGAGCTATTAATTTTAAATATTCTTTAAAAAAATGTTTAAAGTTTCTCAAGTGCTTCTGCACCCGTCTTACTTTAGTTTCATCAACAAATTTTTCTTTGCTTGAAATAAAGTCTCATGGAAGTATCAAAAAACTTGCAAGTTAGTACTTGTGATCCTTTCTTCTTTTCTCCTATTCACAAAGCCTATAGTCTGGTTTAGGAGGAGATTAAATTGGTTTAACTCAAGGGATTCCCTACAAATCTTTTAGGCTATCTCTTAAAAACCTCCAAATTATTTGGCTGTTTATTGCAGTATTTTTCTGAGAATTGCAGTTGTCTGACTGGTTCATAAGTTCCCAATTCCCTCTCTGCCTCCTTTAAAATGTGTTATTTTTTCTGGAACATTATTTACAGCGTACAGCTAATGTGTCAGTTAGAAAAATCTCTAGAAAATATACTCCTGGGTTTCTGATTGAAGACAAATTTTAAACCTGAGGCAGTCCTTTCCTTAGCAGTATGTTAACCTCAGGGCAGGTATGCAGAAACCATTCTGTTGCATTCTAGAAAGAAAGTAATAAATCTGGACCCAGATGACTATCAAGCAAGAATTCATGACTGTGGATCATGAGTGGACAGGAATGCCTCACTGTTGTCTGGCATTACATGCAGCATTTCTGGAGAGGATGGATTTCAGACATGTCGCTGTCCTTGGGTTTTCTTATTTTCTGGGCAGCAGGGTATCAAATTTTTGTGTTTTCATTTTAAGTCACTTACATACTGCTGTGTGCTATATATGTCATATGGATGCCAAATCCTTGGTTTTGAAACCTACTCGTGGGACCAAGTGTTTAAATATTTTTCTTGGATCACTTTTCAGATTTTTGAATAGAGGATGAATACTCCAGCTGGGAGTATCAGGGGCAAGCTGTATTGGGAAGACAGGTTATGTTCAGTCTTAGGAGCACACCAGATAGACATTATGTTGAACTTTATGAGCTAATAACTGTCTTGACTATAGGGTTATTGGATTTTTCTGCATTTTTGCAAGGTTAATAGCATCTCTCTAAAAAAAAGAAACAAGTCAAAGAGGGTAAAGAGAACATGTGTAGGGCAATTCCCTTGCAAGGAGAAACTTATCCAAGAATTTTCCAATTTCTGTTGAGACTTTTAAGATCATTTCTTCCTATACAAATTGTTCTTTGTCCAGACAAAGTAATTTGATCACACCTTTCCTCAGGCAAGCCAGATCGCATGGGCTGTGGGCCAACAGCTGTCACTGGTAGGTCTCCTACGTACTGCTCCTGCCACTGAATGCAGTGAGGATCTTCTAATTTCCATAGTGACATTACGTTCTCCTTTGCCCTCATACCACCAAAATTTCTCTTCCCTTGTCAGTGCCAGGCAGAAAAGTTGCCTGAAGAAACATGAAGAAGTGGTAGTGTGGGAAAAACAAGGAAAATTATTGTTAATCTCAACTATTCTTTTGATCAACCTATCATTACTGGACTCTGCTTTGATGTTGTTTTATGAATCATGTCCACAAAATCCTGAGGAAGATTCAAAGGACATAGATCATTTCTAAAGCACACAGGGTACTCTAGTGCTTTGACTCTGGTCATTACAGCAGTGCAAAAAATAATTAGCCCCCTGCAAAAAGGTAGGTTATTTCCCACTGCTGGTTCTTTCCATCTTGTTTGCAACCTGTTTTTGCACTGAGCACTACATCTATTTATAAACAGCAAGTGGGAGCTGAGAATAGGAAGAGCTTTGTGTTCATATAATGACAGTGTCAGGAGAGCAATACTTAAGCTAAATTGGGATGGCCTCTACAAAGCCCTATTTTGATGATTGGAATACTACTGGTATTTTGGGAACTGAAATCTTCCAGACAAGACCCAGCTTCGTGTGATTTATCTCTTCTTAAATAAAAACATAAACCAAGTTATGTTAAAAAGCCACTTTTTCAGTAAAGGAAAACTTAGTAAAGTTTTTTGTCCTTTAATTTTAGCTATATAAAATTAGTCAATAGCATTGGCTGTTCACCATAAAATACAAGCAGTTTAACAGAGAAGGCCAAAAGATGACTGTTACAATACTGAGTTAATTTGAGAAGAAAGTAGGACGTGTGTGGGACAGGTAGATGTGTTAAGGCAAAAAATGTGTTCCGAAGACTGCAGTGGTAGAAAATGCAGTACAGTTCTAGCAGGTCTGCATGTGCCTGCAAATGAGCATCTTGTATATTATTTTTCAGTTTCCCCTTTCTTTTGTTCTAGGTAAAAGAAGACTGCACAAGAGAGCAGGGAACTCACATTTCCAATCTTAGTCTTTGCAAGGGACATATAATTCCAAAACTTTCTAGAAGAAAATTATTTTCTAGCTTATTTGCCACTGAGAGTTCTGGTGTTTGGTTTGGAGGAATTTGGCTTGGAATTATTACCTAGCAACTGCTGAATTCTAAGAAGGGCAGAAAACACTTGCTTTGGGTGCACAGGAATAAAATATTGTAGAAATACTAGGTAGGAGCAAATTAGTGTAAATTTGAGCTCATACCAAGCTATTATATTCTATTACTGGAAGAGAAACTTGCAACCCAGTGCATCACCTGCTTTTGTCACATAGATGTTACAGAGCTATATATTAAAAATTATAAATTTTTAGATTTTCTAAAGAAAAAGGTTAGGTTTTGGTGTTTTTTGTTTGTTTTTTTTTTTTTAAATCATGCAAAGCTCTTCAAATTTGGCAAGATACTTGCCTCTTATTTGAACATAGAAACAAAATAACAGTAGGACATGTTTGATTCCTGCCTTAAAATTATGGAAAAGAAGTTTGCAATTTTGACTTGCGACCTTTTGGAATTGAAAGCAGTGCATTACTGCTCTGTTCATGGGTAAAATACCTTTTAAACATACTGTTCATATTAATTCAGCCCAATGTCTTTGGAGGCAATGGGGAATGAGTCAGCACCACAGCTGTTACTGGTTTTAACACTTCCATTGATATGACAGGGAAAATATAGTTAGGAATTTCTGCAAAAGGACATTTTTTAAGAATAATGGGATTTATGCAACACTTCTAAAGTGTAAAACAAGTAGAGACAAGTCCCAGTTAATAATTGCCAATTGCCTTTTTTCACTGTCTAGTGATTTGGAGAGCTGAGATGAGAAAGGCGAAGAGAGATATTCAATTAAGCTGTCCAGCTTGTTAAAAGAAATAATATAATGGAAAAGTATTGAAGTTAATGAAATTAAACAAAATGAAGTTAAAGAAAAAGTGGATAAACTTCCTTTTTGAAATATATGATAATTAAGTAAACTTATACTCTCATATAATGACAAAACAAACCCAATGATGTTCCTGATAACTGATAACTGCAAGGAAGTTATAATAACAAATTAACAAATACTGATATTTACAGAGAACTAGTTTTACTTCAGTACATATTTAAAAATATTTTTAGTTGTTGCTATTTCATGAATAGGGTAAAAGACTAGATTAATTAGCTGACTTTCTTTTTGAGATATTTTAATCACTGTGGTTGTACTCCAAGAAACAATATGTGTAAAAATGCCTGTGTTCCAGGCTTGGCTTAAACCACAACAGTAACTAACCATCTTCTTTGGTAAAGGCAAATATGATCTATTATTTAATATCCTGAAACTACAAATGCAGAAAGTATTCTAACATATCAGCATTTTTTTCATGCATTTATGCTGTTTACATACTTAAATGCTAATGTAGGTCAGCAATCTGCAATAAAGACCTCTTAAAACTTTGATAGTTGCTGGAGAAACCTATAATCCAAATATACCTGCTTTTTGGGCCCAGTCTCCACAATGAAACGCAAATCTTCCTACCAGCCCTTATGGACATTGAAGTGAACTACTGACAGCTTATGAACTTGTTGCCGAAGTTAGCTTTCATATACCAGTGCTTGCACATGTTTTGTATTCATCTTCCTTACTACTATGTAAGGCCTCCATGCTTCTCAATAAGGCTGAGGAAGAATCATTTATATGCTGAGGGAAAAGCAAATACTGATATATTTTAAAACCAGCACATTTTTAATGAATTGTTGAATAACTGAATGAATAGAATATGCATGCTAGGTCCCTGAATTAATTTTGAAGAATCAGACTTTGTGCAGAAAATCCTGTCGAGATTTCCTCTTGAGGTCAGAGCTTACTGAGACAGGACCTTAGAATTTCAGTCAGTAAGATGCAAATAGACAATGATTATTAAAAAAGAAGAGAATGGGGCAGGGATCTCTTAGGGAATCTGTTTCTGAAGTGTGGTTTAGAAGCATATCCTACAGGTATACATTGCCTCGTGAGCTGAGTTATTCCAGTGCTCTTTACAATCATTCTCGCGTACCTTGTTAGTTTGTTGCTATGTTTAAATACCTTCGCATCATAAGAGGTGTGCTGTTACTAAAACTCTTGGGTTTTTTGCTGTTGTTGCTCTCTTCTAATCTGATTGGCTAAATCATTAGTGCGTGATAGAAAAATAAATGCTACTCTGCTCAATGATCATACCTCGGATTTTCAGAGTGTTCAAAAAGAGCCTACTCCTTCAATTTTTTTCAGTGGCCTTTGAATATCCTTGCTTTTATGACTGAATCACTGATTTTTAAGAAGTCAAATCCTTAGTGGATCTAAGCCTTGGGTTTAGAGCTTGATCTTTCTGAATTCTTTATGTCTACCCTGTCTATTTAGCTTTTTTTACAAAACTGGCAGATGTTTGGAGTTGCAAACATGATTACAGTTACTTGAAGGAATCATAATTATTATCTGATTAAACAGGAAAATGTACAGGAGGAACAGTTTTTGGAATGTTGAATACGAGCTGTCTTCTGACTAAAGCAAATTTGTATTTTGTAGGAAAGATTAAAACATATTGCTATTATTGCTATAACATGGGAACCCCAATGCAGTCCACAGTTAACTGAATTTTAGTTTTTATTAAGCTTAGGCTGTAATGTTCAAAAGCTGTTGTTCTATGTGATATTGTATTTGGTCCCTAACAGCTTGCTATGTCTAATTAAAGCCTACGCATGTATCTGAATGCTATCCTAACACCCATAATTTGTAGTTCTTTCATTATGGATAAACTCACAGAAGCACAGCAAATGTACTTGGAAAACCCCATCATTTTTGTCTTGTAAAAGCTCCAGTGAATAAAGCAAGCTCAGGCTGTATCTGCTTATACTTCCTAGCTTAGAACAGTGATCATGATTTTGTATGCTTTTGGATAGGGGATTTTGCTTCTGACTGGGATTTCATCATACTTCTAACATAGATATTGTCTGTGGTACACCAAATTATCCTGGTCTCAGGATTCATCAAAAGTTTTATGTTCTCTTTACATTTGTAAGCTTTAAACTTACTGGATGATATTCTAGACTTAACTTTGATATATTACACCAGAGATCGCAGATTTTCTCCTGCATGCTTTTAGTTTGTCTCTAATTTGTCACTGAGATAAAGGACTTTTACTTTGTAAAATTGATTTGCAGATTTCTCCTGTTGCTATATTAATCTTTGTTGATCTGGATTTATAGTGACCTCTCTTAGAGAAATTGTTCTGTATAACCTGTTTATTTTCTTTTTCTTTTCATTAGGATTTAGATGATTGCTTCAGCTAGATCCCCAAGTTTTTTTGTTTAGCTATCTTCAGGATTATTTCTGTTTTACATTAGTTAGGCTGTCTTCTTGGTGACCTACTTGGCTGTCACAGTGTCCAGACTAAGTCTTTTTTGGCTATGCTTTTTTTTAAAAGGGTGTTTCTAGAAGTCTGACTGCTTGAACAGCATACAAATAAAACAACAGTTCATATCTTCTTTCTGATGATGTGCAAAATTTG
Source organism: Pezoporus occidentalis (assembly GCF_034315485.1). Lineage (NCBI taxonomy): Eukaryota > Metazoa > Chordata > Aves > Psittaciformes > Psittacidae > Pezoporus > Pezoporus occidentalis. The sequence goes on from NW_026914829.1 coordinate 441,042, forward strand.
CCACAGCATCTGTTACTTTTGGTGTTTTTCCATCTTGGATTTAACTATGGTATTGATGTAAATAGATAGGTGTGTTGTCTTTTCTATCTAGGCTATTGAATACTACAATTTCCACTTTATTCAAATTATAGTTAAAGTGTCAAGCGGTGGCTTTCTTTGGACACTATTTATGTACATGTGGCACTTTCTTACCTAGTAAATCTATTTCTTTATTAATTGAGAGCCACACCTGCAAGAGCAAGCGACAAAACAAAGTAGAAAATATATTCCTGCTGACCCCTTCATATCTCTAGAACATCAAGGACATATTTATATATGCTGATTTTAACTGTCAACAGTTAAAAATGCCATTAAATGCCCTGACATGTAGCATAGACTGAAATCTTGAACCTTCCTTAAAGCTAAGGGATGCTAAAACAAACTTGTCTGTAAAAATGTCCCTTGGAGGTGCAACAAGGCAAGAAATAGTAAACTATTCTTCGGTTCATTTATCTGATTTCATAATCTGTAAGCAAAATTCTGGGAGTGAATCTTTTCTCGAATAGTGCAGTGGTAATTTATTTTTCATTATGATCAGCAACTGAAAGATTAAAATGTTTATAAATAGAGCTCTGTGCTCAGGTAGCATAACTGCAGAGCTGTGAGAATGTTGTAAAGCAATGAGGGACAGTGTCACTGAAGTGACTTTTCAGCTTTCATGAGATTACAAAAATGCAAGGCAGGGCATACAGGGAGAAAACAGACTGTAAAAGCAAATAAAGTGAGTAGTATTTAATAACAATTATTTCAGCAGACCGATATAAATCCTTTTCTATTCATAGGCCTTAGAATTTGCCATTAACTACAGACTTAAAGTGCTGGTGCTGCAAAATTCACTGTTTTAAAGACTATAGACATATGCACAAACATAAAAATGTGAGTAGGTTGAGAAACCAAGCAATAAAATGTTTGTGACAGAATGAAAAATATCTCTGCAATCTTAATTTGGCATCCAACTGCCTATGTATTATGATATAGAAGAACATATTTAAAATATTGCCTAATTCATTACTGCTGACATTGCACAGTATTTAGAGTCTTCTCTGAATCATTACCTTTCTCACAGACTTTTCTATGAAATGTATCTCTGGAATCACCACAAAAATTCATTGATTTATTATCTCAATGCCCACTTGAAATAATGGAATTATTTTATCCCTATTTGACTGTAGGAAGCTAAAATATGGAGAGGCTAAGGTCAAAGGAATCCATTAATTTCATGTGTCTAACTGAAAAGGCCTCATTTTTCAAATAAAGTAGTATTTTTAGCAATTTGTATGTCTAGAGGAGAGGTCCTTCTGACAACTTTTACAGTCTGAGTCCTTAACACTTAAAAAAATTGGGCTACGTGGCTGCAATTTTCACTTTTAGAAGAACCTCTCTGAGTCAGAACAGCTGGAGACAGCTAGGAAAGGGGAAGATTTCCAAAACTATGTGGATGGGCTCGTCATTTACGTTATGGAGATAGTGCAAAACCAGCCTAATCACTACAAGCCTTGTCAAGCTTTGATGTGTGCAGCGAGTACAGAATTTCTAATGTGTTGTCTCTCACAGGTCCCTATGTCTGTGTGTGAGTGGCACTTTAAAGCTTTACAATTATGGCCATTTAAGATGGTAGCTCACAGTGACAGATGAGTCCTTGAAAAGTTCGTATCTTGCTCAGGTTCAGAGCTGTGGTACAAAGTATGGAGGAGGGAAAGGTGAGAGAGAGTGAGATGGGGATAAAATCCTAAGGCATGATGCTGGACTGTTTTTTTGTTTGTTTTTTTTTCTCCTTAATATGTAGAAATCATCACGCTTTTCCTTATTCCCCTCTCACAAATAACCAAAGTGTTACTGATAATGTTTTCTATATGTTTCCAGGCTCAGCCAGATTTCCAGTATGGAAAATGTCAGCTAAAACAACTATTGTAAGGCAAGTTTAAAATAACTGATCCAAACTTCCTCTCCCAGAAAGTATTGGCTATGGTTATCTCAGCCACCTGCCCTTCTGGTAATTCTAAGGACCTCATTCTGCTCAAAATTACACCAGTACAAGTCCAATATAATTTAATTTTTGTAAAAGAAATAACATTAGTGCAAAAGCAATATCAAATAATAAAAATTATGTCAAAAAATATTTAAAATAATTATTTGGTTAAGAAACACATGGTGCCTGATAGAAATATACTGGATATTGAACAACTGAAAGTGAGGCAATTAAGTATGGTTGGGTTTTTTTTTCTTCCTCATTAAGTATTTAGAAGCGTTTCTGGGTTCTATTGCTTTTCCAGACACACTCTGGCACTTTTTTTTTAGGAGAAAGCCCAGCATGTTCTCCAACTTACCTTCAATTACCTGCATCCTGGCACTCAGTAATTCCATATAAGCAAATTAATTTACATAAAATCTTTTTTATTTTCCAAGACCAGATTAATCCCTCAGCTAAAGCACAATGAAAAGTGCATATATATCTTTTAGAATGAAAGCCACTGACATTCATAAAAGAACAATCCCATGCCAAATCATCAGAGACCTCTTGCACTTTGTGCAAACCAGGAGTATAGTTACATGACTTTAAAACTGGAGCAAATGAGAGGAGTGAACTGATTTTAATGAAGCTACATGGAATGAATACTGTTAGGACAGCTTCTATTCTATTTTCAACTGTAAGACAGATAAGAAGATAATACTTAAAGTGTATATCAATAAAAAGGGCAGAACAGTCATGTGTTTGTACTCAAAAAAAAAAAGTACAGATTATGATAAATTAAGCATATTTTTCCTCTTTTTTCCTTTTGCAAACTAAAGTAAGAAGATAAGTATCTATGAGTGTCTTGTCTCTCTAGGTAAATACCATTGTTCAGAAATTCCATTTTGATGAAGAATTATAGTCAAGACTCTTGACTTTTGCCTTACTTCTGCAGTAGCAAGCATAACAGTGTCTTAGCAAGACCACGATGACTCCTGTTTATGTTGGCTTTATTTTCTTACCGATCTGGAAATTAAAGTATCAAATGTCGTGTCAGACTTTATACGCACATGGAGCTAAGTCAAATCTTTCATGCATGGACATTGGCTTTTTGACATAGAAGCAGCTATTTTACTTCTCCTATATCCTTTTTTTAAGTTACGATTTACTAGTTTCTCATAGAAAAATAGTCTCTTTTCTTTGCTAATAGCTTTATTAATTCAAGTCTCATGCAAACATTATTTTACTTTAAAATTGTGTTACTTTAATAATAAGAACAGTGCACAGAAAATATATTACATTCCTGTGAAATCAGTCATTTCAGGAAATGATAAAAATATTAGGCATATTGTGAAATCCTTGGCATTATAGGCATTACAGGCATTATAGGCATTGCAGGCTTCTGTCAAGGCTTCTATAAACTCTAAGGAGAGTTGTGTGGAGCTAGCTTCTTTTCTGAAGGTACATACAAGGATAATAAACTGTAGCTCCCCTTCTGTCTCACCCATATTCTTCACATATGCACATACGTGCATGGATAACATACATATAACACATACTTTGATACGTACTCTGAAGTGCATAACATTGTTTTGTGAACTACATAAACTAAGATAATGAAATACTGCATCATTCTTTGTCATCGATTCCTGAAAATGTGTGACTGTATTCAACTAAAAAAGTCCTTCCTTGTGCAATCAGAGAGCTTTATTTCTTAAACATAGGTAAAAACAGTGAAGAAACAGGGTAAGTTAGTTTGATTTTTTTCTTATAAGCAGAAAAAAAAACCAGCAGAGCTAAGAGATACGACTGGGAACATACTGGGGAAAGAGGACAAGAAGAGGAAAGGAAGAGAAATGAGAAATTTAAATCTTACAAGATGTGCAGAAAACAAACAAACAAACAAACAAGAACCCTGGCTGGATTACAAGAAATAAAGAGGTTGAAATCAGCCATCCTGAACTCTTCCTGTCAGTCAGACATAGGAAATACTGCCCTAAACAATCTAAATACACTCAATCCGTTGACTTGTCAATCACAGGAAGATTTCAGTACACTGATTCCAAAGCCTGGTTTACACCACTGTAGGAGTTACTGAGTGAGGACTAGGGGAGTAGGAGGCTTGTTTGGGAATACAATTTCTGAAGGAGGTTAAATGAGAAAAAAAAAACGGAATGAGAAAACCAAAAAAGATAGAGGGAAAGAAGAGGAAAATGGAAGAGAAAGAGAATTTTCCTGCAATGTTTTTATTTATTTTTACAGAGATTCTCACGTTTGCCATTTTCCTGGGACAATTTTTTGTCCAAAGCCATTATTTGATGCCCATGTGTAACAAGTGCTTGGTGATTAATGCCTCCTTAGATAAGGAAGTTATCCTGATACCTGAAGTCTGGCTCTATGAGCAGCAATTATGTGTGAATATTTCATGGCATGAGCTTTACCTACCTCACTCTTGGTTTGGAGCATTGTAGTGAGCAACAGATGATCATTTTCAAGCTTGAATGCTCACCTTAGTCCTATAATATTAAATAAATTACCAGGGCAGTCTGTGCTGGTGGAGCCAACACTTCTGAGCAGCTTCTTTCAGACAAGATGCTTCTTTCACTATATGCATGGCTGCTGAAGATTTGTACTTGAAAATGTTGGCTTCATTCCTCAGAATATTTCTGTGCCATCTGTAAATTTTCCACTCCACTATTTTGCATTGTCCATCTGTTTAGACTAATCATTTTCTCATAGGTCCTGAACACAGCGTGTAATCCTAGAAAGCTATGTGAAAGACTATTTACCTGTTGGTGTCAGAACCTTGCAATATTTAAGGCATTTATTTCCCCACAATCCCTCCAAGGTTGGGAGAGAAAAGTTCTCTTAATTCTCTGAGGCAGAAATCTAATACCAAATAATGCTTAATGCACAAGTCTTTCACTCAGGTAGTGCCAATTTTGCAAATCGTCTACTGTGTGAATTTCTGCACCTGACGTGCTTTATCACTTTACACTGGATGCCACTTCATTGCTTGGGGACCTACACCGAAAATTATCTCCTGACAGGATTGCTAAAACAGACGTCTTCACAGCTACCTTGTTTTCTCTTAGGGGAGTGCTGTTATACTGTTTCCAATGAATGATAAAGACTTTTACAGTCTGTGCCATTGCAGATATACACATTCCTTCCAAAAAAGCAATAATTGGGACACACATGTGGGAAGATAAAACTTATATTCAAACTTTCATTTTAATATACCAGGATCTGGATCAGTCTTCCGCTTTTATGTGAGAACACCTTAATCAACAGAATATAAAGGAGAGAAAAAAACACACCAAAACAGTTTCATTTCTATAAAGTAATTATTTATTGGTATAGGGAGAACAGAAAACAAAGTAGTTTTAAACTGGGATATAAGAGAGTCGGGCTTAGAGTGCTGTTTTGGTGTATTTTATATTTTGCAACAACTTCAGAAAGCAAGACTTTCAATTTTTATATTGGGTAAAATAGAAGAGGCCAATAGAATTGATTTATATAAGCAGAGGATAAAATCTACAATTTAAAAATCATAGATTTCAAAAATCACAGTAGGCCAGTATTAAACATTAGCAGATACTGATGTATCAAAGCAGAGAAAGAATCACTTCAGCCTTTAGGGTAAAGAAACCTATTCTGAGTAAAATTTATGTAGTGAGTTTTGGCAGTTTTTTGGCAGAACTGAATAGCAACAGGATATCCCCCGTCTGTTACTGCAAGCAAGAAAGAAAAGAGTTTCATGTTCTGCCACTCATCTTACATTTTCCATAGATGTTTTTTACATCATACCTCTTCTTACCAACATGAAAATTAATGATGGGACTTTGAAATTTGTCTGTGCACTACTCCATGGTCAGGATTTATGTGGGCTAGCAGAAGACTATCCATATCACCACCAGAGCTCATTTCCCTCGTACTTAGACATATGCCTTTTGGATGTAAACCAAAAGAAATAAAACATTGCTAAAAATATGCAGGAGTATCCAAAACTGTAGTGCTAAAATCAGCAAAGAAGGCATAGAACATAGAATCATAGAATGGTTTGGATTGAAAGAGACATTTAAAGGTCACCTGGTCCAAACTCCTGCAATGAGCAGGAACATCTTCAACTGGATCAGATTGCTCAGAGGCCCATTCATGTTCAGCTCTGTCAAAGGTGTGTGGGTGGAAGGCTACGGAGGGTGGAAGCCCTTTGTAAAACTCCACAAGTTCCAGTTCCAGTTAAGGTGACAGAGAAAGGGTGTCTGTTTGGAAAGAGGTTCCCATGGAACTGCTCCTTCTGCACTGCCTATGCATCATTCTTTCCATGGCTTCATACCATGACCACTGCAAGAGAGCAAATCAGATGTTTCTTCCTGGAGCTCTCTAAAGTGACCCAAATCAGGGCAAACATAAAGACAAAATAGTTTCAAAGGGTATTTGTATGTAACAGCAGGAAGAATAATCAGAACTTCCTTCAAAATTCAACACCTTAGTGATGTTTAAGATGAGTAAAATTTGTTTTCATGCTGAATTATATGAGATTCTGGACTATACCATGAGCACCACACACAAAGGAAAACAGAAATGAAAGGTAAGGGAACGTACAAGTCTGAACAGTCAGCAAAGAATTGCTAATACAGACCTAAAGATCTCAATTTCTACTTGTACTTCAACAACTGTAAAGTTATAGTGAGCTTACAAGCAAGAGCAGAGTGAAAAAAGGGCTGATTTAATCTCATTCTTTGGAAACCTGGACTATTTTATTCAGCATTGAAACTATCAACAGCAAAATTTGAGGGAAATATACTTTATCATTAGATATGATAAACAAGAGATTTCAGATATTGTTGTCTGAACTTCTAAGAACAATAGTATACTCTCACTGTAAAAAGCATTCTGATTGGATCAGAAATACATGAATATTTTACCATGGCATGTTATCTATGAATAATGGAAAATCTGTGGGAGCTAAAAAGCAAATAATTGCTTGAGATATACTGATTTTCATGTCATGTAGTCTGTCCGTTTTTAAACTTTCAGGGAACATTAACCCAGAGTATGGTACCCTGTTGCGCTAAGCATAAATGCCACCAAACATCTAGAACAGATGTGAATATGCCAATTTTTAACTGTGTGAAATAGTTGTACTACACAAAATGAAACTTTAAGAAATATGTAATTTAAGCATGAATTAACAATTTTTAATGCTGTTATTTGAGCAAAGAGAAAAATTACAAATTGGTCACTATAATAAAGGGGTGTTCATAAATAACTGTTGGAGAAATGTGATTCAGAGGCACAAACAAAAAAATACTGATGGCATCTAGGGCAATGCATGACAGTGATACTTGGCTAGACATTAAGACTCTAAGTTTAGATTTTTATACTTAGAAATATACAAACATGCCTATGGCCCCATTATAGCTGGTGGAAATCTGATCAACACAGTTGGGGCCTAAAAGCAGTTCAGTTCACTTTAGAACAGTCACTAAGGCTAAGACCTTACTGCAAATAAATCAGTTCCACAGCTTAGATACCTATAACACTTGAATTTAGATTGCTTAATCTTGCACTTAGTTCAGACATATATCAAAAGCCTTCATGTGATGGCTCTAAGTGCTTCATTTCAGTAAGTTATCCTGACTGTTTAATTTGTGCTCAGTTTTTGTTTCTACATTGTCCCAGTTTCAGCAGCTCAGTGCTTGGCTTCCACCTTTGCTGTAGTAGGATCCAAAACCTATCCAAAGCAGCTGTTAAGACATTAGAAAGATCTGATCTGAAAACCTTGCTCCAGATATGCCTAACTCCACACAAAAATTTGAGATCTTTCAAATTCCATCAGAACTTACTCTGCTTTCTAAAACATATCTAATAGAAGAGATAAGAATGATTATTCTTTTATTAAGAATAATTTAGTCAGCATTACAGCTGGCTTTCAGGGCTGTGAGCACACATTGCTGGGTCACATCCAGCCTTTCATTCACCAGTACCTGCAAGTCCTTCTTATAATGTTTTTGCACACAAAACTTTTCTGCATGTAATTCAGCCCATACAAATCTTGTAAGCAATACCACACAAGTTCTTTTTTCATTCAGTGCTATTGGTTTTGAGAAGAAATGTTGTTCAGTGTCTCAAACCCTCAAATCAGTCAACAAACAATGTACTGAACTTTGTTATAACAAAGCATAAACAAAAGGGGAAAAAAAAACGCACTCTGTCTCAAAGTTTTTTAAATTGAATGTTTAATGTTTAATTCCAGCCTTAGTACTGAAACAATTTCTTTTTTATGGGGACTGAGGCATATGCATTACTGAAAGCTTTTAAGGACAGAATAGACAAACCCTGTCAAGTGTGGCCAAGTTGATCCTGCCCTGCACCCGAGAGAAAGAGTGAATGACCTTCTGAGTTCCTTTACAGGCCTGTTTTCTATTGTTTTGTTATCACGGTGTATAATTCATGATTATAGGATATTGGAATTACCAGAACATCAGAAACCATATAGTAAAGTGTATTTATTTATGTATATATACATATCCACACTGTTAGTCCTTGAAAAAGCTCTTAAATTGGTGCTTTTAAAGAGATATAAAACCACAAGCTATTTCTCATGTTTTATTTTTCAGTAGGTAGAAGTCTCAACAAAAATGAATCTAGAGTGTTCTATTAGAACACTTTATTTTGTATCTGGTTGGATTTTAATATGAATTTATAAAATCGCAGGTTTGAGAACATAGGGTTTATTTGGTTTTAGACTTACTTATGAAGTCTAATGAGAAAAGCAGTTATGCCATGTCTGTGCAGAGCCAGATTACCTGGTAGAGTAGATTAGGACCAGTTCAACATGTACTTGCAAGGTCAGGTCATGTATGGTTACTGCCTGCACTGGAGAAATCATATATTATGTTTTTTTGTGCCAGTTTTTCTTGTGTATTTTATGTGATCTTTTGGGTTGTCTTGTGTCTAACCTTCCCTTTACTTTCCACAAATCTGCCATATCCAGCACTTTTCTATCTGCTTTTTGCTTCATAGCTCAGCTGCTGCGCCAGGAGGCAGCTACACTAGAAGCTGACTCTGTCTGGTGTAGCCACTGCTTCTATCTAACCTTCCTTTAACCTGTGCTCGAGTAAGACCAGAAATACTGCTCTGGAAGGAGTTTTGCAGGTGTTGATATTTCTGTTTCAAGCATATAAGTACTGATGTGGGCCCAGCCACTGAATCACTGAGCTTGGTGGGACACTGTGTGTGAAAATTGTGCAGTCCAGACTGACTGACCTGCTAACTTCATCACCATCTCTGTCCTTATTCCACTCAATTTCTGAGTTTCTAGAGAAAAATGAATGTTAACAGATGGTTGTGCTATAAGGATTGTGATCAGATGCAAAAGTTTCAAATGGGCACAGTGACATTGCCATGTGTCACATGCTATGGAAGAATGAGTGGCTGTTAGCAATTCTTTACTTGAGCATGTGTTAGGTCTTGGAGCATTGGTTTCATTTCTCACAATGCTATGCTCTGAGCTCAGGAGTGTCTTTCTCCTTGGTATTCCGGAATAGCAAAAAACCATGGCCAACCCTAGCACAGCAAGGGGAGCAATTAGTCTGTTTTGAGCAAGGATATGAAAATGCCTATTTGCTCAGGACAAGAGAAGACTGTATGCATACATCTAGTAGTGTTTCAAAACATGGCGTTGCAAGTAAAGACAAGTGCTCAGGCAAGAAGTATTATCATCAGTGAGTCACCAAAAAAACAAAGTTTTGCAAAATGTGTGTACCATGAGATAGTTGGCAATATGTGTCTGCTGGATATCCTTCTGCAAGAAGGGAGTTATCATTCCTTCCTCGTTGTGCACCTATAAAATGGAAACCAGTTTGAAGCCAAAGCATATACATTTAGATACCCATACATACCCATAGAAGAGAGCCAACAGTACGGCTCACCTGGGCTACCTGTAGACCCCCTATGGATACTAAAACTAGTTTTCCTTGGTTTCCACTGTAGCAAGTAGCCTTAGACATGAGGAGATACTTGTGCACTATTCAGAAAAGCCATTTACAGATCCAGAAACAATGTCTTCATTCCCAGGAAGGATCAAGCCATCTTCTCATAATTTGGAAAATCTGATAGGATTTCCTGCTGATACTTAAAATGCCCTTTATTTCTTGAGGCCCCTCAGGTGTCCATGATGGTCCTTTAGAGAAGGAGTGAAGCAAACAGCTAAAGTCAGTAACAGCTTTAAACATACTTTTAGTCCCTCTCTTCACTCAGGGCATCAAACTTGAGAGCACTGGATGACTATTCTGAATAATATATATAATATATATATAATATCACAGGAAACACAGATAAAAGACATCATCAGAAGTATATAATTCCATTGGACCCAACCCCATACCTCAGAGTTTACGCTATCAGAGAACTGTTGTGGCTTGTCTGATCCAGTTGTGCCTAAGCAAATATCTTGTTTAGAAGGAAGGTGTTCTGGATGCGGTATCAGCATTTGAAAGACATCAACATGAAGCTGTGTCTTGCTACTCAGAATGTATGGTTACACTTATCAAAATGCATTTATTAGCAGCTTATCAAAATGTACAGCATAGAACTGCCTTGGCAGTGGGGTGTTTCATGTTTCATAAATTCTAGCAAGATGTGTTGCCAACAGGTTGTGATTGTAAACTCCTCAGTGCTAATAACCTAACAGGAAAAGAATGCGAGGAAAGGTGATCGCATTACCCTTTTGCTCAGGGGTTGGGAAACAAACATGATTGCAAAGAGTTTGTATAAGCAAGTATCACACAGCAAAGACAAAAAAACATAGCAAATGAACAAGCAGAAACACTGCCACAGTATTTAAGGGATTAAACCGCTTATTTGTGTGTCTCTGAAGGTATAGAAGACACAGCAGGATTGAAATACTAGACTGACAAACTAGCTTATTTTAGAACAATGGGGAAGGTTCAAGGCTGGAGCATGATAAAAAGTGATGTGCTCATATCTTTAGACAGAGAATGAGAAATAACATGTAAACAAATTATTTCCTATTTCGTAGTTATATTAGCCTCTCAAAACTTTGCAGAACAGAATTGGTCTCTTGCAGATGCACTTCTAAGTCACAAATAAAACAAAAAACAAAAAGAAATTAATTAAGCAAATATGATCAAAATGTTTAGGGGTATTACCGCTTAATGCTAAGTTAGCAGTTATCTCATGAGAAGGCAGAAATGGACAGCTGAAGTGAAAACCTCTTACAAGATTACAGCTAAATCAGTCCTTTTCAGTTTAGGTGCAATATTGTCTGCATTGGTGTAGAGATTCATTCAGAATCTCTACCTCAGCAATCCATCAATATGTAAACACTACAAATGCTGAATTTAGCATTGAAAGAGCAAATTAAAGCATTATTTTTTCTCATTTGTTTGTTTGCTTCTGTTGTGAGAAAGCTGTAATTTAAAAATAATTAATTTATGGTCTGTGTAACAGGATTTAAGTATCATTAGGTTAGAATTTGCTCTGATGAACTCGTAAATACAGTCATTTACAGACAATTAGCTGCTTGCTGATGTCTTTCAGATACTGATCACCATGAAACATAACCCCAGTGTCACATCTGTTTCTGCCATCCTCCCACTGCTGCCTGTTCATCTGAACCTCAGATTTCATAGGCTTTTTTCAGCAGTAAGTAAAGATTTGACTTTGTTGGCAAATTTACAGTTATCTGGTACCTGGATTAAAATGATGCTGTGAAGCAATCTGGCTAAAGCAAACTGGCAGAAAGCATGTAGTCACTTGCAGACCATATAGGATTTTGCAGTTATCAAAAGATTGTTTATTCCCAATGCATTTAGCATCTCAACCCTATTAAACTATTAGAAAACATTCATGTTTGTTCTGTTCCCATAGTTATGGATTTGTCAATGTTGTAACCATATGAATTTCATCTATGTCTTTCCTTGTCAGGGATCTAAAATTCATTGATTGTCTCTATCTCATTTATCATCTGTGCTATCTGAACTGCTAGTGATTGTTTCTACAGGGCATGGTATACCTCAAAATCCACATGTCTAGTAATCTGCCTGACTTCCAAGCAACATTATTTAATAATACTGATGAAAACCAGGTATATTCCACAAAATAATTATTATATTATTTAAATTCCTCATATTAGTTAAGGAAGAAATACACTCATATGCAAAACATGCAGAAAAAATGAAAAAGAGCTACACAGCTTAAAAAAGGAAGGAAATGGTTTATTATTAACATGAAACCTCAGTAGTATTGTCTTTTCTGAACTAATTATTAGTTTTCAATGATTTCTAAATCCTCCACTATGTTCAGGGGCATCATGCAAACTAAAACATTAGTAATAAAGATGTGAAAAGATCTCTGCTTCTGTTTTTCCCTTTCCCTGCCTACTCCATTACTTTCCCTTGGTGATTCAACAGCACAATGCCTCCATTAGGAAAACACATATTAAATGAATAGGCAAAACTCCAGTTCAGTCTCATCACTGAAAGCAATGAAGTCCACAAACATGGGCTCCATTAATACTCCCTACGTTAACACCTGTCTTGTTGCTTGCTGTTGTACAAATTGAAGCTCTTCCATGGATTCTGAAAGGAGAAATGGTCTCCAGTTTTCATTCGCTAGACTACTTAAAAGAAAAAGGGCCCCAGTCCTGAAAAATGGTAGATGCAAGGAGTAAGCCTCAGTAGTATCAATAATTTTCAGAAAAATGCTCTCCAGTTATGTTACTGAGGGTTTACAAAAGGACATATTAAGTTCTGGCACTCAGTACAAGCATTATTATGTACCCTAGTCAATGTGCCTTGCTAATGAAGAGGGCTGCAGTACATTGAGCCATGGTCCTTTTCATTTGGAGTTTTGTGAATATAGCTTTAGGGTGCAATCATCTCATTTCTGGGAACCAGACTGACCCCATCAATTCTATTGTATAAAACTGACTGCAAATGGCAAGAGTCGTTGCCAGAGCTGGGACAGCATCAAACCAGTAATTTCATCACTAGCTTGCAGCGACTATCCAACCACTGATAAAAAGTCTAATCATGACTTTTGTTTTAAAATATGCTCACTTTAGAATAAAAGTGAAGTTCATACTTACAACAACAACAACAAAAAACCCAAACCCAAACCAACAAACCAACAGTTGAATTCTTGTGTCAAAGTAGAAGAACAAGTTTGTTAGATCAGGACAAACATCTGTCTAGCTCACTGATCTGTGTCTGACAGTGACTAGTAGTAGTACTCTGGGAAAGGCAATCAAACAGGGCAAACACAGAATGATTTTTTATAACTTCCAGCAATCTGAGATTCAGGGACTTTCAGAATCCAGGTTTTCAGTGAATTCTTCCACTAATCTTGTCTCATTACTTTTTGAACCTGTTTATACATTTGGCACTCACAACATCCTATGGCAATGAGTGCTACAATTTAATAACTTGTAACATGAAAAATACTGCCTTTTATTTGTTCTAAACCAGTTGCCTGGCAATTTCATTTTGTTCCACCTTGTCTTTGTGTTGTGGGAAACAGTGAATAGTTATTCCCTATTCACCCTCTCTCTGCTTTTAACAGTTTCTACAAACTTTTCTCCATTTTCCCCATAGTTATTTATTTTCCATACTGAAGAATCTTAGTTTATTCCCCATGTGGAAACATTCCAAGTCCCCTGTTATTTTCTGATTTTATGTGTTGCTTTGGTGAAGAATCACAGTACTTTATTTCTATTCAATTTATTTAATTCTTGAACATTTTCCTAATATTTCTTGCTATTCTATTTTCTATTTTGATCACTTCTGAACATTGAAAAATTGTTTCCAGAGAACTTTCCATGAGATCTGCTTCCAGGATCACCTTCTTCATGATCATTTGAAATGTAGTATTTTGTTTCTAAACTTATGGTTTCTCTCCATTATGATAGGTACGAATTTGCATTCATGAAGGGTGAATTTTATTTACCTCTCTGTCATGCTGATATTCTGTTTCATAAGACCATTCTGCAGCTTTTCCTTGTCACTTCCAGTGATGACTCTTCTAATTAATTTTGTGCCATTTTGAGACTTTTTGCATCATTATTTACTGCTTAACCAGATCATTTAAGAATATGTTTAATATCATGTGTCTAAACAGATGCTTGAGATACTCTGCTGGTACCTTCCTTCTTTGTGAGAAATCTACCATTTACTCATAATTTTTATTGATTTTTCTTTGACTAGTTAGTAATCCATGAAAGGACTTTTCATTGACAAAGGCTTCTTAAAAATCTGAATTAATTGAGAAGCTTTAATACTAATTCCTTAAGGTAGTTATTGCTCATGATAATAAACAATTTATGGTTCTTGATCAGGGGTTAGGATTCAGCCATGCTTATGCTACTGGAAAGTCCAGAATTGACACCTGTCAGTGTCTCATCTATAATGAAGAAAAGCTCAGGGAAGCAGTAGGAAGCTGTTCTTTGGCTCTTCAGGAAATGTTTTCAGTTGAACACCTTTACGCAGTTCCTGTGGAGGACAGAGGGCTCAGCAATACCTCAAACTCTATGTTGGTGATTGACATAGGAGGATGAAAGCTAGAAACTATATTTCTAAATCAAGATTCAGGTAGCTAGTGTCTAGAGATCCACATTAACTACCCATTTAGAGGACTTCAATATCACTGTAACCAGAGATAAAAGTCACTATACATTTCACTCCAAATCTTCACTAATACATCATCTTGATTGTGAAGACAGCAGTAGTTTCCTAAGTTTGAATAGCTTCACGGGCTGGTACCATATAAAAGGGCTCAGCAAACTAACAGGAAGCTAGTCTGGAATGAGATTTTAATTAATCTTTTCCCATTTTCTTGGACGCCAAGACTACTGTGTCTATATCTTATAGTCCTGGCTCCATGGGGTATTGTGTTTCCCCAACAAAGACATTTTCTCTCCTGTAGCCCTCTTTTGGCCTCTTTTTTGAGCTTTAAATTTGTAAGCTATGCATACTAGTGTATATTGATAATAGTGATTCATTTGGGATCATAGGATAACAGAGAAGCAGAGGTGTCACAAAATGTAAATGTATATAGCCTTAAGTGCAGGAATTAGGAACCAACTCTATCTCAGTTTCACTGTGTGAAATTTGACAAGTCAAGGAATACTTAAATTTAACCAAAGAGGCAGATGCAATCTTGCACAGCCTTCTAGATTTTTTCTTCAATTTTACTGGTTCATAGTCATTATTAGCTGTAAATCAGACAGAATTTAATTTCTAAGCAATAAACAAAATTCACTATGGACTATCTTTAGAATTATTGTGGAGACTGGATTTTCTTTGACTGCGGAAAAATGCCAGAATATTGTGCGTGGTGTCTGTTTTTATGCTTGAGTGAAAAATATCAGATTCAGGAGGGTTTAGGTAACAAATGGGAATTGGAGGTTGCTTCATAAGAGATGACATCTTAGATGAACAAAGCAGTTTTAAATATTTGTAACTGGCATGTTTTTAAAGGTTTCTGCTAAAATATGCATAAATAAAAAAAAATTGTTTCAAGGAGCTGAAATCCATTATGATGTATGGAAGAAAATATATATGAATAGAAATACGTAATAAAGCTGCACTGCTTCTTAGTCTTCCATCCAACATAAAAGAAACATAAACAAGTATAATGTTTATTCTTTGTTAAATCTGTTGAACATCTGGAGGAGCATTATGGCTTATGTTTTGCCTCTTGGACTTCAGTTATGCACCTAAACTTGGACACATACAATTCAGTCTTGTTATGCAAGATAGAAATTCATTACAGGAATAGAGCAGAATTATTGACTTCAAGTCAACACTGAATTTTGAGATTAGAATAATAAAATAAAAATTCATGAGGCACATTTATTGTCTTTTTCCACTGATAAGAACTTGCTGATAGAGTAGCTTCTTTGTTAAATAAGCTCTCTGACAAATGTAGTCTGTTTCTATTAACAGAGTAATTGTAATTTATATAAATATGTTTAATGTTCAGACATTTCAGAAATAATGGCAACAAATAATTGGTAAGCTAGAGTGCTTTCTTTGGTGCTGTATCCAGTACTTTTCTCCTCACTGTGTCTGGCAACCAGAAAATTACCATTTGGATTTCCTACCAGATGGCTATTCAACCAGGTTTTGGGGCAATTCCTGATTCTCTGCATTCCTTATTCCCTAAACAGTCCTGGAAAATATCATAAAATCATAGAATCATAGAATGGTCAGGGTTGGAAAGGACTTTAAGATCATCTATTTCCAACCCCTCTACCATAAGCCAGGATTCCTCACACCATACAACATTGCTGAAGGCTCTGTCCAACCTGGCCTGAACACTGCCAGGGATGGAGCATTTACCACTTTGGGCAACCTGTTCCAGTGCCTCACCAGTCCCACAGTAAAGAACTTCTTCCTAATATCTAGCCTTAACCTCCCCTGTTTAAGTTTAAACCCATTACCCCCTGTCCTGTCACTACAGACAGATCTTCTTTTCCATATCAATCTAGATGAGAATGTGTAGAGGTTACAGTCATGAGTTATTGTTTTAACTGCCTAGTTGGAAGACAGATTTATTTATGGAGAATACAGTGAAAAAGGAAGACTAAATTGGATGCTTTCAGTAAAACTTTAATTGAATCAGAATTCACATTAAAATGTATTTAACTTCCAGAATTCACAGCCTTTTCATATTTTTCAATCTGTAGTCCTTTGCATGTGTCTGAAGAGCAGTACAGACTCATGAAAAACTAAAGAATTGATGTTATTAAGTACTGCCTGTACATATGGCTCTTCTGAAATAAGAGTAAAGAAAGGAGAGAAAAAAAGGAAGCAGGAGGATAAAGAAACACTAGGAAACAATGTAATTTACTGAAATCTTCATAGCATCTTATGCACAGATTCCTGAGATTGTATGTAAAATCTCACATTTAGAAAACCAGTTGAGCCTCCTATTAGGAGCAATTATTGTATCTTGCAGCTACTCCTTGTATTATTATTTGCACAAAGATTATAAAGAAGTATTATTTCTTAGTGACAATCTAAACCAAGGTATAAAAAATAACTTTCATTTCTTGACTTTCAATGTGGTTTCTGAAAGGATTAGCTTATGTAAGAGCTCAAGCAAGATATGTTCTTCCCTTGAGACAGCCCATGTTCATTTAGCAAAGGCTTAAGTCTTCAGCCATGCACCATGGAGTCTTGTTTGCCTCTCATTTAGCACAGGCTTCCAGGCTGCTTTGCATAGCCTCTGGAGAGGCAGAAAATAGGTATGTATACTGCATTCAGAAGCAAAGCAGAAAAAAAAAAAAAGGAAGCTGTATCAGTACCAGGAAAAAAATTTTGAGACCTATAAATATTAACATAGATTTTTACAGCAAAACAGCGTACAGAATTCCAAAAGTTTATACAGAGGAATGTTTTCTAACCCAATTACATGCCCAAGAAGCTCAGCAGTTCACTATATGTAATTAATTTGAATCCAAAACTGAGTATCTTGCACCCTTGTTCTGATTACTGGCATTTTTGGAGGATACAAGCTGACTTCAGGGATTTTTATTTTCCTTAATGTCATCTAACATCTGTGATTGTACTGGCCTGGACTATAGAACTACTCCTTTGACCTGCTTATATTTATTTGTGGAACTGATGTCTAGTCCCAAGATTTAAATTGTATTTGATCTTTCTCCCCAAAGTAGCTATACTAAAGCCTAAGGTATTAAGGGTTCAAAAGCCTTGTTTTTGGCTGGGATTTTCCTCCTGCTGTGAGATGAAGTGCAGTAAGCTCCTTGCCCTTCAGTCAGGTACAGCTGCTATGGATAGATCAGACCCTCTTAGCATGTGGATGCTGTGTAGGTATAAGGCCAATGCACATAGGAACACAAGACCATAAAGTAAGTATAGGTCCCAACAAAAGTTATCAGAACTACTTTATTTCAGATTTCAGATATTATTAATATTATCTTATAAGTTGTTATATGTCTAATGCTGTTTATACTATGCCTAAAACGTGCAAATCACAGAAAAGGATGATTCCTACATATTCTGCTGCAGCCTGCTTTCAACCAGGTGTGGACGGTGATATGACCAAGAAGTCATTCTGCTCATGCTCTTTGTGGAAATGAAGCGTTTGGAGAAGGAAAGTAGGCAATTTCACTGGGCTGTGAAGAGAGCACAAGAGATACCTTGACCCCATGGAGAAGTAATTAGAGCATACACAGGGAGGACATTGACCTGGATTTTGAAATATTTCTGGGATGAATGCTGATATTAGAACATTATAGGTAAAATATGTAAAACACCTCTGGGTAAGGATCAATGCTTACAGCTCTGTTTACTCTTTTGTTCACCCAAAAGGGTTGCCTACTTCATCATGTCCCCTCTTGCATTTGTGCTGTGTGGCCAAATGGCATTTATGTTCTTCTGTGTACAATGGCAATTCCACCAAAACCAATGGCAAATACTATTTTTATCCAGTTGGTCCTTTGTCTGGTACTTAAGGTACAATCCAAAGCTACTTGGTCTTAAATTTCCTCAACTAGCAGAGAGTGGGCTTACATCCCCCTCACTAAAGAAGATGTGATATCAAATTGGTGTTCATGCATAAAATTTAAAAGGCAGCTTTGTGTCCTCAGCCTTTGTTTCTGTTTTAAATGCTAAATTCTTCAAAATGTGGCTTTAAAAACAAACCCTCCACAGATAAGTCTGAGTTTTTGATCTCTGGGGATAGGTGAACTAAACTGCAAGTTTAAGAAAGGCAGCAAGTCTCCAAATGAGAAAACAGTGCCCTTTTGTTTTTTTTAAGTAAGTGATTCATTTCAATGACTTTCAATTTCCTGACTTTAGAAAACTTTCTTTTAACATGTACATTGGTGGGAGGGTGATTCCATTATCTATATTGCTACCGCTTTCTATAGGCTATTTACAAAACCATGGTATCTAACAAAAGGTTATGTAGTGGCCAGATGCTTAAGCTATACATTTTATTAAATAATTTATGTATATGTTAGACCATTGTGACTCACACGTTTCATCCACAAAATTCACAGTTCTGTAGAACTTGAGGTCATCTCAGAGACATCTATGTTCCCAGCTAGTCTCAGAAGAGTAGAATATCTGCTGTACATCTGACATTCTTTGATCGCTTCTCTTAGAAAATAGGAGATCTGTATACATTTCCCATTATTTCAAGACACTGTCTCAGCCAGGCAGCAGACATCCTAGGGCAATTAAAAAGCATTTTTGTTTTAAATTCAGTGCCAGGAGTTCTTACCACTGGAGAATGCTTGATGGCAAAGAAATATAGTAATAATTGTGTGTTCTGAATTTTACACTGAGCTGAAACAATATTACTGGAGATAAGCAGCCAAAGGGGGTTTCTGATAATTAGGTGTGATTTACAACTGAATAATTAAGCCAAAATGATGCAGAGGCATTTCACTCTCTTTTGTTATACAGTGTGACTTCCTTTGTCTTTCCTTTTCCATTTTTTTCTACTTATATTTATTGTGGTGTGCTAAGCTAAGCTTACTGTGGGCAGAAACTAACTTCTATTTTATACTTGTACAGCACCCACAACAAAGAGCTTAACAGAAACACCAATGAGGGATAAATAATCCGTATTTAATACATGACAAGATAAGAAATGATGACTAGTCTTGGACTATATCTAGTACTAAGAGGTATAATAATCTTTTAGAATGTTTTTTAGATAGATATAAGAAATGTAATATTAAATAAAACTTTCTACTGTTAGACCTGTTCAAAATGTTTTTGATACTACTGATACTGGTATAATCCTTGGACTGTTGTTTCCTTTTTCTTATAGAAAGCTGCAATAAAGAGCGACATTACAGCTGCTTCATTGTGAGATATGTCAAGGTGCTAAGAGTGCCAATTGGCCTTATGGGCTTGACCAACCTCACCGGGGACCTCCATCCTCTGCCCCAGGGCTTCTGATCATAGAATCATAGAATCATAGAATAGTTAGGGTTGGAAAGGACCTTAAGATCATCTAGTTCCAACCCCCCTTCCATAGGCAGGGACACCTCCCACTAAACCATGTCACCCAAGGCTCTGTCCAACCTGGACTTGAACACCACCAGGGATGGAGTATTCACAGCTTCACTGAGCAACCTATTCCAGTGGTCATTCATTTCTGTCCTGAAGCCTGAGCTGTGGTGTAGGTCTGCCTGTTTCCTGGATGGGCCTCAGACCTATATTGTAGATGGCTGGTCTTCCTGGATGGACCTCTCAGATATATGTCTGAGGCGGTCTCAAGCCCTGTCTCTTGCTCCTGGCTGAGTTCCCTGGATGGTCCCTGGACCTGGGTCATCTCTTGCTATGGCTGTTGAAGGAACCTGCTACTAGACCCCATGGGACTGTGCCCTGCTGGTGAGGTGCTACCTATGCTGGGGTCACCCTTGGATCCTGGGTTGCCTTCTCTTAGTGGCTGCCTCTCACTATGTCTGTGCATGAGTTTCATCTCTGTGGCAAGAACTCGTAATTTCAAGAGGTAATTTTTGCCAGAATTGCAAAATAAAAAAGCTCCCTTGCAGACAGATAGCAGTTTTCTGATGGCTAAAAAAAAAAAAAGGAAAAAAGGGAAAAAGAAGGGACTAGCAAAAAAACAAAACTGGCATCTTTTTTACTCAAAGAATGCTTAAGTGCAATTTTTTATTGACTAATTTTTTGCTTTACCTAACTTTATACTGTCATGTTGAAACGTTAGGTGAAGAAAACCACATTTCCAGCTGAAAGGAAATAAAATAGTAATAAAATGAGCTGAGTAGTGTTTCCTGCAGTGTTCAGTATATGCTGTCCAAGGATGTGGCTATGGCAGAAGCACTTATCAACAATTCAATATTCAGTTCTGACAGGTGAGGAAAGCTGTTTTAAAGTAATTTCTTTGACCTCCAGAACCAGTGGTATTTCTTTAGCTTTTCTTTTTTTTGCCTTTTGGTCATCGTTTTCTGCATCAGTAACACTGTCTGCTTTGCTCTACTATAAACGCTCGAGTTTCTGGAGTGCACTGTATCTTTGTGCTTGGATGTGGGTCTGTGTGCGCAGGTGACTTAGAAAATTATAGCCCAGCTTTGCACCACCATTTAATTTCTGGAAGGGAAACTTCTTGTACCACGTCCTGTCACAGTCCGTGAATATGACTGCATGTGCTCCTATTTTCCGTACTAAAACAAGAAAAAAATCTTTAGAAAGCTTACAGCAAAGGGAGATGATTGTTTAGGAAAAAATATTTCCTTTACTAGCCTTAGAAAAGTTCTCAAGACACGTTTTCCAATACAAATCTTTTGCCTGTAGAAAACTCACTTTTTGGATGAGGAATGTAAATTAAATAAAAAGCATCAATCAGGTTATGAGTGAAAATGCCTTCTGAATCTATGTGTCTCAGTGGAAGCCATTAATAGCCCCAGATGTACCACCTAGTTGTTTATGACTTGGCTGCCAAAAGGCTTGTGCATCCATTTTCTAATCTGCTTTCAGGCAAGATTGATAAGGTAGTCAGTGGCAGTGGTGATAGAAGGCTGTGTACAAGCCCACATACCTTTGCCTGAAGTAAAAGGAGCATTGTTTACAAGTTTCCTCCCACAGCAGGGTTGTGGGCTCAACAACCTGCAGGAGACAGACAGGAGCAACCAACCTGGGACTGCCAACGTTTTCAACCACCTAAACAGAAGTTCCCCATTGCCTAATTAGGTAGCTTTGTAATGCTACATTTTTACTTCTGTGTACTTTGTGAAGTGAGCTACTCTCTGTTTCAGATGTGGAAAAAATATAGCGGAATACAAATGTACTTGATTGTGGGCATTAGCAAATTAGGTGGTGATGAGTAATCTGTGCTTTCAGGTTCTCACTGAGAACAGTTCTGAATGTACAGCTTAACAGATGCGTCAAGCAGAAAATAAGCTGTATCAAAGTAGAATATTAAACAATAATTATCTTACAATTTCATTAAAATAAATTTCAACTGCCAATTATTCCTCCTCCAGATTTCTCAATATCATCTCTCAGGAGAAATATATGAGCCTGTTTTCTAATTTAAGACAGATAGATTGGGAGAACTAGCTCTTTTGTTTTTACCTTCCTTTCCTTATGCATATCTGAATATTTGATACGTATAAATACATATCAGATACACACTTTTATATATGGAAGTGACCTATTTGCTTGTCTCTGTTGTTTGCTACTCATGCTTAAAAAGAATAAAATATCAGGGCAGATATCAAATCTTCCATATATTTCACTGAAATACCAATGAAAATTTAATCTGATTTATCATCTCTTAAAAATTCTTCCTACAGTTAAGTGGCATGAACACTTTCTGTTCACAGAAGATATAATACAACAGTTTAGAGTGTAATCTTATAGATGTCTATCTACAGTGCAGATGAAGCTGGACCACTGTGCAGAAAAGGCTGCAGAAAATTCATGGAGCCAGGAAGAGAAGAACTCACAGGGAATGGGGAAACGTTTATTCCCAATACTGTTTGTGCCTTTTATCTCTCTTAAATGGGTATTGAACAGGCAGAGCTCAGATCAGAAGCCAGAATGAGAAACACGGTTTCAAAAAGGCTGCGGATGTCTGTGCCCTCTTGTTTGCCCTCTCAGGCTGGTGCACACTGTAGGGCAGTGGACAAACTGGGCATGAACAAGGGCCTGAGAGTCTTATTCGAGCCAGCAGGAATAACAATGGTTGCAGGTGAGGGAGTCTCAGCAACACGGTAGGTCACTTCTGGACTGGGCACATTCAGCCCCAATACAGCCCACACTGTAGGTGGGTAGGATCGATTTCAGTTGCTGTGACGCTAGTTTACTTGAATTTGTCCATGAACTGTCATATTTCACAAACTGTGTGTGATATTGTTGGACTTCATTGAAGTCCATGCGGACAATGTTGTGAAAACAAATGTTAAAAATGCAGTTTACTACAGA
This sequence comes from Pezoporus occidentalis, assembly GCF_034315485.1. NCBI lineage: Eukaryota > Metazoa > Chordata > Aves > Psittaciformes > Psittacidae > Pezoporus > Pezoporus occidentalis. The sequence continues at coordinate 463,989 of NW_026914829.1, forward strand.
TACGGGCATATTAAATTGCAGAACATTAAGTATTGAAATAAATTATTAAGAAAAATCAAAACTAACAGACAATTGCAGGCATCCTCTTGAGGAGATATTTGTTTTCTGTTCAGCCACAAGCTCAGTAATGGTGAGATATGATCCATTTAATGCAGTTTGAAATGTAAAAGCACTTCTACTCAATTGCATTGTATGAACTGTATGCTCTGACACTTCCTTCAAAAATAAATACTGCAGTGTTGTATGAGAACCACATATGGAACCTTTTCTCCTCTGGAAAAATTCAGCACCCCTTTTTTTTTGTATAAAGAACTGATTTTATTTATCACCACAGAAAATTCTTCTAAAGCTAGCCACAGTTGTTAGGATTTTGCAAAAATACTTACATTGTGTTTGTCCTCATTAGCAAGCTAAGAGGTGTTCCTCCTTAGCATTCAGAACCAACTCCAGCACTTCAGTGAACAGATTAATAATGAAGAGAAAATGGGATAAAGAAGCTTTCTGTCCTGTAAGAGATTGTTTAGATATGAAGAGATTAATAGCAGCAGCTAGGGGATTTGAACTAAGAATCTATCTTCACAAACTTCACAGATGATAATGGCACAAAGAAGTCAAAGCCAATTTTAAATAAAAATTGTGTACAGTCCTCTGGGCAGCACCAGCTCCAAAAAGCCAAGAACTCTCACATTTTAACGCCAGAGCTGAATCTTTTACAGTGCAGACCCAGGCTAATGTAGCAACTTTCAGTGTAATGCAGCCAAACCAATCTTGGAATCCACACTGTAAAAATAAAAAAGTATGCATATATATATTGTCAAACAGAAATGAGGTTTATACAAATTTATGTTCTGATGTTGTTCTACATATATGATGATTTTCTGAATCCTCCCTAATAACTTGGAAGTCCTATTTGATTTCTATTACATTTGGCAAAATGGTAGAGATCTCAAAAATAATTAAGCTTCAAGTTTTATGTGAATAAATGAACAGTTAGAGGAGTGTGTTAATTAAAGCCTGCAGTAGAAATTTATACTCTATCAGAATGTGCATGAAAAAGAAGCCTGGAACCTGGAATGAAAAACTTCATTTGGACAGCAGTTTGTGAAAAGCAATGATTCAATTGCTCACATCTGGTCAAAGTCAAGAAAGTACAAGGCACAAATTTATAGGAAACCAAGCTTTATTAGCTTCAATGTTCTGGAGGAGATTTGTTTTATTTTGTAAATAATTTATTCCTTCATTTTTTGCAGTCTGATGTGCCTCAGCTTTTGGCTGGGTTTGGGAGAAGAAATGCAGTAACACTGTGAGAAAGGCCAAGTCATTTCTGAGCCAGGCTAAAGTAGAAAGTCTGGGCAGTCATGTGAAAATAAATTTGTTATGAGATTTGCAGCCCAGCTTCTAAATCAAATAGGTTTTTATATTAAGCATCCATTATAGTGTGTCACGTTTCAGTTTTCTTTGTGGTCTTTCTAGATGGCTGTCACCTTACTATAAGATATATTAATTCTAATTATCTAGTCTAAGACTTTTCTTTTTGTGAAACATTATTTACAAAGAAGCCACTCATTGCTAAGGCTCAAACCACTTTGTTCCTTCTTCACATATCTGATTGAGAAAAGCTTTTTCCTGAATCTCAGAATCTCTGCTAACTGTGCAACTATATGTGAGAGTGTCTGCAGTGAAACTGTATAGATTTGCATATACATTTAGGCTTCATGAGGCAAAATCTACAAAATTATGGAGCTCTTTCTAAATGCCTATGTCCCAGGAACCCAGCATCACTTAAGCCCAACCCCAAGACTGGTCAAAGTGTAGTTCTGTGTTAGTATTGGAAATGTATGACATGTCAGACTTTTTTTTTTTTTTTTTTCCCTTTCCCTTTCTCCTCTGTTTTTATGCAATGCATGGTAAATCAAATTTAATGTTTCTAGCATGTGAATGGTAGCCTCAGTAGCTACCATTCAAGCTTAAGAATATTTGCAGTGGGATTTCCTAAAAGGCTTCGTGAAAGAAAAGCTCATTGTTTGAAGCCAAATTCATCTTTTGGTTAAGACTGATCAAAATAGTTTATACAGATTTTCATAAGCTTTTTGCTCACACTGTGTATTATTTGGCTTAGTGATCACAACTGAAAAGCATGATTTTAAGGAGGTTGAATAAGTAGATTAAAGTAAGTTTCAGGGGCTGACTCATTCCAATGGTAAACAAAGTAAACTAGTTTGAGCAAGGCAAGATATGTTATACATAGCATGTGTATTATCATTACTTCATTTGTTTATTGCTTTACATTCATATTTGAAGTAGCCAACATATCCAGGTAAGAAAGATTACTTTTTAATTTCCACCTGAGTTCCTTGTTATGGTTTTACAATTTTTATTCTGATGAAATAGCTGTTGCTGCAGAATCTAATTCTAATTAGCATCACTTCAACACCTGGGAATCAATAATTTGTTTTAACAAGCCCCTATAAGGAACATTGAGCTAATCACTTGGAGTACAGCCTTTGAGCAAGGACAAATCCATGCTCTTGTGAATGCCTATACTAACTACAGATTGATTTTGTTGACTCAACTATTTAGCGTTAGGTGAAAGAAGTGGTAGGAAAGAAACTGGTGATACTAGCCTCTCTGGCAATGTGTGGAATGTGCAAGGTTGAAAGGGTTTGCAGGTTTGGAACTGGGAGGGAGTTTTGCTCAGGGATGTAGTGGCCACAGACTGCCAAAGATTTTGGAAGTTTTCTGGTTTTGTTAAAATCATGCCAGTGTATTCCACACAATTGCGTTCTTGCAAGTGCTGGAGGGAAGGTGATGGTGACCCTGGCTGCATTTTGTCCCTGCTGCTGTGGCTTGATTCAGGCCTCCCGGATGCTGCACTCTTTGAGCCACCTTTGCATTTGCAAATCTCCAGCACACAGAAAATGACAAGTGTAAGAGCATTAATGTGGGCACATGATTACTTTGATGGCAACTTTGATATTAATCAACCAGCAATCATATGTGCCCACTAAACATCAATGCTTTTAAACATCAAAACTTTTTGGGGAAGGAATGGTCAATCTCACTGGTCAGTTATATGTAAAGCAACTCTACTGTTTTTCCTGTAGCATTTAAAGCTTCTCAAGGGTATTTCCCTAATGACAAATTTAAAAATATTTGACCCATGTCCAAAGATCTTGTTGTGTCGCTAATGCTGCAACCCCAAATATCTGAAAGTGAGTGACCATGTCCTGTTCCTGGCAGTATTCAGTGCCCGGTTGGATGGGGTTTTGAGCAACCTGATCTAGTGGAAGGTGTCTCTGTCTTTGGTAGGAAGGCTGGTACTAGATGATCTTTAGGGGACCTTACAACCCAAACCATTATATGACCTAAAGCTCTTCAAGTCTGAGGTGGAACAAACAGGTCTTTGTAAAGTAAGATTAATTTAAATGCATCTTGTCATTACAACAATATTTATGTAGATACTGTGTCATATTGTGATACTATTTCTTTTCTTTAAAGTATTTTTCCAGATGAATGACTAATCTCAGAAATCTGCATGCCGCTTGGGATGCAAGTTATCATGGTTACTCCTGTTGCCTAGCAACACCTGCCTCACGCTGTTGAGTGTGCTACTGCTCATGCCACTCATGCGCAACGCATCCCCCTTCAGCTGCCACTGCAGACCAACTCCCTTGACATAGGACAAGTTGTTTTGTCCTGCAGTCCAGGAGTAAAATTGGAATTGGTGTTTTTATCTGGAAAAGAAAAAAAAACAGAAAGAAAGATGGAAGGGTCTCTCTTATAGCAAGGTAAATCCAGTTGCACCTTCAGGCAGGATCTAACTCCGTGTGTTGATGTAAATCGTCAGTTGTACTGTAAGACACAAGTTTGCACAAAAGTTCAATTTTGGCAGGATTTAAGAGTATCAATTAGTTTCTCAGCCCAGAGACAGAACGAGTACTAATCAACTATGGCCTGGCTTCTTTACTGAGCGAAATGCAGCATTACTTCATTTAGAAACTGTAATGCTCATTTATGTAATTTAAGAAACAGAAAACGCATTCATCTTATACATAAGATTTTAAAATACATTTATATCCTTATATATGGCTCCAAGTCAGATTCTCTCAATTATGTCAATTTGCTCTGAGTCAATTGCAGATTAAGGGCAATAAATTTTACTGGACTTGGTTATGATGAGCTTCACAAATACTACCATTTTGTGCATGTCATGACGCACCATCATCCAGCCTTAGTATGCAGAGGTCTGCAGTTGATGTCACAGCCTTGGGCTCTGCATTTCAGAGCATTTTCTCAGACTTGCAATCACTTTTCACCTGAGCACTTCGAAAGTATTTGTGGTCTAGCTAGATTGCTTACATAAACAGAAATTCAAATTGCTTATGTAAGTCAAGTAGGGCACTTTTTTGATGCGGTCTTGTCTTGTCTGTCTGTAAATAGGAATGCCCTTGTCTTCCTCCTCAGTCTTCCTCTCTGCAGCACTCACCAAACTCATTTCCTTACAGTAGGAGCAGACAAAAGAAAATAGTTTCTGCGCTTACAGTTCCGAGCTCACCCTTTCAAGCAATGTTCTGCTGAACAAAAGCTCCTTTAGGAGATTTCTTTCTAGAGTATCAATTTGTTTTCTGGCAAACCAGTTACTGCACTTTTGCAGTAAGATCCTGAAAGCACCATTGTTCTCCAGTTAATTCTTGCTTATGACTTCCTCGAGGTTAGTGCCACAGGTGACACCCTTATGCTAAATCTCCTGGAGTAATAAACTCAGTCATCTGTAGTACTAGATCATTAACCTAGTCCTAGGTTTAAGCTGGGTCAGCTCAGACTCCTTCCAGCAGGTTTTGGGCAGTACTTGGGACTTAGTACAGAATAGAGGCTATTCCCTCCAGGCAGTTTGGAAGCAGCTACTGTGCTTTGGAGAGAAAGAGTGGTCAGTAGCGCAGGCATAGGACATTCTGGTCTAGCCAGTTTCAGTTTCAGTTCTAAGCATGTTTAAACTTCTGCAGTGTAATGTTTTAACTGGTTTATTCCAGCAATCTGCTTACTTGCCACCTCTTGAGTAGGTTCAGCCTGATCACCTTTTGCAGAGATACACACAAGTACAGGGCTCTCATTCTGTTACATTCCTGAAGATCCATTCAAAAAATCAGAAATCTGCAAAAACTGTTGGCACTTAGGGTGCAGATGTCAGTGGTTAGGGTGCTGATGTCCTTCAGCCAGTGTTTGTCATGGTGAACAATGTTTCAGGGTGCTTTCCCAAGATGCTAAACTAGAAAGGACCTCCTAGATCCACTAAGTGATGTTAATCTGGGTTTATCTGTTAATTCTTGTGTTGTAATTAGATTGTTAGCAGTAGGGGGCTTGTAAAGCACATAGCAAATAGGATTATGATTCAAGACTGCAAATAAACTCTACCATTTAGCAAGAAATAGCAACAGCCTTAGACAACCTAGGGGTCTGGGTTGCCTAGTATGGTGCTGGTGTCCTTGTACAATGAGAAAGGAAGGAACTTCTTGCTCATTTGTCCAGAATCTTTGTAAGAAGTGGATTTCTCCTTTATTTATATTGCTTTTTTAGAGCTTATTGAAACTTTCATTGCTTTTCTTCTTCTATTTTCAGTTGTAAATGTGTGTCAGGACTACTCTCAAATTACACCCTTCTATTTCTGTCTATATCCTATGCTTAGTGTTAAGAGTTGTATTTTTTATTTTCTACATGCTCTTCCTCGTAAAAAGCTTCCTGTTTGAATAGAATTTGTTTTTCTGTGTTAATTTATAATAATGGTTCCCCTTGCCTCATTTGCAGCCCACATACTGATGCAACTTCCCCTTGTTTTGTTCCCAGATAAGTATTGCCACAGTACTTTAATGAAATGATGTAGGACTCTGTTTACAAAAGTGCTTCTGTGGTATCTTACTGCTTTCACAGGAAGCTTAACAGCTTGCAGAACAGTAAGTGGCAAATGTTTAGTGCAACATTATGCCAACTTGAGGACAAACTGTTCCTCTTAGGAATGTTTTCAGGCTTAAATGACAGGAAAATCCCCCTTGCAGAATGTGAATTCTTGGAGGTGGTGAGGAATGACTGCCACTTCTTTGCCTTGCCAGCAGCTCCAGTTCTCAAGCACCTTCCAAGGCTTTCTTAGATCAGCTGTAGCGTACACTCAGCAGCAAGGAGAGATAAAGCTGTGACAGGCTTCCCCAGAGGAGTGAGAATTCCCCTTTTGTGGATGAGGCTGTAAATCTTGCAGCCTGTCTCAGAGTGCAATTGGGTTGTGCCCACAGATGCTGGGAGGGTGACGAAGAGGAAGACATGAGGCTATGGCAAAGCTATTAATATGAGTAAACAAAGACTAGCAGCATAGCTGAAAGCACTGTGAGACAAAACAATTCAGAACTTAAACAGTGGCAATGAGTCAGACTGAAATATGTGGCATTTCAGCCATGGATACAAGTGACCCATCACATTAATGAATTAATGATTAGTTTGGCTAAGTAAGTGGTGAAAGGAGTTGAATTTAATACCATTCTCTGTTAAACCTTCTAATTGGTAAAAAATGGCTGGCAAATGGGCTTTGCCCATCAGCAGTTTTCTTCATCTCTGGACCTCAACCTCAGATTAAAATAGTCTGCTGGCTTTCTACGGCAGTTGAGTCCTGGATTCATTAAAAGGGAACTGTGTAACTGTTATCTGTACATGGATCCAGAACTTCCAGATGGGTGTCTGAGCTATACAGCATGGTGGAGCCTGAAGGTATCAGAAGATGCATTCTGTGCTTTCTATTTTATACCCAATCTTTGGGGCAGGGCAGCATGAGGGTGCTCTAAAGCCGACAGGGTGCTCAGCTGATGCTGTGAATTTACCATAGGGAAAATATAGCAAGCTGCAACTCATAGATCTCAAAGTCCCAGTAGTGCCTGAGGACTGTGAAGTCTGAATGAATTTCAGCCCTGGATGCCCCAGACCTCCATCTCAGAAATATGGTCCAATAAAAGGGGAAAGAGGAACAGAATGAAAAACTCACAATATGAAACCTGTGTTCTGATGAAGAAATACCATTCTAGTAAGGGTTGTCTCCAGTAAATAATGGGAAATATAGTCTGGCCAGGAAGCTTCGTAGAAGCCAAAGGTGGGTAACAGCTCTTAGATGACAAGGCTCCTGAAGCCATGGTTATTGCTCAGTAGGTAGTAAGGAACACTTTTACATTCATGATAAGGTGAGCTATTGTGTTTTAGTGTTTTTCATTAAAAAAATGATTTTTTGATGGATCATCCAGATTTTGCAGCAATGTGTTTGCCATGAAAAGATGTTTTAACAAAATTCCTCCTTCATGCATATGCATATTTCTGATAAAGAGGGCAGGAGTGTTCCCTGGGAGGGCCCACAGCACAAGGTGGGGTACTGCTGGTGGTTAGAAGGACTGTGTTCTGGCCTGGGTGACCAATTTGTCTTCAGGTAGAGGAATTCCCAGGTTTCAACTGTATAGGAACAGGTTCAGTGTGTGTTTTCAGACCTGGTCACTGGAAAGCGTCCACAGCTTAAACAGCCAGAAAGTGCCGTGAATTGAAAACCTGATAGGCAAATTACCTTTGCAAATCAGCAATAGCAGAAGACTTTCTAGGGAAGATATACTGGACAGGAATAGGCTGAGAAGATTACATGACGATGAAAAGGTTCAGAAAGTGTCATTTGACTTCTCCAAAATTTTTACTTTCATGTAGAGCTAAATATGGATGGTTTGGTTTGGCGTTTGGCTTTTTTTTTTTGTATTTTTTTTTTTTTTTGTCTCCATGAAAAGAAGTATTTTTCTGCAAACACATTAATCATTTTATCTTCCATGTTTCAAAACTCACAGGAAAAATTGTTAAGCAGGTGAATTCCAGGGGGCCAGTACATGAAGAAATAGTAGAATTTTACAGGAAGGATTTTAGTTTTTGAAGCATATAGAAGCATTTTGGAGAAGGAAAAACTAACTAGATGATTCTCCTTGATACCTCTGGAACTAGACCGTGGACATGGAGTTTGGCAAGCTTTTGAGGGATTATTTAAAAAGTCCAAAAAATACTTTAAATCATGTGAAAATCCTTTTTGAAATGGAAATCCTGTCTTAGTAAAGGAAAAGAAAGGATCATGAATGATGAAAGGAGGAAGGATGTACTGACAAATGTTAAGAAAACAAAACATTACAATATGATGTATGATCAATTTTTCATGCGGATATCCAACACCAATAACTTTAAAATTTTTGGTGTGTTTTTTTTTTTTGTTTGTGTTCTTCATTTTTTTTTTAGCGCTTTTTTTTGTGTGTGTGTTCTTCATTTTTTTTTAGTGCTTTTTTTTTGTGTGGTTTTACTTTTTATTTTTTTTTTTCTCCCAGCTGATTAAATTATGCCTGTACTGAGCAATAGGGAACATTATAATAAGGATCAAAAATATGGCCTGTACTTCCCCTTACATCGGTGGAAACAGTCTGTATTCATAAAAAGAAAAGATTGGACTTGAAAATTAAAAACTGGGTTCAAGACCTTCATTATGAGAAGGGGAGGATTAAAAGAACAGTAGCTTTGATTACAGTATTATACCTCTGTGAATTAATAAAATATGTCAGAAGCTTTAATAGGCACAAAAATGTTAAGGATATGTTATTTTGCTTCCTAAACCTTAACAATATGTTTTAATCTCATAGAAAATTATCTTCTAACACTTAGGATTCCTAACAATTCTCTCCCAGAGAAGTTGTAGGTGCCCCATTCCCAGGCTGGATGGGGCTTTGTGCAACTTGGTCTAGTGGAAGGTGTCGCTGACCATGGCAGGGTGGTTGGAACTAGACAATCTTTAAGTTCCCTTCCAATCCAAACCATTCTATCAATCTACGATTCCATAATTCTATGAATTCTTTCTTTGTGGCAGTTTTGCAATGGCTGCACCATCTTGTGCAAGAAAATGAGAACAAGTATGCTAATAAAATAAAATTTATTGATTTGATTTTTTTCTTTAGTATCTTTTACAAGCAGTATCCATATTCCTGTGCCCTAGATTCACTTACACATGACATGAAGATTCCAGAGCAGGACTGCAGGAAGCAACAGTAGTCTGAAAGCAGCAAAGATCAGTAAGTTTTTGCGCTGTGCTGGTTTTTAACTCATTTATTTTAGAAACAGTTGTGTGAAAGTTCTCTTAGCACTCATTTATCTCCTATATAAAAATACCATAAATATGTGTGTGAAAATAGTATTTTTAATGACAGTCTATTGCAATGTCACATATACGCTTATGATGTTAATGGAAAAAAAGAATTGATTTATACTATTCTACCATGACAGATAGTAACTACTTAGTAGTAACTAACATGTTTTATTGCTATTCAAAGATGAAGATAATTTAATGAATAAAAAAAATGCTGGCATTTTGAATAATTCTCAATGAATAAAAATCCTGGTTTCATGGAAATGTTTATTTTAATAATAATGAAAATGAGAACTATAATAAAAAAACCAACACTTTATAACTATGCCATAAAAAGAGAATGCTTTTCTCAAGAAATGTTTCCAGAAAGCAGCCGAGGTTCTCTGAAAGAGCCATATCCAGTGCACAGTAGTGTGTTTGATTCAGATAAGCAAAAACAATTACTAATTATAATTTCTTGAACAGATTAGAGGTGCCTCTTGTGTGCAGGGGATTCCCTGTCTCCTAATAAAGCAGTGAGATAGTATGGGCAATCTTCATCAAGCCAATTCTGATAAAACTGATTTTAGTGGGTAAGGGCCTTTTGGTAGCATGAAGGGCTGTTGGAAAAGAGGAGTCACATAGGAATCTACAGTACTGCCTTTTAAATTTTGATATTGCAGCAATTTATTAGCTGCAGGCACAGGATGTCTGGTGCAAGCTGAAAGAAAGTCTCAGGCCTGTAGACTGAAAAATCTGTTTTCCTAAATATTCATAAAAGAATTTAATACAAAAGCCCCTCAGCCAAAAGTTTCTATCATATTAAAACCTTATAAGCTTTAAATATTTCTCATGTCCATGATAGAGTTGAATCTTCTTGACTGATTAAATAGGTTCACAGGTTAATGACCTCTAAGAAAGCTTTGTTTTTCATCACAATCCTGGGTTATTTGGTTTATTTTATGTTCTCACTTTAGGCTTAGTTACGAGACTGAAAAGAGGAGCCAAAATGAAGAACATTTGCCTAAAGTCAGCCATGCACAAACTGCAGGCAAACCCAGAAAAACAGTGTGAAGATATGGACAGACCAGAATAGAAGCAGCCATGACGGATGAGTCACCTAGTTCAATAAAGGGCAAATCTTCACTCTGAGCCATACAACTTATCCAGATTAAACCAGAACTAATAACCCTCTTCTGAACAATGCAAAAAGCTTTCAGGTCTGGTCCGTGGTGTGTTGGAAAAGATATTTTTAAACAGGCATTAAACAACAAATATCAAAGCTTCTTAAACTGCTGAGAAAAAAACCCCACCATAATGTGTTTTCAACCCTTGGAGCAATAGACTGGCAGGGACAAAAAACCAGAGTTCTTAGGAGGGGGTCATCCTGCCCCTAGAACTTCATTATAACCATAAACAAAGGAGCTGAAAAAGGCTAAGTAACAAAACTAGAAACAGTTTCTTCTTTTGAAATTCATATGCAAGTTAAAGCACATTGAGGAAAGAATTTTGTTTCATTTGTTCTCTGCTGCTCTGCCATTGCCTAGTAACATTTTCAAACAGTGCTGGCTACTGCTTGGAAGCAGAATTAGTAGGAAGACTGACTTTCTTCCCACAAAGAAAATACTGGTTTTTCAGTGAAAAATTGAATGCTGAAGGTCTGAGCCTGACCTCATCAATTTCCAACCTCAAACTTTTATGTTTAAAACTGGTTTGTTTGCTTGGATTTTTTAAATGCGGAATGCTACTTTTGTGCCTTGTGGGAACTGTAACTCAATTGCTCGTATCCCATATTTTTTCATGATGTTCAGTGAAAGTGCAACATCACGCATGAAAAATGGTCACATTTTAGTGTTTAGTACAAACAATTTTCTCTGGAAGCAAACCAACTGAATACCGAAACTTTTCACATAGCAATGCTTGTTGGAGATCAAGCTTGTGATGCATGAAAAGCAAAGACTGCTTCTGCTGATCGCTTGCAAAGCTGTGGTAAAAGACACTCAAAATTCACCTGACTGACGTTGTCAGTTCATATAAAATCACATATAAAAAAGAACTATGTTGAAAAAAATAATTTAAGATTAAGGGTCTGGTGCACATCTACAGTTGCCTCCAAAAGCCTTAATTTGCCTACCATGCATATCCATTGTCTGAATTGAGTGTAAGAGGCAAAAAAGGGAAGAAGATGTGATTACATAATTAAAGACTATATTTAAATGCAATTGTATGAGCAAACAGAATAAAGGTTGCCAGGAAATAATTTATCTGATGATTCCTAACTTTCAGTGTCAGACCTCAGTTCCTCAGCCTGCATTCCTTGACAGCTGGTCACATACCAGCTGTGGTCCCACAGTCATATGGCTAAATCTGTAAATGACATCAAGAGAACTTGCAGCCTAAGTAATCTTTCTGCATATTCATTTTAAAGTTAATTCCTTAGCTGTGGTTTGAAAAGGTGACTGAAAACTTTTGTTATGTGACACTGTAAAAGTCTCTATCATCAGATTTGAACCCTCAGCTGTTTTTCACATCACTGATGTCAAAGCTTGACAGAACTGACTTTTGGTCAATAGAAGTCTGTTATTCTTTGTGGGAATACAAGTCCTTGTGCTAGTACATAGATGCTCTCATGAAGAGGAAAGCATAACAAACACAATGATTCCTCTGTGGCGTGAATTTGTGCTCTGTGTGGGACTTCTTGATTGAGGATGGATAGCTGTGGCTTCCTTTCAAAGCATGGGTGAAGGGATCTTGCTCATTTTAGCATAAGTTTTCCATTTGAGCTCTTCACTGGAGTTGGAGGACCTAACACTGGCTGTGTATTTGTGCTAGGGAGTGTAGAGCTGGTCACATGTCGAAGGTAGGCTGTTCACTAGGCATGTGTTGAAAAATGCCCAAGCCTGTAGGATGTGGCTAGGCATCCTTTCATCAGAATTCAGTGAAGACCCTTATCTTGCAATATTTGTGTTTAGTTATTTTAGTATTGGCAAATATCAAAATTTGATGGAAAAGATGATAAGAACTTCTTAGAGGAGGTGCAATACCATTTTGTAAGACTTGTGGAGCCACAACCAGCCCCATGCAGCAATATCTTGTTGAAACAATCACAGGAAGGTTACTGCAATACCTTATAAGAAAAAGGAGACCTTGAAAACTACATTTTTTTTCTCTGAAATTCTTTTAAAGATGCTCTGGTGCAGCTGTGCAAAGGACTTCTGTACTCTCTGTATGGATGCTGAGTCATTCTGATGTCAAATGCATGAAGCCTGCAAGAAATGAATGTCTGTTGCTGCTGAGTTGTACTGGCATGTGCACCTTCTCAACATCAGCTGGCACACAGGAAGGACTGATATGCATCTCTCACTCCTCACAGGTCTCCTTGTCTCTCATGGGCTTGGAAGACTGAGGTCTGCTTTGGACATGTCCTAGAGAATAATGCTAGGAATACTCTCAGATGATGTTTATTTCCTGGTTGCTTCTTGAGCTTCTAGTTAAAATGGAATGCTAGGTGGAAAATAAATGAATATTATATAGATTGGGTTATTGACAACCTTTTAAACTATTCTGGTATTTCTGTTAAAAGATCCTTTTCCCTGCTTCAATAATGGAAAGAGAAGAAGCAGGCTCAGAACTCTATGTGTCTGTTACACATGGTGTGAGCCGCATCACTTATTATGTGCCTCTGAAGACACCAGTGAAGACAGCTTTCATTCCCAGTATACAATACTGATTTTAGTTGTTTATACCTTATTGAAGCACTGAGTTTAAGCCAAAACCTTTCATACCCTGCCTGTGTTCCTGGCTGAATGCTGTAATATTTCAGCCAAATAATTTAGCTCCTTCAGTGAAAGAGACTAGGAACAAAGTGCCACTTTGCTCATGTTAATACTTTGAGATCTTTTCTGTAAAATTCTCCAGCACCACCCTGCTTTGAAGCAGGAATTGTAAGTTTGGCAGAGGGATAGTTTTTATGTCAAAAATAAGCCTTTCATCACACATGCGAAAATCCCCCCAAATTTTTGTGAAGTCTGAATAATTACGTCAACTGCAATTCATACAGATTCAGGAAAGTTGTGAGAAAGCTGTTACTTTAGGCTTTTGAGATATCTCCAGCAGAAACTAAGGACCATTGCAAACTTCATTATTACTTTCAGATTGTTATTTTACCAGTAGCTGACCAGATGTGTTATGTGTACTTTCACCACAAAGCAAATATACTTCAATCAATGACTTTGGGGAAACTAATTTTTCATGTTTACTTACCATAGCTTTCACAAGTATCTCATAGGAGCCACACATTTCATAGCCTCCTATGTGCTATTACCATAGAATCATAGAATCTTAGAATAGTCAGGGTTGGAAAGGACCTTAAGATCATCTAGTTCCAACCCCCCCTGCCATGGGCAAGGACATCTTACACTAAACCATGTCACCCAAGGCTCTGTCCAGCCTGGTCTTGAGCACTAGCAGGGATGGAGCATTCACAACTTCCCTGGGCAACCATTTCAGTTCCTCACCACCCCCACAGTAAAGAACTTCTTCCTTGTATCTAACCTAAACTTCCCCTGTTTAAGTTTGAACCCATTACCCCTTGTCCTATCACTACAGTCTCTGATGAGGAGTCCCTCTCAAGCATCCTTGTAGGCCCAAAGGACCATCTCTACCTCCTTTTCCCATATTGGACTGTCAGCCTAAATGTAAACATTAAATATATCCAAGAACATCTCCTGGATCTGGAGGTTAACTGGAACCATGTGACTCATGCCCTTATGTCTAATAGCTTCTGCCTTCCAAAATGGATTTGGCATATCTAAGCCACTTATTAGGAATGGCAGCTGGCCTGTGCTAAGTCCTGTGCCCAGGCATTGCTCAGTAGAATGCCACATGTGAGTGTGTATGAAATACCGTAAGGCTAAGTATTTAGGGTCATCTGTACCTTAACATGCTTTTTACTTGAATCATCTACCCTGAATCATAAATTCAAATTATCATAGCTTTTTTCTTTGGACATAAACAGAGTGGAAGGATATTTATCATTACAGGGTCAAATCTTGAAGCTTATGAAAAGCCCTCCCATTAGCACCAGTTGTAATAGGATTCAGAGGCTGTATCTACCTAGTATCTAAAATTACATATTGGGTCCTTGTGAGATTTAAAAAAACAACATAGTTATCAAATTCCCATTTAAGTCACAGGCCGTTTGGTCATCTGTCTCTGTGAGCATTGGTAAATGGCATGAACTTGCACTGAGCTGAAATTTCTATCAGAGGATCATCAGCAATAAGAGTAATAAGATGTGTGGATGAAAATCTGAAATAGCATCTATTTGCCTTTACAAATTTGACCCTAAGTCCTAGGGTCATGAAAGACAGGTTACCTAAACTGATTGCATGATCTCCTAGAGTGTTATAGAGGTGGAGCAATGAAACAGAAAGTTTTATCTTTTCTGAGTTCCTGAAATATTTTTACGGTTACCATCCATCTATTCCTATCTGTTTGACTGTATTTTTCCAAGGTTGGTGAAACTAAACCCCAAACTTTTAAGTAGATAACTTTCAAGAGTTCTCCTTGAGACCAGGAACACTATTGTCATGAGTCTTGTAAGAATTTCTCTCTAACGAGATTTTCAATTGTGATGGCAGTCTAACGGCACAGAAATAGGACCTGCCAGCTGGAACACTGCATTGAAAGTAGTGAAGTAGCTTAGCTTGTATATCCAAAGTATTGAAGTACCTCAGAGTGACAACATTTTGCAGAAATGTGTTTAAGAATACACAAAGGTGTTTTGTGGGTTTGTTTTGTTTTGTTTTTTTCTCTTTTCTTCAGAGGCAGGGAACTTTCTTACATATTGCCATTGATTCTGGGGTACCACCTAGAGACACTGGATACCATTGTAAGTCCATGCTTTGCTTGACACTTAAGTGATTTGAGAAGAGTTGAAATAGATACTGGTTGCTGTTGCCAATTACCACTCCTTCACTCCTTTTCTGAAAGTGTTTTAGAAGTTCTGACTTCATTTTAACACGAGTATAACCACACTGTGAAATAGTGACAAATGTCACAAAATGGAATTGGCAACCTCAGTCAACTTCTTTGAGATATTCCTTTATTAATAACTAAAGAATTTAAGGGTCCTGGAAAATTATCATAACCCAGCTAAATAACTTGAATCATAAGTGGGTTTTAGCTATTATTTTTCTGAGAACAGAATCTATTTAGGGATGGAGTGTGCATTGCAGGTTTCATAATGAGCCTGTTAAGAGTTCAAGGTTTAGTAGTAAATCCCTTGGCATTTCTTGTTTCCTGCTAGCTATTCCTTACAGCTTTTCTTTAGTAACGAAGATTTCTTTTATGCTGCAACTAAGTACTTTTTCTTGCCTAAATGGTGTAAAATGTTTCTATTGGTTGCAAATCAAGGTATTTCATACTCGATTGCAGACTGAATGTTTTACAGCTTTAGACGTAAAACATGAATCTGTGAGGATGGTGCCACCTAATGTAAATTTAGAACATGACAACTATTTTCCATCTGACGTTAAATTGCCAGTTGGAATTGAAAGGTTAGGAATTTAGTGTTCTTTAATCCCTTCTGTTTAATTATCTGGGAGGCTGTTCTGCCAGAGATTTCCATGGAATGACTGAAAAGGTCTTATTTCTACAAGATTTGCTTCTATTCTGGTCTCTTTTTCACCAACATGTTTTGAACTATTTCTTGATCTTTAAACATGGAAAATACAGAAAACGTTTGACTAAGTGTTCTCAGATTTAGATGCATGCACCTCTCTTGACTTCAGTTGAATTAATCTATCACGTGAGAACATTTTCAAAACCTGCTGAGAAGAAACAAGGGAAAATGACTTAGAGAAAGCCTAGCAGAGTAGCAGCTGTCTTCTGTCCCTCTAAACTACTTTCTTTCTATTTGTATTGTTGCAGATTTAGGCATGATTATACCCAGTCACTGGTGTAAATCTCAATGCTGCTATTTGCATCAATAGGATCAACTCAGATTTTAAGCACATATATTGTAGTTTGCAGCAGTTTACCTCTTCTGCATTGCTGTAACTTAAGTGTTGAGTCTCAGATATGGTTGAACCTGGTCAAAATTGTGTTTTAAAGAACTTCTTCCACAAGAGGAAAAGGGATTTAAAGTTATATAAGGATAAGGAGAGATTAGTGGGTAACAAAGGAACTAAAGCAATGGTGCACTTATCTAGGCCAGATCAGTTTGGATCAGGTTGGAATGGACTAAAAGGTGTCAGCTGAGCTGCTGAAATCAGTGAAGCAAACCCATTGATATCAGTTGCAAGCTGCGCACAACTGAAACTGGACACCATAAAATAAAAGTCATAATTAAGGCTAGTTTAACACAGGGTTTGACAAAAAAACAAAAAAAGACAACAAAAAAAAAAAAAACACCAGCCCATCTCCCCCTAAACCACAAAGCTCTCCAAGAAACTCTTTCTTGTGACACTGGCTTGTTTTCAGGGCTTCCTTGAAAATATGAGATGGGAATTTTTTAATGAAAGCAAGGATTCTTAAATTGTCTTTCCTAAGGCAGCTAGGGCTCCAAGAAAACGCAAAAGCTATTGTGAACCAGAACTGTATTCTGATTTCAGTGATCCCTAGGAAAAATACAGATTTTTGAGGTTAATTCTGGTTAAACTGTATAACTAGTCTTACATTTTTACATCTGTGATTACTTTGCCCCTGTGCTTTTATGACTGGTTTGGATTTCTTGCTCCTAGTTAGGGAAGTTTTTGAAGACTACGTATGTGTTCAAGTGCAACTAAACATAGAATGACTTTTTGCTTTTTCCTTAATTGTCTCAGACAAGAGCTTGTGGGGACTTCTGCTAAAATGGGGTTGATTGTTAGGCAAAATGTCAAAAGGGCTCTTCAAGACTGAATGAATATGGAAAAGAAAAAGCTGTGGAGGGTGATGGCAAGTAACAAAAGATAACAGGAATCAAATCACAGTGGGCTGGTCATGGTCCAAGCTGACAGCTGATGGTAGCCATATAATCTTCTTCCAGCAAGGATTCATGGCCTCCCAAATTGGCATGGTTCTAGAATAAATTATGAGACTTTACGCAGTTACAGCACCTCAGCCTAGGACACCGTTGTGTTGATGAGTCAAGAAATATCTGTTACATCAGCCAGGAATTTGCATGGTAAATCAATGTGGAAAATCCCAGCTGACACAGAATATGGTGATGATGCTGCTGTTCTGCAGCTTCTTCTAGTTCACCTCAGAGAGTGTCATAGTTAGACAGCATCACAGGAATAGCTATAAAAACTGGAGCAAGGTGTACTGGGCAGAACTAGGGGCATGGGAATACTTCTTCTAGCTATGGTCTTATTTTTGTTTTGATTTTATATTCTTCATGACTTGCCTAAACCCCTTAACATTATTCTGTTCTTGGGTGGTTTTTTTTTTTTTTTTTTTTTGTTTGTTTGTTTGTGTGTTTTTTAAATTCCATTGCAGTGACAGCTGTATACAGGAGCAACTAAAGTAGCGCATGCTTTGCAAATAAAAGCTGGCCTATGAGAAAATACTTTTAGTGTAAGTCTCTATTAAATCTATGAAGAACAGTCTGGCTTCCAGACTGGAAGAGAAATTCTAGCTTCAGCAGAGAATGAAAGCAAAAAAATAAAGCAACAGGTAAAGAAACAATTATTTTCAGTCACCTAATTAGACAGAGGAAGCAATGGAAAGGATGAAAAATATTTTATTCCTTTTATTAAGAATGATACAAACTCACAAGTGCTTGGCTGCTTGTGTAAGAGAATTACTTTGACTCATGTAATGTCAGGCTTGTCATTGTCTTCTAATCAGTGGTTCTTTATAATTTGAAGAGCAGTTTTAAATTCTGAATATAGAAAAAAAAAAGTGTTGTTAAGAGTAAAATAAATAAAAAGGTCCCTGTGTTTTGTTTGCACATTTGGTATACAGAAGACAAAGAACTGGGAAAGGTGTATGTCCTGGGTTCAGCAGTAGCAGTCATTTTTCTCCTTCTTGGTAGCTGGTGCAGTGCTGTGTTTTAACTTTCGGCCTGGGAACAGAACTGATAGCGATGTTTTGGTTTGGCCAAGGACTTTGTGAGCCTCATGCTCTGCCAGGGAGGAAGGGAAGGCAGGAGGAAGCAGAGACAGGACGCCTGACCCAAAGTGACCAAAGAGGTATTCCATACCACAGCACGTCATGCCCAGGAGGTAACTGGGAGTTAGCCGGAAGGGCTGGGAGACTGCAGGGTTGGAGGAGGTATCGGTCGGTGCTTGGTCGGGCTGAGGCGGGGGCAAGTTATTGGTCGGCTGGTGGTGAGATGATGTATTCTCTTCCCTTGTTATTTCCTTTATCATTATTATCACTGGTGGTAGCAGTAGTGATCTGTGTTATACCTTAGTTACTAAACTGTTCTTATCTCAACCCGTGGGAGTTGCATTCTTTTCAATTCTCCTCTCCGTCCCTCTGAGAGCAGGGGGAGGGCAAGAAAGGGGGGGGAAGTGAGCGAACGAGTTACCTGACTGGGTTTAAACCACGACAGTGTAAGATTTGGTGTTTCATTTTAATGTTGAAACTATGGAAAGCATGTATTAAGACATCATTTGAAGCACAAATAGTGTTGCAGTTTCAAATAATCAATCTTTTTGACAGCTGTAGTTATTGTGAGCATAAAATAATTATTACCTATTGATAAGATTTCTTATGCATCCCATTGATATAAAAGTTAAGTTCATTAACTTCTAATACATTTTAGGCTAATTTTTCAGTCCTATCCTTGTCTGTGAGTGCCTAACTTTTGGCACCTGCAAATAGAGGAGTGAGCAGTGTTTTGTTGTGGCATGTCTAGTTACATATCTGGAGTATAAATCACTGGGCAACAAATGGGGGATACTGGATAAATGCAGTCATGCATAGCAAAGGCATACTTGTGAGAATGTGGGAAAAGAAAACCATATGAAGAAATCTTAAAAGAGGACAAAGCAGAAAGATAGCTAACTGAGTAAGGATCACTGCAAGTCCAAGCCCTAATAATTTTTCTATGCTTATATTTTACTAGGTAGCAATATGGAATTTAACTAGCTGAAGTATTTTGCAAATCTTGATGATGAATAATCTTTTATGTCATCTGTGAATAAATAAAGAAGAAAAGAACAATTCTTGCAAGACAAACTACAGTGTTGTTTAATAATCATGGCAAGGCACAGGGTTAGAGGTAAAACCAGAGATATATTCTGTTGGTGAAGGAACATATTAGGTTAGATTTTCCTGAAGCAATTTTGACATTCGAATTTCAACTTTGGCTTTGTATTGCCAGCCTTTAGGTATTAGTACGGAATGTTACAGGTTTATGGCAGTGAAGGGGAGACTGAGTATCTCCTCTTGCTGGCCATGTAATTGCTAGGCTTGGAACTTGGGAGGTCATTCGTGACCTTGGTTCTCAAAAGCTCCTGAGATAGGTGTGTGGAAAATCCATCTTAGCTTGTATACCCATGCAGTACGGTGTAGTGTGGATATTAGTTGGTACTAAATAGCTGGCACCAGTTTGGGAATCTCCACGTGTTATAAAAATCCTGTAAGGCTGTGAAAGGCCTTTTGTTTTGAGGGCTTCTGAAACTGGAGGAAACAATTTTCTATTTGAATTATTTTTTCTGTTAACCTTTGGTCACCTACTTCAGCTGTCTTTAAGGAGAGGACTACTTTTGGTCCAGTTGGTGTGGATAGGTGTCTTTTAGCCAAAGAGGATTAGAAATGGGAGTAGTCACATCCCATAAAATTTAGGTGATGAGAAAAAGTGATAAAATTATCTTGAGAAATTTTCCATGCCTAGGAGAACATGACAGAATGTAATCCCCCCTTCTGCCAACCTGAGGAACACTAGGCATTATCCAAGACCTAGCTCAGATACAAAATCTGTATTCTCTGAAGTTTCATTTGAACAATTTAGGCATTTCAGCGGACCCACAGAAATTAACAGCTGAAGGTAACCTACACTACTGGGAAGAAAAAGGAAGTTTCCTGGTGGATTCCCTGATTCTTTGCTGCTTAAAATGATGTTAATTTGGAGTATACAGAAATTTCCCCTTCTGGAAAACAAATTTGAATGGGAGGAGAATACAAGCAGTGATAATTTTAGCCTCTTTATTTCAACTGTTTTAACCTCTGCTCTAGCTAGAATGAGAAGTAGTTCTAAACCATGATGAGGTGAAGTTGTGTGTATAAGGTTGCTGACAGCTTGCCAGCAGACAGCTCCCCTGAACTGGCAGTTATTTGCTGCAATAGTTGTCATCAGAGAAGCTGTATCTATTTTCTAGCTGCTGAAGAGCTGCTAATGGAATAATGAGCAGTTTGCATTTTCTCATTACCACTTATTCATCACAGACAGTGCATACAAAGTATCTGTAGTTAAAGTATTAAGTGATCATTTCTGTGTTCTTTTGTCTGTGTTATATTTCTGAAGTGTCTAGGTTTTAGATTAGTTTTTGATAAACTGTGGTTGAAGCACAGCATATTTAAATAAAATAATTGCACAAACTCATTAGTTCTATATTCTAAAAGAAAGGGATCATTTTTTTGTAAATCTGTTTGTCCTCCAGAGAACACTCTTATGGGTTATTCTTCTGAGGATCCTTTTCCAGTGATGCTACTAAGAACATATAGCTTGAGGAAGTGGGTTCACTGACAAGGATGTTAAACATGACTTTGTAGCCAATATGAGCTGGGGAAAGTAAAAAAAAAAGAATCACAGAGTTATGCTAATGTTAAGATTGAAACCATCTCAAGGCTTTTTATGGAAGGAAGATCTAAATTTTGCTACACCTACCTAAAAGGATTAAAGACTAGAAAAATGCTTCTGTAATCAAGTGGAAAAGGAAAAGAGGAGAAATATGGGACAAGCAGCTGAAAGAGGAAGAGCTGGACAGCTCCAAGGCATCCATCTGCCAAGAACCAAGGTTAGTGGGGTGAGGGTGATAGGGATGTTTCTCTCAGCTGCATCCCTGATCAAATGGTAGTCCTTACTCATACTTTTTGACCCTGTGACTCTTTAGTGGCCAATGCAGACACTACACTGGGTTTCCAGTGATTTTCCAGGTGGAATTCACCACTTATAATGTCTATTATACATAATTCAATGAAAAATGTAAAATAAACATGGTACCATTCATTTTATCTTCCCTCTATTGGATACTAACAGAATATTTCTTCCTTTTAGCATACCTTCCTCTGGAGATTTTATTTTGGGGGGGAAAGACTGTAGAGAGGTTTGTTTTTATGAATATTCCCACATGCATGTGACAACAGGTTTTTGCAAAAGCTTAGTGACAGAAAATGTCTTTCTAAATGCACATGTAAAAGCCAGTTTGTTTGTTTGTTTGTTTGTTTTTTTTAAGATGGATTTTCCTCTTGGAGATACAGTAGATTTGGCATGATTTATATTATTTGCCAAAGGTGGAAATTTAATGAATATTACTGTACAAATGGTGCTCTTTGCAGTAGTCCATGTATTGTGGTAGATGTGAAATGGGCTTCCATCTGTTTCTAGATAGGTTCTCAGCTTCTCTGGTCTGCACAGCTCCACTGAAACCAGCAGTCTCTCTCAGGCACGTGTTGTCAGAGAACCATCTCCCTCCCCTACTTCACTCTATACAGAAAACAAAATGAAACAAACCAACACTGTTTTTAGGAGGGCCTAACAGGTACTTGAGATGGAAATAAAAGATTCTTCCAGTGCTAATGAAAAGATTATTCATTACTAATGATGTTTGCAAGACTGGCACCTCAAAAACTACTCTTTAAGGCACAATTTGTTCTTGTCTTTATATTCTGATTAGCAGAACAGAGTAAAACAGAATACAAAGTCTAGTAGAGATCTTTTGTACTTGCAAAAATGTAATGAGGTTAATTAACAATATGTGTGAATGAGTCAGATATACCATCATAGAATATTTTAGGTTGGATAACATCTGCGGCAGTCATCATGTTTGATCCACCAATTAAATCAGGGCCAGCTTTGATGTTGCATCAGGTTACTCAAAGCCTTGTACACTCAAGTTCTGAATCTCTCCAAGGATGGAGATCCAGCAGCTTCTATGGGTAACCTGTGCCAGTGCTTGGCCACCCTTATTGCTCTAACAAATGAGATTTTTAACTTGAAGTGTGTCTTTTTCAAACTATAAGCTGAGGTTGCTCATGCATGCATTCAAAATGGAAACAAAAACAAAACAAGAAAGCCAGAAGATCTGTTTCTGTCTGACCTCTGCTTCTCAGACTATTTGGTCTGAGTAGTCCTGCTCAGAAATGCTCTCCTTTTGCCACAGCTCATCACAACATAGAGTCACAAGCTATAGGTTTATGACACCTGTACGTTGCCTAAAAAAGAAACCGTGAAATTTTTCTGCGGTATGATGGCAACCTGAGGGCAACTATCTTTGAAATAAGTATTCTGCAAGTGTGAAGTATGAGCTCACTCCTCTAAACGAAATAACAAGGTTTTATTGAGAGACAAAGCCAATAAAGCAAAAGCAACAGTACTGGGCATGTGACCGTAGCTAGAGGTGCACTGATTAGCGTTTGTTACAGGTTTATATACTTTCACTATTGCATTAGTCACATACATTTTCATAATTCCCGCATATAGGCAGGGAATATTATAACTAGCTCCAGGAACTTATTACAAGTCTCCTCCTTTTGGCGTCTGTGCACTGCTCTCCAGTGACTGTGGGCAGAGGTCTTGAGAATGAAGTAAGCAGTCTTCCTCATGTGAGTAGGGGTCTTCAAGATGAAGTAAGCAGTCTTCCTCGCAGTGTACTTTTCACCTTTGGCACAGTTGGATGCCCCAGTAATCACAAAACTAGCTGAAACCAGCTGTATCTGTAGTTATTCTGATAGCTGGCAAAGATTTATAACAGTGTGACCTTCCTGCAAAATTTATTGTGTCTTTACTGCAAACTTATACAGTTATATCCACATAGCAACACCTATGATTTGCGAAAGCCAATACATTTATGTGTTTATCACACAAACAAAATGTTGACTTTCATCCGGCCTGTCTTACACGAGGCCAGTCCTATGGAGTGTGCTGCATGTTGGTTTCTTAAATGTCTGTTTGACAAAATGTCAAGTCTTATAAGTAAGCCTATTTCTTGAATACTAATAAACTTTCAGCTGTTGCCTGCTCTGCTCTGTGACAAATGGGCCAGTTTAGAACAAGGGCAGTTACAGAAATAACATAGATGGAGTCACAAAGTTAGGAGCTCCGGCCTTTCAGTGTTTCCAAGACAAGGAAGGACTTTTGGAATTGCAGTCTGGGATTTGGGCACCTGTAATTATGTATTTCACCGGCAATACCTAAGATTTTTGTGAACTATAGCTCCTAACCCACAGTCATTATTTTGATGGGGCAATTTTAACTTTTTTTTTTAACGGATATTAAGTATATGCCAACCTGAACATCATGCTTACTTGAGTTCATTGATTGATCAGTTGTTGGGAAGGGCTACTGTAAGCACACATGATATGGTCATCCTGTAATGTGGTATCAGCTAAAGGAACTTGAATGAAAAAATGTCAGTTAAATATAGTCTGTTGAAACCTGATAAATAAAAAAGCATAAGAAGGACAAGCTTTATCTAATATTTACAATACTTCAAGATAGCTAATGCAAAAAAGACCTCTCCCCCCAATTTTAATCCAGATACATCCACCAATATTAACAACATGCAAGCACCTAGAATAACAGGCTAGTACTGCATGTTATTATTGCAATGTGCTGTGCCTTTCAAATCCCTGTCCATGTGCCTCAATAACATGCTGTTGTTATAATGCCCAATATAAGTTTTACCTCTAAGGAGCCTAACAATAGCTGGTATTCCAGAACATAAATGGCTTGCTACAGGACAAAAGCCTTTTGTGAGGAGAAAAGTTGAGCAAAACAATTTTATACTCAGTTGTCTTTGTTTCCAGGCAGGCATGCAGCTAGTAATGTCCATTTGTCAGTTTACTACTTCAGCACTGTTCCAGAAAGGGTTGCTCTTGGCCATGACACACTGGGATTGCTCTTTATGGTTCAGTATCTGCTTGGCCTTCTGGGAAAAGAACTTTACAGCAATGCTGTTTTAACTAACCTTTATTGTATCTCTGCCTATAAATATGGGATGTCTTTCTACTGGGTTTTTACTAGACCATTTCTAATGGTGACCTGAACTAAAATGAAGTGGACATGAACAAAAAGGAAGGTCTCATTCATCAGGTAAGAGACCCACTGTGAATGATTTCTAAGCAGATATGCTCATATAAAATACTTTTTGCATCCACTTTAAGGTTTCAAATAAGTGAATAGCTCATTATGAATGATGTGCAAGGCTTTCCATACAGGTATGTTGAGCATGGTCTAATTCTGAAGCAAAAGCAGATCAAAGAAAGGCTTCTTCTTTAAGCCAAACCCCCTTATTTGCTTCAGGAAGCAACTCTAACACATTTTAATTTCCTATTTCTTTCATTTACATTGATGCATTTCAATGTATCAAAAGTAATAAAATTAAAGGTCTAAAATATGAGCCATTAATATTAATGGGAAAACAGATTGGCTTTGGCTTCATTAATGTAAATAAAAGCAGCACAATTTGTGGACCAGGCTGACTTAAGGCTACTGTTGTAAGTGGATCTGCTCTATGTTTCTATATGAGTAGATTTTAAAACAGGTTCTGGTCCTGAATTTGCAATATATACTTTTTAATAAAGCAAAAAAAAACCCTAAACAACAAGCAAGCAAGCAAACAAAACAATAAATAAGCGCCTGTTGTTTTGATCTCATTGTGAAAACAAGAAATTAAAATGCTTTTTTAAGAGAAAAATGTAATGTGGCTTGGAAATAACTGCAGGCAGACTTCCTGAGACTACTAGACAATTTTATCAAGGCGAACAAATGGATACTTTATATGCTAGAGATGCACCTAGTCTGAGTCACTGACTGCTTCCTAGACCATCTTTGTATATGAAAAGTCATAGAAATTAGACATAAAAGTCTCATAGATCATTAAGTCCATTTGCTTGCAAATGTCATCCTGAGGATTAGTCAACTGTTAAATGGATCCTGCTTTTAGACATCATTTACACTGCCACAAATTGGAGATGACACCTCCAGTGTACCTTCATGATCCCAAATCACTTTGAAGGCAAGATCAGCTTCTTCATTTTGAGATTCTATCTTAATTTTTTTTTTTAAACATGGTACAGGTGGCATAGTCCAAAGGAAAATATTTGCAAATAACCTTGCCACAAGGTCAGCTCTGCTGTTTCTAGGCGGTGACTTTGAGAAGCTCATCTAATGATTGTTTATATTATGAATGCTTTGGATGGGAGTACCAGTTTGTCAGATGTGAAAATAGGTGGCACAGTATTGTGTGCTACACTCATTCCATTCATTTTCACATGAGGGACATTGGTAATCTTGAGTATATTTAAAAGTTTCTAAGAAGAAAGGAGATTTTGGTTCTGCTCATATTGCCACACATCTTCCTGTGACCCATGGCAAGTTTGTGCTTCAGCTTCTCTACCTACACAATAAGCACATGCATCTGATATTTATGCCACTTGTAGGCCTTTAACTAGGAGGTTTTTGTAGTAGTAAATCACTCTCAAATAGCCACTTCATCCAACAAGGTCACTGAGGGAGAAATTAGTCACAGCAATATCTTGACAATGTGTTGTGATCTTCATGTCTCTGTCTTACAAGACAGTGGTGTCTGTTCATTGTAGCACACATTGTTTTAGTGCTTCATGCAAGAGCCAAATTCCATCTCTGTGCCTGGAGCTACTCCCTGGAAATGCCTGTGTTGTTGTCCTCCGAAGGACTCTATGGCCAGACTCCCTTCTGGTGCAAACCCGCGTAAGTCCAGTGACTCCAGTGAAGCTGCATTAATTCCCAACAGTAGATAATTAGTTTTTGTGTCCTCTGCTCCTTCAGTGCCTGGTTACTGAGGGAGCAGTTGGACAATGCTTTCATCTGTCAAGGGAAAGGGCAGGGAAAGCACTTGGGCATGGGTATACTTGCTTTATGGGTACTGTTGTGAAAGGTATTAATCAGCATCCCATGGTGACTTCTAGTTTTTGAAATTTGTTACTAGACTAAAAGATTAAATAAACTTGACTGTACCAACCTGGGGGAGCTGTAAAGGGTAACCTGGCAACAGCCACAGTGGGCCAGGAAAGATTCTTCATCATTCATGCTTTCATAGCAATTGAATTGTTTGGAAAAACTGTAGTACATTTGAAATATAACTGGAAAAAAAAAAAGTTCAAACAATGTGAATAATGTCATGCCAGCTTCACTTAACAATAGTTTTAGATTTTTTCTTAGATTGGAAATATTTTTTTCAGTTTTTCAACATGAAAACTGAACACTGTTATTTCAATATTTTTCCTATCTTATATGATAGGAAAGAAAAAAAGGAAGTCAAACTTAAGTGAAGCAGTATAACTTTCCATAAATTAAAAAATCAGACAACCAAAATTTACATATTTTTTACTTTTCTGTTTTAGTTTCCCCTATTTTTGTAATTCGTAGCTATACCAGATTTTGACATTTTGATGTTCTTTGCAAAATTAATCTTTCATTCTTGGAAAATCCTTAGCAGCTCAGGAAGAACATCACAATTTGACCTCTTCACAATCAGTTAAAATACTGTCTAAAATTGATTAATGATCTGAAACAAAATTGAAAATGAGAAAGTGCCTGAGACCCAGTACATTTTGCTGAGTGTTTGCTCCACTTTTTTGGGTAGCCAGTAGCAGGAACATTGGGTTATCCTGTTGATTAAATATACAAAGACTCCTGCTAGAGTTGTACCTTGCCTCTTTCACCTTCTTCTGTGATAGATATCCTTCCGCAGCTATTCATCCAGTTACAAAGAACATCTTTTAAACTAACTCCCTTTCTGCTTTTCCCACCACTCCCTTTCAAATGCTATAATGCGAGTCTCTTTTTCTTATTTCCCTGTCTCTTTTTTTGAATATGTTTTTGAGAGAGATTTATAAACTGCAGTAGCATTTGCAGTCTTGCCTCAGGTCATGACACAAATAAAAAGTAGTAGAAAAATAGAAGGTCCCCTCTGCAGCCTCTGAATTTGCCTCATGGAACATTATGGATGTGTTTTCAGTAACCTATAAAGGCAAAATTTCAAGAATTGCCTTAGATTTTCATTTGTGTTTCACACACCAGAAAATTCAGCATGTATTATTCCTCCCAAAGGCAGCACTTTACATTTCCAAATGCTCTCAACCTGCAGGTTTACAGATGAACTGCCTTTTAGCAGTGCTGTATTTCATGATATAGTTAATGTTCCACTTCAGAGCTTGTACAAAGCCTAAAAGTGAACGCAAACTAATTAAGAAAAATTGCTTTAGATATATGTTTTCTGTGTTACCACAGGCTATAAAATGTCTGTCAGTTGTAGAAGCCTGACAGCATGCTAGAAGTGGCATGTAATTGGGTTAAGTAGAGCGAGCAATTTCATCTGTAAAGTGCCAAAATACTTGCCGATACTGTCCTCTATTATCCTATTCCTACCCGTATGGTGCTGTGTAGCCTTTATGTTCCATTGATGACTGCAGATATCTAGATTCTTGTGTACCCAAAGTACACAAGTAAAATAAGCAAAACTGTTATTTGTATGAGCTGAAGTTATCCATAATAGGATATGAAGTTAAATCCATCCTATCTACTGTAGGACTTGTGTTTGTCAACCTCTACTGAAACCCTACAAGGCACAAAGCCCCAGTGCAGAAGGGATCGGTGTACCAACACAAGTTGCAGTACTAGAGCAAGAAGTCTTGATGGAAATCAAAACTTGGGGCAGTTCTAATACCTATAAATGATAATTAAAAAGAATCTTTAGAATGAAAAATCTAAATCTCAGATTGGTTCCATAATGTGGCTCACACTGCTTACATGTTGGACCTAATCCTTCTGGCAGGAATATCTGAGTTACCATGCGTGTGTTAACTTGCTAAGAAAGAGAAACAATTTTTGAAAATTTCAAGACTGAAGTTCTGACTTAGGGTGCCAGTAAATACTTGAAAATAAACAAACAAAAATTGAATGCTGTTGAAGCAAATGTTGGCTAAAAGAAATTTCAAGAAGCTCTAGTATCTCCTGATGCTGTTGCTACACAACAACAAAAATACAAGAATATTCAGCAATAAAATAAAAAATCAGAACTCTTGCCATATTAATGCTGTAACTGTTTTGCTTTCTTTTCAGTACAGGACACACGGTTCCATAAGGTTAAGTCACGATATATATCCAGCTCATTTGCAGCATAACTTGCAAGCTGCTGTTTTACTTAATGTTGTTTTCTGTAGAAAAAAAATAAATGTTAGTAATACAAAGTTAAACATATAATTTTTAAGTAAGTCCCATTTTCTGGGTGCTCTTCCCTATGTGCCCAGGTACTAGGCTTTTCTGATGGTAGATACCACATAAACTACTAGACAACTAAGGCTGTGCCATAACTCATATGACAGTCCATAACACATACGAATGTCTTTAATATGAAGGGATGCTGTGTTTGTACCTTGCAACATATCTAGCCCTGTTTAATTCGCTGTGGAAAATACTGTGTAAGATTTCTAAATGAAAGTCCATGAATGTTTGAGTTTATTTAGAAATGGAGTCATTCCGCTGCAAAAAGCCAGTGTGCCTTGTGCTGAGGACCTTAGGTAATGCATAGATTGTTCTCAGCATAAATGCAGGACTTTGTTTGAAAATAAAACGATCACTGCTTTTGTGTAAGAGTGGTGGGTGTAATATATTTTTTAAGTCTATGACCAAAATGCAGTACCATAGTCTCAATTTCTCAATGTAGCCTTTGTAGATTACTATATGTAGACATTGTAGACTACTAACAGGGAAACTACTATACATAACACATTAGTTATTAGAGTTCTGTTGCAAATGAATGTTTCCATTAATAAATTTACAAGTTACTAGTCCTTATCCTGTCATGTCTATTCAGAAGGAGTTTGTTTTGCTAAGAATTATAATGTTGGGATGGTACCTAGTGTTCATGAAAAAATTTAGAATGGCTAATGTTATGAACAGGCATTTTTCTGAAATTTTGCTTTTCATACACGAATTACTCTTTTTCTGGCTTCAGTAAACAGGTGTTATAGAAAAGATGTGCTTGTCTTACCTTCAGTAATTTTATTGACCATTTTTCAGAGATCTACAATAGGAAGAACAGGAAAAAACTTAATCCAACCTTAAATTTTTCAGTGGTAATTTTTGAGCACAGAGAGTGGGAATACATTATAAAGCAGAAATGCAGATGGTGTTCTGACTATGTTACTGGTTTCAAGTTATTCAAAGGAGGTGATCCTGCCCCTCTACTCTGCTCCTGTGAGACCTCACTTTGAGTATTGTGTACGGTTCTGATGTCCTCAGCATAAAAAGGACATGGAACTGTTGGAACAAGTCCAAAGGAGGGCCAAGAGGATGATCAGGGGACTGGAGCACCTCCCGTATGAAGACAGGCTGAAAAAGTTGGGGCTGTTCAGCCTGAAGAAGAGAAGGCTGCGTGGAGACCTCATAGCAGCCTTCCAGTATCTGAAGGGGGCTTACAAGGATGCTGGAGAGGGACTCTTTACTAGGGATTGTAGTGGTAGGACAAGGGGTAACGGGTTAAAACTTTAACAGGGGAAGTTTAGATTGGAAGTAAGGAAGAAGTTCTTTCCTGTTAGGGTGGTGAGGCACTGGAATGGGTTGCCCAGGGAAGTTGTGAATACTCCATCCCTGGTGGTGTTCAAGGCCAGGTTGGACAGAGCCTTGGGTGCCACTGTTTAGTGTGAGGTGTCCCTGCCCATGGCAGGGTGGTTGGAACTTGATGACCTTAAGGTCCTTTCCAACCCTAACTATTCTATGATTCTATGATTATATAAACAAAACAGTTCTGAAAACTTCATGAAGGAGAAATCAGGATATTTTAATGACAGCAACCTCTGCCACACAGGATAAGTAAATATTTTTCATGAAAACATTAAAAATTACAATCTTTTTATGACTGTAGTTTTCATAGCTGGATCTCTTCTTTCTCTCAAAGATAATTTTATACATCTAGAAATGTAATTTGAAGCCTCTTTTATTTTAAAATGGTTTGGGTTTTCCATTAGGCAGATGCTGGTTCCTCCACCCCTACTCTCTCTCCCTCCACCAGCTTCATTCAGTTTCCTTTATTACTAAAGGAGGTGTTAAAATTCTCCATTATAGTTCTTCATTATAAGCAGCTTTTTGTCTGGTTTGTTATTCAGGAAAGTTCCATAGTGACACAGAGCTGTAGGAATTAGGCCTATTCTACATGGGTGAACGTGTAGAGGTATCAGCAATATACCCAGAATTGTTTTGTGGGGTGTATATTATGGTGTATTATGGGAATATACCAAAACCTTTAGATGAAGAAATGGGTTCATTAAAAACTGAAAGCGAAAACTGGGGTAAACAAGGAATTACGTTGTGAATGAGGCAGTTACTGTGTTTGATTGCAAATGAGCATCACAAACATTGTCAAGATATGTGCATGGGTGTTGCAGGCAGAGGGTGCCTTCTCCCTATAGAGCTGGCAGCCAGCTGCCTTTCATACCAACAGCAATGCCCTGGCAAGCTCCCAGAGTAGCTATAAACAGCATGTCACAGAAGTTTAGAGCAAGGGGGAGAGAGGAAGGAAATACTTCTATGAGCCTGTGTTAAAACAAAAGTCATAAGACGTTTTTGACTATAAAATGATGGAAAATAGCATAATGAGAAAATAGGAAAAATAGGGAGGATTAATATAGAAAAAAAAGGTGTTAATGACCTTAATGGAGACCATGTAACTGTTTCCTTCCATATGCACATCAGATGCTGCTGCCTTCTCTTCTATGTGTTTTTGTCTGCCAACATGAATCTCTTTTGCCTTATCCAGACTGGCATTCACTTTGTTTTTGTGCAGACCCCTATTTCTTTTGGAAACTCAGAAATTGCAAAGAGTGCAGATTATTCCTTTGTGGAAAAGGTAAAGAATGGTTTAATTCAGAGAATATATCTTGATCTCCCAGTGGTTTTACAGGCGTTAATTCCAGTTTAACCCAAACAAACCAAGGACTGCTGGTTAAGCTACCAAGTCTTAAATACATGATTGAGTAGATATTCAGAGGCAATATAACTGTGACTGGTTACAGAGTGATATATATTTTGGTTAAACTGTATTAAGAAGTCTATTTTAAGACATCATGAGGTGGAGAATTCATTAATTACCTTGATAGTTTGTGAAGTAATTAATCACCCACAATATTAAAATGCCCACTAGTTTTTAATTTGAACGCATCTAGTTTTGATTTCCTACTCTTTTCCCAGACAACATCAGATTAAGCACACCTCTGGTAGTAGTATCAGGATATTTAGGAGAGACAATGATCTAGACACTTCTTGATATTCTTTGGGATAATGCAAGCAATTAATTTTTATAGCTCCTTTTTGCACCTTCTCTACATGATTACAACCATTTTGAAATCTGTTCCTAGCACTACAATATAAATCATATCAATGCCATATATAAAGGTAAACATCATCTTTTGGTTCTTTCCCATTTACTCATCCAAATATGGGTTTGTCCTTTTTATCACTGCCCTGAAGGTTCAGTTCTTGGCCAAATTAGATCCTGAAATTCATTTAAAAGCTGTTTATTTTCAGATTTCACTCCCCATCCTTACATGGATTGCCAGTGTTCTGTGTTTCAGGACAATATATTTTCTTTAAATATACAAATGCTTTTAATATGAACAAGAATATACTTACATGCAATTATTAATATACATATTTTTTCTCATTTAAAGGTTGCATGTGACAAATGTCTGACAAATGATGTCACGCAGTGTACAATATCTGTATTTTAATACACTAAATCTGAAAAAAACTAAACTATAAAGGTATATTCACCAATTTTGTTCTTAAACATAAGAAAAAGAATTATGTGAGGTTTTTTTAAAATCAAAATAGCAGAATTTGAGGGTCAGTAAGTGTCCACAAAGATCTCCATCAGCAAGAATTAATGGAAGTGCTACAAGGCAAATGCAGCTGTTGGTGGTACTTCATTGTCATGTTCTGTTTCATTCATGCCTGTTATTTGGTTATATATTTTGTTGCTGGTTACAGAACACATCTGAAAGGGACAATGATGAAGTTGATGGCAACCATATATGTGGTTTCAGAAAGAAAAAGGGAGTCAAAGGTCCTACAAAGTACATTCCTCCTCTACAAAATGCGAAGATGGAGCTGTCCTGCACTTCAGAGAACCCAGATTCCTGTCCTCAACAAGGAACTACTGGTTGCTCAGGACCACCATCAGACCCATCTCTTCAAAACCTAACTAGCTTTTCTTTAGTAGAGAAGGACATAGGGGGCAGTGACAGTTCTCATACTGACAGCAGTGTGAAAGAAAACATGTCTGGAGAAACACGAGAAAAACAGGAGAATGATGGCCCTGGGAAAAGAATATTAGGTCAAATAGATGAGGAAATAGATGAAACAGCTAAAACAGAGAAGTACACAGGTGTGCAACCTGCAAGCAGTGCAGGGAAAACTGTGTGCGCAGAGTCAGCTTGCAGGGGAGAGTGCGATGAGAAGGCAGAGAGTAAGCAAGCAGAACAGGGTGGGGTGGAAGAAAGAGATGTCAAGTTTCACATGACAAAGACGGGCTCCCTGGGCGGTACTGTACCCACACAAGGATGCGGTACTGCAACCACACAAGGACACGGTGCTGCAAAGTCCTTCCAAAGGGCACCTGGCCTTTCTAAACAAAGCCTGCAAGAGCTGAAAAACCTGCTGAGTGAAGGTTCTCTGCCTGCTCCTAGGCCCAATTACAGTGGCAAGGCAGGTGGCACTTTCCCTCAGAAAAACATCATAAAACCCCATGACAGGACAGCTGACAAGCAGAGTCAACTCTTTGAGACTTTTAGTCCTCATTTTGGAGAGAACAGAAAGTACCGCAACTTCCACAAGGAGGGAGTGGGGCAACAGAGCAAACCTCTGCTGGTCCTCAGCTCTGCTGGGTCTGATCAGCAGCAGTCAGTGGGAAGCAATGTGGATCAACTCATTCTGGGACTACCTGCAGCTTCTCCACATGCAGAAAGCAATGCTCCTGAGATTTCCTTTGACTCCTCTGCAGACCATGCTGGTAAGGATATTTAAGCATCACCTGTTGTTCTGTTAAAGAAAATGCTCCTATTGTTGTTTTGTGCAGTTTTGTTAAGCAGTAAACTTTAGTCAGAGCTAGTGCATGAGAGAATTGTCACCTGTGGTTTCTGTGTGATTGGGATGGATCAGAAGTTGTGCTCTATGTCTATGCTTTTTTTTTTTTTTTTTTAAGTAAAATCATTTTTGAAGCTCAGCTGCCTGCCAAAACCTGCCACACACAAGTGGTCTTGTCTTTTTCACTACAACTGAAATATTTCCTCATTTGAACTGAGCACAGGAAACATTTCCCAAAATTCTGCTGGACACTGCAAAGCCCTGATGGTGTCTGGGTTTCTTAAAGTGTCCTTTTTGTTAACCTTTCCAGCAGCAGAAATTGCTCTTTTCAATATGATGATGTTTTCAATATCTGTCCTGTGGGAAGACTGGAATGCAAAACCATCTCATATAAACTATAGGGGAAGAAAAGCAAATGAAGCAGAGAACTTCCACTAATCTTCATGCTGTTCAGTAAGTCCATTTTGGAAGTGTTTATAGAGTCAATTAATTGCTACTAATATGCTGTGATTTCTTAGAAACTGTAAGAAAAGACAGGGCTAGCTGGATCAGCAAACTGAAAGCTACCATTAGCTATGATAATAATGGGCTTAGAGCAGTCCCTTGTTTTGTGTCTATTCCAGGAAGCACACGAAAAACAATTTGCCAGTTGAATAGGTATCAGATTAATAAGTTTCCAGTAAGAAGCATCAGGCTTGGATCATATTATCAGCTCTTCAGGATAGGCATTTTACCCTCTGACTTATCTCACTGATACAAGAAGTATGAATCTTCATTGATAAAATACTTTGTCCATCATTAACTATTCAATAAAATATAATAGTAACAACTAATTTTTACAACAATATTAAGTTATCCTGCTTTTTTTTTTTTTTTGCTTTTTAAGTCTCCTTTCAGAAGTGTAGACATACTGCTATACATACTCTGAAAACAGAAAATCTGAATATATAAATGTTATTGGCTAGAGTAGGATTTCTCAGTAGACATATTGTGTAACCCAGTTTGAACAGGCTTGAACAAGATATTGATGAACATTATCAGTCCTAACTCAGAGCACTGCATGAAAAATATAAAGCTTTGAAAAGGTTTTGTGCTTAAATCACTCTCTATTCACGTCTATAAGAATAAAGAGATTAGAGAATAATTTCTCGGACTACACTTGATGCTTTTGATTCCAAAAGTTTTGGAATCTCATGAGGTTTGGATTCCATTTGGCTTTGACTAAACAAATTGTAGGGCTCAGTGTGTGTTTTCACTAGTAAATGGAATGCAGAGAAATAGTTTCTACTTAATTTGACATGTAGGTGTTTGAAATTTAATTTTCATTGAATACATTCAGTAACTTCAAAGAAGACATTTTTAGATAAAATTCTGCACTCTTTAATGAGCCTTTGCATAAAGACTATTTAATTACTGCCAGTGATAAATTATTAAAAATGATAAGATAAAATTATAAATATTTCATTTTTATGACTAAAATATTACCTTAAATATTTTAGTTACTGAAGCGCCTGAAGTCTTGGATCTAAACATATCTCAACACTGAGTATATATGAAAGACATTGTCTTGTAATTGGGAAGTTTTTAAATATTTGTATTTGCTCAAATTGCAAATCTTGATCCAAAATATCTGGAAAAATTACAAGAGGTTGTATTTCAGATCTACTTAATGTCGTGCTGTGGCCAGTGCCAGAATATACCTTGCTGTTTTAAAAGTACACAATTAAGGGACAATCTATAAATGATGTCAGCATTAAAGAAGCTAAGACCTGTAGCTGAGCTTTACCGTTTCAGTGTACTGCAGAGAACTGAAATACAGTCATGTTAGTTACATGGTTGACATCCCTCTGAAATAATAAATCCAGATATTTTTTCAAAATTCTGACTGGAAATTGTGAAAATATTACTGACCATGCATTTTGTCCATTGCTTGTCAGGACTTTTATCCAAAGTGCTTGGACATGGGAAAAAAAAAAAATAGAAAAAAGTCATACATGCAAGTTATTTGGGCCAGTACAAAAAATTTTACTTGGGCAGTGTCAGTGAAACTGGAGCTGAAGCTAAAGCTAAAGCTCTTTTAATCTACTTCATCACCATGGAAAGATAAAAACTAACACATGTAGCTAATTAGTCAAACATACTGACTACACCAGCCTGAATTTAGGAGTTTTATTTGCTTATATCTCTATATATGATAATGATGCACACTTCTGCAAATTAGTATGTAGTCATTAATAATCAAGGGCTTCTTAAGCTGTTCTGTGCCTGCATTCTTGGGAGACTCAAGAGGCAGGATACTAAAGAGTAAAATTTCAGATGAAATTTTGTGTATATAGTGTAATATAGCACTTCATAACTTGTACACACGCACACACATGAATGCATGCATGCAGTATATGTATAGTGTACACAGCACAGAATGTAAGTTCTGTAAGAATGTAATATTTACCTCTCCTAACTTAGATGTTTTCATGTCTGCTCTGCATGCTACTAAATTTAATAGTACAAATAGTATAAAAATATAAATAGTATACTATCATAGTATAAATACTATGATAGCCAGAGAGGAATCCAAAGAAAATAAATTTATTTGAGAAATATGAAGTTCTCAAGGATCATGGCGCACCACACTGTTGGGCTTCTCTTTGTCACAGGAGAATATGGGCTGCCACAGCCAGGGACTTCAAATGACGTGTACTGTGTATGGTCAGAGGAACCTGCAGAGCCTGGTGTTACCACGCAGGTTTAGGAGAAATCTCTCCACTGAACCTTGTGAGTCAACAGAATCTCCAGGTAGCCTGATTCCACACTGGAATCAGGCTGACACCTGAGACTTCAAATCCTTTTGTATCTCTTTGTCTGTAGCTGGGATAAAATGTTTGTTAAAATCTGCTTGAGTGCAGACTGCAGAGCTGGGACCTAGAAACCTGAACACCTCCAGGAGCAGGTCCTCTCAAAAGGGCTCATCTTCTGGAGCACATACCAAGTAAGCCCATGTAAATATGACCAGCACAGAATCAGGAACTGTTGGAAGGAGAGCGAAATTTCTGAAGAAAGAAAATAAGTCTACACTGTAGCTGCAGGCATCGGTCGTTACCTAGTGACTGTTGAAATTTCAAGTGCACAGGTAGAAAAGGTTTGAACACCTCAAGAATCACATGAAATGTTATGCAAGCACTGACCCCAAACACAAGGTTCCTTTGCTAAACTGTGATTTTAGAGAAAGCATATCAAGTAGATGCTAACAGACTAGATTTCATACTTAAGAGTGGATGTCATCAGTCCTAAAATCAATTCCTTTTTTTTTACAATGAATAACCTCATCTTGTCATGTTAAACTTGTTTAAAGCTCTTATTTTTAGTAATAGGGCAGTCACAAATAATAATACCTAGTATTTAGGGGTAGAATTATGAAAAGAAGACTTCAGAGAAACAAATATCTCAGGCCTTTTGCTCCATTGAAATTAAGAAATTTGTCCATACATTTTTCAAAAAAATTGAGCTCCCCCTGTGATTCCACTGTCCTTTTTGCTTACCTGGAAGCACTGATTCTGTTCAGTAAGTCTAGCCAGTGGTGAAGGAAATAGAAACAGGGACTCTTCAGGAGCCGTAAATGGACAATCAGGAGGTCAGCGAACACTTCATATTCCCTGCCTCTGCAGTCATTCCGGCAGAATAACCAGTCTTACTTTGGGGGTTACTTGGGACTGTGTTTTTCAGTTGCTACTCTTCTCTGCTTTGTATTTGATACAATCTGTGCAGGTTTCGCATCTCTCCTAAAGTGAAAATCCAAAGCCGTATTGCTCCTTCATGTTCCTTCCTCATTTGCGAAAGTCTATTGAGCTGCCCTATCTGCAGTTCAATATATTTTCCCCAATATTTCTTTTTCTGCATTTCGAACTCAACTTGAACAGAGCAGGGATGAAGCTTCACTCTTTTCTAAACCTTCTGGATTTCCCTTATTTTCTGTTAAAAAAACCCGTATTTTCCACCCTTTTCTTTCCTTTTCCCTGTAAACTGAGATATATATAACTTGCTTTCTTTTTTTTTTTTTTTAATGCACATGCCTTAAAAGCAACTATTTTTCTTTAAAGCATACCGAAGCTCTTAAGTTCTTTATTTTCCGTACCTGAAATAGCTGAAATCTTCCTGTTCTGTGACTATGATTTTCCATTTTCCCCCTCAATCTATACAAAACAAAAAAATACTCAGACAGCACTTTCATCCCATTTTTCTGATCTATTTTGTCCCCCTTCGGATAAGATCCAACTCATCTGTCTCTATTGCCTGTAGTTAGCTAGTGTGAGGTGTCCCTGCCCATGGCAGAGGGGTTGGAACTTGATGATCTTAAGGTCCTTTCCAACCCTAACTATTCTATGATTCTATGATCCTGTGACTGTGTGAGAAAGGTTCATTCAGACCTACCCATTGGAGATGTTTATTTGCTTTCTAGTAATAATGAAAGGTTGCCAAAACCATTTAGTTTAGACTGAGTGTAAGGGTAGTGTAAGCATTCTTTGCTTGATGTCTCTGTCATCCACTTCTCCTTCTACAACATATTCAAGAAGAGCTTAGTCGTTACCTTCAGTACCATGCAAAAAATCTTCTCTTCCTTAAATAACCTTGCTTCCCTTTAGACCTCATTCTCACCCGATTTTTTAAAATTAAGTCAAACATTTTTAGACCAGAAGCGGCTACCTAGTTTGCAATAGTGTATATCTTAGTTCATGCAACTTTGCTCAGTGAATTTTTCCTGAAATCCAAATTTTCCATTTGAGTTTGAAGAAAGGCATGCCACTGTCGATGCATCATATTTGGGATTATTAGTTAGGTGGTTCCAGGGGGTATTATCCACCTTAATCTTTTTCAGACACCTGCATATTTTGTTTTCAAATCTTCTTGCCTAGGTGGAATATTTTCTAACCTTTCTGTAAAACTTTGATCATTTTCTCATTCAGTAAAGAAGAGCCATTTTAATAAAATACCTCACAAAATAAAAAAGTATAAGTGATTTATTTTATCTTTCATCTATTGAAAAATAAAATCTTATTTTGTATTCAATTCTTGATAATGTAGCTCCTCTAAGAAGCTGTATCGTGTTGCTGTCATACAGTTGCAAAAAATAATTCACGGATGGTTGAAGCTGTTCATTGGTCTCTAAATTACCTATAAAACTCATTAAAAAGACCTGAGCTTCCCCATGGCCATATCAGTAAAAAAGCCTTCATAGTTAAGATTAAAAAAGAAAGCAGATTATCATGAGACAAAGAAACAGATGGAAAAAAAGTTGAAATTATCAATATCAAACAGATGAGGGAAACGTATTTAGTGCTCATATATTTATTACTCTGTTAGGGTAGTTGCTGGGGAGCAAAAATACGAGGTAAGAAACAACTTTTTATGTACTTGACTGAAGAAATCAAATACTTTACTGACCTATCAGTGAACATTTTTGGTCTAACTTCTTTTGGGGGTGAAAAAGAAACGTAAATTACGTAATGTCTTCAACTGAAAATGCTTCTAATCACTATTTACACCAATAGTACTTATCAAAGGTAGCCCGATGCTCATATCTATTTACTATGTTAAAAACCAAGTGGGAATAAAAAATAAGGGCTTTAAAAACTAGCAATAAGAGTAATATCTAGCATAGGAAAAGCTGTCACATGAGATTTCAGAAATAGAGGCTGTTAATTTTTGAAGACAAATACGAGAACAGTAAGTAACATGCTGTACAAATCAGATAGAGTGTTTATTCTTAAATACCCAAATTGGAGTCCTGTAAGGAAGAGCAGATGTATTTAAATTAGTACTTACAGGAATTTCCAAAGGATTTAGAAGAGTGCAGATGTGCGATTACACTGTGGGACTCATTGCTAGTGGTTATCATCAGCATAATGTATCTGTTTTTATAAAGGGTGTCAGTATTCACACAGATCTTCACAGCACCCAGTGTTAGATTTCCTAGGATGAAGAAGAAATTGAGACAAATTTGGATATTAACCTTCCTGCTCCTAACAACAGCCCCCTTTTTAGTGAGGAACTGCAAACCCCACTCTGTTTAGATAGATTATTTTGCAAAGAACACCTTGCTTTTTCTGTTAATAGCTGGTGCCAGACAGCAGTATGTGATGAAACACTGCCTTGACTGATGTGGCAATTCCTATGCTCACAAGGGTTTTTATTTCCCTATTGCTCTGAGACAGTAGCAAGTGTCACAGTGTTCCAGAGAGCACAGGGATGAGTGTTCTGACCCTGCATGGGACTCAGGTATGCTGAGACCCTGTCCCACAGGGAGTAGGAGGATGTGCAGTGCAGCAGCTGCTGTACTGTGGGAGGCAGTGGGAGGAAGAGACTGGGGAAGGACTGATGGAAACGCATCTCCTTCACCAATATATGATTCATATCTGGAGTCTACCTGCTAGTGCCTGCTGTTATTGCCTTACGTTACATTGGTGGTTGTGTTTCACAGTGGAGAGTTTCCTATATTACCACATTTGTTAGGTCAGCCTGCTCCTGTCATTGTGAAGTCCCCTGGCAACATGTAGCACGTTCTTTTTGTTTCATCAGTTTGACACGGTCACCTCTTCTAGAGCTGAGAAATTGTTTGGTTTAGTTGCAGTGTGATTTAATAAGGGACCATGGGAAAGGATTTCTTTGAATAAGCAGATAATGACAGATTGATCTGGGACCTGTGCACTTTTTCTGTTGTGGCACTTTTCTGTTGTTGGGAAGATAAAGCTGATATTAACTATTTGCCCTAGCCTAATGTCAGCTGCTCTAAGCAGTCTAATTAATTCAATGTTACCAACCTAAGAATGGCACCACTCTTCCACAGTAAAGAATAATAATACAATTTGTGTAATTTGGAGATTTTTTTGAGTAATATTGTTAGTTTTGTATTATTAATATTTTTAAATATATGAAGATAATTAGATTGTATTCAAAGATATTTTGTACTAATTATGAAAGAATTATTATAATACTAATTGTTTCTCAGTGGTAACTTAAATGGGAAATACAGACAGAACCATAGAAAAACAAACTGTTTTTCTGTGTCCTACTGATTTGATACAGATATCTAAGAATCTGTATGTACCATTCGCCTTTGGTGAATGATGATCGTTTTAAAAGATGACCAGTCTGGATTTATAGTTGACATTCAAAATGAAAATCTGAACCAAAATCTGAGCATCTTGTGAAATTTGCATACATGTTTCCACA
Organism: Pezoporus occidentalis; assembly: GCF_034315485.1. Classification (NCBI taxonomy): domain Eukaryota; kingdom Metazoa; phylum Chordata; class Aves; order Psittaciformes; family Psittacidae; genus Pezoporus; species Pezoporus occidentalis. The sequence goes on from NW_026914829.1 coordinate 504,656, forward strand.
AGTCAGTTTTCTGAAATGGAAAAAAAAAAAAAAGGCATTATTTCTAGAGACCCAGAGAGCTGGGAAAACAGTATACTCATGAACTCAACCCTCCGTCATAAGAATATAGGACTTTTAGACTGTGTATCTCAATCATCTAGACTTATCTAATACTTATTTATTAGCTACTTTACCTCCAGTAGCTAATGCTCTGGATAATGACTGCATGAACTCGGAAAAGACAAGAGTACTCAATTCCCTACTCTACGTTTCCAAACTTTATTCCTCATTAGCTTTATGGACTTAGTTTGCCAGTGATTCATTTAGTGGCTACCAAGAAAATACATTCTGGGACCTGTGCTAGAGAAAAATAAGTATTGCCAGTAGTTATTCATGAAATATTATTTAAGAAACAAATCCAATTTAATGTTTCCAAAAATCAGTCAGATATATTAAGTCATTATGGTATTTTTATTTATCATACTATTTACAGAACTTATTATTTCTATGGGAAAGATAATCTGCAAACGATGAATTACCTCTAAAGTGTATGTGAAAGCTGTGGGAGTGTCTCTATTGATTCTAACAGATTTTGGATAAAAGCTACTGTAAATTAATAAGTATCTTGTCTTTTGGTCAGCAGGCTGTCTACACTGGTATATAGCCTAATTTCAGACTAGTAGTAGACCAGTATATAAATTTTAGTCTCATAATTTAAAAAGATCTATCATGGATCATAACAAGTGCAAATGGAGAAAACAAATTCTTTCTTCTTTAGTTAATAATTTTGCTTCCTTAATGTCTTTTAAATGACTTTATAGGAGTTTTCTGTTAATTTATGTGATTTCATATAATCCAATTATTTATTTATGCTTTCATGCAAATAAATTTAGCTTGAAGATGACTAATACATATATATATATAACATTTTGAAAATTACCTATCATTGGTAGATGTTTAAATCAAGTATAGCTGTATTTTTACTTTTAAAATAAATTCATACACAATATAAATGCATTCAAATTTGTGTTTTTCTTAGCTCTTTTATATAATTTGTATATCTTAGGAATACTGATTTAAAGAATTACATGGGTCAAAGTTGTTGTTTATTGTGAATTATATGGTTTTAACCTGAAAAATATTTGTTTAGTAGGTGTAAATTTAAAAGGCAACATTTCAGGACATTGTAAGAAATACTTGCAAAATTTATGTCAAAACCTGACAATATTCTTATGTGAAGTGTTGCCAGTAAAACTTTACTTTTAATAATATATGGCATAAAAATCTCTGTGTGACAGGTGGTAGACAGGAAATGTAATGTGTAGAGTAAGGGATTGACCACTGCTTGTAAAAAGACCAAACCCTTAAACTTCTGTCCCTGGAGTTGGCACTGGAGAGATCAGGAGTATTCCATCAACCTTCATGGTGCCTCAACACAAGGCTTTCAACTTCCACTTGAAGGGTGGTGGTGAATTGTTGCTGTTAGTGATCTTCCACTGTGGATCTGAAAGATCTGCAAAAATTCGTCTGATTGTAGCCTCAGGAATAATGGAGGACTTTCCTCCCAGAAGTGTAGAAAGAAATATTTTTTTTCACATTTTTCATATCTTAATATAAAATATTACCCTTGGTCTTGTTAGTTTATTGACTAAATGACAATGAACACCTTATGTAGTTTAACTTGAATAATACCCATACGTAGATACACAAAAGAAAAGGAGGCTGTGAGATCGAGAGGTTTGTGAGTGGACGTGATTGTGCCCAGCTCTCTGATCCATTACAGAACTTATACTCAGATGTTACTGCTTTCACGTCAAGAAGTTTATACAGTCCTACAGCTGCTGTAATACAGTTAAGGCAGCTCTATAACAGCAAATGCATAAATGCATAAACTTCTCTTAAAAGTCTGCTGCCTGTGGTGGAGAAAATGGCAGACATCCTCAGGAGGTCTTGAGAAAGATTTAGAAGAAGACGAGTGCCCTTTTTATCATGTTTCTCCGTGTTTTTTTCAAAAGAATTGAAACAATATTGCACTTGAATTCTATCAGTTTTTAGTCGGAAATATGTATCTGGCTCTTATTTGTGCTACTAAAAACACTCAACAGCTGAGGTATCCCTCAGTAATTCCTGGCTTTTCTGTATGATTCCCCTGTGTTCTCTCATCAACTTGAAGAAAAGTGTAAGTTATAGGCCATTCAAAAAAAATAAGGGATTTTGTACACATCTTGGGGGTAGGGGAGTGGGAGGGAATGTGGGTGGGAAAGATGGGGTAAGTGTATTTATTTACAAAAATGTTTCATGATTCATACATTTTTCTTACTTTTGCTTTTACACTCCATGGCACAGTTTCCCACTATTACACTATGAAACAGCTTGTATTCCAATGTTCATTATTTTGCTTGATGTGACCATTCCTCTTCACTTACAGCATCCAGCAGAGAGCCTGATGTAAACGGCCTTGGAAGTCCAACTCTCCTTCAACTGTTCTCTCATATTGAATTTATTAAGCAGCAGATGGCCAGGGACAACGTACAGTTTGTTAGATTTGAATCAATAGACCTCCATGGTGTGTCAAGATCAAAGAATATTCCTTCTCGCTTTTTTCATGTAAGTTTTTTTTTGTTTGTTTCTGACTGTGTGTTTATGTGTTTTCATGGCTCTGTCCTTAATTTCTATGGTTTTGTTTGTTTTTTTTTTTTTTCATAGCGCAGGCAGAAACTCAAACTTAGAACAAATTATCTGTTCCCTCCACTTTTTAATGCTCCCAAAGGTTCTGGACTTTTTCATCACTGCACTCTATTCCACTGTCCCTGATAGTAATCTAATTAAGTAAGGCTAGTAATTTCAGTTCCTTGGATTTCTAATAATCTCTTCCTTCAGAATTATTTTTTCAGGTTCACTGCATTATAAAGCTTTGGTTTTATTGCACATCACTAAATTGCAAAAAGGAGAGGGTAAATGCTGAATGAAAGAAAATAACTGAATGAAAATGGTATTAGCTATGAGAAATTTTATAGTCATCAATCACCTGAAGATACTATTGGGTTGCATGATGACTTAATAGCAATATTTGCCATATTTTTGATTCAGAAAATAAGAACCAAATTAGAAGGATATCCTTACAACATGTAGCCTTGACTGATCAGCCCTTTCAGTATATTGCTTCAGTGACATATTTCAGTATATTGCTTTCATGCGCACAACTCCATTATACTTTCACTCATGTTTCAACACGAGTATTTTAAGCTATACTGAGGGATCACAAAAAAAGATATGAACATGAAAAGATGTAGAGCAGTTTTGTTTGAAGTTCGTTCTGGAGCCTAAGCCATATTTTCAATACTTCTCTCTTCGATATTGCTAAACTGTAACTGTATCATCTAGATGCAATTTGTTCTCTCTGATGTTATGTGGATTTTATAAGTATAAACTTTCAGTCACTTGAATTCTTGTGAGGGGTGGTAGGTTAATTGCAACTTCTCTTTCAGTTGCTATATCAAATTGCAAATGTCTAGTCAGCTTGTTCAAAGACAGCTTTTGTATTTATCTTACCATCTGAACACATCGAGGCTGGGCTGACAGTAAAGCTTTTGACATAAAACAATGCGTATGTGAACACACACACAAATGTATACATACAGAGCAACTGGTATAAGTTTCCTTTTTTTTTCTCATTTTTTCACATAGCGGGGTTAGAGTAGGGAGAAGTAGTACTATAGGGTAATTACCTTCAACATCTCTTTGCTGTCACATGGGCAGCTTAGACATATTTGAGCAGTATTCACCATTCTGTGCAGTTTTGGTTATGGGTGTCACACAGGGAGAATTGGTATCAGTGGACTGCCACTTCCTTAAGAGAAGGTGGACTTTATTAATTTTAAGAGAAGCCACCCTGTGCAGTTTGAAGTATTTAAATAATTTTCCATCTAGTTAGGCAAAACTTTGGGTTTCTTTCAGATCTGAGCTTGCCCCTTTCTAGGTTTGTTTTGCCTCCTCTGCTCACTTAGATGGCAATCCTTTCCCTTAGAAGAGTAAAGGTAAGATGTAAACATAAGCCAAATTTCTCTTAACAGAACTTGGCATAATTGCAGTTTTCATCAGCTAAAGGTTTGAATGTAAGGTAAGTTGTAAAGTGCTTGTTTGAAGGCAGATGATCCTTCGTTAGTGTCCTATCTGTATTTTATTTCTGTAAATTGGAGCTCCCTGTTTTAATGGAGAAGGAAATATAATTATGAGTTTATCCTCTTTGCTACCTAGAAGCAGAGTACTGAAACATTGGGATGATTTTTCACTTCGAGGTGCTTCCCTGCATTTTATCCCCAAACTTATTAAGTCCAGGAAGTGATAATTTTCAGTTAAATTTTCAATCTGAAAAACAGTGAGGTATGTGTTATGGCATGTAAAGGGAAGTTGCAGCCTGAAGTTGTATGTCTTGTGGTCACTTGGATCTATGTAAAGGAAATGCTCAAAGGTTATGGAAGCCTAATGGAGTAAGTATAAATAGAAATTTGACTTGCAAAGTTTGCACCTAACTGGTGATGCCTGTAGTTGTATAAATACCATGCAAGGTAAGTGTTAAACATTGTTTCAGTTCTTTGCAGAAATTTAAAAAATGGTCATTGGGATATTTGGTGCCGGGGTTTTCATACTAACCTTGTAGAAAGTTGTTTTGCTTCATAATGTCAAAGTAACTGGCTGTTGCTCTTTACTTCTGTGATCACTGCATTTCAGTGTTCTTTTAGGAAAAATACAATTGTTCTTACAGAGAATCTGGGTTTTATATATTTTACATATGTAAAAATACTATTGATTTCTTTTCTCATTTGTAATCTGTCATTCTGCTCTGTGTTTAGGAGAAAGCAATTCATGGTGTTGCCATGCCCAGAAGTTACCTTGAGCTGACGCTGAATCCTAAAGATAATGAATTAGATTACATAAATGCAACCAATTTTAATTGTGACATAATCCTGAACCCGGATTTATCAACATTTCGAATACTACCCTGGACTGAGCAGACTGCAAGAGTGATATGTGATTCCTTCACTGTGCTGGGTAACCCGCTAATGACCTCACCAAGGCACATTGCCAAGAAACAGCTGAGCCAGCTTCAGGACAATGGCTTTTCTCTGCGCTCTGCCTTCACTTATGAATTTTGTATTTATGGCATTACTGAGGTTGTAAATTCTAAGACAATATCCTTTCCTGCAGCCACGATACTAAATAACCACGACCAGACTTTCATTCAGGAGCTCATTGAAGGAATGTATTATGCTGGTGCCAACATTGAAAGCTTTTCTTCTTCCACTGGGCCTGGGCAAATGGAGATCACTTTTCATCCAGCATTTGGCATAGATGCTGCTGACAGTGCTTTCACATTTAGAACAGGAATTAAAGAGGTGGCTAAGAAATATAACTATGTGGCTAGCTTTTTCTCAGAATCAGGATTCTACAACTCAGGGGCTCTGTCACATAGCCTGTGGGATTTGGATGGCCAGAAGAATTTGTTTTCTGCTGGTTATGGAGTTGAGGAGCTCTCAGATATTGGAAAAAATTGGTTATCAGGTCTCTTGGCACACACAGCAGCTATCAGCTGCTTGATGGCTCCTACCACCAGCTGCCGTAAACCTTATTCTAAATACAGTAAGGAATCAAAAGAGACTGTAAACGCAAAATGGGCATATAATGATAACAGCTGTGCCTTTAATGTCAAATGTCATGGTGGAAAAGGCACTCACATAGAGAATAAGTTAAGTTCTGCTGCAGCAAACCCATACCTGGTGCTTGCTGCTACTATTGCTGCAGGTCTAGATGGAATAAAGAGAGAACTTAGGTATGATGATATGCTCCAAGAAGAAAATCACACTGCTGATTTGAAACATTCATCAGTCCCTCTGAAACTAGAAGATGCTCTTGTTGCACTCAAGAAAGATTCTTGCATTAAGGAAGCATTAGGTGAAACTTTTATTCGATACTTTGTTGCAATGAAACATTATGAGTTAGAAACTGAAGAAATGGATAGCGAAAGAAATAAATGTTTGGGGTATTTTATTTAGAAGAGTACTTTTCTGTAGTGATGCTGTGTAAATGCATACAGTGAATGGCTAAGAACCTTGAAATTATTAAATATATTTTAAAATGTTTTTAAGCATTGAACTTTTTTCTACTCCTTTGTATAGTACAGGGTGATTGCATTTTATTTTCTGTGTATATTCAGGACAACGCAAAACCTGATATTCATGAAAAAGCATTAGTAGGCTTTTAAAAAGCAGGGTTGTTTTTTTTTTTTTTTTTAATTAAACAGGCCTGCTGATGAAAAGAAGAAAAGAGAAGGTGAAATGGTGAAAAACAACTGCAATAGGACTGCATAATATGCAGAAATGTAGGAATAACTGGGGACAGTACAGGGGGACAATAGAACTGAGGCAGGAGATGAATTTCTTGTTCAGCATAGTTATGGGATTTCTCCCAGTAGCTAAAGAATTGCTAAACCAGAAGAATCTGACTTTGATTTAAAATCTAGGCTAGAATGATGAACACTATAGAGAGGCAAATAACTGGGGCTGTAGAACCTGGAAGTCAGGAATCAGTATCCTAATTGCCATAAATAAAAATGCAGGAGGGATTATAAAATGATCTATACATCAGGAATTCCACTGCTGAATGAATTTTGCAACACTTATAGTGAATAAAGATATTTAAACAAATCAAATGGTGGCTCGAAGAAGGAATAATTCATAGATAGCCAGGAGTGTCAGGCCACTGGGCATTCTGTCTGTTTTGATAGTTAGTGGGTTAATTCAGAGTTGAATGAAAAAATGAAAAAAACAAAGGGCAAAGATGCCAGAGAACTCAGAGGTTAAACTGAACTTTATTGGGAAAACTGATGTTGCAAAAGATGAGGAAGATGAGTGTGAAGAGAGGAACAGAGACAGTAGGTTAAAGCCAGAAAGAATGAGTGAAAATCTGAACTCAGAGATTGGCAAATAATAGTTTAAAGGGAGGGAAGACCTATCCTAAAATTAGAAATGGCAGCTGGTGTAAATTAAAATAATTTTTGGAATGGCAGGAGGTGGGGTTTAGATTTGCTCTTTGTTTTTGTTACTGTTGCTACTGTCATTCTTTATTATAAAAGATAACCCGTTGTTTCATACTCTGCCTCTACATTGACAGTGATTTCTGATGTTCTTTATCTTGTCACAATATCTTGATCTATGTGTAGTAATTTATGATTGAAAGTGTTTGGTCATCAGTGGAGTGAAAGCAAGATTCAGTCAATGCCTCTGTCAAATAGAAGGTATGAAGATGTGCTAGTTACCTACTGATGGATCTTCTACTCTTTGCCTACAGAGCATTGTACTTGAAATGTAGTCCATGGTATGCGAAAACTTTTTCTGGGATTCTGTAATGGTTTATGCTCAGGCTGTAAATCAGAACCATGCAGTCTACTTTCCCGCCCCCCCCCCCCCTTTCTTCCCCCTGCTCCTGGAGGGATGGGAAGGAGAATCAAAAGAATGTAACTCCCACGGGTTGGGATAAGAACAGTCCAGTACCTAAGGTATAACACAAATTAGTACTTCTGCCATGAATAATGATAATGATAAAGGAAATAACAAGTGAAAAGAATACACCATGTCACCTCCTGCTGACCAATAATACCCAGCCCAACTGAGTAGTGAACCAGACCTTCCGGGTAACTCTCAGTTATATCCTGGGCATGACGTGCTGTGGTATGAAATACCTCTTTGGTCAGTTTGAGTCAGGTGTCCTGTCTCTGCTTCCTCCCATCTCCCCCTCCTCCCTGGCAGAGCATGAAGCTCAGAAAGTCCTTGGTCAGACTAAACGTTTGAGCAGTAACTAAAAACATTGATGTTATCAGCACTGTTCCCAGGCCGAAAGTCAAAAACACAGCGCTGCATCAGCTACTAAGAAGGAGAAAAAATGGCTGCTATTGCTAAACCCAGGACAGATTCTAAAGAAGAACTCACATTATAGTCGGGTAGCAAAAGGAAATAGGTAGTCTAAGGAAACATAAATGCATTCCCTCGTCTTAGTTTGTGGTTGGTGGGTAGTTTTACTTCTCTCCCTTACCCATCTGACACATTTTTTTTGGCTGTTCTAGATAGCAGGACTATTTTTCTTTGCCCCAGGCTGCTTTACATTGACCAAGTCTAGCCCTGCATTTCTCATTCTGACAAAAATGCTTATCTTTTGCTACCCTGTCACTTCTCAGGGGCTCTAGAAATCTGTCTGCTGACCTGTCTTCTGTCTTCTTTTTCTGTTTATTTTCCACTCTCATCTTCACAAACTTTCGGCAAAAGGCATCCATAAAAATTCTTTCCTTGCTCAGACAGCTTATCTTACTCATTATTTAGTCCCAACAGTCACACAGGTTTTACAACAAGCTATTCCTTCATCTGGCAAAGATGTACTAGAACACAGCACCACAGGTATAGTGTGTGTAAATGTGGTAAGATTTCTGTATGTTAGTAGGTATGCTGGCTAAACAAAGCTGTACCACAGCTGGCTGTGTAAGACTGTATTAAGATTCTGCAGGCATAATGATTTTAATTTTAAGGTTTATCTGGAAGATGGCTTTGAAATTGAAACACATTCCCATACCAGAGTTTCCAGAATCCAGTTTCAGATCTGTACCTGCTTTTCATAAATTATTCTTTAAAAATAAAACATATTAAAGAAAACATAAGTATACTCAGCCTTTTCAGTGAAACACCTTATAAAACTGAGTTACATTGCTCTTTCAGTTTTTTTGGGACTTGGAAAGCTGCCATGGCATAACACTGACCACATTTTGAAGTTGAAATCTCAGAATATATTTAGGTTCATTTCCTATATTCCACTTCTTTTGGACCTAATTTTAAGGATGGCAAAATGAATGAAAAAAATCAGATTAAAAAGTCTTTTTCTCTTCATTTTATACATACATTTGTAGGAGGGCATGCTACTTGCTATGTCAATTTTCAAACAATTTTTTATGTGGTTCGTCTTGGATTTATAATTGTCACTGTATAGAGTCACTTTTTAAGAGATAATATATAATGACCTATAAATGACTTGAATGAGCATGAAGTACTATCTTCATGTATGTACTATCCATGTTGTTTTCTTATCACAACATTGAAAAAAATAATGGCATAAAACCTAAACCTTTGCTGTATATGTCCAACTATCTGATTAAATCAGTTATATAAAGTCACTATTTAGAAACAAAACCCAACTGACTAGAACTGATGCTCTACAGGTTGTCCTACAGCAAGATAACATAAGTTGGTAAGATGAATCTACATGTATTTCCTAACTAGTCCTCACTGACATAGGGTCTGAAAAGACAGTGGTTATATGATTAAATAAAACCTTTTCTTTTTTCTGGCAAATCAACGCCTTTTTTTTTTCTTTAAAAAAGGAAGGCTCACAAATGCAGCTTGAAGCTAGTGTGGTCAACACTTTGTTCAATACTCTTTACTAAATATGTTCTGTATAATAAAAATAACTTAAATTCTGTGGGAAAAAATAATTTTCTTTCAAAATAAGCAGTTATGAATTTTTAAAGTTTTGTGCATCCTCAACCAAATTTTCATGCATATCCTTTGGAAAGGCAAAAAGAAAAGGATAATTACTTCATACTGCTCAATTGAAATTAATTACTATTGACTGCTGTATTGTCAACATTTCATCTCAAAATGTTGTTTGAAAGTACTCTTCACTGTTCTACAGGTCGAAAATCAATGTCTTGAGCATCACTACTTAGATAATTTAAACTTGTGCAGTGTTATAAAGAAAAAAAAAAAGAAGACAATTGAAATCTGTAGTTCTGCATAAGGTCCTGCTGATTTTCCAGGACACTTCTACAGTCAGACGTTGTAAAGATATTTCTGATGTTTTTAAGGCATCTTTTAATCTTTTCAGCTTTAAGCAGAAAATGTGTGTATTTGTATCTTTGTTGAAAAAGTGGCACCACTTTTGGCATTGTGCCATGTCATGACTGCTTCTTTTAAATGTTGCTTCATGCCAGACATTGGTTCCATACAAGGAGCACTACAGTAAACAACTAATCTTTTTAACATACTGCAAGGTGGCTTATGAAATGCCAGCATGATAAAGGTATTATGGTAGTCTGCAATTCAATAAATGCAGGTAAATAAACAGTTCCTGGGCTGGCTAAGCTTTTCGATCAATACCATTAATAATTGTTAAATAAACATTTCCTCAAAATAGTGACTTTTTTTTTTAATCAGAAACAGCTAGGGTATATAGAATTTTATGGAAGAATATTCATATGCATACTGTATATTTAGCATTTGCATCATTATTAGTATACATCAACAATCTTTTCACTGAAAAGCAAACTTGCTTATAATGCGAAGTGGGCGTCTTTCCACAGAATGTGTGTCTCACAGACAGATTATAAATTTGAGTGATACTTTCAAAAATCATTCATTTATAAAAACAAGAGTTGATCTGAAACCAGTTGCAAACATGATAAAAATTCAGTGTATAATTTCAGTGGAACAACTGTAGTAAATTTTACAGAAAAATCTAAAAAGAGAAATAGATAATTATAAAAAAATTACTTGTCAAAACGGAAGATTGTATAGAATAGCAGTCAAAGGGATCTGTCCTGGAGTCCAGTATTCATTGTTTTCCTTAATTGCCTGGCTATTGAAATAGAGAACAGGTTTATTGTCTTTGAAAACACCACACTTGTCTTCCCCCCCCTCCCCCCCCCTTACTCTAGAGGACAAGATAAAAGAAAAAATAGCATTAGCAAATTGGAGAAATGTTCTCAAAACAATCCTATATATTTGAACAAGGGTATTACACTGAGACAAGGATGTGAACCGCCTAAGTACGTATTTGTTCAGAGAGGAGTCTGGGTTGTGTTTGTTTCACTAGCTCACCAATTTCAAAGAAGAAGCTGGAAATATAAACAAGGGCATAGCTTGCAAGAACTAGAAACTGGTCCTTTTGTGCAATTGAATTATTCTCATGATTTGCTAATAAGGTGATACACTTTAGACACATGTAGATTAATTGGAGAAAATACAGATGTGGCCAAAGCACATGTCTAGGTAGTATGTGTTTGCCAGGAAGAACTGAATGATGGTGTTTAGCTTAGAAATAGGAGATAGGGTATACATGTTAAAAATGGTTTTCAGGCATGTAAAAGATATGGCTATGTAGCAGCATTATTATCTTCCTATCCATCACAACTAGAACAGAATAACAGACTTATATCAAGGAAGATTTAGACTAGACAGTCTGGAAAACTTCACAGTGTTACAGAGAAAGAAAGTGGTACCAGGTAGAAGTCTGTGGAAAGTGTCAGGGTTTTGATAAGGGGCATTGAAATGTAATTTATGATGTACCAATATCCCTAGATGCATAATGTTTACATGTGTGATAAACTGGTTTATTGCTGGGGTCTCATGTTGCTCTGTGATCATAGAATAAATGACTAGACTGTGCTTATAGCTGAGTTTATAAGAATGGAAAATGACTTACCTATTTTAGAAGATAAAAATAATAGATAAATCACATTATTTTTAATGAGGGAATCTGTTAATAATATGTTTATGCAGGCCAGAAGATATGTACTAGCAAAACAGTCAGAAAAACTGGCTTACAGCTACAGACACACAATGTAAATAAACACTAGGAACACAGTGAAAATGTGTTGAAAAACCACACTATCATTGTTCAGGTAAACTTTGTGCTGTGCAATGAACAACAAAGACACCTCACCTTGTTACAAGTCTTGATCTATTTTGTGATAGTGTAAGAAAACAACATCAAATCTACAAAGCCCTCCATACAGTATCTTGTTGTGAATTTGGAAATTTTATGCTTCTAACTAGGATTCAGATTTTGTGATATATGAAAGAGAATTTATTAACTAGCGTTTCTGCAGCCCGCTAAGCTGCTGACGCTGGGCACACTAGCGGATATTCAGACCCTGTTCTTCCAGGCTCCAGCCAGAGGGCAGCAGTGTACTGTGCAACTTTCCTCTGGGACCTCAAGCTTCTACGCCGTGATGAAAAATGTCTCACTAAAATATACCTATATATTTTGTACATATACAAAATATACCTGTATATTTTGTGGATGTACTTACATATAAAGCATGGCAGCTGGAAGCTAATGTGTATCTTTGTCATTTGTTTGGTTAAGTTTGGTTAGTCTATAAGACTCAAAATCTGATTTTAATTTTTGATAACACTTTGTAAATCTTAATCTAGTAAAAGACACATGTTTATATTCGTGTGTGTGCATGTGTATCTTCATGTATTCTTTAACATTGCAACAAAAGTGCAAATTTTTTAATGTCAGTATTCAACATTTGTAATTTAAGGTAGGCTGTCATTATAAATTCTTTTATACTTCCACCTTATTATAATAATACTTTGTGAAGTCTAATTGTTATAGGCACTGCCATTTTATCTCTATTGATTCCCTTCTTTTCCAAATAATTTTTTCCTGTCTTCTGGAAGAAAATAACACAAAGTGAATAAAATGCACCTTAGACACACCTATTCCAGCCATCTATTTCTGAGCAGAAACCTACCTTTACCCAGAATTCCAATTACTGGAATTTAACTACACATTCTAGATATCAGTCAGTACATGGAATAGATATTTTTAAGTTGCTCTAACTACATAAAAGTATATGGCTGTGCCCTGCATGCCTGCTTCCAACAACTCAAATTTTTCACGTATTAAATCTCTTCACAAAGTTGTAGTATTCAAGACTTAACAATCCTTTTTATTCCAACCATTTCTTTACAATGTTTTCATTATTATTTTTTTTTTAATTAAAAAGTTCAGCTATGTTCAAGGTTCTTCAAATGTTTGAAATAAAAATTGATCCTACAAGGTTGTTTCAGAGCATTAATTTAGCTGCTCTGAAACTTTTCTGTTTTAACACATTTTAATACACCATCTGTGGAAAACATACAAATGTGGTCCCAGAATTAGGCATTAAAGAAAGAAAAGAGGAGAACTATTTACAAGCAATTCCACTGAATGTGTGTGCAAGACTTCAGTAGGTGGAGAAAGATGAGAAGAGGGCTAAGCAGTTGAGAGTGCTTTGTGCAAGCTCTAATTCATCGCCTGAGAAAAACCCAGAAAGGCAGCAGTCTGGAATCCTGCTCCTGACTGAAGAATGATTGGTTGAAGGTAAGCAACCACTTGGATGATTTTGCAACTCCAAAGCAATTTTCTTTGATTGAAGGTATGCAACAGCAATTGTTCAATTTTATCTGTAATTTTAGAGTGCTTTTTGATTGCTGACACTAAGCTCTCATCATAGCAACATCCACAAATAGTGCTTTCTACCATCTCACACTAGCTATGATATTCCATCCTGGTAAATGTTATGTCCTTATTTTTTATTCATTTTTTTGTTGTTGTTGTTTGTCTTATAAGGCCACAGGATACCTGAGATGGAACCTGTCACCAGCATTGCAGTTAATACATGACATTGTTTTGTACCTCTTCCATATGTGTTCTTTCTGTAGAATATTAAGTTGAATTCAAAGCTATTGGGCACAGACTCACTCCACCAAATATTAGGCACTGAACTGGTACACCTCAGTATCTGAGCTCCCATAGTACCCCTGGCTGCTCAGTGGCAAGAGATAAGACAACTCCAAAGGACATCTACAATATTATATCCTTTCTTATGATGTACTGTTACAGGTCTGTTGCAGCGGCTTTAAAGTTAAGGTTAAGGGCAACCTTGCTGAAACCTGCTTTCTTAGACATCATTCAACAGTGTACTGAGTCTGGCTGGGATGGAGATAAGTTTATTCATAGCAGCCCATACAGTGCTGTGTTTTAGATTTGTGACTAAAACAGTGTTGGTAACACATCAGTGCTTTAGCTACTGCTGAGCAGTACTCACACATCATCAAGGTTTTCTCTGTTTCTCACTCTGACCCTCCATCTAATAGAATGGAAAGATATAGAGTTGAATGAGCTTACCCAAATGTCAGATGGCATTAGGTATCTTGGAGTAAAAGATATTTTCTGTATGTGCAACTGTGGTTTAATACAGATTCTGTGCTTTGGAGACTGCTTTTTATATTTAGATATTTCACTAGTTGCACATATTTTTGGCCACCTGACAGCATTAGTGGTTTGTTAAGGCCCAGCCTGTGGTCCAGCAGGACTCAATGAGCGCATCATTAGAAGGTCACAACAGACCTGCACAGTGAGTGAAATCTTCTGTGCCCCTTAGTACACCAGTTTCACACTGAAGTTACAGTTACAGCTGCATGATACTAGAAATAAGAAGGGTCTTATAATAAAGCTACACCATAAGGTTCTGTATATTGTACAACAAATCAATATAAATTTACAACAGAATTACATGGTACACTTCTCTGCAATATACACTAAATCATGGAGATTCACAATAGGGTTCACCTTTAAGCTCCCATGTCATATATGATAAATCACTAAGTTACAGCAAGGCCCATCAAGCACCTTGCTTTTTTTGTGCTATTATTATTATTATTACTGTTGTGATACAGGGGCATCTGTCATTGACAGGTAAAGTTAGGGAAAATGGCAAATCACTTTGACTTTGAGGATGTACATGGAATGCAGCTGCCTTTCACCAATTCAAATTTGTGCTTCCTTTGTGATGCTCACTATGCTGCTTGGAAACACGGTAGCTCTGCAACACACAGGGGCATATTAACAAAAGAGAGTTAGACATCCAAGGACAGTGAGATAGTCTCTTCAGTGTAGGTATTCTGCACATTGCTCCATCACTGTTGACCTGCTGATCTCACCTGACAGTAAGGATGAGCTAATCCTGAGGCTCTGTAGTGTGCCTTAGCAGGATATGCATTCTTTAAGTAAAAAGTTGAAAGTAGCTTTCAGTTCTCCTTTGAGTATACTTTGTCATTCAGTGAAGTCTTCACTAGACACTAGCAAAACAGTATTTATCAGAAATGCTGTGAAAACGTCAGTTTAAAACTTGCTTTGGTTTTGTTTTGATGAGTAGCTTCAGATCATAGTCAATGACATTTTCTTTTCCTAACATTTTTACTGAAAATTGTGAAATTAGGGGAGCATTCTTAAGAATATATGCTTACAGGAGTGTTTTCACTGGAAGTCTGGTTTGATAGGAATTGGAAGTGGAAAGGGAAAAATAATGCAGATGAACAGGCATAAATAAAACCAGCAGAATGAGAACGAAAAGCTGATGTTGATCATGGGAAAGTAAAACAAAACACAGAGAGATCACATGGCTGCTTCAAGCATAAGGACTCATACTTTATCTAGCTAAACACCTGGCACATTACAAACCAACAAAAAAGTGGGTCAGAAGGATGCATCTAGAGGAAGGTTCCAAGTGGTAGTTAATTTGGAAATGTCTTAAAATGCTTTGTGAAATTCAGTGTGTTGATGGAGCTTCCCTACTGAGAGCATATCTTTGACCTTGAAGTACACATGACCAACAGTATCAAATGACGTCATTGCATTGAAACTTGAATTAGTTATAGAAGCCACATAGAGACCTGGTCTAATCTGGAGTTTGCTTGAGTGTAAATAAATAATTAATCTGTCATTTTAACAAAGATCTGACTCTAATCCGTGGCAGTGACACTGCGGGCTGTGTGTGAACTGTCCTAACACAACAGTCAATAAAGGCAGCCACTGCAATGGCATCCAGCAGACTGGATTTCAGAGATTAAAGGAGAACATTCACACGTTGATGGCATTCACATTTGTATCCAGCTTAGTTTGTCTGGTGGCTACAAGTATACATCCAAGAGTCTTGAAAACAAGAAGATTTTATTTTAAAGATTCTTGGGTAATAAAAGACATTAGTTGGAGGTTTAACTTTTTAGTGAGGCAAAATTATTCAAGTGAGCCTATTTGGAAGAGAACCATAAAAACATTTTTTTTCCTACAGCAATGTTACAAGTAGAGGTAGGAACATGAAGAAATGAATGATTACGCAGCACAGTACCAAGCTTAAAAGAACTGCAAAATGTATTTGCGAATTAGTAAGACAGAAAAGAATTTCAAGACTGTTTTCTTTTCTCATTAATTTCCTTCTGGTTTGCTGGGTTTTCTAGTGTTGGTAAGAAGAAAAATAAAAACAGTGTTTCTTTAGTCTTCTGTCTGTGGATCACTGTGTCTTAAATGTGCATTATTTTTTTCCTATGCAAGAATATAACTTTTTAATATTTATGTATTCTCTAATACCAATCAAAGTCATGGTGATAGCAGCATTTAACCCAACAGTTCAGCCCTCGGTTTCATCTTCATGGATGGTAAACTTAGTTGTTTCCTTCTTACAAAGCAAACCGAAGATACACAATCAGAAGAGCCTCTCAGGAAGGACAGGCTTTGACATACTCAACCTATATGGTCCAGACTCTTTTTGTGCTTACCGACAAGTAGGCTACAGTTTTCCCTGTTAAAAAGTGAGTGTGAGCCATGACTCGTATAAATATGTTTGTATTTACAAGAATTCCCTGTATAAATGTTTGTATTTACAAGAATTCCCTGATCATCCAGAATGGAAAAAGATTAAAATGTACGTCAGTACCTTTCTGGCAGGGAACAATCAGGTTTCCATCCCACAGGATGGAAAGCAGGATGAGGCAAAACTAGTGTACATCTATATACATTCCATCAAAGGCTAACATGGGATGTGGCTTAGGCACCAGTGGCTAGAAGATCTCTTGCAATTACCATTTTAGACATAGCCATGAAAACCATGTCTATGCCTGTTTCGAAGGAGCATTGCTAGCTGTTCCTTCACTAGCATAACCATCTGTCTTGGAGAAAGGGTGAAATCAGATATGCGAGTTTTGACATATAAACTGCAACTCAGAACTGTTGCAATAGAATATATCACCTTCTACATGTACACTGAGCCTTGAAAAGAGAGTCTCTTTTTTGCCCTTCTCACTGCTGATCTGTTTCCTGTTTAGTTCAAGGGGTTCATTCCCTACCATGTGTTTGTTCCCCTCTTGCAGATTATTTTAGAGACATGGACCCCTCATCTGATCTCCCTTTGGCAGGCTATTCTTGCTGATTTCATTGTTACTGCCTTTTTAGGATGACCTGGGCTCCTACAGTGAATTGCATCTTTTCTAACTGTGTATCAACTAGGTGAAACAGAAAGGGCTTATATCTTCTGCTATCCCTTAGATATATGGCCACTGTCTAAAGTCTACATATTGCCTCACTGACTGCAGCACTCCTGGGTGTGTAACTTATTTCACCTGTTTGCCTAGGCACTTTATACTGCTATCAATGACTCATTATTTGTATTACAGGACTGCCTACAGCAGTAGTCGGCAAATCAGGAATTACAAAGGGAGGCAGGGCGATAGTAAGAGATATAAGGGAGTGTTATAAGAAATGCTTTTTTTTTTTTTTTTTTCTGTATTTGCAATTGAATGTCTGGAGGCGAGCAAGAAGGAGAAGCTGCAGTCATAAGCAATTTGGGAATGAAGCTCATGATCTCGAGTAATGACTAAATCCTAATAGGCAATGTACAATAGAGACAGCACTTGGAGACAGAAATACATGGTTTACGAACTATGTAGCTATTTATATAATTTAAATAGGTGGGGGTGAAATGGTATCCCTTTACCATGATAATGAATACTAATATAAAGGTCTGAGAAATAAATGTTGAAAGTGTTTCAGCCAAAGACGTAAGTCGTTTCACTTCTCTCAGAGTATCCTGGTGTGGGTTTTCACAATGGTGAAGGTAATATTTATCTATATGGACACATTGTACTTTGAGCCTTCATTTAGGAAGGTGATGTATTACAAACTGTTAAATAGCAGTATTTCAGTAAATCAAATAAATATCTAATCAGTAACTATGCATTATGAGCAGCTACTCTGTGTTGTCAACAAAAGGATTCAGGATTTGCAGGGGCTTTTACATTCTTTGTTTTTCCTAATCAAGAAGAAATAATCTGATGGGTTCGTTCCTCAATTTCTCTTGAGAAACCTCAATGCGTTCTCAAGTTGTAGCCACAAATATGTTAGTTCTAATTCAATTAAGTGGAAATCTATGCTATATGTGATTCTTACTTATATTTAGAGATTTCAAATTATCTGTAAAAACTCACCAAAGGACAAAAAAAGTCTTAGGAATTTTGAAATTTTTCATCAAAGTAGGTTTCTAGCATTTCCAGTTTTAAAATCCTGGCCCATGTTGTAGAGTTTAGACTGTGAAATCATTGAATTGCAAAACTATGATAATATTCCTATTTTTACTGCAGCTTTTAATATTAATTTGTTGCTTATATAATCTCAATTGTGTGAATTTTTTTTTTTTTTGGCTTAGGAAACAAGGTAGATCAACAAAATCTGAATACATGTGCAATATTAACAGATCAATATTAGTATTATTTATTAACCATATTATCATGTGCCAGAATTGTTATTATTCCAATGAACTACTGTCTCGCAGCAAACAGAACAGAGGTGTTTCCATCCCCAGCATAATAGCGTCTTCTTCATAGTCAACTTTTTTCTAAGCATCCCTGTCCAAGATAGCGCTGTGCTCTCACCAGGCTTCCCCTAACATTCTCTTCAGCTTCAGGCAAAACCAATAATTAACGATAAGACTTGAGTGGTGTGCAGATAAGTACTAAGCCAGACTATCTCTTCTCGTTTCTGCCAGTTGCTTGCTCTCTGACCTTCAGCAATTCCTCAAATTGATAGTAGGTAAAATGACATGTTCTGAAAACTATGATGCATAAGTCTAGTGGTTCAAAGTAGATTAATTCAAATCTGTGGTTCCATGGGGCTCTCAAGATCTTTGGTCTAAACAAAGATAATTAAGAACATTTTGGTAGTTTGCTCTACAGGAACAGTGTATCTATGGAAAACCTTTCAAAATATCTATACTTTGAAAAATGCTAGGAAAAAATGGTTTAAAGCTAATTTCATGCTGTAACCTTTTTATGATATGGTGATTCTAGTTGTACGTATTAGTGTTGCAGCTGTGAGGGTATGAAGTCTGGGAGTAGAACATGTATCTTTGTTAGATAAAGTGTCATACTAAAAATAATGTTGCAATTTTGAAGATAAAAATTGCCTATTTTTTGTATGATCTGTCAGTTGGTTTAAAGAAATTACAATATCATCAGAAAATCACAATGCTTAGCACTAGAGTTTTCTATAATATTTGTAGTTGTAAATCTTCCTGTAAATATAATTATATGGGGTAAAAAAAAAACACCCTGTTTTTGTTAGTGCCTTTTAGCTTTTTTGGAGTGAAGCTGGATATGTTACACTGCCAAAAGGTGTATCTAACTTAGAAATATCTCTTCTTACAGCTGTACAATAAATCTTTCTCTAATGCCAGCTAAACCTATGATCTTTCATTTCCCTTCCCTTCTCTTTTCCTTTCCTGAGATTGTCCTGGTTATTTAGATTTGAGTGGCTCTTATTGTAGTTACAATTTCAAGAATTTTACAGCACCAGTCCTTTGCTGAAATTGCAATACATCAAGAAGTTGATGGCTGCTCAAAAAAACATTTTCTAGATTGAAAGCCTTTCTGTAAGAAAGTTAAAGTTGGTTAAAATGTTTCAGGAGATCAATGTTGTGGCAGTGCATGAAGTTCCAGCTATAGAGGGATTTGCAGATAAAAAGAAAAAGCCAAACTATGTGCAGAGTTAAGCCAGAGTCCTCAGAAGAGAAAGACTTATTTTTCACTTCAGTAAACATGTTGGCAACTACATTCAGCAAAAGTATAAATTTCTTGCAGGCCTCCCAAAACAGCTCATGTGGCAAATGTTAGTTCGTTTGAGAGACCTCAAATATGCATAAACTTCAGCAATGTGTGACAATAACAAATAGCATGACAACTCCAGCAATACTGTAGCTCCCATGTCCTTTATTCTGACAAATGGCTTGTTAAATGAGTGAGGGAGGGTATAGACAAATCTCTCATGAATTCTCATTGAACTCCTCTTGCTTTTTTGAGGGGATGTGACAGTTTCAACAACTTTCTCAAATTTAATGAGAAGAAAGGTGATTTTTGCCTTGAGGCATCAGGGAATCCCTTACTTTCACCAAAGTCTTCCTCTCTCACTCCATGCCAGGCCTCTGGCCACCCCTTGAGTTCACAGTGAGGGCTGCGCCATGATGCCCGACCTCACTTTGCTCTGGACTTGGGAACGCACATGCAAGCCTCCTTCTTGCACAAGGTTTTGCAGGAATAGGTGGAAGTCTTGGCTGGATTTACAGCCAAGTCTCAGAACACTAATAGACATGTCTAAACATTTTAATCTCCTGTTGTTTTTTATTTTATCTATGTAGGTATATATCAAAACGAGAAAAAAGGATGTCATATTAAATTGCCTTAAGAAAAGTAAAAAAAGAAAAGATTATTTGTTATACTGGTATTAGTGGCATAGTCATGATATTTATTCATGACCGTGAATGAAGGAAGCAAGTAGTATCTTTGTAAACAAAAGATTCATGAATGTATAACAGCAATGTATGAAAAGGGAAGAAAAGAAGAAAGTAATACTGAAGAGTTAGTTTTGCCTAAATCATACACAAGTCTGGTTTAGCTCCAGAGAAGAACTTGTGTGACTCAAAAAAAAAAGTCTTGGTTTTGTCCAATAATAATCAGTTGCTTAATAAAATAATATTTTTCTCTACATATCCACCTCAGTATTACTTGTTAAGCCCTATCTTTTGCACAGGGCAAGAAGAAAACAGAAGTATTCTAAACTAATACAGCCAATTGTGCTGTTGCTTGAATCCATTTACAGACAATATAACTACATTCAAATTGAAAAGAGGGGGTCTTTGTGTTGCACTCAAATATGCAAGCAAAAGCACTAAGCAGCTTTTACACAGAAAGCAGTATGCAACTTTTCATCCACTAGATAGAGCTAGGGGACTTTATGCATCAGTGCAAACTTCTCAGTGTGTCACGTGTGTTTCTTCTGCCAAGAGACACCTGGTGCTCCTCTGTTCTAGTCTGGAAATCTAAATAAACACGTTTCCAGACTGGGTAGGTTTTTGTGTTTGAAAGCTCATTTTATATATTATGTTGAATCTCATGCTTGAGAAAGTGAAATAAAAAATATTTTCCTTCTTTTATCCTTTTTAATTTTTATATTTGTAGGATATGGTCTTGAATCCTCTTATTATTATCAGCTTTCTTCATATTTAGTGTGCTATTTCAGCTTCAAATCTTATATCAGGCATACCTTTTTGCCTTACCTGATAAAATTACTTGGAAAATAGGTAATGAACTATTGAAAAACATGCCTTTTGAAATCTGAAGATTTCAATAAACTATTAGAGTTTATTGCTTTGATAGTGTCTTATATATTTTGTAAAATGTGAATTTTGGACCTTGTAACACTGGTTTTGTTTTGTTTTGTTTTTACCCTTGTCAATTTTCTTGCTTTCCTTAAGGAAGAATGTGATAAGATTGAATTGGGATCAAACTAATCAAGTCCCATAGATATGAATCGAAAAAGTATAGCTTTCCTAATAGTGCAGCTGAGCTAGGGAAATAGATTTTTATTGATTTTTTTATACTGTCTTATGATTTTTTTTGAAAAAATACCATTTGCCATTACATTTTATTGAATTAAATAGAATACTTCAAACTGTTCTATTTTGAAATTGTAATAGTCTCTTATATTCAACAGTGCTTTCCCAAAAGTTACTACACTTGCAAAGGAAAAGGCTGGCATCGTATACTCGCAATTAAGCAATCCATGTCTGAGGGAGGGCTGAGCCTGCAGGAGGCAGATGGAGGTGAAGCTTTGCCTGCAGTCAGCTGGCCTGCTCTTGTGCTCTTACCTATGAAGCTTGCTACAAGGCCATGACAGCAACTAGGGACAGACAGAACAAAATGTAGGCGTTTGAGGAGAAAATGATGAGTGAAATACTTGGGAAAATGGAATACTCCTGCTTAACTATATTTCTTTTCCCTCCACTGTCTTTGAATTTATTGCTTGTGTTTTGTACAAGAACTACATTCAGATGCCTGAATGGAGGGATGATAGAAAGGGTAGGCATGAGAAGGCAAGACAGCTAAACCCTTTTTTTGTAAGTAAGAAAACAGGGGGAAAAGGAATAAATGAGAAAGTTTTACCCCGATAAACAATACCAAATGATTAAGGAATCCAAGTTCATTCTGCAAAACCCCATCATCCTGCATTTGGGATTTTTCTCTTCTCTGACTTCTGAACTGGTTAGATCTGGTTATCTTGCTTGCTCAAGGGATGATGCTTCTGTAAACAAGCTTAACAACGCTTTAAAGCAAGAGTTACAGCACATGGAGTGCAAAATGTTGAGGGAGACAAAAGCAGATTCTAAATTAGGATGGATTTCCATGTATTTCCAATCTCTGCAGTGAAGAGGGGGAATGAACATTTCATTTTTCCCATGGTAGGTTCTGCACATAGTGCACATTCTGCACTATTTTTGATGATCACAAAAGAAAAGACATATATCGCTGTTCTGTAGTAGAAATGAAGTCTCTTAGTGATAAAATGAGAGAGCCTAATTCTGTTGTTCCATGGAAAGACAGATGTTTTGAAAATGTATTCAAGTACAGTCTCAGTCCTTGCATGTGGTAAGCTGGTAGATAAAGCAAAGGTAACAAGAAATGGCAACTCAAGTTTGCATTCTCAGTTCTGCATATTTAAATATTTGCAAGAATCACACTAATGAATTTGTCGGAAAAGTTGAATTTCAAATATGGTTCTGTTCCTGGTGATATCACATTATGCTTTCAACCCAGGGACTGTATCTGCAGCATGAACCACCTTACCAGTGACTTTGTTCAATAAAATATACCTAGGAACCCCAAGACAGGAATGGAACTAATTGCAATTAGTGTTATATGAAAGCTGTTTTCCCATTCCTCCAGAGGGTGTGTCATCACAAAATTCCTTTACAGCTTTCTCAGGAAAATAGTTTGCTTGAAAGAACCATCTGTACATGCACACACATTTTAACTTCTGACATATAACAGAAACTGATTGAACCAAAAAGCATAGTATTAAGCATAGTGCTAAGAATTTCAGTCACTTAAATTGGGCAGGTAGAGCAGTGATTCAGGGTTTCTGCCTAAGGAAATTCACATCAGGTCTTCACTATCCTGTTAATGCATATCTTTTTCATGAGAAATGAGCAATGGTTTCCTGTGCCGATTTACTGACATAACATACCCTTCTAGGAGCCAATATGTATGTACCTGTGTTTTGGTTCTCAATGATATTTCATGAACATTCTTACTGCAGGCTGAATTGCTGCTGTCAAGATTAGAGACATTCATCCCACTTCTAAGAGGCTGAGATGGTGATGCTCCTTTCAGTGAATGAGTTCAGTATTTATTTGTATCATTTCCCTCCAGCTTTTTCAAAGACTTAGCCCAGAACCTGATGCTACTAATTGTAGCAAGCCTCAGTGAGCCTACTGAAACAAACTCTTTCTGCACTTCTACTTTCTCCATATCTATCCAGGTATAAAAGACTTTGATTATTAGCTTTGAATGAGAAAAGTGGTGCTGATGTCCTGTCAGGCTTACCATTACATAGACTGACCAAAAATTTTACTTTCTTTAATTTTCTGTCATAAAATTTCAAATATGCCTTCAGACATTTTTCCATGTTTTTGCAATTTTTTGATTTAGGGATCAGTATAAAGCCCCAGTTTATTAAACTGTGTATCTCAGAGGACGTTCTTGTCTATCTGTGAAAGAAAGCAGCAGTGAAAAGAGTATTAATTTGATATGAAACATATTTTATTTTGCAAAGCTGTTTTCTCAAGCTGAGGAATATTTTTTAAACTCTTTGTCTCTTCTTCAGGAATTCATCTTTCATTTACATCGACATTAATTTTGAATTCTCTTAATAAAAACCAGTACGGGAATCAATTGCTCCCAGAATTCAGCTGTTTTGGAGTAATTTCTTACTGTGGAGCTGTTTTGCGGATCAGTAATTTCTTTTGTGAATCAGTAGTTTCTTACTGATGTGGAGCCGTTTTTAGAATTTCTGTCTCCATTAAACTAATCCTGCTGGACACCAGCTTCTGAAAAGCTGAGGCATGTGGCTGGACCTTGCCAGTCTTGGTTCTTCCTGTATGAAGCACACACCGGTCATCTCATCTTACCGTAGAGGTACACAGTGTGGGTGTCCACCACCAGCCTAGTTATCATGGATACTAGTCCTCCTTGATTTTGATGCATCTGAGCTGTTATAGACTTTCGGTTCTGGGTAAGATGAATTGTACCCTATTTTCTCTCTATTCTCTATAAAGAGACCCCACAAGGTCTAGCCTGAATTCAGTCATTTGTATTATAAACATCTTTATTTGGAGAGATTAATTCTACCTATCTAATCCACCTGTATATTTTATGTTGATGTAATAAGAATAATGTCATTACACTCAATTGCCAAAAGCAATATGTAAAACCTCTGTCAGTACTATTTCAGCTCCAGCAAACTCTGGCACTTGTTCATTACTGTATTATCCAGTACACATGTAAGATACAATAACTTCCCTTATAAAGCCAAATGTATTTGGACTGGAGACATGTTATTTGGATCAATAATGGCAATCCAAATAAAAGGTGTGTTTCTTTTTAAATTACACATGTCCTGTTAAATTATACTCTTCTGCATGCTGCTGGAAAAATGCCAGACAAGACATTAACAGAACAATAAGGTTCAAAATCACTCTATTTTTCAAAACTCAAATTTTCAGCTGGGGAAGGAAGTCCAGGGTGCTTTTCTTCATTAGGCTATGACCAACAACTTATCCTTAATATTTGTAATGACACACTTGTGAGGTGGGCAGATGCCAATGTCATGAAGTTTAACCATGCCAAGTGCAAGGTCCTACTCCTGGGTTGGAGCAATCCAAGGCACAGCAACAGGTTGGGCAGAGAAGAGATTCAGAACAGCCCTGCAGAGAAGGACTTGGGTGTGTTGGTAAAGGCAATTTCCTGCTTGTGAGAGGTAAATGCTGAGAAGATCAAAGAAAGAGAGTATAGTTGCTATATATTGAAAAATCACTGATGTTGAAAGATTCTGGAAGGACTTGAAAATGCTTAAGCTCATATTTTCAAGAGAAATGTAGCTTGTTCAAGAAATGGAAACACAGAAGAGCAATTTTTAACTACAGAACCTGCAGGGAAGAAGAAGACTGGCAGCGTGAGAGACACCTTTCTCTGATCTGGCAGAGAAAAACAGAATTCCTCATTGGTCCGATGTTTTAAAAGAATACTGGAGAACTTCGTAGATATATTCAACTATTGTGTGTATTACTAGCTAACACTGAAAGCTAGATTAAAACTCTTCTCATAGGAGTACTGGGGACAAGAAATCTAACAAATTTCTTGAAAATATGAGCTCGATAGATTTTCAAAGTGATTATGTAGCATAGTTACGCTACATATGCAGTGGTAATAAACTAAAACAGAGAATTAAGTAGATCTCTTTCCATCTTATGCTCCTTAAGAAAAAGATGCACGTGCCAGTGACAATAGAAAAATAGAAATACAAAATTTCAATCTGTTTTAAAGTTCCTTCCTTAATGAGATCACTCCTAACCTGAAGTGTGTTGGAATACTCTTCAACAACTGTTTTCAAAAGTAACTCTTTTTACAACACAAATAAAACCTCTGCTTTCCTAGCCCTGTTTTTATTTGTACACACTGTTCTGTTCTTATGCAGATTGTGAGAGAGCATAATACATTTGTCAGACCTCTCCATATTATCTATCACACTATCACAGCAGCTATGTGAAATGTATGATGTAATGGTCTACAGAATTCAGAAAAGGGCTGATTTAAAAAGCAGAGTTGGTTCTAGTTGATTTTAAGGAGCATTTTGTAATGTGCTCTCCATGGCGTGTTCCTCCTGTGCACTTCTGCCAGCATCACTTGTGTAGCTTTGCAGTCAGCCAACTCAGTACATCAGGTAATGAATAGGTCTTTTGTCTGGGGATGAAAAGGAGCAGAACTAAACTGGCAAGAAAAATAACTTAATTACAGATAAAGTTTTCCTTATGACTGACTCTCAAAAAGAGATGTTGTCCAAAATAAAATACTATTATTAATTATTTGGTAGAAAGGCTGGATGTTAATGCTATAAAAAAATTCTCAACTTTGAATGCCTCTTTTGCATTTATTGAATGAATTTTGCATTTATGAAAACAATTTCTAAATTAAAAGTCCTTATATTTATCTAGAATACTCTGGGTTGTAATTGCCAGCAGAATATACAGAAGAAGCAAAACTAATTCATGTTTGTTTACTGGTCTCTGTAGGCTTAAAATATTACCTTGGTTATGGAGACAGTGTAATTTCTAGTTTCTTTTTTTTTTTTTTTGTATGACACAATAATCACAGAAAATGTTTTGGTTTTTTTTCAAGCATTCCTCTTAAAGACTGCTGTAGAATGGAAAGATGTTTTAAGAGACAAGGTCTAATTATCCGTTAACTACCAAATTTCCCCCCAGTCTCTATTTAGGATCTAGGAAGTCAGTAAGCATCATTTTCTTCTGTGTTTTGGAGGCACTGGGAAGTTTTGTCTGTTCACACGAAAACTATTCTATAAGGAATGATTCAGGAAAGAGGTTTTCCATAACAATTTTTGACCCCTTTTTAATATTTCAATTTCTAAAATTTAGTTATCTTTCTTGGGGGTTGGTGTTTTTCTTTTTTTTTTTTTTGGGGGGGGGGAGGGGTTGTTTTAGGGTTTGGTTTTGTTCTTCTACCTGATAAATATTTAGACAATTTTTCACACACATTTGATTTCTGAGTTAGAAGCATGGTTCAGATTTTCCTTTAACTAATGTCTCTGTTGTGTTGACTGTGTCCTGCTTTAGAAGAAGTTTGCCCCTAGAGTAGACTGAAGATCTTACTGTAATACTCCCTCTTCAGTTTAACCTGTCTGTTCTACATAGTGGCTACTATTGCCAGTTTGAAATCATATTCAGCAACCAAGCGCTGGCATTCAAAACTAGCAACTGAAACCCATTCTGTCCTTACAGAAGCCAAAATAGTTGCAAACCTTTTAGCTTCCTTATATATCAACAGTGAATAACAGGTGGAAAATGTAGTATTTCAATGAATTTAAAAAATAGCAACTACTAAATATGTGGAGTCTTGATGCTTGCAAAACATACTGTATAATTTTCTCAAATTGCTCTGCCTAGCAATGGCTTTATAATGAGAGCTTCTGTTTTCTAGAGCTTCATACCCTCCATATTATGCTAGTTTTTTAACCTTGCCACTGCTGATTCTTTTGAGCTAAGAGCCTTTATTTATGGATGTAATCATTGTCCTGTATCCTCTGTGGGACTCAGGCCGCTGAATCAGTGTAGCAATAGATCATTTGTGTCATGGGAAAAAACTGCTCAACTCCTGTGGTTTAAGCCAAATTAGTATCAAAGTGCCTTATTGATTTATTAATGACACAGTTAACTGGCAATCAGTGAACTATACATTCAGGATCAATACTAGGGACACAACAGATAAACCACTGCCAGATGCCTGAAATATGTTAATATAGTCCTGCAGATTTCCCCAAATTCTTCTGGAAGTAATGTCCCCTCCTCCCATATTTACACATGCATTCTAGTGGCTCACATGCCCCCCCCCTCTGCTTTGTGTGGGTGCAGGTCTCCTGGGTGTCCTGCATGGACAAGTGCCCCACATGGTCGTATGTGCATACTGAGGAGTGGTGCCCTGACACCATTCTTGTGCTGTGGATCACTGGCTCTGTGCAGGGTGCTCCTGCACCCATGAGGAGATGTTGGGTGTGGCCCAGGCAGGGATGGGGATGCTGCAGAGTGATGTCTGACAGTGCCCACCAGGGTCATTATTCCTTGTCCAATGTCAAGGCCTCTCCCAACACGTTCTGCAAATTCCTGTTATTTTTCATTACTTTTCAGCCGGTTTCAATAGTGTTTTTCTAATTTCATGGTTACTGTTTAATCTGATCAGTGGTTGTCCTGGAGTTTCTCCTAAGTGATGTACAGCAAGGATTATCAGTTTGGGGCAAAGGCTCACTCAGATGGGTTTGGCTGTCCCAGCACACATGCAGTTACATACTCGTATACTGTACTGAGTGCAGGTGCTAAGGTGCTGGTAGCAGGGCACTAGTTAGTGATTCCCTGTTGTTACCCTCCACCATGATCTTTTTCATCTTGCTTCCGCCCCTGGCTCTTTTGAGGAGGGGAGTGTTATTGGTCATATGTATGTCCAGTAACATATTAGACACATTTATTTACGACGTGCATGTCAGTTTATACCTTTTCTGAGTTTCTTGGCTATTTTAAAAAATTAAATCTTGTATGTTTTGGAAAACAAACACATCTGCAGTTCACACTGTAAGGTAAAATACTATCTGGTGGTGTCTACTTCCCTGGACTATGACCATACTAGTAGGCTCTTCATTCATAAAGACTGGAGAAATTATATAATGAACAATATGAAGGCATTATACATGTATATCCCCCCTTATTTTTAAAAGGTGTTTTACAAAAATTTGCATTTAAGAGATGAGATCTGACTACTCTTCCTTTGTGCCTTTACATTTGAGTCTGTAACTTGATATATATTTAATTTTCTTTGGATTTGCATTTGTGTGCCCACTGTGTTTTGTGGATCTTGATTCTGGAAAGCAATTAATAAACACGATTCTCCTATGGAAAGTAAAGGTATCAAGATGCAAGGCAAATTGCAAGAAAGTGTTGGTCTTAAACGAAGGCTAAGGTGGCTTGAGAAAGAGCAGGGAGATCAGCTACTGAATTATTTGATGGTTTGTGGAGGCCGGTGTAAAGAGAAAAAGGAAGAACACAGATTTTCATGTTCTGCATATCCAATTTTGTTATCAGTCAGACAGAAGACACTTCCATTTCTCCACTTTTGAAGCAAACTATGTTTCCCTGTAACTGGCTACCCCAGATTTGGAGAAGGCTGAGGTTCTGAATGACTTCTTTGCCTCAGTCTTCACTGGCAAAAGCTCTGACCAAACCACCCAAGTCTTGGAAGGCAGATGCAGGGACTGTGAGAATGAAGACCTTGGGCCCACTGTAGGAGAGGATCTGTCTAGAGACCATCTTAAGAACCTGAAAGTACACAAGTCCATGGGACCTGGTGAAATCCATCCGCGGGTCCTGAAGGAGCTGGCAAATGAAGTTGCTAAGCCACTGGCCATCATATTTGAAAAATCATGGCAGTCAGGGGAAGTTACAGACAACTGGAAAGAGGGAAATATAACCCCCATTTTCATGAAGGAGAAAATGGATGACTCAGGGTATTACAGAGCAGTCAGTCTCACCTCTGTGCCTGGCAAAATCTTGGAGCAGATTCTCCTGGAAGGCATGCTAAGGCACATGAAAAACAACAAGGTGCTTGGTGACAGCCAGCATGGCTTCACTAAGGGGAAATCCTGCCTGACCAATTTGGTGGCCTTTTATGATGGGGCTACAGAACTGACCGACAGGGGTAGAGCAGTTGATGTCATCTACCTGGACTTGTGCAAAGCGTTCGACACTGTCCCACACAACATCCTTGTCTCTAAATTGGAGCGACATCAATTTGATGGATGGACCACCCGGTGGATAAAGAACTGGTTGAATGGCTGCATGAAAATAGTTGTGGTCAATGGCTCAATGTCCAGCTGGAGACCAGTAACGAGTGGTGTCCCTCAGGGATCGGTGTTGGGACCGGTCTTAACATCTTTGTCGCTGACATGGACAGTGGGATTGAGTGCGTCCTCAGCAAGTTTGCAGATGACACCAAGCTGTGTGGTTCGGTTGATACCCTGGAGGGAAGGAATGCCATCCAGAGGGACCTTGACACGCTTGTGAGGTGGGCTGATGCCAAACTCATGAAGTTTAACCATGACAAGTGCAAGGTCCTACACCTGTGTTGGAGCAATCCCATTCACAGCTACAGGTTGGGCAGAGAAGAGATTCAAAGCAGCCCTGCAGAGAAGGACTTGGGGATGTTGATTGATGAGAAAATGAGCATGAGCCAGCTTCAGTGTGCGCTTGCAGCCCAGAAAGCCAACCGTATCCTGGGCTGCATCAAAAAGAGCGTGACCAGCAGGTTGAAGAAGGTGATCCTGCCCCTCTACTCTGCTGTCATGAGACCTCACCTGAGTATTGTGTGCAGTTCTGGTGTCCTCAACATAAGAAGGACATGAAACTGTTGGAACAAGTCCAGAGGAGGGCCACGAGGGTGATCAGGGGACTGGAGCACCTTCCGTATGAAGACAGGCTGAGAAAGTTGAGTCTATTCAGCCTGAAGAAGAGAAGGCTGTGTGGAGACCTCGTTGCAGCCTTCCAGTATCTGAAGGGGGCTTACAAGGATGCTGGAGAGGGCCTCTTTACTAGGGATTGTAGTGGTAGGACAAGGGGTAACGGGTTCAAACTTAAACAGGGGAAGTTTATATTGGATATAAGGAAGAAATTCTTTCCTGTTAGGGTGGTGAGGCACTGGAATGGATTGCCCAGGGAAGTTGTGAATGCTCCATCCCTGGCTGTGTTTATGGCCAGGCTGACAGAGCCTTGGGTGAGATGGTGTAGTGTGAGACATCCCTGCCCCTGGCAGGGTGGTTGGAACTTGATGATCTTAAGGTCCTTTCCAGCCCTAACTATTCGATGATTCTATGATTCTATTATCCACTGCTGCAAAAACCAAAGTTGTATCTCTTAAAAGATATATCTATCAAACACTATAAAATACTGTGGTATGACTCTGAACACATGCTGTATGCAGTTTATCTGTGAAACAGAAATCAGGAGACTCTGTGTGTTCCGTACAATTTTTAATCCATATGGAAACTTTGGAGAGAATATTGTCATTTAAAAAAGTGGAAGAAAAGTTGGAAAGACAAAAGGCTGCATGATTTCACTGTGCCTCCCTCTTAATTTTTAAATAGATTTATTGACCAAAGAATCATGTTGAAAGAAGGATCTGTTATTCAGTCTTAAGAAAAACACAGCTAAATTTAGCTAATTTGTAAATTCAAATGTGTTTTGTGCAAAGGATGTTAAAAAAATCACATGCATGATTCTTCTGATTGGTATTTTAACTCCAAATTTACATTTCATATTTTATTATACTCTAATGGATATTTCCCAGAGGGCTGAGGTGATTAGAAGTCTTTTATTAACATAGTAAAATTGTCTAATTCAGGAAAAAGACACATGGAATCATGGAATCACAGAAGAGTTAGGGTTGGAAAGGACCTTAAGATCATCTAGTTCCAACCCCCCTGACATGGGCAGGGGCACCTCACACTAAACCATGTCACCCAAGGCTCTGTCCAACCTGGCCTTGAACACCTCCAGGGATGGAGCATTCGCAACTTCCCTGGGCAACCCATTCCAGTGCCTCACCACTCTAACAGGAAAGAACTTTTTCCTTATATCCGATCTAAACTTCCCTTGTTTAAGTTTTAACCCATTACCCCTTGCCTTATCACAACACTAAAGAAAAGCTTCTGATTAGTTATTAGCAATCTAAACTGGATGAAGTTTGAGTATGATCTACCTAAGAATTTTACTTCCAGAAGTTGCACCAAATGTGAGGGTTTCCCTGCATGAAGGGCTCATTCCCATCTTATCCAGGGCTGACAAAGTTTCTGTTAGTCATCAGAATTTTTAAGTCCTCTAAAACCTAGACAGTCTTATCCTTGTTTTTTGGTTTAAGCTATGGCCTTATCTACCTCTCAGTCTTTTTCAAATCCCTGTTGAATCCTGCTGTCTTTCTTAACCTATGGATCACTGATTCCAGAGGTCTGGGAAAGCCTGAAATGCCACTGTGAAAATAGCAACCTCTTTTCTCTTAGCTGATGGCAGAAGGTAGTCAAAGAGTCCCTGTAGTCTAGAAAAATAAACCAAAGGGCTTCAGGTGAAAACCAGGGCTTTTCTTTAGCCACAGCACTTGGAATATTTTATAATTATTTTTCCTTAACTGCTTTTAAACACATGTTCTACTTCAACTAAAAAAAGGTAGATTGTCATTACTGTCCAGAACATTTGTCATTATAGACTTTCTTCACGTTCACTGAGAGTGAAGTTTTTGTGAGCAAAATGCAATTGTGTTTCACACATCACACTGTGGCACTGTACTCCAACTGACAGTAAAAGTTGTATGGTCCTATTAACACAGGTAAGTAAAAACTTGGCTCTATATTCCTGTGAAGAAAGACCTTGCTGCCATAAAAGAACTGCAATGCAGACAACTAGAAGCACATTCTCACCAGCTGAAAAAACATGTTACAAGAAATAAAATGACCAGAGACACCAGGACATTATGTTGTGAAGCCATAAAAGCAGGTGCAACATATGAAAGCCAAACACTTAATTGCACCATCTGTGTTACTGTGTCATTCTCAAAGCAAATATAAAAGCTAATATTGCATGCATCCATTGATATGTGAAAAGACATGTTTAGCAATCTGTGGTGTCATTTTGACTTTGCAAAGACAGTGGGCATGACTCCACTATTGTAATTCCAGAAAAACTCTCACTGAAATCCTCTCCAATCAGAACTGCAGAGGTAGGTCAATATTGATGTTTCTAGCCCAGCAGAGCAATGAAGTTAGCACTATTTGTCTGACTGTGTCCCATAGAACTTACTACAGAGCCATCTGGAGAACTCTAGGATTTTATTATAATAATGTCCTTATAACTGATTCAGAATCAGCTCTTCCACATGATGCATTTCCAGACCTTATTTTCTGTGTATTAGTGTTATTATTATTACTATATAATATATCATAAATTATCAGCATAGTGATTCAAAGCCGTGTTAATCATGTTTCCTCACCCAGAAACATTCAGGAGCTAGAGAAGAAGGGTTATTCCCTTTTAGGCAGGTAGTGTAAGGTTTTTTTTGAGTGCTTCACAAACTGCATTTTTCTTTTCTCCCAGGAATAAAGGGTATTTATTTTCTGATAAAAATGTCTTAAAAAATAATGTTAGGGAAAATCGCTCCTTGATAATACTTTTCTTTTTGTAAAAATACCTTTCTCCTGATAACAGGTAAAGCCCAAACCCTGTATTTAGGTTTGGATATCTCCAGATTTGGAATTCAAATATAGAAATGTGCCTATGAATAGTTTTACCAAAGACACATGGGGTGTGGCCAAACTTCATTTTTTCTCTATTAACAAAAAAATGATGAACAACAGTACCCAGTAACAGTTTTTAAAATTAGAAGTCTAAGTAAGGAACATCTTAGGAAGGGGATATAAAAATTATATCCTGTAGGGACAGGTATTAGAAACAAATGATCACACTAAAATATAAATGAAGAGTCAGATAAACTGAAGAGCAAGGTTCCAGGATACAATTTAGCATAGGCTGTATACAGCTGTCATGTCCGTGAAGATGCAGTAAAGATTCCAAGTGTGTAACCTCAGTAACTCTCAAATAGAGGTGTTTTTGCCTATTCAGCAACCATCAACTGAGACCTGGAACTACTCTTTCCTTTTTCTTCTGCTGTATTTCCAGTCAAATGAATAAAAGCAGATTGCAACCTGCATGGTACTGGAGTGAGCAAGAATGTACTAGCTGCTATGAAAGTGCACTGCTTGTGTAAAAAATCATTTGTTTTGTAAATTAGTTTCAGTGGAATTACAAGAGGTCCAAATGTGTCCTTGCCTGTACAAATGTCACAGCAGAAGGTTTTAAACTTTTAAAAAATACCACTTCACAGGGTCTGAAGGTCAGGCCGGGCTACACAGGATCAACTTATAGCAAGAACTGTGGAAAGTTTTTGATGAAATTGGTGTGAAATAGAGCACATAGACAAAAGAGGAAGCATCTCTCTTTCCTTAATGATAGCATTGGATTTCAAAATGAAACACAGCAGGTAGAGAGTGATCTCACACAGATTTCAAAAGAAGATGCATGCCCTGGTACTAACACATACTTCAAAGTGCAATGGGGGTGAAAAATCACTAAACTTCGCTTAACATAGACAAAGCTGTCAGTCATCACAGCTATTAATGTTGAGCATTTAACAAACCTGAAACACACAAACATCAATAATCATGCATTTGTATTTTCATCTAGTCGTTGTCAGTAAGAAGGGTCCTCTTTTTGCTGATACACATCCACTAGAGCAGGGGTCTCATTTGAATTAAAAATGAGGGCTTTAATTTAAAATATCTTTCTCAATTAAAAGACTCTATATTCTGACTTAGATTGTAGAGAAAAATGAGAAACAGCCCAAAAAAACCTTTCTAAAGTCACGAGGAAATGATAGACCTTCCACATCGCTGGTGTTGCTATAGCTGAAGACAAGTTTTGCCCCTAGCGAAAGAGTAGCAGGGAGACAGCTCATCATCATGTCTTTGACCTCCCTTAGTTTTCACTGGAAAACTAAAGGCAGTCAAAACTTTGAGCATCTTTTTGAATGCTTAAATCCTCTTTTTAAATAGTATGATAAATTGCACTCTGTTTAGTTTCATATAAGAAAATTTTTACCAAGGCAGGCAGTTTTCCAGCAAGACAGAACAGTTTATGGTGATGGACAAGGATAACGAAAAAGAAGATCATGCACATAAATCATAGTCTATAGGGATTAAATAGCATGTGCAATGACCTGTGCAGGTATTAGAAATTCTAGTTGATGATGTGTATGTCAACCTGGTTGATCCTTACATACACACTCTGGTTTATAAAAATGTTAATTATCACTAAAGATTTAAGGCATAAAAGTTTTAATGGAAGTTTAATATGTAAATATGTATAAGCTAGAATTAGAGCTTAAAAATGTACTTTGAGTATCTGTCAGAAGAAAATGCAGATCTATGAACTGCAGAAAAGGCTCCTTTGAGTATGTTTTATTACAAGTGAATGGAACAGAAAGACTCCAGGAGAAACTAGATTAGTATTATTCACTCATTATGCTTTTTTTTGTAGCTTGTGGAAAACACCTGAGAGAATATAAGGAAATTAAAGTAGTTACAGTAAGTAGGAGGAAAGAAAGCCAACATAAACATGGAAATAAGTGTAATCATAATTTTAGAACAAATTTTAGGAAAGATATAATGGGCAAACTGATCTTTTAAATCCTTTTGTTAAATACATATGATCTTTGCAGTAATTTAGTTTCCAAACAACCCATTTCACCATTCTTCATTTTTAGGAATCTATTTAAGAAACTGCTATTCTGAATTAAAAAAAAAAAAAAGGCGGATTCGTCTGATTTTTAGTCTTAATAACCATATATTATCACCACCACAGCAGTTAAAATTGCGTTTATTTATTCCGTTTTCATCTGAAATGCTACAATAAATGGCACTTGCTGGGCCACCTATGTTTTCTCCCAGTAGGGTATCAGAGGAGAAAAAGCTCAGAAGGTTCACCTGCTAGACTTTTGTTACATAGTTCAGGACAAACTTGTGGAAATGTTAAGCAGTGTTATTAGACCAAAAACAACCAAATGAAAAACTGGGGATGTAGTTAGGCTTTTGATGAAAGAATTTGGCAATCTGTTGAAATTTATGGTTAGCTAGAGGACAGCAGCACAGTCAGACCTTGAGGAAAAACCTGTTGACTGACAATGTTCCCACAGTGTTGTTGACGCCTCCTTTTGCTCCTTCTGTGGCTGAGCTTGTTCAACAGTCCTTGATGTGGACCAACATAAAAGTTGCCAGTTTTCTGAGGAAAAAACAAAAAAATAACCAACCCCCCCCCCCAAAAAAAAAAAAAGAGAAAGAGAAAGATTTGTTTCTGTAGAAATTTGGAAGGCTCACAGACTGCGAGCAATTGAAACTACTTTTTTTTTCTTCACAAAACAGCATTTTAGTAATGTCAGCAAAGGTCAGTTGCTGGAATTAAGTCAGTTAAATGTTTAAAACGTTTTTTTAATCCTCTATTCATAACGCCATGTGCTGGCATGGCAATTTATAAAATGTCACTGTGGGTATTGTTAAATATACTGTAGAGAGCAAAATCTGCCACCATTCACACATGGTCTGGAACCAACTATCCACTATTCCTGTCAATCAATCCATAGGAAATATGAATTTTGCAGATGGTGTGTGCTTTTTCATTATGTTCAACAAAATATTCTGGAATTCAAAGATGTTTAAAATTTAGGAACACATCTTGCTTTTATTATTTTGTTTTCTGGCTCTCTTTTCTATATATCAGGTTGACAGAATAATTTATTTGCATTTACAGATAAAGGAATTATTTTTTGTATACAAATATATCTTGGAAGACAAGTATTCATTTTATTTTTTTAGGCTAAGTAGAAGGAGAATGTTAGAATGTCATTTTTATTGTGACCAAAATATATGTTAGTATTCAGTAAATTTAAATAGATTTTGTTATAAAGAATAAAATTCATTCCTTGTGCAGAATGGCATAAAGAGTCTCTTTATGACAGTGTTGTTATGGAATCAATATACTCATAAAAATACCCTTAAAGGTATGCTCTGCTTTCCTGAGAGCAAGCTTTGACTTCTTGAAATTTATGAATATTTATCAGAACTAAGGATATTTTCCCTTGAATCAGAACTTTGAGCAAGTTTATTGAGAAACCCTGAGCTCATACTGCCATTATCCACTTTGAACAAAAGAACAAGTTGGATGGTGTACACGCACATTTATCTCCATACGCCAGATGTTCCCTGTGCAGATTGTCCCCAGGAAGCATAAAGCAACTGTTCTGTTTCTGCACATGGAAGAATCACAGTTTTATAAAGAGTTCTTGGACTGCACATGGACAGAAGGAAGAGAGAGGCAAGGAGAGGCAGGTCCTGCCATTGCTCTTCCTGCCTCACTGCTTCAGTGCTTCTGGAGAAATGTCTCAGGCACCATGCAGGTATGACAGTGCAGTGCTGAGCACCTCCTCTTACTTTTTCAGCTTATGTTGATAGAAGAGATCAGTTTGAGGAGTAAAGGGTGGTTGCTTTATTGCCTACAAGATTTTGAACCAATGGTAATGCATCAAGCCAATTACATTGACCAAAATAGTTTTGGTGTTGTGCATAACACACCTTTATGTAACCTCCCATTGTTTCATCTTGTAGCCTTATATCGTGCTCTGGGATTCTGATCTGTATTTTTAGGTATCTGTACCACGCCTAATATTATCATGATCTTACCTCATGTGCTCCAAATAATCATAACATTTTCATTCTGTAAACCTAGTATCCTGTGCAGATAACCATGAGCATTGCTGCAGTTCTGTTGTTCAGTGTAGAAGCTGGGCACAAGTGAGCTTTGTTCATACCACCTGCAAGTCAGGATCTGCAGTACAGGAACAGAGTGCTTAACTGGAGTAATAGCCTGAATTTCAAATGTATAGACACCAAACACTCGACATGTAAACATGTGAAACTATTTTCAACTCAGAAAAAACTGGATCACCACCATAAAATTTGTATTTGACCCAACTAGTGACTTAGTTTTATTTCCTCTTTTTTTCTAATCTATATATTGTCTGTTTAGCAGGATATTCCTAATCCAGGGACTGTGTCTCCTTTCTTTTTCCTATTCAATTGTCTACACTTTTGAAATTACACATATACTTTACACATGTATGGTTATATGTATTCATGAAAACCTCAAATTTAAGAACGATGTCATAGACATAAATAAACTGACCTTCTTTAAACATTTAATTATAAATTCATTTTTAAAAAGAGAAATATGGGTCTTGAAAGAGTTATTTATCTATGCTAAGGCAATGGATCTAGAATGAGACCTGCTGCCCTCAAGAAGTGACTGTTCTTACCAGTGCTTATTGAGAGGCTAAAAGCGTAACCCACACTTCTGATGCCTTGTGTTGAAGCAAATGTTTTTTGAGCTGGCAAAACAGACTAATACATACTTGCAATAGCTAACGTCTTGTTTCATAGCACAAAGGATTTTCCTTGGTCTCACATTTGCATTATACTACCCTCTTGTTGCCCCTTTGGTCCAGGATCTGGTTGGTGTGCAGTGTGACCTTGCAAAAAATTTTCTGACACAGTAAAGTGAGTAGGTGAGAATGACTGAGAG
The DNA here is from genome assembly GCF_034315485.1 of Pezoporus occidentalis. NCBI lineage: Eukaryota > Metazoa > Chordata > Aves > Psittaciformes > Psittacidae > Pezoporus > Pezoporus occidentalis. The sequence continues at coordinate 542,673 of NW_026914829.1, forward strand.
GTGGGAAGAAGTGTCAGGAGACAAAAGGAGACTGAAATACTTGAAGCTAAATTTTTCTGTGAATAATTTTATTGTGAAACCGTAGCCCCAGGCCAGAAAATTAACATAAACTAGCATTCATTATCATCAGTATTAACAACTGCTGCTAGTTTCAAACAATAAGTTTAAGTAATTGTCATATTCTTGCTAACTATCATTCTATATTTTTTCCAGTAATAGTACAAAAAGTGAGACAATATACAAACCCAAACAATTAAAATTACATGTTCCAAAGTAAATGAAACATGGATTGTCTAAATTGATTTTGCTCTGGAGTAATTAAAAGGTGAAACATTTAAAATTAAATTAAGACTTCTAATTTTCTTCTACAGCTCTTTATCTCTCATTTTTTGATGAATTACATTGATTAGGATTTACCATGTTAACACTGAGCAGACATGTACTTAGTGCAGACTTGCATAAGGTCACATTATATTAGGCCATTCGTATGATTTAGAAAAAAAAAACCAGCCACTAAACCCAACAAACCAAACAGAAGAACAATAAGAAAGTCCCTATTCAGATGCCCTGCGTGACCTTAGGAACGTCATTTAACCTCTCCATAACTCAGTTCTGTAGTTGCTTAATATTGAGAAACTACTTCTATTTTTCACTGGGATCTACAGAGGGTAAATATATTACAGATTTGACTTTTTTCCAAGACTATAGTAATGACAGCCTAATAAGGATTTATCATATAAGCAAGTAGGCCACTAGTTGAACCATAGCTCTGGAATCTCTCTATCCATTAACTACTTTATTTCTTGTTAATTCATGTCTTGCACATCTTTATTAAATCTTCCTTTTCATATGAAGCTTAATTTAAAGTACGTCTTTTGTGAGGGAAAAAGGAAAATAAGTCTTACCGTGCTCATGTGAGAATGATGTAAAAATGTAAAAAAACCCTGGTCTCTTTCACTTTCAGGATGATATGTTTTGCCTTTGCATCTGTCAAAGGTGAGAGTAACAAGTGTATTTGCCATGTCCTTCAGAGCTCTGCATACCGTCATCCAGTTTCTCAAATAATATTCAAATTAGTTTCAAAGCTTGCACTTACATTTTCCCATGAAGTTCAGTAATGGCATTTTTATCTTAATTTTACTTTCCAATCTATAAAAGTAGCATTACTTCACGCTGTATCCTTCACATTAGACTTTGGGATGTGAGAAAATTACATAAATCTGGGATTATCATTGAGGAAATGTACTTTGCTGCATCACACAGTTCAATTTAGATTAGAAGAATGAAAATAGTGTTTGGCAGAAATGAAAAGAGAAATCTAGTTTTAAGAGTTAACACTCTAAATGAAAATTGTACGCAGTACGGACATGAAACATCTGTAACGATGTTTTAAATGCAATCACTGATTCCCACATCCTCTTCTTGCATATTGGGAACGTATCACCAAATCTTTAGCTTAACTCCTGACTTGTAGCTGTTCTCATAGAAAACGGTACTGTCAGAAACGCCAGGTTTTCAGTAGGTCCTGCTGGATTCAGTGGGAACAGCTGAATGTTCAATCTTTTAAAAAGCAGATCAGTGAGGCTCCTGTTCTGCCTATGACTTGCTTGAAAACTCTGAGGTTGGAAACTCTGTGTGATTTAGGACCCAGGACAGAGGTCTAGACCTTTACTTCAGCATATACGTATTTCAGAACTGGACCTCTGTAACACTTCTTTGAAAACCTTGACCTATGGATTTATTGAGCTTCTGAAGGAATAAGATAGATAAGTCACACTGAATTCTTCTATTTTCAGTCACATCTCACTATCTGTTGTGACCTCTGGAGTTATTGTTTCATGACAGGTAAAATAAGTGTCCTCCTCCCATGACAAAATGTAAGGGGGGTACTATTTCCCAAGATTTTTTTTTTTTTTTTTTTTTTTAATATTGGGCTCTTTTCTTACAAACTCCTGTCAATTTATATATTATATCTTTAAAGAGATAAATTCAATAGCTAAAATGGTATGTTAACACTGCAACAGTAATAATTTTGCAGAAACAATGCCAGAAGTCCTAAAAGGTCATCTGAAATTCTACATCTGTAGACCTCTCTGTCTCAGATTTTTTCCAATGTTTCTATGTTAATTGGAGTTTGGTGAAAGTTTTATACCTAATTCTATAATACATAGAGATGTAAATAGCTATGGTAGTGTCTTGGGTTCAGCAGTAGCAGTCATTTTTCCCCTTTGTAGTAGCTGGTGTAGTGCTGTGGTTTTGGCTTTCGGCCTGGGAACAGCACTGATAACACCAATGTTTTTAGTTGCTCAGTAATATTTACTCTGACCAAGGACTTTCAGAGTCTCATGCTCTGCCAGGGAGGATGGGAAGCTGGGAGGAAGCAGAGACAGGGCACCTGATCCAAACTGACCAAAGAGGTATTCCATATCACAGCACGTCATGCCCAGTATATAAACTGGGGGCAGTTACCTGGAAGGGCTAGATCACTGCTCGGCCTGGCTGGGTGTCGGTTGGCGGGTGGTGAGCGTTTGTATTCCCTTCCCTTGTTATTTCCCTTATCGTTATTATTATTGGTGGTAGCAGCAGTGGTTTGTGTTATACCTTAGTTACTGGGCTGTTCTTATCTCAGCCTGTGAGAGTTACATTCTTTCAATTCTCCTCCCAATCCCTTCAGGAGCTGGGGGGAGGAAAGAGGGAAGTGAGAGACTGAGTTTAAATCATGACAGATAGTCTCCATTTAACAAAAAATATTTTACTGGACTGGGTCCATGGGCAGGGACACCTTCCACTAGATCAAGTTGATCAAAGCCGCATCCAACCTGGCCTTGAACACTTCCAGCTTTATCTAAAATAATGTATTTGATCAAAAGGTATTTTAGATGGCTGTTATCACTCATGAGGAAGATCTGAGGTTCTGTCTTGCAGCTCCCTGAAAGGACCAGCTCAGTGTTTAGTAGCCTTTTAACCAAATCCAGAGTTAAGAATTTTAGGGGAAAGAACAGAATATGAACCAGAAAATATTGTTATGCCACTGGAACAAAGTTTTCTGTTCTTCTACACCCAGCCAATGGTGTGCAGTTTTGATACCCTCATACCAATAAACCCAATAAACGGCACATTAGTACTAAAAAAGATTCAGGGAAAGGCAATGGGAATGATCTGAATCAGGACACATTTTCTGTGTGAGGCCAGACTGACTCAATGAGTCTGCTGCAGTTCAGACAGAGCTGATGCAGGTGGAATGTGACAGAGATCTGCAGAATGATGTGAGACAAGAAAAGCACAGTGCGAAACTGTTCATTACCTCTGTCAGTAGGAGAACAACAGCACTGCAGTGGGTGTTATTCCCATGGTAATAATTTCCAAAGGATTTTGCGGATGCAAAAATTTTACATTGATTCAAAGGTTATCAGAGAAGTACTTGGAAAAGAGACCAGGTGCAAACTAAATAACAATCCACATCAGTCTCAGGACCCCCCAGAGCATAAAACAGGCAAAGGCTGAGTGTACTCATGGGAGATATCATAAATGCTTGCTCTGTTTTAGTTTTTCCTTAGACTTGTGTTCATGGCCACTGCTGAGGATAAGATAATGATAGGCTATTTTTCTCATCCAGTATAGCCATTTGTAGGTGACCAGAATTTGATGTCATGCTGTAAATCTTATTTCTACAAACACTATTTCTAATCACAGTTGCACAAAATAGAAGCGATATGTCAATGTGGCCAGGTTTCCTTTATTCTCTAAGGTTATTAGTGTAATTATTTACATTTCACAGACAGCTGCCTTTTTTTGAAGAAATTCCATTCAAATGCAAAAAGAAATTAACTATTTAAGGTGCTTCTCAACACCGGAAAAGTAAAGCGCTTTAAGTGGAACTGGATTTTCATATCTTTGAATACCCAAATCTACAGATATTTCCAGGATGGGCACTGAAAAATATTTTGGACCTGTAAACCATCACTCCAGACAAATGACAATCTCATAAATATTTGTGCACAGTGCCTTGACTTCTTTGCCTGGCTGATTTTTACTCAGGTCTGGCTATTTCTGATGCATAAATAAATGGATGCATTTGTAAAGGATATATTACTGCATATAAACATATTATTACTACTTATAGTACAAATAAACAAAAATGAAGTGAGAACCTGCAGTTGCAAAATGTTTAATTCATGAAGTTCCTTGAATTATTTTAAACAAGAGGTGTGTTATATTGAATCTAAAATGGCTTCTAGCAGTAAACTACTTATAGTCCTACATTTGACATCTGTGGTATTACTTTTGGAGTATAAAAATACAACGAAAAACATAAAGTCAGATACTTGAAGTATACTCCTTTAATTTCATCTTGCCTGGAACATCTGCTTCTACCTCAAGTTGAGTTATATACCCTCTATTTCCCCAGCACATCAATTTAAATGTGAGTCAGAAAAAGAACACTACTTGGAAACTTTAAACATAACTTTGCCATATGCTGTCCGATTACATCATCTTTGTTGTTCTCAGCTCGGTGAGTTCATTGAGCAAGAGTTTATTGGCAAGGTACAGGGCCACTAGTGATTTCATTTGTTTAGAGATATTTATAATTTTAATTATTTACAAGCACTACACTTCAACTGCCAGAAGTATTTAGACTTCTAAATGGGGCTCAGAAGGACCATTATGATAACACTCAGATGCTTAGATGAACAAAGGCCCTTTTTCTTTAGTTGGTTGCAGGCACAGAGTGTAATAAAGACCTTTTACAAGCTTGTCACTGAATTGGGTACAAACGATGTAGCAAAATTACACACATTAGCTGACACCATCCCCCACCCCCCCACCCCCACCCCCCAGACAACAAACCCTACACAAGAGTGGTTTATTTTCTTTCTCTTCTCAATAAAGTCTTAGTTAAATGTTCTACCTAAGCACAGAAACAAAGTCTATTTAAAAACAAGCACTGCTTAGAAAGCTGGACACAACATGGAGTGAATCTAGCAGGTGACAACTCTGCACGTATGCTGTGTCCTGGTTTTACTTCACATCTATGTAATTGTTTGCTTTATATAAAGTCTTTGGTGAAATTACCACTGCATATGCCTGAGTATAAGCCTTCCTTGGTGGTATTCCAAAGCAGCTATGACTGTGTTGTAGCTGACAAATCTGGGTGATATACAAGCATATCCTGTGTCTTCATGTCCATGATCAGAATAACTCTTCACCAATAGAAATGGATGGAATATTTGAGTCAAAATTTATTTTCTCATGAAAGGTGAAGATTCAGCAACGCCGATATGCTTTCCAAATGTTTCATCAGCCTTTTTCATCTCCTTCAAAATGATGAAAACTGGCACAACTTTACCCCTCTGCAAAGGGATGGAAACATAGTTTTAGCAGCACCCTCCTAGACAAACAGCAAGAAGATTCTTGATGGCATGGTCCCATTTCACATGCTGAGCTTAGATGACCGCAGTCTTCAAATTACCTGGTTATGTTTATGGGTGGTTTGACATGAGTGTTTTTTATTCCTTTATTATTATAACCTCATTGTTACCTTAGGACTCTACCATCCTCTTTGTATCCATTTTGTACTTAGGTGTCAATATCTTTCAAGTAAATAGACATTGAGAAATACAGACAGTGGCTAAGGGAAAGGGGCCCTTGATGCTGCAGTACAGACAAAACACGATTAACAGAAAGAAGTGAATGGGGTGTTAATCCACGTGAATAAAAGTAGCTTTTGAGTGGAGGGTAGGATAGCCAGTTCCTGTTGACTAATGTGAGTGTGGTAATTAAAGGTACTTAACGAACTGAATTTAAGAAAAAAGCAGATTTTTGGGTTAAACCATTAACTGAACCATCTCACAGCAGAAACTGGCTTAATAGAAAGAATATAATACAAAAAATACACCTATATTTGTCTCTTGAAACAAGAGAAATAATTTTTGTTTTAATTTTCAGTCTCAGATTTGTTGCATACTGTTCTAAATATGCTAAATGGCCCTAGGGAAAATAATGAAATCAGTGATATTTTATTTAAGGATACAGAAAAAGAGTTCCTGGAAACTTAAAGTGTTTGATTATGGGATTTTTGTTTGGTTGTTTTTTTAAACAGTTATACTTATCTGATGCCATATGCAGTGAACTAGAAATGGTGTACCTAATTATATTTATGAGGTTTACACAACAAAGCTGATAATCACAGTATTCCTAGTGTTTTCATGCAACCAGGATACATTTCATTCTTTCTTTCTAGCATGCATAATTCAAATATTATTTTTCTGTTTTTTTATGTAATTCTCTTGCCAAGAATGATAGAATCTTTTCAAATTCAATACCAAAATCCTCTGTTGGATTTATTTCCCATTTGCTCTTGTTCATTAAGGATATGGTTGATCTTGTTGAAGATTGCAAAAAAAGTGTAATTTCAGCCACAGGCTCACGAATAATGCTCTGGGTTTACACAACAGTAACTCAGTTAGCTCTTTGAAAAGCAGAGATTAATAATCATGAGAACCTGGAAGTTTTCTGTGGTTAATTAGTACTTTAACACTGCATAATGAATAATATAAATGAATGGAAAGGCAAAATAGCTCAATAGCCTTGAAAATGTCTTCAGAAACAATATTTTCCTTTCATCTTCAGCCTGAAATCCAGCCAAAAGTTGTAAAGCAAAACTAAAACGTAATGATGCTGTAATGATGCAGTGTTTCTTATTTAACAACCAGGCAAAATTTCAGGGTTCTTTGAATAAATAACAGTGCTGTTGTACTTTGACAAGTGATAAATCTTGAAGTGCCTGCTAGAACTTGACCCTGGCCATCATCATTTACAGCTGAGAAATTTTACAGTGATGTGAACAACAGGAAAGAACACATCCCCAGGTGTTTCCTCACAACTCCTTGCAGGGCTGGGAGTAAAAAGGGAGGTCGCCATCACAAACTGCTCCTTGGTAACATGTTAGGGACTCTCAGCACTTTTGCAGTCCCTACACATCTCAGCTACTATGGGGACAGAACAGGGAGAAGACAAAGTGCCTAGCTTCCTGGATGGTCAGCCCCCCGTGAAGTTTCAAGCAAGAAGTCACTGGTTTATTGGTGCTATATCTGTCTCACAGAAAAGTTCTGGCTGCTCCTTGGGCTACGTCAGAAACTACCTGTCAATTTAGATGCCCAGCTCCACACATGAGCCCCTCACCTATCCAGAATAATTTCTGTATAGGGAAATTTCAACCAGTGAAATTTGTTAGATGTTGGTACCTGTTTGCTGTTTACAAAAGCACATGAGTTTTGGTGGTTAAGTTACCTGGCACCAATTTCAAATTTAAGCTTCATGAGAAACACAGTAAGTATTCTTCTCCCAGTCCTATTTGCTCTCTTGTTTGTGTTGCTTGCTCTAATATTTCTGCTATGAAGATACTGAAGTCAGGTTGCCAGTGAGGTACATGATGGTAATAAACCAGTTGTGCTTTCCAACAAAAGTCTCATTTTGTTGGCTGGAGACCTAGATTCAGAACTTCTCACCCTGGTTAAATTTTAAAATGCAGGAGTTTCACCTCCATAAGAGTGGTCAAGCTTGACGCAGGATGTTTTGAAATAACACCTTCTATTTTACCTGTTGAAGCTAGGTAGTTTTTTAAAAAAATATTTAGGTATGTTAAAAAAAAAAAGTATTTTTCTTTTGCATTGATAGATGCTTGATAATCTTGTAATTTGAGTGATAGTATGCTATTATATGAAACCTGGAGGCAAACCCAGAAGGCACCTGGAAAAGCTATAGGGAAGGAAACAGAGTAGGTGCTCCCCAGACAGACATTCATCACCTAAAACCAGAAGACTACTCACAGGTGTGAAGTTTCCTAATTAAAAAAATTCCTTTTTTTCTGGTAATAACTGGAGTGAACTTGTACTCTTTCATGAAGATCATAGCTACGTTTGAGCCAGGGAGATTTCTGATTTTTTTTTTCCCCAAAGATAACTCCATTTTAGTTTCCACATGATCAGAATAAAGAAAAATGTTCCGATTAAAATTGAAATTTTATTAAAAAATTCATTTTGATCCCAAACCAGTCTTCTTTAAAATAGTCCAAAGAAAAAAATCATGAAATATCTACATACCTATGTTTCATCTATGTGATCAAGCATTTAGATTAAGGAACATATTCTACTCTCTATTGATGAAGTCAAGCATGAGTAACTCAATATTAATATAAAAGGTAAGCCAAGCAGTCTTAATGTACATTAATGCTGTCTTTGTCCTTGAGTACATGACCCATGTAACAGTTTGGTGGAGAAAATACAAGCCTATGTGTTTTTTATGGTTTTATATTTGCTTGCTCATCCTTCTAATAAAATCAAGCAAACACAGTATCAATCTGATATACTACAGTTTTAGAGAGCTAATCAAAAGTGGCATAGGATGATGATCATAACTGTGAAAATCCAAGTTACAATTAAAATTGAATCAACAAATCAATGCATTCACATGATCAAACCACCAATTAATACAGCCAGCGGGCAACCAACTAAAATTACTCTATTTCTAATGCAACTTACTCTGGCATTAGAAAATTTGAGAGAAGTTACTTAATACCTATTTTAACAGTTAACCAGTGCAATTAGTTGGCCAAGTCAGAGAGGAATAAAGAGGTTCATTTTGTATCTGTATGCTTGCTTTGAGGATAGACATACAACAGTGTTCAGTTCATTTTAGGAAAGAGCACCCAATGGAGTGTTTCTCTTTATGGCCTCAATTTGGCAAATCCTTATGTCCAAGTTCTTTTTTCCCCTATTCCCAATATAGTGCAGGTTCATCATTAGAAGTTTGGAATTTGGAAAGCATGAAGCATTATTCATGTTAATAGCAGTTCTACATGTTTTTTTCATCTCTTGTTACTTTAGGTTACCTGGTAGAGAAGAATACATATCTTATGATATTTCTGCTGCTGCAGGGGAGACAACAGCACTTCTAGAGAAGATCCATGCTTTTCTAAGATCACATGGTGCTGCTTTGAGTTATGGATCACCTTGCAGTCAAACATCTGGGGCCATGAATTTAATACAGGAAGTGCGGCTCAATATTTTCAGAATGGGCAGACGTTGGGCCCTAAGTAATTATGGAAGTGCCCTTATATCATTTGCCATCATTAATAATCTGAAGGTTCTTCTAGGTGAAGTGTATGTAGATGTTCTTCTAAGAACAGAAACATGGGTTATAATTGAAATGCCTGCCTAAGAGATTGTTACTGTCTTTTATCTTATTAGCTCAGTAATTAACCAGCTTCCTAAAAACAATACATAAAAAATCTAACCAGAACATATCCATCATCACTCTTTCATTCATAAAAATAATTTTCTTACCATAAAAAAGAGAATATGAAAAAGTTTAGAATGTTTTAATGATTTTTAATCTAGGAAAAAAAATCAGAAACAGATATTACATTTTATCACAGTAAATTACATTCATAATTAAGTTTTTTTATTTACATTTATAATTCATACTGTTTTCCCCCAGATAAGCTTAGAACTATGTCCTGTCTATCATATGTTACATATATTTTCTGACCCACTTACATACAAATATGTAAAATTACCTAATTTATTGAGGAATTAATTTTTATTTCCCATTACTGAAAGGCACGATTAGAGAGGAAGACTTCTTTTTAAATAAGCAGGAAGAAATCTGTTTTCTTTGTATTTAGCCTGCAGCTCTTTTAAGATATGCTTAACTGCAGAAAATTTTGTTCCCTATATCTTTGTAGGCATTGGAAAGAATGTGTGTTTGATTAAAAACCAAGGAATGAAAGTGTATTAGTATTGAATATAAGGCCCATAGAACCTAAAGAAACAAGTGATCAGACAGCTGGGGCACCTCTCTTATGAAAACAGGCTGAGACAAGCAAGAGTTGGGCTTGTTCAGCCTGTAGAAAAGAAGGCTCAGGGGAGACCTTTAAACAGTCTTCCAGTACCTAAATGAGGCCTACAAGAAAGGTAGAGAGGTGTTTTTTACAAGTGACAGGACAAGAGACAGTAGATTTAAACAGAAGGAAGGTAGATTTTTATTAGATATTAGGAAGGAATTCTCTCCTGTGAGGGAGGTGAGGTGGTGACACAGGTTACCCAGAGAAGCTGTGGCTGCCCCGTTCCTGGCAGCGTTCAAGGCCAGGTTGGACGGTACTTTGAGCTACCAGGTCTAGTTGAAGGTATCCTTGCCTGTGGCAGGGAGGGTGGAACCAGGTGGTCTTTCAGTCCCTTCCAACCTAAACCATTCTATGATACTATGATGGAAATTCCAGTCAGAAGGCATAGACCTAGAGGAGATGAAGCAACCTATGTAGCAGGCAGAAGTGATGTTGATCATTTTTATAGCTTCCATGTGCTGTGGGATTTTTCAAATTCATTATTTGGCAACAGACACTGGCATTTGGGAAAAGGGCTTTACTTTCCCAAGTGGAGTTTTGGAGCAAAGATACCAAATCAGCATATACTTGTGCAGCTGTTAGAGTATTATTTTTGCTACAAATGCTCTCGTAGAAGTTCTCAGATGGAATGCCAAGCATCTTTGTGAAGAATTAGGTGCTATCTTTGATCTGATCCATGATTCTTAGCATTGAGTTCAAAGTCAAGATCTGCACTGCCCATACATGCAATGGAGGACGCAAGTGTATAAAGTATTGGTGCTCCCTGAGCACCCAGGAGAAGAATTCGAATTTTATTACTCTCTCATTACTTTCTTGACATAGGGAAAATCTTGGATTTCAGGATCAGGAAACTTCTGGTCCCCATTTCAATGAATTGCCTTAGTCCATAAGTCAGGGTAGGCTGCCTTAGAGCACTCAATTTACACATGAAATAGTATGATTTGTTGTTTTTTTTGTTCCCCTCATAGACAGTGGCTCTGCAGATTATCTCTGTTTTCTTTGCTTTCTAAATGGAGTAGAGTTACAGAAAAACTCTTCCTTTTCAGGAAATATTTACCTAATCTTCTGCATGCAGGAACTGTAAAAGCACTCCTATCAATATTAGCCAAATAGTACGATTAGAAAAGAAAGTTGCCCCTGCTATACAAATGTCTTGTAGCAAAAAAAGTCATAATTTCTTCTCAGGATTATTAGTCACTTTTGAACATTTGATCACATATCTTTGTATAATACAATAATCTATGCTCTCAACAGCTCTCGAAATTTTAACAGCTGAATGGTAGGTCTATAAATTGCTTGAGTCTGAACTGCTACGGGCATTATAGTAACAAAACACTAAATCCTATTTGGACATTGCAGCAATTTAGATTAGAATTCTTCTGACAATATTTCACACATCCCATAGCTATCTATATGCTAATGTTTCCAATAAATTATCAGATGTTATTCTACACAACCTTTTTTCCATAAATGACCTGTCATATTCATAATGGCATCTGCATTTGGTGACAATTTTTATTTTATCTAGCAAAAACTGCAGGTCCATAAAAAACTAATTATATAGTTTCACAGTTGATAATATGTTTTCTAGTCTTATGACTAGCAATATGTAAACTGATTCAACACAAAAAAAATTATCCCTAAACTCAGGGGATTTTCAGAGAGCTGTACCAGTTTTATAAATGACAGACAAGATTTCATAGTTGTTATCCTAAGGCATCACTTCTTGATCTCTTCTGACCATCGCTGAACAAAGTTTATTCTTATATTCCACATTTTTGTCCAGTATTTCTATTTCACAACACATTTACTTTCTAAGCTTGTACAGCAAACCCCCAAAATAACTGGAACTATAGACCCTTTCTTCTCCTCATATACAGAACAAAGACAAATATTTCAAGACCCCCAAAATGAATTAAAGAATTACACCCAAAGACTGTCCTGGTTTGGAAAGGGCAAAGAAGCAATACCATAGGTATAGGGTAAGCGTGAGTTGTAAGGCTCTTCTGACCTCTTTGTGTCACACTCAGATTCAGTTCAAGTGCAACAGCCGAAGGCCAAGTATCTCCTTTCTCAAAGGTGCAATGGTATTCTGAGACAAGTTAAGATGATATGCATAATTTGTCACCTACATCTCTTTCCTTCTGGGTATTGTCAATGTCTGATTATACTGATAAAAAATGACGTCTTCAGAAGAAAGCATTTTTATTCACCTGAAAGTTCATAAGTTATAAACATTCCTATGTATGCATATTTCTCCTTAATACTTCCTTGATAAATTTTGGCAGACTACTTTCAACCAGCTAATTCTGTCTCTGGTTGGAAGAGACAGAGTGCTTGGAGAATGCTGCTTCCTTCCAAGGATTTCCACTGAGTCCTCATGAAACTTCAGCTTCTCTAACCTTAGTAAGTTTTGCTCTTGAGCCCCATAGCCTCCTTCATAGAATAATCTTTATCAGATATACCTTGGAGTATTTCCTTCCTCATATGTCATTGAGAGATGATTGAACTATCTGTGTCAAACTTCTTTCTTTACTACTGTTCCATTTCCTGTTGTCATCTCCCCTATAGCACTCCTGGGATATAAGATCATCCAAAATAGTGTGATAGATCTGGCTTGATTTTAATCTGTTAAGGATTCGAGCTTGCTTATTTTAGACCAATAATAAAAATAAGAATGAGGATAGATTGATTTACAGTTGACTAGCAGTCTTTATTTAGCCTATTCTGAGTTGGTCTTATGCTACTGACTAAGACAACACTGGTTGGTAAACAAACATATGGAAGATATCTGTAAGCATGACACACTGTTTCCCCACATGGTTCTCAGCAATGCAGTATGTGAATAATTCACTTACAGTTCCTAGGTCCAGCAGAATTCAGTTCTGTAGTAATCCTCAGAACGTTAACAACTGATTTTACAGATCCAGATCTTGTGAACATCCCTCTTACTGACAGTTTGCACAACTCTAAGCCTACATCTGTCATTTTATTGTTACATCCTCTATTATTTGCTGAGATACTAATATCCAGGATCAATTTTATATGAGCAGCTGATTATGTTTTCTGTTGCTTAAATGTTGGGATAGCACATTAAAAAATACTGCTTGGTAGGAATTTATCACTTTACAACAACGTTATTGTTTTTCAAATAAAAAATACATAAATTGTTAATTCTCTGGAGCATCAATAGCGTTTAAAATACCAAGCGCAATATCACCTACTTAGGCTCTCCAGTTATTGCAAAAATGCAGATGCAAGCATTGTTGAACAAAACTGAAAAACTTTTTTTTTTTTTTTTTTAAATCAAAGAGACACCAAGTTTGTAATCTCTAGTAATTATTATTTTGTTCCCCAGCTCAGGACTATGTTGTTACTAGATTAGGCTAAGGCTATTCCATGGAAAGTTTGTAAGTTAGTTTGTGATTTCAGTATCACCTTGCTGATTTTGGTACCTTGTGCTAAATTCTCTGATCCTCAGATTTTTGCAGTCACAGCCTCTTTGGTGATTACCTCATAACTCACAGGCTGTCAAGGCACTTTCTTTGTTATTGTTATCTATTATGAAGCTAATGTATGAAACTTGTGTCTCCATGCACTGAGGCATAAAACAACTCATCGGTCTATTCTCACTCCTTAACTAGGTCTGAGATTTCAGCAGATGGTCAATATGCACAGTGCATATTCTAGAGCTTTTGGAACAAAGAACATCAAAGAACATCAACAAAATGAGCCCTGTTGCTTAATTCACAAATGTATTCTCCTCCCTTTCTTAAGACAAAAGCATCTTAAATTTATCAATCATTTTGAGTTTCAGAGGCCTACCCTGAGCTTTGTCATGCAAACTAACTTCTTTGCGTTGTATCTTGGGAAGTAGTTTGAGCAAAGCAGCTCTCACCTTGCACTATTTCATTCTGTTTTCTTTTCTGCTCCCTGAAAGGGACTGTCAGAAGCCATTTCCAGGGGGTAAAAAAAGCAGTCTAGCTTTTCTTCTCTTCAGTACACTGATACAGTAGATAAACCTAGCAAAAGTAAACCAACTTAATAGGACTCTTTGGGTACAGAATTATTAAAAAAAAATCTTTTCTAATTTCAAACATGAAGATGTTTTTTGCACAGTAATCCATATATTTAGTAATTCTTTTTCCAGATAATTTTGAAAACCAAGTGATAGGCTTGGGAAAAAAAGCCCCAGAATAGCAAGAATAGATCTCTTTGTTGTATATTTTTTAGGAAGCAACTAACAATCATCAGCTGAAATCAGATTCCAAGAAAAGATCTAAGGTCATACTTAAAAAAGTGGTCACATGTAATATCATTATTTGCTGGATTATTTAAATAAGGAGAGAAAGGGAGAAGTGTGATGGAAGGATAAAACACTGTGAAAGAAACTAAGCGTGAAGTAAAGGAACTGACAGATAAAAGAGAGAAGAGAAAAAAAATAATTCCTAAAACCAGAAAAATAATTACAGATAAAATGTAAGAGGAGACAAAAGGACAGAAGCGTAATGCACTTGTAACTTAATAGAAATATGGTAGGACACACAGCATGACAGAAATTCTCTTTTTTGTATTCCTTTCATTTCACTGTTGCATCTAATTAATTTTCCATTTTTGAGATAAGAGTTTGAATGTTGTACCTCTATTTCCTCTCTGGCTTTCGTAATAATTATTACAGTTTCACCTTTACTTAAATCTTGGGTTATGATGTGAAAATTGCTCCTAGTAATTTATCCATGAACTTCCTGATTTTACATAACTTTATAATTCAGCATCAATAAACATAAAGTATTGTCTTGGCTTCTGTAGAGGAAGAATTTTCTTCTCTCTCTAGGAGAAGGAAAGAATTTTCTTCCCAGTTGCTGGTGCAGTGCTGTGTTTCAGCTTTAGTCTGATCACAAAGCTGATATAACACACCAATGTTTTTTTTCAGTTGTTGCACAGTAACACTTGCCCTGATCAAGGACTCTTTAGTCTCTTATGCCCTGCCAGTGAGGAGGACATGAGAAGATGAGAGGGAGCAGAGACAGGACACCTGACCCAAACCAGCCAAAGGGGTATTCCATACTGCAGCACAGCATGTCCAGTATATAAACTGGGGAGAGTTACCCAGAAGTGACCTATCACTGCTTGGGATAGGCTATGTATTGGTCAGGGGGTGATGAGGAATTGTATTGTGCATCACTGCTGGTTTGTTGTTTGATTTTTGCTGGGTTTGTTTTCTTTTTAAATTGAGTTTAATTGGGGGGTTTTTGGCTTTGTTTTTTCTTTGTTTTTTTTTTTAACAGAGTTTTTTGTAATCTCCTTTTAAATTGTTATTATTATTAATTTTTGGTACTGTATTTCAATTATTAAACTGTGTTTGTCTCAACCCATGGGTTTTACCATTTTTTCCCATCCCTCTCCATCCCACTGTGTAGGGAGGAGAGTGAGTAAGTAGCTTCATGGTACTTAGTTGCTGACTGGGGTAAACCACAAGTGTACAGTATATATGCTTGTATCTCTGACTCTGTAGTTTCAAATTCTTGGTTGAGCATTATACATATGTAATGATCGTACTGTTATTTGCTTCTTCATCTTAACTCTAGAAAACCACTGAGGAATGCATGTTTTTAAGATGTTCTTAATTTATGACTCTCCAGATTTTCTAGAAACCTTGCATATATTTACTGGGCTTTAAAATACTACATCAGGATGTATAATCTGTCATTGAACATGGGTTAATAAAGCAGTTATTCAAACATACAGAATGAGTGGACAGTTTAGCTTGGGTAAATAACAGCTTATAAAAGGTGAAGCTATTTTCCATCAAAATATTAAATGTATACATGCAATATTCCAATATGTGCTGTTGAGTCATGGTACCATTAAGTTCATATCTACTCCACCAAATGACCAGGCTTGAAATGAAACTTGGGCCTGTAATAGAATTTAGATATCTTGCAGGACAAAAAACAGCCCAGAAATAATCTTTGTCTTGGTTTTTTATTCTTTGAAATGTAAATGGAGCAAAATTGTAATCATACAGTTAAGATACACAGAGGATTATTTTAGCTTTACATTAGCTGTTGCTGCAAAAGTATTTTGCAAGCTCTTTTAATGCTTTAACCTACTGGTTATTCAGTATGTCACATAATCATAAAGAGACTCATTTTGCATTCTTATGCAAGCAAAACTCCCATTAAAAATCAACTGACATTTTGCCCAAATTAGCTTGTCAGTTCAGACATAGAGCTACTAACAGACTGTGAAGACTGTCAGTATATATGCCATTCCTATTACAGAGCAACTGACGTCGTTTAAATTCCACTTATATTGTTAAAGATAAAGATAGAAATTTAATCTAGGAATTAAAGATAACTTCAGTCTGATCAAAATTCACATTATGCTCAGAAAGGCCCATTTCAGAAAAAAAAGGATATTTAAAAATAAGGAACTACTTACATTCATTCCTATTCAAAACATGTACAGCCTGTGCTGAACTGAGGCCAAAGAATGTTTTGGGATCCCCAAAGATGCTACAGAAAGCAAATACATACACATGTCCCCAAATGAGTGCTTAAGTTTTATATTTTCCCTACCCTCTGGCTGGAGAAAAAGTTATTTTAAAATTCATCTCTCAATACCAGCACTTAGAGATTTTCTTTGGCTGGACTTTCAATGGTTGGATTCATACCTGAGAGAGAGGACTCAGTAGTTTAACGTATGTATGACAAGGTGTCATGGTTTAAGTGCAGTCAGTAACCCACGCAGCCTGCTGAACCCAGGACACAAGGTCAGCCAGACCTTGCATATACACAGTATATATACTTCTCTCTTTCCTTCTTTGAGAGAAGTAGACTAGGCTACAATTTTCAATTTTCTTCTTCAATGAGGAAAAATCTTCAAAAAAAGTTATTTAATTTGGAGCAATTAATTCTCACCCCAGAGTCTTACAACACATTTATGATGTGATAACCTCACTCTGACAAAAAAAAGCTGTATATTTTAAATAGAATAAACAACTTGTCACATAGATGGTGATTCTCTTCTACATCAGCCAAAGAGTCAGGAAAGAGAGAAAGCACTGGAAATTTGGCTGAAAAATCTCAAAAAAAATAAGATGACCTTTGAAAATCTGCCATCAGGCTTCAGAAACCTTTCAAGCATCAGATTAGTTTTTATTCTTGAGATAAGAAAATGAGTGAAAGATGTTCTTGTTATGATGATTTCTTGCTGAAATCTTGTCTGAAGTATGAGATCCATTCAGGGAAAATGCACAGCACAGAAATTATAACTACCTAGGTATAAAAGAAGTCATAGCTTTCAAAGTCAACACAACTGTCTCCTGTAGATGCCAGTAATTAAATTCCTTTTATCTGGTAGAAGAAGCGCTGCCAGCTTCCTATAATGAACTGAACATCACCTCAAGGCTTTTAAATCTTAGCACTTTTACAGTCATTCATCAAAGCTTAAAATACAGATCTCATGTATTTTATGATAGAAGCCAACAGTGTGCATATATGTTTGGACATCAGAAGAGCCCTATTTGTAGGGCAGCTCCCAAAAAGAAAAATTCTAAAAAGAAAATTAACTTGACATAAATTAGCAATTGTGAATTAAATCTCAGCAAAATAAGTTGTCGAGTGTGCAACGAAGAAATGGCTAGAAGAAGCCAAGATTAAAAAAAAAAGTATGAGTTTCAGAACAGAATGCAAGAGTTTATATGTAGTATTAAAAATTCCACTTTCTTGTTTCCATAAGTATCATCAACTCACTCAGGCAAGGTAGTATGTTGTAGTCCCTGTCACATTTATGCTAAGAAACTTGGAAGCTTTGCCTTGGCATCAAATAGAGATTCTCATGATTTCCATGTTCAGTTCCTCAACAGAAAATCCTGAGACACAGAAATAGTTCAATTTTTTAATCCTGTGTAGGGGAAGATCTGGGTTCTCTGATTTAGGGAAAACACATGGGCAAGGTTGTCCTACCACTTTTTACTCTGCAAACTGAGGTTCCCAAGCAGTTCACCATGTGTGACAATGGGAAACAGGGAATTCTCTGATGGGAACCATTTACTGATTGTTAGAAGGGTGGAGAAGCTGAAATAATTCTGTGAAATGTTCACCTTCGGTGAATCAACATACATAAATCTCTTCCTAAATAGCTCTACAGCAGCTCAAATGGCTTACTTCATAGTTGTGCAAGTTTACAATCGCCCGCTTAACAGGCCATATCACATACCTTAGGTAAAGATGAAATTACAATGAAAAAAATAAAGGCTGTTTGAACTTGTACTTATGATTCTTCCTACCTATGAAGGAAAACAAGACAAAAAGTTGTATTAGTTTAACTCTAAATTGAAAAAAAGGTAGGGCAGACCAGAGAAAAATATTTTTGCTTTTTCAGGGTTCTGTGATATAAACAACTGCTTTTTCTCACCCAAAGCCCACCTGTGGCACAACTCGAACCTTTCTGAGTTTGGCTATTTTCCCTTTGAGACTCACATGGAAGTCTGTCCAACAAATGATTATGACAAATGACCAGCTGCTAACTTACTCTAAAATTATTTCTGCTGATCTTTTTCCTGCTCCCCCCAAAGGTCTTCTAAAGCTTCAACACAGTAATATTTTATTCTGTGCAGCTCATTTATTTTTCTTTTCTAGAATCCCTTTGCAAGAAGAACAGGTTATTACTTGCATTCAATTTAGGTAGGTAAATACTTTATTCAGCCATAACTTGGCCAGCTGAATGAGTAATAGCAGCAATTCTTACCTCAACTCGAAGCATTCCCAGGTCAAAACACTCCCAACTGTGCTTCCAGCCTGGTGGAGGATCTCACTGATCATTCACCTTCCTTAGATTTTAAGAAAGAATTGCTTCAAGGTCCTAACTGGTTTTCTTTGGTTTTCTAAGGGGAGTCAGAATAAGAATTTTGAGAGTCCAAAAATGTCAGAACGTGTGTACTAATGGCTGTTTGACTCCTACCTTCAATGTGCATTTTCACATCTCTTCTTTATGTTCTGGGGAGAGGGAATGAATAAGAAACTATAGCTAGGCATCTATTAACACTTCAGCAACTGAAAGTAGAATAAATATACATAGAACTTTTGTCACAGAAACAGTAAGTAGTTGTTATTTATCTTTTTATTCATGTTTAATTTTTATTTTACTAAGTTTCCACCCAAATGTGGGTTTGTGGTTTTTTTTTTTTTTGCTATTCTTCACAGTTCTAAAATCACTGCATAGTAAAATACCAGTATCTACCATTTTTCCAGGCAAGTCTGCCTCTTTGAAAACCAGGAAACCACACAAATATATAGTTATGGTGAAAGGGGAATGAACATAAAGAGGCAGTGTCTTCCTAGGCAGAAGGGGTAGGCTGTCCTTCACCAAACTGTGCTTATAAAATTGCAGAACCCTTGCTTCTCTTGCCTCCAGCAAACCTATTCTAAAATTACAGACTTAGTACTGTAGTCCATATAAACTCCATACAAACTCTTGCTTGTGCTTCCTCTTAGCCTCACTTACACCTCCAAATGTTGATGGGATGGTAATGAGAGTATTTACAGTTGCTCTACGTAATAAAATATTCTCATTGGATATGTTCATTCTTTTCCTCTAACCCACATAATATCTTTCTTTTGGATTCACTTTTGTCAATTTTGCTTAGATACTTTGTTGGCAAGACAACAGAGAGACTTACTGTGTAGCTATGGAAAACACACACCTCAGGTATCTGTCCAATCTGGTAACTTATTTCTTCTGTCTGCTTGTACTTCCTGATCATCGCAGATCTGCTGACAGTTTGCTATGTGCTCTTCTGTGTGTGTGTTTATTCTGGGCAGCAGTCATATATGTGATTCATGGATCAGTATCAAGGTTACTCAACCCAACGGAGTGGCTTTTGCTTTGTACATGTTAAATTATTGAGCAGTCTCTTCTTTGCCTCACTGAATCTGTATTTTCATGCTCCATCAGCTTGTCTATTTTATTTTTTTTTTTTTAAGTAAACTTTAGTTCTTTTGAGCAAGGACTTTCTTTTTATTTTGTTTGTACATCTAGCTCAATAACATTAGCTGAGCTAGATACACTGGAAGATTCCAGACCATTCCAATTCTAATTGTCCACAATATTTTGATTCAGTGCTGTGCTAAACAAAATCAAATGTAATTTGTTTTATATGAGATGCATAAATTCTTGTTCAAAGCTGTGTTGACCAGATTTCTGATTGCAAGACAAGGAAGGATTCTTATAACATGATTGATAATTCTTCAGAGTTTAATTGCCACCTTGTTTGTGCTAAGCATTGGGTTTGTTTGTTTGTTGTCTAAAAGATAATATTATTAACATCAGATCAAGTATCTTTAAGTGTCTTTGTCATTGAAATACAGAAATAAGCCAGAAGACTCTCTACTAAACTGCTTTCCAGAGAAATTCTGCCTCTGCAATGACTTTATCACAATATTTCTCCAGTATTTCTTCTATCATCTTTCTTTAAAGTTGAGCATTTTGAACATCTCTTTTAAACTAAACCTAGAGTTCTTTTATCTTAATTGATCTCCAAGCTTTCTAATCTGATGAATTTAGAGAGCTGCATTTTTTGAATGCATACATACACTGACATGTATACACAGACATCAGTGACAGGTGCTATACATGGTCTGCTGGTAAGTTAAACGTTAATGTTAAACATTTGTAACAAGTATCACAATTTAGATTTAAGGTAAGATTTAAAATAACAATTTTAGGCTGACCACTGTCACATTAGTTGCTTCCATGTAGTTATGCTATTCTTCTTCCCTTTGTAGATCTTTCTCTGTCATGTTGTACTGTCCCTTGGAATTTTCATTTTTTCTGTTCTTCTACTTGCCATTTACTATTATTGCTACCAAAGGAAGTTCACAAAATTGCTTTAATTACTATTTTCCTTTTAATTTAGTTAACCCTAATGAGACATTAATTTTCCTCATTAATATGGTACATGAGACATTTCCTAACAATGGGTTGTTTCACAGATAAAAATTGATTTTTCACTTTGTACCATAAATCATTCCAACAGGGCAAAGCATTCAGTGGTCTTTTTTTTTTTTTTTTTCACATTGAGAAGCAAACTAGTAGAAATTGTTTGTTCTCGTTTGCAGAAACAGAGTGGTTCATGTACAGGTGCATCGATGTCTTGTGGTTAGTCAGGATTTCCTTCCGTTACCCTTAGGGAAGTCCACTAGTCCTCTCTGTATTACAGTTTTGTCATTCTGTTAAGAAATTTCTCAGTGATAGATTTTTAGTTGTCCAGAGGGACCTATGGTAGAAGACTTTGCGTTTCAAACAGAGATGATTTCCCACAATGAAGTATATGAGCAAAAGGTTCATGCTATTTCTTCTCTTAAGCATATAAAAAATGCGTTCCCACTCTTCCACCTCCCTTTTCATGCATTAAATTAAACAGAATTTTTCCAGCAATTTGCTAAAAGGATCTGTAAACAGCTAGGAAAGGATCTGTGGCCTACAACTCCAGGGCAAACTAGAAGGAGGGAGCACAGAAAATTGTCTTGATTCTCCGTCAACATCAGGCAAAGAGCTGCCTTTCCACATTTTTTGGCACAATTGTGTTTGAACAGTAACAGAATCATAGAATATTTTCTGTTTGAATAGACCTTTAAAGATCTCCCTTTCCCTTTTCAGTGACAATCATGCCTAACTAACCATGTAGCCTTTCTACAAGAGGATCTCACAGATCCCAAGGTGAAGGAGGCATTGCTAATTCCACCTCGTAGATGGCAAAGTGTAGTAGTCTGTTTCCTCCTGCTCTGTGCTGTGCACTGAAGGGTGAAGGTGAACACAGGGCCCCCAGCTCCAGGACAGTAGTAATGGTACATGGCTTTCCTTTCACGAGTTCCACTAGCTTTAGTTGGAAGTGTGAATATTTCCTTTTCTTCCTATATCAATTGGACACTTGAGGCAGTAATAAAGACAGAGTAAGAAAGAAAACCTGAATTATTCATTTCCTCTTAAGTGAGGTGTTGCCTGATGGTTACTCTAGGCAGTATGCATACTGCTAAACCTTAAGCCCTTAAATACTCATCTTACTTATATATTGCTTTGAATCCATCTCAGCTGAAAGGGAGAACTTATACCAGTTTGCACTTTGAATGATTTGGCCATAGCATTTTTTTTTAGTCAGACCTGGGCCGTTTACAGTGAAATTTATTACCCCAAGTGGGTTTTTGTAGGAGGGTCTTGCTTTCCTTCAGTTATGAGTGAAGCCAAGAGAGACAGAACAGTTATGTATGGTGTCCAAGGTCTGGTGGCATATATATTCTGCTTTATAGTTAGAATCATAGAATCATAGAATGGTTAGGGTTGGAAAGGACCTTTAGATCATCTAGTTCCAACACCCCTGCCATGGGCAGGGACACCTCACACTAAATCATATCACCCAAGGCCTCGTCCAACCTGGTCTTGAACACTGCCACGGATGGAGAACATGTTCTAGACATGTTAACTGGTCAATAACAGTCCTTTGATTATTTAGTTTAATACATTTAAGTTTTCCTTTTTTTTCAAGCATGTTTCTGTCTTCATCTTATGCTGATACTGGTAAGAATATATTACGAAATATTCTTGAGGAATATACACTGTAATGCCTGAATTTCAGGCCATGTGACAACATAAGAGAAATAATTTCAACAGCAGAATTCAGATGTTTTAATGACTGTTACTTCTGTTAAGTTTTCATTATCCACCACATTTATTTTTTAACATGGATTAAGATATCTCCGGTCTGACTTACTACAGCACCCTCTTATTTTCCTGAGATAAAAGTGCTTTACCTACCTTCCCCCACCCCCTAAGATTATGCATATCTGTGGTTGGATGTTGACTTACTTCTGGGTTGTTCAGAAGTAATCAAAGTTATTTCATGACATTGCTCAGCACCTTACCTTAGGAGGTAATCTCTATATAGCTGCATCAAATCTGTTGTTAATTAGATTCAGTATTAATCTAGTGGTATAATTTTGTCCCTGAAACCCATAAATCTTTGAGTTTTCAGGGTAAGTTTCTGTTGTGTGAAACAAAGTGGAAATGATAGGTTTGAAGAGTAATTCATAGAGTTCTTGATATTTTTATTCCTCCATCTAACATAGTGCCATACCATGGAAATTGTTTGCACCCTGTTCATGTGAATCAACATTTTTCATAAAGCAAAGGGAATAATTTTGTTTTCCATTGAAGTCAAGAAAGAAGAACATGGGTAAGGTTGACAAGCTAGATATCCATTAGGATGAAGACTGAATTTCCACATGAAAGCTGAAAAGGATGTTTCATTTCTTCCTAAGCTCCATACTGAAACACAGCTATGGTGCTGGCTGGTGTCTGTTACGCTCACTAGTGTGTGTACAATGAATGGCATTATAAGGAGGCTGAGCCTGGATGCATCAACACCATGATACTTCCTGACATGAATGATGTTCATTGTTAATAGAAGCCTACACAGAAAAATTATTTTCCCAGCTTTATATCTTTGATTTATTTCTACACAGATGACTACATCATGCCTCTTTTCTCCTTGTAAAAAAACTTTATTTTCTTGAAAAATTAAACAAATTTTTCACCTTTATAATTAAGCTTGACCTTATTTTTGCTTCGATCTAAATTTTCTGTAGTTCCATGAAAGCTTCATTGTTAACCTGTTTTCAGAGAACTGACATGAAAAAGTAGTAAGTAAAACACAATACGCAGCAGGTAGAAAAGTCTATACACCACATGTTCAAAATGGCAATGGGTACCAGTGAAAGTTCTTGTCCAAGGGAAAAATTGTCATTATGGTTCACCACTTTTACCTAATGTGTATTTTCTATTTACAGAAAGTGATAATGAGTTTCAAATAAAACTGTAGACCTTATGTTCTCTCCCCAGTTATCCAGCAATTCCTTCTATTTCAGAAATTAGGTAGCTGTAAATTTAGGTTTGAATTGAACAGCATTTTGCCAATTTTCTCTTTGTTTTTCTGGTCACAAGACAACAGATCAGTGGTTAATAAAGATTAGATCAAAATTCATATTCTGAGATGTCAGTTTTCCACCGCTTTTAGAATGAACATTTTAAATATTCTACAAGTACAGATCTTACAAGTATACAAGCATAAATACTATACAAGTACACTGTTCTTACATGATTTTCAACATTTGAATATCTATCCCTTGACAAATGCGTGCTCTTGCTAGGAAACATGCAAGTCAGTGGGACTAAGTCAAATTCTCCATTGAAAAGTAACCTTTTCCCATTTATCAACTGAATTCAGAAATAGCCAGTGACGAAGGAACTGTATTACATCTGTAGAAGAATTCATTGTGAATGAAGGGCATGCCTCATTTGGTTATTCACTACAGGTATATCCCATTATGCCATGTGCATATTTAGTTGAGTTTCTATATTTTCTTCATCATCTTGCACAGGCAAAGTAATAAGCACTCATCCACCTGCATGCTTGAGTAAACTAGTCTCCATGACTATGTTTGCGTCTTGCTTTTGGCATCCAGCTACCTTCTACTGACAACTTTACCAGGTAAAGAGATATGTGGAGTGGTGGAGTCTATGTGCATGGGGACACCACTGAACAAGTTTATCTTCAAGCTTCCACTAAATAGCTGGTAGAGTGACTAGGAAAAATACTATTTCATTGATTTACAGCCTATGCCACAAATGCTGTAAAATATTACATAAATATGTTCCAAAGGAGCTCTGGGAATCTTGTATGTCTGGCCTTACAGTAAAAGCTATGATTATTTTAATGACAGCTAAAAGTAAAGAGAAAATGGGTGTTGTATTAGTTGAATTTTTACAGAGCTGTATATAGTGAATTCAATAAATATACAAAAATTCTCTTAATACACATTTTTCAAAAAAGCATTCTTAGAAGTATAATGCCTGATGACAAAGAAGTTTTAAAAATACATTAAACATTCACTGCATCAATGATACTAGAGTAATACATCACTTTCACACATTTATTTACTGTCCTTTTTTTTCTGTATTCCAGACACAAATGTTTTAGGCTTATTAGTTTAGTATTTTATAATTTGATTTTCAAAGTTATCATTAAGACAAGTTCTGACTTCAAACAGTTTTTCTTTTTAATCAAAAACAGGTTAGCGTCATGTCAGGAAGTATGTAGTCTCATAAGCAGTGGGTTATATTCATTGTTCTTTCTTCTCATTTCATGCATTAAAGCATCTCTTTCAAGTATCATAAGTACAAATAATTTTTCCAAGGGCATAGAAAGATTTCCTTTTAATGTATGTTTGTATTCATTCTTTCCCTTTTACAGCTCATGTACCCTCACACACATTTGTCCTTCACTTTACTAAGCCAAAAACATTCTCATACAAATATCATTAAAACACAAAAAGGTTAGTGGCTTCATCATACTTGTTAATTTAATGCTAGAGTTTATCATACTATAAGGTGACAAGAAAAAATGTTACAAATATATGTATCCAGAACATGGCCTTGGACAATAAAGAATATACACATGCCAAACCAGTAAGTACCAGTGGTGGGTAACACTTCTAATTCAAATTGCTCCACAAGAATTAAAATAAATAAATAAATAGTTTTCAAGTGAAATCATGGCTGGCTGAACCTTTCACAACCTTGTGGTTGCATTTCATGTTTTGTAAGTTCAAATGAAAATCTCAGTTGTTTCTGCCACTAAACTTCCTGTCTATCTCTGATTCCAACAGCTCCAAGGAGTCCAACATGAAGCTCTGATGTGATATTTGGCAATGAAAATACCTTAATGAATCTGAGTGAACTTAATCTTTACCATAATCTATAAAAAGTCCTGGTAGGAAAATGGAGTAGATTATATTTAGAAGGCTTAATCGTCTTTATATTTGAAGATGTGATGGTATATCAAAAAGATATAAGACACAAACTTATTTTATCACAGGCTAAAATACTGGGCTATATTTTCTGTTTATTAATTAATGGTTCTTTCCAGGTAAGCAGAAGAACTAGAAATAGTTATTGATTTTGCTACTGTTTTGTCACAGGAAATTAAAGGTTTTATCTAAAGTACATAAATCTCAGGTGGGGAAGAATTAATGTATTCTGAGCATACTTTAGAAATGCATGACTAGTAAGGTAAAGAGGTCAAATGTGTTTGAAAATCTATTCAAATTTATTAATTTTAATGTGTTGCTGGTAGCTATAAACCCCTAGCAATTCAGAGTTATATATAAGTATTCTTTTAGCTATAAAAATCAAAGAAGTTACATCTGTCCCAGAAGTAAGGTTGTATTTTGTACATATATCAGCAAAATTAATGAGTACTGTCAAGCATTCAGTCACAAATTTTTCAGCTATCATAGCACAAAGATAGTATTAGCATACAAGAATTGTTTCAGCAATAATGTAGTTTACAATTCAGCAATCACAGAATTGGTTTGTGTTGCATAAGTGCTTTTTCACTCCCTGAAAACATGGCAGGATTAGTTTAGATATTTTTAAATAAATCTGAAAAGAATAATATTCTTCCTAGACCCAAAATCTGTGGGTATGATGGAGCTGCTCTTTTTTCTGGAAATGCTTTTCAATTGCCATACTTGATCAATAGTTTATTTAATTTGATTGTGCTATCTATAGATTATTATTTTGATTTCTGTGTTGACTAGGGAGATAGTTGATCCCAGTTCACTTCGTTACATCACCTTATGCATTCGTAGACACTTTTGTCTCCCTTCATCCATCTTTTTGCTAGATGGAGCAATCCTACTCTATTAATCTTTCTTCACTGTTCCTAGTTTTAAGTTTTTAAAAAATGTTATTGCTCTCATCTAACCCATCTCATGTTTGACAGTGTCTGATTTAAAATGTGGCTTTCATGCTGAATTCATTGCTCCAAAAGAAAAGACACATGGCAGAATGCCAAAGCAAGTTTTTTACGTAAGACACTCTTAAGTAAAGACTTAGTAGCTAATGTATTCATTGAGGTAAGCTCCTGTTTCAGCTGTTGCAGAGGACATGCATGGTTTATCCTTCTGCATTTGATGAGTGCTGATGTCCAGAAGAGCTTTCTTTTTAGGGGAAGCCAAACACTGCTTGTTTGGTTTTGGTGGATTTTTTTGTTTGTTTTTTTTTAATGAACACATTTTTCTATATTTGTAATCCATTCATCAACTTGTGTTAATTATCCTGAATATGTTCAACTTCAGTAAGACAATGGAACTGCTTCAGCTAAAGGAATGCAACTGCATAGAACTGGATTTTCTAATTTAAATTTTACATATAAAAATATGATGTTTTCAGCCATTAATAACTATATTAACTTTCATATTATGTATTTGCACTAGTTTTCCCTGTTTAGAAAGAAAGATTTTTCACAAGATCTTATTCAAAAGGAATCTGTAAGAAAAATGTTTTAGCATGGGCTTAGCTAGATGCCCAGCACTACAAATGGTAGACTCTGAGTGTAAAAAAAAAAAATACTTGCTAAAATGCTGTTGATTACATGGCTAAATTTCCTTTTCTTTCTTCATCTAAATCCTACATTTTTACATTTTTTAATCTATGATTTCTTTTTATTTTGTGTGGGGAAAAAAACACCCATAACATTATCAAGCCATTATATTCAACACAGCAAAAATGAAATAAAAAATGCTTTTTTTTTTTCTATTTTTCACTGTAATGACAACATGATTATGCTTTTTCCTGTTTTTTTGGTGTTTTTTTTTTTTTTTAGCAACTTGCATACTATGTCTTAATGGAGATCAGATACTTTTGCAATATCCCCAAAGTTTACTGATATTCAAGCAAAATAAGCCTCTATTGTTTGAGTTTGATTTTTAGCATTCTTAAATGTTCTAATAAAATTCTTGGACAGAATGAACTGCATGCTTATAAATAACATCTTGGCATTTTGTTGTCAGATGATCAATTTAAACATCAATCAAACTTTCAATCTTCAAAGTGTATGCATTATTGTAAAAGTGTCAGTTTGTTTGTTTACTGGGCTGGATGCTCTCAAGTATTATCTCTTTTCCCCCTAAAGGTCAGTTTGAAATTTCTTTAATTTTCTTGTAAAAGTCTATGAAATTTTTTTGAAGTTGTGGTCCCATTTCTTTCTTCTCAAATTAACAGAAAATGGCATCTGTAATGCTGCCTAAGACACATCAATCTATACTTGTGGCAGATATATTATCTGTGAAACTGGTTCAAGAAAACTGTCAGATCTCACTGGGAAAATTAAGCTTTCTATTAGGGGAATGAATCGTATATGACAGATACTAATGGTAGGTTGGAAGAAGTTACCGTTTGTGAACTGCATCTCAGCTTCAAGTTCTTTCACACTTCACAATTATAGTAGCCATCTCTTATTGCTCATTTAATTTATATATATTTTTGTTCATATAATTTGCTGTGCTATTCCACAGATTTAGGGAGACATACCAAAAAGAATTATTCAAGATATTACTGTTATTAAGATAACAGGTGAATAAATTATAATTCTTAAGCCTTCATTTAACAAAAAACAAACACAGAAATCTTTTAATTGACCTCTAATCTAATTCTGTTTTACTGTTTTTCTCCTAACGTACTTCTGTGAGAAGATGTTTCTTACAGCAGGGATGGCTAAACTTTCACAGACTGAGAGCTGGGAAAAGAATCTCAGAAAGACACGTGTTGAAAAATGAAATAATAGAATCAGTACTCTATCAATAAATATAATTTAAAAAAAAACAATAAACTGTTATATTTAGTAAATATTTTCACATAATTGTGTGTTCTGTATATTATTGTTATTTTTTTTTCTCAGTAGAGGGAGTAATTTTATGTTATTAGAAAAAACTACAACACAGGTGTGGATGAAAATTATACCACCTTACCATTGTAACGTAGGAGATCATAGCATGGCCTTAAGAAGTGAATTATTCCATTTCCTCAGGATATTCTGGGAATGGGACCAAAAATCTCAATTCCTCAGGGATCAGAAGTCTCAGTTCACAACTGTTCAACCCTCCTTATCTATTTTCATACCAGCACAATAGCATACTTCCTGGCCCAGTACTCTGCCATTTTTCCCTGCTCTTTTCCTATAGACTGCTCTTCTTCATTTCCCTCCTCCTTGTTTTTCTACAAAGAATGAACCAGCCACCGTCCCACATTGATTTACATTCAGACAAAGCAAAAGTTCATTTCTTGGAAGCCTTCACCATTTTAGCTTGATTTTACCTCTATTTTCCTTTGTATGCTTCATCCATGTAGTAATAGAGTGAACCTTTGTTAAGTTCTGCTTTTATAAATTCATATTAAAACTACTCTTGCTAATACCTTTGATGATCATTTTTTGAGCGGCTCTAAAACACTCATTTTGCAACATTTTTTTTTTTGGCTGCAGGATGCTAAATCAGATTTAGCAACAATGCTGCTGCATCAATTGCTAAAGAATTGAAACTCTTGTCTGTGAACCCCAAGACTGACTAAGAAGTTTCTCTTGATATATCTGGAAAGGTTATTTCAAAAATGTTTTCATGCCTGATGAGTAGCTGACTCTATGTGCACTCTTAAGGTGCTTTCATTCAAACCCTGACATTACACAGGATGCTGCTGCAAAAAGCTAACTCTGAATGCGCTGTAAAAACATACTGATAATTAGATCTCGATTTTGAGAAATGATGGCTGACAGCAACCTTGATTCTTTTGTTCTTTTAATGATTCCACAACTGAAGGAAAACATCGCCTAATCCTGTAGTAATGTTGATGTGCTGGTGAAAATTAGAAGATAAATCAGCCCTTGTGCTCTTAAGAAAAAATTTATTTTAGTCTCTTTTAAAAAAAGCAGACTCAGATGTGAGAAATAAAAAAGGAACTCAGAGCTAAATTACAGTATTGTGAAAGAGCTAATGATAGTTAGCTACAAGACAGTGCAGCTGAGACAAGAACAGCCTGCAGTGACAGTCACTTCAGAACTGATTGGTCAAAGTGTTAAAATTAATTACAACAGAAAGGCTTCTTCTTCTGAAGAATGAGATTAGACAGAATAACCTCTAAAGTGTTGGACCTGAATTTCTCATCTATTCTTACTGCAAGTATTTTTTGATGGCACAGAATAATATTTAGCTGATCAGTTACAAACACATACACAGATAAATTCTGCTCCAATATACAGACATAACGGTAACGTGGTGAAGCTATTCTTGAAAATCAGAGACATGTTAAATTACATCATTAGCTGTCTGCAGGACATGCATTTGCCTTCCAAACATCTGAAATGTTGTAAAGAGCCACAGTTCTCTTTTAATAATTAAGCTGTCAAAGGAGCATTTGTTCCATTACAGAAGTGGAGAATTTACTGCAAAAATTCTCTAATACATTTATTCTGACATAGTAGGAAATAAAGGATGCGGACAACACACCCAAATATTTAAGAATGGCACCATAATAAATAGATATCTTAATAATCATATAAATACATATGTGTACATACACATGTATATATATATAGCAAAAGAGAGACAGCAAGATAATTATATTAAAAACCATGCTTTAAAACCGCCTTTGTTTAAAAAATATTACAGGTAAGAAGGATGACTGTTTGCACAGTTTTAATACTATCCTCCATCTGTACTTGTACAGAATCACAGTCTTAAACTATTTCTTTACATAGTAATTTTTCACTACTGAATCCTACCTCATTGAGTTGATAGGTAACTATTAATAATTTTCTTCATCTTTCCAACTGCTGTATATTCTTTGGCTTCATTTAATAACAGGGCCAGATGTCTACCCAGCCACTCTCTCACTCCCCTCCTTAAAAAGACAGGGGACAGAAATAAGATGAAAAAGCTCATGGGCTGAGGAAAACCGGGAGATCACTTACTAGTTGTGATCATGGGCAAAACAGGCTCAGCTTGAGGAAAATTAGCTTAATTTACTGGGAATTAAAGTATATTTGGATAGCAAGAAACAAAGACAAAAATTAAAATAACACCTTTTGTTCCCTCCTTGCCCCCTTTCCCAGGATGAACTCTGTCACACCTGACTCCTCTATGTCTCCACCACAAGCAGCACAGGTGGATGGGAAACAGGGGTTGTGATCAGTCCTCAACCGCTCTTCTCTGCCACTCCTTCTTCCTCGCACTTTTCTCCTCTTCTTGTGCAGGTCCATCCCACAGTCTGCAGTCCTTCATGAAATGCCCCAGTGTGGGTCCTCTCCAAGGTGTGCAGAGGAGTCTCTGCTCTGACACCTGGAGAACCTTCTCCCCTTCCTTTGCTCTCACCTTGGTGAGCTATTTCTCACTGCTCTCTGTCAGGAAGTGTTTTGTACTTTCTGACATACACTTTCCCAGAGGCAACACCACCTTGCTGCAGGGGCTCAGCTGCACCCTGTGATGAGCTCATGTGAACGGCACAAACCAGTGTATGTTTCATCTGTGGCCTACAAGTTTGGCTCAATGGCAAGAACTCTACTACATGAGTCCGTGGCATGTGTGACCACAGACAAGACCACAGTCTTGTGCTGGAGCTGTGCTGCATCCCACCAGAGACAGGTGAAACACACTTTCTCTAATTAATCAAAAAACTCGTTTATAGGAAAGAGTAAACAGCATCAGTTGTAAACAACATTTTTTTTTTGTCTATTCAGGCTTTTGGTACTTATCTGACAGGTTAGGGTTTTTTTTGTCTGTCGTTCCCTATACTTCTGGATTTTAGAAGCAGAGTGAAACATCAAAAAATTCAACTATTTAATCCAAAACAAACTAGCGGCTATGCTGCATCAGGCTTTTATGAAAGAATGTGGATGTATGACTGTGGATCAGTCAGCTGATCGGAGCTAGCCTAGCTAGAGCCACAGCCGGCACGCTTCAGCGACCGCGAGGGTCAACGGAGATTAGGAAAATCAGAGAGGAGAGCGCAGAGACATCGCGATTCCCGACATCTCCCGATCCCCGAAGCCACAGCAGCCCTTGCGAGAGAGAGGCTCACGTGGCGGGGGGCGTTCCCACGGTGACGGTGACCACTCCCTACTGCTTGCCTTGAAAAGGCCTCAGAGAGGGCAGCGACCGGTTGCCGGGAGGAACAAGCAGGTCGTGTTGCTGGTGTCCCAGACTGTAGACCAATATGGTTGTCTCCAGAAAGAGAGCTTGCAGTAAGACGACTGCAGCAACTCAGACGGAGACCCCGTCCCAAACTGTGGCTGTTCAGGTCTCTGGGTGCAGGGAGTGCCAGAGCCTGATGCTGCCGGGGGAGGGAGGACAGCATTCCACCTGCGTGAGGTGTGAGCAGGTAGAAGATCTGCTTAGCCTGGTGGCAAGACTTAAGGAGGAGGTTGAGACGCTGAGGACTATCAGGGAGTGTGAAAGGGAGATCGACTGGTGGAGTAACTCCCTGGAGTGCCGGTCGGAACGGTTCCAGGGAGATACCCCCCAAAAGGGGAAGGACCCCCTGCCTTCTCACACAGAGGAGGATGGCCCGAGACAGCCCCTGCCCTGTAGCTGTTGCGCAGAGGTAGGGGACCAAAAAGACGACGAGGGTTGGAAGCGAGTTCCAGTTCAGCGTCATGGGAAACCCTCCCCCCTTCCTGCCCTGCTTCCCCAGGTGTCCGTCCGTAATAGGTTCGAGGCCCTGGATCTTGAAGGAGAGGTGAGAATGTGGGGCAAGGCCAGCCCACAAGGCCACATAGGAAAAGGGGGTCGACTTTGCACCTCAAGACTGCCTCTGTTAAGAAAGAAAGAAGGGGCATTGTAGTAGGCGATTCCCTTCTGAGAGGAACAGAGGGCCCGATATGCAGAGTTGACCCTCATCATAGGGAAGTATGTAGTCTGCCTGGAGCCCGGATCAGGGATATCACCAGGGCGCTCCCCAACCTGGTGCACCCGACAGACTACTACCCGCTGCTGGTCTTCCAGACAGGTGGGGAGGAAGCTGCTTCCCGCAGTCTGAGGGGGATGAAGAAAGACTACAGGGCCTTGGGGCGGATGGTGAAAGAGTCTGGGGCTCAAGTGATCTTCTCCGCACTCCTTCCATCTTCCACTGATGATGTGGGAAGGAATGGGAAGATTCAGTTCATGAACGATTGGCTACGAGGCTGGTGCTACAGGCAGGGCTTTGGATTCTTTGATAATGGCTGGTTTTATAGGGCACCAGTCTGGACAATGTCAAGTGAGAAAGGTTTGTCTCACAGAGGCAAAAGGATGCTGGGGCACGAATTAGCAGGGCTCATTTGGAGAGCTTTAAACTAGATTCGAAGGGGGATGGGGTTGTTGCTGGGCTTGCCCCAGTGGGGCAGCGCTCCAGAATTAATGAAGACTGGGAAGCCTCCTATAATCCTAGGGTGAAATTGGTGTGCTCAGCTCGCTCCCTGAAATGTCTGTACGCCAATGCGCGCAGCATGGGAAATAAACAGGAGGAGTTGGAAACCTGTGTTAAGTCAGGAGACTATGATCTGGTGGCAATTACAGAGACGTGGTGGGACAGCTCACATGACTGGAATATAGTCATGGAGGGCTATGTCCTTTTTAGGAAAGACAGGCCAGCCAGGAGGGGTGGTGGGGTTGCTCTTTATGTGCGGGAGGAACTACAATGCACCGAGTTCTGTCTGGGGACAGATGATGAGCGAGTTGAGAGTCTGTGGGTGAGAATTAAGGGGCAGGCTGGCAGGGGCGATACTGTTGTAGGTGTCTGTTACAGACCACCGGATCAGGGTGAGGAAGTTGACGAGGCCTTCTACAGGCAGCTGAGAGAGGCCTCACAGTCACAGGCCGTGGTCATCGTGGGGGATTTTAACTTCCCTGATGTTTGCTGGAAGGACCACTCGGCAACCCAGCCGCAGTCCAGGAGGTTCCTCCAGTGTGTGGATGATAACTTCCTCCTGCAAATGGTGGATGAGCCGACCAGGAGAGGAGCGCTGCTGGATCTCATCCTCACTAACAAGGAGGGTCTGGTTGAAGCAGTAAGGGTTGAGGGCTGCCTTGGTTGCAGCGACCACGAGATGGTGAAGTTCAGGATCTTGTGTGGTTGGACTAGTAGAATACCAAGTAGAATTGCAACCCTGGACTTTAGCAGGGCAAACTTTGGCCTTTTCAAGCAATTGCTAGGGGAAATCCCATGGGCAAGGCTGCTTGAAGGAAAAGTTGGTTGACATTCAAGGACTGCTTTTTCCGTGCTCAAGATCGGAGCATCCCGACACGTAGGAAGTCAAGGAAGAGGGCCAAGAGACCTGCGTGGCTAAATAGGGAATTGCTGGGTATGCTCAAGTGGAAGAGGAGAGTTTACAGGTCATGGAAGGAGGGGCTGGACACTTGGGAGGAATATAAGGCTGCTGCTAGGGGATGTAGGAAGGCAGCTAGGAGGACTAAGGCTTCCTTAGAATTAAACCTGGCAAGAAGGGTCAAGGACAGCAAAAAGAGCTTTTTCAAGTACATGGCAGACAAAACTAACACCAGAGGCAATGTAGGCCCACTGATGAACGGGATGGGTGCCCTGGTGACGGAAGATGCAGAGATGGCAGAGTTACTGAATGCCTTCTTTGTCTCTGTCTACTCTGCTGCAGGCAGTCCTGAAGAGCCCTATACCCCTGAGACCTTAGATGAAGTCAGGTCGACGGAACGGTTTGCCTTAGTCAATAAGGAATGGGTTAGAGATCAGTTTAGCAATCTGGACATCCATAAATCCATGGGTCCAGATGGGATGCACCCGCGGGTGCTGAGGGAACTGGCGGAAGTCATTGCTAGACCACTCGCCATCATCTTTACCAAGTCCTGGGAAACGGGAGAGGTGCCTGAGGACTGGAGGAAGGCAAATGTCACTCCGGTCTTCAAAAAGGGCAAGAAGGAGGACCCGGGTAACTATAGACCGGTCAGCCTCACCTCCATCCCTGGGAAAGTGATGGAACACCTTGTCCTTGGTGCCATCTTAAGGCATATCAAGGATAAGAGGGTTATGAGGGGCAGTCAACATGGCTTCACCAGGGGGAAATCATGCTTGACCAATCTCTTAGCCTTTTATGAGGAAATAACACGGTGGATGGACGATGGCAGAGCGGTGGATGTGGTCTACCACCTTGACTTCAGCAAAGCATTTGACACAGTCTCCCACAGCATCCTCACGGCTGTGAGGAAGTGTGGTCTGGATGATCAGGTAGTGAGGTGGACTGCGAACTGGCTGAAGGAGAGAAGCCAGAGAGTTGTATTCTATGGGGCTGAGTCTAGTTGGAGGCCTGTAACTAGTGGAGTGCCTCAAGGGTCAGTACTGGGACCGGTATTATTTAATATATTCATCAACGATTTAGATGAGGGAATTGAATGTACTATCAGCAAGTTTGCTGATGACACTAAGCTGGGAGGAGTGGCTGACACGCCAGAAGGCTGTGCTGCCATCCAGCGAGACCTGGACAGGCTGGAGAGTTGGGCAGGGAATAACGGGATGAAATATAACAAGGGAAAGTGTAGAGTCCTGCATCTGGGCAGGAACAACCCCAGGTTCCAGTATAGGTTGGGAAACGACCTGTTAGAGAGCAGTGTAGGGGAGAGGGACCTAGTGGACGACAGGATGACCATGAGCCAACACTGTGCCCTTGTGGCCAAGAAGGCCAATGGCATCCTGGGGTGTATTAGAAGGGGGGTGGTTAGTAGGTCGAGAGAGGTCCTCCTTCCCCTCTCCTCTGCCCTGGTGAGACCCCATCTGGAATATTGTGTCCAGTTCTGGGCCCCTCAGTTCAAGAAGGACAGGGAGCTGCTGGAGAGAGTCCAGCGAAGGGCAACCAAGATGATTAAGGGAGTGGAGCATCTCCCTTATGAGGAAAGACTGAGGGAGCTGGGTCTCTATAGTTTAGAGAAGAGGAGACTGAGGGGTGACCTTATTAGTGTCTATGAATATATAAAGGGGGAATGTCACGAGGATGGAGCCAGGCTCTACTCAGTGGCAAACAATGATAGGACAAGGGGTAATGGGTGCAAACTGGAACACAAGAGGTTCCACTTAAACTTGAGAAGGAACTTCTTCTCAGTGAGGGTGACGGAACACTGGAACAGGCTGCCCAGGGAGGTTGTGGAGTCTCCTTCCCTGGAGACATTCAAAACCCACCTGGACACATTCCTGTGTAACATTATCTAGGTGTTCCTGCTCTGGCAGGGGGATTGGACTAGATGATCTTTTGAGGTCCCTTCCAATCTCCAGCATACTGTGATACTGTGATACTGTGATACAATGACTGACCACACTTGGCTTTAGTTCAGCTTTGACCTATAATATATATAAAATTATATAAAATTCTATATTTAATATTAGAAAAAATAACCTGAGGGATAGATGTCATTGTTATGTGCAGCTAGAAATTGTTCCTGGAAGAAAAAAAATATCTTCCAAAAGCCGAGTTAAATGAGTCTGTAGATATTATGTAGGAAATAGAATAGCTGTAAAAAGCCTTAAGATTTTGTTGAGATCACATTAAGTGTAAATACAGAAAATCTTGACTGCTTTTAGTAGTCTAAAAAAAAATACATATTTAAAATGATAATTTTTAACATTCATACTAATGAAAATGAACCAAAGACTTAGGTTTAACTACCAGCTTTGTAGATATAATTAGATTCAGAAAAGGTTATGTTTTTGCAATGTCCAGAAATGTCTGAACACAGAAAGATGATATTGGTAGCTGGGTAAGTTAGAATGATTAATTAAAAATTCTTTTTTACTGCTAATATTCAATTATTTTTTGTTACAATTTCTTTCAACAGAAGTCACAAAACTATTTTCAGACAAGAGATATAAATAAATGAATTAGGAGCTTTTTAATAAGTACCACATTTTTTTTAGGGCACTTCAACTAATACTGGCATGGGAATCTCACTTTTATTGTGGTCTAAATAGACACCTAGTAAGGTTTTGATTTGTGTAAGGAATATAATTCAGTCCCAGGGAACCATTTTTATAGTATGTTGAGCAGTCCCACTCTTCTATAGAACAGTACAGTGGGTGAAGCAGTCACCCAGTAGTTAAAGAAATGCTTTTATTTTTTTGAGGAGAAATAACGGTACAGCCTTTTATTTTTTTTGAGGAGAAATAATGGTACAGCCTCACAGCTCAAGGCACATGTTGCAAAAGCCCATTCAGGGTGAAAGAATCACACATGCTCCTGATGCAGCAGTTCACCACCGGCAAAGGGACACACACAGAGACTGAGGCTCATTGCCTCAGTAAAATTTCTGTCTAATATTACATTCTATCTAATTTATATGTAATGCTATTGAACAGATCATCTGAGAGTTTTAGAAGTGAGCTGATGCAATTTTGAGAATAATCTCCAAATTTTAGTTGATAGGAGGAATAAAAAAAATTATAAATACAGCAATTGGAAATTTTATACCTCCTGAAAAGGAGTTGCTTGGAACCTTGTCATTGGCTTAAAAATGGTTTGCAGAAGTTCTGCAAAAGTGTAACAAAGGCAACATTGTGCTGCATTCAAAATGGATGAAAAAAAATACTGTGCTAATTGTAGACTGTTTGGCATGACATTGAGCTTGAGTTGAGATGGGGTTTGATCAATTACCACTCAAACTAGGATAATGAAGTAAATACTATTTAACAGGAGTATAAGGAAATAGAATTGTTTTATTGAAAAAAAACAAGCTTCCAATTATTTGCAAGATGGCTGGAAAAAAAAAATACTATTGCTGAATCCAGTTTACACTTCTGCAAGGTATGTAGCAAGATCTATACCGAGATATGCTTCTTACAGTGTCCCAGAGGAATGGGCTCTTGGCTATGCATAGTTTACGCGGTTTTGCTAGTAGACAGGAAGAGTGGCTTTGAACCGCTTGATAAGCTTGAGGCAAAAAACCTTTTGGGTACAAAGGAAGACACATACTAAGGAAATGTCGAGTGTATTTCATATTGAGAATGGAAGGATTACTGCTGGAACAGAGACAGGATACAGCACCTGTAGCACAGAAAGGATGTTGAGAAATTGTTGTGGATTCAGAGAAAAACCTTAAGAATGATGAAGGGATGGAAAAACAAGTCTCTCACTGAAATATATGCCTCATATGTCTAATAAAAGATAAGTCTGTGGGGGTGACCCCAGTGTAACCAATAATTTGCTGGGAATAGAAATCTATTAACAGAGAACTAGCAAAGAGGTAAAGTAATTGCCTATAGTAAGCATTTAGCTAATGCATTCTCCATCTCTGGAGAATATTTATAAATCTATACTGGATATTTTATTAAACTATATGCTTGAGATAAAACAGGAATTAATTCAATGGATTCTGTAGCCTGTGTCTTCTTAGAGGACAGATGAGTTGTTCATGGCCTGTAACAGAATCTCATAATCTGCATTTTTCTGTTGACTAAATGAAGTCATAAACCCAGTGAAATTCTATTTAGATGCAAAGTCCTTTCTCAAATAACCAGTAAAAATATATTTCTTAGATTTTTTTTATTGTTTTGGAAAATAATTTCTGAGCAACAGTATAACTAATGACTGCAGTAAATTTTGTATTTCTTTCATTGTTCCCCTTGTGTGCTACAAAATATATTGGTGAATGATTAACTAGATTTTAATGGCATCAGTTAACATCAGTAAATAAAGCACAGATCAGAATCACAGCAAAGTTTTATTCTCTATGAGAGAAATGCAATACTGTGGTTGACTTTATTTTTAACAGGTGCTATTATCAGTTTTAGGTATTAGAAACAAATAAATTATATTTCAGAAAGTACATTTTACAAAGGTGTAATCTATGGAATTATTACTGAAGAAGCAGAGAAAAATACTTCTGAATTCCTGCATTTTTTTTGTCTTGCTGAGTAGTTAGATTTATCTGAAAAACATGAAAACATAAGATAATCCTGATATCACTGTACAGTAACATGGACTTTAATGAGGAATATCTAATACAGAAATATTAATTGCAGATGTAGGAAAAGTTTTTATAGCAGAGGAAATAAACCCAGAAGACAACTGTAGGGAAGATAATTAAATTTTCAATTTTTTACAAAGAAAATGGGATTACACATTTTTAATTATTTGAGGTTTTGTATGTTGAAAAGTCACATCCTTGAATAGAATCATAGAATCATAGAATAGTTAGGGTTGGAAAGAACCTTAAGGTCATCTAGTTCCTGTCCCCCTGCCATGGGCAGGGACACTTCAGACTAAATCATACCACCCAAGGCTTCGTCCAACTTGGCCTTGAACGCTGCCAGGGATGGAGCATTCACAACTTCCCTGGGCAGCCCATTCCAGTGCCCCACTACTCCTTCAGTAGAGAACTTCCTCCTTATATCCAATCTAAACTTCCCCTGTTTAAGTTTTAACCCGTTACCCCTTGTCCTATCACTACAGTCCCTAATGAAGAGTCCCTCCCCAGCACCCTGGTTGAACAGCCCCAAATTCCTCAGCCTGTCTTCGTACAGGAGGTGCTCCAGTTCCCTGATCAACCTCGTCGCCCTTCTCTGGATTTGTTCCAACAGTTCCATGTCCTTTTTATGTTGAGGACACCAGAACTGCACACAATAGTCCAGGTGAGGTCTCACAAGAGCAGAGTAGAGGGGCAGGATCACCTCCTTTGACCTGCTGGTCACACTCCTTTTGATGCAGCCCAGGATACGGTTGGCTTTCTGGGCTGCACGGGCACACTGCCAGCTCATGTTCATTTTCTCATCAACCAACACCCCCAAGTCCTTCCCCACAGGGCTGCTCTGAATCTCTTCTCTGCCCGACCTGTAGCTGTGCCTGGGACTGCTCTGACCCAGGTGTAGGACCTTGCACTTGGCATGGTTAAACTTCATGAGGTTGGCATCAGCCCACCTCACAAGCGTGTCGAGGTCCCTCTGGATTGCATTGCTTCCCTCCACCCTATCAACCAAACCACACAGCTTGGTGTCATTGGCCAATTTACTGAGGGTGCACTCAATCCCACTGTCCATGTCAGTGACAAAGATGTTAAACAAGACCAGTCCCAACACCGATCCCTGAGGGACACCACTCGTTACTGGTCTCCAGCCGGACATTGAGCCATTGACCACAACTCTCTGTGTGTGGCCATCCAGCCAGTTCTTTATCCACCAAGTGGTCCATCCATCAAATTGATGTCTCTCCAATTTAAAGACAGGAATGTCGTGTGGGACAGTGTCGAATGCTTTGCACAAGTCCAGGTAGATGACGTCAACTGCTCTCCCCCGTCCATCAGTTCCGTAGCTCCCTCCTAGAAGGCCACCAAATTGGTCAGGCAGGATATCCCCTTAGTGAAGCCATGCTGGCTGTCACCAAGCACCTTGTTTTTCATGTGCCTTAGCATGCTGCCACAGAATATATATGGACTCAGTCAGAGATCAATATGATCAGACAAAAAGCCATTTATTACAAAGCCTTAACCCCTTAAATACTATTTCTTACATGCACTTACAGTGATTTGGCATATTATGATTGGATACATGTCTTGAAGACCCTTTGCAACTAGCATATAGTTCGTTAAGCACAGGTGTGGGAACTTGACCTCGAAAGCTTGCCAGCAGTCCACAGTTCTCATTACCTCAGTGAATTCCAGCTTCTTCTTATCTTGCTTGCTTAAGCTTCCTTGGGCCTCTCACGGCCTTGCTGCATCTTTCAGGATTATTCAGAGTTTATGTACCAATTATCCATTCTCCCGTGAGAACACTGTCTCCACACCATGCCTTCCAGGAGAATCTGCTCCAAGATTTTGCCAGGCACAGAGGTGAGACTGACTGGTCTGTAATTCCCTGGGTCATCCATTTTCCCCTTCAGTCATTGGGAACTTCACCTGACTGCCATGATTTTTCAAATATGATGGACAGTGGCTTAGCACCTTCATTTGCCAGCATAGGGAATGTTTTCTACCCTCACTGTGTCCTGTGGAGTTACTGACAGTTTTAGATCTTAGAAGTTTTTCCCATTCTGCTTTTTAAAACCTTTTCCTTTTATCCTTGAAAAGCATTAATTTCTGCAGACTGTGAACGTAACTGTGAAGCACATATATTACTATTCTGTCTGTGGTCTGGGTTTCTATTGTCTTTCTTATCTAGGTAGGAATTCACTCAAGAATTAGGAATGGTAGTTACTTTATTGGATATTTGTATTCAAGGAGCAATTCATTTACATGAATGAAGTTGTGCCTATATGCAAAAATTCAACCTGTGACGATTTTATATACCTGCGTTACAGATAAGTATGGTTTAAAATAAAGTCACATGTATAGTCTGAACATGCAGATAATGGTTTCTCTGGCTGTCTCTTTATCCTTTACTGTATCTGTTGGATGTGGTGTTGAAAATACTTGGTGGTTACTTTCTTTAGTAACAGATAATATCCTAAGGGTTCCTTTGAAGGAAAGGATGTATATTAAGTATTACATGCTGGAAGTAAATTTAAAGAGGTGAACATTGATTCTGGATCACATTCTTATAATGAATCAATACTCCTGAACACAAAGATAATAATTTATTTTCAAATTGTAGGAGCATTAAAAAAAGTACTATTTTTAAATTTCTAAAATAAATGGTACACATTTATCTAGATGTATTATTTAAAATATATATTTTTCTCTTTTGTTCATAATGTAAATTTTGTTCTGTGGTAGGTGGATTTGCTGTCACTTTTTTTCTTCTAAGGAAACGGGATGTGTTTCATTCAACAATGCATATATTATACCTACTTTAGTGTTAAAGTGTTCAAAGCTTCTCTTCTACATCTACTTTTTTATAAGAAAGATGAACTTACTTGTGCTCAAATAAATCCTCACTTTATGGACAAACTGGCAATGCATACTGAGCCAGATAGATAGAAAAATGCTGAAGTCCATTTTATACCTTCGTCATTCAGCCTCAGAACTGGTAGATGCACTTTATAGGCAAACAATGCTGAGAAGAGATGGTAGTCATTGTACAATACATTAAAATGCAGCAAAGTGCTTATACTTAACTACCAGGCTGTAGTCCCAGACCCTCAAAAGACTGAAAGCAACTAAATCTCTCCTCAGAATCATGTTAAGTTTCAAAAACCTAGCATATACCAAAGGGCCCGTGGAGGGAGAGAAACTCAGACAATATCATTCTGGTTACCAAGCTAAAACATCTCTTTTGAGTGATTTTATTTTTACAGAAGTTTGGCTGAGAGACTGAGGAGCCTCTTTCTGTCTGTGGACAGAGGCTTCCAAATTAACTCAGTGGAATATTCTTGAAAATATTAAACCATGATGACAGAAAGCTTCTCAAACTGTTTTGTCTAAAATTTGGAATAACGCCTGCTTTAGAGTACTGCTTCCTGTTATGGAGAACCAGAGACTACTAAGAACATAAGGAATAGTGAGGAAAAAGAGGAAAAAACCACAAGAACTGACAGTTGCACAGCCAAGTTTTTCATACTGTGGGTTCAGTGAGTAGCAGGAGGAGCTGAGGATACTCTTAC
This sequence comes from Pezoporus occidentalis, assembly GCF_034315485.1. NCBI lineage: Eukaryota > Metazoa > Chordata > Aves > Psittaciformes > Psittacidae > Pezoporus > Pezoporus occidentalis. The sequence goes on from NW_026914829.1 coordinate 584,987, forward strand.
ATGTGGCTGCATACTCACAGCAAAAGCCCATTATCTTTAGTTTCTCCATTATGCCATTTGACTCAGATCTGAATGGTAGTCAGCCTTTTGAGGAGGAGACATTGCTCTATCACATGGAAAATGTTGAACAATGCAGGAGTTGAGAGGATTACTTTGGAAGTCAGTAGATATTTTTTCCCCCCAGGGAAATTCTTTGGTAAGTTCACATGAACTAATGATTTTTGAGATCTGTCACTCTGGTTTCCATAAAGCACTAAAAGCATGCTCTAATGATATGCTACAGTATTAATTTTTTAAATTTAAATGTCATCCATTAGTAAGTCAAACTGCTTACATAAACTATAAACATTTGCTGAGCCATTTTTCTCAATCACACTGAATAATATTATTCAACTAAATTGAATTAATTTGAATAAATGTGTTTTCTATTAAAAAAAAGTAATTTTATGGCACAATGATTAAAATTCACAATTGCCTTTCCGTAGCACTACTTGAATTTGCCAGCATGTCAAATAACTGAATATTTTCTGTTCACAATCTTAACAGTGTCAAATTTTTCCATAGTTATTTCTTCTGGTTGCAATCACAATTGTAAATTGTAACAAGATATTTTGACTGGAGTGCAACAGAGCATGGCGTGTATCTAAACCAGGGTGATGAACAAATAGACAAGCTGCCTTTTCATGGAAGATATTGGGGAACTTTCACCTTATAGCTCCCAGTTCAGTGATAGGCTTATGCCAAGTTTAATGTAAGTTATTAAGTGTGCTGTACAGTTGAAGTTGGATTAATTTTTATTTAATTCAATGTAGCTACACTACATCACTGTTTTAAGGAAACAAGTCAGTCCAGTCAAGTAAATTAAAAAAAAAAAGAAACAAACGAAAACATTTCTCAAAATTTCTTCAAATTTGATATATAGGTATAATGAATATGAAATTTCTTACTCAAAACGTATTGAGGTTATACAAGGAATAAAAGAAAAAGGGTAAGAACATACAAGTGCCAAGAAAATGGATTTTTACACATTGTTTGGTATGTATGATCTGATCTATCTTGTACATTAATTGGTCAAAGGAACACGGAATTAGAAAGCAGAAAATAAATCTACAAAGCACAAAATAGGAAAGCAGAATGACTACAGTGTAAGTCTTTATTTTCACAACATCTGTGAAAATATTTTATTGCACAGTTGCACATTACAGTGACATTTCATGCATTCAAACCACATTTCATGGTGGTATCCAGTCTGTGTACAGTAAATATGCTACCACACAATGAAAGATGTGTTAAAACATTTTAAAGACAGAGCTACTGCTCTGTTTTCTGATGATAAAATAAAACAGTTTTGTTGGTTTCGTCTGTTTCTATTGTGACAACATCAGTCCTTCCACCTCTGGTACGTGACTAGAAAATGAAGAAAAAGACTGTAAAGTTCCCCCATAATGTGTGTTGACAGCTCCACTAAATTCTGTGTGTACCTGGATGCACTGGAACATGGTGGGTTACTGACACATTTTACTTAAAAAAAAAAGAAAGAAAAAAAAGAACTGAAAATTCAATACTAGAAAAATGGAAGTATGTACTTATTGTTAGTTGCATATTACAGTTCAACAGTATAGCAATACCTGTAATGTAAAATATGAGTTACTTGTTAATTCCTCCAGACATCAGTTAACAAAACTTCAGTAGCCACAGATCCTGAGTAGCTTTGAAAATCTGTGCCCTACTGTTTTTTTACTTACCTCTCATGCGAGATACTAAAATGAACAGTTCTCAGTACAATGGTCCAAAATTCATTTTCATCAAAGCTAGTAGTAAGATGTAAGTATCTGAGGATATGATTTGATGAAGAATTCAGTCAAATGTATTAAAATAAATCTTCATTTTTCAGACCACATTTTTTCCAAGCGCTTCAAGACAATCAGGAAGACTTAATCAACATAACCAAAATGCTTTATTTTATACTGTAGCTGCAAGTAAAACTGAATAAGCATATTGGCTCTTACACTAGCTTTCTGGCACATTATTTGGCTCTTTTTGACTGTTCCCAAGGAAATGTGTACACTGGAGTTACTGAGGCATTTGATCCCATCTAACCTATAAAACTTTATAAGCCTAATAAAGATAATAATAACATCTTTTTATGGTTGCCATCAGATATGTTTAATAACAGTTTAACAAAGACAGCATGTCAGTCTTTGAATGAGTCAAGATAGGAAAACAAATTCATAAATCTTAGCCCTTTCTTTATTGTACCTGCATTTCTGATAGCATAAGCAAAAAGGGGAGAGAGCAGCTTTTAAACAGATTGAGTTTTCTCTCTTGTTGAGCTGGAAATATGTTTTGGTTTAAGATTGTTTCTCATGCGTTAGCTTTCCTAGTACAGTAGTTGCTTCCAAGGTCAAAAAGATTTGCTGAAATTACTAAATGCTACTCACTGTGGATGTTCTTAGTGTAAAAGTCGCATGCTTATTTACTCTTCCAGAAGTGTACAGTTATAACAATTTGTTTTCTAATACATGTCCAAAGTAACAGAGAGAAATTAAAAACATCACTCATGCAGTGTATAAAGTGATCATTTTGGTCACTAAGGGAAAGGTTTTCAGTTAGCAAGTTGGATCAAAATGCAGGGATCAGCAGAAAGCAGAAAAGAGTTGAAGTGTGGAAGAATCCTGTTGACACAAAAAGGAATCCTGAATTATTGTCTCTATGTTTTCACAGTTTTTAAGATCAATATATTTTCCAACTTCTGTCTCCTTACTGCAGTTTGAATTGAATGGAATTTATATGAAATATACAATATTATGATCTATCACAAAAAATGCAGGGTTTTTTTTCTGTGTATACAGATTAGAGCAAGATATTGCATGTAGAACCCCTGAAGGAAAAAAAGCCCAACACATTATTTGTAGTGTGTATATTCTTTTTGGCTGAAACACAAGGTCTATGTTACAAACTTGTTAAAATTATGAAGGAGAAAAGCTTGTTATAATGATACTAAGTTTTAATAGTATTGAGCATTAAAATGCTTGTTTGATACCAGTTTAAGCTGGTCCAAGTAGCAATTCTGTATGCATATATATATGTATGACAGACAAAAGATTCAAGCAAAGACATTCAAGCACTTTTAAAGTCTGCAAATTCAAAATTTCATCCGTTAGAAAGTGACAGACTTTAAGGCATTGTACCTGTATTTTCTGATGCATATAATTCCAAAGTATATAATGCACTTTTTCTCCAGCCCTTATTTCATTTAATACAGAAAATGTTCAGTGGCTGCAAATAAGCAATGATCTGAGTCTTCGTTTTACACTCACTGGTCAATGGATGTCCTTAGGCATTGCATTATTCACTGTATACCATATAAATATTGCAATGAAACAGAAAACAGGTGGCATAGTCTTTCCTGCCTATAAGGAGGAGGCTGGTCTGGCAGGGGTTCCACCTCTGGTCTGAGGGCTTTGGAATAGCAGGGCTTTTGCATGCTGTGTGACTTGCACTTGTATGCCTGCAGTCTGTGGCTGGGTCCCATGTCTGTTGGGGAGGGAAGAAGGACCCTTCCAAAATACACTCCTTTCTGTGAACACTCATGCTATGGTCTAGTTCCTGGGCAAGAGCATATGTTTAAATCACTTATCTAGAGCAATCATCAGGAGAGGTACTTATATAGAAATATAAACTAACAGAAAATATTTCAATAACCTTTGATTTTGGGGTTGAAAAGAACTGTAAGGTTTTGAGGTCTCATTTATAGCTTTACCACAGCTTAGGAGGCCATTTTTGTACTGCCCCTCAGCTTTCAGCAATAGTCACACATCCAGTTTTGCTGTGACTCATCCACTCCACTTGTGGGACCCAGATTTCCTAACTGGTTCTCAGAAGGTTTCAGTCTGCTAGCCAGGAGGTGACCGCCTGGGCTTGTCATTTAATAGTGTGGATGATCAGCTAGTGAAGGCACTAATTTAGACCTGTACAGAGGTTTTTCCAGTTGTGCAGATATATGCCGATATGCGCAGTAAGTCTGGGGAGAAAATAATGAAGGGTCATTTCTAACTGAAAATATAAATTAGAAATTCTGTGCATAAAAGAACTGAATTAAAGGAAAAATATCAACATTTTCCTAGTAAGTCCTGACTGGAAGGGGTGGGAGGTATTTGAGAAATGACTTAATAAAATTAGAAGTACCCTTTGTATCTGTCATTTTATAGATTTCTAAAACCTCTGTTTTAACCTTTCTACTTACATTATATGTAATTGCACTGACACCTACATGATCTGTATGGTAAAATACACTCAACTTGTAACTTACCACTATGTCTACCAGTGTAATTGGTAGAAAGAGTAGTTGATCTTCCACTCTGTGGGCTGGAGAGAGTTGGGAGATAAATCATATTTTGCAGGTTTGGCACATCTCCAAGTCCCAGCACTTCATTTTCCCACTTGCTCCTTCCAGTCTCCTTAGACAGCCAGTCCCATATCCTCTCCCAATTTTTTGCATTTCACTCCATTCTGTTCTCATTTTTGTTTGTTTGGTTTTATCCCCTGTTACTCCAGCCCAATAGCTTGCTTCTTTATTCTACCTGAGTACTAGCTCTCATTTGGTTTGCTTGGATGCTACTTCAAATCTGACAGGTCAGGGAGAAGCCGTCATTTTTTCTGGCTCTGAAGGGGCTAGTTTACCTGGAACTTCAATAGGAGATTTATTTTTTTTTCATATGGTAAAAGCAAAAGAATCTCCCTAGCTCTATTCCTAGAAGTCAATTAGTTGTTTTGTTGAAATTCTCTTCACAGGGTTCATACCTGTGAATCGAAAAAAACTTTCGATTTGAAACATTCTCAAAACAGATGTTGAACAAAACTCCAGTGATTCACAGGCTACTCTTCTATAAAAACATGAACGATATTAACAGTCGCACCTATTTTTCTGCTTAAGTAAACTAACCCAATTTCAAAGTTTGATTTAGAATTTCCCATCATACTTCAACTGACTGTAAACAGATGCAAGTTGGGAGGCAGCTTGAGTTTCAGCCTTTCAGCTATTCCCAACAGCAATATACACTTGTATCTAGGAGAACTGTGAGTGGCTCCAAGATGAGAAAGTCAGTCCATGGGGGACACTAAATAAGAAAACAATGTCTCATATTTATTTTAAGCTCTGTTTAATCCAGTAGCTCAGGCTGAACTACAGATCCTGTGAGCTGCTTGTTGACACTCCACTGCAATGCTTTGCCTGAATATCTGGAAAGAAGATTCACAAATACACTTTAGTTATGTTGTTCCACCACACTGCTGCCCTACCTCAATATGCCTTACATTTCCCTTCCTTACTTCATATCATGTGCAAACCAACATCATAAGCTCAAAGAAACACAAAGCAGCAAAACCTCATCACTTAGCTGCGAAAGAACTCATTTTAGATATGACAAATAATACATCTTAGAGTTATTTGAAGGATGGTGCCCAAAGTAATGAAAACCTAATTTGAAAATGATAATATCTGTAAAAAGCACTCCAGCAACAAACATTCAAAGAAACAACAATTTTTCTTGCTTATATATACATAGTGGTTTTTTCCTTTTTTTTTCCTTTCCTTTCCTTTTCCCTTTTTTTTATTAATAAATATTTACTATTAGAAACTGAGCAACCTAACTTTAATCATGGTTCTTCTACTTGCTGACAACTGGTCCTTCCTGTGATTCAGATAGTAATTGTCAGGTTATTGGACTTGCATTAAGAGAAAAAAAACAATTTCAATGGCCTTGGCTGATGCAATTATTTATTTCTAGACACTACAGATGTTTAATGATTTTACAAACATAACTATTTGGCAGTCAACACCATAAAACTATCCTTTTCCAAATTCTGGCCCAACTTAACTAATGTTCTTCACAATCAGGAATTCTATATATCATTCAAGAACTCATGGAGACTCCTTTGACTTTCTGCCTCTCAGATTTCTTAATAAAAACAATGATGGAATTGAGGGTAACAGATCTTTGTACTATTATCTTGTTGAGTCCTCATCATATAAGCCTTGACAAGGTTAAAAAATCTTATTTATGCATTGTATCCTAACATTTTTATCTTTTATACTAGATCTATGCAAGCTTAAGGTGGTAAAAAAAGTGCTCCTGGAGGTCTGCATTACCACCAAATTAAATTGAAATGCTTCAGTGTTGTTCATTTAGGGTTTTGGTAATTCATGAATATCTGATAACTGCATCAGTAAGAATTTAATATTTTCAGTGCAAATTTAATTAAATATAACTTTTTGTTTCTTAAACAGCAAATATTATGGAGGGAAACACTACTAACCCTGGCACAGATGATGAGTATATTTAAATAAACCTTTTTAAGGCAAAAACATACTTCAAATGGCCCACAGGTTTATCACTTCCTTCAGTGGCAGTCTTCATGAAATAGAAAACAAAACATTTTCCAGGACAGAATCTATGTGTTTTATTTAAATTAAAGTTTCTTAAAATAGTCAGAATGTTATCACCTATCCTCTATGTTCACTTTGACTACTACAGTGGATTTTACTCTGGATAAGTCCTTACTTTCTGTCAAATATTTAGGAAGATACTTAATTTTTGACTTGCAGCTCAGCTTTGTTTCATCATTTGCTGTAATCTACCTGATGACAACTTTGGCATGCTTCATTAACGCTGACAGTACCTTCGGGTGTTTTAAAAATTGAATCTGTGTTCAGCACGATACCTTAAAGCAGGTTACAATAGCAACAACTGAAAATAACTAGAACAATGCATAGAATGTCAAGATAATGTTCGTTTGTTGTTAACAGATGAACTGACTAAAAAGGTCAGTATTAGACAGCTTTTGCTTCCAAGAGAACATCAGGTTCACTGGCCAGGGGTTTTACACTTAAGTAAAAATCTCCAGACACAACTTGTAATACAAAGGCTAAAAGGAGAATCAAAGTACTTTTTTTTTTTTTTTAATTTTTCATCAAGGATGAATATGGATAAATAAAATTGGGAATTAAGGGGAAAAAATCTAAACAGAGAGAAAGCTGAAAAAAAAAATCTTCCTTTATTAACCTCCTATCGCCCACCCCCCCACCCCCCACCCCCAAGCATTGCATTTAAGCATTGCTTGTCCTTCTGATTCTCAGAAATGGAAAGCAAAGGATTTTTCCACAGCATTAATACTACCTGACTTTAGACAGAATTTGAGTTCTTAGACCTCCTGTATTACTAAATTCAAGGTGAGTGCCTCCACAAGAAGTTCTGCTTTTGGTCTATAGTGACTGCATTTCTTGGGATTTCTATATTCCCTCTGGACACTCATGCTTTTCTCTGTTAAGTATTACAGGAGTGGAGAATACTACTTTGGAAAACTTCGGTGTTAATGGCAGTAACATGAAAATCCTCTTTTATCTGTCTTAATGCACTGCAGGCTTGCCTTGTCCTTGGTTTAAGTTAATGAGCACATTAAGGATTGCCAGCAATTCAGTTAGCCTACAAAGGTTTATCCCCAAGCTGATCCTTAGCCAAGAGCTGTGCTATGCAATTCAGACATGCTTCTAGTTTTTGACATACCCCTGGCATATCATCATGAAAAGCTGTTTTAGAAACATTTTCCTGTCAAAACAATTCTCTAAGTTCGGTCAACTGTCTTCAGGCAATTTTTCAGAAAGTTTATGTACATTGAAACAGGTACTGTGTGAAATGCAGCCAAAAGGTCTCCATAGCTCATAGTTAAATATGCTTCTTGTTGGCAGATGAAACTTGGCATTTCAGTTATTATTTGTGGTTGTCTTATGATAACTTGTTAAAACATTTTATATGGACAATTAGCAATGCACTCATATTCAATACTTTTTTTCTCTTGGAACATCTGATATGCTTAAAAGTCCTACCTAGCAGTTGTGTTTTTTTTAATCCAATCACTTCTGAAAAATGTGCTTATAACAGAAGTGTAGTGTGAGGTATTCCTTGCAGGTGATGATTTTTTATTGTTTTGTTTTGATGACAGCCTTTGTATTTACCAAACCTTTTGGGACCTTCCAGTGGCAATTTCACCAAAATTATCTCTAAAGTAAAATCTCAAGCCTCTTACAAACTGGCAGCCTTATCAAACATTGCTCATTTCAAGAACGGGATAGGCAGCCATAAAATTTTTTGTATTTTTTTGACTGATGAGATATTTGATGTATTGGGAATTTATTTGGAAAAAAAAAATAAAAAAATATCCTCAATCACATTTATAATAATATCAGTGGTGACCACTGCTCCATCAGAATAAATTGGATTACCAAAAGAAAAAAATTTTTGGTCACTTGTGGTTAGTAATCTAGTTGTTTCTTTAAGTTAAAGCTCATCTTCTGTGAAGCAAAGAAAACATCTGTTTGCCATCCAAAGTGGTGAGGCCCATAATTCATGGGTGTGGTGGGATGCTCTTAATTATTTCTGATTAGGTTCATATCTTATGGTTGTTGTTGGTACACTGTAAATAACAATTTGTACATTGGAAAATGAAAGAAGTGATTTCTGGAGTACATGTAGGGCAGCAGCAGCAACAAGCATGGTTCCAGCTGCAAAGATCTGTGTCACTTGCACAGATTTATCCTGTAGAGCAGAACAGAAACTTACACACTGCATATCACAAAAATCAGACAAGAAGGAAAGCAAGCCCTGCGCTACACATGGGCAAGAGCAGTAGTCCTAATCAAAATACGATCTCATCATAATCCAGAGGCATAGCCGAAATGGCTGAATCCCTTGCATTTCTCTATGCAAGTATAGTGGGACATGAATTTCTAAGAAAACCTGAAGATGATTTCACAGACCTGAAAGCAAGCCCATGTTTTCCAACTGTATTGTGTGGTCTAACATATAATGCTATTTCTCAGCTAGCCTCTTGATGTACAGTCAAATACAATTCTATTATTCTCTAATTCCCACTGTAAACATTACAAAACATTACTGCAGATCCTCTTGTCACGCAAATCAGGACAGACTTGTTGCACAGCACCATTTTATCCTATCTGTGGTGGTGGCCACAAATTTTTTTCTTACTTTTCTTCTGCCTCCTTCTGTGGTTATAAATTAATTACATTCCTTTCTTTCTTTCATTCTAACATCTGTGTTACACATTTAAATATCCTGTGGCTGTCCTCTAGCATCTTATTTTATTTAACTTTGAGTTTCCTTATCCTTATTGATGTTCATGTATTATTTATTCACTTGAGTTCAATATCCTCACTAAAGTGCTGGACCTTCAAAAGAAATCATCAGTCACAACACAGTTCAATCAAATCACATTTCTGCAAGTTGTCTGTTCAGGTTAAAATTAAAATGTTACACTTATCATCTGTGGATGTGAACTGGAAAAGGTATAATTATGAAATTACTTTTAGAAGTTTAAAGCAGAAAGCTGATGATTTTTCCATTAATATTTTTCCTTCAAAATCATAACTTAAAACTACCTGCCAACCATGTATCTAAATTTCCTATATTTCACTTTTCATACCCCAATAGAAAGTTCAAGAGAGACAATAGTAAAAGGCTGCTAAGAGACCACATTAACCCTAAGTCTGGTAAAGCTTCCAGATGAAATGTTTCCCTTTTGTCTGGGAATGCTCAAGGAGTTCTTTCAAAAGATTATGATCTCTTACTTCAGTGACTGGTGTTTCAGTATGGAATGTTTAATGCTGGAAATGTAAGGCTACTTGTCATCTCTATGTTGCATAGCCACTAAATCCTTCACTGTCTCGAGGACACAGTCAGATAATGGGTAAATCACAGCCTTGTTTGTGAACTTGAGTGGAAACTGACACCTTCCTGAGCTTGGAAGGCTAGTTTTATTTTGTTGTAGTTTAATTTTCAAGCATTGGCATAGGTTAGATAGTGAACTCAAGATGTGACTGGACAGGCTGCTAGGTAATCTCATCTAGGCTCCCTTTCCCACAAAATTTTGGACCAGATGATTGTAGAGGTTTTTTCTAACCTGGGCTTTATGATGATTCTATGATGAACTCTGGAAATCTGCTGACTGGATGATAAGTTAAGGGTACTTGCTTCCACAGGCATCTATTTGAGTGAGTGTAGCTGGTGGAAGGTTTTCTCATGATTCTCATAATTTTATAGATGAAGATTTTTGTCTTTGCTGCATGTCATGGGAGCATCCTTTAATATTGACAACTTTTAATAACACAGAATATAGCCTATAGACTATATCATCAGAATATAGTTTTTATTGTAAATGCACACAAGAAACTTTCAATAAAAACATATATCACTCTAAGAAATATCAAATTAAATATGTGAAAGTTGAACTTCATCATTGTCATACAATGCAGACAACTTCACCACAGTCTCTGGCTGGATTGTTTATTTCATAATATGAACCCCTCCATGGATGAAATAACATGTATGTTAGCTCTAGGAAGATATGAGCTCAAGGTTAGCAGGTCTTTTGCCTAGCTACATGGTATAGTCAAATTATCACCAGAAGCAGCCTGAGTAGCTGTGTGTCCTGGTGTTGTTATCTGTGCTAGGATGATGACTATGTGCTCCTGATGAGCTTACAGGTGTCAGAAAATTAGAGCTAGGAGTTTTGTCTGAAGAGCTTGGTATCCAGGCAGCTGGAACCAGGCTGAAGAAAGGGTATGATGGGAACCTCAGGAAGTTCTATAAAGACAAATGTGAAAACATGCACCTGTGATGGAATAATCCTGTGCAGTTTTATGGGCTGGGAGAGTCAAGTGTTTGGAAAGCAGCTATACAGAAAAGGAATTGAGTTTCCTGGTATACATGAAATTGAATGTGAGTCAGCAGTGTGCCCCTGTGGCTATGAAGGTTAAACACATTCTAAGCTGTATCAGTAGAAGTATAGCCACTGTGTTGAGAAAAGGCTCTGCTGAGTTCTTGTGAAAACACACCTGGAGAACTGTGCCCAGTTTGGTACTCCCTGGTGCAAGAATGCTTAGATAAACTGGAGAGTCAATCATGGTGACTATAGGACTGGTGCACATAATGCAAGAAGAGACAGGAAAAGCTGGGTTTGTGCAACCTGAATAACAATCTGAGGGGGAATCTAAATGCTGTCTTCAAGTGCGTAACAGTTTTAGAGAGGACAGACTTCCTGAAAAGGGACAATGAAAGTAAAAATGACAATAGTCACAGGCTGCAGCAGGCGAAATTCTGACCAAATTTCAGAAAAGCAGTTTTCACAGTGAAGTTGATCAAACATTAAACTAGGTTGTTTAGTGAGGCTGTGAAACCTTTACCCTTGAATATCTTCAGAACTTGACTGGGCAAAGCTCTGAGGAACCTGATCTAATTTTGAAGCTAACAATGGGTTCAGCTCCAAAGGTTCTTTCAAATGTAAATTGTTCTATGATTCTATGCGTTTTGGGGTATGAATGAGCTGGTAATATATGATTAATGTGTACTTACAATATTTTCTGGTTTGAGACAACTTACTAACTGGTCACGGCCCTGCACGGGTATGACCATACCATTCCAGTCCAGAGCAGCTCAGATGCATCATTTCTGTTACAGATTTATTCCACCATTAAGAATATGTCAGCCCCCAATTCTCCAACTAATAAATGTAATGATTTTGACTTTTGCCAACATCATGCAGCTCTAAAGAAATAATAAGCTGCACACGGGACCACCCCCATGGTCATGCATCTCTATTGAAGTTAACAGAAATTAAGAGAACCTGAGGACAAAAGTCTAGTTTAAAGAAATTTTCCAATTTCTTTACCTGAAGATAATGACTGTGAAGAGAAAACTAATCAACCTAATGATTGATTACCTTCCTCAGAATAGTTCAACATTTTTACAGACGAGATTTTGTAGTCTTCAGACTTTCAGCAGTGTATATATTTAATTGTGGATGTTTCAGAGTTATTTACCACAACTTTTGGGTTTGTTTTTTTTTTTCTTCTTTTTATAGGGTGCAGCAAACATATTAGAAGTCTCACAACTAAAGACACTGCAGTTATAGAAAAGAAGTCTATTTTCTCATTTGTTTTTTGGCATGAGTACCAAGAGATTACTGTGAGTGAAATTTATTGTTCTCTGATGGGCACTCTCCTGACAATAAAGGGAATAGCTTCTATTCTGAAATCAATGTTTGCAATTTTCTGCTTCTCTTTCAAGTACAAAACCACATTCTTATAATTCACAAAACCAATTACTAGATATTCCTTCAATTTTTTTCATTCGCTGGTACTTGCAAATAACACTATTTTTGTTTGTTAGATTAATTTTAATGAGAATAGCTGTTTCATTGGAAGACTTTAAGTTGTAGGTTACCTTTCTCAGGATAAAAGAAAAAGTCAATAAATTGTCATGACAAAACATTTTGTATAAGTAAACCTGCTGATGACAGGTCATGTATTAGAGTTCCACTACCTCTCGGAAAAGTTTTTGGGGGCCAGATGGGGGGGGGGGGGGAGATAAGATTTTTTTTATGCCAGATAAGGGGCATAAAATGCTTTAAATGGATCTCTACTCATTTACAGTAGCTGGCAAATTGGTCTATGAGGAAGCTAAGTGTTTGCAGAACACATAGCTGAAACTAGAACAAATTTTTCACATTTTTTTTCAAATGATCAACGCTTTTAACAATGTAATTTCCACATTTCGTTTTTTCTAAAAAAGCCCCAAGTCCTCAACAATCTTTTAAAGACAGTAAAAGGTAATTTTCCCATTGTCTGTATTCACATGACCCTTGTTATTTGAAAAGTTTGTATGTTTGAGCAAGTAACTATAACAATATTACTGAAATTCAAAAGGGCACCAAAACTAGAAATAACTTTGAAGTACCCATCTCTGTTGAAGTATTCAGAAATTCAAAACAAACCAGTAAGGGTTGAGGGCTGCCTTGGTTGCAGCGACCACGAGATGGTGGAATTCAGGATCTTGTGTGGTAGGACCAGTAGAATAGCAAGTAGAATTGCAACCCTGGACTTTAGCAGGGCACACTTTGGCCTTTTCAAGCAATTGCTGGGGGAACTCCCATGGGCAAGGCTGTTTGAAGGTAAAAGGGCCCGAGATATTTGGTTGGCATTCAAGGATTGCTTTTTCCGAGCTCAAGATCAGAGCATCCCGACACGTAGGAAGTCAAGGAAGAGGGCCAGGAGACCTGTGTGGCTAATAAGGAATTGCTGGGTATGCTCAAGTGGAAGAGGAGAGTTTACAGGTCATGGAAGGAGGGGCTGGCCACTTGGGAGGAATATAAGGCTGCTGCTAGAGAATGTAGGAAGGCAGCTAGGATGACTAAGGCCTCCTTAGAATTAAACCTGGCGAGAAGGGTCAAGGACAGCAAAAAGAGCTTTTTCAAATACATGGCAGATAAAACTAACACCAGAGGCAATGTAGGCCCACTGATGAACGGGATGGGTGCCCTGGTGACGGAAGATACAGAGATGGCAGAGTTACTGAATGCCTTCTTTGTCTCTGTCTACTCTGCTGCAGGCAGTCCTGAAGAGCCCTGTACCCCTGAGACCTTAGATGAAGTCAGGTCGACGGAGCGGTTTGCCTTAGTCGATGAGGAGTGGGTTAGAGATCAGTTGAGCAATCTGGACATCCATAAATCCATGGGTCCAGAAGGGAAGCACCCGCGGGTGCTGAGGGAACTGGCAGAAGTCATTGCTAGACCACTCTCCATCATCCCATTTACCAAGTCTTGGGAAACGGGAGAGGTGCCTGAGGACTGGAGGAAAGCAAATGTCACCTCAGTCTTCAAAAGGGGCAAGAAGGAGGACCCGGGTAACTATAGACCGGTCAACCTCACCTCCATCCCTGGGAAAGTGATGGAACACCTTATCCTTGGTGCCATCTTAAGGCATATCAAGGATAAGAGGGTTATGAGGGGCAGTCAACATGGCTTCACCAGGGGAAATCATGCTTGACCAATCTCTTAGCCTTTTATGAGGAAATAACACGGTGGATGGATGATGGCAGAGCGGTGGATGTGGTCTACCTTGACTTCAGCAAAGCATTTGACACAGTCTCCCACAGCATCCTCGCAGCTAAATTGAGGAAGTGTGGTCTGGATGATCAGGTAGTGAGGTGGACTGCGAACTGGCTGAAGGAGAGAAGCCAGAGAGTTGTAGTCTATGGGGCGGAGTCTAGTTGGAGGCCTGTAACTAGTGGAGTGCCTCAAGGGTCAGTACTGGGACCAGTATTATTTAATATATTCATCAATGATTTAGATGAGGGAATTGAGTGTACTATCAGCAAGTTTGCTGATGACGCTAAGCTGGGAGGAGTGGCTGACACGCCAGAAGGCTGTGCTGCCATCCAGTGAGACCTGGACAGGCTGGAGAGTTGGGCAGGGAATAACTGGATGAAATATAAGAAGGGAAAGTGTAGAGTCCTGCATCTGGGCAGGAACAACCCCAGGTTCCAATATAGGTTGGGGAACGACCTGTTAGAGAGCAGTGTAGGGGAGAGGGACCTGGGGGTCCTAGTGGACGACAGGATGACCATGAGCCAGCACTGTGCCCTTGTGGCCAAGAAGGCCAATGGCATCCTGGGGTGTATTAGAAGGGGGGTGGTTAGTAGGTCGAGAGAGGTCCTCCTTCCCCTCTACTCTGCCCTGGTGAGACCCCATCTGGAATATTGTGTCCAGTTCTGGGCCCCTCAGTTCAAGAAGGACAGGGAGCTGCTGGAGAGAGTCCAGCGAAGGGCAACAAAGATGATTAAGGGAGTGGAGCATCTCCCTTAATAGGAAAGACTGAGGGACCTGGGTCTGTATAGTTTAGAGGAGACTGAGGGGTGACCTTATTAGTGTCTATAAATACATAAAGGGGGAGTGTCACGAGGATGGACCCAGGCTGTACTCAGTAGCAAACAATGATAGGACAAGGGGTAATGGGTACAAACTGGAACACAAGAGGTTCCACTTAAACTTGAGAAGGAACTTCTTCTCAGTGAGGGTGACGGAACACTGGAACAGGCTGCCCAGGGAGGTTGTGGAGTCTCCTTCCCTGGAGACATTCAAAACCCGCCTGGACACATTCCTGTGTAACATTATCTAGGTGTTCCTGCTCCGGCAGGGGGATTGGACTAGATGATCTTTTGAGGTCCCTTCCAATCTCCAGCATACTGTGATACTGTGATACTGTGAAGTCAATTCTCTCTTTCAGTTTAGTTTTCTAATCCTTTCTAATCTCTATTATTTCTATCAAGCCATATCACTTAGTTCTTCTCTTTACTTATTTTTTTATCTCCTAAAATATAAAAAAAAACATGTTGTTGATTTTTTCCTGTGCACTGATGAAATTTGATATGAACCAGCAGTACATTAGAGGGTAGCGTGTTGGGTCAGGATTGAAATCCCATCTTCATTCAATTGAGCAAAAAACTCTCATCAGTTCCAAAAACTGTCTCATCAGTACCAGTTTGAGGTACTGAACACTCTGCTTAGTGATACATCAAAGCATGCTGATCTAGAATTAATACTCTGATAATCTCAACACACTGTTCCAGCCTGTGTGAGGCAGAATCTCATTTACCTGCATTTTGAGTGTAGAAGCAAATTCCTAGGTTTAGAAGGGAAAAATTCTATGACCAGTGCTGAGATAGGGCTGGCATATGCTGATATTATGTCCTCAAAACATGAGGGATAGCAAATAGAATGAGGAAGGCTGGCAGCAGAGAGACTTCAGACTGTCCGTAAGGGCATTGTTGAATTCCCATTTGGACCCCTTTGTATAATCACACAGCATTGTAACATAAATGTTGAGATCAATGAGCTAAATGTAAATTTATTGAAAAGTCTGCAATTCTGTCAGAATCATGGAAGATGTTCATATACTTTTCAATACACTACTTTAGTCTTTGATATCATGATTTATCATTTATAATTTAAACGTTATTTCCTTTTATTCTCAAAACTGGTGTCTAGCTGGCAGTAAACAAAGGAGGAACTCTGTGCAGCACTGTTTTTTTCCAGGCTGTGTTCTAAGTATAATTTTACACTTCCAGTGAAAGAATTTACGGCTAAAGAATTGTTTGGTTAACTTTCTTACAACACAGTATTTTACAAAACTGCTGTTTAATTCTTGATATTAAAATTTAAATCTTTTGCAAATAAGACTAATAATATCTTTTCTGAAATTAAAAAAAAAAAAACAAACCCAAAATAAAATTTAATGCAGGCTAAAACTTATTTTAAACTCCATTGACATCCAGTATTTCCTTTTATCCCTTTTCACTTGACTTACTGTAGAGCCACCTTGGATGTAGTTATGTCAGGAGCTAGACTAAATTACTTGACTTATGTCAAGAAAGAGGTTGTTTCATTTCCTCCTTGTCATGGACAAATGATATTTTTAATGGTCTCTCCACCTCATGCTTTCTGAGATACTGCTTTTAACACTTCATAAAGGAAATACAGCTGAGGGCAAGACCTTGGCATACTTTTATATAACTTCTGATCTGGAGCCTGGAAGATGTGGCTTTGAACCAGTTTTTTTTCTTCTACAGCATAGAAGGCCTGCCGTAGACTGTCTAGGTTGGTAAAATAGGAAGTTATGTATTTTTATAGATTTATGTTTAATATTGAAAGGCTTATAAAAGGTTCATTTTATGGATAAGTTAATCAATCAAAATTCTAGATACCTTAAAATTTTAAGCATCCCATAGCTGATGTGAACTTAAAGCTGCTAAGGTAATAAAACTTTCTGTTGGGTTTAGGATAATTGTTCTTGGTAACAGCTTTATCTTGTTTTTCCTGAAACTTGAAAGGCTACAATGGACAATAACAGACACATAAGTTGCCCCTCTATTTTCAAGAATAAAGTGAATTCACTGATGAATTCGTTTGTTATCATTATCTTCAGTACTTCACAGTGCAGCAAAGAGCTGACTTGAATTTCAACGTGAGTAAAGAATGATAGATCTTCTCCATTAAGGACAAGCTAGAAAAGAAAGTCAAGTCTTTCTTTCTCAGTCTCTTTCTTGTTCCAGGGAGACAGGAATCTGAGCAAACCCTGTAATAAATACAGATTACCTCTTTTGCAGTGCTGGTTCATCTGTGCTAGCCAAGGCCCTATGCTCTGCCTTTGCAGGGAAGCTGCAGTATCAGGGAATCTGCTCTTTCTTATGCCTGCAGAATAATTGCTTTGGAAGGCAACACAAGCACACTGTAGACATGCTACTGTGGGACTTGCAGTCCTTCTGTCACAAGAAGAGTTATAAGGCAATACAGACTTGCCTGTAAGGTCTGAAGGGCTGTAAATCCAGTGTAAATTCTTCAATCATTTACAATCACATAAATGGACACAGAATTTAGCTACTGTTGTAGATATTCTGTGCTACGTCTCTGAGAAGTGCAGCACAAAACTGTCTAGGAAATTCCTTTGCACCTCTTTAGCCCAGGAGTCTTTCATCATAACCTGTAGTGAAAAAGCCAAGGAGTCTGTTAAACCTACAGCAGGTTCATAGGCATGCCTTGGACCTTTGCCATGTTACATGGAATAACTTGATCCTGGTACCATCTTCTCATCTGTGCCTTCTACTTATGTAGGGGGTCTCAGTCACCATACCAGAACCCCTTGGCACTACTGTGGTTTATAGGGCTTCTTTCAGCCCTTCAGCACTTTAACCCTATATTTAAGGATCAGGACAGAGCAAAGGACCCAATTATCTGCATATCGACAATCTCCATAGTGGGAGAGGTGTATTTGCTTGTGTCAAACAAGAGAAAAGTCTTATAGCCTTTGGTGGTAACAGTGATTGAAAGGACCTATCTGGACACAAGTTTATGTTTTAGTATCATTATCTGCCATTATGTTTCTATACCTTAATTTTTTTTTTAAATATAGTAGACTAAATGCAGTTGCCAGCAAATATGCTAAGTAACAGAACCCGCTTGGAGAATTACACTAAACAGCAGCAGAGGATGTTTTTATAGGGAGAGAAAGTTCCTACCAAAAAGCTTCATCTTTTAGGCATACAGATGTGTTTCATCACCTCTTTCATATAAAAGGTAAAAAAGAATATTTCCATAAAAGAAAAGAAATAAAAGATATTTTAGACCCTCATTTGTTCATATTATACGAGCTTCCCTCCCCCTCTAAAATACTGGAAATAAGTTTAAGAATATAAGTTCACTTGCCCCCTTCTCCTGAATTTTTAAAACATGTACATTGGTATTTTTTGTTTGGTTATATAAAAGCAACAAAAGAAACCATCGATTCTGTTACCCTTGTGAGAAATAGCTAACAAAGTCTACTTTAAATATTATGAAAGAGATGCAAGTATTTGGTTTTCAGTCCAGTCATGTCTTTAATTATTCTCTAAATTTTAAATCTGTTTCTTTCGATTTCCTGCTAAGTTCTTTACTTTCTCTGGATCCTGTCTGATTTTTGGCATCAAAAGATTTAAGCTTCAAAAAGTCATAGGTTAAGTTGTTTCATACACATGCAGCTGTCCCTAAGGTTAGTTACATCCTTTAGACTTCTACCTTCTACTATAAAACACAGATACTTGGAGGAAGTAGTCTAATCTCCATTTTACATAGTGCATTACTGATAACAGCCTGAAAATTAGATGTTTATGTTTTATGCACTAATCTCTTGATCACAGAGCAGTGAAATGTTTGAGATAAAAAACCTTGGAACACAAACACAGAGCTGCCCAAGGGAAAAAAAATGCAAACAGTTCTGCAAAGAGAAAGCAAGTGATGTACACACTGAAGACCACCCTTCAATCAGCCAATGTCACCCTTCAATCAGCTGTCCATGACAGCCAACAAAGGGAAATTCTCCTATATGAAAACACAATGATTAGTTTATTGACTAGAATTAGGAGACTGTTGTGAAACATGCAGAGAGCCCAGGAAGCACAAAGTGATTTCTCAGAACTGTAAAATAAGTATACCAATAAACACAAGACATAACAATTTAAGAAAATGAGAATATGAAAGAAAGAAAATGTTACAATACTGATTAGCATATTTTGAGAGCAAGAAGCTGGCTGTTCATAATGAGACAGCAAGAGAAGAAAGTGCATAAGTAATCTGAAAGGATGAAAAAGTAAAAAAAGATATATGATTTCTCAAAAAATATCAAATTCGTGTGACATTATTTTTAGCAGTTATGTGATGTGCTACTGAAATTTTGAAAAATCCAGAGCATTTGGAATGTCACAAAAATGGAAACTTAGGACTATTTTGATCATCAGTACCCTAGCATATGGCAGAACACCTGCTATGTTTTTATGAAGCTGGTTGACTGAGAATGCAGAGAATTGCTTTCCCAGTTCCTTGTGCCCTGTCACTGAAGGAGGCAGTTTCTTGGCTTTCCTGGTTTTTGAATTCCAGCTCCATAATGGTCTACCTGCCAAACATAAACAGAATCTGAGCTGGGGCATCCTGGGATGCCAGTAACCTAGCTGACACATCAGGTAAGAAGCTGAAGACTTGATTGACACTTGGGCAGCACTTTAGGCAGCAACTGGACAGTGAACCAGCTAAAATCCCTCCTGGCAGAGAAATCTCAGAGCACCACTGACAGTGTCCCTTTCTCACAAAATGCTTTGATGTTGATGGACTCAGTGTATGGAAAATCACTCAGAAAATTTCCTCACAATAGTAATTTCCAGTCAACATTCTGAGTTGCATAAATGTGGCTTTAAATAGGAGTGAGGGACAGTGTTCCTCATAAAAGTATTTGGAAAGATAAAAATATTAGAGTAAGTTTTCATAAAAGAAAACCAAAGAAATATGTATTCTCTATATATCAGGACTAACTGCTGCAGAAAACAGTCATAACAGTGATTAGAATGATCAGCTGTGCATTGTGTTACCGATGGAGATAGACAACATTAGAAAAGGGACAAACTAGTAGTGTGCTATGTAATGATATCCAGGAACTGCAAGGGGACCCTTACAAACACTGCTGATCTCCTGTTAAAGGAGATGAAATATATTCTACATAACAGGGACAAGAATGACCCATGGACAAATTCCTCACTACCCTATTTCCATTCTAGTTCTTCTTTTTGAGACAGCTGTTATTGGTATCCAAAAACCAATGTGTACTAGAAGAACTGCAGCTGAATTCTTAATTTGATGAATTTAATCAAAATAACAAGTACTTCTTTTCAGGGAAGTTGCCTATTTTGAGTGATTTCTTCATAGCTGGAAAGATCTGCAGTAAAAGTGAATGAAAAATATTGAACTTCAGAATTCACTTTCAGGTAGAAATTTTCTCAGTCACTTTGAACTGAAGAAATAGACACACTGAAATAAATCTTTATGGAATATTGCACAAGCAAACTTCATTCCTTCATATTTCACTCAAGAGGCAGAAATTAAAATTATTTTAGAAGGTATTTTTTAAGCAACACACTGTTTGCTTCATATTTGCGCTGTTTATTTCGGAATAACTAACTCTGCAAAAGGTGATGGTTTGCACGATTATGTGGCGTTTCAAGCCCCTTGCATGACATTTACTCATTTTCTTTGCACAGTCTTCTGGTTAACTCAGGCAAACGTGTTGTTTCCCATGTCAGCAAAACTACTCACAGGGATGTAATTAAGAAAAATTTACAGGATCATATGAAATGGAAATTAATCTGGCTAAATAATAAATATATTTAATTTCTTCTTATGAGGAATTTAGACCTTTGGGTCTTTCTCAGTTATCCATCTGGTTATTTTTCAGTTCTTAAATAGTTTAAATTTCTTTAAAATTGTTTATTTGGCTGTGTAGTTTTTTTTTATTCAGAGTTAAAAGATTCTTTTTCAGTAACATACCAGATTTATTTGTTGGCAAAGCAGAAAAAGTAGTTGAAAAATGGTATTATTCTATCAACAATAAATTAATGTAAGTGCTAAAAATCGACAGTTGTTTAATTCAGTCAGAGAAGACACAGAGTAGTCAACATCAAACAACGATGAGTGTCTAGTTTGTCATTAGGTTTTTCTTCAGAGTAAAATGCATAGTGCCTCTTACAAGAAGTAAACTAGATATTAAAAGACAAAAAAAGAAAGCATCATTTATTCAGTTCTAAAACTTACATCATAGACCCACAGACCTGTTACTGAAGTGCACATTTAGTTTCCTTTCTAATAAGGATTTCACTTATCAAAGTGTAAATATGTAAAAACTTTATTGTTCCAGAAAATAATGAGAAATTATCTGATGAGACAGGAAAAAGACACACTATTTTTGTGTTATAGCCTGAATAGGATTTTCTCTGTGAGACTAAACGAGGAGGAGGTGAGGTGTGTGCACTCAGGGAAGAAAAGGTCTCATTGCAGATCTTTGTTTTACCTAACTTGGAGAACAGATACGGGGGGATGTGTATTAGTATTCGTTTGGATCAGAGAGGCAACAAACCCAAGCCAGGACATCAGCCCACTCATGAATGTGGGGCAGGATTAGGCCTGGTAAGCTGACCAATGGTCAGATTGTTCTTGTGGCCATACCCTAACCTATCTTCATCTTGAGGATTCCTCAAGAGGCAAAAAGTCATTGGATTGCTAAATAAGGCGGAGGTGAATTTTTCAGAGGTGTGTAACTTGATTGGGCTCTGTGGTCTCTGACCACATAGATAGTCCCTTCCCTAGTGTCAAGGTGTTGTTCCAGAGGGGAATGGACCTGAGCTTCTCAAAAAATATTTCTTATGTAGATTTTGGCAAACAATTGTTTGGCACCTTACTCTTACCTTATCCAAATTAGGTCACACAACTATCATTTCTCCATGGTAAAGGAAGGGCAGAATGCAGTTTTCATGAGATTAGAGGCATGTTCTAAAATCAAAACTAAAGCCTTGGCCTGCTTACAGTTTCGTGAATCAGAAGCATGAGATCATTGAACTATACTTGCACGTTTGCAATTAGTTTTGATCGTTGGGAGGACCAAAACCATATTCTTAACTTCAGACTTGTGAATCTGCAGGAACTAGTGCTCTAACAAAATTTCACTAACCATGCTTAATGAAGGTTGAGAGATAGAAGGCTTTGTTTTCAGAGTTATTACCAAGTTTAAGGTAACCCATTATAGCTGGATTTTAAATTCCTAGAGGAGAGTGAGAGGGATAATGTTTTTACATTATCAGCCTTATTGTTACCAAAAAATGTGGAAGAAAATATTTTTATTAATAGAACAATTCATCCTGAGATTAATGACTCAGCTTAAAGCCCATAAAATTATTTGTTATAAGAAAGATTAAATTTAATACAGATTGCATGTGTTTTTCTTGTTTATAGTTGCCTTGTTTGCATTTTGTTTTCTTCTTTTATATTCCTTAGAAATAATGTGAGGTTCTGAGTTAAAAGCTGTCTGCACTCACTTTTACTATATTTTTCTATGAATAATTGACAGATGCTTTAATAAGGAAAGAACAGCTGGTTTATAGACAAAAAGGCACAATCAACTCAGGCTACAGTTTAAAAGTACATAAAACAGTTGTACCCTACTAATCAATTTTAATAGCTTTGCATCTTGCGCTTCGCACCATTCAGGATATCCATAGTTGAATGTGTATTTTGTTAATTAAATATTCCCCTTGAATTATTAAAAGAAGCAACTTGTACTTTTTATAAATGCTTCTCAGAAATAGATAATTGTTTTGGCTTGGACTGGTTGGCTTTATTTTATTTGATTATTTTATATTTATTTTAAGTTGTTTAAGTTATTTCAACATGCAAAATATAATTACTCTGTATCGATTTGTCTGACATAGGAAATTACTTCTCTTTAGTTTTGTCACCATGTAGCAGTTGTTAGCTGCTTTCCATTCTAAAGTTGCCTTTAATTTTCAGAGAAGCAGTAACTCTGTGAATCACAAAAAGGAATATAACCTTTGAAATACCTAGAGAACATAGAGAAGGGAAGCCGAAAACCTTTCTGTTTGCACTAATAAAAATGTGATGATATGAAATGGGTAATAACAAAATCTTTAAGATAATCAAGCTGAGGGACATAGATTTTCTTTGATCTAAAAATCAAAGATTTAAACTGCTCTAAAAATAAAAATAACTCCTAGTTTTTATACTGTTTCTCCCCAGATGGATTTAAGATATACTACTTTTAAAATTAATTTAGAAATTAAAGAAAATATTTTCACTGATGAAAGGAATCTGAAAATAATTTCATTATGAAATTAAAAAAAAAGAGAAAAAGTATATTATGATTGATATAATTTCTCATTTGTTGGGAAAATAATGACTCACAAATCATTAAAATTACTGAAAAATGACACTGTCATTCAGTATAACCATAACTTCAGTGTTCTCTGTATTATCAGTTTATTGTTCTGTATACAGCTACCTTGAGTGGAAGATTGTATGATGGTTTTACCTCTGTTAGTGCTCCAGACAAGGTCAGAACTGTGCTTCAGAAATAAAAATCTCCAATCATTCCTATGTATTATGTTTTGCTTTACACCAGTATCAGGGCACATAAATTTGGGTTTTTTTGAATAAAACTGAGCCAGCCATAAGGCTCACCCTGAGAGCATTCATTCCATGGACCCAAAATATTTTCAGAAAGAACCCTCCTAAAATACACAAAACGTGGAAATCTGGTTTTCAATAGCAACCGTTTTGTTTTACAGCTCCACTTCTGCTGTACTGCATTGCATGTTAATATGGATGTAGATGATTTCAACTTAAATCCTCTCTATGGCCTTGGACTGGGTAGTGAGCATATTGAGTATGTTGGAGGGGTAAGTTTGGACCTATGCTTAGTGAATTCAAGGGGTTGGGCTAAGTATGCATATGCTACTTCTATTCAGTCATAATCTGCCCCTACTTATCACAGCAAGTGGGCATATTTTTTTTTTTCTTATGCTCTTCTGAGCATTTCTTGACAGAAAAGGAGAGGTATGATATCTTAATCCTTCCCAGGATGATATCTAAACAGCTTTATCCACCATAAATGGGAAACTCCCTGAGAATATACTTGCTGTTAAGAGTGGCTGTGGCAATAACCACCTGAAAGACAGGAATCACTGCTGTAAACTATCCACAGATTCAAGGTACGTATTTATATTTTGCATTAAGTACAATTATGTAGTATTTACAATATTGATGGAATATGAAAAAGCCCTCATAAGTTTAGGACAGGACAATAACGGCATCTGTCTGTGTAAGTGAATGCTGAATTCTGTTCTGTGCAGTAATATAGTTTTAACTAGCAGAACAGAATAAAAGTTTTCAGAGGCACCTAGCATTGGACTGGGGCAGTGAATCATACTTCAGTGACACTTGAGTGTCTGGTTTGTTAGTCTCTTCCTCATACTTTGCAGGTAGGTTTTGATTTTAGATGCCCAGTACAGAGTTCCAGTCTCTACTCTAGATATAGCTTACAACAGAAATGTTGTAGACATATATTGGAAATGTGAATTATAAAGTTTAGCTGAGAAGTGTTTAATAAATATCCTAATGTGTATCATGTTACATGCTGCAGTTGATATGTCTGAATGACTTAATTATAAAGCTGGCTTTTAATGAATAAGAGAAATGACACTTGGACCATCAAGAGAATTAAAACAATGAATGGTCGTTGACTATTGAAATAACAAGCAATTCATACTTGCCTATTTTATTGAAACACAACTGCGTGCTTCAAGTCTGACAACAGTGGAAAAATATGAAAACAAGTGCCTGCTGAGTAATAGGTGAAAGCAATCATTTTTCCCAACTAGAAGTTCACTGCATCCTTTCTAACCTTGAATCGAGAAAACTACATTACACAACTTTTTTAATCCCTAAGACCTGCAAAGTCTGAGTCCAGCTTGGTAAAAGCCTATTAACACAAAATGTCATATTGCGTTATGCAATTAATGTAAGGGAAGGTATTAATACAGGGACACCTCATAGAGGTCCTTGCAGAAATTGTAACCAAAATTTCTGCCTCTAATCAGCTACTCAAATAGAATCTTAAAATCCAGATTCCATCTAGTTTTAAAATAAGCACTACTAGAAGAAAGAATATTGAATTGGCTGCAAGAATGTTTATAACAAGAAGTAAAGTAGCCTAGCTAGAGAAGACCTTATATTACATTTTCTCTACGACATTTCAAGAATTTGCCTACTGCAAAGTACAAAACATCAGCCTTCTGTGTGCCTGCTCAAACTCATATAAGAGTCTTCTAGACAAGGAGAAAACCCAGTTTGTTCTTTCTATTCCTGCAAGTAAATGATAAGTACTGGGTAATCATACCTCTTAAAGACAAGAATATCAATATTACACATGTACTGCATAACAAATAGTCTTATAGCAAATATTGTGACAAAGTTCGAGAGAAAAATCTGGTTTTATAAACTCATACAGGGAGATTTTCATTGGTTTAGTTTTGAGTTGGTTAAGAGCCTTTGTATCTTAGTGTACTTAATCAACCCATGATGGCAAGATTACACAATGTAAGAACATTAAACTTGTTTAGTTGTTCTAGTGAAAGGATAGTGGCTTGTAAACCTGAGCAAAGTATTCCTTCCATTTCTATCCTCCATCAGAGGAAGGTAAAGATTAGAAAATTAGCTATACACTGGGAAACTAAGGATTTGCCTGATCACGTGATAGGAGCACTACCATGTGCTGTCTTACTTTTAATATTCCCATCAGTGTGCCTATCACTGTGCCTTAGTATACACCTTCAAGGTATGAAACTAGTTTTCTCTTCTGTGTTCACAGTGCCAGCAGTGGTGCCTTGATTCTGGACTGGATGCAATGTGCTAGCATGCTACTGATATAAACTGAGCCTGGGGAGGCTTAAAAGAGTCTTCAGTTTTTCAGAGGAAGTCTAGTGTGGAGTTCTGCCTGCGGAGGCTTCAGTGACCCCTGAACTTCCACTGAAATATATCTTGAATTGATTGGGACTGTTTTGAATTTTTCTCAGCCTGAATTTCAAGTGAAAGGATGCTTGACATGCTTGATTACAGGGAGATACAGATGTGATGACTCTGAAAGACAAAGAAGTAGGGGAATTCCACCCCCATACCTTCTGCCATCACACATTATGATACACATAATTCCTCCCTCCAAATGAAGGTGGTCCCTTAAGAATATCATGAAACAGTACTGTGATGACTTGTCCATGTAGAGATGCATATGTAGGTGGATATGCAGAGGTCTAAGATTAATGGCATTACTTGATTGCTTTATAGAACTTTGAGTTGTCATTCAGTGATTGATACTTATTTTCAGTTCTTCCCATCTCCGTTTTTTCATATCCATCTGTCCTGTCTAATCTTTTGATCTCTTCTCACAGGTAAATGTTTGGTGCTTTTTAGTTATATATAACTCAGAGATGACTTTGAACAATGCACTCTGGAAAACTGAATTGGAAATTCTCTTCTCAAGACTACACAGAAAACTGGTTGTAAATAAAAAGTAAATATCTCATTTACTTTTTAAAGCTGTGAAGTCTTTCAGAATAAAAGCTCCAGTGAACCTGCTTCTAAAAATTTTGAAACTACTGGTTTAAACCATTACCACTAGCATCAATGAGAATAGTTGTGAGGTGGGCTGCTAAAACTGAACAATTGCCAAACAATTATAGAATCAGTATATTCTCATCATAGAAATGTATGGACAATATAAATATTTTTATCAGTGCCAGTTAACTACATCATAAATTACTAACTAAAAACAATTTTTGCTTTTATTTTAAGAGATATTATTAACCTTTTGCAATGATAGATATTGATTTTTCTCTGCAGATAAATCCAAGATGCATTCAATAGTTATACTATTGATTTAATTTAATATGAAAAGCTTTGTCCATGCATACAACGTGCTACAAGTATATTCCATGTAAATTATGGTATGGACTTATAAAGACATGATTGTAAATGAATATATATCACACAGGAAAAATACTAGCAATATTGAAACTAATGTTAAAATTGTCACTGATTTTTATAGCACAGGATTTAATTTGCTTTATATTTAATACTTCATTTAGCTCTGCTAAATATAATACACTATATCATATGTAGTGTTTAGTAAGAAACATTTTAATTTCAACAATAGATTGAAACCCATATTATCACTGATACTTGCAAGAAATAATGAAATGCAAATAGTCATATAGAAAGATCAAATAAAAAAAAGCCTTCAACCATTGATTGGTTTAGAATATGAATATTGTGTATTTAAATTCCCAGTCAAACAACTTCTAAATTAAAACCATTTTCAAAGTTTTACGCTTTTTTTTTTTTTTGTGCAAGACAACAATCTAATCTTAATTTTATCTCCATCTCACTTTTTATTGCTTTCTTCAGTTCTAAACTATTTTTTTTTTATGTAGCATGTGGAAAATTTAAATATAATTCCCAAATATGTCTGGCTGAATGCCTACAATATTTGATAGAGATTAAAGGCTATCTTTGAATCAGCTAGTTTTCTTACACATTTTTATGAATATGTAAAATGTGTTTAGAGGCATTCACTTAAGAAGCTATTTTGGAAGGCTTGAAGTCTGTATTATGTACCAACTTGTTCAGAGTTGCATTATCAAGAAGAGAAAAGAGGTTCAGTGATATTTTGGACATATTCCATTATCCTTTTAACATCAGACTGATATTAGAAACAGAAATGCATTTGCTAAGTGTCTTTCAAGATGCATTTATCTGCCCTTACCTCTTTTCCCAGGAAGCATTTTTGCAACAGTAAGACTATTTCTTTCCTTCAATATGCCATTCCTAATAGCAGAAAAAAGGGTGTAGAAAAAGATTATATGAAGGAAAATGAATCGAAAACTCAAGTGCATTTTCTGTAAAGGTTTTTTCAATCTGATTTTATCAGCCACAGGAAGCAGCAAAAGAGATGAGAATTCTCTCTTCTTCCTTGAAGTAGGACCACAGTTAGTATGTCGGTCCACTGTCCACTAGATCTCAGAGCAAAAATATTTTCATTGAAGTTTTAACCTTCATTGTTCTTCTATAAATATATCGATTTTAGTCACATAATTTTGTGCCTCATTAAAATAATTACCTTATAAGAATAACCTCTTGGAGTTTTTTAGACTTTTTTCTTTAGCTTTCACTTAAAAACTAGATGGCTGTTTCATATATGGCAAGTCCAACAAAGCACATATGATCAGGCTGAATACTGAACCACGTGAGTAGGGCTGTTAATCATAATGGTTAATTATTACCATGATGTATGCAATATGCATACATCTTAAAACATATTGCATTTTAAGGCTGTTAACTGTCCTTAACTACTTTGCCATCTTTAATTTTAGTATCATTACTTATATAGAGGTCTCGCCAACACAATATTTTAGGTAATATTACTCAGAAGAGGTTGAGTCATTCCAGATGTGGTCACAACAGAGTTACGTACACACATTACTTCTTTGATATTTGCAAGCACCTTTCAGCTGTGTTTAATGCAGAGACCCCACTATCTTAAGTAATTTTCATCTTAATATATTAGTATTTACTTAGTGTCTTTTGAAATTCATTATTTGCGTTTTCAGTTAATATTGTTCCAAACCAGAAATTGGCTATGCTTATGAAAATGTTCTTAGTAAGTCTTTTAAACTCATACTGCCCTTCCCGGACACCTCTCAAGGCAACGAAACCTGTTGAGCATCTAATGTAGAAGCATATCAAGGAAAAATGGTTACCTGTCATCAAGACATTAAAAAATCATATAACCTGAGGATATTTCTAGGAAAAGTAATCCATGGTTTAGCTAAAACAAAATAACATCCTATTTCAGGAAGGTCTGAATAATCAAGATTTCTAACTCCAGCTACTTCCAAGCAGGCAAGAAAAAATCCTTTCCTCAAGATTAGAATATGGATGAGACAACTTTTCTGATTTAGGGTAAGATTCTGAATCTATGAAGTTTTAGCTGAAGGCAGAGGTGAAACTTCAGAGTTTGAAAAGTTTTGGTTAACTTTGGTGTATTTGTGACTTTCCATTTGACGGTCTATAAGTCAATTTCTGATTTGCAATAGGAATGCTAAAATATTCAAAGATCTCTCATCTATTTCTTTCAAGATGAGAAAACTTAGATGTTTTGGGTATAAATCCAGCCTCTTGGAGTTTTTTCTTCGTAGAACAGAATTAAGTCTCTAAGCACTCTGAAATGTGTTATCCATAGTTCAACTCTTCTAAAAATCTCCTCTTTCAACTTGTTTTCTATACCTCAGCTGACCCAGAGCTCACTATGGCTACACAAACATTAAGATGTAAATTTGATGAAGAACATTCCAGTTGCTCTCACATATCTCTCTTGAAACTTATGGAACATCAGAGGGGAATGTGTAGTCGTGCCTTAGTATGATACAATAATTATATGCTTATATGAATATTTGTGTCTTTGTTTACCAGCATTTACAAAAAGGATTGATGTTTTATTCCCAGCCCAAACCCATCAATTCTTTTAGAAGCTGTTGCTAAATTCATGTCAGAACCATACATAAACAACTGCATTAAACTCACTGCATTTGTCCTTCAGCAATTTAACAAATACCAAAGATAGCATGCCAATATTAATGTTAGAGGTAGCTTACTAAACAAAGACTTCTCCAATTAAGAAACATTATTTTCATATTGGAGGCCTATAACTTTCTGAATTTTAGAAATAAATTATTTCACAGCTGCCATGATCCTTAATCAGAACATTAATACTATATATATTTCTTAGTAATACTCCCAAATCTCTGTATGTGTTTGAATGACCTTAGTCTTGCCAAAGCATATATTTTGTTTAACTCTTCAGAATGATAAAGTTTCTTCCAATATCAAGATATCAATTGATTTTTTAATAAGAATGTGCAATAGTTTCTAATGTAACTTCTAAAACATTTGTTTTTTTCCTCCAAGCAAAATGTTGTATTGTAGACCTGTGGTCCGTAAATACAGTTTTGCCATTGACAACAGCAGAACACAAGCTTTGTATTGTGTTTGTGCCCTGGGTTCAGCAGTAGCAATCATTTTTCTCCTTCTTAGTAGCTGGTGCAGCGTTGTGGTTTTGACTTTCTGCCTGGGAACAATGCTGATAACACCAATGTTTTTAGTTGCTGCTCAGTAATGTTTACTCTGACCAAGGACTTTCTGAGTCTCATGCTCTGCAAGGGAGAAGGGGAAGCTGGGAGGAAGCAGAGACAGGACACCTGATCCAAACTAGCCAAAAAAGTATTCCATACCACAGCACGTCGTGCCCACTATATAAACTGGGGGCAGTTACACAGAAGGGCTAGATCACTGATCGGTTGGACTGGGTATTGGTTGGTGGGTGGTGAGCAGTTGTATTCTCTTCCCTTGTTATTTCCCTTATCATTCTTATTATTGGTGGTAGCAGCAGTGATTTGTGTTATACCTTAGTTACTGGACTGTACTTATTTCAACCTGTGGGAGTTACATTCTTTCGATTCTCCTTCCCATCCCTCTGGGAGCGGGTGGAGGAAGGGGGTGGAGTGAGAGAGAGGCTGCGTGGTTCTGATTTACCAGCTGAGCTTAAACCACGACAGTTTGCGAGGCCTCAGGACTGAGGCTTGTCAGGCTCACTTGGTCTGACTTATTTTGACTTGCCTAGAGCTTTGTTTTTCCATGGTTCAGCTGCAACAGCAGCTTTGCTAATGATGAAGTGGTTGTACTTGTTTCACTTTAGCTTATCTTCATGTGGCATGACCATAGTTTTATATAAGTGGTACTTATAAGTTATTATTCCATGTAGACTGACACATTTATGGCCCTAATGTGATCAAGCAGTGCAGAGGAACAGAAGCTTGGTATGATGGTGGTAGTTTAGAGAACTGAACACAGGCTGGCAGCAGACACCCACCAGCTGACACATAAAGAAAAGCAAGCCTAGATCTGGAAAAAAATCATCAGTTTTACCAAGGAGAACAGAAAGCAAGCATAAAAGGTTCATAAAATGCACTAGATGTAGTAAATTCAGCTGTACAGATCCTAACCTGCTGACTTGACTTCTCAGCTTGACCTCAGACCTACCTCATCACAAGGGACCTCATCACAAGGGACCGGCTTGGGGATCTCTGGGCCATGACTGATCCCAGTTATCATCACCGGACCTGCCCTGCTTTCCTCACTTGGGTACTGTGGGACTTTCCCCTTGCTGGTGAGGACACTGCCCTGTCACCTTGCTGTCACCCCAGCTCCCAGCTGACCTTCCCTGAGGAGCAGATTACTTTTGTTGCGCCCTGACAGACACCTTTCAGACTAATTTAGCTGCAAAATTGCGCTCTTCTTGTCAAAAAGATATCTTTGTTACCTTCTGAAGGCTGCCCTGGGCATCTGGGGTTTGCTGAAAATTTCATCTGTTCCCACCACTGAGGTATTCTGGGGAGATAATTTCTCTACAGCTGGAAGCTCACACCTTCTGTTAGTTTTAACTAATGGCTGATGGCTTATCAAGAAAAGTGGTGGGTTTAAGGTCATTAATCCTACCAAAAGGTGAATATGCACACTAAAATCAATTCACTGTTATTTGCATAGATTCCTGGGAGTGAGCAACCTGAGTATAGTTGTCAGCAGACAGATCAGTCAGTCTTGTTGCTCACAACAAGAACATTTAAGTGCCTTCCATCACGCCCTGAATCAAATCTGCATACCTGAAGGACGTAGAAATCAGCTGAGGGTGATGAACTAGATAAGCACCACTGATAAGATGGCATGAGTTTCTGTTACTGGAGAAAGTGAATTGAAAGCATTCAAACTTGCTAGAGCCCTGCCTTCATTCCATCATGAAATTGTCTAAACCTCAGAATGAACTGCCTAAGCAGCCGATCCTAAAGTAAAGATCCTGCAGACAATGTGAAATGGTACTGTCAGGTCAACAAAGGTAGAGAGACTATATGTCAGCTAAAAAAGATTAAGCTTGTTGTTAGTTTCATTATCTGAAACAAAATTTGCTGACAGGCAAAAGTCTTTGTTATATAGCTAAGTAAGGCAGTTAAATATGGTCCTTGTAGTAATAGTGACAAGAGTTTTTAATAGAATTGTTGCATGAAGGAAGTGTATGAAATTTCTATTCAGCATCTTATAAAGATGGACAAACAGGCAAAGTTTATAGTCTCGGGTGAACATTACTTTATGTCACATAATCAGAAGAAGCTTTCTAAGGGTTAAGAAGCCTCAAAGCCTCTGTGTCGCAACTGAAATGAGAGTATGTACTTTGTCACCTGAATTTCTGAGACAATAAGTGATAGCTAGAGTGAACTGATGGGTTGTGAAGACAGGGGTTCAGTAGCCTTGCAGCTGATGGTGGATTGTTTACTGAATAAAAAATATAAAGCTGACATTTGGTTTAGCTTTTCCAGTGAGAAAGTTAATCTTTCCAAAATCTGCACCAGAAGTGGAAATGGGACTGGGAGGACCATACCATATTTTAAGAGCACCATCAGCCTTTATGCTATTTTGATTGAATTGTTATCACAGCTCATGCAATTTCTTGCCATCCAGGCATTATGTGTAACTTCAATCTATGCTGAAGATTATAAAGATCTTTTCTAGATGTTGATAATCCATTTACAATTAATGTAAGCAATATGTTCCATGAAGCAATTTCCTGCAAACTGTCTCATATGACTGGTCTTTATATTTTCAGTTCATTGCATCAACTGTGTTCAAAACATTTGTGTTGAAAGCACTTTTGAAGTGATTAAATATTGCCAGAAGTTGTATTAATGATAATTCAGCTTGCATTACAATGCCTTTCCATTTAGAAAATTTATTGTAATTGAGCTTCATCAAAGGCTTTTTCCTGCATTATTGCAGAAAGATAAGCAGAGAGGATGAAATTTGAACAGACAAAAGGATAGTCTGCCTAACATTGAATTTCTTTTCTAAACTTGATGTTGATGTTTCTGCCCTACAGTTGCTAATTAAATGTAGGTATTTGGGTCTGAGATGTAACCAATAATTAATTTTTTCTTATGTAAATACTGAAAGATAGTCTTTATAACAGAATTTTGTTCATCAGCTTTCCTGAAATAATAAATTATTGCTGTTTCTTCTTCTGTGTCCATTCTCCTAAGTAATATTCTGCCAGTAAATCATGAACACTTGAGACATCCAGAATAGGTTTGTATCCTACCTTGGCCCCCCGCGACTGTGTATTGCAGTTATCCATACACTTCATTTTGACCTCATGAGATTTTCTCATGACACTGAGAAGTCAATAAATGTAAGATTTCCAAACAAGCTAATGTATTGACATTAATTGACCAAAGAGCAAAGTTTAATTTGCAGCAACAATAGATAACAAAGGTATAGCCAATCAAGGAGGTATTGATTTATTGCTGCTTCAGGTATCTATATGCATTTTTTTTTTTTTCAGTTATATTCCTTACATATCATCAATGTGTGCTTTCCTGTATATTTAATGTCATAAGATACAGAAATAATTGTGGAGTTATGCTATGAAATCTTACAAAACATAAATAACTTTCTAGGGGGGATTATTTGATGAATAGACATATTGGATGGAAGCTTGGCTGTGGTGGGTAGGTGTGTGTCAATTCTATCAGTTACAATGACTTTAGCTGTCTACAAGACTTTGTCATAGAACATTGGTCCCTGAGAAAATTAAAGTATCTTTCAGTTCATCATAGCTCACTATTAGGAGCTGGGTGCTCTGTAGTCTGAGAGTCTAGTGAAACTTTCTGCCCCGTGAAACAATTTAATGGGCAACTTAAAGATATTCCTCCTTGTCCTATTGCTCCATGCCCTTGCAAAAATCCCTCTCTATCTTATTTGTAGGCCCCTTTTAGGTACTGGAAGGCTTCTGTAATGTCTTCTCTGAGTTGACTCCCAGGTGAACAACTCCAGTTCTCTCAGTCTGTCTTCATAGGTGAGGTGCTCCAGCCCTCTGATCAACTTTGTCGCCTCCGCTCTGGACGCGCTCCAACAGGTCCTTGTCTTGATGCTGGGGGCCCCAGAACTGGACACAGTAGTTTAGGTGGGGTCTCATTAGACCAGAGTGAAGGAAGTGAATCCTTTCTTTCCACCTGCTGGCCATGTTCCTTTTGATGTAGCCCAGCACACAGTTGGCTTTCTGGGCTCAAGAACACATTGCTGGATTGTGTCCAGCTTCTCATCGTCCAGCACCCTCAAGGTCCTTCTCTTCAGGGCTGCTCTCAATCCATTCTGTGCCCAGCCTGTGTCTGTGCTTTGAATTGCCTCAACCCAGGTGCAGAAGCTTGCACCTGGCTTTATTGAACTTCATGAGGTTTTCATGTGTTTACCTCTCAAGCATATCAAGGTCCCTCTGAATAAATTTTTAGGTATGAGACCCAGAGCAGAGATGTTTTTATTGTATGTGTCAATGTACGATAGGAAAACATCTATGGAGAAGCGAACCATCAGCAGTAAGCTGTAGAAACTTTTCAGACTCTGCAGTTTAGAAGTACCACAAAAGAAACTAGAATGCCGTATAACCTGTTTTCCAAAGTATTGAACATTTTGCAAAAGGGTGACTGCTCTTAAAGAAAAAGTATTACAAAACCAATGAAGTGCTGTTACAAAAATCTATACAATATTCTTGTGAAAGTGCACCTCATTATGGAGTATGACAGATAATTCTTCAGTGAAAAAAACACTGCTCTGGAGACTATGAAGATTATAACTCATTCTGTAGCACAAAGGTACGGTTTCCTCTGGAGTGTTTCTGACTGTTAGGAGAACATCTGATTTGCTGTGAATACACATGAAACTGAAGTGTAAAGTACATATTAGATAAAGAATATAAAATATAAATTATATAAAAATAAGGGAAATCTAACATTTATTAACTTTCATTTTACCTGCAAGGACAAAAGCAGAACTCTCAAGAACCTTCATGAAAATACAGAAAATAAATAGAACAGTGTAATTTTATCGAGTTTTCCAGAAATGGATTTTTCAATGTGTTAATTTTTTAATACCTCTGTAAAAATTCATAAGCATAAAAACCACT
Source organism: Pezoporus occidentalis (assembly GCF_034315485.1). Classification (NCBI taxonomy): domain Eukaryota; kingdom Metazoa; phylum Chordata; class Aves; order Psittaciformes; family Psittacidae; genus Pezoporus; species Pezoporus occidentalis. Next base: position 619,875 of record NW_026914829.1, read on the forward strand.
GTCAGATTTACCCAGTGAATAATATTTTTTTATTGCTTTGTTTTCCTTCTTCAACTTACAGGTACTGTCCTAGTCCTCTCTCCTGTGGTCATTTCACACACAGGACTCTTCCTGACATCTGTGAAGTTCAACACACTGAATGAATAACAGGAGCTGTTACAGACTGTTCTGTAGCCACACTGTCCCAGGAGTGAGGCAGGAAGAAAGCAGAAAATCCAGAAATGAAGGCATGAACTCGAGCCTGGGAAGAAAGGAGGGGAAGGGGGAGGTGTTTTTTCTCTGTTTTTAATTGGGAATAAATTAATTTAATTTTCCCCAAGCTGTTTGTTTTCCTCATGCTGCCAATTGGTATGTGATCTCCCTGTCTTTATCTTGACCCATCACAAGCTTTTTCACCTTATTTTTCTCACCTTGTCTTGTTGAGAAGGGGGAGTGAGAGAGAAGCTGGGTGGGCATCTGATAGCCAGTCAAGGTTAACCGACCACTAAAACAGTGAATTCTCAGATAAAGAGAGCCCGGAGGTACACAAGGATCTACAAATGGGGAGCAGGTTTCCAGATTCCCAAAGATAGTATTTTAGGGCAAAATACCAATGGCCTTCATCATACAGCCAATGCAAAGTACAATCAGAGACATCTGAATTGGTGCTTTGAGGCTGGGGCAGGCTAGAAGAAGCCAGTTCAGGAAAGACAAAATTGAGCATAGTGATGGTTGCTGCTGAAGGAAATAACCCAAACCCAAGGCATGGCCCTTTTTTCTCTCACAATCTGTGTTCCCAGTTTCCCTGTCAGTCATCTGGAAACTTGTGTGACTCTCATAGTCTCAGAGCTTTCCGAAACTCAGCTATACTCAATCTTTTGATCTCAGATTCCTTCTAACCTGTCTTCCCCTATTTTCTTTCATGAACTTTTTCCTACTGCAAAATTGTCTGTTATCTGCTCCAGATAGTATAGTCCAGCATGAGTTATTTTGATATTATCCTTTGAGGGAAAGGAGGGTTAATTCAATTTTGCCTACACTGAATTGCTACTGCCAACCCTTAATTTCTCAGCAGTATAGTATATATGGCTCATCCTACAGTTCTTTAAAACAGTGGCATACTTTAAAAGCATATTGAGCTTGCAGAAAATATTAATAAGCTAGAATAAGTGCCCCTTTATACTTAAATGCTGCAGTGCAGCTGTGTCCACACAGCTTGGTAAAATATGGCTATATTATTACAAAAAACTTATTGCTGGAGTTGTATGGATTAAATCAGGGAATCATGAACATAAATCCCTGCACTATTCTATAGGTGCACTCACAAGACTTTTGAATTCATAGTGTGAGATAATTTGTTGCTCCTTCTCAGTCCTGTGAATGATTTATGCCATTCTGTGGAAAGTGAGAAAAGATCACAAGTCCCTTGGCACCCTCTTCTTTTAGTAGGCAGCATCCTATACATACCAATGTTAGTAAAGCATCTAGCAGTTTTTTACCTGATCAGTTTTTCAACTGATGCAGTCTGGAATTCATGAATCAATTAACTGAAAATAATCAGATTATAGAGTCAGCATGTTTTGTAGATGATTCAAAGCTACTACAGTATATTATTTATGGCTTTGTGCTGTTAGTACTATATTTCAAGACAGCAGACAAATACTCCCATTAATTTACCCTAACGGAGATGTATCCACAGGAAGATTTGAAACGAAAAGGTGAACTTTCATGTTTGAATCTCAAAATCTGTGTGTGAATAATAGTCTTTGAAGGCACAAAATGTCTGTTTCTTACATAAGGAGGGATTTGCCCTTGATAGTGGTGTTAGTGATACCCTATTTTTCTGATGAGCTCATGGAGTTATTAGCAAAATACAGATATCCATGTACATAGGAACATATGGATATGTTGTGTGCCAAGCAAAAGCAATTAATAAAGATATTAATTAGAGGAAATGGCTAACAATTTATTTCCATGTCCCTACTAAGCTTGAACCTTGAGAAAGTTTTCTTATTCAGAGCCACTGTTTAGGATGTAAAGTCTAGCTTCATCCATTAGTTTTGGATAATTGCAACCCATCAAACTGCTTTTGCATGCACTGTAGGGGAATCCTTCTTTTAATTGATATAAAAAGGATAAAATAGGAAAAGTCAAAATTTCATGAGGTCACCGTTTCTGTTTATCAGATGTCAGTCAACAAAAAAGCCTTATGGATATGTATAAGATTATAAGCAATGTAGCAGGAGTTAGAGTCTTCTCCAGAGCTGCCAGTATACTTCTACTGTCAGACTGTATCTTCCATGCGGTTTCTCCTGAAATATATGCCTTCTGGAGTTAGAAATCATTAGGAATGCAAAACATAGCATGTGTATACATTAATAGAAAGCAGGGGCCTGTTTAATTTACACTTATAATTTGTTTCACAATCTTTTAACTTAAAATTATCTTTTTCTTCTGCAGGGATCTTAATCTTGCTGCATCTCTCATACAAATCAGTGTTCTGACAGTGAGGAAAGAGAATCAAATCAATTTTGAGACATTTCCTGCCTTGTTAATTTTAGCAATGAAAGAGCATTCCCTCTATCAGATTCTCCTCAGCTAACACCATTTCCTCTTCACCAGACTCAGCCTGAAGATTCTGACTTGTTACATTTTGATCCCACCTTTTCCCACATAGATTTGAGGTTCCAGAGAGCTGGCCTAAGCAGGCTTTGGCAGACTGAGTTATTTTCCCTCACTCCCAGCACCTTGGTCTCTGCCTCTCTGATATTCACCCTGGTTCTTTTGCCTTCAGCTAGAGAAATCCCAGGGGAAGGTAGATGAGGAGCAGGAGCTTCCAACTATTGCTAGGGTAAGTAACGATGAGATTTTTGCACAGGGCAGCAGCTGCAGGCTTCAGCTAATCTCTTTTTGCAGGCAGACTCAGTTGGAGGTGGACTTACCTTTGGCTGAGATCTGGTAGGGGACAGGATGGTTCTTTAGAAGGCAGCCTCCTCCTTGTAGGAGCAATCTCCAGTGGGCATTTACTTAAAGGTCACTGTCATAACCCAGAAAGCTACATCAACCTTGGGAAAGGCATCAGCAAAATATGTACCTTGAATAGAAGATGAAATACATCTTAAGTTGATTTTCCTAATGAAATCCTTGCCCTATTCTCAGAAAGAAGCTGCTACTTTTGTATCCTTGTGCCAGGTGGTGATGGTGGTTTGTTCAGATGGCCCTTTTCAGGTGCCTGAATCCTGGGTTGAGGTTTTCCACATAAATTCTAATGGAACTAATCAAATGTTATGATATTTGTTTTTAAAGGCCTTGTATTTCTCCATCACAAACAGTTTAAGCTCGTTTTCAAAATAGTTTGAGATTTACTCAAATGAGAACTTTTTTAAGTGTCTGCTTCAGGCACAGTGAATTAATATAATCTCTTTTTAGTCCTTTAAGATACACCTCCAAGGAAAATTATTGGTTCTACAGGCTGATGAGATTCTGTTATTGTCAGATTGAATTAACTTTTTTAAATTCACAATAGCCCTTGTTAAAAAACAATTCTCAGCAGAGATATTATATGAAAAAAAAAACAACCCAATTGCAATTTTCTGGAAATTGCAGAACTCACATTCCTGAACTTGTCTGTTAACTAAGCTATTGAAAAGAAAATACTACTGACATTTATTGTAGATAGTTCTCTGGAATTATCTTGCACAATTAGTCTTGGAACTGGAATAATTTTAGAAGCCGTTCAGGTGTAGCACTTTGCTGCACAAGTGGCATTCACTGTTGTTTTCTACCCAAAATGGTGCTAAGAAAATAAGAAAATAACTTCCTTTGATTTGAAGATCGTAAGGCTGTGTATGGACAGCCTGACAATGGAGAGCAAACATAACAAAGGGCTTGTGGGTTGAAATAAGGACAGGGAGAGATGACTCAGCAACTAACATCATGGGCAAAACAGCCTCACTTGAGGAAATCAGTTTAACTTATTACCAATCAAATCAGGATAATAAGAAAATAACCCCCTAAATATTAAAACCCCTCTCTTCTTCCCATGCTTAACTGCCCTCCTGAATTCTCTATCTCCTCCCCTCCAGCAGTGCAGGGGGGACTGGGAACAGGGGCTGTGGTCAATTCTATGCTCCATTCTTCACCTTGTCTCTGCTGATCCTTCCTTCTTAGGGGGAGGAGTCCTCACATTCTTTGCCTGCTCCAGTTTGGGGTCCCTCCCATGGCAGACAGTCCTCAAAGATCTTCTCCAGTGTGAGCCCTTCCCACAAACTGCTCCAGCATGGCTTCTGTCTCCATGGGTCACAGGTCCTTCCAGCAAATTTGCTCCAGTGTGGGCTTCCCATGGGGTCATAGCCTCCTTTGGGCATCCCCCTGCTTTACTGTGGGGTCCTCCACAGGTTTCAGGTGGAAATCTGCTCCCCCATGGACCTCCATGGGCTGCACTACGGTCTGCAGGGGAATCTCTGCTATAGCACCTGGAGCACCTCCTCACTTCTCCTGCACTGACCTTGGTGTCTGCAGAACTGTTTCTCTCACTCCTCTCTCTGGCTGCAATTGCTGTTGTGCTGTTGTGTTTTTTCCCCTTCTTAAACACCTTATCCCAGAGGCGCTACCACCAGTGCTGATGGGCTCAGCCTTGTCAAGCAGAGGGTCCATCTTGTAGCTGATTGGCATTGGCTTTATTGGTCATAAGGGAAGCTTCTCACAGCTTCTCACAGAAGCCATCACTGTAGCCTGCACCCTGTCTCTCCTCCCCCACAGTTAAAAACTTTCCACACAAACCTAACACAACAGGAGAAAGACATGTTTTCTGACTGAACAGTTCAGAAAGGAACTTCAGAGAGGAGAGTAAGGTTGTCAAGCACCAGATGTATAAGGGAGGATGGAAGATCAAATAGGCTTTTTGTTGAAAATGCAAACATAATTTTCTCAGTAGGAGATAACAAGCTGCTGTGGGGAGGAGGGAAAGAAAACTTCTGAGGGAAGATTTGAGTCACTGCCAAGACAGAGGTATATGCTGTGCCCTTGCCACGTGTCTGGTACAACAACTACCATGTTGTTAAATAAACATATTTTCTAGAGTCCACAACAATCATTACAGCAAAATATGTGATTGCTGTCCTACTGTAAGCAGATCCACCAAAGTCTGGTTAAACTAAGAACAGTTTTGAAGAGTCTCTTCTGAGTCTCTTCCTAGCTTGAGTGATTCTGATCACACCTCATATATACCTGGAATTTTTTGGTCATTTTTTGGCAGCATCCATCTGCTGTGAAGATTCTCCTGGGTCTCTAATGGGATGGATCAGTTCCACTGTATTAACCAGGCAGTTCTTAAAAAAAAGGCAGCTCTACTAATCCAAGTCACATTTTTTTTCAAAGGGAGAAAGCCAAATATTTCCTTCCAGTAACAAAATCCTATCAACTGAGAAGATAATAGTGTTAGCTTATTATTCTTTATTTTCCAATCATTGCTTCAAATTGTATTTTTTTCATGTGATGAGAAAAAGAATTATACAAATGATGGCATCTGAGACATACTGTGGGTAAACTTGTAGCAAGATGAGTACCAGCTTTACAATAGCAAAAATAAATAGGTATAGACAAGCCAAAAATTCAATCACTTATGGCAGTGAAAGACCCTACCTGTATTTTTTTTGCAAATCCTGTTTGTAATACTTGAACTATGCTTAAATCTCCATGTAGGATAAACTTTCAGACTCAGGATTTATAGAGTTCAAATATATGACTTCTAGAACAATAGGTATACAGTACCTCTTTTTGTTGGTTTCCTTTTTGTAGAAGGTGTGAATCAGTGTGAGTGGTCAGACAATTGATCTAAATTGTAGACCTAAAAGGTTTTGTATAAATAGTAATTTTTTTCTTCTGCTGTTGTTACTTATAATGCATATTGGAAATCCTGAGAAAAACTTTCTTTTCATTCTTGGATGATGGAAAAATGAGGTTGTACATTGGATTGTCAAAGGAGTATTGCTTTGTACAGTTCCCAGTAGGAACAAATGATAATAAGGTATAAAGTATTGAAAAACACTAGACTTCTGTAGGCCAAGCGGAAACTTAATTCTCTTAAAACATCTGACTTTATCTGTTTCTTTAGAACTCTAGGAATGCTTGTACTGTACTCATTATTATAACTTGTTTTGGTTAGCTCTTCAATATTACTTTTTATTGCTAAAAGTGGCACCAGAACATCTCCAAAAATTCACTGCAGTGAAAAGACACCCTCCCAATTTTTTGTATTAATTTTTCATGTATTACAGATTACATTATAGGCACAATTACAGGTGATGTCCCCACTTTGCAAAACAACCCTCAACATTACATTTAAACTAAAGTCACATGCAGTAACTTGATAAGTTGTTTTAAGGAATGGCCTCAGAAGCAGCACAATGTAGGGAAAGGCTAACTTGTTCCTTCATACATTTTCATGAAACATAGTAAATACATCAAGGTGTCACTCACGAGTTCCTTGCTCCCTGTTCACTTCATAAGCTCCATATTCAAGTATATTATTTGTAAAAATATGTGATTGCAATTGGACTTCACAGAATTTAAAACCACTTCTCTGTTGAACTTAGTAAGCGGAGTTGAGCTACTTGCCTTTGTGCTATTACAATAATTCTTTCCTCTCGCAAATTATATGCAAACTTCAAATGTTGATAATAAGCTTCAGTTCTGAAGGCAAAGAATTCATTTGAGCACTTAGTAATATTAATATAAACATCTGTCAAACTTCCTCCTTGTTCCTTTTAGTTGCCTGGAGTACCAGACTTTACAGATTATTTGCTTCCTATATATTTAAAACTCCTCTTCATATTTCCCTTCTTGTTCCCTTCTTGTGTTTGATGCTTTATTTATGATATTTTGCTTATCAATTCTGTGTTTAATTACATTTAGTTTTCATAAACTTCTCTTTGTAATAAAGTATGTTACACTGATATATTCATCAATATATACGTTTTGTTAGTCTACAGCAACTCCTGCAAAAAAGTATTGCAAGCTTACTCAATTTACAAAGTTAGCCTCCTGCACACACTCTCTGCCTTTGATGAGACCTATCATACTCCTGGAAAGGAAATTAATTTCCTTTGATTCAATATTAAGCCCAAAACAAAAAAGAGAAAAGTGTTGTCTTTTGGTTTGAACTACATTCAATATCAAAATCAAAACTATTGCCACCTGGAACAGAGCAGTTCCATTTTTATAAAGAATGAAGTTTCCTTTTTCAGTTTACCTATGGCTATTATTCTATTACAAATTTGAGTTTAAAATAAATATAGGCTTTCTTAGATTTAAAATAAGTTGATTGAAGCTAAATACTTAAATATATATGATTACAAATTTAATTAAAAATTAAAATATGTCAGCTGGTTCTTCAATATTCTTATCTTTTTAAATTATTTTTGTAGGTTAAAGACTTAATTTTATTTCTTCCAAACTCATTTTTAAGGCAAAGTACTATGCACTGGAAAAAATATTAACTTGGCTTTTAATAGTTGTGCTCGTATATTAAAAAAAAATATTAAACTATTAAAATCGCCTTACAGTATTCAAATTCTGAATAAAAAGAAATGGAATTGGCAGTTGTTTCACCAGACAATTTATCCCATGGCAGCATCTGGAGTTTACTCAAATAAAAGTCTCATGTTTGTATCAGTCTCCCTTAAAACCTGCTTCCCACATGAAAAAAAACTAATGGCATAAACTGCCTTTCTAAATAACTGGCTTGCTTTGGAAAACATAACCTTTGATGTTTACTCTTACTGTTTAAAATTATTTTTTCCTTAAAAACATAGTTTAATTTAAATTATGAACCTAAGACTCATCCTGCACCAAGAAGTTCCTCTGAAATGGTGAGACGTTACAGCACTGTACCTATGAAAATACAGTTGCAGCTGAGCAGAGGTACTGAGGATCTTGCTAGTAACTATATGGCTAAAAGCAGGAACTCTCTTAGATCCCTTAAAATTTTTCCACTCAACCCATTTTTGTTCAATGACATAATTACTCTGCTGAGTATCAGGGTATGCAGTTATGGTAAGCACATCCACTAATTGTGCAAACGATGACAGTAAATGTGAGCATGAAATAATTCTATTAACTGATGTCCAAGTGCAATTACATCAATGAAAGGATGTTAAATATCTGTGCTGATAAATGTTTTCTTGATTCTTTTTTCATACTCCCATAGTTTCTGTTTACAAAGCAAATATCTTTGTTAAACTTCTAGACCACTAATTTATTAATTTTCTTTTTCTAGGGAACTTGACAGGCTACAGAAGGCTGAAAAAATGTCAATATACTAAGAACAAGAAAACTGACAGCAGGAGTCACATTTTATTCAGCACAGTTCATAAAACTTCTAATATCTATTTTTTATATTCGATCCAGGGAAGACTGTGTTTCTCATCTGCTTTTTTGTCATATTGGGTCTAAACTATTCTATACCAATAAAAATCCTTTCCCAAAGGCTTTTAATTACCTCAGTTGTCAATAGACAAAAAGTTATTTTCATTTGATTTTCAGGGTAGTCCTGATAAATGTTATATTTACGGCAATTTTTGAAGCAAGTGGCCTTGAAATTTCAAGAGCATGTTAATTCATTATTATCTAATTCCCTTAAAATCTGCCAACTTGATTTTATATTACAGAAATTTCAGAATAGTTATTGATTAGAAAAATGCCTACAGACGACTGTGGGTATATAATTTTCCTCTTTTTAAGATTTTACCCCAAAACTACTAAGTGAATTCCATATTTTTTTTCCTTCAGAGGAAAAATTCTCCCCTTGGATACAACAACAGAAAAAGGCATTTTATCCTCTTTGGACAAATATCCTGCATATGTCAATGAAGACGCAATTCTTTAAATAATCTATGGTGCTTAGAGAACAATTTCTATTTTTTTTTTAAAAACAGAGTTTGAAAATGTTTTAAAAACATTTTCTGCAAAGTTTAGGAACTGTAACAGTGACAATTTTCCCAAACTCACCACCCATAATGTGTTCTTACCACCAAAGCAGATGCCAGCATCCACATACAGGATGCTTATGGCATTATTGTTGTCCAAACTGTGCTTTGATTAATTTATAGCCATTTACTAAAGGCTAGCCATGACCTTCCATGTCATTTGAAAGGGATGTTAATGTTTTTTTATTCCCTGGGCTACACCTGAGCTTAGATTAAAAGACCTTTCTAAACTTAAAATTCCTACCAAAATGTTTAATATTCAGCAATTTACCCAGATGTATTTATAATGTCAGGTATATTTATAATGCCAGAAAAACGAGCCCCATTGTGTAATGTCCCAAGAAGCAGGAAGACAGTTCTGGGTCCAGACACCTTTCCAGTGGTCTTACACAAGTTGACCACAAGAAGTCTGGTGGCAGAGAGAGAATCTGAACTGGGACAAAAAACAGGCCAGCAAAAGATATTGTCAACTCTTTGGATGTATAAGAAGGTGGAAAAGAAAATGTCACCTGTCAAAACATGTACATGAGCAAAGGAGCTTCTGGCAGAGAAAGCAGCATCAGGAGGAGCTGAGCTTGCAGGATGTGCAGAGTATTATTTTGTTTAGCAGGCAACTGGGAAATTTCTGTGTTTTAACAGGAGGTTCTAACTGCTTCTGCTGAAGGGCTGGATCTATTCATACGGTATATGGGCTGTAGGTTTTTAAAGGCTGTAGTTTTTTAAGGACATTGTAAATTCTCTAATGTAAGATACTATATAAACCAGGCTGCAGAATTCAGTGATCCTTGTGGTACTGATGGAATTTGCATTACAGCACATTTTAAAGCATGGCAACTGATACTGATTTGAAGTTTTCAAGTGGTGGCTTAAGGAATAAGATAGAACACTACAAAGTTGGGCTTTTTTTTATAGCTAGTTAACTTTTCTTTTTAAAAATAAGGTCCTTCTGTCTTGTCTAAATATATAAATACAAATTTAGACACCAGTTTCTGGTTCTTAAAATATCTCTTTCTTTTTTTAGGCTGAGAAGCCCTTTTCAGCAGAAAAATCTTCTCACTTTTTAGGTATTCATTAACCATACTATAATTAACACTTGAAATTCTCTTGGATACATTCAATAGATAGAAAGGTTGTAGCTCTCCACAACAAAGATTTTTCCAGACCAATCATATACAGTTGAAATAATTTTTATTTTGGCTAAGGTTTTTTTCTTTTTTTTGTATTTCCAAACAGAAACGCTGGTGACTGTACAGTACATAATCTAATGGTTTGACAATTCAGCCTTCCCCAGAAATGTGGGTTTGAATATAGGCTTTCAGGTTTACCGTTCTGAATTTTAGGCAGATAACGAAAGACACAGTAGAAAGGAAAGGCTGCTCCAGAAACCTGTTCAGGTTATATAAGGTCTGACTTGGTGTTTGGTGATATCCCTGTCTTCCATGACTACATATAGAGCATAAATTATAAATTTCAAACATCTGAAATAATGTTTTACTGCCAGCCATTTTATGCTTTCGCTTATACCATTAGAAAAGCTGAGAAATAAAACACAGCTAAGAATGAATATAAAGTCCATGTGTCTCTCAGAAACACCTTACATGCATGTTGGTTTTTGACTAGAGATAATTCAGGCTATGCCACCTAAAATCTTTGCTACTACATCTATCCTGGTTAAATTTTTCATCTTTCTGTCAAATTTCATGTGACTGAATAAAAGTTTTTTTCTTTTATAATACCAATGCATTCATAGCTTCCCTCTACAGCTTAAGAACTTCCTGGTGTCCTGGCAGCTTGAAAAAGTAGTCTTAAGCTCTGGTAGTCATTATTTGGTCCTACACGTTCAAAAGGCAGTTTATTTTTCACTTGCTATTTGGCACATTTTGCAGTTATGGATGAAACAACTAAAATATAAACCAAAACACCTCTGTAAAGTATAACCACCAGCTTGTTGGTGATTTTGCTTTTCTTGTTTTGATTTTTACTGTCTTTTTTGTACCCCCCTACTTGCATTTAGCTAGTGATTCCAGTAATCTGAACTGTAAAAATGCTTTCAGCAATTTGGCCTAATGATGTATGAAGGGCTACAATTAGGTATCTGGTGACAAAATAGCATTAGGAAGAAGGAGACCTGCTGGCAAATGTGCCTCAAAAAAGAAGGTGCCTCAGAGGTCTTGTTCCTTTGTTCTTTTGGATTCCAAGCTTTACCTGCTGCTGCAGCATGTTAACCTTATTGGAAGAAACGGACTGTGCCCAAAGAACACAACAAAAAACAAAACAAAACTCAAAAGAACAAATCCCCAAACCAAGACACAAAACCCAGGAGTTTTAAGGCATCTTTGGAAAAAAAACTACTGGAAGAGGTTCATTTTAATATGGTTTCAGAAAAAAATGCTGGAAGATGTTTGTTCATGGCTATCCTTTGGCACAGAATAGAGGTATGCAGTTAAGCACAAAATGGGAGAGTTGAAGATTTATGATTCAGTTTCCCATTCTCCTTGTGCACAGTCTTCCACCAAGGAAGGCTCTCATGGCGCACAGAAAAAGGCACAGACTGGCAACTAATAGTTGCACCTGTTTATATTAGGTTTTGATACAACAGGACACATTTTTGGTGGTAGAAAAAAAATTTAAACTTTAATACTGTATTAGTGAGTCCTGATTTATTCAGTGCTACCAGGCCTGACATATCACAGTCACTTACAAGGTATTATCTGACATACTGACATAATGAGAGTTGATATGTCACCCTAATAATAGACCTATTCTGAAAAATAAAAGAATACATGGATCATGGTGTGAATGCAAGTCTTCAAGGAACTGAATGCACCAACTAATACGTTTTACAGAGGTCATCAGACAGCTGCTAGATGTTGATGACTTTCAATCGCCACTGAACCAGCATAGATTCAGCTAATTATGTTATCAATTCCCTGAACCATCATATTCTCTGTATATTTTTTTATGATGTTCTGTTTTTTACTCTGTTGATTGAATCTTTATCATAGATAGAGAAAAATGAAGAATACTCACCTAGGAATGCTTCAGCCTTGTTTGAGATCCACATACTGTACAATCTACTGAGTATCTTTAATACTTTGAGCTGGCAAATGAAGTTGCTAAGCCCCTGTCCATCATACTTGAAAAATCATGGCAGTCAGGGGAAGTTCCCAATGACTGCAAAAAGGGAAATATAACCCCCATTTTCAAGAAGGGGAAAATGGATGACACAGGGAATTACAGACCAGTCAGTCTCACCTCTGTGCCTGGCAAAATCTTGGAGCAGATTCTCCTGGATGGCATGCTAAGGCACATGAAAACCAACAAGGTGCTTGGGGACAGCCAGCGTGGCTTCACTAAGGGGAAATCCTGCCTGACCAATTTGGTGGCCTTCTATGAGGGGGCTACAGAACAGATGGACAGGGGTAGAGCAGTTGATGTCATCTACCTGGACTTGTGCAAAGCGTTCAACACTGTCCCCCATGACATGCTTGTCTCTAAATTGGAGAGATATCAATTTGATAGATGGACCACTCAGTGGATAAAGAACTGGCTGGATGGCTGTACTTAATGGTCAGTACTGGATTCGCTGTTGCTTTTTTAAGCCTATCTATGGGGCTCCAGCATAAGAATCCAATACTGTATTAAATTCCAAAAAAAATTGATTCAAATGGCTCACATGTCATTTCATTTTAAACCTATCAAGATTAACCATTCATTCCCAAACACTCCAAGGTTATGTACAGTCTTAGGTTTACTCACCCACATACAATAATACTGGCATTCCCTATGAAGAGCATAGACACGCTTACAGTGAATGCATGGACATTTTTTGAATGTTACCTGTCATTGTTCTTTTGTGTTTTACTGTTACCAGCATGGTGAAAATGCAGCAAATTATTACAATTACCATTATGTTACAACTATGACAGATGAACACAAATTTTGAAAAGCATTTTATTTATCCCTTTTGCCAAAAGCTTTTAAAAATCTTTTATTGTCAGCCTCTGACCTTGTAGAACATGATTAACTCTCTGAGAAATAAAAGGTGCACATTTTCTCTGTCATACTGCTGAGCCCTTTCAACACTTATTACTGTCAAGTGAAGGCAAGGACTTTTGGCATCTTCTATGCAGTAGGTCCTACATGAAGATTTTTGTAGTCTAAGTTGTGCAGTGTAGACCCAGGAAAACCTCCTTACTGGGTAAGGGATGTATGATTGTATCCCTGTGATCAGTTTTCTGACTTTCACTTTGCTGTATTTAATTTGCATGAATAATGTTACATATAGCTAAACTTTTCTTTACTCCTGGTAGTATTTAAAACTGCTCTGTTCATGTTTACTCTTTTTTTAAACTAAAAGCTGGACTAGGCAATGTAATTCAGCTGTTTATCCTTTAGTAATTAGGAAGAATTGATGAATTTTGTTTACTAACCACTTTGCAGCAGAAAAGAAAAAAGTTTTCCCTCTCAGATTGTAACTATAAAAAATAAAATGTTTCATATAAACCTTTAAACATACGAACCCATGGAATTTAAAGTGTAAACTCTTCCTATGTAAAATTCACACTAGAAAAGTAGGTAGGACACACCTTTGTCAGAAAGAATAATGTACAGAATCACCCTGTCAGGGATTTGGTCATATAGCTTTTCTGTTTCTCAATAATTTTTTTACACTGTCTTAATTTTAAAATTGTTTTGATCATTAATGTACCTGTTAAAATATTTGGAAATAAGAAAAAAAAAAGGTATACATCAGACTGATGTAAATAGCATATTTCATTATCTATTGCATGATCATTTAAAACATAAATGAGGTCTCATTAGAAAATGGAGTGTAGCAATGTGATTTCCTATCTTAATTTTGCCTCTTTATTTTACTTACAGATAGGCAGCAATGTACTTATAATACATTATTGGTGGAAAGAATAAAACATATTTGGAAAAAAATCCACATAAATTTTGTTTTCAGAGTAACTCAATTTCACAGATTTCCAGCAACTCTGAAAGTGCTTGATTGGTACAAAACCAGGCAAAGTTAATTAATGATTTCAATTTCAAAGCACCTTTGATTAACTGAAGCCAGTACATAGGGAGGAAAACTACTTTTCATGAATGACTCTTTTTATTGTTTCTGTTATAAAATGCCTCTAATTGACAGCACATATTTTCCAAACAATCTGTATTATTAGATTAGAACTCTTGATGTTATTCACATCTGGGTACATGAGCAAAAATAATTAAATTTAATAATAATGGAAAAACACAGTAATCTATCATACTACTACTATAGCATGAACAGTGATGATTGAATGGGTGCAAAATTAAAAAAAAAATCCATAAAATATGTCAATTACTATAATCATAATAAAATTTCAGCTCCTGTTCAAATGAATATGAACTCTAATCCTCTCTCTCAATCTCACTGGGGTCCTCTGATTTCAAATTGCACTTAAACACACGTTCAAGGTGCCTAGTGTTGCACCCTAGCTTTAGAAATCACATATAACACCGTAGCTCTGACTGAAACAAATCTCCAGAACTCTTCAATTTAAACTTTCTCCATTTTATGTGCTATTGCTTCAGCTTCATTGCAGCATTCAGTATGACCTGAACTATTTTGCCAAACTATACTGACAGCTTTCTACAGTAAGCATAGTGCGATTCTCTTTCTTTAGACATCGTTTTCTGCATTCTTCTCATCTTTCTGTACCAAATGTTCTCATTTGTCAGGCTTTAGAAAACGAAAGAATAAATAGGGAGCTCCGAACTTTCAGAATTTTTGTGGGTACTGTGAAAAGTATTGTACAAAACCCAAACACCTTTTCATGGTTAAAATGAATTGCTGCTGTAACAGCCAAGAAAGGCATTGTATAGATGTTGTTTTAGCAGTGCAGATGCATGTGTCAATGTTGTGTTTGTTTCACCTCTTTAGATAAGGAAGAACATAGCATGCATGGTAGACATGCTTTCATTAAAGACTCAATATGGCGAGTTCATGAGATCATTGATAATTCATGTGTGAAGGGACCTCAGGGGGCTTCCAGTCCAATGTCCTCCTCAAAGCAGGTCCAGCTATGGGGTCAGGCTAATTTGCTGAGGATTTCTTGCAGTTGGGTCTTGAAAACCTCCAGCCGTGGAGGTTTTCAATCTCATCTCTGGCCAGCCTGCTCCACTGTTGTGCTTTCTTCATGGGAAAGTTGTGATTTTTTTTTCTGAATTTTGTTTGCTTGTTTTTGGTTTTAAATCTATTTATCAGTATTCTCATGGAGTCCCAGTAAAACTTTCTATAGATAATTTATGTCTTTTACCTTAAAGTTCTCTGGGAAACTTTTTTTTCTTTTTTTTCTCAGCAATATGAATATTGGAAAGGTGCTTTTTCATATTTCACTAAAAAACTTAAGAACCTTGCTTAAGAAACACAATATACTGTTACATGTCTACAAAATACATAGTTGTATGAATAGAAGCCAAGTAACTGGTCTTAATGGCCAAGAGGCCTTGGAAACATACTCACAAACTTTTCACGTGCATCTGAAAGAGACTGCCTACAGCACTTACAGAATGCATTAGAAACAGACTGTTTTCACAGATATACTAGTGTTGTTTAAAATCTTGGATATGTTTAAAGGTATGCAGAAACAACATTAGAAATTACAATATTTATCCACTGGAAAATAAAAGTAGAACTATTCTAAGACTAGTCTTTAAATTAGAAAGTATATTTATGTAAAACAGAGGAGAAATATTCTCTTTCGGTTTTGTTTTGTTTGGGGTGTCGGGGTTTTTTTGTTTGGCTTTTTGTTTTGGTTTGGTTTTTTGTTGTTTTTTTTTTTGTTACCCTGTTGGTCATATCAGAATATGCTTTGTATAGCAAAAAGTTGCCTTTGGTAGCTCTAAAACATGTACATGTGCATATTAAAGCATATAATATTTCATTTCTTTAGAGTTATTAGCGCTGTAACCATTGCAGGTTGTTGATTTTTCATAATTTATGTAACTGTCCCTTAATGATATTTTCATGTAAGAGACATGAAAGAAACTGTTCAAATGACAAGAAAAAATTTACATTAGGTAAATTACTTTAGATTTCAGCTATCTTTAATGACTATAACTATTTTTTTTCTTATGGGAAATAGCCTAATATCTGATCCAGTTTATTGGTAGGTGGCTGCAATCATCATTAAATCAGTACTGAATTCATAGACTTCATAAATGTGGGAGATTCTGTTCCCACAATTTTTTATGTTGTTATACAAATTAGTCACAACAAAGGCAACAAAAAAGAGTGAGCAAAATGGGATATTGAAGGATTGAAGGATGGTTATATTATGTATTTTCAGTGATCTAAAAGCAGCGGCTAGGCTAAGCAATTATTTTCGCTTACAGTCAGGGGGGTGACACAGACACTTGCTGAAGATGATTAATATTCTTCACTAGTTTTTTTTTCAGGAGGTTTTTCATTTCACCAGTTCTCCATACTGGTAATAGGAGAAGAAAAGACATCCAGCTCAGGTGTGATGCCCGGATTTTTACTCGTGAGGGGGAATTCATGTCACATAAACTTTGCAAGTTTGTCACAGGATTTCTGGGAGGCAGCGTAGTGGCCCGGAAGAAGGGTGGCTTTCTCGCCCATATACTGTAGGTGGCACCACTTTTACACAGGATCAGAAATCTGCAGTTTCTTAGTAAGCTTTATCAGCAGAAACCAAGATGCTCCCAGTCAGTAGGACTTTGCAGGGAAAGCATGCTTAAGGTCAAATAAATTTTGTATGCACGGGTCATGAGAGTATGATGAGACCCAGACAATGGAGCATCAATCATCATCCTGAAGACTAGAATCTGGGTCAAATCCAATTATCTGCAGTGGGTAAGAGGGCTGCAAGGTCTAAGAAGCTTGGAGAACCCTTATTACCTTATCCTGGAGTTTCAGGATAAGCAGACATGCTTTCTGTCCAGTTTAAAAGGAATGGGCATATAAGGACTAGATCCCCATGGTTCCTTGAGATATACAACTTTCTGCAGAGAAAAACCAATATGGAATAGTTATATCCTGGCCGACAAATACCAAAACCAACTGCAAATTTTATAAATGTCAGAAAAGCATCAACAACAGCAACAAAAAATTTATAGCTGTAAGACAAAGAAAAACCCAATTGTTTGGTGGAAAGTGAATCACAGTATATGTGTTCTGCTGTAAAACATGGTATTGCTTAAATATAATGGTGAGGGATTACTTTTTTCCAAAAAAAAGTAAGCTGGTATTAGCAATATGTATATTTCCTTGCTACCGCTGCTAAGCTTTGCCAGTATAAAGTCTTTCTCCATTCAAATGCTACTTGTTGACAAAAACTTTGTGTTCCATAGTGAGCGGCTCCATTTACAGAATCAACCATAATTAAGACAAAAAGAAATAAAATTATAACTTACTGCTACTGAAAGTGATCTATGCATCTGATTTTTTTTCTGTGCTAATGAAACACTTGAAAGAAATGTCGCTGTCATTTTTGTACAACTTATTCTCAGCTAAAAGGAGTTAATAGTCTTGTTTAGGCATGATATTAATTGTAGCTGCTGCTTATTTTATTTTACAGAAACTTCATGGAGTCCTTGTAAATTAGGAAAGTTAAGTGATGCAAAAATACATATAATCCAAGTGGGAAGCCTCTCATTTTCAGAATTAGTAAAAGACTGCAGATGCTTGTAATTTTTTCTGACAAAAGTTTTAACTGTATTGAAGGACAGAATAATAACATTCAGCACTGTCTCAGGTACAGTCTGACTTTCTGACTCAACAGATTTTCAGAGTACAATCAAAGCAAATGTATTCTCAGTTTTAATGAGGGCAAGGACCAAGGGATGCAGATTTTTTATGGTGATACCAGAAATGTCGAAGGACGTGGTATGCAAAAGGTGGTGTATCCCTACATGTAGTCTAGAGTTAAGGAAGGCAAGCTGAAATCTTTTATTATGTAGCTTGATCATATTGCTGCAGTCTTGGGCAAAATTTCAGGAAGAGTAAACCCACCTATGTTCACATAAACCAGCTGCAGAGGAACTTCATGTTAAAGAAATACATGTCCTAACAATCAACTTCATGTTAAAGAAATACATGTACTAACAGTCACCAAAGAAAGTCAGAAGAGCTTTGTAATATTAAGAAGGATTACACTACTGCAGCTATGCAAACAGTTGCACACAGTCCATCTGCTATTGTGGTTTACTACAAATATGGTGCAAGGCTTTGTAGTGAGTTCAGATTATGAAAATATTAAGAACAATTACATTTAGTAGTTTGTATGTTATTATCACTTTTGACAGCTCTTGAGGATAATAGCCTTGGACTAGACTTTTGTTAGTTCAAACTCCTCCAAATCTGTGTGAATTATTTCCACTAATTCTAAAATGTTGCAACTTACTGAAAATAGTATGCATTAGACAATCTATATGTAGAAAGAAAAAAAAATCTGAAAGTACTGCAAAGGCATGGAGGAATACAGATTATAGAAAACTTCAGTGATGCAGGGTTAATTTTGAAATGTACTTTGTCATATTTAAAGCTATTCTGAGGCAAGGTTCTGTGAAATTAATTATATTTTAATTGCTTAGTCTAGCAAAACTTCTTATATGCAATATCTGTTTTACACTTCAAATTTAGTGTATCATTGAATCAACGAATAATCACCCCAATATTACCACAGTCAAAACAAAATTTAGCTAATTAAGGTCCTTGGAACTCATAGCAAGGAAAAGCTTGCTGATGTTTAAAATTAAAGTCTTACCTTTCATTTTAAAAAGTTTAAAAGTAATTCCATCTCTTTGTTAGCAAAGAAAACCATGAAGAAGTGACCAAGCACAGTCAACCCTTTCTAACCCCGCTGAAAGAACAGAGTAATTCTCCAACCTGTGAACTTCTTCATAGACGTTCAAGGGCTTTTAATAATAAAACTTACTGCAACAGAAGAAGGAAACCCTTCACACTACCCACTTTACAGTAGCTCCATGGGAATTTTGCTCCTCTAATGCTGTTGTAGCAACAAGCTTGTCTTCAACACAGTTGAAGCAAAGACTGTCCAACACACCTAAAACCAGAATTGGTGGTGCATAGAAAGAAAAAGAAGGAATGAGTACTTCTGATACTTCACCAGGAAAACAAATTGCTCTCCATGTCTTGCTTCTACAGCTACCCACTATCACGTGAGACAGAGCAGAGGGTCATATTTAGTATCTGAAGGGGGCCTATAAGGATGCTGGGGAGGGACTCTTCATTAGGGACTGTAGTGATAGGACAAGGGTTAACTGGTTCAAACTTAAACAGGGGAAGTTTAGATTAGATATAAGGAAGAAGTTCTTTACTGTGAGGGTGGTGAGGCACTGGAATGGGTTGCCCGAGAAAGTGATAAATGCTTCATCCCTGGGAGTGTTCAAGGCTAGGTGGAACAGAGCCTTGGGTGACATGGTTTAGTGTGAAGTGTCCCTGCCCATGTCAGAGAGGTTTGGAACTATATGATCGTGAGGTCCTTTCCAACTCTCACTATTCTATGATTCCATGATCCTTTATTTAAGTATGGGTATATGAAAGTTTAGTCAGGGGCTCAGTTCTTTTGCTTTGAAAGTCATCCTTTCACAGACTTCCAAAAGAGTTAGAGCATGCTGGACAATTGCACAGAGTTTTACTCTAGTGTTGTCCTTTTTCCTTCAGAAAAAGTCTTTAGGAAAACAGACCATTAGAAAGCAAAACCCTAAATTTTATCTTGGAAAATAAGTCTTGCTGAACAAATGAATGATTGTGATTCTAAGAGTTGCAAAGTGAATTTTAAATAAAGGATGGTATATTTATGTAAACTACTGGAGAAGTCAGAAAGTATAAGGCTCAGGCTTGAACAGAAGACAAAATGGGAGCTCTTTATTCTCATGAACCACCATTCTATTTTAACAAAAAGAAGTCATGTCTTTGCTTTCATATCATATTCAAAATGAAATAATGCTCCTTATGTCTTTGGGGCCTAAATCAGCAAATATTTGTTCTGCTCAAGCTGAAAAGCAAAATACAGCCTGAAAACAGTAAAATTTGTACTCTAGCTTCCCGTATGCAGTACAAAATCAAAAGGAGAGCACCATTTTTATCTTGCAGTTTTGGCTGTATCTGTCTTTTGTTATATATCTCTTTCAAGGCTTTAAATCAAGCCTTTCTTTGAATGTTATTTTAACAAATGTTTAGGCTAAAAGTCAGATGTGAGATAAAATTCTGAAATGTGATAAAATTCAAAATTAGTAACAAACATTAAGAAAAAAATTGTAGTAAACTGTACTCAAATACTATAATGTTTAAGGTAAAGTTCTAGGGTTTTTAATGAAGTCCAATAATATATTTCCCCAGACACGTTTCCTGCTTCCACAGATGCCTAATTTATATTCCTGTGGAAGACAGTGGTTAGCTCAATAAGAACAGCTTAATGTGTTATGTGGCCTGCTGCACTCCTTCTGCCCTAAGTTAAGGTCTTTCTTAAAGGATCATGAATCTTACACAGTGGCACATGACAAACCTTTATTCAGAAGGATTGACATTTATGAATTTTTAGGAAACTACTTGACAAGGCAGCTGTCTACCAGCTGTGGGAAAGACAGAAAGTATTACAGATGAGGGATGCTTTCCACTCCTCCCAGGTATTCAGTACATTGGTAAACATTTTATGATTAAACACTGCTTCTTAAATACCATTTTGACAAGTTTCTCAACCTTCTGAAATTCTAACATTTTTGTTAGGGAAATGAGGAGCTGCATGTTTGGGTTGGCATACACCTGCTTGTGCAGACAAACCTAGCGCCTCTCCCCCCTGGGAGTGCTACAGGACGTGTAACTATGCATATCACTTAAAATTATCTGATGGAGAAAGTAATATTAAGGTTTAAAACGTACACCTCTCATGATACCTACCATACACAGACAAATGGAGTCTCTGACAGAAGCAAAGCACAAACATTAGCTTTTTCTGGCTATTTTCATCAGAGATTGTCTACAACAGCTAAGGTACTGTCTGAAATAACAAGCGGCTTAGGACATATGGCATTAAGTGAGTTTTGGCAAACCTATAGAGCAAGACATATGGCAGATGATAACCTTGGAGGAAGAGATGTCTCCTTGTATCTTGTAAAATGATATGACAAACTGATCTCTGAACCTGTTTCCTGTCAGAAACTTGAAAAATGCCATTTCTTACCTTTAAGGAATTTAAGGACTTTCATGATTATTTTTCTATCCAACTGTGATTGTTAACTATGTCTGTCAAGTGAGAGGTTTGGGTTTTGGTTCTTTTTTGAGTGAGCCGAACGTACAGGCAAAATATGAGCAGCCATTCACAGTTATCTTGTTTTATATTTTCTTTCCAGATGTGGTTATTAGAATATCTCACACATTAAGTAAATCCCATAAAGATGCTACGTGTAACAAGGTGTGCTTCAATTGCATAAGGACATAAGGATGTCTTATGAAAAGTATGAAGAAGGATCTTTCTGGTTTTATGTAAATGCAGAAATGCTGTTAGTATCAAAAGAGTAAATATGTTCATCTAAGAAAGAAAACACTATCTGTCTCCTAGACTTGTGTTTAAATATTATATTCTAATAGCTTCAGAGGCTATCTGTCTTTAACCTTCAGGGCTAATGAAACAGATATGATCCTATGTCCACAGAACCAGCAAGAGCCATATGTGTACCTTTAACAGGCTTTTAGTTTGAGGCTATGCCATGGTACTTGTAAGCTGCTGAGAAAATGATGAACACCCTCAGACTCTACAGATGCTAATGAGGGCCAAAGTTCATCATTTTCTTTCAAGTTGGAGCTGCATCGGCTGAATGAGATGAAAGCAGCATTTCTTCACAAAGACCTTCCTATTTGATTATGCTGTGCCTTTCCATGTGCCAAGTATTGACCTCTCTACATGACTAGGACTTGTGCCTTCAATTTTGATAGAAACCAAATTTCACAAAGGTACCTAACGGACCACATTCATGTGAGTATAATCTAGGAGATAACAGGTATAAGGAATCAGATTGTTTTAATCCTATTTAGGATATTTAATGACAAATTCAAACTGTAGAACATGTAGAGGTATTCTTCAAAAAACATCTTGCAAATGGATTTAATAAAAATTAAAATGAGCCAATCATAAATTCAAATTTATTTTCATTAGATTAATATATTTTTCAATTATTCATTAAATGTAATTAAAAATAAACTATACTATTCGAACTCAGAGTGTATCTTGTTACACTGATGATTTTATAATTACAAATGAAAATTATTCTAACAGGAAGAAAATTGTTTGCAGAAAGGTGTTAAAATTGATTTTTGTTAGAGAAGCACACGAAACGCATTATAATAAAGCAGTCAGACTGGGACTGGACGCAAGATCTGTAACAGGCACATTTACAGATTAGCTCCTATCCTCCAAAAATAACCCCCTTGTGTTGATTTTAATTAAGAACTGACATCATTAAAAAGAAATGACCTTACATACTCTTGATTCAGATCATGCATACTTTATATGAAACTTCATATTACTGCTAGTGCATTGCAAATAATTACCTTATTCTACTGCTCAAAGGTTAAACAGACTTTTTTATATTTCATAAAGAAAAATAAACACCATCATGTAGACCTAAGTCTTTATAGAATTTATGTTCTGCTTTCTCTTCCCAATTTTCCATACAAGCTCATGCCTTTATAATGGAAATTCCTTGTAGATCTTATGTGAAGAAGCAATTTATATAAATAAAATTTGCATAGTAAACTGACTCTCTCTTTCCTTTCTGTTTTAAATCCACCTACATCTTACCTACCCACTCAAATCCATCACTCATCATACTCTAGTTCACGTAGACTCATGCTCCTGACTGTTGCAGCTGAAAAAAATGCACTACCAAAAGCTGTGTGTACACAGAGCACCCAGAAAGACCAAGGAGCAAAACGTGTCTCCATCTCTGACCCCTTCAGTCCTGAGCTGTTTTTTTTCAGACTGCTCCCAGACTGTACCTGGCAGGACGTTAGATCATGCTGTTCGGGCTGCAGAGCAATATTGGCAATGTGCTGTCTCTCCCCTTCCCCACAGCATTGGTTTGGGGGAGCAGCACAGGGAGAAAGGATGTTAATGCTACCATTGCTTTATGTCTGCATTCCTGAAACTTCCCCCTGCGCTCACACCTCCACTACAGCAAGCTTCAGAACTTTACTGAGTTGCCCTGACAGGGAGAAGAAGCTTCACCAGCTCGTTTGTTTTGCTGACTGTTTGTACACAGTCTCCTTATTTATACTATTTTCATTATCACCTAGCATTATATACACAGTGTATGCTAACTTCCTAATTATATAATGTTGAATATTAATTTATATAGTAAGTTATTTACAATGCTTTCAGTGTCCCTGGCCTTAGCAAGAATGACATTTACTAATATGCACAGGACCATTGTATCTGCAGCCTGCTATGTCAAATTACAGTAAGGTCTTCTTTAAAAAATTTATTTTTGTATGTAAGGCTGTGAATGGGCTGTAAAGCAGAGAGGACAGAGACCTTTAAAGTTTACAGATTTGGAAGCAGCAAGGAACCTCATGTAGATTTCCGTTGACACAACACATATTTTTTATGACATTTTTCAATAAAGCTTTCAAATATGCATAATTTATAACCAAATAACATGGAATTATTTG
This sequence comes from Pezoporus occidentalis, assembly GCF_034315485.1. Taxonomy (NCBI): domain Eukaryota; kingdom Metazoa; phylum Chordata; class Aves; order Psittaciformes; family Psittacidae; genus Pezoporus; species Pezoporus occidentalis. Next base: position 643,545 of record NW_026914829.1, read on the forward strand.
TAACGGTTTTGAAATATAATGGGCCTCTAATTGGCTGATGCCTGTTTTTTACTCTCTGCCTTTTTCTGAATTCATTCTACAGTAACTTACTTAAAAATTCAGAAAGAAGGTAACTATGCTTACTGACTCTCAGTGTTCATTTCATAGATTCTAAAATCCATTTGTAGCTAGTAGAACTGCTGGTTTGTGAAAATTACATTTATTATTTTCTAAATTTAGCTTTAGCAGAGAAAGAACTTCACCACCTGATAATATGTTTGACATTTTGAAAAGTAAGAGCAATGTTCTGTAATAAATAACATCTTTGGGTCAGGACAATACTATTCAAATCAAGTCAAAGTGAAGGGGTTAGACAAAAAAAATATCATCTCAATTCAAGGGCAAAATAAAAAATATGGTGACTGGAAAAATCTTTCCATGGCTTCTGTTAGGAATAGGGTCTTCTGGGAAAGATTTGTCTGCCCTGGTGGGGATCAAATCACCCAACAGGTTTCTGAAGGGGCACATCAATCAGATTTGACACATTGCTGATTGCTCCATTAAATCACTGCTGTGGCCTGATTTGTCTAATCAGGTCAGACCAAATTTTTTTTGAGGAAGCTTGAGTTGGTAAACTGTTTTTCAAACACCCAATTGAAGGCTCTTCAAATAAACATGTTTCATTGAACTAGTATAATGGATAATAAAGCTCTGTCTTACTAGAAAGCAATTTTAGAGCATATGCTTTTGTCCTGTTACGTATATTGAACCAGAACATGCACATGCTTTTCCTTTTCCTTTTCCTTTTTCTTTCCCTTTTCCCTTTGCTTTTCCTTTTCCTTTTCCTTTTTCTTTCCCTTTTCCCTTTTCCTTTTCTGTTTCTTCTCCTTTTCCCCTTTCCCTTTTTTCTTCTTTCTTTTTTCTCTTTTTCTTTTTCTTTTTCTTCTTTTTCTTTTTCTGTTTTTATTTTTTCTTTTTCTTTTTTCCTTTTCCTTTTCTCTTTTTTCCTTTTCTTTTTCTCTATTTTCTTTTTCTTCTTCTTTTCTTTTTCTTTTTTTCTTTTTTTTCTTTTTTCTTTTTCTTTTTCTTTTTCTTTTTTTTCTTTTTCTTTTTCTTTTTCTTTCTTTTTCTTTTTCTTTTTCTTTTTTCATTTTCTTTTTTTTTCCCTTTTCCTTTTTCTTTTTTTGTTTTTCATATTCTTTTTCATTTTCCTTTTCATTTTCTTTTTTATTTTCTTCTTTTTCTTATTTTTTCTGTTTTCTTCCTTTTCCTCTATTTCGTCCTCCTTCTCTTCATCTTCTTCTTACTTTTCCTTTTTATTTTGCTTTCTGTTTCTATTTTCTGCTTCTCTTCTGTTGCATTCCCACTTCCTTTACCCTTTTATTTTCTCTCTTCCTTCTCCACCTCACCTCTTTTCATCTTTACTCGTCCCTTAAAAGTTACACAGAGTATTTGAAGAATAAAAGTTCTTTTCCTGAAGTTCTCTACTAACATGTAGGTCAATGAAAAAGAAAGAAAAACCGAAAATATTCTGGGGAGCAATAAAACTTTTAAAATGTAGCAGTTTCCTCTGGCAAAGTAGCTCTGAGATATTTCACGTATAAGCATTGTGTTCCTGGATTTTCTACTAATATTTTGTATGTGCACCAAAATCTTTAGATATTTGAATATTTAAGCAATCTAAAAAATCATAAATTAAATTCTAACTACTATAAATATTTCTCCTTTGGTTTTGCAAATAGAGTTATGGTAGTCTCAAATCCACATTCAAACAGATTACGTTCATACTTGATGTGACACTGGGAATATGACTTACACTAAGGCATAAATTTGGCACCCCTTACATGTAAAATTGAGAGCAAAGCTGTGACACAGAGACTTCCTGACTTGAAGTTCTCTGGAAATAGACTTACTGGTGATATTTCAGCATGGCTGCTTCCCTCTTGAGCCCACATAAAGAAATATCATGGCACATAATATTTTCTGTGTGCCTACAGTTAGCCTCCATAACATCTCCAACAGATATTTAATTTAAAATCCCAGCCTCAATTAGCAACCACGAGTATTTCTCTATGCCCTGATTCATTTTGAGTGAGTTTAATTAAAATCAGTGGAGAACATAAATAAATAAATAAATAAATAAATAAAAGGAAAAAATGTTTGGAAGCTCTATAAGCATTTGCTCATGTGTCTTTCTGAGAGACTGTCCTTAACATCCACCATTAGTAAACAGCTCCTGATGAATCAGAAGCCAGTGCACACAGTCATTATAGATATTGGGAACATTGATTTAAGGCTGATTTAAGGTGTGGGTTAAAAGGGTTATTATGCAAGCATAGCAGCCTGTCAGTCAGCAGTTTCCCTGCTTTATTTTGCTCAAGAAGATAAGCACTGGCACTGTAAGTTACTTGCATACGTAGGTCTGTTCTACTACAAAGTGAAAAATATATATATTCCACAGAAAAGATGTGAACAGACTACTCTGAACAAGGAGAGTATGCTCAGCTTTCTCCCTAGCATCTTTCCACTTGCCAGTCATAGCAGGAGGCTTACAACAGGCTATCTGGGTACGGTTGACCATATAGTAATTCTGAATAGCCAGCTGTGCTGCAGGCTGTGCCTGAGCCTAGCCTGACTGATTTGCTGTTTAAATAATCTGTGTACTGCGGTGGGACTGGCTTTGAACCCAGCTTGGTTTTGTAGCACAGACCTCGTCTGTCCAACCTCAGATGTATACACTGCAAGGCAAAGCAAGTCAGAAGCTCCTGCAGACATACACTGTGTATTAACCATATGATAAATGGATGAGCAAAAATGGGTATAAATTAGGAAGGCCGTATGAACAGAAGCTAAAGACAGGTCTCTTAATTGAATGACTAATGCATTCATAGCAAAAAACAAGCTTCTTTTTCCCCAGGAGGCTTACATTTCATCAAATACATCACTTTGTATAAAGGTAAGCATCACTGCAACTTAGTCTAGTAGAATAGATCTCCATTATGATAACGGTTATGTCCCATTGCTACCAGATTATAGAATAAAATGGAAACTTGAAAATTATGCAGATTGTTATAAGCAATAGCACAACAGCTGCCATCTGACTTCTTTTGATTGAGACTCTGTCAGCAGATTCTTACCAACTTTAGTTGGCCATATTTGGAAAAGACTGCTCTGCTTGTGGGGTCTTACAAATAAGGTGTTGATCCCAAAACCTGGACCACTTCAGTTACAGACTTAATTTTTGCTTCACCGGTAGCTAAGTAGACTGATCAGTTGTTGATCCATGCCTGGTATATTGAAGAAATTATTCAATGTTTGGAAAAGGTCAACTTTGAGGCTTTTCTTCTCACCTTGAAGAATCAGAGAAAAGCAGCAGAGCAGTCAGATTTTAAAGACAGGCATCAGTGAGGGAAATAAAATGTTCTTCTATCTGCTATAAATCAGTAAAAGCATTGCTCTGGACCCCTGTATAAAAAGCACAAAGTATAAAAAATGCCAGTAAATGCCCAACAGCTTTTGTGTCAAACTTAATACAATTTTAAACAGTATCAACTCAGTTTCCTACATGCCTTACACATATGCTTACAAGAAACTAGCTCTTTACAAAATTGACTGAACACTATTGAAGTCTTAATTCTAGATTTTAGATGGAATAGCCTTGAGGCATAATTCAATGTAATGCATCTAAGAGTCCCCAGAAGACAGAACTCTGGCCTTTGTTTCATCAGAGTTTGCTTGAGGTGAGGAAACAAAGAAAGATTTACATGTGGTGTTATGATAGCATTTTTGCCTCCTTATGCAAAGCAATGCTTCACTGTTCTTGGTGCAGTTTTCTTGTCATGTACAGCATCCCTATCCCTGTTAGAAAAAAAAACAACCAAAACCCAAACCAAACCAAAACCCCCAAACCATTTGGAAATATAAGGAGACTATCTATGCATAGCCTTGCCCTATTTTTTTCAAAAATTCCTAAGGAGTGAGGAGATTCAGGAATCTGGTTTGAATAAACAAGTCCCCGACCATTAAAAAGAACATCTGAAAGTGGCATTATTGAAAAGGACTTGACCAGAGATTTGGAATAATTTAGTTATAGAGGCATTTGTAGGTAATTCAGCTGCTTCTGATATAAGTCACTGAGGAATGGACATGTGGTTCTATGTTATTCTTGTAACATGAATTTTTTAAACTTTATTCTGAGGATGTGTAGGCCTGTGCACTTCCATGGCTTTTATCTTCAGCTTTCAGAGTTATAAGATGTGTTTGCATTTTAAATGATCTGATTTTCACTTTACATTTGTTTAGTATTCACTTTGATGTCGACATTTTTACTATGTCATATGAGTTATATACACTGTAAGGAATTAAGTCATTGCTTTGGTATTTTAAAAGTTTAAATGACATGTGAAATAACTCCTTGAAGAAACAGTAGCTGTGTTTCAATTTAACTTGAAAAAATTTGAAAAGCTGTAGCTTTTCAAAATTTTTCAAAATTAGAACTACTGATAGCTGTAGCTGCCAGTGTAAATCAACCCCATAAAGAGTACAAAATGTATAGAAGCCCAAGTGTACAAAAAATATTCCATTTGGAACTAAATCAAAAGGAAAATAAATCAATGCCTTAAGTATCAGTTATTGCAAAAGTGCAAACTGAGCGAAGTATTTTTAGCACTTAAAATTGGAATTTACGATTATGATTCACAGGAATTTTATACCTTTCATCTTCTAAAGAACAGCACTTCACTTTACTACTCTTTTCTTTATTTTCAGCCTTCATCACTTAGACACAATATATAGCTACACTGTATTCTCCTGTTAAAGAGCTATAATTAACTGGAAGCCTCAAATCATCATATTATGCTATTTAAGAAACCTATGTAGATTAGACTATTAGCTTGGTACAGCATGCTGACAAATTCTTGTTTCCTTTAACTTTCTGTTTACGTGCTCCTTTTTGTCTCTGTGTAATTCTGCACCGTCTACTAGCCATTACCCATTTGCAGCCTCACCCACTTCCCAACTCCAGTAATTCTCAGCTCAGCTTTATACTCGGCAGGAATCCCATTTCAGTCTTCATATCCCTGTCCCTCTCCCACATCCTGTCCCTGTCCTCCCTCACATACACATCCATCCTGCTACCAATCATTACAAAACTCGTGAATTTATGGTGACTTCTGTCAAATTTGGTGGACCCTGGCAAGGAGATTCACTTTAGCAAAAGGAAAACAAATGTGTGGGCTGATGTGAAAAGAGATAAACAAATGGACAGTGTAATTACAGAAGCCATGTTTGTTCAAAAAATGAGGCTTAAAGGCTCTTATATTTTTGAAGACAACTACAAGTAGAGTTTTAAAGGCATATAAATGCTATCTCAGTGTAGCCCATTTGCTATTACTCTTAGCAAAAGTTTTGCAGTACAAGAAATAAAACAAAAAATAAAGATTACTAATAAGAGACAAAACTCTGTAAAGGAGTACAGAGATTGCTGACACCAGACACACCACTTCTTCAGCTTCAGCTGGTACAGTAGGATCTATGCCTCAGAATGTGTATTTATTAATTTATGAAGTCTTTTCGGTTTACCTATTGCATATGACATACTTTCCGAATATAATAAATAACACAGATACGTTATGATATTTCTGTTTATTCTTCAGTTCCAGGAAATGAAAGCTGATTTTGAGGGAGTTTGAAAGTTTCTTTTGTTAGATATGTTACATGTATAATACATATATAAGCAAAAACTCTGTTATATTTCTATAGCATACAGATATAAATGTCTTTTTCCTGTTCTTATTTTCATTTCAGAAGGGTAACGTGACTTGTAATGCTGGCAAGCTATTTTGAAAGTGGAAGTTTTCACAGCTTTCACTACAGATGGCCACAGTCTGGAATCTTCTCAGTCCCAGACAACCATCCCAAAAGCAAAGATTGCTCTGTCCTCAGGACTTGGAGATCAGCTTTGACACTGAACAACATAGCTGTTGCTACCCACACATCAAGAAACTTTTAATCCTTAACATAACAGTGGCTTGTTTTACTAGGTTTACTAAAGTTAATGTAGAATGTAGAATGTAGATGATGGACATGCTGTGCTCTTAGGAACTCAAAATATGGATGTGATAGACAGACATATTTCTAAATATGCTAAATAAGTATAAATTTCAAAAAACCTACCATAGTAATACTGGTTTTGTTAGCTGGATTAGAGCCCTGACAGACAATGTTCAGGAAGGATTACAACTTTTTTCCCTTTCCATGTGGGGCATTGCAGGTACCTTGTCTCCCAGGTATACTAATAGGTGGTAATTAATCCCCTCATGTTCAACATTGTCCTAGAAAACGTGCTTGTTCCACTCACTTGACTATAGCTGAGCGTTGCATGCTTTTTTGGTCATCTCCAAACCTCAGCAGTGTAGCCTCAGCAAGTTTGCAGTTGATACCAGCGTGAGAGTAATAACTGATATACCAAGGGGCTAAGCTACCATTCAGAAGGACCTTAACAAGCTGGAGGAACGCGCCAACAAAAATATCCTGATTTTCAACAAAAGGAAATGTAAGCTCCTGCACCTCAGGAGGAACAACTCCATGCATTGATATATGCTCAGGGCTCCCCAGGTGTGAAGAAGCTTTTCAGAAAAGAACCTGGGCGTCCTGGTGGACGCTAGGTTGAGCATAAGCTAGCAATGCACCCTTGCTGCGAAGAAAGCGAATGGTATCCTCAGCTGCATTAGATCAAGTATTGCCAGCAGCTGAAGGAAGTTTACGAGGCCATATCTGGAGTACTGTGTACAGTTCTGGACTCCCTAATACAAAAGAGACATGGACTTACTGGAGAGATTTCACTGAAGGGCGACAAGGAAGATTAAGGAGCACCTTACATATGAGGAAAAGCTGAGAGATCTAGGGCAGTTCAGCCTAGAAAAGAGAAGGAGAGAATCTTTGGGAGAATCTCATCAATGTATGCAAACACCTGCAAGAAGGTTGTAAAGAAGACAGAGACAGGCTCTTTTAAGTGGTGCTCTGTGACCAGAAGGAATGGGCCCAAATCGAAACACAGGATGTTCTGTCTGCTACATCAGAAAACACTTTTTCACTGTAAAGGCGACTAAGCACTGGCACAGGTTGCTCAGATTGGTTTTAGAGTCTCTATCCTTGGAGATATTGAAAAGATATCTGGAAAATATCCTGGGCAAATGACTCTAGATGGCCCTGTTTGAGCAGAGTGTTTGGACAAGATGATCTCCAGAGGTCCATTCCAACCTCAAGCATTCTTTGGTTCAGTGATTCTGGGGAAACCTAAAACTCCACTTGACTGTAGAATCTTTACATAAACAAACACAGAAATCAAATCTAAGTCCTCTAGGAATATGAATTTGTATTTCTCCATTGCTCTATTTGTTTAAACTGTTACAGAAATGACACAAGATCAAGTAGCAGATCTCACTACACGCATCATCACTAATTCCAAAATGGTCCACCCTCAGTGCTTTCATTTTTCTAGTGATAATCACAGCTCAGCCTTACACTGTTTGGCTCTACTTCCCATCTGCTATCTGGGCCATTCTATTCACTCTACTCATATTTGGCAACATCCAGGTGGCAAGGAACTTTTATCTTGCAATAAACTAACGGTCAGTTACTTTAACCGTTAAGGTCTCCATGGTCTGCAACTGTAATTTGATCAAATACACTCTAATGTTTCTGCTAACTTAGATTAGGAAAAGCTTACTTACATCAGCTAACTAATGTTAGCTTTGTTGTTTTAATGCTAGCTTGTACCTTTTAGCTTTTTTTTCAAACTGAGCAAAGAATGCATGTCTAATAAGATTACACATTCAGACAGTTAGTTTGGTGAAGCTATGGTGGTGTGTAAAAGATTGTCTTATTTACAAAGGGTGAAGAGGACAGCATTTCCCCAAACACAGCAGATATTTATAACATTTTTCTCCTCAGTTGTAAAAAATGGCTTATTTGTTCCTAAGTGTTTTTTGACTGAACAAATTAAAAAAAAAAAAAGCTCTTTCATATGTGAATGCATTTATTTATCTTGATTTTTTTCTAAAATGTTTACTTCAGCTGAAAGGATCATAATTTTATGAATTTCCATAATTGTGAAAACCAAATGGAGCTATTTCCCTTTCACACCAACAGCAGAGTCATTTAATTACTTTTTCCACTTATGCAAACCAGCAACCACATTGAAAATTTCTATATGCCATAGATTATTTTTGTTTCTTCTTTTCTTTGCTCTCCAAGATAAACATTTTTTTTCATTCAGTTACATTTTATTTCTCCAAATATGAAGTTTTGATATGTGGTTTCCTCATTTTACTTTCATGCACCTCAAAACACCCTGCAGCTTCATTTTCCTGTATTTGTGCTTCTCATGTTTCTGTTTCACAGTACAGTTATCTCTGTTAATTCGATATTGTTTTTCACTTTCAAGCTCTGCTACTGTGGTTAAGTACTGCTTGCTGTACTGACCTGAGGACAGCTAACAAGATTTATGCAGTGTCCAGAATTTTCATACTGGGCACAGGCTTACCATGCTAATATTTCCCTTTAATTTTTGTACATACAAACTCTAACCTGATTTATTTTCCTTGGCTACTGCTTAAAAAGTAATAAATAGCTCTAAAAAACCCAAATCTTATATGGAGAACAAAAAATCCAGGAACACATGAAGAAGCAGCTATGTTTATATTTTTTAAAAGAGATAGCTCCTTGGGATAATCTGAAAAAAGTCTTTCTGTGGTGGACTTTAAACAATGAGCCAAAGAAGTTTATGAGTAAAAAGCAGAGAAATTAACTACGGGAGGTGTACTTCATATGTTGTAGATTAAGCAAAATAATATACTAAATACACAAAATATAAGGCTTTTCCATAAGATACCATTTTTCCCACTCTTACTGTTTTGAGTTCATGTTTTTTCCTATATGTATTATTTTACAAGATATAGGTGAACCATTTATGAAAAGTTTATATATCATTATCAAATAATGTCCTGAAGGCCACATCTCTCTTTTCTGGAGCTTAGACGTGAGTGGGAATGTCAAATTTTTGTTTAATCCAATTTTTGCTATTTCCAGGAAACCATAGCTGGCTGTACAAAGATTACATTTGGAAATATAAGTGAAAAGATGATTCAAAATTAGTGTATAGCAAAAAAACCTTGGAGAATAAGTCAGCAGTGCAGTGAATTAAATGTTATGTGGGTAACAAGAACCTATATCTCACCTCTCCAAAGTATACATTCACCTAAGCTACTGATAAAGCAGCAACTGGGAAAGCAATATAAAAATATATTTGTTGCACTCTTTAGGTTAAATCATGACAAGCAAAGCCTTTTTTTTTGTTGCAAGTTGATACACTTACAGGTTTTTTTTACCCCTTCTTAAACATATTATCCCAGAGGTACTACCACTGTCACTGATGGGCTCAGCCATGGCCAAAGCAGGCCCATTTTGAAGCCAGCTGGCACTGGCTATCAAACATGGGGAAAGTTTCTAGCAGCTTCTCACAGAACTCACCCCTGCATGTTCCTCCCCCCAAAAAAAAACATGTCACACAAACCAAATACAAGGTTTTAACCAGCATATTCTCCCTCTTTCTCTATATTATTTTTTTTTTTTTTACTTTTCTTCTTAAAATCTTGCTCTTGCAGTGCTCGGTAGAGAAAGTATGTTTATACTGTTTTCCTATGGAAGTCAACCTTTACATCTTATACTTTTCCCTATCAAGTTGTTATATTCTGTTCCCACCACTTGTTAAGCATTTACATGGAGTAGAATTCAATTCTGATCTTAACAGACAGAAAGAACTTGGTGGGTGAGCGTACACAAGCTATTATTATTCAATAAATCTGAAGTATTTTAACTTTAAACTTAAAGAAAATTATAGTTTGCAGTTCCGTGTAGTTTTCTGAGAAAAATAAAGTAACAACCTATGAAAAAACTATGAAAGCCAGGAGATATGTTCTAGAAAAGAGACATCTAAATGACTGACAGGCTGAGAACATCGTCTCACAGCTCATAAATAAATAATAGACACAGACATTATATTAGCTATTATTAATGTAAGAATTACTTTTTCAGAGGAAGTTAAATCCCTGTTGTCTACTCCAGATTTTTTATTAGAATAATGTAGGAAAATATCCAGCTACTTTCATATTATTTATGATTAATAGACCAAAACATTTTGTAATTCAAGAAAGTTGAGAGGTTATTTTCTGACCTCTAGTGAACTTCTTACCAAGTTCTTGCACAGTACCCTTAAAACCTTTACATACCCCTTTGAGCTCTGAATGCCTTTTAAGCATAACAAGTCATCCTCTGTGTCACAGTCATTGGAGTCCACTATGCAAGTGGCCAACAGTGTCCCATCTCGAAGATAATTTCTTTAATTGATATAGAGGCTCAAGCTTTAATGAGCTAAATTAAGTTTTATTTTCATCAAAATAACTGAATAAAATCATATACATGTACAATCTAATTTTGATGGGCTGTTAACCATCAGCTAGTCCTTGAATTCTGCATCGACTGACATAGAAGACTTCCATGTTATCACTGCGCATATATCAAAAGATCAGTGCTGAAATCTAGTGGTTTCATTGGGGAACCTTCATGGGAGTTGTTGGAGATATTTCAAAAGGCCATGTATCTCATTTATCTATGTTATACTGGTGCTGACACCATACAAGAACCATTTGTGTAACTAATTCCTTAATAATACATTTCATTAATACAGCATTAAACAACAGACTACAGTTTTTGTCAGTGTACTTCATAGATTCATTCTGCATCAGCTGTATTGTGCATAGTCCGTGAAGCCTCCTAGAGTAACTATCAGCTAATTTTAACACTGGACTGCAAATCTCAGACACTGAGCTGTTTCAGAATCTAAGTAAAAAATTTGTATCGTAAACTGACTAGCCTTTGCTAAAATTCTTTAATGTGAATTCATTAAAAAAAGTAATCTGTGTACTTGCCCCATATTGGGCCTCAGGACCTCAGCACTGGCACTTACACAGCGGAGTGAAAAATGGCAATGTTTCAAACTTTATTCACCAAATACTCTTCTATCTGTTACTGGTAAATATTTTGAGGTGCAGCTTGAGATAGAATTTAGCATTATAAATAAACAGGACAACTTCATAGCCCTCCATATGAGCTCCACAAAATTGTATCTGAGGTACTTGTCCTTTTTCTTAACCTGTGGTTTTTATCCACCCATAAAAGGAACTGATGCATAGTAATCTTATGATGATATATACATTCTGATGCCTTCTAATATCTAATAATTCTTTTTTTTTCTTTGAAGAGACATTGTTACTTAAGCAATTTTAATTAGAAAAATCAAATAACATTTTCCTTTTCTTACTCTGAAACAATAGATATTATACCCCCATTGGTAAAAGCATCTGGGCAAAGGTATTTGACCCTGTATTTACACTAGTAGCTCCATGGGACTGATGATGCAATTAGAGCGCTGACAGATCTGCACATCTCTTTGGATCGTGTTACTATTTTTCCTGGCAAGAGAAAGATTGGAACTGTTTTTAAAAAAATAAAAAATAGATCTTGCACAAAAAAAAAACACCATTCCCAAAAAACCTCTATTAATTTGTGCAAGCATGAGAGATTTTATGGATCTCTTTTAGAAATTGTAAGAATGTACATGTTCTCTATCCCTTCCTAAACGTGCAACAACTGAGATCAATTAGTGCTGTTGTCAGCTGTTCTAGCAGAGAGAGGCGAAATTGATTCTGGGGAGCTTCTGCCATGCAAAGACCATCTGTTCCATTTTGCCCTGCATGCAAACCATTGAGAATTTGGAGGCAATCTTTGCAGCACGAATTTATCCTGTTGAATCCAAAAAGTTATAGCTGGACAACTAATGCCAAAGGGAGTCTGGATACTCAGAGAATGGCTGGATCATCAACCATCAAAAGCTATCCCAGAATTTACAAACATAATTTAATCCTTTTCTGACAAATCAATGAACATACATACATTAGAGCCACTGAAGTGCACAGGCACGTACAAGCTGCAAACCTGTATCAATTACTGAAGGCTGAATGGATTAAAAAAATACACTGGTGAAAATTTGGAAGGAAAAAAGGCTTAAAATGTTATATGGGTCTTTATACTAAATACTAGTATAAATTATTTATAAATTATATAAAATATATATTATAAAACTGCATATAATATTCATATGCATTAGATTACATGAGATATAACAGTACAAAGCTTATTTTATATATTTGTGCTGATAATGGCACTGCTAAAATGTAATTCTTTTGACTTAAGATAGGTTTTCTGACCTAACCATCCTGGGATCCTTAAAGTGTTTGTTCCTCTTCATTGACTAAGAAGTACAAACACTGTACACATTTGAAGTTAAATGAAAGGGACCACTCCTATTCTTTTACAAATGCCATATATTATATCTAGGATTATTTTGGCAATGATAAAAACTTGGGCTTTTTAATAATTTATATAAATATAATTTTAATCTCTTACCTACATCAGTATTCCATGCACTTCAGTTTGGATCACTCTCCTATATAAATAAGACAAATTCCTCACCAGGATTATCTATTTTTCTATTCAAATGATGGTGGTGCTGTCTTTTGCCCTTAACCCAGGCAAGCCAAACCTTTCAAAACCATCTGAACCCATTTCATTTATCCCTAGCCATGGACCTTTAAAGGTCCCTTCTGATGCAAGCCATTCTGTGATTCTACAATTCTATGATCTGGCAGAAGTGATTAGCCAGAAAATAACAGAAACTTGGTATCACAAGAGAATGCATCAGCACTTTGATGGCAACAGAAAAAAAGCAAAGAACAAAAAAATGACTCATCATTTTTAACACCAGAAGATTAAATAGCACCATGCCTGTTACCGCTGCTAAGGTTGACATCAGAAGATTTGCAACATCAATTAACAGTTGAACAACTTGTTACAAGTTCAGAAAAGAAAGATGGGGCCCGGCAGGGAAAATTAGACAGGTATGTCTCTTTTTTGGTACCTCTAGCTCTCCAGGAAGACATTATCAGTTTTCTAGATTAACATTTGAGATTGAATGTGTCAGTGAAATACTGTAGAAAGAGTTATGAGGCACTTGGTGATACTTCTAGGGAAGTTGTAATTGCTGATGATATGATTATTGCTTCAGCTAATGAGACTGATCATGATAGTACCCTGAGAACAGTAATGGTGATGAAAATATTAAAATAACATGAAGATAGACTAGAAAGAAAAAAGCGTAAAATACATTCTGGACACTGTATGACTTCAAAGTGACTAAAAAGCAAAGGCTATTAGGATATGCTGATGAATCCCAATGAGGAAAAGGAGAGGTCTTTACAGAGAAATTATGTGTGAAACATATGCAACTTAATAAATTAGAAAGTTATGAGATATATTTTTCAGTCATATGGAATTCAGGTTTTGCCACATTGAGGCCTTTTACATAAGTCTTTGCAACAGAAATTATAATGTTTTCCTACTGTGTGTATAGCATAGTTTATCTTCTAATTTATTTACAGTTTTGAAGGTATCTTGATACCGCAGACACTACTTCTCTGCTCCTGGGACTAGAAAAGACTTATTCCCTGTGGCTTGTTCTTGTACTCTACCACTGCCTTAATCAACAGTTTCTAAAGGTCTTGTATAAAAATATATATCTACAGAATAGATCATCACTCATCTCACAGGCTCACAAAATATGAGATTGACCTTACTGGAACAGATTCTTCCAGAAAAATTCAGAAGGCACTTCAGCTTGTTTTAAAATTTGAGTCTGAGTCAGGGTAGATGAATCACCCTCAGGATATGCCTATTTTTCTTTGCTAACTATACAGGGAACCTAGGATGATTAGCTTAGATGTCAAAAATTTAGGAGTCTAGGAGAGATAAATCAGACAGAAGGCTTGTGAAGATTTCATGCCCTTTCTTTTTGGTGTGTGTGCGTATATATATATATATATATATACGACATAGAAAAAAAACAGCATAATATGAATTTTTCTTTTACCACAGAGAAGTTCCAAGGTGTCTCAACATTGTATTGCCATTCTTTTCCTATGTAAACTCTTACTTTATTTTGTTTTTCTTCTAAGCATGACTCTGAAATTCAGTTTAAAGTATAGAAATTGTCTGCATAGTATAAATATGGTTTTCCCTTTAGTCTGTGGCAAAGCATGAAATGTAACATTTTTCCCATTACAAGCCTATGAAATTCATCAGCCTAGCCTATGCCCTGTACAGTGAACTATTTATAATCTATGGTTGTTAAAAGCAAAGGAATCTAAAATAAATGAATTAACATGCAGAATTTTTCTCCCTATGGTGGTTTTATTAATTACTTTTGTGGAGTATAAGTTTTACATTATTCACAAAGCCTTCTCAAGCTGCAACCAGAGCCTTTGTCATGGTACTATATGTTATTAGTATTCAGTTTGATACTAAGCAAGCAACTAATTCTGAATGAAAATTCAAGAATAAAAGGAAAATACCATCTTTGAACATTTTAAGTAGCACATACTTAGGATGAGATTCCTCTGCAACCTTCAGACTGTCCTCAGTTGTCATAGGAACTCAATGTGTTCTTGTGACTACCAGTTCTTGCTGCACTGTTTTGTTTCATGCTGTTAGCTATCATCTATTGCACAGTCAACTCCAACTACTGAAAAAATACAAAATATCCCAAATTGCATGTTTGGCTTAAAGGACTTAAGAATGAACAGTAATCATTCTCTGTATTTGCTTTTTGGCACTGAATATGGATTGCATCAGTTTATATTATATTTCTCTCAAATCACAAAGTCTATATGAGCAATTAAGTACATCAAGATCTGGGTTTTTGAGCAAAGGCAACTCTTATGAGGCTTACTGAAAGGCTGGAAACGTATTTAACGTATTTTTCAGTATCTGCTTCTATATCTTTTTTTTAGTTGTTTTTCTTTGGGTGTGGCTTTTTTTTTTTTTTTTTTTTTTTTTTTTTTGTTTTATGGGGGGGGGGGTGTGTATTTTGGTACAGTCACCATCCACATGCTGATCAACTTAGACCTGTTTTTCAGCTTTTTTGTCTGCTTTTCTCTTCCAAAGTTCTGTTAGCAGTTTCAGTCAGCCTTTTGTTTATAAATTATATTCTCAGCTGATAAAGAAGGGGGATTGTAAAAAACATTGTTTGGAAAATTGAGGGATGCAGGAAAATTAAGTGCACATTCTTAAAGCTGACCTAGGATGTGGCGGTATTAAGCTCTCTGGGGGATTCGCTTTTCTTGACGTGGCCATAAAAGCAACTGAGGCTGATTAATCAGGATTTGGGCAGCTAACTTTAAGACTAATCACTCACAATGATGACTCTTACTTTTCTTGCCCGCGTCATATTTTGCATTTTTCCCTAAGGCTTTGCAGAAGTGAGCACCAAATTGCCCAAGTATCTCTTAAAAACACAGACTTTTTCTATACCCTGTCATTGTACTAAAAATTTTCCAAGATCACAATATTTTTCATATATACATAGTTTGCATGTGTAATACTCTTTTCACTTGAGGCATCTGATTATCCTGAAGTTCTGTTTTAATCTAATTTTCCAGCTGGGTTGAGGTTAAATTTCTTATTAAAGGCCCAAAACTCTGCTGGCAGCTTAGGCAGTGATTGGAAAAGAAACTTCACTGCATTACTCAGGTCTTTCTCGACTGCAGAATTTGACATGCAATAAAGTCAGAAAAGGAAACTCAGATTTCAAAGAGAAAAGACCAGAATTTTATACAGCTTTTAAACATTTTTACATTATTTATTTTTACCTTTTAGAAATAATATATAAAAGAATTCCTTCTGAAATGTAATAAAACACCCCTCCATTCATCCTAATGCATATGCACATGCATAAATTGAATACACTTTTTATAAAACGCCTCAAATGTTTTACAAACAAAAAAAATTAGATATACATACCTATATGTATGTATATATATAGAATAAGGGTAATTTCTTTAGGATAAAAAATAGCATAGCTTTCTATATATACACCACAAAACTGGACAATATATACATCCAAGATTAACAAATTACTGTGATTATTATTCATTGGTCATCCTCATGATGACCTACACAAAGCAAATTGAATAAAGTTGTACAGGACTGTATCTCAGGTCATATAAAAATCCATAATTGCTTCTTATTTCAAAACAAATATTCTGATTTATCCCAGCAATTTCTCATTAAGAAGGTTTGTTTGATTGCAGTGCTGAACACTTCATTTCCCAAATCACACACTTCATGAGACACTTTGCCCTTACCATCTTCATACTTTATGTATTACTGTACTTCATGAATATTAAGCAAAAATAAGTTCCAATCTTTTTTAATCCAGAGGTTTTTAAGAGTAAGTCCTGTTGCAAAGGGACCATAGTTAGGCAGTATAAGGGTGTTATTTTTTTCTTAGACTTAAACTTTCTGAGAAGGGAGGAGGACAGGTTGCAACAAACTTAGTTCACCTTCGAACTCTCCCTCTTGCACCTCTTGCACCTCTTGCATACACACATGAGCACACACACACAGAGTTGCTGTTTAGTGCTATCACTTCTTTCTACCTGGTAGAAACTTTGAAATTGCTCAGCAACCAGGATTATTTCATAGTGCCTATTCCTTTCCTTAGCAAACCTGCACAGCAAGACTATACTGCAATTATGTGACCTGTACTGGGAACACATCCTTGACTAAGGGGCAAGCCTAACACAGGAAGAAAGCCTAGTCTCTTTCCAGTGACTATAGATCGCATTCAGCCCTAAGTTTTATATAAAGCAAGCAATCTTCATGAATTAAGGTAGTTTGAGTAGTGCCTTATAATTAACTCCTTCCACTTAAAAATCGATGTCTCAGGTAAATGTTATATTGTTACACAGAGCTGTTAAGAATATACACAAACACTGAACACATCAAATAATCAATTTGCTTTACACAACTTCAAGCTCCCCACTGCTTGCCAAAGGCTGTTTGGAGATGCTCAGACTCACAGACCAGAAGTTAACACATTCAGATAAGAAAGTAAAATCAAGTGCTGAAACCCACATTAAAGATGTAGCCTGCAATTTATGGTGCTGAGCCAACTGAAAGTTCTTGACAAGCAGATGTTTCCAGGACCAGTGGGCAGTAAGTGGATTAAGTGAATTTATAAATCATGTGAAGGTGTGAAAGATTTTACATAAAGAACAGAAACTTTCAAAATGGGTGTTTCTACAGTAGGAGAAAATTGTTGACAGGAAATTCAACCTGATCAGAAAAACATAACTCTGCAATGTTATTTAAGATACTTTTCACTCCTCAGATAAAGTCACTTCCAAAAGGAGCTCTCATTTTAATTCTAGTTCAAAAAACACACCTTAAAAAGTGAAGACATGGGAGAGCTGATCAATAAATATATTACCAGTAACTCCACTGAGTAGGTGCTGGGTGCCTTGGTGGACATCAGGTTATAATGTGCTATATTAGTGCTGCCTGGGCAGTACTGAAAACAGACAGCATCCTGAGATATGTCGACAGAAGCGTGGCAATTGATGGAGGAAAATATCTACTCCCTTATACTGAGTTCTCATTACAACATACCTGTGATATGCAGTCCAGTTTGTGATCCCCAGAGGAAATGCTGATGAATGTGCACAAGTCCAGCAGACTTGCTCCATCCAACACTATCAGGGGCTGGAGCACTTGCTAAGATCAGCCTGAGACAGCTCGGTTCCTTCAGTCTGGAGAAGAGGCAGCTTCAAGTGCATGTATGCAGCCCTCCAGTGTCCACGCAGAAGATGGCAAGAAGGTGGAGAAAGGTTTTTCATAGCTGTGCATGCCAGGAGGTTCAGAGGTAATGACCATAAATTAAAAAGGGAGAGTCTGACACAGTGACAAAATTTTACATTGTGACCATGATTGATTAGACCCTGGAGCAAGTATCCCAGAGTCATTGTGCATTCTCCAGTCCTGGGGATTTTCAAGACCTGACTGGATAAAGCCCTGAACAACCTGGTTGGCCCTCCTGTAAGGAAGAGTTTAAGATAAAAGACCTCCTTGGGTCCCTTCCAACCTGAATTATTCTATGATTTTAAGACATTTTAGAAAACATACATAAATGCACATACAAAACTATAGTTTAAAATTCCATGTCTACATGGTACAAAAAAAAAAAATCCATCTAAACTGTGAAAACTGTTGGATAATCTGTATACATGACAACACAGAACATTTTTTATACATATTTATGTATTATATGTATATATGCATTCATATATATATTTACATATTTTATGTATATGTACTTATGCGTACATTTTTACTGATGCAGTAAGTCTTTTTCCAACTTTTCAATCATTTTATCTACTCATTCCACATAATCAAGATCTTCAATTGTGTATTCATTTCCAAAACTTTTAAGAATAACAACTTCTGGTAAGTCTTACTATACTTACAGAATGCTTCTTCTGGGCTTTAACGGTAGATGTCTTTTTATTTATTCATTTTTTTTTAATTAAATGAGTGTAACATATGTAATTATGTTTGGCTAAAGTATGAAAAGGAATAAAATATAACCACTATATTAGAAATTATTTTGTGGTCTAATGTGAAAATGTGTTAGTAGACAAGAGTTATATGAGTTTAGAGAGAGCTCTGTTGGTAAAAGCTTATGTAAATTAAATAAAGACCAGTATGTACAGTTTGCCATACACCTCTCTAGTCTAAAATAATGAATTAAAATAAAACTGTAAAACACAAACAACTGAAAAAGAAAATTCAGTAAACCAATGTGAAATGAAATTGAAAAATTTAAATGTGCCTCCTAATCATGTATTCTGCTGAAATATAAAAGTTCTTTTGTCAACTAATTAAAAGAAAAACTTTAAACCCCAAGATCTGTATTTAAGAGGTCATCTAAGAACAAGACTGACTATTAAAACAAACTACTGATATGAAGAATAATTGTAATTATTCACGTGACTTGATGACATGAGAATTTTTGTCATACCATACAGAGAATTAAAATCACCATTCAGCCCAAGGGAACTTGATATATAGAAGAAAGAAGGGAAATGCTTGTTAAAGATTAAGACGCAAGATACCAGTCATGTGTTAGGAACTGAACTTGCATCTCTCAGGACAGTGCTGTAGTCATCAGCTTATACTGTTTTCATAAACAGACGAAAGCATTTAACCTTTCGGCAACAATGAAGAATTCTGCCCGCATAATGAAGAGCATAAGTTCATATCCCATAATCTTTTTTAAGACACCGTGTTTATACAAAGGATAGCACACTTGGCCAAAATTAATGACATTTTCCCTGGACAGTAGGTGTCTATCACCAGATTCCACAAATAATTGTCAGTGAATTATTAAGTTAATCTTTTGTAAAGATCTCACCATCCAAAGTGTATTTGCATGTTAGTAGGCAGACTTCAGTGAAAAGATTAAAATGATAAGCCATTCTGCAGAAATCAGTATAGGTACATGAAAAATTGTAAGACCCAAATCCTTGGTGATCAGACATATTATTCACTGAAAATGAATTCTTCATCCTAGTTTCAATAATGTGCATCTTAGTGGAAAGCCGGGCTGTGACACAAAGTACTATTACTGATGAGCAGACTTGTAGGAAATCTTCACCTGTAGTTTTCATAACTATGCAATATTTCATTCAGTTTTACCCTCTGAATAAATATAGAAAGCAGTGGAAGCTCTAAGTAGTGCATTTGAATTGCAACTGTCTGAATGGTTTTACATTTACGTTTCGAAATAGGTTATGGTTTGGAATGACTTTTGACAAATCCTATAAAGGAATTACAGAATCAGAGAATTAAGTGCACATTGTTGGGTCATATCCAGTTTTTCATCTATGAGTACCTCTAGGCCCTTCTCTGAAGGACTGCAATCACTCCATCCTCTATCCTGCACTGATACTGGAGATTGCCCCAGCCTAGGTGCAGGACTTTGTATTTTGCCTTGTTGGACCTCATGAGGTTCTCATCAACCCACTTCTCAAGCCTGTCAAGGTCCCTCTGAATGGCATCCCTTCCCTCGAGGTTATCAACTGTACCACTCAGCTTCATGCCATCTGCAGACTTGCTAAGGTTGCGCACAACTGAACTATGCCATTGATGAAGATATTAGATAATATTAATCCCTGTATGGACCCTTGAGAGACACTACTAGTTAATAATTTGTTTTTGAACTTTGAGTCATGGAAATTAACCAGTCAAAGCTAAACCACAACTGTATTTTGCTTTCTATTTGATTTTCCTACTGGATGTTTATTTAATCTATTTTTTTCTCACTTTGAGAGGTTTAATAATTTGAAATTTTCTTTAATTTTATAAATTCTGTTATTGATCTTCTTGATAGATAAATAATTGTGCCTTGAAGAATCTACTTTACCTGTAAGCAAAATATATTGATATTGTCAAATGCTACACTGCACAGTTTATAAATATATTCAATAAAGAGAATGAGCAGTTTGAAAAAAAGCCCACAAAGATAAACAGGAAGGTATGCAAGCTTTTGTCTGGAACACAACTAAAGCTGAGTGTCTTTCAGACTCATGAATGCAAATACCCATAAAAGAACTCTGTGAACAAGAAAAAGAGCATCGTTATGTACGCTAACAGGAAAGTAGAAAAACATTGCTAAATTGAAAATCAGAGACAAAGAATTTTAAAAAGGATCAGAGAGTAAGGAAAAAATGAGTAGAAAAAACAGTGACTGGAATACGTAAACTAAAATGAAAGAGACAAAAAGAGATGAGCACTAATGGCTCAGTTCATTCTTGCTGCATCAGTGCTGTGCTGCAGAAATCATAATGGTATCAGTGGGTATCAAATTTTGCAAAACAGCCATGACTCTGCAGAAACATGGGTTGGAGAGAAACAGAAAAAGCAGTATAGTAAAAAGAACATACCAAATATGAAGTGGGCTTGAGCACTGAACGAAGGAATAATGTACCCAGGAGAAGAAAGTCCTGACTGCTCTGCCTGTCTCCCAGCTAGCACTGCCCTGGGGCAGAGGGTGAGTTGCCACAATGAGGGCAGGACGATCGCAGGGGAGAGGGAGGGCAATATGCTGGAACACTGTGAGAGTTTTCCCAGAGAAGAAGAAACACTAAAAATTGAAGTGACCTAAATTATGATCAAAAGCAGGTAGAAAAAAATGAAAAATAGAAAATTTTCATAAACAAATACCATCAGCAGATGAGTAAGGTTGCATAAGTCATTTCTTAAAATAAATTTAATCAGTAATATACTGTATTTTATGTGTTTCTTTAGTTACTAGGTGAACTGACCTGCATGGACCTTCTTTTTCTACACCACTTAAAATAGTGAAATTTTCATAACAACTTCAGATAGTGGACCTTGGATGAAATTAATTTTAACAAACTTCAACTTTCTAGACATCTACATCTTTGCTTGCTAACTCAGGAAACCTTTGAAGACAATGGGAAAAAAAAAAAAAAAGAGAATTGCCTTTCCTACATGGTAGGGTGCCTTAGAAACAATATTTTGCAAACTCTTTACCCTGCATGTTTCCATATAGGTGTGGCATATGCATTTAATGCACAGTAACTGCATTTTGTTGACATTTGAAGCAACTTTTACCACTAGCCAGTATTTAGAATATGCAATGAGATATTTATATGGAAGACTATAATGGAAAAAATAATTGATGTGGAAAGATGATTAGAAGAGCAAAGAATCACAAACAGCATTCTGACTCACATAAACAAGCAAATTTGCTTTGAGAGGGTGCAATAAAAACTAATGATTTCATATTAAGACAGATGTTATGTAAATAGCTTCCTAAGTGTTCATTATTTCATATGATGCAATGGGGCATCTAAAAGACTTCAACTGTCCCAGTTTCTGTGACTTATCTTTCACTTGAAAGGCAGGAAGTTAATTTTACTTAATTATTTAATTGTAAAGAAGTTCATCAAGGTTCCAATGAAGTAAAGAGCAGTCATACGCTAAAATTTAAGCACCTGCTTAAATTGTTCCTCTGTGTGAAAACTGACCTAAAAATGGTGATGCTATTTTGATAACTCATGAGGACATTAAGGAAGAGTTAGTTATATAAAATAACCTTGGAGGAAGTTATTTATATACAAGCTAATTTTATTCAAAGTACATTGAAGGACAGACAAAAACTGCTGAATTACGAAGAAGCAGAATTTTAAACTAAGAAAAATTGTAAAAGAAGCGTTCAGCAAAATTGATCATTTTCATAGGACTTCTTTGCAGCTTTTCCAATTTGACTAAACCTTATCTGAAATGAGGGCCAGACATGTATTCAAACTGCAGGTACAAAATAGCATATCCTTGGATATCTTCTGTATTGTTATTCAAATAATTTTAACATTTGTAGGAAAAAACTTGTATAGCTTTCAGAAAAATTGAGGTGAATGTTTAGAACGTTATTTGACATGTTTGGAAAAGTTATTTGAAGTCTGGTTGGGCACTGGGGCACTTAAAAGCTCATATTTGTGTTGAAAGTGACTGAAATGACAAGTATTCCAAGTATCTTTTACCTATGTGCAATATGCTGTGAAACTGAATTGTGAACTTCCAGCTGGAACCTGGAAATAAGATATGGCCCCTGTTTAGGGTATAGAAGGGTTTGGATCCACAGAAGATGGCAGAATTCAGAATCCATGCTCTGGCTAACTTAGGAACATCTAGACTGATTTGTGCTTGGCCATCTAGGTAGAGAAGTATCAAACTTCATTAGACCATTTCTGTTTGAGAAGAGTAAGAATTTGTTAAGATTGAGGAATAATAAGCACAACTATAAAAGACACCCACAAAATTTAAAGAAAGATGAATTTGCTTGAGGAGCTGAATTAATACTTCTTGTTTTAGGGAAAAGAAAAAAAAATCACTATGGAGGTGGTGTTTCAGAATGGACTTTAGTGGGGAAGCAATACTGCTTGCCCTCTTTACCCACCAAGGAACAAGTATAGCATTCCTAATAAACTGACCCTCTTCATGACTTTCAGAGATGCCACATGCAATAGAATAACAACTGCCCAAGAGGTGACTTGGTTTAAGATCCCATTTTCTCTCAAAGTTAGTGCATCATATTAAATCTTATAAAAATTTCTGCCCAGTTAAATGGATTGTCATGATTTTAGTTCACCTGTATTTTACATAAACTAGTCTCAAACCCATGCTGCAGCCGAAGGAGGGAAATATTCCCCTGTGAACTTTTAGCCTACAGAAATATAATTAATTTGTATTTTTAAAGAAACCACTGATGAAAAGTCTTTCTCTCTCAGTCTTACTAATCACCCTTTTTCTATGCATATAATAAAGGCCAATAGAATTCTATATTATCTTTTCAGTTGCACATATTCTACTTTGTCTGCAAAGACAGGTATGATAAGATGGAACTCTCAGTATTGTGACTGTTCCTAATCTTTCCTGTTGAGCACCTTTCCAGGCCTTTTTGTTCATGTCATGAGAAACAGTGAAATTGACATTCTGATTAATAATATACATTAAACATATAGCAAGAATAAAGTTTACAGTCCATTTCAATCTCTGTTCTGCATCATATGCATTGTTCACTTAGTATGAAATAACTCAGTTTAATAATATTTACATTTGGCTTTCCTTCAGTGTCTTGAAATGCAGAATTATATTCTCTGAAACACAGCAAGAACAGCTGTAATTCTACATTTCTGTATTTTTGTTTTCAAATATCTATGTGCTTCGGCCATATGAATACCAATTCAATTGCCATTAGCCACTTAGTCATAGTCAATGACAGGAGGTTATGAGCTCTTAAAATTATCACACGGATAGTCTGTTTACTCCATTCAATCAGATACAATAACAGAGGGTTTGTTATGCTTGAAATCTCAGCGCAACAAAACAAATAACCAATTACCACTGCATTATTTTTCTTAGATATTGAATATATATGCATCTGAAGTCTTTGATTTAGAAGAAACAGTGATTTTGGACTGTGCCCTACTTGAAATTTTCACATACAAATAGCTAAATTTGTCATTGAAACACAGTTTTAAAAGCATGCTGAGCATATTTTTTATCCTGTGAACATCCATGGGAAAGTGCCACCCTCAAGTGAAGTAAAAAATATGCAGGGCCACTGTCTTTATGTGGGAGGCCACTGGCTAATCAACCCACATTAACACAAGGTGTAATTGATTTTCCAAAATTCAGAGACAGGACCTTGCACAAACACATTACTTACCAAGGTGTCATCTAGACAGAGAATGAAAGTCTCCAAATTAGCAGAGTGACACTTAGGACTTTAAGCCTACTATTTTTAAAGCCTCCTTCCAGGAGTTCTTTTTGCCTTCTGTAATCAGCACCAGAGCTACTCACTTGCTCCCCACTAAGCTTTTATTTCCATGAAGTGAAGGTGACAATGAAAAAATCTCCTGCAAGATCCTCCTGGCAGCATTCCCACGATGTCTGCTAGCTTATTTTGATCTCATTCTGTATGTCCAGAATTTAAGCAGCGCTACAGCTGCCTTTTTCTGAATTGTATCATAGCACACTGCAGGGCACAATCCTATGGTACCTGAGTTTTGAAGTAATCTTCTCGGCCTATTTCAATTTTCACATTAAAGAGCATGCTGCCTGAAACCTTATGATTACAGGTTTGTAAGGACAGGATTAAACAGAGGAAGATGCTAGAAGAGCATCAAGAGTAAGAATATTATTCTGCAGACATAGCCAGTTTTCTCTTCTCTGAATGAATTCAGTCATCCACAACAGCACTGATACAAGCATGGCCTTGCAGGTACATATTACTGCAGGTATATTTGAGCAAATTCCTTGACTGCATCCAGGAAAGCAATTCACAAGAGAACTAGTTTTATCATTATTTAGTTGTAGTTCTGGATTATTAAGTGCAGAGACTGTAGAGTTAAGAATATCTTTGCAATATATAAAGAGGAATGTATATGATAATTTACTTGAGCAATAAAACTGTCAATTATCTGATGATTAAACACTAAGAGCACTGAAGAATCAATTTATTTTTCAAGGCAATTCACTTTCATAAACAGACACTAAATGCTTTTTTTCCCCCTGAAATCTGTCAAATGTTCCTAGCTGATATTACATCAGCATTTTAGTAAACTCACTGATGCTTAATACCATAAATTACAGGTTTTTGACTGAAACACTCTGTCATATCAGAATACTAGCTAGTGAAGATCTGTTTTCATTTACATTTCAGAGAGAAAAAAATACCTCGAGATACCACAAGCACCCCTCAAAAATTTTAATAGACATTTGATCAGTAAGTACAGCATACATTAAAATGTTGATTTTAACTGGCAACAGCTGACATATACCTATTTACTAATGTTTTAAAACATCTAACATAATAATAATATGATAAACATTATTATCAATTATATAAAGAGTACACAGGTTTTAAAATCAGTTTTCATCACTCGTCGTGGGACTACACTAGGGAGGGCAAGATTCTCAGTGAGTACTTTGTGTTCTTTTCCTGGTCTTTGGTACCATCTGCACAGGTATAAATAATAATTGTTTTTCTTCTGTTTTCTTCATACAGTAGATGGTTAGTAGAAAGAATATAGACCACAGAGCCTTGCCTTTAACCTTATCCAAGGTGTTTACTCTGCCTGCACTGCCAGCAATGAGTGCTGAAATATTTTCCATCCCCTTCCTTTCCACTTAGAGAAGAGAAAGAGAACAAGAGGGCTCAAGCCTGGACAAATTTATGGGACAACTTCTTATTGAATCACAATTAAGGACCTTCTGACCTTCCTATTCCGTTCTTTTCTTCTCTACTTCATTCACCATCAGTACCACCATAATATCTAAGATTCTGTGTCTGGTAGAATAAATGTTACAATTTACATTTCTCAAGCATTCCCTTTCTCTTTTCAAGACCACAAATGGTGGAAGGTTGATGTATTTTATTTTGGGATCTTTTATATTACATGTATCTATATCTAACTATGTATCAACATATACACTTGTAAATGGATATACACAACCACTATTCTGAGTTAAGGAAGACTATATGAAAGGAAAGTGAAGCAGAATAAACTAAAAATTCTTCTGTGATAGGCTTTAGTGTCTAGATAAGTACTTTTTAAAGATGTATACTACTGAGAAAGCTGTCTTTGTTGTACAAAGCAAACTTAACATTATTGGAAGTCATCATTTTATAAATTCTTAGCATTTAGATAGTCTGGAACCAGGCTGCCAAATGCCCTGAATAGCACCCTTTAGATTCAGTACCAGTCAGAATTCCCAAGCTACATACATACATGGATCAATAAATTGCAATAAATTTTCAAGTCAGAAAAAGGCATGGGTAGCTGTGACCAAGTCATAATCTGCCAAAATGAATCAAATCTTCCTAGCCAACTGGAGTCGCTAGAAAGCATTATTTTTGGGCATTACTTCTGACAACTATACGGAAATGAAACATCAGTAAGGAACCTAGGACTTTTGTAACATCATCTAAACTGGCAAACAGAATACATTTCCAAATAAAGTAAATAATGCTAAGGTTACAAACCTGTCAAATGTTCTTCAACACCCTCTAACCCTCTAATTTATGATTAGTTAAGGAAAAGCACATTTTTCTCTATGATATTTCATCACATTTTGGCCTCGGTGACAAATGAGGAATATAAACCAATTTCAGAGAGAAAATACCAATACCTGATACATCTGTTCTGTGGACAGGCTGGAAAGGGTCTAGAGAAAGGCCTCAAAGAAGATTAAAGGACTGGGAAGCCTGCCATGTGAGGAAAGGCAGAGAGAACTGGATTTGTTCAGCCTTGAGAAAAGAAGACTCAGAGGAGTCCTTTTAACCATGTTCCAGTATTTGAAGGGTGGCTACACAGCAGATGGAGACTCCCTTTTTACAGCGAGTCACCTGGAAATGGAGAGGAGTAATGGGTAGAAGTTGCTCCAGGGAAAATTCTAATTGGACAGTAGAGGAAAATTTTTTACAATGAGAACAATTGTCCGTAGGAATAAGCTCCTCTGGGAAGTGGTGGATTCACCAGAACTGAATACTTTTAAAATTCAACTGAACCATCTAGTGGGTGCTGGGCCATCAAGTCTAGAAGACCATGCTTTTGCCAAGGTTGGACCAGGTGATCGTTGTGGTCCCTTCCAAACTGCTGCTCTATGATTCTGTGATTCTATGATCTCTTGATTAAACCTGCACACTTAACTTAAAAGACATGTGTGAAGAAAATAACCCCTCCATTTGTAAAGTCAAGTTGGGAATGAAGAATCATAGAATAGTTAGGGTTGGAAAGGACCTTAAGATCATCTAGTTCCAACGCCCCTGACATGGGCAGGGACACCTCACACTAAACCATGTCACCCAAGGCTGTGTCCAACCTGGCATGGAACACCTCCAGGGAAGGAGCATTCATAGCTTCCCTGTGAAACCCATTCCAGTGTCTCACCACCCTAACAGGAAAGAATTTCTTCTTTACATCCAATCTAAACTTCCACTGTTTAAGTTTGAACCCGTTACCCCTTGTCCTGTCACTACAGTCCCTAATGAAGAGTCCCTCTCCAGCATTCCTATAGGCCCCCTTCAGATACTGCAAGTCTGCTATGAGGTCTCCACGCAGCCTTCTCTTCTCCAGGCTGAACAGCCCCAACTTCCTCAGCCTATCTTCATACAGGAGGTGCTCCAGTCCCTGATCATCCTCGTGGCCCTTCTCTGGACTTGTTCCAACAGTTCCATGTCCTTTTTATGTTGAGGACACCAGAACTGCACACAATACTCCAGGTGAGGTCTCACAAGAGCAGAGTAAAGGGGCAGGATCACCTCCTTTGACCTGCTGGTCACGCTCCTTTTGATGCAGCCCAGGATACGGTTGGCTTTCTGGGCTGCAAGCGCACACTGAAGCTGGCTCATGTCCATTTTCTCATCAATCAGCACCCCCAAGTCCTTCTCTGCAGGGCTGCTCTGAATCTCTTCTCTGCCCAACCTGTAGCTGTGCCTCAGATTGCTCTGATCCAGGTGTAGGACCTTGCACTTGTCATGGTTAAACTTCATAAGGTTGACATCAGCCCACCTCACAAGTGTGTTAAGGTCCCTCTGGAAGGCAGAGTGGCTGGAAGTTTTTTCTGTGTGCCTGCAGCACTGGCAGCCAATCTGAGATGGCTGAGGAACAGTGCTACACTGTTCATAGTTGTCTAGTAGCTCACTATACACTTGTGGCCAGAGGGTGACTACATGCCATCATGTCCTCAGGGCTAGGGTCTGCTGTCAGCCTATTCTTGAGCAAAAAAAACAGTAAACGGTTTCATTCCAAAATTCACTTATTAGTGTCAAGTATAACACCAAAAGTTCATGGTTGTTATCTCCATCTATCTCTAGCTGACGTTATAAACTCTTTAATGAAGAGGGGGTTCTGTGTTCCTAAAAAAAAAAAGGTAAGCTTGTTTATGGTATAAACAAACTACCAAGAGTGCCTGAAAAAATAGGTAGGGGATATTTCAGAATTAAGAAAAACTGAAGACTGGTAAGTGAAAGAGTTAAGGTGTCAATATCTGATATATGCAGCTCTAATGTGACTCTGTTGAGATCCTATATAACTACATAATTTAATACCGTGGTGTTACGGATGACATCCAGAACTAAATGAACTTTTGCCAGTGCTCCAGTTTTGATTTTAGCCCTAAGATACAGGAGATAAAACAGGAAGTCAGTATGATAAGAGAGAAAAATAAACTGTATTTTTTTACTATCTTCGATTACTGTAGCTTTGCCCTGTACCTGCATCCTAACAAGTCGCTTTTAGGTTTTTTTTTAAAAAAAGAAAGTAATATGTGATTACTTGGGAGCTTTTTGGGCCTAACAGTCTATCCCTTCCACTTTTGGACTAGCTACACTCTTTTCTGTTTAACCAGGCTTGCATATCATGCCAGTTATTGAAATAGGAGTACTACTTATAGAGATTGCATCAAAATTCTTTTTTTTTTTTTTATTTTTTTCTAATCAGTATTAGATCTTGAGAACTTGAATTTAAGGAAAAAAGGAAGATGTGGATTTCTGAGAGCCAAGTCTTTGAAATATTCAATATCAGCAAGGGTAAAATTTTTGAAAAAAGAAGCTAGCAACACAAAGCAATCAAAAAATCAAATCTTTTTTTATTAATTAACCCACCATTTTTTTGAAAATATGAGTTTATACACTAACAGTTAAAATCCCTGATTATCCATGTTTGCATGTTCCTACATTCATTGTGAATTAAATATTATATTTATGTATATATTAATTAAAGATGTATTTATGTATAATAAAATTGTATTAACAAGTTTGATTATTTTACTTTTACTGATACTTCACCTTTCTTATGCAATCTTGTTTCTTATTCTGATTAAACTTTATCTATTCCATCTGGCCAGTTTTTAGGTCAAAGGAGCTTGCACATTTGTTAGATAAGCAAATTTTTCTCAGAGGACAAAATATGGGAAGAAGAAAGAAGATGCCAAAGTCACAGTAAATTTTTAGTTGCCTAACTTTCTGGATCAGGTATACGTGGGTGTCTTAAAAATATGTTCATAGTGGCTTTGCAGATCAATTAAAAATATAAAGGCATGAGTTCTATTTTAATTTGAAGGGCAAACTAACTTGAAGAGTGAAGTTGCAGGTTTTGTCTGGTCAAATAGACTGCTAAGGCATTTTTCAACCTTACTTCTTACAGGAGACAAAAAATTCTGCTTTTCAATGACAAAGATATGTGATCTTATTTGTCAGAGCACAGCTGCCTGTCTTAGTGAGAGGTTAGACTGGAGGTGATATCTCATGCAAATTGACAGCCATGTGCTGTGAGAGTCACTTAATGAAGTAGTTAGGACCTTAAAGTACCCCTGAAAACTTCAAAAGAAATGCCTTGCCTAAGCAATAGAAATTGTTATATATAAATAAATCTGGCCTGCGTTGAGGGGAAGCTGCATTTTTGTCACTTGCTCTTTGGGAATATTCCCTACATAGAGGAATTCACATTTTCAAACGACAGCCGCAGTTTTGTAAGGCCTTTGAAGCCACTGCTGTCATTAGTTGTGTGTTATGCAACAAGCAGCATGTCACTATCATTTAGCAAATAAGAATGCATAAAATAATACATGCAAACTATCATAGCAATAATAGCTTATTGCTTACAATGTAATCTATGAGCTGAGTATATTCAAATATGAAAAAAATGTAGTGGAAAAATTTGTTAGTAACTCTTCAAAGATAACCAGGGTTTAGTTTTTTTTAGGAATTAAAATGCCTGATTTTGAGCACCAGTTGGGAGAAAAGGAGCTTGAAGAAGACACCACACACAAAAGAGCTACTGATGAAAAAATTCTCTATGTGCCTGATCTTCCCAGTCAGGAAATAAGAGAGAGGGTGAGGGTATGAGGAGGGTGACAGTGGTTTTGTTTCTTTCTATTTTTAAAAAATACAGCATGTCATGATAAATAAAACAGATCTCATACAGTTTTCCCTGGAAGGTTGATTGATTAAAAATTGCATGGATGTAAATCTAAAAAATGTTGCTAATTAAGTATATTTTGCTCATATTCTTATCAACATTTTTGTCTATTGAAAGTGACTTTAATATCCACATAATTATGTGGATAATAGAAACCACAATGTACCGCCGCTTTACTTCTGCCATGTTCAGAATTAAGACTTTTTTCTGATTAAGCAATATTGATGCATATTTTGGTATTTATGAAGAAATACACATGCTTCAGTGCATAAGAGAAGTATTGACTTTGTATCACATCACATATTAACACGCAGAAAAATAAGCAAACAGCAGCTTATTATACCAGTGTGGTCTATAAATATCAACATTGTGATTCTCTGCAAAGGTTGTAGCAGCCATATAGTATTTACAGAAGAAACTGGAATAACTGAATTCAGCCAGACATTATGGTGTGTGAACAGGCATCATAACAAAAAGTTTCTGCTTTCCTTCTCAGTTCAATCAGGCAGCAAACAATAACCATGAACTAGAAAGATAGAAAACACATGGCCAGTCATACCTACTAGAACATTCATTGGTGTTTTCCTCTTCACACTTCCATAGGACGTTTTGTCCCTTCCAGTTGCTTTCCATTACAGACTTGATTAATCTTTTTTATCATTTTATGTTGATGCAGACAGTTCATCTTTTTGATGCAGTTTTGGTATGTTTTAATAGTTAAAATATTCTTTTCAGTTTTCCTTTATGATTATAACCTTCATTTTAATCTACTGCTGCTCTACAGCCATTCTTAAGGATCGTAATTACTGATTACAGGAGCTTTTAGTTGCAGTTAACACAGTGTTAAGCACTTGTACTGAACATTAGGGACACGCCCTTCTGTTCTATTTTCCAATAGAAGAAATTAAAAAACTGTGAGCACCTCCCTTATGAAGACAGGCTGAGGAAGTTGGAGTTGTTCAGCCTGGGAAAGAGAAGGCTGCATGGAGACCTCATAGCAGCCTTCCAGTATCTGAAGGGGGCTATAGGGATGCTGGGGAAGGACTCTTCATTAGGGACTGTAGTGATAGGACAAATGGTAACAGGTTCAAACCTAAACAGGGGAAGTTTAGATTAGATGTAAGGAAGAAGCTCTTTACTGTGAGGGTGGTGATGCACTGGAATGGGTTGGGCAGGGAAGCTGTGAATGCTCCATCCCTGGTGGTGTTCAAGGCCAGGTGGAACAGAGCCTTGGGTGACATGGTTTAGTGTGAGGTGTCCCTGCCCATGGCAGGGGGCTGGAAATTGATGATCTTAAGGTTGTCTCCAACACTAACTATTCTATATTTCCATGATTTCAAAATATTGACTAGATAGGTAAAAAAATTGGAGGAAAAAAATAAAAGAGGGGCAGAATATAATAGAGATTAGGATAGAGTGATAATGGCTTCTCAAAAGCCACAGATCCAGTCTTAAATTTGCCAGTGTGCTGGTTTTGGCTGGGGTAGAGTTCATTTTTCTTTACAGCAGCTAGTATGGGACTATGTTTTAGATTTGTGCTGAAAAGTGATATTTTTCAGTTATCACTGAGCAGTGCTTACACAGAGTGAGAGCCTTTTCTGCTCCTCACCCCACCCCACCAGCAAGAAAGCTGGGGTCGCACAAGAAGTTTGGAGGGGACGTAGCCAGGTCAGCTGATCCCAACTGACCAATGGGATATTTGAGACCATATGATATTGTGCTCAGCATATAAAGATGTGGCAAGAAGAAGGATTTGGGGGGGCATTTCTAGCTACAGCATTTTGCCTTCCCAAGTAACCATTATGTATGATGCAGTCCTGTTTTCCTGGGCAGTGGTGAATGAATTCTTTGTTTTGCTTTGCTTGTGTGCATGGATTTTGCTTGACCTATTAAACTGTCTTTATCCTAATCCATGAGTTTTCTCACTTTTCCAATTCTCTGTCCTCCTCACTGGGAGGGAATGAGCAAGCATCTGGATGGTGCTTAGTTGCAGGCTGTGGTTAAACCGTGACAGCTACAGAATACTTATTTGCTTTAGCCTCTTTTCCCACTGAGCAGGAAAGAAAAAAAGCTTGCAATCATGACCTGCTGATGCTGATGATCTAATATTTGGCTGATATGGTGCTGAATGTATCAATCTGCAGGTAATAGATTTCATGAGCAATCTTTAAAATCTCTTCACTTCAGAATTTTGCTCCAAACCAGAAAGCAGCCTACATCATATATCATTTAGACATGAACTCTCAGTCAGTAAGTGGTGAGACAATTAAAACAGTTAAATTTATTATTGCTTCAGTATTTTGTCTCATTATTTTTCTCACCAGCCCCAAATGGACCGTATCAAAGAAAATATATTTGGGATTAATGACCTTTTTCATACTTGGCCAACAGAGAGGCCTTGAAGTGCCAAATGTAAGCAAACGTAGCAAAGATTTCCATCATAAAACCAGACTGTCTGAACTATAATAAAATGCAAATTCTTAATAAAACCAGGAAACAATATGCCATAGATGTCAGATATTGAAAGATCTACAGTTGCTTCAAGACAGACATGTTCAGACTGTCACACAGTGGCTTGCAGAATTTCAATCCTTACTGGAAAAAAGAAGAAAATGAAGGCAAGATTTCTGGGAGACCCCATTCCACTGCTACACATTACAATAAAAATCCACCAAGTAACTGGATCCACCAAACTCTCCTTCTGTCTATGGGATTATTTTTGTGATTGTTATGTGACATGGAAACGACGCTAAACAAAAAAAAACTAAGACAAATCCCTCTTGAGGCAAAAAAATACATGTAGGAATTTGAATTTCCATGGTTTATATTTCCATGATTTTTTAAACAAAAAAATTAAATTCAGTAATACTCAGGAGCCTGGTTACAATTATTTTGCACAATTTTGGACACTTTAGCATATATAAAATGCCTGCATGGGTCTGGCAGATAAGAAACAAGACTTAAAAGAAATCACTACATTCTGGACCGGCAGCTGAAAGTCAGATAAAAGAACTTGAGGGCCTAAAATGTCACTAGGTCTATTTTTTTCTCAGAAATCTATGTAATATTCTTTGAGATGTTTACTTTCCTGAATTATCTGGAATGGAAAACTGAACTTTAAAAAATGAGGTGGGTGTGTAAATAGTCAGGTTACATTCCTGTATGACCTAGGGCATGATATTCATACTAACAAGAGTTATTTATTTACACTATTTACATTAAGTACCCAAATTAATAAATTTGGTTCTTGATTTTATATAGACTCAAGTATGTACACACCCTTATGCAGCTTTGTGGTATGTGTGGAATGATGCACATAATTTACTTGCAGAAATATTTCTGGGGCAAGGTCCAAGGTCTTAATCTTACTTGCTTAAAGGGTTGTTTTGGGGTTTTTTTTACATAATAATAATAATAATAATTTGGGATGCTTAGAATAAGGGCTTTACTTAGCTCAAACAAAAGTGTCGTATTTTATGAGACTAACACTTCTTTCTCTGTAGAAGCAAATATGTATAGAATTCAAGTATGATGCTAGAGTCATTACAATGTAGTTTAACTTACAAAGCAGTGATTCTCACATTTCATAGAATCATAGCAAAAAATAGAATTTCAAAGCTTCTATGTAACTTAGAATACTAAGGCAAATTATTTTCAAAGAAATATAGGCTTTTGGAAACAGAGTGTGTAGATGTTTTAGACAGAAATGTTTTAAACAGAAAACTATAAAGCTTTATATACGCACACACCAGATGATCTTCTGAGGTCTCTTTCAACTGGGAAGGGATACATGGACATATATATATTTATAGGTATATATAAAAATATTCTACCATACAGCTAATAAATAAATATATATAAGCACCTCAATTCATAAATTAATATTATAGTTACTATGTCTTGTTTATATGATTAGACAATGATATTTTCCTTTTATAATTCCTAATACAATGGCTAGTAATTTTTCCCACCTCATTAACATTCTAAACACTTTTTGAACTTGGTTTTCAATCCCTTTAGAAAATTATATCTAGCTTCCTAGGTTACTAAGACGCTTCTAATTTTTTTTAGGCAAAGACAGAAATAAAGTCTTACTGATCAATATGACCTGAGAACTGAGATCACTATATTCACCTTTTTTTTCCCACTAGCCCTTCAGCACAAAACTCTTTCTGATGTTGTCATGTTCCCATGCTTGCTGAATCTATAAAAAGAATAACTGCAGAATAGCATATTTATTTGGAAATTAGTGAGACTGCTTGAGAGAAGCTTTTAATATGCAGGATAGGAAGGACTGGAGGGAAGATATTACTTACTATCTTAAGACAGAAATTCCTCAGACCTCTGGTTTGATGGTCCAGCCTCATCCTTTCACTAGAAACTTTACTGCTCTGTTCAGTTTTTTCCCCTACTGCTCCTCAGTGCTCAGTTCCTTCCTTCATTGCCTGTGCTTAATATCTCTGGGCTAACCATAAACTTGTCAGGGAAAAAAAAAATAGAAAAGAAATTGAGAGAGATACATAAATATGGTGAAGAGTTTTTGTTCTTAAAAGAAGTCTGTATTTAGATGGACGTAAAAGGAGCTTCTTTCCTCTTCTGTTCTTGTAATTTCTGTTCAATGATCAAATAATAATGGCTTAATGCAATAATTGTGAGTAATGTACAGTCATTACAAGTATGGGTTGTACTATAGGATGGCTCTGCTATTCACAGGAATTGCATGCCTGCCCTTAGCCATTAGAAGTATATATCTCCATTGTAGCTCTGTTTTCAGCAGATGTAGCTCTCATTTCAGCAGATGATAGCCATCATGACAAGAGTAAAGCTTTTCTGAATTGTTTTGGTGGGACTTATATGTGAATGTCCCATCCCTGGAAGTGTAAAAGGTGAGGCCGGCTGTGGCTTTGAGCAAACTGGTCTAGTGGAAGGTGTCCCTGCCTGTGGCAGGGGGGGTGGAACTAAATGATTATTAAGGTCTCTTCCACCCCTAATAATTCTGCGATTCTAAGGATCAATGACTTTGATAACATTAATAATACTGTCATCAGGCTGACAATACTCTGAAAGTGTTGATTCAGCACACGAGTGCACGGAATCTTGTTTCCCCTTTGAATATGTCAAGTGGAAAAAAATGATGTCATGGTCACCAGATGATGGTAAGTTTAAAATTAGAAATGGGAATAACCTGAGGCTTCTGGGAATATATTTCTTGCATAGCAATCTGCTAAGATCAATAGGCATTTCTATTCTTTTTTTCTAAAAACCTCAGCAGCAGCAATCAAGTCTCCAATCACAAGTAAGCCCAATGCAGTTGCCCAGTGTCCTCTTCTAGAACACTCAAACTGAAAACAACAAATACGTGCCTGGATGTTGGAGGCTATGGAGGCGCCCTCAGACATGATGGGACCGAAGCAGGCAGACTTAGGCATCAGGGAGAAAAGACATGGCCTTTGGTTGAAGTTACTGTAGGACTCTTCAGAGTTTAAACCACTTCAAGCTAAAAGGTTCTCATGCTGCTGTATGGAAAGACATGCTCAGGCATCTTACTTTTGTCCTCTAGTCCCAGCTACATATCAGATTTTGCCCTCCACTGTTTCTGTCAAGAGGATACTTGTCAGTGTGAGTGCACAGCTGAAGTGCACCTTCCATGCTGCAGAGAACAGGTTTTGCTGGGGACACAGTGGGAGCAAAGGGTGAGAAACACAGAGCTCCCTTTGTATGCCAGGTTTCTGTCCAGTAAGCACTGGACTCTTCCCAACACTTCCTTTGCCACTGAAGAAATGTCAGCAAATCTTCTAATTATTTTTACTTCATCCCTGTTAGTATAAAACTAATCAAACCCAGGAGGTGCCTATTTCTCTCCTCTGGGAAACTAGAGTAACTAGCACAGAGTCAGATACTTGACTGCTAGATGTGTAATGTTAAGTAAGATGAACACTATCATTAACAGCACCAAAAGGCTGAAGATCACAATCTGACTGTGAGGAGATAATGGCTTTTGCTACATACACAAGCAGTATCACAAGCATTTTACTTTGTAAATTATAATGGCTGATGTAAAACTTGAGTGATTCATATTCAGCAGCCTTCTCCTTATGTTGGGTCTTACTTCACAGGTCTATTCCTGTGATCTCAGTGAAGCTTGTAATTGTACCAAGCATGATTAAAAGCCTTTCAGTGAATGCTAATACTTACTCTCCTTCTTTTTCAAATGTTACATCTACCTACTTTATTTTTTGTAGGGTTGTGAATCTCTGCAACTTCCTATCTTGCAAGTCATCAAATATAGTTATCAGAACAGTGTTTTACCTTTTGTAGAACTACCCTTTAATTAATGCCTCCAAGGTCTGGATCTTTGAGCTACAGCATAGTTATTTTTTTTTATCTTCTGTCACCATTCTTGTATCAAGCACTATGTCTGGTAGACAATCATAGAATAACTTCATTTTAACCTCATATTTACATTTCCTTTTAATTGTTGTAATTAGATTTACTATGGTCTTCCACCAAAAGTATGACTGATATAAATGAAGTCCAGGTACTCTGTTAAAAAAACATTAGTCTTACTTCAACATCTTTACTGGGATTCCTTAGTCTTTTCTCATTACTTTACATGGAGGAACAAAAACTTTGAGTCAAAAAAGAAAAAGTCCAGCATTATCTCTGTTTCACAGACACAGAAATTGGTCTTTAACATCAAAGAATTGAGATTGCCTTGCTAACATGACATCTTTTGTGTTTGAGTTATATTTTGTACAAATATATATGC
The DNA here is from genome assembly GCF_034315485.1 of Pezoporus occidentalis. NCBI lineage: Eukaryota > Metazoa > Chordata > Aves > Psittaciformes > Psittacidae > Pezoporus > Pezoporus occidentalis. The sequence continues at coordinate 680,814 of NW_026914829.1, forward strand.
TCATATATTTTTTAAAGCACTATTTGTCCACAAGTCTCTCTTGCCTGAGGAGCTGTATGTGCACAGTTTTTCTGAAGTGGACAATATTGATGCTGTAAGGGATAGGTTTTGCATACAGGGAGAAAACACATCAAACTAACTCCCTGTGCACTAGCATTTGCTCTATTTTCTATTTGTACGTTCCCTAAAAATCTAAAAAACTATCATAGTCTTCTGACAATAAACTACTTTTTGTTAGTTGTTGTTTATATACACATGTAAAGTAACAATTCTTGAGCTCTTCATCTAAATCTATTACCGATACATAAAATGATCCAAGGACAGTCTGCTGGCAGTGGGCATCCATAAGAAAAGTATTTTCACACTCCTCCCATATAGTGTAGCTACCTCCTGAATGCATATTGGGTCAGGTCGCTGATGAGGGGATCTCAAACCTCGTCTATGACTATACTAAAAATTTAACAGCATGAACAAGCATATACCAATTTTCAGCCCTGGTTCCTGGTGTTGTTTAATTTACTGATAAGCTATAACCTTAGGACCCAGAAAATACAGCTTAAAAATCACTGCTTTGGACAACTGTTTCTAAAAGTCCAAGACTGGGAAACCTGATGCTTGAAAAGTATGTGCACAACCTGCTTGGTTCATTGGTTTTGAAATCAACATTCACTGTCTCATGTATCTGAAAATTAGATATTGGAAATCAAACTCTTATAGTGAAGGACTGCTCATGTGTGGTTATACTGTCCGTGTGAAGGGAAAGAATTAGGAGGAGTCAAATGTGTCTGAAACATAAAAGCTACAATTAATATGGGCACCTGTTATATGCTGATTTTTCAGGCTGTTCATTATTTCTACTAATTAATTTATTCTTGCAATCCTTTAAATATGTGAAGAAGTATATGTGCCTTTGTGCTAGCCTAATGGGCTAGAACATCATTCAATTTCCCCTTCCTCTGAGAAACAAAACATGCTCCCTATAAAGCTCAACTTTATAGAATCATAGAATAGTTAAGGTTGGAAAGGACCTTAAGATCATCTGGTTCCAACCCCCCTGCCATGGGCAGGAACGCCTCACACTAAACGATACCACTCAAGGCTATGTCCAGCCTGGCCTTGAACACCGCCAGGGATGGAGCATTCACCTGGGCAACCCATTCCAGTGCATCACCACCCTAACAGTAAAAAAGTTTGTGGAATTTGGTTTTGTTTTGTTTTCTTTTAACCTTGTGAATTATTTATAATGCATTTTTGACAGTGTGAAGGGTGTGAAAACAAAGGGGATGGCTCTGTGGCTTACAGAAAAAGCTTTGAAATACCCAGGTCTGTAGAAATAAAAGCTTTTATACATGATAGTTCTGTAGTGAGACAAATAAAGCAGGCTTTGGAGGACACCTGATAGAGCTGTCCCTACTGCTGAAGGCACTGAACATCCCACAAGAGTCTGAATAAAACAGAGGACTGCTTTCATACCAGTAGCCTCAGTCTCCCTGGCACTGTGAGGAATGAAATGTTATCAAGGGTTTTTCCTAAATACTGCCTTCAATAGTAACAGTGTGAATCTACAGTATGGATTTCCAGTAAGTTATTATTTCCATACTGACACAAGTATATGTGGTGCTCTACCAAAAGTAAAGAAAAATATATTCTCTTCACCCCAAGTTATGCACACAGAAAAGCTTTTATCTTGGATGCTTTTCTTCAATGGAGTGCTAGTCAAGGCCAAAAGAGTAACATTAGGCTGTAAGCTGAGGAGCATCAGACTTTACTTCTCTGTTCAAAGATCATGAACATAGTCTAAGATTCAGCAGACCCTCAGCTTCATGATACAGAACACTAGAAAACTTGTATCTCGTCTTGTGCTTGTCTTACATATTTATTACGCAAATAAATGTTTTTCACCCTAATTCCCACTTTCAGATTTATCCATAATTTGCATTAAAATCCATACTGTCTCCACCAAAAAAAAAAAAAAATGTTGTTGAAATAATAACCTGGGAAAATAAAAAGAAAGAAAAATAACGTCACCTTTTTTTCTGCTTTGCTCATGTTTATACTAGCAAGAATGAACTCAAGGCATGTGAGTATTTATCTTGTTTATTAAAGAAAATCACTTCATTATGCAACCTGCATTTTTTCTCACGTGTTTTTGAATGGTGCCTCTATGCTTTGTTATCCTCTAGGGAGAAAGTGTCTACGACGTTTAAAATACTAAACTAGCCTTCTTGCTGCTGTTTGTAGGAGCAACTTCAGTAATATCAAGAGAATTTCACTGGTAATTAATTTCACTCATTGATGATGTGTTATGTAAATAATTCATGCTTAGTGTGCAATACCAAAGTAATTTTGAAAGGTTTACAGACTGAACTGTAGGAAGAAAAGGAACCAGCTAACTCCATGGAAGACCAGCAGTAGGACAGAAGACAAGATGAAAGAAAAGCAGAAGAAATGTGGGAGAAAGAACTTGAATACCTATAAGAGAAATTGGAGTGAGGAGAGTCTGAACAGGAAATTGAAGGTTAGACTTAGTGAGAAAGAAACCAGTAAAGTGAAAAGAAAAACATATGTAAAAGAGAGACATGGGATAGATTTTGAAACACATCACTTGTAGGTGAAACAGAAGACACTCTTTCCCTCTGCCTCATGAAAGCAGCCTTGGCAGATACTCTAATGTTACTCAAGTGAGTACCTTTGTCCAAAGTATGGGAACTAAGCTTGAAGTTCAGAATAATTTTACTGTATTGTGTTAAATATGCACTGGAGTGCTTTCTGTCTTTTCAAGTTGCCCCTGATCTAAAATGGTACAAGAGAGACAGTGTAGCTCAGAAGAAAGGAGTCCAGCTGAAAATTCCATGCTACCACAGTAAGTGTGAAAAATAAAAAATGCTTAGTGTGACCCTGGGGAAAGAAAAGAGCTGTGATAATTTTTAGACTGTTGGCATGGCAAATGACATTTTTTTCAAGTAATTTCCTACACTTTCTGCAATTTTTAGTCAAGAAATAAGGCATAATTGTCCTCGATCTTCCTTCTAGCTCTGTCCTTAAGACAAATAAATGATGACTATCTAAAAATGGGTGAAAGTGATGTCTTATCAACCTTCCTAAGTTTGGAAATACACTACAAAACAGTCTACTAAGAAAGTTGTCTTAATATTTCATTCAATTTCAGAAATGAAAGAGAAAATGAATTTTATAAACAAAGTCTCATCTTGAAATTGATTTGCAACAAAGCCAGTTACCTGATCAATAGTTATATGTAACACCAGTTCATAATTTAGATTCATTTACACTTGGGCATTCATAAGACATCTAAAAAGGGTGCAATTACATAAAATATTTTCAATTTTAACTTATTCCCCTGGAAGGTACCATTAATTTTTTACAATGAAAGTAAAATCTGCAAACAAAAAAAAAACAAAAAAAAACTCACAAAAAAACAAAACCAACCAACCAAACAAAAACCCCATGAAAAAAAACTCCCCCCCCCCCAAAAGACCAGAAAAAAAAAACAATCCCAGCAGCAAAAGAACCAAATGCTTTTTCCTACCTGATGTTTTCTCTATGTTGCCAGCAGTAATGCTAAATAGATTTCTAAATTCTCCCCAAAAAAAACACACCTGCAAGATTAGAGCTGGGATTTTGCATTGTCCCAGTAAACATTCTTTCAATATGTGTTCATATAGTGCATGTCTGGTTTCAGATGAATGCATGGATAAGCTTGTCTGTTGAACACAGTAGAGTTGAAAGGACATTTTATACTAGCAGATACGAATAGATATTTCTTTCTGGATTTATATGAAGCACCAGTCACCTTTCCACAGAAATCTTCAACAGAAAAAGAAGCAGACTGTGCAGGTACAACCAAACACACTTTAGTTATGCTGCAGGTCTGTGCTACGGGACAGTCTGAATTGGTCTTGATGCCTTGGCTGTCCAGATTAGGGGCTGAGCAGCATGCCCTGCAGCTCCCTCGTGGTCCTCAAATGGACATCTTTCCATTTGAAATCCAGGTACAGGGCAGGGCAAATGAAGACTGATGGTGCGTGCTCGGGTGGAGGTAGGCTGCACTTGAAAATGTTTCTGGGTTCCAAATTTTAGATATAACCTAAACAAGTGGCATCTCTAATCCTCCACAGTTTGTGGTAAATCAGGACTAAAAATCTTCACTAGGAACACTAATAAGATGTGTTGCTATAAAAGGAAAGTTGGATTTAGTCACACTAAACAAAGAGCTAAATTTATAGATTGCAGCATTCAGGTTACATGCATGCTCGTATACTCTAAAAAGCAGGAGTCCTAAAAAGCAGGAATTAATTCCATGCTGAGGCTTACTTATTATCTGCAGAATGAAAAGGAATGTCAGTGTAAATAAGAATAAGGTCTTATTCCACAGCCAGACTACCAGGTAATTAACTGGCTATTCTTGTAAGTAACCATAATCATATGGTTATTGGCATTGTATCTTACTCAGTTCCTTGTAAACAGATTCAGTTATGACCAGCTTTACTGGGTCCATCATTCCTGCCTATCACCATCTTGGCTTGTGTAATTCTGGTTTGTGAAACTTAGGACGGAGTAATTTCTCTCACTCATCAGAAGGCTCAAACATTTCTGCATCAGATTTGATCAGTACCAAGGTATTTATCTCCTATTTTCATTTTAGTGTAATCTCCTGCATGAGACTGAGGTTGCTTGTTCTGAGCATATTTAATCAGGGCAGGCCCAAGGGGTAGGCACAACAGCCTCCCCCACACCATATGACAATTTTACAGGGTATATCCTGAGTCCTAAAAACTAGCTACTCAACCTTTCTTACTGATGTCAATCAAGATTTTTCTCAGTTTCATATTAGACAGTGGAATCAGAGGCTGCAGTGGCACTGAGGGGTGAATCTGCCCACAGAAGCAATATAAAGAACCTGCACTACAGGGCAAGCAAGCTTCATTTGCAGTCCAAGAAAGCCATGCTGTTAGGGTGGTGAGGCACCGGAACAGGTTGCCCATAATGGCAAATGCTCCATCCCTGGCAGTGTTCAAGACCAGGTTGGACAGAGCCTTGGGTGACAGGGTGACATGAGGTATCCCTGCCCATGGCAGGGGGTTTGGAACTAGATGATCTTAAGGTGCTTTCCAACCCTAATCATTCTATGATTCTATGTAGTCTATGAGCAGATTTCTGATTTCAGACTAAGCCCAGAGTCCCTTCACAGAAAGAAAAGCAAACCTGGCTAAATACAAAGGTTTTTAAGAGGCCTACTTGTTAATGTATTGGGTTTTCCTGAATGGTATATCAAGTTCAGTACTTCTGTTTCAGCTGGGATATATTTTCCAGACAGATATCTAATCTTCTTCTGAACACTTATGTTGTGTTTTAAGTCCAGCCAGTAACTCAGAACCATGTAGTAGCTCTCTCACTCCCCGCCCTTCCTCCCCCCACTCCCAGGGGGATGGAGAGAAGAATCAAAGAACATAACTCCCACAGGTTGAGATAAGAACAGCCCAGTAACTAAGGTATAACACAAATCACTGCTGCTACCACCAATAATAATAATGATAAAGGAAATAACAAGGGAAGAGAATACAACCACTCACCACCCGCCAACCGATACCCAGTCCAACCCAAGCAGTGATCTAAGCCTTCCAGTTAACTGCCCCCAGTTTTACACCCTGGGCATGACGTGCTGTGGTATGGAATACCCCTTTGTCTAGTTTGGGTCAGGTGTCCTGTCTCTGCTTCCTCCTGGCTTCCCCTCCTTGCTGGCAGAGCATGAGACTCACAAAGTCCTTGGTCAGAGTAAACATGACTTAGCAACAACTAAAAACATTGGTGTTATCAGCGCTGTCCCCAGGCCAAAACTCAAAAACACAGCACTTCATCAGCTACTAAGAAAGAAAAAAATGACTGCTACTGCTGAACCCAGGAGAATTTATCAAGCATCTAGCTAAGTTATTCTGTTGGTTAGTGATGATTCATGGTAAAAATGCAGGCTTCATTTCTAGTTTCAATTGACCTATGCTGCATGCTGCAGGTCTGTAATGCCTTTGACAATTCAAACTTCCCTTCAGTGTCAGAAGCATCTGCATTTATAGACCATGAGCAGGTTGCTTCTTAACCTTCATTTTGTTAAGCTAAATTGATTGAGCTGGTTAGTATAGCACTATGAAGGCTTTTGGGTTTTGGTGTTTTTTTTCAGAATTTCCATCATTCTTGTAGCTGTTTTTTTAAGCCATTTTCAATATGTAAACACTGCTTCAAAATGAGTTTAGAAAACAGAACACAGAACAGTTCTCACTGGTATCATACAGATTGAAAAATAGGTATGTGCTTCCACTTTTCATTTCTTTTTCGATATATCTGAGTGTCCAGGGTTCAGTTACCTTTTTTTCCATTTGTTGTCCCCATCCCATTGTGGGGTGGAGGGGGCTAGTGAGCGAGCAGCTATGTGGTGCTTAGTTGCTAACTGGGATTAAACTGTGACACTAAGAATCACATTTTCTTTCCTAGCCACTGTTTCACACCATGCGCCCAGTAAAATCCAGTGCCCAGTATTGATTTCTACTGCCTAGGGAATGTTTTGGGCCAAAATTCATGTTGTATATAGCCACATTTCACCTTCAGAATGTTCAGCAGTCAGCCTAAGTATGTAACACTTTAAAATTTGAACCTGTTTTAGGGATAATTACCTGCACAAACCCAAGGAATACTTACTGTATGACTATACTGGTAATTTTTTAAAATCGCAAATAGATGAAATGCATTCAAAACTTGCATATGATATTGGGGCAATATCTTTTAAAAACACCACTAAAAAAAAAAAAAAAAAAATCAGAGAGAATGTTGCATTTTTTTTTCATTATGAGAGTATTACCCAATTTCTTTGCGTGATATTCAGCCGTATTAATTCCACAGTGGTATTGAACTCACCTGTGGATGACTTCATGAGTCAGATTTATATCACAACAATGTTGAATTCAAATATGATTAATGACCATTGCCAAGCTATCACAAAGATATTGAGAAAGTCTCATAGTCCCAATTTACCTTTTTTTTTCTTTATTACCCCATAACATGCAGTTTTCCTATCAGTATTAAGTGACAGAACAAGACATTTCTTTGTATCACAAAAAATTGTATACCACCTCCCTCTAGCAGCACTGGTGCCACCTTGACATTTGCCATCAGCTAAAATACTTTAATTTTCCTTTTTTCATTTGATGTTTGGTGCGTATTTGGAGAGATCACTGCATGCTGTATCGTGACACAATTCAGCTACTTAACTGCATCGAATCATAGAATTGGGTCAAAGGTCATCTAGTCCGACCCCCCCTCAATGAACAGGGAGATCTTGGACTAGATCAGGTTGCCTAGAACCACATCCAGCCTGGCCTTGAATGTCTCCAGCTGTTGACCTGGAGTACCATCTGCCTTAGTGCTTTACATTGTAAAGCTGTGGGTGGGGCAGAGAGAGGACCTCTCTCCTTTAAGGGCAAGCAGCAGTCACTGTCTTCACAAGGTCGATGAGAAGGAGTCAGAATCTCAAGGAGGCAGTGTTGTGCAGGGACACAATCTAGTTTTAAGTCAGATAGTGAAAGAATTAGAGTCAATGGGCACAGCACATGTAGGACTGCGAGGTATACTTTGCCACACTGCTGCAGTGAGACTGCATCTCAGCTATTTTAAAGCTGGATAGGGCATGCCTATTGTGGTCTTCATTGTAGGCATATCCCAATGGCTCATTCTACTTTTTGATCCAGGTAGGATTCAGGTTTAGACAGGAGCTGGAAGTTTCCAGCTTTGCTGTCTGAATAAATTACGATGGAAGATAGAGGCAAGAAGAATCAAATTGCAGCATACTGCACTGTGATGACAGGATCCTAGAATTTCTTTCAAATGTAGACTTTCATATATATTTATAGTATCTTTTTTGCTCATCTTGAGTCAATATTACTATCCCATGGTGAAAACACAAACAAAAATATTTGCTTTTCCATCACTGACATCCTCCATTTGGGTCTGAACGTATTTCATTAAAGTTCTTGTTTTTCTGCTGATAGCTCCAGTATGAGGAGAAAATAGTACTTTTTTTCATATCTATTCATTTTTTATTATGTTATTTCACTTCTCTTATTTTTAAGTTTCTCTCACAAGGGATAATTTACAGGCTTCTCCCTTCTCTTTTGTGAGAGACAGATTGATTTGTTTGTGTTCAGAAGCAAAGGCAGAAGTAGACTGTGCTTCCGGATAAAGAAATAGCACCACCAAAGACAATATTTTGACAGATTATCTAAAAGTTAGGGCAACAAAAAAGCATTCTGCTTCAGATTCTAAACCATGTGAGAGAGCAGTATATGCCTGAATGGCTGTAACCATCAAGAGTAATAAAAGTGTTTACTACAGTTTCTGTTTTCTTAATATTCAGAGCAAATTATAAAACATGGAGGTAATGCCAGCCAGAGTGACAAGTAGTCAAAAGCATTCTAATTCTCTTTTTGGCACTGGCTGGGGAGGCACGCATGCTCCCAGTTGCAAGGTGGTGATGATCATACAGCTACACAGTCTCTTCAACAATGGTTTTACTGCACCTGCCCTTTGCATTAATTCACTTGCAGATCATTTTGAGTCTTTCAAGGACAAAGAAGTACCACATGCTGCTGCAACGCATGTTTATCACATGCATTCCACACTTCTTTGAGAAGGAAAATAGTCTTGAAGGAAAATAGTCTTAAAGGAAAATATTTGCTCCACATGTAATCCAGAAAAATCATTGCATCTCGTGTATAAAACAGGACAGTGATTTAATGCAGATATCATTTTTGATGCCAGATTTGAACTCGTCTATTCCCTGCTCCAACTACATTGAGAACAGTAGCCTTATACAGAGAAAACAGGGAGAGGTATTTGACATGCAGAGAATTATTTTATTAAAATGGCATTGAAGAGCTATGGAGTTTCAAATATTATATTCTTATTGTATCATGTTGCCAGCTAGCATTACTTTTGAAAGATTTATCTTTTACAATTTTTGCAATGGAAGGAACAGATCTATAATTGTAAAAATCACATACAAACATGATCAAAAGAGGGTAATTTATTTTGGCCAATTTCAGATTCCTTTCTTTAGGATTTTATTTTGTCGAGGGCACTTAAAACAGTTGAGCACATTTTTAGCTTTCACATGAGTCTAAATAAATCAGAGACTTCCTGTAGATAAGATGGTTTTGATGCCAAGCAACCATTCTTTTGGCTTACATGGCAACCTTATAAAAGGTAGCAAGGCTTGTACAGGTCACAGGTGTTGCAGAATTTATCTAATTAAAGGTCCATTTGCTAGGAATTGTGAATGAAGATCACATTCTACCGCACCATCTTAACTTGCACCTAAACCATATCACGAAAATTTCTTTCCATGCTAGACCTGCTCTGTGGGTAGTATATTTGTCTAGATATTAAAATAATTTTGAAAACCATTGCTAAATATATAATATGCATTTAAAGTAAGGAAGTACTTTGTGGGTATAAAATTCTTGGGTTTAGAGAATCAAAACCAAAATATTCACTCCAGCAGATACATCTCATTTACCTTCCAAAACTCACAAATTAAAAACAGTATTTTGGAAACACTTTATTACTGATTCAGCCTGAAGATTCAGCTTATGAGTGGCTTGTATCCCTAGTAATAATCCCATAACAACCCAGTCACTTTTTTTTACAGCTTTACTGAACAATGATAATATATCTATTACAATAAGGGCCAAAATGTAATTCTTAACCTATAGGATTTAGAATCCTAGCTCCCTGCAGCTAACTACTGAACCTGACAAGGAAGCAACATGCAATCTCTGGCTGCCTATTATGTGTGGTGTTATGATCCATGTGCCTCTGATGCGCATCTGTGCTTAAAGCTGTAGCTATGATAGAAAATACATCAGTTTTCTCAGTAAAACACCCTCCCAGCATCTCAGGTGCAATGCAGGCTGTTCAACCCTTGTCCACACAACTGTGTATTTATCAATAATACCTTTTGCTGGTAGAGCTTCCAGAGTACTATGGGCTCTTCTCTGTTTGGTGGCTGCTTTTCCTAAGTCACAAGCTAATATGATAATGTTTCCTGTAAGTGTATTTGTGTCAAAATGTGTATCAGAAAAACAAATGCAGTTAGCACTTTTCATAGGAAATATCAACAAGGATCATATGCAGAACAATACAAGTTACCAGTGTTTGTTTGTGGAATCACCTCACATTTACTACATTTTAGAAAAAAAGGCAGAACAAGATGTTAGAAAACTTGCTAGCTTGTTGGGGTGCTTCTTGTAGGGTCTGGACAAAATGCCATTTGAATGAATCACGATTGTTCTGTTGAATTGCAAACTTCAGACCATGCCTCTGCAGGGAGGCAGAGATAAACTAGACATGGGGCTGCAGGTCCCCTCTATGAGGAGAGGCCAGGGCTGTCCCAAATACAGCTGTGTCAGGACAGATCCATCTGACCCACCACAAGGCATAGCTAAGCCCACCAGCTGAGGTGGGGGTGCCTCTGGAAAAGGTGCTTAGGAAAAAGCAGAATACCAGGTAGAGATGAGGAGGGAGCAGAAAGAATGCGCAAGGTCAGAGAAGGAGGAGGGGAGGAGGTGCTCCTGGGGTTGGAGCTGAAATTCCCCTAGAAAAGACCATGAAGAAGCAGATTGGCTCCCTGCAGCCTATGGAGGACCCCATGCTGGAGCAGCTGGACACTCTGAGAGAACTGTGGTTCATAGAAAGTCCATGCTGGATCTGGGAAAAGTGTGAGAGGGAAGAAGCAGCAGGGAAGAATTGCTGGGTACTTACCATATTGTCCCTTCAGCCACAGCACTACTCAGGAGTGAAGAACTGAAGCTGAGCATGGGAAACAGAGAGGAGGAGAGAATGTTGAGGTGTTGTTTGAATTTTTTGTCCTTTTTTTTTCCCCTACACTACTCTATATTAATTGGCAAAAAAGGAAATTAATTTTTCCCAAGTTGAGTCTATTTCACCCATGATGGTAATTGAAGAGCCATCTCCCTGTGTATCTCAACCAACAAGACAGTGTCTTCTCCATCTCCTTTTTTCTACAGATTCTAGTGTCAGGCAGTGTTTCTTTTAAGAGTTTAGACTGAAGCTAATCCCTGATTTTATCCATTTCCACTGTTCTATTGTGAGTGCTCCCTTTTTATTCCCTTTGGTGACCATTTTGCAGCTCCTCCACAGCTTCCAAGCTTTTCTGGCTCTTTCATCACCTGTGTCAGTATAATTTCCTCTGCTTTCATCCAGCTCCCATCACATCTTTTATGTTGGTCTTCAGAATATAAAGAAAGTTTAATTCAAAGAAAACCTAGTTGTCATGGTGTGTGTTTTAGGTGAGGGGAAGCCATTTAGTTCTGGAATGAACTTATTTGACTTTAATCAACAACTAGTTATGTTTAGGTTTTTTTTTTGTTTTGTTTTGATTGTGTTTTTTTTCTGGTGACACAGGAGTGATAACTATGAAAAACATTAAACTATAATGAAAAACCCTAAAACCAACAAACCCCAACTTAGGAAATTAGAGGTCTTTTTGATGGAATCATTAAAATATCAGTAAGTTAAGTCAGTTTCAAACTTCAGAACAGCATCTTACAAGACTGACATTCATCAGCCTCACACTTGCTGCCAAGGTTTAGTTCTTACTCATCACCCACAGTTATCACTATGTATTCAATTGACTGGTCCTTAACAATCTTGCCTTAAGCTTACCATCAGGGTACAGTACTGATGCTGTGCATTCAGAACCGCATGCAGAGCAGTAATCAGAGTTGATACTGTACTTGGCAGTGAAGGTCACAGCCCCGATGACCTTAGTCCTCAAGGCCGGGGTAGCCAAGCTGGAATACTCTTCAGTGAAGAAGGCCAGTACTGAAGTGGGCGACTTGTTTCTTCTCCATTTAGCTCTTTCATTGTTGATGTTTTTCAATTCCTTCCCTTTCCCCAAGGAAAAGGTGAAACTCTCAGCCACCTCCAACAAAGCTGATCATATTTTTCAGGTAAGGATTTGTTTCATTTTTCATCCCACTCATTCTTCAAATATATTCTGATTCTACCAGAACTTTCTTGCTTGTTTTACATCCTTTCTGTCTTGCAGATTTTACTATTTGAACATGTGTTGATAGTCACTGTGTTCTACTATGCAATGGAAACAGAAGTCCTTATTCACCCCTTTTAGTTATGGGTCATTTACATATCTAGGCCTGGTTTACTCTCAGCAGCATTATATTATGTTATATATGTTTATACCCTCTTTTCCTGTTATGCTGTTTGTGGGTTTGTCCAGGTTTTGGCTGAGATAGTTAATTTTATTCCTAGCAGCTGCTAAAGTGCTGTGTTTTGGGTTTAGAATGAGAACACCATTGACAACACAACGATGTTTTAGTTGTTGAGTGAAAGACTTTACAGTTTCTCGTGTTGCCCTGCCAGTTAGGAGGCTGGGGGTGCACAAGAAGCTGGGAGGGTATATAGCCAGGACAGCTGATCCCAACTGACCCAGGGAATATTTCACATTGTGTGACATTATGCTGAACAATAAAACTATGGGGAGTAGGCTGGGGGTGGGGAACCTGCTGCTTGGGGACTGGCTGGGCATCAGTCAGCAGGTTGCAATTGCATTGTGCATCACTTGTTTTGTATATTCTTTTATCATTAGCATTGTTTCCCTTCCTTTTCTGTCTTACTGAATTGTCTTTATCTCAATCCAGGTGTTTTAACTTTTTTCCCAATTCTCTCCCCCATCACACTGAGGGGAAATTAGTGACCAGCTGTGTGGTGCTTAGCCACTTGCTGGGTTAAACCACAGCAGGGTTCAAGGTGAGTAATGCCAATTATATTACTTTGCATGCTTCTACTTCTCTGGCTGCGACACCCCCCTCATTTGGCTACAAGCTCTTTGTAGTACCGCATATCTACCTCTTCTCCACCTACTTATTCTCTTAGTAATGGCTTACCAATACAGAACCTTTCACTTTCACACAGAATTTTTTGACAATCAGCAGTTATGAAATTAATCTACATGACAATAAATAGGATAAGAAAAGAATAATTTATGTGACACACGTCTTGTGCCTCTTAAAATAATTAGATTTTTGAGTCCAGAGGAAAGAAAGCATGTATTGTACAAAAATATGCTGAAATAGTAAAATTATGCCTGAGAATAAATACTATTCATATATATGCATATTTCTTGTATAAGAAAAATCTACTTGCTATGAATTTTAAAATTTAGCACATAATTCCTACAAATTAACATTATTCTGCTAATACAGAAAATCAGTAATTACCGATCATCAGTAATTAGTTTAATAACAGTTTTACCATCTGTAAAAATAATAAACTCTGATATTAACATCATCAGAGCAAAGTTCATAAATAAAAAATCTGGTAATGTAATAAACAGAACATCTGCAAAATGCTGATACTGCTTCATGTGTTTTATGATTCTGCTTGCATATTTAAACTTTTCTCATGGGACAGATGTAGAACAGAAATATGATGACTTGCACTATGGTCTGAAAACTGAAATCATCAAAGGGATTCACTTTGAACCAAAGTTCACTGATGGTTTGAGACCTTTGCGGTGTTCTGCAGCATGTATACATGCATCCAAATTTTGTCCAAAATGCACATTTAATGATTTTTTCATGGTTACAATTTTCTTTAATCTGTGCTAATATCCTACTTCAGAATACTGCAGCTAATTCTTCAAGCTATCAGATTTTATTTAATAAGACTAGTCAGAATTGTAGTTGAGCTTTGAAATACTTCATTCATGATATTAATTTCCCACTAAGTAGTGTGTAATGTGATGTACGGTTTTTGAACACTCACTTCACATCACAGAACAGAGAACAGAGAGTAAAGGCACAGAAAACATGGTCAGTGAAGGTAATCGGGGGTGAAACTTACATAATGTATAGCTTTGTCCTGTTAAACACTCTATTTTGTTAAAATTAATTTCCAGTAATGTGCTTTGGATGTGGCACGTATCATAAGCATAGGTAAGGAAAAGGATTCCTCAACTGGAAGAAACTAATAAGGACATGACAAGAAAAAAAAAAATACAACAATAATAATGTATCTACAGAGAGGTGCCATGAAACCTCTGTGGTATGACTCCAAAGAAAGGAGACACATTGTTAATTAAAATATATTCCTAATTCAGTCAGCAGCAACCTGTGCTGTGAAGAGGAACAAACATCTAGATATATTCTGAATTATGGGCTTCCAGGGTACCTGCATACATCATCATAAAGCTGAACCAGCTGTCAAAACTTCAGTAGTAATAGAGCACAGTAAGGAACACCCTACAGAGGATGATGTTGTTCATAAATCTCTCAAAAAAAACACAATACACAATAAAAAATAAGACCAACAAAAGCCGCAGTAGAATTTCCATTTGTCAGCTAATTAAGCTGCCTCTTGCTATGGGCCATAACTAGCTTGTAACAGGATGCTTAGATTTTATCTTATGATGGATCAGTTCTTAGTGATGCTCAACTATGAGTTTGTTTTCACTGAACAACACAATTTTTTAAAACAAGCATATCAATGGAAAGAACTAAAAAGGAGAATTTAGGAAGACGTGAAAAATTACTTTCTTTCAATTTTTTCTTGCATTTAGTGCAAGATATGGGATTTTTTCCATTTTCTTTTAGCTTTGTTACTTTATTCCAAATCTGAAGAATGATGGATGCTGAGATATAGCAAGAAAGTTTTGAATACATTTTATTTAGTATGTAGCTGTTGTGTAAGGTCATGCATCTTTTATAGAATAACCTGTAGGAGGAGAGTATCCACTCAAGGAGGCACGCATTTTGTCCTTTTTTCATTTTAAGGGCAATCAAACACTTCACATCTCTCAAGAACAAGCCCTAAAGACTAGACTGGTTAATTTTTAGCTCTCCTGTTCAAGTCATACCACTGAGGAGCTGAGAACAGCAGATTCCTGAGTCAAAGGACTGAGAAAGATCAGGTGAGAATATTGTTTCTATCCCTGTTATCGGGACAACCAGTCTGGAGACAGGAATTCTGCATTCTTGTGCTCTTGTTTCCCACTGTTTATTATTTAATGATTAATGTACAGAAACATTGATTAAAAATGGTTAGAAGAATTTGCCACTGTTTTCTTACAGATGCCATAATATTTGCATGCTTTGCTGCAAAATGGTCACATCAGCAAAAGCAGCACAGAACACATATCCATCAATGCCACTGCCAGCTGTGCTTTTCAAAAAAGTTGTTTGTGCATGTGGCAGGTTGACCATGGCTGGACACCAGGTGCTCATCAAAGCTATTCTATCACTCCCCCAGGTGAACTGTGAAGAGAATATATAACAAAAGGCTCCTGAGTCAAGATAAGGACAGGGAGAGATCAGTCACCAATTACCATCATGGGCAAAATAGACTTGAGTTGGGGAAAATAAGAACTAAAACCAAATCTTAAACCACCTTCCCCTCACCCATCCGTTCTTCCCTGGCTTAACTTTATTCCCGCTTTTCTCTGTTCCTTCCCCTGAGTGGCACAGGGGTTTGGGAATGGGGGTTAGTGTCATTTCATCACAGGTTACCTCTGCTGTTCCTTCCTCATCAGGAGGAGGACTCCTCACACTCTTTCCCTCCCCCAGGAGAAGATACAGTAGAATATGGTACCTAAATCTATCTGTGAGATTTATGAGGTCCTTATTCATCCAAACCTCTTTCTAATTGTGTATGCCATATGCAGTATAGGACACAGAGAGCAATTTGTTCAGTGGGAAGTTTCCAAGAGTGTTGCAGTCATTTGCAGTGTATTTGGCCAGGGAATAATATGATAATCCGAGGACCTCTTGTTGCTGATGACCTTTAAATGGATCTGACTTGACTAACATTTACCAACTGCAAACGCTAAAACAATGAATCAGCCAAATTTTAGTGCATATAACAAAGCCCTCCTGCTTGGCTCCCATTTAATTTGGAGAAGTGCGCATATTGTTGTTGTCACCTCTTTGCACAGGAAAAACATTAGTGTGTCACCATAACAAGATAATGTTGTTATACTTCATACACTCCTGTATTTCATGTTCTGAGATTTTTGGCGATGTTAGCAGCTATTCTGTCTCCATCATGATTTTGTTTTTCTTTTTGTGGAGAAATAAGTCCATAATACTGATAAAGCCATATATACGATCATGTTTACTTACATGGTTCCCACAGATCTGTATTAATGATGTGTACAACCAGAAAGATTTATAAGTCATTACGCATCACACTTGTGAACTGAATTGTGAATCAGAAAGGCAAATCTTTGATTTGAAGACAAGAAATGAACGAGTCATCATTTAACGTGGTATTTTGTATGAACAGCTTTGCATTCTCACTATTCAAAGCATGTTTCTTAATTTCCAATATATTTTTTTTCTGGCTTCAGCTGCTAGAATTTGGTTCTTGTTATGCCTTTTCTCCACAAACTGTTAAGATTCCAGAATCTGGTCTTTTCTCCTTGTAAAGGTACATGCACCATGTAATCTAGTAATCTAGTTCTTCTCAAACCCAGACAAATGAGTTTTGAAAATATTATGCTTCAAGAAATTTTCAAAATTTCTGAAGTATGACTGTTCTATTTTTTTATTGCATCTTCTGGGTTTTAACATCCTTTTAAGAATGGGCAACGTATCTACTACTCTGATATTAGTTGTACTTGCATAGCACTAAAGTTATTCTCTATTGTCAAACACTAGTATTCAACTTATATTTGAAATTATTCTACCTACCTTTTTTTTTTTTTTCACAAATCTTTTTGCTGAGAACACATGCTGAGGTATTAGGTCACAGCCTATATATCATATGAAATGCTGTTTCTAGATGTATTATTGCTCATATAGTAATGTTAAAATACACATTAATCACCTACCAAATGGTCCATACCACTCCATGTGTCAGTTTTTTTCCACTATTATTCATAATTCCTCCATTATTTTATGCTACTTGCTTATGTTTACCAAATGTTATTTCAATATTTTTCATTATTTCAGATGAGTATTGAAAACATTGTGTAGCAATGGGATTTTTATCAATCATCTCAATAGAACTTAAATGCAAAAAATTTCACTTGAGGGCAAATCCCTGTTAACACATTAATTTCTCAATCAGCCCTTAAAATATACTATTGGTACTGTATGGTTCAAGTTTGCAGCTGTTTTTTTATTTGTTTGTTTTAATCAGAATACTATGCAGTAGTAAGATGAACTGGAATATAAAATGGAATATTGCCAAATAATTTCAACTGCATAGGTGGCTTGGCCAAGGTAGACATATATTGCTGCAAATGAACAGAATGGCTATCAATTTAATTACAATTCAGAGGAAGAATTGACTGTGATGCTGGGTTGAGACAATTATTCCTATGCGAGCTTAACTGTTGCTGTCATGTTCCATTAAAGTGTGCAAGATAGGTTTTCTGTGTCTGTCTATTACGAAAATAACATTCAGAAGAAATGGTGAGAGTACAGCTGATAATAAATGCAAGCTTGTGTGGTGTCTTGCAGTTACAAGGCCTGTGCTGTGTTAACAATTTGTATTCCTTTGCTAAATTTATTTTGGAAAGTGAAAAGAATCATTCAAAATAAATAAAAGCAGCAACATTGGTATCCAAGATACTAACAGTTTTGCAGAGCCAAGGTGTAATGGATTAGCAGTCTGTATAAATGAAGTAACAGAAAATAATTCTATACCTTAATTGCAGTTAAGCCAACACTTCTTTCAATATATTCCCTTTGTATTACCATGGCTAGTTCAACTAGTAGGCCTTCTGTTTAGCATCTAGGCTGCCACGTATAAAATGTAAACTGTCAGGAGATATTTGTATATTATTAATTTATTTCAAATTCCCCTACAGTCACAATCACAGTACCATATGACCTTAAGGTATCACTTCAGCTTAATAGAGAACAGTCACAGTACACCTCATATCAAAAGAACTTCAGTTATGCTATCTTTCTTTACAATACGTAGAGTTTGCAATATATTCTAGATATTGCTCAGAACTCTGAAGAGTGATTTAACATACATTCAGCTGAATAGAAAGAGTAAAGAGAGATCAGCATGTCTGTTTGGCAGAGAGACACAGGATAGGAACATCATAACACTATCCCAGAATACTCATTAAAAATAGCTAGGAGCACACTCGCTTTACCATTCCTAATAGTGTTTTTAAACATTTTTCCACAAGAATAGCAAAAGATGTGAACTATAAGAGATAGAGAACTATAACCATAACATTTCCAAACACAGAATACTCATATATTCCATTCATATTGAGTGGAAAAGTATTGGCAATGGCAGCCAGCATGACTCAAACTTTACTCAAAAGGAAAATGACTCATATGCTGCAGCCTGTAATTCAGTGACTTTTCATATTTCCATTCTGGAAGTAGGAAAGGGGTCCAAATAATATTCTTGTTTTCTAATACTTGCACAATGTGACCATAATGTCTCAAAAGGTCTGGTCTATAAGTTAAAAATAAATGGAATCTCATCAGACTTGGGTATGACTTGATAGAAGAAATTTTCATCCCTTTTCATTAGAAATTGTCTAAAATTATCACTGGTTTAGTAATACTAAGAAAGTATTATAATCAGAGAAATGTTTGTTGAAATGTCTAGTTTTGCCTTCCATTTGAAGTCACTGCTGGACCAGGGAACACAGTGGTGCTGTGTTAAGCAGGGGCCTGATCCTGTGGCCCAACAGCACAAATGTCAAGGACCACTGAGATGGCTGGAAGAAGAATACACATGAACATCGGTGCCAGTGAGGAGCAAGCAAAAAAAAAAAAAAAATAATAGGGGCATGAGGTTCTCCTGAGAACCTTCAGTCATTCTTTGAACTGTGACCTCCTCAGCAGACAGTGAGGATCATATCTTCTGTCAGATCAACTCAAACCTCTGGAAGGACCAAAAGACAGGTAATGGAAAATAGATTCCAGTCCATCTTGGATAACCACATTTAGCCTCACTGTTTCAGTATTTACTTGCACAGAAAAAATCTCACAGTCTTAAAACCAGAAATTACTCCTCTTGAAAGCATCTAGCATACAATCCCTACTGAAATAGTCAGCTTGATATGATAGATGAAAAGTGAGTTTTGATGTTCAGCTCCTGTATGTTAGAAAATTACAACCTGGTTCTCCCTCAGAGATACATGGTTGATTACTGCATTGTTTAACAGCTTTAACACAAAAAAGGTTTATTTAAGATTTCAAATTCCACAGTTACTGAAATCAATGTGAAACAATCATGGTACATTAATTCCAGAGCCCCAGAGGATGGGACCCTGCCCTAGCAATTAATGCACAGAATAGGAAAGGTCTTGATAAATGGTTCCATCTAGTACCTTAATATAAGTACAAATAATAATTCTAAGATGCTTTGCCAGATGATAGAGCTTTAAAATATCCCTTGTGTTATAGCACTTATTTCAGAGATTACTGAGCTAAACCTTCTCTGACTTGTACATATTTTATTCTTGTATAAACCCAAAGGGATCAAAGTGGGAAAAGAAACCAGGTTTATACTGGTACAGAGAGAAAGCCCACTGTGCAAATAATGTCATAGGATAAGCAGATCTGTAAGCCTTCCTACATTACATTGCTGCATTTAATTCAAGACTCTTTTAGGAGTCTAAAATATTTGACATTTTTCTTAATTGTCACAATAACTACAAATCTAGTAAAGAGATCTGAAAATCTAGCAGTAAATGACTAAATGACCTAGAAAGGCAATTGTAGCCCAGACTAAACCAAATTTGAAATGAGGGCTATGAAGTATATATTAAATATTAAAATTATTCCCAAATATTAAACTAAATTATACTGTTATTTCTAATCCTGCCTAGCAACAATTAGCTGACATTAATAAGAAGAAATTTCTGAACATTACTGCTAAAAGCACCTGGTAGTATCCATTGCTTCAGTCAGTTGAGTAACCTTCAGAGAAGACCCACTTTGTCCCTAGTCTGTCTTTTCTTAGAAACATACCTATAGAACCCATTGTGTTATTTCTGACATCCTTGGCTAGACTCAATTCTAACTGGACCTTAGCTTTCCTGACTTAGCTTCCCAGACAACGTGCCTATATTCTTCCCAGGCTGCCTGTCCTCACTTCCACCTTTTATAAGCCTCTTTTTATCTTCAAAGTTTCCTCAGCAGCTCCCTATCCATCCAAGGAGGTCTCCTGGCCCTCCTGCTGTATTTCCCTCTAGTCAGGATGCAATACTTCTGAGCTTGGAGCAAGTAATTCTTGAATATCAACCAACAGTCTTGGGCCCCTCTGCCCTCTAGGGCTATATCCTATGGAACCTTGCTAAGCAGGTTCCTGAAGAGGCCAAAGTCTGCTCTTTTGAAGTCTAGGGCAGTGAGCTTGCTGCACGCTCTTCTCACTGTCCTGAGGATCTGGAATTCGACCATCTCGTGATCACTAGAGACAAGGCTGCCCTGGAGAGTCACATTGTTGGAGAGTCTCCCTGTTGGTGAGCATGAGGTCAAGCACGGGACCTCTCCTTGTTGGCTCCTCTATTACTTGCAGAAGGAAGTTGTCTTCCACACAATCAAGGAACCTCCTGGATTGCTTGTGCTGGGCTGTACTGTCATTCCAACAGATGTCAGGATGGTTGAAGTCCCTCATGAGGACAAGGGCCTGTGAGTATGAGGCTGTTCCTATCTGTCTATAGAGCACTTCATCCACAGAGTCCTCTTGATCAGGTGGCCTGTAACAGATCCCCACAGTAATGTCCCCCAACATTGTTCTCCCTTTGACCCTGACCCACAAACTCTCTGTTGACTGATCATCTGTCCTCAGACAGAGTTCAGTTCCATACTCTTCAGTCTATTGACATAAATAGCTACACCCCCTCTCCATCTGCCTGTCTTGTGTTTCCTACAAGCCTATAACTTTCCATTCCAACACTCCAGTCATAGGAGCCATCCCACCACTTTTCCTTATAAGCTGCAGGTCTGACATCAACCTTAGTATTCTAGTGAAAGCATTCAAATACCTGAACTCATGGTGGTCAAATACCAGATTTTGATAGAAAGCTCATTATAATTGTCTCTACAAATATAACAGCACAAACAGCATTTTTAAGAATTATACTATGTCTGCAAAGAGTAAAAAGAGCAAATATGATGAGCTGCTCAAGAATGGGCATTTTCAATGCCATATAGAAATAACACAGAATTTAAGGATAAGTGTCTTTTCTTCCATTTTGAGTAATATTTATGAGAGTAAAATAATAATAAATTCAAACAATTCAAAGTCATATACTTGTGTCTGCAAAACACCCAACCAAAGCAAATTATCACTAAAAAAGAAATTAAAACCACTGAACTTTGTGCCACAATGCTGAAGGTCTTCCATATATAATATTTTTTGTTTGCTTTCCATGTAAGAAATAATGATTGATTCTGTGCAAGGTCTAAACGATTGAGGGAATACTGCATTGAAGGTCACACAATGTGGTGTATGACACAGCAAATTGTGCAGACATGATGTCAGTTAGATAGGCAGGCTGAAAGGAAGAATATCTATCCACATATCCATCCAGAATTCAACAGCATAAGCAATAGAAACCAGAATATGACGTTTTATGACAGGAAGGATCAAAATCACAATTTCTGCCCTTATGTGCTAAAAAGATTCTGATAGCTTATGATTATACACCACAGCCAGGTGCAGAGTTGCATCAGGTCAGTAATTTAATAAAGCAGTAAAATTTCAACGGCAGAGTAGTTACTTTCTGACCCTTAGTCTCAATTACAGTTGTAACTGTCAATTTAAACGACAGCTACAAATGTGTCATTTAAAACTAACAGCTTAGCCAGTGTTTCTCAATTACTCAAAGATTGATGGTCCCCAAAAGTGCTGCTAATAAGAAGAAAAAAATTATCTTTGGGTACGTTACAAGTAGTGTTGAAAGCATAATCCTATTGAAGAACTCTGAGAACAAAATCTTAGTGGTTTTTATTATGTCAGTAAGATGGTCAATATTTCTTATCTTACCGTGCTTATTTACTTAAAACAGCTACGGGAAAAGGAGGTACACAAGATAACAATAAACAAATATCTGTGTTACTTTGTCAGGAGAAACACCCTTAAATCTCATTGTCTCCAGAAGGAAATGTGTACATAGAGGTCCTGTACAAATTCAATAGCGAAAATTATGAATTACTATTTTTCATCCACTAGCTAGGTCTAATGATACCTATAAATTCTACCACTTCCTGGCAAAGTAGAGCCATTTAACGGGGGGGGGGGGGGGGGGGTGGTGTTATAAAAAAATCAAGAGAACAGTTTTAAGAAAGTGAGCCCTTTTTAATAATTTCTTCTATCTTTTACATAGATGTAGGTATTTCCAGAATATGTATTTACAAAGTGGTTAGCATAAAGATGTAAACATCTGTCATTTTACAGTAAAACTGATAGGAAATTTAGAACTTAACAGAGTTTAACAAAGCAAAATTCTCTTAGGTCATGTGTACTTTTTCCAGGTTAATTAACAAGTTTTAGGAATATGTTAACAAATATAGGCCCAGGATTTTACATTGCTGTCTATTTAACAAAATGAATTAAACAGATCTCAGTGAACTTTCCATGTACCTATTTTTAGAAAAGAAAGAGCTTTAAGTTGTGGAAATAATGGATTTTCTGGTAATTTATATACGGTAACTGACATATGGAGAGCTATACATTAGAAAAAAATTACTTCAATTTTTTGCTTATCATAATATATTTGTGCTGTTTTGTCTTGTGTTAAATGAAAGCAAATAGTCTCTCTGGGCCTTGAATTGACTCTGGCATAGTCCTTGATATCTACTGGCTCATTATTAGAATTCCCAATTTCTATCTGGTGAGACACAGCTTCAAAAGCAGATAATTAATTGCAATAGGACTTGAGATTACTGTTCAAGACACTTCTAATCAGTCATATTGCCTGTACAGCTACAGTTTCACTTCTGTTCCTACCTTAAACACTATTTCTGAAGATAAGCAGCATTTATCTGACATTCAAATGTATTTAGGACTCATCCACAAAATATGAGGTCTACGGGACAATTTCTGTTACCAGACAGACATAGGGTCTTCCTACCTCCTGTAGTCTTTATAGAAACATCATTTAAAAAGGTCTAATTTACTATGAAATATACATCTTCCAACAGATCCTGCTTCCTTAATCTTGCTTGTCAATCCAGTCCAAGCCATAAAATTAATTTTCTTTGGTACATGTTAACATAAGGAGAGACACTAAAGAAAAGAAAGGACAGTTTTTTGCTTACCTAGACTTTGGTAAGGCTTTCAAAATTGTCTTGCATAGGATCCTTATGGAGAAGCTGTGGAAGTATGTGCTGGATGAACAGACAGCAAAGTAGCCTGAAAATGGTGTGCCCACCCAGGATCAGAGGATTGTGATCAGTGACACAAAGTATAGTTAGAGGCCACTAACTACCAGTGTATCCTAGAAGTGAACACTGGGTTTAATCCTCTAACATCCTAATGATCTGGCTGATGGGGAAGAATGTACCCTCAGCAAGTCTGCATGTAAGACTTAAATGGATAGGTTCACCAAAGAGCACAAGGATGATTAACAGGCTGGAACACCTCTCGTATGAGGAACGGCTGAGAGACCTGGAACTAGCTGTTCAGTGTAGAAAAGAGAAGTCTTGGGGAGAATCTTGTCAATGTATGTAAATACCTGAAAGGAGGGTGTAAAGAAGACAGAGACAGACTCTTTTCAGCAGTGCCCAGTAACAGGACAAAAGGCAATGCATACATGCTAAAACATAAGAGGTCCATCTGAACATCAGAAAACACACTTTCACTGTGAGGGTAGCTTAGCAGTTGCCTAGAGAGGTTCTGCAGACTTCATCCTTGGAGATATTCAAAAGTTGTCTGAATATAGTCATTGGCAACCTGTTCTAGGTGGCCCTGCTTGAACAGGGAGGTAGGACCAGACAATCTCCAGAGGTCCTGTCTATCATCAGCCCTTCATTAATTCTGCGATTCTATAACAAAACTGTTTTTTTTTCCATGCAAAATTCATCAAGAAATTAATGAATAAGAAAATATCACAGCACATATCCTTGGTCTATTGCATTTCTACACAATTTCTGCTTTGCCAATCTGAAAATAAAAGTGAAACAAGAAAGGAAAAGAAAGGAAAAAGAAAAGGGGAAAGGGAAGGAAAAGGGAAAGAGAAAGGGAAAGAGCAACAGAAAAGGGAAACATAAAAGGGAAAGAGAAAGAAAAGGGAAAGGAACAATAATTCCTAAATTTTATCAGTTTATTTCTTAATGGAGTATCACTTGCCTTTTTCAGGAATGTGTAGCTTCCCCTGAGAGTTAGATTTTTTTTTAGTGAAGCTTATGATAATTAGGTCAGTTTGGGGAGCAGGGCACACAGACTGCATGATTCTCTTTTGATTTTGTGTACATCTTTTTCTAGATCTGATTTTTGCAGATGAAGGAAATCTATGAAATAATAGTTCTCTCATCCTGTTTTATAAAGAATTGTTTACTAATATTGTTTGGGTTTTTTTTAAGATTTCAGAGGAAGAGCCAAAATATCTAATTTAATTAAAGAGCACATCTCTTCTGTGATGTTTTCTGTTAGTGATTGTTCTTCAAACATGAAGGTGAATATGCTTTATTTTCACTCTGGGAGGAGACAGCAGTAGAACTCGCATACTATCATCTGTGCATTCCATCTAATTGGGCTGAGGCTAGGCAACTGACTGCTCTGCTCAGGTGTAGCAGGGAGGAGAGCAATTAATCCTGTCTGTGGGAAATGAAGTTCTATGATGCCATCTTTGGTACTCCAGCATTAGACAAGTTTTTTTAAAACAAAAGTAGAAGTCCTGTAAGTAAAACTAAGGCCTTGATCTAAATCTAAGAACAGGGTGGCATTGAACTTCCTTTCTTTTTATTTTTTTTTCCTCCCCTTATGTTTTTCTCTCATTAATTTCTGTCTTCAGTCAAGATACATTTCACCTGCTCACATGGAAGAAAAACTGTTAAAACAGTTTATGGCTTTGAAGGGTATTCTTTGTCTGCTCTGCCTATCAGGATAAAAAACATAGTGAGAGAAAAGGATGGGAAGAGTAAACTGAGAGTTTGTCTCTATTTCATAGAATCATAGAATAGTTAGGGTTGGAAAGGACCTTAAGATCATCAAGTTCCAACCCCCCCTGCCATGGGCAGGGACACCTCACATTAAACCATGTCACCCAAGGCTCTGTCCAACCTGGGCTTGAACACCGCCAGGAATGGAGCATTCACAACTTCCCTGGGCAATCCATTCTTGTGCCTCACCACCCTTATAGTAAAGAACTTATTTATCTTTCTTGCAATCTTTCTCATGGCATTTTCCTTCTAACGAGTGCAAATTCACAAAGCACAGGTCACTTTGCCCTCCACACAATTGACTCTTATGTATTTGGCACAAGAAGCAGGTGGATTTTACAAAAGGTAGAAGCAATATTTGTAGTCTATTTGCATTTGTACTTTACCTGACAAAATGAAAGTCCTATTAGTCTGAATGACTGAACCTGCATAGGAATAGAAAGATACCAATTGCTGGTATATAAATATTATGGTTCTGGGATTTGAACAGTTCAGTCTTTGTATCTCAAGAATCATAAGCCTGAAATCTCAGGACTGTCAGCAGATTTGCTTTATTAGAGCACCTCCAAAGAGGTTCATTCTGAATGAATGAAAGTGGACTGGATCATTTCATTTCTGTATCACTCTTACATAGCATATGACACCTTGCACGAAAACATTCTTTAAATTACAGTATCAGAGCATAAGAATGACAATTATTTACTTTTGAAAATCTAAATGTTAATTGTCTAAATCTAAATTAGTCACTGTACAGATATCCATACAGATATATCTCCACTAACTGTGAAGGTAAAGATGGTTCCAGTTCATTCAGCCCGTTTTGTACATTAATCCTTGCAAAAAATGTTTTGCTCTCTAAAGCTGCATATTTACCTTGTGTGGCCCTGAAGGTCACTAGGAAGTGATCTGGGTTGACCATTTAAGTTTAGACAAATAATGTTCAGATGTCTAGTTAGCTCAGTTGGATCCCACTGCAAATGCCCAATAGTATTTGAGAAAACAGCTCTATCTTTTTGTTGTGTTTTAAGCCCAGCCAGCAACCCAGAAGCCAAGCAGCCATGCGCTCATTCCTCCACCTTCCCCCCCCACTCCCGCAGGGATGGGGAGGAGAATCAAAAGAATTTAACTCCCACGGGTTAAGAACAGTCCAGTAACTAAGGTATAACACAAATCACTACTGCTACCACCAATAATAAGAATGATAAGGGAAATAAAAAGGGAAGAGAATACCGCTCACCACCTGCCAACCAATACCCAGCCCAACCCAAGCAGTCATCTAGCCCTTCTGGGTGACTGCCCCCAGTTTATATACTGGGCATGACATGCTGTGGTATGGAATACCTCTTTGGCTAGTTTGGGTCGGGTGTCCTGTCTCTGCTTGCTCCTGACTTCCCCTCCTCCCTGGCACAGCATGAGACTCACAAAGTCCTTGGTCAGAGTAAACATGACTTAGCAACAACTAAAAACATCGGTGTTATCAGCTCTGTTCCCAGGCCGAAAGTCAAAACCACAGTGCTGCGCCAGCTACTAAGAAGGAGGAAAATGACTGCTACTGCTGAACCCAGGACATTTTTTACCATTTAATGCCTCTCTTTTTTTCTTTTTTTCTTTTTTTGAGGTGTCTATTTTTATCTGTTTTTATCTACACATTTCAACACTGAGAATTTGTATGACACTTTATTTAAGAAATTTCAAAGTACATTACAGGGAGCTCTGAGCTAAAGTTTTAACAACATTCATGAAGAAACTTGCTTTTAAATCACTGAATTATATTTTCATATTTCTTATAAACAAGGTAAAAAGAGTTGCTTTTCAATAAAAATTGACTCTTATTGGAAGTTCTACATATGAATACATATGGAATTGAAAAATCTATAAAAATAGAAGTTACTACACAATTTTGGCTTTTGCCACATAATATAAAAATAAATATATATTGAATATTAAATGAACACAGAGCCCTGTGATAATTAATATTCTAACCAATCATGAGAATGACAGGTTCTATGTGTGAAAGAAAGTGCTTTGAATTTTCTTTGAATGGGTCTATCTATATTTGAAAAAAATGAATCCTCTGGTTTTCCATCATTTTCTTTGGGGTGTTTGACCAGTATCCAGAACTCAATTATTTCATGAGTCTACTTCGTGCTGCATGTAATTAACAGAGAAGACCTACTTCCATTACACAAAATGAGATGAAGATACTGCTTTTATGAAGCATTGGCAGAGCTATTTTACATATACCGGAATATAATCTTACTCAATGAAATGGTGCTTAACTGAAAACTATAAAATGAAAAAGAAAGTTAACCAAGGTTCTTCTTTAAGATTATTAGGAAATTTGTTAGACATGGGTCATTAATGTAAACTACTTAAGAAATATTACAGGGACATTGCAAGGTTAACCCTTCTCCCTCTCCAAGCAGTATTTTATGTTTTCAAAATACTCATTGATAGAACATTTCTTTTCAGATTTGGACTCTCAATATGTGAGCTACTTAACCTTGATAGTGTTCCTTTAAAGCTGTTTCTAATACTTTTTTTGAAGCCGAAGTTTAGTGTATATATGCGATGCAATAATACTTCTAACTCAGCTGATTCCTATTTATGTGGTACGATACAGTATTAAAATCCATACAAAAAACTGTTGAAAGTTGAAACATATTGCATAACTTTTCCTTGCATAGCACATAAGAAGATGAAAATCAGATTTTAGTTTTTTTTCAGATTTCAACTCCTCAGAAAACAGCATGAAAAGACATGTTTTAAACCTCATGCCTTGGAAAACGTGAAAATATGTGGTTCTATGACTATCTTTTTGCATGTGGCAAGAACCACATGCAAACATCCTGCTTTAAGAAGCAGACAGTTTATCAGCTGGTCAGATTCTAGATGCAGATTTTCCTCTTGAACAGGAAATATAACAGACATCTCTGTGTTTCAAAACCAGTGAAATACATAAAATATTCAACCTCTGTAAGCATTTGCTAACACAAAAAAAGTAATCTCAGATAAGAACATACCAAAAATACTGTATGTTGTCCAGTGGGATAACGAGTAAGTGCTGCTGGCTTTTCCAGGTAGGGATGTATATGCTTCATTCAATGGTTTACAGACTTAAAGCTCTTTTAACACAAACTTGTATTATGTGCTTCCATAAATGGAACAGAACAGTAATACTGTGTGGCGATGCGCTCATGATGTGGTGTTGACAAGACCAATGTTTTTTCTTTCAGGACATGCTTTATGTGTTCAACAAATAAATTAGGATCTGTAGATATCCATGTTGCAGAGCTAAAGAGATAAACAGCTGGATCTCTGCATAAAACATCTCCAAACCCAGTACACTGGTTTTGTATAAGAAAACATCCTAGTGAAAAGGTTCTTAAAAGTAATTTTGTCATACAACACCAGCAGAAATATTGCCAAAACCAGTTCTGATTTCTGTGGCAATCCACATGTCCAAACAGGAGGAGATACTTTCCTTAGTCTTACTTTCTATTTACCGATATATATATATATATTCTTCATAATTTAATCACAGACTCTAACTGGCTAACTAGACCTTCAGCATCCCATGTGAACTCGTGAACAACTCCATTTCACAAATTTAGAATTACGACCTTACGAAACTGTCGTGGTTTAAAACCAGTCAGGCAGCTTGTTCACTCACTCCCCCCCCATTCTTTCCCTCCCTCCTACTCCCGGAGGGACAGAGAGGAGAATAGAAAAGAATGCAACTCCCATGGGTTGAGATAAGAACAGTTTAGTAACTAAGGTATAACACAAATCACTACTGGTATCACCAATAATAATAATGATAAAGGAAATAACAAGGGAAGAGAATAGAACACCTCACCACCCCCCGACCAATAACTTGCCCCCCCCAGCCCAACCAAGCACCGACCGATACGTCCTCCAGTCCTGCAGTCTACCAGCCCTTCCAGGTCACTCTGTTACATCCTGGGCATGATGTGCTGTGGTATGGAATACCTCTTTGGTCAGTTTGGGTCAGGTGTCCTGTCTCTGCTTCCTCCTGGCTTCCCTCCTCCCTGGGAGATCACGAGGCTCAGAAAGTCCTTGGTCAGAGTAAAACATCAGTGTCATCAGCTCTGTTCCCAGGCCAAAAGTCAAAACACAGCACTGAACCAGATACTAAGAAGGAGAAAAATGACTGCTACTGCTGAACCCAGGACACGTTCTATCACACTCCCAAAATCTACATGTACCACACGTACATACAGTACCACAAAGGAAGAAAATGTCCTTAGACACAGTGAAGCATATCAGAAGGAAGAAGAGGTATGTGATGTGAAGAGGAATCACCAAAGATGTCTGCAAAGATGGTAGGAAATGGAGGACCAGTGTTTTAGGAAGGCATACAGGGAGACAAAGAAGGTAGGGGTAGTAAAGCAAAGATACAAAATGGTTACCTGAAGATCCCCTTTTTCTTTTAGTCAAAATGACCTATGCATGTAGCCTGAAATGTTGTCTTTGTAAATATTTCTCACAATTTTAGCTTTCCTCCTTACCTGTTTGCTTATCTAATTTAGGCTTCATAGAAACAATAGTTCAACTGAACCAAATAA
This sequence comes from Pezoporus occidentalis, assembly GCF_034315485.1. NCBI lineage: Eukaryota > Metazoa > Chordata > Aves > Psittaciformes > Psittacidae > Pezoporus > Pezoporus occidentalis. The sequence goes on from NW_026914829.1 coordinate 710,590, forward strand.
AATCATCAGAGATGAGTCTATTTTTTGACTGGAGGAGTGAAAGAATACCCCATTCAGCCACATCTCCCACCACTTTAAATTTAAACCACGCAGTTTAAATACAGTAAATGTAAGGCGGAGGAGGAGGATGTTGGGTAGGGATTTTTTTGAAATATTTAATAGTAGATGGACCAAAGGCCAGCAGTGAAAGAGCCTTCTTGTGACAAATATCAGGCTTCATGGTAGTACAGCAAGAGTTACCATACCAGCACATGAATACCTTTATGCAGTCAAACTCCACAGGGCAACATTCCATATCCAAAAGGAAAAGTAGGATAGAAAGATCAGAAGGAATTTCACACACCAAAGACAACAACTGTCCACAACCCACTCCCCTGCAGAACAAGGCTACAGATTCTACTGCTAGCACAGCCATATTTTTTCCCACTTAATCCTGCCTGTGTTAAAAATGCTCACAGATCTCAGGTGACTTGAACACAGCAAGCTACCACTCCTACTCTAGGTTTTAAAAGCTGCAGTAAAAAGTTGAAATATAACAGTCCAGACTCAAATTGAATAACGAAATCTTTTTTTTTTTCACTTCATATTTTATTCAAAGTATTCAGAAGGGAGGGAGGAAAAGTCAAATTATAAATAGATTTAAGTCATAAATTTATCAAGGGACTTGACTGTTTGCTGACTTTGCAGTTGAATTTGTCTCTTCATATTGTTTTGAGAAGCAGTAGCAAATCTATGCAGATTGCTTGTGCTCTCTTGAGTAATACCAAATACAATATCTGAATGCTTATCTTAGAAGAAGCTCCAGTGCAGATAAAAAGAATTTCCCAGTGTTTACATATAATCTACAAACTAAAATCCTAGGCCAATATGTGACTTCAAACAGCCCTGTCATGTGTTTATGGAGTTTGGGAATGGGAATCACATACCAAAGAAAAAGATCTGAAATAAAAAGTGATTATGGAATGGCTTCAAGAAAAACACTTAGAGGCTAGTCCAATAATTTCTACCTCATCTTTCTGAATCTCTTTTGTGGAGTTTAGCTAGTGATTTCAGTCATAGAGAAGGAAGTTTGTACATAGTCATATGAAAAATTATTCTTTTACCCTTGATGTAAATAAAATGTATTCTTAATTTTCTATAAAAAACGAAGATAAACCTAGGTCAAGATTCCTCTGAGGAGATTTTTTTTTAAGTTGAAAGAAGTAAACTGAATTATATATCTATGGTCATGTTTGAGTTTTACTAATGTGCCAGACAACATACATAAGGATATTGCTAGCCCATGATGGGAGCAGAGTAAACACAGTAAATTACAGTTTTTCGAAATTACTTAAAGTGTTGATGGTATGACTTCAAAAGTCACATTTTTTAAAATCTCTGGAATTTTTTCTAAAGGTGACTCTAAAATAGTACAAGAAATTGTTTTTTTTAAATATTAAATGAATTATTAACTCATTTTTCTATTTTCTGGGTATTTTTTTTTGTTTTGTTTTTCTTTTGACAACTACTGAGAAAGAACTACAAAAGGGATAGAGTAAAAAAGGCATGAGAATTGAGGATGTTTCTCTTCTTTTGTCTTCAGTAACTAAGAAATCTTGTGTGTTTTCTTGAAGATTTTTAATAAAATTGCAAGTTTTTTTTCCTATGTTATATGCGTTAGATTATGACCAAAATGCATGTTGTAACCCAGTTTGAAAACCATGAAGACAGAAGTATTTAATGAAAATGCTGAATGAAAGCCTTTTGACTATAAGGGTTTAATAGTGCTGCTGTAATTATAATTACATTTTTCTGGAAAATTGCCTTTATATTAAGCTAAATTAAATAAGAAGTTTCAGGTTTCTTTAGCACTCTACCGATGCATTTTAGCTCTGATGATGTACTTGCAACATTCCAGAAACCACAACAGGAACCAATAATGCTTCTCTTTTCTTTGGACATTTATTAGTTCCATTTGGTAGATGCAAAAATGTTGTTTCTAAGAGTTACATGAAGACTGCTTTTGCCAGTTAACTGTAGGAACAATATTTTTCCTAAGTGCTTATTCTAATAACCCCATTCAAGAGGAAAGCTGAGAAGACTATCATATTAGCTCCATGTTAATGTTCACTGTCAGAGCTCATGCATCAGACATATCTTACGGAGATAGAGCAGAAAGAGGTGAACATTGTTACCACAAATTAAAACAATGAGTGAACATTGTTACCACTAATTAAAACAACAACTAATGACTCAAATTATAATATATGTCCAGAGAAATATATAGTGTGTTGAACTGATACAAAATTGGAGTACATGATATTTTGGAGTATGTTTTTATTTCAGTGACAATCTTCTTTGCTAGACAATTGGTTGGTATGTGGGTTTTTATACACAAAATATTGTAGAGACAGTATATATAAATACCTGCCTATTTTGCTATTTTTGTCTAAAAACTTGTTCTAACTGTTAAAGATTCTTCACTTGAAAAACAACCAATCAAAAAAAAAAAAAAGACAAAAAAAGCACCAATAAATAAAACAAAAGAGAAATAACCAAACAAACTCAAAAATAATCTTCCTTGTAACCCATGGGTTGGATTCTCTGAAAGACATCTGCTTTTCAAGAATAAATAAGATAACTCAGATTAAATATTTATCTTTTAACTTTACTCATTTACCATAAAGAATGACTTGCATGCTATACCAGGTTATAATTTGCAAGAGGTAAAAGAACATTTAGGATGCAAACGCCTTAGGTCTTGAGGGAAGCAACCAAGAAAAGATAAGAAAAGCCAGCCTTGAGATTCTAATCCCTTTAACTAGTAAATGTAAGACTTGATCTTACTCTCTAATTTTTTTCTTGCCTGGTCTTTTAAAAGAAATGCTTATACGTGTCAAATTCTTTATATTACCTTGCTTTTTCAACCATAGCAATTTCTAACAACATATTTTCCCAACCTGTTAATGGGTATAAATATGTTCTTCCATTTTACCAGAATTGTGATTTCATGTGCAATCATTAGCATTAAGTAATAGCTTATCATTTGGTCTTCTGAGCCTTTTTAATGTAGTCCTAAAGCACAAGAATGAGAATAGAATTAAACTAAGGATACAGAGATTGTGACACATTATTGTATATAATATTTCTGTTCATCAATGACACACACAATGAGAGAAATTCTAAACGTATAAGTAAATGCCTATTCTTACACCATGCACATCAGCACTAAAAAGCAAAGTGCTAGACTTCATGAACAATTCTTCACAATGCTGAAGCTACTTCAGTGCTCTAAACAACAAAGAGAGTGTATTAAGTATGCAGTGCTTTTACAGTTCCTAGAAAAGTAACTGAGTGAAAGCTGAATGGTATTGAGCTTCCTTAAGGTAAGACAGTCCTTGAGTAAACAAATTCATCTATATTGCCTTGGTTCGCAGGCCTGATAGTGCAGACCCAAGTAGGTACAAACTGCTGAGAGTAAGTATATACCAGATGACACTAGCCCCATCGTACTGCATGACAGATGGAATGTTCTCCAGTGAGTTTTGTGTCTGTATAGCCTGGGGCCTTTCTAACGTACACCATGATCACCAGATGAGCCTCAGCCCTGAGTTTCAGCTGTCTCTGACTTAAAGTTTAATTCAGTGCAGCCTGAATGTGAAACGTTTGCTTAATTTTGCAAAGAAAATAGGTATGAAGGAATAAATGCATGAGCTAAAACCAAGTAAGATAAGAAAAGCAGGACACAGTGTAATCATTGAGATAGTGACAAAACAATATGCAAGATGAAAAATACTGACAAGAGAAAGTATAAAAAAAACAAAAAAAAAACCAGAGAGGTCAGCGATATACAAGGAATACTAGCAATTCCCCATCTGACTTTCAGTCCTTTGAGTTGCTAATTGAGTGGTTTAGTAAGGATTAATCTTCAGTATCTACTATGTGAACCTGTCAATAAATGTGTTCCTTTCAGAGTTGCTCTGTGAACATTAAAGGACACTGGAACATAAGTGACTTAGAGAAGAAGGGTTGCATGTCGGTTACATGTATGGCATGCAACCCTGTTAGCACTGAGGTTAACACACTTGATACATGCTAGAAAATTCTGTTCAACCCTCATTGTGAAATCTGTGCAGCTTATTATTTACACTGCCATTTCCAGTGTTTCTGTCCCTGCTGTCACTTCTATTGCTCTTCTCATGGGAAATCATGACAGTACCTGAGACTCATTACTGTGTTTTTAATCTTTGAGGTGGATCAGATGAACCTAGCCGTCCTGGAGAAGCTTCAGATCTTCAGGATCCCGGAGGTGTTGACCAGAGCATCCAAAACTGCTTAGAAAGTGTTCATTACTTTCATAGAATCATAGAATAATTAGGATTGGAAAGGTCCTTAAGATCATCTAGTTCCAACCCCCCTGCCATGGGCAGAGACACCATCTCACCCAAGGCTTCGTCCAACCTGGCCTTGAACACTGCCAGGGATAGAGCATTCACAACCTCCCTGGGCAACCCATTGGAAATTAACCAACTGTCCACCTTGCCTCGTCTCTCAGAGGATCCCTCTGCTGTGGGTTTCCTGTAGGCCAAAGAACAGCAAGTGCCAATTGCCACCACAACAGTGCACCAGCGGCAGTATCGCACCAACTGGGACTCCCTGATTCCCATCCATAAGCTGGTCCCCAGACTGAAGACTCAAAGAGTGATCAGCAGGACCTGCTCACCCTTTAATAGCCCCATATGGCCAGTGTGAAAGTCTAATGGAGAATGGAGACTAACAGTAGACTATCGTGGCCTGAATGAAGTCACACCACCATTGAGTGCTGTCGTATCAGACATGCTAGAACTTCAGTATGAACTGGAGTCAAAGGTGGCCAAGTGGTATGCCACGATTGACATTGCCAATGCATTTTTCTCAATTCCTTTGGCAGCAGAGTGCAGGCCACAGTTCTATTTCACTTGGAGGGGTGTCCAGTTCACTTGGAACTGACTGCCCCAGGGGTGGAAACACAGCCCTACCATCTGCCATGGACTTATCCAGACTGCACTGGAAGAGGGGCAAGCTCCAGAACACCTGCAGTACATTGATGACATTATTGTGCGGGGCGATACAGTGGAAGAAGTCTTTGAGAAAGGGAGGAAAATAATCCAAATCCTGCTGAAAGCTGGTTTTGCCATAAAAGAACTGTCATGGTTTACGCCCAGGCTGTAAATCAGAACCACGCAGTCCTCTCGCTCACTGCCCCAACTTTCTTTCCCCTCCCCACCCCACCCTGGCTCTCAGAGGGACAGGGAGGAGAATTGAAAGAATGTAACTCCCACGGGTTGAGATAAGAACAGTCCAGTAACTACGGTATAACACAAATCACTACTGCTACCACCAATAATAATAATGATAAAGGAAATAAAAAGGGAAGAGAATACAATACCACCCGTCAACATGCAGCCCAACCTGAGCAGTGAGCCAGTCTTTCTGGTTAACACCCAGTTTACATCCTGGGCATGATGTGCTGTGGTATGGAATACGTCTTTGGCTAGTTTGGATCAGGTGTCCTGTCTCTGCTTCCTCCCAGCTTTCCCTCCTCCCTGGTAGAGCATGAGACTCACAAAGTCCTTGGCCAGACTAAACATTACTTAGGAACAGCTAAAAACATCAGTGTTATCAGCTCTGTTCCCAGGCAGAAAGTCAAAACCACAGTCCTGCATCAGCTACTAAGAAGGAGAAAAAATGACTGCTACTGCTGAACCCAGGACACCAGTGAAGTTACTGCTCTAAAAAAACCTACCAGATAGGGTTTTTTACAGGAATATACAGGAAATATTTATGAAGTTTGTGAATCCTGAATGACTATCAGCAAGAGACAGAAGAAGGTCTCATAGGGTTCTCACAAACACTTCTATCATGGTTCAAACACAGCCAGACAGCTTGTTCCCTCACTCCACCACCCCACCCCCCCCCCCTTCCCTCCCCCTACTCCCGGAGGGACAAAGAGGAGAATCGAAAAGAATGCAACTCCCACGGGTTGAGATAAGAACAGTTTAGTAACTAAGGTATAACACAAATCGCTACTGCTATCACCAATAATAATAATGATAAAGGAAATAACAAGGGAAGAGCATACAACACCTCATCACCAGCCGACCGATAACTTGCCCCCACCAGACTGACCAAGCACCAATCAATACATCCTCCAACCCTGCAGTCTACCAGCTCTTCCGGGTCATTCTGTTACATCCTGGGCATGATGTGCTGTGGTACGGAATACCTCTTTGGTCAGTTTGGGTCAGGTGTCCTGTCTCTGCTTCCTCTTGGCTTCTCCTCCTCCCTGGCAGAGCATGAGGCTCACATCAGTGTCATCAGCTCTGTTCCCAGGCTGAAAGTCAAAACACAGCACTGCACCAGCTACCAAGAATGAGAAAAATAACTGCTACTGCTGAGCCCAGGACAACTTCTTAAAATAATTGTTCAATAACTATTCTGAGAAAAAAGTATACATTCACCTGTATACAGTTCTTATAAATTTCTAATAGAACATTTCTATGGACTCAACTAACCATCTTTTACAGTATATTTAAATTATCTTGGGTTTATGATGTGCCTTTTACTTTCTTGTGTACGGAGCTTGTTATGGTAACACCTGTGCTCCAGTTTAAGGATTAGAAACATGTAACACAGGGTATCTTACTCCTGGGAGTTTCCACAGTAAACCTAAAGTTGCAAAAGAATTATGGTTAAAACAGAAAAAAAATTGAAGAAATGTTGCCTCACAGCACTGATTAGGTACTTCATAAGTGTATAATGGCAACTAGTGGTAGAGTACAGACATATGCACTCTCAAATACTTGCAACTATAACATAACCTAGTTGTTTGACTTTTACATTGGTTGCAGCAAAAGCAAACCTTAAGGAAGCACAAGATAATAAAAAAAAAGAAAGTATGGCTTCAGTGAACTACTTACCTGCATAGTGGCTGTCTGGGCTATCTGGAAAGAAAACAATATGGAAGCAAGAATTATTAATGAAGTACAGGAGATAAATTGACTATAAAGTCAAGTCTTATTCTTGCAAGGTTAATAGTAAAAATTCCCGTTGTTTTCAATGGGTGCAAAATTTACCCTACAGTTTATATGACATTCATTATAATATTCATAAGGTGTAATATAAGCTTTAATAGAAATATCTTTCATATTTCATTAATATGTCAAGGTAACAACTAATAGACTACAGAGATCTTAATTTTGAGAGCAGCTTTTTTGCTCTGACATTTCTTTCCTTGACCCCTTTAAAGTTTCTGGGTCATGTAGAATAATCACATCCTTTAATTGCTCCCCCTATCAAAAAAAAAAAAAAAAAAGTGGAAACAAAACTGAATGGAAAAAGCAGAAAGACATATTCTACGCTTTCTGGGACTGAAACAAGCAAATGCCATTGGTTTAGAAATCCTCATTATGCAGGTGTCTGTGCCAGCAGCAAGAGTTTTACCGTTCACAATGGCTGCATCCAGTTGCACTCAACACAGTGCTGTGACCTGGAGGAAACCATCCCATTTGTAAAAGGTCAAACAATCTTTGCCTTAAGCTTTTGAAATGAGCAAAGAAAACAATTTCAGGGCTATTTAATACCCAGTTCTCTGACAGCTTTTGTCTTAGCTTCCGGTAAGCGATATTTGCTTTTAAAATCGCAATCTTTTAGGTAAATATAATGATTGTGGTTACAAAAAAAAAGCTCTTGATTGTTTTCTTTGGGTCGTTTGAGTCATAGAGCTTTTATCTTGTTTTTAAAATCAAAAAATGTGCCTGGTAATGAACACCTTTTTTTTTTTTCCCTTGGTTAATGACTGATGTCTTTTCCATGCATTTTAGGTGATCAGATAAGAATACTGATGATCCTAGAATAATGCTAGTAATGTAGAAAAAGATTTATAATCATTTTGCTACTGATGTAAGTATGACCTCTCTCAAAATCAGACAAAAATTTTATTGCCAAGATCCAATTTTATGTTGCATTTCTAATCCTTTTCTGTGCTGCTGACTTTGGGGAGATATTCGAAAACAAGGTATAAATTCCCTTCATCATTGTTCAAACACAAAGCAACAGGGCAACTGTCAGGAGTATGGGTATCTAGAACATGGGATTCAATTTAGTAAGCCAGTTTTACTGGCGGCTGGTGGAGCTGCTCTGACAACGAAGGGGAAGAGCAGTTTTGGTAAGAGGCTTGCCAGGCTGGTCAAGAAACCTTTAAACTAGATGTGTTGGGGTAGGTGGGCATCATTCCATCCCAACACACCCAGGCAGTTGCCAGAACCTATAATAAATGCTCAGAGCAATGTAGAGATATCCCAGCTGCTCCAGCCAATGAGCCGGCTTCATTTGGAGCTCGGCTCAGATGCCTCTATAAAAATGCCCGTAGCATGGGGAACAAACAAGAGAATTAGAAATGTGTGCATGTCTACGGGGGTATGATATAATAGGCATCACAGAAACATGGTCTGATGGCTCCTATGACTGGAGTGTTGGAATGGAAGGTTACAGGCTCTTTAGAAAAGACAGGCCCAGCAGGTGGGGAGGGGGAGCTGCCCTTTATGTTGGGGATAGGCTGGAGAGTATGGAACTCTGTCTGGGGACAGGTGAGCAGTCAACAGAGAGTTTGTGGGTCAGGGTCAAAGGGAGAACAATGATGGGGGACATTACTGCAGGGGTCTGTTACACACCGCCTGATCAAGAGGACTCTGTGGATGAAGTGCTCTATAGACAGATAGGAAAAGCCTCACGCTCACAGGCCCTTGTTCTCATGGGTGACTTCAACCACCCTGACATCTGTTGGAGGAATGGTGGTACGGCCCAGCACAAGCAATCCAGGAGGTTCCTCGATTGTGTGGAAGACAACTTCCTTCTGGAAGTAATTGAGGAGCCGACAAGGAGAGGTGCCATGTTTGACCTCACCAACAGGGAGGGGCTGGTCGGAAAGGTGACGCTCCAGGGCAGCCTTGGATGCAGTGATCATGAGATGGCTGAATTCCAGATCCTCAGGACAGTGAGAAGAGCGTGCAGCAAGCTCACTGACGTGGACTTCAAGAGAGCAGACTTTGGCCTCTTCAGGAACCTGCTTAGTAAGGTTCCATAGGATATAGCCCTAGAGGGCAGAGGGGCCCAAGACTGTTGGTTGATATTCAAGAATTACTTGCTCCAAGCTCAGAAGTATTGCATCCTGACTAGAAGGAAATAACAGCAGGAGGGCCAGGAGACCTCCTTGGATGGATAGGAAGCTGCTGAGGAAACTTTGAAGGAAAAAAGAGGCTTATAAAAGGTGGAAGCAAGGACAGGTGCCCTGAGAAGAATACAGGGATGTTTTATGGGAAGCTAGGGACCAGGTTAGGAAAGCTAAGGCCCAGTAAGAATTAAACTTAGCTAGGGATACGAAAGATAACAGGAAGGGATTCTATAGGTACACTACAAATGAAAGACAGACTGGGGACAACATGATACACCTCTGGAAGCTATGAGGGGAACTGGCTATCCTGGATTTGGAGAAGGCTGAGGTTCTGAATGACTTCTTTGCCTCAGTCTTCACTGGCAAATGCTCTAATCACACAGCCCAAGTCTTGAAATACAGAGGCAGGGACTATGAGAACGAAGACCTTGGGCCCACTGTAGGAGAGGATCTCTTTCAAGACCATCTTAAAAATCTGAACTCACAAAAGTCCATGAGACCTGATGAAATCCATCTGCGGGTCCTGAAGGAGCTGGCAAATGAAGTTCTTAAGCCACTGTCCATCATTCTTGAAAAATCATGGCAGTCAGGTGAAGTTCCCAACGACTGCAAAAAGGGAAATATAACCCCCATTTTCATGAAGGGGAAAATGGATGACCCAGGGAATTACAGAGCAGTCAGTCTCACTTCTGTACCTGGCAAAATCTTGGAGCAGATTCTCCTGGAAGGCATGCTAAGGCACATGAAAAACAACAGGGTGCTTGGGGGCAGCCAGCATGGCTTCACTAAGGGGAAATCCTGCCTGACTAATTTGGTGGCCTTTTATGATGGGGCTACAGAAATGATGGACAGGGGTAGAGCAGTTGATGTCATCTACCTGGACTTGTGCAAAGCATTCGACACTGTCCCACATGACATCCTTGTCTCTAAGTTGGACAGACAACAATTTGGAGAGACACTGAGTGGACCACTCAGTGGATGAAGAACTGGCTGGATGACTGCATGCAAAGAGTTGTGGTCAATGGCTCAATGTCCAGCTGGAGACCAGTAACCAGTGGTGTCCCTCAGGGATGGGTGTTGGGACCGGTCTTGTTCAACATCTTTGTTGGTGACATGGACAGTGGGATTGAGTGCACCCTCAGTAAGCTTGCTGATGACACCAAGTTGCATGATTCAGTTTATACGCTGGAGGGAAAGAATGCCATCCAGAGGGACCTTGACATGCTTCTGAGGTGGGCTGATGCCATCCTCATGAAGTTTAACCATGCCAAGTGCAAGGTCCTACACTTGGGTTGGAGCAATCCCCGGCAAAGCTACAGGTTGGGCAGAGAAGAGATTCAGAGCAGCCCTGCGGAGAAGGATTTGGGGGTGTTGGTTGATGAGAAAATGAACATGAAATGGTTTTAGTGTGCTCTCACAGCCCAGAAAGGCAACCGTATCCTGGGCTGCATCAAAAGGAGCATGACCAGCAGGTAGAAGGAGGTGATCCTGCCCCTCTACTCTGCTGTCATGAGACCTCACTTGGAGTACTGTGTGCAGTTCCTGTGTCCTTAACATAAGAAGGACATGGAACTGTTGGAACAAGTCCGGAGGAGGGCCACGAGGATGATCAGGGGACTGGAGCACCTCCCATATGAAGACAGGCTGAGGAAGTTGGGGTGGTTCAGCCTGGATAAGAGAAGGCTGCATGGAGACCTCATAGCAGCCTTCCAGTATCTGACGGAGGCCTATAGGGATGCTGGGGAGGGACTCTTCATTAGGGACTGTAGTGATAGGACAAGGGGTAACGGGTTAAAACTTAAACAGGGGAAGTTTAGATTGGATATAAGGAGGAAGTTCTTTACTGTAAGGTTGGTGAGGCACTGGAATGGGTTGCCTGGGGTAGTTGTGAATGCTCCATCCCTGGAGGTGTTCAAGGTCAGGTTGGACAGGGTGAGATGGTTTAGTGTGGGGGGTCCCTGCCCATGTCAGGAGGGTTGGAACTAGATGATCTTAAGGCCCTTTCCAACCCTATCTATTGTATGTTTCTATGTTTGTAACATACATGGGCAATATAACTTTTAAATAGTCAATTGAGTCCATAAAGAATTCTAACTTATCAGGGAAAATAAGAATACAAAATCTACCAAGAAAACACCAATCTCACCAATTAAAATAAACAAGGCCTTATTCACATTCCTGTGGATATTATTATGAGACAAAATATGTTGCAGACTATTGTTTTCAAATCTTCCTCCACCTGTGGTTAACGTAAACACTAGAGAGCCTTTTCCATGTTATCAGAAAACCATAGCACAACTGTTAACCTTTGCCAACAGCAAAGGGAGGCGTGAAATAACTAGAAGACCATATATCTTAAAAGCAGTATATTAGAGAAATAATGACAAAGTTAGCAGTAACATTTCCCACAGTATGCCATGTTCACTTGCATAGGTGTCCTGATTCTCCCCTCGGAATTGAAGAAGTTCTAGAGCATCCAGCAACACCTTGCTTTCCAACATTTCCGTTGTGCCTGCTGCTCTCTTTTGAAGCATCTCTAAAGCACCATCAGGGTTATGACTCTATAAATCTGCAAGAAAGACTTACAGTGAAATAATGGTCATCTGATTCTAAATTAACATTGTATCATAATGCTGGGGGCTGATATCTATAAACTTTTTAGCGCCTATAAGTAAAACATTAAAATGAGAAAAAAATCTTTCCCCAGCATTATGCATATGACACTATTATGTTAGTAAATGACTTCAGTTTAACAAGAGAGAAATTAAGAATAAAGAAGTTTGGGTTAAGCTGTTCATTTGTGTGTAGTTTGTAGTTACACTTATGATACTTAAGAACATTGCTGAAAATAAAATCAACTGTTTCTAACAGTGCAAAACAATTGCCTAGTTTATTGATAAGATACCTTCTGGCTAAGGGTGCAAAATAGGAAGGAAACAGAATAAATAGATATGTCTTCAAATACACCCTTAAAAAAATCTTACTTGAAAACTTGAACTTAGGAACAGTCATAGAAAAGTGAATTAAAGGGCAATCACTAATAACTATTCCCCCACTAAGGTGCCTTAATGCAATGGTGGTGTATAATAATGTTTTACACAAAGCATATGTTGTTGTTTTGGTGCATGTATGATCTTCTTGGTTCAACATTCATCTTTATAATTTTTCAATTTCTTCATGTCAACATTTTCTAATAGAAATTTGTTCAATTTAGGATTTTTCCAGTAATTTCAGTTAATAAAAAATAAAAAATTCAGAGCTTTAAACCATCTAGATTATGGTTCGGCTACCCATCTTGGGATAGCTATGAGTAATGCTTTATTTATTTCTTTGAATCATTAAAACATGTGCATATAGGTTTTCTCAATTCTCTAGCTTGCATGATGTTTTTATGATAAAGGAGAATGAATCATTTTTTTTCTCTGAGCTTCTCCTGGCCTCAGATTTTTCATAAATTCTACCTTTGAAGGATCAGATATTTAAAAGAATAGGTATCGATAGGACACTGAAATTTAAGTCTACAGGAATTAGTATTTTAAAGAATATTCTCCTGAATTCTTTTCATTATTACTTCAGTTTATCATACTTCATGACTGCTGAGATTCTTTTTTCTATCACTTAAATAAAAACATCCAATATTATCACATGGGTCCACTTCTTGAGCCTGTCCTGGCCCCTCTGGATGGCATCCCATTCCTCAGGAATGTCAACCACATCACTCAGATTGGTTTTTGAAAAGTTGCAGAGTGTGCACTCATTCCTAATGTCTGTGTCACTGATATTAAACAGTACCGGTCCCAGTACAGACACCTGAAGGATACCACTCATCATTGAATTTAGGACAGGTCAGGCAGAAGCTTTGTTAACTATGACCATAATGAGAGAACATTTTGACTGCATCTCCCCCTTTGTTCCCCTGTTCTTTTCCAAGTGACTGTAGAGACACAAATTATACACTAGTCCAGAAAAAAAAAGAGAGTAAAAATAATCATTTCAATGTTAACAAAGCCAGGTATCCATCCCTGGAATAGACTTCTTAAATAGCTTGCTAACTGCCACAGTTCTAAGAAGGAATGAAACAAGAAATAATGTGACAAGATGGAGAGATGGCTCTTGGTAGAGCCTACAAGAGTGGCACACCCACCATCATCTTAGCTCAGATGTGGAGAGTTAGAAACAGTCACCGACTATTAGCTTTTAGTCAAAAGGAATGTTCTTATAGTTAGAACAAACTTCTCAGCCAGATCTCTCAAATCTTAAATATTAATAATTTTACCACCACGCTATTCTTGATGGTAGTTATGTTATATTAAAGAAATTAGAAGAAAAAAAGGAAAACAGTGAAGACTTCTTTCATCATGCCTTCCTTTAATTCCATCCTCCTAAAACCAAAAGATGTCTACCCAGGAATAAGTGATAGTTATTTAATTTTCAAACCCAAGGAAAGACATTTTTTTGAGAGGACAGATTCAGAATTTGAGGATTGCAGTGAAATGCTTTCTGGTAGAGACAGGACACCTTATCCTAGACCAGAATATAGCCCTTACCACTAACTTGCTCTGATTTGTTCTTCACTCTATAGCTTTGTTTACTCATGTTTTCTTGTCTTTCCACAGTAAGTAAAAAATGATTCATTTGTAGGATTCTTTCACTTTGAATAGCCTCTTTTTTTGTTTAATTGATTCTTTGACTTTTTAAAGTCTTTCAATATTTTTGTCTTTTTCCTCATGCCAGAATCCTTCGTATCTGAGTAAACAAAAACTTCTGAATTTTCTTGTGTTCAAACATTACTTTCAACGCCTGTCAACTTTTACTGTTGTCTTTGCAAACATGTTGCATTTTTCTCTCACAGGCAGCATCTACATATAAAGCAGTTATGTTAGACCACTTTGTTTTACCGTCTTGCTGTATCTAGTTATAGCCTCTTTTTTTTCCTAATCAAAACTCATTCATCAAAAATATTACACTGCTTTGTATCATTTGTTAATGCAAATGGAGAGTACCAAATTCTTGATGAAAACTGTCATTTGTCAAGATGACCTACTAGAAGGAAATATAATCTAGGATTTTGTAGAATATTTCTTTCCAGACAAAGGTTCCCACAAGCCTTCTTCATAGTCTGTATAAAATAAAGTAAGGAAGTTACTGTTTTGTCTGTGTGGACATTTGGGCAGGATATTCTGTTGTTTCACGGATACTGAATAAATCACCCCAGGTAGAAAACTCCTTACAGAATCTCTGTACTTTAAGGGTGTAATTCCCGAATATTACATACTTGCGTATCATGTTCTTATATCTCTTATATATATGTATATAGTGAAGATTGCTTCTAACTATCAGTACAGTAGACTCACCTATACACCATCATTATGAGAAGATAAAAAGTATACCGATTACAAGCATTTTTAACAACTGTTACTGCTGACTGCCCTTAGGCAGTCTACATTACTTTTTAAAAGGGTTTTCTCTTGTATATTTTTCTATTAGAATACTAGGAGTTGAGGAAATGAGCTAAATTCTAAAACTGATAAGAATCTGCATCGTCTAAGCACCTTTTGTGTATACAGCAGAAAAACAATCCAGTTGCTCATTCTTATCCACTGTAAATAAAATAGACGTGTGACTTAAGGTGTGGGGGAAAAATAATCCTGAAGCTACAGAATTCAAGCCCTGATATCAAATATTCAGAAATTCCATGTTAGATACCAACCTCAAATTATCTAACAAAATACAAAACAAGCAATCACATATCAAGGAAGACTGGACTGGTAAATCTGAAATAGACATATTGTCTTTATGAAATGGATGAGTTAGTAATTATTTAAATAAAATCATAGCATAGCATACTAAAATAGAGCTATTTTGGTTTTGATTTATTTTGTATTTGTTTGAGCTTTTTTTCAACCTTTTCTTTGTCATTCGAAATAATAGAACTGTCACATTTGTCACAAATTACACAGGGTTTCCCCCATTGTTTAGAGATGGTGTCTTTCAAGATCACTGAAAGCTGTCAGAAATACTTTATGTCAAAAAGTGTGATCTATCTTTTTTTTTCACTGCTGCAGGATTGTTCTTAAAATTTCTGCAAATCAGGCTTGCTATTCTGCTTCACTGCTCAATGTGGCCTCAGATTAATCTACAAAGTGTCAATAAATCATCAACTCTTTTATTCATGCTCAAAGTGCATTCAATCAATTTTCTCCATTGCTGAGCTTCTGTTATTATCAAATGTCTGATCTATCTTTGTGCATTTGCTAAATAATTTAAGAATATGATATTGACTGATTATACGTTATTTTTAAGCACAGAGAATCTATAGTTCTATTAAAATTTCTCAAGCTGACAAAACCATCTTCAGTTGTTTTTGCAAGGTACGATTTACACGTTCTTTAACAGGGCATGAAAGATACCTTTCAGATAAAAACCCTCTACCTATACAACAAGTCTTTGTTAACATGTTTCCGTGTTAAAACGAGGCTTCAATCCACATTTCATTCCCCTACTCCAGGATTTCAGACTAACCTGTAGTATTTATACAAATGAAGCAGAAAAGTTATCTGTAGGGACTATCATTTTGATCCTTACAATGAATAGGTGGCAGAGGAATAAGAAAGATGCACACCAGGCAGATGCAAAAGGTAATAGGCTTGAGATTTGGCTGAAGTGTATTGACATAGTCCAAAGGAGGAGGATAGGCCTAAACTTACTGAGGAATCTATGTCTTCTGTGTATCTTTCTGTGCAGCCTTTGGTTTGGTTGCATTATAGGCAACCTCAATAAAACATGATCTTTAACTTTTTCTCATTTTACAAAGAACATAAATGTTCAGTGGCATTAGTAGGGAGTACTTTTATTAGTGTGAACATAGAAGAGAATAAGGTGTTGATAAAATGCTCTTATCACTTATGGTGAAGGTTGTTCTTGCGGGACTTCATAAGCTCAGATAATATTTCTTAAAAATTAATGACTAGCATATATGAGTAATAAAGCATTACTATATTTCGGTGTAGGCAGAGTAAAGGTAAGTATAATTAAAGTCTGGTCACTGTCTTATCTCTTACCTCAATTGTTCAATTGTTTTAAAGTATTAAATGATGTCTGACCTCATCCAGAAAAATAGGTATAGGTATTTCCCCTCAGGTCATGGACTTTGACCAGATGAAAGAATCTAAGGCATGCTAAAGGAAAGCTGAACACTTTCTTTTTAATGTTCCCTGACAGCAGAATTTGGGAGCTCAGTGTTTAGTATTAAAGCTTTCCCAGGGTGGCGCCCTGAAGAGCTTCTTTTTCTTCTACAGTTCTTCCCAGATTATATTCAGGCACACAGCAAATATTTGGAAAATTATGAAAGTGCCCTGAGGTAGGGCAGCCCAGAATAAATCCTGACTTGAACATTCAAACTAAAAGACTACTGGTACAAGGCGTTTGAAATGAATTTCAAATTCAAAATTTAAAACTAATTTGAAATTAGATTTATAGTGCCTGTAGAAACTTAATTCGGACTCTACACTCACACGTATAACTATTTTTGTCTATACCACTTTTGAATTCAATGTCAGAATAAATTGAAAAAAGTCCAGCGGAATGGGCAGAGCTAGCATGCATAAAAAAGGGACAGAGGAAGTTAAATTCAAGGTATTATAAATTCATATTTATCTATTTCAGATAAAGAGATTTTGATAGGCACAGCAAGAAAGAAAAGGTATAAAATGAGATTTTCTATAAAGTAAGGAAAATATAGTACATTTACAAATCAGAAAAGTTAAAAAAAAAATGATAAAAAATTAAAATAGACAAAAAACATATGAGACAGGGGAAACACTCTTTCAGGAACAGATTATATATTCCTGTGTTTTCATTTTCTCAAAGCAGAATTAAGAGCTGAATGCCATAATGAGTGTTTCACTAGAACTTCATTACATTTTCATGACACGCTACTACGGAACATTTATTAGCACATTATGAAGCGTTATAAATAATTGAAACTAAGCTGCAGTTGTCAGTTGAATAAGTGCTTGTGATTCATTATTATTACTTTTCTTTGACCTCTCAATAGTCTACAAAATTCAAGAGTTTTCATTAAATGTGCAGCTCACTCCACTGATGTGGACGTGTCCCTGGCACTCCTTGCTTTGCCAGCTTGGAACAGTGACTCATGGTGACTTGCAAGAACCATTTCCTCCTGGATACGCTGTTTCCCTGGAGTCTCTGCACTCGCCTCTGCAGTGATAGACTAACCCAGAGAGAGGTTATCTGCTGCTGCTTTACAGTTGAGTGGTGCAATTCTGCTGGGCGAAGTACCACATATTTTGGAAATCCTAAACTCAGGGAGGAGAAGTGAAAGGATGCCCCTTGACAAGTCCTTTGGACAGGTTCCCTTTAGTAAGTTCTGATCATTGCCAGTGACCCAAAAATGCCCTGAGGAATGTGCAAATATCAAAAATACTGCCCAAACTGTTCTCCCTTGTGTCACTGTCTCATCACATGTCAGTTATTAGATGGGAAAACATTTTTATATTTGGGTCTTCAGGAAGCCATCTTTACCTGAAAGGCAGTAATTTTTTGTATTATCCTGATACCCAGACTGGTTCAGCCAATCCCTAATTTAGTTCAGAGAATCAATCAATATTTTGTGGAGTGCTGCTTTTAGTTTTGATAAACAAAGAATCACTTCTTAGGTACTGAATAGAAGACCTCCATACCATTTATTGTTTCAGTTTGATGAGCAGCTGTGCTTGATTTGGTCATTGATTAAGCAGAGCATTTGTCTCGGATTACAATAGAAGCTTGACTGTTACTCCTTTTAAACAGTAGCTGCAGCAATCTAATCAGTCCTTTCACTTCCGTAAATTCCAATATGATTTTGTATCCAAGACAAACACAACCATGGTTATATTTTCTAATGTTTTAAATTAGTATATTTCTGTTGCTGTATATGCTGTGAAAATTCCTAATTCTGTGGTATTGCAGAACCACCTACAAAGTAAGAGTTTTACTTTCTCAAGCTGTACACCTGCAAGCCACCTGAAAATCAGTCATTCTAGAGAAAACATGCTATAACCTTATGGCATCCTGTTAGAATGCCCTATAGGAATACGTATCAAGGTGTTTCCCATACTTGAAAATGTATGTACAGTGAATGTGTAAGAGATTAAAATCTTCTATATCCACAAGTGTATGTAAATTTTTCTTGTCACTGCTGTTAGTTATAACTGCATTTTTTATTTTCACTTGCATTTGCTGAAGGGTTTAATCAATGTTATTAAGAATATATTAATTTTAATGAAGATTTAACTTTCTACAAATCTTTATTTGACAAAAATAAAACACTAGATTTTGATTGGTGTGTAACCTGAAAATACTCACTGATGCTGAAAGGTAGCTTGGAACAGTAGGTCTCATTTTAGGTTGATTTTTTTAAAAGAAACCTTTTCTTATAAAATTTTTGCTAAATGTAAAAACCAAGTTCTATCTTTTAATTCTTGTAAATTCAACTGATTTGGACACTTTTTCTCTAACCCAAGTCATGGTCTGTCTCTGGCATCAAAATCAGTTGCTGTGAAAATGATTATCGTATCAGAAAACAGGATTACCACCTCAGGTGAGGAATAATCAGGAGCAGCAGATGAACTTTTCTGGCTATGAGATACCACCAGATGGGCACAAGAAATCTTTGAAAATGCCTTTATATGTTTTTAAGATGATAAATTTTAATTGAAGATTCATTGATCTGTCTTCTGCTGGAAAAGATTATCATCTTCAGGTGTTCCATAAAAACAGTGTAAAAGGCCCCAAAAGAAAGGTAGCTGGAGTAAAAACATTTTAAAAGAGATAGAGAGGGGGAAATACTACTTCCTGCCAGAAAGCACTGTAAAAGGAAATTTTTATGCAATCTGAATGCAATACTTTTCTTACTGGAGTGGTAGATGTTCTTGTGTATCTGCAAGCTGAATCAAGCATTCTAAGGACAACTGCAGTGGTCAAGACTATGGGTGATTTCCTAACACTCACTGAAGAATCCTGGATCAGTGAAAATTATGGAAACACAGAAACATATTCTACTCTGCAAGGAATACCATATTTGGTTGTATTGCTTATTGCATGGAAGAAATTAATATCTTTTATTTGTTTCCTAGAATGCTGAAATTTCATTACTGAAGATCTATTCATGTCTGTCTGTGCAATTGCTACCAGGCGTTCAAGATCCTACAGCATCTAACTGTTTCCAGTGCCTGTTTTACTCAACAGGGTGGAACGATAAGGCAGCTGAGTGGATATCTGGCAAACAGCCAAGGTCAGCCTACCATATTCAGGTATTTATCCTGAGAAAAATGGATAGTGCTTAGGCACTTGGATTGCTAGGATATTGCATGACTCCTCCATGGGTCTCACCACAAATAACAGGCCTGTTTGATTTTTCTCACCTCTGATTCATTTAGAGAACACAAGCGAGGTTCAACAGTGACTGCATACCGCTATATCTGGAATCATTTTGCTCCTCTGATACAGAGAAGGAAAGGATGTGAGAGAGAGAAAGTGAATGAGCAAGAGAGAGAAAAAAGTAAAGAGAGAGGGGAGCTGGCTGTGGGACCTGTTGCTGTGTGGACTGGGAGTGGGACCCTCTTGCCTGAACCTCAACATCTGATGTCATCCAAGGACACCCACTACTCCTACATTAGTGCATCTGGCCTTTGATCCCTATTCCAGAAAGGGACACTTGCTTCATTTCTGCCACCCTTCTTTGGCTATCCTGAGCACCCTGTATCCTGGGAACACACATGTATTCAACCACATCACGACCCCACTCTTTATTGAATATAATAGGAGCTTAGGAAATTTGCATTAATTTATTTATCTTAACCTTCAACTGAATGCCACTCCTAAATTTGACTACATTAGTCTCAAATGGAATTCTGTTTTCATAAATCTACTTGTAGCTTTCTAGACGCTGGCCACATTCAGTCTAGAAACTGTTTAGCTGTATTACTAGAGCACTAAATCTCCTCAATTCCAGCTGGGGAAATGGCTTGTTTCCCTACTATTGCTCTCATCCTTTTCTTCCTTTTCAGTTCTGTGGCTATAACCATTGCTGCAAATAGTTGTCTTGGCTCAGGGTCAGGAAAACGGAGGAAATTAGATTCACACATCCTGACCTCTCACTGTGTGGGCAGAGTAAAAGTGTGACTTGCTGCACTTATCAGTGTACATCTGCTCATTATCAAAATCAAAAGAGAAAATGTTTTGATTCTGACAGTGAGATGAGATGGAACAAAAATCTGGGCATCCCTTATTTTACTTTCAGAGTTAAACAATCCTTTGCTGCTCTGGCAAGGAAGTCTTCTTGCTTTTTTGGCTTTTTCCCCAAACCAGTAAGAGCTAAGCAATGGAAATAATTTCTCAGAACATCCACTTAAGTCCTGTTTTCATAATTATAAGGTTAGACTTGTAACAATCCATTTTTAACAAGATTGTTCAACAGAATAGTTATTAATTAAGCAAAATAACAATAGGGGTCCAATCTCATAATAAATTAAATGCTCTGTATCTTTGGAAGAAAAAATCAGGGATATAAATAAAAACATTATATCAACAACTAACAGAAAAAATATTATATTTCTAAAAATATAGCATGTAGGTACAGCCAATGAAATCTACATATGTGGAGAGCCATTATTAATCAGCTTCTTGTTATGTGTGTGCACCATGCTAAGAAACAAAAAAAAGACCTTTTTTTCTTCCTCACTTCTTTATTGCTGTTACATTTAGAAAGGATTCAGCTATATCCTATTTCTTCTAGTACCTGCCTCATCAGTAGAATTGTGCCTAAATTGGAATTTGTAAAGCCATTCAGCTACACACTAGAAACAAGGCTGTAGCTTAGGATGTGCTGAGGCCAAGTGCAGAAGAAAATGGTGTTAATATAGCCCCAGAAGAAGATGTCATTTGTCTTCAGATCGTTTATGATGAAGTTGTATTACAAAAATGATTGAGATTGCAAAGCTTTTGTTATCTCTGGCTGATTTCTCTAAGCTTGCTGATAGTGGGAAATAAGCATTTTTAAACAAATTTAAGATTAACACAACACTTTAACAATCAATTTTCTGAACATGGCTATGCTATAGATTTACACAATTTTTTTTTTTTTAACTGATATATCCTAGCTAAGAAATGACACACAACAGAATACATTTGATGCTACTTTTCATGTCCATTCACAACTTAATTTCATATCAGAGTTACGTTTGCAGCCTCTTCTTTCTCCTACTACTGCCCTGTCAGTCTGATAACCTCATTCAAGGACAAAAAATAGACTTGCTTGATATGTGCCATTTATTCACATGATTCCAGAACTTCCTTTATTTGCCTTTAAGTGGTTTGACATAAAGGCTGTTGTGCTAAGGCAATACTGCCACAAACATTTGAAGTAACTAAGACTGCAAAAAAACATAAGTAGCCCTAAAGTTACAGTCATCCTCATCATCATTCTCCAAATCCAATTTTGAACTTTCAGCTCCAAAGGGTACACCCAGCCTTTCCTGGAGGTGAAATGAAGAGAGTGGGCATGTCAGCAGCTGTAGGACAGAACTGAGGAGGTCTCAGCAGGACTTTAGCTGTCCTGAAGCAGCTGGGGATCTGGGACCTTGTTTTCTGAGGGTGTAAAGGAGGTGGTTGTACTTCAAAGCTTGTGCTGAAGCTGCACTTCTACCAGTTCTGTTTGAAACTAGCACAGGTATGCACACAGAAAAAAGTTTTACAAGACATAAATAATATACACTTATTATTTAGGTGTCTGTTAATAATAACATTCTTGTCCATTTCCCATCAAGCTCCTTATTTTCAGGAACTTGTTTCTCTTCAACTTGCATGTGTGTTATGATGATGTTATGTAGAAAGACGTTTAACTTCAGACAATTCACTGTTTGTGAAGATAGCCAGAACAGTATTGGCACCAAACTTAGTTGAAAATTATTTGCGTCTTCTCAGCTAAAGCTTGTGCAAAGCGTTCGACACTGTCCCACACAACATCCTTGTCTCTAAATTGGAGAGACATCAATTTGATGGATGGACCACTCGGTGGATAAATAACTGGCTGGATGGCCGCACACAAAGAGTTGTGGTCAATGGCTCAATGTCCGGCTGGAGACCAGTAATGAGTGGTGTCCCTCAGGGATCAGTGTTGGGACCGGTCTTATTCAACATCCTTGTCAGTGACATGGACAGTGGGATTGAGTGCACCCTCAGCAAGTTTGCCGATGACACCAAGCTGTGTGGTTCAGTTGATACACTGAAGGGAAGGAATGCAATCCAGAGGGAGCTTGACACACTTGTGAGGTGGGCTGATGTCAACCTCATGAAGTTTAACCATGACAAGTGCAAGGTCCTACACCTGGGTCGGAGCAATCCCAGGCACAAATACAGGGTTGGGAAAAGAAGAGATTCAGAGCAGCCCTGCAGTGAAGCACTTGGGGGTGTTCGTTGATGAGAAAATGAACATGAGCCGGCTTCAGTGTGCGCTTGCAGCCCAGAAAGCCAACCCTATCCTGGGCTGCATCAAAAGCAGCGTGACCAGCAGGTAGAAGGAGGTGATCCTGCCCCTCTACTCTCCTCTCGTGAGACCTCACTTGGAGTATTGTGTGCAGCTCTGGTGTCCTCAACATAAGAAGGACATGGAACTGTTGGAACAAGTCCAGAGAAGGGCCACGAGGATGATCAGGGGACTGGAGCACTTCCTGTATGAAGATAAGCTGGGAAAGTTGGGGCTGTTCATCCTGGAGAAGAGAAGGCTGCATGGAGACCTCATAGCAGCCTTCCAGTATCTGAAGAGGGGCTATAGGGATGCTGGGGATGAACTGTTTATTAGAGACTGTAGTGACAGGACAAGGGGTAACGGGTTAAAACTTAAACAGGGGAAGTTTAGATTAGAAGTAAGGAAGAAGTTCTTTACTGTAGGGGTGGTGAGGCACTGGAATGGGTTGCACAGGGAAGTTGTGAATGCTCCATCCCTGGCGGTGTTCAAGGCCAGGTTGGACAGAGCCTTGGGTGAGATGGTTTAGTGTGGGGTGTCCCTGCCCATGTCAGGGGGGTTGGAAATAGATGATCTTAAGGTCCTTTCCAACTCTATCTATTCTATGATTCCATGATTCTAATTGTGGGAGGGGGTTTGTTTGTTTAAAAAACACGATCAACAAAACATTTAGGTTACTGTGAAAAGACATTAGGAATTGAACTGTGTTGCTGTTTTGAAGTTCCAAAACCTGCAATATTATAATTCTCATTCCTAAATATGTCCTTTGGTCTCAATCCTTTAACGTTAGGGATGCCTGTGAATTCAGATGCAAAGAATTATCTTGGGTTTATGCACATGTAACTTTTTGGACCTTTTACACTTATTACTCCATGCTGAAGTGACAGTGAAGACAGGACAGGAAAAGAGAGGAAAGGAGTTGTCATTTCTTCCTCTTTTCTTACGCACTTGGCCATTCTTCTATGATGTAATGCCAGTTATACCTTCCATTCAGAAGAAGAGAGACATTTCATTTACTTGGCTGTATATATGAGTTGTGCATATAAGTCCAAGACTAGAATGTGGCCTTAATTACCAATTTCAGATGTCTAATTTTATTCTTGACTTTTTATCTTACCTTAGAACCCATCATGCCAAATGTAATACTTGAGTAAAGCCTATGCCAGTATATTCATTTTGCTCTCATAACCATTGAACCTTTGCTCTCAATGTTTTATGTTCCATTAAGTCTGTTATTAAATATGACCTTCTAGCTTTATTTGGAGACTCTTTTCCTTTTTTTTTAATAACTATATTCTATTCTTTGCTCCCCTAAGAAATTAAATGCTCTTATTGCTATTCCTTTGCTCGCAGACAACTTAGAATATTTTAGCAACTTCTATAACCACCCCGCTCTTTATAAAAATGCATAACTTTTATCAAATAAATCATTATGCCTGTCTCAGTTTGTGTTGTCCTATAATAAGAAAAAGGGTATTCCTTAGGCTTTCCACCATTGTTCCCTTCCTACGGTTCACATTAAACAATGTGTTTCAATTAACACGACACATGAAAAGGAATAATAAAAGCTTTAATAATTTATCAGAATTAAGAAAGGAGGGAAAGGGAAAGGGAAAGGGAAAGGGAAAGAGAAAGGGAAAGGGAAAGGGAAAGAAAAGGGAAAGGGAAAGGGAAAGGGAAAGGGAAAGGGAAAGGG
Source organism: Pezoporus occidentalis (assembly GCF_034315485.1). Classification (NCBI taxonomy): domain Eukaryota; kingdom Metazoa; phylum Chordata; class Aves; order Psittaciformes; family Psittacidae; genus Pezoporus; species Pezoporus occidentalis. The sequence continues at coordinate 735,001 of NW_026914829.1, forward strand.
AAAGGGAAAGGAAAGAGAAAAGGGAAAGGGGAAGGGGAAGGGAAAGGGAAAGGGAAAGGGAAAGAAAAGGGAAAGGGAAAGGGAAAGGGAAAGGGAAAGGGAAAGGGAAAGGGAAAGGGAAAGGGAAAGAGAAAAGGGAAAGGGAAAGAGAAAAGGGAAAGGGAAAGAGAAAAGGGAAAGGGAAGGGAAGGGAAGGGAAGGGGGAAGGGAAGGGAAGGGAAGGGAAGGGAAGGGAAGGGAAGGGAAGGGAAGGGAAGGGAAGGGAAGGGAAGGGAAGGGAAGGGAAGGGAAGGGAAGGGAAGGGAAAGGAAAGGAAAGGAAAGGAAAGGAAAGGAAAGGAAAGGAAAGGAAAGGAAAGGAAAGGAAAGGAAAGGAAAGGAAAGGAAAGGAAAGGAAAGGAAAGGAAAGGAAAGGAAAGGAAAGGAAAGGAAAGGAAAGGAAAGGAAAGGAAAGGAAAGGAAAGGAAAGGAAAGGAAAGGAAAGGAAAGGAAAGGAAAGGAAAGGAGCATAACAAAGAAAAAAAAGATGATACAAAGAGTTTTCTTTTTTGCTTTAATCTTTCTAGGAAAAGTGAACTGTGACCAGATTCACCAATTTCGAAAATTGAGTAGAAATTTAAAGCAAATTCCAAAAAGAAGACCTTAAAGAATATTAAGATAGCACAGAAAGATGCAAGTTCAGAGAGGTTGATGAATGTATCTGATAAACTAATCAAAGCACTCTTTGAACTAACAAAGTTAATCTTTAAAGTTTCTCTAAGAACAGAGGACCTATCCCTGGGCTGAAAAAGAAAAAGATATGAAAAAGGATAGAGAAGACATCTTGAGGAATTCTGGGTAATTCAGTGCACTTTGAGTGCCTTGAAGTATTTTTAAACTAACAAGAAAACATTTATAGAAAACTAAATGTTATAATAAAGTGACAGAAAAATAGAAAATGTTTTATGGATCATGACAAACAAGCCTAAGTTCATCCTTTGACATGAAGGGAAGATGGAGAAGGTATTCTAGAGAGAGAAACAGAAGCCTTTGAATTGCTTTGACACTATCCTTTATCCTTAAAGGCTGCTTGTGTAATTGTGTGTAAAACTCATTTTACAAGAATCTCACTTGTTACTGGTTTTTTTTTAAAAAGTTTGTGATCTTGACATTACTGAGAGAAACTCAGATACCTTCCCCATATTAGTGAATTAATACAGATTTAGGATCAGATTTTCAAGCTAAAAATGGATCTTCTATCATACTTTTGCTTCTGAGTAATTATGCAGGCAAAGTAAGTCCACATGTCACAGCAACTGAGGCTTTGTTAAAAAAGAATTGATTTCTGATTAATATTAACCTGCTTTTGTTCTGTATCTCAAGAGCACACAGAGAAATAAAATTTTTCCTCTATCCCTCAAATTATTACTTTCTGTTAGTATTCTTCTATTTGTTTCAAGCAGCTAACACTAGCTGCAAAAAAAATGTATAGTATAATTCTCTCGTTTTAATTATTCAAAGAATCTGAAGCTTTCCATTTTTCAGCCAAATTCTTAGTCTTTGCATGAGGCAAATTCTATATGCAAACATACAACAAGTGTAGTAAATGTTCATCCCTTCTTAATTATCTTATGAAAGGAATCTTTTGAAAAGGCAATAGCCTGAATAGTAGAAGACCAAAAACTGTAATGTGTAGCTTGCCATACAAAATGTGATTTATGAGAAGTTTGCACAAAGCTTTTACAGACATAATTAGTTTGAATTGTCTGAGCTTTTATTGCAAGGTGTTTTGCTTTTTTGGTTTTAGTTTTCAGTTTCTTTTCTGCATCTTGGGTTTTTGTTTGTTTTTTTTTTTTTTGCCATGGTCTACTGACTTTTCTTGCTTTTATTGAAACAAAATGGCTTGCCATTCATTGGACGTAGTCTGATATTAGGTAGATGAGTGTTTTATATATAAGTACACTGTTAAATAATAGTAGAATCATAGAATCATAGAATAGCTAGGGTTGGAAAGGACCTTAAGGCCATCTAGTTCCAACATAAGATTTTACAGTGTGTGTTTCCCTATTTTTTTTCCAGGAGAACCTGTTCCAATTCTGCCTATTACTTTCCATCACCCACATATTTCCTATTTATTATAGGTAAGTGCTGGAGTTATAGGTGTATGAAGAGAAGGATTCATAGGGATTTCAGCAAAAAGAAGGATTCATAGGGATTTCAGCAAAAAGAAGGGTTCATGAGTTGTCTGAGACAAAAATGGGTTAAGGTATTCACAAAATACATTATTTGGATTTTCTGGATGAAGCAGAAAAGATTAATTCATGCATTATCAAGTCTGATCCTGCTCAGCTGAAGATGAGCAAAATCAGAAATACAGTTATGATACATCTAGTAGACCATGAATGGCTTAAAATATTTTCCTTAAAACATAAAAAAGTGTCAAGAAAGGAAGGAGAGCAGCTGTGCTGATGTCTGGATGAAACAAGGAGCTGGACAGCACAATCTGCTTGTTATTGGTCTCAGCCATGTCAATAATATTACACATAGTTAAGTTGTGCTGTAAACAAATCTGTCTTTCATCACGTACTGCCAAGTACACGTGGCTTCCGCAGCCTGAACCATTGCCTTTTAGGTAACGTTTTAGCTATGAAACTTCTATTATGACCAGGAGCTCATATTCTTTTAAAGTTTTGGGCCATATCGCCCTCTTTCTCTGTACATTACATTCTTAACTCCATGCTAAATCCTGAGAAAATTTTTACAAACTAAGGTTTTCAGATTAGGTATGCTTTTGCACTACTATATCAGTTATGTGATAACTACTTCCTACAGCTTTGCAGTTTGTTGACTTAAAGACATTTGAAGCTGAGAGGTGTTTGCAAACTTAATTCTTCTTTTCCTAGAAATACAACAGATTTAAATAGATTATTTTGAGATTCTTTTAGAGGAAGTGGATATTTGCAATAAAAGTATTTTTATTCAGATTTTTAAAGTTCAGGAATGGGAGCTGTCACAGCAAGTTATAGCATAGTAATAGCCAACATCAACTGTGCATTTTACACATACACATGGCTGACTGAATAGGAACGTAGCAATATACACTGCTTAAGGAGAGGAATTGTTTAAAGTGGCAAAACATATGGGGAAATAACCTCTGAATACAGGATCAGGAGAAGACAGTGACAAGAAATTGGATGTACTAAGCTCTTAACCTTTCCTTTGAGGCATGTGACCATATTATTAAAGAAATTCTGTCTGAAATCTGTCCTAAGAAAATCTGTCATATATCTGTCCTTTTTCCTTTTGCAGCTATATTTTGTTCCTAAAACAAGTCATGTTCCTGAAAATTTAATTCAGCGTGAGTTTAAGGGATCTGGGTTAAGCTCTAATTCTTAGAGGTCTAAAAGATTTCAGAATTAAGTTCTTGCAGTGACTGCAAAAGGCCAGTAGAAATTTGTTATTCTTGAATATCTTAAGGCCTTGGCACTGACACATCATTCTTTACCTGTTTTATGTTTTGTTTGCCTTAATCTATTTCTCATATGATTTATTACTAGAGTTCATTAACATGGGAGTTGTGCTAACACAGCTTTATTGTTGCCAGTGTCAGATGAGTATTTCTACAAGGCACAGCATTGCTAATAGCTGTGGCAGCTCTCCCTCTGTACTATGCCAAACCTCACAGTGTGTCTTATTGTCCTTGAGTAACCTAAGGAGCACACATCAAAACTTTGATTGATGACTGCCTGTACTACACTACACATATTCTGTACTGTATCCAACCATGGGGAGTATTGGTGCCATAAAAAAAACCACAAAATGCACACACATGGATCAAGAAGATGCTGACAATCATGGAGCTCTGTGCATCTGCGCCTTCAGCTAGTCAGCAAGCTGGAATACACTGCCTAGGGAGCACTAGTTAATTCTACACAGCAAGTTTAATGTCTCAAGTTCAGACTTATGGCTAAAACCCACTTTATTCACTAACTCCAGTGTTCTGGCTCTAAAAGTATTGAATTCTGGGAGTTCTAGCAGTTCTAGAAGGCCTTTCCAAGGGACTAAGATTGACTCGTTATGCCATGTAGATGGAAGGAGAGCTGGCTGAAGCTGTAACCCAGAGAGGAGAATTTCACCCATTCAGTTCCCAGGTCTCAACTTCCATTCTTTAATAACAGTTAAATGGCTGCACCTTTAAAAATTGTTTATGTTCTTCATCATGCTCACATTCTCAGATTGCTTTTAATTTTGCACTGAAATCACCCAAGGCTTTCAAACAAGAGCTTTTGCGAGTTACAGGGGAAACTTTAGAAAACTATTTCTCTCAGCCTGTAGTTCTTACTCCAGCCTGCCTGTAGTGCCAGGTTCACCAATGAAAAATATTTAGTCTGCATTAGCTCATGAGATGTAGTACAAACTTGAAAACACATGGTGAGCTCTCTGGAGAGCAAAAGGAAAATTATCTGATGATGTATGGAGTTGAGTTTTGTTTTGTTTGGTTTGGGTTTTGGTTTGGGGGTTTTTTTTTACAGTTTTCAGTGAAATCTTAAGATTATCTTTCACAGGGTTACCAAGACATAGTTACACTAACCTGAAAGCTAACTTGAAATGTGTGTAAAATACATGCTTTTCTTATAAAGTGTAGGAGAAAGGGGTAGTAGTAACACATCCTTTTCTGGATTGTGGTATTGAACACACCAAACTATTAATAGTCTAGTGATACATGACCTACACTGCAGTAAGACGATGGTCGGCAGAACGTGGATGTGGTGAAGAAAGAAGAGATAAAGTGACTCTTTCAGCACACAGTTAAATCGCTGTGTCACGATTCTTGTCCCTGCTCCCAAAATAGGGTATAGTCATTTAGCTGATAAACTAGTGCTACTAGAAATCACAACATATCATTGAACAACTCTGAAAATTTGACACTGTAAACTAAAGTTCTTAATAAATGGATAGCTGGGAAAAGGGTTTGTGAATTGTATACTCGGACTGAGGTACCCTCCTTTTTAGCTGTTCACACTCAGTTTTTTGTCTAGCTCCTGCTTCCTTTCATGTTCTTGTAGGTGCTCATGAAACATATCTGCTGGATTTAAGGTAATCACAAGGAATAGCATTTATTAAAGGTCATATTATGTGAAAGTTATTTTTCTGGGAATACATATTGGCCAAAATGTATGCATTTAGGAGACTGAGGTTTTACTGCCAGTGTTCTACTTATTTCTTTCACAGTTGGTACATGAAGGTGTTCTCACTGAGTCGTTACCAAATTTATTCACTTCTTGGCATACTCTCCAACAATCTCCTCCTCCTCTTTTTTACCCACATCAACCACCTTTGACTGCAGCTAGCCAGGTGGTTCACACTGACTTAATAACTTATAAATTCATCTTGCATTACTGTTTCTACCGAACACAATCTCTCACTTCCAACAGAATTTCTCAGCTAAAGAAATAAACGGGGTTACTTCAGAGTTTAAATAAATGTGAAGTGTGTCCTTAATCAAGCAGTTTAATCAAACACATCACTGAGTCCTTCTAGTGTATTATTTTCATCTAGCTCACATGAGACATCCATTATACGTTTGATCAGTTTTAATTCTTCAGAAACTTTAATCCCTAGCACAGGCTAAGGCTCCACATTCACAACGAGAAAATAGAATAATTCCTGTATCCCTTTATGCAGAGAAGGGTGGACCTTTCACACATGAATGCCTTGGGCCTTCATTTAGTGTGGCATCCATAGCAACTTTTAAATATTCCTGAACTTGCAATGAAAAGCCATATTTGGGTATTGCCATTATTTAGTTATCAAAGGCAAATACCTACAGAAACTTGCAGCTGCAATTATCTGAATTTGTGACAATTTTCCTGCCTATTGAGTACTTCAGTTGCATTTATTATTCAAATACTCAGATTTCTGGGAGTAAAAAGGATTCCAAGGTGTGCTTAACTGACAGGTTCACGATTTTCTCTCAAAATATTTGACATCATTTACAACTGAAGTTTTAAATTCCTATTGAAATTTGTTTGTCAAGGAGTAACACAGCTTATTATGCTTGAAACTGGGTATAAATTATGAAACTAAACCAATAGAAAACAGAAAATTTTGAGTTCGCATGTCTTGGTTTTTCTAGAGTGGCACTTCTGCGTAGTTAATCGGAAGGTCAGAGAATCACGTGGGCCACACAGGGACTGATATATTCAAAACCTAGTAATAATTGAGGTCAGATGTTAAAAACAAAAATCAGTAGGGAAAATGTGTCTGTGTTTCAGAAGAGATCCAAGGTCATTGTGACTACTGAATGACAAACATTTCATTCTTGAATAGTGTGAACCTTCTGAAAACTCAGAAAAGCATATGCTTGTACAGCAATTGACACAGTGTATAGCTGATTGCTTATTTGAGCTTGTTTTTAAATTTAATACATATCTTGAAATGTTCTTGGAGGTTTGATTTTGGCTTCCTATTTTTTTGTGTTATGAAAAACACCACATCTATGTGTTGGCTTTCTGATCGCTGTCACTGGTTGCATAGTCACTTTGCATCTCTTTTGGCTACAGTTCTGAAGGACAAAGAATGTCACCTCAGCCTGACTCGTCAGACTGCCATATCATGCCTACATTTACCTTTGTTGCCCTTCTGCATACACCATAGTTTAAGAAAAACCATATATGTATCATATGGATTATATATCAAGAGAGGAAACATGGTCAAATTTAGAGGAAACTAATCTCTTTATAAATCTGATATAATTTGTTCTGCTTAAATCACATATACTTTGAAATCTAAAACCTTAATGGTAACATTTTATGTGACACTATGACCAATTTATACTTTGTAAAAGTATGCAGGCTCAAAAGTATGAGCTAGATAAGTGACTGGTTGAACTGGCAGACTTAAAGAGATTTGATCAGTGACATCAAGTCCAGCTGAAAATGAATTACTAGTGGAGTACTCCAGGGGTTGATGGGGGGGGGCAATACTGTATAACACCTTCTTTAATGACCTGGATGACACGACAAAATGCCTCTTCATCAAGTTGCTGTGTCCAGACCTGGGCTTCCCAGTACAGGACATACACAGGGAAAGTGGAGAAAGTCCAGCAAGAAAATGAAGCTTTGAAGGTGATTGAGGTATTGATGCACATGTCACAGTAACAAGCTGAGAAACCTGGAACTGTTTCCCTAGAGAAGAGAAAAATAAAGGAGGATGTTATGAAAATGTATAAATATCTGACAGGACTGCCTAAAGAGGACAGAGACAGGCTCTTTTCAGTGGTGCCCAGTGACAGGACCAGGGACAACAAGCACACATTTTAACACAGGAGATGCTGTCTGGACATCAGGAAACACTTTTTCATTGTGACAGTGGCTGAGTACTAGCACACATTGCCCAGACAGGCTGTAGAGACTTCATCTTTAGAGATATTCAAAGCCCAACTATAGCCACCCTTGAGCAACCTGGTCTAGGTATCCCTCCTTTCACATAAAAATATGAATGGTAGCTTAAAAAAAAAAGACGAGTACTATGTGAGAACAAGGACAACTGGCAAAAAGGGAGGATAACTTCAGAAAGATAAGTCAAAAGTACAAAGAGGAAGGTAAAAAGATGTGATGTTAATTCTGGAAATAAAATGTCAAATCACAAATGAATAGCTGCCCTCAAAAAGGAATTATTTTTTTCTGATTTTTTTTCCAGTGACTGTCTGTAAGGTCCCATGTTTATCTCCTCAGTTTAGATGATGGTTTTCAGATTTGTTGAACATTCACAAAGAAATAGTTCTGAAAGAGCTTCCCGCCAGTATGAACACAAAGGAGAAGATATAAAACTGCATAGGAAAGGTGAAGCAAAAGATTCGTAGGAGAGGGAGAAAGGGAGCAAGGAATACAAACTTTTGCAAACTAGGTGGATGCAACAGTAGAAAAGCACTGTCAATATTAATACTGCTTATTTTTCATATTAGAGTTTATATGTCATTGTAGCTTTATTATCATGTTGCTATATTATATTTTCCTGGCATTTGATCTACTAAATATCTGGAGAAAGAAGAGGCAAAATTTTACTGTTATGATGTTATATCAGAAATCACCTGTATTTGAACAAGTAAACTTCTGTGTGGGATCATTTTTATTGCCTATTTAGATCAATAGTAGTTCAGAATTCAAAAATAAGGTCTCTGTTAATCCATCAAACTGAGACAAGTGAAAGCTACAAGAAGATCAAGGTTTCTCTCATAAAATTGCCTGTCAGAAGGCAATTGTCTTGTGCTAAACGAAATTGTTGTCTGCTTACAGAATCTTTGGGCAAAGACAGTAGAAGGGAATGTGTCTGGCCCCATTATTTACAGTTTGACTAAATGAAGCTATTAGAGACACCCTGTAAAAACTGAATAACATTACTGAAGCCAAATGTTGTGAAAAAAATGACATTTTTACATTGCAGATCTATAGCCATTATGCACAAGGATGCTTTTAAAGGCATTTCTAAACTTTCATAGACAAAAGAAATTGTACCCTGTGGCTGCATGAAATCCAGACCATTTGCATAATCTCTGAGAAATATACCAGTTTTCAGTCATGCATGAACAAGGGAAGCTGCAATGACACATCTATTACAGTTCTGTGCTACCACATCTTGATGCAGTTTCTGGCTCATTTTAGCCTAAATTTTAGCTTTTTCTTATTAAATGATGCAGAAGAACCCATTATGTAGCAGCTCCAATGGATTTGTGAGGTAAATCCACAAAGCAAATTTCCTATATGTTCCCCAGTGGATCTCTGGTTTCTTTCAGTAATTATTTTGCCTGTCAGTCACTGTAAGATTAAATAGCTACCTGGCTGTGGCAGCATGAAACTTCAAATCTGACAAAAGGTGGTTGGGGAAGTTACTTTAGAAAATAGTTAAAAAGAAACCACCCCAAGTGTCACATCAGTCATCAGTGGTCCTCCTCAATCCTCATTAGAAAGACAGCAGGAGATCAGATATTATGAGACTACCACAAAGTTATGCAGGTTATTTTTAATGATACTTAATTTTAACAACAATAAATGCAAATCACAATGTCTGGGAAGAAAAAGGTATTGTAATTCAATAGAGCTTGTAAGTAGGAAGATAAACCTAGCATAAAAAAATTAACCTTTCAAAGAATATTTAGATGTTAAGAGACAAACCGCCCTTAAAAAAGTTTAAAAAGTATTTTAAAAGCATTTTTCAAGTAACCAGAATCTCAAGGAAATAGGTTTCTTCATGAATAGTTTAGAGGAGAAAGGAAAAGAGAAGATTTGTGAAAAATACATTTGAAAACCTGTTTGTGCTCACCAACATACAATTATCTCCAATAAAACTGCAGGAAAAGGGACTCAGGCTGGGGTTCTCTTTCCAAATGACAGTACTTTCAAGAAGTAGTACTGGTTTGGTCCTTGTCTCGTAATTGAGAAGTGTCTCAGGTAATGCTTAAGAAACAACTGGGACTAAAATATATCTGATGTCAATTTCACTGGCCTCTTAATTTGCATTTTCTTAATTTTATGGCTCTATTTTATAATTGGCTTCTAATTTTACCACAAGGAATTTACTTCTTTGCCTTGCTAGAGTACACTTATTCTCCTGGTAGATAAAATAAAATAATCTGTTCCACTACAGACCCAGATTAATATGAAACTTTAATGTGGATACTCTTTTGCAAAAAGAGGCGACGTATATTATAATGAGATTATGTTCTTCTATTGCCACATCTTAGAAGGGTTCAGCTAGCTACAGTTGCACTAAGACCAAAAATAAACCTTCTTGGGTCTATCACTTTATTTGGTCTGGTATCACAATGATGTTTCTAGAATTCACTTGTGTCTCAGTTTTAATTTTGTTGTATTTTCTGGAATATAGTACTTACTTAACTCAAGTGTGTGACTGTACAGCTTAAATTAGTCTCCAGTAACAGACATTTACATGACACCCCCATTTCCTTGTAAAGTCCATAGAAGTTAGCAAAATCCAGTTCTTCTAAGCCCTATACCTGTTTTTAGGGATGAAAACATAACTTTGTACTAACAGCATCATTTCTTGCTCATATGCATTTGCAAATGGATGATCCTGTTATCCAGATCCATTAAAGCAGTATTATGCTGTATTAGGAATTTAGCAATCAGTGAGAATTTTATTATTATTTGTAGAGTGAAGTTGCTATTATAATTCAAGCAAAAAAAATTGAGCTGCAAGATACTGAGATGACATTAAAAAGCCTCAATAGATATATTGTTATATATATATATATTATATATAAAGCAATAAATATGATTATATATATATATATAAAGCAAGGGAATATCTGCTAAAAAGAAACCCGCAACTATAGATTTCACTACCACCCACACTAAAGTAAACATTTTTAAAACCGCAATTACTAAGCAGCATGAATAAGAGGCATAGCACACAGCACTGACCCAGCTCCATGCGAAACGTGTAAATAAAGATTTTTAGTGTGTAGACACAGGAACACCTAAGAAGAAAGATAAAAAGTCATCACAAAATGCAGATAACTTCTGAGACATACTATTGCAGAAATCTAGAAACTAAGATGATGGGCAGCGTTTAACAGATACTTATTTTAAATGCCATTACAAGTTCCACAATGCTGAGCTTTATCTTCTAAGATTTGCAAAACTCATATTCCTCACTGAAATTCCTCCTATTTTTAATGTTGGAAATCTTATCCTAAATGCACTTGTCAGTCCTAAATATCTCCATTGAAAATTCTATTTGGTATAGTTTTTACTATATGCTATAAAAGAATATACTTTTCTTACTTATCTTACCAAAACAACTATAATAACTGATATGGTTTATTTTATGCACTGTTAATATCATACAGTGAAACGACATGAGAGAATTTTGGAAGTTTAACCTGTTAGTTCTCAGGTATGCTTTTTATGTGGCTGTAGATGATCACTCTAGAATATGAATAAAAATTGCCAAATAGCTTCCTAGCACTGTAGCTATCAAGTTCTAAGAGCAAGGATTTTTCATTTACGTTTTCTGTTTTCTGTTACATAGATCTTACATGAAAAATCCAAGTAAAAGGATTCTCCTTTCTTTTGGAGACCTGCTTGCCATGTCCGGCCAGCTTCATTATTGAAAAACTGGCATGGTTGTGTTTCAGAAGGACATTTGGTAAGTTTCATGTTATTTTATTAGGCTTTAAAATTGGCGCAGAAAAGCAAAATCTAAGAGCAATAATAATATAGATTTTAAAAAGCTCTAGCCTCCCTGATAGCTTGTGTGAAAAATTTAGTGGGCTATGTATTGGGGATGTGATTCTGATAACTTTAGCACTGTTTATTTTAATACCTTAAAAATATTACTTGTGGGAGTAGCCATATTGGTTGCAATTAAGATTGCTTAATGCTTTGAGGGTTTATCATCTACGCAACACAGCTAAAGTTAGTAGCCTAGGCCACTAATGGACACAGGCAGTAGTTTGCATCCTGTTTTTCTTCTGGATTACACAGAATGCAGGCTGCTAGATTAGGTGTCTGAATATTATGTGGTATGAATACTCTCTCCTTAACCTGCTTTAAAATCATGTGCTTAGAGATTTGTCATAATTTATTCATAGGACTCATGCTTTTGATCCTCAGCTTCCTTCTGTCTCTGAAATGATCAGTGCTTTAAAATACACACAGATTTCACCTGGACAAAAGAGTGAGTGAAAGAGGATCAGCTATTTAATTCATTGTATTTAAAGATAATTTGTCTAATGAAATACAGAAAGATAGACTGGTTCCCAAATATCCTGTTTAAGAAAAGATGTCTAAAGTAGTCACAATAAACCAGACATTTTTATTGAAGTAACCCCAAAATTGGTCATAGTTCTGAAATTCTATGATTTTGGTCCACCCTTCTTCCTCTTCTGAAAGTTGAGTTAGAGGCCAAGGAGACTAACTGAAAAACTACTGTTTAATGTCATGACACTTACATCTTAGTGATTATGTGGTACATTTACTGACATATTTTGCTTGGGTGTGACTGAAATTGATTGTGCTTTACTTCATCTTAAAAGGACTTGACTAACATCAGTTCCTAAAAAAACAAAACCATCTTATTGGTCCTTCTATGCATTTAAGCATTTTAGCAGTGTTCAGGTTGGCAGCATCAGAAGGCTTCATAGAGAACCTGTATTTCATGACCGCCTTTAGGCTCAGCTGGAGGGAAAAGAGTTGAACCCCTCTGTCAGCACCAGACACGTGTTTACGTCATTTTCAAGCAAGAAGTTTTTCCTTAAATAGCTTTACATTATAATTATTCTTTTGTGAGTGACAAAATTGAAGATAGAATTAAGTCATTTTGCAGTACTCTGTAAATAAGCATCTCAATGTTTTTTCCCCACTCAGACATTTCGAAACCAGAAACATTTAATTTTGTCAAACCCCCCCTTCAGTCAAAGAAAAGAAATAACCTTGGCATTGAAAACATGCCTGAAGAAAGGTCATCCAAGCAAGCAGTCCTTTTCAATTTATAAAAGCCTCAAAATAGTGGCTTAAGAGGAAAACATCCCTTAATCATTCTAATGACCATTGTAAGTGCATTATATATTTTATTTGCAAAATGGTGTATGGCAATCATATTGAAGATATGACTGGAAGCAAGGAACATAAAACTGTGGCCCCTGCTGGGGGCAGCTAAGGGGAGCTGTTTTGTCTAGCAAATATCTGCACTGCCATCCATGGAGGACCCCATGCCAGAGTAAGTGAATGTCTCCTGAAGGAGCTGTGGTCTGTGGAGAGCCCACACTGGAGGAGGGGAAAAGTGTGAGAGGGAAGAAGCGGCAGAGGAGCTATTATGGACTGACCACAAACCCCATCCTCCACCCCCTTTCTAGTGGCATCTGGAGTGAAAGAATGAAGTGGAGCCTGGGAAAGAGAGGAGAAAACGTGTGGGCTTTATGTTTGGCTTTTTGTTCGCACTATCCAAATCTATTTTAATTGGCAATAAATTAACTTAAATTTTCCCCAAGTTGAGTCTCTGTTGGCAACAACAGTAATTAGTAAGCTATCTCCCGGCTTTTACCTCAACCCACAAGCTTTCCTTTTCTTTCTATTTTCTCTGCAGCTCATCCTCCTAAAGATAGGGTCATAATGACTGAGCAGCTGGGTGGGCTTTTGGCGATTGGCTTATAGTCTTATATAAGCTATCCTCCTTTCCCCTGTCTTTGCGTATTCTGTTAACTGCCTGCTAAGTTATAGCACCTTTTTGGGTAAATAAAATTAATCTCAACAAATTTGGCCTATTTTATCTTTACAGTGAGACAAATTATGCTCCATAAACACCTGTTCCTATCCTTGATTACAAACAGAGTTTGGAGTGATTAAATTAGCTGCAGATGAGTGCTGTAGGCATGAGAAGTTAGTCAAGATTAATGCAATCCTTTATGTCCACAGCTATCCTGAGGTTTTAGGTGTGTGTGTGCAGCAGTACATCTGTTCTGTAGGGAGCTTCAAAGCAGACATGAAAATGGGAAGTTTTGAGCTGTTGAATAAGGGAAGTAACTAGTGAAATCCCACATTAACGAGTTTAGCTGAATAGTCAGAGCTCCTCTGTGAAGTCTTATGACTGACAAAATATTTTCTAGATTAGCAAAATGATAATCTGTTCTTTATCTATGTAAATTAAATAATACATTCAAACAATAATCTCAAAATCAATCTTCATTAAAGATAGGAGGTGATTTCATACAACTATAAATTTCTTTTCTCTAAATATTATTCTCTAAATGGTGGCAAAAATAATCTGCAGATGCAGAGATAGTAGGAATGTATACTAATGATACAATGTTAAAGTAAATTCATAGTAACAGTAAAGTAACAGCAAATGAACTTGGAGTTTCACAAGTGGGCTATCCTAAGAAGAGTATTCTGTATTGCAATACTTGCATTTGAAAAGGTGCATAAAATAGTTTATTGTAGGATTGTCAACTGGTTGTTCATTGATTAAAAAATACACTTGTAACACGTGTTGTGGTAATTGGTAAATCTATATATCACCTCTTTATAAAGAAAAGAAAAAAGTAAAGCTGTCTTTTAAAAATATGGCTTCATCCAAATGTTTATGACCTTCCTGTAATGTCTATATAACCTGCAGTTTTGCTGTCTAGTGTAATGAATAATCTACATTTTTTGTTGTTCAGTTTAATAAAACCACTTTATATAACCTCTTCAGACCGATTTGTTTATGAGGTACTCAATGTTTAACAGAACTAACTTAGTCATAAATACTGTAAAGTGTATATCTAGGGAACTGTCACCTTCCTCACATCACTGACTGCTGGAAAAGAACGGCGGTGCAGAAAATATTCCTTAAAATTTTCTGAGTCAGACCGAGGATAGATATGTACATGCTCACATTAATGAGAGACCTCACATTTATAAGCAAGACTATTCTAGACTGCATGGATGTCATCTGTGTATATGTAACTGCAATTATAAAAAATGCAAATATAAATCAAGCCTGAATGCCTTCTAACCAAACCCCTCCTAAAACTACAGTTGTTTGTTTTGTTTTTTTTTAATGAGACATAGGCATATGAGATATACTGAGCATATATTCTATATTAATGCCTGATGTGCAATATCAATACTTTTTGTCTTGCTTTGAGTTATTTTTTTAAGTAGTTCTCTCCTGTGGCTTACCATAACTTAAGTAAACAAAATCTTTAATTTTGCTCTGTAACAAAAAAGGGAACTGAAAGTAGTAATGTTCTGGGAACACATGTAAGCAGATTCCTCCACAGCATGAAAATATTTAAATTGGACATAATCTGACAAGTGTGGCACATTTTTCAATTACAAGGTTTTTTTATCAAAAACACTAATTTCCAATAGACCTTATTCTGAATCAGAGTTGGTTAAGGAGAGACATTTATTGTTACAAGCCGTTTTAGGAAGGAAAAACAGTGAAACTCAGGTGATGCAAGAGTTTGTGTTTTGTTCACAGACCCCATGCTGGAGTTAGATCATGCAACCTGCAGCAAGGCCGGTAGAAATCCTTTGCCTGGTTTTGTGGGAATGGAAAATGGACACAGCTACCAAAACCAGCATCACTAGCTTGCTCTAAGACCTGATTCAACCCTGTCAGGACACCTATTGAAGATACTGCCTGTGAGTGGTTCCTGATGACATCCTTTTTCTTTCAAAGAGGAAATATGTTTCTTGGGGCTGTTGGCCAATTCATACTCTATTGTGTAAAGAAAAGTGGACATTCTTGCTATATAAGATGTATTATCTTAAAAATCAGACCCAGTAAAGAAAGGCATTCTTTCATTATGTACCACCTAAAAAGGCAGATCGAGAGAGAAAAATGTGGCTTTTATTATTTATTTGCAGAGACTCAGTATGTGAAGATGATTGGATTAAAATGAAAGGTAAGTACAGCATTCTCTTCTATAACACAGTGAGATATAATTCTGCTCCAATAATGTTTATGTTATCATAGAATCATAGAATAGTTTAGGTTGGAAGGAATCTTAAAGATGATCTAGTTCCAACCTCCTTGTCATAAGCAGAGACACCTCTCACTAGAGCAGCTTGTTAAAGACCCTGTACAACCTGGCCTTGAACACTTCCAAGGATGAGGCATATTACTTAATCATCAATTCCCCCAACATTTTTTTTTTTTTTAATTTCAGAAGAAATACTCCAAAAAATGTATACAAGAACAGTCTGGTTCCTGTTTAAACTTTTGATAGAATTGTTGTTTTCTCATAAACTATTTTGGCCATGTCAAATCCATATTTAGTAATTAAAATTCCCTGTGGAAGTTTTCAGCCAGCTCTACAGTTCACTGTAGCAATCCTTTTTCTTGAAATGGTGTTAAAACAGGACTGCCTGTAAAATTATTAGGGTTTTTTCTACTCAGAGTTGAACAATTGAGGTATTAAGATAAATTTCCTCCCTGATATTGCCTGCAGGTACAAATGTTCATATGATCTGTAAATCATAGCCTAAGGTTGTGGGGCAACCAGAGACAAGGAATCATTCAGTGTGATGGACATTTTGTACAACACATAGGAAGTCCGAAACAGAGGTGGGGTAGAATTCTCCCACCTTGCTTTTTTCTCTTGCAAAACCTTTCTTTATTCATGTTCATGGTCTGCTACCGAGGCAATGTTTCCCCACACACCAGGTTCATTTCCTGCACAATCCTGGCAATTCCCCAGGAGCCATATATAAAGGTCCTGAGATACTGTCCAGGCCACACTCCTCCTTAAAAAACACCCCATGGATCACATAATTCAACATTGTATTAAAAACACATAAAACACAAGATAATGCCTAAAAGCAAGATGTTCAGTAAAATTCTTCACAGGAAGTCTGTAGGATAATACACATACAGTCCAGATGCAGACGAGGGTTTTTTTGGCACAAAGTGCGTTCATTAAAGATGTAACCCCTGGGTAACTAAATAGCTCTTCTTAATCAAGTCTCAGTAAATTATGTGAGGAATGTGGTTCTTTTCAGAGGAAAACAATTTTGCCAGATAAGTGTGATTTTCACTGAAAGCATTAGATATCATGGTATCAGGGCAAAATCCAAGGTTTTGTTGAAAAATATGGACAAATTAGAGGTTATTAAGTAACTCTATTGCTGAATAATTTGTTAACATGGGACAATATCACAATTTGCTAATTTCAGCATAGAAACTGTTAAATCTCTTTTCCTAAAGCTTTCCATTTTGAGACAAATATCCAGCACAGGAAATTTCAGCCTGAACAGTTAAGGATTAACAAAGTAAAGTACAAATGAAATCAGAATGCTAAGGTAGCAAGAACTAAGCAATCAAAATAGAAGTAGCGTTGCATAAACAGATAATAACATGCCAGATTTCAGTTCTGCAGATGAAAGGCAGGGGTTCTGCTTGTGTAGTTCTCTGCTGTGTCTTCTTATGTTGAGAGAATTTTTTTCTTTGGCATCTGCATCGTTCCTTTTAACTTGCTAGAGAGCTAGATCAGTTGGGGTTGATTTGTATCATTATCCTCTCTGTACTGTTGGATTTCCCTGAAATATGGAACAACTATTTTAGGTGAATTCTGCATTAAATTAAATCACAAAAATGTACACTAATGCAGTAGAGTTGTATATGTATGTATGTATATGTATGTATTATGTATACTAATACAGACAAGGAGCAGATACTGGAGTGACTCAAGTAGTGACTTGGAGGATATGGATTTAGCAGCATAATAAGGATTAAGCATTCTGAGTTTATTTTTCTCTGTATGTATTGCATATCTTGAAGAAAGACTCATAAGACTTGGATGAAAACAGTTTCTGAAGTTGGCAGGGGATTGTGCAATACAAAGTTGATTGTTCAGAACATCAGGCACCTTGGCTTAGAAGCATGCAGAAGCATGTTAGAAGAAATAAGAGGCTGAGAATGTAGAATTAAAGAACTGTCATTAAAAAAATTACATAGTGCCTCATGTAGTAAGGCCCTCAGAGAATACCTGGATTCATGATAAAACAGTGCACATCTGGATGAGCACTGACATTTGACAATGTAGTGTTATTAAATTGTAAGAAGAGTCTCTGCTGTGGCTTTAATACCAGCTACCTAATGCTCTTCACAGGTAATTGTCTGATGCCCTTCAGGAGCTCACGCAGGCTACAGACTCCTTCTAGGGGCACTGAGGGTACAGGAAGCTTCTGCTGAAGGCCAAAACAGTCTCATAGTACAGGTAAAGATAATCACAGTGTGACTGGGGCCATGGGATTGAAGGGACTTGGGACTGCAGAGTTTGCTAGACTTTAGGAAAACTGAGTGCCTGCTGAAGATGAGAATCCACAGGATAGAGCCTAAAAAGCCAATATTTTCTAGCAAATGTGTTTGAGTGTCCTGTTACCCCACCATGTTAATTCAGAGGTCTCTGCTTTTTTGACATATATAATTTGTCATTACACACTTTGGGCACAAATATTAGATATGGAAAGTTACTGACAACAGATTTCCAAAACAGTCCCTGGTAGGGCCATTTTTTGATTTGTCTTTTGTGACTCATCCTTTATTTAAAACAGATATATCCTAAATATCATCCCTAGCCTGAAAGTTGATGAGTGAGTCCTCATGTATCACAGTTGCTAGGGAGTCGTATCTGTACTCCAAAGCCAAAATAAAGCACTGTGGATTGACACAAAGCTTAAAATCTAGCACTTATACAGACTAGGGACTGGATGAAAAATGGTAATGTGTTTTTAAAGTGCAGATGTGTAAACTGCAGCTGAAGCCATATCTGCATACAAAGCACTGCCAAAATAAAGAGTATAGTCTCCTGAAATTTCTGCTGACCTTATCATGTGCAAAGATGTGCCAGCTTTTGAGCTTCAGCTTTCTATCTTCTCAAAGGGCAGCATCTGGACTAACCAAACTCTAGAAGAAGTTTTCACTGAAAGAAGGATAAATGGTCTTCTCCCCTGGATTTATTATTACTTTATGAACACAAATTACTTTCTGTTGTTAACTCCTGCTTATTTGGTAGAATTGAGAAGGAAGCTGAAACTGAAAAAAGCTAATAAAAGTGACAACAATGATGGAAACATTAAGAGATATATATAATTTGAATTCAATCTTTGAGTTGAAAATCTTTAGAGAAAAAATTGTTACATGTGCTAAGTAATAACTGTACATTTTTCAGGTAAAAAATGTTGCAAGCATATGATATAAAAGACAATTTTTGCATTTTTAATGTATAAAAATGATGTGTTTATACTTGCTACAGCTGGCTTGAAACTTCTGGGACAATAAATACCAAATACATTTCAAATAGAAACCAATTAACTATGTAGTTTAAACAAATTCTTTATTAACCTAAAGTAAGTAAAAAAAAAAAATAATTTAACAGTAGTTAAGCTGTGTTCAAAGTCTATGTCCATAAATGCAATATCATTCACTAGAATAATTTTTAATCAGTGCCTCACTTGATGCACTGATTAAGATATGTGTTTTAAAATTTCAAAGGTCTCCATTGAAATTAGGTAGTACAGAATGAAGTCAACAGCTGTCTGACCCTACAGTTGTGTTATCTGAATAAGAAGGGGGGAAGGGAGGAATGTGATAGAAAGCCTGGGACTGCTACAGTCATTACAAAAAAAAAAAACAAACCTTGTCACAGGATGTGGTCCAGTGATAAACAAGGTCAGGCTAGCATGCCATCTGCCCATGGAATATCATGTGGATGTGTTGTTCTGGGTCTTTTACAGCTACATTGTCTTCAGTCGTTTAGAAAGGGAAGCGAAATTCCATTGGAAAAGAAATGCTGACTTAACAGCTAATTAAATGCAGAGTGAAAGAGGCAAAAACCAGAAATGTAGTATATTCTTTGCACGACAGTGAAAGCTGTGGCTGAAAATACTAGCATCTCACACCATGCATCATTTTCAAGTGTT
Source organism: Pezoporus occidentalis (assembly GCF_034315485.1). NCBI lineage: Eukaryota > Metazoa > Chordata > Aves > Psittaciformes > Psittacidae > Pezoporus > Pezoporus occidentalis. Next base: position 754,412 of record NW_026914829.1, read on the forward strand.
TTAAATGTTCAGCTGTCCTGCTTTGAAAGGTGTTTTTCTGGGAGCTGTTACCTTATTGGCAGTGGGCTCCATATTCTGGGCTCCTGTGGAGGGGTTGAACTATTATAATTCCTCAGCTGACTGCCTCATGCTCTGTGCACAGTGTGACAATTGGCTGGAGTTAAAAAATCTTATTAAAATTGCGTTTAAGACTGTTGCTTGAATGGGGCTTTGAAAACACAACACCAACAACAGTCAGAATTATAACTTTCTATTTCAATACAGAAAAGGATAATTCACAATTCTGCAAACATAAGGTACAACAAAAATACATGCAGAGTGGATATAAAATCCTTCTGTTTTATCTTTCCTTGTAAAAAGTAAAATTATCTTGTCTTTGTTTTTTTGAAAGCAAAGAATTAAATGCATTAAATAAGTGAATATATTTGTATTTCTCAAATTCGGCTATTTTTGTAGTTTATTCGCCCTTAACTGGCTTCACTTCGAGGCATATTCATGTCAATCAAGAAGTAGTTGATATTTTGCATTCTTTCGAATTATGAGAAGTAGTTAACTTCCTCTTTAAGATATTATCCATTTATGCAAGTCTGTGAATTCCTCTGCAGAAAGGTTTTAATTCAAGGAAAACTGCACTGGCAAAAGTGGAAATGGAAAGAAAAAAAAATTGTATGTTTTATTATCACATGTATTTAAGATCTTTATATGAATGTATTACACAGGCATCTATCCACAATCCAACCATAAAGCATTCATACATTGAGGTATGGGAGGCTCCTTCCCCTAAACCAGAGAGAAATTCTGCATGCCCCTATAGTCTGAATGCACACTGAGAATGGCCATTACAAGCCCTTGGTAAACTGCAGTTCTCATTGTATGTTGCCCAGAGATTGCTCCTTTTAGTTCTTTCTTGAGAAACACGAGTATCAAAGGACTATGAAAGGATGGGCAGATAGTGATTAGTGGCCTCACACAATAGTCAGCAGATCTGGCCAGCTTTATTAAAGTGAAAACAAAAAGCAGATTTCTATAGGGAGAACAGAAGCCACCCAACTTCACTGCATCCTCAGGCCTACATCTTAGAGGCTGTGTGGCCCTCTAACTCCTTATGGATTTCACCGAAATACAGTCAAGTGCAAAATTGGATGTACAAAATACCTTTACTATGCATTTCTTTCAAAAAATCACAGGTAGCCTGAAGTTTCTTTGCTTGCTTTTATTTTGCACTGTGTATCCATGGACATACTTTTTCAGTATTTTCAAAACTCTTCAGCCTATCACTGACATAGATAGCTACTTCAGCTCCCTGTCCACCTGACTTGTCTTTCCTAAAGAGCCTATAACTTTCCATTCCAACACTCCAGTTGTAGGAGCCATCCCACCATGTTTTTGTGATGCCAATGATATCATATCCCCATAGCTGCACACACATCTTTAATTCCTCTTGTTTATTCCCCATACTATGGTTGTTTGTATAGAGGCATCTGAGCTGAGCTCCAAATGAAGCCAGCTCTTTTGGAGCAGCTGAAATATCTCTGCATCACTCCGAGCATTTATTATAGGTGATGGCAACTGGCTGTGAGTGTTGGGATGGATCAGTGCTCCCCTCCCCCAACACATCTAGTTTAAAGCTTTCTTGATCAGCCTGGCAAGTCTACCAAAGCAGCGCGTAGTAGCTCCACCAGCCTCCAGTAGACCTGGCCTCCCAAATCGAGTCCAATGTTCTAAATGCCCAAACGCCTGACTATGGCACCACTGTTCTAACCATTTATTAACATGCTAAATCCACCTAGCCTTTTTAAGGTCCTCCCCTTTGACCTGGAGGATTGATGAAAAACCTATCTGAGCCCCAGAGCCCCTAACCACCTCTCCCAGGGCACTGTAGTCCTTCTTACCCTAACTATTCTATGATTCTATCTTGAATTTCAAAGATTCATGAATGCGTCATGTTGCATTCTTTACAGAAATAAATAATTGGGATCTTGACAAGACTTTTAATACTGGTTTTTAGCGTAGGTAGATCTTCACTTGATCTGTTTAGAGGCAGTTTTTACAAGTACTTTTAAGAACACATTACAGTGGTTTTGTTCTTTATATGAGGATTGATCTTGGTAGTGTGCCGCATAGCACACTATTATCCAGAAAATCATTCACATACATTCTTGCGGTCATGGAAATTATTTTTAAGGTCAGTTGAATACCTGAATATTCAAAAGTATGCATGGATTTGTTCTCTTGAGAAGCAGGATCTGTCTTGAGAAAAGCCCCCCAAAACCCAGAGGTTTATTACAAAGCTAAAAATAGTGGTCAGATGATCAGTTACTGTGGTTTGGTATGAAAACTGGTTTTATGGCCTTTAATTGGGAGCAGTGTTCAGTTCCTGGAAAAGAGAGAAAAAAATACTAAAAACTGTGGGAAGAGAAAGACATCCTTAATCTGCCCACCTGCCAATGTAGCTTAGCAGTTCTTACAACTAGTTTCAACTCACATGAAAGGGAAAGCTCACACCACTGCCTCTAATGATACTTTCCAGGTGATAAGGAAAAAGATTAGTATAATCATACATTACACAAACTTCTTTTTCCTAATATTTTAAGGCAAATACAAGTATTTTCATTCTGTCCCTTGGGGCAAATATTTGGCTAGAGCTGTGTGAAGCACTTATGTCTCATTTTACAATGACATTTCACAAAACAACACACAAAATTCAGTTATCACAGCTGGAGTTCAGTGCTTATGGTTTAGATGAGGTAGCGTGAAAGAAGTTAAACAATTTCATAAAATACCTCCCAGTATCTCAGGGATGCCCCAAAGTCTTTAAAACTTTAAAGTGACTCCTACCACTTTTCAGTGTAGGGTTGACAAGAACAGCCTCACAGAAATGCCAATTAAATATTTCCTCCATTCTCTTGCCTAGGAGTGGAAGGAAAAAAAATTCTGAGCTACTTCCATAAGAGCAAGGGTAACCTTAATACAACGTTTTGATGTGATTTATTCTAAAGGTAAAAATCAGAGAAGGTACAAATCACAGCAACAGTAGTTTTAACAGCCTTTCATGTTGTCAGTCCATACATAGAGCCAACAGGAATATTATAGAAAAACTACTGATAATACCAAAATAACAGTTTAGTCCAGAGCGCTCAATGGAAATGAACATTTATAATATACAGGTAGGTAACTGTGAGTTCCTAAATATCTCAGCATATATGCAGGGTCGTCATATAAGAATGAAAGATAACTACAGATGATAAACTTTAAAGCATAGCTACAGTAGCAAAATTTTAGTCCTTCTATTAAAAACTATATTCTGTCTAAACCTATTTACAATGTATCTATGGACACTTTGCTCTTCTTATTTGTTACACATGAGCCTTTCTTCTCTAAGTATCCTTTTTTTTCCCAGTTTTGATCAGATGACATCTGTAACGACTCTACTCTCTTTTGGTTCTTTGATCATCTTTAGCTATTGCTTATGACTTTATTCTCAATGCTTTTGAATCTTATATTTAAGTTCTTTCCTTGTACTTTTCCAGAAATGCTTTTATTTTTCTGCAAGTAAGTCCAAACTTAATCTGTGGCTTTGCTTGGATATTTTAAAGTGATATTCATTTCTTATTCTCTTTACCGCCTACACTTCAAATCTTTCCCTTCATGATCTCCTCTTAGTTCTTTTGCTTATTATTCTGGGCTTTAATTTCTACACTTGCTGTAATAATTTATTTTAGCAATAGTTTATTTTATCCTTCCCAAGGCATTTATTCCTTTAGCCTAGGGAATTCAAAACAGATTGCCTACTGAGTATTATCTTAATCAGAAAGGTAGCCCTCCCGGGCTCACTCTCGGCTAACAAGTCCCTCCACAGCATTCCTCTTTGAGTCTTTGATATTTCACTCCAATTTTACAGAAATTTAAATGTTGGGAGTCTTACTAGCAAATAAAAATGTTAGATGTTTCAGCTTTATATAATATAAAGACACTATCATGCATTTCTTATTATGAGATGTATTTCTGATGTTCAAACATTGCAACTGAGCTCACTGTTGGGTATTGAGTTTTGAGCACCCTATTTTGGATGCAGAAGGGAAACTTAGAAATAGGACAGAATCTGCAGCAACCTGAGTTGTGTTAGTTCTACTGCTTGTAGTAGGCATTTTAATAATACTGTTGAATAGCTTAATTTACACAGCATAATAGAACAGTATTTCTTATCTGATAGTACAATGACAGGAAATAAGACTTAAGTTTTAATATATTTTACATTTCTAGAAACACTATACAAGCTTTCAGACTGTACACCATGCATAATTTTCTATAAGGAAGCTGGTGATATTTAATAGTGCAGTGGCTTTTTAAGTTTAAAAAAGAGGTCAACAATATTTGAGAAGAAAAAAAAACAAACAAAACAACAAACTACCAACAGATTAGTCAGAGTTCTGCTTGAGTATCTATTTATTGAGGAAGACAGAAAGAAAGCTTGCTTGTGCAAAAACGAAACTAGTATATGTTGTGTCTCTAAGACTGAAGTGAAATGGTGAGATTAATTCAGTACTTATTTGTTGATCCCATAATTAATGACAATTCATATTACGGAATAAGTAAAATTTGGGATTAATAAAGTTGCATCTGCTTCATTATGCTGTGATTTTACAGTCTGCAAGTGTCTAGGTGAGCATACCTTTTCTTCATCAGGGGACATACCAAAGAAAAAAGAAAAAGAGACTGAAGCCCATATTAACTACAATATTAAACAAAACTACGTTTTGCAAATCACATCTAATGTTATGTTATATTTTTATAGTAACAGTTTAGATGCATGTATACACCATTATGTTATTCTAGAAGTCCTTAAAATACATCAAAAAATTTTTGAAGACATTTTACAGCATCACTTAGGAGAACATTATACAGCAAGCATGAAGGCAACAAGGTACAAAGAAGAAATCTGTACTGGGAGGTACAAGGTCAGATAGATATACATTTTGGATAATTTTCCTGCTGTTGAAGTGGTAACTGAACACTCTGGTAATGTTTATAAAAACTTCCCTAAAATATTCACATTTAATTGCCTGATATTCTGTCTCCTTTATACTACATTTAACTTCTTTAGTCTTTTCACACTTGAAAAGTCATTGACTGTCAATTATTTAAATGAACTTGAAAACTGGAGCTTCGTTCTTCCTCTATTTAGTAGCCATGAAGGAACTTTGAAATCCAAATGACATTCATAGCTGAGATAACTGGAGTTCCAGAGTAAAAAGGGGTTGAGTAGATAACTCATAAATAACACACTAAAGTAAAACTCTAACTTCTACATCACTGATAAGTCAAGAATGACTCATTACAAACTAAAATAAAAATAAAAATGCCACAAAACTGTGACTTAAAAAACATGATAGATAACAATTTTCCAGTGAAAACACACTGCTGGTATTTGTAACTTGGAAGCATGTCCCCTGACAGCTATGGCTGTGAGAGCCATGGCCACCAATTGTGACTCATCCCTTGTAAATAAGGTGCATTGGCTAAATGTATACCATCCCTTCATTTATATCACCTACAGATCAGACTGCTATTCCAGCTCCAAAAAGGGGCTGTATGAATGCAACATACTGTTTTCAATTGTCTAATCAAGAATTCAGACTTTTGTCAGCACAGAACTAGTGTATTTGCTTTGAGGCAGTAGGTGCAGGTTTTGCAAACAAGTAACTGGAGTAGTTGTAACCAAAGATGGACCTGGTAATCTGAGACTTGATGTTCATTTCTCAACACTCTTAAGGTTTCATTTGGGGATGGTGTTATCAGGTGTAGGACACTGACAGAATTCTCCTAATTGTTATCAGGTAACCTGTGGGACACCTACATAATCCATATCCTATACAACTGGTATCGCTGAGCTGCTGAGGAAAATTCAAATGAAAAAAGAGGCTTATAAAAGGTGGAAGCAAGGACAGGCAGCCTGGGAAGAGTACAGGGATGCTGTCCAGGAAGCTAGGGACCAGGTTAGGAAAGCTAAGGCCCAGTTAGAATTAAACTTGGCTAGGGATGTTAAGGATAACAGGAAGGGATTCTATAAGTACGTAGTGAATAAAAAACAGACAAGGGACAAGGTAGGCCCCCTCAGGAAGCTCTCAGGAGAACTGGCTACACAGGATTTGGAGAAGGCTGAGGTTCTGAATGACTTCTTTGCCTTGGTCTTCACTGGCAAAAGATCTGACGGCACCACCCAAGTCTTGGAAGGCAGATGCAGGGACTGTGAGAATGAAGACCTTGGGCCCATTGTAGGAGAGGATCTGGTTGGAGATCATCTTAAGAACCTGAACATACACAAGTCCATGAGACTCGATGAAATCCATCTGCAGGTCCTGAAGGAGCTGGCAAAGGAAGTTGCTAAGCCACTGTCCATCATATTTAAAAAAATCATGGCAGTCAGGTGAAGTTCCTGACGGCTGGATAAAAGGAAATATAACCCCCATTTTCAAGAAGGGGAAAATGGATGACCCAGGGAATTACAGACCAGTCAGTCTCACCTCTGTGCCTGGCAAAATCTTGGAGCAGATTCTCCTGGAAGGCATGCTAAGGCACATGAAAAACAACAAGGTGCTTGGTGACAGCCAGCATGGCTTCACTAAGGGTAAATCCTGGCTGACCAATTAGATGCCCTTCTATGATGGGGCTACAGAACTGATGGACAGGGGTAGAGCAGTTGATGTCATCTACCTGGACTTGTGCAAAGTGCTCGACACTGTCCCACACAACATCCTTGTCTCTAAATTGGAGAGACATCAATTTGATAGGTGGACCACTCGGTGGATAAAGAAATGGCTGGATGGCCTCACGCAAAGGGTTGTGGTCAAAGGCTCAGTGTCCAGTAATGAGTGGTGACCCTCAGGTTTTGGGACTGGTCTTGTTCACCATCTTTGTCGCTGACATGGACAGTGGGATTGAGTGCGCCCTCAGCAAGTTGGCCAATGACACCAAGCTGTGTGGTTCAGTTGATACCCTGGAGGGAACGAATGCCATCTAGGGGGACTTCAACAAGATTATGAGGTGGGCTGATGCCATCCTCATGAAGTTTAACAATGCCAAGTGCAAGGTCCTACACCTGGGTCGGAGCAATCCCAGGCACAGCTACAGGTTGGGCAGAGAAGAGATTCAGAGCAGCCCTGCGGAGGAGGACTTGGGGGTGCTGGTTGATGAGAAAATGAACATGAGCTAGCTTCAGTGTGCACTTGCAGCCCAGAAAGCCAATTGTATCCTGGGCTGCAGTAAAAGGAGCATGACCAGCAGGTCGAAGGAGGTGATCCTGCCCCTCTACTCCGCTAGTGGGACCTCACCTGGAATATTGTGTGCAGTTCTGGTGTCCTCAACATAAAAAGGACATGGAACTGTTGGAACAAGTCCAGAGAAGGGCCACGAGGATGATCAGGGGACTGGAGCACCTCCCGTATAAAGATAGGCTGAGAAAGTTGGGGCTGTTCAGCCTGGAGAAGAGAAGGCTGTGTGGAGACCTCATAGCAGCCTTTCAGTATCTGAAGGGGGGCTACAAGGATGCTGGGGAGGGACTCTTCAATAGGGAGTGTAGTGACAGTACAAAGGGTAACAGGTTAAATCTTAAACAGGGGAAGTTTAGATTGGATATAAGGAGGAAATTCTTTCCTGTTAGGGTGGTGAGGCACTGGAATGGGTTGCCCGGGGATGTTGTGAATGCTCCATCGCTGGCAGTGTTCAAGGCCAGGTTGGACGAAGCCTTGCGTGAGATGGTTTAGTGTGAGGTGTCCCTGCCCACGGAACTAGATGATCTTATGGTCCTTTCCAACCCTAACTGTTCTATGATTCTATGATTGTAAAATATTAATGTCCTGAAATGTTCTCAGATCTGAGTGATTTGAGCTTTCTTTCAAAGAAAGAATGTTTCTTCTGTTCAAACAGGAATTCAATGATGCATAGGTTAGCTGGGATCCATTTTAGCACCATGCTGAATAATGCTCTTTAAAGAAAGCACAGAGAAAGGGGAAACTATCAAATGATATGATACTCTGTATTAAATCATGTAAGTGATCAAATTTCCTCTGCCTCTGAAAGGAAAGACGGTTGTGATTCTTGATTTTTAAACTCCCTATTATGTCTACCAACCTAACTAGAAAATCTGTAGTCAATTGTGGTACAAAAATGGGCACTGCTGAAAAACAAATACAATAATGTCCACAATGTAGCTGTCAAAACAACGCTTTTGTCTATTTAAGTGTTTGAGAACAGTGGCATTGCACATCCTTGGTCTATTGTCAGCAGTTTATTAGAAGACATACACTGTCCTTGTTCTACATAAACAATTCATTTCAACAGTGTTGTATGCAGATTAAAATCAGTATGTGGTTCAACTAGTATTAGTGCTTTGAGAAATTGCCTTCTCTCCTGTGATATTTTTTAAAATATAAATACGATGTTTGTTGTCATTCAGTAACCATATTTGTAAAAAACTTACGTTTTGCCTAAAGTCAGATAATCCTATCATTATTCAGACTTTTTAGGCACAGACAAATATCTAGATCTGTATGTGTCTATGGGAAAGTGCTGTGTAAACACTAAGGCAACAAAAATAGCAAAAAAAAAATAAGAAAAAAACAACAAACAAATATACAACTGTTGCAAATGCTTATAGTTAGGAGAGCACATTTTTATTAGGTACTTCCAAATTTGTGGAGTTGCTTTACTTACCCTTGCTAAATCAAGCACAGGGAGACAAGGTGAACAATCACACAGAAAAGGAAGACTTTTTAAAGAAAACAGGTTGTGATTAGTCAGTTACCTCAGCACTGATTTTTTTTTCTGGACCATTTTTTCCTTATGCTTCATGACATAAAATTCTACATACTGAAATGTGACTTTGTAAAGCTGTCATGGTCTTACTCCATAAACCATTTTCTTCTGTCTGATTAGCATCATATCCATTTATTTATTGAAATTACTATCATTTATTTATTGAAATTACAATCTTTCTTCCACCACCCAGGTTTGAATAGCAAAAATGCCTGAGTGAATCTGAGTGTTTGCAAAATTCTCTGTCATCCTTGCCCATGGCAGAGGGGTTGGAACTAAATGAATTTTAAGATCCCTTCCAACCTGAGCCATTCTATGATTCTATGATCTTCTTGGCTTCAGAGGCTGTAAAGGAGAAGTGAGACCGATCTCCTCACTAATCGGCATTGAACCACAACTCAAGCACAAGCCAGTAGTGCTGGAAACTCTTAGCTCACCATCACATGCAATTGTCCAGGTAAGATCAGAGATGGGACATGAATCACTTCTTCTTACTGCAAATATCCAAAAGAATCTGGCTACAAATAAACTGTGAAAGAGCCATGAAAAGAACTGATACAGCCATAAATATTTTGGAGCACCTGTATTCATTTATTCTTTGGCTTCCTCCTGTGTCAGTGTAGTTATATGCTACCTTTTACAGTAGAGTATAACTTTGATCTAAGCAGTTGACTGCATCTTGATTGACTTACGTAAAATTGTAGAGATGTCTCTGAAAGCGAAATTTGGACTACTTTTCCTGTACCACTGAGGATTATAAAGATACAAGGAATATATTTTGACCCTGAAAGATTGGATTAGAAGCAGTAACAGAAATAAAACCCAGCTTTTTACTTGTGGATTTGCTTGTGTACTATGGATTGTTTTAAACATAAAAAGTCCTGAGACTCCACAGAGCTACATCTACTCATCATTTTTTCGGAGACAAATCATACCTTAATAGTTTTCCATAGTAGCATATGTGATTTTATGTTTCTAAAAAAAAATATTTTTTTCTTTGTATTTCAATTTGATTTTCAAAAACTTTCTGTGCTGCTACAAATTATTTCCTGCCCTTCAATGAATAGAACTAACTGACACTATAAAAGGTTTATAGTACAAATCACCCTTTACTGGGAAGAGCACACTCAATTTCTTGGTTCCCATACAGCTCAGGAATTCAATTTTTTTGCCATTTTTGTCAAGCTCATGTGGTATAATCAATGACAGGTCTGTGTCCTTGCAGACTTTCTGTTTTTGATTTGTATATAAAAATTCTGTGAGATAACCTGTCTACAGCCTGCTGTCAAAGATGTGACCTTCATTTTCTCCTGCTCTGATCATGTGTTCCCACTTCCTCTGGTGTACTGGGTGGTTTGGATAAGCTTGCTGATATGGTCAGAAAATTAGTCTTCAACCTTGGGCAGCTGCCCATCAGGCTAAGCAGCTGGTTATGAGGATGCAATATGGCTGCATGATTTTGTGTATCGTGTGTGTGTCATGCTATCTGTATTTCTCTAAGCAGTATCTATCTGTCTGTGGGATACAAATAGTAAGCTGTTTAGAACAAAATAGGCCATCCTATGCTTTTTCTATTTCCTGAAAATGTCAGGGAGCAGAACACTGCAATTACACAGAAGTTTGGGAAACTCCTTTCTAAATATCTTGGGGAGGCAACTTATATATTGCACAGACGATAGCCTGTTTTGCAATGATGTTCCTGTATTCAAACACACTTTCTTGTATATCAGTCTAAAAGGATTTGAAAATTATATAAAATGTTTATTCAGATATTCTGGCTTTTTGTTTAGGTGATTTTGGGGAAAATCAGCTGAAAACCAGGAGCCGGTCATACCACTTTGGCCATTTCCTTCTGCGCTGTCAAAGTCAATTTTCCTTTTTGGAAGCACTGAAAACAAGTAACTTAACATCAGATGTTACATCTCATGTTCTGGGAAGGAGAATGTATATACTCTGAGTTTTTGTTGCGAAAGTTGATGTTTGGTAAAATTTTAAGCTACTAAGGTGAAAAGTAATTATAAAATGAGACATGTCCCCATAAACTCCACGCACAATCATCCACAGCACAAAAAGAAATGGGAAAAAAGTGCCCAGTAATCACATTGTTATTTAACATTTCAAGATGGAAAAGATTTCTAATCTATCATGCTACTGAAATGAAATGGTAAAATATTTCTTCATGTGTACAAATAGGCATATATTGAACTATTATTTTCAGTGAATACAAAAGTAATTTGGTGTTACTTGAACAGCTTGTTATTTAAAATGCTGAATACCATATGTATTCTATAATAGAACATCCATAATTTTAGGACAGCTGATAACTTAAAAATGTATCTGAGAGTACAAACCCAGTGATTCATTTTATAAAGTACAAAATAGCAGAAAATGTTAACCATGAATAAAAGAGCATATTTTAGAGAAGTGGTTTTATTTACCCATTAAATAAATTATCAGACAATAATTAGATGGTAGGGAAAGTCACAGAAAGTCATAGAAAATTATGGAATTATCATTTGACACTGACATTGAACTTAGAAAATTTCACAAATCCACTGTATTGTCACTGCTCATAAGTGACTTTAAGAAGAACATTAAAAAAAAAAAAAGGGTAATCTGGATTGACTGGCATAGTGAAATTATTAAAAATTAGACCATGAAAAGTTACTGGAAGCACACAAACTAGTAAATTCACTTTGCCAGGCTGGGGGCACCAACATGCTAGTAATACTAATGGCTAACACTAAACACTTCCTAAAGTAGTAGGATGAGATTCCCAGATAAAACTAAGCTTTCATAAATTTTTGTGATGTTACAAAACAACATTCTAACTATAGGTTCATGGTCTTTTGCTAGATATGGGATGTATTTCAGGAGAATATTGAGATTATCTTGAAATTTTCCAGAAAAACAAGATGCTTAAACCATTTTTTATTGTCTTCATATATATCCTTATGAAAGATGACAAAGAATAGGGAATGTAGGAAAAGAACAATGAGGCTTATTTGAAGGACATCCACATAGTTTTTGAGATGGATGTAGGTCCCATACAGGTCCTCTTAAAGATTTTCTTTTTGAATACACAGAAACAGACCTTCTTTACAACCGAGTTGTGTAACTGGACTCTTGACTGTCTCAGAATCTGATTTCCCAAATACCTTTGCAGTTGTTTTTCAAGCATGTTTTATAATTTGGAAAAAAATGGTGGGAAGTTATTTTACAAAGACCAAGATGACCACACAGAAGGAAAGACATAGAACAGTCCATGTCAATACTTTTAAATATTTCTCAACATTTGAATACTGTGTCAACACAACAGTTTCTCTGCACTCCCCTGATGTGTTTCTGGATAACCCAGTGAGTGGGTATTTGTGTTCAGAAAGGATAACTTTTTAGCCCATGACAAAGTGCCTTTATTCTAGAACTCATGATGTTATTCAGGAATTTGTATTGTGCTGTAAGTCTGCATGCTGCCGAAGATACTCGTTTCAAGCCTAAAGCTTTAACACCTGGACGATTTTCTTCCACAAACTCACCTTTCTCCAGCTTTCACTGCGAGGACAGGTACACCAGTCCTGTCACATCTAAGACCATGAGTCCACAATCTTTAGTATCAGATCCGTGCATGGCCAGATCACAGCAGGACATGTCTGATCTCCTCCATCGTGTATTTGCTGAGTGAACCAGAACATATCATGGCGTTTACTCCAGCTTTATGCTTTAAACCTGCTGGGAAGATAAACAGGAACTTACTTGGCATAAAGCAGCAACCTGTAGTCCGATATGGAGTCTACTGGTGTAAAATTAATCTGTCATCATTGTTTTTGAACAGCACAGAGTGAGCAGAGATTATATCAGATTGGCACTTTATATCATGTGATTGCGGTGCTTTCAGACTTGGAACAGGAGACCTTAAAAAGGATTTCCCATGTTGCTGAAATGGTCTGAGTTAGCTGCTGCTTTTCAAAGTGGGTCCTCTGAAGCAAATGTATTAGCAGAGGTGAGGAAATTACAGACACATTTTCTCAGCACTGCTACAATGGAAGCTCCTTATCTGGTAACTCCGTTAACTTCAATGACCTTCTACTATTATTCCCATGCTCAGCTTTGTACATGAGTAATCCCATAAAGGGACACCCTTTGAAGGGAGGCACAGGTACTACTGACTGCCGGATTGTGTCCTTTACCTTTCTCCTTTTCTGACACAGTATCCATTTCTCTCTCATATAAATGTGACACCCTCTGTGGAAACTTTTGCTGAGAGAGAAGATATGCCGACTCTTATTTTTACATGCAAATAAATACAAGCTGCTACTTTAATGTACTTTCTATACTTCTAAAAAGAAAATTTCAAACTAAAATTGATGGATTTCAGAAAATTTTATTGGGCAAGTTAGAAGGAGCTGAAACAAGCTGTTTAGTTTAGAAACACACATACATGTTTTCACCACGCTAAAGAGCTGTGCACCTCTTCTCCAGTCATGCCAGGGTCTACCTTGGTCCTGTAGCTCTGTGATATGATGTACACAAATTGGCAGGTGCTTCAGCTAGACATTCACTTGAGTACACTGATAGGGATGTGAATTCTCACAGCAGAGTGCAAATGTGAGAACTTCCACATAAATTATACTCCCAAGTAACTGCTTCATCAGTCCCAATTATTAATTTGCTATTCTTTTTGTGAACTTAGGAAGAAAACTAAAAAAAAAAAAAAAAGCACAAACCAAAACCAAACCAAAACTAAACCAAAACCAAAACAACCAAAAAAATAAACCCCAAACAAAACAAAAAACAACCAAGAAGCAAATAAAGAGCAGTACACTTGCAGCCTTAGAAGCATAGCATTTATGGAACTCAAACCCACATTTCTAGGGCAATTGCTTTAATTGTTTTTTGTAGAAAGATAAGCTACAACTTTGCACATGCCATAAGGTAAGTGATCTGATCCACAGCGTGCAAACAAATCTTCAGGGGGATCCAGTTTCTGAGCTCAGTGAGGTTTGGATGCTGTGATTTGTTGGCTGAAGCAGATTTTCTGGTCTTAGCTGAAAGCATTGGGTAGGGTTAAAAAAAATGAAAACCAAGAAAAGCAGTACCTGTGCAAGAGCATCCAACATTTCAAAAGTCTTAGCGTTCATTCACCCCTGGCTTTTTTAATATCAGTTGATATTCAGACTGGAAGTATGCAGTTGCATTTTCAGTCCAAAAGCACAACAGGAGCCATGGTATACTAGTAAGCTTAGAGTGGAGTTTGCAAAATGCAGTGATTCCCCTCATTAATTTCAGAGGCTGAAGGCAATGTATGCTATCGACTGCAGATGGGAAGCCAGTTTGCCTTGATATAGCAGGAGCAATATCTGCTGAGCTAACCCCAAAACTAACTAGGATATAAGACTTAAATACTGGAATTTCAGGCACTGCTTTCAGAAACTTTTCTGAAGTTACAGTTATGGAGACAACTTCTACAATGAGTTTCTTTGCTTTCACCATGGCTGTATTTAAAATCTGTTGGGAAGGGCTTTTGTGTGTTGCTGATTTAGATGTTGTTTGAGAAAGCAATGCTGGTGACTGCTGTTGTCTGTTTAATCCTCCTAGCATGTAAGGCAAATGGATTATTTCAGTGCTTTGATCTTAATGATTTCTTTTTAGTGGTAGATATATTTAAAAGTGACATCAAAGTTGTCAGAAATACCAGACCTAATATAGTTAACATTACTTTAATGAAAGTAGTACACAATTAAACTATAAAATTTTTTTAGCAGTAGAAACACCTGGTAAATGAAAAATAAATCAATAAAAAGTTACCTACAAACCAAAATAACCCATCAGAAAAAGAATAATGACCCTTAAGCATCCATTACCATTTAGAAAATAAAAATCATAGCAAATCTTTCAATTAAATAACTATTTAGTAACTCTATCTGGGCACAGCCACTGCAAATCTTTGTGTTATATAAAGATCTATATAAAGGCAATGGAAGCATGCTGTTCTATGGACATATTATTGTTGCATATATTGTGATATAATATGTGATTGCATATGTTGTGATATAACCAGAGAAACACTTTTCATCCAGAAGTGACTGGAGGAAGACAGCCTGTTTGTGGGGTTCTAATTAGGATTTTATAAGCAGGATAAAATGTTTTTCTGAAAATGAAATTTCAGAACAGTGAAAATTATTTGTCAAATTGGTCCTAGACCATGACTAAAAAGATTCTAGAGTCCGGACAGTTTTTAAAATCTCACTTTTCAAACCTGAAAACCACAGGCTTCTTTTTCTTCTTTTTTTTAAACAAAAAATTCCTGTTTTTTTAAAAAAATGTCTTATTTGGCCTGGCAAGAAAATGCCAATTTAGACCTCCAGACCAAAATTGGTATTCTTAAACTAAATAGTCCTGAGATTGTTAAAGGGAGTTGTAAATGAGAATATTGGCATTCTTCTCACAAAACTTCCAGTGCAAGTGGGCCGTAAGGGGAAAGATACCTGTAATGTAGGTGCTTACACCTAAGGTTTCTTCCCTAGGGTGTCACTGGTGTTGCTGCCATTGTGTGTGAATCTCTCTGCAAATTAGATTGAAATTTGATTAAATGGGTAGCTTATCTGAATGTCCTTATCTCTCCACTGATTAAAAAGAGGAGGGAAGGCAGACTGTGAGAATCAGGAGAACTAAATCCCACCTGAACTGCTTACAGCAGCAGTACCACTCACTTATCAGATCATTCACATCGTAAAGGTGTCACGGGCATCTGGTGTGACAATAAAACATCCTCAATTTATTTTTTTTATTAATGAATTTATATTAGACTGAACCTTTGTGCATACACAAATATAGTATTTCAGTTTGCATCCCTTGCATCCTTAAAACTTAATTGACCATGAAACCAGTACAGGATTCTCTGAACTGTCAATGCAAGAACTACAGGGAAAAAATGTGTCTTCTCTGTAAAGACAGAGATAGCCCCTTAGCTGGTACCCCTGTCCTGTTGCTGTTTTGTTCTTTCATAGCTTATCAAACTTCATCTGTACTTTATATCACACAGCCGTACCAAATCTGATTTGCATTAGCAACCTGAAAATAAATTTATAGTTTCACAACACATTTTATTTGATGGAAAAACCTACCTTGAGTCTCATTCCAGTCAATGTTCTGCAGTTTACACATTGTGGATTGGTGAAAGGTATCCTTTAGTATGGCAGAGGGTAAAAATCAGGTCTAGATCCCTCACTAACTACAGCGAGAGGGAGAAATATATTGAGCTGGATCTCAGGAAAACAGAACTTGTAACCACACCCTTTGAGAGCGATTCAGATGGTAAACTGTGAAACTCTCTGCCTTTTCCCCAGAGGTACTGGAAATCTATTGCTGCCTTCATTTTGATACACATTTTTTGCAGGAGCCTAAAAACTTGGTCTTCTGCAAATTTTAGCAAGCATGCTTTCGTGACAATTACACTTCCAACTGCTGTATAAGCTCTGTGGCAAGTCAGAGCCGGATGGGATGAACATTAACCTTCTAGATTCTTTACATAATTCGTAAACTAGATAGAAGCCATTTCAACGGACAGCACAGTGGTTGATTTGCAAAACAGGGAGGCAGGGGCAGAAAAGCTTCAAGGAGGAAGAAAGTATTGGAAGAGAACAATTTGCACGCTAACTTACCCTGTAGCCAGTGCACTCATGCAGGAACCAGGAGCCTGCGATTCTAGCTCCACTTGCTTTATCCTTCAGCTACCTTAAAGGACTTGAATGCTCATCTCCCAGGGGAATAATCTTGGCATTCAATGAGAGGTAAAGGGCAAAGGGTACATTAACCAATTTCCTCACATGGAGCAGAGTGCCCTTTAGCTTTGTTCACATCTAGGCTAAGGTTGGTTGATTGGGAAGCAGATCATGATAATTTAAATCCACCCTAGACAACCGGGAAGACATATAAACTCTACCTCCTGTTTTTCAAGTGCCTTTAAACAATTATGCAAGGAGTTCTGTGCTATTCCTCTCTCTAGGTGCCCTAACACAAAAGAGTGATTTAACAGTAAATAAGTTCATTTTGAGACTTGAATCAGACAGATAGATGTACCCCTGAGCCTGACATTTCCTTTTAGAAGGTTCCAGGTGTAAGTGCACATGTACCAAATTGCAAATTGCCCTTTGAAGCAGCCTGCAGTCCCCATGCAACCCATGAATGAGATGGCACCGTACATGGGCATTTCCCCATTGCTTCCCATTGATGTGTTTTTTCTATAGGCTCTGAATCACCCTGTCAGTGTCTCACCAAGTTTACTCCTTACAGCAATGTGAATCTAGCTCATCACTTTGAAATATCCACATTTTAACATGTAGCATGCAGTATCCTGTAGATTAGGATCAATAGTTTTAACTCAGCATATTTGAAATAGGAATGTAAGTGATAAACTGCCATCAACTCTTCTTTAAATGGAAGATCACTGTTGAAAGAGATTAAGTCTTTGCATAGCATGTATATTTAAACATCTGTGGACTTACAGTAGCTAAACCTAATGGTTATCCCTAACTTCACTAATATCAAAGTGTATTGAAATTCACACTGGTGTGGAAAGGAAACTATGTAGTTCTTCATTTATTTGGATGACAGCATTTGTAATAAAGGCATTAACTCTGTGATATTATGCTTAGAATGGATGCTTATTTTTTCTCTTCACATCATTATTACAACAAATTGATTCCAAGCAAACACAATTTTTAGAGACTAAACAGAGAAAAGGATTCTCATTCATCATTTAACACAAAATTTTACTGCAACAAGAATTCTAATAACAAGGACATCTAATACAGAAGGTAATATCCACTGGTTTTAGCACTGCTGTTACTGCATCACAATGCATATAACATCTGGAATGAAAAAGGAATCAAACTTTATTGTCATGTTTGTTGAGTACTGCTTCCTTTGATAATTCTGTCATAGCTGGATTTTTCAAAAGCTAAGATTCAGAGTGTTAACATTTTTTCTGAACCTTTGCAAGACAAGACTACGAACCAAGATGAAGCTTGTTCTGTAATCTAAAAACATGGCAGAAACTTTGACATCAAAACTATTAAATAGGAAAGAAATTGAAATCATTAATAAGTACTACTACAAAGTGTAAAAAAGAGATACATCCTGAAATATTTATATTTAGTTTAATACTCTAATTATTAAGCAATTTGTATTTAGTGGTTTTGTACTTTGATTACCCACCATAAATTTCATTCATGTTGTAACAAATATTATTATATCAAAAAAGAAATTTCTAAAATGACAGCTTTTAAGAAAAAATTCACATCCCTAAAACATGACTTTCATTTTACCTTGTTCCAACTTTTCTCCTCATACTTTGTTTTACTTTCTCATTAAGCAACCTGAAACAAAATAAAAATTACGGAAACCAAACTTTAATGCCCCCCCTTCCATCAGTAGCAAATGCCTGTTCTGAATAAGTTTTTTCCTGTACAATTATTTTGTTCAAAGGCAATTTGCTCATAGTGAAGTGTCATACACATTAAGGAATTAAGTAGTGTTAGGATGTAGATTTGAATGCTCTCAGATTAGCTCTCCAAGTAATAGATCCCACTAGTACAGGAAAAAATAATTGGTAGCAACACAAAGTAACATTTTTCAGTTTGTTTTGGTTTTTATCTTTGAAAGGAAGAAAGAGATTCAACACCTCCTGATATACATCTCTATGATTAAAGGTGTATGAGAAAGAGGCATTGGCTACAGAAACTAGGAAGGAGGCTTGTGTTAAGAAATGCAAGGTGGTCTAATAGTGCCAAAATAATAGGGAACATTGGCTCTGTTTGACTCAAAACAATCTGGAGTAATTCAAGCGTTTTAAATAGAAGGTCTTTCCCACACAGCCCATTCTGACCAAAGTGACGGACAGCTAGAAGAACTCTGACTAGACAGCAGTGATTAGTGGGTGGGGAAAAGTTGCCTCAGTTGGGGCAATTGCAGCCAGATGTATAATTTTATCCTCATTTGAACTGATTCTTGAATCAGAATGCATGTGCTTAAGGAAAGTTTGTCTTTCATTGTGAGTTCCTGCTTCTTCTCAGTAATGTTACTTTGTTAGTGTAGAAGGGAGCAGTGTCCTGGGTTCAGCAGTAGCAGTCATGTTTTTGCTTTATGGTAGCTGGTGCAGTGCTGTGTTTTGACTTCCAGCCTGGGAACAGTGCTGGTGAAACCGATGTTTTCGGTTGTTGCTAAGTGATGTTTACCCTGACCAAGGACTTTGTGAGGTTCATGCTCTGCCAGGGAGGAGGGGAAGCTGTGAGGAAACAGAGACAGGGCGCCTGACCCGGGCTAGCCAGGGAGGTATTCCATACCACAGCACGTCATGCCTGGGGTGGGGGGTAACTGGGAGTTACCCGGAAGGACACGGGCTTCCGGGTGGGACTCGTTTCTTGGCCGGTGGTATCGTATTCTCTTCCCTTGTTATTTTCTCTTATTGTTGTCGTTGGTGGTAGCGGTGGTGATTTGTGTTGTACATTGGTTGCTGGACTGTTCTTGTCTCAACCCGTAGGAGTTGCACCCTTTCGATCCGCCTCCCCGCTCCTCCGGGAGGAGGGAAGGGGAGAGCCCCGGTGCGGGGGGGGGGTGTTGCTCGATTGCTGTCAGCCCGGTACCACTCACTGGGAGTGAGTGAACAAGCTGTCTGGCTAGGGTTTAAAACACGACAAGCAGAAGAGGCTTGCCTTTTCTTGACTGTTTCTCATGTTTTTCTTCTTTTCTTTCATATATTTTTTTTTTAGTTGGCCACTTATTTTTTTTTCCACCTTTACCAAAGATCATGTTCCCCTGCGTATAGCTACAGGGACACTGTGACATGTCTACATGAGCCTACACTCAGCAAAAATATTTTCTTTGCTTTTGCAGTGCACTGTGTCTCTGCTATTCTTGTCCATCCACCTAGGACTCATCCCTCTGCAGCTGTGGTGTACAGCTGTGGCAGAAATAATGTGGCTCTGCTTAGGCTAGTTGTAAAGCAAAGTAGGAAACTACCACATGTCACTGCAACCATCTCCTTTCTGCTTATTTCACAGCTGCCTCCTCTGGTCAGATTTTGCTTCAGATATGCAGTTATGTGGATGACCTTTCCAAAATTATCTGCAGAGCAGAAGAAATGTACTATATACTTCTTCCACCCTCACAGGCCCTTGCAGCCTACAAGCGCAATTAGTTTCAGAAGCTCTGGGCAGTGATCAGAGCTGAGGAAACTCAAACAGTTGTCTGTCGTTCAAATGTAAACCCTTCCTCTGCTTTATTGAACCCTGATGTACTCCTACTGGTGTTTTAGTGTCAGAATATTGCCGTATTATTTGTTAATACCATGCAGCTATTTTCCATTTGTGTTTCCTTGGGGGTTGTCTGTTTGTTTTGCACAGTTATCTTCCTAGAGCAGTTGAAAAATAAAAAAAACACATTGTCATGCTCTCTATACTATGACTCAGCATAAACAGGTAAAACGCATTCAGTTAATACAATGTTCTGCTATTCATCATTACTGTTGTAGTGATTGTGCCTGTCCTTAGAGACCATTGCACAGCATCACTTTGCATCAGACTAGCTCTTATTGTTCTCTGTGGACAAACACATCACTTCGTGGCAGATGGCCATACAGTTACAAACTGCCCTGTGCAGGTTATTAAAATGAGAACTTTTGAGAAAATTAGTAGGCTGCAAAAAGTGTTAACACAAAAATGGGTTGTTGAAATTTGGGCCATGCAACTGAGTTAATAGAAAGTGCAGATGTTTATTTCTAAAATACATATATATCAAAAAATAACAAAAAAAAAATTACATCGTTATTTGTTTTCTTTATGCCTTTGCTGTCAAATATAATTTGTAATTTTTTCTCACCCTTATACATTCTTGAGAATTAAGTAGTTTAAGAGGACATTCTCCAAGTAAGAGCAAAACATTCTCCGAAGTGTGTTTTGTTTCCTGTTCAGAAAAATCACTGACAGCTGTCATCTCTTGTAAACAGGAAAACAGTTTTGGACAGAGTTTCAGTTTGCATGTGCATAGATTTATTTATAAGCAGAATAGGTTAATTTTTAACCATGACCAAATTAGGAAGACATAGACCTGCTTTCAGCAGGTGCGGATTTGTTCTATCTGTATTAGAATTAGCTAAAAAAATTATGAAGATTGTTAAACATTGTTTTTATTCAGCAACCATCTTCACATGAAGAAATATATAGTACCATAACTTACATTCTTGTGTATGCAGTCATTGTGGACACTCCTGTGCTCATCTGAAACTTAGGTGCGTTTGCAAATGATGAAACGTTAATTTCTGGGAATCCGTTGCAATATGATTGATAGTTTTATCATCAGCACAGCAGTCTCAATAATACAAGTAGAATATTCACCTTTCCTTTAAAAATGTCTAGTTTCTAGCTAACAGGCTTCCAGCTCTTCTAAACTTAGGCTTGCCTAGATTCAGAGTTCAAAGGAGCTCAGCCAATGTGAATGAAGAAGCACAGCAAAATTCTGCACTGTCCATGTCTGTGGTTCATGCTGTGCACATAACTGAGATTACAAGGTAATGTAAAGATATCAGAAGCAATTATTACTAAATGCAAAAAAAAAAAAAAGTATTTAAATGACATTTCATTTTGTCCAGAAGTAAATGCATAGAAAAAAATCTTCTTTGAGCTCTGAGATTTATCCTTTTAATTTTTCACAGGTACTGACTGGTTCCTTTTTCTTTTTTTTTTTAGTTTTCTTTCTCCTAGACTGGCATTTCTTTATCCTTAATTGGAATAGACACATCTATGAAAAAATACACGTTTTATATGTTTTCCCTAGCTTCTTAGTCAAGTGGAGAGTTTATTTTATTGATTGTTGCAGTGTTCACTCATTCGAAATCTAAATTTTTATTTGACATATGCTATGCATAAATTACCAGTAAGTTGACTTCAAGAAGAACTATGTCTTAATCAATGGTTGTAAATCTATGCTAAGATCTTTATAGCACTTTATTCACAAAATTTCTTTTGTTTGAATAGCCTCCAAGCACCCTCTAAACAGGCAGTAAGTTTTTTGTGCTTTGCAAGTCAGTACGTTTGATGCAATCAACAGTTTTGCTCTACTGTCATTGATTCTTGCTACTGTGTTGATGTCATCAAGTTATACCACTGTTATATACCGTTCTATTGTTAATACATTTTTTGTACAGTGAGTCCTTGAAATTTTATTATGGTTTAGTCCAGAGTTACTGAAAGGCAGGAAATTGACTCAAGAGGCATTGCATTGTTCTGAAGGTTCCATATCTAAAGTATCATTTTATCTCAGCATTAAAATGCATACCCAATCTGTCAAAAAAAAAATTATAAAAAATAGACTGCCAGACATTACTTGATTTTTACCTCATCATGTTAGTACAGCAGCAAGATACTCCAGGGCTTGCACTGCTGTTCTCTGTGTGCACTTGTAGGTAGACTGGGAGGTCAGAGACTGAAGGCCAGGTGCTTTCATTTTTACAGGAAGTGCAAATTAGACAACAATACTGCACACACAAACTGGAATTCAGTTTTTGTAGTGCTAGAATATATAACTTTCTTGTTCTACAGCAACTAGATCATATGATGGCAGTAGCTTTTAAAAATTCCAGTGTCAGTATTCTTGCAGCAAGGGTTACAATGGGGTCATAAGTGTGAGAGACAGTACTGTAATCATATGATGATAATTTGCTAAAAGCTAGGCAAATTACAGTAGTGACTTCCTTGTTCCTTTTGCTAATGAGCTGTAATGGCACAGTTTTCTAATGTATCTCTTGGGCACACTGCAGGAAATTCTGTGCATTCAAAAAGGAGAGGTGCTGCCTCAGTGGGCAAATAAAATGTTCTTGATCTCCTTATCCCCCCCATACTTTAGAGAATCTTAACAAGCAACTTTCCATGCAGTGATTTAGGACCATGTTGTTGGGGTATTTTTACCCTTTAAATACCATTAACAGTAGAATGCCAAGTACAGTTCACGTTTATTTTGAAATAATGAAACACTACTGTGGGAATTAACAAACTGCTTGCTCCTTCTCTAGTTTTGTTATAGGGACAGATATAGTGGACCCAGGGGCTCCTGCCAGCCATCAGCTCTACTTCTCCCAACCACAGCCCCACAGAGCTCAGTGTGACATAAAAAAAAGAATTTCTTATGGTCTGTTGTATCATTAGTTTCAAACAAAATCCAGCTCACGCTTCTTGTAATCTGAACTGACTGGATGGCAGCAAGCATGCTGCAGACACTGTTTACATGCATTAACAGAGAAGGATGATTCTGCTAAGGAAGCCTAGTTTATCAGCAGGCATTTTTAGTTCAGCATAATGTCACGGCAAGATAGATAAATGGCTTTGATTTCAGAGATGTTTTGCAACAAGCCATGTTGCATCACAAAGTCACCCTTTTTGGCCTGTCACTGAGTATCTACAAATATTCCTGGCTTTTCAAATCCTTTAAATTCTTTTGAGTAGCCTTGCCTGCCTCCAGGAGTTTACCTTTAAATACAATCATACCTCGGCATGCATATCTTTGCCTAATGATTTGAAGAGACATTTGGTCCAGCCAAATGTCATATCTGCATGCACATTCTGGCATTCCTGTTCTGGAAGTCATTAGGAACACAGATAGTTTGCTGTAAATATTTAAATAATTATAACTTTCTAAAATAATCTGAATTCCTGACTTTCCCTAAGAAATCATGGCTCTGATAAAATGGGTGAGGAAAAACAGCAGTAGTTTCAAAAGCAGATGTTGTAGTTTACTTTTCATTGAGTTGCAAGATTTTTTACTTTATCATAATAATACTATGAGAACACAAGAGAATGTCCCAGCATCATGAGTATCAACTTTAGATCATACATTTATGAAGAGTAACTTTTATTTTCTTATATCTCATTATTAACCAACTCATTTCAAGGCTGAGATTCAAGAAAACTAATTAGTAGTTGTCACAATGATTTGCAGGCTTGAGCATCAAGGGACTACAATATGTTCTTGTGGGAACTGTCAGTGAGCTGGTGCTCCTGTGGAGGGATAGCTTGTGGAGGCTGACAATTTTGATCTGACAGCTTGGAATTTATGGGTTTTTTTAACTACAAGGGTGGACAAACTCTAGAGCAGGTTGTCCAGACAGTCCTCACCTTTGGAAAGGCTAAAAACTTTACTGGACAAGACCCTATGCAATCTGATTTAATTGGGCCTGCTCTGAGTGGGGATTTGATTAGATGACCTCCAAAAGCTCCTTCCAGCTTTCTTTCTGTGAGATAATAACCCTTTATTTGAGACATGTTTTACCTCTAGAAAGAGACAATTGTTTTGCATGAAGGTGTAGCTGTTGTCTAAAATCCCAGCACTCCTGAAATCAATGGAATGTGCCAACTGAATGTTCAGGGCCTAATATGTCATTATTATGACCTATCCGGTTGGTACTCTGTGGCTGAACACTACAACTCCAGCTCAAGATTCTTTAGTGCTTCTCTTTGTTGTTACTGGTTGCATTTCAGTTAGATTGCTGCACAGTCCTTTCAGAGCAGATTAAGTTCCTTAATGCCAGAATCAACATGGAAAAAGTAAACAGCAGCTTGTTAACATAACCACTCCCTGATATAAATTCTCTTGATTCAGCACAGAAGGCTGTTGGAAATCTAAATCTCTGGTGTCTACATTTGGCCTGTATTAGGATAAAAGATTATGCTTTGCTTTTGTGCAACTGCTGAGGACACCATCCTCTAGCAGCTACAAGGGTTATGGCTCTGCACTTTTTGCAGAGCAGCTGTAGCCCAGATCTTTCTCTGTTTCTCTATTTCCTCCTGGTTATTAAGAGAGAAAATATCCTCTTCCATCCCCTTTCTTAGAATGAAAAAGTACCTTGAGCAACAAAATTATGTTCATGTGCAGGAATGTTATATTGCTTTCAAAGGGTGTCTTATTTTTTATAACATATAGTTTCGCACCTGTCCTGGGTTCAGCAGTAGCAGTCATTTTTCTCCTTCTTAGTAGCTGGTGCAGTGCTGTGGTTTTGACTTTCAGCCTGGGAACAGCACTGATAACACCAATGTTTTTAGTTGTTACTAAGTCATGTTTATTCCGACCAAGGACTTTCTGAATCTAATGCTCTGCCATGGAGGTGGGCAAGCTGGGAGGAAGCAGAGACAGGACACCTGACCCAAACTAGCCAAAGGGAATGATCTAAGACTCACTGTAGTGTGGAATAATATTTCTGTAGCTGTTATGACTGAACTCTGATATGGTTCCACATGCATCATGGGCTTTGACTGCAAAATGTATCTGCTCTGATTTCCATCCAAACACCTTCTCACTTTAGCTATTTTCTCATAGAAATCTTTAGTATGTTTAGTAGATCTATCAGCTTTCCTCTCTGAGATCTGACTGGAAGATTAGAGATGTGAGGTGGTAAGTTATAAGGCAATAGAGAAATGAACTGTTCTTACATCTTTATTTAATATTTTTAAAAGAACTTGTTAACTTCTCTGAAAACTCTGTTTCTATTTCAATCTTGAAGACACTGTAGCTTATATCGTCTTCATCTAGCAGCTCAGGATACACTGCTGTCAAAACACAATCTTAGCAGAGCTCGTTTTCTTTTTTTTCAGGTTTAATTACAAAAATGCAAATAATACTGATACTAGTTTGCTAATTGGCATGCTGTTTTCATTAAGGTGTAAAATGCTCTTATGGAAAAAAAGTATGGGGTATATAAAAGATCTGCTTGCCATTCACAGACAGATTCACAGCTTTGCGAAAGGCTGGAGAAATTTTTAGCACATTTAGTAATCTATAATAGTTAGGAGAATCTAACTTGGACTGAGAGATTTCTTTAAGTATGAGAGACTTCAGTTTCAAGACATCTTTGTGCCTCTAGCCCTCAGTGTCTTCAGAAATCAAGAAATGTTTTCCACTCCTGAAATCCAAGGGTAAATAAAAGTTTGAAGTCGTGGACAGCAATTATTTTATTAACAAGAAATAATCACTGCATATTCTTGGGATAAACTTTATCCAAAACTTGGCAGAGAGGAAAAAATACTACAAATTTATACTAAACAATGTTTTATTATGTGAAAGTACGTAATGACAAAGTTCTGTGGAATTTGTATTGTAACAGTATTTTCTGAGAGTATACTCCAGATATGATTATAGGGAAACAAACATCTGTGAATCGAATACAGCTGAAGCATAACATGAGCTGCTTCTAGAGCAAACTTGAAGAAGGTCTATGTTAGGTGATGGCTAAACAGAATTTTTACATTTAAGTTTCAGACACAGAAATCTCTGTTCAGATCTCTTCCCCTGAGTCAGGTAGAGGACAGCTTAAAGGTACTCGGTATCTGGCAAGGTATTAATCAAGGTCCTATCCTCAAAAAGTTGGAGACACCATCTCTGATCTTTGCACAATACCACAAAGCTCTGGCATTCAATTGTCATTTTTCAGTTTTCATCTGTGGTTATATATAGGCTTGTACTGTGATGAAGCAGACCAATATTTCACCATGGTTAGGCTTCATTTGCCTCGAGTTGTTTTGACAAGTTAAGCAGCAATCTATAACTAACCGTGTTTTTTCAAGATCATAACTTACTCTAAAGTCATGATTTTGTAAAGGACACAAAAAGGGCAAAATAAATCTCTTGCTACAAGATGGGTGAATGGATGAGAGGACATGGTGCTCAACTCCCTGGCATGCTAATGTTCCAAACTAGTATTCTGATAGGTATTGCACTTGTAGTGGATCAGCTGTATTCAGGTTACAAAAGACATTAATTGAGTGATAATTAGCTTATTACAACAGGAAAAAAATAACCTAAAATATCACTGCTGTCTTTATGAGAATTCTGTGCTTGTAAATATTAGGCCTTCAGGGACTACTTAGGGATTAGTGGCAACTGCTGGAAGTATTTAGCATCCTACCTGTTACTCATTTTTTTTCTTTTTCAGTAATAGTTTCAAAAGGCAAAAAATTCTTCATTGCTCTTATAAAAGAATGATTTTCCATTATTTTCTGTGTGAAAAAACCTGCTAAGCTATGTTTTCTTTCATATCAACTCATCTTCCAATTTCTACCCTATTTGTATGAGAGAAATAACTTAAATACGGCAAGTCTAGAGAGATCAGGAAAACAGCAGTTCTACCAAGGTCAACAGAGTTAATTCAGGAAACTATTTGTCAGAAAGATATAAAATAAGAGTGACTTGGAAAAGAAAATAAATCTGGAAACTTAAATGTAAGTTTGGAAGTAAAAAAAGGAGAAACTTGCAATAGCATTGCTAGTTAGTGATTAATAGACCCTTTTCTTAGAGCAAAGAATTGACAAAGGTGAAAACAATTTGAAGTTATACGTGCAAAGACAAAATTAAAAAAAATTGAAGATTATCTTACAGTCTGGTACATTTAAAACAATACCATATTTAATGTATAGGGCTCAAGAAGCTGTTTATGAAAACTTTTGTTTTGTTGTCATTCAACCCATTTTAAGTGATGAGTAAAACACTAAACAAAAGAAATTACAAGCAAACTTATAATGAAATGTGTAGACTGAATGCAAGAAAGCAGAAAAATCTTGAAGCTTAGGAATATTGTTACAAGGAAAAGGTATGAGGAAAGATGCACTTTATAGTTTAAAAGAGACTAATTTTAGAAATATACCTATTATTACAATGGAAAAAAAAAACACTAAAACACAACAAAACAAAACAAGACAATGATAATCCCTGGAATGGGCAAATCAGAATATAAACCACAGAAAAATGTAGGAGTATAATAACGTAATATAGCTGAAATGAAAAAATAAATGGAGGAAAAGGAAGCTAGTGACATTTCAGCATCTTTATTTTAAAAGAAGTTCAAGCTTTTTTAAAATCTGTATTTATGTGTCTCTAAGTTTTCCCTAGACAAATTAAAGCTGCCTGTCAGCATGGAGGTAAAATGCCTTTTCATTGTTATGATGAAATCAATTTTGGGCATCTTCCTTCTTTTCAAACTTAAGTTCAGACTTTGAAAGGTTATAATCTGACAGACTTTTGGGGAAAAGTAATAAGAAAGGACAGAGAACATTAAAAATGAAAACATTTGTTAGTGTCCTACCTAACAGCGAGTCTGTAGTTTTATAAGAAATACTAAAACTTTGTCAAATACCTGACTATATACTTGCTTTTAAACCTTGTGTATGAAGAAACTGCTGATGTCCAAGAACATGAAGATTAAAACCATATACAAGTTTTTGTTAAGTTCGGGCAAAAAAAAAACATTTCTTTACTGGTTGAGGATGGTGAAATATACAATTTTAGTTGTATATTGTACATTTCAATTGTTATCTGTAAGAAAAGAAATAATTTGGACTGCGTAAAGAGTCAACAGGTGGTAATATTGTAAAAGAAACTCTAAATTTAGGTGTATTAGGTCTTCTCTTCCATTACCAGTTACTCTAAAATTGGGTAATCTTAATACTATTATTTATTTAGCCATGAAAGTTCCCCAAAGGAAGCATAGAAACCCCATCATTTAAGAGAGTGATCTAGTCTGGACCAAGATTAATGGGTGCGTATCTTGGAGAGAGCAGTATTGCCCTGGTAGGGAATCATCAGGCCTCATTGGCTCTGCGCTTCTCACTGTTTCTGTCAGTCACTATAGAGGTGCCTCAGTATTAGGAGTATTGTCAACAGCTTCTCTTACTTCAAAGCTCAAGTCTATTACTTACTGCTGTTGTTAATATTATTATTGAATTATTTAAATTAAAAATTAGATCAACATTTAAATGTAGAAGAGTACATTATTAACTCCTCCACTTTTTTCTTCACTAGTGATTGAGTTTTCAAATCCACAGGTAGAAAATGAAGAAGTATTATCTAAGGATACATTTGAAATAAATAAATAATTTTAATAAATTGCCTAAATGCAGCTTTATCTCCATGCTAACTACCTAGAAACTTTTGTGTAATGAACAAGTTTGATGATGTGAAGGATTTATTCAACCATTGAGGGAATGTTGAGTACTTATTTTTTTCTTTGATCAGAATTTTGCAACATTTAAAAATTACTTGAAACAAGGTGGGAAGTAAATCAGCTCACACAAAGAAATTAGGCTGTTTTCATTGATCTGTCCTGCTAGACAGGAGTTTTATAATGCTGCTAAGAAAGTTCTTAGGCTTTCTTTAGCAAACAGATATGGTTAATTGCACTAAAAAAAGCAGCAAAAGTGAGAGAATCCAAGGAAGGCTCTGTAGTCAAACTACAAAAAGAATTTAGGTTAAGGCTGGTTCTGGAATGACTTGCTGTCTTACTGCTATAAAGGTTATAACGTGGCTTTTGGGCATAGACACAAGGTTGTCTGGAATACCCTTTGTAAAGCACATTCATATAGCTTTAATTGCCAGCCATAAGCCTGAATGCATAAACTCCTTCTTAAATACAGAACACCATGAATAGCATTACCTGAAGAGAGCAATTTTACTGATTTAGAGGTTACACTCCAGCTAAACATAACCTTAATTTGCCAGCCTTGCCAACTGAATACATGGAGGAAAGATGTTTTAAATCCTTCTTTTTCTTTTTCTAAGGTTTCAGAGTTTTACAAAATGTTCTGAACAGGTAATTTTCTCCACTCAGGATTTAAAGGTCTTAATCTTCTCTTCAAGGCCTTTCTTTCAGAACGTGTGGATGGCTTGTAGACTAAAATTGTGCCTTGTGTGACTCGGACTGGATTTATATTTTTGCACTTTGAACAAGCTGAAGATACAGGGTGTATGGTACTGGAATAGACCATATATCAAGGACTAAAACTTGTGACTTGCTCTGAAGCCAGGTGACAGTCTCCACATGCAAGGCTGTTATTCTTTCTGTTTGGTCTGTTATTCAAATCACATAATGAGGCAGAAGGAACAAAAATCTTGCAGGACTATGGAAAGTCTGGCATGCAGTTCATGCCCCTTGATCACATGGAATCGTAAAATCATAAAAAGGTTTGGGTTGGAAGGCACCTTAAATATCATCTATTTCCAATCCCCATGCCATGGGCAGGGACTCCTTCTACTAGACTGGGTTGCTCAAAGCACCATCCAGCCTGACCTTGAACACTGCCAGGGATGGGGCATCCACAGCTTCTCTGGGCATCCTGTGCCAGTGCCTCATCACCCTTACAGGGAAGAATCTCTTCCTAATATCTAATCTGAATCTATCCTCTGTCAGTTTAAAGCCATTCCCCCTTGCTCTGTCACTACATGCCCTTGTAAAAAGATCCTCTCTAGCTTTCTTGTAGCCCCCTGTAGGCACTGGAAAGCTGTTCAAAGATCTCCCCAGAGCCTTCTCTTTTTCAGGCTGTACAATCCCTGCCCTGTCAGCCTGACTTCAGAGGAGAGGTGCTTCAGCCCTCCAATCATTTTCGTTGCTCTCCTCTGGACTCGTTCAAATGGATCCATGTCCTTCTTATGCTAGGGGCCCCAGAGCTGGATGTAGTACTCCAAGGGTGGGAGGGAGGGTGTTGTGAGAGTGGAGTAGAAGGGGAGAATCACCTCCCTCAACTTGAAATCCTACAACAGAGACTCCAGGCTCCAGGTCCTTTCTCATTAGACTGTCAAATAAAAGAGGTGCAGATCAACACCACCTCCTCCCCAAGTATTTTAATGCATGGCAGCATCCAATGTTTTGATGACTATAAAGATGTTTATTAAGTCCCTCATTCAGTAAGCAGTGAGAAATTCAAGTTTCCTGGTCCTGACAGAGGTTAGGTTTAAGCCCTGAGCTACCCAGTCTAAACAAGTCAATACACACATACCTGTCAAGTGTAGCAGAAACAGGCAGTTCTGAGTGACTGGGAAATTCCACAGTCTTGATGGCAGCATGATCCCTAATTAAGAAGTTGTAAACACAGTCCATTTTGAAAGGTTGTTCTCCCTTTGAGGTCGAAAAGAGTCCCCAGGTTGTAACAGTTCAAAGCTGATAACGACTCTTGCTGCTCACTCAAGGTGTTTTGAAAGACCTTGCTGCTGCTTGTTATTTAAATGTCCTTTGCAGCACTGACAATCTCCACTGCTGCAAATAATAACCGTGTTTGCAACACAAAACAGATATTTGTCAATAGGTAGAACTGATAATTAGCCAAGAGCTTTCAGATTGCTCTTTCCTGTGACCATGTTATTACCAGCCAGTAGCTACAGTTCAGGCACATGTTCCTAGTCCAGTTAGGCACAGATTGATATTAACTCACTCACTGTTAGTTATGAGCGATGGAAGGGATTGCATTTTCTGAGGTGCAAAGTTTTCTGACACTCATCCTACAGACTCCTTTTACAGCCTCGTGTGTAAACCCACACTAACTTCAAGAGTAAGATACATTTTCCTAAATTAAATTTCTACCTAAGATTTAGTTCCTAAAATGCTTCTTATCCTTTGTGATCAAGGAAAAACTCCATGATGTAGAAGGAAACACTCTTACCATAAATGTGTAGTGACTTGTTTAGACACTGAAAAATTAAACAAACAGACCTAAAGATATCCTTTTCATTGTTTCATATTTATTCTGTGGGATGTGCCATAAGGACCTGCTTCAGTTCAATAACCTGTTATATCCAAAGACCTCAAAGTGGTGAAAAAATATATTAAACTTCACAACATTCCACTAGACATACCTTACAGGTGGGAAAACAGAACTTGAGTAACATTCCTAGGATTAAATAGTAAATCAAATGCAGAAACAGAAATCAACACTTTTAGTCCTACAGTTAATGCAAAGATGATCTCTGTTTTTGATATAATGCCCTTGGAGATTTCAATTTCCTTTTGTTTTTCCTCCTCATTTTAGTTGTATTTGTTGGGGGTTGTAATGATATTTTATATTAACACCTGTTTTGTAGCTGTCGACCATGTTTTTTAGGGAAGACAAGTGGTTTAAGCATTTTTTTTTCCTAAAATTAATGGAAGAGGAGCAAATTCAACAGGAAAAAGAAAAACAAAAGCTTGTTATTCCTTCAGGCCATTTTGAAACTGGGTCATTTTAAGAATCATCTCTGATTCTTAGCCAAAAGGATTCTTGGAGGAAAGAGTGGCTCCAGTACACAGTAACATCCCTTCATTGATTAATATCTCAAGCTTACAGAAGTGTGATTTCAATTTTTCCTTTGAAATGCAGATCAAGCAATTGTGTGAACACCTATTTTTCTCTGTCAAATATTTCACTTACTCTTAACATTGCACACAGCTTGCTAGTAGTATCTATTGCCCATGTTTCTGCAGCTCTATGTGCCTTTGATCATCAAACAGAGCTTAGATTTGCTTCAACACACATACAACTATAAACCCTATGGGTATTACTGTGTACAGCAAAGAAACATCCAATGGGGTAAATGGACAAGACCAGGACCAATAAGGACAGGAAGAATCTGACATTTTGATTGATTTGACATCCTTTTCATCCCTTGTTTATAACAGTATCTGCCTTGGTATCAGGAGTGCAGCTAGACACAAAAAGACATAAAATTCAGTCAAAACAAATAAATGAAAAGTGTAACTACAGTTGTAAGGAGAAAAAATTGCAGAGAGAACAGAGAGAACGAGCTGTTCTCTAAAACTTTCCTTTTTTTTTGTTTTACCCAACAGTGAATATAGCCATCCAGAATTGCTTACTGTGCTAGAGAACTGAAAAGAGAATTCAGAAAGAGTTTCTTGCATTACTGACAATATTTGGAATATTACTTTGGCAAGAGAAAAGGATTTTGAGGACCTTGAGGTTGGTATGAAGGGGAGAAAGAGAGAAAGGCAGGGCAATTTGTCCTATTGACAAACAACTGGGAAATGGCACAGGCAGAATCAAAGAGAGGAATTTTCTTTCTCTTTGAGCAGGACAGAAGAAAAGCAATTTGTTCCCTGAGAGTGAATAGCTGTAAAGAAAGTGTACACCTGCTCTTAGAAGGCACTTGACAGAATAACCCTGCTCTTCTGTGAAGAAATACCTGCATAACCAACAGGCTGCATGTAGCTCAGCATGGGAAAGACATTGGAATTTCACAGAATGGATGAGGCTGGAAGGTGCCTCTGGAGGCTGTCTTGCACAACCCGTCTGCTCAACCAAGGCTGCCTAGAGCCAGTTGCCCAGTACCATTTGGAAATATTCATTTAACAAAAATAATAATTTAATACACTGGGTCCCATAATCAGGTCTCCCTTTTCTAGTAACAGCAGTTTAGTGACGTGCAGGCAAAATTTTCAAACAAGAATTATCCTGTGTACTTGCATGCAACCAGAACTCAAAAGAGATGCATTGAACAAGCATAAATATTCCTGTATCTCTTGACCATTTCTGTTCTGAAATACTTTTTCTAAAGTTATTTATTCATTTTTATAGCAGATATCAAGGCCAGGTTGGACGAAGCCTTGGGTAAGATGGTTTAGTGTGAGGTGTCCCTGCCCATGGGAGGGGGGTTGGAACTAGATCATCTTAAGGTCTTTTCCAACCCTAACTATTCTATGATTCTATGATCTTTCCAACTGAAGAGAATGCAGTTTTCATACCTGTGGCCCAGATGGTAAGAAGTCAGTCTAGAGGTGCATCTGACAATAATATTTGAACTGATGTATTCATATGCTGCGGAGTGATGTATCTTATTTCTATCTGTGTCATTGTATGTCTCCTGTCTCTTGCATACCACTTGTTGATATTTGGGAGGTATTCCCAGCTTTTTATTGCTAAGCATGTTGCTTTATGGTGTGGGATGTACCTTTGGTCAGTTGGGATCAGCTGTCCCAGCTGTGTCCTCTCCCAACTGCTTGTGCATCCCAGCCTACTTGCTGGTGGGGTGGGATGAGGAGCAGAAAAGTTCCTGAATCTGTGCAAGCACTGCTCAGTAACAGTCAAAACATCTCTATGTTAACCACACTTTCCAGCATGAATCCAAAACATGGCCCTATACTAGCTACTATGAATAATAACTCTATTCCAGCCAAAACCATTCCATTATTTCAATCCAATAAACTGCTTCTGTGGACCTTAAACTTTCTGGATCTTAACCAAGATGCTTTGTGTAATTTTGCTTCCTTGTACAACCTACAAAATTCCATCACTTGTCTGCATAATAAAAACAGTATTTTCTTAAAAAAACCCGAACATTTTCTTGTTATAAAACATCAAAACACCTGAGACATGCTGTAAACCTTGAGTAAATAGGTCTTACTTATAAGTAATTTTTCTAGTTTGTAGGGGTGGGTTAGAAGAAAATTAAGAGTCAGAAAGGAAAATTGATTGAAATATCACTCATGCATACAGGTAGTAGCACAAGATAAAGAAACTGTTCTCCTTTTCTGATATCCTATTGTCCTGTGGCCTAGCTGCAGCTAAGACAAGCTGCAGAACAGCAACTATTCATATCTCATTGGCAAATTCTTCTTAAGAACCTGCAAGTCCAGTATTTAATTTTTGTCCCTGTTGTTTCCTTCATCTGTTGATTGCTCAGTTGTACTGTGTCTGATACACGTTTGGATGAGTCTTAAGAGGCCTTTTGAGCAATGTGCAGAACACGAGAATGCTGACCTTAGCTTGTGCTTCTCATTTTCTGGCTTTGTTTAAAGGTCAGTTCAGTAACTCAGGTAACTTGTCAGAATTAGGTCATTGCAGGTACTTGTTCAGTTTTAAATAAAACATTTCCTGAGCTGTACTGCAAAGTGAGATGGTATGCTAGGGTCAAAAAGATAATACTTCAATGAGCATTTTGACGCGACTTATAATGATACTGAAGTGTACTTGGTTGTTGTATGTGATGGGTGGAAGTCAGTATCCATATGGACTATTCATCTTTTGCAGTGCTTTAAATTGTAAGAAGTTCATATCCGGTGTCTACTCTTGCAATCACAAATGTAACAGTTATTTATTCATGAACAGGATTTAATGTCTCTAATTGACTGCAGGGTCATACAGGCTTTAAATCAGAGCCTGGTTATTACATACCCTAATGTATGAAAGAATAACTTAACATGACAGACATTTGCAAAAAATCATAGTGATCACTTACCTTTACTTTTAAACTCTAGATTCAAAGTCACTGCAGCCTGTGTTTAGACTGCAACTTAATTCTTTCAGAAAATTTAATATTGAAGATCATTTACAAGGTGGCTCATGACACTTCATCTAACAACAGCTGCTACTATTATTTATTGTTTCTCCAGCCTTGCTCATATTCTCATAAACAGAAGAAAAGAAAGTAGCTCTATTTTGGGACAAAGATCTGTAAATTCTGAAACACAGAATAATTAAAAACTACTGTGGTCTGCAGTTTTATATTAGACTGAGTTTATCATTTGATTTGATTTAAGTAATTAATCCACTGAAATGAAGATACATTCAGAATTATGAGTTGGTGAGGAAACCAATATTTATTTCCTTACAACAATTACTCTCTCCTAATTCTTTAAGCTTTTTTCGCTCCCTTACACTCTTCTGTGATGAGAGATACAAATAAATGTATAACATATGTTAAACAATAAAACAGAGATCTGGATATCATCCTGAACATTCCCCAGCCATCCTAAATTTGGTGGGAAAATGGGTTTGAAATGCTGGAGCTTTGTTGTATGATATCAGTCAAAGATTAATACAGTATATGTCTGTGATTCTTTTCAGGTATGTATTGGGTTTCCATGGCAAGGATTTTGTAGTGGGAGGGCTGCAGGGATGGCTTCTGTGAGAAACTGCTAGGAGCTTCCCCTATGTCCAATAGATCCAATGTCAGCCAGCTCCAAGATGGACTCACTGCTGGCCAAGGCCAAGCCCACCAGTGACAATGGAAGCACATCTGGGATGACATATTTAAGAAGGGGAGGAAAAATATTGTACAACAGCAATTGCAACCTGAAAAAGTAGTAAGAATACGTGAGAGAAATGGCTCTGCAGACACCAAGGTCAGTGCAGAAGGAGGGGAGCAGGTGCTCCAGGCACTAGAGCAGAGATTACCTAGAGAAAAAAATTCAGGAGCTAAAATAGTGAAGAAACAAACCAATAAAACACTACTATAAGTTTATACATTCTTATTTCAAGGGAGATTTATTTATCAATTTGTTTGCTAATTCTATCAGCAAAGCATAACCAATAAGCAACAAACAACTGGCTTTAGAATATGATTCATCCAACTGATACAAATGCAGACTCTTGACATAAGATTTTTTAGCCTGTGTTCATGTACTTTTAATGCTCAACTTTGAAAGTAATCTTGTGATGTTTAATTTGGGATGTGAGTTACAATAACTCAGCAAGTGTCAATGACATTCTAAGTTAGCCCAGCAAAACTATTTATCTGTATGAAACAGTTTAAAAGATGTTTATACAATCCTATAGTAAGCACCTAAAATGTAATATAGGAAAACAGAAATCCTATATTACTCATCAGCTCTCACAATTCATATTTGAGCAACTGTGTTTCAAAGTGTCGTGGTTTAAACCCAGTCAGGTAGCTTGTTCACTCACTCCCAGTGAGTGGTGCCGAGCTGACAACAATCGAGGTCCGTGTCCGTCTCCCCCCCCTGCCTCCCCGCACCGGGGCTCTCCCCTTCCCCGCTCCCGGAGGAACGGGGAGGAGGATCGAGAGAGTGCAACTCCTACGGGTTGAGACAAAAACAGTCCAGCAACAAATCACCACCGCTACTATCAGCTACAACAATGATAAGGGAAAATAACAAGGGAAGAGAATACGATACCACCGGCCAAGAGAAACGAGCTCCACCCGGAAACCCCTGTCCTTCCGGGTAACTCCCAGTTACCCCTCACCCCGGGCATGACGTGCTGTGGTATGGAATACCTCCCCGGCTAGCCCGGGTCAGGCGCCCCGTCTCTGCTTCCTCACAGCCTCCCCTCCTCCCTGGCAGAGCATGAGCCTCACAGAGTCCTTGGTCAGGGTAAACATCACTTAGCAACAACCGAGAACATCGGCTTCACCAACACTGTTCTCAAACTGGAAGTCAAAACACAGCACTGTACCAGTTAACACAAAGGAAAAACATGACTGCTACTGCGGAACCCAGGACATTATCCACCCCTTATTCCATACCATTCACGTCGTGCTCAGATCCCACATTTTTCAATACACCATCGCTCTCCCACATATATATACATCCATATACATACAGACCAAGAGGAAAAATCATTTTCTTAGTGCATGGACCAATCCCTATAATGCTGCCGAGTCCATTCGGTCCATGATGTTCAAAGTTCATTCTCTGTTGGGATGATGGCTGGAGGGAAGTCAGGGCCAGTCGCTTGTGACCTGGAGACATCTAGTTGATGGGCTATAAAAGCATTACACAGCAGGCAACAGCATACAATTGAGTTCACTGGCTGTTTTCCCCTAAAATCAAATCCCCTTGAGGTATACATCGGACTTCCCCATCTTCCCGCATTACCCACCAAGTATATCCAGGTCCCTGAGCAAAAGCAATCCCACGAGTGGGTTTGCCTTTACCTGAAGCAGGAATTACCCAGACTGTCTTTCCCAGCAAATTCTTCATATGCACCACGGGAACTTTGTCCCCCTCTACAATATGTAACAGTTCTGACTGGGCTGGGCCAGCCCTGTTGGCAGATCCTCTGGTGTTGACCAACCAGGTGGCCTTTGGTAAGTGTGTATCCCAATGCTTGAAAGTTCCCCCACCCATCGCTCTCAGTGTAGTTTTTAACAGCCCATTGTACCGTTCGATTTTCCCAGAGGCTGGTGCATGGTAGGGGATGTGATATACCCACTCAATGCCATGCTCTTTGGCCCAAATATCTATAAGGTTATTCCGGAAATGAGTCCCATTGTCTGACTCAATTCTCTCTGGGGTGCCGTGTCGCCACAAAATTTGTTTCTCAAGGCCCAGGATGGTGTTCCGGGCAGTGGCATGGGGCACGGCGTATGTTTCCAGCCACCCGGTGGTTGCTTCCACCATGGTAAGCACATGGCGCTTGCCTTGGCGGGTTGGTGGCAGTGTGATATAGTCAATCTGCCAGGCCTCCCCATATTTATACTTCAACCATCGTCCTCCATACCAAAGAGGCTTTAACCGCTTGGCTTGTTTAATTGCAGCACATGTTTCACACTCATGAATAACCTGGGCAATAGTGTCCATTGTTAAGTCCACCCCTCGGTCACGGGCCCATCTATATGTTGCATCTCTGCCCTGATGGCCTGAAGTGTCATGGGCCCACCGGGCCAAAAATAATTCACCTTTACGTTGCCAATCTAAGTCCATCTGAGCCACTTCAATCTTAGCCGCTTTATCCACTTGTTGGTTGTTCTGGTGTTCCTCAGTGGCCCGACTCTTGGGTACATGGGTATCTACATGACGTACCTTCACCACCAGGTTCTGCACCCTGGCAGCAATATCTTTCCACAGTGCAGCAGCCCAGATGGGTTTACCTCTGCGTTGCCAGTTGCTCTGCTTCCACTGCTTCAACCACCCCCACAGGGCATTTGCCACCATCCATGAGTCAGTATAGAGATAAAGTACTGGCCACTTTTCTCGTTCAGCAATGTCCAGGGCCAGCTGGATGGCTTTCACCTCGGCAAACTGACTCGATTCACCCTCTCCGTCAGCAGTTTCTGCAACTTGTCGTCCAGGACTCCATACAGCTGCCTTCCATCTCCGATGTTTTCCCACAATACGGCAAGAGCCATCAGTAAACAAGGCATACTGCTTTTCACTTTCTGACAGTTTATTATATGGTGGGGCCTCTTCAGCGCGCATCACCTCCTCCTCTGGTGACATTCCGAAATCTTTGCCCTCTGGCCAGTCCATGATGACTTCTAGAATGCCTGGACGACTGGGATTTCCTATTCGAGTTCGTTGTGTAATTAGTGCAGCCCATTTACTCCATGTAGCATCGGTTGCATGATGTGTAGAGGAGACCCTGCCTTTGAACATCCAGCCCAGCACGGGCAGCCGGGGTGCCAGAAGGAGCTGTGCTTCAGTGCCAATCACTTCCGAAGCAGCTCGAACCCCTTCATAGGCTGCCAGTATTTCTTTCTCAGTTGGGGTATAGCTGGCCTCAGATCCTTTATATCCCCGACTCCAAAAGCCGAGGGGTCGACCTCGAGTCTCCCCTGGAGCTTTCTGCCAGAGGCTCCAGGTAGGACCGTTCTCCCCAGCTGCAGTGTACAGTACATTTTTTACATCTGGTCCGGTCCGGACTGGTCCAAGGGCTACTGCATGAACTATCTCGCGTTTAATTTGCTCAAAGGCTTGTTGCTGCTCAGGGCCCCATTTAAAATCATTCTTCTTCCGGGTCACATGATAGAGAGGGCTTACAATCGAACTGTAATTTGGGATGTGCATTCTCCAGAGCCCCACTGCACCCAAGAAAGCTTGCGTTTCTTTCTTATTAGTTGGCGAAGACATTGCTGTTATCTTGTTGATCACATCTGTGGGGATCTGTCTACGTCCATCTTGCCATTTTATTCCCAAAAATTGAATCTCCTGTGCAGGTCCCTTGACCTTACTCCGTTTTATGGCAAAACCGGCTTTCAGCAGGATTTGGATTATTTTCCTCCCTTTCTCAAAGACTTCTTCCGCTGTATCGCCCCACACAATAATGTCATCAATGTATTGCAGGTGTTCTGGAGCTTGCCCCTGTTCCAGTGCAGTCTGGATCAGTCCATGGCAGATGGTAGGGCTGTGTTTCCACCCCTGGGGCAGTCGGTTCCAAGTGAACTGGACACCCCTCCAAGTAAAAGCAAACTGTGGCCTGCACTCTGCTGCCAAAGGGATTGAGAAAAATGCATTGGCAATATCAATCGTGGCATACCACTTGGCTGCCTTTGACTCTAGTTCATACTGAAGTTCTAGCATGTCCGGTACGGCAGCACTCAATGGTGGTGTGACTTCATTCAGGCCACGATAGTCTACTGTTAGTCTCCATTCTCCATTAGACTTTCGCACTGGCCATATGGGGCTATTGAAGGGTGAGCGGGTCCTGCTGATCACCCCCTGACTCTCCAGTCTACGGATCAGCTGATGGATGGGAATCAGGGAGTCTCGGTTGGTGCGATATTGCCGCCGGTGCACTGTTGTGGTCGCAATTGGCACTTGTTGTTCTTCAACTTTCAGCAACCCCACAGCAGAGGGATCTTCTGAGAGACCAGGCAAGGTGGACAGCTGCTCAATTTCCTCAGTCTCCAAAGCAGCAATACCAAAAGCCCACCGGTACCCTTTTGGGTCTTTGAAGTACCCTCTCTTGAGGTAGTCTATGCCGAGAATGCATGGAGCCTCTGGACCAGTCACAATAGGGTGCTTTTGCCATTCCCTCCCAGTCAGGCTGATTTCAGCCTCCAGCACAGTCAACTCTTGGGATCCTCCTGTTACTCCAGAAATATAGATGGGTTCCACCCCTTGACAGCTTGATGGCATCAGGGTACACTGTGCACCGGTATCTACTAGAGCCTTATACTTCTGTGGGACTGATGTGCCAGGCCATCTGATCCACACAGTCCAGTAAATCCGATTGTCCCCTACCTCCACCTGGCTGGAGGCAGGGCCCCTCTAACAGTCGTCACAGCATTGGACACTTAAGTCGTGTTGAAAGGGATTATTCTTCTTTATCACAGGAGCTGGAGTAAAATCAGCTCTTCCACTCCATCTGGGAAACTGATCACCAGAGACTGAAGCCGTAGCTCTCATGGGACGATCAGTCTTGGCCCTTGCTCCCCTCTTCAGTTCACTCACCCGTTCCTCCAAAGCTGAAGTAGGTTTTCCATCCCACTTTGTCATGTCTTCTCCGTGATCCAGCAGGTAAAACCATAGGGTACCCCGTGGCGTATACCTCCTGTATCTCCTCTCTTGAACAATAGGACGCCTTTTGTTAATAGCTGAGACGTGTGTTGGTACACGTGAGGAGCCGGATAAATCAGATAGATTGTCCTTCAATTGTTCGATGTCCTGGGACAGTTTTTTCACAGCTGAGATGATGGAAGGGGTGAGATTGTCTTCGAACTCTCGGAGTTTATGAACCATTTCATCCACTGTTAGTGGTACTATGTCATTCCAGGTTACTGTTGCCAATGAATGGGCATATGATGACGGTGCATTCCGTGTAAGTTTTCGCCACATGGGTCGTGTACATTCAACTTCATCTGGATCTATAGGTGTATCCCCGTTATTCGGCTTGATGTGATAGATCATCTCTACGATGGCCGATTCCCTCAGAGACTGGATGCCTTTGTCTATAGTATTCCACTTGGCCGAACGACTCGTAACATCGTCCTTGTACGGAAACCTTTCTTTCACAGCTGCCAAGAGCCTCCTCCAAAGGCTGAGGGACTTTTTCTCTCTTGCAATTGCTTTGTCAATTCCCCCTTCTCTAGCAAGTGATCCCAGCTGCTTGGCTTCTGTACCTTCTAGTTCGTGACCATCAGCCCCATTGTCCCAGCATCGGAGTAACCAGGTGATGATGTGCTCCCCTGGTTGACGGGTAAAATCTTTTCGCATATTCCGCAGCTCGGTTGAGGTCCGAGGTCGAGAAGTTACCTCTTCTTCTTCTTCTTCGTCATGTGATGATGACTCCTGATCAGATTCTGGACCGGGTGGTGAATTCATTGGTTCTTCATCTCGCTTCACCCTTTTTGCCTCCTTTTTGCTTGTTCTCTTGCGTACAGGGGCAACTGATATTGGTACGAATTGGTCCTCTGGTTTGGCTGCAGTGATTATCACTGTGGTTTGAGTAGCAACTGTACTTGTTACTGGGGGTGGTGTAGCTACTGTGCTTGGAGCTGGGGTAACCGC
The DNA here is from genome assembly GCF_034315485.1 of Pezoporus occidentalis. Taxonomy (NCBI): domain Eukaryota; kingdom Metazoa; phylum Chordata; class Aves; order Psittaciformes; family Psittacidae; genus Pezoporus; species Pezoporus occidentalis. The sequence continues at coordinate 795,990 of NW_026914829.1, forward strand.
GCTGTCTGTTGCAGTTGAAGTTTGAGCAGCTGCTGTACTTGCCACTGGGACAGCTGTGCTGTTCATTGCAGCCAAAGTTTGAGTAGCGACTGTTGCTTTGCCCTCAGATCCGCCGACATTCTTTTCCTTTTGAAGGTGCTGGATAGTGTTGAACAAGGCCCTGTAAGCATAGGCCAAGCCCCAGCACGTTGCCATGATTTGTCCATCTCTGGTATGGCCAGAATGACCACACACCTCATTTAAGTGTTTTACTAATTCTTCTGGATTTTGCAGTTGTTCAGTAGTGAAATTCCAAAGTACTGGAGGGGCCCACTGACCTAGATACTTGCCCATACTATCCCACACACCCTGCCACTCATGGCTGTCCAGCCTCAGGGAAAATCTCTCGGTCCTCCTACATCGTCGTTTGACCCCAGACAAGACCCAAACCTGAATCTGCTTAACTCTTGAAATCAGTAGTGGGTAAAACACACTCTGTATGCGTGTTAGCATGGTGATTCCCATCACCATCAGCAAACAAGTCTCAACAGCATTAAAAGGCCATTCAAAAAATTCAAAACTCTCAAATGTAAATGGTCTGGGGGGACGACTAGGAGGGTAAAAGGATGTCTCCTTCCCAGGTTGAGCACCTGAGAAGGAGAAAAAAGATGTGTAATTGCTAAGCACCTCCATCATATACCTCCCAAAGTATAAAGGTGGTGACCACACTGGGAACATAAGCCAGATCAGTTTCATGATCAGTGATTCTATTGTATTACAAGTCATTACCATAAAGTACAATGGGATAAAAACCTTAGCCCAAGCCCCATACTTGAAAAACACTAATACAGCAAGTACCGGATGGACGTAAGATATCATATACTGAAACTGTGAGATCAAGAGGAACAACCTTGAGAGCCAATAAATCAGCATTGTGACGAGTGACTATCAATCCAGTCAGATCTGTTCTTATCTCAACCCTTCGTGCCCCACGTTGGGCGCCAAAAAGAACTGTCGTGGTTTAAACCCAGTCAGGTAGCTTGTTCACTCACTCCCAGTGAGTGGTGCCGAGCTGACAACAATCGAGGTCCGTGTCCGTCTCCCCCCCTGCCTCCCCGCACCGGGGCTCTCCCCTTCCCCGCTCCCGGAGGAACGGGGAGGAGGATCGAGAGAGTGCAACTCCTACGGGTTGAGACAAAAACAGTCCAGCAACAAATCACCACCGCTACTATCAGCTACAACAATGATAAGGGAAAATAACAAGGGAAGAGAATACGATACCACCGGCCAAGAGAAACGAGCTCCACCCGGAAACCCCTGTCCTTCCGGGTAACTCCCAGTTACCCCTCACCCCGGGCATGACGTGCTGTGGTATGGAATACCTCCCCGGCTAGCCCGGGTCAGGCGCCCCGTCTCTGCTTCCTCACAGCCTCCCCTCCTCCCTGGCAGAGCATGAGCCTCACAGAGTCCTTGGTCAGGGTAAACATCACTTAGCAACAACCGAGAACATCGGCTTCACCAACACTGTTCTCAAACTGGAAGTCAAAACACAGCACTGTACCAGTTAACACAAAGGAAAAACATGACTGCTACTGCGGAACCCAGGACACAAAGTCTGTAAATCTCTTTGGCTAGTATATGACGGTTTTGTGAAGGTTAAGTGAAGACTAAGTCCATCTGTAAACAAGGAGTTAAGTCAAAAACATTGGCTTTTTGGATTTCAGCCTTCTTTCAGTTAACGCAGCTCAGACAACCATCAGGCAGTAAACAGAAATTCTATAACATCCAGTTGCTGATGTAATCATAAAATAACAGGAATAAAAAATATTTCTGAAATTCTACCTACAGTTATTTACAGGATCTATCAACTATATTGTAAACCATATATTTATGAAAAACAATTTCAACCATGTTCTTGACATCACAAATTGTGTCTTGGTAAGACAGTATTTCAATGTGTAGCCTATTGAAACATGGAACTGAGGAAAGCTGAAGATCTTATACTCGCAATAGGTAACAGTACAGGTACCTAGATGTTAATGAAGGGAGGAAGTAAAATACGGATCTTGCAAAATGATTTTGATTTTACAGATCCATATGTCAACCTGCTGCTCTTTAAGAACAGTGATACTAGAGCTTAAGATCAGCTTTAAAGTAAAGCTTTTGCATGCTTTGTGTCATAAGAAAAACTTGCAAAGGATGTCCCTGGCTTGTATTAAAATGACCTTAAGAGAATGCCATAAACAGATGAACACTTGGAATTGATTAAATGTGAAACACTAATTTCTTGTGCTGTTTCTTTTTTTAAAAGATAATAGTTGTCCCTGATTAATATTTCATTAAGATATTAATATTTTATTAAAAGGGCAACATTCCTTAATTCAGAGGAAATGAGCAGCTCAGTGAAATTTTAAAAATCCTGACTAGTTTCATGGCTGCACAGAAAAAATCTGATAACTCTTCCCAGGGTAAAACTAACTCATACTCTGCAGCTTTATCCAACTATGACTGCTAATTATGCACAGCAACATCTTCCTTATTTCATAAACACAATTCTTCAAGTGTATCTTGTACATTTTATATGAATGTTCATTCTTATGCATGCCTTTAAACTTTGCCTTCTATCTGAAATCGGTTCTTGTGATTGATACATCAAAGCTCTAGTAAGTACTACAGGGCTGTTCTCCTGAGCAACCATAGGGTGGAAAGATGCTACAGGGCACAGATGTTCTGACTAATTCCATTTTCTGCTGACCTGTTTTTCTGTGGGGTTTCAGTTTGGTTCTTTTTTTATAGTTTTTCATTTCCAGTCTTTCTGTCCTCATTATGCGAACTCTGTTTTACCCTGCAAACAAAATGACTCTGACTCTGCAACCTGCCTGGAGGTTTGTGACTGCATGATTCTGTCTCTTCTCACTCACTCAGCCAGCAATTTTCTAGCTTCTTTGATTACAGGATGAACAATTTATTCTCTGTGCATACCTCTTATAACTGCACTTTTCTTTCTTTGTCTCCTTTCATGGAGCTCTAAGAGAGAGTGCAAAAAACTTCACTCACACACTGAATGGAGTACTAGATTTTCTTTGCAGAAAAACAGGATTACAGAATTTTATTTTGCTTCCCTTCTGCTTGTAAGCAACTCTTTTCTGATTCTATTTTGTCTCTTGTTTTTTTTGCTGCAAGTGTATGCCCAGAAAGGTTGTTGGTGAAGTGTTTCAGTTATACCAGAGATGAATTGCTGAAAAGTCTGCCTGGGAATATCACAGGTAGCAGTTTAACCCTTTAAAAGTGTGTATAATGAATACTTAATAAATTAGTACATTTTTGTATTTAAACCACAATGTTCCATAATGTTTAAAGGGCATTGCCAATAAGTTTTCTGAATGTTAACTCAATTTTATGTTATATTAATTAAATATTCATAATTTCTTCTAAATGCTTTCTTTGTGTAAGCAACCAGACACTAGTGGACAAAATGAAAAGGATATTGAACAGAACAAAATTAGTAAAGCTTCCTGAAATTGTCTTTTTCCACTTTGGTTTATATTAGTCAGTGCTGCAGTGTTACATCTTTACATATTCTCCCTTAACTCATACTTAAGTTGTAAGCATATGCAAAAGTTTTCACAATTTACATGTCAAGGAATTCTCATTCTTATCACCTCCCGTTAGACTTCAGTAAAGCTGTGCCTGGATAGAACTTTCATATGTAGTGACATACGTAATGACAGAGATACTTCTGTAAGTCAAATGCTTTTTTTCTGGGTTGCTACTGCAAATTTTTGCTTTAAAATGCAGCAATGTACCCCAAATGCTTACTATCTTACTAGCAACTTTCCTGTGACATAGAGAAGTATAAAAAAGGCAGGGGGAGCCATGGGATTGAAATTAAATTTGAACAGTAACAATAAACCCACATAATTTTGATGTAATTGTCATTGGTGAGAGTAAGGAAGAAGGCATACCACAGGAACAGTCACAGTATTGCCAGCACTGCATTACCTGAGAATTGTGGCTCACAGTAAAACGTACCAGTGTATCATACCAAACATGCTGGCCTGGCACCCCTTTGACAGGTAAGATGTAGGAATATAACCAGTGTTGGAAGTAGCTGCTTTCAGCTAGTGGCAAATCACCACAGCAATGACAGCACTGAAAAAAAATAAATCAGTAAACCAGTAACAGTTCAATGTAACTTGGGAGGACCTTTTTCCTTTTTCTAAGACAAATGCAGCTTACAAACATCAACTGCCTGTGAGAACAGGTAGTGATAAGTCTCAAGATTCATTTTCTTACCAAGGTGTTTAAAGAAACTGGTCACAAACTGGGAAATGGGATTTATCACTGCTCTCTGTTCCATGCATTAGACGCATGCTGTGCTCATTGATAGCCATCAATGCTTCAGTTTGACTTCATTCTCAGCAACACCAGTTGCTGTGCCTAGTATTTTTGCTGCAATGGAATAATTCAGATTCATTATTTTAACTGGAATACATGGTGTGTCATCCTGTTCTCATGGGTATTCAATTTTTGGTAAACGCCAACAGCCAAAATTGAATGATGCTATTAACTGCACTTTAAGAAACTATACAATATGGGAAGCATGAGAAGTATCTTTTATTTCTAATGGCTTTAAAAATTTAGATGTATTACATCATTGGCATAACTGAGGGTTTTTTCCTTATAACAAGGACTTCTCTAACCTCCTATTTCTCTTTTCTGAACAAATAGCTGTCCAAGATGAATGCATTAGCAATATGTAGCACTGAACTGAGTGATAATATTGCAATCAACTGTGCAAGTTTTCAACTGAGAAAATACGATTGGTTGAAAATTAAGGAAAAGCATATTGAAATTTGACAGCTTGTATTTCATGGAATCTCTGTACTAAGATGAAAGCTGCCAATAGGAGGAGGAAATGGTTATCAGCTTTGATATTCTAGTACACTGAAATTCCACATAATAGGGATATACCCCTAAGAGGTCACCCAAGGGCATGGAATGAGCTCACATAGGAGCTAACGATGATTGAAAATACATTACTCTAGCAGCACAACAAAGAAGTCGGTTTTTGGGAGTGTCAAAGCCACCACAACAGAAATGAGGCTGTTTCGTTCTTTCAGTGTTTTTGATGTGTCCAAAATCTGTTTTTAAATACAATAAACTCATCAAAATTATTAATGTTCTATATGGTTCTAGTGATATCTCACAACTGCAACTGTGCATTATTCATTGTTGGCAGCTTACAAAAAGAACCCCTGAAAACCAAAGTGCAACACGGTGCAACTTATTATATGGAATACTGACATATCTCAAGGGTGCTAAAGTGTTGTCAGCCTGGTATAGTTCATGTTTTTTCATGGAAATAGTAAATTATGTTTAAGCTATATGATTTGATTTTTTTTTCCCTTTAAAACTGTTCTTTTGAAAATGCACAAGGATTTTTTTTGCTTTGTGTAACTGGATGGATAAAATGAGCTCTTTTTAGCATCAGAAGAATTTATGTTTTGGGATTTAAAATAGAGTGGTTACTTTAAAAAATATGAAACGTGAAAAGAGAAGAGAAATAGGGACATTTTAGAAAAATTACAGCATTTAGTGGCTTCTGTTAATTAGTGAACAGTGTCTGAGTGAAATTACAGTGAGTTACATGCTTCTGATAATTATGAGTTACTGATTAAGACAACATCTGCATAATCAAAAGAAAATATAAGGAAGCCAAACAGTCCTAGGCTTTGGTGTCTCAGCCATTTATTGCTAAAAGAAACAAATCACATTTTTAATTTTCACCAAATTAAAGATTTTGCAACAAACCTGACCTGTAGTATTGTGATGTAATATTTTGATTTTGGTTTTCACTCCTTTAAGAACACCTTGCAGTGCATATTTAATTAAAACACTGTCGTGGTTTAAACCCAGTCAGGTAACTTGTTCACTCACTCCCAGTGAGTGGTGCTGAGCTGACAACAATCGAGGGCCACCCCCCCTCTCCCCCCACTGGGGCTCTCCCCTTCCCTGCTCCCAGAGGAACGGGGAGGAGGATCGAAAGAGTGCAACTCCTACGGGTTGAGACAAGAACAGTCCAGCAACCAATGTACAACACAAATCACCACCGCTACTATCAACTACAACAATGATAAGGGAAAATAACAAGGGAAGAGAATACGATACCACCGGCCAAGAAAATGAGTCCCACCCGGAAGCCCGTGTCCTTCCGGGTAACTCCCAGTTACCCCCCACCCCAGGCATGACGTGCTGTGGTATGGAATACCTCCCTGGCTAGCCCGGGTCAGGCGCCCTGTCTCTGCTTCCTCACAGCTTCCCCTCCTCCCTGGCAGAGCATGAGCCTCACAAAGTCCTTGGTCAGGGTAAACATCACTTAGCAACAACCGAAAACATCGACTTCACCAACACTGTTCTCAGACTGGAAGTCAAAACACAGCACTGCACCAGCTACCACAAAGGAAAAAACATGACTGCTACTGCTGAACCCAGGACAAACACTTTTCACATTTTTCCATTTGTCAGTTACAATTTAATTGGCATGCATGAGATAATTACATTTCTTGTCACAATGGATATTGTGTATGTCCCCTAAGATTTTTAGAAAGAATCCCTTCAGTTAAAATTGGCAGATTTCCAAAATAATTTTTTGAATTTATGCCTTGTTTAAAAGGCATGGGTTTCTATTCAGTCCTAATTTTGATATGGAAATGAGTACACAATTCACACAATGTTTTTGCATTAGAATCAGAAAAGTAAAGTACTGGAAGGGTTCAAATTTTTTCATAGATGATAGGACCCCCTAAAACTTTTCTCTATTTTGCACCCCACTAGGAATATAAGTACAGGTAGAGAAGGGTAAATGTACCTTCTAAGTAACTTATTTTTTCCACCCATTTAAATTTATCCAAGCATTGTTACATTTCAGGCAGCAAATACCTCTGAAATTTTTGCCATACTTCATACTAAATTGATACTGAGTTTTCAGATGTTTCTGATAGTTTCCATTAGCTCTGTTGACACTATGGGACCAAAAACTAAGACACACGCTTCTTCTGAGACACTGTGTTTTATTAAAACAGCTGTGTTAACTGTCAGATCGGAAAGCAGCAGCTACTGCTGACAGCATATTACTTTTCAGAGCTCTGGTCTCACTGAGACAGTTATTCTGGAAAATAGTATGAGTATTTAGTGGCAATAATGACACTGAGGCTGGCAGGTGACTGTGGCACATGCACCATCTCTTTCTACGGCTGACTGTGCCTGCATTAAACAGCAGGATCATTACTTTACACTTCAACTGCTAAGTGAAAAATATTTTTTTAATTGGCACATAAGCACTAAGCCCATGGTACTCTCCTGTCAAGGAGCTAGGAGAAGGATGTGGGCCTGATTTTTTTCTGCTTTCACAGAAATCATGTTGAAAGGCAAAGCGTGCTTGTAGATCACTCATGTATTAACTATGAGAATGCGACCATGACAAACAATGCACTGTGTACACCACCTACCCAGGGTAAATGTGTGAGTTCCTAGCTCTTTACACACCGATTTTTCAATTCTTAAGTGTTAATTTTCCAGCAGAATGCAGGAGAGTTTTGTTCCTTTGACCAGTAAGGTCCTTTACACCTATACTAGGCTCATAACTTCAAGCAGAAGTTTTGTAATACTTTTGCCTACCTTTAAACACAATCCTCTGAATTCCTGTGCCTCTTAAATACCACAACACTGAAATAAACAGCCAAATATAGACAAAAAGAAGCTCAGCCAAACTGGTGCAAAATTTAAAACCTCCCAATGAAACCTGCATTTCATACTGTACTTGCACACACTGGTATGACCTAGTTGTGGCTTAATGATTTAGAAAAATTCTATGGCACAGCGTGCACACATTTATGCGAATTAATACGTGGAATATGTTTTGTAAAACCCGAAGAATTTAGGGATTTATATTTGTCAATATTTTCCAGCATTGCGTCTTCCTTTAGGTTTTTTTTTTTTAATTGTTTCTATATTTTCAACAAAGCAGCAAACCAAAATCAAAACAGAACAGCCCTGGGGGCAGAGACTGGAACTAGCTTCTCTGACCCTTCAAGTGAATATCCTATCTTGTAAACCAGAGAGGTGTCTTTAGGCCGTTTCATCTTTTTTTCTCATAGGCAGTATGAAATAACTTACAAGGGATTAAGCTTTTGTACCCTTTTCCTAACAGACAAAAAAAAAAAAAAGGACATAATGAAAAGGGTTCTTTCTTTAACATGTCTTTACTACAGAATTGTACTATTGTTGGTTTTGTTTCTGACTGTACTGAGTTTTGTAGATGAGTACCTTGTATCCTATTACTACTCTTTGTGACCACCTGAAATTTTGGCATAAATTATCAGCATAAAAAAACTTTCAGAAGTAGAGTGGTAAGGAATATCTTATCTATGGCTACTGTAAATAAGGAGAATGCTACCTTAAAAGCGAGCATGTCCTTCCTCTCTCCTACCCTGGAATTTTCACGCAAACAGGCTGCTATCCGGCTGGCTCCTCCTGACTAGCAGTCTATTCTCACCATCTCTTTTCACTAAATGAGTGGCATGAGATGTTAATAATTTATTGAGCTGGGAATAGATAAAATCTCCAAAGATGTAATCAGTTCTACAGTGTACATGGGCTCTATGTTTGTCACAGATATGATACATTCTGTGATTTTAATGAGGAGAAAAAAAATCATATTTTTTTAACCCCTTTTAAACATTAAGCAGCTTTAAAGTTTCCAGTGAAATTGCTTCCCCTGTAGTTCCAGGTGAAATTCTGGGACATGTTCCATTACATCTGGGCACAATCTGAAGCTAATAGCAAGACCTCCTCAAGGATTAATAGTTAGCAATTTTAACATTTTAGGAAAGGGGCAAAGAAGAAGGCAAAGTCATTAAGTTTATGTTGTCAGGGTCTGAGATATCTGGGATATTGGTCTGATCATGCTGATTTTCCTTCCCATACTGGCTATAAGGAGACTGGCTTCCAATGTTAGTGTTTATGGGACACCAAGAAGGGATTCAAACTAAAACCCATTGAAGCCCACTAAAAGGCATCCATCAGCTTTGATTATTTGCTGAACAACAAAAGTAATCACCTGCTTTGTTGAGCTGCTTTTAAAAACACTTGAGATGTCTTTATTGCAAATATATAAATGTTTGATTTTTTTACTTTTATTGATATAAACTTGTATGCCTGTATGTCTATTTAGTAAGCTATGGCAGAATACTTAATATGCAAAACATTGCAAAGTAGGACAGCACAATGCAAATGCCTGAAGCAATTAAAGAGAAATTTCTGCTTTGCTCTGATCTCTTAAACTCCTGGCACTTTTTAGCAGGTGGCAGTATAAGAATACATTTAGCGTTGCTCTTCATTCCTGCATTAATGTTGCCACTACTGTATTTTGTTCCATAATAACACTCTGGAACATTCTGCACAATAACAACAATGATGAAAAAATTGAATATATTATTTGACTATGGTAATGATAGGAATATACATTAATCAGGTACTGTTGTGCTGTAATGGAGAATATTGAGGTGGCTGGTACAAGTGGGTAGTACCCACAATAGTATGGTGAAGTTTATTCCACATTCATAGAGCAGAATAACAATGGACATTGAAGTAATTGCTTCTTTGCAACATGCACATAATTTGATAGTTCTTCAGAATCACCTATACTTACATCTGCACTGGAAGTTGCATTCTAAAAATCTATAAACTCAAATTCATAAAAACATTAACTTTTATCTACAGTTAGTATAAACTTGCAATATACTAACATACACATTAGTCTCAAACTTATTCTTGCCTTGTATACTTCCCTATGCAAATTAGTCTAAGTTATGTCGTTTCATCTTTGTTGAGGATTTCTTCTAAAATATTTACGCAGAAAAAGTTTACAAAAGTTTACAAAAACTAACAGAATTTATGTCTGCTATAAACCACTTAAAGATCTTACAAACACATCACTGCCAGCAATTGTTGGACTGATCTGTAGTCTACTTCTACCATATATATTACCGTATACTTCTACCACTATATGAAGCATTGAGAATTTGTTTACTTTAAATCATATAAACCTTTTCATCTGCACAGTTTGCAATACTAAGCTAAAATTTTTGTCATGGAAATCATTGCAGTAGATGGAAAGGCCCCAGCAATTAATCCTGTGTAATTAATACATATATGCTCACCTTGCTCCCTAAGAGATAATTAAAAGTCTTTGTAATATAAGGAAATCTATGCCACCTATTGGGAAAATAAATATTTTTCCTTCTTCCTTTATAAGTTAGAAAGTCTGACACAAAGAGGTGGAATGCTGTTATTCTGGAATAGCTATTATACTACACTCATTTTTAACGAGAACTTACTTGCAGACTTTTGTTCCTTTAGCCATTGCGTGTTTCCTTCTCTGTCAGTTTTCTGTTGCTGGTTTTCCACTTTTTTTCCTCACTGGATTTCATTTCAGCGGTATTACATCTCTGTAAATCTAGCAACAACTAAAACATCAGTATGTTATCAGCATTATTCTCAGACTAAAGCCAAAACACAGCATTAGACCAGATACTAGGAAGAAAATAAACTCTATCGCACCTGAAACCAGGACATGTATATAGTAGTTGTATTAGTAGTGATATTTTCTTTGAAACTGGGCATTCTTTTAAATTAAGTAAGCTGCTGAAATCCTATTTTTTTAGTAGAAATGGCTTGTCTTGTCAGTAGTAATCTGATTGATTTCAACGTGGAGAAGATAGTCTCTGCTAAAAGCTCAAGATGTTAGACAAATTTCATAGTCCAATAAACATAAATTTGACAGATGGAACTACTTGGCATGGAATATTTTCAATCTTATGATTCAAAATAGATCAGACATTTGTGTAGATGGTATCTTCAGACCAGCTACCTAGAATGGAATTGATAAATACAGTAAAATCCCATAAACTGTTTACCAGCTGTATTCAATGATACGGTTTTGATATTCCTGGATACCTGTGGGTAGCACAGCCAGCAGGCAGAATTGCATGCAGCTAATCTAATGCTACCTAGGTCACAGATCTCATCAAACGATTCCAGTGTCAGGTTCACAGCTTCAGCAGAGCTCCCCCATATTTTTCAGACATCCCACTTCTAAAGACTTTGGTGATAAAGGACCTATCAGATCACTAGGCATCCTGAAGAGGAGAGGAACAGAATGGTAGTAGCCAGAATGTACTTTCATTTAAACCACAACGGTTTAAAGGTACTGGTGATCTTTCCAGTATCTTCTTCAGATAACTTAACTTTTAGTGTAATAATTGTTGAATGACTTTCAATGTAAGTGACTGACTGCAGACGTAACAAGTATGATCAGTCTCCAGATTACAGTCCAAACTGTATGATTACTTCTGTGGTTATCGGCATTTTTGTGCGAGAAGAGTCTGTATCGTTGGACTTCATGCTGAAGTAATTTGTTGCCAGTACACAAAGATGAAAAAAAATCAAGCTAAGCCATCTGTACATACATTATCAAAAAAACTAGATAGATGTGAAGTCTAGTAAAGCCATGGGTAGTCAGATTTGCCAAGATGTGCAACAGCACTTGCAAAACACTGTAGAATGTGTCAGTCTAATATTATTGACATAATGTATTATTTTCATAGGATTAACAATAAAGAGGATTCAGGTTAATATACTCTGAAAAAAAATAGAAAAGAGAGATAATCTCTTCAGGACTATCAGTAAAACTGCAAAAAAAAAAAATCATACTTTGAAAAGAAAGGATCTACATGAGCATAATATTTGGCAGATTTACATGAAATATTAATTAAGAGGGGATTGTATATTTGATTATTATAAAACTAAGTTGAAATAACAAATTATTCTTCCTCTTAATTCACATTAATACCATTTATTCATTTTATCATATCTCTACTATGCCACAAAGATAGTTGTTGGTTATTCAGAAAATTGATATAGCATGAACAAAAATCCAATAGGGATGATATAAAGCAATTCTATTATTTATTGTTCACCCACTATATAGGTATATCCAGTTTCTACAGATCCATTAGCTAATATTAGGTAACATATTTTGTGTTGTAAATTACACCAAAGAGGTGTTTTTTCAAATTTATATTTACAGGGAAACAAGCAACCACAAACTCTGTCTGAATCACAAAAAACCTTAGCATCCCCCAAGTCACTCAGAAAACTGCATATTACCAGTAGTAACATGGCTGCAGGTACTTTAACTTGACTATGTTTATTCACATAAAGAGACACATCTATGTCTCATATTAAAAAATAACAAACAAAACAACACACTTGACACAAGAGTTTGGTTAGACGAGCATTCTTTGCTACTACATCTTATGGTATCTTGGCTATATCTCATTCTGACACTATAATTAGAAATTTAGAGGTAATGATTTTATCTTTTCTATGCTGTGGTAAATGCAAGTAGTAGTTAAGGTTTCTAAAGGCATTCATAAAATTCAAGATGCAAACAGAAATGCTGTAGGATATACAAAAGCTCATAGAAACTAATCAAGAATTTAATAGTCACGTACTTTTGGAAATCTCACTGGGTAGATATTTGCATTTTTAGCAGCCCCATAAAAACAAAATCCAAGCCTTATAAGCTGTAGAAGAAAAAAGAAAGGATATTTATTTAATCTTTTAAATAAATTTAAGTAACATTTATTTTGTTGTTCGTATCTCTGATTCAGATTTTTTTGCTGTTTGTGTAGCAGTGCAGTGAGGATCTTCACATGCATTAAGGCAATTCAGTGCAGTATATTTTTCATAGGAGCTTTAATACCATATGCACTGAAACCATCAATTTTCTGAACGAGAGACTGCATGACATTGAACAATGCATAGTAAAGAAAACATGCTTTATTCTGAGAATAGTTAATTTGTGAGATTCTGGGAGTAAAAGTTAGTTGCCTGGCTCAGCTTTACTCACAAATTCTCTACCTCCTCCCCACTGCAGGGGGACAGGGAATGGGAACTGTGGTCAGTTCATCACACATTGTCTCTGCTGCTGGAGGACTCCTTACACTCTTCCCCTGCTTCAGCATAGGGCTCCTCCCACAGGCTGCTGCTCTTCATGAACTGCTCCAGCATGGGTCCCTTTCATGGAGCGCATCGTTCAGGAACAGACTGCTCCATCATGGGTCCCTTCCATGGAGTCATAAGTCCTACAGCAAACCTGCTCCAGTGTGGGCTTCCCACAGGATCACAGCCTCCTTCAGGCATCCCCCAGCTCTGGTGTGGGGTCCTCTCTGGACTGCAGGTGGAAATCTGCTCCACCATGGACCTCCATGGGCTGCACCATGGGCTGCAGGGGAATCTCTGCTCTGGAACCCGGAGCACCTGGAGCCCTCCTTCTGCACTGACCTTGGTGTCTGCAGAGCTGTTTCTGACACATAGTCTCACTCTTCTCTGGCAGCAGTTGCTGTTGTGTTGCTGTGGGGTTTTTTTTCCCTCCTCCTTAGATGTGTCTGCCTTCTTGTTCCTCAGCTCCATCTTGGAGCCAGCTGGCATTGACTCTGGCAGACACAGGAGAAGCCTCTAGCAGCAGCTTGCCATAGAAGCCAGTGCAATACCCTCCTCCACTCCCTGAAAAAGAAAAAAGCCAACTTTGCCACTCAAATCCTGTACTATGGTATATTCTATTTCCAGTGTAACAGAACAGTCTTTTGATGTTCTCAATACAAAGTGAAAAAAAGCAAGAAAGAAATATGTAGTAAGATTAAAATATGAAAAAAAAAGACATGATAGATTTGGTCATATGGGTGCATATAACCATAAAACCAAAATCAAAGGAGATTTTACTACCCATTAAAATAAAACCTCTTTGTTCTGAAAATGTATTTTAAAAGTAATTAAAATAAGTTTGGTGATTGGTTTAGGGGTAGTTTGGGCTTAAGTGGGCAGTTAAATTTCCTCACAATTGTAAGAGTAGGTTTTGTGGATCTCAACAAAATTATCTCAAATGGAAAGTAAGTATTGGGGATTACATTATCAATGGGAAAATATCTTTCCATTAAGAGATTCCTATGGATCAGGATGAACTGTTGGAGAAAGAGATAAATATCTCAAGATTTAAAATAAAGTCCTTGAAAGCAGTGATGGAGTTGCAAATCCCCTAGTATAGGCAGTGCAGTATGTTCTACATCGATTACCTGATTACAGGACTATTGAATGTCATAGAAGGATTTTCTCTCAGCCTCTTCTCTTGACTTGTTCCACTCTACACAGGATAGCCACTATTCTTCTGGATCATATTACTGTAATGAATAGAGATTTGAAATAATCTAACAGAGGAACATCTTGAAGTAGAAAATCCAGTAACACTGCTCCTAACCATCTAGTATTAGGAGATTCCCTTTCAGCTTCTTAGTGAAAAATAGCAAGCTGGTGAGATTTGGTTTTCTTTTTTCTTTTGTAGTTTTGATCAGAGCCATGAAAGATTTTAATAACACTTTATTTCAATAAAGTAGATATGTTATCTTGTGAAAGCTCACATTAACAGCCCCTTGGTTCACCTAGTCTCAAAAAAAAACAATGGATATGAAGAGGCATGTAATTTATTATTCAATCTGGGAGTTCTTTGGTCTGTGACATTTTGTGTTATGCGAAATTGCACTTTCAAGGTTTCAAGAATGGAGATATCAATAGTCCAATAATTTCACTCTTTGCTGCTGTGTTTCTAGCTCAAATTTCTAAGAATTTCTGAACATTCTTCTCCTAAAATCAAATAAATGAAAGGAGAGAAATTGAAACATACTTATCTTCAGACAAATGGGGAAACCTGTTGCAAGCACCCGAAAGTAAAAATTTTGCCTAGCTCCATCCATTACTCCATCTATTACAAGGTGAGGTATATTTAACTCTTCACTTACTCAAGAAAAGGAATGTTACCTGTTTCTCCTGGACACATTTGTCTATTCTAAACATAAAAGAAGAAGAAACTACCTTTACAAAGCTACCAAAATGTTACCTTCACAGGGAGAATTTTGACCACCTGATTCCTGACGTTCACAGATGTGAAATTTTATTTGCTTGATTTCCAAAATTATTAAAGAGATCATTGCTCCAGACTCATCAGCTGCTGAGGAGACTTAGAGATGAAATAAAACTTGTTAATTGCAGCTGAAACCTCAAACAGACATCTCCGTGACAATTTGGCCTCTAAATTTTGTTAAGCCTGTCTAGGCCTATATTTAACTTGCAGGATTCAATCCAATACTCCATGTTCACAGCCTACAATATTATCTTCTGCATATAGTTTATAGTTGTCCTTGCTTTGAGAAAGGGTTGCACTGGAGACCTTCTAAGGTCTCTCCCAGCCTGAATTATCCTATGACCTTGTGAGTATCAAGCCTATTTGCACTTTGCAGTGGTGTAAATTTCTTCTTTGGTGCTGGGTTCCAGCATTTTGGTTTGTTGCATAGACACCAGCCTACAGATTGTTAAAGAAAAACAAAGTTATCATTCAGGGGATTCTGAATGGGGTAAGGCTCAGTGCCCTAAATCAGTCCACTGCCTCTTCTGTGCAGGGGCTAGCTGAGGAATTACCAGTGCACAATGTGGGTATGTACAGTGCCATAAACCCTTAAAAACTGTCTGCACTACAACTCTAAATTCCATATATGTTGCTGCAGCCTGTAGAGTGCATCTTTTATCTTCAAGTAGCTAATATACATACATTAGTAATTTATCTTAAGAGCTGAAAGCCTACATGCTTTCAGGAGGACCATTGCAATACAGTACGTTTAGGCTTGAAAGTAGTAGCTCTGAAAAGCAAGATGATTTTCTGCAGATTGAAGCAGTTTACCTCCTCTGTAACACAGGGACAAAGAACTTTACGCTTTCTATAAGGAATGCTGGCTCTATCATAAACAGTTTCCACCTGAGAAATCCTTCTTCACTCTGACCACCAAGAAGAGAGTTCTTTGGAGATATTTCAAGATTTTTATTCATACATAACAAATCCAGTGTGTCATACATTCAAAATGAGTTAGTGATATTTAGCAGAAAAAAATATTTCAAGATCAAGAGCTCTGTATTTCCAACAAGGAGATGACTTTTAAGCTTGTTTAGTAAAGACCAGTAAAGTTCAGTTTTGTCTCTCCACATGTCCACTCTCAAAATTAGAGAACTGTGAGAACAGACTATGGTGTAGACTGTTTGACCTGACTGGCATGAAGAAAGCTGTGAATAAGAAAATGCATTTTTAGATCAGCATGCTCTTAAACAAGGAAGACTAAAGCATCACTTTCTTGCTAATTTCTAAATTATATGGATACAATGCAGCCTGTTGTACAACCTGATGGATGTACACCATCTTAGGGACCATGGATTCTCAAGGTACCAGGTGTAGCCAAAACAGGCTAAACAAATGCTTTTTAAGCTTATTCCATCTTTCTAAATAGCTGAATATAGGGTGGGAAGGTTATTGTAGAAAATATTTTATACTTGCACGGTAATAATTGTTGATTAATACTCTTCACAACTAATCTCCATCAAAGCCAAATCCTAACAGCCATTTTAGTTATAGCCCTTTATATTACTAAAATAAGATATTTAATGGATTTTTTCAATCTGTCATAAATATACATGGTAACATTTTTTTTTTACTTTAAATTTCCAAGTCATCTAATTTATACTGTTATTTCTGAACTATTTCTGTTGCTGTGTACTTTATATTTTATATAATGCAACATACTCAGTTAATGTTATGCCTACATTACTCACATTAGAACACCACTCTCACACTGCACAGATTTATTCATCAAGCTTCATATATATGTATGTGTGAAGCATTCACCCTTAACTCTTACTATAGCACTGAAGAGAAGTCAGCACTTTCAGTGTCCCAGTCATCTTGATCTGTTTTCAATGACTGTGTTACTATGGGATGAATTACTTCCAAAAAATACTCATTTCTCTGGTTGATTTTAAGCATGGAAAAGTTGACTGGTTTAGGTGTAGATATTATCACTGTAAATTTTGATATTTGATTAGATGTATCACCCCAGCTGTACATGTATAAATCTTTTCCAATAATCAGGAGGAGTATTTAGAGCCCAGGAATAGCTGCTTGTTGTTCAAAGTATAAAGAGAATAAATTGCTAATAGATAGATAATATGATTAAATAAATGCTACTTCTGCTAACTATCAAATGAAGTCAAATCAAATATTTTTGTCCAGTAATATACCATAGAATTATTTTATTATTAAATTAATGCAATGCTAAAAGTATTCATTTCCTTCCAGTAGAGGGAGCTTAGGAATGTAGAGGACATCTTCATGCTCCAGCTTTATGTCTAAATAGATTATTACCAACAAAAAAGTTGCAAATATCTAGGAAAAAAAAAACACTCTTGATACTTCATTGTGATTAATTTTTACTTCATTATTAACAAAAAATTTACAAAAGTAATTGTCTTGTATTACTTTCATTACTGATATAATTCTTTTTTTTCTTATATGAAAATATCCCTTTATATATTTATTTGATTTTTATGTTCAAGACCAATACTTAAAATACAAAGGTCTGTGTCAATTTTAGCAACTAACAGAATATTTAAGGAAGGCTCTCAAAAACTACAATTGATTTCTGTTTGAATGCCTCCATTAACATGATTGCTGAAATATTTGATGAAACAACAAACACTTTTACATAGGTGCCAAACTCACATTTACTCAGATGTTAAGATGATAGATGGAGTGAACCACGTTCCAGGATTTTTCCCCCTTTTTGACAAGAGCAAGTTAGCATTTCCATCACTGAGGAATTAGAAACTTAGTAGTGTTGATCAGCACTAACCATTGACCTTGCCAAGGCTGTAGCTACATTTCTGAAGCTCTCTGTTCATAGAACATCTAGTCAGCTCTGCAGCAAATGTCAGTCTCAATCTCTGCACTGAAAATAGATCATAAGGAAAAGGATTAATTGCACTTAAGTTTATATATGAACTGGTCACTGTAATACCTAAAATGGTATGTATTTCTCTCACAGTCATAGTTTAACCCCAGCCAGGAACTAGTACCATGCAGCTGCTCATTCACTCCCCCCACTCCCAGTGGGAAGTGGGATGGGGAGGAGAATTGGAAAGAGGTAAATACAAAATACAACACCATACCAGCTACTAGGAGGAAAAATGACTCTATCACAGCTGTAACCAGGAGACTCATTTAAATTTTATCATTAAAAAAATAAAAGAAAAAAAATCCTAAGCACTGGACCGCAAAGTAGAATTTAATTTTGGAATAAAACATATAGAAAAAATATACCAGATTTCTTAAAGCAGTAAGCTTGGTCAGGAATGGGTAGTCTTCAGGTTTTGTCGTAACAAAGGAAACTTTAAATCTGAACCTGGCTGTGAAATGGGTGCTGTGGATTGGTCTATATCAGACTATCATGGTTAGATAGTTTCCTAGGTAGAGACTTGAACCTTAGCAGAATATTCCTTAAATTCAGATCTATTTATAGATTAAAGCCTAAAAAAGAAAAATAAAAAAAAAGATCATATTGTTTTCTTCTGACTTAGTAACACAATAGTCTGAGATGTTATTATTCTGAGAATAAGTATTAAGATCAGAGACTCCCTGGCTGAACATGCTTCCAAGATCCCCTTGCAAAGAAGGGTCATGCTCACATGCCTTTAGTCATTGCAGAAACTAAGGGGGCGGAGCATGCTCCAGGCACAGACAGGGTGAGAGAAGTAGAGGAAATTGTTTAGCTTGTCACCTCATTGGCATCATCTGCATCCCTGTGAAAGGAGGTATGGAAATTGTAAAAGTGTCCAAAGAAACAAGCTATGCTTTAGCTCAGCTAATACATTCAGCAAGCTATGTGGCTTGTGCCACATGGCAGATATGTGGATAGGAATGGAAACTAAACCACCCTTATGGATTAGTTTATAAAAGAAACTTTTCAACATGGGGAAAAAGTCTTTTTGATAACAAGACCGTACTTCGAGCATGATTACCTATATACGAAAATATTGTGGTATGAGATTTGCATAGGGAGATTGGGTGGGATTGAATTCCAGTACAAGGTGAGTAATACAGCTTCTTTGCTTTTTGTAGAAACTACAGCCCAAAAGATTACTACCCTTGAGTGAACAGAACCAAAATGTATACAAGATATAACCCAAGAGAAAACATACATTTCAGGAATATGCCTTCCTGCTACAGAGGGATGAAATATTTGTATGGGTATAGCTGGTATTGCACTTCTTGCCATTACAGAGAAAGTTTATATTTCAGGGATTTTTCAAAGACAAATAGCAAGAACATGTAAATAAAATATAACTTGTTTACCTCTGTACTGGATTTTTTCTTTGGTAGGTCCTGTCTTTTGCGTTAACAAAATGACAGGCCATCACAAGTGAAATTTATGTTTTTCAGAGTTTCATTTTTTCCTTCTTTCATCTTTGATATGTCATTTTAAATTGTGGAAACCTTTTTCTTTGTTATTGATCTCATAGATTTTTTTTTTTCTGAAGTAGAGAGATACGTAACAAAACACACCAGAAGGGCTTATGCGCCAGCAGTCTCTTTTGAGCTCTTCTTTTGCTGTGGATAGAGAACAGTGGGAAAATGAGTACAGGTGAAATATACATGTTCAAAAGGATGTAAGAAACCTGAGTTCTGCAAGTTTCTACAATCCTAAATTCTTTCCTGGCTTGCGAGTACCATCATCCTTTCCTCCATCTGCTAAAAAATTGAAGAAATCCTCTCAGTTCTCTCTCATCCTGGCGGCTGCCAGCATAGTGGCACAGGCTCTTTTCTAGTGTGTGCTTGCCTGGCAGGCAGCGATATTTATGTGCTGCTCCCAGGAGAGATGGCTTCTCTGCTTGCATATGCAATGCTCAGCAGCTCCCAGGCAGCAGGGGAGGAGAAATGACCTGATCCAACTCAGTTTCAGGGCTGAGCAGAGGGTCTGCAGTAACAGCAGCAAAAGGTGACACATCCAAGCAACCGCAGAGGCTGGGGAGTTGTTTGTCTGAGATTTTATGAAGACAGTTTTCTTCCCACTTAATTTACATTTAGACAATTATCCTCATAACTGGAAGTGGTGAAAAGTATGTTTGCAATGAAAGCCTGACCTTTGCAGAGGTGATGACATTTGCCAAAGGGAAGATACCTTTTTCTTAGTGTGTGAGTATTTTTCAATCCCTGATCACAGTGTGCTTAATATTATCCATAGTTTGAAGATGAGAGAGAGAAAGGAAATGAAGGGGAAAGCAAGTATGCTTTTAAACATGCACACAAATTTGAACACTAGTGCTGCATCTGCACCTGGATTTAGGAATTAAAATTGGAGAGGGTCTGTGAAGTCATTAAGATAAATCCCCTCCTGTCACACACATTTTACTTTGCATTAACACGGTAGCATCTTGCTTACAAATAAGCAGTAGCATACACACTTGCAGTAACTTTGTTGATCAGAGATGTATATTATACATTCTTCTCATCATGTATCTATTGACTAATGGAGATGCACTGTGTTGTAGAACTTTATTAAGGGTTTATTTTTAAAAAAAGTTATTATTCATCAGACATCCAAATTGACTGAAAAGTATCAAATTAATAAAGACCTACCTGTGAAAATATCATTTCTTCAGACGATGTAGAAACATACAATAATTAGGGTTGGAAAGGACCTTAAGATCATCTATTTCCAACCCCCCTGCCATGGGCAGGGACACCTTACGCTAAATCATATCACCCAAGGCCTCGTCCAACCTGGTCTTGAACACTGCCAGGGATGGAGCATTCACAACCTCCCTGGGCAACCTATTCCAGTGCCTCACCACCCTAACAGAAAAGAATTTCCTTCTTATATCCAACCTAAACTTCCCCTGTTTAAGTTTTAACCCGTTACCCCTTGTCCTATCACTACAGTCTCTAATGAAGAGTCCCTCCCCAGCATCCCTATAGGCCCCCTTCAGATACTGGAAGGCTGCTATGAGGTCTCCATGCAGCCTTCTCTTCTCCAGGCTTAACAGCCCCAACTTTCTCAGCCTATCTTCATACAGGAGTTGCTCCAGTCCCCTGATCATCCTCGTGGCCCTTCTCTGGACTTGTTCCAACAGTTCCATGCCCTTTTTATGTTGAGGACACCTGCTGGTCATGCTCCTTTTGATGCAGCCCAGGATACGGTTGGCTTTCTGGACTGCATGGGCACACTGCCAGCCCATGTTCATTTTCTCACCAACCAACACCCCCAAGTCCTTCTCTGCAGGGCTACTCTGAATCTCTTCTCTGCCCAACCTGTCGCTGTGCCTCGGATTGCTCCGACTCAGGTGTAGGACCTTGCACTTGGCATGGTTAAACTTCATGAGGTTGGCAGCAGCCCACCTCACAAGCATGCCCAGGTCCCTCTGGATGGCATTCCTTCCCTCCAGCCTATCAACCGAACCACACAGCTTGGTGTCATTGGCAAACTTGCTGAGGGCGCACTCAACCCCACTGTCCATGTCACCAACAAAGATGTTAAACAAGACCGGTCTGAACACTGATCCCTGAGGGACGCCACTCGTTACTGGTCTCCAGCCGGACATTGAGCCATTGACAACGACTCTTTGCGTGTGGCCATCCAGCCAGTTCTTTATCCACCAAGTGGTCCACCTATCAAATTGATGTCTCCAATTTAGAGACAAGGATGTTGTGTGGGACAGTGTAGAACACTTTGCACAAGTCCAGGTAGATGACATCAACTGCTCTACCCCTGTCCATCAGTTCTGTACCCCATCAGAGAAGGGCATCAAATTGGTCAGGCAGGATTTCCCCTTAGTGAAGCCATGCTGGCTGTCACCAAGCACCTTGTTGTTTTTCATGTGCCTTAGCATGCCATCCAGGGGAATCTGCTCCAAGATTTTGCCAGGCACAGAGGTGAGACTGACTGGCCTGTAATTCCCAGGGTCAGCCATTTTCCCCTTCTTGAAAATGGGGGTTATACTTCCCTTTTTCCAGTCATTGGGAACTTCACCTGACTGCCATGATCTCTCAAATATGATGGCCAGCGGCTTCAAAACTTCACTTGCCAGCTCCTTCAGGACCCGCGAATGGATCTCATCAGGACCCATGGACTTGTGCACGTTCAGATTTTTAAGATGGTCTCGAACCAGTTCCTCTCCTACAGTGGGCACAAGGTCTTCATTCTCACAGTCCCTGTATCTGCCTTCCGAGACTTGGGTGGTTTGGTCAGAGCCTTTGCCAGTGAAGACCGAGGCAAAGAAGTCATTGAGAACCTCAGCCTTCTCCAAATCCTGTGTAGCCAGTTCTCCCAAGAGCTTCCTGAGGGGGCCTACATTCTCCCTAGTTTGTTTTTTATTTCCTATGTACTTGTAGAATCCCTTCCTGTTATCTATAATACCTCTAGATAAGTTTAATTCTAACTGGGCCTTAGCTTTCCTAATCTGGTCCCTAGCTTCCCGGACAACATCTCTGTACTCTTCCTAGGCCACCTGTCCTTGCTTCCACTTATTATAAGCCTCTCTTTTCATTTGAATTTTCCTCAGGAGCTCCTTATCCACCCAAGGAGGTCTCCTCGCCCTCCTGCTGCACTTTCTGGTTGGGATGCAACACTCCTGAGTTTGTAGCAGGTGATCCTTGAATATCAACCAACAGTCTTGGGCCCCTCTGCCCTCTAGGGCTGTATCCCATGGAACATTCCTAAGCAGGTTCCTGAAGAGGCCAAAGTCTGCTCTTTTGAAGTCCAGGGCAGTGAGCTTGCTGCACGCTCTTCTCACTGTCCTGAGGATCTCAAATTCAAGCATCTCATGATTGCTGCATCCAAGGCTGCCCTGGAGAGTCACATTTCCAACGAGCCCTTCCCTCTTGGTGAGCACGAGGTCAAGCATGGCACCTCTCCTTGTCGGCTCCTCTATTACTTCCAGAAGGAAGTTGTCTTCCACACAATCGAGGAACCTCCTGGATTGCTTGTGCAGGGCCGTACTGTCCTTCCAACAGATGTCAGGGTGGTTGAAGTTGCCCATGAGAACAAGGGCCTGTGAGCGTGAGGCTTTTCCTATCTGTCTATGGAGTGCTTCATCCGCAGGTTCTCCTTGATCAGGCGGTCTGTAACAGATCCCCACAGTAATGTCTCCCATAGCTATATTCCCTTTAACCCTGACCCACAAACTCTCTGTTAACTGCTCACCTGTCCCCAGACAGAGTTCCATACTCTCCAGCCTATCCCTAACATAAAGGGCAACTCCCCCTCCCTGCCTGCCGGGCCTGTCTTTTCTAAAGAGCCTGTAACCTTCCATTCCAACACTCCAGTCGTAGGAGCCATCCCACCATGTTTCTGTGATGCCTATTATATCATACCCCCATAGACATGCACACATCTCTAACTCTTCTTGTTTGCTCCCCATGCTAGGGGCATTTGTATAGAGGCATCTGAGCTGAGCTCCAGCTGAAGCTGGCTCATTGGCTGGAGCAGCTGGGGTATCTCTATGTTGCTCCAAGCATTTATTATAGGTTCTGGAAACTGACTGGGTGTGTTGGGATGGAATGATGCCCTCCTCCCCCAACACATCTAGTTTAAAGCCTCCTTGACCAGTCTGGCAAGCCTCCTACCAAAACTGCTCTTTCCCTTCTTTATCGGACCAGCTCCACCACCCCCCACTAGACCTGGCCTACAAGCTTGGGTCCCATGTTCAAGACACCCAAACCCCTACTATGACATCACCCTTTTAACCAGTTATTAACCTGGCTAATCCTCCTAGCTTTTTTTAGGTCCTCCCCTGTATCCTGGAGAATTGATGAAAAGACTATCTGAGCTCCAGAGCCCCTAACCACCTCCCCCAGGGCTCTGTAGTCCTTCTTTATGTTCCCCGGGCTATTACTATCTATATCCCTAGCACCCACATGTATCACCAGGAGTGGGTAATAGTCCATGGGACTTACTAGAGCAGGCAACCTTTCTGCCACATCCCTGATCCGTGCCCCCGGTAGGCAACACATCTCCCTTGAGACAGGGTCTGGCTGGCAGATGAGTGCTTCTGTCCCTTTCAGTGTAGAGTCCTACTAGTACGATCCGCGCTTTTTGCTGGCAGCACCAGTAGAGATCGTCTTTAGCAGTGCATCAGCTGGCTGTTTCTGGCTCGAGTGCATTTCCTCATTAGTCCCCTGCAGGACAGCAAAGCGGTTCTGCGTGGGGACAGGGGATTTAGGGGGAAGCCCCTTGCTTTTGGTTGTCCTTTTCCTTCTTTTTTTGTTGTTGTTTTTTTTTTTTTTTGTCACTAATTCCCAGCTTCCCAGGTTAACAGCCTCCTTCTTCCCTTCATGAGGTAGAGGCGAAGCTCGAGGCCCCTGCACAGTTTAGGCGTGGAGCAAGCATTCCTGATTCCTCTCAGCTTCCCTGACATCTCGCAGCCTATTGACAGCGCCCCGCAGCTCAGCCCCTGCTGCAGGAGGACCTCCACCAGGGAACACCGAGTGCAGCCCTGCCCATCGTGCACCCTCCCCTCACCAGACCAGTGCAGGCACTCTCTACACCCCGAGCTCTGCACTGCAGCCTCCCCTCTCACCGGCTCTGTCTGGGTGCCTACGCTGGCCACCGGCGGGGCAGCCAGGGCAGAGCTCCCGGTCCGGGCCCTGCTCATAGGACGAGTGCTCACCATCCTGCTCGAACCGCCCCCGCAAACTGCCTCACCGCACTCCGGGTCGCTCGCGCTCCCTGGGGCAGGTTTTTACCCAGTCAGGGCTGGTGCCGCTGCTTCAGGCTCCGCCCCCTGTGAGTCAGCTGCTCGCTCTCGTCAGCTGAGCTGCCGGCTCTGGGCAGGTCCTGTCGAGGACTTGAGGCTCCCTCGGTGGCTCTTGTCGCTCTGAGTTGAGGCTCCTGGACGCTGATCTCCACCCGCTCCGGTGTTGAAGGCGTCCTCTCTCGAGCTACTCACCTCAGCAATTGGGCAGGGCAAAGCCAGAGGAAACTCTGGTGGAGGTCCGTAGCGGTCCTGACGTGCAAATCGGTTGTCCGACCCGGGTCTAGGGGAGAAAGACTAATAATCACTAATGTGATAACAAGACTAATCGAACCATCTAGTAGCTGGTTCCCTACGAAGTTTCCCTCAGGACAGCTGGCACTCGGCCGTGGGGCAGTTTTACCCGGTAAAGCGTAATGTAAACAGATCTAAGTTCATCAAAGCCAAAGGGTCTAAGGTGACATTCACCAGTGTACATCTCAAACAATTTTAAAACTTTAGAGGTTTAGTTAAACCCTGACCATTGCCGGTTTCTTTCAGGGAACCCCTCCACAGTCTTTGCGATAAGGTGTAATATTAACTTGTATGCTGTAGTGACAGACAGAAATTAATTTTATGTTTATCCTGTTGATTAAACGCATCATACTTAAACTGGACTCCATGTCATGGACTCTCATGTCTACTGTCTTACTTTTCCTCTTGACCTCTATGTTCATATATTCTTGGCCAGCTGCAGTAGTCCTGCCTGTATCTTGGCTTCAAACTGTGCTGCTAAAGTTGTCTGTGGCTGCTATTGGTGACAGATCCTGTGAGATTGGTGGCAGTTTTAGAGAAGAAGAGAAAATAAGATGGCTTTTGCAGTTGAAGTATTAAGCATTTTCTCCCAATCAGATCCATTAAAACCTCTTCAGTGATGTTTCTCATTATTAAACACAGGTACAATTGTGCAGATAATTTTTGAGCAGAAAGTAGCAGCAGTAGTGAAACAGATTAACTGGTATTGTTTAGTTATATATATGAACAAACAGCATCTAACTCTGGCAAGATTTGAGCTCCACCATTTTCCTGGATGTGCTCGTTTTAGGCTTCAGGCAAAAAGAAGGAATTCATTACTCCCAAGTTAGATTTCCTCAGCTGCAGGTCATGGACAGACAGCTGTGATTGGCCCATTTGATCACCAGTTCTTTCAGCACACTTCCCATTAAAACCTGAGATCCTGGACCATCCTTGGATGTACCATACAGTTGTTTTCCTGTTTGTTTTGGATAATGCCCATATCATCATCATAAGTGTCCTGGGTTCAGCAGTAGCAGTCATGTTTCTCCTTCTTGGTAGCTGGTACAGTGCTGTGTTTTGACTTTCGGCTTGGGAACAGAGCTGATAACAATGATGTTTTGGTTTGGCCAAGGACTTTGTGAGCCTCATGCTCTGCCAAGGAAGAGGGAAAGCCAGGAGGAAACAGAGACAGGACACCTGACCCAAACTGACCAAAGAGGTATTCCATACCACAGCACATCATGCCCAGGATGTAACTGAGAGTTACCCGGAAGGGCTGGGACTGCAGGGTTGGAGGAGGTATCCGTCAGTGCTTGGTCGGGCTGGGGGGGGCAAGTTATCAGCTGGCTGGTGTCCTGGGTTCAGCAGTAGCAGTCATGTTTCTCCTTCTTGGTAGCTGGTGTAGTGCAGTGTTTTGACTTTCAGCTCGGGAACAGAGCTGATAACAAGGATGTTTTGGTTTGGCCAAGGACTTTGTGAGCCTCATGCTCTGCCAGGGAGGAGGGGAAGCCAGGAGGAAGCAGAGACAGGACACCTGACCCAAACTGACCAAAGAGGTATTCCATACCACAGCACGTCATGCCCAGGATGTAACTGGGAGTTAGCTGGAAGGGCTGGGAGACTGCGGGGTTGGAGGAGGTATCGGTCGGTGCTTGGTCGGGCTGGGTGGGGGGGGGGGCGAGTTATCGATTGGCTGGTGGTGAGGTGTTGTATTCTCTTCCCTTGTTATTTCCTTTATCATTATTATCATTGGTGGTAGCAGTAGTGATTTGTGTTATACCTTAGTTACTAAACTGTTCTTATCTCAACCCGGGGGGGGGGGGGGGGTGTTGCATTCTTTTGATTCTCCTCTCTGTCCCTCCAGGAGTAGGGGGAGGGCAAGAAGGGGGAGAAGTGAGTGAACAAGCTGGCTGGCTGGGTTTAAACCACGACAGTTCTTTTTGGCACCCAACGTGGGGCACGAAGGGTTGAGATAACAACAGATCTGACCGGATTAATAGTCACTCTTCACAATGCTGATTTATTGGCTCTCAGAGCTGTTCCTCTTGATCTCACAGTTTCAGAATGTTGTAACTTACTTAGAGCCGGTATTTCCTGTGTTAGTGTTTATCAAGTGTGGGGCTTGGGCTAAGGCTCTTGTCTCACTGTGCTTTATGGCAATGGCTTGTAATACGGGCGGGCTCCAGCAGCAGGGCGGGACGGACGTGGCGGTGGACTTGTACCTGGCCGTCCGGCTGCTCTTCACCGTCCTGGCCCTCACCCATCTTCGTGAGGCTGCGGGGAGCCGAGGGGGAGCGGCCCCGGGAGCCGGCGGCAGCCGAACCGGCCCGGGAGAGCGGCCCCGGGCACCAAGCGGCGGCGGGAGCGGGGCCGGAGGCCGCGAGGGGACGGCTGCCGGTGGAGGAGGTCGGGGCGGTCGAGGAGTGGAAGGAGGCGGCTGCCGAGCAGCGGGAGAAGGCGGCGGAGGAGCCGAGCCCCGCGGCCGAGCCCAGCCCCGCGACGGCCGAGAGCGTTTCCCGGAAGCCGCCCGCCGAGCCCCAGGAGGATGCAGGACACCACGCAGCATTTCCCAGCAAGGCAGAGGAGGAAGAGCTGGACTCAGGAAAAGAGAAGCTGGAGGTGGGAGAGCACAGCGGCTACACCAGCCCCAGTGACACAGCAGCTACACCAGCCCCAGTGACAAGCACAGCAGCTACACCAGCCCCAGTGACAAGTACAGCAGCATCGTTTGAGAGTTCTGAAGGTTTTGAATGGCCTTTGGGTATCCTTGGGACCTGGCTGCTGATTGTGATGGGGATCAGCATGTTGGCACACACACAGACTGTGTTCTACCCACAACCATTTTGTCTGATCTCAAAAGTTAAGCAGAGTCAGGTTTGGGTCTTGTCTGGGGTTAGATGACAATATAGGGGGACCAAGAGGTTTTCCCCAAGGCTAGACAGTCATGAGTGGCAGGGTGTGTGGGACAGTATGGGCAAGTATCTAGTCCACTGGGCCCCTCCAGTGCTTTGGAAGCATTGGAGATGGAAGGCAGCTGTATGGAGTCCCCAACAACAAGCTGCAGAAACTGCTTAAGGGGACAGTGAATTATTTTAAGCCTGGTGGGCCCATGGCACTTCAGGCCATCAGAGCAGAGATGCAACACAGAGATGGACTCATGATCGAGGGGTGGACTTAGCAATGGACACTGTTGCCCAGGTTATTCACGAGTGTGAACACTGCCCACAGTCTCTCCTGTTCTGGAAGACTGTTACAAGAGATGGAGCCTGACGTCATGGACCAGATGGACACAGCAGCTTTATAGCTACTGATCCATGCACTTAGATAAGAGTGATGGTATATTGAAAATGTGGGATCTGAGCATGACATGAATGGTATGGAATAAGGGGTGGATAATGTCCTGGGTTCAGCAGTAGCAGTCATGTTTCTCCTTCTTGGTAGCTGGTGCAGTGCAGTGTTTTGACTTTCAGCTCGGGAACAGAGCTGATAACAAGGATGTTTTGGTTTGGCCAAGGACTTTGTGAGCCTCATGCTCTGCCAGGGAGGAGGGGAAGCCAGGAGGAAGCAGAGACAGGACACCTGACCCAAACTGACCAAAGAGGTATTCCATACCACAGCACGTCATGCCCAGGAGGTAACTGGGAATTAGCCGGAAGGGCTGGGGGACTGCAGGGTTGGAGGAGTTATCGGTCAGTGCTTGGTCGGGCTGGGTGGGGGGGGGGCGAGTTATCGATTGGCTGGTGGTGAGTTGTTGTATTCTCTTCCCTTGTTATTTTCTTTATCATTATTATCATTGGTGGTAGCAGTAGTGATTTGTGTTATACCTTAGTTACTAAACTGTTCTTATCTCAACCCGGGGGGGGGGGGGGGGGTTGCATTCTTTTTATTCTCCTCTCTGTCCCTCCAGGAGTAGGGGGAGGGCAAGAAGGGGGAGAAGTGAGTGAACAAGCTGGCTGGCTGGGTTTAAACCACGACAGCTGGTGGTGAGGTGATGTATTCTCTTCCCTTGTTATTTCCTTTATCATTATTATCATTGGTGGTAGCAGTAGTGATTTGTGTTATACCTTAGTTACTAAACTGTTCTTATCTCAGCCCATGGGAGTTGCATTCTTTTGATTCTCCTCTCTGTCCCTCCAGGAGTAGGGGGAGGGAAAGAAGGGGGGAAGTGAGTCAAGGAGTTGCCTGACTGGGTTTAAACCACGACAATAAGCAACTGCTCCTAAGTTAGGATAAAGCTTGTGCAAAAACTCACAGCTTTGATACTGTTTTCTCTGGTGCCTAACACATGGTTGGCAACCATGGAAAAATGAAAAGTGTTATATATATGAACGCATTTCATGTGATTTCTAATGTCTACTTGAGGAAATGTCCTATCTAACTTCCAGCTATTAAAAATCTCAGCTTCTATTCAACCATAGTGTTAAAAGGTACAGTTTGATAATGTTTGTCTTAAGGTATTTTAGGTATTCTCATCTTCTATCCTTGCAACTGTTAGAAGTTTTCAACCCATCCATCCAAGCCAAGTATTTTCCCTGACCCAGCTGTGTTGCTGCACCTTCAGTGGTAGTACTGTGATGGGAATAAGGGATCAACAACTAAACTAGTATGCTGCTGAACTAAGGGTATACAGAAACACAGCTTCAATTCCCCAAATAACCAGTGACAAGGAGGAAGAACCTTTCAATATGTCCAGATTGAGTTATTCCATTTTAGCTAGGAGTTAAAGTATGTCACTTGGGCAAACAGGATCTTTCTTCAGGAGCATAAAGGCACTATGTCTCATCCTTGACTACATCCACTGCATTGTGGATGCTTCCTTGAGAAGGGCAGGTTTGCTGTATTCTTGAAATTTCAGTAAAGGTGGGTGGATCCTAATTTTGTTTCTTTCTGTTATTAAAGTGCTTTCATCTCTGCTGCCTCTCAGACTGTCTGAAAAGAATCACAGAATGAAAGCAGCTACCAAGTAAAGAGGGAAAGCCTGAGCAAATCTTGTCCATGGAGGGAAACAACGATCCTTCCAATTAGCAACCTGAACTGTGAAAGTGCTGAAAAATCTCAGAACTCTGATTTGTTGCTTTCCTTCTGAAATGTCAAAAATCAATGGGGCCACATTTTTCTGAGGCTTTCTATAGCAAAGAAATTGTGCCATCTGTTCCTGGAAGCAAACATATACATCATCATAGTTATTTGTTTCATCATACAGCATCATTGCAGTTATTCAAATGGCATTTTGGGAAATGTTAATATTCTAGCATCCATTATCTCTCCACTTGCTGTAAGAGAATACAGCAGTAGTATATGGCCTATTTATCTTTGTGCTCAAGACCTGCTGTTGGTTAGAATCGTGTGCAGAGACCCAACACTATAATCCTAGATTTTGTAACTACTTGTCTTCTCTGTCTTGTCTTCTCATTGTAATTGATTAGGGTTCTTCTCTTCATGTCCAGAATTTTGGTATTTGAATGTTTCTCCTAACACAAAATTACTGACACATTTTTGTTTACAACCTTCCTTGAAATAAGAATCATATGAATAAAATATCTGTATGTGATTTTCCTTTTCCTAGATGAGTTCCAGCTGGTAATGCACATACAAATATGATGAAAATTGAAATAAGATGCAAATATTAATTCTTGCATTTGATACTTAGACCTCTTGTGAAAGAAAATATATGAATATGCATATAGGAGATAATTTACTACTTATCATCATTTTGACAGTCGCAGCTCCCCGTATAGAAGCACTTGAATGCTTCCCTCTTGCAGTTTCTGGATGCTAATTAAACAAATGAGGTGAATAATGTAGTAAAACAAGCTAAGTATTCAAGCAAAACAAATAAAAATCCTTTTTTCTCTTAGAGAAATGTGTTAATTTTTGTTTTACTCTTGGGTAGTAGAAGATGTGAATTCTATTACTCCAGGCACTGAAAACAGACATTCCACAATGATGGAAAAAGCATTGCAAAGAAAGAAAAAAAAAAAAAAAGTCTTCTTTTTGAAGGACCTGATAAGGACTGGAGAGAGTCTTTCCCCCTTTCATGTAGCCTATTGTTTTCCTCCTACAATCAGTGGGATGAAAGAAAAGTGAGTTATGTGAAGCTCCCAGTAACTAAGTTGTCTTGAACTGGTGAGCTAGTACATCAAAAGATGAAATGACCACAGACTATAATGCATTCCACTCCAAACTACTTGCATTGTATTTGTAATGCAGAGCAAGAATGCTGTTAAATTAAAACAGGTTTGCTTGAACAAATTTAATTAGTGTGCATACGGTATGTTATTGCTGATTTTCAGAACTTTCATGTCTAACTATGTAGCCATTTAATTTTTGTTGTTAGAGAGCTTTTTTCCTTTAAATCTCCACTGTCCATGATAATCCCCAGCTTTTGATGTTGCATTTATGAAGAACGGCCACTAGAGTGCTGCAGGTATCCATTAAAGCTGCAATTGTGTACATTTACTATCGGTATTCAGTTTCGGATATACTTCCAATATATTTATCATGCATATGTTTTTTAAAAAGCAGATTTTGATGGTAACTCTATACCTAAAATCCTTTAGGGTGACTGTGCGTATAAGCAAGCTTAGAGTTGACATCTTTGTATGCATGGAAAAGAAGGGTATGACTGCCTATTAGGTAGTCTACAATTGCATAATGGATATTAGAGGATAGATAGTTATATTATATGTCATTGTCTTTTAAAGGCTTACCAAGTAAACACTGTTAAATACCCTTTTTCTTGTTCAAGCATTCTATAACACTATTGATGCAACTATGTTGTGTGTGCCTGTATAACTAAGGAGTTATCTTCGGGTCTACTGTCCATTTCTGAATTAATACCAACAGAAGGTACAGATAAAACTTGTTTCCGAGACTTGTCTGAGTGATAATATGGAAATCATCATAGATATCTCAGTCTTTAAACAAATTTTGGCCAAATTTGTCAAGCAAAACCAGTCTAACAGGGAGTCACAGTTTTCTGTGCCAAAAGGGTTATGCTCACATTTGCTGACATTAGCCCTGAATCCAGTAAGAGCCACTCACCCCTTGGTGACTTAGCACCATACTTGTTCCTCTCTGTCAGTGATTAGACCCTTTTATGGCAGCAGTTGTAAAAGTAGCAGCCTGACTGGCAGAGACAATATGAGACCCTCTGCTAGACCCTATTAAGTGTTGAGGGGAAGCCAAGAGCCATCTCATGTTTCTGTGGTTTCAAGGTTGACCTCGTCCCTGTCTAGTACAGCAAAAGCCTCTTGGTCAGACTCCTTTATAACCACAAGTCAGAGGATGGGACTGAAGTAAAAAAGAACAGCAAAAGCAGTTAGAGATAATACAGTTCTGACTATCTGGTTTAACTCAGTCTAAAAGAGCTATAAAAATATCACTTTAAAGCTACACAAAGACAAGGCCAAAATATTACTCAAAGGTTAGGAAAGGAAAGATTAAAGTCAGGAAGTCTTGTCAGAAAGAAACTGATACTGGGATGAATATGAAAACTGAGCACTTCCAGCTTATTATGAGGAGCCTGTAAGGAGACAGCACATGAAAGGGGGACACTGCCAGGACAAACAGATTAAGAAACACATAACAGTTAAAGAATTGGACAAGCTGGCATTGCAAAGCACTGTTACAAGAGAAAGCTTAAAAAAATCCTGGTAAGACCCTGAAAGATGAGGAGAACTGAGGTCACTGTAACTATGACGACCAGCAAAATGGACAGCAGAAAAGAACAGGCAAAGAAAACCGAAACCAGAATGATTTGACACGCACATATGCTCTTTCTGATCACTCAGGGGAAAAGGAGAGTGGAAGGAAGGAGAAAAAGCTTTTCAATGATAATCAGAGAAGGACAGGGCTTATTTTACCTTCCTCCTTTGGTTTGTATTAAATTCCTTCTATTTCACACCCTCTGTCCTAAATTGGCAGTGTCAAACTCTGCCATAAAGTTAATGAAGGATGTGGTTTTAAAGTGTTTGATGTTTCATATATCTTTAAAATGTCATCATGTGCCAGGAATTTCTAATCATATTGCTAAGTCTTTTATCAACCCTACAATCTTCTTTTCCACTTTTATACTGATCTTCCGTGGTAAACTCAAAGACCAAGTATGGAAATGTCTGAAAATTCACAGATATCAGGCTGTTAAACACATGGATTAATAAGGATTTACCTAATCACCAATGTGGAATTAATCCATGGAAACCTACGAGAACAGGTTGGCTCAGAAAGTATAGTCAGTGTGACAAATTCCTCTTCCATTCAAGTGCATGCCAGCTCATTGACTGATGTTGTACTATTAATTTATCCATTCAAGAGATTTGTATTTTAGGTGGTTTCATACTTTAATGCAGAATATAATCATCAGTGATTGTGGTGTGGTATAGGAAAGTGAAACAGAAATGCTCTACGTCCGAAGGAGGAAGCAGGGGCATCTGTCACCCTGATCTTGGCATAGAGACATGGAGCTCTTTATGGCCACAGAAACACATGTGAAGTCAAAGGAGTCTTATCTGGGAAAAAACACCCTTGATCTGTGGAGTATTTTGAAAGAACAGAGCTCGTAAGGACCCAGCACCCTTGTTGCCACACTGGCTTATGTCCTGTGCAGTGTAGCACACTGAAATGTCTGGTGTTAAATGTTTCTGATTTAGGTTGGCTAGGAAAACTTATTAACAGAAGGCACTGTCAGGCTATCATGAAATTAGAGTACTTCAGCCGCAGTAGATTTTTTAACCTTTGAAAAGTCTACATTGGTGCCAGTAGGTACTCAGTGACTTAGTTTCATGGAAGTTTCTTCTGAGAGAGGCAAAGTCTGATCCTCAGCAACTGATGAAAAATATTTTTCTGTTGTAACACTTTCTAAAACAACTATTTATGGCTTTGCTCAGCTGCAGTTTTAAGTGCCAATTTGATCTCTTTCAAGACAGCCAGTGTTCAGATAAATCAATCAAACTTTTCCAGTGTCTGTGCTAAGCTTCTACTCAGAGGAAAGTGGTGTGTTTACTTTATTGTGCTGTATCTGTTGCTAGAAGCGGGGCTAACTTTGATCTCTATGCTCTTTTTTATAAGTACTGCATACTCCAGTATGTGAAAGACACTTTCAGTGACACTAAAAACTAGGACTAGGTATGTAGAGGTCTTCTCATAGGTTATTATATGCTAGGAATCAGTGCATTATTTAAAATTTTATGAGATTCTGAATTCCATGACAAAGAGTGACAAGCTCTCATCTATATGTATTTAGGACTCTTTATATATCCCTTCAAATACCATGATGTCCTAGGGGACTGCTACAGCTGAACCCAGGACTCATGAGTACTGCATCTGTGGCACTACACAAAATACCAGAGAAGATTGTTTGTTCAGAATAAGGTTTATTGGTTTATTTTTTTCCTTTTTATCTAGGGCTGGTTGAAATCCAGGCACTCTGTAAACTCCTCTCTAATTCCCCCAAGTGGCTTAAATTATCTGACATTTTACACATAGCTGAATTTCACTCCAGGTGTAGCAGTAGGCAATTGCTGAAGGAGCTGTAAGCAAACTCGATTGCCATACTTAGATTATTTTGTGGAGATGGAGAAGGAACAAGGATGTTGAGAATTTCTTCCTGTTCTGCAACTAAGCACAGACAACACTTTAGGACCAAAGCTGTATTTGTTAGCACTTATATTCTATTAGCATCTACGTGTGGATAATTCTCATATTTGGTTCTATTCGAAACATCTTCATTGCACACCAAGATTTCAATAGACCTTTTCTTAAGCAGGATGTTTAGTCAAAGATGAGCATAGATAAAACAGGGTTTCCTCTTTCCCCCTACTTGTCTTTGTTGTTTTTCTTTTTTTTTCTCAGTAGAATTCTTGAGATTGTAATACAGAGATCATTACTTAAAAATAGCCCTTCAGATTTCCTGGTTTATATTGCACGAACAGATATGTAAGGCTTAGCCATTAAGCAAAATCTTCAGCAATCTCAAGTCTCTGTCAAAAGCCGAAGTATTTTTTCTGATCTATTTAGGATTATCTATTTAGAGCAGTGATGCAAAGACTGTTGTTACTCCTCCTTTTGACTCATTGATATTGTCACAGAAATCCAGGAAATAAACTC
Source organism: Pezoporus occidentalis (assembly GCF_034315485.1). Lineage (NCBI taxonomy): Eukaryota > Metazoa > Chordata > Aves > Psittaciformes > Psittacidae > Pezoporus > Pezoporus occidentalis. Next base: position 831,096 of record NW_026914829.1, read on the forward strand.
TCCAACCAGAATGATAGGTTAGAAAGCCAATGTTACTTTATTATGGTACTGGGTGCATGGGGGATCTCTCTGCCTATCATGCGGAAGATACCAGAAAAGATGCTTCTCTCACCACAAAGAAACAGTTTACATCTTATATACCTTTATTACATACATATTCATTATCATTCTGTGAAATGCCCACCCAATTCTTGTTACTCATACATTTGATAATTTGGGTAGATAAGGCTGTGGTACAGGCTCTGTGAATTTCGAGGAGTGGTCTCTGGGGATCATTAGTTAAGGACATTGGAATGTGTGTTTAGTCTTGCTAATTAACTACATGTTCTTGTTTGGGCTAATTTACAACCCTGAGAGGCTTCTCTAGCTGTTTTCTTTTACAGCTGTTTGCCTGTTTCTCAGGCCTTATTGACAGGAGGAAGGTCCACATTGATTTGAAAGACTGGCCATCTTGTTGCATGTCTTCTTTATCTTGAGAATCCTTGTCCATGACTATGTCTCTATACACAGTGAAATACTTGTTTAAGTCAGTATCAATATTGCGCCTTATGGTGTATTGCTTCACTCATTCTTTCTGCTTTAAAATGTAAAACACAATAGGCTTTTTCATTTTCAGGGTCTTCCATGATCTCTCCCATCCTATTTATCATTTCACATTCACCATGAAGATGTCAGTCCTGTCCCTGAATCTTTCACCTGTCTCATTTTTCAAACAATTTTCTTTCCAAACATCTTCCTTCCTCCTTCCCTAGTGTTTCAAATGAACTCTCTGACAATGCCTACAATAAACCTCTGATGATCTCCTTTAAAATTCGCTTAAGCTGCTCTTTTTGGTATAATGTCTGCAGCATTTTCACAATGGTTGGGTACCGCTACTAGCATGTAAAGTTCAGAAGTTTCTTAGTTGCCTCAGATTTTCATTCTCTGTCTCTGTACACTATTTCTTATGTTCAAATTCATAAATCCTGATCTGTGGGGCAAGGATCACCTCTTCGTTCAGTGTTTGCACTAGGTTTAGAGCGATGTAGTCCTGGATGCAAGGCTGATCTGGGACTAGTAAAATAAAATAAAATGAAAACCAAAACAAACCAAACAATGGTAGGAAGAGTATCTTTGAAGAAACAGCTGGTTATATCATTTTCTGAGACTGCAAATGCATGACAAGTTGTCAAGCTACAATTGGTTACATTACTGGAAAACGTGACATCATATCCCAGGTTAATTTACTTTAGCATGTATGATTGCACACACCTATGGAGCAGCCATTCCAGAATGCTCAACTAAATAAATACTTCAGCAAAAATTAAGCTTGTAAGGGAGTCTAAGAAAACTGTATTACTAGATTTTGGATTTATGTGGTCTAGAGACTGTGCCAGGGTATGACAGTTCATTACTACAAGCGCATCAATTTTAATGCAAATTTTAGAAGTTCCATAGACAAAAAAGGGCCCTGTAGTGCAGTTACTTAATTCTCTATCTGTGATACAGCAATCTCAGAGAAAACTTGTAGAGTTGATGACTGCATAGTATAGGAAAGACTTCAGTTCTCTGTAGTATTTGCCTAATCAGAATATCTTATTTTTCTGAGAAGCAGAAATAAAATGAGGTATATTTTTGTAGAACAGATGTCACATAATATTTTATATAAATGTTATAAGATGAAAAGTATGTAAATAAGGCATCAAATCCCTAATCAGGACATCCTAAACAAAACCAAAAGGACAGTAAAGGAAACACTTAATGGGAAGTCAGCTAGAAGAGTTCAGTAGCCATTGAACATTTACAGGTGTTAATATAAGTGATGACAAAAAGTAATCTTTTAAAAAAGTCTTTGGTTCAAAAAGGATAAAAGGAGATTAAAGTATATTTGCGTCATGAATATTTTCAAAAAAAAGTAAGATCATGTTGTTTAATAAACAAAAGTAGAAATTCTGTCTGAATGTGCAAATTATTTTACAATTACTTTCATCTATTCTTGCAACCAAAACTATGAAAATGATTTATTATTGTGTTCTACATTGTGTAACCATTTATTAATGAGGACTTAATCCTGTGCCATTAAAAATGGAGCCAGCTTTTTACAGAAGAGATGTTTAATCCTGAAAATACTTTCTTCATGCACAGTCCCACAGAATTCCAGCTAAATGTTCAGGACCAGACTGTAGACAAACATAATAAAACCAAATTCCTAATTAAAAGGTAGCTAAGCCATGAACTTTGGTTTGAGTTGATAGCAATTAACACAGCAATATAGCTGAAATCATCTTTCCAGTATAAACCCAAATTTAGTAGCTTGTAATCTTAAAATATTTTAATATATACTCATATATATATATACTCATAATATTTTAGAATTGTGTTTTCCTGTCAAGCTTGGTAAAAAACAAGAGAGGAATTTATTCCACAGTCATAATGTTGAATTTAAATAAAATATATTTTTGAATACAGAATTATAACCTAGCCAGTGAAATGTTTATCATCCCATGAATTTCACGTTTAGGATTCACAGTGTTGAGACTGAATGATTTTTTTGATTGAATGCAGACTAATATTGGCCCTTCTTGTGGTCATCCTGTCTTTCAGTAGATGTCTGAACTGCAGTGAAAGAATGACTGACTTCAGTAGGGTGCATATACAAATTTCTGCTGGCCTTAAACTACGTGATCTCAAGGACAGGCAGTTTCTCTGGTCCTGACACTACATAGGCAAGACCCACAAAAGAAACTGCAACTGGGGCCAGTGGTTTCTACAACCCTGTCATGTGCCAGATCTGAGACAGGGCAAACATGCATTATTCTGCTCTTTCCTTTCCCAGAGTGCTTCTGGCCTTCACGTTCACAGACACCAAATTGAAATCTGTGTGGTTGCTGGCTGAGCTGACAAATAATATGGAGCTGTGCTAAGGCTTGGGAAGGCACTCCCACCTTATATGTGGAAATAGACTTAATTATTCTATTCTTTAATGCTATTGCTTTGCTATAATGGAAGAAAATAATCAGGCTTCAGGTCACTAAATTAAAATTCACAACTTTTTATTTAAAAAATCAGCACAATAGAGCTTGAGTAAACATGATATATTCATAATTATTTTTCATAATAACAGCTGCAAAAAAGCTAAGAAACTGCTTACATATAAACCACAGTTTGAGCAAGACTTCTTGGAAAAGAGGAGAGCCAAGACTTAGTTCAGCATAGTGTTTTATCACATGTGTAACATTTAATGTTGACCTCATGCATAAATGCTTTGCCGTTTGGGGAAATGGGGAAAAAAGCAACAGAAAAGTAGCTGAAGTACTTTTCTGTGACATTTCTATTTGCTAATATATTAATCAGCCCTTTGTTCTGGAGTAGAACATTTTTGAACAAGTCTGACAACCTAAGTTATCAGAAACTAAACTTTTCAGCTATTTCATGTAATGATGACTGCACTGCATGATTTATTTGAAGATAACCACCGAGTCACCCTCACAGAGGATTTGACTGCTTTTTTTTTTTTTTCTTAGTATATTCTGGACATCTCTGGGCTTCTCTAGTGTCAGTGTCACCAGACGATTCCTTTCCATCATCTCCTCCTATGAACAGCGCTTTCAGCATGAGTCAGGGAAACAGCTTGATGCTGCTGCTGTCTGTTCAGTGGGTCCAGCTAGAGGGATGCCTTGGGAGCAAACATAGGCAGAAAGGTGCCAGAAGGGAGAGCAGCTGCTGATGCCAGCAAGACATTTCAAAGCCTCTAAACTGTGGTGAGCAGCACACCCCACAGGGGTTGGGAAGATCTTGCGTGCTGTCCCTCAGCCCTGGTAGGGCAGGGATGATTATGGCTTTCAGCCTTATAATTCCACTGCTGCACACTTCACTAATGTGCAAGTGCAGTGAAGGGTGGCCAAATATGCTTAGAGAAATTATCAGTGAGAAGATAAAAACAAGTCTCAATTAGCTGCCAGCCCCAGAGAAATGGCCCTCCTGTGTCTATTAGCTGGGAAATAGATGCTTGAAAGGCCATTACTGGCTTGGGAATAATTAATTAATTTAATTTCATGGTGCTGCCTTCCTGAATTCTTATCAAAATAAATACTGATTTATAAAATTTTAAATGCCTGAAAATGCCTATTCTTTTTCATATCTCAGACTTTAACATTAGCTTAGCTCTAAGTTAGAATACTATTTAAACACCTTTATTATAGACAATAACAAACAGTGGAGAATTTTTTCCTGAAACGCAGCTGTGGCTTTTGCACCCTTACTGTTTTCCTTCAGTCTTTTACAAGAATCTGAACCTGTATTTGATCACAAAAATGTAGTTTTCTGCTGTTTCCCAAATACCTAGTATTAAATATATATACAAATCTTTCCATATTTAAAATCCTAATTAAAATTGAAATCAGTAGAGCAAAAGAAAGAAGAGAGTGAGGAACAGGAACAACCTTTAGTCTAAAACCGAAAATGAAAGCTGTTGAGTAATTGACTACCAAAGAAGAGTACTACTGTAGAAATTCTCATTGACTATGATAATATGTACTGCAGATGTCCCCACCATATTTTCAATCTCATTCTGACATGTGATTTTGAGAAATACAGAAGAAGTAGTTCTTACCCTAGCAGTGCAACTAGACAAGACAGATATGAGACAGATCACTTTATTTAAAAGCTGAAGAGCAGAGGCACACCCAGTGCCTGTAATTTGTCTGGGTACAGGCAGGACATTTTTTAACGGAACACTGATACTTATTCCTAGTCATGACACAGCTGTTCTCCTTTTTATTTGTTCCCAGTGACCTCAAATTATAAATTTAACTATGTCTCTTGGCCTGGAAAGTCCGCTGTGTAAAAGAAACAAAACATCCAGAAAATGAAACCCACCTGAAGCCCAAAGCAGTCCTAGGTCAAAGCCTGGAGAAGGGGGAGTGGGAAGCATGTCTGTTGATTGCTACGTCTAATCACTGTAGATTTTAACTCTTTATTTACTGGATAGAAAGCATCAAGTAGTAACTGGTCTTCAGAGGTGATGTGAGTAGAAAAGGGCATCAAGAGAGCTGTCAATATGTACCACATCTGTTTATAGGTGTAGGATAGCTCTTAGAAGTATATGAAATGAATCACAAGATTCTGTAGCCTTGACCAGAGTAACAGAACATGTACTACCAGCCAAATCCAGGAGGTGATAAAACATTCATTTGCAGAGTGAAAGAGCAAAGCTCTTTTGAATCCAAGTTATTAGAAATTTTACAGTGGATCTTCTAGAAATTCACAATAGTTTATGTGATGCGTTTTGCTCACACATTACCTCTGGCAGTGATTCTGAATAATAGGAAGGTAAGTTGGTAACATCATGAATTAGGCTTTTGTCCTGGTGGGCTCTTTTCCTTCTTTATAAGATCTTAGAAGTTCCACAAGGTTTCTCTTGAATTTTCGCTCTTCCTTGTGAGCACTGCTGCTCTGCATTGTCTGGACTCAAAGGTCTTGAATAGTATCTTGCAGTTCTAAATCTTGCAGCTGAAAAGATCATAGAATGAATGACTGAATGTTGTTCAAAGAGCTGAAGTCAGAAGTGTACTGTGTTTTTCAAGAAGCATACTGTGTTTTTCAAGAAGCATAGCAAGGTATGAAGTCAATCTTTAACAAAATGCAATTGATAAAAAAAAATAATTAAAAAAAAAAGAAATATCATCTTCCTACAAGTTCACCCAGAGTATTGGTAGTGCTGGATTGTGACAATGTTAGTACTGACTGACTCATTGAACTCACTGACTGACTCATTGAACTCACTGACTGATTCATTGAACTCAAATCTCTTTGTATTTTCATGTTTTTAAATAAAAAAAAAAAGCAAGAGGGTTCTATGACACTGCTGAATTTAGTGAAGTTAGTACTGACTGCAAAATACAATGTTAAGTGCCCAGTGATCATTGTTCTGTAAAAGTAAATTTAGGTATTGGTTTTCCGATAGCTATAAATGTAATACCATTTTGACATGACAGTGTCCCATCTTCGTAATTTAATGTTATAATGTAGAGTTTTAAAATGCTCTCACCAACTGCCAGGAAACTTGACTATGGAAATGTCTTTGAGAAGCAGCATGGAAATGTGGATAGTGATCATAAATTATGTTGGTCCTATGCCTGTGCTATGAACTACTACACTAAAGATAGCTTAAAGCTATTTTAATTCCCTCGATCATTTCTGTGCCAGAAAAAAGGGTGTCAGATTTGAGAATCCTGCATAGGCATACATTGCGGTGATACAGGGAAAATTCAAAATCATACATTAGATTTTTTCACCAGTGATAACAAGCTTCAAGTACTTTCAATATCTTACACAGTTTTATTTTCTGGAATGCTCTCTCAGAGTGATGACTTCAGTGGTGACTATGAGCAGCTAGTATTTGTGATGATTACAGCTCTTGACAACTAGCATTGAAAATGTTAATTTAGATTGATGTAGAGTCATGATATGTAATAAACATCAGATTTTAAAATTGACTTCAGCATCAAAAAATGTGTCACTCTTCTAGGAGCTGCTAAATCTGTTGCTTTTTGTTGTGTTTGGGATTTTTTGTTAAACATAAAACTGTACAGTGCTATAGTGCTTTCTTCAGAATTTAGTAGGAAAATAAATGTCCAATAGAGGCTTCTGTATTTTAGGAATAGCTGGCTCATTTCTATTCCATAGCCTACAAGTGCAGGATTGAAGGATTCCCTAAAACTATTAGGAAAGTAGTAGAAAGGGCAGAAAACCCCCATCAGGAGAAATGAAGAGCTGTCTACTTCAACAATTCAGGCACTAGCAAAGACTTGTCCATTATCATAGACACTGGAGCAGTTTACCTGCATGGTACCATGCAGTGCTGGCAATATGAAAGGTAGCCCGGGAAACAAAGAGCTAAACTCTGTGGAAAAGATGCTCCAACCTAGGCTACAAAATCCTACTGAGAAGCACAGTGTGTTAAGTTTGGTAAGCATCTACAACACACTCCATGTTATAACAGCTATCCTCACTGCCTTGTGAGGCAATGTCTTGTGCGGCAATGTCTTGTGCTGTGCAGGTGCCAACTGAAAAATAAATGAAAACACTCAGATTTCTTAGGCACCGAGCTGATGGCTTGATATCTAGATCATCTTTCATTTTCCTTGCAGACCAAGGGGTAGAGAACACGTGTATAGGTGGAACATACCTTTCAGCACACTTTCCATTTCTTGCTTTCGTTTCACAGTTCAATCTGGTTTTGAGATGCTCTTTGAGGTTTATGTGATGTATGAATCCTAAACTACTTTTCCATATGAAATCCCACTTACATTTCCTGGTCTTACCTAGGTTGCACCATGCTAGAGTACCTCACAGTTTACCATTGTATTTTGCCTTCTATATCATAATGACTGCTCTTGAAATGCATGCTTGACATTATCTATTGTTGCTATTGACCACAGAGAAATAAAAATATGAAGCATATGAAGTCTAAAGGAACAATCTTTGAGCATGACAAATTTTGATAACCCTGAAAAACACGTAAGACAAAATTTATCTCCTGGGTATCTCAAAGCTTTATACTTTGTTTATAGCTGAAGCCTCTGGTACAATGCACTGTACTTGTTTACAGTAGATCCTGTATGATGCGAGCTAATTGATATTACCAGCAGGGCATGTAACAATTATTTATGGCTTCTGTCTGTTGATTTCAATAAAAACAGGAGTTGTTCATACTAAAGTTTTACTGTTTGGTTGTTAAAACACAACACAATATTATTAAGAGAGTTGAAGTTAATTATGTATCTTTTTGAACCAGCCATTTACAGCAGTCAGATTTTAGCTTCCAGATACAGTCCAAGAGTGCAATATTAAAGTAATAAATTTTCTTGTAAAACTCTAAAGCTCCATTAGTTTTTATTTCATAAATAACTGGAATCAGCCTAAGAAATCACTGAGAACAAAGATGTAAAAAAATCCAAACAAACAAAAAATTTTACTCTGGACTTTAAGTTTTTTTTTTCCTACTTGTCAAAAAGTGAATTGAAATTTTTAGAAGAAACAAATATTATGGATGCATGGTCTTAAATAGTATAGATTCATAAGCATCCAAGCCTGGAACAAGAGATAGAAACTCTCTTTGCTTTTCTGGCAAAAGAATTCGGAGGACACTGCATTCAGCTGTAAATATCAGCTTACCAAGAAAATGTCCCCAGTATATAGCAAAAAAAAACCTAAAACAACCAATAAGACAGTATTCGATGAGACAATATTTTACAGACTGATATATTAAAGCAGCAATTCTTTCTTTCCTTTCTTCTGTAGTTATTGATTGTTAATGATGTCAGCTACAGAAGCTATTTGTGGAGAAAAATTCTCTGCAAAACACAGATGAAAATTAGTGTTTTGTAGTATGAATGATAAGAAGATCAGTACATCTCAGAAAAATAAGTCTGGAGCCAAACTGTCATAAAGTTATCCATAAAATAGTAATTTTTAGGTCTTTCTTTACTCTGTAAAATTTTTGATATTCATCTCCGCACTCTACTCTTTTACCTAAACAATTCTTACACAAGTCTGCTATCTCATTTACTAGGTTATTTATTTGAAGATGGCTATTCTTTTTTCACTGATGTCCAAAAGACTGAGCCTCTTTAGGGCAACAGCTGACTTTCATACTGACATTTTTCTGATCTTTCTGTCTCTAACATTATATCAGCAGCACCACACAAGCACCATCCTGTATTGTACATATAGCTATTTATAGCTAACACAGATGATTTGTTTGTTTACATTTATGGATATTTCATCTTTCCTCCATATTGGCTTCAAGTTGGCAAGGCCAACACTTCTACCCTTTGTCTTTCTTAAAATCATGAGAAAAAACATCTGTTGAGCATTATATAGTGTTCATGTTTTCCATTTGCTGCCACATCTATTTCATCATTTTTGAAATTTTCATTATTGACTTGTTCTAGAAGGAGAATAAGCCGTCTTTTACAGTCTAGATACTGCAGATTTATGAAAGGAAGCTTGTTCCATTGCTGCTAGATTCTGCATCGTTGTCAGTCATTCTTTTATAGTGAATCAGAAAAGTGGTGTGAAGTAATCCATCATTCAAGTGACTCACAGGAATGTATCGAAGTTCCAGCTAGACCAGGATAGGACCTACAATTTTATGCTGAACTCCTCTTTATATTTCTCAAGTATTTACTAGACGAGGAAACAGGAAATTAGAATATTGAGCAAATGTTGCTGAAAACAGTCTTCTGCTTCTTTGCTGCTACCACCTGATGTGACTAAGAGTAGCTTAGATATTTAAGTGTGAAGGATGAAACCCTTTCACTAGGAGTTTTGTCACTGACTTCAACTGAAAATGGAATTTGTGTCGCAAAATGTCACTGTAGAAAATAAGCTTGGCACATGCCAAGGCATCTTAGAGAGGTTAGAACATCACCCTCTTTCCTCAGATACGCCAAAAATATGTATCATCACAGATGTCTCACCTGTATGTCAATTCACTGTTGCAAAACATTAGATATCTGCTATATCTATTACCCTATTTCTCTAAAAAACACATATTTGAGTTGTGGACTTCTGTCACTGAGTAGTAGTGTAAAAATTTAATTCAGTGAAGTCTGATTTATTTTTAAACAAAGTTTTCATAATCCAATATTCTTTATATGCATTAAATTCAGTACTAAAAACAAGATTTTTTTTTTTATTTATTATTGAAAGAACAAACCCTTTCTTAATTCCTTTTCTGTTGTGTTCACAACTAAAGTCAAGAGTTTCATATGATGAGACTTCCTATATTGTGCAAAAAAGCTTGGGAAAAGGTGGTAATTCTTTGATTCATAAACTAATTCAAAGCAGGCAGTTCACTGTGTGAAATAAATCTTGCAAGGAACAGACTAATCCTGATTTTGTGACCCACCTGGGAGTATAGTATGACTATTATCTATATTCCTAGTTGAATTGTAAAAGTGTATTCATATTGATTTGTAACAGTCAAACACATGGTAACATATCAGTGTTCACTCCTTTGTATCAAACAATTATTTTTAGAAATAATCTTTTGAAAAAACTAAAAGACATTTAGTTGAATTCATCAGAACATAATGCTCTAGAAATGTAAATTTAATGTGAAAAGTAAGTGACCAGTTCTTAGGAGCATCATATAAATTTTCTATGTAGTAAAATTATGAAAATGTCTCTCCAGGTTCTGAGTTTTACTACTGATTACAAGAAAACATCACTTCCATTTCTTTAGTATAAATTAGGTATGTTTGAAGGACTACTTTTTTCAAGCATACAAATGTCAGCAAGGTAATGTATTTAGTATAAGACTATTTATGCAGGGATTTCAAGCTCATTTGAGGGACGTTAAGTAAAGCAGCTGAAGTGGAATCATTTTATGCAAAGTAAAACCATAAAGATGAAGAGTCAGGATTAAATAAAGCAAAAGAGCAAGTGAATAAATTAATTGGCAAATAAGCACTGGCCAGAATAATTCCTCTACACAAAACAGTTTCTCCACCATTTATTTTTTTACTTTTGACGATATTATGAACTATTTTAGTGTCTTCCATTGGAAGCATGAAACATATTGGCAGGCATTATAGAAAGTAAAATTTAAGATGGTAAATTTAACAATATAAGTCGACAGTTTAATTGACAGCTTTAATCAACAAGTCTTTGATTCAAAATAATTGCTCCCATCAGTAAATTCACTGCATCGTGGTTACCATTCTTTCATACACAGAACAGGATTTAAACACCGTAGACATCTAAATGTAGATAGAACCCAGCCAAGAAAAAAGTTAATAATTGTCTATTCATTTATACCTTCTCCAACATTGCTATCTTTAGGTTAGAAATGATTTGTTTTAGCTTCTGTAGAGCCTGCCACTCATAAAGCAGACATAAAGCTATATCCCGTTTAGGACATAGCTATCACTTACGCACTTGGGAAAAAATGCAAAATAATATTTAAACGTCCCTAATGCCTTTATTTCTCATGAAATTTGTAAAGGCTTAAATTTTTCTTCTTATCTGTCTTCTAAGGCCATCCAAGATTCCTAAACTCTAGGTCTCAGTGCCTCTAAGGAATTCGGTAGACATGTTCTGAACATAATTAGGAAACAGCTTTGAGTTTTACACACAACTTCACTTACATTTTGGTGAAAATTCATTCAGTGATGCCTAAGGTGTGGCATAGTAATCTAGACATTGTAATGCTTACCCTTACTTAGAACATGACTGATTTTAGCTCTCAAACTCTTTCAACAAGAGTCCACATTCCTGTTTTCTGTGGTGTGTTGCAATAGCCACACTATTTGTTGACTGCTAATTCTATGAAATGCAACTGTCAAAACTACATGGAACCAGCAACACAAACCATTGGGCTGCAAGGCAAACAGAGCCTGCCTTTCTTGCCTAATCTCTTATATCCTCAGTCTGGAGATACTCTTCTAGGGCAACAGTGTAAGATCACAATTTTAAGATTAGGTTTGAAGACATTTTTATTTCCAGAGAGCAGCTTGATGATTTCTCTTCTGGGAAGGTAACTTCATTTCCCAGCTCAGAATTCAGATCCAGTTCCTGAACTTGGATGCTTGTCTGCTAGACATTTCAGTGTGAAGAATTACAGTGCTAACTGCCTTTTTCTCTCTGCCTCTGGCCTTGTGTATGAAATACAGAAAACAAGAAAATGGAATACGAGTGTTGGTGTCTTATATGAACTACAGGAAAACCAGATGTTTCCAAATAGTGTCATCCTGTGAAATTTCATTTTCAGTGTCCAGTGTGAGAACAGAAATGAGAACACCAGTTTATAGTGTAATGGACATATTAACTAGGAAATCTGTGGTCTCTGTTTCCAATACCATTTTTGTTTCTTACTTAAAGCCTTCTTAGGAAAATATGTGACCTGAGGTCTTATCTCTCAGACTCAGACTTTTTTTAATAGACTTCAGCCATACCTTCTTTGAGTTTCTCTCCTTCTCCAGTAAATCTTGAATTCCTTGCCACACTCAGCCAAATTTCGGCAGCAGTTAACAATTTCCTTCTCTACAAAACAGCATATAGACCATTTTCAAGGTGCATCACCAAGAAATAGCAAACAGAGGTTGAAAGTTTTCATAAGGCTGAGTCTCCTTTAGATGTATGTTAGTGACTAAGTTATTACATTTTTTTAAACTGGGATGTTGCCATAGAGTACAGAATCCCACTCCTGTGAGTTGTGTTAAGTAGGCTCTAAGAAAACCTACTAAGTAGAGCAGATCTGTTTTCTGAATCTTAAATGGGTTTAGGTGCTGAGTTGTGCAGAAGCAGAACTCACAGTTGTCTTTCAGTTTGAACTTTATACTCAAAACCTGAGGTGTGTGTGAAATTAAAGCAGCAGGCATTCTGTTTTTATGAAAAGAACTTTCATTTAGATGTCATTTAAAGTCCTCTTCTTGGATTTAATTCATAAAGATTAACCTTGAGTATTATTAGGTTGGACTGGGATCTTTAAACTGCAAGGTAGTAAAGGTAAGACATATCAAGCACATCTGTATACCTTAAATAAATTATGTGTTAGCACTTACACTAACCAGAAATCATTTTCTTTCTATCCATTTTTCAATTTAATTACCAAAAAAGTATACTAAGAAAAATAGGCTAATAAAAAAAAAGAAAAAATAGAACCCCCCAAAGTTATTAAGGAATTTAATCAAATAAGAGATAAAAAGAAAAAGACTGTGAATGATGACTGATGGAGAGTTCCCAAATGAAAATACACATCTTGCCATGAAAAAAACAAATTGGAGCAATGGGACTTCCACCATGCTTGAGCTGATAAGACCTAATGAAGTCTTACCAGGAGTCCACCTTAGAATGTTCTTTGAGGCTTTCAAGGAATTATCCATATGTGTACAGTCTGGGGACATTAAAAAAATTAAACACAGATTCTCTTCAATGGCATAGGTAGGTCTTCTGAAGAGATAGCTAAAAGTTATTTCCCTTATCTTAAAGATCTATTATCCAGCTAATCTATGACTGATGATTTACATCTGATTCATGTGGGAGAATGTCCATCTTTATAAATATTTAAATCAAAGTAATAATTGGAAGAAATGCAGTAGATACATTTCATCTTCTTAATGCACAATGTTTCTCTTTTATACTGCATCGTAATGTCTCAGTAGACAACGAAACAGACACGATGTCTTTCTTCAGAATCTATAAAATAGAACTTTCTCTGCTCCTATGTGCTGTGCATATCAAATTTCCAATTTTGCATGCTTGATTTAAAAATGTGATTTGCGGTATTTTCTGACTAGCATTGCAGAGATGGATGTTTTGTATCTACCTATGTTTTGATTGTAAATTATCCTAAATATCTAAGCAAAGTAAATCAGTTTAAGTCTTATGGACACAGGCCACAGGATCTGTTCTGGGCCACAATGAAGTATTTGGGTATTGTCACCTTTCTTCTAATGGCTAAAACTTTTCTCCTCATTACCAGTACAAATGCAGTGTACCATTAATACTCTTTTCTTGAGTTACTGTTGTCTAGATCCTAGACTAATGCTGTATTTTGATTTAATGGCTCATTTTTTACCCTTATATTTAACCACATATGTTATTTTTTAAGAGTGATCAGCTTGGTAAGCTGTTGCAACTGCCATATTAAATTGAACAAGACAGGGTTTTTGGTTATTTTTCTCCAGGTGGATTCTCTATTCCTATCATTATTCCAGTGGTCCTTCCAATTTTTAGTTTAACTTTCTTAAGCTATAAAGGAAGGATAAAACTGCAAGGTAGCAGGACATTTGCTGAAACAACATTATTCTAAGTTTTAAAGTTTTTGTTTGCTCGGCAACCTCTTGTTATTTAAAGAAATAAGATGATGAATGCAAAATGACAGTGTTTCTGTATACTTCTACACTGTACTTCAATGTGACTGATTTCAGTTTTTCCTTCATCACATTTTCATGGAACTGCTGCTGCTTACCTTAGCTGTCCTTTCTAAAGTGATTGATAGTATGCTGCATACAGAAAAAAATTATCTTTTCCCTGGTCAAAAAAAATCTAGAAAATTTTTTATATGTATTTTTTTGAGTGTTTCATTCTTACCAAGTGATAGCAAAGTAAGGTACAGAATTGCAAGACATTGCTTAGTCTATCCTCTGCCTATCTCGTTCTGGTAAGTGTTGATGTAACCTTCTTTTAAAGATCTGAAATGAGATTTCTAAAGCCTCCCTGGGCATCCCCTTTCAGCATTTTCAGTCTTGCATTAGAGAAAATTTACTTGTTAGTGTGGTGGGTTAGTCTTGCATAACAGTAAAATGCTCACCCAGCTGCTCACTCAGCAGGATGGAGAAAGAAAATAGGATGAGAAAGGTCAGGGGCTGGGATAAAACAGGGAGATCACTTACCGATTACTGTTGCAGGCAAAACAGACTTCACTTGGGCAAAATTAATTTATTTTATTGCCAATTAAAATAGATTTGGGTAGTGAGAAACACAAAGATAAACATTATAACAACACCTTTCCTTGCCATTGTCAAAGACTCCACTTCTTCACTCCAGAATACCCTACAGCCCGCACCCTGCTGAGCAGTGGAGGGGGACGGAGGGTTAAGGTTGGTACTCGGTGGCTTCTCTCTGCCACGTCTTCTTCCTCACACTTTTTCCCTGCTCAGGCCTGGGCTTTCCACAAGCTGCAGTTCCTTCAGGAGACAACCACCTGCTCCAGTGTGGGCTCTTCCCCAAGGGGCAGGGGAACCTCTGCTCTGGTGCCTGCACCAATTCCTGACCTCCTCCTCTGACTTTGTTCTTCCCTCCTCTGCCTGTGGGGCATTTTTTTACCTTTCCTGAACACCCCTTCCCCATGTCACCACCACCTCTGCCGTGGGGCCCAGCCATGCCCTGCAGTGGGCTGGCTATAACCAGGTGGAGCCTCCTCGCAGAGGCTGCCCTGCAGCTCCCTGTTAGCAAAACCTAGACACCTACAACCAAAACAGTTTCTTTTTTCAATTTCAAATTGATATCTTTGTAATGGAGATTCTGAGCAGGTTAGTTCTGGCACTGCTCTCCACAAAAAAGGTCAATAAGTTATCCCCCCACCCCCGACTTGTTTCTTAGACTTAAAAAATGCACTCACTTTCTCACTTTCTTTTCCCCTGAAATCATCATTTCTAAGTCACAGTGATTTCTAGATTCTTCAGTTAATCTATGTCGTTCTCAAAGTACAGCACATCAGAGTCCACCAGGGGCCTAAACACTAACTTTTATGGACTACAGCAAAACTGCTCTGAAGAAAACAAATTTTCTTAGCTTCTACCCGTGCCATTGATTATTTCTATATAATTAATATGCTTGCCTGACTATCATACTTGGGGCTCCAGAAAGGGAAGAAAGCATTGGGCCTGGCGTGTCTATGCTCTCAAAACTTCAGAATTACCTCTGAAAGTCAGCATGTTAAGAGGCTGAATGATACTTGTTTTCACTATAGCAAGCCTAAATCAAGAAAATACCTACTGTTTGAAACCTAACATTCCTGGAGATGTTTACAGTTCCTGAGCCTGAATAGGTGCTATGAAACAAGTCAATTTTGGTATTAGTGTGAAGGAAAGGTTTTCTAAAGAAAAGGACATATTTAGAAATAAATGACTCAACAATTTAAGATAATAACAAAATAAATACCTTCAATATTTTGAATGAAATAATAGGGATAGAAAAACTAACAGCATATTGAAATAGTTCTTCAAAAACATGTATAACATCACCAAACTCAATAAAAAAATGTATTTGATTAACCAATGAAGGAAAACATTGTGATACATACCCTGTTACTCACTGAAGACATTTGTCTTGTGTTGCCTAGACAGACTGTCACCATGTTCTCATCCATCTTGGTTGCTCAAAGAATACAACAGAACTATTGATTTGTATTCATTCTTATACAAATTGTGAAGAGATTTCAGGACTGATAGACAGTTCTGTTGTATTCCTGTGCATAATAATTGCTAAGGAAGGTAAAATTATCAGGCAGCTGCAGTATATTTTAATGTGTCTGTCATTCACCATGCATTCAAATAAGAAAATATCAAGTTTTGGTGTACTGATTCCTTAATATGATTATTCCATTTAGTACACATTTATGATTAGTGTTCACAGTACCTCATTCAAAAGCAAAATGCATGAAGAAACTTTTAACACTATTATACATGTCAATCCTAATTTAGCTCAACTGATAAATTGAGATTTTTTACACTGCACCTGAAGTTACTAAAACCAATTTATTTGTCTCTAAAGCACAGTATTAGGGAACTTGGAGAACAGTAGAGTCAGGCAGTGAATTTGACTCCTTGTTTTAACTTTGTAAATTGAAAAATAACTTTTTGATAATTAAATACATCTGTGTTTTTTCCTGTCGAGTGCAAGTACATATTTGAACCACACTAAATGACCAGTTTACAAATTCTAAGATTCAACAGCCTGCACTGGTAGAGGCAGTATTAAATCTTTAAAGTTTAGACTCAGTGACCTGATGTATGCAGGAGCTACTTTTTTTCTCATCACGGAAACTAATTCGTGCTGATTAACAATACTCTTCATTTCATGTCCTACAGCAAAGAAGAGTCATATTTTGGGCAATTTTAACAGCACTCTAATAACTCCACAGCAGTTTCAAAGACAACCTACCTCTTCTGCTTCAAGTAGGCAAGAAAGCATTACATACAATACTGCTTGAGCATAACAGAAATTCTTAAATTTGCCCAGTTTTAACTTTATTAACCCTTGAAAATACTAAATATTTGATGGATTGCATTTATAGGAAGGGAATAAGAGGTCATAGTTTAGAGTGAGGGTGATAAATGTGTTTCATAGACTGTATAGATACATCCCTACCAGGCCATCCTTTGGCACTGAGGGCAGCTGGCATTGAACAGCCTGCGATCATGCACACTCCCAACACTTGCCTTGTGCTGCCTATCAGTAAGGACTAGCCTTCAGCCATCACAGACGGCTGATCCCTGCCTGGCCAGGCGAGGGCTTGGTTCTCTGCCCCAAATCATTTGCAAAGTCTAAAAGGGCAAACAACTGCCTGGCAGCACATTATGCCAGTAACCTGTGTATTTCCAAACGCAATGTTTGCCTTGTCATAAAATAGTGATGACACTAGAAGGCTTTTTAAGCAAACAGAGATGATATTCAGGGTACGTAAGCAGTGACTCAGAACATTTATACCCATCAGTCTCTGCCAAGTCAAACAAATGAGAGTGTTTTCACTGCTCTTTCAGATCAATATGTATTTCATTTCTGGAAACTGTTGGCCTACATCTCGGCAGAAGTTATCTGTGAGGGATGTGCAATCCCAGCAAGGAATTTTCAGGAACAAATCCCATAGCTCTGAATTGCTGCTTCTTCTGTAGCTGTACTCTGGGGAGCCCATGGGCACCATTAGCCCTGACTCTTATGGCCTCCCCCACCACACCAGTCCTACCCTAACTCCTGCCCACATCAAAACACCCTATGTCAGATGCATTGGGCCATCAGCCCCTACTGCAGTGATGCAGTGTCAGGGCCAGTCTCCAGCTCCCCACGACCCTGCTCTCCAGCTTCCCAGAGAGGGGCCTGCCCCAGTGCCCCCAGCTGCCCTGCTCCTGGCTGGGGCACTGGGATGGGGCCTGACTGACAGGCTTTACACTGACAGACCCTCCATGGGGAACCTCTAGTGCCACCAGCACCTGGACAGGGAAGCCAGCAGTCCTTGCTGCACCTATATGTGTAAGATCGGCAGCAGGAACCCACTAATCCCACCTTCTTATGCCATTTCAGAACATCCAATATATTTCATCCCTTTCCAAAATCCTCTTCCCTGTCTTGAAGATGCAGGATCTGAAAGCACGCGAACTGAACAGTTCACTTTCCACATGCAGAAAAACCATCTATAATGACAAAGAGAAAAAAATATTCAGACATCAGATGAGGCATTACTGAAGAGAGGAAGCTTTCCTTAAATAACCTAAACAAACAAGGGGGATGTGTGTGTGTATGAATATATACACACATATGCACATACACTGCATTTATATGTACAGTAAGCTACGCATCTCCTGCAGCATAATTATTGACTTGTAGTACTGATAGTATTGATGGCCTTTTAAAGAAAAAAGAACATTTGTTAAACAACAATTAAATGAAGACTAATAAGAATCCAGTATATTCGATACAAGCTACAGCTGTTAACAACTAAAGACCGTATTATGTTAGAACTTCTGTTTCAAGCTGAAGTTAATAATGAGATTTTCCTATAGAAAAAAGTGCATAACATTAAAATGGAACTATCTGGTCTGTTCCTCACAGGCTACAACCCTCAGAGGTTTTCAGTATCCTCAGTGTGCATTGCTCATCACAGCCAGTAAGACCTGCTTTGTAAGGGATTCTCAGCAACTTGACATTTAGGTGAGAGTGCTTGAATTTTCTGGCTGAGGTTTTCATCAAAACAATGACTCATCATAACACAGAATGAGAAGAAAAAAGTTCATTATTAAATGGACCGATGCTGCAATACTATTTTCATGCTTAACAATGAAAGTCAAGCCAATGCACATTTTGTAAATGTTTTGCAATAGATAGCATTCAGATTTATATGAGGTTTCTTTTATGTATACTAATGTGTTAAGTGCTGTTGCTGTTCTCCATGTCAAAAATACATGAATGTCAGCAGAGACTTCTTTGCATGTAGTATTAGAAAAATCAAAACTGTGCATTTTTAGGTCCTCAAATATGCATTTCCTGATTTGACACCTTAGGTTCCATATAACTGAATACATATATTTCATAGTTACAGGATGCAATTCAGTTAGAGATGCCTTTATTTTTCACAAGTACAGTTTCCAGTGGCTCAGCATCTCCATATAGGCTTTTTGTTTGATATTGCAAGTGCTTCCCAGACATGTTAACAAATTTTCTAACTGTTTAACAGTTAATACCCCATATTTGTCCCTGTCTCAGTACATACATACTTGAGACAAGAAGCTGAACTATTCCAGCTACTTGGCATTCCAACATTCACATTTGAAATTACAATGTGACCAAGCATGCACCATCTTGACACTGAAGGGGATTTGGTTTTCTTTTCATCCCAGTCTTCCCTGATGCTTAAAATGAGTTCAAGCTGTTTCCCCCAAGGGCAGTTTTAACATGATCATTTTTAGACACTGTTCTTCCTGGCATACCCTCAGCCTAGTGACCCCTTTCATTCTAACAAAGCTCTGTGCATTCATTTGCATGTAAGATAGTATTAAATTACTCTACAATTCAAATATTTTAGAATAGGAGATGGGAGACATAAGCCATATTAAATATTACAGGCAATTGTAACGTATAGTATGCATGTCCATCACTTTTTTTTTATTCCACTTAAAAAAAAATCCTTCCTTTATTATCTTCTAATTTAATCCATCCTACTACCTTTTATTTTGTATTTTTTAATTTCATTCTCTTTCTGACAAAGTGGCTTTAATTGTAGTGCAGCACAGCATCGTACCTTCCCAATATAGCTTGCGCTCAGTTTCAGATTTGCCTATCACTTGGTATAAACTTGAATCAGCTTGAATTATGAGTATTGGTGCCAGCTGTTTTCCTCTATTGTTTGTCCACATTACATGGATAAACAGTATAACTTGGAGACAAAAAAAACGTAATGTTAACAACAGCCCATTAAAGATAAAATGAAGATAGCAATTCACACTATTAATATAACTGGTGGATTCCCTATCATTAGATATTCTAAACAAAAACTGGCTAATTTTCTGAAATTCATCCTGTAGGCATCAACAATTTTTGGATTCTCTAAAGGAATAGATGAGTAAAAAATATTAAACCTTTTTACCTTGGGAATAAGACCATTTCTTTATATGTTCCATCTGGTCTTCAAAACAGTCTACGGAAACTGGTTCATAAAAACTGCTTCTATGTTGACAACTTTTTTTTAAAAGGAAATTAATGATATTTCAGTGTGCAGTAGCCGTTTTAGACACTTTCTCCTTACAAAAATAGGGAAGGTAAATAGTGGAAATTACTTAGCTGTCTGTAATCTATCCATTCTGAAATACAAATCAGTGAAATATCAACTCTACTAATTTGCCCCACTGCTCCACAGGTAGGCTTCAATTTGCAAAAGGTCAGTATGAAGTAAACCTCTGTACCTTGCAATTAAAAATTATGTGGGGGACAAGCTAAATTACAGTAATTGTTTCAGGTCACAACATATTTGGAACAAATGTACAAACACAAACTGTTAGAATATTTGAAAGCTCCCAAATGTTGGCCTCAATGGAAATGGATCAATAGCAGTCAAGGAGAGGCCACTCTTCTTTTCCCCGCTGGGCCAGATGTTTCATTTCCTGCCAAGCCTGCTACTGCTAATCACTACTTGGTTTGGCCTTATTATAGCTGGCTCAATGAAACACTATAGAGAAAAATAATGACATAACAAAAAATGTAAGAAGTATTCCTATGTCCTTTCTGTGAAAAATATATTTTATCCATAGATATTTTGCAAAATTTTAATTAATAAATGACCACATAAGATCTCAGCAGCACGTGCTAACACAGATGAGTAAGAACTAGTAACTGTGGTGGGTTAACCCTGACTGAACATCAGGTGCCCACCAAAGCCACTGTATCACTGCCCTCCTCAGCTGGGCAGAAGAGAGAAAGTAATGAAAGGCTAATGGTTTGAGATAAGGATAGGATAAGATCCCTCAACAATTATCATCATGGGCAAACCAGACTCAACTTGGAGAAGTTAGCTTAGTTTATTACCAATCAAATCAGAGAAATGAGAATCAAATGAGGTATAAAACCAATTTTTAATACACCTTCCCCCAACCCTCACTTCTTCCTGAGCTCAGCTTTACTCACAAAATTTCTACATCCTCACCATTGCAGGGGGATGCGGAATGGGGGTTGTAGTCAGTTCATCACACATTGCCTCTGCTGCTTCTTCTTCCTCAGGGGAGGACTCCTCACATCTTTCCTCTACTTCAGCATAGGATCACTCCCATGGGAGACAGTCCTCCATGGACTTCTTCCCACAGGATGCAGTTCTTCATGAACTGCTCCAGTGTGGTTCCCTTCCATGGGGTCACAAGTCCTGCAGCAAACCTGCTCCAGTGCAGGCTTCCCATGGGGTCACAGCCTCCTTTGAGCATCCCCCTGTTCTGGTGTGGGGTCCTCCATGGACTACAGGTGGAGATCTGCTCCACCATGGACCTCCATGGGCTCCAGAGGCACAGCTGCCTCACCATGGGCTGCACAAGGGGCTTCAGGGGAATCTCTTCTCTGGCACCTGGAGCACCTCCTGCCCTCCTTCTGCACCGATCTGGGTATCTGAAGAGATTTTTTTCTTACATTTTTTCACTCTTTTCATTGGCTGCAATTGCTGTTGTCCAGGGTTTTTTCCCCTTCTTAACTATGTTATCCAAGAGGCACTACTACCATTGCTGATGGGCTCATCCCATCCAGTGGCAGGTCCGTTTTGCAGCTGGCTGGCATTGGCTCTATCAGACATGGGGGAAACTTCTTGTAGCTTCGCACAGAAACTGTAGCCCTCCTGTTACCAAAACCTGGACACACAAACCAAATACATTAACCATGATAGATTTTATCATTCGCAACTGTAATAACTCCCCCCTCTTTCCTATGCAACATCAATTCAGATTTCACACTTGTCACTGACTCAACTGCTACTAATGAAGATACAAGATTAACTGTGTTAACAAGTAGGGATAAAAGATTGGCATTTGACATAAATCATTCACTAGAAAAGGGTTCTGTAAAAGTATCTCTTTTGTAAAAGGTGGCACAAACAGAAATTGTATTCTTTTAGACATAATACAAAATCGTAAGCACAGATTGAATTACAGCTTGGGAAAATTCAGCTGAATATGAAATGCCTTATGAAAACCAAGTTGGGAAAGATCTGTGTTCATTCATGCAAGTAGTCAAATGTAATAAGCTATAATTAATGCTTTTCTTCTGATTACATTTATTTATGTCTGCATCACGTCCCTCCTAGCCTTCAGGAGTGAAGAGGTTACAAGTAGGACATTCTAGATAGGCCTTCCAGATCTCTATAATCATCCCTGTACCTCTTTTCTTAAAACTAACTTTGACCCAAGAAGCAAAGGGCTGAGATTTTGCTCCCAGTACTTCTCACTGCAATGGATGTTAATGTGGTTGTAGGAGGAGGAGGGCTCCATGCTTAGATCCTCTGTGGCTTTGGTATGCTGCCAGTCCAAAAGCAATAATGGAACACCCAACAGGAAAACAGCAATTTTCTGTAGCTTATTGTCCAGTCAAATCTGAAGATAATTTCCTGGCATCGGCTATGCATATTTTCCTGGCGCCAGAACTTTTCCCTTGTCAGAGTTCCTACAAATAATGTAGGTATACAACTCACTCCCAAAAAGGCTTCAATGTTTCTTAATGGAAAGTGTTTCTTAGTTAATCAAAAGATCACTATTCATATGATAAAAATGTTATCTTACTATTGGTTGTGTAATACTACGTCATCTTGGAACTGTAAGACTAAACAATTTTAATTTCTTTCTGTTCCTGTTGGGATAGAACTCTAAGAAGAGTTTGTGGTATTATATATGCAATATGCCACATAATCACATATAAGAGCAATGAAAAATCTTTCTGTTATTTCTCAAAATCTGTGAAAATAAATTACAGCTAAAATTCAGAAATACACTGACATTTTATAAAGAAGTTTTTGGTACATTAGCTACTATGTCAGATTTTGTAAATGGTTATATACATTTTGTATTTTAACTGTTAAGAGCCCACAATTTATTAGCTACAACTGATGCAGGTTAGTTGTAAATGTTGATAATATCTGGACTAGACAAAAGTGGCACATCCTAAATCCTACAATTAAAGAGACATGACACAGAACCAACAGTCAGGAGGCTGACCATTCATCGTGCTTCTGCTCATAAATCACTTAGACTGGGAAAACTGGAGGCTTGGCATTACAAAAGAAGACCTGGTGTTGAAAATTAAGAATTCACAAAAAGAAGTGGTCTCAGAAAGAAGAAGGGGTACAGGAAAGAAGAAGGCAAAGAAGCACAAGCAGCAGCACAACACAAACTGGCACAGCTTTCTGCCTGAGCTTCCTAGACCAGCAATGATCTGTATGCTGGGGTGGAGAGTGGAGAACTAGTAAACAAAGGAAGTTAGTGAATAGGTGCATGAGATAGCCAGGTAGGGTAAAACCTTTAATTCTGTTGTTTCTCAAGTGAACCACAGTATCTACAACAAATATGGGCTGTTGTTTACTCTGTGTTACAACATTTTTAAGGATTAGTCTGGCTTCAGAATTTGACATTAGAACAATGCTATGAAAGGTTGAAGAAAAGAAAGAAAATTAAATAATAATAAAAGAAATATCTCTACTTTTAAAATAAAACGCTTGATATGGGCTTTGGGATCACTGATGTAAAGGACAATATTGTGCTTCGCAAAAGTCCAGATGTAAAAGACCTAAATGGGTATAGGATCAATGTCACTGGAATTTCTTAAGTGATCTCTCTCTAAAACTCTAAAGGAACAGTAAACCAGAAAGATAAAAGGGCTGTGAATTTCAAGAGCAGGACCACAGAATAGTTCTCCTTGAGATACTGTATCTATTAGCACTACTTTTTTGTGTCGTAAGTTGAAATCTCTATTTGTTCAATTTGTGAAGGAAGAAGAGTAAGGTGTGCTGAAGTTCCCAGGTTCAGATACGTTTATAAAATGTCCTTAAGTTGAATCACCAGTGTCCAACCTCAGTTCTTCCTAAAGTTATCTGAACTGTAGCTTACAGTGACCTGAAAAGATCTTTCTGCCAATATGAATCACATGTGAACTGAAGAAGTTCTACTGGATTTAGACACAGAGATTGGTATCCATCCAAGTTTAGGTAGTACCTGAAAATCTGTTGCCTACATCTATTATAATAAGCTGAACCTCACTTTGCAGTCAATGAAGAAAAAAAAAATAAATTAGACAAATCCACTTTTATACATTCTTATTTCTCTCCATTAAATATAAAGTAACATAGCATTAGCTAGTTTAAAATCAGGTAGCTGTCTTTGAGATCTATAGTTTCTGTTGAAATGAATCCCAGAATGTTAAAACACAATCTGCTTCTACAGAAGCTATTTTCTATTCTCTATATTGTCTGATCTGTATTTCCACAGCAGAGTCTTCAGGTCTCAACAATATACCTACATTTTTCATACAATCCATGAGTAAGGACTTCATAAGTGGAACCAAGTCAGTTAATATGGTGGTTGGAAAGCAAACCAACATAAAAGACTGGCTCCTGCTCCTAAGCAGCCACGGGGTTTGTGCAGTTCCAAGCACTTTCCTGAATTGTGGCAGTATCGAAAAATCCTGGAAGCCAGGGGGTTACTTTGTGAAACTGTCTTGAACTCATTACTAATTAGTGTTTTGTTTGATACCCCTTTCATAGCTGGATGCAGCTGGATGAGAATAAACCACAGAGGGAGCATATTTTTGTTTATCATTAATTTTTACTTAGTTTTGCAGACACTTGTAAGACACTGAAGTAATCTTCTTAATTTCGCATATATTGTAAATTGGTTCAGTAAGTTTATTCATTTGAGGAATCTTTTTTGTTACTTCTCACAAGTCTAACCAAACAAATACATTTTATAATTAGATGGATCGTGATGTTGCTCAAACTAATCTGGTGAATTGCTACTGTATTACAATATTAGGTATAGCTAAAGCTTACTATTAAATTTCCCAATGTCCTGAGGACATTTTCCATGTTGTAGAGAAGTAGGGTTCTGAGGTGACATTTTTAGCTTTTGAAAATCAGGCCAGGCCTCCTTGCCACATTTACATGAAAAAATAATGACTGCAGTTTACAAAATAATAACCAGAAATACATAACTTTTTTCACCTTTGCTGTAATGCCTACACTCATAAACCATAACTATACTATGGCATATGTGACTGCTTCACAGTTCCTGAGTCTAGTCGTCTGCCCCTGATGCCGCCTGCAGCTGTATCAGGTCAAAACCAGGGTATACATGTACTGAATGATGCTTTCCAGACTCAGGAGACCAAGCTGTATAAGCCAGATTGGAATGTAAGTACAAACCACTGTAAAGCTGTGTATTTTAGGAAGCAAATTTTGATTGTGTTAAAGATGTGCCCTTTTAGCCAGCAGTAGGGTTATTCTTTATTGTGAGAAATTCAGTGTAGCCTTTGCTTCTCTCTTACAACTCAAACTTGAAATGTGCTTTGTTCTTACCAGATATTTGAAAAACCTCTTCTTAACAGCTAAAATAATTGATGTTTTGACAGTATCCCTTGCAGACAGTTTAACTACTGTCTTGGTTTTGAATTCAGGCACTTAAAAATGTCTCCCTACCTACAGATTAAATAAAATTTTCTTTTACGTATAAGATAATCTCCTTATGATGTTTTTGTGACTGAAGTATGTTTTAATCTTAGGCTCTAATTCACCTCCACCAATAGAATATTGTTCAGAAAAAGCTGGCTTTTGCCTTGACAAGAATCTTAGCACATGTTAATGCTAGCTCTCTGACAAGATCTAACGATAACACTTCTGAGTGAAGCAGTTCCACTTCGCAGGGTAGACTCTTACCTTGAATGTGTGATCAGCCATGACTCCAGAATTTCAATGAGGAAACTGACTGTCACAGAGCTGTATGGGGGGCTAGCCCCGCTGTGTGGGATGAAAATCTTCAGTTCAAAGACCCTGTGCTTGTGCAGAAATGGGTCATTCTTCTCAACTGCACTGCAGCGCTGGCAGCAGTCAGCCGTCAAATTGCTGTGGTAGTAGGTTTGCAGTGCCACTCTTAAAGTATTTTCTACATAGATACCTACATTAGGAGCATTCTTGAAGCTACAGCTTGCTTTCAGAAAATGGGGACTCTCAAATGATATTGAGGTCACACACAGCACATAGGTACTTAGCTTCCCCCTCTTTAGTAGAAGCATGTCTGCCAGCTAATAAGGATAGCTCTCACTGCTACAGCAAGCATTGGCAGGTGGAAAGGTCTTACAAAACTATTTGAATACAAGTGCAGTAAATAGCATATGAATAATTTGGGCCTGCGGCACCCAGTGGAAAAATAAAGAAAAATATATTTAGAAGGACAGACCCAGGGCAGTCTTTCCCAGGCTTCAAAGCCACTGAATATCTACCAGTGACAGCTTTAAGCATACAAGGAACATGAGGGACCCTGCGTATGCTTATGTCTTGGTAGCATATACGATGTTGCTAGGCGACCCATGGAGAAAAATTAAAATAACAGAACCCAAGGTAAAGCTTACGAAGAAAAATACACGTATTTTTAAACTACTTTGTGCACAGCCTAGACCTGAATGCCCATAGAATACCTGGTTTAGTTTCTGAGAAGTGTAATTTTATAGCCTGCATTATTGGTTTGTTGTTTTGGGTTTTTTTGGCATCTTTTTAACTACAAGCCTGTGTTTATCTGTTTTGACTCATGAGGCACCAGATATTTCCTTTTTATTTTTAATTGAACTGGTTTTATCTGATGCTGTAATAAATTATTTTGGCATAAACACAGTTATTGCATTCCTTTTTTAAATTGGGCATCAACTTCATATAGTAATTTACTTGACTAATAGTACCTGAATAAGTCAAAAGAATAGCATGGTCAGGTAGCACAGTTCTTAAATTAAAATAATTTCTTCTTATGCCTAAAGCAAATCAAAGAACTGTAGGGAAATAAACTGTCAAGCATTCAAAGGAAGGTCCACAAAACCAAGATGACACCTATTGTTTGGTGCGCTGTTATTTATTTTCCTTTTCCCTAGCTTGTATATAGGGATTTTTGGTCAAGTCTGTTTTCTACTCCCACCCTGGTATTGCTTATTCCTTCTAAAGCTGAAGCTCCAGTCCCTGAGCAGCCTTTAGCAGGTACAGGCACGTAGTAGAAGAACACCAGTACACATGAAGGTTTCATATGGAACTGTAGCAAACAAATCACAGGAGTTACAGCTCTTCTCTCACCCCAGAATGTACGCCTCTAATTCTCTTCTTTCATTTACATGCAGTGATCTTATAGGGCTTTTTAAAATGAGCCTGACAACATCACACTTCTAATCTAACATCTGCCAAGTTACTGATGTAAACCACCAACTTTGCGCACCATCTAGTTTGGTTAACCTGAATTTCTGCAATACCAAGAAGACCCCATAGAAGTGTGGAAAAATTACAAAGAACTTTGCTGAACAGATGAGGTCAGAGCTAGTTAATTGATAGTTACAATTGCTACTCATCATTTCCTTTTGTGTCAAACCAGAAAAAAAGTTCTTGTGAAAGGCCAGAAGGCAACCACATAAAATCAATTTACAGGAACAGGGAACTTGATAAGGTTAAGAAGATTTGAAAAAATCCACTGTTTTCCAAGTCAGAAATTTCTTTGAAATTGTCTAAGAAAGGTAACAACAATTTGATGAGTATAGCACAGAATTGTCTCTTGAGTAAGAAAGAAATGTTATTTCTTTTCGGTTTTGTAGTAAGTATTATTTCTGGGGAAAAAAACCAAACTTAAACCATTATTTAAACAATTGGAAATCTCTTTCTTAAGTAAGTAATTAAAATCTTATGTAAAAAATTATAATGTGGTTTCTAATCAGAACATAGCCTAAAGTCCTAACTAAGAAATGCAGATAACCAATCCTGTTACTGTTAAAGGATTTTCTCTCTGTTTAATCAGGTGCAGCCATGTGATGAATGTCCAAAGCCGTGCGCCTTGGAGGAGCAGGGAGCAAAGGTAAGCAAGCTGAGGCAGAAATTCTATAGTTGGTATCTGGTCTTTCTTGAAGTTGCTTACTTCCAACCTTACAAAATGTTCCTTACAGTAAATACACTGTATTTAAGCCAGCACAACTCTTTGGCCTTAAACCAGGAACTTTATAAGCCAGAAACAAGTGTGGCAGGCAAAATCTCACATTTTCTTTCAACATTTGTATTTTACAGGGCTATCTGAAGTTTTCCTTCTAAACAAATGGTTGTTTTCAGGTATAAGTGACACCAGATACTATGGTAACATATGCACATTTGCATTCATTGGAAATACATAACCTCAGTATAAAAGAATTTTTTCCATCAGATGGTTTACTGACTCAGGAAAATGGTAGTATCAACTGAGAGAGTTCTCTGTGTTTTAGAGAGAATAATTGCCTTGTTTGATAAAACATCTACCTTTTCATGAAGAGTAACTGTCAGGACATTATTTAGTTCCCTTTCAAGCTTATGATTGTGCACCTAAGTTTGTTAAGAAACCTCCTCCTTGTACTTTTTTTATGCCTCTCATCCTATTTGCTTTTTCTTGTAATTAAATGTAAAAGCTACTGTTTATGGTAGAAAAATATATATGCAGTAACGAACTGAAAAGTAGATGCAAAGATATATTGCCATTATGCATTCAACATTCAGTAATCTCTTTCACTCAGCTACACATGCTATCTTCATAAATGTCTCTGAATACAGATTTACACAAGATAAGAAGCAGTTTGGTTCAATAGAAGACAGGCAGCAGTGCAGAAACCAACCATAAGTACTCCAGTTATTTATTAAAAAAAAAAAAAGGCAAAAAAAGCAAAGTAAAGTAAGACTTCGTAATTCTGCAAAGAGTTAGAAGAAACATGGAATGCTTTTTAAAAGTCACTAGTCAAGATGACATACAGCTTGACCGTAGTCATCTGAAATACAAATTGAATGGTATATAATGGAAATAGGAAAAGGATGGATGGAATGGAAATCGTTCTAAATTACTTGGCAAACAAATCAAATGACCAATCTGATATAGTGCGATGCACCAATGTTTTGTTTTGAGGGTGATTAAAGTTCCCAAAAGAAAGTGTCTAAGTCTGCCCTCAGGAAATAAATAAATAAATAATAATAAAAAAGAAGTCTATTTCATTTTTTTTATGGCAGAGAATACTCCTCTGCCTTCAATTCTAAAGACCAGCACAAAACTAGACCTTCACCTAGAGTCAGTGGAAGGCAGTGCTGGTGGACAGGAGTCCACCAAACTGGAGGACTTTTTTCGCAATATCCTTGTGCCTGTTTCAACGTCTGCTGTGAATAACAACACTAATATTAAAACCAGGGGTCATTCAGGTAAGGAAGCCAAAAAAAAAAAAAAAAAAGCCCAACAAAAAACCCCCCCGGAAACCAACCCACCAATAGTTCGATATTTTAAAAACTACATGCATTTATGACAGTCTGTTTATTTTTCTCTTTTTAGTGGACTTTATCAGAAACATTTTGGAAATATGAAAGGATTCAATTAGCACTGTAAATACTGTAGTCATTTTGGCCAGTCTGTTCTGAAAAGTGATTCCAAAGCTCCTCAATAGCTGTCCATTCTGAATTTGAAATATTAATGTTTTGTTGTATTATCATGAGCAAGTTATGTTTAAAATAATGTATACGAGGATGAAAAATAAAATTGTAAATAAAGGAACAGAGAAAAATAGTTTAAAAAAATAATTATAAAAATAATTTTTGAAATAATTAGGTAAAACAATATGATACTGATCAAACTGGGGCAGTGCTTAAGCATAGGTAACAATGGTATAAGCTTTCTCTAAATTTCATCCTCTTAAAAAAAAAAAAAAAAAATCAGGCAGTTCATGCAGCTTTGGAATGACTTATTTTGAAAATTAAATAATTGCAAGATGAGACTGCACTTAATGCTCTATTCAGAAAAAGAATGACTCATCATCCATTTACTCCATGGGTGAACTGAGCTTTGCAATAGTTGAGACTAATACAGCAAATCCATTTGATCTGGCACAATGGGAAATAAACTCCATCATTATGAGCAGATTTAACAACATTTGCTGAGCTTTTAACATTTTCATTCTTATTACTTTATAACTGGTGCTGGTCAGACACTGAAAACATTTCCCTTCACCATCCCCAACTTGCTCAATATTTGCCTGCTTTTTAAATTTCCTCTAAGTTTCCTGACCTTCTCCATTTATTCCACATCTCTAAGAGACCTATTACAACTAAATACTAACAATTTCTCCAAACATAAACTGCTGGGAGTATTAAAGCCTTTGCTAAGGTTAAGAAGCAAGAAGGAAAAAGCTTGTTAAAAGTTTTGAAACTACTCATGATCTGAAGGTTTTAAAATTTGGGTTCATACTGATTTTTCTAAATCTTATGAATAAGAATTCTGAGCTAACAATATTTTAGTCAATGTGGTCTTACCTAAAAAGAGAAACTGTGAATTTTAAAATTTTTTCATAAAGGCCATGTTCTCTAAGAAAAAATGACTCACAGAGCTGGTGTAGTTTTTTATTCTTCTGAATTGGAAAAGTCTGTATCGCCTGTTGCCCACTAAAATATGTATTTAGATATGCTCAAATATATTGTGAAATAATTTATAAAATTTATGCATAGTTTACAGTTAAAACAATGTTAACTGGATTTTCAAATATTTTTAGTCTTCTATACACCTTCTTTTGTTTACTGCTAAGAGCCTTAAAATCATTCAGCAACTTTTCCAGAAAATATTTGTGCTATAATCCAGTAAGAGTGAAACATATGTGGAATAATGAGTCTATGAGTCCATGATTTCTTAAAAACAGACAAATCTTTACAAGTGGGATGAGTACCACTTCACAGCCATCAGCTGAACTAGAACATACATTGTCAAAAAAGACATTCTCTGTGGGGATTTTGTTTCATATTGGTGGTAACCAGTACTTAATCCTAAATTAGATACCTCACTTGTTCCTAAAGTTTAGGTTCCTATTGAAATGTTTTGCTTATAATAGTTCTTTATATAGAAAGAGGAGAGACTTAGATTCCTTTAAAGGTCCAAAACTTCTTTTTTTTTCAAGGTCTTAAAGGGTAGTTACTTCCACTCCTGTATTTAATAAGTAGCATTCTTCATAAACTGCTGAGTAGCTACTAGTACACACTTCAAATTCATTTATAATAAAAAATTATGTACATTTATACTTAAGAGCATGCACATTTAGAAAGATGCTGTACTGTGTAAAACCCTTCTCCATGTTACACTTGATTTTGAACAAAGTTTCCATAATATTTGACTGTGGTTTGTATAGTTAGTTGAATTCTTTCTGATCTTTTAATATTGTGAAGTATCTTGAAACTTTAGTGAAGAATTTTCTTTTCTTTCTTTTCCCCAGTTTATTGATGATTTGTATGTCCTGTATCTTTATATATTTGTTTTTTAAGATTGTCAGATGGATACCATCCATAGGTAATTCTACAGAATCATCAAATGGTTTGGGTTGGAAGGGACCTTAAAGATCATTTAGTTCCAACCCCCCTGCCACGGGCAGGTGGTGTGGCTGGAGTACTTGCTGGTGAAGACCAAGGCAAAAAAGTCATGGATTGCCTTGACCTGAGGTTTTCTTTGTGTACTTCTACATTAAGTGGTGGGAACTTACTAAATTCTGTAGAACTACATATTGTAAATGCATAAATAGGCATATGTTAAATCATACACTGAATTTGCTCCATTTCAGATGTAGCAACATTACAATAGACCACTGGATTAATAAAGAGTAATAATTTTACCTTGTTGTCTGGCTATGGGCTTTGTGTACCTGATTAATAAACTAATTAAGCTCAGACAGTTGTCTCTATTGTATCCTTCTTAAGGAAACAAAGTTAACAAAATCAAGCTGCTAATTAATCTATTACAGATAAATATTCTCTGAACAAAATTTAAACTTAAGCAAAACTGGATAAAGAGCTAAAAATGCATTGCAAAAATTTAAACAAAGCAATCCCCTATCAAATCCCCCAAACTGAAATAAAATCTTCAAATAAGCAGAACTATATTGTATTATCAGCTTTCTTGCATCCATGCCTACAAGCTTCCCTTTGCTTTCTGCTTCAGATGAAAAGTTCTCTTCCTAAATGAAACGGTAGAAGCAGTTTGTTACATTCATTCTGCATTTTTCCATATGTAATGTAATCTCTATATTTCTAGTCTATACCCTTTGCATCCTCTAAACCATTCTATTCTCACTTGGGTATAATACTTATTTCAGGTATTTGTAGATCTACTTACATTTAGATAAACTATACGTAGACACATACCTGTCACCTTTTTTTCCTCAGATAAATTGTGTCATTTTATTTTGAGCATGGTCTGCCTTTCTACCCCTGTATGCCTGAAGTAGAACACATTTCGTCATGCAAATCACATTCACTTATTTTTTCTTTCCATTATCGGTTACATAATGAAAAACTCCCCTGGCCTCTTTATTGGTATACACTACTGAAATCTGTTGGAATTCATTTGAACTAATGTTGGTATGTGCAAGATAAATGTTTACGTCTGATCTCATTGTTGATTTCATATCCAGAGGAGAGAAATCAGATTTTGCATAGGATAACTCATCTCAACAAAAAAGTCAGATGAATAAACTGCTGGAAGAGTCTATTTCAACCTGTAGGTGTCTGTGGTAACTCAAGTAGACTTAGACATCTGATTTTTACATGTCTAAAGCTAAGCAAGACACCCAACTTCAGTAACTCTCTGTGTTGAATAACTGGTGCTTAACTGAACTGAAGGATTAGCTCAAGATAGAGTCATCGGAGTCTGGAAACATTAGTTCAATTATTCTAAATCATATATCACCTTCTTTGTACCTCATTTGGTTATTTACTATTCTTATCTTTCAAGGGAGAAATTTGTATTAAAGGGAGATTTGCATACCGGGAATAGATGGTGGAAACAATAAGAAAGGGAAAAGTATACGAAAGGTACAAACGGAATTATTGTGCATCGTGTGAAAAGGAAAATTAGAAAGCAATATACTAAGAGGTTTTGTATGAAAAGGATCGGCTTGAATCTTGGAGGTAAGGATGAAAGGGAAATTCAGACATGCATTGCTTACTGCTTGCAGTAAGGTTAGAAGAGGCAGGTGAAGTGGAGACTGCTATGATCACTGAGAAGATTTTTATGAAAGTGTTTGAGCTACCTGCAATGGCTAAGCTGTAATATAAAGATTAGAAGGAACAGAGGAGATAGAACTTCAAACACGGGCAAGCAAAATATAAGATCTGGTGTTTACCTATACACGGAGAGGAAAAAATTATAGGCAGAGTTGTAAACTCACAACTTCTCTGTCAGTTTTGGTAGCATCACAGGGAAGAAAGAAGAGAACAGACATTCTAGACTATGTTTTATTCTTTGCTGTTCATTTCTATTTAAGCACTTTTTTTTTCTTCGACTGCTGTTTTATAGTTATTTTGGTTAAAATTATCTCAAATTAATGATAAAAGAGATCTTTCAGTGAAGCTTCCTTCCATATCATTTATCCTGAGTTACCCTTTCAGTTACTTCTTTTTATCATGTCAAGAATGCTAAATATGAACTCGAGCTGTAATATACATAATTTTATTTGATATGTATTTTGATAAACTAAGAATTTGTGGTATGGGTATCATAAACCAAGTTATTAGTCAACATCCTGGAACTCACACTGAACTCTTCTGGAGTCCTCATCTCACCGAGTCTTTATTGTCTTTATTTAATGTCTTGGAAGGAAATAAGTACAGATAATTTTTTTAACTGAAGCTGATTTGTATGATTTATATAAAGTCTAGTCTATGTGAATTTTCTCTATTTAATCAAATTGGTGTTTATTCGGTTATATAAGTGGAGAGACCAAAACTCTACTGAAATTAGGGACTTGCCATAGAGACCATTCCACTGAGGGTTGGACCATACGGCTGAGTCTGTTGTGCCTGGGTAGTCTGAAGGTGATCTACAGTGACTTGCATAGCTGCTGATGCCCATTTCCCTTCTGGATTGTGTGGCAAGGCATTGGCAGTGTGGGGGCTGCAGAGGTGTCGTGGTTTAAACCTCGCCAGACAGCTCGTTTACTCGCTCCCAGTGAGTGGTGCCGGGCTGGAAGCAATCGAGGCCCACTTCCTCCCCCGGGGGTTCTCCCTTTCCTGCTCCTGGAGGAATGGGGAGGAGAATCAAAAGAATGCAACTCCCACGGGTTGAGACAAGAACAGTTGAGCAACCAATGTACAACACAAATCACCACCGCTACCACCAACGACAACAATGATAAGAGAAATTAACAAGGGAAGAGAATTTGATACCACCCACCAAAAAACGAGTCCGACCCAGAAGACCCTGTGTCCTTCCGGGTAACTCCCAGTTACCCCCCCCGAGCATGATGTGCTGTGGTATGGAATACCTCTTTGGCTAGCTTGGGTCAGGTGTCCTGTCTCTGCTTCCTCCCAGCTTCCCCTCCTCCCTGGCAGAGCATGAGGCTCACAAAGTCCTTGGTCAGGGTAAACATTACTTAGCAACAACTGAAAACATTGGTATTATCAGCACTGTTCCCAAGCTGAAAGTCAAAACACAGCGCTGCACCAGCTACCAAGAAGGAGAAAAATTGACGGCTACTGCTAAACCCAGGACAAGAGGTCACCTCTGTAAGGGGAAGGCAAGCCAGTTCCAGGCAGACCTACCTCTGGCCAGAGCCCAGTACATCATCCTGTTTTTCTTACATGGAAACAAGCTTTTCATTGACAGTTTGTGTGTTCGGGTGCCCCGCTATCAAACAGGGAAGCCAAATGGTCCAAGGTCTAGTATCCACAGGCCAGTGGACAGAAATCACATGGAGCCTGAATACAGACATGTCATGGTTTAAACCCAGTCAGGTAATTCGTTCACCCACTTCCCCCCCTTTCTTGCCCTCCCCCTGCTCCCGGAGGGACAGAGAGGAGAATCGAAAAGAATGCAACTCCCACGGGTTGAGATAAGAACAGTTTAGTAACTAAGGTATAACACAGATCACTACTGCTACCACCAATGATAATACTGATAAAGGAAATAACAAGGGAAGAGAATACATCATCTCACCACCAGCCGACCGATAACTCGCCCCCCAAGCCCGACCAAGCTCCGACCGATACCTCCTCCAACCCTGCAGTCCCACAGCCCTTCTGGCTAACTCCCAGATACATCCTGGGCATGACGTGCTGTGGTATGGAATACCTCTTTGGTCAGTTTGGGTCAGGTGTCCTCTCTCTGCTTCCTCCTGGCCTCCCCTCCTCCCTGGCAGAGCATGAGGCTCACAAAGTCCTTGCCCAAACCAAAGCATTACTATCAGCTCTGTTCCCAGGCCGAAAGTCAAAACACTGCACTGCACCAGCTACCAAGAAGGGGAAAAATGACTGCTACTGCTGAACCCAGGACAAGACAGTATCCCAAGAAGGAATTAAATAAACTAAAGGAGGTGGGACATTCTCTCTTTCTTGGACATTTATTGCTACTTCTTTATTCTTTATATTACCAGTTATAATTCCACTTAAGGGAAGGATGTGGTTAACATGGATGATAGGAGAAACTCTCTAGGTTATTGTATTTTCATCTGTAGTCAGTTCAGGAAAGAGATAACCCTTACCCATAGCTAAAGCAAGTCTAACAGAGAAGAAATTTGAATGCAAATGGAACTTCTGAAATTAAAAACTGTTGACAAATCTGATCTTTGGTGTGTTTATGAGGTCTTAGGTGTACTTACACACACACATATAACTGTACTCATTTAAATTATTATATTGACTTCAATAAGATGTGTCAGAAATGTAATTCATTGTCACTGTGCTTACGCTGACCATTCATTCTATTGCATAGTCTCAAAAGATTTCATAATTTTTAAATAAGCATTTGGAAAGTTGGGAGATTTTCCTGCAATTGTTGGCTTCTACTGCCTTTTGACTTCAGTGCTACATGATAGTACACATATATTTAGTTGGCAGTGGTAAAAATACACAAAGATTATTACATGTTCCGTCTTCAAACAAGCTATAATCTGATATACTGTGATCCACTTCACTATCAGACTTATAAGAAAATAAAGTACAGATAAACTTTAATATGGCTTGACACTTGAAACTAAAAAGTTGTAAAATGTGTCTTTGGTTTTTAGTAGCTATGAAAAAAAAAAGATCTCCAACTAGCAATGAAGTCATGCTTGATGTCATTAGAGGTCTATATTTCCTGTCTGACAGATTTTAATGCCTTTTTTTTTCTTTTTTTTTAATGAGGTATAAGGT
The DNA here is from genome assembly GCF_034315485.1 of Pezoporus occidentalis. NCBI lineage: Eukaryota > Metazoa > Chordata > Aves > Psittaciformes > Psittacidae > Pezoporus > Pezoporus occidentalis. The sequence continues at coordinate 867,223 of NW_026914829.1, forward strand.
AAAATTCAGAAAAGCATTGCAATTGCTTTGAAGACTAAGTATCACTGAAAGTCAATTTAACTTTATAACTTTTGAAAAATGAACTTACAGGAAACTTGTCTCTGTCTAGTTGGCTGTAAAAAGATGTGGAAGCAAATCTGCTCTCTACTCTTTTAATCAGAAAAAAATGAGTTTGATGAATGTAGCACTTGCAAACAAAGGTGTTTAAATCAAAGCTTCCTATGATATAAGTAGGTTAAGCACAATTAAACAGAGTAAAGTAACACTATTCTTCTAATGCCCAAAATGGAAAGCCCCCAACACTCATTTTCCATATACATGACGGTATGGCAAGTTTCAAAAGCTACCAGACCAGGATTGCTTTTGAGTGAGGATGGCTCAGATTCATCTTGAAGGTCCTTTACGAGAATACACCTATCAATAACCATTCTTCTCTCTTTTTGAATGAAGGGGCACTAGCCTGGCTTACTGTAACGAACAGAGCCATAGAAGTATGATCTGAAGACAGAGGTGATCTCTCAAGCAAGACACTCCTGAGCTGTGTTGCAAACAGTGTGCCATTTCTTGTTACAGTGTTAAACGGGAAAGAAAAAACGTTATTCATGCAGTAAAATGAATCAGGGTAAATTATTAATAAAATATCTTAGTTCTATCCTTCTATTTGCTTTATTTTAGTTTTTTTTCTGTTTTTTTGTTTTTTTTTTTTTTTTAGGAGGACTTATGTCTTCCCTTTATCCCCATACCCAATTTGTAGTAAAAGCTGAGTGCCAGGTAAGCCTTTCAATTTTGCTATCAGTCTTCTCTGCTTCTTAAGCGTTTCACAGGTTTGCTGAAATCAACTGCTCTCCTGCTGCTACTCTTTCTCAGCAGGGAACTTAGTTCTCAGGTATTTTATTCTCTGCCCCTGGAAATCCTATACAATAACACATTGGTCAGTGACATTCTCTACATATTCTTGTAAACCTATCTAGTCTCTCAATTATCTTCATGCTGAGTGGAAATTGTGTAAAGGTTGCCTGCATGTATCTTAGGATTTTGAAAACATCACAGACCAAATATTTATGCAATGGCTGTGCAATGTCTTCAAAACCTGTGGATGTCCTTACAGAGTTTCTGTCTTGATTTTTACCTTTCTTTGTTCTTTCATTCTCTGCCAAGAAAAAAAATTACAAAAAATTATACAAACACCACCACAACAAAAAAAGAATAAATCTTGAGATGAATAATAGCAGGTGACTTACAGGTTTATTATTCCAGCAACCATTTGTTTCATTAGAATAAATATTAAGTTAGCAGTCATAGTGGTTAGTACAAAGAAAGAATTTCACATGGGGATTATACATAACACACCATGTTGTGTGGTTGACTGTTTGCTCTTGAGGTCCTACAAATGAAGTTTTAACAGCTTAAGATGAGTTAAGCACCATTTGTTTACCCTCAAAATCAAACTAGGTTACTAAATTGTCTGGGGGAAATCCTGGATAAATACAAACTATAGTAAATGTATACCACAAGCTAAATTCTAAATAAAATCAATTTTATTTACTTCAAGTGTACACACTCTAATTGCACAGTAGCTTTAATTCCGTGATGTGGGGCCGCGGGGGCTGCCGAGAGCTACTCCTGCCTGACAGGGCAGAACGGCATTCTCCGGCGGCGATCGCCCTTTCCCCTCAGGACTGCGGGCCACCGAGCAGCAGCCGCAGGCGAACACGTTCCGTTTGGGGCGCTGTTGAAGCCGCCGTGCCCTATCGCTGATGATCTGATTACACCCTCGGCGGAGACGCCGTCTGGCAGCTCCAGCACCGGGGCGGCACCCCGTTACCGGAGAGCTGGCGAGCGGAGGAGAGCGGCGGAGCTCGGGGAGGGCGCTCCGAGCTTCCTGGGGGCCGCGGGGAGGGAGGGCAGCGGGTAGCAGAGAGCAGCAGCGGGCAGCACCGCTCTCCGGCCCCGCCCGCGGCTTCAGCACCGCGGACAGCGCCCAGCAGCTGGGCGGTGCTGGGCGGCCGGGTGGGGGTCCCGCGCACGCCGCTGCAGGCACGGCGCCACAAGGGAAGTGCACCGCGCGCCTCCCGGCACGCGCACCGGGTGTCGCGCCGCAGACACAACACGCGCGCAGCGTGGGCACCGAGGCCCACGCAAGAATCAGCGGGCGTGCACGCGCCGAGGCGCGCGCTCACACACGCGCGAGACTGCGCAGGAGCACGAACCCACGCGCAGCCGCAGCACCCAAACATCGCGCCACGGCACGGCACGGCACACCCCGCCGCACGCACTTTCACGTGCCCCGGGACACGCGCGCTCGGTCTCCCACGAGCACAGTCACACCTGCACACCCGAGACCGCACGCCGCGGGAGCGCGCCCCGCCACCGCCAGGCAGAGGCGCACCGGCGCTGAGCCGCACGCAGGTGGGTGCACACACACGCACACACACGCACACACACGCACACACACGCACACACACGCACACACACGCACACACACTATCCCTAACGCACTCCAGCCCCGCACCTACCGCCACGGGGCGGCCCGCCTGCCGACAGCCTATGGCGCAGGGAGTCCCCCGTGTGAGCCCCCGCCTGCCGGGGCGCAGCTACCAATGGGAGCGCCCGGAGGGCGTGGTGCTCGTGGCCCCGCCTCCTTAGTTAAGGCGGGTGAGGGTCTCTCAGTGGCGGGAGGCGGGGGTGTAAAGGCGGAGTAAGGCTCGCGGTCGGCGGCAGGCACTGATTCGCGCACGGCCCTCCCCGCCCCCACCCGCTCCGCGCGGCGCGAGGGGACGGCGGAGGCGGCGCCGCTGAGGGCAGCGCTCCGCCGCGGGAGTGGCGGGCGGGCGGGCGGTGCACCTGCGAGCGGCGAGACGAGCAGGGCGAGCGCCGAGGAGCCGACCGGAGGCGCGCAGCGAGCCGGCGGCCGCGCAGCCCGGCCCGGCGTGTCCAGGCGCCGCGGCCGCGAGGCGATGGAGCAAGAGAAGTACCTGCCCGAGCTGATGGCCGAGAAGGACAGCCTGGATCCCTCCTTTGTTCACGCGATGCGCCTCCTGGCAGACGGTAAGGCTCCGCTCGCAGGGGCCCAGCGGCCGCCGCCGCCCCGCCTCTACCCCGGTGCGGGGCGCGGGCCACTCTTCGTGTCGGCGCACGGCAGCCGTGGCTGGGCGCCAGCTTAGGAACTCGTGTGTCCGTGCTGGCGTCGGGCCGGGCGTCGCGGCCCCGCTCCCCCTAGTCTCGGCGCTGAGACGGGCCCGCGAGCGGGGACCTGGTTACGCGTGGACGAGGCGAGGCGAGGCGCGGAGCTGCCCGCGGCCGGACAGCGGCAGTTCGTGGGGCTTGTGTGGTCCCGGACGCTGCGCCGGGCTTCTTGTTGGGGGAGCCCGTCAGACGGGGCTCTGCTGTGGCCGCCTCAGCTGGCAGCGAGCGTGTGCCTCTGCTCCTCGCTTTGGGAAGCGGGCTGCCCTGGCTGCTCGGTGGTGGTCCACCGCCTCCGCTGTGCTTGGCTGCCCGCTGCGGGAAGGGCTTCCGTACTTCACGGTCTTATTTGGACAAAGGCAGGCGCTGGTTTCTCATTAAACTCATTATTTCTTCTTTCCCATGCTGAAGTAATACGGTCTACATGGTAATGCTATTGTGCCGTTAATGGGACACTGTTCTAGTTGACTGCACAATGTCAAGCATTGATTGGATATGGCTTATCAATTTCATGACACTGTTTCATCCAGGACATTGAGCACTTTCTCTTGGCATCGTATGAGGATCCAGAATCTGCTGCTTGTAACAATTTTGTGTTCATCTTAATTTACTCTGCTTTCCTTGCTTTATGTGAGCTAGTTCTACTGGAGATTCTTGAAAAAAGTTTATCATTTAGTTATCTTTTTGTATCTACTCAACATAGTTAACTGGGTGCAGGCCTTGTGGTACAGCATTTAAATTCCTGCAGAAGTGTAACCCAGTAATTTCTGTTTATACTTCTGTTTCTTCTGAGGTATATAATAGTAACTTCAAGAATCCTTGTTAAACTTGGAAACTAATGTAAAAAAAGTATTAAAGAACAGCACATAAATGAGGACAACCTATCAAACACTTGATGGAAGCTAGCGCAAAGAAATGGTTAGGCCCTTGACAAAGTCACAAATTAAATGCACATTCAGAGGTGGTGAATAATTTCCGAAGTTCTGTTATATCTTAAGGAAACTCGTAATGGATTAAAACTTGGACTGGCAGCAGTAATTGTCTGTGTCTTGTCATCAGTCTATGTAATTACTGTTGACTGTGAATGAAGATACTCAGTCCGGGTTTTGTTTGAGTGCTTCTGTTTTATAGCTTGGAAATTCAGTATGAATACCGACACATTTAGCACACTTTTGCCATAGCTACCTTGCTGCCGAAGGGTCAGCCACGCTACTTTTCACAGTTGTTTTTCTAATAAACATATGACAAAGAAAGTCCTTATTGGAGGGATGTATTTTTTGCACCTTGCAGTTCGGTCTTTTCCCAGAGGGGGGAGGTATCTACTGAGAGTGTGTGCTTGTATGCATGAGGAAGGAGGAAAATGCATGAAGGACAAAATCGAAAGTGTGCAAAGTTAAAAACAGGGAATAAAATAGGTGTTTCTAGGGATCAAGTCTGTTTGTAAATTGTATTTTGGACAACTGAGATCGAATAAGTGATTAGTTTTCTCATTCCTTCTTAGTATAGGGAGGACTGCATGTGTTCTAGTGGATTTTTAAAAGATGAAGGTGAGTTGGCTGTAGGGAATGCTAATGTCAGATTCACACCAGATACCTGGCATTATCTTTCAAAACACCATCTGTTAAGCTTTCTAGAGATTCATTTTGGAGCCTAATATATGATGGCTATTAAAACAGTTTCATCAAGTTAAGAGTATAGCTACTTTAAGGAAACAAGAATTAATGTGCTCATTGCTGCTGGATATAAATAGAAGGGAAATGTATAGAACTGGCAGATTTATTTTTCTTTCTGAATGCCCAAAGAACATGGGTCTGTGGTGCAAGGACCTCCGTGATGTTGTATTTCTGGCATATGTCTGAGACAAAGCATTATTTCCCTACTCTGGATTTCTTTTCTTTAAAATGCAATGTACGCTCAACTACATATATAAAAATAGCAGCCAGGTGTTATTTTTCTGGTATACTAAGCTTTCTTGATTGCCAGTAGGTTTTGTATAAAATGCCTAAGTGTGGATTTGAAGGTTTCTGCTTCAGAGTCGAAAGCCTCAGGCATTCATGCTGACTTGAAAGTGCTGTGATTTTTCATGTGTGTTGCTAGAACCTGAGGTTGAGAAGAGACATGCTGCTGTCTAAAGCTGCAGATGGGCACACAAGTGATAGGCGTTCCAGAAATATGTTTCAGTTTATGATACTGTATTTTTTTCATAAAGATATGACCCCATCTTGTCTCTGTTTTTTGTTGTTTGCTTGATTTATTCTTTTTCCTTGTGTGTTTTGGTGTACTTAAGTAATTTGTTACCTTTAAAATAAGTTATGTTTGTAATATAATAGTCTATGTCCTACAAGCTGACCTGTGTCAGGTACATGCTTGAATTGGTAGCTATTTACCCCTCACCACTGAGGGATCAATAGAAATTATTTACTTTAGCCATTATTTGGGTTAGAGCCTGCATGGTGTGTTGTGTGGTGAAACCCACAGAAAAGGGACGTTTCCTGTGGCAGAGATTTTGTGTACTTGCCAAGCAACACAAAGAAAGATAAGGAATGTGTATCTAAGACGTGCTAGTACCATCTTAGATACAGAGTGTAAACCCATAAACAAAGAATTTCTCTTTAAAAAAAAAAAAAAAAATCAGTGAGGGGAACCTGTGCTGGATTCTGAAAATTAACCCAGTCATTAAATGATTAATATAGTGCCTTAATTGGAAGATATTTTATTTCCCCTTGGGTCATTACCTGTTTCATACAGAAGTGTTTCCTACATGATTATTACACTACTAGAAATGGAAAATCTACTGAAGTCATAGAATCATAAAATGGTTTGTGTTGGACATCTAAGTTCCAAGCCCCCTGCCATGGGTAGCGACACCTCACATCATATATTAGAATATTATACTATTGTTATAGTATAATCTAATCAGCAATGAAAACAAAAGACCTGTTCTAATACGTAGCAGAACTCTAAAGAACATGCAGAGAGTTTTTCTGTATTAACTGAACTATTTTGTGCACCAGACTACAGTCACTGGAAGGATTACACTGTTCCATGGATAATTGTAAATGATTTTACTATAAACTGGTTACAGATAGTTATTTTCTTAGGCAAAATTGTATTGCTTCTAGCCAGGCGATATTCTGATCAATGCATGATGTCAGATAAGGCTTGATCAGATGAAAAATACCAGAAGTGAAGAACTTGTTGTTGAGCAGGACTTTTTGTATTTGTGTTTATGCCGCAGCAAGCTCTAAAGTTCCAGTGACAACTGAGAGGTTCTCCATTCTAGAGCTACTTCTTACCATGGTAACTAATGAACTGCTTATGTGTGTTATTTTTGCATCTATGTAAATATCAGTTTGCGTTAGGTGTCTATGATTATGAATATAAATATAAATGTGTGACTTCAGTAGTGAAGGTGTAGATGGCATAGAAAGCTACAACCAGCTAGAACTGTTTTGGAGTTCAAAACTTGTTTTATATCAGTGTTATTTTTAATAAATTGAAGTGTCAGCTAATTGTCTATATACTTCTGGAGCAAACAAGATTTTATGTATGTCTGTATATTTATATGTGTGTGGCTTTGGACTGTCTTACATACTATGTTATTAAAGCTAGGTCTGCATTTTGTAATATAAACATGAAGAGCTGGCCAAAGTAAGATCAGCTCTCCCCGTGGAAATATCAGCATTACTTGGGTAATGAGGTAGCTAATTTCTCTATGTAATGACAGTACAATTGACCTCATACTTTCATTTTGGCATTTGGAAGGCAATTAAGAATCAGGCCTTTAACTTTTATCTTAAGTCCCTAGATTATTCCACGTGGCATAGCACGAGTTTGTTAAACCTCTAGTCGTGTCAATTAGACTCATACAGCTCAGTGTCATAAAGCTCCTTATAGGACAGAACATGATTATTCAAAATGTATATAATTGCTTAGCCTGTACACTCAATAAGCATTAGTACAGTCTTTCATACAAGCATGCAATAAATGTTCTAGTCTGAAAACTGTTGATGTAATGGAAATTCATTTTGTTTCATGTTCAGGATTTCAACTAACATGTTGGCTTATGTGGGTTTTGGATTTCTTTGGACTTCTAGAGATTTGTTTTTCATATAAGAAGGCAGATTTAGTTAATAAGTGTATGTTTCTATTAAAACCTGGCAATAATAAGATTGCCAAGACAAATAATTTTCATATAGCAATTTGGAATATGACAGTCATCCTTGGCCCAAGATGTGAAAGCTGTTGGTCAAGCCTGTGTCCTGCTAAAGTCAGGCCTCTGCTACTTTTTAATTTTTATAAAATTTTCCATTGAAAACTACTTGAGAGAATATACTTGCAAAATCGATTAGACAGCACAAACTAATACATTAGATATTAATATTAATCTGTGAGCAGTCAGTTTTCTGCTTATGGTTTCTTTTTTCCTGATGTTTATATCAGGTGAGAAGAAATCCGTGTTCACAAAATAGTTTGTATTAATCATTGTGTACTTTGCTGCCCCAAGGAATGCAGTGTAAATAACTGGAAGACTGACTTGGGAAATACACTCATGTTTAGAGCATGTATTTTAGATACTTTGGTTTCAATAGAAACTAGGTTTACGTATCTGTCATTTGAATCCTTTTCAATAAAAAGGGAGTAATATCCGTGCAAGCTCTAGATGAATACAAGGTACTTAAAATTTATGTAATGCAGTGATGTGCATTACAAACTCGGTTGAAAGCTCACTAAAGCTAATGGGAATCTCCTGTTGCCATTAGCGTGCTATCAGGCAATCCTTACACCTTACACAAATATAATATATTGACTGATGTAGCTAATATCTCTGTAATCATGAAAATCAGGAGAATATACTGCAGGCTTTAGAACAGAATTTTGATTTTTAAGTTGTTTTTCTAAAGTGTTTTTTTTTTTTTTGATACATCATGCTGTGACAACATGGTATGTGTTCATAATCTTAGGAAGTGCTTTATGCTTTGCAGAATGTGATGCAGATGGATCCCAGGTGATAAACAGATTTAGGGAAAACAAAATACTATAAAATATTACTATAATAGTGCTATAAAATGTTAGAATGAATATAACAAAGCAACCTTTGTAAATGTTATGACCCTAAGTTGTTAGTCATAAAAGGTGGGCTTGCTTAAGAGCAGGAAAAAAGAAAGAGATTAAAAAGAAAAATAATAAAAACCCTTTCAGACATCTGAAGCACCTTAGGACCATTTGATCTGTGATCTTAGAAAACAGGTACTTTGAAACAGTAAATTCTCTTGCAAAGAGGGAATAATATAAATGCATTAACTGAAGGTTAGATTCTGATACTCTTGTGTGGTTCACTCTTTAAATGGTGCTATTATTTGAATCTGTGGAGCCTGCTTACGACACAATTCAGTGCAAATAGTAGAATTTAGTACCTACTGTTAAAGGGAAAGTCAAAGGCCATTTGCAGAGGCTTATCTGTATAGCCATGGCCTCATCAACAGTGTGCTCTTTTTTGGCATCATGAATATTTTCTTGGAAGGAGAAGTGTTTTCTGTTTGTTCTGGGAATTACTTTAGTAAATTTCTTTCATTCTTAATCTCCTTAGTGTGTTAGTTCAGGGAACACATACTGTAATCATCCATCTCTTCCCTTATGCCTCAAAAAAAAAAAAATATATATATATAAAACATATCAAAGAATATGTATCAAAAGCTGTTGGAGGGTAATCTGCCAGCTGTTACAAACATATATATGTATGTATGCATATACATATATAAAAGGTGGGTAGCTGAGTAGAAAATCTCAGTCAACCGTTAGCTTCCCCAGCACTTGAACACCTGTGTAATGTGTGAAATAGAGTGGCCATTTCTAACCAGGAGGTGGCATGATTGGGCTCCATATGCCAAAATAGAACTTCATTTCCTAGCACCTTCTGGGAAAGGGCTAGTCTGGCCTAACAGATACATCTAGTTTTGTGCATCGAATGCATGGTTCTTCTCCTTTAAGCAATATGCAGACAGTATATATTGTCTGATAACCAGATTTTCTCTAGCATGCTGGGCTATTGAATAGTCTATAAAATTTGATATGATCAGTAGTGACCAGTGGGTAAGTCAGGAAAGGCTGAATATCCACCTAGCTCACCAAAGCAATGCCATAAGAGCAAAACGGTTCCTCCATGACATCTCGGGACACAGGTTTCAAACTCAAAGTATGAGATGTGTTGGGTCTTGTTTTAGAACACAACAATATATATGTTGTTTGGTAGTTCCTCTCCAAGTTTTATTAAAATAGGAATATATCACAGGCTGTGCCTTGCAGCTGTTATGTAGGCTAAACATTCTGCCTAGATGAAAAAGTGTTTTCTTGACCTGCAGGGTCACTGCAGTTACCTGGCACTTTGGTTCAGGGTAAGAGTGCCTTTTCAAAAACAACCAAACAACTGTTTTAGTTTAAATCTCATTTCTTCAACAGACTGCTGAATTTGAAGGAAAAATGGTCATGGCTGATCTCAAATGCACATTTTTATTTTAAAAACTTTTGAGTATAAATAGGTGTTTTCCCTCAAGAATTTGAGGTGTTAATAAAGCATGCATAATTAAAAAAAAAAGTGAAGGTGTGTATTCATCTTTTCTTCATGTTGCATTTTTCATTTCTTGGATGTATATTGTAGCACAGGGTTAGGAATATCATTGCCCCCTGTCCTGGGTTCAGCAGTAGCAGTCATTTTTCCCCTTCTTGGTAGCTGGTGCAGTGCAGTGTTTTGACTTTCAGCTTGGGAACAGAGCTGATAGTGATGTTTAGGTTTGGCCAAGGACTTTGTGAGCCTCATGCTCTGCCAGGGAGGAGGGGAGGCCAGGAGGAAGCAGAGACAGGACACCTGACCCAAACTGACCAAAGAGGTATTCCATACCACAGCACGTCATGCCCGGGGTGAGGGGTAACTGGGAGTGACCCGGAAGGACAGGGGTTTCCGGGTGGAGCTCGTTTCTCTTGGCCGGTGGTATCGTATTCTCTTCCCTTGTTATTTTCCCTTATCATTGTTGTAGCTGATAGTAGCGGTGGTGATTTGTTGCTGGACTGTTTTTGTCTCAACCCGTAGGAGTTGCACTCTCTCGATCCTCCTCCCCGTTCCTCCGGGAGCGGGGAAAGGGAGAGCCCCGGTGCGGGGAGGCGGGGGGGGGAGACGGACACGGACCTCGATTGTTGTCAGCTCGGCACCACTCACTGGGAGTGAGTGAACAAGCTACCTGACTGGGTTTAAACCACAACAGTTCTTTTTGGCGCCCAACGTGGGGCACGAAGGGTTGAGATAAGAACAGATCTGACTGGATTGATAGTCACTCGTCACAATGCTGATTTATTGGCTCTCAAGGTTGTTCCTCTTGATCTCACAGTTTCAGTATATGATATCTTACGTCCATCCGGTACTTGCTGTATTAGTGTTTTTCAAGTATGGGGCTTGGGCTAAGGTTTTTATCCCATTGTACTTTATGGTAATGACTTGTAATACAATAGAATCATTGATCATGAAATTGATCTGGCTTATGTTCCCAGTGTGGTCACCACCTTTATACTTTGGGAGGTATATGATGGAGGTGCTTAGCAATTACACATCTTTTTTCTCCTTCTCAGGTGCTCAACCTGGGAAGGAGACATCCTTTTACCCTCCTAGTCGTCCCCCCAGACCATTTACATTTGAGAGTTTTGAATTTTTTGAATGGCCTTTTAATGCTGTTGAGACTTGTTTGCTGATGGTGATGGGAATCACCATGCTAACACGCATACAGAGTGTGTTTTACCCACTACTGATTTCAAGAGTTAAGCAGATTCAGGTTTGGGTCTTGTCTGGGGTCAAACGACGATGTAGGAGGACCGAGAGATTTTCCCTGAGGCTGGACAGCCATGAGTGGCAGGGTGTGTGGGACAGTATGGGCAACTATGTAGTCCACTGGGCCCCTCCAGTGCTTTGGAAGCGTCGGAGATGGAAGGCAGCTGTATGGAGTCCCCAGCAACAAGCTGCAGAAACTGCTTAATTGGACAGTGAATTATTTTAAGCCTGGTGGGCCCATGGCACTTCAGGCCATCAGAGCCGAGATGCAACATAGAGATGGACTCATGATCGAGGGGTGGACTTAGCAATGGACACTATTGCCCAGGTTATTCACGAGTGTGAACACTGCACACAGTCTCTCCTGCTCTGGAAGACTGTTACAAGAGATGGAGCCTGACATCATGGACCAGATGGATTCAGCAGCTTTATAGCTACTGGTCCATGCACTTAGATAAGAGTGATGGTATATTGAAAATGTGGGATCTGAGCATGACGTGAATGGTATGGAATAAGGGGTGGATAATGTCCTGGGTTCAGCAGTAGCAGTCATTTTTCCCCTTCTTGGTAGCTGGTGCAGTGCAGTGTTTTGACTTTCAGCTTGGGAACAGAGCTGATAACAAGGATGTTTAGGTTTGGCCAAGGACTTTGTGAGCCTCATGCTCTGCCAGGGAGGAGGGGAGGCCAGGAGGAAGCAGAGACAGGACACCTGACCCAAACTGACCAAAGAGGTATTCCATACCACAGCACGTCATGCCCGGGGTGAGGGGTAACTGGGAGTGACCCGGAAGGACAGGGGTTTCCGGGTGGAGCTCGTTTCTCTTGGCCGGTGGTATCGTATTCTCTTCCCTTGTTATTTTCCCTTATCATTGTTGTAGCTGATAGTAGCGGTGGTGATTTGTTGCTGGACTGTTTTTGTCTCAACCCGTAGGAGTTGCACTCTCTCGATCCTCCTCCCCGTTCCTCCGGGAGCGGGGAAAGGGAGAGCCCCGGTGCGGGGAGGCAGGGGGGGAGACGGACACGGACCTCGATTGTTGTCAGCTCGGCACCACTCACTGGGAGTGAGTGAACAAGCTACCTGACTGGGTTTAAACCACGACACCCCCTATCAGAATAAGTAAGGAAGCAGAGAATTTTTAAAATGAAGTAAGTAAATTGGGGAACTTTAATGATGCTACAGTGCAGTCTCTGGCTGTATAAACAAATAAGGACTCTGCAGTCTGACCACAGAAATGGAAAATGGTGATACTCTGGTAAAGGTTTAAGGTGCTTAGTATACGGAGTTTTGATCTGTTTCTTCCTTGTACAATATACCTTCAGTGAGTAAATTCTAAAACTTCTATCTTTAAGATGTAGACTAATGCTGAATTTCATTCTAATCTTTGAGATATCTAAGTGAAAAGTATTTTGTAAGAAACGTGTACTATTACTACTTTTAATACAAAATCATTCTTTTTAAATTTGCAGGCAAAAATAATCCTGGTTATTACAGTCCTCTGTAAATTGTGTTATATTTTAATTAGAATCCTGCTGGAAATGAGTACAGCTATTTCCTAATCCTAAAAAGGACTAGAACTAATAAAAACTATGAAGAAAAGTTAACTAAGGCTTTCAGCAGATTAATAACTCCACTCAACCCCCACAAACCTCATGGAATAACTGATTTTACAAGTTTTGCTGTTAAAATGGAATATTTCAATTTGAATACTAAAAAATTTATCAAGTGAAATTATAATAGTTAATATTGTGATGTTGAAGATCATCCACGTTTAAATAATGTAATACAAAGTTTTGATGGCTGCATGTGCTGTAACCAAAGACATCTTTAAAACTTCAAACACTCAGCTGGAAATGAGTATTCCTGTTTGTTCTTGGGCTAGCATGATCCAAAGCCTGAAAGACACAGGGCAGGTCACTGCTGCCTTTGAATTTCTCTGCACGCGCTGAAGTGTTCATCAGATGCTCTAGCTTCTGTTTCTTGTAAAGGTTGCACCAAAAGATGTAAACCTCAGAAGCTTTTGATTTATAAAATACTTTGAATTTTGGGAATTGATGTAGCTATTGGGAAAAGTAATACTTCATGCTGGTCTGTAAGAGATACATTAAAATCTTCATTCCTCCTTCTTGCCTCTGCTTTGGATCTGGAAGGAAAATAATTCTACTACTTTGATAATAGAAGCAGTTTAGATTTGCTAACTGGTGAAGGCAGTCTTCAGCAAAAAACAAAAGGAGGGATCAACTCCCCTGGCTCATAATCCGTAACTTCCAAAGAGCAGCATTACAAATTGGAGAAAAAATAGTTCCTGGGAGGTGTGATCACTGGAGAAAAACAAATCCTCTCTTTGCATGTACCCCTAGTTTAATGTTCCCTAGGATTCAAGTGTATGTTTCAAAGCTGTCTTTCAAACGCTTGAAGTTAAAGAACTTGCTATGAAATCGGGGACTGTGTGCGTATGTTTTGAAAATGGCTTGTGGAAAAATTGAGAGTTACCTTCTTGTCTTTCATTGTGTAAATTTTTATGCTCCGTAGTTGCTATAATGTAGGCATGATTTTTCCGAGTATTTTTAAGCAGATCAATTTCTTCCATTTTTGTCTTTTTTGAGATTGCAGTAAGAACTTGGTGTCTTTGGGGGTTGGGCCACATATCCTCTGGGGTCAGAACATGAGTTCAGCTGGGGAGTGAGACACTATTTTTCCTAAATACTTAGGACTGTGCTAATTTGCTAGCTAGGAAAGCTGGCAACCTGACTTTCAAATTTGCAACTTAAATTGATTTTTCCCCAGTTCTACTGAAATGAGCATCACCAAACTCTGAAGTGATTTACTGTCTTTGAAGTTTGAAAGGTAAATTAAAGAATGATGAAGTGAAGGAGAATTCCAAGAGACCTTTTTCCCTCCCTGTGTTCAGTTCAGCAGGAAAATCAAGAGCTAATTTTGGTAAATGGTAGTTATTAGCCTGGTGTATCCATAGGACTGGAGAGGTATCTAATAGATGTGGCTTTCTCACAGATACATACTTGCATTTATTTCACTAATACTTGTATGCAAAGTAGTGGGCTTTACTTTAGCCCATTGTAAAAGTTAGAAGTTCTTATACTCATATACTCATATATTCTTGTATTTATCTTCATCTACATCCATTTATTGTTATGCTTAAAAGCTACAGATGGTTAATCTGCCATGCTTAATTCTTACATTATGTGGACGTTTTTTTTTCCAGTTCCTACACATTCCTATTTAACAATATCTTTGTTCTGTCTCTGTAAATACACTATTGCAGAATGTCCTCTAACTTGTTCTAATTCTATTTTGTTCGGTAGGGGTCTTCCAGATGCTGCATTGCTGCTGTTACTGGGATGGTTGGTTTGTTCTTTGCTTACTGCAAATGATTCAGTGTAAACACGAATGGATCAGGTTGTGCAAAATCCTGTAACAAATGCTTTAGTGATTAGTAGAAAAGGGATCCATGAGTCACCAGGGAATGTGGGAAAACTGGTGCTCACGTTACTGATTTTGTTACTCTTCTTTTATTCTGGAAGACTAAACTGTGAGGTAACCTGAATACGTAATAGTTTATGTTGGGTTGTGCATGACAAAAAGGTGTTCCTACAGAACCAGCTTGTTAGAATACACAAACCATCTGTTCATCATGAAAATAATCTTGCTGCCTGTTGTGGTTTAAGCCCAGCCAGCAACACAGTACCATGCAGCTGCTCACTCACTCCTCCCTCTGTTCCTCCCCCCCTCATGGAGGGATGGGAAGGAGAATTGAAAGAATGTAACTCCCATGGGTTGAGATAAGAACAGTCCAATAACTAAGGCATAACACAAACCACTGCTGCTACCACCAATAGTAATAATGATAAGGGAAATAACAAGGGAAGAGAATACAACTGCTCACCACCTGCTGACTGATACCCAGCCCAATCCGAGCAGTGATCTAGCCCTTCCAGGGAACTGCCCCCAGTTTATATACTAGGCATGACATGCTGTGGTATGGAATACCTCTTTGGCTAGTTTGGGTCAGGTGTCCTGTCACTGCTTCCTCCCAGCTTCCCCTCCTTGCTGGCAGAGCATGAGACTCAGAAAGTCCTTGGTCAGAGTAAACGTTACTGAGCAGCAACTAAAAATATTGATGTTATCAGCGCTGTTCCCAGGCTGAAAGTCAAAAACACAGCACTGCAGCAGCTACTAAGAAGGAGAAAAATGACTGCTACTGCTGAACCTAGGACACTGCCTCACAGTGTATGAACAATCAGGAATTATACACCAGGTGCAAGGGAGAAAAGAAGACTTTTTCCCACTGCGACAAAGACTGAGATAGTGTTTTGTTCTTTCTTTTTTTTTTTTGTTTGTTTTATATGATCAGATGCCAATACCAACTTTTGGCTGTAACTTTCCAGCTCTTGACAGTTCACCTCTGTCTCTTCTCACAGCCCTTAAAGTTTTTTTTATAGACAATGTAAAACTAGAATGGAGAGAATGACAACTAGGGGAAAAGTAACAGAAAATGCAGGAAGGGTGGAAAAAGGAGAGGAAAAAGAAAGTGAAAGATTATAAGAGACAGAAAATGATTCAGAGAATATTAATGAAGGGAAGAATTAAATTCTGGATTAACAGGTGTAAAATGTTCTGTTTAGGTCTAAAACTGGTGAAAGCTTGAAATATTGAACCTAAGGACTTCTGGAAGCTTTTAATGAACCCTTATTTAGTTATAATGGCTAGATAAAAGTAGCTGCTAATAAGCATTTGAAAATGCTGTTACTTAAGAAAAATCTAAATCAAGATTAACTGTTCCTGAAAAGCTTTTGTGAAAAGTGATATGATTTTGATACTTTTCCGTTTTATGTGGTCAGAGACAGCACACTGTACATGTCTACTGTATATATTAAATTATGCAGTAATTAAACACAACCATCTATTATCTATAATGCTACCCATTTTATACTAAACAGCAATGGAGATCTTCTTGTAGTGAACAGATTGAAGTGATAAATATGGAGTTTCTGTCTTTGCTTTTGTAGTAGAGCCTTCAGACTCTGAATTGTTCTAGTGCTGTGAGCTTTGAACTTGGACTTCTATTCATTTATATCAGTGGTCTTATTACAGATGAGAGAGACTGTCCACGTTCTGCTATTTCAGTGCTGCTTTTCCAGGTTGCTCCTTTGCATAGCCTTCCCCTTGTAACTGATGCCTCCCTCAGTCTTTCTCTAAGCAGCTGGTATAATTAGTAATTCACACCCTCAGCCACTTTCATTCTGTTTTACACTCTTCTCCTATCCTCAGAAGTAGTGTGAAGAGAAGGAAGTGATCTGATTTTATTTCACAGGAGACTTGAGCTGGAAGTAAAGGTGGCAGCTTTACTGGAGAAGGATGTCAGAAATGTTGAGTAGAATGCATTATGGTGGGGGAAATGGCAAGTAACTGGATAACGTATGTTTAGAAGAGGGGAAAACTGGTTGGAAGGGGGAACTCGGAAAGATGAAGCAGAGCACATGGAAGATATCAGAACAGAAATTAAATTGGATACTTTATTTCTTCTTTAAAGTGCATAATTTTGATCAAAGTGGTATACCTCACTTGCTACATGTTCTCCTTATCCATGCACACAGATGAGTAGTTACTGGGTGTATACATATTTTTTTCTACCCCAAAACAGTTGTGCATATAATACAGTAGCAGTAAAATAGTGCACTATCTTACGGAAGAATCTTTACTTCTGTTGGTTGATTACTTATGTTTTAGGCCATGACCCTGTGTCTGCCCCCAGTGCGTGGATAATTCAGTGTAGCACTGCTAAGGCTGCTTTGAAAAGATGATGGTATTCTTGAGGTGATGGATACTTCAAGGCAGACTGTTACAGGACTAGTGACTGCTGTATGTCTTGCGTCCATAGAGATATACTTAACTCAGGTGCTGGAATTTTCAAACATTCTGATGTATCCCTATATTAAATATAATTCATCTTCCAACAGAAATACGGTTCAAAGTGTGTATTACCACACCTAGAATAACTTAAGTTCTCAGGGTGAGATGATGGTGTTTTGTCCAGTCTTCTGGAGTTTCACAAAAGAAAGGTTAGATATGCTGAGATCCTACTGAGAAGGTGTTCAGCTGTGGCATCTGCAGCAGATGAGAGAGCAGCAGTCTTCAGTGATGTGAGCAGCAATCTTCAGTGATGTGAGCACCAATTCCCAAGCAGCAAACTGTCCTTTGTCTTTAAAATAAATTTTTGTGCTATCGGTAAACTGCAAAAAAAAATCAATAATTTAAAGGTGATAAAAACCAGCTTCAAACTGCAAATCATAAAAAGATTGCATAAAGCAATGAATTAAAAAAGGGATCTTGAGTGGCAATTTCAAGGTAAGATTGTTTTGCATATCAGTTTTTGCATTTTACCGGCTTGCATGGTGAAAGAAAACAACTGGAATGATTCTAATTGAGTCATTTAAGCTTAAATCATTAATTTTCTCATCTTATGTAATTATAAAAAAAATATATACACATTTCATGATGCATTGGAAGGCTGTGGTACAATTTATTGTAAAGCTTTTCTGTCTAGCACTAGTACTTGCAGTAGTACTCATTACATGGTAATTCAGGTTCATTCACTGGTTTAAAACCAAGTAGTAGAATGAAAATTAGGAAAAGATACAATACAATAAGATTGTTCTCCCCACCCCCTGATTGCTTAGTAGATTCTACTCTGGATGTCAGAAACATGAAGTGTTGAAGTGTGTCATCTAACTGAAATTTAAGGTAAAATGTTTGTCTTCCTGTTGCTAGCAGTGATGTGTAGATGTGTGCAGCTTGTATCTCATGAGGCAGGTGTATACCAGTGAAAGCCCTGCAGTCTTACTTCCCCTGGTTGTGTAGGTCAGTCTACCTTTTGGAGTTCTGCTAACAGGCAGGGTATGCTACAAAATGTCCACATGCTAGCTGTTTAATATGTGCAGGTTATTAAACAAGCACACTAAAGCAAATAAACACATTAAAGCACACAAGCACAGTAACACAGATCAGGTGTATATATATCTATGTATACATATAGCAAACAAGCACAGCGAAGCAGATCAGAGATCTATATATAGGGAGT
Organism: Pezoporus occidentalis; assembly: GCF_034315485.1. Lineage (NCBI taxonomy): Eukaryota > Metazoa > Chordata > Aves > Psittaciformes > Psittacidae > Pezoporus > Pezoporus occidentalis. The sequence goes on from NW_026914829.1 coordinate 885,319, forward strand.
ACAGAGGAAAATTAGCAATGCATCAAATTATTACTGCATAGAGAGAACAGAGATTAAAAAGAAATACATCACCAATTACCACCGAATCATCATACAGGCCCACACTTCAAGCTGGGAAGCCCTGTTGCAGCCGATGCCGGGAGTCTCCAGTAATAGGGAAAGTTCCTACTGTGGTCTGTCCACCCATAGGTGAGGCTTCAGATTTGGCTACAAGAGGATTCTGCTTTTATACCCTTGGAAAAACAATCTGCTTTATGTCAGATCTGCAATTATTTACTCGTGGGGCCCTGCAGTTTCTTACGATCTCCCTGTTGTCTGCACTGAGAATGTTGGCCAGCTGCCCTGGTGTGGCCAAGTATGGACAGCTGCACATCTGTGTTTTCCTGCCTCTTTCTGACTAACAGTCACAATGAGCATAAACATATATACTACTCTACTGAATACAGTTGGACAAAAACATTTACTTTATGTCTCTGTCATTAGTGGGAATGAACTCTCAGCTGTGTTCCCATCCATAACAGTATAGTGCTACTCTCCTCCCTTTCACATGTTCTTGTTTGTTTCTCAAGAAAACAAGGGTTTGGTATAGGAGAAGTGATGCTGTGTGTTGTAGTCTGTCCCAGCATTGAGCTGGATGAAGACAAGAGCTTGAGCTTGACTTTGTTTGACTTAAGTTTGACTTAAATGAAATTTTGACCACATGTAGCACTCCGAGTCATATTGTGGTGTTTGTTCACTTTAATTTCCTCATATAAATTAAAATCCTGGGGGATAGATTCCTGCATTAGTTTCTGGCAGTGTGAGCCTTACTACTAAAATTTTTTTTCTTTTTTTTTTTTTTTTGGTGATGCTTTCTTCATTGTTTGTCTCATTCTTTAACACTCTTGACTGGGGATCAGAATTGAACTTCAGAACCATTTTAAGAGGCCATTTTTTTAATATTATTTAATTATTTTTTTTCCACTGTAAGGGTTATTGTCTGAGATCTATCTTAAGCCATATTTCTCTATAAAATGACTGAACAACAATTTACTACAGAATATTCCATGTCAGATACAGCAGATTAATAAACTAAAACAATTAATATGGAGCATATTATACTATGAATAATAGCATCTTCTCCTTAGGTTATTTCAGGAAAGGGAGAACAGTAATCTAGAAAAAAACCAAAGTTCTTGCATCTTTATGGTTCAATTTCTCCTGCCCCTTTCTCTCCTCTCCTCCCCTCCCCCCCAGTCAACAAAATCATAATTTTGTCCATGATATTCCAGAGAGATGATTTTTTTTTTTTTTTTTTAATGTGACAACAGTAAGGGTGTTTTTCCATTTGACTTTACTTTTGACATGGGCTAAAAGCCTTAATGTTTCCCTCAATGCAGATATTAGGTTGATAAATTTCAATGAATGTTCTGTAATCTGTCATTGTGGTTATGTTCATATATGCCTTCTAGCATATTCTGTTTAGAAATCATGATCTTGGAAACTTAGAATAAAATTTTCTTTTATACTAATGTCTTTACCTGAAGTCTATAAAGTGCTTGGCCTTAATGTTTTACCTTAATATAGCAAGTGTCCTATGACACCATGAGGTGTCCCTGCCCATGGCAGGGGGGTTGGAACTAGATGGTCTTAAGCTCCTTTCTAACCCTAATTATTCTATGATTCTAAAATTTATTCAGCCATCTTGTGATAAGCATTCTCTTCAGTAAAACTGGCAGTACGAGTCCCTGTTTTATGTAAAACAACATTATATATGGCTTTTGTTCCACTCTCTTTTTCCTCAAATTCTGAAAAATTGTAGCTGCCAGATCTTTCTGGACTGATATATGGTCACTTTTAGCTCAGATTGCATTGAGAACATCTAGTTTGATATTTGTGTTTCCTATTGAATCCTGTTTATGCGTAGTAACAGTTTTTGTTACATGCAAAGTACAAAAGCTGTTGACCCTTAAACTGTTGTAAGTGGGCTATTTCGGTACATTCTAAGCTCTCATGTGGCTGTTTTGGTCATGTTTGTTCTGCAATACTTAGGAAATTAAGATTGTTTTGCTACATAATTTCTTTTATTGTTACTTCATATTTAGATTTGCTTGTTTTGTACTTTGGGCAGGACTGGTCATCATTAGTTGCTTCGTATGGTTGCATGAGGTGGGATTTTGTTACGTAGTTCACTGTCCCACAGCACTTCTGTACCTTTCCATTTGTCTTGAGGGGCACACAGCTGAATTATTGCCTGTTATTGGTCTGTTTTAATGTAGCACATTCAGAAGAAAAATTTGTTTCTTGAGTCTTAACCCAGGTTGACTCTTCCCCAGGATGATCCAAATCTTTGAACTTTTGTGTAGTTCATCTAAATTTTATTGTCATTGATCTTGAGAACGGATCTTCCTGGGAGACAGCAATGGGTGTATTGTACCTAGGGTGGTTGTTTGCCGCATCACGTGAGTTCCATGGTCTTTTTATTTAACTTCCACTTTTCTCCAGTGTGAGGTTTGGCCTCTGTGGAGCTCCTTCTTGTATGTACATTCCGAATTGGATGGATTTGTTTATATGCCAAATTCAAGCTATTTCATTGAAACCTAATGCTAAGTCTTCAGACAGTTTTTCTGAGCATCTTACCCCAGATTTGAATTTGTTTTTCTCTTACCCTATGATGGTTAATCTTATTACTGTTGAAAAACACGTTCTTCATCCTTAAATAATATTCAGGTTGTTCTACACTGTCAATCTTTTAGTAGTGTAGAAAAATGTAACTGGACTTTATTTATTTATTTATTTTTTAAAAGCAGGTTCCTCTTTTCTTTCCCTTGCTAAAGTTAAATGAAAACTATTAAAAATGTCAGGAGTGCCTGAAGATGGGATTTGGGGGGCTGTGAATTCACTGACATTTTATGGGGAAAAAGCCTGCTTGAAAACTGTTTGACATTCTCCTCGCACTATAAAAGCACTGAGTTCTATCAGAGTCTAGGAGTGGTGGCATTATGTATGACAGTATTTAAGAAGATAATAAATGTCAAATAAAAATAATGAGTTCATATGTTGCTTAGTTCAGAACAGAAGTCACAGATAAGAAAACCTGAAGCTTTCTGGTAAAACTAATAGGAAAAAAACTTGACCTTTTCTAAAAGATGCCACTAAAATTCCTAAGGAGGAAAGCCAGTGAAAAGCTGGTTATTGAGCGTCTGCTATGTCAGACTTGTCAGATATTACACCAGTGCAGTAAGGAAGAAGCTTACATGTGAATGTTTTGGCAGCATGTATAAGGTTTGTGCATAAAGAAAGACAGTACTAAAACCTGAATTGGGGACTCCAAAGTTAAATGGCTAATGTATGCTAAATTGCTGCTCCAAGTGGCTTATTAAAAATGGTATTAAGTAATGAAAGCATATCCCTAAGTTGAAAAATTACATAATTCTTCTATTACTCTAAATATTTAACTATGTTGCAAAATTATACAGTACTGCTCAGTAAAAGTAAATTCTCTAAACTCAAATTGCTGAGAGTGTCCGCATTACATTACTTCTGCCTTCAACTAAAGTTTGCACATGATGCTGCTGCCAGTGGTATCCAAGTGATTTTTAGATTTTGCAAGCGAGCTACACTTCAGTTTTTCCAAGACATGAAGTTTTTGGTATGTCTTTCAACACTGGCTTTGTTCCCTAGTTCATTATTTGGGGATATGACTTCAACCATTAAATACCGAGTGTTATTGTGTGTTCGTCTTAGAAGCTTTCAGTCCAGACAGCAGCTCGCTATCCAATTTTTTCCATGGAAAAAGTGAGTTAAGGTAAAACTGTCTCATAACCTGTGAGACATCTCTGTTGCTGATAGTATTCTGTAAGGTACTTTTTAATCTTGTTGACAAAGGGCCCTCTGGAATTTAGTCCCTCATTTGAATGCTGAGTAGTGTCAATGCCATTACAATCTCATGACCTCTGAATTCTAAAATTTCATCATCTCTTGTGATTGCAGTGTTTATAGCCTGAGGTGCATGGACTGGGAAACGATGCTTGGTCTAGAGGCATGTCACAGTACTGCCAGGATAATGATCTTACTCTGAGTAAAAGTTATTCTGAAAGAAAAACAGTGCCATTTTACAGTAACAGTTTATTGGAGACCTTTAAAAAATGATTTTCAGGTGCTTGCTAATCTTGGTTAAATGAGCTTAGGAGAAGTCTTGTAGGATGAGAGTGTTTCAGTACTTAGGCAGGCAGAAATCCAAAGACAAACCTATCATAAGCATATTGCTATCACTTTAATCAAAAAACCTGACAACAGCCCTATGGAAGTATAGAATTAACCTTGTACTGTAAGTAAATTGCATGAACATCAGTCTGAGAGCTGATCTAGCATATACTTCCTTGAGAAAATCTGTGAGGACACGTTTTGAGGAGCATAGTTACTGTTTGTGAACAAAAGAAGTATTATTCAGGGACTGAAATAAATAATCTCTTTGACTGTTGGTATTGCTTCATTTGAAATGCCTGAATAACCCATGCCCATTAACCATTTCTTTTGGGTGCCATCCTTCTAATGAAACCTCACTCAATGATTTCCACCTTTTAGTGGGGATCTTGCACCTAGAAGGTATGAAAAAGAAAATAAATACTAAGAATCCTTTTTCATAATTCTTGCACTCCTGAATTCTTGTCCTGTGCCTTGTGGTGCCCTTGTCTCACTTAGATTGCAAGGTTTAGGAGGCAGGTGTAAGGTGCTGTGTAAATATAGTGTTGTAGTACATACAGATGGTTTTTGTCACTTACGGTTTGTCGGGAAACTGATCACTGCAAAACTGCTTCATGTAAATTTCATCAGCAAGGTTTGGAGTGCGTTCTGGAGATGCCCCTGTCTAAGTGTCACTCTGTTCATATTACCTGCTCATTCAAACTTTCAGTTTGGTGAGAGCTCTTCCCTGTGGACATGTCAGTAAAAAAGCTTTTCATTGCTGTCTGTAATAGGTCTGTTTGGTAACCTTTGGTCTTTTCCAGTTAAGTGTTGAACCCATCATCTCTCCAACTCTTCTCTCTGTTAACATATTTGGAAGTTCTCCTGGATTATTTCTGCAAGTGTACCAACCAATAGCTAGTGCAACCTGGTCTAGATAGGAAGGCCTTCCTGCTCTCACAGTTGGATCTAAACTGCACTGTTCTTTCTTTTGCAAAATAATGTAACCCAGTCATTCTTAGTGTACCTCTTGCAACACTGTTATCTTTTCCCAATCATTTCTTTGTTTCTTAAATTGCAAACTGCTTCTGTCCGCTTCTGACTTTATTCTACCTTTTGTGCACTCTCACATTCTATTTTGACTTCAACAAATGTCAAACCCATTAAGTTCTAAAGTATTTATCTTCATCACTCTTTCATCATCCCTCTTTCTTAAATTTTTGCAGATGAGGAACAAATTTCACAACCCCATAAAACTAAGCAAAGATACAGTAGCAGCCTGCGTGCTTATCAGATGTACTTCTTTAAAACCAGCATCTTGGTGTTTTGATTTTGTTTTTTTTTTTTTTTTCCATATTAAACACTAATGTATTCAAATTACTAATTTACAGGTTTGCAGCAAAGAAAACTCTAAATGGATAGACGGGCCAGTGAGGGGGGAAAAGGGAGAGTGCTGGGCTAGATAGTATCAGATTCCTTTTGAGGAAACAAAAGGTTTTGAGCAGAGAGAACCAGCATGTGTCTGAAGCGCCAGAGCTTAGTTGAATGGATGCCCTGAAGAGTGAGTAAGTCCATGTAAATTGACTTGTGTGAATAAACAGTGGGTAAAGAAAAATCTACAAAACCTTAAACTCCTATGTGTGGAATGGCAGTAGTGGAATAGGCTGAATTATCAGTGAACTGGTATAACAGATAAGATAGTGCCAGCAGCAAAGTTTAGGGCAAAACAGGGTTTCGGTAAGGTCGTAGAAGCAGGAAAGTTTTTACATGTGTGTTTTAGTGTAATATGTTGAAAGCTGTAGGGGGAAAAATACTTGCATCATCAACAGGAAGAGTTCTGGAAATGCATCTTATCATGCTGAAAAAATGCTGACAGTGCTATGCAGGGGCATACCACACAAATATACACCCAACGACTTTGCTGCTTGACAAAAGCCAGAACTACACTTTTCTTGAAAAATATTACTTTGCTGCCATTAAATCCTCTCCATGATAAGTTAACAAGATGACACCATCTCTAGCTAGATCATTTATGTTACCTTGTTGTCTGTTAATCACAGCTTAATATTCTAGCTTTCTTCATAATAGAATTTATTTTTCTTTTTTAATTAACTGTGATTTGTCAGGTGGTTGTTTTATAACACCTTTTCCTAGTGCTCTTATCTTGCTATCACTACTTGCTTTTTCAGTGGTAAAGGGCAATTCATGGATGATTTACTGAGGACCCAGCTGGGAATCTTCTAGCACCAGACTGCCATATGCATTTCTTTATTATTGACTTGGTTTGGCTGCTACACAGCTCCCTTTCAAGAAGGGTTTTGTCTGGCTTTGTATCTTTTTGCTTTGACATTACATAATGTTTGGTTGTTTTGGTTTTTCTTCCCACCCTCCACAGACTCTGAAAACATGATCTTCTCCAAGGTTTAGTTTGGTTTTATTAGAACGTTTGCTGTTGATGCTCAAGCTAAGAGCATGGCAACACTAATCTGCCTTTTAAACATCTGATACAGAGCATGTACATTCACGTGACACTGTGACATCACTTTTCTTCCAGAACTATACAAAATGTGAAATAGGAGGAAGTCTTCAGTCATATAATACAGGATACAAAGGTAAGTACCAAGTTATACTTTTAGAAGCCAAACTTCATCAGTAAAGAATGCAGTTCTTTTCTGTTTTTAATTTCACTGTACCACTCTAGTACAGCAGTCCAGGTATACAATGTCCACTGCTTGTCTCATATCCAGTTAGCAGATTACTTTGTCATAGAAGGCTGTCAGGTTTGTCAAGTACGATTTGCCCCTGATGAATCCATGTTGGCTTTTCCTAATCATGTGCTTGATTTGCCTTGAGATAGCCCTCAGGAGGATTTGCTCTGTAATATTCCCAGGGACTGATGTAAGATGGATGGGCTGCTAATTTCCTGGATCCTCCTTTGAGCCCTTCTTGTAAATGGAAGTGAGATCTGCCTCCTAGGTAGAAGTGTTCTGGGTCATGCCCTGTCCTCCATGACTTCTCAGGGGTTACAGAGAACCAGCTCTTAACACCCTTGCGTGGATATTGTCAGGGCTGATGGATTTGTAGGGGTAAAGCTCCTGTAACAGTTCACATACCAACTCCACTGACAGTGGGTCTGTGCTTTCATCATCCTTTTTGTTACCAGGGCTTGGAGCCCAGCAATGCTGATAAGGGCAGAGGTGAAGAAAGTGCTGAGAACCTTTTGCCTTTTCAATGTTGTTGGTGACATTCAGCTCCTGCTTAATAGAGGACCACTATTTTCCTTCTGTTTCTGCTTGACGTTTATATACCTGAAGAACCCAGGACACTTGTTTTTGATGTCTGGCCAATTTCTATTTGAATTCAGCTTTCACTTGTCTAACTGCATCTCTGCACCCCCTGTCAATGTAGTGTTCAGTGGGTGTTGTTCTCTCTTCGATCTCTGGCATATTTATCTTGACTTTGAGCAGACTCAGAAGCTCACAGTTAAGCCAAGGGGATCTTTTGGTCTGCTTACTTCCCTTGTCTTTGAAGGGGATGAACTGCTTTTGTGTTTCCAGGAGAGCATTCCTGAAAATATCCCAGCACTCACTATGTCCATTATCTTCCATGGAAGCTTCATATGGGATCCCTCCCTCAGTAGCTACCACTGAGAAAATTGTTTTGAAGAGCTGATTTTTTTGTGGAATCAAGAATAAACAGTAAGCAAAGGACAGGAGAACATTAGCCCTTGAAATAGTAAGAAGGTATAGAAGATTTACAGGAAATTCCTCAAGGAATAGACAGATCAAAATGGCATGCCCTCTAATAAAATTCTGTTATTACAGTACTGTGAAGCTGTTTCTTTTTTTCTCTTTCACAGCAAATCTTAAATAAGAGCATGCAGAAATGTTGGGCAGCTGAGTGTGGGCTTAGTGAGCAACACAAAAGGGAAACAAGGGAAATGAAAACAGAAAAATTTAATGCCACTCTGCCTCAACATTCTGGGGATTGAATTCCAAGAGAGCTTTGCACCATTGTGTGCACTGTAAAAAGCCTGTTCATTACACATGGGATGAAGAATGGACTACACCTGGAAGTCTGTAGACCAAATGAAGCATATTCCCCTTTTCCAGATGTTGGGAACTTCACCTGACTGCCGTGATTTTTCAAATATGATGGCCAGTGTCTTAGCAACTTCATTTGCCAGCTCCTTCAGGACTCGTGAATGGATTTCGTCAGGTCCCATGGACTTGTGTATGTTCAGGTTCTTAAGATGGTCTCGAACCAGATCCTCTCCTACAGCAGGCCTAGGGTCTTCATTCTCACAGTCCCTGCGTCTGCCTTCCAAGACTTGGGTGGTTTGGTCAGAGCCTTTGCCAGTGAAGACCAAGGCAAAGAAGTCATTTAGAACCTCAGCCTTCTCCAAATCCAGGGTAGCTGTTTCTCCTGAGAGCTTCCGGATAGGGCCCACATTATCCTCAGTCTGTCTTTCATTTGTAGTGTACCTATAGAATCCCTTCCTGTTATCTTTCACATCCCCAGCCAAGTTTAATTGTAACTGGGCCTTAGCTTTCCTAACCAGGTCCCTAGACAACATCCCTGTATTCTTCCCAGGCCGCCTGTTCTTGCTTCCACCTTTTATAAGCCTTATTTTTCCTTCAAAAAAAATGTCAGATGTCATAAAAAAGAAATAAGTTAGATGTCTTCTATATTTTACAAAGTGTAATAGCAAAGCTTTGTTTGATCTTCAGTCTAAAAAGTCCCAATGAGGTCATCTCTATGTCCACCAGAGCAGTGGGAAACTGTTGTTTGGAGATTAATTAATCAATTAATTTCCTCCTAATTTAAATTAGGAGGAAAAATAGGATTTGAAAAGATTAAACTTTTAATTTTTTTATACTGTACAGCCTCTTTCAAATTCAAGTGTGATACTGAAAGCTTGATGGGGTGCCCAAAAGGTCTGAATAACTTCTGTGCGTGCAATTTCAGCTTAAAACTGCATGTTATTGGCAGAACCCTTATGCAAGTAAGCATAACTATTTCCTAGCTCCTTACGCATTTTATCTCATTTTTAGTATGTTCTAAGTTCAATTTTGTTAAACTGTTCCTTTGTTTTTACCAATTGAAAATATTATCTGCACAGGTTCAATAGAGGGTATGTATTTTGACATCTTCCCAGAGATGCTGTTGAAAGCATGCCGTACCATAACCCTTCTAGAGGACTGGTGCAAGAGTGATTTTTCTATTCAGTAGAAATGAACGCACTTCATCTTGAAGATCCTTGGTTTTAAAAGCTGGATAATTTTCAAAGGTATTCCAAAATTTGAAATTGAGGCAGTTCCGGGACAGTGATGCAGAGAGAGAACTGCTATATGTGGAGCATAAAGTACAACTTTAGTCAGTATTGTTTGTGTGAGCTTTTTGCCATGTCTTACCTATATGAGTTTAGTAGAAAATCTGTGAGGTTCAACCGATACAAAAACTTATGACTTGTATAAGTAGTCTGTAACCCAAAACTATTCCAAGATTTTTTTATTTTTTTTTAAAGATAATATTATTGTGTTAATCATCTAATCAAAGCACTTTAACAAAGGCTGAAATAAAAAAGGAGCTCATTAGCTCTGGGTTTTTTGATGTCATTTGTTATTAGCTTTAATGTCCCTTTTTGCCAGTCAGAAATGCACTTAGTGGCGTTTCCTTAAATTTCAGCCTAATCTAAGTGTGACTTATGGTGCCAAGGATTTTAACAAATGAGTTGCACCACTTCTGAGACACCCTGCTAGTAAATCTGAATTTCTTCCATGAGGACAAAAATATTCCTATGGATTCTGGGGGTTTGGTAATTGTATTCTTTTAGGGTACCACCTTTCATATACTTTAAAACACCTGTTTTAAAACGTCTATTGTACAGTGTAAAATAGGGGAATAAGAAAAATTGTGATATTGAACATAGATGAAGTACTCATTTAAAATTATTTTTCTAACCAAATACAGCTCCTTTAAAAAAAACCCAAACATTTGTTTGAAAGTTTGAGAATTAAATTCACAATGCTCTTATGTTCTGAATTAAAATGGAAACAAATTTGCTGTTCTGCAGGTGTTCTTAGGCCCATGCTCCCTCAGCAACTTCCTTCTCTGATGTTGACCCTGTACATGTTTATATTCATTTACACTGAATGATCAGTAATTGAGGAACTGAGTCATGTGTCTGTTTGAGATATATTTCTGTCTTGTAATTCTGTTCAAGTCAGCAAGTAAGAATGCTTCACATGTCTTTGCAGCTCCTGTCAAATCTGCACTCTCTTTTGGCAGTGTTAAGCAAAGATATCTCAAGAAATCAAGAAACTTGGAAGACTGTCTTCATTTAGAAGAAAAAAATAGGCTCTCAGACAACTGCAAACAGAAACCAAGTCTTGCTAGCAAGGTGTTTTCTTTGTTTCTCATCGCAACCTACAGAAAAAAAATCGTGGAATACCAAATATGGGGAGACATAGTAGTTATGATGGGTCACAAAAATACAATAAACCCAACACAATTATTTAAACCAGATACTTCCATCTTGTCTGCCTGCTTTCCAACACCAACTTTTCCTGCCTACTTCTATCTCTGCTTCTAAAGCTTTACTACCTTATGTAGGCATTCAGTTTTGCATTGCTTTGAACACAGGATGGGGCTGTCAGTGTGCATTCTCCACTTGGTCAACTCCTGCTGTTTTTTCTGTGTTTAATGTTATTTTTCTAAAGCAAAACAATTATTTCCTTTTCCACTTTAATTTTCTCAAGATAGTATGGGAATACTAAAGTAGGTACGCACATAAATGTATTTTTATGTATGTCTGTATAGAACAAAACAATAAAGAAACAGTAGCTAGCTAAACAGCTCCTAAAAAGCCCACAGTAAATCAGTTCTGTATGAGGATAACATAGCAGATGGTATAATCTGTGGTAGAATAATATGGTGGACAGTCACCAGCAAAAAAAAGTAGAATCTACTTCCAATACACAGTAACATCTTGGCATAACTATGCAGATATTGTAGCTTTTTGCTTGTAAACAGTTCCTCCCCAGTAGTGACACGTATAGCTTGTTTGGAGGTAAACCTTCCAGCTTATTTCTCTTCTGTGCTGCTTCAGCTCATTTTCCTCTAGCTAGTGTTATCAAGAATGACTGCCAGAGAAGGTGACTGTTCCCTAATATGCTGTCATCTTCAGAGGCATTTTGCCTCTGCGCTGAGCCACCTGCTCATGTCAATAGGCCAGTAAGAAAAAGAGAAAGAAAGAAATACAGAAAAGAAAAAAAAGGGGGGGTGAGGGGGAAAGTTGGAGTTCTACCCCTAAGTACAATGTGTACCTCAGCCCATCAGGTATTAGGAGAAAATAAGGTCTGAGCATGATCTTAATGTTTTCTAACAAGGAATCAATCCCAGTTTTAAGCCGGATACTTGAATTACAGCTTTGAAAACTGCCATGGTATTGTACTGAATAAACAGCTTTGAGAGTATGTTTTGACATGGGCGGTTGTATTTGCAGTACAGTAGTTTAAGATGAGCTATTTGTATGCATGGTTTTAATTTTTTTTTTTTAAATTCACTAATTTTTTAGAAAATATTTGCCTTTCATGTTATGGGAGATGGTATTGGTGATGCCACTATATATATAGTGTATATATATGCATATATATAGTATATGCGTATATATATATACATATGCAGACATACAATACAGCTTTCCTGTTCCACTTCCATTTTCTGTGATTCCCTAAAGTGAGGGTCAAAATTATTATTTCATAAAATGTCAGATTGATTAATATGGTATTTGCCTCTATAGCAATACCCATATGAAGTAAAGCAGGAGTGAATTAGTTCTGGATAATATTTCTCTAAACAGCTTTATGAGCTAGGCTATAAATACCACAGACAGAGACTTTGCCTGTTGTTATGTCTATGAAGTGTCACATACTTTAGAGCATTATGCATATTTTAGATACTCTGAACCAAACCATTTGTGAAAATGGAGAACTGGTAGAGCATGCTGTATTTCTTAACCATTAATTGTTGCAGAAGACAGCACCATCACTGCTGGGATACTATCCATATGAGTGCAGGTAGGAGATTGTGAGTTATGGTCCAAAGGGTTTCTTGAGAATGTCAGGTAAATGGAAGATTATAATTAAAGACAGAATAGTACATTTGTGTAGTATGAATGGGTGAAAGTATCAAGAGTTCCTGTACGGAAGATTGTTTTTTTTTCAGACTCTTCAGGGGAAAAAAAAACCCAAGACAAGTAGGTAAAGTACATAAAGGTTACCTGTCAGACTTAATGTTCTAGTATTTTCACAAAGCCTTTGATAAGAGTCTTCATAGTAGGCTGCAAAGAAAATGAATTGTGACAGAGGAAGGAGCCATAACTTAGGCGTGGTTAAAAAATGATTATGTTGAAAACAGTCACAGAAGTAGTCTGTTTCTGAAACAACAGCAGAACCAGAGGTAATAAACATTACTGATTCTGATGAAGGGGCCTGCATATGATCAAAAATTGCCTGATATATGTAACTTCTGATTAGGAACTGCTGTTCAGAACTGTGTGAAACTCCAGATTATAAAGATGCACCTACGTTTGGGTAGCTACTTTAATAGTTAAGGCTTTTTGACCAAGAGGCTATAATTTGCTGTGGGTAGTGCAGGATGAAGTACTAAAGGACCAGATGTGCTTATGCAACTTAGTGCTAACAGAAAATAATTATAATATATTGTAAGGATATTTCACTTGGTAAGGACAAGGTATGGAAATATATTCTACCAGAAGAAATTGTTGCACTTGGTTGTTCTACTTTAAAGATCCAGTGAAGTACAGAATGCAGTTAACCATGACATGACTGACTTTGAGTGAATTATGAAAAAACAACTTTTATTTTACAGGAAGTTTCAAGAATTATGGAGCAGTTCAGGTTGGAAGGAGCCTTGAAAGATTTTCTAGTGTAACCTTCCATGGGAAAGGAAGCCTGTATGGGATTATCTAGCATGTTGTTCAGTCACATCTTGAAACTTTGAACTGCTGGGGACTCTACAATGTCCCTGGAAGGTTCTTTCGATGTTTGAATACATACTTCAGTGAAGTATTCTGGAAAATGAATTATTTGCATCTTTTTACCCTTAAAAAAAAAACAAACAACCTAACAAACAAAAACGGCAAAAAACAAACGAAAAAAGGCAGACAGTTGTAAAATTAAGGCATAAAATTAAAAACCTATAAAATAAAATAATCATGCACTATAGTCCTCCTGTGAAACTAATTACAGGGCATTTAATCAAAAGCTGAGGCTCAACGTTCATTTTCTGTAAGTACTGCATAACCTAGCAGCAGATGAATTGAGATGACTCTCCTTTGCAGAGTGGTTTATATACTTTTAAATCTGTTTAAGGTTGGTGGGGAAAAAAAGCTATCAGATCAGGAAAACAATATTTTACTCTTCCCTTCATCAGGTGGAAATGACCCAGTTAATACTGAAGGAAGGTCAGACGACATCTGTTTACAAGTTTGAGCAGGGACTTCTAAATTGGTAGTCTTTTAGCATATAGTAACTTCCGAGAAGCATTTGGCTTAGTTGGTCACTTCACTGGAAACAATTGGATGCTAGAATACTCCTTATATAAAATCTCTCATTTTTACCTTGTCTTTGCAGGTCAGGAAATGAGCCTGGTCAATTTGTAATCCAGAAGTCCCACATTGTTATTGCAAAGCAGCATACAGAGATGGTTATTTCCCTATACATAGGTATATACATATGTATCTAAATAATACCAGGTCTAATGCCTAACTGAATTCACATAGTTTGAGTGCACTGTTGTGGATTTTGTGGAGCAGACTGTTGATATGACACCTAATGACCACATGAACTGGATCATGTTTCCCTGGTATACTTGCAGAATTATGAGGCTTGGATGGAAGGTTCTGAAACTGACTCACTTTAAAGTGAACTGGAGTGCATCTCTGCCTGGGAATCTGTGTAGGATGTGGAAAAGTGGTGAGGTAATCCAAGAGTGCGTATTCTTCTGTAATCCACTTCCCAGTCCTCTTACCATGCACAAAGGCTCTATCAATAGTAGTAAATAAAATGAGACCAAGACTTGGGCACAAGGACTGGCGTTTTTTGCCTGCTCTGTTAAATTGGTGGGATATTTCCTGTTATTTCTATTCAGCTGGAATTCTCTCAGATAAGAGCTGGGCATGGCTCAGAGTTTAGCACAAGGTAGGCGTTATTTGGGATGGCATTTGCCTTGGTTAGAATAGTTTAGGTGAAGAGATGCAAGTGGCGCGTAGCAGCTGGTCTCTGGGCCAGAAAAAGGTTGTTACTCTTATTGTATATAGTCAGTAGGTATAAATTGAGGTGTTGATTATGTCAAATCCCTTTAATTTGTCCTTTCTTCTGCCCATCAGGTTTGTACATCTCTGCATCATGAAACTACATGCCTCACTGTATGCTTTCCCTCTCCATTCTCTACAGAACAACTTTCATGTTACAGTTTCTGCTTTTGCTTTAGAGTGCATTTTAGGTGATTCCTTCCACCCTATTTCCCTAAGCTGCCATGTTTGCTGCTCCTTCCATCTTAAAACCTCAGATATTCTAATCTATTTAATAAAATCATAAATTTATTTAAATAGATTATTCTAAAATAAAAAATAAAGTAATAATTTAATAAAAAATAAATATTAATGTATTTAATAATAAATATATTAATAAATGCTGCAGTTTGAAAGAATGATATAGAAAGCAAAGCACATGTGAGCTGTTTTGTTTGTTTGGATTTTTGTGTTGTTTTTTTTTTTCCCCTATTTTCCTCATTTTCTCCTCGCTTTCTTTACATGCGCATGCTCCAACATGGATTTACTTTTGCTGGTTCTAATTTCTTTAGGCAAGAAACATCTGTGCCTTGTTCTGGACCATTTCATGAGTAATTGGAAATGGTTATAGGAACATCTTGCTTTTCAGAAGCTTCTGCTAATCTTTCTAAAGACATAATGCTACTGATGGCCAGAGTTGTCCATCCATATTGTTGGTAAGTACAGTTTGCTAAGGTCAGTTTTGTGTTGGAAGCAAATAACAAAGAAACAGGATGTTAGCGAAGAGCTTCAGATGGTAGAATAGGATAGACTATTTTAGTTGGAAGGGACCTACAGTGATCACCTAGCCCAACTGTCTGTGAGGTGCTACATGCAAAAAAAGTCTTACTGCTTCCAATTTAATCTTCCTCAAGAAATATTGAAGTTCTTTTCTTTGTTGCAGAAAAATAGAAAAGGTTGAAAATAGTGAGGAAGAAAATAAATTACATCTTCAGAATCAGTTAAGTTATAAAGTAGGATGTTTGTTTCCACTGACTACCTGCAAACCATTAACACATGTTAAAAGGCACTATTAAATTTCCCTGCAGACAGCGGCTGAAGAGAAAGCCGCTTGGTGAAAAAGCAGTTGGTGTTACTGCAGTGGCTGTAGAATGCACACACAAAAGGAGAGTGAAGAAGCATCACCCTATTACCCTGTTTGTGTTTCCAGAATTGTAAACACACTGCAGTTGTGTAATCTCAGTGTTTGCACATCAGAAGAATGGTCCAGAAGCTCTGGAGTTTGTTTACTTAAAGCTGATGGTGTATTGGATTTGAAATCAGTCAATTTAATTGATGGCAATATGTGTAAGATACAATGCTGTCCATAGCATTTTCTTTTTAGCAGTTCTTGTCCATGTGCCAGAAAGGCTGGGATACAGGATTTAAAGTAGTCAAGGCCAAGGGCCTCTGAAATATAAACAGACCAGGAGAATAACATGGCAACACAAGGGAGCAGAAAATCCACTAAGCTATTGAAATATATGCTTTTTTTCTTAATCTTTTTAGGTCTGTTGAAATGTACATGCATAACATATGTATTTAAATAAGTAATGTTCAGTGTTGCATCTGCCACTGTTAGGAGATTCTTAAAAATTATTCCTTCTAAAGGCAGTTTGGGGCTCAGCACCATTAACTACTCAGTTCTGAACCTGATTTCTATCAGTTCTTGATTTGGCCAGGTTATTCATGTGAAGTCAGATAGAAAGCCCAGTGTTTGGTATCTTGTACCATTAAAAAATGTCATCCCAAAAGCACAGATTTCTGAAAATATTGTTTACCATTTTTGTTTACATGGAAGTTTGTTAAATATGGTTTAAAATAGTCTTAAACATTCAGAATTGGAAAAATGCAGCCTAAATCTATATGTTTATGTTTCTATAGCTGTAACTGTATTGTGCTGTACACTGCTGTCTGGTAATATTATTTATGCCAAGATTTGTATAGCATTTGGAAGACCAAGCATGGCACCAGTACTTGCATCTGTCTGAACCAACTAGAATACTGACAACTCTGTATCCAAACTGCTCCCAGCATGTTTAAGGAGAGTGATGCACTTTTCAGATGTCTGTGCTGCCTGTGGTAATGGATCCAGAGAAGTGTTGGGATTGCTGAACAGCTGCTGAGGTGTTTTTGTCCTGGCAGTGCATGGATGTGGTGTCCATACATCCCTCTCTGCATAGTTATCAGTTCCTACATTCACTCTGGAACCAATGTCATGCTCAAGGGAGACTTCATTATTTGAAATGAATTGCTGGGGCACCCTGAGCAGACTGAGAACTGAAGCTTTGAATAAAATCTTCTTTATTACAATACCTGAAAGATAGAACAGGAAGCCCTAAGAACTGTTGAGTAGTTTAAACAGGCTCTCAGTAACGTATTTTGCTCTGAGAAGACAAAAAAGTTAAATGGAAATAGATTTTGCCAAGGACAGCTAATTCTTTAATTAACATACATTTTTTAAAATGAAAAAATAGATATTTAAAAAGTTTTATTTTGAACTGTAAATATGTTCATGTTTGTTTTCTGTAATCACTGTGAACTTGCCAGCTTCTTGCGGGTAGGGATGGGAAGGAAATTATTTCACTTG
This sequence comes from Pezoporus occidentalis, assembly GCF_034315485.1. Lineage (NCBI taxonomy): Eukaryota > Metazoa > Chordata > Aves > Psittaciformes > Psittacidae > Pezoporus > Pezoporus occidentalis. Next base: position 902,430 of record NW_026914829.1, read on the forward strand.
GAATGTGTTACTGAAATTAAGAACAAGCATATCTTAGAAGTCTTGCATAGATTGACCAATCTGTCTTTTAGTGTATTAAAACAGATTGATGCTGATAGTTTTTGTTCAGCTCAAGGTAATGGACTAGAAAAAAAAACATTGTACATTGTATCATGATTGATGATTGAAAAATACATGAAGAGGTTATTTCCCACCTGTCAAAATGTCTGTCTGACAAGTTGGCTAGCTTGGATCTTTCCCAGCCTGCTTGAAGTCTGACTGTGCCCTGTATTTGTTGCTTGCATCCTGAGTGGTTGGCCTCTCTCTTTCAAGAGCAGGAAGAGCGGTGCAGACAGATAACTCAAGTTCTGTGTTACCACAGTCCTATTAAAATTTCATGGATGTTGAGTATATAGGTGACTAAGGAATAGCTGTGCATGTATTCTGCAGCATTAAGCTAGCCTTGAGGACATCCTACTGCTAGAAATATGTTCTTCCTTAGAAGAAAATGGTGTGGTGTTTCTGTGTTGTGCAGAGGTAAAGGAAGTTGGCTTTTTTATTTTTTTTTCCACTATAAGTTGAACAGGGAAATGTATGGGGTTTGCCTCTTCAGCTACAAAGACTGTGAAGACTGTATTAAAACTGCTTTCTCTTAGTGTTTGAAACGAACTTTAAAGTGCTGGAAGGATATAGGCTTAACTGGGAAGAGTTTACTGTATACTCAATACAGCTTCAGTTTCTAGCCCTAAAAACAGAAGCAATTTCTGAATCTAATGGTTCCCATCTGAGGACTGGAGATGAGGTGCCATCTGAAGTTACCATATTGTATACAAAAGGGATGTAGTTCTCTAATGTATTTTGAGAATGAAAAATGAACTGAACTTGCCATGCTCTCAGTGACATACTGTTGCTTTACAGAGTGTGCCTAAAAGGACTGCAGTATACCGTAAGATTAATTGAAAATACTAGGAAACTGAATGGGAATTTGTCCATGGGTATTAATATCCCAACGTAAATGTTACTATTCAGAAGCTTCAGCTTGATTATGAGGACTTCCTAAATGAGATAATTTTGAAACCTGAGCAGAAATCGGGCTGAAAATAGTAATGTCATTGTTGTGGTTTAAGCCTAGCTGGCAACACAGTACCACGCAGCTGCTCACTCACTCCTCCCTCTGTTCCTTCCCCTCTCCCGGAGGGATGGGGAAGAGAATCGAAAGAATGTAACTCCCATGGGTTGAGATAAGAACAGTCCAGTAACTAAGGTATAACACAAATCACTGCTGCTACCACCAATAATAATAATGATAAGGGAAATGACAAGGGAAGAGAATACAACCTCTCACCACCCACAGACTGATACCCAGCCCAACCCGAGCAGTGATCTAGCCCTTCCAGGGAACTGCCCCCAGTTTATATACTGGGCATGACATGCTGTGGTATGGAATACCTCTTTGGTCAGTTTGGGTCAGGTGTCCTGTCTCTGCTTCCTCCTGGCTTCCCCTCCTTGCTGGCAGAGCATGAGACTCAGAAAGTCCTTGGTCAGAGTAAACATGACTTAGCAACAACTAAAAACATCGATGTTATCAGCACTGCTCCCAGGCTGAAAGTCAAAAACACAGCACTGCACCAGCTGCTAAGAAGGAGGAAAATGACTGCTACTGCTGAACCCAGGACAGTTGTAAAGATGTATTTCTTTTGAAGTATTGCATTTCTTTTGTGATATATGAAGTAAAATATAGTATTTTTTAAATCAGTAAAATATTATATAAATTGTTAAAACTTTTTTAATAACTGGCAACTCATAGGTAACTAACAGACCATTGCTTTCATCAAAGAGAACCATGCCACTATATCCATGTGCCTCCTTCACCCTCCCTCCCCCTTATATTTAAAATGCTATTTCCTGCTGAATTACGCGTCCAGATGCTGCCTGCCTCTAGTTGGGGTAACCAATCCTCTGTCACTGTTGTCTTACAATTGCACTTTTAAACCAGTATTTCATTACGTTTAGTATGACACAAGATATATTTAACCTGTTTGGTTTGTTTTTCTTTTTCTTTCTGGAGTAAGTAAGGCCTGCTATTAAGTTAGGCTCAAAAAGTCTGCCAACATAATACTTTCAGATGCTGGGACAGCATGCAAATTAGGGATGTCACACTGACATTCTGCCTTGCAGAATGCCTTGTTTGGGATGGTACTCTTCTTGCTATATGTAACATTTAGGTGCAGTTTAGTTATTTTGTAAGGCACCTGCATTTATATAGCTACATGCAAGATGAGCTCTATGCTCTTATTACAGTTGATGCAGATCTAGTTAATGTCATCTGTGAAATGGGGAGAGTTTGAGCTGAATTCTACTTCAGTAAGCTTTCTTGGCTTTATTATTTCTATTTGTAAGATACCTCCAGTGGGATTGTTCATTTCTCTGAACATGTTCCTATGCTGTTTGAGGTGTCATGTGCCATTGAAGACAGCAGCGGGTCTGATAGGTACAGGTATGACATAGGTCCTGTGAGAGACCTGTAGCCTTCCAGAGTAGCAGCTGGAGGTTAGACAGGGTGTCTGGCACATCGGGTGGTAGTAGTAGTAGTAAATTGCAAAATATAGGTAACTGGATCAAATCTTTACGCTTTCATTTTAAGCTTTATTTCATTGTAAAATCTACTTTAAAACCTATATTGTGAAATCAATTCAAATTTTTGAAATAGTTTCAAATTTCAATATTTGAAGGTTTAATAATATACAAAAATTTGTTTCAAAAATTATCCTCTATACTTGTTAGTAATATGCATGAACATAAGGAAGTGTGAGTTGTCCTTTTTTAAAAAATACAATGTGACTTGAGTTCCTGTTTGATGTTGACAGACCTGATAACCAGGAAGTATTTAAGTAAGAAACCAACAGGAGAGGAAACAGTGGAAAAAAGAAAATTCCCATAATAAACAGCTTCAAATGAATTAAGATAGCACTGTCTGCAATATCGTTTCTGAAACAATCAATGTGGCTCTATATGGGCTGGCATGTTTTATTATTCCTGGAGCTGGCAGCCAGGAACTGACAGAATCTCTGGTAAACAGAAGAGTTGGAGTATGAAAACATTCAAAGTAACTGGCTTGTATAAACAGAGTGCATTGGCAGGACAAAGTGGCTGTTTTTACAGCAACAGTCAACTCCCTTAACCTGTCTGTAAGGCGTTTAAGAACAGAATCATGCATTAAGGTGTTTTGTTGTCCTGTCTTTTCAGTCTTTGCTTCCTGGATGCTCAGTATTTGGGTAGAACAGTATTTTCTCCTTTTTATAGATACCTTCTGGTGAAGGTTGTATTTGGGTCACAAAATTGTTAAAGAGTAATTTTATTAATTAGTCAAATAACTACAGTTAGCTTTAGAAAAAGCAGATTTATGGCACTATGGAGTAATTAAGTGCAGGGTAACCACAAGCCTTTTAACATTCAAGTATAAGAACAAAGTGATCTATCTCTGGCTGCTGTTGTGGTCTAATAGATAAACTTGATTTTCTTTGTTGGAATACTTGTTTTTTAAAATGCTGTGTAGAACAAAGTGTGTTCATGCATGTATTCAATCTGTGCGTAATAATTTGTCTGTTTTATTAAGGTTCATTATTGAAGTCTCTGAAAGTTTTTAAATTGGCCATCAAAGAGTGACGGGACCATCTGTAGTGCTGGACTGAAGCTTTATAATTACGATCTACTTTGAAGTCTTGTGGAAAAAAAAGAAAGAGGTTCAGTGCTGAAGCAAATGCATCAACTGAGCATTGTAGCTGTATGGTCTCTGCAGCTTTGTTAAACCCACTAATAAAATGTCATTACTCAGTTCTGACCTGTAAAATATACGTAACTGTTGCTTAGTAATGATACTCAGACCTTCGGCACAGAGGAGACTGTTAATATTGTATAAGTGGGTTTAAAAACGGTTGATTTGTGCCACGTTGGCCTGATTTCTGACCTTAAATTTCAAAAGTACATGGAGAACTTCAGTGGACCTCAGTGTGGCAAGAACCTTACACTTCGTTAGCAGCATTTAGAGAAATACTTGAAATACTCAACAATACATTGTGTTTAAGCTTTCAGTTTTACAACAGTCTTTAAAGAGATCAAAACTGTAATGCTTATTACTAGTTATGTTATAAATATGGCCAAAAATAGGTGAAAGCTGCCTTTCATTTTTGGAACATTCCTATTAGTTCAAATGATAACAGAAGGAAAGTCTTGCTTAACATTCTCTTCTGCTAGTTCCTGCCTTATGTTTTGAAAGTGTGTGTTCATCTGGAATAACTTGTGAAATGTGTTCACCTCCTCCATCCCTTCCTTCCTTTCTCCCCTTCTCCCTTCCTCCCTTCCCCCCTCCTCTCCTATCCTCTCCCCTCCCCTCCTCCCCCCATCTAAGAGCCATTGTGCCTGGGGGGCTGGGGGTGGGAGGGAAATCTCTCCATAGTTGTGATGGCTTTCATACGGGGGGGAAGGGAGCTGTGCTGAATAAATCGACTGAAAGTTAGCACTAAACGTAATGTGACATAATGTGTAGTTTGTCTTATACTTTAGTCTTGCTTTTATATTGATCAGTCTGGGTGAAATGTCAACTTCATTAAACAGTTGAATTTAAAGGTAGCAGCGTAATATATGCAATAGTGTGTAATTGAGAAATGCTTGTAAGTGTTTATTGGAGAACGAGGAGGGAGGATTAGTGGTCGGAAATTATGATGCCAAGGTTGGAATGACAGAGGAGGGAAGAGGTCAAAGAGAAGAGGTTTTGGTCACATGAAGTTTGGAGAGGAGACTGGAAGGAAGTAAGCAGTGTGCCAAATACAGAGCAGGAGGAAACCCTGTGCTGGGAAGCCGTTGGAACAGTGAGTCTTCCACAGGGTGTTTCAATGTCACTTTTAAGTGATACCTCCTTTTATTCCTCCTCAAGGTTGATTCGCATGTTCTAGTATCCAAACCCAAGTACTGACTGAAAACAGTTGGGTCAGTTTTTTTCATGATGTTCAGTGTTACCACCAAATATTCTTATTTAATTAATAACAGAAAGCATTCATGAGTTCCTCAAATACTGAACCAGTCACTCACTGCTGGCAAAGGTTCTCAGCATCTGCTTCTGTTAACTCACCTTTCTAAAAGGTAGATAGTGCATACTGCTGAGACCTATTGCTTGTTGTTGCAAGTGTATCAATATATGTAATTCAGTGTTTCCACATACCTCTAAATATACCATAATTTTTCTTTAGAGTTACTAATACCCCTGATACACTGAAATAGTGCTCAGATTTAAGTTCAGTATGTTGCACAAGACTGGTTTATATTATTTAAATCTCTTAAATCCTATTAATGTCAAGAGGAAATGCTTGGGAGCCAATTTGGTTTTCGGTGCAAGCAAAATGCAGGCATCCTACTTAGAACAAATTACCCTGTGAATGTTTATCATTGTAAAGATTGATTACAAGAAAGATGTAATTTTTCAGAGTTTATGGGAAAGAATGGGAAGGAACTGAGCTAGCCATAAGGTGAGAGGAATTACTTATCTGTCTTTGTAAGAGTTACTGCTTTGGGAGAAATATTAGTGGCTTGGTCATAGAATCTTAAGAATTAATAGTAGAATTAAAGAAATTATAATAACTGTTGTGGGTTTGTGTGTGGGTTTTTTGTGGATTTGTTTGTTTTTTTGCTGTTTGGTTTGTTGTTTTTCTTTTTGTGGGTTTGTTTTTTTGTTTTTTTTTCCTGGGAAAAAATATTGTTCCCTAAATAGTACACTGTAAGCATCTTGATGTTATTCACTTTGCTGTTCTCTTGTGACCTACATAGAGAAACAGTATGGTTATTACCAACACATTTATCTCTATACTAAGATATCAGACCTTAAATCAGTTAAAGAACCTAGTAGTATAACATAAATAGCACCTCATAATGTACACAAACATTGAGTTTGTCCTTCTGACATCTTAATTCACCTGAACTTACATGTTGAAATTAGTTGCATTCTCAGACCAGTAATGCTGTTAACACATTACCATAACTTCATCCCAGAAGGAAGTGGGAGAATGGGCTGCCCCTGACTGGGAGAAGGCTGAGGTTCTTAATGACTTCTTTACCTCAGTCTTCACTGGCAAATGCTCCAGACACACTGCTCAAGTCTTGGAAGGCAGATGCAAGGACTGTGAGAATGAAGACCTTAGGCCATCTGTAGGAGAGGATCAGGTTAAGGATCGTCTTAAGAACCTGAATGTGCACAAGTCCATGGGACCTGCTGAAATCCAGCCGGAGGTCCTGAAGGAGCTGGTGAATGAAGTTGCTAAGCCACTGTCCATCATATTTGAAAAATCATGGCAGTCAGGTGAAGTTCCTGATGACTGGAAAAAGGGGAATATAACCCCCATTTTCAAGAAGGCGAAAATGGATGACCTGGGGAACTACAGACCAGTCAGTCTCACCTCTGTGCCTGGCAAAACAGTTGCATGCAAACTCTCTGCATGCAGAGAGCTGTGGTCAATAGTTCAGTGTCCGGTTGGAGACCAGTAACGAGTGGTGTCCCTCAAGGATTGGTGTTGGGACTGGTCCTGTTCATCATCTTTGTCGGTGACACGGACAGTGGGATTGAGTGCACCCTTGGGAATTTTGCTGAAGACACCAAGCTGTGTGATTCGATTGATAGGCTGGGGGGAAGGAATGCCATCCAGAGGGACCTTGACACACTTGTGAGGTGGCCAGTGCCAGCCTCATGAAGTTCAACAAAGCCTTGCAAGGTCCTTGCAAGAGAAATTTAGGGCTGTTCAGCCTGGAGAAGAAGAGAAGCTGTGTGGAGACCTCATGGCAGCCTTCCAGTATCTGAAGGGGGTCTATAGGGATGCTGGGGAGGGACTCTTCGTTAGGGACTGTAGTGAGAGGACAGGGAGTAATGGGTTAAAACTTAAACAGGGGAAGTTCAGGTTTTATGTAAGGAGGAAGTTCTTTACTGTGAGAGTGGTGAGGCACTGGAATAGGTTCCCCAAAAAAGTGGTAAATGCTCCATCCCTGTTGGTGTTCAAGGCCAGGTTGGACAGAGCCTTGGGTGACATGGTCTAGTGTGGGGTATCCCTGCTCATGGCACAGGGGCTGGAACAAGATGATCTTAAGGTCCTTTCCAACCCCAGCTATTCTGTGATTTTATGATTGTGAGGCTATTCTATTTCCATTGTACTGTGGCATCTAAATGTAGGATTGTGCATCCTTGTTGTGGTTTAAACAGAACAGTCCAGTAACTAAGGTATAACACAAACCACTACTAGTACCACGAATAATAATAACGATAAGAGAAATAACAAGGGAAAAAGAATACAACACCTCACCACCCGCAGACCGATACCTCGCCCCACCCCGCATTGTGAACCAGCCCTTCCGGGTAACTCTCAGTTACATCCTGGGTATGACATGCTATGGTATGGAATACCTCTTTGGCTAGCTTGGTCAAGTGTCCTTTCTCTGCTTGCTCCCAGCTTCCCCTCCTCCCTCGCAGAGCATGAGGCTCACAAAGTCCTTGGTCAGAATAAACATTTGAGCAGTATCTAAAACCATTGGTGTTATCAGCGCTCTTCCCAGGCCGAAAGTCAAAACTGCAGCGCTGCACCAGCTACTAAGAAGGAGAAAAATGACTGCTACTGCTGAACCCAGGACACTTGTCTTCAGTGAGAAGGAGAAACAGAGTAGAATGAGAAGGGCAGCTTGAAATTTCAGGCCTTTTTCTTCATTTCAGATAGGAGGAGGGGAAGGAGACACATCAGAGTACATTACAACAGGATGGATATTAGATTACAGGATCAGGTTACATATTAGATGGATACTAGATAATTACAACAGCTGGGTATTTAAAAAAGATTTCTTCACTGAAAGGGTTGTCAAACATTGGAACAGGCTGCTCAGGGCAGTGGTTGGGTCACCACCCCTGGAGGTATTTATAAGTTGTATAGATGTGACGCTTAGGCACATGGTTTAGTGGTGGACTTGGCAGTGTTAGGTTACCAGTTTGACCTGGTGATCTTAAAGGTCTTTTCCAACCCAAATGTTTCTATGATTAGGGCAACTTACTTTTTTTCCCCATGTCCTTAATTTCAGGTATCTTACCCTTTTAGGCTTTATGTTTTGAAAGATATTCATGTTAGTAGTTCTAACTGTACTATTTGTGATGCTATCATCAATCTGTCTGCATTGTGCATTTCAGGAAATAAATCTGTATCAGTTACCATTCATTCAGAAGGTTTACAGCATTCCCTTCTTAACCTCAGTGACACTCATTTCACACACTCTTTAATACTCCTGTCAGTGGTGTTTAGGATGGGGAATGCAGTGGTGCTTTAGTACAGCAGTTGATGCATGCAGTAGTTGGAGTAGCCTGTGGACCTGTGGATCTCTGCATCTCAGGAGAGGTGTTTCTGAGAAGGAAAGGTGCATAATCATTCCATTATGGAGCTTTCTCTGTTTCTGGTGTTGTCTGGTGCTCTTGGCTCATCAGCCTGGATTTACTAGAGAAGGTGGCTTTGCATGTAGCAGAAAAATACATGGTTTTGGGCTTTCATCACACGGTAAAGATGAGGGACGTGCTTAAGGGCTTCTTGTGGGTAGACATCTGCTTTGGCAGAAGACTTGCCAGGATGGTCAAGGGAGCTTTAAGCTAGATGTGTTGGGGAAGGGGGGCACCGATCCATATTCCTGCATGTGTTGGGCAAGTTGTTTGGCCTCTACTGCCAAATTTACCTTAGGTAAGACTGGCCACTTATGCTGAAGGCTTTTTCTGTCAACAGAGTCACAAGGATATTCTTTTTTAATGAGGCAGCAGGGTGCTTATGTATGAGTTAAGCATGGGTAGTACACCATTGAGCTATAATTTAACGTTCCTTGCAAACTTGAAGTAAAATTAACATACAGAAAACTAAGAGTAGATTTGGGAGTAACTTGTTTGGACAACTTCTGTTGTCAACTGTGAGTTAGAACAATTTTGAAATAAAATGCTTAAATGCCTGGTTTTTTTACTTTTTTTTTTTTCCCACTTGTCCTGGGTTCAGCAGTAGCAGTCATTTTTCTCCTTCTTGGTAGCTGGTGCAGTGCTGTGTTTTGCCTTTTGGCCTGGGAACAGAGCTGATAACAGTGATGTTTTAGTCTGACCAAGGACTTTCTGAGCCTCATGCTCTGCCAGGGAGGGGGGAAGCTGGGAGGAAGCAGAGACAGGACACCTGACCCAAACTGATGAAAGAGGTATTCCATACCACAGCACGTCATGCCCAGGATGTAATTGAGAGTTACCCAGAAGGGCTGGGACTGCAGGGTTGGAGGAGGTATCAGTCGGTGCTTGTCGGGCTGGGGGGGCGAGTTATCGGTCAATGGGTGGTGAGTTGTTGTATTCTCTTCCCTTGTTATTTCCCTTATCATTATTATCATTGGTGGTAGCAGTAGTGATTTGTGTTATACCTTAGTTACTAAACTGTTCTTATCTCAACCTATGGGAGTCGCTTTCTTTTGATTCTCCTCTCTGTACCTCCGGGAGTAGGGGGGAGGGAAAGAAGGGGGGAAGTGAGTGAACGAATTGCCTGACTGATTTAAACCGTGACACCACTTTATTGAATATGTTGCAGTTTTTATAGAAATTTCATTCTATGCCCTAGCTCCACCTGGCTTGCACATTCCCAGAAGAGAACAAGAAAAAACGTTTAAAAAAACGGTGCCTACCAGGTCTGTATTGTTTTTTGGATAATTTTAATTGATTATTGCTAGAGGGCCTGCTTAAATTAAAGTTACATTTATTAAAACTTCAAAATTACCTGTTTATAGTCTATAATACAATATTTCTAGTATATACGGTATATACAGTAGTTCTAGTCATGATATCTAGTAATACAATCAATTTTTCCTGTTACAAGAAGAGATACAAGGTTTGTGTTTTATTTTGGCATTTGATGACATGAGTTTGAGGTACCTGGATGTCTAGTATACAGGGAATCTAATTTAATAATTCTAAATATAGGGTGAGTAGCTCCCTATGTGGCATGTTTAGGTAGCTCCATCTAAGAAAGCTGCCTAGTCCTTTCCCTTATTCTCTTTCTGGTCTCTGTTTTTTCTTACATATTCATTATAGTGGTGGGTTTTTTTGGTAAAAAACTTTTGAGGAATTAAAAAATACTAGTTTTCAGGAGATTTAGAAAAGGTTTCACTGTTTTTTCTCTTCCCTGAGATGCATTTCGTACCATAGTCTTTGTGTAATCAGCATAAGCAGTCTATATGAAGTTGATCGAACTGTGAAGGAACAGTAGCAGTACTTTCAGAGTGAAGTTGTATAATGCCCTGCAGTGTCTTCAGCAGAAGACATTAAGCCACACCTTCTGCTGTTCCAGAGAAGCCTCTTTTCAGAAACAGTAGATTGTATTTGTATCCCTTCATACTGAAGAGGAAGTTAACCAATGGATGACACTGTCTGCCTGAATACCTCCTAAGTCCCAAATGGCAGTTAAGTTCACCTCTTTTCCTAGCACTGTCCCATCGTAGCACGGGATGTTTCCCTGCTGTGCCTGAAGGCTTTCTGCCAATGCTACTGCACTCATCCATACATACTCAGGAAAATTACATTAAAGATGGCTACCACTGCTATCATACCCCAAATTACATCCTGTGAGGGGTACATGTATTTAATATTAGTTGTTGGATGCTCAGTAGGGAGCAGTGGGCACTGAACTTCAGTGGATCAGGTTCTGTCTTGCTCTAGACAGAATATGAATAGAAAAAGAGGGTTGCCTCACTTGTGTGGACTGCCCGTCTTTGCAAATATTCCATTGCATGTACTGCTTTCCACTGGTTAGAGAGGAGTCTTAGCTGCCTATTCTAGGATGCTCACTTCCAGAGCTACTTACCCAAACTTTAGACAAAGCAAGGTAGCCTTCATTTAAACAAGTGGATCCTGTTCTATGATTCCCACATCTTAACGCAAGTTCTGTAGTTATTCAGATGTTGAACAGTAATTGCTTTTACTGCACATAGTTTCTTTTGCCTATCTGGCCCTCAGCAACTGTGAAGAGTTAATCCACACAGATATATTAGTTTCAGTTTTGAAATGTGTAGATCTTTGACTTAACTACGTAGTTAATAAGTGCTTTAATGTCTTCAGAGTTAAAGTCTACTACTTTCTCCGGGGTGGACAGCTTAAGAAACGTTGACTTCTGGGCATTACTTTGTAGGAGTTTTGCATTTGTAATAGTGCAGGAATTAGTAAGGCCTGCAGAGCCAAGGGCAGAACACTGTTCTACATTTAGTAATAGCATTACTGGAGCCTAAAACACTTTACCAGGCCACTTCACTAACACAGCCAGAGAGTGCTGCGTAGGTACTGTCACACTTCATATGATGAAGTACAAAATAATAATAATCAAAGAAAATATAGAAAAATAAATAATGTCTTTAGATTCTTCTGAGAAAAAAATAACTTCTAACCCTCTCATAACTGTATTACTATTAATTGTTTATGCTTAAATCCATTTGCCTTTATTAATTTTCCATAACCACTTTATTAGTTGTGCACAGTGAGAAATACTTTTATTTTCTGATTGTGTTTCTTCCTCTGTTACTTACGCTACTCCTTAGGAAGGAATAGTATTAGACTCACTATATTTTAATACTTTTCCTTTGTGAAGTATTTTTGTATATTGTAAATACACAGTTATGATTTTTAAAGAAATGCTGAGAAGCTTCCAGAATACTTAAGTTGTTACAAGGTAAGCACTGGACATAATTCAGTGGGAGATGCTTGTGGGGAGAAATGGAGGGGCAATCAGGGCCCAGGAGCCAGTTCCCTGACACAGGGTGTTGCTTCAGAAAGTCTGGGAGCCACTATTACTTCAGCATTTTGAGCTATTAAAGTTACTTTGCCTTTAAATGAGCGCTCAAAGATACTATTTTATTCTTCTATTTGTTTTTATTGAATTCTTAGATATTCCAGATTTCTACCATGTTCTGCCTTTTCTCCCCTATGGAAAAGCTGATGTCTATCTGCATACATGTTAATGTTTCAAGTTGATACTCCTCAAGTATATTTTTTTATGAATGTGTAAACCAGTGTTAATTTATTTCCAGTCCAGGGATGATACATGCAATGCGTTATATTACAACAAGCCCCATGCAGATTTTGGCTAAATAGAAATGTCTTAGCAGCATGAAATACTAAAAATATGTTGAATTACAGAAAAATAAGGCTCTTTGGAAAGTCACATCTTCTATATTGCCAAGGCCTAAACTGAATCAATTATGTTGTTATAAGATCCTCTGCTTAGATTGATCTTGAAACACCATGTGATGGAAATTGTGCAACCTGTTTCCCTGGACTCTATGGCACTGCTGATTTTGGGAAACATTTCTCTTCCAGTGGTAGCCTTTCTGCAGATACCTTTTCTGTAGTTTAAACTCCATCATTTCTTCATTTGGTTATTCCTTCTTGCCTCTGCACCTTTGATTCCTTACCTTCAGCCCTCTCAGTGCAGCTTGGAGAGCAGTTCAGTAAATTAACTCTGCAATCCCTGGGTGTGTGCTGGTCACCTTTGTAGTGAGCTTTTCCAGCTTTATATGGAATAATGGTTATGTACTCTCTGACTGTGAACTCATTAAAAAGATGGTCAGACGTGTATTTTCATTTGAATATCTGCTGATGAAAATGTTCTGTTGCAAACATCAGTCAAAAATTATGTGGATTAGGGACACTCTTGGGAGAATTTTATGTCCATAAAATAAATTGGTACTTCATGAGATACATGATCTTTCTCCCATAAGTTTTAAGTAATTTTAAATGAATTCCCAGTTAATTGCAGAATGGTGAAATTCCAGTGTGGTGTATATAAAACTGAACTTGACAGCATCCTTGAAAATTCAGTCCAACACTGTTCTTGATCAGTAATAGCTCAAATGCTTTTTAGCTGATGAGAATCTCAACAAGAGCTGGTGTAATAGGGATGTGGATGTGTACATCTGTGGGAATGGCAGCAGGAGGAGGAAAGAATATGCAGAATGGGAATAGCATCAGTTTTTTCGTTATCCAGATGAGCCTAACAAAATGAGAATATTTAGTTGTTACAAATTAGATGACAGAAAATGACCATCACCTTGTAAATTACTTTGTAACTCTCCCACATGTCCCTTTTTGATGCTTCGCCTTAGACTGGCATTGCTCACATTGACATGGTCAGGAGATAGCCAGGGAAGCAGCAGTGCGAGCTCATGTGTAGGTGCTGGCTACTCCCTGCTGCAGTGGGTTGTCACTGGTCCAGCAGCTACTTCAGCTCCAGTAAGCTGTGATGCCCGCCTTGGTGTTAGCATGTGTACTCTCTGTGCCTTCTGAAAGATGGAAATGACTCTTGAAGGGATTTTATTGAGGTCTACAAAGTTGTGGAGGTTGGGTTGTCTATGCAATAAAAACAGACCCGACTTCTGACCATCATGTAGCAAACAATTCATGCCCATAGCTTAAAGCTGCTGATAATTTCTGTTTCTCATTTTAAGTTTTGCCACATTATTCCACTGTTGTAACAGTAGCATGCTCTTTCAAACATCTGAAAACCAGTTATTTGGAATTTCATTTTATTTCTTCCATGCAATGTTCCATTATGTGTTTTAACACTTGTCATTTTGTTCTCAGTCTCCAGGAGGAAACACAAAGATTCTTTCCTATTTACATAATTTCTCATGGGTAATCAAAACCGATGCACTCTGTAGGAGGATTGAAGAATTAGAATTTATTGTTGCTGTAATTAATGCTTTAGCAATCTAATCAAAATATAACAACCACATATTTTTGCTCCAGCTGTAACAATGCTAATGCATTCAAAAGAATAAAAATTTCTATTGCGATTTATTAGTAATATGCAATAACTGTAAGTATCTGCTTCTCTCTTCTGATTTCTCACCTCTCCAGTCACCCATGGTCCTAGGTTAAGGGCAGGATGGTTTTGTGAGCTGTCAGCATCCCAGTTCTTCACCAGGAATGTGGTATCAATGGTCATGGAGGTTTTCCTCCTGGCTACTGAGTTTGCTTAGGGTTGTTTTTCTTTCTCAATCCCGTATCTGGTAAATGGATTATACTTTTTGTTTTCCTGTCGGTAGGGCTTTTTATAGCACGACTGCTGAGTTTTCTTATTGTTTTCCATATATGGTATTATTTCTTTTGGTGAAGGAGAACCACACAAGTGGAAAGCCGAGCAAAAGTTAAGCTTAAAAAGAAAAAAAAGTTAGGTGATAACCAGCATACCTTATGCAAGCTCAGAAGCATGGATTGGATGCGTGACTTTTGGGTACTCTTGCTGTTTTAGCTATAAGAAGCTAGATGACTTGCCTGATCTTGGAACAAGTTGTAGTAAAAGTTTCTCAACTAATTTTTGCAGATATAGCTAAAATCTGGTTTCATAAATTGTTAGCAGCTATCATACATTGATACATACCAGTGCTGTAATAGCACAAGAATGCAAATCAGTCTGGACAAGCAGAACAACTTCTTCATTAGAACCCATAAAACATCAAAGTCTTCCATCATATCCGTACGTGCTTGTGACTTATTCACAGGCAGCCACTCGCTTTTGCTCCCCACCTGTCTTTTTAGTGACACTTAAGCCAAAGAGTGAAAAACAAGGAGGGAGCATGTGCAAGTTGGAAGAGACTGGGGACAACTTGAGTAGGATCTTTGCTTGTATCCAGTGACAGGTTATGTAGGAATGGTTCAAAGCTGTGCCAGGGGGGGTTTAGACTGGACATTAGGAAATGTTTCTTTATTGAGAGGGTCTTCAAATGCTGGAACATGTTCCTGGAGAATGTTGATGTTCCCTGGGTTGATGCCCTAAGCCTGTCAGTGTTTAGGAGGAATTTGGATAGTGATCTAATAACATGCTTTAACATGGGCATCCCAGACTTGGATCAGGCTTTGGACTAGATGATCATTGTAGGTCCCTTCCAACAGAAATAGTCTAATGTATTCTATGTTCAATAGTGATGTGAAAGAAGCCAAAAGCTGGAAGACGAGTGCTGTATAGAAGCATCCAGGAGACTTGTTCAACAGTGTTGACCTTTTGACTGTATTCCCCTTTCATGGCTCTTCAGTCTTTTCAGCAAGCTCTCTGTCTATGCCATTTGATCACTGTGTTTCTGTTCTCTTTGTAACCTCATTCTGCTGCTTCATCTACCTCCTGGCTTTTGCAGCAGGCGAACCTGTAACTGTGCCCTTTGGAACCATGATAAATATGTAATGAAAAATGTGAAAACAGATGTATTATAAAAATGGTTCCATTTGAGGTGGTAGATGCTTTATTAATTGTGTCAGTGTTTCATGATGGTGATAAAAGATGGAGAACCTCAGTAGTGTATTTCCATAATTTGGGTTGAAGGGATTAAATTGAAGACTGGTTTTAGAATTATTCCTATTTATTCTTACTGGGGTCTGTGCCAGCATTTAATTCACTTTCTTGAGATATTTTTTCTCCTTGTTAATAAATGTCAGAGTCGTTACTCTTCTCATTTTACTTTGGCATTTATTTTAAGATCCTGTGTTTCTTTGCTATCAGTGAAAAATATGCTCAAACAAATGAGGGTTATTTTCATTGTATATTTAAGCCGTGTGTATACAGATTTGCTGATAAACCTTGAAAAATGGGGTTTTAATCAGTGAGACTGCGTATTTGTGTATTTGTGACTTATATAATGATACATACTTCTGAGTTGATCAGATTCATAATTTTCCAAGGAATAATAAACACACTCAAGTTGAGTAACATAACGTGTGTTTCAGCGTTAGGTTGCATTGGACAGACGAAAGATTTCAAAATTCATGTATTCAACAATGCATATATTCATTATGAAAAATGGCATATTAATGTTTATAAGAAATATTTATAACATCACACTATAAAGAATTCATCAGCAATCAAGACAGATTAGTAGCTGAGGAGTACATGAAAATAGCAATGCAATCTGTTTTAACCTTATCACAATAAACATAAGTAAATGCTTTTTCAGTAAAGCACAGGCATACTTTCATTGCGAAACAGAAAACATACAGCAGCTAAATTATGTTCATTGTACTTATTTTGCCTGATCATGAGAAGTGAGAAGAAATTTATGTGGCCAGAGGTGTAAATTGCAGGGACAGGTACTTTATTAATGTCTGTTGTTATTCTGCTGATTATATCACAAGATGCTTGCTAGTTATACGTACATAGATGT
This sequence comes from Pezoporus occidentalis, assembly GCF_034315485.1. Taxonomy (NCBI): domain Eukaryota; kingdom Metazoa; phylum Chordata; class Aves; order Psittaciformes; family Psittacidae; genus Pezoporus; species Pezoporus occidentalis. Next base: position 918,633 of record NW_026914829.1, read on the forward strand.
AGTTGGCTTTAGGCTGGTTACTCAAACCTTTTTGCTTGTACTTTGATAATCAATGCTTTGTGGGGGTTTTATATGTTTGTGTTTGAAGAATCACATGAAATAGAGAACGTATTAAAACACAGGTTTTTTTTTCTTTTTTTCTTCTTCCTATGGTATAGTTTAGATTCATAGGAAGACAAGTGGGTAGGATGATACAGTACTGACTTTATGCATACCCCTTTGGAAATAAATGTACTTACCCTCATGTATCTGCTGAGATCTTAGACACTGTGAGAAACCATCTTCTGGGGTTATAAGACTCCTTCTAAGCACAGTGTCTGTCAGAAACTGCTGCTAAAATTCACTCCTCCAGGTCACTGTTACACTTGTGTTAGCATACAAAGGCTGACATGGTGCAGTCGTTAGTCATTTGATCCTTCTTTGATAATTGGGCTAGGCTGGGGTTTATTTACACCTTTATTTTGATGTGAGGTGTAAGTTGTCAAGGTTCTAGTAAAAGCATAACAATTGCATTGCCTGGAAGTGCAGTTTCTAGTGTCTATCAAATGGTCAGTGACACTCTGGAGATAACTAGTACTTGAAAATACAATCTTTCTTTTATCAAAGGATCTCTGTATCATCTTTTTCATGAAGCCAGATTATAAGTACATGGCAATGAACATCTCCTTTGACAAATACATTTATAAAAGTATAGATTAAAGTCATTTACTTTATAACAGAAGGCTATGAAGGCAATGATGAGACAACAGATCCTTTATGAAGTAGGAAATCTTGCCATTTTTCACTTTTATGCCATGCCACGTTTTCATATTTTGTAGTGGCTTGCGTTCCAGCCTTCATTGCTGCCTTCAATTACGCTGATGTTAAGATAGTGATTTATCTGTACAGTATCAATACAATTGCAGGCTGTATAGAAAGCATATAGCATTGGAATATTTGGAAGAATTCTGCTTTTGCTTAGGAGCCTCTGGAAGTATATATTGTAGTATACAGATGGCTGACAAACGTCATCCTTTTTACTAAAAATAAGGTAGCACAGTGAGCAAATACCTTATATCTTTTTAGAATATCTGGTATTCAGTGGAATAGAAAATCAGGTTTCATCTTCCTTATCATAACTTATGCTGTTTCTGCAGAGCCATTCAGACGAAGTGAGCATGTTTTGAGGGTAGTGACAGAAAGTAGCCAAAATCTGTGTGAACTGGAGACTGATGGTGAAACTTCGGACCAGAAGGCTTTGCACAGTGAGGATCCAGTGCACTGCTCAACAGTGCTGCTCTTAGAGTAGAAGTAGTAGGAGTGAAACAAGGACATAATAATCTCTGTGAGAATTGGACTGGTCTTTTGAAGATTTAGAAGTACTACTGTGTTCAAGAGCATTCTTAAGGCAACCCCACATCTTTTGGATTTTTATTATGTGCCATTTATTAAATCACTATCATTGCAGTGAATTAAAAAAAAAATTACACCCCTCCCCCCCCCCCCCCCGCCATGTTTAAATTAGAAAAATAACCAAAATGTATAAGGTGTTTAGGTGGACATAGAAGATGTGTAGGTGGACAGCCAGTTTTTGCCATGATTGCTTTGACTTCATTGTGAAGTGACTACAATTATGCTCAGGTTATTTTATGCTGCATGTCATTGCAGAATCTTCACTGCTCTGATTAAGAGACTAACATCTGTTGTGAGATCTTTTTCTTCTTTCTGCATTATCCATGACTTAATAAATTTTAGACTGTGACAAACACAGCACAGTGCAGAATAATTCATAACACGATCTATATTTGACAGCTGTAATATTTGCATTATTGGTTTTACAATTTATTTATGCATCTTGCACAGCTAATAGCCAATCCCTCTGACTAGGAATATCACACTGCCTTCAATGCCAGATACACACAAGACAATTCAGGGTGTTACCCAAACCCAAGGGTGTCAGGAGAGAATGTGGGTTCATTTCCCTCTTTCCTGCTATAAGCACAGTGTTGGTCAATGTAGGATCAGTCTTTTCTATCCGTCTACCCAGCTAATTTTCTCACATAGACTGTTTTCACCTCTTGTTGCTTCCACATCCTTCTGTCTGGGTGACAGCTTAAATCAGCCTTATTTGTATCCCTTCAAAACGCTTCTGAAATAACCTTCTTGGTAGTTACTGTCCTTTCGTGGAATTTCACCTGTGTTTTTTTTCACACCAAACAGAATATATTTCTGTCTTCACATCTTTTCATAATCATATTCTTGGTTCTGCCACCCACCCAGTCATTCATTACTGAGATGTCGTTTCCTAGTTAAGATATGCCCATGAAGCTTACCTTCGTTCCACTTCTTACAGATCCTCAAGGAAATAGCATTATGCTTCCCATGTGATGGTCCTCAGGTTGACATCTGTAAACTGCATCTCAGTTCCTACACCTCAAAAATTGCAAAAAAATTGTTACTGAGATGCAGTGGATGAATTGTTAAACTTCTCTCTCTCTCTGAGGGGATATACTGTTCTGTTATTCAAAATTGAGGAGCCTCCTGTTCAGCTTTTTACATAATTTTATGCATTCTTAGGAACAGATTTTCAGAAAGAAAAATCCTTGTAAGTAGCGACTGTGTGTATCCATTCTACTATTAACCATTTCATCAGTTTTGTATCAGAAACCAATTTTTAAATTTTATTTGTACCTCTTTAGTAATGAAGATTTAATAGTGAGAATAATGTATGAGATAACATGGAAATAAAAGTTGATAATGCTTAGTAGAGGCAACTACATTTTGTAAATTCTGAAAAAATACTGCAAGTAGATGAACAATTAAGTTTTATTATGCACATAGTAATAGTTTTATTACTTTTTTGTGTTAGCATGTTTATGACTATTTAGTGTCTTAAATACTAGGCATGTTACATAATGGAGCCTTTTAAAGGTATGTGTCTTGCAGCCTAGAGTTTAGTTCTTGGTTGTTATGTTTGAATCGGGTCGCCGTTCATGTAAATGCCCAAGGGAAATTGTCTTTTAGGTAGAAATTTTAAGATGACTCCTGATTTGTCAAATTGTGAAAGATCTGTTGTTTGTTTGTTTGCTTGTGTAATGTTTGTGTTTTTGTTGTAGTCCTTCATATGTGAGATGAGATTCCTTTAAAAGTTATGATGCCATTACCTCATCCTTCTGCAAATGCTTTCTAAAGCGTTGCCTCAGTGCCCGCAGAACTCTGTAGGCAGGTGGCAAGCTGAGATTTCCCCTGCCACACAAAACAGGCTGTTTTTCTGTAGCGGCAAATTCCCATTCTTCCATCAACATCTTTTGCTCTCCTAATATGTCTTGTTTGATAACTTGATTAGGAATTACCAGGAACAGGTTCAGTCTGGTGGTTTTGCGTTGTGTTGTGTTTGTTTTTTTCCCCTCACTGTAATGGAGACCAGATGTCTCTGCCTATACCCAGAGTTATGGTCTGAAGAATATGGTTATTGAACAGCTTTAATAGTCTCCTATGAGAGTTACACTCTCCAGAATAGTTAAACTCTTTCAGAAATTTGTTATACTTTGTTAATAGTTTGTCTGAGTCCAGAATTTGGTGCTCGCCCTATTAGATACTTGCATTCCTTCAGAAATATGGCTTCTAGAAATGAATATACAATCATTCTGCGTTTAAGGTTAGCGTTAGGTGCCTTCTTGAGTTTTGAGGGTAGGAGCTAGGCTCCTAAATAATGCCGTGGTTTTGAAAGTGTCACCCTTCTTTTTTTGCACCAACATAAAAAGTGTTTTGATTTGGAAGACAATTTGTGCATTTCTCCCAGTGAAAAGAAACCAAAACAGAGCTGGTTCTGATCATTGCAGAAAGACTTCTGCTCCAGTGTGATAAGGTGTTTTTTTAGGATCCAGACATGAGTTCATCAGACAATAATTACTGGTTGTCAGGCAATAAGCAGATATCTGCAAAGCTTTCGTTCTTCCATAAGTAATATTAATTGTAAATTATAAAAATTAAAGATTTCAATATAAACTCAGTTGTTCTTTGTGTGTAGAGATCAACAGTAAAAGAAAATAAAAATTGTTACTACGTGTGGAAAACTTGTTAACTATTTCTTACTGTGGTAACAATCTAAAGAATGACTAGTCCTTTCCTTTCTTAAAGCAATAGTATTGAAAAGTGTTGTATATTTATGTTCATTGCTCAGATACCACTTTTTGTTTTGAATGGTACATAACGGGAAAAGCAGACAAGTAAAAACAGGGGATGGATTATTTCATATTCACTGAAAACAAGTGATGCATTTTTCTTGTCTTATTCCCTTTGGTTTCATAATGGTGTGTTTCTTGATCTGAGCATATTTGGTGGAACCTGAATCTCAAAAGAACCCTTTAATCTGGCAGGTATGCAAGTTTTGTAGCGTTGGATCTAGTGCTGTACTCATCTGTAGAGAACTTCGTGATCCAATCTTGGCCTTATTCATAAGCATTAAGGAGGGTCTTCAACAGATATTTAGTCATCTAATTCCTCTTAATTTTGGTATGAATTAAGCACTTGAATTTAGCCCTGGATTTTATAGACATTTATTTTTTCTTAAATATCATGGTTTTAGAATGTATCTGTTTGCACTGTTTTTATATTTGCATTTAATGTAGTATATTTTCACAGCATGTTTTGTGCTGATGCCAGTGGCAACCAGTTGCAATCTTAATGGCTGCTGTCACACAAGTAAAAGATTCTGCTCCAGTTTGATGATGTCTTTTGTTTACCCTATTCTGCACTGCTTATAATTTGTCAGCTAAATGTTTCTATGGTCGCCTACACAGAGCTTTCTCAGATACTTCTCCTTCAATAAGGAGCGTAGTTTCTTCTGAAACATTTCTTTTCAAATCCATGGAATTTGTCTTTAGGAAATGTTTTCCATACGGTGTGAGGAAGAGATGATTAATAGAAGAGTATAGACAACAACCAAAATATGCTATAGAACAGAAAGGTAAATCTGCAAATTTTCCATTTCCTCTTGGCAGATAGCCAGGCAGCTACTTATGAAAAGTTACATTATTCCAAGATTTTTCAGTTAACTACATGAATAATTACACCATTTTTGTTTGCACATACTGGAATCTGTCTTTCTATTATAACAATAGCCCAGCTTTCGATTTGTGTGCTGCAGTTTTAATTGGTAAAGATGTTTGCTGTAGCAGCATACATCTTTTGAAATAGAGCAGCATACATCTTTTGATTAATGAAGGCTAAGTCACTGGAGTCTTCATGTTAGCAGCATCGATTTCTAGGCAGAAAAGCAAGAAAAGAATGCAGAAAGAATAACAAGCTTATTATTATTCCATGTCACTTATTTGCATGTTGAGGTTCCAAAATCTGAATTTTTATGTGCCATTCAAAGAATATTTTCTATTAGCAAGTTGTTGATACTTCTTTTGGTTTGATTACAGAATGATGTGTTTTTCCTGCACTGTTCTACACTACTGGTAGATAGATGTATGGACTCAAATGTAATGCCATATGATTTTTTTTTTTTCCTCTAAAAGCTGAAATTAATTCTATAAAAAAATTATTTCATGTCTGTCTGTGCAATTTCATTTGCAGAAGTATTTTAAAGTACGATGTTTATCTGAATTGCTGAGACAGTTTAGGTTGACCTTGCTTGACTTATGCCTTGGGCTTCCTAGGATTCACTAGCAAATACCACTGTGGCATTCAACATGTAGCCTATGCTTAAACTTCATTATATGAAGGATATAATATGATATAATTGATTGTTTTTGTTTAGTTCTGCCTTTGGCAAGTTCCGTGCAGGATCTGATCTTTATACCCTCATTTCATTTATCTGCTAAAGCTTCCTTTATCAGGTAAGGCTGCTTTGCAGTAACACTAACCAGGCTGTGTACTGCAGGCTTTCTTCTCCAAAGCTTTGCTGCTTTGTCCTTTCTTCCCCCATCCCTGAGATATTAGAGCTGTTTTTGAGAATCTGCAAAGACTAGCAGCAAGAATAGATAAAACATACAAATTACCTCTCAGGTTTTATTCTTTGTTTTTACACCTTCATAAAGCCCGTAAGGAGAGTCTATTAAGGAAATTACATGTCCACAGGCAAAAGGCAAATATGACCTAATCTTAACCCCACCTATTATATTCAGTTAAAAAAAATACCCAAACCTGGAATAAACTTGAGAATCACTAAATGTTCTTAATACACCAGGCTCTGATCCATGCAGGCATAAGATAATGTCTGCATAAGTATATTAAGTATACCTGGGACTGTTCTTTGGTACTGAAACTAAGTGGTGTGAAAATTGCTACATCCATGCTATTAATGTCCCCTGCCCTCCAAAAGAGAGGGTGCGTGCAGACTTTTTATTGTGATTAGTCCCAGGTCTTGGATAGAAGGCTCTTTAGCAGTGCCCCAAAATTGTCTGGAGGAGTGCTAGTGAGTCCTGCCAGGTTCATTCTGTCCATTGGGTTGTATGGTTGGTCAATTTCAAGTTCACAGGATACTCCTTGACACTCAGGGATTTTGTGATTTGAAGAGAGCATTGGTTAGCTTGTATTACAAAACTAACTCCTACACTTCTGCTTTTTTGTAGTAGTTTGGGCTCATGTGGAAGAAAATAGGCTTTTCAGTGCCCATTCACATCCCCTCCACTGTCATTCCTGTTAGTTGGTGCACCTGAGGGTACACGCTCTGTCACAGTTGTCCTGTGTGTCCTCATCCTTCCAGGAGGCAGGAAGAATTGCCAGGCTCTGGAACGTCTGGTGGTTTCCACTTTGATGCCTGAGAATTGCCAGCCTCAGCTTTTTCTCTGTAGTGTCAATTTTAGATCTAAAGGCACCATTTAAACATATGAATATTGAGTAAGAAGCAAGGTTTGCTACCAAGTTAAATTTAGCTCACAGAGACAAAAGTTAGTGTGTATATAAACATTTCATATAAATATATGTATTTTTATATAGAAAGCATAAATTAGTATTTAACAGTAAGAGTTCAGCATGGTTAATCAGTGGGAGGGTCTATGTTTGCCCATTTCTTTTTTAGCTCCTGTTCAGAAACATTTCCGTTTCTCCTCTTTTTGATGTCTCTGCTTCTTCACCCCCTCAGGTAGAGTCTTCAGATCTGTTACCTTGATTTCTCATGTCCTGCCTGATAAATTGTTGTCTTCAAACAGGTGATCGATGGAGTATGACATGAACTTTTGCCTTTCCTCTCTCTTCTTTTTTTTTTTTTCCTATTACCTAGAATGATGCTCTCATCTCTTTTCTTGTTTTTTTTTCTGCTTCCTGTTTCCTTGAATGTGTCTCATGGCCATGTTCTGACACCTTTCTCTCCAGATTCTCAGATTGCTTGCCTTCAAGCTTCATCCTGGGTTTCTGGTTTTCCAGAAACATTTTATAATGCAAATGAAGCTGTATCTGTTGTCTAATGCCTTCTCTTGTACAATAATCAGCAAGCTGTCTGAGTGCTTCATTTAGCTTTTGAGAATTAAATAGTCTTGTAAGTCAAGAAAGGTTTTTAAACAATTGGAGGCTTCTGAAAAAACAAACCAACCAGAAGAAAAACAAAGTGTCAGTGCCACTTTGTATCTTGTCTAACCTACCCCTCTCTTAAAAAAACAAAACCAAAGATACCACCCCCCCCAAAAAAAGGGAAAAAGAAACATCACCACCACCACCACCCCCCATTTAGTTATTTTTCTCTTAATATTGCTTCTTGTCCTGGTTTCAGCTGGGGTAATTTTCTTCCCAGTAGCTAGTGCAGTGCTGTGTTTTGGCTTTAGTCTGAGAACAGTGCTGATACACCAGTGTTTTAATTGTTGCTGGGTAGCACTTACCTTGATCAAGGACCTTTCAGTCTCATGCTCTGGCAGTGAGGAGGGGCACAAGAAGCTAGGAGCTGGGAGGAAGCAGAGACAGGACACCTGGCCCATACTAGCCAAAGGTGTATTCCATACCACAGCACATCATGCCCAGTATATAAACTGGGGGGAGTAACCCAGAAGGGCCAGACCACTGCTCTGGTCAGGCTGGGTATTGGTTGGCGAGTGGCGAGCAATTGTATTGTGCATCAGTTGGGTTATTGCTTGGTTTATTGTGGTTTTTTTTTGCGTTTTTTTTCCATTTTAATTTCATATTCTCTCCCCTTGTTGTTCCCCTTATTAGCATTCTGTTGTATTTTAGTTATTAAACTGTTCTTACCTCAACCCATGGGATTTGGATTCTTTCAGTTTTCCTGATCCCATGGTGGGGATGTGAGTGAGTGGCTGCATGGTGTTGAGTTACTGGCTGGGCTTAAATTGTGACACTTGTACATTCTGTTTTTGTACGTGTGTGTAAAGACACGTATTTTTTCTCAGATCATCCTTCTTAACAAGTACTTCTAAAATGAACATTAATATTCTCAGTCATCTGGCTGGACAGCCATAATGATGTGTGTGTGCAAGAAGTGACATGCTCCCAGCGATTATCAGCAATTTTACCTTTCCAGTACTAAGACTGCTGGATATTTTCTGATGGAAACAAAAATCTCTCTTCTGTTTTCATTACTGCATAAAAATGAAATGATGGATTTGGGAGTGCTGTCAGCTATTGTTATTGGTGGTATCTGTTCTAAAACAAAGGGAAAGCTGTATGACTTTTATCAGCATTAAAAAAGCCCCAGCAATATACATACCAAGTCCCGATGGAGTACTCTTTGTATAAAATGGTTAAATTTGTTGAGAAAAGAAACACTTCCACAAAAATACTGATTTCATTATTAGCTCAGTATCCAAATACAGTTCTTATGTTGGGCTGAGCCTGAGCAGATCTGTTTTCATAGAATCAGCTAGGTTGGAAAAGACTTTTAGGGTCATCAAGTCTAGCCATTACCCCAAGACTGCCAAGACCATCACTAACTCTTGTCACTGTGGGCCTCATCTACATGTTTTTTTTAACACCTACAGGGATGGTGATTCCACCACTGCCCTGGGCAGCCTGTTCCAATGCCTGAGCATCCTCTCTGTGAAGAGATTTTTCTTAATACCCAATGTAAACCCCCCCGGGGGCAGCTTGAGGCCCTTACCTCTTGTCCTATCACTTGTTACTTGGGAGGAGACACTGTCTCACACCTCACTACAGCCTGCTTTCACATAGCTGCAGAGAGTGATAAGGTCCTTCCCTGAGCCTTCTCTTGTCTAGACTAAACCACCCCAGGTCCCTCAGCTGTTCCTCATCAGATTTGTGCTCCAGACCCTTCACCAGCTTTGTTGCCCTTCTCTGGACCTGCTCCAGCACCTCAATGTCTTTCTTGTACTGAGGGGCCCAGAACTGAACACAGGATTCGAGGTGCAGCCTCACCAGTGCTGAGTACAGGGGGATGATCACTGCCCTGGGCCTGCTTGGCCACACCATTTCTGATACAAGCCAGGATGCCGCTGGTGTTCTTGGCTGCCTGGGCACAAGCTGATTCATGTTCAGCCACCAGTCAGCACCCCCAGGTGCTTTTCCACTGAACATGTTTGCAGCCACTCTTCCCCAAGCCTGTAGCACTGCATGAGGTTGTGGCCCAAATGCAGGACCTGGCGCTTTGCCTTGTTGAGCCTCATAGCACTGGCCACAGCCCATCAATCCAGCCTATGCAAATCCCTCTGTAGAGCCTTCCTACCCTCCAGCAGATCAACACTCCAAGCCAACTCAGTGTCATCCACAGATTTACTGAGGGTGCACTCGATTCTTTCATCCAGATGATCAGTGAAGATATTAAACAACACTGGCTCTAACACTGAGCTGTGAGGAGCACCACTAATGATTGTTTGCCAACTAGATGTGATACCATTTACCACCACTCTTGGGCTCAGTTTCAACTTGGCCAGTTTCCAAACCAGCGAAGTATCTATGTATCCAGGCCATGAGCAGCCAATTTGTCCAGGAGAAAGCTGGGGGAAAGAGTGCCAAATGCTTTACTTAAGTCCAAACAGACAATGTCCACAGCCTTTCCCACATCAACCAGGTGGGTCACCTTATCATACATCAGGCTGGTCAAGCAGGACCTGCCCTTCATGAACCCATGCTGACCGGTCCTGATCCCTCCTCCCACGTGTGCTTTATGATCTCGCTTAGGATTATCTGCTCCATGACGTTCCCTGGTACTGGGGTCAGGCTGACAGGCCTGTAGTTTCCAGGGCCTTCCTTCCTTCCTTCCCTCCCTTTTAAGTAGAGAGGTGTCATGTTGGCCAACTTCTAGTCCCCTGGGATCTGCCCACTTGTCCTGGGTTCAGCAGTAGCAGTCATGTTTCTCCTTCTTGGTAGCTGGTGCAGTGCAGTGTTTTGACTTTCGGCCTGGGAACAGAACTGATAGCGATGTTTTGGTTTGGCCAAGGACTTTGTGAGCCTCATGCTCTGCCAGGGAGGAGGGGAAGCCGGGAGGAAGCAGAGACAGGACACCTGACCCAAACTGACCAAAGAGGTATTCCATACCACAGCACGTCATGCCCAGGAGGTAACTGGGAGTTAGCCGGAAGGGCTGGGAGACTGCAGGGTTGGAGGAGGTATCGGTCAGAGCTTGGTCGGGCTTGGGGGGCAAGTTATCGGTCGGCTGGTGCTGAGGTGTTGTATTCTCTTCCCTTGTTATTTCCTTTATCATTATTATCACTGGCGGTAGCAGTAGTGATTTGTGTTATACCTTAGTTACTAAACTGTTCTTATCTCAACCCGTGGGAGTTGCATTCTTTTCAGTTCTCCTCTCCGTCCCTCCGAGAGCAGGGGGAGGGCAAGAAAGGGGGGGGAGTGAGCAAACGAATTACCTGACTGGGTTTAAACCACGACAGTTCTTTTTGGCGCCCAACGTGGGGCACGAAGGGTTAACGACAGATCTGACTGGATTAATAGTCACTCGTCACAATGCTGATTTATTGGCTCTCAGAGTTGTTCTTGTTGATCTCACAGCTTCAGAATGTTGTAACTTACTTAGAGCCGGTATTCGCTGTGTTAGTGTTTATCAAGTATGGGGCCTGGGCTAAGGTTCTTGTCTCACTGTGCTTTATGGCAATGGCTTGTAATACGGGCGGGCTCCAGCAGCAGGGCGGGACGGACGTGGCCGTGGACTTGTACCTGGCCGTCCGGCTGCTCTTCACCGTCCTGGCCCTCGCCCTCGCCTCCATCTTTGTGAGGCTGCGGGGAGCCGAGGGGGAGCGGCCCCGGGAGCCGGCGGCAGCCGAACCGGCCCGGGAGAGCGGCCCCGGGGACCAAGCGGCGGCGGGAGCGAGGCCGGAGGCCGCGAGGGGACGGCTGCCGGTGGAGGAGGTCGGGGCGGTCGAGGAGCGGAAGGAGGCGGCTGCCGAGCAGCGGGAGAAGGCGGCGGAGGAGCCGAGCCCCGCGGCCGAGCCGAGCCTCGCGGCCGAGCCCAGCCCCCCGACGGCCGAGAGCATTCCCCGGAAGCCGCCCGCCGAGCCCCAGGAGGATGCAGGAGACCACGCAGCATTTCCCAGCAAGGCAGAGGAGGAAGAGCTGGACTCAGGAAAAGAGAAGCTGGCGGTGGGAGAGCCGGCAAGCACAGCAGCTACACCAGCCCCAGTGACAAGTACAGCAGCTACACCAGCCCCAGTGACAAGCACAGCAGCATCGTTTGAGAGTTCTGAAGGTTTTGAATGGCCTTTGGGTATCCTTGGGACCTGCCTGCTGATTGTGATGGGGATCAGCATGTTGGCACACACACAGACTGTGTTCTACCCACAACCATTTTGTCTGATCTCAGAAGTTAAGCAGAGTCAGGTTTGGGTCTTGTCTGGGGTTAGACGACGATGCAGGGGGACCAAGAGATTTTCCCCAAGGCTGGACAGTTATGAGTGACAGGGTGTGTGGGACAGTATGGACAAGTATCTAGTCCACTGGGCCCCTCCAGTGCTTTGGAAGCATTGGAGATGGAAGGCAGCTGTATGGAGTCCCCAGCAGCAAGCTGCAGAAACTGCTGAAGGGGACAGTGAATTATTTTAAGCCTGGTGGGCCCATGGCACTTCAGGCCGTCAGAGCAGAGATGCCACACAGAGATGGACTCATGATCGAGGGGTGGCGTTAGCAATGGACACTATTGCCCAGGTTATTCATGAGTGTGAACACTGCACACAGTCTCTCCTGCTCTGGAAGACTGTTACAAGAGATGGAGCCTGACGTCATGGACCAGATGGACTCAGCAGCTTTATAGCTACTGGTCCATGCACTTAGATAAGAGTGATGGTATATTGAAAATGTGGGATCTGAGCATAACGTGAATGGTATGGAATAAGGGGTGGATAATGTCCTGGGTTCAGCAGTAGCAGTCATGTTTCTCCTTCTTGGTAGCTGGTGCAGTGCAGTGTTTTGACTTCCGGCCTGGGAACAGAACTGATAGCGATGTTTTGGTTTGGCCAAGGACTGTGAGGCTCATGCTCTGCCAGGGAGGAGGGGAAGCCAGGAGGAAGCAGAGACAGGACACCTGACCCAAACTGACCAAAGAGGTATTCCATACCACAGCACGTCATGCCCAGGAGGTAACTGGGAGTTAGCCGGAAGGGCTGGGAGACTGCAGGGTTGGAGGAGGTATGGGTCGGTGCTTGGTCGGGCCTGGGGGGCAAGTTATCGGTTGGCTGGTGCTGAGGTGTTATATTCTCTTCCCTTGTTATTTCCTTTATCACTATTATCATTGGCGGTAGCAGTAGTGATTTGTGTTATACCTCAGTTACTAAACTGTTCTTATCTCAACCCGTGGGAGTTGCATTCTTTTCGATTCTCCTCTCTGTCCCTCCGGGAGCAGGGGGAGGGCAAGAAAGGGGGTGAAATGAGCGAACGAATTACCTGACTGGGTTTAAACCACGACACCACTAGATTTGAACTGCTGATAGATGATGGAGAATGGCTTAGCAAGCCCCTTTGCCAGCTCTTTCAGCACTTAAGTGCAGTGGAACAGGTAGTCTTGCAACATGGTGTGCTCCTGGAAATTTTCTTCTTTTTTTTGAGAATGAGCCCATGGCATTTTCTGAACTTGAGAGGCCGTTTCTGGTGCTAATCAAGACAACTGACAAACTCTTCAGCATACTTGAGTCAGTGCAAGTTTGCTCAAATTCTTTGTCTTTTGCACCGTTAAGAAGAGGAACAGATTGACAGATGTTTCTTTTTACCAGCTGCTGAGATTGTCAATGGCAGACGTGTAACAAGATGAAAGGCTTGTTAGTCTGAGACATAAGATGCAGGCAAACTGAGTGATTTCCTTTAACATTTTCATTATGAATTGCATTTTCCCTGTTTATTAAATATTTCATGATATGCAAGCTGCAGCAGCATGAGCTTTTTCATCTGGGCATGATGTTTGCTGTGAAGCAGGACAGTTCTCAAATCTGGCCAGCCTTAGTGACCTCACTACTGTTTTGTCAGTGTGCTGGAAAAAAAGATCTCAGCAGAATGACTTCTTTGTATGTCTGTTAATGAACAGTAATAGTGAGGTAATTCAGGAAGGTGACATATAAACTGGAAGAGACAGAAAGGAATAAAGATGTTACCAGATACACAGAGCTATAACAAGCATTTTCATTAGCTTGACAATTCTAAGCATGGCAGTTCTTTCTCACGCTTACAATCAAAGGCTTACCTGCCAGCTACCTTTACTGGAGGAAAGAATTGCTTCTAAAGAAAGGAGAGCATACACTGGATTTGTATTGGTGAAAACAAATAGGCTGAAAAGTATTGCTCTTCAGCTGAAATTTAATGTCTCCGTTTACTTAATTTTCTGAGTTCTTTTGTAGTTCTTTATCGTGTTCTATACAAATAGTCATATAGATTTCATAATGCCTTACCTGGATGCTGTATGTTATTCACTAAGCAGTAAATACAGATATCCTGTTACCTGAGAAACGTAATGAAGAGCATGCATAATGGCAGCCTATGGCCTCCTAGATCAAATATAATTTTTTTTACATTCCCTCCCGTTCATACAACCTGTACTTACGCATTTTTAAGGTATTTAGTATTCTCAAGTCCTAGGGGAAAAACAAGAGTATTGAAATGTCTTTTATGGTCATTTAAAGGAGAAATTTCCAAGGAAATACTTGTACAGTTAAGTGGTCTGTTTGTCTGCCGGGCTCTTTGTCCCCATGTAATTTTTTAACAAGCCTAATTTCAAGCTTACATCCATATAAGGGTAAAAATCCAAACACGTGAAGTTCTAACATGTTAAGAAGGAAGTCTGGTCATTGTGTCTAGAGGAGATACTCTAAATAGCAGCTGTGTGTAGAGAGAGCATGGTAGCTCAGACCCACATCCATTATGAAGGGCAGCAAACGAATGCTTAAACTAAACCCTGAGTCAGTCAAAATATCTGCTGTCTCCTTGTCCACCTAAGCAATTGAGAGATCTGGGAGGAAGAAGAAATAAGGATATCACATACAAGGACAGGTAATGAAAGATACTGTTCACAAACCTAAAGGAAACTGAAATTAATTTGTAATTCTCTTTTTACCATATATCCGTAGTAATGACAACAAGGTAAAAGCAATGCATGGGGTCAGATATTTAGAAAAGAGTCATAGAAGACCTTAGACTTCTGGAATGACTGGCTCTTGGGAAAAAAAAAAGTTGTTTCCCACAGAGCTAAGCCCAGTCTTTTCAAAACTGATAATATAGTGAGTTGCACTGTGCCTGAGGAGTAAACTGACTTCTCCCAGGATCTGGCATAGACTTTAAAGCTTTAATGTACCCTGGAACTCAGGCTAGGAAGTACCTTGAAAATGGGTGCTATTGCTTTGAATTTGACTTTAAATGATGAAAAGCTGTGCTTGGGAGCTGAGAATATATTTGGTTTTAGGAGACATTGCTGTTACAGCTGCAGCACTTTGGAGTTGAGAACAAGAAATGCCTCTTTTTGACAGGGTGAAAAAGCAGTACTTGGCCACTTTATGCCAGTGTGAGGTCTTCCAGACAGCTGGAGCTAGGAGTATAATGCCCAAGTATCGTTTGTGGATATCCACTTGTGTAAGGGCTCAGCAAGGGTTCAAACTCAATATTAGACTGTAGCAAATTGGCAGCTGTGTAGATTCATCATAAACAGGTTTCATTGCTGTTGGGCGCTTCTTGGGTTTCTTGCCAAGTTTTCTGACTGTCGGCACTCCTGCTTACTCTGGATTTAGTTTTATCTAAAAAAAATCTAGTCTTCGTGAGTGAGCTTGCTTGTGATGCGTGAATTCTTGGCATGTGAATCCATACTGTCTGGTTAGTACAGCTGCTGACATGGATCTTAACTCTCAAAGGTTTTGTGGGTTTGTTTTTTTTTACTGAATAAGAAGTAAAGGAAAAAGAGACTTCGCATCATCGATTTCTATATACATGCCAGGAGCATACACAGTACTCATATTATTTGAAAACAGTACCCTGTCTTCCCTCTGACGAGGTAACAGACTTGCCTGTTCAGCAGTGACAAAGTGGATTGCAGGCAGGTTCAGACAAGTTTTCTTCACCTTTTAAAATTGGTTCATAGAAAAGTAGTTGGAGGAATTGAAGGATATTTACAGGAAATGAAACAAGTCTCCTTGACATCTGTACTTCTTAATGTATTGTTATGGCCTCTACAATGCAAACAAGTAGTCTCAAGGCAAGCTGATAAGCCTGTGAAAAACATGCATCTTGTTTGCTGCAATATCAGGTTGTAATACCCCTCTAAGGATGAGTTCTGCTTCCTTGTGTCAATCTGCAGTGATGAAATTACATTACCTGGTGCTAACGTGTTTTCTTTCCTATGAATACAAGTTCTCTTACTTGAAATTTTCTTTTCTAAATTTGCCATAGAGACTCCTATTTCCAGGCTGGACTTGGATGTCCTACTCTTCGTTGAATAGTGTGTGGATACTTGGTTTATATTCAGTCATAAGAATGGCCCTCATCTTGCCTCAGTTGCCAAGTGCTCTTTCCTGCATAAATAAATAGTAGCCAAGAACACTTGGTGTCAGTTAACTAAAACTAATATGTAGTTTCTAAACCTGTCTGTACTTGTTCCTACTTCTGACATGATTACTGGGCTGTTTCTGTATCCTTACGTTATGGCTGTTCCATTAAACTAGGACAGGAGTGCTACAATGGCCCAACCATTGGCATGCCCCCTGTCATGTCAGCAGCTAGTATTTTAGCAGTCAGTGCTTAGACATGACTTGAAGAGTAGCACAGATGAGGAAAAACTAATGAGTGTGGTGGGGGCATGAGTGTGTTCTGTCAAATTTGTTGAAAATTCTGCAGAAAAAGTCACAGGAGACTATACAATAAAAATCTCTGTAGATTAGTAAAATATCTTAAATTTGCTTGTTTTCTCCACTACAGCTTCGTCAGTTTTCACTGTACATTTAGAAGTGTGTGAATTTATGTTGCTGCATAACAGCAGCAGTATTTTTTGATTTTGCTGACATTTTCCTCTGAAGAGGCAGTATGGGGAGGTTGATCATCTTTTAGTGTACATCACTCATCCTCTGGAGTAGGGATCTGTTTGTAAAGACTTCCAAGTGGAGGCTGAGAGCAAATATATGCTCTCCACTGGGTTTGTGAATGAAGGCTTACATGCCTTTCTGCTGTTGGATATCACTAGTTTAGTCCTTAATTAAAATGCCAATTTATCCAAAAGGTATTATTTGTAGTTGTTGCTCTCAGTCTGAAATAAGGTAAATGAAAATGTACTTCAATGGAAGCAGATCAGTAATCTTCCATTGTGACAGGAATTATGAAATCCTGGTAACGCTTCGTAAATACCTGAACATCATTAAACTTGACACTTGCCATAAACAAACTTAATGTGTACGTTAGTTATATAGTATTAATAAGCACCTGGATAACTTTTCTGTAAATGAACTCTTTTGTCATGAAGCAATAAATGTTTAAAAGAGAATGTCATTGTAGGCAGGTAAATGCAATCAATATGATCATATATATATATACATATATATATATATACCAACACTGAGTCTTTGGTTTCCTTCTTTCATGCTTTTTTATCAGTTATAAATAACAAGTGTATTTATGTGTAACTATTCAATTTGTATCAGAGTATGTGTACACAGAGCCAGTATTTTCCATATGCTGACAGAAGCACATTGAGAAGCAAAGGTCATGTTCTAAGGCACTCTAAAATCTCTTCCACCTCTCAGCAATTCCTCACATTTACTTGGGGTTTCATCCTCTTTTCCCCAGTGAACTTAAGTTTTCCTGTCAGACTTTCAAGTACAGTTGACTTTGAGATCTGAAATCACATCCTGAATGGAAACTACTGTTTTGAAGGTTTGTAAACTCCTTTCAGATACTTTGATAACTGTGTGAACAGAAGTTATTAGCTCATTAGTGGCGTTGCTAGCAGTAAAAACGAGAGGTCAGTGAGAAGAGTCAACTCCAAGCAAAATTTTATACTGGTTCTTCGCTTCAGTAAGTGGCATCTTTTCATAATTTTCAATACTTTCTACTTCCAGATGTTAGTCTTCTGTAGCTGTTCTACTTCACAGTACAGAAAAAACACAAAAAGGCTAAGTAATATTGCCAGCTGTTAATCTCTCTCTTGCTCTGAGGGCAGAGTAACAGACGTTTTATCACTAGTAAGTTCTAGGTCTGAACAGAGAAAAAGAATATATTTCCTCCTTTCTAGAAGCTGTGAAGAGATGGAAAAACTTGCTTTCTGCAAGTTGCTTCAGCTCGGCAGAGCCACCCTTTCAAGAGTATCATCAGCTTTCAGATAGTCAGGGATAGGTAATGAATATCTCCCTGGGGGGACTTACTTACAACTTCATTGATTGATTCATCTTTCAGCCTTACTTTTCTGTTCCGCACCATGCACTATGTAGCACAGCATTGATGTTTTCTCTTCAGATTAATCCAGAAGAGCACTTCAGCATGTCTTAAAGTGCCTTCTTGAATGGAGTTTAACACAGTGGAAGCTTTGTTGACAAAGAACTGCTTTCTTGTTCTTACACAACATAGCAACACAGTTTCCTAGGATGTTTAATACAAGGACACCTAGAGTTACGTTAAAAAAAAAAAAAAATACACTCTTGATATTTTTGGTGCTTTTTGCTTTCTTTTTTTTTTTTTCTGGTCTGAATAAGTCTTAATGCTCTCTACTTCCTCTTCTTCTGAGTAGTTTCTTTCACTTCTGTTTCTCAGAAGAAAGAAACACAGGATTAAATAAAAATATATCCGCGACTTTCAAGTTTACCTTTCATCTAACTGATGGCATATTCATAATACTATCTAAGCTGCTCTGAAGGTAAGAGGTAAGATGGGAGAACTGTACTGAGTTCAGCTACTTAGTGAACTGCATGTTGTAGTTCTAGCAATACAACAGCTGCCAGCAATAAACTTTCATTTTTGTTTTCTTGTTAATTCTCTTTGGGTTTTAGTCAATCAGTTCTTTGTATCTTTTACTTCTTTTATACCTAAATTATTACATTTTGTTAAAAAGGTTTCCTGAGGACGTGGGGCTTATGCAGTCATGCTGTTTCTATGTCCTTTTCTAACTGTATCTGCAATAACATTTAAGTATTTTGGAGAAGTTCAGGAAAATTTGACAAACAATACAGGTCTGAAAGGTATTGCATTTACAGGATCATGGGATAGTTCAGATGTGAAGTGACCTCAGGAGGTCTCTAGTCCAATGTCCTTCTCAAAGCAGGGCCCGCTATGGGGTCAGACTGGGTCATTCAGGGATTTATCCAAGTGGGTCTTGAAAGCCTCTGGAGGAGGAGATGGCATATCATCTGCAGCACTGCTGGGCTTTCCTCAAGGTGAGGAAATTTTTCCTTATACCCAGTGCAAACCTTTCTTATTTTATCTTTACCATGTTGTCTCTCATCCCCATTACACACTGCTATGAAGAGCCTGTCATCCCATAGGGATGGAGGAGCTGCTGTTAGGTTCCCCAAAGCTGTCTCTTATTGACAATAAACAAGTCCAGCTCCCTCAGCCTCTCCTCACAGAGCATGTGTAGACAAATTCAGTCCATACCTATCTACAACAGGTGGCATAGATAGTAGATTTGACCCACAGTTTTCCTACAGGTGTTAAGCTCATCACTAGTGGAGGTATTGCTTTATCTGTGTCAGTTGTAATAGGAATTACTCCATTATCCTCTCTGAATCATCCCAATGAGCTGTGTGAGCTGGTGAGTGTGTGTATGTGTAGTGGAGGAATGTTGTTAGCAGATGCATGTGTTTCTGGGTGAATAAGGTGAGCCGCTGGCTAATTTTTCAGAGCCTGTGGCTGACTGTGCTGTCCTAATGACCCCTCCCAGTTTTCATTAGACGCTGAGTGGTTTTACTTCTAAATTGCCTATCCTTAGGGGTTTGGATGTCCTTTTTGTGACTGGAAACCTCTGAGGATGTTTCATTTAAAACTGAAACACCTTAGACAGATGTCAACTTTCATGTATATTTTGTGTGTTTGCTGATTGAAAACAAACATGGGGATTTTGTGATTTTAGCATCATTGTAGGCATTCAGGATTGCAACTGTGTAGCTTTTTAATGACCTTTAATTATAAAAGACAAAATAAGCCATTGGTGTTGCTGCTACCATGGCAGAAATGTTTCCGCAGGGGGGGTTGGACCAGATGAGCTCTAGAGTCCCTTCCCACCGCAACCATTCTGTGATTTGATGACTCAAATCACATCCAGGTTGCCTGATGTGGAAAGATTTGAATATTTGTATATGCTCATGAACATTCAGATTGTCTAATGGGAGTCTTTCATCCATGAGGCTACCATCGCTTTTTCATTTTACGTTTTCTTTTCCTTTTATTTATTTCTCACTTGCCTTCAGGGGATTTATAAGTGACTGCAATGAAAACGAGCAAACAAAACAGAAGCA
Organism: Pezoporus occidentalis; assembly: GCF_034315485.1. Lineage (NCBI taxonomy): Eukaryota > Metazoa > Chordata > Aves > Psittaciformes > Psittacidae > Pezoporus > Pezoporus occidentalis. The sequence goes on from NW_026914829.1 coordinate 938,435, forward strand.
TGAGGGCTGCAGTGAGTTAAATGTTGGCGTGAAACCAGTTAAAAGTCCTACAGGATGTCTCACACTTCACATACTAGTAATGTCTGAAAAGCATAGTTGAAATAGTTATCCATTAACTTGAGCAAAGACATCACTTCTGTTCCAAAACTTGCACATAGTCTCAAACAAAATGAAAATACAAGACTGGCTGCAAAATGAACCTGCCTCTGGCCAAGGTCAGGCCCATCACTGACTGTTGTAGCGCCTCTGGGATAGCATGTTTAAGAAGGGTAAGAAAGTTACTACACAGGAGCAATTGCAGCCAGAGAGAGGAGTGGGAGTATGTATCAGAAACAGCCCTGCAGACACCAAGGGCAGTGCAGAAGGAGGGCAGGAGGTGCTCCAGGTGACAGAGCAGAGATTCCCATGCAGCCCATGGTGAGGCAGGCTGTCCCTGGCAGCCCATGGATGTCCATGATGAAGCCGATCTCCACCTGCAGCCTGTGGAGGATCCCACACCAGAGCAGTCTGTGAAGAACTGAAGCCATGGGGAGGACACACGTTGGATCAGCTTGTGGAGGACTGTCTCACATGGGGGGGGACAGCACACTGGAGCAAGGGAAGAGTGTGAGGAAGGACCAGCTGAGACAATGTGTGATGACTGACTACAACCCCCATTCCCCTGTGCTGCCGGGGGGGAGGAGGTGGAGAATTTGGGAGTAAAGTTGAGCCTGGGAAGAAGAGGTTGAGTGCTTTGCCCATAACGGTAGTTGCTGAGTGATCTCTCCTTGTCCTTATCTCAACCCATGAGCTTTTTTTGTTGTATTTCCTCTCTCCTGTCCACCTGAGAAGATGAGTGATAGAGTGGCTTTTGTGGGCACCTGGTGTCCAGCCAGAGTCAACCCACTGCAGTAAGATGCAGGGTGGGCTTATATAATTCCTGTATAGCATAAAGGGATGTGTAGATTTCATTTTTTGGTAGGTTGGACAGGCTGACGAGGAGAACATTATTTTTTGATGAGTTTTGACATGACTCTGAGCATAGCAAAAAGATGCTTTTACTGTGGAAAGCCTAATTTTAATGGAAAAGCTAGATTCATGACAGAAGTTTTGTAATCGGTGTCAAGTACTTTGAAGTGAACTGTAATTAACATCATTTTATTGGCACTGTAAGAGTAAAGCAGGTAGTTTTGAAAAAGTAAAGAGCTACTCACTCAGCTATTCCATTTTACGCTAAGTCAGTGAAGGAAGAAGAAGCTATTCCATTTACAAAAGTCATAAACAGGCTGACAGTATTTGCAGAATTTTACAGCTACAAGTCTGGTGAGTGCTGAAGATCAATTTTGAACATCGTGAAACCCTTTTTTACTGTCAGGGTGACTGTGCACTGGCAGAGGTTGCCCAGGGTGCTTGTGGAGTTTCCCACCTTGAAGATGCTAGAAAGCTGTCTGGTTGTGGTCCCAGGCCACTGTCACTATAGGTAGCTCTGCTCCAGCAGGGGAGGTTGGACCAGATGATGTCTGATTAGGTTAACAGTATGACTCGATGATCTTAAAGGTCTGTTCCAAATTAAATGATTCTATGATTCTAGTTTAATGTATGTGTAGAAATAAATACACTTTCCCTACTTGCCTTCGAAAATTATCTCACTAGTGTTCCCCATGCACCTGAGAAATGCCTTCATTTCATTCCAGTACTTACTGCACTTGCAGCACTTTTCCCCTCTTTTGTTCACATTTGTCTCTCCCCTCGCCACCCCCATAGCACAAACCTTTGTATAATTGTGTTGGAGCTCTTTTAAAAGGAATTCCTCTCTATTAAACATGGCCGAAGTGAGTATTTTACTGCAGAATATTGCTTTTGTAAGCTTGTGCCTAATTGATGTTTGCTGCTTTTCACATTGCTCTCTTCCACTGAATGTGGGTGTATCTTGAGTTCTTCTAGGTGTGTTCTCTGAGAAGTTTTAAAAGAGCTTGTGGCATTCTAGAGGTGTCTGCTGGTGAAAGCTTTAAATAATTTGATTTAGAATAGGTAGCATAAACATCTATGAAAAAATTATGATACGGGCTGTTCTCTTATGTACATTTTTCCTTATGCTTGTTGTAAGTCAAAGAAACCTGTATATGTGATACATATTGCTGCTGCTGTGTTGTTCTTCTCCATGTTTGCTTTCTGGGCCTTAAAAATATGTTTCTAAGACCCACAGCTGTCCCTTTTCAGCTATAATTCAGTTATAATTAACTAATTATAAACATTGCTATTTTCTTTGCTGTCAGTAATGATACTGCTGCAAATGCAGCTTTTTCGGTAGTACCTGTACTGTCAGGAAGCTCTTATGTACTGTATTAGATATTCTTTGCAAGGTAATAAATTGAATTGTTTGTTACACTCCATTGCTTATAGAGCTTTAGGGAATAAACAACTCAAATTATTCAAGTTGACTATATTTTGAGGCTGTTTTTGTAAATTCCATTGAATGTCTTGCATACCATCAATACTATATATAGAATGACTACTTACTGCATTTCTTTAATGAAGAATTGTTTTATGCAAGAATTAACTTTATTTGTTATCTTATTTTGTACAACCTTTAAATAATTCAGAAGCATTTGAATGGAAACTCAGTAATGACAAGATGATTCTTAAGTTTTTTACTACCCTCACTTACTGTTAGCCATTGTAGTGGAATCCAGCTTAATTCTGGTAGGTCACAGTTACAAAAAGAGTATGAAGCTGTGATGATGTAATAGTCTTTAAAACACTTCAAAAGTCTTAGGTGAAGTCTTTAAAAAGTCTTAGACTTTAAAAGATGAATGGAATTGTAAGTCTCATTTTGTCCTGCTCCCACTGAGATCATTTGCCTGCAGTTTCAGCTGGAGAAGAATTAGTTGAGGAGCATGACCTGTGGACCGTCACCAGTTCTGAGAGACAGAGTTGACAGTCCAGGTTTACCAAAGACAACAGTGCATGTCACATGAGTGCAAACAGCACAGGTGTGCAGAGCACAGTCTATATTATAATGTGTATGTTTAAAGTTTCTGGCAATGACAAATACCTTGTCACTGATTTCTCTCTTTTAATATTTTTCAGAAATTGAAAAATTTCAGGGTTCTGAAGGCAAGAAGGAAGATGAAGAAAAGAAATATCTCGATGTTATCAGCAACAAAAACATAAAGCTGTCAGAAAGAGTTCTGATCCCTGTCAAACAATATCCTAAGGTACTGTAAATACAGTCTTAACACAAGTTTAATCTTTCTAATAGAACCATAAAAGTCGTAGGCTTAACCAGTCTGTTGACTCTTAGCATTCAGGCTTCATGATATTAAAAATAAACAAACTTGAAATGAAGCTGCTCTGTGAATTTACCTGTTATTACCTGTTACATGTTCTGATTTCTGTTTCAGGGCCTTTCAGAAAAGCCATTGAAGTGAATGATAATTTTTTTTTTTTATTTCAAGTAGGTTTTGTAGCTGGTCTTTAGGTTAGGCAAGCTGTTGAAATGTTTTCTCACAGTTGCTTTTTTCACGTCTACCATCATTTTAGGACATGAAAGTCCAGTTAACTGAAAAAGTATTCTAGAATAAAGAGAAAATGCTTCAAAAACTCTGAAAAGTCAACATCTTCCTTGTACAGGAGTTGAGGGATTTTCTCTGGTGAATTAAGTTTTAAAATAAAGTAGCAAGATTACTACAAGCTAAGACTTTTGACAGTGTATGTCCCTGTGTATAAAATTTAAATTTTATCTTTCCACCTTATAATTTCTTCATACTTTGTTCTTGTCACTGCTACATACTGTGATTAAAGAGAGCATTTTTTGTTATTGCAGAAGAGCTCCAAATTCAGCGGCTTTTTTTAAGTTTTAAGTTTTTATTTTACATGAAAGACAAAAAATGTTGGGTTTGGTTTGTGTTTCTTTTTTTTTTTTTTTTTAATGTACAGTGTTGTATTTTACCTAAACAGTTATTTGATTAGTATTCAAACTGAAATATAAACATCTCAATTTATCTTCAGAGTATTTTCTTCTTACTGATTTATTATCGCGATATTTGGTTCACCATTAGCCTTGATAATGGCCTCAGCTTTTTGCTTTATACTTTCATCAAGAGCAGTAACTTACAATGGGTGCAAAGCCTATCAAACAAAATGAAAGGTGTAAAAAACTGAGATTCAGTGATTCCATCTGACATTTACCTCCTGACTAGTGAATATAAAACTGAAGTAATGTAATCATCCATCTAGGTGAAGACCTAGAAATGCACACAGGGGTATGAGGAATTAACTTTCTTGCTGCATAGCCTGAGGTTCTGTGACTAGATTTACGGTATTTTGTGTAAATGCTGTAGGTGACTTGAAGCTCTTAATAAGAGTGTAATAGGGCTGTAACTTTATAACATCAGTGTGGTAATTATTCAGAATACTATTTCATGAAGATAGTAGAATGAAAGACAAACTATTTAAAAGACAAATGCAATAATATATACAATATAGTGCCTGAATACGATTAAATTAACCTTCATTTACTTTAATGAGCTTGTTATATTAATGAGTAATAAAAGATATAATGCATTTCTACAGATTTTGAGCAGTGAAGGGGAAAAAAAAAGTCAGTGCAGTAGAAATGCAGTACTCATTCAGTAACGCAAAATACACTCTTGGAAAGTTTCTGTAGCTGATTTGCTAGCAGTATTTTCTGTGCTTGGCATGGAATTATTTCCAGAACTGCAGGTTTCCTGCCACCATCTAGTAACCATCCTGCAAGGACTGCATTCGCCATTTGTATCAAACTGCCAATTGCTGTGGTCTAGTGTCTTTTCTTTTCTTGATGAATTATGTATATTAGGATAATCAAAATCAGTACACAGTGGTGCTTCATATTGTTTTATAAATAATGAAAAAGTAGAAATTGGGTTAAACAATCCCCCCCCTTAATTTTATATATTTAGCAGAATATGGTAATAAAAGCAGTAGATCAGACCTGTAGTTATAAACAAGTAAGAAAATTGCTGTATGATTTCACCTGAGAGGAATTTCTTTTTTAAAAATCTGTATTTTAAATTTTTAATTGATTGTTTGCTGTAAGCTTTTTTTGGCCGGTTTTGGGTAAGCAGGGTTCTGTAAATCTGAAGAAAGTGTCAAAGAGTATAAAATTATGGAAAAAAAAATTCTGACCAGCTAAATAAAAAAAAAATTTATGTGGTTTACAGACTCTCTGTTTAGGCATGAGACTAATCCTTTAAATATATTTTCTCTTATTTTAATTACACGTAGAAGCACAAATTGCTCCAAAGGAACCTGAGGCCTGTTTATTATGGCCTTGAGGGTAGATCCCTTCAATGATAACTGTAGAGTCAGAAGCTGAATTTTATGTTTTGAACAAGATTAACTGAACGCTAAAGGTTTCTCGTGTCTGAATAGCTCTTGAAGTTGCAGAGTAAGTATTATAAAATAGTCTCTACTCAAAAGCCTGTAGTCTGATTTCTGAAATTGCTGGTGCAGACAACAGGAAAATAAAATCAAAGTCTGTGATTAGCAACAGCTGTCTTATGTTACCAGCTCTGTTAAAGATAGACTTCTCCTCTTCTATAAAACAGAGATCTAAAAAGAGGGAAGGCTGTTAGTTGAGAGTTCAGTAATGATGTTTTCTGAGATTAATTATTTTAAATCTCGGCAGCCTAAGTAAAAACATCATCTCATTTAAAGACACTCCTCTAGCTGCAGGAGATCTTTTTAATGTCCTTAGAACTCCTTCTGAAACAGTGATGCTGTGTCTTGTGCTTTGTGATGCTTTCTCCTTTCCCATAGTGCCATTTAATTTTTATTTTTTTTTTTCTGCTTTCATCTATCTGTGAATTCCACCCAAGGTAAGCCAGCAGAAATACTCAGACTGTTTGTTACAGACTATTCTATTTTTTAGCTTTTGTACCTGTTCAGTTTGAAATTTGCATAAAAATACCCAGGGCTTGTTCATAAAGATTTTGCCATTTATCAGTTACATGTTGTATTTCAAGTATATCAAATGCAGGAAAAGAGTGGGTTGTGAAAGAAGAAAAATAAAGTCTGAAGTTATCTTGTTGAAAAACAGAACCCATAATTTAGAGGCTTGGTGGACAAATTTGTTGTTTGCATGTAATACCTAACTATCAGAGAGTCAGCTGCTGTATGGGCTTAGGGTCAAAACGCAAAAACAAGCGTCACTTGCACCTTCAGGTATTGTCATGATTTTATCTTTTTTCCCTAGGAAACCTTGAATTTTCAGTAAGCATTTTTTCCTCATATGAATTACAAAAAAGAGTTATTTTGGTTTGACCCATTACCTCCTTAGCTTGCAAACCCACTATTTGTTCAAGATGAAGGAATCCAAGTAATTTTCAATATATAGATTCAGTGATTTATTTCCAGATGTTCTTTCTGGAAATTAAATTCTTATTTTGTTAAATCTGAGTTTGGGTATTTCTTTTGATATGTCAACAGGTAAAGCAGTCTAAATCTAATGGAGTTGACATAACACAAATTTAGAGCCAAAGTGGTAAATTATTTAGTTTCATGCCAGTTTACATTCAAGATAAAGAATTTCCAATTTTGTCAAATTTCAGTTACATGGAAATTGCACATTCTGGGAAAAAAAAACAAACCAAACAACCAAAACAGCCAACTAGACAAAAAACCAACCATGAAACCAAACTGCAGTTAATTAAGGAAGAAATTTTTCCAAGTTAATCAGTTACTGAAGTTGGAGGTGATGACACCTGGAGATAATGAACTCTCTATTTTTCAGTGAGAGACAGAAATCAGTGCAATGCCTTCTGAGCAAAAGGTGATGATTAATGTTTTTCTAATTATATGATTATTGAATATAGATTTTTCTATAAATAAAAGAGGATGTGATCATATAAATATTAAATATAAATAATTATGCAAGTATTATGTAAATGAAATTAATTACAATTTGGTGCTATAGTGAATAATTAAGTTACAAAATTTTAAAACAAAATCTCAGTTTAAGTACAGGCTTATATTTCATTTTTTTCCCCTCTACCGGTTTGTCAGATAATGAAAACTATTAAATTATAAAATATTGGAAGCATGTGCTGCTAACTTCCAGGACCTTGTAGGGGTGAAAGAGATGAAGAGCAGGTTGATTCTTCTCTATGTCTTCCATGATGTAGAGTTGCAAACTGTGAAGCACTGTGTCTTCAGAGGATGCAGTATAATAAAGTCTCTTCCCTGCACAAAGGGTGAGCTGATAGGCAATAACAGTCTCATCCAGAAGTACAGTTTGGCTGCAGCTGAGCTCCCTAACTCCTGCTGGCTTCCTCCTGGATGTTTAAGTACCACATTTTTGGGGGAAAAAAAGAAAAAGGATAGAATCCAGCCCCTTACCTTTTGAAAGGCTGACACTGTTATAGAGAATGTGTTATTGGGGAAGAAACTTAATGTTGATGAATACTGTAAATGAAGTTAAATTCCAGGTTCTTGATATTCTTTGTTTTCCTGTCTCATGATGGTTCCTTGAATGATGAATGACTTGACTGAATTCATCTTTCTCATTCTTAGTCATTGTAAAACTGGTTATGTTGTGTATAACATGTCAGGTTGGAGGCACTGCACTTGAAATGAAATTTATTTGTTCAACTAAAATCTCATAAGGTTATTTTAATCTCTGTGATATATTAAAACAGAAATTATTGATGATTTGAACAACAAAGTACTATATTTTTTTGTATACATTACACCCCAGAGCGAATCTCTCCACTAAAATGTTCTTACAGGGCATTTGAAACAAATTTTGTATGAAATAAGTATTTGCAATAGAAGAACTGTTGGTTTTTTTTTTTTTTTACTTTTCCTCTTTCTAATAAACAGAGCTAAGTGACTGACTACATTACAGGGAATTTTACCTATCTTACCAGTATTTTTGCTTCCCATGCAAGACAACAAAAGCCTTTACACTTGAAAATATTCTAAATTTAGACTGATGCCAAACTAAGTCTAAATATTATGCCTGTTCTGTTTTTCAGCTGAATTTTTTGAAAAGAAGTCTGAATGATGGACTGATAGAAGGCACAAAATATTAATTTTGATAAAGTGTGCTGCACTTAAACTGATGCTGTGAATAGTAGGCTAAATAAAGAATGTTTTCTCACATATCTTGAATTACATCTACTGCTGTCAGGTCTTGATGAAGTAACTGAACATGCATCTTTGTGACAAAATACCGCTTTTTATTTTCTAAATTTATGGGGGTATTCAAACTTCCTTTTTAATTAAGGCCATTTTAATTTTCATATTCAACTGTAATTCTCACCCACAATCTCTGATCCACACAACACCAGGAATAATAGCAGCAAAAACTTGTTTATGTTCTGTGTTTAATATGGAATTTAATAGTATTTAATCTCTGGTTTCTGGAGCCACTGACATGCAGAAAATGATTACAGAAAATTTACATAAAGTGTTTTTTTACTTAAAGTTCAGAAAAATCTCTTGAAAAATACTTCAATAAAATTGATCAAGTGAAAGTGATAGAAGTGATGAAAGACCTAATTAAACAGCTCAGATATTAGAAAAAGTATCTTTAAGTTGTATACTATTTCTTTGCTGCTTCATACCAAATTTCCTATTAATCTGTATTTTCCATCCTGATAATTAATTTTATTTCAGATACACTAGCAGAAATATTTCAAAATTCAAGTGTAGTTTTTCAGTATTATTGACTTCCTTGCTGCAAATAAATAGATGTTTGTAGATGTATTTGCTTTAAATCACTTCTGCGTGAACTACCCAACTAATTATGAATATTGATAATCAGGTGTGTGTATACTTAAGCAGAGAAAAGGTGCAAAAGCAGTCATCTTCATTTTTCTCAGTGTCTTCCAGTATTCCAACTGAAGAGAAAAAAGCAAAGCCTCTCACACCTGAAAACCTCATTTCGCTTATTTGAAATTTTCTTCCAAGTTACATGATTCTGCTATTCAGTACAGTTTTTCAGTATTTCCAGCTGTACCCAGAACCCAAAATACATACATATCTTCTGTCCTGCATTTAATGACAGCAAGTATTTGGAAAATTCAGACAAATACTTTAGCTGCACTTTCAGTAAAATACATGAATAAAACATCACACGCGCATTTTTCTTTTCTGACTTATTTAGGACCTGACTTTTCATCCATCATGGCACTTACATTTTCTGTCAAGAGATGAACCCTGCCTCCAGTGTTTTCTGGGCCTGTGCCAATCTTGCAAACTCTTGAGTGGGTACAGAAAGTAACCTGGTTTTAATTGGTCCCCATTTTTGTTAATGATTTATTGGTTTTCATAACACTGCTGTTGAAATCAGCTCCCACAACATGACTTAACCTCTTTGTCATGCTGAGAAATTTTGCTCAGACCTCTTCAGAAATTGATTCATAAAATTGTTCCTGACTGCAGAGAATAACATGTATTCCAGATAACGTTTTAGAGATTTGCTTCTCTCTTTCATTTAAGCTTGACAGCTGTAGAAATCCTTAGCAATGTAATTAAAACATTGGCAACATAATTAAAAAAAGTAGCACAAAAAAATATTCCCAACATCAAAGGACTTCTTCCCCCCCTTTTGCTCTAAATGATTTTGGTTTTTTTTTTGAAGATTTTTCACAGGGTGTCTTTATGCATGCAGATATATAGTTCAGCCTGCAGTGTTTACTGTTTTCTTCATTTAACTCATACTTAAAATTAAAAATGGGCACTAAATTGTCACTTTGTGATTTACACCGACTTACTCTGTGCTGTTCTGGTGGAATGCAGTAAGGCCTTGCATATGTCAAGCTAGGCTTTCAGACTAGTTATAATTTTAACATTTCATATCGCAGACCACTCAAAGGCCAAAACTGAGTGGGAGACACCATTTATACTCAACTTGCTCAATATGTAAACTGGTCTTGCTCCAAGGAGTTGACAGGCTGGAAAGCATAACATAACTAGGAAATGAGACATGTAGAAAGATCAGCAAGAGAGCAGTGGTATCTGATAGCAGCAGTGTCAAATGCAGGCAGATCCTAGCCACTCGTCAGTGGGAACATTGATTGTGTCTCTCATTTCCTAAGCCACCAAAACTCTTGTATTCCTTTCTGTTCTTCTTTCGTTACTATGTTGTGCAATCCCATGAGAGTAGCTAACTCACGTAGAACAGAGTTATAAACCCCTCAAATGAGGGGTACATAATATAAGTGCTGACACTAACAATTCTAGAGAAAGGAGTGGTGTCACGGTTATTAGTTTAACATTAGTACAGATAACAGTTAAGTATTCTTCCAGCCTCTGTGAGAAGAGGTAGTTTATTTCTTTCAGGCATAATTACATTTGTCACATATTTGGAGATTGCAGAAATCATGCTTGCATAAAAAGGTAAAATGACTTTCAGAGCATTTAACATCATGTTGTTTGTAATATCGTTAGAGGGAAGAGATGATGGGGGGAAGTAGAAAACAGAGCTTTCTACTTTTTAGATAATTTCTGTTCCCTTCTGTAAAAGATTTAAAAAAAAAAAAAAAAGATTCTATAGGATAATGGGAGCAGAAAATGTGTTATCTTAGCTATACCTGAGGGATGAAATGTAGGGAAGAGGGAATCTCTACAAATCCTCTCATGATAGTTCCCTCTATGGAGAGAGAAAATTAGTTGTTTTTTTTTTCCTGGGAAGTGGTTACCAAAACACTCCACATCTCTTCAAGGATGTGTTTTGGTAGGCTTTAGGCTCCAGCTTGCAAAACAAGTACATAGATTCCAGTTGTATCTGTAGGGCCAGAGCTAGGTGCACATCAGCGTTCCACAGTGCTGAATTTATCCGCTTAGTAAGCAAGTTAACACCATCTGCTCAAAAGTGGGAGGACCAACATTTTCTTTGTATTCAAGATGAAGGATACATAGGCTGGGAAAGGAATGATGGTAAGGCAATCAATGTGTCCATCTGCTGCCAGTATAAAATTATTACCTGCATGCCTATGTCCAGTCTTAATTCTCCAAATACAAGAAGGACATAGACAAACTGGAGTTCAGTGGAAGGCTGCCAAGATCATCAGGGGCTCGAGCACTTAACTTGTGTAGAGAGCATGAGGTAGCTGGCTGAACAAGTCAGAAGAGTTGGCTGCAGGGGATGAAAGAAGAGCCTCCCTAGTTTCTGTGGGGAGGGTGTTGAGGAAACTCTTCACAGTGGTGTGTGATGGGAGGGTAAGAGACAGCAGACATATCTTGAAACAAGAAATGTGCAGATCGGGTAAAAGAAACTTTATCAGCATGTGGCCAGTGAAGCTGCAGAACAGGTTGCCTAGAGAGACTGTAAAGATAGAAGACCTTCAAATAGTATTTGACTGCAGCCCCTTAAAACATACCATCTTTAAATCAGCTTGTTGGGTTTTCTTGATAGGTTTTCCCTTTGTCTCACTCTAGTAAACTATTGGCAGTAGTTCAGAGTTCACTAGGGGTTTGCCGACTGCAGTGGGATTTTTCAGTGGGCTGAGTAGCTCAGGTCAGCTTTAGTGCTTTTGTATCTTCATTGTTAGCAATAATAAGTGAATTTAAAGGTAATTCGTGTAAGTGCCCTTAGCTGTTGCATACTTAGAAATGCCTTTAATTTAGTCCAGGATAACTTTACTAAGGTTTTAGTCTGTATGGAGACCCTGTGTATGATCCAAAGAAATCAAGAAAGGGAAAAAAAAAAAAATCTTTGTTTTCTCCCACTATCAAAAAGTAACATTCAGAATAGAGGCAGGAACTAATAACAGTTATACCAGTTTAAGAAAAACCTTGTTATGTAAGTGGTTGCAGAAGCTTGGTTACTTTCATGTAACAGCGGGCAAGAGAAGACTGCCAAACAAATCGCTTTCCATAGCAGATACTCAGTGCAGTGAAGAAACAAGACTATTTTTAAATAATATATGATTTTAAAATTTCCATTTCTGATGTATTAGGAGTACTGTAATCTCAAAATGCCTATTTAGTCAGCCAAGAAAATGAATGCTAATGAGGCATCTATGCATGTGAAATTTTTACTGCAAATGGGATCATAAGGGATGAATTAACTGGTTCCACAGAGTAAGATGATTATGTTTGGGGGAAAGTGATCCAGAAGTAATTTTTGAGATAACAGTTTGCCTTTGAGTTTATCACTGACTGAAGTGATCAATCCTTAAAATACTTTGGAAACTGCGAAAGATTCTGCAAATGCCCTTTCATGCTTGTCAAGTTTGACTGAAGGTTGTGCTGGAACAACAGTGGAACGAGCCCCTTTAGTCAGAGAGGGAACGAAAAGGGGAGAAGGGATCCTCCTAGAAAGGATTCCATCTCAGCTATGTCCTCTGCATCCTCCCAAACCCACATGTCTGCAGACTGTATGATGTACAATTTTAGAGGGAGGTACTCAGTAAAGAGCACTTTTTGCTTTGTTTTGTTTTTGGTTTTTTTTACTGAGCTACTTACCTTGGTTGATTTGGGTTAAAATGCTACCTAGACTAGAAGCTTACTTACAGAATAATAGGCTCTTCCAGCATGACTGATTTCATGCTAAATGTTCGTATGTAAATAGATTTTCTAAAAGCACTGTTTGTCATCTTTGGCTAGAAAGCAGACAAGTATAGTTGCCAGAACCACCAAGAAAACTAGCTTATTCATATCTAGTGCTATCCTGTACCAACAAAAAGAATTCACACTAGACTGTATGTAACACTAGCTTTTATGACAAAAGATTGTTTTTTCTAAAGGAAATATGCCCTTACGTTTTTACTGTAAAACCAAATATCCTTGTATCGAGAAGGCTGGGCCACTGTCAGCTCCCCTGTCTTATCCCCAAAGAGGCATGTATATGTGTGTGTGTGTGTATATATATATATATATATATACGGCTATTTCTTGTGACAGTGAGAAAACAAAAATCAGTTTTGCTTGCAGAATGATTTACTGATCTAGGATGATGGGGATGCACTGATGGGGTGTAGAAAGGACTAGTTCATGCATTTAAGAAAGGCATATGAGCCGTATTACAGCTGCTGCAATGAAGGCTTGGAACAGACTTAGGAGGGTTGTAGAGATCCTTAAATCAAGTTACTGTGGTGGTGCACCAGCATCACTCATACTTGGTCTTGGTCTTTTCTGTTAGTCACTGTTAACTTCAGCTGTCATGTGGAATATCCTTTAGTACTCTGGCAGTAGTGACTTCAATGTTGCTAAGAGTCAAGCTGCAGTTTCAGGAAGTTTGGTTTGTTTTGTTTTTTTCCCCAGTGTAGTAGTTTAACTGCTGTGTGATGCTATTGTAAGGGTAGTAAGCAGACATAGATGTATGAACTAAAAGATGTATATAATAAAATTCTGGAAGTTATTTTGAGACCCAACTGCTGCTTCTTCATCTTACAGAGTAGTGTTCTGTTCAGTGTAATTTGATAGATACAAAAATGCAAAATGTATAGTGTCATGGGTACGTGTCCATGTCCCAGTTCTTTTACATTACGCTCTTGAATTTTGTTTTTATAGCTCTGACAGACGCATCTCATCCCGTACATGGTACGTTCATGACAGATACGGCTTGGGTATGGCATCCCAAAAATAGACACCATTTCTCACAGGAGAACAAGGCTGGGCAGTTTTGAAGTACTCTGAGCAACAAGAGGAAGCTTTTTCTGTAAATCTGAGATTCTGTTGCCAGCTGACCATAATCATATTCTCTGCATGCATCGTGCATTGCTGCTTTTTGTTTTTACAGGGAGTGATTACAGTGGGAGCAATGTTTACTGCTGCTTGGATAAGTAGCCTACAGGAAGTTTTTTCTAATTTATCATGTTTAAAATATATATGCTTAAGGAGAAGAAATAGTAACATAGTAGGCATCTGTTTGTAAATGAAGACTGCATTTATGTCGTATGCTGAAGAAGCAAATCAGGAGACCTTTATGACAAAAAAAGTTTGTTTGTTTTGGGGGGTGGGGTGAACAAAATGAAATCTCTCTTGAAGCAGTTTGAAGTGACATTAGAAAAAGGTTCTTATGTATTGGTATAACAGGTTGAGAATAATGGCATATTAGGAATTCATTGGTGGCATTGCAGAGACTTGTATATATTTTAGATCTTCAAATGCTCTATTTAGTATTACTGAAGGCAGTGGGAGTATTTTTTGGATGCATAAAATAGATTTTTTCTAGAATAAAGACTTTTAAAGCAAGGAAAGGGAAAAAAAAGTGATGTTGTGGAGTCTGCTGTGCTTCAAAAATATCTGCACAAAACTACTTTCCTAAAATAATGCACATTAAGTTACTTTTCAAGCTTATCATGAGCATATTCTCTTCAACAGTTAATTTCAACCTGGAAATAAATAACTGTAGCACCAAGACGTTTATTCTCCTACCACAAGTAATGTAAAATCTGTTGAAAAATACAGTCTGTAGCATGGATGAGTAAATTACAAATATTTCTTCAGTTAGTATGCTGTGTCTCATTTTCTGAATAACTGTCTACACCATACTTTTATAACTAGGAAAATAGAAAGAAAACAGGCTATTTCAGTCTGGTACTATAGCTGTATATAACAGGTGTGTCAAATATCAGATACTCTCTTTAAGACTTGAATGGTGAAAATATATAAATTTCGATCCACTAACATACAACTTCACTTTTACATTACTTGGTTTCATGGCCTCTGGAGTTTATTAATTATTTAAGAAATGAGATTTTCAGCCAGCACAGTGTCTTATAATGAAAACCAGCAAGTGTAGGACTCAGGAGATGTTGTAATTTACCTATTAACTGTCCCTTCTGAATTTTAGCCAATTTTCAATTAAAATCTTTCCATAACACTCATTATTACTCTGATGTATAACTTACAGGGAGATGAGGTACCCTTGTTTTAGGGTGCTGCTTATCTTTTTACTGGGGAAGGAGGAATAGTCTCTTGAAACGTATAGAAGAATAGCACTAAAACTGCCAGGAATTATTATCAACTTACTTTGCAGTAAGTCTTAAAGGAAGAGAGTGTACTGGTCTTAAATTACAAGTAAATTTCTCAGTCTAGTGAGAGGAGGGTTGAAAGGGTAATGAGGAAACAAAAAAGGTATTGTCCCATTTTTCTTCCCAGGCTACAGAAGGCCAGTGGTTATTTTGAAGTGTCAAGGTTTTTTTGGTGGGAGTGTGGTTAAAAGATGTAGTAGATTGTTATTACTGTTATTCTGGCATCCAGTACATTTGTCAAGTTTTAATTGGAGTTTAATTGAAATTTCTAACACATGAAGTTTAAGGTCATCATTTGACATAAATCTTGTGTTAATTCAAAAAAGAGTGAAACATGGTTGTTACTGTATCCATCTGTAGCAGTGTAAAGCGGTTTTACTAGGCTTTGGAATAAATACATCTAAGATGATACACATTTTTCAGCTGAGTCTGACATCTAACTTCATGAATAAAAAAGACCCCATTAATCATGAGGTGATAGAGTCATATACATTGTATTTATCATTCTTGTAAAGAGAGTGAGTTGTCTCTTGTTAATGTTTGAGAAAATGCATAGTAATCGTATAGAACAAATAAGTCGAGAAAGTAAAAAATATGGTTAACTTGTACAGAAGCTTAAATGTTGGTCTCTGACTTTCATGTTAATACTTCACAAATAATAGTGTGTGCAAGTGATAAATGTAATTTATCACATAGTTGAGTAGTCTGCATATGTAAAGAATAGTTAATTCCATGGCCTGAAAACAATTTAAGGTAACTGTATATACTTGATGTAACATCAGATGTGCTCATGAAATCTACAGAAGGTAGCAAGGAAGCTGCAGCGAGGATACAGAAAGAATATTTTCAAATAATCTGTGATAGTATAAATGATCAATAGTTCAGTATCACAGTATTTGTTCCCTGGAAGGGGTCTGTTGTCACTTAGCTTGGAACACAAGACTGGATATTTATTGAAATACAAATTTTTTATCAATACTAGCTGATTTTGTGAGAAATGCAGAATCTTTATATCTGTTTCAGACTTTCAAATACGAGCTTATTTATGTGACCCTTGAAGTAAGCAGAAGTCATGACTACCAGACTACCATTTTGATACACAGCTGAAATTATTTCAGTTGACTTGTAATAATTTTAATGCCTTTTTAACAAAAACTAATGGATTAGTTATCCCACTCTGTGCGCTTTGTCCAACCTTTTGTACATTTGTATGCATAACTCTTGGGGATTCCTGAATGCTTTTCCTCTGTCTTTAGATCTTGCCTTTCTTGAAGGAAGGGAAGGATTCAAATCCTACTTGTAATGATGAGTTGATTGCATAAATGACTTCATAGTGTAAAGAAAATTTCTTTTCTCCTCCCTTGTGTAGCACCTCTTCTTCCATCATTTTCCTTCAAAATTTCATTCAGTGCATTGTACTGACAGAGTTTTTCTCTAAGTATTGGAAACAATCTTAGAACAAATACTGAAAATATGGACCTTGTGTTACTAAGCTGAACAGTCTACCCAAAGTCAGAGGTTCACAGGCTGGACTCTTGACTGAAGTTTGAAGGAACAGGGAACATTTAAACAAGTAGCTATAAGTGTTTAACAAACCAGTGAAATACATTCTTAAATCTTACAGAGCTTGGATTTAGCCTCTTTTTTAAAGCTTCCTATCTCTTTTCAACATGTCTTCTAATGATTATTGTCATGCTTGGATTTAGCTGCTTTTTTAAAGCTTCCCAACTCTTTTCAATGTGTCCTCTCTAATGCTATTGTTCTTACTATTGGGTTCTGCAAAAAGAAGAGTAGTTATGCTTTACTGCTAGTCCATCTTTCTTTTCTTAAAAACATTTAAATATGTCAGTGTCTTTTTCTTTCTTAAATGTGTAACAGGACATTCTCAAAAGTTGCATTCCATAAAATGGATGGGCTTTAAACTATAGATGACAAGGTGTGCAAATATCAAAATTATTTGCTACTTATTCTTTTAATTATTTTAAAATATCTGTAAGCAAGCCTTTTTTTATTGTAGAAGTAGTCTTCTGAGCTCCAGTTTAATCTTAATATATACTGGAAGTTAGGAGTCATTAATATGTATGACAAGGTGGCAGACTTCAGCTTTTAGAGCTGAAAACAGATGTAGTGCAAAATGGAGAGCTCAAATGAAATACAGCAGAACTGGCAACATCATTTCCATGATCTTTTTAAAATATTTCTTATGGTTTTTCAAATGATTGTGCTTTTCTGAAAGCTTCTGTTTTCTTCTGCCTCATCTGCCATGGTTTTTAGGTCTTGGTCTTTTCTACTAGTACTTAAGTCTATCACAGTATTTTGCTGACTGTTTTGTGCCCTTTGTGTTGGAGAAATAGATGTTTTCTGGGCTACTGTATAGTATAAGCCTGTGTTTCAACTCAATGATCCACAGCGTCCTCCGCAGTTCTGTGGGACTATGAACAACCCCCACGTATTTTCATCTCACTGGTTAGGGAAATCTGGAACTGAAAATCATAAACCACCTTTCTTCTCTGCCAAGCTCATCACTACATTTGTGTGGAGCCAGCTGTAATCATCAGATACAAGGGGACGTGGCTGTAAGATAGCACACATGAGGTGGTGTCGTGGTTTAAACCCAGTCAGGTAGCTTGTTCACTCACTCCCAGTGAGTGGTGCCGAGCTGACAACAATCGAGGTCCGTGTCCGTCTCCCCCCCCTGCCTCCCCGCACCGGGGCTCTCCCCTTCCCCGCTCCCGGAGGAACGGGGAGGAGGATCGAGAGAGTGCAACTCCTACGGGTTGAGACAAAAACAGTCCAGCAACAAATCACCACCGCTACTATCAGCTACAACAATGATAAGGGAAAATAACAAGGGAAGAGAATACGATACCACCGGCCAAGAGAAACGAGCTCCACCCGGAAACCCCTGTCCTTCCGGGTCACTCCCAGTTACCCCTCACCCCGGGCATGACGTGCTGTGGTATGGAATACCTCCCCGGCTAGCCCGGGTCAGGCGCCCCGTCTCTGCTTCCTCACAGCCTCCCCTCCTCCCTGGCAGAGCATGAGCCTCACAGAGTCCTTGGTCAGGGTAAACATCACTTAGCAACAACCGAGAACATCGGCTTCACCAACACTGTTCTCAAACTGGAAGTCAAAACACAGCACTGTACCAGTTAACACAAAGGAAAAACATGACTGCTACTGCGGAACCCAGGACATTATCCACCCCTTATTCCATACCATTCACGTCGTGCTCAGATCCCACATTTTTCAATACACCATCGCTCTCCCACATATATACATCCATATACATACAGACCAAGAGGAAAAATCATTTTCTTAGTGCATGGACCAATCCCTATAATGCTGCCGAGTCCATTCGGTCCATGATGTTCAAAGTTCATTCTCTGTTGGGATGATGGCTGGAGGGAAGTCAGGGCCAGTCGCTTGTGACCTGGAGACATCTAGTTGATGGGCTATAAAAGCATTACACAGCAGGCAACAGCATACAATTGAGTTCACTGGCTGTTTTCCCCTAAAATCAAATCCCCTTGAGGTATACATCGGACTTCCCCATCTTCCCGCATTACCCACCAAGTATATCCAGGTCCCTGAGCAAAAGCAATCCCACGAGTGGGTTTGCCTTTACCTGAAGCAGGAATTACCCAGACTGTCTTTCCCAGCAAATTCTTCATATGCACCACGGGAACTTTGTCCCCCTCTACAATATGTAACAGTTCTGACTGGGCTGGGCCAGCCCTGTTGGCAGATCCTCTGGTGTTGACCAACCAGGTGGCCTTTGGTAAGTGTGTATCCCAATGCTTGAAAGTTCCCCCACCCATCGCTCTCAGTGTAGTTTTTAACAGCCCATTGTACCGTTCGATTTTCCCAGAGGCTGGTGCATGGTAGGGGATGTGATATACCCACTCAATGCCATGCTCTTTGGCCCAAATATCTATAAGGTTATTCCGGAAATGAGTCCCATTGTCTGACTCAATTCTCTCTGGGGTGCCGTGTCGCCACAAAATTTGTTTCTCAAGGCCCAGGATGGTGTTCCGGGCAGTGGCATGGGGCACGGCGTATGTTTCCAGCCACCCGGTGGTTGCTTCCACCATGGTAAGCACATGGCGCTTGCCTTGGCGGGTTGGTGGCAGTGTGATATAGTCAATCTGCCAGGCCTCCCCATATTTATACTTCAACCATCGTCCTCCATACCAAAGAGGCTTTAACCGCTTGGCTTGTTTAATTGCAGCACATGTTTCACACTCATGAATAACCTGGGCAATAGTGTCCATTGTTAAGTCCACCCCTCGGTCACGGGCCCATCTATATGTTGCATCTCTGCCCTGATGGCCTGAAGTGTCATGGGCCCACCGGGCCAAAAATAATTCACCTTTACGTTGCCAATCTAAGTCCATCTGAGCCACTTCAATCTTAGCCGCTTTATCCACTTGTTGGTTGTTCTGGTGTTCCTCAGTGGCCCGACTCTTGGGTACATGGGCATCTACATGACGTACCTTCACCACCAGGTTCTGCACCCTGGCAGCAATATCTTTCCACAGTGCAGCAGCCCAGATGGGTTTACCTCTGCGTTGCCAGTTGCTCTGCTTCCACTGCTTCAACCACCCCCACAGGGCATTTGCCACCATCCATGAGTCAGTATAGAGATAAAGTACTGGCCACTTTTCTCGTTCAGCAATGTCCAGGGCCAGCTGGATGGCTCTCACCTCGGCAAACTGACTCGATTCACCCTCTCCGTCAGCAGTTTCTGCAACTTGTCGTCCAGGACTCCATACAGCTGCCTTCCATCTCCGATGTTTTCCCACAATACGGCAAGAGCCATCAGTAAACAAGGCATACTGCTTTTCACTTTCTGACAGTTTATTATATGGTGGGGCCTCTTCAGCGCGCATCACCTCCTCCTCTGGTGACATTCCGAAATCTTTGCCCTCTGGCCAGTCCATGATGACTTCTAGAATGCCTGGACGACTGGGATTTCCTATTCGAGTTCGTTGTGTAATTAGTGCAGCCCATTTACTCCATGTAGCATCGGTTGCATGATGTGTAGAGGAGACCCTGCCTTTGAACATCCAGCCCAGCACGGGCAGCCGGGGTGCCAGAAGGAGCTGTGCTTCAGTGCCAATCACTTCCGAAGCAGCTCGAACCCCTTCATAGGCTGCCAGTATTTCTTTCTCAGTTGGGGTATAGCTGGCCTCAGATCCTTTATATCCCCGACTCCAAAAGCCGAGGGGTCGACCTCGAGTCTCCCCTGGAGCTTTCTGCCAGAGGCTCCAGGTAGGACCGTTCTCCCCAGCTGCAGTGTACAGTACATTTTTTACATCTGGTCCTCTGGTTTGGCTGCAGTGATTATCACTGTGGTTTGAGTAGCAACTGTACTTGTTACTGGGGGTGGTGTAGCTACTGTGCTTGGAGCTGGGGTAACCGCGCTGTCTGTTGCAGTTGAAGTTTGAGCAGCTGCTGTACTTGCCACTGGGACAGCTGTGCTGTTCATTGCAGCCAAAGTTTGAGTAGCGACTGTTGCTTTGCCCTCAGATCCGCCGACATTCTTTTCCTTTTGAAGGTGCTGGATAGTGTTGAACCAGGCCCTGTAAGCATAGGCCAAGCCCCAGCACGTTGCCGTGATTTGTCCATCTCTGGTATGGCCAGAATGACCACACACCTCATTTAAGTGTTTTACTAATTCTTCTGGATTTTGCAGTTGTTCAGTAGTGAAATTCCAAAGTACTGGAGGGGCCCACTGACCTAGATACTTGCCCATACTATCCCACACACCCTGCCACTCATGGCTGTCCAGCCTCAGGGAAAATCTCTCGGTCCTCCTACATCGTCGTTTGACCCCAGACAAGACCCAAACCTGAATCTGCTTAACTCTTGAAATCAGTAGTGGGTAAAACACACTCTGTATGCGTGTTAGCATGGTGATTCCCATCACCATCAGCAAACAAGTCTCAACAGCATTAAAAGGCCATTCAAAAAATTCAAAACTCTCAAATGTAAATGGTCTGGGGGGACGACTAGGAGGGTAAAAGGATGTCTCCTTCCCAGGTTGAGCACCTGAGAAGGAGAAAAAAGATGTGTAATTGCTAAGCACCTCCATCATATACCTCCCAAAGTATAAAGGTGGTGACCACACTGGGAACATAAGCCAGATCAATTTCATGATCAATGATTCTATTGTATTACAAGTCATTACCATAAAGTACAATGGGATAAAAACCTTAGCCCAAGCCCCATACTTGAAAAACACTAATACAGCAAGTACCGGATGGACGTAAGATATCATATACTGAAACTGTGAGATCAAGAGGAACAACCTTGAGAGCCAATAAATCAGCATTGTGACGAGTGACTATCAATCCAGTCAGATCTGTTCTTATCTCAACCCTTCGTGCCCCACGTTGGGCGCCAAAAAGGAACTGTCGTGGTTTAAACCCAGTCAGGTAGCTTGTTCACTCACTCCCAGTGAGTGGTGCCGAGCTGACAACAATCGAGGTCCGTGTCCGTCTCCCCCCCCTGCCTCCCCGCACCAGGGCTCTCCCCTTCCCCGCTCCCGGAGGAACGGGGAGGAGGATCGAGAGAGTGCAACTCCTACGGGTTGAGACAAAAACAGTCCAGCAACAAATCACCACCGCTACTATCAGCTACAACAATGATAAGGGAAAATAACAAGGGAAGAGAATACGATACCACCGGCCAAGAGAAACGAGCTCCACCCGGAAACCCCTGTCCTTCCGGGTCACTCCCAGTTACCCCTCACCCCGGGCATGACGTGCTGTGGTATGGAATACCTCCCCGGCTAGCCCGGGTCAGGCGCCCCGTCTCTGCTTCCTCACAGCCTCCCCTCCTCCCTGGCAGAGCATGAGCCTCACAGAGTCCTTGGTCAGGGTAAACATCACTTAGCAACAACCGAGAACATCGGCTTCACCAACACTGTTCTCAAACTGGAAGTCAAAACACAGCACTGTACCAGTTAACACAAAGGAAAAACATGACTGCTACTGCGGAACCCAGGACAGGTGGTCACACCTCTGCATCTGCGTGGAACAGCAGTACATCTTCACCTGCCATTGGCATCTGCTAATACCAGTTATTTGCCTGGTAGGACGTTAGCTATGAGAACAATTTTTGAGGGCATAAGCTGGAATTCAGCAGGAGCAGATATTATAAATGATATATTGAGTAATACATAATAAATTACTTGTTATCAGCTGTCCTGCATTACAGGACATGCAAACCAAAGTAGCAGTCATCCTCTCAGTGATGCAAGTAGCTGAGAGTTAACCACTGCAAGTCTCTCCCTCACTTTGCAGGCCTTTCTGTACTCTTGCTTAGCATCCCTTTGTGCATTTCTGTCTGGTAGATGCTTGCTGATACTCTTGCTGGAAAGCAGCTACCATGAGAATGTATGACTGGTTTTCCATCTGTAAGCTGGCTATAGGTAGGTGTCTGCTGAGGTTTTAGGTGCCTAAATTGATCTTATAAATAACTGTCTCTTGGTTTAGAGGGATTTCATTCCCTGCTTCCTCTGGTATGTTTGAAAATCTCACAAGACACCTGCCTGTACCTGTGTATGGCAAATTAGGTGTGCAAAATGCAGAATCTTAAAGCTATTCCTTGCATGTGAAGTTCCAAGTCATTAGTGGATACAGTCTGAGTTGATATAAAGGGCCCCATTTTTCTCTTGGCTTCTTGCTAGTTGTAAAACTTCACAGAAGCCAGGCTGCATAACAGGTGTTGCCCTTTACTTTCTGTATTTGTTTTGTAGCTGACACCTGATCATGTGTTTCTTTTCTCTGTCTTTTTGTTGGCTGTCTCTCACACACTCTTTGTCTTTCCACCTGTTTCAGACAGACCGGTTTCTCTCTCTATAATACGTGACAAGTCTTTTCTGTTTTTCTTTAACAGCAGATGATACAGATTCTTATCCGTGCATATTATTCTGTTCTGACTGTATCTATATTTAGCATTTCTATGTATGATCTACACATGGACGCTTTCATTCTTTTCAGCTACGCTTTTCTTTCTGTGGAAATGAAGAAAATAAAAAAAAAAATGGATTTTTTATTTTAACGCTTCAATAATGCATTGTACCAGAAAGGAGAAATGCCATTTCAGTGATTCTTATGTATAGGGGCTAATATTGCAGGTTCTGCAGGTGATTTTATATCTAGCTACATGTGGTAAATTACAGAGTAAAGAATTTCTTAATCCATGGATACAGCTGTGCATTTATGAATATACTGAATTGTCATACAACATATTTTTTTTTTTCTTCTGACTCTGCTCCAGTGTTCCTCACTGTACTATTTTATCAATCCTCTCTTAAGAAACTGTATTTCTCATTTTCAGGAGCACTGTCCATTCAACTCTTTAGTAGGCTCCTATATGCTGGCATCACTGGGTTTGCCATTCTCAGATCCGTGAGAGGTGTGTGTGTTCTTTCCTTCTTGCTAATTTCTCACATCCCTCATCCTTCTCTTCACATACAGGTTTGTTACCACTGAATTATTCAAAAATCTGCCTCCCACTCGTATACAATGTACACTGTGTGAATTAGAAATAAAAAAATATTCCGTCAGGATGTCTTTTTAATATCATTTTCTTCCACATTAAATTTTAAAAAGATACTAAAATTATTTGTTAAACATAACCCTTGCAGAGTTGGCATTTTGAGGGTTTCTAGTCAAACTGTTGTGTTGGGTAGTGCATTAGGTCCTCTGGATGGAAGCCACTGTGGGCATTGGGATTGTATCATGCACATCACATCCTTGGAGTTGAAATCTGATATGTTCAAAACCTACTGTTTTATTTCCAAGAAATCCTACTTTTTTCTTGGCCTGCTTCTGCTGTGTCAAATAATACATCAAGACGTAATTCAGCCAAGCATATGGATGTCCTGAGGATGACTTCCTCCAGGCATTACTGTCTTGCTTGTAGACAATAACTGTGTATCTCCGCTATGTCTGTCAGTGCTAACAGGCTGCTTAAACCAACACTGATTTCATAAATTCATTAGAAGAGGATTTATGTTCAGTACATGTTTAAGTTATGTTCACTCACTTAAAACAGAAAATTAAACAAAGGAAGTGGAAAAAAACTTACGTGCACTTAACCATGCAAATAATTAGTGTAATTAAATGTCCTTTCAAGATTATTAGTAGAAAATTGTCACAGAAAAAAAACATGAAAAGCATTGTAAAATGTAAATAGCAAATACTTATGTAAGAGTACAGTTGTTATATCTACGTACTTCATAAATATTCAAGAAGGTATTAACTGACCTAGTTTTATATGTGAGTTCTCTTTTTTGGCTGCTGTTTTATTGTTGAATATACATCAAATCAAAAGAATCAAAAAGCTGAAAAGTCTGTGTATTATGTTGATGGGATTGGTCACTATAATAATAGGTATTATATTTTATTACTTCTTGTTTTGCCTTGTATCTTTAATTTTATGTTAATTCAGATAGCACAGTATTTGCAATGAGTATGTATTTGTGCATC
Source organism: Pezoporus occidentalis (assembly GCF_034315485.1). Classification (NCBI taxonomy): domain Eukaryota; kingdom Metazoa; phylum Chordata; class Aves; order Psittaciformes; family Psittacidae; genus Pezoporus; species Pezoporus occidentalis. Next base: position 962,886 of record NW_026914829.1, read on the forward strand.
AGTCTCTAATAGACTTCTGATCTTAAACTGTTGCACAAACTTTTTTATACTGCAGAATGATACACTATAGCTGCATCTTCTCATGCTAGATTCAGAGGAATTTTTTTTTCTGGCTTGTCGACACTTGCTGTCCAAGTGAGTTACACACACACAGGAGGAAAGGACCAGAGGCCTGTGTTGTCCCTGCAGGATACCCCTCAATAGTCTAGCAGATGACTTAACTATTTTTCCTCAACCTAATTAGACAAGTTTGTTTAGGGAAATGTGGATAAAAACTGGATCTGTTTAGTATTACCAGAAGGTGCCTTAACACATGGCAGTCATCAGGATGTGAGGAATGTGATATTGAGCTGTTCACTCTACCCACTTCTCTATTTTTTAATCAGTCTGGATTTTTTTCCTTCTCTCTCTCCTTACTGTTTTCCCTTTTAATTCCATGATGATTAAGCAAGTGTTCTTGGCCAGAAAAGATGCACTCTCCCAGGAGGGGGAACGACATTTGGTATTGTTTCTTTATGCATTAGAAAGAAGGGGAAAAACAAAAACATTAAAATTCCTGTATAAGATTTTTATGTGATTTATTGCTCTGCGGTTTTTTTACAGTTCTGGGAAAAGAAATCACCATATTGCTTCCATGAGAAGTAATTTGTGGGTTGGAGATTACAGCAATAATATATTTCAATCAATCAAGCTTTTCAGGTTTACAAACATAGATACATCTAAGACATCAAAGTTAGCAATGTCTTTTAAAGATTTATTGTTGCAGTAGGAATGTATTTGTGGAGATAATAAGGGACTATATGCCACTCTGAACTATGCCTCCAATTTACACTGATATCTCCTTGAGATATATGTGAATGGGTTTAGTCTATATGTCCTGTGAAACTGAGTTCAGCCAAAATTATCTAGTCAGTTAGTGCCCCATAAAGATTTTGTGACCTAAAAAGTTCCTGCCTTTCTAAGCATGGCAGATCACAGAGAAGACGATGTGTCTATAGAGATATTATACTTGGTAGAGAGAAGCCATTAACATGAATTTTGCATCCTCTGAGCAGTTTCATGACTTTTGGTCACATAGCTTGCAATTCCTGCTTTTTAAGACTGCTAAAATAATTCATTTTCTGCGAAGCAGGCTAATCCACTGAGCAGTGTCTAACCTTGAAAGTCATATCTTTTTTTAATACATTTTTAGGAACCTCTCCTAGCTTGGCATACATCTTATTCCCTTCTTGATTATACCAAATGAATGATAGTTTCATTTTAGAGAAATAAAGATATAGTTTTCAGCATTTGATATCTTCAACTGATAAAACAGAATAAACTATTCTCATTCAGTTTTGAACCTATAAATATTTGCTGATGAGTAGTCTGTCACATTCTGTCATTTAATAGAAATTTCCATCTTGTATAATGATAACTTGTTAATACAGGAAGATGAATGCAGAAATGAACGTGCTTGCATAATGTTTAGTCCATCTGTATAAACTTCAGGTGTCTTTTCCAGTAAGATTATTTTTCAGTTTTTTAATTTGAATTCTTTATGCCTTCATTGCCTTCTCAACAGGGTTTTCTGTTTCACAGGATGTTGTAATTGAGAGAAACTAAATGAACACCCACTATCCCCATTTGTCTTTAAGGCAAGATAACTACTTACACAACTTTCAGTCCAGTTTTGGTCAGTGAAGCATTTTACTGGTTCTGATTAGTCCCACAGAGTGGGAGCATCCTCATCTTGTCAGTTCAGAAGAGTCATTAAAATTGTGTAAGCTGTGGGTGATGCATGAGCCAGGGGTATGTAAATTCTGTTTTAACAAACACATTCTTCATCTTGTCAATTTTTTGCTACCTGCTGTTAACTCTGTAGGTAGCCCAATGCACCTGATAGAGGAAAAAGTATGGAAAACAGATTGCTTGCAAAGAAATAGCAGAGGTGATCCTTACACGTTCATAATTAATTTTCTTCAGAAGACCTTATTAAAACTGATTTTCACATTATTTGGATAGAAGCAATTCAATGTTGTTTCTGTAAAAATGGGTCATAACAGTTCTGAAGGTTTCCCTGGATATAGAAAGAAAAAAACAGAGGACTTAGCACAGCAATTAAGTAGCATCATTTACTAGAAAGACATATTTTAATAGGAAGGACTCAAGAAAGATCTATCTTTTGAGCTGTTTCTATTTTTTCTGCTGGCCCTCAGCGTATGAGGTTGTTTGTCTCAGTTGACACCAGTGTGGAGTTACAGGGGTGATACGTGTTTCAGCTGACCTTGAAGAATATCTCCATTGCAACTGAACCAAGTAAGCTACTTAAGGGTTGGTATTGTTGCTTGTTTTTTAACTTGCAGTGATTTTGAATATTTATTTTTTTTCCTAGTAAATGCAAGGGCAAGTACTATTTTTCGTGCACATTTCAATTCTCCAATTACTATCTGTCAGCTTGGCAGGATGGTGTTATAATAAAATTCAGAGCAGCGCCCTAACAGAGTTTGAATTAATGTAAAAATATTTGCCTGTACTTAAACCTGACTGTCAATACAATCCATGTTATTAGCAGGAATAATTGTGTTTAAACTGATTAGTATTGCCAGTATGTAAGAGTTAACTGTGGTAATTTTTCTGGGTCCAAATAATTTTCCAAAAGCAAGTTGGAAAATTCTATGTATTGAAGTTGATGGCTGTGCAAAAGACTTCAAAGTCTTAATGACTCACAGGTATTTTTTTTTAATAATGTAGGCTTTTACCAGGCTACAACTTTATCTCATAATTTGCAGGTCAAAACAGCAAAATGGTGTGGCTAATAATATGTTCAGAAATTCTGTGTCATCTTTAATGTACACCTCTATTTAAAAGCTGTTAAAAGCAACATTTTCACGATTCAGTTTGCATCTCCACATTTGATAAGTTGTTATGCAGAGGACTCCATCTTCTAGGTGGACTCTGGTCTACTAATTCTTTGAGCCCAAAAAATACGATTTTTAACACTCACCTGGGTTTTTTTTGTCTTTTTTTTTTTTAAATCCTTATTTCCTCTGTGATTACCTCAGACATCTTTGATCATATATCCTAACTTTGCTACTTAGATAGGGCTCTGAATAAGATTTTTCTATACTATGTAAGTAAAAGGACAGTAAATATGACAGAAAAAAACAAGTTGTCTGGTTAGAAAAAAACTGACTTACATACTGAAATATATTGCAGTTCCAATTAGCAACAATATATGCTTTTAGCAGTTATTCACTTATCAGTGTATTTTATTTAATGAAATATAGATTATTGCTTTTTTCCATCTGCGTGGCAGTCAGCAAATCATTTTGAGGTTTTCATAGAATAGTTATTTTTGTACAGAGATTGTTCCACTTATTAGTGTGAAAGGTTTTCACATAGTGTAAGTTTCTAGAGGTATGTGTAGATATATATGTGTAGGTATTGCTTGATCACAGAGACAGCTCTTTTTCACTATACTTGTAAAATCCCCAAACTTTTCTTAAAAAAACAATGAAATGAAAACCTGACTGCATTATTACCTTTTGTTGATTGCTATAAAGTAATAGAAATCACAGTGCACATGCAAATTTTTCTCTCAAAACCTTGACATCAGTATTGCTTGAAGAGGTGCAGACTGCTTTTTTAATTCTATTCTTTTGCAGTCATGGAGTACTTTATTAGTTTACACATTAAAAAGATGTCTGTCGGACAGTAAATATCTAATGTATTTTTTTGAAAAAGGTTTTTGTGTGTGGAGTTGTTAGTTCCCATGTTTTTTTGTAATTTTTTTAAAGTAGTGCCTTTTTTTTTAACCAGGCTTTTTCTAATGGGAATGTGAGATCCATTAACCGCATATAAATTTAGTACATATTTTGTTCAGAAGAAGTGGTGATGAGATACTTTTAGATGTTAAGAAAAGCTAAGGTAAATTCATAATAGGCATGATGATAGTCACTAATCAAAAATCTGCAAAATGGGTTTTTAATGCATACTGTGTCACATGCATTTTGAGCTGATATTAACAGACTTCGTTTGTGCAATACTTCAGACCTTAAATTAGTCTCTTTGTAAACACATCAAACAAATGTGGCTTGAAAACAGGCATGAGGTTGGTGTTGGTGTTTCCTGATGTAATAGGCAAAGGGCTACTGAACCCATATTGAAGGAAGCTCTGGTATTCTTTGATTTCTGTAAGACTGATCGTTTCTTCTAGTTTTTACCATCAGCTGTTCAGTTCTTTTTGAATGAAGGATCTTGAGATATGTGCCTGTTTGAGCATGAGAAGATTATGCTGAACTTCTTTGGTATGGTTTTCAGACTTTCACTTAGAAATACCTGGTTTCTCTTCCACTTTTTAATTGTGTTTACATCAGTCTTTTCTGAAGATGTTGCCTTTTGGATATGAGGGAAAATTTATTGTTATGGTAACGAAAGAAGTTTAATAAAAAGGAGCCTGAAGTCTTCTTTGAACACTTTCTCATGAGGTTCTGCTGCATATTATACATATGGTTGTTGCTGAAGAAAAATGTTGAACTGCTTAATTTAGGAATAATAGAAGTTTGTAGAGGAAGATTATTAAGAAAATAATTATTACCAAAGCTCTCAGTGCTATGTGTCAGAATGTTTATATAATAAACTCATCCTGTAATTGAAATCTCCCCTGTAAAAAAACAACCCAAACCAACCAAAAACACCACAACCTAACATTGTTACATATTTTATATGTTATTATATGTATTATAAAAAATATATATACCTATATTGTAATTTCAAGGATATTTTAAACTGTACTTTTTGGGATTAGGTCTTCTTTAAAGCCATGGAAGACTGCATGTCAGTTTAGTTTGGGAAGAAAGGTTTGCCCTTAAGAGTGATGTTCCAAATTCTTTTGTGAAAAAGAATGGATAGACTTAAAAGGATGAGTTGTACAGTAGTGGATCACAGGGTTTAGACACATTACATCATCCACAAAGCAATTTTTTTTTTCCTCATCAATAGAAGATTCAAGTGTACATCACTTTAAACTGTTCAGAAATCCAAAATCTACAAATAATTGAGCCAGCAATGATTTAGTTACTGAATTTTACTTACCTTGTCAGAGGAGAGTGAACAAAGCTCTCCCTAGGAATAGACAGCAAAGAAATCAAAAGGTCGCATAGATCATATCTTAATTCAGGAGCATCCTTATGATATTAGGATTGAGAAGAGTTTAATTAAGAAACAGTTTTTCAGCCTAATAGTATTCCTAGAGCATTGGTTTCAGTTCCTTGGGATTTCTAGGATTTTTTTTTGGTGATGCTCCTGCAGCAGTATCAGTATTGGAGCCACTTATTCTTCTAATTGTATAAAATGCAGCAGATAGCACCACTGTTCTGAAGGGCAGCAAATACTCTACAAACAGTGCATCCAGACTCTCATGGTGCCAGGACTCATTGCTGAGGACTGATTGGAGGGCAGGCAAAGGCCACTGCTCAGTATTTTCCTACCCCTCACTCTCCGGTGGTTTTGTAACATAAGATGGATTTCACCAGTGATGACTCCCCAGAGACTGCTGAGGCAGTGAAGAGCAGGTGTAGAGCAAACCAGATTGTGCTGTGTAAATCTGCAGTGCCTTTTTAATGGCAACACTCCAGAACTGATCAGTAGCAACCAGATGGTGTTTGGAGATAGCACGAATTTTAGTGTAGCGTTGGGCTGAACAAGAAGATGAAATATCGGCAAAAAGAGCATATAGATGGCTACTGTACCTTTTAAAAGGGCTTTAACGTATTATTAAAGAAGTCCTCTTGTTTTTAAGATTTCATGTGAAAGATCTCTGCTAAACATGAATTCATTTTAATGTCCATGAATAGCTGAATGTCTGTTTAATGTATGTTTATATGGTGGAACTTTTCTCTTGTAGTGCTGTATTAATATAATAATTATATAGCCTCCTATCTGCTTAACATGCTTTTCAAGAATATTCAAAAAGTTATTGAAGATACTCCTTCATACAAAGAAGAAAAGGGTTAATGAAATAGCATTACTGAATAGCAAGATCAGATGTTCTGGACAGTTTTCAAAGAAGAGATCTGATGCTTTGAGGCATCGAGCTTCTGCAGCACCTTTTAACTTAGCTGGGTTTGAGGACATTAACACATTGCTGAGAGAGAGATAATTTTGATTTTTTTAGTCGTAAAAATAAGTTGATAGCGTACACTGTGATGTTGGTTGTCTGTCATTTGACACTAGTCATAGAATCATAGAATCATAGAATAGTTAGGGCCTTAAGATCATCTAGTTCCAACTCCCCTGCCATGGGCAGGGACACCTCACGCTAAACCATATCACCCAAGGCCTCGTCCAACCTGGTCTTGAACGCTGCAATGGATGGAGCATTCGCAACCTCCCTGGGCAACCCATTACTGTGCCTCACCACCCTAACAGGAAAGAATTTCCTTCTTATATCCAATCTAAACTTCCCCTGTTTAAGTTTTAACCCGTTACCCCTTGTCCTGTCACTACAGTCCCTAATGAAGAGTCCCTCCCCAGCATCCCTATAGGCCCCCTTCAGATACTGGAAGGCTGCTATGAGGTCTCCACGCAGCCTTATTCCAGATATTAGCAACCCTTTTCCTGTCCTATGTTTTAATCTTTGTTTCATTCTGCAGTTCTTTGCTTGAAACTGTGCAGAGGAAATGGTCTTACAGAAACAGCTTAGTACTTCTACATAATCATCTCAAAGAGCACTGATGTCTGTGAACACACATTGCTAAAACTGGTTGCTGCCTTTCTCACAATCGACTTCCCATTTTGAGACAAATATGTTTTTTCCTCTCCTAAAGTTTTACCAAGGTTGTTCCTGGTTGCCTGAAATGGTGCAATGATGGGCAGAGATTTGGAGCTGCAAAGGCTAGAAATCAGAGGATGACAAAGGGTCAAGAAATATCTATGTTGGCAATTTTCCCCGTAAGCTGTCTTTGACTTACCTTCCTCAGCAGCCAGTTTCTTTTGCCATGCTCTGAATGAAGTCAGGTGTCAGAAATAGTTTTGAGATATGGGAATTTGTAGAGGACTAGAGATTTGTGCAGGGTGTACCAAACATGAAAATGAAAGCCAGATGTTTTTCTCACAAAACCTGCCTAGGTTTGAAGATACGGAACTGAAAGGCAAAAGTAAAAATAAAATAATAAAAAAGCCCTCCTTTAGTAAAAGAGAAACAACCCATGACTGCAAAGAGGGGCGAGTAGAAATATTCATTATCTTTCAGCCTGTACTTCCACTCAATTACTTTTTTTTCATCTGTTTACTAACTTCAGCTGCATTTTTAAAGGGGCAGAGAATTTAAAGACAACTAAATTCTTGCATGTTCTGTGGACAGTGGAGATGGGATGGAGACCCTATTCAGAGAACACATGCAAGTTCTTTCTGTAATGAGGGCCATGATTAGGAACTGGGGCTTTTACAGTGCAAACTGCAGGGAAACTGAGTACAGTGACAGCAGAAATCTGATTTTATTCTTCATCAGCTCTGTCGAACAACTTTCTCTGAAATGCCAAGATTAAACTACAGTTATAACTATGCAAATTGGATGGGACACATAAGAATCTTCCCATGGCTTGAATGACAAAAGATAAATTCTAAAGTAGGCCATTATCTAAGTTCTGACTACAAAGCATGAAACATCATCACATTGGTACTGTTGAGATGAAAAGTTCCTGAGCCTGAATAAGTGAGGACTTTTACAGCAATATGCTTTAGAATAGACTAGAATGGAGTGAAATGGAATAGGGCAGGATTATTTCAGTTGGAAGAGACTTCCAGTGATCATCTAGTCCAACTGCATAACTGACTCAGGGCTTTACCAAGTTAAAACGTTGTTGAGGGCATTGTCCAAATGCCTCTTAAATGCCAGCAGGCTTGGAGCATCGGCCACCTCTGTAGGAGCATTTGACCACACTCTTGGTAGATAAATGCTTCCTAATGACCAGTCTCAACCTCCTGTGGAGCAGCTTTGGCCCGTTCCCGTGCATCCTGTCATTGGATACCAGGAAGAAGAGCTCAGCCCTTCCCTCTGCACATCCACTTGTCAAGAAGCTGTGGGGAGCAATGAGGTCTCCCCTCAGGCTCCTTTTCTCCAGCAAGACAAACCCAGATTTCTCAGCCATTCCTCATAGGACGTTCATTCTAATCCTTTCACCAGGTCTGTTGCCCTCCTCTGGATTTGTTAAGGACCTTCGTGTCTTTAAATTGCAGGGCCCAGACTGCACACAGTACTCAAGGCAAATCAGCAGCAATGCTGAATACAGTGGAATAATTGCCTGTTCTGACAACCTGATTGTGCTGTGTTTGGTGTACTGAGGATGTGTTTGCCCTCTTGGAGCAAACCAAACTTGTGGGCACACTGCTTACGCACACTGAGTCTGCTGCAAACCAGCACACAGGTCCCTTTCTGCTCCTGTCACTCCTATCCCAATTCATACTTGTACACAGCATAATCCATCAGAGATACAGAATTCAGCATTTCGACTTGTTAAATTCCATCACAGTTAATCACGGCCCAGTGCTCCAATCTATCTAGATCCCTCTGGGGGAGATCCCTCGAGAGAGTCAACAGCACCACCCAGTTTGGTATCATTGGCAAACCTGCTGTGTAGATAATTGCTAAAAAGTAATTCCATTGTTTTGGAGAGTACTTAGATTACTTTTTTCAAAAAATGAACAATGTGTTTCTAATTGATTTTATAATTGTATTTTAAATGTATTAAACCATTCATGGCAGTGCATTACTACAGTCTGAAAATTTGAAACAAAACCCTGGTTGAAATATGTTTGTTGTAATATTTAAGTTATGACAACTTCTAATGAGTATTTACGTCTTGGAAGAGAAGAAGCTATGTCAATAAAAAAAAATCATGTTTCAAATAATTTGTTGAAATAATTAAAATATTTTAAAAATATTTTTAAAAATATTTTTAAATTTCTTAAGAGTAGGTTCATATTTTAATAATTAAGTTTCAGGTTTTTTTCTGCTTTGATCAGAAGGTAAAAAATACTGGAATTTCTCATGCAGCAGAAGTTACTCATTTTGAATGATTCAGTTTTCAACTTCTGAACAAAAAAAGTGGAAAGAAAGGTGAAAAGACAACTCAGACAAAAACTAAATTGCCAAAAGTGGTGTGGAATGCAGTTAATAAGCAACAAGAGAAAACCTTTGCAGATGTATTGCTTTTTAAAACATTTTTATATTAAGCCTTCTGAATAGCTTGTTGGTAGACGTTGTTTCTGTTTCTATGGGGCAAGATCTCTTCCTACATCCATTTTGACATTTTTTCGCTTAAGTGTTGTGAGACCCCTGTTAGAAAAGAAAGCAAACATTTATTAGTTAATTTGCTTTGTCATGAAAATTCATGCTCTTTGAGTAGTGCAGAAGAGGCAATAAGGTTCTTAGCAGGAATTGTGCTTGAAATGTTTGAAACAGAGATCGTGTATTTTGTAAGCCTAAGGTATCATAGCTGTAAATTTCTGTGCTTCCTCATTAAGACTGTTTACTGGAAATAAATCTTTCTTCCAAAAAAAATGCAATAAGGTTGTTTGATATCATCACAGTGTGTTTGCCTTATGTTGAAGTGGCTTCGTCTCAATAATTATGTTGTTTCACTGAAGTAAGAAATATTTGTTATTTAAACAAAATATTTTATGCCTCCAAACTAGAGAAAGGTTGGTAGGGGAATCTGATATAAATGTTAAAGAATCTGAATAACGCTACAGTTGATGCAGCAGTGATTGCTGTATTTATTTTTTTTCTAAATACTTTCTGTTACACAGCATAACTTTTCAAAACCTCTCCCATCTGACTGAGCAGTTCCCACTTAGCTATGGTGGAAAGGTGATATTTTGTCTTTCAAATAGCAGTTAATTTATCACATGCGCTGCAGAATAATCAACTTCTCTCAATAGGGATGTAAGGCAACTTTAATTTCAACGTCAGAAAGGGTTTGCAAGGTGTTAGTATCTCTGTGTAAAAAGACAAAAGGCAGAACATTTAGACTTCTACACTCCTTGGCATGAAAGGAGAATGTTTGCTCTGGGATTCTTAGAAAATATAGCTGCAATGAATTTTGTTGTCCTAATTATTATATTATATATTTATAATGACAGAAAATAATTCAAATTAAGACCACATAAATTCTGAGTGAATGTGTCCAAACAAGAGCTAAATGTAGTTTAGCTACTCCACTTTATAATATGTTTAAAATACATTTTAATACCGCTGTGTAAACAAAGCCTCAATCTTTCAGTTAGCACCTTCTTCCACAGGGGCATCTAGCAGTTGTTTGTACTGGATTTTCTTTGCCATTTTAAATATGCAGAAGATGTGATTGCAACACATGGTCCTGAGTTGTGAGATGCCACCAGACTGGCTAGCTCTCATGCAGAGCTGAGTAGCACTGTCTGCAGTGAAGGCTGCTGTCTCATGGTTGGAATCAGTAGCAGACAGAACTATCTACAGCACCTTTACGATGTTGGGTTTAGCCTTTCACCTACAGTCTGCTAGCAGTATGCGTTACAGATGCTGTTCCTGAGTCTTCTTTTGGTGTTGTTTGCCTGTGTCTTCAAGCCTTCCCATTTATCTGTATGCTTTCTACAGTTACCTGTTGTGGGTTTATAACAGCAAAACCCGTAATCTCCATAGCTGTGGCACTCCCCACAGGTGTTCTGATGCAGCCAATATTTCTGTGTTTCCTTGGAAGTCTAGCCAAAAGTATAACTTTGTGCCATGCCTAAGTGACTTGTACAATACAAAATCTGTAGTGAAACACTCAACATTGGCATGAGACTGTCCATCCCTTCCTCTAATTTTCATTTGCTTTTCACCTGGGTGGTGTAGTCCACACATTCTGTGGCTTCTAAGCTTTCTCATTAACATTTTAACATTGTCTGTACCCAGCACATCCAGGAATATGAAATACACTTACCAGATCCACAGTTTTCCTGAATTATCATCTAAACATTCCTAATAGCTTTATTTAAATATTTCTAATCAGTTAAATACATTTCTATGATGCATCATTCAGACGTAAAATATTATTTAATGTTTTGGGGTTGTTTTTTTTTTCCAAAAGTACATGAATTGACATTCACTTGATCCATATAATTCTTGGTCTTTGTCTCTACTTATGTTCTGTACTGAATTGGATATTTTTTATTTCACACTGGCCTGTTTTTTAATGAGATTGTGTTCTTTGTTACCAAGGTGTTGCAAAACATGGTTTGACAAAATTCTGCTGCTACAGCTGACAGTAATGTGGTGGTTGACTCACCTGAGTAAAAGGGGAAAATCTTCCTTCAAGAAACTTTAATTACATTTACTTGGAAAGTTATACTTCCTGCCTTACAAAGACCGAATTCGTGCCTTCTATCTCGTAAGGGCATAATAGTAATCGATAATCTTGTCTCAGCCTTACAGAGAGAGAGATTTAAGTGGTAAGTATCTATGTGTAATACCTTAAACACAGAGTGACTTTGTATATAGGAAATTCTGTTTTAATGCAAACATTTCACAGGGTTTTAAGAGTCTTGTAATATTAATCAAGAAAAAAATTTAGTACAGCAGAGACAATATTTTGCTCTTGGATTTCAGCTGTAACCAGCGTGCATGTGACTGCATCTGCAGTAGCTAATTTAGCAGTGCCAGTGCCTGTTAGCGTCTGAGGCCAGCTGTTGCGGTCAAGCCACATCCATAGCATTAAATCTCCTCTGTCTGTAAAAAAGATGACATCATAAAAAAATGCATCTTGGAAATCAGTCCTGGCCCAGTTAATTTCCAAGAGCTGTTCAGAGACTGTGGGGGAGAGGGCTTATTGACTGGTACAAAGCCTTGGCTGGGCAGTAATGATGTTAGAAGTACCAAAGCCCAGCTACTGTGCTGAGTTTGTCAGCTGGTGCTGTGTATGTGCACGCATGCAGGCTGCACATCCTCCTCTGCTCAGTGGCTTAATAACTTCAGAAGGCAGAAGCAAAGCTGCTTGACTGTGGAACTCAGAGCAGTGATCTGCCCTCTTGCTCCAGTGTGGAGAAATGTGAACATGGGGTTTGCCAATCTGCACAGACACGTAATCCAAAGCACAGTGTGGTCATTATTTTAGAAGAAATGGGCTGGAACTCATCAACATGAATCTTTGAAACATAGAAAGCAGTTCTGTGTTGCATATACTGTAGAATAAGTATTTTAGTCAGCTTGAAGTTAAAATTCTCCAGTTTATGGTTCTTCCACAATTTCCTTTGGGGCACTCTTCCCAGTGTAATATAGCCCCACATAATTTCTTGCAATTTTTAGCTTCCTTTAATACATCTATATGAGCTAATGTGGATTACGCCAAAATGGAATTAAGGAAGTTAAACAGAAATCAGTTGCATGGAAGGACTAGAACAGTCTTTATTCCTGAAGTTTGTCCTAGATAGTGTTCCATTTTAATAAATTTAATGTGCACTGGACTTTATCTTTAGTGGGATGATGGGATTGAAATTGCAGTTGCAACTAGAAGGAAGCTGATTTAATCAGCTGTGTACAGTCACTTTCGCCCATTAAGGATTCATATTAATTTGCTAAATGTGTTAGAATGTAAGCTAAGGCAAAGCTAAGAAGAAACTGCTTTAGAGGAGAAACATGCCCAGTATGTTTTTAACAGGTACATTTTCTCCAGTGTTGCATTTTCCAGAAGTACAGGGGAATCTCAGTTACAAGGAACCATTTTGTATAGTATGGGAAGATATTTATAGCTCCTAATAAATTATTGTTTCTGCTTAGTGCTTGATTTACAGTACTTGTTTTCAGATATGCTGTACTAAATTTTGCTCAGAGACACTGGCATATTGATTACCGCTAGCTTTCAGGTAAGTGGGGACTGTGCTCTGCTTATAAAGAAATGAGACATTACAGTAAAAGACTTTTGATGTAGTTCATTTAAGATATACAGAGTTATTGGTATACATATGGGTCTACTGACAATGGCATTAAAAAAATCCTTTTAGTGTAAAACAAAAACCATTGATTAGCTCTGAAAGCTGTCATTTAGCAGTTTGCATCAGAGCACTTTAAAACCATTTACATGAAAATAAGGAGAAACTAGTACATTGAATGTTTATTTTATTTAATGACATTTTTTCACAGTATACAGTAGACTCAGATTTGCAAATTAAGAGTGTGATAATGAAAGGATATTTTTGTCATGTTTTCTTAAGTCTTGCCATAAATCCTGTGCTGTAAATATCTCTGAGTCACTTTCTGACTCATTGCTCCTCTTCTCCATATCTTATAATTTTATACAAACAAATTTGATTGCTTTTATGTTAATAATAAGCACCTCTTCATCACATTGTAACTAACTCTCAAAAACAATTATTAAGAAATTTGCCATCTACCTCAAAACCTCACAAAGATAAAATAAATACTAACCCCTATGTATTTTACTGATAAACTTTATCTGCATCCAATATCAAACACATTTTCACTTCTTAACTTTGTCATGATGAATTCTCTTCTATCATAAATAAATTTGATGGTTTTCAATGGCAGATCAATGCTACTACTCAGAAAGGCTATTTCACAAATACATTTATTTTGGTTTAGCTGTTCTTTGTATGGCAAAGCAAGAAACTGTTATCTTTAAAAATCGTATTTACAGGAGATGAATAATAACCTTTTTTTGTTTAATTCTTACAAAGTATAAACATCAGACCAATTAATCACTGTATTTTTAGTAAATAAATAATAAAAATCAGGAAAAAACACATTTTGCACTCTCCTTGGGTTTTTTTCCATCTAAAGCAGACCAATATGAGTGTGAGAAGTGTGTCAGAGTGGTGAGCAATAATTCTGCAAGTTACATCCATATTAGTTACATTACATTATTCATAAAAATGTAATTCCTGAAAATTAGGGAAGTACAATTAGGTCTTTAGCCTAGTTTTGATGTTGCAGTCTGAAGAAATGCAAGGAATTAGTTTCTCTGTTCTATCTGTGTGAAGTAAAAAATACACATGACAGCTCCCTCTGAATAGCAGAAGGAAACATGCCACTGTAGGTACATATTTTCAAGGCTGCTGATTTATTTAAATGAATAATATAATTTATTTAATTGACATCACTGTTGTAAATTGCTGTCTTTGGATCTGAACAAAATCTTGTGGATACAACTCCAGAGGACTGTTTAAAATTGTATCATTATAGAGTTAACATATGGATCAAAGTGTACTGCAGATACGTATTTTTTACCACGTCTGGTTAAGACAGTTATGTTTGGACAGAAATAAAAGAATTCTGTATATATGCCTGAAGTATGAAAGGAGCATATTTTACCACAACTTAAAATGTTGTATAAAATCATAATTAATTTTGCAGTACAATACGAGCAAAATGGGTTTGCTTCACTATGACGCACAGATTATCTCTGACTATTGTAAACTCCCCCAAAATATTGTACATCGCATTATAATCCATTTACTTTATGCCATGACTTCTGTGCCTCAGAACAAAAACACTACTCTGCTGTGGTTTAGCTCTTCCAGCAGTGACCAACACCGGGCACCTAAAAACGAAGGTGAGTACAGTCAAACTGTCCAGATATATGTCTCCAAAATGTTATCCCAGCTTCCAACATGAATGGCCTGAGCTTGGGTAGTTTCTTGTCATGTAGCTGTTCTGTCAGTAACTTTTAAAGCTCAAATTTGGAGGAATCCTGGGCAGGAAGTTTTATTTTGTTAGTTTTGAGACTGATGCTTGCCTAGGATCTTCTGCTGTCCCCCCGTTTATTTTGTTGAGGAGGCTCTGGAGATCTTCTTCATGCTCCTCATGATTTTAAGAATCTGTTGTAATTCTCAGTTGTGTTTTCCAGAGTGAGGAATCGTAGCTCAGGACTCACTCAGTGATTCCTATTTTGTCACTGTACAGAAACATTTTTTTTTTTTTCCCAGTCCTACTGTGGCCTTTCTGAAATTGAGATCTGTAACTGTAAATAGTCTTCAAGGTGGTGTGGTATTACTGGCTTATAAAGTAGCTCAATGCTATTCTCTGTTGTTTTTTACTACTTCCCTAATAATTTCTAACATAGCACATACAGTTTGCTTTTTCACTACTGCTGTGAACTGAGCTACCTGCTATTTTTCCTGATATAATTTCTGAGGTGTTAGAATCAGCACATTGTTTTATTTATAAAGGTGGGATGTGTTTCAATCAATGTGTTTTACATTTATTTACATTCAATTTCAGCTGTCATTTTGTCACCACATGTCATAACATGTAATTCTTCAGAGCCAGTCCTGCCTTCAGAGCACTGACTTACCTTAGTATCATCAGTACAGTATGCCTTCTCACTGTTCACTGCTTTTTCCAGCTTTGATCTCCCACTAGGATCCCAGCAAGACTCAACTAATCACTTCCTCCCAGTGTGAATCCTGACTATTTACCCCAAATTTTTCCTATCATTTAAGCTTCTTTTTTTTTAAATCTGTGAGAGGGCCTTCCTTCTAGGGGCCTAGTTTTATAAAGACCTTTTGATAAAGCACCTGTGAAATAAATGCTTTTGGAGATCAGGTATATGAGATCAGCTTGCTTGCTTACTTTTCCATCTTTTTTTGGAGAACACTGATACATTTCTGGGAAACTATTTCCCTTTTAAATAGCCATCTCAACTCTTCACCTCTCTAATGTGTTTATTTTACTGTTTGCTATCTTTATTGTTTATGCTGTTTTTTGCCAAATTAATTGGAAATACTTAGAAATCTTTCCTTGCACTATCTTCCTCCCAACCTGCCACAGTTCCCTCCACTATTAATGCAGATGGTGAAAAAGCATTTTATTTTTGGATTCTGACCTCGTCTTTCTTGATGAGCGTATCCACAGCTGAATCCTTCATATCTCAAATGAGGTCTTTTCCTTTTGTACAGACTCCTTGTATCCTAGTGGTATCTTCAGTTGAGGTGAATCTCAGTTCTTCCTCCTACCACCATTATTTCAGCCTGTGATTGGAGCTCTGCTTCGGCGCATCCCCTTCTCTCTGGATCTGCATATGGTGTAATGAGAATGTTGCAAAGAGTGCTGCTCTTCAAGTTCCAACTTTCAGCTCCCAAAAGACCTACATTTGGCCTCCAGAAATTCTGCAGCATTCCTCAGGTTTTGTTTTATATAAGGACTGGAAATTGCTGCTGCTAGTATGTCTCTGGAGCCTGCACAGACTTCTTGCATCTGCAGGATGCATGCTTCTTCAGAGCCACCAGTGCAGGTCTCTGTCTGGGGCATGGTGTGTTGTCACTTCAGGCATTCCAACTGGCCTGTCTTGAGAGCGCATAGGCGTGAAGTTGGCTGGGGCAAGTGGTTTCCCTGCACAACTTGTCCTCTTTCTCACTGTTGTCTACAGATGGACATCCAAAATAACATATTTCAGTTCTTTCTTTTCTTCTCCCTTCCCCCATATTTTCATGATTTGGAAATAGGATTTTCATGGAAAAATCCCTTTCCTAATTTATTGCTGTTATTTTTCACAGTCATTTTTTCCTGTCATTCCATTTTTCTTCTCATAGTACTGTTTCTATGTTTCTAAATCAGAAACTTTCACTTGATAAATATTCTGTGATATTTCTTAGAGAACAGTAACGGCTCACTGGGCTTGACTGCTGTGACATTGGAATTCACTACGTAAAAGCCCCCCTAGGATTTGAGCAATAGTGGTTTTTAGCATAGAATCCTAGCATGCTTGGAGTGCACTTGTTTTGCATTTGCAAAACATTAACAAGTCAGCTGCTTTCTGTTATTCTAAGTGTGGTATGGACAAGCTGAAGAACAATCAAGCCACATGTAATGTCCATGATCTACATCTAAAAGCATTTGACAAACATTAGTCTGGAAATTACACTTTTAAAATACGTTCAGAAATATCCATTTGCTGTTGTACTTACCAGCAAATGACAGGATGGTACTTGCCGTAAGAAAAGACATGGCAAAGATGAAAGTTATCATCTGAGGCAAATATCTATGAAATTTAGGTGCTTTAAATGAAATTCAAAGTTAAGCACTGGCTTTTAAATAAAATATCTTTTCATAAGGCATTTTTTCGTGTGAATTGATGATACCACTTTAATTGCGATTTTTGTGGATGATGCTTAAATGATTGAACTGATTAAACTGATTTCATTATTTCAGGTTGAAGTACACTGGTCCGTTCTTATTTTGGTGCAATATTGCTTACAGGTGTATTCAGTTTTAAGGGGATTATGATCGTTTTGTAAATACATTTACAGTGGGAAAATGTTCCCAGAAACTTAAACATGGAACAAATCCTTAGGTTTTACCTGTAAAAATCTATCATTTTGTTTCCTCTGCTTTGCTTTAAGGCATAAATGGTCTTTACTGCATAAAAAGCTTCAAAGGACTTTAAAGATTTCGACAGAATATAGTTTTCCATGTAAATTTACACTTACATTTTCCCCCAGTGTCTGCTGAAAGTTAATTTTGCTTATTGTTTCACATTCATTTTTGTCATGTATTTGTTGTGGATGTTTTTAGTTTAGTTCAGCATTTGCAGACAGACAAATATAAGGAATCATTCGGGGTGTAAGTGCTTGAAGGTGTGAAAATCAGAACTTCTCATCATTTGTAGCTCCATGAAAAAATTTGAATGTAGGGGGCAACGTAAAAGAGCACTGCAAGCTGCAGGTTCCCAAGAGGACTAGCAGCTTCTCTTCTGTCCATTGCAGAATCTAGACTTTGAACACCTAGCTCCAGACTTGGAATTTATGAGTTCCATAAATGTGTGTGAGATACAAAAGCTCATGAAGTTAATGAATGAAGCAGCTAAACCGGGGATTTACAGCAGCCCACACTGAGTGACGGGTGCTCGAGGCAGACTAGAGTGTTGAATGGGACTGATGTGCTTGAAATTCAGCATGGATAACAGCCACCCAACTGTGTCAGATGCCAATGTGAAAATGAGTTTCAAAGGCTGATGCATCTTCTAGATACCAAGTTAATTAATTACTTGGGTACGGCTAACTGTGTCACTTTAACACTTCTAGAACATCTCTCCTGGCTCTCTTGAACAGGTAGAGCAGGGGAAATACTGGCTTGAGAAGATGAATGGAAAACATTCACTGCCTTTTTTTTTGCATTGATGGCCATCGTTAATTCAGGTTTCATCCTTCTTGAAGATTGTAAGTGTGCTGAAACAGGGTAATTACAATGTAATAAACATTAAGTTAAAACTAGACAGTTGTTAAATATACCTGAGGAATTTCTTAATCTTGTGTTAGAGGAGAATTCAATATTACTTCATTAATATTCTTTCAAGTGAGAATCAGATTTTAGCCTGGGGTGTAGGGATTAAAAAAAAAAAAAAGGTGAAAGTGAAAAAGATTAGCAGGTCATTTAATATTTCATGAGGTAGGAGCATTGTAGTCAGGTTTTTTCACTCCAGAGTTGTTGTATGGCACTGGCAAGACTATTGGATATTACAGCCTATGTTATTTAAAGCTACTCAGGCCTTCCTACTCACACTTGCCCCCTCATTTATTACATACAGCATGTCTTGTTCTTCTTTCAGGATGTTGTCCTGAAAGTATTTTTTTCTGTCTTACATTAACTGAGTCTGAAACACAGTTATGTCATTTGCAAAGGAATGCCATCAACAAAGTATTACAAATCAGTCTCAGGTTTTAAGAAGCTTTTGACACTCAGATGTTATAAAACTCTATAATTTAATTTTTTTTTTAATGCAACTGAGTAGGTATTCCAGCTTGCAATTAATGAGTACTACAGGCTATCAACTTAGCAAATTATAAACACAAATAATGAGTGTGTGTGGGGGGAAATTGCATTC
The DNA here is from genome assembly GCF_034315485.1 of Pezoporus occidentalis. Taxonomy (NCBI): domain Eukaryota; kingdom Metazoa; phylum Chordata; class Aves; order Psittaciformes; family Psittacidae; genus Pezoporus; species Pezoporus occidentalis. The sequence goes on from NW_026914829.1 coordinate 981,722, forward strand.
CTTGTATGTGCATTTAGCACAGGGATTGATTCTTCACAGTTAGCAGTTCTGTTGCATTTACATCAGATTACAGAGTGAGTATATATATGCTAAGCTTGGTTTTACAATCAGCAGTGTTAAATGAAATGTAAATTCATTAGTTAGTACTACTGCAATTAGCTCTGTGTAGTGTGGAAGAGGAGGCTCTGCAGAGCCTCTGGTTTGCATTCTGTTGAGCAAGCTGGGGCACTTTCAGTTTGGACAATGGAGAGGATCTTTCTGTGTCCAGTATGCTTGCTATGAAAACCACTGGAAAGCTATCTGTGCCAAATACTGAGTTAAATCTGGTTATATTCCTTCCATAAATTCATCATTGTAAGCAAAACATCTAAGAAAACTAGTCTGATTAGGGTGGAGTCTGCTCTTGGAACATAGTGCTTTAATATGTGGCTTTTGAGAATAAGCTCATGAACAGTGGCAATATATCTAGAAGTATATATTCTTTGTTGTCAGTATATTTTCTGCCCTACCAGATTTGATTGAACAGACAAGTAGAGGACAACATCTGTTGTCTTAAATTTGTGCAATTTTCACGTGAAATGTAGTTGAAATTTAAGTAGGAATCAGACAGATGTGCTACCTGAACATCTTGGGAACAGAATTCAGCACCAGTCTTTATTTTCACCTTGTCGGTGTTGCTTTGAAATGCTTTGCTCTTCTTAAAATATTTTACTGCATTATCACCTCAGAGCAGCTAACTCATTAAGAAATCTTGAAAGTTACTTATTCTCCTCTCTAAGCACAGAAAAAGTAGAAGGTAATGAGCTGCAAGGAAGAAACATTGTATTTTCTTGTGTTTGTCCTTAGTAATAAAGAACCAAAAAAATGAACCCAGTGCAGAAAATGTAGGAGGGGAGGGGAAGAACCAGAATTTTGTAAAATGTTTTTGAGTGCTTTCACAGGCTGGTTTAATTTCCACAGAGTTATGTGAGTTTGCATATGTCAATCAATTTAAAGTAATGCTTTGCTTTGATTATGAACGTGACATGAAGATAAAATTAATGTTTGCTAGTGCTTGGAATATGCAAATAGATACATAAATGCTTCTTTAAGTATAATTACTTTAATAACGAAAGGCAAAATCAAGTTGACTAACAGAGTTCTTAATTAGATTAACATAAACCATTTGTGATTTAATACAATGCTGTCTACAAAATTAGATACTATATGCATGTCTGTTAAATCAGTTCAGTAACATACTGGATCCAAATTAACTGTTGTTATAATTTCCTTGACTGAAAAGAAATTTGAGGTTTATGCTACATTTTTATTAGTCCAGTATCATTAATGTACATGGGAAAGATACGTTAGTTTTACGGTTGGGTATTCAGCCTTAACTTATTCTGGTTCTTGTTGACCTAGTACTTTGCAAATATAACATCTGGCAAACAGAAATTTTTCACCTAATAGGAAATCATATTCAGCTCAGCAGGAGTAAGATGGTGTGCTTGGAAATACCACTGTATTACAACTCTTTCAGATCTTCCTTTTGCATTCCAAACTCTTCAAGTTGGAGAAAAGTTGGTAGGATGCTGCCAGTTAGCAAAGAGCAGATCTTATTTATTACTGTGACCAATAAATGGTGTATCTGTGGGAGTAATAAACCCAATTAGCCAAATGTTGATTGTGCTTTTAAGTGTTGTAGTCCCAGTACCTATTTCCGTACCTTTGCATATGCTTAATATAAACTTATTTAATTGTGCAGTTTGCAAAAAGCTTAGTGATTCACCTCTGTGGTCTGAATTGTAGAAATACCATTTTAGATAATGTCCTTCAGATGAACTGTGCCTTAGATACACGATTCCAAGAACTCCTTATTACTTACCATGTATTTTATTTCTGAATAGTAAAAGCTGACTGCTTCAGGCTTGGCTAGCGTGAATGTTTAAAGACAGGTGGCTTTTTGTCCTAATGAGACCTCTTGCCCTTGATTCAATAGAATATGGCTTCAGTAGTGGCGCAAAATCAAGGTTAGCTCAGTGTATTCTGCAGTTTTAAAAAATACTGCTGTTCTTGGACAATTTTCCGTTACGGAGCAGTCAGCCCTCAAAAAACTTCCCGACTCTTTAGAGACATTGGTTGGGATCAGTCATGAACTCTGTCTGGTGGCTAGTTTACTAACAGCTCTAACCTCCCCAACATGGGCAAAAAGCCTTGAGAGCCATTCTGGTCTGTCCCCAGCTGGGCTGGCCAAATAGGGATAAGCTTAAGAAAAAGCATATTGTTCCAAGTTGCTGAAGAATTATAAGATAGGCAAAAGCCAAAGATAAAATGTGATGTTAGGATCCTCTTTCTCAATTCTGAGTTGAAAACTCAACCTCCCGTGTTGTTCTCCTGTCAGCAGAACCTCATTGTACTGCACTTACCTTGAGTAATTCCCACTTTTGTAACCAAGCCCAGTGATTTTAATGGCAGTAGTTTCTGCAATCACTCCCAAACCATCAAAATAAGCGGTAGTAGCCACATACATTCAAGAAGGCCTGTTTGATTTTTTTAACATTCAAGTTTATGTCTTCCTGCATGTCTATGCAGTGCTTGGTATGATGAGTCTCCCTGGATATCTCTGCAATTAAAATAATAAACACCTTAAACTTGTTAATTACAGACTTAATATATACCCACAACTTCAGTTGCTTCCTTGGCGTTTCCTCAGTTGCTTCATGTCAGGGTTAAAAACAAAATTGCACAAAATAGCATATTTGGGTGTCTGGCAGAATAGCAGATTATAGTAAGTCACACTGCTAATGCATGTATGAAAGGTTTTCCTAAGTTAGGAGTGTTTAACTGAGTAAATATACCCCAGACACCAAACTCTTGGGCCTTTTTAATAGGAAAAAAATGTTTTAAAACTTACTTAATTTGCTTTATTTACATGCCACAGCTTGTTACCAAATTCTGACAGAAAATACTAAAAGTGAAAAGTGAGGGGATATTTTTGCTCTCAGTGTGGACTTATATCTGGAACCTGTTTGTCTGGAGTCACTGACCATCTGTTTCATGGAGTGATGCCAAAAATATTTTTCACTGTAGATTTTGGTGCTTGCTATGAACTAGTAAATAGCCAGACAAATATTGCAGTATTTTCTTCAAGCACACTGTAAATATGAACTCCCAACACTTTTCAAGATTGAAAATGTGTCATCAAATAATGTTTATTTCTTAGGTAAATCTCGTCACAGTAGCTTTAATGACTTAAACTTTGATACTCTAATTTATTCTTGGGGCGATTCTGTTGATTTAAACTAGGAATTAATTTGGCACAGAGTTTTCAAGAAGGTGTATTTTCCATTCAAGTATTCAGTTTTTCTCCCTGTGGCCTGGCATTGGGTTATTGTTCAAAGCATAATGAGCAGATGAGACCCAGGGAGCTCTGTAGGAAAGGACAGCCTTCTCCTTTGGTTTTGGGACTGCTACAGTGAAAATTCAGGAGTGCAAAACTTTACTTTAAGAAAGCATTATCACATCTCCTTTGGAGTGGCTCTCCAGAGCCCCTCTGAAAGAGTACATTCATTTTCTGCTTCTGCTGTTTTCTGTCTCCTGACATGCCTTGCTAAAGTAGAGCCCTGCAAAATTCAGTCCCACCAAACAGGTTTCTTGGAATCACTTCTCCAGAGACAGGAAACATCACATCCTGGTAATAAAAAATAATACTGCATCCTTATCTGGAACACTAAAGTTCATTTTGGGAAAGCCAAAAAATACAAGGTGTTTAAGAGATACTGAGTTAAGGAGCTACATATAGAGGGAGGCAAACTTGAACTCTGTAGAAGCTAGAAATAGGGATAGAATAGAACAGAATAAAATCTGATAGTTCTGATTTGAAGGGACCTAAAATACTCATCTAGTTCAACTGTCCAACAAATTGGGGGCTAAAAGTTAAAGCATATTGTTACAGGCATTGTCATGCTTACAGGGTGTTGAGAAAAATAAAATTTGCCTATATAGTCACCCAGTACTACCTTAACATGAAGGGAGGTCCCTTGTACATATCATAAGGTGAGATACTCTTAAACACTCCTCTTAAATAAATGAACCATCATAAATCCTAGAATAGGACTGGAACAAAACTAATCTACAAGCAGGTCTCAGTATGGTTTTATTCAGGAGTGAATATCTTTGCCTTCCCTTTTCTTTAGCACAGGGCTGAAATTAGAAAGATGTCATTTTCTTCTTCCCCGTGATTAAAGAAGGGTTTTTGTGAAGATTAAGTAGCTCCGAAAATGTAAAGACACTTTGTCTCCCCACAAAGGAGCTGACAGCAATGGTGAGCAGCATGCACAAAGAAATAACACACCAATTTTGTGTTGCCAAGCCCATGCTATTTCTGTTTTGCTGTTTCTAAAAGGAAGTAATCTGTTCTCGCAGTTCAGGGTTTTGTGCTGCTTTATTTTACAGCTGTAAACATTTGTCTGTCCCATGCTTTATTTATCTAGGTTTTGTTACTGTTCTGAACACTGATCTGTGAAACAATCACTGACACAAACAGTTCTTCTGAATGGCAAGCATATTGTTTGTTTCTGCCTGTAAACCTCTATTAAAATAGTGTTTATTAAATAAGAAATGTTGCAGTTCTAATAGGGATGTATTTGGGCTACATCAAACAGGGAAACATTCTTCTAAATGTAAGCGCGCATTTTCTATCAATCGTTTTGTTTAGTTTGAGGCTTGAATGTTAATGATGAAGTCTGTATGTTAGATTTGTTATACCTATGGTATGCTGCCCTGAGGTAGTCAAAATCCTAACTAACATTAAATGGAGTTTTTAGTCTTTAAACAACTGCAGGTTAGAGCTTTACTGCAACAGGCAAATTGTATGATTGTTTAGCTGCTCACTAGCATTCTTGCCTCCATGTGCAGAAGTGTGGTGGGGTGAAAGATGGGTGTGGTTTTAAATAGCATAGGTTTTATGGGGAGTACCCAATGCTGATATGTGATGGAGTAACTTCCGATGTACTTCTGATGGTGCCAAGTGCTGGGCTGACAGGATGGTATCCTGAGTGCTTGTGACAGCTCTCAGCCAGAGGCTGCTGCTGGCTTCAGGGAGCCCCCCTGCAGCCACCTTGTTGTCACCCTGCTGGACCTTGCAGCTCATGTCCCAGCTCTCAGGAGGTTCACAGTATTCCTTGGCATGCATAAGCAGAGTAGGAATGCCAGCCTGTTGGTATCGTGAGTCTCTCAAAACCCACTGTATGGCTGTCTGATTTATTCAAAAGCCAGTTTATCACATACTGAGAATAAAGTGAGTCCTGTGTATACAACTGAGGTAAAGATCAATGGCTGATTACAGTTCTCAGCATTAAAAAAATGAGGTAGTGGTGAAAGTCAGCAGCTTCTGTCAACCTAGCTCCATTAGTTAACATTAGCTCGATTTGAGGCTGTCGGGGTGGGCTCCTCCCCAGTGAGAGGGCTCCAGTGCTGGGAGCCAAGGACATTTAAATATGCTAGTATTAGCTAAGGATCTTCTACAGCACAAGATCACTATCTTTCTTTTCCCTACCCTTTATAAAACACAGACACAATAGTGGAGCCATGTCTATTTGCCTTTGATGCCTACTTCAAAATTCAAACTCCCAGTGTGCTCATCTCCCAGGCAATTTGCTTTAATGTACTATATAGGGAAGAAACTTTCCCCTGAGTTTGCAATATTATATAAATCAGATGTTTTATAAATATCAACTTACAAATGTGTGTGTACGTTTAATTTAAATTCTGTGGTAATTCTGCTGATGTTATGGCTTCTGAGAACAGCACTTGATGTGTCCGTATTAAAGGAGGTAAGTTCAAGCATGACAATGAGGTTAAATATATGGCAATCTTCTTGAAGTGCTGCAGTACTTAAGCGCAGTACACTTAAGACTATCACAATATTATATGTAGCTTGCAGAATATATTTTAAGAGCTAGTTATTAAACACATTTCTTTATAGCCCAGGTTATAATTAATCTCTGGCATTTCATAGAAACCATAATAAATGCTGACACTAGGAGACACACTGCCTGTGCTGTGATCCAGCTTGACAACACCTGGTTTTAGGGTTTCTGTTCTCAGTGTCTTAGCCAGAAGCAAGTGCGGTGTATTGATGTGCAGCATGTTTTACTGCAAGGGGGTTTGGAGATGAGAAAATCTGTGATTATATATTTATTTATGCATGAAGCACAACCCTAAGCTTTTTACTAACATAGGTAATATTTTGGTAAGAAATTTCTTGTAATTAGTTCTTAAGAATTCTCCATTTTCTATATGCTTGCTGTGTATCTAATCTTTGGTTTTAAATAGTCAGTCTTAGCATGTAGACTCAAGCAAAATGTCTCACACTGTTGATAAGTACTCTCCATGTGTAAGTATAAAGCTTTGCAGACAGATGGGAGCAGCACAGTTTTGGGAAAAAAAAAATTTCTGTGTGTCAAATGCATAGTAACATTTTTGGCTATTTCCATATGAGTATTAAAAAAGTTTTGTGAACAAAAACTTCTATGGAGACTGAGAATCCAAAGTTTTGGCTCTGGGCATCTTACAGTCTGATTGCTTGCGCAGGGTGGAATATGGAGGTGATCGAGATGCAGATGAACCTGGTGAAAAACTGTGTATATTGGTTGGGGAAGATGTTGGGGAGACTGGCTGTGAACTCTTGAAAGAGCTATATTCTCTGTAATGTTTTGTTCTGCACAGGAGAAAGTTTACTGCATAGCTGTTGACACACAGAGCATCATGTGCATTTAAGTAAAGCATCCCCTGCTATCACCTGATCATTTTCCCCTGAATACTGCAAGGGGAGTCTGTCTCCCCAAGACAAAATGATTAAAAAATAAAAAATCAAAGAAAATAACATGCAAAATCTTTGCCATAAACCAGGAAGGGTTTCTACAGGACACACAAAGCTTAGCTGACATTCACAAATAGTACTGAAAAGCCGCCCATAAAAACAGCTAGTATGACAACGATGGCCACATTTTTCAAGTAGTGAGTCTGTTTTCTCCCCAGACATGAAAGCTTTCTGTTAATGCTCTCTCTTCTATATGTCATAATTTCTCATCTGTCCTCTCTTAATATGACTGGAAGCTATCCGTGTGGCTGTAACTAGAGCCATAGATTTCCAGTATTAAAAGTGGTTTTGCTTAAGTTCTTGTTTAGCGTACCTTTGTAAAATAAGTAAGGGGAATAAAGTTGTGTTTCAAATTTGTTACAATTTCTGCTATTCAGTGAAACTTTCTCTCGTGTGCTGTTTTTACCTATGTGTGGACATAAAGGATTTATTTTTTCTTAAATTACCTAGTTTGAGTTACTGTGTCACTGCTTTCAGACTTTGGGATTATAGGCTGGTGCAGAGGATAGCCAATGGCCCTAGACTGATGTTAGGAAGACTGAGCACAATAGTTGAATGTCTGATATAGTACAGTGGCTTTTCTGCAACTTTAGACAAAAACAAATTAAAAGCAATTCAGTTATTCAGTTGTAAATAACTGCTCGCTTCCTGATATGTGGGTTTTTTTTTTTGAAGGTGGATGAATTGTGTCTGTCTGCTACATAATCAATAGAGTTAAAATCCCTGGCCACTTATTTCCTGTGAAGTGATTAAAATCCACTTAGTACATAGATTAGGCTGGCCATACCGCTCCTTTGCAGCAATATGTCAAGATAATTATTAGACGGTTTATGAAGTGCTGAAATGTAAATGGTCAGCATAAATCTTCATAGAGTGTATTTTAATAGTTTTATTCCATTCAGAGAACAAATGGAGTCAAGCTTTGGCTGGCCTTCTCATACTTTTCTCCAAACTTACATAGAAGTATAGCGCTTTCATCTTTCAAGGGCAGCTTTTCTTAATAGTAAGAGATGCTGCTGAAAGGATACAGCTGCAGATGGTTCTTCTCTGATTGGTGATGTGTAAGGGGCACAAAATATTTGGTGTTGTAACTTCTGAACAGCCATTCTGCACATAAGGGGAACAAAAGCTCTGCTGTTTTCTCGACCTTCTCTAATAAATCTTCACATACAGGAAATGTGTAATTTTTGAAATCTTATTTCTATCAGTAGACTTAGCCCAAGGTCTAGTATTAAGTCAAAATTCAGTCCTTGCTATTTCTTTCTCACTATTTGGTTTATTTTCCTATGAAATCAAATATGCAGTTTGAAGCCAACAACTTCTAAGCCACATTGTCTCTGGAAGAAGCATAACTACAGTTTCAAGACACAGGACTGTTGATGCCATGATAGGTCATCATCTCTAAATCCTACTCCCAAAATGAGGGAGGATTTATCAAACAGTTGATAAATTTTATTAAATCAACAGGTAGAGTTGGAAAGTACCCAAGCATGAAAAATCTTTTATTGGAGCTTCAAAGCTGATAGGGTTTTTCTACAACATTACTACTTAGTACTTCCCCCTAGACATGTTGTCTTGCTGAAGTCAGTTATGTTGGTTTTCACTTTACGTGTTTGTTTTCCTGTGATTACATATTATTTTCTTTGATGGTTTAACCAGTATTTGAAGGAAGTTACAAGAGATTTGTAATTAAGACAGTGGACTGAAAGCCAGCTTGAGTTCTGTGGTATCTGGCTTGATTGTGAGTTAGGGTGTTATAAACATGGCTGATGCATTTGTGTTGGTATTTTCTTGCTGGCTAAAATGGGTGCAAGTATATTTGCCTATTTTTTCTATTTTCAGAATGTGTACTTCAAAACAAGGTGTGTTATAACGTGTTTTTAGACATCTGGGTATTTTTTTGGCAGCGTATTCCTGATTGCTGTTTCTTATTGTCATGTTCTCTGTCTTTGAAATAAAAAAAAAAAAGAAATGCTGATACAGTTACGCATCTTTTTCCTTAGCTAAGCTTATTCTTTGTTGCAAGCCACACCAAGGTGCTGTCTGTTTAGATCTGAACATAATTTAGAAACATCCTAAGCAAGTGCTGATAGTCCCCAGTCAACTTCCGAAGACAACACAGTGTTTTTAAAAGAGCTTGGAAAGCACGAAAAATAATAAATTGAAGATACTGTTGATTTCAGAATGAACAAATGACTGTAACTTAATAGACTCCTCCCTTTTTGCTAGTTTGTGTTGACATAACTATTTATTTATTGTTCTGTCTTCAGATTTTCATGTAGACATCTGTCCTCTTCATATGGAAAAAAAGAAACATTCTTGTATGTGTTACATGAAGTGTTCTGTGTTCAAGAATATTAGCAGCATGGCAGACAAAGCTCAGTGTTCTTTAAAATCTGCTCAGAAAATAGCCTGGAATACCTGTAGTGATCTGTTGTTTGTGTTGTTCTGTTGCTGGCAAAACAGTTATTTGGTGATGATACACTTATTTTAAAATCAATGTGCAGAGCATCAATTCCTAAAAATCCATTTAGAGCTCTAACTTTGCAGAATATATTACTTTGCCAATAAAGTTGGCTAACTCAGGAAACAATGTATATATTCTGTGGGGTTTGCCGATATTGTATGATAAGCAAAGATATGGTTTAGCAGTTTACTAAACCTGAACAGCCACTGGCCCTTTTTGTCCTAGAGAGAAGACTCCTGGGGCTCAAATAAACCATGCATGCTTTTACTGCCTTTCGCACTAGATGAGAGGATACATTGGTTCTCCAGACTTGTACCCTAATGAATTAGGCTCACAGCTATATGAGCTTTAAGCGGACTGTTTACAAATTTTTATGAAGTTTTTTGAAAGCATACCTCTTGGTCTGAAATAGTTTTATTGTTTGCTTTTTAGTTCAATTTTGTTGGGAAATTGCTTGGACCAAGAGGGAACTCCTTGAAGAGGTTACAAGAAGAAACAGGAGCAAAAATGTCCATCCTCGGGAAAGGATCCATGAGGGATAAAGCTAAGGTACTGTGTCTGGGTTCTGATTGCAATTAGTGTCAAAATACTTGCGCTTTAGCTGTTACATTTAGATTGTCTATATACTTATTAATGACTTCAATTAATATACCTAATTAATAGACTGACTACAAGGCTAGTTTGTTTTTTTCAAGTTACATCAGTTGTTTAAATATTGCTGCACAATACTTGCTTCCCATATAATTGTAGACCTCCACAGTTACTGTGTTACCAGTCTTACTTAAATAACTTGCCTAAAATAGGAACCAGCTTAAAGTTAATTTGTTCTGAGAGAAGTCTGTTTCTCCTGGGAAAGTATAGCTCGTATACATTACTGCTGTGGGACTTTAAAAAAAAAAATGATGGAGTATTTATTCAGGGCATAATTCTAAAAAAAAATATAACAAGGTGAATGTTCTGCTTAAATGTGTGTAAAAATACACTAGAGATAAAAGAAAAAAAAAGTGTTTAAGTTTTCTTTAAGTTAATCTAAGGTGTTTGTAAGTAAGGCAGCCTCACATGTATCTGACCCAGTGAACAAGTAGTGATTGGATTGCAGTGTCTTACTTTACAGTCTGTAGAAGAGCAGTGTTACAGCTAACACAGAAATAATGACTGCTAATTTCACTGGACTGTATATTGTCTTCAGTAATGTTGTACCTTACTCAGCTTCCCTTTCTGTCACCTCTGTCGTTCATCTCAATAGCTAAAATAATGAAAGCAATAATATGCCAGAATAAAGGGAAGACTAATCAGGATTTTATGATTGGCATTATTTGGTCTTGGTGGTGCATATAAGCAGTCACACATGCATTATGAGGTCTCCAAGCATAACACTGAAAAAAAACCAACACCCCACGAACCGGATAAATTAGGCACATGGAATGTATTCCGTTTTTTCAGAACTTTCTTTATGACATTGGGCATACTGACACCTGAGTTATCTGTTTAACACTATATTTTATGATAATATTTAATACAGTGCAGATTTTATTTTTAGGTATTGACAAGTAAAATATTTTATGACTTTTGGCTTATTCCTGGAATGATAAAAAAATGACTCCCTGGATGAATGAATGCATGTGCTGCTACGTAGATGTAATTTGCATCAGTACTGCATCTGCCAGCTCCATTCTCAGCCACCCACTCAGATTATTACTGCCAAGAGTAGCAGTTGCTCAGGCAGGGGAGTGTGAAGGGCTTGTTACCAGCTGATGATGTTTAAATGCACATAAGTAATAGACTTAAGTCCTCTGATTTTGAGATCCATCACTTTTCTTATCATATGATTAGAATTTTATCTGATCATTATGAACAGTGCCAGCATGCCAGTTATTACATTCACCGTGAGCATGGTATTTTTTCTCCTGTTCGTATTTAGTCCTTATGCATAATCTCAAGTTAAGTATGAGCTTCTTGGAAACTCATGGGAATCATGTAAAAAATTAAGTTCTAGGGTAAAATAGCATTAATGGAGCAGTGATGAAAGCAACTTCTGTAGAGGAGGCCTCGTAAGTGACTGTTATCTTAATCCAATTTAGACATTACTGGCTGAAAGGAAAACAAAATCCCTTTATAATTACAGTGAGAGATAGAAATTATCTGATCTGTGTGCACCACTGTTACGAGTTCCAAGGAAAAGGGGCTGAGAGTGATCATGGGATGGGTTATAGTTACAATTAGCATTTCAGAGAGGATATTCTAGGTTGCACTACCGGTAAAACTTAAAAGATATTTGAATGTGAGCATAAATAATAGCACGAATTGCTACGTTGCTAAGAAAAATACAACTTGCTCTGGCTAGAACAGTTTTCTTACCATAAACCAAGCCTAAAAATCCAATTTATGCAGTAATTTTTTTTTACTAATTTAAATTCAAATTACTAAGTCTGGAGGCTTGAGGTTGTTTCCTATGGTGCAAGAAATCAGCTTATATATATTGGCGGATGAGTCTTCCTTCTGGAGGAATTTTCAAGATACATCTGTGTAATTTTTTTCTGTAAGCTAGAGTTTCCTTAAAGCTATCTATATTATACCATGAACCATTATAGTCTGTAGGCAAATTGCAGGCACGTGTGGTTTTCCACAGCAGTCCAGCGCAGCTGGATGCTGAGCTGTATCAGAACAGTAGAAACAAAATTTCTGCTGGAAAATCCTAAATACATTTGTGCCCTAAATCTGTAAATACTTAATGTTTGAAAAGAAACGATCCACTGATTTGGAGGTTTTTAGTGCCAGAATGACAGTAGGCAAATGCTTGGCTCTACAGTGAGCCACTCTGGCCATAGTCTGTAATTCTGGGAATATGGAGGGACAGTTTCAAGTTCTGGGAAGCAGACCCTGGTCAAGGGAGGTATATCTGCTTTTCAGAATTTCCTTATCTTTGTAAAAATAAATGTGTGGGTAAATTTCAGAGACTAAGGAATTTGCACTATTCCTCTTCAGAGCCTCAGGGGATACTTGCTAAGTGTGACTTGAGAGTTTTGAATATCCATTGTACCTACAGTATGGGAACAGGATACATCAATTTCAAAAGGCAATGCAACTTACTTAAAATTAATATTATGAACAACTCCAATTATGCACAAACTAGCAAAGAGCATGTGTATGTGACACAGAAAGTTGTGTCAGAAATTGCTGAAGAGATGACCAAGTGTAACTGTAGCATTGGACATGAACACTTTACTAGACACAACAGAAGATGCTGGCTTTTAGATACTTCTTTTTGATTTGGCATGCAGAACTGTAGCTATCATTTCAAATATTTATTAGCTGAGTAACTCCCATTTATCTTTGACTCATAGAGAAGATACTGTTTAACCCCCACAGGACTGTAGTGACAGAACAAGGGGTAACGGGTTCAAACTTAAACAGGGGAAGTTTAGATTGGATATAAGGAAGAAATTCTTTCCTGTTAGGGTGGTGAGGCACTGGAATGGGTTGCCTAGGGAAGCTGTGAATGCTCCATCCCTGTTGGTGTTCAAGGCCAGGTTGGACAGAGCCTTGGGTGAGATGGTTTAGTGTGAGCTGTCCCTGCCCACAGCAGGGGGGTTGAACCTAGATGATCTTAAGGTCCTTTCCAACCCTAACTATTCTATGATTCTATGTTAAGCATAGTCATGACTACCGAGTATTGTGCCCACCTAAGAGCACTGCCACTTTCCAGTGAGTCCTTAGAACAGGTTGAACTGTCACTGTCTTGCTGGTTAACATGCTGCCACTAACAGTTCTCATTCCTGTAGTGATAGAGTATTATAAATATATTCCTCAGAACAGGTAGTGATTAGATTTTACATAGTGTGAAGGAGAAAAATGACTGCTACTGCTGAACCCAGGACACATAGTCATGTTGAGTTGCTTGGGTTTTGATTCTTCTCCATTTCTTTTTCTTCTTTTTCCAAACAGCATGGGAGGCTATTGTAAACAATCTGAAGTGACAGTAGAAATCTCATTACAAGTGTAATGAATTCACTGCAATAAATAACTTGCCTAGAGGTCTGTTGCACCAGGCTTTACACTGCTTCTGCTCCACTCATGTGGATGAGGTTGCTCGCTCTAGCTTGTAGCTATGTTAGTTAATCCCAGTGTCTTCTCATGAGATTTCAGTTCTTATAGTTGGAGATACAAATCTGAGAATTTCTATTCAAATGTCAATTGCAATTTTTTTAAGAAACAGAACCTGTAGGTTTACTTTCAGCCTGCAGGGAGTTTTGATCTGGACATTATGCAAAATCCCTGAAAATGTTTCTTTCTTATGTAAGATGTTTCCATTTCATTGAAGTACTGCTTTATCATCTTTAGCTGTAAAATCTCTAAGGGAAAGATAGAGCAATTTGTGACACTGGGTTTAGAAAACTGGCTCACATCTAGAAGAATCAGTAGCTAGTTCGAAATCACTAATTGGTGCTCACCCATTTAATCTTTATCTGTTAGATTTTCCTTTGCTGTGTTATCAAAGTATTATTGGCTTTGTATTTTTATCTCTACAGTTATAGCACCTTAGGACTCACAGCCATTTTATCCCATAAATGGCTTTAAGACGCAAGGCAGGATTAGGCCCTCAGCGTGCCTTCAAGATAGGAGCAGAAGTTACAGCAGCGCACTGCTTCTGCTGCAGCACATTTTTTTCCTTTCCTAAGTCTCTGCAGCATCTTGATACTTACTGCTGTGAGGCTGTAAGGACTATAGCAACCAGCAGCAAAGAAAAATGAAAGCAAAAGGAAACAAACAGAAAGCAGAGTACCCCATATTTTGAAACTGAAATCTTTAAAGGATCTTTTGCAAAAGGTTCATAATCTCCATTTTCTCGGTTTTTCCTTTAAGTAAGGATGTCAACAGATATCATGACTTTCAAACTCTAGAGCTAGGATTTACTTGAAAAAAATTAAAAGAACATACTTCCTCCTAATACAGAAAAAACTTAAACCTGTTGGAGGCACAGATTAAAAGAAGAGACCATCTTCTGCACTCTATGGAAATGTTGTCTTTCCCCAGATCATTTGTTAGGGCCACATTCCTGCCAGGAGCATGTTTTGATTTGGTAGTTTTTGCAGCTTCTATCGGTTACCTCTCTGTCTGGCTTGCTGGTGGGACCAAACTCAAAAATATAAGGTCATTGATCTAAGATACAGTTTACTTGCCCTAGTGGGACAAATTCTTCCCTTCCTGATATTCAGATGGTCCTGTCTGCATATATCAGTATCATGCATAATCAATAGATGCCTTCTGATAGATAGTCCCTTATCTATCAGAAAGCTCATCAGTGTTAACAGGCATCTCCTTAATACCACTGACCGGTAACTTTGGATTTGGACACTGGCTAGAAAGATCAATTTCTGTTATCCTTCAATATATGCAGTTTCTAATGATCTGCAACACGGCAACCCCAGGCTGTTTCAGTTTGTGCTATAAAATCTTGGAAAAGTCCATTTGTTTCAGTTTCTGCCAAGTTTATTTGTTTCCTTGCTGTATGGATTTTTCCTTCCAAAGGTGGTTTGTCATATTTATGTCAGAGATTTAAGATGGTTTCTCTGACTTCCCTGTCTGAGTTTTAGAGCCCATTTAAGTACATAGCTCATCTTGCTGCAGAGAAGACTGTCTTTTCCCTATTACCTCTCGGGTTAAGAACAGGTCTCCTTTGTTTTGGCTGGATGGCTTGTATACTCTGACCTTGCTTAGAGGAGTCAGCCTTGAGGAAAGCTTTTTAAAGGCTTTCTGTCTGTATGTATATGTGTGGAGGGAGAGAGACGAGGAGAAGGATGTGTGTGATATATAGTTGTAACTTGTGTCTGAGTGCAAGTCATTCTGTATTAGCCAGTTCCTTATATCTTCTACACTGTGACTAGGGATGTCTGTCTTCCATCAACAATTTGAAATTCCTTTAGTATTTAACATTAAATTCTTCTATCCCCCAAAGATGCATAATCACTTCCAAAGTTTCAAGATAATTTCATAAGCCATTTAATATAAATGCTGTTACATATTGGTAGGAAATTCCCAGTAGCTGATGCTACTTGCATTTTAAGAGGAGTATAACTGAAGTAGCATTACTCTCCGATTATCACAAAATTATTCAACAGTGTTCCTTTCACTTTGGTTTAAAACTTGCTGTCTTCTTGAGACATACTTGAATAAGCCTCCGGACCATTCCATGTCCTAAATGTGGATGATGTGACATTTCCATTCTGAGTTTCACGCAGCTGGCAAAGGAAAAGCATCAGTTCCAAACCTCCCATTATACCAGTCTCTCAGTAAGCAACTAGTTCCTACCTTCATGGCAGCTGGAAATTTTTTAGTTGCACCTTTATTAAATTCTTCAGTTGTGAGTGAAGACATCAAATTTGTGTCAGCAGGCTTCTACATGTTACTTATGAAAACAAGTATTGCAATATTATAGCTAGAGCCCCGTTTAATGCACCTTATTTCTGTATAATTAGATACCCTACTTGTATGCAGTGCCCATGCACCCACACGCTGCCAAAAAGGGACACAGGTCATAAGGTAGTTGTTGTTTCTCAGCACTGGAGCATGTTTTCACTGGTGCAAGATCTGGCCCACCATCAGTCAAGAATTAGCCATTGGGAATTGCTGGGTCACAGAAGCACCATATTTACCTCCTGACCATCTCTCAGCCAGTCCATCCCTGAGGCAACAGTAACAAAAAGACCTCAGTGAAGACTGCTGTGCTGGCAGTTCATTCAGATAATATTCCCCAGGAGAGAAATTCTTAAACTGAACAAATAAAAACAAACAAAAAAAATATGGCCTTTTTGTGTCTCAGAGACAAATTTTGGACTATAAATTTGAGCCTATAAATATTGGAAACAGTCTGCCTCATTGATTCTGTAACTTATTCACCCATGATTTCTTGGAAATAGCTATAAATACCTAACAATTTATGCACGCTTATGTGCTCATTAAAGGAAAGGGAACTGAAGCCTCTGACCTTGTTGATATGACATTTTTAATGAAATTATTTGGTATAATATAGAATCATAGACTCATAGAATAGTTAGAGTTGGAAAGGACCTTAAGGTCATCAAGTTCCAACCCCCCTGCCATGGGCAGGGACGCCTCACACTAAACCATGTCACCCAAGGCCTCGTCCAACCTGGTCTTGAACGCTGCAATGGATGGAGCATTCACAACCTCCCTGGGCAACCCATTACTGTGCCTCACCACCCTAACAGGGAAGAATTATCTCCTTATATCCAATCTAAACTTCCCCTGTTTAAGTTTTGACCCATTACCCCTTGCCCTTTCACTACAGTCTCTAATGAAGAGTCCCTCCCCACCATCCCTATAGGTTCCCTTCAGGTACTGGAAGGCTGCCATGAGGTCTCCACACAGCCTTCTCTTCTCCAGGCTGAACAGCCCCAACAGACTTATGTATTCCTTAGCACTGATGTGATGTTTGTAAGACTTATACTGTGGGTTTTTTTTTTAAAGGCAGGACACATTCTTCTCTTTCTTCTAAATTAGACTACTTCCAAGGGGCAAAATATTGAAATAGTGCTTCAGATTTATTCTTTCTTTTCTGATAAGGGAGGCAAAGTGAGTAAGTTGCAAAAGAGAGGGATGTGAGGAGGCTAAAGATGGCCTGTAGTGAAGAAAAATATGTATTAACTTGAAGTAGTGGAAGCTTAAATGCACTTTGTTTTGCCAACTTGTGTTTAGTCCATTTTTGACCTGGAAATAGTTTAAAACTTTTGTGTGTGGAATATCGTAAGGTTTTCTAAACACCCCAGCAAAATGAGCAAAGCTGTGTACATATGTGTTATGCATTAGAAACAAGCTGAGAAGCAGCTCAGCTGCCGTCTCCCTCTGTCTTTAATGGTGCCAATTTGACACCCAAAAGTGTGAGTTTGACATCCAGGTCTGTGCCAAACTCTACTTCCAGGTCATTCAGATTTCATCAGCCAGAGAATCATTTGGTGCTTTGTGGAGCCATTCATTTGCTGCCACTGTCCACAGGGGGACTATGGCATCTTACCTCATTAAAAAAGGTTTGGTTCTGAGAGCATACAGACAACTGGGAGATCCCCTTCTCCTGCACATGTCATGCAAACCTGAACAGCATGCTCAGTGTACGTCCTGACACTAACATCAGTGCCCTTGCAGCTGGCAGTAATTTTAAAAAAAAAAAAAAAAAAAAAACATCAGGAAATGCAGCACATTCCTGTGTGAGAGAGAGGAAGATTAAAAAAAGATACAGGGAAATGATAAGTAAATTAACTCAATGGCTTACAGCAATTTGGGGTACTATAGATGTTTTCACACTGCTGTTTTTTCTCATCTATACTTTTCAGAATAGTGATTTATATTTTATTTATCTACATGTGGCTTCATAAAGATCAGGTTTGACCTTGCTGAGTTTTGTTTTATGATTATGTTCTTGCTGTTTTACATATAGATAAATGCAAAAAAAGAACTGCTTCAAATTATTTGTAGCAATTACATTAAATCCCAGGTTTCCATGTGTTATGTTATCTGCACTCTTGGGGATCACGATGAATACTTTTAATATACTTTAATGGGTTACTCTTACAAGGAATTTTGCATTGCCACAATAGAGGCAGCATTACAGTAAATTAAATTACAGTGCACACAATTAAATAGAATAATGAAAAAAATCGGACTTGGAGCAGCAGCTCTTTGGAGCCCTCTGAAATTTGATTTCACAATAAACATAACAGGAGGAGATGGTGAGTAGTTAGATAGCTAAGCTAGATATTATTTTGTTTGTTACATCTCCATCAGGGATTAATGTTCTTTTATTCAGAGACATTGATTAGTCTCTGGATTATTTTTCTGATTGATGCCTGTTGCAATGTAGCATTCCTTTTTCATTTGTCTACCCAACATCAATAAAACTTTAGAGCTAACACTTCATTGTGGTACAGTTGTTATGCAATCTGCAGTAATTTGTGCCTTCTCAGTAACAGCTGTAAGGAAATCCATACAGATTTAAATTGAGATTATAGCCATATATTACCCAAAACCCCACCTTCCTTTCATCTTCCCTGAAAAAGAGAAATATTAATTTTACATATTCTTTGACAACAGCTCCTTTCCAGGATTGTTAAAGCATGAGTGATCTGTTATCCCTGTAGAATACACCCCACTCCTAAGGACAGCTATGGTTGTGCTCGAGCCTTTCAGGTTCTTTTCCCTTTTTTGAACTGATATGATATCTTACTTGTTTATAAAGTTGGAGTCTTAAATCAGATCTACTCCATTAATAATCAAAAAAAGAAGGACTTTTTATTTTTGCAGAATTTGGGGAGGAGGTGGGACGGGTAGTGTTTAGCAGCTAAAATATGCAGACAAAGCCTTACCCTGATCCACATCTTCTGTCATCTTTTGCCTCTCATGCTATTGGAGGAGTTTGTTTGTAACCAAGTCTTTAGACATAACCTTGGCAGTTAAACTCAGACCCTAATCTCACAAACTGTGTTTAGAAGACATAGGAACATGGTTGGGATTTTTTTAGTTTATGGATGTGCAAGTGCTTTCCTGAATTTAGGCTTTACATGCAAATCTGTCCATTCTATGATTACAAATACTTTTGAAAGTCATTGGCTGCATGTTGTGTGTTTGTTCTTTGGTGCTCCAGCAGCTGAACGATTTAAGGGTTATTTATAAACTTCGAAGAATTCACTTAAGAGTCACTTTCAGAAGTGGGGAAAAAAAAATAAATAAACTCTTCTGTTTCTTTGTCCATCTACAAGTCCCACTTCATCTCCTGTTATATTAAAGAAGTCTTTTTCCAAATGTTTTTTATCTGGCATGAGAGGGGAAGAAAAAGAATGTTCCCTTTGTATTCTGTTGTTAATCCTCCTCCAGAGGTCTGTTTTATGGGTTAGGGAGATGTAGGGAATGGCCAGCAAGTCTTACTTCCTTAATTAAAAACATAATTAACCATGCAGATAACTCTCAACTCTAGTGTAATGCTGGTATTATATTGAGTCTCTGGCTATTAAGAGTCTTGATCCATAGGTGAATATGTAAGTCCAAAAAGAATGATTCACATTTCTTTAAATTGATGTAGCAAATGTGTGCTCCTGAACAGTTTGAAAATAAATTATTCTGTTTTGCTGTTTCAAGACCAAACTGTCAACTGTTGCAAACATAATTAATATTTTAGCTTGTTATTTCAGAGATTTAGCTGCAATTGCTAAAACATGCTCCACAGAAATGGATCTCAGTCATCACATAATGAAATGTAGGAAACTTTTTCTTTGTTACCTAGTTTTAAGTAGGAGGCTCAATCCTGGTGCTAAAAAGTTCGTAGAAATAAACGATGTGATACTGAGCCTCTGGATCAAAATAATTCATTTGGTTTTTTGTCCCTTTGATGATCCAGATGCCAGAAAATTTGTTAAAAGGGTCATATGAGCCTCCATCCTTTACAGTTCCTGTTCTGGAAATAGCTACGTTTAGTTTTGTCTGTTTTCTGCCATTTTCTCTTTCCTTTTTTTTATTACAGAAGCACAGCAAACTAACGAATCTGTAGATTTGCTTTCACGTCCCATGGTGCAGGGAGCTGTCACAGGGAATAAAGTGGTGTCTCACACTGCTTACTAGATTGTGTACAGTTTTGATTATTAGTGTAGATGGATAATGCTTATTATATACACCAGGTATTTCCTGGGGGAGGAATTTCTTATCATGAGTTTTGCACTATTCCAGTTTTGAGTGGTAACCTTGTTCTGTGTCTACTGCCCAGCCCGGTCCACACATGGATAAGCCCTACCAAAAACTGATGGATAAGTTCTCACTTGCAAACTCTTTGTTCTGAGCATCACAGTATGTACTTGGCGGGGAGAGATTCCTCCAATAGCTCTCTAATGCAAGTTACTCTTTAAGCCTCTGGGTAGCGGATGTCAGCCACCTCCATAAGACAGCTATTCTCTCTTTGGACATTTACATCTTCTAGATACATGGGTTGCATTTCCCTGTCCTCACTGACCTACATAACTAACTGTGGTTCCACACCTGACTCCTGGGGAGCTGGAAGTACTTGAGATGGATACTGGCTGTTCCTGATCCCACAGTCACTGAGGGAGTGAGAATATTCAAGTTCCTATTTCAGTCTGAGGAAGCCAATTCTGTTTCAGGTTCTAGAAACAAGAGAGGCAACTGTTATAGCAAAACTCTTCTCCTCAGAATCCATTTTTTTTCAGTTTTTTAGGGAAAAAACATTCATCTTTTATGTCTTCTCGTGTGAATGGGAATTTTATTAATTTCATTCACCTGCATGTATTTTTTGATGTATTTGTTACATTCCTACAGCTTGAGAACATAGGACTCCTCCTGTGGTACTTTATAGTTATATACACAGTCCAAAATCTTTTCTTACAAATACAAAACTAGCTACCCTAAATGACAGCCTGGCTGTTCTTTATAACTTGAATTGTTCTGTGAGTTGTAATGAAAATACAGAGAGATCTGCAGATCTCTCCATATTGGAAGGGCAGGTGGGGCACTCCACTCATTACCTATTCGCATAGTACACTCTGAAAGTACGTGAACTCTCTTTCAAGTTACACATTTTCTATAGGGAAAGTAAAAATTAAAATAAAAAAGTAAAGTAAAATTAAAATTTCTCATTAACACATGTTCCTATCCTTTTTCTAATTTTGTTTGGTAACTGAACTGAAAGCATTGGTGCCATTGGAAGGATACCCACAAAATTGCCTAACATATCACGCATATTGTGAGGAATCTGTGGTGCCCCAAATACCATTTGTACACAGCTGCTGGTAATGCTTTTAACTTTATGGTGGTAGGCCATATTCAGTGAATTAACACTTATAATAATACTGTTGGCTTCTTATTTTGAAGTATTTGGGTGAAACATTAGTGTTGTATATTCTGCATGAAATGTAAAATGTGAGAATGAACTCAGCAATTATGGTGGTTTTAAATGAGGCTCACATAGGGTAACTGCATGGCCTACCAAATATACCTTACGTATTATTATTGATAGATGCATATTCAGATAGAATAATTCTAATACAAATTCATGATTAAATGAAAATTATTACATTAGTTGCAATAAAGTGTATCAGTATTAAAAATTGCTAGAATAGTTTGTAAATAAAGTTTTGAAAGTTCACAAAGTGTAGTGAATGAGATGTTGTTCAACATGAGAATTGTATGGAATTTTGGGCTAGTACATATAAATAAATGTGTTTCAAAGGTACCTGGCAACCTATTCATGAACTCTTTCATATAAACTTAGTTATATTTTTTCATATGGGCTTCAGTGAAAAAGGGTTTATGACACATCATAGACCATTTTAGCTTTTGTATGGACTTTTGCTTCCAAACTGGTCTTTTCCACATCTCAACTATAAAATTTGCTTGTATTATATAGCGATAAAGGCAAATTTTCATGTTTTGTTTATGCTATTTGTAAACTATAATACAATCTACAAGTTGTCATAGTATACTGAATTATTAATTCATCCAGTGTTGTTTCCTGTCTCTGGAAACAGTATTCAGTGTTTTAGAAAATTATGAGTGGAGAAATAGGGGCAAATAATATTCCTAGATATTCCTGAAAAAGCTGATATGATTGAGGAGACAATTCCTTTCTATCACACATAAGTTATCACCTTATACCATGAAACACAACATCAAATGACCCTTCATAATGCATTAGCTAGCATAGAAGCATATGTTATGCTTTTCCATTCAGCATGCCTAATTAAATTTTGCTAAGCTACTTGTGCAGATTTCTTGTTGCATTATATCAAGGAATGTCATTAGAAAAAGAAATACATTTTGCATCTTTTGAATAGATTGTATGTGTGGGACTGAAAGTATGGTGGGTATATTGCAGGCAAATGTAGAAGAGATTCCTGACACCAGAAATAAAGTCTAAGAAAGAATATTTTTTGGTAAGAGTTGCAACAAAGTTCTGACAGGTGATACCAGTTTAACAGGTTTCTGTATCTTGAGTTTGATTTATTTCTTTCATTTTCTGTAAGTTAAAGAAAAGGGTTTGTAGACTTCAAGGATGTGTCATTGCTTGAAGACTCGAATATTACGGGGCATGAAAAACTGGGACTTTTTCTGTGCACCATGATATATTTGTGATAGTTTGTTCCTTTATTTCTGTAAATGATTCATGATGTATGTTCTCATTTTAATTTTAAATACAGAAAAGTTATTCATTATATACGCAAAAGGCCACAGTTGAGTATTATTAAGAAGATACATGTGTTTCTGGACTGATAGGAGTGTATCTGAGTGATTTGAAATGCTAGAAATCATACTGTCATCTTTTGGCATGTCAGGGTACAAAAATAAAAGTGCTGGGAGTACACATAAGATGCTACTTCTATATTGTTTATTCTTTTTTAGTTTCTTTAGATGCCTTTTGTGTCTGGCTCACTGTAGCCTGTTGGATCTTTGAGCTGCCTTTAGTTATTTACATGTGTTTGTTTTTCTTTTTTTTTAATGTTGGATTTAATTTCTTTCCTATTTGTTACTCTCTTCTGAGTTCAAGGAGATCATATTATTAAATCTGGACAATTTCCAACTCTGTAGATGTTTATTCTTTCTGTACCTGCACAACCCCTGGTGTACACCTGACATAGAGACACTAAATTCTGTAAGAGTCCAAGGATGTTCTTGTCTTTGAAGTTTGAGGAGGCTCAGGCAGAAAAGCAGGGGCACCTTCAATGTGTTCCATGCATTGCTATTGACATCACCACAGGTGAACTCTTGTATTGTTCCATCCTCCAGGAGAGGCTGTGAGCCTACCCTGGCCATAGCCTAGGGGACATCACTCTTCATATATAGCCAGCTACGGTCCATGCCTGAAATTGGGTGGTGTGAATACGATGTACATAACATCAAATTTTCTTAAGAAGGAGCTCAAGCTGCTTCTTTGGCTTGATAATGGTTATATGATATTCTTCACTGCGAGAGTAGTGAGGCACTGGAACAGGTTCCCCAGAGAAGCTGTGGATGCTCCACAGTATTCAAGGCCAGGTTGGACAGGGCTTTGTGCAACCTGGTCTAGTGGAAGGTGTCCCTGCCAACGGCAGGAGGAGTGGAACTATATGATCTTTAAGGTCCCTTTAAGGTCCGAACTATTCTGTGATTGTGTGATTCTGTGATATAAATGAACACTGAATTTGAGCATTTGTAAAGATACCTGGGTTTGAAACACCCAGCCTGAATGTTTATGTCTATCCTAAAGGATAGTAAGAGCATGCATTTTTCACCATCTTAAGCTTCAGAGAGTTCACAAGTAAAGGCTAGAGGTTGCGTTTGGATTCAAACCCATATTTAGGTAAAGTCTAGATATGGTCAGGTAGCTTTTTTAGTGCCTTTGGACAGGGCTGAGTAGAAGAAATTCTCAAACATGACTTATTTGTATTCTACTGTTACTGCTGAGATACCAAGGTGGGAAAGTTTGGTTGTTCCATATTTGGTGTCTGAAAAATTTATTAGTGTGGTTTTCAGGCTTGTGCAGAATTCTTACATAATTAGATTAGTATGATATGCCAAATATTTTCCCACTCCTTTGTCCTGTTACATAGTTCTTAATGTACTCAGATGCATACTGAAATCTCATTAAGAGGTTTGGGTGGTATGAATTTTTGACAGGCTATAGTGTCATCATTGGAGAAAACTCCTTTATTGAGCCTGAGAATACGTGGGGTTTGTACCCAGGTTTTTTCTTACCTTAGTCAGACATTAAGATCAAAGTTACCAAGATGAGTATGAATAGTAGTTCCTAAATACTAGATTGCTGTGTATAGTTTTTAAAATTTTCACCTAGCAGTAAAAATTAGGCTACTTGGCTGTTATAGATTGATTATGTTTATGCGTAAGATAACATAATAAATCTCACATTGTGGTTGTTATGTAATTGTATGTTATTAGCTGGTTATACCTTGTTTTCACTTTCACTGTCTTGCACAATGAAATACATTCTTATTGTCTCTCCATTCTTGATTTCTTCACTGGCCTTTATTTTTCTGTAGTTCCAAAATCTTACAAATATGAATATTACTTCAAAAGGGTTTGGGGCACTGTTTAGTCATTTCATAAATGTGTTTCTGGGAGACTATTGGTTCAGGTGAGCAGTCTTAAAATACTGCATTTCAGTTTAGTTTTGACACAGATAAGAAAGACCTATCAAGCAGCTTTTGTGAAAATGACACAAGTATTTTGTGCAACATAATATAAAGAGAATGCTGAAATACAAAGAAAAATTACATTTTTCTAGAAGATATGCATATTGTAGCATGGCATAAAATATTCTGAAAAACAGCATGTAATTATCTTTTGTATTTGTATGTAAGCTCTGAAGCCGAAAGTGTTCCTGAAAATGGAAAACAATCAGCTTCTTAATAACATCATCCATCAAAGATAAAGTTTTAAAGGAAGAAGCATCATCAACTTATTTAGCCATAGTAAAAAGAAATGTGTTAATTAATATGGATACAGTGTTATCTCTGACATGATACAACACAGAGCATAGATTAAAAAAAAAAACAAACAAACAACAAAATAACAAATGTCTTCCTATTTATTGAAGCTAGCAAATGCATGTGGATTCCATCCAAGGAAAAAAAAAAAATACTGTCTACTAGAGATTGACTAGTGTGTAATTTGGGAAAAAATAAACATCCTTCTACCTGCCAAGACCATGTGTTGTGAGTAAGCCCAGCCATCAACTAAGTACCATGCAGCTGCTCACTCACTCTCTGCCTCCTCCAGCTCCCAGCCTGCCCCAAGCAGTGATCGCTCCTGGTAACTCCCCCCAGTTTATTTACTGGGCATAACGTGCTGTGGTATGGAATACACCTTTGGCTAGTTTGGGTCAGGTGTCCTGTCTGTGCTTCCTCCCAGTTGCATGAGAGACTGAAAAGTCCTTGATCAGGGCAAGTGCTGCTGAGCAGCTATAAAAAAACGTTGGTGTGTTATCAGCACTGTTCTCAGACTAAAGCCAAAACACAGCACTGCACCAGCTACTGGGAAGAAAATTAACTCTACCCCAGCTGAAACCAGGACATCATGCAAGCCTTGGCAATGTGTTTTGTCAGGTTCCTGCCCTACTTTCACCAATCCATCTTCTGCACTGCCGCTGACCAACCAAAACTTTGGGCATCTCATCTAAATCCATGTTGCTGGTGAATACAGTTCCTCATTGAGATGTATAAATGTAGGTAGCTACATGGAAAGGAAGTACTGAAAGTTACGTTGGAATTGGTGGAAATTTAATGACAGGTGTACAATAATGTCTTCATCTGACTAAATTCAGCTTACTAAAGGCATGCTGAGTAGCTCTTTGGACAGTGTTGAGTACTGATTTGCTTTAATATCAGTGTCCTGTGCCATTTTAAGTGCCCTAAGGTATCTCACACACCCTGTACTGAGAACTTGCACCTTAGCCAACGCTTGCTTCCCACCCTTCATGTTTGTGAAACTTTACATATCCACTGGTGTGACCTGGCATGCTCTGTGTAACATGCCTCATGCTGCCTGAATAATTGCCTATTGTGTGTAAAATGGCTTTTAGCGTATGTCTGTATCTCTGGACAAAGTATTTTTGTTTTAAATTGAGGGGGTTAATGTTATTCCTGTGACTACTTATGGTTCCTTAAATTCTGAATTTCTGCTAGCTAGGTTTTATTTTTGCCTGGTTACTCTTTCCTGGGCATAACTTTGTTCCATATAATGTTCTGACTCAGAAGAAATTTAGCTGGAGGTTAATGTGGAGTTCCTAAATGCTTATTGTGCCTCTGACACCTGCTATGAATGCCACTTTCATCACCTGTGTATGTTTAAACAGAACTGCTTTTATATTTGATTCTGCAGTTTCTCAGTGTTTCCAGTCCCCAGTTTTGCTGCTAGACTGAACTTCTGTGTCTCTTAAACATTTTGCCAACTATTCAGTAGTAGTCATTTCAGGCCACCAGCACTGCTACTGTGTACACAGCAGTTGTCTTACTTGCTGTGTCCTTTCTTGTTGTGCTGGAAAGCCGTTTTCTCTTCTCTAATCACTGGGCTTTGGCTGCCTGGGGCTTCGAAGAGCAGGCAGGGTGCCAAGTTCTCACAAGCTGTCAGTCTTGATTTCCAGAGCAAGCTCCATAAAGAGGGTGCTGTGGATAACACCGCCAGTGTTAGGAAGCACAGCTCAGTGTTTTTTCACATGCACGCAGCATTTGCAGTAGCCAAACCCAGCATCAGTATGTGTGGTGTCAATTAAAGCAGACACAGTGGGTCAGTGGGGATTGGCAGCAGCCACTGCATCGTTCTTCTGCCATCTCTCCTCTCCTTGGCCTTAGGGGGCTGTCTTCCAAAGCATGTGTGAGAAGAGATGGCTCCACATAGTTCAGAGTTTGTACTTTCATTGAGGAAGTAGATGTATGTATAATTGCCTTTTTAAGTATAATATTCCATGTGGGAGTCCAGATTTTCCTCCAAGGATTAGGTGCTTCAGAAAAGAGGTACAGAGTGGCACTAGCTATCTTGGTGAGGAATGGGTAGACAGTCTGACAGTTGCCTTCAGCCTCCCAGCTGGTGCCATAAAAATCACACTGGGAAATTCCAGATATCCCGGAAAGATGAAGTTGCAGATGATGGCTTGAAGTCACATAATTCAGTAGATTTGAGGCAGCATTTCACAAATCTGGAATATACAAACTTCAAAGCCCTGTCAGAAGTGTTTGCTTCTGACAGTGACTGTTCCACTGATGAGCTGTTCCATAATTTAAGTCTCAGTTTCTAGATAGACATAAAGCACACACTGGTTCCTGGCCACACACACTCGTTCTAGAAACTTCTAAGCTGTTATAAAATGCTTTATTAATTTATTGTCACCTAAGTGGAGCATCAGGAAAGAGCTGTCGAGGATTACCCAGCAGTGCTGTAGTCAGGAAAATTTTCATGATGCTTGCTTGGGAGCACAGCTGATAAACCATTGTCGTGAATTAAACATTTTTCTGCTTGTTTTAGCTTTGCACAATTCTTCTCCTCAGGCATGCATCAGATATTATGTGATCTTTCCAGCCTGGGAGAAATTGATAGAATCATTCTGTTTTTCCAGTAAGAGTATTCATCTGAGTAATCATCCTTACTGATTTTTACCATTGCCTCTAAACAGGAGGTAGAGAAAGAGATTTCCAAAGTCTGTTGTTACATACTGAGATTTATTTCTGTCTGAGGAAAAGCTTTGTGCTGTGATATCCAGTATTTATACTGGAAGTGGTTTGATATGCCATGTCTTGCAACCGTGGTGTAAGGCTGTAGGAAAGATTCAGGTATGGTTTCCTGATCCTCCTTTTGTGGCACTTAGAAACGTGTTGTAATAAAGGGATAACTTCAGAGAAAGCTCCTTGCAAACCCGGGCATGCTTATGTCAGAAGATCCTGTTCCTTGTTTTCCCTCTAGACATCAATTTTCTTATCATGTGTATTTGCCAGGTGGAGTTCAGCTCCATCATCTCCTTCCATCTACAGGTACCCAACAGGCTTATTGACTTGTCCATTGCAACATTAAGCCTGTTTTATTATTTCCCTTGCATTCTCTGTAGCGTTTTGCAGTAGAACTTCAAGTCAATTTTGGATTCATTAAGACGAAAATGAAAGTGTGGGGCATGAAAAATAGGATTCATGAGCCTAGAAATGAGTATGATAACAATGCTTGCTTGGTGTAAAAGGAGGGGTTTAGCTTTTAAAAGTAACAAATTAGAACATTGCTTAAAAATAAAGTGAGAAGAATTAATGACCATGGACCTTATTCACTTAGTTTCCAGAATGTTGTTGGCACTCCAGAAGTGTCAAGGGCAACTCATGAGTTTTGCTGTCTTCCTGAGCATGTGGATCTGAAGAAGCAGGGTACAAGGCAGGATGCTGGGGAAGGATAGATTGGATATTTATTTAAACAGTGTTGTGGTTTAACCCCAGCTGGCATCTAAGCACCATACAGCTCTTCACTTTACTCCCCCACCAGTGGAATGGGAGAGAATAGGAAGAGTAAAAGTGAGAAAAGTCCTGAGTTAAGGACAGTTTAATACATAAAGCAAAAGCCACGCACACAAGCAAAGCAAAACATTCATTGCTTCCCATGGGCAGGCAGGTGTTCAGCCACCTCCAGGAAAGCAGGGCTCCATCACATGTAACTGTTTCTTGGGAAGACAAAATGCCTTAACTCTGAACATACCCCCTTCCTTCTTCTTCCCCAAACTTTATATGCTGAGGATGACATCATATGCTTAGCATATGACAATATATAGTGCATCCATTTGGTCAGTTGGGGTTGGCTGCCCCAGCTGTGTATCCTCACTTCATGTGCACCCCCAGCCTACTTGCTGGGTGAGGAACAGAAAAGGCCTTGACTCTGTGTAAGCTCCGTTCTGCAATAACAAAACATCCCTGTGTTATCAACACTGTTCCAAGCTATCTAAAACATAGCACCAGCTACTGTGAAGAAAATTAACTCTATCCCAGACAAAACCAGCACAAACAGTGAACCAAGGGAGCAGGCATAGGATGAATTTATCAGTCTTCTTTATTCATCCCTTTTCTAGTAGCTTCTTTAGTATTTGAACAATCAAGGTTTCCCAGAAATATTAGAATCACATCCAGAAATACTCTTGGCGGTGTACTTTTCCTAATTCCATGTGCCTAAAGTGCTCACCCACTCAGGGAAGTGAAATAACATTGTGGTCAATAAATCCTAGGGAAATTCAGCTCACTGGCTAATCTCATGTAAAAGGCATTGACATGAAAAGTCTGCTGCTAGGTACAAAGGTCAAAATTCAGTAAATTAAATACTCACTGCAGATTATTTACACAGCTCTACTTCATGCCTATAAATTAGAGACCTTTCAAACCAAAATCTGTGCCATTGCTGCTGTGTTAACATATTTGTGTATGCAACTTAATATGAGAAATAAGGTCCATTTTTTAATTAGTATTTTACCTCAGAAAAGACTATTAATATTTTCTTTAGAATGCTCCTAAAAAACTGAAAGTTGTTAAGCCCTTGTCATG
The DNA here is from genome assembly GCF_034315485.1 of Pezoporus occidentalis. Classification (NCBI taxonomy): domain Eukaryota; kingdom Metazoa; phylum Chordata; class Aves; order Psittaciformes; family Psittacidae; genus Pezoporus; species Pezoporus occidentalis. Next base: position 1,011,117 of record NW_026914829.1, read on the forward strand.
TCTAAAGGAGGTTTTTCCTTTGCCCACCATTGTCTCAGTGAACCCCGGAACATAGTATTTGTGTTGAAAATTGCTTCATGTGGGATTTCATTAATTATTGCTTGTGCAGCTTGGTATGTTTTCTCTCGCCGTGCACTTCTATAGATCAGGTAACTTCCAGGTCATTTAGGAAACCACTTAGAAAATGTTAGCCATTTAAGCAGAGGTTTGTTATCCTTTAAGTATTTAAATTGTGATGACCTTCTTGGTAGTTAGCATATCAGACTTTCTGGAGTGCTTAGAAGGTAACCGGGTTTGCCTGTAAGAAAAAGAGGAATATTAATTTCAAAACCTTTCCCGTATGGATCTATTCACTTCCCAAAAGGAAGAAAAACTTCTCAACAAAAGGTTTATGGCCTTTATCCTCTGGAAAATAGTATAATGAAATGAGGTCTCAGGTGGCAGAGCCCTGAGTTCATAAGCCCACCCAGGATATTGTCATATGGGTACTTCCCTGTTTGTGTTTGTGTGCAGTTCAGTTTTGCCAGTGTAGTATTGTATCCAACATAGACTAGATTCAGACCTACACCAGCCAAGTCTGCACTTGACCAGGTTGTCCCATGAAGTGTTAGCAACTCACCTTGTCAGCATCTTAGAGATTCTTGGTCCAAGGAACTTATTTCCATGATACATTCATTCTCTGGGATATGAGTTAAGAAGAAAAAAAGAGAGGAGAGGACCTGGACTGGGGCTGCTTCCTTTCACATTCATTTCATAAGGGAGGATTTTGAGATATCCAGTGCTGTGGGGCACGGCAGTTGTGCAAAGTCCATGGGACTTCCCTGAGTGGCAGTTCCCTTCCATGACTCCAAAGCATAGTTCTGTTACATTCAGATGAGAATAATAGAGAATGAAGGGAAGAAATGGTCTATGGAGTGTTTTTAAAGTCTGTGGATGATTGATTCTGTAGTGGATAATACTGTGGTCAGACTGATGCTTATTTTCCTAACCTCCCCTTCTAGGTTTTTTTCCCCAAAGGACTCCATGGCTTAATGCAGGAGTAAAGATAACACACAGGGTTGTTTGAGTGGGCAGTTGTCCATCCCCTGTATCTTCAGGCTGCTCCTTCTGCCTCCTCACAGCAGGCAGTGCTTTTGCTGCCAGACCTCCAGCTGGAACTGGCAAGCTCTGTGGGCTTTGCTGGTGTCTGTGCCTGGCCCTGAGCAAAACTCAGCTCCCTATGGTTCAGAAGGTAAGAGTCCAAGAAGAAGCTAGAACTGAGTGCATGAATAATTGGTACAGGATCAATAACTGGCCTATTTAGGATTACTGTATTTCATTAAATTTCAGTGCAGAGGTTTGACTGCATTCAGCAGTTCTGCAGACTGGGTTTACTTTATGACAAGCTGTCAATGATAACCTTTTCTCATAATAACCTCTGGAAAAAAAGGGTCCCTTAACCAGGCCATACCCAGTATTGCCCCAGTTCTGGTACAGGGAAACCTGCATGTTTTTATTACCAAATGCACATTTTCTTAAACAAACGACATATACCTTTGCTATGAAAATAATTTTGTAGGAAACGCTTTTCAAAAGATAATGCTCTGTTATAACTTTGTATTTCTGGCACTGTCTGCTGTTGGCTACACTTCCTGCTGTTTTTCACCCCACAGACAGTTCTCAGACCATCCCCAACCAAACCCAAAAGCTCTCCTGAGATGGAGATCAGTCTGTACTGGAGGCAGTCTCACCTAGAAGAGTGCTTTGATTCATTTTCCATTGTTTAAAGATGAAATGTTGTAAGCATTATGTGCAGGCTTTTAAGGTGTCCCTGTGTTTTATTTCTTCATGTACAAGCAGAATATTTTCCCATTACCTTTCAACAGAAAACAGACGGTGCAACAGCAATTTTCTTTCCTGTAAGGATGGTAGGCTGTCATCTCTATTAATCTTCTACACATTATTGTCACCTGCATGCTGTTTTCCAGTGTGATAAATGTTTACACCAAATTCAAAAAACTAGTGATATTTGAGAGAAGGTAATCCCCCTGACAGGCAGCTGTGGGCAGAAAGATGGAAGTGGACAGGGTTAAATTTGTGCCAAGCAGTGAGTTCCGTGGCCTGGTTTTTTGTTCTCTATTTTGGTTGCTGTGGGATTTCTGAATCTCAGTAACAGAATAGCTGGGAACCTTCCCCTGGTTTGTTTTTTTTTTTCTTCCTGTTGGATGTGATTTGGTATACTTTATAAAATGCAAGTCACCCTATGCACTTCAGAGGGATGCTTGTCTTTTTAAAGTTGTACATATTCATCAGTCTACATTAATGAGGCCATTCGAACCGCAGTGCCCAATGCATTTAATCCAAATGAGAGCTCTGATCATCATTAGAATAGAAAAGGATAGTGAGTGTTCCCATCCATCTTGCTATTTTTCTTTCACTTTTTTTTTTTCTTAATTATTTTCAGAAGAGAAAGCTCTTGATTGTTTTTGTTGCTCAGGTTGTACTGTTGGCTTATGCTGGAGGCTTGCAACGATGCGTAGCAATGTGCTTTATTGTACATTACAGCACTGTGTGCCACAGTGCTGAGATCCTATTTGTCCAAGACATTTTGTGAGATGCTGACTTACCGCCATTTAAGCAATGTTAATGTGGGTTATGAAGTAAATCGTCTTTACTAACTTTACTGATATTTATATTAATACTGTCTCTAACTGAAAGCAGTGTTAATTTTCAAAATTAAGAGGAGGTATTAATGCTTCTTTTCCCACCAAGTTGTTTACTATAAAATGTAATTAGCTGCATTAAGTATTCTAGTTCAAAGTATTCTGCTGGGTTGATTGTTTTTTCCCCTGGTCTTCTGTCTGTCATTATCAAAAACGTGGCTTGGTTACAATGATTTTTGCTGAGGTTTAAGTTATAGCACCCAACTGACTTGTTTTTCATTACTGAAATTGAGCTCAATACCTGTATTCCAAGGTAGTGCACAGATTTTTCTTAAGTGTCATTGTCTGTAAAAACTCAATGTTTTATTGGATATTTTGAAGTTTACTGGTTTACTAGCAAGTTACAGAATTACTGCCTCTGTGCTCCGAGTTGAAAGAACCCTTTATTAAAAACAGTGAAATCTAAATTGCCAATTACATCTCCTCGCTTTACTGCAAAGTTGAAAATTTTGTATCAAATTGTTCCTTTCAGTTGAGTACTGTTTTTTGTACCAGTTCCTGCTAGTGTTACAGAAACATCTAGAAAGAACAGCAGAGTATTCCTAAAGAAGAAAACCTTAAAATGTCAAGTGCAAGGAAAATGTTTAACTTTGGTATTAATTAAATACTTAAAATTTTCTTTGTAAATACGTGGATACAAAATTACCTTCCATGCTCCTCATTTTCCTTCCACACCATTTAGTGTTATCCCTTTGGGATAGAAAGCTGCTGAAAACCAGTGAGGAAAACAACATTAGCAAACTCATCAGCTCATAAATTCTTGGTCAGGAGAGAGCTGTCCTAGCCCTGCAGGTGGCTTAGCTGGGTCCCCTTGGCTGGGAGGGAGTGTTCCCCAGGGTGATGCTCAGCTGAATCGAAACCAGAGGTATTGTGGTTTGCTGTGCTGGAGGGTACTGTCAAAGCATTTCCTTCCTGGGATGGAAAATAGAGAAGGAAATTGGCTCTCAAGTAGTCTGTAAGACAGAGTATTTCTTGGGGCTCTTCCTATTGCTGAAGCAGCTTATGGTGTGTGCTGTGTTCAGGTTGACTAAATCCATCATCCCTTGCTAAATGACTAGTGCAGGACCACAAAAGGAGTTTATGTCACAGCTGAGCTTAGGGTACATGTACTCTTAGGTCTTTAACCTACACTCCAGATCTGGAAAAAGTTGGATTTCTGGAAAAAAAAAACCACCAACAAACAACAAAACCCAACCATAAAGCAAATAAACAACAAGAATAAAAAAGCCTTACAAAACTTTATTAGCACATTCATCTCTGTAATAAATAAAGTGAAATGAAGTTAATCAAGCAGGAAAGCAGCACATTTTTTCACATAAAGTTAATTAGAAAAAATAAGGAAATGTGGAAAATAGGATACATCTGTATATGAATATAATGGAATGGGAATTTTTACATGTAGAAAACCCCAGTATTATGAATAGAAGATATTTTACCATCAGCTGAAGAAACACCCTGTGCAGGAACTTACTGTAAGTACAGAATTACTTTGATAGCTAAATGTGATTAGATGAGCAAAATTAGGAGAAAGTGTACTCCATTCACATTCAATGTTTTAAAATTATTGCCATATTTTTCTGATCTTTTCATGGAAACTTAAATGAAACTTTATAGGCACTTTAGTCTTTTGGTTTCTGCCAATTTCAACTGCTGTTGAAATTTTCTCAGCCTGTTACAAATCAGGGAATCACCGAGTGATTTGGGTTGGAAGGGACTTCTGGAAATCATCTAGTCCAACCCCCTGCTAAAGCAGGTTCACATAGAGCAGGTTGCACAGGACTATAGGCAGGCAAGTTTTGAGTATGTTCAGAGAAGGAGATTCTACAGTGTCTCTAGGCCATCTGTTTCAATGTTTTGTCAACCTCAAAGTAAGTAAGATTTCCTCATATTCAGATAGAGCTTCCTGTGTTTTGGTTTGTGCCTGCTGCCCTCATCCTGTTTCTGGGCATGAGTGAAAAGAGTCTGGCCTCATCCTCTTGACACCCATACTGGTGCAGATGAAACTCTTGTCCTTAATTCCAAATGGACCTTAGCCTTCCTTGTTGCATCCCTGAATACTCTTTACAGTGTTCATGTGTTCTTCCCAAGTGGCCTGTCCTCGTTTCCACATTCCGTAAACTTCCTTCTTCTGTTTGAGTTTTGCCAGAAGCTCCTTGTTCATCCATGCAGGTTTCCTGCCCGCTTTGCTTGATTTCTTACTCATAGGGATGCGCGCTGATCTTGAGCTTGGAGAAAGTGATGCTTGAATATTAACCAGTTCTCTTGCGCCCCCTACTTTCAAAAGCCCTGTCCCAAGGGATTCCTCCAGATAGCTCCTTGAAAAAGGCCAGTGTTAGCCCTTCTGAAGTCCAGGTTTGTAATCCTACTTTTGCCCTTCCACACAGGATCCTGAACTCTACCATCTTATGGTCACTGAAGCCAAGGCTGCCCCAGCCTTCGTATTCCCAACCAGTCCTTCTTTGCTTTTTAGTACAAGGTTCAGCAGCACACCTCTCCTCATTGGCTCCTCTGCCACCTGCATAAAAATGTCATCATTAATGCTTTGCAGGAGCTTACTGGACAGTGTGTGGTCTTTCCATCAGGTGTCAGGGTTTTTTGAATCATTCCTTACAAAGCTGAGATGAAATGCATGCTAAAATATTATATATGTGTCATATGTATCTCCTCTAAATGAGCAAAGTAGTATTACACACACCATATTCTGTTTTTCATTCTCTTTATTTTCTCACTATGTCTGTATATGTGAAAATACACTGAAAATATAAAGCATGTAATGTAACTCATATCATGTATAACAGCATAACATTGTGATGTCCTGATATAATACACTTGAAAATCAGGTTATTTTCCATTGTTCTGTTTCATATGGGAAGTAGAGAAGTGTATCTAACAGATGTCTAATCATAAACTTGTCACTACACCATTCTGCAAAAGAAGCAAACACTGGTTTTAGTTAACTGTCATTCTGTAAGTGATTATTCATGTCAGGGAGATTTGTTAGTCTAAACAGTTGTGAAGGACAGTGACCTCAGGTAAGTTTGCAAGTTACAGAACTGAGCTCAGAGTTGTATGCTACATGAAGTAATATTATAGTTCCTTTTGGTAATGTAGTCATTACTATGGTTTTATACTTGAAAGAATAATTCCTTAATTCCAGAAAGCTGTCAGTTTTACCTGACTAGGAACATAGAAAAACACGATGGACATTTGAAAAATTCAGTAGCAAAATAACTGGTACAAAATCACAATTAAGCAAGTCAATAATCAGCATCTGCATAACCTGTTTAACAGCCTGTTATGTCTGCTTTATGTTCAGTTCATAGGCTTTACAGATTTGTTAGGAGTCAGATGTGAAAATAAACTGTACAGTGCATGTGCAAAGGTTTGGTCCCAGGGCATGCTGTAAATCACAGCACACTTCTGGTAACTGGTAGGGGTAAAAAGAGCAAACCACTGTTCGCTGGCACAGGATGGGGTGTCCTGCTCAAGCATACAGTGCCCATGAGCTGAGCAATGCCAGTCCCTTGCAGTGAAGTTAGTTTTATTCAGCATGTGCCTTCAGGTTGATCTGCGCAGGCTCTCATGCAGCAGGCATCGTGTTTCGCTTCAATGGGAAGCTGGTCCAGTAAACCTCAAAGGCAGGAAGGATTCAGTTCCAGGAGCAGGAGAGGCTGACCAAAGAAACCTTGGTCTTGAGCAAGTTTGGTTGGGAGCACTTGGTGGTCCTGTAACAAACACAGTGCAAATTAATTATATAGTTGTGTCTGCGTGTGCATGTTAAGTGTGCTTTGGTGAATATTAGCATTAAATTTAAAAACTATATGTATTGACCATAAAGTCCTACTAGAATTTCTCATTCTCCATTTTACTCTGTTGTATGTGTCTTAATATAATTGCTACAGTAGCATCCATTTATCTCTTCAAACTGATAGGAAATTGCATGGTAAAAGGAATTTAGTGATAAATATATCTCCTGTATTTTGGACAAAATACAAATAGAGGAGGAAATAAAAATATAAGTATTTTGGAAAAATGCAAAACAAATCAGTATGTCTGGCCTTTATTTTTCTCCTAATAAAACCATTTCAAACTTAGGCAGTTCATGTGTTGGTAACAATAATTGAGTTACTTACCAGCAATGCCCTGCTTCTACAAAAAAAAAAGATACAGCAGCTATCTCATAGATTAGCCTGAAGCTCCAAACACTCTCAGACTGACTGTCCTAGTAGGCAAGAGATTGTAAATGTGCCAGGAAATCAGTGAAGCTTCAGCATATGTTTAATGCTGAAGTGCTAACCCAAAGACGGATGAAGTTAAGACTCAGCATAACAACTCTGTCAGAAGATTGCAGTTCCCTGCTCTAGAAGGGGACTTGCTGCTCCTGCCTCGTCTGTAATCCTATTACATAGCCATTTTAATGACCTGATTAAACTCATTGTATGAGTTTTGCTTCCATTACTGGCATCTGAAGGCTGTCTCCAGACAGAAATACCCTCTGCTAGTTAGGCATGTAGTCCTTCAATTTTATTTTCCTTTTTTTTTTTTTTTTTTTTTTTTTTAAGAGTGAGAATCATGCACTATGCGCTCATAAAATGATTTTGGAAGGGACCTTAAAGCTTATCTAGTTCCACCCCCCCTGCTATGGACAGGGACACCTTCCACTAGACTGGAGGGCTCTAGACATTCCACTGCTCAAAGCCCCACACAACCTGGCCTTGAACACTTAAACACCCCAGGGGTGGGGCATCCACAGTTTCTCTGGGCAACCTATGCCAGTATCTCACCACCCTCATGGTGAAGATTTTCTTCCCAATGTCTAATCTAAATCTACCCTCTTTCAGCTTGAAGCCATTCCCCCTGTACTACCCCTGCATGCTCCTGTAAAAAATCCCTCTCCAGATTTCTTGTATGCCCCATTTAGGTACTGAGGGGTTGCTCTAAGGTCTCTCACATTGTCCTGTATGTCACTTCTTCATCTTGACTTTTGCTATGCAAAAAGCCAAAGCTATTTTTGTTTCTTCCCCTAAAACAGAGTCCCAGTACTTTTGAACACTGTAGTCATTTGTCTTTGTACCTATTCCAGCTTGAATCCTAAGTTCATTCATGCTGCATTGGCTTCAGTGGCTATTTTCAAGGAATGATTTTTGTTCAGTATGTCTCACTTTGAAATGAACAAAATTCACTGTAAAGAATCCAGTGAACAGCTCATTTTATTTATTGTTTGGCTTAGAAACATGAATTCAGATTATACAAACACTTACACACACAATATTTTCCAGGCATATAAGGAAAAGTCTAAGTCCTTCAGCCAGCAAAATTAGAAAAGAGAATCTAAATTAAAATGTTTATTTTCCAATATACTGTAATTAACATAGAGCACAGCAAAGTAGATATTTAGAAATTCAGAATAAAACAAAATAATAGATTTCATGATGTATAATGCTGCTGTGAGTTCCAGTATTTCTGAGATATAAATTTATTCACTCAATAATCTAGTAAGAAAAGTTGTGTCTTTTCCAAACTATCGACATTTATGTTTTCTGAGGCTACTTGCAGTTTTGCTATTGTGTCGTGTCCGTTTTGTAGATATGCTTTCAGAGATGCAATGCCTATGAAAAGGGGGATTTGGGTGAGAAAAAACCCTATGCTCATCTAATCTATGTAAGCCTAGTAAAGCATTGCATAAGTGCTTTTAGTCCTGTGATAGCATATGCAGATGCTTTCAGGGGCTGGCCAGGTGAGTATTAATACATTAAGCACTGTGATCCTGAGCCCTGCAGCTGCTGTGTCTGTGAATAATGTGGAGGATATAGGACATTTTGCTTCCAGCCTTTGTGATTTCTCTCTGCTGCTTCTGTATTTAGATCTTTTTGGTTTATAAATCTTTTTTAATGTAATCAAACCTTAGCACAAATGGTATATTCAAAATGAAAGCAATTCAAGATGTCGTAGAACCTGAAGTGAAACTCTTTTATCATTCTTTATCTTAAATGTTTTTACTAATTTATGTCCAGTTCACAGCCACAGAGTAGCCATTGCCAATTGCCTCCATGGCTCTAATGGACTAACTCATTAATCTTACTGTCTTCTCTCAGATGGGCTTAAAGCAGTAGCAACAGTGCAAGTCCGTGCTTTCAGAGTGTGTGCTTTAAGGATCATATAATGATTTATATTTTGAACCGTACTCATCCAACCACATCAGGGGGATTGGATGCCCTTAATTCAGGAGCCTGAGTTTTATATACAGTTAATGAAGAAGGGCAGGCCCCCAAAGGGAAATGAAGATAACCTAATCTGATCTGTATTTTTCTCAGTATAGGGACGGATGGTTTGTGATACTGTGCCTAAAGCCAGGCAGAAGGCAACAGTGGGTATATGTGAGATGTGGGGTTTCACAACTGCTTTGTCTTATCCAGTTAAGATTTAGATACTGCACTATCTTTGAAAGAATAAAGACCTCCCTAAATGAAAAGAGTACTGACCTTTGGGAAGTAATGGATGTGAATTGACTTTGGTGGACAAACTCAACAGCCATGCATTTTTGGAAGTCACATTTCCATGAAATGGAAGAAGCATGTGCTTGAGCTTTGCATGGGGGGGGGGGGGCAGAAGATTTTTTTCTACTTATTGTGGATCACTGAAAGAAGGGATGCTCTAATTGTGACAGGAGAGAGACAAAATGAGGGAGAGAGACTGAGTTTCTCCCCCAAACCTCCTCCCCACAAAAAAACCAACAAAGAGTATGCCAGCCTTCCTCAGTTAATGGCAATGAACTCTGAATGGAAAACATCAGCTACGTACTGAGCCTGAGAGAATTCATCTGCCTCACAACAAAGAGTATTAGCGTGGGGTCTCTGCTGTGCCTATGGCAGCTATGCACCTCCTGGCTTTCCGCTGATGTACATGTGTTCTTCTCAGATAGTGGGCAGTGAGCACCCTTTAAGCGTGTTCTCCTTAGCCAAGTGGAGAGGTGACTTCTGGGAGGATGAGTTGTGTCTTATGGTCACTCTGAAAAGAACTTTCTCTTAATTCCTAGTGATTTCAAATACCTTCAAAAGACAGCTGGTGCAGCCCCAACTGCTCTTTGAGACCTTGGGCATTCAAGTTATCATGTCCTTGCCTTTCATTTTCAGGTAATGACAGTGTTAACGACACAGGAGCTTAAAACATGATTTTTCAGATGAAAAGCAAAAAGGCAAGTGTATGGGTATAGCTGTCAAATGCAGTTACAGATTTATGAAGATCCATGGCATCATATTAAGTGGAATTATGCTGGACTACAGAGGGCAGGAAAGCTTATTCAAAGAGAAAATAATTTTTAAAAGCCTTTTAAACTTTTTAAAAGTCATGATTTTGAAGTGAGACTGTAACTCTTTAGCAGTATTGCATTGCTGTTTCTTAAACTTCTCTTTCAATGTCTAGCTGTGCGTCAGTGGCAATGAGCAGAACTCTCATAGTACTTCTAGACCTTGTTACTGGGGCTTCCTCGTTAGGTAATACCGGGCCTCCCGCTCTGCGTCTTTTACTGGGAGAAACAAGTAGCATTTCTCCATCTTGTTCACGAATAATCTGTGCCACAGCCTTTTTACCTGAACATGATGGGAAATAGTAGATAGGAAGGTCTCTTGTTTAGGAGTCTTTGTGTCTGCTGGGTTAAACCCCTCATTAGTCAAAACGATAATTACATGTTCGCTCATGTAGCCCTGAAGAGTGATGTTGAGCATGCCCACAAGATCTGGTAGCCATTGCTGAAAGATATGGGCACTGGCAAGCATAAGCTATACCTTGCACAGACTATATTTTGTTAACAACTCTTGTAGCTATTCTACAGATTTTTATTAGCAGTACTTCTGATGGCATATGTCTATCCATCAGTGTTTTGGTCTCCAGCTGGCTCTCCAAGTCTCCCACAGAAGCTCTGCCATGCTGCCTCTCTGGACAACAACCTACCTGCATGGTAACAGCTGATGGTCAGCAAAACAGCATCACACAGCTGTTTTGATCACACATCTTAAGAACCTGAATGTACACAAGTCCATGGGACCTGATGAAATCCATCCACGTGTCCTGAAGAAGCTGGCAAATGAAGTTGCGAAGCCGCTGGCCATCATATTTGAGAAATCATGGCGGTCAGATGAAGTTCCCGATGACTGGAAAAAGGGAAATATAACCCCCATTTTCAAGAAGGGGAAAATGGATGACCCAGGGAACTACAAACCAGTCAGTCTCACCTCTGTGCCTGGCAAAATCTTGGAGCAGATTCTCCTGGAAGTCATGCTAAGGCACGTGAAAATCAACAAGGTGCTTGGTGACAGCCAGCATGGCTTCACCAAGGGGAAATCCTGCCTGACCAATTTGGTGGCCTTTTATGATGGGGCTACAGAACTGATGGACAGGGGTAGAGCAGTTGATGTCATCTACCTGCACTTGTGTAAAGCATTTGACACTGTCCCACATGACATCCTTGTCTCTAAATTGGAGAGACATCAATTTGATGGATGGACCACTCGGTGGATAAAGAACTGGCTGGATGGCTGCACGCAAAGAGTTGTGGCCAACAGCTCAGTGTTCAGCTGGAGACCAGTGACGAGTGGTGTCCCTCAGGGATCGGTGTTGGGACTGGTCTTATTCAACATCTTTGTCAGTGACATGGACAGTGGGATTGAGTGCGCCCTCAGCAAGTTTGCCAATGGCACCAAGCTGTGTGGTTCAGATGATACCCTGGAGGGAAGGAATGCCATCCAGAGGGACCTTGACACGCTTGTGAGGTGGGCTGATGCCAACCTTATGAAGTTTAACCATGCCAAGTGCAAGGTCCTACACCTGGGTCGGAGCAATCCCAGGCACAACTACAGGTTGGGCAGAGAAGAGATTCAGAGCAGACCTGCAGAGAAGGACTTGGAGGTGTTGGTCGATGAGAAAATGAACATGAGCCAGCTTCAGTGTGCTTGCAGCCCAGAAAGCCAACCATATCCTGGGCTGCATCAAAAGGAGCATGGCCAACAGGTTGAAGGAGGTGATCCTGCCCCTCTACTCTGCTGTCGTGAGACCTCACCTGGAGTATTGTGTGCAGTTCTGGAGTCCTCAACATAAAAAGGACATGGAACTGTTGGAACAAGTCCAGAGAAGGGCCACGAGGATGATCAGGGGCCTGGAGCACCTCCCGTATGAAGATAGGCTGAGAAAGTTGGGGCTGTTCAGCCTGGAGAAGAGAAGGCTGTGTGGAGACCTCACAGCAGCCTTCCAGTATCTGAAGGGGGCCTATAAGGATGCTGGGGATGGACTCTTCATTAGGGACTGTAGTGACAGGACAAGGGGTAACGGGTTCAAACTTGAACAGGGAAAGTTTAGATTGGATATAAGGAAGAAGTTCTTTACTGTGAGGGTGGTGAGGCACTGGAATGGGTTTCCCAGGGAAGCTGTGAATGCTCCATCGCTGGCAGTGTTCAAGGCCAGGTTGGATGAGGCCTTGGGTTCAATGGTTTAGTGTGAGGTGTCCCTGCCCATGGCAGGGGGGTTGGAAGTAGATGATCTGAAGGTCCTTTCCAGCCATTCTATGATTCTATGAACTACATGGCAGTAGCTGCAGTTTTCTCCTCAAAAGACAAAAAATGTTGGCAGAAAAATCTGTTGCTGTCCTCTAAACCCACTGTTATCCATCACACAGAGCAGTATCACATCCTTTTGCCATTCCACTAGGACCAGAATATCAGCAATGAAGGTCTCACAGGCCTTCAGGAAGCCTGCACAAACCTAAGTAAACAATGTGCCAAAAAAGAAAAAGGTATGATTTTCCACCTTCAGTATTGCGTACTGTACCCTTTCCTTCTAGTCCTTGATCTCTTTTTCTCCTGAAAATGAAAGCTGACTTTCTGTGAGCAGGGAACAGAAGGATTGTTTTCAAGTCAGCTGTTTCTTTATGAGCACACTTGGGAAGCAGATAAAAAGATTCCCCAATGTGTATGTGTGCAAATATGTTTGACCCATCTGGGTAGGAGGAAATTAATGGAAACAAGAGAAATAAAACACAAAGCAGTCTACTGAAAATAGGCAAGAAAAAAAAAAAACACACTAAGATGGGCATTGTAGTGAATTATACTGGAAACGCTAAAGGATACTGCTGCCTGTAAAGTGTAATGTTGACAAAAAATATGCTGCAAACTTAGACATTGCGAGTTTCGAATCCAAACCCAGGATATTTTGATTTTCCAGTGCGGAAGACCAAGTCTGAATTAAGACGCTTGCATGCTGTGCTTAGATTCAAAAAATGATAGAAACAGTGGGTGGCTGACTCAAAAGATAGTGTGGATAGATTACAAAACTAGTCAGCAGTCACAGGCTCTGTGTATTGGCAAGTGTGATGATTTATTTAATCTTGGACACTGTTTCTGTATCGACCCTTTGTGCTCTGACCTGAAAGTAAAATATGCTTTTAGAAGTTTTAATAGTGTTGATGTTTTATAGTAGTCTATTTTGTGTATGAGGACACATACACACACATAATAAGACAAAGGACAATCCCTGAGATTTAAGATTAATACATAATTTAGGCATCTGCCTAAGTCCTGTATGTTCACAAATTAAAATCAAACTTAAAGCTAAACCAGAGCCCATCACATCAACATGTACTTTAAAGTCTTCCTTTGCATCTACAGAATCTCAGGGAGCCCTGCCTGTTGAACTTGTGTTGGACGGGCTGGGCCTGGCAGGCACCCTGTCTGCTCCTCCTCTTCACCCTGTTAGGAATATTTCCCACTCAGCCTCAGCCTCTCAAGATTACATTTCTCTCCCACCCCTCCCCCTGCAAACATGTTATGCAGTAGCATGCAATATATTGTGTAGTGATAGCAATAACATCATCTGGCCCCCACCTTCATTTCATAAAACACTTCCTCTGTAGTCACAGTTTCTTAATCTCTTAAATCTTTCCATGCTGTTGTTACCGATATGCCTTCATAAAGTAAGCAAGAAGAAAACGCTCTGGACCTCATCAAAGTTGCAAGTATTTCAGTCACATGTGCTGACTTACGGAAAAGGACTCTGAATTTTGCAGGTAAACCTGCATCCCTTGATAGATGCATTCCTCTTGATAGCTCCATTCCTGCATTCTTTCATGCCTCTTGATAGCTGCATAAAACATAGTTTTTTCTGAGTTCTGTGCAATGGAAATTTGTGGGACTTCTGGTTATTGCTACTCAATGTCCAGAGTCCTGTACCATCCTATCTGATAGAAGGTACTAGCAACACTTAGTCAAATATATTCTCACAGTAGAAATGGAAGAAAAGCAATCCTTAAGCACAAAACTAACCACAAAACCAACAGATTTGGGACTTCAAATCAGCCAGTGGTCTGAAGCTGTTGTTTAGATAGTTCAGGCTCATTGTTGCATTATATGCAGATGGTTGGTTAAATTTATTTTCCATATTATCCACCTGAAGGTGTCATTTAATTTCTGTTTGCTGTGCAGCAGGCTGCTACAGTGGCTGATCTGCATTTCCACAGACACAGAAGAATCAGATCCCCTGCTTTGCAGTGAACATGATGGTTCATCTCACTTGTCACTTCATGTGTCTGAGGTGGCAGAAAACCAGTATGAGAGGGGATCAAAGGAGTGGTGGGCAGTGAACTCTCAGAGATCGTGTGCCCCTTCTGCCTTTCTGGCTGGATGCTTACCAGTCTTTCTGCCTATGTGGCACTGGCAGAAGGGACTGGCAAAGGCAGGCACTGATGAGCATAGTGTGCCAAAACAGCAGAAGCAAGAAATGTTTGATGACAGGACTTACTTGCCATTGAACATTTCTAGCATACAAACACTGTCTGGCAGAATGGGATTTAGAGAGCTACTTTCAAATAGTGTGCTAATAACATCTGATTAAAGAAAAACAGAACAAAAAAGCAGCAAACAACCCCTTTCCCTGCAAATGAAGGAATGAAGGTAGTCAGACATCTTTCCTTCCTGTCAGTCATGTTGCACATAAGTCCCTGTCTGGTGGAGTGCTCTCTGTGAGGATGTGGAGGAAGGGAGCCTTGCAGGGGCCAGCAGCAAGGACCAAGGGAGGGACAGTACAAGGCCTGGAGGCGGATAAGACAAGGTGGGCAGCAATGCAAGGAGCACTACTAATGGACAAGAGATCAAGCTCTGTTTACCAGACAGGCATCTCAGGCACCTTTTCCAGACTGCTGTGTGCATCTCAGGAGCTTGCAGTAATATGATGTGATGGCTGCTTTGCTGTTGTTCAGAATGCAGGGGGGCAGAACCTGTCCTTGTATGACTGATTTACTGGTGGTGAATTGGTAAACCACAGCTGAGAGAGGTTTAATTAATCAGCAGTTCTTGTGCAGCACTGTTCCCACAGGTCCTGGGAGAAAGGTCAAAGACTGAACACTGTGTGGCTTTTCTGCTGGGAAACTCCATCATTGTCAAACTCCCTTGTAACTTGCATAAAATAAAAATAAAACAAATGCAGTTTCTCATAATTAGATGTATTGTCTCTCTTAAATCATACCAGGATCTGTTGCCCAGTGTTGTTTTTGCAGTCAGTGACTGGTTCTGGGTAATAAATTACACTGCATAGCAGAAGAAATATGTTTGAAGCTGGTAATAGTAGTATCTCAACTAGCGCTTGCCTGACTGTATAGGTTTCCACCTTGTTGTTTGCCCTCTGTGGCAGCAGCAGTCTGACATCTAGGTCTCTAATAAAGTAGTGCAGTTTTCATCCAGCTTGCCCAGTAAAAACAGTTAGCACTTAAATAGGTGTTTGAAGATGAGAATTACTAGTGCAGTGTTTCAGATTCATGCTGGTTCTGTTACCTTTTTCCATAATAGTTAAATGATAACTGTAATCCTTCAGCCAGTTTCAAAAGTGATGCCAGCAATATTTAAATTTTACTAACATGGCTACAGTACTTCCCCCCCCCCCCCACTTCATACTAATATTTTTTTACAAAAGAACCCAACTGATGCTAGGGGTATTTTTTAATATATATTTTTATAGTGGCCAACTGTACTTTGTTTACATCTTTAATAGAATGGTTTGGATAGATCCAAAAGGGTACTTAGATCCTTAAACTGATTTATTCACCTAAGCTTCCAAATCATCTCAAACACCAACCTCATCTTGAGATGAGTTACCCTCTGAGAGTGCCAGTTCCCTTCCATTGAGAGCTTCACATGAGTAATTTAGGCTGAAATATCTCACTTCTGGACACCTAAGTCAAGGTAAATGAACCCTGCTGGGGGAACTCAAGTAATTGTTCGGCTGTCCTATAACTGTCTTTTCAAACTGAGGCCTTTGCCTCAGATCCAGCACATCAGAAGAGACTTGTGGTTGAACACAGCCCAGGGAGCTGATTATACCCTCAGAGAACTTGAGTCCTTTGTTCTTTGCACACTTTGAAGCAAAAAAAAACCCATTCAATAGAAAAGGTGGAAGAAGGAGCTAAGTCTATTAAGGAGCCAAAGCTCTGCTCAGTTTCTGTGGTGCACATAGTTCTAATTTAAGATTTATTTTGTTTTTTTTATTTTACCCTCTTTTCAGGAGAGGAAGAAAGGAAAGGCAATGTGTTTTTTTCAGCATTTAGTATCAGTCAGAACATTTGAGCATGCTCATACAATAAAAATACCCTCATCTTTTGTCTCAAAGCTACAGAAGTCTGCCATAAACATGCTGCTATTCAATTTTGTTTTATGTTCATTTGCACTGGTATTGAAAATGAGAAACAAGGGAGACCACAGGTGCTAAAGCACTCAAGAACTGGAAAGCAAATAAAACGCTTCATTTTCAGCCAAAGGCAGGTTACAACGTTTCCTGGGAAAAAAGCTTTTAATAGATGGAAATTTTGTGGTAAACTAACTGATGGTGACATTAAGCAGTATTGACTATAATAGGTTAATGTAATCTGCATATTTTGTGATTATCTGAGATATGGCTACCATCTAATGAAAATTCTGCAACACTTGGAGCCTGTGCACAAGGTTATCTCTTCTTGCATAAATCTGAGTGCATAAAGGGGGTTGGAGGAGTGCTTTAAATTGCCAAGGATGATCTGGATGATAAAACTTAAGTGCAAAATGAATATTAATTTTTAGTGCAGTAAAATTAGCTGCCTGATGAGGATTGCTGGCACTTAACCTTTTCTGGAGTACAGTGATCTGCTTTCAACTGAATTTTATTCTTGCAATTTTATGTTTGTTTGATGTGTTTATTATAGCCCATTCCAGTTTGGACACCGTAAGTGCACTTGTGGGAGATGGTAACTTCTGGGGAGTACAGAAGGAGCCGCATGCTGTGAACTTTTAGGGGAAACGCCCTGTGTGCAATTAGTCACTGACATCTTGGCCAAACCAGTTTAGTACCAGTAACCCCTCCAGCCAGTGGGAAGCACTGTTTAGGAGAATGCATACATGATGTCTCTTTTGGGGCAGCAGAAAGAACATGAAATTCTGAACCCTGGACTTCCCAGAGGAAAGCCCTTGGCATTCTCCAGGCTACTTTCACTGTGACTAGGATTTTTACGTAACTTGCCAAAGGAGTCAGTCTGCCTTCCACTGAGGATGCATCTTTATTCTACTGTGTAAATAATAAATTCTAAAAACTTGCAGTGAGGAACACTGGAGTGAGTACCTGTTGGAGTCACAGCCTAAGTTACCCCAACCAAAAGCTAACCATCATTCCCCCAAACCAAGTTACCTTAAGATAAAAAACTTGGCAGAACTAATTTTGACTTCCTTAACTTTTCCTTTACCAGTCGTAGCTTCTTAAGTCACTCTGTCATGGCTCAGAGTTGAGGTCAGGTCTAGACTCCACAGGCAAGGAGCTGGATGTGCCCTGAATGGTAACTGTTCTGAGTACTTTGCACATTTCATGAAAATGAGTTTTCAACTAAATTGCTATTAGAATTACTATAATCACTACTCATTAAAAAATTCAGGGGTTTTAGTCAGACTCATTTACAGCTTATATTGGACTAATATCCTTACAGTTTTCCATTATGAGAATATTATAAAATATGTTCTTCCATTTGCAGAGCAAATCTCCTTCTTAACAGAGATGACCAAGAATCTATTTGCAAGCAATTTTATTTGCATTCAGTAAATTTGTCAGACATAAAATCGTGATATATGTAATATTGCTATAACATACTCATCTGTTAACTACTTCTGACACTTTTGTGAGAAATCATCCAAGAACTTGCACTCTCGGTAAAATGTATTTGTCTAAATTAATATAATACGAGCAGCTACAATTTCTGGATAGTAAAGGAGCAAATAATTTTGCCATTGAAAAGGGCATTTTTGTTCTTTGTCATTATGGAGAACCCGATCTTACAAGGAAAGAAAAAGCAAGTGAAACCTACAAAGTCATGTGTGACTCTCACATGTGAGAGGAAATGTCTCATTTGCAAAACATTGATATGTAGCTCAGAAAAAAAGGATGTGTCTGTGAAAAAGAGTTTGACACACTGGTTTATTTTTTAATTGATTTTAATTGATTTATCTGTTATTTGAAATACTTATTCAGAAGGTGGTGCATTTTCCAAGTCATTTCAGGTATTGAAACACTTTGGCCTGTGTAAATGCCATTAGAGATGCTGTGTTTACCAATTATTTATGAACTTCCTTTTCCTCCTTATTTCACAGTGCTCCATTTATCACTGCCAACATGCCTTCCCTCCACAAGCGTGGTTTCCGTATAACTGCATGAGAATCCAGGGGATATACAAAATAGTGGTCTCTTTCTGTATTTGCTGGTAGGATGCTCAAATCCATTTGCTACTTTTGTTTTGAGTGTTGTGGTTTATCAAGGGACAGCCTTTAGGAAATAACTATTGGCAATCAGCCCAGTTGCAGGAAAATGAACTTTGTAATACAGATGTTAGCCAAGTCTTTAAACTGCTGAAAGCTGAACCATTCTTGTTCCTCTGCCTGAGCCAGTACCGCAGTCAGGGGAAGTCCCTTCCTTTATCCCAAGGAAGGACCTTTCCTGCATCAGGGGTACCACTGCATTTCAGGGTACAAAGCTTTAACGTGGAAACCTGCTCAGTGGTGGAGACTTGCTAGAAAAAGCGATGAGGAGTTAAATGGGATGATCAGAAGCCTGGCACTTGCGTGGGCTTCCTTCCCACTTAATTTCAAAGGGTTGGTCAGAGGCGCGACAACATTATCCTTCAAAAAGTCCTGCTGTGTGGGAGGGCAGGTGAGGAAGTGAAGGCAGAGGTCAGCTCTTTGCACACCTTGAAGCAGTCGTGATTCCTGAATTTGAAGCTGAAAGTGCCTGTAAATCTTCTCTGCACTCCCTCAGATCTGATTATAATGAGCAATCAGAATGGCTGAAGTGTTGCCTTGCTTTCTAGATGAGGCACTTGTAATACTACATTGAGATCATTTGAATACTAATTAGTAACATGTTCTCTTTAACAAAATGTGCAGCCTTCAAATAATAGAAACATTATTAGAAGTGAGTTCCATATTTGACACATACCTGCCTTAAGCATACACATCTATGTTATAGGTGCTGTTTAATAAAACAGATACACCTAATACATCAGCAACTAATTACAAATACCATAGGAGAAAAACTTGCATGTTGTTTTATTCTGTATGTATGCAACACATCGCGCCCCACTGGATAAGCTTCACGTTTCAAAATGAGACAGGATAACATGAGAATGGTCTCAGCCTGTAGCTCCTGCAGGCTGCGGGACTAAAAGCTTGGAGAAGAACAGAAGCAGTGAAAGATGAGAGGTCTTCCAAGAATTAGTTGTTTAAGGACATCTTGAACTGCAGGGACATACAGATTGCCAAGACTTTCATATTCAGCTTGTCGTATGGCAATATTTCCATGCTCATAATCATCCTTTTCATCTTGATCTTTTTTTGTTCTAATACTTTTTTAAACTGAGACACCAGAATTCTTCAGTGTTAAAGTGTGTGGGGGAATCGTACAGGTTTTGCAGTTTGGTTTCTTTTACTTTCTTAAAAATATGTAATAGAGAATGTCCTTTTAATTGATACTGCACACAGGACAAATCCTTTCTGTAGAACTGAATGTAATGCCTCCAAGATCTTTCTCCTGAAATAACATTGTCTGGATTCTTTCATAGTGTGCACAGATAGAGCTGTTTTTTATTGCTGGAGATCTTTTATTGCTGTTTGACTCGTTTTCTGGATCACTTATGAATAATTTAACAGAATGTGTCTCCAAATGGTTCTTGTGGGATTTGTCTAGCAAATTCCCAAAAACGAACACCTCTTTCCTAATTTTTGTAATGCATAACTTGATGAACGCTCCAACTGCTACCTCATTAAATAAAAGAGCAGCAGAGATACTTCTGTATTCAGTAGCAGTGTATTCAGATCATCTATCTAACTTAGTCCCTCACTAGTTTATGAATCCCAAAGAAGCTTAAGCCTGAAATAACTATCAGATCTCCTTCACCGTAATGCTGTGTTGCTTGTCAGACACTTCTCTGTCTGAGGAATGTTACTGTGGACAACTCCAGTGTCTATAGATTTCAGCGATACGAAGCAACTGAATAGGAATCTGGTGTTCGGATCAAAAACATGCTTAAGTCATGATTGTTCAAGTTCTTTGAAAGCTATAAGCTAAGTCGGTAGGTTACATAGCTAGGTTGGGAAAGGCTTGGAAATGTCATTATGTAGCCATCTACAACAGCAGTTAGTTACTGAAATAGTGCCTATGTGCATCCGTGGACTTATTCTCTAGGCTGGTATTTCAGGAAGCATTCTTCATCAAATGGGTTGTTAAGCAAGTATTTACCTTTAGATGTGTACTTGGAGCTTTCATTGTGAAATTGGGTTTAAATATACAAAGAAATGAATTCCCAGAGTGAAGCTTCAGTTTCCTTCATAGTCAAAGGTAATTGCAAAGTAGCCCTCTGTGGATTAACTCTTTGGAAATACAAGTTTTTCATTCTGCTTATACATAAAATACACTAAGCATAGATTTTTCCATCCAGAATTTTCTCTATGATAGAAATAGTCTTTCTAGTATTTTCTTCAGGTGACCAAAACCAAGTAAGTACTTGGTCACTTGGTGCTGCTTCTAAGTACTTGACTACTATATAACCGGAGTTGGCTTATATTTCAGTTTGATAGTGCATAGCAAAAGAATTCATTCAGAACCTTGAGAACTTCTAAATATTTATTTTCATATTTGTCCCTGTACTTAAAGACAGAATACCCTTTGCAAATCTTGTGATACAAATATTCTGTCTATATGTTCCTTGGAGAAAAAGCTGCATTCTTATAGGACCAATAATAATAATAGTAACAATAATGACAACACAATATTAATAATAACAATAAAAATAATATACAACTTAATGACAGGAAAGAAAAAAATATAATTATTTAATTTAAATTTTTGTGTTTGATATATTTTAATGGCAAATACTCCTTTTATTAAACACAGCTTTTGAGAACACCGTTTCTAATTCACAGATGTCAAGATGAATGTTTCCTGAATAATAAGAATTACAGATAAATAAATACACTACCATTATTATCAGTGTGTAGAATATTAGCATAAATACAGTTAACCTTCTTTTCAAGATGTCTGATAATTTATCATCAGCTAGCATGTTGACCTAAAACATTAGTAGAGCTTTCTTGTGTCCATAACATTTGTAATATTTATGTCTAAAAAAAAATGATTACAATTTATAAAACCAAGATAAGTTAGCTCCAAACACAGTGAAATAAATAGAGCTAGAAAGATGAAATGCAACTAGTAGAATGATTTCCAGAAAGTAAGAATGATAAAAGAGGAAAAGAAAATATATTTTCTTCCAACCAGTGTAAACAAAGCTGTGTCTGCATTGCTCAAATGATCATTTTTCTCTTGTGCCACAGGCTTAAGCTCTTAAAGTTCTTACAATGTCATCAGCCATTATAAAATATCTCTACTCTTATTTTTAAAAAATCACTAAATAATTGTATCCATTTGAATGTGTTGATTTGGCACTTGACTGCCAGCAAGCCTGGTGTAGCTGAACAAAATCCCATAGCGAGGAGCCCTTCTTAAAGTAAGGGCGAGGTTTGAGTGTGTGGTCTGTGCTAATTAGTGTTGGTCACTTTGTGCAGAGCCGCATCCTCAGCAGTAGCTCTAGTAATCCCAGCTCACACTGTGGCAGAGCCCAAGTGATTGGATTTAAACTCCAGGAGTATTTTCCAGGCCTGTTCAGCGAAGGCAGTAAGTAATCTATGTTTTCTTTCCCCTGACACTTCTAGCCCTGTGTCTCAGTGACGATGGTGTTGCCATCGCATCTTGTGGGGCAGGCAGCAGCAGAGGGCTTGGGACCTGCCAGGCTTGGCTCCTTTTGAGCTTAATTACTTCTAGCAGCAGGTGTCTAATAGCCGACTGATTTGTACTATGTTATTTTAGCTTTTGCCTGGATTTGTACTATATTTGTAACTAATAGATAGTGGTAATAAGTCATTATTCTATTTAAAGGGTGCTGCTATGGCCCTAGAATAGAACTCAAGTGTAGGAAAGTACAGGGTTGGGATAGATGTGGAGGCCTTGAAAGCAAAGGGACAGGATGATAAGGAAGGCTCCAGGGCTGTAAACAGGGACTTCACATCAAGGTCAATTACTGATTATTAGAATGCAACCCTGGGAGCTAGGTAAAATCACTTTAATAGTAACAGTCAGAGCTGTCCAAACCATGACGAGAGCAAAGAAAAACTATGCAGCATGTGTAAAACTTACCATATAGACAATTTGGATAGGGAATGAAGTTGCCAAATGATGGGGAGGCCAATTTATGTAGCATGTTATCATGGTCCTCAACCATCAACTAAATACCACACAGCTGGCTCGCTGCCCTGATGGGATGGGAAGGGGAATCAGAAAAAAAGTAGAACCCTCTGGGTTGTGATAAGAATAGTTTAATAATTGAAATAACATAAAATATTATTATAATTAAAATGTAGTATTAATAATAACTGTAATGAAATGCCAAAACAACAAAAGGAAATAAAACCCAAGAAGCACAAGCAATGCACAATACAGTTGCTAACTGGTACCCAACCCGATCCCAAGGAGTGATCAGCAGCTCCTAGACAACTCCCCCAGTTTATATACTGACATTCTGTGAAATGTCACCATCAATATTATATGCCTTTCAGCAAAGGACTCAGTGCTGCCAACTCACAGCAATGCCCCTTCCCCAGCTGAAGCCGTTAAACTTAGGACTCCCCAGGGCAGTGAAAAGGGTAGCATAACACCAGGGAAAGCATCTGATGCCAGAGAGTTTTTGTATATGTCATTTTATCTGCATGTAATTTGACCTGCAAGTGTTAGTATGGAACTAAACTACTAATAGTTCATTGATTAGACTTTTACGACTTTACTGAGAAAAGAAATAAATACTTCATATAAGGTATGTTTTTGCCCATAGTAAGAGTGTAACAGCTTTGTGGGATTTCAAATAACCTACTATGTAACTTGGTTGCAACAAACTGATAATTAGACTCCTATAAATAAAACCTTGACATTTTGTATTCTCATTAATTAAGTCTTCATCCTCAATCTTAAGGCATTCTGAAAGCAACGGTCCCTAGTTGTAACCATAAGCTTTAAGATGAACATAATATTCTTAGGAAGCATCTATAGTTATAGTAATTATGCATTTCTTGACTTAATTTTATTTCCTGGATTATATCTACAAACTTGCAACTCATTGCCTATATTAATTTTTGGCTTGTTTAGTTCACGAATCAGTTGTCTAATGACCGGGTGTCATGGTTTAAGCACTGCTAGTGCTAGGACGCTGGGTGATTCTTACCTATGCTGTTTTAGCTTTTGCTTAGATTTGTACAAGTGTAGGAATATTTGTAGGTTTGTGAACTCTCTCTCTGCTCTATCAGTTTTCTGGCAGGTAATTTATACATATATCACTAGATGTTGGTCACAGTGGTCACTGGTTGTAGCCTCAGATTTGGCTCATACCACTTTATTGTGTTAACCTTTTTCCTAAGCATTTATTTTCTTTCACAGATTTTATATTTTTTGTTCATCTAACATTCACCCCAGGTGTTTGGGCTCTTTACAAAAGTGATTCAATAGTTCCGTTATCACATTCTTCTACTGATTTGTCTTTGTTTTCTTTCTCACCTATTTAAACAAAAATATGATCTAGGTACAGCTTAGTGCCTCTTTGCCATAAAGGTGTTCTTGTATTTCATTATGAAAAGCATCAGGAAATAAAGCACCCTTGAACTGAAGGGCCTGTTTGCCCAAGGCAGTGCTGAATGTACACAAATCTCTGCTCTATTTTGCCAAAGCAACTATAAGAATTTTCATGATGCATCAAGTATAGAAAAATAACTTCTATCACCTGTATCTCGACAAATTTCCTCTGTTGTAAGCAATGTTCTGTCTGCATGGCTGTATTTCTTTATGAGGTCTCTGTGGCTGAGAGCAGGTGTTGTACACCCACTCTCTTAGCTCTGCTGTGTGAGCACTCCTCATGTACTCACCATCTCCACCTTCTTGATTCTTCTTCCTGGAATGAGAATAACTGGTTTAAAAACAAGAGTCGGGGGATGGCTAAGCTCTTT
Source organism: Pezoporus occidentalis (assembly GCF_034315485.1). Lineage (NCBI taxonomy): Eukaryota > Metazoa > Chordata > Aves > Psittaciformes > Psittacidae > Pezoporus > Pezoporus occidentalis. The sequence goes on from NW_026914829.1 coordinate 1,035,406, forward strand.
TAGCTTCACTCTGTACCCTGCTGAGAGCTGTCCCGTTCTACCACATCCATTCTCAAATTATTTCCATTTTTTGTTTTCTTTTTTTTCTTTTGTTTGTTTATGGTTTGGTTTGTTCTCTGTTTCTCCACTGAGGGGACCTAGGACCTGAAATACCTATTCTGATTTACTTGTTACTGTATAGTTCACTTGTTAGTTTTACTGCAGTCATTGTTGCAGACAACATCTTTTTTTTGCATTTATGTCCATATTAAACATTAATAGATTTACATCTGCAAAACTTTACACTCATTAGTTTTCTTCTGTAGAATTGTCCATTGATCTTATGAATAATGCCTCTGTAGCAACAGCGCTGTGGTTATCATCCTTGTCTAATCTCTGTGCTGTGCTTTCATTTGCAAATTCTTGCAAGGTAAGAAATCCACTGCAGCTCTCATTTTGTTCTTTGAGTACCTATTGTTTCTTTTCAGAACTGTATTTGTTACATTATAGGAAGTTCTGTGTATTTTATTGACAAAATTTATCTCTGAGATCTACACAATTCCTGCTGCAGGCTTCTATTATTCTTGGATATTCTGTTATTTAAGTGTTATGAGGATACTTTTTATTCATTGATCTGGGTTGTGTAATTTTGTTTGCTATGCAAACTCCATTTGTTCTTTCAAGTTTCTTCCAGTAGTTTTATTGAAGCATTTTGGCCAGGGTTCCAGCTAGAAATCAGTTCTCTGTCAACACACATCCTTTTAAAATGGTGAGGTTGCTTTCTCATCCAGAGATAATTCATCCTTTTTGTTGGCTTTTTGTAGCCTTACCACTCACATGCTTCACTTTTGCAGAGGCCAGTACTCCTCAAATTTCTCCTATAGAGTTTTATAATTCATTTTCCCTGCTTTGGTCAACTGGAAATTATAAAACACAGCAGATGTTTCAAAACACCTGTTATCTTTTATGAGGGAGCGGTTTATGGAGCCATGCATCAGGTTAAGAGCAGGTAGATTTCAGCACTGTGTGACAGACATTTTAAGGCAGCAGTTGAGGGTGAAGAAATCCTGAAGCATATAGGGTGAGGGGAACTTGATTTGGGTGTGGAATATGGTACTGTCAGTCTTAGAGATGAGGGGAATTGGCATGCAGAAGGGAGTGGAAAAGGATCAGGACGAGGGGGTAGTTGTCTTTGGAGGGTGGTGTGTTTTTTTCTGCTGTACTTATCCTGCAGTGCAGTTAAACATCACCATTCAGTAAACAAGAACATATTAACCTGAGGGTCAGTACTGAGAGATTGCCATCACTGATCCAGAAGCCCAGGGAATCTATTCCATTCATTTTATAAATCAGAGCTGATCAGGTCCTAGATTTGTTGTGGTTTTTTTGTTTGTTTGTTTTTTTGTTTGTTTGTTTGTTTAGCGTTGTTGGTTTTCATGTTTGGTTGTGTTTTTTTTTTCCCTAAGATCCAGTGCCTGAGACATAAACTGCATTTCATTGTTTTTAAGGTCGTTCTCTACAGTGAATGCATCAGGCTTTCAATGCAGAGTGTCTTTCACAGTGATTCCATTCATGTCTACATGAGTAGGCTTAAGCAGTTACAATCCCCATGATAGAGCTGGAGGCGAATGACTAGGCTGTTAGCTAAACCCGGGACAAAGCTGTGCAAGCTGAACAGGCTGTGGAAAACTGCACATGATGTGGGAAATGGTAGAATGTAAAAAGGTGTGAGAATCTGACAAAAGTTACAGACAGCACCATGGGGAATAGCTGGACCTAACAGGTGTTTAAGGCATAATTATATGAAAAATAACCAACGTCCATAGGTGATCGGACGGGTGCATTAGAGACCCTTAAGGGTGCAGTCTTGCAAGGCCAACAGCACTTCCATAACCTTATAAATAGCACTGTATAAGATAGATTTATGATAATGTCACTCATTTTGCCTTCATGTAGCAGATGCCCGGAAGTCTCAATCCGTCTTGGTCCTTACCAGTACTACGTGGGCTGTTTATTCATTACTGTTTAAGTTTCAATCAGAAGCATGGTTTAGGGGAGAGCCTCCTGATCATTCCCAAGGACTTGGCCGTTACTTACACTGAGCAAAGATCATGGGAAATGAACCGACTCCTGTTCCACCTAACTAAACTGAAGCTGGGCTCCAGGAAGGCTCTCTGACTTCTTGTGGGAGCTCTGTGCAACTAGGCTACAACTAGCAGGAGGCAAAACCCGCTGAAGTGCAAAAGAAGGGGTAGTCCTGTCATCCTAAATTTAAGTGGATGTCAGCTTCGCAGCACTGACTTTGGGGGCTTTCTGGTGTTGAAAAACCTTTAAAAAAAAAATCTTTTAAAAATCTTTTAAAAAAAAATCTTTTTTAAAAAGAGACTTTTTAAAAAGTGTTATGCAGAAAACTTTAAGCAATTACTAGGATATCACTTTACAACTATTAAAACTTAATTATGTTGAAATACTTCATGTCAAATTGTTCCAGAGGTACAATCATATGTTTGGGTTTTTTTTCCAGAAAACTAAAAGCATTGTAACATCTCATGAGGGAGTATTATTTCATGTTCTGGTTCTGTGGACATTTTGGTGAGATTTCAAGTGAAAAGATAAAATGATGAAGATACTTTAAGTGTAAAGATAAAGATATTCTACCTTGTGTCCTGCTGATCTTAATATTTACTGTTTAGTTGAAAACAATTACCTCAATTTTCAACTTTCAAAAATAAAATCATGGGTCACATGTATTGAGTTATGATTTTATCATCATCTGCAAAATGTTGACTTATCATGGAGCAAGATCTAGGGTTCTGGAGCTAAAGGATTAAACCATTGTGTGTTTTGTGAAAAATCAGTAAGTCCTTGGGGCTGGATCTTCTATTGTAAATAGAAAGAACTGTATGTGTATTGTTTGAAGCATAGCATTGTGTAGATACTTTTGGTTTCAAGCAATGGTGTAAATGAGGCAAGGCAAAGACAAGTGAAGTTAATAGATAAATAAATAAGTAAATAAGAATTATTAATCTATTGTTACAATTTTTATGTCTTAGATATAAATAATCCAAAAGTTCATAAAGTATTTTAGTATATACAGAAAGATATAACTTCTTAGCCAATTTTAAGAAAATTAGTTTGCTTTTTCTGTGATTAGAGGGTAGATTTAGATGAGATATTAGGAAGAAATACCACACTGTGAAGGTGGTGAGGCACTGGCAGAGGTTGCCCAGAGAAGTTGTGGCTGCCCTGGAAGTGTTCAAGGCCAGGTTGGACATGGCTTGGAGCAATTGGGTCTAGTGGAAGGTGTCCCTGCCCATGGCAGGGGACTTGGAACTAGATAATTTTTAAGGTCCGTTCCAACCCAAATCATTCTGTGATTCTGTGATTATGTTTTCTCTCTATAAAATGCAAATATATATACATATTTTCTTCAAAATTAATTCTGAAGTTTTTAATTCATTATTTCTTCAGCATCACTTATTGCTATCTTCTGTAGTAATGGCAACATTTTTTCATTATGTTGTCACAGCCAATGCTACTCACATGATCAATATTTTATACGTTTGCTTTTTATGTAGAGGTAACTACTATGGATATGTTTTACGATTTACATTCGCTATCTCAAAGCCTTGTATAAAAAAGTGGATTGATGTTTTAAAACATTAACATAAAGTAGGATTTTTAGGCTTATTTTATAGCTGGAAAACTGGGACTCAGAGATTGCCAAGATATATCAACATGAGGTGAACTGCCATCTTAATCAGTGTACACTAGATTGTATAGGTATCATATATCAGAACTGGAACAAGACAAACCTTATATCTCAAATAGTACTACTAAGGCATACTTTATTTTAGTGTTGCTAAAATGTGCGGCCTTCAGATAGTCATTAAGTAGCTTATATGCTTTAATAAACAATAGCATTTTTAAAGTGCTCCAAAATGCTAAATGGGTCTTTGTTTTTCATTGTGAACAACGAAGATTCAGACAGATTTGTGCAGGTTTTCCGTTACTGGTTTAATATTTCAGCTCTTGCTTCTGGAGTATTTAGCATGTTTTTACTATGCTGATTAAAATCTGTTATAGATGGTAATTATGCTGATTTTATCATTCAAACACTCAAAATTGATTTTTAAATCTCTTAAGTGGCTTGTACTAGACTTTTATTTCTCAAAGGGTTTAGAAGTCTGCTATATTATGTCCTTTTGTCATGTTCTCTGTAAATGCTAAATCAATACAAAATCAGTAGATTCCCGGTTCTAAAAAAAACCCCACACACTTTTTTTGTAGGAGGAAGAACTAAGGAAAAGTGGAGAAGCCAAATACGCGCACTTGAGTGATGAGCTTCACGTATTAATTGAAGTGTTTGCTCCACCTGGAGAGGCGTATTCTCGTATGAGTCATGCCTTGGAAGAAATAAAAAAATTCCTCGTTCCTGTAAGTGACTTACAGCATCCTTCTGTGACTGGTTATGGTTTTGCTGCATTGAACTTGTACCTTCTTTAAGCACCTTTAGCTCAAGGGGAAAACCAAAAAACAACATTCTGTTGAACATTCATCTTTCATTCTTTCATCTCAGGGAGATGCCAAACAGGCCATTAGTTGTCACAGTTGAGCAGTTGGTCCACTGATATATTTTCTGGATAGTTTATTATTTCAATTTGTCTTCTTTTTCGCTTTTTTCTTTCCTTTCTTGGTTTTGGAAGGGAAGAGTGGTTTAGTTGCTTGTTTTTTCTGGTCGCAGACTTAGTCATTAGGATGTGAGTACACTTTTGAGATTTTTGAACATTTAAGTCTGTAAAAAACATTTTTGTATATCTAACGATTTATCTAAATATCTTGCTAATGAAGTTAATTAAAATTTCTTGTGGAGCAAACAGCATGAGTAAAACGTTCTTCAGGTGATTCTGTTCAGACAGGTTGTCCTGACTCAGACCACAGTTTAGCAACCCTTCATCAGCTAGGAGAGAGCAGAAACATATTCTAAAGCTGGGAGCCTTTTCGCTTTGTTTTATACTAAATAAATACTTACCTTTTGTCTTGTTGATTTACCATCAAACTCACTGGAATTTATTTTCTCCACATTTATACAGTATTCCATGGCATTGTCATACTTAGTATTTATCCTAGAATTGAAGCATATGCATACTAAATACTAAGTAAAAGTTATTTTATGTACGACTAGAATTGCATGAGTTACTGTCTGAGGTCTATCCTATTTAGCACTTGAAAAAGGTTCAGAACTTGAATCCCTTCAAAAAATATAATGGAAGCTTGTTTCTATTTGTGGTAAAAAAAGAAATGCAATAATGCTCATATATCTCAATAATAATGAAAGGATTCAGTAAATGCCAAGGTAAGAGAGGTGAGGCATACACACATTTTCATGGCAGAACTTAAATGTTTTTATTTGGTGGCGGTTTCTCAGCTGGGGAAAAAGAGAATAAATTATGAGTACAGTATTTAAGTACTGTTATATTTTAAATGTTCACATTTTTTAGAGCAGCCAAGCATTTTTTTTTAAGAATAAAAGAAAAGTAACTTAAAATTGTTAAAAAACAACTGGATATTTGTTTTAAATAACAAAATTCATTGGCACCAAGTGAGAGCCTGTAATAAACGAGTTATATTTTAAACAAGTTGAATCTACCTTTCTGATTTTCCCTTTTTATCCCCTTATTGTATTCCAGTTTTAGGATACTGGTAATAAAATACTGGTTCAATTCTGGTAAATAGCCATAAGACACAAAAACTTTTTTTTTTCATGATTTATGACTCTGTTTTGCACATACAGTATGAGGAGCAAATTAGGTCAGTGTTGTAATGCTGGCAACATAACATGGAATCCCATTTTGGCTGCAGGTTAATGGTGAAAATCTGCCAAGCTGTAACACTGAAAGAAAATTTATACTTAAGTAATATATTTGTGAGAAGTCTGAAGTGTCATGGCTAAAAATGGTAACAGGGCTAATTACAAAGATTCTCAGTCTCTGTCCTTTTGATAACCCTATTTCCAGTTGTTTGTGACCTTGCCAAACTTTAATTTGCTTGTGTAAGAGGCTCCTGTTTAGAGTTATCTTTGTATGTCCTCTTCATTCTGAAAGACAGGTCCTGCTTTACAGCTGATGCAGTGGTGATATGCCCCCTGGCATAGAACACTATTTTTTAACACCATTATGTACTCTGTCCAGTACTGAGAAAATCTGTTCTGGGTGAATAAGGGAGAGAGAGTAGTGTGTGATGAGAGTGGTGTTAAAATTTGTGTCATGATGCTGTTGTAAGCATTCAGCATCTGTGAAAGCATATATTTTGTGTGACACATAATGTATTGATAAGTATTATATGTATGTTCCAGAACAAGTACAATAGCTGCACTGGAAGAAATATAAAACCAGCTTCTTTGTTGCAAGATTTTGAACTTGGTTGACAGCAGCGATAATCTCTACAAACAAGTAACAGTTTTAGTTTATGACTTGCTTGTTAGTTTTATCCCCTCTGCTTCATTTCAGATTTACAACAATTTACAATTCACTGGCTGGTTGCAACATGTGTCAAGGGATTTGCACTCAAAAAGCTCGCACTAGATAATTTCCTTTTTGTTCCCTATTTATAGCATCTCTTGAATTTGTTCTATGATGTTTTGTTGTTTGTAAGACCTAATTTATTGCAGCAGTGAATACTAGAATTGAATGACAGGCATGAAAGCAGTAGAATCTAACAGTTTTATTTATAACAAATCGAGGATGCAATAAACCATTCAAATAAATTTTGACATTGCTTATGAATTTTATGACGTTTAAGTGACATATTGCCCTTAGAAATAACACTGATTGTATCAGTAAGATGGAAGACTGACTTTATACTTTATCCATAAGTTTTAATGAAACTGAATTTGAAAATAAATGCTTAGAAAACTTAATAATAGAAGAGAAAAATGTAGAATAGGCTGGAGGGGAAATAATTGAGTGTTTATTAACTGAAGGAAAGATTTAATGAACAATTACTTTTTATTTCAATGCATTTGCTTAGTTTTCACCTGCAACATTGCCCAAAAATATTATCAAAATTTTTACCAGTGAAGATTTCACCTCCAAGTCAGACGCAGAAACTAAGCACCGCTATTTACATTGACTGTTCCACATGTTAACATGTTTCAAAGCTGCAGGCAGCTTGGCCTCAGGTGGTGCATTAGTATGCCTCTAAGAGGCATATCTGTGAATAATTGAACCCCCAATTTTATTTTTATGTTACTCTTAATGTGAAAATTTTAATACAATTAAAATATGACAGATCAAAAGACCCATGATTAAGTAAATAGGACTAGTACCTTGGAGTTTTGAAACATAACTGCCTGCTCAATTGTGGGGTTTGGGAACCTAATAAAAATAAAAACCAAAAATGTGCTCTCCAAGGTTGAGGTTTTAGGGTAAAGATTAAACTTGGAATTGATGTTAATGTAATTCAGCAAGTTATCGAGTATTAGCTGTGTGCAAAGTACAAACAGTAGGCATGCTTAGGAGGAGGATGCGTGTTTTGCAGATTCATCTCTGTGGTCAACACAGATTCAGTAAAATTCATAGGTATCTGACTGCCAAGTGGTTCTGACTACAAACTGACTGGGACAGGTGAGGAACCTAACGCTGTTGTTATGTCTCAGTGTCTCAGAATGGGATACAGGGTCAGCCAACTAGAAGGAGAGATGTTTAAAAGGCCAATATGGAGGAGAAAGAGCTCAGAGGTTTACAAGCTCTGCTGATTTTAAAAGTTTCCTAGCAATTAAATGCTGCAAAGCTTTCTTCACCGTTAATGAGCAATGAAATGCTACATCATTCATACAAGAATTGATTACATCAGTCTGATTTACGTCTAAACATACGAACATATTTTCTGAATAAGCTATGATTTCCACACAGTAAGGGGCTTTACCATCTTTGGTGTTCTATGCTTCTTAATACATGCAAAATGTTTTGCTGATAACCATTTTATCCCTTTAAGTGAAGCATTTTTATTTTACATGTGTAGCATCCCTTGGGAAGAGGAGGGAAGCAGATACTGATCATTCATTTTATGTATGAGTGCTCTGTAACAGGCAGCTATTATGTAGAGGGCAGGTTGCAGCTGCGGTGACACAACCACTTTAAAAAGATTGCTTACAACCGTGCGGTCAGAAATTGAACCAGTTACCACTTCAAGAGTTGCTTTCAACTTATTTGCATATATTTTTGTAGCCACTTATATCTGCTTTAAATTGGGGCATATTAACACCACTCAAAGGCTGGGAATAAACTCACAGTCATTTAATGCAGTCCAATTGATGGACAATTGCTCATGATCATCTGCCTGCATACCTCAGTATTTTCTGAGGGTGTTTATCAGACTGCTTTATTAGGAACTAGTGGGATGAGGCAGCAGGTGAATGCAGGTTTTTACATTGCTGTTGTTGTGAATGCAGGTTGCAAAGTCTTCCAGGCTTTCTTCTAGATGCCTGAATCTCTTACTGAGTCATTAACTTTAATCATTTTATCTCACCTTGGTCCGTACCATTGATTAAAATAATTTTCTTACCAATCATTTAAGTGTTCTCACTGATCTAGCTTCCAGCATCATTTCTTCACTCTTCCTAACTAAAGGTGGATGATTACTGAGGACAAGGAGCCTTTCAGTGAAATAAAAATTTACTAATTTTATACAGGAAATGCTTCATACCAGAAATGTGTATGAGAAAGATTAGATTTGATGGGACTTGAAAACAAGCCTTGATGCCAGTTTGTTTCAGCTGGAACAGTTAAACAATCTTTGAGTTTAATGCCTTGAAGGTCCTTCCCTAACTAGTGTTTCAAAAAAATTTATTTTACTTCAAACATGCATTTACTGTATATATAGTAATTTATATTTAGTTCAAAACACAGTTACTAACGATCTGTTATGCCATGTTGCACTGACTATATTGTAGTATATACAGTATACAGTAGTACTTTTTGTCAAAACAGTTTTGACTGGTTTATAACAACCATATCTAGATACATGGTATTTATTTTGAACATTTTTTGTTAGCAGTCTGAATTTCTTCTGTGCTATGAAATGAAATCTCTATTTACATACCATTTCACACTCTCTGGTTTTGTAATCTTTTGTTTATAAATAGCTATATTATTGGCAGGGGCTTCAGACTTATTTGTCCTCTTTCAAAGAACCTTGGTAGGCAAAATCATAGAATCATAGAATAGTTGGGGTTGGATCATAGAACAGCTTGTGTTGGAAGGGACCTTAAAGATCATCTAATTCCACCCCAGCTGCTACAGGCAGGAACACTTTCCACTAGACCTTCCACAAAGTCCTATCCAACCTGGCCTTGAACACTTCCAAGGACGGGGCAGCCACAGCTTCTCTGGGCAACCTGTGCCAGTGGCTGGCTCACCACCCTCATAGTAAAGAGCTTCTTCCTAATATCTAACCTAAATCTCCCGTTTCAGTTTGAAGGCATTAACCTTTGTCCTGTCACTCAATGCCCTTGTAAAAAGTCCCTCTCCAGCTTTCTTGTAGGCCCCTTTAGGTACTGGAAGGCTGCTCTAAGGTCTCCCTGGAGCCTTTTCTTCTCCAGGCTGAGCAACCCCAACTCTCTCAGCCTCTCTCCATAGGCGAGCTGCCTCAGCCTTCTGGTTATCTTCATGGCATTCCTCTGTACTCACTCCAACAGGTCCATGGCCTTCTTGTGTTGGGGGCCCCAGAGCTGGACACAGTACTGCAGGTGGGTCTCACAAGAGCAGAGTAGAGGGGGACTATCCCCCTCTGGGATGGTCACACTCCTTTTGATGCAGCCCAGGATACGGTTGGCTTTCTGGGCTGCGAGCACACACTGAAGCTGGCTCATGTTTATTTTCTCATTGACCAGCACCCCCAGGTCCTTCACTGCAGGGCTGCTCTGAATCTCTTCTCTGCCCAACCTGTAGCTGTGCCTGGGATTGCCTCAACCCAGGTGTAGGACCTTGCACTTGTCATGGTTAAACTTCATGAAGCTGGCACTGACTGGCCACCTCACAAGCGTGTCAAGGTCCCTCTGGGTGGCATTCCTTCCCTCCAGGGCATCAACCGAACCACACAGCTTGGTGTCATCGGCAAACTTGCTGAGGGCGCACTCAATCCCACTGTCCATGTCACCGACAAAGATGTTCAACAGCACTGGTCCCAACACCGATCCCTGAGGGACACCACTCGTCACTGGTCTCCAGCTGGACATTGAGCCATTGATCATAACTCTTTGAGTGTGACCATCCAGCGAATTCCTTACCTACCAAGTTGCTTATTCGTCAAATTCATGCCTCTTCAATTTGGACACAAGGATGTTGAGCAGGACAGTGTCATATGCCTTGCAAAAGTCCATGTAGATAACATCAGTCACTCTTCCCTTATCTACCAACACCATAGCCCCATCATAGAAGGCCACCAAATTTGTAAGGCATGATTTGGCCTTCAGTGAAGCCATGTTGGCTGTTACCAACAAACCCCATATTGTCTATGTGCCTTAGCATAATTCCAGGAGGATCTGCTCAATTAAGTTGTTGGCCACTGAGAGGAGACTGGCCTGTAGATATCTGTATTTCTGTAAGGATGGTGGTAAGCAGCAGTATAGCTCCATCTCTAAAAGAGACATCTTTTATCCCCAGCAAAGTAAACAATTTATACTTGCAGATTCTTCAAAGATACTTGCAGTAACAAACAATTACTACAGTAATTATTTAAAAATGGGTAAGGAAGATATTTGAGCAGATATTTCAGTTTTGCTGGGTTCTCTTTTTCCCACTGTGCAACATCTCTGACAATTTCACTCACACGTTTTGATAATCAAGGAAAAAAAATCACAGGTTCTGTCAAGGCCTGGAATGTCATGGCATTTTACCTCTTCACAGCATTTTTTCCTAAAGATTGATTCTCAAATTAAATTATTATAAATATGTTCAAACAGAAGTGTTCTCAAGAGAGTTAGCATATCTTGTGGACAGTCATTCTTGACTTTTACAAGCTCCGGATGTAGATGTAGACCAGTTGAACAGCAGCACTTGTGTAGTTTAAATCACTCATTTTAAGCTGGATGAAAATCACCCTAAAACTATCCCTTAAAGTGAAGGTTTGGGGGTGGAGAAGTACACTAAAACAGCTTTTTTAGTAGAAAGTTAACTCCAGTATTTCTCAACTGCCTGAAATTTGTGTACTTATTTTACTTAATTATGTGTAGATTATTGTTTTTTTCTGCTGTGAAGCTGTAAAAAAGGCACAGAAAGAGCACGTAATTCCTAAAATCTCTTTACATTTGTGTTGTGATGTGTGGGTCACCTGTTGGTATGCCTGACAAACAAGTATCTTTTGACTAAGCTTAGGTCTCTGGCTGCTTCAGGGTGGTACGGCTACTTCACAGCCTCACATGTGCTTTAAGGGTTGATACTCCTACTCTGAGTGGATTAAGACCTTTTTATATGTGCCAGAGACGTATTTAGTCTGTGAGAGCAATCCCTTGATGATCTCTCTCTGACACACAAAGGAATCAATTTAAAAGGCATAATCTTGGCTGCCAGAGCCAACCTTTCTTTTGCCTTTCAGTTTAACCAGAGACATTAACCTGATCAGGGATTTTACAATGATGGGTAAATCTGGATGAACTACAGAGACATGGCTGTAGTTTAAATAAATATTTGGAACTTGCTTGGTGAGTCTGTATTCATCAGCAGTTCTATAGGCTTGTCTTGCTGCTTCCTCTTGCTACAGTGTAGGTTTTTCACCAGTGGGAGATCAGAAGCAATTATTTGTGTGTAGGTAATAAAATTCATGCAGATAAATTTAAAACGTATAGTATTGTTCCTGGATTCTTCATAGCAGGTCTGTCACGTGTAGCAAGAAGTTGGCTATGGTGTTGCACATTAGACAGTACAAACCCCTTCATCTCAGAGGGACCACCAGACCCTCCTACACATCTGACATTTCATTTAAGAGCTGTGTGTGTGAATACAGATTTGGCCAATCATCTCATCAGTAAAGCCTGGGTATTTGATCCAGTGAAGAGGCTACAAGAGGTTGGGGGGGGCGAGTTATCGGTCGGCTGGTGGTGAGATGATGTATGCTCTTCCCTTGTTATTTCCTTTATCATTATTATCATTGGTAGTAGCAGTAGTGATTTGTGTTATACCTTAGTTACTAAACTGTTCTTATCTCAACCTGTGGGAGTTGCATTCTTTTCGATTCTCCTCTCCGTCCCTCCGAGAGCAGGGGGAGGGCAAGAAAGGGGGGGAAGTGAGCGAACGAGTTACCTGACTGGGTTTAAACCACGACAGTTCTTTTTGGCACCCAACGTGGGGCACGAACCCACGACCCTGGGATTAAGAGTCCCATGCTCTACCAACTGAGCTAGGCGGGCCAGCCAGGAGTCGAACCTAGAATCTTCTGATCCGTAGTCAGACGCGTTATCCATTGCGCCACTGGCCCCGCTCTGTCATGTAACATTCTTGACCGCTCTGTCGTGGTTTAAACCCAGTCAGGTAACTCGCCCCCCCCAACCCGACCAAGCTCTGACCGATACCTCCTCCAACCCCGCAGTCTCCCAGCCCTTCCGGGTAACTCCCAGTTACCTCCTGGGCATGACGTGCTGTGGTATGGAATACCTCTTTGGTCAGTTTGGGTCAGGTGTCCTGTCTCTGCTTCCTCCTGGCTTCCCCTCCTCCCTGGCAGAGCATGAGGCTCACAAAGTCCTTGGCCAAACCAAAACATCCTTGTTATCAGCTCTGTTCCCGAGCTGAAAGTCAAAACACTGCATTGCACCAGCTACCAAGAAGGGGAAAAATGACTGCTACTGCTGAACCCAGGATGTGCAGGATGTTGTTATGTGTTTCCATCACATACAATAGTCTTTTTTTGAGCCATCAGTGTGAGGAGAGAAAAGGACATTATTGGTGTTATAAGACTGAAGGAGATGAGAGTTACTTGGTTTCGCTCTTTCAAGGAACTGGTTTGCAGCTTAGCCAGGTTACTTTATATCTGCTTCACTTATTTCAGCAAAATGACAATGCGATTTATGAGGTTTAATTCCTTTGTGGAGGTAGACTAAAATAAAATAAAATAAAAAAAAAAACCAGAAAAAATACTTCTTTTCTTGCCTTAATTCAAATTGAAAGGCAGTCTGCAAATAATACCCAGGTGATGTGTTGGGGTTTGTGGTTGGTTTTAGTTTCCTGTTTCTTTGTTTCTTTCCTTTTAAAAAGGGAAAAACAAGGTTTTAGTGGCATTCTTAAACTTTATGTCTTGTGGGTTTTTTAATATAGCAAAGGTCATTGTAACCAATCCTGGGGACACAAAGTTATGCTCGCTCAGGAAAGCATGAAAGGAAAAGCACAAATACAGAGTAATCTCTGTTGTGTTCTTCCAGCTTCCAGTAGTCAAAAATGGAGTCTTTTCAAGGCTATGTCTAGACCATCTTGCCTTATACCCTGTGGTAGATTTTTCTTCTTTTCCCTGCACTTGTCAAATGCTCCTTTGAACCTTAGCTAAATATTTCGCCTCAGAAAAACATCATGTGGAAATGAGTTTCACAGTTCAATTATGCACTGTGTGTAAAAACAAAACCAAAAACCCAGAAGTCAACTTCCTCTCGTTTGTTTTAAAGCAGCTGCTTAATGCTTTATGAGTGCCCTCATCTTCATGCATGGTTGAAAGAATGGCTAATCGCACACCAGTCCTCACTGTTAGATTGCTCTGGATTTGTTTCTTTCTAGGTCCCCCATCTTTTCTTGTACAGAAGCAGAGGTAGCTCTGATTATCCATGTGACATACTTTTGGCTATCCTTTCCACAACTTTCTTTGTTTTCCTTAGCTTACTCCTGGTTTGTTTTTTTTCTGTTTGGGTGGGATGGTCAGGACAGCACAGAGAAGCCTCATCTCAGTAGTCAAGAAGCAGTACACTAGTGAAATGGATCATTCTGTTACTTTGTGGCTTAGTGTGAGGCTTTTTCTAGAGCTATCATACTTCCCACTTGCACTGATTTGATGTTTTTCAAACGGCATTTCTAAAAAATCCAGGGCATCTTCCTGAATGATAATAAGAAGTTTAGAGCTATTTACGTTCAGTATTTTTATGTCTATCAATACTTAAGTTTAAGTATTTTCATGTGTATTATTTTGCATTTATCAACACATTGTTTTTCTGACAGTTTTATTCTAATAATTGAGTGTGAGTTCTGTCAGCAATTTTCTGCAGAAACTTTTAGATTTCATTGCCCTGAATAACTTCAAATGAAATTTAAATGAAGTTCACAATTCAATTTTTTGTTTACATAATTTATAAATATGATGAACAAAACAGATTTCTGGAATCACTCAGTAAGCTCTTCCCCTCAGTAAACACAAAATTATAAAACCAGCCCAACTATTCTTAATATTCTTTCTCCTATAATCAAAGAGAGAATTACAAATCAACAATGTGCTTTCTTACCCTTCAACAGCTTCTAGTGTGGCTGATGAAAGTTTTGACTTCATCCACTGAGATGTTTAAAAATGGATGTCTCATTTGCTGTGCCATGCCATATAGCATAAACCTGTTCAGAAATTATCTGTATGAAGGATAAAGGCATATTGGTCCACAGAATAGACTTCTGTAAGACCAATGACAAGAGCCTAAATACATTCAGTGTGTGCAAACATGAGAAGGTTTCAGTAAGTAAAGAATATATAATTGTCTATTCTTCTTATGTTTTGAAAGATTTAGAGTATCCTAGTGGCAAGGAATAATACAACAAAACTTCATTGGCATGGGAGATTTTTAAAGGAAAAACAATATTGACATGAAAAGAAAAGATTGGTGATTGACAATGAAAACTGCTTTCTACAGAAGAACAATAAGATTAATATATTTTTCATTCAGCCTCAGTGATAAAGGGATTCCAAGAACTTAGAAATAATCACTGTATAAAAATCAGGAAAAGATGCAGAAGATGGATTAATATCAATCAAATTTATAAAATAAAAAATCTGTATTTAATTGAATATTTCTGAAGGAATATGTGGCCAGCAGTGTGATGATAATACAAATGAGTTAAAGGAACATTAGAAATAAAAGGAATCCTGAAAAAGATACAGACTTTAATGCCTGGAGATGGTAACTGTATCAATGACATTAATGATGCAGAAAAAAGGAGAATGTTTCCATAAATACCAGTTGTGTAGCTGGAAAAATACAGGATGGTGTACTTGTGTATTACTGTAATGGGGCAACCGTAATGTTAGTTTAAAAAACAGCTGTTTAGAAAAAAGTCAGGAAACTGGATAAGAAGTCATAGTCTGGGAGCAGTTGTGTGAACAGCAGAGCCAGTTAGAGCTGATTTCTAATGACGTCATGTCTTGTGTTTGGAGTCTGGGGGATCAGGTGGGTGTTGTGTTCCCTGTCTGAAACTATTATATATCGCAGACATTCACAAATTCATTCATTTGTGGGACTTTTTTGTGGACCTTATGTGGGCATTTGCTCTTTGGTGAGGGCGTTACCAGTATCTTCCTTATCCTTCTGGATGAGCATTTTTATGAAATTGGGAAGGACTGACTGTTTTAGGACTATGGGATGTCTGTCAGTTACAGCTGGAGTTGGCCAATTAGCCAGAAGTTAATTGGGTTGCAAGCAGTGAAAAAGAAAAGTGGCAAGTGAAAGAAAATCTTTTAGTAGCAGCATGACTGCGTGGTGATTATGCTGTGACCAGCCTGTCACAAGTCCTTCCCTGAATAGTTGAGGAAGACTGCAGCCTGCAAAGCAATTGAGAAAGGAATCTAACCACTGCTTTAATGTTTTTTATGTCTTAATAAAAAAAAAAAATTGTTAACAAATCTGATTTCGTATTCAGTGAGAAAGTTTGTTGATAAAATGAATTGCTTTAGTGGCACCTGATATTCCTGTATGATGTAAGTGACAGGTCAAAACTTTTTAGTAAGAAAGTTTCCCTAAATAGGTCTATCTGCAGCAATTTTCTTAAGGAGCTGGTATGTGAAAATTCTTTGTCTGTCAAATCTGTATGGTGTATCATCAGATTTTGAAGATGGAGATTGCGTCTTTGTGTTGGTTTATTTCATTTGAGCATATTCTTCTCACAACACAACAGGTTCCCTTGGGGTGAGATCTGTAGAAGGGACACAGGTGGTGCAGTACTTAGGCCCTGTAGCAAAATCTGTAGCCATTAAGCAGGTGAAGAGACTTGTGTGACAGTGGTGCCTCAAAGTGCATCCCCAGCCATCAGCCCGCTTACACTAACACAGGAAAAATGCTGAGAATTAGGCTGTATCCTATATCCTGCCTCCCTGCTAGGTATAGACACTTCACTTTGGAAACATCAAGATGAGAGACAAAAATAAAGTAAGAGTGAAGCTAGAGAAGGTTTTTAATAAGAGAGGAATCACACTCTGGAGCTGCCCATAGTCCATTAACTAAAAAGGAAAGCTGATGCTGACTTAGATTAAACCAAAATGAAACTCTTGTAGGTTGTCCTGGGTTCAGCAGTAGCAGTCATTTTTCTCCTTGTTGGTAGCTGGTACAGTGCTGTGTTTTGACTTTCGGCCTCGGAACAGAGCTGATAAAGATGTTTTGGTTTGGCCAAGGACTTTGTGAGCCTCATGCTCTGCCAGGGAGGAGGGGAAGCCAGGAGGAAGCAGAGACAGGACACCTGACCCAAACTGACCAAAGAGGTATTCCATACCACAGCACGTCATGCCCAGGATGTAACTGGGATTATGCAGAAGGGCTGGGAGACTGCAGGGTTGGAGGAGGTATTGATCAGAGCTTGATTGGGCTGGGGGGGGGGGAGTTGTTGGTCAGCTGGTGGTGAGGTGTTGTATTCTCTTCCCTTGTTATTTCCTTTATCATTGTTATTATTGGTGGTAGCAGCAGTGATTTGTGTTATACCTTAGTTACTAAACTGTTCTTATCTCAGCCCGTGGGAGTTGCATTCTTTTCGATTCTCCTCTCCGTCCCTCCGGGAGCAGGGGGAGGGAAAGAAGGGGGGGGAGTGAGTGAACAAGTTGCCTGACTGGGTTTAAACCACAGCATAGGTATATAAGATAGTTTTAAAAAAGAAAGTCTCTATGAGGCATAGTCTTCCTGAAGAGTCATATGATGACACTAGAATTCAGTGATCAATTTTGTTCTGGGCTGACTGGAGATGTTACAAAGAAAGAGGAGTGATGCAGTCTGGTACCCAGAACTGTATATTAAAGTCAGTTGGGAATAATGGTGGGAATGATTCACTCACTGGTGAATAGAGGCAGCATCTTGTTGAGAAAGGAAGGTTGAGAGTGGATGCAGGCATCAACAAAAGTATAACTCTCATATTTCATATTTAAATCTCTTGAGTACAGTGACTGTCTACTTGCTTGCCATTTTTTTCTCATCTGTTTGAAAACTCTGATGCATGCAGTTTATTTTTACTCTCCTTACTAACTAAACACAGGGGAAAAATATTGAACTATCTCCTTGAGACATGCTAGAACAGGATTTGTGTCTGTTGGACTCTAATTCAACTTCAGCATAATTTTCATGGTTTCATAACTTGTGAATGACCCAGTGAGTATCAAATCAGTTACAGCAGCATTGAAAATCAGAGATTTAGGTCCAGATTGGAGGAAGTGAGAAATTTTTGGAAGCAGACCGTGACAAGCTGGGCAGTATTTGTGGTTATTTCTGATTAAGGTGCCTACTTACATTTCTTTTTATTACTTAAATTTCTGTTTATAATGGATACTTACTCCACAGTTAGCCTGTGGAGTACAAGAACAGTACAAGTACAGAACAGTACAAGAAGGAACTGAAAGCAATGGGAAGTTCTTATTGTTCAGAATTTTCCTTTTGACTGTTTCTTCACTTTTATAAACTGTGTTAAAATTCAAAAGTAAGGTATTGAACAGTAGTTGATCCTGGGATAAGGGTTAAATAAATAGACATATACTGCCCGAGAATTGTCAGTGGGAAAACTGGCAGGAAAAGACAGGCAGAAGGTGAGTTTTTTTCCAAGCAATGAAGGCTTGAAAAGGTCATTGAGAACTTGGGAGAGAAAAAAGGAAAAAAAATACTTTTAGCATGGCAGTTAAGAGCTGTTCATTGTTTTCATTATTTGCCTTACATCTTTTTTACTTTTGAGGAAGTGAATAAATAATGTTTGTTCTAAAGACACTATTTCTGAGTTGTTTTAGTCTAGTCACAAGTCTTTAGGCTGTAGGATTTCCTTAGGTACTAAACACACATGTTCCTCCAAGTTAAAACAGAAAGGGAAAAGCAATCAAAAGGTGTAAAATAAGTGCCTTTACAGCAGGTTCAGGAAACCTGTGCTATTATCTGGGAGGCTAAGAAAATCCCCTCAGTATCAAAAAGGTCAATTGCATACGTAACACCATGCTAAGTTATGCAATAAACAGCTATAACGGCTTCTCAATCATTATCCTTAAACTGATGGGCTAAATATCTCTGAAAGGAATCAATGCTAATTTAAACAAAGATTTTGCTCTGATTTTGATTGAGATTTCTTTTCTGCCAATAAACACATCCGAAACAGAGAATTTGCCTTGGGTATTGGCTGGTCTACGCTTTTCTGTGTATCTTGCCTTGAATAGCACTTAATAGATTTAACGTCAGTCTGCAAAATGAACTGCAGCCAGGATAGGGGCTTGCATACCATACTGAAAGCAGGTGCAGTTAAAGACAGAGGTGATATAAAACTCTGAAAAATATTTGTGCGATGGGAATCCTGACAGGCTGCTTCAGTACCACATCTTCAGTGTGGTACAGTAGATGATTCATGTCATAAAATGGTATGAGTCCCTGATATGCTGTTGCATACCTGCATGAGAATGCGGTTTTACCATCTACCTTTGTCTCCCAGGCAGTGTGAATATGTTGCAGTATGTTTAGAGAGATCTCTGGTTTAATTTTTTTAATCACTCTTTGCTCAGAGCTCAGTTTTTGCACAGTCAGAAATCATATTTTCTGCTGAAATGCAAAAGCCTATTTTGTTTTGTAGTGCAATCATGAATTACAGTATCACTTTTAAAAAAGTGATTTCTTCTGTGTCACATTTCAAACTAAACAGCTTATTATTAAAGTGGAATACAAACAAAATCTGAATATATTTAATTTTCTGCCAAACCTTACCCTGCTTTATGTAAATTACTGTATACAGGGGCATAGTTAAAGGCTATTTATACAGTATATCAGTTAAATCTTGACTTGTACTATTTCAGTGCTTTAGTCACTCCTAAGCTAGAAGTGATTTTATATAGAATCATTTAGGTTGGAAAAGACCTTCAGGAGTCCCACCATTAACCTGGCACTGCCAAGTCCAAGCTAACCCATATCCACAGGCACCACATAGTCACATCTTTTAAATATGTCCAGGTATTTACTCAACCACTGCCCTGGGCAGTCTGTTCCAGTGCTTGACAATTTATTCAGTGAAGAAATTTTTCCTAATATCTAATCTAAACTTCCCCTGGTGCAGTGATAAAAGATGAAGCAGAGGAGAGCACAATAGTTTATGGCCAGGGGGAATAGAGCATCTACATTGAGTTTGAGGATATATATTGTTATAGTTTATGTCCTGTGTTCTGTATAATGATATATGTTAATATACTTATGAGAAAGTATATTACTATAATACAGCGTCGTCTATTGTTATGTAAAGCTAGGCTGTTAGATTTCATATAGCTACCCTTATACTGAGGCCACCAGATTTAGTTGCATGTCCTGTTCTCAGGTCATCCAGCTGCTCTGCACAAGTGCTCTCCTACTGCTTGGCACCCACGGCGGGTAAGGAAAACTACTTGAATGAGCAGCTGAAGACTTTAATTTATGGAAAAATAAATCTTCCTAACCAGTCTGATCAGAGACCAAGAATCAGGAAGGGGAGGGAGAATCACTTTTTGTTATTAAACCTGGCAGTTTTCCTTCTTTGTACAGGGGTAAAGCATTATGTGTTGCACCTGAGAGGTTCCTGTCCATTGGCATAAACTGGCTGGTTCCTGTCTCTATGGGTGGCAAATTTCTCCTGTCTCATAGTATTTCTGGGGAAAATAGTTATAAGGGTAGGAAAGAATGCATCTGCTCTGTATCATGTTGGGGTCAGAAAAGCTTTTGTTCCTTAAGGGACTTAAAGTCATCTTCATGCATGTATTGAGCATGATGGGAATAATCCAGGCAGTTCTGTGTCCCCAGAACTTGTGAAGAGGAAATCAAGGAAGAATTTACAGATTCATGGATTCTGAAACTGTGAAGTACAGCTATTCCCTTCCAGTCCCAGACCACACAGGTGGTAGAATTTCTCCTAAAACCTGTGCTAAATGTACATTTCAGAAAGGTATCAAATCTCACTTAAAGTGCCTCAGATGATATGGAGTTGATCACCTTTCTCTAAGCTTTGGTTACCTGATCACTCTCATTTCACTGATGATACCTTTTGCTTTCACTATCAGTCACCTTTAAAAACAGTCACATTTAAAAAAATACTTGTCCTTCCTTTTTACTGTCATTTTTATGTTGGTTTTGCTCTGAAATAGGCATTTAACCTAAATAGCATATTGTCCAATTCTACCTTTTTAATATCTGTGGCATTTGGGTTATGTGGGCAGCCTGCATGATGCTCTTAAACCACTCCCTGCTTTCAGTAATATTTCTGGCTGCACACTCACATTCTCAGACAGGTATGTCTGTCAAGAACAAGTTTCAAAAACGAGACATTTTAAAAATAGTATTCCTGATATAAAATTACAGAAAACATGTCAAGATCAGTGTCTACCTGCACATCAGCTGATTTCAAGTTGAGCCTACACTGTTAGGATAGTTTTACTGCTGACTTGCTCTGCATTGAACTCAGATTGTTCTTCAAGTAATTGCAGCCTAGCCTGTTTTAGCAACTTTATAGTTTTGTTTCAGTTGGTGTTACAATATCTAGCAGATATCCCCAAGACAAAGTTGGTCCCATTATCTGTTTTTTCTTCCTATTAGTAAGAGCAGTTTAAGGAATGTTTTGTTTTCTTGCAGAGATGAAGTGGTCTGTAATACGTGCACACCAGTACTCCACCAGGACCTGAATCTTCTCTTGTGAACATTGTCCTTGCAGTAAAGAATCATCTTCCTGTCTCTTTTTTCCCTGCTAGACAGGGTATAAAAAAAAGGGATAGCTTTGTTTTGGGTACCATTGCATACTGTGTGTCAGATCCCACCAGGGAGCTTCTCTTTAAGAAGCTGTTGTTTGTCAGATCTCTCCCATCTGGAGATGGGACCACGTATAAGGCGTAGAAGAACAGTGAAAATAAAAATAACAGCATGGGAAAGCAAAAGGAAAACAAAGGGGACTAAAGAAAATTAATTGATTAAAAATCAAAATTTTAAAAAATTGATGAAGAGCAGTAGGATACTGTCTGTGTTTGCAGCATCTATGAAAAAATCAGGTGTCTTTTATTTCAATTTTCAGGAAAAGTAGTTTTATAGTGTAAATCTTTGTAATTATTTTAGTTATGAAAAATAATTCCAAAGTCTATGAGAAAACAATACTTGTTTATAGCATTCATTTTAAGTGTGATGAAAGCATTTCATAGGAGGACATATGCAACAACTGGTAAACTCCACATAAAAATTGCACATTGCCATTAATATATTGAGCCTCCCATGTTCTGCATTTCAAAGAGAAATTATGATAAATTATTACAGCATGCTCACACTTTTGATGTAATATTAATAGCTTTAATTTCATTGAGATTGACAGACTAAGTAGGGTCCAATTTCCCATTTGAGTTTTTGCTCATTGCTATTAAAATGCCTATTTAAAAAGTCGCAACACCTGCAAAGATGTTGCGAGACGGGGTGTGTGACAACATCACCTTTTCACACATACTGCTTGAGAAATAACTGGCCCTAACTGTAAAGGATTTCCTAGCTTAGAGTCCTTCTTCCCAGGGTTGCTTATGCATTTTTCTGACAACACTTAAATACAAGATCTGTATGCAGTCCTCCTTATGAGAAGTAGAGTCTGTGGCTTTGTTCTCACAGTGACGCGCTCTCATAATTTGGAGGTCTATGACTGTGATGATCCAAGCCAAAATATCTTACTATGCAAGCTAATGGGTTTATGGTACCATCTGTCTTACACTGAGATTAGCAAACAAAAGAGTAGAAAAGAACTTTCAAAACTCTAATGCTAATGAAATCTGCTTGCCTCCAGGATGGCACAGCATTACACATCAGAGGCTTTGTCATTCAGGAGGATGTGAGGGGTGACAATCACGTAGTCAGTTCTCCAGGGTATTTATTTGCAAAATGTCGTTCAGTTCTTGAGCGCAGCGTAGAGCATTCCCAGATCATTGGTCTAAGTCAAACTCAAAGAACAGGAGTTTGTCATTCAGGAGGATGTGAGGGGTGACAATCACGTAGACAGTTCTCCAGGGTATTTATTTGCAAAATGTCGTTCAGTTCTTGAGCGCAGCGTAGAGCATTCCCAGATCATTGCTTGGTCTAAGTCAAACTCAAGGAACAGGAACTTTTGACAAAGGTTAATAGAAATGAAATATTTGTTGACTAAGGTATGTGTTTGCAATTCTGAACACTAAAGGCCATACAGCAGGAGAAGTAACTCAGAAGTTTTATGCATCCCGATTGGAAGGTAGGTTTTGGGAAGAAATGCCTGCTGGCCTTTACTGTTGTCTGTTCAGGACATCTGCAAATAAGCAACTCTTACCATTACTCACCATTGCAGAATTGCTTGAGAGACTCTTCCAGGCAGCTTCAGACTGGGGAGATCATGGATATAAAAGTTTAAAACAAAGGTTGAAAAGAAATGCTTTTGATGTCAAAGGAGAGTGTTAGAATCAGCTTCCCCTGCAATAGTTGGTTGAAAGACAAGGCAAGAAGCACTCATAATTGCTGGAGGAAAGGAAGAGAAAATAGCAGGATACAGTTGCTAGAAATTCTTGGTTCAGAATGGGTCTGCAACAATTTAACTAGCATGATTCAGGAATGCTTAGGTAGGTAAGTTAGTGTGGCATTCTCTGACAGTCTTTCAGGTATGCTCCAGTTGGGACTCCTGGGAATGACAGTTTGACTATAAGGTCTTTTCAGAAGTTCACTGTTACGTTTTCATATGCATTTATTCTTACCCAGGTCTTCCATAGGTGTCTATTTTTTTTGAAGCTAAAGACAGGATTTGAAAGGGTTCTCATGCAAGGATCTCGCTGCATTTTTGGAACAGTAATTCTTATGTCTTTTGTTTAGCCTGGGGAAGATAGTAAGAAAACTGTGCAATTCCAAGTAGCATAATGCAGCCTAAAGCTACCTGATGATACATGTAGTTTGTGGGAAATAACTGGAACTGGACAAAAGGAGAATAACTAAATTATATTTTGACCTAGGATAATATCAAATCAGTGTAGAGTTCCACTCAGTACAAATTCCTCTGGTAACAGTGTTAACAGTGTGAGATCCTGGGGTTATGTCCCAGGGAAATACAAGACTTGCTTTCATTTTTGTATCTTTACCATGAGCTGTGTATAGCACAAAAGGTTTTCCAGGTTTATGCACATGAATAAGGGAGAAGGGTGACTACATAATATCCGTGGACAGATGTCATAGCAGTGATAAACAGCTCAGAAGTTGGAATCTATTACAGTAATTTCTTCATGCTCTGAACAGTACTCGTGCTCAGAGAAGCAGTCAACATTACAAAGAGCAAATCTGCAGATAGAGACAAGATCTCCTGCAAGGCCTTAGATATTTCAGGATTGAGATATTTTAGTGGAGAGTTACTAATTAAATTAAAACCAGCGAAGCACTTTCTTTTTTTTTTCAAGGTTAAGTTAGAAAAGATGGAGCCTGATATTGCCATCAAGTGTTGATGTTAATAAAAAGCACTTTCTTTGTCTCATTATTTTAATAGGGTTTGTTTAGGTATATTCTACTTCTGTAAAATTGCTAGTTAAATTCATACATTATAAGGCCATAAATATAAATTACTGAACAACTGAAGGGTCTCTTTCCCAGTTAAAAAGCATGATTTCGAGATTATATCCTCAGGAGATTTCTGAGAGGCTGTTAATGACATTTCATTTTCATGAAGTTAATGTGACTTGTCTTGGGAACAGGCCCATTTCCTACTTCCTCCCTTCCTGAAAATGTCACTGCAAAGAAATGAGGTACTTTGTAGAAAAGGAAGTGTAAACCTCTCTCCACATATACATCCCCCACCTTCATAATAGTTTATATGGGTCCTTCTTTAAAAGACTTAGGTCTTGAACTGTCTGAGCCAGAAAGTGGCATGCTAATGCACAGGCTCAAATTGTACCACTACACTTACCAAAGGAATGTAGGAATCATATTCTAGATAATGATTGGCCAGTGCAGAACTGTGCAAATTATACAAATGTCCCAAATAAATAAATATGGAAAAAACAGTATCTCCCATCATGTACAGGGATGTTTACAGTTGTCAATATTTTAAAATTGTGTACCAACATCAGGTAATTAGTGAATCAAATAAGAGAAAATTATTGTGTTTTTAACTAGAGTCTAACATGAATTAAATATTGAACGTTTACTCTTTAATTCCAGTGTTTTCTTTAGTGTGCTAAATACACATTGCAGTGTATTAATTTCCAGATACTTGGTGATTGCTATGCCATTTTTCTGTCTGACTTTCTGTTCTTATTTAATATGCTCTAGGAAAAGATAGAGTTTATACAAAAGCTTGCCTATCTTACCATCAAGTCTTTATTTTTAATTTATTTTTTTATTTTAAATGAAGCATTTTTTATGACATAGTGAGGAAAAATAATAAGAAATGTATCTTTTGCTTATTTCCTTAAAGAAATGAGAATAATGCAGCTGTGTCAGAAAATTTGAAATTCAAAATTTTCAGAGAAATTGGAAGACTGCCGGCTTTAAAGATGTTGCCTACAAGCTTTGTGAAAACTGGTTTCGTGTCAAGAGGAACCTCAATATCTTGTCTTCATCAAGGAAAGCAAACTTTTAGTTTTTTGAGATAAACATTCCAGTTTTTGCATTTTAGCAAGGCTGGATTTAGTTCAGCAGAACTCGATGGGAAGCAAAAGAAACCAAGTCTCATGCTTCTTCTGCATATTGGAATCTGGTGGCTTAGAGAAACTTCAGCAGTAAAATATTCCACCATTAGGGAAAAATCTTAGTAATTGATTTCCTTACTCTGAGATGAAATGTACTTGGAAAAATTTAGCACTACCAAATTCCTTAAAAGGCTTAATATGCTTACCTCTGGAAGAGTGTGACGTTTTGAGCTGTGCTTAGCATGTACATGGGACACTAAAACCATTTTGGTTTACTGATTTTGGATATGCACAGGTCTGTTGAGGAAAGGAGCATTGTGATTAACCTCTGAACCTCACAGACCACTTAACTGCCTGCAGGCATACCAATTAAGTGGAATTATCATCCCAATTAACCATTGTCCCTTGACAGTCAGAACTCATTTGGTTTAATTCAGCTCCCTAGGAAAAGTCCCAGTTAACCGGATTTCCTAATTATCTGTGTCCTGATTAAGTGTAATAGTGCAGCCTACATTAGCAAACGAACCTTTTCATGTTGTTGCTGAAATAGTTTTCCAAAATTTTGGGTTACGGATAATGTTCTCAGAAAATTAATGTGTCGGTTTAGGTTTTCTTCTAGTAGCGACAGACTTAAAACTCAGTTGGGCCACTCACATAAGTAGCTCATCGGGACTTGCCAAGAAAGTGTAATTTATAAACAAAGGCAACAGAGGTGTTCTGGTTTAGGCTGAAGATTTCATTCAGGTGTGATACAGACATGAGGTTAGTACTTTGGCTGGTAAAAGCTGCCACAGCTTCTTGATCTCAGAATATCTTTGTGGACTTACATGAGCTGAGATACGGGGGCAGCTTTTTAAGTATCTTTGGGCACAGAATTAGGCACAGAATGTATCTGAGAAAGTGTAGTGGCTTACACAGAGCACATTCAGGTTATATTCAGTGCTTAGTCATTATGCTGTTTGCTTCAAGGTATGATTTAGTTTGTTGAGAGAGGGCTTCTCAGATGCTCCATTGGTCTGTGACCTGCAAATAAACATGACGCAGAATAGCCTTCCAATAATGTGGGACCCTGGTACTTCACATCACATAAATAAAACAAGACAATAAAAGTTGTTGGGAGGGGGAGGAGCACTTCAAGAAATTAAGAGCCTAAGACATCTCATTCATTTGATTAGATTATTGGTGAGTAGATTGTATTGCCTTTGTAGCATTATGTAGCTGAGTCTACTAATTATAAGGTTGTAATGATTTTCATCCAGGAATCTCAGATCTTGACTACACAGGAACATTTGTGGAAGGAGGTAGAGGTGAATCAATTACAGGTGTAGTGCAAAGTTCCTGTATGGATTTCTTCTAAATTGAAGGTAAAAAGTTCTGCATCCAGACATTTTCTGTGCCTTTTCTTAACATCTTACTTGATTTGCCTGAACTTTCCTGCACTTCCTTGTCAAAAAAACTGAAGACCTGTTCTGAAACCTCGTATGAGCACAGTTACCCTCACTGACTTGCTTGACATGGGCTTACAATCAAGCAAACTTGGTCTTCAGTTCTGAACAGGTGATTGCAGACTGGCAGGGGAATTCATCACTGTCCCTGTTTTGTCAGAGGTATGACCTAAATCTGCCAGCATGTGATAAATACATATAGACAGATCTTTTCAGCGATACAGAGGTTGTCGTAGTGACTATTTTTATCCCATACGTCATTCATTTCTCATTCATAAAAAACAGGATTCCAAAATATTCTCAGGCCCCACAACCACTTTGGATGGGTGTACTCAGCTGGTGGAAATGAGCTCTCCTCGATGCCCAAGGGAGTTCTGCTATCTTCAACAACTCTTAATTGTTCCACTTTTTGAATGAAAATTTTGGCATCTTCTTTTATGGCAGTCTGACCATGACCAACCTGAGTCAAGGCAGCATGAGGAGCCGCATATAGAAGAATTAAGCCCCACACTAACCCAGAAAAGGCCAGTCTGTCAATCCTAGAATATTAAAAATATAGCATACAACAAGGGGGCATTATTGTGCAAAAATTATAACCAAAACAATCAGGAAGTAAGCAGACGCACAAAAAAGAAGAGCCTTTTTTATCTTTTCTGGGTGAGTTAGGTAGCTCAGTTTACGTTTTAATGAGATAAAAGCAGTAGTGAAAGAGGAAAGAAGATGTCAGTGGCTTGATTGCTTTCACAGCTTTTACTGTGGAAGATATTAAAAACATTAACAATAGATAGTATCATAAGGGTTTCTGATAACTTATAATTCTCTCAGCCAGCTGGGAATTAAAAAGCTTGAAAATGTTTCCCAAGTGAAAAATTTCTCTGTCACAATGAAATTTTCATTTTCTGTCTCTTATGCTGTGACTTCTCTGTCAGACCCGCCTGGGATGTATTGAGTAAGGCAATATTAAAAAACTAATAATCTTCTGGAGTACTCCTTCAGCAGTATCGAATAATTTGAAAACAGCTGAACCACACTCTTTCACTCTCTTCAAGATGAGATTAAATATTTTCATTCATGTTTGTTCTTGAGGTTTCCTAGCTCTAAAGATTTGCTTAAATTTTTAAGTTCCTCAAACCCTGGATAATGTCCAAAGTCCACACTGCAAATCAGCACACTTGATTAAGGGTTATGGATTGTACATATATCCTCAGAGCTGAGGGATCAACATTCAAGTGATACTTACTGTCTTATTTTTTTAAGATTGATGAAGCAAAATGGGACTTACTTAATTTTCTGTTGAATGGTTGTGTTGTATAGTTCTATTGATGACAATGGTAGAAGATGGGAATACCTAAAGATAAAATTACCAAAGCCAGAATTTCAGGAATTAACCTGCCTAGGATTAGCCAGGTACCCATATCCTTATGGACATAGGCTCTGCAAGCAAACTGTGCAATTTAAAATGGAAATGTTTCTTTTAGCTGTATGAACATAATTTATCACTGAAAAGACAAAATAAATTAAAAAAAACACACTTTCACTTTTATTATGTTTTCCTTGTGTTCGGGACCACTGCAAATTTAACTACTGTTCAGGCAGGAAAAGTGTAGAAATGTGGTATTTTGCAGTGTTTTTTTTCTTCTCACTGTTATATTGGTTCTTAGAGCACATCTGTGTTCAAAAGTTCTGCCTCTTCTGAGCATTCTAGCTGCCAAGTTCTGCACTAATTGCAAAAACTCATCGAAAACAGCAGATAAGCCTTTGAAGGATAAAGCATAATGCTTGAAATGGAAACTTCTGAAGGACTGATAGAGGAGTTCCAGTGCTCTAGAAGGAAAGCCTTGTAGAGATTTGGAGTTTTTCCTGATTTGAATTATTTTGAATGTTTTTGTTTGAGTAATACTATCAAAACACTCAGCATGAAAACTAACATGTTAATTATAGCTATGTGGGATTTAGAAATGGAAGAGACTAATGCAGGTAATCTGTATCCCCTGGCCAATACTGACTTGCTCTCATGAAAATAATCCACATGCCTTGTGAAAGGACCATTAAAAATAATATATAGAAACATCAAAATAAGAGACATTAGAATTGTTTTATTGGTTTTGGCTGTAGTCTGTGAAAATGTTGTGAAAACATTCAGTTACAGCTGTATTTTTTGCATTTTCATGAGCACCCTGAAAGAAATAAACCAGTCTGGATTTCAGCTAAGAGCTTTAATGACAATTCCTAATTGTAGCAATCGATTATGGTTTTGCCTCATTTTTAATCTGCTAATACCATATGCCTCTGCATGTTCCTGTGAAAATAAGTTCTAAAAATTCCCTAACTATTGTGTAAAATATTTTCTTTCACCTGTTTAAATCTCACTCCTGCTAGCTCAATGGACTGCCCTCTGCTCCTTGGGCTGGGAGGGTTGGTCAGTGGAAGAAGAGAGGTTTGCTGTTACAGTTCCTTATTCAGTTTATCCATAGTCATACTTCTTCATGATTTTGTAAACCTCAGTCTTATCCCCATCAATATTTACTGAGTACTTTCTTAAATATGTATTAATATTTGTTTTAGCAGTTATAGACTCCTGTAAAATTCTTCTGTCTACCATTTAGGACTATGGAGAACATACAGAAGTCACTCCATACTTTTTTATTTACAATGTTAAAACATTCCTGGAAGCTGTGAAATCGCTAGGTGACTGAGTTTACCTAGGTTCGGGAAACTGGAAATATACCCTGAATTAAGAGAAAAGGAAGCTCTATCAGGACCATGAAGTCTGTGGTGTCAGTAGGATGCTCTTCTATTCTGGGATCATTGTGAATATAAATACATAAAAAATCCTGAAAGCATATGATGGAATACAGGAATTCTCTTGTCAAAAGAATTGTAATAAATTCTAACTGAAATCTAGGAAAAAAGAGTAAAGGGGACCTATGAAGTTTCGTTGCCTTCAAGACCAGATAAAACAGAGCAAGAAGTAGTTCAGGAATGTAGCTGCAGCTTCAGAGCTAACTCTGACTTACTTGCACTTTTGGTGTCAGTGGCTTCCAGTATTCAGGAATGCTGAATCAAAAAAAGGCAGAATTGACCTTACATGTGGAAAACTCTTTATTATCTGCAGTTTAGGAAGAGAAGGCAGATTCTGTAATATGCTAGTGTAGGTAACGACTATTAAATTTTCCAGCTTCGCAGAGAAACTGTTTTGATCACTATTTTAATTTCACTTAGGGAGAATATGGAAGATATCTCAGCAGATGGTTGTCATAAACCCCGTACCTCATACTGGAATTATCGTACTAATCTATCCAGCTTGGCACTAACTACACAGCCTAATTTTCCTGCATGTTTGTGCCAAAAGAAATCTGGCATGGATAATATTTTTTCTAATTACTTTCACATTTTATTAACCAACATCAGACCTGCTTAACCTGTGGTTGCTTTACCCATAAATCTGTTTGTTTCATAGTTTTACAAGAAAAAAAAACAACAAGTCAGCATACAGCAATGACCTAAATGGCTAATGGGTAGCACTATTGGGTAGTTTAATTAGAATGATCAGTAACTTTATACTGCTGTTGCCTGATGGTGAGTCTCAGTGAAATGTTTGTGCCTAAATTACAAGTATTCTTCTTAAATAGAGAAGTTTAGAAGGCATACTCATGAGGATAAAATTGTCATTGTTAAGTTTTTTAAAGAAAACTCATTCTAATTTTCATGTCTTTAGTGGGGAAACAATTCCTTGCTGTATGTTTGTGTGAAGGGAGGAAGAGTAGTATTGTGAGCAAAACCTTTTCCCAGTCCATTGTCCATCTCATTTGTTGGCTTAGTATATATAGTATTTGGTGGTGGGTTGACCCTAGCTGGGTGCCGGGTGCCAGGTGCCACCAAAGCAGCTCTGTCACTTCCCTCCTTAGCTGGACAGGGGAAAGAAAATACAAGAAAGTGCTCACGGGTCAAAATAAGGACAGGGAGAGATCACTCACCAATTACCCTCACAGGCAAAACAGACTCGACTTGTGGAGAACTAGTTTATTGAAATCAAATCAGAGTAGGATAACAATAAATAAATGAAAAAGAAATAATCTTAAAACATCCACCTCAACCTCTCCCTTCTTCCTGGGCACAACTTTACTCCTGAATTCTCTGCCTCCTCCCCACAGCATCACAGGAGAACTGGAATGAAGATTTGCTCACGTATTCTCACTTCTCTGTCTGGCTGCAGTTATGCAGGTTTTTGTTCCCCCTTCTTACACGTGTTATCCCAGAGGTGCTACCACCAGCACTGATAGGCTCAGTCTTGACCAGTTGTGGGTATGTCTTGGAGCCGGCTGGCATTGGCTCTGATGGACATGGGGGAAGCTTCTAGCAGCTTCTCACAGAATTCACCTCTGTAGCCCCCCTGCTACCAAAATCTGGCCGCACAAACCCAGGACATTTATCCTAAGAAGTATTTTCATCCTAACTCTGAAACAGATAGAAAGCCCAAACCGTTGTGCAAATGGAGGCCATCCCCTGTAGGGCAGTATAAAAGCATATTTGCCACGGGAGGTATTTCTGAAATTCATGCCTTCCTGTGTAATTAGTACATGCTGTCTTCAGAAGTACCTCTGAAATAAGGGTAAAGATTGCCTCTGACAAATACTAGATACCTCTGAAAGAGACTAGGTAGCAAGGATTGAACACCAGCAAAGGCCAGGAGCTTCTTGCATACTGTGTCTTATCTGTGAACAAAGGTTTCTGACATGAGAAAAATAGTATTATTAACATTTCAATCTCAGAGACTGAAAACAAAAATAATGAATAGCATCTCACACAGAAATTGATATATCTGTGTTTCAGACCTTAAAAAGAAAAACCAGTGACAAGGTCCTCAACAACATGATAGTTTCAAAACAGGTGGATTTGATTACTTGGTATGCCGTATCATCATACTCCTCTCTTCTTTTACACAGTTCATTAAAAACAGCTAATGAGGAGCAAATGTTCCTTCCTTGCATACTGACACACAGACACCCAGTAGCAAGAGCTGTGTGGCAACAGTCCCACCACACTCCCCAGATGACCAAACCCATCTGCCAGAAGAGGAGGGGGAACCCAGAGGGGTCTCCCACCACCAGCTGATAACCTACTTTGCAGTTAGAACTTCTTTTCTCCATCTCTTCCTCACTGCTTCCCATCCATCATCCCCCAAAGAAAGTGGATGTTATTCATATTAAGTATATGTGCAAGTTAAATCTCTCATCACTAGACTGATTGTGTCAAGAATGAAGTTTCAGGATCTGAGCTTGAATATGCTTAGGCTGGCTTTCTGTGTTTAATAGTGTGCATCCTCAGCCTTTTTGGCCTCTGGTGTGGCTTAATAAAGGAAGTTGATATCTTCATAGAAATGAGACCAATAACGCTATCAAACTTGATTTTTTCATCATTTATCATTTATACATACATCATATATGTACAGTGACATAACTGGAACCATTGGTCTAGGATATGCCATTAAAAATGAAAACCTGACTTTGAATTTTTCTCTTCAGTTCAGCTTAGTAACTCAGTCACACATCTCTTTTGAATCATTCTAAATACCTGATATAGCACATTTGGATCCAAACGTCTCAAAAACTTTTTTCCTGATTGTTCAGCCCTTTAACAAATGGCAAAATCATAACTTTGTTTAAAAAGAAAATATCTTTTCTGTAGGAAAAAGGGTGGCCATTTCTTTGAAAAATGCTTTTTAATGTCTGAGGTGTTAGATATGCCCTTTTTCCTATTCTTGAAAAAGGATGTTTGTTATGTTCATCTTTCTGATACAAGTGACCTGTGATGTGGGATGTATGAGTCAGGCCACATCCCCCCTGAATTTAGCAATATGAGAATTAGAAGAGTTTCCCAATAAAGCTTGAGTCTGGAAACACAGGTTGGCTTTAAGACCTATTAATGGAATAATAGAAACCAGGGAGTGAAAGTCCAAGAGAGCAAGCAGTGCTTGCTATTTTCCACTGGATACAAATGAAAATTTATGTGCTTTGTAAACTGATATTTTAACTGATATGATTGAATGAAGAAGAGGAAAAATGAGCCCTTTATGATTTTTATCTTTTTATTCAGGTCCAGGGGAAATTCGTGTGTAAATGATGTACCTCCCCTTTACACTGTTACTCACATTTGCGGAAGCTCCACTGGCTGTTCTGCAATTATGCTAATGATATCTTTGACCCAGTGTTCAATGATTAACTGCAGTCTGATGCTTAAACTGCACTTCTGTAAGTGGATTCCTCTACCTGTTTCCAGCCTTTTATTATTTACTTTTATAAGAATGCTAAAAAAGAAAGAAAAAATAAAAAGAAAAAAGCTAATGTTATAATTAATACTGTATTTTGCATAGTGATTTATACATATGTTTCAACTTCTCCGTCTTTTGTATTTTCCTGATGCAGGGAGAAAGTTTTCAGTGCACTGGCACAGATGGTTTGGATGCAGGAAAGAGTGGAACTGTCCCATAGGGGTTCTGCATCATATGACTAGCAATTTTAAGCATATTAAAGGGGTAATAATGGTGATGTTGTTTTAACTCTTTTAGTCCTGATGACTAAATATGTCATAGAATCATGAAATCATAGAATCATAGAATCACAGAATAGTTAGGGTTGGAAAGGACCTTAAGATCATCTAGTTCCAGCCCCCCCTACCATGGGCAGGGACACCTCCCACTAAACCATGGCACCCAAGCCTCTGTCCAACCTGGCCTTGAGCACTGCCAGGGATGGAGCATTCACAGCTTCCCTGGGCAACCCATTCCAGTGCCTCACCACCCTCACAGTAAAGAACTTCTTCCTTATATCCAATCTAAACTTCCCTTGAACCCGTCACCCTTGTCCTATCACTACAGTCCCTAATGAACAGTCCCTCCCAGCATCCTTGTAGGCCTCCTTCAGATACTGGAAGGCTGCTATGATGTCTCCACGCAGCCTTCTCTTCTCCAGGCTGAACAGCCCCAACTTCCTCAGCCTGTCTTCATAGGGGAGGTGCTCCAGGCCCCTGATCATCCTCGTGGCCCTCCTCTGGACTTGTTCCAACAGTTCCATGTCCTTTTTATGTTGAGGACACCAGAACTGCACACAATACTCCAGGTGAGGTCTCCCAAGAGCAGAGTAGAGGGGCAGGATCACCTCCTTCGACCTGCTGGTGACGCTCCTTTTGATGCACCCCAGGATACGGTTGGCTTTCTGGGCTGCGAGCGCACACTGAAGCCGGCTCATGTTCATTTTCTCATCAACCAACACCCCCAAGTCCTTCTCCACAGGGCTGCTCTGAATCTCTTCTCTGCCCAACCTGTAGCTGTGCCTGGGATTGCTCTGACCCAGGTGTAGGTCCTTGCACTTGGCATGGTTAAACTTCATGAGGTTGGCATCAGCCCACCTCACAAGCATGTCAAGGTCCCTCTGGATGGCATTCCTTCCCTCCAGCATATCATCCGAACAGCACAGCTTGGTGTCGTTGGGAAAAGCCAAATCAACTCCCCATGTAGGTAAGTTCCCAGATGCCTGTGAAGTTGTAGTCAAGCACTGGAGAAGGTTGAGAATTCCTGCTTTTGATTCAGTGTATAACCTTGTGGAAGATATTTAACATTGAGGCAACTTGATACCTAATTAGAAAAATATGCATAATCATACTTAATTACTGTGCCTGTTTCATAGGGGAGTTTGAAGATAAATTAGGTATGAGAACTTGAAATATAAAAAGCTTTGTAAGTGGATAAGATGATCTACTTGTTTGGTCTTTTGACCTCAACTGATAATGAAGAAGCTGCAACTAATAAATGTGTGGGAAAGATTGGTGTTAACTATTGATTCTGCTGTAATAGGGTTTAACATATCTACATTGGAGCCTTCTCGAATTTTGAGTAAAGAATCTGTGCAGTAGCTTAGAAAAGGGATAAAAATAGAGGGGGAAAAGGCAAGAAGCTGAACATTACACTTAATTCCTTTCTTTATAATGACTTAAAATTCTGATGTCAATCTTACATAAAAAATTTTCAACAAGGACAATGAACAATGTTGACCACAGTATCTGTGACTGAGATGCTAAAATAAGTAATGCCTCCTGAAACATTGCATCATTTATCAGTATGCTGCAATATATGTACAGATACATAGATTATTATAAGTTTCTGTTGCTGAAATGTAGCAAAGATTCATTGCTGAGAAACAGTGCACATGGACAGACTAGATCAAGCAAGCACAGTAAGTGATGATGATGATGCAGGTGACCTACTTAGGCAGGGAAAAAATAATGATAGCTATGAGAAACACCAGACAGATGGCTATACTAAACACAGCAGACTTCTTGAAATGTCTGTAGCCCAAGGGTATAGACTTAGCTACAAGTTGCCTATTGGCAGGTCATTTATCCAGCATGTTGGGGAATAAAAGGCTGTTCTTTAGTAAACAGGAAAAAGAAGTATTAGGCAGAAACTGAACATACCATCCTTATGGTGCCACTGCTTTCCCATTCGTGGATGACTCTTGCATAGAAAAATCAGCAAAGCTTTACAAAACAAGCTTTAGAGAGATTGTTAATTTAAGACTAACTTCAGGTACCCTTCCTGTTACATTGCCTTTCACTTGTCCTTTCATATAAGCATGATGATATCCATACTATAATACCTGGATGATATGTGGTGAAGTGCCCCCATCCTAGACTATAAGTGGTATAAGTGGGACTTCACTGATACCAGATAATAATGCTCTTCCTTGTCTATTGTAAATGCCATAAGGTGGAAAAGATGTTTTATTCTTTCCTGTAGCAAAATATTCCTAATTTTCATCTGAAAAAAAATAATCGTGTCTCCTTGGAAAAAGAGGTGAGGCTGGTGGTGACAGCAAAATGGGAATAACGGGTGAAATCAGAATAACAGTTATGGAAGCTGAATGATCTTTAAAATGATGAGAGGTCTTTAAATAGACCATAGGAAAAAGCTGGGTCTGAGAAAGAAGAAATAAGGAGTGATCACAGGGTGAACAGTTGACTGGGAAAGGAGGGCAAATTGCTGCCACACGGTGTATTTCACCCATGGCCTTGCAAAACCCATGGTCTGACTTCCGGCAGACTGACAGGCCAGACGATGGCAGTGGCAGAGATGGCTGGGGGATGACGATAGGCTAGCAGATGCTGCTGGAGTCACCGTAACACAGTGACATCCTGACAAAACCTGAGAATCAGTAGTGCACCCCATGGTGCTCTGAGACACCTATGGAGCCTGTGTCTGCCCGAGTGTGTCTTTGCTGCAGTTGGTACTTGTTTGACAGGTCTGGATTTTGTGGTGACTTTGT
Organism: Pezoporus occidentalis; assembly: GCF_034315485.1. Lineage (NCBI taxonomy): Eukaryota > Metazoa > Chordata > Aves > Psittaciformes > Psittacidae > Pezoporus > Pezoporus occidentalis. The sequence goes on from NW_026914829.1 coordinate 1,071,224, forward strand.
TCCTTATGTCTTGTTTATTTGCTTGTGATGTTTTTGTGCACCATCTGCTTCTTCCTGCTCTGCTGTTCTGTCTGTAAGATCCTAAGCCGCCTTCTGTGCAAATACGTATGTATACTCTTCATCTAGTATTTTTAATAGCTTGCAGTTTTGATTAGCACAGAGCTTAAGTGCCTGCCTTTACTCTGACCTTCAGACAAATGGCCAGATTTCACTCTTGTTACCCTTATTGTAAATCCTGAATAACTTGACCGGATGTAATGCAGTTCCACTACATACTGCTATAAATGGCACGATAATTTAACCAACATGCAGGCTACACGCCCTTTCCATCTGGCTGTAGGAAAGATGGATGCATGGCAGTTCAGGGAGAGAAAGGTGAGCTGTCAGAAATGGAATTGCAGCTGCCTCCTCTGTTTTGCTGTAAAGCTTTTTGTTTGAAAATTCATGCTTACTTTCAGTTGCATACTTGTTAGCAATACTGTTGCCACCAGTCCCTTTAATGTTTTCCGTGGTGGTTTTCAGAACAAGAACCCCAAGATACCTTTAGCCTCATTTTCTTAAAGATTTTAGGAGTGAAACAGGCTGCACTTGTGTCCTCTAAGAAGTCGGAGGCTTATGATGCACACAACTTTACAAGCAACATCAGCAAGTTACTCCTTTGCTGCTCCTTGCCTGGGTGCTGCAGGCTTCTGTCATCAGTAGTGATGTGCTGTACAGAATGGGGAAACAACAGTGATTCTCCACAAGTTTGCGCTGAGATGAGTTTTCAAAAGAACAGTGTTTTTCTTAAGATGTCAGAAATGCTGAAGGACAGCAGTGTTGGTGGGAGGGGAAGCAGAAAAAAATGCCTGTACGTCAGAGACCAACAGCTGCAACGGCACATTTCACACTGAAAAATAAATTTGTAGGCTATCTTGTTTTGTCACAGAGCTGCATGAAGGAAGCAAACTGGCATTTGGGGGCCTGTGCCTCTTGGAGGCCAGAGATTTTTTCTTATTGACCACAGAAGCTGCAGCAGCCCAGCATCACTGCTTTTTTTGTCTTTTACTAATGTTAATAAAATGTGAGATGATAGTGGTTATAACTTGACAGTCTCCAGTTAATGACAAGTTTAATAATAAGAATTTTGCTCTTCATCTGATGCATTTTCAAAATATAAAATTTCTTAGCAACATAATTTGAAAATCTGTCAAATAAACATGGATTAAATAGAATAATTCAAGTAAACAGCTATTAAATATATTTGACATCAAGCAGGAGCTATTAATGCACACAATCAATGAATTCATTAAACAATATTGTTACTATTCTGATTGTGACTTGAGTTTATCAACGAGCAAAAACATCTTAAACCAAAAATGAAGCAAAAAGTTTCTTGTTTGTTCAAGTAAAACGTGTCAGTGAGTTTAACTGCGGTTTGTGTTTTGTGATTCTACCCCTCCATGAAAATACGGCATGTATCTTCTAATACTGCATTTGAATATGAAGAGCAGACCTGAGCACACTTATGGCTTCTACAGGCTTTGTGCTAGCTGTCAAAGATCTCTACTGCATAATAAATGAAAAGCAGGAGATTGGAGGATAGTGTCACCAGGGATATTGCAAGGTTATTCACTGACAATTGTAAATGCATATCCATTATTTCACACACATAGCCCCTGGATAATGTGAAAAATCAGAGCAAACAAACTGTCAGTGCAGGTGATTGCATGTGTTGTTAACACAAGGAGCAGATTACCCTGGGATCCACTCCTACTGACTTCCATAAATCTTCTCCATCCCTCCAGATAGTCCCCACATTTTTTTTTATCTCCCTTCCCCTTTGACTTATCTCTAGTGGCTCCAGGCTAAGATCATTTCCTCTGTTCATATAAGTGCGAATTTTTCCTGGCCTGAGTATGGTGAACAGATTTTAGCTGTCCAGGGCAAAGCAGTAGGACATGGCTCAAGGAAGAAATTCAAGTCATAGAAAGGTAGCGGTTTCAGGATTTCCCATGGGCACAACAGAAGAAGACTGAGTTAAAGGAAAATGTATTTCTCTCTTTCCTCTGAATTTTTATAATGAGATTTCTCATGAACCTTTTGATGGGGATAGGAAGGAAATCCTCGAACAACACACTCTTCACTGACATGTCTCTGTGGCAATCAGATTACACTGTGAGCTCTCTCTTTACAGGGGAAAAAGCCTAGAAATGTTACATTTTCATTTCAAATAAGAAGTTATGACTCTGAGATTTCTTTGATGTTCCAGAAAATGATTATTAGAACTGGCGCAGTCTGACTTAGTTACTAAAAGAAAGTTTAATAACTTCTGATAGGTTATTCTTCAAACTTGTGTTAAAGGCATTCAGATTGATTTTAGTTAGAAGAATTCATTGAAGTCAGACATCTCTTTTCCCTGATTTTTCTTTCCTCAGATTTTTCTGTTGGGGAGAAAAATAAATGTAATTTGTAATAAAAACCAATCTTCAGCCTTTACTGTAGCACTGAATAGAAATACTCTCCTGACAAATAGCATGTGGTATTGCTTCCTAGAGAATATATAAAGAGGCAGCTTCTTGCCCTGCTGTGTCTAATACAGCGAATATTCCATCAGCCTCAGAGTAAAAATCAAGAAACCTGTGGTTTAGGCTGGCTTTAGGTGAGTGAGCTTGTTCAGGTGTTTAAGTAAGCAGAGGAAGAGCATTACAATACTGCAGGGTATAAATGTGTTGCAACTTACTCATAACAATTCTTATTCTATAACATGCCATATATTGTGGCAGTCTTCCTGAAAGAGCTTATAGTGAACAGTGTATTTTTCCAGCTGATTTAGACATACCCATTGAAGCAGACATTTTACTTCATTGTAACAAACCTGTTTGAGCCACAGAAACTGATTATAGGACCTTGGTGGTGGTTTTGTGTTCTTTACACAAAACCTTTGAGTGAGTGTCAAAGCACAAGAGTAAGAGGAATTACTTATGCAGACCCTGATATGATAAATGCCTTTTTCTTTGCTCCAGGTTAAATTGTGCATCTAAAACATTGCTGTAAATAGCTCTGCCAAGGTCACTTTAAGGCTGGTGCCCAGCAGACTTGTACATCATATGAAAGTGTTCAGTAATTTAGACTGTATTCAAATTTCAGTAATTTGGCCTTTGAAAACCTTCACGTACCTTTCCCGTCAAGCTAATAGGTTTAAAAGATCTGGATGAATGAGCAATCTAGTTGTGTTAGATGGATAGTGTAGTGTGTAGCTGACACTTTTCCTATACTGTTGTAGAATAAACTACTAATATTTGCTGTACTGAAGGAAAGCAAAAAAGCCCCAAACCACTAAAACTACCATAGATGATTTACCACTAAATACAAGATAAATGGATCTGTTTTAAGTAAGCCTGTGATACCGTAAAGAACCAGACAAGCATCAAACCCCAAAACAAAATTAGAAAATGAGGTGATAGATCGTGTACTGGATATCTGTCCTTATATGAGGACATTCTCTGTTTTAAGGTCTGCAGTATACCCAAAGCTCTCTTGTCCAGTTTGATTATAAATTGTCTTAGGTGATCACTAGAAGACTTTTCTCTGCATATTATTTCCCTGTCTTCTTTATAGAAAATTCATGTTCATTACCTAAACATCTCTGTCAAGGGACATATCTCAAAGCCATTCCTGTATTCACATATTTCTATTCTGCAATTACAATTTACACTTGAAGGCAGAGACAGGCATTGCATAGTGTGGCCTACGTATAGCTTTGCTGATTGATTACTTTGTTTGTGCACATCTTGTGGGGTGTAATTTGCAGTAATACCTGCAAAACTAGCAGCAGTTTTAAACGGAAACTTGTAACAGAAGTCAAGGAGTCCTAACTATGTTTCTTTTTTAGTTTTGAATTGCATAATGGTACATATTACCTGGTGAGGAATGAATTCAAAGAATAAACTCCAATCACAGCAACTTTAGATAGTGCTAATGAGAATATGCATGGAGCCATTCACCTGCTGGGGGGGTAGAGCAGTGCTGGCAGGTTAGCATAGCTGGAAAATACTCAGAAAAAAACTGAGGAAATAAAGACTAAAATAAAACTCGCAAGCAGGAATGTGTTTTATGTGTATGTGTGTATATATATATAAGTACACAACAGATTCTGCTGGAGTCATTGTATTTGGTACAGACTGGTGATCTTTTAATACTGACCTTCAAATAACTGATAGCTGAATATGGGTAATATGATTGCAAAAATTCCTTTAAGTTGCTAAAGTAGGTATGATGTTACCAGCAGAGAGCTAAAACAAAATGCTTTGTATGGCTTTTAAAAAGAGACTAACCATGAACTCATTAGGATTCTCTGAAAAACATGAGATAATAGAAAATTGATTCTTATTTTTCAATTTTCTTGCTAGTACCATGAGAACAAGTTCTCTAAAAAAGCACATATCTATAATAACACAAATCATCTGGAAGACATTTAATTCATAAGAGCATTTATATGTATATATACACGCATACATATATGCATATGCATACATTTATATGTATATGTATACACACATACATATGTATGCATTGTGTTTGATGTTTTCCAGCTTTTAAATAGCAGTGCAATCTTGGCCTGGAGTGAAGACATGTAATATATAATACTTTAGCCGAACATAATTGCTAGGCAATGTCCTCATGCTAAACTGGCATCAGTCCATACGACAGTGTAATCATGTGTACTTAATCATAGGTAGAAAATGCTAAAACAGTGAATAAAATATCTTCCTTAAGCATTTTATTATCTGAAGGCTTAAGTAGACATAAAGCAATACGGTGTAATAGCATGAAGCATTATTACCATGTTATTATATTCAGGCTTGAGTGACACTGAAAAAGCTGAATTTGTCTGATAAGAAATGCATATTATTAAATTTGATATGTTTTTAAATAATTATCATGTTATCCATCATATAACACTTAATGTTTTATTTCATGAAATGAAGAAAAATCAGCCTGCTACAGAATGGTTCACACAAATAAAAAAAAAACTCCTTGCATTGTTATGAGAGAAAAAGAAATCTATGTGTGTGTGATCCAAATGGAAGCCATTGCAGTGAAGATTTCATTTTGGGTGGCAGTGTGTTTGAGATACATTTTCCTTTCACCCTGTAACCTTGATAAATCCTCGGCATGTGTGTATACTATACTTAGAATGAAACAGTGCACCTGGGCAAAAAAAAAAAGTGTGATATTGTGAAAATTTCATTACTTGTTTCTGTCTCAGCCTCTGTGGAGCTGGACTGTGAGAGTACTCAACTGTAGATATATATTAGCAATTTAAAATTAGGAACTGGTGAATTGGTTTGTTATTGCATCTTCTTGGTCTGTGCCAGATGAACATGAAATACATAGACTGTAATTTTATGTCAGGCTTGGTACGTGCATTAAAATGAGAAGTACTAATAATATATGATGATTTATATCTCACTTCTACTTCAAAAACCTGTTTAATCACATCAGTGTCTTAAATGGATGAGCATCTTCCCATAACTTATTGTCCTGGGTTCAGCAGTAGCAGTCATGTTTCTCCTTCTTGGTAGCTGGTGCAGTGCAGTGTTTTGACTTTCAGCTCGGGAACAGAGCTGATAACAAGGATGTTTTGGTTTGGCCAAGGACTTTGTGAGCCTCATGCTCTGCCAGGGAGGAGGGGGAGCCAGGAGGAAGCAGAGACAGGACACCTGACCCAAACTGACCAAAGAGGTATTCCATACCACAGCACGTCATGCCCAGGAGGTAACTGGGAGTTACCCGGAAGGGCTGGGAGACTGCAGGGTTGGAGGAGGTATCGGTCAGAGCTTGGTCGGGTTGGGGGGGGCGAGTTATCGGTCGGCTGGTGCTGAGGTGTTGTATTCTCTTCCCTTGTTATTTCCTTTATCATTATTATCATTGGTGGTAGCAGTAGTGATTTGTGTTATACCTTAGTTACTAAACTGTTCTTATCTCAACCCGTGGGAGTTGCATTCTTTTCGATTTTCCTCTCCGTCCCTCCGAGAGCAGGGGGAGGGCAAGAAAAGGGGGGGAAGTGAGCGAACGAATTACCTGACTGGGTTTAAACCACGACACTTATACATCTGCTGTATTAACTTTAGGTGAGCGTTGCAGTATTCTGCTGTCTTAATCCAGGAAATTCATTATCCAGCATCTGTCTTAGAAGACAGTTTGGAATATCACTGGTGACAAATAGTTTCCATAGTTTCCACTGGAGTAGTATATTGTATTTTCCACATCAGCATTCACTGCTGAATAACAAACAAGTCAATCATGAAGCTATACAAGAACCAAAGGAGAGGAACTACAAAGTTTTGTGGTTAATTAATCTATTGTATCAGATTTCAGCAATGAAAGACAAAACCATTGTTATTATGGGAGAAAAAGAATTTAGCATTTGTCATAGGTTACTGTGAAAATCAGGTTCTAGCACTGGGTTTACTTTTGTCCTATTTATACTAGCCAAGAGGCTCAGATCATTGACTTTATACTTAGATAGCAAGCTACTTGTTGATTTTTAGACAGAAAATGTTGCATGTATTTATTTTATTTTTTCTGTTTTACACCCAAAAGTTGTCCTTGAAAGCAGGATTATAACCCTGAACTGCTACAGGACAACTCCATTCCACATTAATAAAAATACTAAATATTTGGCATTACAGAGGATCAATAAACACATTTATATACGGACTGTCAGAGCAGCAATATTACAGAATAAGCAGTGAGAATACATATCACTTGGGGAATGAGAAAGCAAAATCCAAGTATTTTATTTCCAGGAAACAAATAATCCAGTGCTGAATATTTTTATTGTCTGATTTTAAAATTTAATTGCCCTAATTAAACATGTGAGTTCACTAATGCTTTCTTCATTTTGTATGCCATGGGACAGGATTAGTCAAGTATGCTACCACAACGCAATTAAAAGCTGTAAAAAATAAAAGGTGAAACTTAAGTTCCCATTTAAAATCTTGCCTGTAACTAGACAGACAAGCTTGTCTGTGCAAATGTTTCCCTGACTGTCTACGGAGTATATCATATACTGCTTTCAGCAAGTTCTTATGCTCTTATTCTGTAACATGACTCATCAACATTTCTGCACTTTGAAATGGCCCTTTGATCTGGGAAAAAAAAAATCTTCAGAGAGACTTTTCCTTTCCTTGTTATCATTAAGGTAACTGGAAAAAAAATCCTGCCTTAAGTCACAAAGTTTGATATTTCATTAACTTACAACTCTGCATAAAAACAGTTAGGAAAAGAAAATGTGTACCATGTTGAAAAATGCAGATGCATTTTCAGAGCAATGAATACTAGTTCCTTGCAAAATCTGTGTTTGTGAATACAGGATGAGCACTGATACAGGCACACACAATTGCACATAGAACTAGTAGGTTTACAATTCTGTGCAAATATGTTTTTTTGCATTTCCAATCTTTTGTGGCTGCACAACTGTGTGCTTTAAAAACATGACTGTAAATGCATGCTGTCTTAACAAAATAGAACATGCAGATAAACCCTAGCTCGTCTTAGCTGGGCGTGTTCCACTGTGATGATCTGCAGCTTGCATGGTAAGAAAATCTCAGACCTAAAAGAAACAGAACTACTCTGAAGATTAAATTATGTCTTAAAGAGGGTGGGCGTAATGCTGTGAATAAGTATTAATTTACATTTTCAGGAGAGTGTGATGACAGCTCAACAGACCCTTTTTCAAAATTACTTCAGCCCACATTCAGGGGGTGTTTAATTCAGCACAAGAAATGAGTCATTCAGCTGAAGACTTTTGTATGGGTTACTAGTATGAATCTGAAACTTGTTTTCAAGCTGCCAAATAATTTATAACATAGGGTTTCCTTTTACATTATCACAGAGGGGTTGAGGTTGGAAGCGACCTTCAGAGGTTATCTGATCGAGCAGGACCACCTAGAGCCAGTTGGCCAGGATGGAGATTCCACAACCTGTCTGAGCTACCTGTCCCTATGTTCAGGCATCTTCAGGGGAAAAAAAATGGTTTTCTATGTTCAGTTTGAATTTCATGTTAATTTGCACCCATTTCTTGTTGCCCCGTCAGAGAAGTGTCTTGTTGCCACTGCCAAGAAGAGCCTGTTTCCATTTTCTTCATTCCCTCCCTTCAGATATTTATGCACACTGATAAAATCGCCCTGAGCCTTCCTTTCTCAAATCTGAACAGCCCCAACTCTCACAGCCTCATATGAAAGATGCTCCTGTCTCTTTTAATCATCTTAGTGGCTCTGTGATGGATTCCAGTAACTCCAGATCTTTCTTGTACTTGGGAGCCCAGTACTGGGCAATACTTCAGGTGTGGTCTCACCAGTGCTGCATAGACAGTAATAATCACCTCCCTTGACTTGCTGGCATGCTCTTCCTAATGCAGCCCAAAATACGATTGCCCAAGGGCATATTCCTGACACGTGGTCAGTTTGTTGTTCACCAGAACACCAGTGTTCTTTTCTGCAAACCTTCAGAAAACTGCTTTCAAGCTGGAACCACCAGCATGCAGTGGTGCCTGGGTTATTCCTTTGAAGGGGTAGAACTTTGGACTTCTTGCTTAATTTCATGAGGTTACTCTGCCAATTTCCCCAGCATATCAAGTTCACTCCGAATAGTGGCACTACCCTCTGATGAATCAGATAAACCTCTCAGTCTTGTATCAGCTGCAGACTTGCTGAGGATATACTCTGTCCCATCATCCAAGTCACAGAGAGATTTTGAACAGTACTGAACCCAGCACCAACTGCTGGTATACACCACTTTTGGCTGGCCTCCGGCTGCACTTCGGGCCACTGATCACAACCCCTGGCCCTAGTCATCCAGACTGTTTTTAGTCCACCTCATTATCCTCCAATCTGGCTTGTACTTAGTCAGTGATGATGTTAAAGGAGATTGTGTCCAAGGCTTGTTACTGAGGCTAAGGTAATTAACATCCACAGTTCTCACTGTATCCAGCAAGCCAGTCTTTCTCATTGTAAAAGGCAATGACGTTACCCAGACAGCATTTCTCCTTTGTAAGTCCATGTTGGTAGCTCCCAGCTTGTCTCTCATGTGTTAGAAAATTTTTTCTAAGGGAATTTTCACCATCACCTTCCTAGGGACTGAGGTGAGGCTAAGCAGCGTGTAGTTCTCCAGCTCTTTCTCCTTGCCTATTTTGAAAATAGGAGTGATATCTGCTGTCTTCCAGACTTCAGATTTATGGTACATGTCAAGAACTGGGAACTGCAGGAAGATGGACAGTTGGATGGTGCATAGGTCCTGAGCGCATGAAGAGGGAATACAACGGAAAAGGCTTCTGTGTCCTTATGGTCTGTTTTAGTTATGGAAGTGTGTATACTTGATATTTGAATAATAAATGGAGTGTAGGTGGAAAAGGACTGATCCTGACTACAAATTTAACAGCAGACAGTCCCAGATGGAGGAGCCAAGACAGCATCTGCTACCCAGTAATAATATCCAGTGGATAGATCAACACTAATTTTATGACTTTTCATAGTCACATCTCTTTTCTCTACCTCAAACAATGGCATGTTCTGTTGATTTGAAGACTTTGTCCATCCAGCAAGACAGATCTGTGTTAATTGTCAAGTAAGTACCCATGGAAAGTAATAAATCATGGAAAAACGACTTCTCGAATCAGGTGGTCCGTTTGTCTTGATCAAAGCAGTAGTTTTTTTCTGAAGCCCAATGAAAATAGAGCAGATTCAAGCTCAACAGTTATGATTCCCATCTGTAGCCTTTCTTTCAAGATTCAAGTTCAGGCACATCCTGGCCTTAAATGGTCATGGAGTGCTTTTTCATAATGTTTATGAACCCAGCTAAAACCTTATTCTTAGTTTTGACCATTGAAACTACAAGTTCACCTGCTGAAATCTTTCTAAAAAAACACTTTCTATTTAGAAATGCTCATCAGTGCTTGAGATCCTGGTGTCTTGGGTCGTTTGTTTGTTTGTTTGTTTCTTTTTTATCTGTGGAAATTCTGTTTTCCAAATCTTCAAACATGTTGCCCTGATGGGGAAAAAAAAAAGATTAGTGGGACTGTCAAGGATAACCCCAACCAGCAATGCAGTACAGCAGAGCTGCTCAGTCACTCCCTCCTTCACCTTCTTTCCTATAAGACCCAGCAAATTTAGGAAATCTTAGCCTCCAAAACTTGTGTGGTTTTGAATCAGGATATATTCTTTTTCCTCTGCTGAATTTCTCGGATACTGTGACAACTTGCACCATAAGAACCAGAATATCCAGTAAGATACTGGGGGAACAAAAAAAAGAAAAAAAGAGAGAGAAAGAATGAAGGTGAGTTTTTCTAGTGCAGTGCTGGAACAACCTGAAGGATTTTCTGGTTGGAAGCTTTCAAATGAATGTTTTCTTCTAACTGCGAATTATGTTAGGGGAAATAAATAGAAAATTCAGAAATTACAAGAAGCAAAGAGACCCAATAGGATACAGAAGAGATATTCAATAGTCATGCTTGAGTCCTTAACCAGTCCCTGAGGCTCCCTCAGATGTTTTGGTTTAAAAAAACAAAGGGAAAAACAGCAACATTTTCAAACGCAGTGTTGGCTGTATAAAACTGAATTGATGGTGCATTTCATTGCAGGCTGTGGCACGTAGAGCATTTCTCTTTCGTTCTGGATATTTTAGGTTGTTGCTGGGAAATGGCCCTAGGGAGGTGAAGGAAAGCTGTCTTTGCCAACAGGAAAATGTGGAGAAATTTCAGTGCTCCTGGTTTATGAAGTGCATTTGGCATTGCTTGGAAAGCTACTGGATAGGTTTCTGTGGTGTATCTTTAATTTCTTTATATCTAGGTTTATGCTTTAATGAGATTGTCCTGTTTTCAGCTGGGATAGAGTTGCTTTTAAACCTTGACACTGATATATTTACAGATACTCTCCACAAGGCTTAATCTCTGCCATTCTGAAATGAACCCAATGAAGGCAATCAATGAGGTGAATTTTCCACTTAAGAGGACCTGGTACACTCCCCAGACATTCGCAGAAATGTGGCACTTGTAAGGCTCTGTTTATATTAAGAAAGGATTGTTTGGAGGTTTCCCAGTAGTGAACAAACTATGGAATAGGCTTGGGAAGAAAGGATAACTAATTCATTGGTCAGTAGTAAGTATTGTAATATTTCATAAAGATTACTCTAACATGTCTCTCAGCCTTCATTTGCTTCACAATCCTTTTCATAACGATATGGGTGATAGTCCTCACCAGTCTGGTAAGACAAGTATATACTCAACAGCACAAATGACATTTGAGGGGAGCAGTTTATTACAGTGAAGTTCAGAGTGTCCAGAGAACAGGTAGAACCACTTGAAAATGAAATTATTATCATTAAATTGTAATTAATTACCAAATTAATTATAGGTTTGCTTTTGGTTTGCTCCAGTTCTTTATACAGGAGGAAGTGTAAGATAGGGATGGACTTGCATTTGGTGTTCTTGAGATTGATCAGTCATGGGACACAGCTTGCCAAACATTTAAAAATAAACTCACAGTCACCCAGCTGTCTTGCACATTGTCCAGAGACAATTTTAGTTAGTTAGAAGTTAGTTGTAAACTCTTCCTTTAGCAGAGACAAGGAACTGAATGCTCAAGTGAAAGCATACAGGCAAGAAGGGGTGGCTGATACCTGTCTTCTCATGTTTGTAATGTCCAGAAAAATAAAGCTAATGGTTTGGCTGCTGGTGAGCAGACCTATAGGAGCAGACTTGAGAGCAGTTAAAATTTACAGTTTGTGTACCCTGAAATCGCTAAGTCAAGAGATGAAAAAAACCTGGGGTTTTAATAGCGGTATCAGGTATGATTATTCTCAGAATGCCTGAACGAGGCTCTGGGATGACATCAGGAAAGCCTGGACTTCAAAATTTCAGGTTTAAACCGTAATTTTCAGCCCAAGTTTTTTTACAGGAGGTTTTAGGAATGCAGGAGAATCATGAAACTTTTACCCAACACACTTAGCTGGAGCAGTGGTGGGTGTAAATAATAGAGTGGGTTAGTCAGGGCTGCCCAGGAGAGCTGGAATGGACAATTTAATCTCATAAACCCCAGGGCTGGAAGTCTTAAATTCAATAAAATAATCTACCTTTGCTGCTAAGTAGGATTAGTTGCAGCCACCAGAAGCTGAGAGTACTTAGCACCTGGAGGTGTGATGAAGTCATATGTGTTTGCCTGTCTTCCTATGCTGAATTAAAATGCATAATGAGACATTGATATGCAGTACTTATCCAGATTTGTCATTAAAACAAATGTCAGGCATTGAAAATTTAAAACAATTAAATATATTTCAGTTTTAATTTAATACGTTTCAGTTCAAATGGTTGATCGTTTGACAAAACAAGTAACAAAGTTACTGTTATTTCTTTAGTTTCCCCATGCTTTTTCTGTGATGAGGTGAATTATTATGTTGAAAAAAGTGATATTTATTTTTCCCAAACTAGACACATTTAATTAAATTTAAGACATTTTACTTGAATGAAAAAGCATGAGTGTCTAGCACAGATTTCCATGCTTCTAAAATCAGTAATGCAGAACTGGGTTAGTTATGATTAAATAACAGCTTGGAACTAATGGGTTCACAATCACTTGTATTGAGTTCCAAATGTTTATGCTGTAAGTCTATGTAATATTTTTAGTTGGAAAACCTGTAATTTAAGGTGGCACCTATTTATTCTTTTGGTGTTAAGGTAGCTCACCATAGGCTTTCTAGCAACAGAAGGCAAGTGACAAAGCAATAGTGCATCATTTCAGCTGCTAGTTTTGTGTTCACAGCTAAGATTCATTAGCACTAGCTATTATTTTTAGATAAAAATGAAGTTATATTTTTAGTTAGATGACAAAAAGTCCTGTATCTGTACAGCTTGCTGCCTGGCCCAGCTTTTTGTCACAGAAAAGCACTGAAATCAGCGGGATCATTTTCTTAGTGAAGAATATACGGCTGATTTCAAACCCCAGTCATGATTCTAGAGAAGAATCAGGGGGGTGGGATTTGAGACCATAAGGGATTGTCCTAACAGCCAGCAAGGCTCTGGGTGCCTGGATTGGATGTGTTTGTGGGGTTTGTATGTGTGGGTAACTGTCCTGAAATCCCGAACCCAGGTGGAGTCAGTGGCTCTCATACATGGGCTCTGAATCTATGTATCACATTTGTGCCGAGTGGGAAATCTGCTTGGCAAATTCAACTTAAGGTGGCACTTGGCTAACAGCTGGTAGGACCTCCTTTCCAGATGGAATTAGCAAGTCCAGTTTTAAGGTGGCACTGAGCTCAGCAAAGTCCTTCAGTGCATGTGAGTCATGCTGACTCATATGTTAAAATACCTCCTGGATCTGACCTTGTATTTTTAGGATTAAAATAATAATAATAATAATGATAGTAATAGTGTTAGCCACCTTACTAATTATTAATATTCCCTTAGGAGCTCATCTACAATATATGCTGTATTTTAAATACCTATACTTGTTTTTCTTCAAATTTAATAAGCAATAACAGAATCTTTTTGCTTTAGCTATTTAGGAAAAACTGAAGAATTAGTTCCAATATAAAAGCAGTTAACATTTGGCATGGAAACAATTTTATGAGCATTCCTTTCAGCCAGTTTTCACGTGTGCATTATCTGCTATAACATAAGAAAAAACAAAATTTCATCTCTGAATAAAAAACTAAAGTAATTTTATTCCTTTTTTGTGGATTTCTGACTCTTAGCACAGAATTAAATCTAATCATGTTTTTTCTTTGATAAAGGGCCAGATTAATAGCTTCAAAGAAACACGGACATTTTTATACAAATCAGTGATGGGTATTCATAATGAGCAGGGAGGACCCCATATATGCACTTTTATACCATTATTTAAGTATTATAAAAAATTAAATGTAAAAAAAATGTTTGCAAGTGCAGAACTGTATGCTTTGAAGTAGTTAAGAAACTAGGTATGGTCACTCTTATAATTTTAAAGTATTTTTATATGTCTATAAAAATATGTGAAAAGGAAAGAAACTGAATATGTATTTTCCAAACCCATTTTACCTCCTTCCCTCTTTTCTCATTTTAGTGCCATGTATAATTCCTTGGAAATGATGGAAAAGTATTGAATGCTATTTGTTTCTCTTATTACAGGAAATATGTCCAGATATTAGGAAGCTGGAATTCAGTCTTCAATAAGATTATCACTGTGAAACTTTGAAAGTTTAGTTTAAATTCTATCATCATGTTATGTTTCTCTAAAAACAAACCACTTTATAAGAAAACACACCAGTGGGTTTGCGAGTCAGAAGTTAAGTTATATGCTAATGAGTCTGGTATTATCTAGGTAATACGATAGCTAAATCTGACTTCTTTTATCCCATTTGCATCTCTCCAGTATACCTGAGGTTTTACTCTTCATGATACAGTTTGCTCCTGTATCCAGTGCATATCATCAAGATTATTACCTGATGCAGGAATATACCAAATTTGGATCAACACTTAACTGTATGCAGAAGCTAGGATTAATTACAGAAACTCATATACTAGATGGAATACTTGATATAACTCTATCTGTTTAAAAGCTGGCTTGCACATCTGGGTGCTGTTTATAGATAGACTTTTTAATTGTAAGTTTTATCACATCATTCCACATGACAGCCTACATCTCTCACTCTGTTACACTGCCAGTCTTTGGGTTAATAGTTGTGCTTGATCATAGAATCATGCAATCATAGTTTTGGTTGGAAGGCACCTTAAAGATCATTTATTTCCAACCCCACTGCCATGGGCAGGGGCACCTTCCACTAGACCAGGTTGCTCCAAGCACCATCCAGCCTGGCCTTGAATACTGGCAGGGATGGAGCAGCCACAACTTCTCATGGCAACCTGCGCCAGTGTCTCACCACGGTAAGAATTTCTTCCTAATATCTAATCTAAATCTACCCGTTTTCAGTTTAGAGCCATTCCCCGTTGTCCTGTCACTACTTGCTCCTCGAAAAAGTCCCTCTCCAGCTTTCTTGTAGACACCCTTTAGGTCTGGGTATGCAGTTGTTGAGATTTTCTCCATTAGAAGGTTCTTCAGCTGTGGCTCTTATTGCACTTTTCCCATTGAGCTTAGATTGTTTGCATTTGAATTAAAGCTAGTCCTTTTGTTCAGCCAGCTGGGGAAGGAAGTGTTAGATGCACCAGCCATGAAGCAACATGAGAAGCTAAAAGATATGGAGAGGAAGAACTTTCTGCTACTTGGCAATAAGCAGGAATAAGGTGATATTCTATTAAAAGAAAAAATAAATAAAAAAACAGTGGTAATTGTGTTAAAGCACCCGAAGCCTTCTTTAATATTTACTGCAGAGCAGAAAAGGAGAAATTATAAATACCAATGCCACATCTCCTGGTGGATAATCTTATTTACAGGGGTTTATGCAATTCAAAAACAAATTATTCAAATTTAGTAAGGAGAAAAAAAAAGGTAACATTTTTATCATGTTATGTACTAAATTGTTGAGCTTGAAACTGTGACAATCTTTTCACCTATATCACTGTATTAATTATAGCACTTGCTCAGTTCCATGCACTTTATTCCTAACCTTTCATACACCATGTACTTTAAAAAGGGTGGAGACACTTTGGAATGAGCGTATCTCTTGTTGGTACATGATCTAAGACTTATTTCTAAATTATTTTCTACCTCCCAGTACTGTTTATCATTTCCGTAATCACCATTCCTTTTGTCTCAAACCTACACCTTATACCTGATGCAAACCTTCCTAATGGAATTATTAAATCAGCTTTGTTTAAGTTGCGTACTTGAGAAACTGTTTCTTGCTGGTTTATTGAGCTTGCCATTTATTTTGGTTTTCTAATGCATGATTTTAACTTCTATTATTTGAGATGCTTCTTGCCTTTATTTCCACTGGGATTTTTTTGTTATCTTATTTCTGTATTTGCACTCTTTGTTCACCTGAAGTTTGGTGTAAATCAGGAAGTTGAATCCAGATTATTTTAATATTTTTAGTTTCTGTGACAGTTCAGATGGTGACCCTGAACACCCTGAACAACACCTTTGTTTCACTCTTTTGCTTATTGAATTTAGTGTGAAAGGGGGGCTCCACTCATACCTGCTTGTTCTCCTGTGATTGTTCTCTCTGTCATTACACTGGCTATCCATAAATTTCTCAGTACTGGAAGTAATTTAGATTATAGCAGGTCAAACCAAGCAGATTTAAAATACATTTGATTCCAGCAGGGAAAATTGCTCTTGTGTTTTTACGGTGCTGTTACTTCCCAGCATGTTTTGTTTTATTTTTTCCTTGCTATGCAAAAACATACTGGCTCTGGGAAGGATGTGCAATGCTGTTTAGTTTAAGTTAGTCCAATTTCTGTGTAGAAGGAGTGCACAAGAAATACAGATACTGTGTTTTGTGCCTGGACCTCTGACTAGGGAGAATGCTGAGGCACTGCTGCCTCTCCAAAGCCAAGCCCTGATGGCAGCCTGAGGTTTCTGGAAGGAGCTTCTGTGCTTGCTGCTATGAGTGACAAAGGAGGGATGTTCTTCATCCTTTTTCTCACTGTCAGTCCAGCTTTGCCCCAGTCTGTGCCACTCTGCGTGGCTAGCAGCATTTCCATGTAAACGTCGATAATTTTCTGTTGAAAGCTCTCTTTGGTATAGAAAAAAAAAAAAAGATTAATTTGATTATACAATTAGATGAGGCTTATTGTGCTCTATTCTTGCAAGGACTAAAATATCTAGGTCAAAGTTTCATAACAATTGCCTATGCACAATTTACTCTTTGGGTTTGGCAGCTTCTCTTCAGATGCTGAGGAGCAAGACATCCCCCCTCCCTTCTGTGCTGTTTCTAGAGCGCCGTGCCCCATGCTGATGATGCCAGGCAGAATTAATTGTGCATGCTCAAAGAGAAAAATGACATCCATGCTTGGGTTAGTGCTCTCTAAATCCCCCAGCTGTCAACTAACCTCAGAGGCAAGTGTACATGGCTCCAGCTTATGTCTGCTTGCATTCTACCCATAGGCATTTATAAGCTGAAACTCATATTGGCTGCAACACATTCAGACTGCTATTGTGAGAAATGTATGGTCTGTTTTATGCTTTTCAATCTGTAAGGGTGACCCACACAATTAAGGTTTATTTCTCAGATAGACTATAAGCAGGTAAAGACAGCAATCTTTTTGCATATGTGGCAAGGAAAAGGCATTATGTTTATGTCTGTGGATCTGGCTAAGTTGTTGATTGCTTAGAGAAAATGATTTATTTCTTGAGCTCATATGGGTTATATTTATATTTTTGTGTATTTATTGGGGTTGCTGGCTGCCAGAGAACTACATGCACAGAAAATGGCCTTACGTGAGTGCCAACATATATGGGCAAATGCAAAGAGGCATGCGTTGCTAATGCAATATTGGAGTCACGGAAGAGGACTTCTGGCAGAAGCACTGTCACTTGTGGTGCACTGCAGGCTGTCCATCTAAACCGATCATTACCTGGCACCTATGCTCTAGTGAAATATTCAGACCAATCTGCAAATGGGCAAAAAGCCATCTTAACAGATGGCTTTGACTGCAGGTAACCAGGAAACCATGGATATACATTAAACATGGATTCAGAGAGCATGGGTCTTATCCAGGAACATCAGAACAGCTGTCCATTTTGAGCTCCTCCATGTACTGTTGAGAACATATGCCATATCCATCAGACACCCACACAGGGTGGGCTAGAGCCAGCTCCCATGGTTCTGAGGAACTTTGTAGGAATTGCTTGGTTGGGCATGGCTTCAGCTACAGATTAATCTCATGTTTTGCAGTGAACTTTGTATCAGAGTGACAAAGAATGAAGTTGCATCCACCTAGTTTGCACGCCCAGATGAGGCACTGTCTCACCCAAATTTTAGGTGATGGAGAGGGCTGTCCAGCCTACCTGACATAATTGCCTTAAGTTTCCTAAGTAGACAGCATTAGAGAAAGGTTTTGGGTATGTGCAACAAAAAGTCCCATATGTTTACATTTTTAATGCATTGGAGTCTTTGGACAGGATCTTAGAAAGAAATATCGGGAAATGCCGAGCATCTCTGTTCACTCAGAATTTAGTTCACCAAGCTTTACTGGTACTGAGCAGCCAGTGCTGCTACTCTTTTTTGTAGCAGCTGATTCTGAAGTACTCAGCTGGCAAGTGGGAATTCCTGGGTTCTTGGCCTCTTCAGTATAATGAACTGCAGATCCTGACCCCACGACTCCAGATGTGTGGTTCTTACTGTGCTTTGAAGTTGAATCATAGCACAGCTCACACTTGTGAGGTCACAAAAGAACACAAAGAATCATCAACTCCAGGAACTGGTACCACCAGTTATTTTCTGGGGCATAGTGCTTCCCCATATAAACAAGGGAGCATGTGGACTATGTCTGGTTTAGTGTCCAAAATTAGCCTGCATCTCGAAACAAGCAAAGGACCATATTCAAGTCACTTAGCTCCATCTGAAATTCATAGAGTCTTGTGTCCTGTTGTCTGGCTGTGGGTGTTCTGAAGCATGTACTCAATGGAAATTTTAAGCTAACTGGAATTTAAACTGCCTGAAAATAGCCCCAAGGCAACAACATCAGGATTTAGGGGAGACTGTCTTCAGTGAATCTCTTCAAGTACATGGAGCCCTGGAGCTATTTTACTGGTGCTGAGAGCTGGGCAGGATGCAGAAGTGCTGCGGCAATCACAGTCCTGATTTTTCTCCTACCTAAGCTTGAGATGAGAAGATCTCAGGATGGGGCCTACCTATGCCTGTGAATGTGGTGCCCTGTTTTGACAACACAGAGCTTCAGAGAATATTACGTGCCTGAGAGTATTTGGTAGTTCAGGCAGTGCAGACTGAGATTTCTAGAACCATAGGACCTCTGCGTAAGCCAGCCATAAATTTGAGTTACTGGTACCTTGGGACCTTTGGGAAGCACCTTAAGAGTTACAGAGAAAATAGCTACAAGAAAAGCATTTATTTTTGTGACTACTTTTTCACTTAGTTAAAATCAAGGAATTTGATTACTTAAATACAAAGTGTTATGTAGTTGTTTGTCTGTGGACTTAAGATACCTGTTGATCTGTCCTAGTAGTAGCAACACCATGTGGAAGATAGTCTGCACTTCACATGATAAATGTCTAGCTTAACTGTGTAAGGAATGTGTGTATGTTATAAAATGTCGTCTATATAAGGGACCAAGTGAGCCCTATTAATACTTCAAAGTGTCAATATTAAGAATTATGATTTTAGGCTAGACTTACATAACTCTGCATCCTTAAGGTAACTTGTATTTAATCCAAATTACTCTTCCCTTAACTGTGGAATTAGAATGAAATTCAGCTGTCACAGATAAGAATAATGATATTTATTAATAGTATAAATCATTCAAACACATGGAAAGAATTTTAATGTGTGAAGCACATCAGGACAGGAGATCACAGTCCTTAAGGGATTGATTTATCCTTGACTGCTGTGAGCCTTTATTATGCTAATGATAGATATATATTCCCAAAATCCGTTGAGTCTATCTATGCTTTACCCTTTGATTTCTTTATTAACTGTCCTGCCTTGTCACTACACGTTCTTGTTAATTCAGATCAGGTTTTGCAGCTTGCGTCATACTTGCTATTTTTTACCAAAATGGTTTATTGAGTTCTCTAGCATCTTATGTGCTTTTCCCTCTTTGCCGCACCTCTCTGCTGCTGCTGCCAGAAGGGCCCTGGGTGAGCTGCCACCAGTCTGACTCTGATGCTAATGGGCTTCCTTTTTTTCTACAGCAGTCAAGGCAACCTAATTAATCATTCCCAACTGACATTAATAAACATATTTTTGGTAATCTGGGGTAAACATGTTCATGTACTCTAGAATACTGAAAAGTTTTATCTGAATATGTAATTTGGTTTCAGGCACTTATGTAAACATTACAGTTTATGGTGCTGCTGACTTTGCTAAGGTTGTAAATTCTTGGTATTTCTAAAGTCAAGATGCAAGTTTAGGTGGATACTCGTAGGTGATTTGCTCAAATACAACAGTTCTTTGCAAACACTGACCACTGTGATACAAGTAGATGGCACCCTTAGTATAATCAGTAAATAGTGAAGCTGTTTATAGGTAGTAATGTCTTTAAGGATATAAACAAGAGCAAAACAAATAGGCTAATGTAGATTATCAGCTGATAGACTGGCTATAAGATTATTAGAAAGCTAGAAGAAAAGCTGAGAAGTACAGAACATCTCCCATGAACTTATTTTAATATGAAGAGTAGAGGGATTATTCTAAAACATAGCATTCTACTACAGTGTGTACCTACTTCATTATACTTTTTTCAGTACAGGTATGTCTTCAACATCTTGTGCTCTCTCTTGGGACTAGATATATATGAAGCTTCAGCTGCATAATTTTGCTAATGTGCTATTCACCTACAATTAAATATTCAGCAGGATACTCTTTCTAGCTAAGCTCATGTAGCAGTTATGAAAGATTAATTGAGTGTTATGTTTCTCTGTAATGAAGGAGTTGAAGTGAGCATTTCTGTTGAAAATTTCAGATTTTAGGTTTAGAAATTATGGTCTTTATTATGTGTTATGAATGGAACATAAGATAATTGATCTATATAGAGTTACAAATTTTTATTGAAATCTTTCTCTTTCAGGATCCCATCCCAGCATCTTAATTACAGCCTTCATGTACTTTGTTGTCTTTACCTTGCATTTCAAAATACATTGTAGATACTTCTTAACTTGACATGCAGTAAATAACCTGAGGAAAAACTAAGGACATTGCATAGCACAGTGGTGTAGATTTGCAGATCTGGCTCTATGTTATAGATTTTATTTGGATTTTCTGTTTCATCAATAGTAAGATTTTAAATGACACGTGTATCTGAATAGCAGCTCTGTGGCAATTTCTGATAGAATTCATTTATAAGACAGTGTTAAAAAAAAAAAAAACAGATTAAAGCAGCAGCACAGTTCCAATTCCTGTCCCTTGAAGGTCCTTTCTCCATTTTTTTTTTTTTTTCCTCTTCCCCACATCTTTCTCTTACAAAATTTTCTTGCATTGTTAATGAAGTGCAGTCCCAGCGCTGGTCTGGAGTCTGAAGGGTGAACTTAATCAGCAAGTAGGAAGTCCTAATCCTTGTAAAGCCAGTATGCATAATAGATGATATTAAGCAAGCCGCAGTAGATTGTACCTGTTCAGCAATTGCTGTAAATGTGACATCACTGATTTTGTCTGTGCTTTTTGCTCTGTGTTTTACACAGAGCATTGATTTAGGAAGATGTCTTTTGCTTATTACCATTAATGTTAGAATGGTAGAAAAATGTGAAAAAGGATTTGGGGATTGGTGTGAACTCAAAGCCGTGAACTGGTTTACTAGCAAATTAGGGATTTGATTTCAATTATGATTCTGCTGCAAGTATAAATGAGGTTCTTTTCTGAATTTCATTAGTGGATTTTACTCCAGCTTCAGTCTGTAAAAATTTAGAAGGGAAATTGTGACCAGATTAACACTCTCTTAGAACACAGAAGATCTGCATCATGTCTTTAAACAGATTTCCTGGACCTCCTCAGGAGGGAGAAGGAACACCTTAATTCCATCTACCTGTTTGCTAGGTTTTTAACTTGGCTAAAAAGAGGCATCACTTATATATCCTGGAGAGTCACCCATCCGAGACAGGAGGCACTGTAGCATTTTCAGACTCTTGCATGACAGTCAGTGGCAGTTGCTTGTGCAAGGATGGAGAAATTCAATAGCTGAAATTCAGTAATCCTTTATGTTTTCAAACACTAATTATCTGTCGCACAGTTGCGCTGCCAGTGAGTCGGCTGATGCACTGGGCTCTTATTACTGTGATCAGCAGGCAAAGAGCAGAACACCAAAGGAAGGAAGCTAAAAAAAAGGGACTTCTGACTGCGACAGAGGTTACAAAATAAGTAAAAATTGCCCAATATTATGTATTTTGTATCAGTAAGAAAAGGAAATTCGTCTGATGTTCTGTTTACTGAGTTTGCAGTGATAAAGTTGATACCCTGCAGTCTTGGAATGGGCCTGTTTTATATCATTTAACAATTTTATATAGTAAACATATCTTTGTTACTTATGAATCTGAAAGAGAGAGCTCTTTCTCCTGTAAGAAGTTATTTAGTAGATAAACAGAATAATTGAAGGCTTCATTCAGTGGTGCTAATTGGTACTGGATTAAATCACCTAATCAAATGACTCTAGTATAAATTCTGTATACTAAGGTGCAATGTAAGGTGGAATTTGCATTTTAAGTGAATAAGGGTAGCCAGGGGTGTCTGCCAAAAAATATATATATGTAAAAGGCATTTTTTGATCTAATTTCAAGTTGAGATTGGTACCTTTTATATGTGAAAGTCCATTTGCATCTTGTATACAGATATATTCTTAATGTATCCTTTGTATTTATACTTGCTATGCCTTGTGTGGTTTATTCTGTGTGTACATGTTCTTTATGGCCACCTTCACTCCCTGTATAAATTTGTCTGTCCACTTACTGTAGGTACTTGCCCGCTCCCAATGTATGTTTTTTTTCAGCATGCAGGTGATACTGCAGAATGATTCACCCAAATACCATCCATGTAATTTCTGGTTTGGGTGTATTGGCAGCTCAGCCAAGACACAAACTTTCAAAATAAAAACTTTCAAAACACAAACTTTCTGGTTTGGGTGCTTTCATGGTCAAAATGCAAACTTTCAGCAAGTTTTACCTTTTGCATTTTAGGACTATAATGATGAAATTCGCCAGGAACAGCTGAGAGAACTGTCATATTTGAATGGTTCTGAGGATTCAGCGCGTGGACGGGGCATTCGAGGAAGAGGGATTCGTGTGCCACCTGCAGCTCCTTCAAGGTGTGGTAACCTGAGCTATTATGCTAATGGCTTTAGACAGCATAAACAATGGCAAAACAAGCATATCTAAAAAAAAAAATAAAAATTAAAGAAAGTCAAGTACACATCATGGTCAGTGAACCAAAATGTTTTCCTTCTGATAGCTTGTATGATCTATGTTATGCCTACAGTTCTATCACCTACAATTTACAGGCTACAGTGAGTGGTATACAAATAATCAACAAATCAGAGCAGATTATGAAGTTGGTGAAAGGGTATTTCTAGGAAAGAACATTGCTATGTTGGCACAGCAGTGTAGTGGTCAGCAGCATGAAATTGATGGTCAGTGAAATAGTATAGTCAGAGATGGCTACATAGTCTGGGTGGAACTTTTATTTGCCAGACAATTACTTTTTTTTTTTTGTATGTGTATTGTATCTATAATACATATATATTGCATTATATATTATCTATTGCATGGATTAACAATTTTGTATGAATTAGACTGTCATCATCTAAAAACACTGATGTATGAATATTTCATGAATTCTTCCAAGTATTTTTGCAGATACAGGTAGCAGCTCTGCTCTTTTGTGAGGCCAATATATAATCTTAATACACTCTTTCAGACACATTTTTCACTGTGAGCCCTTAAGAAATCTGTTGCCTCAGGCATCTAAGTTACCTAGCAACTTTTAGGTGTCCACAGACATCATTTCAGGGTAAGTCCTAAGAAATCCACTTTTATTTTGGAAGAAATAGGATATGGAGGTACCTTATTTCATGCTGACAGAGGAGCTGTTCTTTGGTAATTGAACTGGCTGATCTTGCCTATGACCTTTCTTTTTTCCCCTGAAGGTTTCCATCATGTTTTCACTCAGTTTTTCTTGAACGCAATTTTTTATCAGGAATATGATGCACATACATAGGATTTTTTACACTTTGCGTTCATGACCATCTTCCATACAAAGTATTTTTGGGCTCAGAAACAAGTCTTCCTTACACCTAAGATATCTGAAGGGCTTGACTTAATAATAACGTTCAGGACATCACTGCAACACACTGGCAGCTTTTAAATTCGGTTCAGAGCATAATCAGCGAAGTTCTGGCTCCTGCAAGATACCCAACTGATTGCATCAGTTGCACAGATACAGAAACTTGGATGCTTTGCTTATTCTCCAGTCAGATAGCCGGGGAGAATATTAAAAAAGAAAAACAACACTGAAGTATTTAAGATAAATATTTATGATAATAATTTACAGTAATAGCATAATGACATTTATAGTGGTGCAGTTGGTAAGCTGGAAGGAAGGGATGCCTTCCAGAAGAACCTTGACAGGCTTGAGAAGTGGGCCATATGAACCTCATGAAGTACAGGAAAGAACAAGTGCAGAGTCCTGCACATGGGTAATCCATGACCAGTGTCAGCCCAGACTGGAGTATGAAGTGATTGAGAGCAATTCCTAAGGATTGAAAAGGATTCCCTAAGGAATGAAAAGCAGACGTGCACTCGCAGTGCAGAAATCCAACCATATCCTGGACCACATCAAAGAAGCGTAACCAGCAGGTCAGGGAAGGTGATTGTCCCCCTGTACTCTGCTTTCATGAGACCCCACCTTGATTACTGCATTTAGCTCTAGAGTCCCCAGCACAAGAAAGGCATGGACCTGTTAGAGTGGGTCTAGATGAGGGCCATGAAAATGGTCAGAGGCTGGAGTACCTCTCCAATCAGAAAGCCTAAGAGAGTTGGGCTTGTTCAGCCTGAAAAAGAGAAGGCTTCAGGGAGCCATATGATATAGCTACAAGAACCTCTTTTTAACCATTAACAACTTCTGACTTACCAAATACTTTACAGCAAGGTGGATATTGTATAAATACATAGGAAGATGCTAAACCTCCCTGCTCTTGTCTGTATGCTACTCTTCTCTCTGCACAGTAGGGGAAAGCAGAATCCTGTGCTGCACTTCCCTTGTGCTGAAATAAATTAAATGGACAGCAAAGTTATCACTCACTTTTATACTCTTGCTCTACTTTGCCTTGAAAGTTTCTGCCATACTGCAGCATACTCTGCCAGTCAGTTTCTCCCACCCACCAATAAACATGAGAGTGAGAGTGGTGACTGCCATCATAAAATAGTTTGAGAGCAAAAGAAAAAGTTACTCACTTTCTTCTCTATAAGTACTTTGGAGTAACTTTGCAACTCTGTGAACTACGATGATCCAGAATTTCATTAGTACGAGCAGCAAGATGAGGTGTAAAAGGCACTAGATGGTGTAAAAATAATGCCTTTCCATAATACGAGTTCTGCCTGATATTGCCTAAAAGTGCTTGACATTGTAGCTGCCAAAGTTATATGACACTTTAAATAACAGTAAAAATGTAAGAGCGTTTAAAATGCGGTAGCACTTGTGTGTCCTCCCTTGCCGTTCACACCAAGGTAATCATTCGGTTTTTACCCCCTCAGGGGACGTGGGGGTGCAATTCCTCCTCCCCCGCCTGGAAGAGGTGCCCAAGCACCCCGAGGAGCACCAGTGACCCGTGGAGCCCTCCCAGTCCCACCAGTGGCGAGAGGTGTCCCCACCCCTCGAGCAAGGGGCGCCCCAGCTGTCCCGGGCTACAGACCACCCCCGCCACCTGCACACGAGGCCTATGAAGAATATGTAAGTAACTGCGTGCATTCATAACATGTGTGAGCCAAGCTGTGTGGGGAACATCAAGTACCTCTGATCTGGAAGACTCCAGGTCAAAAATTCTGTCTCTTCTGCTTACCCCTGTGGTAAATTACAGTCTGGGCGATGCAGTGTGTCTCCAGAGCTGTGGTTTTGGTGATGTGGGCTCATAGAATTGTTCACAGCACAGTTTTGGATATGAGAAGGTCATACTGGGTAGATCTCAGGGTGTCATGAAAGAGCAATACAGATATTCTAAAGATTGTATTATAATTAAAAGTCACTCATTACTGTAGGCAAGTTCTTAGGAATAACAGATTATATCCTTTGTGAGAAAATGGGATTTTTTTGGTTCTTCAAAAACCTTTTTATTACATGTAAATAGATACATGTAAGTTTGTATTCAGCATTGTGTTATAGATACATAACAAATAGAAATTCGGGTAGTTTTCATGGAAGCTGATACACTGATGCATATTTAGCAAGAGCGGAACTGTCACTTTTTCTTATGAGATGTTAAAAATAATTGTTCTGTAAACATCAAAGCTTTCAAGTCATCCTCATTAATGCTCCCTTCTGTAACTATCACCATAACAACAAATACCCAGGTAGAGAGGAAAGTGCTATCAGTTACGATGTCTGACTTTTTCCAGCTGTGGCAAATCCGAGGGTGAAATGAACATCCCGCTCATTCTGTAATTCTATCACAAGGAGAACTGTTGAGGAGACACACTATAATTGAGAAGATGCAGTTTTATTCAATTAATAGTCTTCTTAGAACAGAAAAAAAATAAACCGAAACAGAAATTAGTCTTTGTTGAAAAAGCTTTACTCAACAATCTGTATTTACAGAGTAGAGATTAGATCACGGCCAATTCAAATCAGGGACACACATTCTGTTAATGCCAAGAATCACAATTGAACAACAGCTGCAGAAAAGGAGGGGAAGAAAGTTACTCTCTGTTATTCTTTACCTCAACACAATTTCCATCTTTAATGAGACGATAGCTCTGCTAAAAAAGGAACTTAAAAAGTATATCCTTCCTTGATAGGTAGTGTATTATCCACTAGTGTCAAAATGTATGACGCTTTCTGTGCAGAACTCCATCTTTTTTTAATCCATGAGTGACAAATTTCAAAATAGAGCTCTTGTGATGTAAGATTAATATTATCAATTTAGTAAATATTTTCTTCTTTTTGTTTGTTTGTTTTTCAGCTACAGTACTAGTAAATGTCCTAGGGTATTAAGCAGTTTTTAAGGAACATTTCTTACACTTTTTATGGATGGTAAATATATGGAAAGCAGGGGGAGAAGTTGAGGGAGCTGGATTATCAAGGTGAGGAAAGCATTCAGCCAATTCCACGTTTTTTGAAGTGCTTACACTCCGAGGAGCGCCAAATATGCACACAGTTAAATGAGTCGTTTTAGTTTGTAATAGATTACTCCAATAAAAACAAATGTGGTTTTGTTTTTATTTTGCCTACTTAGATATGCAAGAAGCATATCACTTTATAGGACAAATTCAGATGTTTTAGAGATCCTTTCATCTCCTGTGTCCTTTCAGCATTGCTATTCCACTGTTAGGAATATGTGGGTTTCCCCTGACTTGCTGTCATTCACCAGTTTGCAATGAAAATCTTTTGCCATCTTGCAAAGACTTGTAAGTGCAGTCTAAATCATCTTGGTATTTTATGGGTATATTATGACTGAGATAATAATTAAAACTCTGTTGGATGTGAAGGTAGAAGGAAAAAGTCACTGTCATACATCTGTACATGAATTTGTAAATGATATTTTAGGGGGAAATATTTTTCATTTTGCAGGAAATAATCAGTACAGTTTTTCTTCCCAAATAAACCACTATATTACATATCCAGCTGGATACTAAAAGCAAGTGGATCTGTTTGTTGACCAGTAGCATAATTGTTGTTCTTTCACACTGAATCCTAGAGATGAAAAAAAAAAAAATGAATAATTTATCCAATTTACTTTGTCTTATTTTCTGCTTGTAGGCCACCTAAAAGCATATTACAATTTCGTTGTAAATGGTTTTTGGTTTTGAATACAGTGTTTCACTCCAATTTTTGCCTACTATATGCAAGCACCATTGGTTTGAGTAGTTGTGCACGAGTGCAAAGTCATTGATTGTGTGTATTGATATTTTTGATTTTTCTTTGCTCCAACAGAATGTAGCCATTTGAATGCTGAGCTGGAAGTGAACTCAAGAAATAGAACAGGGTGGCTACAGCACATATTTTTTTTAATGTTTAAACAGCATTTAATGAAAAAAATCTGGAACTACTTACTCAGCACTACTAATCAGAGATTGGACTGACTGACCTTGAAACACCGTAACTGTTCAAATCAGTTTGCATAAGCATTTGAAAGTTTGTGTCAGTCTTTTGTAACTAGCCAATATCTAAATATTTTGAGGTTTCCTGATGGCCTGAGAGGCCAGAAAAGCAGATGTCTAAAAGTTTCTCAAGAAAACTCTTGTCACCGGTGAAAATACTCACATTCAACACTTTGAATGTTGAACAAAGAGAAAATTATTTGAAACGACTTTCAGAAGGAAAGAGGTAGTAACCCACCTCATGCCTTCTTTACTTATTTTTGAAACATATATGTAGTTTTTATTGCAGTGTACATAGTATCTTAGAGGAACTTCGGAAGGCTACCCACAGGAAGAGGAGGTACAGACATATAGAAGATATATGAAAAAGGAAATAAACGCCTACTACATGAACCTTACTCACTTTAAAAACAGCTCACTGTGTGTCAGTTTGGAGGAGGAACTTAACTAACAGCTGCATGCAGCTTCTGTGCTCAGAGAGGTGGTCCTGGTGTGTAACCTGGTGTCACGGTTTAACCGCAGCTGCCAACTAAGTACCGTGCAGCCACTTGTTCCCCACACTGTGGGACTGGGGGAGAAAATCAGAAGAGTAAAAGTGGGAGAGCTCACGGGGTGAGATAAAGACAGTTTAACAGGTAAAACAAAAGCTGCTCATGCAAGCAAAGCAAAATGAGGAATTCATTCACCTCTTTCCACCAGCAGGTGTTCAGCCACCTCCAGCAAAGCAGGGCTTCATCATGCATAATGGGTACTTGTGAAGACAAATACCATAATTCTGACCATCCCCATCCTTCGTTCTTTTTCCCCTAGCTTTATGTGCTGAGTATGACATCATACAGTATGGGATGTCCCTTTGATCAGTTGGGATCAGCTGTCCTGGCTGTGTCCCCTCCTAACTTCTTGTGCGCCCCCAGCCCCCTCACTGGTGGGTGGGGTGAGGAGCAGAAAAGGCCTTGACTCTATCTAAGCACTGCTCACTGAGAAGTAAAACATCTCTGTATTACGAACCCTGTTTTCAGTACAAATCCAAAACATAGCTCAGTACTAGCTACTGTGAAGAAAACTGACTTTATCCCAGCCCAAACCAGCACACCTTGTGAATAAGAGCGCGGTTCAAGGCTATTAACCTTAGTTCAGTGTGACCGATCTGTAAGTGCTCCTTTTGTGCTGAAGGAGACGTCCTCCAGAGTTCAGTTCAGAGCAGAAGCTTGACCTGGTCATTGTGAACTTTATTCAAAAGAAGATTCTTTCACTAAGCTGAACTTAGCCCTTTGTCATTACTCTCTCAGATAAAATTTTACATTTCTAACTGCAAACATCACCATAGTGAAGTTGTCCCTAGTTGCTGAAAGGGACTCAAAACTTTATTAAAAAACAGCCTTCTGGACCTCAGGTTCTGTTGTGTTGTTTTGTTGTTTAACTGAAAATCACTCAAGAGTGGTTCCCCATTAAATGTGTTATAGATCATACTCCTACTCCTTCCATAAATGCAGTACATAAATTAAATTGAATTGCTGCTTAATTCTTCTTTCTGTGTGTAGCAATGCATGCCATGACCAGCTTGCAGCAGTGACTCAGTCTGGAACCTTTCAAAACCGCTGATTTACCAGTGACCATGTTGTTACTCTGAGGATGCTGAAAAGCCTGCTGTGAATAGTAGGGAGTTCCAGTAGGCTCCTCGGTTAGAACTAATGACAAGATGTCTGTTTGGGATTTATCAAGCAGCTTCTGTAAATTAGGTTCATATCTACATTGCATTGGGCACAGATGTTTCGATTAGAGAGAATGGTACTAGAATTGCATTTTAATTGCCTCTTTTCATCTTGTGTAGTTGTGGTCTGGGGTTTTAGTTTTGTCTATTAGACAGCTGATGTCCCATCTACAAATCTTAAAGTGTTTCTATATCAGTGCACCAAGATAGGAGAGAGTAATTGAAAATGAGTTCAGATATTGTTTCAGTTCTGCATCATCATCATTATTGGCAAGGGCAAGGGCAAGACCGATTTTGTGCAACTTTTTCATTACAAAGGTTAAGATTTATTTGATTGGACATCTACTTTATCACGTGTGTGACATATAGTAAGGAAAATTAACATTAGTACAATCTTTACAGATTGAGGGGAGATTTCTGGAGTCTTTTCTCAACAGTAGGCAACTTTAAGGCTAAGTAAGGTCTTGCTGGCAACTTCTGCAATAGACATGACTGACTGAGGTTCATGATTTATACCAAAGTGAAGAGTTAAGTGCTTGAGTAGATATTCTACTGGAAGAAGCATCCTGTTGAGGCAATAAAGCCGGTGTTCAGCACTATATATTTTAATCTGAGCATCCAGACTTTTTCACTCAAGATTAAACCTAAATATTTGAAGGGTACTTAACCCAAATATAAGCCAAAAATACCATTGCTTTCAGATCCTGTGTTGGAAGGATTTGCATTTGACTCTGGAGCTGTATTTTTGCCTTCTGAAATCAGGAGTTAGTAATGAGCTGTGCAGTGATATTTTTCTTTGCATTTTTTTAGAGCTATGATGAGCCTTGCTAAGAGGTCTGACTTAGCACCCCAGATGCAAAGAACTGACAAAAAAAGAAAAATTTGGGACTAAAATATGCATTGCTTTTATATTTTACTTGCAAATGCATTTTTTTTTCCTGGATAAGAAAGACTTTTGCACAGAAAGCCACTCATCTTAATATGAATACTTAGATGAGTTTCATGTATTTACAAAGTACATAATTTTTTTTTCCAAGAAATAGGTCAGTCTTTTGAGACACTGAGAAGCTGGTACAGCTCCTAGGCCTAGGATAGCCAGATTAAAAAGCAATTTTAAACACAAATATTCTCTCTTGCCTCTCATTTAATTGATCAAACCACCCAAACACAGCTTCTTGTTATCTTCTGGAATAAGTGAAGAGCTATGCTTTTAGAAAGTCACTGGAAAAGAACCACACAGTAAGATAGATTGTGCTTTTAATGTCATGTTGGTTTCCCCTTCATTTCAAGCTATTTAAAACGAAAGCAAATGCCACATTCAACTGTTTATTCTATGCTCAATGATTATTTACTTTTTTGAGTAGTTTTCAAACTGAAACAACTATGCTCATTTATTCAGTGCCAACCTAGACAATGAAAAGACTGACAATAAGAGGCATTTTGTCACACTTCAACGTTTTAAAAAGAAGGATCAGCATTTACATGATCCCCAAAATTGTGGTTGCAGAACTTTTGTTAATATTTTAAGCAGGAACTCATAGGGCTTTTAAATCCATTCTATCTGCCACTTCTGATGGAAACTGTATAAAAAGTGGCACTTCCTGTTCATGACATACTTGCACCTGTGTTAGAGCTTTAATGTATTTGTTAAAGTGAGCAATTGGTACTTGATTCTGCTACTTTTGAAGTCTATTTGTATAATCCCGGTAGGGCATTCACAGTGAGAGTGAGGCCCAGACAATAAAGAAGTCTTATTCCAAACCGTAAAATAGTGAAATATATTGGATATAATGAGAATCAAGGGAGATTATTTTCCTTTTTTTTTTTTTTTTTTCCTAAGTTGGTATTTCCAAGTTTTAAGGTATGGCACTTACTTAATTCTGTGCCTCTTTTGGGTGAAAAAAAAGTCAATGAAGAATGTACTGAGACTAAAGAGCATTTAAATAAAGCTGGAATTATAGACATATTAATCTTCATGGCTGAACAACATATTGATTAAATATGATTGATTACCTATATATGCCCAAGGCACTTAGAAGAAGAGCTAAGCTATATTCAAGTTACATCTGCTGTGACTTGAAAAATCAAATTTTATCTTTACTATAATAGCAATAAGCAGAATAATGTTTATATTATCTGAAAGAACCTTTTGAGCTTTAGAAGAATACTGTGAATGGTTGTCTCACAAAGTTAGAGTGGATTTTTCAGTTAGTTATTTAAACTTTGGAGAATTTGGGCTGTGGAAAGTATAAATATATTTATTGTCAGAAAATCCAGCAACACAGATACAGAATGAAGTAGTAGCAAATATTTTGTGGTTTTCTAAGAGCAAAAACCACCGTCAGCACCAAACCTTCCGTATTTGGGAACCTGCAGTTCTACAGTTTTTTGCTTACCTATGCAAACTGTACTTTGGATCTTATAGATGGTACTTGCCGTCTCACAGATGATAGTCTGAATAAATAAGGCTTGCCTCATGAGACCAAAGGAACTATCCTGACATCAGTGCATCAATGAACATGAATGTTGCTTTCACACTCATCACTGCTATGAATTTCTCACAAACTGGCAATGTGCTCTAAAGCAGACTTTATTATATAATTTTCCTTATTTGTTTTTATTTTATATAATAATTATTTATAATAATTTAGTAATCATAGGTATTCAATAGACTAAACTTTTCTCATAAAATACATAAAACTCTGACATCTACTTATAAATGCTGCAGAAAGATTTTGTGGAGGATAAGCTTTTCTGTTGTCTTCTTCAGGCTCTCCTTACTTAGCAAAAATAATTCTCTTCTTGACCTTATTTGTCAAGTTTTCAGTTCAAAATTATTTTCTGTGCTAGACAGAGTAGAAAAGAAAATGCTGAGGCAGCTGTACATGTTTTTAGTATTATACATGATGTTAATACAACCACAACCTAATAAATATTTATATTTGTTATCTAGAGCTCTAAGTGAAGGGCATCTCTCGACTGATCATCCAGATGATCATGTGGTCCTTAAATATTCAT
This sequence comes from Pezoporus occidentalis, assembly GCF_034315485.1. NCBI lineage: Eukaryota > Metazoa > Chordata > Aves > Psittaciformes > Psittacidae > Pezoporus > Pezoporus occidentalis. The sequence goes on from NW_026914829.1 coordinate 1,103,840, forward strand.
GGTGTATACAGTTATATTCATTCCTAAGATCTTACATAAAAAATATATGGAGTATTCCTCATAGAGACAGAATCTGCCTCCATCATGCAGTGCACCATTTAATCATTAAACAGTGCGATTGTTCAGGAGTCTGTTACGAAATATCCTTCTCTACTGTCACTTGGAACTGTCACAACTTGTCACTCGGCGATATGATGGAGAGGAATCTTGGTTGGTATAAAGTAACTCTGTGGGCATTTGCTGACTAAACATTGTCATGCGACTGTAACTCCATCAATGTTATCTTTTTCATGGTAAATTGCAAAAGTGAGTTGCAAACTTTTGTTTATACTTAGAGAGTTGCTGTTAAAGACTTGGGATGAGTCCAGTTTAATTAGAGCTGTTGAGAGTTTGGTTACTGTGTGAATTCAGCATGGGTGGAAGGCTTGGGTTTTCTCTTTCACTTCCCAAAGTTTCTTATCCAGGTTTAGTCCACCAAGATACTAAAAAGCAAGTAATTTTGCACTGCAAAGTTCATCATGAGTGGGCAGTTCCCAGGGAACTAGACACATACAAACTCAGTGGTAATGAGAACAGCTCAGTTTTTGCAGACTGGTAAGCGCAGAGACTTCAGCTGTGCCAGGGAGAAGCCCTGAGCTCTAGTTTGAGGAAAGGCTCTGGGTCATAAGATGCTATGGCACTTAACGTCATCACACCAGCCTTGCCTCCAGCATAGCACTCTTACTCACGTGTTTTTCAGTGTACCCTTTTGGGGAACTCAGATTAGTGGCTTTTTGTTACACTACATAAAACAAGTGCTCTTTATAGCAATAGATTTCATGTACACCTAACGGAGTACTTCTGGTTTGTGTATTATCTTTATTTACTAGCAATTTTCAGTGTAGCTAAAAGGTTAACTTTATTAATATAGTAAAATTGCACAGTTTAGGAATCAGTTTATATTAATCAAAGAATTGTATGGATTGTTCCAAAAGAAGATTTTAGTTAAACTGGAATTTAAAGGCATGTATTTAAAAATACTTCCTGTTGCAGTAAGCTTTCATCAGAGTTCATCTATGTTGTTCTCTTTAGTACATTTGTGACATTGTCATCTTGTAAAAAATACCTCTGCATAAAACTGCAGAGATACATATTTAGCAGCTGCACTTAAAATCAAAGGCAGACATTACAGAGCACAGTTCTGTTTCATTCTCTGGCTGATGGGCCTTTTAGCCAGTTGCCTCTATCCATATACTTAGTGCTTACTCAGGATAATTGAAAAAGGAGATTTGGTTTTGGTACAATAAAAGGCCTGAAAGTTGTCTTACATGCTTATAATCTTTTTTTCGCCTTCATTATGTTCAGTGCATTTGCAACTGATTTTCAGTTAGGAAGAAAAATGTTTGTGCTAGATGAATTATCTCGCCTATTTGGGCATAGAAGCACCTGTCCAGCAATATGCCTGTTCTTTCTGGGTATTTAAGGGATGCTGAAATGTATAGGTGAGCCTACATCTTCATACACATAGGAATGCATATATATACCCCATGTATATATTGTATAGAAGGCTGTCTCCAGATGTGTCTTGGATGCAGGCCACCTGCAACCACACAGCAGCAATTGCTTCTCCAGAGGCAGCATGTGAATGTCCTGTATCTATTGCTTTTGGAAGGAGAAGGGTTTATAACTCTACAACTGCCTTAGCATTTCCAGTTAATCTTTGCTTGGGCACAGAAATGCATACTTGCATTCTGATGCGGATATGTGTATATGTTATCTATAGCTACAGCACAGAAAAATGTGGTCCATTTCTTCCAAAATGTCTGTTTATAAGGACTTGATATTGCACAGAGCTCCTTTACAGCTAGCAATGTGCATGAGTAATTGTGTAAGGAATCAGCATGAAGGATCAGAGAAGTAAGATTTAACATATATTTTTTCTTTTCTAATATGAAAAAAAAAGATACTAACAAGTATTTGAAATAATAGGTTTACTCAGATGGAGTGGATGAAGTACATGGGGGGTGTTCTATATTTTGTTTAGCAATGTGGTATTAAAGTGACTGGGACATTCATATGAATATCTCTTTGTCAGAGGAAGAGGTCAGCGTAGTTCTCAAATATGCTCAGTTGTAAAACAGTCAGATCAGGTATATTTTATCAAAGGTGCAGACTTAATGCACCTCTTTAAACCATAGCAAAAATGTTGAGAAAATTGATCTTGTTATGAAACACAGTACTTTTGAGTTTGACCTATAGGGCTCTTAGAGAGTATAGCAATCACTAGAAGAGGGAGATGCAGTATAACAGCTCCAAGACAATAAAGCAGAAGGCTAGAAGTGAAAAACATTCTTTCTCCATATAGACCTGTTGAAATTATGGTTGCCTGAATTTTAATAGCCTCTATAGTCATTTAAGTGCTGTTACTCATAGACAGCTAATATCTGTCTGACTGACGGCTGTTGTTTTGCAGCTCTTAGTATGGTGTAAAAATCTGTGGAATGCAACATCTGAAATCATGGAGTGCAATGTTTGTTCAGTGAAATTAGATGAGTAAATTCTTCTTCTATCCCAAGACCCTCTTGCAGACGTACCCCCGCACTACCTTATGCAATACAGTAAAAGCACTGTTAAATGTTCTCAAAATCAGTATATTTGTCCAAGTGGAGTGAATAACATTACATATCAGTTCCTAACAAGGTGCTTTAAGTGTAGCCTTGGTGTTCCTACTGTCCTCCAACTCTTTTGGTGTCAATTACTGAGTTTCTGTTATGAAAATATTAGGCATCCTTCAGATAATATGCTACCACAAATTCTTTTGATGGCCACGTGTCTGTCAAATGCAAATTATTTAAGTCTGAATGGGAACACAGCAACTTTAAGGTCATCTTTGATTTGGACTTTCCAGTCCCTGATTGTTGTTTCTTTGCAAACCAACCTTTGCAAACCAACCAGATATATGAAAGGTGAGTCTTATTATGGGGCAAGATATAAATTAATGCACTGTACAGAAGGATTTTAATAGTTTTAGTTTCTCTTGACCTGTATTAGACTCACAGAGCTTTTACCAGTTTCTTTTTTTTTTATTTAAAAAAAAAAAGAATAAATTAAATTATTAACCCTATTGATTATTCTTTCTGAGGACTAAACTGTAAAATATGCAAGAATACATTTGAAGTGTGCACAAATCAGTATTTTAAAAATAAATTGTCCAACTCTGATGTTGCATCATTTTACTCAACACTGGATTTCTATAATCACATGTACTCATGCCCTCGTCTTTATCAAGACTTTGCATGTTTATACCAGTCCTCAGATGTGCTAGAGCTGGGAATTTTCTGAGAAGAAAAAAAAAAGTAATTAAGAAATACTACATTTAAAAGACGTTGAAATTCAAAGATATTTATTTCTATTTTATCAGGCAGTTACCATCAGTCATTGTGCTTTTTGAACAAACACTGCTTGTAATACTTAACTGACATGCAGAGTTAAAATGTATGCTTCTTTCTTTCAAAACAAATCTTGTTTTAAGAATAGATAATTCCATTTTTATTACCTATTTGTGTGCTACTGCAAAAAATGGCTTCGGAGCCAGGTTTGGTTTGGCTCGCTTTGGTTTTATTGCCGAAATTGCTGTTATGTAAAAGTTTGCAACGTTGTTTTATTTTTATTTAATTATCAATAATATTAAAATAATAAGTGTTTTTAAACTTAAACTGAATTTTGAACTTTGAGTTTTCCAAGTGTTTTGACAGATCTGCATCAGTTAACTAGATGGTATGCAAATAAAGAAAAAAGATTATAAACAAATAAAAGTAGAGGGTGTGTAAATCAAGCTGTAGAGGAGATGCAGAAGGGACTTGTGTTTCGTTGCAAGTTAGATTTTGCCATATTTAAGTATGGCCACTGTAGCTGGGAGTAAAAGAAAAGAAAAAAGAAAAGCATAGAATCACTGAAATGCAGTTGTGGAGTCTGAGTGCATCTATCAAATAAATTAGAAGCCGCAATACTTTGGTCATATTTCACTTTCCCTGAACAGCCATTTCACTTTCCTGCAAGGCCACCCTTCATGCAAACACCCAAAACAAATAAATCCAAAAAGTCATTTGGAGCCTTTCTAGCTTATTTCTCCTGAGGTATCTATTATAAGTTGTCATTTTGAAAAAAACAGCAGAAGTATCTTGTATGTGCTGAACGTAACACAGAGCAACAAGGGGGGTGGGGGGGGAAGGGAAGTAATTTTGATTGTGTTTTATTCATTTCACCCAGCTTTCATTTTTGTTTTCTAAGGTAAAAATCTGATGCAAGCGATTTGTCTTGTATTTGCATAGTCTAATTGAGTATAGTAGTGGAGTATAATTATAAGTGAGGTTACTACCTCAGATGTAGCTGTAGTTAGTAACTGTATGGCTGAATCAATGGTTAGTGCATGTACTATTTTTATCTCCATGCACAGTGCAATATGTAGAGGAGTGCACGTGTTTTCCTCCTTCAGAATCTGTTGCAGTCCAGTGTTGTGGTATCCACTTGAGCAGGAAGCACAGGGAAAGAAGCTTTAAATCCCTGAAACCAGAGGAAAAAAAGTCAGTGTCTCACATCTTGGACTAATGAAATGCTGAATTAAAAAGAGTGAAAGGACTACTTTTACTCTACTCTTCTAACTTTTGCACAATTTCTACAGAAGTAACATACACGCCTCGCCATCAGAGAGGTCTCAGCGTTGAGAGCAGGACTTGCCTTCTTGCAACCCAAACAATGGCACCAAAGTCTTGGTGAAGATCTAAGTTTATGCAAAGCTCTGTTTTCACCCTTTCAAAGAGGACAGCTAAAGGGTGCTAGAGGGTACAGCACTGTGAATACCAGTCTTAGTTACCTAAGTGTTTCTGTACATCATTCAAGAAAATGCATCCATCCTGGATGTCATTAATTCCAGTATGGTTCTTTTGTTTATCCAGGATCCAGAAATTTAAGATCTTACATCACACAAAGTTTGCAAGCAAAGCAGGCTTCTAAGTCCTTAAATTATTTCTGATAACAGGACTTAAATTCTAAATAACTTAGCTTGTTTTTTTGCATACTGTTCATTTGGGGGGGGGGGGGGGGGGGGGGGGAGTGGGGAATGATTCTGTCTCTAAAAAATCCTGCCTTTCTGCTTTGATGAGTCTGTCACCTTACTAGGAGGAAAGCAGACTACAGTGTGGCAAGGAGCTAATACTGCTTTGATAGTCCCTGACTGAATGGATCTGCTTTATTTCCTAAGGACCTCAGTCGAGCTGTATACAGTCATTTGCTGTTTGTGTTGAAGGAAAGGAATTGTTATGAAGAACTAAGCTTCCACATTGTTTGGAAACTACCAACTTATCCATACTCGATCAGAATTTATATATTTGAGGGTAAGCAAAACAGGTCACTAGGTACAACCTGAGCTGTTTAACATTCTGTAGAGCAGAAGTAATGAATGAAATCTGAAAGATGTTAAAACAAACTTCCCAGTTTCAGTAACATGAGGCTTTTCCTTCCCTAGCTGGGAGATAATCTTGTTGAATATTTCCTTTAAAGCCGTGTATCAGTATTGCCACACTGAGTGTACAAATTTCTATGACTTAGATGTTGAGTAGCCATGATAAAGAATTAGAACATTATTTTGGGAAGGAAATTGCCTTCAGTTATTACTGAGATATTTTCCATCCTCTCAAAATGATACATACTGATGCAATAATTTGCTTTGTAAAGAACAATTTTACTCTGCTAAAAGTGCTGGTTAATTTAACACTGTAAGTTTTATCACTCGAGGTTGTCTTCTTGAACTGTCCAGAGAGCTGCTGACCTTTTTAAAAAAGCAAAGTGAAAAATCCAAAAATATACTTTGTTTCTAAGTTCAAAATATTATTTATTTCATGAAGCCTGGTTGATGCAGCCTAGAATTTTATGACTGCTTTATAATTTCCTTATTAAGGAAAAAAAGTCTGAAAGTCAACAGAAAAGATGCTGTATAAAAGACTGAGTGTTGCTGTAGCCTACTTCATCCACTGAGAGGAAGACAATATAGAAACAAAGAAAATGAACACTGAATTAACAAAACCAGCAGGATTCTTAGGATGCATACAGGTTTGCATAAATGATCTATAGGTTGTCTAATCATCATGGTCCTTAAGGCTGCATATTAAAAAAAAATATGCAGTCTTTAGGGAAAAAGGATAGCAAATATTTTGTGTTGGCAGGTGGTCATGCAAGATTATTCCATTGCCTGAGCAGAGTTCACAAGTACAAGTGATGTAATAATAGATGAATGCATCACTGTAAATCCAGAGTGGCTTTTCAGAAAAAGGAGACAGACAGCAAAATGAGAACAGTTGTATTTCCAGGTAGAAAATGAGATATTTCAAGAAAATTACTACTGGATGTGTTGAAGCAAGCTTTTATCCCCTGAGATACTCTTCGTTGGACCACCTGTCAAATCGTCAAAAATGTTACTGTCACCTTATTCTTCACAGCAATAGGTTTAAACAGCTCTTTCATCTGGAAGCAGTGGTAACAATTTCAGGCCTTATGCAAGCACATGTAAAACAGATGCATTTTTTCATGGATGAAGTTAGGACAGTGGGCTGAATCTCCTAGGTATAACTGTCCTTACTCTAGTACCTAGCTAGAGGTCAAGAGAAGGGGGAACCTGAAATGTGTGCAGTTATCTTTTACTGCATATCAACTGGGGCTGCAATGGAAGCCATAAACTTCAAAGTAACATTTCAGTATGTGCCAAGTTCAGAATTTCCCCCAGGACCATGATGTAACCTGCTCTTGCAGCATGATTTCTGAATAGACCTGGTTAGCAGGAGCAGGGGTCTCTGTAAGACAAAGCAGAAAATGTAGTAGATTGCCTAAACATTAGTACAATCCAGCTGTGACAGCTTGACTTTTTTATTTATTTATTTATTTTAATTCTTCCAGGATTTTAGGTGAGCAGTTTAGATTTAAAGATGCCTAAAGCAAACCACAAAAGACAAATTGACTTGTTGAATTAGAGTTGCTTGTCCTTCATAGTCCTTGGAGGGGTACAGGTATAGATAAAAGCCCAACAAAAAGCCTTGTTTAAATTTTAGCAAGCAGCTCTCAGAGGCGTAGGAGCTGTCCTTTACCGGTCCTAATGAAAAAAACTCATCATGCATAATCTTTCAACAAAGAGGCTTATTGAACACAACAGGAATGTAAAGATTATTCCAAAGGGTGCCAGCCACTATATGAGTTGCCCTTGTGATTTACAGCTGCAATATCATGCCCTGCATGAATTCTGTGACATAACAATCTGTCAGTCCTTGAAGCTATGAAGTCACCCCTTGGAGATAACTGAGTCAGCCTCACATTGATGGTCATTTCAGGACATGACTATCAGTTCTTTGCTTAATAATAAAATTGTGAGGAGATTTAAAATGCCATGCTTTAGGTATAAGACTAACAATCCTACTAAACTATAATAGAGGTGATAGATATTTTAAGATACTTGAAGTACTAATCTAGTCCGAAATTATGTGTCAGATCCATTTCAAAATGGATAGATAGGAACTGACAAGGGTCCATAAGCAGCTTGGAAAAGAAGTGAGATGTTGTAACCAGGTTATTTAGTGAGATGTTAAAAATATTCAGTCATTTTTACTAAGATACGGAGAACTGAAGAGTTCCAACCATCTTCAGCTGTGAAGGTCTATGTTTTAATTTATGTGTGCTTATTTAAGATTCCAAAGTTGTTTGGATAGTATACAAATAAAAGATGCAAACATTCATTGTTCCCAGAGATTTTCCGTTGTATGGAAGAATTTCCTGTAGTGATACGCTGCTCCTTAATGTCATCAGCATGGGGACTGAGCCACTTATAGGAACATGTTAAATGAGGCTGATTCTTTTAGATACACATCCTTCTTTCCATTAAGGATGAATATCATTTAAGCTAGTTGTATCTGCTTGAGAACTTGTCTGTTTAGAGAAATTAGTGTTTTCTTTGCAGTAAGAGGTCAGGAAAAGAAGCTTGTGACAGCTTCATGTTGGAGCTCACTCCATCATCTCTGACTGGTCCCTGAAGAGTTTCTGTCTCAGGAGCAGGGCAAGCTTCAGCTTGTGATTTACAGCTGCAATACCAGACCCTGCATGAAAGTCCTGACATAATTGTGTTGATTCTAGAAGCTGCAGAGCTCAAAATCCTTATGGAAAGTTCAGTTCTTCCTGATAAAGGAAGTTTTCAGCCAGCCTCTGATTGGTGGAAGATCTTTGAGATTTTTCAGTCCAGTGAGCAAATCAACAGCTATGAGGCTCAAGAGAGAAAGAGAGGTATAACGTGCACAGAGGAATGAAGATTTGCGTGTTACATCTGGTAGTAGTTAGATTTTGCTAAGCACGGATAGCTTCATGCAGATACACCACGTTATGGCATCATATACTTGTGTTCAGGCCTGTGCTCTCACCCTGTGTAGATTAATAGTGAATGCATAAGTGGGGGAGCTTAGAAAATTAGAGAACTTGTGAAGTTCTCAACTAGACCTAATCAATGTATGCTGGTGTCTGTGAAGAGGATGTGCTAGACTGTCAGATATTCTTGTAATACTCTTTAACAAAACCACAGAAAGTTCTTACAGAAGTATATATTCTGTTGAACTTTTCATTTTGAGAAAGATGGGGTTTTAATAGAAGTCGTTATACATGAAGTAGCTTTGAATGCAGTGAAAATGTACTCAGGTCTCTGTTTGCAAATTGTCTTTATAATATTGTCAAATCACTGAGGTACTTCCAGCACAGCTGCACTTACAGTGAGTCATATACTCTGCACATGAAAGTTATTAGCATAATGACTATTTAAAAATGTGTTTATATTAAGCACACAGATTTTCTTTTGGGGGGCAAATAACCACAATATGGATAATGAACAATTTGTATCTCTAATTCATTTTTTAAAAGGCAAAACAGGAACTGATAGCTATGCGCTTGATATTTTTCATTGCAAGCTTATTGCTACCACGCAACTTTTCCTTCACCATGGATTTATGACAGCAAAAATACAAGGGTAGTCTTCGTTCCAGTCATCCCCTATAAATATTGCTGATTCATGCAATGCACTACTGTCTGGATACTGATCCTTTTGATCTGCTTGGCCTGCATTTATTCTTGGTACTGCTGACTTTACTAAAAAGACATTTCACATTGCGTGTGAGACAGAAATTTCAGTCATGCCCAACACCATGTTTTGTGTTCTTCAGATTTTTGTTTCACCTCCTCTGTTATCACCCAGAAGCCTTCTATTACAGATTATAGATGGCGCTTCTTTCAGTTTATCTCACTACTGATAACGAGTAACGTTATCAGACATACTGGAAATCATTTTCAGTATCTCTAATCTAAGCAAGTGAGGTCTGTCCTGCATCCCCGACTCGTGTCTGCAAGCTGCAGTTTGTAGGCAGTATGTCATCACTGTCATAATAAATGTGGTATTAAAAAACACATTCATCTTGCCAGATGAGACTTTTTCAGCAATGTATGTAAGAGATTCTGCAAATAGCTCTTGGTATCAAAGGAGCTCACAGAGATAAATAAAAGAGCCAAAAAATGAATAGACCTTTCATATTTCCTTCTCTTGATTACCTATCCAAACCCATAGAATTAATGTTGTAGTCATTATGCATTATTTATATGTCATCAAGTATATAGTAGGCACTTTGCAAACATACGGTAAAGCCAAGTCTGGGCCAAGACATGTACATTCTAACAAAGTGTGGACCAGTGGGAGGGGTTGTAAAGGGTAAGTGAAAGCTCACTGCCATTGATATGTATCAGGGTCCAGTCCTTTAAGGGATTCGTTTTGGAAGGGTGGTTGGTTGAAAAACTGATATAAAAGAGGCAAGAAATTTCAAACCTCTTTTAACAACCAAATGGAATTTATGCATGCAGTTTTCAGAAAGTCTCTTAGAAATTAACTTTTTAATAAGCCTCTTCAAGGAATCAGTTCATCAAACACAGTGCCCAAAGTTGCTTTATTCCCATATTTTAAATTTTGGGTTTGCTTTGAATAAAAGACAATTCTCCCTATCACCTGAACTTCCACAGATCTTAAATCTAAATTGAACAGAAGCTTCCTATTGCACTGAAATGAAAGAATGGATGTAGGTTAATGTCAACACCAGAGTTACTCCAGAAACTGTTTTCCCACAGTTGCACCTCAAGAAGATGCAAAACTCTGTGCTTTTCTGTGTGAAAACACTAAAAGGTACACTCATTAAGCAGCAGAAACCTAATATAAAAGTCATCTTTAATCTATGCAATAGATGCATTTTCTATTGACTTGAAAGTCATGTCTGTAGCTGAAATTAGAAAGCAGAAAACAAATGAAAGAAAGGTAACAATGAAAATAGTGCTCAAAATAATGAAGAAAAAATTGAGAACTTGGGGTTGGATCTTGGGGAGTGAAATCTTCAATAAAAAGTAAGAATCGGAATTGAAAATCAGGATGTCGCACATTACGTATTTGCCCCAGACTCAAGCATCCTCATATTTCATTTGATACCACAACAGCTCACTCAGTGAGGCATTAAAAGGGAAACCATACAAGAAAAGAGGGTTTGTTGGTCAGTCGTTTTTGTATGTTTCTGTAATAATGGTAAAGAATAAAGGTCATTTATATGAGAAACACTTGCTCCCAAAACACTTAGTATTCTACATGGACTTATGATGCAGTATTATCAAATCACATTAGATTGCATGAACTTTTCTGCAATGTAATCAAATGGGGAAAAAAAATACAGTGTATCAGATTAGTTTCACAAGAGTAGTATTTATATCTTGCAAGCAATGGCATATGCTGAGAGCAATACTGTTTCCAGCTTGTGAGGCAACACTGTTTTTTCCTGAGAATTATTCTGTTTCCTAAAACTGTAGCAAACAGATATTTCAAGTATTGTACAGTTGCAAGACTACCTCAGACTGGTTTTGCATCGGTATAAATTCTGCATTCACTGATAAATAAAGTGTTTTGAAAGAGAATCAGCAAGAATGCAATAAACCTTCAGACTAAACAATTTTCTAGCATCTAAAAGGAAAATGCTAGAATGCATCTTGTGTAGGCAGCGGACCAGTTTTATTCTCGACTTGAATTGGTACAAGCGTACTGAATCGAATTTAGGCAACAAGAAGGACCCGAAGGAAAATTTGCAGCAAGAAAGGAAAAAGAAATGAGGAAGCCATAAAAGTAAGATAAAGAAAGCAAATTATGAAAGCAAGCAAAGGCAGCAAATTCGAATTTTCAGAGAAAAAATAAAAGATGGTGTTGAAATAAATGAATGCAGTATAAAGAAAGACAGAAGTATTTGGAATATTGGAATTACATGTCTCTGTGTGACAGAGAGAGGTTAAAAGCCTAGCTGAGAGAATGAGAGCAAAGCAACAAGCCCCGCTATGCTTGTATTGAGGAGCAAGGGTCACTAATAAAGGGGAAAAAAGAGAATCAAAATGATGGAGTGGAGGAAAGATTGGAGAGGAGGAGTAGATTGGAGAAGATGTTGTAAGTATAGAAAAATATATAGAAAAATACTGGTCTCCAGCTGGAGACCAGTAACGAGTGGTGCCCCTCAGGGATCAGTGTTGGGACCGGTCTTGTTCAACATCTTTGTTGCTGACATGGACAGTGGGATTGAGTTTGCCCTCAGCAAGTTTGCCGATGACACCAAGCTGTGTGGTTTGGTTGATACGCTGGAGGGAAGGAATGCCATCCAGAGGGACCTTGACACGCTTGTGAGGTGGGCTGATGCCAACCTCATGAAGTTTAACCATGCCAAGTGCAAGGTCCTGCACCTGGGTTGGAGCAATCCCAGGCACAGCTACAGGTTGGGCAGAGAAGAGATTCAGAGCAGCCCTGTGGAGAAGGACTTGGGGGTGTTGGTTGATGAGAAAATGAACATGAGCCGGCTTCAGTGTGCACTTGCAGCCCAGAAAGCCAATTGTATCCTGGGCTGCATCAAAAGGAGCGTGACCAGCAGGTCAAAGGAGGTGATCCTGCCCCTCTACTCTGCTCTTGTGAGACCTCACCTGCATTACTGTGTGCAGTTCTGGTGTCCTCAACATAAAAAGGACATGGAACTGTTGGGACAAGTCCAGAGGAGGGCCACAAGGATGATCAGGGGCCTGGAGCACCTCCCATATGAAGATAGGCTGAGAAAGTTGGGGCTGTGAATCCTGGAGAAGAGAAGGCTGCATGGAGACCTCATAGCAGCCTTCCAGTATCTGAAGGGGACCTATAGGGATGCTGGGAGGGACTCTTCATTAGGGACTGTAGTGATAGGACAAGGGGTAGTGGGTTAAAACTTAAACAGGGGAAGTTTAGGTTAGATATAAGGAAGTTCTTTACTGTGAGGGTGGTGAGGCACTGGAATGGGTTGCCCAAAGTGGTGAAAGGTCCGTTCTTGGCAGTGTTCAAGGCCAGGTTGGACAGAGCCTTGGGTGACATGGTTTAGTGTGAGGTTTAGCAGGGGGGTTGGAACTTGATGATCTTAAGGTCCTTTCCAACCCTAACTATTCTATGATTCTATGATTTTAGAATTCTTCTGAAATTGTATTTCTGAAATATATGAAGTTAAATTGTTCAATCAACCTGATGCTTTGCAAAAAGTCTCCTAACAGCCAGTGCCTTGCAGGACTCAGTCTTATATGGCTACAAATTGAAGTCATGATGTATTATGAGTTTATACATCTTTCTCTCCACCTTTTTTACATCAGTAAAGACTGGCAAAATCCCAAATTGCATTCTTCTCAAAATTTAAAACGTAAACAGACCTTCACACACTATATGTGATATACATTTCTATTGTTAGAAACACCATGAAATTCTTCCCCTGGAGATGTATGCCTTTTGGGCGGGGGACAGTATTTTCTCCAGCATTATTAGCAAATAATTCTTCATTGGGCTTCAGAATTTTTTTATTATTTTTCTGGAATGTTTTAGTAGGTCATTCTTTTTTTCCATCAGTCGCGTCTCCCATAAAATTTTAAAAATACATCATTTTGTGAGGCTGTAGTTTATGATGTTAACATGAATGGGATACTCACTTTCTAGTTTGTTACTAGGCAAAAGCTTTTAGGTCACCCGTTTGTTTAAACCTGTTTGGGGATGACTGTTTTGAATAGCTGAACCTAGTTCTTTCTCACAACATACCAGTTTCATCAAAAAATTAGTTCTCTTGGGCTCAAACTATCTTACAAGTTGTTGGGCCTGGCTAGAGAAAGGCTATTAAAGAAACCCATCAAGCACCTAAAACTGGCTTAGTAGTACAGGTTGACCTTCAGATATATTTCTCTTGTGCAAGAAAGTGCAGTGGATTCATCTGCTTGCATGCTTTTGTTTTCAACTCTGTGAAGATTGTTGCTGTGATTCAAAAAGTATCCATTGTTGCTTGTCACATGAATTGACCATATTTTGTGGCCTTTGTGCAGAAGGTCCCAAATGTATTCGTTATGTACTAACCATTTGAGTGGTCTGTTGCAGCATTTTGGAAATTTCATGTGCACTCTCCAATTTTCATTTATCACGCATGTCATCCTCCCACTTCCAAAACTATCTTGATGTTAAATGTTTTTTGCCTTGTTCTTCAAATCTACATCCAAGATCAATTTATGACTCTGATGTGGGAGGCAACTTGCAGAATCTTACTGGATTTTATAACACTTTTATTTATATATTTTAACAAAGTGGCACAGCGTTTTCTGGACTACTTAAATTTCTGCTAGGGAGCTATAGTACAGACACAAAAATGTAAATGGAACAATATAATGGGCAAAACAAAGCTAGTTTAGTAAGACACAGGATATGACAAGATTGCAAACATCTTCCTCCTTCCTAAATATCTCTATTAGTAGTGTTCACATGAAATCCCCAGGCACACAAGCAACCCCTGAAATGCTTTGAACTATTAACAATTTCATTCAGTTCTTTTATTTGCATCATTTATTTCTAGGAGAACTTTACTCCCACTAACATCTCCCTGTTTTCCTGTTACTTATACCAACCAGCAATAGGAGTTACACTAGGATAAGTAAGTAGCACTAGAGAAAGATTAGTGGGGCTTACCTCCCATTCTGCTGGGCTCACTTTTAACACTTATTTCAATGCTAAATATTTTGATCTGAATTTGCAAATCCTATTGGTATGTCTTTGTGTGTATTTAAATTCCAGAGCCTTTGAGCCAGTAGGAGAATATTCTGCCTGTGCTTTGAATCCTCCGAATCCCTGTGGCAGTGTTGGAGCAGCACTGCCCTAAGCCTCATCTGGATGTGTGCTACAGAGTCAGATACAGGCATCCTCACACTTTTTACTGAATTCATGTTTACTTTCAAAATATCATCTAATCACATACATAGCTTTAAAAAAAAGTCCTTCAGAACAGAGTTCTGCATTTTCCCCTGAAGGAATTAAGGTCAGTGGTGACACATGCTCTCAAATATGTATGGAAGCACATGAAGGTATTCAGTCATTGAACAGTCATTGAGCAGTCCACCATATTTCTAATAGCAGTCTAGTATGTGTTAAACTGGTGAAGTAATGTGTTGCAAGCACCAGCTGCTAGAATGTACTGGGATGAAGACTAGTTTGCTGCATATATCATCAGTGCTATAGTAATCTGCAAGAGTAAGTCTTAGCAAGTACATTTTTATTATTAGAGAAAAGAGGCTTATATTCAGAACTGGCCTTAGAAGAATTTCAGGAGGGGGCGGACTGAGGAATTGGCGGTTCTTATTATATGTTTTGTGTAGGTGTAAGGATGAAGGCAAAGTTTTTGCAGAAGGCAGGGAGTAGATATAAATGGTGAGAGAAGTCCACAGTCCATTTTTTCTGAAAGAAGTTAACTATATTACAAGTGATTATTTAAATTATCATGCGAAGAAAAGGTGACATTTTTAGGATCATACACAGAGACTGAATCATGACACCAGTAATATCAGAGTAATTCCTGAGAAAGCCTGGCACTATGAAGGAAACAAATAAGGTCGCAGAGGTGCATTCCAGAAAATATGAGAGCTCAGTGATACAGGGGATAGTCAGAAGAGAATCCTGGCCAGTTACAACAGCAACCAAAGCAGTACTTTACACTCTATCATCTTTTTCTTCTGAAAAATGTCAAATAATGTAATCTTTAAAAAGGTTATTTATTTTCAAATAATTATGGCTAAGTCAATGTCCAAAGATTATTTTTTTTAATATAGCAGCAAAATGTAAAAACCTCAAAATAAATCTCTGCTTTAGATAAAATGTCATTCCACAAGTTATCATTAAACGAATTACCTGTTGTTGTCACAGAAATGTGCCCTTTTTCCGTATTATCCAAAATTGAAACTAGGTGTGCTGTCACAGTACATTTCATTACTGCTAATTTAAGTCAGAAAGTGTAAGTTTTCACTGGCTTAAATTATTTCCTTTACTACAGTATCTCATCAGCAACCAGCAAGATTTGCAGGTTGTTGTTTTCACTTCTCCAGAGCATTTACATTTTTCCTTAAATTCTGTAAGACAATTAGAAGATTTCCAGACTATGATTTAAATTGCTTGTCCAGTCATTTTATTTTAGCTGTTCAGTTTTCAACTCAAGTCTCTTAACTGTATACCAAATGCCTTTAAATGAATACTTTGCAATGACAAATCCCCCTTACGCAAAACACATCCACTGTAACTGCATAATGCCAAGTTTTTTATGAAGTACTTACTACTTCTTCACCAGTCATCAAAAGAAATAAGTGTGTGTGCAGGTTTTACTAGCAGACTGGGCATGATTGTGCGTGTATCTTACTGTGGTTTCAATCTGGCTTGCAGTGTTTATTTTAATTAGGCTCTGGAGGCTGGACCTCTAGAGGAACTTTTCATGTCTTTAAGCTTTTAGATTCTTCCTCTGCTTTGTAAAAGTGATTGCAAAGAAGAGTACAGTCTGTCTGGGGTGAAATGCTGGTTCTTGGGTTGATTTAGGCAGCTCACTTCAGTTCTCCCTGTTCCCACTGAATGTATGCAGATCATCAAGGGTAACATTAAAACAGAGCACATGCAGCTCAGCATTTATTAAGCAGCCAAGGACAGATTAGCAGGTACAGACATCCAGAGAATTCATTTGGGGTTACCTGAGGCCTTCTCACACACAGCAAGGATCCGGTGCGCCTCTTATAGGTACTACGCTTTATCACATGATGCAGAGCAATATTTAGTTAGAGTGCAAGTAATATTTAGCATACCTCAACAAAATATGCAGCTATTTGGTCAAAGCAAGGGAAGATTTACATTGATGTGAGTTGAAGGAGAACATATTACCTATGTTAAAATTTGCAAGTTCGTAAATAGGGATCATTACAAGCATCTTGCCTGACTTCTCATGTATTCACGGCCACTTTTCCATGTGGTTTTCAAAACACCAATGTAAGAAATGAACATAAAATCTAGCAGCATTGGAGCAGACCTTTGTTGTAGGAAGGGGTAGGACCAATGTGCTAACTGATCCTCCAGCAAAGTAGAAATACAGAAGACACTTACTTACCACCCAGCAATTGTAGCTGGGGTTTACTGGCTATTACCCTCCCATTTAAAAGTATGGTAAAGTCATACTCATACTTTGAGGTCAACCCAGCCCTTGTTCTGCTGCACAGCAGTTGCCTGGGGTTGAAGTCTGACTCAAAGCACTTTCAAAATTAACTGAAGTTTAACTGACATGTGGTGCTGTTGTTAGGATTGAGATGCTTGGTTATTATTTTCACTATTTATGCTAAAATATTGTGTAACTGTTTCTGCTAGTTAATATGTAACTAACATGCTAGCTAGGCTGAGGTTGATCTTATAATTTAGCACTGTAGGGTTTAGTTGCCTGATGATAAAGCTTCATAATGCATGCCTAATACATCTTTTTTAGATAGAAACAAAAGTTCCAACTTCTTTTTTTTTTTTGTTTTCCAAATTGCACCAGAAGCCAGAGATGCCAGATGCTTTCTCCTTAGAAACTGTTTGCTCTGTTTCCCGAGTACACTCAGATGTGTTTGAGAAAAGCCTATATAGCATTAAATTTTAAATTAGGTTTAGGAGAATTTTAAGTCATATCAACAGAAAGGTTTGGTAACTTTATCAGAATCCCTAACTACTCATTCATTCTTAGGTCTTTCTAGAGGCAATACGTGGAAGATATTGAAAACAGCATACTTTAATATTAACCAGAGTGCTTTGTCCAGAGGATGATCTCCTTCCTGTAGTATCACTTGTCAGCCAGAGGCTCTGTTCTAACCCACTGCATATTTACAGAAAACATGTTGGAATCACCAAAATTTAAAACAGAGCCTGAGCATGTACACCCAGGGGGCACACATACAAACGCCTGTATGCAGTAAACATGCACGTATACATGTGCAGCCATAAAGAACAGACAAACGCATGGCACTCACACAAACACAGACAGCACCAGCAGCCTTATCCCACTCCCTTCTCTGGCTGAGAAGGATGAAGGTCCACTAGTGGGAAGTATGTATAAGATATATCTCCCAGCAGCTGTCCTCAGAACTCAGTCTTCCCAGTACCTGCCCCTGAATCCCAGGCTCCCCGGTTACTATCACACAAGTATCACGCCCCTGAGGCCACAGCATGTCTCCAGTGGTTGATGCTCAAAACCCTTTGATCCACAGTCCCTCCAGTAACATGCAGTTGACTAATAGCCAGTGATGGATGCCCTTCCTGTGATGGGAGGATCTGGGCAGGGTGGTATTTGGGCTGTCCCATCCACCATCATCTCCCTGTACTCCTTTGCTAGCATGCAGAGGAACATTTAATCACATTACCTATCAGTACCCATTAGAGCAATTAAAACACTGTACTTCAGTTCATTTGCTTGCATTTTACAATATGCTGAAAAATGTCTCAGTTATCTAAGGAATACCAACCAAAATAGCCAGCAGTAACCAATTTATTTTTCAGCTTGGATTTCACTAGGAACCTGAGTAAGCAATCGCTGCTACTTCTTATGATATACTTATTTTGCATCCTTAGATTGTGATAGGTGGCAAAAAAGAATTCTCTGCAGTTTAGGAGGAAGCAGCAGACTAAACATTATTTAGGGTTAATTCTAGCAAGGAAGGCAATATAACAGTTCTAGATGTGTGAGAAGCTAGAAGCGCATAGGTTGAGAGATGTTTTTATGCAACTTAAAGGGCAGTGATTTTCCTCTCATAACACTAAAATGGAACCATAATGGCTTAGCATTGTTTAAAGCTCATAATCTGCAACTGTAAATCAGCAAATTAGCCTCTGGGTAGTGATACATAATGAAAAACAAATGAGGAAAGGTACTCATGCATTGCACTTTGTAGCTACTGGAAAAATTAGAATTCTATCTTCAAAAAAAAAAACAAAACAAAACAAAACAAAAAAAACAACTAAAAACCAGCTTGTTAAAGGGATGTTATGAAGGGTTGTGCCCTGGTAGCAGAACAATTACTGCTTCAAATGAGTATGTTTTTTAATAAATGCTACTATAGTAAGTCTGCAGTTCAGTGTTAGCAGTTTTAAATTATTCATGCTGTAACTGAGGAGTTGTATCTGCACTGGGAAACTGTGAAGCACATTACTGTATTTCCAGCCCTTTCTAGATAGTTCCAACCTTGACTACTACTATACGAGACTAAATAACCAAATAACATAACACAGTGATATCACTATACCAGTAATCTTAAGTGCAGAGACAGTAATGATAAGCAAGACCTTAGACCTTTCAAATCAGAAGGGTTTGTTGTCATTTTGAATAAAATAGAGTAACAATATAATCATAAGAAAGCAATAACATTTTGAACTCATGACCCCACACCCGCCAGCCATCTAACTGCAGAGCTTAAGGGCTTCCTGAAGCTTACACAATAGTTCTTCAATTCCCATGTTGCTTGCACTCAGCATCTTTGTATTGTGTTTTTGCATCTGAATTACATTCTTTTCAATGTGAGTTGGCTATTTTTAATTGTCCATGTTGTGGAAAACTCTGAGTAAAACTTATTTCTCTTCTGCTGTTTAACATCTTCCCAGATAAATTCTTCAGCTGAGATGCCATGTATGTTTTTTATCACAGCATAACTCATGACATTCTTTTTGCATTGTCATGCCTATTTGCACTTAGATTTACAGTCTTGAAGCCTTCATATAAAAAAAAAATGAGCAGCGCTGATATAAGGGAAGAAGGACTTCTTCTGTGGGAAGGGTACCATCAAAGAAGCATAAAAGGCATGGTTTTTTTTGTCCAACCATGGTTTTGTGGAGACTAATATGTAATCTTATATTTCCTCCGTAAAAGAAATTGCTGCCTTTTGACATTTTGCTGTAGCAGACATGCTTTGCAGATAATCCATCTGTAACAATTAATTCATAAATATATTAAAACAATTGGTTTTAGTGATCTTAGCTTACCAGTTTCCACTGCTGATACTGACTTCCATTGAACATAACATGATAGAGCATAGAGCAGTGATAGGGGATTCTTTGCCAGTCTGACTCCTGTTCTCACAGTACTGTAAATGTGGAGTAGTTCCAGTGAATGTATGGGTTTATCACAGATAAATTTAGAAAAGAGAATGGAGGCTGCCTATGGTGGGCAGTTGCATAAAAATTGATCTTTTTCAGAGGTGAAAACAGTCTTATACTGCATATTTTTTCCATAACACTCATCTGGATATACCTCCTTGGATATTATTTTGAAACAACCAGAACCAATCTTCAGAATCACTGTCTCTCCTGAATACATACACATGATTCTAGATTTTGTATTAGGCATTTAAGTAAAACAGATTCTCTTATGCTTTCATTAATTGTCCAAATTATGGTCTAATTCTGAGGAGGGGGAACACTCTCATATGTTACAGCATTATGCAGTACTGTTCCCGTCTTGGGGGACAGTAGCAGCTACTAAAAGTTTCTGCTTTTTGCAACTTTTAATACTCTTTATCAAACTGTATTGTCTTGGCAGTATATTAATTGCTGTACAGAGGTAAATAGAGATATATTCTAGTTCTTACCAGATATTTCGGGGGGGGGCTTTTGTTGTTGGTTGTTTCGTTTTGGTTTTGTTTTTATTTTTTCAAACAAAAGCCATCTTCTGTTGGAAAAATGATGCCAAGAAAATATTAAACTGTGGGTTTTCTCCACAAAGAATACATTTTCTACAGAGACCACTTTTGAACGTACATACAAGATACTTTATAGTTAAAAGAGAAATTGCTGGTATTTTAACATTTTAATAAAATACATCCCCAAAGCTGTCAACTGAGGTAATGTATAGTGTGATATAGTAGAGTCCTGGGAAATATGCACTGAGATGTTGCCAGTAATGAAACTAAGCCACTGCTTTATATTGCTCTCTTTTTCAAGATCAAGAGCCTCAATACTTAACTATGTCAAAAATAAATACCCATGTAGAAAGGTACTGGTCAGATAATGGCAGCTGTAAATTAAAACAATAATATTGACATGGACTAGAAGACAGTGTTGATATTTGTATATTCAGAACTACTTTTCTCCCCATATATAACTACGAACTCCAGTTAGTAACAAAATATTAGTGTCTTTGAAATGAGATTTCCAGATTTAAAATTCCAAGGAGGGTGGTAAAGATGATTTTCTGATGGTCGACTTACACATCTTCTTCTCCTTATGCTTGCTGAGAACAAGTACAGACAGGGATGAGTAAAGGTTAAATACTTCCCTTACCTTTGGAAAGGAGGATTTCACCTTAGCATTACTTTCAGTCAGCTGTGTAGCAGATGGTAATACAATGACTCCTTATCACTGTATCTGATGCAAAGTACAACGGATAAATCATGAGTTAGGCTTAGATCCAGTCTTGTATACAGTGGCACCTAACAAAACGTATTTCAGTGAGCATGAAATATAGATGCCTAGTCTTGCCACTTGGTCTAGCTTTCCTAATAAGATAAACCCTCTATAATGTCATTTAAGAGCAAGCATCTCTGAAGATCAAAGAAGAGAAGTTGTGTGCATGGAGCAGCTTACCACTGACCTGACTGGGATGGAAGAATACATTCTGGGACATTCAGTCCTAAAAGTGATACACATCAAAATGTAAATATGATCTTTTACATGTGTACTACAAGGGTAAATTAATTCACTGAACAAAATAGGGATAATGATGGAAAACATCTGCTTTAGCTCCTTTACTGTTATAGACCCAGCACAGAGCTGAAATCCAGCTCTGCTGTGCTGAGGAGATTGGAGCAGAGTATCCAGTTTTATGCTCTGAAAAGATTGCATTTAAGGGGCACCTTCTGCTGCCTCTTGAGCTCTGAAAAGCCTTGGGAACTTCCTGGGTGCTGGTGGAGCACAGCAAAGAGCACAGCTGAAAGCAGTCCATACATTAATTGCAAATGGTTAGAAGGGGCTGGCACTGCAGTAAAATTTTATCATCACTGAGGGCAATATGCTCTTTTTGCTGTGGGTTATCATTGTAACAATTTGTTGGCTATTATTAATTAGGGAGCTATTACAGGATAGGGGAGGAAAAAGTGGTGAGTACACAAGTTACTAAAATTTTACAAATATAAAAATAGAAAATTAATATATTTTCAACACAATCGCATCAATTACTATGAATTGCTGTACAGATTCTACTGTATGTTCAAACTATCTTACATGAAATCTCTTTCAAAAAAACCTCTCTGTTTCGCAAAGCATTGTTTAAGACTAGATGTATTACATGCTGAAGTGTAAATTTTAAAAGGAATAACTATTAACTCTGTAACTATTTATGGGTTTTAGTTTTCAATTAATTACTCATACATAAAAATCTTTTATGAATCACAGAATCACAGAATTGTTTACGTTGGAAAAGACCTTTAAGGTCACTGAGTCCAACCATTAACCATGCATTGTCAAGTCCGCCACTAAACCATGTCCCCAGGCACCACATCTAGACATCAGCTAAATGCCTTCACCAATGGTGTCTTAACAACTGCCATGGACAGCCTGTTCCAATGCTCGACAACCTTGTAGTGAAGAAATCTTTTCTAATATCTAATCTAAACCTCCACTGGAACAACTTAAAGCAGTTTCCTCTTGTCCTGTTGCTTGGGAGAAGACACTGACACCCACCTGACTACAACCTCCTCTCAGGTAGCTGTAGAGAGCAGTAGCATCAGAGTTAATGGCTTTGGGGTGCTGATGTTGATCAAGCTGTTATAGTTGCAAGTTCAGAGGCAAGTTCCTTGCAATCAGAGGCAAGTTCCCTGTCTACAGGAAAAATAAGGACACATTGCATTGCACAGTGTATGAATATGCAACTATGGAAAAAAATTGTATTTCCAGAGCAACAAACCACACATGTTGGGGAGTGTTCGTATATGTAGGCGTATATGTGCATGGTAGTCAGGCTCCTCAGGCTGTTCCTTGAGGAAGGACAAAGTCTGGGATGTATACAGCAGCAATGCAGGCTTCCTAGAATACAGGGCAATTTCAGACTAAAATGGCTGATGTTGTATTTGCCCTTGTAGCAGTTTTTTATATCATTAATAGCTGCCATGTCCAAGAATCATAAATGATTAATGTTAGAAGAGTGTATGCTAGTGTTTAGTTTAGTTTGCATTTAGATGTTATCTTGCACCTAGTGACCGTGTGCGGTGCAAGTAAGCAGCCCTTTGATTGCTGTGCAACATTTTTAGTGACAGTGATTTGTGAACAGAGGGGTAAAAGGTAAAGAATGGAATATACAATATGTGGAAAAGAATGTGCCAGAATATATGAATGACAGAACATTATCACAGCTATTTCAAAAGTATGCTTTAGAGGCTGCAGCAACTGCCTATCCTAGAATTTAATCAGAAAACTGTGAAAAGAGTCCAGGACAAAATATGGACATAATATAAAAGTGTCACTCAGGCCAGCAGGCAAATGCTAATAAATTGCCATGTCTTTTGTCAAATACTCATCCCTCATTCTAGTGTCAGGTAATGACCATACAAATTGTAATCGTATAGATCGGGCAGGATGTTTAATCCAAGCAGTCATTCTTGCTATTTTATTCCATGAATATCTAGTAAACTCAGGAAATGTTGAAAGAGGACTGTAGAATGCAATTGAAAAAAAAAAAAAAAATCAGAAAAAAATGCACTGTAAAATAGGATTAATGGTATAAATTTGTGGATTAGCATAAATCCTATTTACGCGTACTTAATAAGGCATTATAAAGCAGGCAAGGTTTATGTAATAGGATTTAATTTTTTTAATTTCCTTTTTTAAGCAAATATCCACTTGACCCTAACCTGTATAATACAAAAGCCAATTTGTGAAATACTCCATAGATCCGCAAAAAAATCTCTTGTGATTTAAGGTAGTGAATGTACTTGACACAGTTGTGTGCAGGCTCCAAGTTACCCATATTACAACCTTGTTCCACAGTTGACAGGAAAACCCGTCACTAAAATCAAAGGAAAATGTGTTTTTCTGAAAGCTTAATAGCCCATCCCTTCCTGCTCTTCCATTCTTGTTTAATTTATTTGGTTTGAAAAGACTTAGAAATTTATACTTTCCAGTTGATTATACACCCATTAATATGATAAAATTGAGTTGTTTATAATAAATGTTCTGGTTTTGTGTCTATTTAATCATTTTATATGTTTGTGTGTATCTGAAATAAATAGGTTTCCAGCCAGTAGTTTTCTGTGCTGACTATAACTCATGAAATTAGCCCAACACTAAATGATGATAACAGGCTTGATTTTATGTGGATGGTAGACTTAAATAGCAACTTTCTCACAAATATCTTTGTGAGTTTATATTACTGAATAATAAAAATGGGCTTGTTTGCATTTGAGTAATACTTTTGTCTCAAGATAAAGGTTAATCATGAGGCTTAGGATATGTACAGCTGAAAATGTTTTTTTTATTACTGGACAGAATTTCTCTTCCATGCTGTAAATTTGTTTATTTTTATTCAATGTCTTTGAGCATTGTAGATAAACAGCAGTATTTGAAAGTTAACTACCTCGTAAAATTACCACAATTTCAGTGCTGACAGCAAGATACTAATACCCAGAAATAAGTCATCTCAATTTAGATACTTGTTATGAAGGTTTCATCTTTCAGACTTTTTTTAGGTGTCTCTCTACCATTATTGCTGTTATTTTCATTGGTCAGAATTAATTTCTAAGACTTAGGAACATTTGAAAAGCTTGCGTTTCCATGTGAAATGTTAAGTATATTTTCCCAGGATAGTCCTGCAGAAAGTGCTGTTACTGTTTATGACTGCAGCTATACCACACTGAACTCTGCATGGCCATGCTAATTATTTCCATGACTTTACATTTGTACTTTGTGCTCCTTATTGATAAGCATATTTAGGAATGACCTTTGTTGTCTTTTCTGTTTGCAGAAGCTTTCTTGACAGCATTAAGGCTGCAAAGGGATGGTTAGCGACAGACAAGTCAAAGGCATGCTCTTGCAATCAGATCTGAGTTTCCTAACAACAAGCCCTCAGAGGCTCTTCAGCCTGCACATACACACTTGTTCTGCCTCCCTGGTCTCCTCAAGGTGCTGGTGGGAGAGGGGTAGGGATGTCCCAGTTCGGTTTTTACCCCTTAATCTACTTGGCATGGTCCAAGAGTCAGTTCTCAAGTGACTCTAACAAGTATTAATGTATTTCACTGGGGGGAGAGGGGGCTGTGTGTGTGCAGTGGATGGGTTATTTAATCTAGAAATGTAAAACAAAATTCTATCCGCTACCACTATTGAATAAAAATTTAAAAAGGTTTTTTTCAGTCATTTGCTCTAGACCTCCCAGTTCAGAAAAATTATAATCTACTTTGGTAGGTCAAACTCTGTGTCTGATTAGCTCTTTAAAATACCAGTAAGTGTTGGGGCTTCATTTACTTGATACATCAACCTATCGTCTTATGGCCCTTATGGAGAGGAAATATTGTCTGTTCTTCAACTTGCACAATTCTGGTTTCATATTAAAGAAGAAAATAGTTCTTTTTTATTTTCATTCTCTTGGGTAAGAAGAAGGTCATGTTCTCAGTTAGCTTGCACTATATATGAGGTTTGAGCTATCCCAGGTAACTCAAATATGAATCTGAAGTTCTAAAAGAATAAACGTAAATATTAATTATATCATTTGTTCACTCATTCTGCCCTTTTCTACTGACACTACCTTATATTTCCCCTTCTTTCCTTTTTCTTGCCTTACATTTTGAATTTGATTTTGCTTCCATTCTTCTTTGGTATGTTACAGCCATTTTTGTGAAATCTAACCACTTCACAAAAATGTGTTGAAATTGCTTCAGATAAGATGTATATATCTCTCCCACCCTTCTGTTGTAATTTCAAATATATCTACATTTTTTTCTGTAAAAAAGTGAAGGAGAGGTATTTTTATATACATTCTATATAATTTTATATACTATATAGTTCTTCAATATTACCAGAAGCTTTTCATCATGTAGAGGTGCAAACTCTGGTAGACATTCCAGTCATTTCACTGAAGAAAGATGGCAAAAGCTGACTTAAAACATGGATTTGTAAATTACTCATAATTTTAAATAAGTTTTTCCCCCTAGTACACTAAATGTGAATTGAATTAATCATTTTCTGCATCACACATTGTGTATACGTATTTTTGCTACATGATTTTAATTCTTTCAGCAATATGGAACAAGCTGAAATAGGATTTGCTGTGTTAATCCTTTTAATAAATATTCAATCATCTTCAACAGTATCATCCCACTCTTCAAATCCTTTCCTTCTCTCTGTGTACTTTCATATTAATTGGAAAAGTCTCTTTTTTACTTCTAGGAACATAATGTTTTATATTACATCTGTCAAGGCTGCACTTCATATCTACTTCTTTTTCTTGCTCCTTTCACTCCTTTTCTTCCTCTAAGACATGTTGTTCATGATGGTGTTCTCCACATCTGCCATTACAGCCATTTGCAAAGGTCTGCTTCTTTTCTTTAATCAACAATAAAATAGTGCATACACGTACAATAGGAGGAAAGATAAAAATAGTGACTGTGATAAAAAAAATTCTGAGAAAAGAAAAAGACTGAACTGGTGAGGTATATAGTATATATTTTTTTATTTTAGCAATGATTATTGCAGAAACTTGAAGTGCATAGGTATGCCTTAGAAAACAAATTTTAAACATTTTGACCAATATATCAAAATGTCTTTCAAGTTATGAATTTGAATTTCCAAAACATTTGCATTGCCATTCCATATTGAAGTCTTCTATGCAACTGTATTTAATAACTCTACAAAGTAATTAAATAAAATATTGAATAGCACTGGACCAACGATAAAGCCCTGTAGCTTTTATTGTCTTTCTATTTTGATAGTGGTTGCTGATAATTATTCTTCTGAGTATGATTTTTTCAGCATTTCTGAACCAGTCTTTTAGATGAATAGATGTTGGTTTATCAGATCTGATTCCCTAGCAACTCCACTGAAGGGCAATTCACATCTTATACAGGGCATATTGTCTACAAAAATTCCATTTTTTTCTCACTTAATAGTACAAGAATTGTAAAGCAACAGTGCTCTCAAACTAAATATCTCAGTCACATGCCTAAAACTAAGTGGAAAGATTCTGAGCCTTTGTCAAAAGTAAAATTTACAAGCTGAAATACTTGATTTCTACCTTCAAAAGGGCTTTTCACACATACTGCTCTTTTACCTATTATCTTAATGATCTATATTTGTTAAGTCTTCTCATAAATAATACTGTATTAGGCAAAGTTTTTATCTTTTATAAATAGTTCATAGTATTAATAATTGCAGTGTTTAAAGCTTCTGTTTCCATTTCAAGCCTGATTTTGCCTTCTATTCATGAACACCTAATAAACTATTTTCAGTTTTGAATACTTGCATGTGATGTGTGGTGAGAAGGAAGGATTTTTTTTTTTAGGACTTAGTTGAATTTATTCATGAGGTACATCTAACTATAAGACAGAGTAGATTTAACCATGTAGGAAAAAGTCTTTTTCTATGCTAGATCTTAAGTATATAACAGTGTCTTCAATAGATTTTTATATGAGATTAGCTGTATTTATTCATGCAAGCATTCTAGCAGGCTCTGAAAAAAACTTGATTCCTTGGTCTGTTGAGTTGATAAAGGAACTACCAGCTGAAAGTTTCCCAGCAAGTGTTCCTACACCATCTGGCTTCTTTATCCCCTGAGGGGATATATAAGCAAGGAAACACCCTTGTTCATTCATTTTCAGTAACCAGTTAAGACTATCTCCGAGCTTTCTGAATTACGGTAGATCTGGTAAAGAAGATCTCTACTGGTGCTGCTAGGAAAAAGTGGCGGGTCTTAGTAGCAGAGGACTCTACACTGAAAGGGACAGAAGCACTCGTCTGCCGGCCAGACCCCGTCTCAAGGGAGGTGTGTTGCCTATGGGGGGCACGGATCAGGGATGTGGCAGAGAGGCTGCCTGCTCTAGTAAGTCCCACGGACTATTACCCACTCCTGGTGATACATGTGGGTGCTAGGGATATAGATAGTAGTAGCCTGGGGAACATAAAGAAGGACTACAGAGCCCTGGGAGAGGCGGTTAGGGGCTCTGGAGCTCAGACAGTCTTTTTGTCAATTCTCCAGGATAAAGGGGAGGACCTACAAAAAGCTAGGAGGATTGGCCAGGTTAATAACTGGTTAAAAGGGTGATGTCATAGTAGGGGTTTGGGTGTCTTGAACATGGGACCCAAGCTTGTAGGCCAGGTCTAGTGGGGGGTGGTGGAGCTGGTGTTAAAGAAGGGAAAGAGCAGTTTTGGTAGGAGGCTTGCCAGACTGGTCAAGGAGGCTTTAAACTAGATGTGTTGGGGGAGGGGGGCATCATTCCATCCCAACACACCCAGTCAATGCCAGCACCTATAATAAATGCGTGGAGCAATGTAGAGATATCCCAGCTGCTCCAGCCAATGAGCCGGCTTCATTTGGAGCTCAGCTCAGATGCCTCTATGCAAATGCCCTTAGCATGGGGAACAAACAAGAGGAATTAGAGATGTGTGCATGTCTACGGGGGTATGATATAATAGGCATCACAGAAACATGGTGGGATGGCTCCTATGACTGAAGTGTTGGAATGGAAGGTTACAGGCTCTTTAGGAAAGACAGGCCTGGCAGGCGGGGAGGGGGACTTGCCCTTTATGTTAGGGATAGGCTGGAGAGTATGGAACTCTGTCTGGGGACAGGTGAGCAGTCCACAGAGAGTTTGTGGGTCAGGGTTAAAGGGAATATAGCTATGGGAGACATTACTGTGGGGATCTGTTACAGACCGCCTGATCAAGGAGAACCTGCAGATGAAGCACTCCATAGACAGATAGGAAAAGCCTCACACTCGCAGGCCCTTGTTCTCATGGGTGACTTCAACCACCCTGACATCTGTTGGAAGGACGGTACGGCCTGGCGCAAGCAATCCAGGAGGTTCCTCGACTGTGTGGAAGACAACTTCCTTCTGCAAGTAATAGAGGAGCCGACAAGGAGAGGTGCCATGCTTGACCTCGTGCTCACCAACAGGGAAGGGCTCGTTGGAAATGTGACTCTCCAGGGCAGCCTTGGATGCAGCGATCATGAGATGGTCGAATTTGAGATCCTCAAGACAGTGAGACGAGTGGGAGTTCTCAGGAGAACTGGCTACACAGGATTTGGAGAAGGCTGAGGTTCTGAATGACTTCTTTGCCTCGGTCTTCACTGGCAAAGGCTCTGACCAAACCACCCAAGTCTTGGAAGGCAGATGCAGGGACTGTGAGAATGAAGACCTTGGGCCCACTGTAGGAGAGGATCTGGTTCGAGACCATCTTAAGAACCTGAATGTACACAAGTTCGTGGGTCCTGATGAGATCCATCTGCGGGTCCTGAAGGAGCTGGCAAATGAAATTGCGAAGCTGCTGGCCATCATATTTGAGAAATCATGGCAGTCAGGTGAAGTTCCTGATGACTGGAAAAAGGGAAATATAACCCCCATTTTCAAGAAGGGGAAAAAAATGGATGACCCAGGGAATTACAGACCAGTCAGTCTCACCTCTGTGCCTGGCAAAATCTTGGAGCAGATTCTCCTGGAGGGCATGCTAAGGCACATGAAAATCAACAGGGTGCTTGGTGACAGCCAGCATGGCTTCACTAAGGGGAAATCCTGCCTGACCAATTTGGTGGCCTTCTATGATGGGGCTACAGAACTGATGGACAGGGGTAGAGCAGTTGATGTCATCTACCTGGACTTGTGCAAAGCGTTCGACACAGTCCCACACGACATCCTTGTCTCTAAATTGGAGAGACATCAATTTGATGGATGGACCACTCTGGATAAAGAACTGGCTGGATGGCCACACACAAAGAGTTGTGGTCAATGGCTCAATGTCCAGCTGGAGACCAGTAGCGAGTGGTGTCCCTCAGGGATCGGTGCTGGGACTGGTCTTGTTTAACATCTTTGTCAGTGACATGGACAGTGGGATTGAGTGCGCCCTCAGCAAGTTTGCCAGTGACACCAAGCTGTGTGGTTCGGTTGATACGCTGGAGGGAAGGAATGCCATCCAGAGGGACCTCAACACGCTTGTGAGGTGGGCTGATGCCAACCTCATGAAGTTTGACCATGCCAAGTGCAAGGTCCTACACCTGGGTCGGAGCAATCCCAGGCACAGCTACAGGTTGGGCAGAGAAAAGATTCAGAGCAGCCCTGTGGAGAAGGACTTGGGGGTGTTGGTTGATGAGAAAATGGACACGAGCCGGCAGTGTGCACTCACAGCCCAGAAAGCCAATTGTATCCTGGGCTGCATCAAAAGAAGCGTGACCAGCAGGTCGAAGGAGGTGATCCTGCCCCTCTACTCTGCTCTCGTGAGACCTCACTTGGAGTACTGTGTGCAGTTCTGGTGTCCTCAACATAAAAAGGACATGGAACTGTTGGAACAAGTCCAGAGAAGGGCCACGAGGATGATCAGGGGCCTGGAGCACCTCCTGTATGAAGACAGGCTGAGGAAGTTGGGGCTGTTCAGCCTGGAGAAGAGAAGGCTGCATGGAGACCTTAGAGCAGCCTTCCAGTACCTAAAGGGGCCTACAAGAAAGCTGGAGAGGGACTTCATTAGAGTAGTGATAGTAGTAGTGGTAGGACAAGGGGTAATGGGTTAAAACTTAAACAGGGGAAGTTTAGATTGGATATAAGGAAGAAGTTCTTTTCTGTTAGGGTGGTGAGGCACTGGAATGGGTTGCCCAGGGAGGTTGTGAATGCTCCATCACTGGCAGTGTTCAAGGCCAGGTTGGACGAGGCCTTGGGTGATATGATTTAGCGTAAGGTGTCCCTGCCCACGGCAGGGGGGTTGGAACTAGATGATCTTAAGGTCCTTTCCAACCCTAAGTATTCTGTGATTCTATGAAAAACAAACAAGCATAGGCTGTGGTAGGCATATAGCACAGTAATTGCTTAGAAACTACCGAGAATGTGCACCAGATGTTGTTGTAAAAGTTGTCTTAACTATACCTGATGCTTGTCCAAGCTACTGAAACGCCACAGTGGGAGGAATGTCTTAGTTGTTCTACTCTAGGCCTTTACAACTGCGGAACTGTATATCTGGCAGAAACCTTTCACACATTTATCTTTCTTCTGCTCATTTTCAAAACTTTAATTATGTTTTCATTTGCAATGTACTCTGAAGCTAAGGTTGAATAATGGGCTTCTAATTACATTTCTTTGATGTGTTTTGTTTATTATCTTTCTGGCACAGGGTACCATCCCCAGCTTGAAAAATTTATCAGAAGTGCTTGTAAGCATTCTTTGAAGAAATCCTTTACCAGGTTCTTGGGAGGTGGTGGTGGAGGGAGTGATATTTTGGTCTTTGTTTTGGTTGTAGATTTTGTTGGGTTTCTTGGGTTGGTTTTTGTTTGTTGTTTTTGTTTTGGTTTTGGGGGGGGGTGTTTGGTTTGGCTTTGGTTTTTTGGGTTTGGGGTGGTGTTTTCTTTCAAAATTCTGGTGTAGAGTTTGTCCAAGAATTCTGGAGAAATAATTAGACAAAATCATCCAGATGTATTTAACCCAACTTAGGTTCAGAGGTAGGGACTAGTCCCCCATTTCCACAGTTCATTGCTAAGACTACCATTTAAGTGGTAGGAACCAAGCCAGCCACTCTGAGAACCTCGGAGTCCAAGTATAACAGTATGGTAATGGTTCTTGAGATGGAGCCTCCATCAAGTACTCACATACCATGTATAAACCCATGTATTTCTCAGATTTCACACTAATCATAGTAGTCACTGCAAGTCTGAATCTGAATTTGTGAGGAATTTCATTTATGATGAATTCTTCAGTTACTTACCAAATTTATTTATCTGTTTTTAACTTCAGTGCTTGAAATATTTTGTCAAGTACTGTATGGTCGTTGTGAGATGTTTTTCTAGAGCATGACTTGCAGGTCATGTATTATTGCTTAGAATTTATTAACAGAAATTAGCCATATTATCTTTAATTGAAATTTCTAGCTAGTATTCAAGGTGAAATACGTGCACATCAAGAAATGCTGTTACAGATGTAGGAAGTTTGTAAGTTACGCAAACTGACATAAGTTTCAGTTCTAAGGTTTGTATGAGGATTGCATTTAGACCCTGTCATTATAGACACTTACCTTATTCATGTATGTTAGTCTAAGTTGAAGGAACAGATGAGTGACTCAGACCACCAGTTAAACCAAATCAGAATCCCTGACAGTCAATAGCAACAGGTAGTCGTGATAAGAGTAAGTATTCTACTTTATTCCTACATATTTTATTATTATTTTTTAGGCAGGAACAGACCAAATAATGAAAGTATGGAGGTAATACTAAACATTTGAAGAAGTGCTGAGTGCTGACTTATTTTGATTCCTGAGACTGAATGAAGTATTTTGCTTTAATACATACAATGAACATGGAAGAGCAAAGAAAGTCATAGCAAGTATATTTTAAGGCTTGCCATAATAAATTCCAATTTCTTTGAAAACACTGCATGTGGTCAGTGAACCTGTTCAAATGTTGTCTAGGAAATTTATGTAGTCTCCCACCTGACACACTGTACAACTCCTGCAGTATGCTCAGGTTGGACGTAATTTAAACCCAAAGAACTGCTTTAGTTTCCTGGATTGAAGAAGGAATATTTTGCTTCTTATAAATCGTAAAGAGCTTGAACCCAGGTTTGAAGGATAAATGTGATAAAGTGGTATTCAGGATACTAGCATGTGTAACAAGGGGAACATACACAATTTTAATTGCTTTGGACAGTTGAAGTTGTCAATCTATAATGCTGCACACCACACAGTCAGCCTTGGGCACATCAGTACTCTAATTATAGAAAGTCTGGCTCTTCACCAGTGTTTTAACACATGATTTATTTCCTGTTCAAGTTGTTCAATAGAGTCAGACTTAATTGGTTTTCCAAATGAGTGTTAAAAATATAGAGATCCGGCTTCATTAAGTGGAGGCTATACTTATTAAGCACCACTGAGTTGTAAATCCATGTAAAAGTTAGAGGGTGAGATTTCAGAGCCCTGTGTACAAACCCACATCTTGGTTTGTTTTGCTTAAAAGTTATAATTAATATCTGATAATTAACCCTAGCTGCCTTTTCTTCTTTAAAGAAGTCACAAAAAGCAAAACAAAAAAACCCACAAAAACCTCAAACTAAAAATATTAGAAGTCGGCTAATCTATTTTATTTATGTCATCTGATGCTCACTATTTATCTAAAAGAATCACAGTATTTCTTTGCAATCCCAGTGTACTTTCTTTATTCATAAAAGGGACCAAGCATTTTACTGAGTTTTTTCCTTCTGATTAAAAGATTCCCCCCCAAGCACCTTGCAAACCCAGAATGCATCACAAAAAAAATCACAATTTCCTGTTATTGTGACCTACATTCTGTTTGAGGGCAGTAAACTGGTGCTTCTAATAGCAAAATTACAATTCAAGAGACAAAGAAAGTTGGCAGGTATTCAGAATGTTTTTAAATTCCCATCAAGACAATAAGACGGGGTAGAAGGACTTACCTGGGTTTTTCTCAGGAGCAACTGTAATATATTTGCTATTTTCTTCTGTGTGAGTGTTTTTGTTTTGCTGCGCTGTTGGGGTGGGAAGGATTGCACTACTCCCTTGCATAACTTGCAGAAGTTTAGATTAGATGTAAAGAAGTTCTTTACTGTGAGGGTGGTGAGGCACTGGAATAGATTGCCCAAGGAAGTTGTTAATGCCCCATCCCTGGCAGTGTTCAAGGCCAGGCTGGACAGAGCCTTGGGTGACATATTTTAGTGGGGAAGCAGGGTTGGAACTTGATGATCTTAAGGTCCTTTCCAACCCTAACTATTCTATGATTCCATGAAAAATGTTTTAGAGTAACCAAGTTGCAGACAATATACTTGGTGAGCAGACTAATTGTGGTAGTACATTTCATTAATGACACTGAATGCTGTAATATTTTTTCCTCAATTGCTGCTATATTTAATGAGAAGCAGCACAAGGCATGGCATATTACTGGCCTGACAATTTGTTCTATTGATTTATCATGCCTGTTTTAGTGCTGCCTACCCAAAAGGACTGCAAGACATTTGTCAGATATTTGTGGGTTTTGACTCCTTAGCTTCACAAACATACAATAAGACTACTTCTTCAAGCACTGCCACATAACTAGGTGTTTAGTCTTACATGATGTTTCTTTTTCCTCTTTCCCAAATGCCAGCTATGGTCTTCAATTCAGTAAGGTAGATTAAAGAAACCATTGTAAAGTATCTGAAAAAAATGCTGAAGAAATTAAAACAAAAAAAAAAAGCTAGTAATGTTGTAAAGGGTACCTCTTCCATTTTATAAAAGTTAGTTCAGGCAGCATTTTACATTTTTACACTATTTGTTGTAAAAGTCTAAATATTTCTCCAGCAGTGTGTAAAATAGAACAGAAGAGACATTTGGAGGAAGCAATGCTAATCATTCATAGATTTTTTTCCTTGGGGTGTAACAAGAACAAGACTATACTTCCAAGCAGTGAGTCAGGTGCAAGTGTCATAAATGCCTATTTGCAATAGCTCACATATCATAAATGTAGAAATTACTCAAGTGAAATGAAACATCACAGAAGGTTTTCTACTAAAAGATGCTCATAAAAGCCCTGGACAGGAAAATGAAGCCACAGTTAAAATTTTACAAGGACTGAGTGCAAATTGTAATTAGTAATATGCACAAAAAAATGTGTTCTAAAAGCATGATGATTCACTGGCTGTTAAAATCAACAGAAAGATTCCCCCCATGAGGTCTGCATCTAGAAGCTTCTGCTCACATTATTGTTACCTAAGCTTTTGGCAAAGAGTATCCAGAAAGGTAAGATAGTCTGTGATTCATTTAGCTGCAACAGCATCTTTGTACAGGTTTAAGATAAATTGAAAAATAAATGAATTGAGCCAAAGCACATGCTAGGTCATACAGAACCCAACCCTATCCTGTGATGTTCAGAAATAAGTATTAATACACTGCACAATGCCCATTTGACATAGAAACAGTAGGAAGAATTATATAGGATGTAGGGTATTTTGAGAAAATTCATGCTATTTCTCTGTTAACTAATGTAAGTATAGAAGAGATTTATATTAAAAATATAGTTTAGAAAAACACTGGGATAACCATTTCATTATATAAATTAGATACCTTTGCCTAATTAGCACACTTGCTAAAGTTCAGAGCAGGTGTGGATCCTAGATCCTTGGCAATGTCTCCTGGACCAGAGAGTGCAGCTTTCAAAGCAATGACAAAATCTGTTCTACCACTATAAAAGTACTGTACAGTATCTGAATCATCTCCCAGCTGTATTGGAAACACATCTGAGGCAGTTGCCACAGCTCTTACGTTGTCAGAAAATCTGACTTGGCAGAGAATTTATGATCGGGGAGCTCAATAGGCATCTGGGTGAGTAGTAGTTTACAATTTCCTCTGAAGGTTCAGACGTGTTCCCTGCTTATGAAAATTAACTCAGTCCTTCTATTTTAAGTGCTCATAACTTAAAATATGGCAGAAACTGGTTCTGAAACTCATGCAACAGAAAATTTCAGTAATATCAAACCACCACATCCATCAGAAAAATAGCTTATGGCATCTTAAAAATGAGGTATCTGGAGACATGTTACCTGGCAGACCTCCTCTCCTAATCCGTGACTTAGCAAGTTCTGTTTCACACAACATAGCCCAAAGAGATGGGTCATAGCCACCTGAGGGGCTGGAGGTGGATGACAGACATAGAAAACTGCCCTGATTGTGACTGAAACTAAGTCATGCTGATGCCTTGGACTTACATTCTAGAAGTAGGAATAGATTGACTGCTGAAGTCTAGTTGTTGCCAAAACGTTGTGGTTTTAAGTCTCATATGCTTATAAGAAACAAAGAAATTCTAGAATAGATGTTGTATTTGAAAGAATATTGTAGTGTGACTGTCATTGTGTAGATGTCAAAATTTTCAAGCAGGTAAAAAGCAGTGATGGAATCAAAAGATCTGAAGAAGAAGCATCAGACACAGTTTATCAGAATAGTAATGACAAATTCTGAACTGTAATGCAAAAATGTTTGCCATGGATATACTTAACAGTTGCCTCCTTTCTTTCTATAATCCAAATGAAGAAAAAAATCACCCTACGATGAAAATTAACACTACCATTTCCTCTTCAATTTGTATAATCTATTTAGTGATTATGAATAAGCCTTTCCCTTCAACATTATCCCTAGTATTAGGACTTTGTTGCCATCTCTTTTGGTAAATCTCATAGAAAGTTTAGCACTGCTGTTCATAAATCTCTTTTTTCTATCAGTCCCAGTCCTCATTTGATACTGAGTGACAGTCTTTCAGGATGATGTTTCACAAACCCCTGTTTGTGCTCCTGGCAATTGCTATGTCTGTGTAGGATTACCTTTTCCTGATGTATACAAATGTACTGCTCAGTTTGCCATTAGCTGGGAATGGGGTTTCATTCCTAAAGTCTAGAGAAAAGCTGCAAAGATACACAAAAAGCTACGACATATATACAACAGCCCTAATTTCATCCATCTCTTCTAACTTTTAAAGAACTAAGCTGTGTATTTTCAAGCAGCCTTCCTTAATCTTGAAAATTATATATAATAAACTCATCTTTATTTTATTGTAAATATCCTTTACTAGGCTGTCAATATATTTAAGGTCAATAATCTGGAGTGGAACAGTGCCCTCATTGTATATTTTCTGTCATTGCTTGTCACAGGCATACAGCTTTTGCAATTACCCCTATGTGAAAAAGAGAGTAAATCATATTTCTAATTCAGAGATGGCTGCATAAACCAGTACATCATTGTCATACATTTTCTGTATGAGCTAGTCAGGGGTATGAATTATTTTAAACAAATATTTCATAAATTAACATTCCAGCTTACTTTGAATGTTGTAGCATTCCTGTCTGCCTTGATCAAACCAAAACAGTGATGTAATCTGACAAATTCCTAACTGTAACAGCATCAAAATGTCAGTAGGTTCACCAAAAAAAAACCATTTGTACTTTGAAGAAGTATTTGGATCAGAATCTTCTCTCATGAACCTTAGATTTGGCTGAGTCAGTTAATGAGGAAATTAGACTGTGCATCCAATTTGCCTAAATCAGTAAAGAAGGCACCATTATCAGCTGAAATTGATTAAACTCCTTTGATCCTTACCAGTCAACTATATACATCAGAAACTGCTGCTTTTTCTCTAGGTATAACAACTGTGGTGAAGAGAAGAAAGAAGATATGTCAGTCTGGTGACTGGTTCAACATATGTTAGTTTGCATTGGTGTTTGTATTTTTAGCTCTCAAAGTTGTTTGAGGACCTTGAGTAGGTGGTATCTGCAAGTTTTAAGAAATTCTGGAGAAACTGTTGATCGTCAGTCTCCAATCATGTCTAAGTTAGAAGTTTTGTTAAATTCAACATTATTTCAAAGAAGCAATATAACTTTTTCTTTCACGAGTCAATAGTACCTTTCTTCTAGGTTATTTTTATTATATATTTAAACAGGAATGCTATTAATAATATCATGTGGTGTCTAAGTAAGGTTTAGTGATGTTTAGTAGTGGCTCAATTTGATAAGAGAACAAGCTGTACGTAATTTAACAATGAGGGAAATAAATGTTTTTAATGTATATCTATTTTTAATCTTTTTTATGTAGGAAAAAGAAAAAAGTTTCTTCAGCTGTTTACTACTTGTTGGTACATTAAAGTAAGTTTGGTGGTAGAAGTATATAAATGAATTTCAGTCTTCCATAGGCCTGTTGGTAAATGTGCATACAAGGTTTATTTGCTCATATATCCATGCAGCCATGGTCAAGGAAACAGTACAAGAGAAACTAAGATTCAGACCTACTAGCAGTTTTTACTTTTATGGTAACTCACTAACCTCAAGTTTATAGCTCTGGAGAAATGAGGTGCTTGGACACTTAATTATCTCTAGAAGAAAATTACCAATTGGCTGTTTCTTCAGTTTCTCTGGAATCTGGCACTACATCCTTCTAATTGGCAGTGAAAGCAAGATAGTCTCTGGACAAAAACTTTCTTGTCAACACATGGCAGTGAGAGATGCTTTTGTGGTTCTTGCTTCCTTTTCCTTAATTTATTCTTCCTCCTTAAGTTGTGAATTATTGACTGTCAACAGCACATAATACACAAGTCACAGACTTAGGGGTTTATGTGAACAGCAATCCTCTCATCACTACCTTCCACTTAACTGGGTTTTACATATTTTAACATTAGGTGTTCTGTTTTCTTCAGTATGTCTGCCTTTCTTGTTTATTTACAGTTTAAAACCCCACACTTTGAAAATAATCACTTCAGAACAGCTATATATCATCAAATGAATAGAAGGTTCTAATTATTAATCTAATATGCTGGTTGGAGAAAAGATACATTTGATACATTTCAGAGATTGAGGAAGTGACCAGACTATATTTTTTTCTTCACCATTTTCATCTTACATTTGATGAGCAGATATCTTAGTTGTCACATATTTGTAATGACTCCTTTGCTGCCTTTTACATAGTTCCATATTAGTAAATCGTTCATGTCATAAAAGCAAGACTATCTTTTTCTTTGGTCAGTAGTGTTTCTGAAACTGCTGAGACAGAAGTCTGTTATAATTAAAATGAGTCTAGGCAAAAGTCAACTAAAAAGCTACTGAGATTGAGTTTAAGACAGCTTGGAATTATGAACTGTATATTTTGTCAAAAGTTTCCTACTTAGAGCATTGTCTTTGTCTTTAGTGTTTTCTCTGGTTTGGTTTTTTTGTTTCCTTATTAAGCATGTATTTGCTTAGTAGAAGCGAGAAGTTTGCTAGCTGTGTGAATATTGCATGAAAATCATTAAATGTTTAAGGAAAGCAAATATATACAAACTAAAACTAATTAGTGGTTGAATGTCAACCATTAAATCATTATTTCTTTTTTCAATCAAAAATAAGGAGAAAATTAGCAACTTGAGGGCAAATTCTCTTTGAATGGGCTGCCCACTGAGCTGAGTACTCCCTCAATAGACATTATACCAAGCAAGAGCATTTTTTTAGTCTGAGCTGGAGTTTAATTTGTTCTTTGCATCCCTACTACAAGAAAGCTAATTTAATACTATTATTAAGAAAGAGTCCTTTAATTACCTAAAGCATCTATATGCTGTTTGACATTTTGAGCTGTAACACAGTGCATGGGATAATTGAAGGTTCTGTAGAATAAATATAAGTATCTGAGAGCACAAATATCTAAAAAAAACAATACATGTGTGTTATATAGTACTTGCAGAGCCGTACCTTACGATGTTCTTCCACTTGACCTATGCAGTCACTAACTCAGTTCCATGCAGATGGCCAATGCAGGCCTAAGCTCAGTTTGGGAGGCCCCACAGTTGGGGTCCAGATCAACAGTGTCTATGGCTAGGCATAGCTGTGGCTGAGCTGGAGACAGGCGCTTACGTGGTGTCACTGGTAGAGAGAATGAAGACCCAAGCTAAAATGGGGCTCATGTGCCTATGGTTGGGTGTGTGGATAGAGGCTCCAGATGGAGCTGGTTATGGCCAATAAAGTCTGTAAGTATACCCTGCAATAAAGCCACTTCTTTCACTTACGAGGTGCTCAGACTCCATCTTGACAATATTCCAAACCAGACTAGTCCTGAGAAAATGCTGTGAGCAAGGGGGAGTTGGACTAGACAATCTCAAGATCCAGCCTTCTAGTGTACAGATTTTTGTAATTCTGTGATAGCTAGAAATAAACATGTGATTAAATTTAGGGTAAGCATATACGTATAGGTAACTGCTATCTTTCAATTCACATTATATCTTACCTGTAGTAACTTATAATTTTTCCAAGCCCACAATCCCTAATTGTCTTTTTCTGTTCCATAAAAGTACAACAGAGATTTATATGCAAGCACATATTTTAATGTAAGCTCTTTCATAAAACTTATGATTTTTAAAGGTGTTAGATGAACATTAAAACATGTAATTAATTAAAAGTCAGGCTATACATATACCTACATTCTGGAATTTAGTTTTTACTTCATCAATGTTTTTCCTCAGATTCATATGCATTTGCCAACACTGCACAGATGATACAGTCTTCTTTACATCTCCTTTACATAAGATATTGATGGTGGAAGAATCTAAATTGGGTCACAAGAAATCTTGACTCTCATACTGTGCTCCTGCTGACTCTGTGGACCTCCTGTTGATATCAGTGTGAGTTCTGCATACTGAAAGGATGTAGCGTGTTTGAACAGAGATCAGTCATGTAGATCTAAGAGAATTTTCCTTTACTATACAGTATTGCATATTATGGGATGTTTTGTTTATACATTACATGTTTTCTGATAGCTGAGCTTTACACCTACGTTTAAGACACAATACTTTTCATAACTGTATTTTTATGCAAAATACAGATTTCCACGTGATATTCCCTAACAATACTTGTGCAAGGCATAACTGTCTCCCTTTGGAAAAAGAAAAAAGGCACTGTATAAAAGCAGTTAGCTTTCTTTGCATAGGATACCTGCAGTGCTGATCTGATGCCCCTTCTGGATTGTATGTCTTGCAATATATGTGTTATAGTAATAAGAAATTTACTTAATCCTGCAAAACATATTTGCCACAATTCTGGTGCAGCTCAAATCCAACTTGTTTTAGCAGAAAGTTTTAACTTTCCCCATGCTCCTAAGGACTTAATTTTACTCCTCTTAGATACAAGTTTTCTACTGTACCAAAGTTAATTAGTAGCAAGATATGCTTGAGAAATTTGGCCTCAAAGCACAAACCTAATAAAACTAGTCTAAACTATGCCCGATGATACAGGAATAACTGAAGATTTTAATATCTCTTTTTTTGTATCTGCTTGTCTTTGTAGGTAGCATTTCTTTGAACATGCAGATAAAATAGAGGTGAAAGACTGAGCTACAGTCAGTGTCATTTGATAGAGAAATACAGATATTTTTTTTCCCTATGTGAAAAGTAATGCAAAGACAGGAACGGAGGCATTACCATCATGAGTGCCATTAGTTGTTCATGTTTATTCAGTAGTTTATTTTTGCATTCAGTAAATTTAGTTTAGCTTCTTTTTCTGTAAGGAAGATATTTAACTTAGGACGCTCAGTCAAAACGATGTTGTTTTCTTAATGCTGTTGTTACAAACTCCTTGATTCTGCTGCTTTTGTATTGCTAATTTCCCTATCTGCTCATCTGTTTTTGTTTTGACTCATCTACAGAATTGGAGAAAATACTGGAGTTTTGGGTTTTTTTTTTGTTTGTGAGTTTGTTTTTTTGAGGGAGCAGCAATCTTTAGTTTTCATTTAAAATATAAGAATAAACATTTGTTATAGACACAAAATCTGACTTATGGACAATATGGAGAGATACTAATGGACTGTTTTCTTGTCACTTATCCTTTGGTGTAATTCTGGTGTCAGCACTTGCAGTAGTATCTGCTTCTAAGAAACCAAAACGACCAGAGAGAAGCCCTGGCTAGGTCAGCTAGAATCACAGGCTTGGATGAAGGAGCTGTGTTCTGTGCATCAGCATGTACTTTTACCCTTTCTTTAGGAGTATACTAGCATCAATTTTGGCCATTTGAAATCAACTTGAGCAAAACTTAATATGAAACTATTGGACAGTTAACGTCATTAAAATAGTGAGCTAGCTATAAGGTACAGTTGTAGTTTGGCCAGGAAATATCTTTACAAATCAAACAGTTGAAACCTTTTCTAAACCAGATTTTTTTCTCTTGAATTTGAGACAAATTTTGATGTGTGATAAACTGCTAGATGCCATCCAGACTTCTTTCCAGGTACTCTGCAAATTTAGCTTTCCACACATGGGTCTGCCTTTGATTCCCTTGAAGTTTGCTATGCAAAAAACACCCAGCCTCAGAAGACTGTCATTTGGACTCTCTTCTTGATAGTTACAGAATTGTTCAGGTTGGAAAAGACCTTTAAGATTGAGTCCAACTGTTAACGTAGCACTGCCAAGCCAGTAAATCAATCACCACATCTGCACATCTTCTAAATACCTCCAGGGACGGTGACTCCACCACTTCCCTGGGCAGCCTGCACTAAATGTGTGGCAATTCCTCCGTTACAAAAATTTTTCCCAATATCAAATCTAAACCTTCCTGGGCTCTACTTAAGACCATTTCCTAGTGTGCTATTGCTTGTTACTTGGGAGAAGAGACCAACACCCACCTCAGTACAACCTCCTTTTGAGTAGTCCTAGAGAGCAATAAGGTTCCCCCTGAGCCTCCTTTTCTCCAGACTAAACAACCCCAGTTCCCTCAGTTGCTTCTTGTAAGACTTGGGCGATAGACCCTTGACGAACTTTGTTGCCCTTCTCTGGACATGTTCCAGCACCTCAATGTCTGTCTTGTAGTGAGGGGACCAAAACTTAACATGGTTTTCAAGGTGTGGTCATACCCAATTTTAAACTTTTATGGTTAGGATTTTGCTGCTAGATTTATCTTTTTCATGTTGAATGTTTTATCTGCTTATCGTATGTTAGCAGTGGCAGTCACTTAGGGGTTTACATAGACAAGCAAGCATTGTCGAAATGGGATGAGGCTATATTATGCCTACAGAAATATTCCTATATTCCCTGCATTTTATATTAGAGAATGTTTCTCACTCCTGAAAGGTTTTTATTTATAGCTAGTTCTTTCACTCACTATCTTTACAAACTGCAGTTTCTGTGCATTTCATGAATTATGATCATAAGTTACATTTACTCATTTAAATTTCATGGGTTTTACTCCTGTCTGAAGCCAACGTTTGTGGGGTGTGCCTTGGAGAGAGAAATACTGTGAGGCAGTTATAGGACAGTCAAATGTCTTGAGGCAGTGCTACATTTTGATGTGCTGTAGTTTTCCTTGGCTGAGATTGTCTGTTTCCTGGCTTCCATTGAGCCACTCCAGGGAAAAATGCAGAACTGGAACTGAATCAGCGACCTGTCTGCTTCCTCCCATGCCAGGGTAATGAGCATGCCTATCAGGAGGAGATAGTTGGTCTGCTATTCCCCCTGAACAAGTTTTGCTTTTGCATCTGAGTGTTTTTGCAACTCCTTCACAGGTAATTTCCTCAACCCCAGCACAGAGGTTAGGCAGAAACATACTGTCAGTAAAAGTAAGGGGCTAATCAAGTTACCTTAGGTAGAGAAAAGATTGCTGCAGTTAGAAATTTCTTGCAGCTCACAAAAACACTATTTTAGAAGAAGGAAGAAACATACATCAAAGCTTAATGTAAAATAGTCTCATTTTGCTATGCAAGGCTATTTGACTTAATTAGATGACAAGCTTTATATCAATGAGAAAAAGAGGACATCAAATCTGCATAATATATGTAAGATGCAGTTACAGAAAAGACAAGGATGTTTTCAAGGTACTATCTAAATATCTCACAATTGGACATCCAGGATATTCAAACATATACATGCACAGATACATGTGCTTTAAGGTGCTGTTGTGATCCATGCTTAACAGGAAAGATAGGCATCGTGTGAAGATGCATAGCATAAGATCATACAATTATTTGGGTTGGAAGGAACCTTAAAGATCAACTAGTTCAAACCCCACTGCCATGGGCAGGGGCACCTTCCTTTGTGGGGAGTGCAGTCCTTGATTTTTATTAATTTGTGAGCTTTTACTTTTCCCCCAGGTTTTCTTAACATCACTTTCACTATTTACAAGAATAAAAGGCTAGAAGTTACTCCTGTGTTTTTAATTTTAAGGTTCCAGATCCTTTCATTTTTGTTTTACTATAGTCCTAAAGATGTTTTCCATCCTAAATGATTCTGTGATTCAGCTTCAAAAACTTAAATCCTACAGACTTTTGCTTCCTGCAGGCTCAGGTTGTTACCTTCATCTTTTCTCCTAAACTCTCTATGTTAAAATGGGAATCAGTATTGGAAGCTTTTAACAGTCTTATTCACCACAGAAGGTCTTGAATTAAATTCTAGATGAAAAAATCCTATTGTTGGTTATAAATATGGACACTACAGGATAGAATGTTTCCAAGATATCTGATTCTTAAT
Source organism: Pezoporus occidentalis (assembly GCF_034315485.1). Lineage (NCBI taxonomy): Eukaryota > Metazoa > Chordata > Aves > Psittaciformes > Psittacidae > Pezoporus > Pezoporus occidentalis. The sequence continues at coordinate 1,147,381 of NW_026914829.1, forward strand.
AATGAGCACCTAGCTTACAAGAGGTTGCAGTTTACGTTTTTTGAAAGCAGCTAAGAAACACTGATCATCTATAACATAGCTGACTGATGCATTGATGTTTCTATTGGAACATGCCTTAAAGCAACAACTTTCTAATTTGTATCTTTCTGTTTATTCTAACATTTATATTTAGAATCTAGCATGATTTTGTTCTTACGTTGCTCTATTTTATATAATGGTGATGAAGGTTACATATAAAAAATATCTTCCCAGGTCACCAATATTGATTCGCAAATTTATTATTTGTAAGTTCTATGTAAATGGCTCCCTAAGGTGCTTATGACTAAAGAAAAGAGTTCAAAGTAGTCAAGTAGTCTTTGAAGTAGAAAGGAAATCATAACAGCAGAGCTTAAAGTAGTAGTAAATTTAGGATATTCTACAGCTTGAAGATGATCCTCTGTTATGAGGCTGACTGCCTTCTTTGAAGACTCTGGTGGTGGCAGTGTAATCCATAAGTGGTGGTTTCTTTCTACTCTTCAGTCCTTGTTTTTGTCTGTTGCCTCTTGCTTTTTTTTTCTGGCATGGGTTGCCCATGGGCCACATACCTTCAGCAGTTTCTGCCCCATGGTGGTTTTCCCTCAGCAGCAGTACCCCTCAGAGGTGTTAGCTACTCCAGCACAACCAGGACTCTTGGACCTTCTTTCAAGAGTCCTCAACCATGTCTCCTCCATGATTTAAAATGTTTGCAGGCTTTCTTTAATTTCTTTTTAGTTGTTAATATACCTGGCAACTGAACATATAATAGGGTCTTTACTTTCTTTGCTTGACTCTCAGACCTCTCTTTAGGGAATTTATTTTTCTTTTAAATATGTTAATTCACTGAGGAGCCTGCATTATGTAAGTAGTCTGTGTTTTAAATCCAATTCATTGTATTTGACAAGACTGAAAAATGAAATGGTCATAGTGCCTTTGAGTTTGGCAGGAAGATATTTGATTAGCAGTTATTACTGCAGGTAGTAAATTGATTTTGCAAATGCTTTAGCAAATTTCTTTGAAGGTTGTTCTAACTTTTATGCATACATGACTAGTAGCAGTTCTTAAGATCAGCCTTCAGGCATACATCTTCACAGAAGGCAAAACAAGGGAAATTTTTCGTCTTTTTGAAAGGAAAATTTCACTGGAAAACTTGGGTTTATTGTAAACATGTATTATGAGTAAATGAAAATGCAGGTTTAATTTTATTTCTACTTTCTGTAAATTTCAGAGAAGTTACAGCTTTTCATCATAGTCTCCTTTGATTTTCTTTGCGTTACTAGTTTACTTTTATGCCAGTATCCATCAGGAATGGTTATACAGACATCATAAGGCCTATAAACTCTCTTGATGGCATTTTGTGAGTAGAAAAATGCAGGATTACAAAAAACTGTTAATCTGAAATATATTCACAGAAAAATCTAAAGAAACAAAACCCCAAAATTAAATTTTATTTTAATGGAAATGTAAACAAGTATTATGAAATAATCTTGACTTTTAAAAACACTAACCAAAAACAAGTGTTAATGTAAGAAACAAGCTGAAAATTCTACACAGCTGTTTCTAAGGGGTGAAACATTTGATTTTCCTGGTCACATTTAATCTTACTACCCTCTGAAATGTAATGTTAAGGTATACGTATAAATAAGCATTTAAGCAAGCAAATTTCAGATTTATATGTATCAGTGCTCCTGTCTCAGTCCTGGTTGTAGTCATCCAATAATGGGAGATAATTAATATGATGTGAGGTTAATTTAAAAGATAAAATACAGCTAAAAAATGACAATATCACAATATTGGCAGAAGACACATCACTGTTATTCCCTTTGGATGAAATAATTAAAAAACACAAAACCCTATATTTAAATAACAGATATGCTTAGATAAATCACAGTTTAGTAACAAACCAGTTAAATTTTTCCTTCAGATAATTATCGTGAGATACGGTCAGTTCTCAGACAACTGATGGACACCAATAATTGTTATACTAACTTTTTCATCATCTTGCAATCTTACTAATTTATTTGGGTTACTGTTATAAATGTGTGATCAAAAAACATTAAATGAAGGTTTGGAAGACAGCCCACACCCTTACATGTTAGTGAAATAAGGAATTTTTTTGACAAAGCAAAAGAATACTCTCTCTGTCAAGTTAGCTTTAAAGTATTGAAATCATAAAGAATAAGTTTGAAAATTCATCTAGTGTTATGAGATAATGGGAAAATCATAGGAGGGTAGACTGTAATGAACAAAGCCACTCACTTAACCTCATCAAGACAGAAATGTGTTTCAGTGCAATCTTAAAACAACTTTTTTCAACAATAGTTTTCATATTCTGAGGTGATATAAGGCTCTTATTATTGGCTGCAGACTTCTAATCATGGATCTTGAAGTGATTTAGTTGGTGAAGCTGTTTGAGAAGATATTCCTAAAAGGTTTATAAAACAGCCTTTCCAATAGCATCAAATCTGCTTTTAAAGCTGATGTAAGCAAGAAATTACTCATATCATTTGTGTTGGTGATATGATCCAAGTAATTCTGAAGTTTTTTTTCTTTGCTCTGACACAGATTTTCACTTTGAACATGTTAATTACATTAACACTTTTAAATTCTGGTTTCTGCATCTGTATAACAGGGATAGTGTTAATTAGTTATATCACTGGTTTGCTTGAAAGTTGAGTTCTTTGATGCATTCAACAGAATCAGTATAGTTATATTAATATGATAGTTTGTGAGTATAACATATTTTTTCAATTTCTGAATTAATACCTGCTTACATTTTCCTGATTTTAAAATGCAAAAATTCCCACTTGTTTTTCTGGGTTTGATGCACATGAGCAGTACATGAGAGATTTCACACTTTTCTTAGGAGAAACCACACTTAGCTCAGTGGATAACTTGTTGTTCGTATGCTGTAACTTCATAAAAATAAACAGACCAAAATATCAATGACATTTCTACCATGTGGACTGAAAAATCCGAGGGATGGATTAGTCATGCAGAAAAATACTTTTCTACTTGTCATTTCTGTGATCAATGCTAGTTTCTGTGAAAAGCAGAGAAGCTGATTCAGGAAACAGAAATACGCAATGGGTTTTGCTTTCTCAGTGAAGGGGAAAGCAAAAGCAAACTATGATGTACCGCATCTCTGTGAAATTAACATTTCAAAAGAAAATTAGAATACTATCTGTAAGCAAAGCCTTTACAGATATATTGTATACTTAAACAATAAGATTTAAATCTTAAATTAAAAGGTATTTTGAGAACGGAAAGCAAGAACTTTAAAAGATTGCTATTTCCAGTCTTTTTCTGTGTCAAAATACTGTGGTCATCATCCTAGTTGCAATGTTCTCAAAACTTTCGTATACTTGCTTGAGTTTTGCTCATTTATGAGTAAATAGGTATAATTATTTATGAAGCTCATTATGGATAATTATGATTTACAGTCCTGAATTTTCTTCTGCAACTAGAAAACTAAGGAATAAAGAGGAGGTGCATCTTTCTTCTTAAAATGCTAATGAAGGAGAATAGATAAATTCACCATTGAGTTCTCTTTCTACTCTAATGGCTGTTAACATGTAAAACTGGACCATGGACTGAAATCTGAAACTTTCTTCTCCAAGAGTATGTCCCAAACCCAAATTTGGATAGTCATGCTTTCTTTGGCAACTTCTCTTCGCTGAATTAATCTTTGAAATTGGGAGGAGGAGGGGGGGAGGGAGCAGGAGTTACATGTAACTAAGGAAGAGTACCAGTAACACAGAATAGCTTAAAGCCTAGTTGTAGCGATAACCATTCTTATTAGAAATGTAGCTTCAGGCCAAAAGAGGGTTTGTACCACGTTTGGCAGTTCACTGCAGTATTGTGGTATTGAGCATTTCTGGAAAAAAACTAGTGGTATCAGCTGTGTTTTGTGGGCAGACTGATCAGAAATGTATGTATTAGATATTCTTGCAGCATGCCAACTGGCTCAAAAACTTCCGGTATGATGCGTGAGGAACTTCTATTTAATAGACACTAATTAGGAATTAGTAGTACACAGTTGCTGAGCTGCTCAGCTCTGCCAAGGCTGAAGCTACAAGCCTGCACAGAAGAAATGTTTTAGGATTATAAATCTCAATCTTAGGTGCTTCAAGACTTCAGACTTGATATTTGTAGTTAGCCTCAGTTTTAGAGGACCAGTGCTTAAGACAGCTCCCAGTTCAAAACACTAATGTAGTTACACCCTTCATCTCCAAGTGAATCTCCCCATTTAGGTTCTGTTGTGCTGCCTGGGCACAGGTTCTTATGTCATCTGAGGACCCTACAGCCTTCAAGACATCCACAGCAGACCAGTGGTGTCACACAGGATCCAGGAGAGACCTCTTCTCTGCTGGACTAGGAGGCAAAAGCCAGGATATGCTAGGATGTCTAACATGACAGTAAATACCTTTGTAGCTGCTGAGTTGAGCTCTCTGATTTGTGGTCAGGTGTGAGGCACCTAGTTTTCACACTGGCACCAAAATGAGTTAGTCTTAAACTAAGTAACTCCACTAAATTGTGCTTTTGACCTCCAGCAGGCTCTGATAAGAAAGACCTCTTCCAAGGAAGAAAATTGTGTTGCTGATCAAAATTTACTTCAATCTAAAATTTTTACATTGAGGGTTTTTTTTTCCTTATATTATAATCCATATACTCTACCCATATACCCATACCCAATAAAGCTACCTGTATTACCAAGTCAGTTTTATATTGTTGATTGCATTCGACTTTTTCACTGCACATCTTGTAATACAAGAAACCTTTGGATCCTCAGACACTACAGGTGGCAAAATGGACACGAAGAATGCTACTTTTAATTTATACAAGGAATATTTTCTGTTATGTTGACTGCTCTGATTTTCGTTCTTGTGTTGACTGCACATACATTCATTAGTCTGCCTCAGGGTCAGAACTGAGATACAGCCTTCTTCAGTTGGCAGGATAACTACAATTCAAAAGCTGAAGGCTTGCTTTTGATCACCTGTGATGCAACCTCTAATGTTGACTTGAATACTAATAAATTAGTATTGTTTCAATAATGCTTACCATTAAGTGCTATATCTTGTAATTCTGAGCCAGGTTCTAGGCTTCTAAGATGCTCAGGGTGATGCTAAGGCGTTTACTCCAGCCTCTTGCCAGTAGAGTTCTTGGGACTCAGCAGTGTCAAATATTTTCATGAGCCTGACTTGGATAATTCTTATGATAACATAGGAAAAAAGAGACTAGTGACAAAAAGAGTCAGCTTCCTTTTAATCCATATCCCCATAAGTGAGAAACTTGTTTCAGTCAGCAAGTACATTTTTATGTATTTATTTCCTGGAGTGTTTTATTATCTTCAGAGTTCAGAACTGAGTTTTACAAACTTAGGCAACAGAACTTATTAAACTGAAGGAAAAAAAAAAAAAAAAAAGAAAAAAAAACAACCAAAACCAGGGAGGAGAATTAAAGCTTTTTTAACTAATATTTTGCTGGTTTATGTAATCACGTGTGTATTTTTACAGTGGACTAATTCCTACTTTTGTCTGGGGAAGCTTAGTTCCCTGGATTTTTTATTTTAAACCGAACCAAATGCTGTAATGAAGCACAAAGTGCTGACACGGCCTCTGTGAGTCATGAAGGTGTTTTTTTTTACATGGATTCCTGAGACCATTACAATCATGGATAAATCAATGTCTTTATATTCTCCAGTGCATTAACAGAACAAGGACATGCCAATGAGGAGATAATACTGCCATTGTGGAATAGTGGTCTACCAGATGAATAGTTAGTGATGAAACATTACCAGCATAAACCATCTCTTTTTAGAAAATTTTGAGGCTTTACAGAATTGTGACAGTATCTTCAATCTCTGTCATTATAGCTTGTAAGGTGAGAATTACGTTTTGCTCATTTTTTTGATATTCTTGCAGAGTCTAAGTTGGCTGGCCTTGTCTCTGAACTGATAGTGAAAAAATGCATCCATATGCTTCTCCCTTTCTAAGCAGATGATGCCAACTTATATTCTTTGACTTTGTTATTTAGCTATGCAAACTTCATCCTTCAGTACTTCCAGAACTGACGTTGCGGCTTTTTTAGCTTGGTACAAAGCTGACACCTTATGTAAATTTCAAAGAATTCCATTTAAAAAATCTTTTTAATATTTTTGCTCTTTAAAACAAAGATTATCTGAGAAACACATAGATTTTTATCTTACTCGAGGCAAGGTAATACCACAGCATAAAAAAAGATAAAGGTGAGTGTATGAAGAGCCGAAACAATGTTTAAAAGAACATAGTAACTAAGGAATTACATCTTTTCATTCCATTCCTACTTTCTCTTTCTGAAGGGGAATTTATTAATGGATGTAGCGAACTCTATTTCATACCATGAAAATATCCCTGTATACAAGTAAAGTACAAAGAAACAAACAAGAAAAGCTGAAAGCTGTATCAGTAGAAATAAACAGTCTAAAAGTATTTTATGGCATATATGGAAATACAATTGAGGATATGACCTGAGAGGCAGGTCAGGATGTAAAGCTTCTTTTTGCAAAAATTCTGAAAGAGGAACTAGAAATTACACCTCACCAGAGATTTAAGTGTCCTGGGTTCAGCAGTCACAGTCATTTTTGTCCTTCTTAGTAGCTGGTACAGTGCTGTGTTTTTGACTTTCAACCTGAGAACGACACTGATAACACCAATGTTTTTAGTCGGTGCTCAGTAATGTTTACTCTGACCAAGGACTTTCTGAGTCTCTGCCAGGGGGAGGGGAAGCCAGGAGGAAGCAGAGACAGGACACCTGACCCAAACTAGCCAAAGGGGTATTCCATACCACAGCATGTCATGCCCAGTATATAAACTGAAGGCAGTCACCGGAAGGGCTAGATCGCTGCTCAAGTCAGGCTGGGTATTGGTCTGTGGGTGGTGAGCAGTTGTATTCTCTTCCCTTGTTATTTCCCTTATCATTATTATTATTGGTGGTAGCAGTAGTGGTTTGTGTTATACCTTAGTTATGGGACTGTTCTTATCTCAACCCGTGGGAGTTACATTCTTTTGATTCTCCTTCCTGTCCCTCTGGGAGTGGGGGAGGAAGGGGGGGAGTGAGCCAACGGCTGACTGTTTCTGGGTTGCTGGCTGGGCTTAAACCACGACGTTTATAGTTATAATGACCATCACTTTGTGCCTTCCATCCTTTTTAGTGAGCCTCAAAAACATGTACACATGGTTTTGTATACAGTGTATACAGTTGTATACAATGCAGTTGAATAAAAGTGATGCAAATATTGCTGGTGCCCAAGAGCAAGATAAGTGCCTGAGTGTGTGTATATAAAGATATGTATATGAATTTATGTGTATATTCCTTAATGTATTAATAAACTGTGTTGTCGTCATTTAAGCCCAGCTGATAACCCAGAACCACACAGCCACTCACTCACTCCCCCCTTCCTTCCCACTCCCGCAGGGATGGGGAGGAGAATCAAAAGACTATAACTCCCGCAGGTTGAGATATGAACAGTCCAGTAACTAAGGTATAACACAAACCACTGCTGCTACAACCAGTAATAATAATGATAAGGGAAATAACAAGTCGAGAGCATATAAAAATAAAAGGGGAAAAGAAAACAATAAACACAAGTGATGCACAGTACCACCCACCCACCACACACCAACTGATATACCCAACCCTACCCAAGCAACAATCTGCCCTTCCAGGTAACTCCCCCTAGTTCATATACTGGGCATGATGTGGTGTGTTATGGAATACCACTTTGGCTAGTTTGGGTCAGGTGTCCTGACAGGTGTCGGCTTCTTGTGCCCCTCCTCCCTGGCAGAGCTTGAGAGACTGGAAAGTCCTTGATAGGAGTAAACATTACTGAGCAACAACTAAAAACATTGGTGTGTTGTCGACACTGTTCTCAAGCTAAAGTTGAAAATACAGTACTGCACCAGATAGTAAGAAGGAGAAAAATATCTGTTACAGCCAAACCCAGGACACAAGAACCTGTTCATTATAAAAGCTTGTATTTCTACAGTGCAAAGCAGTATCAGGTATTACTATTGCAGTGGACAGATAGAAATTTTGCTCTTGGTTTATAGGAGCTCATAAAAATCCTGAATGGCACCTTTTCTAAAACATTGGTGAGTGTAGCACAGAACAGTGAAGTTGATATGATAATTCTGGAGGTGGCTGGTCTCTTCTCCCAAATAACAAGTGATAGGACAAGAGGAAATGGCCTCAAGATGCATCAGGGGAGATGTAGGCTGGATATTACGGAAAATTTCTTCACTGAAAAGGTAGTCAGGCATTGGAACAGGATGGATATGGTAGAATCACCATCCTTGGAAGTGTTTAAAAATAATGTAGATGAGGCCCTTAGTGACATGGTTTAGTGGTAGACTGGGCAGTCCTGGATTAACAGTTGGACTTGGTGATTTTAAAGGTCTTTTCCAACCTAATTAATTCTTTGATTCTATGCTTTCTGTGATTCAGTGCATGTTAAAATATTCCTGTATCCAAAATCTTGTTAGATTGGTAAATACACTAAAATAGTTGAAAAAAAAATTGTGATGTATTAGTAAAAATTAAATTGTAAACTAAAGAGATGGACTAAAAGAAACACTGAGATTCTCCAGATCCATTTTCAGTTACACTGTTGAACACCATCAGTAGACAGCACAACTGGAGCACTCGTGGCCAAGGATGATCTGTGCAGCTTTTGGAATCCAGCCCTAGGCATGGTTGAGAAGATTGCTGAGCTTTGCTTTTGGTGTCTTGCTTGGGGCATTTAGAGTAGAAAAGGTATTGTTAGACATGAACTACTAGTTCTATATGATAAGTAAAGATCAGTACTGGACTGATTGGCAGTCCAACAATATTTTTAACATTTTTGTGTCGTTTTGTTTTGTTTTTTTGACAGGCTATGTCAGGAAAGGTCAGAATCACTGTTCTGAGATGAATAGTCTCTCAATGAACAGGACTGTTGATCTTTTTTACCTTTTCTCATGCTTTTTCTATCTTTTTATTTGTTTGCAAACATTAGAAGAATAAACTTAGAGACTCTACTTAGTGTTTTCGATATGTCAACTTTACCTGATTCTGTGTCTTTAATGCACTTAACTCATTTAATGTATCAAATATCTGGTCCATTTTCTGAATTATCAACTATGAATGATAGTTGACAGGTAAAGACTAAGCTAAACCAACATGATTACAGTTCATGGTAGAGTGTAGCATTCAATAAGGGAAACTGTTCTTACTATTCCTCCTTCCTTCACGTGTCTTGCCACAATCTGGGATCATGATGCATCCCTATTTGCAGTATGACAGTCAGGCTGCATCAGAGACTAGAAATGTGCCATACATAATAACAGGGTTTTCATTCTGTATTTAGTATGGATTTTGTTATTGTGATCCATGTTTGCATCACTTCAATTACCTTAAAAATCTGCAAATTCAATCTCGTGAACAGCATGAAAACTTGCTGAGTAAGCTGAGTGTCTTGCTATGAAAGCCATATTCTGAGTTTTGTATGGACTTCCTGTGATTTTCTCGGTTGATTTTTAATGGAATAATATTTCATCAGACTTTAAGTATTTAATTCAAGCAGGTCATCTATCAGCACCTGAGAGCCACTTAGGTTAGAAGGCTTTCACTTTAGGGGGCTTGTCATAGTATTTGACACTCTTGATCCAATCAAGATACGATCAATTTTGATACGATCAAAAAGAACAGGACATCTTTTCTGGTATATCTGTTTTCTGGAGCCAAGGAAAAGAAAGGGACCTGTATAAGGTTTCTATGCAGATTTGGGGCTTCTGGATTGTTGCTGTGCTATCTGCTGAGGAGTATATATCTGTGTTAGGATTGCGTTTAACTTTGAATCTTTATAATTATTTTTTAAATAAAATGGAATAATAGAACACAGACATCTGAGACTACTGGGTTGGGAGAATGCCTCTCACTGGTAGAGTGAGATATATTTAGTCATATGGGATAAAGTTAGCAGAGGTGTCTGACACAAAGATCTATTAGGCTGTCACACAGTCTCCCAAGAGAACTGATGAATGAATCCCTACTACTGCAGTGTTTAGAATTTGATTAGAGAAAGCACTAGAAAATGTGCTGAAAGGAGCAATCATATTTGACAGGAACTCCTAATAGATGATCTGTTCTTTTTGGTCCTTAATTTCTCTAATTGCATGCTTGAACTTGAGGGAATAACAATTTAAAGACTACTTACAAGTATCTCAATAAGTATTAACCACTTCTTACTGTTTTGCTCATTATTATATTCACAAATGAGAAGTCCAATCACATTCTGAATGTTTGCTTTTAATTATACCTGGCCTTTCTGCAGTAATTCCTGTACAAAATTGTGCTAGTTAAGTTGATTCTTCTTGTGTATCTCTTAAATCCAAGATGAAAATTTTGCATTACCTCTAAACCTTCCATTTTATAGCTCATGCTAAACTATATTTCCTCATTTGCCAATATCTGTTAAAAAATGAAATATTGCGGTTAGGATGATGCTGTGAGTATGCACTTTTTTTTTATTCCTGTATAGTGCATAGGACCAAGAGGAATTTCCAGGAACAAATTCGTGCAAACATGATTAGCAGAAACAGTGCAAACATTGCTGCATTCACTGTAAGCAGCACTTGTATAGTAAGTTTAATCATTGTCATAAGCAGAAAAACAGTTTCATCAGTGCTGCAACTGTTACCAACTGAAGTTTTAGTTTCCTCATAGTTCATAATTTAAAATCTACTTCTGCTTTTCATAGTAAGTTTAATTATTCCAGCTCTTCAAAATTTAAGTTTAAATTAAATAAAGTTTGATCAGTTCAAATACATAAATTGATGACACACGCTGTTCAGGTTGCAACTTGACAAATCAAAGGTGTCATGGTGAAATACTGTTTAGCTGTATGGCTTAAAATAATGACAAATAAGAATTGCCATTGCTATGTCTTCTAAATACTGTCTTACGGTCTTTTATAAGATAAGAAAAATAAATATAAGAGTTAAAATATTTATGCAATGAATAAAATAATGGGAAATGCATGAATTATACTGTCTGAATTTATTTTCAGAATTTTTTTCTATGAAATTAGATTCTAGGAAATATGTGATAAACTATCTTTGCAACAATCTAGGGCAGCTGGAATTTGATTCAGCAAGAGATGTAATTTTGAAAAAGGTGGAGGGTGTCTGGCAAAGATTAAGATATAAAGATTCCAACATTAATGCCTGAGCTCTCATATATGCTCAGGATAAATAAATATTTGCTGTGTTATTTTGAGCACTTTAAACTATTTTGTCTCTAATTCCACTGTGAAGGTTTTTTACTATCTTGTATTATTAATTAATGGAATTGTTAACTGTTAAATATATTTAAATAGAGGGTAAAAACAGATCAAAAACAATGGGATTGCACGGACAATTAACCTATGTATTTTCCTTTCTTGCAATAGAAAATGTAAGGCTATTTTTGTAGAGCTTTCTTCTTTAATGCTGCAGTAGAAGTGGACAGATCTCCTAGCTGTTAATCATGACACCAAGTCTTTTCCTGAAGGAATTCTGTAAATTCAAAGGCATGGGCAGTTCATAGAATTTGAGGATGCATTTGCAAGTGCGCATTATCTTGCATTTGGTCAAGTTGTATTTAATCTGCCTATTTCCAGCATTAATAATATATCAGAGTGAAGTTTGATTTAAAATTCAACGCAGGTCAGAGTCCTGTAAAGCACTTGTCAAAGCATTTCTGCTCTTTGCTGGTACCTCAGCATTTACTTGCACATTTACAAGCTCTGAGATGGATCCAGTAGTACAGTGTTCACGGGTTGGGAAAAAATAAGAGAACTCCTTCGAATTGTCAAGCATTCAAGACCTGGAAATTTCATTTCCTATGTTATAGTAAAGCTTATTTAAGGTTTAAATGGTTTGCTTTTAAGGCATTGTGTCTAGCAAGTCAAACTGTTGTGAAATGCTTTCAACCATCGATAACTTGCTAAATGCAGACAGAATTGTCAGTGCTTAGTAGATACTTGCACTGATTCCTGTGTCAATGATACAAGAAATCTTATTGCTCCATAGACAGATTTTATGTCTGCTCCATCTATTGGTTATACAGCTAGTGGAGCATCAGGATGCACAAGGATTTAACCATCTGCTTTGCTTGAAGTGTTGGAAGGAGAAAGATATGGTAGAGATTAAAACCAACAGTGGGTGTATTACAGCCCATCCTCCCTTGGCAGCCAGAGGCTGCTTTCAACTCTATTAATTTCAGTTCATGTGAAAAGTAAATCTTTCATTTCAATGTCATTTATGTGATACGAAAGTCTCATTTCTACTAGGTTTTCTTTTACATATTAATTCCATTCTAATTTTCTTTTTCAGTACACCAAAATGTATTTTAAGTGTTATTTATTCATTTTATATTTAGTTAGAAAATTAGGGGGAGGGGGTAAGGGGAGGAGTGGGAGAAACCTAAGCCTATATTTAGGAGAGTACTCAGCAATTTCTTGAAGTATCTGAGATTCTGTTTTCTGCCACTGCTTTGGCACTGCACAGCTACATGCTTCAGTGGCTCCAGCCCTATTTTTATTCTGCATACAATCAATTTTAGGACTTCTGGGTAGTAAACTTGTTTAGTTTGACTCATTCTTATTAGCCTAATTGTTCAAGGTTTGCTTTTAGTCTGTTGAAATATGACGACATGAATAGCTCATTTATGTTCCCTGCTTTGAATCTGCATAATTTCGGTGGCTGTGATTATACTGAAATTTCAATCATATTTCCATGACTATATAAAACTTGTTCACTTCTGTTTTACTATTCAGTTATAAAGGTGTTCCCATTGCTGGTATGTGAAGAATAAGACTGATTTCATTAAGATGTTGAATTTGTTAAGATTACTTCATTGCCTTTGGCAAGCACATCTACATGGGGTTGTCTCAGCACTGTAGACTCTAGTTTATATATTGCACTTATGAAGTCCATAACATAATGCTCTGATTTTTCAACTGATTAGTATTCCCATTTTAATTTCAATGTTATTTTTACTACTATTATTTATCACTTTGATGGATATAGTGCCGCTTTAGTTGTCTTTCAGTTCATCTTCAAAGTGCTTGGTAGATCTCACTAGTGCAGGGGATAAATATCATCTTCAACAAATTGATAATATCTAGTTTTTCTTTCTGACCCTGAAGGAATAGCTGAAGAACCCAAGGCCAGGTATAATAGCAGGCATACATACTAATGGAATAATTTAGTCAGGATTTCAGTTTCTAAGCATAAATTATGATTGTGGGAATCCTTGCTTAGCAACAAACTAACTTCCCAGGTACTTCAGTGAGATTCATCTACTCCAACTGCAGGTTTTCAACATTGCATAATCCAAATTTAAAGTAATTACGGGTTTTAGTCCTCTTTGTAGTTGGTAAAGGGAAATTGCTATTTGAGTAAATTGCATGGAATTAACATATTGAGATGTGTTCCTCTACACCCACTCAGAGCTGCCCCACCTTAGAATGACCTGAGGACTTAGCACCAAACTCAGGAGTGGCGGAAGGCAAGTTCTTCCCTTTGCAGCACTCTAGAGAGCTCAGCTCTCATGGATCACTGTGAACACACTGTGATGGCACTGTCTGCCACATTTTTTTAAAAGGAACCACTAGAGAAGGAAGTGACAGCAGTACAGGTCCAAGTATAATAACTATGATGATTTAATCATCTCTTCAGGAAAATCTTAATTAAGCTAAACAGGCAGTATGACTAGTCAAGTCATGCATCTGGGAAGAGAATGCTTCCAAGATGTTTTTCTCTATTTTCTCTCAAGTGTCCCATATACAGTAAAAGAAGTGTGACTAAAATTCCATAGTCATTAGCAATTCCTGAGTTACAGGTGTATGATCAGTCACATTTGACACTATCTGAGATGCCTGAAGAGAATGCCATCTGCTTGAGATGCTATTCTGACAATCCCACCCCTCCCCACACATCATTCACAGTGTTCTGATTGCATTCTGGGTCTCAGGTTGCTTCAAAATTAAAGCGTAGCAGCACTGACTTTTACAAGCTCAACTTTCTCTGAGCAATAAATTCCTTCAAACGATGAACTAGTGTACATACCTAAAGGTTAGTTATCTAAATTTAATACATCTGCCCCAGGTTCTGTTTGTTTATAGTACACTGGAAAGAAAGTTCTCATTTGGAGAGCAATTCAGCTTGTTCTCAAATAGGTGTCAAAAGTATGTGGGATGAATTACCCTCTAAAAATGTTTTATTTCTACCCTATGATTCTTATGGGAATTCCTTGCTAGGTTAGTGGTAGGTAACTGGCTTTTAGCCTTCTAAACTAAAGTGGTAAGAACGTGTGAGAAAATACAGATGTGGACAAGTCACAACAGAAAAGAGAGTGAAGGAAAAGGAAATAGTGGAGACTACAAAGACTCCTTTTACTGGGAAACAACTGGGTTTACTTAGAGTTGCAGATAGGGGTAGATTTTTATACCCTCACCTTCTCTGAGGTATAGTACTAATTTTTGTGTACAGCGGGGTGTAGCTATTGAGAAAGGTTACCCTGGTTCTCTGGCTGCAGACATTTTTCTTGTACTTTGCCAAATAGAGTTGTATAACTCAATTTACTATGACTTACTGTTATTTGTGATTTGCTTTTTTTTTTTTTTAATAAAAAAGTCTAGATATTTTGCAGTTAGCTACTTTAGAAGGATTTGGGCTATCTTATATATATAAAAATAGTTTTTACTTCCTTACAAAGTATTTTATCAAGTATTACCAAGGCATACATAAAATATTGTGACTTTTCATTAGAACTATTAGAATTATTTCATCCTAGGTTTCCCAGAGTGGAAGCCTACCATTTTTCAGAGCATGCTGTGAAAATTCTATTTTCCAAGGCTATTCAGAGAAGAGGTGATTTAAACTTGCTGCATTTGAGTGTGGGCTGTTATTGTGTGAAGTAGGAAATTCATGTTTAAAGAGATCGGTTTGCATTAGGTTATGATACCCTTGTTACTGATGATATTTATTTTGTTTGTGTATCTAATATTTGTTTCAGCATCTGAAACTCGGAGAGGATTTGAGTAAATCTAAAGAAATAAATCTTTCTCAATGATGCCTTGGGCATTGAATCAAATTGATACTTAACATTTTCTCAGGTAGTAGAATATAAGCTTTTTTTCCAATTATGTCCCTTTTATTCTTCTACATCCCTTTTTTCCCTGACTACAATTTCTTTTTATCAGTGATAGAATAGTGTGTATTTGCTCCTGAAGTGAGTGTTCAAAAATGCTAAGTTTATGTGCTATTCTGGGATTCTTCAGAGAGTTTTTCCTGTCTTCACATTGTAGGCAAAGACTCGTAAATCATAGAATCACAGAATGGTTTGGGTTGCAAAGGTCCATCAACTAGTTTCACCCCCCCTGCCATGGGCAGGGATGCCTCAAACTAGACCATGTCACCCAAGGCTCTGTCCAGCCTGGCCTTAAACACTGCCAGGGATGATGCATTTACCACTTCTTTGGGCAACCCATTCCAGTGCCTCACCACCCTAACAGTAAAGAACTTCTTCCTTATATCCAGTCTAAACTTCCCCTGTTTGAGTTTGAACCCATTACCCCTTGTCCTATCACTATAGTCCCTAATGAAGAGTCCCTCTCCAGCATCCTTGTAGGCGCCCTTCTGATAAGGCTGCTGTGATACTTAAATATGTTCATTTTCACTTTATTTTTTTTTTTAATTTAGCTATATTTTAATATTTTCCTTTTTCATTATTTATTCTTTTTTAATTCTAAACTATACCAAACCCCCTAAAAATCATCCAGATTTTTTAATAAACATTGTTAGCCTTTCTGTTCCTTTATCTTTGGTTAAGGATGTAGCACTGTAAGGCCAGAGCAAATCCTAGTCATTGAAAGACTCACTTTCCTTTCCCCTGACACAAAGTAAAGAGGTCTTTTTCATATGTTTCAGAAAGATATTTTAATTAGAAATACCTGAGATAAAAATACCTTGGCATAAAATCCTACCCTAGAAATGGCTATCAGTTTGACTATTTCTAGCAGTTCCTCTTGTTTCATATTCTTCAGTTCATTCCAGTAAGATTTTTTCTTCTGAGTGGTGGCAGCTACCATGTGTAAAAAGTCTCCTCACAGAGGAAAAGTCTTCCCAGGCAACCAACCCCAACCTCTTGGGTAGCCTTGAAAATTAAACCTCATCAGTAACTTCAAAGGTTCAGAGGAACCTGTTTCTCCTCAGGTCCTGCCTGTCTATGCTCTCATTGACCTCTTCAAAGAATTGTGAAGATTTAGGGAAGTGCTTTCCTCCCTTCCACTGAAACCAGGTGGCTTGACCCTATCAACTTTGTATACAATTCTAATAGTCTGATGAGAGTGGAGGTGGATTCTCCAGTGGCAGACATGGATCAGATCATGTCCAAAGTCACTTTACCTGAGATTTCTGCTTGAAAAGCACAGACCTCAATTAAAAGGAATTACAGTTTACAGGGTGGATGGTTTGTTAAACACATGTGAAGATTTCTGGTGAAATAAATGAAATTATAGAAATTACAGAAGAAGAAAGTCACATTCAAAAAACTGCAGTGTGGGTAATCAATCCTTTTTCCTTCAGTGAAGTGGTGATATAGCACTAGTAACTTAGATTGTCTAAGAGGACAGCTCTGTTCCTATCAGCATACGTATACAGAGTGTTTATCAGTTTAATATGGTTGGTTGGTTTGGCTTTAATAAGAGAACTAACAGACCTAGAGAGTGCATGAAGGAGTCTGACTCTATTGCGAATTAAAAGATTGCAATGCATTTGGAGAGGGCATCCTGGGTTATGGTCTCAGGATTTATAGAGAACTGCTCTTGGAAGCACTCTCCTCACCACACACAGAGTGTAGAATATGTGAATTTGAACATCCTCAAATTTGTAGCTTCTGGATCTTAACAGGATCTACATGAGACCTGAGTATTTCATCTCTCAAAATGTGCATGGAAGAAATACTTTCAAACATTAAAGTTGTAGGTTCTGGGGAGATGAAGGTTAAAGAGAAGTTTGAGGCACTTCAAGGATGTGAAAGCTGTTTTGGATCTCAATTCTAGATGCCTAAAGGCTTCTTTGGGACAAGGGTGTCAAAGAAAAAAAAAAAGCTAGTATGTACTTTGCAGAAATAGTTCACCTGTAGTATTAGAAGATAATTCTGATACAGGTGAACACAAATAAGAAAACATAATCCAGAAAGTATTTTTTCTTTATTATAGATACATTATGCATTTTTCTTTTGTTTTCCAACCATTCCACTTGAACCATTTGCACTGTATTGACCCGCTCTGAGCCTTCAGGGAGGCTGTTACAATCTGTAACATGAACCCACAGAAATGTCAGATATTAACAAGTGTTCTCTGCCCTGCTGTTGCTGAACATTAATCCACCTCAGGCATCAAGAAACTGAGAAAACTAATTCGTAATTGTTGCCCTTCCTGTTCTCTCATGTGGTGCGTAAGCATGCTGAAATGTCTTTCCTCTAGCTACTCAGCTTTATACAGGAATTTGCATCACCCTCATCTTCACAATAGCAGGATCTCACCCAGTAGCATACTGATCAATGTGACTAACATCTATCTTCTGTGGTTCATTGTTTCTCTTATCCTGTCCCCAGAAGCAAGATTGTGTATTTAGCTGAATGACGTTAAATATGTTGCTGTAGTCTGCAGGGATAGGTGTTTAACTGTACTTTTTGCTCTGAGTTTATATTAATGAAGGCAAGTCAAACTGATGAGCTTCCACCTAAAATGGAAGATGAGGTTTTTGAACACTTCAAATTCTGGGAAAGGCTGTTCCCCAAAACAGGACTCTCCCTCTTCCTCAAGAAAAGCTTTCCCTTACTGCAAACTGATGTGAATGCCTAAGAAGTAGTCACCATCCAAAGTCCTGTCCTTCTTTTAGGAAACGCAGCACCCCTCAAGGGTGAAAACCTCCCACCTGGAATCCACACTCACCCTCACTGCTGGGTGAGAGACCACAAGGAGAAGTATATTTAATGTGCTTGACCTGATCAGACATAACTGAATATATCCTCATTTTATGTTTTACTTAAAATAGGTGTACCAGTGAAGTTTAGTTCGATACCATTACAGAGTTTAATTACCAGAAATAATGAATTAACAAACTGATTCTGTACTTTGTGTGGTTATGATATTGTACCAGAGTAATTGTTATTGGGCTGCTGTTATTTTGGAGCTGCCTCATGCTGTCCCTTCTAGCCCAAGCTAGCTAAACTTTACATAGGTTGCAAGTAAAAAAAAAACAACAAATTGCCTTCTGGTGTAATTAATATTGAGTCAAAGATTTTTAAGCCCTCTATTTCCTTTGGCACTTCCTATAACAGGAAATTTTTATTGTGACTACAAAATGTTTGGTTTCTATTTAACTAAAAATACTGGCTCCCAAAATTTAGAGAGAAAAAACTGTTTCCATGCAGCATTTTTTTGCCTACTCTGTTCTATGAAAAGAGCATATCAAAAGTTATCCACTGGATTAAATATTTTTTTTTTATTTTCTGGTTCCTGTGCACTCCTTGGTTCAGAGGCAGCTACAACAGATCATAATTGCCCACTGCACCCTCAGTAGAAGATACAGGCATTAGATGAGCTGAACTACCTTCTGAAGTTACTTGTGTTTCTCTAGCTTAGGCAGACAGAGCATTTGTCTGAGCCCTTCAGTTAGGAGCCCTAAGTAAGATGGGAGAAATCTGCATTAAAGTCTTCATTAACTTGTCACAGAAAAGCATGCCTTTAAAGAGAGTGGGATGCTCAATGAAGGAAAAAGTGCTTACTGTAACATATTTATAAAAAATTATAATCCATTGCTTCCTTCACAAACATGCACAAATTTTTTTCTCACAGGTTGGGGGAGTGTTAAATACACTGGAGATTATGATCCTATCACAATAAAATTCTTAATAATGTTTTACAGTCAATATGTTTTTCCTGCCATTTTTGCATTTCATCTATAGGTATTTATCAAACCGTTTATATAAAAAATAAGAAATCATTGTTTTTATTATCATTCATCAGTATTCTACATAGATCCCACTGAAGCACTGTGGTTTGGACACCACAGTTTATCAATGAATAAGGCAAGTTATTAAGTGAATAATGAATTTTTTTTTACCCTTGCAATGTACATGTTGTTTTTCACAAATCACAAATCTCATCAGTAGGCTGCATGTTTTACATAATACGGGGCAAGCATAGTATGTATATGTTGACACAAATTACAAGTTGATAATATACTTTGATTTATCTCTCTTCTAAGCTGTGGCGTTCTGTTTTTCCCTTAGGGATATGATGATGGATATGGAGGTGAATATGACGAACCAAGCTATGAGGCATATGATAACAGTTATGCCACCCAAACACAAAGGTAAGTATTTGTACTTATACATGAATTTTTCAAAGTACATTTTCTTTCCTCAGCATTTCATGTAAATTTCCAGTTTTATTTTCCATACTAAATTCTATAAAATCTCAGTACTTTAAAAATCTGTCAAAAGTAATAATGGGAATCAGTTCATATGCACAATTATTCAGATGAAGCAAAAATACAAATAGCTATGCTTTTAAATTTGTACACATAAAGTGTATTTTTTCTAAAGCAGGTCATTACATCATTTCCTGATCTGATGTCGTTCTGAACTTCTTTGTGCAATTTTTTTGCTTTCGCTACTGTGAAGTTGTCAAGGCCATCTAATATTTATGGCTTTTACAATGTTTTGAGCAAAACCAGAAGGAAATAAAAAAAAACAAATAATTATGATGGTAAATACCTGCCAGCGGTTGTCATTCACCATCAAGGCAAACTATAGAAGGGAACTGCATGACTAAAGTTAAGGCCGAGAGTACCTGTTTTCAGCCAGTTACTTTCTCAGTAATTCTCAGGATTGATAAATTTGGAAATTTATGCCCTTATTCTGTGTGATAACAGAGAAAATTGCATTCATATCTCTTGTGATTTGTGTCACTAAAATGAGGCAACAAAAATGACTGGTTTTTATCTACTCGTACACCACACACTCATACATACATGGACCAATACAGTTGGTCCATGTTTATGAATATGGATTGATATCTTTTTCACAGTTAAACTGAAGGATAAAAGGGTGCTTCAGCCAATTATTCAGAAAATGCTCTTATGGGTTTCTAAGAGTACATGTAAGGTTGTGGAGGGGCAAATGAAATTTTAACAAGGCCCAGATTTTAAGTGAGTTAGTGTGATTCTCAAGGGCAAGGAAGCAATGTATAAATGGAGGGTTCTGCACTCCAAAGACCAGAAGACCTTAGCTAGTTTTTTGTTTAACCATCTTCTCTGTTGAATGCTGTACTGATGAAAATGCCTGTCAGAATTATAATCAGCTCCTGAACTGCTGTAGTGAGTGGTACTTGAGCTGCAAAAAAAAAAAAAATACTTCATAAGTATTTTTATAACCAGTGAAGTATATTTAAAAGTATTTGTCACACCTAAATGTGAACCCTATCAAGTGTACTCTGACAACACTTTTAAGTAATTATACATTACTAGCTGCACCCATCATGACATTGTGTAGGTAGGTATTCTTGTCAAATGTACTCCAACTTTTTGAAAAGAATTCATCTCATCTTTTGCTAAAGTCATGAATCGTCACAGGAGATATTGCCTCCGGTGTAAAAATAATAATTAGTTGGAAATCTCTTTCCTATGACATTGCTTTATATCATCTGAATTAACCTATAATTTCTTTGCAAGTTGATGTCCCAGGCAACTAAATGACAAATATATCAAGTTTGAGTGTACTGTAATCCAGCTAGAACTGGCAGTGATAATCTGACTCAAAAAACAAAACTTAGTCACATAATTTTGTGAATTAAACAGCTGTTAAGCTTAGTAATCAGATTTATTTTCTACTAACATCCACGATATCTAATCTGTTAAAATCCGCAACTAAAAGATTCCTTTTTGTAATATATGGCACAACACAGTCATCCATGTCGAGTGATGCTGAATGCTGCAAGTAGACTATTGATTTCAAAGAGGGAACTTTTGGAACAACACACATCTCATTTCAAAGATTTAAAGAACAAGTGGACCGTTAGATATGCAATTTGGATTTCCGTTCCTTATTGGCCATTTAGCTTCACAGAAGTGCCTCCCTACTTAGCCAGAATAATACAAAAAATGAAATTGCATGACCAAAATATTTGGTTTATCAAGAAGGTGCATACATCTAGATCATCTCAGATCTTGGTTATTATTATACTCCAGTCATATGAGTAAGACGTAGCATGTGCACACCCAACAAAGACAGTTAGTATTGCTTCAGAGTACTTACTCATCTTACCCAGTGTGTGATTTACACGAAAAAAAAAGTAATAAAAACTTGCAGTCTATGTCTGTGCTCAGTGAGAAAAATATCATTACTGCCCTCTGCAGGGATTGACTGAAATTCTAAAGCAGATGAGAAAAAATTGTTAGTGGCTCAATACAGAGCGCCAAGATTTCAGTTCACATGAAGAGCAGAGTTTCCACTAACTTTTCATGGCTTGTAAAGGAATAAATTTGGAAATCATTAGAGAGGTTAAACTACCGACTGGTTCACCATCCATGTTGAGCAAACCTTGCTTTCTTCATTGCTTCAAATAGAAAACTGTTGGGGTGAGGGCACAGACAGATGATGGATGGGATGGCATGGGATGGCATGGGTGGCCTGAATGCAAGCTGTATTCAAGGCACTTTGAAACAGAGCACACAGTAAGTTGTCCCTTGTTCTCCTACTCACCCAATGGATAGAGTGAAGATAGCGTTTGGGCAGCCTGCCATTAATACCTCTGTTTACCTATACCTTAGTCTTCCAGGCTTAATACCACATTTCCTCACTAGAGGCTTTCTGACCATATATATTCCTTCTCAGGGCCCTAAGTCCTTCATTGTCCAAGAAGTCTGGTTTAAACTTTCTTATTATTTAGTCTCTGCCAACAGTAGAGAAAGTAAGCATGCTATTGACATACCCCCCTGTGCTAAAACATAAGATTATGATTTAGTAGAAGTAGCACTAAAAATACCAAGCCCCAAGACCATCCAGATGCAAGTAGAGACAAATGCTGTACTTTCATGCACAATTATCTAAAGATTTGTGCTAAAAGTCAGGGACAGTGTTGCAGGCCCAGAAATACATTTTGTATAGGTCCTTCTCTAATAGACTCTACCACTGCCGTCCTTGCAAACAGACAGCTCTGTCTTTCATGACAGCAGTATGATTTTTA
Organism: Pezoporus occidentalis; assembly: GCF_034315485.1. Lineage (NCBI taxonomy): Eukaryota > Metazoa > Chordata > Aves > Psittaciformes > Psittacidae > Pezoporus > Pezoporus occidentalis. Next base: position 1,169,720 of record NW_026914829.1, read on the forward strand.
GGCTGAAAATAGGGGCAAGGAGTCATTTGCAGAAGAGACCATGACAGAGTCTTGAGATCAGACTGGAACCAAACCCACAATAAATCTGCATGGCTGAATGAACTCAGAGGCACCTCAAGAGCCCTTTAAAATGTGCACAATAAGCAACCTGAAGAAAGAGAACGTCAGGACCCTTGCTATGGTAAGTGCCACCTGTACCTTATTATGTTTGGGGAGACTTAGGAAGGAGAAAATTATGGGCTATGACAAATACAGTCTATATTGATGAGACCCGTCTTGCTTTAACTAACAGAAGTTGTATCCTTAAGCCACCTTTTTTCTTCCTCATCTTCTTATCCCAGAGCACAGGATAGAACCTGAAGACAAAGATTTAAATGGGTAACTGTCTATCCTTCCCAACTGTGTCTATAACCATTTTTCACAAGATTCCATGAAAAAAATGCAGGGTTAGCAACGACATTAAAAATTTTAGAAATTTGCTTATTTTAGAAATTTGCTAATTTTAGAAATTTGTTCATACTGATATCAAAATAAAGTTTTTAAACTAATTTGAATAAAAGCTTTGCCCAATGCCAAAGAGAACAAGGAAACACCATTTTAGTGGGTGAGGGAAGACATCAGATCTGACATACTTCCCATGGGCAATGTAGCATTTCTTGATGAAAACTCTTTTTCCTCTCCCTTCCTCTCCCTTCCATACAGTGCAATGATGACTTCCAGTGATAAGCACATCTGCCAGCCCAGACACACCAAGAGATACTTAGCAGTTGTAAAGTTTATATACTACTCCCTGGACACTTGGAAGTCAGGCAAAGAACACTCAAATCTGTTCTGCCAGCTGGATTTACCTCCTGAAACTCTAGTCTGACAGCTTTGTTTAAAAATACAGATCCTGGCTCTGCCACCTGGTGTGGTGGCAACCATTCTTCCTTTCCATTCCCACTCAGATATTCATTTCAAGAAATAGATATGTTTTTTATAGGGCAATAAGCAAGTTCATAAAACTCAAAAATGGTAGAAATATAGATTTCAAACTCACTCTAACACAGAAAATGTAGGAGAATCCTATTAGTTTTCCAAATATAATACACTTTTTGATTTTCTTAGCAGGAACTTCTAAGTCCATTGAACCACCACCACTGTCCAGGATTCATAAACACATGGAGAACACTAGATCACCAGAAGAAAAAGATGAAAAGTTTTGTAAGAGAATCTGCAAGATCTGCCTCTTTGGTTACTCAGAGGTTGGTAGGGGATTAGACTGTACTGCATGCAAACTGTGGACAAACTCCTCAGCCAAGACCAACAGAATAATTTTGTGGAAGTGATTCAGTTGCTAGTGAATCAGCTGAAAATCATGATGGCCAGCAGAGCCATCTTTAGCTCTGCTGTCACATCTGCAGTCATCTCCACTGACTTCTGTGTCTCTGCCAGCACCAGCAGTTTCATTTCAAAGGTACCGTGTCTCACATCCAAGAGATACTAAGGAAATCTGGGGTTGACTCCCCTGTCACAGGACAAACCAGGAAGAGTATGTTCTGTTTAATCCACACATGCATAACCTGTCCAACTATATGTAGTATAAACAATGGTGCCCAACAGAGAAAAGCAAAAGAAAGTCAATGATTTTCTGTTAAGGCTTAAAATTTGAGTTTGATATAATTTCCTTGTTCCACACTACCTGGCAGAAACAGTTCTGTTTTTTGTGAGCAGGTAGTTGGTATATTAGCAACAGCTTTCAGGGCTCTGGTTGGTTCACTTGTTCTGTCTTTTTTCAGTCTGTTTTTTTTTAAAAACATGGCTGCAAAATGAGTTGCTGAGCGGTTGCTTACTAAAGAAAGGAAAGTCTGTGACTCCCATCATAGGCTGGAAATAGACTTGCAAATATCAGAAAACCTGTAACATACTGACAAGATGAATAAATAATTCAGTGATAAAAGATAGATTAAAATAATGCAAAATATTACTGTTACATATGCCATCCCACAGCAACACAGGCCTTCTCTTTACATATTGTCATCTATGCTGTGACTGCAAGATGACATGGGTAAAGGGCATTTCTCTTGCCTGCCTGGACTCAGCCTCACTAATGACAGTAGTCCAATTTTAGTGTCCTGAAGCAATTCTTGGCAAGATATTTACTCTTAATCTTACAAATATTTTATGTAATGCCATAAGCAACAGTCCTCTGGACACACATTCCATGCTGATATGCAGATCACTTTAGGACAATGACTTCTTTCTAGTTTGTCAAACACACTGCAAACCCATCCCGCATCTGCTAAGCAAACAAGCAAACTTCTGTTTCTAATGCAGAAATACATATCATGTCATCTCTTCCTCTTTAAGTAGTTAATGGTAGTACAGAACCTAAATGGCATTAATATCACACACACACACACACAGTATGCTGGAGATTGGAAGGGACCTCAAAAGATCATCTAGTCCAATCCCCCTGCCAGAGCAGGAACACCTAGATAACGTTACACAGGAAAGCTTTTTTTAAGTGTTCGTCACCCTCACTGAGAAGAAGTTCCTTCTCAAGTTTAAGTGGAACCTCTTGTGTTCCAGTTTACCTATCATTGTTTGCCACTGAGTAGAGCCTGGCTCCATCCTCGTGACACTCCCCCTTTATATATTTATAGACACTTATAAGGTCACCCCTCAGTCTCCTCTTCTCTAAACTATAAAGACCCAGCTCCCTAGTCTTTCCTCATAAGGGAGATGCTCCACTCCCTTAATCATCTTGGTTGCCCTGCGCTGGACTCTCTCCAGCAGCTCCCTGTCCTTCTTGAACTGAGGGGCCCAGAACTGGACACAATATTCCAGATGGGGTCTCACCAGGGCAGAGTAGAGGGGAAGGAGGGACCTACTAACCACCGCCCTTCTAATACATCCCAGGATGCCATTGGCCTTCTTAGCCACAAGGGCACAGTGTTGGCTCATGGTCATCCTGTCGTCCACTATGTCTGAAATAAAGTTTTTAAATGATCTGAAGACTTACACACATTGTGCTAAGTAACTGCCAAAATGAAATTATCTTGCAGGACTGAAGAAGAGAGAAAGGAAAGATGCAGTATCAGAGAATTTCAAGTTGACTGGCACAGCTTTCATCTAACTGGATTATCTTTAATTCAAAAGATACGATTACCTGTGGTTTATACCTATAGCTATGCTGTCATATGCAAAGTCACATTGGGCTCCTGTTTCTCCATGCTAGGAACAAAAATATAATGAGAAAAACAAGTTTCAGGGCATATATGCTGCCTGTGTTCACTTTCCTCTATGGCAAATAGTTGCCATGACCATATCAATGTAGTAGTATTTCAGTAACTGTATGTTCATAGCAGCACCCATCAATTCAACCTGTAATAGGCTCTCAGATTCTGATTCACATTCTTGTAATGACTCAGCCCATTGAAAATTTCAAGAGCATATTCAACCATTGAGAATGAATGTACAGCAAGTTTCTGCCTTTGAAATAAACTTTTTTTTCCCCTGGTTATTCTTGTTTATTCTTAAGTTCATGCTGTCCACTGTACAGCTTGTGTTTACGGCTCCTTTTTCCGCAGTGTGGGTTCCTAGTACAGGGCATTTAGGAATCATTTATTTCTAATCTTGATACACAGGAATATAACATGGACAACAGTTCAGCACATGTCACTTATGTGGCTGTGGTGGGTTGACCCTGGCTGGACACCAAGTGTCCACCAAAGCCACTTTATCACTGCCCTCCTCAGCTGAACAGGGGAGTGAAAATATAATGAAAGGCTCGTGGCTTGAGATAAGGACAGGGAGAGATCACTCAACAGTTATTGTCATGGACAAAAGAGACTTAACTTGGGGAAATTAATTTATTACCAAACAAATCAGAGTAGGATAATGAAAAATAAAACCAAAACTTAAAAACACTTTCCCCCAACCCTCCCTTCTTCCCAGGCTTCTCTTTACTCCTGATTTTTCTCTGCCTCTTCCCCTCTCCCAGCAGTGCAGGAATGGGGGCTGTGGTCAGTCCATCACATGTTGTCTCTGTCACTCCTTCCTGCTCACACTCTTCCCACTAACTTTTCTAACCCAAGTCTTTCCCATGGGGTTCCTGCTCCAGTGTGGGTCTCCCACAGAGTCACAGGTCCTGCCAAGAGCCTGCTCCAGAGCAGGCTTCCCACAGGGTCACAGCTTCCTTTGATCATCCCCCTGCCCTGGTGTGGGGTCCTCCACAGGCTGCAGGTGGAGATCTGCTCCACCATGGGACCTCTATGGGCTGCAGGGGACAGCCTGCCTCACCATGGTCTGCACCATGGGCTACAGGGGAATCTCTTCTCTGGCACCTGGAGCACCTCCTGCCCATCCCTCTGCATTGACCTTGGTGTCTGCAGAGCTGTTTCACATATTCTCATTCTTCTCTTCTGGCTGCAATTGCTATTGCCAGGGGGGCTTTCCCCCTTCTTAAACATGTTTTCCCAGAGACAATACCACCATCACTGATGGGCTCAGCCTTCACCAGAGCAGGTTCATCTTGGAGCTGACTGGCATTGGCTCTATTGGACATGGGGCGAGCTTCTTGCAGCTTCCCACAGAAGCTACCCCTGTACCCCTTCTGCTACCAAAATCTTGTCACACAAACCCAGTACACTGGATTATGGTATAATCATTTCAGTGCAGAGACATGCTGCAAAATGATTTAGGAATAAAGCAAAGAATGTTTTATCCAGTTGAATCTCCAGGCATTATTTACATCAGCAGCCTCTATTTGCCTGAGCTACAGTTCATTTGGGCTACCCTTGTGTAACCTTCAGATACCAAGACCTTGCATCTACATCTGTTTCCAAAGATGAGGTCTTCACAGTGCTGTTAGAAAAGTAACGCTTTCAGAATAATATGCTTATGAAGACAACAGTACATAGTTTTTTTTGGTTCTTTGATGGACCCTACCTAGGGGACAATTCTCTCCAAGCTCCTTTTGGATTCAGCAAAAAGTCATGGCCCTGTGTTTCAGTAACAGGAAATTAGTATTAATATTAGAAGGGAGTGAAGTATGGTAACACAAGGCTAGGGTGCTTGATAGTCTCTGTCACTATAGCTTTTAAAACCACATTAGACATATTTCAGTAAAGATTCATATAAAATTATTTTGTGTGCTTGCACATAGATGTAAGGATCTAGGTGACATCTTAAGTCCCTTCTAGCTCTATTTTCTATTACCTTTTCCCTTTTTTTGTTCATGCATGACTAGGTTTACTTCAGGATAACAACACAGCATAATCTAATGAAGCTGTTTTGTTACAAATAAAAAGACAGTAATCCCATTGTCAAACTCCATTTTGATTCATGGGATCTTTATGACTGATAGAAATCCTTTTATGAACAATTAAAGTAAATCTTATATTTCAAGGACTGAAAAAGTAAATGTATTCTTATTGGAATAGGATACTGATTTTCACACATTTTTATTCTGTGTTAAGTTATAGTAAATAGTTCTAGTCCATTCCTTCAGGATGATCTCATAATAAAGATATTAGATCTTTATTTTTCATGTATAGCATTTTCATCTGCATACACAAATAAACACAAACAAACACAAACAAGACCATAATACATCTCATAGTACAATACAGTGCAGCACTGGATGAACTTTCTGGTTTGGAGTGTCTCCTTGTGCTGAAAAGGGGGAAATTTCATTGGGAAAAAAAAAAAAAAGCCAAACAACATAGATGCAAAATTATCAAGAGACTGAGGAGTTTCAAGTATTGATGTAGCCTTGTTACAACAGCTCCAAAGTACATACAACAATAGTGCAAATTACAATACAAAATCTGTTTTGTAAGTCTTCTCACTGACATATGTAGTCATGAGAAGAGTAAATAAGTTTTCCAAGATTATGCCATAATGAACTGTTATAAAACCTGATACTGTGGATGTAGGGGACAGAAAGCAGCAGCATTCTGATTGCTCATAGCTTTTACTGATGTGATAGTTGTTTAGGAGCCCCCGGTTTAGAGCCAGCCTTTGTCCTTGTAAGTAATGTAACATCATTAATTTGTTAGCATCACTGTAAAGTCTAGAAATCCAAGTAGGTGATCAGCACTTTACTACACTGCCGTTGTACAACTGAAAACCTTATCCGTTGTTCAAAGGTCTTAGAGGCAAAATAACTGAAATGCTTCTACCTATATGACAGAAATTACTGTTATATTCCATCATGTGCAGAACCTTTTTTGATACTTTTTTTAAGAGTAATTTCATTTGAAGACTTCTGAAAAATATAATTAGAACAGTTAATTGAGAAAACCACTGCTGGTAGCAAATGACTGTTGTACAGCAGGTATGTTCTGGTCCCTGTTTCTGGATTCAGGTCTTCAAATGACAGCTATTAGTTTCCTTACCTGCTGATAGACATTTGGGAAGAGGGAAGAAGCCTGGCAGACTTCTGGTAAGTCTGCCACTGTCTCTAGTGTATTTGTACTTACCACTTGTAGTGTAGTTTAGTATTCCCTGAGGTGCCCAGGTATCTACCCTCACTCCAGTTGAATCCCCAGCTATAATGCTGGGGGGGATGTTCCAAGGAAAAGATATCAGAAGTGCTCAGTAATAGTAAGTTCTTTGTCTATTGAATTGAATACCAAGGAAAAAGGTATTCAACATTTCTGAACAGTCTTAAAGACAAAGACATATTCTCTTGCTTAATGTCTTGCTGAGGAGCTTTAGTACAGAGCATCTCTCAGATTCACATGTTCAGGTGCATTCAGAAGGAAAACACTGAGAGAGGTCAGTGATCTTGAATGTGGAATAAGTGGAATAAATTATTAAAGCACTGATCAGATACCTTTATTTAATCAGTCAGTCCCACTGGTTTTGACTACTTGTGTTGTAGTTCCTTCAGACTAGTTATGGAGAGAATTGTCCATAGTTCAATGAAGTTCTATTATGTCCATAGTTCTATTTCGTCCTTAGTTTCAAATCATGGCTAGACAGGACTGTGAATTTATTTAGTAGATTTTCACATGGTTAAATCTTTTGGTGATACGATCAGAGATTTACTCATTTCTCTCACTATCAAAATATTACTATATAGTAAAATATATAGACATATAAATACAATCCAAGCTGCAACAGGTATAGTGGTTGCACTGGTTCCTAGTAAAAGGGATACTCATTTTTATTTTCCTTATGATGCATTCTCTCACTTTTTAACCAGTATGCATTGTATTTATACTTTGTCATATTTCATTTTGGCTTTGTGCTTATATCTACCTGTTCATAAATAAAGATTTCCTTGTATTTTATTTCCAACCTGTTGAAATCAATCAAGCCAGGAAGCCTAGAATATGACATTTTATGTATCTTCACAGCAATCCACTTATCACATTCGTCATCAGAAACTGTTTTCAAATGCCACTTCTCATTTATTTGATTCAATGAGCAAAATGGAATCAAATTTCATTACTTTGAAGTAGAAAAAAGTTTTCCTGTAAAACTAAATAGGATTCCTAAAATTCTGCATCATTCTCTTTGCAAATACTGTGTCTGCAGAAACTTCATATTATATTCTGAAATACTGAGTCATAGTTCTGTGTCTATGAGAAAAGTACAGTGGCATGGAGAATATTTGAACAGAAATGTCCGTGTGTCTGTGGTTTTTGCAAATAAATGGCAGATTGGTTTCTATTTAAGATTTTGCAAAAAGTTCAGAACCCAGAGCCATGTTGCAACTGTGATGTCTCGCCACTCCTTCGCTTATATAACTCTATAGGCTTAACTTTTTTTAATTTTAATTCAGATTTTTAGTAGTATTAAATCAAACATAGAAAAATGCTTGAGGAAGATGAGATCTAGTTTAACTTCAGGCATGTCATAAGCTACTGAGTAAATCCAGGGAGTATTTTAATGGAGACATTCTTCTCTGTTAAAAATACTGTATATACTCAAACTTGAGCTTTCAGAAAAAGGGAGATGTTATTCACTAAACTGTTAACCATAATATTCTATTAGTTCTAAAGATTTGTTTGGTAAGGAACTATATTTACAAATTAAGTCTGAATCCTACAAGAAGTTTCTTTATTCAGAAGACTTCTAATCTTTCCTATGGATATAATGCTCTGTTAAGTAGAGATGTTTCAGTGTAACTTTCAGATTCCTTGGAGGATTATTTCTTCATTCACACATTTCCATTATGAAATATTATGAAATATTATTTTATAAAAATTGCACATATTGCAATTCATGTGAATGAAAATCTAGGTCACCTGTCTTCCAAGAATTGTAATGCTTTGTGTAAATACCTTTTGTTTCATGCCCAGCTATGTGTTAAATCCTGCTAGCTCCTTCCCTTGTGTGGGATGGAGAAGCATAACAAATGCAGTCTCACATAAATGCAGTAGCATTAGACAGGATCATGTTAGCATAGTATTTGATTGTATCAACTGTTGATGTTGAAAGTTGTAAACTTCAAGGATTACTCAACAGAAATGATATACAGAAAGAGAAAAATAAGGGCAGATAGGAGACCACGACCTTAAATGACACATTTAAAGAAGTGTAAAAGAATGAGATTTGCCTACTAATGCTAAATCCCACCTCTGGGGATCCTTATGAATTATCCTGCATGTTAGTTCAGCTGAAGAATCTGTTACCTGAAGCTAAACCAGACTGGAATATATGTATAAGGAGTGCTAAAGTTTCGTTTATCTCTATTTGTCTGACGTAACGATGCTGACTGCAAGCAGCAGCAAAAGCCATGAATTCCTCTTCAAAGAGCACCAATCCTAAAATATAATATTGATTCACTCTCATGTTGTTGAGTGTTGTTGACTGCCACTCTCATGTTGTTGGAGCAAGTCCAAAGGAGGGCCCCGAGGATGATCAGGGGACTGGTGCATCTCCCCTATGAAGACAGGCTGAGGAAGTTGGGGCTGTTCAGCCTGGAGAAGAGAAGGCTGCGTGGATACCTCCTAGCAGCCTTCCAGTATCTGAAGGGGGGCTATAGGGATGCTGGGGAGGGACTCTTTATCAGGGACTGTAGTGCTAGGACAAGGAGTAACGGGTTAAAACTTAAGGGAAGTTTCGATTGGGTATAAGGAAGAAGTTCTTTACTGTAAGGGTGATGAGGCACTGGAATGGGTTGCCCAAGGAAGCTGAATGCACCATCCCTGGCAGTGTTCAAAGCCAGGTTGAACAGAGCCTTGGGCAACATGGTCTAGAGTGAGGCATCCTTGCCCATTGCAGGGGGGTTGGAACTAGATGATCTTCAGGTCCTTTACAACCTTAACTATTCTATGAACACAGAGAGGGAAGACTCTCAGAAGTTAGTTTTGCTTCTTCAAAGGCTAGGTTGGAAGTTTTTCAACTGTTTATGATGCTGAACCATGGAACTTCACTGGCAAGAGCTGAATCTCTAGTTTGGACCAATTGAGTGTTTCACAAAAAAAAAAAGACTGACTGGCTTCTTGTAATAGCTGAGTTACAACTCCAAGGTTGACCAAAAGCCTCTTTTCTAAATTGACTAGCTCTTTCCCAAACATTTCCTAATTAAAAAAATCCTGTAATATTCTGGAATATACTCTCACAGTTAAAAAGTACAACCAGAAAGAAAGAAAAATAAGGTACAATAATGTCCTTACAGAAAAAAAAAAAAAAAAGAAAAAAATCTGTTAAATGTAGCTCAACAGGTCTAAATAAAAGGCTTTCAGTTTCTTAGGACCTTTCTTTTCTTAGGTTCTTTTCATAGACTACAGAACACTTCAGCTATATGGATTCACATGTTAGTAGCATTTAAAGCAGATGAACCCTTTCTTGTGCCTTTTAGCTTTGGCTTTAGTGGGCCCATTTTATGTTTGTAACCACATTTTGTGCTTCACAGTTAAAGACTAAAAGTTAGATGCTTCTCTCAGCAAGTAAAAGCAAAGACAAAAAGAGAGAAAGGAAGAACAAAACAAACCCCCAAAATAATAAAAAAACAAAAATATGATGGGACAAGAAGTACTCAAATTCTTCAGTTCTTGCAAGATTCTGCTGCCTTATATCACAGAAGCTGTAAGAGCAGCCAGGGAACCAGATGGAAATGTTGCTAACCCAGGGTTTCTTGCCAGCAGCTTCCTGCAGGTGCAGAAAGAGATTGATCAAAGGCTAATGCAGTCTGTTCATGTTGAGATTTCCTGTGCCTAAAGCCATTGGTGAACATCACCTTTCCTGGAGGTGACTTGTTGACCAAAGAGTCACAGTTTTGTGGCTTCAATCTTAAATCTTTTGTTTGTAGCTCTCTGCTTAAACTGCCTTAAAGCACCATTCTCTACAGCCTTTTGGATAGCAAGTTGTGTGGTTTCCCATGGTGTTGACGCAGTCAAACTGGAATTCCTTTTTGCTTAGCTAATGTCAGTTTGGAAAAGTCCCAGTTAATGAGAGGTTAAAAGCCTATGTCAGCTTTTAAGGTTGCTGTTTAGATGCAGAGTCTCTGTATTTGAGTCTTTTCTCATATAATAGGTATCCAACCAGCTAATTCAGGTTGGAAGGCACCTCAGGAGGCCCTAATCTCTCAAGTAAGGAACATCTTTCCTGTTCTTTTTTAACTGGCTTTATCTGCATGAAGACATCACAAGTTTATGGACATTTTGATCCCAAATCATTAAAACTAACAGGTTCAAAAGTACTAACCAAAACCAAAAGTTAAACATAATTAGGTTATGATTATGAAGATTAACAGTATATTTATTATTAATTTCCATACCCACAGAATAAGAATGAGGACAAAATCATTGATCTTTGTTGCAAAGAAAATCATATGCATAGCGAAAAATTACATCAAGTTTCTCAGTCTGCAAGCCATTTGATATATAAAAATAATTAATTCTGAGATTCACAGTCACATGTAGATCAATTCTTCCATGACAGGTACATTTAGAAGGTTACTAAATAAGTCATGGCACATCAAGACCTTTATGTTTCAGAAATCTGGTGTTATGGTGCAGTGCTTTGAAAATTTAGAAGTAAAAGCTGAGAAGTTGTTAATGAGTTAATCTTACCTGCTTTATAAAATGTATTGCATCCTGCTTTCAGGTGGGTGCATGTACTCCAGTAAATTACACTTCTTGTTGCTTGAATGTAATGAATGCTAATGACAGATAATGGTGTCTTGTTTCCAATTAGCATTATCAAGAGAGACTGAGGTTTCTAGAGCTCATGATCACTGTATTTTCCAGGAACAGCCTGAGAACTTTAAAATTATATAAACAAGTTTTATTTATGCTGAATTTATTTGCTGATTGTTTCCTTTCACAGTTGGCCATAATGTGAACAAGCTACATCTCTCTGTAATTCAGTAATTTAAAAAAAGACCTTATGTACGTGAAGCCATATTCTATAACCTGTTTTTATTAAACATCATTCACTGTTCACTTTGCTAAAAAATACAGTAAAATGGTTACAAATAAATGAATGTGATAAATTACAGTGAATATTCAGAAAGGTTTAAAAAAACACACATTAATGGATAAGCAGTGTGACTCACAAAATGTGAGTTTAAATCAGGTATTTCATACTAAGAAACACATTTTCTTCACTTAGGTGTTGTCCTGAACAGTTTCTAGTATGAGTTGGCAAGAGACTGAATACCATTTTGGCTGAAATCTATGAAAATACATATTGTTCAGGGAAATGAAGTTGCAGCTCTTGGATCACTATCATGTTTTATGCAATGAATTATGTGTTTTCAGAAATATGTTAAGTATTGTGCTCACAGGCATCAAATATGCAGTGTATAACAAACCACTTCCTTTCTACACTTGCGATACAGCTTGTTTCTTATTATAATGGTTTGTGTATTTGGAACCTCGTATTCCGTCGATAATGTATTTCAGTTTGGAATGTTCACTGTGCAAGATTTTTATCTTACATCCTCATTGTTTGTATAACTGTGTGTTTTTCTCTAATAAAAAATGTGCAACAACAATAATATAACAATGAATCTTCACCTGCTCTTGCAAGTCTTGAGTTTTGCTGGATGTTATATTGCTGGTAATAGCTCATGGCCCTCCTCTGTTATGACTGAAAACAGGACAGCTGTTGATAACTTACTGGCCTTTGGATTGGGTCCCAAATGCACTCCTTTTAAAGCTGACTTGTGGATGCAGCCACTTTGTTTTGTAAAATATATCAGGAAGAAATATTAGCATCTTATCTGCTGACAGATGAGAGTTCTGGGATTCCTTCTCCTGTAACTCCACTCACTAGTCCAACACCCTCCTCTACCCAGCAGAGAAGGCAGTATGCCAAAATGCTGCTGCATGAATTGTATTACACAAGATTTTTCATAGGGCTGTCTGCCAGACATGGCTGGTATCTCATCTGTCTGTTCTGAACATTTCAAGTAGTTTCCTAGTTGTAAACCACAAGCTTTGTATGTATGTATGTATGACTAGATGCATGATTTAACCCTGGTGCTTCCAGCACTCTAGTTCACCTTACATAATCCTGTAATTTTTATTTAACTGGCTACTAGAGTCATTGCAAAATTGCACAGAAAGCTTAATATGATCAACAAATAAAAGATGCATTCTTCCTGTTTGTTTCTTGCACTACCTCAATAGGAGGATGAATGTATTTAATATATACATATACACATGCACAATATTTAATTTTCAAGCAACTGGATGGCTCTCATTATCCTGGAAGGCAATTCTCTGCAGTGATTATTTTCTACAGAGCTCAGCTGGCATTAGGAAAAATCTTTTGAAGTTTTAACTTCATTTTCATTCATGTCACTTCTATGACCACTTTCTGCAACTGCTTCAGCAAATGAATTTCATCTGCCTGAAATACTGACATGAGTGTACTATCCACTCATATAAATTGCTTGTGACTAAATTACTAAATTAATGCATAGTGATTACAGTTGCATTTTCAGTTAAAAAAAAAAAAAAGCACAAATACTTGTAGCTGAAAACTGACTGTGGGAGCTGTGCCTAACCAGTCAGGGGATAACATGTCCCAAATCAAAACAGCTTGAATGTCAGTTGCCAGATATGTGTTATCAGTGCTTTCAAGTGAGATAAGCATATGAATTATTCTCAGAAATTATTCCAAGAATAGTTATGGATAGCTTCTAAGTTTGAGAAATTAAAAATCTGAATACAGGCAGTTTGTGAACAAAGAAGGCAAAATTAGTTTAAGAAAATAATTGTTACAGATTGGTTGTTTATTGCATTTGTGAAATGTTTTTACTGGCAATCCACTGTCAACTAAGCTTCTCTTTCAAGTGTAAACTCATATTTTTTAAATTATAATCCAATATGGGAAATTGCCTGAGCAATACTGCTATAAATAATTCAATATTGAGCTGATTGCCTGCTTCTGTTCTTTTTGCAAGAGTCTTCCCTCACACAGTGTCCAAGCAAAAAGAAGCAAAAGTGACAACAAAAAATTGACAACAGGGAAAGTGTTATCTTTTCTGTTTGGTCCACTGCAGACAGAAGAAATAGAGTTCACGAAGGTTTTAAGTTTTTCTGAGCAGAGACTGATTCTTGTTATGTCTACCTGGTATCTGGTAACAGTAGTAGTCAGATCTTGAATTTGGTACCAGGTACCAAAACCACAGCACAAACTGTAACTAATAATAACAGTCAAGCAAAAATGTGAGTAATTACATTTCTGTTTCATTAGTTCTTAGAGGTCAAATTTTCTGGATGACCACTCCAGGTAGTAGCTGGGATTGCTGATTATCAGGATGCAGCTATGACCTGAAATCTTTTGATCACATGTTAATACGACCATACATAATTTTTGTTAATCGATTTGGAGAAATCTCCAGGAACTCACCAACAAAGTTTAAGTTGACAAGCAGGTACTCTTTATTGTGGCGCCAGGAACAAAAAGCAGTGAAAAAGTGGGTTGGAGATAATTAAGTCTGATTTTCCACTCCTTGACCCTCACTACTTTCAATATCCATTTTATTGATTATGCATTATATTGATTACTATATAAAACATTCAATGGGTGTCCAGTGACTGCATAAGGAAGAAGGCTGTGGAGAATCAGCTTTCTCTCTACAAGCAGTGGAAATACAGCTTCTTCAGAAGAAAAGCTGAAAACCTGTTGGTGTTTCCAGTAAAGATAAGGTTCCACATAATACAATAGACTCAGCTTTGGGGAAAACAAACTGTGCTGAGTTTGATCCTGCATAAGTGTTTGGAATTGCAGGTGAGATTAGCACCTCTTTGTCAGTTTAGCAATAGTGAATATTAAAGTGGGTGGTCTTTTTTTCAGACCTCATTTTTTCAAATCGAATTTCTGTCAGTGTTTGTGACATCTTCTAGGTTTAATTATTTAGGTCCAAATATATTTTATGCTCAGCAGATATGTGATATGCTCTACAATAGCTGTTATTGTCACTGATACATTTTCCTTCATGTTTTTCAAATTCTAACTAACCTGAAACTAGCTGGTCTATGCTATCATGTAAAAGTGTTAAAACATTTCATTTCTGTGCTCTGTTTTTGTTTTGAGTTGGTTACCTATCATAATAATGACATGTCTATCTGAATCTGTTACAGTGTGCCTGAGTATTATGACTACGGTCACGGAACAAGTGAAGAGGCTTACGACAGCTACGGTAAGGTCTATTCTGTCTTCAGCAAAAGTGTGAAACCAAAAGAAAAAAATCTGTCACTGATAACTCAAAAATTACTTCCCCATACTTGTCCTTCTTTCTTTGCTTTTACAAAGGCCAAGCAAAATGGATTTGTGTGTCTTTAGGGTGAATGAGTTTTGACTTGAAGTAGGACCAGAAAAGTGGACAGATCATAGAATTATAGAATAGTTTTGGTTGCAAAGGACCTTAAGATTATCTAGTTCCACTCCCCCCTGTCACGGGCAGGGTCACCTCACACTAGACCATGTCACTCAAGGCTCTGTCCAACCTGGCCTTGAACACTGCCAGGGATAGAGCGTTCACCACTTCTTTGGACAGCACATTCCAGTGCCTCACCACCCTCACATTAAAGAACTTCTTCCTTATATCTAACCTGAACTTCCCCTGTTTAAGTTTGAACCCACTGCCCCTTGTCCTGTCACTACTGTCCATGATGAATGGCCATGTTGACTGGCACCAGCCACCTTGTTGGCTTTCTTGTGCCTTAGCATGGTTTCCAGGAGATTCTGCCCCATGATCCTACCAGGCACAGAGGTGAGACTGACTGGTCTGTAATTCCCAGGGTCATCCATTTTCCCCCTCTTGAAAATGGGGGTTATATTTCCCTTTTTCCAGTCATCAGAAACTTCACCTGACTGCCATGATTTTTCAAATATGATGGCCAGTGGCTTAGCAACTTCATTCGCCAGCTCCTTCAGGACCCACAGATGGATTACATCAGGTCCCATGGACTTGTGTATGTTCAGGTTCCTAAGACGATCTCGAACCAGATCCTCTCCTATAGTGAAGGTCTTCATTCGCACACTCCAATCAATTTCAATCAAAATTACAAAGCAGATTAATCACAGTCACAGATCAGTTTAACAGCAACACTGAAGTTTCTGATTAGTACCTGAATATATTTCAGTGCTAATTTTCAGTCTGCTTGATGTGCCAACAATACTATGCATCTGCTACTGTCATATGCATCACTTCAACCAGCAAGTTTGAAATACAGACTTAATCAAAGTGGAAGGAGAAGGTGCTGTACTACCATGGGAACCTCTGATACACCAAGATAAAGGAATACCTTGTGCTACATGCAGCACTATGACTAGAGGGAGTGCTGTATTCTTTATATCTCCCTACTTAGTCTGTGTATGAGCTGGAATAGTTCCATGTCAGGGGAACCAAGGGCAAGAGAGGAAAAGAAAACGTTGCTCTGATGTGTACAGTCCATTTTCTAGGTCTGTTGATTGATATTAGTGACAATAGAATCTAGTGCATCTTTTCCTATCAATATTTTTTCAGTGCATTGTACCATCAGATCACGGCACAGTAAAACTTAGTTTGACATTTTCACTGAAATAAGAGGGCAAAGCTGACTATTGTCAGATTAAGACTGACCCTAGTATATTCAGCAGAGGTGTTATGCTTGATTTGCTACTAATAATAAAGTATCACAAGTTTGCATGGTGACTTCCAGGGCACTGTGAAAATCAGAGCTGCTGGAGTAAAAGTTGTAGTAAAGCGTTATATAAGGATTGCTGCTTGAAAGAAATAATTTTATTCATGCAGCTGTGAAGCAAATGTCACTGTAATGCAAAGTTGCAGTTTCCTTTGTACAGAAATCACAAGACACTGCTGAGACATTGTCAAAATCATTGCATTATATAATTAGAAATAAAAATGTTTTGTATAATCAGTACTCACAATACAGTTGGGTAGTATAATGTTCATTCAAGTACATTTTCAGTGTTAAAGAAGTAGCAACAATAACATCTTTATGAATGTGTGTGATTCAGTTACCCTTTGTTTTGTTTCCTTTTTGTATGTACTTTTTTATACCTGCAGTGAAAGGCCTTTCCTCCCCTCTACAGATCCCCTGTCTACCGCTTCTCTCAAATGCATCACTGTTTTGAGTGGTGCAGAAAAGCATAGTCTGAGCTCAGTAAGAGTTACCCACTGTTTAACTTTTAACTAGACACCCCCACACTGAATCTTGTGTGTTTGGGCAAGGCTTTTAATGTCACTCTTCCTCCAGTCCCTCGTTTGTAAAACTAGAAGAATATTACTTGTTTTCCCAGCAGGGGTTTTGAATGGACTAATTAGCTAAGGCTTACAAAGTGTTCAGAGAGTGGAATGATGACTAAATTTATGCTCTGCATGAAGCTTTTTTTTTCTTTTCTCATTAAGCAGCTGTAACAAACTCAAAATGCCTGGGTTTGCTTTACAAGACTTGTCTTAAAATATATGGTTGATAAGTGTGGACTTTCTGTTATGCCTAAACTATTTTCTGAGCTGCTATTTGAATACAAAGGTCTAGAATAGTGTTAGCAATAACCAGGCATAAACTTTAAAATTGAATAATATTCCAGGTTGCAATTTTGCTACTTTCTGAAATCAGTTACATTTACATGTGTGTAAATTTGTGCTTTTGTTGGTTCACATATTCAGCAAACTAGTAAATTTGCTAGTTCTGTGCTCTGGAAATCTGTAAATGAGCTTTCTTCATCACAGAGTTACTGCCATTTATTTGAGAAGGTAATTTGAATATACAGAGCTGTAGAATATATGCTATACTTCCTCACTTTCTGAATTCTTGGTACATACACTGATGTTCTCTCTGCATCTGACTTTTTCAGTGCCTCCCACCTAGCTAATAGGCAGCCTGGCGCCAACCCTTCTCATCCTCATGTAGCTTTTACCCTAATTCTCTGTTTCCAGATTTTCAGGATGTTTTGCAATTCTTTGTGAGTCTTCTGAACCCATCACACTGTATGAAATCAGCTGTCCCTTCATTTTTCACCTACAGTAATCAACACAGTCTTTCTTTCACCCTATTTCAGTTTCACACCTTGTTTTACCTTCCACAACACAGCTTCAGGGCTCTTTTCTGGCAAAATCTGTAATTCAGAATATATATCTGAATAACACCCCACACAAATGGCACATGAATGTACAACTGGTGTCTTCTTGCTGTCTTTTACATGTTTTGTGTAAGGACTTTTCACCCTTATCCTTTCCAATAACAGTATATGAATTATCAAAAATTGAATAGCTTGGCATTTCTTCATTTTCTGCTGTGCAACCTCTTGCTTCTAACTTATCGTTAGAGAGTACAGTTCTCACTCCTGAGAAGGTTTTCTTTTATTCTTTTTCATGAAGTAGATTTAACTAAATAACAATGCTATTTCATACTTACAATTTTATTTTTTAAGTACAAAACAGAGCTCTCTGTATTCTGTGAAGTAATTTACAGCACCATATTATCCCTATATGAGCTGCCTGCTATAATTTTCTTTCAATCTGATGAGATTTCAATGCCTGAGAAGTATCAGGTATTTTTTTGTCTCATGGGTTCTTCTAAGTTCATTTTACAAGAGCTTGTGGAGAAGTCTTTCTGGGGGCACTCTTTCCTCAGAAGTTCTCAAGGTTTGCACATTTAGGGATTGTGCACAGTAGGGTTGCAAAGATCACAGGGGTGTTTCAGAGAAAAGCCCACCTGAACAATGTTGTTCTCAGGAAGCCATCTTTCTTTTGATTAGATGGAAGTGCTAAACAAGAAAGGACCCGAGTCACTTATCTGAGGCTGGACAAGATGAATTCTTACATGCTATTCACCATTGTAAAATCCACAACTTAATTGCCTTGACTCCTTTTTCAATTTCTGATGTGAAGGTTCCTTGGAATTTGATCCCCTCTAACCAAAGAACATCCCGAGACAATAATAAAGTCAGTTGAAAGGGATATATGTAGAATCCCACTATTTCCCATGACTTAGGAATGTTCTGTGAATGAAAATTCAGAGCACAAGTCTATTGTGATTTGATATGCTTGCCACCCAGTCTCTCAGAGGATCAAAGTAGAGGCACTTTAAAGCATTCCCTGAAGCAGCCTCTGGGCACGTGGAAATACTCTACTAAGGAATTATGAGATTCGTACAATTTTTTTCTAGGATCAGGATTATACAGCTACTGCTAGAGAATTTTGAAGATGATTGTTCTGGGTTGAGGAAGATAAATTTGGGACATGTCTGAAAATATCTTGTGGACATAGCCCTTATAAGCTTCTTCATGTGAGTGATAAAGAAATAGCTTCAGCAGAAGCTTTAAAACTAAAATGTTAATCATTTGAAATACTGTACAGGTTTCAAAAACGTAAAGCATCCTCATCTCTAATCACACTCACTAAACATGATGATACTTATGTCACTGAAGGTCCTGATATTTGCAGATACAAATTTAAATTTAGCAGTCTAAACTAAGGTGACAACGTCATTTTAATTTGATGATGATGCTAATGTTTTAAAACAAGAGGCATGAAATTGGATTAACTTATGAACAAGAAATTTATATCCATTGCTCTCATTGCACTTTAATAATATTGTGGTTTCCCTTCTGGCACTGTTGTCATCTGAGGAGGTATCTATTGAAAGCATTTATTTAAAGTGTTAATGATATAAATCCTTTGGGATAAAAAGGACAGCTAAAAATTTGGTAACTGAGAATCTTCCCTGCCCATTTGTAATGTCATGCCTGCGTCCAAAAAGCACCTTCACTGGACAGGACCACTATAAAGGAAATACCTTTTGTAAACTGTCATGTTCTCATTTCTTTCTCCTTTTCCCTGTTTTTTAGAGCAACCACTGTTCTTGATACAAGTGTTGTGCTTGTTGTACTGTGTTAGGCCTCTTTAGAAAGATAACAGAGATAGTAGGACTTGCTAGCAAGGTGCATCCAGTACATTATAAGCTATATTAATTATATCTGACCTGCCTCACTGTTGGTTTATCTGAATCCTTTTTCTCCCTTGCACTGATCGGAGCACTCAAGGCTTCACTTATCAGTTACTGTTTCTGTTTTAGTTCTTCCAGAGTCTGGGGTCTCTAGTAGACAAGCTTTGCCATTTTCTGATGCAGAAGGTTGAAGAAGAGGCTTCTGCCTCTAGTTCAAAAGGTTGAAACTGTCATAGCGAAGATGAAGGAAAGTAGGAGTGTGCCTGTTCTCAGATGCTATAGTTCACAGCCTGGTGCATATACTGCCTTGTGTATTACCTGGAAATAATGGTGACTTATGGTTTTAATGGTAGGTCATGAATGACAGTATCTGAGAGATAGTACACTTGGACTTCTGTTGTTACTACCAGAAAAGCAGAAACATTAGGTAGAGGGTGAAAGGGGAGGCTTAAAATCTGTAACTTCCTAAAGCACCACAATTAAATTCGAATAGCACTATCTGCCAAAGGCCTTAGGCAAGAGTTAGGAAGGTTAATCTATACCTTGTCACCAACACAAAAAGGGAAGACATAAGTGAACTCCACTCACACTCCTGCTACTACACAGGAAAAGCTTGCAAGGCTGATTACTGCATGTGCTGCCATTGAGGCAAGGAGTGTCCTATCTTCACCAAAAAATTTCATATGTGTACATTTTCTCTAATTACCACATTTTGTAGTGCATATTCTACTCCAGCATTAAGGGCTTGCTTACCTGTAAGCAAGTGATATTTTTTTAAAAATAACTTCATTTTCAGTTAAAATTGGAGAACGAAACTTTTGGTGTAATTCCTTTTAACGCAAGATATCATTTAAGTTGTAACATGTTGCCACAATGATTTAACTACTTCACAAATAATTCCCTGCCAATCACTCAGTATGAAAGCTTTGCAGTTCTGATAACAGTTAGTTTACTAAGTATTGCTCTACACAGACAGCAGCACTTTATAAACAAATTCTTTATAGGACCAACATCTAAAAATGTACAGTAATATTCCACTGCTTTTTTTATTATCTTGCTTATTTTTTAATTTTGTGTTTGTCCTGAGGAGTGTATTATGTAGTAATTTTGGGGGTCTTAATAACAATGATAGTTTCTGCTGAACAAATAAAGTAAAAATAAATATATAGTGATGAAATTTGAGGAGGAAAGAACGTATGGAGGGTTCAAGCATTGGGAATTCTGATAAATAGGTTGATTGAAGAGATGTTACCTTAGAAGCCACAAATTTTCATGCTTCATTTCAAGACATAATCATGTTCATTTCATGGAGAAACTCAAGTAACTACCATCCTAGTGTGAAATAAACTGTGTATTGATTAATCTATGACAGTGACAAAGCCAGATGAAGCCATGCTGCAGTATACAGAGTAGTATTTGTATATTTTGAAAAAGTAGCAATTCTTAGTAATTGCTTTGTAGGCAAAGATAAGAGCTTTGTTCAGCTGTCAAGTCCAAGTTCTTTCTTCATTTTTAATATTAACTTTGGTGTTGTAGGTCATTGGTCCTAATATTCATTATGTTCAGGATGATAATGGATTCTTTACCCTATTTTCTTTTTTCTAGCCTAGTCTTAAAATGTAAGAAATCAGATTCTCAAATGAGGTAGTGATAGATATGCAGATGTAAGAGACAGGTTGATTCTTCTCATTACAGTATTTGACTTTGCACAGCTTGTGACTACAGGCAAGATCTTTGCTAACACTAATTATAAAGCTTTACTAATGTGCACTGATTGTGTGTTTATATCATCTGAGCACATGTATTTTGTATCTGGTAGAAAATATCACTGGCAGCATACCAAAGAAAACTTTCATTGGTTTCTAAGTCTTGGAGCATCTTAGCATTGATTAGGCATCTCAGAGGCAACAGGACACAGATTGTGCCAGTGTGGTGGGGTTTTTCTGCTTTGCCTCTACAGACCACCTGGCAGGCAAGTTAGCACATGCTCTGTGCTTCTCCACTAGCATAGGATCAGGAGTGCTCTTTTGAATCAGATTTTCCAGTTGTCTCCATTTATTGCTCTTCTTTTCACAGCACTGAGTGGCCTCAAAGTACAGTACTTCTTGTTCGAAAATAAACCAGAGGACACCTTCCCACTGTTTGTGAGAATTCAGTTCAGAGGCTCAAACTAGGGCCTGTCTGAAATGGAAACTCTCTGAAAGCCAAATAGTGTGAACATCAGGTCCTAAGCACCAGCTGTTTCACTCTGCAAATCATTCCTATTTGTATGCACTATGTGCCAATACTGAAATAGCACCTGAGTCCTGGTGCCTCTCCAGCTGTCCAGGCTAGCAACCTTGCTATGTGTGCCATGCTTCTGTCCCTGCTGTCCTTGTTTCAGCCTGCATGACCACCTCTATTCTGGGCCGATAGAGGCATCTGGTCATTCCCTGGGTATGAGACAGGCAGGTACCCAGCCCTGGAACTCAGAAGTGGTCCTGAGTCTTCCTGTACAGTACTGGTTTTCTCTCACCAGAAACAGGAGTTATTGAAGACTTCTACTGCATATGGACAGAAGATATGCCAAATAAATTGCCCTCTTTTAATCTTCTATTTCAGTCATTCCTATACTTACTAGGGTATCAGAGATCCAGTTCCTACTCTGTGGGGCAGAATGAGCTGTCAAAAGCATTTCCTTGATTTTCTGCAAAATTTAATCAATTCTTTTACTGGAGGAATCACCTTAGCTGTCTCCCAGATAGTATTCATTCCCTTAGAAGAGATTTATGATTTTCATAAGAGCCTGATTTTGAAGTTCTGCAGGAAAAGGAGCACATTTTGAATTGGCTATGACAGCTACTGTGGGGATGATACTGAAATTATTGCTGTTTTGTCAAATCAGTGTTTTAATTAGGCTATAATTCTTTAGAAAATTCCATATTTAAATCTGTCACATTCTTTTAACTGACTGTATATCCTGAAACTTTTGTATTTCAGTTATTCTGCTACAACACTGAAAAAAGTCCACACGTAGCATGAGAAAAGAGAGTGCTTTTAATTTATAGTGGCTTGTTGTGCTTCCTCTTACTCCTGAATTATAAATCATTTTCTATGTCAGAATAAAAATAAGTAAATCATGCAAAACTTTCTTATGTAGTATTTCAAATGGCAATTTCACTGCCTTTCACTATGGGAACCATAGAGTGGAGAATCCAAGACAGAAGTCCTATAATAGTAATGCACATGTATTGTTGACCATGTATATAATTCCAGACACAGTATAACACTGCACGTTTCATGTTCAATGTAAAATGATAGAAAAATAATTTACTGAAAACAAGAGAAAGATAAAACTCTCTCCACACTGTCACATTCACACTCCTCGCAGCAGCACAGATAGTGGTCTGTCTCCTGTTGCAGTTTCTTAGCTACTACCTCTGTGCTCTGATACTGCTCCTTCCCTGTCTGAGGCAGATGTTCACTGCAACAGTGGCTGAAGTTTTTTTTAAGAAATCTTCTCCAGTAGCCACTGCTCCTCTTGCTCCCATTACTTTCCCCCAGGGAGAGCTTGCAGGGTGGATGAACACTCCTCTATGTACTCCAGTGCTAAATCAGCTGAAGGATTTCTGTGATACTGCACTACCAGTTTAAGCTAGGGCAGTTCACAACACTAAAGCATATTTGGAGTACCCATGCAGGCTAATTTGTTAGCCCTCCTGAAGAGAAGGGGCTGTCAAACATAGAGACAATAGTTTTTTAGAACGGTTGCAGCTGATTTCAGAAAACAGGCTATTAAATCACAAGTTTTTCCTATTATTTCTAGTTTTGAAACCATATATACTGTATAAGCAGTAGGCTTAGTGAAATAAGTGGGGTTTAGCATGGTATAAGTAAACATAGTGGGTTTGAGCATGTGTTTTGAACACATTTTTGTCTTCTGACAAGATTCCACATTTCAAATAAGAAAGGTACCGTTTGTAGTTTGAAGGATAGCCACTGCAGCTATTCTCACAAAATTATTAAATGCATTGATACACAGGCAGAACATCCTGTGTGTATTTCAGTCTTTGCAGATAAGCAAAAGAGAGCAGAAGAAAAAAAAAAGAAAAATAAAGAAAAAAAAAGAGTAGATGTTCTCCTTAAAAAACAAACAAAGACAAAACTTGTTCCCTACTTTTTGTCTAAAGTAGTACTTCTCCAGTTATAGCACAAGAAAAGTGCAGCTGTCTTCTGTGTGAATTTATGGGATGAAAGCCTGGCTAATTTTAGTTGAACTCCAGTCCTTAGCTTGTGTAGGGCAAAGTTTCCAACCATTGCTTAATGCTTTGTCACCACCCATCTTTTCATGGAGAGAGAAGTTTGGAGGCTTACTAGAAGGAAATAATTCTCACTGTTCTCATTTTAAAGTTAAATGTCTGGTTTCTGTTGGTTCTTCTGCTCAGCACATCTACAGCACTTTTCTCTTACAGCTCAGGCAATTAATTACATGTAAGAACACCCTAGGGAGGTAGGTATTCCTGTCTCATTCTACCACTGAGGAAGCCATACCACAAAATATTAAACAATTATCCAAAGGCACTGAGCAAGCAAGGAGCAGAGCTATAATCACAATTCCCAGATTCCACTTACACTCCATCTCTACTGTGGTGTGCTCTCTCCAAATATATTCAGTATAATAACCTTGCAAAGATGAGAATTTTTTTTCCTCATAGGAACAGAATTTTATTCTGAACTAAAAGCAGTTTCTATGTTTTTAATACCACTGAAACCTAATAAATAAAATTATACCATTATCTTAATTGCCATTATATACTTCTTAAGTATATAGCTCTTTCTATCGCTTCTTGGCCACCTGTCCCAAAATAATTGACCAAAGATTAATAAAATTGTGCCCAAAAATTGTAGGCAATATTCAGATGTTAAATAAGTTACCAGGAAGAAGTGATCCGGTCTTTACTATTACAGAGTATAAACAATGAATATAAAGGTAAGATTATTAGGAAACACATATTCATATGCAAATCACATGCTGTTAATATATATACTTCAATTTAAAGCATCTGTTCATATGATCTGTGGTTTAATTACTTGTATTGTGGCCTCTTTGTTAAAGTTTTACCCAATTCTGGAAAATTCCATGACAAGGATGCAGAATGCAGACTGAAGAGTAGGAAAAAAGTGCTCTGAATATGCTCTTTTCTTGACTCTTGTACTAGAAGACATTTTTTATGTACTGATATACACCGCTTGGGGAGGGATAGATGGGCCACTATAAATTTTCCTGTGCTTTCAGTACTACATAGGTAAAGTAGTAAGACAAACAAGTTCGTATACTTCAACAACTGTTAAAATTACACCATTTAGTGACCCGACATTCAAAGGAATTTTGCTGGTTAAAAACTGGGACCTTTTTTTCATTTTGACTCTCCACTAAGAAAAAAGTCTAACTTAAATCTTGTATTTAAACAGTAAATCAGAGCTACTGAGTCTACTAGGAATTGATCAAGCAATAATCTTTAAAGATAGTCTCAGCTAATATAACAATAATGTCTATAAAAGATACTGGAAGTATTTCTATAATTCAATGAATACAGTAACTAAGAGTAAATCTGAATTTTAAAAAGTAGTGCAAAAATGCTAACATATAATTTCGATCAATCATAAACCAAGGGTGCTGATTGCTGTGATAATAGCAATTACTTTATGTATCCTAAAGGTGAGCTTCAAATATCAATTCACAGGGAGCATACAGCAAATTGAAAGAAGTATCCAGGGTAATTAAAGAGGCTATGCCCATGACTTCACATTTCTTATTAAGGTAGCCACCAAAAAATTTGCTATGACACTCATGACTGCACCTAAAATAATCCTCATGTCCAAGCATACTCAGATTCCTCAGCTATAAATCATCATGCTGCCATAACTTACAACTTTAGTATATGAAAGCAAAGCGTACAATAGTTCTTACCTGAGAATGGCAACATCTGAGAGATGTTTCAAGTTAGCAATAACACCAAATCCCTGGAAAAACTGGGCCCTTGACTGTCAGTTATTAAGCTGACTGTGTGGATTTCTTTTCAGTCACTGAGGAGAGTCAGAAGTGAAAAGGATGGGGGTAAAATGGTAATACTGGAAGGCGGGCTGGATGTCACCGAGGGAGCAGGGAGGTTGGAGTCCACAGGGTTTCTTTGCGCAGGAGTCAGAAGGAGGGAAATGAATCCGCCTGAAACCACAATGATTGCCTTGCAATCTCTACAGCTCCTGGACATGCTGATTCACAGACTCACTAGTGGTTCTCCCAGTTACTTTTCTCTCTCCAAGACTATAGCTCTTACCTGCTCTTCACCTGAAATTCTTCTCAGTTCCCATTTCATTAACACTTCATTTTACTAAGCTAAAAATGTCCAGGCTCTCTTTCCTCTTTCCATTCCATTTTGGCACAGTGTCTCAGAGAAAACCCAGATTCCACTGGTTTTATATGTTCTGAAACACAAAGCAAATCAGCGTGGGAGTCAAAAAGGCTGAAGAGTCTTTTGAGCCTTATGCTACCTAAAGAGCTACCCAAGCATCTGTGTGACTACTGAGGTAGTCTATATGGCTTCAGTCTTTTAAGACTATTCCTAAAGATTCCTTTGTCAGGAGCTCCCCTAGATGCTGAAAGAAAAAGGTTACCACGGAGTACTGGAATGGAGATATGAAAGAGGAACTCTGCACATCAAGTAAACTAGCATGCAGCCAGATTGTTCTTCATCAAAAATCCGCGTAGGAAAACCTACTAATAATCTGATTTCTTTTTTGGTGTGGCTGCATCTTGTGATTTTTTTGGCACTGTGTGATTCAGAAACTCTTCATAGTGTTGCTCCATGTCATCTTGTTTTCTCCATAATAAATGTGTCATCCTTTACTATAGTATGAGTGGTAGAGGCCAGTGTTTTCCCAGTAAAAGTTGTAATCCCAAAACTTTCATCTGTGTTTTACCTACAGATTCATATTCTGATGATGGTATTACCAAACAGATATAAATAAGATGTGACCGTCATCCTTCTTTGTTAAAGATTGAAATCAAGCAAATAGGTCTGCCATGTTAGTGGAAAAAGAGCATAAGAAACTGGTACCACAAGTTATATTTCCATTCTTGTTCTGGACCAGAAACTGTTACAGCCACAACAGCAATTTACTTTAAGAATACTCTTAGTCAAAGAAAAACAACTTCTTCCAATGGGTAACATAAAGTCATTTCCTACTATATGGGTATTGCCAGAAAGACTCTACATTTCACCTTTATATGAAGGTGTTTTGGTCCAGAGGTGGGGTAGGGGACTCAAATGGAACAAGCAATTGGTTTGTCTTTGTGTTGTACATTTAGTATTTTTACTACTTTAGTCACTTTCATTTATATAAATAAAGCTTCTCCTTTTTTATCTAAATCTTACTTATCCCCAGGGCCTCTCTGCAAATGCAATGACACTTCAGGAAAGGGTAATTGAACCTGAAGCACTTTTACAGCAAAATGCCATTTTTTAAAGGGTGTAATGAAACATATTGCAAATGCAGGTTTTTTAAATGTACTATATGGAAACTGATTGCCTGTAGGAATGAGTAACCTGAGGATTTAGGACTATATCGTATTGGCTGTCACTTCTTTAACCCTCTAGGCAGCAGCTTTCCGCTGTAGACTTTGGTTTCTTGTGGCTGTAAAACTCCTGATATTCAACAAGAGAACATCCTGAGCAGCTTAAAGAAAAAGAAAATAAATGGAGTGCACAAAAAAAAAAAAAAACAAACCAAAAAAAACAATCACAACAGGAATGTTTCTTGTTCCATAGCAAGATCAGCAGGTACCAAATCTTCTCCAGAGACGTCCACTGCAAATGCATGTTAGCCTGAGCCTCTGTTCAGCTCGGAAGCTCTCCCCACATGTTCCCTTCCCATGCCAGGGCAACAAGATAAGGAAATGCAGTTGCGGAGAAGACATCTTGCAGAGAAGAAATAACTTTCAGAATTTTAACAGGCTTTTTATGTTTTATATTTTCATTTTTCTGTTTTCACAGAGCATTATCTTTTCACAGAAGCAGTCTTTGATAGCCATTTTAACTACTGGGATTTTATTCTAGAATCAGGTAATTGTTTTCTTACTGGCCACAGAAGTCAGCAGTGATTAGCGAAAACAACATATCAACAACAAAATTATGACCATTAAAAACCAACAGGCTCATTAACTAAAATGTTTCCATTTTATCAAACTTCTTCTCTGTTACTTCTGCTCACTCCTGGAGTCTTTGGAATATAGGTCATTCTTTTGCAGTTGCAGATCTGTACCAACATTACATACTCCAATTAGTGAGGTAAAAAATTGACAGGTATTCAGATTTTTTTTAAGGGGGCCACTATGGTTTTTTTCCTGCTAAATGAAAGTGCATATATATTGAATTCTATTTCTTCAGGGAGAACTTTTTAAAGTCTTTAAATGTTAAGAAATTAAAATAGGCAGCAGCAACTTTTAAGTTTCAAAGGTGAATGGCCAGAAATAATAATTCTTTCTTAACATAAACAATGTTTTTATTCCTTTTTAAAATGAAGTTTGGACAATAAGGAGGTCAGTAGGTATATAATACTTTATTTATACTAGAAGAGTAGCCGGTACATTACCGATGTCTGACTGTCATAAACCAAAACTGGAAAGAAATCTGCATTACAAAACATTAAGCACTCATTGACAGGTCTAATATGGTTGAAAGGGCAAATTCACCCTTTGGTTTTGGGTAATATAGTTGATTTCAGTAAAGGAGTAGCTGAAATGAGGGAATTAGTGTGCCAGTAACACCTTATACCCAGAGGAGCAAATGAAAATCATCAGAAAATAAGAGGAAGGAAATAAGCATCCTCTCCAGCCTGCATTTGAGCCCATTCACAGTTCAACATGATGCCAACTTATTTACTCACATACTTCCTGTGTAGGGCTAAAAGTGTGGTATGACTGACAGCAAAATATATTTTATTGTAAAGGTTTTGGAAACAGTATACTGAAAATGTAGTATTGGCACACCATTCCATACATGTAGCTAATATTTCACCATATTGTTCCAAAATTCATTTGGCACTTGGACTATATTACACATGCCTATAAAAAGAAAAATCCAAACAAATTTTTCTGTGCTTGTATCAAATGATACCACTATTGTGTATGTGGAATTCTATACTATTACTAATAGACACACTAATCAAGATGCAGAACAGAAATAAAAACCTCTGTATGTATTAGTTTCACTGGTGAGTCTTGTCGTTTAAAGTTCATCCTAATCAAATGATATGAAGAAACTATTTAAGGAGAAACTAGTGAAGATTGAACTTTAGTGAGTTATCTATAACAAATGAGACCAAAGAAATCAAAACATGGACTTTTTACTGAACTCTTGTTCTGCTCTAAAAGGCATATCTATGAAGCCTTTGCTTGAGAGGAAAATGTTACTGTCACTCTAAAAATTTGCTTTAATAAAAGAAAATCTTTGACATGTCTTAATAGAGATTAACATTTTTTTTCAGTTCCCTTTTACATTTAATGCAATCATTCCATTAATCAAGTAGCTGACGATCTAAGGAAATGTAGTTTAGCCTTCACTGAAATGTGTGACTAATACAATTTTGATTTTTAATATTCTCATATTCTAGCCTATGTATTTTATTCTGCATAGAAAGTTCTATTCTCTTGTTTAGGTAATTCTGTTAAAAAACTGAACAAAATCTTTCAGTGCTTTGACTCAATTGGAACAGACACTATTTAAAAGTTAGGAATCTTGTTACTGCTTTCTGGCAGTGACCTGACACTTGAAAGCCCGATCTCTCCTTCCAGTAGCGGGAACAAAATACAAGAAAAAAAGAAAAATCAACTGAAGTTGCATTTACTCTACAGGTACATCAGGAGTCAGAACTCAAGAACATCTTTGCTTGGCCTAACAGAAAATAAATTAGAAAGTTGCATGTAACATGAAAAATGTAGTAAAAATATGTTCTTCTTGGCTCTGAGGAATGAGTATTTTTGTCCCTGCTCACCATAGCTAATATGTCCCATACTGGCTCACAGCTTATCCCCTTACACCTGGCAGTTCAGCAGGTTTCACATCTGTATTCTGTAAAGATGAATTTTATTGACCTTGCTGAGCCAGGAGTACTCATTTCAATACTTTCTGGCTGAATGGGGTAGCAAAAGTCTAAACCAAGACCAGAGCAAGGAAAATGTTTTCTGAAATTTTGATTTATTCAACAGGCACTTAAAAAATTTTTGCATGGATCAAAGCATAAAAATTATGTATCTCTTAAAAATTAGATACACATGGATTTTTAAATTTATGGGGGAAGAACTTAGGATGTTTCAAATCTGCAGCAGTTTAAACTGCTCTCTGCTATCTCTGTTTTTTTATGCACTTTAAAAACTATTATTTTTTTGTCCTGGTATCAGAAGGCCTGATCCTTACTTTTATGTTTTACAGACATTATTATCCTAAGCATGCATGCAATAAAAACATGATGATCACTAATAAAATACAATAATACAGAAAATAACTAACATTTGCCACACTGGTTTCTAAATAATTTTTATATTTCATTACAAAGACATAGACAGAATATCATACAACTTTAGGGGTATGTAGAAATTTTGAAACTTCCTTGTGAAGTTGCAATCTGATTAACAAGATTAATATTGCGTTATGACGTGATGTAAGCTAGATGATTTCTGCATTTTAGTTTTAATCACTGTGTAATCAGTTGAAGTCAGTGGAAGACAAGATCAGAAATCATTTCAGAAAACACTGGTTTAGGTGAGAGTTCAAGTTTGGGGTTCAACTGCTGGACCACAATTGTAGGTAGTTTCCTGTTTGATGATTTGGAATATTTAACTTCCAGAAATACCTTGTCTGTGGGGAGAGAGAAAAAAAAAATCGTAGAAGTTTTGTAAAAACTGAGCTAGCCTTCCTGAGTGTATTACATTCACAAAATTTGAAAAAACATTTGAAAGATAATACAAAGTAAAAACTCTTTGGCAAAACTCTTTCACTTAGTGCAGTAACATCATTTATTCATATTGTTTTTCTTCCATTATTTTATTCCTTTTGTTCTCAAATGGAAGTAAAAAATCAAATGTATTTCTATTATCTTTTCATGATTCAGCTCCTCATCTTATGAATATATCAACTGCATTAAATGTTATTCACATTGGTGCTTTAACTTAAATGCTTGAAGCTCAAAACATCAAATAAATTCTCAGCTGGCAGCCCGGTGCAGTGATTTTTCCAGAGCTGACTTTCCTGCCACCACAGTAGGTATTCATTCTCAGCTGAAAGTGAAGGAGTAAGCCTTTTTTCATCCTGAGATGGACAGGTTGCCTGTGTAGAGAAGTAGGTGGTTAGTTTTCTGTAAGTTTTTATGGCAGGATAAAGAAATGGATCATAGCACTATCCTCACTTTATTTTTCTGAAGCTTTCAGCCAAAACCCTTGAGAATTTTGTCAGGCATTAGCAGTGGCATCACTCTGTTCCTTCAAGTTTAGATATTTACAAAACATGTTTTTTTCTGTTCTGTTTTTAGCACAAGAAGAATGGGCTACAACCCGTTCCAGCCTAAAGGCGCCACCTCCAAGGTCAGCCAGAGGGGGTTACAGGGAACACCCCTATGGTAGATATTGAAGGTCCTCCTCATCTGTGACCTCATCTCAAAGACAATTATTAGCCTGTGGTCTCCACATAAACAGCAACAAGACAAGTAATAGTCCATTTCTTTTCTATCCTAGGGATTACTGCTCATTATTATCCTATGTACTACTTGTATTTCCTATAGCATTGGAGTGACATTGACATTAGTATTATTTTATAACACGGACTTAAAAAAAACAGAGACAAAAAGCCTTTGGCAAGCATTGTCTATAAACCATTCAAAGATGATGTTCTGTTGGTTGTATTCATTGCTGTGTGTAACTTAAAAAGCATGACACTGTTACAGATCTTGAGTCTCTACATACTAGCTGAGTTTTTGTTTAGGGTTGCTGAAAGACTGTAATATGATTCCTTTTTTTCCCCTTTTTTTTTTTTTTTTGAACCAGACAATAATCAAGCTGTAGATAAGATGTTTTAACCTGTCTTCTTTAATATATGTTAGTTTAGATTAAGATGTTCAATATTAAGTTTGTAAATTTAATTTTAAATGCTGTTTTAATGGGGTTGAAAACAAGCAGCTACTGTATGTATGTAGCTAACTGAATTTGTTCAGTGTTTTAACCTGTATTTGTTAAAAAAGATCACATAAAGTTCCATGTGTAAGCTTCTCTAAATAGGAAACCATAATTTTGTCAAATATGTTTGCCATAATTTGTCAATAAAGCTGAAACCTTTTGTAACAAACTAAATTTGGAATTACTTGTTTTCTAGCTCTAAATGCCTGCTTTATTTCTTTTTCAAGAGATGCCTAAAATGTTTTTTATATAAAAATTACAAAAATGAACCCAAGCCTGTTTTAAGATTTTTTGTGTAAGACTTTAAAAGTTGTATTAATAATTCTGGTTGTTAAATAATTTAAAAGTTAACAAACTAAACTGTTACATGAATCATGGTTAGTATCCACTAATGTATAACATGTTAATGGAAAAAAATGCTTTAGAACAATAAATGGATTTTAAACTATCCTCAAAGCTTGATCTTGCTAAACACAAACTCTGATTGACTTGTTTGTATTAGCATGTCTCTCGTGAGAATGTAATGGAGTTTAAAGAGGTAAGATTACCACTTACCACTGTTAGACTGTCTAAATGCTAGTTCTTCAACCTTTGAGTTTCCCCGCACATTAAATATCCCATTCAACATGTAAGCATTGCATAGATTCACCTATTTGTTTTCACTCAGAAGAGTGCGTTGACTGCATTTTTCGTAGTATATAGCAATTTGTCTTGATAAACAAATCATCAGTGTCACTGCCCAGTTGTTGGTACTCAACTTCAAAAACTTTATTTGT
The DNA here is from genome assembly GCF_034315485.1 of Pezoporus occidentalis. Lineage (NCBI taxonomy): Eukaryota > Metazoa > Chordata > Aves > Psittaciformes > Psittacidae > Pezoporus > Pezoporus occidentalis. The sequence goes on from NW_026914829.1 coordinate 1,202,056, forward strand.
AATTTTCAGTGCTAAATATCACCGCCCTTGAAGGCAGTTTAGAGGGCTGATATTTCTTTTGAGACTATCAGACTTGATGGCTGATGATTATTAAGGAAATATGTCGCAGGACTCAAAGGATGACTAAACGTTAAACAGGTAACACTAACAGTAACTCTGTAATTTTGAGTATGCAACAGTAATGTTAAATATTCTCAGTTATTAATTTACTGATAGTTAAAAAAGTAAACCTACCAAAAGATAACAAATAGGTATATAGGCTATTAAAACAACTAATTAACATTAACTAGTGACAACAAAATTATTCTACAATATATAACCCTCAAGGTAATAAACAGAACTAAAATTAACAATAATAGTAATGCAACTCTTGCTAACAACAAATATATAACCTAAATTTTGATGAAGAAAAAAAAAACAACCAAACATAGAAGACTTGATGGTAGGGTTGCCAAAACTGTTATTACTTTAAATACAGTCTTTTTGTTTACAGTGGCTTTTTGTCAATGTGATTGGTTTACTTTTTTGATGAGAATAAAGTAGAGGCCTGTTGCTGTTCAGTTTGTGAACAAAATCTCTTGCAGCTGGAGTTGCATGCTAACTCGTTTTGAAGAGTTTATAAAGCATAGCTTTTGTTATCTGATGTGTTAAAATGAATTTAGTAGGCTACATGATGGTTACATTGAGTTTATTCTGTCTCACTATTTCAGGGACTCACCCGCACTGGACAGCTAAGCAGCAGATCTGCTGAGAAGTGGTCAGGTAAGCTCTGTCACATCTCAGGGTTTTTTCCTGTTTCCTATTTTATCTGTGAATTTGTTTTTACTCACAAACAGAACCATATGCAGCTAGACTTTTAAAATAAATAGTTATTTCCCACAATATTTCTCTGCATAGGAGCACAGTGATTAAGGTATAATGGCAATCAAAACATTTGCTTTTATATGGCATGATTACCTGCATGTATTTAGATAAAAGAAGTCTTCTCTGGCCTTTTAAGGATAAATATAAGACAGTACACTTCATGTATGATATACTGCTACTGCTAAGAACAAGAGCTGGTGTTTCTTAAGCTCATGCTTACATTTTGGAAACAAACTAGTCACATGACATAGACAAATACGATACTGGCTTACCTTTGCTTATGAGAATATTTATCACTTCTTTGTATGAAAAAAAAAAGTGTTTATAAAGCGACAGGAAGTTTGTTATTCTTTTGCATGGTAGTTTTTTCTGTTTGAGAGTGGCAAGGACATTAAAGGTATTATTGTGCAATGGCATGGATCAAGACATAGTTTTCTCTATTTCTCTGTTAAATACATTTAAACATGAAGTTGTATCTTGGATAACCTTCTTATGTAGGCTTCAGATTATATATTGATTGAAGACAAATGTCATTGCTGGAAACATAAAAAAAATTCAGCTCATATATGACTTCATCTACTCACTCAGAAATGTCAATCTAATCGCAATACAAAAAGTGTAAGTTCTCTTCCTCTCTTGTGATTGTTAAATTAGGTGAAAGTTAATAAACAAAACGGATGATGTTGCACACCAGATAAACAATTCCAGGCACATTTATTGTGCCTGCATCTTTTCCATGATTGTGGTCTGGCTGATTTAATGTTTTCCAGCTCTCAGTGTATTCAGTGGTCACTTACAAACCCCAAGTTGGGTTTTATTATGTTATAAAGGGCTTAATTTTCCTCTCCAGAGGGTTGCCTCAAGACTCTTATAAGATGTGTTGATTTATATGCTACAACGACTCTACAGGGCCAAAGTGATATAACAGGTCATTAAGATTTGTCTGCATATTACAGTCACATCAGTGACTGAGTGCACCGGTACAGTAAAAAGCTTCCATCTACTCACCTTGCATATAGTTATACAAATGTGCTTCAGTCAGTATATATCTATACAGACCAGAAAAATACATTCCACTGTTATAAATACAGTTTCATGCTGGTATAACTGTGATTATAAATCATCATACATTATAGAGTTTAGTATATAAGTACTTCAGGAAATGCTCCTATGCTTTACTGAAGCAATTAATTGCACAAAACTGAGCATGTCATACCTGATATAGGTGAGATCCAGGGCAAAGTACGTAAATTTAATTTCTCCCTTGTGCATCAGATTTTTGTGTGAGAGTAACTAGTGTGAACTCTCTGAGAATGGTCTCCAGTAAATATAGCTTTACTGCAGAGTGTGTCCTTTAATGTTATTGTCTCAAAATCCACCTTAAAGTCATTATTTTTATAGATTTAAAAAAAAAATCTGTATATATCAGTAAAATGATGCATTGTGAAATATACAATAATTATTTAGAAAATGTAGGTTGATAAGTCAGTGCAAGCAACTGTTTATTCAAACATTTGTTCTATTGATTTTCAGGAAATCAGTATGAAAAATTACCCATCGCTTCATGTGCTGTTATGTGCTAACTACATATTTCACACCGGTTTCTGAAGAACTCTTGCAGTTAGTCAGCTATGTCTTAACAAAAAAATCCACCTCTTTAATTTGTGAAAGAGTAACAAGAGCCTGTTTATTCTACTTAACAATCATGTTTAAATCTTCTGTGAAAAGCTCCCCACATCCATCAGTTCAGGTCAGTCATAATTCTGAGGTCCTGAAAACTAGTATAAAATATCAAAAGAATGAGTAAGAACAGTTTGATTTTTAAAAGAAAATGATGTTCAAACAATGCAGATTCCAAAAAGTGTTATTAATAGAATCAATGAGCCAGTTTTGAAAGTGATGGTTTCTGGAGACGGGTTTTGCGACATTTGACAGCCCACGTTGTTGAAATGGTGATTGGATAGTGGAGTGGATGGCATAGCAACAGAATGTATAGCTTTATATGTCATACTGACACAGCTTCACTTGCTGGAAATTTAGTCTGAGAGGAGGGGACACTTTTCTCTTTCCAGCTAGAAACAAGAGTAGGAAGAAAGCTCCAAGGTGCTGAAGGCATTGTCACCTGCTGGAGCAGAACCCCCAGAGCTGCACCACCAGGGACAAGCTTCTGGAAAACAGATGAGGAAAAATGCATTACTTGTTTGGTTTGTCTAGTAGACTTGCTGCATGTATTCAAGAGCCATTCTAACTGTAAAAAATGGATATCCCTAGAGTAGCAACCTTTATCAGAAAATGAACTACATAACTATTTCCTTCCTATACAGTTTATCTTGCACTGTTTAAACAAGAAGGTTTTAAATTTTCAGATGAATAAATGAAGAACCTGAGGAAGGTTCTGAGGAGGTTTGACCTCACCTCAGATGATATTGACAATGTTTTTCTGGCTCAATGAGGTCCTCAACCCCCATTCAGAATAACGGAGCCATAAAGTTGGAGATAATCCTTACTGTGTATGCCCCATTCAGTCTATAACCCAGTAATAATTACTACATTATACTTGAACATGTTCTGACTTCTAAACCAAGTAACACTGATGTTAGTGAAAATGAGTGAGTGCATGTAAAAGAGATCAGTGTGTCTGTGGTAGCTCTAAAAGAACAGATGTGAAGACCTGGTTACTAAGCATGGCAGGCTGGAAGAGTCTGTTTCTCCCTATTGCTAGGGAGCTGCCAGACTACAGCCAGGACTGTGATAATGAACTGAGTATCTGGAATAAGCAACCAACATACCATTAGAATCAGGATCATATATGATATGCATCAGTTAAACACATATGAATGTATAAGTTAAGAGGCTTAACGTTTTGTCATGATAGTATGGTTTTACTTCAGGAAATAGCTCAAGAGTGCAAGAAGATTAAGTAGCTTGGGAAAAATTTTCATATAGTCAGAATCATAGAAGAGGTTGTAAATTCATCCTATTTGACAAGGAACTCATCCCAATATCAGGACACGTATTTTTTTTTTGGTTCAGGAGGACAGAGTTCATTTGTAGAGGCATTTTATCAAGGTAGGAATAAAAAAAAAGAATACTTAGAGATCATAAAGTTTGTACAAAAAAAAAGATGGCTGTAATTAAAGGTATGTCAAAAGAAATCATGTTTGTTGCTATTTCAAGTCACCTGTGTTGTCAACAGATGAACCAAAGTACAAAAAAAAACCCAATTAATAAGTAAAATTACAGGAAAAACTGAAAAAAAAAATTTGAATGCTAAACAGAAAACCAAGTCTAACGGTTTTTGCTTTCCATTAGAAACTTTGATGCACTCTGTGACCTCAATCAGTTATTAGAACCCAAGAGTTATCAAAAAAAAAGTATTACATTATCTATTTTACTGTATTGGTCTGTGGAGCCAGAACAGGCACACAGGTAACTTTCTCAGACCAACTACAGCTTCAGAGATGATCACCATCTTCCACTCTGTTGTTAGCTAATTGACATTTTTTTAGTTGTTATTATTGCTCATTGGGACCTGACTGAAACCTTTGAAATCATTAAGTCCTTCCTTTTTCTTCAGTTGATTTTGTTTCTGGTCCATAGGTTAGATGTTAACATTCATTTGGAGACATTAAGGAAAATGACTCCCACTGAAAGATTTGCTGCTCTGTGTGGTTAATAGACAAATGAGCTTTGCTCATGAATATGCTGATATCTTTATGTGAAGACATGCTATATACAGTATTTATTTTCAGAAACAGTGGAATCTAAAAACTGTGGCTCCCAGGAGGAGTACAGGAAAGATTTTCTGTCCTTTCACAATCTCTGGTTGTGTAAGTAATTTATATTATAACTCAGGAGAACATTTTAAAATGGTTAAAATACATCTCTAAATCATGCTTATCTGGAGCAAAGCTTTTACTCTCAAACAGAAGCAATCTCTGTCAATCTAAGCATTAGAAATGCAGATTTCTAAATTTCTACTAGAAACATGTCACTGTTTTAAATGTTTGTTCTCCTGACATAAACACTATTAAAGGGCTGTGTTTATTTTTTACTGAAAGACATAAGTGCCTCCTTTCCTAAAATAATTGAATTAACATTGAAAGGTAGGATGCTTTACCAGAGAATGGCAAGATTTATTGAGAAAGCAATTTCAGGCTTTTATATTTCAAATCTGTAAGGAAAGTTTATTGGAGGAAGATCACACCTGTGCGGTAATAGTATAAGTCATCATTCACATATTAAAAGAAAAAAAATAGACAGAAAAAGCTGTGTAGTTGATTTTGTAAATCCTGCATATGCCCAAAGAATTTTTCAACATGCTGAATAAAAATGAGCAGAACTTTCTGGTATCTTTTAGCAACATTTGGGTGCATGCGTAGGATAGTGGAAATGCTTGAGTGCCCTGATAAGAGCAGAATTCATTCTGAAAACAGTGCTTCTTGTTATGTTGTGTTGCTGCTGTACTCTTGATTTAATTGAGGTATAGTTTCTTATTATACAGTGTTATTATAAAGTGTGAGAGTACCTTTTTATATCATGTCTGGCATTGTTCTTGCCATACTCGACGCATTAGCTGATGATAAATGGGTTGCTCACAGGAATACAGTGAATACTTTTGTTATATGCCCTTGCATTACAGGACCTTCACACTGTATTACCATTAGCAAGTCAGAGGTGCAAACTGCTGAGTTGCTCATTTATGACTTCTTAGCATTCTGTGTTGGTTTGGTTTTTTCTTCTTTGCTTCTGCACAGTAAACAGAACAAAATGTACGGGTATTTTGTACTGTGATTTACTGTATTCACTTACAACTCCATGTTCATTGCTCAGCTAATAACTCATTATATTTGCTCTTGAACTTTGTAACAATCCTGTACAAACACTGGCAAAAGTCAGTGGAAAGGTCTTTCTTTTTCTCACACCCCCCCCCCCCCCCTTTTTTTTTCACCTCTTTTCCCAGAAGAGCATAGTTGTTCATATACCTAATTTAGCTGAAAAGACAACCAAGGGCACTCTTATTCAAAAAAAACGCTGCTATTCTTTGCTAATATAGGGCTTCAGCTTAGTATTCTCAAGAGTATTTAAATGTGATAGGGTTCTTCTCATTCTGCATGGTATTTGAGCATTATATAGCTTTTTAATATCTCTGTTAGAATCATGATGTAAAGATACAAACAGCAGACAGGAAAGCTCTATTAGTTAGATTTCAGTTAAGCAAAGTAGCTTTTTGACGGAGAATTCAGTCCTGCAGATCTTACTCAGATTTTATTCACTAAAAATCCATGCTGACATCAAGGAATGAAAAGAAAACATAAAATGCAGAATTTGATCTGCAGTCATTTTTATAATTTCATTAACTTCAAACAAAACACATACCTGTTCAGGACTGGATGATGTCATTCCAGACAATGTTCTGCCTATGGGCAGTGTGAAATAACCTTGACTTAGGACGAGTACTTCAATTGTTGCACCATCAAAAATAATTTTGCCATGTGCAAGAAAAATACTTAGTGGAAGGTGCTTGCTTGGGACTGTCACTCACTCTTAAATCTCAGCTTAGCACCCAAGTTCATCCATTTATGGTACTCACCACTGTTTTCGTGGAGTGAGGACTAACAAATAACTTTCTGAAGGAGGAGCAATACTCTTCTTTACATAGTCTTTAATGACAGCATTACTTATCTTGTTTGCAGACCTAAGGCAAAAATGGGCTGCCCACTAGACTGTGAAGGCCTGCGGGATAGGTGTTTCAGGGAATCTATTGCTCATTTAAAAGAAAGATAGCTGTCTGTTGTTCTAAGACCAAGAATACTGCATAGCTCTTAAAAAAGCTTGAATAGCATCTACAGAACTTAAAAAAAAGTTCCTGCATAGAGCTCAAAATGCTTACTGAAGGAAGCAGGTATTTTAATCTCTTTGTAAGGGAGAATTAGAAAAACAGTGTAGCTGAGTGATTTGGGAAAGGACACTCAGCAGGGTGAAGAGATGTAATAAAGTGCAATTAGCAAAGCAGGAGACAACAGTAAGAATTTGCATCAGGAAATGAAACACAGGATGTATTCAGACCTGTAATTTGTTTTGAGAACTGAACTCTCATCCATGGTGAAGGTATACAATTCTCACTTGAATTCTGCTGGACTTTACTAGGCAACTGGGTGGAGCAGCTACACTAACATGGTCATGTAGTGAGCGTAGGTACGCATACAAAACTTACATTGAAAAAGCCTGTTATTGTTTTCTTTTGCATTTGTGTTACAGCTGTATTTTTTTATAGCTGCATCACCTGTTGCCATTGTAAGTTTCTTATGCTGTATATCTTTGATGAACAAGAAATACATCTCTGAACACTGATAAGGGCTGGAGAATGCTGGTAATACCTCATGTCCTTATGATAGTGCTGAGTACAATAGGACTGGATCCTAAAGTCCTAAATATTTTTAAACTTTACAGTGCTGACAATTCTAGAAATAACAGAAGTTCTATTTTCGACCACTTTAGTGATAATTTTAGACTCACAGTTGTTTGGCTTTTTTCTACTTAGGAGTCTACTTAGCCAGACTAATGGAAATAAGACACCAGGTTTTGTAATCCATATTCAACCAAAAATAACCATAAGGATATAATTAAGCATTTAGAAAATGGGTTTGCATTTTTAATATGAAGTAATTTTTATGCCGTATTCTTCATCTGGACTTAATTTGATGACTCATTCTCCTTCACAGCTCTCTCAGAAAAAATACAAAACTCAAAAATAAGCTATACAACTTCCACCTGTCACGCTTCCATTTGTCTTTCATTTTGTTAATGTACTATTGGCAGGGCTGGGAATACTGTCTACCATTACGATCACCAGTACTTTCTATAAATGCAGCTGTGTCCACCTCAAATTAAATTTTCCATGATAGGAATCTGCTAAGTCCAAGGATTTTGGCCAAAATGCCAAACAGTTCAGAAAAAATACAAGATTTTTGTCATTTACAAAATAACAAAATTTCCTCTTATATCAGCAAATGTTCATGCAAGTATACTGAAGAATATGTGTCACAGTACACTCTAGTGCGGATTTCCTATGCATGAGAATGTAAGAACTGCCTTCCTTTGTCAAACCATAAATCTGTCCTGACCAGTGACTTTTTTCAGTCAGATGCAGAAAGAGATGCTTGAGGTGCATGGTGGAGGGGTCAGAAGAAATACGTAGAGCAAGTAGAAGCTCTATGTATCTATATTAGCAAATTAAACACCAGAATAATCTATATCAGACTTGTTTTCCCAGTGCCAGTTAACTCCACTGTCTTGCCTAATGTGCTAATGTACTATCATAGACTGCTGTGGTAATGTACTATCATAGTACAGGAACAATTCTCATAAGGGTCCCAAAAATTATATTTTGATGCTTTCATGAAAATCTGTTTGTTTTGGAGAATATCGTGAGCCATCCAAAATGTTGACTGTTGCCGACTCAGTAAACTTGCTCAAAGCTATACAAAAATGTCTATATTCTCACTGATCAGAATCATTTTTCTCTATGTGAAGTTACTTCAGTGTACAGAAAATAATTCAGAGCACCTAAGCCAAATACTCTAAAACACTGTCTGCAGTTCTGGTGTCCTCAACATAAAAAGGGCATGGAACTGTTGGAACAAGTCCAGAGAAGGGCCACGAGGATGATCAGGGGACTGGAGCACCTCCCGTATGAAGACAGGCTGAGGAAGATGGGGCTGTTCAGCCTGGAGAAGAGAAGGCTGCATGGAGACCTTATAGCAGCCTTCCAGTATCTGAAGGGGGCCTATAGGGATGCTGGAGAGGGACTCTTCATTAGGGACTGTAGTGCTAGAACAAGGGGTAACGGGTTAAAACTTAAACAGGGGAAGTTTAGATTGGATATAAGAAGGAAATTCTTTGCTGTTAGGGCGGTGAGGCACTGGAATAGGTTGCCCAGGGAGGTTGTGAATGCTCCATCCCTGGCAGTGTTCAAGACCAGGTTGGACAAGGCCTTGGGTGATATGGTTTAGTGTGAGGTGTCCCTGCCCATGGCAGGGGGTTTGGAACTAGATGATCTTAAGGTCCTTTCCAACCCTAACGATTCTATGATTCTATGTACCTTCTCTCCATTGGGTTAAGGAAACTAGCTAACTAATGCATTTAAAAAAAAATAAGTCCCTCCCTCTTTAGCCTAAATCTTAAAATTATTTCTCAACCCATTGTTTTTAATAGGAAGTGATTTTAATTACTTTGTCACAGGCTTCATTATGTTAATATTATCAAGAAATGAAACACAACACCAACTCAGCCTCTTCTCACAAGTTCCCATTCTCATCCATACCAGCACTCAGAAGTAATTTGCTCAGGGTGAATATAATTACTCTGCTGTATTATCTGCATGAAGAGTGTTGGTGTTCATAAAATTCAGTGCCACAAACCTCCGTTTTTATTACATTGATAAAAGCATACTCATACTACTGTGCATAGACCATGAGCCTTCATTTCGAGTAGAAGATTGCAGGTGGAGAAAAGGTATTGAAGGCAGCTCTTCATAAATTTGTAGCATTATAACAAGATGTTAAATGAGAAAGCTGAGATAAAATTACATTGCTGAAGTTATACAGTAAATTTGCCAAAAAAAGTTCAGAAAGTTAGAAAAAAAAACAACCTAGAAATGTCAGTATTTAGTTTACTCCTTTTCCTCATTTTTGCTCTGTTGTGCACATTCATTATTTTAGAGATCTTTAGAAACTTTTCTGTCATTTAGACTAACCCTGTGACACAGAGATGCTGTGTGAATCTACATAAATCATTTAAGCTAAAATATTAATGTGACAACTAATTCTGTGTTCTTCATTGAATATGTCTGCCCAACTTTGTCTTGATTTTCAGCTTTTTGGAGCCTTAGGGAAGTACTGTAGCTTTTGAACACTGTTCAGGGAATTGAGAGTCTTCGACATCGTTTGCAATAAATCAGTGGGATCTGAAAGACTGTGCCTCAGGTTGGGACTCACAGCCCCAAGTTCTGGACCTGCCACTACCACCCTCGTTAGGAAATGCCAGCACTGAGACTTATGGTGATCTTCCAGTCTATCAGGTGAGCTGTCGTATTTGTCTATATGTTTTTATTTGATGTCAAATGTGAGATAATTCAGCTTACCCTAGTCTGAAAAGATACTATTTTAAACTAGTTCACCTTAAGTTTGCCATTGGAAGAGAGCTCATACACTAATACCTATTATGCATGATACTTTGAGACAGGATAATTTATATATAATATCTCTTTCTGTGGTAATGAAACATAATATTTAATCATCTTGCTCACAGAAGTGACATATAAATAATCAAACTATATTTGTGCAATCTGTTGAACATAGAAATAGTTTTTAAAAATGCAAATATTTGGAATCATCAACTTCCCTTGGAATGAGTTAACTCATTGAGATGTTTATGTTAAAAACAAATTTTGCAGTTTCTGGGGTTTTTGCTCTATTCTCCATTTGTTCATCTAGAAAAATCTTGGTATCTTCATGAGCTGTTGTGAGCATACACTTACTAATATAGTCCTGTAACTAAAGGCTATGTCTTCTTGTATATACTAAAGAGCATCATCTAATTATATTAGAAAGTATAAATCTAATATTTCCTAAATCGTCTAAGCTAAATTGGGTTGGAAGAGACCTTAAAGATCTTTAAAAACCTTAAAGAATGTATATGGGAGTTGTATTTTTCTGTAATAAGCTTAAAAGATCTTTAAAAAGATCTTTAATAATCTTCAGTAATAAGCTTTAAAGGAATTTAGAGATCTTAACATATGCGAAAGCTGTATTTTCTGTAATGAGCTTTTTTATAGCAATATGTCATATAATAATGCAGTTATTGCATTTGGTGATTATAAATGAGTTTGTTTCTTCAGTAAACAGCATGGGAAACAAAAGGCCATTTTCAGGTTTTGCGGATGATAGCTAGCAACACTCCAAAGTTTCAGCTAGCTGCCAAAAGCATTATCAATAACTAATGCAGAATTACTCTGCAACTGCTCTGGCAGATTATGTGCAGTGGCAGCGCAAATACTTGCATCAATACTATATACACCATCACTTCCCAGACCTCTGGTACAGCCACAGTCCTGCCTTTACTCCTTCTAACTGTACACCGGAAAGCAGACCTGAAGCTTAGTCTCCTGCACTGCAAAACAACATGAAGTCCTCTTAGAGTACTCCATTCCTTGTCATTGCATGTTCTGAAAGTAATGACATTTTTCTGCTCATGCTATTTTTCAATTTGCTTTCTGCAAATGGCAATCAAAATTTGAACTATGCCTTGCTTTAGGTGTAGATTTTTCTGTCCAAAAAGCTTAAAGAATGTGGCCAAAAGCTATTCAAAAAAGTAACACATCTCTAGACTTGAGAAAATAATCAGTATAGTTTTCAAGATTCCTTCTCCTAGTCAGACCTGGAAATAAACCCTAGGTCACATTATGCACACTCCAGTTTTAAGTAAGTAGGCTGTGAGTGAGACTATGAAATGGGTGAAAATATGTAGGGTTTTTAAGGGTTTACTTACATTATGGTTAAGTGTGTTAATGCTTTGTAACTAGTAATCTAGGGCCCTTAGAAATGTTTTTCACATTATAGCACTGTGGAATAAGACTGATGCCTCTATTGTTAGTTGTTGTTTCCACATAGCAAATTGAAGGGGGAAAATGTTTACATCACACAGAATGCTACTCATCAGAACCAAAATACCTTTACTTATATCCCAGTCTCCTAACCATTGGACTACATTTCCTAAAAAGGTTTAAAAGAGAGACTTGGAAGTAGGTGATCATTTTCATTCTTTGCCTAAAGAAAACGATTTAATGTTCGTGGAAGCTCAGAGGAGTGATTCCTTTTGGCTTTATAACTTCAGGTTTTAATAAGTGAAAAAGTTTTCCAGGAGGGTGGAAGACCCTGCATATCTTTCTAGAAGATGAACAGAAATCTGCAAAAGAAGAAAGGGAATTCTAATTTTTCCCCATCTTGAACAATCCAGAACTTCATACTAAAATACCAAGGTTCATTTGCTTCCATGACTTCCTTTGCATTTTCTGACTTTGTTTTTCAGCTGTATAGATATATATGTGTGCATATCCTCAATTCAGTCCTGAAAGGCAGTTTAGCCCCTTTTCAGGTATGTGTCAAAAATTAAATTGTGTACAGTTAAGGGAACACAAGGTTTGACGCATATGCTTGTCCTTCAAGTTCTGTGCTCAGTGCTCTGTTGTGGAGCAAGAGGTTGAAAAGTGGGCATAGAGAAGCACAGTCCAATGCACAAGAGCTTTGCTGTAATGGAACAGGCCATTCAAGGCCTTCACTTTGAGCTCCCCATGTGCAGCATTCACCTCAAGGAACTGGGACTATGGGGTTTCCCAGAAGTGGATTTTCTGTACTTCTATAACTATCTTTGCTAATTCTCTTCTCTGGTGGCTTTGTTGTTGCATTGCTTGTTTATTAAAGAAATGGGATTTGCTTAGGAGAAGGCAATTCTGTTGATAACCCTCAACATTTTCAAAAGATAAAATAGAAATTTCCATTTTTAGTTGAGCAATGAAAACATACTTGTTTTCAGAAAGACTGCAGCTTTCACTAGCCTTAACTTAAAGTTCTCAAAAATCAAGTCATCACTGGCACACAAGATCTAGATATCCTCATCCAAAACACCTTTTTTGAACTTCTTGTCTTGCATCTTTATACAGACAATGTGGAAATTAACATAGTACAGACTTTGAGACAGCCAGCTGCTGTTTATGAAAGCCAGAGAAGTATTGAAGATGCATATATTACACTAATATTTCACTAATAGCTTGAATTGCAGCTAAAGTGAGCCTACTTTATTTTTCTAAAAGCATCCCTAATGACTGGGATATGTTGATGTACTCATGCACTACAGCAATGATCTATGAAAACAGGTAAGCAAATAAGATAAATTGTATAAGTATATGCATTTTTCTAGAGGTAGGTAGAATTAAATGTTGGAGAATATTCAGCCTGAGGCTAATAGATATAAGACACTGTGAACCATACTAGTAATGAATACATTAAGCTGTTGGTTAATCATGCTACTGGTGAGTTCTGTAGCTACACCCGTAACCGCTCTGCAGCATGTAGGTTTGGGTGACTAAACTATCCTTATAACACTGATACAGAGATAATTGTTTAGTTAGTACTGAATCTCGCCATTAGGCTGCGTTGTGAACTCTCTTCTCTCAAATACTATTTTTAGCTTTTATTGACCTGACCAGCTGACTTCGCTCCACATTTGTTTCCTGTCAAATGCACTTCTCCCCCTCTAAGTCTAAACTGACTGTCCAAAAAAGTTGTGGGCTCCAGACATGAAATGGAATTTTATTACCGAGGTTCACAGTGAAAATCATTGGAAGTTACATAATAATGTGAAAGGACATTTAGTTGAAAGGCTGTCAGAAGATAAAGGTGTATCAAGCTTTCCAGAGCGTTCACATTGCAACTCATGGAGTTAGATGACATTGAAAAGAGCAATTCAGTGTTTAATGCATACACCTCTGGTGACTGTGCTTTTCCACAGCACTAGCTGTTGAAGTATCAATAACAAAGTCTGTAGCATAGAATTTAATACAGGAGTTTTCCATTAAAGGGGTTAGCTGTTGCAGTTCACAGTAACTTTCTTTCTAGCTCAGCTTAACCTACTGAGGACACAGTACTTTGTCCTTGAGTAGGCAGGACTGCATTCATCTTACTCTTCCCACTGGAACAGAGAAGAAGTAAAGTATGAGTACATATGGAGCAATGCAAAACAAGTGAGTACCTGCAACACAGGAATGTATTATTATTGGATTTTTTTTTAAAATGTCAATCCATAATACATGAGAAATAAAAGCAAGTCTGACTGTCCTGAAATTCTCCTAAGTGTGCAGTAACACCATAAAAGATGCCTGTATTTACTACTAATAATAAAACTGTAGCATTACACTAATCAAATTCAACTGCATAATTTTCAGTGAAGAGGTGCTTATGAAACACAAAATGAACACCAGAATGGAAGGTTCATTGCTTCCTAATCAAAAGCAGTCAGCTTTAAACACTAGCCAGTCAGTGATAAGTTTGTCATTTCTCAGCTGGGCTCATGGAGGGAAGTTGCCAAAAAGGTTTGGCAGCCTTTAAACTTTGCAGAGCATTTTCTGCCTGTTTCTGAACGTCATGCTGATCTACAAAACTCCTGGGAGGCTGGGAGGAGAGGCAGAGTAACAGCAGTTCTATTAAAATGTATTTGCAGCAATGAATGTCAATCAGAGTTTGTGGTGTGAAAAACTGTGTAGTTCTTTAAAGGAAATTTTCACCACCCCTCAAGTCTGGTTCTTCCTTGTCTAACTGTGTCCAGCTACTTTGGGGGACTGAGGAGTGTCAGTGATTCATTGTCTGGGTGTCAGACAAATGCAGGCATGCAATGCACCATTAAAAGCCAGAGATCAGGGTGTATGAATTAAAATGGGAGGCTCTGAATGAATACATTACTGCTATATACAATTAACAGTACAAGCCAGAAATCATTTACTTTCATAATTTAGAATAATGGCAGCTGTCCAATGTAAATGTATTTACAGTAGTTTTACATTGCCTTCTACAGGCTTAGTACAAAAGAGACAAAAATTAATATGGACCATTGCAGTAACAGAGAAACCTGTCTTTGAACTGTTCTTTCCTTTTAATCAGCATGGGCTCTGCTAAATAGGAGAGAGACTTACGAGTAGGTGGAGAGAACCTGGGTTACTGAGGGCAAATAACTGTCAGGGGGATAACAGCAATTTGAGCAACAGAGTCTGTCCTTTCCATGACTTGGGATAAACAGTCTTCTCTGGTTTAACCCAGCATGAGCACGAGTTGCAAAGCAACCAGCCTGAAGATGCTCAATAATCTTCCCCTATGTGAAGGTCTGATTTCTTCTCCTTTGGCAATTATACCATTGTCCTGGAAGAATTCTCTAATGTTGACTAAATTCTTCTATTTCACATCCTCAAGTGTGGGACCCTACAGAAGTTTAGTAATTTTTTGTATTGGTTGAAGTCCCATTAAGCTTCTGAGGTTCTTAAATTGCTTCTTGGAGCTTTTTTATCTTGTAACTTGGGTTATAAAAGTAGCACTATAAACATTAATTGAACATCCATTGAGCAGCATGGCTGTTTGTTTTAGGTTGGTAGAGCACATAAAGCTTCATACCCTGTGGTGAAAAACAATTAGATCTGATGATGAACATGCTATTAAATATACCATTACCAGACTTCTATCAGTTTAACTTTAGAAAATAGCAAGCAGCTGTAGCCAAAGAATACATAAGTGATAGAAAGTCATATTTTAATTGTCATGTCGTAGCCTGTTATAAATATTGTTGTTTCTAATGTATTATGCTAATGACAGTGACTAATGGCAGTCATTACCTCCATTCATTCTCATAAAAAATTTCCTCAAGAGAGAATGATCATAACTAGAATGCTGTTTAAAATTAAACTGTGTTTTTCTAAAATAGGGGACATAAAAGCCATTTAAATACCAAGAGGTTGGATAGCTAATTTATATTGGTTTGAGTATGTTTGACAACTACAGCTGTTGTTAATTGTGCCATGAGTTGAACAGGTAGTCCTTTTAGAAATGTTTTTGGCAATCTAACATGTATATACATGTCATGTCTTCATATTGTCTCTGCAAGCTGGGATAAAAGGTGAAACTCACAGCGAGATACCTGTGACCAGAAAAAAAAGTCTGATGCACCCCCTGTAGAGCCTTAATATTAAAAACATTGAATTTCCTCATCCATTTCTTATTTCAGTTATGAATTCTGCTTACTTGACAGGTACAGAGTACTTTATTATGTGCATGAACAGAAATGCTTAAATGGATGAAGCAGCTATTTACATCTGATAGGAGCTAAGTGGGACGTTAAATTAATGCCAAACAAGTGAGTGCTCATTTTAGTTTCATTATAAATGGCTGCAGCACAGCAGTAATGTGTTGACTCTCATGTGTTGACAAGTTCTATATTTCTTACAAACTTCCCTTAGAGCTCGATGTGGAAAGACAAATTCACACTCTGCATGATGAAATTAGCAGCAGATGCATTAATAATTGAGTGAGGATCTCTGGAGACACTGTAGTTTGGCAGGAGAGTTGGTGACTGGCTGATTTTAAGTAGAGGCTTCTGTCCTATATGTATACATACGCACTTACATAAGCCCTAAGTTAAGAGACACTGCCTGTATACAGCCTTTGGTATCAAATCTGCTTCCTGCTTTTAGAAGACATTGTATCGTTACATTTAGCAGGTCTAAAGCAGACTGACAAACATTAATCAGGACAGTACGTGGCCCTCCTTCCTCTATGACTGTTCTCAAACTTACAGCCAAATTCAGTAACTCCCATCTAAATTTGTCTCTAGGCAATGAGTGGAGAGACTAATGCTGTATGCAAGACTCTTGTCATAGGCTTGCACATCTGGAGTTCCTGCAGAGTTGAAACATTTTCCTGAAATGCAAAACCCAGCTTCTCTCAGAAAAGCGTTATATACTATAATGCCATCTTCATTTCCATCCCAGTAAGCAAAGTTGATGTCCTTTGATTGAACCATATGCATTGCAGATTCTCACATTTGGGAAAGGATGGAACTTGTGTCTTTTGAGCAGTAGCAAAATAAACAAGAGGATTGACAGAAAAAAAAAAAAAATCTGCTTTTTAAAGATACCACCAAGGCCACAATGCCATTCCTAATACTTACACTGTGATCATTCCTCACACGAAGTAGTATGGTTAGAAGACATTGACAAAACAGTGCGACTTCTCATATGCAGCAGTTCTGGGGTACTGGGGTTTTTACTGGGGTATTTACTGGGTCAAATTCTCATGAGTTTAAAATCAACATTTCATTGCGCTGGTGCCAAGAGAGTGATTAAATTACTTGCATAGCAATTCAAATAATCTGAGAATTTGTCCCAGTTAGAAGAGTAGCAAAATTTAGCACACTATTACTAGATTAGCTCCACATAGTTGTCAGCTCTGCTAACTGTCCATGCAGAAATCAGTCACTGGCTTATTGCACGGGTTGAAATGACCTCTGTGTTTTGTTTTCCTCCAGTTACAGGTTATTTTATAAATCTCAGGGTCTGGAAGACAGAAAAAAATAACTTCAAAATATCTATCAGTGTATCTTGTGGAGTTTCATCAGCTAAATGAAAGCTAATTCTAATCTTAGGGGTTTTAATATATTGCAGTATTTTGAAAAAGCTATAATATGATTTAATAAAGTTGTACTCTCTTTAAAACAATACTCATTGAGATAACTATGAAGTTCAATTCCTTCTTTTTAGATATGCAACTCTATTCAATAACAGTTATGTTATTTATTCAGTAAGAGTTCAGTATCACTGTTGTCTTAATCAAAATATTGTATTTGAGATCTTTTTAGCATAAGAAACATTTGAACAGTTTTTGTTGTCACTTGAAATAGGAAATAAATCCCAGCAATTCATATTGGTATAATGAAGTAATGTCTCGATCTGCTAGCCACCCTGAAATACCCTGCAAGTGACTCAGCTGAAGAAAGCAGATGTTAGAGACAAAAGAATATCAGATGAAGGAGTAAGCATGCTAAAAATACCCTTTTTTCAGCACCACATCTTTTGAGGTGCTTGAAACAAAAACGTGCAAATTAAATTTGACTTACATATACATGTTTGGTGGACAGAGGTAACATTTCAGAATAATATTCTTATAGAATCATAGAATAGTTAGGGTTGGAAAGAACCTTAAGATCATCTAGTTCCAACCCCCCTGCCATGGGCAGGGACACCTCACACTAAACCATATCACCCAAGGCTGTGTCCAACCTGGCCTTGAACATCACCAGGGATGGAGCATTCACAGCTTCCCTGGGCAACCCATTCCAGTGCCTCACCACCCTTACAGTAAAGAACTTCTTCCTTACTTCCAATCTAAACTTTCCCTGTTTAAGTTTAAACCCGTTACCCCTTGTCCTATCACTACAGTCCCTAATGAAGAGTCCCTCTCCAGCATCCTTGTAGGCCTCCTTCAGATACTGGAAGGCTGCTATGAGGTCTCCACGCGTCCTTCTCTTCTCGAGGCTGAACAGCCCCAACTTTCTCAGCCTGTCTTCATACGGGAGGTGCTCCAGTTCCCTGATCATCCTCGTGCCTCTTCTCTGGACTTGTTCCAACAGTTCCATGCCCTTTTTATGTTGAGGACACCAGAACTGTACACAATACTCCAAGTGAAGTCTCACAAGAGCAGAGTAAAGGGGCTGGTCATGCTCCTTTTTCTGCAGCCCAGGATATGGTTGGCTTTCTGGACTGCAAGCACACACTGAAGCCGGCTCATGTTCATTTTCTCATCAACCAACACCCCCAAGTCCTTCTCCGCAGGGCTGCTCTGAATCTCTTCTCTGCCCAACCTGTAGCTGTGCCTAGGATTGCTCTGACCCAGGTGTAGGACCTTGCACTTGCCATGGTTAAACTTCATGAGGTTGACATCAGCCCACCTCACAAGCGTGTCGAGGTCCATCTGGATGGCATTCCTTCCCTCCAGCGTATCAACCGAACCACACAGCTTGGTGTCATGGGCAAACTTGCTGAGGGCGCACTCAATCCCACTGTCCATGTCAGTGACAAAGATGTTAAACAAGACCAGTCCCAACACCGATCCCTGAGGGACACCACTCGTCACTGGTCTCCAGCCGGACATTGAGCCATTGACCATAACTCTTTGCATGCAGCCATACAGCCATCAAATTCTTCATTTGATTCATACATGTATAACACATTTCATTTCTGTTTAAAAAAAAAGTTACCATCATCTCAGTTTTTAATGAAAAAAATAAATAAACAAGGTTATGTACTTCTGGATGAGAAGGATATACTTGAGTAACGTGAACCAATGAAGAATATCAAAACTGCATTGATGGGAATGGGGAAGTGAAGTTAGCTATGTCATTAGCTATGGCTTTATGCTTCACATCTCTGTACAGTGAGCTTGATCCTCTTAACAGCTTCCCATTCATTCTGTTATTGCTGTGGAATAGGATTCTAAGTCTTCTCCAGGTTAGTCATGAATATTATGCAATCCAATAACTTGTCTTTTGTTAGCATATACAGGGCACAGCAGAGGTGCCCCTGTTTATACTTAATATGTGAAGTAATCACCAAATTTCACAGATCCAGGCAGTTATCACTCCTGTAGAAGCAAAGAGATATTTCTAGAGTATGAATAAAGCAGTGGGTTTTATCCAGTTTTTTTGCAGGTCCTTGGATGTTCAAAACAGCAAAGCAAATTAAAAGAGCCCCTTCTCTTTTGCTGTCATGGTAATTTTGCACTTGAACATATGAGGATTTGTTAATATAAAAGCTATTTAGTAAGATATGGAGTGATTTTCTTACAGCACTGTCTTCAAAAGTAGCAATAAATGTTGCATATCAAATTACAACTTTCCTTGAAATGTGGCTTTGTTAAAAAAAAAAAAAAGACATCTTGAACACTAGATTTTTCTTTGGTGACTTCAATGAGTGGTAATCCACTTAAAAGTAAAAAGATAATTTTCTAATTGCCAGCCCACTAAGCTCAGAGTGAAGATCAAGTGGCTACATTTTGGTTTTAGGCCTCATCACTAATATTGATACTTCTGCAGGCCAGGATGTTTTTTTGTTACCTTGTAAGTTCAGAACCTCCTCATCTTCATACTTTTCCTCAGTTGCCCCTTTCTCTTATTATTATTATGTCTCTCCTGAGTTGTTGCCCAGGTATTGTTTAAATGCACCATTGGAACAAGTTGGCAAATCTGTTGGTACTCCATTTATGTATCTGTACTTCATACAAATTTTCAGAAGAATAAATTGTACCTTAGAGCTGATACATGAAATCAGGGGGGAAAAAAAACAACCACCTTCTTTTACACTTTTTTCTGATCTTGAACACAGCTGTGGAGAAACTGGTAAATGCTGCATCCTCCATAAGCACTCTGCTGAGCACGAGCTCTAGGAATAGCCAACACAGCTGTAGCAGAGCAAGTTGTTACAGCAGCAAATTATTGCTGCTAGGAACTGGACAGAATATCACTTCTTTCCTTGGGAGCTCTTGAGCTGGCAGGGATAAAAATTCAACATAATCCCAACAGAATGTATTTGATTTCTTTCCAGCTTTCCCTAAGAAGAGCAAGGGCAAGTGTTTCCATATATTCTCTGTAAACCTTCTTTGAATTTGACAAAGCCAATGGGATGCCAAGTACATGGAGTGATCCAAGCTTTTGTATGAAATGATAACCCATCATTCATCTCAGCATCACCTCGTTCTTATCAGTTCATCTCAGTTCATCTTGTTCTTCTGCTGCTATTTGAGAAAATAGGACCTATTTTTCAAATATCCCATGTGAGAAGGGCACCCTCTTCTGATCCCAGAAAAAGTGTGTATATTTACTAGCTTCTTCTGTCATGGTCTTCATGAGTTCTCTAACATGTCTTAATCCAACTAGTGTTGTCACCTTTCTTGCTTCCCTTCTGTCTTCCTGATAGTGCATAAGATGTCTGCTGGCTTTGTAATTAAAATGTCTGGTTTGAACTTCACTTTGCAGATGTGTCTAAAATTGGGCAATAACTTAACACATGCAGTTCCAAAGTCTTCGGTATTGCACAGTGGACCAGTCATTAAAGAAGCAGACTTTTTTCTTCAAGATCTCATTTAGGAGCTGACTTCCCCACTGCTAGAACAGTAAACCCAGTGTT
Organism: Pezoporus occidentalis; assembly: GCF_034315485.1. NCBI lineage: Eukaryota > Metazoa > Chordata > Aves > Psittaciformes > Psittacidae > Pezoporus > Pezoporus occidentalis. The sequence goes on from NW_026914829.1 coordinate 1,222,697, forward strand.
GTCTTTCAGATACTCCTCTGAAGTATCTGAAGTGTAACAGTCCTTCAGCTGCAGTTCCCTGTCCTTTTTGTTACCCTTTCTTTGCTAATCGCTGCTCCTGTGGAGTTAATAGGAGATTTGCATATAGATATATTAAAGCAATTTTGGTGATGGTAAGCTTTTGCAACTTAAAAATGACAGTCTTCATGGGGAATAGGATGAATATCATAGTGTGAATAGATAGGGGTTACAATCGTTATCCAAGCTGCAGGTACATTCTGCATACTTTCATCCTCTTGGAAAGTAGTATTCAGTACAGGACTCCACAGATGTATTTGTGTGCTCTGAGTGTCTCACTTAATGTACTTCTACACTTGACATTTTAAGAAATAAAATTTTTTTTTCAACATACATGGTGCAATAAAGGACTTTCAAAGGATAATTACAAGTTCAAAGACTTTAGTTAGGACAGCAATTCCTGAATAAAAGCAACTGGATCTCTTTAGTTATTCTCTAGTTAAATGCACTAAGAAAGTGAAGTGTTAGAATGGCAGAAATCTCAAGATGGAAGTGAAAGATGGAAACACAGAGTCAGAGCAGATGGAAGGATTTTTTCTCTGAAAAATAAAAAGTTGTGAATCTCAGATGTTACCTAGCACAGCCAACTGAAGTTCAGGCAAGGGATAAGGGATATTGTGTGGATTTTAGCAGTACTTTCATAGAAACTACCCATAAAGACTGTCGAATTATCAGTTTCAAAATCAGGAGACAATGTAGACTGAAAAGGGTGACTTGAAGCAGCTCCTGAAAAATCCTGTGCCCAGACATAAGCAGAAAGGCAGTTGTTAACAGACAGGGTTTCTTCGTCAGGTTAACAGGTTTTCTACTCTCTATAGCTTTAACATCATGCCTACATGAAGTTAAAGCCTTCAAACTGAACCTAGCTTTTGGCTGGTTTGTTTCTTTTTAAGCAATGGTCAAGTAAGTGCTGGTAATACATGCATCATTTTCCAGAATATATAAACAGGCAAAAAATTATTAGTGTTTGTGTAAATAAGAAATAACCCAGGCAGTAATCATACTCTGATAAGGATGAAAAGCTAAAACCATCAGCATGAACCACCCCCATCTTTCAGCAAAAGGTGCAGAGGTTAAATCCTGTGTGTGTTGTGAGTGCTCTGTAGCTTTCTGTTCCACTTCAGCATAGTGGATTTGGCGAAATAAGCGATCAACACCGATGCGCCAAGAAAGAGGTGACCTGTTGGATAGTCAATGCTGAAATCTGAGCTGGGTGAAAATTTAGTAATACCAGACCCTTCTTACAGTGACCCAGTAGCAATGGGTTCTTCAGGAGGAGTAACTGTGCCAACAAAGTTCCTCCCCAGTCTCAGGAATTTGATGATTCATTTTTGCATTAAAGCATAAGCATTTACATTCCATTTTTTTTTAAATAAAATGCCCCATTGCTTTAGAATTTTTCTCTATGTTAAATGTACAGAAGAGAGTTTGATAGCAGGTTTGCTCTAGAAGATTGAAGTGGGGTTTGGTTTGTTCATTCTTTTTCGGGAGGTAATAAGCAGAATTATGGCTGTTCCCATTACCCATAAATACCTATTTATGATGTATATTAGAAGACTTTTAGTTCACTGCTTAGCGGTAATTTGGCTTAGTGATATGTTCAAGTTCATTTCACATTTTAAAAAAAAATGTTTTTCTCTGAACTCTTCTAGTTTTGCATGATCTAAATTAAATGACGAGTAAGACTTTCATCAATAGGGAGCACTGACAGTTTAGCTATTAGGATTTTTCAAGCATTTTAGATGCCAATTCAAGCACACTTTGGGGCTATAAAATGATGTTTTAATTGCACTTAATATTCAACTATTTGCTGTTTCTTGTCCATTTGTTATGCAGTGAGCAGCTGTTTCTGTTGGCATGGACACAATGACTTTCTATATATTTTCCATGAATCCAATGAATTTAAAACCAAAGAAGATATATTAGTATCCAGATTTCTGAAATACATGAATCTCCATTTTGTCAAAATGCATGTTGACATACACTGTGTTTCTCAGTTGCCAACTTTAACGTCATCTCTGAAATTTCTCAGATCTATCCTATTTATATTTTTATGTGCTTCCTATTTTGACATTTCACTTTTAGCCATAATCTAATATTTTAATGAAAGTGTATTCATCATCAGTCTTCATAAGGTGGTGCAATATTAGTCTTATATTCCTATTGCTTAGAATCATAGAATCATAGAATAGTTAGGGTTGGAAAGGACCTTAAGATCATCTAGTTCCAACCCCCCTGCCACTGGCAGGGACACCTCACACTAAACCATGCCACCCAAGGCTCTGTCCAACTTGGCCTTGAACACCACCAGGGGTGGAGCATTCAAAACTTCCCTGGGCAACCCATTCCAGTGCCTCACCACCCTAACAGGAAAGAACTTCTTCCTTACTTCCAATCTAAACTTCCCCTTTGTGGTGGTTTAAACCCAGTCAGGTAACTCGTTCACTCACTTCCCCTCCCCCCCCCCCCTCTTTCCCTCCCCCTACTCTCAGAGGTACAGAGAGGAGAATCGAAAAGAATGCAACTCCCACGGGTTGAGATAAGAACAGTTTTAGTAACTAAGGTATAACACAAATCACTGCTGACACCACCAATAATAATAATGATAAAGGAAATAACAAGGGAAGAGAATACATCACCCCACCACCAGCCAACCGATAACTCACCCCCCCCCCCCCCCAAGCCTGACCAAGCACCGACCGATGCCTCCTCCAACCCTGCAGTCCCAGCCCTTCTGAGTAACTCCCAGTTACATCCTGGGCATGACGTGCTGTGGTATGGAATACCTCTTTGGTCAGTTTGGGTCAGGTGTCCTGTCTCTGCTTCCTCCTGGCTTCCCCTCCTCCCTGGCAGAGCATGAGGCTCACAAAGTCCTTGGCCAAACCAAAACATCATTGTTATCAGCTGTTTCCAGGCCGAAAGTCAAAACACAGCACTGCACCAGCTACCAACAAGGAGAAAAATGACTGCTACTGCTGAACCCAGGACACCCTGTTTAAATTTTAACCTGTTACCCCTTATCCTATCACTACAGTCCCTAATGAAGAGTCCCTTCCCAGCATCCTTGTAGGCCCCCTTCAGATACTGGAAGGCTGCTATGAGGTCTCCACGCAGCCTTCTCTTCTCCAGGCTGAACAGCCCCAACTTTCTCAGCCTGTCTTCATACAGGAGGTGCTCCAGTCCCCTGATCATCCTCGTGGCCCTTCTCTGGACTTGTTCCAACAGTTCCATGTCCTTTTTATGTTGAGGACACCAGAACTGCACACAATACTCCAAGTGAGGTCTCACAAGAGCAGAGTAAAGGGGCAGGATCACCTCCTTCTCCCTGCTGGTCACGCTCCTTTTGATGCAGCCCAGTATATGGTTGGCTTTCTGGGCTGCGAGCATGCACTGCCAGCTCATGCTCATTTTCTCATCAGCTTGCTAATAGAATCTCATCCAGCTTGTTATCCTCTCACAGTTGATCTTTGTCCAGAGAGATTTTTCCGGTGTGACAATAATGACATAGTACAAAGTGCAAGATTTTTTGTAATGACTGTTTGTTTAATTGGTAGTTGAGTGGAAAGCATTTACACTACTTATGTACTGTAAGCTTTGTCTATGAGATCAGAAAGAATTATATCTCTACACAGCACTACAGAACAGCATACAGTGACTCTGAGATTTCTGCAGCCTTTTCTAATGTGTTATATAATGCCAGCACTAGGAAAAAAATCGTGAATTAGATAGAAAAATGTTATCTGTGTTTCTTATTCTCATGTTCCAGGTCTTTTTCTCAGAATTTCTACTCTCTCTGTACCCCAGGATTTTTTTCTGTAATATTCTAATATGTTTAGTATTCTCATAATACATTTTTTAGTAGAAAACAGTTCTTTTATAAATATTTGTGAACTATAGACAATAATTAATCTCATCCCACTATCTGCAGATTCAGAGTGAGCTAAGTGTAAAAATACTGAGGCAAATAATTCACTTAAAGCATGTAATGTATGTGCTTCACCAGTACACATACATCACTAGAATACTGCATATGCTTGTCCTGTCAACAAAAGCGCAGGTATTCCCATCACATGGAAATTGGTTGGCACAGCCAGTTCTGTGTGGGAATCTGGAAAATGGACAACAAATGATTCTGTCAAGGACAAAATGAGAAGAAAGGGCAACACAAGAATAAACAATAAGGCATTTAGGCATACACTTTAAAAGATTTGAATGATTGTGATCCAAGCAAAGGACAGTTAAGAGTGATAAATGTAATAACTCTGAAAAATAAATGAGATGTAAGCTTTTCACTGAAACCACAAAAGGTTGACTTACCATAAGCTATAAAAGACATCATTAAATCGTCAGCCGTTAATAAGAATCACCTGTTGTGGTTTCTGAGATGCTCCTTTCTCTCCCTGTACCCTTGAGTACTATGTACAACTCCAAGAATTGATACCTGTAACGAAGTTTCAGTGTCAAACTGACAAAGTAAAAAACAAAAGTCATATCTTACTACAATAACAAGAAATCCCGTTCACCTCAGCAGGTCCGATCATAGGTGTATAGGTTCAAAGATCTGTCTCTAAAAATTATGCTGTGCTAAGAGTACAGAAGACAGTTTAATAAAAGGGCTACATCAAGTCAATTCAGTGGCTTTCTGTTCGGTGTAGTCTGTGTACCAGTAGAAATCTCCATGATTTACACGGAGATTTACTTTAATTCCATTAAAGTAGCACACCACCTCCAAATATTTATAGAGATCAAGCAGACTCACTTCAGGATGATCCCTTCGTACATACAAGAGGTACCATTTCCCAAAATGTAAACAATTGGCATCTGCTGAACCATAATCCCTAAATCAGAAACACAAATGTTTGGATTAACAAAAAGTGGAAAGCCTCATTCTTTGTTTTTGACCTCCCAGTACGGTGGTTTTTTTTCACTTTCAGTGTTATGTGCATGACTAGCATTCTTTATCCAGGACTGGAAATGCAGTGGCTTTTTTGCCATAGTGACCAAAAAGAACAGCGGTCATCAAATTCAAGCCAATCCAAACTGTAACTGACTTGAGGAGATTCGAAATCAAGCCTTCAATTCAGTGCTGCACATATGATGCAGTATGAAACAAATGAGATTTGATATTCTTAATCAGAGAAATATAAAAGGATATTTATTTTACCTGTTTAAAAGAGTAGGTGGATCTAATACAGAAAAAAGTTGAGGAAATACAAAACATAGTTTATGTATAATGTCATTGAAATCGATATGTGTTTTATATACCTAAAGTTTTAGCATTCCACTGCACCAGAGACATGTTAAGTGTTTTAGCACAGACCCTGAACTGCTGTCTGTTATATTTGCAGTGCATATATCCATATATATGGATACAGAATGCAGATATACAAAATAATCCATTGTATAGTCTGATGCTATAACAATGAGCAAACTGCTTAAACTCTAATTTTGAGGGAATGAAATTAGAAAGTCTTCTCCAGAGTACCTAATTTTTGGACAGTGTTTTTTCTTGAAGAGATTAAATACAGAGCTAGTGGAGAGCACTGAGAAGTTCGAGAAGGGTGAGGAAAGTACTCTCTGGGCTGCAGGTATTGTTGCTCAAGACCTGAGGCACAAGCAGTGATCTTGGAAGTCCTGCCCATTCTGTTTTGTACTGTGGGTTTTGGGCCATAATAATCCCAGTAGGACAATCAATAGCAAAGCATTTGCTGGGGTTTTGGGGCCTCCAATCTTCCTCTTCCAAAGCCATGCTCCAGACACTGCTCCCAGCCGCCCTGCCAGAGGTTCTAAAAATTGTTGGATCTACTCCAGCTGCATAGCAGGAGGACAAGATACCCAGTGCTCCAGGTCCACCTGCCTAGTAAAAGGGTTTCTTGCAGCCTGTGCTTCTAAAAGCAATGGATTGGTAACTGCAAATTGAAGTCAGCTGTGATGTCTCTGAACCAGTAGCCCTTTGGAGCCTTTTGAGGTGGTCATTGGGTGTTGGCTTTGGTAAGATGATAGGGAAGCGGTCATATTTCCACGGGATTCTGCCTAGTTTTACACATGTTCATCACAGGTACTCAGTGTGCACTCAATTTTTTTTATTCCACAGATCTATTTGGCAGGGAAATAATGCTTAGGTAAGTTTCAGGGAAGACTGGGATTGTCCACATATAAAAATTAATGTTTTGAAAATTCTACAGAACAATGCAAAATCAGTAAAATATCCCTAAGTACAATTTTAATTGTCTTAATAAGTACTTTTCACGCTCTGTTTTAATTTTCCATTAATTTCTGGACACATTAGATTTCACTTTATGCTGTAAGAAGAAATGAAGTTTTTCAAATTTGTTGTTAGGTTATATATTAAATTTTAGGACTTTGCATTAGAATTCCCTTATGACTTCAAAATTATCAAAATAATTACTTTTGTCTGTGCAAATATGGAGAGTTTGCTTTCATTTCTGCTTTGTCATAAAAATTCAAAAATTCTAGGCAGTATAAAAAAAGTGTTCCCTGAATCCTAGTGTCAACATTCACCTATTTCCCTTTCTAAAATAGACTGTACTTTTACCAGACATCCGTTTAACCCCAGTCAAAAGGAAACTAGCGCTTGCTATGCTAAATTATAAGCTGTGTAAATTTCAGTTGTTGGGGATCTATTCTGTGCCTCCAATGGGAGAAAAAGTTATTTCCAGTGGTTATGACTTTTGGAAAGAAGGGAAGGGGAAGGGGAGAGGAGAGGGAAAATTAAAAAAAAGAAAAGAGGAAAGATTAGAGGAAAGGAAACGGAAAAGAAAAAAGAAAATATTAGAGAAAAGAAAAAAAAAAGAGAACGAGGAAGAAAATAAAAAAAAAAAAAAGACAAATCCTAATGTTATAACCCATTGATAAATTAGTGTTCTTGGATTATTCTTACTGGTTAAATATTTGGGAGCACACAAAAATGTTTCATAAACACAGTGAGAGCACTTTTAATGTAAAACTTCTGTCCTTTCTTTGAGATCCTAGTAAGAAAACTGAGTTTTCTACCTGAATTATATTCTTCTAACTAAAAGCCAGAATGTCCTGCCACTAGTTAACACTGCCAAAACACCATATCTCAACTATTCTTGCTTGTTTAAGTAGACTTCATTCCTTCTTCTGTCTAGTTTTGAATGGTATTTCTGCATTTGTTATTCTCTAGGCTCTTTTTCACAGTCCCCTGGAAACAAAACATAAAATCAATGATGCTGAAGTTTATGTAGGCTTAATATTAGGCAAAAAATGAAAGTGCCTAGTCCTGCTGTCTATAGGATGCATTTGTGTAGTTCTCCATGTAGCACTAAAGTAGGGTAAGTGACAGCAATGACATTTTAAGAGGAAGAGCCATATGGTTCCATTTTAAGGGCAGTTGGTTTTGTAACAAAATATTCATGACCCTTAAACAGATTCAGATTACCCATGTAGGTGGGCAAAGTAGCCATCCACAGTGCTGTGGAGTTACAGTCTTTTCCATGTACTGCCCTGTTGGGAAAGCATGCCAAGAACTGTGATTTATCAAGAAAGAGGAGAAATGTTTCCTCCAGGGAATCTATAGATTCAGCAGGCAGTTGTCATGGTTTGCATGGTTACTTGAGGTCAGAATACAGTAATTAGTTCATACCTCTGGTCTTTAGTGCCTCCAATAAGAATGCCTTTGAAGGCATCCCCAGACAGAACAGAACAGTCTGTGGCGATATGGCATACTGCTAATTCAAATATGTAGACACTAGAAAAGGTTCTAAATTCACATTTAGGTCACTATATATCTGTGTGCATGTGCCTAGCTACCCACATGTGCATCCATATGAATACTAGACATCTGAAAGAATCTTAAATTACTTGCTTTGGCTCTTCTCCTTTCTTTTGATACTGAGCCTTCTATATGAATTGAAAGTGAGAAAATAGTTAATACAGTATCATTGTAAACCCTTCCTGATTGATAACTTGCCTTCTCCCAAGACCTGGCATCACAGCACAAACCAACTGGTATAACCTGCAGCTAAAACGACATCTTGGAATTCTGCTTCTTTTGTAGGGAAATGTATTTTTCAGTAATACTAATGTTCAGACTCAGGAAAAAAATGTATCTAAGGAAGTGTGTTATAAACAGAATCTTAAGCTATTGCTCTGCTTGATTACACTGATCTGTTTTCCTGAGAATCAAGTGTTACCATCTGTCATTGCATCCCCGTGTTCATTTCTTAATACTTGTGAGTGTGATACAAACCACTAAAAGAAATTCATTGCCCATACTAGACAGTTTCCTCTGTTACACGAACATATTTTTCCTATTGTGTCATTTGGTTTGATAAGTGCTAATACAAAGGTTCTTACCTAGTGCTTTTAAAACGCTTACTGATCTACAGAGACAGAAAAAGCAAACAGCAGTTAACAAATTGCTTTGACAGATAGTGCGCTCCCTCGGGAGGCATTCATAACATTGTCACCAATGTTATTATTTCTCAGGAGCACCATTAACAGTCACAACACCAAATGTGTATGTAATTCTGTAGCATCAGTCCCAATGCTGGGCAGCTTTCCCAGTCACAGGTTAACTAGGAGCAAAACCACATCACTATTGAAAAGAAAGTGGAAACAAGCCTGAAGTGTTAAACACACAGTTTAAAGTCCCATTAATACAGTCATTTACAGGTAGCAGAACTGAACTGTGAACACAAGTGAGCAGTATATTGACTTTTTAAAAATTGTATGCAAAGGGACAGGTTGTATTTTAATTTTAGTTTTGATTAATAGTTTTTGTTCTAGTCTGTTTTAGTCCTGTTAGCCAGAAAAATAATAATTTTGAGAAGAACAGTGTGTCGATATAGATAATAAGTTCTCTATGAACTATGAATGGGATGCTATTTGAAGACAGATATAATTAGTGCAAGAGTAAACAGGTAAATAGTAGTCAGAAATCGGCACAGAATTATTTGTTCACAACATTTGTGAAACTTTGACTGGAAACCCATGTGCCATTATGGTTTGTTGAAAATCAAAAACATATACAGAAAATAGTTCTGAAGTAAACAAAATTTAGAGAAAATGTACCAATAGCAAAACACGGAAGATACTCTATGTGTTAATTCAGTCAAGACTAAGAAGTAGCTTGACTTCAGGATTTCTGACAATTCAGAGCTCTCTGATATAGGAGAAAGAAATGTATAGTTAGCTGGAGCTAAGAATACCATCGTGTCCCCCCTCCACCAAATTAACAATGGGATCTTTTAACCACTGGAGTAATCTGTGTCCTTCTGAAAGATATGCTGCATCTCAGAAGCTACAAAGGCTGATAATTTTGGGACAACACAGGAGTCTAGACTAGACAATAATGTACAATTTCCTCTGCCCTTAATATCTATTTATGAATTTAAGAATCTGCAATTCCACAAAGATGAATGAGGTTAACAGAATCTGGCCTTCAGTCATATATATTTTATCATTTAATTACATTTCCATTTGAGGATTATAATTCAGTTCTCTTATGACTTTATCTCTGAAATTTTTCTACAGATCACAGAAATAGTCTTTCTTATTCTAGTAATTAAACTTTGAACCAAATAGAAGTTCTTCAGCTTGAGACTCTGGATTGTCATGAGAAACATCATTTTAGCTTGTTACATGGGAACACAGTAATGATACAGCACAAAAAGCATTAGTGTCTGTTTTAGCCCCTGAGCTATGCAAATGTGTGGTTCTGTTTTGATCATGCTTGATATGCCATGTCTTGACTAGGTTTTATTCCATTCTGTTTTTACAGGTTAGTAAGACTTTAATCAAGAAAAAAAAATAAAAAAAGTGTCTAATGAACAGCAATTTGAAGCACAGCATTTGGAAAGGTCAGAATGGTACATTACATCCTTATTATCCAAAAGAACAGATGACTTTTATATCCTGGCAGCATTTTCCTGTGAAGAAGATATTAAACAAGAACTGAAAATGGCACAAGGTTGCCTCTTACTTTCTTCTGACAAAGACTGCAACAAGATGATTAAACTGTACAGAATAAATCTCTTTCTAATGTTCAGTTGTAGATCCTGCCTACATTTCAAAAACCTAAGCTAACCAGAGTGCCAAAACACATGCTATTTGTTTCAGGTCCCTTAGAACTCATTTTACTGCTTATATGACCCAGTTTCCATTAATATTTTCTGGTCTTAAAGATGGAAAGGCATATTAATTAAAGGTACACAATGCAACAAGTTTTGTCAAATGCTTGTGTTGAACTACAACAAAATAAGCACTACAACAGCACTGCTTAAAATATAGGGGTTTCAGCTTCTGTTTGAATAGACCTAACAACAGAGATAATGTATTCCAACATGCAATGCACTGCATGTGTCCTGTTTTGGAGAGTCCTTGAAGGTATGGAACTGTTTGGAAGCAAAGGAACTTTTAGTGTATATCTTGTTAACAATTTCATTAATGTAAGGAGCTGTCACATTCCTTAAACCATTATCTGTATGAAGACTCTATAGGTCTAAGGAGAGCAAAAAATCTTCTGGAGCTTGATGTTGTATTTTAATGTTAAAATACACCATCAGGGTTCTCATGTTAAATCTTCTTATGACAAATGAACAAATGCGATGCTTAAAAATCAAAAAAATAGTATATAGCCTACACCTGTATTAGTTAGTAGTCGTCATTCCACATGAGATATGAGGTCTGCCATTACATAAGAATGTAACAAGTTCAATATTAAAGATATTCATAATTATTAAAGAAAACACTTTATATTATTCCAGAAAATCAGAAGATATCTGTTTTGAAGTATTGCTGGCTGAAGTAGACCTACGTGGATTTGCACAAGCTCACAAGTAGAAATCATATGGAACCTTTTTTTTCCACACCACCCAGGGAATACATTTGAAAAGAAATTTCTCCATGGTACATTACATGCAGCATCTTGCTGAGAAAAATCATTCTGCTTCAGTCAAGAGAGATAAAATGAACACTTCCAATATGTTTTCAGTGTCTCGAATATATATGTGTGTATGTCTGTGTGTATATGTGCATGCACTGTTGTCTTTTTCTGCACCTTAGGTGATTTTATTTTCCACTGGAGATTTTAAATATATTTTTCATCCTTTATTTTGCAGATATAAAGTAGGATAGTTTTTACAGTGCACTGGCAATATGCGACCTATTTTGAAACTCAGAAGGTTATGCAAGACTGTAGTCAGAAATCCCTAATGGGTCTTCTTTTCATAAATACCTACAGAAATTAATGTTTTCCATATGCCTAGAAAATATCCACTAGATACAAGTTTCAATCAAGTTCCTTGTAATTCAGCTAATAGTCCCTGACACTGTAGTGACTACAGTCATCGAGTATGCAGCTTACAGGAAATAATTAGCAAAACTCTGTTTTTTCAGTTCCTGATTATTATCCACAATAGAACTGAGTATTATAATTTGAATCACTAAGAGCTCTGACCATTTATACTTTTGCTATGAAAACATAAAATATATGCTGCTGTATCCGTTTCTTAAAAGACCATGGTTGGGGAATGACTGAATAGAAAATCCAGGGTATGGAGGTAGTCACACAAACAACTCCAGGATTTCTCAGAGAAAGAGTCCAATGTATCAGATGAAGACAGTGGGGTTTGTTATACTCTTCTTAGTTTGCTCATGATTATGGAAAATGGTGTTACTCTGTCGCACACTATTTAACATGGGGAACACTTTGAACACATTATGCAGCCTTATTTAGTCATTTTATGAAATGGATTTTTTCTGCTAGGTCACAGTCATTCTTTTTTTGAAAAAATACTATAACAATCAAGTACATTTTATGAACCAATACGCCAGTTTGAAGTTAAACTTTTAAGAGGCCCCTCCTTTCATGACCTTATCTTCAAGAAATCATGTGGTGGTTAGGCATTTCCATAAAGTCTTTCTTTAATAAGGAAGGTGAAGAGTAAAAGTTGAATGTAAAATGTTGGACCTGTGAACCCATGCGGATATCTCAAAGCAAAGGATCATGTAATCCCCTGTAAAGTACATTCATTAAATTAACAGAGATGAAAAAAGGATGTGGCTGATGGGAAAGGTGTCATATTGAAGCAAGATCAGAAAAGATAGCCATGAAAACACAACAGACCATGTGCAGCACACATGTCCCCACACATGTGACTTTGAACCAGAAGGTGCTCGTTCACTGTAATCCCACTAAGGAGGGCAATCATATTCTGTGAAGTATTGCTTAAAATACCATTTGTGGCAGCTATCACTATGAAAAGGTTTTTCAGCTTCTGTTTGAATAGACCTATCAACAAAGATAATGTATTCCAACATGCAGTGCACTGCATGTGTCCTGTTTTGGAGGGTCCCTGAAGGTATGGAACTGTTCAAAGGGAAAGGAATTTTTAGTATATCTCATAGGTAATCTTACATCCCTTCAGATATGCACCATCAAATGGGCCTCTAAGCTCTGCACAGCATCCTGTGCAGATCTTGCCAGTGTAAAGGTTACGCAATGTTTTGGTATTCTAAGCTCTTGCAAGGTTTTCCTAAAAGAAAATAACTCCATTACCATTTTCACTGTCTGTCCTGGGTTCAGCAGTAGCAGTCATTTTTCTCCTTGTTAGTAGCTGGTGCAGTGCTGTGTTTTGACTTTCGGCCTGGAAACAGAGCTGGTAACAATGATGTTTTGGTTTGGCCAAGGACTTTGTGAGCCTCATGCTCTGCCAGGGAGGAGGGGAAGCCAGGAGGAAGCAGAGACAGGACACCTGACCCAAACTGACCAAAGAGGTATTCCATACCACAGCACGTCATGCCCAGGAAGTAAGAGAGTTACCCGGAAGGGCTGGGAGACTGCAGGGTTGGAGGAGGTATCGGTCGGAGCTTGGTCGGGCTGGGGGGGGGGCGAGTTATCGGTCGGCTGGTGGTGAGGTGATGTATTCTCTTCCCTTGTTATTTCCTTTATCATTATTATTATTGGTGGTAGCAGTAGTGATTTGTGTTATACCCTAGCTACTAAACTGTTCTTATTTCAACCTGTGGGAGTCGCATTCTTTTGATTCTCCTCTCCGTCCCTCCGGGAGTAGGGGGAGGGAAAGAAGGAGGGGGGAGTGAGTGAACGAGCTGTCTGGCTGGGTTTAAGCCATGACACTGTCAAACAAAAAAAGATGTGCACATGAGAATTTTTTGCTGCTGGTTTAGATGAAGGCAAGAACCCAAAGGTGGTACAACCGGTGCAACCCAGTGGCAGCTGCCTGCAGACTGCTTTGATACAGCAAGCCAGCTAAGTTTATCCTGAAACCAGAGAATGTGCACAGAACTGAAGATCCATGTGTGCGCAGCATACTGCAGTCCTGCGCCTGTTCAGGGTAATTGCCGTGTGGGTCACTAACTCCATGTACAATGGTCTCCTGGTCAGGATCTCTGCACATGCATACCTACATACCTGTTTTGCATCTGCATATGAAAAGCTCCTTTTGTGCTCCAGAGCATTGTATTCATATCTGCACACATTAAAAATCTCTACACATCTACTGCAAACACTCTTTGCAAAGGTCTCTGTGTCCATCAAGCTGGAATTGTGCAGGAAGTCAGATAGGTATATAATTATGCAATTTACGCCTCCAAATGCTGCTAAAAGGCTAAGTACATTTTTGCAAGTGTGCTTTTTGTGTCTGCAGCTCAAAATCCAGTAATACTTGAATTTCAATTTGTTTTCTTTTGACACACAATGTTACTTGATATTATATGAATAAATAATCCACGAGCTAGAAAACACTAAAAGGGAGGAAGGAAGTTGCATTATTAAAGAGAGATTAAAATAATTTGACATGAAAGGCATTTTAGAGACAATACAAATTGTCTGATTTACTGATGTGTACAGAAGCTAATACATCATTCATCCCTGCTACCACCTGATAGCTGCTCAGCTTCTAATGGGAAATGTGATGGTGGTCACAGTCCAGTTCATAGTGGACAGGTGTTGGCATCACAAAAAGTCATTATCACAACGGGCACTAATTGGCACCTGTTGTGGTTTAAACCCAGCCAGTAACTCAGAAACACGCAGTCACTCACTAACTCCCCTTCCCTCTTCCTTCCCCCTCTCCCAAAGGGATGGGGAGAAGAATCAAAAGAATGTAACTCCCACAGGTTGAGATAAGAGCAGTCCAGTAACTAAGGTATAACACAAATCACTGCTGCTACCACCAATAATAATAATGATAAGGGAAATAACAAGGGAAGAGAATACAACTGCTCACAACCTGCCGACCGATACCCAGCCCAACTGAGCAGTGATCTAGCCCTTCCAGGTGACTGCCCCCAGTTTATATACTGGGCATGACGTGCTGTGGTATGGAATACCCCTTTGGCTAGTTTGGGTCAGGTGTCCTGTCTCTGCTTCCTCCTGGCTTCATTTCCTCCCTGGCAGACCACGAGACTCAGAAAGTCCTTGGTCAGAGTAAACATTACTGAGCAACAACTAAAAACATCGGTGTAATCAGCGCTGTTCCCAGGCTGAAAGTCAAAAACACAGCACTGCAGCAGCTACTAAGAAGGAGGAAATGACTGCTACTGCTGAACCCAGGACAGCACCTTTGTTGAAAGTCTCAACAAAGAGGCCAGTGATTGAATCAGCATGGAGGCTGACTTGCAAGCTCTGCTAGCGTGGGATGCTGGGCTCAGCTTATCCTTCACTGAAACTATCCTTACTTTTGCACGTGTTTCAAAGGAACACAGCCAGATTCTAACACTTTCTGTTTGCCTATAAGTTCTAGGAGCATGTGTACTACTGTGGCATAGCTCTGGAAGCAGTGACTTTGTACAGAGGGGTGAGACACATCTTAGGGACACTGAAGCCTGCCCACTGATGCTGGCCAACAGAAGAACTTGTGGACTTAGCCTTGAGCTGGAAGATCAAATGAAATAAAACCAAAGGCTGATGTAAGGGAGAAACCACACGTGACCCACATGGGACTGAATTCTCATCCAAGCTTTTCTCAATTTTAGTTTATTTACATGCAACTGTGATTCTGTGGACCACTTTACTCCTCTCTCCTCAGTTTATTCTTTTGTATGAAGGTCATAATATTTGTCTCACTCTTGGGCATAATATGAGGCTATGCTAACTAACCAGTGCCTTAAGGTATTTAAACACCTGTGATGGAACAATATATACATTAAAATGCAGGCTTCAAATATATAGGTACTTTGGTTTCTTAAGAATCTATTAAATGTGTTTCATTACATACAGTTTCATACATACAGCTTCTTCTTCCACTCAGGCTATCTTGTCCAAATCAATGATTAAAATGGGTTTTCTTTTAGTGTACAGAAACCTATACTGTTTGTGGGTTAATTATAACTTTTTTTTTACTTTTTAAGCTCTATAGACAAATGTTATATAGGTCAGTAATGTGACTGTAGGATTTGAGAATGCTTTTACTAGTAATAAAAAAAAGAGTAAAAATAGAAGGGCTGGGGAAAAGGAAAGAACAGTTCTAGTTTTATGTGTATGGAAAAAGTGTTGCATTT
The DNA here is from genome assembly GCF_034315485.1 of Pezoporus occidentalis. Taxonomy (NCBI): domain Eukaryota; kingdom Metazoa; phylum Chordata; class Aves; order Psittaciformes; family Psittacidae; genus Pezoporus; species Pezoporus occidentalis. The sequence goes on from NW_026914829.1 coordinate 1,238,261, forward strand.
GTTGCACATGGCTTTGTCAGTGTATAGATGAAAGTGAGAAAACCAAACTGGGAAACTGATACACAAAGTCAGGTAAAATATATCATAAAGGACTGAAAAAAAATTATGTAAAAAGTTTGAGGTTTATCTGTTTGCATCACTAGTTCCTAAGGCTTACCTTCATTAGAAATTATAAAGGTATAAGATAATATGAGCAGTTACAGAGGCTCAAAACACCACCAAGCCAGATTCTGATCTCTTCCCATTGATTTTTCACTGCTGTATTACATCTGATTTCAAGGAAATGTCTTCTCATTTACATGCATCTACATGAATTCAGGATCAAGCCACCAAATTTTGCTTCCTGCAGTGTTAATAATGAGCAGTGGCTGCTGCAATGTGCTCCTAAAGACACTCTGGAAAAAGAATATGTCATTGTTAGCCTAATGAGGGGAAAGGGAGAGAGATTGCTAAATGTTTTATCTCTAGCCCAATTAAAGGAGAGGGAGAAAAAAAGATGGGGAAGACATCCAAGAAGGAGAGCTGTGTACATGACAGATTTCTTCCTGCCTTGTTACAAGAGCATTCTCACTAGGTAGAACCGAAAAAGGAGGACGCGGGAATACAAAGGATAAATCCTGCAACTGAAATCAGACTGTGGCTGCATGGACCATCAGTCTGAGCTGCGCATTAGCTTCCAAAAATACCTGGCTTGGGAAGGAAAGAAAATGGTAACAAGTACTCTGTTGTCATTACTGTCATTACTATCCATGCAGATATGAAGGAGCAAGGCTTGCCTGTGTGCTGAGAGCCTCCTTGGCCATCCACAGTCACCTTTCAGGGCTACTATAGAGGGAGATGACTGCTTGTCATCTTTGCCAGTTCGGATGTTGCTGAGCTCACTGACAAGTGACAACTCACTGTTTATAAAACAAGCGAAACTTGATCCCATGAAGTTTTCTTGATCCCAGAAACATCAGGCCTGCCAGAATGGGTGCCTACATCTCAAACAGCATGCTAGGTCCCAGACTCATGCTGTCATGATGCTTATATACCACACTGTTATCATCTGCACAATGGCCTCAGCCATGCAGAGCACAGACGAAATTACCTTGCATCCCCTACTTACCTGTAGTGCTCAGACACTGAACTGAGTGAGGGTTGCTTGGTGCTTGATGCGCCTGGTATAATCCAGTCTCCAAAAATTGAATTCCTGTTACTTATTTTAAATTTATATATATTTCCTTGCCTTCTGACTAAAATGTAGCAGCTTTGTGAGCTAAGGTGTAGCTGCCCTTTTACCATGTCAAGTGCCAGAAGCTTTAGCTAGGGAAAATGAATTTGTAAAGATTTGCTCTGCTCTGCTAGTCTTTCATACTGCAGTTTTTCCCAGTAACTAAAAGAGAGTTAGACAAAGTTCCCAAGAAAGACTTGCATTACCAGTCTCTTGTTGTAATTATTTTTTAATCTGTGACTCCTGAGTCCCTACCCTGGGCAACGTTTTGTCTTGTTCCGTGACAGCCATGACTGTTTTAGACATTCTTTCCCCTGCAGTGAGACCTATTTGCTTTATTCACCACTTACCTGACTACAGACAACAGAAGGGGGATATTGGTTCTGGCTTCTGTTTGTGCAGCAGGAGTCACAGGATTATTTCACAAGCCTTCCAGTGACAACTGCAGGACAGGTATGGCTCCATGAACTCTCCTGTCAGCACAACAGAAGATCACGGAAAAAGCAGCCTATACTGCTTTGAGGGAGAACTGCAAGTCTGCCACAAAGACTGGGAGTAGCCCAGACTCATGCAAGCAAGCCCAATTCAGACTTGTTTGTACAGGGAGGTGAGGTGTCGCAGTTTAAGCCCAGCCAGTAACACAGAACAACGCAGTCACTCGCTCACACCCCTCATTTCCTCCTCCCGCTCCCAGAGGGATGGGGAGGAGAATCAAAAGAATGTAACTCCCACGGGTTGAGAAAAGAACAGTCCAGTAACTAAGGTAGAACACAAATCACTGCTGCTACCACCAATAATAATAATGATAAGAAAAATAACAAGGGAAGAGAATTCTACTGCTCACCACCCACCAACCGATACCCAGCCATACCGGAGCAGTGATCTCGCCCTTCCGGGTAACTGCTCCCCCTTTATATACTGGGATTGACGAGCTGTGGTATGGAATACCTCTTTGGTCAGTTTGGGTCAGGTGTCCTGTCTCTGCTTCCTCCTGGCTTCCCCTCCTCCCTGGCAGAGCATGAAACTCACAAAGTCCTTGGTGAGAGTAAACATTACTGAGCATCAACTAAAAACATCGGTGTTATCAGCGCTGCTCTCAGGCTGAAAGTCAAAAACACAGCACTACAATAGCTACTAAGAAGGAGGAAAATGGCTGCTACTGCTGAACGCAGGACATGAGGGTAGGTTGGGATTAGCCTCCAGATGCTTTCAATCTTACAACATTTTTAGATTATTCTAGATTTATTCCTCGTTATTTGTATATTATAAATATTCTAGCTAACAATGACAATGCCATAAGATTTCCATTTAAAACTTTGACAGTTTGGGTGTCTTAGAGGGCTTTTCACATGTTGGATTCCTTTATCCTCTTTCATAGTTTGTTTCTGAAGAAGTACTAAGCTTCCCAGTAAAAACTTGCCTGATTCACATATGTGAGCATCAAGTTTTCTCTATTTTTTACTTAAAAATTCTGGCCCACTAAACTTTGACATTCCAGCAAAGTACTCTGTGCTGGCTGCTAGCAAAATCAGTAAATATATGACAGTGCTATCAGCTACTCTTCCCTGAAGCGCAAATATCCCAGGATCTTTGAAAACAAGATATCTGATGTTTGAGAACAAGAAACCAAATTCAGTTTGATTTAGTGATAAAGCCTGACAATTTGGGAGACATAGTGGCTAGCTAATGGTAGCATATTTGCTTACAAATGACATCTTCCAAAATATCATACTTATAGTTTTTGTTGCGAGTTTAGCAAAGTGGTAAAATTTAATGGACAAATGTGAGTTCAGTTAACTCCAGCTCACACACGACAGACTGAAGACACATCACATTACTGGATCTCTCTAAAGTTTAACAGTGTCAGGTCTTTGTGCCCTAGCCTGGAAATAAAGGACTTACATTACCCAGCAATGATCTAAGGTGATGTAAGGACAAAGGAGATGAGTACAATGTTAGTATGATGCAGATACTACTCAGACACTTTATGTTTACTTCCCCCTTCCTGTTGTATCTCAACCACTGCAAAGTCTGTGTCACATTAAGGAAGCTGAAGTTATTAACTTCAGCACACAGCAATATAGTTTTTATGATAAAATACTGTATTAAATAGGAGAGTTGCCTGCAAAAGCCACCAATAAAAATTCAGTCTCAATCAGCAGGACCAACACAAAAGGCCAATGCAGTCCAAATTATCAGTCAGGATTTCAGCAACATTCCAATTATTTTCATCATTTAGAATGACCCTAGCACTATTTTGAAATTATGTTTTAAGCTGCAGCGGTTATTAATCAGGTAGCTATGGCAAGCCAGCATCATGATCAGCAGGATGGACACAGATACTATATCATCTTGATCTTACTGAATAATTTGCTTCGAAGAGCAAGATTTCTTGTAACTTTATCTCTTCATCATTTAGATGTCCAAAATAACAAGCAGAGTATTTTGTGTTGGTTTATAGGGCATTTTCTACATGTCACAAGAAGAAAAATGATATTATATTGCATCTATCTACCCCCTAGACTGCATGATTTTTTCATACATATAGATGTAATCTTCATTAAATCTCAATTTCTTTGCCATTAGGATGCAAGGAAGGAGCTGCAAAAGCCCTGACTGTAGCAGACCAGAGTTGAACTGAGTTGTTAGCAACACTTGTTTAGGGCTGATGTTTCCTTACATGAAATAAAAATAACTAATAATTTTTTTCTTTAATTTATGAAACTCCATGGCTACAATTTTTGTTTGTAGCATTCATTCACATTTTCACAATATAAAAAGCAGTATTATTAAAATTTTCTTAATATTACTTAAATACTTGTGCTTTTAAGAAAAAAACAACTTTTGTTTATTGCTTTTGTGCAATTTTGGGACTCTTGCTTTCATGTGTTTCAACAGGTCTCTTTCCCGTGTAGCCAAGTTATGCCCTGAGCATCATCACTTGGGTATTATTAAAAGAGGTGTAATTTTGTTGCGTCTTATTTCTTATGCCCAGCTGCCTAATGGTGTCATTGGTTTTTTTTCTATTCCTTTAAAGTTCTATTTTCCATGGATCAGCAAAATTTTATTACAATGAGCAGTAAAATCTGGCCAAATTTACTTCTATTGTCTTAGAAAAGAAGGGAAAGTAAGGCTAATTTTTCAAGTAATGCTCGTATTTTTTGGTGATCTTAAACATTAAACAAAATTTGTGTATTAGAAATGTGAGCTGTCAATCTCTGGGTTTACATAATCCTATTTCTGATTCAAGCATTTCATTTTAAGAAGGTAAAAGTGCCAAAACATGCATACAATAAAGTGTTTCTCTGAAACGCAGTTCAGAGATAAACCTGCTCCATGTAATTATCCACACAAAGAGCTGCTGGATTCTATTTTAGTTTAAAAATCAAAAAAATCTTTAAAGCTTTTCTCTGTATTAGAGTCACTTCAAGGCCAACAGTACACACTGAATAAAACCCTTCAAATGTCTCCTAGATGATCCATAATTCTGTTTGTTTCTGAAGACTTCTGAGGAAAAGAGCTGCGCATAGCATTTCCTTGTCTATTGCAGTGTTGGCCTAAAAAGCCTGTGTCATCTTGGAAATGTTGGAACAAGTCCAGAGGAGGGCCATGAGGATGATCAGAGGACCAGAGCACCTCCCGTATGAAAATAGGCTGAGAAAGTTGGGGCTGTTCAACCTGGAGAAGAGAAGGCTGCATGGAGACCTCACAGCAGCCTTCCAGTATCTGAAGGGGGCCTATTAGGGATGCTGGGGAGGGACTCTTCATTAGGGACTGTAGGGACAGGACAAGGGGTAATGGGTTAAAACTTAAACAGGGGAAGTTTAGGTTGGATATAAGGAGGAAGTTCTTTACTGTAAGGGTGGGGAGGCACTGGAATGGGTTGCCCAAGGAAGTTGTGAATGCTCCATCCCTGGCAGTGTTCAAGGCCAGGTTGGACAGAGCCTTGGGTGACACGGTTTAGTGTGAGGTGTCCCTGCCCATGGCAGGGGGATCGGAACTAGATGATCTTAAGGTCCTTTCCAACCCTAACTATTCTATGATTTTATCTTTGGCATTGGTCAAATAAGATTGGATCAATTTAATTGCTATTTTTATTTGATTCCGGCCAACATCCTGAGATAAGAAGAGCAATGAAGGCTGGAAGTCTGGAGAAATGCTGCACCCACTGCTGTGCTGAAGCATCACCATTAGCTCTGGTGTTGAGAAGGAATCAACCAGAGTTTCCCTGGAAAAACACCTTACCCGGGTACCATCAAGTATTCCTTTTGTGAGGTAAAACTTAGTTACTCTTGGTTTTGCCAGAAGCAAGTGAACTAAGGGAAAGATCATTCTATATCTGCCATCTTTTAAGTACTCTCTGTATGCATCTGCTACTGGCCACTAGCAGAGTGACCTTTGGACTGAACTTGGTGTGACCTGCCTTATGGGTCATGTACATCCTTTCTACTCAGCTGCTTTGAACCGGCTGATTCAATATTCTGGTCTTCCTCTTTCCACATTGCTTTTTGCAATACTCTTGATCTATTTTACAAAAGCACAAACCCATGAATATTCTTGCCAGATGGTTACCTAACATCCTTATTAATTACTAGTTGAGTATGTACTTCAGTGATCATGGCAGGAGGTGCACAGGTGTCAAAGACACTTTAAAAATTCTATAAAATATTACAGACAGAAAAGGCCCATACAGCTCAGTTACAGCATCTTCTGTCAAAGCATAGACTTTGAGAAAATTCAGTCTGTAAAAATTCATTCCTGAAGTCCTGAAGAATGAACATGCTTCAGGAATTTCCACTGAAACAGTACAACATTCTCATTGAAAAAAAAAAGAGGTTTTTCTGTGACTTTCTCTGATTTCCCAATGACTGTCTGTAAGAGATGACTCTTCCTAGTATGAAGTAGCATACAACTGAATAACAAGAAAAGACAGTGTGCCTAAGCACGATGTTTAAATAGGAAAAAAAAAAGCCAATCCAGGCAATGTCAGCAACACAGCAAACAGATGAGGAGGGAATAATATAATCAATCTAACCATGTGTCTGGTCAGAAAATATAACCCATAGGAGAGAATTAAGTTATTTACGGACTGCAGTTCCTGTATCACACCAAGCTACAGCTATCCTCTTGTATCCCGACATGTTCATTTGACAAGAGCTGAAAACAAGTGGATGTAGAAAAATGTGTCCTATTTATAAGCACCTGTGAGATGCTTGGGGTTTAACTATAATAAAATGGGGTTGTGCATGTTTTGGTTTTGATTAAAGCCTATTTGGTAAGTGTACAACTATGCCACAGCAGGTAAAAGACACCTTCTTTCTATAACTTTCTTCACGATTATGTCAAACTTCATTTACTTGAATATTCAAGAGCCATACAATGCAATAAGCACTGAGAAGAAAATACACAAAGCAGGAGTGTAACTTTTCAGAGGTATGATGGATTTACAAAGTACACTACACTTGACCTTGAACTATTGCCACATTTTTTTACACAGCTGATTTTGTCCTCCTTACATATCTAGGTGATCTTTATATTCTCTCTTACTAAGTGAAATTGGTATGTGACAATTCTGAAATTCAATCCCTTAAACAGATACTTTGTGTCTCAATTTAAGGATGCACTTTGATATTTTTATATAAAGTCGTGCGTTTTGAAAGTATGTAGAATTGTTATGCTTCTATTTTTTCCCCATATGAAAACACTGAAAATGATTTTAAAATGTATTACATTTAGAATGTGAATTAACTTTACTAAGTCTTACCTCAGTAGGTCATCTAATACCCCCAAGAAAATAAACTGGAAATTCATACTGACACAGCTGAAGAAGATTAAAGAAAAAAAAACATATTTAAAACATTCAAACCATAATAACACTCAAGAACTAATGCATTGGGGTAGTCACAACCATAACATATTTGTGTGCTGCACTGAGGACTCTGAAAGCAGTTTTAAATAAGCAGTTATAAACACTTAGTTGGTTCAGGGAATTCTAACAGTGAGAGACTGCATAAATGATGAACAGCTAAGCAGAAAGCACATTTATCCCCAAAGCCAACACACAGTCTTTCAGCATCAGAAACTCTACAAAATTGGAATATATGGGTACATACTTTTGGAATATCATTTTTTCAACCAATCAAAGTAAACAAACATCTTAACACAATTCAGCAATGAATTGAAGAGCTTCTTTTTACCCCTGAGATGCAAAATGAGAGTGAAAATAAGCACTGCATTCATGCTTTGTGGTTCAGAAGCAAGCAATTCTCTGCCTTGTTTTCTCTGAAGTGTGTACAGGAGCTTGCCTGTGTAGTTCTTGGAATGAAATCAAGAATGCAGCTATAGTTACCATATTTCAGAAAGTGTAACAATTCCACATGCGCTGCCTGATTTCTGCTGCAGGAGCAGCTGGTAAAATATAATGACACTCTTCTTTTGGGGAAAGGATAAATCTTGAGTAGAATACCAAACTTATATGTTATTATAAATTAATATGCCAAAATGTGGTAGTATTTGAAATGCATGGTTTTAGTAAATAAATAATTCTGTGACTTTTGTGCACAGGTGACTGACTGGAAATTTTGGAGAACAAAGCTGACAAACCAACCAGAATAAACGAACAAGCTTTCTCTTCCAAACCTGGAAATGTCCGATACTCTTGAGTGAATGTGTGGGCTATACTCTTTTGCGTTGCGCTTTCTGCTAATCCTGCAAATCAGTGTGCTCCTTCTGTGCTACCAACTATTAAACCAGAGCCGAGGCTTTCAGGTGGTAACAGCCTGGCCAATGCAGTCATCTTTCTCTGAACTGAAACCCCCAGGATTGTTGCAGGCTATGTTAACTAATTTACAGCACACTGTTCTCTAGCTTTATGCAGAAAAATGTAACCTGGGGGAAAAGCCCCTGGCTTCTGGATGGCTGTGGTTTTCCACACCCACTGATGAGAAGTGCTAACCTTCTTCCACTTTCAGTGAAGCACAGAAGGGGGGGGGGGATTGTTTTGGTACTTTGTACTACACAGGTAATTTGAGATAGCTTATTTCTTTGACACATCTGCTTCACACATTAAGGAGGTATGTATCATTTCTCTTTTTACTACTCCCCAAACAAATATAGCGAGCAACGATTTTGTTTCAGCTTTTCACTGATTTTCAATTTTCACTTCTTTTTATCTGAATCCCTTTTAAAAAAAAAAAAAAAAAAAAAACTTTTTTTTTTCTTTAAGCTAGAAATGTACTGAACTGTCTAAATAATTCTTTCCAAAGTGCCTTTTGTAAGGAGTTAGATTTTATGACCACCAAGATGCATCCTCAGCCATACGTAGCAGGCCAGTGCTGACACTGAAATGTCAGGGTAATAGAGAAGCGTGCAGCACTCCGTGTAGCTAACACATAGAGTCCTGAGGTCATTTCCATATCCAGTATGATTCTCTAAATGTGTTGGTCTGAATTCATATTGGATGTAAACTATTTTACATTGTTCGCTGTCGTAGCAGAATTTAAACGTGATGTGACATTAATAAAGCATAAAGGAAAAATGCTGAAGCATTTTCACAACATATCTGTGCTGGGCAGCCATTCTTCTCTGTTAAGGATGAATTTTACCAATGCCTGAAGTCTCTGCTTGGCAAACAATATCAGTTTAAAATCTCATGACTTCACGCATATTTTAGACCCATGAAGGACAGAATGTTGTTTGTTTCAATTAAGGGGACTTTTGTAATTGCCAGCAAAAATATAAAAATCCTGAATGACAGAGCACTTCCTCTGAAGACTGTTTTGAAAAAAAAATCACATTTCCAATGGCACACATATAAAAACAGTACAGAATCATCGAGTGTAGTCACCAAACTACGTGCACTGCTTGGCAGTCTGTCTCTAGTTCTGCCACCTGCTCAACTCTGGAGCTGCAGCACATGATCAGCAGTGGCACACTGCCCTGTCACCCCAAAGCACACCAGTCAGTGGATTGCTCCCTGCAACACCTCCTCACTCTTCCTTTGCTCTCAGACAGATACTGTTTACCATTCCTCTGTGCCTGTTGGCAGCTGCTGTATCTGCCCATCACTAGCTCATACTGTACATCTAGAGTAGATCACCAACATTTGGAAGGACCTCCACTCATCCACTGCGCCAGTTTGAGGAGGAGATGAAAGAGAATAGAGAGGAGGCTCTGCTTCTTTTTTTTTCAACTCACTGTGCTCAACACAGGCTGGAGTAGTGTTCACCTCGACCTAGACATGCATCAAATGGCTTGAAAATAGGATGCCCTCATCAGCTGCCCTCCAGATGATGCCTGGGATGAGCAATAAGCTGAAAGCCTCCAAAATACAACCCCCAGCTCAGCACAGGCCATTCATGAAATTTCTTGCAGATAATACTTATATCTCCCCACAAGTTTACTATCTGACCTGGCTGTATTTGAACAAGCTGTGGGTGGAAGAGCTTTCTGACAGCACAATCTCATACAAATTGAATCTGTTGTGCAACCATGCTACATTTTTCAAAACTATTCTTTTTTAAAGGTTATTTTTAATTATTTTTTTTTCCCCGATTGATCTTCCCTGCTTTTGAAAGGCCGCACAGGAAGATTTGTTGGCAATTTACTGTACAGATAGTAGGGACATGAGAAAAAAATATTTCACTTGCCACCTGGATGGACAATCATTCATAAATCCTGGTCAAAGGTATGTGATGTTTGATCCCACACCACGGTAAATTTAATTTCAGTCTGCTTCTGCCATTATGACTGATGCAAGCCCAGATTCTGTACTGGGCCTCAAGAACAAAATGCTTCTTTCTGCATCATGTATCAGTGAAGGCAAAAAGTGACAGAAATGTGATGTCCAACAGGCTGTCAGGATTAGTGCCTTGCTTAATGAAATGGGTTCCAGGATAAGACCTGGCATAATCTGGGAAGTAAAGGTTAGAACCTTTCTGTCAAAATGTTAGATCCCATTTTTTAGCCTTCTGTATCTTCCTTTTTAGCTATCTGTCCTAAACACTTTCACCAGGAAAGGTACCCCAAATTTGTCTCTTTCAAGAAAGACACAGTCTTAGTGGATGAAGCTTTAGAGCCTGCAAGTATTCCAGCCATATCTGATGTTATACATATAGCTTTTTTTAGAACTATGTGCCCTGTCACAGCATATAAATTCACCAGACTCGGTAAACAAGTGGCCCAAAGGGAGCTGCTACTGGCTGTGTTATAAATATTCAACACCCAGTCAACCATAATTAGTTTATTCCCTCATGTTGTCTTTAACACGTCCCCCTCCTTCGAGTCTGTATATTTTGTTAAAAGATCCCCCTTTAGAACAAAACCTTGCCTGGGAAATTCCAAGTACAAAGAAAATCTTCTGGCTGTGCAATAGCACCGTAAGTTTACCCTGTACATAGAAGAGGAAAAAATCTTTCCTCCTCTCTGATAGGGACTGCAGAGTTTTATTATCCTTCTTGTTTCTTCTGAAAGAAAGCATCACAGTTTATGTGCTTTGTTCCTCCAAACCTTATATCATTCTGCTTTTTTCTTGGTTGTTAAATTTTAAACATGAAAGAGTATAACTTACAGTCTCATCCCTATTAGTGGTAAAAGTAGCTTGGCTGCTGTATGACCCAGAAATTCTGTGAAGTGCCTCTGTTCATATCAGGAGCATTGCACAAAGCTGGAAAATATGAAGTGTTGGGGTTTGCTTAACAAAAAGCATATTATATTGCATATTTGCAAAATGAAGCATAAACACATTAAAATTTAATCAGTGATATCAAGGCAGAACAAACCACTGAAAATCTACCTAGTTGAAGGGACAAGAGATAATTGAACAAGAAATTACATCTTCAAATAGTTTTTCTAGTGTTTGGCACTTGAAGGAAAGTAAGTTGAAATATTCCCTGCTTACTCAGCTCATGGCTTACCCTCCCTTAAGAAGTAACTCTGCTATTCCTTCCCCCTGAAAGGGAGAGGCAATAGTACAAGATAGACTGCTTTAATCAGAGGAAGACTTTGACTAAATGAAAATAAATGTTACTGACTAGTGTGACTGATGGGAAGAAAAGTGATTTTATTTAAAAGGTAAACCCTGAAATGCCAGACCTGTGACACCACTGAAAAAGCAGTATCAAAAGGTGGTGTTGGGATTAATTCCTCTTATCCCAGACCAATGAGCTGCTTCCTCTGGAAGCGGTGTACAAAGTCATCTTTTTACAAATTACATGACCGCACAGCTTCACAACCACAGTTTCTTTAGCCTAGTTGATCTTTCTCCATGCTTTTACACTGTTTTGGTGTAAAATAAGTCATATCCTAGAAGAGTTCTTAAGTGTCTCCCAGCCAGATAGGGGATGCCATCAGACTGGGTATAGTGGTGGTGGTGCTGGAAGTTAGGCAGCTGTTGGGAGGGACTTGATATAGGGAAGAAAAGTTTTACTATGTGGGTGATGAAACACTGGAACAGGTTTCACAGAGAGGGGGTAGATGCCCCATCCCTGGAAACATTCAAGGTCAGGTTGGATGGCGCTCTGAGCAACCTTATCGAGTAGAAGATGTCCCCATTCACAGCAGATAGGTTGGACTAGATGATCTTGAAGGGTCCTTCCAAACTATTCTATGAGTCTATAATTATGCTTTCTTTTTCTCTGGATATTGCTTGTTTTTCAAAACCAGCATGTTGCATGGAAATATAATGAATGGAGCTGAACAAACTCAAAATTTCTGTGCTTGAACAGAAATGAAGCAGATCTGGATTATAACCTATCTCCTTTGCCTATGATGGCAAAATGGAAGCATGGGGAAAAGCATTCCCCATGACAGAAGACTAAAGAGCAGACTAAGCTAGTCTAAAGTGAAAATCCTCAAAACATGCGTGGAACATCAGGTCTTCATCCCTAATTGTATCCTTCTTCAAATCTTCTTTACTGAACACTAATGCAGGCATAGCTCTCCTTGCCATAATTCCCCATTCAGACCAACTTTTCTGATAACAGTAGAAGAAAACCACACAGCAACCTCAATATAAGAATTCAGCTAATATAATCTAAAAATTCCACCTCATTTTCATCCCTTACACCTAACTATTACACATTAGAAATATGGAAGAGAACTCTGTCAAAACTGTCAAGTCAATGAACTATTGAACTCAGAGTGGCAGAAGTCCCACCCCAGGCAAGACGTATAAATCATTTCCAAAGTTAATTTCCTGCTCCCAGACAGAGAACAAATCTAATCAGGTTTACCTCATTCTTCTGACAAACAGGAAAATGTTGCCTGCATACTCAACAAGGGAAAGTGTCCTAGAAGGCAGCCCGAGCACTGGTTTTGCAGCACTTGGAGAAGCCTCTTCTGCAAAACAATGTGTGGACAGCATGTGAATGGGGTTCAGATTTAACCCATCAGATCTTCCTGGTCCCTTGCTAACCCTGTTTTATAATGAAATTATGAACTGTTTACAAGCTAACAGCCCACATGAGAGACTGAAAATATTCAGGAAAATATAGTATGGCTGCAGGCATATGTTTCAGAAAACTGACTATGCTTTTAAAAAGACCCTCCTCAGGTCCCTCTGGGTTGCTGGTGGCCAAGGCTTTTCCCAGGTTCTAAGGATATTTCCATGAAAACTTCTGATAACAGAACTTCAATAAGCATTGGAAAGAACTGAGTGTGGTTCCTAGATAACACTGGACAGTTTGAAAAAAAGTGAATGAAAGTGTATATACACTTCGGAACAAGTGTGTGTATATACACACGTCCCATCCAGAGGGACCTTGACAGGCTTGTGAGGTGGGTTGATGCCAACCTTATGAAGTTTAACCATGCCAAGTGCAAGGTCCTACACCTGGGTCAGAGCAATCCCAGGCACAGCTACAGGTTGGGCAGAGAAGAGATTCAGAGCAGCCCTGTGGAGAAGGACTTGAGGGTGCTGGTCAATGAGAAGATGAGCATGAGCTGGCTTCAGTGTGCGCTTGCAGTCCAGAAAGCCAACTGTATCCTGGGCTGCATCAAAAGGAGCGTGACCAGCAGGTCGAAGGAGATGATCCTGCCCCTCTGCTCTCATGAGACCTCACCTGGAGTATTGTGTGCAGTTCTGGTGTCCTCAACATAAAAAGGACATGGAACTGTTGGAACAAGTCCAGAGAAGGGCCACGAGGATGATCAGGGGACTGGAGCACCTCCTGTATGAAGACAGGCTGAGGAAGTTGGGGCTTTTCAGCCTCGAGAAGAGAAGGCTGCATGGAGACCTCACAGCAGCCTTCCAATATCTGAAGGGGGCCTACAGGGATGCTGGGGAGGGACTCTTCATTAGGGACTGTAGTGGTAGGACAAGGGGTAATGGGTTAAAACTTAAACAGGGGAAGTTCAGATTGGATATAAGGAAGAAGTTCTTTACTGTTAGGGTGGTGAGGCACTGGAATAGGTTGCCCAAGGAAGCTGTGAATGCTCCATCCCTGGCGATGTTCAAGGCCAGGTTGGACAGAGCCTTGGATGACATGATTTAGTGCGTGGTGTCCCTGCCCATGGCAGGGGGATCGGAACTAGATGATCTTAAGGTCCTTTCCAGCCCTAACGATTGTATGATTCTATGATTCTATACATGTGCATATAATATAGCTTAAGATAAAACAGGGTTAATTAACATCTAAGTCACTGTTTTATCAGAGGTAGAAGATAAGCATATTAACTTTCTAAACCAAAGGGTTGTCAGATTCTATTTCTGCATACATTTTTACAATTCCACAGGAAAAAAGAATGTAAGAGCACCTGAGCTCTGAAGTATTTCTTTTTTTTTTTTGAATAAGATAATGAAGGGGTTTGTTGTTTTTTTTTTTTTGTGTGAAATAGCAGATGTATACTTAAGTCATTTTGAAACAGTTTAACTAAATTTTCACCAATTGCAGCATATGATATATGACCCTTTATTGCTCTACAGAGCCAAATGCTGTACTTAGTAGAAATTGAAAATGCCAATGTGTTCAATTTAAGTTTATTTAGCAGTAAAAAATTATTAGTCCATACAAGGAAATCAAATGTTCATTGCTAAAAGCATATATAATATATATTCATTTATATTTAATTTTAATATTTATGCTTTTATTTGTGCATCATATGTGAGAACAAGGATTAATGAGTCAAATGGATATAGAGCTCTTCAGTACAGTATTTCTATAAATCAGGGGAAAAAAAGTAAAATTCATTAAGTCAATGCTGTAGAGATGAAGAATCATAACAATTAGAATCTTACCGTTAAAAAATTATTAGTTCAAGTCACAGAAAACTATTTTTTGAAGTCACCGAAAACTTCCCTTGAAAACTTGGTCATTTCCATGTTGCTCATTAATGTTACTTGCTTTATCCAGAATGTATCTTGATTGTTTTACTACTTACTCCTCTCTGACCAGATATACTTCTTTCTGTACCCAAATTTATCCTTAGTGATTGATGGAAAGTTCTCTTCCTGCTGAACAATAATACAACTTAATATACAACGTGATTAGTCCTGCTACAAGAATTAAGACAGTTAATGCCATTGCTTACTTGCTTAATTTTACTTTCTCTGATAAACCCACATAAACTTTTGCATAACCAAAAGATGCGTATCTCCAAGCTACTCCTCAGTGAACCTAAAATTGCCCACTGAACTAAAATTGACCCCTCCTGGCACTTAAAGAAAAGGAAACATTTCTTCAAATGTGCTGAAACAAGCTCAGCATGAACAAGCTAGCATGCTAATTTTTCAAGGATCACTTCTAGAGCCCTGCTGTAACAAATTGTCTAAAGGTAGCGGGTAGGAAACAGAAGCCAGAAACCTAGCTGAAAAGTTTAGAATATTTTTTTCTCATGTTGCCCTTCAGGAGTATATAATGGAGGAATAAGCATCCTGGTTTCATTCCTGTATCTTTGGACTTTCTCTGTTCCCTTTTTTTTGAGGTAAGTGCTACTAAGTCTATCTTCCTACAAATCCTAGGTTATGGTCTTGTTTTAATATGTGTTATCTGCAATAAAACAAGTAAGTTTTATTTAGCTTGTAAACCCACTACAATTAGGATTTCCTTGACCAGTATAATAAAAAAATTCTCATTTAAGTTCTTTTTTTGTATGTGTGAACTTCATCTGTATTGCAAATCACAGAATCACAGAATCCTAAGGGTTGGAAGGGACCTCAAGAGATCATCTAGTCCAACCCTCCTGCAAGAGCAGGGTAACCTACACTACATCACACAGGAACTTATCCAGGCGGGCCTTGAATATCTCCAATGTAGGAGACTCCACAACCCCCCTGGGCAACCTGTTCCAGTGCTCTGTCACTCTCACAGTAAAGAAATTTTTCCTGATGTTCACATGGAACCTCCTATGCTTCAGTTTATACCCATTGCCCCTCGTCCTATCACTGGACATCACTGAAAAAAACCTAGCTCCATCATCCTGACACTCACCCTTTACATATTTGTAAACACTGATGAGGTCACCCCTCAGTCTCCTCTTCTCCAAGCTAAAGAGACCCAGCTCCCTCAGCCTCTCCTCATAAGGGAGATGTTCCACTCCCTTAATCATCTTTGTAGCTCTGTGCTGGACTCTCTCCATCAGGTCCCTGTCCTTCTTGAACTGAGGGGCCCAGAACTGGACACAATATTCCAGATGGGGTCTCACCAAGGCAGAGTAGAGGGGGAGGAGAACCTCTCTTGACCTACTAACCACACCCTTTCTAATGTGCCCTAGGATGCCATTGGCCTTCTTGGCCACAAGGGTACATTGTTGGCTCATGGTCATCCTCCTATCCACCAGGACCCCCAGGTCCCTTTCCCCTTCACTACTGTCCAGCAGGTCAACCCCCAACCTGTACTGGTACATGGGGTTGTTCTTTCCCAGATGCAAGACTCTACACTTGCCCTTGTTGATGTTTCACTAGCTCAGACTCTATTTTGATAAAAACTTTTTTTTTTGAGCAATATGCTGTGAAAACACTTCATTAATCTGTCTCCTCTGGAATATTATATTCCCATGGAGGAAGAATACTGAGTTTAAAAGGCAGGGTTGAATATTTTTCTTTTTTAGTATTTTCTATTGTCCAGCAGAAGGTTACACGATCCATCTTTATTCCATTACTTAACATTTTGTATGCTCAGCAAAATCATCTTGAGATCAAGTTACAAGATTAATACAGTGTAGTCACTTTTTTTTTACCTTTGATGACTGTGATTTAAAACAAGCTCATTCATGGAAGCCAGAGAGGGACTTTTTGTAAAGGGCTGTAGCCATAGGACAAGGGGTAATGGGTGCAAATAGGGGAAGTTCAGTTTAGATACAAGGAAGACTTCCTTTATTGTGAGGGTGGTGAGGCATTGGAACAGGTTGCCCAGAGAAGTGGCAAATGCTCCATTATGCCAAGTTAGACAGAGCCTTGGGCAACATGTGAGGTGTCTCTGCCCACATCAGGAGTGTTGGAACTAGATGATCTAAGGTCCTTTCCAACCCTATGATTGATTCTATGATTCTACACAACAGTATTAGGAAATGGGTGGAGACTAAACCCATGAAGCCACCTTTATTGTGCATCATCATCTAGGTGATTATCATAGAATCATAGAATCGTTAGGGCTGGAAAGGACCTTAAGATCATCTAGTTCCAACCCCTCTGCCATGGGCAGGGATACCTCCCACCAAAACTCCCAGATTGTACCACTGGATGTTTTCACCCTCTAACTCCAAAACACAGATAGTTAAAAAATAAAATCATGGTAGAATCATAGAACCAGCTAGGTTGGAAAAGACTTTTAAGATTGTCCTGGGTTCAGCTGTAGCAGTTATTTTTCTTCTTCTTAATAGCTGGTCCAGTGCTATGTTTTGGCTTTAGTCTGGGAACAATGCTGAAACCACATGGATGTTTTCAGATATTGTTAAGTAATGTTTATTCCAATCAAGGACTTTTCAGTCTCATGCTCTGCCAGTGAAGAGGGGCTCAAGAAGCCAGGAGGAGGCAGTGACAGGACACCTGACCCAAACTAGCCAAAGAGGTATTCCATACCACAGCACGTCATTCCCAGTATATAAAATGGGGGGAGTTACCCGGAAGGCACAGATAGTTGCTCGGGTCAGGCTGGGTATTGGTCAGTGGGTGTTGAGCAATTATGTTGTGCATCACTTGGGTTTATTGTGTTTTTTTTTCCTTTCCCCTTTTAGTTTCATATTCTCTCCCCTTCTTATTTCCCTTATCATTATTATTATTAGTGGTGGTGGTAGTAGTAGTTTTGTATTAAACTTTAGCTATTGGAGTGTTCTTATCTCAGCCTGGGGGATTTACATTCTTTCAATTATCCTCCCCATCCCTCTGGGATCAGGGGGGAAGAACTGAGGAGTGAGGGAGCAGGTGCATTTTTCTGAGTTACTAGCTGGGCTTAAACCACAAGAAAGATCTAAAAGAAGGAACAATTTACTGTTTCAGGTAATTTTGAGAAAGCCCAAATATTTAAAGCACATGAAAAAAAATGAATCCATGTAAAGTCTTTAACTGCATGAGAGTTAATGCCTTTTTTAACAACTTTTAGCAATGCTAAGTTCAGACAATGAACTTTCCTCTTGCTTCTACTTTATTACAGTACATTTTTATGCACTTTTATAAAAGTTTTGCTGTAAGAATCTTATTGTCTTGCTTGTGGAAACTGGAGCTTCAACCAAAAAGAAATCTCATTGCTTTATATGTGATCATCTTTCCAGACAGATGGTACCCACTAGATACCCAGAAACATCACTGAGATGACTATATTACAAAAATCCAGAAAAGATTAATATATAATGCTTATCAAATGATACACAGCTAGATCATAATTCCAGAATCAGGCTTTAAGATAAGAATAAAATGAAAATATGCGTGCCATATTAGATTAGGTGGAGGGGCTAATGAGAGATAGGAAAAAAATTCCAAGTGTTTCTTAACTGAAAAATGGTACAGGTAATTCAGTCATAGAAAACAACGCTTTCATCACAAAAATTGTTATTGAAACTGTCATTGGTCTGATTGCCACAAGATCAAACCCAAGACTTTCTCTGCTTGATCTGAAACCCTACAATGGAAGTATCCTTTCAAGGTATAAATTCTGTGGTGTGAATAGCTTGGTGATATAGTTTATTTTCAAAGGTCAATTGCAAAGAATTAAAAGTTTTCATTGTGCCTATGGAGTCATAATTCTTATGGACCAAGTGGCACTTTCTTTTGAAAGGCAAATGTTGCCTTTCATTAAAGAGTAAATAAGGTACTTGCAACTCTAAAAACATTCTTGTCAATAAGAAATATTTTATATTTGCTATTAATTGTCAAGATAACACCGCTGTGCACTAAGCAGAGCAGTAAAGATTACTGAAAGCAGATTTATTAGCAATTCATAGATTATTTTAAAGTATTTCTGCTCTTTAGTAGTATTTTCTGTTATCACAACAATTTGTTTAACCAAAACCATATCAAAACAATCTGCTTTTCCCATTTCTCCCACTTCCTCACAGAAGAAACACCAGTTAGAAAGACAGAATTTTCAAGGATCATTATACATACACACTGTGAAGTGCTAAAGAAAGTTAGTATTAAAGTGTGTCTGTGGCCTTTCTTAAGATGAATTTACCTGTAGATTGAGACCCTATGTTGAGGTTTTCCCACAAAATATCCTGTCCTCCAAAGAAAAACAAAACAAAATAAACAGAAGTAGAGAGAAATGGACACATCACTTTGAAAGGATACAGACTGCTTCATTCTGAAAGGAAAGCAATTTTATTTTCTTTTGTTCAAGAAGCATCTAATACAAAGCAACAGAGAAAGAAACTAGAAAATATTTTGGTTTGAATTGTCAGTACAGCATTAAAAATGTTAAGACAGAAGGTCATGAGATTTTCTTGGACAGAGCACTGCGTTTATTAAAAAAAAAAAAAACACAAAAAAAAACAGAAATCTTCCATAGTTGGGAAGAAGGATGGTTTTCAGGCAGACAACTCATTTCTTGGGTTGGGGACAAAGGCAACAAAGGCCTTAGAATCGAGTTCGTTTAAGCTTAGCTTGATTTTCTTAAATAATTAGCTTGAGAGAAAGAGGTGATTTGAACATAAGGAAAAGACGGAGGAAGGGGAGGAAGAGGAAGATGCTATTAACCCTGGAATGACAGAGAGAGAAATAGGTACCTGCTGCTTATGAGACACACTAAAATTTGCTTTAGGTGTAATACCGTAAAAGTTGAAATGTGCTAACAAATTCCATTCCCTAACGAGTTTGTTTAAGTAGTGTCCACTAATATGAAAAATAATTATTAAAAAGTAAAGCTATATATTTTTGTTCCCAGATTTTTATTTTTAAGACCATAGAGAGGTCTCTGTTTTATTCCAGCTATACCTGTATCTCTAGTACCAGAGATTATCTTTCTGACAAGTCTTGCTTCACTTACATCTTTAAACTATCAATCATAGCCACATCAGCAGCATAACATAAACAAAACAAAAAGCAAATTTAGTTTAGTTTCTTTGTTTAATAACATGTGAGACTAACTTTAGTGTAAGGTCTTCTGAAACAGGCTGAAGATTAGCAGAGAGTTTGCTAGGTTTCTGGTAGTACACTTACACAAAGCATTTTCTGGTTATGACAGGTTTCATCTTTTATCTGATCAGCTCCTGACATTTTTTTTCAAACTATATGCGCTAAGCTTGTCCCATATCTAAGAAGGAATTCCTCCAGATTTCCTCTATAAGACAAATCAGTTGTGATAGAGAAGCCCATGAAGAAATATGAAAGCATATCGGGAATATTATTTCCAAACATGAATGAATTAGTCATGAATTATTAGTAGACATTTCAATGTGACTGAATATGAGAATTCCATAGTAAGATTCATCTGTTAATTTTCTCCATTGTACCACAACTTTAGACAGGTTGGCTCTAGTGACCAATTTTCACTACATACCAAGGACCTTCAATTATGCCTTTTAAAGTGACTGTGCCAATATTGATTCCTGGGGAAAGGAAGGAACCATGTAAGGAAATAAAATATTATGCACACATTGTACAGCTTCAGACACAGTGATAGCCCTGGAAACACAGGCAATTTTTTTTTATTTTTGCATTGATCACATTTAATGTTGCCAGTTCAGATAACTGGATGAGATGATACAAATCACCATCACCAGTTCAGGCGAGGGCTTCATTGATTACACTTAAGAGCAAATAATGTTCAGCCTACACTTCTGGCAGACATGCTTTTAGTCGATCAGGTGAATGAAATTACCAGAGGGTGTATAGCATAAATTGGCAAACTGCTGAGAAAAACATAAACGTCTCCCAGAAGCTCCATTCCAAGTTTTAAGAACAAGGTCTAAGAACCATAAATACAGAAGAAGTTATTGGAAAAAAAAAAAAAAACCCAAGATTTATTTCTTAGTCACACTATAGGAATCTGGAAAGTCATCAGGGAACTAAACCTGGGATCTTTTATTTCTCAATTAAATTGTCATTATAATAGACTGGGGGAATGCATCTGTCAAAGTGACAGTTTGCATATGGTCTCTGAATTGTACAGTTGTTCCATACAGTACTTAATTTTTTTTTTCATTTTAAGCTCTCAGTCTGTGCCAGAAATTCATTGAAACTTGGTCTTTAATTTTAATTTAGACAAAAAAAATTATGAACTTGTCAGAATTCAAAATATCCTGTAGTGATGTTTCATGTGTTTACGATACTGCTTACATTGTGTATGAGTTGGTTAATCAAGCAAATTTCATGATTACTCTGATACAATTAATGTAACAGGGAACCACAGATGAATAACTGAGTATCTGCTATCACCAGAAAGGGTGATTTCTAAATAAATTTACTTATAGTGCAGGTAGGGTAGACTCTGTCTTATATAAATGAAGCATGGATAGAACAAACACGCAAGAAGGGTCTCAATAGTAAATGTGTGGTTCCACTATAATGCATAAGCCGAGATCTACCAGATCATCCTTCAAATATCAATATCTAAAAAAAAAAAAATAAAAAAAAGTTATTTCTTTGGGTGTATCTAAAAATTATCCATGAAATAATGTTATCTGTTGGATAACATCTGCATGGAGAGAGGGAGAGGTACCACAACAAAGAAGGCAGAAGTATACAGCAAATACATTGTAATTGTGAACTTCTTAACCTCTGCACCATTTTCACCCTTTCTCCTTTAAGATTGCTATTATGAGCTTTCCTTTCTTTTCTGCTCCACAAGAATAAGCCTTAATTCACACTTACATCACAAGGATCGTTGAAGAAGAACTATTAGGGGTATATATACAGCCAGTCAGTTTGAAACAAGTACTAGATCAAGTGCACAAGTAAAATCACTGGAAAGAAATCTAGCTACCTGTGGTCTTTTGGACAGAGATTTGTATCTTGCAAGTCCAGATATAAAATGCTGCACAACAGCTTATCCCACTTTCTGGAGTCCAGAAACTTCCGTGACACTCATGGAATGAATTCTGAGATGGAAATAATTTTTTTCTACCTAACTTGATTCTAACATAGTTGCTTTGTAAAATTAAAGCTAGAACTATTCAAACTAATGCTTCTGAATGTAAAAGGAAAAAAATATTTCTAAATCCTACAATGAATATTCTGCTGTTAGTGGTTATTTTACTACATTTTATTCTAAAATGGTTCAGATCAAAGTAGTTCTATTTAATAGCTTCAGAAAATCTGAAATAAAGGAACATAAACGAAGGTAAAAGTCTTATTGAAAGTACGAAATAAGATGGCAATGGTTTATATTAAGTCACTTCATATATTTGGTTTCTTTAAGCTGTTGCAGAATATTCAAGGCATTCTCTGCCATAAGCAGCCATCTGTCACATCTCTGTCCCTCATATTTTTTTCATTTCTGTGTAATAGCATGCACTGACCGAACATATGGCCTAGAAGGTGGACACATGTCCCTCCTGGCTCTTATAAACCCTTCAGAGGTGTTTGCTGGTGGAAACCACTACACTTCTCATTAACAGAGTGAGAAAACTCCTTCCTTCAAGCAATCAGCTGTTAGCTTCAGAAACCACTGCAGGACACTCCACTTCTATCTCCTTCATCATTCTCTGTAAGCCAGACTGCTGGCAAAAGCATGACACATACACTGGTTGATGTGACCAGTCTTAATCTTCTCCCAGAGTAGGACAAATATCATTCTCCTTTTCAGTAAGTAAAACTATTAAATATTAGGGCCCTACTGAATGGGATGAATCCAGAAAGGAGCTAGAAAAAGTCATTAAAGTTTTTCAGTATTTTACTATGTGCCTTAAGATAGTTACAGATACAGGAGTTGTTTATTGTCTGTTACAAGAGATGTTTATTGTCTGAGTGAATCACTCAAGATTCTTCCCAGTTTTGTAGGCTGCTAAGGGTCTTTCAGCACACTAATGAGATTTGCCTTACCTTCTCCAATGCTATGAACTTCAAGACAGGTTAAACAAGCCAGAGCTCTGTTCTCAGATTGCCAGGAGCAAGTACATTCATTGTCTGAATATGGCTTAGTAGTCCCTGATCATACCTGCTTACAGGAAACATAACTTCCCACATCTAAATCATTTTACCAAAATAGTGGACCAGCTTGTAATGCTAATTAACCTTTTTGACCTGCATGCTCACACAAGGCAATTAGAAGAAAAGGTCAGTTGTTGATTCCTTTTGATTTATTTGATGCATTCTGCTACTTTGACAGAGAATGTGTAAAGTCCCTAGATGCAGAAGTCAGTTTCCAGAGAAAAATATACCTTACTTTCCAAGGTTTTCTGTCAATCACCTTACTTCTTGTGCTTTTTCTTAGGGCCACATTGTACTGTTGACAGAATATGTCCTTCAGCCTCTCTCTTAAAGCTGTTTCTAAGTTGGTTTGGTTTTATTTTTGGTTTTGTTTTTAAGCTTCTTCTATTCTCACATGCCCAAAGCAGAAAAAGCAGAATACTCCTCCTAGAGCCCTCTGTATTAACCTTTGTATTCAGCCATGACTGAACATGCATCTTGATTTTTTGATTTGGAAGTTTATACTGTCTTCTAGAAAAGCAGTCTTCTAGAACTTAAACATAATTAAACCATTCCCCATGTGTGGCTTTCCCCACGCCATCTCCCCACTTTTAAACATACTTAATCAATGAATAATAGCAAAAAGAGAAAAATATTTAGACAAAATGGCAGTATTTTTTTATAGTGTGATTTTCCAAGGTGTTTGCAGGACACACAATGTTTCTTAAACCCTTTCACTTATGACAACCCCTGAGCCCAACAAAGTTACTTTGTAGGCTCCAAACAGAATAAGGTAGTTAACATGAAGTAAGAAAATTAATTCTGCTTTCCTACTGCTGTCTTGCAATTTTCCTGCTGGTCTCATTTTCTTTACATTGGTCTCCCACAAAGTGGCAGATATAGTTTAAGATATTCCTGTTAATATTGATGATGAGGAAAACTCTTTTCCCTAGTAAGTGGCTTGATTGCTTTGCCTGTAGGAGAAAGAGCAGCAAATGGATGGAGTGCGCTCTGGCAGATACATACAGGTGTGAAAGGATCTTCTTTCTTTCACATGGTGTTGTGATGTGAAATCAACAGAAAATTGTTTCAGGAAAACAGTTTTTCTGAATGCTTGGTTGAGAGTGCAGGTGCGGTGAAGATACAGCGCTGGGGAGAAGTATTATTTTAATTTCTTTTTTCTAGCTCAGGAGTTCTGCAAGATTAGGAAGCTGATTTCCTTCTTACCAGCTGCTTCATCTGTAGGAAAGATGAGCAAAGGAGAACTGCATTAGGTGTCTTAAAATATATTTCTTCTAAAAATTGCTTCTTCACATAGCATACTTAGGAAAAAAACAGGGGAGGTCCTTAGTCCAAATTCCTCAAACCTACCTAAGTGCCTGTCTCCCTTAGAAATCAGTGGAAATTAGGCACTTGAATTACTGTGTCTGCCTGACCCTAGCTGAAGTCACTTTACGGCTTTCCAGAGTGAGAGGCATAATAGAACAACCCACAAAGAATAGATAAAATATACCAAAGCTTCAAAACCCGGTATTCTCATCACAATTTCTTCATTAGAATCACAGACTCATACAGTAATTCAGGTATGAAAGGACCTGAGGAGGTCTCCAGCTGTCGTGGTTTAAGCCCAGTTGGTAACTGAGAACCCCATAGCCACTCACTCACTCTCCCTCCCTCTTCCTCCCCCAGCTCCCGGAGGGATGGGGAGAAGAATCGAAAGAATGTAACTCGCACGGGTTGAGATAAGAGCAGTCCAGTAACTAAGGTATAACACAAACCACTGCTGCTACCACCAATTATAATAACGATAAGGGAAATAACAAGGGAAGAGAACACAACCGCTCACCACCCGCCAACCGATACCCAGCCCGACCCGAGCAGTGATCTAGCCCTTCCAGGTAACTGCCCCAGTTTATATACTGGGCATGACATGCTGTGGTATGGAATACCTCTTTGGCTAGTTTTGGTCAGGTGTCCTGTCTCTGCTTCTTCCTGGCTTCACCTCCTCCCTGGTAGAGCATGAGACTCAAAATCAGAGTAAACGTTACTTATGTAATGATCTTTTGTCAGAGTAAACATTTTACCTCTATTGTCAGAGTAAACATTACTTAGCAACAACTAAAAATATCGGTGTTATCAGCATTGTTCCCAGGCTGAAAGTCAAAAACACAGCACTGCCCCAGTTACTAAGAAGGAGGAAAATGACTGCTAAAGCTGAACCCAGGACACCTGTTCAGCCTCCCATTCAAAGCAGGGCTAGGCAAAGGATCAGACCATGTTGCTTGGAGCTTTACTTAGTCTGATATTGAAAACCATACAAGGAATGAGGCTGCCTGACATCTCTGGGCAACCTGTTCCACTGCTGAGCTGTCCTCATGATGAGAAAGATTCCCCACATATCCAGTCTGAGCCTTTCTTTCAATTTACAGTTTTTCCTCTTATCCTCTCACCAGGCACCACTGTGAAGACCCTGGGTCTGTCTCCTCAGTGCTCTCCATGTAGGTACTAGGGTCTGTTGCTAGGTTCTTCCAAAGCCATATCTTCTTCAGGCTGCAGCTTCTGCAGCTTCTCCTCACAGGGCAAGTGCTCAGCCCCCAGATATTTTGGTGGCCTCAGATAACTCATCCTAGTTTACTTTCTTGTCTAAAACTGGATGCTGTATTCTGGAGGAGGTCCAGCAGGTGCCCACGACACTGTTAGCCATCTTTGCCACCAAGGGCTTGCTGCTGGCTCCTGTGCAGCTCTCTGTCCTTTGGGAGGAGCTCCCAGTGCTTTTAAGAGGAGCTTTTTCCCAGGCAGCCACAGCCTCTGTCACTGAAAAAGGTTCTTCTTTTCCAAGTGCAGTGCTTTCCATTTTTCCTTTAACCACCGAAGGTGGGCCCCCGCTACACCTTGTATGGGACCCCCTGAATGGCAGCTCTGCCACTGAGTACAATCCAGAAACTTTGCTGAGTTGTTTAAAGAAAACTTTGCTTACCCACCCAGGACGTGGGGTCTCCCACCATGAACTCCTGTGAAAAAGCCACTATCACCTGTCTCTTCTCTGATCTTGATTCAAAAGCTCTCAACCAGCCTGCGGTTCATCCTTTACAAGAGCTCCCCACATCTGAGATGCTACTTCATGCAGAGAACACCTCCCTTAACTCCCCTGCCTCTATTTTCTTTTCCAGTCTTTCCTGAAGAGTTTGCACTTGTCCATTGCAACTCTTCAGCTGTGAACTGCCCCACAATGTCTCAGTCCTCCCCTACATTTCTGTTGGCAGAGACTCTTGCCACATTTTGTCAGGTGGATCCCATTGTTCTCATTCTCAGCCTTTATAGAGGTTCATGTGTTTGTAAAAAACAAAGCCCCATCTATGACACAACTTCTATTCAAGGCTCAGCTACAGGATTGGCCTA
Organism: Pezoporus occidentalis; assembly: GCF_034315485.1. Taxonomy (NCBI): domain Eukaryota; kingdom Metazoa; phylum Chordata; class Aves; order Psittaciformes; family Psittacidae; genus Pezoporus; species Pezoporus occidentalis. Next base: position 1,264,369 of record NW_026914829.1, read on the forward strand.
TCCCCCCACCCCTCCCAAATGCTTCTCTTAGATCAAGGAAATGCCACTATGGCTCCCATTGCCCACAGGCTCACCCCAGGGCCTTTCAGTCCCTCCTGACATCTTCAAGGCTTCCCCTGGACAGATCATTGGTGCCCACATGGGTAAGTAACAAGGGGATCAGCTAGCTAGCTTGGAAAAGGTACTATGAATGTATTTTTCTGGTCATATCTTAAAATGTTTTGTTTGAGGATGCATTAATTGGCTAGATTTCATTTTCAGTAAACAATTACGTGTTGGAAAAAATAGCTGTGGCCTTCTTTCCATCTTCATGGTCTGTTCTCCTAAGCAACAAGAGGAAATGGCCTCAGGTTGTGCCAGGGCAGATTTTGACTGGATATTGTGAAAAATTTCTTCAGTGAAAGGGTTATGAAGCATTAGAACAGCTGCCCAGGGAACTGATGGGCTTTCCGTCCCTGGAGGTATTTAAAAGACATGTAGATGCAGCACTTAGGGGCACGGTTTAGTGGTGGACTTGGCAGTGATAGGTTAATGACTGGACTCAAATACATGAAAGGTCTTTTCCAGCCTAAACAGTTCTATAATTCTATGATTCTATGAAGCATAAGGAAAGAATTAAAAGTATTTAACAGATTCTGTATCTCGCCCAGATTCTGTTTTCATGTTCATGGGGTATAAACCCACAGAAACCTCCTCTAGGAAATGTGTTTTAATCAAGCTGAAAGTTCTCCTGTGCTAAACAGTTTTTGTTTAAACTGTAGCTCTTCTGGCTTTACATTGGTGTTACTGAGAGGAGAATGTGATTCATTGCAGTCATCCCCACATTTTTTAAATGCCATTATTTTTAATCCTCAGTTTTATCAAGGCCTTTTATACAGTGTGCTGATGTTTACACGATGGCATCTTTACTTTCAATCAAGGTTCTCCTTTAAAACACCTTGCCAGCATAATGTGTCTGTGTTTGATTATCTAACCTACGAAAAGATCAGTCCTCTCAGGGAAAAATGTTAACTTGCTCCCAGGAGGCCAGAATAGCTGTTTTATAGACATATATCTGCATCCATCTCTTGCATCAGGTAAAATTGATCTGTTAGCAGCAGAAAATGCCACGTACTTGTATCCTAGTTTCCATCCATGGATTTCAAAGCACTTTTACAATGTTAACAAAGATAAATAAATGTTAATTAAGATCAATAAGTCATCCAGGCAAGTTTGACAATACTTTGTGAATGAGGAAGTCAAAGTACAGAAAGCTTAGATGACTTGCCCAAGGTCATATTACAAACAAACAAGAGGATCAAGGCGGAAAAAAGGCTTATTTTAACCATTAAGTCATTTTCAATTCCAAGTTATAAACTTGAAAAATTATTTGTATTTCTATGAGTATTTTGACATTTTAATTAAAATAAGCAAAAAAGATTCAGTTATTATTTAACTCTTAATACATTATTTAATCCACTAAATGTTTGCAGGGGGAAATTAAAGTATCTCAAAATGCAAAATGACATTTTGAAAATGTTATATGATACTTTGCAAAAGCCTTGCTTAAGCATGTGTCCTTAGGGACATATCCTATGAGGGGACTAAGAAGCTAATACCACGATTTATGTCCCAGCATCATCTTCATCATCACTAACGTATGCAACCTGTGTGCTATAAATGTTTATGTGCCTACTGGTAGACAGATTTGAAGCAACTCAAACATCAATATTACTACACAAATCTAGGACTTATACCTCAAACCAAGAGAGGCAGGGTTTTAGACTAGATATTTTCTGTCAGCTACATGCAGAGGTCTGAGGTCTCAAGCGAAAGTCATAAAGGAAACATAAAGGAAACATTCTACAAAAAAAGAGGACAAAATGAGAATGAGAGACTGATTTATTTGCATACATATAGCCACTTCAGGCATGGTGGGATGTTTCATTTAGTCTCCAGCTGCAAGTCTAATGAAGTGAAATTGTCCCTTTGGTCCACTGCCATATTTGCCAGCCTTGTGCAGCTACTCTAGGTACTGCAGATCATCTCAAATAGAATCATAGAATCATGGAATGCTCAGGGTTGGAAAGGACCTTAAGATCATCTAGTTCCAACCCCCCTGCCATGGGCAGGGACACCTCACACTAAACCATGTCACCCAAGGCTCTGTCCAGCCTGGCCTTGAACACCGCCAGGGTGGAGCATTCACAGCTTCCCTGGGCAACCCATTCCAGTGCCTCACCACCCTCACAGTAAAGAACTTCTTCCTTATATCCAATCTAAACTTCCCTGTATAAGTTTAAACCCCTTCCTCCTTGTTCTAGCACTACAGTCCCTAATGAAGAGTCCCTCCCCGGCACCCCTATAGCCCTCCTTCAGACACTGGAAGGCTGCTATGAGGTCTCCACGCAGCCTTCTCCAAGCTGAACAGCCGCAACTTTCTCAGCCTGTCTTCATATGTGAGGTGCTCCACTCCCCTGGACTTGTTCCAACAGCTCCATGTCCTTCTTATGTTGAGGACACCAGAACTGCCCACAATACTCCAAGTGAGGTCTCCCGAGATCAGAGCAGAGGGGCAGGATCACCTCCTTCGACCTGCTGGTCACGCTCCTTTTGATGCAGCCCAGGATACAGTTGGCTTTCTGGGCTGCGAGCGCACACCGAAGTCAGCTCATGTTCATTTGCTTGTCAACTGAAAGAAAAAAAAAATAGAACTATATACTTTTATTTAGGGAGTCCCACCTGATGCATCCAGGTTTACTCTTCTCACATAAATATAGTAAATGTAGGTCCAAGTCCCCTTACCTTTCTCTCCAGACTAAGGAGTCTTTTCTGCTACAGAAGACCTACTTTGTATAGATTGCTATTATAACCATGTTGAATCACATTTTCCCACAACTCAGGGTATCATTCAGCAACTGGGCCAAAGACCGACATATTTGCTTTTATTTAGCTCAATGCATATTAATTGTCCCTGGAAAATGAGACAAATATGAAAAGAAGAATTGACTGGAGTTGAGCCCTTGGCACATTACTACTCTCAGGAGCACGAACAAGATGATGTCTTTTCTGTTTTACAAGTCACACAGAAACAATCCACCCCTATCCTGAACTTCCCAACGTGATACTGTAACCACAAAGTTATTTGGGGATAACACACCTGCTCTATTGTGATTTCTTAATAAGAGTGGGCTGAACTCCAGGGCACAATAAATAAGTCATGGCTGAGGAACCCACTCCATGTCAGGAAAATATAGGCACCTTTAACAACGTAGACATTAATATAAGTAGCTGTGAAAGCAGATGTGTTTAGCAAGAACATGTTTCTTTATCAGGTACATGGTAAAAAAAATTAAATCCACTGATAGAAATTCCTGTGAAATCCAAAAATCCAAACTGTATTTCATTATGGTTATTGAAATATTAGAAGCAGTTTTATGACGTGCTTCTAATCTGCATCAACCATATAATTACCCTTTAATTCAGCCAAGAAAAGCTAAACATGATTTACATGGACCTTGTATCTGATGCACATGGAAAAGTCCCGAACTTGAATCTACATACCCTGTGCTGCTGTAACCAGCACGCTGAGGTTATAGAGGAAAAAATTGCCTTCTGTTTTTGACTGGCCTTGTTCATGCAGTAGCCTGTCTGCTGATTAGAAAGCAGATCGTGCTTTCCTTGGCATTTACCCACCTGCTGTCTGGATTCAAAGGTTACAGAAGCACACATACCATGGCTCTGCAAAAAGTAGAAAGGCCATTGAGTCACGTATCCTCAGTGCCTGAGGAAGAGAAAATACTGCTCTCTTCTCAGAGTTTCTTTCCACCTAAGCTCTCCTGAGGGAGTGTCTGACTGAAGGCACCAACCTGCATTAACGTGTTTGGAGACTGAGAGTTTTATTCATTTTTCTATTATTTTGAGCACAACGTAGCAGACAACATATGAGATTTACTTCTCACCTTAAATCTGCTTCAAACCACATTGGTATTTCTATATAGCTCCCTAATATCTTCTCTGTATGTCTAAGACCTGTTTCTGATTTGATCAACCAAGCACTTGGCTTACACCTAGGCACTGCCAGGATTCACAGTCTAAGGACTGTTTTGCCTTCTTTACCTGCAGCATCAGATCTGGAGGATATATGTTCTGGAAACATTCCTTCTTCCCAGCTTGCCCAAACAAAAGACATGAAACACTTGTAAGTGGTCATGAGCTCTGAAGTCTGCAACATTTGTGTTTACTATATTAAAACCTATGTGGGGATTGAACTCTGATACCAGTAACTTTGAATGCTCATCACATCAGTAGTAGATAATTACTTCCCAGAAAGAAATTTAGAAACAGTTGGACACTGTATTAACACAAGCTCAGTAACAGTTTGATTCCTTTCATGAAGAGCATGACAGAGAAAATCTAATGCATTTTTCTGGATGACCTTAATATATTTTCTTTACCACTCTTTAACTTGCCTTAAAAGCAATTTTCAGGTAGAAAAGGAAAGACTATAAAGCATGTAATTCAGCTCACAATGGATTTTACAGGCCTCAGTGGAATTAATTACTGAGAACTTGCACATATAGTAATTAATTTCATGCAATTCAGCAGCATCTGCAGATGCATTATTTCTTTTCAAAGCTACTGTAATTTGATGTAAAATAGAAATTAAATTGTTAGGAGTTTTTAAGCAGAAAAAAGCTTTTGTATCTTGTTTATGCCAAAGCAATTAGATAAGGAAATTAAATGTTATTTGAAAAACATAACCTCTTTTTCCACTGAAGAGAAAATGACTTACAGTTGTTGGTAAAGGAACTTCTTACAATTACAGAGATTTGGGGGTGTGGCGGAACCCTTTGATTTAGGACCAGTTTTCTGTTAAAAAATATATATATATATTTTCTTTTTAGCAGGAATCATTTATCAAAACCAGCTGAAGTGCATCATTGCTTCAAACTTTGTACCAACTGCAAACAAATCTTACTGAATATATGTCACCGTTGAAGTAAATTCCAAAACTACCTGATATTGTAAGGTATGTAAGATATATACAAGTGTTACTTTAACTACTTTTCCCTTTATCAGCTTGTATATATCTTGTCCTGAAATGGAAAACAACTGACTGCAGCAAATGGCACAAGCTGCTTTTCTTACATTCAAGGGGGGGATTTTACCCTTTTTGACCTCTATCCAGGGTTCATCTGTACTGAAAAAGCAATTCCATAAACCAAAATTTGTTTTAATTAGCACTTTCTTAAACAGTGTCTTGAAGTACTCAAGTGCATTCTTCGGTTGCATCTTTAAAGTCTGCACAATTTAAAGCCAGAAATATTGTCGAAGAACAGATTAGAGAAATGTGCTAGAATTTACTCTATGCATCATCTGAACTATTGGGTTTGAGCTGGGACCTCTGGAAAATCAATCCTGATTTTTTTCCAGATATTCTTGTAGCACCTAACACAAGGGCCGATTCTACTGTAATACTGTGACTGGGAAAGAGTATGTGTTTAGGAGAGAAAGAATATTCATATAACACAGCTTATTTCTGTGATGTGTTAGGCAGCATGCATTGTTCTTTGGCAGTTATAATGAATGGATTACAGCCCCATCAATATATACTCATTTAACATAGAGACACATTATCACAGAATGGTTCCCATTTAAAAAAAAAAAAAAAAAGACATAAAATTATTATTTGTATTTATTAGCACTTACAGTATTCAGCTTCAGCTGAGAACTCACTGTTGTCCTTTGTAAATAACAAACAGTGTGGCAATAGACAGTGAAACAGCCAAAGAACGTAAGCCTTATACTAAGCAAGAAGAGGTACAAGACCATTCAGGCTTCATATGTTTTACACCTGCTGATCACAGTCTGGACATGGTTTTCCTTTCTGTCAGATATCCACTGGAGTCTTCTGCCTAACAAGCAAACTAGATAACAGTGTTAAAATTACATTTGGAGCCAAAGGAGATGCCACCACAGTAGTCACTTACCAGAGCAGTATAGGGCAATACATATGATTGATATCAGTGCAATTGCTTATCAAAGTAAGAAGCTGTAAGCAAGCAAAAACTCCTTCCAATGCATTTTACAAAGAAAACATGAAGACTTGGAGGAAACAAGTCTATAGCGTTTCCGTAACAACTACTTTTAAACCAGCAGGGTATCTTTACCTAGATAAACACAGCTGGTGAAACATGAAACAATTGCAGTGAGGTGTCCTTATATTTGGATCCAGCTTTTTACACAAATATGTACTGAAATGGAGCTGATGATTGGATCTGTACAATCCCCAGTTCAGTCCTAAGAAAGTGTTCTAGTGTCATCTGGGACAGAGTTAATTTTCTTCCCAGTAGCTTGTGCAGTGCTGTGTTCTGGCTTTAGTCTGAGAACAGTGCTGATAACAAACCAATGTTTTAGTTGTTGCTAAGCAGCACTTAACCTGATCAAGGACTTTTTAGTCTCTAAGCTCTGCCAGTGAGGAGCTGGGAAGGAGCACAGCCAGGAGAGCTGACCTGAACTAGCCAAAGGGATGTTCCATACCACAGCATGTCATGCCCAATTTACAAACCTGAGGGAGTTACCCAGAAGGTACTGGTCACTGCTTTGGTAAGGCTGGGTATCAGTCGGTGGGTGGCGAGCAACTGCATTTGGCATCACTCGTTTTTTTTTTCCTTTGGGTTTTATTCTTCTCTCTCCCCCTCTCCTTTTCATTACAATTATTATTATACTTAATTTCATTCATTAAACTGTTCTTATCTTAGCGTGTGGGTTTTACCTTTTTCTGATTCCCCTCCCCATACCACCTGGGGGAAGGAGCGGAGGTGAGCTAGCTGCTGTGTGGTACTTAGTTGTCAGCTGGGGTTAAACCATGACAGAAAAAAAAAAAAAGAAAAGAATTAAAGAGTGAACATGAGTAATTTTGAGGGCTTGAATAAGGCAATAAGGTTTTTTGAAAAGAATCTTGAAACCACACTTCTCAAGATGCCAGAGGAATTGGTTATTTTTGTACTGTTCTTAGTGTCATTACACTCACTGACAAAAGGGGAGATGAATAGTCTGAGGGAGGAAAGGCTGCAGAGATTCGATCACGCTGCAGCCCTAAGATTTCCTCGGGCCTGGATTGACTGCCATCTCCTGATCCTTCTGTGATGTTTATCACAATATGTCATCACCAGACTTTAAAGTCATATATTCTTAATGAGTATTGTCATCCTTCTCACTACAACAAAAAGGCAGAGTCATATAGTAAATGCAGAAAATATCTTCAATTTAATGCATTTGCATAAAGAGATCTTCATGCTATGACCAAAAAAAAGGCTCAGAATGGATGCAGTCTGATGATTAAATTGGGAATTGGTAAAAAAGGCAAACAAAAAAATCTTGTAAATCTTTCTTCCTCCAGACAGATTTAAGATTATGATGTCTCAGTTCTTGGTGCTGCAGCACATGTACAAGCAATTCAACTTCATGAAAATTTTAATTTAGAGGGCTTAAATTCAACCACTGCTCATTTCTTGACTGAAAAGGAGTTATTTAGACTAGTGAAAAGTTACCATTGTTTCTGGATGACCTGAAATAAACAACTGATGTGATAAATTCACAGTTATATAGTAAAACTTCCATTCCTAGTTAAATACAGTATTCAGAATGCTTATTTCTGTATAAACCCTTATCGACTTTGTTGGTTCTATTATAAGATGTAACAAATTACTCATTAGTAACATTATGAAACCTTTATGGAAAGTTTCTTATGGAATGGTTTAATTGGAATATTTCAGGTGACAATGTTAAACCCATAAATGTTAAACGTTAATAAATGTTAAACCCATGTCATAAACCCATGACATGATGACATGTGCTCTATGCTGTAACGAATGAAATCAGTCTTTTCCTGCTTAATAAAAATTAAGACTCCAAATCCTTGAGCAAACACTGCATGGGGATTACATGGCTTGCCATTATAAATGTTGGTGTAACAGTTAATTGTGCTGTAAACAAGGTAGACAAACCTTTGACTACCATGCATGACCAAAGACTGATTCTTTTGATTTCTGGATACCGTAAATGGTCACATTTCTTCAGTATGTAGTCTTATTACATAATAAATCTGCCTGTAATGTCTACTTTTTGTAAGCAGAGCTTCTCCTCTGTCATATATTTAAAAAAGGAAAAATATCATTATAAATTTGAAGTGAGAAGATAGAAGGTTTTGTCAGTCTAATGGTACAAAAAAGTACATAAAAGGAAAAAAAATGCACATAAGCATGTGAGAAGACTGGCAATGCGTAAAGGAACTGAAATATATAAAGAGGCATATGCAGTATGCTCACTTTTCCTATACAAGCTTTTGAACCATGCCCCTTCCGGGCACAGACTCAAACCTCTAAGTGTCTGTAAGTCTCTGTAAAGCCATCCTCTCCACTCTCCTAAAGCAACAGATGCAAGAAAATGAAATGAACAAAACTAGATTGGATGATTTCCTGTTTTCACCTCCTTATCTTCATTAAAAATTCTCATGTCACTTTACACTGTAAATGCAGCCACAGCTTGGCACAAAGGACTCTGTGTTTCATAGTGATTGCAGCAGAAGAGAAGTAACTTGAATATAAATGTTTGTATGTGGTAAACTTAGATTTCTTCCCTGGAAATTTTTCAAAAGCTAAGTGAAATATCTTGCAATAGATGAAGTAAAATCTTTTTTGAATATTCAGGCTTCAGAGAAGAGATACACATTTACACAAAAGCATAGGAATATCATATTCTACTGAACAAAAGAAAATAACAGCTGCTCATTGAAACATTTAACTCTCTATAACATAACAAATGCAGGCAACATGATGTGCCACAAAGCTTGCAAGGCATTTAAAGTTAAGCATCTTACAGCACTCATCTACAGATCCCACAAGCCATAAGCTAGCAATTTTTTGGCACAAAATTCCTAAAAGACCTTCCTATCTTTTCTTTTCTGTCATGGTTTAAACCCAGCCACGCAGCTCGTTCACTCACTCCCCCCTTCTTGCCCTACACCTGCTCCCAGAGGGATGGGGAGAAGCAAAAGAATGCAACCCACATGGGCTGAGATAAGAACAGCTTAGTAACTAAGGTATAACACAAATCACTACTGCTACCACCAATAATAATAATAATAAAGGAAATAACAAGGGAAGAGAATACAACACCTCAGCACCAGCCGACTGATAACTCACCTCCCCCCAGCCTGACCGAGTACCGACCGATACCTAGTCCAACCCCGCAGTCCACTAGCCCTTCCGGGTAACTCCCAGTTACATCCTGGGCATGACGTGCTGTGGTATGGAATACCTCTTTGGTCAGTTTGGGTCAGGTGTCCTGACTCTGCTTCCTCCTGGCTTCCCCTCCTCCCTGGCAGAGCATGAGGCTTGCAAAGTCCTTGGCCAGACCAAACATTTGAGCAGTAACTAAAAACATCGGTGTTATCAGCTCTGTTCCCAGGCTGAAAGTCAAAAACACAGCACTGCACCAGCTACTAAGAAATAGAAAGATGACTGCTACTGCTGAACCCAGGACACTTTCCTAAATAACATTCCCTATGAATACTGAGAATTAATATGTACAGATCATAGTAAGAAAGTAGTTTAAAAAACCCACAGTACCAAACAAAAAATCTGCAGTTTTCTTCTCACTGAGCACCCACTTTCCTTGAATTCTGCCTCAGATAAAACAAATACAATAATGTCTGCTTCATCTCAATTCTCCTTATCACCGAAATTCTGTTTTCTATAATGTAGCTGCTTAAAAATATAGTGTTTGATATCAGGTATTAGTACCACCAAGACTTCTGACAATAAAGACATAACACATTGCTGCTCCATCTTCTAGTTGGTGACAGAAAGCATATGCTTATTTTTTAATCTATTTCAATTCATAGATATAAAAAATTGTCATCCTAATGGTTTGTGTGCCCAGATGAAATTTATAGGTAGATAATGAAACAAACAGAAGCTAATTTCTTTGTTGACAACACTATATCCTTAAGAATGTGCAATAATATAATATCTTTCTGTCCATAAAATTTAAGAAAAAATTGTTTGAGCCAAACCCTAAGGCAATAAACAGTATTTCTTTTGACTTTTGTACATGTTAACTCAAACTTCATCGTGAAGTGAGCCATTAACATCTGTAAACCAATGGAATACACTTCGATTTGCCTGATGGTTTAGCAATTGCTATGGCAATACCTGACAGTGTTGTATCTAAGATAAGGCTAGTGGTAAAAGAAAATAAACAAGTTTTCAATGCCATGGAAAAATAGACAACAGCTAGCAGTTCTCCTGTGAAACAGGAGCCCTGAAGTTCTCAAATTTACCCAAAGCCTGGTTTAAGTCTTCTCAGATCATCAGGTGAAAGTGGCTACTGCAAAGTACAGTGCTCTTTAACAACAGCACATAAGAGCAATGCTGTCAGAAAACATCCCCAGTGGTTGCCAATTCTCATAACCCATGAGAATTCACAACTGAGTCCAGTGAACAAAGTTTTCACCACACTTGCTTCTGGTGGCGGAAGAATATACTAATGACTCTAGAATGTGAAAGGAATAGTTTACAAACTGTTGGGATAACTTAAATGCTTTAAACTCCTAACTTTAAAATAAAATCAAAATGAAATTCATCTAAGGAGAAAACCACAGTACAAGCAATCTCAGATTTATAGTAGTTATCTTTAAGAATCTGTGTATGGCAGATGAAGGACAGAAGATAGAAAAGGAGTAAACACACAGTATGGACTTCAGGTTAATTAGCATAACGTGAATTCTCATATTAAAAAATATAGCAATTGGAAATTTAAGCTTACTAATGAAAAACCCAAGTAAAACCCATCTAATTCTCTTTTTAATCAATGTGACATATCGATTCAAAAGAAGTAGTTTATCCTGTGTATGATGATTCTCACATTAACCTTTTTAAGCAAGCTAAGAAAACATGAGCAAGATTAAATCATTCTGGGATCGGTCTGCTGTCAGAATGACACATAAAGAGGAGTTCCTCAGACTTTGGCTCTGCATCCAGCCTTATTCTACAATTGCATTTGTGACCAAATAAACAGATTAGTGCTGGGTTTTTTTTAATCTCTGCTGCCAACAGGAGGCTTGTGGGACTGCATGTATTTGGGAAGCTAGGGTTCAATCCAAAATGATCTTGACACAGTAGATAAATAGCAAAAGAAAAAACAAAACAAGCTAGCATGTGGGTATAGCTGACCACAGGCTGCAGAACAACTTATTGGTTCTTTGGAAGAGAATCTGGAAGTTACAGAATATATTGAATGGTCTCACAAAAAAGACAAACATCAGGATGAAAGATATGTGATGTTTTCTTCCCACTCTCTTCAACATGGGAAAAGCTTTCTTTACAGTAAACAGAATGAGTTCAGTTTTAGGAAACATATGCAGAACAATCAGGAAAACTTTGAAGGATCAGACACATAAAGAAAAACCTATTTTTTTAATAGATTAAAAAATTTAATAAATTAAAAAAATAACTGAGATTGTTTAGCATAAAGAAGAGCTGTCTGAAGGAAGAATTTTGAAAATAGTCTTCAGATCCTTAAAGACTTCTGGAATAAGGAAGAAATTAATCTCTACTCCATATGCATGGCTGATATGAGAAGAAAATACCTTAAGCTACAAGGAACAGTAATTTAGATGAGACATTAGGAAAACTTTTTTTATGGCCAGAAATGAACCACAAAAACAGATTACCTTGAGATTGTGGCATCTTCTTTGTTAGTAGCCTTTAAGAAAATGCTGAAGAGACCTGACAAGAGACAAAAAAAGGAATAGGTCACCTTGGGGTAAGGTGGTTGACTAGGGAACCTCTTAAGATCTCTTTCAAAGGAATTTTTCAAGGCAGAGAAAAAAATATTATGCTCCTCTGTATATACACTAAATTTTGTGCCCATTCTGTCATTTCACTTGTACATATTTTCCTGCTACATATTCTCAAGGAAACTTTGGCTCTGCAGCAACCATTTTCATCTTAGATATCTTCTTCAATGATGAAGCGTGCAATAAACTTAACTTTTCTTACACAACATCAGAAAAAGTAGTTTTCTCTGTATTTCAAAGTCACTCTACCAAGTAACAAGATAACACTACTTTTACAACAGACATGTAATTTTTGTGCCTTTCTAAGGCACTGTCATGCCTGAAAAACACCATTCCAGAGGCAGACCCCTGGGACTTCCTCCCTGCAAAGCCTAACACCAGCCAAACCACTCCAGGGATATTTAAGGACTTTGTCACCTTTCTTGCAAAAGCAATGGCAACAGAAGCAGAGACAGGGTTAGAAACACCTGCATTGCATAGTTTTTCTGTGCCAGCTGTAGCTTTTTAGCTCATGGAGAAGAATGATGACCCCAGTTGCACCTTCCCTGTGCCAGTGTGCTGCTGTCTGTACTAGCCAAGCACTCCTCCTGTCCAGGCAGTCTGAGAACTCCCTGATTAAGAACTCAGCTGTCCCCAGTTTATACACCTTCACATTCTTATACCTATCTGCAGTCCCACATTGTGATGTTAAAGGAATCCACATGACAAACAGAAAATTCAAATGTTGCCTCTTTATGACAGAGTATGAATAAATAAGAGTGAAAGATTTATAGTACATTAAACATTGAAGAATTCAACTACTATAAATATAGTGTACACTTGAAATTATAGTGACAATTTGGAAATAATTGAAGGATACTGTGTGTAAATACAATTGCAATACAATTTCTTTTATACCAAAATGACACTGTAGAAAAAATGGAGAGCAGAAGCAGGATAATGCGACAGAAAAAGGCAGACAAAAGACACCGTAAAAATGCTGGGGGGTGGGGGGTAAGGAGACACAGGAAAAATAGGATGATGTGCTTAAGGAAAAAACCTAGATTGGTTTTTGGACAAATAAAGGTTCATTGGTGTGATATGCTAAAGCAAAGAGATTAAATGAAAAGGATAAGTGTAACGGGGAAGAAAAACATGAGAATACATATGACAAAAGAGAATAAAGCAAACAGAGTAGTAAACAGATCTAATCTCTAATACAGTAGAGATAAATAAAAAAGTAGTTCAGTGCTAAAAGAAAGGAAGGGAAGACTCAGGTAGGCTGGACATTTCCTTCTTGAGACAAAGACACTTCTGTGAAAATGGCACAGGAGCAAGTGTGCAAAAACTGAAATACCTGAAGAAACAATGGGGGGAAAGTAAGACAGAAAACTGTGAGTCCTTTTATAGTAATGATGCTCCGTCCTTGCTTTTATGTTTAGTAGTACCCATAATGGCACAAACACACCAATGTCGTAAAGGACAGGATTTTAGGAAGAGAAAAAGGTACTGGTCTGACAGGGGTGAAAAAAGGTGCACAGGTTACAGCATGTGGGTATCTCAAAGAATATAATCTGTAGCACTGAAGGGCTTCTTTTTCTTCCACCAGTGATTTTCCATATCCCCCTTGCATACTAGTGACTCAACGTAACATGCACAGAGAGGATTAGACACAGGAGGCCATAAAATGTCCAGGATACTGACATGGGATTGGAAGACATGACACAGGGTCTACAAGAAATTGGTGGGTGTTTTAGGAGTAGCACCTGCAGTCCAGGCATATCCTGATCTTCCAAGGCATCTAAAATAGCACTAGACACCTAGGCAGTCAAGTCCAACCCACGACCTAGTTCTTAGGGGATAGCACTTGACTTTGTTGTACATAATATCTGCTGTAAAGGTTTTGCAACTGTCTGAATAGAGGTGTATAAGGTCATTTCACAGATGTGTTCTTAGCAACTACTAACAAGCAGAGAGAACACTACCTTGCTGCCTTATAATCTGTCTGTATGTGATGTGAGTGGGAAGCTGCTGGTAGAACATTGCTGCAACTTTCACCTTCTCCGCTACTTCTCAAAAAAAACTGAAAACCTAACCTAAACTCAAAAGTTCTGTATAAACTAACTGCCAAGATAGTTCATAACTAAGTCACTTTGCAAAATTGCCACTCTTTCTCATCACATACTGGTGGGAAGTCCTTAAGACATCATCTCTACACACAGGAGCTACATATAACTATGTCTGTCTCTCACTGTCTTCACTGTGCCATGTGACAGGAATTTCAGATGGCATGAACTTGATCTAGAAGAGTAAGGATTACTTCTTATTTAGAGAAATTGATTCATACTGAAAATTACTTCATAGAGAAAAAGCCTCCATACAAGAAAAAGCAAGTTTGGATTTGTGGGTTATTAATCATGGTATAAGTACAATACGCTATTGAAAGAAGAGGAAAATATCTCTATTATTTTTCAATAATTTCACATCTCCTTTTGTATAAAATCAGCAAATAACAAAAAGTTATTAAATACTTCAAAATTAACAATTCCCAGTATTGAGGTTGTCCTGGGTTCAGCAGTAGCAGTCATCTATTTCTTAGTAGCTGGTGCAATGCTGTGTTTTTGACTTTTGGCCTGGGAACAGCACTGATAACAACAACGTTTTTGGTTGCTGCTCAGTGATGTTTACTCTGACCGAAGACTTTCTGAGTCTCATGCTCTGCCAGGGAGGAGGGGAAGCCAAGAGGAAGCAGAGACAGGACACCTGACCCAAACTCACCAAAGAGGTATTCCATACCACAGCATGCCATGCTCAGTATATAAACTGGGTGCAGCTACTCAGAAGGTGCAGATCGCTGCTCAGGTCGGGCTGGGTATCGGTTGGCAGGTGGTGAGCGGTTGTGTTCTGTTCCCTTATTTCCCTTATCATATTATTATTGGTGGTAGCAGTAGTGATTTGTGTTATACCTTAGTTACTAGACTGTTCTTATCTCAACTCATGGGAGTTACATTCTTCTGATTCTCTTCCTCATCCCTTCAGGAGAGGGGAGAGGAAGAGGGAGGGGGAGCAAGTGAGCAACTGCATGGTTCTGGGTTGCTGGCTGGGCTTAAACCATGACAAAGTGTATCAATGATTATGATGTGCAGCTTTCAGAATCAAGCAATAAACATATACAGCTTCTAGCTAGTAATTAGGATGGAAAATTGTTCTAAATGTGTGTATTTGTCTTGAGTTGTATCTCACTGAAATCATGTCATATTCGGCAAGATAACTCAATGAATAAACTGCAATTAGCATGAATACTAAGCCTGGCTATTTTTTAATATGGTTTTAGGGCATATTTCTATTTTTCTTATCAGTCAGCAGCTCCAAACTCAATTGCAGTTTCTAATTATTCCCAAATCACTTATAAATAAAATCTTTTTAGGTGTTTGTAAAATCTATTGCCATGTTTGGGGTCTCAGTGTGTAAGTGAAACCCTGCACAGTTTCTTGCTTACTACAACAGAAATTGAAGGTATGCATAAAAAGGTGAATCATTCCATTCCTTCATACATGCCCTTCAACTGTCAGCTTCAAGATCAGGACTTTGTTTGAAAAGGCTGTTTCCCTGAAGATGCTTGTACACTGCATTTAATCGAACACCTGTACTTTAAACTTGAAAAAAAAATGCATCAAATTGGAACTTGCAAACTGGTTCTATTTGCTGTCTGTAGAAATAAATACTTGAGCATGTGGGGGGGTGTCCTGGGTTCAGCAGTAGCAGTCATGTTTTTTCCTTTGTGTTAACTGGTACAGTGCTGTGTTTTGACTTCCAGTTTGAGAACAGTGTTGGTGAAGCCGATGTTCTCGGTTGTTGCTAAGTGATGTTTACCCTGACCAAGGACTCTGTGAGGCTCATGCTCTGCCAGGGAGGAGGGGAGGCTGTGAGGAAGCAGAGACGGGGCGCCTGACCCGGGCTAGCCGGGGAGGTATTCCATACCACAGCACGTCATGCCCGGGGTGAGGGGTAACTGGGAGTTACCCGGAAGGACAGGGGCTTCCGGGTGGAGCTCGTTTCTCTTGGCCGGTGGTATCGTATTCTCTTCCCTTGTTATTTTCCCTTATCATTGTTGTAGCTGATAGTAGCGGTGGTGATTTGTTGCTGGACTGTTTTTGTCTCAACCCGTAGGAGTTGCACTCTCTCGATCCTCCTCCCCGTTCCTCCGGGAGCGGGGAAGGGGAGAGCCCCGGTGCGGGGAGGCAGGGGGGGGAGACGGACACGGACCTCGATTGTTGTCAGCTCGGCACCACTCACTGGGAGTGAGTGAACAAGCTACCTGACTGGGTTTAAACCACGACAGTTCTTTTTGGCGCCCAACGTGGGGCACAAAGGGTTGAGATAAGAACAGATCTGACTGGATTGATAGTCACTCGTCACAATGCTGATTTATTGGCTCTCAAGGTTGTTCCTCTTGATCTCACAGTTTCAGTATATGATATCTTATGTCCATCCGGTACTTGCTGTATTAGTGTTTTTCAAGTGTGGGGCTTGGGCTAAGGTTTTTATCCCATTGTACTTTATGGTAATGACTTGTAATACAATAGAATCATTGATCATGAAACTGATCTGGCTTATGTTCCCAGTGTGGTCACCACCTTTATACTTTGGGAGGTATATGATGGAGGTGCTTAGCAATTACACATCTTTTTTCTCCTTCTCAGGTGCTCAACCTGGGAAGGAGACATCCTTTTACCCTCCTAGTCGTCCCCCCAGACCATTTACATTTGAGAGTTTTGAATTTTTTGAATGGCCTTTTAATGCTGTTGAGACTTGTTTGCTGATGGTGATGGGAATCACCATGCTAACACGCATACAGAGTGTGTTTTACCCACTACTGATTTCAAGAGTTAAGCAGATTCAGGTTTGGGTCTTGTCTGGGGTCAAACGACGATGTAGGAGGACCGAGAGATTTTCCCTGAGGCTGGACAGCCATGAGTGGCAGGGTGTGTGGGATAGTATGGGCAAGTATCTAGGTCAGTGGGCCCCTCCAGTACTTTGGAATTTCACTACCGAACAACTGCAAAATCCAGAAGAATTAGTAAAACACTTAAATGAGGTGTGTGGTCATTCTGGCCATACCAGAGATGGACAAATCACGGCAACGTGCTGGGGCTTGGCCTATGCTTACAGGGCCTTGTTCAACACTATCCAGCACCTTCAAAAGGAAAAGAATGTCGGCGGATCTGAGGGCAAAGCAACAGTCGCTACTCAAACTTTGGCTGCAATGAACAGCACAGCTGTCCCAGTGGCAAGTACAGCAGCTGCTCAAACTTCAACTGCAACAGACAGCGCGGTTACCCCAGCTCCAAGCACAGTAGCTACACCACCCCCAGTAACAAGTACAGTTGCTACTCAAACCACAGTGATAATCACTGCAGCCAAACCAGAGGACCAATTCGTACCAATATCAGTTGCCCCTGTACGCAAGAGAACAAGCAAAAAGGAGGCAAAAAGGGTGAAGCGAGGTGAAGAACCAATGAATTCACCACCCGGTCCAGAATCTGATCAGGAGTCATCATCACATGACGAAGAAGAAGAAGAAGAGGTAACTTCTCGACCTCGGACCTCAACCGAGCTGCGGAATATGCGAAAAGATTTTACCCGTCAACCAGGGGAGCACATCATCACCTGGTTACTCCGATGCTGGGACAATGGGGCTGATGGTCACGAACTAGAAGGTACAGAAGCCAAGCAGCTGGGATCACTTGCTAGAGAAGGGGGAATTGACAAAGCAATTGCAAGAGAGAAAAAGTCCCTCAGCCTTTGGAGGAGGCTCTTGGCAGCTGTGAAAGAAAGGTTTCCGTACAAGGACGATGTTACGAGTCGTTCAGCCAAGTGGAATACTATAGACAAAGGCATCCAGTCTCTGAGGGAATCGGCCATCGTAGAGATGATCTATCACATCAAGCCGAATAACGGGGATACACCTATAGATCCAGATGAAGTTGAATGTATACGACCCATGTGGCGAAAACTTACACGGAATGCACCGTCATCATATGCCCATTCATTGGCAACAGTAACCTGGAATGACATAGTACCACTAACAGTGGATGAAATGGTTCATAAACTCCGAGAGTTCGAAGACAATCTCACCCCTTCCATCATCTCAGCTGTGAAAAAACTGTCCCAGGACATCGAACAATTGAAGGACAATCTATCTGATTTATCCGGCTCCTCACGTGTACCAACACGCGTCTCAGCTATTAACAAAAGGCGTCCTATTGTTCAAGAGAGGAGATACAGGAGGTATACGCCACGGGGTACCCTATGGTTTTACCTGCTGGATCACGGAGAAGACATGACAAAGTGGGATGGAAAACCTACTTCAGCTTTGGAGGAACGGGTGAGTGAACTGAAGAGGGGAGCAAGGGCCAAGACTGATCGTCCCATGAGAGCTATGGCTTCAGTCTCTGGTGATCAGTTTCCCAGATGGAGTGGAAGAGCTGATTTTACTCCAGCTCCTGTGATAACGAAGAATAATCCCTTTCAACACGACTTAAGTGTCCAATGCTGTAACGACTGTTAGAGGGGCCCTGCCTCCAGCCAGGTGGAGGTAGGGGACAATCGGATTTACTCGACTGTGTGGATCAGATGGCCTGGCACATCAGTCCCACAGAAGTATAAGGCTCTAGTAGATACCGGTGCACAGGGTACCCTGATGCCATCAAGCTGTCAAGGGGTGGAACCCATCTATATTTCTGGAGTAACAGGAGGATCCCAAGAGTTGACTGTGCTGGAGGCTGAAATCAGCCTGACTGGGAGGGAATGGCAAAAGCACCCTATTGTGACTGGTCCAGAGGCTCCATGCATTCTCGGCATAGACTACCTCAAGAGAGGGTACTTCAAAGACCCAAAAGGGTACCGGTGGGCTTTTGGTATTGCTGCTTTGGAGACTGAGGAAATTGAGCAGCTGTCCACCTTGCCTGGTCTCTCAGAAGATCCCTCTGCTGTGGGGTTGCTGAAAGTTGAAGAACAACAAGTGCCAATTGCGACCACAACAGTGCACCGGCGGCAATATCGCACCAACCGAGACTCCCTGATTCCCATCCATCAGCTGATCCGTAGACTGGAGAGTCAGGGGGTGATCAGCAGGACCCGCTCACCCTTCAATAGCCCCATATGGCCAGTGCGAAAGTCGAATGGAGAATGGAGACTAACAGTAGACTATCGTGGCCTGAATGAAGTCACACCACCATTGAGTGCTGCCGTACCGGACATGCTAGAACTTCAGTATGAACTAGAGTCAAAGGCAGCCAAGTGGTATGCCACGATTGATATTGCCAATGCATTTTTCTCAATCCCTTTGGCAGCAGAGTGCAGGCCACAGTTTGCTTTTACTTGGAGGGGTGTCCAGTTCACTTGGAACCGACTGCCCCAGGGGTGGAAACACAGCCCTACCATTTGCCATGGACTGATCCAGAATGCGCTGGAACAGGGGCAAGCTCCAGAACACCTGCAATACATTGATGACATTATTGTGTGGGGCGATACAGCGGAAGAAGTCTTTGAGAAAGGGAGGAAAATAATCCAAATCCTGCTGAAAGCCGGTTTTGCCATAAAACGGAGTAAGGTCAAGGGACCTGCACAGGAGATTCAATTTTTGGGAATAAAATGGCAAGATGGACGTAGACAGATCCCCACAGAGGTGATCAACAAGATAACAGCAATGTCTCCACCAACTAATAAGAAAGAAACGCAAGCTTTCTTGGGTGCAGTGGGGTTCTGGAGAATGCACATCCCAAATTACAGTTCGATTGTAAGCCCTCTCTATCATGTGACCCGGAAGAAGAATGATTTTAAATGGGGCCCTGAGCAGCAACAAGCCTTTGAGCAAATTAAACGCGAGATAGTTCATGCAGTAGCCCTTGGACCAGTCCGGACCGGACCAGATGTAAAAAATGTGCTGTACACTGCAGCTGGGGAGAACGGTCCTACCTGGAGCCTCTGGCAGAAAGCTCCAGGGGAGACTCGAGGTCGACCCCTCAGCTTTTGGAGTCGGGGATATAAAGGATCTGAGGCCAGCTATACCCCAACTGAGAAAGAGATACTGGCAGCCTATGAAGGGGTTCGAGCTGCTTCGGAAGTGATTGGCACTGAAGCACAGCTCCTTCTGGCACCCTGGCTGCCCGTGCTGGGCTGGATGTTCAAAGGCAGGGTCTCCTCTACACATCACGCAACCGATGCTACATGGAGTAAATGGGCTGCACTAATTACACAACGAACTCGAATAGGAAATCCCAGTCGTCCAGGCATTCTAGAAGTCATCATGGACTGGCCAGAGGGCAAAGATTTCGGAATGTCACCAGAGGAGGAGGTGATGCGCGCTGAAGAGGCCCCACCATATAATAAACTGTCAGAAAGTGAAAAGCAGTATGCCTTGTTTACTGATGGCTCTTGCCGTATTGTGGGAAAGCATCGGAGATGGAAGGCAGCTGTATGGAGTCCTGGATGACAAGTTGCAGAAACTGCTGACGGAGAGGGTGAATCGAGTCAGTTTGCCAAGGTGAAAGCCATCCAGCTGGCCCTGGACATTGCTGAACGAGAAAAGTGGCCAGTACTTTATCTCTATACTGACTCATGGATGGTGGCAAATGCCCTGTGGGGGTGGTTGAAGCAGTGGAAGCAGAGCAACTGGCAACGCAGAGGTAAACCCATCTGGGCTGCTGCACTGTGGAAAGATATTGCTGCCAGGGTGCAGAACCTGGTGGTGAAGGTACGTCATGTAGATGCCCATGTACCCAAGAGTCGGGCCACTGAGGAACACCAGAACAACCAACAAGTGGATAAAGCGGCTAAGATTGAAGTGGCTCAGATGGACTTAGATTGGCAACATAAAGGTGAATTATTTTTGGCCCGGTGGGCCCATGACACTTCAGGCCATCAGGGCAGAGATGCAACATATAGATGGGCCCGTGACCGAGGGGTGGACTTAACAATGGACACTATTGCCCAGGTTATTCATGAGTGTGAAACATGTGCTGCAATTAAACAAGCCAAGCGGTTAAAGCCTCTTTGGTATGGAGGACGATGGTTGAAGTATAAATATGGGGAGGCCTGGCAGATTGACTATATCACACTGCCACCAACCCGCCAAGGCAAGCGCCATGTGCTTACCATGGTGGAAGCAACCACCGGGTGGCTGGAAACATACGCCGTGCCCCATGCCACTGCCCGGAACACCATCCTGGGCCTTGAGAAACAGATTTTGTGGCGACACGGCACCCCAGAGAGAATTGAGTCAGACAATGGGACTCATTTCCGGAATAACCTTATAGATATTTGGGCCAAAGAGCGTGGCATTGAGTGGGTATATCACATCCCCTACCATGCACCAGCCTCTGGGAAAATCGAACGGTACAATGGGCTGTTAAAAACTACACTGAGAGCAATGGGTGGGGGAACTTTCAAGCATTGGGATACACACTTACCAAAGGCCACCTGGTTGGTCAACACCAGAGGATCTGCCAACAGGGCTGGCCCAGCCCAGTCAGAACTGTTACATATTGTAGAGGGGGACAAAGTTCCCGTGGTGCATATGAAGAATTTGCTGGGGAAGACAGTCTGGGTAATTCCTGCTTCAGGTAAAGGCAAACCCACTCGTGGGATTGCTTTTGCTCAGGGACCTGGATATACTTGGTGGGTAATGCGGGAAGATGGGGAAGTCCGATGTATACCTCAAGGGGATTTGATTTTAGGGGAAAACAGCCAGTGAACTTAATTGTATGCTGTTGCCTCTGGGGGGGGGGGGTAGGGAGAGGAGGGGAGAAGTTTCATTTCATTGCATGATAAGCATGGTTCCACAAACAGCTGAGATTCACACAGATGTAGGGAGCAAAAACACAAGAGTAAAGGTATCCTCATGTTCATGTGTGTTTCTAAAAGAACATTAAAGGCTAGAAAAAGCATGATTAGTTGGCCTCATTTCCTCTGTTAAAAGAATTGATGAGCAACCACAACAAGGAAAATATCTCTACCGTGACATCTTTAACTGTCTTACCTCAGGTTTTGAAAAGTCTTTTCAATATCAGATTTAAGAAACCGTGTATAATACTGCATTTTAAAGCAGTTCATTAGAAGATTACAAATGGTGCCAGTGGACAGACAGAGTTAAGATAAATGTTGTCAGTAGGCAGTTCAATGATTTAGGTCATATGAGACTGCTATTGTAAGCTGAAGCTTTTTTGAATGCAATAAAAATTTTGTCTACATTTTCAAATATAATATTTTTATTAGGAATTCCATTTTTTTTTTAAATTCCTTTCCAATTTATGCCTTCTGCATTCTTAACTATGTTTGCCTCTTGATGGAGGATATTACAGCCAAGAAAGCTTGAAAATGACCAAACTATCCAGAAACACAGCCATCACAAATTGTGGCATGGATGTATAGCTGAGCTTCTGTTTGAAAGAGACCTAAACGATATGGAAGGTGTCCTCGAAAAGCAGCTACAATAAATGTTAAGAAAAATTCCATGAAACAAACCCCCAAATTCTTTCCTTTTTTTTTCTTCATTTTTAAATTAAGATTTACTTGTTTCTGATGTAATATATTTATTACCAATATATTAAAAGAAATAGTATTTTAAAAACAACAGCGTAATAGCACCATAATACTTTAAAATTTGTAGTGGAAAAGTTGACAACAGAGCAAATGCTTGAAATCTGGACTAACCAAACTGCAAAACAGCAGTGCAGTCATCCTTATGGAACAATAAAATTCTTATCACAGTAAAAGAAGGAAAAGAAAGGAATATTAGTGCAACCACAATAATGTTTTAATTTTCTTTAAAAATATTACAAATCTGCATTTAGTTGTTGCTAAATAACATGCCACTGTATGAAATACTTTGGTCAATGTTCTCTGTTATTTTTCAGGAGCTACAATGCAGTCTTTCAGGTTGAAGAATGTCTTTGAGATTTATAATGCATTTGTCATTTGATAGAGGGAATCCTACTGTCCAGTTTATTTGCTTTTTGGCAATCGATAAAGCTATTTGTACAAAAGTCCCTTTCAATTTGTCTAGTCTGGTATTTTCATTTCTGTGCTGTAAACAAACATGGGATAAATAGGTACTTTTATTTTAGCTATTCTACTTGTGACTTGAATCACTTGAGACTAATACTGTCATGGTTTAGGCGAAGTTCAAAACATATGCTCAATGATATGATCTATTTCATATGCTCAATCATAAGATTGATTTCATTTTTTAAAAAATCTTGGACAGCAAAAACTAGTTATCTTTACTCAACAAAGATTTGTAGCTTCTAAAAATTATTAATCTAACTACAGACATTTAACAGAATTTAACAGAATTTAATACTTTAAAACTGATTTACATGATTTTTCATTTGGCTGTGAGCAAGCCTCTGCAGACTTCATTGTTTCCTGTACTTCATTTTTTGTGATGAATTTGTAAGACCAGAGTAAACTTGAGTTTGAAAAATTGTCCTCCACCTCTGCACAAGTACTGTAGCTCAGAATATTTCTAAGAAACACTTCTGCTGAAAAACAGATTTTCTGGCCATTCAAGGATACATTCAGTTTTTATATGAACTCTGAGGCAGACACTGTCACCATACTTCCTCTTCCTGCTGCCTCTGAAGTGTTTTGTATGCCAGTGACAAAAGCCAGCATCCACATGATAACTCCCTTGCATTCTAATTGTCACTTTCTACTCAATTATCTCTATCTATTGTGTGTTACTCATTTCTCATTTTAGGTTTTACAAGCATGCTTCATGCAGGTGTGCTGGAATTATTTAAAAGGCAGAAAGCTTTGTTGCCTTTTCACATCTAACACTTGGTATATATAGTTTGAATTTTGTGACATAATCTTCATAAGTTATGTTTGCTCTCTAGTAACCCAAAGACTTCACCAATGGTTTTTTCTTCTGGTTTGAGTAGTTTGAAGCTTACACAATCACATTTGTATATGGCCTAGTATGCATAAACTATTATACATAAACACATAAACTTAGTGTTTATAGATAGATCTTTTGTCAGTTTCTGTGTCTATCAGCAACTTCTAGACATGCGGACAATTTCAAGTTAACATGACAGAGCAATAGGAATTTCAAAGTATATGAGGTTCCTCAAAGTCTTATGAAGATAAGCATCTCAGTGAAAAATGGAGAATGGAAAAGGCAGGAACACCTCAGTTCTTACCTTTTTATCTTTGGCTTGCATCATGCTCTGGAAAGTGATGTCTGACAATTTCATGTTCATTAGATGTCCAGTCAGCATGCGCTCACCCTGCAAACTAGCCATGGCATATACCACCACTTGCCTAGGCAGAATAGGTAGAAGAGATCTGGACCTAGATGTAAAAGGTAAATAGGACTAAAGAGGGAAAATGACAGGAGAGCTGTGACATGGAAATAGCAGCACAAAATATGTGAGACAAAAAACTTCTCCCAGGATCAGTTTCACGGGGAAACGGAATACCTTCTTATTATAGTGTCTTTGTTTCTTCCGTGCCTGAGTAAGCATCTGCTTGAGGAGATCATAATTAGTTAGCTGACACCAGGTAATTGAATGGAAAAAGGACACGTAGTTTGAACTACTTCATAACCCAGATATTTTAGGTTGTGAGAGATGTTTGATTCTTGAGCAACTAGGCCTCTTATCAATAAAGGCTTATTGATAACAACAGCAATAAAAGAAAAGGCTGGGATGACTTTAATGAATAGTTAACTAGAATAAAGTGCTTTGATGGCTAGTATTCTCAAATAATTGGGTCATTAACCTTGACTATAGCAACTTCTTCTCATTATCAAGGTTAAATAATTGAATGGCTAGACTTGTGGTGAACTTGTAGTCTTACACAGAAGACAGCCATTTTCTCAATGGTAGAAACATGCCGTTTAAAGAAGCTGTTTGTGAGAGGGGGAATATTCACACATATACATAAATTAATAAATACTTGCATTTTAATTGTGACAAAACACGACAGAAAAAAAAAGTAGCAGATCTGAACAATTTTCAGACAGCAGTCATGTATTTTATGATGTATTTATTTACCAGTGATAGTACCTGTCAAATTCTGCTTTTTGTAGATAACCAGCAAAAATTATTTCATGTACAGGCCTCCTCATTCCCTAGCTATGGTTCTCAAAACTGTTTTGAGGACAGAAGCACCTGAAGCTGGTCAGCAAATAGGTCCCCATGAAACACAACACCATTGAGTTTTTTATGGAAAAAGAAAAAAATCTCACTCCAAATAAAAGCGAAAGGGAACCCAAAAGGTACTGTCCAGTAGTCATTGCAAATGAGGGATATAGATGTTCCTGCTCCAGCAGGGGGATTGGACTAGATGATCTTTTGAGGTCCCTTCCAATCTCTAGCATACTGTGATACTGTGATACTGTGAAGCACCAATTTTGTAGTCTATGTATCATCTGCATGTCACAAAATAGATTACTATAGAATGGTGTAAGATCAGTAGGCACCAACATGGTGTCATTACAAGAGATCAGGTTCTTGCGATGTTCCTATTCTTTGAATAACTGAAAGACGTAAGTGCAAATGTTGGCCTTGCAGGGATGCTGCATGATGGTAATCACCATGCGCTGCTCATCTCAGGGCAAGGAGGTAAACACTTCCTGCTGCTATCACTGTTACCACATTCATCTCACCCATGAGCTAAAATGATTTCTTCCGCACTGCTGAAGACATCTTCTGCTACTGAGGAGCACTGCAGGAACGTGAGTGAGGCAGTAGTTTGCAAACACCCTTGGTTTTGCAGAAAATCATGGTCTGAGCAGCTGGAAGAGGTTTAAAGCCTGGCTGAGAAGTGATAGTGCTAGGAGGAACACACTCAAGCTGCAACTTTCAGAAAGATTATGAATTTATCTTTTCCTCAGGGCTAAGGTGAGAAGGAGGGTTGAATTATTCATTGCACACTAGGCTCAGCAGCAATACAAGGACAAATGATGCAGACAGGGGCAGATTAGAGAAGTCCCCTAGGAATGGATGGAATCTCCTAGGTAAGCCAGTGTATTCAAACGCACAAAAAGACCTGAGATATTACTGGGAGATCAGTCTAAACAGACACCTATGAACTAGTTACACGGGATAAATATGGAAATTTAACTAAGAAGTGATACATCCATCATCTGGAGACCCTACTTCATACTCCAAATAAAGCTATTAAATAGGAGAAGCCTCAATAAAAAAAAAAAAAGCCAATCCTCAGCTCATTTCTCTCTTACCCAGGATGTTTCCAAGCTGCTGCCCTTCCATTTTTTTTAAATTGTTTTTGACTCTCAGTATATCTACACTGTAAACAATATGAAATCAACATCACCACTTAAAATGCTGTGGTTTTGGAAATCTATAATGTGTAAATGATCAAATGAGAAGGTAAAAGTCAAACAGTGTCTTGCTAAGAAGACTAGAAGCTAATTGGAAAAATACATTGACTCTGAGTTCAACTAAATTCCCTGTTGCATTTCCCCAGAATGTGTCTGGTGTTTTATTTATGTGTGTAGTGTGTTGTGATTTTGCCTACTATGATTTGTGTTTGTTTTACAGTCTGTTCTTGAATATTTGGCATTGAAGTTATCCTCTCTGCAGCTCATCCTCCCCCACTTCTGACGTAACTTGAGTTATAGTTTGATACTTGAACGATTTCCTGCAAATAATTTTGTCTTGAGTGGGAGGATTGTAATAATGTTCAGAACATTGACCTCAGTTAAACTTATAGGGCAAAAAAATGCACAGAGAATCATGAGTTTACCCATAGGCATAAAACAGTCAGAAAGTTGATAGATATATAGTGAAGGATGTATAATATTGAACTGGATGATGTAGTTAAATGGTTAACAGACAAGATTCAAGGAATAGGTAAACAGTGCACTGTATTTCTAAGTGCTCTATTATAAAACTCATACTTTCAAAACGGCCTATAAGTACTCTTGTTTTATGGATGAATGGTAACTAATCTGGGTGTTCTCTAACCACTTGCTTTTAGACAAAACATTGAGTATCTCAGTACTGAAGCTCTTTCAATTATCTTCAGGTAATCAGTTAAAACAGCAATATGCCCAAAATATTTTGTCACTTCATTTAGCGTTGACTTCAATACTCTAAAGAAAGGATTTCTTATAGTAGAAAGCTGTGAAGAAACAGGTACTATCTATATAACATAGTTAATACCACACCTTGGCACTACAACTATCAAAGAAACCTTGCATGATTCCTCTCTAAAAACACACTGCGCTGGAACAATAGAGCAAGCCATTATGGAGCTTGTGCACTATAAAGGAAAGAGTGACTTTCAAGCGTCTATTGTATGTATCACTGCTTTCTATAAAGTATAAGATGTATATAGTCACTTTGCATACAATATAAACACCTCCAAAAATATTTTTAAAGAAGATTTCCAGAATGTGAACTGTGAGAAGAGTAAACCATTATTTAGATGTTCTTAAAATGGTAGAAAGCTCAAAACTGCTAGTGGCAGAGGTCTGACGTATTTGTATGCCTTCTGGTGTGTCTATTCCCTCTGTCTTAGGTTCCCTCTGTTCCAGGAACAACCACAGCTGCTGGGTCTTTCACATGGCACTGGCAACCCATATTCAATACGAAAGCTGGTTTGCTGAATCTGATACTCAAAGAGGCAGATAAAATGTTACAAAGTCATAGAAGGAGCTAATAGGACTGCAGAAGTCTCCAGTATCTACATCTATCTTGACTTAAACCCTTAGCAAAAGCATTGTTGCACAGAAGTGCAGAAAAGGGCTGCTTTGCCAGCTATAAGGAAACCATATGTCTCCCACATTAAATGTTAAGTAGGTGATAGGCAGCCACACAGATAAGCAGGTGTGCACTATAATTTAGGGACCATGAAAATTAGTTTCTTAAAACTAGAAGCTTTCAAAGTGGAGGAATAAATGTAAGGTCAAAAGGAGTCATTCTAATATAAACTCATCTCCTGCCTGATACGGGTCAAAAGTGCTTCCTGACAAGGTTAATCCCTGCCAGCACTACAGAAATACTTTTCAAAAACTGAGGCAGGATAATTTACTTAATTATCACCTGCGGTGACAACCTATGACACTATTCAGTAAGTTGTTCCACTAGCTACGTTTACAAATGTTCATCTGAACAAGCTTAGCATCAAACTGCCATTTTCTCGTCTAAATACAGTTTTGAGGTGGAGCAGCAGGGTAACCAGTTCCCTTTACCTCCATTATGACCATTCCTCAAATCCTGTGCAGAAGAAATGATCAGAGGGTGAGAGGGTAAGACTTCATTGGATAGATTGATGGGCTTGTACGCCCTGAGCTCCCACTCTTGTGCCCTGGAACTGCATGACACAGGGGTTTCTTCCATCTGAAAAATAAGTCCTGGTACCTGCCAGCTTAACACACTCACAGTGAGGTTGCAGTGAAGAACAATGTGTGCAAGTCCTGCAGCTGCCTCCTTTGGTATTAGCAGAAATCATAAGAACCCAAAGGCTCTCATATATGCTAACATACACAGTGAACTGACCTTTTCTTTTACTGCCCTCAAGGTATTTGACCAATGTCATAGTCAGACAGATTGACTAGCTATTCTCTTTCTAATTTTGTCTTATAGTTCTATGAATATTTTCAATTTATGGATATTGTTAGTTACCTCTCATTCTCCTCTGGTTCTTACTCCCAGTTCAAGTCATGTCCTTGCATTACACTGGTTGGCTATTGATCTTGATCACGTTCCTACCATTCTGTCTTACATTTTTTTTGGCAAAGTGTTATGCCCTTTTCCCCTCTCGTTACAGACTGAGGAAATTTTTATTCTCAGTGAAGTTGTTTTGACTTATTTCTGTGTTTATGACTCTTTTTCTTCAGATGAAGGGTACCTACTCTGTCTCTCAGGACATTTGTCAAGCAGCAGTGCACAAGGGATTAACTATTTCTCGAATTCATTCAGTTACACAGCTCGGGAAGGTCTTTGTACTTTGGACAAAGGCAGTGTCACCCACTAGTTATTTGTACTCTGACACACACAAGACTTATCGATGGCAGGAGACAATAAGTACACGTGTCACTGGAATGTAGAGACTGTGCAGGTCATGGATCCTCAGACGCCTTTTCTTGTTCCAATAGAAAAAAGTTTTACAACAGAATTCAGAGTCTTTCATACTTGTAATCAGTTTGCTGGAGAGAGGGAAAAAATAAATTCATACGGTTCATACAAATCACTTACAATCGATACCTGCTACAAAGACTTGCACAAAGCAATGGTAGCACTATAATACTGTATGTTTTTGGTGAATGACATCTATATTGACACAGAAGCATTTGATTCATAATTCTGTTCACTATGTACCTATCTGTAAACTAAAGCATGCATACACCAATTCCAAACCAATTCCTTTAGTCAGGTAGAAAATGTAACTGTGCAACACAAATGCAAAATGAGAATTTCACTTAGAACATGTTCAAGATTTGTTAATCAATTTTTCATTTGTGAAAGGGATTAAACAGTTATGGGAATTATTTTTTTTTTTTTCTTAAATGCACTTGTCCAGTTGAAAAGGTGTTCATCAAAGTTTATTCATAATTGCTGAGCATCATATATGCTTCATAAACACGTAGTTGAACATTTAGATATCATTTTAACAGATCATGTTTAGCAATGACTGCATACTTTCACACACAAAAAAATCCCAAACTCAAACCTGAAGATCTTTAGAGAGATCTCTAAAGAAAGAATTAAATGGATTAGAAGTATGCTCATTGGGCATTGTCATTCAAATCATTGCTTCCTCAGACTCTGAGGTCATGAATTCTCTGCAGCTCACAGCAGAGTATTAACCAACCTATTCTGGAGATGGCTTTTGGGAGGTTATTGGAAAAATAAGCACTCCTATTATATTGGGCCTACTTCTTGGTTTCAAAAGTAAGTAGTGCATACCTCAGACATGCTTATTACTCCAAGAGCGGCAGATAAAAATTCCAGGAAAGACCTTGATGTGGATATTCTTCTCTGTTCTAGAACACATCCAGTGAACAAAGACCACTGAAAGCAAATAATTAAATAGACAAGAAATTAAATGTGTTCAACAGGTGACAATACATTTGCAAGAGAATTTAGGTAGTAATCTGGACTCAGTGGCTCAAGGGCAAGTGAACTCCGGTTTCTCTTTACTTAAATAACTTCATGAATCATGTAGTCTTTGACATTCATATACAATTACTTCATCAACCAGGCTTACTGGGCACAAAAACCAGTGTAATTAGGTGGCCTTC
Organism: Pezoporus occidentalis; assembly: GCF_034315485.1. NCBI lineage: Eukaryota > Metazoa > Chordata > Aves > Psittaciformes > Psittacidae > Pezoporus > Pezoporus occidentalis. The sequence continues at coordinate 1,294,476 of NW_026914829.1, forward strand.
ACATTGATAAAATGAGAGAGAGCAAAGTGACTTTCGGGATCTTTCTTAGGAATGGCAGCATTTCAAAAGTGATATCAGGAAGGACGTTTTTCTACTTTTTTAAGGCTCTATATTTCTAAGGACAGTTTTGCTAAGTGGTTTTACAGAATCATTGTTGTTCAATTGTTTTGTTGCACAAATGATTTAGGAGCATGCTGTTGAACTGCTACACATATGCGTCAGAGCCACATGAATTTCCTGCACAACTTGCTATGCAAGCAATTGAACATTGAGTAGTCAGTTGTTACTGTTCCTGTGCACATGCCAAATGTTAAAAAACTAAAGGTAGCTACTGTGGCTTGGGTTGTCATCCCATAAGCTGAAGGCTGAGCATGTGCACATGAAGAGTTGCCACACAACAACTGACACTTCATAGCGTGCACATATTCTAAGCCTTTAAACTAATTTGGCTCTTCAAAGCCCTGCTCATGTAATGATCTCAAAGTGCTTATAATCTCTCTCTTTTCCTCTCTTTTATTGCTATAATAGCTTAATATACACTTATCTAGCATGCGCATTAAAAGGCAGAACACCTAGTAAAAGCAGAAGTATAAATATCTTGTCTACTTTTGGAAATTACACTGCTTTTATTTTGCCTTCCTTATACAAGTAGCTCAAGACCCTAGTGTAAACAAGGACAACATTAAAATGTACTCAGCATTATTGGTCAAACCAGCTAAATTCATGGTTTAACTGTTTTCATCTAAGCTATGTACTAAGTACCACCAAGTTAACCATCTTTCACATGAAATTTAATTTTTCAAATGTTGTCAAGACCATTAACTGCCCTTGCAAAACACTCTTGGAAGTCAGGATAGCTTCACCAACAAACCATAAGGTGATCAAAAGGCTTTCTAATGATTAAGGGGTCTTTTTATAGGGAGATGAGAGAAAATGCATCAGAAAAGCAGTAGATTACATATTTGGTAAAAGTCCCTGTTGACACCAATGAAGAACAAATCAGAAACAGTCTTAGAGGTTTTATTACAAGCTGACATAGAAATTGCAAGCTGTGGCCACACAGCACAATGCTATGTCAGGTTATAGGTAGCAAGCAAGCTAACACAACAGATCAATATGCACAGCCCTGAACACTCAGCTGAGTCCACTTTGCATTCTAAAAGTTTTGATAACATGGCACCATGCCTGTTAACCCAAAAAGAGAATTGCACCCGCACACAAACCTACTCTGCTTTCTGATCTACTGCTACAGATTGCTGAACTGTTTCAGCCAGTACCATTCAGAAATGGAACTCAGGGGGTGACATCTGAATTCACAACCTAATTTCTCACAGATCAAGTGTATCAAAAGCCTTCCTAACAGCTACTTGTCTATTCAGCTGTCATTCAGTGACAACCTGATTTCTTTCTTCACGGTTCACTCTATGTTCCTGTGTTCTAGGTGAGTTGAGAGCCTCTGGAGGGAGTGGTTCTTTCCCTAGAAAAATTGGGTATGATCATTCAGGAGAACTGCCTAGTGTGTAGCATGTTGCATAGCAGGTATCTATTGAAAGCTGCTAGCCTGAGAACAAGACCAAAGGAAAAGCTTCTACGCAGTAAGAACAGAAGGAACAGGAGAGAATTATGCATATTCTGTCGTTTCAACCACCCTCACGTAACAGAACTAAGCACTCTGGCTGTTGCAGGTTCCCACTGTGCACATGTAAAGATCTTTGTGGATTTCTCAAATTCCTTTTGCATGTTTTTTAAAAGATTAATGATTTTTATCCAAGAGAAGTTGCTAATGAAAATTCTCATTACTGTAAATTGAACCCAATTACTTCTTGTTCCCCTTCTCAACAGATGTGGAGATCCATAGATACTGTCTTTTTATAAGAAATGTTTTACACATGATCATATTTACCTTCTCCATAATGTCTTCTTTTTTATGAGATGAATAAAATCCAATGTTTTCCATCTTTTCTTCATAGTCATATTTTTTTTAAATTTAGCTGCACTCTCAACTTTTTCCAGGTTTCATACATCCTTCTCAAAATATGGTGTATAAAACTGGTACAGAACTTTAGCTGAAACTACAGTGTGACTGGGTGCCAATGCATATGAAACAATAGCAATGATGGATTTATTTCTGATATGATTCAGAAGGACTTTCTATTTTACAGATTGAACACTCTGAATCAGAAATTTTTTATCCAGCATGAAAGTGATCTTTCATTCCTAAAGCAGAATAATTACCTACCTGCATATGATACTTCTATTAATTCTTTAGAATATCTGCCTGCTATTTGGAAAAGTACCTATCATGTTTGTTGACTAGTTTTCACTTTCTGATCCATCATAAGATACAGACCAAATGCTGCTGCATAACAGGGCCTTCTCCATTCATTAATTGGATTTCTACATTCACTTTTTATTTTTCAGTTGGATTTCATCTTGCTGATTTCAATTCACCACTCGAATCTAAAGCTAAAACAAAGCAATAGGAAAGGGGAAGATGAGCATGCTCCAGGTTTACCTCTACGTAGAGGCCTGAACGGCCTCAAATGTACAGAACTAATGGAGACTATTTCTTGAGAAACAGAGTGTGAAGGCAGAAACGTATCAGTACATGAGGAGCTTAATTTTCAATATTCATTACCATCTCAAGCACTGAAAGCAGAAGATGTGGGGGAAAGTTGGAGGAGGAGGTGGGCTCATTCATGCTGCTCAGGCCAGCCAACTTCTCCTCATGCCTGTGAATGTGTTTTTAAGGGCCTGCAGGATGCATAAAATAAATGGCTTTTCTTTATTCCAGCACCCCAAGATATTAGTGAAAATAGTGACTCACACAGAACTCAGATTAGGAAATTGTCATATTGCATGTGATAAATCTCTACGGTTTGACAGACAGCAACTGATAACTACTAACCCATTACAGTTTTTCAACCACTTGTGCATCAGCATCATTGTAATTTCATCGCCCACAATTTTACCGTATTTCCCTGAGCATGTCATAGGGGATGTCATCAAAAGCCTTACTCAAGAACTATCACATCTTCTGCTTCGTCTTTTGTCCTCTAAACCAGTTATCCTGTCAAAGAAGGAAATTAGGCTGGTTTGTCATTATTTGCTCTTAGCAAATCCATATTAGCTGTCTTATCACCTTATTATTCTCCAAGTATTTTCAAATTGATTGCTTAATAAATTGCTCCAATAGCTTTCTATTATTGAAAGTAGGCTGCCTGCTCTATAATTCTCTGCATTCTCCTTCTTTACAGATAGGTACTACTATACCTGCCCTTCTCCAGTCCTCCAGAGACCTTAACTGAATCACACTGAATCTTGGAGGTACATGCTGGTGTACCTCCACATATTCATCACGTATTCACCTCTGATGATTTACTACTTGAAGCAGATATGTGTTTACTGTAAGAATCTAAGTTAAAATGAGTATTTCAAAGCAGAATATTTACAATATGCAAGTTAAGACCTTGCACAAATCTGCTTTATGAAAATATCATTGCCCTCGAGGAGATGCTTGTGTTCATTCCTTACAAAGTATTACTTTACTTTAAACAAACCACTTAAATGATTACAGGTGGATTTATAGCAAAATATGGAAAGCAGGAAATAAGAAAGACCAAAGGAAGCAATGGAAGGAAAGAAGGAGGAAAATATGTTTAAAAAAAGCTAAATAGAGGCAGGTAAGAAGCATCACAGAATGACTGACAGTGGTTTCTAGCTAAATCTCCATCAACACAATGCCCTAAAATAACAATAAATAAAAAATAAACAGAACTCTTTCAATGCACAGCACATGAAATTACTAAAACTAGTATACCTCTGCTGGTCTTGGGTTCAACTTACATACGTGAATGACTTTCTCTGGACTGCCTTAGGGAGGCTGATCCAGAAAAAGTAAACTACAGCTTCCTCTAAAATATATCTCTCCCTACAGAAGTGTTTCTTATCAGTTTAACTGAAAGTATTTCAGGCTTTGTGTATGTTCCTGGAAACACCTGTCAAGTGAATATTGCTCAAATTAAAAATAATAATATAAAAAAAATTAAAAAACAGCTTGAAGTTAAACTGCTGTATGCTGATTTGTCCAGGCAGCTTTGTTGCTATTTAAAGCTGTGATTCTCTTTTCAGGTGGGAATGAAGTACTCTCCATGGAAATGTTTCTTAATTTAAAGAACCTGGTGTGTACTTTTATTTCTGAACATAATCACCAGTTAATATTACATCCTTTGTTAATATTACATCCAGTTAACATTACATCCTTTTGTATTACAACCAGTTAATATTACATCCTTTGACTGTTCCTAGCTGTTCTTATACAGAAGTATATGCAGAAAGTATTAACTGTAGTTTACTCATATCTGTACTGTTACTTGCTTTTGTGACTGCAAGACCATGGTCTGCTATTATCTTCACTGGTTCATAAAAATAGGATTCTTCCAGAGAAAGCTCTCAGTTTATCAAATTCCACTTTCACATTTGTAGCAGCTGGCCATAGGAAATATCTAAAGTACTACAGAGGTAATATTTCAGCAACATAGTAATGTCAATGCTGAAATTCTCTATTGGTATTTAATTGAATTTACTCAATAATGTTAGCAAGCAAATACTGCACTTCAACAGCTGTCTGAAGTAGGTGGAAGCAGTAGCATGGAGGGAAGAGATACTTTGTAAACAGAAGCTAAACTTTAGGGTAATTTATCCAGTTTAGAGCATAAGGGAAGGAAACATTGCAGACACAGCTGGCTTTCAACATATCCTTCTCCTTAGAACAAATTTGTCTTTTTATAGATTACAGTAAGCTGTAAGGAGAGTGATATGCCAAGGAACTGCAAGAAATCCTTTATGAAACAGGACAGGGAGACAGCGATGACTGGCAGGAAGCGAAGACAACTAAAATGAGGGGATATGTCTAAGAGGCATCTCTGTTCACAGTGCGTCTCTTAAGGATATAAAGAATGGCTTGAGAATGAGTAAGGCTCTGGTTTTAAATGCCCAAACCTGATGAAAGGAGGCAAATGCTGTTACAGTCCCCTATTGTTCCATTTGCTGGAATGTGCTCCCATGTCTCTTTGCACGAAGCCTGCACATAGAAACACCCCAAGGCCGTGTTAACAATAGCATTCTCCTCTTGTTTTAAAATATTCCACGTGAAGCATGTTAAACATGTCCCTCTCAGTTTGCTATGGCAAGAAGAAGCAGAAGACTGTTTAAGAGGTCATATTTTGTTTCATGTACTCCTAATTATGAATATAGCTTGTGCAGTATTTTGTCACAAAAATAGCTTTTCATCCTGTCTCATAACACATCATTTATTGTTTTCTAAAAGACCGCTACATTCAGAAATATTCTGTTTTCTAGCTACATCCTTTTTAGCTCTCTGTAGTGCCTTCTCCTCCCCCACAAAATGTTACTCATCAGAATTTCAATCAGATCACTCTATTACCTATTTAAATGTTCAAATCATCATCAAGGTGCCTTGAGATTCAGGATTGCCTCCAAAACCCTGAAATTGCCTGATTGCCTGACTGCCTGAGTGTGAAAATGAGTGAAAATGTAAACCTTACATGTGGCATTACAGCTGGTCATAGAAATGATAACTGGGAAAGTTAAGAGACTGTGGTGACGTTAGCGGTTGTTATGCAAAACTCACCAATCTAACCAAAACCCAGGCAAGGCAGTGGCACAGATGTAAACCGTTAGATGTCAGTGTCTATAGAATTACACAGTATGGCAAAGATTAACTGCTACATATGGAAAAATATTAAGTTCATATTGAACTCCAACACAAAAAAAAGGATGTAAAAGGTTAATTTGATTCTGACAAGTGCTGTTGCAGCCATTTCAGGCAGTAAGAGAGTCAAGGAGGATGATGACTTGCAGGATGCCTCAGAACAATCTCTTTACAAAAATATCTCTAGAAGTAATATAAGTATTTGAAAAAGAAATACAATTAAGTTTCAGAGTTCTTAGAAGACACAAACAGGGCAAATAATAAAAGAACTTTCATGGGGAAAAATGGAACAACACAAAGCACTGCAGAAACCATTAAAAAATGTAGGCAGAATGTGTTGAGAAAATAAAAGGCAAAATTGAAAACTAGAAAACAAACTATGAAAATTATATGCATAATATTATTTGGAAACACAGTCAAATCAAGGGTATAATCAGTAAAAAAAAAAGGCTAACTGTAAAATGACAACAAATGCCAAAGAAAAGCCAGCAGGACAGTAGGAACATTTTGACAAAGTGATAATCCCTGCTGACCATGTAGATCTGAGTGGTACAGGCATGCTGGAAGGACAGGGCAGTTTTCAAGGCAGAAGGGATATCAGCATTACGCCGCCAGCAGAAAAAGGAAGCAGAAGGAGCCCTGATGCATGTCAGAAAAGGAGAGCTGATGGTACAGACAGAATAATTGCTGAGCTGTAAATAGCTAGAAGAACAAGTGTGAACAAAGCATCAGAAGTACAATCGTTTAAGCTTTTGAGCAGAGGTGATACGTGGTGACCGGCAAAACTCAGTGATTGTGTCAATCTGTAAGGCTACCTACCTAATCCAGGCAATGACAGATAAAAATCTCATTGCCAGTTTTGAGAATAAAAGAAAAAACAAAACCAAGAAAAAACAAAACAAGAAAAAAAAACAAAAACAAACCATGAAGAATGAGACTTTTAATATATACAGAGAAATTTTAAAGAAAGTTGCAAAAGAAAAGTATAGTTTCAGATTAGGTACTGACGCTAAGAATATAACAAAATTAGACATTTCACTAATTTCCACAGTAAAAATTTGGTGCAAAAGCCTCACACAACAATGTGTGAGGCTTACAGGCTCAGCTGCTGGACAGCTTTATGAACATTTAAGACAGAGCACAAATACTGCAGTGCCATTTGAATGTTGACACTGTTTCAATATTCCATATCATGATTGCTTTACAGTCACACCTTCTGGAGAAATTAAATATGTGAAAACCTGCATGATTTTCCCCATGCTTTTACCTGCCAGCATGTGAATATGAATCAGCTGCAGGAGGCTCCCTTGAGTTATTCTCAGAAGAACAACCTTCCTTATGTGTTTTCTCTGAATATAAAATCATAGAATCACAGAACAGTTAGGGTTGGAAAGGACCTTAAGATCATCTAGATTCAACCCCTCTGCCATGGGCAGGGACACCTGGCCTTGAACACTGCCAGGGATGGAGCATTCACAACTTCCTTGGGCAACCCATTCCAGTGCCTCACCACCCTTACAGTAAAGAACTTCTTCCTTATACCCAATCTAAACTTCCCCTGTTTAAGTTTAAACCCATTCCTCCTTGTTCTATCACTACAGTCCCTAATGAAGATTCCCTCCCCAACATCCCTATAGAATCATAGAATCATAGAATAGTTAGGGTTGGAAAGGACCTTAAGATCATCTAGTTCCAACCCCAAAATGGAAATGTAAGCTTTATCACTAAGCAGGCATATAATAGTTTGGTCTGGAAATTGCATCCTCTCCCATCACAAAACAGGATCAGAGCTCCAAGTGCCAGGAGGTGGAGGTCAGCATGTGCACCAGAGCCTGCCAGCATACTCTAATTTAAAGGTTTGTGAGGGACATTTCTGTGCTGTCCCAGCCATCAGAACAGAAAATAAATTGTAATTCCTTTTCAGAGTATCTTCATGAGTTTCCATAGTGATGCAGGGGAAAAAGCCTGCAGTAGCTTCTCCCTGCTACTAGTATCTTGCGAGACAGAAATGGAGGTTTATGGTAAGGAGCAGGAGCCCCTCAGACATTTCTATGCTCACCCATGATGGAGACATGAATGCATACACTAGGTGGTGTAATACAGCAGACATAACCACATGATCCAGTAATGTCAGCGAAGCTGCTGCTATCACTCCTCAGTTCTGTGGTATCTCTTTTGGTAATGTAACAATATGGCTGTATAACACAGTTATGTTTGTACCTTCATTCCAGAAATTATTTATCCCCAAAAGGAAAATGAAAGTCCAGTTAGCAGCAACTTCAAAAATTAAACTAGAATATTACCTTCAGCCTATTTTTCATCTGTTCAGCCACCTGTGCTTATAAATAGGAATGAGACAAGCTTTGGGAATATTTATTATTTGGAAAAGCAGCAGGGGCAGATCACACACCAAGGTGTTACAGCCTGCTTTTTCAAGCTGTGATTATGCCAAAGAGAGTGCCTCTTTAGGACAATTTAATGGGATATCATGGATTAAATGTATTTTTTTTTAATATGGATAATATTCTACCGTAAATAAACGAAAGTATAGAGTCTGAACAGCTACAAGTCTCAGATGAATTCTACAAGTTACACCTTTAAGGATGCTCAGCACCCTGGAGGATTTGGATTAGGTATTTTGAGACAGTTTTAAGAGGGTTTTTTTTTTTTAACCTAATCTGAAAGTTTATAACTCTATGCTAAGGACTATTGACCATTTGCCATTTTCACTAATAGCTTAGCTATTATACAAGTTTTGTACCTTGGTTATTATGCAATCAGATTATCTTTGAAGAAAAAGTCCTTTACAGCTCTTGAGACTGCACTATGATTTTCATGTTACCCTGAATATAATTTGCATCCTTTGAGTACTATTTCCTACTTGTCCTTGCCTAACGGAAAACATTAACGTCACTAAGTTTTTCAGAGGGACAGAATAGAGTTGGAGAAGCAAACAAATACTTATCCCCCAAATTAAGATCATCAGAACCATCTGTAAAGGAAAGCTTTTTAACAGGAGACTGTTGACTGACACTTCAGCTGTAATAAGATATATACATTGATGCTTGCACCCACTCAAAAGCACAAAAATAGTGAACTTAACATGCAAGCTTATATTGTTGACAGCATAATAATGCAGCCAAAACTCTGCTACAGAGAAGTAATTCCCCAAAGCCTTTGCAGCATTTCAAACTAATACCCAATCCATAAGGTGGTTTATGAAGGAGAATCTACTCATAAATATGATTGGAAGGAACTCCCAAGAATTTCCTAATCTAAATACTCTGTCAATATCATACAAATAAATTATAAAATGCAATAAAACAAAAACCAGGTTTTTTTAAAATTAACTCCTTTATATTAAAACGTTAAGTTTGTAATAAACACTGAAATAATAAATTAAAACTACTGAAATAAAAACGAATATATAAATAAAACCACTGAAATATGGCAATATTTCTACCATAATGAGGTATGCAATGTTCTTAGAAATATTTAAGAGTCATCCACATGACATAGTGATCACAAAATCAAAACAACCATTTCAGTTCCCTCCAGATTGTGACTTCAGGGAGAATTTGGCTCATATTCACACCTGATTTAGTTACACAGCCACAGCTAGAGACAGTTTAGACACCCGAACCAGAAATTAGGCCCCCAGGGACTAAACTTTATGTTCACAGCTCTGTTGGAGAAATATGTGGTGACAATCAGAAAACTCTGCTGCTAAAACCTGTTTTCTCGTTTCTCAGAAAAAATACTTCTGTTGGTAAACTTTAAGCCAATTGTATAGATGAGATTTATGAGGCAGAGAAACATGTACTGTGCTTGAGTACATGGTGCTCCCTCTAAGGATGACGCTGCATTCGTCTATCAGTACAATACAGTACACCCAACCCTCCGGCACCAGTCAGGACAAAGAGGGAAAAAGAGGGAAAATAGATTCAACCGTTTGATAGATAGATATTTTCTCTTCTTTGTTTAGTTCTTTTGTTGTTGGTGGTGGTTGGTTGGTTGGTTGGTTTTTTGTTTGGGGTTTTTTGGGGGTTTTGTTTGTTTGTTTTGAGAGAGAGAGAAATAGTTTTTTTTAACCCTGATTTTGAAGCAGGATCATAAAGACAATTTTCAAACCTGGCACCTTCTGCCAAGGAATAAGTTGTGCTAACAATGAAATTACTCTTCCTTTGTTCAGTATGGAATAACTCATTATTATTATTCTGAAAATAAATTGTTGGTGCCTTGGTTCCTGTCTTGGCCCAAATCATCATTTTGTTGTTCCACAAGATAGTTCCATATTGCTATGAAAAAAAAAAAACAATAACACTCTTAGTTTTACATGCCTACATCATCTGATAAAGCATCTTAACAAAACACCGCCTCACACATTGTGAAAGTGAGCTTTTGTAAAGGATAACAGTTCTATTTGACCCTCAGATATTTCAGCCCTTTGGATGGGTGCATTTCCACAATGATGTCCAAGACCTGTCATCATCTCAACTACCAAGCTTGTGACACATGTGGACACCATTTGGTGCCTGCACATTGGCACCACTGTCACGTGCAGTACCCTGAGGTGTACGAGATGTACATGCAAGCCCACCACATGAGACATCTTCATCCTTAAGGAAAAGCACTTGGAGACAAAGATCCTCAGAGCACCTAAAATGTCTCTTCATATGTGTGGGCAACTGAATTATAGAATCATAGAATAGTTAGGGTTGGAAAGGACCTTAAGATCATCTAGTTCTAACCCCCCTGCCGGGGGCAGGGACACCTCACACAAAACCGTGCCACCCAAGGCTCTGCCCAACGTGGTATTGAACACTGCCAGGGATGGAGCATTCACAACTTCCCTGGGCAATCCATTCCAGTGCCTCACCACCCTAACAGGAAAGAATTTCCTCCTTATATTCAATCTAAACTTCCCCTGTTTAAGTTTTAACCCTTTACCCCTTGTCCTATCACTACAGTCCCTAATGAAGAGTCCCTCTCCAGCATCCCTATAGGCCCCCTTCAGATACTGGAAGGCTGCTATGAGGTTTCCACGCAGCCTTCTCTTCTCCAGGCTGAACAGCCCCAACTTCCTCAGTCTGTCTTCATACAGGAGGTGCTCCAGTCCCCTGATCATCCTCGTGGCCCTTCTCTGGACTTGTTCCAACAGTTCCATGTCCTTTTTATGTTGAGGACACCAGAACTGCACACAATACTCCAGGTGAGGTCTCACAAGAGCAGAGTAGAGGGGCAGGATCACCTCCTTCAACCTGCTGGTCACTCTCCTTTTGATGCAACCCAGGATACAGTTGGCTTTCTGGGCTGCAAGCGCACACTGAAGCCGGCTCATGCTCATTTTCTCATCATCCAACACCCCCAAGTCCTTCTCCACAAGGCTGCTCTGAATCTCTTCTCTGCCCAACCTGTAGCTGTGCCTAGGATTGCTCTGACCCAGGTGTAGGTCCTTGCACTTGCCATGGTTAAACTTCATGAGGTTGGCATCAGCCCACCTCACAAGCGTGTCAAGGTCCCTCTGGATGGCATCCCTTCCCTCCAGCCTACCAACTGAACCTCACGGCTTGGTGTCATGGGCAAACTTGCTGAGGGCGCACTCAATCCCACTGTCCATGTCAGCGACAAAGATGTTGAACAAGACCGGTCCCAACACTGATCCCTGAGGGACACCACCCGGTACTGGTCTCCAGCTGGACATTGAGCCATTGACCACGACTCTTTGTGTGCGGTCACCCAGCCAGTTCTTTATCCACCGAGTGGTCCATCCATCAAATTGATGTCTCTCCAATTTAGAGACAAGGATGTCATGTGCAACAGTGTTGAACGCTTTGCACAAGTCCAGGTAGATGACATCAACTGCTCTACCCCTGTCCATCAGTTCTGTAGCCCCATCATAGAAGGCCACCAAATTGGTCAGGCAGGATTTCCCCTTAGTGAAGCCATGCTGGCTGTCACCAAGCACCTTGTTGTTTTTCATGTGCCTTAGCATGCCATCCAGGAGAATCTGCTCCAAGATTTTGCCAGGCACAGAGGTGAGACTGACTGGTCTATAATTCCCAGGGTCATCCATTTTCCCCTTCTTGAAAATGGGGGTTATATTTCCCTTTTTCCAGTCATTGGGAACTTCACCTGACTGCTATGATTTTTCAAATATGATGGCCAGTGTCTTAGCAAATTCATTTGCCAGCTCCTTCAGGACCCACGGATGGATTTCATCAGCTCCCATGGACTTGTGTACGTTCAGGTTCTTAAGATGGTCTTGAACCAGATCCTCTCCTACAGTGGGCTTAGGGTCTTCATTCTCAGCCAGCATGCTTGAGATTCCTGCTTGAGATCTCATTGAACATGCTTGAGATTCCTGCCCTGCTGTGGGAAAGTTCAAAGCACAGTGGTAAACTACTCCTGTGTGAATCCTTGATATACAGGCAAAACCAGCAGGTTCAGTGATCTTCTAACATGAACTAAACTCTGCAGGGCCTGTGTACCCACTTGTGTGTCCCTGCCCAGGTGCTGCTTCAGGGATCCCCTCTTGGTGAGGTAATGAAAATTATTTTACTCTTTGCATTCCGTCCATAGTTTTGTGGTTGTTCCTGCAGCCTTCCTGTGCTGGCTTACACACCACCCGTGTAATTCTTATCTTGGATCACCCTTTAATGGGCTAGCTGTTCTCATGCACTGTTTCTTCATGTAAAATAACCTGTTTAGTACTCCTGGGTTCCAGAGAGCCTGTAAAACAGATTCAATTTGCCCCACTTTCCACCCCCTACCCCTCCCCCAAAATTGCATTTCTTCCCTTTCAATTTATATTCCTCTAAGAAGTGCTGCTAAAGCTACGTGTGTAGAGATTAAAGGCAGGGTCTACTGTGACTTACAGACATCAAAAGCCAAGAGCAGTATGAGACTGGAGTAAATTGCATGGTACTGGCTTTTGTCAGCCTTCAAAACCCTCTCATTACAGTTCTTGTTGTAAGTGCTCTCTACTGCTTCTCTGGTGATTGTAGATGTCCATCAGAGGTGATAAATACAACTTCCAGAGAGAACACAGGTGACTTAATTTACATGCAAGAGGAGGAGCTGAGGCAGGTGGATGTAGTGACCTGTGAAAGCTGTTATTTGTGACACATCATGTTGCATTTCCCAGTTAATTTATTGTTTGCAGAAGCAATTACAATTTGTCTACAACCAGACTGCAAACAGAAAAACTCTTTTCGTGGTAATTTAAATACACTATAAAGCCAAGTTCTCACCACTCTCCCTTCCACGTGATGCACTTATAATGGTGTAAACAGGCTTTATATACATATCTTTATATATAATACATCTTTTCCTCTGCAGAGGCAAGAGGAAATACTCCAGTAGTATTTGGAGTAGTACAACAAAATGTGCATTCTCATAAAATTGCACCCTTTGAATGCATGAGAACAAGCATACTGTTCTTTTTAAAGGCTCATCCATCCCAATACCCCAGCACCAGCACCAGCTGTTAGGGGATCTGAATGAAGAAGATAGACGAAGAAGAGCACATGGCGTTTCAAAGTGCTGTCCCATCTCACTAATCCCTGGGGGAGGGATTTTCTGAGCCTGATGTGGTTTCCATATTTAGAAATTTGGTTTAGAAATCATAACATAATTTTACCTAATAACTCATAAACTTACACCAGATTTAACCCATTGCTTAGTTTTTTTTTAGTTTATCTGCACAATTTACTGCATTTTGCAGAATCCCTCTGCCTGCAGTTCCAAATCTAGGTTTCCCTGCTGGTACGTAGGGTATGGGTTCATTCCATTCCCCTCATGTCATCACTCTCCCAATATTTCATTCCTTTCTGTCTATTTCCTGCAAATTTCAAAGGGATTGCTCTGTTATTTGTTCTGTTGCGGCGATCTCATTTTGCTCAGCCATCTTAAATCCTGCTTTTGTTCTTTAGTGTATAAGGGACTTGCAGCATAAAACTCTTGCAATATTTTATATGAAAACACTGGAGTACTTCTTCTGTATGAACAAATCAGGAATATTTCTTTCATTCTCAGTTAAATTGTTGGCTCTTCTCTGAAATAAAAAGGCATTAAATATTTTTGTATGTATGTTTCAAATGGGCTTCTACACATACAATATTCTTGGATTTATTGTAGAAATGTCCCTAAAACAGAGAGTGCTGTTTCACTTTTACAGATAAATTAAAAATAAACACACGTGAGTTGTTATATCTTCAGATGGATTTAGGGATTGGCTTTATGTTTTTTTCTTTTACTTCTGACTGTCAGGATAGTGGTAAATTTAAATGTATTTAATTGCAAAACAGGTTTAAATATCTTCTTCAGTGAAAAATGTTTTATTGAAACTTCCAATTTAGCATAAACTCTTCCCAAAATTTTATGTTTTTGCAGAAGAACTTAGTTGATTGTAAAGCTGTACATAAGATATATGGCAAATTATAGAGAATAAAAGTAAATCATGAGAGACAAGAATAGGATGAATATGGGATGATGACGTCTTCATGAAGAAATGGCCTGGAGAATGATGAATCATAAAGAAAAAAAAGTTTGGGGGGTTATTATCTTTGTATAATTGTTAATAGTTCACATTAAATATTCTTTATTAATTTGTGTTCCATGCAATGCCTCTGTTTAACACAGGTGAAGACACTTGCTGTAATATCTTACCTGCATCCTAGGCCAACTTGTACAGCACTATTCATGTACAGACTGCTGAGGGCCAGTTGTTCTTTGAGGTGACTGACCACTTCCACACAGCCTAGAGCTTGGCTCGAATCTCCTTTCCCAAAGTGGCCACCCAAAGCTTTTAATGATCATTTTCTGTAAGTTTGTAAAGTTGAAAGAATTTCAAATCATCTGATAGTACAATGCAGATCTAAAAAACAGATTCACTATAACAAATTCTTCTAGTATTAGGCTGAGGATATGTGCTCTATGCCCTGGGTGGTTTTCACCAAAGAGAAGCTTGGGGTGTGTGGGGTCTCTGTGTTAGAAAATGTTAGAAAACTCTACATCTCTACAGTATGCAGTTCTGGGAGCTACTTCCAGAAACATTTTGTCAAGAAGGGAACCGATTTACTCTGAAGGAGAGTGCAGGAATGAACACAGTACATATAAGATTTGACAGTGTATATCTATATTTGACAGTATATCTATACCTAGTGAGTTCTCAAATAGCCTCAGGGGTTTCCAAAGAGGGCCTTTTCATACAAAAACTTGGTATTATGGGAACAAATCTGAAGTTGGAAGTAGTGAGCATTATACTTTTTAGCACAGATTTGGGCAAGAAGAAAAGGATAGTAATGAATGTGAAGGTAAGTAGAAAAAGGTTTGCAACAAGGACAAAGCAGGAGAGGAAACTAATAGCAACAAGAATTTTGCAAACATGTCCAGAAACCTATGGTGATCTTTTAGAATTGAGATTGTACACAAGAAAAAGCTAAATCAGGCATGACACTAATGGGCTATGAGTGTATGGGTTTATATTGCTACAGAATATTAAAAAAACGTAAAGGAATCTATGAGCATTGTTGAGTAGTATCATAATTTCTCACTCAACTTTTCCTTCCTTACAGTGTTCCTCTATATTTATTCAAGGTACACTGGAGGGAATATATAGACATACATTTTTCTCCAGTTTCAGCACTCTTTACTTGAAAGAGCAAAATAATAAATTCCTCTCAGGTTGCCAGTCTAGTAGGTGGTAGAAAACCTGTCTCTTGCCAATTTCCAAACTCCATTATGAATTCTTTTACATGTAGTGGAGGAAATATTAATCCTAAAATGTAGTGGATTAGCAGCTATCTAAATACTCTGGTCTGGCAAATTCCTTTGTTTGGAGCAAGACACAGGAAAGGAAAATTTAGTAATAACCCATTAGAAACAGGAAAGACAAAATAAAAGGCAAATGCAAATTATTCTTCAAGAAAACAAACTAAAATTGCTGCTCTCTGCTATTTGACAAACCTCTATCTTGCTAATGAAGAGCTTAGACAAGCATTATTCATCATCACTGGGTTTCAGGGTGGTAAACTAAGGAAGGAGAATATTTTGCTGAATTGACAAAGCAGTAGAATATTTTGAGAACAATTGTTTACCACAGCCAGGTGCCCACCAAAGTCGCTCTGTTACTCTCTTCCTCAGCTGGACAAGGGAGAAAAAAATACTCTGAAAGGCTCATGGGTTAAGGACAAGGAGAGACCACTCACCAATTACCATCACAGGCAAAACAGACTGGACTTGGGGAAATTAATTCAGCTTATAACCAACCAAATCAGAGTAATTTGAAATAAAAAATAAATCTTAAAACACCTTCCACCTCCACTTCTCTATTCTATTCTTCCTGGGTTTAACTTTAGTCCCAAATTCTCTGCCTCATCCCCTTGAACAGCAGTGGGACAGGGAATGGGGGTTGTGGTCAGTTCACCACAGGTTATCTCTGCTGCTACTTCCTCCTCAGAAGGGCTTTTCACACTCTTCCCTTGCTCTAGCGTGGGGTCCCTCCCATGGGAGACAGTCCTCCACAAACTTCTCCAATGCAAGTCCTTCCCATGAGCTGCAGTTCTTCACAGACTTCTCCAGTGTGGGTCCCTTCCACAGGGGGCAGTCCTTCGGGAACAGGCTGCTCCAGTGTGGGTCCTCCATGGGGTCACAAGTCCTGCAGCAAACCTGCTCCAGTGCAGGCTTCCCATGAGGTCACAGCCTCCTTTGAGCATCCCCCTGCTCTGGTGTGGGTTCCTCCATGGGCTGCAGGTGGAAATCTGCTCTACCATGGACCTACCTACCAGGGCACAGCTGCCTCACCATGGGCTGAAGGAGAATCTCTGCTCCAGCACCTGGAGCACCTTCTGGCCTCCTGCACTGACCTTGGTGTCTGCAGAGCTATTTCTTACACATAGTCCTCTTTCCAGTTGCAGTTGCTGTTGCTCAGGGTTTTTTTTTCCCCTTCTTAACTACATCATCACTGATGGACTCAGCCTTGGCCATTGGTAGGTCCCTCTTGGAGCTGGCTGCCATTGGTTGTATCAGACATGGGGCAAGCTTCTTGCAGCTTCCCACAGAAGCCAACCAGCTACTTTGCTACACAAGCCAAATACAACAGAATATTTTACAAAAGACTCGGATTGCAGAATATTATGTAATTTAATTTACTAGTTTTCTCTTTGTTTCATATGCCTCCAGAAATGTGAGAGTTTTTAATGTTTTATTTCTTTTTGGATCACCTCTTAGAGCTTACATTTTTTGCTTAATTTAATCTAAAAGTGCAGTTATCCAAATTTAACAAGCACATTTCTGGACTCAAGATCTTTCTAGGTGACAAAGCCAAGGAATTTCCTTATCACAGTGAATAGATGGGCGATCCCTTTGTAAATTTGTCTGCAAAAATATAAAGTACAGAGCAATCTAATAATTTTTAAGGAAGATTTCTTTTGAAGAAAATACTTTGGAATAGCAGATTCCTCATATTTCAAATCCAACTCTATTAACTTAGATTTAATAACAACAATACGAAAAGAATTTTTTGTGTAAAATTTTAACTTGAGAAATGAGGAAGTCACTTTTCTCACAGCATTTGTTAGAACTTAATCTTGGACTGAAACTGAGATGTACCCACTACTTCTTTTGAAGATATTAATTTTTTAGCAGACATTGTCTATCTTGCTGCTAGTAGGAGCAAAATTCTGCCACCTCTCTAAAGCATTTGTTTTTAAAACCTTTTTTCTGTTCAAAAGGAATTATAATTAACACTTATCTGTCATCTCGAAGTCTAATTAGTTAGTCTTGCATTCTTATTAAATTATGAAAAGTTGAAGGTCATGTCATACATCATTTTGAAATTAATGTCCCCTGCGTTTTTAATAGAGTTTTGAAATTTACCACTTTTACAGATATAACATTTGCCATTATAGATTTCAACATTGTTATAACACAGGTTAGAATGAAAAATCCAGGAGTTATAAAGTGCATTGATTTTCTGATTTTATAAGGGGAAATTTGATTTGGTAAACTCTTTTTCTAAAGTCATTGAATAGCATGATTCACAATTTGCAAAGGTTTTATACCAGCTTACCTGCATTGCTTTGTTGGAGTTACTTCAGTGTGTTTTGAAATGATCCAACACAGGACTAGGTCCTAGTACCTGTACATGCTATTCAACATTTGCATGGTCATATTCAACTCAGAAACACAGAAATTCCCCTTCTCCCTGCCCCACCAATTACAGAAGCAGGGTTGTCTGATAGCAGCATAATTCCCAAGTCATTTTCTGCACTGGAGAAAGATAATAGAACTGGGAAAGGGTCCAGAGAGCAAGCAGTCTCTGAAGTGGAGATGAGCAGAGATGTGAGAAGCAGTTTCCAAGTCCCCTGGAAGCAGACATGGGGAGAGGTCTCTGGGTTACCCATAAGAGAGAGGCAAGAGCTGGTGGCATGCAGGTCTCACTTGCAAGTGGCCCCAGGCAGATCGATGAACGTCTTTTGGAAGGAGGGGTTTGAAGTCTACAGGTATCACCTTCAGATCTTAAGTCTTTGCTCAGAGAGTGCCAGACCCCATATGGCCTTGGCTGGAGAGTCCTGGCTGTTCAGCATCTCCTGGCTGCTCTTTAGCCCAAAAGGCAGCCCCTCAGCACCTTCTCATTGCTGCAGACCAACTACTGGGTCTGAACAAAATGTCACATCAGCCTGCACAGGAATAGGTCACTTCTGTGTGTCTGTCCCTGATTTTCATGTCTGTGCTCACAAACTGCACCTGGAGTTCTGGTACAGCTGCTTAAGGGAAGACTTTATCCCTGGAAGAAACTGTGCATTTTGGAATCAGCAGCAAAGGTTTCAGCAAATTTGGTTGTCTTGCTTTTTATAGCTCCCATAACTGAGCTATCAACATTTTTTATACTGAACACAGATATTTATGCAACAGAATTGTTTCATTGTTCAAAATAATTTAGAAAAAAAAATCCATCTGTGTCCTGATTTGTATTTAGTCAATATTTTAGACATTACATTTGGGTCTCTATTGATTTAAATAAAACCAATATATTTAAAAAGATAATAAGCATTTTAAGGGGTTGTTTTCTGTTGTTTCTTCATTTTGCAATGCCTGTCTCTCTGATGGGGTTTTAGTTTTAAGGCTTCACTGTGTGTTTTGCTGTCAAGTTAATAAAACAACTGGTAAAAGCATGTGCACCTGCACCACACTTGTCTTCATTAGTAGTGTGCTCAGAGAGAAGAAGTCAAAAAACAAGCTGCAAAGTGCTAAATCCAACCGCATGTCAATGTGGTGAAATCTTGGAAGCCTTTCAAAAGGATGTTGGCATATCTGTCTCTTCTATCTTAACAAACTGTCAAATGTCTTGATTGGCTTAAGCAGATCTTTCAGTAGCTATTCCAGAATTATGCTCCATGGTGGATAACCCATTTTTGGCGGTTAGCCATTCCTTTAATGGCTACAACTAGAGTTAACACTAAAGATTATTATCCAGTTCTAAACTTACAGATTAGGGGGGTTTATATATATATGAAATATCTAATATATATATTTATACATTAAAGTATAAGGGCACAAATTTTTGCCTGTGCCTTGTCTGTAGAAGTTTTGTTTCCCACCATGCCCGCCATTGTTGCAAGATAAATTACATGGGCCACCCTAGAACCATGGAAAGCAAAGTCCTCATGCACCTCTCTTTAAAAGGGAAAATTCTGTAAAGCTAGCTGTAGCCCTCTATCTGCTCAGCTGAGAGGCTGAAGATGCTATGAATATGCTGAGTCTCCTGTTTCCCCATATGATAAAATTGAACTAATAGTTTTTGACATCTTTTAGGACAAGTCAGAGTCAAAGAAAACCAATTGCCTGCATTATGCCTTAGGCCTAGCCAAGCAGGATAACCAGAGGACATCCATTAATCATCAACAAATTACAAAGGAATCACTATGCCAAGTCGAAAGTAAAATCAGTTACAGTGACAATTAAGGTGGTCAGATATCAGACCTGAAAGCTTTGCAGTTAATAAATGTTCTAATACAAGGCAGCAGAGACTGTAGGCCTCCAAGTCATTAACGAATGAACCAGATTATCCCTGGAAACAATAAAGCTATTAGTTAATAGGGATTATTTGTATAATAAGATAAACACAAAACTACATATAGAAATTAAACTAACAAACTAACCTCCTCCCTTGCAAAGAATAAGCGATAGTCAAAGCAACAATAATATTGAAAGCTACAAACCTTGTAATAATCACAGTTGCTTTTAGCTGCAATTAGATAACTAGGAAGATAAGAACAAAAGAAAATCAACAGCTTTCTTTAAATTGAGTGAAAAAAAAAGGCAAAGGAAAGCGTGGATTACTCAGTGGCCATGGTCAGAAAATGTACAAGTTGTACCGTCTACTCCTACTCCTAGAATGAAGCAAAGTCTAACAAGACTTCCAATCTACAGTGCTGCGGAGCTAAATGTGTTGTTCCATTGACATACTATAGCATGAATTTTTCTAAGTTGGGTTGAAAATGTTGGAGAGACCTGAATTGAACTGAAAATTCCAGGTACAAAGAAAAGCAACAATCAATCAGAAGGAGAATTAAGATCCTACGGTGTGAGAAGGATCTGAAAGTCTGGGAAAAAGAAAAGAATCCAGATATTAGTCTCCCAACCAAAGCTCGAGCAAACCATCATACTGCTATAAATATGCAGTTTCTGGTTTGAAGATAAATTTTCACCTGTGGGATTGCCAGAGAGCACGAATCCAGAAAGCAGATCCCTCCTAAGAAAACCATGCAGGCAGATTGGAACACTGGTAGACCCAGACTCCTGAATGCAGTTTCTCATTTGAGAGAGGTACATCCTTGAGACCTCTAGCTTGAGCACCCAGAATTCAGGTAGGGTCTGGATTTCTCAAAAACAGCTGCCCTCAATCAGTCTACATTTACATTGCTTCAAAGGGACAGGCACCAAATGCTTTTCCTTCTCAGTTATCAGAGATCCTCTCCAGGTTAACCTAAGTCGAAAAGTGCTTCCTGCTCTATGAATGAGAAATTTGTGCACACAATCAAATCAATTTTCTAATAAAGTACAACAACAATAAAAACCAACTAAAACCTTACTCTCATCTGTGTTTTAAGTACAAAATAAATTTCATTGAGTGCTTTAACTGGTTTCTAATTCTTATTTCATTTCTAGGATCTCTTGCTCTCAGAATTTCTCTGAACTATGAATCAAAATTGCTAGGTTTACAGACTTGAAAATTCACTGTTGTTATGTCCTATTTTGAGCTCCCAGTCAGGCCAGGGTCATTTCATACCAGACAGCTGATGGCCAGTGCATTCAAGTACAAAGAATTAATGACAGACTCACTCTCTCTGTCTATTAGAACTAATTCCTCATTATTAGTCTTTTGGCTGTTAAAAACAATTATTCAAAACATTTTAAAAAAATCAAATATTCATGTAAAGATGCATTTAAAGAGAAACTGGCAATAATAAAATTTGAAAAACGGAAGCAGGCAAAATGCAGAAGTGTACAAAAATGCATGGAAACTGCTCTCATGTTCATACTTTCTGATGTAGAGTCAGCACAAGCAGGTCCATGCCTTCTGAATCTCTGGGGTTTTTCATAAAAATGGAATGTCATCCATTTATCACTATGTAAATGGATATACTCAGTATCTGAATCCAACATACAGAACAACCAACTACGTACATAGTTATTCTTTAAAAGTTAAATGAGCTGAAGCCTAGCTTATCTGTGCTGACAAATTTCACTGTGAGCCAAAGTTCATATGGTTATTATTTGATTTTTAATGGAAAACTTTTCAAAATACTTTTCAAAATTTCACTTATAACTCTGGAGCTTCCATTTAACAATCTACAGGAATTAGGGGAAGAGTTTAGTTTGCTTTGTTGGGGTTTGCTTTTTTTGACATTGAAATAGGCTTTTTCTGTCTTATTTTTTTAACAAAAAATTGGAGCTGCAATGAGCACAATTAACAGTCTCAGACTGTAGGCACTGCAGTGACATATTTTTCTCTACATACAGATACTAAGTGTTTTTAATCTGTTCAGTTCAACAACCATTTCACAGCTTGCAATAAAAATATTAGTTTTATGATTTAATCATGGAGAGCATTTATCTGAGATAATCTGTAATGTTTTAAAAACCTTACAGGTTAATATCAAAAACTTGAACTTAGGTAAGTCATTTATCTCCAAATATTAATCAATTCTCATGTTGACAACTTAGTCAAAATAATCAGTGGTTACAAGGTCTTATCTGTCTTTCCAATCAGATATGTACATCTTCAAGTTGAGGAGTTATTTTTATCCTTAGATGGATGACAAAGGGTGAAACAACTATATGTTTGAGGCACTGTACCTGGCTTAATAAACTGAAAGATTTGACCGCATTCTACATCACCTAAGTGCTCTTGTCTGCTTTCCTCTTACGTGCAGTAATCCCCTATCTAGGTGGATTTCTGCTTGTCCTTCAAACTGAACATATTCCAGAGGCCAAACGCATCTCCTGAGCATGCGAAGTCTAATATCTAGGCCACTAGCTGACCTTCCCTGTTTTAAGAATGTTTTATGTTTTTCTAATTCTATAATTTGTTTCAGTAGTTAGCTTATTCAGTTATTTCTTCCCAGCGCTCTTATTATTAATCTTTAATAATTTTTCTGTACATGTCTTGGAAGTGAAATGACCAGTTCAACGGGGCAAGATGTCTTTGAAACATAAGGAATAACATTAAGACTGGGGAAATATGAATAATTTCTTTACTTTCTCACTAACTTATAGTGTGTCCTTGAGATTTCTGTATTTCCAGTTTCTATCTGTAAAATGGTAACAGTAATAATTAAACATATTCTATGCATACATGTATATGTTCCATTTTATATATAAAAGCCATTCTCTTTCATTATTTTACGGCCTTTAGTATAGGCCTGTCTCTCAGGCTTTCAGTGTTAAAGCTAGATTACATTAAACAAAACCGGCTACTCTTACAAAGGGGAAACACCAATCTGCTGGGTGAGACAAATGAAAATACAGACTCACCCATCTGCCCACTGGAGTTCTGCAGGATACACTCTTTCCTCCAGCCTTGCTTCTTAGTACAGTGAATTTCAGCATTTTCCCAAGCCCCAACAAATTCTAAAGAAACCCCTATGCATTCCCAAGGTAACTTCCTACAAGTACAAGCAAACTCCATTCTCTCTCTAGAGTACCCAATTCTCACATTGTCCATCATACCTGCATCTCCAGGACGTCTTCTTGCAATGCATTTTCAGGCTTTGCCTGGCAATAAAGAGTACCTCCTCCATACAGAAGATTTGGCTGAAAGAGTAAGCGAATGCCAAAATAGCTGATTGTTCTCTGCTTCAAAGACTGAGTCTTTTTTTTAACCTCAAAATACAAACACATTAGTCTGCGTATTAACCAGATAAGCACACCCGTACACTCTGCCAATCCTCCTACCCCAAGTTTGCAAAGTCCTTTTCATTATAGGGAACTGCTAGGTCCAAAGTGGTTATTTATAGGTCCCAGCCCACAGTTGACTTTGTCCTTTGGACTGGAGACCCTGTAGCTCTAAAACTAAATTGCTTGCTTTAGTCTTGCACCTTCATTACTCTAAAAATGAAAGCTCTTTGAATCTCTGATTTCTTAGCCATGTAAGTTCTATGACAGTCCCCCAAAGACCAGCTTGCCAAATAAAAATATATTATCCTGCCATAAATGTTATGAAAAACCTACTACTTAGAAGAATATCACCTCGTTATAATGAAAAATATCAGTTGCATTACAGCTTGAAGGGTTTCTTTTTTATGTCTGAATGGTAAAGGCTCAGGAGACTGTTTGCTTCCTGTCAGCAAGAAGGTTGTTCTATGAACTGCAAGTTGTGAGTATTGGACAGGCTAGGGCTACATGGGATTCTGTTGACTGGAAATGTTAAATAGATACTTAATGATCCAGAAGGAGTTTCATAACTTTTACAGCAATTGCAAAGGAGTTGTACAAAACATTTGGTACCTTTGTCATGAAATATTTTGATACATTTCTAAGAAATTTAGTTGCGATGCTGTAGACTGTGGCAGAGGGGAAAAGCAAAACAAAACAAGTTTAGTCTATTACAGAAGATATGTCAATCTAGGACCTCCAGAGACTGCAGGATTGATAAAAATTTAGTGATTCAACAGCGTTTGAATTACAAGATAGAATAAAAATAGGAGGGTGAGATAAGCCCTGGTGACTGGGGAGAGAGGAAAAGAAATTATAAATAAGTCACAGAATCCAACATGACTAAAATCTATTTGTAGATTTATTGTTGAAATAAAACACCAAAGGATGGTATGCTGTAGTGTGGTCAAAACCAATTAGAATAAGAAATTCCAACAAAACTTGATGAAATAATGCAACAGGTGGCTGGAACATGCTGAGAAAGTTTACTGAGGATCAACAACACTGTCTGTGAAAAAGTTTAAATAGCACAGGTGGAAGAAGAGCTATTCAGCAGCTAAAAAGATCAGAAAGCCCAGTGAGATATTATTCCTGAACAAAAAATTGTCCAGCCAGCAGAATCTGTGTTATATGTTGATATAGATAAAGACATATGTTTACACTCTAGGTTGCAGGGTAATGTTGGAATAACTTGACCTCATTTTAAATAAGCTAGCTCAGGTACTATAAAGAGTGTAAATGCAATGCCATGTTGCAGTATGTATTCTGCAAAGGCAATTAGAGTTCTCTGCTTCTATGGCTATCTTCCTTCTAATGAGTTTGCTTGTTACTTGTTTATCAAAGCAACCTAGTTCACAGAAGGCTGTTTCCAATATCTCTGTAGTCTTTAAAAGGTTCATGTAACCCAATGTCATGATAATGTAAGACTTAAACAAATGTTATTGGACTATACTGTCAGTTATCGATCTATCTGGTAAGGAAGTGGATACTGAAAAAATTGTACAGAGATAGATAAAATAAACAAAAAAAAAGTCTAAAAAACAGATTGTGAGGGAAATATCAGATACCCAAATAAATGATTGTCTTCATTAGAGGCTGGAAATCACACAGGGAAATCAGTGGCTCAGTTACATTCTTCAAAAAAATTTTCCTAGGAGAAAATGGTCTTTGGACTGCTCTCAGTTCTCACTACCAGACCCCATAACATAGGTGAACTTCAAGAAATTGCAGTTTTCCTGGAGTAATTTCAGTTTTACCTGGAGTACCTGGAATAAACTTAAAATGCACAGATTCAGATGTGGAGGCACTGCTTCTCTTTGCCAGGACCAGGCAACACTGGCATT
The DNA here is from genome assembly GCF_034315485.1 of Pezoporus occidentalis. Taxonomy (NCBI): domain Eukaryota; kingdom Metazoa; phylum Chordata; class Aves; order Psittaciformes; family Psittacidae; genus Pezoporus; species Pezoporus occidentalis. Next base: position 1,319,496 of record NW_026914829.1, read on the forward strand.
AAAGGCAGGACGGTACTCTGTTCCATGAGGGAGAAAGATAAGAAGAGAAAAGATTAGGAAGCCCACTAATATCAGCATACTAACTGTTCCTGCACATCATCTTTACATCAAAACATGGCAAGGGAACCCCTCTTAACTTATTCCATGCCCCTGCTCTATGTATTAGCTTCATTAATTGAGTCTGATTTTGTATGAGATAGACCACTTTGCTCCTTAATGCAAAATAATAAGACAGCTACTTGTAGATATATGTTGTTTGTCATAGGCAAACAGTCTGGTTCGCTTTTAGGATCCTTTTATGTTCACCTTCTAGTGAGTTTAAACATTTTTTACTTGACTGTTAATTTCTTCTTCAGGTTGAAGTAAAAAAAAATATTAAATTTCAATTGCATTTAAGACCCTTGCAATGTCTTATCTTAACTAGACCTTAAACAAATCCCTCTTTAACTATATCGTTTTCCTTAGCAAAGGGAAATCTCTGCTGCTACAGCAAAAATTGACTTTTCTAGTGCAGCTCAATTTTGACTTGTAATGAAATTCTCTACTAGTGCTGAAATTGGCATCTTCTAAAACATTTTTTAAGATTTTTTTTCAATGACAAATGTTCTCAGAACTGCCCTCTAAGCAAGGTTTCTATTCATGACAATAACAAGCAAATAGAAGAAAGGATCCACACAATTCTCACCTACTGTTTTCAGTATTTCCAAGAGAGAGAGATCAGTTCATCGATTATTTTGGAAGCAACTGTCCCATTCATCCACTTCAAGGTCTTTGATGGGAAGATAGTTTTGCTGTCAGCTAGCTTCAGTCAGCTGAAACTCTTTCCACTCTGTCAGAGTTCTTTAAAAAAAGAACCACTAAAATATTTAATAATCATAATCAAAAGAAGACGAAAAATATAAAGGAAGAACATACCAGAAACCAAAAAACCAAACCTTCTTTCTCAGAAGGAGAAAGAAGGAAGAATCAGGAATAAAAAATAAGAGAGGGAAATAAGGAAGAGTGAGGTCTAGTGAAAGAACAGAGGTGATCAGTTAAAATGAGAGGGAGAAAATAGGGAAGGAAATGGAAATGAGAAAAAAAAAAAACAAACAGAACCAAATAACTGGAAAGGAACAGGAAAGAGGTGAGAAATAAGATGAATTACTGCATTTGTTATAATTAATCCAATTGATTTAAAAGCTTTTAGTTTTCATATAAAAAATTATATAAAACCCCTACTATGTAGTAATAATACAGTTATATCTCAACCTTCCTTTTGTACATTTTTAAGGGCAAAGCCCAATATGATTGTTTAAGGAGTAGCAAACTAAAATTGCCCACAGGTTGGTAACGTTTGTATCTAATTCTTCTGAAAGGTAAATTAATTCAGCTTGCTCATGGGAAAAAGAAATTAAAATAGAGGCATTTGTTTGATTAGTTAGGACTGTAAAACTAGTTAAATTTTGCAAAAACTTGTCTGTAAAAAGACATCATGACTTAACCCCCAGCTGCAACATAACATGAAAATGTAACAAAATAGATCAAGAGGAGACACTCTCATTTGTGTTCCTATTGTTTACACTATTTCTATTAAATCAGCTTCTTAACTGAAGTAAAATCCTTGTCAGCATGGGACCATTAATGCCTGCAATCTGAACAGGAAAATCCTGATACTTTACTATGAATGAAACATGGCAATATCCATTTCATTCAAAGGATTCCGTAAAGACATGAGACTACACATTCAGCCTTCTTGTTTGCTGTTCCTTAGTCTCAACCTATTACAGATTCTCTAAAATTACTTTATATAGAAGGAAAAAAAAAAAAGAAAGGATTCGTGAAAGGTTATCAGCTTGTATTTGGTGAAGAATACTATTTGGTGAAGAATAACATAAAATTGGCCTGCTGAGTATACATTATTTCTGTATTTTGTGCCTGAAATAATGTAAGAAAGCAGTTTATAAGTAAACAAGGTATGTCCTTCTTACCAATCATATGCTGTCATAATCCAATTTGCTGGGGTAAAATCCATTTTACAGGGAGACAAATAATATATAGGCTGGTACACTGAAAGCATATAAAACCTCCTAGTACACAATATACTGCTCAAATCAAGTTGCCACTTCAAGTTTATTGCTTACTCACTAGCATTTGTTTTATATTTTATTGTGAGACACTATGCAAATTCAAAACAAGTTTATTTCACAGTGTTTCTGAGAAGCAAGGTCCAGAATAACAAATAAGAGACAAGCCCAATACATTTTAAAACATTATTAAATTCACCAGTAGCAAGGATTATAATTACAGATGGTATCGAATGGATAGGGGGTTCTAATCTCTGAAATACTTTTCAGTTATTGTGGTAGTTGTGAGTAAGGACCACAAGACATTGGTATTGAATATCAGATACTGATACTTAAATAATGGGGTCCTGCTTATAATCTTTTTTCTACTTCAGCTTTCCAGAATAACCAGCTTCACAGCCCTTTAGCAAGATACAGTTCCATGTTAGAAGAAGCTTTTTCAACAAACTGTCAGGATTGCAGTTCTGAGAAAGTGAAGTGCATATTCTGGGTATACTTCACAGTGCAAGGGAGTTATTCACAGTAAATTTATGGGATTAACAGCTTCTTCTTATGTCTGTCTAGCTGCACAAAAAAAAACTAATCACATGTCCATATCTGAATGGAATAAGAAACTCCTTTGTTTCTGATACTACATATCTGAGACCATTTATTGCAAACACATGACTCTTCATGCTTATGTAGAGGTCTGAGTAAGAGCAACTGAAGTGCGGCTGTACATTCAAATGTTAGCAACTGGAAGACAAGGGATATGTGTATATATTCCACTGAAGACTTCAATCCTGACCAGCTGGAGAAAAGAAACAGGACTAGGCATGTAAACATGAACATGCTGTTCACATTTACACAAGACCTATATATTTATGACAGTGCTGGTGGGTCAATATTTTCTATCTATCTATCTGTGCTGACCTGTGAGTCTGAACATGTTTGTGTTTGTGTATGCACAAGTGTGTGCATGATCATCAGGAGCACACAGAGTCTGTTACTGGCCGAACCTGGGCACAGAGAGAGATGGCTATGGGGCTAGTGGATAGAGGAACAATGTGCTGCTGGACCTGTCTTCTGCTGAACTTTGAGTGTCCCTTGTGAATTTCTTGACATCTGACCACCAAGATTACAACCCAGCTCATCCTACTCAGGATTGCGTTAACCCCACTGACTGCAGGACAGATGGGTCACATCTTGAAGGAGTACTTTGCTTATGATCTCTAACAATAAGGTCTGAATACAAGTTTGCAGAAGACTCATGAGAGGCTCTGGATAATTTAGCAAGCCCTGGGGCATCTAGTTCCCTAGAAGATGGCTTTTCATCAATTCTCTAATGAAAACAAGACTCATTCGTTATTTTTTTATTCTTTCAACTATTTTACTATCAAATCCCACTGAGATAAAACAGCTAATATAAAAGTGTGCTCAAAGAAAAAAAAAAAAAAGAAGAAAAACGTACATTCAGACTAATGTCAAAACTTAAAAAAAAGTTAACACTTAAAACATCCACAGATCATTTTTAGTTTTAGATTAGAGAGAGAACAATCTTGCAAGAAAACTCAACATTTTTCTGAAAATTTTTTTTTAAGAAACACCACAAAACAAAATATAAACAAACCAAAACCCAGAGATACACTATGGATACTCACTTAACCTTTTTTTAACAAGTAACCTTGACAGTTATTCATGGAACTGCAGTGAAAAGAGACTGAAGTTAAAAGATACTCTGGGCTAGAAAAGCACATTGGTGTTTTAAATGCTTTGTCAAGTAACATTTCCATCACATGCCTAAGGCCATTCATCCATGCATCAAGCCGCATCCCTGTCAACGCAAACACAGACCAGCCCTTTTAATTTTTCTTGTTTATAAACACTATAAATCTTATGACATATATCTTGTAGGTATTCATTGTGAATCAGGGGGTATCAGCCTGTGACACCACAACTGTAATATTTCTTTCCTTTCCTATTTCTACGTAAAACAGTAAATAATTCTTCACTCTCCCTCAAATTAATTCCTTCCTGTTTCTGAACCTTCAGCTTTGTTCTTTCCCTAACCAGATCTCTCAAAACCTTTCACTCATAATGGCCACCTAACTCATCATCTTTCTCCTCTTCCCCCACCCCTCCTAATCTGCCCCATTTGCTTCTTTTTTCCTCATATCTTCCCTGTTCTTTTTGCCAAGTTTCTCTTTGCTTACCAAAGGTACTTAGTGCTATCCCTTTTACAACATGGCTGTGCTAACACTTCCAGTTATTCTCAGTGGAGAGTATCTTAAATGGAATTCAACCCCTGAGCCTATTTCACGTGTCATAGATGAACTGATGTTGAGAAGAATAGATTTCCCTTTGATAGTTTCCACAGGCACATACTGCTTTATTTGTTGGGTATGTTATATCAGAGGATCTATGTCTCCAATAGATGCTACTGGGAATCTCACACCTAAGATTTTGATGAGGAATTTAAACCGTTCCCAGTCTCACCTGGTATGAATGAACATACATTAATCTCTCAAAATCACAGCCTCTCTGTGAGGCCTGCTGACAGTACAGATCATGGTTAGCTAAAGCTTGTTTTTTACAAACAAGGGGATTTGTCCCCCTTATTGCGAATTTGTCCCCCAAGAATTGTAAATTCTTAGAATAAAGTAAAGAAGAATCATTATCTTCTCCTGCCTGTTCAGCTTCTTTCTCATTTCTGGAGAACAGAAAGTTCCTTCCGTAGCTTCCACTGGACAAAAGCTATACGGTAATTTTTTATTAGTAAGACAAAAGCAATTCAGTTACTGGTCCTTCCAGGACAAGAGTTCTAATCAAAATCTCTGCTGAACGACACTGGCCTAAAAAACAAGGATCCTGACCCATTAATGAAATTTCTTGAAGCATTCTTACTGAGGATGAAACATTCCAATAGAACTGCAGAGAAAATCATTTGCATTTTATTGTGCATTTTAAATAATATTAATAAGAAATTATACCTAAAATATGAATACTCCAGTGATCCACAGGACCAGATATATTAAAGTTATATGAATATAACCTCTCTTAGTTCATCCACTTTTGTGCCAATTGTTTCCTGGGGTATTTGTCGCAGCAATCCCAGACACAGCTACAGGTTGGGCAGAGAAGAGATTTAGAGCAGCCCAGCAGAGAAAGACTGGGGGGTGTTGGTAGATGAGAAAATGAACATGAGCTGGCTTGGTGTGCACTCGCAGCCTAGAAAGCCAATCGTATCCTGGGCTGCATCAAAAGGAGCGTGACCAGCAGGTCGAAGGAGGTGATCCTGCCCCTCTACTCTGCTCTTGTGAGACCTCACCTGGAGTATTGTGTGCAGTTCTGGTGTGCTCAACATAAAAAGGACATGGAACTGTTGGAACAAGTCCAGAGGAGGGCCACGAGGATGATCAGGGGACTGGAGCACCTCCCATATGAAGACAGGCTGAGAAAGTTGGGGCTGTTCAGCCTGGAGAAGAGAAGGCTGCATGGAGACCTCATAGCAGCCTTCCAGTGTCTGAAGGGGCTATAGGGATGCTGGGGAGGGACTCTTCATTAGGGACTGTATTGACAGGACAAGGGGTAACGGGTTAAAACTTAAACAGGGGAAGTTTAGATTGGATATAAGGAGGAAGTTCTTTACTGTAAGGGTGATGAGGCACTGGAATGGGTTGCCCAAGGAAGTTGTGAATGCTCCATCCCTGGCAGTGCTCAAGGCCAGGTTGGACAGAGCCTTGGGTGACATGGTTTAGTGTGAGGTGTTCCTGCCCATGGCAGGGGGGTTGTAACTTGATGATCTTAAGGTCCTTTTCAACCCTAACTATTCTGTGATTCTAAATGCCAGCTTGGCCACACACACTGATGTTCATCTGCTCACCATCACTGAAGAATTAATCTAATTTGAATCTTTGAATGCTTTATAGCTGTCCCTGGCAAAAAAAAAGAGAAGTCCAATCTATCTGAGACAGATCACATCGGTTGGAGGAACAGACTGATTGTTGCCTTTTCCTGGTGAAGCGTCACTCCTTACTCTACCGGAAGCAACACTTGTGAGTTCCATCCAGTGTAAAGTGTAACTTCTTTCCCTGAGCATTGCTCAGGATTGCACTGTCTTCCTAACTCTATTCAGAATTGATTCAGAGATTTTACTCCTACCATCTGAATAGTTAGAGAGCATCCACTGGCTGGTATCACTTAGAGTTGTGGAGAAACTGTAATTTAAAATGGCTACAAATCCAATTTCGTTTTCTGTTTGTCAAGCCATTTTCTTTCAGGCACTAATGATATTAGCTGAAGTAACTATTTCCATTAGCTGCTGAAACCTGATGAGCAGCTGGTTCTACTCCACTTATCCCTCTCCATAGCTAACTGGCTATATTTTCAACTTCAAGGTGCTGGAGTGGATTTAAAAACAGGAAAAAAAAACAAAACAAACACCACCAACAAAAAAAAAACAACAAAGCAAAACAAACAAACAAACTAAAAGAAAACAAATTAAAAAAAAAAGCCAAACAACCTTGTTACAACTTTTTTTGCTTTGTTTGGATTTTAGTTTTAGCTCTCAGTAAAAACAATATTTGTCTGACTAAAAAAGGCAAAGAGTCAGGGCAGACCTAGCTTAGATTACGATTGTTATAAAGAACAACTGACTGTGGTGACCATGATGGGAGGTATTTCATACTCTGGAGAAGGCTTTTCTAACAGAATAGTAATTGAGTCTGCACTCCTTGCTTCTCACCTAGTATTTATAGTCTCTTTTGTTATTTGGTGGCTGAGACACAGTGAAAGGATTTAATTTAATACATGATACTTTTTTAGAGATGAGGTTTGGAACCTTTCTCTTTTTCCATTTCTTTGCTCCTGACATATATGAAAACACAGTGATCCAGATTTCAAAACTGGTTCATTTTAACCCAGGTGCTATAACTCAGTAAGTGACTGAAGGCTGCTGCTTGTAACTGCACTACAATTAAAAGCACTGCTTTGTAAAGAGCTTTCTCCTTAAGAAGTAAAGCTACTACCCTAATTGATTTTATCAATGACACCAATGAGAATTTATTTTTACTTTGAAGTCAGCATATAAGATCTACTTCAGGGAGAGCTGTGAAAGCACTCTTTGAAAGAAAGAGCTACTATCAATCTCTCTATTTTAAGACTCTGTTATCACCACACTGTACTGTCCACTGTTCATGGGAAAGTTTTTTACACAAAAGTGTAAAAACACAAAGTTTTTTCTCATCTCCAAGACTTTCAAAATTTTTCCTTTCTGTGTCAGTATTTTGACTGCCTCTCTGTGTAGTTAAAATTGTCCTTGGCATCTGTGCTAGCTGGTCTTGCTTCATTCTCTCATCACCAGTACTCTTATCATCTAATTCTACCCACCTTGAATTTGCACCTACATTATACATCAGTTCCAAAGTAAATTTTAGTAACACTTCAGTGTTACTATGAACTTTAGTAAGACCATAAACAAGAGGATATTACAGAGCACAAGGTTCCCCAGGGTGGAATGGGCAAGACTGCCAGTTCCCATCATCCCAGAGGAAAGAATAAAACATTACATCAGCCAATACAAAATGTAACCTTCTCTGCTTGGAATAAATAAAGACATCAACAGACTAAAAGTAGAGACATTAATACTGAAACACTTAAGTATTACAGAATGAGTCCAAACTCCATTGAACTTAATGGCTAAGGTCTTGGCTGACTTCAATGAGTTTTGACACAACTGCAGAAAATTAAGGGCTTCTATATGTCCAGCGTGGAAAAAAAAGAGCTCGTACAAAGTTACTCAGCATAAAGATTTTTAGCAAGCATCTCTGACTTCTTGGCAGTGAGATGGAATATTTCCAGTCACAGTTATGAAATTGTTCTGAATTTATTCCACAATTACTTTTTCATGAGCATGTTTGTCACTTCTGCTGAAGACCTGCTTTCTTCCAATTACCTCAAGTCTCAATAGAGTATGCATGCTATTTGGTAGTCTTTCATCACTGTAACACTTTTATGTTTACATCTGAGCACACTAATCAAGCAGTTAAATCAAGGTAAAGATTATCTTGACAACTAGTCTTCTCTATGATGTGAAAAAGGTGATGTGCACTACCTTCACAACTTTAGCATAAGTTCTCTGTCCTAACGTCCAGACAGAATAGAGTTCCATCTCCATTCTTCCTCAGGCACTTTCAAGTCCTTCCACAAGAATATCTTTCCAGGGCTTGTATCAAAATTAGCAGCCTGCTGAGTCCAATAGTTACGCATCTATAGCTCCTCCTTTTAGGGTTTATGCTCAAGAGGTCACATTAGTCTGTGATGTAACTCCAAAGAAAACAAGATTTGCATCAGCTGTGATATGGAAAAAAGCTTTTAGGACTAGTAGAAGCTGTATATCACCAGTTTTCATCTGCTGTTCTCATGTAAAGCATACTGAAGCACCAAGATGCTCAACTGCCAGACAGGTATGTTTAGAGTAGCTCTTAATTCCTTCTTCAAATTCCTATCTCAGATTTTTCATTTATGAACATTTTTGTTCCTACGTCTTTGATATTTTTATTATGTAGTGTCAGATATGACTAAGCATTACTTGTGTCAGCATATCATTGCACTTACAGCATAAAGCAGAGCAACCACAAAACAAGCTAACCCAGCAAATGTTCCTGTAATGTTACATTCTGGCTGTAAATATTTTTGTGCATCATTTTCAAATCAGTCTGTATAACAGCTATAAGTATTACCAAAAATGTCAGGATCGTACTTTAAATTTAAAAAAATTCCTTCATACAAATCCATGTATGTTTTCCCACATAAACAACAAGATCTTTTTGTCTTTTCAAATTAAAATTATATTATTGAATTACTTGACTGTATATCCACATTTTTACTACATAAAAACTTTACATACACATTCAGAAAATCAAAATGTAGAAAGGTACGCTAAAAATTAGGAAATTTTATTCCAGCTTTCATGGAGTAGCATTTAGTATGTTTTTCTTTGAGGATTGTGATCAGATTTGTTTGAGCCTTGTTAATATATGTCATGTTTTGCCTGAACTCAGGAAAAAAATATGCAAAATAAATCTGCCAGATCTTTCACTTTTGTGAGCAGCCTTGTCTGGATAGCTGAAATCTGCTCATTTCCAAGTGATTTCAGATTTTCTTGTGAGTATTTCACATAATGTTATGCATCAAATAAAAATTCAAAGTCTAGTTATACAGGACACATACCTCAAGAGGGACCATAATTTATTCCTACCCTTCAAATAGCAGGGAATATAGGGTGCTGTCAACTAACCCATTTCATTCAGAAAGAAGACTAGGAAGCAGTCAGCATTGCAGAAAGCTTCAGCAGAAAATTATGTAAGCAGAGCTACTGGTTTAAGATCTCTTTTTAAAGAATTTGACTTTCAGGTTCTCTCAGGAAACGGAACATCATGCAGCAGCAACATCACACAAGCAATTTTTATGGTAGTATCTATATATCTAAACTTCATGAGGCAACACTTCGTAACGCATTACTTTCAATAGCATAATACACTTCAGAGCTTGGCTGTGTACTTTTTTGACAGACAAAAATTCTTTTCCAAGCAAACGGATCTTTTTCCTCAGTTTTTGCTTTACATTTATGCCATCTTTTCTTTTATTTAATAACACAGTTCCTTCAGCATGAGCACAAAACTTTCCTACAATCCCTTCAAAACTTGCCTCTCCAATTATAGTAGTCAGTCACACTAGTAAGAAAACAGCAGATGAAATGCCATCTCTTAAAAATTGTATGGAAAGTGTTTACCTCCTTGCTAAGATGACATTTTTCAGCAGATCAATTTTTAACTTACTCCTACAAGGCCAAATTATTTATTATGTGTTTAAAATGATGCTGTCTTACTTAAGAAAAGACGCAAAAGTGGGTTTTTTTGAGGGCTTAGGGGTTTCTTGGTTTCCCTGTCCCATGGGCAGGGACACCTCACACTAGACCATGTCACTCAAGGCTCTGCCTAATCTGGCCTTGAACATTGCCAACATTAAGCAACTGTCAGGAGAAGAGCTATAATTGTAATGGGCAGTCTGGGGTTTGTAGGTTAGCAGAAATTTCTTTAGGATACAGAACATGTTTAAGAAGACTTCTCCTCTTTTTTCTTTTTCAAAGTTGTCTTTACTTTTTGTGTTCTTGTAAATAAGTCTCCAACAGAAAAGAAAATTACATAGCTCAGAATATAATTTTAGGAGCAGCATTATACAAGTGTGCACCCTGTATAGGGTTAATCTGCCTTTCACACTCCACACACCACATTTAGCTATAAATTCACCCTATTTTCTCTAATACAGCAGAAGATTTATTTTGCCACCTGTTTAGATGTTCAGTACTTTAATTTGCAAAAGCAATGAGCTGCAGAGTAACCGATTGCTTTAAGTAATACAGGGATGGAAATGGAATTTTCCGTTAGAACTTTAATTGTTCATTTGTTCAAGGCATAAGCTAGTGAATTGTGAAATAAAAACCTCAAAAATGATTGACCATAAGGCTAATACTGATTCCAAAACCCAGACTCAGAGTCTAAGATTTCATAATGTAAATAGGTTCTTTCAGGTTCAGTAAACAATTTGACTATTACCAAGCCTAGGCTCTGCTCTGATGAGTAAAGTGTAAAATGTGACCAGCCTAAAGAATCATTGCTGTCCATGTGCGGGTAACACCTACTCAGGCAGACTATAATATTTTTATGTTTTATTGCAGAAGAGCTTCCCACAGGAATAAATAACATGCCATTCCCATAGTGCAATGGTAGTAACCACTGATCAGCTAAATATCTCTTCTGCCTCTGCATCCAAAACCACTTTAGTAACACAGATTAATGTGTGCTAGCATTAGCTAAATTAGAGAACCCTGGCCAAGAAGACAGCAGGTCAGAGTATCAGGGATATTATTTTAAGGTTACAGGATCTGTAACATTCAAATTTGGCCTCTCTTTAATACTGATCCAAAAGGCTTCACTTTTAAGTCAATTGTAATTGCTCCTCAGTGTTACACTAATTATTGACATGCTGGCAGTGAAATTTTGATTTATTATCCTATTTTTCAAAATCAGAACCATAGGAGCTCCTGGTACTATTAATCCTAGGAGTTCTAGGGTAGAACACTCTGTGGATTATCAGGAAAAGTTCTGGCAAGTGTTTATGATATTGAGTGCGCAAAGCATTGAAACTGGTACTGGAAATGGAGTTATCCATGCCTATGAGACCTTACTGTACCACTCAGGCTGCAGATCTTTTAACATTTTGTTTAGAGCAATTGTAGAATTTGAATTGAAGCATTCACTCACCATCCACACTTAACGCATTGAGTAATTCACTCCACAGAGCAGATATGATGCTCACAGACAAGGTTCGCTTTAGAAGCCTATACAGTAGGTACACAATGAATGCACTTTGTAACATCTGGAAGTGGAAAACAGGATGATCCAAAACAGTGTTTGCCTTTTAGGCAATTTTAAACCACATCCATAATAAGGACATCCAATCAAGGTGACTAGACAAAATTCAATCCAAAATAAAACCTCTGAATAGAGCTGATGTGGGGCCCCAGCACCAGTGGATTCAACCTGCGATCTGCTACTACTCTGCCAAATTACTTGCTAATGTAGATACAGCCTTAGTCTTTCGAAGAAGGTTGTGAAACTGTATGAAAACAAATCAATCAAAGAAGTAACATCCTCAGCTCTTAATGATGAAGCTTATTGTCTTCTCAGGCTATTGTAGTCCATATTCCAGAGAATGGATCAACTCCTAGATTCCTATGCAAAATGTAAATGTAATTACAAGTTCATTTTGTTTACAGTTTTGATAAAGACTTAATAAGTGCTTACATGCTATTTTAGGAGAAACCAATACAGGATTTCTATACCTAATTCAATATGGAAATGGTAGACTTTTTGTCACCTGAGTTTTCATCCTAATTAAGGCTAATTCGTAATTAACAGAGAATGCCTTTGTCATAATAGTAAAATCAATGCAACAGACAGGAAGTCACATTTCAAGGGGGGGAAAAGAACAAACTGATTTCAGAACTACATATTTAAATTGTTATTGATGTCTGCACATTCATAATCCCCAAATCAAATGCTTTCCAAAATATTGCTTGATAATTAAATTAGATAAAATTATATTAACCATAAGATAGATTTATATATAAAATTCATCTTCTGTAAGAAGAAATTTTCAGGTACAGTGTGCATAGATTAGCTGTATAAACTTTTTAATTCAGCCCTATTATGTGTGCTACAAAAGGAAATATATCCCATCCCTTTTATTATGCCTCCAGTTAGTTTCCATGAGTCTGATATCTTCATTGGTGGCTGCTTCTCAGCCAGGGAGCTCTCAACAACATGACTGCCTGCAGCCTGTCACAATACCTGCCCTGCCTCCCACTCATTTATCTCTTATCCTCAGTTTCTATAGGTTATCTGATTATATATGTTGTCTGAAGTGTATATTCATGAAAGGATGCTAACAGTTTTCAGACTTGGGATTTTCAAGTGTTCAGCCGGGTCACCAACCACTTCATTCCTACCTAGTGCTGTGGTAATGTATTTTTCCACATGCTTTATATTGTGCCATTTTTCTAATTTTTATGTACTACAATAGTTGCAACTTCTTTGTGTCAGACTTGAGAATAGCTGAAATTTTGACAATGAATTAGAGAGTGATTAATTTTTTTGCTAAATTTCTAACAAAAGGCCAACCCTCAGCAGGTCAATTGTCTTTAGAGTAAAATAGGTTATAATCCATCAAACAGATTTCAGAACCCCATAAAGATAGGAGCACATGTGTATACTGACAAATTCATTATGTGGAAATTGTACGGATGATGGCATGAGAACATTTTGCTGTTCCCTTAGGTACCTTGTATGAAACATATTTGCAGCATTGTAGTTTGTCATATTTTACTGAATCTGTGATAATAAATAACAGTCATCTGGAAGTGAATACCACCAGCAATAGAAGCACAGAATGTTCACTCCCCATTACAATAGCAGGATTTGACAAGGCAAGGCAAAGGCTTGGATCAAGCAAGGATCAGCTGAAGAAATTAGCTTTGAAACGTCAAGTTTTATGTCACCTTCATCCCTTCATGCACTCCCAGAGGAAAGCCCAATCACACACAAGTTCTCTGCCCATTTCTCACACAAAGGGGACCCGAGTCCCAGGCTGGAAAGGAGCTGTGGCGTGTCCTTGCCAGGATTCTGTGCAAATGACTGAAAGATCTTGATTTGGGGGTATATCAATGCACTCATCCAGTCTATATGTAGTTCTAGTCTAATCATCAGACTCCCAAAAGTACTTTGTTTAGTATTAAGCAGAAAGAACCAACAGAGTATCCAACCACCAGCCTGGGGGTCCGCTGAAAATGCATAGTTCTTGAAAACAGAGTAATTCCACTGAGTAGCCCCAGAAAAGCCCTCAAAAATTAAGCTACTCACCAAGGGATGTATTCTATGATTCTAAGATTCTATGTTAGAAGTAATCAGTCCCTGTCTGGGGACTGTTAACCATTTGTCATTATTCTTAGATGTCACTAAAAATTCTGCTTACACACCTTGGTAGCCATATTGACTTGACCTAATACAGGTGCCTAACTTAAGTGTTAAGATTGCAGCAGCACAGATGTTCAAGAGAGCAATGAGCAATCACACTTGTGGGCCAGCTGCACACTGTACACTCCCTATGCACCTATTAGGTGCTTCAGTTAGGCGCTTCTTGTAGCTGTTTTCTCTGTTCTGGGCACTGTAATAAATTTCTTTCCTTAACTGCATAGGGAACGAGGGTCTGTCACTGCTGGTTAACAAATGGTCCAAACCATAAGTTAACCCTCATGGTAATGTGGCTGCTATGCAGGCCACTGCTGTTATTTGCACCTGTTGCAATGGGACAAACCCAAGTGTGTCGCTAATTATTCCCACTAACCCTGCAAACCATGAATGGCTCGTAGCAAATGGACTCAATTCCACAGCTAATTTTCAGCAGTTTTCTTCAATTAATGTTCAGCTTCCTTTTCTTTTCAAAATTCATAAAAGCCCATGAAAAATATAGCATGAAAAGATTATACAAACAGCAGCTGCACAGAACCATTTTAATTCTTTAGTAATTTTTATACAGTTCATTTCACTGACTTGAACTATTTAGAGCAAAAGTTTTTTCTGGAAAATCAGGCAACACTGTGGAGAAACACAATGGTAGTTAATAGGAAACAGACACAGGCACTCAGGTGGAGATCTAGATAATTGGCACTCAACTGTAATTCAAAATTATGTTGTAGCTAAAATGCAAACATTTCCCTAAAACCTAGCAACTATTTTTAGCTTTCTATTTAACTGCAATAATATCACCTATGTATGTTTTCTTCTAGCAAATTAGGTTTCAGTTAATAACAGACATTAAATCCATTTTACATGAAACTGTTAACTACGGGGTTTTTAATTGTTTCTTTCTTGGATGCCTTTTGAGATCTTTTGTTTGTTCATTCAGAGTCACTTTGAATCAAATGCATGCGGTACTCCTTGAAATGTGTGATAAAAAGCACCTGACAATTTCAAGAGGTTAAGTGGCCATGATCTGTGCACTATTTGTACTGCAGCTGACAAGAAGATGCAGTTTGACACAATATCTAATTTGTTGTGACATTCAAGTTTTAAGTGATGTTCAAGGAGATGGAAGTGCTGGCTCTGAACATATCCCAATGTGTGCTGGTCTTCTGTCTGTTAACTTGCTAATGAACCATGATTGGGTAAAGTAATGAAGAGTTTACAGAGAGCCCCAGGAAACCAATTTCCAATTTTGCAACCAGCAGGCTTTAACTTCACTGCAGCCTTTGCTAATTTTGTCTAGAAGTGGACTTGGATACTAAGTGCCATTTCTGCTTTGTGAATCAGACAGACTTTTCTAATCCCTGAATACATGCTAATGAATGTCTCTTCTTCAGATCCATTTCATTTCCATCTGTAGTTGTTAAAAATAAGCTGAATATCTAAAAAATTATCACTGAGAGAAATTAAATTATCATCAGTGAAAATCAGAGGAACTGTTAGGCTTGTGGAGAGAAGATTTTAATCTTCAGTCTGACCTGGGACCAACCATGAAAATACGTGTAAAATAAATACAGATGGTTAATTCTGAGGGGAAAAAAAAAAACACAATCCCAGTGTGAAAATCCTTTATATATGACTTCTGTGTGTGACTATAAGGAAACCATGCTTTTTCCCATCTTGCATACACACATCTCCATATACAGTCCATATAATCACATTTGATATAGAACCGTTTCTCTGGAGCCATCATCCTCAATGTTTGTCACACACAGCTACTGAAGGCAATTGGAAAGCAAATTAAAATAAGAGAGAAATCAAATGTCAAGAGAAAAAATAGATTTCTAAGGACAAGTTTGCTACACATCTCTCTGCTGAACAGAAGGATTTCTATATCCAGGCCCCTGTAATTGCAAATGCCACATTTGTTTTGTTTCTCCTCTTCTCAAAATATAATTTTAAAAACACAATTTAAAAAACAAAAAACAAAACGATAGAGTACGACATTGTAACAGGTATGTCTGTAAATAATAATGCAGAAACACTTCTGCACTATGCCTATAAAAATATCTGCAGAAGCAGTAGTGTCCATATTTCAGCAAATCTGTTAATTGAATTAACGCACTTCACCGAAATGTCAATTCAAATGCTACCCATCGTGAAGAAGGGAATTTTTTCCTCCGGTTTTCGTCTGATTCTGAAGTTGCAATTTAGAGAGCTTGCAATTTTATCAGCAATTGTAATCTCACAATTATTAAAAAAGCTTTGTCTACTTTATTCATGCTTGCATGAGTTCAGGTTGAGATGATCTAAAACTAGAGTACTACAAATTATTTTCTTAGTGAATGACACTATTGTATTGACAGAGGAATACTTTGGGATGTAATGATTAAAACAAGCATAAAAGTGAAATTATGTACTCCATGGACAACTGAGTGAGGAGAAAATTATAAAGAATTGTGTCAATAACTATGCAGTTTCTATGGCTGAATATGACTAGTACAGCTCTTATGAAGTCTGGGTGCTGCTTCCTCTTCTCTGTTTTAAAATGCACTTATATGTGGGGTGTACTTTAACATCTCAGAGCATCTCCAGATTAAATATTTGAGATAATAGCAACCTGTCTGCAAGTGATCATTGAAGGAGTTGTGCTACATAACTATCAGCAAAAAAAAAAGCTTTTTTTTTTTCTTTTTATTTAGTTCTGGAAAAATCAAAAAAAGCATTACCGGCAGAGCATCAATCTGGATTTCAGCCTCCAGTGTTATTATCTCAGTCAACTTTCTACTTATCTTAGCTGAGTGAGGAACTCAGTTATTTTAGGTCCTGTTGACAGTGAAGTGCACTGTTTTATTTATTAGCTATATGTGCTTATATGCATTTCAGTTCCACAACAAATTCTGATGGATCCATAAGCTACACATAACATTATTTATCGAATAAATCAAATTTCTGCTTTCTGTGGTTAAAATATGACCAGTATCTTCAGTAAACAACAGAAGCCTATTAGAGTCTCAATAATCAGAAGCTGTTAAGAGAAACACTGTTAGAAGTTATAGACAGTTTCTTCAGAAATTTTAAAATCTTAGGGAAGAACCCAGGAAGAGAATCCCACCAGCAAAACCAGGATTCCACAAGTCTGGGCACATGTTGTCTGAAATGAAATTTATTTTTTTTTTAACAGAAGTGTTATGGAGATCTTTCTATCATTAAATCTTCAAGCACATGCATAATGTAAATAACAATGAATTTGATATATTGAGAAATTCTAATGAGTACAGAGGTACCCCACAGAACAAGCGCTATAAATTCTTCACAGTGACATCTTCAGGCAAAAACCCAAAAAATTTTGTAATAAGCCTGAAGGTCAACACGCATCACCTTTATCTAAACTACAGAACTGAAATCAAGATCCAAGGCTGAAACACAAATTAAACTTTGGCAAAAGCTTTTGGAGGACTATTTAAGGACGGCAGCAAGCCAGAGTTGCAATAGGACTATATAACAAACGTACATCAGGCGTCAGATCTTGAATTTGCACAAGAAAATGAAATTCCATCAAAGAACTAATAAAAATGTGCCAGTTATACTGTTGATGACAGCAAAGGCTGAGTTTTAGATTGCACACCTTTGAAGGATCTCTTAGAGATTGAAAGTGTATACACCTTTAAGGATCACGTATGCATCACTTGTCTGACAGAACTTAGTCCCTGTGCAACAACAGAAGTGCCAGGCTAGTCCAGTGTTCAGCCCAATCTAGACTTTGTCTTCTGGCTCAGCTTCTTAGAATTTCATGCCATAACAACATCTCCACAAAGACATTATTGTGGCCTTTGAATATATAAAGAGGGCTTACAAAAAAAGGCAGAGAGAGGTCTTTTACAAAGCTTGTTGTGACAGAACAAGGGGCAATGGTTTTAAACAGAGAATACAATTAGCTGGGACATGAGGAAGGCAGTTTCTACAATGAAGGTGGTGAGGCACTGCCACAGGCTGCCCAGAGAAGTTGTGGATGCTCCATCCCTGAAAGTGTTGAAGGTCAGGGGCTTTGAGCAAAAGTTGTTGCTGCCCAAAGCTTAGTGGATTGGACTAGATGATCTAGGGAGTAGTGCCAGTTCTGCAACTCTCTGATGGAATGTGGCAATAGGCATGGCTTGGACTTGGCTGACAATGTTGTTAGCAAAGCCTTACTTGTTGAGGAAGGGTGGTCGATCAGAACAAATTGCAGCAATAACCCATTAAACAGAAAAAGAAACAAAAGATAGATGAAAAGGTCCATTCTGGTGGTGGCTCTAAGAACTTGCGAAAGAAAGGGAAAAGTTGCACATAAATCCTGTTAGTTTAGCAGTATAAGCCAAAGAAATAGGTGACAGCTGAAAGTAGAAGCAGCCACCAAAGAAAGCTCTGAGCCTACCACTACTTCAAGGGAATCTTACAGACAACTGCTTAGTGATCTGTGTGAAAGCAGCTCTGCAATAGGAGTGACCAGCTGTGACTAGGAGGAGGAAAGAGAAACGGTGTTTCTTGAACATTTAGGGTAGAGAAACACAGCAGAACCAATTCTATCAAGCACCAAGACCTCACAAACACCAGTGGCCCATGCATCCTTTTACTCTCATGCCAAACAGAAGAGATGCCTACTGCTGCCACTGCAGTAGACCCAGCTAGCTGTGCTGCAGGGACAAACAAGTCTTAATAGTGACTGGTGGGACACATGACTCTTATAAAAGGTCCAGGTAGGACTAGATTACAAGAGAGGTGAAAAACACAAAAATCCCAAGGAGACATAAACGGGCTTTAGGCACTGCTGCTGAAGAGAGACACCTTGTCTTAACTGAGCTCTCCAGACTGACTGAACAGCCAGAGTTCCTGAAAAACATGTGAGTTTTAAAGCTTCTTCAGACAGACATAAAGTTTTTAGAATCATAGAATAGTTAGGGTTGGAAAGAACCTTAAGATCATCTAGTTCCAACCCCGCTGCCATGGGCAGGGACACCTCACACTAAACCATATCACCCAAGGCGTCATCCAACCTGGACT
Organism: Pezoporus occidentalis; assembly: GCF_034315485.1. Lineage (NCBI taxonomy): Eukaryota > Metazoa > Chordata > Aves > Psittaciformes > Psittacidae > Pezoporus > Pezoporus occidentalis. Next base: position 1,338,163 of record NW_026914829.1, read on the forward strand.
TGAACACTGCCAGGGATGGAGCATTCACAACCTCCCTGGGCAACCTATTCCAGTGCCTCAGCACCCTAACAGGAAAGAACTTCTTCCTTATACCCAATCTAAACTTTCCCTGTTTAAGTTTTAACCCGTTACCCCTTGTCCTGTCACTACAGTCCCTAATGAACAGTCCCTCTCCAGCATCCCTATAGGCCCCCTTCAGATACTGGAAGGCTGCTATGAGGTTTCCACGCAGCCTTCTCTTCTCCAGGCTGAACAGCCCCAACTTTCTCAGCCTGTCTTCATACGGGAGGTGCTCCAGTCCCCTGATCATCCTCGTGGCCCACCTCTGGACTTTTTCCAACAGTTCCATGTCCTTTTATGTTACTATAACGCTGTACTACATGCGTAGGCTGTAAAAATAAAAGAACAGAGATGGGCAGAAGATTGAAACAAGGGAAACCTGAATCCCTCAGATTGGCTGTTATCTTTCAGATGAGCAAAATTAATCCATTTGTGTTAGGAGACTGTAGAAGACAAGCCCTTAGAGGAATAAACTTCTTCAGAAAACAGACTTGTGCAATAATTTTCTTTGTGTGAATGAAATTGATTCAGGTTATTAATAGTTGCATAATGAAAGTCTCACTATTTCTGTTTAGAACTCACTGCATTTTATACGATTTTGTAAAAAACAAAAAACAGAGTGAGACCATATTGTATAGAATTGCAAAGCCACTAATTGAAAATGTATTACGAAAAGGAATGCATGGCTGAGATACTTTATTCAGTCCAGTAACAGATTCAATGACCTTTGCAGCAATAGCTCTCTATTATCTACATTGTATTACTTGGTAAATTTAGCAGAAAGAAGGGGATGTGAAAATATGAACACAAGAAATATGAAAATAATGAAACTTTAATGTAGCACAAAAAGTGTGACAGATGTAACACCACAAAGAGTCATTAAATACTTCCCAGTCCATCTCTTTTTATCTCTCTCATCCTGTCACTATCAATTATTCCTAACGTTTCTCCTTGTTCTTGCTAGACTTAAGGAAGCAAAATTAATTTATGGTTTTTGCTTGTAATCTCTCCATCTAAACTGGCTACTGACATTTCAAGACACTGAACCATGTGATACAAAATGTCTTGTAGTGAAGGAAAGGGTAATCATTTTACAAGGTAAGACATGGGTCATTCTAGTACTTGTTTGTTTCTAGTGCTCAAATCTTAAAAAGAAACATGTCTAAACAGTAACAATGGTTACAGTTCTTAGCTAACCACCTTATCTTATATTTACTTCTTGGTTTCAGGCCCACAGAATATTCCAGCAGAACTTATATTAGTGTTTTTAGCATGGATCAATGCAGATGAAAGAGCGCCCTAAGCAGAACTCTTTTGTCTTTGTCAGATGTGGATAACCAACTAATACACTTAAAATAAAATTACACTGATATAGCCTGATCTTATTAGGTTTAGTTAAAGTAATAACTGCTATTAAGTCTTTAAGACCTAATTTAAAGTTGCAATCACCTATAAAGATGTGCTGAATTCACCTGAAGCAATATTTTATATGCTAAACTGAAGTAGTCCAGTATATAGAATGAAACCATTTTTTTCTTTTTCATAAATATAAGCTGCTTATTCTGCAAAGTAATGCCAAAACTAAATTATTACTTAATTCTAGTCATTCTTCTCAGTTCAAAATATTTCTAATAAACATAACCCATGATAAAATATACAGTAATAAGTAAAACATTAACACAACCATTTTCATTATAGAGATCCAGGCTATTCCAGGCAAATTTGTTGCAATATTTAAAGGGATGCATTATGCATTGGGCCATGTAAGATTACTATTAGTCTTATTTCTACACTGGGACAGAAGCATTGCTTTCTACAGATTGGCAGGCTCAGCTGTAGATATTAGGGCCTTTTTTCTACATCTGTTTAAAATATACCCCTACAGTAGCCATTAAAATCAGATTTAAGAGTGCATTACAAAACAATGAGGAACATTTTATTAGCTAATCTTAAAAATAAATAACATCATAAATCAATAAATATTTTTCATATGCTTTACATTTTAAATGCCCATAACAGTCTATTTTTAATAATTTTTTATATAATTAGAATGAATTTGATTAGTTCTATGTGAAGTAAATATTAGCATATTGGAAAATATATTCCAATAAAATTCTATTCTACAAAATACAAAAGTCGCTTGTACCCTATTCAGAGCACAAAGTTATATACATGATTAAATACCTTTACAATACAGAAGCTGCAAGATTATGAAGAATCAGAAAGATTCATGGAATCTACTCCTTAGGCAAACTTGAGATATATAAGAAATCAATGATGCCTGTTGCCTATTTCAACTAGAATGAGATCCTAGATATTTTCAGTTTACAGGTGGGGATTTCACCATGCAAAGTAAATCTCTGCTGATGAGAGACAAATTGGCTATTTTCAGTAGCAATTGCACAAGACATTTTAAATTAAGCCAGCAAAAATTCTGGCCATTCCTGGCAGAACTGCTCCAAAATACGAGCATGCCAATGAAATTGGCATCCCAATGAAATCCTTCTCATTATGTTTCCCCAACTCATGTGTTGGAACTTTCCTCAACTTCCCCACTCAGACAGCAAGCCTGGGAACTAATAAAGTGGCCAAGATAGCAACACAACCTATTTGAAAGTACAATGTTAGAGGTTTCTCTGTTGCCTTGAGAAATGGAGAGGACAGAACATTCTCCCAGCAAAGGCTACAGCCTTTATTTGTTAGCATCTCCTGTGATTTACCAAATGCAGGTTTCTATCTAACCTGGGAGATAATAGAAGTCAACAAGGTATTTTATGGATATGGGCCTGTGACCTGCACGTTTGGTTTAATTACAGCTCTGAGAGCCAAGATCGGAGAAATCCTTTTTAAAAAGATGATAGTGTTTTTTACATACAGGGCAAGCATGTACAAAGGAAGAGCAGTAGATGTTTGTGCTGGCTTCAGTCAGACTTCTGACTTGCTGAGAGAACCTTGGGATCCTGATGGACACAAAGTTCACCATTAATTGTTAATGTACCCTCACAGCAAAGAAGTCCAACATTTTCTTGGCCTGTGTTAGGAAGAGCGTTGCCAGCAGATCAAGAAAGGTGATTCTTCCCCTCTACTCAGCAAAGTTAAGGCCATATCTGGTATGTGGTTTTCATTTCTGGGCTCCTTAGAGTAACAGATATAGATGTCCTAGAGCAAGTCCAGTGAAGGGTCATGAAGATGATTAAGGTATTAGAGCATTTATAATAACAAGAAGAGGGTGAGAGCACTATGGTTATTCAGCCTTGAGAAGGCTCAGAAGGGGATCTTATAAACATGTACAAATGCCAGACGGAAGCAGTAAAGCAATCACAGCCATATTCTTCCCAGTGGTATCCACTGACAGGACAAGAGGCAATTCATTTAAACTTTAGAAAATGCATTTTTTACTGTAAAGATGACTGAACACTGGAACAGTTTTCCAGAGAGGTTGTGGAGTCTTAGTTCTTCTTAGAGATATTCAAAATCTGACTTGCCTTGTCCCTGAGCAACCTCCTCTACTTAACCTGATCCTGTTTAGACTGGACAATCTCCAGGTCTCTTCCAACCTCAATAATAGTGTGATTCTGTAAGAGTCTCAATTTTCTGGGCAGAGGCCAAATATTAGTCCTTTTTTAAGATGTGGCAGAAGAATATTTGTGCTCTTCAGTAAAATGATTATTACAGTAATTCTTTTTCATACAAATAGTTTGAGTCTCCAGTTCTGTAGATAACATTATTTAGCGTTACTCTAAGATATACAACATTCACCTGAATACTTAACCAACAGAAAAGAGGATCATACCACCTGAGATTTTAACAGGTAATATTTCAATAGGGATTATCTATTCTTGAACCATGTTGAATGTAATTTAATATTTCTAACTAGGACTACTTTTTACCTTCATTCCATGAAGAATGACGCTTCATAGATTATGTCAGTAACATATACTATAAAGTAAGTTTGGTGAATGCCTAATATATGTGTTCTTGAGAAGTTCTTATGGCTTGAGGGAGGACAATTTCTGGCAACATCCCTACAAGACAATTTTTAGGTAATTATAATTAATAATATGGTGTTCAAGTCCATGTCCTGAATAGGAATTACAAAGTCAGACACCCCATTGTTTGATCTTGCCAAGTGATATGGAATTCAGTTTGAGGTTGACACACATAAACTTAGGTTGAAGTTACCATGCATAAATTCAGGGGCCTGCAGCTGACTGGAACACAAAGAGTAAGTTTCAGTTGCATAAACAAAAGCTGCATCTATATTAGGAAGTACTGGGATATGATAGAAGAAAACACTAGGTGCAGAGGACTGGACTTCCAAATGTTTTTCAGGGGACTTTTTCAGACTAGCTTTAATTTAATTCCAAGGAAGACGCTCCTGCCGGCAGCTAGGACATAATAAATGCACTCTGGATGTGCAAGCTTTCTAGTTTAACTTCAGAGAAAAGTCATGTCAATGTGATCCAAGATTGCTGTGTGACGTGAACCAAAGCATTGAAGATCAGAATGGTAGGAGATTTGTTTCAAAAGAGGATTCTTCATGTAAACTAAATTGCTAATGTAGACAGATCCCTACTGATGCTTGAAATGTGCTTTTGCCTTCAGATGCTGTTTCAGAAGGACATGAATCTCTCACAGGTCCTGTATCACATTTAACAACCTCATGTCTTGTACACCCAAGGACATCAAGGGAGCATCCACATGCATCTTTCATGGAAACTGAGCACCTCTTAGGTTCTTACTGTGGACAACTGCATCTTGGGAACATCCAGGATTGACTAGCCTCCACTGACTAAAATGCCATTTTAAAACACTGAGAACGTTTTTAGAAACAAGTGGATGCTTACATTTAGGTATCATAATCTTGAACTGAATCCAACTTATTGTATTCCCCTCTAGTGAGCACTCTGTTATGTCCCCTGGTCTGACACCCTATTTCAGATTACTAATTTTGGGGGTCAGACATCTTTAATGCAACAAATGGGCCCCAACAGTTGGAGCTTTCCCCTCCTTATCACTTCAACAAATCTTTGTTTCACACTTTCTTCTTCTGATCACTCAATTTCAAATATGGTCCCATCAGGAGGTCATAAATTTCATCATCAGGAGTACAAATCTGAACTGACTAGACAGTTTTTTTGATGATCCACCTTTCCTCAGGATGAAGGATGCTTTAAAACTTGCCTGGCTTGAGCAATCTGAGAGTTTTCTTGCCCTTACGTATCAGCTGGAGGTTGCATAAGACCACCTACATTAGGCACAGTTTCCTCAGTCATCTTAGAGTAACAACATGACATAAAAGTAGTCTCAACATAAAAGCTGATAAAGCTGTCCACACTATCTATCTTGCTGCTGTTGCCTGCTTCGCTGCCTGTGGGGCTCTCTTCCTTTCTCTTGAGAGGATGATAAGCATTGACATACTCATGCTGTGTAGTGGATTGACTTTGGCTACCCCACCAGCTGCCCACCAAGCTATTCTATCACTCCTCCTGCATCAACAACTCAAGGGCAGAAAATACAAAAAGCTTGTGATTTGAAATAGGGACAGGAACATAACTTACTGATTACCATCACAGGCAAAACAGACTCAGCTTGGAGATATTGATTTAATTTATTGCTGGTTAAAAACAGAGTAGGCTAGTGAGAAATCAGAGTGAATTTAAAACAAACAGTCAAAAAAAAAAACAAACAAAAACTTCCCTACTTCCCTGCAGTCCTCTCTTCTTCCGAGGCTTAACTTCACTCCCAAATTCTTTACCTCTTCTCCCTGGGCAGTGGAAAGGGACAGGAATGGGGGTTATGATCACTTCATTATGTGTTGTTTCTGCTGCTCCTTTCTTCCTCACACTTTTATGCTGCTCCAGCATGGAGTCCCTCCCACAGGAGACAATTCTTCATGAGCTTCTCCAATGTGAGTCTTCACAAACTGTTTCAGTGTGGGTCCTTTGCATGGGAGACAGTCATTTAGGAACGGACTGCTCAAGCATAGGTCCCCCATAAGACCTGTCAGGGGTCTTCTCCACTGTGGGCTCTCCATTCTTCACTGACCTTAGTGTCCTCAGAGCTGTTTCTCTCATGTATCCTCATTCTTCATCACCTGCTGTTGTGCAGCATTTTTTATGCTTTCTTAAATATGTTAACACAGAGGTGCTACCAGCGCCACTGTTACGGTCATGTTTGGCCAGAAGCTGGTCCATCTTGAAGTCAGTTGGCATGGGCTCTGCACAATATAGGGGCAGCTTCTAGCATCTTCTCACAGAAGCCACCCCTGCAGCCCTCCTCCTGCTAGCAAATCCTTACCACACAAACCAAATACAAACTGAAATCTATGAGTCTTCCTGAAAGTGATGATTGGGCTTTTGCCAAGTTGAAAGCAATATCCAGCTCAGCTCTCCAGGATGTCTCTGCTAGAAAGGGTTGAGCTAGACCTGTCTCTGATGGTGTGATAGAAGCACATAGATTTGAGGCAAATCTACATGGAATTTTTTCTTACACCGATAGCCTGGAAGAACAGAGTGGGTTTAGATTTAAAAAATAAATAAATAAATAAATAAAAAGACCAGATTATTTTTTTTATATGAACTAGTGTAGATCTTAAGGAAAAAAAATGCTCAAACGAGTTGTATCAAGTAAAACCTGAATAGCTTGTGATTTTATACCATGCTGCCTTTGGATACTATATGCTTGCCCCATGGACCTTTACTTGCTGACTTGGCTTCAGCTGTCTAACTCAAAGATTTTCTGAGATGCAGCAAAATCTTCTCAATCTCCTCTGATCTATGGAATACTTTTTCATTCTCCATGGCTACCAAAGCCTTTCCGTCCCCTCCCTTCTTCCAGTAATCTGTCAGTGTGTGTACTAACTGCAACCCCCCACCTCATTGCTGTGCTTCTCTGATTGCTTCTCTTCATGTCATGCAGTTCTTGGTACCTTCTCTCCTTGAGCAGCTGCTGAAGGAAAGAGCAACCACCCCTCCCCAAGAGGCTTCTGTCCTAGCCGGTACTGCTTCTTAGAGGAACACTGCATGAAAGCTGAGAATAAAGTATATACACCTTCTGCCAAAGATTTTTTTCTAGGACTTTTTTTCCTTTCCAATCTTCCTTATTATTTTGAATCTTTGTATCAGTGTGGGTGCCTAGCAGCTTCTAACCTCTGCAGCACTACAGCTAGAGTCAGTTCCACCTGTTCAAGTCAGAAACTAACACAGGACGATGTTTTATGCCACAAAATAATGAACATCCATCACTAGATGGCTGGCATTTGGGGTTTTTTATTAGATGGCAATGAACTAAGAAATGTAAAATGAGAGTTTTAGTACCAACTCCAGACAGATAACTAACGAACAGGGATAACATACAAATACTAGCTTTCTCGAAGTTACAAATGGTCTATAAATAAAATCAACAGTCACATGCTGCACTGAAGCAAAAATCGGTAAACAATTTGCTGAGTGCTATCTACCTGATAGGCAAAAAGAGGCATTTAAAATGAAATAACAATATGGTTCATTAAAAAAGAAATCTCAGAATGTTTAAAATGCCATTATAACTGTGGATAAGCATGAAATCCATTTACGAATATATCAAACACTTGCACAATTTATTTTTCTCTTTGAAGATATTAGGAGCTAACAATTAGATTTAAAATTCAGATTCTAAAAAAACTGTGGACTTCTTTTCCGTGAGATCCTGAGACAGCACTGGAGGGGGTTGTTACATTCCCAGTGAAGAACTAGGTTGCTTTACAGAAGGAGGAGTACATACTATCAGGGCACAGCAGAAGTCATCATCTCCTTTGGGTCAGGTGCCAGGAACTGCAGGTAGACCCCACTGAGGATCTGTCAGGACAAGCAGGGCCCGTCCCACTGCATCAGCCAGGAGCAGGGCAGCCAGGGACATCAGGGTCATGGAGCAACTCCCTAGGGACTGGGCTGGGCAGAAGCTGGACTGGGATGTGGGCCTGGGGGCTGTAAGTAGGTCCAGCTCTGTGAGGCCCATGACCTGGCAGGGCAGGGCTGTGGGAAGCTGCAGACCAGCCCTGCTGTGGCATCACTGGGACAGGGGCTGATGGTCCCCGTGGCTGGAGTCTTGTGCTATGGGCAGTTAAGCGACTGGGCAGGGACAGCCAGAGCTGGCAGTGCCATCAGGACCCAGACACGTAGTGGAGTAACAGAATCATGAACCCTGACTGTTCTGGCTGGTCAGAGAAACTGATAAAGGAAATAAACCAGAGGCTTAACATTTAAAAGTTCAAGACAGGCAAAATTAAAAAAACACACTTCTTAGTAAAACGATTAATGGTAGAAGCTGTGTTCAAGGACCTGAATGATTATTATGACAGCTGTGAAAAACAAACAGTTTGTGAGTGCAGTAAGGTTTGGTACACATGCTAATGCACCAGAAGTTGTAAAAAAAGATCCTGAAGGTTTCTAAAGGGAAGCAACATAAAACAGATTGCAGTTGTTTGCAAATTTATGTCAGGCCAGTAAATGTTAGATATGAATGGTACCAAGCAATATATAAAGTTTAAGAATACATATTACTGGGAAAACTGGACCAAAATAGAGAAGTCTGTAAAATCCTATGTAAGAGAGTGAATTTTCATTTTCCTACATTAGTAAGGAACTCATAAAGATGGTCTCTGTACAGAAAGAGTTAATTATTGTGGATATTTTCTCTGCTTGACCCCTGGAGATTTCACCTGAGTTAGAAACCTGAATTAAACAAAGCATTTATGCTGAACTTCACCAAAAAAGTCAGAAGACAACAGTAGCTTCATCCTATCCTGACTGTAAAATTCGCCAGTTAATAAGAAACTGAAAAACGGAGATTTCCATCAACTTGTAAACATTAAAATTGTCAAAAGACAAACAACAATACCAAAGGGTCATAAGACCCAGCAGAGAAAAATCACTACCACTAAGACCTTTTCTGCTTAGCAAAGCAGTTAAACACATGCTTAAATATGAACAAAAGTTTTGTTGCAAAAAAATATCTGCATTTTTTCCATGATTGTGCACATACTCTGGGCGCACTCTGAGCTGATGACTTTTCCCAAAAATTAATGAGACTGTTGTCAAAGCTCCTATTAATTCAGTGGATGTAAATCAGCAGATAGGAACTGTGAATATCCACGTACTATCTGAGAAACTTAATGAAAAGTTATCTTTTCTGGTCTTTTTCCCTTTTGCTCGATTTTTTACATGAAGTATGAATAATACTATTGTATAGCAGACTGACTAATGCAGAATGCAGTTTTTTCTGTTAATATTCATAATCTTCCCATGGCAACTGCTGTATGGGTTACAGTGTCCTGTGCTACTGAAATGTATGCCAAATAGTTTAATACCCTAAGATTTTCTTCACTTGTAATGCAAAAACTATTTTAGTGTTGTTGAGTATGTCTTATCCTAGTGAATGTAATTTTTTTAAACAACTAATGAAAAAAACACAGTCCTAAGAATCCTGAAACAAAGAAGTTCTAAGGAGTGAAGGTTTGATTTGGTTTCCAGAAGTCTCCTCACAAACGTATGACTTGCTGTTTAAAATTTTAAAATCTATTTTCATCTTTTCCCAGTGTAACATGTAAGAAAAAAAAAAAAACCACAACTTTTTGGGAGATCTACAACTTCAGATATGTACAAACCAACAGCAGATTGCTCTGTTAGCATGAGAGACTGAGGTACTAAAGCCAAGATCTTAAAATACTCCATCACTAAGAGTAAGATCCACTTTCCCTAATCTGTAGGTGCTTCATTAGCCAGTCTCTATATAAGTTCTCTATGCATTTAATGAGGAGGAGGGTATTCCTCATGGTCATCAAAGCAAAATCTGACTGGAGATCTCCATTGGAAATTAAGCAGTATTTCTAACAGCATGGCATCCTATTCATAATCCTTGAGCAGTTATTTCAGTCCTGACTTGAGAGATGGCAAAGAATGGAATGGACTACAGAGTATTCTTTCACATTTTGAAGGTACCCAACATGATACCAGATAAAAAGATAAGTGACATGACAATAAGATTTCAGAGAAAGTCAGAACAAGAAGACCTGTTTTAAATCAGAGGAGATCTTGCCTCACACAGTAAGGTGGCTTATTTTGAGCTGACCAAGAGGAGTCAACCCTGCCTGAGATTACTTTGGCTGTCCATTTTATTCCTACAAGATGAATAGGTGGAAAAGAATGGGAATTTGGCTATCAGGAAAACAGTATCAGAAAGTTCATATTTAAAAAATACAAGCAAGAGCTACCCTAGGATTCAAACTGGTTTTAACCTTAGTCAGGGCATGTGTGTGCTGGAAGGCTTTGCATGTGGAGGAAATTATTTGACAAGCATAAAAAATGGGAAAAGAATCCAGAGATCCCTGTGTTAAATACAAACTGACAGCATCCCTCAGACTGTAGGTTTGAATTAGCCTTTAGTCCCTTATAAAAATGCACCAGTTTTTGTATGTTGTTCTGAAGCAGAATGTTTACATATCTTAGTTCACCCACCATCAGAGTAAAAAGGTAGAGAATAACTTGCAGAACAGCTATAATTCAAAAACATATCTTGGATCTTGAACCAGTTTGGTATTTGTAGCATGAGTTTTCATTGTAGTAAACTAACAGTCAACTGGCTGTAAAGTATATTAGCAAGCAATAAAATTTGCTGTGTAGACATCTGAGGTAAATTATTCCATTGTTAACAATCCTGTTTACTCCTGTATCCTCATTACTGTCAATACTTTTTGTTACATTCTAAGGCCTTAAAATTCTGCACTTTGTTTCTGTACTAACTTCTGCTGAAAAAGAAAGATTTTTTTGACAGCTGCAGCTGTATACTTTAGGAAAAACAATGACAAGAATCCTGGAAGTCTGGAAGATACTTTGAAGTTTCAGAGGATGTGAAACCCATTTACTCTCCTGTATGTGTGTGTGTGTATGTCATTCACGAAAGCTGTAGGAACTGCTTTGACTAAACCATTCTTAGCTCAGCAAATCCCCACCAAATCTAAGGAAAGAGTCCAAGAGAATCTGGTCTGCATTCCATCCAAATATCCTCAGGATCCATTCCCCTAATGCAATTTAACAAATCTACCCTTATGGTATGGTGGTCTGTTTCATACGGTTCTCTCTCTTGACAGTACAGTTAAGACATGGATATGCCTAGTTAGACTGCAACATCTGTCTTGTGACACATACTCTCAAGTAAGATTATCTCAGTTTACCTTATCTGGTGTCTACAAGCATTAGCTCTAAAGAAACTTTTCATCCCATCTGCTGGCATGGCTTTTGGATTAAAGAGGAAGATAGATACACAGAATGGTAATGCCAAACAGCTGAAATCCTGAGGATACCACATCCCAGAAGATGCCTACTGAAACGCTTGTCAGGAAAGCTCACATCAATAATGGTAATTTACTTGAGTAAACATCAATGGAATCAATGGGCCTCATTTGGGACAGAACTAAGCTTTGAAAAGCCAGATATTTCACAGGAAGGAAACCCTCCATTTTAGTCACTTCTGATGGTGGATCCCACTTCTAATGCTATCACCTAGCACTGGGTAGGGGGAAGGGGGGAAGAGCACTAGTATGTATTTTCTTCCACTCTTGCGATCTGTGTTCATGAATGCAGTGTGAAATGTTTTTAAGAAAATGAATGTATGTTTTCATAACACTTAGACATTCCCATTAACAAATTTTTATAGTGATTAAGTTAGAGTGGCTCAGAAACGGAAACAGAACTAAATCATCAGCCAGTAGGAGTCAGTGGCTCAATGACTTCATTAGAATTGGTTGCTTATCACTAGTTGAGATACAGAATTTTATTCATTTTCTGTTTCTCGGTTTAGTGTAAGTTTAATGCAGGAACACTGTCCAAGCTGCATTAGCAGTTATTGTCCTTTCTTCTTGTGCTGGGTTACCCCCAGCCACCAGCCTGCTGCCCTCCCATGTGCTCACTCACTTCCTCTCCTCAACAGGATGGGGAGAAAATAGGATGAAAAAGCTCATGAGTTGAAATAAATATGGGGAGATTGCTTATCAGTTGCCATCACAGTAAAAACAGACTCAGCTTGGGGGAAAGTAACTTAATTTATTGTCAATTAAAACAGGTTTGGGTAGTGAGAAACAAAGATAAATTTTAAAACACCACCTTCTCCCTTCTTTTCTGATGTTGTTCACACTGCTGTTTCTCTCTAATTTTCCTCCTTTCTCCCATGCTCATGAGGGATTTTATATCCTTTCTTAGATATGTTACCATGGAGGCACCACCATCTTGTTTAAGGGACTTAGCTTTGTCTCACAGTGTGTTCACTGGACCCGGCCTGAAACCAGTTGTGTCCAGCATGGGCAGCTCCAGCTTCTCCTCAAGAGGCCATGCCTGCAGTCCCCTGCTAGCAAAGCCTTGCCAGCTGCACTCAACACAATTATGCACTATGTTTTTCTTTCCTTTTGATGTTAGTGTTATCATTTACAGTTTGCTTACCTTTTCTTAACTTAAATGACTAATGTTCTTCTAAGAGGAAAGTTAGCCATTTGCATCCATTTCAACTTTAAAGAGTACACAGCTTTCTAAGATGTGGTACAAAGATGGTCAGGGACCTAAAATATATGACCTTGAAAGAGATGTGAAGAGATGTCATCTTATTTAGTCTTGTGAAGAGAAAATTAAGTGATGATTTGATATCTGCCTGCAACTATTTGAAAAGCAGTGCAAAACATAAGAGACTCAACCTCTTCCCAGTACTCTCAGGTAACAGGGACATAAACTTGTGGCTTGGAAAGTATTGGTTGGACTTAAGGAAGCAAATTTTCACCATTAGCATAGTGCAGTATTCAAATGTGTTGCCTAGAGAGACTGTGAAACTGCCAAGTTCATTACTCTGCTAGACAAAGTCAAAGCTTACCTCATCTAATATTGATAAACTGCCTCATGAGGGAGGCTGGACTGCTTGACATACAGAGGTCCCTTCTGACAAACATTTCTATAATTGTGTGATTCTCATTTTTCACCCTTTCACCCCTTCATTGATCCAAATAGCTAGTGTTAGATCTTGCAAAGCCATTAATACATTCAAAGACTGAGTGAAAAACACAATGATTTTGCTTAGTCCATTCTATTCAAGTAGACCTCTGCTTGCTTTCTACTACAGAGCCTTTATCAGTTCTATTTGTGAAAGTTATTATTTTGGGAAAGACTACAGAACTATGTACTCATGGATGAAAAGGGTTCTGTAACTGTTACTCTATACCTCTTACTTTTAAAAGTGTATATATACTATGAGGATTTTCCTGAGATGGTAAAACATCAGACTGCTGACTGCAACTATCTACATACCAAATATTCGACTTCCAGCAAGTACTTATCCCTAGACAGAGCTTCTGTATCTGCTCATAAACTTCACTGCTGAACTGTGAGTAATGTTTCTCATCTGGTTTGCTGTAATCTCGACTATCTCACGCTTTAGCAGGTCATCTGCAGTTCTTTCACCCCAGTGAAAGAAATAATCTCTAAATTCCTAGTGCTCTGCAAAGTGCATGTAGCCGTACAACTGCCTGTTGAGAATGTTCCCTCACCCATACAAAAGTTCAGATATGGTTTGGGGTTTATTTGGAAGAGTGCTAGTTGGCCCTAGGCCAAAATCATGCCAGGGACTGCATGCTGCAAACCTGGATACATGTGCTCTCAGTCTTATTCTCTAACTCTCCTCATCTTAGTATTACAGATGCAGCCACAGGGACTATTTATGCTAGGTACTGTGCTGTATTGATATATCTTTAACATTTCCCTCTGAAGTTCCTATAAATTAAGAAAAACTTCTTAATTCTTATAATTCTGATGGATTTCTGAACATATTAATTGTGTTTAGAAGCTATATTTTTCAGAGCATAGTACTACTATTAAGTAGTGCAGGGACAGGTTTTGATAATTAAATAAGCCTGAAGTTTTTTTATGTCTTTTATTGTTACCTCAGTTCTATTCTGATATCTTTCCATCTTAGGACATAGAGAAAAGAAACATTAAGTGCAGAAAAGTGGATGTTTATTCAGTTAGAATCTATTTCACAGAAACATCCCCTGCTTCATTTCAGGATTGTGGATATCACAAAATAAAAGCTATACTGTTATAACAAGACAGCTTCTAGGAGACTGCAAAAGAATGCTCATGGACTGTCTGCACTGTCATGAAATAGTCTGAAGGCTGGTAGAAGATTTCAGCTACTCTCTGTATGAACTATGTTTAAACAGCTGTTTAAAGTTCTCCATCTTGCCTGCAGTGGATACATACACAGGCACTTGAAGTTAAGAAAAAAGGTTTTTTCTGGTGCTTTTGATTGATTGCCACAGCCACTTGTCCCATTAAGATGTCTTTGTAAGAAATATGCTGTTACTTAATCTTGCTTTGGAAAAGCTGGAGATCAACAGAAGACCTCTGACAACCTAAAAAATGTAATTTAGAGGCAAATATCTTTGTTTAATTTAGGTCCCTTTGTGTCTGAGTACCAACATAAGATTTTTCAACTGATACAAGCAGAAACCAAATAACAATGCATTTTCACCTGAAACTTATAGAGTAAGGTGAATTTTAATTGACAAAGCAGAACAGAAGCACGTTATACTATGAATAACCTTTATGGTTTCATTAAGTTGCTCTATCTCTAAATTTCACAAAAGCTAATCCTGTTTTAGAAAGACAGATATTTAATTATTTGTATTTATCTTTCTGATCTTATTGCAGAATTTTACCTTACCTCTGCTGATAAATATGTAGAGTATACACGTAAAAAAAGGAGCAATATATTTTTATACTAATTGAAGATAACCAATGACTAACAAAGCAGGCTGGACCAGTGCTGCCTTGTGTTTTAATAAAAAAGCGCTCACCTTTTAATTTCATTAATATGAAACCACTATTAAGAAGTTAGATCTTAAATTATTGATATTTTCTATCTTCTAACTTTAGAAAAGTATTCTTACCTTAGCTGATAAAGTGAAGAATGAATTCTCATCACTTCACAATGCATAGGTACCAGAAAATGTGCAGCCCTGAATTACAATGACATACAGTCTCCTCTGAATCATTGTATGGTGTATCATCAAATGTCATGCAGTAACTCCTTTTTGCTTCAGGGGATCATTGCTCACCCGTATAATTAAAGGAACCCTTAAAGCTGGTGTTTCTGGAATGGAAAAAGCTAAATTTATTCACGATAATTGACTGTTTTAGTGAAAGCTGGGTGTCATTATAAACAGATAGTTCATAGCTCATTTGTAAAAGAAATATGAAAATATTGCTTGGCTGCTGGAATATATCTGTATTTTCTGCAGCCAAGTGTTGGGGCAGGAAAGAGTAAAACTTCCTTATTAATTACTGTATTTTTTGCAATATCCTTTAGCAAACTCAGCACAGCAGATCCACTGCAATGGGCATTTCAGCCCATCTATAGAACAGGCTGATGTCTTGCTCCTTGAAGATCACACTGGCCTTTGACTCCCACAAACTCTGGCAGACTTCCCTGATACACTGCGGAAATTCTGTAGAAATGTAGGTTTAGCAAGCATATCTTGACTGTGAATTCAAATACAGATAAGCAGGTATAAGTTCGTAACATTTTCTGATAACCTGGAGCCATTAATGAAAATAGCAATTGACACAGCACCATAACAGAAAGAGCTGAAGAGTGTGTACTTTGTACAAGTACACTTTGCAGGCCTTATGTACTATCAGAATTCTAGGAAGCATGTTACCATCACCAATGAACTACTCAGGACTCTAAAGGGAAGCAACACAACAAATGAGATAGCTGCCTAGTTGAACTCACCTGGAGAAAATTATTGGAGATAAGACTAATGGGATGACCCCACTCTGCATCCAGACTAGGTGTTTTGGCTGACTGTCAATCTAGAGTCTGGATTACTGACAGAAATATTAGTCCTTTCAAGTCTTGCAAATGTCAACAAAAAGCCCAATTTTCCAGATTGCTTCTTTTCCTCTATTTCTCTTTATCTGTTTTGTTAGAGCAAGATAATTGTGAAACTTAAGAGTGGGTTAAACATCCTCCATTAAGAGCTGTATGACAAATCAGAGAACTGTAATGGAGATGTCTTACATAAAGGCTTTTTCCTTTCCAATAAATGGGGAATTGAAAGTAGCTTTTTACACTGGGATTTATCATCCAAACTTCAATTTATTGAGAGTAATACACTAATACTGCTAGATTTAAAAGCAAGAAAGCAATTCAATTTCACTGTGCTGGGAACAGCAGGCAATATTACTGTTATCTGTTGAAGAGAGCTCAAGGTATTCTCAGCCTTTCAGTTTTCCTGTTTTTCAACTGTTTCCCCAGATTTTAAGCATACTCTTGCTTGTGGAACTCTCCAGCTATAACAGAGGTGGACCTAACTTTTCTTGCCCTGCCCTTCTTCTAATTTAGGTCAAGTTTCTCCTTTTTTCTCAAATTTTCTGCATTCAGTTTGTGTCTAGGGATTTTTGGACAAACGGAAGTAAAAAGGATCTTCCTTTTAGTAGAACAACAGAATTCAAAGTTTTGTTCATATTTTCTTTCTGGACTAAAGAGACTTGAGGGACAGAAAAGGTGTTTCTTGCCAGTCGCATATCTTTGTTATGTCTCCCACATTATCAATTTGATTTCTAGAGCATTGCTGCAGTCTACCCCCTTATATTTGTATCATCTGCTTTGCCTGGAATCTTACAATAGCAGATATCTTTAACAATATTTAGGCTATTTTCTATTGGAGAAGGTTTGAATAACCAAGAGCTACAATTACAGTAAACAACAGTACACAGAATTACATCTTATACTAACACATATTTGTATCTATATGACGTATCTATAGCTACAATTTGTATAAACAATTAGACTCTAAGGTCACTCTTCTGGCAGTCTCCAAGCTTTACTAGAAGTACCTTTCATCTAAAAATGAAGGGACCTTGAGATGGTTGACTAACTTCTTTTACACTGCCTGTTCTATTTTCAAAATGCTTTATCCAGGTTTAGGCTGGTCTCATCTGTAAATTGCGGTCAAATCAGGTAAATGGGTGAATAACAAGTAACATAGTAACTTTATAGGCATGGAAATTCAAGGCTGAAATCATAAGTGTAGTATCAAGGTTGCTCACCTACGACAGTGATAGTGACCATGAAAGACTGAAGGTGATTAGAAGCTAAGGAGGAAAACATAATGAGATTTCACATACTGCAACAGAAACTGAATAGAAATCACTTTTTGTGTGTGAAATCAAAGCAGTTTTTTCAGACAAGATGAATGACAACTTTGCAGACCTGGTTTAAAATTTATTTTCAAAGATCCTAATGAATTAATTTCAGTTATTTTTTTCAGGAGTAAGAAAAGCAACACAGCCACTGTAGCAGCGCTTAACTGAAAAATTACATTAAAAATGAGGAAAACTTCTGGAGAGAAACAAAAAGGAAAAGGAAGCCAAAACTGCAAAATTTAGGCAGATAACACATTAAAAATTCAAAACAAATGTTCACAATTTACCAAAATACTTTTAGAAACAGCACAAAGAAGGAAACCAACATGGCTAAATATCACAATAATGGAGGCAATTTAAAATAATTACAAAAATTTGAAATTGTATTAAAAGGAAAAGAAGAGGAAAAAAATGAGAAACAAGCTACCAAAAGAAAGCAATTAGGTACAGCATATCAAAAGGCATAAGCTGTGGCAAATCTTTGTTCAAATATAGATTTGGTGAGGGGATCCTTTCCAGGGATGCCTTTTAAGAGACAGTCAAGGTATAAAAGCATAGCTCAGGGAAGACAAGACCACAACAGACACATTAAATTATTCTTCCCATCCAAGTTTACAATAAGGAAAGGTACAGTTTAGAGAGGCATTTGTATAAGGACTCCTTTTACACAAACAGAAAAAAAAAAAATAGAGGATTTATCTAAAACTTGACTAACAGCAAAACGTATGAGCAGTTTTTAGCATGTGTCGTGGTTTAAACCCAGTCAGGTAACTTGTTCACTCACTCCCAGTGAGTGGTGCCGAGCTGACAACAATCGAGGTCCGTGTCCCCCCCCCCCCCACCGGGGCTCTCCCCTTCCCCGCTCCCGGAGGAACAGAGAGGAGGATCGAAAGAGTGCAACTCCTACGGGTTGAGACAAGAACAGTCCAGCAGCCAATGTACAACACAAATCACCACCGCTACTACCAACAACAACAATGATAAGGGAAAATAACAAGGGAAGAGAATACGATACCACCAGCCAAGAAAACGAGTCCCACCCGGAAGCCCGTGTCCTTCCGGGTAACTCCCAGTTACCCCTCACCCCGGCCATGACGTGCTGTGGTATGGAATACCTACCTGGCTAGCCCGGGTCAGGCGCCCCATCTCTGCTTCCTCACAACTTCCCCTCCTCCCTGGCAGAGCATGAGCCTCACAAAGTCCTTGGTCAGGGTAAACATCACTTAGCAACAACTGAAAACATCGGCTTCACCAACACTGTTCTCAGGCTGGGAGTCAAACACAGCACTGCACCAGCTACCACAAAGGGAAAAACATGACTGCTACTGCTGAACCCAGGACATTATCCACCCCTTATTCCATACCATTCACATCGTGCTCAGATCCCACGTTTTCAATACACCATCGCTCTCCCACATATATACATCCATATACATACAGACCAAGAGGAAAAGATCATTTTCTTAGTGCATGGACCAATCCCTATAATGCTGCCGAGTCCATTCGGTCCATGATATTCAAAGTTCATTCTCTGTTGGGATATAGCTGGCCTCAGATCCTTTATATCCCCGACTCCAAAAGCTGAGGGGTCGACCTCGAGTCTCCCCTGGAGCTTTCTGCCAGAGGCTCCAGGTAGGACCGTTCTCCCCAGCTGCAGTGTACAGCACATTTTTTACATCTGGTCCGGTCCGGACTGGTCCAAGGGCTACTGCATGAACTATCTCGCGTTTAATTTGCTCAAAGGCTTGTTGCTGCTCAGGGCCCCATTTAAAATCATTCTTCTTCCGGGTCACATGATAAAGAGGGCTTACAATCGAACTGTAATTTGGGATGTGCATTCTCCAGAACCCCACTGCACCCAAGAAAGCTTGCGTTTCTTTCTTATTAGTTGGTGGAGACATTGCTGTTATCTTGTTGATCACATCTGTGGGGATCTGCCTACGTCCATCTTGCCATTTTATTCCCAAAAATTGAATCTCCTGTGCAGGTCCCTTGACCTTACTCCGTTTTATGGCAAAACCAGCTTTCAGCAGGATTTGGATTATTTTCCTCCCTTTCTCAAAGACTTCTTCCGCTGTATCACCCCACACAATAATGTCATCAATGTATTGCAGGTGTTCTGGAGCTTGCCCCTGTTCCAGTGCAGTCTGGATCAGTCCCTGGCAAATGGTAGGACTGTGTTTCCACCCCTGTGGCAGTCGGTTCCAAGTGAACTGGACACCCCTCCAAGTAAAAGCAAACTGTGGCCTGCACTCTGCTGCCAAAGGAATTGAGAAAAATGCATTGGCAATATCAATCATGGCATAGCACTTGGCCGCCTTTGACTCTAGTTCACACTGAAGTTCTAGCATGTCCGGTACGGCAGCACTCAATGGTGGTGTGACTTCATTCAGGCCATGATAGTCTACTGTTAGTCTCCATTCTCCATTAGACTTTCGCACTGGCCATATGGGGCTATTAAAGGGTGAGCAGGTCCTGCTGATCACTCCCTGACTCTCCAGTCTACGGATCAGCTGATGGATGGGAATCAGGGAGTCTCAGTTGGTGCAGCTGCTGTGCTTGGAGCTGGGGTAACCGCGCTGTCTGTTGCAGTTGAAGTTTGAGCAGCTGCTGTACTTGCCGCTGGGGTAGCTGTGCTGTTCATTGCAGCCAAAGTTTGTGTAGCGACTGTTGCTTTGCTCTCAGATCCACCGACATTCTTTTCCTTTTGAAGGTGCTGGATAGCGTTGAACAAAGCCCTGTAAGCATAGGCCAAGCCCCAGCACGTTGCCATGATTTGTCCATCTCTGCTATGGCCAGAATGACCACACACCTCATTTAAGTGTTTTACTAATTCTTCTGGATTTTGCAGTTGTTCGGTAGTGAAATTCCAAAGTACTGGAGGAGCCCACTGACCTAGATACTTGCCCATACTATCCCACACACCCTGCCACTCATGGCTGTCCAGCCTCAGGGAAAATCTCTCGGTCCTCCTACATTGTCGTTTGACCCCAGACAAGACCCAAACCTGACTCTGCTTAACTCTTGAAATCAGTAGTGGGCAAAACACACTCTGTATGCGTGTTAGCATGGTGATTCCCATCACCATCAGCAAACAAGTCTCAACAGCATTAAAGGGCCATTCAAAAAATTCAAAACTCTCAAATGTAAATGGTCTGGGGGGAGGACTGGGAGGGTAAAAGGATGTCTCCTTCACAGGTTGAGCACCTGAGAAGGAGAAAAAAGATGTGTAATTGCTAAGCACCTCCATCATATACCTCCCAAAGTATAAAGGTGGTGACCACACTGGGAACATAAGCCAGATCAGTTTCATGATCAATGATTCTATTGTATTACAAGTCATTACCATAAAGTACAATGGGACAAAAACCTTAGCCCAAGCCCCACACTTGAAAAACACTAATACAGCAAATACCGGATGGATGTAAGATACGATATACTGAAACTGTGAGATCAAGAGGAACAACCTTGAGAGCCAATAAATCAGCATTGTGACGACTGACTATCAATCCAGTCAGATCTGTTCTTATCTCAACCCCTCGTGCCCCACATCGGGTGCCAAAAAGAACTGTCGTGGTTTAAACCCAGTCAGGTAACTTGTTCACTCACTCCCAGTGAGTGGTGCCGAGCTGACAACAATCGAGGTCCGTCGTCCGGCCTCCCACCCCCCCCACCGGGGCTCTCCCCTTCCCCGCTCCCGGAGGAACAGAGAGGAGGATCGAAAGAGTGCAACTCCTACGGGTTGAGACAAGAACAGTCCAGCAACCAATGTACAACACAAATCACCACCGCTACTATCAACTACAACAATGATAAGGGAAAATAACAAGGGAAGAGAATACGATACCACCGACCAAGAAAACGAGTCCCACCCGGAAGCCCGTGTCCTTCCGGGTAACTCCCAGTTACCCCCCCACCCCGGCCATGACGTGCTGTGGTATGGAATACCTCCCTGGCTAGCCCGGGTCAGGCGCCCCATCTCTGCTTCCTCACAACTTCCCCTCCTCCCTGGCAGAGCATGAGCCTCACGAAGTCCTTGGTCAGGGTAAACATCACTTAGCAACAACTGAAAACATCGACTTCACCAGCACTGTTCCCAGGCTGGAAGTCAAAACACAGCACTGCACCAGCTACCACAATGGAAAAAACATGACTGCTACTGCTGAACCCAGGACAGCATGCTTGGTTTGTGTTGTCTCCACTTTTGTGGGCAAACTCATTCCAACAACATTAACTGAACTGAAATTTCCAGGGTAAGGAAATGCAAGATTAATTTCTTATTTCTAAAACTTTCATTTTTAAGAATTTACTATCTGAATGATTGCTATCTTTCTGGAGACGCTTTCCCAGCTATTCCTAATTAAATGGTATGGTTAACATTGTCTTTATAGCTGTTTGAGGAGAAAACAAGGTTGCCTGTGCTATCAACTGAAAAAAAATGCCATTTACAAATGCTAAACATGCTTACAGCCCTATTTACAAGAGATACATTAAATCATAGCTAAGCCAATATTTCTTTGAAGCAAAGGACTGTCCAAAAATAAGCTAAAGAAAGTTCAGTGAACTGTTGTTTTACAAGGTTTGGGAATCATTTGTACCTGCTTGTGTTGAAGCTCATCATAAATAATAATGATCATTTAGAAACCAGACACTAAATGCAGATGATCCCACCCATGCTTCCTGAGGGTTAAATTGATCTCACCAGCTATTAATCTTCTAAACATTAGGCATCACATCTAAATTGCCAGTTTAGACTCTCTCTATACTCGGAGATATGTTCTTTCAAAGCATGATTCATTCTACTAGTCTTAATATGCATGAATGGAGAAGCACTCATCTTGCTTCTCTTCAGAGCCAGGAGTTAAGGCCAACATCTATGCTTCTAAATTCTGGTTTTCAAAACTTAAGTTGGATAAATCTAGTCCTGACTGGTTCATGAACACCTTAAAAAAGGATTTTTTTCTTTAATACAGGAGGGACCGCTATCTGAATCAGTGAATCAGAAGTAACTTA
Organism: Pezoporus occidentalis; assembly: GCF_034315485.1. NCBI lineage: Eukaryota > Metazoa > Chordata > Aves > Psittaciformes > Psittacidae > Pezoporus > Pezoporus occidentalis. The sequence goes on from NW_026914829.1 coordinate 1,360,461, forward strand.
TTTTTAGAAGTGTATATCATGTCAACACACAGAATTTTCACAAAAGTTAACACTAGCTAAACAGTATCTCTTGGTTTTCAGATAAAGTGCATTTAAAGCAAATGGGAAAAAATAGCCAGCAGTTTACTGGACAGATTAGATTAGACTTGATATATAAGTGATTGAAATATTTTCACACTAGTTTTCATGCATAGGAAAGTTTCAAGAAGAAACTGTCATGAAATATAATCCTGTTTGTCTAGGTATATAATGTGTATGTATGTATAAACACATACATCTATGATAGCTTTGCAACCATGTAATGATAAGAAATAAAGAACTGACTGCATTCTCTGGATATTATTTAGAAGTTGTCCCTGGACTGTTAAATGCTAAATGTTTTGCTTCTCTATATGAGAAGGCACACATCTAAAAAAAGATGTACTTATATTTCAGATTAATTTTGAAAATTGATATATGTGATTACACTGGAAGTTTTCAGATCCATTTTCAAAAATGGGCAATTAGAACTATCTTTGCCATGGAGGAGAAAGAAGCTTTCCCTTAATGAAAATAGCATGTATACCTGTTCCTTTTTATTGCAGTAAGATTGTCTTCATATAAAACTGATTTTCTCAGCTCTATAGAAGGGGCCAAGGCTTTCCCCTGAGCTAAGGTTAGCAATGTAGAAATCATTCAACCAAACAGTTTGAACCAACTTAAATGTGGAAGAACAGAAACACTTTTTGTTCATCTCTGCTGATACACTTATGTCAGAGCCAACACCAGTAAATTTGCTGTGCAAAAAGCTCATCAGCAAGATGAATTAACCTTTTTTATCATTATTATGTCACAAAACCATAGTAAGAAGTATGACAGAAGGGATGAAAAGGAACAAGTAAACAGGTATAAGTCATGTGTTATACCGAAATTAATGTCACTGTGCATGAACTCAGAAGTAATGTGATAAAGAACCGTGCAAAGACATGATTCAATTACAAGAATACGGCTCTCACAAGCACCTGGAAATAACACTGCTATTTTTGCACCTTTTAACCAATCAGTTCTACTTTCACACAGAAGTCTCAAGTAGACCTTGATACCACAAATTATTTTTTAAAGTCTAAAACTAAAATACACTAGGATTAGCAAAGTGATTTACTATAGTTCTAGTTAAACTAATTCCACAATATAGTGACAAAGACTTTGCAACTCCATTTTGTTGGTCATTTGCTGGAAGCTGTGATAATTAGCCAGTAAGAACCAATAAATCAAATCAAATCCTCCTCTTAAGTTCCTGTGCATTTAAGAGAACTGGCTTGAACAACAGTCCATTTTACAAGGTTGCTCCCTGCCAAACTGGGATTTACACCAGCCACAAAGCAAGTGAACTCCAGCCAAGACTTACTATTATTTGTAAGCAAGATGCCTCTGAAAGAATGAGAGGTTTCACATTAGCTATCATATTTCAAATGCCTTGTCTAAAGGAGACAGACTTCTTGGAACTGCATAACAAGGGGATGATGGCCAGCTTTTCCCCCAGAATTTCCAGCGCTTCATACCATTTTGCAAGATTTGGCACCAAAAGATAAATTCTCATTTTACCTGAGTATTAACAGCTTAAACCTTGGGAAATCTTCTAAAAGTAGAGAGCAATCAAGCACTGGTATAATTTGTCATTTCGGTAGAGACATTTCAGTAACAGAAAATAAGAGGGCATGGCAGGCGTTTTAGTTTTGTATTTTCAGGAACACATAAAACATAAGTCTGCCAGGAATGGTTTAAAAGATTTGGTTCCGCGGTGGGCTGTGGGAAGAAATCATGTCTTTCCTTTAAAACCCATTTCCTATGTGAAATTCACCCCAGAAATAGTTTTTCTTCATTTTAAGCAGTTATTTAAGTATATTAATAAAAAATGTCATTCTTCAGCTTCATATGATTGTTAAAACTTGTTTCATTGATGGTGAGAGGTGAAATGGATCTCTTGAAAGATGGTTTTACTACTCTAATTACTATACTGTATCTGTATATATAAAGCAAGGGAATTGTGATAGGTGGTGGTCAAGAACACTTTGTTCACCTTCTTGCTGCTACAATGTATCTCTTTTCAATTTTGTTTATCTTTCCATTTTTTCATTTTTTTTTAAATTTTCAGTTTGGCTCAGCAAAAGGTGCAGCACAACAATATTGATTGCAGATGACAGGGGCCTTTCAAAAGTAGTATATTTTTCAGGGAAATGTTCCAAATTTAGATTCAGGCATTATGAAATAAGTTTATGTAATACTTTCATTGCTTTTGAAATTCAATTTCCCTGTGTAAATAAAATCTAGCAGATAAATATGCTGTTCAATGAAACAGATAGCATGTAGCCTCTTTAAGGCATAGATTTACACATTTCTCCTGAACAGATGAGATATTGAGCCAAACACTTTGTTATTATTATTTCTGCTAGTGAATGGCAAAGACGGTACATTTCACCAGACAAAAATATGGCTGCAGATGCACAGCAACAGGGAAAAGAAATAAGTTGAAGACGGGGATTTTGATTTATGAAAGTAAAAGAGTACAACAGACAGATAAAATGAAATAGAAGATTACAAAAGGGAAGAAATAATAGCTTAATGGGGAGCAGCTGGAGTGGGCCACAGAGCGCAAGCAGAAAATAACCCTTGTTTGTATACTGGGAGGTAGAGAATCAGCTTCAGCCAACAAAACTGCCTTTCTTTACTATGAAGTACTGGTCACGTACTCTTAAAATTAAATACCATGGAAAACATTCAAGGCAGACTGAAAAAGCCTGCCCCAGATCAACAGGGTTTTCTTGTTTTCTCTAGCCCAGTAGTACTAAAAGTGCCTATCAAAGCAGAGTGAACAAAAAATAACTAGATTCTTAGAAGAGCATAAAAAGGAAGACTATTAAACAGCTAGGGAGCATGTATTTTAGTGTTTTTCTTGTCTTCTATGCTGTCCTTAAACTTCCACAACTCTTTTTTAATAATTTATATTTTTTCTTGCTTGCTCACTTTTTTTTTTTTCCTGCAGCATGGTTAATTTTTCAATTTGAAGAGCTATTGGTATAAAGCATGCCTCATTAGCTTGTGGGAGGTAGCTAGTCTTCATTAATTCAGTTCTCACTTCATTTGCTTTGCATACAGTTATAATTAGCTTCAGAATAACTTTGGTAACTCCAGCAAATTTATAGCTTCAGTTTTATTCTGTATTTGGGTTTTTCCTCTTGTTTCGACGTGTTGTATGAGTCTTAAAAATCAAGAACAGCAATGATTGCTTTAGGGAATAATTTAAATTTTAAATTTTTAGAGTGACAGTCTCTCTATACCCTTCTGTCAGCTCAGCTACATAAACAGTTAAAACACTAAACCTCACGTAATCTCAGAGGGTGTTTTCTTACAAATAGGCAGAAATCCCTACTTTATCTGGCATGTATTCTCCAGAGAAGCAATCTTTTCCATGTATGCCAATCCCTCACCATAACGTATATGGCAGCAGAGGAATCTGCCTGAAGATTTGGCTATTCATAAAGCCAAAAGAGGATTTGGTTTATTCATTAGGGACGTATTGCGGTACTAAGGATACATGCATCACACCATACAGTTCAAGCTTGATTATATAGGCTGACAAGCAGCCCTCCTATAATAGAAAGGCAAAGTGGACACAGCTGAAGACATAGCGTCTCTTGACACCTCTGTAAAGCTGATAAGAAGTGCATGAGTGTACATCAGCACACCCCTCATTGAGCTGATATTTCTTTCTTCTTGAGGCAAAATTATAAAGCTTTATTCCACTATAATTGGCCATATTGAGTAAGAGGAAGAAAAATAAACCCTTCAGAAAAGTCCCAGAATGGTTAGAGAATTCTATATGTTATCATTTTCTTGGCACACGTGCCAAAGTACCACCACCGGAAAGGTGAAAACACTTCCAGCAACTACTAGTGATATTCCCTAGGAATTTCTGATGCTCTAAAGTAGCTTCAGTGAAAAACGTGTGGTAGAAATAAGGCATCCAGTCCTCCACAGATACCATTTGAGAACTGAGCTGGTGAGAACATATATCAAGGATGGGAGCTATAAATGCAGTGTTAACAGCAAAGTTGCAAAGGCTACTGGTTTTGTGGCTTAAATAGAATTCACTCACAGAATTCTGAACTCTGTGTGCATTTACAGTATTCTCAGTGTTCTCAGCATGAACTGTCAGCAAAGCCCACAAAACTCCTTACTCTAATATTTCTCACATTTGAGAGGCCATCGGGAGCTGGGTCTGAATTCCTTGCTGGAATTTCTCTGCTTCACGTTGGATTATGAAGAAGAACAGGAAAAAATGAGCAGTAAAGGTTTACTCTTTTATCTTTATTTTAGAGGTTCCAGATGCTGGGAACTTCTCCATGGGTGGGATCTGCTCAGCATGCTATGGGAAAATCCATCTGAAGTCCATGTGATGCTGCATGCAATCAAGCTTCCCAGCACCTGAAAGAATGTAAGATTTATTCACTATCTATATCTTTCTTTTGCACTATCTTCCTGAAGCAGCTGTTTTAATATGTCATTTATTGTTGGGCCTTCCTTACTGACAGCCAGAAAGAGCCCTGGACCATCTCCCACTGTATCCACTTTAACCCCTTGTGCAGAATATGTATCTAGACAACAGTTACTATAGAGTAGCTGTGACGCTTTAAATTTGTACCCTATCTGAATGATTTCCCCATGCAGCAAGAACCTGCTCACTGACACACTCGGCACACAGTCAGAGGCTGCTACTTACAGCAGAGCAGAAATGCCTGAAACCAATTTGAGAAATTTTAATTCCTGGGCCTGCAGAAGCTGGAACAGTTCTTTGTCAACTTTCAGGGTGGTGATCTTGCTTTTATCATTCCAATTATCCACCACATAAATGGAGAGGTCTTGGATGAAGTATCTAAGGTTGCCTGTGCCTCAGTATAGTGCAAAACCTTTCTTCTGTAAACAATGAAATAAATCATGACAGACCTGGCAGGATATGGGGAGTAATTGCTGAAAGAATCCGTATTTAAAACTGGGGAAAGTAAGCCTTGCTAAGTTTATTTTTAACATTTGAATAATGCTATTTCTCCCTGACTCATGCATGAATACTGTCTCTGCCTCACATGCTTTCTAATTAGAACAGTGAGATCTACAAAGCCATCAGCAAATGTTTTTAGATGAATTTTCTCCACCTCTCCTTTCCTAATTATTTGCCATTTAAGAATTCAGTCAAAAGACTAAAAATTTGCTGTAATAAGGCAAAGACTGCTGAAGCACAGGTTCAGCAGTAAATGCCTGTCTCTGAGTTTTTGAGAGATGTCACAAATTGCCTTAAAAATATTACAATGGTGTGAAAGCTCCAACATCTGGAAAAGGATTCATGTTGCTAGCTGCCATGAATAGTCTCTAATTATACTGAGCACCTTTACATCAAGAAACAGGGTTTATCAGCACTGGACGCTAGGCTGCAATGAAATGTGCACAGGGAATTCTAGGTCCAAGAAGTTAAAGATGCATTGAAAAGTTGTAATGAAGTATACAATTGGAAACATTTATCAGTGATTCCACCCCAGTATGAGCCAAGCAATTGTCTGATATCACTGGAAGCTGGTCTGTTGGATATTCAAATTCTAGACTGAAGAGCTGATTGAGCTTGCATGTAATTTTTTTAACACCTTACACTTTCTGACTTCAAACCAATGGGGATGCATGCTGCATGATTGAGAGAAGCTTTGACTAAATGCATTCAAATTTTGCTGTTTTATCTTAACATAGTCCATCTTTTGAACACTTCAGTCTTGATTTTCCATTCTAAGCAGAAGATAGCAACACGACTGGAGGGCTTAAGGCCATTTATACTACTTTTTTTTTTCATAATTCAGCATGAACAGGAGAAATTTCAGCAAGAAATTTCGCTCCAGATCTCCATGGCCTCTCCAGTCTTTTGTAGTTGGGCTTTGTCAGCAGCAAGACTCTCAACACATCCTTGCATGTATTTCACAAAAGCATCTTGAGGAATCTAAAAACATTACACTGCCTTTTGCCACTTGAATGTACAATTCCCTGATGGTCATGTCCGCTTCATGTCCCTGTTTTGCTGTTATAAAGATCTGTTAGATGATGAAGTGCAATATTATTGCAATTCATCTGTCAATTGAAAACATCAATCTAAACACAGTTCCTTCATGACAAATCATCTTTTATGATTAAGAACTGGTCTCTTGCCATTAATAAAGAAGCCTTCATGTAAGAGGAGGATGAAGATAATATCTAGGATACCGTCAACTGGGTGTATATCTATCTCAGCTGAGAAAAAATCCAGCAATTTGGCTTGAATACTAACAAGGAGTGGATATATAGGAATGGAGGTTACTCAGTATTGTTCATCATTTAATTGGAAAAGGGGTAGAGTGACCATCAAGAATTATTACATAAAAGATGAATCAATTTCTGGATTTTTAAGACACGAAAGAAGAAGGGTTACCCAGGGTGTTAGAAATCTTTCACCTCTGCTTAGCCAACAAATAAACAGGCCTCCTTGTATGCAACTTTCCAGCTGTGATGAGTTCTTTGAGATAAGTGAATTGAAACAGAGAATAGTCTACACAGAGCCTGAGACAGGCTCTCAAGGAGCCATCCATTGACCAGAAAATCCTTCCTTCCCTCTGATCCTGTCCAGATGCAGCTGAACCCATCTTCTGGCTATGTAGAGCTAAGGGGTTCTACAGAGGGCCTCTTAGCAGGTGTCTGTAAGTCCCAGTTCAGCACCAAAGTCACCTATCACTTTCCCCAAAAGCCTTGTAAGGATACCCTCTCCTAGAAGGGCAGGCAGAAGGTAGCTTTTCTAAAAGCACCATGAAAAACCAAATGATAAATCGACATTCTTTTAGTCTGAAATTAAAACCTATGTCAATTGCAATGGCAGAAATATGTGTTTTAAATTGGACTCAAATTGCTTTCAGCAAAAAGACATTTGAAAGCACCATGAGCAGATTGAAGATTCAAAAAAAAAAATAGTTGCTAACATCAGTAATCCCTGGAGGGGTTTCAGACAACAAAAAAGCCTCTCCCATTGAATTTTGCCTGCAGAAAGCCACTGCAGCCTGGGGTGGCTGTCTGTGTGAAAAGCACATATTTTTAAATGAGCATTAGGACCTGAGTAAGTCAAAAAGAAAGATGAAAAAAAGGCTGGATATTTCAAAGAATATGGAAGTCTAGCAGTGCAACTGAATACAGCCTGAGTTGCAGAGATGCGGGTTTTTCCCTGCTAGGATTCAGCTCTATGAGTGTTTAATCAGTCACCCTAACAAAGGGATGAGGATGTAAACTGGTTTGCTTACACACTAGAGTATGTTGTTGGCATTATCCTGTAATTTTATAGACTAATTTTGCTGCAAATGCAATTTCTCTCATTTTAACCTTAAAAACCCCTGCACAATAATTAACATCACAACAGTTTCATTTGGCAAAATAATACATTACATAGAATAAAATATTCATTAATAATTATCTATGAAAACTGTAGTTAAACTATGTTCAGCTAATGTAATAGCTAACAGCTACAAGAATACAAAGGGCATCGTTCTTTGCAAGAACAAAATATTTCAATCCAATAGTGTCAGAGTGATTTTTTAAAGAATAACTGGTAAAACTGTAAAGGACCAAGTACAAAAAGAGAGAATTGCTGGGGATGCAGACTGCACTTCGTACAATATTTTGACCCATAATACAGAATACTTGTGAGAATTAAATTATTGACAATTTCTCCAAACACAAGTAATATATTTCTTCTAAAGATTTATAAGTGACAGCCAGTGGTTTCTTTTCAGTAAGGAGGAAACTGTGAGGGAACAAAGCTGCATTACAAATAGCAAAACCTGATATTAACATGTGAAGACCTATGGTGGAATATAGAATGAAATCACTGATAACTGTGCATTGAACTTAGCCTTTTGTTTCCATGTTAAAGCTCTAGTCTTACCCTTTTACATTGCCTTTTCACAGTCCCCTTAATTTCAATTTTCTGTTCCTTAATTGAAAATAAAACATAGTCCTACTTACCACATCTCAATGTGATGTGGTGCATTTATTTTCTCTCTCTTCTTTCTTTGCATGTATCAAAATTTGCTAAGTAATTTTTTCTGCCACAAAGAGAGCTCAAAGCTCAGTAGAGCTCCTGTCTAATGCTCCAGGTTTCATATGTTAGGTGCCTGCAAAATATTTTAGGCAGAAAAAGAAAACAAAAGCAATAGGAATATTTGTTTCCAATCTGTTTTTTTTTCCACTGTGTAGATCACTTTTCATAATTATTCTACCCCTGCAGCCTGACTTCTGCTACAAAATAAAACAAAAGCAGAGAACTGATATGTCCTTTCCAAAAAAAAAGGTGTTGGAAACAAGCATTTGAAAGATCCAGAATGCAGAAATACATTTGGTAAGTGGGAAAAACCCACCCTTTTAAGATTGTTATCTATTTCCTTCCAAGTGATTAGATTTTCCAAGTCACAGGTCTGAATCCAAGGTCAAACTTTCTTTGAAGCATCAATGTATTAGTAACTATGATCCAGATTCCGGCATTTCAACAGATAGTATGGCCCAGATTGTTTGATCTTAATAACAGACACCTGGGTCGGAGCAATCCCAGGCACAGCTACAGGTTGGGCAGAGAAGAGATTCAGAGCAGCCTTGCAGAGAAGGACTTGGGGGTGTTGGTTGATGAGAAAATGAACATGAGCCGGCTTCAGTGTGCTCTTGCAGGCCATAAAGCCAACCGTATCCTGGGCTGCATCAAAAGGAGCGGGACCAGCAAGTCGAAGGAGGTGATCCTGCCCCTCTACTCTGCTCTAGGGGGGCCTCACCTGGAGTATTGTGTGCAGTTCTGGTGTCCTCAACATAAAAAGGACATGGAATTGTTGGAACAAGTCCAGAGAAGGACCACGAGGATGATCAGGGGACTGGAGCACCTCCCGTATGAAGACAGGCTGAGAAAGTTGGGGGCTGTTCAGCCTGGAGAAGAGAAGGCGGCGTGGAGACCTCATAGCAGCCTTCCAATATCTGAAGGGGGGCTATAGGGATGCTGGGGAGGGACTATTCATTATGAACTCTAGTGACAGGACAAGGGATAATGGGTTAAAATTTAAACAGGGGAAGTTTAGATTGGATATAAGGAAGAAATTCTTTGAGGGTAGTGAGGCACTGGAATGGGTTGCCCAGGGAGGCTGCAAATGTTCCATCCCTGGCAGCGTTCAAGGCCAGGTTGGACAAAGCCTTTGGTGGCATGGTTTAGTGTCAGGTGTCCCTTCCCATGGTTCTTAAGGTCCTTTCCAACCCTAACTATTCTATGATTCTATGTAGGTGTCTATAGGCACTCTTGCTGTTTAAACTTCCCTTTGTAGTGCATGGAAATAACCAATACCATAAAAATTGCCTGGAGAGCTACTGAGCTAACCAATATTCTTTGTATTAATAATAGCAGAATAGAGGAATAATCTACATTTTTAATATACCTACCTCCTTTTCTTAATGATCATCAGATTATCATTCCTTGAGAAAAGTTAAAAAAAAATAAAATCACTGTTTTAAAGCAAATAGTAAAAGAATAAAGAATAAAATTTTCTGGAACTATGCAGGCAACTGTAGCTTGCTGCTGTTATAATTTACTACCAAGAGAAAGTACTGTTGCTACACCAGTGAAGGATTTCCAGAGCTATTCAGGTGATTTTCCTAACCACCTAAATCCAGTGTAATGGTACAAATAACAGCAGAACGAAGAAGAGTCTAGGTAATTGAAAGCATTAGGTTTCCAAGCAGTAACCAACACCTGAATTTCATTCAAATGAGGGAAGAACTGCACAGAAGTGAGCTTCTCTCCACTCACAGGGCAAGTAACATTATTTTGCCCTAGAAAGAAAAACAGAGCAGATTTACTCCGAGGAGTTAATTTCAGCAGTTCTGTCTACTGATATCTAATATGTGAGTGAGCAAGGTAATCCTCCCATCCAGGAGGCACAAACATAGATATTTCATGCTGGCAACTCTGCTAGAAATCAGCAGCTGGATATCAAAGGAGAATCATAACTCTTTGATTTGACCAGGATGCACTGCAGCCTTTTCTAACAATGTAATACCACCTAAAAATAAAAAGCAAAGTTATTGCTTTATCAGTGTGTGGCCTGACCTTCTTTTTGGCCATGTTTTCTTTCTTCATACTCAGAATCAGCTACCAGGCTAATTGTTTTAAAAGCAAAAGATCTAGTGGATTGTTAATGAAAAGAGAACAGGATAAAGGCCCACTGCATAGCCAAGGCAGAAAACCTTTTAGCAGCAGGAGGTAATTCTACTAAGTGCAAAGATAGCATTTATTCAGTCTTATCTAAAGACAGCTTTCATTTTATTTCAAACTCCCCAAAGAAAGTAATTGACCATTTAAACAAGAGAGTTGATCAAGATATTCCCAATTTCAAAGCATGACGGTCTAGCAAAGATCTGACAATTGAAACGGACAAATACATAAGGATTTTTGGTACATTTCAGAAGTTTATGTGATACTCTATATAGAGAAAAAATCGCAGTCATCACCTGCGTGAGGGTTTTGGGATTCAGTGTTTCCAGTGTTAGTCTCCAAAAAATAACATACCTCAGTGTTTAGGTACACCTTCAGGTTCCTTCCTGAGCTTACTTTCTAGTAACAATTTTAATCTTCTCTATTAAGTAACATAATCTATAAATAACTAACTTCATGAAATCCATTATGATCTCGGGCTGAAATGCATCATCACTGCCACTTTCATTTGTGCACATGCTCTCTCTTTATATATATGGATTTATGTAATTATTTTGCCCAAGAAAAGAACAGTTGGCCTTCAGCTGTTTATCTCTCTTGAAAATGTATCCACATACATCATAAGCAGGTCAAGTAGTTTTGTTTGCATATTCTGTCTCTCAGTTTGATTTTATGGAAACCAAGGGAATAGAACATGCAATATTAAGCTCCTTTCTCCATCTTATAAAGAAGGGCTTGTTTCTTTCCATTACTATATCTACTCAGCACAGTGCATAAGTCCTTTCAATTCTGAATGTTACTGAACTCTGAGCAAAAGAAGAAGGGTTTAGCTTATAAAATGTCACTCAAAAAATAGCTCAGTATACAAGTAACTATCTACATTGTTGCCTCGTGTCTGTAGGCATCTCAGCATATGCAGTACATCAATTCCTTAAAAGGATCTAAGTATTATCCTTTTCAAAAGTAGGTCTTTCAGGGAAAAGGGGATATTTGAGCTCATACTGAGGTTGCAAGGTGAACAGTTTCAACACTGAGCTCATACTGGGAACATGTTCCTGCTGACTCCGTAGTCAGTGCCACTTAATGGAGGTGTGACCAGCTGGGTGAGACCTTGCTACCTTGAGTATCCATGGGGCAGTCTAGAAAAATGATGTAAGCCAAACAAGGGGACATGCCCCAGATAGATAGTCTACCATTGCTATGTGCATGTGCTGGTATGAGACTGATCTAAGGTACTGACTACCTTTTAAAATACATAGATCTGCCCAGACCTGGAGTTGCTGTGAAATGGACCAGATTATTTAATGTAGAATATTTAGCCAGCCATAATATTGTTAATGTAACAAACAAGATTGCACATACCCACACACTTCAAATTTGCATTTTCAGTCATGCACAAATGAGCAGGTGGCAGAAACAGTTACTGCTAATTAGCAGTAAGGTTTCAGGCATAGATTTGAACTCTTAAAAATGTTTTTGACATCCTAAAGACAGCCAAGATTTTGTCTTTTATTATTTCTTAACATGTGATTAATATATTTTTAATAACACTCTTCAAAGCTTCACTGAAATCCTTGGAAGTCCATCTATTAATCAAGAATGCATCATTAGAATCGATACATTGGTTATCAATATATGCAGGCTACCTGAAAAGTGTGCTCTGAGCTCCCTGTCATCCTAGCGCAACCACGAACGATCTCTCCTGGAGGGGATTGGGACACAGCATAAAATGCCATTGCCAAAGTGATCAATCATTTTTCTTAAGCCTCAAAGGCATGCTTGTGCTATTTATCCCAGATGGACACAAAGTCTGTTTTCTGCAGTTCATAAAGAACTTGGTCTTCTGAGGAAACAGAAGGTCTGAATTTGCTAAGCAATATCTTATCAAAGAGCCACAGAAATTCTGATGTGCTAGTAAACAGTGGCATTTCATCCATGTGTTTTGTCTTATGCTATCACATTCATCAATCACATGTCCTAAATACCATGACAAGGTTTCTCACAACACGCATTTTGCTGCGTTTAATTTTAGACTTGTAGCTGCATTTGTTTCAAAGCTTCTTTTAACTCTGCATTACATTACTTTAATCTCCTGTGTTTCTAAATTATAAATATCATTGGTGCTAAATTTCAGTCCAGTCAGGATTTCAAGAGTGTCATACATTTTATGTTAGATGACTTCTGTTCTTGTGATGATGACTAGAAAGTAGCAGAGGAACCACTGGATTAAAAACTTTTCACTTTGATGTGATCAGATCAGGGTAAAAATTGGAAGAATATGCCATCTGCATCTACTCAGGAACTTTGGTCTATCTATTCTATCATCCAGATGTCTTTTCCCCTAAGATGCAGGCACATTTTTCTCTCTTTCTTTTTTATTATTATACAATAACATACTACATTCAAACACAGATACTTCCTTTCAGATGAGTCTTTGATCTATGTTATTTGCATTCAGTATCATTCAACACTTTTCTAGACATGCATTATTAGGATTTTTGCTTTCTTTTCTGGTGTTCAAAGAAGAGAAATATTCACCCAATCTATACCATGTTTCATGTTTGTTTGTCCTCAGAAGTCACACAAATAATATGCTGACTAAGCACTTACAGACCTTTGCCTGCTCATTCCAGGAAGGAGACTCTCTGGACTAACAGCATTAAAAGAATAATGGCAGAAGCATCATTTTAAAGGAGTATGGGGAAAAACAAAGGAGTACAGTTTCACAAAAAATGTCCTCTCTGGCGCTCTTCATTTTTACTCTCCTGTATTGGCTGTAATATATTTTTATTCTTCCATCTGTCTACATACACTGTGTGTGAAGCTGGGGACAACTTACACCAACTGACTCAGTGTTTAGTAGCACAGGTGCATCTGCTGGTGAGAGACTAAGAAAGTTTTCACCTCTCTAAAGCTTTCTAAGAAGTGGGTTCCTTCCTTAATCCATGCTTCAAGAGCCTGTATTGAATAAGGCATGGTATTCTGAAATCCTGGCACCAAAAATACATCTATTCTACCTCAGAACACAGCAAACATGAAAAGGCTATTTGAAAGACATGAAGATTTCAAAGTCCAGCACTATTTCATGTTGTCAGCAAAGTTAAGCTAAACATTTCATAATGTTTAAGACCAGCTTATATTTGTGGGGGTTTGACACAGAAAAGGCAAAACATGAACAAGCTCATTTAGCAATAAAAGCACAATATAAAGCAGTAAAATGGCTGCTATATGGGATGTATTTGTCCTTCGCTGTTCATTCAATAAGGTTTGATTCATTTTTTTGGCTATAAATGGGACTTATTACTCCTCTGTTATGCACAAATGTTATAATTTGTAGGATAACATATTGCAAACCTTAGTATCTCTGTGTTCCCTTGAAGACATCCCAGGAAACGTAACGATTTTCTTTCAGACTCTCATTCCACTCTCAATTTTCGGTTGCTATGATGGCTTTGTGGTGATCACAAAATGCTTACCCAAGCAAAATAAAACTAAAATTCATCTAAGGTACCCAGAAGTCTACTATACTACCCTTGGAAAATGTATATTATTCTTTTCAGTATTTTGTTGGCTTAATGACATGTGAATGTGTAACCTTTATTTTTTTTTCACTTTCACCCAAGTTCACATGACTAATAGTGACACAAATATGATATTTTCAGGTCCAGAAGCAAGATATTCCTCTTTCTTTAGCTAATCAACGTCAAAGATAGGTCCGTTTTTAAGGCAAAATCTGTAGTACGATGTCCTGCAAAGCAAAATTTGTCATGTGTTTCATTACACATACCTTCCACTTGTATTTCATCTCAAAATGGGAATTAATATATGACTTCTAATTTTTGCTTTATTTACCAGCTGCTGACTTCTGATTTCCTAATGCTTTTGAGGTAAAGTTGTATTTTATATTTTAATATTTTTATGAGCCTTTTCCCATTCAAATCCTTCCATACATTCATTTTCTACCTGCATTTTTGCTTCCTTTTTTCAATTAAAAAAAAAGACTCAACATTAAAAAATGTTGTTATGCATTAAAGTCAATGGCTATTAATATACATTTCTTAACCCTGAAACAGTTTTTTTCTTCTGGCTTCAAGTTTATATCAGGAAAAATATCACACAAAAAGAAAGAATAAAACTTTGATATACAAATTAGTTCAAAAGACAATCCAAAGAAGTAAAAAAATTAAACTGCTCAAAACATAATGAACTGTCCTCTGAACCTTTGAACAGACCTGTTAGCATTGCAGTTAATGACTGTGAGTTTGCTAATGACTGCAAGTTCTTTATGTGTGTATTATTTCCAAGTTTGTTATTAATAGCAACAATTCACAGACAAGCAATACCTGAAATGGTATTACAGTTGTTAGACTAAATTGGTTCCAATCCTTATCAAAGGGAATTCAACACATGCTCAACACAAAAATGGGTATTGGACACTAATATTGTTATAAAATTAGGATCCATGTTCAGATAAATTACTTCTGAACATACAACAAAAACTGTTTTAGAGTATTACCCCAGTACAGAAAAGCCACATTAAGCCATTAAATACTGCACAGCAGATGTTTATGAAGATGTCAGTGACAAAATAAGAGGCCATAATTTAAGTGTCCAAGCTATCTTTGCATATATCACAAATAAAGATGTGAAAATGAACATAAAGAAGAATAACTGTCTTATATGGCATATGCAAATATTACTTTCTTGTAACCGTAATTTACCTGTACTCTTTTTAATGCTGATATCTTAGGGAAAAAAAAAAATCTTATCGTTACAAAATAATATAAGAATGGTAATAAAACTGCCTTCTCACTAACTTCAGCATGTATATGATAGGAAGGAGACATGCTTAAATGAAGCCTGAACAAAGGAAGGCGACAGCAGCAAGTATTCTGAACAAAATCAGCCATTAAAACCACTACTGAAAATGCTGTTGGTTTGTTTTCCCTCCAGTGTAAAATTTCACTCCTGAAATATGTTGTCTTTATGTAGCAAAATTTGTAAAGCCCATACGCAGTAATTGCTTGGCAGTCACAATTTAGTGATCCATTAAAGACTTATCTTTAGGCTCCCCTTCCCTGAACCCATCAATCAGAGCTAAAGTAATAAAAGCTTTCTGAGGGCAGAAGCTTTGAGGCTCATTTTCAGAACAGCTGAGCACCCCCAGCTGTCAAAGTCATAGCAACAGACGCCCAGCACAATAAAAAAATCAAAACCAAAACCAGATGACCTATATTCTGTCTGTTGGTTTCTTTCACCTGCACTGTCACTGAGCAGAGAAAATTGTCTTTTGTGTGTTTCCCAGTAAGTCAACTCCCACATTTCCACAAGTACTCTGCTTGCCAGTTTGTTAAGATCAGTCATTCAGCAGTAGCAACATATCTTGTTTGGTCACAGCAAAGAACTTCCAAAAGCTAAAGCAAAGAAAGAAAGAACTTGAAGGAGACAATAAAGCTGTGCTATCATGAAAAAGAGAGTTCAGAAGCTGGACACTTTGTCTTGCCGCTGAACCAACATCCCTCTAGGGGGAATAGTTGCCAAGGATTCATGGAGAAACCTCAGCCTTCTCCAAACCCTGTGTAGCTAAAACTTACCTAGCTGAATGCATTTTGCCAAGTCACCAGGTGCTTTACTGAGGCTGAAAATCTGGTCAAAGAGTAAGTTTTTCTGAACAGGGAGTTGGGGTTGTGATTGTAAAACTCTCAAGATGCACACAAGACTACAGCAGTGCCAGCTTCCCCGCTGTTGCTATTTTTCTCATGATAATATTTTTCTTCAAGCTCCAACTCCTGAAATGAGAGACTCAGTTTTCAGTATATAAAAAACAGATTTCTAGCTCTTTCTGTTGCAAGAGAAAGTTTGAAAATGAGACTTCAGAACACCTGAACACTTTAGAAACCAAAAGCCTATTATGATCATCATCATCATCATTATTTTTTGGAGGGTTTTTATTTTGATTTCTTAAGACTTATTAAAAATTAATCTGGGGAATCCAACTCACTGTTTATTAATGCACAGAAATAATACTGATGAAAAACACACAGAGGGTCCCTCATGCAGGTAAATGGGACACGGAGAGAGATACAGAAGGTATTTATGGAAGATATTTTGGTCTTTTCTCTGCAAAGATAGCTCTAAACTAGTCAGTATAAATTGTCACTGGGGGGATAGCTGTTGTCACCTGCCTTCACTATGTTTTATTTTCCTTTCAGAGCAGAAAGGAAAGCACAAATGGTAAACCTGTATGAACTGCATAGCTCTCATCATATATGTGAACAGCATAGTCCTAGCTAGAGGCTAGGTGGAAGACAGCTATCACAAGGGGAGTGGGCTGCAAAGGAACATAAAGTCACAACCAATTAGTTACCAACCAATAGAACTATAAAGACAACAAACTCATAGACAAAAAATTGTTTGGTCTCTTAGATACCAAATGCCAGAGTAACAAGAAGGGTGAAGTGGAAATTCCTGTGGACAGGAAGAAATGTGATTTAATTGGCAACACTTAATCCAAGAAGAATAGCTCGTATGATTGGAATATTAAAATCACTGTGGTAGATCTGGGAAAAGAGAGGTGAATGAGCAGTATATTGTGCCACATGAAAGAGAAAACATTTCTCGTGGAGTAACTAGGACTCAGCAGCAGGTTCTGCAGATATCACTATATGATCCTTTGTGATAATGAAGGTTGAGAGAGTCTATTAACAGGGTGTGCTAACTAAAACAGCCTGGTGAAAAGGATAACTCAATTTTCCATAATGAGAAAAAATAGAAGCTGGATATAGAGGAGCTTTGGTTGGGCAGGAGGTATCCTAAGCAGCCAGTGGGAAATGGGGTAAGAGCTGCTGACGAATGATAATCGCTCAGCACAAACTCCACTGCAGAAGTTACACAACTTGAGTTTGTTTTGGGTGAAGTGATGAGATAAAGTGATGAATGAGTCATGTGCCTGTGATAGGGGCAGTCGCCTATTGCTAGCTGTCAAACTGAATTAAGATTACTTAGGCCCCCACTGTCTCTTTGCTAGATGTTAGATGCTGACTCCTGAAATTATTACAGAAGATCACCAGATCATTTCAACAGTAATCAAGAGGCAGTATATTCATTTTTTATGAAATCAAAGCATTTGTTTATTTTGTTTTATCTTAACTCACTGTGGCAAAAGATGCTTGCTTTTCAGGAACAGAGTCTTTAAAGAAGAACCGCCCCATAAAGCCTGTACTATGAGCCCTGATATGAATTGTGTCTTTGTTAAATGTCTTTGGGTATCACAAGGAGCACGTAGGCAGTATGCATGCCACTGCACAAAACATCTGAAGACAGAAATATAAAAAACATCTATTTAAAAAAAAAAAAAAAAGTAATTGCTTTTAATGAATCCAGGGGAAAAAATATACAAAAAAAAGAGAAAAAGAAAGAGGCACCAGACAACCCCTGGGAACTCTCCTGGGAGAAATACCTTGATGATGACAGATCTGACAAGCCTGTGACACATCCCAAAATCCATCATAAGACAAGGAGGACTTATTCTAGCCCTGCCCAAGGGTAACCTGAACCTGTGTTGCAGTAAAGAGGCTCTTTTACTAATCTGGAAAACCTATGGTGTGCACATTCTCACACAATCACTACCAGTCACACTTTGTTGGCATGGTCTCATAGATCTCACTGTCTTGGTTTGTGCAGAATTAAAAGCCCCATTCCTAAGCAGTATTTTTAAGGGGATAATTACATGAATTGTATTTCTTTTTCTAGCTATGTATGGTTTTATAATAAGAGGGCATGACTTTTTTTGTTTTATTTTTTCTCCTGCTACTCAGATTACAATAGAAAATGTCTTTGCAAATACGGATGCCATTAACCAGATAATCCTAAACTATTCAGGCTTTTATTTTGCCAGTTTGTTCTCTTAAGGACCACCTCCAGGCAGGAATTTGGGAAAAATGCTCTGTGTTTGGTTTATTTTGCCACAACGTAGATATGGCTTGAATTTTGAAAACATACGTTGCATTTTTTTCGTAGTACTTTTTCCTTTAGTGTGCCCAAGATGGAGATACCTTGTGCAAAGCAGAGGTATGAAAGTCAAGCACTATCGGTAGCAGAGAGAGATAGGCGAAAAGAATTCTGGGAAATGCTGCAGAATTCACACAGCAAGTCACAGTCATTAACTCCTTCCACTGCTATGAGTGCATTTGAAGAAGTTGCAAGAAGTATGTCAAGGTCACAACTACCCAATTCTAATGAAGCACAGCATAAATCACAGTTTGTTAACCATCCAGTGGGAATAAAAGGGTAACTTTTTTTTTTAACAGCTAAATAATTAAAAAGGCGAATGTGTTCTGTATGGAAAGAATGTTACTATATTAGATAAGGGAATGGTTCATGACCATGTGACACTATTAATATGACCAAAAATTATCTGGTCTCTTCAATTACTTGATTTCCCTTAGCAGAATGTTAATTTCAGGATAGTAATTTTAATTGCATTAATATCTTACTGCTTAAAAGTGGTATTTTATTTCATTTTTTAAGTTGCTCCTCTTTTAATTTCTTCTCCTCCTACTCAGGATTCTGTTTATTCTAATTGGGAGTTGCTTATGCCAGATTGTGTACTGACTCCTCATGCTACTTCTTTTTTAAATATAGGCAGTTCTTCTCAAATCCTCCATACCATGAAAAGAAACACTATAAATAACAGGGAGAATTTAAAATCCAACCTCACTTGAATGGAGACTCTCCCTCCTCAAGATAAATTATTAGTGCCCTAATAATTTCATGGGCCCTATAGATTTTTTTACTTGATTCTGTCACCCTTTTGCATGCTGATTAACAATGTCTTTTGCAAGCAGTGCCACTGAAATCAGTGTAGGAGGAAAATAATGTATTTTATTTAGTCATCTACTTTACACAAAGGAGAAATATAACATAGGTACTTTATCCAATATGGAAATACAGTATGAGACAATAACTATGCAACTGCTCTTACTCTATTAGTTTTGTCACAAGATTAAAACTAGCTTCACCTCCTTCCCCACCAAAAGCAATATTTGCATTACCACTTAAATTTTCCTTTGGCCCAGGTGTTTTTCCAAAAACTTTATCACAAACATCAATGAATAACCAACAATAATAATAACCAATTAATTTACAGTCATGTTTAAACAAGTAGCATCTACCATCAGCAGCCACACAATGGTATTTCTTAATCAAATGGTAAATGTTGATCATGTGGTGTGGAGGGGCAGACAAAGAGAGAAGACTAGCAGGGAGTTGTACTTAGTGCTGAATGGCGAAAATTTGTTACCAATTTTGCTAAAACATCTCTTGAATTCCTAGGAAAGCTGAACTGGAAGAGAAAACAATCCAGTAAGCTTTGCCAGAGAGGTTACTTTAGCTCTTATTTATTATTGTATAATGTATATTGTATAATTGTATAATGTATTTATTATTGTATATTGTGTTATGTATTACTTGGTACCCATCACATGCGTATGTATGTATGCATGGGAAATAACAAATAAGACAGGAATGTATCTTTCTAGCTGGTGAAATGTGACCTGTAATTTTGTACTCTTAACATTTTGACATCTCAGTTAATTATCACCAGCCTGCCTTAATAAAACAGACACCAGGAGGGTTAGCGCCCACTGTAAGCACCTCTTGCCTTGCTATAGCATGCACTAATGCACGCTGTAGAAAGTGCTTTAGGAATAACAAGAAGTAATTGTAATGGCCCCCTTTAACTATGTTAACATCTTCTGACAGAGATACCCTCAGGATAAAGGATCTCAGTGAAGTAAAGATGAATTAAAATCACTAAAGATAGAAGCAGGTAGGTAAATGGTTATAAATTAATCTTGTATGTTGTGCCAGGAGCAGTAATGGCTGAAATGCCATGTATGTTGTCTTTGTTACTCGGACCTTGTTTCCAACAGGCACAAAAAGTAAGAACACAAGCTAGAGTCAAGATTAAGAAAACAATTGCTCTCTTCCAAGAAGATGACTTTTCATTGTGACTGAATCCACATGCGTTCGTAAGGATATCTAGGCCAGGAGCAAAGAGGATCTTTTACCTTTATAAAAAAAAGTGTATTTGCATATGAGGTGTTTTTCATTTTCTTGTTTTCAAGAACAAAATACATAAAAGCTGTTTAAAACTAATAAAAGTCAAACCCTACAAAACAGCACTTTGAAATTTTTTGATATTTAATTCTAATTCATAGGGAAACTGTTGAATTCATAGGTTTTATTGAAACTTATCATGTGTTCAAATACTCTGAGTTTAGTACCTGAACTGAATAGCTCCATATTTCCAGATAATTGTATCTTCTGATACTAGTAACTGAAATAGGTAATGGCAATTACAATATAAAATCTACCAGATTTTGTTGTAGACAAATTTAAGTTCCATGAGAATATTTTTCAACACGATACTGGGTACCCATATAGCGTTTCCAGTTAAATTATAGTCTCAGTGATTTCCCTTATTGTAGCATTAGTATTAATGAAAAATTTTACTGGCATCTAATAGAATAGATAATTATAAATATATACTGATTTTAAAAATTAGAAGATACAGATGAAATCATGAATGGCAGGATCTGCCAGTGTAGCTTTTGTTACTGTTTTGAGAGTTAGAGATAATGGTAAGATTTAGCTAACTGGAAAAGACACAGAAAAGCATCCGATAATCAGCTTACCATGATTAATACCTATATGAGAAGTAAACAAATTCTCCTCTTTAAGAACAACTTTAAATTGGATACACTACAGATCTCTGAGCACCTGGAATTCTTCATTGACAAATGAAGCACTAAGCAGATCCATAAAACATGCTCTTTTGATTAATTCAGATGCACTTAATGCATCTCAGTACTCTGTTTTTATTTGAAAGAACTAAATAGCAGAAACTTGTCACTATATTATGTGCATGTTACATACTCCTGAAGAGACTAAAATAGAGTATATAGGACTGCAGAATAAACTACCCAAAACATCAAATTTCAGCAGCTTTTACAGAGAATATGAGCAAGAATAAATTTGCTTTGGAACCCCGTATTTGAGAAAGCTACAACACCTTGAGTGCTAGCTACTTACATTTTCCTTCTTCAGTGGAAAAAGGAAGGTCTGACATTATGGCAAGGACATGACTGTGAGGATTTCTTTGTTTTATTTTTAACGGCTGTTAAAAATATGAATGAACCAGTAAGTGAAATACATTGATGAATGATCAGATCTGGAGAGTCCATGAAATATTTCCATTATTAAAATTAGTCCTTCTAACAACAGATGGGGAACTGATGCAGAAACCCTTCATAGGCTCTGAATATCACAAAGCCTGGAGCTTTTGAAGAGACACATCTCTATTTTCTAGCTAATTTAATGCAAGACAGATCCTAGCACCTTAAAGGAAGTGTCTTTGATATTTTGTCCACAAGCTTTTGATTGGGTACTTTTAAATGCCCCTGAGAAAGTGGGTAATCTTAGTCAAAACTCTTACGCATTAGTAGTTATTAAAGGCTGGTGAGTATCGCAGAGAGTAGTTATTAGTCTCCTTGTGATTCAGTAGCAAGTTTTTCACAGTGTCTGGCTTCTTTTAGTGAGTTGTGTAAGAAAGTGTTTTATTTATAAGCAGAAACTCTACAAGTGCAATAACATCTGAAGGCTGCAGTGGGCTGGCATCATCCGGTGCTGACGACAGACAGGGAGAATTCCAACACCATATACTTTCATCTACAAAATGCCTACTTCTGAGTACAAGTACCCCGTAAAATTAAAATTATCTTCCTGATGAATTCAAAGTCATTTGCAAATCTGCTTCTGTTAAACAAGCTCAGAAATAAGATTAATGGAGCAATGAAATTAACTCTGCACCAAACCAGTTTTATCTTCTGACTCCTCCAGTAGGTTCTGAATTTCCATGACTCCTTTGCAGATATTCACAGGACTCCAGCCAAAACTGTTCATCCTTTTTCCTGCAGCTAATATAAGTTCTGTCTTGCTACAGCCACATTGTTCTTTTTTGTGACATATGGAGATCAGACAAAGTCAAACATCATTTAAAAAAAAAAATACAATGCTTATCTTTGTTATTTTTCACTGTTTCTTTAATCACTTTATGTCAGCTACTTTGAAGATTTGAAACACATTTAAAAAATGACAATACCTTGGAAAAATGATACTTTTATATTGAATTACCATGTTTTGTTATTAGCATCATACTCATTCTAATTACCACATGTGGATGCTGCAGAGAGACTGAGATCTTCTGCAGTGTCTAGAGGTCATACTACAGGAGAGACACAACTCACTTGTACCATGTACTCATGTGATCTTTTATTGCTTCTCTGGTAATGAAGAATCAGTGGTAAATCAATTAAAAGTGCTAAAACTGTTGGCAGGCTAACAAGTAAATACTGAGCGTGGCAAATTGAGAACCTTGTTTTGGTATCAAAGCAAGAAGGATGATTTAATGGAGGTGTAACCAAGGGCTGAAAGCTACCACAGAGGTAGCTAAGGACACAACCACCCTGTGAGTGCAGCCCACAAGGATATTAATTCTCAATGTTGTGAGAATCCAACAAGGGAAGCACACCATGAATGTGCTGAATTTCTTTAGCTGGGGAATGAATAGTACAAATGCAGATTTCTGAAATGTGATATTTATATGTGTGTGTGTATGTTTCTTGCTGTATTTTCAATTGCAGGGAGGATAGAATATCAATTACATAGATTTTTTTTTTTAACTGGGTTTGCATGAAAAGCTTGCAGTATCTGAAAAAAAGCTATGAAAACTTTTCATTCAAGCTCTATTATCCCAGATATTTTGTAGTTTTCCAAAATGCTCTAAACATGACAATACAAACCCAGGAATAGATTGTTATTCCTTTTCTTTGACCAACACAAAAGACTTACAGTAGGAAGGAAATTGTGCTGTGACTCACATGCCATCAAAAGACTGTTTGTGGCACATAACAGCCCCCGCACATCACCTGAAAAAAATGAGAATGGAAATATTTAAACCAAACAAATTTCATGTCATTATCAGCCCATGAGAAAGTGATTCAACTCCAGAAAGCCTTCATTTTTATTTTGAAATCATAATTCCTCTCTGCCAAGCCCTAGTCAGGTTATCTTTTCCATTGCAGCAGTCCCAGATGCCTGCAATGTGTTACACAACTGTTTTCCTTAAACCCGACAACCGAGCTTTGTTAGCAGAGCTATATTCAGGAACACTACTTCAGCCTAAAATTGAATGAAAATCTATTTTCACCTTTTATATTGAGTTCATTTGCTTCTCCACTAGGGTAAGAAGACTATCAGGGGCACACAGTGCTTAAAAGTATTATTGATTTTTTTAGAAATTAAAGCCAGTTTCACATAGCTCTAGGCTTCAGTGAGTCATAAAATCCCATCAACAGTTAGTTCAGATGCTTTTTGTTCCTGGAAGACAGTGAGAGGCTGCTCTGAACTGACAGGTGCAAATGGATTCAGTGTGAAAACTTCTGAAGGAATTTTTGAAGTGGGACTCTTAGCAGAAAAAGGCCGATTTAACTAACCCACAACCAGCTGAGTACAGAGACCAATTTGTAGTGAAATAGGGTCATCACGTTAGGGAAGTCTGAGATTTGAACCTGCAGATGTTCCTGCTGGATGCTTATATGAACCTCTGGAGTCTAAAAAGCTCTGCTTTAAAAACAGGGATTTTTCTTATGACACTTCCACCTCATGGCAAGGCAAAAAATTCCCAGAACACAATATCCAGGTCAGCATTTTTTTGTCTGGGTTCTTTCAGGGTATGTGAAGATGGCTAAGGTAGAAGCATGGTTTAAAAATGAAAGATAAACCAACTTAGAGAAATAAAACCATACTTTTCTTAAGAATGAATGCCTTAAATCCGCTCATTCTCCTTCTATCACATGATAATTCACTGCCTCCTATAGCAGATTTTCACTGCAAACAGTTATCTAGAAAAAATCACTAGTTTTCTCGCACAAAATGCGTACCAGACCCTGCTTGAACTCAGGCACATTCAGACATGGAAAATGTCTGTTTTAACAAAGTATCAGTAAGTAATACATTGTAATTACTTCCACTAAAACAATGATACTATTACTGAGACAAAGGCCACTGATTCTCAGTGCCCCACCCTACACCACAAAATCATCAGTCATTCTGAAAACAGTGAAATGCGCAAAGCTACACAGCAAAGAGTGAGATAGAATCCCAAACATATTTTCTCCTAGAAGTCCATATAGGTGATTACCTCCCAGCATCAGCAGGCAGCACTTCCAAAAATGTGTGGGATTTCTTGTCGGATCTACAGTAATATCTGAACGACTTCCTATCTGGCATGAGTTAATGGATGCATAGAAACATAGAATCATTTAGGTTGGAAAAGACCTTTAAGATCATTGAGTCATTAACTTAGCACTTTTATTTTCCTTTTATTTATAATTCTTTATTTTTAATTCTTATTTTGTTATTTTTATTATTCTATTTTACTTTTTATTTTTATTTTTTCCTAGTTAGTATCTCTCATTTCAGCTTCTGTCTGCTATCTCATATCTTCTTTCTACCCAGCACTGTAAGAAGCTTGTCTCCATCTTCTATTCTGCACTGTCCTTCAACCTTTGGACTTCTGGACCTTCTGTTATTTATCCATAAAGCTCCGTTTAGGGTTCACTCATCTCTCATTACATCTTTCTAAAAGGCTGTTTGCCTTTTCCTATTGATCAAAGGAGAACACTATACTCCTTTCCCTTGCTGCATGTACCAGTTAATTATCTCAGTAGTTCTTGAGTTTAGGAGTCTGCCTTCTTCCTACCTAGGAAAAGTAAATTCATAAGAGTTTGCTCTCCAACGTCAAGCTAAGAATTTTAGTTCTGAGTACAGAGCAACTCTGGAGAAATGCTGAGAGCCCCCTGGCTCCATAAGGTGAGACAGGATGTATTTGCGTACCAAGTAGCAGAGTGGCATGTGTTTGACTCACTACATGTTGCAGTTGCAGGAGACCAGCTGCTGAGCTGAAGTATAAATATGGGAGAGGACTTCATTCTTCACATAAAGAGGATGCTACTGGAGTTCTTTCATTTGCAAACTTTACATAATAAGAGCATTGTTATACCTTTTAACTTAAGATTCAGACATCCACCTGAGGCTAACACTGTTAACCTCTCAGGTGCACTGAAAGCACAGTGGGACTTCAATGATAGTTGGTCTGAGAAGTGACGTTTCTTACTCTCAGTTTTGTGCTCCAGTCCCAGGCCTCAAAATCTGACTATTTAAAAACTTAAAAGCAAGCCATTAGAATTTAATACTTAAATAATTTGAATAATGAATGGATCTAAAATCACCTACAAATTGGCACTCAAGGGACAGCAGGTCCATGTTACACACACTGTTTTCAAAGCTCTCTTTCAGAGCATATGAGTGATTTGCACATCAGTGCAAACTGTTGTTTTCTCAGCAAGTACCTTCCTATAAACTGGTGTTACTGTCAAATTTGTACTCATAATAGCATGCAGACTGAAAGAATAAGTGACAGGCATTGATTTAATTTCTTGTCATGCATATATTTGCATAGTATTTACAGATTAATAAATTAGACATACCTTGTGTAAATTAATAGATAGCCTGTCTGTACTGTGGCATTATTCATGGTCTTACACTGTTGAATGAAACAAGATACAAGGAAAATGACTAAGTATTTCTGTGAAGGACATAGGGAAGGTCATTGTCTTAGAAAGATAGAACAGGGACATGTAAGATTTCACAGATTTCACAATCAGTCCTTTCTCCATTCTTTCACATTGTTACCTGTTTCCCATTCTGTAAAGCACAAATGAGAGCATCTTAAAGGGTCATCGTGAGATGTTACTAGTAAATGTTTGTAAATGCCTGAGAAAGGGATCATTATTTTACAGGCATAGATGTCTTCTAATTTACAGTGTTACTAGGTCATTTCCTGACCTTGTAGATCCATATGAAGGGATTACTTACATTTCTAGGAAAGAAGGCTACACGATAAACAAACAACAGAATTTGCTTCACATCTCCCCATAGGATTTCACTGCCATATACTGATACCATGATTAATTTTTGATTACTGATATAGACTAAGCCTCATTCTGCTCCTTTTACTCAAACAAGACTCTCTGTGGAAGATGCTCCCTGTACCAGGAAACATCTAGAAGTCCCATAAGTTCATTTCTGCAAAGCATACTGAGAAAAAATAGGGTGAAGAGGCAATGAAAAGGAAGAAACCACAGCAACTGTTTTGTCCAGGGGAACACTGCCAGCAACAAGAAGTTTGGTCAATCTGGAGGTCATGTTGGCATGACTGCCCCTGACTACCACTGGCCAGCTGTGTCCAGACACTGGACTAAGTCTATCCCAGCTAGCACACGCCAAGGAAATGACAGTATTCATCATGACAGCCTCCTTGGCCCAGCAGAACAAATAAGTATTCCAGGTGAAAATAAGTTCTATTAAGAAAAGCAGAGGAGCTCTGTAGTTTGCTCAGTCCATGACCATTACTCAAGCGTCAGGTGCTCCTTCCTATCCTCCAGAAACTGGGGCAAACTGTAGAGACAGGAGCATGGGGGAGCAGAGGGTAGTGGGGGAGAAAGAAGCCAGTTACACAAAAATCAGCTGCTGGTCAGTGCACTTGTCTAACAGAGCCTTGTGCATGATCACTGTAATCTCTCCTCTATTCTTACTACGTCCCATTTTCTACCTACCTACCTATTGTGTGGATGGGTTCTTTCTTCTAAGCCTGTGTAGGTGAGCCCTAGCAATCTCCAAGTCAGACTGGACACTGAGCAAGGTACGCGGCCTGTGTGCCAGCCACCAAGGTGGGACAATAAGCCTGAGGGCTCAAGAGTCTTGGGATCAGCAGCTGAAGGAGACCAGGACCTGTGGGCCAGTTTCTAGGTAGAGAAAGCATCAAACAACAGTTTTTGGAGAGACCCCTAGCATTTCAGTGTGTGTGTGTGTGTGCCCAATAAGCAAATGAGGAGGAACAGGTTGGGGTTGTCTATGTGTTTTGTGGCCATGTGATTGCAATTTATTTTCATGCTGGTCAAAGCACTGGCATCTCTGGTGATTTGTGTGGCCAGCCAATGCGTGTCTGCGCATGAGGATGCCTTCTGGGGAAACACATTCATAGAATCATAGAATCATAGAATCATAGAATCGTTAGGGTTGGAAAGGACCTTAAGATCATCAAGTTACAACCCCCCTGCCAT
This sequence comes from Pezoporus occidentalis, assembly GCF_034315485.1. Taxonomy (NCBI): domain Eukaryota; kingdom Metazoa; phylum Chordata; class Aves; order Psittaciformes; family Psittacidae; genus Pezoporus; species Pezoporus occidentalis. Next base: position 1,387,986 of record NW_026914829.1, read on the forward strand.
GAGCAGGGACACCTAACGCTAAATCATATCACCCAAGGCCTCATCCAACCTGGCCCTGAACACTGCCAGGGATGGAGCATTCACAACCTCCCTGGGCAACCCATTCCAGTGCCTCACCACCCTAACAGGAAAGAATTTCTGCCTTATATCCAACCTAAACTTCCCCTGTTTAAGTTTTAACCCGTTACCCCTTGTCCTGTCACTACAGTCTCTAATGAAGAGTCCCTCCCCAGCATCCCTATAGGCCCCCTTCAGATATTGGAAGGCTGCTAGGAGGTCTCCACGCAGCCTTCTCTTCTCCAGGCTGAACAGCCCCCAACTTTCTCAGCCTGTCTTCATACGGGAGGTGCTCCAGTCCCCTGATCATCCTCGTGGTCCTTCTCTGGACTTGTTCCAACAGTTCCATGTCCTTTTTATGTTGAGGACACCAGAACTGCACACAATGCTCCAGGTGAGGTCTCACGAGAGCAGAGTAGATGGGCAGGATCACCTCCTTCGACCTGCTGGCCACGCTCCTTTTGATGCAGCCCAGGATACAATTGGCTTTCTGGGCTGCAAGCACACACTGAAGCCGGCTCATATTCATTTTCTCATCGACCAACACCCCCAAGTCCTTCTTCGCAGGGCTGCTCTGAATCTCTTCTCTGCCCAACCTGTAGCTGTGCCTGGGATTCCTCCTACGCAGGTGTACGACCTTGCACTTGTCATGGTTAAACTTCATGAGGTTGGCAGCAGCCCACCTCACAAGTGTGTCAAGGTCCCTCTGGATGGCATCCCTTCCCTCCAAACCACACAGCTTGGTGTCATCGGCAAACTTGCTGAGGGCGCACTCAATCCCACTGTCCATGTCAGCAACAAAGATGTTAAACAAGACTGGTCCCAACACTGATCCCTGAGGGGCACCACTCGTTACTGGTCTCCAGCTGGACATTGAGCCATTGACCACAACTCTTTGCGTGCAGCCATCCAGCCAGTTCTTTTTCCACTGAGTGGTCCATCCATCAAATTGATGTCTCTCCAATTTTGAGACAAGTATGTCGTGTGGGACAGTGTTGAATGCTTTGCACAAGTCCAGGTAGATGACATCAACTGCTCTACCCCTGTCCATCAGTTCTGTAGCCCAATCATAGAAGACCACCAAATTGGTCAGGCAGGATTTCCCCTTAGTGAAGCCATGCTGGCTGTCACCAAGCACCTTGTTGATTTTCATGTGCCTTAGCATGCCATCCAGTAGAATCTGCTCCAAGATTTTGCCAGGCACAGAGGTGAGACTGACTGGTCTGTAATTCCCCGGGTCATCCATTTTCCCCTTCTTGAAAATGGGGTTTATATTTCCTTTTTTCCAGTCATCGGGAACTTCACCTGACTGCCATGATTTCTCAAATATGATGGCCAGCGGCTTCGCAACTTCATTTGTCAGCTCCTCTCTTACAGTGGGCACAAGGTCTTCATTCTCACAGTCCCTGCATCTGCCTTCCAAGACTTGGGTGGTGCAGTCAGAGCCTTTGCCAGTGAAGACCAAGGCAAAGAAGTCATTCAGAATCTCAGCCTTCTCCAAATCCTGTGTAGCCAGTTCTCCCGAGAGCTTCAGGAGGGGGCCTACATTCTCCCTAGTCTGTTTTTTATTTGCTATGTACCTATAGAATCCCTTCCTGTTATCCTTAACATCCCTAGCCACGTTTAATTCTAACTGGGCCTTAGCTTTCTTAACCTGGTCCCTAGCTTCCCGGACAACATCCCTGTACTCTTCCCATGCCACCTGTCCTTGCTTCCACTTATTATAAGCCTCTTTTTTCATTTGAATTTTCCTCAGGAGCTCCTTATCCATCCAAGGAGGTCTCCTGGCCCTCCTGCTGCACTTCCTTCTGGTTGGGGTGCAACACTCCTGAGCTTGTAGCAGGTGATCCTTGAATATCAACCAACAGTCTTGGGCCCCTCTGCCCTCTAGGGCTATATCCCATGGAACCTTACTAAGCAGGTTCCCAAAGAGGCCAAAGTCTGCTCTTTTGAAGTCCAGGGCAGTGAGCTTGCTGCACGCTCTTCTCGCTGTCCTGAGGATCTCAAATTCGACCATCTTGTGATCGCTGCATCCAAGGCTGCCCTGGAGAGTCACATTTCCAACGAGCCCTTCCCTGTTGGTGAGCACGAGGTCAAGCATGGCACCTCTCCTTGTCGGCTCCTCTATTACTTGCAGAAGGAATTTGCCTTCCACACAATTGAGGAACCTCTTGGATTGCTTGTGCAGGGCAGTACCGTCCTTCCAACAGATGTCAGGGTGGTTGAAGTCCCCCATGAGAACAAGGGCCTGCAAGCATGAGGCTTTACCTATCTGTCTATGGAGTGCTTCATCCGCAGGTTCTCCTTGATCAGGCGGTCTGTAACAGATCCCCACAGTAATGTCTCCCATAGCTATATTCCCTTTAACCCTGACCCACAAACTCTCTGTTACCTGCTCACCTGTCCCCAGACAGAGTTCCATACTCTCCAGCCTATCCCTAACATAAAGGGCAACTCCCACTCCCCGCCTGCCAGGCCTGTCTTTTCTAAAGAGCCTGTAACCTTCCATTCCAACATGGGGAAACATACTCAGCCTCACTGCTGGTTGAATTTACAAATAGGAATAGCAGCAGTCTGGCTCTGATGGACTGGGACAGGAAGGAATTCATCAGTCCCCATGCCTACTAGATTTAGCTCCAATGGACCAGGAAGCAAAAATCCCCATGATAATGAAGTTAACCTAATATAGCACCGTTGCCATACAAAAACAGTGAATGTGTTCCTCTGCGCAAGCACATCATGTGTCTCTACAACAACCCCAACTTGATATTACTGAAAATATCGAGCCATTCCAGCCTCTTTTCATGATAGAATCATCTGATGCCTACTAATCCTTTCTTCTTCCACAATTGTTCTTTATGTGCTATCTTTACTACGGAGATGGACAGAGCTGATATTAGGAATCTCATCATGACGTAACACATAGCATGCTGCCAGCAATCTACAGACATGCCATTGAAGCTACTGTGCCAAGAACCCCAAATTCCGTATATATCATGTTTGAACTGTTCTGGTTTTCCAGTCTTCAGTAAAACTAGTAGAAGTCAACCCACTATATCTGTGTGAGTTCCTTTAACATGGTAGTGGTCAAAGCTGTATTATTTCCACACAGAGAAATGCTATCACATTGAACTTGGAATTAATTTTGTTTTTTCCATAACTGAACAAAACCAAGTTGTCAAACATTGGGACTGAATTCCAGTAAGGACAACACAACCAAGACAGCTCAAGAACCTTTCAGGAACTTGTTTTTCACCTGAAATTGTGAGCTGGGAAATGGGAGAATACTGAAGGGGTAGGCTGTTCTGCTACTAGAGCAAATACAGTGGAAGCTGTGAGACCTCATTGCACAAGCCAAGCACAGAAAGTCGATGCTATGAATTTATGAAGATAAAATGTGACCAGAAAAACCCTCACCATGCCCTACTTGATCCTATAAACCCTTGCACATCTCACCGCAAGATCTAATCTTTTATAGTTGACAGCACTATTGGTGCTTCATAATATGAAAGAAAATAAATCTCAAGGAAAAAAATAAAGCTCACATAAAAGCATGGTTTAACTTTTGTTTTACTTCTCAAACACCTTTTGCTCACCCTGACTGATCTTAGCCTGATCAAATGGAAAACAAATCTTCACAGAAATAACACAGCTGTCTTTCTGGGCTCTCAAATCCTTTGGAGGGGTGGAGAGGGCATTCAGAACCTAAAAGAGTTTTTTTCTGGTTCTCTCTTCCCTCCTTTTCAATATCACAAAAAACCCTGGAGTGTAGAAATGGGTGTGAATTCCATAAAGATAGAAAGGGCAAAACTTCCAACTTTTTTAGCAAAATGGAAAAGTTAAAGGAAAAAAAAGTTAAGGAACAGCAGTGGCAATGACAGCAGGAAAATTTAAACACAGAGCTTAGAATTTTCATATATTAAATGTATTAAGCAAGTGCTTAAGTAAAAACTTGCAAACATGCCCAGTCTTAATATTCTGTCCTCAAAGAAAATATGAGGACATGAGAGGGGCAATAAATTCAGTAACAGAGTTCAGAGGTCCTCTGCCATCATTTAAGCAGCAGAAAAGAAACAAGGAAGAAAGTAAGAGGTGGGCTGTCTGGCAGCCATAAGTATCTACAGCAATACTGATATAGCAGATTGAGCAAGGAATAGGGAAACAGGATGGCAAGAAGACTTTGTTAATTGGATCTTATAACATTTGTCACAGAGTGTGAATGAATATGGCAAAAGCAAATGGAAAATCTCTCTTCTGGGAGAAATATTAGACTGTGCATTGACAGGAGCCTAATACAGGAACTTGAAAACATACCTCTACAAAACTGAGAAGACAAAAGTACATCATTGCAAGCACCAAACTAAAAACAAAGCTAAAAAGTAGGCATCTGAAGGAATAATAATTAAAAAACCCTCACTACAGGCTACACACATGCACAGCCACCCTTGCAGAAACCCATCAGTACTCAAATAAACCACAACTGCAACAGAAAGCTGAATAGTTAGGTCCACAGCCTGACTGATCCTATTCCAGGTAAGGCATTATAAGGCTCTGAGAGGGAGGTGGAGAGGAGAAGATTTCTATGTGTCCTATGTTTCTAATAGCTAATTTTGTAATTTTTCTTCAGCAACAACAACAAAAACAGTTGAAAACTCTACTGAACAGCAAACTAGAACATGCCTACAGCAAGAGACAGCTTTTTAAACTTCCATCTTGCTAGTGTCTGTCTATATGAATAATGTCACCATGTCACTGCCTTTTCTACTTTCTATGACAGTATTCTTCCCCCACTTTTATTATGCTATTCTATTTCAACTTGATGAATTATCTATATTACATTTTTTGAGAAATATTCCCTCTAGGGAAGGACATACTTAGCTCAGAAAGTTTCCAGAAGAAAAAGGAAAAGAAAAGAGGAAGAGAAAAAGGAACTTCCACATCTCTGCTTTTTTTAAGGTACCCCAGGGAGTAATACGTAATTATCTTGTGACTGCCAGGCAACTCTTAGCAGAGGTAATGTATTTATTTTATTAATGAAAATTAGTGGTGCTAAGAAGTTATGTGCTGGCAAACCTAGACAAAATGAAAAAGAAGTCTGTTAGCAGAGAAGAATGGGAAGCTGAAAAACCAAGATGGGGTCCCCCATTTTTTTCATTGGCATTGAGTTTGCTTTTCTATTCTTTTTGCCATTGTTTCAGAAGTGATACTTGTTTACAAGTGAATACAAGTGATTTTTGTTACTTATTCAACCAAAGATAACAGGCTCAGTAACTTAACTCTTTGAAAGCACCACAAAATAACAAAATAACTTTCCCCACTGTTATAGCAGGATAATAGGTGTTTATTACACAGAAAAGCAGATTTCATGTTTGAGAGACCAATTTGATCTCAAAGTCTGTGACTCTATGGGTGTAGTTTTTATTTTATTCTTCTCTCCAACATGAGAAATGAAAGAAATAAAACATGCTGAGTCACCTTCTCTTTGTAGGTTATAGTTATTTATGGATTTTGTTGCATTTCTGCATTCCAGCGGATTTTAACAATCATTCCTGGTAAGACCTCTTCTCCCTTCTGCAGTACCAAGGAATGAGGACTCCACAGGCTGGGCATGCATAGTTTAGCTTATCCGCCACGGTTACAACAGCCTATACTTTCATGTTAATATGGAAGTTCATTCCCATAGTGTTGTGATTCAATTCCACCTGGCAACTAAGTACCATGAAGACACTCACTCAATCTCCCCCTGCCTCCCAGTGGGCTAGAGAGGAGAATCAGAAAGGTAAAACATGTATGTTAAGAATAATAAAATAAAATATTACAATAATATCAAAAATAATATTATTATAATTGTAATGAAAGGGAGACAACAAAAAGAGAGAAATACTTCTCCCCACACCCACCCCACCCCACCCCCCAAAAAAAAGCAATGCACAATACAACTGCTTAACACCCACTGACCGACAACCAGCCCAGCCTGAGCAACAGCCAGCTCCCCCAGTTAATATCCTGAGCATGACATCAAATTTTATTGATTCAGAGAAATCTCCAGGAACTCGCCAACAAAGTTTAAGTTGACAAGCAGGTATTATTCATTGCGGCACCAGGAGACACGGGAGATAGCTCCTCCTAACGTGTCTCCCCAAATTGCTATAAGCCATCCTTATATAGTCACTAAGGATACATATTCACTATGTACATATATGCATATTCATGAGGCTACTTACGCAGTATCATTCTTCCAGAAAGTTTCCCCACATGCATACAAAAACATGGTGGTGGTCTTTGGGGGTTGTTTACTTCTTCCAACAGTCTTCATCACTTTGAAGCATGTGCCTTTGAAGCAGCCTTTGAAGCATGCACAGTAGATAATGCTTACAACAGCTTAACTGGTTCAGTAACACTGCAGAGATTATCATCCTGTCCTTCTACTTATCAGTTAGTTTAGCTGCAGCCCATCCTGGACATCTGTTAGTTTCAGATACTCTTTACACATCCTGATTTTCTCTCCTGTTTTTCTTGCACTTATTTTTGTACTAAGGTCATAAGGACTCAAAACTACACCAACTACAATGGTTTATCTTATAGAAGGATTCTCATTATGTTCTCTAGCTGCAGTCTGACTAATTTTTTTTTTCTGTGAAACATGTACCTCAGTTATTTTCCATTATTACTGTTACAAAGCCATCAAACTTAACGTTACTTAGAACTGATTCTACTTATTTATAAAGGTTTGTATTTAATTTTGTGCCTCCTTGTCTTCAATACGGAATACTCCTTTGGCTATCTCAAGTCAGCTGTGCTAGCTGTTATTCCTCCTGGCTTCTTGTCTTCTCCAGCCTTCTCACTGGCAGGGCATGAGAAACAGAACAGTCCTTGAGTTGGTATAAAGACTACTTAGCAACACTAAAAACGTCAGTGTGTTATCAATATTATCCTATTACTAAATACAAAACACAACACTGTACCAGCTACTAGGAATAAAATTAACTCTATCCCAGCCTATACTAAGACATATATTGTCAGCCTTCAATAGAAATTCAGTGCTGAACATGTAAGCTTCTCATTCTGCTGAGTTAGGGCAGACATGCTTTTAGGCTCAGAGACCTGTTTTGTCACAATAGTAATTTTGGACAAGGAGACCCTACAGACATCTTTTATTAAATAAAAAAAGAAAAAGTCATGTTGGGAAAATAAGTTCCACCAGCTGAGCTGAGTTTCAAATAAATCTGTAACTAATAATATGTGTGTTCTGCTACTGTGAAAATCTTTATAGGGCTAATCAGTCCTTAGGGAACCGTAAGTCAACCTTGCCATGTAGGATGATTACAGTACAAAACCTCCTACTTACCCTTTCTTCACACTTGTTTGTTTTAATTTAGTTTACCACTAATTGTTTTTTCATAATTATTAATACTTAAAATTCAAGAGTGCCTATTTGTCTGGAAGTGGAAAATGTCTTCTTTTGCATTCAGTTAGAAAGTAAAACGTTCGCACAGTCTTCAAAATTCACAACAAAATTACTTGTTTAATGTCACTCTTTTTTTTCCTTCTCAAAGAGATGGCTCATTCCTATGTTCCCTTACCTAAAGGAATTGATCCACCTAGAGAGCCTGGTAGCTTCTCATTGCTATACAAGTGTACGAGGCTTGAACTGGAGCAAGCTGCCACAAATAGTCCAGCACACTCCAACAGCAGTTCTTACTAAAAACCCAATATGATAAGTTCTAGACTATAATTAATAAGTCTAGCTATAATTTTGTACCTGCATTTATTTTAGGCCTGTGGACCTTTCTCTTAAAGGGAAATTATATGGGTCTGAGCTGTCTGTAGATCTGGGACATTCACAGGTGTGTTTGTGCTGTAGCCATATGTTCTTGGCATATCGGCTTGGCAACTGATAATAAGCCTGAGACAAACACCCCTTCTCCAATGACTTTTCCCTAAAAAGCAGAGAGCATGGAGTTTCACTATTGCCTTACAGAGAAAAGATGCTTGTGAGTGCCCAATCTATGTACATTGCTTCTTTCAAACTGTAGATGCAGAGCAGTTACAGAACATTACGATGGACCCCGGAGAGGTCTAGAGTGGAGAAAAATAATCTTCCTTTTCCAAGGCTTCCTCTCCAAGAGACATGTCCTTAGTTTTCATTGCCCAGCATGTTACATTTCAACATGGGATAGAAGAAAGATGCTCATCAGCAATTTGACCCTTGTATTGGAGGGCTCCAAAAATATTCTACTCTCTCATTATGAGAAGGAAAAAAAAAAAAGATTTAGAAGTTGTTTTAGTACAAGTGTCTCTGGTTCATGCTATTTGACAGCACTCATAGCCTTGAAAAACCATTTGCATGTAAGAAGAGGACTTTATGACTCAGAGATGTTTTTGATGTAATCCCACTGATTTCACACTCCACTCCTCCACCCCCCTAAAAAAAATCCTCTTTCACTGAACATTGGACAAATAACCTGTGAACAGACTGTTTCCTTAGAGAAACCCTGACGTTTATCTCAACAGTGAGTTCATTGCCTACAAATATCTACCTCCTTTCTTTCAAAACTATATTTCCAATTCTTTTTTCTGTTTTTTAACTACATCAGCTATACAGAAGACATCAAGGCACAGAAACCCTTCTGCCCACACAAGAGCTCTGCTCAGAGCTCACCATGCAATTTGATAAACTAGGCAGTAATCCCCACTCTGTACAGCTGTCTCACTGCAAAGCTTAGTCATTTTCATTAAACTCAACAGGAGTCCTTACAGTTTTCATTACTTTTAATAAGATGTCCCATAGTTTGAGAACAAAGATCTATTTGATAATGGCCATTAGCACCTTCCAGCTTCAAACAGTATGAAATACCATTGTTACGGGACAGTCACTGGAGCATGTCTCACTGTTGTTTGCACCATATTGTTTAGTCCTTAAAAGCAAGTTATTGCCAAGGCTCAAATCTGTTTCACAAACATGTAACAACCACTAATTTCTTTGCATGGCAGGGAAAGAGGTTATACAATTTCAAAGAGGTTCCTACATCAGCATCAGAATCCATTATCACATTTCCATGAGTTTTCACACACAACCTCTTGGGATGTCAAATTATTACACAATTTAATGTGTTTACTGGCTTTTGCATTAGAAGAATTATAATATTCTTAGCTGAAAGCTTCATTACATATAATCTTGACTCTTTTGGTCTAAGTACCCTTATATCTTTTCATCTAAGTATGCTTATGTTTCACATAGTGGAAAAAGAAAATATTGAGGTGCCCTGTAACTTGGTAAGTTTTTACCAGCTGGATGTCTTGTTACAGATTAAAAGTCAAATTTTGTTTTAATTCTGACTGGAATGGGTCTTTTCTTAGGAGGAAGGCTTGATTAATGGCAGTCTTTACATTTCCACCATTTCGCTCAAAAGGAGACAAATACTGTCTTGCAATAAGTGGGAAAACATCCTAAAGCATCACCATACTGAGAATCATTCCTCTAATTACAACTAGCCAAAATCAAAAACAATGTGGGTGGAGTAGTGTCATGATTTAAGCTCAGCTGGCAACTCAGAACCATGCAGCTGCTCTCTCCCTCTCCCCTTCCTCCCCCTCTCCCGGGGGGATGGGAAGAAGAATCAAAAGAATGTAACTCCCACCAGTTGAGATAAGAACAGTCCACTAACTAAGGCATAGCACAAATAACTGCTGCTACCACCAGCAATAATAATGATAAGGGAAATAACAAGGGAAGAGAATAAAATTGCTCACCGCTCACCAACAGATACCCAGCCTGACCCAAGCAGTGATCTAGCCCTTGTAGGTAACTGACCCCAGTTTATATACTGGGCATGACATGCTGTGGTATGGAATACCTGTTTGGCTAGTTTGGGTCAGGTGTCCTGTCTCTGCTTCCTCCTGGCTTCCCTTCCTCCCTGGCAGAGCATGAGACTCAGAAAGACCTTGGTCAGAGTAAACATTACTGAGCAACAACTAAAAACATCGGTGTTATCAGCACTGTTCCCAGGCTGAAAGTCAAAAACACAGCACTACACCAGCTACTAAGAAGGAGAAAAATGACTGCTACTGCTGAACCCAGGACAAGTAGCCTAAAGGTAGAGCTTTGCATTTGGCTAGGTTAAGTTAGGTACTCAAATTAGAATCATAAAATCATAGAATACTTAGGGTTGGAAAGGACCTTAAGATCATCAGGTTCCACCCCCCCTGCCATGGGCAGAGACACCTCACACTGAACCATGTCACCCAAGGCTCTGTCCAGCCTGGACTTCAAATTGATGTCTCTCCAATTTTGAGACAAGGAAGTTGCGTGGGACAGTGTCGAACGCTTTGCACAAGTCCAGGTAGATGACATCAACTGCTCTACCCCTGTCCATCAGTTCTGTAGCCCCATCATAGAAGGCCACCAAATTGGTCAGGCAGGATTTCCCCTTAGTGAAGCCATGCTGGCTGTCACCAAGCACCTTGTTGATTTTCATGTGCCTTAGCATGCCTTCAGGAGAATCTGCTCCAAGATTTTGCCAGGCACAGAGGTGAGACTGACTGGTCTGTAATTCCCTGGGTCATCCATTTTCCCCTTCTTGAAAATGGGGCTTATATTTCCTTTTTTCAGTCATCAGGAACTGCACCTGACTGCCATGGCTTTTCAAATATGATTGACAGTGGCTTAGTAACTTCATTTCATCAGGACCCATGGACTTGTGCACGTTCAAGCTTTTAAGATGGTCTCTAACCAGCTCCTCTCCTACGGTGGGCCCAAGGTCTTCATTCTCACAGTCCCTGCATCTGCCTTCCAAGACTTGGGTGGTTTGGTCAGAGCCTTTGCCAGTGAAGACCAAGGCAAAGAAGTCATTCAGAACCTCAGCCTTCTCCAAATCCTGCGTAGCCAGTTCTCCCGAGAGCTTCCTGAGGGGGCCTACATTCTCCCTAGTCTGTCTTTTATTCGCTAGGTACCTATAGAATCCCTTCCTGTTATCCTTAACATCCCTAGCCACGTTTAATTCTAACTGGGCCTTAGCTTTCTTAACCTGGTCCCTAGCTTCCTGGAAAACATCCCTGTATTCTTCCCATGCCACCTGTCCTTGTTTCCACCTTTATAAGCCTCTTTTTTCCTTCAAAGTTTCCTCAGGAGCTCCTTATCCATCCAAGGAGGTCTCCTGGCCCTCCTGCTGCACTTCCTTCTGGTTGGGGTGCAACACTCCTGAGCTTGTAACAGGTGATCCTTAAACACCAGCCAACAGTCCTGGGGCCTGTCATGGTTTAAACCCAGTCAGGTAACTTGTTCACTCACTCCCCCCCTTCTTTCCCTCCCCCTACTCCCGGAGGGACAGGGAGGAGAATCGAAAAGAATGCAACTCCCACTGGTTGAGATAAGAACAGTTTAGTAACTGAGGTATAACACAAATCACTACTGCTACCAACAATAATAATAATGATAAAGGAAATAACAAGGGAAGAGAATACATCATCTCACCACCAGCCAACCAATAACTCGCCCCCCCCCCCCCCCCCCCCGACCGATCACCGACCAATACCTCATTCAACCCCGCAGTGCCCCAGCCCTTCCGGGTAACTCTCTGTTACATCCTGGGCATGACATGCTGTGGTATGGAATACCTCTTTGGTCAGTTTGGGTCAGGTGTCCTGTCTCTGCTTCCTCCTGGCTTCCCCTCCCCCCCTGCAGAGCATGAGGCTCACAAAGTCCTTGGCCAGACTAAAACATTTGAGCAGTAACTAAAAACATCGGTGTTACCACCGTTCCCAGGCCAAAAGTCAAAAACACAGCACTACACCAGCTACTAAGAAGGAGAAAAAATGACTGCTACTGCTGAACCCAGGACAGGCCCCCCTGCCCTCTATGGCTGTATCCCATGGAACCTTCCTAAGCAGGTTCCCGAAGAGGCCAAAGTCTGCTCTTTTGAAGTCCAGGGCAGTGAGCTTGCTGCACGCTCTTCTCACTGTCCTGAGGATCTCAAATTCGACCTCATGATTGCTAAGAGCCGAGGCTGCCCCGGAATGTCACTTTTCCAGCAAGCCTTTCCCTGTTGGTGAGCACAAGGTCAAGCATGGCACCTCTCCTTGTTGGCTCCTCTATTACTTGCAGGAGGAAGTTGTCTTCTACACAATCGAGGAACCTCCTGGGTTGTTTGTGCCGGGCCATACCATCACTCCAACAGATACCAGGGTGGTTGAAGTCCCCCATGAGAACAAGGGCCTGCAAGTGTGAGGCCTGTCTTTTCTAAAGAGCCCGTAACCTTCCATTCCAACACTCCAGTCATAGGAGCCATCCCACCATGTTTCTGTGATGCCTATTATATCATATCCCTGTAGACATGCACACAACTCTAATTCCTCCTGTTTGTTCCCATGCTATGGGTGTTTGTATAGGGGCATCTGAGCTGAGTTCCAAATGAAGCCAGCTCATGGCCTGGAGCAGCTGGAATACCTATACATTGCTCCAAGCATTTATTTAAATTAATTGCCAACTGCAAGCTTACTTTATGAGATTCAGTTCTCTGAGGCCACTTTTGCTCTTTTGCTCACTTAGGATTAGTAGGAGGATTCAGAATGGAGCTTTATAGACTGAAACTAAAGGAGGATGCTGCAGCCAATTCTTAGTGGGGGCCCCCGTCTTTGCAATTCCTACTTTCCTCTTTCATTGAAAGCCCAGTTCTGATGACCTTCAGATTACATTGCAGAACCCTATTTTTTTTCCAGAACTTTGTACATAAGATATGTAAGATAGAGGAGACTAGAAATCCTCAAAGAAATGACTTTATAGCAAGGGTGTCTTTCAGTGCTGCATTTAGGATTAGTTTTACATTACGTCAAAAGCTCTGGGTGCATATGCAGAAAATGTTTTAGTCTTCTGAAATCTAAATTAATACATAAATTCAGACAGTATAGTGAGCAGCAGCTTTCAAAATAAATGTACATTTTTAAAGTTACATTTATATTTCAAGTAATGACCATTTCACTAAAGTCTGAGTAATGGTCAAGTAATGACTATTTCACAAAATAGTGCTGAAATAGCAGACATTTAAAAATCCAAAAGTTGGATTCACAAATTTCTAGAAATTGTTTTTTTTTAAAGTGCTATCATCTTAGCAAGAAATTTCATCTACAGAAAACAAGAAAATGGAAAAACAAATAGCTTTATATACAAGGCACTTTTCTGTAGTCTGATTTCTCAACAGTTCCTTGGTCAAAGAAATTAGAGGCACTAAATTTATGAGTTTCTTGAGGGCCTTTAACGTGTAGTTGCAATTATTAAAGGTGCTAGGCCAAAATAATGTAGATTATTTCTGTCTTTTAAAGGTCCCTGAATAACATTCAAATACCTGTTACAGTCTTGAAGAAGCTAAAGTGTGACTATCTTCCATAACCAAATCTGTCCCCTCTCGACCCTATATTCAATAGCTACATCTGTTCTTTTTTGACCCATGATAAGGTAATCATCTCAGTGTGGCCTGTGCTGGCTGAAAAGATCACGGTTTTATAGAAAAGGAATTTTTCTAGAGAAGCAACACTGCAGACTTAAAACACACAGAGCATATAAACCAAAGTTAATTGGGCACATAATTATTCTTGAGCTATAAGGTTAAGTACTGAAAAACAAAGAGATAAACAAATCCCACACATCAGATTATGGTGCATGCCATGTTGTAATTGATATAATGCACTGCTTAGCTTTCCTTCAGAGAGAAAGAATTGAAGGGAGTGAAGTGAAGCAAATAATGCAATACGTTAAATGAAACAATAGTCGTATTAATTTGATAAAGTGCTGTATCAGAGCAGTCCCTCTAATCTTGCAAGAATTTATCACAGAATTGTTTCACATTTAGAAACCACTGGATTTAGCTCCTGACAAGGGACACCAAGCCTTGTGAAAAAAATGACCAAGCTCTCTACAGAAATAATATACTTTGCAACTACGATACTGCACTGCTGACTTTGACTTTTAAGAGAACAGTGATAACAGAGGTTCATTCTGCATATAACAATATTTCCAGAACCAGCTGTTGTGAGTGCAGCACCACTCACAGGGTGAGATTAGGGTCTCACAGTTTTGGAGGGCTTTTGTCTATTTTTTTTTGTTTTGTTTTACTGACTTTACAAGGTGTTTCCATTTTCTCTTTCTCCTTCTATAGCTGTTGTTTTGATTTGAAATTGAAATCTGCTCTTTTAACACAGAATATTTTTGTTGCTTCCTAGTAACACATATTCAGACTTCATATTGATTTTATTTAAGAAGTATTGCAGGTATAAATTTTCTAAAGATCTAAAGATCTAAAATCTGCTTTCAGAGATTAAGGCAACCAATTCACAGATATCTCATTTTGCCCACATTTCATCTAGGATTGAATTGTCTTGTTCGGTTCAAAACAGAAAACAGCTCCTTATGCTATTAATGGATTTTCTTGTCAACTGAAACAATACAGTAATTGGTATAAATTCAACTACAATGAACACTCCTTCAGCATAATCAAAACCAGGAATTTTACAGTAACATGAGATAAAATAATAGCTTGAATCATTCCAGAATTAAAATAATAATTTTGTGCCATATAAAAGAGGTGTTCGTGAAATACTCACTACTGTTGAAAATTTAAGCAAAACTGGGGATGTTTTCTAGACCTATGCTATTTGAGGCTATAGACCGCATGTTTGTACCTTAGTAGAAAAAGGCTTCTTCTAGCTATCACCTTCCCTTCTCTGCAGAATATATTTATTCAGCTTGACACAGGGTGACTTAAATACTGTATTCTAGAAATGTAGCTATATGCATGCTACTACATAAATGTGAGAAAAGGGGAAATCCAAACAGCCCTTAGCTCATAGATGTGAGCAGGCATAAAATGGCAGAAGGAGATGCTGTCTTAGCTGCTACAAAGCACAGAAAAGAAGAAGAAATTAGTAAGGGTATCATGCAAAGTTGCATTTGTTTGCCTGAAATGTCATAAACCACTCAAGTTCCTGAATACAGTCTTACACACAGATGCCCACTTCTTTTACTGCTTAAAAATGATGTAATTATGGCTGAGCAGGTTATTCAACTAAACTGAATTCTGTCTCTTTTGGGGGGAATTTCTTCCAAAGTGAATATTTTTGAATCCAAGCCCAAAAGGGACTTAATCCTGTAAGTATCCAGTAAGCTTATCTTCCATTCTGCTAAAAGCAGTGATGTGTTCCCTTCCTTTTGCTGCAGCTCCATAACTGGGATACCTCCCAAAATCAGAAAGACACCCCTCTGACAGTTGCCAACTTAAAGGGGTGTCTATCATTGCGCCTCTCCCTTACAGAGGAGCTGCACACTTCTCTATTAAAAATCTCCTTCTATTACATACAACTAAAGGTATTTTTCATGTCTCTGTAGCAAAATTCAAACCGAGGAACAACATGGAGAGCAGGAGAGAGGATTTCCAATTTTAAGTCATGGGGAATGTGATCCTGCTTTCAACCCCTGCTCCCAGAACTATTCATCCTGGGATGAAAACCCAGAATAATCCAGCTGGTAAGGACTGAAGCTGTTTTTCTCAGAAATCAACTGAGCATCCAAAGAGCTCATCCAATGCTGAGGTGCTCAAGCTTGCATTATTTGATGTGGTGGGTTATTTAATATTATATCCTCCTTTAAATTTACAGATTGTAACTATAGATAGCAGGCACAGTCAAAAGCCATAAGAACAGAGGGCTGAAAAGCACCTAAATCCAGTGAGATATTTTGAAGCACTCCAGACTGCTCATAAGATAAGGAGGTTATTGCTCATAACAAGTGGTTTTCTCAGCTGTTCTTCAAAATCTCCGATGCCACCAGCTCTGTAACACAGCCTCTTCTGGACTTCAACAATTTTAGCAATACTGTTAAATCCACCTTAAGCTTTTCCTTCAGATTAAGTTGCTTTCTTCTTTTCTTTTTCCCAGTGACTATGTGGAATAGTTGAACACTGATATCTTTATAAAACTCTTTAACATCTCAGAAACTGGCTCCCATCTCTCTTTAGTCTTCCATACTCAAAAAAGAAAAAAAACAAAAAAAACACCAAACCACCAGCTGTATTTTTTCCAATCTTTTTTTTCATTGCTTATGCTTCATGAATTTCTCAGAATTACTAATGCTCTTTCCTGGATGCTCTCCAATTTGTTTATATCTTTCCTGAGGTTCAGTACTGAACCACACTGGACACAGTTCTCCAGAGAAGCTCACTAGCACCAAGTGGAGTTAAATAATTACCTCTCCTGTCTGATATAACCTCTTCCTTAAAATAGTAATTCCAGAATGAGATTAGGTTTGTGGCAACAGCATTGTTTCTCAGCCTTATTTATATGTGTCGTGGTTTAAACCCAGTCAGGTAATTCGTTCGCTCACTTCCCCACCTTTCTTGCCCTCCCCCTGCTCTCGGAGGGACGGAGAGGAGAATCGAAAAGAATGCAACTCCCACGGGTTGAGATAAGAACAGTTTAGTAACTAAGGTATAACACAAATCACTACTGCTACCACCAATGATAATAATGATAAAGGAAATAACAAGGGAAGAGAATACAACACCTCACCACCAGCCGACCAATTACTCGCCCCCCAAGCCCGACCAAGCACGGACCCATACCTCCTCCAACCCTGCAGTCCCAGCCCTTCCGGCTAACTCCCAGTTGCCTCCTGGGCATGACGTGCTGTGGTATGGAATACCTCTTTGGTCAGTTTGGGTCAGGTGTCCTGTCTCTGCTTCCTCCTGGCTTCCCCTCCTCCCTGGCAGAGCATGAGGCTCACAAAGCCCTTGGCCAAACCAAAACATCCTTGCTATCAGCTCTGTTCCTGAGCTGAAAGTCAAAACACTGCACTACACCAGCTACCAAGGAGGAGAAAAATGACTGCTACTGCTGAACCTAGGACAATATGCATCATGCATTATAATCCCCTGCTATTACCAGAAATGCTGTTGTTTACTTATTTCTACCTTTCAGTTTTTCTCTTTGATACTTCCCTTGAAGAACAGGACTTTGTGTTTCCCCTTATTTCATATTGTTGTTATCAGAGCATTTCTTCACACCGTGAGCTCAAACAAAGGATTTTGCAGATGTTGTCTTGAACTACTTTCCTTATAAAAATTTGGGTGAAGACTGCATATCTTTTTTGTCATTGCTCATATATTTTTGGTATGATCAAGATCTAATCATCGCTGTATTTTTTTTTACTCCTCTTACACACTTTTCATCCTGCCATTTTCACTCTCTTAACCTTTTTTTAGTTCTTGTTCTCTTTTCCTCAGAAGAAATCAGAGAAAGATTAATAATTTTCCTTTCCTTGGTAAAGGTCACCCCTCAACAACATGAAATTATTACAAAAGGTACCTGAACTAAGAAGCAAAATAACATTTTCCACCAAAAATGGAAAGATACACAAATTTGGACTCAAGCCTATTCCACTATACCATTTAATCAAAATTAGACTTTGTGGTTAATATTTATCACAGGACTACTTAATATAGTGTAATGCTATCTTGTCGTTAAGGAAATGGTAAAGGAGAGTATGTCAGCTCTCTAGGTCACCAACAAAACTGCGTCCCCCCAAAGGGGAAAAGACCACAGTGACTGCTACAGTGGAGCTTTCCCCATAGAGCCAAGCCAGGAGGAAGTGGTAGATAATTTCTTTTGAAAATTCACATTTTTATTGTTTGTTTGACAATTGCCTGGAAATCAAATACCACAGAAAGCCATTAGGAGTTTCTAACCAATAGGGGGGAAATTATTGCAAACACCAAGGGAAAGAGTATCTAGGGAAAGGCAAGAATGAAACAACATGTTTAGAAGAAAGGAGAACAGAAAAATAAAACCAGCAGTATTTAGGAAGACTGATTTCAACATATTACAGAAATTTCAAGATACAGCCTCCTGGAAGGCTAATCAAGGTGGAAACCTGTTAAAAATACTGAGTTGAAATGGAAAGAGCATGGCGAGTGGGATTCTGTATATCCCCCATTTTGTGTCTGAACATTGTCCTTACCTAGAAGTTTTCCATACTAATCTTAATCTCCCTTGCTGCATTTTTGTATGTTTTTACTGCTCAGTCATCCCAACATAAAGAGATGGGGATTACATCAGTCTTTCACATATCTAAAAAACTTTTGCACGCTACCTTTGATCTTCTCTTCTAATCCTTAATTACATTATCACTTTGCATTTTCTCTGTGGGATTGCAACTCCATTCGGTACAGGAGTTGTTGTCAAGGGGTGGGGAGGGAGTTAACCTTCTTGTTCAGCTTGAGATTCAGATTTTTTTCTTCTCATTTTTTTTCATTAAGCATTTATACAAAAGCTTTGCATATATCACAAAATCATTTATTTCCTTCTGGGATTTTCCTTTTGAAATGCACTTCATTTTAGCACTTTTGAAGCATTAATTATTTTCTTTCCACAATACAATTGTGAGATAGATGCCATTCTTTTTTTACTGAATAGTTGGGAACCTGGGTCACAGATAGTCAAGTTAAAATTGTTAAAGACATCCATTAATTGCTGATTCTCAAGGTTAGCATAAAAGGAGGGCAATCCTTCATATTTTATGAAAACTCAATGCACAGTTCCAGCAGGCATGGCTAGAGATATAAAGCATTATTCACTTCAGCAGATTAGTCCCTTGATGTAATACACTGGGAACACATTTGTGGCCTAAAGATTTCACTGGCTTACCCAGAGCCACAGAGCAGCTCCCTGCTAAAGGCAGGAATAAAACCAAGTTTTCCAAAACAGCACTCTACTTCCTTAAGCATTAATCAATGGTTATGTAATAAAAGATCATATCTCTGTGTATAAAAGACCAAAAATTTCATGGGTAACTGTATCCCTGGTATTCTGCCCTGATTTTGTAACATTTGCAGTAGTCAGACATTCTCAGAAGATATGTGGGGAACACGGAGGAGGAAGTCTTGCTGTGTTCACTTCTGATACTTGACATTACAGTTTTCCCCAGAAAAAGGAGAGCCTCAAGGAAAAATCCTAGTAATTTCAGACTGGGTCATATCCTGTCCAAAGCTGCCAATTGACGCAAAACACTAAAAAGCTCCTGACTGTATGAAAAGATTCCTACATTCAGGAAAATCTTCACTAGCACTGGGATCTGCTTCACCAAATACCTTACCAAATGTCAAGCCTTCCTATAGAAGCAGGGAATTCATGGTGGTTTTGAAAAACACTAATAAAACAAACAAATGGTACATAAGTGTCCTGGGTTCAGCAGTAGCAGTCATTTTTTCTCCTTGTTGGTAGCTGGTGCAGTGCTGTGTTTTGACTTTCAGCTCAGGAACAGAGCTGATAACAAGGATGTTTTGGTTTGGCCAAGGACTTTGTGAGCCTCATGCTCTGCCAGGGAGGAGGGGAAGCCGGGAGGAAGCAGAGACAGGACACCTGACCCAAACTGACCAAAGAGGTATTCCATACCACAGCACGTCATGCCCAGGAGGTAATGGGTTACGCAGAAGGGCTGGGACTGCAGGGTTGGAGGAGGTATGGGTCCGTGCTTGGTCGGGCTTGGGGGGTGAGTTATTGGTTGGCTGGTGGTGAGGTGTTGTATTCTCTTCCCTTGTTATTTCCTTTATCATTGTTATTATTGGTGGTAGCAGTAGTGATTTGTGTTATACCTTAGTTACTAAACTGTTCTTATCTCAGCCTGTGGGAGTTGCATTCTTTTCGATTCTCCTCTCCATTCCTCCAGGAGTAGGGGGAGGGAAAGAAGGTGGGGAGTGAGTGAACGAGTTGCCTGACTGGGTTTAAAACATGACAGTTTCAAGAACTGAGCAAAAATCAGATTATAGCTTGAATTTAGGTTTCTGATTTTGGTTTAAATGTAAGGCATCCTAAGAAATCTCTCTATAGTCAACAACAGATTAAGCTCTCAGACCTCCAGTATAGCTATCTTTGCATTGTGTCTAGACCAGATATGATTCTGTGTTGGCCTGATGTCAGATTTTTCTTGGTGTAAAATTTCCATGCAATCCATATGCTGCAATGCCAAGCACAGCCAGATTAGTAACAGAAACAGTGTGTCACTGGAAAGCAGATTCTTGACTCTGGAGTCAGAATAATTTGCTGATAGCTATGGAAGGGCACATTTCTTCCTACCAGCAAGTCATTACACAGCTGGATAGATACACAAATCCTGTTCACCACACATGGTTGGCACCCCGTCCAACACACTCATCTGCCAGCTTGTTTCTCCCACACTATCCTAGATGGCAAAGGTCAATACATAGTGGATATATCAAACCTATTCTACATATGCAGCACAAGAGAGAAGGAGCCTATAAGCAACAGGTCAATGTGCTATAGAAGATAGGCTGCAGTACCCTCTTCTGGCTGGTTACTCCACCAGAAGGCAGGTGCTGTAGCCCAGGAGCTGCAAAAGGTAAGGTCAAGGCAAGGAAACTGTCAAAGGCATGGCCAAAGGTTAAGAAATCAAGGTTTGTCTACAGTAAGCAAAGGAGAAAAAAGCAGGAGCAAGCGTTTCTAGGCAGGTCAGGAATCACAGACAAAATAGAGTTTTGAAGCTGGAAGTCAAGCAAGGTTTAAGGAGCCAGGCTGGAGATGATGTTAAATGATGGAGATGATGACTTGAAACACCCCATACAATCTGAAAGTCTCCTTCACATAAACACACCCACCTGCTGTCTGAATGCTGACTACGGCAGTACACAGCTACCAATAGCCAGGGGTCACACCAGAAGGACATGTCTCTCTGAGGCAGGCTGTAACTCCTGCTGGGCAGGAGCTCCAGTCCTCAGGAAACCAGCTTCCAAAACCATCCACACTTGATGGTTTCCATCTCATGACATCCCAGTACCTGGCCCAGACAAAGACATACTTGGTGAGCTCTTAGGCCCAAATACAAAAACAACCCACTGGAGCGGTGTGATGCATGTGTACCTCAAACACTTCAAAAGTAAAAAACATCATAAATATCGGAAGAATAGTTATTTCACTAGCTAATGGATTTACAATTCTATTTGGCTTTAAAGAAGGATTAATTCCCTGATTGCTTTACCTTTTTAATGTCAAAACTGACACAATGGAAGTATTATTGAATCCTGACAAAAAATATCATAAAAAGAATGAAAAATGAGTTGAATTTTGATAACAGTTGTGTCTGATCCCCAGCACCACAAGAGGCTCAGGAAAGTAGCTACAGTGTTAGACAGATATTTTATGTGAAAAGGATATTTCTTTTTTTTTTAGATCTAATACCTACAGCATCACATAGAAGGAAACAGTTTGTGCATGGCAAGGAAGCCTGTGTGGATGACAGAAGCATGTCTTCACACATGTTCCCAGATAAATTCCCAGCAGAGCAGACCAGCTCTTTGTAAACAAGGGACAGCTTATGAACAAGCAGTCAGAACACAGCAAGCAAAGCACTTAAACTCAGTGCTATGCACAGGACTTGAGTCCTATACTTGTGTTTGGAAGTTTTGGTTTGGTTTCACAGAATCACAGAATCCTAAGGGTTGGAAGGGACCTCAAAAGATCATCTAGTCCAACCCTCCTGCAAGAGCAGGGTAACCTAGAGTACATCACACAGGAACTTCTCCAGGCGGGCCTTGAATATCTCCAATGTAGGAGACTCCACAACCCCCCTGGGCAACCTGTTCCAGTGCTCTGTCACTCTCACAGTAAAGAAATTTTTCCTGATGTTCACATGGAACCTCCTGTGCTTCAGTTTATACCCATTGCCCCTTGTCCTATCACTGGACATCACTGAAAAAAACCTAGCTCCATCATCCTGACACTCACCCTTTACATATTTGTAAACATTGATGAGGTCACCCCTCAGTCTCCTCCAAGCTAAAGAGTCCCAGCTCCCTCAGTCTTTCCTCATAAGGGAGATGTTCCACTCCCTTAATCATCTTCGTTGCCCTGCGCTGGACTCTCTCCAGCAGGTCCCTGTCCTTCTTGAACTGAGGGGCCCAGAACTGGACACAATAATCTAGATGTGGCCTCACCAAGGCAGAGGAGAGGGGGAGGAGAACCTCTCTTGACCCTCTAACCACACCCTTTCTAATGCACCCTAGGATGCCATTGGCCTTCTTGGCCACAAGGGCACATTGCTGGCTCATGGTCATCCTCCTGTCCACAGGTTTGTGGGGTTTTGTGATGGTGGGTACACAGTTTGACTGCTCCTCTTTAAAACAGACACCTCAAAAGAGAGCTGTGTAACTCTCTGCACTATATTTATGCAAGTAAGCTGAACAGTCCCAGAATAGACAGGCACTCAGTTATCTGGATATCTTTGGAGCCGGCAAAGATCTGGCCTCTGCTCCCACACAGTTTCTGGGCTTAATCAGGAATTAGCAGAGGGCAAAAATGATGCTCACTGGGCATGCTGGGTAGTGAAGAAAAGATTTTAATAATGAATTATTAGGAAGTCATTTCAAATCAGTCTGTCTCAGTGCCATACAACAGTCTTGAACACACCTAATTTACTAGTATAGACACAGTCTAAGTGTCTGTAAGCTGTTTTGATGTAGAACTGCAGGAAGCTGTGTTTACAAATGCACTGCATTAATAAGTCTGTAATCAAGCAGCCTCTGGTGACTCCAGCATGAGTAGTTCACATCATTGCCAGGGTGCCTGTCCCCGCAGATAGAGGTGTGTCCTGGGTTCAGCAGTAGCAGTCATGTTTCTCCTCCTTGGTAGCTGGTGCAGTGCAGTGTTCTGACTTTCGGCTCGGGAGCAGAGCTGATAGCAATGTTTTGGTTTGGCCAAGGACTTTGTGAGCCTCATGCTCTGCCAGGGAGGAGGGGAAGCCGGGAGGAAGCAGAGACAGGACACCTGACCCAAGCTAGCCAAAGAGGTATTCCATACCACAGCACGTCATGCCCAGGATGTAACTGGGAGTTAGCCGGAAGGGCTGGGGGACTGCAGGGTTGGAGGAGGTATCGGTCGGTGCTTGGTTGGGCTGAGGGGGGCAAGTTATCGGTTGGCTGGTGGTGAGGTGTTGTATTCTCTTCCCTTGTTATTTCCTTTATCATTGTTATCATTGGTGGTAGCAGCAGTGATTTGTGCTATACCTTAGTTACTAAACTGTTCTTATCTCAACCTGTGGGAGTTGCATTCTTTTCGATTCTTCTCTCCGTCCCTCTGGGAGCAGGGGGAGGGAAAGAAGGTGGGGAGTGAGTGAACGAGTTGCCTGACTGGGTTTAAACCACGACAAGGTGCCAAAGCAAAATGTGATAGGGTTAATAGGCGATTTCAGGACAAAGTAATCCAGATCCATCTCAGCTGCCTTCACTCTTAAATTAAACTAATCCAGCTAGATTTAACCGCATCGGGATTTGGAAAAACTGAGGCACCAGAGACACTACACTCAATGCAACAGAAAATAAACTGCCAAGGATGAATTGTAAAGGCAGCAAAGGGACAGAAGTTTCTGACTCATCTGTGTGAGAAGACACCTAGCTACACTCGAACATTGATCTGTCCAATGGCCATAATAGAACAGCAATATACATGTTCATATTTTTAAAGCCTTGTGCTGTTTCAGCTTTATGAATCAGAAATTGGCTATTTCTTTGCAATCTGTGCGAGGCATTATTGTTTCGTATTACAACCAATCCTATAACCAGTTTCCACATTAAAAGGTGACTTTCCCTTCCATTCATTTCTTCTCCAAAGGAATGATCATTCTTTCAGTGGTATTTAATTCTTCTGCGTGTTTTTCTTGCCAACAGAAAACTTAGTATGCCTCTTTCTGTTCATATATGGGTCCTATCCACTCCTACACAAAACCAAGGGAGGTTTATTTCACAAAAGCACAGAAGAGATTCTGAAAAGCTGTCTGATCTCCTCCTTTCTCCAAAACATGGAATCTCATCCCATCCAGACCATTTCACCCTTTTCAGTCATTTCTCACTTGAATCCTCCTGTCCCTTCTCTATACAGTGTAATACTATGCCCTTTGCAGGTGTGGTATATCCTTATCATCATTTGGGCAGGCAGTTCTCTGTATAGTCTTCCGCATCATCAACCCAATCACACTCTGTGTCACCCCTTGGAAAACAGCCGCAACTGACCCTACACGTTCTTCCTACCTGTCCTTTTCTGCAGGTTGCTTTCTGCCCATTATATCTTTGTACTGAAGAATATTGCCATCAGCTTTCACAACCAGATGTACTTTGGTTCACCTCCTACAGGATCCACCCACCCTTGTTATGACTTCCTCCAAAGTTCTCTATAACTACAATCTAAATTAAAATAAAAAATACACTGCATATTTACTGTACTATGGAATTTGCAAGAAAAGGCATGGTAAGTGCATTATTTTAAATACAGAGCCTGATTTTCTTTTCATCTACTGAACACATTAATCCTGCAAGAACAGCAGGCAACTCTATTGGAAGTAATGTTGCAGTATTGCTGTAGCCACATGGAACCATGGAATGGCTTAGGTTGGAAGGGAGCTTAAAAATCGTATAGTTCCAACCCCTGCCCTTCCCCTCTGCCCCCCCCCCCCCCTTCCCTGTCATGGACAGGAACACCTCCCACTAGACTTGGTAATGGGAGTGATTCATATCATCATAGTTTAGAAGGCTATGGTCACTCTGGACCTAGAAAGTGACCTGTACCCAAATCATTTCAGACTAGTATAAAAAAAGGAATTGTAAGGGAACATCTTATTTTAAAAAGCAAAAAATCCACAGTGCCATCCTTATAAATTCCTGCCAAATAATAAACTCCACTGAAGCAGGCATTGTGCTAAAACATTTTCATTCATAAACTGAATTGGGCCACCACATTAATAAAAATTTCTCATATACAATATAAAGATAATAATATGTAACAGAAGAAAATATCTAATTTACATAATATTGAAGTCATCATTATTTTTTTTCCAATAAAGTTCTAAAGCCACATGACTTTTAGCATAACAGTATACTAATTACATTACCTCCAAATATGGTATTTCAAAGCTGCATTAGCATATACTTATATATACACATATATACATTTGCACTTATGTGCGATGCACTTTAGGTTTATGTAGTAGAAGCCATTTTACTCAAAAGTATTTGTATCATATATGTCATGGCAGCCGATCTGCTGAAGAACTCATGTCTCCAGATTACAGAGAACCCATCCCATGGAATTAGCAACCTGCACTGAGTTAGAGCAGTGGCAGCCAACAATACGTTCCAGTCCATCTACGCAAAATCAGAAACCTGTTCACATCAAAGGAGACTAGAAGAAAGAGTCCTTCAATCGTCTTTTGAATAAATAACTTACATTATTGTGCAGTTAATCATATTCCACCCTACAAAAGAAAAATATCTGCAATGTTCATTTTTTAAACACTGTGTACATGGATTTTTCATCTGGTAGGTTGGTTTGTGGTTTCTTCAGATGTTTCATAACTGTGCAGTAACAGAAATTAAGACATTTTGGTTTCTGCATAAAGCAGGACTGCAGAGCAAGATTACATCTGCCAGAAAAGAAAAGACATATCTTTGCCTCCATTCAATGCAGTGACTGCTTGACAGACAAAACCCTTCTGATAGTGTCACAAGTCTGTAGAGGTGTGATGGAGTGCTGCTTTTGATGCAGAGCTTTGATTTATCTCACTGCTATGAAATAAGCCACAAGTAGGAAGGCAGTTTCAGGGTGACCACTCACCTGCAGACCTGGAGAAGCACACACCATTCCAGCTGGGAGCAACATAAATGAAATTTCTGCATGTGTAGGGCTTGATCCCACCCTCCCTGCTCTCATCATACTGTCTGAAACAGAGGTGAGGAAGAGCCTGAAGGGAAGTAAATTTCACTTTTTATGGACATAGGTGAACACTTCATCTTTTATATCCTAGGCATAAAGTTATCACAGAGTCCAAGTAGTTGTGGGTTTCATGTGTATAAACAATAATAAATATTTGTATGGACCTGAAGGTAAGCACTTTTAAAGACAAGTATTTTATTAGAGCATCCTGACTACAAAAAGGATCCTACTTAAGCCATTTAATATTTTAATGATGTCAGTCTTAGGGAGCAAAACATTATAGGGCTAACATTACTGTGTGGGCCAGCCAGAAACCAAGTTTCAGGGATGGAAAATTCTCTCTTAAATTATTCACTGAGGCAATAAAAGTGACAGCGGCAGAAGTCATCCTTTTTTGCTGTACACTTCTGAATGAGCTTTGTCAGAACACATGATCAGAAAGATATAACAATTTAACATTGCAAAGATCACACAAAAAAAAAGTGAAGTGGATCCTCTCACATTAGGTTGCTTGCAGTGAAATGGCATTAACTATAAAGAGAAAATATCAGGAGCACTTCAGACACGTCAAACTTGATGTAGACATGGCTGTGGGATTTTTCCTTCTTCCCCTGAACTCTGTGGGCATTAAGGACTCTCAGCACCTTGCAGGAGTAAGTCCTTTCCTTCCTCTGCTTGCCATGCATCTCTGCCTTTCAGCTGCCCCTGTGGTTTCTCCTGGCTCCTGCCATATTCCTGAAACATGCTCTGCTTAAATATGTCTTCCAGTGCATGTCATAGGCAGTTCTGCTCACACTCTAGCAATTGTTTTTCTTGTCAAAACATGTACAACTCACTTTTTCTGTTGTTTCTGTCTAAGCACAGCAGCACTCCCACGTTCAAGTGCACAGATACACCCCTTCCTTCAAATCTCTGTACCTGATGATAGATCAAACATGCAGCTGTCCTGGTGGAGACAGAAGAGCTCAGCAGCACGGTGCTCCAAACACTCACTGCTGGCTGCACTATTTACTGTTCTTTGTCTGCCTGCCAAATACCAAAAAGTGTCCAGGAGGAAGCATTTGCAGGATGATTGTCCTGCTCTGTGTCAGTCCTCTTCAGTAAAGTTACATGGTATGATAAACTATCTCATGTTGTGTGATGGGCAGGCCTACTGTTACTCTAGCTTTTGGTTTGTGTCAAGACACTTATACTACTATTTTTTGTGCCTGAATAAAGAATATGGAAAGAAATCCATACTTTCATGACTTAACCTAGCACATTTTTCTCAACCCATATAATATTATCAGAAAAATGTCATTAAGATATTAAAATCTCTGTGCAATGACATAAAGTTCACAATGCCAAGCACCATCCAAGCAGAAACCATTTGTTGCAGAGCTGCCACCTTTTGTTAGGAAAACAAAGACTCTTAAAACAATTTGCAGCAGGATTATTTTTTGTCTTGTGTAAGACCACCTCTATGTCCTTTAACTAGTAGAGCAAAACCAATCCTGTGTCTCCCTTTGCCACTGGAAACAGTGCAGATTGCTGGAGCAGTGTTGGCAGCAGGGAAACCCTGAGCTGTAACTAATCCAACACAAGAAACTGATTCATTATGTGGCCTTAGGCAAATCCCTTCACCCCCCTGCTTTTGTTTCCCCATCTATGAAGTGAGAACAGCAATATGCACTTTGCTGTGACTGTGGCTGCAGTGATGGCAGTGCCTCCCAGCTACACTTTCCAAGGAAACTTTAGCCTGCCTGCACAGGAAGCAAAGCCAGTTCATTCCCATGGTGCAGGCTCAGTGGAGCAAAACCAGAACCGTGTAGAGGAAATTACCAAATTAGACAATAGAAAGCAAAGCCTGGAAAACACACTGAAAAGGCATTGCGTTCAAAGAGGCACCAGATCCTCTGGGATTTACTGAGCTTCCCCTGGTGGATCATAACTTCTGCTTTTTCTATCCCTGTTTAAAAGCTTTGACAAAGTCTGTGAGGTAAATATTTTACCTTGAGTGGAACTTAAAAGCCATTTGATGTGACTGTGATTCTGACAGAAATCAAAAGGGAGCTTTTTATGCAGACATTTGAGCCAACATTATCGAACCCAAATTGTTTAACAATGTCAGTTTTCTCTGTATGTTAGGTTTCTATTCTGACTGGTTCTTAATATCAGAAAGCATTTATCTGCTGGTTGTTAGAGGGAATGCTGAAATACATTATGGTGAATTATTCCAAAAAGCTAATCCACAGTTTATGAAGCCACAGGATTTAACCAAGAGAGGAAAGATTTTCAGAAAAAATGTTTTACTCATAATTGCACTTAAATGAGTGTAATTGGACTGAAAATTCTCTTTGTTCTGACCCATTTTCCTCCTCTTTCAACACTTCTTTAGAGGTGACTTAGATCCCTGACAATGGCTTAGGAATGATCTTCTTCACTTATCTGGCAGATACTGTCATTACTCAAATGATTCCCATAAAATTATGATAATTATACTTATTAATCTGCCAGTATCTCTACAATATCTCTACCCCCCATCTTCCTACCTTCAGTATAGAATCATAGAATAGTTTCGGTTGGAAAGGACCTCAAAGATCGTCCAGTTCCAAACCTCCCTGACATGGGCAGGAGCATCTTTCACTAGACCAGGTTGCTCAAAGTCCTGTCCAACCCCTAGGAATGGGGCAGCCACATTTTCTCTACCAGTTCTTCTCTCTGGCTACCAGCTCTACAACTTCTTCTTACAGGGAAACCTCTACCAGTGCCTCACCACCCTTGTAGCAAGAAATTTCTTCCTAATATGTAATCTGAATCTACCATCTTTCAGTTTAAATCCATTCCCCCTTGTCCTATCACTACATGTCCTTGTGAAAAGTCCCTCTCTAGATTTCTTGTAAAGACCCCTTTTAAGGTACTGAAAGGCAGTTGGAAGGTCTCCATGAAGCCTTCTCTTCTCCAGGCTCAACAATCCCAACTGTCTTAGCCTGTCTCCATAGGAGAGGTGCTCCAGTCCCCTGATCATCTTTCTGTACTCCTCTGGACTCCCTCAAGCAAGTCTACATCCCTCTTGTGTTGAAGGTCCCAGAGCTGGATGCAGTACTGTAGGTGGGGTCTCCCGAGAGCAGAGGGACAGGATCACCTCCTTTGACCTGCTGGTCACGTTCCTTTTGATGCAGCTCAGGATAGGGTTGGTTTCTGGGCTACGAGTGCACACTGCCGGCCCATGTTGGGCTTTTTATTGACCAACACCAACAAGTCCTTCTCAAGGCTGCACTCAGTCCAGTCTCCACTCAGCCTGTAGTTGTGTTTGGGATTGACGCAGGTTCAGGACTTTGCACTTGGACTTGTTGAGCTTCATGAGGTTTGCACTGGTCCACCTCTCAATGTTCCCCTGTATGGCATCCAGCATGTTGACTGCACCACACAGCTTGGTGTCACTGGCAAATCCTACCATCCACATCACTGACAAAGACTGACAAAGATTCTCTTACTGACATCTATTCTGTACCTATTTAATGAATTTTGAGAGGAGTTCCGTTGTGACTTTGCATGGAGATCTGTGGAAAAACGTTAGATTCTTCTTTCAGTCAACATTGATTCGTTGTGAGAGCAAGGTGGAGGGTGTGCTTCTCTTAGGCCTGGCTAGATCATTGCACAGAATAAGCCTTTGCAGGAATACTACTACATTAAGATTATTTTCTTACAGTAGAGAACAGCATAAATAGTGTCCCAGATCACACTGGGCATTGCAGCCACCAAATAACATTAGAAGATTAGAAGATAATTACCATGCAAAGTAAGGAAATGCAATCTGACAGCATAAAGGTTTTAGCAAGATGCAGAACTATCTGTGTTATAATGGATTGCCCTGCATCGCACACTGTGATGTTTGTGTAAACAAGTCCCTGTCTAGGTTAAACAGTCCTTCTGCTTAATTTTGTCAGCAGTGGGAACTCAATATTAGATTGTGACAGGAATTAGAGAGAAAGTGTGAGGGAAGGAGATAGCTATTTTCATTCTGTTTTATTTGATGCATTAAGTGCAATTTTTCCTATTTGTCAATAATTTATAGTAATTGTATGCAGTGTCTTCAAGATCCATTTGCAGGACGTTTCCCCAGATCGCTCCCTTTCAGCTGCACAGCAAATCCTTTTAGACTCCTCAACCTCAATTTTCTTGTTCCTACACAGAGAACTAAGGGTGAACCAGCAGGTGACTAGGACATCAGCTGAAGAAAGAGTCCAGAAGGATTTGTGAGGAGCATAAGGCTGAATCATTGGAGGTCTCTGTGTGTAGCTACTGCACATCCAGCAGGCTCAAACCACAGGAAGGGCTCCTTCATCTGCTACTGGTGTCTGAGGCAAGCCACTGCAGCACAAAAGGCTCATCTAAAAGGTTAAGCTTATTTTTCATGTCCATGAAAGTACATGGGCCTTGGGAATAATTTCCATCTCCTTCTCCACTTCTGTTCAGTCCTGATACACGTTAAAGTATGTAATACATGGCCAAAGCCATTGCCAGGCTGGCTCACAGCTCTCTGCCTGGTTTTCCAGTGTCAAAGCGTTAACCATCTTGAAAAATGTGAAGATGAAGTATTTGACACATATTCAAAAATAAACAGCTGGAGGAATAAAGGGGTGGGTGTGCAGGGAACCTACGTCATTGCAGCTCCTCCTATAAGAAGCCTGGAAAACAAAGAAGATTGTTGAGTAATTATTTCAAAACTAAGATGCAAAAGGATGTGAGGAAATTGGTAGGTTCATTAAAACTTTATGCAGTAGCAAGCTATTGTCAGCACGGTAACCATAATCTCTAGTACAGCAACAACTAATGCCTTCATTTTGTCACAAGGTGCTGTTGTACCAGCATGAGTACTGCAGGATAGATGCTGTGGATTCAGGAGACCATTGTTCCTTCCTAGCCCCCAGAGGAAAGGAATCCACTGCTGGAGTGTATTTGTGCTAAATTATCACACCCATGGTGGCCAGTGAAAGAGCAGTGTGATTCAAATCATTCTTCTTCATTTGTCTATTTGTTCCCAAATGATGGGAACAAATGTTTCCCCACTTACTACAACCTGACCAGACCTAATTTCCTAAATAACACCATACACATATGCCCATAGTCACAAGACCCAGATCTCTCTGATATCTGAGTTGTCTAATGCTGTTCTGAAAGAAGAGCCTTGCAAGTCAGATAAGATGCTGATGAAATATTGCCATCATTCCTCCTGAAAGTGAATCAATTTATCACAATGTTGTTGGCTCTTATTTCAAAAATTCCACATACAAAGTGAAAAATACACTGGTACTATTTTTTTCAGTAATAAATTAATAGAATTTCAGATTTAATACTGCTTATAAAATGTTCCTTTTTAGGAGAAAACAGGCATTTTTCTACTGTTGTGATATTCCTGAGAGTTGATTGAAATGCAAAGTTAAACAACAGAACCTCCTTTAATTTCACAGTCTGTGATTCTTTCATAAAACTTTTAAAGACTCATTATGTCCCATCAATGCAGAAATCAGGCTGAACTAAGTGATTTATGCATAAATAGCCTTATACAGCCAACTACTGTAGAATGAGCAACTCATCTGTTAAATGTGAATTCAAAGAACTGTTATTTTTGGCACTGTATTATACTTTACCATTAAAATCTTTCTGATGCTTCATATTTGCTGTTGTGGAGGCATTTTGTTGTACACATAGTTTTGTGCAACTTTATAAGACGTGCTGTTGAATAAAATTGAAATTGAAGTCCAAGAGCAATAGTTTAGTAGTGGGTATGTGCAATATTCCAAACACAAAGGGAAAATGGTGAATTAACGCTTTCCAAAGGCACCCTCATTTTTTAGGTTTACCTCGCAGTCAGTTTATTTAAGACAAAATAATTTGCCTTCCTTTCCCCTGGAAAATAGAGGAAGCGTTTGCATTACCGTAGAAGATGGAAGCATGGCTGGGTATGACCTTTGAAGAAATGACATTGCAGTAGCCTGTTGGGCCTTTCAGGTTAAACTGAAGGCTTGACTGAAAATTGTGGGGACTTTTCCTCATCTGGAGCACAGCTAGCAACACCCAGACAAGTCTTTGAAAACTCATTCTCCACCTCAGAGAGGCTGGAAATATCAAACAGCCAACATCTGGTGTCAGAGCTTGCATGCTCTGGTGAAAGCTAAAGAAAATTGTACCTGCTTTATTTTTAGCTCTACAGTTCATGGTAGTCAGTAATTTTATCACCAGGTACCTCTCAATGCTGTTGCAACACAGCAGGCAGCACTCACAGCTAATGGAGTGTGGGGAGGAGTAGGGAGCCCTTCTGGATCTCTCATTTCCCTCCTGCTGCAGGGCAGCTGCCAAGCTCTCACAGTGCAAAGGTGAGGTCAGGAGAAGAGCTGAGCGGCAGGATACACTCCAGCAGGTGTCACAGCAGGGTTCTGTCCCAGTACAACAAAAGGTTGGCTTTTGTCTCTTCAAAGAAGCCATAAACTATCAAAGCATGATGTTGGCGTGCATGGGCACCTTATGAGTCTGAGAAATGGTCTACAAAGTCAGCATCCAACAAGAAATCTTCAGAAGTACTTTCGGACTAGCTTGTAAAATATACTGCATATTAGTGAAAATTAAGAGAACCATCAATAGTTTCATTTCACAATTTTAATGGAGAATTAGAATTATATTCATGGTGTTCTTTAGTCAGGCAGAAGAGTCACTGGGTATTTTAGTTTTGCTGTTGAAGATTCCTGCAAGTCCAAACTCAAAACAGTACACAGTCCAAACACTAAAGTAACAAAGAAATCTATCACAAAGAAAGAGGCAATGTCTATTCAGGCAATATCTAACAGAGCAAAGTATCAACATTTGGAAATCCTCTACATATTCCGAAGTCTATGATCATCCAGTGGAGTAAATTAGTTGAGGTGCATATTTAAAACCTCCCTGTAAAGGAAAGGATTAGGGCACATTGCAGCAATACAAAGCTTATTGCACATTTAAACCTATTATTTATAAGAAGCAGTTACAGCGCTGTCATACTCAACAAAACCTCCCTAGAAAACCAGGAGTCATTTTATCTGCCAACATTAGAATAAGCATAGGGGAGAGAATGAGAGAACCTATAAAATATGTATCTGTTTGAGCCTGATTATCGTTACTTGTCTCCCAGCAGTGTGTCTGAGCCCCTGAGCACAGCAGAAGGAGACCTTCAGGCTGCTTTATGCTGTGCCAGTGAATGGCGGATGGATGACCCTGCACTCCGTCCAGCTTAGACCCTCTCTCTTTCATAACAGTGCTGTGGGTAGGGAGACTAGAATATGACTATCTCAGTGCATTGCAAGAAGTTGCAAGCAAAACAGAAAAAGAAACAACCACAAAGGCTTAAGACCCTGGTGTCTAGCAGTCACTAGTTCTTTGGAGGAGAATGAAGGAGTTGGGAAAGGAAGAACTGGAAAACTTAGTCTTTTATCAAAGGTGCTTCCTCTGCTGTGTCCTTACATACTCTGAGCACAAAGTACTCAAAGAATATCATGTTTTATTGATCATACAGTACCTAAATTCAGTTAATGGATGGTACCAGTTATTCAACTGGTTGCTAGAAGAGAGATTTTAAATCAGGCTGAAACACAGACATGACTCACAACACTGTACTCTTTGCAGATTCTGTGCGAGTACTAGAGCATCGTAGCTCACAGTTCAAACACATAAGAGATTTTGAAATATGAAGCAGAATGGTTCTGACTCCACACTGCTCTGCATCCTGCAATCTTCCACATACATGCAAAACTTACTGCAGCCAGCTGAACAAAAGCAGTGGGTTTCGCCCACTTTCCAGTGACACCAGTGAGGTACCTGTTCAGGCAGATCATTTAGGAAGGCATACAACTTTTAACACGCAAGCAGCATAATGCTACTTCTAACTTCCCAACAGGGTAGCAAGAGCTTCTGCTTTGCTGGATTGGGCCTTAAATAGCAACATGTCATGCAAGACAAACAAAAGTACAGCATTTTCTCTTGGATAACCATTTTAACCTCCTCTTTGAGTAAACAGAGAGCAAACTGAAGGTTCAATCTAGCTGGCAGGAAAGCTCATTTCATTAGTAATGGGAATTTAACCTGAAGGAAAAAGGGACAAGGCAAATTAATTTTGAACATGCCTGTCTGAACGTATGGTCACAGCACTCAGAGAGGCACCTCACTCAGAGGTCTCTGGCGATGATGAGAAGTTTCATTAATTTCCCTTGAAGACCAGCAGATGCAAGCAGAAAACAGCTCCCTGTGACTCTGCATTCTGAAATGGGCTGTAACATAAAGACACAGGTAGCTGCAGCAGAGTAACCCTTAACAGAGGTTGCTTCTTCCCAAACAGCAGCCTGGAGGCGGAAAGGAGTTTCTGCAATGCTACTTTGACAGGACTGCTCCTTCCTGCCCCCATGTGAAGGTGAGGGTCTCCTCAAGGACTTGTACCAAGTTTTCCCACCCCTCCTCAGCCACAGGGGAGCCAAGTGGCCAGTGCTGTCCCCCAGCAAGACACAGATAAAGACACATCTGAGGGCAGAGAGGGCAGGAAAGGCTATTAACCTACTTTCTTCCTGGAAAGGCTGAGGTAGGATCATGTGTGAGGATGACCAGTAACTCCCATTATGGTAAAGAAAGTGTGATTCTCTGTGGCTGTTGTATTACTCGTGCTACTATGTAGCAATGTAACAAGCAGGGTTTTGTTGCCATTTCTCTTCCATGCTGAGCTTCTTCCTGAGCTGTTCTTCCCACAATTTTGTGTTGACCTGTTTTTTCTTGTCTTTGTGAAGCAGAAGAGCACCAGCATCTCCTGTGGCTTAGGAAGAACTGTAAAAACCCTGATTTGAAAAGACCTCTGGGCCTGCTGCCTGGCTGCTTCAGGCAGCAAAGGATTTGCATACTATTCAGTTACGGTCTTCTATGGATGAAGGGAGCAGCAAGGGAATGCCACACTCAGTGGCTGATAGCACAGCTGCTGAGGCATCTTTTTCAGATTTCAAACACCAGCTCTCTCTCCTAAGGTAGCTGTTTTGCATAAACAGCCCGTGTAGTGCCTTAGCTTTCAAACTAGCATCTAGCTGCTGGAAACAACTTAGCTTGACGTCTGGTGGGGTTAGTCTAAAAGTATATATAAATGTATAT
Organism: Pezoporus occidentalis; assembly: GCF_034315485.1. Lineage (NCBI taxonomy): Eukaryota > Metazoa > Chordata > Aves > Psittaciformes > Psittacidae > Pezoporus > Pezoporus occidentalis. The sequence goes on from NW_026914829.1 coordinate 1,422,936, forward strand.
ATATTCCTGCATTACAGAATTATGTTTTACACACATACAATGACGCAATCTTGCCTTATATAAAGTAAGTATGCTCACATGAAGTATCCTCATACAGATACCTCTAAAGTCCTATGGAATCATCCATATCAACATTACATACTATAGCACAGAAATATTTTTGTATTATTTAAATAGAAATCATTTATAGCTTTTTATTTTAGAATTGTATGTGTCTGGTAATAATCAGACACAGAAAATAAAGCAGGTATGCACACATATGTGAGTCCCTGTGTATATATCTAAAAGATCACATATGTATATACGTACGGTGCATATACACGGTATATATGTCTGCATTCTCTGTAATATGAATGTGTTATTATGTGAGATGAGAACATAACAGGGAAATTACAGCTAAGGTCCTTAGGCATATCTCTCTTCTGCCCACATGAAGAATGTTTGAGGGAGCAGGTGTTAAAAATAAGACTGTGGTACGATCTCATACTTGCGTGCAAGACAGAAGTTCGCAAGGTTATGAAGGAGACAAGAATATACTTTTTACTTTAGCTGCCAGTGACTGCTGAGCTCAGATGCTGCAAGCCAAGAGGCATTCCCTCTCATAGAGACAAGACACCACCAAGATGCTGGTGACTCCCATCTTGCTCCTCAGTAAAGTCTTCCATCAAATGGGAGAACTGGCAGAATTCTGAAGGTAGCAATGAATATATTTCAAAACCAGCAGTAAAATAGCAGTGAATCTACTTTTTCTACTCCTCCTTTGTCAGCCTTACATACCACACAGTCATACACACATGCAAATGATCTACCCTTTTATTTATGAATGTATTTCTCCAATGCATGTGTACGTACATGCCTAGCATACAGTGGTTCTACAATCTAGGGTAAATATTTAAAAGCATGCAAAAACATATGTACTTCTATATATGCACAAGTTATCTAGGACTCTACTAGTCACGAGCAGAACAAATGCAAGAGTGGAGAAAACTGCACAAAGCAGGGTCTTTTAACTATTTTCTTTCTTTATAACATTCATGGAGGATTTTGCAGAGCTAATTCTCAATTGTTACTTGCAATTTTGCAAGCATGTTTAACATCTGCCGTGTCAGGTAAATGTGTAGCTATTTACTCTTCGGCAGAGATGGTGCTGATTACATAAAGGAGCAGGTGTATTTCTTGGGTAATGCAGCTGAAACAGAAATATTTTGTCCCAGGGGAACCAGCCATGATGTATGAAATGTGCTGAGGATACAGGATGCAGTGCTTACTAGGAAAGTCTCAACAAATTCCCGTGCAAGGTGTGCAACCTCTGTAAATCAGGAACATCAGCACCAGGTACCTGAATGTGCTGTATTGAAATTATTGCCCCAACAACTGCAGACTCTGTGTTTTCAATGGGAACGCCAACATTCCTAACTAAGCCCTTTTTCTCTTTCTCTGCCTCACACAGATACACACACACTTTGCATACAACAGCCTTTTTTATGCTCTTCTTTACTTTGGGTACCATTTATATCCTGACTACACAAGCATATGGAGCTGGCCAGACCCTGCTGTGCAGCTTTGTTACTGAAACAGTTATGCCAAAACCTATTGTTTTCTGCTCCTACACCGGTATTGTCATTTGCTCTACTGTCATTTGTCCTAGGTGCCTTTCTCCATGCTTAACCTCAGACTACAGCCCACACCCATCACTGTCTGCCCCGATGCTGCTCTCCTCCATGATCTTCATTCACCTCCCAGATCATACTCACAGCCTAGTGCACTTTTTCTATTTCAGCTTAGCTTAGCTTTCCTTTCATCCAGCCAAAATATAGCACCTCCAAGCCATATCACACATACGGAGCCTGTCTTTGGATGAAGTTACCTTACAGTATTTACTACATAATTTGGTAGCTCACTCCATAATGGGCTCTCCTGTGGCTGCAGGCAGATCTAGTGAAGGCATGTTAATTAGCAAGCAGTCAAACCTATGAAATATTGGCCCAGTAATTATCCACTGAAAATTTTTATCTTACTGAACCATTTTTGAGCCCATCTAAATTGCTTCCTATCAGCCCAGCAGGGTTGTTTCAGAGTTTGTGATTGGTACATTACAAAGAGGATGAACATCACTAATGACAAAACCCTCCCTTAGAGTAGTATGCAAATGGGATTTGTTTCGTCCTTTATAGTCAGCAATTTCAAGTGCTGTATGGCTACCCACTCTTCAGAACAGAGGCATCATACTGGATATATACACTGCTCTCTGTCCCTGTTGCTTCATTCCTCAGTAAAATTCATGTTCAGGAAGAACTGAGTAGTCAATATAGTTCACTGAGAGACACAGCACAGAAGAATGAGATTCTTGCAGAGAACAGAGTCATGCTGCAGCCTTCTCACTTCTGAAAACCTAAGTGGCTTCCAAATGTTGTGTCTTCTCTTGTACACTTGCTCACAATCTGGAAATTCATAAAAGGGTTTTAGTTCAGAATTGCACAGAAAGGGCAATGAAATACTGCCCTGCTGGCACAGTTCAGTGTTAGATGCTGCTCTGACTTAATAAATTGTGAGGGACCACAGGCTCTTGCCTGATGGAGAACTTCCTTGATGGATTTTTAGCAGATTTTTGATCTGACGCTTCACAGTGTGATGCACAGACTGACTGAAAGATGCAATGATGTTACTGAAGTTTGAGTGTTGTTTGATTGCTACAGAATTGTACTAGCTCCCTACGTCTCCTGTGTCATTTAATTTGATCTTTCTTGAGCTATTCCCTGACATTTCTAATTATGTAGCAGATTTTTGTAAAGGCCAGAGGGGCAGAGGAGGGCACAGGACACTGGATTGGTTTCAACCTTTTGCAAATGCAGTAGCCTACCACAGTATTTCTCTCTTTTGCAGTGCTGCTTTACTGGAGTTTTCCTCCATTCTTCCATCACTTTTATACAAGTACATCCTAGAAGAAAATTCAGAAAAAAATAAGTATATGAGCACAGACCTTGCAGGAGGTGAGTTTGTCATTATTCTCTTTAATGGCATTGATTTCCTTTTCATTTTCACTGCTGAAAAGAAAGGAAGAACTGTAAATAAGAGAATAATGCTACTGTCACACTGACATACTGTAATGAACAGCACAATATGCCTTGAATGAAAAACACAGGAAAGCAGTTCTGCAAAACTACCATTTCCAGGGTCATAGGTGATGTATTTATGGGATTTTATTTTTTCCTGGCTTGTTGTGTAATGAAATCATTGAAATGCAGAACCAGAAGGTGCTCAAGGGATCACACAGGACAGTCCTCAGTGGAACATTTAGCTTCCTGCTACAAGGATGGAGGTGTTTGGCATCCCAACGCACCTCCCCTGCTGTCTGGAGACCAAGGCTGTGGGTACAGAATGCCCAGTTTGTCAGAGTGTGGAATTAACTGCACTTAACCACTGTGTTCTTTCTGCCCCTACAGCAGCCCTCGACCTGTACGGTAAGGGTGAGCTGAGGAAGACTTTGTCCTAGAGCAGACCACTGACACTCCAGAATAAGTCACTCTAGCACCCTCATGAATGAGGTTTTGTCCAAGCCAGAGACAAACAGCAGGCTGGAAACTTTTTATCTACCTTATCCCCTCCTTGTATGAAGACCTAGTCCTCTGCCTCCAGACCCCACAACTTACTTGCATGAACTTAACCCAAGATGCTCTATAACCATGCAAACTGCATTTAACCTAGAGAGAAAGCTTTTATTAATATCTCAATATGCTCTTGATATAAATTAGACTAATTTACTCTGGTCTCAGCAGAAAATAAACCACAGCATAAATTGCTAGTTCCAGAGAGATCCTGCTTTGTGCTCTTGTCATACTCCAAGACAAAACCCAACCCTAAGCAATTTGAGACTTAAATTTTTCAAATAGGACTGTAACAAACACAGTCCAGTAAGAAGGCAAGGATAGAAACCTTTGCCATTTCTTAATGAGAAAGATGCTTGGAAAAACCTTTTTTCAGTGCGACGCTGAGATATAAGTGAATAAATTGTAGCAATCTTACATAGTAGGGTCACAGACAACCTAAGAAGATGACCTGGAAAACTTGGTCTGACAATGATCTGTGACAAGAGAAAGTATGTATATTTCAATGGAAATATTTCTTCACATACTTGTTTGGAGATATTTGAGTTCATCAGTGAGTCATAGCCAAAAGGAACATTGCTATTTACACTTTTTCAACCAAATCTCATCAAAACCTACCTTTATGAAAGAGGCTTTAACACTACTGGAGAAAGGGGGCTGGAGGAGGGGCAGGGGGTAACCACCAGGTTAAGCTAATTAATAGCAGTAAAAAAAAAAAAAAACAAAACTAAGTTAACCCACACACAAAGAAACTTGTTGGAGCATTACAACAGAAGCCCAGAGGATATTGTGAATTCTTGTAGACTCCAGCAGAATACCAGTCACAGTGATTTTGCTCCTCTCCTATCTAGATCATATGCTCACATTTTACTTGATCCTGGTCACAGTAGTTTAATCTTTCTTACAGAGCAGACTTTACTGAAATAGATTATTGTACAGCAAGGTCTTTGATATTTCCCTTGCTGGTTTTATCTCTCCAGAGGCTTGTGTAGGAAACCAATCAGGTCATCAGCTTCTTTCTGTCCGTGCAGAAACATGGAAATTATGAATTTCACTGCTCAAGACTGCATTATAGTACAGTATTTTAAGTAAGGCCATTTGAAAGGGAACTAAACCTCAGAAAATGCCATAAATTTCCTTGAAGAGTATGTATTCTTCTGCAAGCTAAACTTAGTTACAAGGCTGAATTTACAGTTAACTTTAGTATAGACTTGTAGTGGAAGGAAGGAGTAAATGCCACGGTGTCATGCTGAGACAGACCTTTATATGAAAGAAAAAAATAATGGGAAATTTGGAAGTACTTGGAAGCTGTGAATCTGAGCATTACTGTCCAGAGAAGGAATTTATGTGATACGCAGATTTATCTGTCCTTATGGGGTCAAGTCTTTTATACTAGTGGCTTAACAGTAGGATTTTCATTTTTGTGCTCACAAGAGTTTTATGATGCTAGCCTCCTGAATACTTCTTTGCCTATCAAGCATTCACAGACAGAGTAGGAATAAAGATCAATGAATTTCTAACTTACGTTTGTTACAGATTATGCCATTTTGAAGTTAGACAACAAGCATCAGAGCATGACTGTGAAGCAGACCTTCAGCCAGAAGATGAGTTCTGCCTATAGGAAGATGTGCAAGAAACATGTTTAGATGAGGAATTGTATGCCAGACATTAAACAACAGACAGAAGGAAAGCCATGGAGTGAAACAACAATGATTTAACTGTACACCAAGAAATGCAAGCTGGGTCTTCTCAAAGGTCATTTAAGGAGAACCTGAAGTGATTGCCACCAGGCAATCACTGCCTCTTCAATACCAGCTCTCCTCAGCTTTTACCTGCTAGCATGGCTGTAGGTTTTCAGCAAGATTTCTGTAGGATAAGCTTTAGAAGTAGTTGGGGATTTTTATGCAGGTATATTAGTTATCAAAAAAGGAAAAGGGCAGAAAAGAGGAGAGCAGCAGCTGAGCAGCAAGAAAGATGTTCAGGGTAGTAGTGCAAGCAGGAGCTCATGTGAACTGCAGGGGTAGAAGACTGGCTTTCTGGGCCATGCTGAGTAAGCAGAAAACAAAGGAGAGGAGCTTCAGAAGCCTGCTCATTACCCAGAAGTCTGAAGTGAGACAAATGCTGTCTGAAGCCACAAAAGCAAACTAAAGGGCTGTGACAGACTAGCTAGGCCCAACGCAATAGTCTGGTGATGGCCAAGGAGCTGTAAGATGGTCGTGAAGAAAACGGGCTTTAACTCTTCCAGGGCAAGTCTGCAGTAGGCATGTGTTTGGACTATTGAAGGTGCGTAAAAGGTCATGCTGGTCTTGATTACATCGTCTTGAAACACTGCTTCACCAGGTGAAATGGGCTCCGTAGACTGATGTACATCACTCTGAACCCCTTTCCCAAACCATTTGCTTTTACAAAATGTGCAACTTGCACTTGTAGTTCACATCTTTAATGCCTGATCTGAACATTTGTTGCTTAATCTCTAATACTTTCCTTAGAGAGTTTCTAGATATCAAGACTGCAATCTTGCAGCTGAGGAACCTGGTACCTGGAAAGCTGTTCAATGTGTTTTAGAAGCAGAAGACAGACCAAAGTTTAGCTCTCCCTCACAGCAGAGTCAATACAGCAGCAGCACACTATTTGCAGGTAGTTTCAGTGACATGAAATTTAACTGACATAGAAATGTAACCGAAAACTGCTAGCTTCTGCCTGCCTGCCAAAATCAAACTGCCTCTCACTCCAGTGTGCTCAGAGACATCACACAGCCCCTGAGCAACAGGAGTACATCAGCACCACCTCCTGGCAGCCACTTAGCTTCAGAAATGTATGAAATAAATAACAGGAAAGAATATTTGATCTCCATGTGGGAAAAAAAGCAAAATCATGGTGTCCATGTCCTAATGATAATATTTACAATTCCTATACTAGTCTTCTGGAATAAGGCTATGTCCCTGCTACCTAGAAGGGATAGTTATAACAGTCAAAGCATTGAATGAATGCAGGGCACCATGGCAGAGAACAGGATAAGATATAAACATACCAAGACTTGGTATGACCTGACTAGGGTAACCTAAGCCCAGAAGCATTCCTCATATCACATGTTGTCATCTTAAAATCAAAGCACTCTGAAACTTTAGTGCAATGGCCTGAGAGAGGTTTCAAAACATGTATAAACAGTCTTTGCAGTAAGAAAGCCTGGGTACGATCATGCTTTCCTGTTCCTCACATCAGTGTAGCCTAGACTATGGTCTCTTTACAAAAGCCAGAAAAGCAGTGTCAACATTTTTCTGAAGCAGAGAAAAAGCAATTCAAAGACAAGTGTGGAAGTTTCCTTCAGAAGGTGTTGGATCCTGTGTTTGAACATGACTGCTTCGGAAAGAGAAGCATATTGATGATTGGCACTATGAAAAGGACCAAGATAGCTTCTTATCTCTTTCCTTGCACACTTGACAATGCAAAATGATGATGTAGGAGGGAAATGACTGAGCATAAAATGCTCCCCGACTCTCAAAACTTACATGGAGAAAAAAGGAAAGAAACCCTCGTAACCCCAAATGAAATCACATTATAATATGCCAGTTTTGCAAGTTGTGAGATTACTCAAGCAGAACTTCCGGTAGCCAGGAGGCGGACCAACTGGCAGATTGGAACCTGTTTATGTCTGTGGGAAAGACTAAGGTCCTAAAACAGATAAGAAGCTGCGAACTTCAGCATTTCATGAAAGCTGAACAGCAAACACTTTGGATCTGCACAGAGAGCTTCTAATTTAAACTTTGGAAAATTAATTTGCTCACTCCAAACTTCAGTGGAATGGTTCTCAAGAGTTCTCTTCTTTGTCTGGTTTGTACGGTTTCCTTCACTTTCATGTGGCCAAATACAGCTTCTAATCTAATCAATAGAAGCACTATTTGTGGGTATTAACAAGGGCTAGCACCATTTTTTCCTGACACACATGCAAGGCCTTTATTCTTGTAATACCTGAATTTATTAGAAAATTCTAAAGGTTATTTGCAGATAACTTCTACTCATTCCCTAGAACAAAGCATCATGAGTGAACTTGGCTTCTGTGGGAGTACAGCATGACACTCCAAGGACAGTCTCAGTCCCTCTCCTCTTCAGGAGCAGATTTACCTGGGTAAATCTCATTGTGGTGCTGCGATAAGCAAGCACGTTATGTTCCATTAAACCAGGGAGGAGAAATGTCTTTCCCTGGTTCAAAGCTAAATTTCACAGTAATCGGGAAATAAATAATATCTAATAATACCTAAGTCTGGACGAGTCTAGATGGAGGCCTGTAACTAGTGGAGTGCCTCAAGGGTCAGTACTGGGACCAGTATTATTTAATATATTCATCAACGATTTAGATGAGGGAATTGAGTGTACTATCAGCAAGTTTGCTGGTGACACTAAGCTGGGAGGAGTGGCTGACACGCCAGAAGGCTGTGCTGCCATGCAGCGAGACCTGGACAGGCTGGAGAGTTGGACAGGCAATAACTTGATGAAATATAACAAGGGGAAGTGTAGAGTCCTGCATGTGGGCAGGAGCAACCCCAGGTTCCAGTATAGGTTGGGGAACGACCTGGTAGAGAGCAGTGTAGGGGAGAGGGACCTGGGGGTCCTAGTGGACAACAGGATGACCATGAGCCAACACTGTGCCCTTGTGGCCAAGAAGGCCAATGGCATCCTGGGGTGTATTAGAAGGGGGGTGGTTAGTAGGTCGAGAGAGGTCCTCCTTCCCCTCTCCTCTGCCCTGGTGAGACCCCATCTGGAATATTGTGTCCAGTTCTGGGCCCTTCAGTTCAAGAAGGACAGGGACCTGCTGGAGAGAGTCCAGCACAGGGCAACGAAGATGATGAAGGGAGTGGAGCATCTCCCTTATGAGGAAAGACTGAGGGAGCTGGGTCTCTATAGTTTGGAGAAGAGGAGACTGAAGGGTGACCTTATTAGTGTCTATAAATATATAAAGGGGGAGTGTCACGAGGATGGAGCCAGGCTCTACTCAGTGGCAAACAATGATAGGACAAGGGGTAATGGGTACAAAATGGAACACAAGAGGTTCCACTTAAACTTGAGAAGAAACTTCTTCTCAGTGAGGGTGACAGAACACTGGAACAGGCTGCCCAGGGAGGTTGTGGAGCCTCCTTCCCTGGAGACATTCAAAACCCGCCTGGACACATTCCTGTGTAACATTATCTAGGTGTTCCTGCTCCGGCAGGGGGATTGGACTAGATGATCTTTTGAGGTCCCTTCCAATATTTAGCATATTGTGTGTGAATACTGCTTGTGAATCAAGAGGAGGGAATATTAGTGAGATGTGTCACGAGTTCTGTGTCTCACCTACCACTTCCCAAGCATTATAAGTAAAAGCTATACCGTCTTTACCCAAAAATCAACCAAACAAGTCTGTTTTACTGGTCTGGAAGAACCACAGGGAGAGGCTACACAGTACACATATGTGAAAAAAAGCCAGATAAGTAAGTCATCCTCTGCTTAAGTACAATATTTTTTACCTTCTATTAAAGCTTAATATTTCCAAGCAATAGCTGATTTCCTGACTAGACCTCCAACCCCTATTTCAAGTTCCAGACTTCCCTGAGATGTTGATACTGAACCTTAAATTAAAGAGGAGAGGATGGGTCATTCCCAGAGCCGTCCATGGCTTCATCTCATGTGGATATGTGTTGTTGGCAGCAATGAAGACCATAAGGTAGAAAACACTTGTCTTCACCCTTAGCACCCAACTTCCTTTCCAATCTCTCAACACTTTCAAAAGCTGGGAATGTAGTGTAGCTTCAGTCTATGCAACAAGCTCTTACGCAAAACCTGAGGTTTTGTGGGACAGAGCTGAGACAACCTTCTTCTCTCAAAGATATGCTCAAAGCAAACAATCATTTCAAGACACTAGACACCGCATCATAGCAGATGCATCTTTTCTATGTGTGTATTTAAACATGATCATGTATAGCCTATGTTATAAAGAGTGGGACAGTAAGTATCAATGTTCCTAAGCTAATGGGTAGTTATTCAAGTCTGCTATAAAAAGCAGAATGCAAGTGTTATTATTATTCATTCATCCTATAAAGAAGAATAATTACCACTGTTAAAAAGTCTTGGTAGCTGAGAAAACACTGATGAACAAAAGCAAGGCCTCTAAACACTATGCTTACACCACTTTGGTAAATTATAAATAATTTCTTAATGGCAAGCAGACAGATATAAACATAACTATTATTTTCTCTTAAAAGTGGCCTAAATATCAACCAAGAAGTTTATGCTTGCTAAAAAATGCTCAAGTTTTGCAATGAAATGACATAATTCAACTTAAACTTTTAATTAAAAATGCTTTATAAAGTGCATTCATTATGTGTGTTTGCAATGATATAGTTCTTTGCTCTCCGGAGCCATCTGTTTTCCTTGCTTTCTTTTTTTTTCCCATGTAATAAATTATCCTCATTTACACAAAATGTTAAAGCCAAACTCTTTATTAATAGGATAAATATGGACTTCAGTAACAACAAATTATGTGGTGTCACTACTAAATGATCTGCCCCTTCCCAGCTCAAGTTCACTGTTCAACACCAAGTCTGTGAAGGGTTTGGCAGATGCTTTTTGCAGCACAGCACAGGAAATATTTAAAGCAGAGCTTTCAGAAATTACTCATTTGGGCTGGTCTAGCACAATCTGAGGTTTCCTGTACCTTATTTTGAAACAGGACTGTGAGCACTTCCCTTCGCTGCTTTGGCCTTCCTTCTACAGTGCTGCAGCAGATTAGGATGCTCAGGAAAGCTAGTGGTGGGGCAGACCAACTCTATTTCTTAGCTCTTTTGAACAGCTTGACATTTAAACAAATGTAAGACATGAGCCTGCAAATATATTATGTTTTCTCACAGATTTTGGCTGCTATGACAGATACCTCATCCTTTCAGAGACCACACAGACAGACACAGTGCAATGGAAATGGGTAGATTGCTTCCATGGTAGCATTACAAGCTGCAAGGCATACGCAAGGATAGCCGAGTGCTTTGCTTTTCTTAGGAAACCTTACTGATTTTTTCTCACAAGAACAGTCAGCAGCCTCAAACATTCCCAGCTCAGCTTAGGCACCCAGGCAGCAAGGAGAAGACTAACACCTGATGCAAAAGCAGGGGAGAAGGAGGAAACAATGGAAGGACTAGGCTGGGACAAGTAATGACTAAAGATCCAGACTTGAAGATCCAAGGTGCTGTTTTAGCAAGCATAAACTTCTTAGTTTATCTTTAGGCCTCTTTTAAGAGAAAATAATTGTTATATCTGTCTGCTTGTCATTAAGAAATAGTTTATTTATAATTTACCAAAGTGGTGTAAGCATAGTGTTTAGAGGCTGCGCTTTTGTTCATCAGTGTTTTCCCAGATACCAAGACTTAATAGAAGACAGTGAATCTGAGATTAGCTGAGAGAGAGGACTGTCTTCAGAGGACTGAGGAAGAGACCATGATAGATGCAGTCAAGAAGGATCTCTGACCACCAAAGGAATTTCAAAATGCAGAGCATAACTCCAACTTCCTGAACTTCACAACTCTCCTGATATGGCCTATAAAACACCTTGGAAAGGGCACTTTTTATTCTTCTTTACTGCTGGTAAACACAGGTGATGACAATCTGATACTGCTATCAGTTATTTGGCTGCTGAAGTGACAAAGATCTCTGCAATAGAAGGCCCCAGTTCTGTCAACAGACGATTTATCATGAGAAAAAATCTGGGTTTTTTCAGCCTGACTTCTAAAAACCTAAAAATACACAGGCATTTCTTCTGAAGAATCTGCAGGGCTGCAAAGCCAAGGATTTAAAAGTTAACAAGTGGTAGAATTAAGTTTTACAGACAGCATCGCTTTGTGCAAAGTCACAGTGATACAGTTAATAACTATAAGGTCATATGACACCATGTTCATTATAGGCTCCCCCATATCATTTAGTCAATAAAATAAACAGTACTCAACTAACTGAACACATTTTGGTTTCATTCACCTTTTCATTTCACATTTTGGTTTTTGTTCAGTGTGATGCCCCAGGCCTTGCATGCTGAAATTTTTTTTACCAATACCAAGGGTCTGGGACTTATCTAGGTTTCAATACCTTCATTGTAGACATCCATTCTTTAGCTGGCCATCTACCTTCTCTATAAAGCAATGAAGAGGTATAGATAATTTTAAGAAGCAAATCTTGAGACCCACTTGAAACACCTGCTTTATGAGAAGATAAATCACATCCTACAAGTGCCTGCTTTTCATCTCCAAAAGAAGCCAAAGTGCAAACATCAACAGCTACTTGGATAAATCCCCTATTTACAGCCTTATATTTTTTTCCAGAGTCCATATGTTTATCCTAAGCATGTCTTTCAGCGGCAGCTGTTAAGTGCTCAGCAATTTTGAGCACAGGATGTATTCAGTCAGGCACTAAAAGATGAGACCTTTCCAGACAGTTACCATGTGAGAATAGTCAGACAAGCAATGGCCAGGAGGTTTGTGGCAGAGGCTTCCTCTCCCTCCAGGGCAGTAGTTTTCCCTCACCTAAGAAGTTCTCTTTTCCCTAATTTACGGTTCTCTCATCTTCTTTTGTGGCATTTCCTATTTTTAGGTGATTTTGCAACTTGATAACCCTTAGGATGTAGGCTGTGCATGTGCATAACAAAGGTATGAGAGTGGAAGATGAAGGCAAAGACACTCCTGATTGCTTTAGGATTGCTGCAGCTGACCTCTGGAGGATCATCAAACAGCCAAAGCTTATTTGCTCTGCATAGACAGTGGAGGGTTTATAGCAATTTCAAAGGTTTTTACCATCTTCACCCTAATAGAAGAAAAACAGGCTGGAGAGCTGATCAAATTGTAGCCTGGGAAAATAGAGAGACAGAGAAGGCTGTGAAGGAAGGTGTCAAAATCACATCCTTGGTTTCCTAAGGAATAGGGCAGTCCCCCTCTTGGCTGTCCTTTTCTGTCCCTGGCCAGGTCCCACAAAAGTAAACAATTCCCCCTGCCTTTACAGACATTCATATTAATGTAATATAGTGGTGGGTGACCCTGGCTGGGTGCCAAGTGCTCACCAAGCTGTTCTATCACTCTACTTCCTCAGCTGAACAGGAGAAAATATAATGAAAGGCTTGAGATAGTGACATGAAGAGCTCATTCACCAATTATTGTCACAACTAAAACAGATTCGACTTGGGGAAATCTGTTCAATTTATCGCCAATCAAATCAGAGTGGGATAATGAGAAATAAAACCAAAACTTAAAAAAAGGCTCCACTCTTCCCAGGCTCAACTTTACCCCCAAATTCTCTGCCTCCTCCCCCTCAGCAGCAGAAGGGACAGGGAATGGTGGTTGTGGTCAGTTCATCACACATAGTCTCTGCTGTTCCTTCCTCCTCAGGGGGAGGACTCCACACTCTTTCCCTGCTCCAGCTTGGGTCCCTCCCATGGGAGACAGTCCTCCATGAACTTCTTCAACGTGAGTCCTTCCCATAGGCTGCAGTTTTTCACAAACTGCTCCAGTGTGGGTCCCTTCCACAGAATGCAGACCTTCAGGAGCAGGCTGCTCCAGCATGGGTCCCATGTGGGGTCACAAGTCATGCGGCAAACCTGCTCAAGTGTGGGTTCCTTTCTCCATAGGACCACAGGTCCTCCCAGGAGCCTGCTCCAGTGCAGGCTTCCCATGGGGTCACAGCCTCCTATGGGCATCCCCCTGCTCTGGTGTGGGGTCCTCCATGGGCTGCAGGTGGAGATCTGCTCCACCATGGGCTTCCATGGGCTGCAGGGGCACAGCTGCCTCACCATGGTCTGCACCATGGGCTGCAGGGGAATCTCTGCTCTGGCACCTGGAGGACCTCCTGCCCTCCTTCTGTACTGACCTTGGTGTCTGCAGAGCTGTTTCTGACACATAGCCTCACTCCTCTTTTTAGCTGCTGTTGCACAGGTATTTTTCTTCTACCTTCTTAACTATATTAACCCAGAGGCGTTGCCAGCATCATTGATGGGCTCAGCCTTGGCCAGCAGCAGGTCCATATTGAAGCCAAATGGTTTTGGCACTATGGGACACGGGGGAAGTTTCTAGCAGCTTCTCACAGAAGCCATTCCTGTAGCTTCTCCACTACTAAAACCTTGTCACACAAACCAAATACAAATGTATGTTTTTCCATAACCACCCTGAAATTCCCCCCTGAATCATCCTGCCCTCCATCACTCTGCAGGCAGGAACCCTTGCAAAGGCTGGTGGTTGTGATGTCCGAGTGTGAAGAAATCATAGAGGGCAGGAAGCATTCAGAAAATGGGAGTTGCCTGGCTTGAAAGAGTCTTTTATCAAAACTCCAGTGTCTTTAGACTGAAGATGAATTCAGCCACATACTTCAGCAGTGCCTGAAAATAAGGTACACAAGTGGGTACACTCAGATATAGAAAATGAACTGCCTTAACAGGGAAATTTTATGCAACCACAATCAGTACAGTCACCATGTGTTTGTTCACATTTCCTGATGATATTTTTGACATGAAGCTCAGCCTGGAATGGAGGATACATAAATATATATTTCATTTGGCAGCCTGACCTAGATAAACATGGATAATGACTTTTGTGGACACAGGATTTACAAATGTCTCTGGAGACTAGAAACTCTTGACAATCCTCAACACTATAATTGATCTTACTTGCTGGCCTTTTGCATTTGTATCACATCAGTCTCTCATATGCTAAATAATCCAACCATCTTATTTTCTGATTGCAAGGGGTTAGGCCTGACTCACATCTTTTTCAGTAGCATGAGCCTGCAGAGTAAATAAATGGTAACAGCAGGCTCCTGTGTGCTAGATCACTTCTGTGAGAGCATTTTGCCCTTTCTGTGAGTGTGAGCTACACAAGTGCCTCTTTATATTTTATTGAATAAGTCAAAGTGTGAATTCCAAAAATAAAAGCAAAAATGTTTATTTTATGGGGAAAAATAGTGGTTGTCAATACATTCCATGTACACAGTTTTGAGGACAAGAGTGAGTTAACGACATATCTAACCTTTAGTAAGGAAGGGTATCTGTGCTATTCAAATAATTTCCTCTGATAAATCAGAGGATGGAAGGGCAGGTAGCTCTTCTTATGCAAGAGCTTCATGCCACACAAAAAGTATTTACCACTAAACATGGACTCGTTGACTATTTTCCCAGGAGAATCTGTACTTGCAGTATGTTTTACATCTAGTACACGCTAGCCCCCATCAAACAAAATATTTCTCATAAACACATCTAAGGGTCATTTTGATTCCCTCTTACATAGATTGACTTAAAAGTACTTGGCAGAGGAACCCTGTTTAAGATATAGAGTACAACATAAGTTACAGTGTTCAAAGGGCACATTCAGTTTGCTGTTTGGCAAAAGCCCTGCTTGCAGACATACTCAGGGTTTTCTGCCTTTGACAGCTTTATGCTCATGTTATCAGCATGTTCATCCTCTCTTAGGGTTTTAGCATTCTGAAACCCCTCTCTTAGGGTTTTAGCATTTAGCATGCTACGGTATCTTCAAATCAAAATAATGAGACACAAGCAGGCACTATCTTACATACGTCATTGTCAGTAATTGGTAAAGACTGCTTACATGCAGACCCTCGTGGCTGTAACCCAGACAAAGAACTTACTTAAACTCTACATTGAACTATAACTCTAAATTTAGAACCACTATGGTCCTTTATTAATAATAGCAATACTCGGCACTTGTGTACAGCTGTGCCTTTTACAGGAGAATCTGGAATGTGCACTGAAAGCACCAAATAAGACACAAAACACCCTTGGGTGGCTCAGAATCGTGATTATCACTTCATTTCACAAAGGAGCTTCAAGAAGTCTTTTTTTCTTTTTTTCTTTTTTTTTCCAGTAGCAACCATTACTGCTTCATCTAAATGGTTGCAAGGAAAACTAGGTTTTCCCAGCTAAGTTGTCAGCAGGTTTTGTGGACCACTCTGCTTCTACTCAGCAATTTTAAGGCCATGGGGAATGACTATGATCATCTAGTCTGACCTCATGGGTAGTACAAGACTCTTCTTTCTTCCTGGAATACAGAAAATTTCCAGTTCTGTAGGGCAGCATTATATCTATACCCTTACTACGCACGCGACATGCTCTATAAACATATGCCATACACACAGTCTAAGTAAAACAGTTCTGTTAGAATCAAATCAGGTGCTTGGTGTCCTGTCAATTTTTGTAATAAATTCATTTCACAGTTGACCTTCCTCAGCTGATTCCATATTATTGCCAGGACCCACACTGAAGCACAGCGGTTTATTGAGAGTGAACTCTATGCACCACAGCGGCTAAACACTGCAGAGGTCTGTTGCAATTAGAGTAGCATGCAGCTTGGTGTCTTATTGCCCAGAGTGAATTAGATCTTTACTGTGAGCAGAATATTTAGTGTTTGACAGTAAAAGATAATATATCAGAAGACTGAAGCACCTCCCCTATGAAGACAGGCTGAGTAATGGGGCTGTTGAGCCTGGAGAAGAGAAGGCTTCGTGGAGACCTTCCAACAGCCTTTCAGTACCTTAAAGGAGTCCTACAAGAAATCTGGAGAGGGACTTTTTACAAGGGCATGTAGGGGTAGGACAAGGGGCAATGGATTTAAACTGACAGAGGGTGGATTTAGATTAGATATTAGGAAGTAGTTCTTCAGTGTGAGGGTGGTGAGGCACTGGCACAGGTTGCCCTTCCCTGTCAGTGTTCAAGGCCAGGCTGGACAATGCTCTGAGCAACCTGGTCTAGTGGAAGATATCTTTGTCCACGGGAGGAGGTGGGAACTAGATGATTTTTGAGGTCTCTTCCTAGCCAATACATTCCATGATTCTGTGATTCTGTGATATCTACAGGATTTTTCCTATCCAACCTTTTCCTGGGACCCTTTTTGTCCATTGTTGATCAGTGGCTGATGATATATCAATGGAAAGACACCAGACTGTTCTCCTAAATTTATGTCTTTTTCATCAGAACCTGGTGTTTTTTAAAAGCAGCAATATAACAATAATATTCTAGGGTTTGGGACAATATACCATCAAACTTCTGCAAATAGAGCCCAGGAAATGAAAAGAGAAGGTACAAAGAAATGGTGGCATGAAAATGCTTCCTACTCACAGCACCTTGCTAACTAATAGAAATGCTTGAGGAAGGTTATTGTAGTCAGTGGTAGAGATATAACTGGAATATGGCTTGGTAACTTTTTTATTGTGTTCTTTTGAGAAGTCGTTTCTGTGTCCTGTTAGGGTCTCACACCGAGAGAACAAAAAAATGCATGTTTTATCTACCAGTCTGCCTTCCAATAAACCCTGGAACAAGAAAAGAAACACATATAGGGCACATGCTTAATCAATACTTTCAATGTCCAGCAGGAAGGAAAGATGTTAAAAATTTTGTTGTGATTGAAACAGCTATAATTACAATAACAAAGAAACAGAGAGGACAGCAAAAAGATGGTACCGAATTAAAAGGACATAGAAACTAGGGATATAGAAAAACAATTTCCAAAGCATTAATGGAACTTTGTTGCACTCATGATGCATCTACATTGTACCAGCAGCCTAGCATTTGGCATATAGGTCCATGTAAGAAGGCTTGTTCTTACAGACAGTTGTTCCCACAGCAAAATCATCCTCCTGTTACTGAATTCTTCCTGCCCAGTATGTGAAAAGGTTTGTTTTACTAGGAATAGTCTAGTACCCCTTCAGTCGATGGCACTAGTTGAAGAACTTCTCTGTCTCTCAAAAAAAAAAAAGGGTAAAAAGGATATTGGATGCTGCAAGCATTTATGGGATCCCTGAGAGTAGCTAGTGCTCAGCAGGGTTTTAATCACATCGTCTGCCACATGAGGAATGATGGGTTAAATATGTGTGTTTAACAGCTGTGGACAGAAGGGCTCAGGCATCAGGACTTGCTGAATGAAAGGCTATGACTACAGATTATTCCATTCTGTGAAATCAAAGTCTGGACAACTATTTGTCAGAACTGCTGAGTGCCTTTTCTGACAGGTCTCTTTAGGAGAGACTGTGAGAGTAATGGAGGTTGCACTAACTTTTCAGGAAGGCAGAAGTGCAAGTACAAGAATACAAACGGCTTCTACAATGCAATAAAATTGGTATAAGTGAGCAAAGGAAAGGGGAAAAATTAATTGCACAAAGTGTCATGGACTATGCTGCTTCAGTCCCTGAGCTTTCCTGCATAGAAGAGTGGTGGGTTTTTTAATTTTGATGCATTTTCAGTTAACATGTCACTGCTTTTTTCAGGTAGACAAAACACCATTTATTGTGCTTTTTGAGAATATATCTGCCCCAAAAGCAAATCATCTGTAATACAAGACACATGTCTTATTACCTCTGACACACATGCACACAATTCTTACTCTATAGATAGACGACCTTGTAGCTGATTTGTCACGGAGAGCTCCCATGAGGTCAATGAAAGCCTGGGAAATGTGACAATATTTTTCAGTCTTGCTCTTGGCTGGATAATTACTGACACCTTCCTCATCCAAGAGTAAACCTTCTTTATCATATTTAATGTTTTAAAGCTATAAGTTATTTTAAAGTTATTGACTGAGATAGTGATCTCTGGAATTAAGATAGGAGTAATTTGCATTCCCATCTGTTTTGCTATATGTTGGCAAGGAAATGCAGTATCTAAATTTCAGCTGCTTTGATCATCCCCATCTTACAGTCAATGTGCTCAGTGAGAAATATGTGAATAATAAGCAAATTTAACAGGCAGGCAGGCAAGCAGGCAGTAGGGCAGGCAGACAGGAAGGAAAGAAAGTTGACCAATACCAAATAAAAGACAGAATGACACGACAAAAGCTTGTCCAAAGGCCCATACTGATATTTTTCTGTCCTGAAAGGTTTGCTCTTTTGGATGATAATAACAGTACAATTACAACAGTGTTTTCAGATGTGTAAGAATGTTTCTAAAACATAGAGTTTGAAGTTTGGTTTTAGTTAGGTACTGTTGAGATAGAAGTTAAACTAAAGGAGAAAAAGAAGCCCTCACATATAGAATCACAGAATCATTGAATCATTTAGGTTAGAAAAGACCTTTTGAGATCATCAGGACCAGCCATTAACCTAATACCACCAAGTATACCACTAAACCATCTCCCTCAGTACCATATCCACATGTTTTTTTAATACAGGGATGGTGACTTTTATTCCACATACATACACCTTTGAATTCGCTAAAATATATTACCTGAACCGCATGGCATGAGTCTGTTAAGCGTTGTCTGTGTAAGACTTAAAGTGAATTAAATTCAACACTCGGGAAAGTTTCAGGCAGATCTCACTTGTATGAATGTAATTCAAACAGGCTATTTTTAAAACTTTTCTATTGTCAATGAAGCTAAAATTATTGATCAAATTCTTGCACAGCTAAACATAACATAATGGTTTATAATAATGAGGAAAACTCTCTAAATTTCTATCCAGCATCAAGAAAAATTAAAATATTTATTTTACTTCCCCCAGGAAAACTCCATATTCTTTTGCAGCAACTTTTCAGACAGTTTGATTTTGATGCATTCAAAACAGAAGGCTTTCTAGTGATTCTATTCTTAATGTAATTTGATAAAAGACTATAGCAGGCACCTAGGTGCCAACAGATTTAAATCCTATTTTAGTAGGTGTTGCAAAAAATCCCAGTCTTTGCTAGAAAAATCATTTCCTTAATCAGGCAGCCAAGGAAAACAAGCATGTTACAAACAAAAAAAAGAGAGGGCACAATGGAAGGTTAATAGTGATCATTTCCTATAACTGTAGTTTGAAATGTATTTTACTTTGCAAATCAAAACTAAGGATATGGATATCAGAGTAAAATAGCAAAAAGGCCATCGGGACATATTTCTTCTTTTGGAAGAAAAAGAAGGGTCCAGAAAGGAAATCAAAGGCTCTGAAGACGCCTCTGAAGCAAGGAGAACACCTGAGGAATAAGAGAATCTGAGACCTGTTGTTAAAAGCAGCCACAGCCCACAGTTAAGAAGAAGCTGAGAGGGCAGAAGATGGATTGTGACTACCACTGTCAGGTTAATTGCACATAATCATCTGTGTTACACTGCCCACCACCTGCTTCTCAAGTCCTTCCACTGGCTTACAACATAGATTATAAACCCTTCAGAAAAGAGACCATCTTTTACATGAAGATTTGGTCATATCACAGTTAGCAGAGTGGAACAAAGATTTCTGATTCAGATCTCTCACAACATAAGGACCACTATTAAATTGCAGAAACTGTAGTCATCTGCAGTCATCATTTACACTACTGATTATTCTTGGGTTTACCTATTTTATAAACCTCTTCTGCCTAGTAACACATGTCAACGTGTTTTTTCTCCTGTATATTTTGAGTAGACGGCCAAAGACTTTTTTTAACACTGTGCATTTTTAATCATTTAGAGAAGGCTTCCCCACAACCTTTTTGTATGTTTTCATACAATTTAGGGGGAGGGAAGGGAAACAAGCAGTCATTGTAAAAAGGTCTGGTTTTCAAATAGGTAGCATCAAATGTGAAAACACAACAGAGTTCAGCTGCAAGGGTTTTTATGCATTGGTGAAAAAGAGAATATACAGGAACACTCAGAATATAGATTTTTACTGATGACACTCTAAAAAATAGACATCTAACCTAACAGGAACCTTGGGAGACAATATAATCCATTTCTTACCCTTAAGCAGGATCAAAGGCGCCTCCACTTTTCCTCGCAGATGATGTCTAACCTAATTGTAACAGTGCACCACAATGGTGCTTTCAAAATCTCTCTAAGAAATCTGTTTCCATGAATGAGTATGCCTTTAACATTAGAAAAGTTTAGGGGATTTTTTTATGTTTTACTGTCTTAGCCAAACTTGCCTTTCTTCACTGGAAGCTCATTTCATTTTGTTGTATCCTGAGAGAACAAAAATTAATATTTGGAGGGATTGGTTTTCTCTTATTCAGAATAAAGAATAAGAGCCTTCTCTCCCTAAAGATAAAGGCAGGTATCAAGTTTTCATTCCTTCAGAATTTCACTTACCCTGCACAAATTCCCAAAGATTAATAATGACTCATGACTGATTCAGTTCTTCCAATATCCTGGCACAGACGTCATGATCCAGATATTTTGTTAAATTGCTTTGAGTGTTCTCCCAACTGTTTTTCCACTGGTCTAACATAAGCTTCCATCTACTTATTGCCAGTCTAAATAGCAGTTTTCCAAGTGATAATCTGAGGAATGAAGCTAAGAAAGCTTTAAATATTTCTGCATTTTAGATTTCATCTGTCCACAACTTTCCCTCTTCACTGAGTGGAAGGTTTTTCTTCCTGCTGTTGTACTTATATAATGGTGTATTTTATACTGTGTGTTCTTGGTTTGCTTATCTTTGTACGACTTAGTTCTTCTGAATTTTTTCTCTCATTCCTGTTTCATTCTTTACAATTCATCCTCAGTAACTTGACCAAATCTCCACATTCTCTCTTTTTAGACTGTGAATTTGTTTGTGGCTAATGTTTTTTCTTATAGTACTTCCTATTCTTCCTCCACATTGAAATGATTCACAACTGAACATTTAATATAGCTTCTCAGGGAACTGCTAAATATTCCTGACTCCTTTTTCCATCCCAGATTTGCCCCCTGTGATTAGCAATACCACTGCAGCCATAAATCTGAAAACACATGCAGAAACCTAATACAACTTTTGCACATAGTAGGAAATGAATTTCAGAAGCGAGAAATGACTTGCAGAGCAAATAGGAACTCCTTCTGTATATATGAACTGGGGAAAGTCCCCTTTCAAACAGTACATGAATTTGTCAGGTTTGAAATTTGTAATGATGTGTTAATGTTACTGCACTGAATCCCAGAAGTCAGTGGTGAACAAAACAGACTTTCATAAAATAAATTACTGCAATTCAAGAAGCTGCATGGAGAATTAGAACCAATTTAAAAGTTTAAGATAGCTTTTCTGAATGGCAAGAGTCAGCTTAGTAAAAGGTTCTTAGAACATAGTATTCATTAGATGTCAGGATGCTTTTACTTTAAATAATACATGCTAATTATGAACTTACTTAACAGACAAAGGTATTTTCAACTTATTTTTGTGATATAAAAGTTTGGGTGTTCCCATGGGGACAGAGATGAGGCTCACTGAAGTCAGTACAAAGCCTCAGATTTACCTCAGTGGTCTCTAGATCTATCTTTAATGTGTATGATAACATAATGTGAAGTGAAAAACTCAAAGATAAACATAACCAAAGCGTGACTGAAGTGCTGTGCAGACACAAAGACTTGTTAACTGAGTAGAGGTACATGGCATCGTTGTTCAGAAACAGAGAAATAAATAAAGTCTATCCCATAAGTCAAGTCTGAGAAAAGAATAAATAAGTGGTGATGTAGAAAGATCTGTGGAGCTGTTTATCCTGTTGGTGTTAAGCCAAGTTGTGACTATTGGAGAAGATATTCAAGTGACTTTTACACTGCTGCATAATGGACTGATTAAATAGGTTTATAAAACATTAAAGAATTCAGGAAAACTACTATAGACTAACAAAAAAGGTCTGACAAAGCTTCAGGAAAGGGGGAAAAGATCTGAAAAGATACAGAGAACTCTTCAGGCATCCAGGAAGTTACATTTTTCAAGTCATCAGCACTGTCACTACAAGAAACTTATAAGTATGTAAGTGCTAGTTGCTTAAAATTAATTGAAAATCTGGAAAGGTAAGCTGAAATTTATCAGGATTCTTCATGAAAGAATGGAGATTTGCACAATATGACTTGAATACTTATTTTTCAAAAATTTAATTACAATATCTTTTCTACTTGAACTGCCAAAAGGTGATATTTAGAGCACATCTTCTGGAGAGCATCAGAATTCCAGGCACAAAAGATTTCATATTTCACAGCATTACATCTATTTTCAGATAAAGCAAATTAGTCAACTATTCATCCCAGCCAAACAAAGCATTTGGTGCTTTTAACGAATAATGCAATACAACCTAAAATGGAAATGATAACAGCAAGACAACACTACCCTGGGAGAACAGAAAATACATAGATCTATCCAACAGCAGCTCAGCATTCCCTCACAAAACTAACTGCCAAGATGTATTATTCTTCTCTTAAAAACAACCACAACAGAAGTGCCAAACTGAACCAGACAACTAAGCCAAGTACAGATTTCCCTTCTGCAAAAAGTTTCAGAAACTCCTCTCTCTTACTTAAGGCAAGGCTGGGTAATTCTAAGCTTGAAGACAACACAGTGCTAGAAAAAGCTGGTAGGAAACAAATAGGTATTTCTTGGCATCATTGTGATTCACAAATTACAATATTCTTATTTAAAAATAACTGAATCAACATTAAAGATATTGAGTGTGAACTGGGGTTTTACACAGGTGCAGGACTTAAAGGTTACTTTAAGGGAAAACACCTAAAGAATAATGGCAGCTTACAGGATTCACCTTTTTTTTTTTAATGTCACACAAACTTTTAGCCTTTTGATGGAAAAAAAAAAAAAAATCTATCATTTTAAAGCCATTTCTGTGGCACCAGAGGATTGCAGTGTGAGGCTTGACCCCAGCAGCTTCAGGCGTTCCCCTATGGCAGGATGAAGGCCAAGCTCCTTTTACTAGCATGGAGTTCGCACTTAACATCTAATGATTAGCAGCTAATAAACATATATATAACATCTGCATTTCAACCCTGGCATTTCTTTGAGCTTTGCTGTAGATCCGTCTGAAACAGGGAGGTGATCTTTAGGGTACTTGCTGCCCTTGAAAGAGTCAGAGACAGAATCATTTGGCCCAATAGGGTTAATAAATGTTCTAACATGAAAAAGAGACTGAACCTGTCTTTTCCTTTTCAAGAGTATTATCTATTATTCTGTCTGTCAACACAAAAGCCGTGGTCAACTTTTCATTCCTCTTTCAGATCTATTCCTTCCAAAGCAAACACATTTTCATTTAGCTGTACAAAATGCTTTTGTTCAGCCCTTGGTCTGTAAGTCCCAGTAACAATACCACCAGATGCATGACCCCAGAGACTGGGCATACATTACTTTAAATATTTACAGTACAAAGGGTTATGTGACAGGATTTGGAAAGATGAGATATTCAGATAGTGCAATGGTACTTACACAACCACACGTTTATGATCAAGTTAGAAAAAGGTTATACATTCAGTGAGAATGACTCAAGGGGAGTCAGAGGTGTTCCCAGAGCACACAAAGTTGCAGGTTACCTCTTCCCAACTGACATTTGGCAACAGACCACATGCACTTCCAGTCATTTGCATTGCAAAGTGGACAACAGACATATAAATCACCTAAAATCTCAAACATTCACCTGACAGTGCTACAAATAGTAGATGATTAACAGCACTTAAGTGCTATGAGTAAGTGAGAAGTGACATGAGGTTTACTCCATGTTTTACAGTGGATATTTCATTTTTGTTTTCATCTCTGCTTTACTTTTGCATTATACTTAATTGCTTCAGGAAATGGTTAGGGTTTACAGGCTGCCTGGAAACAGGGATGCTTTAAGAGAGTGTACTGAAGCACATTGATCTGAATGATATTGAATCTATTCTTTCTCGACAAGTGACCTTACCTGATTGCACAAATCTACTGCTCTTCCATTAATAGTTTAAAACTCATGGTTCCAGTTTTCATCCATATTAAATATAGTATAAATCTTGGACTTGAGAAGCAGCCAGCCAATCTGCAGGACTCTGTAATGTATCGAAACTCTTCTGTTGTTTGAAATTACGGTTAGCTCCTGGGGATGGGTTTCGCTGTGGGCAGGCAGGGGTTCTCTGCTGAAATATGCTGTTAAAAATGCAGTGACAGACTTCTTATTTGAAACCTCCACACCAAACAACATCTTTATACAAGTCAGCTGCTGCAGAGAGTATATACAACATTTAAATTAAAAATTATACCTTTTTTCTTTGTTCCTTAGCCAGCGGTCTCAAACCCCTAGTGCAGACTAGTGCTTGTCAAAACACCTCTGCATTGTTTGCAGTGAGACATGGAACAGAGACCCAAACTCAGAATTGTCCTCTGGCACTGCAGTTTTGCTTGAGAAATATGTATTTAATGTCTTGGTGGGGTTTCATGTGTCACACCCATCATTATCATGTCACTACAACTAACAAGCATTTTCAGAAGATCCAATAAACTGAGCCACAAAAGTTCTGTTAATTATTTGATGTAAACACTGCCCACAGCATGAGGGTGATTTTTGTCCTTGCCATTTCAATCACTGGAAATACATACAAAGAATTTGAGATTTTAGATATTTTTTTGGTTTTGAATCAGCAAAGTGTCAGCCATCATTAACTATGTGCAATGTACCTGAATACAAATGAGAAAGGAAATGTCAATAAACCCTTATCTATAACAGTGCTACCAGATAGTGCAGTAGTACAATTCCCATATGTATTGGACAAGAAAAAACTGAACAGTGTCTACCGCTTCTTTTCAACAATGTAAAGTCCATGTAGTTTAAACTTTCTCTTTTTTAATAAATTCTAATGAAGTTGTAGTGACAACTTGTAGCTAGTTTGTAGTTAATACAGATAAATATGGATTTATCTACTTCAGCTCTCCATAGATTAAAGGATAGTCATTATTAAAGCAGGAGTTATGCTGAAGAAAAATGGATTAGGATTGTAGTTTTCAAAGAAGGGCTTTATGTTTACTTCACAAAACTTGTGCTTGGAAATGCCCGTGAGGCTGCGATGCTCTGCACACAGGTTTGCCAAGTTTAACTTGGGATGGACAGGATCACGAAACTCAACCTGTGCACTGATTTTATTCTTCTTGAGAAACAGGTATGATAACCAGCACATCTTGCCAGAAATACAGCTACTGAGTATGCAGCTGAAACCATCTCATGCCCCCTCAGCAGAAGGAGGAGGAGTGGGTGTCTGTGGTTTCCCCAGGGGTGCCAAGGCAGCCCCAAATCCCAGCCTGATGGAGAGGGGATGGACAGAGTCCTCTCCCACCTTCCCTCTTCCCTTGTTTCCACTGCACTTTCTGTTATGAAAGGTCCATTTCCACAAAAGATCAGCTGCAGTTTCTCCGTAAGTTGCTCTCCCTGCTCTGCAGCCTGTCTGGAGTGGATTTGAGTGGGACCACGGAGGAGCAGCTTTGCTGGGCTGCAGCTGGCAGCTGAGCAAAAGTGCGCCCTGGCCTCCCCTGTGTCAGCTGAATTGAGCTTGGCCTCAGTGGGAAGAGAATGTGTATTGAGAGAACAATCTGGAGCCTTGAGAAGCCAGCTTTTCCCCCAGGCACAGGAGTCTCAGACTAGCATTATAGTTTTCTAATATCAACCTGTTTCATAACTAAGTTTCAAAAGTAAATTTCTCTGTCAAAGCCATGGGAGTCTTGCTCATACCATGGATGCTTTGATAGGATGCTTGCAGGTAAGTCTGGAAAGATTTACAAATTCCCATTTTTCAGTTCCAGTGCCTGCAACTTGTTATGATTTTGTACAAGAGCTTAAACAACATGTTTTATGTTTCTTTAAGGGATCCTTAAAAACACCTGAACATACACTCTTCTTCTGGGTAAAAAAATCTACGTTTGTTGGTATTTTGCATACCTGATTTCTGCTGCTGTGGCACAAACTAGTTGCTTGGTGAGAGAATTAGACATTACAAAACATCCTAGTAAATCTGTGCTGTTCAAAAACCCCAAATAAACCCAAACTCCAGAGACTTACTTATGCAGATTTAATTTCCTTTCACTAACCTTGCCAACTGATTCCTTTTCTGTAGTGATCCCTGCACATCACTAAGCTTCATGTGAAGACCAAAGGTCTACTTTATGGCAGTAGTGCTGCTTTACTGTTTCATTCCCTGTAGAAGTGAAACTAGAGCAATGGAGGCTCTTCTTTTCCCATTGGCATAATGGCATTACATTGACATAAGCGGTATTAAAGCTTACTAACAAAAGAAACACTCGCTGTCTGCCTTCACACATCTTACTCAGAAACTAAGGACCTGCGACAATGACAGCTGTAATCAAGGGCAAACTTGCTGCCCCTACGTCTCCTCTTATTGATGGATGCTATTCACAACATAGTTAAAAAACATTTAAAACTAACCCTAGCATGAAGTAGTGTCCTCCGCATGCCTGAAAGTTTTATTCCTCTTCAATGTGGGGTCTCAGGGGTATGTCTTAAACAAAATTTTGTTTCAAAAGACAGCTCAACTTTGCAAACCCATTCTGCACAAGCAGCATCAAAGGAGTTCCCATGTGTTCATGGTTTATGCGAGAGTTGCTCATTTCACAAACAAGGAGATGGGTATTTCTGACTCCTGCTGACCCAGGGCTCCTTCTGTGTTACTCCCGAGCTGTACGCAACCTCCACCACTGAAATTTTCATGTCCTTTCTCTGTGCCTTTAGTGTCCTCCCACAGATCTAAATGGGGGCTCAATTTGGCCCTCCAAACCAAATCTTACTTCATGGCTCTCTTGTGTTGGGAAAGTCAGAAGAAAATCCATTTCATTCCTCTTCAAGTGTATCTGCAGGCCACGAGCAAGAAGAAAATAAGCAGAAGTAGTTAGGAAATTCATCTGCAATGAACAAAACTAAATCCAAATCTGTATGCACACAGGAAATGAAATTGCTCCGTAAGAATGTTCCACTTCTATACATTAGCTCTCCAGAGATAAACTGCCCTTTAAGACGTGAATTCTGGACAGCATGGGTAAGCAACAAGAGAATGAAATTCCAGTTATTCGCCTTGTGCACTAAGAGGAAAACTCAGAAAATAAACACACTGCTTCTACTGTCCCTAGATGCCCTACCTATACACAAGGGCCAGAGAGAGTTTGTGATCCCCTCCAAGGTGAACTGCAAAATAGATAAACAATGAGTCAAGAAAAAGAGCTCTTATCTACTTAATGTAGACAAGTGAGCATATGAACAAGAGGCCAAGGGGATTCTCTGGTGGAAAGCAACCAACTCTGAACTTTGATCCAACACGATGGTCACAAGATACTTCCATGAGGACTGCAGCATGCCGTAAGACAAAGACGAGGACATTACATGGAAGAAAAACATACAGGAAAAAATACTTGCCTGTTTGATAGAAATGTGATAATGGAGAAAAGAAGTTCGGCTCCTTAGAATGTAAAGAAAGCATATCATAAAAACTACCAGAGTAAATGCTAAACCATAAAAAGCACATCAGATAAGACAGTTGTATATTTAACTAGCCTAGAAGTTACTGTATGTATTTAGCCAACCTTCATCTTATCGCACATATTAACACACAGCTGTATGAGCACACTCACCTGGGTAAAATATGGGTTTGGCCACTTACGATGACTCCAAGGATCAGCTGAAGATCACTCCCCGGCGCCAAACAGATCCCCAGGTCCGCTTTGGCTGGACAGCCTTTGACGCCTGGGTCACTTGGTACAGCACCTCTGGTGACACTGGGAGACAAAAATCACCCCTTCCCTGCACTGCCCCTCCACCTGCGCAGCACAGACACTCATGGAACAGCACTAGGACACAGACTACAGCAATGGACTGGACTGAAATAACCCTCCCAGATGGGGAGGGACAGGCCACTAGCTTGACTTCCAATTGTCTGTTTAAAACTTGTGTTTTTCTTCCCCACCCCCAAACACCGCTGTAATGACCACTTCAGCAACTAACTTTGCCAATTTTATGCTTTTTGTGTAGCTTAGCACTTTTCACATTTTTTTCTGGACCTGCTGAAAATTCTGCTGTAGCCATTTTGAACTGAGCCCATACCAGGCAGGACCATAAAGCAGCATGTGAAGCAATCAGCTATGAAGAACAAGCTAGAGAAGGATACGAAGTGCAGAAATGTTCTTATTTTTAAGTACAAAAGATACAACTGTAATGCATTATCTTCCAGTTACTAATGGTTGCTGAATATTTTATTATCTCTCATCCTTTTAATATCCCTTTTCCTGGAGAAATAAGGAGCATGTGTGATTATATGCAACTGACCACGTCTGCTCCAGTGTATTCCGTAAAGAAGTATAATTTACGATCACCATTTATTATTTACCAGATTGTTTGCTGGACAGTAAGAGCAGAGCTCTTCAGTTTTTATTGTCAGTGGCAGAGGATGAAGGAAAGAGGAGTGGCGAGTGTTAGAGCAGCATGGCTGAGTGACACCCCCCCCCCCTCCATCTGCATGGCATGAGAGGAGCTGCAGCACTGCCCTGTGGAGTCAGCAGTCCAACACAACTCTTCAGAATCATTTTTGGCATTTTACCTGTAAAACATTGATGGTTTTTGAGCAGCAGCTGGCAGGTAAAAGGGCAAGGAAAAGGTTCCTGCCTGGCATGCGGCAGAGATGACCTGAGGGCCACTATGCCAGGCCCATTCCAAAGAGGACGTCCCCAGCATTGATGGAAATTGTTTATAGCTCATTTGCTTCCTCCCTTCCCTCATAAATAAGATAACAGGCACATCATTGCTGGGACACTCCCAGCCTTCTTGAAAACTGCTTGCATTTCATAGCTAAAGACAGGAATTACATGATGAAATGGGTCATTAAATAAAGCATATGCTTTTATTGTAGCACATTAACTTCTGCTTTATTCTAGAAAAAATGCTTACGCTTGCCTGAGTGCATGCTCCATTCCTCCAAAGCCAGCCACTAAGCTTAAGCCATTTGTCAAGCATTAAGGGAGTCAGACCTACACTCTCAGAGGTCACTGACTGTCTCACACATTCATTTGCTGTAACATTTTTTTAAGCATCCAAGGCACTTCTTTACAGTACCCGCACATCTGACCTGGCTCCATTTCTTGTAATGTCATATAGCACTTATGGCATCTGTCAAGATCTGTAGCTGCTCCCAAGGTAATCTGGAAGGCCACCCTCAAGGAATAATCACCCTGTTCAGGAAGCAGCTTCTTAGGTTTGGAGGGTTGGAGGTTTGGGTTTAAGGTAACACAGTGCACTTGTGTCTGTCAGCCCAGCTGATTTTTCCAGCATACAGAGAAACACCCTGTGGGAGTCACAGAGCAGGTGGTGCGCATGGAAGTCTGGGAAATGAGATTGGGGGTTTTGTTTTCCAGAAAGGACACGGAACGCATCTTCAGGAAGGACAACAGTGCACAACAGAGAAAGGATAGAGCTGGGTAAAGGGGGGAGGAAGAGAGGAACACCCTGAAAGTCCACCTCACAGCATGCTTAGTGGTAAAATCAGATCCTTTTAGCTTCTAATAAGATGGATGAATGGAGCTTACCATTTTGTTTCTGCTTGAGAAAACTGTGCTGATGCTTGGATGCATCTAACATGCACTTTCATTTTATGGCCATACAACTTTTAACATTTCAACCGCTCATATCAAAAGTTGTTTTGATGCCAGCTGAGTTTCTGAGCACTATTTCATTGGAAGGGTTTTTTTTTCACCCACAACTGTAATATGTTTTTCCTACCAAACAAAAAATTATGCAACAAAGGTAGAAAGAGAGTAACTCCACAGAACAGCTGTGCAGTGGGATTCAATTCTTCAGACTAACCCCATTAAAAGGATTTTGTACTGGCATGTCCCCCCTCTCCTTTTTCAGGCTTTTGAGTGTGCCCCTAGGTATTTGCACTGCAGTGGGACAGGCATCCACTACACCTACAGTCTACAGGAGCAAGACCCAGATGTGCCACAGTACAAGAAAACTTTTAAAGATAAAAGTGCAGCAGCTTCATACATCAGAGATCGCTCTGCAGCCCAGGGTGCCCTCATCGGGTGTTGTCAGAACCCCATACACGTCTCCTCCTACCTTGGCAAGAGCACTACAGACACAGGCTTGAAAGGCCACTGCAGGTTGGAACATAAGTCCCTACAGCATCCTCCTGGTACCAGGTAGGTCTGGGTAGCAAGGGAAAGCTTCCCTTTTGAAAGGGAAGAAGATTAGAAGAGAAAAGGATCTGCAGAAACTGGCAGTCAGTTTCTTTTAAGCATCAGTAAGCCAAGAACAGATTTCCCTCCCAGTGACAGTAATTTGTTTTTTTACTCTGTCTGATAGATACATTTCCTCACTGGAGCATCACCTCTCACAGCTGCCCAGGCAGTGGACAGGACAGGATGCCTTGTGCCACCTGCCCTGTGAACACATCCCAGTATTTTCCACCAACTGCTATATCCTCCCTTACACTAATTCAGCATAAAATACATTGTTTAAGGTTGTCCAAGCCATCAAAAGCAAGAGCTGCCTTTCTGCCTCTCAGCATGCCAGCAATCCAGCCCTACAGGACAGAGGACTAACCAGGGACAGGGCAGGATGGAAAAGCACCAATGATGAGATGGAGGGCCAGCACAGCAGCAGCTCTGGACAGCTTCCTCCATTCTCAGTAGAGGGACAGGGATGGAGGACAAGGGAGTCCCAGGGAGAGAAAGGACCCAAGGCTGCCCCTCACATACAGCTGGGAACCACTGCAGCAGCTGTCCAGGGCTCTGCCAGGGGCAGAGCATGGCAACAAAGGTCATGGTAGCATCCCTGATTCCCTAGGCACCTGCCTCTTTTGCGCATGAAACTGAAATAAACCACATGGGATGGGATAGGGATGGAGGGGAGGGGGGATTGCAGTGCCCCCCTGCACAGAGGCTGAGCAGTGGTAATTTTTTTACACAACTCTGCTCCTCCTGTGTCAGTTCTCATCTGAGGGGGAAATAATTAAAAGCTGTGGGTTGATACTTTTTAAACCCTTCTAACAGAGGGGCAGAGTTCCTGCTCTTATACCCTCCACAGCAAAGGAAATTATAGTTTAACCCTCAAAGTTAAACATCTATTCCTCGCCAGGATCAAAAACCTTAGTGATTAACCAGAACCTGAAGCTTACTCCAGCAAGGAGATTTACAAACTGCTACACTGTACTATTGAAATGTAAATTAAGGTCTCTCAGGGCTGCACTCTAGCAATTTAATTTTAGGCTGTGCAGAGCTGTGGAGGAATGCCAGGAAACAACCCCCCTTCCCCTGTAGAAAAGCCAGGTTAAAATATGGAAGCTGGTTTACAGTCTTTTGTGCTGTCGTTCACCCCATGCTACCTGTGTCAAACAAATGGCTGGGAATCAACTGGTCATCAAGAAGTCTCAGAAACATCAGTGAACTTTACATGCAGCCTTTGTGCTTTGGACTGGGTACCAAAAATACCTCACCAGATGAATCCTCTGAGGTGAAGCTGCAGAAAACCAGTGCTCTACACCTGTGAAGCACCAACCATCATAGTATCTGCACTGGAGCAGAATAGGTGAAGCTTCACGCAGAAAGACCATGGGGGTGAGAAGAAAATGTATTTCATTTGAAGCTGCCAATGTTGCCAGAACCAGGGACTGTGTGGTGGGAATTCGGGTGCTGAAGTAAGTGCTCCTCTGCTAAACACTATGACGTAAGTGGCACTAAACTATAACCAAGTTACTTCCCATTGTAAAGCAGAATAGAAAAGAAAAAAAATCAGTCTCTTCCCCTCACCACAGTGGAAATGAAGCAGGGGAGGAAGCCGAGGGGGAGAAAATTCTCTTCAGAAGCCATGAAATGCAGAATAATTTCCAAGACCAAACATTCATTCATCCCCTCTTCTGCCTAACCCACTCTCTGGCAAAATTAATTCTTGAGGCTACAAATTAGCATGTGTGCAAGTTCACTCTAGAAAAAAAGGCAGTCAGCCCCTAGATGTCTCGCTCAGTTTTGGGGACCCCACTATCACCAGTGTAACAGAGACACCAAAGCTATTTTATCATGCCATGCAAGTCGGATTTGCCATCCACAACCACAAGAAGAATGCACTATGCCTTGTACAATGCCCTGTCCAAATTCCTTCCAGACCAGATGAGGGAATACTCTAAAAAGACCATAGCTGAAAAGAGAAAGTAAACCCATATATCCTGACTGCTATTAAAGAAATTTATTCATCCTTCTTCAGTAGAATTAGAAAAAGTTGCTGTATTACATCCCAAAAAGAAAAAGCTGTGCAACAAAATGTTCATTTAACACTGCTGGCTGTACCAGAGCAGCAACCCTTCCTCAGAAATTAGGGCTGGAGAGACAGAATTGCTCGTGGCCCCAGTCTTGTGTCTCCTCAAACCCGCTCTATCCCTTCATGACCACAAACCTCCTTCATTTCCCACCTCCCTTCACTGCAAGTCTCTCCTCATTGCTTTCTGGGTCCCCGAAGGCCAACACTTGGAAGGAAAGTCCTAAAATCAGCAGCGCAACCTATTGCTCTGCATACTGCAAAGGTTGTACCCATGTGAGGTGAGGTTCATTCCTTAGCTGCAATAATGACTCGGCAGTCCTTTCACACCAGTGGGAGTTCTGCTTCTGAGGACAGCGGTGCTGAGCCTGTGCCCCAGAGCGTGCTGGCCAGATGGCTTCTCCTGAGAGAGATGGGTGTGAATTAAACACTCAGGAAGCACAGGGAGCAGCAGATACTCTGATTTATTTTAACAGGAACTGGTCCCCATTTATAAAAACTTGAATTTTTGCTCTACAATGGTGTGACAAAAAGCCTCTGTAAGTCATTCTCTATCCAATAGTTATATTGAGTTATCACATGAACAGCCATCGCTCAGGGTGACAGTCTCAGCACAACAAGCCCATGTTGAGGGCACATGAGTTTATGTCAACATGAAACAGACGAACCTAATGGATATCTGCCTGGATGAGTCCAGCACCTGCGCATAGCCATCAGCCTGACCGTACACAGTGGGACAAACCAACCGAGCAGTGCATATCCCCAGCATTACTGTCTGCACAGTAAGACTGGTGTTTTTCTGCTTTTTTTTAGATAAGCCTCGAGTAGTACAAATAACTCCCAATTAACCGCCACCAGTCACATCTGGCAGCATGTTTCGCAGTGGGACGGGCAGTAACCTCTCAAAGGTGATGGGAGAAAGCTTGATTTTTTCCATCAGACCGGATCCGCCTGGCACACTGGGCACAAAGATGACAAAGATACACAAAGGTGTGGCTATGCAGCTCACTTTGGGGAAGAAAGAGCCTGTGTCCAGTTCTAGTGCATGTTAGACCAATCTTGGAGGCTATTCTAGCCCAAAATCTATGATCTTCTTTAGCTAGTTCTGTGGTCTTACCTGTTTTATCAAACATCTTGGAAGGCAAGTTTTCTAAAGCTGCTATCTGAGAAAGATCAGGGTTTCCTCCTTGGCTCTGTCTCTTGATTAGGAGATTTCCTTACTGCAAGCAGACATCACAGATCTGATCTTATCCCAAATCATTTTTGCTAAAACCTACAGCTGAGCCTCATGGTGCAAAGAGAGGATTAATTCCCTAACCAAGGATAGCAAAAAACAAATACAATACACACCAGTTATTTTTCTACTGCCAAAGTTACTTCATTGTCATTTTTTAATACACAATTCTCTAAATTATATGCTGAAATTTCCTTCTTCTAAAAAAAGTAATGAAAGTCAATGTCTGAAAGTAAAATATTCATCTGACTTTTTTTACTGCTGTTTTAGGCTTTTATATCTTCACTGCATATTAGAAGGAGGAAAAAAACAAACAGTAAGTAGCTAGTGAGATAGATTTCTGGAGCTGTTATTTAATCTCTGGAGGTTTTTTCAGCACTTAACATAGCCAGTAGGCAACAGTCACATTTTGTGTTCATTCATCTGCTTAAGGAGAAAAAGTAACTTCGTAGCTCCAGGCATTGAGCAGGGATTAGCCAAATAACCAGTGTCTGAGTCATCAAGCCCATCCCTTCCCTCTGCCCATCTCTGCACAGCCCTTCAAGCAGGGAGATGCAGGGCATCAACACTCCCAGCCCCTGTGGTGCCACCACTCCCAGAGCCCGGGCCAGCCAGGGCCAGCACCAGCCCCTAAGAGCTCCCCACAGCCCCATGGTTAACACAGTTCCGGCAGAGCCAGGAGCCAGCAAGGGGCTGAGAAAGTCCTCCTCACCATGGGCACCAAGGAAATGCCACCACAGACAAGACAGAGGGAAATTACATCTATCTGGAGTCTTTTCTTTGGAGCTTTGTTTAAAAGGAACACCAGGCAGATGGGGGTAGAATAAATTCAAGGTGAGAAGTGAAGTGGGATAACCAATAAGACAGCAATACTGAACTCTATTCTTCAGGGAGCACGTTAATATTCTTATCTAACAATATGTCCCTTTAGTGATAATACACTGGAAACAGTGCAAAACCACATTAATATAACTAATGGGTGGCTGTTACCAGAGCTCAGTTTAAATCACAATGCTATTAATGTGAATTCTTCAGTATCCTCTTCCCTGGATATCTAATTTACAACTAAATTGTTTGGGGGGTTATGCTGTACACAGCCCTGACCTGATGCTGCAGTACTTTTACTCCCAGAGAACCAGAGGTGGGAGGGGTGAGGAGCAGGCTATCTTCTGAACCATTGTGAAACACCAACAGGAGCAGCACAGCAGCTTCAGTACTTGATCAGGCAAAACCTGCTTTAAAAGGCAATGGTTATTTGCAGAGAGAGTAAAGAGCAAGAGATCAGAGCTCCACCGTGTGACACAGCCACAAGAAATCGCACCATATCTCTCTGACCAAAATGGAGAACACCACTTACAGAAACCACAGCAAAATTGGTTGAGTCGTCCTCCATCCATCACAACATCTGCAGCTTCCTCCTCAAGGCGGGAAAGATGATGATAAATATGGCGCGACAGTATTAAAGTGTGTCTTTTTCTGAGCTGCAAATAAAGCTGCCTGCAGGATCTGCCTCCCCAGCAGTAGATGCCAAGAAGAAATCCAGGGAAAACAAAGGGAGCTGGTTAATTGAGTGATGCCCACATCCCTCAACAGACATGATCCTAGAGAACGGAGCATGCAGTCTCAATCTGGCACTGTTTACAAACACAATGCAACTGGCATCGTTTCAGTACTGTTGTAACAGGTGAGCACATGCATAGCCTGGGGAGGAAATAGCTTTTTTATTGTCTGGCAGATTGCAGTACTACGTTACATTGAACATCCCACTGAAAATGGAGTGAGCCCTGCCTAAAATACAGCACTGTGCAAAGGTTAGCAGTACAGTGGCCATTTTTCCAAGCTTTGCTGTAAAGCTTTGTGGGTACAGCTATGTTGGTTATGACTGCTAAATAAATAAACAAACAAATGCATACTGTATCGCAAAGCCAGCTTATCTCTGCCAGGGGAACCCATTGAGTAGGTACGGATATGCTTTTATGAGCTTAGTGAAGCTGTTTGAAGAAATAGCATAACAAAAGTGGCATCTATGTCTGTCTGTGCTGCAGAGCTCAGCAGACACACAATGCTGCAGCAGCACTGCTTCCACCTTAGATCACCCTGATGCAAGCTCTATGCATGTGTGCATGCACATATAGATAATGTGTGTCTGTATATACATACCCTGACTCTCAAGTCCCAGTTCCAGCTGTGGCCATGGCCTTTGGCTGTTTCTGGGGCATGCGCAGTCCCCAGCAAGCTCCTGACGTTGTTGACAGTCACTGCACTGGCCCCGCCACCTCTGTCACTCTGCACTTCTGACCTGACATTTAGCATACTTTAGCACTGAAGGTTTTGCGTGGATCTGAATTACATCTCTGCTAATTACACATCAAGTTTTCCTCACTGACAAATTCATGACTGGCATTTGGTTGACTACGATTTCTGCACTGAGCTTCAATCTCTACAGCAACCAGTGCTCAAGGACTCATCAACATCATTAATCATCAAATACCACAGAGAGTGAATGTTCCATGTTGTCAAAAACTAGGGCTGAAGAAGGCCCCCATGAAAAATTAAGTCACTTAAAGACCTTCAAGGAATAGCCAAATAAGTCTGGATGTGATGACCTTCTTGTCTTGCAAAAAATTTTTAAAGGTTTTGGGTTTTCCCTTGAATGCTGATGTAATTGGATTTTGAAAAAAAAACCTGGACATCATATATTTCTCAGAAATTACTACTATAGCAATCAGAACATGTACTCCAAAGGAGAAAGATGGGAAGTAAATCCCTTGCCTGCTTCTTTCAGATCAGGAAGTTCCCTATGAAACACATTCTCTCTGAGAAACCTGTTTCATAAATACGTAAAAAAGAAATAAAATGATAAAATTTGGCAGCCTCTTTAACTTACCTGCAACGTAAATTCTGCTCTGGACAATTAGACAAGAAGGAAAATTATAGCAGCTTACATTACGGTTAGAAACACGTATATTTAAAGTAAGCTTTCGTTGATAGCTGAGCCAGCCCTGAGTGCTGGCAGAGCTGACCGTTCCATCAGCTGCCTGTTCTCATGCTTGTGTAAAGAAGGATGTCCTAAAAGCTGCCTATTTCTGTTCCCTAAACAGCTACTCAAGAATGAAGCTCTTACAGCCAGGTCTAGTGTGAGGTGGCCCTGCCCATGGCGGGGGTTTGGAACTACGCAATCTTTAAAGTCCCTTTCAACCCAAACCATTCTGTCATTCTATAATCTCACATCCTGTGCGACTTGCCCCTTCCCTGAAGTCAGAATCTGGCCATTCCTGTCCAGAATGACAATGCTCAGGTCAGCGTCTGGTGCTGAGCAGCTCTGAGCCAGCTCTGGGATTATGTTGGCTCAGTCACCCTAACCACCCAGGCAGAGCTCGAGTCTCCCAGCTAGATTTGCTGAAACAGCAATTAATGAAAAACTGGAGATATTTCTCCCACTTGTTGTGTCATCAGCATGTGCATGGGCCCTGTGTACGCTGAAGAACAATGAGGAGACATCTGCAGAGTATTCACACATACGTCTCTCCACCTTTTTAGACACCAAAAGCTACTGGCGCTAGAAAAGCTTTACAATGTCCCCTGGGCTCATAAACCTATATAGCATTCAGTATCCCTTAAACTCTACTGCACATTTGGACAGAGCCAGCACAGTGTTTCTTTCGTTGACTTCATGTTACACAGAGTCACAAGACTCCTTGGATGGAGCACAATTGGAAATCCATTTTGGGGAATCAAATCTATTACCGCTAATTATGACACTGCTCATGAGCACGGACAGGGAACACCAGTGTTTAGACAACTAACAAACTCATATTGTCTACATGTGGACACCCTTGCTCAGTTACTGCCAGTCATTTCTCAAGTACTTGTCAGCTTGGACAAGTGGAGAGGGGGACTGGGAAGTAACCCACTGCCTAGGAAGCTGTTCTCTCTTTCTTGGCTTCTCCTTTGGCACAGCTAAGTCTGGTGGGAGGAAACAGCAGGAGGACCCTGCCCCAGGCGTTGCACTGGGCTCTGAAGCTCACACTCCATGTGTGGTTATGCTTCCTGCTGATTTTCAGAAGCCTGCTCATTCTTTCAGAATAGGCTGCTCCCATGAAAAGAAAAAACCTCCAGCACACACAGGAGATGAAGAGCATGAAATTGTGCATGGAAAAGTGGGGGGAGGATTACCAAAAAGTAGTTTTTCAGTTATCAATTTCTTCCAAGGTCTGAAGTTAACCTAAAATATTTCTGCAGTCGCCTCAGCCAGCTCATGCTCTTTAAACACATGGAAATTTTAATTTTCAAGATAGCATTTGAAGGCCACACTGGATTCCAGACTTTTTTTAATCACAAGACAGAATAATCATCAGATCACAACCAATAAGGCCAGAAGGAGCCAAACCCACTGAAGCTGAAAGATACCTCTAAAAGCTCTAATAGGGTTTGTTCCAGAGTTTACCTTGTACTCTAACCACCCTAACGGCTGCTGGCAACGGGATGGTATGATTTCACTGTTTTCATCATGAGAGTCACATGAATCGATAAATGGTGCCTCATTTGAAAGCTGGGCGCTTAGTCCCTGGCTTTAATAACACTCTGCAGACTGATGACTGATTAATTGACAGCATTTTTGGGATACCTACTGATGAATATCAACAACAAAGTGAAATGTCAGCGAGTGAATGAAATACATTTCAAGGCTTGCGTGGATTATGAGAAGTTGCATTATCAAACAAGACAACCAAGTCAAGGGATAAGCAAGTATAGAATCAGAGCATCCAGTAGGACAGTGACAGTTAAGACCATGGAGGTAATTTTATAAACACAGATTTAATGGCTTTACTTAGATTCTCATCTTATTTTGTATAACCAGTAGGTTTATTCCAAGATCCTGTTAGTAATCCACTAGGTAGAACTGGCAATGTGAGTAGAAAAGGGGCTGCACCGATGAATAGTTAGGTTGAAGCAAAGCAAAATTACAATTTCCCTGCTGCCTACTAATGACTTAACAACTTCAGATCTGATCTATAGGGGGCCACAAAAGGAACCTTTTGAAATTCAAGCAGGAGTTTCATATCTGTTATGCTAATTCTCAGACAGTAATGTGACTGATTTTATATATAAACAACAATTTAATCTGTCGTTTGGAGTCAAGTTGCAATCCTTTACAGTAACAAAAATATCAGCAAGTAAGTAATAATGTCCCTTAGGCTAGAATTATGACCCTGGTGTCACCCAAAAAACAAGCTGTGTTAATCAAGCAGCTGCAATGCCATGAAAAGAAACCCATCAGTTTATGGGAACTGCCTGTTCTTACATACCTGCTACTGGGTGCATCATATGCACCACTGTACATTTATAAGGAGGCTAGCCAGAAAAGACAAACTCTGCTTAACAAAATGGTTCATATTTCACCACATAGTTTTGCCTGTTCTAAGGATAAGCTGGAACAACTGTGCATGGCTTTGGGAAGAAACAGGAGAAAAACCTGGTGGTAAGATAATTGCTGCAGATAGCCAGTGTTAAATTACCATTCCTTGAGATCCCTGATTTCCCAGCAGTCCCCCAGCCATGACACTGTGCAATCAATATTCCACACTGCACATATAAATGAAATGACTGTCTTCCAATTCGCAGCCTCTAGATCCCTAAGGAGTCCATGAAGTGCTTTAAAGTTGTCCAAGAGAGGAAATAACAAAAGCAAGCTCCCATAGTCCACATATGATCAGGTAGAGAGGTCTTCGGTGTCCACAAATTGCTAGAAATTGAAATTCTCTAAATGAAGTTTTAAATAGGTTAAGGGGAGTGGTAACACCAAAATCATGAGGCTTGACCTGCAGACTCAATAAAACAGTGGAAGTGCCACAGCCATCAAGGGTTAATTACCTCAATATTTCTGCTGCACACACCAAGCCAGAGTCTGAGGAGCCTTTCTAACAGAAACCCCCTTGAAACATTTGCCCAAAACTATTCATTTCAAAATATGGTAATTTTCCTACATTAAAAACTTTCCAGCCACCTGTAATAAACACAGGTTTGCACAAAGAGCTTCAATCCATGGGTTTTGTAAGCTTAGAATCAACAATTGAACTGGAAAATTGAAAAAAGCCTCAGTGTCACAAGAGATCATAACTGAATAGAATTACCATAAATTAGTATGAGAATAAATATATATTCTTTTCAAACACTGTAAAGTCTGATATCATAGTTAAGCAATTGTTTCATTATAGCAGTGCTTAAATACCTAAATAGCTACAATTACATGTTGGTTTCTATTGCTCAGACCATTTTCTATGAGCACATAAGGCTAAGATATAAAGCCCAGGTGGTAATTATTTTTAATAGTGCAATTATTTTCTCATCGTAATCACTGGGGTACTATTCCTGTTAAACTATTTGGCATTCCTTGAGAAAGTTAAGTAAAAATCAATCTGATTCACTTTAAGGTAAGAGCTTCCCAGCTCTGTTCTTTCCCTCTCTGCTCAAATAAATATAAATGTGTACTGGCTATGGGGAAAATCAATGAAATTATATTAAACTTGCAATTCAGCCAAGTGTCTGCAAATTCAACTAATTATTTATATTTTGAGTCATGTTGATGCTCTTGCTATTGAAAAGCTCAACAGCCAGTCTCTTTAATGTAAGCAATATCCATGGCTTTTAGACCTCCATTTCATTAAAGTTAAAACATTTTGTGGCCCAGTTAAGTAATGTAGGCCGTGTTCTAATTGTGTACTGGAAATTGTGAAAGAAAGTTTAGTGTCCTGAAAGCCATTTTGTAAAGTAGCACATCTTGAATAGGTGCTGATAGCTTAGTCGACATGCTGTATAAAAAGATCTGCACGTTTGGACCTTATGAAATCATGACTGATTGTGTTTACTTTCCATAGGACTTCTCTGAAGAGTTTTTGGTGAAGGTGAGAGAGGAGTAAGTCCCTCCAGACCCCATACAGCAGGTCCTGCTCCGGAAGCTCTGTAAAAAAAAGCCAAACCCCCTAATATTCCCTATTCCAGCAGTAAGAAAGCGGTTAGCCTGATGTTAGTAAACCCTAACAGGGATGAGGAAAGCCAGCCCAAAGACTGTAAGGCAATGAATTTCAACCTATAATATGACAGACGTTGGTGTAAATACCTCAAAATCAATTTGAATCCGCAAGGATAAGTTCACGGCAAAGACCAACCCTCCTGCAGTTGCTAATCACCCCATGACATTTATCAGAGGAGTGCAGGTAACAACCTCACTTCTCTTTACTGATTACATTCCGCCTCCATGAACTCACCTTTAAAATTTCAAATGGAGTGTACATTAATTTCCTCTTTCAAAATGTCCATTATTACCAAAAAATGACATTTCAGTAGGGAGAGAAATGATTTCAATGTAATCTGCAAATCAATTTGTAAGGATTTCAGCAAAGCAATTAGGGGAATTTCTGGACTACAAACACCGTGTAATGTGAGATTTCATCTTGATTGATAGACCCGCCAGGATTTCCACCCAAAAATACAGCTGTGGTTCCCTCTTCACCACCCCACCTTTTCCTGAGTTATATCTGAAAGTTTTGTTCTTTCCTGTATTTATTATTGGCACTTTGGCACTTTACCCAACTTTAATCCATTTTAATCCTCTTGTTGTCCCACTGAGCAGAACAGATGCTGAGCAGGACTGGAGAAAAGGAACAAATTAATGCCATATCTTCAGGGCTCAGGAGCCACCAAAGAGAAATGCAGACCCAATTAAAAACCTGTAAAATATACTGAGTGCTCGTTGGGCAGGGAAAGCAAGGCTGAACAAAGCTGAGTTTGGGTACATCATGCAGCCTGCAGATGACAACCAGTCTCAATACGTCCTAACAAAATAGGCAAAATGCAAGATTAAAAGTTATAAACACTGCCAAAAGGCCCCAGGGCATCATTTTAGGAAGATACATGGCTGGGTTTGGGGTGCGGAATTGAGATTTTTTTATCCCTCTTTCTCTGTGTGAATTCATAGTTTTGTTCTGGTTTCTTCTGAACTGTGCACCAGAGACATCATAAATAACAACCTTGCCGCCATCTCATTAAGACTCAGAAATTTTCCAGCCATTAAAATCCTGAATTCCTTTCACATTTGCAGGTTGTGCTGTCTCGCTGGCAGCTTCCTCTGAAAGGTTCCCTGACATCCCAAGCTTACTGCAAATAAAATTAAAACCTTCATTTATCCTCAGTCTTCTTCTCCCCCAGCTCTTTGTAAGAAATGTCACATTCACAACACTATTTTCAGCCCCATCTCTCAAGGGTCATCTGCAGTTTCCCCTTCCCTCTCTTACATCCCATGTCAGTCAAATCTATTAAGATCTATTATTTTTCCTTTTCTCCTTGGAGGCAGTCATGTCCTGGTTTGCTTATTGCACTTTCACTTCTGGGGCCCTCCTTCACTTTAATTTTTGCTAGTCCATACAACACCAGTCTTCCTTTCTGCCTTGCAAATCCCCTCAAACCTATCAGGAAGGTAAGTGTAAATGGTTAAGCCAAACTGAGCTGAAGTAATTATATATTGCACAGGTATAAAGCAATGTCTTATGAGAAGCTGGCATCCCCACACCAAGCCTAGCTCTTATTTTGACCTTCCTGTCTCTGCATCATCACGCCACAGTAAGAGAAATTCATGAAGTATTTAACCAACTTGCAGAGTTTTTGTGTTGGAAATAGAAATAAACAGAACAGCTGAGCTGGTCAAAAGCACCCAGCTAGGACCCTCTTCCCTAGGCTTCAGACACAGCTGTGCCGGCTGCTCTGGGAGGGAACAGGAGCACAGATAAATAGAACATTCAAAATAATTAAATATCTACAACACTGCAAATGACTTAAGCAGAAGTTTTCATGCTCTGAAGGAGTGGGATGGAGCTGCTCACAACAGACTTCTCATGTCTGCATCTGAACTGACTATTGAAGAGGAGAGCAGACGAGTGAACTCAAGGCGAAAGCAGCCCACACCACCCATGTAACCAGAGGAAATTTCCATTTCCTACCTTACACACACCATGCTGCAGCCCCGACACACAAACAGTACGTGTCCCTTAGGAGTACAGCAGGGGATATGTTGTGAGAGGGGAGTGGGAACAGTTCCAGGTGAGCTGCAATCACTGGAAACTTGAAGGCAATATCAAATGGCAGACAGAAATCTAGCATCCTGCACCAATGTGAAATCCAACAATTACAGAATTAGCAACCAGGAATGTTCCAAACACCCAGAAATTTTAGCATCAGGATACTAGAGGAGGCCACCTGGAATATTTGTGTCTATTATAATCCAAAGTTATTGTTCAAGTAAAATACAGCTTTACACATCAAGTGCCTGGAAAGAGAACTTCTACCGTTGCTCATTGTCACTGCAGGCAAGCTTGGAGAATCAGCTGAGACAGTGCTCTCACTATGCTACACAAAGTAGCAGACACAATACACATGGTATAGCCTGAAGTAGATGGCCCAGAAATGGGGTAAGGAGGAATGTTTCCTCTGCCTTGCAGGTGAGGCAGGTAGGCAGTTTGCCATGTATCACCAGGGAACTCCATGGTCGCAGTGCAAACTGAACTGCAGCATGGCCTTTGAGTGGTAAGAAAGGTGACGATCAGTGGGTCATCGCTAACAGCAGTGATGTGGTTGTGCCTGCTCAGCCAACATGATACCTGGTACATTAAGAAGGAAAAATGAATGCATTTCACTCACTCTTGTCCCAACATGTCCAGCACCCCCCCACATAAGGGCTTCTCTGGCCACTGCTGGTACACAGGAGCTTGCAGCTCTGCTGGTCAGTCCCCATTCCCTCAGCTTGTAGGAAGGTGTTTTCCTCTCCTTTTGAACAGCCCTCCAAGCAACTCTCCTTTATATGTAATAACGTGATGCTCTTCCTAAAATTTGTCACTTGAAAAACAGGCATACACAAAAGCATTGTGAAATTAGCACCTTTCCA
Source organism: Pezoporus occidentalis (assembly GCF_034315485.1). Lineage (NCBI taxonomy): Eukaryota > Metazoa > Chordata > Aves > Psittaciformes > Psittacidae > Pezoporus > Pezoporus occidentalis. The sequence continues at coordinate 1,466,684 of NW_026914829.1, forward strand.
TACACAACCAAAGCCTCATTCCGGGCTCCAACAGAGAGGCCTTCATTTTTCCTCTTCCTCCTGTTACGCAGAAAATGCCATGTAATTCCAGATTAAGGAAATGAAAGTGGAACATGACTGCTTGTGTCAGGAGCACAGCCCATGGTCAAGCTCATTGAGGGGAGAGCTGTGCATTTACTCAAAGCATCATGGAGAGAGGAAGAGATTAACAGGGCAGGAAAAGCCAGGGCCAACAGCAAAATCTGTTGCTGCAGCTGCACCACTTGAGATCTTTAGATAGCAAATTGTGTATTTGTGCCCTTCCCCACAGCTCCCCAGGCAGAGCATGCTATTTTAGAGGTATGACCAGATAGATGCAGGTTCAGCCCCACCAAAGTTTCACAGTAAAAAGATTTTGCAGTCAGGAATATTCTGCAAATATTCTGGAATATTTTGGAAATATTTGGCCTTGGGCTCACCTCTGGCATTAAAACCTGTCAGCTCCTGGTAAGCAGGAAAGACAATGTTTTTCTCATCATATCTTAATGGTCTTGCCATCATTTCCCAGTTCACCAAGGCAAACCCTATTTCACCTACCTCTGATAAGATATCTTGGCAGGATTACCCTCCTAGCCCCCATTTACCATACTTCATCATGCAAGCTGAATACTGTACCTGCTTATACAGCCTGAAGCTGTGACTGCACATTTTCATTATTCTCTTTGCAAACCGTTCTGTATCCTTTTGTACTGCCAGTAGACGAAATTGTTTTCCCCCTCCAGGTCCAGGAGTATTTTAATTTCTTTAAATATTGAGTGAAACAAAAAATCACGCTAAATGACTGCTTTAATCTATACTTATGCCTAAGATATGCCATTTTGTGGTACACTAATAACAAATACGTGTCAGAACACAGAAGTTGCAGGTTTGCCTGCAGTCTATTGTGACAAAGCATTTATTTCTGACTGTATTCAGCCACCATCTGTGGTCACTGGGAAACTTGACAGCTGCCACTGGTGGTGTGACCTCCTGAGTAATCCTTGTTAGTACAGCTTCTTACCCTAACATTTAAGGAAAAGGAATCACTATGAAATAGCTCCCAAACGTGCACCTCTCCCTGCAACTAAAATTCAAGGGATGAAGCAAAAGAAAGAACATCTGGCAGAGAACAGTATATTTTATATATTCATCAGCAGTGGAGAGCAAATAAAACACGTTCGGGAAATAGAAGATTGAATTCTTCAAAATCAGGAGAGATTATATCTGTCTATGCTGAAGAGGAAGAGCAAGTGACTGACCCTGCATACAAGAGCATTCCCAGTTAAAGGCTCCCAGCTGTTCAGGAGGCGTCAGAAACACTCCCTCTCCCACAAAGGCTGAGGTTTTGGATAATGGAAACACCCTGCCACCAGTGTAGACTTCAGGCATTATTTAAGGGAGTAAGGTCAAAAAAATATTTTGTGTTTTTGACCTTCCTGTTGGGTATCTTCCGGCTATTTGATGCTGTTTCCTTGGAACAGAATGCTCAAAAAGCAGCTAGAGGAAAATGAGTTTTTACTCTTCTCCACTTTTTGTCAGGAACAAAAGCATTTGCTTCCTGAACCACCTGTGGAGAAACACAAAGCAAGACTTTGCAAAAACCCATTCCAAATCAGAAACACAAGGTAAAAGCCAAAAAACTGGAAGCCTGATCAAGGATCACAGATTTCCTTACTCAACTCCAATCCTCTTACAAGTTCAAGTCTCTGCTCCTGAAAGTACTGTTAAAAAAAAGGAAGAAATACATGGGTGGGTGTGTGTGTGTGTGTGTGTGTGTGTGGAAGCTGTCCTTTAAAGCAATTCTGGAATGGCAGGCAGAAATTAATTATGAGACCAGAGCACTGTTGTGAACGTGTCCCCAGTGCTCATGAAATATCTTAAACATACTCAACCGACAGCTCTGAAAACAAAACCCTCTATGGATAGGAATAGCTGAAGAGAAGACAGAATATGCTTCTTGCTTAGCTCCAGACATGTCCCTCTAACCTTAGCACATTAGGGGAACATATCTACAGTGGGATGAATAAAGTATCCAAGCATCTGTTATGGATATCCAACCATCCAAAAAAATGTTCAAATTATTAGGTTGCATTTAAACAGAGGATAACAAGAACAGGAGCTCTATTATTCTTTAGTCAACCAAGCTGCCAACCAAAAGATATTTTTGTTGCTTTTTTTCTTAACTGTGTATTAATTTGCATATTACAAATTGTTAATAGCTATAATTATGTGTATATATAATTTTTATATATGAAATTATATATGTATTTATATATAATTATGAATATAGAATTTACATATCATTTACATCATTATAAAATATTACAAAAAAAAACAGACCAGTTCTATGGCACGAATCCAAAATCGTTTGCTGCAGCACATAAGCTAGTGTATGAAACTTGCTGAAGCCAGAGTTTTGCTCCAGCTGTAGTATCAGAAGACTACAATACAAAATGACATTCAAATACAAAGGATTTATGAACATTAAATATCTGTGTTTAAAGGCTATGAGATCTGTAATGCTCAGAAGAGACAGCAACTACAAAGTGCACACAATCCTGTTCTTTGGTTGATCTTGTGCCCTCAGCAAACTTGCCGATGACACCAAGCTGTGTGGTTCAGTTGATACGCTGGAGGGAAGGAATGCCATCCAGAGGGACCTCGACACGCTTGTGAGGTGGGCTGATGCCAACCTCATGAAGTTTAACCATGCCAAGTGCAAGGTCCTGCACCTGGGTCGGAGCAATCCCAGGCACAGCTACAGGTTGGGCAGAGAAGAGATTCAGAGCAGCCCTGTGGAGAAGGACTTGTGTGCTTGATGAGAAAATGAACATGAGCCAGCTTCAGAAAGCCCAGAAAGCCAACTGTATCCTGGGCTGCATCAAAAGGAGCATGACCAGCAGGTCGAAGGAGGTGATCCTGCCCCTCTACTCTGCTCTTGTGAGACCTCACCTGGAGTACTGTGTGCAGTTCTGGTGTGCTCAACATAAAAAGGACTGTTGGAACAAGTCCCGAGGAGGGCCACGAGGATGATCAGGGGACTGGAGCACCTCCCATATGAAGAGAGGCTGAGAAAGTTGGGGCTGTTCAGCCTGGAGAAGAGAAGGCTGCGTGGAAACCTCATAGCAGCCTTCCAATATCTGAAGGGGGCCTACAGGGATGCTGGAGAGGGACTCTTCATTAGGGACTGTAGTGGTAGGACAAGGGTTAATGGGTTAAAACTTAAACAGGGGAAGTTTAGGTTGGATATAAGGAGGAAATTTTTTCCTGTTAGGGTGGCAAGGCACTGGAATGGGTTGCCCAGGGAGGTTGTGAATGCTCCATCCCTGGCAGTGTTCAAGGCCAGGTTGGATGAGGCCTTAGGTGATATGATTTAGCGTTAGGTGTCCCTGCCCATGGCAGGGGGGTTGGAACTAGATGATCTTAATGTCCTTTCCAACCCTAACAATTCTATGATTATATGATCAGTAATTATAAAAATATTTTCTATTTGGGGCATTTCATCTCATCTTCAAGACCTCACATAGAGGAGTATGGTGATAAAACACAGGGCTGGCTTTGGCTTTCACAACACTGAAATCAATCAAGTATCTGTATGCAGTCCAAAGGGACAACAAATCATGTTTGTCACACCTACAACCAATCTTCTCAAAACAAAAGATGTAACAATTCAGAGATCCTTAGATGCCCTATATTTATCCTTTCTCTGAGAGCTGGAAGTGAAGACACAATCCACCTCTCCCTTCTTTTTTTTAATAAGTCTTTTTTTATAGACCCTTTTATTGTGGTAAATTTGCTACTACAGCTGAAGCTTTTGCCTGGGGCGTAAGACGTTTGAAGTGTTTGAAACAGAACACTCTGTGCTCCATGTGGCCTAGATTATACTTCATATAAATGAAGTTATTATATTAATCTCAACATTCATCATGAAGTATGACAAAGTGTAAAATGTCTTAGATTTGTTATGAAAAACAGTATTAAGAAAAATCCTTCCTGTTACATCTGTTTAATTTACTGACTCCTTCTACATATATATATATTCTAGCTGCAAGACATGTTTGGGTTTTTTATTGGTAAACATTAGAGCAATATGAGAGACTAAATTAGAAAAACTACGTGCTGTTGTGAACTCTTAGTTACAGAATTACTTGCTTCCACTGCACTGCCTAGATAATTTGTTGATCCATATACCCTAATAGATATTCACGCAGGTCAGTCTCAAGCAAAGATCCTTATCAGGCAGACATGTTTGAGGCTTATCAGCTTCTGGAGCCAAGAAAACACAAGAGATCCATTTTTTCCCTCATCGTGTCCAGCCACCTTTGGTTACCCCTAGCCAAAATTACCAGGTACCCAATTAGAGCCAAGTTAGCTGGCAGCAGCCTTCATGCAGGTTCCATGTGAGATGTGAACTCGTGCCTCTGGGTGCGCAGTGAGGCTCATTAGCTGCGCTGTAACAGCAACTGAGGAAGTCTCTGGAGCACAGGGACCGCAAATACGGCTTGAAGTCTGGGATAGAGATAAACCACAGACAAAAAAGACAGGAAAAAGAAATATCAGAGGCATAGAAGAACATCCATGTGAAGAAGTATTAAACACAGGTGGACTTCGCAGCTTAGGAAAGGAATAACTGAGGAAGGACAGCTAGGACCGGTTACTCTGAGAAGGTGAAAAGAACAGTTAGTTGCTGTTTCTCATCATTACAACATAATGATACAATCAGGCACCAAGCTTAAAATAATGAAAACAAAGTGTTTTTTCACATAATACATGACCACATCATGGGAACTATTGTTATACAAGCATGCAAAGGTATAAAAAATTACTTCAAAAAAAGTTTTAAAAATTCATGGACTGCCCAGGGAAGGATCACTGCCCACTTGTCCTTTTTCCTTTCCTAAGCAACCAGCCAGTTACAGCTGCCAGGAATGAGATACGGACCAGGAAGCTATCGGACTCACTCACTTAACTTCATTAGGCAGAAAGCACTCATCTCAATTTAAAATGCTCAGGGAGTTCAATGCAGCAGCAATAACAATGAAAATTTAAGATGTGCCCATCAGAATAAACAATATACCAAGTAGGCAATAAGTATATATCAAGCTTGTTATTGCCATTCTATGTTATAAGAATTAGAGCTGGGATTGAGAGATTGCAAGCAGCTCCAGTATTTCTCACCTGAATTACAGTGCTTCTTTCTAACAGATGGTCTTTCAAAAGACAGAATCATGACTAGTTCACATGCATAATATTTACTTACTTACTTGGATTGAAGCAAGCGAAGAAATCCAGGCTCTAGATGCCCTTGCGATCACTCATAAATGCAATTTAGTGCATCAAAACCCAATGCATTAAAATAATCTTTATAAATAATTATGAGCTAACACCTAAGAGCTAACACAGCTGAAATGACAAATGAGAACTGTCATCTCACGGTGTGTGTTAGCCCAGTGTCACTCAAAGCCAAAGTATTTTTACTCATACCAAATTAGAACTGCCAGCTAGTCTGGGGGCTTTTTTTTTAACTTGAACAAGGTACAGCTGAAAGGTCTGCTAAGACAAACTTGACTTTGAAGCATTTCTTTTGGAGCAATCCATAAACCATCTCCATTAATGCTGGACATAGCAGCAGGGCTGCTGTGCGTCAGAATGCTCACATGTCAAAAGGGCTTCTTTGGAAAAATGTTTTTTTCTAAGCTGACAAAAAATGTTACAAAGCTGAATGAAGGAGACTTAGGCAGCAATAAAACAGAAAGACCTGGGCTGTTCTTTCTCCAAAAGCCACAGGCAGGGGAACAGGTAGAGCTTTCTGGACTCTGACAAGAGCAACATCATGAACGAGGTCTTGCCAGACACCAAAGCATCCTCAGGGACACACATGTAAAACAGGCACATTCCTGTGCTTTTTGTTATCGATGCAAATCAAAAGAGCCAGAAACTGAAGGCCCTTACTTAGACAAGAGCTTCTGCATTGTCAAAGATCCTGAAAAGTTTGTGAGCAGCCAGAGAATTCAGACAGTAAAGGAGGCACAGGCTTCAGCTCAGGGCTATTTAGCATGTAATTTGATTTCATATGTTTTCCTGCTTTGTATTCATTGATTTAAAATCCTTGCTCAGTACCCATTTCTGTCAGAATAGCTATGGTAAATTGCCAGCTCATATTAGATAGGCAAGTGGCCAGCTGAGACTATGAACGTAATTAATGTGTCTATTTTAACACCCCCCCTCAAACCTTCAATCTATACAACCCATTAGTGTATAAACATCTTCTGGTCACGGCCCTTTCCGTTTTTTTTTTATCATCTGCCCCTCATATTGGTTACATTCACCCATCGCAACATCCCATAATTTAAATTGTAAGCTGCTGAGGATGAAAAAATTTCTGTCTTGCATATCCTTGTGCAATGAGACCATGAACAATGAGACCGTGTCACAATAGCTCCTCCGGAAACTAATACACACAATAATGTTATTATAACCTTCCCACCATTTCCTTAGCATTTCAAAGTATATTTTTTAGGCAGAGCAGTGAAAGCTGCTGTCTGATTTGCATTCAAACGTGAATAAGATGCCAAGTGCTGCACCTCTTTGCACTTTGCACTATGTGCTCCTTACAGCATGCATCTTCCACAGAGAAAAGTGTGCCACAGCAGCAGCAGATTAAATGAATCCAGACAATTTTTGTCTTTCAGGGAAAGACGCCCAGTTTTTGTCATGCTCCAGTCTGTTGCTGCTCTGAAGTCAGAGGATAGCAATCTGCAGTACATGGCATCTCAGCATTTGCACTTGAGATTAGAAATGAAAATTGTGTTCTTTAGGAAAAAAAAGATCTTTCATACAAGATCTAGTGACCAAAGTGGTGAGTAGTTATCATTTAAGCAGCCTTCAGCTTCCCACAAGGAAGTAGACGGTCTTCACACATTCCTGGTGCATATTTTCCCTCTTCCCAATTCCCTAAACATAGAACACATAAAACAAGACAATGACAACATGAAGTTCATCTGAATGTTTACATTAGGCCAAACCTGTTTTGAAAACCAAACCTGACATCAAAAACCCATCTAGGGAGTGTTTTCCGTTGAAACCCTCCTAAGAGAGAGCACATGCAGATGGAAATGCCTGCTTCCTGCCAAAGGAAAAAAGCTCTTGGGGTTGAATCACCTATCCATTAGTAGCTGTGAATAATAACAGCATCCTGTAACCATGAATACTATGCCCTGAAATGATCATTGCATGTTATTTTGCTTGTGGCCAAGGGTGTTCTTAATGGTTTGGGGGTTTTATGCTAAACAACCAGGTTTAACATGACATGTCTTTTGATATTGTGTTTCTGTGCATTCACAGAAATTAAAATCTATATAGGATTATTTTATTTTTATTCTTTTTTTTAGGTATTTGCCTTCTAATAACCATGAAGGTTATTAACCTGAAGAGAATATATATATATAAGTATATATATATATATAAGTATAAATATGTGATACTTCCAGCTTTGTCAGAAACCATCTAACACCCATTTTTGTGCAAACTTGGAATAAACAATTACCTCAGTACTGTGTGTGAATTGGCTATTGCACAATGGGTAACGGACCCTCTTTTCAGGACAACAAAACTCACCTCAAAGGACCCCAAGGACCAGCTGGACTCCCTTCAGTGCTAAAAACTGCTCTGAATTATGAGCCTTTCTTCATTCCTGGGAAGTTAAGATGTTACCAGGCACTTACAAACATTCCACAGAGACTAGTTTATAAGTATGTATTTATTAGACTTCAGTTTCCCACGCGGCAGAACAAACAGATGCAGAGTAACCCATGGCTTTAATCATTTTCCCTCCATAGGCATAATTCCGTCATACATCTAATTTGCGCAGTAGATTCTGCTTCATGAAGCACTGTGAATTATCCACACAAGCAAAAAAAACACTTCCAGAGAGTACATTTAGGTTAGACATCATTCAAGGATTTGTACGCAAGACGTTCACCACAGTGAACCATGAAGACATTAACATCATGATCAGCTGAAGACTGGAAGTAAAATTTTTGAAACAGCACTGATCTCTAATGAAGAAAACCAGCAATTCTATTGTTACATGTTCAAAACCAAGCTCAATTATTAACCAGCTTTTTGAGAAACTGGATCTGAACTGAGAACCAAGAGTGCTGGTGGCTGGGATTACTGCAGAGATTTGAGCAGCATTCCCAGAGCACTGGGCTTAGTGTGTTTTAAATTCTGCAAACAGACAATATAATAAATACTGAACCTATCATGTAATAAGAACGTTGCTTGCAAAAATAAGTGTTACCACTACAGCTATTATTCTTTTCAGACATAAAAACCATTTATCAAAAGTACTTTAGCAGAACCAGTCATAAAGCTATATGGTCTACAGGAACAATTTCCTTCACCTGGGCCCCAGGGAGGCAGCAGGCTTCCCTGTGTGTGATTCAGTAGGTTTCTTGGTATTTTTCTGCAGCCAGCCACTTCTCTGAAACTTGTAGTTGGCCAAGCCACTGACACTCCAAAGACCTGAACACTGAGTAGCTGAAGCACACATTTCTTAGGTCTCTCTACTTAGATTACCTCTATATTCTACCCAAAAGCACTAGAGCATGTGTCTGAACCGAGGACACTTTGCAGCTTGGAAGATTAAATTCTTATTAAACTCAAAAATAAATCCAAGTGTCATAGACTTTAATGGCCAAGTCAGATCATCTACTGTGAACAGTCCAACACAGACCATTACATTCCATCCAGTAGTTCATGCATCAGTTTGGCTAGTTCAGTTTGAGCAAAGACATTTCTTCTGATCTAACTTGATTTTCACTGTTCACTTTTTAAGTGCTTCCATGAAGCATGGCAGAATTTCTATTTGCATTATACCTCTTACAATACAACTCTGACCCTGAGTAGAACATAATGTTCCTCTAAAAAGTAAATATTAAGATTATGCCATATCTACTTCTGCTATACTAATGTCCTTCTCATTATCCCATGTTCATGAAGAATATTAATTAAGGTTTATATGACAGAACATCTTCCGACTTGGCTGAGAACTTTTATTTCAGCTAGAAAGATAACATCTTGTGATGCTTTCATTGTGGATATATTTTATTTTTTAAGAGATATTTACAGTTCATACATCTTGCTGCTTTTTGCAGACTAATCACCAATTCCTGTTCTCCCTCAACAGATCTGTGTTGATATCACCATCTTGTCTGCAGCTATTAATCTAATTTTCACCTACCCTAACCCACTTCTAAAGTCTTCCAGTGCTTCCTCTGTTAACAAGTTAGTATTTAGGTATCTATGCCTACCTATTTCCCAGCTACAGTTCACCCTTGACATTATTCCAGACATTTTTATATCTGTTTTCCAAGTGATTTACCTATGTAAATGCGTCAGGTTCCTTGGGGTACTGAATTAAACCCACTGATCATATCCTTTGTCTGATTCAAATACGTTAGATCCTTCAGCATTTGAGGGATTTAAACAAATCCTAGCACATAATGGTGCTAAAGGATGAAAGTCTGTATTTTACTTTTTGTTAACTAGACACCAAAGGTAGAAGTTTTCATAGAGATAACACTGTTACCGGGGGTATACTTCAAGAGTGCAGATCCATGTGGAAAGAAAGGTTAATAGTCTCAAAATGGTCTGTTAGAATCAGTAAAGCACTGTTGTAAACTAGGCTTCTGATTCAGATAGCACAGTAACATTTGTACAGTAGAAGGGATAATAAAACATGAAAAGCAGTGACTGGAGAGCATGGCAGCAAGGACAGGGCACTCTGCTAATGTGAACCAAGAAGTGGAGTTCATATAAGTTCTAAAAACCACCATCAGTAACATCTACCAGATAGCAGATAAGGAAGAATACAAAGGATGGTGATGTAAGGAGACTGAACAGCAGAGGTTAGTTAAAAGACTTATTTAGTAAACCTACAGTGCAGTAAAAAGAAGCTGAAAAGTCCTTGACTTAGTTAAGTCCTGCTCAGCAACAACTGAAACATTAGTGTGTTATCAACATTATTCTCATCCTTAATACAAAACACAGCGCTGTACCAGCTTCTAGGAAGAAAATTAACTTTATCCCTGCCTAAACCAGAACAAATTACAAAGGCTTGAGACTGAAATGTTCACCACTTCCGGGGAATCTCTCAGTCATCTCCATCTATTATGCTTTGGCTCACACTGCTTATCACTATGAGTGTCTGCAAACTGGATTCCTTCTGGAAGAGTCATCCAAAAGGCACACTCTGCAATGCTCCTCTATGTGCTAATGATCACTACAGCCATACTGTGAGACCGAAACTAGTCCAAAGCAAAACTCCCAAAACATGCATGCCTTCAACACCATGTACTCAGCATCAGCTGTTTTACTGCATGGGTCCGCTTTTATCATGCCACAATGGTACTGGCTGCTCCCACTGTTCCCCTTGCTGGGGCAGACCTCCACACCTCAGCAGAGCAGTTCATAAGCAACACCCAGCTTGAAAGCTCCTCACATCCTTCTGCTGAATGCCCATTAGTAAAGTTCACTTTTTCATTAGGTCTTGAAAGGCTTTGAAGTCAAAGACTGTTTTGTGGGTTTTGATGCTAGCAATTCAAAAAGATCACAGGCTATGGACCATCATTCCTTTTCAAACATCCACCTCTAAACTGAACTGTGGTACATTTAAGATCAGATGTTGTGAAGAAGAGCACTTCCCACATGAGCACCATGGCTGCACAAAGCTATCTTTGTCACAGTGCTTCCCCTCAGAAATGCAACCAAATATTACCTCAGCATCTCCTTTACTGACCTGGAGTATATAGGTGTTTTGTCCAGAACAATTTCAAACTTCAGATGTTTGTGCATCTCTTGTTTTTTTTCCCAAGTAACAAAACATAACAAAACTTACTTTAAAGATCCACTTAGGAGAGTTGATGCTTGCAAGGAGATTCATCTGCAATGCTTTACTCCTGAAAAATATTTTCTTTTCAACTTGTAAAAGAACAGAGTTTGGGATTTTCTGGGGGTTTGTTTGGTTATTGATTTATTAGTTTATTTGGTTATACAGTTTGTTATTATTTTTGACTACTGTATAATCATAGAATCATAGAATTATAGAATCGTTAGGGTTGGAAAGGACCTTAAGATCATCTAGTTCCAACCCCCCTGCCATGGGCAGGGACACCTTACGCTAAATCATATCACCCAAGGCCTCATCCAACCTGGCCTTGAACACTGCCAGGGATGGAGCATTCACAATCTCCCTGGGCAACCCATTCCAGTGCCTTGCCACCCTAACAGGAAAAAATTTCCTTCTTATATCCAACCTAAACTTCCTCTAAGTTTTAACCCATTACCCCTTGTCCTGTCACTACAGTCTCTAATGAAGAGTCCCTCCCCAGCATCCCTGTAGGCCCCATTCAGATACTGGAAGGCTGCTATGAGGTCTCCACGCAGCCTTCTCTTCTCCAGGCTGAACAGCCCCAACTTTCTCAGCCTGTCTTCATACGGGAGGTGCTCCAGTCCCCTGATCATCCTCGTGGCCCTCCTCTGGACTTGTTCCAACAGTTCCATGTCCTTTTTATGTTGAGCACACCAGAACTGCACACAATACTCCAGGTGAGGTCTCACAAGAGCAGAGTAGAGGGGCAGGATCACCTCCTTCGACCTGCTGGTCATGCTCCTTTTGATGCAGCCCAGGATATGGTTGCTTTCGGGGCTGCAAGTGCACACTGCCGGCCCATGTTCATTTTCTCATCAACCAACACCCCCAAGTCCTCCTCCGCAGGGCTGCTTGGAATCTCTTCTTTGCCCAACCTGTAGCTGTGCCTGGGATTGCTCCAACCCAGGTGTAGGACCTTGCACTTGGCATGGTTAAACTTCATAAGGTTGGCATCAGCCCACCTCACAAGTGTGTCAAGGTCCCTCTGGATGGCATTCCTTCCCTCCAGCGTATCAACCGAACCACACAGCTTGGTGTCATTGGCAAACTTGCTGAGGGCGCACTCAATCCCACTGTCCATGTCAGCGACAAAGATGTTAAACAAGACCGGTCCCAACACTGATCCCTGAGGGACACCACGCGTTACTGGTCTCCAGCTGGACATTGAGCCATTGACCACGACTCTTTGTGTGTGGCCACCCAGCCTTTATCCACCGAATGGTCCATCCATCAAATTGATGTCTCTCCAATTTTGAGACAAGGATGTTGTGTGGGACAGTGTCAAATGCTTTGCACAAGTCCAGGTAGATCATGTCAACTGCTCTACCCCGTCCATCAGTTCTGTAGCCCCATCATAGAAGGCCACCAAATTGGTCAGGCAGGATTTCCCCTTAGTGAAGCCATGCTGGCTGTCACCAAGCACCTTGTTGATTTTCATGTGCCTTAGCATGCCTTCCAGGAGAATCTGCTCCAAGATTTTGCCAGGCACAGAGGTGAGACTGACTGGTCTGTAATTCCCAGGGTCATCCATTTTCCCCTTCTTGAAAATGGGGGTTATATTTCCCTTTTTCCAGTCTTCGGGAACTTCACCTGACTGCCATGATTTCTCAAATATGATGGCCAGCGGCTTCACAACTTCACTTGCCAGCTCCTTCAGGACCCGCGAATGGATCTCATCAGGACCCATGGACTTGTGCACATTCAGATTTTTAAGATGGTCTCGAACCAGTTCCTCTCCTACAGTGGGCTCAAGGTCTTCATTCTCACAGTCCCTGCATCTGCCTTCCAAGACTTGGGTGGTGCCATCAGAGCCTTTGCCAGTGAAGACTGAGGCAAAAAAGTCATTCAGAACCTCAGCCTTCTCCAAAGCCAGGGTAGCCAGTTCTCCCGAGAGCTTCCTGAGGGGTCTTACGTTCTTCCTAGGCTGCTTTTTATTTGCTATGTACCTGTAGAATCCCTTCCTGTTATCCTTAATATCCCTAGCCACGTTTAATTCTAATCATATCGGGGTCATTTGGTTTTCAGAATCCTTATCTTGTGACTAAATATAAGTTTTAATACCACTACCACAATGCAGGAAGTGTTTCAAATGACTGATTTACATATTCTTAATGACTTTGCCTTTCTAATTTCAAACAGCTCTATAATCAAGGAAGAAGCAATTCTTAGCGAATTTACAACACATTAAGAGTTTAAAGCTCCTTTGTGTCCAGCTGCTCAAAAGGAGGATTCTCATTTTGAGTTTTTCGACATTATCAATTCCAAAATATTCTGCTTTCAAAGAAAAATCAAATTATCAAAAAATATGCAAAATATGAAAATTACCATTTTCTTCAAATAGCAACAAAAGCATTAATTTAAATCTTTCTCTACTTATTTGTAACTGTATATTATAATTTGTATACTTTTCTGTTATATACTTTTTTATAGTCATCCTGACAGGTAATAAAAGGGAACAAAATACAGTGTAAAGCAATTTGTAGTACTATTACTTGAGAGGTAAACTCATAGTAATGAAGCAAACCAATGAAGGACAAAGGCTTTGTCACAAACTGTTATGTTTGTTGCATTTCACATTAAGATTTTTCACTCAGAGGATTTGTGCCGTTATATTTTCTCCCTTGCAATAGAGACTTATTTAATTTTATATTTGAATTCCTAAAAATAACTTTATGCTGCCAGTGTAGCAATCTGTTGTGAGTTACTGGAACAGGTTGCCCAGAGAAGTTGTGGATGCCCCTCCTTGGAAGTGTTCAAGGCCAGGTTGGATGGGCACTTGAGCAATCTGGTCTAGCGGAAGGTGTCCCTGCCTATGGCAGGGGGGCTAGAACTAGAGGATCTTTAAGGTCCCTTCCAACCCAAACCATTCTATGATTGCAGAACACATGAAGCAGCCCATTCCCAACATAACAGATCTCGAAGTACACATAAAACTCAGAAATAGTTTTATTCACACAGCCAGTGACAATGTCTACATGAGCAGGGTTAGGGTACAACAGAATGTTTCTACTGAATCAGAAATTACAATTTCCCTTGGCTGAGAAACACCACCTACATTCAGTTCCTCCACCACCTCCCAGCTGTTTCACTTAGGAACATAAATCTCATTGTAGAACTGAAACCATTTCTCGTCTAGTAAAAGGATCCATGATGTCCACTAAGGCACTTCCAACTCAGGCATTCATTAACACAAAATTAGATGACAGTTACTGCTTGCAAGGACACTTGAAAACCCTAAGGTCAAGTTTCTTAACCATCTACTACAACCAGTGGACTTCCACACATCAGGTAGGGTGCTGCCAGGAGCTTAACCAGCAAGAGAAACCAAGCCCACGGCTGTTTGTAAGTGCTTGTTTCTTGGGCCCAGAACCAACAGCACCCTGCAGGATCCAGGTGCTGAGCCTTTGCTCAGGGTGGACTTTTACAACTCCTTGGAATATACAATATCCAAAGGAGTGAGAGGCTTGGTACTTTACACAAAGCAGCCCCTAAATAAATTGAGGAATAATTCAAGGAAGAGAAAAAGAGCAATGAATCCTGGCAGATCCTCTTCTAACAACAAAAGACTTGTTTTAATTTTTAAGCCTGATTTTGCACTGGTCCTGTGTCAGTTATGTGCCTATAGGGGAACACTCTTCATATGAGTCAAAGATCTACAGATAGCCCAAATTCTTATGCATAATCAAACAGTCTTCAGCCCAGCCACAATATTAATAGTCAATGATTGCAGAGAAAATGACATAATACAACTGCCAAATGCTACCTATTCATACACTCTCTTGAATCTATCCTTTTCTGTAGCATGCACACACCTTTTCACTGCCCAATGGGGTCCTGGAATCAACAGCAGTAAGGGTCCCACATTGTTCATCACAAGTAATAGGATGCCAGTGGTGGGGACTGTTCTTTCTTCTCTCCATAGTCCACCTGGAGAACTACACATTTCCAAAACCATTCTGCTCCTTGCTCTTTCTTCAGTGGTCTGGCAGTTCCACATTACAGCCAAATAGTGTGGTTTACTCATGTACCAGCTATACTTAGAGCTTCCACCTACTGCATGGTGACCGCTGCTTGACTGAATGCTGTCTATGTGTTAGGCAATTTAGGATTTGAGGAATGGGTGGAATTTAGGTGACTTAAAGCTGCTAAGGTAAACACAGCTGTTTAGCTTAGCAGGATACTGGAGGCTGCAGCCACACTCAGGAAACTGGAAACGGAACATATGCTAGTAAGTTTTTAACTTCTTCAAATAAGTCAGATGGTAGAGTATCAGCTTTTTGGATTACTTTCTTAGGCATCTAAAATAACTGCTTATGTTCGACCACCAAAACAAGCTCTCTAAATTTAGTTTCAAATTAAGAAACTGATTTCCCTCAGGTCCTCATGCAGAAAAAAGCCAGAATCCTCCAGAGGGTAATTTTGATCATAAGAACTCCTACTTAATTACCACCCAAATATGGCTAAAAAACCCCAAAACAAAACAAAAGAAACCCCACAAACAATTAATTTATTAAGAAGAAATATATAAAAGTGACCACAAAATGGGACAAAAATATTTAAACATTTTGAGGAAATACAAAAAAGGTAAATCAAACAAAAATCACCTAATTGTGAAGGAACTCTCATTTCCTATCCTTCTACATGCCACATAAAACAGTATCCTAAAGCAGCAAGAGTAAGTACTGGATTAAACTGCAGCTTCAGTACCTATCTTTCTTTTCTTCGGTCTATTTAAAGCACAAAACGCCTGTTTCTTCCAGGAAGTGGAATACATGTTCCTTAGCACAGCGAAAAATCCAGCTATAAAAGGGAAAGAAAGAAAACAAACAAAAAAACAAACCAAGACAAACCAAAAAGAACAAGTAACACAGCTGCTTAATCTTCAGTGAAGTATTCGTCCAGGCCCTCCAGTTCTGCATCAGATGTTGCTTTCGAAGAGGTGAGAGTAGAATTTGAATTCATGCCTTCCTGACTATTATTTTTTTGTTGAGAGTTTCCTGAATTACTTATTTCCTTCTTTAGTTCTCTACCACCGTTTAACAGCCTTTGACTCTCTGTAAAATATTGATTAGGATGATTCAAAGAAAACCCAGTATCATCAACCTGCACATAAAAAGAAAAGAAACACTGAGTTATTATATTTATTTCAAAAAGTCATCCTTTTCACATTCAAGGACAAGTGAATTAGCAATTTTGTAAGTTCTGATTTTGTTGAAGAAGGTGGCATCTCTTTGTAAATACTACCCCAGTAAATATTAGCATGACACGGATTTACTTTCATAGCAAAATGTCTTCATATTAGAAGGAAAACCACTGCTTTGCATATTCAAACAATATTTCACAATGTCCTTGCTACAGTACAGAAAAACAACACCCCAAAACATATAAAACAAGTAAATGGCATATATTTACACATGTAGGACAATCAAACCTACACCTTAAAATAGCATTTCCCTACCTAAAAGAGGGACTCAGACAAGTCCAGAGCGCAAATGACAGTAGGGAATACCACTATAAGTTGTTAACAACTGCACAATATAAATACAGGTCCTGTATATCAGTGTGAAACTGTGAATGGAAAGGGGTAGCCAAAAATGCAACATTTGCAAGCCAGAAGGCTAAGACAGAAGCCCAACAGATATATCTTATCTCTTCTCCATCAGTACCCCGAAACTAGATGAACAACCACTGCCAAAGAACAGTAGTCTTCAGTGGAAAGGAACAAAGAAAACCAGCATAAAGGAAGAATATTTTTATTGCTCCTCTCCACTAATAAGCACATTCTTTCAGGTCCGTTATTATTTGATAAATGAACATTCAATTAATGCTTATCAAATATTTCAATTCAACAAAGCTTTCAGTTTTCAAAGTAAGTTATGCTGATAATATTCACCACAAATCTCAGCTATAACCTTTGTATTTCTTTTTGAGGGGCTCAGAATTTGGAAATGCTTGCTTTAAAAGATGCTTCCACCTAGTACTCAGGCAATCTGCATCTTTTTTTTCCTGTCGGTTCATGTGAATACTAAGAACATTTTAAGAGAAACACTACTCTGGAAAAACTTTGGCAAACCTTCCAAACCTGGGATACAAGAAACCAAGGAAGACTAAGAAATATATACTGTTCGTTTCCTGCTCCCGCTATTTTCCCTTTTTCCCAGAAGGGTGGAGCTAATTCAAGCATAACAAGCAACTTTGCACACACAGAGCATCTCATGAGGACACATACTGTGGCTGATTTAACATGCCAAAATCCATCAGTTTAAATTTCAGCCACTTGTGAAAAATCATAAAGCAGAGAATCAATGTCTGGTCTAAATGGCACCCTGATTAAATGCATTACCACTGCCTAGCTTAGCTCCATCAGAAAATGGTGACAGGTGTAACAAAATCTAATTCAGACATGAAGAAGACATTAGCAACTGCAGTAAGTGACCTTGCTTGAAAAATCTTACAAATAAGTGACAGGACCAGCACACTAATTTGGTACTCAAAGGCACAAAAGCAAAAAAAAAAATCCACCACTGAATTTCATTTTAGCCTTATCTGGATGAGTTTCTGCCAGCCAGCTTTCATCCATGCTCCAATTTCCATTATGTTGGAACTAAATTACTTTATTCTTTACACTAAAAAGTCTTAAAAAGAAATGATATAGTGAAAACTTGGCTTTCCTAGAAGAAGCTCTTAATTAGCTCTGGATTTTTTTAACCTTAAAAGCTCAGTTTTCCTCAGACCAATTCAAGTGTCACTTTGTAACTCTTAATTTTGTCCTGAACTTATCTCTCTCTAGCAAATTGGAATAAGCTGTAGAAGCAGCTCATTGTATAAATGAAATCTACAAACAAGTTTTTAGAGGTGATAGAAGGTATTTGGCTAAAATCCATTTACAAGTTGTTAGTTAAAATTGTAGTATGACTCCACGTACAATTTCCCCTTTGCAAACCTGAGTACTACTAAAATAAAGCTCTACTGGATGAAGCTTAGATGATTCTATTTTAATTAAAAGATTTCTGCCCATTCAAACTATCCCCTTTTTCTGAAAGCCTAAGGAGGGAAAGGGAAAACTTTTCTCATAACCATCATCTTGTTATCTAGTGATATATAAGCAATTCCGTCCTGTGTAATTTTCAACAAGGTTCAGTGAGTATTTCTCTGCATAAAAATATTCTGCTCTGGCTAGAAATACACAACAAATATGACCACAGAAACAGAGGTGAAGCATACAAAAATTTCCTGGCTCTTCATGCTAGGCTGCTTATGTTACTTTATGTAAATTTACAATATTTTTAGGTATGACAGATCAAAGAACACAGATTTTAAAAGCTTCACCACTAACTTAGTTAGAAATAGATTTCTCCAACAACTTTATCCATTCACACCTTAAATCTACCTGGAGTCCACCGTGCCCAAAGAAAAACGCATTTTCTGTGCAATCAAAAATTTAAGCTTATAACATGTATTGACTCAAGTAAAAAGGCCTGTCACTTTGGTCAGAATAGTTCATTCCATCTCAGCGGTGATACTAACATAAGACTGTTTTTAGATTCAACAGATTTTGCACGTACTGGCTTTCACACAAACATTAATTTTGTTTTTCCACTATAGCAAATCTTGTTTTGAAAAACCTGAAATGATCATTTTGAAGCTACAGTATCTTTGAGTTTTAACCAAGAACTTTTAAAACGACAGCTGATAATGCTACAGCTAATACTACAGAAAAAATCATGCAAAGGAATCATGGCGCTACAATAAGTTATATCAATTAACCACATCCCTAAAAAGGTGTTCTTGCAATTTAATCACAAAGGACTAATGAAAACAGTTTTTGCATATGGTTTTAAATAAACAAAGTGTTTCTTCTGTACCAGGAAGTTTCCTATGCGTTAGATGTCATTTACTTCTTAAAAAAACCCACAAGGATTATAAAATATCAGTATTCAAGAATAAAATATTTAGAGATAAATATTTCATATAGACAGTCAGCCATTACAGCTGTAACTGCAACAAGTAACTAATATACAGCAATACTCGTGTAACCAACATTAACACCATTGGCTCCTTTGGAATATAACTCAGTGACACAGGCATTAGCCACTTAGACATTCTTACTTATTCACAATGCTCAGGCTTGTAAAACAGTAGATTTATACACAATCAGATTTTAAAGCAGTAAGTATTTCTGCAGGCAGCACACTGTCACAAAAATCATTTCTTAAACCTCCTAGTAGCTCATGGCTGCTAGCATCAATCTCTTTTTCTGGTCTACATATACATAGCCAAATCTCCAGACTGTTTGGACTGGAAATATTTTTCTCTGGTTTGAGATGCCATCCAATTCTACCAACTAAAGTAAAATAAAATCTTGCCACTATTATGACTACTATGACTGAACAACATATCCTATCCCTGGAAGTGTTCAATGCCATGTTGGATGGGGCTTTGAGCAACGTGGTCTAGTAGAAGGTGTCCCTGCCTGTGGCAGAGGTGATTGGAACTAAATGATCTTTAAGGTCCCTCCCAACCCAAACCATTTTACGATTCTACAATTCTGTGATTACTGTGACTATTTATTTTGGGCTATGGTTACACTGCTTACATTTTCAGGATGTTATGTTTGGAGTGATGGTATTTGTCTTCCCAAGTAACCATTACACTAGATATAGGTTCAGTGTCTACCTTTACTATATACTCACACATATGACTGCTGGAAATTTGGGGGGACAACATTTAACTCAAATGTGAAAACCAGTAAGAACAAAAAAGTCAATGGTAAATGTCATTTAATCCCCATCCACATTTTTAGCAAGGCTGTTCTACAGTCTGCTGTTTGAAAGGGATGTTTCCATTTTTTCAGTTGTTGGTAGAAAAAACATCTAAGAAGGTTCACTGCTTCTGCTTCATTGTTTTTTCCTGATGACAAGGAATCTTGAACCAATGCAAAAGCTAGTTCTTTGAATCAAGAAATCACATAGCAGACAGACTGTTGCCATTTACTATCTTACAGTTTTGTGGAGGATCTGACTTTAACTGTGCCTGTGATTAAGCAAATGGGAAAGATCTGAGAATGTTCAACTTGATTTAACAACTAATCACACATGGCTAAGGATGTGGAAAAATACCAAGTGAAAATTAACAACATTAGCTATGTATGTGCTGGGAGATTAGAATTTTAATAACACTTTTTAGATCCTTTTTGTTTATTTTCAAGTTATATCTCAAAATATCAAACTTGCATAACAGGTTAAAAAACACAGATTTGATTAAAAACAGCATTATTGAAAAAATAGAATGACTTAAAATAGGTAAAATTCAACAATATTGACATTTCCAGAAAGAAAGCATAACTCACTACATCTTGTAATGTTGAGGGTACTAATAATATCACTATATAAATGCTGAAAATGACAAAAAATATTTGAAGTTATTGAAATAAAAAAATAACAAGGCAAGACAGCTAATGATGGATGTGAAAACCGTAAATAGTCTCTTGGCTTCACACATGATTTCCAAGGCCTTCCTAAAGATAAAGGCAGTGATTATAATTTAACAAAAAATTCAGAGGTACTTACATAATGTGTCAACTCAAAGTACTTCTGACAGGCCAGCTGATAATGCATGCCCTTCACCAATTCCAGGATCTATACAGAGGGAGAAAAAGGTAACCGAGTCAAATTACAGATCTTGTTGATACCTACCAGGACAAGATATTTCACCCCAGCCTTGTATAATAGCTCACATAAATTTGCAGCACATAGCACCTTTGACATCTGTGTATCCTGCTAAAAACTAACAACATTTCGACATACTGTTGTTCTTTAAAAATACCCTGGCTACATTGACAACAAGATAAAACATCAGGAAGACACGCCTAGTCCTTAAAAAGCAATTTCAATACTCTTAACTTCAATAATAACTTGAATCGATATTTTGGTAATATAATTGTGACAGTTATTGTCAAAGTATCATATTGCAGCATCTCTTCCATAATTGCAGACATAAATCTAGTAATTCAAGTGGTTGAAGCATGAAGCAATGACAGACACAATTTGTATTTTTATTTTCCACATTAGCAGTTCGTGCAGATGCAGAATAAAATACTACAGTGCTTTCATCAAGACAATTTAATGCAAATCCTTTAGACAAGTATCTGTGAGAGGGGAATGCTTTTACTTTCAATCAGATTTGTCCTTTTTGAAATGAAGTTATTTCTAGTCAAGCTCAGCAGAATACGTGAGCAAATGGCCTGTTTTGAACACCTATTAGGAAAATCATGCCATCTTTTGTAAATACAATTTGCTTCCCAATTCTACTTCAGGTAATCTTCTCTGTGCTGCATAAAGTCCCATTCTTATCAACAGAATGCAATGCCAGTTAAATTTTTTTTAAGTTTCATCACCTTCTCCCTCCTTTACATAATCAAAATGTGTGCTCTCTCTGCTTATCAAACAGAGAAAATTGCTGGAATTAAGAGAGCCTCAGTGGAAGGAAAAATAGTTTTTAAGAAATGTTAACTTCAAGCCCCTATCCCACACAAGCCCCTATCCCACACAAGGTTGACCTTTGTGTCAAACACAGCAATACACTTCAGCTTAAATCCCTGCTGTACTCATTATTGGATGCCACCTCGTATTTATTGGCAGATGTATAAATAAATTACATTTGCTGAATGCATAAAACAACATCTTACTGCCAAGAAAGTATCTAGCCATATTGTTTCTCCGTAATAGCCCAACTGATTACACTTTTATCCCTCTTGCCACCTCCTGTTAAATCTTCTGTAAAAGAACAAGGCCAAGGCCAACTAGGCAATGAAGTCTGAAATCTAGATCTCTGTGTACATACTTTATTTTACTACCTTCCTCACCTGACATTGACTGAAAAAATTAGTGTCGCATTAAGTAGGTAAGGACTGAAGAAACTCAGCTATTCTAAACAGTTCAATTACATGTTGCCTTGTGCTTCCCTACTTGTTCCTTACAATAAAATCTATGCATGTAAAAGAGCTATCCTTATTTTTCAGTAAACGCTAACAACATTACATGTATGTACTTTCTTAAAAAGTATTTGACCCACCTGTGTGTACTCTGTAAAATAGTATCTGACCCACCTTTAAGGTGGAGAAAGGGACTTTACTCAATCAATGCTGCTGACATGAAAGCTATAATGGTCACATTATCAGAGTTGGCATTGAGGGACTTAAAATTCTGAGAGAGCAACCATGTTATTTTGTAGCAGCTCAGTCTTTGTTGCCCAGCTACACTGCCCTTCCACCAAGAAACTACTCTCCCACATCCCTGACACCCCTCTTCAGACCTCTCAGAGGCTGCTATTAGGTCACCACACAGATTTTTCTACTCTACTACTATGAAGATATGTATCTTGGAGGAACCTCTACCAGCATTTTCCAGTGAAGTTCAGTAAATAGGTCTTCATGTCACTTCTTTTCCCAGTATAGAGAGTGCTCCATAGAACAGATGCCCACCAGGATAGACTTACATCCAGACTTGCACCCAGTTTGTTAAATTTATTAACATACATGATTGCACTGGTAGTCCTCACTTCACACCTGCCTCATTACCCTCCCCACCACATGAGCTCCCCCACTGCCTGATGGCCAATTTCAGCCAAATTTTACAAGTACAGATGACAAAACTATGCAATTCCTACATGTTGATTAAAAGTGGTGCTTGGCTAGAAAAGCCAGACCAACATTTCTGGCTCATTCAGAAAAAAAGCAGTTATAATTCAGCTCCTTCATTCTGAGAGGCAGGCAGAAGGCAGCTAAATGATAAGCCTGGTATTTAGCACATATGTAAGTTTAAACCAGTGACATCACAGGGGATCAGGTTCACCTTCTGCATTTATGATAGGGTTGGGGAGTCATTAAACATATCCAAAGAAGAACAGGTTCAGTAGATGAACTGGTTTTAACAGGGAACAAGTTTCTAAGAAAAGAAACAAAAAAAGATTAAAAATTGCAATAGATTGGAGACCAGCTAGAAAGGAGTCCTGTGTGAGAGACACTAACAATCCTCTATTTAAATGAAATGGAATTACCTTTCATAATAAATCTTCTATTTCCTACTACATTTGTGCACATAATGAAAGCAAGCTTGCAGCTGCTTTTTAACTAGTGTTACACAGAAACCTCCACTAAGAACTACATTAATTCACCGCAGCAATCCTTTCCCTCTACATATATTAAGACATTTACATTGCATTGCTTTATTTTGCAAGTAAAGTTACATACCAAAGGACTGTTTTTGTTAGTTCCTATGTGCTTTTATCTTTTGCTGCCATCTGCAACTTGTTTTCCTGATGTTGCTTTACTGACTACTGATAAGGTTAAGATGATGTTTGGCAGCTGTACGCAGCCACCTGCTTTATAGATCCTCAGTATTCAAAGCTGAGATGTTGCATAGCAGGAGTTTGGCTCGGTAATTATCCATTGTTATTTTAGAATCCTAGATAGTTAGGGTTGGAAAGGACCTTAAGATCATCTAGTTTTACTCAGAGTTAGTTTCTTTCATTTGAAAACTGCAGAATTAACTTATATTTTCCAAATTCAAATCTTTCTACTATAGATTCAGTTAAGTGTGACTTATTTATTGCTTTCTTTTTATTTCAAAGGTGACTAATGATACAGTTGGGTGCTATTGCTAGATCACACATGAACACATTCCAGTTTCTTTTATTTCAGGCCACTTTGTGACCATCTCAGCACTAATCCTACCCTAGGACTGCCCAGTGCCCTTTGCTTCCTGGTCAGTATAGCCATCTGTCCTTTCTGCTGCTTTCAGATGCTACCTTTATATTTTAAACTGATTTTGAAGATTTCATGCTTCTAATGTACACATGTATAGTACAATTCCCTCAGATTTAAGCTGTTTTCCTTAAGGGACTGACTTCCAGGCTGGAAAATCATTGTTACTGCTTTGCCAGAACTCCTTTTTCCTTTACACTCTTTGACTTGTCATTTGTAGTGAAGAGCACTTGATCACACAGTGTTCAGCACTGCACGTGGTAGTACTTCGGGCACTACATCAGATCAATTTCTTCCCTGCAATTTGCATCACAACTGTCAAAAACTGAACTGTATTCCAGCACACTTTATAGAAATAAAGAGGCAGTCGTGATCCAGAATAAGGTATTCATTAATATCTCTTAAAAATACCTGTATTTTTCCCTCCATTTTTAAAGTATAGGTTTTCTAGCCTGTACTTCTTATTTCATGTATGTCAGTAAGGAACTCATTAGATACTTAAGATAAGTGAATGTCTGAATATGTTGATATGTTCCCATGTTTGCAGAGATAACCTGTGGGCAGCTTATTAAATGAAGACAGACCTTAACATAAACTGAGTAAATAACTTTAAAACGAAACAGCTCTAATGCTAGTTGGTTTGTTTGCTTGCTTGTGGGCTATTTTGCAAAGTTTTACAGTCATCTGCTAAAAGTGAACGGTGTGAGAATCAAATCTAGAAGGGTTAATGCACCCAAGCATTCCACTTCTCTGTTTTCACATAGTTCTAAAACACGTTATACATTTTATGATTAGAAAATTTTTGGCTGTTTTTCAGTGACACATTTTTATTTAACTGACAAATCCACTTATTTTAAGACAATTACGCCTGGGTTTAGATATGATAAATAAACTGCATTCCTCTGTTGCAACGCTAAGTCAAAGTCCAGACTGTTATCAAGGATAAAAGCAAACATCTGAAATAATTCAAAATTAAAAACCAGCTACAAAATAAAATAAAAAAAAAATAAATGCTTCATGCACATTGTAAGTATGCAACATAACAGTTTGGGAGAGCAGTGAGCTGACAGTTTTTTATTTCACATGTGTGTTCTTTGTTGTCCTGTTTTGTCATCCTGAACTGCATGTTAATCCCTTTGATTTTTTTTTTGTGTGCTGCTTTTTGACTTCTTTCTCTTCTAAATAAAAAATTCATGAGTAGTTTAATACACCATAAATCGAAGCTGCTGAACTGTGAAGACACAGCCCTGAATTCTATCCACCCATTCCTGCCAACTCAAAATGAGCCTCATTCCTCCTCACATTCCCCAGGTAAACCTATAGTTGGATAATTTTTTTAATCTGTTTTACCATGTAGTCATAAGGCCAGCACAAAGAAAGGAATGGAAACTCAACAGGCAGGGATGAATGGAGTAGCACTGCCTTCCACACCAGCAGGGCCCATTAACTGCTCCTGGAACTGAAGTCTAACGTTAAAGAAAATTCTCCACCCTAGGTTTCCCACAGCAGAGTCTCAGCCCTCTGATTCTTAGAAAAACAGCTGGAGTCGGATGCCTTCAGGGAGGGACCCAGAACAATGAAATTCCTGGGATTTTATACCCTTAAATTCTGTGCACCTGACCATCACATGCTGTTGCTGTTCATGTACCTTGCATGCACCTCTTGGGTCAATGGTAAATTTTAGTCTTCTTGTCTTCTTGTCCATCTCGTTTTTTCACTGTCTCCAGGCAGGAGTAAAGCATAAGGCTCCAGCAACTTCAGCTGTCAGTGCTAAGCACTACTCATGCTAAGCAAAACTACTCAGTTAAAAGAACTCAGTTAAAGGAAGTCGCCTAAACTTAATTCACAACAGCCAACATCAGTTGCAATCTTCCCTAGGAGTCGCTGTGGTATCCCTCTGGCCTTTGTCTGCATTATTTCAATCTAGGCCTTTGTCTGCATTATTTCAATCTACTCTTATGGCAAGGTCTAACCATGTTTATCAGATCTCCAGGCACTGGCAATTAGCTCTGTTTGATAATTACAATCCCAACCAGGATCAGCCTAAGGCCAGGCAGTCCAACTTCCCCCTGCCTGTAAGTTAATACCACATTCTTTCCAATTATCTTATCCTGTTCATCTGAACAAAACTCTTTCAGTAACAGGTTAACATCAGCCCAAGATTGGCCATGTATCAAACAAAGAACAAGAAAATAATGATGCAAATCAACCCACATCTTCCCTTAATCTGAGTATTTGACTTGTCCACATAACAAAATCCTCAGGGTTTGCAGGTGATGGGTGTATATAAAAACAAAGAATCCAAAAGCAGTGCACAGTACAATTGCTCGCCACCCAGTGACCAATGCCCAGCCTGACCTGAGCAGTCCCCTCTGGGTAACTCCCCCCAGTTTATATACTGGGCATGATGTGCTGTGGTATGGAATACCCCTTTGGCTAGTATGGGTCAGGTGTCCTGTCTCTGCTTCCTCCTGGCTTCTTGTGCCTCTCCTCACTGGCAGAGCATGAGAAGCTGAAAAGTCCTTGACCAGGGTAAGCACTACTGAGCAACTATAAAAAAACACTGGTGTGTTACCAGCACTGTTCTCAGAC
Organism: Pezoporus occidentalis; assembly: GCF_034315485.1. NCBI lineage: Eukaryota > Metazoa > Chordata > Aves > Psittaciformes > Psittacidae > Pezoporus > Pezoporus occidentalis. Next base: position 1,492,990 of record NW_026914829.1, read on the forward strand.
TAAAGCCAAAACACAGCACTGCACCAGCTACTGGGAAGAAAATTAACTCTACCCCAGATGAAACCAGGATAAAGATCAATTTCTGAAAACCCAGCCACAGCCAACTTTTTTTACTATTAAGCTTTAGGTAGAGGGTATTTTGTTCTGGGTTACCTTTGGTTTAACGCTAGGAGTGGCCACTGCAGAGCCATGTACCCCGACTGCACTAAAACTGACACCACAAAGTTTGTACACACAACAGAGTCCATTTCAGGGCAAAGGTGACACTGATGGAAACAGGTTTTGTTAGTCACTTTTGGTAAGAAAATGTAAGACTCCTAGTGAACCCCAATCCAGCCTTACAAGAGAAAAAAACCCAAGCACACACAAACTGAAACCCAATTTATATCAAGTAAGGAACTGTGTTAAACATAAAGATACTGCCCTACTGCACAAATTCACTGAAGAAATAACCTTTACTAAATCCTATCCACACACAGCAAGTCAGCTAAACCAGTAAATCCTCACCAATCTTTCTGATGATTAGCAGGATAAAAATCTCACAGCACCATCAATTTTTGATGCATATAAAATTGAGAAAAGCCAAAGTATCTCTAGTGCCTGTCAGATACATGGAAGACTGTCAAATGCTTATTTATATGAACAAGGAGAAAAGAAGACAAAACCAAAAGGAAAAACATTCCTAGGAAAAAGTCTGGGTATTTCCAAATTTGTCAAGAATGACTATGAGTGAAACTCTTTAAAACTATTATCTTTTAATTTGTATCTTAATCATTCCTTCCAAGAGAGACTACTCTAAGTGGAACTTCCACATTCTTCTCTGTCTAGTTCTAGCTCAACACTTCGTGGATGCCTGCTAAGCAATGGTGACACTCCACACAAACTAAAGGTGACAACTTAAAGCAGGTTTTACCTATGGACCACTTAATATACACAACTTTTTGCTGAACTGTCTCAGTTTAACTTGAACCCATGTGACTTCCTCCAGTTAAGACGATGGCATCCTTTTACAGACTTAACCTCCAGCTAAAGGTAGCAATGGAATCACAGTCCTTCAGTATACATGCTGAAAAGTTCCAATTCCCGCACTGTGCTTGCTGTATAAGATTTGGGTTTCAATTTCATGCTAACTTTTAAAAAACTGCTAAAAAACTCTGCTTAATTTCACTATGCATTTTACGTGCTTTTGTTGGTTAAGGGAAGTTAGCACAGTGGATGATTAAGGATGTATTTTTTTTAGTTTATGACAGAAAACAATTGCTTACATGTAGTGACTACAGAGCAGAGTATTGCACAAGTTACTGCAAGAATAAAAATAAATTCTCTAAAATATTGACAGATTCCTTTAAACTTTTTTTTTTATCATAGTGCAGTAAAACAAAGTGAAACAAAATTCTGAACTGTATCCACTATAGTAATAAACCAACTCATAATATTAAACAATAAAAGATTATGACAATAATCAACACATCAGTGGGAGCACTAGAGCCAGAAAGCCACGATTCTGGTTTAAACCTTTTATAAGAGGAGATACTTCACAATACATACTGACAAACTGCAGATAGCATTCCTAACCAAATGGAAAGTAAGAACTGAAAGGCAGTGCTTTATTAATATTAACAAAAGTGCCAACCAAAATAAGCCTTACCTGAGTTATTCCACTGGGAGCGATCTTGTATGACTGCAGCTTCTGCTTCAATAGCTCAGGATCACTGTGGCGGAATGGGCACCCTGACAGTAAAAAACACGTAATCTCATAAACAAGGCTGTTTACCCAGGAGTTAGTGCAGTAAGGCACTCAAGAGACCAGCTAAGCTGTTCCTAATTGTCTAACAGCTTATTAATAAAGAAAGTTAATTGCCCATGTGTACAATTGCTTACTTCTTCTAATAATTACTCCACCACACGGTTATCAAGGCACCACAGGCTCAAGAGTTACATAAAATATCCCAACATAATATGCCACAATTCTCATTCACTGACAGGAAAAGAATTTTAGTTAGCTTTGTCCTGATAATGACAGCACTGGTACATATAATAGCTGGGAAAAAAAAAATCCAAAAAACCAGGAAAAGACAAGCAATAAGAGTCAACTGGTCTTTAAAGCATAGTCTTTTGTATAAATATTACTTCTAAAATACCTTAGAAAGTTCCACCATCATTTAAGAGTGAGGGGAGTTTTGTCCCAGAACGAGTTTTGAGATACAACTAAATGAATAACTTGGTACTAGAATAACAACAGTGAAACCATTGTGGGTCTTCCATGTTTAGTCACATAGAGGAATAATGTTTTAAAGTACCCTAGCAAACTTCAGAATTTCTGCACAATTTAATTAATCTGAAGACACCTCTAACTGGTCGCTTTTTAAAGCATCTGTACACTTAAAGTCCCTTCCACTGCATAACTCAATGTCTAGAAAAACAGAAAAAGAGCTATCCAGTGTGATCTAAAGAGAACAGTGCAAGTCCGCTACAGCCTTGAAGTTAAACATGTAATTTAAGAGACTATAGAAGCAAGTACTCTCTAACCAAGGTTTTATGCTGGTTTTAAACTTCCCCTCTCTCCCCAACGAACTCACCATGATAATCCCCTTGACTTGGTGGATTGGACATGATAATCTTCATGCAGCTATATGGGGTATAATCAGTTCTCTTCCCTTCTTTTCCATAGTTGTGGCGAATGCTATAAGCGTATCCTTTGTCAAACTAAATAAAAGCAAAAGAATTCTTGCATGTTGTGCCAGTGATTCTATCTGCTCTGCAAATAGAAATACTGCATAACAAAATAAATCTTACAATCATATTCAAACTGAGAAGAATCAAAACCTAGTTACTTGCTGCTAGCTTTGATTTTTGCGCTAGATGGTACGCACATACATGTGTTTTACAGATGTGTCGTGAGAAGTGATCATGAGAAGTGATCTAAAGTCTTTTCAGCTGATGCAGTAATCACTTCAAAGATAAGATAATTTCAAGATCACAGTTTTGAACCCCATGTTAGTAAGTGGAGAAAACACACCAATTTAAAGTCCTTCATGAATTGATTGCTTTATCAGGGCAAACACCAGAAATATCACAGTATCACAGTATCACAGTATGCTAGAGATTGGAAGGGACCTCAAAAGATCATCTAGTCCAATCCCCCTGCCGGAGGATAATGTTACACAGGAATGTGTCCAGGCGGGTTTTGAATGTCTCCAGGGAAGGAGACTCCACAACCTCCCTGGGCAGCCTGTTCCAGTGTTCCGTCACCCTCACTGAGAAGTTTCTTCTCAAGTTTAAGTGGAACCTCTTGTGTTCCAGTTTGTACTCATTACCCCTTGTCCTATCATTGTTTGCCACTGAGTAGAGCCTGGCTCCATCCTCGTGACACTCCCCCTTTATATATTTATAGACACTATATAGATTTCTTTACTCAGGTTCATATTCTTATTCTCCCAAAGCATAATGCTTCATCTATACTTTGTTTCAACACTGAAGTTCAATTCCTTATATCCTAAAATGGAGTATACTTCACTTGTACAAAACAGAAATATTTTAGCAAATCTCTTTTGTCTACTGGTAGATTATCAGCTCCTCCAATAAAATGAAATCCTCTAAAGTAATAGAGACGTAAACAGATATTTATCTTGGCAGCTGAGTACAGTGCTATCAATATATCATTTTAGATAAGTCATGTGGAGAACACACAATGATACGAGTTCGTGTTCTTTTATAAGTGATAATAGGTGACAGAAATTCTGTAGTAGAATCAGGTAATCTAACATACTGATTCCATTAAGTTGCATTAGTTACTATAAGACATCAAGAAAAATTTGTTCAAATACTATACTGCTAGTCCTAAAACCAAAACAAAACAAAACCCCAAATGGGATAAGATAATGAAACATCGTATTTAGAATTACACATCCTCTCTTCTCCTCAAAAAAGCTATGACAGTACATGAAAGAAAAACTGTGCTCTTGCTCAATTCAAAATTTTAGGATTAAATTTATGCAAAGTTCTGTGTCTGAATATAAATAACTCCCAGAAGAATTTGTTTTCTTCTCCAAAACCACTTTAAAATAATTCTGTACTCTGGTTATTTTATCAGTATAAGACAACATAATAAAGCATACAACTGATAGCACTACTACTTCAAGGACACTCTCATTTTCACATAAAAAAGTAGTTCCCTGTTTGGCCTGTGGCCTTCCAAATAGTAATTCAGTATATTCATATACCTATGAAATACTTTGACCTGCTAGAACATGCCTAAAATAAAGTAGAAAAATTAGTGTATTTTTCTTCCTATAAAACACTATAATGTTTCTGAAAAATGTAAGTAATTGAAAATCTATAACTTAACATGCAAATACATAATGAACATGTATAAAGATATACACAACTTTTAAGAATAAAATCCTAAACTGCACCTGGTTCAAAAGGTAAAAACAGTTAGCATCTTAGATGCTAGTCATAATCAAAGTCAATATATCAAGAAGAGTAACATTCAACACTCATTCCAAACAAGGTTCCAGACATCCAAAGCTCTGAACAAACACTGGAAAGAGAAAGAATAAATACACAGCATTGTGTTTTCCAGCACAGCCACAAGCAGGATCCAGTATGTAGGAATATTCCTATCTAGTCAACATTTTGGCTTAGGAGAGAAAAAAACTGTTTGGAGGAACAGTAAATCAACACCATTTTTGCTAGCAACAGAGTTGGGCTTACAAATTCTTCATTAGAAAGAAGAGTAAGACTATAGGTATGTGCAAGTACTTGGGAAATTACAGGGGAACAGGTAGTCTCCCCTTAGCAGGGCAAGCAGCAGGTCCTGAAGGAGCTGCAAATGGTATATCTATTCCTGAAAAACAGAAAACATCAAATACAAAGATGTGTGTATTTTAATTCCCAACCTCTGAGTGAACTTGCTGACTAAAGATGGAGTCTATCATCCCACAGCCAGCTATTCGTCCATCCTCATTGTTTATTAAAAATGAATGAAAGCATATTTAATTTGATTAACAAAGGATATTTGAGCAAGCAGTTAAATTATTTTTCTGTAAGAAGGGAAAAGCAAATCTTGAGTGCTTCAGGATGTATTGCTTAGTTTACCGGAAAATTAACACCCCTCTTTAATGTGTCTGTATACCAAAATCTTGAGCTATGCTTTTCACATCACTTGCCTTAACATCCACAGAAATTACTTTTACTACCTAACTCATTACTTTATGCTGAGAAGCAGCTCTTGCAGTAAATAGAAACAACAGCTACATAATAACACAGCCTTGGGATGGGTTGGATATTTTCTCATTGCTTTCTTGTAATCCTGTTTGGATCTCAAGAGTTTTCACAGTGGCAGAGAGTAACATAGCTATATGGTACAAGTTAGCACATGCACAGTGACATGCTTTAATAACAGCTCTCATTCTTGTGATTCAGCATTTCTTAATATTGATCAAGGAAACAAGATTTTAGCAGGGCAAATATCCGACAGGCTGTGTGGTCATCCTCGGTGGAGAGAAACCATTAATTGCGGCATTTCATTTCAGAAAACACATCCTGTGGCACAGCCCTTTCTGTACATTGGCAGATGAACTTAATAATCAGTCTCATTCTTTACTAATGCCATTACTCTAGGACATGCAGAGATTACAATCCCCCTCAGAAGCAATCTCTTTTGCCAGCAATTATTAATGTGTAAGGTATAAATAAAAGTGCATTAAAAAAATGTATAAACTACACATTTGCAACTGGTACAGCTTGATGCCAGATTTCTACATTCCAGATAGGAATTTAAGGAATTGCTTTCTTCAATAAATTCTGATCATATAAATCCACAGAATATCACTGGATATGGAATGAGGATGTGCATCAAATGGACCATTTGGCAGGTATATGCTCTCCTTTGAAGAAAAGCTTTCATCAGACAAAGCAGGGAAGGATGGGTCATGCATACCTCATAATTATCAATTTGACACAATTGAATACACTTTCAAAAGAGAACAATAACAAACAACATTCCCAAGGCATTCCAGTGACTGCAGACTAAGTATGTCATGACTGAGTTACTTTCCTTAGATCACTTTATTGTCATATTTGCAGATTAGTATCTGGAAACAGAACTAGGTCCTCCATAAATTTTGTTATCAATTCTGACATTCAGCATGCATGTTAGAGCGGAAAATAATTTGCTGACAGATCTTTGTATGCTCAGGTTCACACTTCTGCAAAACTTTTCATATTTAAGTACTTTTATATACTTGTGCAAATTATTATGCATCTATACAGTACTGGGAGATTTATTTATTTAAAGTCTAACAACTAAGCAAAATGATGGCAGTAATTTTATCTAGCTTCTTGTCTGACCACCAGATTAGTTCCAACTCTGCAAAATTCAAAGAAGTAATGGTTTCGCATCTTCTTTTTAAACACTCATTGGGTAATTTCCTGTCTAAAAATTGTTGAGCCTGTATGGATAACAGCTTCCAATTCATAAATTTATCGCACACACTTGTGTATCTTCTGAAGTAATTTGTTCACTTTTTCATCCATTTCCTAGGCAGTTGCTCAAACCAATACTGTTGACATTGCTTAGCTGGCGTATCTTTTTCCAAGCAGCTTTTTTAAGCTCACCATTAATATCACCTCAATTTAGATTATCTTTTCCCAAGCACAGCTGTCATTTAGGAGCACAAGTAAATGCTTCTCTATCTGTCAACAAGAAGTTTCAATTTATCCTAAATTCTCAACCTATAGCACGATTTACACCTTAAAGGCACAGATCAGAGACATCAGTTAAAACTGAGTTGGAGAATTCCACTACATTGTGTGGCGGTGATTACAGAAAAATTCACACTAAGTACAAAAAGCTTCTTCCCTTCCAATTTCAGGTTTTCCAAGCCACATGAGGCAAGAACTGCTTTGCCCTGGAGATGATTCCACCTAGCATGAGGAAATCAAAAAGGTTTCATCAAACTCCTTGTATACTATCCACACGAGTGTAAGCTGCGCAGCTAGTGAGCTAGATTTTAGGCTACCCCAGACCACGCATGCAAAAATACAACAACGTATCCTAAAAGTATCCGAAGTAGCCTAAATTGCCTTAATATAACTCAGCCCAAGATACAATTCATGTGCACTATTTCTCCACATATTTGCACGGACTAAGACTTTGAAGCAGAAGCATAAAATAAACTACAGCAGGATGTCTTCTGCCTTAAGACACTGCATCAAATTAACAGCACAACAGATCGAGCAACCTGGTATAGTGGAAGGCTTACCTGCCCGTGGCAGGAGGGTTGGAACTAGATCATCTTTCAGGTCCCTTTGAACCCAAACCATTCTGTAACTCTATGATCTTAAAGCCATCTCTTATAAAAACACAGTTTTTCTTAGGCACACACTTGGTCATCTATGGACAATTTTATTAGCTACTTCAAGACACTGCAGAATTTCTTTCTGTATAAATTATCAATACCCGTTTTTTTTTTTTTAGTCTGTTGATGTTTCATGTACATTTTACTAAAAAAAGAAGTAGATGCATTTTGAAACATATGGTCAGACACATCTCAATTCATGTTTGAAAGGGGGTCATAAAGGTTAAAGCTACTACAAAAACTACTTTTAAAAAAAACTAACAGCACATAAAATTCTGACTTGATTTTAATGCTCACCAATAAGAGTAGAAGGAGAAAAAAAACTAAGTGATTTTTATTGTAATACGTGATTCATTTCTACTTCCAGAAAACTGAAATGTCTTTGTATTCACAGAATTATGCAGCAGCCTTTGTTTAAAGGTTATTTTTACAGATCTGATTCCCTTAGCATAATACCCTACATTCTTGGAATAATATCATATATACAGCATTTTTCTTTGATAAAAAGATACATCTAAAAAAAAATAAATCCTTTCCATATTACACTGCACCAATCTTCTTTATGGGATTACAATGCTTAAATCATTTCACACAGTCCTCCACTAATTATACTAGTAATTTTCTCTGGTATCTTTACTATTTCAGAAAAATCACAAATGTAGCAAACAATGAATATGCTATGTATCTAGGAATATCGCTGTTTTGACACTCCCAAGAATCATTATTTTTCCTAAATATTTGCTTAACCTACTTTAAAATTTTCTTTGAGTAACACAACCCCAAAAAAGAAAAAAAAACAAGAAAGAACAGCAGCTTTAAGATAAAAATCAGTTTGTGGGTGACTGATTTCACCCATATCAGAATTCCACTAACAAGTTAATACACAGACTCATTGAAAATATTGAAAGTTTCATGCTGGCAGTTCAGAGTATTGCTGAACAGAGATGCAAATATCTATAATTTCAAATAAAACAACTACACAGTCATGTTTATGAATTATAATTAAGAATTATAAGGAACCTGGAAATTATAACAAGAAAATTAGTATTTTAGATGGTAATTAACACTGAACAGGTGATGAGAAGTTCTGTTGCTTTGTTTATAGTAGAAGAAAATAGTAAATCTTATCTTAGACAAGAATTAAAACAGCTGCATTAAAACGGCAATATTTGACAGCACCATCAAAGATACCGTGCTTTTCTTAAGTATCTATAAAAATACATTGGTACTTTCCTTCAAATAACAAATGAACACTCAATAAACCACTTTACTGTTATTTTCAACAGATTTATGCAGACCATTCTCTACAGTTTAAAGGAGCTCTTAAGAAAAGCCTTTCTAATATCAGAGAACAATCCTGAATCCTTTACTAATATTTACTCTGTAACATACTCATTTAGAAAGTCTGATATTATAAAAAAATCCAATAATTAATTTTTCAACCAATGAATCTCATTCAATTAGGAACAAAACCCACACTGCATTTCTGGTACTCCATCAATTACAAGTACACCAATGCCTTTCAGATTTTTATGCTGATGTTTTTCAATTGCTGTTTCTCACATTTCAATATCCAGAGAAGTCAAGTGATGCAACTTGGAAGTGTACCTTTTCAGGTAAGCAGTAAATTAATGAGGCTATTCATTTCATCAGAAGTTGCAGAGAGAAAATAGGAGACTCAAAAAAATTCAATGGCAAAGGAGAACACAGAAAACATTATCACTGAAAGAGATGTAAGAGTGTAAACAGATTGCAAAGTAGACAGAAATTTGGCATGTGGTACAATAAAACGACTGTAAGTTAAACAGAACAGTAACAAACTGTGTGCATCTATAGGAATAAGACTCAACTCCAGACATCTAGAGTTCAGACATCTCCCATTACTGTCAATGCAGGTCAATGCAATCCAAGAAGCCTGGGGAGCAGTTCAATTTACCCTAATATAGGCACCCAGAGCCTAATTAAATACATCATTCTCCAGACTCTATTGACTGTATAGGCTAGATGTCTATTGATCATAATGGCAGCTTAGGATCCCAATGTAAAGAACATGTATACCAAGGAGAAATGAACCTCAGTAAGTCCGTATCAGAACTGGGAGAAATCCATACTTATACATTCACTACTGTGGCATATATTACAGGTTTCCAGAGAAGATGAATGAAGACTGGTTATGGACTCAAAACTAAGTTAAAAACCTAAATCCCTACTGCTTTTCCAAGCTCTATCAATACTTTGAAGAAGAGTGCACTCAAATGATGTTCTATCATTTTATTTGAACATGTTTACAGTCTCATACAGTTCATGTTCTGTAATACTGTAGCATATACCACAACCTAGAGTAGTGTGTACAATAAAAACCTAAATATACAGGGAAGAAACGGGAAAGAAAACTGATGTCAGACATGTTGCCATTATGTGAAGAATCCTGAAATGTATCCAACTGGACTCTGATTACAAGACCAACCAGCAATGAAACACAGGACTGGGACATGAGTTTAGACTGCACACTGAGACAGGGTTTAGTCTCGCCAGCCTGTCACATCTTAAAGCTGTGGATGAGCATAGGCATTCAGAAGATCAGACTGCAATATGCCAAAGTGGCAGCCAACTGGACATAGGAAGATATTTAGGAGAGCCACTACTCTCAGCTCCAGCTCACACCCCAGATATTTCTGCTTCACAGAAAATAGCGCAATATGTTATCACGTCAAATTGTTGCCACTTAACAGTGTGGCGTAACAGGCTCCTGCATTCTAGTAATAACAATTTTCCTGATAAGGTATGAGAAAGAGCATACCAGAAAACAAAGCTATTCAAGCAGCCATACTACACACTGGAAATTTAGAAGGGTATGACTTCCAGGTCACTGAAATAGCAGAAGAGAAACTCACAAATGAGAGGAGGTCTGAGGAAAAAATGTCGCAGACATTCCAGGCAATCAAAATTAGCAGGAGTTGCCTCATTTTGAACATGACTCTTGGCATTAAAACAACAGACACATGTTCAACCACAGCATCAGAAATGAGTCCAAAGGAACAGTACATATTGATCTGCTCTTGAAAAGGGCTGCTGCTGGCATGGGTTGAAATTTACCTGCTACAGTGTTCTGAAAGACAGGATACTGGAATTAATCCAAGGAAGGCTGGCTCATTATCCAATATTCCAGTTCTACTGAGGACATCTGCCAGAATCAAAAGATCTGAGCAGGTTTACCACAACAGTTGGAAGTTCCTTATCTATGCATTGTATCAGGAGCAACCATCTCCTGATAAAGCGGAAGACATCACAGAAGCTTAGAATCATAGAATGGTTAGGGTTGGAAAGGACCTTAATATCACGCAGTTCCAACCCCCCTGCCATGGGCAGGGACACCTCACACCAAACCATGTCACCCAAGGTTCTGTCCAACCTGGCCTTGAACACCATCAGGGACAGAACATTTACTACTTCTTTGGGCAACCTGTTCCAGTGCCTCACCAACCTCACAGTAAAGAACGCATTCCTTATATCCACCCTGAACTTCCCCTGTTTACGTTTGAACCTGTTACCCCTTGTCCTATCACTACAGTCCCTAATGAAGAGTCCCTCCCCAGCATCCTTGTAGGGCCCTTTCAGGTACTGGAAGGCTATGAGGTCTCCACGCAGCCTTCTCTTCTCCAGGTTGAACAGACACAACTTTCTCAGCCTATCTTCATACAGGAGGTGCTCCAGCCCCTTGGTCATCCTCGCAGCTCTCCTCTGGTCATGAGCTCACCAAATTGCTGGTTGAACTATGCAGCATTCTATAAACATGTAAACTTTGAAGTATGGACTGGAAGGTTTTGCACACCTTTTTGGACTACTTAAACCACAGCAGTGTTTTTCCCTTTTAAAACCATGCACTTTGCATGAGGAGTCTCCCTCAGCAAGCCCCCCATCTTGACTGATTAGGTATTACTGCATTACTTCATTAATTTATTACTGAATCGCCCTGCAGGCACCCTTGCAGTGTAGCAGTGTTATTAGGAATCCTTTACAGACTGCTATTCCTCAATCTATACACTGATCAGAATAACATCTAAAACCAAGTTCAGCACTAGATGACAAAAGGCATGTAAGAAGCAAGGTGTGCTAAAGGCAGGACTTCTTCACTAATCGTGAGATTGAGTGGTAAATTGCTGTAACCCTCAGGTTATAACAGCCCACCAGCACAGTAGTCCTCACTGATTAGAATACTATGACTGACTCAACCTAGTCATTTAAATGAGTAATGAAATACAGTAAAGTCCAAGAGATTCAATTTTACTCTAAGCCTCAGATATGCAGAATCATCAGTATTACTCAAAGAGATACAGTGACTTGGGTTGGAGAATATCCCTTTAACCAATCCAAGGGACAGTTATCAAAATGTGACACAACTGTGGCAAAAAACTGCCTTTTACCGAGATGTGGTCAAATCTCTTAGACAAGGACTGGTGTCAGAACACTAGGATGTTAAGTCTCCAATCACGTAATGTCTCAAGATACCAGCAAATCTCCAGTGTAAGTGCAGATAAAGAATAAATTAATTTTCTGGCTAAACTGACCATTGGAAAAAAACCAAGTAATTCTTAAAATGAAACTACAAGGAGGCTGAGTAATTAATATGTTTTCTTAGACTGATAAGTACTCCTTATATCTACTCTTGAAACATGTACACTTAACATTTTCAATGCAGTTATAAAAGAATGACAAAAACCAAGGCATTAAAACACAAAACTGTATACAGATATTTGATGTTTGTCAACCCTTTTGAACACACAGTAAACTAGATATTAGAGCTCTCCAAATAGCACGGTTTGATAAAAAACACATATTGGCCCTTGCTGTCATAGTAAGGAGAACTGCTTACATATAAGGACCCTTTAATACCCTATCTTATGCAGAGTGCACTGTAATCAAGACATATTTGACCTCTAGAATGCAACCATGACAAGAGTCTCTCTGAATTCAACAACAGAAGAAAGCTTGTTTTAAAATACACAAAACTCCCCAGACGCACCCTTTTTTTAACTTTTGTTAATTCATCATGGATTAAAAGACAACTTCACTGCAGGGGAAATGCAAACAGAAAAATAAAGAAGCTCTACTGCCAGACTGCTCTGAACTGTCTCAGAAGGAATATATACCTCATTTTTTAGTGTCTGCTGTAAGGTTCTAAAAGCAGGGAAATAATTCTGGTAAGAAAATACATGGAAGAACCCAACTACTGTTATTAATCTTAAATAAAGCTCAGTCTTTCTTGTTTAAAAAGAAAAAAAACAACAAACACTTCCTGAGTTTCACTGGTGTTGCTGCAGTTCTCATGCCCCAAACCCAACTCCATTAAGCAGACAATTTAGAAAAATAAAAAAGGAATTTAAACAACAGATCTTGCCATAAAGACCCCTGGCTTTTGCTAGTTGTTTGAGGGACATTTCATTTTTCAACTTGTGTAAGTGGACTTAAGAAGGGGCACAGGGAACAGGAAAAGCTAAGAGCATACCACATTATGCGGAATTCCGTTTCACAACTAAATAGCATTGTACATTTCAATATAAAATCACAACCTAACCTAAATCAATATATTAAATTTCTGAAACATAAATTGTGCATAGCCCAAATAACATGTAAAAGTGCTGTCCTGTATTTATTCACGAGATTCAATAGATTTCAAAGACAGCAGCAGAATGCTAAATCAATTCTGAAAGTAAAAATATATTTTTAATTACATCGTGCCTATGCGGTATATCAGCAGAGTGCACATATGATAAAGCATGCTGCTTTTCTGGATGACTGAATATGAAATACAGACACGATTTACTGGCTGAACATAGACAGATGGAATATGACATCTGTATGATGTTACAACAATTACATGGATGTTACCAGAGAAGGTAAAGTATACAGGATTCTGGGCTTTGCTTGGGAAGGCAGTTCATACAATTACAGGAAATCCAACACTTAATAAAATAATTTTAAAATATTCTTTCAAATTATTATATCAAGATAAATGAACTATTCCATCAAAACCTTTCTGTTCAAAAAGCACAGGAAAGCATCTGGGAGAGACCTGCTATGTCATTCAGTTCATCTTGGAAAGTAAGAAAAAGACACAGATTAATTTCAGGACCAGTTAACCTCTGACTCAGAACCTGGGGTAAACAGCTGAAGAGCTTAAACACATTACTGGTGGGATGTGTGGCAACATATAGCAGATAAGTTTCAGCAGCTGGATACAGAGAGCTGTAAAGTTAAGAAGGTATTTGACAAAGCCTGCTAAAGAACATACTTGGTGACACTCAGATACTTCACATTTGCTGAACTTAGAAATTTGGCAACTGGATAGGCATAACCATCTATTACTTTTCTTAAAATGCCATGGACTTACTTGCTGTTGCTGTGATGGCTAATAAAATAGGAAACTCTGCTGACAAGTACACAGCCTTTCTACAGCAAAAATAGTGCAAGTCTGACAAGTGGTTGAAGACTACAAAAGAAATCTTAGAAAATTTAAGGTCTACCTTTACCATCCTTTTTTTATACATACAATTTTAAAAAGATACCACAGTATGGAAAGCAAATGTGTGCTGCTGGGAATAAAACAAGTCATAAGAGAGCCAATTCTGACCTAAATTAGTTTTAATACAGGAAAGATATTTATTGCTTTCATTCTTGTCAGTGCAAGAATCTCATACACCAGATTACATAGTACAGATTTCAGGGCTTAATATGTAACAACCATGGAAACTGATTCTATTTCTTTCTCTTCTTGTAGCTAGTATAGTTAAAAAAACTTCACTATAATTATGCCAGCAGTGCAGTTAATATCATGGAAGAGAGATTATGTTCCTAAGACATGCCACATGCTTAAAGACCATCCAAAATTTTCCCTTATAAGTCAGATGATGAAAACTGAGAATCAAAAGGAAGAGAAGATACAGGTTAAAAAAAAAGGCTGAATAAACTGAAGTACTTCAAAGTAAATAATCACAGGAAAACGCCTCCACAACTTTGGTTTCACAACAAAGATTGGAGAATTCCAGTTTTCGTAGAACATAATTGAGAAATCTGGTAGCAACTGAAAAGGCAATTATGTTTGGAGTGAAAGAACACACACTTGTACCATAGCAATTAACGTGATTCCTAGAGTATTTATGTGCCTACACAATAACCTCCAACTACATCACAGCCTAAATTATTTATGTTTTCTAGTACATCATCATTAGTTGATATCTATTTGAATAACACCCACAAAAAAAAAATGGTGAAAAAACAATGGTTTTATACCAATTGCATTTCATATAAGAAATACTGCTTTAAAATTTCAAATTTATTACACAAAAAATAGCATTTTTAAATTTAAAAAAAACCACAATGTTTCAGTAACAAAAATGCTGTCATTAAAAAAAAAGTTAAAATAGGAAATGAGAGTGAAACAGATTCTTGTCACTATTCAGTAAACTTAGATAACTAAGGTACACTGAGATGCTGATTAGTAATTTACAGCCTGAGAAAACAAAGTGTCAGAGGGGAATACACAGAAGTATGACCGAGTTTAATATGCGTCTACATTAGCTACGGGGCATAATTAAAACTTCATCATTCTCTTAAATCTACATAATTACGCCCCAAAGACACTTTCTCTTTAGTATCCTTAACTTTACTGATAAGCCAGTAAGAACCTTGGGTTTAAAAGGTCAGGCAAACATTGTCTTAAAGTAAAATATATGCTTACAAGTAAAAGGGTAAAAAAGTAAGGCACTGGTTTGGGTTTATTCCTTCTAGTGCTCAGGCCTCCAGGTGTGGCAGGCAAAACAAAATTCTAATTGACACTGAAAGAAAACAGTACCAAGTGAAGTTGCAGATTACTCCCCTGCCAAAAAGTACAGGGAATTGATGAAGCATCTGCCACTAGGGGAGGGTGGGTATATGTGGGAAGGGTGTGAAAATGGCTAATTTTGGAAATATAAACAACTCCGTTAATTGACACTAAAAAGCATCATTAATTTTGGGGGTGGGAGAGTATCTCTTTACCACTGAATATTCTACCTTTACATTTAAATACCACCTAAGTTAAGTAGTTGAATTCAATAGTACATTATGCACCACCTGCCCTATATTATTACTATTCTTAATCCAATTTTTTAAACTTCTGAATACAATTAAATCATGTGCATGTTATATATACATATACACACACAATACATATAAATTTATTACATATATGTTTATATAAAGTTAAAAGTTAACAGTACCTTTCCAGTAATCATTACACAGAATCACAGAATCATTTATCTTAGAAAAGATGTTTAAGATCACTGAGTCAAACTGTAAACCTAACACTTGCCAAGTCCACAACTAAACCATGTCCCTAAGCACCATACTGCTTGGAATACAACCAAATGCAACCCCTGTGAGCATTCTTTCTCAGTCCTCTCACTTCCACAGTCCATTACCCATTTCCTTCCCAATGCTTTGTTCAATAGGTATACAAGCAAATTGAAGAAATCAAACCATGCAGTCAATAATATGCCAGCAGTATTCATCCAAATGTTTCCAAATTCTCAAGTGCTCCACAAGAGAGAATGGTAGCAAGCACAGCATACAAAGGACAAATTCCCATCTATAATACAGAACTCTTAATAAAAATAACATAAGATTGCAAGAATTTTGCATAGACTTAACACACATACTGTGATACATTTAATGTCAAAAATAACCCAATTTTAATGGCAGAGGAAGTTTATTTTCATTCAGCTGAACTCCATAGCCAGACTACAGAGTTTTTGTAAAAAAATCCCAGTTTTCAGCCTCAGCTTCAACCATTCATATGGAATCAAATGGGGAAGAATAATGGCTATCTAAAATGTAAGTCCTCAGGATTTGAGTCCAACTCCTCACTGCTTCTTATTAGCAAATTACCGTGGCCAAAAGAAAACAAAATCTTTTTCCAGCTACAACCAACAAGAAAGCAGTATTAATTCAGCTTGACTCAGATGCAAGCAACAACAGCAACTCATGCATTTATGGCTTCAAGTGATGCTTTTAATTCTCATGCCTAGTCGCATGAATTTTCACTGTAAAACACACTCAAAACACCTCTTCTGCATATTGTTTATTAAAATATAAAAGTAACTCTTCAGGCAAGATCACACCAACTGATCAATCTCAGCAGCCATCTCTCTTCACATGAATATCACCTTCAACAATGGATATGTCCCATTTGAACAATGTACACAGTAAACTCCAGACTTCATTTTATATGCAAAAATAACAAAAAAATAAAACATTAATGAAGCTGTATCAAAGGAGTAGAACTCCTCATGACTGATGCACTGTTATAAAGCTGATTTCTGGAAACTAACATGACCTCAAACTATGGGCATTTTTAACTTGGTGTTCAGTGTATCACTGTTGCAAAGGCTGTTCAGCTTCTTTGCCATAGTGGAGCTGTGGCACCTTGGTTGAGCCATTTCACACTTTTGCACAAATACTTGGATTTCACAGACCTGGCTGTTCAGAGAAATGACATAAAGGACTATACTAAAAAAACCAAAAACACTCAACAAAATGCAAACCAAACCACACAAAAGAAATAGGGAATAGTGATATCCGAGAGTCCTTTTCTTTAGCCTTTTTGGTTGAAATTCAAATTAAAGATTAATTTTCACTTCAAGCCTCCATGCCTAGGATGCACTTGGACCACCTACTGTCTTGAAACCCTCATAAACAATTGCACATTACTGTTTTTCTTCAAGCTTACATTAAAACTTTTCTTTAAATACAAATTCAATTGTAAGTTTAGGCAGCAAAATGAGCTTGTACATGAAAATGGATTTTCATGTTTCTTCTGACAATTAAATCACTTTTTAAATGACTGCTATTAAATCCATTTCAAGAGCTAACTTTGTAGAATACAAAAAACATTTGGAAACATACCATAAAAAAAAACTTTCTTTATGCTCAGTTATACCTTGTAAGCATCGCCATTCAACATACAATAATGTTACGAATAGTGTCATTTTGCCAGTACAGAATAAAAATGATTCATGAAACATCTTTAAAATTCACTCATTCTATCTCACTACAACTACAGTATAAAATGATAATTTCCAAGTAATGAAAGAGAAATACAGACAGTAAATGGTTCTACTGAAGCTAATTTTTACAGTTGCTGATGGAAGGAAAAAATATTATTTCATTTCATTAGAAGTTTAACAAAAATACAATTTAATCAAGAGCTTGACTACCTAGTCCCACGATAATCAGTGAAAGCAAGGTCAATATATTTAACTGTATTAATGCTTTATTACCATGACAAACAATTCCACAGAATTCAGGGGCATAAGTGCTTACAGGTAATATATGATGCTCTTCTATTACTTTTTTTTAACATACATTCCAGAAGACAGCAAACATTTTCTGAAAGTTCTGTAGTAGCCTTTACACATTGAGAATTCAATCTGGCCATCTATTTGCATTACAGTACTAGTGACGTACCATTAAAGACCAGATTTTAATCTGTATAGAAGAATTTCAATTATATTTATATCTTTATCTCTTAGATGTTAAGTATTGTGGCTTGCTGTTCAACATGTCACTCTAAGCTGCAGACTTGTAAAGTTTAAAATCATTCAAGAATACAGCAAATTACATTTAACTAGAGAAAGATAATAAAAATAGGACAGAATAAAGATGCTTTTCTGATTTATGAATCAAAATATGTTCCCAAAATAGGAGGCAACATTACCCAATATAAAGGGGGCAAGTAAAAAAGGAATCTAGCTGCAAATCAACCCCCAAAACTCAAACAAATGTAAATTTAGTAAAATACCAAAACCAAATGTGGCTAAGTGACTGATAAAGGAAATATTCCTGGGGATTTAAGGAGGTGGAGGTTGTTTTAAAGAACCACCACATCATCCATGCGTTATAAATTGCCCTGGGGATAGTCATGTGTGCTTAAAAGCACTGTCCTGCAGATTACCAAGTGCCTATTTCCATTTTTATTTAAACACACAGGGGTGAGGAGGGTGTGTTATAATTGTATAGACCTACAAAGCAGTATAGCATAAGCAATTCCGTTTTACATCTGTACATCAAATTTGCTTATTTTTTATGATCTTGTCTCCCTCTAGTGGCTGGCCCTCCCAAAAATGCATTTATACTTCTATGCAGAATCACGAAATAATTCAACCTGGAAAGAACCTCAGGAGGTCTCTAGTCCAAGCCTCCCCTCATTGAATTTGTGGTTGGCCCTGTTAGAAACATTCCCAACCAGCTGTTTGCAATCAAGGTAAAGCCTCCCACCTGAATCCAGATCCAAGGACCTCCTAAGATCATCTGGAAAAGAAATGGAACAGCCAGGAAAATCGAATCCCTGGAACTCTCTCAGCAGAGACTGAAGTCCTTAACAGGAAGGAAGTTGTGTGCCAAAAATGCTTAGGAAAGAATTCTTGTGGGACTTGAAGGCATACATACCATAATTCACTGCAGCAAGCAGTACTTGTTGCCCCATGTCTTGTATAAATAGCCATGTCCCACAGAACCTAAGCTGACAAAATACTGTCTACCAAACACTACAAAATACTTCATAGCAATCTGGAAAGCTGAGATCTCACAGCATCAAACACGAAGTATCACAATCCAAACAAAACTGTCATAAGATCTGGGAATTTTTGTTCTAACACATACCACAGGCCAGGCAGATAGATGAGTGAAAAAGCCTGCTTGATTCTACCTAGCTTGTTCAAGGTAAGGAACGGGTCGCAAACCTCCAAAAAACAGGATATATTTTTCATGCTCTCAAAAACACAGCACATATATGTTACACTTTCCTCAGTCACAGTACTCTCACCAGTATTAGAAAGGGTTAGGCCATTGACTAATATACCTAATAATACCTTCTATTGCACTGAACAGCATTTTCTCACTATTGTCTAGAAAATGTTCTGTCTTCGCTCACCTTCAGTTTCTACTTTTATTATTAGACTGTAAATTTGCTCAGACAAGCTCAGCACATACACAGCTGTCCAATTATTTTTTTGATTAACCAACAAAAAAGGCTAACCTTGCTTTTCAGATAGTACTGTTTGTGGTCACTGCTTGGTGAATTCATTTAGTCACATTCATATGTATTTCATAAAGGCCATTGGTTTCCTATTGATTTAGTAAGACTTTTCTAGTCCTCACCTATAAAAAGGCTCTTTGTAGCTTGCTTTGTATCCTTAGGCTTCAGGAGGATGACCAACAAAATGAATAAAATCATAGACATTACTGTGCCTTGTGCCCAATTATCTACTTTTAAGTATCTATTCTAATATGGAGTACAATATGCATGTTAATTACATCCTCACATTCACATATTTAGATATTTTTCATTTAACTACCTTGTCTGCATCCACTTTTCCTCTGATAAATTCTTTCTTCCAGAATTCCAGTGCCTGTTCCAGGGTCAAGCCGATGCCTTTTAAGAACAGTCCGTATTGCATACGGCCCCCGTGACGGAGATGATGGTTATCACGTAGAGCTTTGTGCAACTGGCGCATGCACAGTGGGAATGATCTCACAGAAAGCTGTCAAGAGAGAAACTTGTATTTAAGGCATACTAATCATTTCGTTTGTAGGACGGATATATGCTTATTGTGATTATTAACTGGCATCACTTGAACAAGCCAGTGGCTGGAAGAAAAGATATACATGTGCAAAGTGCCCTGGGACTAATGATAACTGTGTCCGCAAGCCTTCACAGCCAATAACCACCTCCAGAACAAAATCCAAAGGACAGAGTAATACACGTGGTAGTAACACACTATCTAAAAAGTAACATGGATTTGTTTAATTGCTGTAAGGAAAAATACACCCACAGTTCCATTACAATGTTTCTTTCTTCTTTATTTTACTTTCTGGAATGGCAAGGTGATTTTTCTTAGAGGTGACTTTTCTTAGAGTAGTTGGGAATCATGTGAGGGCATGGGGTTTTTTTAAAACATCTTGAAAAACTACAGGCATGAGTAAAATCTACTGCAAATAATCTGCAGGTTTTTTCCCTGGAGAACAGTATTTCTTGTAAAGCAAGATCTCAGATACAGAAAAATGTAACATTCAAGTTTACTTGGGCTTTGTGTTTTTACTTTTACCATCCAAGTCATGCCATGGAATTCACTACCAAAGGAACACTGTTGTGGTTAAGATGGACACTAAAAACATAAATTATTAAAGTTCAGATAAAGGAGTTTTAATGTGGTTTTAATTGTCTCTGCACCAATGATGTGATTTTACAATCCATTTCATTTACTTTGTTTTGAAGAACCCTTCAAATCAAAAGTCAAAAAAAGAGCACTGAAAAGGCTAATACTGCAATGCAACAATCATAAAATAAACATCATGGGTTGCAAAACTATTAAATAAGAAAATTTTGTTAAACTCTGCTTATAATTGTTATGTATTTGTGAAAGCACACAGAACTATGCAGCAGATTAAGCAATTCATTATAGCTCCAGCCTAAAGCCTGATTAGATGCATTTTCAGTGAATTCTGCTCCATTTTAAACTTTATCACAATTTCATTCAAGTAGTACTCAAGATTTACAAAGCAAATATGAACCAATAAAGATCAAAGCTTTATATGTTGTCTGTACATATAATACTTAAATTTTAAAAGTTACGTATGAACATACAATATAACTCAATAAGCACAGAGGACTTACAGCATCAACCTGGTCTAGAGAAATTTTTCCTGTGTTCTTTTGCACACTGTAATCTGGGCCCACATAAGAATGGCTGAAAAATAAAGCAATACAGCATCATTTGAAACTGTTATTTTTATTTTTTTTTTAAGTTTACAAATTTAGAAAGAAATTATTTAACCAGTTAAGGGCTGCAAATATTTTAGACCAGCATACAGGTCTAAAAATCAGCAAAGACTGGGTAAAAAAAAATTTCTTCTTGCAAGAGGGATTTTGCAACTGACTTACAAAGATCATTTCTTACATCTTCTGAAGGCTTACAGAGGTTAATTCCAGGAAAAAGGAATTTAGCTAAATGATGATACTTGGTACTACAGACTATTTTGTGACATTTCAATGCTGTATAGTGTGAAGAGCATAGAACGAAGAGATGATTTTACTACAATACAAACAGTTTAATTATATATGCATTCATTTGTCCTCTAGACTTATTTCTGGCACACACTGGAGCACTAAGCAAGCTTTCTATACTTAATAGATAATTTTTTCATTACACAACAATAGATAAATAATTAACAGTATTTGCGCAATGTCTATTACTACTGATCCTACTAGAGTAGTATCTAAATTCCCTTGTAGAACCAGATCTGCATCACTCAGGCAAACTACAAACAAAAATCAGTCCCTCAATATTACAATCGAAGTACAGAACAGAAAACAGCTGTTGCTTAGGCAAAGTATTTTTCTTTTTAAACAACCAATTATGAAAATGACCATTCAGACAGTTATCACATCCCAGGATGTGATACAAGCTGCTCTACCATAATCACTATAGATCATCTGCTTGTATCCTACAGTATTTATGATAATCATACCAATACTGAAAAAAAAAATTACTATGCTAAAGAAAACTACTTCATCCTGGCATCCACAGAAAGAATTGGCCCGTGAAGAAGAGCTCCAAAGAGAAGACACAAAAGTTTTCCTACACAATAAGTGAACAAAATAAGACTTCAGAAATTACTGTTAGTAAGAAGACATACTCTGACTCTTGCTGACCATTATATCTGGAGTTGGTAGAAAACTTTACTGCAGGGACAGAAAATTAAATGTCAAGCTGGGGGAGAAGAAGAAATTCTTCTACTTTTCAGACTTTGAAAAGGTCAAATATACTCAGCATGGTAAGCAAACAGGAAAAGTTTTTCATAAAAGTTTCCTTACTTTTATATTGAAGAGTAACATATGACCTTTACAAGGTCAAGGTTTCTTGATACCTGACACCACTCACCAAAGAGCTGAACCCTACAAACTGCCTTCAAAGGTGATGCTCTGAAAAAGCGTATGCTTTATCCCTTCAGAATATGTGGTAGGCTGGAGTGGGGCATAAGGAGGCCAGCACTGGTCATGAGGCCTTAGCAGCTAGGCTGCTGGATTCCTGTCCCAAGGAGCTCAAGGAACCAGCAGATGAAATCCATAAGCATAATCTTGTATCAAATATTTTACCACTTTTAGTTAAAAATGTTCTTTTTTTTTGTCTAGTACAATTAATATTAAAAAGTACCAATGAAACAGAATAGAACAAAAAGAGGACGTAAGTCACAGATAAAATACGTACTTAGTCTCAAAGAGTCCAATTACAAAGTAAGTTACATCCATTTGAAAAAAAAAAAAAGGGGGCATGGATTAAAATATCTACATGGACAAACTCCACAGTAAAATGACCTTTCCTGAGGACTATCTATTTTATAAATCACAAGCAGACATGAATAACTTCTAAAAAATGTGTGGGGTATTAACAACCAAACTGCTCTGTAACCTTCAACTACATGCTTTTTTCATACATTTTGATCAAAAGTTTTTGCTCCCCTGACAAAGCACTATTGACTATGCCAAAAATAAATACTGCTGCAAGAATTCACACAACAAAGGTAAAGCCTATAACTAACTAATATTCTCTTTTCTTAGGAGCAAGATGAAGCAAAAGCAAATCACAGATTCTCAGAAATAAATACCAGAGAAGAGCTATCTGGTCATCTGTCTCTTCACTGCCAGAGCTTGTTTTTCAAGTTGTAAGGTTTGATATATTTTGCCTATTTTAAAGGAACTTCCAAAAAGGCAATTTGGAAACATTTGCATAGTATTTTTCAGTTGGTGACATACCCAAGTTAACCTAAGAATGTGCCAAAAATACCTTTTACATGACTGCAGTACCCCTGTTAAAGTAGCTGCTGTTAAACCAGCTTTCGTTACAACCTTCCCTTTTCCCATATTAAAAAAAAAGAGCACAGAGAGAACTCCAATTGCTTGACTGCTATCCTGCTCACATAGAGGCACAGCATGTATCAAAAGAAATCTCAAATTTCTCAGTAATTACTCCTAGGAAGCATGATTTATAACAAGCCAACCTAATTGCTCTTTAGCTTTAAATGCAAAAAGGTATGCCACTGAGGCGTATTTTTTAAAATCCCAGTAAAATGCGTGGTAAGATGGAAGGTTATAGGCACCCAGAAGTATCACCCAACCAGCTACGTAACACGCTACAATATTTTTTTTTTCACTGCTCTTGAACAAATTCCAATCATATTTAAATAAGCAGAGATATAATCAAAGCTATTTTTCCTATTCTCTTATACACTAAAAGCAACAAAACATGAAGCTGTTCCTATGTAATAATTTATTTCTTTTTTTTAACCAAAATAAAATATCAGGGTTTGGGTACAGAGCAGTAGAGCAGCACAGGAAATAGAGAGAATGCTAACTAGACCTGCATCCTAATTCCAGGGCAGTCCTGTCATGATGGAGTCTCACTGTTTCAATTTCTAATTCATCCAACATCATTTCAGCAATCTTAATAGAAAGCTGTATATGTTTAAATACAGAGTTTTCATTACTGACATGCAATATTTAAGCAAATTTATATCCTTAGAGATATTAAAATTTCAACTAAATAAATACCTGAGCAACCTGATCTAACTGGATCTGCATTGAGTAGTGGCTAGCTTAAATATCTCCAAAGGTTCACTCCAAGGTAAATTATTCAGTGATTCTAAGGCAATGTATCTCCTGGTAATTGCATGGACTTTGGCCTCCTGCATATTACTATAGCAAGAAAACTCTCACGAACAATATAAAGTGGTAAAAATTAATCACATACATAAGAAAGAGACCAAATCTATGCTTAACCCGAAGAAGATCAGAAAAGTATGTTTTCTTACTCTTCAGCACCACATTCAAGGAAAGCAGAAAGCTTCTATATACTGTATAACTACTAAGAGACAGGCCAACTATTTCAACTGTGTTGTAGGGCACCTTAACAGTCCACATGTTCATCTCTCTCCTTACGTCCATCAAAACAACAAAATAGGACTGCATTTCTCAGCGACAGTGAAATCTTTCAAAAAGACCATAGAGCATAAAATAGTGAAGGTCCATACTCTGAGCAGTGTAATTTGGAATCTGTTTTGTTTGTAAAGAAGCTTAATAACTTTGTATCTACTATTTTAAAAGTTTTTATAAAAGCTACAAATGTTTTCCTGTTACTTAGAAGCAACACTAGCTCTGTAAATTATGGTTCCTGTGATTTATAAAGCTTTTGCTAGGGTGAAGGGATACTGTCAGGGTGTTTTGGCACATATGAGGTGTGTGAAAAAAAAACAACCAAACAACCCTGTAAGTAAAACAGTCAACTAACAGCATTACTTTCATCAGCATGAAATAATACATTCGTGCTTTCAGTTTATGTTACCTGAGATGATTAAGCAGAGGTTGTAGTCGCTCATCAGACTGTATGGATGGCAGCGATCGTGCTGTCAGCTAAAACAAAGCAAAGTTCAATTTGTAAAATATTAGCTAAAAAAACTTGACAGTACATAGCAAGAATGATGGAAGAAATCACCCTGTACAGATAAGACTTTACACAACATCAGATGAGACATACTTTCTTCTATTAAAAATAACTAAGCACAAACATACTGAATTGGAAGTTAGCAGAAATATTTACAAGTTAACAAAGCCAAACAGTGAAAAATAATTTCTCTAAAATTACAATGTTATTTGAAATAAATAGCAAGACATCACTGAAAGAGGTATATTTGTTTCCAAACATTTGAACTAGAAGTCATAGTGTACCTAAACAGCCTTCTATAAATCGCATAATATGTACAGTCCATTAAGCTATATTAAATATATCTACATTTGTACAGAAATATTTGCATTTGTACAGAAACATTTACATACTACTTTGCGCTATATGACTTCTATATAGACATAACTGTGTACACTATTTTTTTCAATAGGCATAACTATATTATGTAATTTGACTGTTTTAAGTGTATTTTTCTTGTAACTCTTTCCTATGCCAAGTTAAAACATTAAACTTTTCTGAAAGAATAAACCTAGAAATCTAAAAGAAAAAATCAAGTATGTCACACTATTGCAGAATAATAGTCAACTGGTACATTAACTAAAATTATCGTAAAAAAAAACATATATTAAATTTGCTTAGTATCAGTATACAGGTGTCTACCTAGGCCTGCAAAAGGTACAAGCATTGCACTATGGATATTGCTGACATATACCTAATATAGTATAGTTCTATAACACGTATTTCATAATTCTACTGCTGCCAAGTTAGGCTGTATTTTAAAAACTACTTTCATACAAATTTAAAATTTCAACATGTTTTACATTGTAACAATCACCACCAACTTCTTACGTATGTACAGGTAACTTAAAACAGCATGCATAGTTAAACATACACTCTTTAAGAATCTTATTAAGAAAACACAAAAACAAAACACCACACTTTTAGCACCATCAGCATAGCTTCACCTTGGTGACTCCAGCACACAAGTAAAGGCAAGCAAACATATATGAAAAATCATGGCAGTCAGGTGAAGTTCCCGATGACTGGAAAAAGGGAAATATAACCCCCATTTTCAAGAAGGGGAAAATGGATGACCCTGGGAATTACAGACCAGTCAGTCTCACCTCTGTGCCTGGCAAAAGCTTGGAGCAGATTCTCCTGGATGGCATGCTAAGGCACATGAAAAACAACAAGGTGCTTGGTGACAGCCAGCATGGCTTCACTAAGGGGAAATCCTGCCTGACCAATTTGGTGGCCTTCTATGATGGAGCTACAGAACTGATGGACAGGGGTAGAGCAGTTGATGTCATCTACCTGGACTTGTGCAAAGCATTCAACACTGTCCCACACGACATCCTTGTCTCAAAATTGGAGAGACATCAATTTGATGGATGGACCACTCGGTGGATAAAGAATTGGTTGGATGGCCGCACACAAAGAGTTGTGGTCAATGGCTCAATGTCCAGCTGGAGACCAGTAACAAGTGGTGTCCCTCAGGGATCAGTGTTGGGACCGGTCTTGTTCAACATCTTTGTCAGGGACATGGACAGTGGGATTGAGTGCACCCTCAGCAAGTTTGCTGATGACACCAAGCTGTGTGGTTCAGTTGATACGCTGGAGGGAAGGAATGCCATCCAGAGGGACCTTGACACGTTTGTGAGTGGGCTGATGCCAACCTCATGAAGTTTAACCATGACAAGTGCAAGGTCCTACACCTGGGTCAGAGCAATCCGAGGCACAGCTACAGGTTGGGCAAAGAAGAGATTCTGAGCAGCCCTGCAGAGAAGGACTTGGGGGTGTTGGTCAATGAGAAAATGAACATGAGCCGGCTTCAGTGTGCGCTCGCAGCCCAGAAAGCCAACTGTATCCTGGGCTGCAGCAAAAGGAGCATGACCAGCAGGTCAAAGGAGGTGATCCTGCCCCTCTACTCTGCTCTTGTGAGACCTCACCTGGAGTACTGTGTGCATTTCTGGTGTGCTCAACATTTTAAGGACATGGAACTGTTGGAACAAGTGCAGAGGAGGGCCACGAGGATGATCAGGGGACTGGAGCACCTCATATGAAGACAGGCTGAGAAGCCTGGAGAAGAGAAGGCTGCATGGAGACCTCATAGCAGCTTTCCAGTATCTGAAGGGGGCCTACAATGACGCTGGGGAGGGACTCTTCATTACGGACTGTAGTGATAGGACAAGGGGTAATGAGTTAAAACTTAAACAGGGGAAGTTTAGGTTAGATATAAGGAGGAAGTTCTTTACTGTGAGGGTGGTGAGGCACAGGAATGGGTTGCCCAAGGAAGTTGTGAATGCTCCATCCCTGGTGGTGTTCAAGGCCAGGCTGGACAGAGCCTTGGGCAAAATGGCCTAGGGTGAGGTGTCCCTGCCCATGGCAGGGGGGTTGGAACTAGATGATCTTAGAGTCCTTTCCAACCCTAACCATTGTATAATACTAACATGGACTAACTAACAGGCTGCAATTTCTATTTATAATCTACAAATAAATATACCCCAGAAAAAGCTGCTCTTGTTGTGCTTGTGTGCACAGGATTATTTGTATGAAAATCTGAGCCAAACTCCATCAGTTCGTAGGTAGACTGCATGAATATGAAGGATTTTAATATTTTGCTGAGAGATCACATCCATTTCATAACCTTAGCTGCTAGGCAGATGTCAGACTGTGACCACATTTTAAACTCATGCCTTGAGCTAGCAATAGTAACCACCAGTTAAATGAATAGGAGGTTCAAAGCAGCTGGTTTGTCAAGTGGAAGTTGAAACTACTGAACACGAGGACAGCGGGGAAGGAGGAACGGGGCATTTCAGCTGTTAAGCCAGGTCTGGCCTGCAGCAATCACTGCTTCAAAGCACAGCATTTTTTAGTCCTTGGTTATCCAAGTGTACTCATCTGATCTGACTGCTGCATAAATGCAAGTCAAGCAGTCTCAGCAATCCATTCACCTTTCTTTTAAAAAAGGCTGATATCTTGGCAATTAAATCATTACCCGCATTCCCTTATTTTATGGAGCTAGACCAGGATGCATATGGTATACTAAAATTTCAGTAAGCTCTGTAGTTAACAGCAAGGTTTTTTTGATTTAAAAAAAAAATCATTTTCTTTCCATTAAAAAAATAATAATTTTCTTACCACTGAGTATTAAGGGCCAATACATGTACTGTTCTATATTCCTGTCCTCCATAAAGTAACCCTCTATTTTGTTTTAAACATAATCACAAAACCAGAAGCTCTTCCTGAAGAGAAGTTGGAGGCCCTCTAAATACCAGCCAAGTTATTCCACTTGGCTAAAATCAGGATAGAGCCTGGGTTACCTGAAATACCATTTACTTCTCTATTAAGAATCTAAATGATACAGAATATTTGTGTGAACACTCACATCTATATTTTTACATGAGACAAGCATACAGTCTCTACACACACATACACCTTTCAACTCTCACCACAAATAATTTGTTATGTTAGTCCAAATGTTTATTTTGAAGATGTGGGATCCTCATGACACTGTTCAAGACAGTTTTTCTTAAACATAGTTGAGAAGACCTCAACACGGTTGAGGAGAACTCATCAAATATTTGAAAACTTTTAATTGAAAGAGCATATTTAACTTACCCGGATTATGAAAATAAAAGGTAAAATTTTGATGTATAAAGTCTTTCCTCACAACTGTATTTTTCTCTGAGACACACTGTAAATAAAATTGGATTTTACAAAGCTGGTGGTAAATTAACACTAGTGTTTCCAAACATCTAAGAATTTTATGTCCTTTTTCAACAGTATTTTTTGAAAAGAAAAAGATAATCCCAATTACAGTGGCAGTGGCACTTCAAGTAATACTGAAGGTAAAAGGATGGCAACTAATAGCTTGATGTCCAAGAACTAATCTGGTTTTCCTCCCTCATCCAAACATAAGACTAGGACATGAAATTGCAAGTTATGAAAGATTTACTATCTTTGCTAGTATTTTTTTTTAAGTTTTTTGTTTTAAGAATTTAGGGGTTTTTTAAGTTAAAGTTAACTTGACACAAAGCCTGAAGTAGTAGCTTCACATGCTATCAGGAAGGCAATGACATTTTTACATACAGCAGTTAAGATTACCATGACACAATTAACATGTCTCCATTTTTTAGGCAGCTGGTGAACTTCTTGATTTTGAGCTTATCATGTGACAGATATCTGCTCCCTACGTGTTTGGTTTTTTTGCACGAAAAAAGAGCTATCATTTTCACAGAGTTTACTTTCTAAGTGAGATGTCTTGTGCATTGCACAAGAAAATTTCAATATGCTGTCAGACCATTTATTTCTGATTATCATCCATATAATCATTTGATAAATACACTATTTTTTGTTAAATCACATTGAGAAAAATGACATGGAAGGCTTAGGAGGAAAGCACAGAAAGGTTTGTGGCAAAGGTTACTTTTAGCTGAGGCAGGCTACTGACTTACTCGAGGCTCTTCCTACAATTTACCAGGCAGGGTAAAAAAAAAAAAAAAGTTCCTTTAGGAGGCACATTAGAGAGGCTGAAATATAAATTATTACCAGGAGTATTTCCTTACCCAGTGCTAAGTACTCCTAGAGAACAAGGAGGGTCTGAAGGCATGCGGTCTACATGCACATCCACAGCCTGTGAATTGCCTCTACACAATCTGTCAAGCCCAGCTGTTGCGGTTTTTTCCATATCCTAGAACTACCTGTGCTGTCACTCATGCTATTTCTTTCATATTTAAAAAAACACTGTACAAGGAGGATTAGAGTGCTTTTGCCTCCTGAGTTCTTTTAGAACCCAGACAAGCCGGATTACATCATATGGGACTCATATTTAAAAGGGAGGGTGACTGCACTGTGGGTACGTCTACTGACAGGGTATCTCAAAGAACACTCAATCCCTGGGAAGCTACCTTGCTTCTTCCCCCCCAACAGACGACCAAGCACTAAATGCACTATCAAGCACTAAATACGTTTAAAGATGAGCCCACAGTTCCCAGCAGGCTTTCTACAGTTCTACCTAAATTATTTAACCTCTTATCTCCATAGGCAGTTCCAGAACAAGCTTCCCCTTCATATGTGCTGCACTGCTCAGCATAATAAAGTCTGGCTTAAGACCAGGCATAGTTTTTGAAGCCTTCTGTGGCAGAGATGAACAGATTTTCCTAGAATGTTATTCTGTTTGTTTCTGCTACAATAGTTACACCACTAACAGTACAAGAACAAAGAATGAATAAACCGAAATCTGAGATAACAGTGTCAATCCAACTTCATACTATCTTTACAACAAGAACCACAATTTCCAAAACAAGGATGTGAAGGAACAGCTCTAATCCAAATACAAAGATATATTAAAGTAGGGATTGATCAAGGCAGCCATAAAAAATAAAGGCTTTAACAAAAACACCCAAAACCAACAAACAGACAAAAGTTACCTTTGTCATCTGCGGAAGTCTACCATTACCTGTGACCATGTAACATTATGCTCAGCAGGGCAGTTTTTTCCAAAGTAGCAATTGCTCAGGGCCTGGCTGGACATTGGTCTGCTGGTGATGAGCATCAGTTATGGGTTTTTCCTTCCCTTCCTGCCCCTGTCTTACAGAATCTAAGAAGAGCTGCCATTGGTCTGTACAAAATCTACTGAAGGTGCATCTATAACACTTTGTTTTAACCTTTTACACTCAACAGCGATTTTAGTCATTTTGATGAACAACAGTGATTTTGATGAAGCACAGAATAATTCAAATTGTTAGGCCTTTGTTAAATTAGATAACTAACAAGAAAATTATAGAAAGTAGTGAGAACATAGAAATTACAAATGAGAGTATCAGAAGGGAAACAAAACCCTATTGTTTTGAATCTTACACTACAGGTTACAGACCACATTTTTATGGGAATTGAATTTACTCTGTGAAGGCCCTTGCATCTTCCCATTATATGTATTGATGAACAGATAAATAAATGATTAGGTAGCTAAAAGATTAAGTAAAGAGAGGAAATTTCTACTTAGAAAGCAAAGAAACTAACCATGGATTAGTGTATTCTTTTACAGTATTCTGGACACTTTAGTCCATTCTTCCCAAAACAACTATTTGTTCTCATGACACTTCAATGCCTTCACAGTTACAGGCACCCCCTTTCTGAATTTCTGTTTCCCAGTTGTTACAAAAAGAGAAGACAGAGCCTAACAAAAACCAGTATTAGTCTGGACACCAGAAGTTCAATTTCAGCCTTCCAAGTGGAAGCCTTAGATAGTTCTTAACTGCTTTAATAAAATTTAATAAATATTTTTATGAACAGAGGAAAGAAACATTGTCTGTGCTATGTCAACAATTCAACATATTCAGAGTGAACACATCACTAAAATGCTTCCTTAATAATGCTGTATGGATTTAAAAAAAAAAAAACAACTAAAAAAAACAAACTAAAAAAAACACTCAGGTCAGACATTAAATTACTACAGTTAGGACTTTACTATTTTAAAGACTGAACTTATTTAAGTCTCTCATTGCTGCCTAAGGAATAAGCTGTAACTTACAAGTTTTCTATTCCATTTGTTTTGTAACATGCCCCTTCGTATCGCCCTGAAGTATTTAGTTAGATGATTGTTTCCTGTCTGCTCTGAAAAGGACCCAATACATACCTGATGGTTCAGAAAAGCATTAGTTTTTAACCTGAAGGGTTACAGTGGCCTAGTGTGTTGTCTAAAAGGAAAGCAAATACATGCAAGTTTAGGTTGCTTACTAGAACCGGTTTTGATTAGTTTGAATTGCAATTACAGATTTAGTGCTGATGTTACATAAGAAAGATTTTCAACTAAGATTGGAGCAGACAGGGAAAAAGACACCACTATTATCCAGTGGCTTAAACAAACCAGTGACTTTGCACCTCTACTGGATTTTCCCCGAGAGATTTGCAAAACAAAATAATGTGGAAACCTTGACGCTAACATAAATTTGAGAACTTTGTTTCTGTAGGCAACAGCAATTATACCATAGCTTAATCAGTGTTAACGAGTAGAAAATTAATACATGAGCTAGACAAAAATAAGAGAAACATGGTTCTATGGATGTAGACTTCACAGAAGCCCTCTCAATGTGACATTATGCACCATGTTTCTATAAAGTCAAGATTACTCTAATTTTAATAGTGAAAGGTCCTAACACTACATGTTGTTGGAAGTTTTAATAAAAATGACTTTTTATAATAATGTTTCTGTGATCAGTCAGAAACAAACTTAGCTCAGAGGTAAAGTAGGATCTGGCCTGGTGACCAGTAAGACAGAGGAAGAGGAAACTCCTTTTGCTTGTGCTATACAAGCAAAAAACAGCTTCTCCTGAAATTCTTCAAGCCTGCTATTACAAAGGTCCTGATGTGAAGAATTTATCTCTATCAAAGACTACACAACAAGCCTATTTTCAGGAATTTAAAATCTATTTATCTAGCAAACAAACTTTCACAGAGAAACAGAGGTGATATTGACTGCATTGCTCCTCAAACCATTCAATTCTTAGATAATGATTAAATGTCATTAAACTGTACACCTGTTAGAAAATCCTCCTTCTTACATGTCTGACTGGGGTCTATTTGAGAATGAGCTTGCACAGTCATAAGTGTAAGAGAGAGATAATGTAAAAGATAAATGGAAACAAAGATATGAGTAAAATACAATATTGTAGTAGCACCTGCAGCAGTAACACATCCAAAGTAACGATATGCAACTAGAAATTACCTTTTGTGGAATGAAATTATGTTTTAGTCTGGTAATCCAATGCTACTACTCACATCTTTCTCCTGATTTTTTTTTTTTTTTCCAGAGACTACATTTAGAGATACCTATTTAACATTACTAGGCACTACACTTGTTCCAACTAACTCCTTAATACTAGACAAGATTTATCCAAAGATTTGCTGGGCCAGCAATGTTTTAAGTTGTTTTCCAGATCAAGAAAACGTATCAGCTTTTACCTAACCAAAACCAGATATACACTTCTTTTTATTGACAGCACAGTAGCTACAACATATCTGAGAGTCAGAAATACAGATCCCAGCCTTCCCCTCACCAGGGTATCTGAGAAATGAGAAAGGACACTAAGATGTGGAAGTTTACCACCTTACTTCAGGATTTTTCTCCTTATCCCTAGTCTATCTAGATTAGCTATCCTTCTGAAGTCTCTGCTTGATCAAAAGCAAGAACAACCTCCAGGAGATGCTACAAAAGCATCTGGCTTTTCTCCCTTCACACAAATTTTAAGATACAGAATATGTTAAAAATAATGCTGTAGAAACATCTTAGTTCTACTTACTTAAGGACTGTGTCATAACATTCGCCGTATTGTTACTGACACACTAGGCACATCAAAGTACTCTTTACATATTGATAGTACTTAGGATCAACATGAACCCTGCACATACCCCAGCATGATTACATTAAAGAACAGACCTCTTAGTCTCAGTTCCACTTATACTGAGTCCAACTAAAGTGTCTCTGAATGCATATAATCAAGATCATGCTTTTATTTTAAAGGGAGCCTCTACAACACACTGACATCCTATTTCAAACACAAATACCCCAGGTAAAACACAGGCATCAAAATACTTGCCTCAAATTAAATTTCAAACACAATGTCTAGAAAGTTTTGTACTTCTGAAAAAGTCTTAATATTGCTTTCTTTTGCCTTTCTTTGTTTCTTTTTAAAGATACCTCAGAATTATTACCTAATATGGTCTTTTGCAGCCACCACTACGAAGTCATGAGATGTAGCTATTACCAGAACCCAGGAATTCAGTTTAATTATATTTCACAGAAACTTCAACATCCAACTAAGTTTCTGGCTGTCTCGTACCAACAAAACCTGATTAGTTTTGAAACATCAGCTATCTTGCTAATGTTGTAACAAAATGTCACAATGCAAATGCTATGTGGCTGGGGAACCTGTAATAAGAGCACAGTGTTTGCATGCCCGGTGTGCTGCTAGACAGTTGACATTTTAGTGCTGATCAATCTTCTTTTGAAAAAAGTTGTGCTTTAACCTTTCACAGCACATTACAAATCTCAAGTGTTGCACAAAATTAGTAACTCATTTTCGCCAAGGCTTTTTCAGCTATTAAAAGTTATTTCAGCAGCACTTACACTGAAATATGCTCAATAAAAACTGAAGCAAACAATTAATATTACATTTATACCACATGAATTGTTTGCAGACAATCTATACGACAGGAGATTACATATTTCAAAACTAACAAAACAAGCAAAAATATTTTGGACATTACCAATTTTTTTTTTTTTTTTTTCAATGGGCCAATATAATATAATCACAGAGCGGTTGGAGTTGGAAGGGACCTCTAGAGATCATCTAGCCCATGCCCCCTGTCAAAGCAGAGCAGGTCACACAGAAATGTGTCCAGGCAGGTTTTGAATGTCTCCACAGAGGGAAGACTCCCCAACCTCCCTGGGCAGCCTGTTCAGTGCTCTACCACCCTCAGTGTAAAGAAGTTCTTCCTCATGTTCAGGTGGAACTTCTTGTGATTTAGTTTATGGCCATTGCTCCAGGAGGTCAAACAACTGAAAGAAGATCTATCCAGCTACTAGAAAGGAGAAAAATAATTGTTACAGCTGAACCCAGGACAGTCAGTTAATTCAAGCTGCTAAAGGACAAATCTTCCATGACGGAAGAAACAAATTAACAGTTGTAAAGAACTTCTTTTACCTACTATTTAAAGAACTTTGAAGACACTGAACTCCACTCATTTCAGTTCAGCATTCGTCAAATGCATTCAGAATAATAATTTATGTTTTCCTGAGGCATTTGCTTCTGAAAGCTTTCTTTTTGGAAATCTTTAGCTTTCATATTTACACTGAGGTATAAATAACATCTGGGTTGAAGATTAATGTTTCGTATTTCAAGCAAGACTTTTCAATAATTAAACCTTGTTTAATTTGTACGTGAAATGTTGTTGGAACTTGCATCATTATTGCTTGTCCATATACTCACTTCACTTCCATGTTAGGGTGTAAGTATGTAAATGAACTCATCTCTTGCACACTAACATAAAGATGAAGTTGCCAGTTACCAAAATGCTCATTAGATACTTTTCCCAAAAAATAGATTATTAATTTCATCTTTCTTACAAGAGGGCACAGCATCTTTCAGGTTTTAATTGTATGTAGATTGAAGTAGCCACTTAGAAAGCTACCTTGTCAGCAAAGTCCAAATCAAATAATACTGCTCCCCATAACTGTGAAAGTTCTTCAGTGATTTTATCAACCATTTCACATCAACTTGCCCTTTACCAATAGATTTCTTAACTTTTGATTTAGTCCTCTGTCTTTTTTGTATCTAATTCCAGATACCTAATAATTTTAAAACTAAGTAAATTGTGTACTGGAACACTTGTCTTCACAGCAAGCCTGGAAAATAATTTACTTTATTTCACTACCAACTTCTGATACATGTGAATATTTCTTCATTTCTTCAATACTGCTGTCTTTTAGCTGCATGAAGATCTTTTGTTTCTTTTCCAGGCATTATTCTCTGTTTTGCTATCTTTCTCCCAGGTTCACAGACTAAATATTGATTCCACTACTCCAAGGTGCTGTGGTTTAAACCCAGTCAGGCAACTCGTTCACTCACTCCCCCCCACCTTCTTTCCCTCCCCCTACTCCCAGAGGGACGGAGAGGAGAATCAAAAAAATGCAACTCCCACGGGTTGAGATAAGAACAGTTTAGTAACTAAGGTATAACACAAATCACTGCTGCTACCACCAATAATAATAATGATAAAGGAAGTAACAAGGGAAGAGAATACAACACCTCACCACCAGCCAACCGATAACTTGCCCCCCCCCCCCAGCCTGACCAAGCACCGACTGATACCTCCTCCCACCCTGCAGTCTCCCAGCCCTTCCGGGTAACTCCCAGTTACATCCTGGGCATGACGTGCTGTGGTATGGAATACCTCTTTGGTCAGTTTGGGTCAGGTGTCCTGCCTCTGCTTCCTCCCAGCTTCCCCTCTTCCCTGGAAGAGCATGAGACTCACAAAGTCCTTGGCCAAACCAAAACCTCGTTGTTATCAGCTCTGTTCCCAGGCTGAAAGTCAAACCACAGTGCTGCACCAGCTACCAAGAAGGAGAAAAACTGACTGCTACTGCTGAACCCAGGCCACAAGGTAACCTGGAATCTGTTCTTCCGTTCAATTAACTACACACTGCTGCTTTAATTAACTTGTATCAAGAAGCATTATTGGAGGGGGAGAAGGTCATCCAGACAGCAGTGATTTCCCCAACATTTTAATGTTACTATTTTGAAGCATTCTGACCCTCTTCCCTTTATTCATGAGAAGGAAATTAAGAAAACCAACATCTTTGCATAATTTGGTAGAAGTTCCCAGTCAATACCACACAAGAAGCAATCAGCTAGAAAGCATGAAAGATTCATTAGTTCTTCATTAAATACCCTCAAAGCTGCTGTCAGAAACCGTGGTAGGTTTTTTCTCAATGACAAACTTCATCAGTCTACTATTAATGTTGTATTCCAAAACTGCTTTAAGAACGACCATAACCACACTAGCAAAATTTCTCCAATGACAAAAATACAGTCAAAAAGAAAAGAAACAAGTGTCTATACAGCCACTCAAAAACCTTGATTAAAATCTCATTTTCCATAGTCATCATTACTACTACAGGGCTTCATATATTGTGTGTAGACCATCATGAAAATATTGAGTTAAAAAGCCATTATGAAGTTATTAATCTTGGCAAGCCTTATTACTAAAGCCCTATGCCATCCAAAAGGCACTGGAGTCTGTCATTGTATAGAAATCAGTTCTATTACAGAACTTCAGAGGAGATACTTAATTTTCTTAACAGGACATTACTATTAGGAATCAATTACTCAGTCCAGTTCTAGGCTCCCCAGTAGAAGAGACAGATGGAAGTGTTGGTGAGAGACCAGCATAGGGCCACAAAGGCAATTAAGTGACTGGAGCATCTCTCCTGTGAAAAAAGGCTGAGGCAACTGGCACTGTTCAGCCTGGAGAAGACTCATCAGGGATCTTACTAATGCATATAAATACCTGAAGGGAGGACAGAGATAGGCTCTCTTCACAGATCCCCAGAGAAAGGACCAGAGGCTATGGGCACAAACTGAAATACTGGACATTCCATTTGAATGTCAGGAAACACCTTTTCTCTGTGAGGGTGACTGAGCATTGGCACTGGTTGCCCAAAGAGGCTGTATTAGTCTCCCAAGGACAGATACTCAAAACCTGCCTGGACAGCAGTCCCCAGCAACCAGCTCCAGATGACCCTGCCTGATCTGTGGTGTTGGACCAGATGATCTGCACAAGTCCCTTCCAACCTCAGTCATTCTGTGATTCTGTGAAAAACTACAGGAGATCAGACAAGTTCTGCCAGTCTGCTCAGCTGCCCAAACATCAAAGATGGTAAAAAGAATTATGGTTGTTTAAAACCAAATAAAACAATATGTAATACAGACCTCTAGTACCAAGTATTTCTAAACAACTACTAACATTCTTATTTTCCATACAAGAACTTCTATTTTCTAAGCTTCCTCAAAAGTCCACATCTGCAATGTGATGAAATTTTCAAAATTACTAGTGATTAGCATTTGAACAATTCTAAGAAGATGGCTAAACTCTTTTTCAGGAGTTATAAGGATGAAATTAAGTGATATTCTAGAAAAAAAAAATCATTTTACCCTTAGATTGCTTTCAGAGAAAAGTAATTAACAAAAATCCCAATAATATTTCTTTTTCAGGACCATAATTATTTATCAAAATAAACATTGCCAAAGGCTGTGTTCCTATTCAGTCTTTAAACACTAGGGTGAAGACATTAACATCTAAGGGAAAAGAATCCTATTAGCAAAGCATTTTCTCTGTTTAATGAGCTTCTCAAATCTTCATGTACTCACTTCTTTTCCTTGAGAAAGTTACTATCCAACTTCAAATAAATTTAAGTAATCCTTGAGAATGCTATACTTGATCCTCATTAGCAACAAATATTATCACAACAGTCTGTGCGATGCCAACTCTTACTTTCAAACCTCAGACGGTGGCATTTGAAGTTCAGTGGTGTTGTGGTTTAACCCCACAACACTCAAGAAAGCTTGTGTTTCTTTCATATTAGTTACTGGAGACATTGCTGTTATCTTGTGGATCACATCTGTGGGGATCTGGCGATGTCCATATTGCCATTTTATTCCCAAAAAATGAATCTCCTGTGCAGGTCCCTTGACCTTACTCCGTTTTATGGCAAAACCGGCTTTCAGCAGGATTTGGATTATTTTCCTCGCTTTCTCAAATACTCCTTCTGCTGCGTTACTCCACATGATAATGTCATCAATGTATTGCGGGTGTTCTGGAGCTTGCCCCTGTTCCAGTGCAGTCTGGATCAGTCCATGGCAGATGGTAGGGCTATGTTTCCACCCCTGGGGCAGTCAGTTCCAAGTGTACTGGACCCTTGAACACCCCTCCAAGTAAAAGCAAACTGTGGCCTGCACTCTGCTGCCAAAGGAATTGAGAAAAAATCCATTGGCAATATCAATTGTGGCATACCACTTGGCTGCCTTTGACTCCAGTTCATATTGAAGTTATAGCATGCATGGCTAGTTCTAGCACATGCTAGTTCTAGCATGTACGGCAGCACTCAATGGTGGTGTGACTTCATTCAGGCCACGATAGTCTACTGTTAGTCTCCACTCTCCATCAGACTTTCGCACTGGCCATATGTGGCTATTAAAAGGGTGAGCAGGTGATCACTCCTTGGCTCTCCAGTCTACAGACCAGCTTATGGATGGGAATCAAGGAGTCTCAGTTGCTGAGATATTGCCATCAGTGCACTGTTGTGGTCATGATTGGCGCTTCTTGTTCTTCGACCTTCAGCAACCCCATAACAGAAGGATCCTCTGATAGACCAGGCAAGGTGGACAGCTGCTTAATTTCTTCTGTCTCCAAGGCAGCAATACTAAATGCCCATCAGTACCTTCTTGGGTCTTTGAAATGCCCTCTCATGAGATAGTCTATGCCAAGGATGCATGAAACCTCTGGACCAGTCAAAAAAGGGTGCTTTTGCCACTCCTTCCCAGTTAGGCTGATTTCAGACTCCAGTACAGTCAGCTCTTGGAATCCTCCTGTCAATCCAGAAATCAAAATGGATTCTACCCCTTGATAGCTTGATGGCACCACAGTACACTGTGCACCGGTATCTACTAGAGCCTTATACTCCCGTGGGACTGATGTGACAGGCCATCTGATCCACACAGTCCAGTAAACCTGACTGTCCCTCTCCTCCACCTGGCTGGAGACAGGGCCCCTCTAATAGCCACCGTAAGATTCTCCACTTGTTCTACAAAGGGATTACAATTCCTTTTCATAGGAGTTGGAATAAAATCAGTTCGTCCACTCCACCTGGGAAGCTACTCACCTGGAGCAGCAACTTTCTTGG
This sequence comes from Pezoporus occidentalis, assembly GCF_034315485.1. Lineage (NCBI taxonomy): Eukaryota > Metazoa > Chordata > Aves > Psittaciformes > Psittacidae > Pezoporus > Pezoporus occidentalis. The sequence continues at coordinate 1,532,373 of NW_026914829.1, forward strand.
GAGGATCATCATTGTGACTGCTGTTTTCCTTTTCAATTCATGAACCTGTCCCTTCAGAACTGAGACAGATTTTCCACTCCACTTTCTCAGGTCTTCTACATGATCCTGAAAGTAAAATCATAGAGTGGCCCGTGGCATGTACCTCCTGTATCTTCCCTCTTAAGCACCTTCTGTTAATAGCTGAGATGCAGGTCTGAGCAAGTGGGGGGCTGGATAGATCATCTCTCAATTGCTTGAACTCCTTGGATAGGACTTTTTCCACAGCTGAAATGATGGTAGGGACGAGACCGTCTTCAAACTCCCAGAGCTGACAACTCACTTCATCCGCTATAGGTACCACTGCATTCCTTCAGCTCACTGTTGCCAATGAGTTGGCGTATGATGATGGTGCATTTCATGTAAATTTCTGCCACATGGGTCATGTACATTTGACTTCATCTGGATCTATAGGTATATCCCCAGTATCCAATTTACAACAGAACATCTCTAGTTTATTCTCTCAACATGTGCTAGTGCTTGGAAATACTTGTTTTGTTGCTAAGACTGGGAAAATATCTACTAAAAATAAAAAGGTATTTGCAATACTTCTGCTCAGTTATACGTATTTCACAATATTGATTTTTGGGTGGTTTGTTTTTTTTAAAAAAAGCAAAATCAAATCTTGCCAACCTTTGAAGAGTTTTAAGCCCCAGCTTCCCGCATGTTCAAATACCAGTGATTACATTCTTATATTTACTGAATAGAGCTAAAAACATGTCAGATTCTCAAATTTTGTGCTGCTAAATACCAAAATTAATATGAGCCTACTTATCATCATTTTCAAGTATTTTACTTAATCTCAACTCTCAATTGCCAGCAACAGCAGTGACATTTCCCAAATGTTTAAATACTTTCTTTTCAAAACAGAAAAGGACATGTGCACTAAGGAAAACTACTAGCAACTCCAACAACATGCAATTTTTTATTTCCTTTTTTAAAATGTTGATTATTTACATTTGCAATTATTACAAATATTTTACTTCTGAATAAAATACACTTGGAGATTAGAACACTTCCCCCAGGACTCAAGTTCATGAAACAGAAATCCAAGCCTTCAAAAAAAACTACTTCGTTATAAAACACAGTATTGTTGCCTCAGAACTTAACTATGGAAGAAGGACCTCCATTTGACTCCCATTAAGTCCTGTGGTTTGGTGCTTTTAAGTAGATCAGAAGTGCACATAACAAGCCGCTACAGTGAAGCTGAAGTTGGTGGGCTTCAAGGCCCAGGGGTGTTTTCCTTCTCAGCCCACCACAGCCATGCTGCTTCCAGCTCCTGACCCTTGCCCCAGCCAGGAGCAAGGCTGACCATGTACCACTCAGACACAAACACTCACTGCAAACACTGCTGGCCACCAGAACACCACCACAAACACAAGAACAGTCACCACACAAAAACAACATATGCATAAACCAACTACAGAAATTGTTTAATCTGTTCATACATGCTGACTTACCTCATGCATGTGAGCCTCTCATAACCGGCCACAAACTGTGGTCTTGTCCAAGAGGCTGCCTCTCAAAAGCCCTGACTCTCCCTTTGGAAGCTGGCATGGACATCAGCCCCTCCAACCACTGACTCCCAAACCCTCTGCTCTCTCCAGGATCCTGCACCAAGACATATGGGCTCTGCCTCTCAGTCCTCTGAAGCTACCCCAGCAGCTATTGAAGTTCACTAGCACCACGCACAGAGAACAGAAAGAATCCTCAACTGGCAAAATAACTGAATAGCATTTGGTAAGACAGATTTTCTTATTAAGTTATTACTGCAGTGATAGGGCACTGGACACAATCTATTTTTCAGTACATTTCTTACGCTTCCCTTTCCTGCCTTTGGCTCTTTCGCTAAATGATCCATAACAACTTTTACACAATCCCACAAGCCCCTTCAAATATCCCATAATAAATTTGCTCTTCTTCATGAGACACATGATAACCTTGTTTTCCTCAAGGCTTTGAGTGGCTCCTTCAGTGTTCCATCAACCAATAGTCTGATAGTTTAGGTCTTTGGTATCTTCTTAATTATCTCCCATTTTTCAAAGTCTTCAAAGTCAGTGTTTAACTTATTACTTGTCCTAACTTTTGTCCCAGTTTTTCATGCTGAATAGCCATTAACCAGATAAGCTTGCATAAGGATATGTGGACTGTAAGACTACTTCCCATGTTCAACAGTTAGATGTGTTTTATCCCTTGATGTTAAACATTAACAACAACAGCAGCAATATATTTTACAGAATTAGTAAGATAGCCACTTACAGATGAGGTAAAGCAGAGAACACAATAGAAAGAAACCACAGCACAGCTCAGCCCAAACTGATAAAAAAACCTCAGTTACAGCTCTTGAAGTATTAGGACACATCTTGGGCTAACAAGAACCTTATGAGGTTCAACAAGGACTCACATTATTTATAGACATCGATAAGATCCCTCTGAGACGTGCCTTCTCCAGGCTGAACAGTCCCAGCTCACTCAGCCTTTCATAGAACAGAATAGAATCATAGAATCAGCTAAGTTGGAAAAGACCTTTAAGGTCATCAAGTCCAGCTGTTACCCCAGGACTGCCAAGACCATCACTAAACCATGTCACCAAAGGCCTCATGTGTACATTTTTTGAACACTTACAGGGATGGTGATTCCACCACTTCCCCAGGCAGCATGTTCCAATGCCTGAGCACCCCCTCTCTGAAGAAATTTTTGCTAATACCCAATCTAAACCTACCCTGACACAGCTTGAGGCTGTTACCTCTTGTCTTACCACTTGCTACCTGGGAGAACAGACTGACCCCCACGTCACCACAACCTCCTTTCAGGTGGCTGTACAGAGCGATAAGGTATCCCCTGAGCCTTCCCTTCTCCAGACTAAACTACCTCATTTCCCTCAGCTGCTCCTCGTAAGACTTATTCCCCAGACCCTTCACCAGCTTCGTTGCCCTTTTCTGGACCTGCTCCAGCACCTCAACGTCTTTCTTGCAGACATTTCCCCACAGGAGAAGTGCTCCAACCTCTTCATCATTTTAGCGGCCCTTTGCTAGACCTTCTCCAGTATGCTGATCTATCTCTTGGACTGGAGAGCCTAGAACTGGGCATGGTACTACAGGTACAGCCTCACCAATACTGAGTAGAGTGGAGGGATCACTTCCTTAACATGCTAGCAACACTCCTCCCAGCCTAGTCTTTGCCATAAGGACACACTGCTAATATTCAATTTTGCCTAGATAGAGCTTTAGTAAAGTATAAAGATGAACATCAGCTATTTTAGTTGTGCATTATGACATCCTCATCCTACATATACTCTTCTTTATAAGCCTCCTACTGGATTTACATATTTTAACAGAAAACACCTTAGATTTGAAAGCCTGTGACTTTTCAAGAAAAAGGGCAATTGCACGAAGAAGTACACAGAATAAACTCCCTTAGGTTAGCAAACACATTCCTAGCTAGAGAGTAAAGTCAATTCAGTCCTTTCCTAAGGATTAATACTATGAAAAGCATTACTTCTAATAACATCAAGACACTGAATCTTTCCATCTCTATGCCCCCTCTGGACAGTAACTAATACAGCTTCACTGACAAATATAAACTCATTTTTAACCAACACAGATCTAGAAAATCAAGAGGTAAGTAGATACCATGACAACTATTTTGTACATTTTCCCCAGAGAAAATGAAGCTAGAGTGATCCTGCTATCTACACTCATCTTTAAGTGTTAGAATTAATAACTTTTACCCGGTTTAGCCAATCTCACCATGTTTGATAGTGAAAAGAATCTGAAAGACACTCAGTCCTAACAAGTTTTATGGAAAAATATTAGGTGAGAGACACTATTATCTCTCAGAAAGCAAAACGCAAGCAAAAAAAAGAACACAAACCATACATAACAGCAGAGGCCGTACAAGGAAAATGTAGTGTATGTCAATTACAAGAGAATTTTCAGAGTTTTCCGTTTGTTAAATTGTAAATTATCCAAACAACAAAATAATCACAGGAAATGAGCCCCCCTGTTCAGATAACGATGTAATTGAAAACATTAGCAGACAAATAGAGAACAATTCACTAGTAACTGAGGGGCATCTACTACTTTGCCAGGACAGATTTCAAGAACAGAACAGGACACCAGCAAAACAACAGAGGACACTATTAGGACCATGATTCCCACCAGCCTGTATTTTTTTATGACTACTGGTCATTCGGAATAAAGTCTGAAAGCTGCATTAACTAATGTAATCTGACTTACTGTGAGATGACTAGTGAAAATAATTAGACACTGAACAAATAAATGCACATTATGACAGCAGCACAAGGGTGGAAAAAGACTATGGAGTCCAGCAACAAAAAGTGTACAAGACTGAAAGATGTAAGTGGCTGGCTGAAGCCAGCTTAACATGTAAAAGAATACCCAAACCAAATAAGTGCCAAACCAGGAATTACCACTGCATTTCAGGAGAGAAGTTACTTTATAGCAATGCCCTCAAAGTGGGCATTAAAAACAAGCTTTTAAGAAGAACATATTCTCCAAACCTTAGTCCTTGAATAGATACAGTATCCATTTTCCAAAGCAAGAACAACAAACATATTGTTAGGCAAAACCTGTGAGTAAATATTCATTGTATTACTCTAGCATTCTTCAAACTACAGACCATGATCCACGGGGAGCCATGAAAATATTCAGTGGGTATTGGCCAAGCAACTGATGGCAATAGACAGCAGAAGTTTGGTTCTGCCTGAATTACAGCTGTTCACCACCCTTGAGGCAGAGGAATAGAGGATGTAATTACTATTGGCAGAGGATCAGAGGCTCTAATTACTAGTTCAAGTACTTATATTAGCCAAGGAACTCTTGCTAGCATCAAATCTGTTTTGCCATGGCAGCTGAGTAACTTAGAGCCCTGAAGGACCTAAGCTGCTCACAACTACTTGTAGCATGCTCTCATGACAGAAAATAACCCATGTAGAGGCAGACTACAGAAAGTACATTAAAAGCTACTTTCTACACAGTTCAGCAAAGCCACTGTTAAAATATAGTAAAAAAAAAAAAAAAATCATGTCTATTCACAATTAAAAGTTAGAAGTGACTAGACCCAAATATGGATCAGTCTTGTTCTCGGTAGTTCAGCAACAAAACAATAGCAAATAATCATAAATAATCACTTGTCAGTGACAGTCAACTTACTGATACCCATTAAATACTTTCTCAGTTCCTGAAACATGCTGATGACAAGGCCTACCAAGCATACCTCCTGCAGCACTCAACATACTCCATCATCTCTACGACTACAAAAACCAGACTCCAAATTGTCACAGTTCTGACACTTTAATTTCACTTTTTACAACATTTTCTCTAATGGTTACTCAAAATCATGTGTAATGCCACTCTCCATTTTGTGTAAGAACATTAGCTTCTTTCGACACTAACATGTGACCTCATCAAGACTAAGTCTATACAGACTATTCAAGCAGAAGAGAAATTATAAAGGAAAATCAGGCTACTGAGGCTGGGAAAATAAAGTTGTTTTCCAATATGTACAAGAGACAATGGAAGAGATTAGGAGACAATGGAAAACAGAATCACAATCATCTCATAGCCCATATACAACATTGTTTTAGAAAGCAAGTTTAATGTGGAATTATTTGTCTAAAAGATTATCTCTGCTTTTTAATTTCAACTCAGTAAATCAAAACACAAGGGCACATGCTAACTTTTATATGATTATTTACTTCAAACTTTATGTGCCAAATGACTTTAATAAGTAACAGATGAAAACTGTATATTGTCCAAGCCTGCTTGGAAGTATCAACTGGAAAATAAGACTTTGACTACATTTGTCCAACACTAACTCTTCAGATGATTCCAGTATACACTATAAGCACATACAGTATACACTATGCGCAGGACAAAAACAAAGAAGCGTGGATGAACTTGTAACATCTTTACATTCTTACAACACACTTGGGCCAGAAAGCCAAATAACAACAGCACCTTGGGCAACAATAACAAGTGGATTTTAGATATGGGAAAGGTCAAAGAGATAACATCACCAATGGGGCCACTGACAGTTTATACTATCTGCCAAAACTAGGAAACAATAAATAAGTGAAAACTAATAGCCCTGGGTGACACATCCGTGATCATCCAACATTGCAAAAGGCTGAGCCCAAAGGGGAAGCAGTATGCATGGAAGCCAGGCCATCAGCCAAGTCCTGAACCCCTTGATCAGCTGGAGTATGCTGCTCAGAGCACACAGCACCAGTCAACAGCTTTGCAAGAGGAGAAGATGACTTGTTTGATGTGATTCTGTATTCTTCGCAGAATGTGAGAGTGGGTCATAAAATAGAAACCCTAAAACAGCTTGGTGGGTGGACCTTGGCTAAGCGCCAACTCCCATCCAGTCATTTACATACCCTACTTCCTCAACAGGAGGGTGGCAGAAAATAGATCAAAAACCTCATGGATTACTTACCAATTACTGTTACTGACAAAACAGACTCAATCCGGGGACAGGTGATTTAATGTATTGACAATTAAAATTGATCTCAATGGTGAGAAACAAAAGACAGCCCAAAACACCTTTCCATGCCCTCCCCCCCCCGCTTTTTCCGAGGCTCAACTTCACCCCTGTATTCCCAGTTTCTTTATCCAGCCCTGCCAAGTGGTGCACAGTGGATGGAAAATGAAGAGAGTAAGTCAGAATCAGTGTGCAATGTTGTATTTAAGAAATTGCAATGTTTTTAACTATATATAGTTAAATATATGTATTTATATATTATAAATATATTTATAAATATATTTAAAATATAATAAATATAAATATATATATATTTATAAATATATATATATAACTCAAAAAAGCATATTAATGGTATGCTGCCATGAAACAGAACATGCAAGGTCCTCCATCAGGGCTTCTGGGTATAAACAGAGAGGTGATAGAAAACAAGTAATACAAACTAATTAGTAAACCCTAGAGACAACAAAATTTATATTTATATATATACTCTTCATAAAACATTGTTTAACTCAAATATTGCATTTAAAAACCTAGCAAGTTTTTAAGGTAGAGATTTAAGATTCAGGTAAGACATAAACATGTCTTATAAATAGAAGGTTTAACTTTTGCATATTACCAAATACTCAGAAACAAGAATCTGCTAATTCTCACATCATTTTTCAGTAACAATGCAACTGTTTTTTACATATCCCTAATGGCTAACCAAGTACACTTAAGAAACACACCACCCCCCCAGAAAAGAAACTGGAATCTCTATCAAAATCCTATAATATTTGTTTCATATATTCAGCTTGTGTTTTTAATGTTCCTTATGTGCCTCAAAGAATTTTTAATTACTTAGTTGATATAAGGAAGACTGGGTAAGTACCTCCCTTTTGAGAAAAGTACTCAGGACTAACAGGTAAGCAAACAGAAATTTAAACCATTCTACCATTCATCTTGTTCATTAGTGAGGCACATCTTGTTTTAGCAATGACACATTCAGAATTTCATTATTCAAACACTAAATGAATCTGCCTTCTCCACAACAACTGTCTGATGACAGCAGCAATGAGTATCCTCAACTTTAATTAAATAGTAAATTCAGTGAAACACTGACAGTTTTATTTTCCTTTCCTAAAATGTTCTCTTGATTCAAGTTTCAGATAATGAAAAAATGCCTGAACATACACATTTAAATATATATAACTTACAGTACTCTTTTAGTTAGTGATTACAAGCATTTAAATGCATGTAAGGTACATCAACGAATACCAATTAACTTTTTTTTTCCGGGGGGCGGGGGGGGGGGGTGTGTAATTATTAGGACTAGCTTTAACTCATAAAATGCAAGTTCTAGGGTTGGTTCAGAATCACTCTGTATGCCAGAGACCTTTCACTCCCTCTTGCAGATAAATGAAATTTAACTTTCTAATAACAAATAATTAAGTAAGCATATCTGACACTGCCCTTCTTCAATAAAGACTTGCAGCTTTATGGGTCAGCATAAGGCATGAAAATACCCTTTCAGGTGCTCAAAATATCTTCAGATACCTTGTTTTTAGAAACAGATGCCTGCTTCTAAAGAGCAGGTCCATGTGGGGCCTTCTAATTTAAAGCTGCGTAACTGGATCATAAGCAGAGTTGATTAAACTGTATTTTCAATTCAATGTAGTACACAAGTATATACAGCACACCGCTATTCTGATTCAAACTTCATGAACAAGGTTTATAAATACAAGTAGCTAACTGCAAGACAAAGACAACTTTTATCACTGAGGTATCACCAACATCTTATGGTTAGCATTTATAAAGTCAGATACGTACTACTGAGGAAGTACTTCTCCTCTTATTTTTTTTATTACTTTGAGAAAGACCATTGCAAAACTACAGGAGGAAACTTTGTTTCAGGAGGGAAACAGCAAAACTGAGCTATACAAGTGCTGCTTACAGACAAATTATGTCAGATAACATGTCAAATATTTTTCAAGGCTAATTTATTACTTTACATGCCACAAGAGCAGACAACTGCAGAAACAGATGAACACATTTCCAATCTGATGTATTTTGTTACTCAAGTCTCTATTTCAATGGTTTACCAGCTGGAACATCAACAGCAACACAGTTTCAGCCCATTCCTGATGGGCAAAACAACCTGATTTTATATTGCCCCTTAAATAAGGTAGACCTGAGCTGAATTAGAAGCAAATCAACTACATTTGCAGTATATTCAAATTCACACGCAGTAAGGCCATACAATGTAGAATCATGTTCCAAACTCACTAGCCTCCGTGTGTGCTAGACCTGCATAGCCATCACTCCAGATGCCACCACAAATCCGAGGGACAAAATCATTACATTAGCATGGAACTGCATCTATTACTACTTTCATCCAGTTCTCAGCTATCAGTCACAGCATGACATAACACAGATATGGAGCTGAAGGTAACAGAGCCACATGTAGCTAATTCTGTTATCTCCGCAATAAGCTGCACAGTTACCACCGAAGCATAACCTTTTTTTTTTTTTTTTCAAGGCTGTGGCTCTACCAAGAGTAAGCAGTGTGGTTCATTTGTTTATTTTTACTGTAGATCTCCTTAGCAGACTTGTGCTTGGGATTTTTTTTAAGCCTGCTGCAGAACTGGATTTGCTGCAGCAATGACTTGGACAACGTGAGGCTGGGGAAGGCCACTGTAACAAGTAATCTGTCTTGTTGGCTTTGCTTTTATGCCTGCTGCTAAGAAGACATAGGAGCTACATATTGTGACTGAAAAGGGAAGTTAACAGAAAAGCCAATTACATTAAAATTAAGCAAATTCAAATAAAACTTCTAACCCTGATCAAGTGGTACATATAGTTACATCATATTCTTGCATATGTGTCCAGGTATAGAGCAAGGAATGATGACCTTAGCATTATGCAATTATTTTGAACGGTGAAACCTAGAGTTGCATACAAGTAAGTACATCCACATTGAATATTGAACTACCTTTGCACAGGGGTTTGGAGGGCTCATTAAAAGATCTTTAAACTAGATTTGAAGGGGGAAAGGGCTAAAACCAGGCTCACTAGAGATAAGCCTGGAGGCAGCAAGCCAGTGTTTGAGGAACAGTGTGCTAGTAAAGTCATTCAGTCCACTGTCTCAGTGGAGGTAGGGGATGGAGAAACATGCAGCAGCAAAGACACAAGGGTTATTGATGTGTTTGAAACCCTGGAAGCACCTGATCTTGGTCATGTAGGAATTAGGGCTTCTTCCCAAAAAAAAGGTAGGGGCCCAACTGAAGTGCATCTACACCAATGCATACAGCACAGGCAGCAAACAGAAGGAGCTGGAAGTCGCTGCACAGCAGGAAAGCCACAATATGGTTGCCATTGTGGAAACATGGTGGGATGACTCCATGACTGTGGAGCTTCATGGCAAGTTTTCTCTTTTGTACATTAAAAGATGAGAGTGTGCAAGACACCCCCCCACCCCACACTCATCTGCCAGGAAACAGGTAGCTGATAGGGATGAGAAGGATACATAAACACCTCTCAGTTGCTGTTTCTGAAAGACATGGATGGATTTGCACTTGATAATGAGGACTCCTGCTCCAACAAAACACCAAAACAAAATCAGTGTGACAAGTAAAGCATCTCCAAAGAACATCTAGTCTTGAGAGATCTAGATAAGGGGCAAGATTTGTAAATTTCTTTCTTCCTTCAATGAAAACACAGGGCTTGAGGCCATCCCACCAGCTGTCAGCATGACCTAGTATAATACAGTTAAAATGTAAGACCTTTTGCAAACTCTTACATGTACGATCCTTTCTTCCTTTCCTGATGATTCCATGATGGGTTGAAGATAGGGGTCTGTGAGTTTGAATGGTATATCCTCTCCTTGAAAACCTTCTGTTATTACCTGAAATATGCCTTTTCTATAAGAAAACTGACATGCAGTGTACAGCTGTGCTGACAAGAATAAAAAAATCTGAGACAGGAAACAGTACCATTGTGACTCCAGAGCATCAGGAAGGACTGTGCTCTTCATCCACTATCAAATGCAGGGCATCCCTCTAAACATCCAACTAGTAAAATGGTATCTGCAGAGATCCAATAAGCAGTATTTGCATTAAAAAAAAAATAATAATTCCCACATACACACAGATCTTAAATCATTTGAAGATGGTCTAGAATACTCTGATTAAGATCAGGTGTGATGAATATAACCATGTTAAGACCAAGAACAAACCTCTTAACACAGGGATGACTCTTACAGTCAGATGTACACTAACGATCCATCTGCAGTATTCCAGGTTACAGAAGACCTGAGAGAACCCGAAAAGATGCTGGAAGAAAATGCCCAAGTAATAACTTAAAGCTGAAAAGACATGAGAACAGAAGCAGAGTTTTCAAAATGAGTGACTAGCTAGTTGATTAATAACAGTTTTCTGGTTTATGGATAAGTCCAAAAAGCATTATTTTCCAAGATCAGCATTAGTTGGTAAAAAAAAAGTATTCTGAGAGAAAGAACCACTGATCCTCTGAGGACGATAAAAAGCTTTTAACTTATATTATTTAAAAAAAAAACGAACAACAAGTGCCCATTTAAGAAGAATACAATTGACGTCAGGAACAAGATTAACTTAAGATCTAAGGAGAAAAAACAAGACCAGGAACTGCCATAAAAATCACTGCTAAGCAGTCTAAACAACAATTAAGAGAAAAACATAATTGCTATTTATGGGCAAATACTCTGTTCAGTTGATGCTGACTTTCATGGAATTAAGCCTAATGCCTCAAAGATTAACCTATATACCCATAGCACCATGGCCAAAACATAATAGTAGCTTAGACACTGAAAACTTTCAATGCACCAGGTGATATCCACTCCATGAGATTAAAAAACAAAATGAGCTACACATCACCAATACATAAAAGCCTAGTAACTATGAATGACATATGCAAGCAGACTCATGAGGCTACTGTTAAGACATCATCAGAATTTTTAAATGTTGATAATTTCTTAACTTTTGCTTATCAGTTCATACTGACAGATACAGGGAAATTAATCACAGAACTAAAAATTAATGACATTTAGCAAAAGACTTATTTGCATTTGGTGTACATCAACAGAATAAAATCCACTTCATTTACATACATTCTGCATTAGACCAAAGATAACACATTTTTCTTTAGAGTTAAGAACTCAATCCCATGTCTTCATCTCCTCCTTAAAGGAATACCACTGCTGTACAAAACAGCTGCATTTCAGGCACAGGTCTCCTGCGTTACCTGTTCAACACTCTTGCAATACCCTCTGATGGCCAAGGCCAGAAGGTGCAACTATAACCTCACAGCCCGGTTAAGCATAAAATCATACAATCACAGAATAGTTAGGGTTGGAAAGGACCTTATGATCATCAAGTTCCAACCCCCCCCCGCCATGGGCAGGGACACCTCACATTAAACCATGTCACCCAAGGCTCTGTCCAACCTGGCCTTGAACACTTCCAGGAATGGAGCATTCACAATTTCCCTGGGCAATCCATTCTTGTGCCTCACCACCCTTATAGTAAAGAACTTCTTCCTTATATCCAGCCTAAACTTCTCCTGTTTAAGTTTTAACCCATTACCTCTTGTCCTATCACTACAGTCCCTAATGAAGAGTCCCTCCCCAGCATCCTTATGGGCCCCCTTCAGATACTGGACACAAACGCTGTAACCATCATGTGTCAGTCAAGAACTGCAAGAAAAATGCATTGACAGTTTGATTGTGAGAATAGATGCAACAGTAAGCCTGAATTTTCTCCCCAACCTCACCCCATTAACTGTGTGCTGACCAGAACTCTCACCACAGCTTACAAAGAGTCAGCTTATGAAACACAAAGTTCATCAAGTTGCTCCACTCCAAAACTCTGCAAGCAAAATGTCCAATTAAACTGCATGACATAAGATATGGAGCTGCAGTGACCTGGACAGAAAGCTCACACATAAACATTTATCTTTTAGTATTTTGTCTGGGGTTGTTTTTATCAAAACGAAAGGCTCCTTGAATTCAAGCCCATCACACAAATCATTGCTTTCACAGAGCTTACTTTAAAAAGCTGAATAAACACTTCAGACAAAAAAGAATTTTAAATTTAACTTAAAAATTGATGGAATTACCCAAAAATATTTTGCATTTTCCACTCTCTGCATTTTGAATCCTGCAAATATAGAAAACTTCTGCTGCAGCCCAATTATGCAGTCAATGAAGTAGAATTGCTGCACCATTTCCAAGTGATACTAGAAGTGCAGAGTTTAATTACGTTTACTGTGACAGGACACAGTAAACAAAAAAAGGGATATTACATACTGCCGTTTCAAATTTCCAAAAGTAAATAGAAATAAATTAGATCTTAAGTGTTTTAGCTTCAAAGACTACCGCTACAAATTAGACAAATGCAAGTTAGAGAGCAATTCTACCCTCTACATTTTCTGCTCATCTTTACTGAAAAGGTTTCCAGACATTTATGCGTTATGACGATTATTCAAAGAAGTGAAGAACTACTAAATAGCATTACTAAGTGACCTACCGAAAAATCTCCTCTCATGCAAGTCCGTGGAACCTGATGGGACATACCTCAGGGTGCTGAGAGAACTGACATTATGAGCCTGCTCTCCATAACAGCTGAAAAGCCACTGCAATCAAGACAGGCTCCTGAGGACGTGAAGGCAACTCTTCCACGCATCTCCTGACAGAGCAATAGGAATGACTGGGGAACAGCAGGCCAGTCAGCCTTACTTCAGACCCTGGGAATGCCAGAGCAAGTCTTCTTGGAATGCACTTCTGAGCACACAATGGACAAGGTCATCAGGAACAGACACAGGGATTTACCAAAGGTAAATAATTTGTATTACTATTTATTTTTTACTAACCTGGCTACCTTCTGAGACAAAATGAGTAGCTCTGTCACTAAAGAGCAGTGGATGTCCTCTGAATTGGCTTTAACAAGGCTTTTTTAAGCTGCAACTTTATAGTCCAGGTAAGTTGACTACTAGGTGCGTGAAAAGTTGTTGTATCACTGTAGTGACCCTAATCAAAAGATCATTACACAGCATGGAGTTAGGATTCCCTGAACAGTGAGCCTGAGTAGGGTCAAACCTGGGCATGGGTAACTTGGCCTTCAGTACTATCCTGTCTCTCATATACTATCTCCAGTAAACAGCATTTTAAGCAACATTTTACTGAGTCTGACGGCCTGTCTTACTGAGACAAAAACAAACCAGCAGCTGCTGATGAAAACAAGTCATCATGCTCCAAGGGTAGCAGTAATGTTTTATATACTACCTGAAGACCAGCTATATGTGCAGTTCCTCAAGTGCCTATCCTAAGAGCTATGCTGTTTCATATCTTTACCAATTACCTAGAGGAGACAAAATGTCTCTTGATCAGGTTCATAAACACATAAAAAACAGTTTAGGGAAACCTGACATTCAGGGAGATCTAAACAGGGTGGAGGACTGAGCTAACTAGAACCTCATGAAATTCATCAATCACAACTGAGAAGTCCTGTACCAATGATAAAACCTTGCACCACCACTGTATGGTGTCTAACTTGCTGGAGAAAAAGCTCTTCTGGAGAAGACCCGAAGATCTGGTAAACAGTAGGCTCAACTTTGTCAAGAAAGGCAGTAAACGTAGAAGGCAGAATTCTACTACACTTAACCCAGTTTATCAACATCTTTCTTGTAGTAGGAGCCTCCTGAGTATTCTAGATGTGGTCTAATGAGTGCCAAGTAAAGGGGGGGGGGGTCTCCTCCCTCTACCTACATACTGTGCTTCTGTTGATACAGCCCAAGATACTGTCGACCTCTGCTGCCAGAGCATTCTGCTGGCTCATGTGGAGGCTATTGTTTGCTTAGATGTGAACTACACTTAATCCAAACGGTAATGCTTATACTGAAAGAAACAGGATCACACAAATACAAGTTGTATCATAAAACTCAGATACACAACCCCAATGCGGTTGCTTTCTCTATGCCACTAGGTGGCTGAAGGAACATACATAAGCAGCCAGGGAAGCTCTTGGTGACTGCGACGTAGATTTCAATGGTGCTACCCAATATTCACAAGAAAACCTAAAGAAAAAAACTGAATAACTAATCCTGGCCCTGGCGCAATCACCTGTTAGAGGAGAGCATGCTATCTTCTGCTATATAAAGCAGTAAATTTCTATGCTGAACTGGATCTTTAAAAAAAATAAACACACACCACCACATACAACACGCAGACACAAGCAAAAGCTGCTTCTTTTCCCGGGAGATTTCTCTGTGGCTTCTGTACACTGTCACAAAGGCATAAAGGTTATGCAAAAAAGATACTGAAAGAAAATGGATTTCTTTTTCAAAATATACCCTCCTATTATTCATAATAGCATTGATGCCTGAGGCATGGAAAGCCTTCCACCTGAAAGAAGTGCTCACAATGACACCCGCACAGCTTCTGCACAGAGGTGCTAGCACTGCTGGCAGAGCACCCTGCACAGGGCAGGTCAGGAACTTTCATTCACTACGCCACAGCTCCTTTTTAATGCTTCAGCAGTAAAGCACAGATTTATACTCAGGCATTGCCTGATGTATTGTTCTTTGCATCAACAGAATTGACATAACCCCACACCTGCTCATGAAACAATCCAGCTCTCTAAAGAGAAAAGTGGACTAGGCTGTGGACTTCACAAGAATTACCCATTATATTTGAACTGTAATAAATTCCCCAAGGTCACAGATCACTCTCTGCATAATGAGATCTTACTCTTTAGCCTACATCCTTTGTCACATTTTGTTTTACCTCTACGTTCATGCAATGTGAGATATCACCAACTCTCATTGAGAAGTTGGTATTTGCTCTCTGTCACTGAACGGTGTAATGCGATTTCCCGAGGTGAGCAGCTCCAAACAGGGCGCCTGCAACCCCGGAGAGAGGGGAAACCCCGCGTCCAGGAGCCTCAGCTCTGACCGGCGAGAGTCACCGAGAGAGCCCCGAACCCTCGCCGGACCCTGCCCAGGAGCCAGCAGCTCCGCTGAGGCGAGCACGGACTCACAGGAGGTGAGTGAGGCCGGAGGGACGGCCCCGCCCTGAGCTGGTAAAACCCGCCCTCGGGAGAGCGGGAACAGCGCGCCGATGCAGTCCGGCCGCGCAGCGGGTAGTGAGCGGCATAGGGAGCGCTCGCCTCAGGGCCGCTGCCCGCTCTGGGAGCTCTGCTCTGGCTGCTCCGGAGGTGGCACCGACGGCACCAGACAGAGCCGATGAGAAGGGAGGCTGCAGTGCAGAGCTCGGGGTGTAGAGAGTGCCTGCACTGGTCTGGTGAGGGGAGGGTGCACAACGGGCAGGGCTGCACTCGGTGTTCCCTGGTGGAGGTGTTCCTGCAGCAGGTGGCTGAGCTGCGGGATGCTGTCAGTAGCTGAAAGATGTCAGGAGAGCTGAGGAAGCAGCACTCCTTGCTCCAGGCCCAACCTGTGCAGAGTCCTCAAGCGTCCACCATAGCTCATGCAGGAAAGGAGGAGGGCATTAACGCAGGACGCTGGAAGCTACTAACAAACCCACAACAAAACAAGGAGGAAGAGCACAATTAAAAGCAAGGGGCTTCCTCGAAAATCCAACGTCCCCAGCCAGAGCCTCGTTGCAGTTCTGCAGGGGGCAACGAGGAAAATGCACACCGCACCAAATGAACAACCAGCTGATGCACCTGTAAAGAGGATCACTACTGGTGCCGCCAAGGAAAAGTGGCGGGTCACAGTAGCAGTTGACTGTACTTTGAAAGGCACAGAGGCACCCATCTGTCAGCCTGACCCTGTCTCAAGGGAGGTATGCTGCCTACCAGGAACTCAGATCAGGGATGTTGCTGAGAGGCTGCCTGCTCTAGTAAGTCCCACTATTACCCACTTCTAGTGGTCCATCTGGATGCTAGCAATACAGATAGCAGTAGCCTGGAGAACATTAAGAAGGACTACAGAGCCCTGGGAGAGGTGGTTAGGGGCTCTGGGGCTCAGTCTTTTCATCAATCCTCCAGGATAAAGGGGAGGACCTTAAAAAGGCTGGGTGGATCAGGGCAATCCCAGTCACAGCTACAGGGTGGGCAGAGAAGAGATTCAGAGCAGCTGTGTAATGTGTGGGGTTTGTTCATCAAGAAGTTTGGGGGGAGGGAGGCTCTCTGTGGCTGTCGTTATGTGGAACCATATTCCTTTTTGTGTTGTAATTGTTGTGCTCCGTAAGTTATGGGGGGGAGGTCAGTTGTATTATTGCACAGGATTGTGAGGGAGAAAAGAGGGGGGTTGGGTGGCTCGAAGTTGTGTCTTATTGCAACGTTTGAGGGGTGGGGGTTGCGATGGTGAGGAGGCTGGTAGTGGACGCTTCTCGAAGCCTCTGGGAGCTTCTCGAAACTTCTCGACGATGAGACCCCTCCAACAAAGGGAACCAATGGGGAAGAGCCATGTCAACATCTGAGTGAGGAGAGGTGGAAGGATTGGCTGGGGCCTTGAACCGAAAAGTATAAAGGACCACCTCCCAGAGACCGTGTGTGCGTCTTGGGCGGAGCGGAGGACACCCCGGCGCACCCAGCGCTGTTTTATCTGCTATCGCTTACTCAAGTTCAATAAAATTTATACTTTAAACCGAAATTGGCTATATCATTGACAACAGCTGTGTGGAAAAGGACTTGGGGGTGTTGATCAACAAGAAAATGAACATGAGCCCGCTTCAGTGTGTACTCGCAGCCCAGAAAGCCAGCCATATCCTGGGCTGCATCAAAAGGAGCGTGACCAGCAGGTCGAAGGAGGTGATCCTGCCCCTCTGCTCTGCTCTTGTGAGACCTCACCTGCAGTATTGTGTGCAGTTCTGGTGTGCTCAACATAAAAAGGACATGGAACTGTTGGAACAAGTCCAAAGGAGGGCCACGAGGATGATCGGGGGCTGGAGCATCTCCCGTATGAAGATGGGCTGAGAGAGTCAGGGCTGTTCAGCCTGGAGAAGAGAAGGCTGCATGGAGACCTCATAGCAGCCTTCCAGTATCTAAGGGTGCCTACAAGGGTGCTATGATTCTATGGCTGGTATTCTACAATCGTGCCTGGAGACTCAACTCTCCCAAAAACTACTTTAAAAGCTTGTCAGTTGGAATAAGAATCAATTCATAGTTTTATTCATTCACTTTGACAACTGCTGGTTTTTTTCACTTTTTAAAGAAGTAATTCAACCTTCTCATGTACTCCAAAAATGATTCTTCTGGTTCGCAGTTCTGGTTTAAAGCAAGGGTGGGGGAGTGTTGGGATTTGCAAATTTTTTATTTTTATTGTCTACAAATCAAAGGGATGGAGAGGGGAAAAAAAAAAAACACGCAACAAACCCACAAATCCTTCAGGATTAACAAAGCTGGTAACAGAGCAACCTTCACCTCATTTTGGCAGCATAAGTAGGAAAACAACAGGGAAAATTCATGGGGTTTTCTATTACTTAAAAAGTTCTAAGCACTACATCCAAATTTAATCCATTTCTTTCCTATGTACATATATAAACAAAGGCTGTAGTCATTAATAAACCATGTCATTTTGCTTAACTCACAACAGATAAAAATCCAACCCTTTCCTTTCTGATATTTGTTCAAGAATACAGATTATTTAATTAAACATCATTTCTTACAAACAGAAACATCCTAGTATTTACATGAATTTGTTTACAAAAATACAGGAAAAAATATAGCTAAAAAGCTCTTTCACAAGCAACATGTAAATTGAAGATCTATATCTTCACCAGTCTGTTCTTCCCTGATACTTCATCTCATTTTCTGCCTTTCTACAACTCAGACACTGAACAGTATCCTTTCCAAATCTACAGAGCACATAAAAGCTTTTACAAAATTTCACTTATATGTGGAAACTCTCCTGTGACTCTGGGTGCTGAATAAATCCATTGTTGTCTTTCAAAATCCATTTTCACTACAAAACATCTGTACTGCAGTACACTTTCATGCCCACTCCCTCAGGCAGATGAGCCAATACAAAACATTTACATGTATACTTAACCTTGACAGATTAGCAAACATACCTAACTCATGCAGAAGCTATGGAAAACCTCTCCTGGTCTTCTATTTCAGAGGAATAGAAGAACCAAAAAGAATAACAAAATCCAGCCCAGCTAAAGTCACACAGATGTGCCTACTAATGTAAATATTATTGCTACAAAACCACCTCCTCCTTACACACGTCAAGAGAAAAGAAAACACTTCAGACAAAGACATTTCAGGTCAGAACAATGTCAAAGTGCTCCACATGAAGTTACTATGATCTTTTGGGACTCCCCTGCTTCTAAGTATAGGCAGGCTTGAAACGCTGACAGATTAAGGGAAACATATAAAGGCGGAACACAGCGGCACAAGGCCTCTCTTAAGAAAAGCTCACTCAGTAATATTTGTGCATCCAACTTTCAATTCATACCTTTCTTCAAGCTGAACAGATCTCATGAGAAAACTGGATATACAGATATAAAATACAGTACACCTCCTGTGGAAATGCAAGGCTACACTCCTCAATAAGGAGTGGAAAATTAACTAGAAAATATGCTCCCTAGTGAGAGGCAGCTTGCACTGGTAGCTCAGTATTTCCCTTTAGGTCAGAAATTCAGGAATTTAGCAAAAAATGTTTGGGAGTGAACTACAAAATAACATGATATAATCCACAGCAGTATAACCAAAAGAAGCCTCAACCAACCAACCACCCCCAAAAAACCCACAGCTTTCACAGTCTGTGTCCAGTACCCAAGAGAAACTTAACAAGTAAAGCGCTGAAGGGGCTGTCAGTTGAGCATAAGACACCCACCAATTACCCAATTCTTAAATGCATCCCTGCAGTAAAGATACTCAGGGACAAACCAGTACCCTCCTCAGGCAGGTAAGTTGCTAGCCTCTAGGAGAAAAGGAAGTGAAGATCCAGTAGGAACTTGGCAGCAACATACAGGCACTTCAGAGGCACCTGATGATCTCCTGGAGGCAAGTCATTGTTCAAGTAAGGATCTGCTTCTTCACAAGCCAGAGGTATGACATGAAGCCACAGCTGGGAAGTGAGTGGGCCAGGTTGTACACCAACAGGCCCAACACTATTAGAGCCAAGTTTAACTATCCTAGCTGTGTATTTGCAGGCTGATTATATCACGTTTCAAGATTTCAGGAAGACAGAACCCCAGCAATTTCAGTGACAGCCTGTACAGACTGCTCATAAGATGCCAGAGTATGTTTAATTATAAAGATTCTGCTCAACTCCACTGCCTCTGACACATACCTTGCTCTCCTATTACCAGGAAAAAATATTCTGACAAATAATCTTTGTTTATAAGAACCACAAAAAATTACCACTTCCTCTCTAGCATAAAAATGCAGATTAGCAATTAATTGCAGAAGAAATACATTAACAGATGAGATTCCCTTTGGGAAATTGCAGTAAAATGGAAGGCTATACAATGAGACCACCCAGAAAACAACTGCTGCAACAGCAACAGTGACCAGCATTTCTAAAAATACTCACTTCATCTATATTTAAAACAGTTTAAAAAATAACTATCCAGTATGACAAAAAAAAAACCAAAATAATGTACTGCTACAGTTTTTCTTAAAAGAGTTCAAACTAGTTGTGTAACCAGTAAAATTAATGTGGGTTTTTTTTATAAACTAGTCTTACAGCAGAATTTCTTTTAAACATATCTTGGCAAAGGCATTTCTGAGATGAGACTTGAACATAATTTATTCTTACACATACTGCTTAAAGAAGTGTTCCAACCTCTATAAAGATTCTATACATTAATTAACCAAGTGTCATCTGATATGACTATCAGTTGTCCAGTTTATTTCATGTCTGACTTTGAGCTACTGATAGTCATTTCCCATTTCTCTTTCTGATGGAAAAAAACAGATCTTTATCATTAGCAGGAATGGGAAAAACATGTTAACATCACATATGCGATATCATAAAACTCTACTCAGGAGAACAGCAATTCTCCAGATTTCACAGAGAAATGGGAAAAAAAAATGATGTAATTGTAAGGGTGGTCATCACAGTTTTTAGTGATTCAGACTATTTCTTTTTGCCTGCTACATAAATTTGCATTAAGCATTTCTGTTGTTAATCCAAATTCTTAATTCAACCTGTAATTGTAACTTAAGACACTACAGCTCAATTTAGGTCTCAAAATAACTTGCATGACTCCATTTTATTCTTGAATGCTTAATCTTATGCTGCTCTACACACTACTTTCAATGGCTACAAACCTATTGATTCCATTGTGACTACTCACAACAGCAAGTCTGTCCTGGGTTCAGCAGTAGCAGTCATGTTTCTCCTTGTTGGTAGCTGGTGCAGTGCAGTGTTTTGACTTTCAGCCTGCGAACAGAGCTGATAACAATGATGTTTTGGTTTGGCCAAGGACTTTGTGAGCCTCATGCTCTGCCAGGGAGGAGGGGAAGCTGGGAGGAAGCAGAGACAGGACACCTGACCCAGACTGACCAAAGAGGTACTCCATAACACAGCACGTCATGCCCAGGATGTAACTGGGAGTTAGCCGGAAGGGCTGGGGGACTGCAGGGTTGGAGGAGGCATCAGTCAGAGCTTGGTCGGGCTGAGGGGGGGCAAGTTATCAGTCGGCTGGTGGTGAGGTGATGTATTCTCTTCCCTTGTTATTTCCTTTATCATTATTATCATTGGTGGTAGCAGTAGTGATTTGTGTTATACCTTAGTTACTAAACTGTTCTTATCTCAACCCGTGGGAGTTGCATTCTTTTCGATTCTCCTCTCCGTCCCTCTGGGAGTAGGGGGAGGGAAAGAAGGGGGGGAGTGAGTGAACGAGTTGCCTGACTGGGTTTAAACCACGACAAAGTCCTATAAGCATCTGTATTTGGTATGCTATAAAATATTATTTCTAAACAAGGTGCAACTTGCTGGGAACCTGTACAGTAGGTTTATAAAAGTGTGCAATATGTTAGCCAAAATTTAACATCTAAACAAAGATCATGAGAAGCAAGGTTTATAGACAATGAAAATGATGAAAAATCACCGTGGTAAATGCAGGTGCATTTACTCTTGCATTGTTTGTGATTTTTCCATCATACCCAACTTCTTAGGATTACATGGCTAAGTTTTCAAAAAGTTCCTCTCCCCTTTACTTCCAAAACAGCCTTTAGCAAGGGAGCAAAGCACATACACGGTTGGCACTCTAAAGTGTAGTGAAGAAATCTGGGGGAACCCACATTTTTTTCAACACACAACACTTGAGGTTAGCAGAAAGGATGAGCTGGAGCAAGAAAATGTCCGATTTTAAGAACTGGACAAGGGCATGTATGCCACAAAGCTTTCAAATAGGAGAAATTTTAATTTGGCTAACAGCAGTGATTAAATGAATTACCAGAGCAATTTGGACAATGAGGCAAGCAAGAATGAACATATTACTTATATTCTATAGGAATTGAAAATTTAGCATAGATACATGCAAAGTTTAAGCCATAAACAATTTGAAAGTTAGGACAAAAGTGGCATACTCCTTAAAAATGTTATAAAAATGTAACTGTCAGGATTAGACCGTGTTTGTTCAAAAGCGTCAGTGAGGCAGCAATATTGCTTCTCAACAATCATGAATTTAAGAATCCATTTATTAAGCCCAGTAAATAACTGTTGTGTTCTAAAAGCAACTACATCCCTTGAAAGAAGTGGTTTAGACAAAGCACAGTAAGATTTATGCTCCTTTACAGAATCCTACAACATTGTAGGCAAGATTCAATATATTAATTTCAAGGTAAGTTTTTGATTTACTGTACATAGCAGTGGTAGATAAATTGTGTCTCTTGAACCACCAATAAAAAATGGTAAGTGGTTGAAACTTGGATCTCAATAATGAGCCTCTGTTAATATACAGATGGGTGAGAAATCCAAGTCCCCGCTACCACCAAACAGATTCAGCTAGCATAATTGAGATACACGAATTAATTTTCCCCAAGAAACAAATGGAGACACAAATCAGTCTCATTCCACACTGAAGCAGTGGAAGGCTGAGAAACACCCTAGATACAGCTTCACAGGCAGTTTGGATAGCTCCCTGTGTCACTCAAGTCCTGCTCCATTGGTGTCCAAAGTAAACATCAGCTAGACTGCTACCAGTTAGCTTCCAGAAACTTACCAGCTTTCTCCAAGAAAAAGCCAGAACCCAGCTGATGAAATAATCTGTCATTAACTCGGGTGTAAACCAACTCCAGATATCTACAGCTATCACACAGCAACTGCCTATGGGTCACCAAAGGCAATTAAGAATATATAATCAGGAGAAAACGTTAGTTTCTAAGAATATAAGCAGGAGAAAACTCTTAATTTCTAACAGTGTCATCCTGAAACACAGATTTCTGTTCACTTACCAACCACATATGGCATTACAGTTCTTTCTTATTTGCCTCATTCTCAAATTACTGTTACCCACATGTTAAAACACATGTTGTCATGTGGCATTAGACAAGTACTATACTAAGTGATGCATTTCTGGGTCATCACATCTATCGCACAACACAGAAATAAAGCTGTACTTCTTATATATTCTATTCCAATAGTTTTTCTGAAATTTGGGGAACATCTCAACAGTTAAGTAAGCTTTCCATATGCTTTAAATCCTGCACATTTTGCTTCATTAGTTTTATTATCCCGAAGCACTCATATTGATTTGAAGGTGAAAGTTTTTCCATATAAATGAAACCAAACAGGATCATGCAGAGACCACAGCAATTGTTTATGCTGCAAATTTAGCACTTAAAATCTTGGGACTTTGTAGTACATGCGAGAAGCAGATAGAAGAAGTAGAAAAATACTGAATATAGTCAAATTTCATTTAACCTCCTAATATTATTTATAATTGCTTCATGCTAGCAATCTAAGCAGTCTCTAAAAGAAACACATATACTTCAATTAGCAGAGGATAAAACACTAGAAGAATTGATTTCAGAAAACAGCCAGCAACAGGAAAACTCAGAGGCCATGGCAGAAAGAAGGTCCAGCAAGTTTCCCTGTCTCACAGGTAACCATTCTGTGTACAGGTCTGAATTCCCTTTGGCACAAACACAGGCGGAAAAAATCAATTCCCTTGATTTTACTTCTCCTACTCAAAATATCACCATTTTCTTAAGCAGACCTGTGCCTTAGACAATGACCTTACCATGCAACACTACTCAGAAATGAGTATCAGCTGCTTCTCTGCCAACACTCTCAGAACAAACTTTCATGAGAGACTCGGAGGACAGTCACTGTAATCACTTTACCCTGCACTGCCAAAGTTATTACCTCACTAACCTTGTATGTGCATATTATAAAAATCATCCATTTATGTTACAGTGAATTACTTTAACACTGGGAACACAACACCTGAAACTAATTTCAAGTGACAAGACCATAATCAATCATACTTTCTCAACATTAATGCCACTACATAAAGCTTTCTGCTTCACTGCTTGAAAACATAGGTGTTTTAGGAAGAAAATGTTTTGCAGATAGTGCTATGTATACTGATACTTTTCCCAAATTAGCAGGTTCTTTGAAAATACAGCATAAATCAAGTGAAATAGCACATCTGTCTACTATTTAATTTTAAAAGACAAATCATCACAAAGATCACTAAAGCTAGAAGCAACTTGATGCACATTTCTAACAGTTTTGAAGATTACATGCCAAATAGGGAAAGGAATAAATAACAAAACAACAAAAACAAACAAAAAACAACCCACAAAAATTAGAAAATAGCAGTGAAGTCTTCTTTTTCTACTAAGTCCTCAAAACCCAACAATTTGATTTGTAGGCATTTTATCATATTACACAAGATCATACTGCAAAGTAAAAAAGCACAGACTTTCAATTCAGAAGAAACACATGCTATCAAGACTGTACATATTAACATGGGAATCTTGATTTCTTATGGTATCAGTGTTGTGGTTTAAGCCCAGTCAGCAATTCAGCCATGCAGCCCTTGCTCACCCCCCACCCCCTTCTTCCCTCCCCAGCTCCAGGAGGGATGGGGAGAAAAATTAAAAGAATGTAACTCCCATGGGTTGAGATAAGAGCAGTCCAGTAACTAAGGTATAACACAAATCACTACTGCTACCACCAATAATAATAATAAGGGAAATAACAAGAGGAGAGAATACAACTGCTCACCACCTGCTGACCAATACCCAGCCCGATCGAGCAGTGATCTCCCCCTTCTGGGTAACTGCCCCCAGTTTATATACTGGGCATGACGTGCTGTGGTATGGAATACCTCTTGCTAGTTTGGGTCAGGTGTCCTGTCTCTGCTTTCTCCCAGCTTCTCCTCCTCCCTGGCAGAGCATGAGATGCACAAAGTCCTTGGTCAGGCTAAACATTACTGAGCAACAACTAAAAACATTGATGTTATCCGCACTGTTCCCAGGCCAAAAGTCAAAAACACAGCACTGCACCAGCTACTGAGAAGGAGAAAAATGACTGCTACTGCTGAACCCAGGACAATCAGTTTGTATTCTGTTCAGTTAATATTTTAATTTGCAGACTGTTAAAATCCTGTATGATGTTCTGCTATAATATTCTGCCATATACTGTCACCTCGTGAGGCCCCACTTGGAGTACTGTGTGCAGTTCTGGTGTCCTCAACGTAAGATGGACATGGAGCTGTTGGACAGCTCCATGTCCATCTTATGTTGAGGACACCAGAACTGCACACAGTACTCCAAGTGTCATTTGCTTATAGCTTTAAAATGTAATGTTCAACAAGCACTAAAACTTAAGGACAAAACACTTTCTGAACTGTAACTTTTGTTAAGGCTGATGCAGTGATTCAATTTAGTTGATTCAAACACTAAAGGAGGTGGCCCAGCATCAGGTTTTTCAGTATTTAGCAATTATCCACACAGGGCAGAACTCCTCTTCAAACAAGTCAGACAACTACCAACGTAATAGTAGTCATTTTCTCAGTTATTTGAGGACACTGCTGATAAAGGCCAGTCCCAGGCAATAATTCAGCAGCCTCTTCTGTCTTCTCCCCCTTCTATTCCACTTGAGATTTTTCCAGAGCAGTCCTTTGTGCAGTATTGAGTATAACACAGCTCTGATACAGGTCTGTGCATCTCAATCACAACACTAAGCCAAATCTTCTGATTTCAAGAAATGAAAAATTAGAACAGTTATCCTCAGAAAAAAGGTGATCCAGGCCTGCCAATAATTTCACAATCTAAACTCACTAGATGACTACAACTAAAATTACCAAAATGCAGCACAGCATTACTGCAGAAATGTTTGTGTATTAGCGTAAACACAGTAAAACCCTCATGGAAAAAAATATAATGCAATTTGAATTAGTAAAAGTTTGCTTTAAGTTATAAAAAAATTGTAGAGCTAATATTATAACTTACATGAAGTACAGAAAATGTTTAAGCTTTCTATAGTTTAATCATCATTAATGGCACAAAAGAAATTATTTACTATCAAATGAATCAGAGAATACAGCAAGAAGGTCCTTGTAGTATTGATTTTGCACATAAAATGAACTTCTTCAGTTGCATTTGCAGTTGTCAAGAAGGCTTGACTAATATTAACTCCCCCTCTTACTGAGCCTCAAGGAATTGCCAGTAGAGATGTCAAACTTATTTTTAAGGGATGAAACAAAACATATGACTGCTTCATTGACTAGTAAGCGATTAAAGCATAACTCTGACTAAACTGAATTTGTGTCAGTGTCAACATAAAACTTTTTTTAAAAGCAGAAGTCAGCACTATGAATTATTTACTGTTCTCTGAAAGCTCAGTATCAACACATCAATTCACTCTCATTATATTCCTCCTTTATAATCCAGTTAGAATCACCCTCTAACATGCAGGATGGTGGCAACATGAGCCTGAAATGTAGTGAGTAATGTAATAAGGCGAGGCAACGACCCGAATTTTTCTGTGCTTTGGAGAACAAGAGTAGCTTTAGCACACTCCCATCAAGTGTAACAGCTTCAGAAGACCTTGAAAAAGACATGCCAGGCCTTAATCATAAAATCATTCCTGAGTAGGGATAACTCCTAAAAACCTGTGTGTGTGATTGCTTAGAACAGCAACAAACAATGTCCGAGAGGCAAAACATGCATCACAGTACAAATAACACCACATAAACAACCCAAAATGGAAAACTATACTGTTTTAACATTGAAGAATTGAACTACTAATGAGAGCTGTAAAAAAAAGTTTCCACAGAACTATGTGCCTGAAAGGTCATCTTTCCACTATCTATATTCAAAGTATTTTGTCCCTTAGAAGCTTGTAAGAGACTGCCAGAGCCAGAAGTACTGGCCAAAGTCAAACTACCCCACAGAAGACACAAGTATTTAGCCTAACTTTATGACTCTGTGAAAATACAAACCCCTTCTTTAGAAAAAAAATTCAAGCCTAATTTGGTTTATCACACCCTTAAGATTTTTAATTCTCAAATTCTAATAAAACAAGGATTGACCATTAGAAAGTGCTGAGAACAAACTGTAAATAGCCAGATGCTGCAAAAACACTAAAACATGCTCCCAAAAGCACACATAAATAATGCTTACCGAAGTGGTAATGTTGTCAAATACATTAATTAAGAGACAAATTAAATAAGAAGGGTCTATTACTTCTTAATTAAATCTGGCCATGATGCACAACTTCCGTGCAAAGTCATAAAGACCTCTATACTACCATAGTGCCTGTAATTCAGCACATTTCTCTTGCTTGACTTTCCCTTTGCAGCAGACACATACAAACATCCATGTGCTGCAAAAGCATTACCAAGCACCTCTAAAATAGCTGTACTTGCAGAACTTAGGCCTAGATCAAATAGTATTTCAACAACTACTTTTTACAAACAATACTGGAAACGTGCCACTGTGTTACAACTTCCATTAAAAATACGCCTCTTCAGATAAGCCTGAGGAAAAGATTAAAGATATCCTCCTGATTTCTATATTGTGGGACAGCAATGGTTACCATCTTCAGATTTAAAAAAAATTCCTTATGTATAGTCCTTTCTTTAAAGAAAGCACCCTGTTTTCTTACAGTTTCACAGAATTTTCAATAATTGATTGACAGTAATTGATGATTACAGTTTTGTCTCATTGAAAACTACACCAATTATCCAGCTACCACGTTAGGCCTTCAAGTCCAGTTATGCCTATCTGGTGTAACAGAAGAAGGTTAGATTGACCTCTGATTTTTAGCCTTTGTTTAAAAGGCTCAATAATATTCCCAGCATCTCTCAGCAGTGCACTGTGCTGGAGAAAATTAGCTGAAACAGCTTATTAAATGTCACTTCTCAAACTAAATTAGTTTGTAAATCAGTAAATCAAGACCCCACAAGTTCAAGTAGGAGCTTTGGAATAGGACAGAAACCACTAATTCTCTCTTATTTCTTACTCTGAAAACATGGCAAACTTTCATTAGCAAAATATACGTATTAAAACTAAAAAACTAATGCAAACCTGAAATACTGCAATAACTTAAAACACAGCAGTTCTATAGAAGATAGTTTTCCACACTCGCAAGAGCGTTAACAGTTTCTAACCCCTGACTACAGAGGGCAGTATAGAGCACTCCTTCACTATAAAGCAGCTATTGGCTTTAATGAAGTCATCTGGGTTAAACAAAATTATAAACTGAGTTTGTAAAAAAAGCTGCACATTTTTTCTCCAACTGAAAAGTCAGACAGCCAACTCATTACAGTTCCTTCTGTTTTTCAGACTTTTCAGCTTAAACTCTACAACAGATACTCACACAACAGGCAAATTCCAGAAGCTTCCCAAAAGTATTTTAAATAGATGCTGATAACCTTGTGTACTTCACCATATTTCTATAGAATACATTCATTGCTTTTAAATCCTACCCAAGTATTATCAGCTTTCAGCAATAACATTATGCATTAGCTGAAATGTCTCGTTACAGTTGTATTAGAGTATTAATGTATATGTTCACATAAGAGTATCACTATTTTTGACTTCACGTTAAATAATTTTATAGACTCTAGTTATATTCAAAATTAACAAACTATAAAATCAGCATACTGACAGCTTCTTAAAGGAATGCCTTTTTACTTCAGAGTGTTTGTTTACTAAATGCTCACGGTCAACCTTGATATTAATGCAGCATGGCAATGTAAGGCTTTGAAAACATTTTTTAAAGGCAATCTGAACTGCCTTCATGCTATGCAATGCCATCTTTTTTAGGACTAAAGCTCTGTGCATTCTACATGATCACCAACTTTTAAACCCTGTGAAGAGTCTCATATTGTAAAATTAGCATTTCCTAAATTCATCACCAAATTACTAACAGAACGTTCACATACAGTATTTACTATGTGTCCTAACTAGATCTGAGGCATTCCTACAGTGAAGACTTCATTTTTCCCTGACATGTTCCGACTTAGTTCTATAAAAAGAAAAAAAAACAAAAACAAAAAAAACCAAAAACACCAACAAACACAAATCAGTATTTTGCTTGTTTCAACAAAACAAATCTTGCTAACTCTTCTGCGAGAAAATACCGGTACAAAGAGAAAAAAACAGTCATGTGCATGGGGCTCACATTGTGAATGAAAAAAAAGTCATGTTACTCTCTATGTAGGAAACAATTTCAAAATCCTCTAGGATACATTTATTTACCATCTACATCACATGCTAAATTCCATTTTAAAGTAATGAAACTCCAGTTCATAACAAAATTTTTTAGTACTGCCAGCATTTTTTACAGGGTTTCTGGTATTCTTCAGATGGAACCACATACATTTAAAAAAAAAAAATCAAAAAGGTCTTTGTCCAAGAGTGTCACTGAACAATGCAACAAAAGTTGTAAAAACCAGTGTCAGACTTACCGCCAGTGCTTTAGATAACTTTGTTCTATAGTTGCTCAAAACAATTGCATCGATATCCTTAAGTGGCACGTATGCAAAGCCGTCTTTAATAAACACTCTCCTGGTTCTAAACAGATCCACAGCTTCTGAAAGTCCAACCTGAGAAAGAAGAAAACCCCACATTGTAGAATAGCAAAATGACGACGCAGTAACAATGTTTACAACCTTAAGATTCAAGATGGATCAGTACAGCTTTAAGTCATTCTCTGTCTTAGCACTCTATCCAGGCAAAATGCAAATGGTTTGAAATTAAGTGTTGATTTTGGAATAGCTGATCATTATTTTGGTGAAGAAATTGTTTACTTGGAGAGGGTCATGCAGCTAGGCAAAATAAGCTATTTTAAAGCTTGTATCTATGATTATTAGACCAATTATGTAGCTTTGCATCACTTACGGATTTGATACTTGAAAATGGCCTTCTGTTTCAGGCAATTTGAAATATTTTATTCATGAAAAGCTGCATACCTTGGAAGTAGATCTGGAACCCAACCAACTTCACTCCAAAAAAAGAGTCAGGGGTTTCCATCAGACACATTGCTTCTCCCTTTGCTCTCTAGCAAAAAGAAGTTCAGACTAATACATTCAAACCAAACCCAGCTTCAGCAACAGATGCTTGAGAATGCCTCCAAACTGAGTGGTCTGTCAGCCAGGCAAGTTAAGTCAATTGTCTGGGAAACGTTAAAACTTAAGACCATTTTTGTGGTGAAAGACAAAGGATGGCATAAGAGGACAGAAGACAGTAATAGTAGTCCAAAGCTCACTTCACTCGCAGTCCCTCCCTTCTACCTTATACTGACATGAAGAAGAGAAATTCTTATTAGTCTCAGTTGAGACACTTTGATTAACTGTTACCAATAATGTTATGTAAACATAATAACTCCAAGTTTAAGGGAAGGAGAATGAGTGCAAATCTGGGGAACTTGGCAGTTTCTACTTACCTTATAGAATATTTGTTCTTTTACTTTAGCCACACTGAAGCCAGGGGTTGATGTAAGCAGCTCATTTGCTAATTCATTTTTCATGTCTTCACTAATCTAAAATTAAGAGCTTGTTTTAAAACTTGAAATACTTCAGAATAAGGTTTGTTTTGGTTTTCTGTTAATTAACACAAGCTAAAAGATTACTTCATCTGTGAATATATCATTCCTTTCAGTGATTCAGCAAGCGATCACTAATAATTAAGCAGAAATCAGCAAAACACTAGTGATCAATAGTGTTAAATAACCTTCCTTCTGAAGCCATAGTGCAGATTTTAAAATATAATAATTTTAAGCATTAATACAAAACCACATTTTGTAAAAGTCAACCTTGTAAAAGCCAACAAATCAAAACTTGTGATAAACCCTGCTCACGTCTAGGTTTACTATATGCATTAAAATAAAGCCTGATGAGTCAATGGCGGTTAGTAACGGCTTAAACACCTTTGTCAGATTTTCAGCTCATTTTTAAATCCAGACTTAAAAAAAAAAAAAAAAAAAAAAACACAAAAAATAAACAAAACCCCACAACATGTCATCTGTGGTATACTTCTTGTTCTATAAATGTGAGTGATGTGAGTGCTTTTCCAGTTCTTGAATTGGGCAAATTAAGCAGCAATGCTCTAATTTAACAACTTGAACTGTTTAAGCCAAAATTTCTAGCTTGAAAAACCATGGATAATGCTACACTTCATAACATAAAAACTTAAAATACTCATAGGCGTAACTATATGTGTTATACTTTTTTTGCTACTTAATAGTGCACCAAATGCAGCAGAAAAGCCATACAAAATTAGTACATTATAATGATTTTACTAGTCAATAAATCATTTCAGGGTTTTATACAACGGAAAATAGCAACAACAAAATTTGGAATCAATTTGTTCTGCCTTAAATCATTATTAAGCTCAGTCCTTAAAACCTGAAAAAAGTAAGAAATAATAAAAAAAAAATAAATCTAAGTAATCTACTCTGATAAAACAGATCATACAGGCTGGTAATCCAGCAGTGATACCTAGTAACTTAGCTGCATGCAACTAAGTCTTAAATATTTGCACAATATACGTTCTTGATAAAGTACAATGGAAGTAGTCCCTGACTGAAAGGGATTAAATGGTAAGAAACACAGAATACCTTCCCAAAACATAGATGGACATAGGTGTCACTGAAGTATAACACACTGTGTGACAGTGCTCCAATAACTATGAAGAGGTGATACAAGGCTGCAGCCAAGACAGGCTTTTAGAGACTCGTCAGGAAGGCAAGGCAATCGCATGCACTAGATACCCACCCAGGCTCCAAACACAAGATAAAACAGACACTCAGTAGCATTCATATGCATGGAAGGAAATGTGCATGAACAGTTCAGTTTCTTTTCTGAATGGGACAGAATACCTAATTTGTTGACCAACACTTCTGTGCAATTAAATACGCATTTGATTTTTTTTTTCCTTCTTCTCAGTTGAAAGACTGAGAAAATGAAACAGAACAAAACCCCACTTTTCTTGGAAGTCATAGGAAGGACTCTTTCACTTCAAACTTAGAGGAGTAGTTCAGCAAATGCTCTCTATGAAACTGATTTGATGGATGCATATGAAATGGCCAAGGCAGGGATGTCTAGAAGGTTTATGGTTACCCTGTCTGCATCTTGATGTTGATCTAGATGCAACTGTAGTACTCTCAGGAAAATCAGCTTTAAAGAATAATAATAAAGCCGCCAGCAAGGCAGAAGAATGTAACTTTGAAGACAGAGGAAATACACAGTAGCATTATATTTCCACATGTGTCAATCTAATGCTCAGAGAAAAACGGGCTGTACAGAGAACATTTTTCTTTAGCAAAGTGGCTGTATCAAAATAGTTAAATGTGTTTGTGCAAGTAATTTAAGGAAACACTATCTATAAAATACTCCCACTAATGATCTCATTCATGTTAGTCTTCAAGATTCCCGCTTTTCAAACATGACATGCAGAAACTATATACAAATTTAACACAGTGCTATCAAAACCCTGCTACTTCTTCCAGATGATGTATTTCTTGTTTAAATAACTACAAATCTAAGTCACCACGTGAGCCTGCAAGCTTGCCTTTCACCTAGTACAGACCAAAGTTTTCATTTTAATTCCAGAATAGCGACTTCCATTTCTCAAATAGAACAGGTTTATGCTTTCTCAGTAGCAATTGCCTACAAGAGCCCAGCCTACCATCGATGAAACTGTCTTCAAATGAAAACAGTGAAACATACTGTATAGCTAGAGTGGTTACAACTGCATTATTTCGTCTAGGATATCTCACTAAATAAAACATAAATCCAAGCCAAGGATTCTTTTCGTTTTTTTACAGACAGGCATTAAAACAATCCAGTCACTGCTTTACAGATAAAGCTTGCAGTATTGGGGGAGAATGAGAAGAGGGGAAAGTAAGGAATCCTTTGTTTTTCTAAAACTAATGAGCTCATTTTCATCCACAAAATCATTTAATTCAGTATTACATTTAATTTCAAGGTGTCTTTACCCCTTAATATATATATAAAATAATTATACTGTCTCCAAACTTCACAAGCTGCCTAGAATCTTATTAGTCATTTGACCATACCAGTCTTGTTCAGATGTAAAGTCACACTGATTTGAGATTTTCTTGCATCACACTAGCAAAAAAATTAACACTGTTGGGGTAAAAGTGATCCTAGTGAAACCTCCAGTAAAACAGGTTAACGGACCACAACTACAGATATGGTTATGACCTGTGTTGAGTGTATCTTCTAAACAAATGTACGTTCTTGCAAAGCAATATTTACCGTATAAATAAATATTATTATAAAGCTGTTAAATAATTTATGTCTTACAGCCTCATGCACCTTATCACAGGCAAAATTTCAGGCAAACCCTACCAACATTTTGCTCCTTGCCTTTTCACCAAATTCACATTGCCTTCATGTTTTTAGCTAATGGAGAGAAAGGAAGAAGAAACAAGGATATTCCTAGCCCCTAAGTAAAGCTGGGAGATGACTCCAGAATGTATTTAAATATAAAACTTGCTTTTCTAAAGACTGGAAAATTAAAAATAATTGGTATAATTGGTATAATGATTTCACTATTTTCATGAAAAACTGCATAAAACTGACTGAAGACACAGTGCAATGAAAATAAACTCCTTATAATCCAAACTCAGACTGAAGCTTTCAGCTGGGTCATGCCTGTACCTCTACATACAGAGCATCACGAAACATGCACCCCATTCTTACTTAGTTCATGGAAGCTGGAAAGGGATTTTTTCCCTTCCTTTTATTTTTTATTTTAAAAAGAACACTAAAGTTTGTACATTTAATAAGCTCATTTCTAAAATGGCACCTGCAAGAACACTTTCCGGTAATCATTAAAAAATTAGACACAATTAAATACAGCTTTTAAGATTCTAATCAAGATCAGAAAGATAAACAGACTGCGTAACTTTTGACAGAGCTCAATGATGCTTCCCAGATAAAATACAGGAAATTCTAAAAATAAATAAACAGAATTCTTCTGAGGGTGTCACCTGGTGCTCATTTGACCCTTCACACTGAACTGGTTCAACTCACTCCGCAGACATTAACTCCCTAGTTTTGCCTCATTTGTTGCCAGTTTAGTTAACAAACACTGCTTATCACCAAGTCATTCTTTACTTTGCACAAGCAAAAAGTAACACCGGGGAAAAGGATCTTCCCTTTTCAGTGACAGTGGGTCATGTATTGTAGCTTGAAACAGTTTTAACACTTCTTGTTAAGTTTCTAAGACTTAAAAAAATGAGGAAAAAATCACAACATGAAAAGGGAAGGCATGAGAGGAAAGGAAGGAAGCAGATTTGGGACAACTTGCATTATTTCTAGTTTTCTTGCTTTATACATGCAGGTTATTCATGGACTTTTAATCACAGAATTGTCCCAGAAACACAAAGACACATAAATTTAGATTAAAATATGAATAATTTAATATGTAAGCCTTGGTTAAACTAACACTGGCAGTGAGCCAGTCCAAAAACTTCAAAATACATTTTATAACGCTGCTCCTTTTTAATGGAGAGATGAAGATGCATGCACACATTGTACTACTATATATGCACAACTGCTTACTTCAGCTGTTTCTAGGTCTCCCAGTAAGGAACAAGAACTCAATGCACAAGGCCTTTACTTTTCCAAGGCTCAGCTTCAGGTGTTTATAGGCACACATTGCTGGTGTCCTTACAAAGTGAACTTCTTACAACTTGCTTAAGCAGCTGGTACTCAAGTGGCACAACACCCTTCTCAAAAAGGGATGGCATCAGCATCTCAATACTACACTATATTTCAAGTATGAAAAAGACAAAACAATCATTTCCTAGTCAATCTTCTCCATTGCCACACATCACAGTGCAAACTAGACTAGAATACAAAAATATTAACTTAGATATCATTAAATTTAAGAATATAACTTTAAAGTGTATTCAGCCAGCTAACGAACACTAGCTTGAATAGGAAAGGACATCATTCCCAGCCATGCTACCAGTTAAAGCAAGCATGGACTTTAAAACATTTCAGAGGCTCAAAAATCTGATGACTCTTCTTAAGGGATATCAATTCCATTTTAGCCAGGCACAATGAATTAAAAAGAAAATTCTATTTCCGATGGTACTACAACTTACTATTTTAGTTCTTGTTCAGGTTGCTGGCATCCCTTAAAACATAAAGGGCTGTTCTTGGAAGATTATGTATTCTTATCCATTGACTGAAACGCTGTTTGGTTTTTTTTTAAAGTCAGGAGTGGGCATGAAGGACATTTTATGGATCTTCCTCAAGTATGCAGCTAATTCATGCTTACTATAATCACAGAGAAAACTCAGAGACACAGGTCCAGTTTCCTACATTCCTGACAAACATTGCCCTACATCCATGAAAAGGGAAGCTAAACAAAACAATTACAACATATTACTACATACATACGTGTACGTATATAAATGTTATATTACATACATATTAAAGTCACACATTACTGAGGAGCTAAGGGAAGATCCTTATGAGAAATATGCTAACAAGTTTTCTTCTGTTCACAGATAAGGATGCTAACATCAGACTCAATTTTGCAAACTTATTAACAAATGTTTCTCTAGGTTCAATCACAGGATTAGCAGGGAAGAGTATTTCAATGTTTGCACCATTTTATAAAACTCACATCCAAAACAGCACCTAGTAAATTCTACTTACAGTGTATTTATATCCTCCACAAACTATCCTACAAGCTTTTATGCTGCTTTACTAAGGAACAATACAAACATTTCTGAAGTTACCATCTGCATTCACTGCAGGAATGTGAGGAATAAATTAATTTTGGAAACAATTTTAACCTTAGCCAGTACAAAATGATGCCTTCATTGTCCAAAGAATTTATTTTCTTCTTGAACAACATATGGACATCATTTTACAAAAAGCACTGTTGATTTCCCAGTCTTCTCTTTCTTTACGCCCAAAAAAGAACAAGAAGAAGACACTTGATGACACCATTCTCCTTGTCTTTACAATGTTTCTTCCAGGAATCCAAAATTACTGATTGCTACGAATTAAGGATCTATAGGGACCATGTTAGGAGTTGCTCTTTTTTTATCACTTCCAAGCCACTAGACAAAAAGCAGCACATGTGACCTGGTCAACTACTAAGTGCTAGAGCACATCATCACACAAGAAGTGTGGGTGCCCTTCCCACCTCTTCTGTCGTAAGCTGAAGAACATGGTGTTGAAGATACCTATTATCCACTGCGTTTCTGGTACAGCTGCCACTTCATATCACTTTAGAAATCCAGGGTTACAGCAGAACATTTGTGTCAGGATTCAGTCTGTATTCCAAATGTCTGTTTGTTTTCAACATGGTTTGATTCATCATCTCATTTTTATTGCAGTCTTTTTTGCCATTTTCATTTCAAAGCACATTCATTTTTTCAAAGCAGGAAGAGGATATACTTTAAACCACAAAGACTGTGCATAGTCCCCAGCACAGATTCAACCTTAAACAGGACCTTTAGAGTCCACTGTAACTCAAATGATAAACCACACAAAGCTACTTAGTAAGAATCATAGTGCTCTAGTGTGCTACATGGGGCATAATTAACTGTACAGTTTGTGTTTTAGTTTAGTTTCACAAGTCAATTTTAAGCAGTAAGAGCTATCTTCTAAAGGTCCATTCAGATCTCTACAGATAATCAACATCTGTTTCTAATCAAAATGAGATGATTACCATATTAAAACTTTTAATTAGCATTTTGCATCATTTACAAACTTGTTCATTATGTTTATGAAGGTGAAAGGGACATCCCCAGTAGCTGTATATTCTTCAATCACATCTATTGCTTAATTTCACAATTTTATAGAACATCAACACCATATGTGCAAATAAATACATGCAACTAGAATTACTGCAGCAAAATGTTACTTTTCTCCATTACTAATAACAAAGTCATGTTTACAGTTCAAAGATCCATTAGAGAAGGATAAATAGAGCTCTTTTCTCATCCACCCTAACAGTGCACCAAAAAAATGGCAAGCGTATGTTTTCCACTCCTTCCAGCAAACTTCTCCCTCTTAGATTTACGAGATGTGTTTATACTGTCCTGTGAATTGAGCTTTATTTTGAAAATCTGTAAGAACATACTACAATTCATTTTAAGCTTAGATGTTTTAATCAAACCTCACTCCATATCTACCCATTGCTCACAATGTTCACTCACTAGAATACTCAGGTTGCTTTGAAATCAACCCAGTTGTTCTGGATTGCAGCCAGTTAATAACACTGCTTTGCAGAAGACGTTGCTTTGCAAACAGACCTGCCAGCTGGCCTACCAAATCCTCGGACTGCAGTACAATGACCTGAAGAGTACGACATACTGGTTGAACTGAATTCCCACACTGCTAATACTTCTGATGAAAGAGGTCCCCCTAGGATTTTCTTCCCCTAATACGTAACTACAGTCAGCTACAAGAGGTAGCCACAAACCTAGGTATCAGTGAGGGGTTTTTTCTTTATATGGAACAAAAACCAATTATAAAAAAGGAACAGTCAATTCTATGACGAAGCCCCTGTTGGTTTCACTTAAATGTATTTCCTGAAACTTGAGTGAGAAATGTATTACTTCCTTCAAGTTCTGTAGGACAACAGTAACCTGTTACATTTGTAAAAGCATTAATGGTATATGTTTTGCTGTCTTACTGAACAAACTCTAGCATGGAAAAAAAAACACAAACAAAACAAAAACTAAACACAATCACAAACAAGGAAAAAAAAATAAACTGTTTCTAAGTGTTTCCACATACAATATTGTTTCTATTATGACTTCAAGC
The DNA here is from genome assembly GCF_034315485.1 of Pezoporus occidentalis. Classification (NCBI taxonomy): domain Eukaryota; kingdom Metazoa; phylum Chordata; class Aves; order Psittaciformes; family Psittacidae; genus Pezoporus; species Pezoporus occidentalis. The sequence continues at coordinate 1,570,129 of NW_026914829.1, forward strand.
GCAGAGCTAAGTGATAGAATATGTATTTCTACTTTGGCAGTTAGGCACCATTTCCCACTTAGCTATGCATCACTTCTGACTTTTGCTGTCACCTTTAAGACAAGCATCACTGGTTTTCAAGGAAAGGGACAAACAGAAGATTCAAGCAGCTAGAAACAGATAAAATTCAGAACCATTTCCTTAACAAATGTAAACTGCAGCCTATTTGGGTACAGTTACTGCTTTGGCTTGGTTTAATTTTAAACACAATAAAATTAGGTTGCAGACTGTTTCCACTTTCAAGCATTTTTCCTCATCCTGTTTGGGAAGGGAAAAAAATATTATTTCATGCTTACAAAATGAAATCCCATAAACCCAAGCAGAACAACATTTTGGTTTATACACCTGGCACCAAAATGAATAATTATAGTCACAGCCTTTTAGTGGCCAAACACAATATTGAGGGTTTTTTTCTTCACCCGTATCTGTCCTTACTAAAAACACAAACTAGTCCCATTCTCATTAATCCAAATCTGATTTTAGAATCTCCCACACCTAATAAAGGCATCCATAAAACACTTTTTTTCCCCAAGAAGCTAACCTACAAATATTTATACAACTGCCCCACTACTGAGATAAATGCTGTTGAAGAAAGCGTAACAGTGATATCAGAAAGTCTCTCATAGGAGTGCTCTGATCATAAAAATAGAAATTAAAGAATTTTAATTTGTACTGCTTAAAGCTGCTAGAAAAGCACTTCAACGGCAACATCAAAGAGCTTCTGTGGAAAAAAAAAATATCACTAATGCATTTTGCTCTTGGTCTTTCATCTCAGATGCTGATAGATGCACTACAGAGCATTAGCTCCCCCAGCTGACTATTCTCATCTGCTGTTTATTCCCCGTTACTACAGTCCAAAGCATTTTCTTAAGACAATGTGCTTTATAACAGCATTAAAAAAATTAAGATGGTTAATTTTGCAACAACTGGCAGTTACCCTAAAACAAGACATCTAACCTAGAAGGTATAAAGAACTCATAATATTTTTTTATATTTCAAGAGTTTTCAGAGGTGAAGAAGTTCTAAGCTAATTTAAACAGGATTTTTTTATGCTCTGTGGAGAGAAAACAGCAACACAGAAAGATGTATTCAGGAAATATACTGCACTTTGAAGTTTATTTCTTGTGCGCCCTGCAGGAAGATAAAAGAACAGAAGCATTGCAGGGAATCTAAATTTAATTTTACATCATCTTTATACCACAGATAAAGACATGATAATAAGTACTAATTTTAATTTCATGTAGAAGCAGCAAAGAGGAAATGAGTTTAAGGAATGAACAGTCTGAAGATGAAACAGAGCTCACAGGATATCTGTACAGTCAAGATGATGACCAGAACATCACTGAAAAACAGATTAGGATAAAACTTTACATTTTATTCCACTCCACATTCCAGAGTATCAGGTTAAATTCCTGGCGAGGTACAGCAAGAAATCAATGCATCTGACAGCACTTAAGAAAAACACAGGAGACAACTAACAGCCCACACAGATCTGTCAAAAAACAAATTGTGTTCAGTCACTCTCACTGCCTTTATGATAGTGCAACAGACCTCATGTATAAGGAAAAATTAGGTGTCATATTGTATCAGAAGCCCTTAAAGCCACTCTCATAAGACACTTTCACAGGCAAACGACCAAATAGTTCCACTGAATATCCTATAACCTGGATGCAAAACCAATTGGAAAAGCCATGAATGGAAGAATTTAATTAAAAAATAGAAGGACATACTAAACCAAGTTCCCATTATTTAATTTTAAACTAAAATTCAATATTTTAGTTCCTAACCTGCATATTAAACCAGGTGCTGGTTACATATTTAAATGCTATGAGGCTGGGGACACCGGAAAGGCTCTAGAGAATGGGATCAGACAAGAGAATCTGGTCTAAAAGTGAAAACTGCATTTCAGCAGAGACACTTCAGGTTTTAAATCTGAGCCAGTTGTGTACAAAGCAAAAGCTGACTAACCAGGAATGCTAAGAAAAGCAGTTGTGCGACCAGCCCATCTCCAGCTTGGGAGTCACTATATGATACTATCTGAGGGAGGGGGAAACAAGAGGGGGGGAAGATGGAAAGAATACATTCACTTAACCTGAGTGTCATCTTAAAATTGGTAATGGTTCAGGTGGAATATTCTGGCTAGCTGACACTGCACCTAAAAAATAAGTTAAAAAAAAAAAAAAAAGCTGCCCCACTAAAAAAAGGCAAAGGACACCCAGAGAAATGACAAATCACCACACACAAATAAAGGCTAAAAGAAGAAACAAGAAAGCATGATGTCTGTCTTCTTATAAGTAGAATGCAAATACAAAGAGGAAGAAAAAAGACCAAAACAAAAAAAAACCAAAAAAACAAACAACCAAAACCACAACAACAAAAAACACCCTTTAGTGGACAGAACAGGAAGAAATACATAGCATTTTGAAAGCAATGACAGAACATTTTGGTCCACGTGAAAAGGAGACCCTTGAACAATCCCCAGAGAGAGACAGAGTCCGACTGGTTAAGATGAAGAAATTCAACAGCAGGTTTTCACAAGAACCAGGTAGAAAGGAACCAGAAATTCACTGGACCTTCCAAATCGACGATGTATCATCCACGTACAGAAACCTTCAGCCGCAGCTGCTGAAAGGACAGATCTTTCATTTGATGTCTAAGAACAAGTGGTATGTCTTGAACAGTTAAAACTATGCAAACTGAAGCAGACAAAAGGCTGAATCTCAAGACTGGGGGCTTCAGATTAGATATTTCTGACAGTGCCAAAAAGTAAATGGCGTTCTAAGGAAACATATATCTTTGCAATACTAAACATAAGCTAGGAGAACATCCAAAAAGGAAAATGGGAAATACAAAACTAACAGAAAACAGAGCTAGCAGCAAAAGTTTTTAGCTATCAGGTAAGGGTTAAGGCCATACCAAACATCCATGAAAAAGAAGACAATTTGAAGAACTGAATTCTACTGCCCTCACCACAGAAACAGAACACAGAAAGGGTAAGTTGGAAGAAAACAGTGAATTGTTAAATTTTCTTCAAAACTCAAATGTTTTCAAAAGAAAGATTATGAACAGCCTAAGTGCATGATCAGTTTCAATGAAGCAGACTACGGCATGGCAGAAATTCCCAGAATTTAAGAGCAAAACTAGGGCCTGGTTCTGCTGAACGGTACACAGGAAATAGGAATGCAAGATGCTGAGATGTGTAAGTTAGAGGTTACTTTGTGATAGGAAGAGGAAGCCTTGTCCAATTTGAGAAACAGGAGAGAACAGCAAAATCAGTATGGCAGACCTATTCCAGGAGTTAGAAATTAAAGGTCCTAGAATATGTGGCAGTTATCTAAAAAAGAATTAGATAAGTGACAGTTCCTATAAGAAAAGTTCTATGAAAAGGCAATGAATAAAGACGTTTTGTTCATTGTCATTTTAGGGAACAGAAGGACTGAGCAACAGCTGAGGAAAAAGCCAAGTTCACTGAATGAAAGAAGTGTTAATAATTACAGAAATTAACATGTAAGTTAAAGTCACAAGGAATGAAAAGAAAGATAGACTTGTGCTAATAGAGTTTCCTTTTAAGGAAACATTATTCCAGATAATTTTTTGTAACTGGCAAGTTAGTTGTCAATCCAGGGGACTCCACTTCTAATTATTGAGCAAATCTACCCGTATGACTAGGCAACTTTTGACCCAATTTCTCCTTTAATGCTATAAAGCACAAGCTGACATGTATTAGAAGAAAAAGAAAGTGTAAATAAAACTCTAAAGAGAATACTGTCACCACTTTTCCTAAATATCTTAAAGCAGTTACTGAAAGAAGCCGAATATATTAGAGATGCCTATTTATATTTCAGAAGAATGCAAATATCCAGATTAAGATCCAGGAGTTATTATGCAATATGACAGACACAGCCTTGAAGGGCAAGAAAAAGATAAGCTGCATACAGAGTGAAGGAAAGAATAGATTTACTCTATTTTTATAGCTTTGGTTATCATCATCATCGTGATTATTTCCCAAGTGTCAGGTATAAGACCAAATATGTGAACAATAGGAAGCTCAACACCTTAATTCAGGAATTCCTAGGAACATCAGTGATCCAGGTATCTTGCAGTTTTATTCAAACCTAGACACACTGAAAGCTTTTTAATAGTAACTCGTGGCAGTTGCCACAAATATTCCGATTATATCAAAATGCTATCAGAACATCAAATCAATAAACCAGGATTTATCTCATACATTGAAGGCCTAACAGCACTATTTTAACAAATAATAAGTGTAATCACTCAAGGGCTTCTGATATGGGCATGCATAACCAACTACAAGAAAAAAGGGAAAAAGAGAAGTGGAAAGGTTGGGTAGGAACAGGGGGATAAACAGGTGGTACACACATAGCAGGGCATGTGGAAAACCACACAGACAGACAATCTCACTGATAAAATTACCTGAAAAAGTGGGGCTTGGACATAATGTTAACTGACTCCAAACAGGTCTTGTATCACAATCTGGCAGAAAAAAAATCAGGCACTCCTAACTTAAAGGAAAACATCAGATGCCCACAGCTCATGGCAAGAAAGAAAACAACTTTCTAGTTAAAGCCAAGCTTCACCTACCCGTAAAACCATTTATTTCATACAGTTCTTTCATATACTGAATTTACTGAAGATTAAAATACTTTCTCTAATACCTAATAACTGTAGTATTTAAAATATTAATTAGATTTCCCTTTAAATATCTTAAAAATCTGTATTAGTGGCTTTTACTGTCAGGCATCATTGCTGTAATTACTCATTTATAGTAAGATTTTAATGCTTTAATCTCCTAAATTGATGTAAATCTCAGCTGCACACCTGTGTTTGCATATTCTCTTTGATGCTCTGTGACCTTAAATGTCAGCATTTACTTCTCTTGAGTGCTGCTTAAGGATTTCCTGTGCACACAGACTAATGTGCCCTGAGAGCTGAAAACTACATACCATACATAAAAAGCTTCAGTATTTATCTGGACGATGACAGCACTATCCCTTAAAACTCTTCTTTTTTTCCCCCAAATATAGACTGTAAATATTCTGAAAGACCTTCAGAACCATTCCACAATTCTCCTGTTACTATGATAGAAAACCATTCAACATACCAAAGGAAATACTCTCAAAGTATAGATGAAAAATAAAAAAGCTTTAGAAATGGGGAACAGATTAGTAAGTGTTTCTAGTTTATTTAAAAGAAAAAAAAATTGAAACAATTATACATCAGAATCATCTTATATTGAATGTCCTATACTAAAGTGTCAAGAAAGGCAGTGTAGCACTTCTCTCAGGACAAAGACGCATCAAAAGCATGGAACTCTCACATCACAGCTTAGTTTTGAGGCAAGACTGTTATCTCGTCTCTTCTCCATTAAGCAGTTCTCCAAAATTTGGTGGACACCTGACAGCAATCCATCTCTGAAGAATTATTGAATACAGTACTATAGACTGAGGTCCAGAAATTTAAGTGTCAAATAAGGGCAAAAATAAGCTTTACTGAACAAGGCAACTGCAGAATTACTGAAGAGAATTTTTCTAAACTTCCTGTAAGTGCACTGCTCTAAGCTGAACTAGATGTTTTTTGCAAGACAGCAGTATTTTAACAAACATGAGCAAGCACCATTCAAATACCTGTTTCCTCAAGCAACAGGTAACATCAAGAGAAGTACCCCACAACTGGCTATCAATTAGGCAACACTGCTCTAAGAAAAACTGTGTTTTAAATAAGCTAGTAAATAGCTATCAAAATATTATTTCCTAAGAGTACTGTAAAAATGTCATGTAACAAATGCTGCTCCCAAGCCAAGCCTAAAACCTCCCAAGTCAAGCCTAACCACTCCCAGGAAAATACATGGAAGGGAATTCTACAAAATAATATATCACAGAGTGAATGAGTGAGTATGTACGTAAAATAATTTGTTTGCCCTCAAAACTTGTAACTCCTGTGAAAGTTCAAAAGTTACATTTCTTCGGTGCCTTACTTGCTGCTGGAAAGGAGGCTATATTGTAAACATCACTTTTGACACCATGGTTCAAACACAGCTTCTTTCAGAAAAAAAACAGGCTAAATACTGAATTGTTTAAATTCTCAATACAATAATTTTGAGTGGAAAGCAATGGAAGGTGTACAAATAACTGTTAAGATAGAAATAATCTTCAAAACTGAATGTTTTAATTTTTTAAGGTAGCTAAAAATCTTTAAGAGTGTCTGAGCAGCACAAATCTTAAATAATTTTTTTTCTAATGAAATACCAAAAGCTTTAAAGCTGTTTAGAAAATAAATCAGAAATTATGGAAATTAACTAGTTAAGACAATTAGCTTCAGACAAAGTACACCAGTTTGTATTATTTTCTATACTATTTGCAGGCAAAACAGCATTTCATTAAAGCAATATATGCCACTTCCCTCCCGCCCCCCCAAAAAATTGAGGTTTGGTGTTCTCATTAAGAGCCTGGCACCCATTACACTACACAGAATACTTTAACTAAAAGAAAATAGTGCAGTACTGCCCCAAACACTGGCCAAAATGCAAAAGCTGAAGCGTTACTGTCAGAGATGCTGAATACATCCTCTCAGTAAGAGCAAGTATTTAGTTATTTTAATAAACCCTTTGCCATGTATTTTGCTCCATCAGCAATATAGATGTTAGTCACAGGACAGAAGAAATCCTATTGTAAAAATTTAAACGCATTTTCATTGAATTTAATTTCTATTTTTAGTTTCAGAAAGCTCTTGCTCTTTGATTAAAATTCTCTTTAATCATGAGATCAGACCTACTGTCATTTCAAGCTCTCCTCAGCTGGCTGTCATATAAAAAATTCAGAAAGTCCAGTATTTTTTACTTATAGTTGCTAACAACTTCAATCTTCCCAAAAAGTTGCTAAGTAAGACCTTGAGTGCTAGTCTTCAAAGAAATATCTTAACAGCTGCATAATATTATCCCCCAGTGGGATTGAAGACTTCTTGATTCTACAAAGCAATAACTTTCAAGCCATGATTCATAAAATCTCAAGAACTACTCTGCAAAACCCTTGCCAAAATTTTCACGCATGTAAGCAAACATGAAAAGGAGAGAAGTGACAGATATGTCACTGTTTGGGTTACTTTGCTGGTGCTGTAAATGAAGATAACTGTGACAGAACTGTACAAAGTGATCCACTTACACCTCCTCCCCACAGAAAAAAGAACAGTTCTTCTACTAAATACTGAGAGTTGCTTCTTACATTGTTTCTCAGGATTGTTAACTGAAGACACAGCTATGCCAGTCTACACAGTAGTCTAAACTTCAGCAGCTCTGGCCTATCTCAGATTACAATTCTGAAACACAGAACCATTATCTAGAAAATGTAAGGCACCTGTCTTCTCTTTAAGGAGCTTTCACTGACTTTCTTAGGATATCTTCAGCAATTAAAATCCCACAGAGAATTTCTGTCTGTTTACCAGTACAGAAACTGAATTATAATATCAGCACTAATACCTTTTCCTGAAGACCATTCACCTTTCTGACAGGTGTTGCACAAAGTTTGATTTTCATGCATGCACAATGAGGCATAAAAACTTGCAACTTCTGACAGAGAAGTATGAAGAGTATAGCTGGTCTTCACTTCCTTTATAAAGCCTTTTACAAAAACAACATTGAGAAAAAGAGTATTGCTTTTACAGTGGCCTTAGTTTTAGTGGCACCTATACAGCACCATAGAGTTTACACCTGTTTCAGACATGTATTCAATCCTTAGTAATATTCAAATGTTTTATACATGATCTTGCAAGGAGGGATTACTTTTGCTTAAATTCCCACTGGAACTGGAAGGCAGGGAGGGAAGTAGAAGCAGAGAAGTGTATTTTCAATGAAATGATGCTTTGTCGCCTCAACAGGCATAGGAAAGCAATACCTTCTTAATCATTTTGACATATTGAAGACACATTCAATAGCACAGAACCAATCCATACTCCTAGCTATTTGCAGCAACCTGCAAACATTAATTTATTCTCACAAGGCTGAATGCCGAAACTGTGACAGGACAATATGAGACTGGGGAATAAGCAATGGAAATCTAGCTCCACAAACACACCGCTCGCTGAAAGGTCTGTTGAACCAAAGAATGACATTTCTAATAGTCTGTCAAAGACCCAGGAAAGCCTGTGTGTTACTGTTTAGCTAGACAAATTCATTCTCAACACTGCACAAATTACCTTTAGCCATCAACATGTACTGGTGTCAGATATTTTAATCCAGGAATACATCATGCGTGTCAGTCACGTATTTTAGAATATTTAAGTTCTTCTAATTAAACAGTATTTTACGAGAAAGTTTTTTTCAGTAGTGATGATTGTACATTAGTTTTTATTAAGTTTGCTTTGAGAGCTACAGGCAAAGCTGGAGCTTTCTAGAAAAAGAGTTCATAGCTACAGTGCAAAATTTTATTGAAGTCATTAATATAGAAACAGCAATAGACATTTTCAATTAATCCACTCAAGACAAAAGAAGCAGTATATAACAGCAGGAACTCATTTGTAATATCCCTAAAGCATCTCAAAACCCACAGTCATTTGACTACAGCTTTGGTATTTTCAAGGGTTTTCATAAGTTGGTAAAGAACTACAATGAGTTTAAGTTACAAGGGGAAAAAGCTTTGAATCTAAGTTCTAATGAGAAAGCAACACCTGTAGAGTAAGAGCATTTACAGAATTTTGGACCCAACTTTTATTCTGCATTCTCCGTAGCATGTATTTAATGGGCAAAAATCAAATAGTCTAGTGAATGAAAATAACACTTACATAGACTTCATATACACATACATGTACCAATAAACCTGTTATTTAATTGTACATAATTTCTTTTAAAATTACACATAAATCCTTCAACACAGTAGGCAATTTTTAACTACCATATCTAATACCAGCTTGGTTTAGGTTTTTGTTTAAGCTAAATCTCTTTCTTGGTTATACATCTATAGCTGCAATAACTCACATAAGATGCACAAAACAGCAGAATTGAAATTATTTTGAGCGTGCACAAACATACAACCATGTGTCAAAAAAATACTTGCAAAGTAGAAACCTATCGGTTTTAACGCACAGTGACAACTACACAGTAAGTTATGTTCTTGTGCAAGCCATACAGGATTTTCATATTTTATTTTAATTATGCCCTCAACAGCTGAGTTTTAATCTTCATATAGTTTTCCATATGTCAGTTTTATGAAATGGTACAATGTGCACAGTCCCCAGGTCACTGTGGGGACCCACTGCCTTGGTTACTATAGCAAGAAGCCAGTTAGTAGATTGCAAAGCTTCTAGAGTAAAGTTTATGAATAAAGACATACGCTGACCAAAACTAATTTCCAAATAAAGTCAGTAAACTGATGAGAATGGACTGCACATATACTTTAGGCTGGAATCAAACACAGCTATTGCTTTCTTATCACTGAAACTCTTAAAGGTGAATTATCACACAATTCATCACTTGCATATAAAAGGCGGCAAAGTAATTGTGACCTGAGTGTCATTTGCCCTGATGGACATACAAATGCCACATCTGAAGAACACAGACTAGCTCTAACCTTTTCAGAATCTTGATTCAAAAATACCTATCAGCTTTTGTAGACATTGTTAACTTACCTTTGTAAGCAGACCCATCTTCTCTTGTTGCAGCACATAATTACATCACTTAATCCTCATTTCTGTGGCATGCACATGACTCTCCAGGTTCAGAAGTTCTGTGCGGTTGGGTTTTTAAAGCCATAACTTCAAATTTTATTTTCTGAATGGAAGTACTAGAGCTACCTTAATGAGAATTTTAAAATATAACAGGCACATCCAACATGACACAAATGCAGAAAGTAACATACTTACAGCTTCAAATGATAAGTTAACGTGTTCCAGAAATTTCTGTCTTAAACTGTCAGTTAGTTCATTGAAGCGATACCGCAAGAGGTCCATTTCTTGTTGAAGAAACCAGCGCCTGAGATCCTCACTGCAAGGAAATAATTAAAAAAAATAAAAATAACATATTCTGGTTATGCATTCTCTTTTTCTCTATAAACTAGATGTCAAACATAGTGAACACAACATTTAATATGCTGGCTTTGGCATGGGACCCACAAATGGAGGAGCTTGGAAGAAAAGGTAGGAAACCTTCAGGAAGGCGCATTCAATCCAAAAAGGCTTGTGAAGAGCCAGTACACTAAGAAGCATGACTGCAGATGTTTTGGACTAACAAAGTTAGAGCTGTGTTTGACATTAAAGTGAATGAAACGAGATTATTCTATTTCCTGGTCTTGACAGATGTAAGTGACATTGCAAGATGCGCAAAGAGATGCAAAAGAACAGTATGGATGAAACTATTCACTCAAGACTACATACTGTATCTTAGCAACATTATATGGAAATAAGCTTTAAATTCTTGGATATCAGAAGGCAGAAGGACAGACAAGAGAACATTACAAATTTAACTGACAAGAACGGTGCAGCTGGACACTTCAGACCATGTAAAAAACAAACCAAAACAATACAATACAGACTAGAAAAACAGCTGATGTAAACTCATACCCCTGGGTGGCACTGTTGGCCAAGTGGAAACTTAAAAAGGCGGTGCCGCAGGAAAACAAAACTCAATTCAGCCCGGTTTGCCGCTCTGTCTATTCAAGTACACTTTCAAACATACTTACCTTAATAGCTTTCATCAATTAACCTAATGATTTGTGTGAAGCTTATTTTTCTGACCCAATACAATAAAAGCTTAGAGAACAGTACATTCTCTTTGCATCCCAATTTTATCTTTTGGGGAACATGCCAGTTTTAAAGCATAGAAATATCCCTGAAATAACTGCTTCTCAAGAAAGAATGAAGAATGGTAGGCACAGGATCACCTCACAGTGCCTAAGTTACTATTTTCCATTTTATGAGTAAGTAGTAAGTCCACCTTCTCAAAGAAAGAAAAAAAAAAAAAGCTAGTTTAAGTAGAAACTGACTATCAAGCTGCTTTACTGAAACACTGCATCAAACTATCTGTATAGAAACAGGAACACAAAAATACATTTGCAAGTAGTTTTCAGAGTGCCCTGGAGCTCCAACCAAGGCCCCTCCTCCCTAAGAAGGGGTCTTTCTCTCTAGACAATAAAGCCAGGCTCTTTCCTTCTGATTCTGTGACCAAAAATAGCTTGTATTTATTTCTGCAAAGTGGTTCACTTTCAACAAGCTGCTCACCTCTCTCCTGCCTAATTATTACGATAATTCCCTGAAACACAGGGTTTGAACCATGTCTCCTATTTATTTCATAATCAAGCACTCAGTAAGTCAAGAAAGCACTTATACAAATGATAAGGATCTTTTTATAAAAATATAGCTTGCAGAGAAAAAGAAAATAGTCCAATTATCTGCATCTGTTATCTGGAATCAGGAGATTCCAGAGCAATATAGTGATGCAACACATGGTGGGGATAGACGGGCACAGCCCAGATGTTTTTTGAAAGGGCAATACAATGGGATGTTTATAATCCAGGAAACATCAGGGTGTTTAACGTCACCCAGGGCCTGCCATGTTTTTTCACCCAGGTTTCCTCCATCTGGAGGCTTTTGAAGCCTCTGCTACCTCCTGTTCTGATCACATGATCTGTAGTTTACACCTATCATATTGTTAGACACCTTGGTCTCTTCTCTAACACTTGCCCCAAACATTCAACTGTCTCATGACCCATTTCAAGGAAAAGCCCCATCCATTTCAGCTCCAGATCTTGGCTTATAGCACAGTCCCTCCTCACCTTCCCTATGTGTTTTTGCTTATAAATCTTTTTCTATCCATAGCAGCACTGTCAGCTACCACAGTATCATAACATGTAATCTACCACACTCACCTAATTTAAACTATATTATAAATTGAAATGCAGTTGAATTAACAATTCAAAACAGTATAAACTTCATATTTGCCAGGCTTAATTCCAAAAAAGGACTGCAAGGGCAAGGAGTCAGGAGTTCACTTTAATGCAAAACAAAGCTGCTAATAGGCATAAAACACTGACAACACAAAAACTACAGCTGAAGCAAAAGAAATGCACTCGACTGGACCAACTTTGTGCTTGAGATTTCACATGACAAAAAAATTGCAGTGCAACCATCCACGGCAATGAATCTGCAAAATCAGTAGAGGAAACCTCAAACTCGGATGGCAATTTTAGCTTGCCAGAAGTAAGGCTCTCTCTCGAGACAATAATATAAAGCCTATTTACATAGTCAGCTCTTTGGTCAGTAATCAACAGTTTAAGTATATGCAGCAGTTAATCTAAATTAAATTCTCAATCACTGTGAAAGCCTAACAAAACCTTAATACTGGTGTGCTTTAGTCTTACAAAAGATGTCAAAAGGAAGAGACCCAAATTAATGTTCTATGCACAAGACACAAAACTTTATACTTTTAAGTATTACAAAATCTGGATATTAATTTTGATCTCAAGTATCCCTTTTGGCACAGCTGTAATCAGGTTCCTAGGAAAAAAAAACCTGCTCTCTTTGAACCTACCTTTCTATTTAGTAGACATGCAACTCTAAAATAACCATAATGTCTGTAACAAAGAAATGTAGTATCTGTGTAGACTTTAATAGTAAAAGTACAACATAATCCAAAAAGTACTTACGACTGACAGTAAGCAAGGCGTAGTATGAAATGAGATATATGGTCTTTTCTTCTTGCTTCATAATCATCCTCAGCCAAAGCCTAAAGAACATATTGCTATCATTATTTCAGATAATCTCTTCCAGATCAAATATAAAATTAATTTATCACTGATGTTCAATAAAACACTGTTTAATACTCATCTTTCAGACAATAAATGCAAGACTTTTAAAGAAAGGGGGTATCCTAAAGAAATATATACTCTCAAAGAAAAACTACACTTCTGACAAAATGGCAGAATTTAAGTTTTAGAGGTTTCATCACCTCTACTTTTATTCAGAATTCTTGAACAGTGTAAAGAAAATAAAGTGCAATAGAGTTCCCTTTTTTGATTTTTACTTACTTTGTAGGGAAACTTTAGTTTCCGGAGCTCAGCCTCCAGCTTAGTTTTGTATACGTCATTACCTCTTATGTAGCTCACACCAAGGTTTTCAACTACTTTGAGCACTGGGGAAAAATGGTTCATATTAGAGACAACATATTGAGAAGAAATGTAACTGTATCATGTCCTGGGAAATGCACAAACTGGAGTAAGGCCACAGGAACTGCTTTTAGTGGTATGGGGAGCTAAGGGGTAAGAAATACAGAAGATAATGTGTCATCCACAAGTGCTGAACAGCTCAGCCGATTCTGGGATGCATAGTCACCAAGGAAAGGAAGACAGCCAACAAGGAAAGGGAAACTCTGATGGATCAGTCTCAGAACATTGGTTTCCACCATAATGGTGGAAACCTTGGATTCAGAGGTTTCCAGGAGGTCAGGAGAACCCTTGCCCCAAGCTACAACAACATGAATCATTGTGCTGAGACATCAAATATGTCACAACACCTAGAAAGGGAAATATGCTTATAAAACCCACCACTGTAAACCACAACCATGCAGTCCTGATGGCTATATGCCAAACACTCGTGAAATCAATCACAGCTCTCTGAAACACCTAAAGCAGCACGTTTACCTCTATAAAGGCGGTTCATTTCAGCATGAGCAGGCAGACAGTTCACATTAATAACAGGCAACGAGAGCATCTAAACCCGCTAAAAATACATACAGCCACGATAGGAAGAATCGGAACTCCGAGGGAGGGACGTGGGGGTGGAGGAGGGCCCAGCATGCTACTCACGCTTCAGGCGGTCGATGGCAAAGCTCTCAAACTCCACCAGAGAGATGCTTTCCGTGGGGGGCTCCAGGTAGAACTGCAGGCTGTGAGGGTACAGCTCCCGCCGGTCCCCGGCCAGTCGCGCCTGCCTCAGCCTCGCTCGACTGGAGAACTCCATCTGACCGGCCGGCGGGCCTGGGGTCAACACGGGCGCTCAGCAGAAGGCAGCACCGGGCGGAAGGGAGTAGAGAACGGAAGACAGCCGCCACTGCCCCTGGGTTCGCCCAAAGCCCGCCCGCCACCGACTGCCCCGGGGTTCTGCCCCTGCCCCTCCCCCCCGCAGTGACAGACCCCCGCGTCCCCATGGCAACCGCCCTCCGCGCCGCGGTAACGCAGAACCCCCACCTGCAACCGCGCGCAGTCCAACCGCCGCGGCTTCCCGCGCAAGGGCGGCCCCGCCCACTTCCGCCCTCCGCGCCCGCCCGGACCACGCCTCCTGAGCTGCAATTGGCTCGCGGCAGCGAAGGGGAAGGAGTGCCCGCAGCCAGCATGGCGGTTCCCGCCGGGGGCTCGCTTCCGAGGGCGCTCGGTGGTGGCCGGGCCTTTGTACGCAGGCGGCACCTAAGCTGATTAAAGGGGCCTTCTCGTGTGGGTATTCTGACAGCGGGTGATGCACCGTAGCTAACTTGCTGTCAGGTTGTGGTTTTCACTACTGAAAGTCTTTAAAAATATTTGCCATCAAGTGAGACAAATGCTCTTCCTGTGGTTTTCTTCCAGCCTTTCATAGTGCTGCCAAACGGGATTGAAAGTGAAAGAGCGCAGTGTGCAAGCCCTGAGTAACTTTCTTTGAATACCATGATCCCATAAACTCTGCATGTTGTATAACTCTGTAATTCTGTAATTTTTCCAAGATGACCGCAGGATGTGCCATTTTTGCTGCAGCTGAGGCCGTGTTCTGTTGTGTGTCCTTACCTGAAAATGCCACTTGCTAATTTTCCCCAAACAGAAAACTTGGTTAATGATCTTACAGCAAGTTCAGAGTGCAGAGGGATGGAAAATCAGGATTGACATACTGTTAATGCCCACAAAGTGAGGAAAAGCAGTAACCTAGACTGGCATTTGCTTACGAGCAATGAAGTGATCGTGGACCAGGACACGTTTTAGACTCATGTCCACGGGCAGTACCCAAGACACTGCTGGGAAATGCAGCTGCAGCTTTAACAAACACTGCCTCTAGAAGCCAGCCTAGAAACTGCAGCCTGCCTCTGTGCTAGCAGATTGAACATGGTGCCGAGTTCAAATAGTGCAGGATAACCCAGTCCAGTTACCCTTCAGAACAAGGTGGCCACATCCAAACTGCCTACGGAGAATACTCCTATGCTCATTCTCAGACTGTGAAGTTTGCAGCTTACTCTAACCTAAACCTCAGCCAAGGGACCAGCTGAACAATTTAACAGGGCAGAAAATCATTCCCACTCTCCAGGGCTGCTTCGTAGTTTTCCAGGAAAAATCAAGCTATTGGTATCTTTTTATATATTTATCTTTTTGTAATATATTTAACCCAAAGTAACTATATATACACACATATAAAGCAGCTTTAACCCAAAGCAACCTTTTCTGAATAGCCAGTGCTCATCCCTATATGGGTTCTTCCTTTCTCCGCCTGGCTGCTTCACGAGTTGCTCAGGAGTAGGAGTGCATCTGCCAAAATCCACCTAGTAGTTGCAAGAAGGCAAAGCTTTTCCCTTTGACCAGTGTGTTGGTACCCAAGAGGTCTCACTGAGACTGGCAGTACACCAGCCAGGGCAAGTCAAGGAGTACAGTAAGAGCTGGCACATTTGCTGTGTGCAGAGTTCTGTACCCGACCTGGACCAGAGGGGGGGAAGTGTGACAAAGCTGAGGAGCACTCTGCAGAAACGAGCAATACTTTTCATTTTCATTTCATTTCACATGAGCAGGACCACACCTTTCAAAACCATGGTTTGTTGTCCATCAGTGTTTCTTCTACTGAACCATATCCTGCTGATTATTTTTGATTTAGTACTATTTTTTCCCTCTAATGCTGAATACTGATCCTCAGATAACTGAAGACCTATCCCATTTGTTTGTTTGCTTGTTTGTTTTATTTCAGTTAGCTATTTACACTAACATTATTGCAAAAAGTCATATGATTACTTTGGCAGAAATTAAGAAGCAAAACCAACATATTACTAGACCCAAATCTATCTTACAATGCAAAACTTTATGAAGGGTTTCTCAGCCTTTTCACACAAAAATATTTTCCGGGGGCGGGGGGAATCTATTGAAACCTATAGATGGTAATATTTTCCACAATATCATTTTGGTTATTTTTTTATACATGTATTTTCACCACTTCCACAGAAACATTACCATAGGGTTTGATTTTTTAAGTTTGTTTTTTTTTTTAAGAGAATCATCAACATTGCAACAACCCACCTCACAAATGTTTTAAAACAACATCCATATGGTCACCTGTCAAACCGTCCCCATCATCCCATCCAAACACTATGCAAATTAGCATACCCCAAACTGTTGTGCTGTTCAATTAACAAAACCCCCAATCCTTATTTGCATTAAATATCAGCACACAGCTTCTCCTCCCACCTTTGTTATACTGACTAGCAGAGTGCCCAGTGCTAATCTGTCACAGCCTGGTTCTTTACTTGCATAACTCCAGCTGCTAATAAAAAGGTAAATATGGCAATACTGATACCAGTATCTACTCTCTCTTTCAAGCTGCTGCATTCATCCATCATTTTGGGGATGTTTGGATCTCTGCGGATGCAGAGATTAGCAGAAAATGTCCTTTCTCTGCTTCCAGCTCCCTTTCAGCTCTTATTGTTCATTATATTATATATTAATAATATATTGTTCATTATTGCTTATTATATACCCATAATCTTACTTAGTACATGTATCATCAGCTTGATTGAATTCTCATGTAACTCAGTCTTAATACATATTACCTTCATAACTTGCTTTCTTCGTGTTTTCACCTCTTAAAATATTCTTCTTGAATACTTTTTTCAACTCTTGTTTATTCAAAATATTTCTTTACAGATTTTTTCCATTATTTGATTCCTTTACTGGTCTGTTATGGGGTTGGGATTTTGGTGGGTTTTTTTTCAGAAGTCTTGAGTGGTTTACACTTGTACTGTATTTGTATCATTCTAGCCCAATTTCTCTTTGTATGTCTGTTTTGTAGTTCTGTGCTTCACGCTTGTTATTACTTCTGTAAATGTTTGTCATCCAGGTTATACTGAGAATTTTTTTCTGACTGTAATGCACAGATACCTCTATACTTACTATAAATAGCAGTGCAAATGTTCTGAGCTGGCCTTTAAATTCCTGCAGGCTCTGAAATGAGTAAAGCATGAGTCATGCAGTGAAGAGAGGTTCAGGGGGCTATTTTAGTCAAAATACACTTTCAGTCTCTCAGTGTTAATTTATTTAAGTGGAGACTGACAATGGTCACATCCTTTGTGACACTCTAAGTCTCTCTAGCTCCACTAGTACAGGGCTTTTGAATCCTGGATTTATTCCCAAGTCTCATGTCTAAGACTTTTAGTGCACAGGCAGAGGAAATCTAGGTACATCCTCACAATCTTGTTAAATTTATCCTAACAGGTAGGTCTGTCATCCAGCTCTGCCTCTCAAGGCATGCATCTTCTTCAGTATGTTTAGGCTGCTGTAGGAAATATGCTGACTGCATCCTTGTTCTGTCCTATATTTTCAATCCCTTAGCATCATTTTTCAGGCTACATATCAAGGAATAATCTGATGTGTCACTGTGCTAGGCTTCTCCAAAAGGATGCCACTCTTGTACTCTGTTATAAAATGTTCCATGTGCTTTATATAATTTTGCCCACCATGCTGGGGCTTCAGGGGCGGTTGGCCTTTTTTGGCTTTTTTTTCTTCTCTTGTTAATATTCCTCTGATAACTTTTGATGATTCAATCGGCGATAGAGGGCTTGAAGCATCAAAGATAAGAAGGACTTGCAAATTTGAGAAATTAGAGGCTGGGTAAAGGGAAGAGTGAGAGATTCAAATTTCTCCCATGAGAAAGAAAAGCAGAACTCGGCCTCTTTTGTGTGTGCAGCAGCAGCAACCAGCCAGTTAACACAAACATCCTGGCCCACCAGTGTAAATACAGCTGGAGCTCAGCTATTGCTCTGTCATCTCCAAACAAACAGACAGGGGAAGTTTTGAACTATCCAGCATCAGGACTGAGAAAGAATTCATTTGTAGACTTCATATATTCTTCTGTACAAAGACATCCTTCTTTTTCCTAGTATGTCTGCCATTACCATATTTAAATTGTGAGCTTCTGAAACATGGCAGACATTTTCCAGTCTATCTGTATGGACACTGATGTTTTCTTTTCTTGGAATTTATTGCCACTAAACCAATTTACAAGAAGAAAATGCTTTTGTTACATATAGTATTTCAGTTTGGCTGCATTTCTAATACCCTCTTGAGATTAACTGAGCAGTAAAGAGCAAGATCCTTTCTTATCAAGTAATATGTAGGTAACTGAAAGATTTCTTTAACCTCCGAATTATCCAATATAAATATATCCAATACTATCCAATATAAAAACTAGACATAGCTATGTATAGGAATTTTATCTGTGGATGGATTTTTAGCAAAGAATGGCCACATTCCCAAGTCAGCAAGTGCCTTTGTGGAGCTCAACATGAACGGAGGATGAAGGAGGACATGGGTAAGGAAGCAAAAGTAACAGTGCAAGCAAGATAAGAAGAAACTAGAATGTGCTAAGATACAAAATAGTGAACTGTTAGCAAGTTCTAAAGGTTAAGTTCCCATACGCTTATTTGATCAATTGTATACTAGTTGCTGTGTGCTGCAAGAATATGTATCAAAGCATAATATACTAAGCTATTGTATATGTATCCAATTATAATACAGCAAGCTGTTGAATATGTATCCAATTATACTACAGCAAGCTATTGTATATGTATCCGTAGTTGCTGTGTGCTACAAGAATATGTATCTGATTATAATACAGCAAGCTATTGTAAGGAGATGCAGACAACAGTATAAAAAGGATAGATGCTTTGTAATAAACAGCTTTTATCTGATCACATTGATCTCTGACTGTCCATAATTTTTCTGGGGCATTTATCCTTTTTTATTTTTTAATCACACAAAGAATTAATTGTTAGGATTCAGAATAATGAAAAAAAAAGGTTTAAAATCTTTTTTTCTTTTTCCAAGTTAAATCTCTTATTGTCTGAAAACTTTAAAATATTATTTTGTATCCAGTAAAAGAAACCCTCTGCAGCTTAAGTATTTTATTCCGCCTTTTTGGTGTTTATTTAGGGCTGTTGAATAATACAGACTTGGCCATGCAGATTTCCCCTTTTTAAGCCTATGACCTGATCGTGAAAAAATGTCCTGTTCAGTACTGACAGACACTAAGTTTTCAAATACCCAGTTGCTGTGTAAAACAGCTGCAAAATTCCATCCTAAATGTAAGTGGTGACCCACCTTCCAGTTGCTAATAAATCTGTTAGACTTACTCAGAGCACTTCCACCATTACAAGTGAAAACCCCCAAAATAAACCTCAGGGTGGGATCCAGCCTGCCTAATCTAGCCACTAAACCTGTAGCTACCTTGTAAGTTTTTCATTTAAATGGAATAGTTTCCCACAGAGTAATTGGAAAGAGGTAGATATCCTGCTGGCCTCCGAAAGGGCATCCAGCCTGCCTAAATTTAGGTGCCTTGGTAGCTGATTTATTTTCCATTTGTTTACCTCAAGTTTGGTGTGGAATTTTTTTGTTGTTTTCTGGGTTTGGGCTTTGTCATCTTTTTCAAATGCAAGTGATGCACAGAAGTGGAAACTTTTGCAAGATAGGGGAAAAGAGTACCCCTTGTACTTAATACTGGGTCCTGTTCCCCATTATGAATTGATACCAGCATAAGGATTTAGAGGTAACTCATACATTCCTTATGCAAGCAAAATTCCAACTTAATTGGAAGTTGCTTGAGTAAGACATATGAAGACAGTTAACATACTAGCTAATTCTTCAGTCACGTTCCTACTAGGAACTAAATATATTACTTTGTTCTTAGTATTTTGTCTTTATCTTACTTTCATCTTGTTTTAGCATTTCCTTTGGCTGAGGCTTTGTGGAAGTTGAGATAAAGAAGCAGCACCAACTAGTTTATCAAAAAGTAAGGTGAAAAGTTCAAATAAAGGCTCCTTGCCCTATCAAGTCTTGTCTAAAACTGCATTGGTTTCACTGGAAGCAAAATGTAGCTTCAGAATGTAAAAACCCAACCTCATTGTCCAGCAGTGTGGACATCAGTTCCTTCTGTGACACCCCTTAAAATTCAGGTCTTGCTGATAAAACTGTTGATTTATTTTCACACTACAGAACTAGAATAACTATTAGCATCAGTATTTTGACCATCTTTCTTCAGGTCACCTATCTGAATATGTAGACATCTGGTACACACATTATTTTGAAAACTACATGGTATCTTTGCATAACAAATTCCAGAAGCTGAGACTCATCCTAACAGCTTTCAAATAACCTTTAAAATTGCTTACAATATATCCATACTAAGTAGAAGAAATCCCTATGCTTATACTTACAATTAGGAAACCAAGATTATCAATTGCACAGCCACTGACAATTTACTGCTTTCAAAACACCAAGACTATTAGATATATTGAGGACATAACATTTTTCTAACAAATCTGGTAGCAGTTAAATGGCAAGGCTGGATCACAATGAATCTAAATGAATGCAGCTGGTACAGCTTACTGTCATATTTTAGGTGCTGTTGATACATTGTAAAAAAAAAAGTAGCACCATTATTTTTTCTAGCATATAGTGTCCCAGATGCTTTCAAAAGTGACTGTATTCTCTTTATACATATTTAGTTTTTATAGACCCATTACTTATATGGGTATCTGCACGGTATTACACACTTCAGTTCCTGCAGTTTTGTCTTCTCAGTGAAGTGTATACAGTTAAATATGGGCACAAATGATGGCAGATATGTAATTATATATTGAGTGTTGAGTACATGTGGAGGTGTTGAGTGCTTCCCCTATTCCTGATGAATATGATAATCTCTGCAATAATTTAATATTCCATGCTAGTGGGAGAAAGTTCTTCCAAGCTTTTGTAGACCAGACTTTAGGCAAAAGTAGGCTTTGAAAGTACAACAAAGCAAGGGTCAGTCAAGCAGGTACAATGGTTACAATGGCAGTCATCATGACAGAAAATCACTGCTAGCATTTCTCCTTGTTCTTCCTGTTTTCTGGCAGCCTGCGTACTCTCCCAGTTTCACCCTCTCTTGATTGCATAGTAGAAAGTACACACACTTGTCCACATTTACCTTGCAAGGAAAGCTGCCAAGTGATGGGCACCCACAGGTCAAAACTCTATATGGTGTACGAATAGGTAATACATAACAATAATATATTTGTTAGTAGAAAAAAACTATTAGACAAGTAACGAAAGAAAAACTACACTTGGTTTTGATTTAAAAGTTCAATTAGTTGGATATTTAGTGGAATCAGAAGGACAATAAGAAAATCATATGACTGGAAATGTGCTTTTATGTAACAGTAACTCATGGGTTTAAAAATCCACTTTTGTCATCTTTCAGGGACCTCTTGCACAGAGGTGAAGATTTCCTACCACAAAACACAGTTTTACAGCAGCAGCAACACTGCCAGTAGCCCTTTGGTGGCAAGTGGTGAGAAGGCAGTACAACCTCCATGTTACACCTCCTCATCTAACACCGACTGATCTCATTGCCTGGCAGGAGGGAGCAGGTTTTAGTCCCAGAGCCAAGAGCATTTACAGGCCTGGGAACATCTTGGTTTTGCTTTGTATGCCTATGGCAGCCTCCAAATTCTGCACAGGGCACTGAGAAAGCCAAAACTGGAGGAGGAGAGTACACAGCAGGCAGTCTCAAAAAAGGAAGGACAGCCCCAGGTCTTCTCAGAAATATGCTGGTTAGACTGCCCTCCTTACCTTCTAAGTCTCCTCATTTCCCATCCCACTTCTCCCACAATACCTCAAGCCACTCTGGCAGTTTCTGGGCCCCAGGAAGTCATGATGCTCTTCTTCCCTGCCCCTGTAGCATTTCCTTTCTCTGCTCTGTCTGCTGCATAGGCAGCACCTATGTTACCGCCTGCACAGATCACCCAGCTCAAAGTAAGTGGACACTTGCAGGCAGCAGTAATTCAGGAACTGGAGGAATAGTAGTAACCCCATCCCCAGCTACCCAGGTGTCCTGGATGACACTACCATAGTTCACTTTCCCTCACTCAAGCCCTCTAGCCAGCCCTATTTTTTCCCAGACGTATCTTCACCAGCACCAGACTTACTAACCTGCTTATTCTATGTGTTCAGGCACTCCCCGTTCAGCAGCTGCAGCTGAAGCAATTTAGACCCCATTCTTCATTCTGGCTTCATCTCAACCTTACTATCCAAAGAGTTCAGACTGACTAGGGAAGAGGAGCAGAGTTCCCATCTCCAGCCCTCTGCCCTTCCAGATGTAGGCATAGGTCTCCTGACAGGACTGAAATTCAAAGGAAAACATTATACAAAGAACTTTACTGAAAATTTAGTGAAGTGATGTATAAAAAGAAGAGGGGGGAGGTAATGACATTTTAGATAATTACAAATATAGATTGTTGGCTTCAGAGGCAAAAGACTAGCATAACTCCCCACTTCATTTATCCTTCTGCACAGTGTTTTACTTCTGTGATTTTCATTGAGCATTTGTTTTCCGCAGAGCCTGGTATAATAATACTTCCATTCACTTATAAGGTTCCTGTCTCCCCAGTAAGCTAAAATTGGACTCATTAACTTTCTTTTTTTAAGGTTGCTATGACAGACTCTTCGAAGTTCAAGTGTAATAGCCTGAATATAAACGAGTTTTCAGGAGCAGCCAAAGGAAATGTCAGGAAGTCATTCTTCCAGCCATTTTTGAACTTTGAAAAGACTGAAAAGAAATGCCTGGCTGAGATTTTGCCAAACAAATCAGATTTTTATATTGTTTTGGTTTTGTTGTTCAGGCACTCTTATAGCTGGTTTGTCAGCCACAGTTTTAATTTGGAATATTGCCTTTCCCATGCTGCATAGAACTAAGAAGTCAGTTGTCTAGAATCTTCAGATATCTGTAAAAACTCCTTAAAAAATGAGATAGCTCTGGAAATTCAGCAGTACAATTTCTCTATTGTTTTTGTGATTGACAGATCATTTTCCATCAGTCACAACTGTCTATTTTAGAATGTGGTCTACTCGTGATGGGTAGACTGTAAGGTGCTTGCTGACAGCCTACAGAAAGAGACTTGTCACACAATTAGAAAAAATATGCTCTACGATTTACTTTTTCTCCTTTGTTTAAAATGGATTTTAGAGCCAGAGGAAATATATTTAAACTGCCTAAATATGACAGGCCATAGAATTATATCCATTGTATCCACCTATACAACTAAAATGGTTTAGGAAAGAGTGGATCTTAGAATCCTTCAGTTAAACTCAAATACAAATTTTCTGGAGCAAACTTGAAGTAAAAGGGAGATCTGGTGGTACCAAAACTTAGTAAAGCCCACACACTGTGGTCACAAGAACATGGAACCTATCACATAGCTAAAAATTTGCAGCACGACGTTGCAAACAGTCCTTCAGATCAATAATTATTTATTCACATATGACAGCAAGACTGGGGCTGGTAGAGAATACTGTTTATTTTCTTATATTTACCCAAAGTAGGGATTTTTCCCTGTAGTTTGGCTGTAACATCTTATGAAGTCAAATTTTGTTGGTTTGTTGCTTTTAACTAAGGATAGCCTTACAGAAGTACAAATTCTTTCCTCTCTGCTTGCAACAGAAATACAGAGACATAAAGAGAGTGGCCTGGTAAACACAGATGCAGAATATTTCCACTGTGATCTATACAAAGATGTTCTAAAGTTGTCTGTTTCCCAGTTGTGTTTTTTCCTTTTATTGGTGCTAGTTAGTTTCAAAGTCCTTGCCTTATTTTCCTCCTTATGGGCGTGGACATAGATTTTGGTTTTATGTCTACATTGACATCATCTCAGCCTGACAGTACATTATAGGAAACTGGAAGATTTATTGGCAGAAGAAAGCCTGTCGAAAAACAAGCTGGGTAGTGGTAATTGCGGAGTGAGTCAGTGTCTGGAGTCCAGCTGTGCTTGCTACACAAGCCTGACTAGAGCCGAGTCACTCAGATTTCTTCAGCTATCTGAAACTGGATTATTTTCAAGAAAAAAAAAAAAATAGACCTGATATATACTGGATACATTTTTAGCTGAAAACATTTGTATAAATGCAGCAAATTAGCTTTCTCCCTTCTTACTGTTAGCATTGCAGTGGAGTGTAGGAGCCATGCTCTTGGGGAAGCAATTTATTATACATGCATAAACCAACATGTCTGAAAGATGTCCTGCATCTCAAAATACACCAGTATAGTTTGATATGCAGTAAGTTCTGTGACTAATGTTGTAAAAACACCTACATCCTGACCCTGTGAGGCAAAGTATTGCTATTTCTTATTGCAGGCATTTACAGTGGTTGAAGCCTAGGAGGCATAGCATCAACTCCTGGTTGGTAGTGTTCTGACTAGCAAGTTGAATTATGAGGATTGCTGCCCCGACATCCCAAAAAATTGAACTTCTAACCTTTGAACAATACATTATTTTGAGGAAAAGGGTATTTAAGTGTCTTTAGAGAATATTGTCAAGTTAACTACTGAATTTGAAGCAAATCTTATAAAACTAAGGTCTTACAAAACCAGTATTTTATCTGCTGTGGTGTAGAGAGCTAAAGAAGATTTCCCTGTCACATCTGGGACTTGGTGTAATTCCAAAACTCTCCATGGCATTAGAAATATAGCACTTATTCTATGATTAGGAGAACACATAAAATTTGGCTTTTTTATGGATTACTGTCTTTTCTTTCCCTTAGCACGCCTACAGCCCTCCATTTCATGCATAAGAACTTCACCCTTTTTCCCCATTCTTGTTTCCTTGGTCTATCTTTCCTTACTTACTGCCTCAAGAAGGATAGTACATGCACTGAGTGTAGCCTGGACACTGATTACCCAAGCTGAGGCTATCAAAAGTGACATGATTTCTGCTGTCTTGCCTCTGGTGAGCACACTCATTTACCTCAGTTGCTTTTGTTTACTCAGTTGCCAATTTGGGGACAAAACATTGAATGTTTACCATCTTTGAGATTTTTAGCTATCTATATTACTTGGTTTCTATTATAGTGTTTGGAATCTACTTTTATTAGGAAATCATTCACCACCATTTCCTGCTGCCAACTCAGATAGAGAATTCTTCTTCTATAGTTGGATTAGCAACTGTCTGCAAAGGCACTCAGCAGAGATCAGCTGTGTGGACAGTATTTGCTTCTCAAATAGTGAGTCCCTGTCTTCACCACAAAATGTCTCATGGAATGGGGTAGGTGATACAGTGCCCATCTTGCATACTTACAGTACATTTTGTCTAATGGGGAAACACTTTCTGTCACAATATTGCTTTCTCAGTTCTCTTGTATGTCTTACAGAAGAAAGTATTATAGTGTAAGGTCCTTAAGAATTACGACTATCAGAATTCAGTTCTATATAATATTCCATATCTCACATATTTTCTCACACCATAGCTTCACGTTATGATAAATTAAGCAATGATGCTAGCATAGGCATTTTCTCTTATCCCTGCATGATGATGTGCCATGCTGTGAAGCACATCGAGGAACTGATTTGACTTTGAGAAAAAAACTTAAGTATTTTTGAACACCAGTTTGTACTCCAGTTTCCATTGTGAGCACACAGACTGTTCTTCCAGTGCAACTGAGTGACAGGTGCAGCACAGGGAGGTGGATAAGCAGTATCTTGAGTATTTCCTTCAAATGTTAAGCTCCTATATATACTTACCAGTTTTTAGGGTACGTGGAGCTGTTATGAACAAACACTTTCTGTCTCCTTTCATCCATGCTGGATCCCTGCCATGAAATTATAAGAAGAAAAGGCAGAGCAGCAATGTAAGCTTGAAGTCTCAGACTTCTATGACTGAACCCTACTCCCCCGTGAACTTTCAGTTCACACAAGGAGCCTTAGCAACCTGAACCTCCATGCTTGCTCATAGTCCTTGCCCTAAAACACCACCTTCAAACAATCTTCAGTTCTAGTTACCAGATCATACCCATTTGTCCTAACTTCCAATCAGCTTATCCTTTTCATTTTGTTGAAATGCCCGTGCACCTTCCTAATCACACTCAGAAATGTCATGTGAAGCTTGTCCTAGCCTGGAATTTTCCAAGGTTCACAGCAAGAGTCTACCCTGATTTGCATGAAGGTATTCCCTTCATTACTGTAATACTGAGCTAAAATAATAAATAGTATTTCCTGTTTGTAGGGAGGCAAAAAGGAAGGTGAAAAGTCACACATGAATAAAGAGGATCAGATGGTTCTTCTGAAGACCTCTTAGCAAGAAGCAAGAAAGTTCCATGGATGAGAGGCAGAGTTAACTCAATCCAGTTAGCAGGCTTCACATAACCATCATTTTTGCATCACCATAATTATTCTACACTGAAGGTAGCACTGCTTCAACTATTACAAATCACATGTGAATGAAAACATTTAATAATTGGGTCCTTTTTTGAAGTGACAGAAACTTGTCTTTTTGACATTTTTCTTTCAAAAGGTTTGAGCTTTGTGATGTTTTAGGATGGAAATCAGTCTTGTATATTTTTCAAATGCAAGACAGACAAGCTCTAAAGGAAAAGTCAACATAATAAATAGGGAGGATAAAAACTCTTACCAATGCTAAGGTGACTGACAACCAGGAAAAGCTACTAACACAGAAAAAATAAATCTACAGGAAGAGGACTGATGTGCACTATCCCCGTAAGTGGGACATTAGATTAAAGTGACAATAGTGTTTCATAGCAATCATCACCAAGGACATCAGTTATATAAAAATAGGATATAAAGATGGGAACAGATAGATATCCTTCTACAAATGAAGTAAAAGTGGGTTGTTTTCCATCTGTAATGTTGATAAATGAAAGGTTGAACTAATTAGTGAAAAACATCAGCAGCCTTTGAGATGTCTTTTGCAATCACTTTCTACACTTTTCTACTCACTAACACCAGGGCAATGCAGAACATAGGTTGTTGGTCTTTTTACACATACATATGCATCTATACAAAGTGCAGGAGCTGCAAATACAGGAGCAGCCCAAGTATCTACTTAATGCAATCTCTTGCAATGTGTTTATGACAGTGATCAGTACCAGATGCTGGAAAGGAAATTTCCACAGAATCCAGGAGTTAAGTAGTCATGGAAGAACTGATGTGCAAGGACAGCTTCCTCCTAACTTCACTGTGTAGCTGGTGCATGCCCTGAATCATAGAATCATAGAATTGTTAGGGTTGGAAAGGACCTTAAGATCATCAAGTTCCAACCCCCCTGCCATGGGCAGGGACATCTCCCATTAAACCACATTACCCAAGGCCTCGTCCAACCTGGTCTTGAACACTGTCAGGGATGGAGCATTCACAACCTCCCTGGGCAACCTGTTCCAGTGCCTCACCACCCTAACAGGAAAGAATTTCCTCCTTATATCCAACCTAAACTTCCCCTGTTTAAGTTTTAACCTGTTACCCCTTGTCCTGTCACTACAGTCCCTAATGACGAGTCTCTCCCCAGCATCCCTATAGGCCCCATTCAGATACTGGAAGGCTGCTATGAGGTCTCCATGCAGCCTTCTCTTCTCCAGGCTGAACAGCCCCAACTTTCTCAGCCTGTCTTCATACGGGAGGTGCTCCAGTCCCCTGATCATCCTCATGGCCCTTCTCTGGACTTGTTCCAACAGTTCCATGTCCTTTTTATGTTGAGGACACCAGAACTGCACACAATACTCCAGGTGAGGTCTCACGAGAGCAGAGTAGAGGGGCAGGATCACCTCCTTCGACCTGCTGGTCACACTCCTTTTGATGCAGCCCAGGATATGGTTGGCTTTCTGGGCTGCAAGCGCACACTGAAGCCGGCTCATGTTCTTTTTCTCGTTAACCAGCACCCCCAAGTCCTTCTCCACAGGGCTGCTCTGAATCTCTTCTCTGCCCAACCTGTAGCTGTGCCTGGGATTGCTCCAACCCAGAGGTAGGACCTTGCACTTGGCATGGTTAAACTTCATGAGGTTGGCATCAGCCCACTCACAAGCGTGTCGAGGTCCCTCTGGATGGCATTCCTTCCCTCCAGCGTATCAACTGAACCACACAGCTTGGTGTCATCGGCAAACTTGCTGAGGGCGCACTCAATCCCACTGTCCATGTCAGCGACAAAGATGTTGAACAAGACCGGTCCCAACACCAATCCCTGAGGGACACCACTTGTTACTGGTCTCCAGCTGGACATTGAGCCATTGACCACAACTCTGTGTGCGGCCATGCAGCCAGTTCTTTATCCACCGAGTGGTCCATCCATCAAATTGATGCCTCTCCAATTTAGAGACAAGGATATTCATGTGGGACAGTGTCGAATGCTTTGCCCAAACCCAGGTAGATGACATCAACTGCTCTACCCCTGTCCATCAGTTCTGTAGCCCCATCATAGAAGGCCACCAAATTGGTCAGGCAGGATTTCCCCTTAGTGAAGCCATGCTGGCTGTCACCAAGCACCTTGTTGTTTCTCATGTGCCTTAGCATGCCATCCAGGAGAATCTGCTCCAAGATTTTGCCAGGCACAGAGGTGAGACTGACTGGTCTGTAATTCCCAGGGTCATCCATTTTCCCCTTCTTGAAAATGGGGGTTATATTTCCCTTTTTCCAGTCATCGGGAACTTCACCTGACTGCCATGATTTCTCAAATATGATGGCCAGTGGCTTAGCAACTTCACTTGCCAGCTCCTTCAGGACCCGTGGATGGATCTCATCAGGACCCATGGACTTGTGCACGTTCAGGTTTTTAAGATGGTCTCAAACCAGTTCCTCTCCTACAGTGAGCGCAAGGTCTTCATTCTCACAGTCCCTGCATCTGCCTTCCAAGACTTGGGTGGTGCAGTCAGAGCCTTTGCCAGTGAAGACCGAGGCAAAGAAGTCATTCAGAATCTCAGCCTTCTCCAAATCCTGTGTTGCCAGTTCTCCTGAGAGCTTCCTGAGGGGGTCTATGTTGTCCCTAGTCTGTTTTTTATTTGCTATGTACCTGTAGAATCCCTTCCTGTTATCCTTAGCATCCCTAGCCAAGTTTAATTCTAACTGGGCCTTATCTTTCCTAACCTGGTCCCTAGCTTCCCGGACAACATCTCTGTACTCTTCCCAGGCCGCCTGTCCTTGCTTCCACTTATTATAAGCCTCTTTTTTCAATTGAATTTTCCTCAGGAGCTCCTTATCCATCCAAGGAGGTCTCCTGGCCCTCCTGCTGCACCTCCTTCTGGTTGGGATGCCACACTCCTGAGCTTGTAGCAGGTGATCCTTGAATATCAACCAACAGTCTTGGGCCCCCCTGCCCTCTAGGGCTATATCCCATGAAACCTTACTAAGCAGGTTCCTGAAGAGGCCAAAGTCTGCTCTTTTGAAGTCCAGGGCAGTGAGCTTGCTGCACGCTCTTCTCACTGTCCTGAGCATCTCAAATTCAAGCATCTCGTGATTGCTGCATCCAAGGCTGCCCTGGAGAGTCACATTTCCAACGAGCCCTTCCCTCTTGGTGAGCACGAGGTCAAGCATGGCACCTCTCCTTGTCGGCTCCTCTATTACTTGCAGGAGGAAGTTGTCTTCCACACAATTGAGGAACCTCCTGGATTGCTTGTGCCGGGCCGTACCGTCCTTCCAACAGGTATCAGGGTGGTTGAAGTCCCCCATGAGAACAAGGGCCTGTGAGCATGAGGCTTTTCCTATCTGTCTATGGAGTGCTTCATCTGCAGGTTCTCCTTGATCAGGCGGTCTGTAACAGATGCCCACAGTAATGTCTCCCATAGCTATATTCCCTTTAACCCTGACCCACAAACTCTCTGTGGACTGCTCACCTGTCCCCAGACAGAGTTCCATACTCTCCAGCCTATCCTTAACATAAAGGGCAAGTCCCCCTCCCCGCCTGCCAGGCCTGTCTTTTCTAAAGAGCCTGTAACCTTCCATTCCAACACTCCAGTCATAGGAGCCATCCCACCATGTTTCATCCCTGAATAATAACATCTATGTCATTTCCAAATTGACTCTCTCCCATCACCTTAATAACATATATCGTTTTTAGTGCACCCCCTCTCTTTTTGTCTGTACCCTGCTGTAAGCTTCCCCCATCAGCAAGGACTTCAGCAGTCTGTGCACCAAGAATACACGAGATAGCTCTGACACCACAGCTGCACCTCTGCTCAGACTGCTGAAAATGAGCTGTGAACCTGTACAGAAACAAGAAAAAGGAAAATTCGAGGATTGCTAGCAGCTCAAGGATTGAAGAGGGGAAAGGTGCTTAATTCTAAATTAAAAAAGTGAGCAAAGCTTGTCAGGAGCTTCTGGGTCAGGTCACCAGTGCCATGCGTGTTGGTGGAGCTGGCAGCAGCTCAGCAGCCCTGTGCATCCACTGCAGGGAGCTGTGACTGATGCTTGCCTGGGCAGCAAAGACACTGCATGCTGTACGTGGAGCAGTGAATGTATTAATCTTTACCCTAAGAGGTTATTAAATCCAAGGTAATTTTTTGTATGTGTGAGTCAGTGAGCACTTGCTTATTACTTGTAAGTTGTGCATATGAAGATCACAGGGTATGGCTACACATGCCAAAAGAAACTGATTCAAAATAGGGACTACAACTGATGTGCACTTATTTCTGAAATCTACTGGACTCTTAATCTCAGTAATTTATTGAACAATCATATCCATGGATTACGTGTTGTATAAAACAATGGTGATGATTGTGTAAACTGAGATAAATCACGCATTTCTGAGTCCATCCTGCAGATGCCTGACTGAAGCAAATCTTTTCAACATGATGTCTTGTATTCATTTTTAATCTCTGCAAAACCAAGCAATTCCTACCTCCCAATTTGCTCAGATTGTGGTGATTCAACCTTGGCATTTTTAGCAGATTCACCACAGGTCATTAGTTGCAATAGGTGTTTACAGTTTATTGAGAAGATAGCCCACAGCTGTGCCCATTTTGTTTTTACAAGCATTTTTGTTCAGTTACGCTGGACAAAGCAGTCAGCAGTGTAATATTTCATGAGGTCATCTTTTGCACTAGTGATTTTTTTGCAGTCTTAATAAGAATTTCTGAAACGGAATATTGTTGCTAATTACTTTCACTCCCATAATTTAACCATATAAAGGTTAACTGTCTCATTTAAGCTAATTGACTTGGCTGCCTCAGTGGTTACTGGAGAGGGAGAGAGGTCTTAGAGAGCAAAAGCTCTCTGGTGTATTTTTGATACTTTATCCCAAGATTAATCACCCTCCAGGAGTCCTCTCTCCTTCTACTGAGTAGAGAGGTGGTAAAAAAGATAAATCTAAAATAGGTGCCTACCCTTGCTTTTATGCAGTGTACCTATGAAGTCCTCTGCAGGTGGACTGCAAAAGAAATGACACAGCTTGAAATCACAGTTAGCTGATACATAGTATTTTAGAGATATAGGAAGCAAGCTTGAGATTTTCTACTCCAAACCAAACCTCCAGGACTCTGTGTTTTGCCTTGTTATGTCTTTTGCATTGTTATATCTTTCGCATTGTTATGATGAAAGCTGGATGAAGCTTCACTCAATTTGGTGAGCACAGTGGGTCTTTTGCACAGCTGTTCAGCTCAAGGTAGTTCAGCTTCTTTTGTGATTTTTAGGGTGGGGTTTTGTTTGTTGTTTTTTTTTTTTTTGAGGTTTTGGGTGGAATTTCAGTGGCAGCATCACCAATAGCCCAGGCCACAAGTCCACCAGTAAGGCCATGAATATGGTTTTGCAGCTGATCAGCATATTTCAAGAACATACACAAAAATTGGAGTGTCCAACGATGAGTACAATCAAAGATGTAAAACCACACAGATATAATAAAATGGGGTTGCTTAGCTTAATAAAGAGAAAACTGATAGGGAAGAGTAGGAACCTGATGATTTTCAAAAACCACCATGGAGGAAAAGAAATGATCACAGCAAGGAAAATTTCAGGAAGGAAACATCAGGAAAAACCTCCTCATGGTAAAGAAGTGCCTGGCGGGATTTGTCAAGTTTTCATTACTGGAGCTTGTTAAAACTAAACAAGACAATGTCTGTCAGGACTGACATAGGCATAGATGCTCTGCCCTAGAAAAGGGAAACACAACAAATATATCCTTCCTCTATTAATCTTTCATTATCTAAATAATTTCTCATCTATAATTAATTCATTTCTTCTTTCTCTGTTTCTTATGTATTTCTTACAAATGAGCTGACAGGAATTTCATTAAGTTCAAAAATGGGAAGTGCAAAGTCCTGCACCTGTGCCAGTACATGCTGGGTCCACTCAGCTGGGAAGCAGCTCTGGAGAAAAGGACCTGGGTGTCCCAGTGGACACAACACTGATCATGAGCCAGCAATGTGCCCTCGCTACAAAGGCAGCTAATGTTATCCTGGGCTTTATGAGAAGGGCTGCTGTCAGTAGATAAAAGGAGGTGATCCTTCCCCTCTAACTCAGCACATGTGGGCCATGCCTGGAGTACCGCCTCCAGTTCTGGGCTCCCCGGTACAAGAGAGAGACCAGCATAGGGCCACAAAAATGATTAAGGGACTGGAGCATCTCTCCTATGAGGAAAGGCTGAGGTAACTGGGACTGTTCCTGCTGGACAAGAGAATGCTCAGGGAGGATCTTACCAATGCATATAAAAATACCTGAAGGGAAGCTGCGAAGAAGACAGAGCCAGGCTCTTTTCAGTGGTGACCAGTGACAGGACCAGAGTTAACATGGGCACAAACTGAAACAACTCCGAGGTTGCCTAGGGAGGTTGTGGAGTCTCCATTCTTCAAGATTCAAAACCCACCTAGACACAGTCCTGGGCAGCCTGCTGTAGGTGGCTCTGCTTGAGCAGAGGGATTGGACCAGATGACTTCTGGAGGTCCCTTCCAACCTCAACCACTCTGTGATTCTGTAATCAATGTGGGAAGAAAGCAGACCCACAGAACAATTTTGAATGTTCCTGGAACTGCTCTTTCCCTACATGTGTGTCTTTTCCTTACACTTGTACAAACAGTTCCTGTTTTAAGTGTGAGAGGGGATGAATAGCAGACAGCTCCTCAGAAGCAGAGTCCCTGCTTAGCTTCCAGTGATGTCTGTAGGAGCTAATGGTGTATATCAGCACACTAAATAAAGGTTACTTTTCTTTCCTCCCGACTACCCTCCCCATCAGAATTTAAGCTTCTGCATAAAGGGGGCTAAAACAGAGTCTGACACATTGTCAAAATTATGCTCCTTTTTTCTTTAGAGGACACCAGAGAAGAAAATCCTGAAGTAAATGACTGAAGACTTTGTTATAATCTGCATAATGTTTAAGCAAACCAAGGACTCTCTGTCTCACATATGCTTCACTTTTACCAGCCCTCAGTTTACTAAAACATTAGAACATAACAAAATCTTCATTCATTGACACTATGAAAAATAACAGAAAGAGGTTTGCCAATGAAGTAACTTTATTGGCACACTGGAAATACCTTCTTGCATTTCTGTTTTTTTTGGTGGT
Organism: Pezoporus occidentalis; assembly: GCF_034315485.1. Lineage (NCBI taxonomy): Eukaryota > Metazoa > Chordata > Aves > Psittaciformes > Psittacidae > Pezoporus > Pezoporus occidentalis. The sequence goes on from NW_026914829.1 coordinate 1,603,679, forward strand.
TTTGTTTTGTTGTTTTTGTTGTTGTTTTTTTTTTTTATTTGGCCTTTTTCCAATTGATAATTAGATTTGAAAATCTGAATCTACTTCACCTAAATACATAGACTGCATGCTAAAACATTTTGCCAGGAGCATGAGTCAATGCTAAAAAGAGATTTCAGATTCCCTTGTGCCTTATGATACTGAAACCCAAACTTTCCTAACTTATTTGAACCTTCCCATCCAAGTTAAGCTTAGCTACACAATCTTCAGATCCCACCTCCTGCACAATAATGCCTTCTTTTAGTCCATCATGAAAATGCAACTCATTGGTTTCTTTCTTTATAGGCATGCCACAACCTGCCCTAACTTCCTTAAACTATTTCTAATGCATTTACTGGTCTTTAAAGTGATGTAAATATTTTGTTTCCACTGTCAAAGATTCTTCTTTATGTATAAGCATAGTGAAAAGACAATCAATACTGTTACTGAGTATGTTTAGTGGGTGGTGTCTAAATGATGAGCAAGAATATGCATTCTGGAAGCACCAGGAGGGTACTGGGAAAGACTGATATTTACCTGAAGGTATCAAATATCAGTAAGCATGCACGACAATAAGCAGCACAAAAATTATTTTGATTGCAAGATAAAATAACAAAGTTCTAAGTCTAAAGTAGCCATCAAAAATAATCCTTTCAATTTTCTACACACAAAATTTCAAGATAATCAATCCTCTTTATGCCACAGTTTCTCCCCATACAACATGTAGATGCAATACTTTTATTTCATTCTCTCTTTAAAAGACTTAAGTAAGACTTAATTACTTAAAAGACTTACTTAAAAGACAATAGTAATATTGTCCCTGGCTATAAAAGCCAGCCAGATGAAGTGCTTCGTTATATGTCTTTAATTAAGCTAGCAAGAACATTTAATAGAGCCATTTTTTAATTGTCTCCTGCCACTCTACAATAAAAATGCACTCCCTAGTCTCCCAGTCACCTTTTAAAAAGCTCCTATAACGAGAAAGAGATATATTGGTCTTTTGATCCTTGCCATTTGGCTAGTAAACTTTTATTCTTCCTTTGTGGGAATGGAGATATTCAGTAGAACATTGTCAGAGTTGCCCCTTTAAAAGTCTTTTCCTGAAGAACATTATACTGATTTTTGAGAAGACTTTATTTATAGAGCTTAATATGTCTTCGCTTTTATTACTGAAGGCTGTACTGCAGCAAAGGTCTAACAGACAAACCTAAAGTACACTAGTTATTCCAACTGTTCAGACTTTCCAGACCCACACTGGCACTTACTGAGTTTCATTAGCTTTTCTAGGGGGAGGAAGGCTTGAAAAGTAATCCAGTTATAAAACCAAAATCCTCAGTACCCTCTGGGAGCAAGAGTGTATGGAACAGAGTGGGGGAAAAAACAGAGCTTTTATTTCATTACTGAGCCTGACAGAAACCTCAGGTGCCATCACAGAAGGGGTTTAGCTAATAGTGGGATCTCAAATACAACCTGGGCTTGAAGAACAGGCTCCTTCAGCTTTCTGACAGTACAATTTAGAAAGGTGAATTTGTTAATAGCGGGGTGCTGTGTTCCTGTGGACTCAGGAAATGTTAGAAATCCAGTGTTTCCCCAAATGAAGAGTACTGCTAAGAGGTAGCCCTGGAATTTGGATCTGGTGATACCCTCATGTACAAACATTCACATTTTCAAGATAAAGAAATCTCATCTCTAATCTAGCAAAATAACCATATAGTTATGCTTGGCTAAATATAATTCCCAACCCAACTGATATCAGAGGAGGGATTATTTGTTTTCAGCCCAAATTATTTTGACATGTCAGTCAGTGGTGGATTTTCACATATTAGTTACTTACAGCTTCCTCTTGAAGCCATGGTCCGCTTGTTTAGCTGTAGTTCAATGACTCGCTGTGCCACTAGCAAGTTAAGCATGAGCTGCATTCACTTCAACAGAGCCACGGGCAGAGAAAGCCAATCCCTTTGTTGACAGAAGCTATAGACAATGTACTTGTGTAAGGCAAGCTGCACTGCTATACCAGGTTACCATGCCCCACAGGGAAAAGCTATGCAGTAATTTCCTCCTCTTTTCAGTGACATTTTAGTTGACATCCATTTTATCAATGTGTCTTTTCCACTGAAAGGTTAAGTTATATAGCTGACTCCAACAGGTATTTTTGGAAAATAACTCGTGAGCTTTCCTGAGATTTGTGACAATCTGGCAATGCACGTGGACATCTGATATGAATACCTGAGGCAAGACCTCTAACCCCGTCTCAGCTGTAACCAGCTATAAAATATAAATAAGCAATGTATAAATGTGAAAGATGAAACAGGCTATGTAAGTCTTGGAGCTTATTCAGGAGTGACTTACTGTTTCATGGGTTTCAGGTTTTTTTCCCCTCCACTGTGATTTCTGATTTCTTGGACAGATATTTCCAAAAGCACTAAAAGACTGCAGATGCAACACTTTCTTAGATACCATCTAACATACAATCCACCACGGCTGGTCACAACATTATAAATACCTTGCAGGTCTCCTTTAGCTGCAAATATGAAAAGGGTAACATCTTAATAATTGTATACTTTCATTTTGTTATAAGTTCTGCTAAAAGATAACTGTAGGTCTATGTAAATATATCAAGTTAATATAGAATACCTGCAGATCTGCACTAATCTCAAAACATTTATCCACAATCTCTGTTACAGAGTTCAGCAGTTCCTTTTCCATAGATTTTGAGTACAAGACACATGGCATTGCACAGCAGCACTCAACTGACATATCACATAATGAATTTGTAATATACAGTAAATACAAGTCTCTTCATGACTGTGGTAGACCATAGCAACATTTTTTGCCAAATGGTTGTGTTATTTTGTGGTATTACAATATTCCAAAGCTTTATTCTGATGGTGATTATCAGTATCTCAATTTCAGAAATGTATCTCATGAAATAAAATTGGTTTATGATAATCTCAAGCATTTAGCTTGTTTCATGGTATTGCTTGCCTGAAATGGGCTAAACTTCCCAGACTTAACTGGAAAAACAGCACATAATGTGGCAGTCCATATTTAAACTGCTTTCTAGCAACAAATGTCTGCAAAGACACCCAGAAGCATGCAGAATTTGTGGTGTAGAGAACTAATGCTTCCAAAAACAAGGATGCAAAGATCCTGACTACTCAATACAGTATATTAACATCTATCTAACAGAACAGGTTTAAAATCAGGTCACATGAGTCTCACATAAGACGTTAACTTACTTCAAAAACAGACTGAATGCATATGAGTCATTGTACACAGAAATGACTTTTTCCACTTCTACCAATGTGACAATTATGAATGGCTCTAGTCCCTGAAAAATTCTCAAATAATAAAAATCTGGCAACCAGGCAAATTACACGCCTAGCTACAGGATCGACATGTGTATGAGTTCTTTTCTCTAATTTGAGCCACTGCAAGTTTCACATGCTATTACACTGTTAAGTACATCTTACTCACTGCTATGATTGTGCCACAAAATAGGTAGGGTCACACGAGGTATTTCTCAAATAATCTGTTTCCTACAAAACCTTCAGTGACTCAAAAGAGAATTTGAAAAATGCGGGGGAAACTAAATGCTGACGAATGACAATGTATTTATGAAGAAAAAAAGCAAATTACTATCTTTGTAAAACCAATAATTGCCTCTGAGAACGACCTCACTTAACTATAACTTACCGCACTCTTGTGATTCCAGTTCCTGAATGGCATTAGTTTATTAGGAAAGTTTTCCACTTCATTGGAATATTTTCCTCTAATACAAAGAGGATTAAAATACAGCTCTGCACAAAGTCTGAACAGCATTTACAAATGACAGTGGGTAGCAAGAAAAACTCTTCACAGCTTAGGTCTCTACGTAGCTTTGGTTTAATTATTTGCATGTATTTTCATAGCAAGTACTCTAATGGAAGTGTCTGCTTTCCTCTGACCTTCTTAGTCCTTTTGACTTTCTCCTGTTGAACGGCAAGCTCATTTCCCCAAAGTAATGACTGCTGCTCATACTTCCTTTCTCTTTCTATTGGACATTTCCAGTTACTTGAAATCTTTTTAATTTCACTGGATTATTGTCACCTTCCTTACACCTAGTTTCTATTCTACCTAATTCTTCCCAGAAATGCTGTCAAAACGGTTATTCACCAAATACACAGAAGTAAAAAAAAAACAACAAAAGCATTCTCACAGGATATTTCTACCAACATATGCATGTGTACTGTAAGATACACATGTATGTATGCATGCATGTAAGTACATATACAGGTAACAGTTTTCCAGGTTACTCAGATTTTTCAGCTCCACTGATTCCCAGGCAAGCTGTAATTCCTCAATATACGCAAAACTCACATAGCCTCTGTTACATGCTTTTAGATGAACTCAGGTGCCTAAACACTGAGCTTGAAACTTTTTTCGACCAATTCTAAACTCTGGAAATTCAGATGTAATGCTCCAACCAACAACACTCCCTGAAAATAAAGTAAAAATAAGCCAATAGTTTGCTTGACTACAGTAAGCACTGTGTTCTCCAAAATACCTCAGAAGGGTCTGTATATCGTGCCAGATTTAAGTAAAGGAATGCATTACTAATAAAACAAATATGACTAAGCTTTCCAATCACCATTAAGAAAGTTCTCCTCAGCCACCTTCAGCAGCAAATTTTAATCAGAATGGTTTGTTTTCTTATCCCCAACTAAGTTCTACTTCTACAGCTCCTCATCTTGCCCCCCTGGAAAGTCTGAAGACAGAAAGGACAATACATAAAAATCTACAAAAATAAGTGATAACAACAGAAATAGTAGGTCAGAAGAAAATGGTAGGTCAGAATTGCAAATTTGCAAGGCTTTTATTATGGGAGAAGAAAAAATAATGAAAACTGTCAGTGGCAGCAGATTTGAGAGGCAAACTTTGGCTTCCAACTCAAACTTTTCAAACGTCTGGATGTTTTGACAAGTCCAGGTTACTGAATTGTGGGGAAGTGTCTCTCTTGGCAAGTACTAGCCTGATCTCTTTGGCAAGAAGGGGAGTACAGAGGAGAGAAAGCCTGACACAGGGCATCACTGCAGCTCACTGCATAACTTGCTATAGCAAGGTCCACTGTCACCCCTGTAAGTTTAGGAGCTGGTGGGAACTGATGACATAGTCATCCATCCACTCAATTCCTAGGTATTCTATATAAGCAATGAATCTAAAATCCAACTTTAAAAGGATTTAATATAGTAAAATATAAATTTTATAAATGGAAGAATTTTTATCACATTAACAGAAATAGTGACTGAAAGTCCATCATAGAATCATAGAATAGTTAGGGTTGGAAAGGACCTCAAGATCATTGAGTTCCAACCCCCCTACCATGGGCAGCATATCTGCACAGAAAACATGTCAAGAAGTTCCTCTTTGGATTGTATTGCCTGAAATGCATACACTATGTAGAAAAAAAAACAGGGCATGCAGCAGATGCATTAAACTGGCTCACAGAGATTTCAAAACATAATTTTGATTGTGGAGATATCAGCAACTACAGTGATTCTAATGGGACTCCCAAGGACTCTTGGTGAAAGGCTACTTAACATTTTTATTGATTAATCATACAATTTATGTCAAGCTTGCCATTAACAAACAGATGATTTTAATAAAGGATGACGTTACTTTCTTGTTATGGATCAATTTGATTTGCCTTGCAGTCAAACAAAATAATTTCATTGTAGATAGCACCATAATACATCTGGAAAAAATATATGGGTTATATGCTCATATTTTAAAAAGTGCCTTGGAAAGCAGTAATCACAGGAGGACATACAGAGAACTGTCTGAACAGGAGACCTTGCTGAAACAGTACAGCAAAAGGGATTAGAATGACCTTACAGGGGTCTGTAAAGGGGAATACAAAGTAGAAGGTAGAAAGTACAAGAATACTGAAGAGGGACTTTTTACAAGGGCATATAGAGATAGGACAAAGGGGAATGGCTTTAAACTGAGAGTGGATTTAGGCTAGACATTAGGAAGAAAGTCTTCCCTGCGAGGATGGTGAAGTGCTGGAACAGGTTGCCCCAAGAAGCTGTGGCTACCCCATCCCTGGCACTGTTCAAGGCCAGGTTGGATGGGCTTGGAGCAACCTGGTCTAGTGGAAGGTGTCCCTGCCTATGGCGGGGGGGTGGAACTAGATGATCTTTAAGGTCCCTTCCAACCCAAACCATTCTGTGATTTTATGACATGATTCTAAGTTGCCTGACCTTTGTATGTATACTACTATAACACAATGCTTCCTAATTTGGTGTATCTGCTTGCAACATCCAAATACCGGAAAGCGTGCAAAGGAATGTCACAGAAAGTGGTCTTGATGCTGAAAATCGTATCATAATGCTTATAGCATTATATCATAATGCTATCACATTATGATAGGTGTCTTGCAGGGCTTGGGATATCCCATTTCGTGAAGAGAAGTTTCACAGCTGATTTCATTAGTGCATCCTGGAACCTGCAAATGGAAAACATATCCAAGAATAGGTGCTAGTCAATCTCTGTGAAAAGATTAGTAAGATCCAGTGACTGGAATTTTAATTTAGACACACAGAAAAAGAGATAAAATTGTTTTAGTTGCAAACAAGTCACACTGCTGTTTGATCTCACCACGAGTCACCAAATCACATATATGCTAAAGCTTTGATATCTCTGAATGTATCAGTTCCTCCATTCTTCTTGTTCCTTGGTGGGACATCATAAGAAGAGTTTCCTGAATTGCTGTCAATATACCCATGTAAGACGTGCTGGAACGGTCTAGACTCACTGGATTGTTGGGGTTTCACAAAGAAATACATGCACATTGCCAGCATGGCAGACAGGTCACAGTACATGTCCCAGCCTTACACTCTGTGAAAGCATTACATGATATATAGAATTCAAAGAACAGAAAATTAGAAACTATAATTATTTACAGCAGTCACTAACTTGCTGCCTAAATTAGGGCACTTAAAATGGGATATGTCTCTCTAATCCTGTACAGCTGTGGCCACAGGCTCCCTTTCCAGTGAACAGGAAGAACTGAGGGAGTGGTTCACCTGGGCTACCTGACAGCCATCTAAAGGTAAACCACACACCATGAACGCTTGCAGTATAGGATTAGGTGAGATTAATCTAGCCACGTGCCTCAACGATGAAACCTGTGAAGTACACAAAGTAGTATTTCTGACATAATTACTTGGGCATTAGGCTGATAACAAATTTGTCTTGGAGTTAATAGGAGGGCTCTCTAATTCAAGGCCTTTTGGCACACACAAGCCCTGGCATCAGATAGACTGAGACTAGCAGGGGGATCAGCATTAACAAAATGAAAGCATTAATTTGCATGCCTAACATTTAACTGTTCTTTTGAGGTGTAGCTGCGAATGCGCTCCTCCAAAAGATGTTTATCTAGGCACAAGCAGCACCAACTGACTCCAGTGAATCACAAAATCCTTTAGCTTGGAAAAGACCAATGATGATCTTGAATCATCAAGTCTAACTGTTAACCATGCACTGACAAGTACAACACTAAACCATGTCCCCGAGCACCACATTTAGACATCTACTAAATACCTCTAGGGATGGTGACTCAACCACTTCTCTGGGCAGCCTGTTCCAGTGCCTCACAACCATTTCGGTGAAGAAATTTCCCCTACTCTCCAATCTAAACCTCCCCTGCTGGGAAGCACGGGATAGGAGCAAAGAGACTGCTGGTGTGCAAGGCAGTTTTCAGCAACTTAACATGGCAATATCCAACTGTTACTTGGTCATACTTGAGTATCTGGAGTGCTGTGGGGGCACTGAGAGCTGCCACTCCCTGTAGCAAGATGCACTTTGCAAAGGGATTTTTAGGCAGGGAGGCACCTTTTATCAGCCTAACCCCCCAAAAAAACAACCCCAAAACAAACAAAAAAAACAAACAAAAACACCACGAAAGAAAACCACAAAAAGAAACCCAAACCAAACAAATAAAAAAACCCAAGCCCAAACCAAACCACCCCCCCCCCCCAAAAAAAAAAAAAACACCCCACAAAACCCAGCCACAAACCTAACAATGGAAGATCTTCAGATCTTTATAGACTATCAGCCTACAATTACACTAAAACCTAGCATATTCTGTTTTAGGTAAGTGTGGGAGCTGCAGACCATGTGCCACGGTAATGGGCTGAGAACGGGCACGGCCACACCTTGGTCAAAACCCCACGGGTACTGCCCACATGAAGAGTAGCTGCCTTCAGTAACAGCCTAAGGAATGGCCACGGTTGTTCACACAGTTTCGTTACCCGCGGAAGATGCGGAGAGGAAGAAAGGCCGCCGGACAGGGAGCGAAGCAGAGATGAAGGCACGTGGGGCGCGGGAAGATGATTTCCCCTTAGGAACCCAGCCGAGACCCCTCACAGCCAGGCGGGCACATCGCATCCGCCACTGCTCTCTCGGGCGGTAACGGCCCCAAGCCAAACCCCAAGGAAGGGCAGACCAGTCTGCACCGCCGCCGCCTCCACCTCCACCCGTTCCCAGCCGGGGTCCGCGGCGGGGGCGGGGGCAGCGGGCAGGCACCTCCCTGAGCGGCTCCCCCGGTCCTGACGGCGCTTCCGGGCGGGGGAGCCGGGATGTGCGTCCGGGTTGGGTCGGCCCCAGCGAGCGGTTTCCTCTCGCCTTCCCTCCTTCCCCCATTCCCTGCCTCTCTCCCTACCTCGCCGTCGCTGAGGTGGAGCTGCCGCCGAGCCCTCTGAGGGAACGCCGCCCGCCCTGCTCCTGCAAGGGAACGGGTTGGTGTGCGGGGCCGCAGGCTGGAGGGAGGGAATCGAGGCGCTGGCCGGCGGCTGGGGGAGCTCCGGGGCGGGAGGGCGCTGGAGCGGTGCGGGGCTGGGGAGGCGGCGGGTCGGGCGGTGGAGGGGCCGGGGCTGCGGGAGAGGGGCAGAGCCCCCGCTCTCGGTGTGGCTGTGGCGGCGGCTCCCCCCGGCCGGGGCTGGGAGGTGGCCGCGGGCAGGTCCCGGCAATGCGGAGCCGTTGGTGCAGAGCTGGCGCGGGGTTAGCGGCGTTTGCCGAATACCCGATAAAAATGTTCGTGTACTGGTGTTCAGTGCAACCGGACACGTTATCTGCATAGCGAGCGGGAGCGAGGGTATCGGGTAGTCCAGCTCTTCCGGCACGGGGCGCTTGTGTGAGGGCAAAGTCTTTAAAAAAGGTGTATTTTCCCCTTTGAAAGGGGGTTACTTACCTCCTGGGGGGAAATCTGCCACTCTGCAGATGCAAAGTGTTACTGTGATGATATCCTGGCACAGCAAAAGGCAGGGGAAGCCCAGCTTTGACCAGGTAGACGGCGATGCAGTTGTAACAAGAAGGGCAACAAAGAGAGACTTCAGGGCCTTGGGATGACTGGTAAGGGATCAGGAGCACAAGAAGTGGCCTCCTCTATCCTGCCAGTTGCAGGGAATGAAGAGGGAAGAAACAGGATCAACACCTGGCTCCGAGCCTGGTGTCACCAGCAGAATCTGCGGTTCTTTGGTCGTGGATTGGTCTACAGGGCAAGGGAAAGAGTCCTTGAGATTTCTGGCATGTGTGGAAGATAACTTCCTGACACCGCTGGTGAGAGAGCCATCTAGGGAAGGCCAGACCTGTTATTTTTGCACAGAGAAGGACCTGCGGGTGATGTGATGGCTGGATGCCACCTTGGGCATATTGATCATGAAATGGTAGAGTTTTTGATTCGTGAAAAAATGATGAGGGGGTCAGCAGAGCTGGTCAGCATTCTCCTGTAGAAACTGGCTGTAGCTTGGTTGGGTGTACAGTTTGCTGGCTAGAAAACTGTCTGGATGGTCAAGCTGAAACAGTGGTGGTGAATGGAGTTAAACCCAGTTGGTGGCTGGTCACAAATGGTGTTCTGTACTTGGGCCAGTTCTGTTTAGTATCTTTATCAATGTTCTGGATGAGGGGATTGAGTGCACTGTCAGTCAGTTTGTAGACAACACCAAGGTGGGTGGGAGTGTTGATCTGCTGGAGGGTAGGAAGGCTCTGCAGAGGGATCTACACAGGCTGGATTGATGGGCTGTGGCCAGTAGTATGAGGTTCAACAAGGCAAAGTGCCAGGTCCTGCATTTGGGCCACAACCCCATGCAGTGCTACATGCTTAGGGAGAGTGGCTGCAAAGCTGCTTGGTGGAAAAGGACCTGGGGGTGCTGATAAGCGGCTGAACATGAACCAGCTTGTGCCCAGGCAGCCAAGAAGGCCAATGGCATCCTGTTTTGTATCAGCAACAGCATGGCCAGCAGGCCCAGAGCAGTGATCATCCCCCTGTACTCAGCACTGGTGAGGCTGCACCTCGAATCCTGTGTTCAGTTTTGGTCCCCTCAGTACAAGAAAGACATTGAGGTGCTGGAGCAGGTCCAGAGAAGGGCAACGGAGCTGGTGAAGGGTCTGGAGCAGATGAGGAACAGCTGAGGGACCTGGGGTGATTTAGTCTGGAGAAGAGAAGGCTCGGGGGGACCTTAATGCTGTCTACAACTACCTGAAAGGATGTTGCTCAAGGTCACTTAAGCAGCCCATGACAGAGATGGAGATAAATTGTACTGTGCGATTCCTGATGTGTGTGATCGTCTTTCCTCTTGCTTTCGTTTCACATTGCTTTCCTGCACATAGCTGTTTACTTTGTTTACAGAATCAGCTGTTTCCTGAATAAGCCAGAGTCACCTGAGACACAAAGATGTTGGAAGAAGATATGGAGGTGGCTATCAAGGTGGTAGTAGTAGGAAATGGAGCTGTTGGGAAGTCCAGCATGATTCAGCGATACTGCAAAGGGATTTTTACAAAAGACTACAAGAAAACTATTGGTGTAGATTTCCTGGAAAGACAAATCCAGTATGTATTAAACAGCTGCTGTGCTATTGATTTTTACCTTTCCCTTTCTTTCTTTGTTCTGTTGCCATCCTGAGATATATGAGGGCTTGGAAGACAAAAAGGCCTGCTGCTTTTGAAACACAGTAAAGGGAGTTGTTTTCTCCTTGCATGTGGGCTAAAATTATATCACTCTGTTTTCTGTCCAAGATTTAGAATTATAACTAAAATTCAGAACCTCTGTTGTACTAAGAGTTTTGACAAGTTTCCTTTGTATTCTACTGCCTGTTAATTTTTTTGGTTTTTTTAATTGTGGAAGAAATAGAGGTGCTTTTGATAAAAGGATAATACAAATTATCTATATTAGTCAATATAGATAAAAGTTACTGTGGAAAAAGAAATATGCTATAGATTTAGTCTGTATGCAATATAAGCAGGCCATTCCCAGTTGTGTTTGATAAAATGGAAAATGAGAAGTAAGAAAATTCTATAAAGCCTATAAGATGATTAAAAAGACAAAAGGGCCATTATTCAAGTACCTAAGTTTTGTTTTGATGTCTAGGAAAGGAAGAGGAATATGTAATACGGATTGTCAGTAAAGAGCTTATAATGTACTTGAGGGACTGCTGCTGTAGTATGTTACAGAGGTGAACCATCATTAATGTTAAATTAAATTATATTTAAATCAAGTTCAGTTTGACTTGGATTATTCTGCCGTTGTAGAAATTGAAATATTTCCATGTTGTTTTGAATAAGTTTTGTTCACTGTATGGATTAAAAAAATGTGCTGTTTATTTCAGAGTTAATGATGAAGATGTCAGGCTGATGTTATGGGACACTGCAGGTCAAGAAGAATTTGATGCAATAACTAAAGCCTACTACAGAGGTGAAAATACCATGTTTGTCATTTGACAGTTTGTTTGAACATCTCTGAAATACTTTCCTATCTTTGTGTTGTGTTAGTTATTCCATGTCTGTGCACAGCATGTTTAGTTTGCCTTTTTTCAATTCTTAAATGTTTTTCCCCTTCATGCAAAATCCTTGTCTTAATTAAATGCCACTTTATGCAGGATGATCAGCAGTGCCCTTTAAAAATCATAGACCAAAATGAGACAAATGCCTCTGCAGAAACTGCACAGAACATAGCCTTTCAAACAGACAAACACAAAGTTATGTTTTCCCTCTGGAAGTGTTTTATTACTTCTGTAAGAAATATTTGTAAATATTCCAAAAGTTGTGGCTGAGGCACTTAGAAATTAATCTAAGGGGAAAAAAAACCACCAGTCATCTTAGAAAGATAGTTTACTAGGCAGGATAGTTCTCTTGTTAGTACAGGCTGCCTTGAACATGTTAACACAACAGAGTGATAAGGAAAGTCTTTACTTCATGAAATAGAAATGGTATTACTCAGTCTTATAAAGGCAGTTCATCTATTTAGCCAGTTTACAAATCACATGCTAGGCTTTCTTTGCATATAACAGTGGTTGTGAAAATCTTGCCTTTTTGGTTTTTAACATGGGAAATATGAACAACTTGGCGAAGATCCCATGATTCAGTTCTTGACAATTACCCAATGGCTAGGAAAAAGACTGAGTTATTTTTACTGTCCCTGTCCATTGCATTCTATGTATACTATATATAGATTGAATAAGGAAGGCTGATGATGTAAGTCACCCCCTTATTAACTACCATATGGTAGAACTTTGCCCTCTGAACTTATTATTGCCCAGTTATCTCCATGTTTTAGAGTTCAGAAAGAATGGGTGGAAGGAGAGAGGTGAAGTCAAAGTCTCTTAGAGTGGAAACTTCACAATAGGTTTCTTAGTCTTAAAAAACTGAACAAGGTGACGTTTACTGATGGTGAGAGTCTTAATAAATATTCTCATTTCTAGTAGAGCAAAGAACTTGGGAAGCTTTATTAAGCTGGTCTGCCAGATGCCAAGTTAAATTAAATTCAGCATCAACAAATACAAACTAACCTGGTTTGGAAAGAATAATTAATTTTATACCTATCTCACAGAATTAGAATAATTGCATACATTAGAATGTGGTGTGGACATTAGGGAAAACACATAGAATTTTAGAACACAAATAATAATGAAAATTATGGAAGACTACATTACTACAATTTTATTGGTAGAACTTGATTTGAAATTGAGGGTAGTTCTTATTCTGTATAAAATCGTACTAGAAGGATCCTAGTAGCATGTGAAGGAATCTGAAAGAGCTTAGGGAGACTTTTGTAAAGATAGACTGAACTTGGTTTTTAAAAGCTAAATAAAAGGAAACCTAATAAAAGAACTTGAGTGCTTTCTGTCACAGAAATACAAAGACAAACAGAATACAGGAATGGGGGATACTTGGTGAAATTCAAGAGATACAAAAAAATTCATGCTGATGAAATAATTTTTCATTCTATGTGTAATTAGTTTGTGATACTCACCACAAGATGACACTGGTCTCAAAGACGTCAGCTATCCATTTCCTTTACATTCTGTTACTAAAGAGCAAATATGCTGAAGGCATATAAACAATAGTGTGTTTGTGTGTTCATATGCAAAGAAAAGTAGTTTCATGAGGATAACAAAGGGCTACTGAGAGTCAAAATCCACTTACTAATCAGCTGTGAAAGTAACTTCTCAGTATTGATGGGTTTAAACTGTTGTTTGTTAAGGCTGATACAAAATCATAACAAAAATGGTATAAAACACTTTCTTTAATTTATCATAGTGCTGTGATTGAACGAGTATGAATTAGAAATACACTTATTTTCTCCAAAAAGTTACGAAAAAGTTTACTTGAAGTAATCACAACTCCCTCTGAGAAAAAAAAATTCTGCTTTTCAACATCAAAATTACTGTAGCACAAAGAATAACTTGCAGTGTGCTTTACCGATCCTGCATGCAGAAAAATACCTGGCCGCCGTTAAGTTGTCTGGAAAACAGTGAACAATAAGCAAACATCTCTTTCCCTTTTTTCCAGCCTTTCCACACCCATCCTACTCCTTCCCCTGCATACATGCAGCATGCTGGAAATAGCTTGAAAGGTAACAGGCCTGTAGCCATCATGAAGGATGGGTATAATGATCAAAATAATATGGCGATCTGTTTTCATTTGGGTAGTATATGACCGTTGCTTTGACACAAGCCACCACTTGTGGTGGTAAAAGTGTACTTTTATGGGAGAAACTTGAAAACCCCTCATATTAGAAATACTTCATAGATAATTTTGTTCATTTTTTGGTTGGTTGATGTGTATTTATTTGTATTTGTACTTGATTTGTATATTTTTAGGAGCCCAGGCTTGTGTTCTTGTGTTTTCTACGACTGACAGAGAGTCCTTCAAAGCAATCCCTGCCTGGAAGGAAAAAGTTGTGACTGAAGTTGGAGACATTCCCACAGTTCTTGTGCAGAATAAGATTGATCTTCTTGATGACTCTTGCATAAAGAAGTAGGAGTTTTATCTTACTGTTTTTAAAGCACAATATATGCCCCTTACATGCATACATTTAAAATATATATATATATATATATATTTATGGGAGTTTGTGATGGAGACTTACGGTTGTCAAATCTATACCCTGCATTGAAACGTGCCCTAGGAGCACAGGTGACAGGTAATGCTGCATGAGTGTAGTTGCTTGGGCAGATGTGCTTGCAAAACTAGGAGCTTTTTGTTTGCTTCATGCCTTCCTCTGAAGTGTCAGCCAGAAAAACAGAGGAATAACACGACGAGTTTGGTTATGCCATGATAAGATTCTTTCTGTCATTTTTCTCTTTTTTTAATCAGAAATTCTAAACCTGTAAATTTTCTCTCCTGTTAAAATTTACAGATACTGTTAAACTCTGTTATGCACCAGTGAAGTTACATTGTCTAATTTGCCTAGTGAATGCTTGCTAAAATGATGATGAAGTATTAAACAGGATGTTTAGAAAAGTAACAATGTTCTTTGCTTCACTTTAATTTGTTTTTATTGCTCATTTTTAATTAAAACATTATAACTCTGTAGAAATCCATACCTGGTATTATTCTCCAACTGCATGGTGCTGTCCCTTCTTCACTGTATTTTTCTTTACAGATGTTACTGTTGATTCATTCTGCCTTTGTATATATGACCAATTTCATTCGTGCCATCAAATCAGCCTAACAAGTGCTAACTTTCATTTACCACAGCATATCATGTAGAAAATATTGCACAATGAAGTCGATCGTTCTCCACTTCTTTGTTTCTGCCATCTTCCTAAGAGATTTAAATTATTTCTTCTTTTTGTTGTTTCCCGCACTGGCTTTCTTTATTCTCTGTTTGCTATCATTGATGACATAAATCAGCTTCTACTCCCTCTGCAAAGAATTCTGAGGATTTTGCAAAGGAAAAGCAAAATTGCATTTGAACTCCTTCTTTATTCATGGTATGTCACTTAGGTTTCATTCTCAGAATACTCCGTCTGCCTCAGTATCACCATCTGTCTGATGACGTGATTTCCCTTGGTGAAATTTTCATAAGTTTCCTCAACTTTTCCTTAAAATTTAGCACTTTTCTTTCACCTCACAAAGTAATCCTTCATTTCACCTCTGCACTCATCTGATGAATCTACTGCTTCATTAAAATATACTTAAGGATTACTCTTTTGGTTGTTTTGACTTTGCAGTAGTAATTTTTCTGATTCTAGTGCTGTTAATTACAGCCTTTTTTCCTTTTGGTTTCACTGACACCTGTCTTTGAATCCTTGGGAAATTTTAGTTAATGAAGTCAATAAGTATTGAAAAGCAATTATTTCTGGTCATAGAGAAACTGCATGTAAAATACCATCTTTTTATAGTGGAAATACTGTAAACAAATTAAGGGACACCTACTTTTTGACTGAGTTTCTCAACCCACCTTGCCATGCTTAACTTGCCAAGAAGCATTTTGTCTGTAAGAATAAATGCTGACAAATAATACAAATTAGTATTTACACAATCTTCTTGTGTTGTGCAGTGAAGAGGCGGAAGCACTGGCAAAAAAGCTGAAGTTAAGGTTCTACCGAGCATCTGTGAAGGAAGACCTAAACGTAACTGAAGGTATGAAGTGCAGCAATGTTTGTCCCGCCTTCTGCTCTGCAGCGGGGAACAGTTCTTTAGTTTGGACCTGCTTTGTTACTTTGCAGGTTGTTGCATGCTGTTGGCCTTTTGATTTCCCTTAGCGGCACACTTTAAACATAGCTGGAATTACTTGGTATCAGTGTTATTAGGCCTGTTTCCTTGTATATATCTTTCTTTTCTCTTCTGCAACCAGTGCACAGCTTTAATATTTAGAAGTGCCAGTGTGTTAAGGCTGCTTTGTCCCTAATGACTGTCATAAAAGCACTGAGCTTCAAAAAAAAAAGTGTAAGTTCAGTTACTACAATATACATATTGTTGAACAGACTATTCTGTAATTGTTATTAACTGATAGAAACACTTAATAGTTTAGTTAAATAAAGTACATTACAAGATTGGCTCTCTTGCAAGTGATATTTGACTAGTTCTTAAGTATCACTTTTAAGTGTATATATTTAATTTCATACTACTACTGTTACAGACTCTGGTCGTTATCTTTGTGGGGTAGGTTTGAATAAATATGAGTCTCTGATAACTTTGTTTGCTTAATCAGGCAGACTTAATAGTAAACTAATTGTTTCTTCTCTGTTAACATTATTTACCTTGGGAGATGAATCTGGAAGAGAAAATATAAAATGTTTCTGTATCTTTGCATGAGTTATTAATTACAAATATAAATAATCATAACGCATATAGGTTCTGAAAATTCTCCTACAGCCTTTGGTTTGGTTGGATGGAGATTTTTTTTCCCAGAATCCTAGGTAGACTTTTTATACCCCAATACAAACTAGGGTAGCATTACTTAATTAGAGCAATATTGCTGCCAAGTTTTATTAATAGACTTAACCTTACATGACCGCTATTATTCTAAGACTTCTTACAAAAAATAAGTATGTTAAATTCCTGTATAACTTTAAAAAGTTCCAGGTGGTATGAATTTGCACATTTGGCAAAATGTTATTTGCCAGCTTCATTATAGAAGTATTGAGATGTTTCTATGTGCTGTGCCAGAGCAGTACTGCAGGGTGTAAGACCTGGGTAGACTCTTGGATTAACCTGGATTCTGCTTAGGTACTCAGGCATGCTGAGAGACCATCACTTAACAGATCATGCTAAACCTGTCACCACACAGAATTTTGATACAGAGACATTAGTATTGATATGATTATATTTAAGCATACCTTTTTTTTTATTATTACATTCCAGTTTTTAAGTACTTAGCTGATAAATATCTTCAAAGGCTCAAGCAACAGACAGCCGAAGATACGGAACTAGTACATACAAGCAGTAACAAGATTGGTATGTATACTGTTACAAAAAAAACCAGAATCATTATTTTGTGCCATCACAGCTTATGGTTTTACCTGTTTCCTTATGGAGTTAATACAAGGTGAATCAGAGTCTGTTATTTTCCTATCTTAGGATACTGTCTTCTTTCCTTCTGTAAAATAACTTTATGACTCTAAAGTTACGCAACTGTTAAACTGATACTCTAAAGTCTTTAGCAAACATTTGGCAAGCGCCCTTTTATTAATTTTTTTTAAACAAAGATTGTGTAAGGACTTGAGAAGGGGTGCTTGCTGGATTTTTTAATTTAATTAGTATCAGTGTTACTCATCTTCGTGTGGATTTACACGGTGAAAGAATCTGGCATGTAATCAGAAGGTGTGTAAACTGCCTTTTCTAAGGGAATACCAAACTTCCATAGTCCTTCTTTAAAGCATTTCTGAGTTAGTTCCTTTATGTTCCTTTTTAAAACACCCCCCTTTTTATTCAAGCTTTTTCCTTACCTTTATCTCAGCAAAGTTTCCAACTTTAAAATTGTCATGTTTTTCTTTTATTACATTACTCAACTAACCATAACTTTGTTACCATGCTATTAGTAGAATACACATGTGCAGATGAATGCATATGCTGCCCTTCAATTATATAGATGGAAACCTGCTTTAAATACTGCCTGGCTAGTAATTCCAACTGGCTCTCCTTCAAGTTTAGCTGCAAAATTGACTCAGAAGTAGGAAAAGCCGTTAAAAAACTAGAGTGGGTTTGAGGTGCCTTACTATGCAGTAGTAAAGAGTTGTGTCTGAAGTGTTAATATGTTGTGCAACAAGAAGTAAAGAAATACAAATACTTTTCTTGTCTTTAAATTCTGTAGGTGTTTTTAACACAGGTGGTGGAAGTGACTCCAACCAGAATTCTAGCACTCTTAATGGAGGAGATGTCATCAACCTGAAACCAAACAAACAGAGGACCAAGAAAAACAGAAGTCCTTTCAGCAACTGCAGCATACTTTAGACCACTTTGGGAGGAAAAAAAAAACAAGCCAGTGAATTGGATGAAGTTGTGCAATTGAATACAGAATAAAGCCAGCTGTAGAGGTATTTTTACCAGTGCTTTAGCAAATCTTGTGCCTATGGGATCCTTGAGAGAGGGTGGATTTATATAACCTTGCTGATGCAGTTGTTTTCAGTGTTCGGAGTGAGACACCTGGTGGCAAAACACAGAACCGCGGCTGCCCGTGCACTTCGTATAAATTAGGCAAGCTTCTTTTTCAAGGAATTATTTCCAGAACTATGAATTAGGTATTGCTGAATTGCAAAGCACATTTAGCACAAGGATAATACTTACAAGTATAGGTACAGACCGTTTGTCGTGGTTTAAAGCCAGCCAGCAGCCAAGTACCACGTAGCCACTTGCTCACTGCCACATCCTTCCCTCCTTCCCAGGTGGGATGGGGAGGAGAATCAAAAGACTGTAAACCCCAGGGGTTGAGATAAGAACAGTGTAATAACTAAAGTACAAAATTACAGATAATAGAAATAACACCAACAGTAACAATACTGATAATAGTAGGGAACAAAAAAAAAAAAGATAACTGAGGATTCAGAAAACCCAAGTGATGCACAATACAACCACTCACCACCCACTGACTGATATCCAGCCTGACCTGAGCAGTGATGTTGGCCTTCTGGCTGACTCCCCCCAGCTTATGTACTGGGCATGATGTGCTGTGGTATGGAATACCCCTTTGGCTAGTTTGGGTCAGGTGTCCTGTCTCTGCTCCTTTCTGGCTTCTTGTGCCCCTCCTCACTGGCAGAGCATGAGACTGAAAAGGCCTTGACCGGGGTAAGCGCTGCTGAGCAACAACTAAAATACCAGTGTGTTACCAGCACTGTTCTCAGACTAAAGCCAAAACACAGCACTGCACCAGTTACTGGGAAGAAAAGTAACTCTACCCCAGCTGAAACCAGGACATCGTAACACTATGGCCAAAGGTAAAGTAGCAACCTTGCAGCTAAATTTCAAACAAACATTAGAGTTGGTTAGACAGGACACTAAGAAGATATATGAAGATCAAAAAGAAGACGCTATATTTTATGCCTGACTATATTATAAAGATTCTGGCAGTTCTGTTGGTGCAATATATTTGTGTTATATATGATTGGTGAGGTATATGTAAACATCTGGTGTGAATATTTAGGCTAAATTCCAGTGTATTTGTTACTTGGGAGATCAGCCAGTGAGCATAAAATAGCATCTTCCAAAAAAAGTTCCCTTTCAAAATGTTGCATTTCAGATGAGGCTTTCCCAGCCACCACTGTGTATATTTAACTTGCTCTACTTTGGGCCTAAAAGCTTAGATTTAAAAATGTATGGTGCCAAAAATGCTCCTTTTTACTTAATGCAGTGCTACAGATGTTTTTATAATTTTGTTTTTCTCTGTCTTAACCAGTTGAACAAGTAACAGGGTCTTTGACACTAATAGATATTCAGAAGAAACATATAATCATATTTCTCTTCAAATTCGGTTGTTGTATCCTGTGTTGTCTATGAAAAAGGAACTTGCAACATTGTGTCACAAGCCAGTTATCTTGCCTGGAAAATTGTTTCATAGATATCATAAACTAAGTCGTGGAGGATCCAAAAACCTTGCAGCTGGGTGACTGAATTACATTTGTGAGACATTCTTGAATGTCATCTCACGTTCAAAGTTAGCTGCTGGCTACACAAAATCTGATTCTGCAGGATCAGAGACATGGCAAAAATTGTTCAAAGTGCTTAAATAACACTACAGAATTGATTTAGATGTTTAGGAGTCCAAATCTAAATTCAAATAATACGGGCTTAGGCTCCTAAATCACCATGGTGCTGTTAAAAATGCTAAGCAAGGTATCTTTTATTGACCAAAAATAAACACTTTCTAATCTTCTCCAAGAGCACGCATGCCTTGTGAAAAGTATCCTTTTTGTTTACATGGTTTTGTATGGTATAGTTTTAACTTTCTAGGATTTCTACAGCAAACCTGCCAGTGACAAATGCAAAATATGCTGCTTGAAGGAATTCAGAGTTTTAATAGTTTTGTAAGTGGTGTATGAGAGTGAAAATGGGTTGAGTGATCTATTTTTGGAGGAAGGACTTTTCACTGTGTGAATTCATGTAGAAAGCTTGACTTACTTTGTTACTAAGTCAATGAGTGTGAAAACTGAAATGTGCTTTTTCCCACTGCCTGCAGGGAGAGAAGTGGTTGGTGGATTATGCACAAACAACAGAGATCTCTGAAATCTGTATTTAACATTTACTTATGTTAGACTTTCTACCGAGTACTGTTGTTTCTTTGACCAGCTGTTAGAGCATCTCCTGTTGCTGGCACTAAGGTGGCCTCCAAGGCACTTGATCCCCTTCGCTAGTGCAGCAAACTGTGTGTACTTCACTGTAATGTTTCCTATAATTTCTCCTGATAAAGGCCTTTGTTTTTTTAACAAGTGTGTTTAATCCCTGTATGTATGTATACATGGTGGAGTCTATTGGTCTTCTCAATTTCAGAAGCAAGGTACTTAGCATAAGACTTACGATTGTACATCATTGGGCCACCTTACAACTTCAGGGTGTAGCACAGAGTGTATGCGTGAAGAATTTCGACAACTGTTTTTAATGTGGAAACTTTCACATTTTGTTGTCTGTCTGCCACTTCCACCTTTTTTAATTCATTTTTCTTGAAACAAGCCACAGTGTGTCTGAAACATCCTTTTTGCCGTGTTTGACTTTGTACAGAGGACTGAAAAATAAGTCTGTATGACACGTAATGACCATTTGTACTATTACGTGTTATACTGTAGATATCATATTATTACATAAGCCATTTGTATTTAAGGTGTGTCATTATAAACCACTTTTTTAAGGACTGAAAACGAGTAGAAATGTTTATAGGTGGAGACTTGACCGACTTGCAAAATTTAGGGTATGTTGAAATTCAGAACACACATTATAACATAGGAATACAGACTTGCAGCATTGAGTAACAGTGAGCTTTCATTTCTTTCCATTCCATTCCCATCTTAAGTCTTTGTTGTGACTGTGCATTGATTGTTCTCCAATGAGAATGACTGAGGTGGAGACTGTCCCATTAGCATTTTTCTGGGGCGTGTTCTGCATGTGCTTTGCTTGAAAATATTGTTTTATCCTACTGGGGTTAATGTGGAGGTGGAAACCAGATGACTTCTGCATTGCAGGAATCTTTAGGTATTCACCTCACTCCTCAGTGGGAGGGACTTTCTTTAGCCTTTTGGATGCAAAGGCACGCCTAGACATTTAGCACCCATGTCAATTTTTATTGCAAACACTGGCTTCTCCGCTCAAAGCATTTCATTAAAATACCAGATGTTTCAGTAACTGTTAAAGCCTTGGTGAAGTAAGCATGACACCAAAGCCCCTGTTGTTTCTGTGTTGTATCTATTCCGTGAATGGCTGTTCTGTCAGGAAGTGGAGCATCACTTCCTGATGATGCAAAGCCGTAATGCTAGGGATGTGTTTCCAACTGGAAATAAGGAATCTCAGAGTTGTAAGACTGATCACACTAGGATTTTTGTGCATGGGCGCATGTGTGGTTAATTTAGAAAATGAAATATTCCACTTCAGACAATTTTGGAGAAATGCTTACCTTTTTTAGTCAGAATGCCTGAATTACCATACTGTCAGTTGATTTCCTGTTTAATTTTTTTATGATTCAGTAAATTGTGTCATCTTTTTTTTTTCTTTCCCCTCCATTACTGGGCTACACAATGTATCCAACACATAGCTTTCCCTTTGCGCCACTTCTGCAGTTCTATGTTATACTAAAGGGAACTGAGCAGCTGACCACGTTGTGCTCCCTGTAGTTACACAGGGGTACCTGCACAATACGGAGCATACATGCACTTTGAACCTCTTAATTCATCTTCTTCAAGTTGGTAGCTACCAGTTAATAACTGAATGAATGATTTGCGCTGCAGAACCCTCTGTGGGAATTCGGTCATAGAGCAAACTAACAAACATGCTGCTTGGATTCCAGTGGCAGTACTTAGACCCCTGCTGCTTCTCTAAATGTAATCATAGACCTCTGGTTGAAGCTGCAATACCTGCACACTAATAGTGCATAAACCAGAGAGCAACAAGCTTGGTTTCATCAAAACGACCTTACCATCTTCCTGTAGGAAGCAACAGTTGTGCCTATCTTCTTTTTAATGCTCAGACAGTATTGAGAGAAGAAAATACTTCTGTGTGAAATAAGGCATTCAAACAGGTAATGAAAATTAGAGAAGAAAAAATGCAGCAATGCTTAGATGTAAGGTGAAAGGTGCTGTAATAGAATTAAGAGAAACTTTCAAACACTTCTGTGTCACAGAAGTGCTGTATCAATCATTTCAAGGCCAGGTGAGTCCCACTACTGAACTCATTCTCAGGTTTCTGGTAGTAGGGTAATACTGATAAATAATTTGTGGATGAGTGTTCTTCCTTCTCTTCCTGAGATAAATGTGGTTCAGCAGAACCGAATAAAATTGGTCAGAAAAACCTGAATCTGGACCAGGAGAATTCTGCTGTCAGTGCAAGAGTGAAGGTGCATTGTTACTAATGAATGACTTACTCTTGTTTGCAAGTTCACATGAATCAGAATGGTCAAAACACAATGTTCAGAACTGGTTTTATCACTGTCATGATCTCAAATATATGTAATGACTTTTTTTTTCTAAAAATATAACATAACTTACCATACATCCTCAAGTGGAAAATAAATGTTTAAACCTGAATATTTTGTGTGTGCTGGTCTTGTAAAATCCCCAGAGGTAATTCTCTTGTTACAAGTTACATTAGTTTTATCATGCAACTTAACTTAAACATGTTTATTTCATCGCTATTTGGTCTGATACAGGTCTTTCTTTTGTGGTCACATTCAATTGTCAGCCTATTTCATAAAATTGCTCTAACCCTGTACCTATGCAGCCTGAATCTGCTCAGAAAACTTGTGTGCCCAATCCTGGTCCATATGTTGGGAGCAGTTGGGATCCAGAGCAGCACATTAGGCACCCCCACCTAGCAGAAGGGCCATTTTTGAGCCCTTCACCACACAGTTCAAATATGAAATACGGGTTTCTGTTCTGTGCTTTCTGGTCACTTTGTTTTCCACGCTTGGTCTGGCTAATGCAGCGACAAGTGAATGGTTGTAGACGTTGTAAGTGGCATTAAAATATTACTCATGTATCAAAGGTGCCTGATGAGGTTTCTGAAAAGAAACAGGTAAACGCTTACTGGTGCCTGGGGCTTTGTGTGGTTCTGTGTTCTTTTTTTAGTAAAATGGAACTAAGTATGAGTCTGCCTCTTCGTCTGGGTGTCTTGGGAATCTGGGAAGCAATATACTTCTGGTTCCTCTTGCATGCGGTTTTTCACACAGGAGAACAAGTTACTTGCTTAACACCCTAGTAAGGATTAATTGGAATGTTTTAGGCAAGAAAGAGTCTGGAAATACGAGAAAACTCACATTTTCATGGTCATGTAGTTTTAAGTCAGGGAAGTGCTTAACTACAACTGAGTGAAGACCTTGAGAAAAGTGAAGCTTTGATGCTATCTGGGTATGTTTTATGTACTGCGCAGCTGTACCATGTTCAGCTGGGGGAAGCTGGGCAGCCCCCACTAGAGTTCTAAAGAGGAAAACAAGTGTCTTTTCCTGTGTCTTACAGGCATTAACTGTGTGAAAGAAACTTTAAGGACAGTGTCACTTGTTTTAAACTTAGGCTGTTCAAATCTATGGGATCTTTTACTGGATGCGGCATGTCAACTTGCAGGCCTAAAGCACAGGAGAGGGTAGCAGTGGCTGTACTGTAGACTTCCTGGGGGTCAGGTAATATGGGGTTTAGGGAAGTGGAAGGCAAACAGACAAAAAGAATAGTAAAAATAAGGAAGTAACTTACTTAGGTTAAGTCTAACCTGCAGTATTACCTTACCCCTAGATCATAGAGGTTGTGATCATTTTGTCCTTGAGAACAAAAACACTTGTACAAGAGCTATTAAAAACAGGAAGAGGATCTAAAAAGGAAAACAAAAATCCCTTAATGCTTTTGGCCTGAATAATCTTACAGTGGCCTTAAAGCCCTCCGATATCAAAGGAATATTCTAAGCATCACTAAGCTATGTTCGACATAACTACTTCACAGCGCAGTTTCCAAGAACAGTCTCTGCTGTGTATTATTTTCAAGGCGTTTAATGCTGTTAAACAACTGGAAAATTTACTTTGCTTGTTAAAGTTCACAAGGAGCTAAACCACATGAATATAAGCAGTGATTCTTTAAAGTGGAATTATGAAATTAATCTCACCGAATTCATGGAGACTTTTTCCAATCTCAAAGCTGTGACTTGCTCTTTGAAAGCATCATCTGAAGTGCCGTTTCTGCAAATAGAACGCAGTGTCAGTGCCCTCACAGCTCCTGGGGTTCCCAAGAAGTGTGGGTCAGGTTCCTGGAACCACAGCGTGCTTCTACACATATGAGGGCTTTACAGCCCTGGCACCTCCCATCCTACACAAGGAATGAATATGGTATCTGCCACCTGAGAATTCAACTTTTCTGCTCTGCAGCTTCACAGGTGATGATGCAAAATGAATGTGCAGAATAGTAGCTGATAAAACACAATTCCCTTTATGTTAAAATTACAAAGCAACCTTGAACTACAGGTGGTGGGAGGCCACCAGCCTCTCTGGGCAGGATGTGTAAGGGTGGATTGCAAGAGCTGGCGCTCATTTCTAGCCTTGGTTGTGACATTTGAGTGGATGCATTGCTTTTCACTTCCTCAGTTACAAATGGGAGGTATGAGTCTGTCTCTTGGAAGTACTCTGATCTACTTATGAACAGTGTACAATCACTCAAACTGTATGTGGTAATGAGCAGGACAGTGTGGTTTATGAAAATACCATCAAGAGTTTATTAATGGTTTTGGATTTATTGCCACAATTTGTCCCCAAAAGTCTGGTTCGCACACTATGTATACAGCAGAGAAAAGCTGAAATCTCATGATAGGACAAACCAACTTTAGCTTAAAAAAAACCAACCCAGGAGAATGGAGGACAGATTTTGGCAGTTCCTGACAGTTCAGCAGAAGCACTATTACAACTTGCAGCAGAGCAGGATCGACTCTAGAGGAGCATTCTTTATTGCCAAAAGAAAATGCTGATGCTACCAAAACCCATTAAATGCTCGCAACTTGCAATCAAAGATACTTTGGTGCTGTGCATGCGTACATACGTGCATGCTTGCACAGAGATCTGTTTTTCCTTAGCTGCTTTGTGCTTTTTATGGAGATTTGCTTATCCTGCGGTTTGCCAGAACTAGCCCAGAGGACGGTTTAATCCTGTTTGCTGTTGCAAGACTGTCGAACAGATGATTTCTGATGCTCCAACAATGTGATGGACTTTTCCGAGTTTTCCAAGTTTCTAAGCAGAGTCTCTAGCCGCCTTTTGATCTTCTTCTGATCCTCAATGGCACACCCAATCACCACAGACTGAAACTTCTGATCAATGGGTCCCGCTGGCACATCAGATGTGCATGCACCGTAAAGCGACATTAAGCGGATTTTGGCATCTTCCAGATCATCTAGAAGTTTATTGACGATTTCATCGATCATCTTGGTGGCATGCAGGAGGGATTCCTGCTGCTGGGCGTTCCGGATGGTTTCCACAGAAACCTCCACTGTGAGGGTTCGGCCCATCAGGCGATTAGCTGTCAAATTAAGCTCTTCCCTCTCACCTACATCAAAACCAAGAATACATTCTACATTACAGGGGAATACTTTCCTGTGCAAACAACATCATAGAATCATAGAACAGTTAGGGTTGGAAAGGACCTTAAGCTCATATAATTCCAACTCCCCTGCCATGGTCAGGGACACCTCACCCTAAACCAGGTTGCTCAAGGCTCTTGTCCAACCTGACCTTGAACACCGCCAGGGATGGGGCACCCACAACTTCCTTGGGCAGCCTGTTCCAGTGCCTTACCACCCTCGCAGTAAAGAACTTCTTCCTTATATCTAACCTAAATCTCTCCTGTTTAAGCCTTCTCCCCTCAAGACAACCAAAGTGCTACAACTTGGCAATAAGCAAGGCTGTTTTTTTAAGTGGCAATCAACAAGATTTCCAGGGGACAGAAATGAGTTTTCTGCCTTTGCCCGAGTCCTGCTTATTTCACAGAAGCATCTTCTGATTTGAAATGATGCATTAAGCTCTCCTAAGAATGTAAGCAATGATTTTCTGCTGCCAACACACCACTTCCTGTGTCATGTTAAAGCAAAGCATACAGTATTATCAGAAAACATTATTCATTAACCAAACTGGCATGTTTGCCAGTTTGTGTTAACTGTGCCACTGTGAGGGAGAGATTTAGGCAGTACCCCAGAAGGCCATAAAGAGAAAACTGATTTCTGACTACCAGCTGCAATTAAGGGCCAGGAAAAAAATGGGTTTCTATTATCTGAAAACAATTTTTCCCCAAACCATGGACACAGCATATTTGATATGTAAGCTCCTGAAAAGCCAATGAACCAGCAATTTGAAGCACCTGATATAAAACATACATTTAGGGAACGTATTTAATGCCATATATCACACAACCATGATAATGATCCTAATCATCAGGTTCCTGCAGGCTGTACACTGTGTAGCACTCCTGTGCAGAACTCAAAGCCATTAAAATGCTGGGTTTTCATCTGTATTTAAGCATCATTATTATCGTCAACTTCCCTCCCTTAGCTAAGCTGTATTACCCTCATTTTGAAAATAAGCCAGTTGAAGAGAGTATGGGCTGTCGTCCTGGTTTCAGCTTAAACCACAACACACATATACACCATAGCATCGTTCATGGCAGACCATCTGGCTGAACAGTATCTGAAGTTACAAAGTCAAGGAAAAGGGGATCCCAGGATACGGGAATCATGAGCTGGCTCCAGGGCCTGTACCTTCACCAGCAGCACCCACCAAGCAGAGCTGCTCCCTAAGGCACGGGCTGTCTGACTTCAAGTCAGTTGGGAGGGTATGGCAAAGCAGCTGCTTACCTTCGCTGATGTGCCTCATGTCCTGGCTGTTCTGTATGTTGTGGATCATTTCTAGCAGGGTTTCTTTCTCTTGTTCCATAGCAGATGCTGCGTCACGGAAAGCCTCTACCCTGAGCACGGTTAAACCAAACAAAATGTTTAAATAATAAAATAGCTGTTCACCTCTATAGCTGCCAAGAACAGTTTTTTTAAGCTTCAGCTTAAGAAGTACAGTCAGTTCTTAATTATCCATGAGATAGCCTCTCCGATTTCATGGCCATTGCCTGTATCTTACCTTCACTTTTCAAGACTCAATAGAATTTGTAAAAACCCAAACCAAGAATAATTCGGTAAGACTTACATCTTCTGTTTTACTGACAGTGCTGTTCTGTCCTACTCCATGGTTAGTCTGGATATCCAGAGCCTGATGGTACTATAGCCCCATAAAAGAAGTCTTGTAGGTAACTGGCAACTATTATCAGCTGCTGAACTAGAAGAGAAACAGACCAAGTCCCCATCACACATGATGCAGTGAGGGCGAAGGGAAAGCCCAACAGGAACTGCTCTCCCTGACAACTTTGGTCTTGGGAAGCTATGTGGTTGAATGCCCCCAGTCTGCCCTCCTCCTCCTCATAGCATAAGGTACAGGCCCATCTGGCCATGGGCAGTGTGAAAATGCTATACGTGAAATGTGAGGGCAAGTCTTTAGTTCTTGCCTTACTCCCCACCATGATTTTAAGGAGGGGATTTTGCATTCAGCCAAGTAATATGGAAAAGCACACTTGGCAACTATCTACTTTGGACGCCAAGGACAAGATGGAAACGTTTCCCTCCGTTGGCTTTGCCCCAGAGGCCTGAGGGCAGGGGCTCACAGAGGGCTTGTCAAGCTGCAACTGGCTGCAAGAGTTGTGCCAAAACCATCAACTCTGCACTCCCAGACCCCGCAGAAAAGCAGCGTATCATGTGAACCTGGCTGAGAGTTTCAGATGCTTCCAGCACACAGCCTGGGAGGTCTAGCTGCTGTAAGCAGCACAGGAATCCATCTGTCCTGAAATGTTTATTAAACCTGTCCAGAAACAGGGAAACAAAGCATCGGTAAGTCTCTTAGATGCTCTGTGCTCTTCAACATGAGCCTGCCCTGAAATGGTGGTGGCTCATTGCTGCTTCTGCTCCTGCGACAGGTACAGAGCTGCTGCTCCTCCCTCCCTTCCTCAGAGGCTGGCTGAGGGCAGGTAACTTCAGAGAACAGCAGTAAGAGAAAAGAGGGCGAAAGAACGCTGAAGAATGGGAGCATCTGAGGATATAAATAGTCACACTTCACATGCAGCCTGCTCACAAAATGGTACTGTTTTACAAAATATTTAGCCTAATTTAGTCAGTGAAAGCACAAGCTTCAGGCCTTGCCTTTAATGTTCATTCTGAGGAGGAGTGGGAAAAAGTTAATGCAATGCAAATGCTTGCCGAGAGCAAATGCTTTTAATTATTACTTTGGAGTTAGTAAGAGCAATGAGGCAGGTGGAGTCATTCCATGTCTCAGATGTCTGCACTTTGTAATTTATCAAGTCTAGCAATATTTTCATAAATGCCTCACTGTGTCTTTTTAAAAAAACCTAGTGTTTTCAGTTTTATAAATGCATTGTGGCCACTGGGGAGCTTAAAAATTGCAATAGTGTTATTAAAGCAGATTCAGTATATTATTGTACTGCCTTAAAAACTAAAGGTCTGCCTTCAGCACATGAATCAATCCCTGATTTCCACAGGCTTTGCTGGCTACTATGAAGAATGCAAAAGAACTGCATTGCAGAGATGCATCCTGAATTGGTGCAATTCTAGAGAGTGCCTACAAGATCATCACTGCTTCCAAAAGCCAGCTACTGCTATGTGAGGTAGGACTGAAAAGCCAAATTATCAGAATTCATGACTGTGTACTGAAAAAGCCCCACCATAATTTACCCACTGGAACTTTGACTGACATTATTTTACAGAAAGTTGTGTAATGTAATCTTGAGAACTATTTTATTTGCAGTAATTGCTACTTGGGAATTATCTTAACCACTTCTTCAACTGCAATGTAACTAAAGTCCACCGGGATTCTGATCTTGGTGTATTTGCTTCCACAAACAGCAGTCAAAATGAGCACCTACCCGGCACTGTGTAATGGCAAGTGGAGGAGGCACCGCAGCTCCAGCCATGGGGGCAAAGGGACAGAAAAGCAGCATGACAGGACTCCCCTCTGCTCTCCCTTCTAAAAGTTTCCATCTTGACCAATTATTAGCATCATGATGGGACTAAATAGCCTTAAAAATAAATTCTTTGGGTTTCAGAGAGCTCTTGAAGGCAGAGTGGAGGCACAGCATGGTAACATAGTGTATTGGCAGCAAACACAGCACCTCAACAGCCAGCCAGCAGGAGCTGCAGCTTGAACAGAAGATAGGAGGAGATGGTTTGAGAAAGACAAGGCAAGGGAGCAGAGGAAACGGGCAGCTGGCACTGCTAGGGACCTGGGTCGCAAAACAACCAGATAGGATCACTTCAGAACAGCGCTCTAGGGGGAAGAAAACAAAGAACAAAGAAACCACTCATGCCAGCCTCAGGAAAATGGTCAGTGCCCCAGAGAGATGCTGGGGGCTCTGTCTAGGTGAGATGCCCACCACATCCCTACTCTATTTCGCTGCCCTGTCTTGTAGCAAGGCCTCTGGACAAGGGTCCCACTGGCCTCTCCTCAGGCCACAGCTGGGAGAGACACCAGTCTACAGGGACTGCACACCTTTCCCTCCTCTGCCCCTGCCAAGAGTGCCAGGTCCACACTTTGTAGCCTCTTTCCTACCTTCTTCCCTAAAATGTGCTTTAGCTTCATAGGTCTGTGTGAATCTTTACTTTCCTGGGGTGGGGAAAAAAGAACAAAGATTGGAAGAGAGAATACAGTTTCCACCCATATTCCTCTGCTGTGGAACAGAGTGGAAACACAATCCAAGTCTCAAAAAAACAACCAGCCACAGAATAGAAGGCAAAAAGAACACAGAACACTCATATTCCTGCCCAATTATCACTTATCTTGATGCAGCAACATGGTCTTTTTCTAACAAACAGATGAAAACATCCAGCTGTATTTTTACTTGGAGTATGTTTGCCACTTTGAACATCAACTAAATATTCCACCCATTACCTAACACTAGAAAAACATTCCTGACTTCTGGTTTCGCGTGGTCAGAGCGTGATGAGCTGCGTAGTGCCTTTCTTTCCCACATGCCATTCCCATGAGTAGAACATTCCCCGGAGGAACAGGTGGACCGGCCGTGCTTTGTATCCAGATGAGAAACTGGACACCTGCTTTCTTATGACAGCTGCAATAACTCTGTCCTTTACACAACTCCTGGCTTAAACAGCTCTCTGTTAAGCTGGAGGTGCGAAGAAGTGTTCAAAGGCAGAAAGAAACATCTGAGGATGGTGTGGCCTTCTGCCTGACACAGAGCTGTGCGCAGTGACAACACGGGGGGGTTTGCCTTGACATCCTCAGCTTCTTAGACTGAGCTTCTGCACTCAGGTGAGCGGAGACATACACGTGAATGGTGGGGGAATGTGGTTGTTCCAAGGGAGAACAGGAGAGAAAGCACAAAAAAAATAAGGTTTTAGGAAAGAAAACAAGCAAAAGTCTGACTTATCTCATGTACCATTACGCCCTGGACTGCGTGTTCACTGAGCCACCAGAACACAGTGACTCATAGACACAGACTCGTCCCGC
The DNA here is from genome assembly GCF_034315485.1 of Pezoporus occidentalis. Taxonomy (NCBI): domain Eukaryota; kingdom Metazoa; phylum Chordata; class Aves; order Psittaciformes; family Psittacidae; genus Pezoporus; species Pezoporus occidentalis. Next base: position 1,634,691 of record NW_026914829.1, read on the forward strand.
TTCCAGCTGCTCCTGAGATGTCTTGGCATTCATGGACAGTCAGGGCAACAGGAAGATCCAAGCCCTTACAAGGGACAAATGTGCCACCTGCCCCTCTGGTGATGAGCTCACTCCCTGGCAGCCAAATTAGTCCCCCTTTCCCATTCACTCTCCTTAGAGAAAAGGTCCCTCTGTAAACAGCGGGCAGGGAGGTATAAAAATACTCTGGTACTGTCAGAAAAGCAGCTCTTGGGGTGGAAGGGAAGGGAGAGAAGTGAAGGCTGTTCAAATCAGTGCATTTCCAAAGGGATGAGGGCTGCCTCGGGGATCAGCCAACCTTAAACAACTCAAGAACTGAGGATTGTCAAGGGGTTTAATTAAAGGCTGTTATTCACTTCGACAAATTTTCACTTATATTTACAATCAATATCTCAAGGGTCTATAGCTAAACTAAACTGGCTGGTGAACGAAGTGGAAGCTTTTCCTCCTGCCATTCAAATAACTTTGAAACGAGGCATGCTGGCTACTTGGGCATGGAAAAAAAATACAAGAATTCAGTGACTTTAATCAAAGTAGTTTGACTCTTCCTTTGTAAACTGTTCCTTGTTTAGAACTATGCCTGTCTGAAAGACACACAGCAAACTGGGAGGTGTAATTTGGGGTGTCATTTCTGGTTAACCAAACCGTCTGCTTTGGTTCAAAGACGCTCAGCAAATGAGAAACACATCTTTGCATATCCTGCTACTTATTTTGCATTTACATATTCATGCGCCAGACCTGGATGTGAGCAGCAAGACTTGTTTGCAGACAGTGATTTGGTTTAGTCAAATTCAGAGAAGTCTGTGAGGGACTTCAAGAAGATTCAGTCGAGCCAAGGAAAGATAATATAATAGCACATAAAGTCCACTCCCGATTATTGCAAAGCAATGCGGGCAGAAAGGGGAGAACGCAACTCCCGTGTCCCACAGGGCTCTCTTAATTACAGAAAAGTCTTAGAAACACGGTGGGTGGTTCTGCGAGAGCCGCTGATCAATATGCAGCTGTAATGAAGGAAAGGGCGTGTTGAAACAGTCCTGGCAGGAGGTGAATCAGTGGTACACCCACAGCGCCCGTGCATCCAGCCACCTCGGGACAGACACCGTGTAATTAGGCAGAGCTGAGAGGATGAGGGAGATGATTAAAGACAAGGAATCGCCTCTCAACGCTGCCGAGCTGGGGAAAAATCAAATGGGACTATTTGGCAAGTATCAGGAGGAGACCAGACGCGCCTTGGCGCAGCGAGTACACACTGTATTCGCAGCTACTTCAGAAACAGGGACCTAAGCTGCAGGATGCGATGCTACTCATGTTAGAGTTACATGGGTTACTGTAACCTCAGAGAGGAGGTGGACGTAAGCACGTGTGACAAGAACACCAGCGAGCGCAAAGGGAGGCTGGGGGGACATGAAGCCTCACACATCACCACCACAGTCAGCGCTGCAGATGAAAGGCTTGCAAGAGCCTCAGAGAGCCCAAACGACAGCGAGTTTTACCCTCGTATTTCCTGCATCTCCTTGTGAAACACCTGCCGGACAGGTGCGGGACAGGGGCCACTGGGCTGCGGAGCGCGATGAAGGACACGGCTTCCGTCGGCTCACTGCTGCCCCGCACCGCACCCAACCCGCCATCCCCCGTGTGCTGAGGGCTCCCCGAGCCCTAAAGCGTAACGAATCAAAACCCCCTTTTGCGCTTCCCCCGGTAAACGTCTGTTCCCATACACCCACACATGCCCCTATCTCTCGCGTTTCCAGGACACGCCACCTCACCTCAGCGTAGCAGCTGCCATTTTAAGCCTGCCCCCACTGCCTCCGGTGCGGGGGATCCTGTTCCTAGGTCACCTCAGGAAGCCTCACCCAGCCCGTCCCCCTCCCACCGGGGAAGGCCCCGCGCCCGCCGTGAGGAGCGGAGCCGCCGGCTCCCTGCCGCCGCCAGGGCCCCCACCTGAGCTCCAGCTGGTCCAGGTTCTCCAGCAGGCGGCTGGATCGGTCCGCCATGGATGTGGAGCGGTAGAAGCGGCCTCGGAGCTGCCCGCCGGACTGCTGCTGCTGCTGCTGCTGCTGCGCCCCCTCGTTGGCCTTGGCGCTGATCTTGGCCTGGGCCATAGCACCCGCCTGCTGCCGCCGGCGGATCCGCGCTGCGGCCGCTCCCTCCCCGCGTCCCGCAGGCGGCGGCCGAATGCCGGCACCTCGCTCATGGCCAAAGAAGGAGCCCGCCCCGCCGCCTGCCCCCGCGGCCACCCCGCCTCCGCGGCGGGCTGTGGCCCCGCGGGCACCGCCTCACCTAGCGCGGCGGGGCGCCTCATGGACAGCCCCGGTCCGGGGTGTCGTGGCCGGAGCTGCCGGCCGCAGAGCCGCTGGCGCTGGCCGGTGGGATCATCAGGGAGCGGGGCTCCGGTGGGTCACACACGGGGGTTAAACTCGCGGGAGGGACAAGTGATCCCTGTTTGCTGCTCGCACCCCGGTGGCACCGCATCCCATCCCGAGCGGTGCCCGGCCACCCCCGCGCACCCAGGCTGACCCACGGCAGCACCCTGCAGCTTCCTGGGGTGCAGAGACCCCAAAACTGCCCCACTTATGTCCCCAGTCCCCAGCGTGACAACAACAGCAAAACCCAGCCCAGCTCAAAGCAACAAACTGCCTCTTGCTAAACCAGAAGCTAAGAGAGGAACAGTGAGATTTTCAGTAACAGTATTAACCTTGTTTGAGATGGTAGCTGTTAGTATGAGGATTTGCCTCTCAGAACATCGGTCATTAAAGGAAACAAAGCCCACCACCACCCAAATCTTACATGTAAAGCTATTCAAAAAGTGAGCTACAAAGCTGAAAACTCAAGAAATGGGTGAAAGAAAACAGTGCTTTAAAAATCCAGAAGTCTGTTGGAAGGGAGAGGAACGCTGGAGAAAAGTAAAGCAGAGACAGTCCTTGCTGAAGGCAGAACCTGAACAGTGTTCCTAAAAACAAGGTACTTGAAATACTGCCATTTACAGCACATCTATCAGGTGTCAAGCATAACAGGCCCCTGACTACCTGCAGAAAAGAAGCTGTTCCACCATCTGTTATTATCCAAGGTGGTACAAAAAGCCTTATTGGAAAGAAAAGTGCTTAATGTTCTCTGTGCCAGAAAGGGAAAAATCCCTCTATTTCATGGTAGCCAGGGTAGTGGATCTACTCATAGCAATGATTTATTCCGAGATCATATGAAACTTGACTGTACAAAGTGGTGCCTTCTCTCTGGCAAGTGCTTAACCCACCAGCTTAGCCAACAGTTTGCACAGAATCCCCTGTACTTCAGGTTCCTGCTGGGAGCATTGGTTCCAACAGTTCAAGCCACACTTGGGCTTTACTTGCTACTACAGTGAGTATTTAAAAAGGAATTTGCTTATCCCCAAAGTCCAGGTTTGGGCAGATACCCCCGGCTCTAACAGACTAATTGTTGGCACCCAGCTGAGAGGGATTTTGTTGCACAGGGATACTGTTTGTGTGCTTATACCACTGTGATTCAAAATAGCCGTTTTCTCAGGCTCGTCCATTCAGAATGATATCATGTCCCAAGCGCTCTCGTTAAATTAATTGCCTGAGTTTCCTTTGTTTTGTGTAGCTGGATTAGTAAGGGTAAGGCTTGTTGCCTGTGAGCTCATGGGAATAACTTCTTTTGAACAATTGTTCCATCCATCTCTCTACAGTCTTTGTAGAATATGATTAAAAACCACTCTCCACCCCAAACTGAAACCCTTTGTAGCCATGACAAACAGTTTGCAACCATTTATTTTTCCTGGGATCCTTCTATTCTTCCCATGCCAATTGGTTAAGTATCAGTTAGATTGGGTTTAAAAAGCAGAAATCAAAGTAGCTAAGCCACCATGAACATGTTTTGAACTTGCACAGGGACTTAATTCTACACAGGTAGAAGCTGCAGCGAAACACAGCACAGAACAGCTGTAGTTGCTCCAAACACATCATGTATGACTTACCCTCTTTGACAGTAAAATGGCATTTCACCCTAGAAGTGAGAATAGCACAAACCACAGAACAAAAACATGGGTTCAGAAACAAAAATAGTCTTCCAGGACAAGCCTCAACATCAGTGTCTTGCAGCCCAGGGTGTTTTGCCATCTAGAAACTTGGAAGGACCATGAACACTGCTCTGTTCTCTGGAGGGCTAGATTGTCCCCTGTCCCCTCTGTCTTGCTGAGGTATGTAAAGGGATAGTTGTCACCACTTTTCCAAAATGGCAGACAGTTGGACTGGAAAGATCGGAATCTGTCTCTGGAAGAAGTGACTTACACTTGAGCTAGGAGAAGTCTGGGGAAACCAAAGGCAGAAACCAGGTCCTTCAAGGCCATGAGGCAACAGACCCCACATCTGAAACAAAGCACAGATTTCCTCTCCTCTTCTCTGTGGTGAAAAGCAGTGATGGCCTGATGACTGCTGGTGCTATCATGTCCATGTCCCACTCTCCTCATCTTCTCCCCAGCTGTGTTCATGTACTGAACATGATGAACATGAGGGCATGTTGGTGCCCACAGCCCTGGCTGCAGGCACCAGCAAGAATAATGTGAGCAGAGGGTGCCTGTCTCATGGTTTCAGCATTGCCACCTCAGCAGAGAAGTTGCTGGATGTCTCTTTTAAAATACAACATTGTAAAAAAATGGGTGCCATTTGCAAAACAGCAACATACAGAAGAGTCTCTTTCACAGGCACAAGGTCCCTTGAGGTAGCACAAAGAGCAACTTTCCCAGGGCTCAGGCATCTGATGGATCTGTGGAAGTCCCAGAGCCATGGAGATGACTCTGTGATCTACAGCAAAAAAACTACAAATTGTCACATTGCTAAATAGTACCTTAGTTCCAGCTTTGCCTTATTCCAGACCCTGATATATACCTTGACACATACCCCAACACTTACATATGAGTTGTCATGGAATAGGATCAAAGAGAAAGTCCACACCCAAGAAATGCCATGCCAGAAATTCCTCCCTTCATCTACAGGAACTTCATCTGAAAAAACGTCTTTATGCCCAAGTCTTCTGGAAACACAGAAGTTCCCACACCCAGAAGGATGCAGCCATGGCTTGGGACAGCCAATCAAAGCCACCCTGCAGTCTCCCCAGTGCTGTCACAGCAGCAGTGAAGATAGATCAATGTGAGTTTTTAGGGTACCTTTTCACTCAAAATATGTACCCACTCTCACAGTGGGCTGCCCTCTCACTTAGCACCCACGGAACCTGTGCTACTGTGTCTTGAAGGCTATCATTATCAATGCTAATCCAAGCTAGCCCTGGTTTTGCTTATTCACATCACTGTTTTAGTGCGCAGACAAGCTCTGGAGTCCCAAGCCTGTCAGAAGTCTGACTGGAGTCTTCTAGCTCAGAAGCAATGTGGAAGAGGAAGTGAGCCAGTGAATTCTGTACAGCTGCAGATGCTGGGCTGATTGTCAATGGGGCTCTGCGCAAAAGAAAAACGTACAGAAGGACTCCCAGAAATGAGGATACTGCAGTCAAAGTGAACTCGCACAGATCTGCAAAAGGAGCTTCACATTAAAGCTCCATGTACACTGAGCTTTGCCATCTGAGTGCACACTTTGCATGTACTTGCTACAACTGACTTGTTTACATCCACCTTTACTGTATCTCAGACCATGTTATTTGACCAACATTGTTAGAACCAAGCTCTAAATCACTTGAATGAAGAATTTCAACAGGAAACTTGATCTTCAGAAGCATCAGGAAATCATGCAGATGCAGATCTTAATAAAGCTGCTTAGCTGGAAAGAATTGCCAGAAAGTATCTTTGTGCTAATGTCAGCCAATTTTCTGAACTAGTTTTGAAACAATCCATCCTCCTCACCTTCCTCCGGTTTGCAGCAGTCATTGTAAACATTGCCAGGACAGCACAAGCAGATGATAGAACACTTTCCTTTTAAGAAAGAAAATAGCCTAACTTCATACCTTCACAAACTTCACCATATTTGGTAAGGAGTGGGTAAAGGTTTGCATTCTGTGACCACTATAGGAGCAGCAGTGGTTGTGTCTGTGTACCCTGAAGAGCTGAGAAAATTAACCCACCACCCACAAACCCATACAAAGCAAGCAGCTTACAGCAAGCTCTTCTCAACTTTTTATTTAGTTCCTTTAAATATGATTAAGCTTCAGAAGCCATCAGGCAGGCACAATGTTGTGCTGCTCCAGCGACTTTCCTAACAGCTGCACTGACTTGTTTGGCATCTCATCTCTGAAAATGACCAGAAAGAGGGATTTTGGTTTGTATGAAGGAGTATGGCACAAAAAGCACCGGAGAGACTAAGAGCCTTACAGCAATCTTGACTTGTCACCATTTCAGTTTTGTAAGACTTGCACATACACTGGGCAGAAATTAAGAGCATTAAAGCCAACAGCTGGTGGTAGCCAGGTGGAGATCAGACTTTTTTCATCATTAAAGGTAAATATGAAAAAGCTCCACAGGGTTACTTTGGACTAATGAAGGGTGAACTCAAACATCACCACAAAAGCAAATTCTCTAAGGAGGGCTGCGCAGATCAACCAGTACAAATGTAAAGGATGCTGGGCAGGCTCCTTTTAACAGATGAGATGTGCTTGCAAATGCTGACAAATCTCCCTGCATATGCAGGGCAAACCTCAAAAACTTAAGCCAGTTGAACAAGACTCCCCAGCCAGAAACATTAAGTCCTGGAACATAACGACTTACAAGACACTTTTTTCAGCTGAGGATCAAGGTGCAGCACCACAAGATGCTGGTGAGCAACAAGTCACATGCCTGTACACACAGTGTTTTAAGAACCCAATTTTCTGTTCTTCTGGAAGCAGAAGTATCACAAGCCTGTGATGGCAGAAAACTTAGCAAAGAAAAACTTCAGAGAGATAAGAGAACCTCAAAAGAGACCAAAGGAAATGAGGACAAATTTCAGTATGTTGATAATTCTGGAGACTACTTTTAACATAAAGAGAATACAGAGACTAGACCTCTGTTTAGCTGTTTTATAAAAGCCATAGCAGCAGTGGCTGGGGATTGATACTTGTTTTGGTAAACAGATGAGGAGGCTGATACAATCTGTTTAATAACTGGAGCTTCAAGTATAGGCAATGTGTGTGCACACAAGGCTGATTAAGTCATGGCCCATCAGGTACAAGAAAACTTTACATATATGACAGAATAAAGCGTTATGAGGAATAAAGCACATGATCAAAATCTAACTTCGCAGACTCTGGAGAACAGAAGTCTACCCAGGTTTTAAGCATTTGTTAAGCCAAGCAAAGAGCTTTCTAAGCTAGAAACATCTCATGTGACAGGAATTTGAAACTTCAGGGTCTGCACTTAAAAAAAAAACAGACAAACAACAAACAAGCCATCTACCCAAAAGCCTCTATAACTTGAACCAAGAGGGTTTTGAAATTGAATATTTTTCGGTCTCATTCCACTGCTTATTAGAAGAACTTGGTGTTGGAAAATCTGGAACTGATTTAGCTTGAGTCAGTAGCTACAGGCAACTCAAACTCTTCCTGAATAGTGCTTCCTCAGCAACATTATGAAGCTCACACCCAGATTTAAACAGGGGTGCAACGAATCCTAAACTTGCAGTGGGAAAGTAAGCAGCAGGCAGAAGGGAAAAACATCAAGAGGTCCTGTTGACTCTACCACCTGGGTGTCAGAGTTAAAAGCACTGGAAGCCTTCAAACTATTTTCTGCTAAAGAACATTGACGTAACTCATTAGATTCTTCATTAATTCTACTTGTTTCAGAAATGGCAATTACATCAGAATCATGACTGGAAATAAAGCAGTGCCAGTCTTGCAGCTTTTCCAACCATGAAGACACATAGCTGTAGCTATTCTGACTTTGGAATCAAGAGTGAGAAAAATCTATCCTTGCCCTTATCTTACTCTCCACAAGTAGTACTTGTTTGTATAATAAATACTTAGAATTACAGCAGTTAGAAGCAAACTCACAGGCTGATAAGCAATAATAATCAAGCTGCATTTTATTACACTGAGATTTCTTACTGATTGACAGCAATCACTAACTGAAGTACAATAGCCTGGTAAAGCTGGACAGCTTGCATAGGTATTTTTAAACAAAGGAACTGAGAAAGGTGACAGATAACAGTTTTAAAACACAAATAATTGTGCACCTTAAACTAAGGACAGTACAAAAATAATTAACACATTTACATTCATTTATCCAAGGCCACCTCTTCATGAACAGAAGGGACCTAAAATGATATTACATCATTTTATATCACCTTAAATTCTCTCATGTCTGTTTCAAACAGAAACTAGAAAGTTTATTTAGCTTCTGTTCCATTAAAAAGTTGTTCCATCCTCAGATCAGGGAGAGGCACAGAACTTCTCAAAGTTTAACCCACCAAATCCAGCTCTCTACCACACTACTATTGAAAAAACAGATACATTTATAAAAATAAAGTTATCATGCTAACTGTACAGCCTGTGGTCCTGCATCTGACATTTATAACAAACATGACATAGGCAAAATTATGGTCCACGAGGTGAGACAAGCCACAGGCAAGAGTTAGGCCATGTGTTCAATTTATAAACCTGGGATCTAAGCTTCTCTTTATAACAAGATTAGCTAGGCAAATCTGAGATAATTGGAGTTTACTATTTTTATCCGTTGCAAAGACCAAATGAAAATGTAAAGACAATGACAGAAACATTAGATACAAGAACCAATTTAAACAAAAAAGAACAACTAAATACCCCAAAATACCTAGTAAGACCAGCCTACTAATTAGGCAACAACTTGTACAGCTAGACTGGAGAGATTTAGTTATCTCCCATTAGAAACAGAATATGCAAAAACTTAAAAAAATATTTTTATCATACACAATATATTGCAGCAGATATCCATATACTCCAGCTGTTCATCAGCATGACAGGTGACACCAGATTATAAATGTAACAATGAAAGATACAGATGTGTTCTGAAGTGGTATTTCTGAACCTTTGGAAATAGATGAACATGCTTCCATTTCGGTAAGCAGCTCTGATGACATGGTGTTAGTGCACTGAAGTATCTTCATTTACATTTCCTCAAGGCTCCTCCTGATAGCTTCTTCAAATTCTGCATCTTGCTCTGTATAAATACAAAACCCAAATATAACCTCAAACTACGGCCAATAAATAGTACTAAACACAACTACATTAATATTACTACATAAAGCAACAGTCGTCAACTTGTGCGGCAATGTCAGGAGACTGCAAAACAACATAAACAGAATGAAAGTATTTTCCCTCCTCCTGGCTTATGCAATCTTTTCAACACTTGAAAATACAGGAACAACCTCTACAACCTTCCACTGTATTAATTAGGGGCAGCCCAATGATTAATTTAAGAGTATAATGCAACTACATATTTACTTATCAAAGTAATACCAAGATTAGAACCCGTATGTACCCACCAAGAAAAATAAAGTATTAAAACAAAACCACCAGCCAAGCAGAGAAGTTTCAGTATTTTCATTCCAGCTCCTTATCAATAGATATTCCTGTATCTACACTCTAAGTTGGCACCACTGTTGTCACTCTTGCTAGGAAGGCCAGACATAAGCAGTGGAATAGTCTAGATCAGGGCTGTAACACTTTTAATAGTGTGTGTGTGTGCGTGCGCGCGCATCTGATTTAGGTTAAACACCTTTCATAATATTAAAAAAGACACTTGGTTTCTGCATTACATTTTGGTTGTTTTGGGCACTAAATTGTTTGGCTTATATGTACAGTAAATATTAATACCAGTGGTATAAATGGAAAAATTAAGGCAGCTTTCAGACACAGTGTCATTCTTGAATTATTAATCTTCTGCTTTAGGAGGATACAAGCACATCCCATTAGAAAAGCTGTCTTTACAACAGAAGAAACAGTAATTATATATATTAACATAAGAGATATTAAAGCTTTAATTATTGCTGGGCTATTTTATCCAAGACCTAGATTTGGAAAAAAGAGTACCAATGAATGCTCTGTCATGGCAGCAGACCCGTATTTATTCACCTGGACTTTAGTGTAAATCTAGTACTACTGATAAAAAGGTATACTGGTTTCTGAAAGTGAAGTATTACATGGTCACAGAAGCAAAAAAAGAAATTTCAAAACCAAAACAAAGCAGAAAGGCACCTGCAGACAACTGCTCCATTAAAATATTTTGTCAGTTAGCCACTGAGCATGTGCAAGAATCAAGCATAAAGTTCAAACTGTGACTCTGCTGCTAATAGCATGCAGTTACCTCCACAGCAATACCCACATTGTTCTCTACTCCCTGGAGCTACTGAGGGAGCTTTTTCCACCTCCTATACTTGCTTTTCGCTTTCTTCTCCTCCAGAAGTTGCTAGTGCTTTTTCCTGCTTACCCCTTTCTGGGGTTGATTTTGCCGCCTCATTTCCTCTTACCCTGATATTACAGGGAACTGCCACTAACCACGCAGTGAACACAGCTGAAGCCAGGCTGCTTCATAAGGTCAAATGCCTTCAGCACTGCATCGGAACTGGGATGTCCTGTGTGCACGAAGTGCCACAGCTCTACCTGATACCAATACACTGTGCTAGGGGGACCTGAGCACAGCAGACTTTCAGTACTGTAGATGAGTATGTTTTAATAACAGCTAGTAAACGTATAACTGAATATATTCTGGGAATGTAAGATTCAGATACCAGTTTTATCTTGACTCTGTATGAGTTCTTTATTGCTTTTTTTTTTTCTTAGATAATTGTATTTCCATCAGGTGGAAGAGCAGAGTCAAGCCTCTGAAAAATAGATTATTTTCAAAGTGCACTGTAGTCTGTAACCAAAAATTAATGACTATGTTGTATGAACCACCACTAAGCACAACAGCAAAAGGATGGAAACAATTTCAAATAAGGCAAGATATGATGTGAGCAGACAGCTGTGCTGCTGATTCAAACTTCTGCATAAATCTACAGCTCTTTAGGAGACCAGAGTGCTTTGCCGAGATATAATACCTAATTCTGAACTACTTATTCAGAAATTCAACTATTTAGTCAGTGGTTCTGTTCTGAGTCAAGTCACATTAAACTGGTACAAAGTGAGCTCAGACAAGTCTTTAATTGAACAATACCCTGTGGTGCACCAATAATATCAATTTTGAGTTTGTGGCCTACTTCTGAGGTTAGGAAATTATTATTTTATATATTTATAACTCACAGTGTTCTTGACTGCTCAGGATTTCCCAGCGTATTTTAGAGATTATTCCTAAGAGGACCCCTGCCATAAAACTGAGTGTATTCTTGTTTCTGTATCTTCCATAATTAACAGCACCCCTGAACACAGAAAAGTAAAAGTTAACAGACCTGCCTGTTCGTTTGCTTCTTCTAAGCTCCTCTTCATTGTTAGTTTGAGATCTTCATCCTCTTCGCTATCTGAACCTTAAGTGCACAAATGAAGCATAAGTTACACACTGCTTCTAATAAATAAAAAAAAAAAAAAGGTAACAGTCCACTCTTGCACTTCTCTTACTGTAACAACACTGTAGGCTGCATTTGAAGAAGTACACTTGTCATGGTCTGAAAAATCAAGATAAAAATACATTACAGTGGTAATTTAAGACAGTAACTCAAGAGACAGTTTCTCAGCTACCTTCTTTTTCTACCTAAAATCTAGAGGCAGACTGCTACAATTGTATATTATTTTAAAGTGGTAACAAGAAATAATAGGTGTATGAGCTATTTTTACTGTCTGCTGCATTTGCTTTCTTGTAATACTTAAAAAAAGACATTACTTTCTACAAAGTATCAAGGATTTAATTATGGGAAGAAGTCCTATAGTGTCTCTGCCTACACGTGATCTTGGCTGTATTTTGTTGTTGCAACTCAACTGTGTAGTTCAGCAGATGCTGTTCAAGTCTCACAGAAGAAAAAAGTCAATACATTTAGTTTAACCTGCTAACGCATCATAGCTAAGCCCAAGCAAAATTCCACCACCCTTCCCTTTCTTAATGCTCTTCATAACGCTCCAGAATGACAGCTCTATTTGGAAATGTCTAGTAGGGATCAGTGTATCTAAGGTGGATTTTTTGTTTGCTTTAAACAGTCTCAGTAAACTACAGGTTAAAAAATAAAAACAAGTCAATGAGTCACATAATGTATTCATTCTCCTGCTACAGGCTATTGCTATTCTGGGAGATGGCCTCTATAATGAGGTCTTCCAGTATTTGCAATCAACTAGGTCTCCTACAGTCATACCAACAGAAGCGCTTCCCTTAAAGTCATCACATTTATTAGTACACCAGTGTGCTTCTGATTAAATTTAGAACAAAGCAAAGAACATTTCAATATGGACATCTAATTACTGTGTGACTTATGCATCTTAAATGACCCAAGTTAGGTATTCAGAGCGACAAGTACACTTGCTAAAACTTGTTTTAAAATCTCTGACACATATATCTTCTTAGAACAGCAATGTTGCTGACTTTCCCAATTCCAGGAATACAAACTCCAACAGCTTGTATCAAATAGAGATCAGGAGCCCACAAAGATGTCAGAAATAGGTGGATATACACTGCAGTTAAAATGGTCCTTCTCCGGTCACTTGGAAGATTATCTGTGAATTCTTTATGCAGCTGCCTACTATCTCTTGGCAGAAGAGATACTATTTTTTATACCATCTTCCAAAGCAAAAGAAAGAAAAATCCACACAATGCCAGAAAAAAAAGTCATTACAATCACTTCTGAAAAGGAGGGAAAGTGCAAAGAAAAGGCTTTGCACAACTAGCTTATCCCTTTTTAACCCTCCTTTTAATCTTCCATCCTGGAAGACATCCCATAATGCTCTAAAAAGTTTTGTACCTGTTTAGAGGTATAACAGCTGAGGCAATCTCTCTTTAACTCATTTCTTGGCAGAAGCATAATGGAAGAATTGAGTTCTTGCAAGCAGGCGCAGTAAGGAATCATACAAAACGGTCCCTGGTTTGCTACCATTTCAAATAAAACCACACGTTTCTGAAGGCTTGTTTTTTAAGGCAACTTGACAGAAGGCAATATTATTCTGGTTGGCATCTTGCATAGATGGTTAAAAAGCAAAGGATAGGAACAGTCAGAAATCCAGGAGTTTCTTTCAGATATGAACTAAGGAAGTCAGCATTCCTGGAACTGGTTATAGAGTCAGCGAACGTTCACCACAGAAGCAGCCATGATGGCAACCCACTGACCCGCTGTTAGGAGACAGCATTTCCTCACTCCTGGCTTCCCCAACCCAGGCAACAGGCTAACTTGAGGCTCATTTTTCAGAATGCAGCAGATCAGCAGCTAAGCTGACTTTACTGTCAAATAGAACAGTTATGAATGCTGAAACAGGGTATAGAGTTATTATCCAAGTTCCTTAAGAAAGTTTAGGATTCATCGCATGTATTAATGCAGGCCTCATCTTACCAAAATGTTTTGCTAGTCACACCACCTTAATTACACCCCTGTAATAACATGGGGTACACATTCATATTGGAACAGACATATATGCAAACTGGCATGCAAAACATTTAAACATTTCAAAACCAAGTTGCCTGGCTCATGATTTATCACTGCACCTGATACGCAGTAAGTAAATACTGCCTGAGAGTTATAGCATCACAGAGAGCAGGTTTGCTTAAAGCATAGCTGAAGACACCACCATTCCACTGCCAGAAACTATGAAACTTGAATACAATTAATACTGATGATTTTCTCTTAGTTTGAGGTGTAAAAAAAAAACCCAACAAAATCAGCTTGGAGTCAATGTGTTTATAAAGCATGTTAAAAGTCTCATGAGCTACACTCTGCCTTCACTGGTCATTATTTGCAAGACTTCTCTCCCCTCTACCCAATTATACTAATGCACATTCAACTTCCCATGAAGGCAGTCACTGAATTCTCTGAAATCTGGGTGCCTAAGAAAGTACTAAATCTTATTTAGGAGCTTTTCACACTAAGGCTTGTCAGTATCTTAAATTACACTGAGACTTTCCTTATCCAAAGCCTAAAACATGCTTGTCCTCAGTGTTTTCCCCCCTCTCTCACCTCCCTACTCCCCAAACCTACACAAAGCAAAGACTAAAGGCACAAAAGCAGTAAAGACAAGAATTTCAAGATGTTCTGATATGGCTGTATAGGAATCAGGAGTAAGACCGTAACAGTCAGAAGAAAAACTGTCCGCAGGCAAAATTCCTAGGCAGAAATGCTCCAACAAATAAGGAATCAGCTCTCTTTAGGGGCCAGACTGCAAGAAGTATTAGTGTGGAACTCAGCACTTGTCATCCGAAGAGAAGGAAAGGCCAACTGATGGAAGAGATGCATTTTCAAGTCAGAAGACCTGAAACCATGGGACAGGTTTTCCACATGGGACAGGCCATTGCTCTTGATCTAATGCTACTCAGTGTGTCTACCCTGCAACCGAACTCTGCTCTCAAGGAGATCATAGGTAACACTTAAGAACATACTCTATGCAAGTACCACAGAATGGCTGAGGTTGGCAGTGACCTCTGGAAGCCTCTTGTCCAGCCCCCTGCTCAAGCAGGATCACCTACAGCCAGCTGCCTAGGAGTATGTCCAGATTGTTTTTTAATACTGTCAAACAGACTCTGTACTGGGGAGCTCAGAACTTGTTAGTTGTGGCCATACTAGTACTAAGAAGAGGGAAAAGACCAATCCCTCCACCTGCTGGCAGCAGTCCTCCTAGTGCAGCCCAGGGTATTTAAACTTTCAGCCAGCAGAGCACATTATTGGCTCCTGGTCAACTTGGTGTCCACCAGGACCCCCAGGTCCTTTCCTGCAAAGCTGTTTTCCAGCTAGTTGTCCTCCAGTGCCTGGGGTTGTTCCATTCTGGGTGCAGGACTCCGCACTTCTCCTTGTTGAACTTCATGAGGTTCCTGTCATCCAATTTCTCCCCTGTCCAAGTTCTTCTGGATGGCAGCACAATCCTTTGGAGTATCAGCTGCCACTCAGGCTTGTGTCCTCAGCAAACCTGCTGAGGGTACACACTGCTCCACCATCTAGGCCATCAGTGAAGACATTAAACAGCACCAGACCCAGTACTGACCCCTGGGGTACACAGCTGGTTACTGGCCTCCAACTGGGCTTCATGCCACTGACCACCATGTTCTGGCCATCCAGCAAGTTTTCAATCCACCTCACAGCTTCCTCATCCAGCCCACACTTCATCAGCATATACTGCTGGTACTGCTGACACCTTCTGATGATGAAGCCTAAATAAGAACATTTAATTTTGAGAAACTGGGCATTTTCTGTCTCTCTTGTTAAAATACTTAGCACATTCTGTAGCTCCCAACTCCTCTGGGGTCAGAGAAAAAGCAATTGCCAAGTTGCTCCACCAAGAAATCTTAAGATATGGCCTCTTCTCTGGTACATTTTGTTAAATAAACAACAGCTAAGAAACTCTGACTGTATATATTCTCTCAAATCCTCCTGCTCACTATTGTCCTCCCATATTGCCAAATTCCTGCTGGAGGAACAAAAAAAAAAGAAAATAGGAAAGCAAATTCTGGATGGACATACAACTCAGATCAGAAAGATTAACCCTGTAGATGGGAGTAAATATAGTGATTTTTTGACTTTTCATGAGTCTCTCATAGAAACCCGCTCTGGCAAGAGCCTGGTAAACTTTCACAGCATGCAAGCGCCACCCGCTGTTCTGACATCAAAGCGCCACAGCTTGAATTTGGATTAGCTGCCCAAATGGCTCAGTGTAATTCCCCACTGTCGTGGTTTAAACCCAGTCAGGTAATTCGTTCGCTCACTTCCCCCCCCCCTTTCTTGCCCTCCCCCTGCTCTTTTCCCATGATAAGAACAGTTTAGTAACTAAGGTATAACACAAATCACTACTGCTACTGCTGAACCCAGGACACTACGTAACTTACAACATTCTGAAGCTGTGAGATCAAGAAGAACAACTCTGAGAGCCAATAAATCACCATTGTGACGAGTGACTATTAATCCAGTCACATCTCAACCCTTCGTGCCCCACATGCAGAGCAGGGGGAGGGCCACGAATTACCTGACTGGGTTTAAACCACGACAGTTCTTTTTTGGGCATCACTATCGATACCTCCTCCAACCCCGCAGACTCCCAGCCCTTCCGGCTCACTCCCAGTTATATCCTGGGCATGGCGTGCTGTGGTATGGAATACCTCTTTGGTCAGTTTGGGTCAGGTGTCCTGTCTCTGCTTCCTCCTGGCTTCCCCTCCTCCCTGGCAGAGCATGAGCCTCGCAGAGTCCTTGGCCAAACCAAAACATCACCTATCAGCTCTGTTCCCAAGCTGAAAGTCAAAACACTGCACTGCACCAGCTACCAAGAAGGGGAAAAATGACTGCTACTGCTGAACCCAGGACACCCACCTATATCTGAGACTGTTCTTGCAGCCTCCCAGGTCACCACCATCCCCTTAATTTCCATCAGGTTTACCAGTTCCTCTGCCTCACTAGACTGGATTTCCCTTCCCCAGCCTTAGTCCTCTTCCCTGCCATGCAAGTTCTCAAGACCTGACTACATGCTTCAGTGTGCAGTCTCACACCATCACTTCTCTCTCCTACAACTCTCCTTTTCAGTAACTCCGAATCTCATCTGCCTCCTTCCCATCCCAATGTACATTAATATCACACTTAACTTGCTGTCTCTCCACCACTGGATCTTTTCATTTTACAGCCGATTCCTGAAGTTTTAGATCTACTTTGCCTTAAGGATACCATTAAAGTTACCTCATTCAGGATCCTAGTAACTACTTAGCCAAAACCTCAAGATAAGTACCGCATCCTTACCTCCAGTAGCAATCACATTCAGTCTGTGTGATCATACTGCCTTTAAAATACTGTTTGTGGCTTCCAGAATCCTTTATTTTATTCCTTCTTCAACAGTCCCAGCAGGATCCTTCTTACATACTTCTCCCCAATACTTACTGCTCAAATCTCCTGTTTCTTCATTTAGGTAACATCATTTGTAAATGCAAGTACAGCTACTCCCTGCTGAGTGGTCACAAATACACAAGACCTCTCTTCCTCCAGGCAAACTAAAGCTTCGCAGTATGCATCTCTCCATACAGATGCTCATTCACCTGTTCATTCAAGCCAATACCATGAATATCATGATGGTCATTCAGACTTTCATTTAACCTTCATCTTAGACATCTCTCAAATCCACATCCAAATTAAACTAAACCTTGAAGATTTTTTTATGTGATCTGGGTGGGGGAGGTCTTTCGAGTTCATCCACTTGGCTACAATTCTTGTTCAGACTCATTATCTTGGTTCTTAATACACTGTTTTCTCCGTAGGGCATATACATATGTTCAAAGATGCACACAAGAGATGCCACTGACATACCAAAGCTTCCTGTTGTAGCTAAACACAAGGTTACAACTCAAAGGTGACTTTCCTATCTCTCCCTACTGCAATAGGCTGTGGTCACCATATGGTCAGATGTGGTATTAATATTGGACCTCAACACCCACAAAAACTTGACTACTGAGAAGGCTAGGAATTATTCTCAGTGTCTTCCGTCAATGAATCCTTGAACTTCTCTTAAATTCTTTTGTTGGCTGTATGTAGACCAAAAGCTTTTGGGGAAAGTGGGAGCTGGGAAGCTTAGCAGCATTCATTGAGACAAATTAAAATACTGCTCTTTCAAATATAAACTCTAATAGAAGCTGCATTCAGTAGTATTTAAACACTTCAGGCAATAGTAGCAGATTGAAGATGCAGGCTGACAATTCCACTTGAGCACAGTGGAAACAAACTTCATAGGACAGTGAGTGAAAGAGGTGTAGTTGGTTGTTTGCCAGACAACAGTACACCACTACATCACTGATTTTGTCAGTCTCATGAGACAACATGGCTCTAAAAGAAAGGAGAAGAAATACTAAAAAAAAAATTTGGTCCTCTTATTATTAAAAAAAGTCTGTTTTACTTAAGAGCTCAGCCATTAAAGGATGTCATTTGAACATGACTGTGAGAAATACAGTTAAGTTAGAACCACCAACTTACAAAAAAATCACTCTTGTGAATCAAGAAGTTGTTGCATTCCTGTCTGTGTCAGGATCAGTCTGATGCCCCATAACCTACCATCAGCTTTGCCCTCAACATCATCCAGCACTCATTTAAAGTATAAGCTGTAGCAGTACTGTCATGACTAGATATCAAGGGCAAAGACAAAAGGGAATAATGGGAGTTTCCTGCACGCTACAAACTCTTCTTTGCAAAGGAATTACAAAAGGACACACTGAAAACTCTTCTACCCTTCTCAAGCCACTTGATTAACATGCATGTATCTCCCATCATATGTTGTGCTTTCAACATAAAAAACCTTGTCTTTATGAACTCAGGTTTAGCAGCAGAAGAGAGCAAATAAGAATAAATATCTTGCCTACTCTTTTCATACCTCAAAGGAAATTCATGCATCCACTACAGCCAATAGTTTCCTAAGGTAACATACAGTTGATAACCTATTGCAGCATATGCAGGAACTGTATCTATTTATTCTAAAATGAATGCATGTACCACTCTTCCCACAGCAGTTCTGCTGACACAGTAAAATGGCTCACAAGGTGTAAGTGCCAGATAGTGCCACAATTCAAACACAACCCAGCTGCTCACAAGCTAATGACAGCTTGGTGAAGGCGATTCAGGGAAATAGCTTTTTCATTTTGCAGCTCATGCAAAAATCAACAACTGCCTTACATTTTTCAACACAGTTCTCTGCTGTAACTGTTTCTCACTTACTTCTTCTCCCAGAATAATAGCCATAGGCTTGAGAAAGTCACAAAGCAAGCAAGTGTTATTTATATTTCCTTATATTCAGCTGCATTTCTGTAACAGGACAACAGGCTAAATCAGCCTGTGATACACTGCACTTTCCATCTCAGACCACCAATACTGGCCTTGCCACACTAAGACTTGCAAATGCTTGCTGGTGCTGCTGAACCACACAATGAAGTGTGTCTTACGTGGTAGCTTTATCTCTTGAAAACTTCACAGGCTTTTGGTAACATCATCCCACTATACAGCAACCATAGGCCTGTTAGCAAAACTGAATTTTTTAACATCCTGGTTTAATACAGGAAGAGGACAAAGGCAGCTCTCACTGTTGGGTCTCCCCCTATTGACCCTGACTGGAGAAGGGGAACAAGGATGGCTCAAGAGAGTTCCGTTCCTTACAATTTGACAGGGAATGCCAACAGCCAAGGGACTCATGCACAATTCTATCACTTTCCAACTCAAAGTATTATTTTTAATAACAACCCCATGCATAACTTAAGTGGGATGCACAACAGTAACTTAAATTCTGGGGCCTCCCAGTAGTGCCCATCACCCTAACAGTAAATTAAATATTAACATAGTAAAGGACGTCAAAAGATGGGTTAAATTAGGAATCTTCTGAAAGCAAAACCAATATAAAAATAATTGCTGGAGTGTAAATTGTACACAGAAAACAGACCAAAGTCATTACCTCTGAGCCAGTGTACCCTGGCAAATAAAGCTATACTGGCAAACTAGCCAGGTAGGGAGCTGGAGTACCCTTGCATAGCAAAAGGGTCATCCCCCTCTCCTCACCATCTGGTATTGTCAAATCACACAACAAACTGTACAAGAAAGGAAGCCCCTATAGCTAAACTGACTTGCAGCTAAATTGACTTAAACTGACTGCTTGCAAGTTCCACCTCACTTCCAACTCTTCCTTCTGAAAATATGCAAAGGTCCTGAAGCAAAACCAGCCTCCCACATTAATATACAATTATAGCTATAATTACATTCAAAGAAATCTATCAATCTAGGAATTTAAATATGCTCTACAAAGAAAACATTCATAGTGGGAAATGCAATGATTCCATGTGTAGCTTTATGGATAACTGCAGAGAAAAGTCATCTTCCCCCTTGAGCAAAATGAATTGCACTAGTGGAAGTTACAGTTCTGTAATTCACTATGCCAACAAATTTTACTGGTATGGCTCCTTCTGGCTGGGAATCACATCTCCATACTGCAGCTGAAAAATCTAGACCAGCAAATGATTGGGGTGACCAGAAAACACTATCAGCACCTTTTCTGTATCAGAAGCAGATAAATCAATTCCAGCCCCCCCCAGATCTTTTTTTTTTTTTTTTTTTTACCTCAGGAAACCATTTAACTGTTCTTTTTCACTTTAATTGATTGATGCCAACTCACCATTCAGCACTAACACTCCACTCCAGTCTTCCTGGTAGGACAGCAGCACCATATGATAGCTCTCATACACCTGCATCAAGACTAGCAGTGTATTTTTGTGAAAGCAGCTTAGGGTCAATTCAACCTTCTGTAACATGCACTCAATTTAAAGCCCTCAAAACCACAAGAAACCAGGAAAAGCATTGTGTCTACAGAGAAATGCCAGGTTGTTTTCTAGGAAACCTCTACTTCAAAGTGTTTTAAAATACTGAGAATTATTAAAACTCATCTCAGCTCTAGTATCCTTTGCATGAAAATGAGCTAGCTCAAACCTCTTTGATTATCCTATGTAAAACCAGTGTGATCATTGTAGCATGCCATAAATTAGAATGTGGCATTCCAGAAAATGTAAAAGTTTTCATTGATGTTTTACCTCCAAATGGATTCACATTTGTTTCAGACCCAGAACAAACCAAGCAAAGCAAATTTGAGTACAAATTGACAAATACGCACATAAGAGTGCACTAAACAGCTTCCATCTAACTAGAAAGGAGTCTTCAGGCTGAAACAACCGTTTGTGTCCTGCTATAAATAAAGAATAAAGCAAGAACAATCATTATGTTGAACAAAAATGCTTAATTAAGTCTGATTTCAAAGCTTGCCCCAAGAAAATTGTTTTTCTGATATATATTTCATTGAAATACCAGTACAATACAAGAATCAAAGCAACAGCTTGTGTTACAGCACGAAGCGTTCAAATCTTTTATTGGAAAGAACTATCAACTGGAAAGATTGTGTTTAATGTTAGTTTCTACCTTTTGTGGTATCAGAAATGCTGTTTAGCAAGGCATACATCTTGTCTCCTTCAATATGGTGGGGATTTAGGATGCGAGCTGGCCGCTGAGTCATTTTAAATTGAGTTTCCAGTTCCAGGAAGCTTTTGTCTCCAGAAAGAATAGTGAAAGGAATTTGCTTGGGCAGGTGCTCATCCAGACGACCAGCCTATATGGAAACAAATGACAAACGTTGAACTGAGATCATGTTTTTATCTTGTGGGGTTTGGTGAGCTTTTTGTAAGACACATCTTCATAGGAAAGCTTTCTACAGCAACTTGCCTCCACTTTTATGGTCCAATGCACATTATACCACTGTGAAGGGCATTATTTCAATAGCTTGACATTGCATTTATTCTATACATATGACAATAGATACAGGAAATGGCTAGCAGAACAGTACAGATGGAATATGGAACAAATTCCTAGAGAGCAGCATTTCAGAATCAGCTTCACATAAATCACCTGTGCAGTGCATTTTAAGAGCTATGCAAAAAGTGTAATGTAATATACAAACACTGCTGCAAAACATATAGTTACATTCTCAAGTAATTTTATCTAACTGATATTCACTATATTAAGAACTCCAAGGCATCCCAGATTCCTGTCCTTCAACCTGCACCACTCCCAACCCAGTCAAAGCCTTAGGTCTACTTAACAGAGGCAGTGCTCTTTGTTAGCCCAGCAGGGTCTTTGAAACTGGCACCCATTCAACTCCATCTGAAAAATGGCTCTAGATTTGGGCTACTTGAAGAGAGAGGCAAGGAGGTACATTTCTCTGAAACTGTAAGATCTGCGGTGGGGGATTTATTCTTCATTCCCTACCCAGCCTCCTTCCCCTCCACAACAAACTGAGGTCCTGCTTGGGCTAAGTTTTATTCCTAGGGAAAGAAAAAAAACGTAACATCATATCTCAACAGGCTGTCTTCATTCAATTCAGTAACAGGTTTATTATTCTGTGTAGCAGACATAGGAGTCCTGTGCAGTCATCTAGTAATTAGTACTTAACATCAATAACACATATCACTTGCCCTTCTTCTCTGGGTATAGAAGTACAACAATAAAGCAAGCATGCACTAACTTACATGGACACAGATAGCAAAGTCTGCTGCTTCCCTTCTGGTACCACAACGTGGATGAAGGAAGAAACACCCAATCCTCTTAAGGTAATTGTAAACTTTGCAATGCACTGGAGGTTTCCAGTTGCTGTAGCCTCCTAAACGGTGAAGAAAAATAAATAAAAATCAAACCAACGGACCAACACCCCAAACCACAAAGCAAAACCCAATCCAACCAACATCCCCTCCCCCCCAAAAAACAAACAGAAATGACCCATCAACCAAGAATGTAAGTGAAAAGCAAAGATAAATCTTGCTTTGAAATCAGTATTTTCATCAACGTGAAAGACAAACACATAACCAAAATCCCCGAAGAACCCTTATTCTTGGGTTAGAAAGCAAAGAGGGAAAAAGTAGCTAGCATCTCATTCAATTTTGTATGAATTTTATTTCTAATCCCAAAAAAACTTATCTTCTAGACATTATGTGCTTTTAGACACAGGATGCACTTTTCTCCCCAGTTACAAGCACAGTTACGGTTAATATGCAGAAGCAAAGGAGCTCTGGTAACACAGTACAAGTAACAAATGTTTCTCTAAGGGAATCCTGTACTACTGTAATGCCCAAGATTCTTTTCAACAGACTGAACTGCTTGACACATCACATGTCAGAACTGTTTAAGAATCCAAGAACTGAAGCAACAGCTGAAACAAATGCTAGAGTCCTGACAAACACTTGGTGAAGTCAGAGATAAGCAAAATGAAGCTACAACTGGGGAAAAAAAATAAGCATGGCAATTTTCTCAATGGCATCTGAAAACATGTAATTACTGGCTGAGAAAACAGTTGGATAACAGAGATGAGCCAAGTAAAAGGCCTGCTACAGATAAAAATACCAGGCTGTAACAGGTTGCAAGAGAAAGAAAAGGAGCAGCAAGTCTCTCAAGAAAAGAGGAGAAAACAGGAGACAAACAAATGGAAGGACAATTTGAAGAGAGTGAATAAGAATTTCATAACATTCCCAATTGCTAAGAAATAATGGGTCTGCAGTGGGGAGGAAAAAATGTTGCTGTAACTGCCAGACGATAGAATGGCTGAATGTGAGAAAGGATTTTGAATGGAAGGTGAAAGCAATCATTGATCACACTTCATGTGAGCACCTGTGGAACTAAGGCTCATGGGGCTGCAGAGCACTGTGCTTTCCCAACCTGCCCACTGCCAGTCTGACAAAGATGTAGAAGCAATCTTCATTAGATTTCTCTTGTTCCCCCACCTTTTCAGCTTAATGGCTATAAGAGGATAACAAAAATCATCTCAAAGCTCAAAGACTTAGTACAGACTACACAGTAATAAATTATATGTATCCCTCCATGAGAAAAATGCTTTTTACAAGTCATTCTCATCTGTTGTGACAGCTATTTGGGAGACTTGTAATCGCCAGACCTAGCTTTTGGCAGCATAAAAGTACAACATAGATATTTGACTAGGACAGCTGAAAACAGTGACAGAACTGTCAGACTATACCACAAATGGGTTAGGGACATGATATCTGAGAACAGAAACAATAGAGAGCCTGGGGAATACAATGGAGGAACTCAAAGCAAAGCTAAGCCTGTGTTAGCAATAGGAATAACAGAAATAATGCAAATGCATCATACAAAAATACAATCAGAAATGTTGTTTGACGAAATGCTGGGTGGGAGGAGCAGAAGAAGACAGGGATGTCACTGTATTGTCACAGCCTAATAACAAGAATAGCATACATCAAGTAACACTGTAAACCATTACTATGAGAGGGCACCTACAACAATAAGTCCAGATGTGTCTGGGAGCCTTAGTTTACCCAGGCTCTGTAACAATACACTTGATACTAATAAACTGCTCAAGTATTCTCCGATATGAATATGGCCCATTTTAATCACCATTTAACTCTTCATTGTGGGTTTCTCAGTTCAAGTGCTCCAGGGGTGATTCCCACAAAGCAGCCTACATGCAGCAACCCTGCTGAAGAAATTTCAACTCCTGCAAGAAATGGAGTGGCACTGACATGGGCTGTGCTGTGCCAGCAGGTGCCTGTGTTTGGAGTTTGCAGAGTCTAGTTGGAGGCCTGTAACTAGTGGAGTGCCTCAAGGGTCAGTACTGGGACCAGTATTATTTAATGTATTCATCAATGATTTAGATGAGGGAATTGAGTGTACTATCAGCAAGTTTGCTGATGACACTAAGCTGGGAGGAGTGGCTGACACGCCAGAAGGCTGTGCTGCCATCCAGCGAGACCTGGACAGGCTGGAGAGTTGGGCAGGGAATAACTGGATGAAATATAACAAGGGAAAGTGTAGAGTCCTGCATCTGGGCAGGAACAACCCCAGGTTCCAGTATAGGTTGGGGAACGACCTGGTAGAGAGCAGTGTAGGGGAGAGGGACCTGGGGGTCCTAGTGGACGACAGGATGACCATGAGCCAACACTGTGCCCTTGTGGTCAAGGAGGCCAATGGCATCCTGGGGTGTATTAGAAGGGGGGTGGTTAGTAGGTCGAGAGAGGTCCTCCTTCCCCTCTCCTCTGCCCTGGTGAGACCGCATCTGGAATACTGTGTCCAGTTCTGGGCCCCTCAGTTCAAGAAGGACAGGGACCTGCTGGAGAGAGTCCAGCACAGGGCAACTAAGATGATTAAGGGAGTGGAGCATCTCCCTTATGAGGAAAGACTGAGGGAGCTGGGTCTCTATAGTTTAGAGAAGAGGAGACTGAGGGGTGACCTTATTAGTGTCTATAAATATATAAAGGGGGAGTGTCACGAGGATGGAGCCAGGCTCTACTCAGTGGCAAACAATGATAGGACAAGGGGTAATGGGTACAAACTGGAACACAAGAGGTTCCACTTAAACTTGAGAAGAAACTTCTCAGTGAGGGTGACGGAACACTGGAACAGGCTGCCCAGGGAGGTTGTGGAGTCTCCTTCCCTGGAGACATTCAAAACCCACCTGGACACATTCCTGTGTAACATTATCTAGGTGTTCCTGCCCCGGCAGGGGGACTGGACTAGATGATCTTTCAAGGTCCCTTCCAATCTCTAGCATACTGTGTGATATCCCTGAGCATTGTCTTAACTAGGGTAAGCCTGTCGTATTAATAGAGGTTCCTACAACAGACTAGTAACACTAAGATCATACTATGGATTATTTCTCTTTCTCAGATAGGTTAGAGAAGAGACATTTCTGACAACAACACAGTTCAGACATTCCTGGGTTCAACCAATTTTTTTCTAAATCAAAACAGAGCATTTTAGCCTTGGAAAATAGTAACAGCACAGAAGACCATGTCATAACAAACAAACTTAGATCAGTTAATGACAAACCAGTTTTGAGTAACTTAGATAGAATAACAAAGTATGACTGAAAGCAAGTGTCTAAATTCAAGTGGGGAAAATTTGACATAACTGTGTAAATTTACCCTTTACTAAATAATTCTCTATAAAACCCAGACAGAGTAGCTTTGGACTTCAGGTGTCAAATAGGCCTGACATTTCTTCAAGACAGATTCCTAATAGTCACTTATCCATAGAAAAAGGAAAAAAATATTTTTCCCAGGCCAAGTGGATTCAGTAACTGTAGAAACAAAAACCAAAGCAACTAAAAACTGACCTAAATCTTGAATCACAAGAGGCTTAGAAGTAAAGGAGTGCAGAGGTGAAGTGAAATTTGACCAGAAGTCAAGCTGGGCAAAGCCTTACAAGAGAGAAGAACAAAACAAAAGGTTTTTCAGCCATATAGAAAAGAGAATATAAATAAATGGAGCAGCCAGGCAGCAAGGATGAAGTAGGAATCCAGAATTACTTGGTATAATCCAACCTCTCAAGATCAGTCTTTTCAGTGGCTTTGTGTGCATGCACAAGAATACTGTTACTGTGCAGACAGGCCAAAAGCTAGGTAATGACAATACAGGTAATGTCTGAGCAGAACACAACACTCAGGAGCATAACCCACTTTAACACAAAAGACCAGAGGACTGGTCCCCAGAACTTCTAACAACCAGATAGTAGACTACAGGTCCAGGAGCACAGCTCATTGAAGAACTTCGCATTTACAGACATACTTGCTCTGCCCTCATCAGCTATCTGGAATGCCTGTTTCTAAGTGGGAGGGAGTGTTTGTGGGGTGATTCAGGCATCAACAGGACTTTCTGTCCAGCCTCTGCAGAATGAAAACTCTCAGTTTTCAGGATGGTCTTGGTTATCTTTGAAAGCAAGAGATAATCGAGAACATTAAGTAAAGAAGTGGTGCAGTGCAATAGTGTTTACTAAGCATAAAACACACCTGACAACTCCTGCAAGTCTGTTAAGATGAAGCTTATGTCTCAGGCAATATATATATTCAAACCATCCCTTACCTAGACTTTACTGAAGTATTTAATGTACCACAGGTGAAATAATTATGAAGGCAGACACAGAGAAAACCAGTAGAAAAAACATGAGGTGGACAAGAATAGTCAGGTAAGGAAAAGTACCAAATTAGAGGGATGCTATTGACAGACTTGGCAAAATTTTTTCTTCCAAACCCATAACAATGTGAATTCCACCCATCACCCAGTACCATTACTGGTATCTTCCAGATGTGAGATATACCTGTAGGATGACCAGGGACATCCTTAAGGAGCAAGCCAGAGACAAAACAGAATTAAAAAATGTAAAATCATGCCTTTTGGAACTAAAAATAAAAATAACATTGTGACAATGACTTGGAAGTCTGAAAGAAAACAGCCTCTGAGTATTATGGCTGTCCCAATAATGATGAAAAGCTAGTATGATGTCACCTTCAACAGGGAAGACAGAAAGATTCCTAACCCATTCAGCAATTGTGGAACAATATGCTAAAAGAAATAGTAAGAACAGAGGAGGTTAAGACTGAGTTAGAAAACTTAAGAATATTTCTATTACATGGTGCCTGTGACACAGTAACTAAAGGGGCCCTAGTGGCTGCTAGCTCCTGTTCTTCACTCAAAGAATTTCTCCTCTGTGTAGACTTGTTAATCTCATCTTCCTGTTTCCTTCAACCACTTCTTACCTTGAAAGCCCCAGATAAATGTCCCTTGGTTCAGGTTAGCTGGCAGCTGCGTGAATAAGCTTCCCCAGTTGTCTAGATCCACTAACACAATGTGAGTCATGGTACTCAGGTAGTCAAGATCAGGAAGTTCATCATCTTCAGTGGGATAAAAAGGATGACTTTGTGGTCAACCAACATACATCAACTTAAGATATGCTTTTGCAAATTCATGTATTCAACTGTTCTATAAGCTAAAAGTTACAAAACATGATCCTATTTGGTAATTGCATGGTTTTAAAATCAACTGAAGTAGCACTTAATAAAACACAAATCAGACAAAGTAGAATCTAGCTATTTGGTGGTGTAGAGCTGGATAGTTTTCTGGCAGGCACAGAAAGCTGCTGTCCTCCACTGAGACATTTTGATAGTCCCTTTAATATTCAACTGTGCACCTCTGACTATGGTTAAGTCTCTGACATTAAGTTGCTTGCATGTATAAATGCATGTAAAATGTTTTGAGACATACTTTTTGTTGCATATCTACATTAATGTGAACCTTTTAATCAAAAGCATTATAACATCATAAGTAATTAAAGCCATTTCCAATTTCTGAACACAAGGTACACCTTCAGCGTTCTTGATGTCATTCTTAGAAGTGACATGAACTTCAAAAAAAAAAGTGCATGCTTAAGGCAAAAAATACCCTAATACGTGCTAAGAATATAAATTCTTAGCTGAAATTATTTTTTGGCAAGCTAATGAAACTCACACAATGATCTTATAATAGGACTGCCCACGCAGGAAGCACTACCAGGCTCAAAGATTTGTACATACAGAGGTGGCAAGTTCCTCTTTAATGTGGTTGTATTACAGACCACTTCTACATTTCTAGGAGTTAGATCTCTATTTGGGGTCCTGGGTTGTCCTCTTCCTTTAAACACCAAATTATGTTCCCACCTAATTTAAAAATTAAATGTTTCGGTCCCAGGGTGCTCATATCTGCCTACTTTTTGTCTTTTTTTAAAGCCTTCATACATATAGGACATAACAATGAATTGTTGAGTCCAAGTTCTGGAAACTCAAATACTGAGAATTCAAAAATGAGAAATAATAAATATTAAATTCTGAACTGATTTATAGGCTGGATGTAGGCAAATGGTATGCGATATGCTTATACTGACATTGAAATGGAGCATGCTTAAGACGATATTAAGAAAAACCCAAATGTACAAACCTTCCTCAGGCTCTTCAAAGCATGTAGAGCTCTCACTTTCTTCATTCTGGATTTGCCCCTGCTGAGGAGACAACTGTGGTCTTTCCCAAGTCTTGGGTGGAGATGTCTGAAATTTTAGTTGGTGAGGTTTTCTGTCCACACAAGACCCACTTGCTGTGAACTGGAACAGTGCATTATCAAATTCTGTCGCAAGACTTGATAGATCAGGTTTCTGCAAGAAGCAGTGTTTCACATGATAGTGCTGATGTGCGCCCTGAAGATCATCAAAGTTTTTGTTGCATGCAGCACATCTAACAACAAACATCTCTTCTCTACGTTTCTTTAATGTGTGAGTGTTGAGATGTCTGTTCAAATCAGCAAAATTCTGTGCAGTTGCAGAACAAGTGCAACATCGAAACCACAAGTTGCCTTTCTGCAGCATGGCTTTCTGACAATTCTCATAATCATTCTTCCTGTTTCTTTTGGAGATGTAAGTTGCTCGGCAACCACAGGTTAAAAGGTCTCCTTTTTCTACTGGGAGGAAGTCCTCCTCTTTTTTTATTGATATTTCTGCCTGCTCAGGCACAAATGTATAGTCCATGCTATGAATCTCCCTATAATGGATTAGAAATTCTTCTTCTGTGTCAAAGAAGATATTACCACAAAGGCCACAGAAGAATTTAGTCTGTATCTCCTGGTTATGATGCTCTTGGAAGTGTCGCAGTAGCGTTACTTCTTTACGGAAGTAACTTCTACATAAGCCACAGCAGTATCTGTGAAATGAATGGCTTTCTAAGGACATGCAATGTTGTTTAACACTTTCTTCAGATTCAAACATCTCCTCACAAATGCAGCATTGCCATTTTCCCAGAATAGGGCTTTTTTCAGGGGAGAGTTCTATAGGACTAGGAATGTCTTTCCTTTCATCTGCAGAAATGCATGCTGTGTCAGAAGCAGATGGCATAGGTTCATCTTCTGGAGCTTCTTGCTCATAATAGTAACTATGTCCACCATGAAATTCAGTCACATGTCCCATAATATCCTCTTCTCTGACATCTACAGAGCATGCTCTACACCAGAGAAGAAAATTAGTCAAGTGCGCTCCCCCATGGAATCGACTCATATGCAGGCGGATGATGCTTGAATTTTCAGCAAGCTTTCCACACACAGCACACTTGTGACAGATCCTATTTGCTGATAAAATGTGATTTTCTACTGACTCTTCTGTAAAAAACTTTCGAAGGCACTCACAAAACCAGGCTTTTACTTTGTGGGCACTACCTTGACTTTGCTTTGCTACATGATCTTCATTTTCATGTTTTAAATTGCTCTTCCGTTTTGAAGGAGTAAAGCCCA
Organism: Pezoporus occidentalis; assembly: GCF_034315485.1. NCBI lineage: Eukaryota > Metazoa > Chordata > Aves > Psittaciformes > Psittacidae > Pezoporus > Pezoporus occidentalis. The sequence continues at coordinate 1,664,365 of NW_026914829.1, forward strand.
TCTCGCTAGTAGATTCATCAGAAGTCAAGTGTCTTTTAAGCAGTGGTCGTGACCTATCCACAGCATGCCACAAATTAGACTGATTTTTATTTTTTCCATTGATATGACAGAACATCAAGATGGACTCTGCCATTGTAGTAACAGCTTTAATGTTATGCCGAGTGGTTTGCTTATGCTGGATGATCTGATCCTGATTGGCAAAGAGTTTATCGCAGTTCTCACAGTAACCTTCTGTTTTAAAGATCTCTGCAACCTGGGAGATGTTCCTCTTTGACAGTGCCACAGGCCCAGAATTATAACAGCGTGTTCTAGAATGGGTTAAAAAACAAAGTTAAAGAGGTTATGATATAACCTACAATGAAACATTTTAAAACTTTCAGATGTACTCTAACATATTACTTAGTAGGTGCAGCAATTATTGCATGGAATAATGCCCTCTTTATACTTTAACTCGCCTACTAGCCTGCCAAGAAAAACATGCAATACCTATCTAATCTTTTGAATTCTCTTTGAAGAGAATTAGGTGCTGATTTCCAAAACTAGCACTTAGATTGATGCTTATGTTGTTGACTCAATATATTTTAGAAATCTAACACTGCCAATTTACAAACTGCCAACTTAGTGGAACAGAGACCAAGTTCTGTTGCTCTCTTACAGAAAGAAACAAAAAGGATACAGACACCAATCAGCATTCTGCAGTGAATTGTGTGGGATGAAGCAGGCAAAAGACATGGAAAGGGGACAGTTCTTTGATGGCTTACTCAGGAAATCAAATTCATATGGTCCTAGATGCCCTGAAATCCACTAGCACCACTAAAAATATGTCTACCTATCTATGGATATTCACATTATGAAGACAGCCGTCTCTCACAAACCTGAAATGAGCTGTTAGTTCCATATGTGAGCGTAGTGTCTGGTGGCAGGATATACACTTCACTTGGAAGGGGACCTCTTTGCACAGAGATATCAGAAGGTTCTTTGCATAGGATGGGAAAGGTAGAGGAAGGCCAGCCTTCATTTCACCTATAATATGGAATGGCAGGAAGTGCACCCACATGTTAAAGAGTTCTTTCATGGCATTTCATCTCTCAGATGACATAGTTAAACAGGTCAACTGAATGACAGTAATTGTGCAATGGAAGCATAAAGTAAAAATTGCAATACTTCTTTAAATTCTTCTGTAAATTTCATATCTGAATTTGCATCTTGCTTTTTCCATACTTAATGACTGACATTACTTACCTATTCCTCCTTCTAGAAGGTCAGGTCAGATCTCTCTCTCAAGAAGGTTCTTATCGACCATCTTCCCCTCTATCACCATCTGTCTACTCCTACTACACATGCTTTTGTTTAAAGCCATAGTGTGTTTAAAAAGAAAAAATATGCAATTCATTTAACAAGTTCCCACATACTCTGCTAATCTTTCTTTCCCATCCTCAGTATTAATTCTCCTCAAATTTTTAGGTGCAGGACTTTTTGATGTTCCCAGTACATACTCCCTGTCTACCTCCAGGTATCAGCAGTATAAGAAATTTTCTATTGGAAGAGACCCAGTTTTAAAGGCGCCTACAGTCAGCACACTCAGAGTTAATAATCTATTTGAGAATAAAAGTACTGTGCAGCTGATTGTCACTTCCATGAAGATGCCAGTACTGACTTGACCTGCAGGAAGGTTCCTTCAAAGCCTTTATTTACTGTACCCTTCATGCAGACACTCAGTGGGAGGGAAGAAGCAGAATATATAGTTATGAAGATGAGAAATAACTATACTAATACTTTTGACCATGTAGGCTTATCCTGAAAGCTACACTACATACAATGTGGTAGCTTCTTGAATAAAAAGTCAACACCATCTGTATCTCATTTGTTTAAAGTAAATTCTTTAATGCCTATTGCTTATGTCACAGCTAAAGAAGTCAGTATAGTTATGATGGTCATTAAGGCTGTTTCCAAGACCACAATCAGACAGGTATCTTCTGTGGAATCTAGCAAGTATGGTTCTCAGCCTGGAGAAGAGAAGGCTGTGTGGAAACCTCATAGCAGCCTTCCAGTATCTGAAGGGGGCCTAAAAGGATGACAGAGAGGGAGTCTTCATCAGGGACTGTAGTGACAGGACAAGAGTTAATGGGTTTAAACTTGAACAGGGGAAATTTAGATTAGATATAAGGACGAAGTTCTTTACTGTGAGGGCAGTGAGGCACTGGAACAGGTAGCCCAAGGAAGTTTTGAATGCTCCATCCCTGGCAGTGTTCAGAGCCTTGGGTGACATAGTTTAGTGTGAGGTGGCCCTGTCCATGGCAGGGGGGTTGGAACTAGATGATCTTAAGGTCCTTTCCAACCCTAACTATTCTATGATTCTACAGTTCAGGATTTAACCAGCTCACAATATAACATGTATTTTAGCTTTCAGCAGCAATGGGGCCAGTGCAAAGCATCAGACAAGCAGCAATGTTCCATCTAAGCAGGAAAAATTTGCAATTATATGGAGAAGAAACTTTCACAGGTCTTTTCCATCACGAATGCCAAAGACAAGTACAAGAAAAATAGCCTCCAGACTTCAGAGAGTACAGTAAGGGGAAGGAACATCACAACCAGCCTGACTGAAATTGAAAAAGAAATTTATGTTTCAGTCTGAATTCCTATCAACATGCTAAATGTAAACTTATTTAGGACAGCAGTTGTACAGAGTCACTGGAGGATGAGAAGCATATATGAGAGACCTGACAGCATGGAGGTAAAGGAAGGTCTGCTTCTCATTACAGCAATTGTGATGGAAGAATCATTTCTACACAAAAATACAGATTTCAAAGCATCTTCTCTTACAAAACTGTATCACATTTAAGACCTTAAAAGAAAAATAAGAATCCATTAAAAACAAACTTTAAAACCTTAAGCTTTTTTACACAGCACAATTAAGTCATTTCATAGCATAAAGATCAATTATCAGAAGGAATGAAAGCAGCATCCTTAGTAGCAACATACCACTCAATTTAGAATCCTGGCGGAAGTGGTTCTCTCCTGACATATGCTGCAAGCATTCCTCTTTTCTTGTGAAAAGGAGGAAGCAGTCTGGGCAAGCAAAACACTGAATAAGCTGCGGAGGGAGATCTTTTATGTGTCCGTCATTTTCACCTAGCTGGAAAAGAAAATTATCTAATTAGGAAAAACTAAGTCACAAAACTACTCCCAGTTTTCCTCATGTCCTTCCTTTCCTCTATCCCTTCTGTAGTAATGTTGTCACTTCTAGTTTTTCACTTACCACATCTATGTTTACCTACAGCCTACTCCTATGCACTTCAGCTAGTGAAACACAAGGGACTGGCCAAACTGCCACTATCAAACTCAGCTGCTCATCATTGGCAACTTTTCCATTCCTTTCTTGTACCACTGGGAGCAAGCACCTTTCCCAGGAACTATGGGCTACATCAACTCTTAGCTAGTCCCTTTACCCAGTCTCTCAAAAAAAGCTCCTTCTATCACCAAAGCAGCTGGTTTTCCTCATGTCAGTTTTTCCCTACACTTACTAACTGCCAGCTTCTCAAAATGCTGCTCCTCTGAGCAGCCTGACAGGTCTGTGACTTTCAGCAAAGTTAACTCCTCCCACCCCTTTTGCCTTCTACATCAACTTCAGATCCCTGCCTTCAGGGAAAAAAAAAAAAAAATCTTTTAATTTTGCTTCCAACGTTTTTGCTTACTCCTTCCTTATGTGACTGAAAGAATCGTCATGACGTACTTATGCTTTTTTCTACAGTTTCATTTAGGATTATCTCCCCATCCTTCTATACCAAAATAATCCCATCTTCCTGCCTGCTGCAAGAGCCACTCTCTAAGTGCAGCTAATGCCCTTGGACATGCCACAGACACACAACTTGGAAGCAATGGGAAAAGATCAAGTACAAACTATGATGTAAGATTTCAAGCTTGTCAGGTATGACTATGCATTAAGAGTTACTACTACTAGCTAAAAGGAGTCTGATACTCAGTGTATTTAAAACTTACCCTAAATTTAACACAGCTTCTGCAGACTCGACAGATACCCAACAACATTTGTTATTAAAACACTACACTTTGAAAATGCTATCCATTATCCAGTTCAACACAATTGCTTAAGTGAAACAATGCACCCAGAAGATAATACCTGAGCATCTGTCATTGAACTGAGGTTTTACTGGGGTAACTTATGAACAGAAGGGAAAGAAAGCATTATTAAAAAAACAAAAGAGTGAAGGTAGGAAGGAACAACAATAAAATCCCCAAAGACCATTAGCTTATATTAAAATCAAAACTCAAATGCTAGACTATCCTTTTCTCTTCTGTAAGCTAACTAGTGAGTAGCAGCAAATACATAGAAACAGAAGAAACAGTTACATCTGAATCAGTCAAGTTTTGTTTTCCTCATTCTGTCGCCTCTCTTTTCCCAAATCTCCTTCTGCTGCTTCTCTTTTTATGTGACTTATTTCACCCTAACTTCTTGCCTTTATCTTTCAGTTCTGGAGATGCAAAAAAAAGGAATACCTTATGACAGCACCAGTAGAGGGACAAGAGGTTCAAGACAGAACTACAGTCCTCTCAAAAGTACACTAGTCTAATGGTCTAGACCTAATGGGAGTACTGTCAAGATACAGTGTTTGAAACAGCAGAATAAGAAAAATTATCTTGAAGACTAAAAGAAAGGAGGGAAGAAAGAAGGTTAAAAGGATTAAAAATCAAAATCTGTTCATAGATACACATCTTGAAACCCCCCTAGTACTTTCAGTCAGGTGAGTTACTTATCCTCATGATCTTGCCTTATATAAAAGATGATCACTGTACTGCTGAGAGGTTGAAAATATTTGGCAGCATATCACACAGGCAACAGCATTATTTGGGGGCCCACGTAATGTGACTGTTGGGTCACAAGGAGAATGATCAAACCTGGAGAGAAAGAAATAATTAACAAAGTAGTCTCCTCTAAATAGTCAAAACTGTTCTTTTTAATGAAGGAGGGGGGATAAGGAGGGGGATAAAATCTGTCTTTTGAAGATGTTAGACAAAACCCTATCAAATGGACCTAAACTATAAAATTCCTCATTTCCTCTGTCATTAACCATATCAGATGAAGTACCCTGTACAGAGCTGATTCTCCCTGCAGCTTCCCTGTTATAATGACCACTTCGCAGACAAATCATACCATTTTTAAGAGCAAAAGGACTAACAAAACCTCAATTTCCTGCAGAGGAATTTTAAAAAATTATTGATTTTTACCTCCCTGCACAAATTGTGGCTGGGATGGAGTCAATTTTTCTTTGTAGCAGCTTATACAGTGGGTGTGTTTTGGAATTATGAACAGTGTTGATAGCACAGGGATGTTTTAGCTATTGCTGAGCAGTGCTTGCACAGCGTAAAGGCTGCCTTTGTTTTTCAGACTGCCCCACCAGCACAAAGGCTGGGGGTAGGCAAGAGGCTGGGAGGGAAAACAGCTGGGACAGCCAACAACAACTGACCAAAGGGGTCTCCCATACCATGAACATTGTGCTCAGCCATAAAAGCTGCGTGAAGGAGAAAAGGGGGGATGTTCGGAATGATGGTGTTTGCCTTCCCAAGTAACTACTATGTGTGATAAAGCCCCGTCCGCCAATGAGAATTCGTTATTTTGCTTTGCTTGTGCGCACAGCTTTTGCTTTACCTAAACTGGTTTTATCTGAGCCCAGAGTCTTCTCACAGTTTTATCCTTCTGATTCTCTTCCCACCCCACTGGGGCGAGTGAGTGAACAGCCCTCTGGGGCGAAGCTGACTACTACGGTTAACCCACAACACTTCCCACAGCTTCTCTCCTTACCATTTTCCCCACATTCAGTAGTTAAAAGGCAGTATCTGCTGAAACTGACCCCAGACACAGTAAGTGCTGACTAGCAATAATCAGCTATGAACAGTTGTCTGGCCTATAGCTCTTGCTCCTCTTTCCCTTTAATAGGGGTATTTTTTAATCTTACCATCAAGTCATATACATTTTGCTCTTTCTCAAGTTTGGATGAAGATGTAACAGAACTGAAGAATAGAAATCTTGTTTCTCAAAAGTTAAAAAATGCTCAAGAGGAGAGAATCGATTATGAATGAAAAACATCAAATGAAAAAACAACCAACCAGGAAGTTCATCATATTATTTACATAAAACGTCTAACTTATTAACCTGCTCTCCAAGCAGAATTTTGTCACTATAGGTAGCTTAAAATGGACTTGATGTTGATATACTAAGTTGAAGCATATTCTTTCATTATTTCTTTCACTATGTCCTTACCTTTGAAGGTGACCTAAGAGAAGGTGTCCATTATCAAACTCTCTGTTGCAGTGCATCACAGGGCAAGCCATGGGACTGCTGTTGACTTTCATCTGACGGGCTCTTTTGCAAATACCCCTTTTTCCACAGTTAACACTTTCTGGTTTGAGACCTGTGTTATCAAACAAAGCACTTAACTAGAATCTGAATTATAGAGGCTTAAGAAAACAAAATAAAACACAAGCCCTAAAACAAAAAAAAACAAAACAAAACAAACAAACAAAAAAAAAAAAATCGAGCTATATAATTCTTAAAAGCAAGCTAACAATGTACTGTAACTCAACCCTGCTACAGTAAGTCTGTTCTTTCATTTGAAGAATCTGTCTCTTCAATCCCCACTAGGATTACTTTTCAAACACTTCTGACACCTTCCTCAAGGTCTTCCATGCAGTATTTTGTACTGATTGAACATCATGACGTTATACTTATGTAGATATTTTCCTGAGCATAGTTCAACAGTGATGTTTTTCCTTCTAGCAGCTTTGCTTATAAAAGTAGCTAACATCGCCTTAGCAGCTTTCAGACTTTGTATATTGAATTTTGTAAGCAGCAAAACATTGAAAGAATAACATTAGAATAACTAATGCCACACTGTAGCACAGTTAATACTGTAAAATTCGGTAATGCATGAGGCACCTGCAAGCTCAGTGTCGGTACTGCTTAATGCAATTATCACACATTCTATCCTGTGATGCCGGACTTAAAAAAATGTATCACAGAACCTTAAGTTTCCTATTCTTACCTGGCATTTTTAACCATTGGTCCACGCATAATCTTGCGGCTTCTGTGTCACTGTTTGCCCGAATAAATTCTAGTTCTTGCAACCCATGAGCATATTGGGAGTCAACCTTCTCCTGAAGTGGAAAACATGTAATCTGAATTTTGCAGGTCACTTTACCTGAGGAGGATTGAGGAGCCCCCCAGCAGGAAAATACATTAACAAAATTAACAAAAGGATTTTTTAGCCTTCATTCTTGGACTGCTTTAAAAACTACATAGCTATCTCTGACTCCATTTCATAGCTGAGAAAGTATGTGGAAGCATTAACAGATTGCCAGACAGTAAGCGGAGGAAACAGGAGAAGGCCTCTCTGGACTTGAAGGCTACTTTGGACTGTATCTAACAGCCTTTTACTCTGTTGCATTAAAGTTGCATAGACTATTAACAAGTTGCAACTATAGTACAATTCTGTGACCTTAAAAATCATTATGGGTGTTCAGAAAATTAGCCTGGAAAGTCAGCATGTTCTACCAGTATTCGATTTGTCCCTGTTGAATTTCATGAGGTTCTTGTAAGCTCATTCCTTCAAGTAGTCTGAGGCCTACTGACAGCAGCCTTACCCTTAAGACTATTGACTGTGTCTCCCAGTTCATAATAACATGAACCTTTTCAAATAGTTGCACAATTACTAGAATTCAACTTTAAAATTCTGCCTTATGCATAAAAAAATTTACCCCATTATCAAATAATACCTGATACAAAGATTTCATGTGGCAAATGGCTTCCCCAAAATCTCAGACAAAAGCACAATGGTGGTTTGTGATAACTGTTAGTTTTCAATTATTTAACCAGAGTAACTGATGCTGAGGTCCCTTCACTGTATGTACAAACAAGAGAGCAAGTTTTTGCCACTGGCTTACATGAAGTTACTCCCCCTCCCCCCCCCACCCCACCCCACCCCCCTTCGGAACTACAATAAGGCTAGCAAACTGATCAGGTAAAAGCCACTTGTCGTGGTTTAAACACAGAAGAGACAAAGTCCACACTGTGTTTCAAACGATGTTCCAGAAGTAAAAAAACAAAACAAAAAAAACCTCTATTTTACTCACCCATCATTTTATTTACTTAACTGTGAAAGTAAATGCACTCATGACTACAAGGCCTGTATTATGCAATTTTACTTAATTCTACATAATAAAAAAAGCCCACAGTAAGATAGATCCAATACCTTAAAGGCTTTGTTTCTCTCTTCTTTTTGCTGTTTCTCAACTTCTACATGACGTGCCAGACGATCCAAGGTTGAAGCAACTCGTTCTTTCTGATAGTCAATGTGATCTTTACGCTTAGTATTTCTCTGCAATGGAAAACTTAAACTTTTATTTGGTTACTGTTAAGTAACAGGTACTAATACATTGAAAAGCAATGCCCAAGCATCAGGGTGCAATTCAGTACATAATTCCAATCCTAAATTCCAGTATCTACCTTGCTAGTTTTCTCTTCCTATTTACCAGCATCTATAAATTCCATTAACAAACAAACAATCCCCACCCCCTACATATTCAAGGCAATTCGACATCAACATTAGCCTCCCTAAAGCACATAGATGATTATGCCGGGTGTCACAGAAGTTTCAAATTAAAAATAAGTAAATTCTTCTAAGTAGGTGAACAAAAATCACTAAAGCTTTGAAAGGCAACATGCAGCCCACCTGAAAAACTGAGAACTGATATAATTCTTGCTCTTAGACAACACTGCCTGCTATCATCAGAAAGGCAGATTAGCTTTTTCTAGCATCAAGGCTATACACTGTAGTTTGCTCCTGCTGCACAATCAACACTAGCAATCATCCCTGAGGAATGAGCCTGTGCATGTACAGAAGTCCCACCTTTCCTTAAGAACTAGGCTTGTTTCATACATCCTATACTGCAACACTGGAAAACATAAGCCAAGAGATGTCCACTGCTGCCAAAAACAGCTCTAGCAGAGTGATTCTCAGTCACCGTCTCCCTCAAAGGCCCTGCAGAGTAGGCACAATAAGCTTGGGGGATACCTGAACTGACCTGCTTCTGACTCTTACATTCTTTAGAGGAATTATGAAGAGTGAGGGTGAGGTTGCCATCAGAATAAGATCCTCCAATCTATGAACTGCTCCTTACAAATTATTTTAGAAGAAAAATGCCTGGGAATAGCCCATATGACATTTGCAGGCTAGAAACCAAACACACCAATTTATGAGGTCATTTGAATTTTTCTTCAACACACTTGCTAAAACCACTGAAAGTCAACTCAAGTCCAAGTCCTTTTCAAGAAGGCAAAAAACACCTCAGGAAAAAAATGAAGTGTTGGCATTCTTACCTTCCAATCAAGAGGAGGTAAAAATCAAAAGACTTCAATACTGCTTTATTTATTACTTGTTAAAAATACCTCTAACAAGTATTTTTATGAAAAGTAACTGATGGGAAAAAATACAGACTAATTATTTTACCAGCTGAGAAGTCCCAAAATATATTACAACATACTCACATGAACATAATAACTGCTATTAGGTTCTTCATCCTCGCTACTGACAAGATCAATGCTTTCAAGTACAGGCCTTAAGGGTCCTTCCTGAAAAAATGAAATGAACATGAAAGAGGATGAGTAATTCAACATACACCAAATGTACACCAATACCCAATCTTTGGGTAACAAGGCCTAGCTAACAGACACCTGGCCCACAGGCATGTCATGTAAGGCTTTTTTGTTTGTTCAGGTTTTAGCTTGACATGCATTCAGACCAAATACCCAAGCTGCTTAAAAAGCACAATTAAATTTCCGCATAACTATACACACACTAGCACACAGAAAAAATGAAACTAGCTTTCAATATGTGTGACCACAAACTTAATGTATCTTTGACAAAATAATTACATAAGAATAATTGTGTATACATGTGTAAACACACTAATTATAATGGAAAAAGCTCACATTAAAGTGCACTAAAAAACCCTGGCACAAGTTGTACTATTTGTGCTTTAAATCTCTGTTCCTGCAGGTTTCCAGCTTTAAGACTGCTGAGTAACTGACCAATGTTGTGAACCAACATGTATTTAGAAAGTTTTGATTTCTGCAACCTCTCAGGTAATAAAATTCAAGTCCTTGGCAGACTTGGGTTGGGAGCAAAAATAAAAGTCCTGTTTCAGAGATGCTCTGTAACAACTCTACAATTTTACCCAGTTCCAGCTGTAATGTAACTGAAAGCTAGAGAAGCAAATATTTGAGTCTGCACACCTAATATCTAACACCCCAGGGGGAAAGGAAACAAAATATTTACATAGTAACATGTTTCAGCAAATCACTTGATTTTGGTATATCCCAGGGTCAAGTGCTCTTCAGATATTTTTATTGAAAAACTACAACTACAAGGAAAACTAAAAACTTGACCTGCTCCTTAAGACCTCTGTAGGAGCTCAAAGAGCTGCAACTGTTTTTCATGAATCAATTTTTCTAACATCATCAGTTCTCAAAATAGGCCAGAAGTCCTCTTTAGGTTTGAAATAAAATGAAGTATTCATTTGCAAGAAATTAAGTGGCTGCTCCAACTCTTTCAGGACAGAAAAAGTATGCATCTTTTGCTATGAAATGCAGCCAAAACACTGTAAAAGGTCAAGGCTGCAAGGTAGATGAAGTATATTTGTCTTCCCTGGATCTCAAATTGAAATCATTATTGAACAAGCCAGAGCCTATGGAATCATGTTTTTCTTTGAATTTCTACTTCTGAAATAAAAATCACCAACAGTGAAGAAAACTTTGCATAAATTGCATCAGAAAATGCAAGTAATTTTTAAATACATAGCTCTTCAATTTTCCAGTTGAGTTTTATTATATACTATATATAGTATACAATATATATTATATATTGGAAGATATATAATCTTCCTATGCATTTAACACGTTTACAGAAATTAAACACAAATACCCTCCTTAACATTGTTTGCCATTCATTGTAACACAGCAGAGGAGCCAGAAGTTATTTAAACACTTTATAGAACTATGCATTATCTTGAGCTCCCACATGTAGTAACAAAGGTAAGGGCAGCAAAGGCCTAGAAAAGGCACCAACTTTATCACGGAAAACTCTTTCAAAAAAGCAGCATAATGAAGAGCTTTGTCTTTAAAGAAATGTCAGGAAAAAAAATATGAGTGGATCAATACCATTAAAAAAAACAAACCAAACAATTCAGGAGTCCAATGCTTTCAGAGCAGACTGTGGCAACTTGCATAATCTGTCTACTTAAGTGCTACAGACCCCATTAAACCTGTGAATCCCTTCACTCTTGCCTTACCCTTACCAAGGAAACAGAATGGGGGACTGTCCTATTTTAAGAAATCAAGCTATTAGGAACACTGGCTTGCATTGTAGATATATTTTTCTGTTGGTATGCAAAACTTTAATGACTTTAAGTGGCCAGAATACTTTTCATTGCAGAATTAAAAGGTGGGAATTACAGAAGAACAGTTAAGTTTCCTGAATGAGGGCGAATCTGACTGCAAAGGCTGAAAAAACTCTAGCAGCAGCAGAGCTTTTGCTCCATCAAATCAGGACTTTCCTCAGTCCTACAGTAAGAATTCAAAACTCTAAGGCAAGTAATTGAATTGGAAAAAAAACCCAAACAACAAAACAAAAAAAAACAACACAAAAACCCAACCAAACAAACCCCAAAACATACCCCAAAACCCCTTCCCTCCAAAACAAGCAAACAAAAACCCCACACCAGTGACGAGGTAGCAGTCATACACAATGTTTATGATGAAGCCTACATACTTTACTATATGGAAATGATGATCTAAAGCTAACCAGGTAGTTTACAAATCCTTTTGCAAAGTCCAAGTTCACCCTCACTCAGAAGGGCAAATGGGAGATCCAAGGACACACTGCCCATATTAGGTGGTGGTCAGGGTCACACATCTTTTCCCTCATCTTCATCAGTGACAACAGTAAGCTCTTCATCCCAAGATATCAATCCTACACAAACTAGCCTAAGCACAGTCATCTTCTTATATAGAGCAGCATGGCTCAGAAGCAATCATCTCTGTGACCACAGATTCTCCGTATTATCCACAGGTGAAAACAAGAAAAAAAAGTTAACAGAAGCATTGATTTTAATAGGTCTCAGTTATTGCTCTCGGTGCTCCAGCAGCCCCTCTATCATTACACATTCAAAGCTATACTAGCTTCCTCCTTCTTTGCCCAGTATTTCAGGAAAATGAAGCTTATACAATCATACTGCACGTGAATGCCTGTGTGTGTATATAATGAACTTAGAACTCATTAGTCAATTTTGACCAAATCAATTAAAAGACCAAGAAGTCTCAGATCAACTGCTTGTAATTTTCACAAAAATATTGCACATCCCTTATACTCGAGCACCTAATACCCCTGCAGAAAAGGTCTGTACATTTATCAACTCTAATCAAACACCATACAAAATAATAATAATAAAAAAATCTAGTTATTGTTCAGCATTAAGGACAAGACAAATCCATAGGAAACCAGCAATTATTAGTCCTGGCATCAATTAACCACTTGATCGTATTCACATAATTTGTTCCTTAAGGAAAATCATCTTTCTGCCATCCAGCACCTCCATATGATGACATATTGAGGCTAAAACACAGGCAGCACCAAAACCGCTCTGCTTTGCTTGGACATTCAACAGATATGGGTCTTAAAGTTACATCACATAAGCCACATGTCAGCATCAGACTGTGTTGTACTGTAGCTATTATACAGTGCTTCACAATTGAAGGCTGTTTAAGGCCTCTAACACATAATTTCCTTCCTCTTCTTAACAAAGTATAGTGGTTTATACAGTTTTGCAGAACGAGCAGTGCTTTATTCCATTAATTTCTGTGGGGCTACTCATGAAGTAAAATGCTATGCAATCTAATTACCAAAAAAGCCAGCTATGGTGGCTTCTCATATGCGTCATTGATCACTGTAATCCCTCACTCACCTCCTGGGACACTCAAGTCTACATTCTCTATATAGGACTGACATCATTTAACACTCTTCCAAAACAAACAAACAAAAACCAACCAAAAACCAAATCTCCAAACCAAGCACATAAACCTTTAAGATAAGCTTGTTACCCACCATAAAGGCTCACAAATTAAATTCTCTTTAAATTCAAAAGTAATGCTTTCCATTGAAAATAAGACCATAGCCACAGTACACAAAGACCCCCTCCTGTTTCACTGGGCTACCAAGAACATACCACAACAGGCAGTGCATTTTCAGCAAGTGGTCTACTTACTCCAACGAACTCAATCTCATTGTCTTCACTTTCAGAGGCTGACGGACTCTTGGAAACTATGCCGGAGTTATGAGACTCCATTACCTAAACAGAAACAAAACATGCTTCATCAATTTATTTCGTAAGTTTTCTTTAACTATGCGGCATTTTCCGTTTCATTCCTACTGTGGCTTTAAGGTCAGAGCTCAGCGCTTAAATCTGAAGAGGCAGATCGGAGCTCCCGCTTAACGGCGCTGTGTTACCAGTAGAACACAGGACAATTCAGTAACAGCCGCGAAGTGAGCTCCGGCATTATTAGCAGCTGCAGGCACTTTTGATGCTTCCGGCCACTCCTGACCCACCGCAGAGCCCAACGGCTGAGCTTCTTCCTTCAAAACAACCGCCGTCCTTCTAAACGGAAACACCTCCGCGAGCGGCTCGCAGAGGAGCGGCGGCCCTCCCGGGTCCGCCCCCGCACCTCAGCCCCAGCGGCCGGCGCTGCTGACTCACGTTTCTCTACCCGCACGGGCGCCACAGTGCCCGGTCAGTCAGACCGCCGCAAGGCCGCTCGGCCGCTGCGGCTCGGGGGAGCGGCGGCCTCCCCGCCCGCCCAGCGGCCCCGCGGGGGTTGGGTTGCTAAGCGACGGCCCCACCAGCACCCGAAGACACCCCAACGCACCGACCCGGCGCGCCTCCGCTTCCTCTTCACCCCGGGGGCGGTGGGGAGGGGAGGGTGGGGCGGGAGCGCGGCGCGGCTTGCCGGGATTTGTAGTTGCCCGCCTGCTTCCCCGATGGCAGGTGCCAGCGCTACCTCGACAACGCCATATGCGCAGCCCTCCCTTCCCCCGCGGCGGCGTTTCGGGGCTCTTTCCTCCAATAATTTCCTGCCTCCCCTGTGCCACCTTCGGTTGGGATGCTCACGGTTCCTGCTCGGAGGAGGAGAAGCTACACGCCGCTTCCGGGGCAGGCGGAAAGTGGCGGCCATTGGGCTGACAGCGGGCAGGGAGGGAAGGCGGGAAAATCGCCTGTGCTGGGGAGGGCTCGCCGAGGCGGAGGTCGCGGGCGGGCAGCGGGTGCTGCCTGTGCTCACTGTGCGGCAGCGTTGTGCGGGTTTCAGGTCACCTCACGGCCTGCTCATCCATGGCTTGGCTGCGGGGAGCCTGTGGGAGACAGTGCCAAGTGAAGTATAGACAGACAGCCTCTTTGCTCTCCCCTCATCTACTATGCCAGTCTGAGAAGCTGATCCATGACTTCCACGTAATAAAGCCATACTGGTCACTCCAGATAATTTTCTTGTGCCTGAAAATGATTTCCAGGATTAGCAGCTCCATCACCTTCTTGGGGCTCAGGGTGAAACTGACAGGCCTGTAGTTCTGTGCATCCTCCTTCTTGAAGATGGAGGTGACGCTTTCCTCCAGTACTCAAGCACCTTTCCTACTCGCTATGACTAAGCAAAGATTATAAAGAGTGGCTTTACAATGACATCTTCCAGCTCCCTCAGCACTTCTGGGTGCATCCTATCAGGGCCCATGTATGTCCAGTTTGCTTAAGTATCCCCTGACCTGATCCTCTTCCCCCAAGGATACCCCTCCTTGGTTCAGCCTTTCCCCAGTCTGTGGGGTTTCTGAAGGCTGGTCTTGATAGCAAAGACTCAGGCAAGAAGGCATTCAGTAACTCAGCCTTTTCCACATCCTGTGTCACCAGGTCACCTGTCATTCAGCAAAGGGCCCATTTTTCCCTAGTTTTTCTCTTTTGTCACCTGTGTATTTACAGAAACTATTGTTCTTGTCCCAGCTAGGATGGCTTTGATATCCCTGGCTAGATCCACTTCCAGTTGGGCTTTAGCTTTCCTAACTTCATCCCTATATGCTTGAACAATGTTTCTGTATTTCTCCTAGGTTACACATCCTTGCTTCTACCCTTTGTGTGCTTTTTTTTATGTGTCTGAGTTTGACCAAGAGCTGCTTCTTCATCTACACAGGCCTCCTGGCATTTTTACCAGACTTTCTAGTCTCTGGAATGAACTGCTCCTGAGCTTGGAGGAGGTGATCCTTAAATATACAAACCAGCTTTTTCAGGCGCATCTTAAGTCCAGGGCCTTATCGCATGGGGCTCTTCCAAGCAGGTCTTTGAAGAGGCTAAAATTCACTTTCCCAAAGGCTAGGATTGTGAGCCTGCTTTTTACATTCCTCCCTCCCCTCAGGATCCTGAGTTACACCATCTCATGGTCACTGCAGTGAAGGCTGCCTTTCAGCTTCACGTTCCCAACAGGCTCCTTGTTGGTAAGAGGTCCAGCAAATCACTGCTATTCATTGGTCCTTGTTGACTCCTTTATGTCTTGGAAGAGGAGGTTAGCAGGGCACTGTATTGCTTATGTGTTGTCTCTCCAACAGCTATCTGTGTGGTTGAAGTCCCCCATGAGGACAAGGCTTTGTGAATGTGAAGCTGCTCCTATCTGCCTACCTCATTCTCTTGTTCTTCCTGGTCAGGCAGCCTACAGCAGACACTAGATCACCTTTACCTGTCCTCTTTCAGTCACTCTCCATAAATCCTCATTTGGTTCCTTGTCCATTGCCAGGCAGAGCTCTATACACTTCAGATGCTCTTTCACATAAAGGGCAACTTCCCCTCCTTGTTTTCCTGGCCTGTCCACCCTAAGGGGCTGGTCGTCCTTCATTGTAACACTCCAGTCAGGGATGCCGTCCACCACATCTCTGTGATCCCAACATTCCTGCAGCTGCACACAGACTAACTTATCATGGTTATTCCTCATACTCCTTGTGCAGGCAGCCATCATACTGGCAAAACCAATTTTGCCCTGCATAATGAGGTGGATCTCATCTCTCTCAAGCAGATGGTGATCTGCAAGCAGTGTCCAGTGGTCATACAAATCAAAACCTTGTCACCAACACCAGTTCTGCAAACGATTATTTACTTGTGTTATTAGTGCCCTTCTCATCTCCCCTGACTGCCAGGATGATGGAAAAATCGCTTGGGCTGCCATGTCCATGATTTTTGCCATGTATCTGCTGCTGCTCTGCTGCTTCAATGTATGATTACTTTGAGCCACCCAAAGTAAAAGTTGGTATGAATCATCTTTACTCGCTGCATTGGCCTTGAGTAAACTGAACAATGTAAACATCACCTTTGAATTGTGTGTCCATATAAAAAGAGAGGCTTGCACACAAACAAAGCACTTCACTGGTGCATGCTTATCAAATCCATTATACACAGGAGAGAAAGAACTCAGGGTTGCATGTTAAATTGATATTACGGCAACTTCATGAATAAACAACTATCAGGACATGTCGAGTGGTATTTAATGTCAGCAGTAATTTAGTGCACTTATTTTTCTTGTAAACACAGTTACTATTGCTAATGTTAGTTTTAAGCCTCCTTCCATAGGTGAATGAAAAAATAGCTTTATGTTAGAAAATAGACACACTGAGATGCTAGCTTTATATACTGGTTACATACTCATTAACAAATAAAACTTAATCACTACTGTTGGACTGTATAATAATACTGATTTGAGCAGTGGCATTTATGGCATTATTAAAATAATAGAAACCTGACTACCACTTGGAAAACTAAGGTCATTGTTGCTGCCTGAACTTTCATATTTTGCATTACAACTTGGATTTGCTAACAGTACATTGATAGCAGCCATTCTGTTTGCATCTTGCATTTGCACTTAATTACTTTTGATTCTTGAGGACAGATAGTATGAGGTGCAATAGTAACAGGTTATTAGAGCAGCAAAGTGGCATTATTTTTCCAAACTCTGATACCAAATGAAAATGGCACTCATTTCAATATTAATGTTTCAGCAGTAAATCATGTAAATGCTTACTCTTGTAATGACACATCCAAAAAAACCCTCCTTTTATTTAAACAGTACAGTTAAGGAAAAAAAGTAGTCAGGGAATTGCCATGCAACCATGTCAGCATTTCCAATATGCTAACAAAACTATGAATCTCTGAATTTGTGTATTTCAGCTAATTCCTGGGAAAGCATGGGCTTCCCAGTTTGGGTTAGCTTAGGAAAGTTCTTATACAGAGTTTATTTCATAGAGAGGAGAGAAAATGTACCCTGCTGGACTTCTTGGCTGCACAGCACATTCACTATCTAATTCAGTAAGACAGTAAGCATTTTCAACACAGGCAGTAGATTGCCAAATGCAGGGGCAGACAAACCTAGGAGAGCATGGCGTGCTTAGGGTTTGCTCTTCATAAGCCAGGATCTCCAAGTCCAAACCTTCAAACAAGGTATGGGTATCACATAAGATATGGAAGTTCTTTCTGAGCAAACTGTCTGTATGAACTCTCTAATGCTCTGTAGCAACTAATTCCATAAATTCATTATGTGCCCTTGATTATTTTTTTTATAGAATTTAAACATATTTCACTACCTTGTTTCTTTCCTTGCTCATAAAAATGATTGAAACATTGTCTTTCTAAACATTTATTTCCTTCTTGTGTCAACAATGCATGCTGCTCTTGATCTAGGAAATTTGGATGTCTGGTATTTTGTTTTGTTTTTTACTCCTATCTATATACCATAATAAGAGGGGACATGCATTAAACCCCCCCAATTTATTCAAGAGGGTACCCTTTCAGTAAGTTTTTTATCACGTTCTTCACATATCTTAATTTTTTTCCTTTTTAATAAAGCAAACATTTTTACTGAGCAGTTCATAATAAACAACCACATTCTTTTCCATGGTAATCTTCAAATTTAATCTAAAATGCAACAGTAGAAACAAATAGTTCAAATTATTAGTTTTAGCATTACTTACCTTTTCAGCTGTACAGTCATATAGCTGTTAGGTTTTCTGCACTAGTCGTCAGCCCTCTCCAAATTTGAGTAACAGAAATGTGTTCTCTGTCACTCGTGTAAGAAACATTTTACCCTTTGTGGCACCACACTTTATATATCAACAACAGATTTTGGTGCAAATTTTGGGAGAAGCAGCATTAGACTCTTCTGTTCTTCTCTCTCTTTCTGTAATTTCTGACGTGTCATCTGTGATTATCTAGGATTCAATTTTGTGTTCTCAGAACTTCCCAGGGCCATTTTGGAAAACAACTTGTATTTTCTTCCTTTTTGTCATACTGCAAGGAGAATGGCTTTTCCTCTTTTTTGGAGAAGAGGAGACTGAGGGGTGATCTCATCAATGTTTACAAATATGTAAAGGGTGAGTGTCAGGATGATGGAGCTAGGTTTTTTTCAGTGATGTCCAGTGATAGGACAAGGGGCAATGGGTGTAAACTGGAGCATAGGAGGTTCCATGTGAACATCAGGAAAAATTTCTTTACTGTGAGAGTGACAGATCACTGGAACAGGTTGCCCAGGGGGGTTGTGGAGTCTCCTACATTGGAGATATTCAAGGCCTGCCTGGACAAGTTCCTGTGTGATGTAGTGTAGGTTACCCTGCTCTTGCAGGAGGGTTGGACTAGATGATCTTTTGAGGTCCCTTCCAACCCTTAGGATTCTGTGATTCTGTTAACTGTATAGTTGTGTAAAAGCTATTCTATCCATTGGAATAACATCAGTCATACTTTAGGAAAGAGGAAGGAACTGCTCTTTATAGCTTGCTCCCTCTTTACTCTTTGGTAAAACATTAAAATGTCCCCTTCTCTTTGTTCTTTTTATCCAGAACACTCATTGGTCTCCCTTCCCCATCACCCTACCATGAAAATCCTCCTTTACTCTTTGTGGTGAGCTGCCAGCCTCACTGGTTTTCCTCTGTGTCTATGCATTCTCGGCATAGACTACCTCAAGAGAGGGTACTTCAAAGACCCAAAAGGGTACCGGTGGGCTTTTGGTATTGCTGCTTTGGAGACTGAGGAAATTGAGCAGCTGTCCACCTTGCCTGGTCTCTCAGAAGATCCCTCTGCTGTGGGGTTGCTGAAAGTTGAAGAACAACAAGTGCCAATTGCAACCACAACAGTGCACCGGCGGCAATATCGCACCAACCGAGACTCCCTGATTCCCATCCATCAGCTGATCCGTAGACTGGAGAGTCAGGGAGTGATCAGCAGGACCCGCTCACCCTTTAATAGCCCCATACGGCCAGTGCGAAAGTCTAATGGAGAATGGAGACTAACAGTAGACTATCATGGCCTGAATGAAGTCACACCACCATTGAGTGCTGCCGTACCGGACATGCTAGAACTTCAGTATGAACTAGAGTCAAAGGCAGCCAAGTGGTATGCCACGATTGATATTGCCAGTGCATTTTTCTCAATTCCTTTGGCAGCAGAGTGCAGGCCACAGTTTGCTTTTACTTGGAGGGGTGTCCAGTTCACTTGGAACTGACTGACCCAGGGGTGGAAACATAGCCCTACCATCTGCCATGGACTGATCCAGACTGCACTGGAACAGGGGCAAGCTCCAGCACACCTGCAATACATTGATGACATTATTGTGTGGGGTGATACAGTGGAAGAAGTCTTTGAGAAAGGGAGGAAAATAATCCAAATCCTGCTGAAAGCCGGTTTTGCCATAAAACGGAGTAAGGTCAAGGGACCTGCACCGGAGATTCAATTTTTGGGAATAAAATGGCAAGATGGACGTAGATAGATCCCCATAGATGTGATCAACAAGATAACAGCAATGTCTCCACCAACTAATAAGAAAGAAACGCAAGCTTTCTTGGGTGCTGTGGGATTCTGGAGAATGCACATCCCAAATTGCAGTTCGATTGTAAGCCCTCTCTATCATGTGACCCGGAAGAAGAATGATTTTAAATGGGGCCCTGAGCAGCAACAAGCCTTTGAGCAAATTAAACGCGAGATAGTTCATGCAGTAGCCCTTGGACCAGTCCGGACCGGACCAGATGTAAAAAATGTGCTGTACACTGCAGCTGGGGAGAACGGTCCTACCTGGAGCCTCTGGCAGAAAGCTCCAGGGGAGACTCGAGGTCGACCCCTCGGCTTTTGGAGTCGAGGATATAAAGGATCTGAGGCCAGCTATACCCCAACTGAGAAAGAGATACTGGCAGCCTATGAAGGGATTCGAGCTGCTTTGGAAGTGATTGGCACTGAAGCACAGCTCCTCCTGGCACCCCAGTTGCCCGTGCTGGGCTGGATGTTCAAAGGCAGGGCCTCCTCTACACATCATGCAACTGATGCTACATGGAGTAAATGGGCTGCACTAATTACACAACGAACTCGAATAGGAAATCTCAGTCGTCCAGGCATTCTAGAAGTCATCATGGACTGGCCAGAGGGCAAAGATTTTGGAATGTCACCAAAGGAGGAGGTGATGCGCGCTGAAGAGGCCCCACCATATAATAAACTGTCAGAAAGTGAAAAGCAGTATGCCTTGTTTACTGATGGGTCCTGCCGTATTGTGGGAAAGCATCGGAGATGGAAGGCAGCTGTATGGAGTCCTGGACGACAAGTTGCAGAAACTGCTGACGGAGAGGGTGAATCGAGTCAGTTTACCGAGGTGAAAGCCATCCAGCTGGCCCTGGACATTGCTGAACGAGAAAAGTGGCCAGTACTTTACCTCTATACTGACTCATGGATGGTGGCAAATGCCCTGTGGGGGTGGTTGAAGCAATGGAAGCAGAGCAACTGGCAACGCAGAGGTAAACCCATCTGGGCTGCTGCACTGTGGAAAGATATTGCTGCCAGGGTGCAGAACCTGGTGGTGAAGGTATGTCATGTAGATACCCATGTACCCAAGAGTCGGGCCACTGAGGAACACCAGAACAACCAACAAGTGGATAAAGCGGCTAAGATTGAAGTGGCTCAGATGGACTTAGATTGGCAACATAAAGGTGAATTATTTTTGGCCCGGTGGGCCCATGACACTTCAGGCCATCAGGGCAGAGATGCAACATATAGATGGGCCCGTGACCGAGGGGTGGACTTAACAATGGACACTATTGCCCAGGTTATTCATGAGTGTGAAACATGTGCTGCAATTAAACAAGCCAAACGGTTAAAGCCTCTTTGGTATGGAGGACAATGGTTGAAGTATAAATATGGGGAGGCCTGGCAGATTGACTATATCACACTGCCACCAACCAGCCAAGGCAAGCGCCATGTGCTTACCATGGTGGAAGCAACCACCTGGTGGCTGGAAACATACGCTGTGCCCCATGCCACTGCCCGGAACACTATCCTGGGCCTTGAGAAACAGATTTTGTGGTGACACGGCACCCCAGAGAGAATTGAGTCAGACAATGGGACTCATTTCCAGAATAACCTTATAGATATTTGGGCCAAAGAGCGTGGCATTGAGTGGGTATATCACATCCCCTACCATGCACCAGCCTCTGGGAAAATCGAACGGTACAATGGGCTGTTAAAAACTACACTGAGAGCAATGGGTGGGGGAACTTTCAAGCATTGGGATACACACTTACCAAAGGACACCTGGTTGGTCAACACCAGAGGTTCTGCCAACAGGGCTGGCCCAGCCCAGTCAGAACATTTACATATTGTAGAGGGGGACAAAGTTCCCGTGGTGCATATGAAGAATTTGCTGGGGAAGACAGTCTGGGTTATTCCTGCTTCAGGTAAAGGCAAACCCATTTGTGGGATTGCTTTTGCTCAGGGACCTGGATATACTTGGTGGGTAATGCGGGAAGATGGGGAAATCCGATGTATACCTCAAGGGGATTTGATTTTAGGGGAAAACAGCCAGTGAACTTAATTGTATGCTGTTGCCTGCTGTGTAATGCTTTTATAGCCCATCAACTAGATGTCTCCAGGTCACCAGCGACTGGCCCTGACTTCCCTCCAGCCATCATCCCAACAGAGAATGAACTTTGAACATCATGGACCGAATGGACTCGGCAGCGTTATAGGGATTGGTCCATGCACTAAGAAAATTATCTTTTCCTCTTGGTCTGTATGTATATGGATGTATATATGTGGGAGAGCGATGGTGTATTGAAAATGTGGGATCTGAGCACGACGTGAATGGTATGGAATAAGGGGTGGATAATGTCCTGGGTTCAGCAGTAGCAGTCATGTTTTTCCTTTGTGTTAGCTGGTGCAGTGCTGTGTTTTGACTTCCAGCCTGGGAACAGTGTTGGTGAAGCCGATGTTTTTGGTTGTTGCTAAGTGATGTTTACCCTGACCAAGGACTTTGTGAGGCTCATGCTCTGCCAGGGAGGAGGGGAAGCTGTGAGGAAGCAGAGACAGGGCGCCTGACCCGGGCTAGCCAGGGAGGTATTCCATACCACAGCACGTCATGGCCGGGGTGAGGGGTAACTGGGAGTTACCCGGAAGGAGAGGGCTTCCGGGTGGAACTCGTTTTCTTGGCCGGTGGTATCGTATTCTCTTCCCTTGTTATTTTCCCTTATCATTGTTGTTGTTGGTAGTAGCGGTGGTGATTTGTGTTGTACATTGGCTGCTGGACTGTTCTTGTCTCAACCCGTAGGAGTTGCACTCTTTCGATCCTCCTCTCTGTTCCTCCGGGAGCGGGGAAGGGGAGAGCCCCGGTGTGGGGTGGGGGGGGGACACGACACCTCGATTGTTGTCAGCTCGGCACCACTCACTGGGAGTGAGTGAACAAGTTACCTGACTGGGTTTAAACCACAGCACTCTGACAACTTACCCATTCAGCAGAACAGAAAAACACAGAACATCATGACCTGCACTGCTGCACTAGCAACAGGGAGAACAGCCAGTCATGTGTGGCTCTGTATGCCTGCCCAAGCACTTCTGCACCTCCTGAGCAGCAGAACAGCTGCAACTGTGCTATATCAGCTGTGACAATTTTAAGGTTAGCGAGCCCTGGTAAGATGGGTCAACCTCTTCCACAGCTAAAACTTACCAGCTTTACAGAAGCTGGCTTCAGAACACTTATTAAAGAGAAAATAAAAAGCAAACAAAGAGACAACCCAAGCTTATGTGTCAGAGTGTACAACAAGAGGCTGATGTGAGAAAAGACCCAGAAGACAGTAAGGACAGTAAAACAGAACTAAGACATAGTAATGTTTCATTTTATTTGATAGAAAGTTGCTTCAAAAATATGATTAACTATATACATTCTTATATGCTGTACATACAGCTACATATACAAAATGTACATAATAGCAAACATCCTTCTGTTACATTTTATAGATGGTAGTTAATAACATGAGATGTATTTCATACTTGCTTTCATCCTGATCCTATCTAGAAGAAATCGATAGAGATGAGACATGAAAAAGGCTAGCAGATCACTTAATTCATACCCCAGCCCCCACTACAGTCTTCTCCACAGTGCATTTCATGAGTGCATTGTTCTAGTACAGTTAGGTTTGCAGCACTTCCCTTTAGCGAGATTTGGCTGCTAACCTTACCCATTTTTTTTCTGGCATTCAGCCTAATACTATTCCTAATTTATTTCTGTAACTCAGATCTTCAGAGTTACAGAAATCTTCCTCATATCAAGATAGATTTCTCCAGCTTGGTATTGTGGGGGTGTTTGTCGGTTTTAGTTTTGAATGTTTTTCATCTAGATTGCTTAGTTGCCTCCTTGTCATGTTTAAAATCAATTCAACTATTAGTACTCTTTGTTCTGGGGAAAGTACACTCAAGCATAAAAGCTATAATCCAAGTGTTCTCTCCTTCCCATTCTACCAACCACTGTAAACCTGAAATCAGTCAGAGACAAAAAAAATGTACCCCCCCCCCCCCCGCTCTTCCTTCTCAGGCAATTACAGGGTGTGTAACTGCCAACTGCTCCCTGGGACAAGTGGTGTCAGATCTCAAGAGGAACTGGGCAGTTCCTGGGATTTTTCTGGTCCCAGTCCAAGCGGGAATGCTCCACCCTCTCTCTAAGCAAGAGGTAGCATACCAACATTGAAAGACAGGGAGTAGAAGCTGGTAACTCAGCCCTTTACTAGTCACCTTCAAGAAATTGTCCTCCATTTCCTGACCAGGGGGATCAGGCAACCTTACCCTATGGACCTGATGTTCAGGGAAGAAGGGAGAGTGAGAGCTGCCAAACCAGTAAAGTTCCAGCAGCAGCAGGCCTGTGAGAGAAGCCACAGCCTCCACAACAAAACAGGTTATCCTGGAGGACTCTTCTCCAAGATAAGAGGGAACATGCCTTTCCAGCTTTCAGAGGTTAAAAATGAGTTGCTTCTTTCCTGCAAGCATCTTGAGAGCTGCAGTTTCATCGCCCTAAGAATGTTTAACAGCATCCTTAAATACCTATTTTATTTCTCTGCTCACGTGGCCCTGTGCTTTCTAACCCTATGCTAGCCATTCATAGGGTTCATTTCACTTGGAAATTTTTCTATTCTCTTTTTATACCTCTGTATCTTTTTAATATTAATATGCAAGAGTTTTCTCTTGTCGGAAAAGCAGTTTTCCATCAGCTCTCAAGGTGAGGGCAAGGGGATTACGGTTCCTCTTATACATTCTTTTGGCATTATTTTAAATAATATTTTTTTCTAACTAAGGGGAATTCTACTTATATTCTTCAGAGCAAGTTTACGTTTTCTGAATTACTGCATAACATGCATATATTTAATAATATCTTAAAGCCAAAGATATTAATATGCCTTTATTTTCTTTCTAAGTTGTGGGATTTTCATTTGTTTGAGAAAATAGTTCTCAGGCTTCTCTTCTGCTTACAGTATCTCTGTCCACCGTTGCTAGGCCCGTTTAGATTTTATTTCCTTTTTATTTTATACTACTCCATAATCTCCGCTGAGAATTTGAACTGGTATGAAGTATCTTCGGTTATTCCTTGTCTGAATTCTTGAGATCCTGTCCGCAACCTTGGTTGGGAGAGGGCGCTGGTGAGCTGCTGGCGAGATAGGACTCCACCTTAGAAGTGGGCTTGCAACACTCCTCCCGACCTTGTGGGGTGGGAGGTGGAGAAGTCAGGTGGCTGTCACTTTGCTGCACTTGTGCATTAGTAGCTGGTGAATCATCATCCTGCTGGTCTTGTGTACTGGGAGGAACAGCGGAAGAGATGATGCCCTGAGGAACAGCTGTTGAACCACTGTTGAGACAATTTATAACTAATCTTGAAATGCTAACATTAAATGTGCACTTACTATTGCTCTTAGTTTCTGAGCAGCAGAGTGAGTTAACTAGTTAACTAACTGCATTGGCACATTCCCCTTTTCCTTGTTTCACCTCAGCCTTATGATTCTGAGATGGTGACTTGTCTCTTTAGATTTGACTCCAAATCACTTCTCTTAAATTGCAATTGTATTCTGGAGAAAGGCAGAGGAGGTGGGCAAGGAAGGAGGAGCAGCAAAGAAGAAGGTCAAAACTGCAGTATCACCAGTTAGTAGCTTGTGTGTAAACTGTTACTAAAGGTACTGCATAACAGGATTTTCTCTTGACCCCTCTGTACTTCATTGCTGGAAGGTGAACTGAAGGCATTAACAGTGAGATTATGAGCACTTTTAAATTCTCATTTTCTTACAGAGAAAACTTGTGTCATCTGAGTTAAAGGAATCACCACTGTTATCTTAATTACTTACAGGGTGCTTAAATGCTTTTACAATGAGGAAATGAACAGATGTAAAATTAATCCATTACAAAGGCATTCAAATAAGCATCTTATTCAAGAGAGACTATGCAGGCAATATCTGCACTGGTTTCAGTGGATGCTGGACTAGATATTACATAAGTACTTAGCAATAACAGACATAAAGACATGTTTAAAATATCAAGTTTAAATTAAAAGGTCTATGGGCAGTATTTAAAAAAACCAAACAGAACTGTTATATTGCTAGCTCAAGATCCTTCTGTAAGGCTTCAGGAATACTGTGTCTGTACATGAGAAGATTAGGAATTAGCAAAATTTATGGATGTATCTGATGAGATAAAGATTTAAAATATAAAATATTTAAGATTAGTGCTTTCAAAGAATACACTCTGGGTTTCTGTGCTATTATTTTCCCACATGTGTCAAGGACAAGATAAAATACAACGGTGAGTCAATGCACACTGCATGTTGCAAATACAGAAGATCTTTGTTTACGAAGCTTTCTCATCTCTAGGTGAAAAGCACCAAGATAGTAAACTGTATTTTAGCCAGGTTGGTGCATTTGTCTATTGTTTCCAGATGGGAAAGCCTGTGTATGTGGATTCTTCCAGTAGATATTATGTGAGTATTTCTCAAGTAGTAATTCATAGACCACTTGTGGTCCATGGAGTATTACCAGGTGCATTAGAGAGGAATTTTAGTAACAAAGCACTGCTATTTTTCAAACAATTGTGTCGTAACATAGTCAAATACCTTGGGGTGGGTTTTTTGATTGGTTGGTTGGTTTTTGGTTTGTTGTTGTTATGAAGTGTCTTACAGTTGCAAATACAGATTTTAAAGCATGCACAAGATAACTGAACTAGGAAGAAGTAAAATACTACTGCAATATGGAAAGTGTAAGTAAGGAAAAATATGTTCTCCCTGTCTCACCGATTTTAATCTCTTATCCGTTCCTTGTTAATCTCTTATCCTATTCCTGAGGAGAGGCTGAGAGTGCTGGCACTGTTTCACCTCAAAAAGGGTCAAGCAGATCTACCTGTGTGTATTAATATCTGATGGGAAGGTGTAAAGAAGATGGTGCCTCTTCTCAGTGATGCCCAGTGGCAGGACCAGAAGCAATAGGCACAAATTGAAACACAGGAAATGACATCTGACATCACAAAACATCTTTTCACAGTGAGGGTGACCAGGCACTGGCATGGGTTGCTCAGAGAGGTGGTGGGGTCTCCATCTTTGGAGAACTGTACACAGCTCTGAACAACCTGGTCTAGGTGACCCTGTTCTGAGCAGCAAGAGTTGGACTAGCCAATCTACCGAGGTCCCTCTCAACCTCAACTATTCTGTGATGCATACATTTGGTGTGTGTGGGAGAACAGTACTATGCAAATATCTGACTTTACTGATGATAGGGATGGGTTCAGCAATTTCAGACTGAAAGATAAGAATACCCATAATAAGAAAAGGTTATTTAATAGTTCCGCTGTCCCAATAATTTAGATTCATCTGGCAGTAAAAGATTGCTAATGTAGCTTTCCAGCAGTACTTTTATCAGTAGGTATAAAAGAGGTGTGATTTTCCTTATCTTTACTTGTGGGTTAATTGAGGTGTAAGAGGTGACATGAAAATGGAACTGACTGGTCTTTGGAGATCCTACAGAGAATAATGCCAAAGCTAAACTAGACATATTGATCAAAGTAACTCCATGTGTTTACTTCTGTATTCCATTCCTATAATTTAATGGTCTTATGCTGCTTTATCTAGAATGTACAACTTTTTCTGTACCATAATGTTAAGCTGGACTGCTTTTTGTATTACACATTTTCATAACCTTGTACAAAAAGTATTTACCTACTTGGCCATGCCTGTATGAACACGTATCTTCATGGTAATTTTAGATTTTGTTACCACAGGATAATAAAACAAATTACACATTGCAAACTACATTGTTTTGGGTTTTTTTTCAGACTTACCAAAAGCTATGCTTCTGAAAAGCACCTGAGTTAAGATCTTTGCTTAAAATCGGCTTCTTGGTGCAATTGTTCAGTTTTTGTCCCATCATTCGTCTAATTAAAGCATCATCTGTGTTTGGAAACAACTGTTTTGTGATTCCTGCAAAATAGACAGACAATATATATGACGAATGCAAATCAGGGAAACAATCAATATGTGACCTAAAATGCATTTCTTGCATCTTT
This sequence comes from Pezoporus occidentalis, assembly GCF_034315485.1. Classification (NCBI taxonomy): domain Eukaryota; kingdom Metazoa; phylum Chordata; class Aves; order Psittaciformes; family Psittacidae; genus Pezoporus; species Pezoporus occidentalis. The sequence continues at coordinate 1,692,334 of NW_026914829.1, forward strand.
GATATTTCCAGCTACTTCAGCTTTAGCTCCAGTTACTTTGCTGTCTTCACACACTACTTCATAGGTTTTGCATGTGCCAGCTCTGCACTTTCCATACTGCTGTGCCTGCTCTTGGCAAACTCAAAGGGAGCTCCAGGGCCACAAGGGCTTCCTGTAGTCAGTGACTTGTGTTTGCTCATCCTCCCTCCCTTTGTTCTGTTCTTGATCAGAGTCCTTTTCCTATCCTTATCAGTCCTCATGCCTCTGAATCGTACAGAACTTTTTAATTAATTTTCATTTGCAGGTGATGTCGTTTTCCCTTAAAAATTCCCTTCTGTTTTGCCTGGCTAACTTCTTTTGAATGCAGTACTAACAGGACTCAACATCAGGAATGCGATTTCCTGCACCCTTTCCCTTGATTTTTTTATCCCCTTTCATTTCATTTTTAAGTCTTACAGTTTCTATCTTCTTTAAATAATCTGATCTACTAACTCACTTTCTCCAGTCTAAAACTCCCAGGCTTCCTTCTTATTTTTCTTTTTCTCCTGTATAATGCTGACACTTCTCTATTTGAATTCAAGAGTGTTCTCATTTCTCTTAACAGACTTCTTTGAATTCTCTATAGGCTCCCCTCTGTCACTGAATTCTCTGCAGCATGCTGTATTCAGTATCCTGATTATCTTCTCTGCTTCCCTTCTCAGCTTTGCCTAGACCCTTCCCCAGAATCCACCTTTAGAAGTCATTTATAGCTCTTAGCATCATAAAATTATTTAGGTTGGAAAAGACTATTAAGACCATTGAGTCCAACAGTTCTTCTCATCCCATGAAATCTTTTAAAGGTTTCTTATATATCATGCTAAAATTGTCTCATCTTACTGCCTCTAAAGATATTTTCACCCCTTCCTTTTCTCTTTGGACTTTGGTCCTTGTTCTCTAGCTAGGTTCTTCAAGACAAGATGCTTCCATAACTGGTAACTTTTGAATTTGCTGGTCAACTTCAATAAAAATGGACCAGGGTAGAAGCGCTGGAGATAAGCTGGGAGGAGAACAGGCAGTCCTGGAAAGGCAATGGGAGAAGGATTCTAGCACAGAATTTAGGCTATGTTGCTCAAGTATAAAGCTGTAGGTGTAAACCAAATAAAAACCAGACTTCATAGGCTCACAAAATAGTTTTCCTTAAAGCTATTACTTCCATCTGCATCTTTCCTATGCACCAAACTTCTTCTGCCTTAAACCTCAGCACAAAACAAATTTTGTTTGCTTCTCTGATCACTGTTCCTGTCTTCTGTACTTACTCTCTCATTTTGCCTCCAGCGCTATTTAAAATGTCAGAATTCATAACATTCACTAACTTCAGAATACAGCAGACATCATTTTAAATTCGACCTCAGTGTGTCCTCTCTTTGCCTTCCATATCTGTTAGCATCATAATCTGAGTTTGACTGTTGTAGATAACCTTTCAAAGGCTAAAAAAATTTACAATACCACTGTGCCTGAGTAGCCACTTAAATAAACCCCACAAAATTCACATAATAGAAATACTGCTGCTTAGCATTTCACTGCCAGCATTTGTAACAGATGGTTTAAATGTATGTAGCTGCAGAAGGAAATATGAAACAGCACATCACCTGAGCAGACCAGCTGTTAAGCATTACAGCCCCTCCCTCAGAGAAAGCCCTCTGTCAAGTCAGTGCCACATTGAGTAATGTTAACAAGCCATCACCTATGATCTCCTGAACTTCATTCTGATTCATAGCTGGTTTTGCCGCTTTATCCTTTGAAGAGGAGGACTTTGCACCTGTCAGGCTGTGTGTAGCCATGTATTCATGTGTATAAAGTGCTTGCATCAAGTCATTTATAAACTTTTGAGGTTTGCTCTTGTTACAAAGTGCAATCTGCCATTTTTCGATCTTGAACTGGAAGACAAAATTGGTCATAGGCATAACTATTGCAGTACTCAAGAAATATTATGTAGTATACCTCTGAAATATCTTTTTAACTTCCTTTTTTTAAATCACAATTCTGAATGGAATCTCTGTAAACTGTGTGCTTGATATCAACACTAAACTTTCACAGCACACTGTGTTTGGAACTATACACGTAGGTTGATTTTTTTTATCAGAATCAAATGTTGGAGAGGGTAAGGACCCCATTCATCCTAGCAAACACTTCTCCAAGCAATCCTTATTACTCACTAGTGGAGTCAGGACATGTTCATGCATATCTAACTCCTTCTGCTTGTGCTCCATGTGGGCTGGCTGTGCTCCAGTTCTGGCACAGATTTTGTGCAGCCTTGGGAGCATGGCACTATGCCCAAGCTAATATTCCTGCCTCTGAGCAGACATGCCCTAAGAACTGTGACATCTGGTCCTAGGCTTTAACAGTGACTTCTACATGCAGCACTTGTACAGCCTAAGCATTTGAACTCTTCTAACGGGCAGTTTTGAGATACCTTTAAGTCAGGTTAGGTTGCTTAGAAAATTAGGACTTTTAATTTCTTTGGAGATGGTAGGTCAAATTTGGTGTATTGCCATAGTCAGTCAAATCACACCTTGATAATTTTTAATAGTTTCTTTGGGGTTTAGAACCCCACAACATACAAGAATGATTTCCACCAACTGGCATGACTCAGTGCATAAGAATGTAAATTTTGAATGCAGAAGCTAGAATTATTCTTTTTGTTGCGTCTTTCTATTTTTCATGTACAGCCTTTGTGCCTCTGATTTCTCAATGATGCTCTGTTATAATTACAGAGAACAGGGGATCTTCTTCACTCAGTATACATGCATACATGTATTTCTACTGGTGTCTAACACTACAGCAGGAACATACCATTCTCCATTTACTTACTAACCATTTAAAGAGACTGCTGGTATTTTTCTTAGATTATCTCTGAAACACTATTGTTCCCCTTTGGCATCTAAAACATTAGCCTGGAAGTTATCCTTGGATCTCAGTATTTTCTTCATGCATCCCCAGTCACAGATGTGCAAAGTCACTGCAATCAAAACCAGTTTTAAAGTGGAGCACCACACTGAATTAAGTCTGGTATTTCCCATGGAAAGAGCCTTCTGCACGAGGAGCTCATTAGTCATATCATCAACAGAACAATGATAAAATGATTTTTACTGATGCTTATTTTTTATATTGGTTATACTATAGCAGTAAAATTTGTACTGTATGAGGTTAATTTTTATGCCTGAAATTACCTTTTAACTGACCTGTTTTTCTGTCTGTTGTTCCTCGTCTTCCACATTCAATGTTATTGGTGAGCTGGAATTACTGTGCATAGCTGCATATGAATCTGCTAATGGATTGTTAGATGCTTTCCAGACAGCATGTGAATGCAGAGTGGATGCAGATGATGTCACTCCCCCTTTGAGCAGTGCTTCAGCCATCCCTACCAGTTCCTCAAAATGGGTGACTGCTTGTGGCAACACTGAAATCAAATGGAAAGTGAGGAGTAAAATAGTAATTGAAGTTTTCAGACTCTAATTAAATAAGCATGTGTATTTTTGCAGTTAGGTTCCTATTACAATGCAAGAGAGTCAAACTAGTCAGCAAAGAGGCTTTAATATACTTTTTTCCTGTTCTGTCAAATGTTTACCTGCTATTCTGTTCTCCCCATCCCCAGCCTCTGTTTCTAGAATAGTATAGGTCAGTCCTCTGCAAGGCCAAGAGGAACCAGTAGTTTACACCCATCATGGTACTAAGCATGATATTTCTCTTTTTGCTATCTCAAAATCTCTACAAGTCTGTAAAGGTATCAAATATGGGGTAAATAATGTTATGCCTGATTTTTTTTTTTCTTCAAAGAAGTTGCATAGACTGCATAGATTTTGTTTTTATTTTTTAATCTATAAAGAATATATTTTAAATACCCTTTTCTTCAAGTAATATTTAATTTCAAATGCAAACTTTTATTGAGTCCATTAAGAAAAATCAATTCAGAGCAAAAAGGATGCAAGGGATAAAGAATCAGCAAGATACAGGATCACTAAAGTACAGAAAATACTGTAAAAGACTAATACAAGTGCTTACACTGCAAGGCAATGGACCTAAATGTGCCAGAGAAGATGTCAGATGCTAATAGAATGTTTAAAAATAATATTCAAAAAGGTGGAGATGAATGATTCAAACCAAGATGAATAGCATATGGAATGGGATCAGGTGGGCAGTGAAACTGATAGGCACTTGAAAAATCAGACAAGAATAGAAAAGGAGATACTAGGCTGTCTAGGGATGGTATGATGTAGCTGGCAAGGGAAGGAGCAAAAGCTCTTTAAACCTTATTCATTCACTAATGTTTTGCAATTTTGGGTTCAGTCTTGGCTGCCCCAGTGTAAGGGAGAGGGACAAGTAAGAAGAGCTTCAGAGATGATCACTAACTGATGAAGGATTCATTTATAAAAGAACCTCTGGGAAAGGACTACATTTGTTGCACCTGGAATCAAGATTACCGATAATGAGGAATTACCAAAGTAATTAGAAATTAAATCCTTCCAGAATAAATAAAATTTCAGTAGATGAAGAAAGACTGCTAGTAAATAGTCACTTGGACTGGTCAGTGGAGTGTTTGAGCTAAGCCAATGGTTATATACAGCATACAGAAAGGTTCTCTTGGGAGCAACTGACAGGATTTAGACAGATTTTTCCACTTCTACGATTGCATAGCCCCTGCGTAAGACATTTTTTCCAAGTTCTGCTGGAATTAAATGTTGCCATATATCAAACACTTTGATGCTAACAGTAGGCCTTGATCATGTCAGGTGCTTGAGCATCATAATTCCCATCCAAATGGCCTCTTATAAATCAAGCTTTTCCATGACCTTCAGGCTTTCCTCTTCATCAAAATACTTCCCCTGACTTTACCTTGAAGCATAACCAGCGACTGCCTCAGGCGGCAGTTTTCTTTCATGGTGTCTGTCAGCTTCCGTTTGAGACCTTTTATTTTGGCACACAGTTCTACCTTGGACAGTTGAAATAAAGGCTCTTCATCCTCACTGCTACTTTCACTGTACAAGAAGTTGCTTCCTGCATAAGGCTCTCTCTGAAAAACAAACCCATGCAAACTGCTATCTAGAGCAATAACAACATGAAATTAATGCATTAAAACTAACATTAAAATATATGGCTAAAGAGAATATTCTCTTTGTACACAGAATGTATAAACAAACTGAATGCATTTTAGTAATAGCTGTTTCTGAACATAGTTATTACCATTCCTCTTAACAGTAAAAATGAAATGTCAGCGTAATACATAACTGTTAGGTCTCTCTCTGTTTTCCATTCACTAATTTTCCAAGGTAGTGTCTTTTAGAACTGTCAATTTCACTAAAACAGAAAGCTTACACCCCCCCTAAATAAATACATTCCAGTTTGCTTTTTGCTTAATACATTGAAATTGCTGAAGATGAGATGTTTACCTGTTTGTTAATTAAAGATGTTTCAAGTTGACTCAGGATGTTGGCAGGAGCAGATGCCTGCAATGATTTCTTTCTCTTTATAGGCTTCATCACCTTCCCCTGAAAACAGGAGCATAATAGTGCCTTTGCATTCCTATAGAGCCTTTCACTACAGTATCTCCTAGTATACCATTAACTTTTATTCACCGTGCACTTGACATTCTCAGCATTTCTGAAAAATATGTTTGTAACTTTTATGTTTTCTTTTCCTTTATTTTGTCAGTGCCGATCTCAGCACAGTGCAAAGCTCAGAAAACCTGATCCCTTTCCTTTCTTAGGCAATGGTCAGATTTCTGTCTTATGGGAGGAAATGTAGTAGAGCTACAGAGCAGCCAAGTCTTGAACAAGACTTTTCTCTTTAAATAGCAAAGGACAAAATCTGCTGGCCTAATTAATGTGACAGGTTATTGTGCTGAGGTACTACATGAAGATGCCTACATTTATGATACATATTTTTGTATTATATTGTGAATAACCAATAATTACCAATAATTACAGTCTATTTCATTCCATTACAGACCTACCAATATCAGGCACAGAAAGACAGAAACTCACCTCTTCTTTATCCAGGTCACTGTCCTCACTTTCTGAAAATATCATTTCGATCCTCTTCCTCTTGCCTTTTCCAAGGACTTGTATTTTTGTAATTTCATCTGCTCGTAATATCTTCTGCATCATTTCCACCAGCTCTTGGGGGTCATCTGAAGTGATGGGATAAAAAAAAAAAAGGCCAAAGCACAGAAAATCAGGGAGCAAAACAACCAGATTAAAATTTCCTATCAGGCAAATGCTTCGGAACTGCACTCACCACTCATGTACACAACTTTCACCAGGTGCCTTTCTGTCTTTCTTTCTCCCACAGGCCAGTTTACTAGCACGTGCTCATTTGGTTTCAGAAGTCTTTCTAGATTGTTGTCATCACTGGGAAGGTCCTGTATCCATGAAGTCTCTCCAATTTGCAGTGAATTATCATTTACAAAATCAAACAGTGTGAATTTTTTCATTGTTAAGTGTTTTTTTCGTCACACAGACACTGCCTGCAGGATGTCATTGGAAAAATAGCTGTTATCGTGTCATGTCACAGGAAAAGCCCCAAACAACCTTCCTATTCCTGGATATTGGTAATTATCTTATATGAAAATATACTGGACAAGGAAATGAAAACTAGTCAAGCAGCATATCTCCCCTGAAAGATGGGAGATGGGTTCCTTATTACACGTACATCAGGCAGTTGCCTCCAAGACTATGCACAGAGAACAGCCTGCACTCACAGAGCCCTTGCTTCCATGTTACTATGACACCTAATCTATCTCCTGTCTGAGATCTCTGTTACTGTGACATTTGCCCTAACAAAAGTTTTCAGTCCAGCCTCTGACTGAAAGATACAGGTGTGCTAAAAATCCCTAGAATGAAGGAAAGTACTAGCTATACATGCTACTAAGAGGGATGTATGACTTCCAGAGCTGTATTAATCATGTCACAGGAGACAAGATGTTCAATTGCAGCCACAGACACCCAACTCAGAATAACGCAGGACAACTGACTGGGAGAGGTATGACACATTCTGGCAGTGGAAAATTTGACATACAAAAGAAATGACAGGACTGGAAGAGAGCTGAGCTGCTACATGAAGTGTAATAGCAACAAGGAGAACCATTGCCAAATATCCTTTGGGATAAACTAAATCCTTTGCTTAAATAAAACAATACTTTTAAAGCAAAGGGTCATTTCTGAGCTTTTTAAAGAACTGAAGTTCTGCACTGGGAGAAAGGAACAAGTTGTACTTTGTGCTTCATTTTTCTAATTAAGCTGATATGCCATATACAAAAGTGTGAAATGTAACACACACTATTAAACTCTACTGGAAATGTAACCAGTTTATTTGTTTCCATTATACTTGAAGACATTTTATACTTTAAAATTATTAAATCAGATAAACCAATAAATAGAAAATCTGATTTTGTCAAACCTTGATATTTTCTCCAGCAAACATATGCTTTAGCCTGTCAGTTCATAGAGGTAAAATACTTCTAAGGGGCTGAAATTTCATAAATTCCCAGATGTGATAGTATGACTTGTGATTTACTTGGCCTCAATCAGTCAGAAACAAATCTAGTGCCTCATGTAGCAGCTGCCAAAAAGGAAACTCAGAGCTAGGAAGGGAGAATTACGCAGGGCTATTATGTCGAAGTGAGAAAATCTGGCTGCAGTGCTTCAAGAGGCAACGTCAATTTGTTTGGAAGCCCAGCTCACCACTATTCACCACGTCTGTGCTACGCCTCAACAAAGCTGGCTTTTCACACAGGGGTGAACTTGTTAATTTGCTAAAGACAGCTGCGTTCTTGTCAACATGTTTACTGATACAATGAGGCAAGTGGTGTAAGAAATCCACCATTAAAGAGAGTATTAAATCATGCTTTTATGCAGAATGTGTTGAGTGTGCTAGTAGCAGGATTTCTAAGTACTGCCCTGATAAAGAAAGAAGACTATGTTTGCAAGAATTCATGTTAATCTTTTTAAAGACAGTTAGAAAGACTGGGAACATTCCTCCCATGTAAATAGAGAGGGATGGAGTCTGAGTATCTATGGAGAGGAAGCAGTCTGAGTATCTATGCGTAGCATGAATCACCATAGGCCTCATTCTGCCACTGATCCACGCCAAGTCTCATACCTCAGACAAGGATCATTCAAATGAACAAACGTACAGACAAAACAGAACCCAAAGAAAGAAAAGTTTCAGCATTGACCTCACTAGGGATAGGCGATGGCCAAAATGAAACAGAATATTTGCCCTAGCAACAGTATACAGGATTTAAAACATTTGGTGTATGCAATCACAGTGGGCATCAATATTCTTTGTTCTTTTTCAAAATGCTTTTGAGTATGTACCCCAGTCAGTTAACATGAAGATGTTAACTTCCACCTCTGATCAACCCAGAACAGCAATTCCCATCACACAGTTCTTCAATTCTCAAATGAAGTACTTTCAGCTTTCCTGTCCTTGGCCCTTGGCACTTGTGAGCTACTTCATTACCCTCCTAAAAGCCCATATAAGATGAACAGGATTGCAGCAAAGTTCGAGCTGCCAGTGTGCTACAGCTAACAGCTGATGGACTGACTTCTGTATTCTTTTAATGGTTCCCTGTACTCCTCTAGCAGTTTGTATGTTGTCTCTCATTTTGTATTGAGACAAATCTTCTCTGAGCTATGGACATTCTTTTGGTCTGCACTCACAGGGTTAGCAAGCAAGCCCCCGATTTCCAGGGACAGATTGAATACACAGGCTGTTCACATTATGGAGGGCAAGTGATGACTCCCCACGGCACTGGGGATATTCACATACACACTGCGCCAACACTGTGCACATTGACAGTAAGTTCAACAGCTTTTGGAAGGTATCAGACTTGTGTACATGCAATACAGCTTACTGAAATAGATGCACATGTGGACTTCTGGATGTTTGGAGCCCATGACAACAGTGTAGGGCTACTGGTAGATGCTGTGAAGCACACGGCAACCAAAATTCCCTATAGTCTTTACAACAGACAAGCACCTGGATCCACAAAAATCCATCCCATCACTCAAAGCCAGGGACAGTTTTCACCATGGTCATATCAGGATTTGGAGCTCAGCAGTTTGTCTAAGTTATCTGTAAAACTCTTTTAAGCTGTCAAGATTCTTGCCTGCAGTGGGAGGACATGCTAGTAAACAGTTAAACTGACTTCACCAAGAGCCTCAAGAGCTGCCAAGTTAAAGTACAAGCTACACGGGATGCTGAGAGAAATGAGGAATGTATTTCACAGACAGTCAAGGAGGAGGGGTGGGGTTGAAGCACTCCTTTAGCTCCTGGTATGAATCTGAAAGCCACTCAGCAGCTTCCTGAGGCTTGTGCTCAGTCCTGTTGCTCCTGCTGCTTTTGAAGGGACCAAGGCAGGAAAGCAGTTGTGAGGCAGCAACAGTAACTGGCTACACCCCGTCTCCTCTGCTGCAGCTCTGCTGGGCACCAGCAAAAACTGTTTGCATTACAGATGAAATGATAAAATTATTACATTGCGAAATAAAAGGAACAGAGTGCAATAGTTGATAGTATTTTTCTGTCATGGAGCTATTTCTTCAGCTTCTGCAATAGACATTAATCAAGCTATGTCTTTTCACAGAATTTACTGTGACAATCCATGAGCCCTGGGGATAATACTTAACTGTCTGCTGGCATCATCTCCAGCCAGTGATTAAAGGGAATGGAAAGGTAGAACAAAATGTCTCTAATGAGGAAAAGGAACAGTAAAACACTTCACTTACTGGAAGTTAAGTCCTGCCATGTTTTCTTACCCTGTTCTCCCTCTGGAGTCAATGTGAACTTTGTCTGAGTCAGGACTGCTGGAGATGCCTCCCTCTAAAATGTCTCATTTGCCAAAACAGACCAAAGGCAAAATATACTGTACCATTAGGAAAAAAAAACCCGCAGCAAACCAAAACCAAACAAACCCTGGGAACTGGTATTGACCTTACTAAACTTTTACTGCCTTAATAGTGAGAGGTTGTCTAGCCATGCTTGCCTCAGTCACCACAGAAAGAGAGGTGATTCATCTCACCCCAAGACATGTATCTAAAAGACAGCAGATGACTTACTCTCTGGAGAGCCTGCTTTTCTCCGCTGACTATCCAGAGGTATGTCTCCTTACAGAAGCTGCCACGGTCCTCATCCTGTATTAGGTTTTTCTGATTTTGAATAGTAGGATAGATTCCAGCAGACCTTCTGCTATAGGAAGCCAAAAGGATGAGGTCTTTTAATGTGCATCTGGTTCCATTTTAAATCTTTCTAATACAGTTCTGCAAGCCATCATATGAGATTTCTGACACTGAATGCTTTGTTCAGTAGTTTAATTGGAAGATATATAGTGGTTCACAAACATTACCCTGCATGCAGCTACTAACCACAGAGAGAATTAAATGACCTTTGAAAGCCACTTATGCTTTGCGAGTTACTTAATTCTGCTCTATTCCCCATTTGAAAACACTTGCTACTTATTTGAGAAGTACTGAAAATCCATGATTTTTCACTCTTCTAAGAAATCTGTCTTTACTTTTTCTTAAAGCAGGTTATTTGTAGAAGGGGTGAAAAAAAAGAAAAGAAGGAGCCATTTAATTTTAAAGCTCTGCAGAGAAAACATTAATTGGACTCTTAATTTTTACAAACATGTTAACACCTCACATTCTGCACAGATGCTACACATTTGCACACAGAATATTGTTACTAAGCAACCCCAAAAGCTAGAACAAAAAAACCCTCACCAAAACCACAAAAGTCCTTTAAAGACATATCTCACCCTTTGACTGACATAGTCTGTTTCATTCAGCCAGAGTTGGCAGATGGCTTGCTGAGATCATTAATTCTCTTTCCTTTCAGTAAACGCAGTGTAAAGTATTACAAATGTACAACATGAGATTGTATGACCACTCAATGGGTCTGATTCTGCTGTCTTAAAATAGGGCCATGCCACTGATTTCAGCAAAACAAGAAACTGTACCACAGCTGTGTAACACAGATCCCTAACAAGGTACTAACACTTTATATTATCTACCCAGTGTAACACTTTATATTATCTACCCAGTCCAGCCCTTGATAATCCCAGTTTTCTTTGAGGAAAAAAAAAACATTAATCTACATCACTCAAAACTATTTATTTCCAATTCAGCATAATAAATTGTAGTCACAGATTTGGTTTGTGTTACTTAGACTGTGGCATTTTACATTGAACTTGTCAGGACACTAAATACAATGCTGGTGTAAAACTCTTGAGCTGAGCTGAAGCCTCAAAATCCCCAGCACTCTGTGGCAAGTATATGATGGAAAACATAACCATATTGAAGAATGTTACATACTTTCTTGTGGGTTCTAATCTTATTTCCCTGATACCCAGTGTAAGGTTTACTAATGATTTCAGCAGAATTAGGCACTGTTGGAAGCAGAAGTGTTGTTACCACTCAAAAGATTTACAATGTGATATCTTAGTCATTTCATGGGAAAATATGACTTAAAAGCACAAATCTGCTCCTCTCAGCTGAGAAATACAGAGTACAGATTTTCCAAAATCATCAGTATCGCTGTGTTCCAAATTCATCTGGAAACCTGGGGGAGCATCTATGAGAACATTACTGCAACTTTCAAGATTATAAACGCACAGAAATGATCCCACTTGTCTTCCACAGGAAGGATAAAATGACATGATTTTTGCAAGTGCTATCCAACACGTCATTTCTTGACGATAAAGCACTCTCCTGGTGTGACTAGCTATGAAATAATCTGAGATACTTATCTAAACAGCGATCCTATTCATGGTAAAGGAACATCTTCTGGCCTTATTTATGCAGATAGTCTTGCTGACTTCAAAGCCTCAGCAGCATTTACAATCCACAGGATTATATGCAGAATCTGGCCCATACCTTGTCCCACAAACCAGAATCTGTTTGAGTGACCCAGGGTATTCATGAAGCCATTATTATTTTTCACAGTAGTGCCCTCCATGAGTTTTAGCAACCTAGAAGTTCTATAAAATAACATTAGTATCTAAATACGCCAAAGCCCTTTGCAGGACTGTGGCATAAATCAAAAAGCTTGAAGTTTGTTGGAAAAGCTCTGATTTTTGTATCAAAACAGTAATTTTATTTGTCATACTGAATGATAGGAAAGGATGAATAATTCATTATTAAGCAATTATATTTAGTAAGCCTTAGAAGTACTAAACTTTTGTTCTAACTAACAATTCATTCAACTAACAGTGAAACAGTGTTCATTTTAGTAAATTACAAGACTGTAACCTAGCACTGCTTTCAATGCAGGATTTAGTTCTAGATTAAGATGCCTACATTTAGGTGTCACTGTTGCACGAGGTGTCTAATTTACTACTGCAGTCACTGGAGAGCTAGGGATCAGTTTGGCTTCTGATATGCAAGTATCTAGTGCCAGTGTCCTCTGGTATTCTGCTTGGCCTTCAGCTGCTAGTCCAGAAATCCAAATCTCCCACAGGTCTTTTATCTCAACTGCCATCCCTTTGGAGATGCCTCAGCCTTCAGCAACTCAACAGTCATAAGAGTCAAGCCCTTAATGAACACAATTAAAACTCCCTGGAGAACAATTCAGCTTATTTCAAAAGCTCTAGGGCTCAATTCAGTTGCCTAAAAATAAATGTGTGGTGCAATGTTAGATACCATAAATTATTATACCTGACCTCCAACCACTTCTTCTGATGGGCACATGTCCCACACAGGGACTAAACCCTCCCCCAGGCTCATGAAGGTGGTTAATAACTCCAGGCACCTCAAATAGTACTAAACACATCAGTTCATGAAAGTGAATTGTTCTTTGCCCCCAGTGATTGAACTGAGTTTAAATAGCTTAGATACCTCACATGCTTATAAACCACCTACATTTGTTAATCTTAATCCCATACTCAGTGAAAGAGCCCCATGAAGATGCCAAATTACAAGACACATGAAGCTATCTTAATTCTACATCACAGATTAGTATCTTTATTACATAGCTATTTCAGAGCCAACAGATGGAAAACCAATACCATTTCAATTGGCTTGTTCACAAATGACATGCTCAACAAAATGTACTAACATACAAACCAACCAAAATCAGTTTATTTATTGAGCTGGATGAGACACCCAAGCTACAGGAATTTGAATAGTCACATGGAAGCTCTTTCCATGCAGGTTAATATATCCAAACTCTTAGAAGCAGTAAGTAGCCTGGGAGGAGAAACAAGTCAGCATGGCTCTGTAGAGTCCAACACTTGGCTATACTCATTCTGACCTGGCTTGGGCAATTCAACATAATACCTCTTAACAGCTCCCAAATTACAAAGGTTAAAGACCAGTGATGCATTCACTTACTTTGTCTAAAGATGTTTATGGAAAGGCAACATCATTAGGGAAAGTCTGACCACATGCAAATCTGCGCTGAGGGGCAAAACCTGCGCACTTGCTCATGCAGTCAAACATCTAAAGGCTGAAAAATAATTAGACATACTTTCCACATGCAACTAATGTGCTTTCAGATTGGACTAGTTCAAAGAAACCCACTGATAACTTGATATAAGAGTGTATAAGAGGATGAATTTTACTCTTTTTATAAGATGGCATAAGTTATCTGCTATCTTTCAATAAACTGTGCTGCTCCAAAGCATTGCTATTGGTGACATTCTGCCTTCAGCTCTAAGAGCACAGAGGTGAAATAGCAGGTAGGAAATCCCAGGCTTGAGGTCTAGTCGGTATTTAATAATCTAGTGGCATTTTAACTCTCTTTACTCATATGTCTTAACTGGCTGTCACAGGTGAGTGAAGATAGATTAGGAGTCATGCCTGTGCTTTTACTCCAAAGCTCCTCCTCAATTGCTCTGTTTTTGCAGCATGTTGGTAGGAGGGAATGAACTGCATGATCTCTGGTTAAAGAAAAAAGATCTGCATTACTGTTAAAGGTCATGAGCTAGAACAAGAGACACATACATTGTCACCTTACTTCAGGGACTATTACTACAACTAAGAGGAGCTCTGTGTACGCTTAAAGAATTGGCAGAAAGGCATTTCTCTGCAAAGACAACCTCAAACATGATTAGAACTACTTTTTCCCCTCCTGTAAAATTGTCTTTTTAGTGTATGTAGTTCAACCTAACTTTAATAAGAGCTGAACAACCAGTGTTGTATATCGGTCTGAAACAATCCTTAAACAACTTCCAATTATACACATAAAATACTAATGAAGTGCAATTCCCTCTGGAATGCAAGGCCACATTCAGACTGACAACTGCTACACTAAACACTGCCAAAAATGAATACAGAACAAATTTTAACCAAGGACAAAGGGGCATACCACTGCTGTAATAAAAAAAAAAAAAAAAGCCATAGGAGTTTTAGCAGTATATTTCCATCTGGGCTCAAGATCAGCTTCTCTGTCTGCAAAGTCAATTTATGCCCACAGAATCACTGCCAGCGTTTTTCCATCAATACTGTAAGCCATGAATGTACAGTTGCATGGCTCACAGTCCCTTCGATTTACATTCAGTCCAATAAACAGAGGGAATCAGAACATGCAAGTTGTGTGAGTTGATGGACCTGCAGAATAAGGACAATTACCTCTACATATACTAAGCAGGCAGGAATTTGGTTTTACATGATCACCTAAGACACTTGCAGACAGCAGGATGTTGCAGTCGTGGAGGGACCTAGGCTGCAGCACTGAATCACACAGTTTGGTCTTGGGTAAATCATACAACCTTTACAATTTATCTTCTTTTTCAAAGGATCTGAAATAATACATATTTTCCTAATTTTAGTGATATTGTAAGGATTAACTAATGCTAGCATGCCTTCCAAACATACAAAGCACTGTATGGCGCTAACAATTTTACATGCTTGGCAGAACAAAGATCTTCAATAATGCCAGGGAATTTAGAACATACCATTTCATGTAACAGATTTTTTTTGAAATGTGATGCTTGTATCAAGCTAGAAATTCTTTTTCTCTCAGCTGAAGAATGTATTTTATAAGCTTTAATCATCTACCACAAACTCCCACATCTTCTCATATATCATGCTTAAAGTGCTAGGACAGCATGTAACCTGTGAAGTAGAATATTGAGGGGGACGGTCAATTATTTCATAGCATAAACTTCATAATACTCATATACAATGATATTTTCTGTATTTAGTTTGCTTGCTTCTTTGGTTTCTACTGTATTTACCTTTTTATTAGTAAATCAAAAAGTAGATTAGGTTCCTGTTTGGTTAGAAAAAAAAGCAAATATTTTGTTAAGAAGTCTTAGATGATTAAAGAACCCTTCTAACCAGTTAAGGAGTCACTTAAGCAGAACATTTTACTTAATTATAATTAAGTAGTAGAAACACAGTTCTTAAAGCATAGCTACATAGCAATGAAAGGAAGTTATCTTTTCACTTCCTCAGCAACTCTTCTGAAATCATATCATGTATCATCTCCTATTCTCATGTCCACATCACCAGATCTAGCATGTGACCTCTTTCTTTTGGCTCACTGATACAGGGGCCCTTATAATTGCAGAATGAGGTCCACAGAGCCTGAATCTGCAGGAGCAGAGAGTTGCCTGCAAGGAATTGTGGAGTGCCCTTGAATCCCATGGCTCACACCGAGGGAGGTCAGCAGATGTCTGCAGACATGGTTTCTCCACTCAAAATACCATCATATTTTCTTTTTACGATTGTTTTTTCCTCCTTCCAGCCTAACCCACAGTACTCAGAGTTTCTTTTAAAAACCACTGCCGAACCTCACTTAAATTTACACGGAATACACTATTCCATAGATTGTACTGTACTTCTGCATATGTGGCAATGGTAAGGGTAAGGGATGAAAGTACCTCTGCTTTGCTGGGCAAGACTGCTAAGTCAGAACAGGTTATCATGAAAGGCTAGCTGAAAGAATATTTCAGGTCAACTCTGCCTTGTATCCCTGCAGGAAGGCTGCTGCTGCTGCTACAACACATTTCCAGCTCAACTCTTCCATTAAACTGCAGAAGTTTGACATAATTTCTGTGCTGTTCCTCTCCGTCACGCAACTTGGGAAAACTAGTAAATAACTGCATTCTAGAGTGACTACAACCAGAGAAACACCCTCCTGTCCTGTCCTTTTCCACTGCAAACATTTGCTGCTCGCCTGTTTGCTGTGGAGTCTCTGAAGCAGAACTTTTTTCTTCATCCCTCTGCCAAAGTAGTTATCACCACCTCCTCCCTCAGCATTGCTCATGTAAAAGGCTGCTTCCATGCCAAAAACTTCAGTTATGCCTGTGACTCTGTTGCTGCCCTGTTTCCCTCGGATCCTCATCAAAACAAACATCTGCAGGATGCTACCTCCCACCTCCTCGCACCTCCACGTCATGCGTACTCTGAAATGGCAACAGTACCCCTTATTTATTTCAGGGTTGATGGCTGCCTTCTAAGATTACAAAACCCTCTTGGATTTACTTAATTCAGCCTCTTCTGACCTCCTATGCCATTCCACACACTCTTGTCACAGTCAGTCGCAACCCTCTGTTACCTTCTTTTACTTCCTCTTCTCTGAAATAGCTTCACCTCTGGGATTCTCGGAGGTCAAATCTCAGCTGAGAGGTTTTCTTTTAACCTTCTCTCTTCATTCCTTTTCTCTTTTCTGTTTATCATCCTTAAGATTTATGAAAAGTTCCCTAGAAAACATGCTGTAAAGAAGCTTAGATTAAAAAAGCTGTATATGTAGAGCCTCTTGTAATTTCTCTTTATTACTATTTGAGAAAGAAAAACAAACAACAACCCAACATCTACCCACAAGTAGTTTGCTTATATTAATGTGAAATAACTTCACCAAACTTAAACTTTATTCACCATAGAAGTAATGTTTTAACCACACTACCACACCCTGCAGTATTTAACAAACAGAGCAGCAATGAATATAAAGCAAGCCATAGCAGCAGTTTGGTGTACACGTGAGACAGTTGACTCAGAAGCCTGGAGCAGTAGCTCTCTGAAAAAATCACACACATCAGCATTTCTTGTACTAAATGGTACTCTCTTTTGCATTTGAAAAACAACTACTAAGCAGTTGTCATGAAGACACCAGTGAGCCCTCAGTTTTAGAAGGGAAAAGCTATAAACCTTAAACCAACAAGCTAACACTAGAGATTTGTCTGTCAGACGTTTTCTGCGCACTGTTACCCGAGAACAATGTGAAAATAACCGTTCCCTCTCACTTCTCTGCAATTTACCGTGCAGTCACTGCCGTGGTACCTTTCTTCTACCATCCCTTCTGAAACAATAGATCAGTGCAGAGCCAAAGGTAGTGAAAAGTTTCCCGTTCCTACAACGCACTGCAGCGAATCAACACTGCAGCAGGGCAGCATGCTGCCAGGAGGATCACTCTGATTTGCTTCATGTTACACTGAGGGAACATGAACCATTTGAATGATCTCCAGGTAATCTGCATTAAAACCATTTTACTGCAGTGTACTGCGGTATTAGGAAAGATTTCAATATCCCACCACGTGATCCAAGACAACCTTATAGCATTTGTCGGATCCCAGGCAGCAAGGGAAAGCTTTAAATCAGAGGCTGCAACGTAGCAACTTTCCATGTTACAGAGCAACACGACAGGCTATTCTGGCTCACTACGCTGGCGTACAGTGTGAAATGATACAAAATTCCTGGAATAAAATATTACAGACCTAAAAGCCAACTCTCTTTTTGCTCTCTTTACTTAGTCCCCCAACCTGGTATCAAGAGAATATTTCAATGAAAATGTATTTCCCTCATATTAAGGGTACAGTGAAGTGTTACAATGTTATTAGTATTCCAGAGGCCATTTTTCCCTCTTCTACTTAAGCTACCACGGATATGTTTCCCACTCTCGCCTTCCAGCTTGTATATATTTTGTAGTTAATTCAAATCTTCACATATGCTTTTCTATATAGTTTTATAGCAGTCATAAAGCAGTAGCATTTCAATGTTCTTCCAATGTTTACATATAGAGATTTTCAATATTTCTATGAAGTTATAGAGTCACAGAGTCATACAATGGTTTGGGTTAGAAGGGACATTTAATGGCCATCTAGTCCAATCCCCCTGCAATGAGCAGGGATATCTTCAACTACACCAGGCTGCTCAGAGCCCTGTCCAACCTGACCTTGAAATTTCGAAAATGTTTCTCAGATTTATTTGCTCACATTAAGATGCATGAAAAGAGCACGGATTTTGTCTCGAATTAACCTAACTTTTCCCTCAGTAACACAGGCAAGCACACTACCACAAACCGGTACCTGGATGTATTTTCAGCACCTGAGTTTTTTTTTGGCTTTCAGTGGTACGAGGGAGATTAGAACTGCAACTTCAAAGGCCTCTGAAATGGCCTGAAGTACGGAGCGCCACCAAAGTAACAGCTACAGAGGCAGAGGCAGTGACATGGGTGAACCCTGTTACTATCCGCATTAGCAACCCGCACGCGCCAGAAGGTTTGTGCCACGCTTGACGCCTCAGCTCGGCCCGCAGTTCGCTGCAGTTTACTGCAGTACGAGGGTACACACAGGGTATGGTCCCGCCACAGCCTCCGCTGCAGCACCCCCTGCACCACCCAACTTCCACGCAGGAATCCCCTTGGCGAGCGCTCGCACCGCACACCGCCCAGAGACCGGTGTCTGCCCTGCACCTCGCATCCGGGGCAGCCGGCGGGGGCTCTGGCCAAATCACAGTCCCAGGACCTGGGGTCGGCCAAACGCGCGGGCCCTCTCGGACGTGTCCTGCCAGCGCTCCCCAGCCCCTGCCCCCGCGACAGCGCGGACACCACACCGCGATCGGCGCCGCCGCAGAGCCCCCCTGCCAACGGGCACAAGCCGGCACGGGCGACCTCTGCCGCGCCCCGGCCGCCCGGCCCTCTCCCCTCAGGTGAGCCCGGCAGCGCGGGAAGCTGCCTTCGTACCTGGCAGCGGCCATTTTCCGCCTCCCTCTGTAGCAGCTCCGGTGCGTGATGTCAGCTGCCGCCCCGGCCCAGTCCCCGCGGCTGCGGGTTGCTTTGCGCCGCGCCGCGATCCTCCCTCCCTCCCGCCGGTGGTGGCACCCCCCGCTCCTCCTCCTCCTCCCGCCGCCCCGCCCCGCCGCCATGCGGCCCCCGCCCCGCTCCGCCCGCCCGGCCGGTGCCGCGGGCGCTCATCCCGCCGCGCTGCTCGCTGCCGCGCGGGCGCGGAGGGGAAATCCCACCGCAACAGTCACCGCGGTGGCGGCGGCTGCTGCTGAGTCACGGCCTGGGTTTCATCCCGCTCCTTTACCTCACCCTTCTTCATCTCCTCTTCATCCCCCGCGCCGCCGCCCCCCGCCTGGCTGCCAGCTCCAGCAGCGCGGTGCCGGCGGCGATGCCCGCCCCGCTGCTGGGGGGAGAGGCTGCCCGGCGCTGCCTGGCCCCTCGCCGCTCGTCGCAGACCCACGCACGGACAGGGGCAGCCGGGCGCTTGAGCCATGATTGCCGCGGCTTTCCTGGTCCTGCTGAGACCCTACAGCATCCAGTGCGCCCTCTTCTTGCTCCTGCTGCTGCTGGGGACCATCGCCACGATTTTATTCTTCTGCTGCTGGCATCGCAGGCTGCAGAAAGGAAGGCATCCCATCAAATCCGTCTTTTCGGGTCGCTCAAGGAGCCGAGGTAAGAGACCCTGCTGGTACCCGAGAGTGGGGGGTAGGGTGGTGCTGTGTCTGTGCTCCCGGCCCATCTTATCCCATCCCATCCCATCCCGCGGTTTCTGCCGGCGGAGGGCCTCTCTGCCTCAGGTTAGCCGGGCAAAGGCTGTAAAGAATATCCATGCCGAGCCCAGGACTGCGGCAGCCTTGTCTCCACCCATCCCTTGGCGAAACCTGGGCCGGAGAGAGAAGCGAGGGGCTGGGAAGCCCCCCAGGCCTCCCTGGGCTCTCAAGTGCAGCAGAACTTTATGCTCAACTTCTTCCCGATTAATTAAATATAAATGCCGAGCGGAGCTGCCGGCTGCTCCGGGAGAGCCAGACCCCGTCCAAGGATATGCGCCAAAGGGCGAGCGAGTAAACAGAATCATTAGCCAGAGCGAAATCCGAGGTGGAGCTGGTGGAGCCTGTGTGTCTTTCTGCTTCTCTTCCAGATGCTGTCATGAGAACGCATCACTTTCGCTCTGAGGTAATTTATTTAGCACGCAATTTCAAGGTCAGAAGTTGTTCTCTTTACCTGAGTACATGTTGTCATGTTCTTTTGTCAATAAAATCATGTAGCAAACTTTTCATTTTGCATGAAATCTATAATGTCTTCCTTCATTTCTTGTTTATTTTTCCCCACACAAAGTGTGAGCTCTTCCTTCACATTACCTTAACCAGCCTGCTGATTCCTATCATTTCCAAAGCAATTGGCTCCTTCAGGAAGAGCTGTGCCTGCTGTACGTGCCAGACCTCCCTCTGTCCAAAAAGTATCCCCTAGCCCAGTTACAGCCTGCATTGTCAATACATACAGCGCTAGTGGGTTTTGCCTGCAGAGCTTCCCCTTGCTCGCTTTGCCTCCAGCCCTCACCTGCGCCTCGCTCTTTGTCAGGGAAGTTGCCTGCCTGGCTTGGACGCTGCCGCGGGAGATCCAGGAAGGATCCAGATTACAAGCCTGCTCAGGAGGCTCATTTCATGACTGTATTCATAGCTCAGGGGAATCAGAACTCTTAGACGCCAGTGCTAAAAGTATAATGTGAAACCCAGTCACTTTCTAGGGATTCTGAATTAGAAGATAATTGCTGGGAAGATATGGAAAATAATACTTGATCTAGTATCTACTTTGTTTCCATGCTGCCTTGTACAGCTCCTGTCTAGATATTTCTCTTGCCTGGCTTCCTGCTGTTGATTTAAGACGTATCGTCATGGTATTGCCTGTTATTCTGGAAGCCTTGAGAGAGTTGTGCACAAAAATGACCTTTTGGATTAGATTATTAGCATTCTTCTTTACCCGCTTGTGGGTGAGAAAATTACCCAATTTTCCCTACGTTTTCAGAAGTAGAAGGAGCGTGCATGTAATACATCTTTGTAACATGGTTCACATTCGCAATTTGCTTTAAACTCCTTACTATTTTGAAATTTGTATGCACTGTCACCAAAAGAAGACGATCTAGGGAGCATCCTATCTTTAACCCATGCAAAGTCTGATTTTGTTACTGACTGAACAGGGCTGCACTAAAACCAAGAAACAAACATGTCCCTTCATAAGTCAGAAGATTTTTTTCATTATGTAGTTCCTCCAATATGAAATACTTGGTTTCCACATAAAGTTATGTTACTCTTGAGACTAGGCAGAGGTGAAGTTTGATTTGTAGTGCCCTTTTAAAATTTATGTTGTCCTGTATGGTGAATCTTAAAAGGGAAATTTGCAAATTCACTAGTTTATTACTCCAGCATGTGGTTATTTGCATATCACCCAGCTATAAATAGACTAATTTAAAATATTTCATAGAAGTTTCCATTTACTGCAATGTGCTGGAATAAACCTGTAAGAACTGTTATATTCTCTCATAGTTTTCTACATTTCGTTTAGACAGGTTAACACCAGTGCTAATAGTCTAAACTGCCCTTTTAAGTAAGTGGTGTGGAGCTGATTTCCTCTTCACTATCTGATAATAGACTTTCAATTTATAAGAGAAAATGATGACTCAGTTTCCAGTTCTTTTTCAAGCAAAACCTTATTTTAATCAACCTAACTGAATTGATCAATAACAAATTGCAGGCATACGCCCATGAAAATATTGGCAGCATTATCTGAAACAGAGTTAGACATTCTATATCAGCACAAAACATTATGCGCTTCCAATTCCAATAACGCGTTCATGAAAGCAAAGCATATAGGCTTTGCATAATCCCCATCTCTCTCCCCTCCCCACCCTCCCAAACAGCATAGCATCTCAACTTCAAGTTTTATACACAAGGTCCATCTGCTAGCTTCTACTATGCTCAGTTGTTTGTCAGGTGCAGTGATAAGTGGCATTTCTTAGTGATAATAAAAGATAATGAAAATAGGTTGATAGTAAATAGGAGTGGGTTGGCATTCATCTCCTGAGAGCTGGGTTCAAATCTGACTTAGATCACACGTGAACATGCAGGTGGTCTAGAGGCAGTGCACAGAGAATTATAATTGCCCTATCTACAGAGCGGTTGGCAATTCCTGCATGATTGGCTGTCTGCCAGGAAAGCCTTATATTTGGGAAAATAGATGTGTAGCAAATTTATGTTGAGATTCTTTGCCAGAGTGGCAGCTCTCATGGTGCATGCCTACATTGTCTTTGTCTATATGCAGTGAGGACTATTTAATTCCTTTCCTTTAGAACTGAATCCCACATTAAAAAAATTAGACCCCATACTATGGGAGAGTAAATACTAAATAGATTTGAGGATGTATTTATGATCCTTTTCAACTCTTCTGTTCTGAAATATATATCCCACCAGTGAATTGAATCCACAAATAGTCCATTTTTGAAGGTCTTGATTTTGAATGTCTGTGCAAAAGAGACCTCACTTGGAGTATGGAGACCTCACTTGGAGTACTGTGTACAGTTCTGGTGTTCTCAACATAAAAAGGACATGGAACTGTTGGAACAAGTCCAGAGGAGGGCCACGAGGATGATCAGGGGGCTGGAGCACCTCCCGTATGAAGACAGGCTGAGGAAGTTGGGGCTTTTCAGCCTGGAGAAGAGAAGGCTGCGTGGAGACCTCATAGCAGCTTTCCAGTATCTGAAGGGGGCCTATAAGGCTGCTGGACAGGGACTCTTCATTAGGGACTGTAGTGATAGGACAAGGGGTAACGGGTTCAAACTTAAACAGGGAAGTTTAGGTTGGATATAAGGAGGAAGTTCTCTGCTGTGAGGGTGGTGAGGCATTGGAATGGGTTGCCCAAGGAAGTTGTGAATGCTCCATCGCTGTCGGTGTTCAAGGCCAGGTTGGACAGGGCCTTGAGTGACATCGTTTATTGTGAGGTGTCCCTGCCCATGGCAGGGGGGTTGGAATTGGATGATCTTAAGATCCCTTCCAACCCTAACTATTCTGTGATTCTAAAACATGCCTCGTTATTATATAGCAAAAGTCTATGCAGATATTCCGTATTTTAGATTGAACTTAAATGCTTGACCCCCTGCCTCAAAAAGAGGTAAGTTTGTGTGAATCATTAGGAATATAAAGTAGGTTAAATTCTATCTTTATTAGAGGTGCTTCATAACAGAAAAATGTACCAGCAAGAAGATGTGAGAGTTTACTGCAATAGTACAGCAGCCTCTTCATCTCCCCACTAATATTTATTTACTACCATCTGAAGTTTGTTAGGCCTATTCTTTAATACATTCTTTTTGTTGCAATCGTTTAAGTTCATTAGGACTATAACTACTCTTAAGATTTCTCCATCCTCCAGGTACTGTAGGTACTTCATGAAGTCATATAGGAATCACACCCAGAATAGTTAATGTTTCTAATCCAAGGGAGACCTAGATATGTCATGGCTGTAAAAAGAAAACAAGTAAATTTCCAACGGCAATATTCATTGCTTACATGACAAATCAGACTTTGATGTAGCTGTTTGCACTAGTCTCTCTTTATTTTGAGAGTCAGTTGTTGAATGAAATGTCTGGGCTTGATGAAAACAGTGCATAACTTCATAAGAGTTTTATCAAAATAGGGACTATGATCCATTGTTGGTGGTATTATTATTATTGTTAATTATTTTTCCTTGTATATTCAAAAATGTGAATGTTATCAGTGATTCACTGACTTCTCATGCTTTCTGCAGAGTTGTGGGTTTTTTTTCAAGTATAGGAATTTTCTCTGAGTACTTTGGGGTTTGATGTATTTCAGTGTTTAGCGTCTTACACTTTACAAAGAGGTCAATGTCTTCTGTACCTTACAATTGAAAGGCATTGCTTAGTTTGTGTTGCCACTTCTCTCTGAATTAGTTTTCCTTATTGTCGAAACTTCAGCTTTCCTTATCATTGAAGCTTCAGATTATGTGAGATTTTTTTTTAACTTTCAATTAAAAAGGAAGTAAGCTTTTAGCCCTTAGGCTGGAAGGAATTAAACCAAATAGTATAATTCTCAAAATCTTTGGATTTGAGATAAGAACTTGTGAAAAGGAAGTTTCTCATTTAGGATCTTGAAATGGTTTTATGAGATTGTGAAGGGACACTTGATGGGTTTTATACTATTTGGAAAAATCACTGGATTTATACATCTTTAGCCTGATTCTTTCCTCTGATTCTTTCCTTCAGTTTTCCTTTATCTTACCTTCTGAATTAGAAGTACTGTGATCTCAGGAACTGAAGGTATTGGTGTCAGTGGGTGGCCATGACTTGTATGGTATCTTTTTGTATTTATTTATTTTTGACTCATATATTTTGGGCAAGTTTCCTGTTAATGTTTCCACTGAGACCTACAGGTATAAACCTACTAGGAAGCAAATCCACAGAAGTTTTACAGTCCGCTGTAAATCCTGACTTCATGTAACCCAGGTGCATGTCCGGTGGGACTAGGCACACCAGTAAGGCAAACAGGAGTTCACACTTTGTGGAAAGACTCTCTGGGAGGGCTGGCAGCTGTATTAACCACAGCTGTAGCAAAGGAATAACATTTGGTAATTTCAGTTTTGCAGACTCCATATTTTACTCTAAGTATACCAAACAGTCACTCACTAACTGAGTTATATATATACTCAGTCTATTGTTTTGACAAGGCTGGTAGTGAAATAGGTCAGCCAAGACTGATGACAATTTTTAAGAGCCAATGAATTTGCTAAATCATCCATTATGATACAATGGATGTGAAGCTATCATACAGCAATATCTGGTAAATGTATATGTCGACTTTGCCAACAACTGATGCCCAGAAAAAGTGTTCATAAATTTATCCCTAAGCATACCTTTACCATAATCATCCCCCTTCTGAGGCTGATTGTGAGACAGTTACCTAAAAATAGTTCTAGACATCTTACAAAAAATAATGAAAAATCTTTGAAGAATTGCAACATAATTCATCCTGAGCATTGCAGTTATTTATAAACTGCTCCAGATATGTAGAGATCCAGTGAAAAGAGAAATTTGCAGACCCTCCAAGCTGAATTCTAGTCTCTTGTTTGATTGGAGGGAGTGCATTCAAGGAGCTACAGAAATGTACAGGACTAGCCAGAAAAATACATTAATTCACCTATTGAAAGGCTGTCTCATTGTCTTTGTGGAGATGAATCAGCCTGAAAATATTTTACCTTTGTGTTCAACATGCTTTTCCCCCAGGATGTTTAAACTGTTTTTCCATTAACTGTCTAAGAGTTAAGGAACAGGTTCAAGGGAGAATAAATAAGAGACAAAAATAAATTGTTTTCTTAAATGTATGAAAACAATTATGAATTAATGCAGAGCTATAAATCCAGTTTACACTGTAGAAGGACAACTCCTATCTATTTTTCTTAACATGTCCAGTAACGTGGCCTAGACAGTTCACCACACTGAGCTGTTAGATGGCAGACTAGGTACTGAAATTCTGCTTACTCTATGTTGTCTGCCCATCACTGTCAGTCAGCTTTATTCACTGCAGTGCTGCCTTTAGATAGTTTAGCAAGCATCACTCTATACTAAGAAACAGCCTGTTTGGCAGTTGTATCACAAAATATATGGCAATTCTCCAGTTGCTGCAGCAAGACCATTTGAGCTAACTCCGGAGGAGTTAATTTGGGTACCTTTACTCTCTACTATGGTGTAGTGTAGAAATGCCTGATATATTTCTATAGCCAGCTGGTTGCCTGCATCTGTATTCTAGCTTCCCACAGTCTGCAGAGCATTTAAATGCTGAGGGGATCTTCTTGGCTCCATCAGTCAACTGAGAAAGTACTGGCATCCTGTCATGGTCCACATCAGTAGTAAGGTCTTGATACACTGCATGGTGAGACCTGCATTATAAGTGAACATATCCTCAGAGTTCTCTAGCAGGATAGGGACAACCACTGCATATAGATCTAGTACATAATAAAAGTTATTCTTCCTATTTAGTTTCCCATTAATGCAGTTAATGTCAACAACCTCCTAGCTATCATCTAAGGATTTACACATGCAGGATTCTCAGTATGTACTGTTATCTCTCGAAATGTGTGGTTTAGATGAGGTTTCAGCTCTGGTGGTTGTATGCTGGTTATAGTGCATGTTCCTTATGCATGCCAGCAGCTGCTTGCCAGCAAGCAGAGCTCTGACTTCAGGGGGGATGCAGGTGGAGTGTGCCTTGTTGCCATCCATTTGTTAGCAGCCACGTTATACACATGTACAGAATGAGAATGTCTAGCTACTGGTTTTAGATGACACTAACCTCAGGTTGAAACTGAATTAAAACAGCTTAGGTCATACTTGTGGTGAGCACATGTATTACCACATCTGCTGTAGAAACTGTTTTTATACAGACAAAGGATCATGCAGGGGTCCATAAATCACATACAACTCAGGAAAACGTCACCATCTACATTGATTTCTAGTTGCTGTGGTTAGATTATTAGGGTGACAGATCAGGTTGTGGATGCCCCATCAGAAACTGCTCAGCTCTTTAGGCTGAGGGTATTAAATGAAAGAAGAGGGTAGTATGACCCTGGGGGCTGTTTTTGCTCCTGGGCTGTTACATTCATTTGCCCAGGGCATGGAAACACTACACTCTCTTCCACTCCCAGGCTTTTTTAAGGAGGCATGTTTTGATGTGCTATGGAAGAACCACACAGAGCACAAAGGGAAGTAATCTTCAGCTGAGCTGGGCCCATTGGGCCTGGCCATGTAAAATGTGAGCAGCTGCCATCCAAAGCTGTGACCTCTCCAGCTGCCCCCTGTACTCAGCAGCCTGGGGAGGTCTTGGGCTCTAAGGAAGGTGTGTTTGGGGCCCTCCAGCTCTTCCAGGCAAGGACTCAGGACTGTGTGGCAGAGATCCTTAAGCAGGTCATCAGGCCCACAGCTGATACAGCTGATCTTGACCTAGTGCTAGCAAAGCTGGCTTGGTTTTGGTCTGATGGCTTGTGCTTCTAGCTCCCCTCCCTGCAAGTCTGGGTACCTGTTATCTGGGTACTTCTGCCATCAAAAGTGTCTGAGCCCCTGCTGTGCTCCCTTGTGCCCTACTGTCTTGCATCAAGGACAGTCAGAGGTTTCCTGTTCCTGACTCATGAGTGGAAATGAAACATGAGTTACAGCTCAAGTGTGAAAACACTACATCAGCTATGGAAACTAACTGTGGTTGACATTTGGGCAAAGACACGTTTCTTGCAAGTTGTGCCAATGTCCTTATTGCCCCTGTCCACTCAGCTGCTTAAATCTAGCACTTGTCTTCAGGATGGCAGTGTGAACAGTGCAGACTGGAAGTGAAACACAGTTCTTACAAGGCTTAATTTATGTTTGTCTAAATTGATAGCTAACTATACTGAAATACATAATCACAGCAAACTGAGGTATTGTATTTATTTTCTTCCTTTGTTCTAGAGAGAACAAAATGATACAACTAGGTCGAGGCACCTAATCTGGTGCCGCTACCTTCCTGCATGTAAAGTACAGCAGGAGCTGGAAAGTGACTTTGCAGAAACAGCATCCTCTTATACAGCATTATAAACTCTCTGTAGGCATTTACAGTTTTAGTCTGTAGAGCTACTCAGCTGACCTGGTGTAGGTGTCTGCTTCAGGATGAGCTGAAAGGGGTCTTCAGGCCTCACTGAATATATCCACTAAATCTGTCATTGGCTACAACAGGAGCTCAGAATAGTTGCTTCTGGAGAGACCCATTCAGATCTATTGTTGGTATCTGAATCTAGGCATCTTAATAGATATCTGAATTCTACCCTAGGTATCTTTTTTTTTAAATATATGCCTGTTAAGTCTCTCATCAGTTTTGTATCTGTTTTATGCTTGACAAAGTGCAGACTGATCTTCACGCGCTGTGGTGGCATAAATTGTATTACCAGTTTGTGCTTCAAACAAACACCCTGGGCAGAAGAGAGTAATTTATTTGTACCAGATATCAGGCAACACTTGCATGGTTTAGCAATCTGCGCACTTATTTCTTATTCTCCTCCTTATTGTTTTTTTAATATTGAAAGTTAATTCCTTATGGCAGATTTTTGATGTATACTGTACACTGCCCTAGCTGAGGAAAAGTGATGAGATGGAGAAAAGAGGAAGCAGGGGTTTAATAGGGACATGCTTGGAGAGTGTGCTAGTGCATTCTAAATTAAACTTTCCCTTGCAGACCACTGATTAAGCAGTACTCGGATTTATTTTTGTTCTTAAATAATTGTTTAGTTTCTACAGAAGGCTTGCAGTGCCCTGAGGTAATGGTGGAAGGAACTGGGACAAGCCATTGCAAAGGCAAGGCAACTGTGGAAGGCTGCAAGCCTTCTTGTCAGAGAATGATAGAACTGCTTGGAGAACAGGCCAGCTTCTGTGATTTATAGATTTAGACAGGAAAGAGTATTTAAAGGGTATCTTGAAGCATGACTGGACACGCTATTCGGCTATTTGCTTACACATCCTCAGATTTTTCCAGTGTTACAGCCTACCTGCTTTGATAGGAAAATCCAAACGTTGTGTAAACCAGCAGTGTAATGCAGCATGGGTTCTTAAAAACTGTATTCTAAATTCACATGTAAACCCTAGGTTCACATGAGGGATCATATGTATACACTTGGGGGCTCACTTAGGAAGTGGAAAGCAGGTTATTGATGACGTATTTCCTGAACTCAGTTGGAAAAGTAATCTTGTGCAGGTTATATAAAAACCAACTGCTGTTAATCCCTTTGAACATGTGGACTTATCTTGGAATACGACACGTGCCAAGTCACAGGCTTCAGTATCTGAGAAACGGTTCCAGCACTGCTTAGAGTTTAGGTTTTAAAAGATAAGAATAATATCTCCTAAAATAAACATACAGCATGCAAAGCAGCATCAGTGAAAGCTTGTTAATGAGGGAGTGGAATGAGAAATTGCATGTAAAAATCTTACATATGATGTTTTAAACCTTGATTCAGATCTTTTTAGGAGTAACCCTTAGGTAAGATTAAAAAAACCCACCAAAATCAAAAAGCCAAGAGAACCATACAAACAAGAGAAGAAAAAAAAAAAAAAAAGGAAAAGTTGCAGTCTGTGTTTTGAGACTTGATAGAATCAGGAAAGAGCAGATGTTGTTGCATCCTCCTTGTACATTTGTGAAGTAATATGCTGTATGAGTATAGGTAATCTTCCTGCTAAGACCTAGCTTTAATTAGCAATCTTTACTATTAAAGAGGATGTATAAGTAGCTGGAGGACTGAAGTTGAATCCTGGATTTTGGGTTGAACTTGCAGAACTGGCAATTAAATAAATGTTCTGGGGTTTTATTTGCTTCTTTGTAAGCTAAGGATATTTGGGATGGAAGTCACTATGGGAGAAGAAGGGAAATAATTCAGTCTTGGTCACTTTTCAATTTCGAACTGTTTGTACAATACAGATGCACATATATATGTTTATATGTGCAGCAGGAAGGCTCTTAAATTTCTCTCCTTCAGCATGCCAGGGGAATTTGATACAATAAAGTTGCTTAATTGAACCTGCCTTTCTAGTTCAAGTAGGTACCTCAACTATAGGGTTTAATACTATTTCAGCCTGTCTGCAAAACAGCTGAGAATCCAGCATTCTGAGAATGGTTTTGATACTACACATACTTATGCTTCCAGGCCCTAAGGTGTTGTAGGTTGCATATACTTTCATGCATACACAACCACTGCCAAAAACCTTAAAACCAAGCACACAAAGTTGGATATTCTATCTGAGCTCCCTTTGGCTTCAATATTCATTAGTGCACCCGCAAAAGCGCATTTAATCTGTGGGACTCACTCAAGTATCTGTAAAGATTCTGCAAACACAGTTGAGTTCTGCTGTCATTCCTCCAGTTGTGTTGAATTGTGTCTTACTGCTAGCTAGCACTTCTTCTGTGGTTTGCTGAAGTTCTGCCAGAGTGCAAACTGGGTTGCAGTCCAGTCCACTGAAGTTAATGCAAAGATTTCTGTTGACTTCAGCTGGACATCAGATAATGCACTCTTACTTCTCTTGAAGTTAGTGTTTAGTGGTTCTGAAAACACATACTGGCTGGAAGGGCTGAATTCCAAGATTAGAATTCTGACACTCAATATAGTCTACATAAAATAACACACTGGAAAAAATTAAGAATGTATATGGTTTCTTACAAAGCATAAAAATAATAATGTATGATGAAGGCAGTAGGGGTAGTAGAAACTAGAATGGCGAAGGAAAGGATCTGGTGAAATAATACAATCATACACTGAAAGAATGGAGGAGTCAAAGACTCATGTCACTAAAGCAATAATGCACACATGGGATAGCAAAGATGTATTCATATGGTGCTACTAAAGTATCAGTCAAAAAATTAGGAAGAAATACATAAAAACTAAGACCGTGAAAGAAAAAGGTTCAACAGATTATCCAAAATTTTCTTGTTTGTAAATGACAGACAAGGTTTTAGGAAGTTTCAAAATTCTGTTTATTGTATTAATGAACGGGCTAGGAATGGGAATAGGCAAAAATATAACAAGGACTGCAGATCATGACATACTTGGTTATCAAATACCAAACCATACTAAAGAAATTCTGAAGAATGGGGCAGATGAACACACATGATGTTCATAAGTGCAAGGCTGGGTATGTTATAGAGAAAAGTTGTTTCTCCATTTTATTAATATTTAAGTATATGGTCTCCAGAAAGGGCCTTTTGAATTGCTTTTGGCAATTCAGTGAAAACCTGGGATGGACAATATTTAAATAGAAAGAAAAAAATGTTCTGCTATTATATAAATGAGCAGCACACATTTAGAAGAGTACTGTGGTGAATTACAGGGGTCCAGTAAGAGTGATGTCTGAATAAGGACAAAAAAAAAAAAAAAGAGATACTGGAAAAGACTGGATTTATTTCATGTAGGAGGAAAATAAGAGGAAATCTGATGATAAATATACATGGAATGATGACTATTGTACTGAAGGCAGATCAAAACCTAGTCGTCATGGGTCTGATACATCCTGTCGTATTTTGAATACTTACAGTATAGATGTCTACAAGTGAAGTAATTGGCTTGGGTCCCCTTTATGGCCAGTGGAGAGTAATAGATGCCATTAGGGAATGATTCATCTGACTGCAGTGGCTTGAAAAGGAACCCAGAGAGTGGAGGTCTGCTGAGCTTCAGTCAGAGCAATCCCATGCTGTGTTTCTAGACACAAGAAATCAGTCACTGAATCAGAGGTGTGAAGTTCAAACTTGGCTGGATAAGAAGGTATTTTTTTTTACAAGACCCCTTACTGTGGAAGTCATTTTACACAGCCAGTTGGTTGTGTGCTCTGGCATGCAGCATCCAGGCTTTGCAAAATTCACTGTTGGTTTGTCTTTAAGGGTAAACATAACAGGTCCTTTCCTTATTACCACAATTCCTGAGAAAAAACCCAAGAAAACCTTTCAGAGAAGACTTAAAAGGATGAATTTAATCTAAAAGAGGGTGATCTCCCCAGCCTCCTTCCACAGGCAGAAAGCCTCCCTTGAGAGAGGTGAACTAGGCTTTGGCCCTGATCTAGCCTCCAGAGACACCTCTCTATTCCTGCTGACTGTAGAGTATAACTAGGAAGATCAGTATTTGTGGATTCAAACAGACTCTAAACTGGAAGGATGCACATGAATGCTTTGGGAGAGAAGATAATCCCAGTTTCAGTTTGCCTCATCTTCCTCTGTGATACCTAAAACTGCTTCTGGTGGTCATCCGAGTTGTTTCTTTAAGGAAAAATACTTTGTAGTGTAAATATTTATGCAGTTATTTTAGTATTTCAAAGACAGATTGTCTAAAAATATGTATTTGAAGTCTTGTTTGGTTTGCCTTGTTTCAGAATTTTACAGGCATAAAAATGAGTCAGAAAGTACGGTCTAGGAATGAGCAACTCCTTCTCAGTGCCAAGAACAAGAAAAGATCTGTCACTGTCCAGTGACACAGCATTCACATGGTACTGGAAACTACAGATTGCTTAACAGTGTTAGAGCAACCTCACTGAGTTGCTTGTGTGATTCAAAAATCTCTAGTGTTTTCTCAGTGATTTGGTCTCAGGTGGTGTACTGTGCCTCCCTGAGTATTTTGTAATAGTTTTCTGCTCTTTGTGCATTGATTTAACCTCTAAAGCAGATATTTGTGCAATTTTTGCCTTTTAAAAATTTTTGATTGCTGTATTAATCTGGTAAGTTTTCAATTTTGGGTTCAAATGCAGGATAAATAACACAGCTGACACAAGAAGCATCTATTCATTCCATTGTTGAGAAGGCACTGCTGGTCATTCTAGTTTTGCACTGAGGGCAGAAGCAGCAGCTTTTGACTACCAAATGTTTGATTACCAAATTGTGACATTTTCCAGATTTAGGTTTTTGCTCTGGCAAAGTCTTACTGCAGGGATGAGTAAGCATTTTGGGTTTTGGTCTCAGGACTCTGCCCTTGTAACATCTTTGTTGATATGGAATTAATTTTCCACCTGAAATCATGATCCTCTGCCTTTATTGCATTATAATCCTCCCAAGAGCAACCATTTGTGATACTGTGGGCAGATTATGACTTCAAGTGAAGAATAAGCTTCAGCAAACAGAAGCAGATGAGCTCTTAAAGAGATAAAGATCCCATTTTCTTGCTATTAATAAACAACAAAAGTGAAAAAATATATAAACTACAAAGGAGAAGCACTGTCTATAAAGAGACTTTTTCTGGAAGTTGTGACTTTTTCATATTGAAACGTAATAATCAGTAAACCTTCAAGTATTTTGAGGTGCAGTTACTCAGTGAGACAGACCCACATACTTGAATCCCTATTTGGCATGCATTTCTAAGCACTTTTAGAGCTGCTTAGCTTCTACCAAATTCTTCTGTTACATAAACATGCTTTCCCAAAAAGTTTTATCCAGCTAATGGGGATGGGAGTATGGTGAGGGAGCAGCTGCACCACAGGATGTATATCCAGGCTTCAGCCAGTAGCCATCATCTGTAAATGAATCATAATGCATTTGATGTGTAGAAATCACTTCTGAATTCTGAACTCGGAATAGATTTGCTGGGTATTTTGGTCTCCTAAAGAATATCTTCTTTTACTATGGAATAATCCCAGATGCACGCTAATATTTTTTGTGAAAGAAAATTCCCACAAGAAGTAAGCTCTGTAATAGCAGGCTGTCCGTGTTGAATTTTTCCCGTCATCCTGAATAGGCCTAGTATCATGTTGAATGATACGTTTTAAGCATGTGTTAGGATTTCACAGTGTAGAAAGAAAATGTGGCAATAAGTTTTCCCATTGCAATAGTGTGGCAGAGTATCTGTCTCACAGAGTTACATCTCTGAATGTTTAGAGGTCTTCCTAAACCCGCGCAGGTCTGCTGGCTTCAGTGGCTTCCATTATGCTACTTGTGTCAGCTGATACGGACAAGGTCCTGCTTCAATTAAGATACAGGGAGTTGAAGTCTGGCCATACCTGTAGTCTGAATGACTATTGCTTCAGTAGAATAGGAGGCATGAGAAAAAAGGGTTCAGGAACCTTTGGCCATATCTTTTCATCCTATGTATTTTGTAGCCGTGATGCGCCACGTACATGAACTCCCCAGGTGGACTAAGCAGAGTTGGGCTCTATTACTGTCCCTCCTATCCAGTGTTCAGGAGTAGAAGGTTGTTACCTGAAAGTTACTTCACCTTTGCACTTCAACCTTTTCACATCATCTGTTGCATGCAAATGTCTATCTGTAGTAATTATTAGCATGTGTATGTAAATACATGTTTGTGTGTTTTGGCTATTTAGGAGTCTCTTTACTTAATGGAGCACACCTTTAAATAATGAAAATAGCTGCATGTCTCTCAGAGTGTCCAGAACAGACTGCATTCTCTCCCCTTGCAGTTTCATGAACGTTACAGGAGTAAATCCAGTTTAGTCAGAGCCATACATCTGAATTTTGATTGCTTCAATTTACCAATGTAACAACATTTTAGCATAACCTTTTTGTGCTGATTTCCCAATTAAAACAAAACATAAAAAAAAGCCAAAAGAAAACACAAAAAAACCCAAAAGCTAAGAGTAGGGTGAAAAAAGAACAGCAGGTTTATATGGAAATGTATTGCTCCCACTAGTTTTGAGCTGGCAAGAACTCAGGGTATTTAGATTCATAGCATACATTTCTGCAGTTTTAGCTAAAATCTCCCCTGGTAGAAGCTTGCTTCTTTATATGGATGAGCCATTTCTGGGTGCTGGGTTTGTGGCATAAGGACTTCAGCAGACATATGGCAGTGTTCAAAGCCAGGTTGGATGGAGACTTGGGTGAGAGGGTTTAATGTGTGGTGTCCCTGCCCATGGCAGGGGGGTTGGAACTAGATGATCTTAAAGTCCTTTCCAACCCTAACTATTCTATGATTCTATGATTTTATTAGAAAAATAAAAGAAGGTAGAAAATTAGGAATTGTTGCATCTATTCTTGCTTTTGAAAGGGAGTA
This sequence comes from Pezoporus occidentalis, assembly GCF_034315485.1. NCBI lineage: Eukaryota > Metazoa > Chordata > Aves > Psittaciformes > Psittacidae > Pezoporus > Pezoporus occidentalis. The sequence continues at coordinate 1,726,840 of NW_026914829.1, forward strand.
GAGTCCTTAAACTGCAGACTGTCATGAAGGACATAGATTTGGCTCACTTATTCTGAAGGCTAATGTGACTAAGTGAATGAAGTTCTTATTTACAACCTGGCCAAATTTGATATCAGCTAACATTTTATCCAGTACAAATGACGCATGGCAGGCTGGTGCATGCTCATGAGGGGGACTCAGTGAAATGAGAGAATGCTCCTTGTAAATGCTCTGCAGGTAGCAATAGCGGGCTAGCATTATACATGTTGCCATTAAAGGAATTAAATTCTGTAGGGCTATGAGACATTCTGGATTATGAGATTTTCACTGCAAGCCTCTAAAAAGCATTTGTGAAGGGCAGCTTTTCCTGAGTTTATTAATTTGGCCAAATATACATGTATATCTCAGATGGCAGAGAAGGGCAGCATTCTGTCTTAATTATTTATTCCAAATGGTAAAGTCTCCCTTCATATCTAGCAGCATTAGAACTCTTAACAAGAACCATTAGTCATCATTAAGTGTTGCCAGCTACCAATTTTTCTCTGGTTTCATTCTCAGGAAAAAATGCACCTTTTCCAGCTCATGCTCCCTAAAACAATTTCTCTTGAGGCCAAGAATTAACCTGGAAAATTTTAATTATAAATTTTTAATTAGAACTGTTTAGTAATAAATAACTAAAAGCATGAGTTTATAAAGAAAAGCAAACGAGTTACTCCTACTATCTGTGTCAATAACACATATAATTGAGAAACAGAAAACAAATGTGATATTAATGGCACTTGGCAACATCTCTTTATTGTTACGTGCAGTTTGTATAGATAGTATATTAATTTAGGATGAGCATGCTTGTAACTTAAGTTGTTATTACCATCCTATGTGATTTTTCTGTTGTTACACAGCTTCATTCTGGGAGATGTTAAACACAATGATTGCTTTTTCTGTTACAGGGCTTTAGGTCAAGTCCTCGTCATGCTAGAAGACGTGTAGCACCTCGCCTTGAGGAAACACAACCCATAGTGGAAGCTCATCACCTAAGTGAGCAGGAAACTTCTGTAAGAAAAAGAAAAATCAAGAAAAGCAGCCGAGTTCAGCCAGAATTTTATCATTCTGTTCAAGTTACCCCGACTCGAAAACCTGTAAGTATTCTACCCTGAGGGATAAACAGCACTCAAAGAGTATAATAGAGGCATGTAATATAATTCTAACTTTTTGGCCATCCATATTCTCTTCCTCAATTTATAAAACTTTTCAGTTCTCATGTTCAGTGAATCTATATATAAATTTGTTAGTCTGTATTTAATGCTGACGCATAACTGTAAAAATAATCTACTTCTGAAGAAGGGTTTTTGAATTTTGGTTTTTGTCTAATATTCAGTCTTTATTCAATATTCCTATAAGATACTTAACCTGATAGTCTTATAGGGACGTGACTTAACAGGTTTTTATAGTACATGTGCACGTTACTGAAATTCCTCACTCAGATTTATCAGATATTCTATGTACTGAACCAAATTGATATTAAAACTCATTACTAGATACAATTTTGAGGTCTCTTCTACTTTATACAGTATTTATGATCTTTCTGCTTAACAAAGCTTGTATCAAGTCTCATCATTCTTTGCTCCTCAGCTTGATCGACACATAGAATCATAGAATAGTTAGGGTTGGAAAGGACCTTAAGATCATCTAGTTCCAACCCCCCTGCCGTGGGCAGAGACACCTTACACTAAATCATATCACCCAAGGCCTCGTCCAGCCTTGTCAACACTGCCAGGGATGGAGCATCACAACCTCCCTGGACAACCTATTCCAGTGCCTCACCATCCTAACAGGGAAGAATTTCCTTCTTATATCCAACCTAAACTTCCCCTGTTTAAGTTTTAACCCATTACCCCTTGTCCTATCACTACAGTCTCTAATGAAGAGTTCCTCCCCAGCATCCCTGTAGGCCCCCTTCAGATACTGGAAGGCTGCTATGAGGTCTCCACGCAGCCTTCTCTTCTCCAGGCTGAACAGCCCCAACTTCCTCAGCCTATCTTCATCCGAGAGGTGCTCCAGTCCCCTGATCATCCTCGTGGCCCTCCTCTGGACTTGTTCCAACAGTTCCATGTCCTTTTTATGTTGACACCAGAACTGCACACAGTACTCCAGGTGAGGTCTCACGAGAGCAGAGTAGAGGGGCAGGATCACCTCCTTCAACCTGCTGGTCACGCTCCTTTTGATGCAGCCCAGGATACGGTTGGCTTTCTGGGCTGCAAGCGCACACTGCCAGCCCATGTTCATTTTCTCATCAACCAACACCCCAAGTCCTTCTCTGCAGGGCTGCTCTGAATCTCTTCTCTGCCCAACCTGTAGCTGTGCCTGGGATTGCTCCGACCCAGGTGTAGGACCTTGCACTTGGCATGGTTAAACTTCATGAGGTTGGCATCAGCCCACCTCACAAGCGTGTCAAGGTCCCTCTGGATGCCATTCCTTCCCTTCAGTATATCAACCGAACCACACAGCTTGGTCTGTTCTTTTAATATTGATAACCTACTTTTAGTGAGGAAATATGACAATTCATTGAAACAGTTCATAACGTAAATGTGTGTAAGGATCCTTCCTGCAGGTACACTGCGTTTCTCCTTTTAGAGAGCTCATTGCTCCTTTTAGAAAGCTCATTGCTTTGATATATTTGCTGACTAACTTATCTGTGCCAATGTTGAGGGGCTTGAACTACTTCTATGAAGCCAGTATTAATAAAAATGTAACGACTGAGCATACCCTAAAAAAGACTATCTTGAGGTTGCTCCAACCTGACTGAACCTTCCTAGATTTGTATCAGTTAACACCAAGAATTATCAGTGAGCGCTGGAGCTGGTTTGAGAAAGAGCATTCCTTAATGGAAATATGTGCCTGAGAGAGCAAAACACTTGTGCAAAGAAAGAGCTGCCAACAACTGCCAGAATTTTTACCTTTTAGCAGACACATTTTGTTTCTCTGCTTTCACTTCACCATGCTGCAATTTCCTCTGGTCTCTCGTGCTTCTACTTAGTTTTTATTTTACTCTGCTTATGTTTATGCTGTTTACGGTTTAATTTCCTCTGGTGGATTTCTCTTCTGCTATTTTTAAAGGATCTGTTCTTCCTTTCTTATCAACCATCTCTCTTTCACTCCCATCCTATCTTGCTCTCTTAGACTACTTTGTCTAACTCTGTTATTCTTACTAGGTCTCCTTTCACCAGGCTGTCCACTATTCATCACTTGCTTCTGGTTCTTTTCCCCCTTTGTTGTCCTTCCTTCATCTCTTCCATCATTTCCTCTATGCCTTTCTATCCCATTCTTGTTTTTTGGATTCCCTTTTTTGTTTGATCGTTCTTAACTTTTTTCCATGGTAAGCCTATGCTGAACGTAAGCCTGTCTGTAATTGCTGAGGCTATTACCAACTGCCACTTTTTACTAACATGGGCAAAAGAGCATCAGTGGTGCTGAGCTGAAGAGCTAAACCTGTGGAAATGGTGTAAACAGCAAAACAGGCGTTGAAGAATGGATTAGTGAAGCTAAGAAAACCCTGCTTTTCCCAGAAGTCAGTAACATGTCAGGGACTTCAGGACCAGCAAAGAAAAAAAAGTATAAGAATAGAACATGTGCAGTGTTACTACATAACTTCACTTTCCTATAATTTCATGGGTCTATGCTGTGTCTGACAAGACCTAACACTAAAACAACAATAAATCCCTGATTCAGAGAAAACTTGTCCAAGTGCTGTTGCCATTATGTCATTATCTTTTGGCAGTATATCTTTTATGCAACCAGATAAGGTTCTTTTGATAGCTTTTTATTCTACAGCCTCAATGAGCTCACATTTCCACAAAAAAAGAATAAATCATTATCTGTCTTAGATTACAGAAAACATAAGTCACCAATTCATTTCTCATGGACATTGTAAGTTATTCTGAATATATTATTAATGCCGTGGTGACAGGGTGAATAAGACTTATGCCATGACAAATGACTGCAGCTTTGTGAAGCTCCACACAGTCACAGTGTCATCCATCCTGCAGCTTGTTGCAACTTCATTCCATGTAGTCCCAATGTCTCAAAGATGAGAGGCTTCTGGCCTCTATCTTTGTTCAGTTTTATGATTCAGTGCTAGAAATGTTCGTTAAGCTGCATAATTTCTTTCCATTATTTTTCCCTGTTATTCCTAACTCTGCCCATTTGAACCACTTCAAATAAATCATCTGTTGTCTTGATGTTTACACTATGGAAATATCTGTAGGCAGCTATGGCCATGTCCTGCTTAGTCATCACATGAAAAAAATATGTATCATATCTGCTAACTAGGAGACTTAATTTCTCCTCATAAAACAGTCCTCCTCTGATCATTCTTGTTGCTTTTTTCCTACTTGTGCTTCTTTGTCCCTATTTTCTGACAAGAGGGAACAGTATTTCCAAAGTAACTATAAACCAGCCTTATGGAAAGGGTTTTCTTTGCTCCAGGAAATTGAGAAATCACTCTGAAAATATGTTAGCCTGTTTTGTTGCTGTACAAGCTACATACTCAAAGACATTTCAGATATCTCATTAAAAGTCTTAATGGATGTCTAGACTTTCTTATTCCTGCTAATTTAGTTTATTTGTATTTGGCTGATTTTGTTGTGTCTAAATCTTGTTTTGCAGTTTCCTAGCCATGGCTATAATTATCTGATCTGCTTGGATTATTTCTCACTTCCTGCATAGCAACCTGAGAACTTTCCAGTATTGTCCCTGATCTTGTCAGATTTAAATTAAGTGCAATTGTGTGTATTGGAGTAATCCTTCTGAACACAATAATTGCTCTACTTGAAAATCTACATGAGCAGATGTTTGCGGAAATAGAACATCAGTTTTCTCTGAAAATTTTATTATTGCTTTACACCTTCTAGGTCATAAATGAGGACATTAGATACATTTTGTCCTAATACTGGTCCTTACCAGACAGGTAACAGGTACATAGCTATTTTCACCTTATTTTATTCACCATACTGCAGTGCAACATCCAACATAATGGTGTGTAACTTACCCCTTTTATGGCATATTGTTATATCTTGCACCCTGTAGGTCACCCTGTTATTGGTGGCTGTATTATTTGTGCTGACGTTCTCTAAAGGTTGACAGCTTTACATCAGCTTCACTCCAAAGAGAGTATAGAAGTGTGCTTTGAATTTTTGAACACAGTGGAGAGCTCTTGAGGAGAAACAGAACTGTGTTCTTTAACTTAGCATGACTTCATGCAAGTCAAAGGAGTGTTATGTACCACTCCTTTCAACAGTCAGGTAGCTGATTCTGTATGGGTAGTTAAATTTCCCAAAGGTGTGAAAGGATGTGCAAAAGTCTCTTAGTGTGAGCTTGCTGCTGCCTAGCAGTACTTCTCCAGGGCAAATTTTAAACTGGTGGTTTTGTTTACAAGCATTTTGCAGATATTATCTGTATTTTAAATAGTGGTCTGCTCTGAAGCAAAACTATAAAACTCTGCATGTTATTAACAGGTTTCTTTCCTGTGCTGTCCTGGAACCAAGAGATGGCCTTGAGTTTATGTAAACATATCTGTCTCCTGAGCTGTGGGGTCAGTCAGACATACAGTTCTACCAGACTATAAATTTCACCTGTATGTCTAAATACAGAGATGAAAAGAGATGCTGTCAGAGCAGTGTCTTTTGACATCTCAATTGTTAACCAGTTTGAAGGGCTCCTAGATTGCCTGAATTATGCAGCCACAGAGAATTATTTCAAATCATGAGTTGCAGTACCAAAATTTGCACTTGGTTTGTCTTAACAGGATCACTGTAAGACATGCAGCAGATGAGATTACAGAGATTGGGGCATAAATATACCTTGTTCCTTCACTTTGCAATGTGGAATCCCTGTTTCTACTCAAAAGCCTTGTACTTCGCACATCCAAACTTACTGGTCTATTTTGCCCCAGCACTGCAGTGACAGCATATTTTGAGATGATTATGTACTGAGTAGTGTAAAAAACAAAAAATGCATCTCTGAAGTAATCTACAAAGAATAAACTGACAAATAGTGATTTCAGAAGCACTGCTTCTGTAGGTATCCCTCCATGTCTCCTAATGAACCTGTTCATAATTATTTAAAGACTGCCCTTTGCTGAAGCAATGTAGCTCCTTCGGGGTGGGTGCAGCATTGCTACAAGTCACTACAAGGGAACAGAAAGGAAGGTCAGGTGTCTGGGAGGACACATGTAAAAAATCTACTGATGTGAGCTGATTTGTTTGGTTCCACTGAGACCACTGCCATGGGCGAAGTGAAGCTTGCAATGCAAGCTTGAAGCAGAGTTTATCAGTTTCTAATGCATGTGAAACCTAAGTTGTCCTATCCATGGTCTTGTTCAGCTATCCTAGTTTTTTGCTTGTATGCGTTTAAGCCTGAAAATTAATGAGAAAAGCAATTGCGCAAGAAAAACCACTTAGGTTTTCTTTAAACACCTGATACCAAATCATTTATAGAAGTCCGGATATTAGCTGACACTTAGCTTACTAGAGATAAAATTGTTCATACAGATGAAGTTGTTCTAGGGGGCTTTTCTGGAGTTTTTGGTATGTCTCCTTAAATAATTGCAATTTCATTTTGTTAATTTCCATTTTTTCTTAGTCTGATGTTATTTACTAGTTTTCCAACGCCATGATGTACTTTACATGCTATTTGAAGGACCCAATACAGGTGACATAAAAAAAATTAGTTATCAACCTGCACAAGACTTGGTTAATTCTAACTATTAGCTACTTAATCCATAGACTGCATTCATAGCTTCTTTCTTTAGAGACACCTGCTTGTGTTGATTAGTCTCCTGTGAATCACATTTAGAAGCAAGTATGGCGAAATATTATCATATCATTTTTTGCCTTCAACAACGTTATTAATATTGATATTTTCAAAATGTGTGATGAAGCTGTGAGCTACCAGACTCTATGCATATGTGCATACGCACAGGTGTGTGTGCATCCTCTGTCAGAGAAGAATGGTCACAGCCATGATGAAGAAATGCAGGGAACACACGAATTAATACAATAAAGGGAAAAAAGGACTGCAGTTTTTGTTTCAAGACTGTTATGGTTTAACCTGGCAGGCAGCTCCCCCCCCCCAAGCAGTGGGATGGGTTAGAGAATCAGAAAAAGGGTAAAACTCATGGTTTGAGATAAAGACAGCTTAACAGGACAGAAAAGGAAAATAATAATAAAAGAATATATAAAACAAGTGATGCACATTGCAATTGCTCACCACCCGCTGACTGATGCCCAGCCTGTCCCTGAGCAGCAAGCCCCCCAGCCTACTCCCCCCAGTTTTACTGTTCAGCATAACATCATACAGTTTGGAATATTCCCTGGGTCAGCTGGGATCAGCTGTCCTGGCTATATGCCCTCCCAGCTTCTTGTACACCCCCAGCCTCCTCACTGGCAGGGCAGCATGAGAAACTGGAAAGTCCTTCACCAAGTGTAAGCCCTGCTCAGCAGCAACTAAAACATCAGTGTGTTATCAACACTATTCTCATCTTAAATCCAAAACACAGCACTGCACCAGCTACTAGGAAGAAAACTCTATCCCAGCTGAAACCAGGACAAAGACCTAAAGGATATTTAATGGGCATTTTGAGTAGCTCAAGAGAGTTTATTAGGTGATTGATTTGTAAAGTTTTTTAACAAGATTTAAACATCTAGCTATGTTAAATATTTAAAATACCTTACAGAACCTATTTTAGGTGTGTAGGTTAGTTGCAGATATGACTATAAATGTTAAATCTAGTCATCTTTGAAATAAAGAGAAAGCCTTCAGTGGTCATTAGGCGGACTTCAAAGGTACCTCTTCTCTTTCCAAGCATACACACACCTACCAAGAGACTGTTTACATCTCTTTCTTGGACTGTTGTGTTTAATTACTTTTCTGATAGCAAATAACTCCTCCCTGATAAATTCTTCATAAACAGTTGTGCACAAAGACTTCATTTTCCCACTGCTCTGTGAGCTTCTGTGACCTCCTCCCTTGCTGCCTGCTCCTCATTTCCTCAGGGCTGCTTTTCCCTCTCCACCCTGCAGCTCATCTATTGCACTGTAGCAATTGCCAGTTTCTTCCACTCCTCCTGCCCAGCTCCTCCCAGGCAGTTTAGACTTTTGAAGGGATTTCTTAAAGGTGTATTGCTATGAGTTGCACTACAGATGTATTTACAACTTTAAACCCGCTGTTTGTTAAAACATGATGGTAACATTTAAAGAATTAGATATGGAATTTTAAATTGTCTTTTTTGTGATTTTTTTTTCCTATGGATGAGTTACTACAGCTATTTAGCATAGCGCAAAAGAAACAGTTATTTGCAGTAGTGCAAATAATTACTGATGACACATCTATGTAAAAATACATAGAGATAAGCATAGCAGTAACAGTGCAACTCCCCATACAGAGCACCTTGACTGACTTCACTGCTAGCTCTTATTTGGAGAATTAAGGTAATCTGAATTAATTGTGCCCTGTTGTGGCAGATTATGCTTGTTTTGAGTATATTTACTTAGGTTTATGCTTGTGTGGTTGAAAATAGCATTTTCTATACACAGTTTCAAAGCATCCTACACTTGCAGGCAAAGCCCTCTAACATAGGTTTTGTCTTGATAGGTAAGCTGATTCCATACAATTTTTGTCTGTATCAGTTTTTATTCCTGTGGGAAGTGCTTATTTACTGAAAATGGGATGAGAGCTTAAACCGGCCTGGCTATGTTTGATCTAAAGTGTTGAAAGAGAGTCAAAGTGCACCCTTGGTCCTTGGAGCTGAAATTAAGTTGCTACTAAATTAGAATTGAATATTCCTCAACTGTTATATCGGAAAAATAGAGTTGTAAAGCCCTGGCTTGAAAAATGTCTAATAGCTTTTTTTCCCACTGTTATTTTGGCATGATTTGCATTAACTGGGGTTTTGTGTTCACTGTAAAATAATATTACATGTATGCAGTGCAGCGTCACTGGGAAATTATTTTTAGCTGTTTGGAATTTTTCCTTTTTAAATCCCAGTGACCCTTCTTAGGAAGTAATAACATAAACCAAAGCAGCCAAACTGTGCTAGCATGAAAACATATTTTATGCAAGTGATCATAAATAGTAATTCTGTATGGCAGTTGAAGGCAGAGTAAAAACAAATATTAATCAGCTCTGATTTTGTTACAGTGGTGGTGTTTGCTGAACTTAAAATGACCAGTAATTGTCTCACAGATGCATAGTAATTATAGAATCTAAATGCAGATGTTTCCTTTTCCTTCACTGCCACAGGAGTCACTCTTCAGATTTGTATTGTGTCACATCCTACTGTGGCACATAAACAGTACATATTTATATAGCAAGGGACTCCCTTATCCATTTGTATTTATAGATAATGCTATACATGGGTGTTATGTTAAAAGAATAGTTTGGCAAAGGCAAGTATTCGAATGTAAGGAAGCTCTGGAATTGAGGTTACAGGTGCGGCTTTAATTCAGTCAATTATGCAAATGCGCTGTCATACAGAATTTAACTTTATGGTAGCGTGCGGGTTTTTCACAGGATGTACTCTGTATTCATCATAGGATGGAAGTGCTCTTAGGATGACTCTGATGTGTAGGAGTTCTGCTGCAGAAGTTGTAAAGCGTGTAAATGAATAAAACAAGATTGCAGGGAGAGGATCTCTCATTTCTTTAAAAAGCAGTGAGTGCTGCCTTGCAGATTGAAGGATGCGCACAAGGCCACTGTTAATGTGCTGAACAACTGGCTTAAAACATTTTTGTATTCCTGTTTCTAAGTTCCTGACTCAAAGCATGTAGTTGGGTTTATAAAAGTTCTCAAGCTGCTACTCACCACTGAGCTCCTTGTGTGCTGTGGTCTGAGAAGTACTGATATGCAATTCCAATAACTCATAAAATTGGATCCCTGACATCTCAATTTGACCTAGGTTACAAAATTGACTTCCTGGTTTCAGTTTGCACCCTGTGTAATGGGAAAGATCATTAGTATTTGTGAAACAGTCAGATACTACTGTAGTAATAAGCACCACAAACCAGCCTGTGAAACAGTAATTTGTTCTTCACACCAGCATTTAAATAGCATGAAGTAAATTAAGTTCTGGAGCTGCCCATTGAACACAAAGTGATGACAAAGGATGACAAAACAAAATGCTGAACAACTGTTTACAGAGTGAATATCACTTAGCATTTGCACTAAATGAAAGCAAAATACTGGGGATGTAATAGTATACAATATTATCATTATGGCTGCATGATGATGTACAAACAAACAGGCTGAACTAAGGTTGCACAGTGAACCTTGAATCTTGGCTTTGGTAACATTTTAGTGCTTTACTTTGCAACCTTAAGGAAAGCATTTTAACAAGAACTTTGTGTTTAATTTCCTAGTGTTGTTAAAAAAAAAAAGTAAACTTTAAAACAAAGCTCCATTGTGTGGCTTATCAGCAGTTTTTGACACTAGAACTACAAGACAGAAAATTCTGCTATTACATTTCAGTGACGCTATCTGTATTCCTCCATATGACTCAGTACCACAGAGGAAGAGGTATTCTATTCTAGAGGAACTCTCAGCTAATGGCCAGAGTTGGAGTGAAATTTCCGTTTCCTACCAAGCTCCTGAGGGGGATGTGCTTTTGTGTGCTCATTCATCCCAAGCGTGGCTCTGTCTGCTGTCTCCTCCAGCCTGCTCCTGACCTGCCTCTGCCCCACCGCTGGCTCCATTATTCTTCCCACTCCTCACTCCTCTGATGGCCTTATCCTTTCTCCTCTTGCTTTGTCAGTCCTTATATCGTCCATGCCACAGCCTTGCATGACCCATCCCAGCCTCACCTGGTCAGTTATCTTGTTGCTCTGAGGCACTTGTTCAACCAGTCTCTTTGAATTCTCTGTCCCCCTGTGGCTTCTGGTTGCATACTCCCTAAGTACCTTCCTCAGCTCATGTCTCTCTTCTTAAAGACATTTTCCTCACACAGTTCCTACTCTCTTTATTCATCAGAGTACTTCATTCAAAGCCTTTTGCTGAGGCAATACCAGTTTCATGCCAGCATGTCATATCTTTAGCTCTCCCAGCACTGATGGTTGCTAGCCCCAGCAGTTACCTTACAATTCGTTTCTCCTCTAGTCTTTATCCACAGAGTCTGCTGCTTCCTTGAATACATTCCAGCTGCAGCTCCCATACTCTGCAAGACTCTGTGTTTGTCCCTCAGGCTGTTGGTGTTGGTCCTGGTGTATTTCTCCAGCCCTTTCCTCCAGTGCACCGGTTCCGGTGTTTGTCCTCTCTACATTCAAGCTTCTTCCTCTTGCTGGCTGAGCGAGTCACGGAGAGCATAAAAGAAAGTCTCCTGCCTGTCAGGTCTGGTGCCTGCCTTCCCCTGCTCTCCATGCTCTCGTATGCACTGCTATTAGCCTGCAACCACAGCAGGTAACCAGCAGACAGAAAGATTAGTTTTGCCTCCGTATCTCCAAGCTGGAAGGGTCCTGCTCAGCTCCTTGTTGGGGATGGTAGGTGTCCAGAGAGCAAAGGTAAGAGCTGAGAGGGTGGAATTCATTTGGTCAGTCTGTGGTGGCAGAGTATTGGTGCAGCAGCTGTAAGACCCTGGAGAGTCTTGAAAGGCTTTCTGTAGGGGGTGCCAATCTGCAGAGGTTGACCCCGAAGACATTTTAATTGATAAATTCAAACTTGTTTTAAAAAAAAAATAACAATCTGGTAAAATCATGTTGTTAGTCACCTGGGCCCTAGGAATAGTTAGATCAAACTATTTACCTTTGCAAAGAAGGATTGCTAGCAGATGAAGAGAGATTAAAAGTTGATTTGCTCTGCAAAACCAAGAAGGCTGAGAGGAGGTACCGTGCAGACTGTGAACACACCAGGGAAGCAAAAAAGTTATTCAGGAAAATGAATAATGCTGGTTGCAAGAAAACAAAAGACCAGGAATAAGTTTTGGGTGGCAACCAGAGGAGGAATACTTGTAACCAAGAGAGTAGTAGGTTCTGGAGCAGCTTTAGCTTTCTTGGCAGAGCAGTGAGATGAAACCCAGATTTTAAAAGGTTTACTTTGTACTTCCTGATGCCATATTTATGTCTCAAAGACTTATCACTCTGCAAACGTAGACAGATTTTTAACGCAGATGGCAAAAAGCTCATGTCTAGCTTAAAGGACATTCATATTTGAAGTATCCATCCCAAAAGCTAGAGTCTTCTCAAAAAAAATCACTGGGGTATTTTTTTAGTGTTGACAAATAACTACTGGATGTTTTCATCATCGTGCTCTCAGGCGTCTCAGTCAGCCTTTGACTAATATTTTTCAAGAAAATTCAACCTTACCGATATTGGTACAAATTGCAGGGAATATTTTCAACCAAACACGATAAAAGACAACTTAAAATGGATTTTGTAAGAGAAAAGAATGCGATAATTATTAACAGTATTACTAGTGTTGTGTAATTATAATAACTGTGCTTTCAAATAGTTAAATGCTGATTGATTGCTGGATCAAGTCTTGAAACTTTGTTTTAAAACATGGGATTGAAACCGTTTGAAAAGAACAAATTAATGTTTCGTTTTATAAGGAGGGAAACCTATCAGTCAGTTGTTACTAAAAGCAGAATATCAATACTACTGGTTTAGATGTACATTATGTCATTTAAAAAAATGTTCTTAGTCCTCCTTTTATTTTTTTTCTTGGAAACAATCTGTGCCTACCTGAGATTCAAAAGCTACTTAGAACTTCAGTTTGTTCCTTGCTGTCCAGCATATTTTCATACTCTGATACACCTTTTATGGCAGGAATAATTTGGTTTGCTATTAAAACATACATAACATAATGCAATCTACAATGAGAGGTTTAGAAGGCTGAGGGAAGTATTTGAAGATATATGATTTCTTATTCCAGACTCTTCCCCTGTTACATGGTTGGCCTTGAAGGCATAGTAAACAGATACCTCTGTGCCTTCCTCAAATCTTAGTTGTTTTGTCACATTATTCTCCTTTGTGTCTGGCAGACTGGGGGGATCTGAATGGATGCAAGATAGCTGCAATTAAAAATTAATACAAACCTTATTTTTAGGTAATGGGAAGGAGTTTGTTTGTTTGTTATATACAGCAGTTATCTAAGGTAGATGCATTTCTTTTACAGAAATTATTCACAATTTTGAGATCATGAAATCCTGACATTTTAGGTATTAGTATTTATGAAGCATTAATTTTGAAACAAAGATAATTATAACGGAAGTAACACTTATATGTTGCTGATGGTTTTAGCATTAAACTCAAATACCTGTTACCCATGCTGTAACTTCTCCCCAGATATTCAGAGCAGCTTTTCAAGAGCACTGATGGCTTGGGCACAACACAGCTAGTTTAAGCTGAATGTTACTTGGCCCCACTTACGTACAGTTCTTGGTTACACTGAATGAAGTATGCCTTGATTTTCAGTGTATTCATTTGAAAAACAAAAAACAACGAGCAGCTTTTCCTTGCAGAGCAACATACTTTCGATGCCTTATTTTGCTGTTACAATGGCTATCTTCCTTGGTGGAAGCTGCTGAGATCCATGTAGATTATCTCGACAGTATCTGATCCATCAGCTCATCTCACAGTTAGGGGGAGTTACAAATGTGCAGCATCTCTCAACTTTCTGCTCTTGAAAAAGATCACCCATAAATGAACAAAATTAAACAGAAACTCTACTTGTTGTAGCATAATATTCACTAATTTTTTTTATAGCTACTAGAAGATGGTATCACTTCCACCAATAAGTACTTGAAATTTGATGAAATTTGACTTGAAATTGATACATGAGCTACATGGTGGTTTCTGTTGCCTCCATTGCACATGTCTCATCCAGGGGCTGCTTCAATATTTTACCCAATTACTACTTAAAGCAGAATTTATAAGCAGTCATCGGAGCAGGGATCAGAATGAGGCACATGGTTCTCCCCAGAGAGAGCCTTGCGTGCTCTGATGCAGAGTGGTGTGTTCCCTCTTCCTCATTCCATACCAAGAAATCTTGAACTGTTATTTTTCTAAACCTGTACCACTTCCACAATTAGGAGGTTGTTGGCAGAATAGTCTCTAGGCTGGCTGATGGGAGATGAAGGTTTGTGCATAGGTTTCAAGCTTCTTAAGACAATAAGGACAAGGTAAACAGCTGCTTCACTTCTTTTAGGATTCAAGAGAAACCAGTGCTTTCAACTGTTATGAAAGGATGACTGAGGACCAATTTCAGGAGAAGGTTTGAGGGGTAGCCTCTGTCTCTGAAGAATGAGATGCTGCATCATCCTGGATGACCAGGGTTTTTTTTGACTACTTAGTTCTTACCAAAACCTCAGTTTTACATCATGTCAGTTTTAGACTTGCAAGTAGATGGTTATCCAGTAAACACAGTTTTGATGTTATAAAACTGTATTGCAATGAGCAAGTACATATGTGGATCTACCCTCTATCCATTTTAATTTCATGTCCTCAAATAACCTATTTCTTTCATGAAAGTTGGTTATTTTAGAGGTGGAGGAATGGTAGAGATTGACCTACCTAGCATCCAGAAAAGATCCCATTTCCTTTTGAAAGCCTATGAAAGGATCAGCATTTCCTTGTATGAATACAATTATGGGCTCAAAATGCATGTGACAGAATAAACACTGAATGCTTATTTCCATCTTCTCATACCCTTAAAAATAAAGAATGGAAAATCTCTCTACAGAGCAATAATTTGTCTTGATGTTTGAGAAGCCTACCAGTTCACAAAGGTAGTTTAACATAGGCTCAGACCCCGGATGCTCAGGAGTTCTGAATTTTGTGTATTTGCCTTCCAGCTTTCTGCTTGTTACTTTATAAATGATTGGCACAGAAGCATAAAAAATATTTATTTAATATGGCTGTTTCTCCATGGGTGGATTTTTGGTGGTATTCTTTTTTATTTTTTAAACTTAGCATTGTTGGTTTTACATTGTGCTCATTTATACTTTCATTTGTGTGTCTGCTTCAGATTTTGACCGTTTCTGACAACATGCAGTCCCAAGGGACTTGCATAGCCTGATTACATATGTTGGATGTTTTGTATTCTGCATTGCATTATCATCTAATCAGGGTAAAGTGGTAAAGATTTACTAATGGGAACATTCAGTTGCCCTAGATTTTATCTGAAATTTATTAAGTTATTGTACTTTAGAAGTTGATCCACTTTAATACCAGTCAATCTGGGATGTTAAAGGACAAAAATAGCCTGTTACAGTCAACTGGTATTCTAAAATATTCTAAATTAGGAGGAATCTTGTTGAAACACACTCAGCCCATAATTCAAACACTTCATTTCTGTTCATATTTATCCATTGCCTACAATAAACATAATGAAAAGAAAATGTATTTCAGGAATTCTGAGATAGTTTAGTTCAAGTGAGATATAAATAACTCATAACTAAACTGAAAATTAAGTTTCAGGCAATGTTGACTTGTACATCTCAACAGCTTCAAAAAAAAAAAGTGTGAAAGGACTCACTGCAGTGGAAAATCTTCTCAAAGATAAGATGTAAAAGTGCAAGATACTTCATTATATATATCATTAGATATGGCCAGCATAATCTCTGATGTGCCATAGAGTTGGGGAAGTTTTGCAATATGATGATAATTCAGTATCAGCCTCTCAGCAGCTTTTGCCAGCTGGACCGCTTGACCAAGTTTAAAACCTGACCTCTGCTAACGCTTTTGCTTCAAGGAATGACCGTGCAAAACCCACTGCTGTTCTTGAGGGCATCAGATCCTACACAGCAGTGGCTTATCTGATAACATGGTGTTGTGTGTTACCTTACATCTTTTTCCAGCTACACCGTCTTCCACCTAGTTTCCACCTGATCTTCTGTGGTGCTGCACCAACGACAGTCCTTCTTGCCCTGCTCGAAGGAAACTGTGCCTTGGTACTTGGCCAAATTCATCTCTTACAAGAAGTATAGTACATCTTTGAAATCATCCCCATTACTGGAAACCAGCTCGCTTTTACAGCACAGTAGCAAGTCCGTCCCTCAGGTGGCTCCTGCAAATCACCTGATTACAAAGAAAACTATAAGTACTGGCAGAAATTAGTTTTGCTCTCCTAAATGCTTCTCCTGAGTACTTTGCCTCCCCGGATACAGCAGTGAGGACTCTGTGTGCAGTTTGCACCCCCCTGTGGTACTGCCAGTGAAATGATGCATTAAATTTAATCCTGTAATTTGAATGCAGAGTAAACTCTGCTTAGATTTGCTTATGTATGACCAACAGGCTTCAGTGCCCAAGCTGCTATATGCATAACTGCTTTGCAAATACAACACTTCCCACTGGCCAACAATAGGGTTACACATAAGTTTTTAGGCTAATGAGCAGAAGGAATGCATAATCAGAGGCATAGAATAAGCAGCTACAGCATCTGGGCTGTGGCCTTATGGGCCTTCAAGCTAAAAAAGGTCAAGCCCTCACCCTTTCCGAGCCCCAGAGCAGGCTAAGTAAGGATGTATTTGATCAATATTTTAGTGGATATAAAAGGCACTTCACTCATGTAACCCAAAAAAGCGTTGGTATTATTAACAGTTATGTTTTTCACTTGCACACAGCAGTGTGCTTTATAGAACAAGAACAGAAGTTACTTACATGTTCTGATTTTAACAGAACATAACCATTTCTTTTTTTTTCACATGCTGCCCTAATTGGACAGGAGCCCTTTTTAGGATAGTACACATGTTCTGCATTATTTTGTATTTTTCGAACCCATTAATGTGCTGCTGTAATCATGGAATGCTTTTTGGGGACTTACAGTTGGAAACAAACCATCCAGTGGGATGAGTGGTAAGCATGTGAAGAGTGGCTGCCCAAAAGGAGAACAATCACAGACTTGTTTTCAAAGCTATTAATTTACTCAAGAGAAGTGGTTTTCAGTACGTTGTAAATGTCTCTGGAATAGCAAAGTTGAGATTCTTAAAAATACTTACTTTCTCATAGCTCTGCATACACATTACTCAGAAGCATCTCCACGCTGAATAAAAAAGTAGACTACAATTAAGTTAAAAGTTGACATTTCTTAGATGAGAGTTTGCTAGACTTTGCTCTTATGAAAAATTCCTTTCTGAACTTCCTACCCTGTTCTGAAAATGAGATAATGTGATTCCTGAAGAGTTAGTGAGCTAAAGTGGGTTTGTTCATTCATTTATTATTGCATGCATTAAGTAAAGCAGAAGATCAACTTAAAAGAAGATGGTGAGTTGTAATACACACAGATGCCAAAGGTTGCTCTACCATTGCCTGTTCAGTCTGATTTCTCAAAAATACGGTAGTGGGGTCTCCTCACATAGCTTAACTTCAGTACTGTAGCACAGCTAAACAGGACAGTCTTCTTTTCCCTAAAATTGACATCTCAGTAGAGAGTATGGAGGATATGTTCAGATGGAACCATCACAAAACAATGCTTTCAGTTTCTAAGTGCAGGAGGAACTATACAAATTGTTACTATAAAAAATAAGAATGGGCTATTATGGCCTCTTTTGAGAAAAGGAAATCCTCCTGGTTAAAAAATGTAGTGTACTTGCAAAGATTAATCAGAGAGCTGAGAGATCTTTCTTCAAAGCCTCAATAATAACTGCTCTTGCGCTTTGTGCATACATATTCCAAGCTGCTACATAAATACTAACTTAATGCCATAGCATCCTCACAACATCATGTCTGGGCTCTTTCTAATTTTCATATTATAGACTAGAAATGAAGACGATGAAGAAATTAGAAGGTAAAACCTGTCTCCATGGGTGTGATCTGAAGATATTGAGGGTTGCTGAGCAGGCAGTAGAAGATACAGGCCTAGAAGAGGATGTTCAGAGCTGGGATTAAAAGGAACACTTTCTCTTTCATGGCAAAAATCTGGAGCTAAGGATAGGCCACAAGAAACCTAATCCCTTACTAAGCACATCAGGGGACTTGTTAGCCCTACCTCGTACAGCAAAGTGCCCTCTGTGCCCTGCAGCAAGCTGTGCACTTCCAGTTCCCATCGGGAAGACACCTGTATGTGACCATGCTGCTTTTTGAGAGCTTACAGAGAGTTTTATCTTATTATATAAACTGGCAGCAAAATATTCCCGGCACTAGAACTAATTATGAAGGCAATCAGAGCTGGGATCAGACATCTCATATTTCTGTTTTTCTGCACTTAGCTCTTGCTCTCTCCACATCACAATTCAGCAAATGAGAATTCATTTAATTGGTTTGATATATACATTCCCTCCCCCTCTCCCCTTTCGAACTTCAGCATGAAGTACTGTAGAAGGAGAAAAGAGGATTGGGATAGAAGTGAAGAAGGTCAGGAGGAACAACCACTAATAAGACATCCCCTCTAATTTAGTGGGTTATTTAACTATATGTTATTAGCAGCTTTACACATAGCAAAGAGTGCATCATGTTGTTACACTAAGGTATGCAGGCTTTGAGTTTTAAAATGGGTAAAATACCCCCACCGTAATGATAGTGATTCACTTATCCACCTCATGTAAAAAGGTTCAGACAGCAACAATAAATTTTAAGTTTTATCAGATCTCAGTCACAGTACAAATTTCTTCTGTAAGTAGAGGTACATTTTAAACCCCTCAAAACCAACCAAACAAAAGGGCTATAAGAAAAGCCTAAGATAGTAGCTGTTTTAGCATAAAAAAGTCTGGAATCTAGATGGGCTGAATGAAGGCTGTCTCTGCCTAACAAAGCATACTACACCTCTCTAGGCTGAGAATAGGATACCCCTAAAAATTAACATCATACCTAGACCAGCACCAGGTTACACATTTAAAAGACTGTCACGATAGGTCCCACGTGAAGCCACAAATCAAACCCATCATTTCCTAGATGGGTTCCCTGGAGAAACCACAAATCTCTCTACTCAGAAATCCAGAATCATAGAATGGTTTGGGTTGGAAGGGGCTTTACAATATCATCTAGTTCCAACCTGCCATTAGACTAGGCTGCTCAAAGCCCTATCCAACCTGGCCTTGAACATTTCCAGGGTGGGGTATCCACAACTTCTCTGAGCAACCTGTCTCACCACCCCCAGAGTAAGAAATTTCTTCCTTATAGCTAATCTAAATCTCCCCTCTTTCAGTTTAAATCCATTCCCCTTTGTCCTGTCACTACAAGCCGTTGTGAAAAGTCCCTTGTAAAAAGCTTTCTTGTAGGCCCCCTTTAGGCACTGGAAGATGCTGTAAGGTCTCCTCTGAGCCTTCTCTTTACCAGGCTGAACAACCCAAGTCTCTCAGCCTGTCTCCAGAGATGCTCCAGTTCTCTGAGCATCTTCATGGCCCCCCTCTGGACTCTCTCTAGAAAATGCAGGGAAACGGCACCTTGCCCCCCATCGCGGCCTGTCAGCCCGTGTATAACACCGTATCCTAAATCCTCAACATAAAGTGTTACTGTTCTGACGTCTCCGTTTCCCACTTTACTCTAAACAAGCAAGCTAGAAATGGCTGTAGCCTAATCCCTGCACTGCATCAGTGCTTGTTTACGTTTCTGGAAGCACTCCTTTCTGGGGGGAGGGAGAGGGGAATTACTGGGAAGCCTGGAGATGGATACAGTCTATAAGACAGGATCGGGCGTTTGTTTGCCGAAGCTGCCTTGGCAAAGTGTGACCGAAAGCCGCCCGGTGTGCCCCGATACCCAAAGGGGCTGCCCTGAGCAATCATATCCCTCCCTCCCTCCCTGGCTGTGCCTGGGAGCGCGGGTGGGGGGGGTCCGCCGGGGCTGCCGGGGCGGTAGCACAGCTCCTGCTGCCCGGCACGGGATCCCGCGGGCCTGGGTCTTTCCCAGAGCCGGGTTTACACGACCTCTTTCAGCCACAGCTCGGTGACGACCGATCTTCCCCGTGTCCTGGCGGGGGAGCCAAACACTATGGATTTGCAGCCCGGAAGGTTGTTTTTTTTTCCTGGGTTGCTGCCGCCGCTTCTGGGTTTATTGTTGGGGCTCACTGGGAGGCTCATTCGCGAGCTGGTGGCCCGGCCGCGGGCCACGGCTGTGCTCGCACATCCTTCCAAATGCATTCCCACTAAAGACCGGCTGTTCTTTGGAGGACCGCCTCAGCGCTCCGCACACGCACCGCTTCTCCCTACACAAATTCACGGCGATGGTGAGCGGCGTCCCTCTCTCCTACCCTCCTTTTCCCGTGAGATGCTCTTCCACGCCACGCGGGGCGGGTACTCGCCGGTGCTACCCGGAGGCCCCTTGTCCCGAGCCGCTCCCCACGCACCACGTCTGTCTGTCTGTCTCCCCGTGCAGAGCTCCGGCAACGCGTCCTACCGATGCTCCATGTCGTCCTCCGCCGATTTCTCTGACGAGGAGGACTACAGCCAAAGGTCGGGGACGGTGTCGCCGGCGCCAGGAGACACGCTGCCCTGGAACCTGCCCAAACATGAGCGGTCCAAGCGGAAGATCCAGGGCGGCTCCGTGCTGGACCCCGCCGAGCGGGCCGTGCTGCGCATCGCCGGTAAGGCGCGGCCGGGGCTGGTGGGGTGGCGGGAAAGCAGACGGACCCCCAGTCCCTCTCCTGGGTGACCGCGGCCCCTGCGAGCGGTGACTAAGCTCTTCCCTGGGCCGCGTTTTCCGGCGGGGGGAACTGGTGCGTGTGGGAGAGTGCAGGTGCGCCCGTTCAACTTTGGGGAGAAAGGCATCGGCGGCGCGGGGATGCAGCCGCGGCCTTGGCCATCTCGCCCGCTGCCGGCACTTCGGCTGGGAGAACCGAGGGAGCTCCCCGCGGCCCCAGGTGGCCCCCTGGCGCCTGGCCGGACCGCCAGCAGTGCGGAGAGCGGTCGCTGCCGCCCCCAGGGGCCAGGCGCTGGTCTTTGTCCGTGCGGAGCCGTGGCTGCGTTCGGATGGGGAGGGGAGCACGGGCACCGGGACGGAGCCGCCCGGCATGCCGGGGACAGTGGCACAGCGACAAATGCTGTCGAAAATAGGGCGGAGGTCTGCTTCTCCCCGGCGAGAGCTGGAAAGGGCCTGTTAATGAATCTGAGGAAGACGCGGCGGTCCTCCGTCCTCCCGGGCACCGCTACTCCTCCCTTTTCCCCTCTTTTGTGTGTGCTTCCGTGGGTCCCTTCACGGGACTCTGATTTCCAGCGTAGTGCATCGTAAGGGCGCTACTAAGGGCAGTGGGGGACGCGGTGGCGGAAGGCGCTCTGCGCAGCCGAGTTCTCGCCCGCCGCAGAACGCAATCACAGGAGGGAGGATGCGGAGCCGGCTCGGCCCAGCACGGCCACCGCGGAGCTCGCCGCCGCCCTCCAGAGGCAGAGCGAGGGTGGGGGACCGCGGCCAGGGCAGGAGGGACCGCTCGGTGCGGACCCGGCTGCCGGGTCAGGGCCGGGAGGCGGCGGTGGGGCGCAGGCGCGATCGGGGGCTGGTGCGCGGCGGTGGCACCTGCGGCAGGGCCGGGACCCGCGCCCGGGACGCCCCGGTCGCACCCCCGCCCCGCCGCCGGGATAGCGGCAGCTCCCGCACCGGGCAGTGCTGGGGCTGCCCACAGGGTCCCTGCCCACAGGGTCCCTGCCCTCGACCCCCCGTGCCGCAGGGCTCCGGTGCCCCCCGCCGGCCCCGTCTGTGCCGCGGTAGTCGCGTCCCCGCCCCGGCTGCCGCCACCCTTCTCATCGTGGGGGAGGCCGGGCCAGAAACACTGGGCTGGGCGGTGCCGCAGGAGGTGCATCGGCGATGGGGATGGGGACGGGGACGGGGACGGGGACGAAGACGGAGCTGGTCCGCTGCGGCGGGGAGGCGGCAGTCGCCGCTGGGCTGGGGCCGCCCCGCTGCGCTCTCCGAGGGGCGGCTACCGAAACCCGAGCGTCCAGCGGGGGCGTTTCCTCGGCGGCTGATAGCGCCCTCCTCCCCGCCCGCCTCCCGCTAGCCCTGAGTGTTCTCTTGTGCTGTCCCCCAGGCTCCGGGTTGCCTGGAGCCACGCTGGGCAGCGGGTAGGGTGAGCCCCGGCCATGGCTGGCTATCTCTCACCCGGCGCGTATTTCTACGCTGAGGAGCAGGAGTACCTGCAAGCCTACGAAGATGTCTTGGAGAGATACAAAGGTAGGGCAACCCTCTCCACAGCGCGGCTGCCGCACCCGGCCAGGCTGCTGGTAGCCCCGCAGGCTACAGCGCGGCGGGGACAGGTGCGGTGTCCCCGCCATGAGGGGACGGGGATGGCCCCAGGTCCCGGCGGGCGAAACGGACGTCAGCGGGCGGTGGCTCTTCTGTCATAAGCGAAAGCACCGTCCCTGGGGCTCCGGAGGGCGAGACGCGCAACCCTGTGCTTAGAAGTCGTTTTTTTTCCCCAGTGAAATGCGGACACGGTGATACAAGTCTCGGTGTGCATTTGCGTTTAAAGCCTTTGCGTATTTTGACCTTTTTATTTTGTTTTTTCTTTGTGGGCGGGCAGAGCATGAGCATAGATCGTGTGGCTTTTCATCAGAAAATGAGGAAAAAGGCGTTTGTCACAGCAAAGATGCATACAGCTAAATTTATCTTGCTGGAAATGTAAATGACATGGCTAGAAATGTACCAAGAGATGGTTCGGGAGATATGATTCGTTACTGTTCGCAGTACATTTGCTAATATTAAATCTGAAAATGCTCATCAGAAGTGTTGTGGGTCTGATTTTAATTCAAGTGTGAAAGGGATGGAGTTAACTATTCCGATGGAGTCTTCATCCCAGAAATAGTTTTTACGGCATGTCACAGCATATGCTGACATTTGCAGTGCCGAGTCCTTTTGTAATGTTTGGGAAAGAGGTTAGATTTTTATATCTGGAATTTTTCAGCTGTTTGTTTCCAGTCAGTTCTAAAGAATTTGGTTAAATGGTTTCCCCTGATGGGAATGGGAGTGGCATAGTTGAAGACAGCTTGATTTGAAGGTACCAATAGCCGATTGTATTTAATCCAGGTTGTTAGTGGTACTAGTTTGAAAATTAAACCCTCTACAGATGGTTATTTTGACATGAGAACTTGTTAGGTCGGAGTCTACTTTATACCTGTGTCACTTGTGATTTCATGTGTCATTAATAGTGTTGACTAATGACTCCTTTGTGTCTGCTGCCCATTGTGTCAATGCAGCTATGGAGCATGTGCACTATTTTTGGACTGAAATGCATTAGTTCATTTCAGTTGAGAAAAAAAATATGGTTTGTAATAGATCCGTTTCAGAAGCACATCTTTATTCCATTCTCTCCTGTTAAGTCGATTTATATGTAGCTGAACTAATTTTTGCAAAATTTTAATGGAAGTAGACTGTGTGAGTATATGATATTGTGGTGGTAACATTGGTCCATTCACATGCTATTTTCAGTGACAGCCAAATCCTGAAATGATTTGGAAGGATCCAGTTTCTGTTGTCATAGGTCTTAGTGTCATATTTAGTATGCTTTGTTTTGCTGCTCAGTGTATACTGTATTCAGACATTGGGAGCAAAGGTAAAGATTTGGAGTTGTTTTAATTAAGATATACTGGAAACCTGGAAAACACATTTTTTAAAATGTGTTTCTAAGACAGTCATGATTTCCCATCCGAGTCCCAGTAGAATGACTTCACTACAGCAATTGTTGTTCTGATGACTTGCTATGGGAGCTGATCTAATCAGAAAAGAATTGCTACAATATAGGCTTTGAAGAGGGAGTGCCTTTTCTCTGGATTTGCCTGTTTTGTAAACACTGCTTTAAATCAAATGGAAACCACCCTGATTTTATACATTTTTAAGATAAGCTCCAGTCCATAATTTTAATTCAATATCCCCCCCCCCCCCCCCTTTTTTACAATTTGTAGAATGCTCTTGTATTCATTTAGGGCATTATCAGGGTGCCAAATTATCTATACCACAGCTGTTAAGTACTGTAACTAGCAGAGTCAGCTGTACAGAATACACTGCCTGTCTTGAAGGGCTGGGGATCGTATGATACCGCACCAGTAAGACGTTTTGGCCGATTGATTTAAGAAGAGAAAAAAATCAGCCCTTTTAAAATGTAGAAAAATGAAAATGTATTTCTTGCCCATTTCCGCAGCCAAAGTAGGCTGTGAATCTTGACGACCGTGCAATTCCAAGTACCTTGTTGCTTTAACAGCTGAAACCAGGGTATTTGTATGTCTCCAAATTCTGTCTGCTGACTGTGTCTGTGGCTGTGACAGTACATAATTAGGCAACTGTTTGCTAAATCTGAGATGGCACAAAAGAGCTGTTTGCTATGGGAGGAGAGTGGTGGTTTCTGATTCCTGGTCAGCTCAGTTGCTGGCTGTCATGGTGTTTTTTCTTGATTCATATAGTAATTTGTTGGCAGTACTTCTAAAGCAGTTTGGTGGAGGAAGAAAAAGTCATGTTATCTCGGATGATTGAAAAATCATGTTGAATCAAGCTACTTATTCACAGGGGAAAAAAATGGTTCTTTGTTCATAGCACCTTGAAGAATTCAAAGGCAAAGCCTTTATTGTGATAGTGGTGGTAAAATGTCTACTATATTTTATCTGAAATGTTTGATGTGTTTCACATCTTGTTTGCAACTGAATAGGAAGATGAGAAATTGTGCAAATATTTGTTAATAAGAGTAACAGTTCAAAAATTCTGCTTGATTTCTCTAGGGGGTTAAAAAGATCTATAAACATTAGTCTTGCTACTTTGTTATTTATCTCACCATTGCCTGGGGACAAAAATGAATAAAGTTGTTAGTGGCAGTCTTCTTGATAAGTAAGAAAATGTCCAGTGGTATTTAATATACATTTAATTTTTCAAATATTAAATTCCACCTCTCAGATGGCATAGGTATGCATTGTTCCATACAGATGTCATTTGAGTATTAAATATTTGAAGCTCACAATTTTAAGCATTAACTACAGTGCATTCATAACGTTTACTCAGGTATAAATCTGAAGTAATGCACCAAGATTCACGAGTTGCATATATGAGCCCTCTGAAATTGTATAGCTCATTCCAGGTAAAACCCGTTTGTATTTTCAGTTCAGGTGAGAAACCTTTATATAATATCAATTGCAACAACCTTCTTTTCCTGCAAGATTTTGAGCAATTACATAATAAAGCTGCCTCCCTTTGGCATCATTATTGCAATGGGCATGTCTGCTAATAGCTGCAGTATGGCTGTTTCTGGAAAAGAGCTAATTCTCAGAGTTAGTATTGAATAAATCACAGCTATTCAAGAACATTCTTACAGTCATGCAAGCTATCAAAGTTTAAAATACATAGGGTTAGCTGGGCCATGTAAGACCCTTTAGTGATGATTTTGGCTCTGTAGGAAACAGATATATTAGAAAATTCAGTTTGAGATGACTGTCCACAAAAAATACAGCCTTGCAGTTCAGGGACTTGACTAAATTGGTGTCAATGATAGGAAAGCTATCACGTAAAAGTTTTATTTGGATTGATGCATGATTATAGCCTGTGTCTATGTGAGAAGGAGGGGCAGGTCTGGGATTGGGGATAATGAAACTCAGATTGGGTTATTTAAACTTTCGTACATTCTGTTTCACTACTGGCATTTCTCTCTTGCTTTAAAAACACCTGTAGTACTACACATTCAGCTGGAGCATGGCAAACAGTTCTGTTTCCTTATTCTGAGAACAAAGATGCTGCAGATGGACAAGAGCTAGCAGGTCATGTGATGTATTTTGTTAGGGTTCAGAGGTACTGTAATTTGTTTTAATGATTGATTGAGGGTAGTATCAAGAAAACCTGTTCTGACATTGTTTGGGTACAGTTTTGGAATTAAGATAAAAAATAGATGCCTATCACCCAGCTCTTTGGAGCTGACTTCAGGAAGGAGCCATTTGCTCAGAAAGGTTTTTGTACATCTGAAAATGAAGCTGCTGCTGCATTTTAGGAATTTGGAGGCTCCTGAATGTGTTTGGTATCAGACTTAGTCCAGGGATACTCTTCTTCAGAGATGCCTTCATAGAGCAAAGATAGGAAGGAGCATGGCAGACGCTTCTGGCTCTGGAATTTGTGAATTTCTCAATTTCCTTATTTATGGTCTGAACTGAGGAGCCTGAACTTACAACATCTTTTCAGTTGTTGGTAGTTTCTAGCCTTAGAATTGATCACTTGCTTGCTCATGTAGGACAGTTGTTTTTTTTTCTCTCTGACTGATGGAGGGTACGTGTGGATTATCCAGCTGCAATGTCACCTAATCCTTTCTTTGCCACAATGCAAGTCTGCAGCACGGTGATGCTGTCATTTCCCCTCTTCCTAGCATGTTTCCTACAGCAGGTTAGCCTCCTGGGAGCAGAGGATTTTAGCCAACAAGAAGTACCTTCAGTTAGGCGTAGAAACGTAATGGCATTTGTGCTGCATGAAGTCAGACAAAATTAATGGACTCCTTGAGCCATTTAAAAATGTAAAACCTGCAGTTTTACTCTGTTTCAATGTTCCCTTCTCCTTTAAGCAGTAAGTTCTCACTTTCCAGTTACTTGGAGATGGGATTTTTTTTATTTTTTTTATTTTTGGGGGCGTGCATTTCATCCTAAATATGAACCAGATCATGCTGATTTGACTTGTGTGAGCACTTCACTTGAGCTAAGTTGAAGAGGTCTCAATTTTGTTGGAATAAAATAATGAGAACCTGAATGTTAACCAGTTCAGCAAGGTTTTGTCTGGGTAAAGGCCTCAAGATTTGGACAGCAGTTTTTGAAGCTGAGTTTGATGGTATACATAAACTGCAGTTCTGTCTCCATGGCTTTAAAAGGTACTTATTTGAATGACTAAGGCAGGCAGAATTTGGCCATTGATTCCAGTATCTTTGGTATGTGAATTAGGGCAGACATCAAAGGTCTGTTTCACTGCTTTTCTGGTACTTCCCAATTCCCATTGAGTCAGCAACATCTTTTAAATAGAGCTCACAGGAATATTCCATAATTCCTTTTTTATAGCCAAAACCACAAGGTTATGAAGTATGGGAGGTGGGAGGAATAAACTTCAGTCATCAATGTGTTTAAAAGGCTTGTTTTGGCTTAGTTTGTCTTCAGTTGAGGTGTTTCTAATTGTTTGCTGTGATCTGGTTTGCTGATCTCTTGTGATATTTTGCTTGAAACCAGATTATAAATTCTTTTTATTGTATTTATTTATTTTTTTTTCCTCTGCACTGCTCAAAACATGCCTGATCTGGGGAACTTCAGCATGTATTTGGACTTAAGCATTCTGTAAAATAAAAATAGGCTTATTCACATGCTTGAAGTTAAGTGCAAGTATTTATCAGTTCAGGCTTAAAAGAATAAAGTTCTGTAAATGTCAAATATGAATGCAGCTTATTGCTGCATGCCTGAAATGTTTCCCATAAAACATCATTAATGCAGTTTAATTTAACAAAGCCTTGATTTTCTGTAGTGGGTGCAAATATTCATGCACTGAATGCTTTCAGTCAGCCCAGCTTTCAAACAGGTGAAACAATGCTTACAAAGACACTTCAGTCTGTGGGTCAAATCCTGAAGGGCATGTTAATAGCCAGATCTTACAAGTTGATCTGTGTAGGCAGACTCCTGTGCTTTTGTGGGAATACACTGGCTCCAGAAATTCACCCACACAAGCCTCTTCCCAAGGCTGGGGCCTGAGTAATATCTCAGCCTTTAATAAGGCATAGTGCTGCTGAAATCAGTCATCCTTTAGGGTATTCTGATTTGGTCTTAGCTGCATTAAAACCAAGTTAGTGTGTTTATGGACTTAATTTCATTATACCTGGTGAATACTTAATTTTGGTGTGGAGTTTAACCTATCAACTTTTTGGATTTGTACATTTTAAAGCAGATAAATCTGTGAAAGGACGAAGATTCTAGGCAAATACATCCAGGGTTAAATTCTGCACATTGCAATTACACAATTAGTGTAACTATTTCTGTAAGACAAGGAGGATTATGCCTCTGATGGGCTTTTCAGTAGCATAGACCAAAATCTGCTCTTGATTATAGCCACATGGCCCTTTTGAACTTGGTTTTCTCTTAAATGTATTTTCACTGTTCAGTTTCATAGTTAATATGTGAAATTACAGTACTTAATAACATGTTCTCCAATGCATATAACTACAGATCAGCAATTAAGTGGGGTTCATATCCTAACTGTGCTGTAAAACTAAATTAGTTTGGCCTGAGATTCAGGTATCCAGCTATCTGACAGCTATGACACTTTGCACCACTTGGATCTAAAATTAGTAGAGCTCTTGTATACTGGCATTAGAGATGTGCATATGTTTTAGTTCATAACATGGGTAAAAGTCTAGCTCTTTATACATCTTTCAGAGGCATGTTTCAGGCAATGGGCTGATGAGGACATAGGCGAACAGAGAAGCCCCCTCAAGTCTTTTGCTGGATACTGAAATGGGTATCTTGTCATCCTGCTTGCAGACTTTTCTTCTGCCTGGTCAGGTTACAGTCTGGGTGTTCCTCATGTGACTAGGTCTCTTAGGCAGGATAGAAACAGCATTAGAAAGCCTGTGTGGTCATTCTGACAGACGATTTACACTAACAATGGTAATAAAGCATCCTGAGCAATGCTAGCAAAAGGGCTTTTTCAAAAGATGCTGTGGTTTTTACTCAAACAAAACTTCTGTTAATTTTGGTAGGAGTCAGGAACTTAGTTATTGACATTTATAAATATTTAATGCCTTTAATTACTTTGCCTTTAGATAAATTTTTAATGTAGAAATAAAGGGTTTACATTACATCCTAGAATTTGGGAAATGACTCCAGCATTTGTCTGGAGAAGCCACTGCTGTGTAGGCGTACATGATTTCTGGGAGTAAGGTAATGTTGCTAAGATAGTCCTGGTTTAGAGTAAGATATTTGCAGAAACACACAGAGCAGTTTGATTGCTAGCCCCCATGGCTTTCAATAGAAATTAGGTATTTCACTGCTGTTTGTGCTTCGGAAATTCTCTCACAGTGACTGTACATTGTCCAGATCCTAACCTGATCCTGGAAAACATATTATAATACCATGAATTACAGATCAGTTCTGCATATAAAACTTGGTTTTTGAAAGATTCTAAATATGAAATCTTACCAGGGGAAAATTCATCATGATTTTAGAAACCTGGTATCAGAATTTGAAAAGGACGTATCTCGAACATACTGACATTTTCTTGTATTGTAAAGGAAATGTTTTTTTTTCAGGCTTATGGCTTCTACCCTCGTCATTCAATTTTTAACAAAACAATTGCTGAGAAACATTTGTAATGGTTCTGGGAGGGCTTTTTGGTTTTCTTCTTTGCAGAAGTTTTTCTGATGCCCAGTTAACACTAAAGCTAAAGTGACATTTGGCTCAGGAAATCTTGAGAAAATATCTCAAGAACAGACACAGAGGAGCTACAGGAAGAAAGCCAAAGTTGATTAGGTCCCTTGATGAAATTACCTTACAATTTGACTGTGCTCAACAGGATACTTTTGCATTGTTGTGTTTCAATTTTTTAAAATAGAGCTCATGTTAATCAAGTCCATACGCTCCTTATGAGGCCAGATCTAGCCTACCTCTGAGAATATAAGCATAAACTCTGATTTTCTGCTTGTTGCTGTTGCGAATTGTATTAAATAAAATCAAGTTGATTCATGTAAGCAGTGTGTTTCTACCTAAATTGTACATTTATTACTGCTTTCTCATGGATATACATTTTCTTCATATCTTGTGTTGCACTGAATCCAGCCATCCAGCATACTGTTGATAGTGGGTTTACGGTAGCACTGAGCAGCTAATCTGTAGTTTGCAAGCATCAAACAGTCATAATCTAAGTTAGAGTCTAATTTATAAAGATGATATTAGTGCCCTAAAAACAATACATGTTTATGCCTCAATATTTTAATAGTCATACTGAGGCAGTTTTTGGCTTTGGGAACCACATAATACTCAAGAGAATTTAAAGAATTAAGTTTACACTTGGAGGGCATGTGTGTCTCCTCTGTAATTTGCAGTTTAATACCAAATGAAAGGATTTGATTAAGTAATTTTAGAAAGTGAAGGATCATCATCAATCCAGTAATGAGTGGTGTCCCTCAGGGCTCGGTGTTGGGACCGGTCTTGTTCAACACCTTTGTCAGTGACATGGACAGTGGGATTGAGTGCACCCTCAGCAAGTTTGCCGATGACACCAAGCTGTGTGGTTGGGTTGATACACTGGAGGGAAGGAATGCCATCCAGAGGGACCTTGACACGCTTGTAAGGTGGGCTGATGCCAACCTCATGAAGTTTAACCATGCCAAGTGCAGGGTCCTACACCTGGGTCGGAGCAATCCCAGGCACAGCTACAGGTTGGGCAGAGAAGAGATTCAGAGCAGCCCTGCAGAGAAAGACTTGGGGTGTTGATTGATGAGAAAATGAACATGAGCCAGCTTCAGTGTGTGCTCACAGCCCAGAAAGCCAACCGTATCCTGGGCCGCATCAAAAGGAGCGTGACCAGCAGGTCGAAGGAGGTGATCCTGCCCCTCTACTCTGCTCTTGTGAGACCTCACCTGGAGTATTGTGTGCAGTTCTGGTGTGTCAACATAAAAAGGACATGGAACTGTTGGAACAAGTCCAGAGGAGGGCCACGAGGATGATCAGGGGACTGGAGCACCTCCCGTATGAAGAGAGGCTGAGAAAGTTGGGGCTGTTCAGCCTGGAGAAGAGAAGGCTGTGTGGAGACCTCATAGCAGCCTTCCATATCTGAAGGGGAGCTATAGGGGTGCTGGGGATGAACTGTTCATTAGGGACTGTATTGATAGGACAAGGAGTAATGGGTTCCAACTTAAACAGGGAAGTTTAGATTGGGTATAAGGAGGAAGTTCTTTACTGTGAGGGTGGTGAGGCACTGGAATGGGTTGCCCAAGGAAGTTGTGAATGCTCCATCCCTGGTGGTCTTCAAGGCCAGGCTGGACAGAGCCTTGGGTAACATGGTTTAGTGTGAGGTGTCCCTGCCCATGGCAGGGGGGGTTGGAACTAGATGATCTTAAGGTCCTTTCCAAACCTAACTATTCTGTGATTCTATGATCTTTATTCTGAGCATGAAATGTATTTTGAATTTGATGCCTAGATTTATGTAGTCATTTCAGCGACCAAAACTGTGAATGGTCTGTTGGAGATTTAGATGTATGACTGAAATGTTGATGGGTCTTTGTACAAGTTGTGCTGGTTGTTGGATTTTTATTTCTTCTTTGTATTTCACCAACCAATACACTTTGAGTCTACCTACCTCTGATCTTCTGTCATTTGCCTTCTGGGCATACTTAGTCATGGAAGGTTACATGCCCTCTTCTGTTTTCCTAGTAAGAAATACCTCAAGAGCAGGGCAGGGAAGCTTTTTTGTTTTAAAAAAGCTTCTAAAATATCCAGTGTAACTCCTGTTACTCTGTCCTTGGTTCCCTGTTCTTCCTTCCTCTATCATTTTCAAGTTAAATTTTAGCTGTACATGGGATTCCTTGTGGGCCTGAATCTACAAAATGCAGGTGGAAGATTGGCTTGCTTTGAGGGGCTTCTTGTGGCACACACTTGCACACACCCTGTGCCAAGTCTGCAAAGAAGTGAATTGTATTTCTCCTCAGACTGGGCTCTTCCCACTCTAGGTGGAAAAGGAGAAGGAGATCTCGATTCAAGACTTCTGCCTGCCTGCTGCTGGAGCAGTGAGCACCCACGGAGCACTAGCTCTGTTCCTAGAAAGCAGCATGGGTTTTACTTTCTGAACTGTGATTGAAGCCATAGAGAAACCTTTGAGCTTTTCCTTACTATAATCAAATGTAAAAAAGTGTATGTGCGTGGAATGAGATTTCTCAGTCTGCATGCCCTTGTTCTGGTACCTGCCGTGAACCCGAGTTCCTAGGCTCAGGATAAAGCCTGACTGGGACTTGAGTCTCAGGTCATATGCTGGTGTCCTACTGTGAGAGTTTTTCAAGTGTAGTATTTAATCCCTCTCAGTGAAAGTACTGAGAGAAAGAAGAATCCCCAGGGGACAGACACTGACATGGTCACTTTGAAATGATTGCCCTTTTTTTGCTCTTGGTTTCAGCACTCAACTCTCACCTGGGCCTGTGAGCATGGCTGCTCAGGATGAGAGTCAGTATGGTCCTGTGCTTGTACTTCTGCTGCCAAATGCTCCCTCCCTTCTGGGTGCAACCAAGTTGGTTAATTATGCAGTGCACTAAGATGTCTTCTGTATTTTAGCAGCATAAGCCCCCAAGGTTTGTTTTCCATGTATTGGTTTAACTAATGACTCAGCTGATAAATAATTTTGAGTTGATTTATTTGCCTTTTTCCCCTTCTGAGTAAATAAAGAGGCCATCACTGTATTTATCTGAATGACTAGATGTTAATGCTGACAAATGGCTTAGCTGCTATGTGAGATAATGACATCTACTTGCAATTTGATTTTGTGGGTGTAGCAAATAAGTGAAAGAGAGTTCTAACATTTTTTGTCTTTTTTTTTTTTAATTTCAGTTAAAATGCTCTTAGTTCTGTATTTTGTGATCAAAAATCTCAGCTCCTGCAATCTCTTTACGTGTCTATCTGTGCCATAGTACTAAAGCATTTAATGACTGTACATGTACTTCAGTGCTCCTACTACTTCGTGAGACAAGACTGATTGTATGTGGTACCTTTGTTGCGTTACTGTTTTATGTTATAGGTCTGATATGTAATTAAGAATTCCTTTTCATATTTCATTTTTTGTTCTTTTAGATAATTCTAGAAAACCAGCTACATAAGGTTTCTTGATCTTTGTGCTGTTAGAAGGCAGTTTTCCACTGATGGTCTTGGTAGTTCAGAGATGCTCAGCTTCTGCTTTTCATTCCCAGTATTTTTTTCTTATTGTATTTCATTGTGTAATAATCTTTCCAGCTTTAATAGGTTGGGTTTTACATCTTAAAATTTTGGAGTTCTCCCAGTCTGAAAACATCTGTATGATCAGACAAGATCACATTTGTTTTTTTTACTGCCTTCTCCGATCTTTAATAAATGCAGAATGCATTGTTGATTTCTGTAAACCCACACCATTCTTCTCCTTGTACTGGAAGGCAGCCAAAATTCATTACTTAATTATTCTGTAAGAGGTTTTTCAGGATACAAAAGAGTTGCATAGTATATCCTAGGTGGTTTTGGTCAGGTTTTGGAAATGTATGTCAATTTTCCGTCCATTTACCTATATATATATATACACACACACATATACAGGTACACACACGCATTATATATAGATACAAACACCCATACCTGTATGTCTCCCCCTTCCCTCCTCCCCCCCCCCCTTTTTTTTTTTTAACTCAGTATACTGAGTCCAAACAGTTGTGGAGGAATTTGATTTGTTGTTTGATTTGGCATTATATTCTTATTATCTTTCCCAGCATTTTAGGGGTTTTGTTTTGATTTGCACTTTTCAGTTCCACTCCCAGTGAAACTAACCAGAACTGTATCAGTAATTTCTCAAGTTTCTTAATTTATTTCTTGCAAATGATCTGGAGAATGGTGATGTGTTTTAGTGTAGGTTTTTGTGAGCAGCGTTCTTCTCTGATACCTTAAGGTCTTTCTGAATTTATAGCAAGGTGACGGTAGCTGGTTTATGTAATCTGCTTGTTGATGTATTTAGGTTTCCTGTGCGCCTACATAATTTCTTCTTTGAGAGTCTTTCACGCGATGGAACGTGGTAATTTCTCTGTAAAACGAGGCTTTGGGGAAAAGAGCAACAGTTTGTTGTCTTAAAAGCTAGGTTCTTGCTCAGTAAAGAGTTTATTCAGATACTTAGCTCTTGCAATAGCGTGCCTAGTCTTGCTGCCTCCCTGATTCTGACCATCCATGAACATGTGCGTTGTCTGATTTGTAACAAAATTCTCTTTGATAGGTGCTATGTCTCTTGTATTATTTGTTATTCTGATTTTTCCAACCATTGCTTGGGTAGGGCTTCTATCTCACTAAGGGAAACATTTCTGGCATAGCAAACTTCTATAGCATGTGTCTATTTATTAGCATTGGGCATTTAGAATAGTAGCCTTCTGGTACTGAAGTAAATAATAAAACATGAATGGGGCGTGTGTGTATTGTTAATCTTAACATATACTCTTACATGTTTAAGTAGTGTTGCTTTAGTTTTAGTTTCTCCTTCTTCTGTGTGACTTACCTGTTATGCTTTATTTTATAATTATAAATCTTGGTTATTTTAAATAGTGATTTTGAAATCTAGCATCACTTACAACATTTGAAATCTTAACTTCAGTAAGGTTTTCAGCTGTTTGATGGCCTCATACTGATCTTCTAAAATACTTCTAAAACTTGAACAAGATGGCATCAGGGGTGCCTTCCTCATCGTTAATAACAAGTGATCCCCGATGCTGTCCAGCATATTGACAGTGTATTCCGTAATCCTGCAGATAAGTATCTGTTAAATTATATCTTGAGGCAGTTAATCAGCATAAATACTGAATGAAGAT
This sequence comes from Pezoporus occidentalis, assembly GCF_034315485.1. Lineage (NCBI taxonomy): Eukaryota > Metazoa > Chordata > Aves > Psittaciformes > Psittacidae > Pezoporus > Pezoporus occidentalis. The sequence goes on from NW_026914829.1 coordinate 1,761,226, forward strand.
TTCAAGACTTAACCTTTTAAAATTAGCAGTAATTTTTTTTCTTTCCCTGATTTGGAAGGCAGTAATGGCATTTTTATTAACTTCGGTAACTACATACTTGTGTTTCCCGGTTTGTCTTCTCTGTGCTGAACATTTCCTGATGGATACTGTTTACTGCTTTATGAAGAGTGGCATCCTTTATGATCTAACTGCTTCTTCCTACAAAGTTTGTAAACAGGAATTTTTGTGTGTCAGTTACTGCTGATATTTTTAGTATGACAACTGTTTTATCTGCAACCAGAGCTTTTTATCTCACCCATTGGCCCATTTTCACTTCTGACGTCAGGGTAAAGCTATTTCTATGATTTAATTGGTATCATAGTTGCTGTTCGTGTTGGTTTTGTCTGGGCCCTGAGGGCAGTAATGGTCCTCACTGTCCCTGCCTGGTCCCTCAGCTGCCCATGGCCCAGGACCCCACGCCAGCCGCTGTGGCTGTCAGCCCCTGTCCCAGCAATGCCACAGCAGGGCTGGTCTGCAGCTCCCCACAGCCCTGCCCTGCCCGGCCATGGGACCTGCTGAGCTTGGCCCATGCGTGAGCCTATGTCCTGGCCCAGCCTCAGCCTGGACAGCTCACCCAGGCACCTGAGCCTGGACACCTCAGCCAGAGCAGTGCTCAGTGCCTGGGGCTGCCACAGTGCCTCCAGCTGCCCTGCTCCTGGCTGGGGAAGTGGGATGGGCCCTGGCTGACAGGTTCTGCCCGGATGGACCCTCCACGGAAGGCCCTGCTGACCCCAGAAAGCTGCTGGCCTCTGTTGCACTTTGGCAGTTCCCTGCAGGTCCATCTTTTGCTTCACATAGTTTCTCTTGTTTAAATTGCCTTTCTACTACTAATTATTTTCTTTCTTTGTAATTTTGTCCGCTCTCCTGGCCTCACGATACGTGCATGGCAACTTTTCATTTTTTCGGGAGTGTGGTTTACACCATCTTGGCTTCCTGTGCCTTCTTGGTTGGCTGTGTTATATCATGTCCTGTGTGGTGTCAGCCATTCTAGTAATTACTGTGTAGCTGAAAAACTGCTGTGTGAAAATTATGCATTGTAATGGTGTGTTAAGATAGTGTTAATGATGCAGTTTCTGTGGGCATAAAATTAATTTGCTTATACAGCTTTGGTAAATCTTGATTGAAGCTTTCTGACAGGTATCTGCAGTGCCCTTTCTCAATTATGGATGTCTGTTTACTTGAGGGGAAGGAACCAAGCCTCTCCCTTCCCTGCATACTTTTGAACTTTTAATCAGAAAGGGGTATGGAACAGTTCAGTTTTTAGGGCTGATAAGTGATTTTATTACAGTTGGGCATAGTAATTGGCAACTGTCATGTCTGCTCAGGGAATCATTGCTGCAATAAGTAGCTTTTGTTACTCGTTGTTGCTGTGGGAATAGTTATGAAATGCCTGAAGAAACTCTTCAGTTGTTCTTGAAGTGTGATGGACTAAATACTGCTTAGTGTGGAGTTGGTGCTTTTTTGTTGTTTGCTGTGCACATTTATGAGTAGACTAAAATATGACACCTGTAAAAGACTTTGTTCAGGAGGTGAGGATCTCAGAAAGATGTTCAGAAAATCTTAGAAGAGGTAAAGAACTGAGGTAAAGACATTGCCTTAGTATGAGGACTTGACAGGAAGATCAAACGTGTGCTTGAAGGTAATGGCTTTTATTATTATTAGCAGGACTTAATTACTTCAGCCAGTGATGGAGGAGGAAGAGCTGTAGAACAAGTTCGTTGTTCAACTTAAAAGGTACTAAGAAGTAACTTTAACACGACAGTAAGGAGCTGGGAAGAGAGCTGTCTTAGGAGCTGGGAGACCTCATGCTTCATGTGTATGTATAACTAGTTGGAAAAATAATGAGGTAATGTTTGGAAAATACTATGATCCTTGGAAGAAAAGCTCTGCAATGTGTTGTTATGCTGATTTGATACCTACCATTCAGACCACCCAGTGTGTGGAAAACTCCTTTGTCCAGTGCAGCCAAGAAATGAAGGCTGAGAGGTGCTAAAGCCTTAATGCAAACTCAGTAATGTTTAGCAGAAAGGGTGTATGTAACAAGGCCACATAGAAGAGAAAGGGAAAATACAGTCTTAAGTCTTGCCTAAATTGGGATGTTCCATACAGCAGTCCAGGTTAGTTGCTTTCAACCACTGCCAACTTCTTTAGGCATCTGAATTTATGAGGAGTATCAGTGTTTGGCTTAAAAGGTCTTTGGATATTTGTGTCTTCTCAGAAATACTGAATTGCTGTCGTCTTCTGCCTAGGGTTCATTGTATGCCAAGGGTCAGACAGCAAACTGCCTGCATGTTTTCTTTGGGTTACTAACCAGGGAAACCTAATACAAAACTGAATGTTGCTTCTGTATGAATTTGCATGAGAATAACAGTGATTCGAGTATTTGTCTGAGAATTAGACATAATTTTAGCCCTCTCTGAGCTTGAAGAGTCTTGATTATCTGCAACCCAGAATGACACAAGTTTTCGGATGTTCAGTTAGGAATAGAATGTTCTTCTCGTAAGGCTGAGTTACTGTGTGAACTTGCAGGAGTAAGGAGGCTGAGAGGAAGGCAATTGTAGATTGGTGTGCGGAAAAGTGTAGGTTCTGGTCTTTGCCTTGCTTTTTGTTTGCTGATGTTTATATTCATAGAAAATTTGGAGAACAGGATGAAACACTGAGCTGAATTCCACTGCATGGTACGCTGCTACTTCCAGCCAAAGAAATTCCACTAACGTATTCAACATTGGTGACACATATAAAATGTGGAGCTGTCAACATCAAGAATACTAAAAGAGGTTGTGACACTGCCATTCGAGGGTGTAGATGTCTTCATCGAAAGTACTGATAATGTCCTCCACTCCGTTGAGAGCAGAGGATCCATGCAGTGATCTGTGATAGGAAACTATAAAAATTCCATCAGGATTAGGCTGTGGCAGGAAGCTGGAGCAGTTTTTATGAAAACAACAGTGAGGATTTGGAAGATACACGTCATTTCCCTTCTCCATAATACCTTCTCATCTGTTATCTGGATAAGAGGATGGAAGCTCGGAGGAACTTGTTAGGGGGCAGTGAGTGCTGGCTGCTTTGTGAGGGACTGGGATCCCAGTGTGATAACCAGGCTAGCAAAGACCCTGCCCATGGCCCCAGCCCCGCAGCCTCTGAGCAGGACAGGCCTGGGAGCAGTAGCCATATTCAGTCAGCATTTTGGATCCCTCAGGTGGGTTGGGCTGTGCCATGAGGCCTTAAGAGAGCTTCCAAGACTGACCAGTCTCCAGGAGTGCCATCACTGGTTTCCTTTCATCATGGGCTAATAGAACACCTTGGTGCTGAGTTTAATTGTACAGACTAAATCCCTCATTCGCTCCCCTCCTTACATATACAGTGTATTTTTTAATATCCTCTCCATAGAGTGGTTACTTCAATATTGTTACATGTTCCTTAAATAATGGGACAGAGATTGGTTTGCAGTGTTCTGAAGCCCAAAAGAGAAAAGTCTGTAGTTGTTCAGGTGGGTAGAAGATGCACTCATCCTGTCTCTGTGGCTTCTGGTGTGCTGCTTTGCCTGTCATGGTCTGATGTCCCACTGTAACATGGGGAGTGCTCCAGCCAGATCTGGAGTATCTGCAGCAGCTGCTGCAGCAGTTTACGTGGTTGTTAGCTGGTTAAGTACTCTGGATAAGAGCTGCTGGGTGTAGGCCTAGGATAGTTTAGTTTAGAGGAGGGGACTATCTGTTAGATGAGATTCTTTGTAGCATACTAGAGTTGTACAGTTGAAGGACGGAAGAGATTCTTGCAGGACCTTGCACAGTCTTACGCAGAGTTTGTTACTGACAGCCCTTGACTATTTGCTGGTTTAAAGCAATGTGTGGATCTTCTGTTTGCTTTGTTTTTTAATTACACTTCATCTTGCCACCCAGTGCAGATTTTCTGCATCTTGTGCTTGTCTCATAATACTAAAGCTTTTCTTAGCAGTCAAAAGTCTGTTGCTGCGAGGTCAGCTTGGGATCCAGCAATTTTGGAATCTGTGAATCTCCCCTCATGTGTCTGTGAATGTTGCCTTCATGACCTTATGCCAAGTCAAATATCACTTGAGCTATTTTTGATAGCTGCTATTTCAGCAACAAATTTCTACCTGAATCTCCAAGCAACAGCATTTCATGAGGACCGTGAAATTTCCCTGTGGTTCATTTCTGAATGATGGATTTTCATCTAAAGCTTCCCTTCTCCTTAGAACCACATTTAGCATAGAAGAAATAGAAAGAGGTTTAATGTTCCCAAGATGTTGTTTTCTTTTACTGACTATTTCTTCCTCTGTTTATTGTGGTATGTAGAAGTTAAGAAGGCACAGCTGTCTTCATAGCTAATATTAAAGTGCATAACCTAGTTAATCTGGCCAAGATACCACCTGTCTGCTAACCTTTTCCTCCAGCTGAACACCAGGGCTCACTCCAGGAGACCATTTGCTGCATCCTCCACACATTTCCAGGGTAGGTGAGAACTGGAGTTAGCACAGCAGCAATGTGATGTAAACTGTGAAGCAGCAGAAGCAATATGCTGCTGAATTAGATGTTCAGTTCAGGAGAGCAGTGTTTCAGCTGCTTCTTGACCAATGCAGCTGAAATGGCTCTCGCATATCTTTCTTGGAGAGGATGGTGTTGGCCAGTCCTGTGCAGTGGGATTCATACTGACTTGCTTGCAATAGAGTATAATCAGCTTTGCACATTGTAATTCAGTGAGACATGGAGCACATGATCATTTCTATTGCTTGGATATACCCAGCCTCACAAGCACCCTGGGTTTATGCATCTCCTGTCTATGTTTGAAAGAACTGTAATAATTGCTGTGTTGTGTCGCAAAATGGAGAAGTTGCTCTAGACTGAGATAAAATGAGAGATTACAATGCTTGAGCTAATCTGTATTAGCTGCCTTGTGTGTCTACTCGTGCTCAGTGGTGAAATGGGATGTAACTAACTCACTCTTTCAATGTGGTTCTAGGCACATCTGACATTTGCCTCAGAGTAACTGTGATATATCTGATAACGCTCCATGTCCCTTCATTGCCTGGCCTCATAGTAACCCCACTTGTCTTGGGAAGGCATTTCCTTTCCCAGAACGCAGCAGACAGCATGACTGATGTTTGCAAGGATTAGAGGTAAGGAATTCAGAGCAGTCATTGCAGTACTTTGAAACCTGGATTAAAAAGTTGAGGTAAAAGTTATTTGTCTTGTGGTTACGTCCATGCTAGTAAATTAATGTAGTCGGGACCATTCCATGATACTGATGCCCATGCCCATGGAAGAGCCTGCGTCCATGCTTTGAAATTCTCTTTTTCTCCAGATAGGGCTGCAGGCAAGCTCTCCTGGGAATCCTGCATGACCCATGCTCACCCTGAACTGTGCCTGAGAATTGTCTGGGAGACAGACAGTTAGAATGGGCTGCAAGCAAGCTAGGGATGGCTTCATCAGAAACTTCCTAGAATTGTGGGGTTTAATTCCTGTGCTCAGGAACACCAGGCTGGTGTTTAATTTGCTAGGTAGATGTAGTCTGAAAACTGTCTCAAGAATTTTTTTACAAGCTTAGTTTTTTAGAATTACTAGGCTTTAATAAGTGTCATAGTTGGCTTCTGCTCACATTAGTTAAGCAATCTAAATTCTGATGTCCTATTTCTAGGCAAATTCATGAGGTAAGACTGGAAGAATTGTATGAGCATATTTAAAGCAAGAAATTTTGTTCTGAATACTAAGCTGTGGGGAAAGATTCCAGGTTAATGAAAGGGTTATTTAATTTGTTACGTTTTTTATTTGTTTGGGAAAGTATTTCATCTGCTTGGAGAAGCAGCTTCTCATGTGCTGGCTTTCCTGATGTTTTTATAAGTTAGTTCTTGCAACTACAAATTCAGTTTGTGTTTAAAATGGGTATTTCATAAGGGAGTATTCCAGTGCATGGGATAAGGAATCTCAGACGTTTCAGGAAGGACTGAAACAAAAAACCTGATGTAAATTTAAGGTTTGATGCTATTACTACATGAGCCAAGCAATGCTTAAATGGTCAAGAAGGTTATAGATGAGCATTTAGAAGTTGGATACTTGGCTGAAAAGGTAGCATAAGATCATTACACCAAACAAAGAAAAAGGAATAATTAATAATTTGCAATAGAGTTCAAAGTGGAAGCCTTATCTATGCTCAGTATCTGCAGAATTGCAGTGTAGTAAAAATCTGGGAGACTGAAATGGTTATAAGTTGTGTGCTGTTATGGTCTGTCCTGTGCTCTTTGGCAGAGCTGACTATGAAAAATGCAAAAGTAATTTTGCTTGGTTGCGTTGATGGAGTGTTGTATTCCTCATTTGTTTGTCCTAAATAGGAAGTAGTGAAATGTGGAAAATACAGTTCCCTTAGGCAAGGCTTATTACTTCTATAAATACCAATGATTTGTGTGGAAAGAGGATTTTGGCAGCATTTTTCATATGGAAGAAATTAATTTTATTTTCTCAAGTTTAGGAAAATTGACTTTTTTACCCCTAAAAATATCTCCTTAAAGCAGATGATCTGTGATTTCAGGCTGCTTCAGAAGTCTTTCAGAGAGCACATATTTATATGCATGTGTACACATAAACGTGCACCACACATCTGCAGCATTAAACTGTGATTTTTAGAATGGAATGACCATACATGCATTCGTGTTATTCAGTTGATAAGTTTATGGTAAAAGGATTTTTCTCTTCCGAGGAAAAAAAAAATAAAGTCTTGAAATGGCATTTGTAGGTTGAAAAAAAGACTAATTTTAATAATATTGGGGGGGACATAGGATATACAGATTTTCTTTGCACTAACTTAGCTCTGGATACCTAATTTTAGGTTCTGACCCAGTCATTTTGCCATATTCAATTTGTCTTAGGTCAGGTTGTATCTTTCTTGAAAACTTCAGTTGTTCACACTACCTTTTGGCTGGTTAGCCTAGCTCAAGGGAGAGCAGCCACCATAAATAATAATATATGAGATGCAAAGTGAAATTGGAGTACTGCTCAGTCGCTGTTTTCACTGTGATATGAAGATGATGAGTTAGCAGCTAATGGGCTGCACTGGTTTGCATTGCACCCTCTGGCAAATTAGACAAGGTGAATAGTCATTATCAGACTCCTAGAAGATGATTTAAATGTATAGAATGTCAGTAAGAGTTAACACTAGTTTCAGCTTCAGTTAACTCTGTGGTAGAGGCAAGGGGAAAAAGAAAGCTGACCAAAGAGCATACTGTAGATCATTATGTCAAAAATGTGGAACATAATGGTGCCCAGGGTTTAGGCTGAATAATCTGAAATCAGAGCACATGCAGAAACATCTCATTCTCCAGCTTGAGAGAGCTGGTTGATTTACTGATGTTGGGCAAATTTTTATGCTCATCTTCTTCAAGGCAGTGGAGCCCCGTAATTAAAAGGAATTGCCAGCACTGTCTGAGTAATGTAAAGATGTAGCAAGATCAGCAGAAAACGTAAATAAACAGTAGATAAAAAGTACTGCTTTTTTCAGCAAAATAGAATGTGTTTAGAAGACCAGAAGAGCAGAAAAAGATCTGAAAGCTGTAATGAATACCTAGATCTGAGCTCAAAATATGATGCTGTCCTGAAAAGCTTAATATTTACTGTGGATTATTTGTTACGCTTATGGAACTGTATGTAGCAAGAGCACTAAAATAATAGAACCATTTTAAACTGTACTGGAAATATTCCAGACTAGGAAGAGCTAACCTTAATTTTAAGTAATATATATCCTATTACTTATATCTATAAGTAATATATATACTAAGTTTGTACACCCTTTCCTTTATTTTTTTTAATCATAATCTACCTTCTTTTATTCAGTCATTTTCTGTAATCTGAAGTAGCATAAAATGCTTGTGGGACCCAACCTGCAGAGATCACCTCCTGCTTGAAATGCTGAGATCACATGGATACTTTGTTCCTCCATACCCAGCAGCGCGAAACAGGCTCTCTAGAAGTGATGTGGAGTAACTGGAACTGCAGCGGATAAGATCAAAGGCAATGCTTACTTTACAAAATTCACAATCATTTCTTTTATACTCCCCTGTATTTTGTGGGTTATCTTAATCTTTTCAAGTATGCGGAATGTCTTCATTCATCAATTAAATCTCTTCCTAAAGTAGAATGCTTGGAAAGCATTTGCGTTTGTGTGACCACAAAGCCGTAGAAGACTAAGACCTCATGCAACCCAGTGTTGATTGCTGACATGGTACTCACATAAAGTGACTTGCAGACACTTCCAAAAGAGCTGATGTTTTCATTGGAAAGGGGAGAAGTCTTTTCTTTCTGACTTTTTTTCCCACGTTGGAGTCACAGTTACATTGCATAGCTGAAAACTCCTTTTGGCATGGTCACTGCAAACATAAGTTTGTTGGGAGAATAGGAAAAATTAGTTAAGAAAATTAGTTGACCATAATTCTTTCTATTTGTCTAGATTGTTTGAAGAGAAAGTAAATAACCATGCAATATAGGAGTCTTCTCATGTGAGAAGTAAAGCTGTGAATAGGAGTGCGGTAGTTTCTCAAATAAAAAGGCAGCCTCCCACACGGGCTGAACAGATCGCTGCTGTAATGAGGTATTTAAATTCAGTCATCATTTGAAGTCCTTGATAAATGTTATAGTACTGTTCTTGCAAGTCTTGTTATTGCAAGTTTGCATGAATAGTTTACAACTAACCAAGAATTAAAAGATGGGGAGAATGAAGTTGTGTGTGTATCGGTATGCATGTATGTACAGACTTGTGTTGTCCTGAGTGTCAAAGTGCCTCATGAGGCAAAGGTAGAACATCTGTGCTCAGCTGTACGGATGAGGGAGGAGACTGTGGAAGGTTAGCAGAATTAGTGATTTTGCTTTTCTTTGTTTGAGGAAAGGGAGGTATTTCACTCCTCCTTCCTACCTCTTAGGTCTGGAAAAGGAGCCTCTCTGTAAAATGGAGCTGGTCTGGGTTTGAAAATCTGGGCTATATTGGCTCTCCTAGGAAGGCTACAAATATAAAGACTGCCCATGGACTACTGTTACAGAAAGGAAGTGAAGAAACAAACAGTTGCTCTCTTCCCTTCTCAAGAAACTGTAACAACATACATTTATACCTCTAAAAGCTGATGTATTTTTGCTAAATGTTCTAAGGGCTTTATGATGATATAACGAGGAATTTCAGGAGCATTTCAAGACTTTGGATAACATCGCTTCATTCCCTTTGCCTAGTCACTGAGCACTGGCTGTTTTCTTGTAGGTAGGAGTTGTTCTGGAGAAGTGTTTTGAAGTTAGAGTACAGAGGTGGTATTTGAGCTTGAGTTAAAACTGTTTTTTGCCTTTGAAATGTCTTTGCAGTGAGTTGCTATGATGCATAGTTTAAGACTGAGGTGCCTAAAGCTACTCTTGCTCTATGAAATAACAAATGTTTTGCTGTCAATGGTAGGAGTACTCCACAATATATTCTCCTTTTCTTTGGTAAAAAACTGTAGCTAGCCTGGTAGCCTGAATCATTTTCAGAAGAAGGTATGTGAAGTTAGTGCTGCTGAGAGGTGTTTTTAAAGGCCCTTACTCATAAAAAAATAGTACATAAGCATTATTTCAGACATGGACTTTTAAAAATACCTGTGTGATGCTTGTTACAGAAGACTTGTTAGTAAATCAGTCCATTGCAGTTTTGTTTTTCCTTATGACAATTAATTTTTGATGTATTTGAAAGTTGCTTGGGTATTCGTACTTACACTAGTACTTCCGCATGTTGTTGGCAGAGTGCTAGGGAGTAACACTTAAACAGCATGAGTAGCTGGAATTAAAGACCCTGTTATATCTTACACCAGTTGTTGTGATCAAGGGTTTGACTTTTGTCATGTTATCTCTAAAATACTCCATTGTGTTCATAGCTTTGTCTTTTACTTATGTAAACAGATGGTATATTTGAGCTTCTTAGTATTGCATTTAAAAAAAAACAACAACAAATCCAAATGCAAAACAAAATCCCACCACAACCCCAAACAAAAACACCAGACAAGGCAAACAACCACTCCCTTGCCAATCATGATGATATTAAGGCATGCAGAGGGCTAAGACAAAAATGTCATGGTCAAGAGTAATCACTGAGTTGTCAAAATTATGTGTGTGGGACCTTAAACTCAGAACCACTTTGTCTGTTGACTACAGAGCACTTTCCAGGTCCTGCCTCACAACCTATCTGGGACCTGACTTGGGGTGACCCCCAAGCACACACTATACTTTTTCTTTTCTCCTACTTCTCCTTTCAATTTGAATCTTGGTTTTCAAGGAAGGGAAACATAGGTATGAAGGTGGAAGAAAGCTGTAATGTGCTCAGATCAGGTCCTCAGTCTGAATAATCTTGCAGCCCATTGCAGAACATGGATACTCTGCAGTGTGGGTGTAGCCTACAGAGCAATGAAGTCTGCTAGTGCGTCATCAGCAGATGATCTACCTTGATGGGTTAAGACTTCCTCTGCTGAAAACAGAAGAATCCTTATGACTAAGTTGCTGTAACACAATGGAGGTAAACACAGTGACTTTGGCAGAGGGGAAAACTAAGAAACTTCTATTTTAACTTTTTGCAAAGCCACACACTCCCAGGCAATGTGGTGTATAAATTTTAGGATGTGGATTCAGCCTTGAAATGACTGCTAAACACTTGATATCAGTCTGCTGGTAATGGTGTGGGAGAGCAAAACTTTTATTTTGAGGAAGTCTTACATGCTATTTTTGAGGTAATGTAAGAGCATGATTGTGTTACAATTAGGATGATCAAAACCGGATGTCTCCTAAGCTTGTTTCATTAGCATGATGAACTTAAAGAAGAGGACTGTAGAAGTAGGTGGTGATGGTGAATTTTAAGCACAGGAAGCAGCTGGTGTTCAAAGAGCATCAGGGTGTTTATTACAGAAATGGAGTATGAAGAAAGAAGTCTCCAACATGGAAGACTCCAGCCCTGGAAACATGATAATATGTCTCTGCTAACCTAAACAGATGTGCATTTGCCACCTTCCTGAGAAACAAATCTGCCTATGACTGTGAATTCTGACCCTTTGAAAATTTTCCTGGGATAGTTTTTATAATTGTGGCTCATGTATGTGAGACAAAAGCAGTTGAACACCAGGAATTGTTCATTTTGCCACTAGTCCTTATGAATGACATCTCTGTAGGCTGACAGTCATTCTTACTGGCACATTTTTTTCATATTCACATTCCCTTTGGCATGAGGAGGTATGTTTGTAAAGAGCTTTGTAAGGTTTGCGTTTCATGAGTTAAAAACCTTTATGTTTTTAAGTACTTGTAATTCTGAAGTTAGCGAATAGCTAAACTCAAAAGTAATTTTAACAACCAGAAATTTTCTTGCAATTTGGGAAAATCTATTTCCAAAGGAAGGAGTATGTTTGGTTTGAGTGGAGGTAGGCATTAGACAAGGGTTAAGTAGGCAGGAATTATTTCCCCAGGTTCCTCAGAGCTGGTGTCCTAGTTCTGAGGGAAGTTCCAACTTCCAACTTAAATTTATATAATTTATAACTGTACTTTCTTATTTTAGACATCTCTATTATAACAGAGTTTCCAATTTCTGCACGAAAATGTTTACCATATGATTTTTTTTAATTAACTTTCATATTATGTGGTGTTTTCATTTAAACTTAGCTTGGATGTAAAATTAACTCAGGTAAAACTATAAATCTAATAGGCAGGCACAAATAAAATGTGAAGAGTTGGTAAAGGTTAAGTGATGTTGTAGAGTAATTTCCTGGAGCATCTGCAGTCTGGGGGATTTGAGGATCCAGCTGAAGATTGCTGGGTCCAGGAACAACAGCTGACCTTCCATAGATGTGTGATTCAGCAAGTTAAGAGGCTTGCTAAATCCCCTTCTGATAATAAACAGTCATTAACTGTCAGAGAAAAAAATTACCAGGACCTTTAATGTTCTTCACTAACAAAATCTACTTCTAATGGGGTTCCATGGCAACATGTTTCAGGTGCGTAAATCGGTGACTAAAATCCTTTTCTGTGAGAGAGTAGTAGCTCAGTTGTATTGCTGCAAAGTTGTATCTGATTTTCCTGAAAGAAGTTTTCTTTCAAAAAAAAAAACAACACCACACATCTGAAGCAGAGACGAAACCAGGTTAAAAAAATAAATAATAAAAGGGAGAAACCTCCTTAGTGAAACAAGAAAACGTTATCTCTAATTCAAACTCTAGGAGTGTCATCTTCTAGTAGTGAGTTTTCCAAGGCCCGCGAAGTAATACACCTCCTGGATGTTCTTGTAGTACTTCTGTTACAGTGCAATTGCTTTGTACTGGGGAAAAACAACTTCTGGGCCACAATATAATCCCTGCTAGAGATCTATCATGATTTCCTTTATTTGAAGTTGAAATTGTAAGTGGGTTTCATTATAAAAGGTGAATTGCTCAACACTTCATTGACTGAGGTTTTTTCTAGTGGTTTGACAGATACCTGGCACCAGAGTAAAGATTGATTTTACTGTTTTCTAGTGAAAAAGAAATGGGAAAACTATGAAAAACTATTTCTGTTGGCTGGCTTTTTGAAAATAACCTCATAGTGCAAAGTAAAGAGTGTATAGTAAAGCAGAAAGAGCTCATGCACTACACTGACCTATTTAGTCTGTATTTTGTCTGGTGGTGATAATCTGGGATGATACTCCTTAATTCGGCTAAGACTATTTGCAAGAAGCTGTGGTCTTTTTTTACTTTTTTAAATGGTTTGAGAGTAATACCATTTTAATGGTGCTGGATAGCCTGAAGTTTGAAAAGTAGTCATACTTTGAGAACAGTAACAATTGACAAAACAGCTGACTTTCCAAAATTGGAAAAACATGGCTCAAATACTTTTGAGGTGAAATAGTTGTGTTGTCCGGATAGGGACATCAGGATTTACAGGCCTACCCCACTGCTGCCTTCCTTCTGGAACAAACACCTATGTCTGTTGTAAACATGATAGCCCCCTTGCCCTATATGGGTTATACTAAAATTACATGGTGGTTGTAATTAACTGATTTATTTGCACTAGATTTCAGGGTGAGATAGCAGTTCTCTCCTTCTTGTCATTAGTTTGAGAGCACTGGAGTAAACCAGCTATTGCTGTGTGAAATGTTTCCTGTCCATGGCTGTTTTCTCTTTCCTCCTTAGTGAGAAGGCTCATAGTTCTGTTCATAGAAACATGCTTTAAGGTTTAATTAATATGGAATTGAAATGTTTCCAAAATCATTTGTGTCCATAGTTGTACTTGGGGAAGGGAAAAGGGGGAATTTGAAATGTACATATACATACACAATATAACTTTTGGTTGAGAGAGTAACTTTGGAAGTTGATCAGTTAAATACTAGATGCCATGCCAGTGCAGAATGGCAAAGTTCATTATGTCCTGCTGTTGCACACTGAGACTGAGCATTTCTGAGTAAAGAGAACTCTGACGTTCTAATTTCCCATTCTGCTGTCTGCAGTAATGAATTTTCAATACACTAATGAAAAGTGTAGGAAAATGGGAAGGAAGAAGCTGGCAGGTAAAGATGACAAATGACAAATTTATTTTGGCCTTACTGTTGGCTAAAGGAGAGCTGGAAAAGCTGGAGACTGCCAGACAGTGCTTCCTGGCAAGGGGAACTGACCTATCTCATACCTTTGGAAAAAGCACTCTGCATGACTAGATGTGCTACAAAAATCTTTCTCCTTGCATCTGGGAAATCATTTTGTGGCCTGTTACCATCATTCTGGGGACTGGAATGTTCCTGCCTCTGCAACTGATTTACATCCTGAGCCAAGGCACAATAAATAAGATTGACACAGAAAGTCATAGTGATAGTCAGTCATCCTTTTCTGTTCCAAGTCTGATGATTACATAGGCTTAAAGTGAATGTTGCCTTTTCATAGTTCAGCCTTTCTTTTTTGTAGTTGTTGCTTTCCATTTCCTTGGTACCTGTGTGTCTCAGATCATCCTTGGCTACTTGCATTCTGTTGGACTGTGGATGAGCACCTCATTAAGAGGTTTTGTTAGGCTTTGTGGCAACCAGACAAACTGAGTTGTAGAATAATACTTTGCAGAAGTTCAAAACAGGCTTGTCCTGTCTTTTTTCATTTTATTCTTATAATTACTCTTGTTAATCTCATGATATTGCTACTTTTTAAAATTGTTTTGCAGAGTCTAGTATCTGTTGCTGTAGTGCAAGAACAGTGTGATCTTACGGCTGGTGAAGTAACTCTTATTATTTCAGTCAGATTTTTTCCAGTTTATTTGAAGGAAAACAACATCAGGAAGACTGGACTGGCTAGAAGAGGTATATTACTCCTGTAAGTCAATTCTATTCTATGGCCTAAGTCATTCTAACCAGGAATTTAAAAGGAAAAAAACACCTCACCTTGAAAATGGTTGTTTTATTATTAAGCTAAATAGTAATGCACTGTGAGCCAGTGTCAAAGTGCAATAAATAGGAAAAAGTGTTGTGGCACTTTTATGTACTTATGTTTTGATGTGTATTACCTGTTAACTGCACATACTAAACATGGTTGCACAGTTCTGAATAAACAGTACCAGCAATCTGGTAAGGTAGTACTGAGCGTGTGTATTAGTTGTTGTCAGAGGTTCCTTTTCATATTGGCTATAATTTTAACCAGCTGATGTAACTTTTTCCTGACTACACAAATATAATTGATTAATGAAGAAAATCCTTGTCTAGTTCCTCAAAGAGGATTTATGGATATAGGGGTCTTGTTTGTTTTAACTTCTGGTTCAGGTATGGTGAAGAAATGGTCTTTTGCCACCCTTTCCATCTCTTCCAGCTTGAGAAATATTCAATTCTCTACTTAGCCAAGTTGACTGCTTAACTATCCTACTTGGAGAACATTGTCCTAACCCTACAAAGGTTGGATAAACCTTTCAGTTTAATATCAGTGATATTCTCTTTAGTATATGCTTTAGAGTGCAGAAATTAAAACCCCAAGTAGTTTAGATTATATCTGCTTGAGTGGCTACCTCTTCTCCATGATCCAGCATGACAGTTGAGTTTAGCTGCTCAAGGTGTGGTAGCAGTTCTTCACTGTAGATGTCCGGGGGCTGCTGGCAAGTCTTTGTGTTATAGGATGGTGGAGCTGGCTTCCTCCCTCTTTTGACAAATCTGGCATTGATTGACCGTCCAGTGGTAGTCCATTTTTTCACTTCATTTTTGTCTGGAGGAATCAACTTGTATTGAAGATAAGTTCGGAATTAAAATCACATCTTTTACACTAAATATTAAACCTTTAATTTTCTGTTGTTTTCCCAAAGTAATTTGTTTCATAGTGTAAGTCTTCATCAGTGGTGGTCATGGAGGTCTGCATTTTTTTATCTGTTAGTGTTTTTATTTTAGCCTTAGAAAAATAGATTCATTGGAAGATTGCCTGGGGCTATTGCAGATGCTCTTTGTGATACATTGCTGCTTAAGTGAAAAGGAGAAGTATTAGATTGCTAACAATTGCATCCTTTCCCTAAGGTGATCTTTTAGGTGATTTGTGTTAGAATACTAATAGCAATTTGAATAGAATTTGAATACTAATAAAAACAAAAGAGAAGCAGCTTAAACTTTCAGATACTGCCCCTACTTTCATCTGTCCTGTGGTTTGGAAGAGTGCTCTTCAAGATATGGGGGTGAAGTTTGAGGGAATATGAATCAGGAAGGTGGCCAGCCTGGGAAAACACATCCCTGTTATTCATACTGCACAGCTGCAGGATTTCTGCTGCTAGCAATGTGACTTCTGTAAAAACTGTGCTTCCCAATGCCAATTCTGGTTGTTTTGTAATGGGATGACTTTTAAAAGTAGTTAGGTAACAAGACAGAATCCCTCAGCACTTTCCACTTTCTCATCACTGGAAGGGAAAAGTTGGCTATTTTAACTTCTTTCTGATTTATTTATATGCTGAATCCATTTTCTTAGTAGGAACACATCTTGCATTCTGGCACTGCTACTTCACATATGGCTCAAGAGGCTCAGATCAGGTTCCTGAACATGGAATTAATCTCATTCTCTAGCTATTTCTGCATCCCTTCCATCATCCTGACCTGTATGAGATCAATGCCAGGTTTCCGCTGGATTAAAATTTAGAGGAGTCTAATAATATTAACCCTACCTCCCAGCGTTCTACTTAATGTAGCTCTTGAACAGTGTTTTTGGATCTTATTTCTAGAAAATGAGTGGAATAACATGTTAATAGATGATAATAGTACATGGGATTAGGGGGTTTAGGGATTCTTTAAAAAATAAATTGGAATAATTTAATGTATTTTCTTCACAAAGTCATTCCCCACTGACATAGCACTATGTACTGGCAATTGCCCTCATAGTAAAACTTCAGTAAGAATTTTTTGTTAATCAGTGTTTGGTTGTTTGACATGCTTGATAGATAATCAGTGTTGAGATTGGTAAAAGAGAAGGTGAATTTATTCAGTTGAACTGAATGTTTTGTTTTGTTCTGTTTTTATTCACAAAAGTATTTTAGGGTTCCTTTTTTAAGAATTAAGCATTAAGTTTATACCAAATACACAAATACACATTGAAGTGTAGCTGCTTGGCTCTTTTTTATCAAACTGCTGACTCCATCTTGCTTGCTTTGGCGCCCAGAATGAGAGGCTTAAAGATATTGAAGATTATATCTTCCAAGATTGCTTTCAAATCCTGTTTCCTTCTTGGCTGCTGTAGCAGATTCCAAACATGACCTCTCTACATTTGTGAACTCTATACATCTGTTAACTGTTTATGTGCAGAAATGTACAAGTACAAATCCTGTGATAACATGGCATCAGTCACATCAGATGTTGCCTGCTCCCTGTCTGCTAATTCAGAAAGGTAGACTCATGTGACTTAGCAGTTGTTCTGCTTCTGAAGTAGGTGACTATATAATTATGTTGCTTTTTTTATGTTGTTTCAGGTTATTGTAGAAAGTTTGTATGCTTCACTTAGGAGGATGAGCAGCTCTGCAGCTTACATCCTCTTGCTGATGCCTGCTGTTCTCCCTCCTGTCGAGCTGCAATGCCTTTGCTTTGCCCAATGGAATATTTATTTTGGAAGCAGTTGAGCAACAGTTAAGCACTGTATTCCCAAGCCTATTCTCCCCTGTCTTTATTGTAATCATCTCTGTTTAAGCTTGGATGTATGATAGACCTGGGGGTCACAGTAGTTCCCTACGTAATTCTGAATCCTTTTTTTTCCTCTAATGGAGGAGAGCATTTGCTCCCAGAAAGAGCAGTGGTAATATGGATTGCTCTTATTTTCACCACTGCTGTTTGATTGTGATAAATGTCTGTGAAAACTGTATAGCTGATCATTCAGACAAATACCAGTTTTAATGGTACACAAAGCTAATGGTCTGCTTTTATGGAAAAAATGCATCTTTGCAACCACGCTCTGAAAAATAGAATCACAGAATCATAGAATAGTTAGGGTTGGAAAGGACCTTAAGATCATCTAGTTCCAACCCCCTGCCATGGACAGAGACATAAAAGTAATAGAAGAGGAGAGGAACTCCTGAAAAACACTCATGATGGAAGATGTCTCTCTGCTAGGTCTCAGTTTTTGAAGTGCAAAGCTGTAGACATATACCAATGGAGGGAAAACTCTTAGGCAGTAAGTATTTTGGATACCTCCTTGCTGTTTGTCTCCTGATACACCAAATGTGTACGTAACAGAAGTGGGAGCTGAAGGACTCGAGACTCTCAAGTCTCTAAGTTATGTCTTTAACTTTCATTATCAGGGAGATACAACTTCTCTTGCTCCACAGCTGTCAATATGAAAGATTTTCATCTGTAGTATTCTGCTGACATAAAAATATAATTTAAATATAGTATTGAAATCCATGGTGGTTTTATGCTTGTCACTACTTTTTATTGCCTTAGTCATCACTCCATTTCTTAGCTGCTTGTAAAGGGCACTACTAAAAACTGATGCTATTAGTTTTCACTTTATATATGACCCTTGTTCTGAAGCATTGCTGCTTGTCACAATCTGCTTTTTCCAGTGGCTATAACTGAAAGCCATAACTAAACTTTTCTGTTTTCCCAGGAGTTTTATGCAACTGAAGTCAGATACTGGGAATTTGGACTCTCATGTTACCCACCCACCCACCATGTTCACTCCCTGTATTTTGTCAGGTCCTTATCTTTGGGTTTGGTGGTCCTTTTGAAAATACCAAATTTTAGGATGTTCATCATACCATGGCCATGGGTTTAGCCTCTGGGCAGTTCAGTCTGTGTTTTTGCACAGCTGTTGTTACAAGGGTAGTGGTACTTTCCTCTTTGCAATCACTGTCAGTTCCCAGGCAGTAGTATTTTTGTTCACTGTTAAGTTTTTAAGAAGATAAAAGTATACAAGTATTTCATTGTTCATGTTAATATTAACTGAGATAATTTGATCTGTTCAGTATTTAGTCGAGTAAACGCTAATGCTTCACAGTGGCACAGCATGTTTGGATAATGTTAAGGAGTTATTCCAGTGTAAAATGGATGAACGCCTACAAGGATGCTGGAAAGGGACTCTTCATCAGGGACTGTAGTGATAGGACAAGGGGCAATGGGTTCAAGCTTAAACAGGGAAAATTTAGGTTAGATGTAAGGATATTTACTCTGAGGGTGATGAGGCACTGGAAAAGGCTGCCCAAGGAAGCTGTGAATGTCCCATCCCTGGAACTGTTCCAGGCCAGGTTGGACAGAGCCTGGAGCAACCTAGTCTAGTGGAATGTGTCCCTGCCCATGGCAGGGAGTTGGAACTAGATGATATTAAGGTCCGTTCCAACCATTCTATGATTTTATATAATTGAGTCATGAATATTTTACCTTTCTGTTGCATTTGTCACACAAATCTGAGTGATGCCTCCTTGTTTCACCCTTGGGATTAGAATTCTCTGGGTTTTCCTTTGTATGTTGTCCTCTAAAATAAAGTACTATCACTGTTCAGTTTATTTTGTGCCTTACAATACTGGCTGTTCTTACAAAGGCTTATGTTTCTGGTTTTATATTATTTCATAAGAATTCCAGTTTATAGTATGAACAGTAAGACTTTGGCTTGGATGGTAGTAGATAAATGTTGGTAATACAAATCCTGAAGATTGAAACAAGATTCAAAAGTTGAAAGCAATGAAAGAGGTTATTACTGCACAAGTTGGGGAAGAACAGTTCAAAAGTAATAGCGACAGTGTGGCTTCATCTTAGTGTACATGATAAATGTGCTGTATGCATCATGTAAAATTATTGCTGGAACCTGCCATGGAAGAGGAAGAACACAGCTGACTTTAATATGTTCCTTATGCAGGGCTGAGTGTATGACATGGAGCGTAAGAGCTGATGCAGGAGCTGACCTTATCAAAGGAGAAAATAGTTTAAAAAATATATGAATCTTCCTAATGTTTTTGTATGAGAGCATGGGGAAAAACTCACTTGTGTCTGGAACATGATAGTCAATTTCTTTTCATAATTTTTGGCCTGGTTAGTTGTTGTTTTACTACCATTGAACAGTGCTGCAAGTCCCTCAATTTTAGTGGTGGTTTAACTTTGCCAAAGAAATTGTGTGGATGCAAGGCACACCCATCATTATTTACATATTTATATTACATTACCAATTGGATAGGTAGGAGCTGAGGATGCATCTGTGTCCTATATGAAGAAAATGGAGTGTGTGGGAATGTGTGGAGTGATGGGATAAAATTTAAAAAGAGAATTAGGAAGATTTGGCAGGCTGTGCATTTTAATCACACTTCTGAAAATCTGGTCTTGAACCAAGACATCTTTCTTGAATGGAAACAGAAATAGATGCATTGTAAATTTTAACTCTATCTTTACTATTTCTGTACATTTCAGTATCAGAATAGTCTTTTTTCTGTAGGCTGTGTAGACAGATATTATTTATTACAGGGAGTAATCACTACAGAATATAAATAGCTTGCATTAATATGCAAATTCATATACATAGCATGGGGGATGTCATTACATATTTCATTTGTAATTTAAGATGTCTGTTACAAGAGGTTATATGGCATGATAAAAGTGTTCAGATGAAATGGTAGGTGTACATGGCTCAGCCTTTCACCTGCAGCTTACTGGAATGCATCCAGCTGGGACCTGATAAACAACCAGCCCCTGAGGGGCCTTCTTTCCCCAGTTTCTCTTCTTCGGCAGGCAGTTCAGCTGTAGTGTTGTAGGACAGCCAAAGACAAACACAGAAATGCTACAGTAGTTACCTAGACTCCCTCTTGGTTTTGCTCAAGATGGATGTGATCGTTCAAATGGTCCGTGTCCTTCCTCATGCCCCTTTCTGGCACCAAGATAAAGTCATTTCTCCTTCAACTACTTCAACCAGAACAGGTTTGCATTTGTTCTAATTTCATCTGCCAGGTGCGATCTGCCTTCTATCTGCAGGGAGACAAGGTCACTTGAACTTTTTGCACTGTCTTGGGTGGCTTGTTCACCCCATCACTTCTGGGCCCCAAGCAGGGCTGTTACCTTTTACTCTTCTGCGTTATGCTGTAGAGGGGACTTGGCAGGCTACTGGATGAGCCATGCTGCAGACACCGCATGTCAGTATGGTGCTAATTAAATCCCTGATGGTGAGAAACAGGGGGAACAATGCCAGATGCTTTCCTCTACTGAAAGCTATTTTCATGTCTAGAAAAGTGCAAGAGAACTGTAACTTGGGTTTATAAGTGCACTTACAGAACAAAAGCTGCTGAAAAAGGCAAAGAAAATTGTGTTATCCAGTTCTACAAAGATGAAAGCTGGGTTTAGAGAGTTTGATTTGACTGGTCATAAGTTAAAATAGTTAAGCTTTTGTGGCAAAGAATGAATATAAACAAATCTGTTTGTTTAGTAGTCGGAAACTCTGCTGCCATGATCTTTAATAACAGCATGTGTGCAACCAGATGATGTTCTGTTGCAGTGAACTAAAATCAACAGATTAAATTTAACATACTGTAAACATGAAAACCACTTGTTAAAAATGGGAGAACATTGGCTTTTTAAAAATAAGGACACCCCCCCCCATTAAACTAATTAGAATTAATTAAAGGATTACTTTAAGACAGCTACAAAATGGCTATAAAACTTAGGCTGAAGATGTGACATCTGTCTGCAAGAGCTTTTCTGTTGGTTTTGGCACAGCACGGCTGTTCTCACACACCTCTAGGACATGGGATTAAACGTATTTTATAGGTGAAGCTGTGACATTTAGATGCATCTCAATTACATTACATTATCCAGGTTGCCTCTTGTGTATCCATTCCTTCTGCTGACTTTCATGTAACATGGAGGAAAAGGGGTGCATCCTGTTCAGATGGCGAATGCTTAGGGACAAGGGTATCAAAAGAATGAAAACACAACAAAGAGATGGTTAATGGCAAAAAAATAAAAGGCAGAATAGTCAGTGTGGTGGAGGGAAGCGGGAAAATAAGAACAGGATATTTAGGAGGAGATGGGTGTAAGGAAAGGAAAGCCACAGAAGGCCATATAGTTGCAGAAGAGGACTGAGACGAGCTGCAGTAATGGGTGAATAAAGGGCTTTGAAGAATATGCCTTGGAAGCTGAGCGCAAGAATTCTTCTGCACACAATTTTTCTGTCCAAAAATACATTGAAACTGCAGACAGTCTGTGTCATCCTTCCGTGGCTATTCTGTGCAGAAGATAGAAAGGCCTTTTTATTGTTATAATTTGATTCATCAGGCAAGCGGTAGAAAGAGCAGGCCGTGTCTCTTATCAGAATAGTTTAACATTCTGTTTCTTCAGTTGTAAGGTAGAAGTCCTTGGTAAAAGACTATATGGTTACAAATCAAGTGGTCAGACTTGAAATAGGAATTGATAGTATTAAAGCTGTAAATCCAAGGTAAAAAATTCATCGGATCTTTACAGTTAGATCTGACCAAAAGAGTACACGAGTGGGCCTTTAAAACAGTCTAACTAGGTGTTAATAGCACTCGTTAAAATTTAACTGCCGGATTTAAAGGGTTTGCCTATACCCGCAGTTACAGGATTCCTTGGGGTGGAGGGGCTGCTTCCAGAATGGTTTATTTCCATTGGTCTTAATCCACTGTAATCTAGTTGTCTGTCCATTCACTTTAAACTGCATAACATAAGGCAGTGGTATTCATCAATTTAGGCAAGATTAGTTTAAAAGTACTTTTAAAAAATTGTCTTGTTTCTTCTCTTTTCAGTTTATTCTCTTGTGAGAGACAATCATTAAAGCAAACAAAAAAAGAGCAGCATTTCTGAAATTGCACATTTAAAGTTGCAGCAAAGCTGCCAATAATATCCTAGAGATCAACATATGTGCTGGGAGCTGATTCAGAGGAGTTGTGCCTGACTTCTAGGTAGCATGGGCCTTGTAGGTGCCCTCCAAATTAATGAGGATGTATGTATGGCTAAGCTGCAGCTTTCCATCTCAGTTCCTTCCCAAACCAGTTGTTATTTTGTTGTTTATGGGTCTTTCACCATAGTTGCTAGGGTAGTGAAACTATGTTAAAATTAGTATTGGAGAGAGAAGTTCTTTGGGACAGTTTTCTGGAGAAGGGTCTTCTGTTTTATTCTGGAATTGTATTTATCTTCTCTGACCCCATTGCATAACAACCTGGCATTTAATTCTTATTATATTAAAATTATGTTTATGATTTAATATTTGGCATATATTAAATATATATTAAAAAGTTATGTATATTTTGATTTAAATACACGTGCTCTTGAGCAAGTTGCTTCACCTTGCTTTGCTTTCTGTATTCATTGCTGATGAACTGGGTGGTACAAGTGCGAACAGAGCTGTAAGATTATTTTCATGTATTTCCTTTAACCTTATCTCTGTGAGGGCTTTCATTTAAAACAGTTCTTGCAGAAGTGTTTCCTAAAAGTAAAGAAATCAAAAAAAGATGTTTGCAATAGCTGTCTGTTCCTGTGTTTTTTTTGAGTACATAGCACAATGGAAGACAAGCAGTGACTACCACAGTATAAACAAGCTAACAAAGAAATACAGTAAAATATTATTATCCTTTTCCTGTCTTTCCTCTCCTAACTTTCCCTTGCATAAGACAGGAAAGTGAAATACAGTTCATGCTGTGGTGCAAACACAGGGCCCAGTCAAGCAGTGGGGCAGATGCAGCCAAGTTCCAGAGTACAGTAACAAACTGCTTATCCAGTGCTTAAAGGCATGAGGAGAGGACATGCTGTCTGTAGGGAAAATATGTGAATAGCTTTGGTGTGTTTGTTACTCAGTTTCATATAAAAGACTCAGGTTTACTTAGCTATTTATTTAGCTGTGTTCAGTGTGAGTTACAGATTTTCCAGTGTGTTCACAAAATGCTGTAAAAACATTTAATGTGGCCATTAGCTAGTACTTGTACTGTCAGTTTCGAAATATGTACAGCTAAGGACCAATGGCTATGTTACTGCCTTTCATTTATCATCACTTTATTTCTGATATAAGTTTTAGGGTTTTTTATTTTCAAGGAGATTTATTTTGAATGTGGGTGTGTTTATATATTTATAATTCTTCTTTCTGAAGATGTCTGAGCCAGCCTTTTTGAACAGGGCATGAGCTTCTGTTTGCTGTTGGTAGCCATGACTCATCTGTGTTATTTTTAACACTGCAAGCATGAGTGTATTTTTTTTCCCCCAAATGATTCTGTTCTCTCTTTTTTTTTTTTTTTTTCCTATGGTTGTGTTTTTCACTTTATTTGCCATCAATCTGGAAGCCTAGCTTATACATCTGTAACCCAGCAAAGCTGCCTAGAGTTGAGTATTTCAGAAATTGCTAACGTTGTGTTGTAACTGGAGCTGTTAACATAGGGTGACATTCTTGCCCTTTATTAGTCAGTCAGCTTTGTGCAGCTGTTCTGGGTGGCATTTGGGGAGACAAGATCTATCACACCTAAAGTGTCTATGGGTCCCTGAAAACTGAGGAATGTTTCTGCTGTGGTCTGTGTGATAAAGAAGGAGAAAAAAATGTTAAACCCAACAAAAAGGCATATCCCCAACAGAATCATGCTTGTAAATACATCTGGAATCCTGTTGATGTGGTTCAGTCAGTACACCCAAAGCAAAGAATTAACGACAGACATGGGTTCACTTTTTTTTAACCTCCCTAGTGACATTGTCAGAGCCAATCTTAAGAAAATTGTTCCTTTATAAAGAATATTTTCACAGAAACTAGAATTTTTGTTGCGACTGCCATTCTAAACAATTCAAAATCCAGGGTTTCTGAATGAGCTTCCTCTCAGTGTCATGTATCCCTCAGGGATTTTGGAGGCAATCCTCAGCACTGCATAATTAGTCCAACAAAATACTGATCTGTCTGGGAGACTGGCCTCTGATCCATCTTTAAGCTTTGTAATGTTAATTAATATTTTTGCCTTTTTGTGATGGTATACATCCTCAGTAAGCCATTAGCCTGTAAAACGTTTGCCTTTGCAAAGATAATGGTGCCTGTTAGACAGCTTTTTCATTCCTTACCTTTTGATTGTTAATGCTCAGTAATCTACTTCTGCAGTTATAGAATTGTAGTGTTTCAGAAATGTCTTCCAGTACAAGCATCATGGACTTTTGCTTGAAAGATCTTGTCCAGCTCCCTGGTTTGTAAGTCATGGATCTCTGCTGCAGCTCTGCCCCAGTTATGCCTTGTTTCAGGTGTACAGTCTGTATAATTGTGGATCTAGTATTCTTTAATGTGACTCACAGAAATTGATACTGCTTGTGGTAATACACAGGTGTAAGAAATACACAGTCCCCTTCTAGCATGGGGACAGTTCCAGAAGACCTCTGTGTTGGGGCTTTCCTGGATCACATCTGTTTGTGTTTCGTGGAGCATCTTTGCCAATGATAAATTCCATGCATACCTTCATTTTTATTAGCAAAAAATGTTGCCGGTTTTGTAGGAGAGAATTCAATCAGGTCTGTTATTTCTCTGTAGCTGCACCTTATATGAAAGAATACAAATTTCATGAAATTCAATTAGCTGCAGTGGGTGTAGAACAATTTTAACGTGTAGAACAAGCCAGTTGTTAACAAAATCCCACTCAGTTGCAAATAAATTTCCCTCCCCCCAAGCTGTAGTCACTCTGCTACTGCAGTACTGTAAAATCAAGTACTTCACATCTTGCCAGTGTCTTGTGACTGGTAGACTCTATCTTATTTTGTTACAGTAATTTCGGACAGTAACTCATTTGATCCTTTTATCTTGGGCAGTAACTATTTGAGGCTTACATATGCTCTTAACATTTTAATAAAAAAAGCTCCTCCCTTTAAAGAACCATGAGACCTGTAGGGACTCTTAGATGGCACCTGAACTTGCTTTTAGTAATGTAATTTGGATAATACAACAGTTCAGCTAGGGAGCTTGGTGCTCAGTGGTTGACCTATGTGACTGGGTGCCATAAGGTGACTTTCTTTACACCCCTCCATTTTCCCTTTGGCTGGATTGGCCCTGGCCATGTCTGCAAGCTGCAAAACCATCCATTTTGGCCTAACAAACTCTGTTTGTGGTGGTTCTTGTATGTATTGCTGCACAAGTAAGACAAGACTTCAGTTTGTCCCTCAGTACTGTGATGACGTGGGAGAACAGAGCTACATAGAGGAGAGAGAGACAAGGCCTGTTCAACCCAGTCCTCGTGCTGTTAACCTTCACAGAAGTTTGCTCTTGGTTTCAGGGAGTGGGTCTGGCTTTATCAGCTGTCTATAGGCTTTATCTGTCCAGCTGTCTGTATGTGTTTCCTTCCTATTTGAATAACAACAGCGTAAGTGAGAAGGCAAATCTTCTCCATGGCTGAACACTGGTTCGCTTTCAGGTTTGCCTGATTCCTGCCATGGGTTCTTCTTGGAGCTACTTTCCTCCTCTGCAGTCATTCCTGTCACCTGGTTTCCTTTCATCAGCTCTGCCACGTGTCCTCATGTGCCAGGGACCCTCCTCCTTGACTTGGCGGTTGGCTGGAGTGTGTCAGTGTGCAAGTTCTTCAGGTCATGGGCTAACCAAGGTTCCTGAGGCTTCATGATCATTTCTGCTTTTGAGATGTCAAATATCTGTGTATAAAAGCACTGTTAATTCTATATTGCAATAATAATAAAAAGCTATTAGAACAAAATCCATTTATAGTCCAGTAATATTTGCAAAGACTAAAAATACATCCTAGCTTGGCCGGAGAGGCAAGTTTTGGTCTGGCAACCCTGGTGGTGGTAATCAATCCCTCTGCCTGGGACAGGCAGGTGGTGTGTCACTCAGCCTGCCATCCTGGCTCTATCGTGCTTGTGCTCTCTGTCTCAGAGTACATTAGACTTCTTAAGGTTGTATTTCATCTCCTCATATAGCACAAATCTCCTATTGAATATAAGTCTTTAAGGATTTAGAGGGAGCTGGGCTAACATAGAATAAAGTCATTGCAGTGGCTAGGTTGGTGGTGATTTTTGCAGTCCAGTTACATGTCTGTATTCTGATCTAGCGTTCTTCCCAGGACTTGGGGTCTTCTGAAATACTTGCATTCTAGTTACATTTTTCATCATTTCTCTCTACCTACAAACTAAGCTTGAAGTACATTATTATGTGTTTCAGAGTTCCAAGAGAAAAACTTGATTCTCTCCATTCTACCATATTGTTCTCCATCATCCCATGAGATGAAATATAACAGAGATTTGAATTACAGGAGTGAAGAAAATCAGCTACCACTGAAGTCATCGTATGCACATTTTTCGTCTTCTCAGAACAGAAATTGGCTGTCAAGGTTTTAGTGAATAATTTATGTTTTGCTGAGTTGAGAATACAGAGTATGGCTTTTAAGACATGGGAGAAAGGCTGTAACTGAAAATTTGGCTACAGAAATCTTTCAAAGCTTTTGGGGATGAAAGGCTTAAAAGGTTTAATTATTTCAGAGTAAGGGGAGATAGAGCTCATGAGTGAGTAGTGACTTACAGAAGAGAGGTATTGTACAAGTGCACTTATTTGGTGTTATAGTTAGTGTGAAATCTGAGTAACTTTACGCTTCTGGCTAGGTAGCTAAAGAAGGACCTTTTGGGGTTCTTTGGCACAATGGTTTTTGTAAAGCAAGCTTGCGTTAGCTGGTGCGTCAGTACAGCTTACACTGAAATTTGTCCAAGTATGATGTAAAGGTATGACAAGATACACAGATCTCGTATATATTTCCAGTTCTCCAGATGTGAAGGATCTGAAGGATGCTGGAAGCCCCTTCAGACTCTGGCTTCATTTGTACCCATCTTGTGGGCACAAGCATTTCAGATAGTTGAAGCTTCTTTGCTGTTGAGTAAAAGGTAGTATCTGTGTCTGGAAGCAAAATTTGATTGACTTTTTTTGTCTATATTTGTGATAAAGATCTTGTTCATTATGCAGCTCAGAAAGTGGTTATTCTGTAAAAAGTGTAGGTAAATCAGATGGGAGAAGGAATTTCTGAAAACTATATAGACAAAGCGTATTGCAAGCCAAGCAGGTGTAGGTGTTTGATCCAAATCTTTAGAGCTCCAACACACCAAAGGTCTTGTGGTAGCTGTATTCTTTTGGTTACTACTCGTATGATAGTTTGGCTATAATTTTTAGAGCTTGCAGTCTTTTAACCTTTAAATACATTCAGTATTTTTGAGCAGTTTGATCCATCCTTGTGACATCCAAAGCTGTTTGAGTTATGTTTTGTCCTATCATTTGTATCTTCTGTTTGCCCTGCCATCCCTTTGGGTGAAATACAGCCAAAATTAAACTTCCTGTCGTATTGTTTCACAAATTTCCTCAAGTTCAATCACTTCTTCTATTTTTTTGTCACTGTTGAGAGCACTTACCAGTTGCTAAAGCTGAAACATGTGACTCCTCTCGGGTTCTTATTCTCTAGTTTCAGACTACAGAGTGCTTCTGAAACCTTGCCTTTCTATGTGTGCAGCATAAGCTGTCCTCCAGAGAGGTCTGACACTTGTAGTGACTGCCATAGGTTCTATGTTGCTGCTCCAGATGCCAAGCTTAAGCAGTTATTTCAACATAAGTTTTCACTAAAATCATCGTTTTGCTGTATTGTTGTCCTTCAGTCCTCTTTCATCTATAAAATGTACGGGCTTCTTATTTTTATCATCAGTACCACTCACAGCTCTCTCTGCCTTATCATTTCTCATTCCTTAAATTTTCCTGTTCTTCAGTCAGTGCCATTTTCAAAACTTAATTTGTGCATTGTTCTTACATTGCTCTTTATCGGCCATTCTGTGTGTAGTGCTTTCTCAGAAGTGATCTTTTCATGTCCTTGAAACCTTAAAATCTCCATCCATGGTGGCACCTCTCTTATCTATGGGATGGCATGGGGCTGCTATTAATGTGAAGTCCTCAGCAGTCCATTGACCTTTGAGTATGTGTAAAGGAGGGCAGGGCACTTATTGAGGTGGGTTTAGGCATCCCAAACTCCAGGGGATCAGAAGAGCAAAGGTGTTTCGTCTCCTTCAGGACTGCCTTGGTGCTTCTACCACTGAGTAAAATCCAAAACAGGTTGGTTCTGGTGGTGCAGTTAGAGCAAATGGGAAGGGGCATTTAGGTGGTTAGTAAGTTTAATGAAGAAATAGGTGTCTGCCCTATCATCATCCTCTACCCCCACTGACCCCTTATTCAACAAGAGTTAGTACTGTTGCAGGACTTGATAAATCATTTTTGCATCATTATCATGGATGAATCAAATGATACTGTAAATTTTCTAAATCAAAACATGCTGCCATGGGTATGGGAAGGAAATGGATCATTGACTGAAAGATGTCATTTTAATTGGTCGTTTATGTGTGGAAATTCACTTTCAGAAAGAGTGGCAATTATTTCAAGATAATTTTTATGGGACTAAATTAGCACTATTATTCCTTTCTCTGTATCCTGAGTTCACAGCTTTTGCATTTAACTTCAGAGCACCAGCACAGCCACATAGAGAAATTGTGGTTTATGTTTTTTTAACTTGCATAGGGAGGGTACTTGTTTCATAAAGAGCAGGAGTTTTCTAATCCTACCAAAGCTCATACAGAACAAGTTAGAGACACATTTTGATACAGACTGTGAATATGTGTGGTAAGTCTGCATTAAATGGGGAAATGCATAAGCTGGATAAATGCTCTGCAAAGTTTGCATGTTTCAGACTCTGAATTGCAGAATGAGAATTTAAGATAGGAAAGATAATTTGATGATTGGGGCTGCCTGCCTGCCCAGGTAATTCTCTACTTCACCCCCCATTTGTTTCCAGCTGCTTTCCTCTGCTTTTCCAGATGTTTGTACAGCTGTATATTCTGTATAGCAGCACTGTATTTGAAAAGCAGGCACACCTCAGTCTTAAACAGTTTTCCTATTTTCCTACTAAACATCATTTTGCGCATCTCAGCATGACAGCTCAACCGACTGGCTTCTTTTTTACATGGATGAAAATATTGCCTTGCTAGTAAGTCTTTCTGAAGTGGATTAAGACTGTAGATATTCCTGGTGAAAGAATGTATGTGAAACAGTTCATCTCAGTGAAAACTTTCACTTTGGTTTTGTATGGTAATCAACAAAAGTGGTCAGTGTTTTGTTGTTTGTGTTTTTTCTGTTTGTTTGTGTAGGTTTTGTTTTGTGTTTTTGTTTGTTTTTGTTTTTTTGTTTTTTTTTTTTTTTTTTTTTTTTGTTTTGTTTTTTTTTTTTTTTTGTAGGCTTCTTTTAAAAGTGAAGTCTGTTCTTTGGGCCAGGTCTTCAAATGAAATTGGCTGGGATACTTTTGTTTCAATATTTTACTGTGTTATTTATGTGAGCTGGCATTAAATCTCTGGAAGTCTGAGAGTAGTTTCAGAGTGTGTGTGTTCTTTGTCTTCCTGCAACACAGAAAACAGCCTAGTAGTTCTTTTATGTTTCTTTGTTGTGGAGGAGAATCTGTTATTGTTCATGAAACTGAAGGGAGAACAACGGGTGAGTGTGCTGGTGGAGATGAATGAGGAGCACTTTCATATATGGCTCTGCTGTAAACATCAGCTGGTTTATTTTATTCTTTAAATGCCCAGGGATCTTGATTCTTGTTCTGGTTATCTCGACACTGTATGCAAACCAAATTAATCTCTTTTAATGTAAGTATAACAGTGTGAAGATCAGAGGGAGAGCAAGACTTCCTGATTTGGCATCTACCCAGCATCACAGATCTCTCTCTGTATCCCCTCTTTTCAAGCTCTCTCTCGGCTCTACCAGTGAGTATATTCGTGCACTTCGTGTGCTGCATTAAAGT
Source organism: Pezoporus occidentalis (assembly GCF_034315485.1). Taxonomy (NCBI): domain Eukaryota; kingdom Metazoa; phylum Chordata; class Aves; order Psittaciformes; family Psittacidae; genus Pezoporus; species Pezoporus occidentalis. Next base: position 1,791,480 of record NW_026914829.1, read on the forward strand.
TTCATAGCTTGCACTGAGGAAGTGGTGGGATAAACTGTGCTATTCAGAGGCTATGTGTGTCACATGGAAACATTACTGCTCTCCCTCCAGTTCTTCACGCTCTGTGGCAGCCTGGAGTTATAGCACAGTCACTGCAAGCACAGGACTTCAAAGTCTGGCTGAACAGCTTGAAAAAGCAGTGCTGTTCTGGGCCTTTTCTTGTTTGAGGACCTTTCCATGGATTTCTTGAATGTATCCCTCTGCTTTTTCTCTAATGAGTGTAAAACGTGGAGCAGCAGGACTTGATCAAAGAACAGACATACATAAAGTCAGTGTAGATCTCCACTGGCTTCTGGGGGCTTAGGGAAAATAACTGCAGTTTCCTTACTGTAGTGCTGCTTACTGCAGTGACCTGATTTTGCACTAGATTGGTGAAATAGGCTTTAGTCTCATAAGCCTTTTGCTGTTTGGTTAGGCACATTTTTACAGTATGGGATTTCTGCTAAAACTTGCATCAACATTTTAAAATATACAAGCTGTTGTCTGGTGTTACAGAAACCCATTTTTAATTTGTACCAAAACTTCTTGTCACTTATGGTCCACCAGGGATCAATATTGGGCCTAATGCTGCTTAATATCTTCATAGATAATCTGGAAGATGGGATCAAGTGCACCCTGGCAAACTTTGATGACAGTACCCAATTGAGTGGGAAAGGGGATGCTTTGGAAGGGAGGGACACCCTGCAGGTTGACCTGGATAGGCTGGAAGAGTGGGTTTAACAAGAACCCTATGAAGGTCAGCAAAGATAAGTATAAGGTCTTTCACCTAGGAAAACAATCCCAGAATGCAGCACAGGCTGGGATCTGCTTTGCTGGGGAGCAGCTTTGTGGAAAGAGCCCTGGGGGTCCTGGTGGACAGCAAGCTCAATATGAGTGAACTGTGTGCAGCAGGCAGCAAAGCAAGCTAACAGGATGCTGGTTTGCGTCAACAATGGTATCACTTGCAGAGATAGTCATTATCCTGCTCTACTCAGTGCTTGTCAGGCCACACTTGGAATACTGTGTTCAGTTTTGGTCGGATGTGGACCAGGCTGGAGAGGGTCCAGAGAAGGGCCGCAAAGCTGATTAAAGGACTGGGAAGCCTGTTGTGTGAGGGAAGGATGAGAGATTGAGTTTGTTCAGCCTTTGGAAAAAAAGGTTCAGAGGAGACATTGTCACTGTGTTTCAGTATTTAAAGGGTGGTTACAAAGATATAGCTACAAAAGGCTACAAAGCCACTCCCTTTTTACAAGGAGATACATGGAAAAGAGGAAGGATAATGGGCACAGTTACTCCTAGGGAGATTCTGGTTGGACACAAGAGAAAATTTTTCACAATGAAAGCAATCATCCACTGAAATAACCTCCCCAGGGAAGTGGTGGGTTCCCCAGCACTGGACACTTTTGACATTCGACTGGGCAAAGGTGCTGGGATATCTAGTCTAGGTCATGCTTTTGCAGAGAAAGGTTGGACCAGATAATTCTTGATGTCTCTTCCAACCTGTTGTTCTGTGATTCTGTGTATTGCTGTAGTGATCCAAACCCACAGACAAACAAAAAACTCCCACAACCAGCAACCGAGGCCTTTTGTTGGGATGATAATCTCAAAATGGGTGATACAGCCACAAGTGAGGAGGTGCTGTGATACACCTCACAGGACAGGTTAATGTCTACTGAGATGTTTCTCTTTTTTCTCTTTTTTTTTTTTTTTTTTTTTTTACTGTGTGCATGTTTTAGATGTCTTGATTGCTGGATGTGGTGTTTTCACGTGGGTCTTCTCTCTCTCATAAAGGCAGAAATCAAATAAATGGAACAGGCTTAAAGGGAACCAGTGTTATTTCATTATTTCCTTGTATTTCTCCTGTAGTCTGTTATTGATTTCTCATTTAATACTTTAGCTGTAAACTTTCAGGGGCTGGGACCCATGTTTGGTTTATGTTTGTAAACCTTTTGGAGCACTATGGGACTGGCAGACACTAGAAAAATGATTTTTTGAGCTCATTTCGTGTCTCATACCCCACATTAGATATTTAAGTACGCTAACACCGCAAAATGATGGCTGACCAAGGTCCTGTGAGTACAAAATAATCCTTTGGGCTTCTTCTTGATTTTCATCTATGTGCACACAGTCAAATAACAATATTTCTTCCATACATGTGTGGGAATGTTTAAATTTCTGCAAATCAAACCAGAAGTACAGTTCTTGTTAAAGTAGTTGGAGATTTACATAGCATCTTCTGCACAGGACGGCAGATTTTATGCAGCAGAGGTTTTACACAGCGGAGTTAATCCCCACATTTCAGGAGGAGGCCAGCTGAATTCTTCATCTTGCTTCCGGCATAGATATAAAGAAGTATTGGCAGAAAGAAGGTCCAAGTGAGGATCTGATGAGTGCAGTTTCTCACTGAGCCAGATGGGTGTGCAATTAGCAAATTTTTGAATGTTTTCAGGACACAAAGTGTTTGCTTCCTACATATTGTGGTTTCATGTTTGCTTGCATCTCTAGAGTTGAGGTGTGGTGTATTACAGATCATCACAAATTGAATGGTGAGCCAGTCATTCTTACAGTTCAGTTTTTGTGTGGTCTTTATTTTCATTGAGGTGGTCATAGCTCTGTCAGAGTCATTGGGAGTTTTATGATTGCTTCTTCATCTGCAATTAGGATTAAACTCTGACCTCTGAAAGTATCAAAGAGCCTTATTTTGTTTCTAGCAAACTATGGTGCTAACAGAGAACAATATTCTGTGTTATGCCTTTTTTCTATTTCAGCAAATATCTTAATATCAGTCAGTATCAGTCTTCATGATGGATGTTGAAGTTACAGTCACACATACCTGACATTCATGCTGTCATGCATGATCTGATATAGCTGGGAAGTGGCTAGTTTGGAAACTGTGAAGAGTTTAGCCACAGCAGTCCACATCTTCATAAGATGAAAAATCTGTCTGTGGCTTAGATGGTGAGTTCATGCTCCCAAGTACTGCTGCTTTGCTACAGTTATCCAAAGTAGATTCTTACAGAGTGTCCAGAGTTCATCAGCGGGCGCCTGAGGTCTCCCTTGGGGCCAGGAGGGAAACGTACCCTAGCCATATGGGCAGTTTGAGCTTCCTGTACTCCAGGGAAGTCTTCTCCTCATTGAACCATGGAGTTCTGTGAGATCTTTGCCTTCAGTTGACTCAGGGAAACTGTGCTTAATTGTTTGCATATGAAATTGGGTCTTTTGTACGAGAAACAATATGTGAACAACTGGTGTGTCTATGCAAATGGAGGGGATGGTGCAGCTAGTGGTATGATTTTGTTGACTCTGTGTTTGAGCCCTGATAAGCCCATCTAATCAACAGATTATTTTGGGGATATGAGTCTAAATGTTGCATTTCATTTTACAGCAGGGTAGCAATTTATTTTCCAGACAGTGTGTTTTGGGAAGCCTCTCACAGGAGCTGATAGCAGAGCAAATAGAACAGTTTATGTGTGACTAAAGACTTTTTTTATTTTGCAAGCATTTTCAATCCATTGCAAGTATACTGCTAACATAACAAAGCAATTAATTTTAGGTTTTGTGGTCTGTTCTGTTCATTTTAACAAACTACATGGTAATCAAACATTATCCTGGTATTTAGTTACGAAGAATTGCAGCATTTCCAGGATAAGTGTAGTTTCTGATCACATTTAAACTTCAGTAACATTTGAAGTCTTCTCTCCGTGAACTAATCTGCAGTATTGTTTTATTGCTTCACTTGTAAGGCTGGGAAGCTGCTGAAGCGGGTCACTGGAGATGGGTGACCAAATATGCATTAAGTATATCATAGATGAAAGGGTGATGTCTTTGGATTCTGCTTGCAGCTGTTGCAGTCAAGACAACTTCATTGGGAAGCCCACTTAAGGGACGACTGAATGTAATGCAAAATGAAATGCTGAAGTTTCCCAGTTTATTTTCAGTATTGCTCATTTTTAGTATGTGTTTTCCTGCAACTTCTATAAAATTGAACACTTCCCAGTCTTCATTGCACTTACATCTGTAGTCAGTGTAATTCACATTCTGCCTATGAATTCAGTTGCTCATTTCTTTAAAGCACATATTTTTCAGGAAATATTTGCATTTTAATAGCTAAATGCATACCCACAGAGATTATTTGACAAGCAAAATCTGTGATACTATTTAGTGAAAGAGAAATAAAAATACTGTGTTTGAAAAATGTATTACAGATCCTAAACATTAATTTTTTTATTTTTTTTTTTTTTTTTTGTCATGAAGACTGAATGCTAATGACATAGAAGCCAATGGGGGCATTACTTGGAAATACTTATCTGTTAACTTCAGTGAGGTCCAAGTTTGGTCTTACTTGGCTGTAATTCCAGGAAAACCACATAATTTCTAGTTCATCCTTAGCTCTTGATGCATGTAGTCTGCAGTTTAATAAAAGTAGAGTATGAAGGGGCATCAGATCTTAGAATAAATGAGCAAAACTTTTATTCTGATTGATCTTTGTAATCAGACTAGCTGTATATGTGACCTTTCACCCCACCATGTAAGAAATCCAATTGGTTTTCAGAGGAAAGGAAGCTGGAGACAGGCTTAAATTCTTCACAGAATAATTGGAGAAATGAGAAAAAATAAGGGAAGACCTAAACTGAGGTTTACGTTTCATTGCTATTGAAATTAACAATGCAGAGCTTGAATAGGAGTAAATTTCAATTACTTCCATAACTATGTGCATGTATGATCTAATATAACGTAAAATGCAGCTTTGTAAGAGTTGATGGCTTGCCTGATAAGAATATACAGAACAGGAGCCACTCAGTTGAAAGAACCTTGCCATATCAATGCAGATGTCATAAGAGGAGACAATAATTGGGTGGGATACATTTTCTGTGAAAATACAGGTCAGATGATGCCAATTGCCTTTCAGTTTGTGAGGGCAGCAGCTGGTTGTGAGACACACGGGTTTTGCCTCACCAGTGTCCTCTTCTGACCGCAGCTGGTAGTGGATGCATTGACAGAAGCAGGAGGAAGATGAAGTGCTATTTTTCCCATCCTGAAAACTGCTGAACATGAACCAGCTTGTGCCCAGGCAGCCAAGAAGGTCAACGGTATCCTGACCTGTATCAGAAATGGTGTGGCCAAGCAGGGCCAGGGCAGTGATCATCCCCCTGTACTCAGCGCTGGTGAGGCTGCACCTCGAATCCTGTGTTCAGTTCTGGGCCCCTCACTAGAGGAAAGACATTGAGGTGCTGGAGCAGGTCCAGAGAAGGGCAACAAAGCTGGTGAAGGGTCTGGAGAACAAGTCTGATGAGGAATGGATGAGGGACCTGGGGTTGTTTAGGCTGGGAAAAAGGAGGTCCAGGGGGAACCTTATTGCTCTCTACAGCTACCTGAAAGGAGGTTCCAGTGAGGTGTGAGTCAGTCTCTTCTCCCAGTTAACAAGTGATAGGACAAGAGGAAATGGCCTCAAGTTGTGCCAGGGGAGGTTTAGGTGAATATTAGAGGAAATCTTCATGGGAAGGGCTGTCAAGCATTGGGACTGCCCAGGGACTTCCCTGGCTGCCCAAGGGAAGTGGTTGAGTCACTGTCCCTGGAGGTGTTTAAAAGATCCATAGATGTGGTGTTTGGGAACATGGTGAACTTGGCAGTGCTAGGTTTACTGTCAGACTCAAATGATCTTAAAGGTCTTTTCCAACCTTAATGATTCTGTGGCTCTCCCCAGGAGAGTATTGAAGAGGCATCAGTGCCATGTGTAGCCTTTGGTGTAATCCTGGCAGTAAACCTGTCTTCCAGAGAAACTGTTCTAATTTGCAGACACTGTGATCCATGCAAATGATAGGGATTCATGGAAGGGGGTATCGGTGTTAGACAGATCTGGCCTCTGAATTTGTCTTTGGGATTTAGGAATGACAAGAATATGTAATGAGATACCTTAGTTGCAGCAACTGGTTTTTAAGTCCCAATTTTCTAATCTGGAGCCTCTTTAGATACTGCTGTGTTACAGTGTAGGTTCATAAAGTAGGTGGTCTGTTAAGGCTGGAGCCATTCTTTTGAGGTATTTTCCAAGCACTTAAAACTTAAGATGCTTTTCATTAGGTGTGTCTGATATGTGAGAATAATGTCTGCAATGAATGTGTCTGCAGTAACAGGTAAAAGCAGAGAAACTCAGGTTGATAAATTAACCCTTGAGGGTTTATTGTGATGATCTGCAGATCAGGTGATCTGGGAAGATGTATTTTCTTTCTGCAGCTACTGCCTCACCTGCATTCTTAAATTACCTTGGCTTAAATGATACTGGTCCTGCTGTTTTCATGGTGACGCTCTTTCCTTAATACTTACTCTTGGTAGAGGGAAGAAAAATAGACTTCCTGGTTTAAAAAGGTCAACATTTGTACCCAAATATGTATTAGTGCATGTAAAAAATCAAAACAAACAAACAGTGATGCTTAGTTTGCTCCTTCTTGTGACTTAAATCCAGAGGACTGGCAGTTTTGCAGCAGTGACAGCAGATGGGCTGTTTGCCTCTGCCTTTTTAAAAAGGGGAGTTGCTACTTTGTGTAAGCTAGGAGAAGCCCTGGTCACACCTTGGCTCTCCTTTCCCTGAGGAGGAAAGCAGCCCTGCAGTTTTGAAGGGAAGAATGAGAGAATTTGCTGAAGATGAAAAGGACTGGAGTGCGAAGCTGGTGGAAGTGATGTGCTGCATGGGTCAGTAACGCAGCCCGGTGCTGGGTTGGCAGGGCAGGGGGGGGAAGCTTCACTCCAGAGGCTTTCAATGGGTTTCCTTCCTTAGTTTGGCAGTTCTTCTGTAGTTAGCTCCCTGTTTTCTGTTTCATCTGGGGGGGGGCTGATTTATTATGTGCTTCTCAGAGCTTGGGCAAACTGAATACTGTTGCACCGTGTTTTCCTCACAGTGTGCATTTGCGGTTTTGATTAAACATCCCAGTTGTCGTGTTGTTTTGTTTTTCTTTTTTCTCCTTTTTTTCTTCAGTCCTGGTGTTTTGCATAGCACGACAGGTGGCAGCTTTCCTCCTTGTCACACATTTCTGTGTGTCAGGTACAGAGTTTTTCTGTGAGTGTTTGTGTAATATATGCATGTATAAATGCAATAGGGGTAGTAAGTGTCATTTAACATATGTTGGCATTTCAGTTGAAAGTAGAGTTTAAATTAATGGTGACTACGTGTTCTAACGATAAAAGGAAGGGGAGATATATATATATTTTTTTAACTCTTTTTTTTTTTTTTTTTTTTTTTACTGTTGTCACAGTAACACTTCACAAAGTATAAACTTTTGTAGTGGTTAGTCAGAACTAGCTGGAGTTACCTTAGGAAAAAAGACACACTGTGGGCTGGGATATTAAAACATTGAGAAAACTTGTGTTTCTTTTAAAACAGGTACCCATAATGGAACAGTTACAAGTATTTCTAGGTTTCTTTGATTTTGGAGATTTTTCTGTTCCCTACATCTACCAAACAAGGGCTTCTACCTTATTAGGATAAGTAACTGATGTCAGAAATGCTGTCTTGCTAGATCAAGGCTATAAGGAAATGTATGTATACCAAAAGGTTTTCTTAATCCACTATGTTTTTTTTTCTCCTATAGTGCAGCTTTGCTCTTTAATTTGTCTCTTACTCCTCTTTTTGGGGTCTTCAGCTAGAATAAGAGAGCGTGGAGCTGTGAAGCAGGGAAAAAGTGTATGCCAGAAGCTTGGAAGATAAGATCTTGGGTGGTGTGGAAAAGGCATTTAGGGCACAGCAGCTGTTCTGTACAGAGCTGAATGTACACATACCCTTCACATATTACCTGAAGAACTCATTGCCACAGTGAACTGTATCAGCAGAAGTTACAGATGTGTTAAAAAAGGATTACAAAAAACAACAGAAAAAATACATCTATGACTCTTAAGTGCAAAGATATGTATAAGCATGTAGAAAGTCTGTGAGTCACATGTGGGGAGTATACAAAGGCTTCACAAGGCTTTTGCTTGTCTTGTTTTTGCATTTGTTCCTGAATTCTCGTACTCATTTCTGGCTACTGGTAGGAACAGCACACAGTGCTCAGTTTGGCTCAGAGTGGACTCTTGTATGATATCATGCCTTTTTGAATGACCTCAGTATCACACCAGAGACTTGAAAGTCCATGAATATGGACCTTCCCTTAATTTTTATCTTATTACTTATGTTACCTTTGACCAGTCTGAAAAGAGTATTTATTTTTTAAAATATAAAATACATAATCTCATTCAACCTTCTGGTGGTGGCAGTAGCTGCAGAAGGGGTCTTGTTTTGCTACCTGAGCTCATTGCTCATTCTCAGTCACACTACAAATAGCCTGAGTCAGTGAAACAGCTGCAGTTTTGTTGTATGGGGTCTTAAGGGATCTCGCTATTTTAGGCTTGCACAGATGGTCCTGGTCCTAATGCACCACAACTCCTACTCCAGGGAGCTCTGGGACTGTGAATAGGCTCTGTCGCAGTTGTACTGGCTAATGACCATATGTAGGTTTGTGGAGATAGCTCTTGTGCTGGAGTGGTGGTTTCTCCAACATGGCTTGGTAGAACACATGTGCATTCTTCCTATCCATAAGTGGGATGCTTTCTTACCCTGTGCCTGTTGCTTTCATTGCTTCTTTTTAATATTTTGTGGGCAGTCATGGATGCAAACTGCAACACCAGGGAGCAAACTGTTTGCAGGGGCTGGGTCCCATATGGGACATCCTTACTTATTTTATAGAGGATTAGAAGAAAGAGAGTCCTTTCTCTGACTGAAGCTGTAGGTCATCCTTGCATGTTGGAACAAGGACGATATTCCAGTTGCAAAGCATAGGGATTAAAAGAGCCAGCTTGTGTATAGTGAGAGATTTTCTATTGCTAAATACTTTAATAACTGATTGAGTTTTAGAGGCTGGAAGTAGTGTTCATAGCTCTTAAAAAGTTTGCTTGATCTTTTCAGTGCATTTTAGGGGATGCTTAACTTCTAGGAAGCTGTAGTTTTGTTAGTAGTGCTGCTACTGTACCAACAGGGCTGGTGTCCTGGAAAAACTCACACGGTGCTTTTCCTCAGAAACTTTTCCATGACGTGCTGTGATGTACTGCAAAAACATTTGCATGCTATTATTTTGATTAGACATTTTGGAATCTTCACAGGTTATTCTGTTTTTAAACCTTATTTGAATGCCTAATTTTATAAACTCTCCATAATTGAAGCCAAACCAAAACAAACAAAAACCTGCATCATTTGTAGATCCGTTAAACCTTTTTGTTTTTCTTTTTTTGCCTCTAGATGAGCGGGACAAAGTACAAAAGAAAACCTTCACAAAATGGATAAATCAACATCTCATGAAGGTCAGTTGATATTTCCATATCTGGATGACTGATTACTGTAGCAGTGATTGTGTCTTTTACTAACTGTTTGATTTCAGGATGCATGCGTGTTACATATAATAAGGATGATCTTAAATTTTGACATTTGTGCATGTACTTCGTCTTTGAGGAGTCATGGGGGAGTTGAAATGCTGCTGTCTGATATCCCAAGGGGATTTATTTGAATACTTGCATTTGAAATTAAAATGAGTCAAAATTTAAGGGATATGATGTCTTTCTACAAAGCTTGAATCTTATCTGGCATTAGTGTGTCATGGCTGTAGCACCACAGCTAAGGCAAATAATAATAAAAGAGAGTGAATTTCGTTTAAGGTACCATGTTGAGGACAGGGAAATGACCTTGAGGAGTTCTGGATCATCCTGTGGCATCAGTATGCTGCTCGTGAATTAGAAATAGAGGTTTTCTAGGGACAAAAGTCACTTTTCAATATCTTTCTTTTGAATAGTAGTGAACCTTGCCTCAGGGACAGATAACATAATTTTGACAGCATGTACAGCTTTTAGTCTACAGACAGCTAAAGGCTGTGAGTTCACCTTCACTGCATGACCCTTCAGTTCAAAATTTAATCTGCTGTTTCAGCGCCAACTGTCTAGCCCAGATATTTCTCTGGAGAAGCAGACTGTATAATTACTTAACATAACTTGCTTTGATTTCCCCTGCCCCCCTGGGAGTAGTGTGGGGAAAGGGGGGGAGTAAGAGTCACATTAAATAAAAATGCATCTGTGTCTGTCAGAGTTGAGATTTAGTTGATGAGTATAATGTTTATACACTGTTGGAAAGATCTGCTTGTATTCTTATTTAGAGAAAAATACGGGGGTTGGGGAGGGACAGCTTATCTCTTTGCTACTTGTAGCTGTTCTTATTGATATTTGAGAAATATTGGACACCAAAAAACTGAATTTCTTCAGGGTTGTTTAAAATGAACTGTTTGGGTTTGTTTTTTTTTGTTTTGTTTCTTTCTGGCTCCTCAGACCTGTAGAAGATGCAGAATTCTGGTTTCACATATTTTAAGAAATTGAAATCTGTGTAGCTCTTGGAAATAGTGGGACATAGGGTTCTAACAAGGCCCAGATGTGAGATTGGTCCAGTTTAGTCTTTAGCAAGAGACCTCTCTCCAGAGTGGTCTTTTGGTCCTTCCCACCACAACTGAGCCATAAGCGGTGGTCCTGACATCAGCCTCCGTGCAGCATGCAACCTTTCTCTGGGCAGGGTGAGTCTGGAGTCAAAGAATGGCTTTTAATACTGCTCATCCAATAAGTTTTCCATCTTGGATTTGTTAGACGCAAAGGAATCATGCTGTGTAGAAACAGCTGCTCCAAGGACCCCTTCTGTACAGACATCTCCTCACCATAATCTTGAAATGCCTCAGTGGCCGCATGGCCTTGCAGAAGTCTTCTACTTGCTAATGAGAGAAGACAAGAGGCTGCAGACCTGCAATCATTGCTTTCTGAATTTTACCTCACAATGTAAGAAATGAATCCGTTGTCCAGTACTTCAGACAAATTAGATTTAAAGAAAAAAAAAATACAGGAAGATTGCCAGTGCTCTGGCAGCAAAATGCAATCTTCAAGTTAACCATCAGGCATTTCTTCTTCTAATTGAGGGCAATTGTTACCATGTTTGTAGAGGCTACTAATCTTTTTATGTATTAAAGATGCAGTTTAAAGATGCAGTTTTAATTTTCTGTGGGATATGGAAAAGCCTATCTGAAGCTTTTTTGGAGAGCAATCTTTTAATAGAAGTTAAAAATGATGTCAGTTTTTACAGAAGAGCAGCATATTGTAAAATCATATTTACATACACCATCATTTTACATGCTTCTGAAACATGCACAGTCATCGTTGCCATACTGTTAACCTCTTTGGAGTAGCTTAAAAAAGATTTAGGCTCTAAACCTGCAAGGAAATCGGGGTGAAGAGTTCACACAAAATCCTTTTGACTTGCTTGCCAAGGTCAGTGGCCTTAGGCCTTCATCTTCACACCTTCAGTGTGAGTGACTGTACAGGTAGATACAGATAGATGTACAGATATATGTGTGTGTACTGCTGGCCTTGATTTTCGTCTCACATTCCTCACTTTAGAATTCAGTACAGAGCAGTAACTTTCTCAACTGTAGTTTTGACTATAGGTCTTCCATTAACGTGGAATTTATGTAGCAAAACAGCTTTATCATTTGGAAATACTCAGTTTGAAAGCATTTGGTGATACAGGTGTCAAGTTGCTGTTCTTAGAGCATTGTTTTTAGAACAGTGACTTGCATGGAAATTAAAATACATCCTTCAAATGTGCTCTCAGGACACAAGGGCACATTTAGAAAATACAGTATAGTGGAGGAAATATAGAAAAAGTAGCACAGTAAATGAGTGCGCATTTTTAGAGAGTCATTAGACCTCTCCTGGTCTCTGCATTAAGTTGAATTTGAGTCTAGTTTTCAGCTACCTTGAAATTAATCAGAAATTCATTAAACTCTTACTTGCCCATTCATTGCCAGTGTTGCAGACAAAAAGGTGGGAATTAGTTTGTTTCAGGCATCTCAATAGCTTTATTTGAGCTAGTTACCCAGACTTCTCTTGTAGGTGGCTGAGAACAGGTCTTTCTAGAGGAATTGTGTCCTGGAAGTCCTTTCACTCCACTGGCTGCAAAAGAGGTCAGTGTGCTTTATTTGCCACTGCATAGGGTTCAACAAGAAGCGGAAAGGATGAAGGTGGTTGTGGTAATTATGAGAGGTCATGGAAAACATCAGATTATTTGTGTGGCTGGGACCTGGCTATCAGCATGGGGATGGAGTGCTTTTTTTCTTTTTTCTTTTCCCATCCTATTTATGTTATTTACTTGCTCTTTCTCCTGTTTCTTTTCTCTGTGCCTGGTTTCTATTTTGGTTTTCTCTTCTCCATCTTTTCTATTTTGTTTTCTCATCTCTTTTTACTCTTTCCCTGCCTGTTTAGTTCTTTCCTTGCTCATTTCAATTAATCTCCTGTTCTGCAGTCGTTGGGAAAGTACTGGACTTGTATTCCATTATAGCACTATATTCAAAATAGTTTTTTCCAGGTCAGCAGCATGATGCTTTTATTGGTTACCATCATTCACTGGGGGAAGGTGTGGAAGCCTACTGTCATTCTTCTAATTAAATTCTGTGTTTATGGGATTTTCTGAGTAAAACAAACACTGCAGCAAGTCCATAGGAGGGCCACGAGGATGATCAGGGGGCTGGAGCACCTCTCGGATGAAGATGGGCTGAGAAAATTGAGCCTGTTCAGCTTGGGGAAGAGAAGGCTGCGTGGAGACCTCATAGCAGCCTTCCAGTATCTGAAGGGGGCCTATAGGGATGCTGGAGAGGGACTCTTCATTAGGGACTGTAGTGATAGGACAAGGGGCAATGGGTTCAAACTTAAACAGGGGAAGGTTAGATTGGATATAAAGAGGAAGTTCTTTACTGTAAGGGTGGTGAGACACTGGAATGGGCTGCTCAGGGAAGTTGTGAATGCTCTGTCCCTGTTGGTTTTCAAGTCCAGGGTGGACAGAGCCTTGGGAGGCATGGTCTTGGGTGAGGCATCCCTGCCCATGGCAGGGGGGTTGGAACTAGATGCTCTTAAGGTCCTTTCCAACCCAAAGCATTGTGTAATTCTGTGAAACAAGATGGCTGAGAAATATTTACCCTTCTGCCCTCTGTTCCCCATCTTTAGTTGCACTGGATTCAAAGCATGTAAGGGCATAGTATATAAAATTTAGTGTATAAGATTAGTCATTTGGCAGTTCAGTTGACTCAAACTAGAAACATAGTCATTTCAGAAATATTTCCTGCAAATGACTTGAGATATACATAGTTTGAGAGACAGGTATGTAATCTGTTATTTGCAAAATTCAGCTGTTTAAGTTATCTTTGAATTCCAGTTTAAGATCAAGTGGACTGTCACTACATTTTTTTAAATGCTGAAGTTTTTCTTCATAACTGATAAGAGCATTGATTAGAACATTGCACTTGCTAAGGTTACTGTTTAATGTCTGAAGGCGAGGCTCCAGTTTAAACGTTATCTTTCACTTGTTGACATATGGGCTGGAGAGGTGTGATATTGGACTTCAGACTCGCCTGCTGCTGTGGTATGAGCTTCCAAGGAGAAACTCGCATGCCGGTGTAGAGTGGCAGTGGGGTAGAGATCTCTCTTAACTTCTCTAAACCTGCCTGTGCTTCCAGCAAGTGTTTCACTTTGCTGCTGTCAAAACAGGATGTTAAATTCTAGTACTTGCTGTAGCAGTAAGTAACCCTTGTTACAAGACATTTGATGTTATGAGACATTTGTGTAAGACAGGGGTTTTGTTCTAGTGTAGTGTTCACATGGTCCTAAAGCACCCAAAGAAAAAAATCCAACTTTCATGAAAGCCCAGAAATTCTTCTGACAGTCCTTTGAATATCAACCCCCAAACCTAGGGAAAGAATAAGAGAAGCATGAAATGTGGAGAAAAGATGAGATAAAAATTGGAAAATAAAAAGTCGAAGATGAAAACGGAGTAAAAGTGAATTCTTTGTTGTTCAGTTCCTTTCTCAAACCAGTTTGAAAAGACTTTTGTAGTGCCAGGTTTTAAGCTTGACAGATTAAATGGGATATTTTTAAATACTTAAAATTTATCAGAAGTTATGATGTATAGAAAGTAGGGCTAAAGGCAAGGCAAACAGGGACTGGCTAGATTAGCGCTCTGTTGGGAAAATATTGTGAACAACCAGGTATCTTATCTCCAAGGGAAAGCATTTCTTCTTTTTTCATGGAAGAAAAGATTTTAGAGAGCCTCTTAACTGACCTTTGAGCAGCTATATGGGCCCTTGGAATGTCTGAGCAGCTCTGAAGAGGAAGGGCTGTCCTCCCCACTGGCACTGACTGGCAGGAAGCCCCATCACCAAGTGCCCAGCATAGTGCAGATTGGCTTGAGACCCTCGACTAGATGGACCTTAGAAGAAACACCCTGGAGAGAGGAGCAATGGGCAGCATCCCTGCACAGTCATTAGTTATTCCAGAAGTCACTTTTAAAGGTTTTATCAGCAAGAAGGCTTTTATAAGTAGCAGGACAAAATGGTTTTAAAGGTATTGTTTTAAAGCTGTGTTCAAAATCACGTAGTGTGTTGCAGTGATTGTCCATTAGAGAGAGTGAGAGAGTGCAGCTTTTTGTTGTGCAAAGGCTGAATGAATAATTCAGAGTAGAAACCTGAAGTTATTGATTCCTGTGCATCCTTCAGGCAGCACATGGTTTGCAAATGGCTGCTTAGGTCTACTGCTTTGTGAAATGTTCAGGTATGCCCCTAACGGCAGAGGGATGTTCCTGATACAGCACAGTCACTCCCTTGCTGAAAGCTGGCACTTTACTGACACTAATGGTTATCGTTCTAGACAGCACTACTCTGCAGTATCTTCTTTTTAGCCACACAGTTAATTTGTTATTCAAAATTCCTCACCTCCTTGTCTTTTAGAAAAGAACACTTTTTAGCTCCATGCTTATTTTGAGGGCTGAGGCACTTGGTGTTAGTCAGTGGTAGTGACTTTTAAAAAGAATCTCAATCTAACACCTTTCATTTTTGAAACATACTTGGAAAAAGCATGTTTTGGGTTGGGCTTTGGGTTGGTTTTTTTCCCCCCATGTTTAGGTAAATAAAAGGAAGATTGCTTGCTGTGCTCTTGCATCTAAATGAGTCTTCTATGTATTCCTCCTAGTTAATTGTGACAGCTGCTGGGAGTGAGTCCTGTAAAAAATCCCTCTTCCAACATGGCAGGCAGCTTGCTTTAGGCATTGGGTGGTGCTGAAGTAGCAGTATTTCCTCCTCTCTTTTGTTTTTCAATTGTTCAGCAAGGCCTATTTTCTGCTTGGTAGACAGACAAATATTTCAGTTTTTCTCCTGAATGATTTTCCTGTTGTATGTTCAGGGCTATTTTGAAAGGTCCTGAAGGTTTTTTTCTTAGATACTTGCCTTTTCCAAAAAAATAAAAGAAAAATAATGTTTGAAGAAACTTGTAACAGAAGTAACTGGTTTTGTTGTTATCCCTGGAAATATGCACCGTTGTAGCTCATTCACTCTTCACTGTGTACAGAGTTTTCAAAGATCTTCCATCTGGAGGTAAACCACACAGAATCTTTCATGTGCTTAGTGTAATCTATAGCAAAAGCAGTTTGCAAAGCAGGTCAGCAAGCAAACTCAGGACTTTTTTAGTGTTTAATCAGAGTTTAGATGAGGGAAGAAGGTAACCAGGGGATGAGGAGGAAAAGTAGTGACAGAATACTGGAAGTTAAGGCTGAAAAAGAGGAGTATATACTACAAAGCTTTCCAGGCTAGTGAAAAACTGCATCACAAAAATCTCTTTGCAAGCAAATAAATCCAAGTCAATAAAAAGTGTGCCACAGATTTCAAGTTTATTTGATCCCCTTTAATGCATTCAGACTTCATGTCTAATTGAGGGCAGGAAAGAAAATAATTGAAAACAGTAAATTAAATATGTATGAAATATATGATAGCTTGAGTGCATTGATATTTTTATAGCACACAGCACTACAGAACCAGTTGAGTGCATGCTTTTATGATCCCTTTCATTGTCAGTTGTTTTTTAAACTGTTTTGTATAGGTGCTCATATATGAAAGAGTGATTATAAGGAGAATTAAGTAATGAGATTACTGTATGATGAAATAGAACTTCTAGGATCAGTATGTTTCCTATGACAGACTAATATATTAATATATTAATTCATTCTCTTTTTGTGGGTTCATTGTTTAAAATTAACTCTCAGCATACATTTTATTTAATGTTATTTATTCCTAAGAGATGAGAAGTGAGAAAATTTTACCATTGGCAATTAAGTGTGGACTTTTTAATGAATCGTTAAATTATGCATGGAATTATTTTTTATCTATATACTTTTGATGTATCTTTATGTAATAATCATTTATATATCAGTTTAGAAATCCTATGGCTTGATCTAGCTCTCATGGGGCCAGTGTAACTGTGCCATTGGTTCCAGTGGGAGTAGTATTTGTTCCCAGTGTGTGGACTCCACACAGTGAGCAACTTCAAACATATGAACATTACCTAAATATTTTGATCTATGGCAACATTTCCTATAATTTGGGAAGGTAGGCTTGCCTGGAAGTGACATGTATATGTGACTGCATGAGGACCTAAGAAGGCATCAGAATAAACATGCTTTTTCTACAAAGAAGTGTGTGTTATCTCTTAAAGTCTTTTAAGGCACTTGTGAACAGGGACATTTAAAGATAGTAACATAACATTTAAAATTCTCCTCTACCTAGAGTACCTTGACATTAACCAGAACCTGCCAGCCTCATACTCTACCTGCTTTAGGCATGTGTAGAGTATATTGGCTTTGGTCAGAGTTAGTGTATTCCTTTAGCTTTTAGCTTTAAACTGCGAAAGCTCATTTATTAGGCCAGTTTGATGTTGTGAGCATTATATTTGCATACTTTGAACAACTTTAAACTTCATCCCTTTTAAGTTATACTTGACAGCATGTATTTTTGGTCATTAAACAAAGGAAGGACAGGACATTATAGCAGTGGGAAAAACCATTCATCATCATAACTGACAAAATGAGTAGATGTGGAGGTCTGCATCTGAACACCTGCAAAGGTGTTCTCAGTAGCCTATGCAAGAAAAGCATTTGTGTGGCACAGCTCAGCTCATCCCCAAGCAGGTGTGCAAACCAGCTCAGGGCACACTTGCCATTCTGTTCCCTGCCAGCTGCAGCAGTTGGGGTGGCTGCCTCTGGTGTGGACATGTGTCTTGAGAGAGGAGTGCCAGCCCAAAGAGACCTTCAGCAAGGCACTAGCAAACCTCCTGTTTAGTTAGGTCTGGACTGACTGGGAGGGACTGCTTCAAAATTTAGAAAAAGAAGGTAACTTAACAGCAAGTGATTGCAAAATCCCTGGCTCACCTCTCAACACAGAGAAAGGAGAAGTAAAAAGAGGTCAGTGAACTTCTAAACAGCAGAGTTGGGGAAAGCAATAGGTAGGGTCTTCTTCGGAAATTATCGAGGAGAGGGGGGAATGCAAAAGATCTGGCAGTCATTGAAAGCATTTGTGTTGGAGGTACAAAGGCAGGCTGCAGACCAGCAGGACAGATAGGAGGTATCATATAGAATATACTGCTGCTTTTCAGAGATATGTGAAATTACAAAGGAGCAATACAAGAAGTGGAAATAAGGGCATCAGGACTAAAGATTCATATAAAGGAGTTAGTAAAGCATAATAACTTTAAATCAGACAAGAAAAAGGTCTAGAAGGAGTTACAGTGTGACATAAGAGTTTACAGGAGAAAGGTTCTGTAATTATGTCAGAATATGAAGAAGAAAGGAGAAGTATGGATGTGTTACCAATGGAAAAAAAAAGAAGTTTTGAATGCTGTAGAAAAGTTTGAATTATTCCAGCCTCTTCAGTCTACAAAATACTGACCTGATGGAACAGTTTTTAATAGGACAAGGGTGTAATTCAGATAAAGAAAAAGCAGCTGGAAGAATATTCAGATAAGTTATGTGCTTTCTGGTTGCACAGCTTTATTCATCCAGTACTTGGGAACTAATTGAAGTGATTTATAACACTTTCCATTCTGTTTAAGAATTCAGAGAGGGCAAGGGACTCATAGGAGTCTGCAGTTACGGTAAGAATAATACTTCTCTCCCAAGCAGAAGAAAAGAACGGGGAGTTACAGACTTCACAGGGTAATTTATCTTCCTGGGAAGGTTGTGGAACAGCTGGTCTTTTAAATCAGGCAGATGAAGGGGAAGCTGTCTACATGGTGTATCTACATTTTTTGACATGCTGCCACATGTACCCTTACTAGCATTACTCATTACTTTCACAAAATCTGAACGAAGTGATCCCGGATACAGTTTGCTTGTATATTGCCATTGGTAATAGCTGCAGCTAGACTGGCACTAGGAAGAGCCAGTGCTGTTGGCTGTGGCTGCTGTTGTGGCTGCCATCAATCAGGTGCTGCAGTGGCAGCATCTGGCTCTGGGAGGCTAATGCTGTAAACAATGACCCATCTCTCTTCCACGCAGAGATGGCATCCAAGCACCTGCTGCCCTTCCTGTGCTGCACTTTCAAGTGTGGATTTGAGCTCTGTCACTTCATCCTTGTAGTGATACCCCTGCTTCTCTAACACTGTGGCTGTACTTTTCTCTGGCTCAGGCCTTTTGTCATGTCATCAGCAACAAGTGTCACAGTTGCCCTACCACCAATTTTAGAGGGTCCATCGCCTGCACTGGGCTGCGTTTGCTTGTGCCCAGGGAGCTCCAGAAACTACAGATGAGCTCTGTACTCTGCCTGTGGGCCAGCATGGTGCTTAGGGGACAAGGAGACATCTTGTAATTCTGCCTTGCCCTGGACTCACGAGTGTGCTTGTGGGCACATGATTGTGAAACTCCACCTGGCTGCGCCACTCCAGATCTTTGTGATGACAAGAGGTTTATAGCCATCTGTACTAAAGCACTTAGAAGTAAGTTTTCTCGGAGATCAAGGACAGGTTGCGATATTTTAAGTTTGTTTAGTCTGAAACAGAGAAGACTGAGGGTTGGTGTGATAATGTGTCCTCAGGATGTAAAAAGTGGTGTGCAGATTCTGGTGAACAAGTACTGTCTGAGGTCAGACTCTAAGGGGAGAGGCAACAAAAAATTCAATTTAGTTTACAGAAGAAGATTAGGTTGAAGATTAGCAGGGAAAAATCCCCCTCTATGAACAGCAAGTAAGTGTGGCAAAGCAATGAAGTGTATGTACGATATATGACATTTCCTTCATTTGAATTGGCAAGAATAATTTAAAAAAAGCATCTCTGGCATGTTCTAGGCAAACTCCATTTCTCCACTGCACTGGGTCAGGTGAGGTGATCTTTTCAGTCCTTTTTAACCTTACAGTTGTATTACTCTGAGACAGCCTCATAAGACCCAGCCATTCTCTGGCAAAATAATATTTAACTTAGCACTGGTCACTGCCAAGTTTTTTACTAAAGCTTTTATTTTCATTAAATTAATGATTTCCATCTGCATCAGTCCTACAATTCCAGTGAGAATGCTCTCTTTCAGTGGGCTGCCATGTAATGTGAATCTTAGGAAGGCATAAATACAGATTAATGAAGGCTACATAGCCAACATTTAAGCCTTTCTAAGTATAATATTTTTAAAATAGCACAGAATAAATGTCACAAGTGAGGCTTTAAGCAGGTTGTGAACTAAAAAATATGATAGAGATGTTGAGAGGGTTTTATAATGACCTTTGGTTGGTTTTTGGTTTGTTTTTTTTTTAGCTTTTGTATGATACTTAAAAATATCTTTTAGTCTTCTGCACAAATGCATCTGAACAGAGATTACTGCACTGAGGAGAAATCATAAAGGGTTTCTGAGGTACAAAACAGGGAAGAGAGATGCATATGCTGGGCATCAAAATCACAACTGTCGCAAGAAGTGTTAATGGGCTGGGAGCAATGTGTGGAGTCGCATGGGGCCTCCCATGACATATGTCACATATAGCATCTCTCCTTCATGCTCACTGAGAGTTGTCCACATAATGATGATGATTTGGTTGATTTGGTGAAGTAGATATTAAAGCTGGCTGGACATCTCTGTAACTTTAATATTTTAAGACTTTAAATTGTGGCAGTAATGGAGTAGATGTCCATTTTATGTTAGTAGGTACCCATTTCTGTGGAGCTTGTGAATTTATGCGTCATGGGCTGCACTCAGATGGATTTGCTGATCCCAATATGGAAAGTTTACAGGCAGCTGACCAAGACTGTACAAGTATTAAAACCAGTGAAGGTACTGCTGTGATGATGATAAGCAGAATGGGACCTGTGGAGAAATTCTGAGTGGCTGGACCAGTGTTGGTTGGAGAGAACCTTTCAGCCCATTCTTCAAAAAGATTGGAGATGTGTGAGCTGGAATAAAAACAAGACTTATTTTTCCATAGAAGATGGAAAGAAGGATTTTTTGACATTTGGGACACTTGGTTAAGCTTGTTCTGTACAATAGTGGTGTTTCAGATATTGCACAGCTACCAATATCCAAAATAGGATTCAGGGATACACATGTTTATGTCCTACTGTTTGCTATAAATGTAAGATTATGTACCAGCTTGCATACTTGTTGATTTGGGGATTAGGAGAATATTGGAATATTTCCTGTAACCAAATAAAGGAAGATAATAAGAAAAAAATGGTAGGACAAGATTTAGAAATGATCTTTTTTATTTATTTGAGCAACAGTATATTTACCTCAAAGCCATACAAGTATCTTTTCTTGTGTTTATTAAAAGTTGTCTAGAGATATGTGAAATAATTGAAAGCTGGGACAAAATGCAAAATGGAGTATGCAAAAGCAATGGATTAATCGGATGATGAAGTTGTTTGCAAGGAACATGAAGATTAATGTAAAGATAAAAATACGACTCATCCAAGCTTTCAGGTACAAGGACAGGGCTGTAGAGGGGTGGAAAACACGAAGGGTGTTAAAACCATAAAGTTCTTGTGCTAATCAAGTGTTGAGCATTGGCCAGATCAGAAAGTGAAGGATGACTCCAAGGATGCAATAAAGGATGAATCTTCAGTTAGAAAACACTGTTTTAAAGCAAGATCAGGGCATTGGACTCACTTTGTACAGGAGACTTGTTTAAATGTGAGTTAGTGAAAGTACTTGATATCGTACAGTTATGTTATGAAATTAAATGAGTAGCATTAGCTGTGTCTGCTGTTTAGGAGAATTAATACTCAGGAACAAAATTAAACAGCTGGAAAATGACTCCTGAGTATGAAATAAAGAACTATTTATTTTCAGAGAACCACAAGAAATGTTTCCTGCGGAGTGGATTATTAGAGTGGCAAGCAAAAGAAAAGAGTGAAAGTGAGTTTTGGATCACTGGACCTAAAACTAGATTTGCCAGACTTTGCTTGAAAGTGAACAGGCCCACAGAAGAGACTTGGCACAAGTTTTTCCCCTTGTGCCATCTCTCTTCCAGCCCTGGCGGCGGGCCCGTGCTGTTGGGCTGGGGGAAGGAAGTCTGTGAGTCCTGGGCAGTGGATGTCCAGTGCTGGAGTGTGCTAGCACGGAGCTGGGAAGCAGCGCCATCTGCAGCCCAGCACTCAGCCTGTCCGTGCTCTACCCTGTCCTTAGGGAAAGCTGTGCCGGGGGGGCGCTGCCACCGGGTTACCCAGCGGTCAGATCCTGCCAGAGCTTATGTGCTTGTTTGTTTTTAACAGAATGGGTGAAGTTTATCATAGGATTCAATGCAAAACAGTAATCGTAACCAGGGTATGTGTCTTTGGAGTTTGTTCCCCTCCTCACCCCTCCAAATGAAATTTGGGTTTAAAGTAAGGAGATTAAAGAACGTGAGAGATTTAGGGGGAGGATGTCAATCTGCATGTAACCGCTTTGGCTCCCTGATCTTTTGGTTGGCCATGCACTGCAGCCCAGTGCCTTTCTGTGCCTCACAGCCTGTCGGGATGGAAGTTGCCAAAGGTGGAGTGGCCCTGCCGCATTATCAAGCAATGCTTGTGTACTTTACATGGGGGAATCTAAGAAATGTGAAGAGCAAAATAAGTAATCTTGAAGATGTCTGAAGAAGCAGCAGTGCTTGGTGGATCAGTCATGTGGGAATGTTTTGACAAACGTGATATTTTGACAATTACATGCTGCATGGATCTTGTTACAGCCTGCTCAGAATTTTGGAGTGTTTCTCATAAATCATGCTGTATATGTTAGCGTTTTTGTACATAAACACAGCCTCTCATATGAGATGTTTTGTTTTTTTTTTTTGTTCTTGTGGCATAGTATTATTTGTTTTCATGCAGTTGAACTCCTGCTGTGATTCCTTAGTTTTCAAAGGTGAAAGGACTAAACCATACAGATTTTCAAAACTGAAAGAAAACTGTTTCCTCACGAATAAGCTTTTAATACAAATTTGTCCTTTAAAAACAAGCTTAAGTACATTTTTAGGAAGCTGAAACATTAGGGAAACTCATCAGGATGTCAGGACCTCATGCAGTAGCCACAGGAGTTTTTCAGCAGTCTTAATGCTAATGGCATTTTCTGTGGAACAGTGTAATTATAGGAGTTCTTAACTATCTGTGTCTATTATCTTGAAGAAAAGCTTTTTACTGCATCTGAAGTGAATGGGAGTCTTAAGGGATCTTTTTTCCATAGGCATTGAATCAGGTTCTTGAAGAATAAACTTGAAGTTTATTGTGCAGCTCATGGTGGCCTTGTGCCAGCTGTCGCTTGGACTTATCAGTGACCTCAGTGGTAATTAAGGCCTGACTCTTTTTTCCCAAACACACCCCTTACAGTTCTAACTTTTGAGCCCTGGCCCGTTTTCCTCTGGAAAAGCAGTAATGCTTTATGTGTGTGCTAGGCATTTAATTAACTTTGCTTCCAGAAGAGAGGAGAGCAGTACTTGAAAAGGCTTTCCCAGGCTATGTGGTCTGAAAAAGCCTCTGTTGGATCCATAATATTGTAATTCTTGTTAATGCCTGGGGATGCCACTGATTTTATAAAGGCTTGTCAGCTGAATATCAGTTATTCAAAATAAATGTGAATCAGATTTCTTTCTTCTTTTTCCTGTTCTGGAAACTGTATGGAAAAGTCTAATTTGGCATGTTCTCATAATGATCAGCTTAATTGTAATATAGGTAAGGAAACTCCTGGTGTTTTAAGAAAGGTTCTTGATTACAATAGTCTGCTTTCTTTACCCTGTAAATATGGATAATTTTACAAGTGTGTGAGCACAAAACTCTGCCTTGTTTCTGAGCCCTGCAGCCTGCCACAGTGGTTGCCTCACCTCCCTCAGGGAGTTCCTGGTGGCCTCTGGTACATGGGAGTTACTTCTAGTTATTCCTGCTTGATCTAATTATATATTCTCTCCTGCCCTTTTAGCTGACTTCAGATTCTGCAGCACATTAATGTTTGTTTCTGCTCCTTCCTCCACTATTTCAATCCAGAAGGTGGTCCCTTGCATTTTAGGTAACGGTCTGGAATATGCTGTACCCTAACTTGAATCTCAGTGAGGTCTTTCTACATGTATGCTGGATGTGCACTACTGTATACACAGAAAGGGCCACAACCCTATTTTCCTGCCACATTTACTGCTGAATAAGAAAAGTTTTTGATTCTTCTGTGTTATCATAGAATCATAAACTAGTTTGGGCTGGAGGAGGCATTTAAAGGTCATCCCATTTAACACCCCTGAAATGAGCAGACATCTTCAACTAGGGTTGCTCAGAGCCCAGCCCAAATTGTTTCCAGGGATGGGGCATCTACCACCTCTCTGGGCAACCTACTACAGTGTCCCACCACCCTCATTGTAAAAAAATATTTCTTCCTTCTATCTAATCTAAATTTGTTCTCTTTTAATTTAAACAGGCCCTAGTCGATGTATGGCAGTGTTAGAGAGAGCAACCTTCCTACTTTACTCCAGCCTATGTGTCTTCTCTCTATCATTTTCAATACCAAGCTAGTTTTGTTTGCAGAAACAGAAGGGACCATCCGTCTCCTTTTACCCATACAACAATAAGCAGCCTGTGGGGTTTTTTTTGTGTAAAACTCTAGATTTTGTTCCAGTATCAGCACAAGACAACTAATAATAGCAAGAAAAAATTATAAGAAACAAGCTTGCTGTGGAAGATGGCTTGCTATTTGCTGTGACCCATGGCAAAAATAGAGATCACTGTGCAGGTTCAGTTCCCTAAATATGGACATCTAGGGCTGGTTTTGATGTGTAAGGGTATTCAGGACAGACATGGGTGGGGAACTGGCCAGCAGGACTTAAGCAAGCCTTCAGGCTTCTGGAGAAGCAAGTGGAGGCCAAATGGCATACTCCCTAAACATAAAGTGGCCCTAAAGGTGTATGCCCAGGCAGCTGAATCATGTCTTTGTTCTTTGTTGGTGGAAAGGAGTCCCAGGCAGACTGAAGGTAGTGATGACAGATTTGCTGTGATGCCAGCCTGCAGAGGAGGAAGCCAAGCCCGGCAAGCCAGGCTTTAACTGCAGAAGCAGAATGGAATGGGTACATGAGGTTGGAACCGATAGCAACTTGATTGTAAGGACAGCCAGATATGTCAGCTGAACTGTATGATAAAACTATGCGAGTTATGCAGAGTGTTAGGTTGCTAGCTTTGGGAGGCAGCTGCCATCTTCGCACTTTGTTTCTCGAGTGCCTCATATGCTGCTGTGTGGGGGCAAGACTGCAGCCCTGTGGCTGCTACTGTTTTAAAAGCTGGTTTTACTTGTGATAGTGCAGGTTCACTAAGACAATAGATTGCAAAGCTTAATTTTATGGGAGAAGCATGATATCAAAATATCAAATGCTTATGTCAAGGGAGATGGGAGTTTTCCTTGCCACAAACATTATAGTATACCTGCCAGAGGATGATGATTAGAAGATGAATCACTTCTGAAACAGTGCTTTAAATTCTTCCTGTCTCCTTTTGACAGATGGAGCCACCTTGCTTCCCTTGTTATTTGTCAGATGCCCTTCAGCCATGCAGTATCTCCCACGTCTTCCTTAAAGAATCTCTTCTCATGCCCAAATTATCAAAGCTACCATACTCACATGGGCATATTGCAAAAAGTTGCCTGAGGCAGCATGTAACCTACTTTGCACGTGGACCTTGCAAAATGTAGGGCTGACAAATCTGCACTTTTATTATAAAGTCACAAGAACTGTTGCAAAATGCCATGGGGCTCTGCAGATCCCACAGATCCATCCAGTGACTCCCATGTGCATCTAGTACTTGTGGTACTGTGTTCCGAAGGAGCCTGAATGTGACAGCAGAACTGGGATGAAATAGTAATACTAGTTTCTTGTGAGTTTAAAGGTCAAAGAATTCATTATATATGTTGAGAGGCAAGACCTGGCCAGGTGTTAGCTAGAGAGGAATGATTTTTGCAAGCTTTTTCTCAAGTGTAGAGAAGTGTAGGGTCTCTTGGGAAGCACAAGATACTCCTTTTAAAATAAGTGATCTGCTGTTTTTAGTGAACATGCTTGCTGCACATCAGTTGCCCAAATACTTCTTTTTAGGTGCACATCTGCTGCTCAAAGTATTGGAGGAAATTCCTCATTATATTGTCTTGTACCAGCATACCAACATAGTATGACCTATGTAATTAATCCTCGCGGTATTTGTCAGACAATGGAAGATCTAAGACAGACATCTAAGGAGTACTGCTGGTTTTCTTGTTTTGACAGCTCTATGCCACCTTCTTCATGCACAGTATGAGTTCATCTCTGAAGCATCTGTGATTTCTAGAAAGATAAGCTGGGGAAGATGGTTGTCTCTGTAATACTTTGGAAACCTCAGAGAATGAGAAACAAACAGAAGGTCAATAAATGTGTGTTGTGAGAGATGGATCAGGAGGATAACAAAATTATCCTTCATCTAATGGAAAATAAAAGTAGACAGATTAGAAATGGTAGTATTTTTTCATCCTACTATTCAGACACCTGCACATTGGGCAACTCCTGTGACTTCGATGTTGAAAAGAGTGTAGGCATTGGCTTGGTGCTGCACAGATAGTTCTGCTGTGCTGGTGCAGTGACTTTTATATGTACACCCCCTTCCTCTGTCCTTTAACCCAATATCCTTCCATGCCTGTGGTCACCAGCCTGTGCTCTTGCTCTGCTCTGGCTTGGGATTCTACTCTCCGAAGGGAGGTAGAGAATGTCACATTGTGGCTGATGGGGCAGGGAGGAGTGGGGAACCCTCTGTAGGGCTTTATTGTAAAGAAAACTTGCCTGCTTTTGTTGGAACGAGTTTGGCACTCAGTTTGACATAGTTCTTTAAATAGCAAAATAAAAAGTCACAGTTGTTTTGGGTTAAAATTAAAGACCCTTGTGTTTTTCATCTTTTAAGTGTTTAGCGTAATCAAATCTCGTATCAGGGATTTTAATTATATCTACATGGCTTCCCTTTTCCTTCTTTCCACCACTGATGTAGTAAGAAAACATCTGTTCTGTTTCTTTGCTCAGCTGAACAGTACTTCAGTATACCAGAGAATTTTTCTTTTGGTTCTTTCTTTTTTTAAATGAGTTTTTTACAGGCTTATAATATTTCTTTTAATCACAGTTTAAGTTAAGATTATATTATTTGCATATATGTGTGAGCATGTAAAGCTGTGTATAAGAGTACTGGTATGTAACTTGACTGTGTATATGCAGAGTCTGCATAAACTTTTTGGAAAATATCAGTTGTAATTCCTTATGGAACAGTCTTGTAGATGACTTGTTCTGGCTAGTCTTCAGCACAAGCATAAATATGCTCTGATGTTATTCTCAATTAAGGCTATGGTCTTTGTGAAAACAGATTGCAGGGTAATTTCCTGTTTAAAAGTTTAAGTAAGAAAACTTGAACCAAAAAGCATTTATGAAGCTACTCACTGGTATGGAGACCGTTATTTATTCAACAGGATGGATCTAGAAATTCCCCCGAAAGTCAGGTAAACAGAGCTATTGTATGAACCTGATGATCTGGGTTGATTCCTACTGCCCTTGTCATACACGCAGAAATGTTGGCAGTCAGATAAGGGTCCCATAGATCTTGTATTGGAAGTACAGTTCATCTCTGTCAGAGGTAGTGATGTCAGAAGAAATTTCTGATGTTATGTTTTATGCTCTGTAAGTTTAAGAGATTTCTGATCTGGTGCCAGGGAACTGACATTAAATTGTAGCTGGAAAGCTCTCAACTACATTAAATTGTAACTGGAAAACCCTCAACCCCTGCCCTGGATGGAACTTTTTTGCTTCCAAGAAATGAGGTCCTTTGTTTCATGTTTAAAGAGCAGCTGGCTGAAATTGTGGAAGAAAATTCAGATAAAGTTGCATTTGAGCTAATGCTAAGAAACAAGTAGTTGCCCTGTGGACAGAAATCTCCCAGCTTTGCTGAGCCTGTCAGAAAAGCTAGAACTTTCATCTCTCTTGCTTCTCATTACATCTGTTCCTTTCCTCATGGTTGGCCTCACAAGGGCCTGCTGGTTACCAACCCATCTCAACAGCTTGTGGGAAGGGCCGTGTGTGTCCTTGGCTTCACTAAATCAATCTCATGTCATATTTCTTTGGTATGGTGTATCTCAATGAAAGGGGATGTGTGAGCTATTGGGAAAACACACAAAATACTGGGAAATGTGAGGTGACCAAACATGTTAACTGGTAGATGGTATGCTTTGATTAGCAATAAGTTTAAGGCCAGAAAGTGCATTAACTTCTGGCCTGACTGCAGTGAACATGCGTACTGTTGATAGATAATATGTACATTTAGTGTATATTTTCATAATTCATAGGATGGGATCGTTATTTAAGCTGAAATAGGTGGGTATCTGGTATCATTTAAATTGTCAGATACTGATTTTTTTTCATTGCTATATGCATTCATTACCTATAACTTCATGCTATTTTTCTTTTCCTTTTCAGTAAAATGAAATAAGATGTGATGGAAATGTGTGAGTGTAGACATAGATGTGAATTTTGCCTGTTACAATTAATTCGGGTTTGTAAATTTGTCATGAAAGAGAATAAATTTAAAAAGCCATTCTGAGGCATATCTGAGGTTTATCTGTATATTAAAAGGTACATGTTAATATGAGTGTGAATTCTCAAGTATATATGAGGATCTTTAATTTTTGTATTTATCTGTGCAGGTTCGAAAACATGTGAATGACTTGTATGAAGACCTAAGAGATGGACATAACTTGATCTCGCTTTTAGAAGTCCTTTCTGGAGACACCTTGGTAAGATTTTTGATCAGAATGCAGTGATTCCAGTTTGTTACGTATACATTTGCTCTGTTAACTCTGCGTATCGACTGCAGGCAGTTTCTTTGGTATTTTCCATAATATGTGACTTGATACCAAAAACACAAGTTGTATTTCTGTTGGTAAAACATTCCACTGTGAATTCTGTGGGGGAATGTTCTCTTCATTTCCTATGGTCAGTGAGACTTCCTTTCTCAATAGGGTAATGCGCTATTTTTTCTGTTCTTCCTTTTCTTTACAGTTTTCTTTTAACAAGTACTTGATGCTTAATATCCCTTCACATTAAAGGGAGTAACTTACAAATAACAAGGATAAAATGTCCCTGAAATTGTCTAACACACTCCTCAGGTGTCATTTCCTTTCTTTGTGAGCATTACTTCCCTTGCTTGGTATTTGTTCTCTTCATTATGTTCTTCTTTTCATGCTCTTCTTTTCATTTGTGGTCTGTCTTGTGTTTTTTGCTGTCCTGTCTCCTGTTTGTTATATTCATTAGCCAAGAGAGCGAGATTTTTTGAAGACCTTACGGTTGGTGAGTTCAACAGAAGCATGCGCAATTGAACAGCATGAGGATGTGGAGGATGAGGATAAGGGGGTAGGTGCCGACCCCCATAACTGTACTAACGTAGTGTTTGGAGTGTGGTGTCTGCTAATGTGAATTCTTAGTTTGGTGTGCTGCAGTAGTGTGCTGTAGAAAGGACAAAAGAACTCACATTGGTAGACCAGGATACCTGTGTTTATGATGGAGGAATGGTAATGACAAATTTATATTCAACCTTTTTGTGAACAGCTAAAACGCAAATGTTCACGATTTCTTTTATTTAATTAAACTGTACAAAACCATGGCACAAATGCGTACTGAACAACATTATCAAGATATGACAAAATAAGATTTTTAATAACAAATAGGGAAATACCATAATTCCGTTAAACCAAGATTATTTTTTTCACTTGCAAACAGTATTGCCCATATAAAAGTAATTTGCACAAAGGCTTGAAGGCTCTTCTTTGTGAAGTCAGTGGCAGAAAATTGATTTTTCTTTATTCGAAGCACCAGTCTACTCCACCCAAGGTGTATTTGACATTATACTGGATAATATTTTATTATATTTTAATTCAGATATGCAAATATATTTAGAATTTATCAAGTGTAATACCTATTTTTGTTGATAGTCAAAGTTACGTGACAGCACTGTGTAGCAGCTGCTAAGTATATGGATTGTTTGCCGGGTTTGTCGTTCTCGCAACAAATTATCCTTTCACTGTATTCTAACCATCCAGAAGGGAAATACCTACTTATAAAGTGAAAAATGCTGAGTGCATGTTAGTCCAAGTGAGCTGTTTCATGCCTCTGTAGACCTCGTGTTACCAGCATTTGCTAAAGCAACTTGCTGTCATAGGGTCCAAGTGCCTTCTTTACCTCCCTGTGTGTTGTGTTGCAGTTGTGATTTCAGTGGAATTTGTGTGTTTTTTTTTCTGGGGCATAACATAACTCAAAATGCTGTATATTAGAAAAAAATATATTTCCCCTCTGAGATGCTATACCTGAATACATAGATTGGGATTTATTATACCCTTTTTGTTGTGGAAAACTAAGTTCCAGGTCTGCAGTCCCTTGTTCCATCCAGGGAGGCTACTTGGTAGCAAGGACTGAAGAACTTTGAATCCTGGGCTATCGGTGTGAAAAACAAGGGGCTAAATAGAAGGTTCTGTAATGGAAATTAAAATCATTTGTGTCTTAGTTTATGCTTCTTATTCAGCTCCATTTCTCATGTTTCTTTTTGGCAAGTATCTGATACTCTACAGGGGGGAAAAATGGCAGTTGAGGAAGGCATGGGCTTGTCTGTGTGTTTCGTAGTGATTGAGAAAATACTCATATTCATGGCTGATCCCTAGCAATTATAGTCTGCTTCAGTTTATTGCTGTCAAAGTTTGTGAAAAATCTGAAATAAGGAAGAATAATAGAAGGATTTGGATGCGATGACATAAATTTAACTGCTTTCCCATTGCTGATCTGTGACAGCTAAGTAAAGTATGGTTTTTCTGTGTGATTCTTCTTCTTGGTGATTTTACACTAACTGCATGCAGTTTTGCCATGTTTCCATTAACGTACCACTCGTGCTTATTTTGCAGTTTCTTCTTGCTGGTTTTGACTTTGCTTTGAAAAGAATGACTTGCTACTTTTTTTTTCATGCTCTGATGCACTACCCAAGTCAAGAGTTTAAACTTACACTCTAGGGCTGTATATATTTTATTATTCTGTTTTGAGGAAGGTATTATCTTTATTAGAGGCTTTAAACAAAAGATGTATCACTAGCATAATGATTATGCAGTCGTACCGTAAATAAGCAACATTAAATCGTGAAGTTGCATACAGAGGTAAAGCTTTTCCATCACAGAGTTTACCAGAGCAAAATGAAGGTTCATGACATTACTTATATTTTGCTTTGCTTAGTACACTGTGAATCTTTTATAATAATAAATGGCAGTTTAGCATCTGTAGGTAGATTTATGTAGGGACTTTTTTAGCCCTCTTAGCCTTAATAGTACTTAAATGTGCCAGGGAAACAGCTATCAGCCTGCATGGATCAAAGTTGCAGTTTGGGACCACTGATCCCTCCTGCCATTCACTGTGCTAAAAATTGTCAACTACAGTTTTAAAAAAAAGTAAATAGTTAAAGCACGTTTTTCCACCAAAGGTGTTGGCTTCATTAAAACTGCAGAGCTTCACATGTGTTACATGGTATCTTTTAAATCAGACTGTTTGTTCTTTTGTCTGACAAGAAAGTCTCACAACTATTGTTTTCCAATTTTAGCCCCGAGAAAAAGGTCGGATGCGTTTTCACAGACTCCAGAACGTCCAAATTGCACTTGACTATTTGAAAAAACGCCAGGTATGGTGGAAAGTTTAATAAATGGTAATGAAAATTTTGTTACCTGTGGCTAATAAATAAATGCCTCCTGCTTGGTCCTTTATGCTTGCTGTAATCAGGTGCTGGTGTAGGCTCAGCTTGATCTCATGCTTGGCAAAGGTAACTTTACACCACCCTTCTCTGAGCAATAATATCAACACACTCCATGTGTTATATGATGCTAAAGAGTAGAAAATTCTGGGTTCAGATCTTTGCGAGTTGCTTGTAGTAAAGTTAACTATATTCCATGCTCCCAGGCAGTAGCTGGTATGCGGTTTTGTTCACAACCTAATTTTGAGTGCAAAATGCAGATTCAAAGCAATTAGAACCTTGTGTGGGAGTTCCTTGTTTTGATTATATTTATTTTGGGAAGACTTTTTCAAGCCTTGATCCTGAATGAAGGAAAAACTGGTGTCCTAGAGAGGCAGCAGAGTCACCTGTGGAAGATTGAGGCTTAATTTCACTTGCATTTGCTTTAAGCCAAACACTTGAAACACACACTGCTGGGTGGTTTTCTGTTTCTGTGAGTGTCTTTCTGCTCTTAAATTTCTTTTAAGCATTTACAGGGTCCTTGCTCTCTCCTTTGCGAACAGCAGTAGTAAAAAAGGTCTAAAACATGGAAGGAAAAACTGTGCCTTGCTATCCGTCCCACCCAAATGAACCCATGCTGGAAACCTGCTCCCTGATCAGTTGATTTTAATTTATTTTTAAATTTTACTTGCTACTTAAAAGGTCTGAAAATCTATGAGGTGGCAAACCAACAACAGATACTTAATTTGGTTATAAAACCAGATGTCCTTTCATATTTTGAGTAAAGTTGCCTTTTGGGTCAGTGATGGGATATGTGTGCACTGAGAATTCAATCCTGCTTTGCTGGTTTCAAAGTGAACCTTTCATGTTAACCTAAGTGAGCCGTAGAACAAATGCAAAATGAAGTGAAAGGACAGCTACTTGAAATACCAGTCACGGCACCATTTTTATGCAGCGAGACCTCTGGACAGGCTGCCCCATGCCTTATTTATGCACAATAGATGGTGTGTATTAAGACGCAGGAGATGTAGGATCAGGTCATCTTCATGTTTATGAATGTGCACGTGTTACTGGGAACTGCAGGTCTCCATCATCTGCCATTGGTTGTGATCCGAGTTTTTTTGTATTCTCTTTAAGCTCACAGTTTTGTGAACATGGCTGTACTCCACTGTACAGAATGCTTGTAGGGCTTTGGTTGTCTTGGCAAGTTGCCACTGGGACTTGCATTTGATAAAGGTTTCATCCTCCTGTTAGGTGTTTCTAAACTGTATTTAGGAAGTAACTTGCTCAGGCTGGCTGTATAACCTCCAAACACAATGCTTTATTGTGATTGTAAGGCAGAGAGATCCTATATGTTGATAATTTTGAAGCCTGACTTGGAAAGAAAGAACCCAAAAGGCAAGCCATGTTTGACTGTCAAATAAAACATTTGACAAGTATGTCAAATAAGACAGTTTTGACAGATATGTCAAGGTAGTTTTGCCAAACATAAACAGCTTTTATAATGCAGTGGGAGGAGGACATTTGGATTTGATTTTAATTTCTTTTTTTTGAACCGTGGAATATTCTGTCTTTCTTCCAAAGAGTGTTTTTGGTTTGGTGGTGTCCTCTCCCTGCCCCCGGTAATAATTAAGATTATGTGTGCAGATCAAAAGCAGGACATGCCTTTGCTTGTTCGGTTGATAGCAGGATATATGTTAAAAAGCCTATGCATGTAACTTTGCTGACATAAGCAAAAAATGCCTTTTATCTGAGTCATCTTTATTTGCTAGGCTATATGGATACATAATAACATATAGAGAAATTAAACTTAATAAAAGAAGACAAAGAGAATTATTGATCTCAGTCTGGATGTGAGTTTATTGGAGTGACAGTAATCTCAGCCTTTGTTTTAATCCTGTTAACCATTGCATGCTTGTAGTACCATGAATGAGTACAGCAGCAGAAATGGTAATAATTGTAAACCATTGGTTATTTAAATGGGATACTAAATCCTTGGTCTTGTAAAGCCAGACTGTTGTGTTTTAGCAGACCAGTTCTCCTGCGGCTGAATCCCTGCTCTGGTGCTGCAAAGTGTGGGGGGAATAAAGGCAGTGATAGCTTCCCAGGTCAGAGCACTGCCTTGAGACTGATGCACCAGTTACAGATCATCGTATTCTTGTTGTCCTTTCTCCTTCTGTCAAGGACTGAGGTGAAGGGTAGTTGTCACAGGGGGTGAGTGGATCTGCTGGTGTGGTGACAGCTGAGACATTTTCTCGGGTTGGTGGGAGAGAGCAGTTTCTGGAAGGCTGCTGGCAGCCAGTGTGCAATTCCTTTCTGCTTTTGAGAATTTAAAAACCCAACAGAGTAGGCTCAGACAGTGACTAATGTACCTTTTATAGTCACACCTGTGTAACGCACTATGTATCTGTGGTATTTATTTCAACTTTCTATGTATTTTCTTTCCACAATGGCAGGTGAAACTGGTTAACATCAGAAATGATGACATAACAGATGGGAATCCCAAATTGACTTTGGGGTTGATATGGACCATAATTTTGCACTTTCAGGTAAGCCTAGTTTTGCTTGACAGTATGTTCTTGGTCAGATTCTTGTGCAGAGTATGATGAATGTGTCAACTTAGACAGGGCTTCATATAGACTGTGCAGAAATATAGATTATGTCTCTTCTGTAACGTGTATTTGAAGGTTTTGATGATATAACTTATTTCATCATGTAAACTGAGTCTGAAGGTGTTGTTTGTTTGCTAATGTCATGTCTGTGGAGAAAAAAGGAAAATCAGTTTTGAATGTCGTTAGGGACAATAGCTGATGTATTCCAGCATTTGGACAAACTGTCTTGTTTTATTCTACAGACTTCTTTTGATGAGTATTAAGCTACATTAAAAAGTTTTAAAACTTTTTTTCATTCCGGATCTGAATTTCTCTGCTGATAGGAGTATTTTAGCAAGTACAACTCAGCCGTTTTAAGCAGTTCATAACACTTCAGCACTTGTTTTTAGACTAGCGATGGTAATGCGGGTCGCACTAGGTGGCACTCTGGTGGTTGTACACTGGTGTTATTGTGTACAGTATAATGCAACCTTACAGTGTGTGGTGTTAAATTGCTCCTCAAAATGAGGCTTTCATAATGGCTGTGGCTGTAGATGATGTAATTCAGATGGCAGATAATTCCCATTTAGTGACTGCAGCATTGTTAGCGATGAACTCCCTGCTGCGGAAGCATTTTAAATGATCAGCAAATTACATGATCATACAGAAGAAAACATGGTTTACTTAGGAATATCCCACACTAGATTTATGACTGGGAAAACTTTTCTTAAAAAAGCCTCCAGAAAGGCAGCTAGAATCTAATTTGCCTTTCTGCAAATCCTAATGAGGAGCAGACATGAATAGGGCCAGCATGGCCCTGGTCTAAACAGGGAGCACAACTTAGCCCAGGCCAGTGCACAGGGTGAAGGAGAAATCACTAACTGCTCACCACTAGTAAGGACCTGAAATTCCCTCACATCTCCCTTGTCATGCCAGTCTTTGCTCTCACATGGAGAAAGAAGGCGAGGCTTAAATATATTTAAGCATGACCCACCGAATTAGGCAGTGATTGAATGTTGCTGCGTTTTAAGAAATAAAGATTATTAACAACTTATTAATAGAAGCTATTAGTGGAAGTGAAATCTTTACTTGATGTATGCTTTCTTTCTACATCTCATTAATATTTTTTTGTAGGATGAAGTTGTTAGTTTTTCTTTCTAGCTGAAGCAGAGGACATCTGACACAATTTTGGCTGCTTATAAAAAATGCTGAAAGTTAGCATTACAACTATAAACTAGCGTTACTAGTTGTAGTTGTAAAAGAAGGAAAAACATTTATATAACCGTAACTAATTAGGTGATATGGTGCAACAAGGATTTTCCACTCTCAGGTAGCCAGCTCCTTATGAAATCTTTTGAAGCATTTAAATTGTAGCTGAAGCAAACTTACTTAACTCTGTCCTGACCTCTAGTAACTAAATATCTACCAGTACAGTGCAGATCTGCCAGAACAGAACAGAATATTTCAGGTGGAAGGGACCTACAACAGTCATCTTTGCAACTGCCTGAGCAATTCAGGACTGACCAAAAGCTAAAGCATGTTGTTAAGTGCATTGTTCAAATGCCTCTTAAACACTGACAGGTTTGGGACATAGACCGCCTCTCTAGGCAGTCCATTCCAGTGTTTGAGCACCCTCTCAGTAAAGAAATGTTTCCACAAGTAGTGGTTCTTGTACTAAATAATAAGCCTTATTAATAAACATGAAATAACTGAAGAACAGGATTTAAAAAAAAAAATTGTCTTTTTTGCTATTAATGTCTGCAGTACCTACACTGAATGCAAAAGGGATTTGTAAAGTGATCTAAGAGACACCCTCTGTGCTAATCTGTGCTAGCCTGGCATTTGCTTGTATGCCACTTCTTTTGAAGTATATGGCAACTTGGTCTCACTGACACCTGTATATGGCCAATTTGGATTCAGACTGTTTAATGCACTTCCAAAGACTGTGCATACACTTCACACATTTTTTTTTGCTTCACTTAGATTATGAATGAGGGAAAAATCTGAACAGAAAAAACTAACAGCAGTCTTCACAAAGGGATGACGCTTCATGATAACAACTGTGTTTATGCATGGAGTAATCCTGTAGATATTGGTAAAGTTATGATGAGATTCAGTTTGAAATTAAGACACCTAAATCCAGATGCTTATGGGGAGCCGTGTTTATATGCACTGTGTTTAAATTGTCCCTATAATCTGATAATCTGAATGATAAAGGTTTAGTCTACAGAGCCAGTGTAGCCTAGAGGGTGAGTCAACAAACCAGCTACTAGAGACTCATTCATTTTACTAAACATAAACATCTCTGTTGTTGGAAATTTATGAGACATCCATGTAAGTATGAGAAATATGACATAGGTCTTATGGGAAGCCCACTATTATCTGGGAAGACACAGATCAGGCAGGATAAACTGCAATTTAAATGTTGGTAAAGATATTTAGCAACAGATTTGAGGCCTAGCCAATACAGTGGGTGAGGCTGGTGGAGCAAATCACATCACTTGCAGTAGAACCATAGAGCAAGCACTGCTGAATTGTTCAGCTGTCTAGCATAAGTACTTAGTGTGATCTGAGATTACACATCATATCCAGTAGCATATGCAGTGAGAAGGAAGCTTCCTTAGGTCCTGTGGGGTATATGCTATCTGCATGTAGATATCTCAGTTTTGAATTCTAGTCCCTTGACTTTCTTCTTGTGTCTCTACTTCAGGGTGTGAAACATTGCTGTTGATGTGTCGATTTTACTAACTATCTCTCCAGGGTGTTTGATTTAGTGTCATAAAGACAGATGGCATCTTGAGTAACATCTGAGGTGTGCTAGACTATCCAGCACATGCATGTGGAGTTCTTTGATGAGACACCAGATGTATGAGAGACCTATGCTCTTCCAGACCTGCAGCTGGAGGCCAGTTGATACATAGCTGAATATTTCAAAGAGCTCTAGAAACCCATATATATGAAACTAAATCCTGCCTCCACTGGAAAAGATGGTCTCTTCAAGACCTAGCCAGCATTTAAACATGTAGACACATATGTTAGGGTGTCTTAATCTGAACTATTCTTTAAATTTTCCCAGCATTTGCAGAAGTAGTTAATTTCATAGTGAGTATAAGGAGCAGTTTCCTGGGTGATGCTACTGCCTCTGCTCCATCATTTATGTCTATTCTAATAACAGGGCAACCTTGGAGGTAGTCAAGATGCCAGGTGTTTTTTTTTTGGCTGTTGCTTATGGCTGCTTGCTTCTCTGAATCATAACACTTATCTGAATGATAATATTTCCTCAAAACAGAAAAACCTTCTGAGTACTAGAAGGAATTTAGGAATATTTTAGGGAAAAGACATGATGAACAAAAATGAAAGATGATATACCTTTGAGGATTATGTTTCTCTTGCATCTGAATTATGCCTAGAGATGGTAAAGGCTTTGTGACTTTTTTACCCATGAGTAAATAAATATAAATATTGTTCTGAATTATACCACTGACTTTTGCATTTGCACAAGTCCAGAAATTCTTCTGTGTTCAAAGTAATTACATTTAAGACACAGAAAGGTGGAATGGGAAATCCAGTAGTTTGTTGAGTTATTAGAAAATAATCTGTCCTGTGGGTACTGAAAATCTCCTAGACATGTATGTTATTAGGATTTAGGCAGGCTTTCAGTGTGTACATTTCACATGCTTTTAATAACATGCAGCTTTTAAAAATTAATTTTCTTAATGCAATAACTAATGTCAGTTATTTTCCTGGCACCTGTAGAACATGCTAAATCAGATGACAGTATTCTGTATAATTATAGGCTGTATGTATAAATATCCAAATTAATACTTGAATGGACTCCTTCTTCAACACCCAGTATATTTCCACTGATGAAACTGGAGATAAGCAGCTATAAATGAAAGCAGAATAGTAACCACAATTTTAGGAGGATAATTTGTGTGAAAATTGGTGATTGCTTCTTTTCTACCCACTGCAATCATTCTTTAATTTAACAAGTGTCAAATATTCAGAATAATTTGCAGTTGGTTAAAAAAAAGCATGACAAAACAAAGCAAAAACTGCAACTTTAAATTTTCAGGCCTCCAAAATTAGGCCTTTGTGAACTTAGACCTGCAGAAATGTTTGGAGCTTCTAAGTCATGACTCAGTGACTTTTTCCATTTCAGTTTCATCATC
Source organism: Pezoporus occidentalis (assembly GCF_034315485.1). Taxonomy (NCBI): domain Eukaryota; kingdom Metazoa; phylum Chordata; class Aves; order Psittaciformes; family Psittacidae; genus Pezoporus; species Pezoporus occidentalis. Next base: position 1,829,344 of record NW_026914829.1, read on the forward strand.
ATTTTGCAACTCAGGAACTGCCAGCTTTTCCTTCCACTCTCCCAAGCTCCCTGCTGTCAAGCCTCTTTTCAAGGTGCTGCTTTCTGAGGCTCCAGTCAGTAACGTTTTTGTCTGGATGTTACAGTACACTTATATCTCTCTGGCCAGATGGGTGCTGTCTCTCAGGCTTCCTTGGGACACATGTAACCTCTTCACGTTTCTCCTGTCAACCAGCAAACATTTTTTTTTTTTTTTTTTGCTGCTGACTTCCCATAAACCAGTGAACAAAATTCATTCTTTGTCAGTCTGCCCCAAAGCAGTCTATAGACTGTTCATTTGGTTCAGCAGATCAGTAGTTAACCTTTTACCTGTGTTGGGCAAAAAAGTAGGAAGGGTGGATTTGTTTGTAGATGACTTGTCTGAGGTAAAGGGCAGCTACCCAGCCATTTCTCAAGTTCCTGATAACCCTTACTGCAGTTAGGTCTCCAAACCTGGAACAAGGGTAGTAATTAGATGTGTTGGTTGTGAAGACTGTAGCCTTGGAGCCCAAGGGTTGAAGTTTAATGTGCCTCTGCTTTAAAATAGCTAGAACAGTTCAAGGTCTGATCTCAGAGATATAAAGATGGAGCTATGTTGCCAGTTGTCTGATTAATCTCTGGCTATAAGTGGTCATAGGATAAACTGTATTGCACCTGGGAGCTGCAATTTCAGTAGCCATGGCAGCAGACCTATCGTTCAGCATTTAGTGGGGTATACTCTTCCTGTATTTTATCCCTTAGCTGAACTCCTAGTTATGTCTTCTAGAATTCTTCAGCAATTTAAGAAAAAAATGCTGTCTCTCAGGTAAGAAAATGAGTATGGAGTTCTTGGAATTTCTGGGTCTCTTCTGAACCACATCAAGGATCAGAGGCATTAAGGCTCATTGTGGAGTTATATTTAGATTTTATCTCTACAAATAGTGGGATATCTGTAGCAGGATAAGCTTTATGAGCACTTTGCTCATCCGCTCGATTCTTTTTGTCCTTAAGCCCACTAACAAGGAGCAAATTCCTGGTTTTGTAAGCCATGTCACTGGGTATAAAGCCTCTCCCATTCAAGGTTATGGTTTCTGGTAGCTCAGTGGTACCTGAAAGCTGACCAGTACTTTCAGATTTTGAGGAGTGGTTGCCAGTCCACAGCTCAAACAGCTCTGAATATAACCCTTTGTTTGTGCTGGAAAGGATTTATTTTTTAACTTGTTCTCTATCTTGAGCTGCTTAAATTTTCACTTTCTCTTTGGCTTATGTTTATCTCTGTCATTTTGCATGTGACTTATGGGCTGTACAACAAAATGCTTGCTGGTTATCTGGTATGCTCTTTTAGTACCATGAAATGACACGTCCCATTTATACTAAATGCTCCATTGCTTTTGCTGTGTTGCATAAACTAAAGAAGAGGGGGAAGGGATCTTAGATCCAAAATGACCTGAAATGCATTCCTGGTAGGCTTCTGATAAAAGATACCAGGCATGGTTTCATTGGCAAAGTGGATTAACCTTTCCCTTACAACATTTGCTAACTATAGGAAACAAATGATAGAGCGTAAGTTAGCAGTGTTCAGTGTACAAAGGATGAATGGTCTCAGTGGTTTCCAGACTCAAAGGTACGCAGATATTTGACAACATTGCCAGTATAATGTGTAATACAGCTGTCCCATGTTAAGAACATAATGCATTTCACAGATATGATTGATAAATTGCAGAAATCTGTGGTTGAATGCAGACCTGTACAAGTCTGTATGAGCTACTTCATGGCTCAATGTTAATTTTTGTTTGCTGTGTCTGAATGTTAACCTCTTATTTGTGATTAAGTAGCCTCTAAAGCAGATCAAATTGCAGACAAGTGTTGATCTAATCCTTTATTCATGTTATACTTCCTAAGGGTTTATGCGACCAGAAAAAGGCTTTTTTCACTAATGTCCTTTTAAAGCTTTAAAGCATTGGTGGGTAGAAGTTTGTACATTTGGGTTTTTCATTTAAAAAAACAAAACCAAACAAACCAACCAAAAACCCCACAACAACCAATGATAGTGTATTTTTAATAGCTTTGATCATCTGGATCTTTGGCTTCCGCCAGCACTGAGCTTCCATTCTGGTCTAGTTAGATGTCCGAGACAGTCACTGATGTGCTCAGGTCTTTGCTATGTTGTGGTGGTTCTCATAGACTTCAGCGGTAGTCTCTTCTGATGCTTTAGAACATCGTATTTCTTTGGTTTAGTAGACAGGTTTTAGACAAAAGTTCAATTTCCCCTTTCTGAATATCCTGTTTAATCCTGTTATGTCCGTCTCTTCCCTTGCAAAGAACAAAGTTGCGATGTTACAGATTTTCAGTTAGTGGTCATTTTGTCTTTAGTTATGCACACTTTCATTTGTCATCTTCCCTTAACATGGAATATGATTTTGCATAGGATTCTTTATATAAAAAGCACTCACAACTCATACAAGTACCATCTGTCAGTTCTTTTGTCCTTGATCTTTTCTTTGGTTCAAGAGCATAAGTGACTTAGAAAGTTAAAGTGACTGTAAAGTTACTTTTTGCTTCATGGAAAAACAAGGAACAGCAGAAAGAATTCTTGATAGAGAGGAGATAGCCTTTTCACTCAGGAGCAGCTGGTTAGTATTGTTAAATTGGTTATTAAGTACCCAAAATACCTATTTCTAGGAAGATAGAAAAGCACAAATACTGCTAATAATCTGCAGAGATATATTTGGAATACATTTATTCCTAGCTAATATTTACCAATGGTCTTTAATACGTTTTTCCATTGGTCAGTTAATGTAGCATGAAAACTTGCAATTGTTCATTGGAATGTTGGATACTTTTTAGTATTTTACATAATTTCTGCTTTATCAAGATAGGTTTTTTTTATAGGAGTACATAATTTAATATTTTAATATTAACCTGTGATCTATGTAACCATATGTTATTGTTATTAGAAGTGTTGTTAAAACAGAAGCTATATCTGTGTGAAATTATATCAGTCTTGGTCCGTTGCACTGCAAAATCCTGAATCATCTTTTCTGATGAGAGAGGAAAGAGAGGTGCATTTTCAGGCATAAAAACCGTTTGTTTATACAAACACAGCGATGTCATTTACAGAGACTGTTTTATTTTTAATGTGCTTTTCTGCTCATTAAGAAGGGGCCGTGTCAGATCCAGCCCCCAGTACACAGCGCCACTGCCCTGAGCAAGCTCTTAGGCTTGTACGACAGTAGTAAAGCAGCAGGTTATTTATAGCTGACAAATTGGTGAAAAATCACATCAGCTGCTATGAAAACTCCACATACAAAAATTTGACTCCCAACAAGCTGTCAGAGCAATCTCTGATCCTTCTCTTTAGTCTTCCTTTCTGTGGATGATTGGATACGTAATAAAAACATCTGAAGCGCAAACCAAATCTCCTGAGTAAATCCCTGCTATTTGCTGTGCTGCTTGCTTTTGGATTTGGAGTGTAGCTAATAGTTTCAAAGGTTCCTGTATATTTTTCTACTTTATCTCGTTCAAGTTACTATATGAAACAGGAAGTTAAAATGCATGCGAGAATTTTCTATTGCTCATAAGTGCTATGTCATCTCTGTGAAAGGCCATCAGCATTACAGCCCAACGCTGGAGCAGTGATGTTTATTTAAGAGGATTGGTGGCCAGAAATAAGCCACAGTGTCTAATCAGACACAGGCCCTGCCTGGGCAGTATGCCACAAAGTTTATTGCGTGTGCATTTCTCATAAGCAAAATGGCTACGAACTGAGGAGGATGGACGGGCAGCCTGGAAGAAATTACAGCGCGAACGGTGGTTCTTAACTTTCTGAGGAGGATTTAAGTGTATGTAAATATACTGGAACGAATGAGACTGTGCAACTGTAAGTTACTGAAAGCCAAATGGGGAATGTCTGTGGATGTGTGAGGGCTGAAAAGGAAGAGCAGTGTTTAGATCCTGCCAAAGCTCCCTTAAGTCCAGCTAAACATTCCCCTGGAAGAAAATATTTCAGAAGGAAAAAGAGAAAGAAATCAGCCGAGGAGGGACCAGATTCAGTCCAGGTTAATGAAAAAGAAGAAAAAAGCCAATATGAAGTGGGGTTTTCAGAAAACATCGAGATTCATCCCAAGGGTGTGGGATTGGCTGATTCCTTCCCTGGGAGAGTAACAGTGGCTGGTAATACTCTGCCCGTGAGTAGAGACCCTTCGGCTTTTGTAAAAGCAAAAGTTTTACTGGGTGCAACAAAGAGTGATTCTCTTTGTGGGGACAGTTTTCATGGTGATAATCAGAGGCTCGCCAAGACTGATGAAACAGAGACATGGTTAAAGGAGCAAGACAAGAGGAATTCAGAGAAAAGCTGTACAAGGAAAAAGAAGTATTTGGAGGATGGCAACAGGAGAGAATTAGCATTCCTAAAGAAATCTAGTGGTCTTTGTTATGGAAAAGCAGCCAGCTTGGATTCTGCTATCCACTTTTTAGGCAAAAACCATGAAGAAACTGGATTAAACATAACTTCTTGCAAAATAATTGAAGATGTCCCAGAAAGTGATAAATCTGCAAAGTTTCATCACTTTCTTTCTGAAAGCAAAAGTGATCCACTGCTTGAACAAAAGAGGTTTTATTCTGCTGATGCTCTGCTTTCCCAGTTGCCAAAAGAAAAGACATTATTTAGCACTCCTCCAAACAGGAGCAAGGTAAATATTTTGGCACAGTACATTATCTTTAAAAGTTAGGTCAGAATAAGTATTGGAATAATATATTTTCTGTCACAAAAGTGTCTTCCCTTTGCTTTATAAGCCTTTTACCCATCTGTGATACTAACAGGTAGTTGAAGGACAGAATATATTACTTGGTTGTTTTCACAGGTTGTGTAATACCTCTGTACTTCAGTATTATTGCTGCATCCTTGTGCTGGTTTGTTGTCTGTAGTTTTATTTGGTTCCTAAGTTATTTAAGAGTATTTAAGAGGTTGTCATGTTAAAATGGTTCTAGAAGGTGGAGTGAATTTTAGGGAGTTGTTTAAGTTCATGTTCAGTGTCTGCAGTAAATTTTATTATCAACTCTTGATGGTCTTGTAATTCCTTTGGGCTTTGTATCAAGGGAAGGAATTTTTGTAATTCGTTTCAGTTATGGCCAATAGGAACTGAAGAATGATAGAAATATGTAGGCAGCTTAAAACAGAAGTGAGCATAAATCATGTTAATAATGCTCTAGATTTTTTAAAAAAGATATTTCCTCCTAAACTGTCTGGGTGACCTATTAATATTAATTATTGAAATTCCATCTTCCTCTGAGGGTACACTTACTTTCCTTTTACAACAAAAGAAACCAGAGTACAAGCTTACTTGCAGACTATCTGAAGGAAAGCAAATTTTTGTCTGTCGTTAATGCATGCATACCAATTCAATCCACATTAGCAGTTCTGCCTCACTTATCTTCACCGCAACCGAGGTCTGTAAGCGCGGGTCAAATGCTGCTGATATGAGTATCCTGTCAAAAGCTGATTCCCCCTTGTTCAACAGGGACATCTGAGCTTTGAGGGGAGTGATCAGAGGCAACAGGCGTATGCCAAAGGTACTCTTTCCAGGAAAGAGCTAACTACACTTCTGTTGTTTATATAATTTACTGTAGTAACAGGAATCAAAATTACACTATTCCTGAGCTTAGTTTTTAAATACAGATACATACTAGTACAAATAACCTCCTAATACACATGGAGATCTTTGCCCTCTTAATCTTAACTGGAATTCAGGAACAGCTTAGGGATGTTCTTTGAATTGAACAAAACGTCATTACCAAGTAAGAGAGTATGAGGCTTGTTTGTTTAGCCAAGTGTGGCTGCTTTTGCCTGCATAATCATCATCTAATATTGCTGCGGTTATTACTCCAGCAAGGCATATACCTCTTGTTACCACAGGCAGAAGAGGGAAGAAAAAGAGACTTCTACTGAGCTCTTACATCAGCACTGAGACTTGTGCTGCTATCATCAATAAAGCACGGCTTAATGATATGAAAACCAAGTTGCTGAAATATCTAGTTTTCAGTTCAGTTCTAGAGCAGATGGCAGTTTGCATTAAGGTCAAGAAGTGAATCAGGACTGAAACAGGCTTCCTGAAGCAACTCCCCTTCTGAGTGATGTTTTAGCACAATGCAGGTAAAGTCAAGGCTGTAATCTTGGTTTCCCTGCAGAGAATAGTGCCACTGTGATATTGATGTGTTGAAACAACCCAGGTTTTCCATTCAATGCAAGCAAACAATAGCTACCATCTGGCATTACCACCAGTTTTTGGTGATTGTCAGCTTGTGTCAAAACCAATGGCTTATGTGTATCACATTATCAATCATTGTCATTATTCTTCCAGTCTAATTTGTGGTAGTTTCCAGTCTGGTTTATGGATGTAAACGTATTTTAGAAAAAAATGCCTGGTATCTAAACAGCATCACTCATCTACTTCCAGTACTCAACTGTTGTCTTGGCTTCAAGTTCCTCAGGTATTTTTTTGCTATCCATCTACATAGTGTTTGACACAGTGGATTTCTTCTCATCTACAGTATTACTGATAATGTGAAAGAAGAAAACGCATGTATTTGAGTAAGGTTAAAGGCAATATAGTTGCTTTTAAATAAAAAGATGTAAATTATTTATGATCAGCATATTCAGTAGAATACTTATGGCTAGGTAATCATCTGTTTATTACTGCAGTTATAATTGTAAATAGTTGTAAGATAGCAAGACACATTCCAACTATGCCTTCCATCATATACTCGTGTATCTTACCTGTTTATGTAGTACAGCTGGTCTTCTGGAATGTGATTTGCTGGGCAAAGGTGCAGGAGTCTGGAATTATGCTTTATTTGCATTGTTTGCTTCCTTGTAATACTCAAAAGAAGCAGGTGCAATCCACCTTAAATGCTGGTGAATGAAGGAGATCTATAATCATTAATGGAACTACAAAACTGGGCTGGAAGGGTTCTGGACATGTCATCTAGGTCACCTCTGCACCTGAAGGCAAGAGAACTTAAAGAAAACCATTCTTGACTAATACTTGTTCTTCTTGGTCTGCCTTATTGGTGATTTCACATACTTCCTGAGTAATTATTCTGGTGTTTTTTTGTCTTTTGTATTAAAAAGTGAGTTGAGCTGAAAACACATATGCTCATTTTAAACTCATTAGTTCTTTTCTATTCCGAGGAGAGCTGATTTAATAACTTGTTTTGCAAAAGCGTTTTACATATTTGAAGACTGTTGGCACATCTCCCCCTTAGTTTTCCCTACTTCAGACTTAAAAAAAAAAAAGCCCAATTTTTAAGTCTCTCCTAAGAGGTCATAAGTTTTTAGATCTTTGTCATTTTTGTTTTTCTCTTTCTGTCTGCTTCAACTGATCCAGTATTTTTTGAAGGGTGTTGTCCAAAGCTGAACTATTCTTTGTGTTCATAGAATCACAGAATCATGGAATAGTTTGGGTTGGAAGGGACCTTAAAGATCATCTATTTCCAAACACCTGCCATGGGCAGGGACACCTTCCGCTAGACCAGATTCTCAAAGTCCTGTCCAACCTGGCCTTGAACACTGCCAGGGATGGGGCAGCCACAGCTTCTCTGGGCAACCTGTGCCAGTACCTTGCCACCCTCTCAGTAAAGAACTTCTTCCTAATATCTAATCTAAATCTACCTTCTGTCAGCTTAAAGACATTACCCACTGTCCTGTCACTACATGCCCTTCTGAAAAGTCCTTCTCCAGCTGTCTTGTAGGCCCCCTTTAGGTACTGGAAGCTGCCCTAAGTTCTCGACAGAGATTCCTCTTCTCCAGGCTGAGCAAGTTCAACCCTGTCAGCCGGTACTCAAAACTGCATCACTGAAATCAGTGCAAGCAAAGAGCATGAGGCTTTGGGGTGTATGGATTTTCTGTGCTGTGTGAAGCAGAGAGAACTTACAAGCAGAGAAAAAACACTTGAAGTTGTAGGGATGAACTAGTTCTCCAAGTTAGAAAGAAGAAAGAGTATTTAGTGCCAGTTAAGACTTTGATCCTGAAATACAAGGGCTGTGCAAAGAATAACCTTTGTCACTTTTTCTTGCATAACTTGGAATTCACAGGCTTTGAGATAATTTGCACAGGATGTCTAGCAAACAACTGTTCAAATTCATGCAAACTCAGTATTTTTTTGCATGCTTAAAGGAACAAATATCCTTTTAGTAACAGCTTCTAGTGGGTAAATGGTAGGCTTGGGGGATGTAAGAATGAAAGGTTCACACAAACTTGCTTTGAAAGGCAAAATTTGAAGAGTAGATTTGATGGCCACTTATTTTCTGTTCTGGTATTCCTGATTTAGTAGTTCTTTTCCTTTACTGTGGCAAATGGTGTTACAAATATTAACGATAACGTGTAGCTGGTAGATGAGTATCTATACTCTCCTTATGTGTCTGTCAAAGGCAAGATGTGTTCTTTTTTTCTCTGACACCTTACTTTGTGGGGCTAGTTCCAAGTTAATAGGGCATCTTGCAAAGCAGAGCTTGTAAGTGTAATAAAATATAGCTCTTTGACTCACCATTTCCCTTGGTGTATTTTTATACTTTAAAAATATTAATACAGTGTTTATGAAGAAGTCTGAAATCTTAGCTTTGGAATCTGAAACACTTTATTTAGAGAACAGCTCAGGCTGTTTCAGGTCTCAGGCTAATGTTAGAGTTCATTAACCAGTATTGAAATGGGCTACCTCCATAAGTGAAAAGCACTTTTAGTTTTTGAACTCAGCCTAACCTATTCCTAGTCATTCAGATGGCTAGTTGGGATGCCAACTGGTACTTGGAAGATTTTGGATTGAAAACGTGTTGTAGTGAGCTAAATTCATGGTTTAGCTACCCAAAATGTGGACTGTGAGCCTAGTGGTCACTTTCAGAGTGAGAAGCCTTCTCCTTGTATTTGTCTCCATAGCTACAAATGTTGTTTATATGTAACGACAGATAAAAGTATGACCTTCAGAAGTTGCCTTGATGTCTGAAACCAGTTGTTTCCAGAGGAACCTCATGTGGAACCTAATGTGCCCTCAAGTATGCTGTGTTTGCACTCTCTGCAGTCTGAAATGTACGCAGCTCGCCAGTCAGCTGTAAAGGAGGCTGGAGGTTTGAACTTAGCAGTAAGGAATGGCTATTAGCAAATTACAGTGTTAGCTCACTTGTGCTGAAATACATGAAAAAATGTGATATTTAAGGATTACACACACAGGATTTTCTGAAAGGGATGGGGGAAAGAATACAAGGGTTTTGTTTTTTTTCTGTTAAGACATCTGTCACTTCCAGATGACATCATCTCTTTCAGAAGCGCTGTCCGGATAAGTGGTAGATGGTTGACTTCATTTATATTGTGGTTTGGTTGTTCTGTGATGACTAAAAACTAAAGCTACTGAAAAAATATTTAGTTTCCTTTCTTGCTTTGAAATACCAAAGAATAAAGGTAACCCACACAAAGGAAGTCTTATACTATGGATGAGTTCCCTGGAACTTTACGAGAAAATTTTCACAGTGATTTTGATTTGGTCTTTCACAACATTGGATTCCCTGTTGTCTTCACATGCAGGACTCATACCATCCGTATTTTGTGTGATTTATAGAATCATAGAATAGTTAGGGTTGGAAAGGACCTTAAGATCATCTAGTTCCAGCCCCCCTGCCATGGGCAGGAACACCTCACATTAAACCATGCCACCGGATGTGAACACCGCCAGGGATGGAGCATTCACAACTTCCTTGGGCAACCCATTACAGTGCCTTACCACCCTTACAGTACAGAACTTCTTCCTTATATCCAGTCTAAACTTCCCCTGTTTAAGTTTTAACCTGTTACCCCTTGTCCTATCACTGCAGTCCCTAATGAAGAGTCCCTCCCCAGCATCCCTATAGGCCCCCTTCCGATATTGGAAGGCTGCTATGGGGTCTCCATGCAGCCTTCTCTTCTCCAGGCTGAACAGCCCCATCTTTCTCAGCCTGTCTTCATACGGGAGGTACTCCAGCCCCCTGATCATCCTCGTGGCCCTCCTCTGGACTTGTTCCAACACTTCCATGTCCTTTTTATGTTGAGGACACCAGAACTGCACACAATACTCCAGGTAAGGTCTCACGAGAGCAGAGTAGAGGGGCAGGATCACCTCCTTCGACCTGCTGGTCACGCTCCTTTTGATGCAGCCCAGGATACGGTTGGCTTTCTGGGCTGTGAGCACACACTGAAGCTGGCTCATGTTCATTTTCTCATCAACCAACACCCCCAAGTCCTTCTCTGCAAGGCTGCTCTGAATCTCTTCTCTGCCCAACCTGTAGCTGTGCCTGGGATTGCTCCGACCCAGGTGTAGGACCTTGAACTTGGCATGGTTAAACTTCATAAGGTTGGCATCAGCCCACCTCACAAGCGTGTCAAGGTCCCTCTGGATGGCATTCCTTCCCTCCAGCGTATCAACCGAACCACACAGCTTGGTGTCATCAGCAAACTTGCTGAGTGCGCACTCAATCCCACTGTCCATGTCAGTGACAAAGATGTTGAACAAGACCGGTCCCAGCACCGATCCCTGAGGGACACCACTCATTACTGGTCTCCAGCCGGACATTGAGCCGTTGACCACAGCTCTTTGCATGCAGTCATCCAGCCAGTTCTTTATCCACCAAGTGGTCCACCTATCAAATTGATGTCTCTCCAATTTAGAGACAAGGATGTTCATGTGTTCCCTTCAGTATTTTAAACAAAAATGGAGGGTTTTTTCTTTTTGTCTTTCTTTTTCTTTCTTTCCTTTTTCTCTTTGATCTTTCCTAAAACTGTTTAGTGTTGAAGCTAGAGACAAAAAGGATGCAAAAAAATGCTGTCAGATCTTCAGAGGTTGTTTATGGGCTAGTTGAACAGTTAAAAAGATTTTGCTTTCTAGCTCTGGTGCATGTATTTTTCCCTTACCTAAAGGGAAAGGAAAAGCCAGCAGATACGATGTCTGTGATGTGAAGAACTGCTTTCACAACTTGTGATTTTGTGGATACTTGCATAAAAAAATAATTTAATTTGTTTCCTGTATTAAATTTACTTACAATTTACTGTATAGCTATAAATGCTTATCTCCCCTGAAAGTATGACAGCTGGTTAAACAGAAATTGCAGCAAGCACAGAGGTAGCTACATTGCTTTACTAAAGCATAACTAAAGGCTTTTGTAAAGGACTTTCTTTAGTCCCTGCTTCTTAGTGCTTCACACCACCTCCTGTCAGGCATTGACATAGCAGTATTGGTAGAAAAGTTAAATTTCTGTTCCTGGCACTGTGTTTTGTGTGTTTCTAATGTGAGAAGATCCCGTAATTTCCATCCTAGCCTGTCTGAAGTCCCCCAGCAATAGCCCAGACAGAAGATACCTTGTGTGCAGAGATTTCCAGGTCAGGAGGCATCATTATGACTGTCCCACTTGATCTCATGAATGAAGCTCCCTGGTTTACAGTAGAGCAGGATTGCTGAAATTGGCACAGCTCAAGTTAAGCCTCTTCTGCAGCTAACTGGAGCACCTACCTCATGCCCAAAGTTATTTGTGGGCAAACCTCCACTGATCCCTGGCCTCAGCATGACTCCAGAGCTGGAGGAAGCCTGTGTCTCCCTGCAGTGCTAGGTGTAGGCTTGTGTGATGAAGCCTCTTCCAGGTGGGCTTATGGGGGTGTTTGTTACCCACCCACAAACCTTGGCGTTGTCTCAAGTCCTCTTGCCTCTGCCCAAGTGCCTCTGTCTAAGCACCTCTGTCTGATTTTTATAGTGTCTGAGCTATGGTCCTTATACAGTGTGTGTGCCTCATGGTACCTGGGTTCTTAGTGTTCTTTGTAATAACATTATATTATCTATTGTTGTTTGAGTAAGTGGTAAAAGGTGGTCACTTACAGGAAAGACAGCATGCAATAGCACTTTATCAAGGCATGTTTTCTTTTAGGTCTGCCTTGCAGTTCACATTTACATTGAGTACAGTGTCTATAACATGAAGTGCAAAGAATACATGTGAAAATTAGGGAAATATCTACTTCATATTTATGCAGTGGTAGTTTTCTAAGCAATTTGACTAAATTTCCTTAGGGGAGAATTTAAGGTACTAGAAAGTAGTATTTGTATGTAAAGTTCCCAGTACTATCCTGCTTTCCCTATCATAAAGTTGAGAATATTTAGATAATACAAAACCAAACCTTCTTTAAGGCAAAATTTTTATTTCTAATCTTTCAGTCACTCGTAAATGCTTCTCAGAAAATTTTGTCCTAAAACCGTTATCGGTTTTCACTGTAAATGACTGTTGTGCTACTGAATTCCAGACTAACAAATATTAGAAATTAATCTGAGATGAGCATTGTAGCTATATAAAGTATACATAATATAAATATGGGTATTACATAAGCATAATATATACATATAAAACTATATACATATAACCCATTGTATTTTATATATGATTATATACAATTTATGTATAATAGGTGTCATAGATGAAAGAGATTATTATAGGCATTACCAACATAAGATAGTCACATATTTTTCATGATGTAGTAGTGGTATATTGTTGCCAGAAATTAGGAGGCTGAAAACTGGCTAACTGAAGAAAACTGTGAAGAAGCTAAGATTTTTGTATTTCATTGGAGACACTAAGAGTGCATAAGGATAGGACATGAAAGAATATTAATACAGTACATTATTTATGTATGATGATAAATAATCATCATATTCATGTTTGCAGGTATCAGGAAATTTTTCAGTAACATGGAGTGGTTTTCTGCAATGTTTTAAATATTATTATGGGTTAGGTGTAACTGTAATGTTTGCATTAACTGTATTTTAGATATCTGATATCCATGTTACTGGAGAGTCAGAGGACATGTCTGCTAAAGAGAGACTGCTCCTGTGGTCGCAGCAAACAACTGAGGGTTATGCTGGAATACATTGTGAAAATTTCACTACCTGCTGGCGCGATGGAAGATTGTTTAATGCCATCATTCATAAATACAGGTGAGTAATCTGTTCTCTTGGAAAATGTTCATTACAGAATTTTAATGTACATAGAAAGAGGGCTCTGTATTTTTATCCCTGTAATAGCACTGCAGTTGTGGAGATGGCACTGGCTCTTCCTGGACTACCACTGCTCTTTGCAGCCAAAGGATGCCTGTTAGCGCTTGTGTGTCCTTCCTTCCTCAAAGAAGCATCTCCATGAATCCTGCACATCTCCCATAGGACATCTCCAAGCTGCTGAGAAGAATGTCCCTAGGGTTCAGTCTTCTCCACAGTCCCTTTTTGTCATGGTTACCTTTAACAATAGGCAGGGTAAAGTCCAAAACTGCACTGCTGGCAAAAGCTGTCAACTACAGCATGATCTGAGATATGCTTAAGCTCTCTGTATTCTTCTCTGTATGGCTTTACATGGCTCCCATGGCTTTTATGGCTCCCTGGAACCTAGAGCTTCTTCAGTGTTTCTGCTGGGAGCACAGGCCTGCTCTGAGATGCATCTCCTGCATCTCCAGGGTATTCTTATGGAAATGGTACCAGCTGGCTTGAATGTTCTGTTTGAGAAGGGAATTGTGTTACTATATGCTTTTGTGACCAAACTCTTACGAAGTTGAACAGGCATTGGTAGAACCACTGGTGGCTATGGCTAGAAGCTAAAGGATACAGTATGTTCAGTTGAAATACAGTTAAAAATGTCTGCTGATGGGAAAGGTTTTCTAGTTCTGGATTCTAAGTGGGAACAGGTCTCTCTTGACAAAGCTGACTGGCATCAAAGCACCATCAGAGGAGGAAGATTTAAGATCATCACTGTGCTCAGTGTTTCCTCTCGGTTGGTGACATCTCTCTTGTTTTGTACAGTTTTGGTTCCTGAATTGAGTAAGGGGTTTGTATCTTAGAGGACCACATAGGGGTGCATTCTGGCCGCTGGGCTAATCAGTGTGTGCTGATTTGTCCTGTGTCTTGTGCAAGGCTTTCAACTTTCTGGGTCTTATTACAGCACATTTAGTTTGTGCTGTATGCCCTGGGGCTTATCATAAAGAAGTTTGAGAGTTTATGACTTCTTTGTAAAATACTGAAGTATGCCACGTACTGAAGTTCCAAGTAAGGCAGATTTGGTGTTTTCATGCAGCTCCAGGGAATAGGCCCTGAAATGGATTATTCTATTCTTGGATCTCCTCTTGTGGGACCACTTGGCTCACTGTAGAAAGAAGACTAGACAGAGCCAACATACATGTGGTATGGGGAGTACGGCATAAAAGTAGAGTGGGAGATGAGTCAAGCAGATGCAGCTGCAGCCTTTTCCTCACACACTGTGTAGAGAGGCTGCAAGTATAATATACAGTGTTCTGAGTCCCAGAGAAGTTAGCTGTGGCAGTGCATGGTAAAATGGAGCTGCATCTGAATCAATGAGGTCTTTTTTCTGGCTGTGCTTCTGTTCTGGGTAGTCAGTAAGGGAGGAGGTGCATACCAGCAAGACAGTCTTCTTTTAGTAACATTGGCAAGACAAAGGGAAATAGCTGGCAGAAGGCTCGGCTGTTTTACTTCAGGACAGAGCAGCCAAAAGAATGAACACAGCACAGGCAAGTATCTGAAAAAATAAACAGTGTGAAAGATACAGAGAGATGGGAGGAAAAAAAAGGAAGGAGCTTAATGAGATGGAATAATGGAAAACAGTTTCCAGAGCATCTTCAGACTGTATGCTACTTCCATACAGCAGTGTACGATTTTCAGCTCAGCAGCTAGTAGCTGTGGTACAGCTCAGTTAATAAATAATGCAAAACTTGAGTTCTGTCCCCTGGCTGTGTGAATGTTAATGCCTTGGGATATGACTAAGTACCTGCAGCTGCTTTGCTGGAGCAGTGTTTCTGGCAGTGCTCTGTGAGCTTCATTCACAGTGTTTCAGTGGGGTAGCACAGGCACCTTTGACAGGAGTGCATTGCACAAAGCAAATGATTCAACAGCTGAGGAGCAGAGTACCCATTTTGTGTGCTTCTGTGCCAGTTTAGCTTTAGCTTATCCTCTTCCTGTGCATAGCTTCTCCACCTAAGGATCCCATTCCCAGGAATGTTTGCCATCATTATCTGGTGTCTTTTTGCTGGGAGAGGTAACAGATTTCTGGACTCCATCTTGCTTGTTAAATCAGTGAGACTCTTCCGCTGATTTCAGTGAGCTTCTATGTTTCTTTTGCCATTTTGTAGCACTAAAACGGAAATGATAATTTCCAGCTATTGCTCACAAGATAGGAATGGTCTTCCCAAACAGTCATCTGATATTTTTAACTACAGTGTTTTACTCCAGAGAGCTTTTTTAAAGTTTGGTTTGTGTACTGAGCAGTAAGTAGGATGAACACTAACAGAATGTGCTTATTTCTGGCAGTCATTCTCCGTATGCTCTGTTTGTCCATTTTAGTAGCTCCCAGTGCGTGGAACACAGGTGGTTTCAGGAGCTAGGCTGGGGGTCCTGTGGGTGCTGCAGGCTGATGCACTTCACCGGGGTGGATGACCAGATGTGTCTACATGGGTGGTGGGATTGGACTGTGGTGCTGTGAACATGAAGCATGTCTGTGGGTACACATCCATCCGTTGTGGTGCAGTGTGGCAGCCTGTCTCGCACCAGTTATGCCACGCTCCCTGGAGATATGTCTCTTTACAGAACCATGATGCACCCTGAGCCAGGAGGAATATCCTCTCTCTGCGAGTGAGGATGTGACTTCCAGGCCTGGAAGGGATTTAAGTGTGCCCAGACCTAATTTTAGGGCGATGACATTTAGTGCTATGACAGTAATAATCATAAGGCTCAGAAGTACCCAGGAGTGTTCATGGTATCTAGAATTGCAGTTGTAGTGAGCGGCAGTAAACTGTATGCTGGATAGAGGGTACACGTGTACCCGTGTCAGGGCACAGCAGTGGGGGCTCCCCATGGAGGGTCTGTCAGGGCAGGGCCTGGCAGCCAGGACCATCAAACCACCCCAGCCAGGAGCAGGGCAACGGGGGGCACTGAGGCAGCCCCAGCCTCAGTCCCTGCCCCAGGCATCGGCACTTCTCTGGGTGATGGGCCTGACAGGCGGGTCACAGGTAGGCTGCACTGCTGCAGGGGCAATAGCTCAGCTGGGGGGCAGAGGCAAGAGTCTCAGCAGCTCTTGGAGCACAGGAGCTACGCTGTCTCTGAGGTGAACCTGAGCACAGACAGGCAAACCTGGTGCTTGTAGCCCTGATACCATGGCTGAGAGGCCTTTTCTGGGATGTGCCGCTGAGAACACAATCCACATGTGTCCAGCATGATCCCTACAACTGGTCATCTGTGAGGCAGGGAGATGTCAGTGTCCAGTTCTAGGTGACAGGGCTGGAGTGGCAGGTTATAATTACTTCCTTTCCAGGCATAAGCAATCTTTCTAAATTTTAAGTACACACCAGTGAATCAGTTGACAGCTGGCAGGGAGCCTCTCCCGTCAGCAGGGCTGAGACCTCACCTGCTCTTAATGGCAGGTCAAAATTGTTTCATCCGGGCTGATGGTAGTGGTCTCCATTTATTTTCTCCTTGTCCAGGCAGCGGATGCCAGCACGTTTTGGTGCAAGCCAGCTAAGATTATGATGCAGAACTGCAGGAAGAGGGCACGGATTTACCACGCTCCCTGCTCCCCCAAAAGTGTGTGGGAGAAGCAGGACAAGGCCAACATTTCCCTGGCATGACTAACAGTAGGAGCATCATCTGCAGCATCTCTGTGGAGATCAGCGAGCTGGTGTGTGGTGTGGGTGAGCCAGGTTCCTCCCCAACTCCCAGCCCTGTGTGCACCCACAGCTGGACTGGCAGCCCTCTGCTGCCAGCGCCAAGCCTTGGGATGCAGGATCACATGCACTCAAGTCAGTCTCCTGAGCAGATGCAGGGACAAGGCCTTGGGTGATATGATTTAGCGTGAAGTGTCCCTGCCCATGGCAGGGGGGTTGGAACTAGATGATCTAAAGGTCCTTTCCAACTCTAACCATTCTATGATTCTATGATTTGTTTACTTTCCTCTTGAGCAACAAGGGTTAGGTTGTCAGGGCATTTTGCAAGGGCCTGCAGTCACTTTCTTTATTACTTCTCTTAAGAATATGAATGAGTTTCCAGTAATACTGCAGTGTTTTTTAGATCAAGGAAAGTAATTTTATTAATGATAGAAATGAGAGGAAAAAATTACTCTATTTGAGGTACTTAGCTCCATATAGAATTTCTTCTTTTTTTTTTCACCCTCCAAATTTAGGCGAAGGTAATTTGGTGTTATGTGAGAAGGTTGCTTATGTTTTCAATGGTTTCCAGTGGTCTGTGTTTATAGGGTAAGATTAGGGATTACTTGGATGAACTTTTGAAAAGTATATAAAGCTTCTATTTTAAAACATCCTATACATGGTTAAATTCCTGGGAAACAAATGAGTCTCCACACTGGTCTCAAAAATTGCCTCAGGGGGCTCCATTGCAGGCCCTGGATTTTGCTGTTATTCTGTGCAAATATTTGTTCTTACATAGAAAGACCAAATAAAATTATAAATTTAAAAGTCAGTTTTAATACTAAACATTACAAGGTTTGTTAATTGTACGATTTTATTTAAGTGTATCAACTTTCAGACTGTTTTTTGAACCTCTACATGTTTCTTCAGATCTGTGATCAGGCCATTAGCAAAAGCTACAGGTGTGCCCAGGATATTCTAGAACATGCTGTATGTCATCTATTATGTAATTTGCCTTTTATAATTTAATTTTTCATTGAAGACGTGTGTTATTTGCTTCAATATGTTGTGTTGGAAGGGATCTGACTTCAGGCAGTTTCAAAAGTACGTGATGTTTCTTTCATACCATCATATCATATATGTAACAAAACCCTGTAAGACAGACTTCAGAGTTGGATGCTGACTTTAAGCAGCGTGTAATGCCCAGATTTTCCAGGAGATACTGCTGCCTGCGCACTGGGGTCTTCATCTTGCAGCTCTTACCACTTTATGTATTTCTAGTCACTGGACTGTGTTTTAGGTAAATGCTCTTCATTTGTGTTCTCATTTTCTTATGTATGTGCCTTTTGCCCAAGAAAAAGACTGCATCCCATTATTAAAATATATACAAACAGTTGATATCTCTAGAGAATGAAGGCCACTCCTCTTTCATCAGGATTCGTATGTCAGATTGGAGCTAGTATTCAGAATTATAGATCTATGTTATACTTTGCAGATACATTTATTTTAAAACTAAACAAATTCAAATAAAAAGTTATCTCAAAGTAACAAATTGCTTATATTTTTGACCTCAGACTGCCCTGAGCAGTTGGTACATAAGGACTGCAGGCAATTTCAGTGAAAAAGTGTCTGCAAATAAAATTTAAGACATAGCAAAAATAATAGCTGGAAGATTTACAGTTAAATGGCATCTATAGACACTTTTTAAGGACAGTGGCTACTGATACTCAGAAAACAGACCTTTTCTGACCAGCTCATCTTACCTTCTAAAGAAAAAAGGTGAAGTATGGAAGATATAAAATAAAAGTCAAACAGATGCTTTTGGTAAAAAATGTGTGCACACCTTTCTACATTTTATTTTTGTATTCTTACAATTTTTAGTAATAGGTAATTTTGCTTTTAGCATTTACAAAAGGAATTCCAGCAAGAGCAGTATGTTTCTGTGTAACTAGATAATAGCATTTAATGAGTAGCCCCAGTGGTGCTTGTGTGGTGAAAAACAGTGTCTGTTCAGGAAGCACTGCAGGCTCAGTTTCCAGATAAAGCTGTTTTTTAAGGTCTAGTCTCAAGTGTTAGGTCTGTTCTAGTAAATGAAGCCTTGAAAGCTGTCCTGGGTCAATGATGCCCCCTGAACTGGGCTTATGTGTTGCCTGGGAGGGTGTGGGTTGCAATGGGCCATGGCCCTGCAACGGGAAGGACTAGCAATTAGAAAGTCATGGGCACGTGGTCTGACCTTTTGTCAACTTTCACCATAGACATGTCCAGTTATATCTGGACTTCTGGTGAATTTCAGCAACCATTCAGAATGGTTAGGAAAAAAGTGGATAAACTGTGTTTAGGTCAGGCAGCAGTCCGACAAGCAAGGAGGACTGTAGTTTACGCATGAAGTGTTTGAGACAAGAAAACAAACAAGGTTATTTTGTGTAATGCTATACCAAGGCTTGCCAAGACCACATGCAGACGGTTGTCTAAAATTTTGGCACTACTTAACAAGAATGGTAAGTGTTAGAAGTGCTGCAGAGAGGGGCAGTGGTGTGAGTCTTCAAAGGGATGCATTTTTGAGCACAAGTTTGAAGAAAAAGTTTTTTTACTATACTGTTAAAGAAATGTGGGGATCTGATCCAAAGCAGCCTTTTCTACTGGTAAACTTTGTGCAAGACCTTAATGATGCCTGCAGTTTTTAAGTTGTGTATGGTTTACAGAGAGAGTGAGGAGAAAATGGTTTTACTATTCCCAAACAAAAGAGGAACAGAGGCTAACAGTGAACGAAGGACACAAAGAGTGTAGGTACACTGGGTGCTTCATGTGGGAGGAAGAGGAATAGAAGCTGCAGCAAAGAACATGTCCCCAAGGCAACAGCAGCATGACAGCTCCATAAATGCTAGACAAAGTGAGAGAGACAAATTTTGCAGGGTTACAGTGCTTTTCTTTTAAACTATTACTTTCATAACTCCGTGCACTGTCAGGATTAATAAGTGGATGTTTTTTGGAGTGCAACAAGCTAGATTCCTGCCTGCTAAATAACTGTTCTGGTTTAGAACAAGCTGTTTCAACCTTACTCAGAACGATTTGCTGTATATATATAGTTAATTGAACACTAAGCTCCTGGCTGCAGTGCATGTGGCATCCCTCCAATATTAAAACGTGTTGCACCTGATCAGGTACTGACATGAACACATTCCTTAAGGGGAGGGATAGCGATGCCTCAATTTGCAGTAACATGTTGGAACACCCTGGGGGAATGAATGAGAAAGAAACTAAATATTACACAGTGTCAAGCCTTAAAATGCTAGGGGATATGGTTTAAGTAAAGAGATTAGCTGGGTTTGCTAGTTTCAGCTTGCTGTTTTGTGACTCATAATTTATTGTTACCGAGCTTTAACAAAAAGAAAATGTGAGTTGGGTTGCATTACCCCCACCTTCCCACCTGCCTCATTGTTCAGAAGCATGGTTGTTACTATTTCCAACAGTATTTGTTATGTAGAAGAAACAAACTTGACATTGAGAATTGACAATTTGGGAAAAGATAAACAGCATTTAGGGTGATTAAAAATATTGATAAGCAGACATGTCTTTAATGTAATTTGCCTGAGTATGCATATACATGTAACTAATGGGTTTAGAAATAGCACATAACCTCAGCTGCAGTTTAATCGAATGCACTCCGAAAAATTCTTTGATGTATCTTAGTGAAGACTTCCACTTCCATCAAAATGGAAGTGGAAGCAGGCCTGCAATATTAACACCTTGTGTGGTAGTTAGCCTTAGTAGGTATTAGATGGAAGACTTCCAGGCAGTTGGGTTGATGAATTTCAGATCTGGACTTAAAATGATCCTTGTGTATATTTTGCTGGATCGTACTGCAAAGCAGCAGCTGAATGAAAGCCAACAGTCCCATACAGAGAGACCTTGACAGGCTTGAGAAATGGGCCCATGCAAACCTTGTCAAGTTCAGGAAGGCCAAGTGCAAGGTCCTGCTCCTGGGTTGGGGCAATCCCAAGCACAACTACAGGTTGGGAGGGGAAGAAATTCAGAGCAGACCTGCAGAGAAGGACTTGGGGGTGTTTGTTGATGGGAAAATGAACATGAGCCAGCAGTGTGTACTTGCAGCCCAGAAAGCCAACTGTATGCTGGGCTGCATCAAGAGGAGCGTGACCAGCAGGTCGAAGGAGGAGATCCTGCCCCTCTACTCTGTTCTTGTGAGACCCCACCTGCAGTACTGCATCCAGCTCTGGGGTCCCAACACAAGAGGGACATGGACCTATTGGAATTAGTCCAGAGAAGGACCATGAAGGTGATCGGGGGCTGGAGCACCTCTGCTGTGAAGACAGGCTGAGAGAGTTGGGCTTGTTCAGCCTGGAGCAAAAAGGCTCCAGGGGGACCTTAGAGCAGCTTCCAGTACCTAAGGGGAAGACCTGCAAAAAGGCTGGAGAGAGACTTCTTACAAGGGCATGTAGGGATAAGACAAGGGGTAATGGCTTTAAACTGGAAGAGGGTAGATACAGATTAGACATTAGGAAGAAATTCCTTACTGTGAAGATGGTGAGGCACTGGCACAGGTTTCCCTGAGAAGTTGCGGCTGCCCTGTCTCTGGAAGTGTTCAAGGCCAGGCTGGATGGGCTTTGAGCAACCTGACCTAGTGGAAGGTGTTGCTGCCCATGCAGCTGGGGGGTTGGACCTAGGTGATCTTTAAGGTACCCTCCAACCCAAACCATTCTGTGATTCTTTTTGTAATAACTGAGGAAAAAAAAATAAATACTGTGATGAAATCAAAGCTATTCTCTTGCTTAGGTCAAATGGAGATAAAGTGAAAAGTAAAACTTTGGATTGAAAGGCCAGGTTTTTCTTAAGGGTGTCAGTTGTTTTTATCCAAAAGAGTATGGTGTCTGAGCAGTGGTGGCAGTATGTGCCCATGACCAAGAGGTCTTGGTCTTCTAGCAGTGCTTTTGGCAAATTTGTGGCACATGTAGAAATGGTTGCCTCTCGGGCAGGATGGCTCAAGAAGCCTTTGGGAAATCTTCTGAACTCATTGCAATACCTCACCCTTCTTCCCTCTTGGTAACTGTATTAATACCACCAGGAAGCCAGTGTGTCAGGCCATCACTGCTAGGGTCTGGGGGAGCAGAACAGACAGATCATTTGGTTGGGTTTCTTCATGGTCTCTTTGGTATTCAAACACTCTAAGGAAGGGTGTGTTGTTTATGATTATTTCTGTGGATTGCAGTGTGGGTCGAGGTTAACAGCTACGAGCCTGATCCTATTCAAATTTTACCGTAGGCAAAAAGTTTTCACAGTTACTGTACCATTTCTGGTTTTGTCATGACAAAACCATCTCATATTACAAAGAGAATGTAAAATCTGGTTTTAAAGTTGGTGCAGGGACTGGCTGAGATTCTTTCTAGTTTCATTGATGTGTGTACTGAGCTTAAAATCTACATTGCAGACCTACTGCCAAGTTGTGATAAGGGCTCCTTAGGAATGGCTGAAGCTGAACCCCACGTTTAACTAATAGGTCTTTGATGTTACAATGCCTCAGTTGTGTCTTTATCTAAATCGGTATGGCAAGTGTCAGGTGAAGTTTTGCTGTGCTAACAAAGGTGGGTCAGGAGGCTTATCTAAACTCTGCTTATCAAATCAAGGACATGCATGATAAAATTAATTATCTGAATTAGCTATGTATATTGTTATCTGAGAAAAATCCACAATTTGGTACAGAATCCAGACCTTCTGAAAGGGAGGTGGCCTAGGGTATAGTGGAAGATAGTGTTGACTTGGGAGTCAATTTTGTACCTCAATTCCTCAGCATGGGGTTTTTGACACCAAGGAACATGCTGCGGAACCTTGTGCTGTGTGTCTGCATTGTGGTCCTTGATTCTGATGATGGAGGACATCTGTTCCTCCTTCATGCCACAAAGTCACGCTTAACATTTTTTTGAAGAGGAGCTCTCCTCTTCCTCCTCTGTAAGTGATCCGACTGTGTGGAAAGAAATCTGACTTTAGTCTGCTCCCTGAAACTCAGGTTTCCAAGTTCTCTGAAACAGGGTTACTGAACACAGCTAGTCCTTTATGGCCTTTTATTCCCTAAGAAGATAGAATATTATTCCCTTTATATTGAAGCTCCCATGCAATGATGGAAAAAAAAAATCAGGAAAATAACTGTGGTAGGCATATATATTACCAAAGCATACCTCCAACTCTGTAAGTAGATCTCATGGTCATTGACAATGTACAGAGCACTGCGTCTGCAAACATTGAGCATCAATAGAAATACATAGGTCACAAGGATAGTAGTATGTGTTAGTTGAATGCTGGGAGTTATTCTCATGGTGTTGATGCCTCAGCCTTTCCAAAACAGGCTCTTTGGCAAGCTTGTTTTGAAAAAGACTTGGGCTTGTACCTGACATGGAGACACATTCTTCAGTAGCCTCCCAGACATTGACTCTATGTACAAGCTGGCATAAATATTTTCTAGTGTTTTTGAGGCTCTGTTAAGGGATAGGTTAAATGGTAGCTGTTACTATATAGTAGGTTGAATAATAAATTGATTTTGCTTCATCATCTTGTTTATAGATTTCCTGGGGAATAACAGGAGGTATGTGTTAGAAGGGATAGAGCTAACGTGTCTGTTTTACATGGACATTTCCTATTTTCTGATTCCTTTCTTGGTAATTTTTCTGCTATTAAGCGAAATCTCTAGAGTAGATTATTATATATCTCTTGTCTCTTCTGAAATGTATGTTGAACCCTTTCTGCTTGAGAAGTCTCTATTCTTTTTTATAAATTTATTTTATGACTCTGTATTCTGGCATTGTCTTTGTTTCAGGAGTCTTCCCATCCCTAAAAAATGCATGAGTCTGTCTGGCACCTGTCCTTTTCAATTGTCTGTGAACAATGAAGCAAGGAATTTATTTAATTTTTATAGGCATTTTCTAAAGACAGCAGTGGAAAAGCTAAATGGACTGTAGTGACATGTAGGTTTCACTCTGCATCTTCAGTCATATTTTCTCTGAGAGTTCTGCTTGAAACTCACTATATTAATACTTCTGCTCAATATAAGCCAAGAAAGAAATACATTTTCATATTAGGTATTACTCAGGCAGCATCCAGGGTTTTGACCAAAACAGAACTGTGTAAATTGAACACCTTAGATGGTTCATGTAAATAGCTTCAGGCTTGTTAGTTAGCCTTGTGAACATGTTTAACAGTATTTTCATGTGGACTATTACTCTGTAATCTTACTCGCTAATATTACTCTGGAATATTACTGGTTTACTAGGTGTTAGATTCTGCCTATGAGAAAATCTACACATGCCTAACTTTGTTTATTATGCACAAGTCTTTGATTTCAAGGAGTCTTTCCAAAGTAGAAAGCTTGCATTTGATCCATTTCACTTGCTTCCCTATGTGGTGCTATTTGTTTTCTTGTTGATCATAATTTTGTCAGCTTCCTAATTGAAATTAATCACACCTTTTTTCCCCCCTCGCTTCTGATACAAATTGTGTCTAATTTCTAACACCTACACTAAGATCTCAAATGGCAGCCACCAATCTTTTATAAATGAAATGATTAATGATTTGCGATGTAGAAGCCAAACTCCTTGACTTAGGTGTGCCTGCAGCAGAAGCATCTCCTTTGCATGGAATGTTCCAACCCGGCTGGTGTTCGGGATGTTTATGTGTGTGTTTTGATGGCAAGGGCCCAGCCCACTGAAAAATCTGCCATAAGATGACTCATGGTATTATGACAGAAGGTAGAGTCATCGTCTTTTACTTAAAGTGCATTTAATTTAGTTCTCGATTGTGTATAAAACCACTTAATAGTTTATGCAAATTGATGTAAAATATTTATACTACATGACAAATAGCTTCTACAAAACTCATGTACTTTCTTTTTAGCCTTAAAAGTGGAAATGTTTGCCATGATGGATGGTGCTAATGGAAAATCTAATGTTTACTTCAATTAAGACAATTAGATAAATATGTATTAGAACGATACTCATCACAATTGCAGTTTAAGCAGTTAGTAGCATTTCAGAGTTCAAAGGAGAAATGGAATGCTAAAGATACTGGAAAATAATTGCCAGCCTTTATTATACAGTCCCACAACACTCACTGTGTACAATCTATGCTTGATAATACCAGATTCCCTTGATTCTTCAGAGAAGGATGGTGTTCAGTGATTGCAGCACTGAAAACTACATGTGAATGCTCAAATGCAAATTCACATGTACCTAGTTAGTGTACAGGTATCTCTGCCAGCTTACAGCAGATAAAAATTACTTTTATTTAAAATTACGAGAAAACACTCTTAAACAAAGGGAACAGTGTTGCAATCTGATTTCCTGTGGCATGTTTTTTGGATGTATTATTCTGGGACTAAAAAAAGGCTTTTAGTGAGCTCTGGGAGGTAAGCTCCTTTTCCTGTGGCTTTGCAATGTATCCCTCTACTATTTGTGAAGAAAAAAAGGTGACCTGCAGAGAGTGGAGGTCCCAAGCCCCTGGCAGCGTGCGCTTCCCATGATCAGTACCAGGTGCTTTTGTATTCAAGACATAATACCTGCCTTTTCCCTTTTATAAACTATCAGTGGGCTTGTTCTCCGTCAGCTGTTAAGCCTCTGCTTTAGGCAGCTGAAGACAGAGGTGAATGCTGTCTTCTGTAGTATTTTCTGGTAGATCAAAACTTTAGATACAGACTGGTTAACCTAAGTCGGTATGCTGTGTGTTGAGTGTATAATTAACTGAAAACAGCAGTGTTCATTGCAATTCTCTCTTGTTCTTAAAGGGGAACTGAAATAACCCTTTGCTGGTAGGAGTTGCAGTGATAGAAAGGTATGTTTAAAAGGCGGGGAGGCATCTCACAGATATCTGTGATTTTTGAGTAATATATCATTTAAGGTATATTACTCGAGAGCAGTTGTTTTCATCAGTTTTTTTACCTGTATCGCTGTGAGATACAGATGAGAACCTTACCTCCTCTTCATATTCTGAGATTATCACGTCAGTGTCTCTACAGCTTGCAGCGCATTTTCTGGAAATAGTCAAGGCTTTTACAGTAACTTGTAATTTCTTGTTCTGAGAGCTGGCAATCAAACAGGCATTGTAAGTGATTCTTGAGCCATTTTTATCAAGTGTGAAACAAATGTAAAGAAGGCAGGAGAAAAAAAATAACCAAACCACCAGTATACACTTACAGAAATCTGCTTCTCTTGTCAAAACTGTGCTGTGAAAGTGATTTTTATTACTCATACTATCTCCATTATTGTGGCTGAAATAAGAGACTGGAGTTCTCTGTTTCCTTTTCTAGTATTGCCTTTTATTTTTCATGGATTTTCTGTGCTGCGGAGAGCAACAGATGATACTGGTTTTGTTGCATTGTTTCCATTGCACTCAGATTCAAAGCAGAATAGCATGAGCTTGGTCATGCTCCCACTAAGCATATTGGAAGTGGAAAGTCCTGCTGGTTTAGGAGGATTATGTTTCTGTTTACACCACCTAAGTTTTATTATTAATTAAATGTTCTTTCAAGAAATAATAGGTGCAGTATTGTTACCGGTCTTGTAGACTTGTCTTCTAAAGAACACAAAGAAACCAGGGATTCTAAATGGCTGAAAAGAAAAACATTTTTATTTACAGTGCACCTGTCGTTAGTTAAAAGACAAGCTTGTGTTGAGTTTCACCTTTTTGTGATCAAGGGAATTCTGGGGTGTTGTCAAATGAAGTGGTACCATTCGTTTTGAGCAATGTGAATATTTAACAGTTTTATTTCCCTCTGTTGCAATAATTCAAAGCTTCTGGTAGGTAAAACTAAGAAAATAGTTTTTCTAGAAAATGAGAAAATTTAAGGACTGAGTTGTTCACTAAAGTTTAGATGTCATGTTTTTTTCTTACAGGGTTTTGTTTTAGGGTTTCTTTCTTCAGTGTGGGACTGGTTTTCAGTAGTGTAGGATTTCAGTATCAACAGTTTCAGACCCTTGTGACTCTAGTTAGCTTCAGTGAGCTGAGTTTTTGCTTAGCATCTTTGAAAATCCCTTCTTCCTTTTAGTTGTTATGGCTGAGAGGATACCCTGTGCTGAAAGAGACAGACAGTAACACACTGCCCTGAGAACTGCAAGATCTAAAAGCCAAGTGCCACGTAGCAAACCTAAAGGACACTATTAATTTGAAGTTTTACAGTAATTTTAAACATAAAAGTAGTGTTGCTGGTACAGGATGATACTTATGGGCCTTAAAAATGTTTATAGATGAGACTGGCTTAAGAGAAGTATTCCATTAAAACAAGAGTGTTGTGGCTGGCAGTGGAATTTAGCAGGAAGAGGGTGTGAAGGTGTAAGTGCATGGGCTGAGGGTTGTGTGCAAGAGAACCAGCAGCAATGTTTAACCAAAAGCAGGGCTTCAGTGCAGTTTGAACAACTTCCTTAAAGCCCAGTGAGAATAATTGTCTTCCAGGCTGAACTGATGTTTTTGTGACAGAACTTGTTTCTGTGTGGGTTCTAACATGTGCTGGAGAGTTTGATGCAGGATGACTAAAAGTTGTAAAGGCAGTAGAAATGAACTTCCTCATGGAAATGGGTCCTAAGGGAAAAGTGACTTTAACCTCCTTAAGGGCAGTGGAAAGGAGAAGGTGCTACAGTAGAATGGCAGTGCACATTAAGAAACATGCATAAGAAAATACATACGTACATACATATATATATGTATATATAAAAGGGATGGCTAAAACATTTACCTTGTAGATAAGGAACGGAAAGTGTTGTAGTTGCCTGCTGCTTGTGTTTGTCACTTAGCACTGACCTCAGTTGCTTCACCTGATTTTAATGAAAGGTCTGTTGCTGTATCTATCCATGGTCTTGGTTTGATTTACTAATACAGCAGTAATTTAAACATGGGAAAGAGTTGTAATCAAGTATTACTTTTTTTATTTGACAGGCCGGACCTGATAGACATGAATACCGTTGCTGTTCAAAGCAACCTTGCAAATTTAGAACATGCTTTTTTTGTAGCAGAAAAACTTGGTGTTGCCAGACTTCTGGATCCTGAAGGTAAGATAACTGCAAAGGGCTTTGTTGCAAAAACCCTAACGTTAAAATAAAATCCAATCTGCCTGCAGGTTGTAGCATATTTGTGGGCATTCTTACAACTACATGATACAGCACTGTTCTGTCTTGCTCTTTTAGATGTTGATGTTTCTTCACCTGATGAGAAGTCAGTAATAACTTACGTGTCATCACTTTATGATGCATTTCCCAAAGTACCAGAAGGTGGTGAAGGCATTAGTGCAAATGTAAGTAGGAGAAAAATACTTGTGCAGTGTGTGAGCTTCAGTTTTTGATTTCAGAATGTTAGCTGGATCATCTGTCACACTCCTCTGTCACATGGTTTTTCAGGTTGAGATTTTAGAGGCTTAGCAGGCATTTCAAGTTCTGGACAAAAGCAAAAAGCTTAAACCAAAATACCTGAAGTTGGAGAAAGATAAGAGTGAAAGCTCTTACTTTTCAGTCGTGGACCTACAAATTGTGCCTCTCTAATTCTGATCAGTTTGAGGTTTATTAAAGTAGAAAATGTTTTGTTTCCAGTGGAATTATTTAGGACCAAAACTAGAGAATAAAATCATGTATTTGGAAGCTTTAAGTGAACTGTAATGAGTAAGTAAATATTGGTTCAGAGTTGCAGGGTTTAGAAATCTATTTTCTATGTGTGTGAACACTTCAGAGTCAAAGATAAAGCAAAAATGAGCCCTCAGATTATTTTCTTCTGACCTGTGATTTGGGTTGTGCTTTTTGGTAGGATGTTGAAGTCAAATGGGTTGAATATCAGAATATGGTGAACTACCTCATGCAGTGGATCAGACATCATGTCACGATAATGTCTGACAGAACGTTTCCCAACAATCCCGTGGAATTGAAGGTGAGGCGTCATGTCTTAAACTCTTTGTTGGAATGACACTTTATCTCACTGACTCAAAGCATGCTTGAACAAATGAAGTGCCTGTTGATGTATGTAATCAAGTATAAAACAGTACTACTCCTTAACCTTTTCAGAGTACATTATGAACAATCAAAAGCTAATCTTTAGCTTGTCACTGATCATTTTTTGTAGAACTCAAGTAGAACAGTGTAAGAACAGAAGCTTATGAAGAATATTAAGAGAGAATTTGGGAAGTAGGGTTACATTCACTGTAAAAAAAAGTTGATGATGGTTTTTGTGTTTCTGTAGGCACTTTATAAACAATATTTACAGTTTAAAGAAACAGAAATTCCACCAAAGGAGGCAGATATAGTAAAAATTCAACAGCTATATAAACTGCTAGAGGTAAGTTTTAACAAGCATTAAAATGTATAAAGTTCATTTTCTGTGGCTTAAAATAACAAATATGTATGATTGCTAAGGTCTGGATAGAATTTGGACGCATCAAGCTTCCTCAAGGCTACCACCCAAATGACACAGAAAAAGAATGGGGAAAGCTTATTATTGCCATGCTGGAAAGAGACAAGACCCTTCGGCCTGAAGTGGAGAGGTATGCTAGTGAATGTTTGTCAGGCTTGGTTAATACCTTTTCAGTTGGATTAATTTGTATTGAAAATTGTAGATGTCATCTTCCCTGGTAACATCCACATTACTTTTTTAGATCAACTAATTTTGCCTTTGTTCAAGGCTTGAATTTCTTTATCTACTTCACAGAAGCAGATCCAGATGGAAATAACTTGGGTGGTTTCAGAAGGTCATGATGAATAGTATCTGTGCCTCAGATCATCAACACACTTAAACATAAATATAAGCACCTTCTTTGTACAGTTAGTCAGAGCTAGGTTCATACCACTTTGCTGTCTCATTTGGACTTGATTTCATATAAGCAACACCCTCATTCTTTACATGAAATGTATATTTCACTTGGTACACAGCACTGTGGGCTACAGTCTGTTCTGAGGTTATTTAAAACTTGGCTGTACTCAAGAGCACAGTCTTCAGACGTGCAAAGTGCATAGGAGTCTTCCATGGTAGTAGAATGGGTGATACTGTTTGGAACATCACTAATAACATGTTGAGCGAGTTTAAAACCTTGATGCAGTCTTAGAGCATTTTTTCTTTTTAATGATACCTCTTTTGAGTTCTGTGGCAGACACAGGTGCTATCCATTCATTAATTAAAAACAAAACCCCAAACTTTTATCTAAGTTAAATGAATCATAGGGCTTCTACCTGCAGGTAGGGGTATAGACCTGGGTCTGGATTCATTCTGCTTAACTTTAAGCACCCAAAAGAAACTTGTAAGAATGGAACCACTTATAGAGTATCCTGGCACTGACTCTCTGGTGACAACAGGGTGATTATTCTCTCTGGTTTAGGTGACTGAAATTGTGAAGAATCCAGGTCATTGTGTAGGAAGTCATCAGAAAGACAGATTTTAGCCAGAGAAGATCCTAACTACAGTCAGAGTTAAGTATGTGTCATGCTTACAAAGGCAAGAGCAATGTCAGGTTCAATGCGAGGTGTTGATTCACAGCTCCCTGCTGCAGAAGAAGTCCCTATGGAGGAATACAAGGTTGTCCCACCTTGTGCAGAGCAGAACACTGGAAAGGAGCAAAAGAAATACAGCTTACTAGACTTCATAGGTTAGTCTGTCCTGACCTGCCAAAAGCAAAGTTAGTGCCTGCCTTTGCCAAAAGGAATCCTGTTCATACTTGCTGAAAGCTGGATTATCTTTGTTGAGAACGTGTAGAAATGACATTAGTTTGTTTTTACTTTTTTATTCAGATAGACCGAGCACAGGATAAACCAAACATAAACATAAACTCCTTCCCGTATTTCAGGATTGGTAAACACTTAAAGTGACAGGTCATATGGTGATGGATCACTTCATGTGGTGGTCACTGTAAAATGAGAGAGAAAAGCTGATTAAGTGATTCTGGCTTAGTGACCCAGTTAAAATTGTTGGCTGATCTGGACAGAAGAACTTGGTCCATGTTTGTTGTATTGGTTGCTAGTTCATCTCAATAATAATGAGGTTTTGATACAGTTCCTGGGCTGGGATTTGGTTGTGGCAAAAATGTGACCTTGGCTAATATTGAAATTTGGCAAATCCTAAATATTGCAAGTCTTGTGAATACATCTGAATGTATCAACACAGATTGACAATGTGGCTGGATTGCTCTATGAGATCGAAATTAGTATGATGTCAGTGAGGAGAGTGCCAAACTGAGCTCTGGTTTGCACAGCCAGCAGAGTTTGGCATTACTGCAGGGGTGTGTCTATGCCTTTGCTGTGCTCTTCTGTGTAAACAGAGTCATGGTGTGGGTGTGGTTTTTCAGGAGGTCTGAAAATCAGGGCATAAAATACTGAAAAAAGCATCCCTATTCCAAAATCTGTGTTAAAACGTAAACTCAAGGACAGTCATCAGATTTTTCTTACTTGTTTTGTGGTCAAAACAGCAAGAAGCACTTAGCTCGGAATATGGAACAAGCTGAAGGGAAATTTGCAGGAGGACAGATTAGTGGGACAGGGCAGTTAGTAAACATGCATATTTGGGCAGTGGAATAATGCTGGTGGGTTGGATGTTGTACAGGTGTCTTAGATTATATTGGTATGTGCTGATTAACCATGATACTCCCCCCAGTTTTATTGTGCAGTTCCACTTAAAGGAGTCAGCCCAACCTGGAAGTGTTTTGTAGCATACTGTGGAGCGTGGAGTTCTCACTTCACTCCTTTTTGAAACTTTTCATTGAAGAGTCTGAGCAACACTGCACGGACTTCTTTTTAAGGTCTTATTTGGCTTACAGATACTTAGTGACACTTAAGTAAAGTATTTGGCTTGTCTATCCCCTAGAAACGCCCTAATGTTGCTGCCTAGTCTGTACTTGCAAAGCTTTAATGCGCAAGGTAGGGAAGCCAAAAGCAAGGTAGCGTACATAGCCCCAGGTAAAATCTTTTGAAGAGCTGGCAGAATATTAATTGCTGGGTTTTGAATATGTGTACTGAAGCCTATTTAAAGGAGGAGTGCTGGGTGTTTCAAAGGCCAGTAGTGAAATTTCATCCCTAGAAGCTGTACATTTTGTAGGAGATTTATCTTTTAATTTTTCAGCAGATGTAAACAGCCAGAAGGACCGTGCTCTGGACGTAAAAATGAATAGCAGTAGTTATAGTTATCACAGCAGTGATTCGGTGTTTAGCAACAGTACTAGTGCTCGAACCAGCGTTGACTCTAACGAGAATTTCCTTTCTGTTAATTGTGGTCCCACACTGATTAAATCTTGTATAAGCTTTGGTAATGGCACCTTAGAAGGAAACAGGTAACTTGGCATATGTATTTGTGCTTTGTGTTAGATGCTGTTTGTTTGTTTTTAAAGTCATGTAACATATATAGAAAATATAAATAGTATTTATGCTTATTTATTTTTCTGAAATGTTCTGGCATTACCTAGGTTGGAAATGCTGCAGCAGATTGCAAACAGAATTCAGCGGGACAGCCGGAGCTGTGAAGAAAAACTAATACTTGCTCGAAATGCTCTGCAGTCTGTAAGTCACTTGGTGATTTTACTTGTCTGTGTTCATGAACTTAATGCAGTGGAATGGCTTCTTAAAAAGCAAGCAAACAAACAAAAAAAACCCTGTTAGGTTTTTTGAGTGCATAGTTAATAGCTGCTACTTTTACTTGCGATGTACTGTTAATTTGGCATTTCTTTGAGAAAATACCAAAAATTGCCTTGAGTGAATTCTGTTACTTTTTTTTTTGTCAGTAGTTAGATAAAAAGCTTTGCAGTTGTTTCAAGATCAGAAGTTTTTACAGAAGTATTAGGAATTCTTAATAGTTAATTTCTGTTTGGTTTAGCTACAGGGCTTAATGGCTTTCTGTTATTTATTCAGGACACCAAGCGATTGGAGTCAGGGCTCCAGTTCCAACATGAAGCAGAGATAGCTGGTTATCTTCTTGAATCTGAGAACCTTCTCCGCCAGCAATTGATTAACACCCAAATTCTTACTGATGGAAAATACTATCAGGCAGACCAGCTTGTGCAAAGGTACTTTACAGTGTATTTATATGAATAAATAAGTAAATGGATACCCGTTAGGGACAACAGATTCAAATCATTATGTTTGTGGATAAACTTTAACAATCTGTCACTGATCACCCAAATAAAGGTTATCAGGTATTCTGGTGGGTACATTGCCCATAAATGAAGACAAGAAGAGCTGTTAGTACACATTTGGTAAAATGAAGACATTCATCAGAACATGACTTTAATGTATAGTGATACCTGAGTATAAAGATGTTAGCTTGTATTTCTGCACCTAAAATGCTTTTAGAATTTGCTAACTTTGATTTTAAAAATGGAGGCAGGATATCTGGTGGTAGCTGTAGGTGTCTTAACAGGTAATAAGTGGGGTAACATTAGCTTATATGTGGCAGAGTGTGTACAGTCTTGGCAGAAAGATGCGTTTAAACAGCATAAAGCAATTTTATGAAGAAGTGGCTCTGAAGTTTTTCAGAATTCATCCTGGGCTGGGTGGGATCAAGCCCAGAACAACTCCTTGGCAGTGAACTAACTGCAAGCATTTGATCTGCCGCAACATGTAGTATCTTGTAAGATTTCTGCTGTGCTAATTGTTCACTGGAATCGTGTATGGTGCATGCCAGTGCCCATACCCTGCTGATTTTCTAGTCATCGCCTGATTTCTCCATGTTATTGGTATTTTTATAAGTATAAGCTGACATACTCTATACCCTCTGATAGAAATGCTTTTTTATAAGTATTTAAGTACAACTAAAGTGTAAGAGATCATGTGAATTCATATTGCTATTTAGTTCAACATGATAAACCTTAATCATAAGCATTCATCAAAATGATTTTTATTTATTTCATTTTAACAGAGTTGCAAAGCTTCATGATGAACTGATGGCCATACGGACCGAATGTTCTTCTGTGTACAACAAAGGGCGTGCACTGACAACAGAGCAGACAAAGCTGATGATATCAGGAATAACTGAAAGCTTAAACTCAGGATTTACAACAAATCTAACCCCTGAATCAAATGCTGCAATGACCCAAGGTTTAACACCTACTTTGACTTCTTCCAGCTTGACATCCGGCCTTTCATCAGGTCTTACTTCCAGACTGACACCAACCATCACTCCCGCTTATGCACCAGGCGTCCCACCACGGTTAATTCAAAGCTATGTGACAGGAGTAGACAGTGGGACTCTGCAAACACTCAAACTGATGCAAATCAGGAAACCTCTTATGAAATCAGCTTTTGTGGATCAGAATTTACCAGAAGAAGAGGTGAACATGAAATTTGTCCAGGACCTATTGAGCTGGGTGGAAGAAATGCAGGTAGCAATCTTTATAGAAACAGTCTGCTTCTCATGATTACATTTATTCCTTGTAGGTCATGGATAATTTTTCCTTCTTGTTTGTAAGGTTCAACTTGATCGAGCAGAATGGGGTTCAGATTTACCAAGTGTTGAAAGCCATTTGGAAAATCACAAAAATGTCCACAAAGCTATTGAGGAATTTGAATCAAGCCTTAAAGAAGCTAAAATGAGTGAGGTACAGCACCATATTCTCTATTTTTTTAGTTACTTTCTTACTGGGTTACCCATAAACTAATGCTGAATTTTTGAACTGTCTTAGTTTTACTTCTGATCACTAGATGACGCATCATGAAATCAGTAGATCTAATAGTTTAACATATCTAACCTATTTGTTGTCTTTTAACCTCATATACCAAATACAGATCCAAATGACTGCCCCTCTTAAACTCAGTTATGCAGAAAAATTGCACAAACTGGAGAGTCAGTATTCAAAACTCTTGGTAAGTTTGTGATACGTCTCTGGTGCTCAGCTTTTCAGTGTACGTCATCTTTGATAAGGGAAGAGCTTTAAATTCTGCTATTTGTAAATCTGTTTTCTTTTTAATTAAGAACACATCAAGAAATCAGGAAAGACATCTAGATACTCTTCACAGTTTTGTATCTCGTGCTACCAGAGAGCTGATATGGCTCAATGAAAAAGAAGAGGAAGAGGTTGCATATGACTGGAGTGAAAGAAACACCAATATAACAAGAAAAAAGGAATACCATGCAGTATGTATTGCTAGCGTAACACAGAGAGAATACTTAAATCCTCTTTTAGAATTCAAGAGATTCCTAAAACGTTTCTGGTTTAATTTTCTTTTTTTTCTTTTTTTTTTTTTTTTTCTGGAAAAAAAGGAGTTAATGAGAGAACTTGATCAAAAAGAAGAAGTTATTAAATCAGTTCAAGAAATAGCTGAGCAATTGCTTCTTGAGAATCACCCAGCCAGGCTGACCATTGAGGTAAGTTAGTAAAAACTACGAACAAGAGAACAGGTTTGTGATTTAATAGACTTTAGATTTTTGGGGAAAAGAAGGGAAGTTCTAACTCACAAGGAATTAAACAACAAAACTCTAAATAATGGGGCCTTTTTAATTACCTCTTCTGTGTCGCTGCTGTGTCTGTCTTTGTTTCCAAAAAAAGGAAAAACATCTTAGGTTGCTTAGATAAAACCCTCATGAGATTTAAAATCGAAATTTTCCAGAGTTGGTCTGTGCAGATATTTCTGGTCATGCACGCAGCTTTTAGAGTTGTTGGTAGAAATTGCATTGGCAGACTGGAGGCACAGAACAGTCCTTATGTGGTTTCTCCCTATTGTACTGAAAGAAGTTTCAGTAGAATTTTTTTGTCACTTATGTACAGGTTCCAATTACTGTTTAGGGTTGGTTTCATAATGAAAAGTGTTTGGATGTTAAAAATCTGACCAGGTGATGTGATTTACTTCAGGATTGAATCAAGCTCTATATTATAGGTATACCATATACAGAAAATTAGAAAATTTATTGTAGCTGTTGTAGGGTCATAGCAAGTTTCCAAAGGGGAATGTAAAATGCTTTTCCCTGTAGATCTTCAAGAAAAGAGTAAATACAGACAGTGGATGGTAAAAATAGAAACAATAAAAAGTTGTCTTATTGTATAAGAATTAAAAACCAGAGGATGGATTTTTATGGTTCTCTAGCTCAGTGAGTTTATATCTGCATAAATTGGAAACATGAAGAAAACTCCTCCTTTCCTTCCTTCTCATGACATTTATTTTGAATAATAAATTACTTTTTATGTAACATTGAGAGTTTGGTGCTTAAAAGTAGATGCCGTTCTAATGGCCTCTTATCAGTGGGATATACTTAATATATGAGTATATTAAATATGCATATTATGAAACCAGACCATCACAGTGAAAATGATTATGAAGGTTATGATGTCTGCAATAATGCTATATTGGGACTTTTTTTTTTGGGGGGGGTTGGGATTTATAGGAAATTGATGCCTTTTCTGCAAAAGAATCTAGGTATTAATGCATCATTTTGAAATTCATTGAAACCAATGGAAAAACTCGAACTCCGTGAGAAGCATACGGAACTGAAAAATTGAGATACTTGGCTGATTTCAGAAAGTCAACAGTACCCTCTGCTGGTGAGCGCTCGTGCAGTGCATCTCTAGTGGCAGCGCCCTGCAGACAATATAGGAGGCATCAATCGAGTAGGGGTTAAGTTGCTGTGCAGCTGCTACACAAAATCATACATTGCAGCGAGTCCTCATCAGTTATTTTTGTTGTGTATTCAGTGTTACTATAATAATATGATTTTTCTCTAGGCAGGATTCCAGCTATTGTGACTGAGTAGAGACAGAATTGCAGATGAGCTTAGACTGGGGCAGCCTAAGGAGATGTTGTCCAGCCCATGCTTAAAACAGTGTCAGGGCTTTTAATGGCTGAATTCTGAACACGTGTAAGGACGGTGATTTCACAGCCACTCTGGGCAAGATTTGTTATGTTTGACTATGCTGTAGGGACAGTTTTTTTTCTCACTTGTAATTGGAATTTTCTTTGCTGCAGCTTGTTTTTCCTGGGTGAGAAGGTCAGGTATTGATGTTTGTGTTTGCTACATTACTTTTGTGTTTCCAAAATTCTGTAATTATATACGTGTTTTAATTTTAATTTCCTTTTGTAAAAGATATCTCTCTTCCTTAAAGGCCTATAGGGCTGCAATGCAGACACAGTGGAGCTGGATTCTTCAGCTCTGTCACTGTGTTGAACAGCATTTGAGAGAAAATACTGCATATTTCGAGGTAAGAAAGTAAATAAATAAAAATGTGAAATGTTTTTAAGATTTTTCCATAGTCAAAAAGTTCTACCAAATGTGCTAGTTGCTGTCTCACAGCAGTTGTAGAATTGACGATTGTCAAATGCAATCACTAGATGATAAGCTGTGCTCCTGCAGTGTTACCAGATCTTTATTGTCTTCACTGCAGTTGTATCAGTTCACAGCAGATGAAAATATGTCCTGGCATTTTTTCAGAGTGCCACAGCTGCAAGTAGAGACTCTGAGAACAAAGGCATGTTCTCTCCCTGTCATGTACAACTGCCATCAGTACAGCTTCTGCAGATGATGTAGAGCGGAGAGTGGTTGGTGATGCCCAAGGGAGAACATATTGTGGGTGGTTGTTACAGGACTACCCAAATAGAAGCAGAATGTAGGGGGGAAGAAATGAGAATTCTGAATTTAAGAAATGAGGTTTCAGGGACAGAAGGGGCGAAGATTATCACAGGACATTTCCCTTCCCAGTTGTGCTTACCCAGGACCCTAGTACAGAGGTGCAGGTGCCCACGCAGAACTGCCAAGCGTGGCAGCGCATTTCCCCTCCTGCATGAAATGGTTGCTCCAGGGTGCCTGCTGAATTTTGCAGCTAGTTTGCTGCAGTTTGTAGGCTTCATCTGTTCTTTACGTATGAAAGCAATTGTAATTCTAAGGGAAGTAAGAATCACTTCAGAAAAAAATTTCCATTGCAGGAACAGTAATTAACTAAGGTTCAATAACTGCTGAATTAATTTTGCATGTAGGTAGTACTGAGAATAACTGGTCTTACAGTGTGTGCCTTCTTGAAGAGTACTTTAGACATGAGATCATGAGTAATGTTGTGTGGTGAAGCGGTCACATCAAGCTACTAGCAAAGATTATTTTTAAAGAGGCATCACGTCATAGATGAAGCGATGAAGAGAAAAGCTTCATCATGTAGCTGTTTGTATACTTTTTAGGTTGTTTAAAAATAACCCAGATATGTATCTCATCCTAGTTTTTCAGTGATGCCAAAGAAGCCATGGAATATTTAAAAAATTTGAAAGATACCATATACAGAAAATATAGTTGTGATAGATCAAGCAGCCTTCATAGGCTGGAAGACCTTGTCCAGGAGTCTATGGTAAGAATTCAAGAATTCTATTAATGTGAGTTAGAATTAAACAGGAAATGTGTAGATTATAATTGAATGTAAAAGGTGTGTTAAAATTATTCCTTAAAAGTGAAGGGGAAAAAATTGGTTTTTAGAACTTACAGTTAAATAAGTGTATCTCTCCATGTGAAATGACTTTTTCACAACTTTGAAATACAGCTTCATTTATTTATCTTTAAAGTCCTAGATGTGGGAAAACAGTGGCTTCAGAAGGACACTTGTAAAATGTGTTACTTTTAAGAAACACAGT
Source organism: Pezoporus occidentalis (assembly GCF_034315485.1). Classification (NCBI taxonomy): domain Eukaryota; kingdom Metazoa; phylum Chordata; class Aves; order Psittaciformes; family Psittacidae; genus Pezoporus; species Pezoporus occidentalis. The sequence goes on from NW_026914829.1 coordinate 1,867,575, forward strand.
AAAAGAAGTCATGAAAAGAAAAGCTTAAAAGGATCAAAGAAGCAGCACTGTACTCTAGCCATCTCTTCTGACGTATTCTTCTCTTAACTGTCTTAGGAAGAGAAAGAACAACTCTTGCAGTATAAAAGCACAGTAGCAGGCCTTGTGGGAAGAGCAAAGGCAATAATTCAGCTGAAGCCAAGGAACCCTGACTGTATTCTCAAAACATCCATCCCAATTAAAGCCATCTGTGACTACAGACAAATTGAGGTTAGAAACTTGAATTTCCTCAAATAAATTAGAGATGTGAGAATTAAGCTAAAGTTTCATTCATTACCATGTTCCTGGTGAATGCTGGGCTCTTAATTTCTTCCACCCTACTAAACAAGAGCAAATACTTGTGTTGAACATTGGTTTTCTTGTTCTGTTGCTTATTTGTTGACACCATATACAGAGGGGCTTTGTAGAAGTATTTTGTAATTAAATGATTCTGCTTTTCTGTTAATACTAGATAACTATTTACAAAGATGATGAGTGTATATTAGCAAACAACTCCCATCGTGCTAAATGGAAAGTCATTAGCCCAAGTGGTAATGAGGCCATGGTTCCATCTGTATGCTTTACAGTTCCTCCACCAAACAAGGAAGCGATAGATACAGCTAACAGGTAGGAAGAAAACAAAACACTTTAAAATAATACATTTATATGAAGCTTGGGTTAAAGTAACAACTTAACTTTCTTTTCCCCGTTTCATGTGTTGCTGTGATCTAAAGTTGGAGCCTTTTTATGTTTCAGGATTGAACAGCAATTTCAGAACGTTCTGGCCCTTTGGCACGAGTCACATGTAAATATGAAGAGTGTGGTGTCCTGGCATTACCTGACAAATGAAATTAAAGCAGTTCGAGCTGGCAATGTAGCCTCGGTATGTACTATGTCTGGGAAAGGCCTTGTAGCCATTCACTACAGTTCCCAGAAATGTATGGTCAATAATTTGCTGCCATCTTCATCTTCTGTGTGGGAATGCTGGTTACCACTGTGCAACATTATTATTTATTTAAGCAACCACAGATACATTAGGGGAAGGAGAAGAGAGGTGGTGTCACGAGAGCTACCTGTACCCTTATTGTGCTGATCTCTCTAGTCACCTGTTTTCATCAGAGGAACAGGATCTCTCGAAAGGAATGATCGGTGAAATTTGTTCTGCAAGAGTCTAGCTTTCTGAATTTATGTTGGAAGTATCTGGGGAGATCAGTTAGCTTTATGAGGCTAAGGTTAATCTTCATGAAAACCCCCATTATTTCCTTGTGCTACAGTTTCTTACTAATGATTGAACAGCTGTAAAGTGACAGTCTTTCAGCTGAACACCTATTCCTTCATAATGCATTTTTTTATTCTGACACATATCTGTAACTTCAAATGTTAAATAACTGGCTAGGATCAGTTTGTCAGAAATGAAGTACTGATACAGATCTGTTCTTTCTGGCTAAAACAGTGTGTGAGATCACTGAATTACACGATGTTAGATTTATAGCATAACACTACTTTATACAGTAGTTTATTATACAACATTGGTGTTATCTGTCCACAAACTGTTGAAATAATATTTGCAATACCCAAAATGACATTTTCACTGAATTACCCACTGTTGCTGTTTGAAAGAAGGAATCTGAAATAATTCTTGTGTGTCCCTACTTGTATGACTTCTGCTGGTTGCTTGTTGCTATGTGGCAGTAGATGGAGAAATGGTGTCTGATGTAGGGTTGGCTTAACGCAGCCATTTGCTGGCATTAAAGATGAAAAAGGATTTTGTGGTGGTTGTAAACTATTAGTTGTCAAGTGGACTCCAACTTAGGCACAAGCAAACTTTCAGAACCTTGATTCTTTGACTTTACCATCTTAGTAATTGGGCAATGTTGGTTTTCGATAAAAAGCGTTACAGGGAACTGTGTGAGTCTGCTAATCCTGCCTTGGGTTTTATAATTTGTTGCAGATAAAGACGATGCTGCCAGGTGAACATCAGCAGGTTCTAAGCAATTTGCAGTCCCGCTTTAATGATTTTATGGAAGATAGCCAGGAGTCAAAGATCTTTACAAGCTCCGATACAGCACAGCTGGAAAGGGAAGTTAATGTTTGCAAGCAATACTATCAAGAGCTTTTGAAGTCTGCAGAAAGAGGTAAAACTTAGCTGAGAACAGTAGAAAAATGTCCTCAGAAAAGAGATTGTAGTTCTTGATACAACTTCTCTCTGCATACAAGCTCTAGTGAATCACTTGTTTTACATTTGTATCGTTAATGCCCTAGTTCTTCTGAACAACTAGAGAGCCTGTGCACAATTTTAACAGTATGCACAATTACATAGTACAGAATCTCTTAAGTTTTCTTAACTTTGTATATAGAGCTATGTGAAAATACTGATGTGTTACTTAATATACAGAATGCTACAAAAAAAATTATATCAAAGAATCTATTCTGTGCATTACAGCTCACTGTTTAGTCATGCCTTCCTTGTTTTTGAATGCTGGAAATGCACCTTGCTTACTTTGTTGAGTTCATAATGGAATTGAAACCTTTTTCACACTATTATGGCAAGGAAAATGTCCAAGATATTTTTGTTGCTCCACAGAATACCTGTAGTTACTACTGTCTTGACTCTTAAGTACAGTAACAACAGAAAGCCTCAAATATGTGTTCTGATTTACTGTCAAGTAGCTTATGACTTAAAGAAATAACAGTAGTGCAAAGCTGATTAATGCATCAACATAATTCACTACACTTAAGGAAAGATGTTCATCTGAGAGAGAGGATTTAAAAATAAAGGAAAAAGCCCTGGAGGTTTATTGTAGTATTGTGCCTGATACCATCTGACTGAAAGAATCAGTCACTGAGTTCAGCAGTTGTCTGCGTAGGGGTGGTGCCTGTGCCTGGGATGAATGGTCAAAGATGTATGCTAATTTTTCATGTCTGAGGAGGTGATCTAATAATAGTTAATATTTAAGGGTTCCTTAAAGTTTGCCTTATAGACAGAATTCCAATTGAAACTGATGGGATTTCAGCCAATTATGAAAACACCTGTAGAACAGTGACTTTATAAAGCATTTCATTAGAAAACATGGTGAAAATGACATAATGTCTTTGTTTGCTAATGTGTGTGTTTCTTTCATCAGAGGAGCAGGAAGAATCTATTTACAATCTGTACATCTCTGAAGTCAGAAATATCAGACTACGGCTGGAGAGTTGTGAGGAGCGGTTAATACAGCAGATCCGAACCCCAGTGGAAAGGGATGATGTACATGAAAACTTGGTTAGGATTTCAGAGCAAGAGGTGAGCTCCTGAGAAAGGCTGTTTTACCTAGGAAAAGAGTTTTATTTTAGGAGAGATGTATCCAGATGTTTTGAGTGTGCCACAGACATTCCTGGCTATGCCTTGGAAAGATAAGAGTCAAAGATTAAGCTTGTGTTTGTGAGAAAAGAGATGCCAGTAAATGGCAGCTGTTAGTTTCTCTCTTATGCATATGTTCCCTTTTTAAAAAAATTAATGGTGTCCACATAAAACAAGTAAAGGAGACCAGACCTGTACTGATTATGATAGATAGAGTATCCATCGGGTTGATGTAGGATAAAAGCACTGTCAATCACCTTTCGTTTTACAGGAACTGAAGAAAGAACTGGATCGACTGAAGGATGACTTGGGAGTCATCACAGATAAATGTGAAGAGTTTTTCAGTCAAGCTGCTGGTTCACCTTCAGTCCCTGCTCTGCGCTCTGAGCTCAGTGTTGTTATTCAGAACATGAACCAAGTTTATTCCATGTCTTCCATTTACATAGATAAGTATGTAGTAGGCCATCTTCACGTATGTTTTAGTTTAGTTTAGTCTTCAAAATCAATTAAAGTTATTGGTATGATACTACTGATCAAGGAAAAGGGAGTTAACGTTTTAATATTGTATAAAGTGATATGGAAGGGCTGAAAAACAAGTGCATTGAATGTTGTTATTTATGGTTCAGTTAACAGGAGATTACTGTTTTTTAGATTAAAAACTATAAAATTGGTGCTGAAGAACACCCAAGAAGCAGAATTGTTAGTAAAACGCTACGAAACTAAGTTGTGTGAAGAAGAGGCTGTAACAGCTGACAAGAAAAATATTGAAAATCTGATGGGTACATTGAAGGTAAGAGTTGGCTGGTACCTTTTCATGGGCAAATTAAAAAAAGATAGGAAAATGATATGTCTTATAACACCTGTTTTAGTTAAGCTGTACTTTTATCAAAACTTGGCTTATGTATTTGGGGAAAAGTCTGTATTAGGATTGACACTTCAGAAAAAAATGAGAGCTTTGGAACAGTAGGAATTGAGTAGTTTGCATGTGCATTCCTGCTATTTGGAAATGCTTTGGAGTATCTGAACTCCCATGAGTTCACTTAACGGGAGTTCACTTATGGTACTTAATGCTGCCGCAAGGCTTATTTTTTGACTCTTCAGAAGTATGCTTAAGGTAACATAAATATATTGTTATGTAAATGTGCCACAATAACATTCCTGCTGCTGCTATGGTATGCTGATCAGGGTTTCCTAGGAGGTTTGGCAGACATCTTTCAGAAAGGATGAGATTGAAATTCATCATTTTTTGTGTGCTGCATATGCCTCATTTTAATATTGCAAATAATGAGTAATGCTTTTTTGTTACATAGAATGATTGGCATCTAGCTATTGATTTTGTGAAAGCTGTAGAGTAGAAGATAAGCATGGTGATTTGCTGTCTGTGTTTTGATCTATGTGCTGTGGGGGATGCTGCTACTTAGAATTATTATGTCAGTTCGTAATTGCTAATTGATTGCTTCAGACCACTGTATGAGCAACCAGAAGTAAAATACTCATTGAAGCATTTTTTTGTTTATTCATTTGTACATTTTACTCATGCAAAATACTAATTTATGAAGTAGTGTCCTAATTTAGGAGATATTTACAGTTTATCATTTATCACATACTAGCAATGGAGATCTGAAGTAGATGAGAAAAGACAAGTGTTCCATTCCTTAGAGGATGAACTGCAGAAGGCAAAGATGATCAGTGATCAGATGTTTAAAATGCACAAGGAACGTGATCTTGACTTTGACTGGCATAAGGAAAAAGTTGATCAGTTAGCCGAGAGGTGGCAAAACATTCATTCTCAAATTGAAAATAGGTTTGTATAACTTTCTGTTATAATCTGTTCATGTTTTATGCTGGTTTTGTTGTTTCTGAGGAAGAATGATCTGAATTGGATGTTGAAATAGGTCAGAAGAGTTTTCTGAACTGCTTGTGAAATGTACTAAGGTAAAGGATTCTTACCTTTTCTGTGCTGTTGCCCCTGCTGTCTTACATTTCCACAGGAAATGTCTGTGACTCTTGAGCACCAAAAGATTGGCAAGTGTTGTAGTTTAAACCCAGTCAGGTAAGACTTCCCCCCCCTTTCTTGCCCTCCCCCTGCTCTCGGAGGGATGGAGAGGAGAATCAAAAGAATGCAACTCCCACGGGTTGAGATAAGAACAGTTTAGTAACTAAGGTATAACACAAATCACTACTGCTACTACCAGTAATAACAATGATAAAGGAAATAACAAGGGAAGAGAATACAACACCTCAGCACCAGCTGACCGATAACTCGCCCCCCGACCAAGCTCCGACCGATACCTCCTCCAACCCTGCCGTCTCCCAGCCCTTCCGGCTAACTCCCAGTTACCTCCTGGGCATGACGTGCTGTGGTATGGAATACCTCTTTGGTCAGTTTGGGTCAGGTGTCCTGTCTCTGCTTCCTCCTGGCTTCCCCTCCTCTGTGGCAGAGCATGAGGCTCACAAAGTCCTTGGCCAAACCAAAACATCATTGTTATCAGCTCTGTTCCCAAGCTGAAAGTCAAAACACTGCACTGCACCAGCTACCAAGAAGGGGAAAAATGACTGCTACTGCTGAACCCAGGACAGCAAGATATAGAAACTTTATTTACTTACAACTTAATGAGACACAGTAGAGAGAAGCTGCCTTTTTTTTCTTCTTTCCAAAAAAAAGCCCTCAGAAATGGTGTGCTGTTCTGTGGAAATACCATCTGTTTTCCCCAGTTCTGATAGGCTAAACTGATGAGCTTACTCATCGGTTATGATGGGATTCATGTTAACTTGCTTTTAATAACTCAAGTTCTACGTCTCTAAGTCCTTAGCTTCCATTGACTTCTGTGATCATTTTGTCACAATAACTTTTGGTGAAGTGCCAGTATTTTCTTCTGGTGTGCAACTGTTTCCATGCAGCTTCAATATCCAGTTGAGATGTTGCTGACAAGAGAATTAAAGATAGTGCTGTTGATTAAAAAGTTCATACAAAGTTTTGCATTTTTGCCCTTGTTTTCTAAGACATGAATGGCCACTCAGGTGCAATACTGAAGTTGTTCACTTGTAATTAACTAATTTAATTGCGTCAGTTTAACAGTGCTGGAAGTTGAAAAGAAGATGGGTAAAAGCTGACTCATTTAAAGCTGACTGCAGAATGGCTAGCTTTAAATACACCTCAGATTTTTCATTGTTTGATAGCATGACATAATTTAAATGATAAAACAGTAGTTTTATCATCTATAAGGTACTGAAATGTCCTTATTTCCTCACAGTCCAAATGTGAACCACATGCTTTCCTCACAGGACTATATACTGAATAGAACATGACAAAAAATTACTGTTAATACATAGTGGCTTCTAGTGTCAATAGGACAGATTGCAGTAGTTGCATCATGGAGCTGTAAACAAGCTGCTTTCTGCAAGTGTTTGCTCTGCTGCTTCCTAACAGTTTGACACTGATGATCATTATATAAAACATGTGTACAAATATTGGCTGCAGTTACCATGATCCTTTCTCTTTTCCATGGTTATTAGCTTTAAAACGTGCTGAAGTACGAAATCTGAGTTTCCTCTGCTCTTTTTCAGTCTCTTTGTGGCTTCTTTAGAACAGTGCTAGAGCGATGACAAGTATTGATTCCAAGTTAAGCTATAAGAAATTGTTTAATAAGTATGTTTACCCTGCAGCGTTTTGAAGTGGTCATGTTTATATGATCTTTGAAGTATGGTGTAAGGAAAGAAAAACTGTCAGTCTTCTCATCAGTATGGAAGCAACTTTCAAAAAAACCACACCACTCTCAGGTCAAAAATAGATTTTAAAATGGACTTGCAGGATCAGTTGCTTTTACGTTTTAGAATATTGAAAGGCTTTAGTTTTGGAGTAACTCCTTTGGTTTTGTGGGAGGCACAGAGTATGGTGAACAACTACTTAACTTCAGCACAGCGCACTCTTCTCTGATTCACATAGGTCACATTTGAAATACTCTTACTTCTTAGAACAGAATTAATGGCTTTTGCAGAGCTTTCTCTCTTGCTTGGGGTTTCCTGTGCTCATGGAGTTTCAAGCAGTTCAGCTCACTAATAAGGGATATATGCAGAGTTTCTTCTGTAGTAGGATCTCTGCTGAGAATCTTGGTGTGTGAGAAGTTAAATTACTGTTTAGTTAGCATTATTTTAGTATCCTTATACTGTGATCTATAGCAGACCTAAAGCATCCAAAGCCTTTAAAGCTCTGTTTGGTTTAGTGTTGCACTTTTTGTCTTTAATACTCATCTTCCCCCCTTTGTCTTATTTTCTAAAATAAAATCAGGTTGCGTGACTTAGAAGGTATTAATAAATCTCTGAAGTATTACAAAGATACTTACAATTCTTTGGACACTTGGATTCAACAAGTGGAAGATACTCAGCGAAAGATTCAAGAAATCCATCCTGAAAATAGCAAAGCATTGGCTAAACAGTTGAACCAGCATAAGGTATGAAAGAGATTTCATTGTAGAAAAGCAACAAAGGATGACCGGATAATTAAAACATCAGTTTAACACAGTGCTGTCAGTCATATTTCTTGATATGGGATCTTTATATCCCTCAGCCCTTAAACTGTAAAAATTCTAAGTCATTGCCAGCTTTTATGTTTTCGTATTTATAACGTAGATAGTGTCATGTATATGTCACTCACTGACTATTGCCTTTTTATAGATGAGATTGTTTTGGTCCTGTGATCTGTGAAAAGAGTTAAAACCTTGCAGAGTAACTAAAATTCTGGACTCTACTTATCACATAATTTTTTATTCAATATTGCTCTTGGTATTTATGGTTGTAGAAATATTTTCATGGAAGCAGAGCTAGACTCAGTGGCTGTCTCCTGCAAGAAGGAAATGCAGCTTAAATAAGAGACAGAATAACAAATTATATGCATTTAATGTATATATTCCTGATTTAATTTTAAATTCTCTCACCAGCTATTAAACCTGGCAGTTTTTTTTCACTGCTTCTGTACTGTAAGCCTGACAAAGCCCAGGACATAGGTTTCACCATATGTACACACATGGAAATGAGCGTATTATGTAAATTTTATGTCAGATAAAATAGAAATGCTAATAATAATAGTAATTTCAGATGATGTGGATTCATATTTTACAGATGCTGGTTTCTGAGATTGAAATGAAACAAAGCAAAATAGATGAATGTCAGAAGTATTCAGAGCAATACTCAGCTGCTGTGAAGGTAATAAATAAAGTCATACTTAGAGTCCTTTTCTTTTACGTGTCAGTAGCATGTGGAATGCCAGTCACTGTGCTTGTTTTCTCTTTTTGCAGGACTATGAGTTGCAGACTATGACCTACAGAGCTATGGTTGACTCTCAGCAAAAATCTCCAGTAAAACGCAGAAGAATGCAAAGCTCATCAGATGTCATTATTCAAGAGGTAAATGGGTTTCTTATTACAGGAAAATGTGTGGGGATTTTGAGTTTTTTTGTTTAAAACAAAATAAACACAAGAATGAGATTTAGGATTTATGAGTGATTAAGTAGGGTAGCCCAAGCAGATTATTTTTTTTCTCTATAGGTATGTGATGCAATAAATATTCTAATGGTCATTATGGAGTACCTGGATAATGAGACAGTGTATTGCTGTTGAATTACAAAAAAGCTATATGAGAAATGTACCTCAGTAAGTGTTTAGAACTATATCTGAGCTGGATCTTGACAAAGGTGAATCTGTCTCCCTGTTGTTAGAGAAAAGAATAGTGACCAGCACTGTTTAGTCTCCTTATACCCTGTTCTTACAAGAAGCTAAAAATCAAGTGTCTGTGAAGTCAAAACACTGTTTTCTGTTTCTTCTCCTTATGGCTATCCTCATAGATTCTTAGGATTTACTTATGCAAGTGCACCCTGTTGATTGCATTCAACTTTGGAATCAAGAGTAGAACTTCGGATTGTACAGTCATGATTTTGGAACCAAAATCGGGATGGGTTCTAGAGTAGTGTTTATCACTTTGAAGGATAATGTGTTTCCCTCTTTTCTCCCCACCTCTTTGTTTCTCTACAGTTCATGGATTTAAGGACTCGTTACACTGCCTTAGTGACCTTGATGACACAGTACATTAAGTTTGCAGGTGACTCTTTGAAAAGACTGGAAGAGGAAGAGGTAGGTCATCCCCTGGCAGCTAACTAAGCAAAAATAACAGCCAGGCATATGAAGAGAAATATACCTGTTGGAATTACTCACAAAGTTAGCAGCAGATATGAAAGACTAGAATTCTTTATACAGGAGGATAGGAGTGTTAAATTACACCATTAACATTCAGATTAGCAAATCCTATACCATCCATGCATTTTACCAGTTCTTCCAGCTAGAAGGGTCATATGATTCACTAAATTCTGATGGAGATGTAGTTGCATATAGTACATTTTAATACTTAAATATTTTAGTGCTTGATCTTTTGGATAAAAGCTGACATTAAGATGAGGGCAGCCTTAGCGTGCATGTACTGTTTATATCCTACGCAGGCTTTAATACTCCATAGTATGCATTCTGGTCCACTTAACAACATGTAAGAAAGTTTTTAAACAGGGAGGTGTGATGCCATCTGAACTATTTTCTGAAGTTTCTTTGACATGTTTATATATTTTCTTCCTTCTAGCTTTCTACTGTATTGATTCCCTGGGGTCAGACAGCTGACCCCTAGGAATCCCTTATTTAAGCTTAAGGTAGAATCTTTGTAACAAGAATAGGTTTCTGAAATAGAGCAGAAAAATTATTCAGAATGCACGCTTGCTGCAGAGTCAACCTTCCAAATAGTTGAGAAGAAAACACTTTTAAAATCTTCACTTTCTCTTGAAATGTTTCTCTCCAAAAGCGGTTATATAGCCATTCTTTAAGCAAATCAGAAAATGATTAGTCCTTTTCAAAGGAGGAATGATACTTTTTTTCTTCTGGGATGACCTCTGAAGTCTGTGATTGTTCCAAGATTTTTCTTCCACACCAGTCTTTCTTCCTAACTCTCAGTAATAGCATTAACAATGCACAGAATAAGGAAAAAATAAGATGGTTTCCGTGATCTCTCAGTTTATTCCATGTGCTGTCATGCTCGGAGCTTACCAGAGGAGTGAACTCCAGACATCTGTGAAGTCAGCTGAAGTCTTTCAACGTTTTGGATGTAGTGAAGCTGTTGAATTCGGAGAGGAAAATGCATCTAATGAAAGCATGATGGATGGGGAATATTTGCAAAAAGATAACTCTTCCAGTATACCTGAACGCACAGAAAATAAATGGGAAGTGGACAGAAGAAAATTAGATGTAAATGGATATGATGAAATCAAAACTGATAGAACATCAAAGCAAGTTTTAACTTCCAGTGGTCAAGAAAGTAGCATTAGTGGCAATAGTGAATACAAGTTGCATATAGAGCAAGAGAATTTAATGGCTTTTAGTAATCAAATCAAAGAAGAAAATTATAGAAAAGGTTGTTTTGTTTCAGCTGCGATTTGTGCGAGTAGCAATCCTGGTGAAATGTTAAATGAGAAAATTCTCAGTGGAGAGAGACACAAAACAGAGGGAGTATCAAAGTTGCCTGAAGTGGTCATGATGCACAAAACCACAGGAAAAAAATTTTCAGGAAAGGCAGGGAGTGGCGTTTTGACAAAGGCAGAGTGTGAGATGCAGTCAGAAACTAACTTTGAGCTAACAGTGAAGAGAGGTGAAGTTACTCCAGAAACTGGAAAGCATGTTCTGGACAAGCAGCAAGATCTTTCACCAAGAATTAATTTTGAAAGTCAACATAAAGAACATTGCTTTACAGAAACTAATAGTTGTAACACTTTAAACTCTGAAGACAGAGGGTTTCAAGTACGTGGTGAAAGAGGTGACTCAGGTGTAAGGGATGCAATACCTTTAGAAAAAGTTACATCCTCTTTCAGAGAGCTGGCAGCATGCAAGAGGAGTGAAAAAACAAAGTTAAATTTGCAATTGATGATCAATGCAGGCATTTCTGGTGATGTTGAAAGGGATACAAACAAACTGCACAGAGCATCTCTGGATAAAAGTTACTTCATAGCAGAAAACAAAATCCTGCAAAAATCAAATTTAAATCCAAATGAAGCCAAGAGTGCAATGCAAGAAATTTTGCTTGTTTCTTCAGGAAATACTGTGGAGAATCAGTATGCAGCAGAAGTCTCTGAGTTGTATCAGTTAGATTTTGAAGTATCACCGGTGCAGGATGGTCCAAGTTTAGGGACAGAATTGTTAGGAAGCGCTGGTGATTTAAATACAAATATAGCCTTCTCAAAAATAATTTCTAAAGGAGAGGATTATTTTCCATTATCAGAACATGGATTAGCAAAAAAGCTTTTGAGTCGCAATGAGAAAGGAAGTGAGAAGAAGATATCACAGGGTAACATTTATGGTTTGGACAACATCAGTATGAGTGGGAATAAGCTGAGTGGAGAACACAGGTTAGAACAGAGTCGGAAATACAAAGATTTATTGCTGGTTGCAGAAAGGCACAATAGAGATAAGGGTCATAGCACAGAGGGACTTGGGAAAAACCCTGAAGTCCAGAAAACATCCTGTGAAAAAGCAGGGCAAAAAGCCTCACTTGAAAAAAAAGAAAAGCAAAAAAAAAGAGACGGTGGCAATGAAGAAAAAAGGAGTACAACTTATATTAAGGTATCACAGTTTTTATGCAATGCAAATGAAACAGTTAATTTAACAATGATTCTAAACCAACACAAATCAACATCTTAATCTGATAATATGTCAAGGTCGAGTGATTTAAAATTGATTGGACAGAATTTAAACAATGAATATACAAATGATATATTAATTACTATGCATTTTGTGATCCTTAAATTTTTTAAGTTCTTAGAAATTGTTTTTGTTTATTTTGTATTACTATTTAATTACCATCTTTTCTCCACCCAGCTGATTCTCAGCCATGTTCATTAGAGATAATGAAAGCTAACAAGATACAGGTTTTGACTGTATCTTTATTTTAGTTCTTGATTTTCAAGCATAATACCTTAAATTTTGTATGTATGGGAGCATAAAGAAGATTTATAAGAAACCAATTTAAATGTTTTTATCTGTTGGGTCTATTCAAAATTCTGACATGGAAATATGGAGAGGAACTGAAGAAGCTGCCTTTGCATTAGCCTTTTAGGAAATATTTTGTGTATTGTATGAAAAATAAGTAAATATGGTAAAATTTGACCTAACCCAACATTTTGTTTATATGGAAATGTTGCTATATTTACCCTTCATGCCATGTTTGTATGATCATAGGAATGTGTGTTCTTAGCTCATGTTAGCTCACATTTGGTAACCAACACTGTAACAGTGCTAATGAAGACAAGGTATGTATAATGTCAACTGTATTATTACTGGTGAATACTTGTATGAGTTTCCCTTGATCTGCCAGCATATGGAGAATACTGGCTGACTGGTTTTCACTAGGATTTTCCAAAATACCATGTTTATACTTCTAACTGTGTCTACACTGCAGAGTAACTGTGCTCCTACCAGTCCCCCAGCTGACGCAGTGGGACTGTGGAGCACGCTACAAAGCATAGGTGTACTGCAGTTTAAATACTTCTGTTTCTGGAGCTGGTGCATCTTGGCTGTATCTCTCTATATTGCTTTGCTTCTTGGATGGGATTTCCAAACTTCTCTTGTGTGATTTTTGCTTACAAGCATAAAATCCTCCTAATTCCTGCTGAACTGATGCAGAAATGGTAGGCCACTTTTGCTTTGGGAATTCTTGTGCATAGTGTTTGGCTCAGTGTTTGCTCTACCTACTTGTTTGGAGACAAAGCATATGCAAGCTGTTGTTTGGTGCTGCTTACCGCTAGGAGGCACCTGACTGCAGTGAAAGGCTTCAGGACTTCCTCGCTTTGTGGATCTTTATGAAGGGTTTCATATTTGGCTAGTGGTAACTTCCTGAAGGCTGATGGTGGTGGGAACTGCTCATCCTACTTTCTGGACATACCGTATATACACGAGTAAGTATTTTCCATTCTGCTCTTCAAAGAGCCTAACATTTCATATGCTGTATTACAAAAAGTGTATATCAATGTATCTCATTCTTCCACAGATTTTAAAGAATAAAGAAGCATCGGTGCGTGAGGCATACTCAGATCTAAAGGCACAGCAAAATAGCACAATTGATGAGAACAGAAGACTCATGGGAAAGGTAAAAAACCTTGAGGAGATGTTGGAGGATGTGAAGAAACAAAAATTCCAAGTGGAACAGGAGCTCCCTAAAGTTAAGGCAGCCGCAGAAAAAGAGCGGAAGAAGCAACAACAGGACATGGAAGAGATCTGTCTTCAGAAGACCAAGGCTGAGCAAGAGGCAAAGCAGTGTCGTAGGGATCTAGAGAACATTGAGAAAGAGAAAGCAGATGCAGAGGAGGAGTTGGAGCGTGTAAGGCAGCTCATTTTGCAGGCAGAGACTCAAAGAAGTATGTTGGAAGAAAACCTTCGTGCTTTTCAAAATCAAATAGAAGAAAGCACCTTTACCAGAAGAAACCTTGAAGAGCATCTAAGAAGAAAAGATACTAATCTTCATGATTTAGAGCAACAAAAAAGAAACTTAATGGAGGAGCTGAAGAAAAAAACAGAAGGCGAGGAGAAACTTATGAAACTGATAAAGCAAATGGAACAAGACCTTGAATTTAAAGGGAGCCTATTAGAAATAAAGCTGCAAGAGAGAGAGAAAACTGAAGCCAGAGGGAAAGTTGTTGAAGGCAGGTACTCTGTAACTAGAGAAACTTCTCTGCCAACTTCGGCAGCTGGGCAAGGCAGCCAGTGTAGAACTAACTCCGAAATTGCAAGTTTCCAGAAGAAGCAAGAAGCCAGAAAGGTAGAAGAGCTTAGACAAAAGATAGATGAACTAATTCTTGCTAACAGAAAAGCTGATAAAACTATTAAAGACCTGAAATATGATCTGAATGAAATTGAGCTTCAGAAATCATCAACAGAAGAAAAGTCTCGGTTATTAAAAGAAAAACTAGACAAAGTCAATAGTGAACTTAAATGCCTAAAAATTAAGTTAGAGGAAAAAGACCAAGTAGAGCAGGGATATTTGCAGCGACTGAAAGAACTGGACAGGCAGCTACACAGAACCACAGATAAAGCTGAAGAGGTGATGCAAGAAGCTGTAGATCTCAAGAAAGTTAAGATGAACTATGAGGAGGAGTTGAAATCTGTTCAGCAAGAAAAGGCACAATTAAAAAGAGAAGTAGAGGAACTAACTAGATCAAAGGCAAAAAGTGAAATCACTATCAAACATTTAAATTCACAAATCAGTTCTCTTCAAAAAGAGAAGCTGGCAGCTGAACAGAAAACACAGTCATGCAGAGGAGAAGCAAATAATCTTCAAGACCAATATGAGAAAATTCAAGAACAATTGATTCAAAAAATAAAAGTAGAGAAAGAAAACCAGCAGGAAATTCAGATGCTGAAGAATGAATTAGCCGAAAGTAATCATGTGTCAGAAACATTGAAACGAAAGATAGAAGACCTTAATAAATGGAATACTGACACAAAACTACTAATGAAGCAAATTCAGTCTGAATCGGAGAGGATGACTTTGGAAAAACAAAGTATTCAGAGGAAAAATGATGCATTAAAATCCCTAGCAGATGGTTTCAAAGAACAACTGCATACAACAAATGAACAATTGCACAAGCAAACAATAATTGAACAAGAATTCATATGTAAAATAAAAAGCCTAGAAGTTGATCTAGCAAAAGCAAAAGATTTGGCTAATGAATATAAACAAAAATGTGATAAACAAAGTGCTTCCACCCTAACCACTGACCGGGAAGTTAAAAATCTAAATGTGCAAATAAATGCTCTAACTATGGAAAAGAGAATGAGTGAGCAGAAGATACAACTACAACAAGCTCATATACAAGAGCTAAGTAGTAAATTAAAAAAACTACAGGATGAACTCCATCAAAAGACTCTGGATGAACAAATGGCACGCAAGAAGATGATTCTGTTTCAGGAAGAATCCATTAAATTTAAACACTCTGCAGAGGAATTTAGGAAGAAAGTTGAAAAATTACTGGAATCCCATAGCATCACAGAAAAGGACATTTCTGACATAAAGCTAGAATGTGTTGCTCTTCAGCAGGAAAAGCATATGGCTGAGGAAAACATCATGCTGTACAAGGTACAGATGGAAGATCTGCAAGAAAGGCTTAAAAGATGTCAGGAACAGCTGCAGCAAGGGAAGCAGGCTGAAATGGACTATCACCAGAAATGCAGGAGACTTGAGGAAGAATTGGAAGCACAGAAGCGCACAGTTGAGAGCTTGAAACACAAAATGGATCTGCAGCTCAGGGAGAGCGAACAGAGGTTTCTTTTGTTTCAGAATGAAGTTCAGCAAAATAATAAACTCCAAGACTGTGGATTTAAATTTAGCTGTGAGAGAAGAGGAAATGATTTCGATTACCTGAGTGGCACCACGGCTCGAGAATTTGAGCAGCTTCCTCCACATTCAAAACCTAGCTCACCTTTGTTAAGACGGAGAGATCAGGTTTTAAATCAGAAGCAGGAGAGAGCAGGTTTTAAATCTGATCAGGTGGAAGAAAATACATTGTACGTGAGTGCTGATGATATGACACCCGGAGAGGTGCAGTTCCATGTGTCAAGGATTAACCAATCGGGAGAAGAAAATTCAAGCCCACAATTTACAGAGTTCATTTCTCAAACGAGTACACAGTTTGAGATAACTTTTGATAAGGGAAGCCAAATCTCTGGGACATCTGAATGGGATACATTGAGGAGCAGGAACCTACACAGTTCCAGACAAACTATTAGACATGGAGAAGACATGAAACATGAATTAGGAGTGGTAAAACTGCATCCCTTGGAGGTACACACTACATTTTGTGAGGGTTTGCCTTTCAGTGGTGCTGGTTTTTACTAGTCTGTTTCTTTGTTTTAGTTATACTTTATTACTATTCTGTATTCTCTCTAATGTTTCTTATGTTCTTCCCTTGGTGAAGGGAACCCCTTCATTCTTACATGACATAAAAACCTTTTTATTTTACATTTATGGCAGGTTTGTTAATATCTAAGATACACATTATTTTAAAAGTTTGTGTTGGAAATAGGAATTCACATACACCATGTATCCTTTTTTGTCTAAATAAGCTTTGATTAACAGCGTGAAGTTCATGTAGTAACAACAGTTGTTGCTTAGTCTAATCATATTCCTGTTATTGAATAAGTGTTTGAAATGGCAAATGCACTTTAAAAATCTAGCTGTCTATATTTCTCTGCTCTCCAATGATATTAGCAATTCTCCTTCATGATTTACATTCAGATTCTCCTTTTTGTTTCTTTGGTGGTGGGTTTAGGAGTATATTATGTACTGCATAGTTCTGCAGATTCTCACTGTGTCAAAAAATTCCTATTTACAGATAGCGAAGAACAAGCAGTATGACATGCATGTTGAAGTCACAACATTAAACCAAGAAAATGACAAGACTTTTGGTACTGAAGAGAGAATGCTTGAGGGATACAAAACATCCGAAGGGTTTAGGAAAGAAGACTTTGCAAAGATGAGCTCTTTCTTAGGGGGAGAGAGTTTGAAAACTGATGATGATGCTACTCAGTTGGAGTATTTCACAGAGGAATATGATAATATTAAATTTCAAGGTCTCCGGCGTGATGTCACTGCCAGACAGTTGGCAGAAGTTAAACTTTTAGACAGGGTCACAGTTGAGCAGCTTCTTTCAGGGCAGAAAACTATTGATGAGGTTCAGAAAAGTCTTGAAAAATTTTTAACTAAACCTACAGCTATAGCTGGGCTGTACCTTGAATCCAGCAAAGAGATACTTTCTTTTGCTGCAGCAGCAAAAAGAAGAATCGTAGGAAAAGCATTGGCATTAGCATTATTAGAGGCCCAAGCAGCTACTGGTTTTATCATTGAGCCTACAACAGGTCAGAAATTCTCTGTTGATGATTCGATTGTTAGAGGGCTTGCAGATACTGAGTTCAAGAGTAGACTGCATGAGGCAGAGAAAGCTGTTTTGGGCTATTGCTGTTCTGGGAAAGTAATGTCTGTGTATCAGGCTATGGAAGCTAGACTCTTAGAAAGACAAAAAGGCAAAAATATCCTTGAGACTCAGATTGCAAGTGGGGGGGTCATTGATCCTGTCAGAAGTGTCCGTGTGCTGCCAGAAACCGCAGTGCAGCTCGGCTTGCTAAATAACACAACTTTAAAATTTCTGCATGAACCTTCTAGTAATGCAAAATGTTTTCACAATCCAAACAACAGGAAAGCGATGTACTACTGTGATCTCCTGAAAATGTGTGTGTTCAGTGTAAGCAGTAAATGTTTTCTGCTTCCAGTTGGTGAAAGGAAAATAAGCAGCTTGTCAGCAGAGAAAAGTCACAAAATTTCTGTAGTAGATGTTGAAACAGGAGCTGAAATGACTTCATATGAGGCTTATAAAAAAAATTGTGTTGATAAAGCTACTTATATTGAGCTTTCAAAACAGGAATTTGATTGGAAGGAGTCCACATGTTTTGACTCTGATGGGAATTCTTTTCTTTTGCTTACAGATCTTAAAACTGGTGTACAGTTTAATATCGAGGAGACCTTAAATCAGGGTAGAATTGGCAGAGCATTAGTCAATAAATATAAGGAGGGTTTAATCACAGCTAATGAGTTTGGTGATATTTTAGCTAGCAGTTCACAGCCAAATAAAGACTTAAACAGTCCTGTTGCAGGATTCTGGCTTTCTGAAACCAATGAAAGAATTCCAGTCTTAAAAGCCTCACGCAAAAACTTGGTAGATAGAGTTACTGCCCTCCGATGTCTTGAAGCTCAGGTTAGTACTGGGGGCATAATTGATCCGTTCACTGGGAAAAAGTACAGCGTTTCAGAAGCTTTGCAAAGGGAGTTAATTGATGATGGATGTGCCAAGCACATGCAGCAGTGTGAACTGATCTTCACTGGGATCATTCACCCTGTAAAGAACACAGTTATGTCAGCTGTTGAAGCTATGAACTTAAATGCCGTAGACAAAGAATTGGGCATGCGCTGCCTGGAGTATCAGTACTTGACTGGTGGGTTGATAGATCCAAAGTCTCACTCCAGATTAACAATGGAAAATGCAATCAAGAATGGTGTTATTGATGCTGTCACAGCTACAAAGATGAAAGATGAAAAATTGCATGTTAAAGCTTTAACATGCCCCAAAACCAAGAAGAAGGTAACCTACAAAGAAGCTTTAGAGAGAGCTGTTTTTGATTGCCACACTGGGCTGCGATTGTTAGAAGCAGCTCAGCCCATGAAGACAGGAATTTCCAGTCTCTATTATAATTCATAATGGAATAAAGATATTAGTACTCATTTTGGAGCCTGCTTTTAAACCATTCAAGTCGTAAAAAAGATCTATGGTGGCCTTTATGGAAAACCATAAATGGTGTTTTCTAAAGCAATCATAAGTTACTGTAAAACTAATTAATACAAACCACTAATTAGTATAAACCGCTAAAACTGGAATTGGCTATTACTTGTTAGAAAGTTGAGATATATAGATAAACTTAGGGAGATTCATAATTTCAAAATGCAGATTATGTGTTCAGTCTTTACCCGAGGCCTTGTCTGACATGTAGGTAGCGTAAATGAGAAGTTATACTGAGGCTGGTGAAGTTAAAGTTATTGCAAAATGGGTAGATTTAGGTGAGACAAGAAATCAGATCTTTATGTTAAAAATGGAATGGGATTTCTCACTTTGCGAATGATCACAGTGCAGTATTTCATGTGACCTGATACTTAATTTAATATTACAGATCAGTTTGTTGGCATCATTTATTTTGCAAAAGTGACAGTAAAGCATATAAGGGTTAAATCTGCAGTGCAGTAAATATGTACACAGAAGTAAATTTTCTCACGTTGATATTCTATTAATTTTAGTGGGCTACTTACATCATAAAGTTAAATATCCTAATTTTTTCTCACTTCAGGTAACTTTTTTATTTAGGTTGTTTTCATGTTCTAGCAGGCAAATGAATTACAATTACTTATCAAAGTAAAAAAAAATCCATTAAAATAACTTCATTTTTCCTTCCGATACGTGGAAGGGCTTAAGCATGTTTTCTAGGTATTGATGAATTTCAAACTACTAACAGATTGTACTACTGTAAAAAGAAATGTACTTTCCTATGCAGAAAGAGAGTAAATGTCTCAGTATTTTACTTTTATTGTTCTTTTTTTCTGTAGACATAAAAGCGATGTATTCCTCTTAATTGTAATTTAGTAATACATGTGCATAAACTGCAAAATTCTGATATCCTGTGCTCTCTGTACATATTCACACCTGAGGGTAATGCAAAGGCAGCAATTCAAATATGCTTTATATGCAGATGTTTAGATTTTATCTGCTGTGTAATGGCTGGGAAGCTATACTTTTTCTTAATATCATCATTTTTAAATGAATGTATGTGTGTATGAATAAGCACCATAATCATAATTACAAATCATTTAAGGAATTATTTTGTTCATGTCTATTATTATGTGGCAGTTTTGTTCATACATCAAAGTGTCATAGTGATGCATGTAGTGATAAATAAAAAGAAATCACTTGATGCTTATGTTATAATATTGCCATTGTGGTAGAATTGTGTTTCTATGGACATTACTGTTAAATATTCCAACAATTTACATTTACATGTTTTTTACAATTCATGATGCTCATCAGAAATCAATGGAAGAAGAAAAGAAGGAACATGTTGAGAAAGCTGGGGATTTACTGAAATGGGTGTCAAACCTCAGCAAGAAACTCAGCAAGGAAGAAGGAGAAAAGGCTGAAAAGACAGATTTGCCTAAGCAGCAGGTACACACATGTCTTCTAGTAAAATACCACTTCCTCTTTTTAGGTTTTTTGTGTTGATTAAAATAACAAAATACTCCATAAATACCAAATCACTCTCCACATCTTACTAAAGATGTAATTTCACATAGCTGTGAGTGGGGGTTGGGTGCATCATAGAAGAGTTAGGGTTGGAAAGGAGCTTAAGATCATCTAGTTCCAACGCCCCTGCCATGGGCAGGGACACCTCACACTAAACCAAGACTGTTCAGCCTGGCCTTGAACACTGCCAGGGATGGAGCATTTACCACTTTAGGCAACCTGTTCAGTGCCTCACCACCCTCACAGTAAATAACTTCCTCCTTATATCTAACCTGAACTTCTCAATGAACATCAGTGTTTAGGAGCGCAAACATGGTACTCAGGAAGAAGCACAAGCTGCTTTTTACAGGCCTCGTGTGTGACACCACACAATGTCAGTTCAAAACTTGATGCTGCACCCCATAATTCCACCTTTGTTAGAGGGACAGTGCATCCTGGTAGCATGGTGCTTTGTATGTCTTCCCACTTGTCCTGAAATAGTTCAGTGAATAAGTCTGGTAACTTGTACCCTGGCACCAGGAAGGAGAAAGTGGGCAGGAACGGTCTGAGGGCCAGGTTTCTCTATTTGCATTTAAAAAGTTATTCTGGGGAGTCTCTTACAGGATTGTTAAAACTGCTGGTTTAAGGAATTCAGCAGGTGTTGACTGAGAGCCCTCTGTCTACTATCACAGTTGTCGACAGGCTGCTGCTGTGGCTCATCTTGACACCTTTGTGTTTAACACATACATTGTTGTGTGCAGTTGCAACTCTGACCATAGATTTCCGTCTGTGAAGTTTTATATAATTTCTAACAGCTCCCCTGCTAGGCTTGTCCCACAAAACAGATTTGTGACACATAAAAGGAATTCAGTAGGTGAAAGTCTACCCGTACACTGAGCAGCAGAGGGATGGAGCAGCGGCTTGTCCACATCCCTCACTATAGGGCCAAATGTGTGGTCATGCAGACATGACTTTGGCCCTCCTGGAAGCCTGTTTTGTTGTTTTATTCTGGTCACGCATGCTGGTACTGATTAGAGCCACTGGAGCAGCATGCGCATAAATAAAGCTTGTTGTCGGGCAGGTCCTGCAGTCTTAATGGCCACTGGTCCCATCACATCATTCATAGGGGACCAGTGCTAGTTCTGTTACTTAGTTTGTTCCTGTATCTGTAGGAGGAAGTAAGCCTGTGGTTGAACATGTTGATTGGTAAATCGCTAATAGTTAGGGTAGGATTTGCAAAAACATTTGACACTGGTCATTTTCTGTCCTTGTTAATGACAACATTGCAAGTCTTTGTCAGTGTTGGGCCAGTGCTCAACTCCTTAGAGCATCTCAGTTTACCACAGGAGCTATGGGTGGCATCTTCCCTGCCCAGCCTGAGCCCTCAGTGAGTAACCTGGGAGTTAATCTGTCTTGGCTTCCTCTGGCCTACAGGAAATGGGTGTTTGCTGAGGGTGTTCCATTCCTTTGTGAAACAGCCCTGCAAGATAGCAGTACCTTCTAGAGGTGTCTTAGTTTTGTGTCTCCAGTGGCTAGCACAGGTGCTGTGACATGTTTTGTAGAAGCATGTACGTTTTGTAGCTAATGATAGCTGAAATACATTTCACATGGAGGACTGGGGTTGCTGTAGGTTGTAATCACAGACTGGGTGAAGCTGGTGCCAGTAACAGCAGGGTTCGTTCACACAGCAAGCAGCAGCAGTGACAACAGTTCCTCAAGTGACACATGGCTCCATGTGCTACCTCATCTGCTCACATTGTCTTCTAGTGTAGTGCACACTGTGCTTGCTCTCTTGGTTTCTGTCCAAGCAGCACAAGTGGTGAGATTGTGTCTTTCTAGTGGTGATTGCAGAGGGAGACTGTTCAAGACCGTGTTCAGGACCTTTGACGCAATGCACATGGAGACAAAATTGGTTGTGTCCAGACCCACATGAGCATAGGGCCCAAGAACCTTGCTAGAATTTTCTTAGCACCAATGGTGAATATATCTTGGGCTTGCTAATAAGTGTAGAAGTTGTAGACTCCCCTTTAATAATTTGTCCCTGTTCAGCTGAAATTAATGCTTTTCTTTGAAAAGACTCTAGACAGTTTCTCAGAAAAATCAGAAGATTAAATTCTTGCAAGTTCCACTGCCAGAACAAGTGCTTTAGTGGGGATGACACAGAAATAATAGCAGAGAGAATATTAATAAATAATTCATTTTTTCCAAGTGTTTGATACTGTGTTTGTCATTGGATTTCGTGAAGGTTTATAGCTGGCTGGTATGATTTTTATTTTCAGGTTATTATCTCTCATTTTGGTGAGCAACATCTTGAGGACATATATATAAAGCTGCTTTAAGCTGTGCAGACTATAATAAGTGGATTTAAATGATTTGCTAATTTCAAGCAAATAACATGTTAAAATCTGTTTCACTCAATAGTTTTCTAATACAAACAGCTTATTTAACCACAAGACATTAACACAATGACTTATCTGTATGTAAATGGTGCAATTACTTAATAATATTGCTCTAAGAATAGCTGGTATTTAAAAAAAATCAAGTTCTTAATAAATTGAGTTTAGTCCTGGGTAGAAATACTATGTTGTTTGTTTGGTTTTCTTGTTATATTTGTGCGAAATTAAGTCTTGAACACGGATTGTTTATTTTTCAGATTTCCCTGCATGAAGTGTCAACCAAGAAAGAACAAATAGCTGAAGCTTTGCAGACTACACAGTCATTTTTAGCTAAGCACAGTGACAAGTATGCCATTTTTTTATTGTTCAAATAACGTAAACTAATTGAATCAGTTTGCTTAGAAAGAAATTATATCCTTATCTTACAGTTCCAATTACTTTTCATGTACAAATAAGCTAGTTTTTTTCCATAGTTTTATAATTTTGTCTTCCCATTTGGGAAAACTTCATGCAGTTCTGTTTATTTCCAGACTTTGGCTAGGTTTATATGCCTCCTGTCCTCTTAAAAAAACCCCAAAACATTAAACAAAAATTTTCATCTGGAGTCTATTAACAGATTAATAGTAAATTAGTACTTGAACTGTATGTCACAAGTTTGTTTCATCCGTGTCTGAAATCAGAGTGTTTAAGATACTAAATTGCTGAGGTACCTCATGACTCCTTGCTAGCTGTTCCCTATCTTGACTAGTAATCAGTAGACAAAGGGACATGCAAAGGTTAGATGCTTTAGTGATAATTCAACATAAATTCTAGATTGATGTAGTTCCTTTTCCTCAGTAACTACAAGCACATTGTAGCTTTCCTAAGCATCTTTGAAATTAGGCTATATTTTGTTCAGACTACTTTTACCAATTCCACATGCAGATCACTCCAGCAAGGTTACAAATTACTCGGAGATCATCTTCTTCTTTTTTTTTTTTTTTTTTCTTAATAGAATGACAGATGAAGAGAGAAGTGAAATGGAAAAGCAAGTCAGATCCCTCCAGGAGAGCTACAGCTTGTTATCCAATGAAGCTTTGAAGCAGCTGCCGGAAGCACAGTGTTTGGGTGATGAAAAGATGGAAGAAAAGGTAATAAGACTGAAACTTACATTTCAGTCTTCTTTGAGGTTTACTGCATGGTTTTGAAGCTACACATGGTCAGCAAAAGAAGCTCTGCAGTTAACAGTGTGTGAAGGAACTTGAGATTTAATTCACTGAAGATTTTATGTATTTGCTATGGCATACTGTGTGTGGTCTTACCTGTGCATATGAACATTCTGCTCATCAGATTTTTTGTGAAGAGTCTTAATAATGTGTGCCTTGCATGAAGAAAGATAAACAAATCATTCATCTCTTAACTCTTCTCTTAAAAGCCATTCTTTGACTGCTAGATAAGTCTGTTTCTGCTGCAAAAATGACATCATAAAATAACCTGTTAATCTCTCCCATATATCACTCGAAATGTCTTAGAAGACATCTACTTTCAGTTTTTCTTGAAATTTATCTGGATATGTTAATGAGAGCACCTCATGTGATTAGCTCTGAGACACTACAAATACGTCTTTTAATGGATCTTAAATATGGAATTCTCAAAAATTATGTTACAAACAAGTATTCTCATACAAATGTAGAGGCAGTGTCTGTGTAATGAGTCCAAATAATGTGGCTAGACTGACTTCATGCTTTCCATGCAAACTAAATGCGATATTTGGTGCCAGGGTATCTGATTCCATATTGTTGAGTGTATATACAGAAATGCTGTATGCTGTAAACATGAATAGCATGATGGTTTTGAATCACATACTGTTGCTGAATATTCTAACCTTTCACAGACGTTTAAAGCATGAACATTTGCCTTTCAGGTATATATTCTCTTTGCTCACTCCGCAATCATTTCTTCTATTGTCTTTCACTAACCCTGTTTATGTACGCAAAGCATAGGTTTTCAATTCACAGATGCATGTTGTGTTTAAATCTTTTATCACATCGTGTGCTGTTGAATGACTGACATAGATCACTTGCACATTTGAGCTGCTAACATTCACAGCATTCCTCCAGGCCTGGTAAGTACATGTTTTTATGCTTATCATGAATTCAAAATCAAAAAATTTAAAACATGCAGTCTGAAAATAGTGATAGTTTTTCTTTTGTATTCCTTTTTAGGTGAATAAAGTCATTGCTGGTGTCATTGACCAAACGACTGGAGAAGTCCTGTCAGTCTTTCAGTCTATTTTAAAAGGTTTTATTGACTATGACACTGGGATTAGATTGCTTGAGAATCAGCTGATCCTTTGTGGAATAGTTTCTCCAGAATTAGGAGTATGTTATGATTTGGAAGAAGCTAAAGCTCATGCCTTAATTGATGAGCAGACTCTGTTGCATTTGCAGGAATTAAGTTATGCAAAGAAGCTTATATCAGAGTCATCATTACCAAATCTTCCAGTTGTTTCAGCTTTAGAACAAGGTCTAATTTCAGAACCTTTGGCTATTAAAATTCTAGAGCATGAGCTTTCAAGTGGGCACTTGATTTTGCCATCTACGGGAGAAAACCTAACTTTGCAGAATGCTTTTCAGAGAAACCTGGTGTATCCAACATTATATGCAGAACTTCTGGAAAGACAAGACACTTGTAAAGATCTCATAGACCCCAACTGTGCTGAGAAGATTTCCCTTCAACAGATGTTTCATAGAAGCATAATACACAAAGAAACAGGGCTAAGACTTCTACCTGTGAAACCACAAGAAAAAGGTAGAATCATGTTCAAATGTGGAAGGAGGATAGCTGTTTTGAGGGCAGCCCATGAAGGAATCATTGATCGGGAAACAATGTTCAGGCTGCTGGGTGCTCAGCTAGTGTCTGGAGGTATAATTGACCCTGACTCAGGGAAGCGAATGACTGTGGAAGAGGCCATGAAACAAGGGATGATAGATCAGGACACTGCTTGTGGGATCCTCACACATCAGGTTCAGAGTGGTGGAATCCTTTTTCAAAATTCAGGACAACGCTTGACTGTTGATGAAGCTGTACAGTGCAACTTAATATCATCTACCAGTGCACTGCTGGTATTAGAAGCACAGAGAGGCTTTGTTGGCCTAATTTGGCCTCACACGGGTGAAATATTCCCTGTATCAACTTCTTTGCATCAAGAGATGATAACAAATGAGCTGGCAATCAAAATACTAAATAATAGACAGAAAATAGCTGCACTTTACATTCCAGAAACTTGTGAAATAATCAGTCTAGATAAGGCTGCACAGTCAGGGATAATAGACATGAATACTGTATCTGTTTTGACCAATGTGACTTTACCAGATAAAATGCCTAATGTAGAAGAATTAGAGTCCCCTTGTAAAAATGCTGCAAAATGGTTATCAACATATGAATTCCTGCCGTCTGTTTTGCATGACTGTGAGGAGGAACATGAACGTTCTGGCGCAGAAGGCCCTATATGTCATAATTTAGATCAGGCTAAGAAACTATTCATGTCTTATCTAATGGTGAATAGTTATATGGATGCAAACACTGGCGAAAGACTTTTGTTATATGATGGACAACTGCAAGAAGCCATAAATATGTTGCTGGAAGGTGGTGATGGTGTTGCGTACAATGATGGTGTGTCAGAAGTGGAGTTTCATAATAAATACATAAGCCAGAAAGGAATTAAACTGAATTTAGCTGGTAGTGCCCACTTTAATAATGTTGCAGGCAGTGTTCAGGGTGATCTTTTGGGTGCTGAGAATACTTCTAGTAATGGGAAGTTAATTCAGTTTGAAGGCTGTAGGGATTATGCATCTTCACAAGGAGATCTTCATGTGTGTGGACCAGATGTTTGTGATGCTGTTGGTACCGAGCAATCAGAATATACGCAGGAGACACTGTTAACTAACTCTGCAGGACTTAGAAATGTAGTAAGTAGCACTCAAAACTCCATTAACAGGAATGTACTCAGAGGTCTTCCGGAGGTTTCTGAGTGCAAGCATAGTAGTCAGAATGCAGATTCAGGAAATATTGAAGAATATCTTTCAAATAACTCAAATCCAAATCTCATTTCACAAACAGAGAAAGGAGATAATTCTATGGCATACAGTTTGCATAATGAAAACAAGAATGATAAAACCTCACGGGATTCCTTGAGTGTGAATGATTTGTCAGATAATGAAACCTGGGTAGAACTGCGAAGATGCACCAAATACAAGCCTTGCATACTGCAAGCTGACGATACCAGAATGGTACTGGATAACAGCAATAAAGATGATTTTCAGAGAAGTTTTGGTCCATCCATCAGTGCAAATACTGAATACAGACTTCCAGAGGAATTGGTTATGCAGTGTGGTGACATACTACAGTTTGGAGATAATGGATACAGTAAGCAACCTCTACAAGACTATGCTGATGTACATAACAGACTATCCCTAGCAGACTGTCTTTGTGCACATGACAGGCCGTCCTTGGAGAATTGTACTGATTTGCAGAGTAAGCTGTTTCTAGAAGACAGTGGAGAAATGCACGGCAGGACTTCATTGGCTCGTGACACTGTTACACATGATGGACCACCTGTGGAGGACAGTAACAGCACAGCACTAAGGCTAACAGTAGAAGAAAGCAATCTTAAATTTGAAAAGTTACTGCTATGTGACAGTAGTTCTGATTCATCCATAGAAGAGAGTGATGGCCTCACACAGTTTGAAAGTAACTGCTTTGAGCATGAATGTGGTGAGGTAGCTGCTGCAGATGACAGCTCTCAGCTTGATGATGATGATGATGATGCCTATGAAACACCTCAGGTTGATGATGATGACAGTGATGTCTATGATACTCCACAAATTGATGATGATGATTCCTATGAAAGTCCCCAAGGTGATGATGGTTTTGATACATTGAGGTTGAGGGATGATAAAACACAAGAGCCAGAATTGTCTGGAACATCAGTTCCATTAGGTATGCTAGAGGAGAGGGGTGGTCTGATAACCCTTAAGGGAGAGACTAACTCTTTTCAAGAACTTGCAGCTGATGCTGGAGAGAGTGTCTATGTAAATCTTATGGGGCTACCTGAGAATGTAAATACAGCTTCTGCAAGTGCTGACACTATGGAAAGAATTCCTGAGGAGGAAAGAATGCTAACAGGGAGCTTTGGAGGGAAGGAACAAAAATTACCAGTTATTCTGCAAAGTGAAGGAAGCAATGAGGGAGGCCTTAGTTCTTTACGGAAGATGTATGAATCAGAAATACAAGACAGAAATGAGGAAGATGAACTGAAAGCGG
Organism: Pezoporus occidentalis; assembly: GCF_034315485.1. Lineage (NCBI taxonomy): Eukaryota > Metazoa > Chordata > Aves > Psittaciformes > Psittacidae > Pezoporus > Pezoporus occidentalis. Next base: position 1,895,524 of record NW_026914829.1, read on the forward strand.
AAAGTGACTCTTACGAGGATGAATCTGAAGGTTCACAGGATGAGGAAGGCTATGAGGAAGATGATGACGGTTATGATGACTCTGACACTGATTCTGACAGTGATGAAAAAGATATTTTTCATTCACATCATCAATACATAAGCAAAGGTGACCAGCTGTTAATTTCCTTAGGTGACATAGAAAATACTGATGAAAATAATCAGAATGTTGATGACACTTGCTATTCTTCAGGCCACAAGGCAGGATATACTTTTCAATTCCAGTCTAGCCATGAAAATGGAAGACTGTCCTCAGGAAAATGTGAACCTGCATCAGATGTTTCTGAGGAAAGATGTGTTGGTCTTACATGTACAAGTGAAGAAGACAGACAGCAAGAAACAGAAGATGAATATGGGACTTATGTTAAAAATAAACACATGTCACAAGACACTACTGAGCCTATACAGTCTGAAAATACCTTTGACACTAAGTTGCTATTCAGTAAGAGTGAAGCAAATGATAAAAGACAGCTTAAGGCTCCAAGTCCTGAGTCTGATGATACTGTGACACCTGATGTTAGTGTAACAGCCTTCCTAATTGCAAAGCATGCTACTGATGGTGATGAAAGTACTCAGACAGATTTGATTCTCTCAGAATCCTTTATTGATGGCATGAATGAAAACAGTAATACCGTGCCAACGTTACATTCAGATAATGGGCGAAGACAGAGCAAAGCAGTATTTGCAGAGGAAAAAATATTAAATGATATGACCGGGATGGAACAACTAAAGGAAATTTCATCCCGAATGGACATTAAATTTCTTACGGAAGTGCCTTACGTAAGCGATGGTGATAGTTCAGTTAGTGACCAAGTACATCCAGTCACTGGTTGGAAGCATGGCCAGATGGGAAGAGGTTTTGAAATTCTTACAGAAAATAGAGTAAATGTTATGGAGGAATGTGATATCATGGGGCCAAGTAAAAGTCCCATTCAGATGGAAAGCCTTGGGGAAATATTTGATGCATCAGTAATTAGAGCTGATAGAGAAACTCCTGTTTCAAGTAAACGAAAAATAAATGCTGATCAAGTTTTGCTTGATGTTGGAGATGGCCTGAAATCAGATGAATTTAAGAGAGATTTTAATATTTCTGCTTCTTTAATACAACACACAACAGACATAAGAGAAGGTGGCCATTCAGAATTGGATAAAACTGAATCCTGTTGCTTTGAGGATGAGGAAGAAAGGAAAAAGGGTTTAGAGAATGAAAAGGATTTTCTGCTAAATGTGGAGGAAAAGTATTCAAGTGAATTTACCACTTGCTCTTTTCCCCCAACTGATACAGTGAAATCAAAGGAAATTAGCATAACCAAAGAAACTGGGAGAGTTATCTGTCAAAATACTGACAGTGTTCTTATGGACTTTTCAGAAAACAGTGGTAGTGAATTTTCCACAATAGGTGGAATAGCAGGTGCTCCAAGAAGTATTGAGGATGCCAAAGGATCAAGGGGTGGGAGTGAATTGCTACCTTCTGGGAGTTATACCTATACTGGTGATGTTTATTCTGCAATTCTGAGCAGCGCAGGGGTTGAATTGAATTATGGTGTTCAGAATGAACATGAGACATTGCAAAACACAAAGGGAGAAAGTTGCATGATCAGTGAGACTTCTTCCCTTGAAAATGGTTTCAAAAAACAAATGTCCGTGGAGTCATTGCAAAAGGAAACAGGACCCCACAAAGATTTTCAAGTAAAGGATGGTATTTCACAATCACCAGAAATGTGTGATGAACTAATGGAAGACTTAAAGAATATGTTACAGAAGAAATTGAAAATGGGACATGTTTACTGCAAGCAGGAGGGTGAACCCCTAAGTTACTCTGATACCAAAATTTTAATGCAGAATTTACTTGCAATGGTTAGAAGCACCCACCTTCGGCATGACACATCTAGTGAGTCAAATCTCAAGCAAATAAGCAATACTATCAGAACTGCATTTATGGTTAGCACACCACGTACAGAGCCAAAGGACAGTGATGCTCTTTCATTGCCTTGGCCTGACTGCAGAAGTCCTGATCTTCTTCATGATATACTCAAGCAGGAATCCTGCAAGCAAAAGATGGCTGATCCAAACAAAAGGAAGAGTGAAACAGACATTAAAGCTCCTGTTTCAAAACTTACTGCTTCTGAACTTCTGGAGATTTTTCCAATTTCACCAGGAGATGAAAGTACAAGCAAGTTAGAGGAGCTGATAAGTGGTTTGCTTACAAGCTCACAGGTTGCTGGTATCACCACAGAACGTGAGGGTAAAGGCAAAGTAGCTGGGCTTTGTACTCTTTTCTCAACAGAACAATCGGGGTTTGGATCAGAATTTGCTAAGGAGAAAGCTTTGGCAGATGACCCAGCTGTTGCTTGGAAAAATGACCAGGAGCATGGGAATATGGGCAGCCTGTCCAAAGGCTTTACTGAGCCTGTTTTCAAAGCAAAAGGAGTGGTCCAGGAAGACACTTCCACTTGCACAGTAAGTAACCGTAACTGATAACATGGTTTGTGTCCTGTGTGAAAGTAACTGCATGAATCCTTCCAAGTGCTGGAGAGAATAATTAAATTGGAAAAATAGTTGAAAAAATGAATTATAAATTTGAAATAAATTATGATTATAACAAGGACTTTTATGGCTTATTTTAAAATTTGTCCATTTGGAGAACCTTTTCTTACTGTTAAAACTCATTTTCAGATCAATGGAATACAGCAGTTAATAGAGAAAATGAGAGGACATTTGGCAGTGCTTCAAGATATGAAAAGCCACCTGGATATCCAGCAGCCTATTAGTAACAACCTGGAAATATTGAAAGGCGAACTGCAACAACTAGAGGTAAATAAAATGTTCTTTGTGCTTGTACTTCAGTGTTGGGTGCTAGGAAAAGCCCTTGGATTAAAAAAAGAGATTTCAAATACCATTACAGTTATTCAGATTTAAATGCCTTTCTTCCTTAGTAACTTAATGCATCTTACATATATTCTCTTTGTAGTCATTTGAGTCAGGACTGGCTACTTTTGCAATTATCTTAAAAAAGGACATGAAGTTGACAGAGGACTTTTTGAAGCTTTGTAACAGGGATATTCCTGAAGAGAAACTTAAAGAGCTGAAGATAAGTTACAACTATGTGCAGGAAGCATTTTTGGTGGTCTGTGATACATCTTCAAAACAAGCAAAACAAATAGTCTCTGCAGTTGACTTGGAAATGGTATGTTTCTATCAGTGTACATTTTAACCTTTTTGAAGAAGGTATCTTTACCTTCTTAAAGATAATTTGGCTAAGAATGAGTTTGTTTTTCTTTGTTTTGTTTTATCTTAATATAAAAATACATCTATGATTCTATTTCATATGATAGAAAATGTGACTAGACTCCAGAAACATAAATAAACGTACAACTTCCCTTTCTAGTCTAAGATTGCAGTATCACACCAGGAACTTTTAAACAAACTGCAGAGATTTTCAGACTGGATCACAGAAAACAGGAAAACCATGAATGACTTCACAGTGAATACTAATGATATGGAAGAGATGAAGCAAAGTTTACAGCTATTTAAAGTAGGTATTCTTTATAACAGGTGTTGGCGCTTATTAAATGTTGCTACTTACTATGAATTGTTACCTAGGTTTTTTATACCTGGTTATTAATCTCTCTTACTGAAACAGATAGCTAGAAATAATTCATTAAGATGACAACTACTTTCTAATCCAGTAATAAAATCTTGCTGATTTGCTTTATGTCTTGAAGAAACTTTTGGTATAGTTTGGCTTACTGAGAAAGCTACAGGTTCTGCTTACATTTGTGGCAATAAATCTGACCCTTTTTTGGAAATCTAATTTATAATACAGGTACTTTAGTGGTTAAAATTGGGTCTTTATATCTGAGGTCCAGGAACTCTACTGAATTTCAGTTAGCTTTCAAATCAATTATATGTGAGAATGGAAGATGAGGGAATATATCTTCATTACACACTACGAAATGAGCCACAAAAACCAAATCAGATAAACTTTTAATAATGTTCATACACCTCTGTATGTATGAATGATACAAATTACATTATTTTATGGTGCTTTAATAGGATTCCAGTATGCATGGTAATGTCTTGTGCGTAACCGTGGGCAGAATTTGCCATACTGTTGGAAATGGGGCTTCTCGTTGTGGAGTCAAGAATAAGAATGCTTTCAAGGAAATATTTTAACATTACTGGATCTTCAGACCTAGAACCTAGAATTGTTAAACCTAGCATGCCATAAATCTTCCAGAGTTGAAGGTCAGCCAGTTTTCAGGCATCCATGAGAAAGCAAATAGAGATGTTCAAGGTCATCTTATTTGTTACTTGGACATGGACTGTCCCAGAGGCAAACCATGCATAAATTCACATGCTGTCTCTGAATGTGTTAGAATGATTCTGACATGGAGTTTCGATTTACTGTGGCCAAACTGTCTTTCAAAAGTATCTTGGGACAGGGGCTAAGAAAAGAGGGTACTGATACTTGTGTTTTATTTGTGCTGAATTTGTCTTCATTGCTAGTCATTTCCTTCTGTTCATTCACAGGGCAGTGCTGCAGAGCTTGGCTGTAAAAAAACTCAACTGGACTCCACTGCATTTGATGTTCAGTTCTTCATTTCTGAACATGCTCAAGATCTTTCTCCTAATCAGAGCAAACAACTGCTGAGGCTCTTAAATACCACCCAGAAATCTTTTCAGGAAGTACAGGAGGCAATAACATCTCAAGTGGAAAGTTTAGAGACTCGGTTACAGGCAGCACAAGAGCTGGGTGATCAGAAGGTTTGCCTTTGTGTGTGAATGTGTGCTGAGTGTTTCTGTCTATGGATGAGGAATTTTAATACCAGCATGTAGTATTGTGTTCCTATCTTAAGTTTTACTATTGATGATTCTATAGAGATGATATTGATTAACTTGGTGAATTTTCATTTTAGTCTTTCCTTGGTACAGTCACAGAAACAGCATGTTAGATTATGGACAGACACAGTTTTGGACACAAGCATCTGTAGAGCCTGAGGTGACCAGGTCTGCTCTTCCTAGCAGGTGGAGAAATTTACTTGAGGTTTCTCACAGGTGTTGTTTGTTTAGCAGCTGTATCAGTAGTTAAAGCAGTGAACTCTTCCAGCTGCAGCTGTATTGAGCAGTGAATTTACTATCGCACCGTTGCTCATCACTTCTGTCCTGCTGATGTTATTTTCCTTTAATTTGCCAGGTCTTGACCTTTTTTCTAGGTCTTTGTAGTCAAAGAACCAGATTTGCTACCATGGCTTATTTTGACTGAGACAGGTTAGAGGGACAAACATATGAGTAAACCAGCTCTGATCTTTGCAGTTCTAGGCATGGGCACTGGGAAAGCTAGGAGTCCAGTTAGGACAGTTACGTCTTCAGCTGGCATGGCTGCAGTTGGCAAGCATAAGCAGCTTTTGTAGAGTCAAGGATGCTGATAAGATGCTGCATCTCCTCTCATAAAAGCCTTCTTAAGACTCAGAATAACCACCTCAGCCTCCAGTTTATGCATAGTGAAAGGTGTTTTAGCATTCTGAAGACTTTGTATTAGTTTGCCATTCTAAGAACATTTGTTTCCACCATACTTTGTGAAAGAAATGTGAAACTGAGTAAAGAAAAAGCACAGATAACTTCTAGGACATAGTAGCAATAATGAGCTTGCATGTTTTGATCTTTTCTGCTGCTTAAAAAGTCAATGTTTCTATTCAGGTAACATATTATACATACCAACAAACACTAACTCACAATCACAACTAACCTCTGTTTTGGTATCCTTTTTTCAGAATTAATAGTATTTGTCACAGGCTTCAAGCAGTTAAGAGACTGGATTTTCACTCCTGTCGTTTGGAGATTTCATCTTTCACATATGTGCATGGCCAGACTTCTACTGGGCAATTCCATCAAACATGGTCTCTTTTACTTACAACATACTTGAGGTTTATTATTCATAACTTCTGTATGTTCATCTTGCTCTTTGTACCACTGCTATCATGTTTACAGCATACTTTTAAAATGATTGCTTTGCAATATTGATGTTCAAAGGTAATTCCAATTAGAGTGTCTTTTGGTTCCTGAAGTGAGGATGTTTTTGTTTTATTGTTCAATTGTACTTGGCTCTAATATAGGATGTGGCTGAACGGCAGCAGGAATGCAAAGAGAAACTGCAGGAAATCTGTGATTTGCTTACACAGACTGAAAATCGACTCATTGGACAGCGAGTGTCTCTTGTTATTGGAGACAGCAAGGCTGAGCTGGAACAGTACCAGACCAAACAGGAGGTATGTGCAATTCTAGTTAGATAAGTTAAGGAAACCTGAGTGCAGAGGAGAGTGACTACACTCTTTTGTTGAATAACAAGACTTGTCATGGGAGAGTAAAATAGATTTGTTTGACCTACCAAAAGTAAAGGCTTAATGGCATGCATTTAGCCTGCTCTCCATGAATACACTCTAGTATGTGCCAGTGGGAAAAAAGAAATTTTCAACCTAGGAGACCCTAGAATAGGGAGTATGTACTAGGCATTTCCAGAAGTACTCTTGGTGCAGGCATGAAATTTGTAATGCATTACCCAAGATTGTTCCTGTCAGATGTGATAAAATCACAGTCATTTATTATGCTAAAATAATGTAACCAGCTTTTTAACTGGTTATCAGGCGGTGCTTATTCCTGTTCGCAGTATTTTGAAGAAATTTGCTGGACGCTGTCTCTTGCCTGAGGCTTTCCTTTGCCACATTCTTATTTTGGTTTGATTTTTTTTTTCTAGTGTTGCTTGCAGTCTCCTTGGTGTAAGAGAGCCCTCTCAGTTTGCTTGTTTTCCTGTTAAGACCTTGCCTCTCAGCTTTTACTCTGTCTTGATTAGTATGAATTGAGTTTATGATAGTCAAAGGACTGAAGGACCTGGTACTCTTCTTCCTTCTCCTAATAGTAGTTTACTGTACCCTAGAGCTCCAGGTCAGGTTTAGTAATCTATAAAGGCAGAAATCTCCTTATTCATTTTGCCTCACTTTACTTATCTCCAGCGTAACAAATCTAATTTGTTGAAGTTCTTATAGTCAGTAGAAAGATACAGACGCCCCTGAGGTAACTTTTAATACCACTTACCTGTCTTAAGAATTTATGGCCTATGTGGGTGTCGAGGTTTAAACCCAGTCAGGTAACTCGTTCACTCACTTCCCCCCCCTTTCTTGCCCTCCCCCTGCTCTCGGAGGGACGGAGAGGAGAATCGAAAAGAATGCAACTCCCACAGGTTGAGATAAGAACAGTTTAGTAACTAAGGTATAACACAGATCACTACTGCTACCACCAATGATAATAATGATAAAGGAAATAACAAGGGAAGAGAATACATCATCTCACCACCAGCCGACCGATAACTCGCCCCCCAGGCCCAACCAAGCTCTGACCGATACCTCCTCCAACCCTGCCGTCTCCCAGCCCTTCCAGCTAACTCCCAGTTACATCCTGGGCATGACGTGCTGTGGTATGGAATACCTCTTTGGTCAGTTTGGGTCAGGTGTCCTGTCTCTGCTTCCTCCTGGCTCCCCTTCCTCCCTGGCAGAGCATGAGGCTCACAAAGTCCTTGGCCAAACCAAAACATCACCTATCAGCTCTGTTCCCAAGCTGAAAGTCAAAACACTGCACTGCACCAGCTACCAAGAAGGGGAAAAATGACTGCTACTGCTGAACCCAGGACATTATCCACCCCTTATTCCATACCATTCACGTCATGCTCAGATCCCACATTTTCAATATACTCTTATCTTAGTGCATGGACCAGTCCCTATAAAGCTGCTGAGTCCATCTGGTCCATGACGTCAGGCTCCATCTCTTGTAACAGTCTTCCAGAGCAGGAGAGACTGTGTGCAGTGTTCACACTCGTGAATAACCTGGGCAACAGTGTCCATTGCTAAGTCCACCCCTCGATCATGAGTCCATCTCTATGTTGCACCTCTGCTCTGATGGCCTGAAGTGCCATGGGCCCACCAGGCTCAAAATAATTCACTGTCCCCTTAAGCAGTTTCTGCAGCTTGTTGCTGGGGACTCCATACAGCTGCCTTCCATCTCCAATGCTTCCAAAGCACTGGAGGGGCCCAGTGGACTAGATACTTGCCCATACTGTCCCACACACCCTGCCACTCCTGGCTGTCCAGCCTTGGGGAAAACCTCTTGGTCCCCCCATATCCTCGTCTAACCCCAGACAAGACCCAAACCTGACTCTGCTTAACTTTTGAGATCAGACAAAATGGTTGTGGGTAGAACACAGCCTGTGTGTGTGCCAACATGCTGATCCCCACCACAATCAGCAGGCAGGTCCCAGGGATACCCAAAGGCCATTCAAAACCTTCAGAACTCTCAGTTGATGCTGCTGTACTTGTCACTGGGGCCGGTGCAGCTGCTGTGCTTGCCGGCTCTCCTTCCGCTCCTCGAGCGCTCCGGCCTCCCCCACCGGCAGCCGTCCCCTCGCGGCCTCCGGCCCCGCTCCCGCCGCCGCTTGGTCCCCGGGGCCGCTCTCCCGGGCCGCTTCAGCTGCCGCCGGCTCCCGGGGCCGCTCCCCCTCGGCTCCCCGCAGCCTCACGAAGATGGAGAGTAGGGTGAGGGCCAGGACGGTGAAGAGCAGCCGGACGGCCAGGCACAAGTCCACGGCCACGTCCGTCCCGCCCTGCTGCTGGAGCCCGCCCGTATTACAAGCCATTGCCGTAAAGCACAGTGAGACAAGAACCTTAGCCCAAGCCCCATACTTGATAAACACTATCACAGCAAATACTGGCTCTACGTAAGTTACAACATTCTGAAGCTGTGAGATCAACAAGAACAACTCTGAGAGCCAATAAATCAGCATTGTGACGAGCGACTATTAATCTGGTCAGATCTGTCGTTATCTCAACCCTTCGTGCCCCACGTTGGGCGCCAAAAATGAACTGTCGAGGTTTAAACCCAGTCAGGTAACTCGTTCACTCACTTCCCCCCCCCCTTTCTTGCCCTCCCCCTGCTCTCGGAGGGACGGAGAGGAGAATCGAAAAGAATGCAACTCCCACAGGTTGAGATAAGAACAGTTTAGTAACTAAGGTATAACACAAATCACTACTGCTACCACCAATGATAATAATGATAAAGGAAATAACAAGGGAAGAGAATACATCATCTCACCACCAGCCGACCGATAACTCGCCCCCCAGGCCCAACCAAGCTCTGACCGATACCTCCTCCAACCCTGCCGTCTCCCAGCCCTTCCAGCTAACTCCCAGTTACATCCTGGGCATGACGTGCTGTGGTATGGAATACCTCTTTGGTCAGTTTGGGTCAGGTGTCCTGTCTCTGCTTCCTCCTGGCTCCCCTTCCTCCCTGGCAGAGCATGAGGCTCACAAAGTCCTTGGCCAAACCAAAACATCACCTATCAGCTCTGTTCCCAAGCTGAAAGTCAAAACACTGCACTGCACCAGCTACCAAGAAGGGGAAAAATGACTGCTACTGCTGAACCCAGGACAGTGGGGTACCCATGGGAGTGAAGACCTGGTATAGGATTTGGTTAAATCTTTTTCCATCAGCTGTTTGTGACAGCCTAGCAGACCAGTTGTTATTTGCTGACTGATTTTGTGGAGGCACCATTGTAGAAGAGTGTCTCGGGAATGAAATGAGGGCTTAAAAAAGGTATTTTATAGATTTTACAGAGCTTGCATCTTCAGTGAGCTGTTTGAAAGGGAGCGCAGAGATCTTTGTCAGAGAAGAAGAATCATGTCTTGGTATAGTGTCCTCAGGAAAAAATCTAACATACTTTCTGAAGTGCTAAAATAAGCTGCAGATTTAGCTGCCAAGCTATATTCTATAATTGCTACAAAATATGTAGTGTAGGATGGGAATCAAATGTTTGGTCTTGCAGCTTCAAGAGTGTTACACAGCATATAAAGAAAAACCCTTCATTATTTCAGTAACTGAGTGACTGTATTCAGTAGCATAATTACTGTTAAAATTAAAGCTCTCCTCAGATAACTGAGAGGCAGGGGTTTTTCATCTGACTCTTATAGGACTAGGCAAACTGCTTTGGATAAACTAAAACTAAACATCTGTCCTCTGTGGAATTTAATTGAATTAAGCATTCTTTAGAAATTGAAATATTATGATTTTAAAAGTAAAGAAAAATATTCTGACAGCATTTCTGGCCTGAACAAAACCTGAAAAATTCCACCTGGGAAAGATGACCACAAGTTTCTGACTTCTGTTCAGTCCCCTTATTGTCTTCAGCCTTCTGTTGAGATGGTAATGGGATGGAATTTGTCAGCAGACTCACTAAATACAGTATAACAGATTTACTTTATCTCTTGATACCTAAAAAGTAGTATATATTTTCTTCTGTATACATGGATATACAATATTTGAGCTGCTAAACAAAGGAAAAATGTGGCCTCATTCTGAATAGGAGTGTAAGCCAGCAGGTTTGAAATTTAAGAAAAAGATTGAGCTGCAGCAACATTGTCAGATGTTGAATTGATTTTATTTTTGTAATAATCTTATCTGCAATTTTGTATCATGTGTAATGTATCATGTGCTCTCCCAGGTAAGAAAAGACCATTGTGGTGCTTATCCCTAGAACAGAGATAGTTCAAATAAAGGTAATTGGAAAGGTCTAGTCAATAATTTATTTACTCTTATTTTCTTTCTTTTTTTCTCAAAAGGAGATACAAAAAGACATGAGAATGAGTGCCCAGACATTGGCAGAGATCGTGAAAAATACTGAATCCTTCTTGAAAGAGAACGGAGAAAGGTTGTCACAAGAAGACAAGACTATTCTGGAACAGAAACTAAATGAAGCTAAGACAAAGTGTTTGCTCCTTAGCCAGAAAGCAGAAGAGTCCAAAAAAGAACTGGATAAAGCGATGACAACAGCAATTAAGCAGGAAACAGAAAAGGTTTTTAGGCAACCATTTTATACCTTTATTCAAGCTTTCTATGTTTCTTACAGAATTCGTCTTGCAACTTACTATCGTGTGGTGGGTTCACCCTGGCTGGTCACCAGGTACCCACCAAAGCTGCTCTATCACTCCCCTTCTCAGCTGGAGAGAGAATATAACAAAAGGCTTATGGGTCGAGATAAGGACAAGGAGAGTTCACTGAGCAATTACTGTTATGGGCAAAATAGACTTGACTTGGGGAAATTAATTAATTACCAATAAAATCAGAGGAGGATAATGAGAAATAAAAACCACCTTCACCCCATCCCTCTCATCTTCCTGGGCTTAACTTTACTTCCAGATTCTCTACCTCCTCCCTCCCAGTAGCACAGGCAAAATAGAAATGGGGGTTGTGGTCAGTTCATCATACACTGACTCTATGGCTCTTTCCTCCTCAGGAGAGGACCCCTCATGCTCTTCACTTGCTCCAGTGTCAGTCCCCCGTGGGGTCGCAAGTGCTGCCTGCAAACCTGCTCCAGTGTGGGCTCCTCTCTCCATGGGGCCACAGGTCCTGCCAGGAGCCTGTTCCAGCACAGGCTTCCCATGGGGTCACAGCCTCCTTTGGGCATCTCTCTGCTCTGGTGTGGGGTCCTCCATGGGCTGCAGGTGGAGATCTGCTCCACCATGGGCTTCCATGGGCTGCAGGGGCACAGCTGCCTCACTATGGGCTGCACCATGGGCTGCAGGGGAATATCTGCTCTGGTGCATGGAGCACCTCCTGTCCTCCTTCTGCACTGACCTTGGTGTCTGCAGAGCTGTTCCTCTCATGTTCTCACTTCTCTCTCCAGCTGCAGTTGCTCATTTTTTTGTCCTCTCTTCTTAAACACAGAGGCACTACCACCATTACTAATGGGCTCAGCCATAGATGGTGGTGGGTCCATCTTGGAACTGGCTGTCATTGGCTCTATTGGGCATGGGGGAAGCTTCTCACAGAAGCCAAACCTGTAGCCCTCCTGCTACCGAAACCTTGCTTTGCAAACCCAATACATATTGATATACTCTGGAGAGATTTAGTCACCCAAACGAATTATGACTTTATAAACTGTTTGCTGGTTTATTTTCTTTATAAAATAAACAGCAACATATATGACAATCAAAATTTTTATTTAATATTAATGTATTTTAAATGGTGTATTTGCATATGATAGTTTGTAGTGCATAAAGAAGATTTCTAAACTGAAAGTGTGAAATTTCAATGTAGGTTGCAGCCATAGAACAGCTGGAAGAAAGTAAAAATACAATAGAAAATCTCTTGGATTGGTTATCAAATGTGGATAAAGAAGCAGAGTATGGCCAGAAGTTCAAGCAGGCAATAGAACAGAATGGAACACACTATGAAGAGGGAGATGTGAGGGCTTTGGAAGGAGAGGAGGATGACGTCAATGGTAATCTGCTGGAAATTCAGCAAGACATTGAAACTCAGGTGGATGGACTACTAAAAAGCACAGAAGATAATCTGAACCAGCAGTATCAGAAAGTCAAGGTACTGTTACTGGGTTTATGCAATGCTTAGGTGCTAAGCGTTTCAGTCTCCATTTAACATGAGTGAATTCAGTCTCATCCTTTCTGTCATAGACTTTGGGACAGGCACTAGGAAGTTTGTGACATACAGTGGTAGGAATTTCAGTAGTTAGAATGTATTGGAATTTGTCACTTTTTTTTGCTGTTAACTATGTTGTTTCCTGCAAAATAACAAAAAGGACATATTCTGCAAGGTAAATGTTTAGAATTGTAATGGTGAGTCCATTTTTAATTTTTATAGTGAGAAATGAATGCAGGTAAATGAAATGAGAAAAGCAGCAACATAAATTCATAACCTTTATGTGACTTCTTAAAAAATCTTTGTAATAGCCACAGATTCAAACCCTGGGAACACTGGTTGCCAGTAGCTGCAAATAAAGGTTTGCTGAAATTACATTCCCTGTAACTTTAACATATGAGCAGAGCACTATTTGCAGGCCTCAGAAGGATGAATTATATAAAACCACAGTGCAGCATTTTAAAAACGGGTTTTCCAGGTAAGGTAATTGGAAGCATTTAAAATAATAAAAGCTCAGTTTTATGGGTTTTGTTGACTTACAGTTGAGCAGCCAAGAACTTTTAGGTGTGGTTTGATGGCTATGTTGATGAAAACAGTTATGCTGGTAGCTGATACTTGGATTTTCTTTCTTATGAAAAAAAAGGGGGGGGGGGTACAGAAACCTAAGAAAATAACAGCATTTGTTTTTGTGTACATTAGGCTTTTACTTCCACTTTTTCAAATAGTTCTTTTCTGCACCTGATGCCTATGGGATACTTGCTCACTGTACTCATAGATGAAAAGCATACCAATCTATTTTACATAGCTATTTTACATGGAAGTAGAAGACCTTCAAGAATGGAGTTTTAATTTTTTTGTTTTGTTTTGCTTTTTAGGTTTTTTTGTTTTGTTTGTTTGTTTGTTTTAATGTATTTGAAATAGGGTTTTTATGTGGCAGACAGTTCTAGTTCCTATGACTTTATTTTTTTATGAGATTGAAACCATTTCCATGCACAGAATGTGTCTTGGTTTCCGATGTCAGAAGGATTGAATATATTTGATAAGAATCACTGCTCTTGAAACTGAAAGATCAAGTTAAAATAATTAAATAATAATGTTTGTTCACTCAGTATAAGAAGAAAGTGTCTGTATTTTCTTTACTGTTTAGTGCTTTCATTCCTTTTGATCTGTTTGCCTGAAATGATAGCTACAATGTGTGTAACACGAAACAGAACAGTTTTGATTTGGAAGTTGCCTACCTTTGACTGCTTTCTTTGATAAATCCTATTTTGAGACAGGGAATTAGGGAAAGTCTGATCACAATAAGCACAGTAAGTGTTCAGTAATACACAATTTTTACTAGGAAAAAATGGGAAAGATTGATAACACCTACTTTAACTGTACTAGACAGAGTATAGGGGAAAGTGTTTGTGTGGTGTATATATGTCCTAGTATTTTTGAGTTCCAGTGATATTTGAAGATTCCCACTAAGTCATAGGCTGTGTACCTGACTAAAATCGCCATTGAATGTTTCATGACATTTTGAAACTGCACAGCAATATGGTGACCAGGAGTCACTCTTTCATTTAAATTTCAAAATGCTTTTATAAATAAATAAGAGGAAAATAAAGAAAGCTTTTTTGTCATTTTGATGGACTTTATTTTACTCATTGTTTCCAAAGAACTATCCGGAAGGTGCTGGTCATTATTTATTCTTTCTTTTCTTGTAGGCTCAACATGAGAAAATTATTTCCCAGCAGCAGGCTATCATAATAGCAACTCAGTCTGCTCAGGCACTGCTTGAAAAACAAGGGCATTACCTTTCCCCTGAAGAAAAAGACAAGATGCAAAGGAACATGAAAGAGCTGAAGGCTCAGTATGAGACTGCTTTGGCTGAATCAGAACGGAAAATGAAATTGACTCGTTCTTTAAGAGAAGAACTTGAGAAATTTGATGCAGACTATAGTGAATTTGAAACATGGCTGCAGCAGGCAGAACAAGAACTTGACAATTTGGAGGCAGGTGCTTCTGACTTCAGTGGTATTATGGTCAAATTGAAACGGCAAAAGAGTTTCTCAGAAGATGTTATATCTCACAAAGGTGATTTACGGTATATTACAATTTCTGGACAAAGAGTTTTAGATGCTGCAAGGTCATGTAGCAAAAGAGATGGCGTGAAGGTTGACAAAGATGGTATTGATACTTCGGCTACATATACTGAAGTGCAAAATAAATTGGATAGTGCTTCAGATCGTTTCAAATCTCTCTATACTAAGGTAAGATTTATTTATACTGAGTCGGAAAGAGTACTATAATTTGGAATTTTGTGTTGAAAGGGTTTAGCTGATGGAACAAGTACTGTGAGAATTTGTAAATTCTTTGATTTGTAAAGTTAGGTGACAGGACAAGATACTTTTCTAGAAGGTTGCTTTAGTCAAGTGCTGAACTGTCTAAGGTCTGAATGGATGAAATTTTCTAAAATGTATTGCAAGGGAGAAATGAGATTAGATTTCTCCATTGTACTTTTCAGCCTTAAACAAACTCTTTGAGTTTATGACAGGAGACCCGAGTAGCATTTTCCTGTGGAAATAAATTGTGATACTTCTAGATGGATAATATTTCTTTAACAACTTCCTTGTGAAATTTCCCACAACTGTTTATTTACTTGGCTTCTTCCTAATAAAATCAGTAGAGAGCTAGACTATGCCAAGATTAACATTCAGAATTTCAGTTTTTTATCCTGAAATAGTTTGTCCCAATGTGACCTTTGTTGTCAGCATTTGGCTTGCAAGAGCATAGTGATTTGAGGATAGCGATTCTTTTCCACTCTTCTGTCAGATAAGCATTTTATCCTTAACAGTCTGAGCTTAGTCTCTAACTAATGGGAAACTAGCAGTGCAAAATCCTTTATGTACCTTAGCGAAGGAAGATAATCCAGCTGTTTGTGCCAGGTGCACATATGGAATCTATCTGATAGAACTAGACAAACATCACCAACTGGTCTCACGTGCCAAATTTCCTGCTGTTTTAAGGGAAACAAAGTGTTGTTTGATACTGATAATATTTTGCAATTTTAAACTTTTGAGATAATGATGAATTAAACCATTTAAGAGGGAGTTGCTGTCAATATCCTTTGACTATGCCATTTCGTAATTTTCTAAGATCATAGGTTCAGACTCCTTAGTAGGGCTTCAGTGTTCACTGATACAGTGCTGGTCCACAGCAGTTGCCATCTTTGTATGGGAATTTTCATCACTTCAACGTTATTCTGAGAAATGTAAATTCTATAAAGACATGGATTTGATCACTTGATTACAAAAACTATGTAAACGCTGTTCTCTCAAACAGTCTGTGAAGCAGGATCTCCATTTACAGAAACTCATTTTCACTTTTCACTTAGACGAACAGGGAAGCTAAAAGCTTGTATTAACATGTTAGATCTCCTTCAGATGATTTACTGGATTAGTTTTGAGTGTGAATCTGAAGATTTCATCACAAACTTTTCAGAGAGCTTATTTTGATGTGCATAACAATCCTATGCCAACAGCTTGATTTGTGGTCTCAGATTTGTCAACTCACCAAATTCTATCCCTTCCGTACATACATCTAGCACAGACATAATAGACATACTTTAAACATTTCACCATAAATAAGGACAGCAAGTAGACTTTTCTTATTAAATTGAGTCTTGAAAGACTTTCTAAAAAGTGAGATCTGCAATTTGTGAGATCTTCCAAGTTGAAAATGGGTTTGTAGTAATTGTTTTGCCTTTTGTAAAAGCTTCTTGCTTTCAGTAAATATTTATGTTGATTTCATTTTTATAGATCTGTATTCACACACAGGCGTATGACTTTATAGGCTTATATGTTGAAGGAATCTTAAAGTCAGTTAACTGGTTATGAAAATGAGTGCATTCTATGTTTGCCCAGCAGATGGAGAACAAGTGCCATATATAAGTATGAAAATACAGTGTATGGAAAGTTCAGACTATAAATTTTGAAAGTAACTGTTTATAAATATTATGATTTGATACAATCAGATTTGCTTGTTAAATATCTCCAGAAAAGTCTGAAAGAGTTCCACTGACCTTTTTATGTGATTATTCACTGTTTATATTTTGGGGCATGATAACATATAGGACTAGTAGGATCTTGGTCAGATGACATTCTTAAGTGACCAGAACAAAGTGTATCTGCAATACTGAGCCATATCACTTTGGATTTGTTATGCAGGTAAAGTATTTACGAGAGCAATATTCTGCTGCCTGTAGTTCAGTGAACATACATGTATCTTCTGTTTTTGAAGAAAAATTCTAGTTTCCACTGGCTGCATTTTTGGTGTCAGAGCGCTGATAAAGAATCTTTTACATTGATGGATCAAAAAGTATTGCTAATGCTTTTTTTATTCCAGTATAATGGGTTAGATTCCAGTTTCCCACCTGCATCAGTGAATTCAGCCTAACTCACACTTGAGGAGCACAAACTGGGATGACCTGCATAGCCTGTCCAGCTGTCATGCTTAAGTTCAGAAATCACTTAGACAGTGGAATGATGATAGGAAAAAAAATCATGTAGTATTTCAGGAAGGAAAGTATGACCTTGAGATTGCTATGAAATGCAGCACACATTTTAACGCTTGGGTATTAGCTTGTTTGTTTTCTACTCTTTTAGTGTAGCATCCTTGGAAATAACCTTAAAGACCTGGTGGATAAATACCAGCATTATGAAGATGCATCATCTGGACTTTCATCTGCTCTCCAAGCCTCTGAAATCACTGTGAACAAACAACTCTCAGAGCCAATTGCAGCGGATCCCAAAAATCTCCAGAGACAACTAGAAGAAACCAAGGT
Organism: Pezoporus occidentalis; assembly: GCF_034315485.1. Classification (NCBI taxonomy): domain Eukaryota; kingdom Metazoa; phylum Chordata; class Aves; order Psittaciformes; family Psittacidae; genus Pezoporus; species Pezoporus occidentalis. The sequence continues at coordinate 1,912,867 of NW_026914829.1, forward strand.
GAAAAGCTTTAAAAACCAGAAGTACTTCTGTCTTATAAGGAACTGCTTTTTGTCTGAAAAGTAGGCTAATCTAATGTAATCCAAGTGGCTGCAGGCCAAATTCTTGCCTTGCACATGGGCATGCAGCTATCATAGTTCTGAAATTCAGCTGTTCAGAGTGTTACCTGAAAAGCACTAGGGTGAAAAAAAATGTGGGCCCAAGGTGCCATTAGGAGTGATGAAAGCAAGATGTTTTTCATATCACTTAGCAAAAGATAGGGTGAAACCTGGGAAGTTTTTGAACTAAAAAAGGATTTAATGATTATAGTTTGCAATAGAGTAGGGCTTGGGACAGACTTCCTGATAGGAAAAACTATTTGATGTTTGTTGTCTGTGACCTGCTTTTCTATGTTCACATTTGTGCATTACTGCATTATGCAAGGGATCTTACTGAATAAGCAGTGTGCTGTGACCAGCCTGTTTGCCTGCCCCCGTTGTATCCAGGGCTATATGCCTTGCAGAGAGTGACTGTAACATAATTTGAACTGCACAAAAAAACAGTATTTTGGTTTTTTTTTTCTGCACTAACCCTCATCCTCACAACTTTATGTATATCCTAGTGGAGGCAAGACAGGTTGATGATGGAGACTTAAGGTAAAACTCCAGCTAGCTGCGTAAAATGTAGGTTTACAGAAGGCTTTAGGAACCCAGGTATAAGGTGAGCTACATAAAGTTTCATACAGTCTGTCATCTTTGGACTGAATCTTGATCATGGTCATGAACACATTCATTCATCTATACTATAAAAAAATGCAAGATTATTTTTCAGTGGGCAAGGCTGTTAGTTGAGCATTTCCTCACTGGTTTTGTCTATGATATGTGGAGTATCAGTGAAGGTCTGATATGTTTACTATTGACAAATGATAGTCAGTGGCTCTTGGAAGGTACATGCTTTAACCAATTTCCCATGCATCTGCCTGAGAAGTAGTTACCTTTACCACACAGTATCTTTCAAACCTGCCATTGGTATTGCCAAACACTTTGGTGCATGACACATCAAAGGAGACAAATCCTAGTGATGTTTTAAGATGTCAAAATTGAAAGTGTAAATTTTGAACTCCTGACAGTGGGACACATTTGTGCTTCCAAGGGCTAGAAAAGTAGTAATAACACCAATTACGATTTGAAGCTTTGTTTCTTATGCCAAAGAGAATTATATCCTATATAATGCCAATTTTCATGCAAGTAATACAAAAGGAGTGAGTACTGGGGATCTTTATGAGACACCTACATGGATTACTTGCCACACAAAAGAATACTTAATGAATATGAGCTTGGAAGAAGGGAGAGGGTACAATGTGTCAAAAGATCCAAAGCATCAGAAAAAACAGGAGGCGGAAGAAAGCAAGCCAGTTAATGAAAGCAGAACAAAGAGTATTTTTGACGAAGTCAGGTGTTGCAACTAAGAGCTGTCGCTGATAGGCAGCACATGCAGCTGATAATCCAGCTAGACACAGACCTTGGCACCATGGTGGGGTCTAATCTTTTTATAGGGATTAACTGTTCTTCAGTGCTCCTAGCATCAGCTTGCTTGCTTTCTAACAGCATACAAGGTTTTCTGGTACTTTTTGTTTTCTACCTCCGCAAGTACACTGTATTTGTCTAGTATAAGGAAAAAATATTCTCAGGTCTGTCTGAGTTTTATTGTGTCAAGTGGGTCAATAAGACCCACTATGCTATGTTCTGGCACACTGCTGTGCTCTGGATAACAGTGCTGAATGCACTGACATGACTTCTTTGTCCTGGCAGGGCAAATAGGTTTACCTTCTGAGTCATATGTTCATTGAATTAGTATGTATCAAAAGATAAATGAGAAGTCCCTTCATTTTGGACTTGTATAAAGTAAGAAATCAAAACAAAAATACATCATATACACTAGCACAGATGCCTGAAATAAAGACTATTGATCCTAAAGTACTTTTATACACTGGGGAGAGAAAGACACTTTCAGAAGTTGTTTCAGCCTTCCTGTCTTTCTCTGTTGACTCTGGAGCAAGTGACTGTTGGCCTAGTCTCTAAACCTGTGTTCCTTGGTTAGATGGACAAACCTAGGCATAATCCAATGGCACTGGCCTCAGGAGACTCATAAACTGTGAAGTCAATCGTTTTGTTTCAGTATGTTGCTGTTTACGCTGCGATACCAGCCTGATCCTTTTTCAATGCAAGTGACATTGAACATGCGACTACTGCAGATGACTGTGTGTTCCACCTCCCCCACCAGCTGTAGTCTAATGCTGAGTTGAAAAATACATTTATTTTTCTTCTGGATAGTACATGAGTCTATACAAGTGATCTTTAAAAACAATTAATCAAAAAACACATTTCAAAGTTACGTGCAAGAAATCAGTTGAGTCAGAGAAGTACTGTACAACAGAAGATGAAAAAGATGGTGAATAAACTAAAACAAAGGCCAGATAGTCAACAGCAATCATAGCCACTGGTGAAGATTCTTCTTAGAAGAGCTCATAAGTTGAGTTAGTTTATTCCCAGCGCTAAGTGTAAATTGTATGCTGTAACTTAAGCCTTGCAAACGTAACTACTGGCTGTACTGAAAAGTATAACTGATAATTGTGGAATTTTACAGGTTCTTCAGGGACAAGTTTCAAACCACCAAATTGCTGTAGAAAAACTGAAAAAAGCTGCTGAAGTGTTATTGGATACAAGGGGAGAGTTGATGCCAGACAAAGATGAGATTCAGAAAACACTGGGTAAAATGTTTACTTTTCTTAATACCTCTTTTTATCACTTGTGTCTGCATGCAGGTACTGGAAGTGACAAAATACAGCATTTTAACATTCTTGTGTCATTGTTCAAGTCCATGTTTTGCTGAGTCATAAGCTATTTCAACACAGTAACTTCATTGTTGGTCTGTCTGCTACATTGATCCATGTGATTTCCACTTAAAAGCTGTCATTTTATTCTTACACCCTCCCACCTCCACCCACCACCTCCAAAATTGGGATTATGTTTAATTCTCATGTTACTGATGGGCATGCCAAACAGAGGTAGTTATTTGCTGAGGATCGTAAATTCTCCTGTGGGAAGGAGCATGGTAAGGTTCAAGGAACTGACTCCAATTTTATGTTTCCAAGTAATTATTTGAAGTTTGCTTAGCCAAGGAACTATTTCCTTCTGACTTCAAGAAGCTGTCTGCGATGGGGTTGACCTTGGCTGGCTGTCAGATGCCCAGCCAGCTGCTCTCTCACTCCTGTTGCCCAACAGGATGGGGGTAGAAAATAAGATGGAAAAGCCCATAGGTTGAGATGAAGGCAGGGGGATCACTTACCAATTACAAGTCATGGGCAAAACAGACTTGACTTGAGGAAAATTAAATTTCATTTATTGCCAAATAAGATATATTTCAATAGTGAGAAGCAATGACCCATTGAAGCAACACCTTTTTTTCCACGCTCACCATCACTCGTTTTTTCCCAGCTACTCATATCTCCTCCCTGCCAAACAGTGCAAGGTGAGTGAGGAATGGGTCATTGTGGTCAGCCCAGTAACAGCTCCTCACACTTTTCACCTGCTCTACCGTAGGTCTTCTCTATGGGCTGAAATCTTTCAGGATAATCATGCCCCAGTTTGGGCTCTCTATGTGCTGCAGTTTCTTCAGGGAATATCCACCTTCTCCAGCACAGGGTCCTCCATGTGCTGCAGTGGGGTTATATGCTTCAGCATGGTCATCCGCAGGCTTCAGGGGAATCTCTGCTCCTGGAACACATTTTCCCTCATTTTCTTGTCTAACCTTGATGTCTGCAGGGCTGCTTTTCACACTTTCTTTTCCCTTAATTCTCAGTCCCAGGCAGCACTTTCCTCTTTCTTGAATACATTTTCTCAGAGACACCACCAGCTTGGCTGAGGAGCTCCGCCCTGCTCTGTGGTGGGTCATTTGGAGCTGTCTGGAACCACTTGTGTCTATCATAGGGCAGCCCCATGCCTCTTCTGGCCCAAAACCTTGCCACCTACACCCAATACTCTTTCCTGTCAGTTGTGAGAAGTAGCACAGCATGACATTCACCACTGTCTGAAGTTTGAAGACTTTATGTGTGTCACACAACTTGTCTCTTACTGGAATCCCGTAAGTAAATTGCAAAGCAACAAAATAAAACAAGCATGGGCTTGCCTCTTTGGGGCTGGTGATGAAATTCCATGGGAGATACATGGAATTTGTAACTTTCAGAGGTTTATCCCAAAGTGTTGAAGGTCTAATGAAGAACCATCTGGAAGAACCTTGCAGCTCTAACAATAACATAAGAGACATAATCGTAAAAGAGCTGTCTTATACTATTGTATTTCTTGGGAACAGTCAATAGCTGTCAAAACCTAGATCTGCATGGGAACCAGTTTCTAAAAGCTGGGAAGTACAGCTGTAAGCTGCTTCTTCATTTCCCTTCTCCTGTGGGCTTCTTGGCTCTATTTGAAGATTTTGATCTTTGCTTGTGTGTTTTTTTTCTGAATAAAGCTGGTGCTTTTGCTTCATCCTGATATTGGCAATATTTGACTCGCACCTCATAAGAACTTGTAAAATGAATTAAAAGCTTAGTTTTACTAAAGGAAAACATTTGAATATATTTTCTCTTTATCAGATGATATTGTGGAGAGGTATGACAATTTATCCAAATCAGTGAATGAAAGGAATGAGAAGCTCCAAATAACACTGACACGATCTCTAAGTGTGCAGGATGGCTTGGATGAAATGCTGGACTGGATGGAAGGAGTTGAAAAGAGTCTTGAAGAACAAGACCAAGTGCCTTTGAATTCTGCTGCTATTCAGGATATTATTAGTAAAAGCATTGTAAGTAGCATTCTTTGAAAAAAGAAACATTTGATAAATCAGAATTCAAGAGATAATTAAAATCCTAGTTTAACACCTATAGCAGATTCCAAATACTTAATAAAGAGGACTGTTTTGTGAAGCGAAACTGCACATAAGGTTTTTTGTACCTGAAATAGATCTACACTGATTATCTAGCGTACTGATTTGTTGCTTCCTATGGTGGACCAGTTTCAAATCTTAAAATTTAGTTATAAGCAATACAAAGTAGTTCTTGTTTGTTTCAGATGCTAGAACAAGACATTGCGGGCCGCCAAAGCAGTATAAACACCATGAATGAAAAAGTTAAGAAGTTCACAGAAACATCAGATCCATCCACTGCATCCACACTGCAAGCTAAAATGAGTGAACTTTCAGGACGATTTTCTGAAGCAAGTAGCAGGCATAAAGAGAAGCTTATAAAAATGGAGGAGTTGAAGACTAAAGTGGAGTTATTTGAAGGTCTGTCAGAGAAACTTCAGTCATTTATAGATGAGAAAAACCAGGCACTCAGTGAGACAGAGGCACCAAGAAAGGATGTTAGTGAAGTGTCTCAATATATGCAGGTACTATAACATTCCATTTGAATATGTTGTGCATTTCTAGTTTAACTCATCTAAGTGATTGAATAACAAATAAGGCATGCTTGTATCCCAGCTTCGGTTGGTTAGCTAAAATCAAGAATTCAGTTTTGAACAAGTGATTGTAAAGTCTAATATGAAGAATGTAATTCTATTTTGCAGGAAGCTAGTGTAGAATTGGCACAACATAAGAAGGATCTAGAAGTTTTGCAACAGCTTCTTGAAGAACTTTCATTACGTGCTCTTCCTGGAGATAAAGCATTGGTATTAGAAAAAGTAAATGCTTTGTCAAAGAAGTTCAGGGAGGTAGAGGAGACTGTAAAGGAAAAGTAAGTTGAACAATGAAAGTGTTTCCACTTTGGCTAATAATACGGTGCATGTTGTGATGACTGCTGTCTTCTCACATGCAATCTCAAGAGATTGCAGTTAACCATGTAGTAAGAGAGCTTTCTAATTTAAAAACAAAACAAGATTCTATTCGGAAATGCCTCTGTAGTTAGTCTCTCTGGTTCAAGAGCTCTAATGTGGGCTGTAAAGACAAGTGCTGTTTAAATTTTGTGATATTGACTGGAGTCCTGTCAGTTCCAAGAAAACTCTACTTCCCCTCTTCTCTGATAGAAAATAAATTGCTGCTTGTGCAAAGTGCTTTAGAGTACTGTTTGGAATCAGGCTGCTGGATAAATTATTAGAGCTTCCTTACAAACTTCTTGTACAGCAAGACTAGATTTTCCACATTCTGCTCATATCCATAAAATTGGCTTTTGTGACTCTTTGAATTTGGGAATAGCAATAGCAAATTGATAATATCTGTTGGGTTGATTATCAGAAGGAACACTGTCATTCCTTTAATTGTCTTTAATTGTCTAGAGAAGAGGATGTATCATCTTGTCAGAAGCAAATGGATGCTTTTGAGCTCCTTGTAGAATCATTAAAGAAATGGATAAAAGAGACGACAGAACGAATTCCAGCAGCACAACCCTCTCTGAATACAGAGGAATTAAAGAAACCTTTGGAAGATACATTGGTAAGACATTGTAGAGGGAAAGTGAGATACAGCTGAAGGAAATAGGGCATCTATTACTAACAGAAAAGTACAGACTTCAGTTGTAAGCAGTCACAGTGACTGGGACAAGGGAGCTTGCTGTCTGCATTTACATTCCCATTTCCTTCGCATGTTTGGATATACTTCAGGGGATTCCCTAGTAGCAAGGTTGTTTCTTTCTCTATAGTAAATCTTCTAAGTCTGAAATCAGTTTTGTAATGAGCAAATTACTGTCTTTCTTAACCAGAATTTAAAAGATGAATGGACATCAAAAGCCCCTGAACTGCAGAAAATGAACAGCAGAGGAACATTGCTGTGTAATCTAATTACTGCTGTGACTTCTCCTGCCAAACTGAGAGCAGTTGCAAAGTCAGGTATGCACCTTCACCTCATTCCAGAAAACTTCTGATGGTGAGAAATGGACTTACTGTGAGTAGTGTTCAGTGCTTCACTTACCCACAAGTAGAAGAAATACAAACCCTCCTTTTGTAAACACTGCACACCATTGCTGCCACAGAGGTACCTCCTTAATGGCCACAAGGCTATTCGTGTGACACCAAAGAAGCATATAAAGGTTTACAGAGTCATGGACTTTTTGTTAGAAGGGTGATGAGGACATGTTTTATCCAAAAAGTGAGCCTACTCATCCTGATACAATAGCATAATTAATGCCAGTTAATGATTTAGTGGAAACAAAAGCATGAAAGGGAATCAGCTCCGTATCTCAGCGTGACTTTTCTGGGCCAAAATGTATTTCCAGTCTGGAGCTTTTTACTGGTAATCTGATTTTATAGGCAGCAAATCCATTTCCATGATTTTCTGTACTCTACTGTTTAAATGTTAATTTATTTTACATAATCCAGTAATTCTGCCAAGTATCATTCAAGCCATAGTTCAAGGCATGTGCTACCTAAGGTGTTTTAATGGCCATAAGCACATTTTCAGTCAGGTCTGGAAACAAATTCAAGTATGTTGGCCTTCACTGGTCATCTGCAAAAGATTGGGACGGTAGGGACTGCTGGAGGATACCTATTTGGCAAGAGTAGAATGCTTTCTCAGATCTCTTTGTGGTAACTGTCTCTGGTTTCATTCTTGTTTGAATTTTAAGTAAAAAACATTTGAAGAACATTTTGGAATCTTACATGGGATATTTGGCCTCCTTCCTTGGCCCCTTTCTCTACTCCTTCATATCCAGATAGAAAAATAATGGAATAACTAGCATATGAGAGGAGCTGTAATCCTCCAGATAAGAGAGTATTTGCCCTCCTGGACAAGAGTTGTACTGTGTATCACTTAATCACAGTTATAAATATTGGACTCCAGCTAAGAGAGCATGAAGATTTACAAGGCTCTGGCTGGGGCCTGTGACTTCTCTTATCTGGTTTGTTTTCTCTTGCCATCCTCCAGCTGCCACTAATGTGGTCCTCACTGTCCAGCTGGTACTGTGGGGTGGATGCCTTTTCCAAGGCAAACATTAATCTTTCTCTGTCAGTTGCTCATCGGGGAATACATATATGCAGGGGAGCAGGAAGTGATTCTCCTTGCAGTTCTCTGTAGCTTGACCATTTGCCCAGCTCTGTGGTCTGATAGCGTTTTACAAAGCCCATGTAGCCTTGGGTCTAGAGGCTTTGAAACTATGTTTAACTAGTAGGGCTTACCTGGGTGAGTAGCTGCCTCCAAGTGATAGTAATGATGCCACATTACAATGCCTGTCAAGTGCTTATGACAAAATAGGGAGATATTTGTCCACCTCATGTCCCTGCACGCCACATCTACATGTCTTCAAAATACTTCCGGGGTGGTGACTCAGCCACTTCCCTGGTGGGTACAGGTATCCTGAGTAAGCAGTGCCTTTGGATGTGGTGTATGCAATGACCATTTTTATGCTGCTTTGCTGTGTAATGTTTAGTGTTCTCCTCAGAGTCTCAGTGTTTGCCAGCTAGCCCTTTCACAGGCCATACCCATACCAAAGGCCATATCCAAAGATTCTGGATAAAATCTTATTCTCAATAGGCAGTAGGGAAGAGGTTCCTTTTGGAGAGAAGAAGGAAGTGATGTTATCCATATGGATGTGATTAGGCATCATAGTTAGGGCATAGACCTTTGTCTACTACAGTAATTTATTCAGCAGAGTATTGTGAGAGCTAAGACTGCTAATATATCATGCATATGTGCATACTTGCATGTGCATCCATGTGCACACCCATCTGCTATGCATATGCTGTGCATATGTGGTCCCACTTACATTACTAGATGACTGGAGCAGCTTTAAACATAGAACAACCTTAAAATATTTAAAGACTAAAAAAAAAAAAGGTTATTACAAGGTTAGCATTCAGATATTTCTTTAAAATTATAATGACAGCTATGTGTCACACTGTTTTGAAGAGGAAATGCAGTGCTGGGGTTTTGGTGGGAAAAGGTCCAAGTAAGCATGGGATTTCATCTCTTAATCCACAGGTGGCACAATGTTAAACGGTGATGCAGGAGCTCCAGGAGCTCAGGATTTCCTGAAAAATAAAGGTCAGTAAAAATTTCAGGATGTGATAAAAAAATGTACTTGCCAATTACTTTTAAACGTTTAAATATATTTTTTTAATATTGTACATCAGTCTGCTTGTAGCAGTCACTAGCAGACTGAAAATTCACATTATCATAATGTAAGGCAACTATATTGACTAGGGCATGATACTAAAATGAATTGTATAAATACCTTCAGTATTTTCTTTGAAGACAGATCAAATTTGGCTGTGTTTTCTGAATCAATATGCACTTCTGTAAATGTATACAGGGATAGTTGTTTTAATGTAGCACATGGCTTTGGAGAAAATTCTAGTATGTGTGTATGTGGCTTGAAACTTCTTAACACCCACCAGTGTTCACAACACTCACATACACAGACATACAAAGACACCCATTTTACTTACATTTTTATCACTGTGTGTGACCAACCCTTTTACAGAAACAAAGGAACTGACACAGGCACTTTATATGTGCTTATGCATGCCACGTCCCAAGTCTGCAGTGTCTGCTCTCCTAAACTATAGTCTACTTAATACACCATCTGCCTGTTGTGCTCTCTCAGTGATAAAACACATTTCTAATGATATATGAATGGTGAGCAAAAAATAATTGCAGCAGTGTTAGGCTGTTGTGTAACTAACTAAACTGCAGTCTGGTATGTTCAACTTTTTGTCATGGAATTGTTGCTTAAAATACTAAAATAATAATGGATAGAAAGATTGAAAAGTATTAATTTACCTGAAGCTCTTACAACTAGGAACTTATATTAGGTCATTCAGATGTAGTGTTACCACTTTTAGAGTGAATTGGAAATAACTTTTAAAATGTTCAGTAACTTCTTACTTGGGGACTATTAGCTATTGTAACTTAGAGCACTGTTTAAAAGTTCTTGAAGTCTAAGTTTTGTTTGAAGGGCTTGTAACCTCTAACACAGTCTTTGTGCATCTTTCCTTTTACAGAACTGACAACTGTTCAACAAGCCATGTCTGATGTAAATCACAGTTATGAAGATTTGGGAGTTTTATTGAAGGAGAAGATTTCAGAACTAGAAAGTATGCTTTCAAAAATGCAGAATATTCAGGAAGAGTCCACGTCAATGATGCAATGGTTGCAAAAAATGGACAAAACTGCATCAGATTGGGAAGCTGCTCCAACTGATAGTGAAACGGTTAAAGCCCAAGTTGAGCAACATAAGGTGCTTTGTGCCTTTAAAAAATACTCTTTCTTGCAGTTAATGGGCAAATTGTATTTGAATAACTTGCATCTCAGCCTAGCTTAATGTTGCAGAGGGTATTTAAATGATCCTAGTAAGCATGCCAGTCATGCTTAGAGCAAATCTGGCAAACTGTCAGTGGAGTAAAAGGAGCACTGTGTCAGAGAGGAGTCATGCAGGTCAGAAAATAATAATTTTGGAGGCCAATTTAAATAGGTGAGGCTGTATTGATTATGCAATAAACTTCTTTGGTCTCCTTACTGGTTTAGAGATATATACCAGGTTGCTTGTAAGATCTGAAGAGCTGTATCTATCCGAAAGCTATTTCTGCAGCTGCTGCTGGTTCACTGACACTCCACAGACCTCCCAGTCGCTGCAGCTGTAGTGGCTTATGTCTGTTCCAAGGCAGTGTTTCTCTTCAGCAGCCATGTTATGCTTGTTAAGTTATATAGCTGCACAATAGTCTCCTCCCTGTTTTTTAATTGATAGAAGAAAAGCACTGAATCAGCAGTAAGCTTCTGTCCTGTTTCAGCATTGGAGACTTGCTTTTCTAGCAACGAAGGGCAATGTTTACACATATAAAGACTGGTCTGTAAAGGGTAATGTGAGGCATAGAGAAAATTTTTCCTTGCCTGTGATTGTGCATAGACAAGGACAGAATTTGCTTCAGCTGAGGTTCTTCTTTTATATTTGGGGGGGGGGTCACCCTTAAAAAGTAAGCTGAACAGCTACCAACTTTCCTCAGACTTAGATTACTTTCAGGCCTAAAACTCAGACTAGATGTGGAAGAAAGCTAGCTCCTAATTTTTCAACAGAGAATGCGCAAGGCTAACATAACCATCTTACCCCTGGTGTAGTAGTAGAGAAGTGTTCACAGTTGGAAAACTGAGTGAGTGCTCAGGCAAAGGTCATCTTTCTGAAGCAGCTGGACCTTTTACTAATTTCTAAATCAAGCACAGTTTGTTCAATGTTTCTTTTAGTAGTTTTTAGATAATTAAAATGCAGCTCCATAGGGCAAGCTTTGTTACTTGAAAATATTCATGTAAGAGCCCTTTGCAAGGCATGTAAGGACTGTTCATTTCTTTCTTCAAGAACAGCATGAATTAGGAATTGCTGGGGCATCTCAGTCACTTTAAGCTGTGGTGGTCATTAACTATGGTTCTAGGTGAGCTACAAGAAGCAGTATGTCTGTGGTAGCAGGATTTCCACTGAGGTAAATGAGGCCACACCATGCTCCTCTCTGCTGGTGCTAGCTGAGTTATTTCTGCTGTGAACTGTACTGTGTGTTTGTCAGTTTGTCTTTTGTACAAGAAGGGAATCCAAGTATATGTGAATATGATGAGACCTAGTAGATCTTATTTATTTGAATTCTTCTAGTTCTGTTATTTGTTCAAATTAAACAATAATTGTTATTATTACTGTAGTTTAAATCTGTCAGATTTTCTCTCCCCAGAAAACCCTGACCAGCAACATATGCTATTATAAAGTGTTTTGAGAGTCATAGCAGAAAAGTGGAAAATGTGGAAGTGTTAGATAGTTATTATCTTCATGCTTAGCATCTCAGTATTATGGACTTCAAACTTTAGGCTTTACTCTTCTTTAGTCTTTTATTTATTTGCATATTTTATCACTTGAATTTTCAGCTTTTTGAAACTGAATTAAAGCAAAGTGTGAATAAAGTGCAGGAACTGAAGGACAAAGTGACAGAGCTGTTGGAGAAGAACCCTGACTCTCCTGAGGCGCCCAAGTGGAGACAAACATTGGATAAAATAGGTACTTCAGTAAAGCTGTATTATAGCTCAGACTGATTTAGAAGTTGGTTTATTCTGAGTTTTTTAATGTATTAGCAATCACTACTATTTTTAATGTCTTACTCTCTCCTTAATTTTTTGGGAAATAACTCCCTTTACAAGAGTGTAGATCTGGAGTAATTACACATGTGTCCATGATTTTGAATTTATACTGCAATTGTGAAAAGCTATAGGTTGACGCCCTGTTTGAGAGAGCTTTATCTTTTTTGAATAGTGTGCAGCTAAAACTCAACTGGTCAGTTTCTGCTCGAGATACATGTTTCATGTAAAGAACAGTTTGAGTTCTTGGTAATGCTCTTTTTCATGCTTTTTTTCCCATGCACTGGTGGCTTTTGTCATTTTGTGATTTTGGTGGCTTCTTGCCATTTTCTAAAATTGATTCCATAAATTTTGCCCTAAAAAATGGAAATTACCATTTTTGGACAATAGATTTTGAGATACTGCTGTGCATAATCATCATGATCTTCTAAAAATTCTTCTTAGGTTTGTAATATTTTAAATAAATCATAGGTCAGTCTTGTTTCATACTGAAAAGCATTTCTATAGCTGCAAGAAGAATAATTTTAAAGCTGAGAATTTTTCCGACCTCTCCTGTTTGTAAGTGAAACTCTGAAAAGTTTAAGTAGCAGGTAAGGTCTCAAACAGAACTTGAGTAGTGTTGAAAGAGAATTATTATGGAATGAGCAGAGTTCAAAGACAGTGAAGTGGCAAAAAAAAGCCCTGAAAAAACAGGGGTGAAATTCAGGGACAGTGAGACTTCCCAAAAGATCAAAGCTGAATGAGCAAGCACTGACAGTATCGCAGAGGCAATGGGGAGGTTACAAGACCATAGATTGGCCTAGGTGTGAACCTAAACTGACACAGCACTTTTGAAATAGGTGTGCACAGAAGTATTCTCATGGCCTGTCACTAGGTACCTGGTTTAGATGTCTAAATGAGGCAGTTAATCTCTACCGGCTCCTAATACAGACATTTAAAAGAGGTGTGTGCTTTCAGAGGGCTGCTCAGAGTAGAAGCTTAAATTTGGGCTTCTGCTCACCCTTGTAAAGGTGTCTGCTTCTTTTTACTGAATAAGCAGAAAGATTTGTCTATCTAAATCAGGCAGCTAAGTTTTAACTGAGTACAGCCTTTGGCTTTTACATCATTTGATACCAACACCTGAATTTGGTGGTATTTCATTTTGTAATATTCTAATCCCCATTTATTACACATTGTATATTCATTGCTCTAAAAGTTCCATATGTGGCTGTGCTAAACTGCAGACCTTCATCCAAGTGTATATGGATCTGACTGTTAAAAGATGTATTTGCCGAGTCACTGCAATAAGCCATCTGGAGTTAATCATCAAGAAGCCTTATTAGAGAGCTCCGTTTATGTTTCATATCTAGTCTGCTGTCTGACAACCCATCTGCTAGAATGTGCATGCAATATGTTAACATTATTGTTGTTAGATTCCAAATGGAAAGAACTCAATCAAGTTGCATCTGAAAGACAACAAAAACTGGAGGAGTCTTCAAATTACCTGACCCAGTTCCAGACAGCAGAAACTCAGCTAAAACACTGGCTTGTGGAAAAGGAGCTAATGGTCAGTGTGCTGGGACCGCTATCAATTGATCCTAATATGCTCAATACACAAAAGCAACAGGTTCAGGTGAGTAGTCCCAGCATTCATTTTTGATTTAAGTTTCTTCTGCTTTTTTGCTCCTAGCAAAGTACTGATTTGCATCTGGATAGAGTACAGTGAAGTTAGTGTGAGACATTACTTTTTTTTTATCAGCAAATAACCAGCTTAAGTCCTACTTGACTACAGTAATGACATGAAAAAATTATCGTAAGAGTAGAGATCAGAACAGCTAAAGGAGATACTGATCTTCTGATAAAATTTTTTTGTTTTGCCCATACTGTAGTTTCTCTGTAGTCAGATGTAAATGTTCCTTTGAAGTTTTATTAATTTGATTGTGTATGCTACGTTTTATGGTCAGTCTTCATATACAGTTGACATTGTAGAACTAGCTTCTTGAGACTTTACTCACTTGATTGCAGCAGTAGCTAACAAAACAATGAAGGTGAGTGAAATGCAGTACTGTGAGTAGATATGGAGCCAAGAACACGAAAGACTAAAAGTATAATGAAAAAGTGGAATAGTTTACTTACAGAAATACAGCCAACTGCAGACAAAAGAAAGGTGGACAAAGTTGCAGAAACTAGAAATGTTAATTTCAAACATTTATATTGCTGTCAATTATTTTAAACTGTGATAAGAAATAACATCTGTATTTTGCAAAAATATTATTAAAGCTGGCATATCAATATTGATTAAAATGAAGTGTTTAAAACATGAACTGTGCATGTGAAATGAACTAATACTGTGTGAAAATGACTTAATATTGGTTTCTGAGTGCTTCAAAAATCTAGACAGCTGGCATAAAACTTTTGTGTATCACGTAACAGTCCTTGACAGTTAAATCTAACTGACTTAGAAATAAAGGGTTTGGAATGTTGTGTAAAATAAAGGCATGATACTTGTCCCTCCTTCTTCAAGCACTGTGACTTACTGACTAAAAATAAAAAATACTGGGAAGCAGTGACATCAACTTTAAAGTTCTTACAGTGCACATTCACTCATTTTGTGAATTATTCAAATATCCTCTGTGCTATAATAATATATTGCAACATAACGTTAGAATATGCTTTCTTTGAAGTTCTATCTGAAGACAAATATTGAAACTGTCTGGGAAGGAAGGCAGTGCTTGAAACTAAACAGCAATATTTTACTTGGTACGGTAACTTAATTACTGTAGTCTTAACAGAATTGTTTACCTGTATCTACTGATTGAATTTCCATTAGATAATATGTAAATGAACCTGATTCTTTGATGTGAATGCTTGGAAACAAAAGTTTATGTGTAGGAGATGCAATTATTTCACTGGCTTTTAAACTTGGGGATCGATTACTCAATAAGACAGCCTAGCTTCTTCAGATTCCAGAAGATTTTTGTCAGGAGCACTTGGCTTCTTTTTTTCATGAAGTTAAATGCTTTTTTAAATTTTTCTTTTTTACCAGATTCTGCTCAAAGAGTTTGACACCAGAAAGCCACAATACGAGCAATTAACTATGGCTGGTGAAGGGATTCTGAAGAGACCTGGTGAACATCCACCCTCCCATGAAATTGTAAAAGAGCAACTGACAGCTGTGGCACAAAAATGGGACAGCCTGACTGGCCAACTGAGGAGCAGATGTGACCTAATTGACCAAGCCATTGTGAAAAGTACAGAGTATCAAAGTCTACTCAGAAGTCTATCTGATAAACTAAGGGCCTTGGATAGCAAACTAAGCAGCAGCCTGGCTGTGAGTACACAACCTGATGCTGTGAAACAACAGCTGGAAGTTGCTAGAGAAATGAAGGAGGAAATAGAGCAGGAAATGAAGAATATAAATGCAGCTCAAGCTCTTTGTGAAGAGCTGTCAACACTGGTTGGAGAAGAGTATTTGAAAGCGGAACTTACAAGACAGCTAGATGGCCTCTTAAAATCATTTAAGGATATTGAGCAAAAAGCAGGTTAGTATTTATTTAAATAGAAATAGTATCTAAGGCATAAACTAGAGCATCACTTTACACAGATGCTGAGTGAGCTGTGTCTAATGTCAGTTCTTTGTCAACCCCCAAGCAGTTGTATGTTAGAATTTAGGAGAGTGCCGTTATCTTAAAAAGGTAAAAGCAATACTTGGGATCTCTAGTGAACAGTTTGGAAGAGAATCTGAAGCACAGTAGCAGTGCTGCTTTTCTCATCTCTTCCTTCATTCTTCACTGAATTAGAATACCAAACGAGGATTCTGTTCATTGAACTACCTAGCTGCGTAGGTGCAGAGTGTAAGCCAAAATCACAATTTTGGGGCAAGGACCAGTTAAAGGCTTAGTGAAATGCAGTGGTGATTGTATAAAACTGCCTGTGACAGAAGACGACTAGTAATAGAAACCCTTCCCTGTGAAGAGAAGAACTGAGCAAGCAATACACTGCAAGCAGTATTGTACTTTGTTCTCCCTAACAGCCTCAGTTTTAGCTTTTCAATTTCCTCTGGTCACAAGGAACTTCAAAGGATCTCCCTAAGAACATGTATTGCCTGCAGGCCATGAATTAGACACTGTTAGGCTAGATGACATCATATTCCCTGTGCTTGCACTTCATAAGACCATGAAACGTGACTCTGCTTTTTACCCCTAAAGTCTGCCTGGGCACAATTTGTTTAGGCACAGACTAGCTAAACTCATCTCATTGGATGCATGTCCAAATGCCTTCACTGCTCTGCTGTAGTACAGGCACAAGTCTGTCCCTTGCAAGAAACTTGGTTGACTTGGTTGTCTTCCAGTTGAACACCACATACTAAGGACCAGCTTTCCTTACATTAATGATCATTCATGATAGAATCAATATTCATTATTCTTTCTTCACTGAATATTAGCAGGTTCTGAGAATGAACCTCTGTGCTGTCTTCTTTTTTGTAGATAACCATGTTCAGCAGCTTCAGTCGGCATATGCGACTTCTCATCAGTTCCAGCAAATGTCTAAGGACTTTCAGGCTTGGTTAGGCAAAAAGAAAGAAGAGCTGACCCAGGCTCGTCCTGTGTCTGCCAAATTTGATACCTTGCAATCACTAATTGAAGAGCAGAAAGATTTTAAGAAGACCATGACCAATCAGATTAGTTCATATGAAAGAATTGTTGCAGAAGGAGAACGTATCTTACAGAAGACTCAAGGAGCTGACAAAGCAGCATTACAATCCCAAATTGCTACACTCAGAAGTAACTGGGATGAAATTAATAAGCAGGTAAAAGAAAGACAAGATAAATTAACAGATTGTTTGGAGAAAGCCCTGAAATACAAGCACCATGTAGAAACTCTGCAGCCATGGATAGAGAAGTGTCAAAGCAACCTGTGTGAATTAAAAGTTGGCATAAACCTTGTTGAAATAGAGAATTCTGTTGTTCAGGTGAGGGCCTGGCAGAAAGACCTGGATAAACACCATGGGACAGTGGAGCTATTAAATAATACTGCTGAAAATTTGCTCAGTGCAAGTGAAACAGATAAAGAAATTGTTCAGGAGGAAACTAAGGTGCTGAATCAGAAAGTGAATGTGGTCACAGAACAGTTGCATAAGAAGAGAGAGTGCTTGGAAAACATGGCACAAAGGCTGAAAGAATTTCAGGAATCATCCAGGGAAACTGAAAAACAGCTTAAAAGTGCCAAAGAACATCTGGAAGCTCACGACTCACTTGGACCTCAGTCATTCAGTAACAAACACCTGACAATGATGCAGGCCCAGCAGAAAGCCCTGCAGGCTTTAAAGCCTCATGTTGATTTAGCAAAAAAGCTTGCCCAGGACCTGGTGGTCGAAGCATCTGATTCAGCTGGTGTTACTGACCTTTTGCTCCAGGCTGAATCTTTGGAACGAGAATACACAGCTGTGAACCAGCAGGTTGAAGATAGGTGCTCGTTCTTAGAGACAAAACTTCAGGGAATTGGCCATTTTCAAAACAGCATCCGAGAGATGTTCTCTCAGTTTGCAGAGTTTGATGATGAACTTGATAGCATGGCTGCAGTGGGGAGAGATCTCAAGGTACTGCAATCACAGAGAGAGGACATAAAATGTTTCCTGAAAAAGCTGGAAGATCTTATCTTGAGTACTGAAAATGCTAATAAAAACTGTAAAATTATGCTAGCCACAGAAGCTGAAGCTTCTCCTGATCTTGTTGGTATAAAAAGAGACTTGGAAGCTTTAAATAAACAGTGCAACAAGTTACTAGACAGAGCAAAAGCCAGGGAAAATCAAGTGGAGGGTACTATTGGCCGTGTGGAGGAGTTTTACAGTAAGCTAAAAGAATTTTCCAGTCTGCTTCGGAGAGCTGAAGAGCATGAAGAGTCACAAGGTCCTGTTGGAATGGAAACAGAGACTATCAATCAGCAATTGAATACATTCAAGGTAGGAAAATTTCTTTCTCACTGCTACAAAGTATTCTACCACAATGCAATTTTATTAAATATCATTGTGAAAGGAATTGGTTAAGTGCAGACCTTGAAGGAGTCTTGTTTCACAGCAGTCAGTTCTACCCGTATGTTTTTAATCTGTTTTAAATGGGGTATCTTCTTGTGCTCCAAAGCCTTCCTTCACTATGGCTTAGCAGACATTGGAAACCTTGCATCCCAGCTCACAGGTCCTGCCTCCAGTTCCCTCTTAATCTCCCCTCACTATCTTGTTTCCTTATGCAATCCATCTGCCATTATTGTTTTTGAGAACTGCATATTGTGTCTGTTTTGAAGTCCATGTATTACACAAACTTTCTTCTTCACCGTGGTGTGAGTTCTAGACTCCAGTGTTCACATACCAGCCTGTATTCACTTTTCTCATCTGAGTAGTATATTTTTTTTTTCCCCCCATGGGTATAGGCTTCAGCATTTGTAAGTTTAAGACCTTTTGTCCTTTTCTGTTCTAATAGACTGGCCAGTCTTACCTCCCTGAATCCCACCCTTACCTAGAAATACCTTAATAAGAAATCAGGTAAAATAAGCCCCCTTTTATATTGGGAGTTTACCGTAGCTTACCCAAAATACACTTTGGAGCTTCTGTTTGTAGCTTTTTTAATATGCCAGTTAGCAGTCTTTGTCCAGATCAGAAAAATCCATTGCAGTGATAGTGTGTTAATTGTGTTTTGGTACTGTAATGAAATAGATACTTGTTTAGTTTAGGTTGCAATAAATGAATTTCCAGTGCTCACTGGAAAGATTTATAAATCCTGCAGTTGTAAGCAGTGTTTAAAAAAGATCATAAATCTTCTAATGGCTATATAGTAGCACTGAATATTTTGCACTGCTTTAGTTTTGTTTCAGTCTAATATTGATTTAAATGTTTGTAAGACTTGTACGTTAGTTCACAATTAATCATAAAAGCAAACATTCATAACAGGATTTGATAAACCGTGCTGTTTAAAAGATGATCCTTGACAAATGTCATTACATGCTTCGCCCAACAGAGGGTGCATTTTGCTTGGGTAAATTAAACCACATTAGAAAGAAGAAAGTTTAATCTGTGAATTTCCAGTGCAAGTTACTGTGGGTTGCTGTGATCTTTCAGAATGCATAAATGGAGACCAAAAAATCTTGAACAAATAGTTACACTATGAGAAGATTCCATTAGACTGGGAGGATTAAAATTGTGTGCCAGTCTGTCCTAACAAGTCTATCTCAATTTAAAAGAGAAACAAATGGCTTTTATATATATATATATATATATATATACGCATGGTTAGTAAAATACTTTGGATATTGGAAAAGAGCAAAAGCTCCTTCTGTGGTTGCTCTTGCTTACACTGACCATACAGGATTTCAGTTGTCACCAGTTTGTGATCTCTTACCACATTCACTGCATTTTCAAACATTAGTTGCAGCCTCAGGTCTTTGAGTGTCTATGAGTGTGTTTGTATATATATAGCTATCTTTTTTTTTGGCTACAAAGAACAATGCTTTTAGGGGGAAGCAATCCAAAGCACCAACCAGTTCCCTGTGCATTGTCTGAGTGTTGTACTTCATTGGGGCATTGGAAAAGATGCAGTAATTCCACAGTTCAGGAGTGAGAGCCTTCTCTGGTCTGTGCAGACCTGTGGGGAGACAGTGTCCAAAACATAGAACCAAAGAGCTTGTATGTTAAACCCCCAAAATCTGAAGAAATGTAAAGGAGAACAGTGGTACTGGCATGTTTATATCCAGAAGGCTACTCCAGGATTTTATTTATATTAGATATTTATGAGCTTAGAAATATGTTTTGCTTGAAGCGACTATTTTAGGCCATGCTTTTGCTTATGAGTGAAAACACAATACCATTAAACAGGAGGTGAAAAATGATGAAAAGGTGAAGGGGTTGTTTGAATAAGCGATGAGCAAATGGAGGAATAAAGAAGCAAAAGGCGAGCCTTTGAAGAAATGAAATAGGAAGACCAAGAATGGAAAATTTTACTATGTGAAGGTGATTAGGTAGCAAAGGGATACTTAGAGCAGGAGGATAAGGGTCAATGATTACTCTCCTAATATTCAGTGTGAGTGCTGCTGGGGCACAGGAAAATTACAGTTGGTAATGTACCTCTTCATATTCCTTACCCTCCCAGAGAGCAATTTCACCTGAGGCAGCAAACTGTAGGGAGTCTGGCTCCCACAAATCCTGCTCCACTCGCGGTGTATTTGCTCGCATGTTTGTGCACGTACGCAAACACAACCTGAAAATGTGGCTGTGGCCACAAAACCACAGTCTGGCTCCTTACAGCTTTAGGCTCTGCGGTCAAGTACAATCAACTTCTGTTCCTCACGAGTAAAGCAAAAGAATTGTTCCTTGGTAGATAGATTTATTCACATGAAATCTTCATTCTCTTCAGGAAAGAATCTTGTGTAATGGGCCAAAGGTGGGTTTTGTGGTTTGACCAATTTTTATGTACAAAGAGTTAGAGCTTTGTGAGTCTTCTTGGCATGACATAAAAATGTATAGTTATTTAAAAAAAAAACACAAAACAAACCCAAAACAGGCTTTGAGTTGTATTTTATATATATTTATCAAAATATATATACATATATATACTTGTTTTATTTATATTCCTTCTTTGTAATCTACTTACTCTGCTCTGTATAGAGTGTTAAATTGAAAGTACTGTCAGTGTTAAACTATACTTATTTACAATGCAGATATAAAAGGTGCTTTCTGTAGATGAAAATCTGCAGCAGAATCCATTTGAAAAGGTACAACCATGACTCTTACTTCACAAAGTACTCCAGGAAGAGAATAATCAACTTGAGAATTTGTCTCAATTAATATAAATTAATCACTAATTAACTCAGATGTTTTGACTCCCCTCCCCCCCCCCAAGTCTGTATGCAAGGCATAGATTGGTACTAAAAGGAAGCTTCAGTAAATTAGGTAAATTAGTATTAAGGTACACTGAGTTTGCCACCATTCTTCAAAAGCAAAACACAAGGATTGTGCAGATGGGCTGAACCAAATGCCTTGGGTATGGGTAGCCACACGGTGCTTGGGATGTTTGCAGTAGGAGTAGTATCTACAGCTAGTTTCTGTCTGAAATGGAGAAAGAAAACCCCCAGAAGTTGAATTATGTTGCTTCAAACTTTGCACAATTCTTTGTACTGCTATTACAAGGCATTCTTAGTAAAACCAGGATGGCACTGTTACAGCTTACATCAGGGTATGGTTCATTTGATTTTGCTTTTATTTTTGGAACAAAAGGAGATGTAGTCATTAGAGTTTGCCTTCTAATTGGACTTTATGGGAATTTTTAGCTAGCCTGAGTATTCCTGCCAATGAGCTTGAGCAAAGATTTTAATTGGCTTATGTTATGGAATCATAGAATTGTTCAAGTTGGAAAAGACCTTTAATATCATCAAGTCCAACCGTTAACCTGGCACTGCCAAGTCCAGCAGTAACCCGTGTTCCTAAGTACCACATCTAAATGTCTTATGTTAGTTATGTAGAGTGTGTCTGTCCTCTGATTTTAACTTTGAAGGCAGATAATATTGAAAGAATAATCTTTATGATCAATCAGAAACGAAAAGTGTTGCATTTCCCATGCACTGATTTACAAATCCTGGAATAAGATACTAACCTGCCTTGGGATTTAATGCAGTTAAGAGTCTGTGTTGAAAAGCAAAAGTGAAATAAGCAACTGTTTCAACCTTTTTTTGAAGTGTTGTATCTGAAAGTCCCTGATGCGCCATACGGAAGCCTTCAGTAGATACGGTGAAAATGGTAAAATACTTTTTAAATGTTAATAAAATAATTTTGCTGTTGAACAAATACAGACCACTTTTGGTTATGTACTTGCCCTGTACGTGGTGCAGCATTCCTTGAATTCAGTAAGGATCTGTTTGTGGGTGTTTTGGGTGAGAAGAACCACAGGTGACAGCACCTCAAAAAATGTGTTTTTTCACCTTTACCATTATAGTATATATTCTGAACTACAGAATCCAGAGGTGAGTATCATTTGGGCATAATTTTTATGTAATATCTGCTTACCAGAGAAGAGGAAAAGATAATTTGTCTCCTGCACTTTCAGTATTTAGGCTTAAGTATTTGGATATGTAGGTGGCTGTGTATCACATAAATCAATAAACATGAAGTGTGGTATGTTTGTATTTCTTGCATACAGTGTATCCTGCTGGTTGCTTAATGGGGAAAGCTTCAGCTGATTGTAGTTAATGCCATGTTAAGTTTTAGCTCTAAGTGCCATATGCTGTCCTTAGGCTGAGGTCTGAATTGCCACTACAACTGATAGCCACTGTCACACAGGTAGTGCAGGTCTTTGGTGGTTAGGGGTATGGTTTCTGCTGGAGCAGAGCAGCTTGGTCATGACACCTTCTGTACTGTTGGTGAGTTACCTGTGAGTTACCCAGCCTTTCACCTGCAGGATTATGAGCAAGAGTTGTAGGTGCAAAGTGTTGAACTGTATTTAAAAGATGCGAATGTCCAAAACCCGAACCTTTGTGCTGTTAGGCTGATTTTGTGCTGCTCCAGGTTCCATGAAAAAGATGCTTTCCAAATGTAAATACTTGTTTCCAACATTTTAATGTTTCTTTCGGTGGGATCTAGGGGTTGGCTTGGCACTGAGATGTTGGCTGGCCCGTCAGACAACGCCACCCTAAGCTGTTGCCAAGGGGCCAGGAACCACATTGGAGAGAATCACAACTGGGCTGAATGACTCTCTTTGCATGTCGAGTGGAGTAATATGTAGCCATTCTGATCACTAAAGATGAGTTTGAGGGATGTTTTTAAAATGATGCACAGATAAACTTTTAATTTCCGAGTGGAAGCATCTCTTTTAGATGACAGCTTTATGAGGTGGGGAAATGGGGTGCAAAGCGTGGCCCAGAGCAGCGCTTTGTGTTGTTACCAGACTTTGTCTCAGGGACGCGTGCCGGCCTGAACGGTGCGGTGCTGTGCGGGCTGGGAGCTGCGGGCCGCGGCGGCGCTCAGCAGTGGACTGAGGCTGGCCGGCCGCCTGTGCCCCGCCCGGCCCCGCGGCACGGCGCCGGCAGAGCCGCCTGAAGTGGAGGTGTGAGCAGCGAGGGCGCGGGGGGCTGAGGCAAAGGAGGAGGAGGACGGGCTGGCGGCCGGGGGCAGCCCCCGGAGCGGCGCTGCGGGAGCGGGCGGGCCGGGAGCAGATGTTGCCTCAAGAGCGAAACGGGGCGTTTCTCGCAGCGCGGCGCTGGGCGGGCGCTGCCGGCCCGCAGGGAGCGGGCGAACCGCAGAGCTGGGCGGCTCGCTGGGGGAGGACGGGGCGAACCTCCAGCCTCTCCTCCTTGGCAGCCGCGCTTCAGAAATGAGGGGGAAGGAGCGCGGACAGACCGCTGGCTGCGGCTTGTAGTCGGGACCTGCCGAACGCAAACCTGCCGTGCCTTCGGGAAACACCCGCCACGCTTGCTCTGCTCTGCAGCTGCCTTAAACGGCTCACCGGGAGGGCATTGGGAGAATCGGTGTAAAACGTTTGATTTCCGACTGCCTACTCGACGGACGCGTTGGCTTGGCTGCTAGAAAGTGATGTTTTCCTGTGGGGCAGCACATTACTGGGGCACCACGGACAAGCCTGGTACAAGAGGAGGATAAGCTGCCTTTCGGATCAAGGTTATTTATAGCTACTGCCAAAAAAGTAAAGGGCTGGTCTATTATTCTTACTGTTCTGGATTTAACTTATTTCTCCCCCCATCCCCCCAAAGATTTTCTCCATGCCTTTTTCTGGACCGTACACAGCTACTGTGGATTCTGTCCTGTTAAGCTGCCGCACCATGTTTTATTTATAAAGGAGATGGGACTCTGCAAACCAGTTAAATGGATTACAGTTAAGCCGTCACCTACAGAAGATAACGCGTTGCCTTCTGTAACGCTTGTTCATTTAGAAGGCTTATTCGGGAGATTTCAGATATGGATTCTGACCCGGAAAAATAAATGAAGCCTTCCATGGAGTGTTTGCAATATTTGAGCCACTGCTGAGTTTTTCTATACCTTGTTTTTCTGTGACATTGGAAGATTTATGTTACTTTCTTACTGAAGCACTTTATATTTTAGGGGGGGGGCGGTGGGGGGGTGGAGGAACCTCACATCCAGGTAAAGTTGCATTTAAACTGATGCAGTGATTATGAACGACCTCAGCCACCTCATAAGTTACAGTGTATATTTAGTATCTATGCATCTTATGCTAAGGACAAGTTTACTGTAATTCTGTAGAGTGCTAGTGTCTTTTGAATGTTTCCCGTGTATCCATGAAAACAGAGGTATAGTGGTGTACTCTCAGGATGGGGAAGCCACTTAGCAGGCCAGACTGTCTACGTCAGAATCCCCCATGTGTTGGCAAAGGGGAAGAAGATGAAGATCTAAATATCGAGGACTGCTACGTTCCCCAGAGGTCCATCTATGACACTGTGCGGCTGAATGAACAGATTGATTCGGGCTCCAAGGGCAGCCTCACCTCGAGGCATTTCACTGACCGGACTTTACCCTACAGTCATAGAACACTGGACATCAGCACTTTGTGCTCCAATGGTGCCCTTACTTCTTCCAGTGTTTTTGAGCTCCGAAGCCGTGAAGCTAACAAGTTAGATGAAAAAATGATCTTTGATGCACTCAAACTGAACAGTGATATAATTCGGACAGCTGCATTACCTAAAGCAAAGTCTCACACAGAAAAGAAGGAGCATAGGAGATCATGGAGAATGCTTGTTCCGCCCAACTTTTCAGATTACACAAATAAAAGTGAAAGCTCCTTTAATGAAACTGCTGATATGTCAGATACAGCTAGATTGGGCAAATGCAAATGGGGTACTAATTCTCTTACCTCAGAAGAGGATGATTCTGGTTTATGCAGCCCTCCAACAGAAAGGGAAGAAAAACAAGATACACTGTTAGCAGGGGAGCAAGCTCAGACCCGAAGTTTATCTTCTGCAGAAGATATCCATGCAGTAGGTCAGTTCAGACCATATTTTCCAGCAATTTGCAGAGAGCAGCACACCCCACTGCTTGCAACTACTAGCCTCCCTGTCAAAGAAAGCTGCAGATTGGCTTTGCATGATGTTTTACCTGCTGGAAAAGTAAAACAAAGCAATGCTCAGACATGTGAAAGTGATCAGGAAGAGTTGGAGGGGGAATACTCTCACTTACAAGGTTTCAAAGAGAAAACTCTGTCACATGAAGATCCTCTTCAAGGTAATGGAAGTATTTCCCTTGACAAAAAAGAAGTGGAAAATGGATATGAAGTTCATGAAAAAATTAAAACACAAGACACAACAGTAGAGGAGGATCACACGGATGAGGCACTTCCTCACGTAGATGTTTATTACATGAATGTTGCTGTAAATACTAGTGACTTGGATTTAGCAAAATATGAGATTTTACCTGATGCAGAGGAATCCAGTACTGGACATGCAGGCTCAAATGAAATGGCATTTTCTGTTCAACAGCTTGAATTAGGTAGTACTGTAAACTGTCCAAAAGCTTTCCCAGGGAGAAGTATCTGGACCACTGACATCCAAGAAACCTTGGATACAGTCTGCAATGGCCTATTGTCTAACAAGGTAATTAAAAAACAAATCGAAAACCAAAATCCCCATAGATTTTGAATAGTTGTAATGCAGCCTTAAAGATATTTGTTTAAAGCTTTCTTCAGATTTTGTTGTTGCAAAAATGTGGGGTTTTTTTATTAACTTGGCAGAGGCAGTAATCAGTGTCATTTGCGTAGCACACGTGGCATGTCCACAATAGTGAGATGGTCAGTACAGCACATGAACTGGGGACAAATTCTGAAGGGGGTGTTTACTCCCAGCTCTGTGGGGCAGGCTTATTTATCACCAGCTGGTGCTGTTAGTCCCGATGCAGTGTGCATCCTCTGCACCCGTGTTGGCGCTGGCTGTTTGTACAGAGCTTTGTTACGGGCAATGCCATTCAAGGGCAGCTACAGGCCATGTGTTCAGCCTGAACAGCCTTACTCATCAAGGTATAAGCAAGAGTGGTTGTGGTTTCCAAAGCAGGCAGATTAAAGGCTCACCGCCTCTTCTGAAGGCTGCCTTTTGCCAGAGAGCAGCTCTGACATTACGGTAGTATTTTACAAGCACAGGATCTTGCAGTGCTTTGAAAGTGGTGGATGAAGTAAGAGAGTAAGAAGTGAAGCTTTGTAATAAGGAAAGGGTGTTTGTCGGGTCTGTAATTTTTTTCTTCCCACTCTGGTTGAAATCTGAGATACTTCAGGCTTTGTTGCTAAGTTGTTCTAGTAAACTTTGGCCTCAGCAATAATTGTAATTTATTTTAAGCTTCTCTCTGCAAGGAATGCATGTGTCTTTAAAGGACAGATTATGGAGATCAGTCCTCTCTGTGGTAGGACATTGCTCTCAGAAAGATGAGGCTTTATGGCACATAAAAAAAGAATTTGTTTTTGATTCTGTGTGGAAATATTATTCTGCCTCCTCCCTACCCTACAGTCAAGAAAAACACAAGTGTTTTCCTTTTTTCTGGGAGCAGCCAGCTGCTTGCACTCTGTTTTCATGTAACTGCAGTCTTACAGTTTTCAGGGTTGGTTTTTGTTTTTTTTTTTTGTCAGTAGAAACAAAGTTCTGAGGGCTGCTTCATTTATTTGACCCCTCCTGTTTAGTGTAAGTGCTCTAGCTTCTAGATTGACTTGTCAAGCTGGTGGAAGCATGCTCAGCCACCTGAGGTCTGGTGGTTTAAAAGCAATCTCTTGGCACGCTGTGTTTGGTGCAAAAGAGGAGAATCACTGGTACGCTCAAAGCTATTCCTGCTTTTCAGGATGCTGAGAAAGGTTGCTTTGAATGCACTAAGTGTACACTAAAACTGTTACTGAATGCTGCTATAGAAATAGAAGGATTTAGGGTCAAAAGTTGAGCATTCTTTAGCATTGTTTATTCATTGGTTATTTTTCACTGGCCTGTGTAATTAATTCAGGGGCTTCAGGCCATTTTCTGATCTCATTGACACTGGTGTCAGTGCAGCCTAATGCAGCTGAATACAAATGGAGATTTACATTGCTGTTGCTAATGGTAATAATCTGGCTCTGAAAAAGTTTAAATACCTGCAAGAGTAGAATAAAGCAAACAGAGAACTGCTCAAACTGCCCTTTTGGGTAGGTTCAAAGCCCTGGTAATTTGCAAGAAATCCCTCTGAATGAAAACCCATTCTCCTGGGCGTCTGCTGGGATACTGTTTCAGCAGCATCTGTAATGCCTCCTCCTCACTTATTACCATTATATTCTTCTAAAAGCTACTTTAAAATAGCTCTTTCTTTGCTGCTTTTTTAACTTCTGCTTTTGTCCTAATTTTTTGTCACTACTCTCTCTCAATCCCTTTCCTTCCTCTCTAAAACTACTCATGGAAATGAGTGTCATTTTCCCTGTGGTGTATTGCATTTACTCTGTTTAGATTGAGTCCTTTCTGTTTACATTAATGATTTTTTTCTTAGGAAGGTGCTGATGAGGCATGGTTTCCTTTCTTCCAAACACCAATTTTCAGCTTTTCATGTTGTTATTGTTGCATACCATGATGTAACTACCATGTCAGAAGATACAATACTTCATGTGTGTTTTGTATTTCAACTGCAGGTATTTCAGAAAGAAGAAATTGAACCCTTACAAGTAAAACAACAGGAGGTAAATTGGTTGGGTCAAGGCCTTATTCAAAGTGCTGCTAAAAGTTCCACCACAGAAAACCTTGAACATGACCTTGAAGATGTCAACACCCGATGGAAGACTCTTAATAAGAAGGTTATTGTTTTGTACACTGTTCTGCTTCTGTTGTGCTCTGCTTTTTGATTATTTGCTTGCTGACGTCTTTCAAAATACAGGAAATTAAATACTCTCTAAGAATAGGAATTATATTACTCGTTGGTAGTTCTGAGGATAAGATTTGTATCACTAGTAGCCAGAGCTATTACTGTCATCTATAAGGTTTTGTCAAACTTTCTGTAGGTCTGTCCTGGATTTTTATTCAGGAAAGACTCCTCTAGGACGAGGTGTTCCTTCCTGCTTAAGCAGACCAGGGAAGTTTGATAACCCAATCAAAGAGGTTAGAGTTGTGACACTTTAATGGGAAAGGTAGCTATGTCGTTTGTCGCCAGCCACTTTCAAGTAGTTGTTTTTCAGGCTTTGTTCAGATGTTTTTTCATTCTGTATTATATTGGTTCATGTACACTGTTGTGCCTGTGCAGTGCACAGAGCAATGAGACAGCTCAGCTTTGTCTGACTAGTGGCACATTTCCTTTATAATTGTTTTATACTGTATAGGATTATATTGCTTAAGACATGAGATGGTACCACTGCTTTGGAAAAGTGGCTGTAGATTATTTTCTCTGCTTTTGAAGAGTCCTCTTCCAGCAGTAGATGCTCTTGGAAAATGGAAAGGGTGGGAAGTAGAAATGGCACTCATTTTTCTCCACTCTGTTTTCCTGAAGGAGTGATGCAGCAGAACAACAGATACCTGTGGTTCACCTATTTGCCTTCTCCTCTCTTATGTCTTCTTCCCATTGGATGGATTATTGCCCTGTATTAAGAGTTGCTACTTTGGGTTCTGGCTCAGTCTTTTTATAAGGAAAATAAAGATGATCTGGTACACAAACATCCTGTCAATATACTTCATAATACTATAGCTATACAAAACAGGCTTACATCTCTTGTAATAAGGAACTACTACTGATTTTCTGGCAGTCAACCTCGTTTCATTTGATGTCTGTAGCTCTGAGAGATGAATGCTAAATTGTGCCATAGTGCTCTTATGAATAGATATGAAAACGAGAGTGTTTGTGATATTGCCAGGTGTTCTACAGATTTTGGCTAGTAATTTCACAGACATGAAAAGAAAAGGTGAGTAGAGTCTGATCTTCTACTTTTTTTTTCAGGTTGCCCAGCGTGCTGCACAATTGCAGGAAGCCCTTCTTCACTGTGGGAGATTTCAGGATGCCCTTGAATCTCTTCTTAGCTGGCTCATTGATACAGAAGACCTTGTGGCTAATCAGAAACCACCATCTGCTGAATTCAAAGTTGTAAAGGCCCAAATACAAGAACAGAAAGTAAGTGAAATAAGTTCAGAATATCTCTCCTTCCACTGGATCAATGAGAATAAATTCTTAGGCTTTGGCAAAACATAAAATCTGGTCAAGAGTATTATATGACATTGAAGGGTGCCAAGTTGTATAAAGCAGCCATCTGTTCAATACTCAAGAATCTGTCTAGGGTTGGGAGAAGGGCTCATTTTCTATGACACTGCAATTTGAGCTTTGGTTAGAATTCTTAATACTATGTGGAAAGGATTGTTAAAGATCTATTGGAAAAAGAGAAAGCATGAAATCAAGTGTTTGGTCATTTGAAAAGTAGGAAATAAAAACTAGTAAGTTTCATTGTAATAATTCCAAGGTAATATTGCAGATTACAGACTTAAATACTTGGCTCTTGATCCTGATTCTGACCTGATCATTGCTGGCAATTAGTTGGAATGCTGTTGGGAAATGGTCTGTGCTAATGTAGAAGCACTATCAGTGTTGTCAACTCTTGCAAATATTCATAATGATTATACCAAAAAGAACTAAAATGTAGCTTATGAAACATACATTCCATGCAGTTGTACTGTGTGGCCCACTGCCACCCAGAGATTTAATATGAAGTTATGGTGAGTAGTGCCAGGGGATTGTCATGTTGGGATATCTACAAAGGCAAAATGTTACTATTACCAAAGGCAGCTAGAGAAAGGAGGAAGGGAGGATTGTAGACAAAGGTGTGTTTTATTCTTTGCGGAGAAATGAATTTACTGGACTAGATCGTATCTCAGATAAGTAGAGAGTTGATTGTACAATAGTTTTTGTTTAGTATTATTTATTGTGTTTTCCTGCCTATATGTCAGAATTACCTTTGTGTTTCCAGATCTAGAAGGGCATGTAACTTTCTCAGAAATGTTCCTATAAAATGTATCAGATACTCTGAATATCTTGTTTTCCTCAGTGGTATTAAATGGAACTTTTTCCTCTACATGTTCACTCGTTGGCCTGCGCACATCTTTGCCACATAGAAACCAAGGAGATTGTTTGGGCTTCGTGAAACTCTGCTGTTCATAGCAAAACAATTGAGAAACTGAAATGAACCTGTGTTGGACGTGAAGTGCACATTGTATTGCACTGTGCACTGTAGCATTATTCAGTTTCATCACAATATAGGCAATATATCGCTCTAACACGGTTTCAAGAAGTCTAGTTCCTTCTGTTTTTGCAATTGTGTTATTACAACGTTTCTAATAACCTGGTGCCTGATTGCTTTCTTTGTAGCTTCTCCAGAGGTTGCTGGATGACCGCAAGCCTACCGTTGAGGTAATCAAGCGTGAAGGGGAGAAAATTGCAGAGTCAGCAGAACCTGCTGATAAGGTGAAAATCTTGAAACAGTTGAGTTTCCTGGATAGTCGATGGGATGCACTGCTCAGTAAAGCTGAAACAAGGTATTTGAAATTCTTTCATATATTTGAAAAATGTAGACATAGGATGTGATAGATGATTAGAAGCAGCATGTGGAACTCCCGGGTGTGAAATCTTGTAAGTACTGCCATTCTCGATGTTGATATAATAGAACCTCTGAAGGAAACACAAAGTAACTTGAACAGACCGAAAGCTTTTAAAAATTTTAGCCTAAGATGCTACAGTCTGCTAAGATTAATTTCATATGTGTCTTCTCAATATTTTATCTCCATTAGTTGATTAGAATGCAGATTTCTTGATGCAAGAACCTGTTTTGCATTGGATCAAGTGCAAATTTTACATTTAAATAATAACACTCTCTTGGAACTTCAAAATCTTGACATGTTGCTATGGAGGAAGCACTCAGTTCTTCCATGTTTCTGTTTGGTGTTGTCCATATAGTTAGTTTCTACAACTTGATCCTCATACTGTTGCTTGCTGATGTACTTATGCTGGGGAGGAAACACAAAAAACCACACACAAAACCCAAAAGAACCAACCAACCCCCCCGAAAAAATAAAACCGCCAAAAGCATACTCATGGTATCTATGTATACACACACTTAGGTTTATGAATTGTTGTTGGTGTATAAAATACCTGGAACGTTGTGAACTGTGAATTGTCTTTGAAGAAATCTGTGTTGAAAGGTTTGCTAATCGTGTTTTCTGGGTGGGGATCTGAAAAAGGACAACCTTGTTCAGAGTAGAGAGAGGAAGAGTATGCATAACATGGGGACCTGAATAGGCATATAATTAAGAACAAGAAATGACTTGGAAAGTTGAAGAAAAATGAATTTAAGTGAACAGTGAAGCTTTGCAATGAAGAGCAAATGGGTATTAGGATTTGGGTGCTAGAATAGCATTGAATTCAGCTTGTTGTGTCCTACTGCTTCTGGCCTCTTTAGTTCATTTACGCTGAACCTTTTTTGTTACCTCATGCTACTAATATGATTGATTAATTAGCAGAGTCAACCACTAATAGACCATTATTTCCTTCTTTCTTTTTATTTTTTTTTTAATTGAAGGCATCTGAGTCATTAGCCATGGTAAATGTCATGTTTGATTTGATATTATTCTTCTAGTCTAAAGATATTTGATTAAAAATTGAATTTCAGCTTTTCTAAAGCTATTTATTACCTGAAAGCTTGTATCTGTTTTGCTTAGGTCAGTCTCTAGAAATGGAGATTTGAGGATGATTTTGAAAACTATGTAGAGTACTTCACTGAGTGTTCTGTGGCTAAGTGTGTGAAGTCTACATTGTTTATTAGCCTTGGGAAGCACATATAAACATAGCTTTTATCTGGAATGAGAGCCCCATTTGAAATACTGTGATGTTTTTCATGTAGGGCAGATCTCTCTTTAAAAGTCTGCTTGAATGAGATTTGTTCAACAGTGGTTTGTAGAGAAGGCAGTTCTTGCAATCAAGAGCCTTCTCTGAAATGTAATAATCTGAAACAAAAATGTTTTAGATACTGCTTTTTTAGTTTGGAGGTCAAGTCTCTCTGCTGTATTAACATTGTCTCACTAACTTTGTTGAGAGCTTTTACCAAGAGCAAGAGATGCGGTAGAGCCAAATAGTTTTGTTCACATCATTGAACAAATCTTTAAAGATATTTGCAGTGCTGAGGAAGCATGACATTTTGTTCTGGTTCAGTAGATCTTTTGTCTAACTTTAAAATGTTTACTAGTGAAGGGAATGTAACTTTATGCTTAAAGACAGCAAGAAACTTGAGAATTGTCCTGTTGGGTATAAAACAATGCTATGCTGAATTTTGTGCTAGATTACTTTTAGCAGTAGGTATATGAATAAAGTGATATTCTGTTTATTTGCCAAAGTTCCATATTAGCTCAGAGAGTTTCAAACAGCTTCAGAGGTGTTTTTTCAATATTTTATTTTATTTTAACTTTACCTTGGTTTTCATGAGTATCATAGATATATTTCTATTTCATTTGATGAGTGGTTCCTACAACAAGACAATTATATCCTTTATTTTGCAAAGGATTCAAGGGCCTTTCATATTTTTTTTTTAGCTATTTCACACTTACTTCATCACAAAAAATAACCTTTCTCTTGGCGTGTTGATAGGAACCGTCAGTTGGAAGGCATCTCAGTGGTAGCACAACAGTTCCATGAAGCTCTCGAGCCACTAGTGGAGTGGCTGACTGCCACAGAGAAGAGGCTTGCAAATGCAGAACCCATTGGAACGCAGGCCTCCAAACTGCAGCAGCAAATTTCTCAGCATAAAGTAAGATACAAACCACATGCTTGCTTGTTTCATTCTTTTCAGATGCTTCTGTAAAGTGCAACTCAATTGGCAAAGGTGTTGCGGTGAATGTCTGTTCTACCAGGCTCGGTTTTTTGTTCTTTTTTCTTTTTTTCCCTGTAATTTGATTTTTATATTTATGTTGGCAATATGTCCTTTTTCATTCAGTTTTCATTGAGTTCAACTTATGTTTCTTTTATGTTTTTCTGCTTTTCTTTTCCATTATTCTTCATTATTTAAAAAAATATAGGCCCTAGAAGATGATGTCCTAGCTCACAATAAGAGTTTACATCAGGCCATTAGCACTGGTCAGTCTCTAAAGACTATGAGCTCCAGGGAAGATAAAGATATGGTGCAGGAAAAGCTAGATTCTTCTCAGGCCCGATACATTGAGATTCAAGAGAAGATGAACAGCAGGTCTGAACTTCTCCAGCAAGCTTACAGCAATGCTCAGATTTTTGGGGAGGACGAAGTTGAATTGATGAACTGGCTGAATGAAATCCATGATAAACTGAGCAAATTGTCAGTCCAAGATTGCAACAGAGAATTGCTTGAGAAACAGCACTCTGAACTACTGGTATTTTTATTTCTGTTCATTTATTATTTAGTTCATTTTAAAAATTTTATTTGTATTTCCATACTTCATTTATTTTTCATTATTATATTTCCTTTGAAGTGTTAATATGCTAATTCCAAATAAAAATATTATAATTTGTTGTGTCTGAAATGGCCTTTTCTCTTAGGATCTTCAGGAAGAGATTCTTCTTAGAAAACAGAATGTTGATTTAGCTATACAAAATGGCTTAGAGCTTCTCAAGCAAACAACAGGTGAGAGCTTATAGAAAACTATGATTCATCAGGCTTTTTATCTTGTACTTGCAAGTGCTCATGAGAAATTAAGTAGAATTTTTAAATATTAGTCCATATTTGCTAGTTAAAGCAGTTGTAGTTGCTTATTTTAATAAAGGTTTGAGGTCAAGATATGTTTTGGCATCAGTTTTGCTGTTAATGTAAGTAAGCAAAAGTCCTTTTTTGACTGTAGAGAGTTTAGCCCTTGAATCTTTTATTATTTTCAGTGGAAAATTATTTTAGCGAACCTGCATTCCATTCCTAATAGCAAGTTATGGACATTACTCATAATGGAGGGCTGTTTGGCAGTGGATGCAGTCAGTTCCCTGCAGGCATCCACAGATGAACAAGATTTTAGACTACCTTTTACTGCAAGAGGAAAGCTTTGTCCATTGGAGCTAATACTGTGGGAAAAATTACATTCCAGTTGCACACGTGTCTGGTCTGTAGATCAATATCTGTCCAGGCTTCCCAGTACTTCTAGCATTCTTGAACTCTTTAAGGCACAGACATGGTTGGGGGTGGAGGGATGTCCTTTTCTGTTTCAAACATTATATAATGAAATCTGAATATGCACTGATAAACTTCAGTACGTTGGTTTTGGTTTAGCCTTTTGAGTTGTGTTTCAAATGAATAGTAATGAGGGTGCACAGCAATGTTAAATATTGCTGTAATTGAAAATCTAATTAGTATTTTGTTGATATTTTTCCTTCACATTTTCAATAACACTTTTTTTACTTTTTTTTTTTGCCATTGTAAGAAGTATTTTGAATTTAAGGTTGGATATTTTTTTTAAAAAGAACATTTGAATTAAATATTTTATCTTAAGTTTTTCCTTTCTAATAGTTTAGTAAAGCAGAAAAAAGACAGAAGGACAGATCCTGAGCTGAGGTAAACTTAATAGCTGTGTTAACTTTAGTGATGGTAGGATACTTTACAATAGTTGAAGATTGACCTTGTCATCTTGTTTTCTACAAGTTAAATACTGAGATCTCTGTTATAGGTGAAGGTTGTGATTTGGGTTAGGTTTCGTTTTGTTTTAAATATTTGCGATCATAGGAAATAACATCCCTCTATTTTAGGTGATGAAGTTGTAATAATTCAAGATAAACTGGAAGGCATTAAAGCAAGATATAAAGACATTACAAAATTGAGTTCTGATGTATACAAGACCTTAGAGCAGGCTCTGCAGCTTGCAGGTCAACTGCACTCAACTCACGAGGAACTCTGCAAATGGCTTGATGAAGTGGAGATGGAGTTACTCTCATATGAAAGTCAAATACCAAAGGGTGAAGAATTAAGCCAAGTACAAGAAAGACAAAAAGTAGGTTTTAGAACCTGTGAATTACTTATTGCTGTATGATGCAGTAGGCTTTGTGTTAACTTATGTTTGGCATGAAGTGGTTTGTGAATAAGAAATTTTGGCATCGCATCATTTGACTAAATGTAACAGTAGTTAAGAATCCAACTCACTTTCCAGAGTCATCTGTTATAATCACTTATGAAATCAGACTGAGGTTTATTTTTAGCACAAGAGAAGCACAACATTTCCTTTTTATTCAAGCAGCTACCTAATCCTGGGAAAACTCTTAAATTATCAAACAAAGTTGTTTTGGTCCTTTAGTTGCGACATGGATAAAATTCTGTAAAGTGTAAAAAGAGTTGGCATTTAAATATATGTATTACTAATCTTGTTTAACAAAATTTATTTCAAAAGAAAATTTGTAGTAAAATCTGGATGGTGCAGATGATGTGGAGAGAGGAAATTAAAAAAATAATCTTTCCACTAAATTTCTTACCTAAAAAGAAGTGAAACAGCAGTGGGAGTTTCTAAATGGGTAAAAACTCATTCCTGAAACATTGTGTGATGCTGTGAAATTTAATCTAGTCATTGCACATTTAGGAAATCACCTGAATTAATTGTATACAACTCATAAAATTACAAAGAGTTCAGACTGCCATACTGACTGGAGAAATATATGTAAGATACATTCTGTAGAAAATTCTCTTCAAGAATCACCCACCTTCCTGTCAAACAGCTTACAATGTCAAAATCCTAATACAACAGAGATGAAAATGAAGTGTGCTAATTTATCCCTTTGGTCTGTGCGGACATTTCAGTTCTTGACTTATGGAGTGGTTGAAAGAATAAAAAAAGCATGTGCAGGCTGTGTGTGTTCAGCTCATATGCTGACATGTTTACTTTAAATGACCTTTTATAGGAGCTGAAAAAAGAAGCAAAGAACAACAAAGGCTTACTGGACACTCTCAATGAAGTTGGCAGTGCCTTCCTGGAGCTGGTGCCATGGAGGGCCAGAGAGGGGCTTGACAGGATGATAACAGAGGACAACGAACGTTACAGATTAGTGAGTGACATGATCTCTCAGAAGGTGGATGAGATTGATGCTGCCATCCTGAGATCCCAGCAGGTACTGAAAACTGTTCTTTTTGCAATAACAGTTTCTGGCCATGTGTACCTGAATAAAAGATGTCATTTAATAATGTTGCCAAATCTTTGTTGTGCTTGATTAGCAAAAGGCCTATTTGAATGAAATGGGACTCTACTGTTAAGATACGAATGCTGGAACTTGGCTAATCTGTACACTGTTACAGTTTTCTGCCTTTTGTTGACACAAACATCAGGCTTGTAGCTGCAATTGCTGTAACTATTCTGTGGCTCTTCAAATGAGAGTTTGCTTAAGTAAGAACTGAATGGACCATGTCTTCTGTAGGTCATGTTTATTATGTTAAGTAAAATATGCTTCAGATCCCCAGCCAGTTTCACTGGATGCCACGCTGGAATCGCAAGGGTTGCCACACCTTTTAGCATCAGCTGGTTGTCCTGCTGCTCTGTACTTTTCACAATTAAAAGGTGGATCATCTTGTTCAGGCTGTAGTAGAGGATTTAAATAACAATTACTATTATTCATATCCACAATGCTTTTCTTCTTGGTGCTCAAAAATTTGAGTTCTTTAATATGTGGAAGTTTCTATACATTCACAGAGCTGTATATATGA
Organism: Pezoporus occidentalis; assembly: GCF_034315485.1. Classification (NCBI taxonomy): domain Eukaryota; kingdom Metazoa; phylum Chordata; class Aves; order Psittaciformes; family Psittacidae; genus Pezoporus; species Pezoporus occidentalis. The sequence goes on from NW_026914829.1 coordinate 1,949,560, forward strand.
GTACACTTTGAGAACTGGCACTCTTAATGTCATCACTAAATGGTCCCATATTTAAGTTTGCTTATAATGCATTGTGGAAACACAATTTGGCAATGTCTGGCTACGGTTCAGGCATAGAAATATTGGTGCAGATTTCTGTTTCTGCTAATAGTTCCTGTAAACAGTTGTAAGAGAACAAGGAGAAGGCATGTGTGATACTTTCAGTTTGCTGAAAGTTGACTGAAGGAGGCTGGCAATAACTCAGGTCTTGTAACTGAGGTTAAAGTAACTTCATATTTCTTTTTAAGAGGTTTGCTATGAATATTATCTTGTCTCATTAATCAAATCCCTAGAAATGAAGGGTAATTTTTTTCAGTGAGTGATAATGTAAGATAGGAGAGTGTATGTTGGCTCTCCTTAAACTTTTCTGAATTCTGTGAGTGTGTTGCATCTCCTAGCACGAGTTCAGCAAATTCAGGTCCAGACATAAAAAGTCCAGAGCTAGCTCCACTAGCTAATGTGGCAAAGGCACATTTGCAGCCCAGACCTGCATATCCCTAACCTCCACTTCAGCCCAACTCATATCACCACAGTGTACTCCTATACACTATATCCTATGATAAATATCAAGAGGCTTAACACACTTCCAGTAAAGGATAAGGTACTTTCCATTTAGCTCAGAGAAAGACAATGCAAAATAAAAAATGCTTTTGGAAAAGTTAGTGCTCTGTAAGCTTATCCTGTGGCAACTTGTTCCAAGTGCCTGTGCTATTAAGAAGTTTTAGGTGGAGGGCAAAGCCACTACGAAGACAAAGGCTCAATGGGAGTAGTGTAGGATTCAGACTAGACATCACCAGGGCAAGGTGAGAAATGCAGCAAGCTATATGAACATGTAAGCATATTGTTTCATATGGAAGCTGTTTATTCAGTGGAAACTGGGAGGCTTAATAGACTAATGCAATGTCCTGGTTTTTAACTACCTGAGCAAAATGCTCCCAGATGCATAGAATTATCTTAGGGATAAATTTGGCTGCATGTTGTAATTTTCATTTCTCAATACTGAAAGCATTGGATGGTGTCTTACCCTAGTAAAGGCATGCTACATAGAATAGGTCATATTCTACTTCTGGCTTACTTGTTGTTCTTCACTATAAAGCAGCCATAAAGAGTACTTTAGAAAGCATTCATGAAGCAAATCACAATGTCATTGTATTTGGAAGTCAATCATTCCTGGTTAGAAGTAAAAGTGCCACAATGAACTATGCTTGGTTAAACTGGGTGGGGATAAAATAAATGATTTTATAGTGACTCAGGTGAAGTTCAGTGCTCATAAATAAGTGTCCTGCATAATGGGAAGAAAACACTTCAAAATTTGGATGCAGAGAGTACCAGTTTTGTGCTTTTTTTTTTTTTTGTGTTGTATTTGAAATTTGAATTTGAAATTGGAAGTCCTATACTCTCAGCAAATGGAATTTAGAATCCTGTCCTTCCTCAGTGCTATGTAACCTAGAAATTCCACTACCATGCCTTGATTTTGTTATTTCCATTAAATATTTGCTCATTATTACTTACATATCCATGGTTATTTGGTATCAGGAAGCCACAGTGCAGTTAATTTGGCAGTTAATTTGTACATCTAACACATTGGGAATCACTTTCTTAATTTCCTTCATCTGGATCATAAATAGGTGGGCTTCTGAAAAGCTTGTCAGTTTCTAAAGCCAGGAATTAACTATCACTGGTGTATGTGCTTTGTGCTGATATTTACAGTCCTGCTTGTTTCAGAAAGTACCTTTCTATTAGGAAGTCACAATATTTAGGACAAAACTTTCTGTTACTTTAAATGAGAAGTGACATACTGTGAAAAAGAATGTGCTCTTTCATGTAACATGGATTATAAGGGCTGAAAAAGACTGACTTGTAAAGAATGAAATCTCAGAACTGCATCTTTTGGTTTTGTGTGACTCATGATTAATCACTAAGATAGGCCTGTTTAGTGCCTAAAGTGAGCTCCAGCTATGTTACAGGAGCAGGGTTGTCATGGTCTGCAGGCACAGACCAACATATTTGAGGGACAAGAGGGACAGACTCTTGTGGACAGAAAGATACTTCTGAGGAAAGCATGGTTATCAACAACACAAGGATCAGGTTCTGACCTAAAGCATCCTGATAGACTGTCACAATAACTCGGAGCCATAATAATATTCAGCTAATTGCAGTGGAGGTCAGAGTTTAAAATAAGTAAAGGAATAAATTAGTTCTTAGTAGTTTCTATAGTTACTGTTTTGTACACCTCATCATCCCATTAATATGTCTCTATGGCTTAAGCTCAAAGCTGCCTCTGCAGAGAACTGCACCATGCGGGTACTAAGATACATGCCCATAAACTTGAGCTGAAGAGAGAATATATGATTTATTTTTTTTTCTTTAATTTGATCTTACTTTCCAGGGGAATTGGATCCCCACAAACTTCAGGATCTCCATCACAAATTAGTAAGAAACAGATCCTTTAAATCCTCACATTACTTTAGTGCTTTGAGTTAATTCCTGAAACACTGATATGTTGATTAATGGTGGTCAAAAGTTAATCTTTTAGGAAAAGGACTGGCTGTACCCAAATGCCCCAAAAAGTTTTTGCATTTAATCCAAGGTCTAGTTTTGGATGAAATCCTGCCTTGTCTGAGTTCAGTGAGGTTTTTCCACTGATTTAGTCAAATTGTGATTTTTTTGCCTTTATCATTTAATACCAAAGCATCTCTTAAGATTAAAAGGATAACATCAAACAACTCTTTCTTAGGATAATTGCAGCACTAGCAGTAATAATAAACATAGAGATGGAAAAGACTTGTGGAAGTAGACTGAAATGAAAACAATGACTCGAGTTAAAATTCTGAAATTATAACCCTTTTTATTTTCTTATGTCTGTTGGAGAGCTGTAGGCTTTGGAAAAAATCTATTTGCTTTGTCATGCTTATGAATTAAGCTGCTGTGTTACAATCCTTCAGAATCATTTTGTGCTTCATATTTCATTTATATAAAAATCTCATATGGAAAGTGAGCTGCTATCTTTCTAACAATTCCAGAGTATGCTTTTTAATCTTCTCTAAATTTTTTGAAACAGTCATTCTAATTTCACATCTATAGAACTGCTGAACTAATTCATGTCTCCCTCATTTAGTTTGATCAAGCAGCTGATGCTGAATTTGCCTGGATTGCAGAAACAGAAAAGAAACTGATGTCTCTGGGTGATATTAGGCTTGAGCAAGACCAGACCATGGCTCAGCTACAAGTTCAAAAGGTAAAAGAAATGCATTTCCAAATGTCACATTAATTATTGGCCGGCACACTCTCCATCTAGAAAATGTACTGGCATGATTTAATTTTCAGTCCATCATAATGCACTTCAAAAATAGTTTTTGCTCAATGTACTCTTTTTTTTTTTTCCCAATTTTTATTCTGTTCCAAGGCTTTTACCATGGAGATTTTGAGGCACAAAGATACTATAGATGAACTTGTTAAATCTGGGGATAAGATTATGAACACATGCACTGAAGAAGAAAAACAGGCCATGAAGGTAAAGTTTCTTAAATTGCAGCTACAGCAGTAGATATGCAGACAACATATAAATAGAAGGATTCCTATAGTGTATGTCTTGAAATACTAATGAAAAACCATTAATTACAGCCACTTCTAGTCTAAGGATTGTAGTACTGGAAGAAATGCTGTTGTGTATCGCTCTTGTTCCTTCAGGATGGTCAGAGATCAAGCACTGTGTACTTGCTTCATTGCCAGACACTAATGTGTAGCCACATTTATCATCTTCATCCATGGTAAATAGTATTTTAGCCAATGGACAATTGAGTGAATAGGTGTTAGTCATCTGGGGTAGCCTGTATGGAATCTGGTGGTTCATCTTCCTAAGTTCTCTTGGGTCAGTGACACTCTGTGTGTATTTCTGTGTTGGATTCAATGGCTATGCACCTCAGTGTGAATCTTTCATTTCTGGTGATTTCAGCGTGGACTTTACTTGCCAAAATTGTTCCATACTGTTGACTAACACAGTCCATGAAAGACATTTTTATGCCTTTATTTATTACACACACAGAGAAAGCCTAATGTTGGGGCTGCATATATATACAGACAGAATTTTCATGTTAGCATTTAAGAATGGGTTAGTTATGGGGTTGGGTTTGTTGTTTTTTTTTTTTGCTGAGTTATGGTAAGGCTGGATATATAGTGTAAATTTAGTCTTTCCAATCACTGCCCTCCTTGAACCACAGCACTAATCGTGCTCTGCTGGAGGATCTCTGAAGAAATCTGATTTGCTCTTGAGTGAATTTCAAATAGATGAGAAGTTCTGTCTATGAAAATGTTGTCATAAGAGACCACAGTATTATGTGAGACTCTATTAAATATTTGTATTTGTCAAAAATACTGTATATATGTGTGTTAGGCTATGTTTTGTCCTTTGGATAATATCTTTATACTTAATTTACATGCAAGACATAACAAATGAAAGGATAGCTTGTTCTGGCAAAAAAAGATTCTTCACGTATTCAATGGCTTGCTTATATGTCTAGTTTTTCCAAGGCTAAGTATTTATGTGCTTTGTCACATATAATATTTCACAAAGATGATAACATGGGCAGTCTTCCACCGGAAAAATGCATAGCTAGTTGATACTTTATTTTATTATCATATGCCCAAATGCAGTAGACTTACAATGTTTAGGCTTTATAATTTTATCATATTATTAATGATAATGTATCCTCATCACTTAAAGTATGCTAACCTGGAAAATAATGCTTTGTGGTTTGTGTTGCGAGTTTGTAAGCTACAAGCACAACATTGCACCCTATTTTCTTGCCAGATTTAAAAACAAAACAAACCCAAACAACAGTTTTTTTGTGTATTGTTCATGATGCCTTGATTCAGAAATGCTAAGCTTCTGCCAAGTGTCACTGAAGATAAGCCTCTTCAGTAAGGAAGTGGGGCTAAGATCTGCAGTCAAATAATTTGCAGCTTGACTGGAAGCCCTATGGATAAAGTGTTATTTGTAAATATCAATATTATTAAATATGTTCTAATTACTTTGAAAATACTCAGCCAAAGTATGATCTCCCACAGTACTGATTCTGTCCATCTTGAACACTGATGCTGATAGAAACATTATCAAAAGTAAAATGTGGTTCACTGTGGTTTGGCTCTATAATTATCAAAGACTGTTTAGAAATGAAGGTTAATAGACATGGAAAAACACACATTGCTATTTTTTGTTAATATTATTATTTTACAGAAAAAAATGGAAAGCCTCTTAAAGAAATATGATAGAGTCTGTCAAATGAACTCTGAGAGAAACCTCCAGCTGGAACGGGCTCAGTCCCTGGTTAACCAGTTCTGGGAGACTTATGAAGAGCTTTGGCCATGGTTAACTGAAACAGAAATGATCATCTCTCAGCTTCCTGCACCAGCCCTTGAATACGAAACTTTAAAGCAACAACAAGAAGAGCATAGGGTAAGCATTTTGCCAATTTTGAAAAACAAAGGGTCAAAAGCCAAGTAGTATTCTGCTTAGAGCTGTGGAGTACTCTGCTAAATGTTTATAACCCAGACAGTTATACTTCTGTTGAAAAATAAATCTTTAAATCAGTAATAGAAAATAAATGCATTTTCAATTGTGCATTTACCACTTCCCAAACTGTGCATGCAAACAAGATTCTCTGTGGAAGGCAGCAAACAATGTATAAGCATAAAAGAGGGTGAAAGGGGGAAAAATTGCCATTGAAGTGAGAACTGAGCACACACAAGTTGATAGTTAAGTAAACATGAAAGTACAAATTAATGTCAGTATTAGAACAATCCAGACCTATAAATAGAAAGAACAGATATGGGATGGTTTACCAAGAAACAAAAGAGGGTAAAACATGACTATCTAAAGAACTAGAGTACCTGCTGTCAGCCTGCTGAAAGTGAAATGTATGTTTGTCTACAGCCTGTGTACAAATATGCGGATCTTGCATACATGTAAAAACCTTGGCTTTTGTTTTGTTGGTAACATTGGAGCTAAATTTAGCTGAGCCAGGAAGATGCATAATTAAAGGGCCAAGAATTGATTGCTTGGGTTCCAGCCAATTCCGTAGTAATTTCTCATGTCAAGTATATATGTTATATAACAATTAAAAGAAATAAATGTTTACCGTAACATCACAAAATAGAGGCATCAGTTTTGTAGACTGGCCACCATATGGACTTTCTTACATGGAGGAATAATCAGCTGGGGTAAAAATTAGTATGTTTCATCTGTGGCTACTAGTATTACCTGGAATGAGGTGTATCTCACTGAGGTTAAAAACCTGCATAGCTGGCACATGCAAAGCCCATATGGCTATTGGAGGTACCTGTCTCTCCATACTAAGCACAGAATAACCAGGATTTTTTTATTTTAGCTGCCTCAGTTAAGTGACTGAGGTTAGATAGGATGAACCCTGTCTTCAATATCTTGTTTACTGTGAGACCACTTAATGAAGATGTGCCACTCTTATGTACTGGTAAATACTGGGTTCACTCATTTGTCTTCCTATTATTTCTGGAATGAACAACCATGTTCTATTAAGGCTGGCTATATAACATGTGCTTTACAAACTATCTTCATTAGTCACCGTAAACCAAATCATGCTTGCTTTACTTACAGGATTGTTCCTCATCTACTTTAATCATTCTGCTTGCATGAGAGGCCCTTCAGATAAGCTTCTATTTTTGCATTTTCCCTGGGCTATGCCATTAGCTGAGATTTGTTTAAGTAGAAGATTAATGTCAGGCAATTTTAACACATGATCTGATCTGAAATACTGGAATCGTTTACCCAATAGTAGATCATGGAGAAGACCAAACCATTTATTGTTCTAGTAAAAGAAAAGGAAAGCTAAAAAAAAAAGTTCTGAATGTGAATTGAAAACAGTTTTTTGTATTCACTTACATTTCTGTTCTGATGTGTTTACTGGTGACTGTCTTTGTTCCAAGTCATGGAATTCATAGATTTGATTCTGTGAGAGTAGCATGCAGTCACTTTGGTTTGAACTGAGTTGTGGTTATGTGTAACATAAGGTTTGGACCCAGAAATGTGCACTGTTGTGGCCTTGTGTAACTTTTTGCGCACAAAAATAGATCACACAAAATTATTTTCTAAAAGCTTTCAACCTGCTTTTAGCTTTCCCTTTTCCTCATGTCTGCTAGTCAACATAATTTTTCCTGTTGCAAGGCATACAAATAGATTCTCAGTAAGTAGCTAGAGTCAGGGGGGTTTGTATTTTCATTGCTGTTTGTCGTCAGGGGACTGTGGAGAATCATGGTCACTGTCATTTTAATCCTCTCAGCATCTCCTCTTCTGGGAAGGAGTGAGTAAGCAAAGCAGTATCAGGATTTCTTTTTAAGGGAAGGACCTTAGTTGAAGAGAAGAGGGTTTATTTACACTGAGACTGGTGTAGTCCCTTTTGTGAGTCTTCATTAATTTAAACAAACTCTTAGCTGGGAGGAGCAGAGCATGTGCCTTTCATATTCCTGCACAAGGGCTTCACAAGAGTTCACAGCACCAAGAAGGACAGTGCCTCACAAGACAGTGGTATTATTCTGAAAAGGGAGGGATGAGCAGAGAAAATAAATAAAAGTGGAGGGAAGGATGGGGCTACTCCTGAAAAAAAGAAAAAGCCCCTTTCCCTTTATCAGATCTATGGGTACAAGTAAACAAAAGCAAAATCCTTAGGCAAGTTGGAAGACACTTTGTGACCTGGCTACTTCCATAAGCTTCTGCACAGTCTTTTTCACAGTTTTGACTTACTTTGCGGGGGAATGATGAGAGGGAGTAGACAGCTGAGATGAGATTTAATTTCCCTACTAATTACTTGTTAAACTTAGGTTAAGTAATAGTTCTGCTGTGAAGACAGAGAGGTCCGGTGGGCAGAGGGGAGACTGCTGAACTAAGTTGAGAGGTCTCTACTGATCAGTCTTCCTTGTCCTTTTGTCATTTTCACTGATTTCTTTGACCCTTCTTTGTGCTAGTTTCCTCTTCTTAAATCAAGGATAATTTGAATTACTAATCTTGCAGTGCCAGTGCCTCTTTCTGTGATGTTCTACAATTAAAGGCTTTGCAGCAAGTGACAGATATCAACATGAAAAGTGGTGGTGTTACACCCATCTTTAATATTGTCACCATTTCTGTCATTATGTGTACTAAATATCATGGAGAATGTCTGTTGCCAGCTTCATATGCGTAGTTAACATCTTATATTTTACCTGTAATCGTATGTCCTATAAGAATGTTGTACAGACCTTTCCAGTGCATCTCTAATTGTGCCGTTTCATGCCTGGATAGCTCTGTGTTGGAATGGGAGCGATCACTGGCAAAACAGTCATTACCTTTATTTGATGTTATTTGTGCTTTACATTAGGATGAAGTGTATTTGTTTGGAATTTCTTGCCAGCTGGATGTGTTAGAAGTGTGGACAGCTGTAATGTGGTGGTGTAAGCATAAGAAACTGATAAGTTGTTTCGTTTGTTACAGCAACTGCGTGAGCTAATTGCTGAGCACAAGCCTCATATAGATAAGATGAACAAAACTGGCCCTCAGTTGCTGGAGCTGAGCCCAGGAGAAGGTTTTTCTATCCAAGAGAAGTATGTGGCAGCTGACACCCTTTACAGTAAAATTAAGGAAGATGTTAAAAAGCGAGCACTGGCACTGGATGAAGCCATCTCTCAGTGTACCCAGGTATCAGTTTAAGTTTAAAGTATAATTGGATTCATTCAGATGGAAAAACACACAGACATTGTCATCCTACATGTATACATCAAGACTAAACCACCATTTTATCTGGATTTTTCAACCTAATGGCCTGTGAATGTTCATATCACTGCCTATGGCACTGATTTGTCTATTTCTCGAGGGCTTAGGATGTTATATATTGGTCAGTATTGCAACTCTGCTGCAGCTGAAAAATTTTGAAGCAAGAAAACCCCACCACATTTGGTCTAGAAACATGGGATTTTGTCTTTACTTCCATTTTCTCTTGCTGGTCTGTTGCTAGCTGATGCTTTGTTTACATATGGATGTCACTGTTGATCAGTTAACTTAAGTGTGGTTATATCTGGAGCTTGGCAGCTTTGCTTATGATCTCTTACCAGTGGAACCAGTGGGTGGTTTAGCAGTAGTAATAGTGATTTTCTTCTTTGCACACGCACAAGAACTTAATGCAACACATGCATGAACTGTTATGTAAAAGTATTGTGAGTGAAGTTAGACCTCACAAAATGTCATCATAAGCATAAAATTCAGATCAAATCCACAAAAGCTGCATATCTTAGGTTCATCACCCTATGCAACGAACTTTGATAGCGTATTAAGTGTCACATTCTAAAGACTTTTAAATATTGAGTTAATTGTCATGAAACCCAAACTGAAATTCTTTTACTCAACCCCAAATTCAGAAAAGAACCCAGTATAACTGTGTACATGAGCCCACTCAAAACCCTGAATAGTTTGTTCTATACTGCTGGGTTTTATAGGAAATTCCAAATTTTTTCTATTCACTGGCAATTAAGTGCTATATTCTGCTTAGATCTAAAATAATAAAGACATAGACCTTAAAGTTCTCATCAAGTCTCATAGGTCATTGCACTTGATGTCATATTTGTAGCCCCTGCAGACTGAGTTTAAGAACCTGAGGCAAAAAATGACATCAGATAACATCCTGCTTTTGAACTGGTTACAGACATTATATAACACCTTCCTTATTCACACCTCGGAAAGATGCCTGATTATTTAGATTCAGTGTTTATCATAAATGCTCAGGCCTCCCCCTATTTGCAGCTGCACATCAGAAAATTGAAGGTATTTATTTAGTATTCAAGTCCCTGCTTTGTATGTGATAGACATTAATGTGTTATACTGGCTAAGTACAGAAAGCAAGAATAAAAATGCATTCTTTAGTAACAACTAGAGTATAATCAGATGTTGAGAAAATACTTAATGAGTTATGCAATACTTTGATGTTAATTTTATTTACCTAAATGTATATGCAGATGCCAAAGCAAAACATTGTAATGCCCAGAATGTAATTTTATATCATCTTTTTTTATTAAGATACATAGATATATATTTTCAGAGCTCTATACTGTGATGACTATGTCAGTGTTTGTCTAGACAGTCCTGGAAGAATAATTATTTAACTCTTCAGGTTTTAAATTATATTAAATTGCATTATATATCAAAGGCAGGACACAACATATGGAGCCAGAATGAGAGGCTGTAACAACTTGCATTTCTTCCTTTTAAGTTCTCAAACACCTTGTCTCATTCATTGAAGTGCGAGTACAGGGAGGCCTACTGAGTGTACTGACAACTTTAAAATGTAATTTATATGTCAGTTGTTATCACTTATGTAAGGTTTTGTTGCCACAATCAGTTTTTCAGAAGTCTTGAATGTGGGACATCTACTTATCTTTCATAGCACACTTTGCATTTTCCTGGCTTGTATGATATTCACACTTCTAACAAAAACAGTGAGTCTATAACATTAGTCACAGAGTCTGATTGAAGTGGGTTGTATGGTGGTAAAAGTAATTACACTTGTATTGCCTATATTCCTTTGAATAGAAAGGATGTGTAGCTATTTGTTCGCATAAGGTAATCTTGTGCTTTTTCTAGCACCTTTCCCAGGTGTAGCCAGGAGTGGGTTTTGTAGATCTTGGAGGATCATCAGATGCACCCACAGTTTATTAATCTCTTTAATTTGAAAGGGGCATGATGGTGAGATATTTTTAGGAATCTTGCTGAATCCAAACCATGTTGTAAAGACTAATGTTGGACCTGTACCAAAGACCATGTACCATGTTAACATAGCTGTCATTGAGCTTCTGGGCTCAGTCAAACATGGGTGAACATAAAATACACACTGGTGTGCCCTTTTAGGTGCAGAAATAATGTACCTTTACTGCACTAACAAGCACCACCTGGACAGTAACAAATGTCTTTTTGAATGACCTTACATATCAGATCTAATCGTGGTTATATGCCAGTATGTTGGTCCTGATATGAAAATGTATGTATTTGATATTAAAGTAAATATCTTTCTAAAAGAATGAAATCAGAAAGCTGTGGCTCTTCAAAATAGGATACAAACTACTGTATGAATTACACAGGACTAAATCCAAGTGGATTCTGACATATTTATAGTACCTTCAGATGGAGTGTCTCAGGACTTAATAGTAAAATTCTTAAATTGGAGAGGAAGTACCATTTGTAAGGTCATTTTTGTAATTTAAATATAAAAAGAGAGGAAGAACCATGAGGAGGGTATTTGTTGCAAGTTACACATATATATGTTGAATAGAGATGTTAAATATGATAATTTTGCTGTTCCTTTTTCCAAGAAAATTTCACATGCCATTTTTCATTTGTTGGATTTTTTTTTCTCTCTAATTTCTCTGCCACTTCTTTCTGTCCTTTGCCACTCTCCCAGTTTCATGACAAGATAGATCCAACTCTTGAGAGTCTGAAACGCATAGTTGAACGTCTGAGGCAGCCACCTTCGATATCAGCAGAGGTTGAGAAGATTAAAGAGCAAATCAGTGAAAATAAGAATGTGTCCGTGGATCTGGAAAAACTTCAGCCAGTGTATGAGACGCTTAAACAGAGAGGGGAGGAAATGATTGCTCGCTCAGAAGGAGCTGATAAGGATATATCTGCTAAAGGTAATAGACTGAGGAAAGTTTCATATAGTGGAAATGCAGCAAGCTGCATTATATAAAAAATCTTAATTTCTGATGACCACTGATCTGTGGATTGTGTTCTGCTGGAGAAGCTGCTAATTTATAAAAGCAAAGCATTTGTTTAAAATAATTCATCATGGATTTGACCTTTATTTTTAAAGGCCATTTTGATTGTTCCCACGTAACATTATAAGGAGCCACGTAAAGGAACAATTTTAGAGTCTAAATTTTCAAATGTACACATATGTTTCTGCTGTAGAACTGTAGAGAGATTTATGGCCCAGAATTGTTTGCCAAGGTAGTAATCTAGTTCCTTTGTTGTTTAGCTGTTCAAGATAAACTAGACCAAATGGTCCTCATTTGGGAAGACATCCAGACCCTGACTGAGGAAAGGGAAGCCAAATTGTTGGATGTAATGGAACTAGCTGAAAAGTTTTGGTGCGATCACATGGCTGTTGTAGCTACTATTAAAGATACTCAGGACTTTATTCGAGAACTGGAGGGACCTGGAGTTGACCCATCTGTAGTCAAGCAACAGCAAGAAGCTGCTGAGGTTAGTAGAAGGTATTTTGTTGACGTGAACTATTTATTTGCAGCATGCAGAGAAAAGACAGAATTACTGTGGAGAAAATTTATGTATACAGAATATACAGAATTACAGGAGAATATTTAATTTGGCTTAGGGACCAAGAAGGATAATTGTATAGAAATTTACTATAATGATATCTCAAGAGTTTATGGTAAATAACATGTATGAGTGCTTAATTGCAGTGAGCATGCAACATGTGCCTGTCATTATATTTACATACCTGCTTATAAACATGTATATAATAAGCATGTCACTAAGACTTTTGAAAGTTACACATGCTTTAGATTCCCTGAGTAATACGTAACATATAAATGAAAGGTGTGCAGATGTATTATGCTCTAAGCCTGTAATTATTTATAGTTAAAGATTTGAAAGTTAAATGATAACCTCTGGAAAAGAAAACACTCTGATTAAACTTCTTGTTTATTTTTTCCATCTCATGTTATAATTTAGACTGATGTCAGTTGGTTTCTCTCTCACACTGCAAAGGGATGCTTATATTTTCAGCATCCAATTGTAAGTCCAGGTGACCTTAAAGAAAACAAAGGTGTAATCCTGCTGTGTTCTATCTTGAAAGCAAACTGTACGTAGATTATTAAATTTAGTGTTGTATGTTCTTCGCTTTGTAGGCTGTTAAAGAAGAAATCGACGGACTGCAGGAAGAGCTAGAAACAGTTGTGAACCTTGGCTCTGAACTTAGAGCTGCTTGTGGAGAGCCTGACAAACCTATTGTCAACAAGAGTATAGATGAGGTATGGGAAATACTGGTGCTTAAATCTGTTATGTTAGGTGCTTCTTCAGCTGAAATTGATATATCCCACCTGCCCCCAACAAAGTCTGAAAATAAAAATTTTGTGGCAAAAGTGAGACACCCCTGAAGCCTTTGATGCAAAGTAAGATTTGCCTTTTGGGTACATGAATCTTGACTCAGATTAGAATGTACAGACAATTTTATTTTATTGATTTATGAGTTAAAATTTTTGTAAAAGAAAGATTTTATTTTTTTTAAATCCTCACTGACTTAAAGTAGATGGCTATTTCTTTGCATAAGTAATGCTAGAATAAATTTCAGCTGATCTGGTTTATGCCAAGCGAGACATCTTTACTGAGACAATCCTGTTTGGGATGATTACAAAATACTTGAATTTCTCTAAGACTCAACATTGTACATTTATTTGAAGTTACCTTTATTATAACGATGTAACTCCAAATTATTTAATAATACTATTTCCCATGTTAACTATAATCCCTATATTTATAAAAATATTCAGTAAGCAGTATTGGAAGTTTACAGAAGTTACTGAAGTTAATCCAGAACCTCTAGTGTATTCTGAGGGAAACTATGCAGTGATGGGGAGAACAAGTGTGTTAATATGGAATGAATATGGACTAGTCATGTTTAGTTTATTTATGTTATCAATCAGTGAATAATTAGTGAATGCACATTATACAGCAGTAAAATTCTTTTGTTCGTTGGAGTATATTGTGCTTACTTGCAGCTGAATTCTGCTTGGGATGCCTTAAACAAAACATGGAAAGAAAGGGTGGATAAGCTTGCTGAAGCTATGCAGGCAGCTGTTCAGTACCAAGATGGACTGCAGGTAAGATGATGTTGTGTACCTAACCCATTCCTGAGTCAACAGGATAACATGGTTGTAATAAAAAATGCCATGTGATTTGGTAAGTGACAAGTGATACATCACTCTGATTATAGTGACCGTTTTCTTCATAAGCAAATTTTTCTCAGGGTTGGTGTGTTTTTTTTTTTGTTTTGGGTTGGTTTTTTTTTTTGCATTAAAGAATAAATCCATTGCATTGTTTTCTTCATGTAGTTCATACATTGCACTGTATTTAAATTCAAGATTAATGTCCTCTTGTTTATTGATAAGAGCAGAGGTTTTTTGAGAATACACATTCATGGTAATCCTGCTCATATTTTCTTGTGATAGTACTTCATATGGTAGGTGAGTTGAAGTTGTGGCACATTTACATGATCTGAAAGAAACAGAATAGTCCGTAGACTCCCTTGCTGCTATTTTATTTCTGTGGAGGACAGTCAGAGGACTTCAGTTTTATTCCACCTTTTAAATAAATCAAATATTTAAGTTTTAATATTTTAAGCAAAAAATATTATTAACATAATGTTGCTGGACCATTATACTAATTCTTCTATTATACCAATTCTCAGTATAATTTATCCTGTCATGATCCTTTAAAAGATTATTTGCTTTTTAAATCTGTAGGTGAGTTTTCCAGCAATTTTTTAAGATACCTTGTACATTGTACATCCTACAATTGACAAAGTTTCAAAAAAACCCCAAACAAAAAACACCACCACCAAGAAAAAAAAAAGCAAAGGGATGGGACTTGATGACCTTCAAAGTTCCGCTCCAACCCAAACTATTCTAAAATTATGTGATCTTTTCCCTCTGTGTGCTGGGTGGGGTTTTTTTTGCATGTTCTTTGTACATTTTGGCTGAGTGGCAAGCCTCTTATCTTTTGTCACTGAGTGGCTAGAAGATTGAAATGTTTGAAAAGTTTCCAAACATGGTCAGATTTTGCAAAACCTGTTTTTTGCTTGGTGGAATGATTGGCTTTCTTGCTTCATTAAATCTTCAAAATCAGTTTCACATGACACTGAGGGCAGTTGCTTTTCTGTTCAGTGCAGCTCAAGCAGCAGAATACTCCTTAATAGTAAGACAGCGTGCCTACTTTACAGTGCACCCTCACTATGTATTTTTCTCCAAGTTCTTCTATGTTCAGACTGCATGGAGGTTGACTTGTAGGGTTACATTAGGAGCACTGACATTGGTTTAAGTGCTTTGTAGTTCCTGTGGCTGTACATCATTCATTCTACAAAGTTTGTGAAAGAACTGTATTTGAGTGCCTTCTTATGCTTATTTCAGTAGACATGAAGAGTATCATGGGCAGATTGTTAGCTGCAGCTGCCTCCTCCTGTTGAGCATGTTTAGGGTAGTTCTGCTTTTTTCGGGGAGCTGTGAAGCAGTAGGCAGCTCTGGCAAGCTGTCCTAAGCTTTCCTCTGTAATGAATTACAGATAACAAGCAGGAGGAAAAGGGGCTAGCAGAGGTGTTTCTTCACTTATGCAATTACCCAGGTTGATAAGCTGTTCTTATTCTGCGAGTATTCTTGAGGTGGTTTTGCATTATATCAGGAGCAAAAGAAGTATCTACAAAGCCTCAGAACTGCGGAGGCTTCGTGTGTTTTTTAAAGTTATAACTGCATTATCCTATGGAGATTCAGTCAAGCCCTTTTATCCTATGGAGATTCACCACGGACCTTTACTATATAGTATGTAATGAATGGGGGTTGTGTTCCATGTTGCTTGCACATCATCACAAAACCACAGAATGGTTTGGGTTGGAAGGGATCTTCATGATCACACAATTCCAACACCTCTGCCATGCGCAGGGACACCTTACACTAGATCAGGTTGCTCGAAGCACTGTCTTTCAAAAGAAGTTTGTAATCGTCATTTGAAGTGTGTTACCACTCAGCTACTGTCTTCTGTTTTCTCCTCAAAGGAATACACAATAGCGTTTGTCTTGTATTTACCTTTCAGGCTATTCGTAAAAATTGCTGGGTTTACTCAAGAAGTAGATTGCCACACAGCATGAATAGTACTGGCAGAATATTTCTGCTAATAGAAACTCAGTCTTGCAGCATGTACGTTCTTGTAACCACTACATGAAATACTTTTGTTAATATTTGATCCATTGTATTATGAAGAAACCTAGGTTTTCTGAAGAGAGCTGTTTTCTTTCAAAGAGTACAGAAGTATTTTTCTCTGGAGTAAAAAAAACCCTGATATTTTACTTAATAAAACTTTTAAACATGGCTATTTCTCTGCTCACACTTGAATTTCATACTGTGATTTTCAGGCAATATTTGACTGGGTAGACATTGCTGGCAGCAAGTTAGCATCCATGTCCCCAGTTGGAACAGATCTAGAGACAGTGAAGCAACAAACTGAGGAGCTTAAGGTATGAACGAGTAACTTATTTCACATATATTTTTATCTGTCTGCATTTTCCTGTGTTATTCAGTATTCTTCTGTATTTTTCAAGAGTCCAAAGTAATTTTCAATATCTAGTGAAAAGAATCTGTATGAAAATTTCAAATAACATGTATTTGCAAACTATTCCTTTACAAATGTGTTTAATTTTAAAATCTCTTCCAAATTTTGTTGAGACCACTTTTTACTTTATGAATATGTTCTGATAGCCCAGAAATACTAGTAACAGCATTCATTCTCTTTTAAAGGCTCTAAGGTTATTGTGTGCAGGGTTGTTTTGCCATGACCTTTATGTTTTCTGATTTCTGCCATGAACAGCTTTCTTGAGGCTCTGAGAGTAAGTCTCCAAAGCTTCATTTCTGCCATTATAGGCTTCTGTCTAAATGCTTACAGAGATCACAACATTCCCAATACATGAGTAAGGCAAAAATAGAAGTTTCAGTCTATATTAGAAACCTGTCTGTATGGATCTGTGACCGAGTGTGCTCCTGACATTGGTAGGCTATTATGCTGTATATAAAAAAAAAAAAAAATAAAAGGGTAGATAATGATCAGGAATGTCCTTGGTTTTGTTGCTCACTGGTACTTCTTTTTTTTTTGGCTATGGGCAGGTTGTTTAATCTGTCTGTATTATGATGTAACTTCAAGTGAACCACAATCTCACATAGTTCAGAAGAGCACACATTTGCTAGTTGTATTCAGACTGCTGCCCAAATTGCACATACAAGAGGGTGTCCTACTAAAGAAAAATTGCTTTCAGCTCTTCTGAAAAATAATTCTGTTTAAAGTATATTATCACAAGCACAAGAGCTAGAACTTACTGAAGATATGTTCTGTTTAAAGACCAGGGAGATCACTAGAGAATACTTTCCTGTTGGGAAAAAATGTCATGCTCAGGTCATAGTTAGCAGTAAGTGCTAGAATAGTAAGACATTGTTGCATATTTTCCGTTATCTGGGACTGTCTGGTTTACCAGACGCATTCTGACCCTGGAAAACAACCCCCCAGATTTATGAAAGTTGGCAGTGATGCATAAATAGTGCAAATATTGCTGTACTATGCTGTATTTAAAAAGATCATTACTTGTGATATATCTATTTGTATTCTTTTTCTATTGCCATAGCAATTTAAGACAGAAGCTTATCAGCAGCAGATTGAAATGGAAAGGCTGAACCATCAGGCAGAACTATTGCTGAAGAAGGTAACAGAGGAGAGTGACAAGCACACTGTTCAAGACCCTCTCTCAGAGCTTAAACTATTGTGGGACAGCCTAGAAGAAAAAATTATAAGCAGACAGGTAAATAAACTTGAACATGGGCGCTTTATTCGTGACTTAGATTTTTGAGAAAAGCTTTTTATTATAGATGATGTTTTTATCAATTTACACAATTATTACTTTTTGCTTGGAAATTACAGAACTATATGTAATAGAATTTGAATTTTGCAATTTATTGAGTTGGTTTTATGGTTTTTAAACCCTTAGCAGTAATTTTGTTACTTCCTCTGTCAGCAATGCCATGTCAAATCATTATTATTCTATTTTGGTTATTTGGTGACATCTTAAGTAGCAGTTGAAAACATGCTTATATGTGTAGAAGTAATATTAGCAGCTGAACTGAGCACTTTGGAAAAAAAATAACAAACCAACAACTTAGTATTAAACTGTTTCAGTGCTCTTTCCTTAAATTACAGAAACGAAAGAGAGATTTAAAGATGCAGTGCTTTGAAGTGTATGATTTTTAATAAACAGAATCATTTCACAACAAAGAAAAGGTTTTTAAAAGATTATGCACCAGATTGCATTTATATTGGAATTATGTTTTCAGCAATGAAAAACTACTGTCATATCTCTGACAAGAGAACCTTCAAACTTAACTTGGCTCTGGTTACATGGGTTCTATGAACGTCAGGAATTTAAGCCTGGAATGTAAGCTTTACAGGGGAATTGCTAACTCAGCTCTAACTGTAAAGCAGTTGCTTGGTTTGGGTAACTGTTTCTCCCAGGTTTTATGCTATCATATGCATGTACTCTGCTCTGGATTACAGTGACTAATGGTAATATAAGCCAATTCAATAGCATTGTGAAACCATTTTATTGTTAATTTTATTTTTACTGTAGCACAAGCTGGAAGGTGCCTTGTTAGCCTTGGGGCAGTTCCAGCATGCCCTGGATGAGTTACTGACATGGCTGACACATACAGAAGACTTGCTGAATGAACAGAAACCTGTGGGTGGAGACCCCAAGGCCATTGAAATTGAACTTGCCAAACATCATGTATGTAATTATAATGAATATTAACTGAAATGTTCTTTTGATATTTATCTTAATGGTGAGTCTTGTAGTAAAATTTAACACTTGATAAACAATTCTCTAATAGAGATTTTCAAGATGCAGATTATAGCTAAAGCGCAGGCTTGGAATAACTGAAATCTTTCCTCTTACTCCTCCGTATTCTTTCATTCCTTGCATATGCCATGCAAGTGACATAGGTTTTAGCCAAAGAAAGAGCAGCTCACCCTAGTCTCTGCATTAATTAATTCATCTTCATCTGACCCAGAGAACTCAAAAGTTATTGAAGCTACTACTCTCGCTGAATCAATAAACAACTTAATCAAGTTCTGTTAAAGCCAGGTCTCACAAAATGCACGTGACTGTTTCACATCCTTTTTTCTTTGTTCTTTCTAAGAAAATAGAGATCTGTTGTTCTCAATTTTGGAAAATTGTATCTCAATTGAATCCAACTTAACATGACGAACAGTACTTCCAAAGTCCTGGCAAACTTTATTGTGACTTTGGAGCCCACAGAAGAATGCTTCTATTGTGCCTTTATTTTGAAGAATATCTCCCGAGAGCAAGAGAATTTCACTACCTCTATGTGACTCTGTGCTGTTCATGACAATGTATTCTTTCTAGGACTGAAGGTTTCAATGTCATCTCATTAATACTCTCCTTTCTTTTAAATCTGCCATGTGATATTTGGCCTGTATATGATGTGAAGAGTATTCAGAATCCATTGTGGATTTAGAGAGAATGATTAAAATTGATAATACACAGATAATTAAGGTATTTTCATTGTGCATTTTAATGGCAGCTTCTGAAGCCCTTTGTGTGATCAGCTGGAATTTGAGCCCAGTGTGATACCTACGTGCTCTATATGACTAATGTTAGAAACAGGACCCTAAAAAAAAAAAAAAGTTACAGGCCTAGATTCTGCTCTATGAACCTTTTATATTCTTATTCAATGGAAGTGTCTTACTACTGAAGAAGCATCCAAGTGTCATTTATGTCTGTGCTGAAGGAGTTCAGCAAACACGTGAACTAATCTGCTTCCTTTTCATAAAACAGAGTTTATAGGTTAAAAAGTTCACACAGAAGTGCATCCTGCTATGGTAGGCTGTAAAAACATCCATTTCTTGAATAACTTGGGAAAGAATAGACCTTGTTCTTAGTGCACCTCAGCAGGAAGGAAGGGGTAAAATGAATCTGTTTCTCTGAATATCCCTTTTTTTTTTACCTGTTCAGAAAATAACAAGTATCTTCCAGTGCCTTACGTAGAAGAATTAAAGCAAATATGATGTGAATTTTGTATACATAGGCTATTTGTGACTTCATGTTTCATCAATTTCTCTGTATAGTTTATTCTAAAGTTCCTTTGTGTTTAGCTTTGTATTTTATTCTCTATGCCAGCATTTTGTGGGAGGTAAGTTTGAACCTGTCCCATGGAAGACAACAGTCATAAACTTGAGTTTCTTGGATGGAGTTTACCATTCTCTTCCCAAACATTTTGCATATTCTCTTTTTTTTTTTTTTGTCACAGTATGGCATGGTAGGCACATAGTATTCTTGTCCCTCTTTCTCTAATTTTCTCTTTTCAAACAAGTAGTTGGCACTGCTATATGTAACTTTTTTACACCTTACCCTCAAAACCAAAGAAAAATCCTATTCAATAAAAGTATATAGCAAATTAAGGAAAGTGAAGAAATAATTCTTCACTAGCAGTACTAAAAACTTTTCATTATTTCAGAAATATATATTATTAGAATATATTCTTTTATAATATATAGTTTTTGCCAAGATCTAAAAATAAAATGTAGTATTGCAGAAAGGTCTGTTGCGGCTTTTGATTGAAGAGACCTTAGTTATTAGCTTTAATTTCCTAATAACCTGTGCTGATGTTAAACTGTTGTCTTGTCACTGGATAAAGACTAGCTCAGTCACTGTGGTTGCTTTCATTCAATAATTTATCAACATGGCCAGTCTTACATGCTCTGTTACAATCGTAGGTACTACAAAATGATGTTTTAGCTCATCAGTCTACAGTGGAAGCAGTTAAGAAAGCAGGAAATGACTTGATAGAATCAAGTGCTGTTGAAGAAGCAAGTAATTTACGGAGAAAGCTGGAACTTCTGAATCAGCGCTGGCAAAACTTGTTGGAAAAAACAGAACAAAGGAAACAGCAGCTGGACAGTGCCTTGATCCAGGTGAAAAGGAAATGATCAAATAAAGAGATAAGTCAGGAAAAGTGTCTTTTTACATGAAATACAGAGATAAATGTATTAGAAGTTGGCCTAAATCAAAACCATAATGCAGACCCTCCTGAATTTGGAGAAAGTTTCAATGCAGCTGTATCTTCCCCACAGCTTATATTGCTGAATCAAGATTTCAGCTTTTGGCCTACATATTTTTAAAGGGTGAAATTCCTGTATAGGTATGTTATTCAGGGAAAAGATTGATCTCAGAGTTGTTCATTTCGCCTGCTTTCAAGATTTCCATGGGGTTTGTTTTTGTTTTTATCTATTAGATTGGATTGAGTTAGTTTAAATTTTGGGTTGTCTTTTTCTTTAGGTTTTGGTTTATTTTGTTTCTTTTTGTTTGGTGGGTTTTGTTTTTTTTTTTGTTTTCTTTGGTTTATTTAATTTCCTTTGATTATTGCAAATATCTGGTTAAATCTGTTGCCAGTATACTTCTGCACCTGAGCTGGTATTAGAATGGAGAACATTTAAGTAAGGTCTAAAATGATAAGTAAGGTCTAAAATGGTGTGGTGTAATTTAGGCCCAAGGTTTCCATGGTGAAGTTGAAGATATGCAGCAATGGCTGACAGACACAGAACGTCAGCTGTTGGCATCAAAACCTGTTGGAGGTTTACCAGAAACAGCAAGAGAGCAGCTTAATACCCATATGGTAAGTATCAGTATTAGAATGTTTTGCAAATTGCATTTCAGGACTAACTATCTTTCAAGAGTGTTTATGATAAATACAGAGCATGTTCTATATATCACAATGTCTGTACAATAACCTAAAAATTTTAATAGCCTTCAAAACAACACTGTTATTTTCAGTGTAGGAAAAGTAGCTGCTTGGGAGATGCCCAAAGCTGAGCCATTAATAGTGTGGAGACAGAAAAAAAAGAATTTTTCCATCTTTATTCTTAGAAAGAAAAACAGAAATGTTTATAAATTTTTCAGTAATTCTTATTCTTTTCCTTCTGTCCTCATAACTACATTTATACTTTTCTAAGGTATGAAGATGAATCTAAAAGTGGTTCACATTCATTGGGCTTTGAATTAAGAGACTCGATCCTTTATTCTCAGTCTAACCAAAGCTGACATTAAAGTCATCATTAGCAAAATGTAATAAGGACTCATATAAACACTCGGCTTTAGAAATGGCAAGTTGATCAAGATGCCTGTGTTATTCCCTTCCTGCCCTTCCTTTCTCTTTAAGAAACATTCTATGGAGTTCTCTGCCATACAGAACCATAGGGCTTAAAAAAAGACACTTAAACTTGATATCTTACCTCAGAGGAAGGTGTTTTATAGTGTTCCATTCATGTAAGATCATGCTGTGCTGTTAGGCCAGGATGTAAACTCAAACCAAGTGATCTAAACTCCTGACCTCCTGGCTCAGATATAACAAGTGATATTTACTGAACTGTCCTTGAACTCGAATACGCCTGACACCATTTCCATTAGAATGCTGCATTGTCAAAGCTTTAAAAATCAGATTTATTTTGGAACGATGCTGAAAATCCTTGCCCACTAATGTAGGGCACTCGTTTTCTCTTCTGTTTTGTTTTTTTTTTTTCCTCCAAAATTTACCAATAACTATTTTTGAGAAGGAAATTAATTTAAAGTTTTAAAATCAGTTATGATAGGAAATGACACCACAGAAATAACCTTGAACTTTTGAACCCCTCCAGTCCTTCTCATTTTGTCTTTTTTATCCTGGACTAAAAGTCAGATTAAGGCAAAAAAAATTGCCTGGAAAATGTCAGGGTTTTCTTTGGTACATTCTTCTAATACATAGATTTTCTATACTTATTCTTACAGATAGATTAGTTAAGGAATCTTTAAACTGAATGTAGTGTTATAGTTGGAACAAATATAAAATGTGTGCCAGTAATATGTACTTCATGTGTACAATCATTTCCTAACTGTACATGTACATTTCAAAGATTGTTACTATTATATAACTGCAGGCATGAAATTCCTATCCTTTAATATATATAACCCTTAAAAAATACGGCTTGATTTCAGTATTTCAGTTACTTAAAGCCCAGTGCATCTGTGCAAATTCTCTCTCCCCCTCTCCCTTTCCCTCTCTGTTTTTTGTTTTGTGGCAACTGAAATGTTGAAGCCACTTGTCATCTTGAGTGCTACTTACCATGAGTTCCACATTTAAACTTGCTCCTAAGTGATATAAACCATGTTAATTTGTGACATGAAACTGAAGAAGAAAGTTTTGCACTGTAATTTGAAATATGTTTATTTTGAGTGAGATTTGATTCTCACTGGAAATAATGTTATGAGCCATCTTCTTGAGTTATAAAGTCTGTTTCTTCAGATAAGAATAAAAGAGCACTCAACCATAATCAGTTCACAAATGGAGTTGGGATTGAGCAGCATTTCTAGCTAAGGCAACTCCAGGAAAACAAAAGATATGAGGAGACATTACAGGACACCAGCAGGAAAGGGGCTTAAAAAGAGAGTACTTTGGCTCTTAGTGCTGATGTTCTAAGCTCTTATAACAATTTTTTTTAGTTCCTCCTTTAAAAAGAACTTTGTTTCTGCCCTGTTAAGAGTGTGACTGTACTGCAGATATAATCACTGTGATGAGCCCCTGTCTTAGGCTGAGTCCAGACACAGTGTTTGGGGCCAGTCCTGCCGCACACTCCTTGCTATGTCTGACCTGTGCTGTGCTCCTTATGTTTACTTTTGAGGGGTTCTTGTGCTGCAGTAAAATAAGATGCTCTGGGGAGTTATGGAAACCAGAAATTCTGTAGGGAGTTTGGGAGGAAGCAGGCTAGATGACACCACTGTTCATAGTCCTCAGAAAGAAAGCAAAAGGCTGTTAAAATCTCAGCTCATAGCTGAACCTGCTTCCTGCTTTGTTTTGCCCTTCTCTGTGATCAGGTACAACCCTATGTACAGCTCTCTCTTAACCTAAAGAAAATGTTGGGTTTGGGCTCTTGTCCTGGGAATCAGAGGAAAAAGCTTTTTCCTCCTATTTGCAAGCCACTTACTGCTCATCCTCTGGAAGGTGTTCCTCATTTTGGAGTCTGCAGCAGCTTCATTACCACATTTAGTATGGTCTGTTACAAATATTGAACATAGCCTTCTGAATCATAGGAATGCAGTACACCTCATTTTTTACATGGTTAAAAAAGAGTCATTAGTAGAATAGTTAGCAAGTAAAACAGTTGTTACCATTATTCTTTGTATGTGTAAAATGTCTTCAGTGCCCCTCCCTGGTGAATGAAGGTAGGAAACAAAAGAGACAATGTACAATAAAGCAGCCCCCCCAGGTTGTCCCACCCACTTTTGAAGGTGTATTGAATAGGTCTGGGCTTTCAGTGCACTATATAATGGAGATGCTTTTTGTGTTTCAGATGGACTTTAAACCAACCAAGTTGTAGTAAATCTTGTGCAATAAGCGCATAGTACTTTCTTTGCCAAGCTTTGGATCTCAGAGAAAACATCTGACAGAAAATACAAGTTCTCATTTCCTGAAGAAACGAGCCCTTTCTTTGCTCATTTGGCTTTTTATGAATTACATATATTTCCTTTATTAGTCTTAATAATATGCCCGAAATGTTGAGGGAGGAATAAATGTTATACTAGCATTTGTAAAGAGTATTGAGTTTCTACCTGACTTACCTTTTGGTGCTTGCTTTATTTAGGAACTTTGTGCTGCCTTTGAAGCCAAAGAAGAGACATATAAGTGTCTAATGCAGAAAGGCCAGCAGATGCTCGCAAGATGCCCAGAGTCTGCTGAAACAAACGTTGAGCAGGACATAAATAACTTAAAAGAAAAATGGGAATCAGTACAAACAAAGCTCAGTGAAAGAAAAGTATGTGTTTTTACAAAAAAAATTGAAGTGTAAATCATGTATGTAAGAATGTTATGTTCAGTGTGTTATGCATACATACTTGCTTGATCTTTAAGCTTAAATTCAGTTGTAGAGACTGTTATGCAAAATGCAGTGGTATATTTAGAGAGTGCTGGGGAAAAATGGGACTGAGGAAGATGATTATCTATAATTTGAGGGGAGGATGTTTGAGAATGGCACAAGTCTGTTCCATATGTTCTGTAGAAATATGTTAAACGGTACTGATAATGCTCAGGGCTTTTCTGGTTTTTATTACAGTAATCGTAGACAGGAGAAAGTGAATAAAATTATTTGATCATTCAGATTTCTCTCCTTCTCAGTACAGAATTGCCGCATTAATTTACCTAGCTTTTATCCATTTGTTTTTTCTTAAATTCCCCAAATGCTTGGCCTTTTGCCATGTACTTCGAGTGACTGCCTTCTGTTCTAACATAGATCAATGGTATGATTTCACCGATATGCAACACACGTTTTTTTATTATTCATTTCATTTTGCTTTCATTCCTTCACGAACTATAGTCCATTTGTTCTACCTCAATCAAACAATGAAGAATATCAATAATTACAAACAGGGTTACTCTCTGTACAGTCCTGATTTTAATACAGTCTTATTTTAATGTAAGAATGCCGGTGTCTCTTAAGGTAACTGTATAATGTAAGAACATCAAACTAATTAACACCCAATATGAGCACCTTCTTGCAGGAAGCTGTAAGGTTATAGCGCTCAGCTATGCCAGCAGTGCAGTTGTTTGAAAATCACTGACTGCTGTCTCATGATCAATAGAAATTCTGTATTCAAAATTCAGGCAACCTAAATGGCAGTTGGACTTCATTAGAAAGAAGTGGTGTAGGCAAACTTGTTCTTTGTTCTACTGGTTTTGGTTTGAAATTGGTAAATCTGTATGTCCTGTTAAGATTAAGTAGTAGAAGATGTAATATTCTAATGTGGAAAATTTTATCTTGATACTAGGTGCTGTATTTTCTGTTCATCTATCATGCATAATTTTGCTGTTATTCTTTTATCTCTCTCCTTTAATATGCTCAAATGTAGGCTGTTAGTTTAGAACTCGGAAACTTTGAGTTGGAAAAATGTTTTAAAATGCTAAACTAAAATGGTTTACTCCAAAATGCGGAACTAAAATGGTTTACTTTGCTGAAGCTCTGCACAATATCAACTGCTATTAAAGTATGATCTATCTTTACAGACCAAACTGGAAGAAGCCCTCAGTTTAGCAATGGAGTTCCACAACTCACTTCAAGATTTCATCAATTGGCTTACTCAGGCTGAGCAAACTCTAACTGCAGCTTCTCGGCCAAGTCTTATCTTGGACACTGTCCTGTTTCAAATTGATGAGCACAAGGTATGTAAAGAAACAGATTTGTAATATTTTTCTCCCACTTTGTGTAGATACTTCAGCAATGTCCAAATGAACCCTGTAATACCGGCACTCGAAGAAACATTTGTTTAGAATTGGATTTTGTAGTCTTTGTTGCTATGTCATACTTTTATCAGACTGTTTTTTTTCACTGTTTACCCAGTGCTTGAGCAACATAATATTGAGAGTAATTTCCTCCCTTTTTTCCAAGGTTTTTGCCACAGAAGTGAATTCTCATCGAGATCAGATCATAGAGCTGGACAAAACTGGAACCCACTTGAAATATTTCAGCCAGAAACAGGATGTTGTCCTTATTAAGAATCTGCTGATTAGTGTACAGAGTCGATGGGAAAAAGTAGTTCAACGCTTAGTTGAAAGGGGAAGAGCTTTGGATGATGCAAGGAAAAGAGCCAAACAGGTAATTGGACAACAGCTGTTGTACACTTCTTTGAACTTAGCTGTAATTACATCCAGACTTGAAGAATATGGTGCGTTAAAGCACTTTCAAGTAAGTCTTGAGTTTAGTGTAACAGACAGTGTTGAGTTAGTGGAGCAATTTCTGTGATTCAATCATAGAGCACTTCATTTGGGAGGCGAAAGTGACATTTTCAACCCAGGCGGTGACTTCTGTCTGCAGTACAGTATAGTCTGAAAGAAGAAAGTTACATTATGGCTTCCAGATGTATATTAATGCCATCTATTCTCAAAAAGAAGTTTCACAATCAACCCCTTATATTTTAAAGACTGTGGTGAACCCCTTTTAAGTAATCTGTGGGAGTATCCCTTAATGTTTTCTTTTTGGGTTTGTCCTGTGCTCCAATTGATGCTCATCACTTCCTCAATCTCCTATGTTAGTTACTAGACCAATATTTTCTGTGTGGTAAGATATCTCCATTTATTTTCTTAAAAATCTAGAAAGTTGTTGGGGTTTGGGCGGGTTTCTTTTTTGTTTTTCATTTTCATACTGTTTTCCTCACCAGGGAACATCCATTTTTTTTGCTAGATTCAAGTTCCCCTCACTGAGGAACGAAAATTTTAAGATGCAGGATGTGTGAGAGGAGTATAATTTGTTTAACTATCAATAGGAAGTTCTAGCTTCTTTTTGTTCAAGTGAACATGACTATTCAAGATTTGGTAGTGTTCACAGCCAAACCACATAGCCATGTTTACTGCTACCACCACTCAGCTCATAGGGTAAGAACTACTCTGAGCAATAAATTAGCCCGTAAACCAATCAAATGATATTTGTTTTCCAGCAGTTTCTCTTGTGGATTCGCACACACAGCAGTTCTGCAATGAGATGGATTTCATCTCTATATTCATTTACAGAGCTGAATACAATAAGTTGCTAATTTAGGATGACACCTATCTCTGCAGAGCAGGGAAGGAGTACTGAAGGATACAGATGTCAAGGCCTGAGCCACAGTCCTTAAACAACAGGGTCCAGGAGCCTTGAAAGATTTCTGAACTAGTTTCTGTGCTTTCATCTGTAGGCATCCTAGGCAAGAAGAATCTTCAAAAGAGACAGAGAGAGAGAAACAACCAGCTTAGAAAAATTGAATCCCAGAGGGATGCCACTTTGTGAAAGCTGGCTGAATCTTTAGTCTTTCCCTGTTTCCTTCCCTGAAGCACTCTTTTTCTTTAGACAGGAAGGAAGATCAAGAATATGTTCCTTGCCCGTCAAGATAGCATTTGATATAATGAGAGCATTTATGTGTGTCCCAGGGAAAATCTTGGGCATTCATCCAGACAGGAGTTTTCCCTAGTGTTTTACTACTATTATGGGACATGCCGATATGTTGTCCCATGTAGGCAATAGCTAATCCCCATTCTTGTTGTATTTACAATTCATTACTAAGAATATAGGAAGCTAAATAAGCAAAGCATCAACAGAAGTTACCACTATGTTTCTGAAAGATACATACTGTGTATGTAGGTCATGTACTTTAAAGGTTGCTAATTCACCTGGGAGAAGGGAGGCTAAGTCCAGTGGGCATGTGGTTGGGCTAGTCCTGTTTGAGAGACCAGGGAGAAAAAGTACACCAAATCTTTCCAAAGTCTGCCAAATACTTGGTTGGCCTGTAGAGAACTGGTTGGGATTTAATGTTTTCAGGCTATTTTATGAACCAGTGAATTTTAAATTCCATGCAAATCTCACTTCCCTGCAGTTCCATGAAGCCTGGCACAAACTTATGGAGTGGCTGGAAGAGTCAGAGAAATCTTTGGACTCGGATCTTGAAATTGCAAATGACCCTGACAAAATAAAGATGCAGCTCGCACAGCATAAGGTGAGTTGTGAGTGATGACATGCAAAGTGCGCAGTGAGGTGGAGGTAAGCCTGTCAGCCTTGTGTTGTTCAGTCAGCAAACGAAGTAGATTTGTGACCTCATTACAGTGGAGTGCTTATTCGCATCAAATTAAGTGGTGGTGTGTTACTGGTGGGGAGTGAAAAAAAACTTTTCACAGTACTTGGTCTGCGGCAGAATAATAATAAAGGACCATGGAAATTTTGGAATCTCTGAAGAGGTTTTATTGCAGGGTTTTTTTTTCAGTCCTTAAACCAGAAATTTACTGGTTTTCATCTAGAAAATACAGTGACACCATTAGTAGCAAAGCTAGTTTTTCTTCATGGGATTCAAAATTCCAGGAACAGCTTTCCACAAACCCAGCTACTGTAGATGAAAATGTAAAAATCCCCCTGATTGACTTGGCTGTGCAAACAAATAATGTAACTGCTCTTTAGTTTCATCAGAAACAGAGCAAAAGGAAAGACCTGAGAAGTCTTTACTTCATTTTTACTTTTGAAAAGAGCCTAGGATAATATATTACTGAGGATCAAGTAGGTAAGTGGTAGACTCCTCAGAGACAGACTGTCTCAAGATTTATCTTGGAGTAGTTTCATTAGAGACAGAATACTGAGAGATCATTAATTTTTCTGCATTTTGGAATGTATTTTCTTCTACTTTTCTTGTGAGTTTTACTGTTCTCCATTTAATATTTTTTCATTATGCACAATATTCCCAATGGTTTGCATATCTAATTTTCTCCTTCTCAGTGTAGCTTCTGATGATTGCTTTTACCTCCAACAAGTTTTGCCATGTTCATTAACAATTGGTTACTGCATCAGACTGCTTTATATTTTTATCATCACTCAGTTTACATTATGACATAAGTATTATTTATGAACCGGGAAAGCATTCTCCTTTAAAATGGCTAAAGTTGGCTGTGGGTCAAGCAAAAAATAGTTTTACCTATGTTTGCTGTTAAAGCTTCTAGAGCAAACCTACATTAACATTCTGTTATGCAAATGCTTCAATTTCAGTTTGTTATGGGGTTGCTGTTGTTGCCGGAATTTGAAGTCAGCAGTGAGAATTGAGGAAAAAACCTTGCTGTTAAGATAGTCTTTCTTGTCTTCTCTGACTATATTAGTCTTTTAATCATTTCACTCCTGTCTTTTAAGCTCAAACTCCTCATAAGTACAGTCAACACACTGTGACTTTGCTTTGAGGTCTTTTTAGGACTTTGCCTGCATTCTTCTTCCCCCTTCTGAAACATTAAATGTGATGATCCCACTTGTTCTTTATACCTACAGCAGTATGTTTTGTGAACTCCCCCTTCCTCACATGGATTGGCAGACTCATTGCTTCTCTCAGTGATATCTTTTCTCCAGCTTCTTTTCCTATAAAATGCTGCAAAGAATAGCTACTTGAGTTGCTTGAATCTCATTAGGGATTGGGATGGGACAGTAGGATTGAAACTGGCAGTTTGGAGGAGAAAGATGAATGTGTGTGAGAGAAAGAATACTGTGAACTTTGTGTCTTTAAACTTCAAACAGTTCACCCCCTCAAGGAATCAACTCGATTGTTTTTTAATGAGCTGGCAAAACTCTAAACACTGTAATGTCCTTCCTTGTATTTTGAGTCTTTTCCTTCTACTCCCGCATACACCCTCTGTATCTGTCTTTGTCTTTCTGTCCAGCCTTGACGGTTTCCTTGCTTCATTTAGTGAACGATTTTGCTATCTGAACTCAATGTGTGCTGTAAGCAATAATTTGGACTCACTCTTTGCCAGTTGTTACTGCCAAAGCAACAAAAAAAGTCCCTGAAAGAGAAAAGCCAAGATAATATATTTTCTCTCTTGCTTATATCTAGTGTCTTCCCAGGGACTTTCGGGGGTTATTCATAGTCTGTTTATCAGCAATTTTTTCTCATTTTTAGAAATCAGGAATGGAAAAACCCATACTAGGTCATCCAATCCTTTCCTGTGCTAATGCTCAGTGTTTCTTACAGTACATTTATAGGAACCTGGCTAATTTTATCTGTATGTTCTATCTTCCTTAAAGGAAAGGAAGATAGATGAACAGTCTCAGTAATTAGCTTACCTATCTGCTCTGGGCAGCTTAAATCAAAATCTACTCCCAGTTACAGAGTTTCATCTCTCGGAAACAAACAAGGGGAATTAGAGATGTGTGCATGTCTACATGGGTATGATATAATAGGCATCACAGAAACATGGTGGGATGGCTCCTATGACTGGAGTGTTGGAATGGAAGGTTACGGGCTCTTTAGGAAAGACAGGCCTGGCAGGCGGGGAGGGGGAGTTGCCCTTTATGTTAGGGATAGGCTGGAGAGTATGGAACTCTGTCTGGGGACAGGTGAGCAGTCCACAGAGAGTTTGTGGGTCAGGGTTAAAGGGAAAACGGTGATGGGAGACATTACTGTGGGGATCTGTTACAGACCGCCTGATCAAGGAGAACCTGCGGATGAAGCACTCTATAGACAGATAGGTAAAGCCTCATGCTCGCAGGCCCTTGTTCTCATGGGGGACTTCAACCACCCTGACATCTGTTGGAAGGACGGTACAGCCTGGCACAAGCAATCCAAGAGGTTCCTCGATTGTGTGGAAGACAACTTCCTTCTGCAAGTAATAGAGGAGCCGACAAGGAGAGGTGCCATGCTTGACCTCGTGCTCACCAACAGGGAAGGGCTCGCTGGAAATGTGACTCTCCAGGGCAGCCTTGGATGCAGCGATCACGAGATGCTCGAATTTGAGATGCTCAGGACAGTGAGAAGAGCGTGCAGCAAGCTCACTGCCCTGGACTTCAAAAGAGCAGACTTTGGCCTCTTCAGGAGCCTGCTTAGTAAGGTTCCATGGGATACAGCCCTTGAAGGCAGAGGGGCCCAAGACTGTGGGTTGATATTCAAGGATGACCTGCTACAAGCTCAGGAGTGTTGCATCCCAAACAGAAGGAAGTGCAGCAGGAGGGCCAGGAGACCTCCTTGGATGGATAAGGAGCTCCTGAGGAAAATGCAATTGAAAAAAGAGGCTTATAATAAGTGGAAGCAAGGACAGGCAGCCTGGGAAGAGTACAGGGATGTTGTCCGGGAAGCTAGGGACCAGGTTAGGAAAGATAAGGCCCAGTTAGAATTAAACATGGCTAGAGGTATTAAAGATAACAGGAAGGGATTCTACAAGTACATAGCAAATAAAAAACAGACTAGGGAGAATGTAGGCCCCCTCAGGAAGCTCTCGGGAGAACTGGCTACACAGGATTTGGAGAAGGCTGAGGTTCTGAATGACTTCTTTGCCTTGGTCTTCACTGGCAAAGGCTCTGACTGCACCACCCAAGCCTTAGAAGGCAGACGCAGGGACTGTGAGAATGAAGACCTTGTGCCCACTGTAGGGGAGGAACTGGTTCGAGACCATCTTAAAAATCTGAACGTGCGCAAGTCCATGGGTCCTGATGAAATCCATCCATGGGTCCTGAAGGAGCTGGCAAATGAAGTTGTGAAGCTGCTGTCCATCATATTTGAGAAATCATGGCAGTCAGGTGAAGTTCCCGATGACTGGAAAAAGGGAAATATAACCCCCATTTTCAAGAAGGGGAAAATGGATGACCCTGGGAATTACAGACCAGTCAGTCTCACCTCTGTGCCTGGCAAAATCTTGGAGCAGATTCCCCTGGATGGCATGCTAAGGCGCATGAAAATCAACAAGGTGCTTGGTGACAGCCAGCATGGCTTCACTAAGGGGAAATCCTGCCTGACCAATTTGGTGGCCTTCTGTGATGGGGCTACAGAACTGATGGACAGGGATAGAGCAGTTGATGTCATCTACCTGGACTTGTGCAAAGCGTTCAGCACTGTCCCACATGACATCCTTGTCTCTAAATTGGAGCAACATCAATTTGATGGATGGACCACTCGGTGGATAAAGAACTGGCTGGATGGCCGCACGCAAAGATTTGTGGTCAATGGCTCAATGTCCAGCTGGAGACCAGTAACGATTGTTGTCCTTCAGGGATCGGTGTTGGGACTGGTCTTGTTCAACATCTTTGTCGCTGACATGGACAGTGGGATTGAGTGCACCCTCAGCAAGTTTGCTGATGACACCAAGCTGTGTGGTTTGGTTGATACGCTGGAGGGAAGGAATGCCATCCAGAGGGACCTCAGCACACTTGTGAGGTGGGCTGATGCCGACCTCATGACGTTTAACCATGACAAGTGCAAGGTCCTACACCTGGGTTGGAGCAATCCCAGGCACAGCTACAGGTTGGGCAGAGAAGAGATTCAGAGCAGCCCTGTGGAGAAGGACTTGGGGATGTTGCTTGATGAGAAAATGAACATGAGCCAGTTTCAGTGTGCGCTCGCAGCCCAGAAAGCCAACCGTATCCTGGGCTGCATCAAAAGGAGCGTGACCAGCAGGTCGAAGGAGGTGATCCTGCCCCTCTACTCTGCTCTTGTGAGACCTCACCTGGAGTATTGTGTGCAGTTCTGGTGTCCTCAACATAAAAAGGACATGGAACTGTTGGAACAAGTCCAGAGGAGGGCCATGAGGATGATCAGGGAACTGGAGCACCTCCCTTATGAAGACAGGCTGAGGAAGTTGGGGCTGTTCAGCCTGGAGAAGAGAAGGCTGCGTGGAGATTTCCTAGCAGCCTTCCAGTATCTGAAGGGGGCCTATAGGGATGCTGGAGAGGGACTCTTCATTAGGGACTGTAGTGGTAGGACAAGGGGTAATGGGTTCAAACTTAAACAGGGGAAGTTTAGGTTGGATATAAGGAGGAAATTCTTTCCTGTTAGGGTGGTGAGGCACTGGAATAGGTTGCCCAGGGAGCTTGTGAATGCTCCATCCCTGGCAGTGTTCAAGACCAGGTTGGACGAGGCCTTGGGTGATATGATTTAGCATAAGGTGTCCCTGCCCACAGCAGGGGGGTTGGAACTAGATGATCTTAAGGTCCTTTCCAGCCCTAACTATTCTATGATTCTATGAAAATGGAAGTAGATGTGGTATAGTGTGTGTAGTCTCTCAAAGAATGAATTGACTACAACCCTTTTTTTCACCTTTACATCTGTTTTTTCTGTATGATCCTTCTCTGACAGCAATTTGTGTTTCCTCATGCAAACCAAGTCACACTGTGCAGGTATTGTTAAGCAGTTAACATACCCGATCGAATAAAAGGAGTACAGACATACTGTTAGTATTGAAGGAACTTTATAAAAAGAGGGTTATTTTAATTTTGAAAATTGTTTTTATTTTTACTGTAGTTTAAGCTTGACAGTGGTGTTTATATTCTTTCAAAGTGTGTTTCCTTGTTTTATATGAGGAAAATAAAAGGACGGTAAGGAAATACTAAATTACAAAACAAATGTTGCCTTTTTTTTTTTTCCCCCTGATGAATTCTGATCCTCAGGATCCTGAAATAACCTTAAAGTAAGGACAGTACAGTGCAAAATACCAAGCAAGTTTTAGAAAAGGAATCTTGGATCCCCCTATGTAAAGTGGTTACACTGTCCGCATGGCATGACCCAGTCTCTGCCTCCTACTTAAGACACCTACATTCCACCTATGCTGTTCCTGACACACATTCACATCTAAAAAGAGAAGATGGCTGTGTGGATGCATGGGAAAGTTGGTGGAAGAATTGGAAATTGCTGTTGTACATACAGGTTGGTGCAGACCAGCTGGGAACAGCTTGCCAGTCCGAGGTGAGCAGCTGTGCACATGCTGGCAGTGATGATGAGGCATCCTTGCAGTCTTTACATGCCTGAGGAATTACTGTGAGATATAAGTGGTAACTGTTTCCTTGCTGGATGTGGTGATACTGAATGTTGCTCTGAATTAGGTGAAAATCTGCTTCAGCAAACATTGAGAAAAAATTCTTTCTGCTTTTTGTGGAGGGAAAAAAACCCCAAAAGAACAGGATTATGTATTTGATTCCGTAGATATGACTTTCCTAAAGTGTGTTTGTGATTTTTCTTTTCTTTTAAACTCTGCTAGCAGTTCACAAGGGGGTGAAATAAAATACTTCAAGTATTGCTACCATTTAAAAGGTGCTGTGTTGGGCTGGTTTTATCTCTTGGTAGTGATCCTTTATTTAATTATTTACTCTGTCAGTCAGTGAACTCCTCTGCAGTACCAGATGAGCTATGGTTTCTATGTGTTTCTCTGTGCCTGTGGAAAGCCTTCAGAGGCTTTTTGCAGAAGGAGCTGTCAGAGTTGGCAGATGCAACCGCTGTGTCACTGTCATATTCCAAAGTCCCTGGATCACAGGAACCTGCTTCTGATCATGACTTCCAGCCCAAATTGAGTTACTGGATGTCACCTGCCTGCTTCTTGTGCCTGGATCTGCACACGTTTGGCATGCAGTTCTTCCCAGTTATAATATGTTTCAGTTTTAGGAGGGTTGAATGCTTGTGGTTGGAGGTTTCCCAGCTTGACCATTATGAGTTTTGTGAGCATTGGGGTGCTCTACACTGGCTTAACATCTTAGTATATAAAAATATAGTGTGATGACTACTCATTAATGGCTTCTAAAGTAGCAGTTCTTCCACATTCTTCTGACTAACAGGCAGCTCCTTGCTGAAATTTAGGAATATTATGGCAGGATGAGAATCACTGCTGTCACTGGAGGAGGGATTTTCCAGAAGTTGTTCCAGTGGCTGTAGAACTGCATTCCCAGAGAGGGACAAAAGGCAGGGACTCTGTTAGTGTCAAGCCCCGTATAATTTCAGGTGCGCTGCAGGACTAGCAGACTAGAAATATTGCAATCAGTTTAAAATTTTCTTGCAGCAACATCTACAATTTCCATTGCAAATAATATGTCAAAGATCGATTAGTTAACTATGGCCTGTAAGCAGTTAATGCTATATGGGTGTTTTCTTTTTCCTTTATGTGTATAGGAATTCCAGAAATCTCTCGGTGCCAAACATTCTGTGTATGATACCACAAATAGGACTGGACGCTCCTTGAAAGAGAAAAGCACCTTGGCTGATGACAACTTGAAACTTGATGATATGTTGAGTGAACTAAGGGATAAGTGGGATACAATTTGTGGAAAATCAGTGGAAAGGTAATTGAAAACCAGTTTAATTATTCAGCAGATAAGAAAATGGCTTAAGAGAATTCTTTTGGCTCCTGTTTCGGCTTTTGTTGTATAAAATAAAACCAGAGTGGCTAGCTTCTTTGATAATTAGGAGTGCCAAAGCAATAAAATACTAGAAACGCATACTTTCTTGATGGTATAGAAGCGGACTGGGTGAAGGATGGGGTGGGCCCACTATTTAAAAAAGGAAACACTGCTTTAAAGCTGTCAGTTGTCATTATTTTACGGTGAAAATGTTTTCTTAAGGTGAATGGTTAGTGTGTGTTCATTTTAATTTTAATTATTTCTTTTTTCCTCAGACAAAATAAACTGGAGGAAGCCCTGTTATTTTCTGGACAATTTACTGATGCTCTGCAAGCTCTCATTGACTGGTTATACAAAATTGAACCTCAGCTAGCGGAAGATCAACCAGTACATGGAGACATTGATTTAGTGATGAACCTGATTGACAATCACAAGGTAATTTCAAACATATTCTTTTTTTAAAGAATACATTTAACTAGATTGGGCATAAGCATACCATTTTAATACTATTTTTATTTGGCTATTCAGTGATTTTTAGAAACAGTTTTGGAACACAAACATCATCAACAATGGAAGATATTGTAAAACATACATGGAAGAAGACAACTGTTAGTGACACTGACACCAGTTAGCAAAATTATTTTACTGGAAATCTTTGGGGAGGCCGGGCTTTTTATTTAGTACATCTGCTAAACAAATGTCCAGTAAACTCGTCAAGGCAACAGACCTCTGGGGCTGCTGTATATTCATTGAGAAAAGCGGTTGCAATGCTTGAGTTATGCATGGAAGTATACAATTATACTATGGCCCAGGAAGCCTACATTGGCAAGCCGCAGTATTTTGGTTCTCAAGTGGTTTTGAAGATGGGAGCAAGTAGGAGGTGCAGAATTGTGCTTCTGAATCCCAGTTCTGCAGTTCAATATGTTCAAAGAAAAAGCTGTTGATGTTACTGGTATTGCAAAAGCTAAACACAGTTGGAGCTCTGGAACCTGGGAGGATTATTAGCTGATGGTCCCTCTGTTCATCTACCAGTGACTTGCAGTATCCAAACACTGTTTAGTGGGGAGGAGGTTTTGTCCCTTATGAAAACAAGTGTTTTGAAACACGGGTTGTTTATAATAGCTAACCTGGAATATCTGGAATTGCTTCTGAAATGCCATTGTATATCACAAGTAAGTCATAGTCAGTAGTATGGTATACCGCAATTGTCGTATCTTTTAAGAGCTTCCTTTATGTACCTGGAGCTTGTTCAATCTTCAACTGTGAGCATACTCTCACATAAATATATGACTATGTGGTGAGATCTGCAGCCTTACAGTCAAATCCCAAATGGGGATCTATTTCTGATTTTCTGATTTTAAACCTTCTTGATTATTAGTGTTTTATCTGATGTTTTCCTGACATGGCAATCTTGTGCATTAGTCAGCGTGTCAGATCAGTTGCTTTGGTGAAGAGGATAAAGACAGCGTGGTAAGGAGGCTAGATTACCCATGCATTGTGTCAGGGTGGATTCTCATGATCTGCCTGACATTTCCCTACCATATTCCTGTTGTATTAGGATAGGGTAGAGTGTAAATATACGGAATCTGATAAGATGAACTTGTGTGGTTTGCGTCACTTAGATGGAATTGCTCTTAACTAAACTAAATCTGTATTTCAATTTATTTTTATAACCAGTAGTTTTTTCTTATTCTTTACATAATTATGCCTTAATGAGTTAAACATTTCAAATATATTTGGTGATGCCTAGGTTTTCCAGAAGGAGCTGGGGAAAAGAACAAGCAGTGTCCAGGCTCTGAAGCGCTCTGCAAGGGAGCTGATAGAAGGCAGTCGTGATGACTCTTCCTGGGTCAAAGTCCAAATGCAGGAGCTGAGCACTAGATGGGAGACAGTTTGTGCTCTGTCAGTATCTAAGCAAACACGACTGGAGCAGGCTCTTCGGCAGGTAGAGAACTACTAATGATGCTACATATACTTTATGAGAAGTAGTGAAAATACCTTGCAGTCTACTTGCCAAAAATTTAATTTCATTTTCACTCAATGTCATTCAATTTAATTTCATTTATTTGAAAATATGCATTTTCTTGCTCATCTATTGCTTACCTTGTCTCTATCCCCTTACCACAGCACATAAGTAATGCCTATTAGCATTTATTACTGTTATTAATAGTCTGTACCACAAATGCAAAGCAAATGTTTCAAAAACCTTACCATCTAAGGAAGTCACCAAAGATACAGTCAGGCACGAAGGGTGATTAAGAACTATGTCCCCTTCACAGGAAGCTGGAGATTGCAATCGTATTTACGCCCTTTGTGCCTTATTGGAAAGAAGTAAGTTTGTGTGCTGAAAACTTGTTTACATTGGCACAATTACAGTGCACAGTGAAGTACATTGTAGTAAAAAGGAGTTGTGCACTCAGGAGCTAGAACAGTCTGTGTGTGTCACTACTGGCTGGTACCAGTCCCAAACAGATAGGTCTGTCTATATTTCCAAACCTGAGACAATATGGATGTACAGCTCTGCAAAGATACATTAGGTTGGGCTGATGCTGGGTTTGGACTCCTGCCATAGTGATGTATCCATTGTGCACAAAATTCCTGCCCTACTTTTTCTAGGGTAGTGTGTTTCCCCAGCTATCCAGTCTCAGCAGGCACAATCTTAAGCTACCTCAAACACTAGTGTCTGAATATGGCTGCACCTGAAGGTGGAACTCTCTTGTTTTTCCCAGATGTAAAAGGGTTAGTCACCAGCGGATGTCAATTTATTTTGCTTAACTGGTGATTTAGGCTATGGAAAAAATACTGTTCTCATCTCTCCAGCTGGTCCATGAAAGCACCTCCCGTGCAATTTGTCAGCATGAAGGCATGACATTCTCAGCTGAGCCGCAAATATACTATACATCAGATGGCTAAAAGCATGAACAGGCTTTTAGGCTTCCTATAATTTTTTGGGAAGCATGAGATATTTTTACAGTTATGAAAATGAGTACTGTATATCACTGACTTTTTAATGGAAAGTTAATGTGCCAGTACTGCTGCTTGATTAATGACTCCAAATGTGGGATTAGTCTCCTTGTATAAGCTTCAGGATGCCTGTCAGATCCCCTTCTGAGTGACCATGACTTCTTGCATTTTAACAGGCAGAAGAATTCCACTCTGTTGTCCATGTCCTTTTGGAGTGGTTGGCAGAGGCAGAGCAGGCTCTTCGTTTCCATGGGAACCTTCCAGATGATGAAGAGGCCTTGCGTACACTGATAGACCAGCACAGGGTAAGCAAGAAAATGAAGAGGGTGCTCTTAATTTTAATAGGTCTGTAGAGGGTAGAATAAAGGAAAGGAGGCAAAGTCTGTTCTATACAGTCCTATACAGCATCCAGGGTTCATTTTTGCAACTGTCTCTATAGAGAAGCTAGAAATAAAATGGAGTTGAGAGTATGGTGCCTGTACTGGTCAGCTGTTGTTTGAGTCATCTTGGCTTACTAAGAAAATCATGGGCCTTTAGAAAGTTGCTGTAAGCATTTAGAGACATATACAAACCTCTCTGGAATATATTGTGCCTGTCAGTTATAACACAGTCTTCTAGCATAGCAAAAGTTTGTCTGTCACCTTAGCACCACTGAGCAAAACAGCATATACTTTTCTCTCAAGGTCATCTGTAAATGTCAGCAGAATGATGTTACCATCCATTAACCTGCTGTCATAATGAAACAGCACGCTGTCATACTTCATGTTCCTCAGGTACTGAAATACTACAGTGCCATAGGTACTGCAGATACTAGATTATAGGACATCAAACTAGCTTTGCAGTAATGAAAAATGGCTAAGTAAGGAACATGGAGGTCATTTACTCTTCAAACAGGAGGATACAAACATACACATTTTTGAGCCCCTACAAAACTCTTTTTGTAAATGCAGTAGTAATAGTACCAAGGATGTAGTGCCCACAATATTCTATAATAAGTTATAAGAATAATGGATTTTTTCATCATTGCTCTGAAGATAGTTATAACAAAACTTACGGAGAGTGGAAAAGCATCCTGTTTAGATTGAGTTTGGGAATATTATTATGCAGAGGAGTGTGTGCAAGGTACGACTATAATGGTTCATAACTAAGGACTGCAGACTGCAATGTTTTGAAGAAGTTTTCAGATTTAATTTGGGGCCCTGGAAACTGGGTGCTGTTCTTTAGCTGGCAAATGTATGTATGCATCAGTGTCTGCTGAGTAATGTTGGCAGTAGCAACCTGCTGTCTCTGATGCAGTGAAATTTGTCTTTCAGCTGCCTTTCCTCCACATGTGCATTAGTTCCCTTTTATTTAATTTTTTTGTCTTGGGAATACAGAAGAAAGAATTGTCTAAATTAAATCTTAGGTCCACTGAAAAAAATTAGAAAAAAAAACCATTTTTAAATTCTCCTTCTGCCATGTAGGTTGACTAACAAAATATTTCTGCACACAAGCTCAGAATTGTGCTGCCAAAGCTAAAGCATAACTTGGAACTTCAAACTAAAGCAAAGTTTGTCTCTGAGAAACCCTGTCCAGGTGGAGAGAGTAATTGCTAGCACAACACAACCAGACTCAGTGTTAGATGTGGCCATACTGTACTCAAAGTTTCTTAGGAGACTTTTGATGTTCCCAACCACATTTTGTTCTTAAAGGCCAAATAATAGTGATACGGAAATTTTCAAGCTAAGAAAGATTGTGGCACTTCTGCTTTACCACTCAATAAGCACATACAGCAAAATCTCCCTTGAGTAAGTGGTCTCTCCTCTTAAGCTTATACCATCAGCTTTCAAGAAAAAAGAAAAAAAATAGAAGGAAAATAAAGGAAAATGTAATATATGAGCTTTAAATATAACGTCTGTATTATTATGCCGCAGTACTAATACCAGAAAGCTATGACTGACATTATTTAAGTAAATATGAAATGTATTTTCCTTTTATCACTGTGATTCTTGTAAAATAGTTTTAATGCATTTGTATCCAGCTACATTTTGAAAGGTTTCTTTGGGATGGTATTTTATCCAAATAGTCCATCTTTATGCCCATTACTGATTTTCTTTTCTTGAATACTGCACATGATTTAATGAATTCTATCTCGGGCAGAAAAATTTCTATCACTTGCCAAATTCTCTATGGACTGAGAGGTATAGTAGGTTAATGCACTGCATTAGTTAATGAGAAGCGTCGCATCACCTGTCTCGTAAATGCATCTGTATCACTGGACTGCCAGAGTTCAATACAGTTAATATCCTTTACTGAAAGAAATCTTAATAGACTGTATGGAGTGTGTCATAGATTTACAGTTTGAGTTGTTATAGTACAGTTGTTCAGGGAAAACAATGTTGTCGTTGCGGCTTTTTTTTTTTCTTGCCCCAACTCATTTTGAAAATCTCACTAAAACCCATCTTGACTTTTCAAAACCATTTTGAATGGAAATACTGTAAGAACTCCTATGTTTTTGAGAGAGGGACTGCTATTATGATTGGGTCTTAAACTCTGACATTAATTTAAGCTTAAGTCAGTTAGTAAAAAATCTCTTTAAATATACAGCCTATCTATTCCAGGCTTTTAGAACAAGGTAGAAGAGGTTATTTCTTTTACACTTTTCTTTCATAATAACTTTATATTTATTTTGTAAAGGCCCAGGGTAGTGTCATTATGAGTTGTAGAATCTGGTTTTACAATGCTTAGGTGACTGTGAATTTTCTAGGCTCTGACTTGGCTGATCTTCAGTTTGTGGAATCCAAAATAGTCCTTCATGGATGCAGAGAAGTAGAGTTACGTTTTCAGAGACATGGTCCCATTTTGTAGCCCAATTATTGTTGTTAAAATATAACACAAAATTCCACTAAGCACTTAAACAACATTTAGGCAGAACAAAATGGGCAGACTAGTAAAGTCATTATAGTAGTAATAATTA
Organism: Pezoporus occidentalis; assembly: GCF_034315485.1. NCBI lineage: Eukaryota > Metazoa > Chordata > Aves > Psittaciformes > Psittacidae > Pezoporus > Pezoporus occidentalis. The sequence goes on from NW_026914829.1 coordinate 1,991,019, forward strand.
AATAAATTAAAAGAAACCAAACAGGAAATGCAAGCTACAGAAAGGATGAGAAAAGTCCTTCAGGTTTTTTTGCTGTTTCCTACCCCTCCACATCCATTTCTGGTCCTGCCACCCTTTCCTCTGCTGGACTCCCTAAGAACATCAATGCCTATGAGCTTGGACGTCTAAAGCTGTAAACATCCTTTTGCTTCTACAAGATTTTTCCCACATAGTAGAGGCCCTGAAAATAGCCTCTGTCCCTGTTCTTGCTGTGTCTCTCCCTCTCAGCTGCTGAGTTACTTGTGTTTAGTTTAATATAGCTGTTCCTGAAGTCCTCTATTTTCTTGTCTGAGCATGTAATTACAGTTGGTCATTTCCAGCCTCTGCTAGGAGCTTGATAGTTTATTATGAAGAATTATGGTAATTGACAGAGCAAGTAATCTGAAATGCTGCCAATAATGATTCTAACATTCATACAGTCGATTTACAGCACTTCTGAAATGCTGTGCTTTTCCTTCTGCTTTTAATAACAACATGTGTCTTTTCAGTACTTACAGTATGGTGGACTTCTAAGGAGTGGCAAGCTGGGGTAAACATTTTAGGGCTTCATTTATACTTTATGTGGAATAGGCTTTTTAAACATTTTTAACTTTTCTTTTGCAAATTTTGTCAAAATCTAATTGAAATTGTTACCTCTGGTTTAGGAATTCATGAAGAACCTGGAAGAGAAAAAGACAGAACTGAATAGAGCAACAGGTATGGGAGAAGCTATCCTAGCTATCTGCCACCCAGACTCCATCACCACCATTAAGCACTGGATAACAATCATCAGAGCCAGGTTTGAAGAGGTCAGTATATATCAAGCAATCTTTATTGCAACAGTCTGGTTTTGGAACATAGCTGACAACTGACATGGTAGTTGCACTGGGAGGAAATGATCCAGCTGTTGAGAGCTAAACATTTAAAATACCCACAATGATGGATGTGAATACCATGCTTCCTTAGGTTTTATTTCAAAACTTACAGGGCTTTAAGAACTAAAGCAGATGGTCAATCTTCTTTGTATGTATTAAAGGAAATACTGCCTGACACTTCCCATGTGAAGAAAGCCAATAGTTTCGGCACGAGAAATGTGGAAATTGCAAAGGAAAGATAATACAGGCAAATCTGAAGCATTTTCTAATTGTATTAGAGAGGATTTCAGTCCAACCTAATCTAGATGATTTCCAAATTACATGAGTGGCTACAAGTAGGTCTCAGAGGGTGTACCATACTCTCAGCTGCTAAGGTGGTATTTTCTGTGTATATTATGTTTGAAGAAAACCAAAATACTGTTGTAAGCAAGGTATGGCTTCAGGAGTGCCCAGGAGCAACAGCAAATCCTCTATGATTCACTAACTTACTCATATTGTTTAATAACTTTCTCAATATGTTGCCCGAACATGCTATTTATTGCATTTAACAGCACCTAATACTGAATATCTGGGGGAAGAAATGATTGAACTGGGAATTCTTGTTGCCTAGATGAGCCACTACATCTAGCACCTTTGATAATCAGTAGGCCTGGGGGGAAGCTCTGGATTTACAGTTAACAAAGCAATTTTGAATACATTTGAAAAAATTTCAGATGTGCACATACTCATACATTGGTTCTTTTATCAAGGTCTTAGCATGGGCAAAACAGCATCAACAGAGACTGGCAGGAGCTCTGGCTGGGCTTATTGCTAACCAGGAATTGCTGGAAGCCTTGCTGTCCTGGTTGCAGTGGGCAGAGACTACCCTTACCGAAAAAGATAAAGAGGTTATCCCCCAGGAGATTGAGGAAGTTAAAGCACTTATAGCTGAACATCAGGTAAGGCATAGTAAATGACACTTGTCTTACACATTCCACAAATGCTGCTCACATTTCAGCTAGGCTTCCTGATTAAGTTTGAATCTCTCCTTAGCTATTTTCTCTCCTAGTAATCAAATCCCTTTTCAGATACTCAGTTGTGTGGTTTGTATGTAGTTTATTCAACAGAGGTAAAAAAACAACCAAACAAAAATTCAGTGCCATATTATTCTAAAAGCAAACCTACAACTCTCCATAAAAACAAGCGTAGTAATAAAAAAACCCACGTGAAATATATGATAATGCTGCTGCCTTAAGAACTGGTGTTGCAATGGGGCTTGAGTGGTTGGATTTCCAAAATAGGTTTATGAAGTGCCAGAGGGAGCTGCTGGTGCAGTGAATACTCATAGACTTACCCCATTAGAGCTGTCTCACTTGTATGAACTGCAGTATGGACAGCAGGGAACACCTGAGTATTCAGAGTTAGAAATCCTTTATACATCACCTCACCGTACACAGTTAATAAAGGAGTATGACAGACTTCTTTCAGATTTAGCCTTCTTTCAACAGCCAGCCTATAGTGGTCTTAAAAGCTTATACTGACAATTTTTCTTGCCTGCAAAGGCTATCTGTATTTTTTGTGAAGCTGACATTTTAAGAGACTTTTTGTGCCATTCTTGTAACTTTGGTGTTTTGCTGTTGTATGTGGTTTTCATTCCTGTGGTCACTTTTGTGTATTATTAATTAAAACCACCTCTGTCTATTGCAGACATTCATGGAAGAAATGACCAGAAAGCAACCTGATGTGGATAAAGTTACAAAGACCTACAAAAGAAAGGCACTTGAACCCACTCCAGTACAATCTCATATTCCTGTCCTTGATAAGGGGAGAGCAGGAAGTAAGTAATGAAGTATTCTGGGACATAGCTCTGTCTATAAAGATAGCAGATTGCTAATAATCTGATAGGTTTGATTGGCTTTTAGTGAAACAGGGTGAAATTCTTCTGACTGACTTTTCTAATTCTCATTTTTAATTGTGAGGAAATTTCTCATAGCAGACTTGTATTTTTAAATTTTGTGCTATACCTCTTGAGTACCTATTTTTAATGCATGCAGCTTTCATGTGTTCTTAAGCTTCCAAGAGTGTGCACTTGCTAAGTCTTTGCAAATATACCATTATCTGAAACTGCAAACAACTCTTTTACATAAAGATGCAGAGACAAAATTTTTGCTCTTACTGTCTATGGAAATTTTATGTATTCAATTAGAAAGTGTGTTCAGTGAAATTGAATGGAAAGTGAATCAAGTAAGGAAATTGCTTTTTGTGTTTTTACATATGCTTATCCGTTATGTTTTGTACTTACCCATACATTGAACCTGCTTCTAAAATCAGGTTATTTACTTCACAACTCTCTGAGAGGTTTGCAGATATTTAATTTAACCTTCAGTTTCACTCGTACAACCACTACTAGCTGCTTCTGGCTAGACAAAAGGTACTTTAACTGCAATGCGGTCCTTCCCCAGCAATGGTTAAAAAAAAGTCCCATTAGATGGAATCATCAGGATGTGGACGCATGATTTGGGACAGGAAGGAGTAGTTTTAGGAAGGTCAAGTACCTTTTGTGTGAATGTTTGTTTTGTTTGAACTGGGTGAAAATACACATTTTGTCATGTTTTAATAGGAAAGCGTTCCCCAACACCAGGCATATATCCATCGGCAGCCCAGGCACAAATCGAAACCAAGAATCCACGGGTAAACCTTCTAGTCAGCAAATGGCAGCAAGTCTGGCTTCTGGCCTTGGAAAGAAGAAGAAAACTTAATGATGCCTTGGACAGACTTGAAGAGGTCAGAAAAGGACTGTACAGAATATACATAATATTTTTGCCTAATTTTGTTTACCCTGGTTTAGTGTAAACAAAATCATTACTCTAATTAGATTATCAGTACTGTGAATATTGTAAACTACCTCCATATTTGTTGTTTTATACTGTACAATACACTTAACTGAAAACACTGATACACGTGATTTAACATGCTTTAAAAGCTGTCATTCTCATTTTACATGTGAGAAGTGAAGATGTTTACAATGTTTATATAGGCCCCCAAAGAACCAGTTATTCAAAAGAATGCAATTGATAGCTGCGTCAATGATTTTTTTCTAGACTGATTAATTTCAACTGAAAGAAGTTCTTTCTCTTTTTTATTAAGCTGAGAGAATTTGCCAACTTTGATTTTGATATTTGGAGGAAAAAATACATGCGGTGGATGAACCATAAGAAGTCTCGTGTGATGGACTTCTTTAGAAGGATTGATAAAGATCAGGATGGAAAGATAACAAGGCAAGAATTTATTGATGGAATTCTTTCTTCAAGTAAGTTTTAAAATTAATGTTGAATTTGGAACAAACCTCTCATGAAGTCTTACTGTATATAGTGGACCCTATGCAGTTTCGTGTGTTAGTCACAGATTACCATTTTAAAGTCATTAATTATGGTTGTTCTAAATATTTCTACATTCTAGAACCTCTTTCTTGTTCTTTTACATTCTGAATCAGATTACAAATGTCATATTTATATTATTGGCTAATTAATAGTTTGCTGGGCTTAGACTATCATTCCTACAGTATACTAGCCACTTCAGCAATTACTTTTCATTGACTAACCAAATTGTAAAATGTACCTTATATAAAACCTGTAATTTTCAAAGTCAGTTTGTATGTTCATATGATTTTGATTAAAGAACTTACATGGAGTAGTTTTGATAATAGAAGGAAATCATGTAATTTCTGAAACTAGTGTTTCCATGTACCATGACCGTATTCATATGCCTGCATAATGAGGATCAAAATGTCAAGCAATCAAACTGGGAAGGGACTTTTCATAGTTTTTCTGGTGGATTGATATTCCTTAGGTATGCACAGTTGGTTTAATGTAGTCCTTCCACATCATGTCTTTGTGTGATCGTATTACCCTTTAGCAAGTGACAGATAAGAGCCTATTACTTAAAATAGTCCTTTATCTTCAGATCATGGAGACTTCTGCTTTGAGCAGTGAAGATTCAGAATTAGGCTGCTTTAGCATCTCATGTTATTCTGTTTGAGAATATTGTAGTGTGTTTATTTTCCCCCTGCTTTAGGAAATACAATAATATTGTCACTGTACATAGTCACTACTGTTTAGCATGAATTGACAGAATTTGGTAAAAAACCCCTGATACCACCAAGTTACTCATTTAACTCGGTATCAGTTTATAACTGCTGAATACTCAGGATATAATCCCTGTTCACCATGTTGAAATTTTCTTTAACCATTTTGTAGAGAATCTCTGTGTGGGTTAACATTCTGCTGCTGTGAGCTCCATCTAAAGAAGAATTTCACAAAACACCGTGCATGTTTCTGCAGTGGAAATGCCTTGCATTCCAAATTTACAGTGAAAGTCTTACTTGACCTTTCCTTGCTAATAATTTGTCTTGTTAATTTGTAGCATTTTATGCACTTTGAAGGTCAAAATGTTAAAGAAAAAAATACATATACATCTTACAGTTTAATATGTGCCCTTGCTGTGTCTCTCTTCAAGCCACTCTGTGATACTTATTTTAATCCAATATCTAGATAACACTGTTAATACAATTTTTTTTCCAGAAAGATTGCTTCACTTTCTTGAATGTCCTTGGTTTTTTATAAGCATTATTTGTCACCTAGTGTCTAAAAGCCTTATAATATGTGTGTTAAAGCCTTTCATTGTAGTGGGATTGGAAAGCCAAAAACCTTAGCTTTTGTTGCTGTCTTTCCCTTACAGAATTCCCAACAAGCCGACTTGAAATGAGTGCTGTTGCAGATATTTTTGATAGAGATGGTGATGGATATATTGACTATTATGAATTTGTAGCAGCTCTTCATCCAAACAAGGATGCATACAAACCTCTCACAGATGCTGACAAAATTGAAGATGAGGTATATTCTCTGCTTTCTTAGATCATACTCTGATCTATGGGGGTCCTGTTTTCTAATAATTAATTTTATTTTCACTCCTATATAATTTGAAGTTTACCATCTACACAGATCTTTAGAAATGTGATATTTGCAGTAAAGTAATTCTCCAGTTCTGTTTTTTTTGCAGGTTACGAGACAGGTAGCTAAATGTAAATGTGCAAAACGGTTTCAAGTGGAGCAGATTGGGGATAACAAGTACAGGGTAAGTCTTCTAAGGACCTTCTTAGTTCTTTAAGCTTAAAGATTCTTCATAAGACATGTTTTATGCAACAAATGATACTATATTAATTTACAGGATTTTTGTATGATAATTACAGATTTCTTTAAGCTTTTCTAAATATTATGGGTTTTTTTTTGTTAGAGAACATAGGTGAAAAATATGGGAAAATACTGCTGCTTGTATTTATTTTCGCTGAAATTACTGATGCTTGCTTTCAGCGTACAGGAATTTTTTTAAAGCTAGCCGCACACACACTTGCATACATACATACAGCAGCTCCTTAAAAACCAATCTTTCTGCCTGGATACCCAAAGTGTTTAAACCATAGCTGATTTTCTATTATTTCTATAAAAACAGTGACTGATATTTTCCTGTGGTACTCTGTTATACTTCAAAGATCTTTTACCAAAGCACATTTAATCACTTTTATCCTTCCTTGTTTTATTGGAGCACACTGTTCCTTCTGAAGTGTAAGAAATGCATTAGAAATCTGCAGAAAAAAAATTAGATCATGGGAAAATAAATATCACATTGTAGAAGAAGATCTGCCGCCCCTAGATTCAATAACCAGAACAATTTCAGATGAAATATTCAATATTTGGCTAAGAGAGATTACTAAATACTTGTAGATTAATTTGAAAGACCACAGAAACAGCAATGGGAAGGCAACAAAGGCCTTGAATATTTTCTAGTATTCAGTCTCTGGATGGCTAGCTACCTGCTCATCTCTGAAGCAGATTCTTTATTTAGAATGTCTAATGTGTTAGTTTGCATGTGTTCTAGAATCACATAGAGAATTTCCTGTAAACTAATCGTGTCTTTCTTCCATTTTTCATTTCTTATCAGTTCTTCCTGGGAAATCAGGTATAAACCAGTGGAATGTGTTATGAAGTTTCTTTTTTTTCTTTCTTTCTTTTTATGTTTCCTAACGCATAGTGGTTTAAGCTTGCAGTGATCAGTTGTCTTGCCATCCTTTCATCTTCAGCTAATTCACTGCTGGTCAGCTGTGGTATTTCTTTATATGCTATGGAGAATTCCTTGTCTCAGGATCCTTTCTCTTTAATTTCTCATACACTTTCTTTGGCCATTTTCCTCATTAAGGAAATTACTTTTAAAGGAACCAGATAATGGTCAGCAGCAACTCAAATAGTAAAAAATCTTGAGCAATTGCATTAAACTGCAATTTTAGAATGACTATTATTTTATCAGTTTTCAGGTTTATAGTACAATGCTTCAAAACTCCGTTGTATTTTTTAAAGGTTAATAACAGTAATCAGATCCCAGTGTCATATCACTTATTTATTGCCCATTAGGCAAAAGGTCCTTTCGTTTTCATCAGCATGCGAATTAAGCAGATTGATCAGGAGCCTAGCTGATTGTTGGCATTTTATGCACTAACATGGTGAATCATTAAATACATATTTTTGAAATGGGCAAAAAGAACCTATAGCAAGTTAGCTGAGGCTTCTCTAGTGAGAGTAAAGTTTTATGGCTGTTGTGAAGAACAGGCGTTTTTGTAGATTAAACTGGACTTCTTTTATGTTTTTACCTCTGATTATTTGAAACAATAATTTTTCCCGTTCAAGGGAAGTTGGTATCCAGGCTATTTTAAGAAGAAAATGGACTGAGTTACCATTAGGAAAAATGCTTTTGATAGATACCTGTGTTACTTTCCAGGAGCCCCACTGTATCTGATCCTTTATATAGTTGTCTGATGGGGTCTAACTGCAGAATTAAGCTAGGATGGGGTAAAATACAGGCAAGAAAAAAGTATCTTTAGAACCTCTAGAAAAAATGCTCTAGAAACAAGGCAATGAAAATAAACAACGTCAGTTTAGATATGTTTTTTTTAGACTTTGATCTACATATATAAAACGGTTCTTTCTTCAGCACATATTGAATGCATTATTAAAAAGCCCTTATGAATAATGCTCATGTGAATGTTCTTATAGCACAAAATTCATTATTAAGTGCCAGCTTTGCTTTTGTTTGGTTCCTAAAAGTAATATTCCTTTAAACTTACTCTCTCTTCTTGGTTTAAGTAGTACCAAACAACTAAAGCTATTTTACAAGCAGGGAGCATGTTTGTGTGGTTTGCATTTAAAGCATTTCAGTCCCCTCATGGGAGCAAGTAGGTACAGTTGAACTATAGCCAGCCTTCTCCAGAGGTCAAAGATTATCCCAAGGAGTTGTATTTGACTTCTTTTGGTTTCAGTAAGCGCTCTGTATGATGGTGTGAGAGTTGGCCCAATGATCCGATACAAAAATGAATGTGTTAGTGGCATTGGCTAAAAAGTACTGAATTCTTCTGGTTAGTTTTCATGAAATTATGGGGTCATCATTTTGGTCATGTTTTATTTGATCTGGATTTGGACACAGGTACTGCATAGGTTTTGTTATGCAGGTTTCAAGAGCAAAACATATGTTAGGCCTGGCTATCAGCCCTAAAGAGGAATGGGCTAGTACTAGAGCTACTATGAAACAGGTTTTTGTGCATCTCTGAACTGTGAAGAACCTTGATGGGTAGAAGAGTGACAAACGGTTTATAACAAAGGATAATAATAATAACAAAGAACAGTAGTGATAGCTATCGATCATTCATTGCTTCTTTGAAGTTCCCTTCTCTCTGTGCACCTCACTATAGGTGACCAGCATCAATGCTATACATGAAAATATTCCTATAAGTGAATCAATTGATAGAACTGTGCAACACTTGTAATGCATTGAATTTCCAGCCTACATATTGATTGTTTAAAGTAAAGCTGCTTTCCTTTGAGCTGACGTTAAATTCTAGACTGTTGCAGAAGAGAGTTTGCTTATGATCTTAACAGTGAGATAATGAAAATAAGTCTTCATTAATTTACACAAACACCAATCATAACCAATTAAATAATGTGTTACTAATTTCACTTCCTTTATGAGCTCAGACATTTGAGAATCAAGCATAAAATTAAACCTGAGATTCTTTCTTACCATCCTGCCATCTTCTTTGGATTAATGCAGCAGCATCTGATTTGAAATCTTAACAGCTTTAATAACCTGCATAAATAAATCTAATATTTAGCATTTACTAATCATTAAATATCAAAATAAACTTTTTAAAGTGTTTAATTCTTAACCTGTCAGTGCTGAACTACATCTGAATGACTGAGAACCTCAGATTATTGTTTGATTTTTGTTGCAGTTTGGAGACTCTCAACAATTGCGCCTTGTTCGTATCCTAAGAAGTACAGTCATGGTTCGTGTTGGAGGTGGCTGGATGGCACTCGATGAGTTCTTAGTGAAAAACGATCCTTGCAGGGGTATGTAACACAACTGTTAAAATGGACCTGCAGGCAATTATTTGGATGCAATCACCATTCATTGTCTCGAGGTGAAGATTGAATTGTATAAAATGGCAGTTCTGTAAACATCATCTCACCAGATGTCACATAATGATCTGTTTTTTGTAAACTTTAAATCTCATGATTTAGATCCTGTTCAGTTACACTGATGTATGTCTAGAACAATTGTGGTGTCTTGTGCACAGTTCCTCGAGCATTAGAGTATTGTAAATAAGAACTGATCTTGACCCAGATAAAGTTTATGGCACATAAGCTGCTTGTATGACTTTGGCAGAAATAGCACAGAGAAATGTCCAATAAAACCTCCTCCACAAGAGAGAAATTTTAAGGCAGTAATTCAAAATAAGGCAGTTGAATCAAAGAGTAACATCAATAACAATAAAATCTTCTCTGGCCAGTGGTTGCACCCAGGCTTTCAGGCTCTGCCTCTGTGGCCCTGTCTTTTCATTGGCATCCTCCCCAGAACCACTTTGCAGAGCCCTGAGCCTTGTATATAGCAAGTGGAAAATTCTCTGGTCAGGATGACTTTGGGCTCTGGAGAAGCAGGGAGCGCTCTGTCACCATGCCTTCCAGGGTATTGTATCCAGTGCATTGTTTTATCAGTACACAGCAATGTAATGACATCTTAGTTTAAGAAAGCCTACTTCTGTAGTGGGAAAGTAGACTCTGTCTGACACTGTTCTTTGAGAAGCAGTTTGAGATATGAAAGAAGCCATTTGTGAAGCTATCCCACAGAGCTTCTGATCTGGGACCAAGGTTTCCAAACAGTATGATAGAAACCTTGAGAGGGTGAGAACTTGTATTTGTAGCAATTGTTATACTAAGTCCAAGGATGTTACATCCAAAAAGAAGCTACTGCATTCTCTCATTAAATCCAAAAAGAAGCAACCAGAAAACCTCTTAAGGGCTGACAGTATGCCCCTAAGGCCTAGAAACCTTTATCTACAGGCTTAAAAGGTAACCATAAAATTTATTATCATAGTATCATAAAAGAGCTGGCATAGCCTTATGATGACATCTGAGTTCTTAAGCAGTAATAGAAATAGTCCTTTTGCTTACCAACATACTATATACATTGTTTATTAAAGAAATATAATGGTAATACTACATTCATTGGCAACGGGCCACGTATATAACTGAAGTTTAGCACCTGATTCTGCACCTACTGCTACAGGAAAGTGATTTATGCCTGCATCCTTTCGAGCTTTCTACTCTTGTTTCTCAAAAGTGGAGGGTAGTGGGAAATGAAATGTGCCCCAGAATATCTGACTTCATTCATTAGTTTTGATGTATCCTAAACATTTTGTCAGGCCTATTGACAGGTAGACTGGTGTAATTCCCATTTGGGTTGACACCGAGAGATACAGTCCTTAACCGTCTCACTAATTATAATTCCGTATTACTGTCCTCAGATTAAGAGTTCTGTGGAACTTTATTGTTTGGAACTCTTTTTTAAATAAACCTTGTATTCTATGTATCTGTATAGTATTTTCTATAGTACTTTATCCCTTTTTCATGGAAATACCTGAGCAGATGAGAAAGTCACCACAGTGGGTCTAAAGGAATGCTAATCTCTGCAAAAACATCTGGACACTGGACATTGTGCATTGGTACCTAATCCTGGTCTTGTTGAAGTTAGTGGTGCAAAGTAGTCATTAATGTCAGTGGTGCAGTTTCAGACTTTTCCTTAAGTGCTTCACCTAGAAAATCTGCATTTGCACTAAGGGCTTCTTGTCTATTCAGTTAAATCACATTTCAAAGGAGTGTTGTCGTAAACAGCTTTAAAATTGTTTGACCTAGTTATATACAATATCAATAGAAAGCTTTTATTACTTCTTTATGTCAGCAGATAAATACCATTGTTACAGACATATACTTGGGACTGCAGCCAAGTCTGTCCAAGAGCTATTTCCTCTTTGCCTAGGAGACCTTTGAGAACTCACCTCAGAGCACTTAGGGGCAGCTTTTGCTCTGAGTCCTGTCTTTGGCCTGGTGCTCCGAGTCTCTTGCATATGCAGCTGCTGTACTTGATTTCTTCTCTTGCTAACGGTTTTCTTTAATGTGACCCATGTCCTGTGTCATTTTTTCTAGTTCATCATCACGGGAGTAAAATGTTACGTTCGGAATCAAACTCTTCAATTACCACTCAGCCTACTATAGGTTGGCAAACCCCTCTCTTTGTCTCCCTCTTCTCCTCTTCTCCTCTCTCTTCATTTCCTTCCCACTTTTTAAATATAGATACTTTTAACAATATGCTTCACCCATCACATTTAGCTTAATGTGTTCCTACATGGGCTGGTGCTTTGCAAGCTGAATTTTTTTGACACGCTTTAAGAGTGTTTCAAAAACGATTGTCATTCACACTGACACAGTTAAATCCTAACATGTCTTGCATCTATTCTTGCAGAACATTCTCTCATATGTGTGTTTGTATGTGTGAGTGCTTAGCCACCAATTACCTCATCATAGTTTGGATTTTATGTTCCTCATTGCATGTTGCCAAACTACGTAACTACATAGTTTTGGATAAATATATTTGCTGCTTTCCTGTAATTTGTACTTAGCAATTTCTTCTGGAACATCCAAGCAAGTATTATTTATTATGAGTAGCTGTAGAGTTAGCAAAACTGCTCATCAGGCTGTGTCTATGTATTAATAGTTGATTGATTAACAATGATATAGCACGTTGAGCATTCCATTATCATGCTGACTTCCTTTGACAGTGGTTCATTCCTGCTGGCATAAAGTATTAGAATAAGCGAGTTCTGCACATAACTCTTCTGTGTCCAAAATAAATGCATTACACAGTAATGCATTTTATTTATTGTTAAAATGTGTTGGAGTTGGCATGGCGAAAATGACTCTAAACTGCCTTGTGACAATTTTCCTGTCTGACTAAATGAACACCTCTCTTTGCTGCAGCTAAAGGGAGGACAAACGTGGAACTGCGTGAAAAGTTCATTTTGGCAGATGGTGCCAGTCAGAGCATGGCAGCTTTCCGACCAAGGGGCCGTAGGTCACGACCTTCTTCAAGGGGTGCCTCTCCCAACAGATCTACTTCTCTGTCAAGTCAGGCTGGCCAGGCAGCTGCTCCACAAGCAGTTGCTACAAGTACACCGAAGGTAAGGAGAAACAAACAGAAACAGATCTGGGTTAACAGATTGGTTATTTTTTTTTCTCACTTGCTCCAACAATACTGGTGCTTCTCCATGGTGTTTCCATAGGAAGAACTATCTCCATTTTATTTCATAGTCTGGGGAGGATCTGAGAAGTCTTTTCAGTGTATTTCCTCTACTGCTTATTTATGGCACAGGAATAGAAGAATTCTTTACATATAAGGCACCACATGAGCTAACTGGCAATTTGGGAGTTGCTCTGAAAGACCAGTGAAGCTCTCCATTTAATTTAGAAATAAGTTCTTCCATCGCTTTGTTTCAGAAGGTTTGTCATCAGCTTTTCTTTCTGCTTAGTTTTTACTACTACTATAAGATTTGATCTCCCTGTGACAACCTGGGTATCCTTCTCCATGACATTGTTTTCCATCTACTGTTCTTCATATTTTGATTTACCATTGTTTCATACAGACACCCCATCATTTAACACGCAACTATGGTAAACCATGGTTGACAAACAGCAAAACGTCAACTCCTTCTAAGCCACCAGAATCCTCAGACTATCAAGGGTCATCTGCAGAGGTACAGTAAGGACAGAGATTCTAGTCTAATGACCTTCCTTCACTAAAACTGTCACCTCACTAACAGCCACTAGAATTTCAGTGCTTCAGAGCTGCAACATCTTTGGCATATTAATGCATTGTGTTTGTTTTAGAGCTTTGTCAAATTATTTCTTTCCTTATTTTTTTCTTCGCAAGTTTTTTGTTTGGTTTTTGTTTGGGTTTTTTGTTTGGTTTTTTTTTATATTCTGTTTCTTATGGTTTTTGACTTTCAGGAAAACTCAGCCTCAGTGCATTCATGTTTAAAGTGCAAATGGTTAATAAATCAGTGTGCAATGAATTGATTGAGCAAATGTGGAAAAGTAGGAAAAATCACGATCTCCAGTGCAAAACCAGTAAATAAAGAAATACCCAGTCACTGTGAAGAAGATGGTACAAAAGACTGACTGTGATACATAAATGTTTCCAACAACTGGAAGTTTTGTTTAGGGGGGTAGTGACCAATCGTTGCTCTAATAAGATAACTATTTGATGACTTAACAGGAAATGAGCTTTGGTCTTATTTCCAGCCCAGGACTTGCTTAGAAATTGCTGCTGTAACAATTAGGATTGTGCCAGCATTTAAGTTCTATGACAAAAATTTGAATGGGCCTGAAGCCAGAGTGTCTCCTCTCATGTCATTAGTCAGTGAAAAGATTGCAGCTGGATGAGGCTGCAGACTGACTTGTCACTTGTAGGAATTACTCTTGCCTTGGGTTAGACGTAGGGCTCGGCAAGGGGAAGCTTGTGCCACCATCACCTCTCTTGTATCTGCTTTTCACCAATCTGCACTTTGATGCCTGTTGCTATTCATGTGACACCTTCTGGTGCTGGGTTTACATGACCTCGGTGTGGCTTTGCTCAAAGATGCATAACGAACTTTTCACTCCCTCCTTCTGTGACGGTGGGTGCCTTAACTGTGCACACTGCAGGCTTGTGTATGTATACAGCACTTCAAGCACATGGGGCTGTTGCTTAGAATAAGTAACAGTAGCACAGAGTTGAGTCAGTTTCAGTTTCTAATATCTCTATTTCTTTCATCTCTTAGCTGATTGTAAGATTAATTGATGGTACTTAAAAGGTGGTGTTTTCATCAGATTATGATGAGGTGAAAGCAGTTGGTATTGATTTCAAATGGAGGCACTGTATTTATTTCCTGCTCTTACAGCTGCCAGTGAGTTTCTTTTATGTAAACCACCGTGGTTTAAGATTATAAATGGAACAAGTAGGGTAGGGTAGGTTGCAGTGAATTTCTGGGGCGTTCTGCAGCATTTTCTGCTGAAGAGAATGGTTATTCATTTTACATGTAGACTGCATTTAAGTTTAGGGCAAATGTTAAGAATAAACTTAATCTCTTCTTGCACTGGTGCAAGATTGCACCAGATTCTATACCAGTGCCTTGCCCAAAGTGCAGAAGTGGAAGTAATTGGGATCCTTCCTTCAGTAATTAATTCTACCCCACATTTTACGGAGATCAAAGGCACAGAACACACAATGCCAGTATACAGGCCACTCACCATGCCGCATTCATCACTGCAATGTTTATTCATTGTTTTGGATACTTACTTAGTATTTTTGTGTTCATTAATATGTGGATACTGTGGTTTTATATGAATGCACCTCCTATCTTACATTCTGCGTGCGTTTTGAGATTTGAGGATTTAATTCTTGTGGCTTTGAAAGAAATTGTCCCATTTGGGACAGATAGATTGTAAGTCGAGACTCATTTTATTTCAAAACTGCGAAAGCAGGCAGGGGTCAGCTTGTGGAGTAGAGACATTTCAGACAATATATTGAGAACAAGAAAACTTTCTAAATTAGTCTTATGTCTTTTTTTTCTGCAAGAGGCTTTGAAATTCAGTAGTTTTATTTTGCCTTCAAAATATTTGTGAAATTGAAACAAATATTTTCATGACCTATAACCAGTGTCAGAATGGTGGAAAGTGAAGCTATGCAGACATAAAACCTCCACTACTTATCTCTGTTTAAGTCATGTACCATCAACTAATCTTAAATGCTTTACTAATTACAAGAAGGTAGTATTTTTCTTTCTTCATATGCATTGAAATATGCATAAAGAATGCTAAAGGGTTAATATCAAGCAGACTGTTAAAGTGATTTTGTTGTTTGACATTTGGACTACATCAAATATTAACTGCTAAAATTTCACATCATGAAAAATGTTGTAGTGACTCAAATCAGTATTTCAGATTTGCAGTGAATGTTGTTATGATGATCATCTTCTACACTGTGAGCTACCTGATACCAGCCAGACCTTGTCTTCAGTAGTGGCAACCAAAAAAAAACCTTTTTCTTTTTTTTTTTTTCCTTTTTTTTCATTTTGCATAGGGAACACCAATTCAAGGAAGTAAGCTCAGACTGCCAGGATATCTATCAGGGAAGGGTTTCCACTCTGGAGAAGACAGTGGCATCCTGTCAACAGCAGCTACCAGAGTTAGAGCTCAGTTTGCAGGTGAGTGTCTTTACTTCAGAGCTTGATGTGCCACTTGCTTTGTTTTCCACCTGAATGCTTAGGGTCATGTTAGCTTGTGAGAGAGATGTCCGGTGAGTGGGAAGGAGTGAAAGTCCTACCTTAGTTTGGCTAAGGGTGCACATAATCAGGGTAATGGTCCTCTGTTTACATGGTTGCACAGCCAGTACATTCAGCTCTGGTTATGTAAATTCATGACTGCAGCCTTCTTGACAATGGTATCTCCAGTGTATCTGCCTAAGGAGCTAGGGAAGAAGCATTTGCTTAAAAGGTTCGGTTCTTCACAGTGTTCACTATGATGGAATAAGGTGGTCCCTTAATCATGACTTGTCCATTCCTTGTGAAAGAAGAACTGTGGGGAGCAGCTGTAGATGACCTTATTAATGGAATCATAGAATCGTTAGGGTTGGAA
Organism: Pezoporus occidentalis; assembly: GCF_034315485.1. Classification (NCBI taxonomy): domain Eukaryota; kingdom Metazoa; phylum Chordata; class Aves; order Psittaciformes; family Psittacidae; genus Pezoporus; species Pezoporus occidentalis. The sequence goes on from NW_026914829.1 coordinate 2,007,001, forward strand.
AGGACCTTAAGATCATCAAGTTCCAACCCCCCTGCCATGGGCAGGGACACCTTATGCTAAATCATATCACCCAAGGCCTCGTCCAACCTGGCCTTGAACACTGCCAGGGATGGAGCATTCACAACCTCCCTGGGCAACCCATTCCAGTGCCTCACCACCCTAACAGGAAAGAATTTCCTTCTTATATCCAGTCTAAACTTCCCTTGTTTAAGTTTTAACCCGTTACCCCTTGTCCTGTCACTACAGTTCCTAATAAAGAGTCCCTCCCCAGCATCCCTATAGGCCCCCTTCATATACTGGAAGGCTTCTATGAGGTCTTCACGCAGCCTTCTCTTCTCCAGGCTGAACAGCCCCAACTTTCTCAGCCTATCTATCCCATAGAGATTTTAGAAAGAGTATATGAAAATAGAAAGCAATGAAGCTGTGCTCTTTCAGGATCCTCAGAGCAGCTCTGTATAAGGGAAAGGGCTAGATGGTTAGAACAGAAGATAGCTTTACTGGCTTTCCCTCACATCTTAAGCTCTGTAAACCATACTGAGCAGTACTGGAAAATCCTGTTCAAAGAGTACATGTCTTCTATATGTGATCTGAAACAAGAGCCACCTAAGATTCCAGTTTCAACTTTTATGTTGCTCACACATACAGGGAACAAGATTTGTTAAGATCAGAAATATTCAATAAGTAGTGGGAAAACTATGAAAAAACACATTAATGATCTTCTGTTACAGATTTTTTGTTGTGGTTTTTTCTTCATGGCACATTGTCTGGGCAGGCATTCACTTTAGCAGGATTGCTGAGAGCTCATTTACTCAGCCCTTTCTTTGGGAGAATGTAAACTCTGCCTTTGTTTACTTACAGCTCTCAACTGTACGGGTTTGACCTTTTTTAAAAAGGGTACATACGTTAAGAAATCCTGAATGCATGAAGAGGCCAGATACTGAATTCTTTCAATTCATAGCTGAGAAAATGGCAGTGGAAAGAAAGGCTCTGGCTGTTGAGTGAATATACAATGTGTTTTTAGTGAGCAAAGAAAAGTTGCCAGGATAATACATTTTTAATGAGATGTGCTAGTGACAAATTAACTATGGCTCCGCATTTGATCTCACATTTCCTTCTCTTTAGTGGGAGGTATGGCATCATCTAGCTTGCCTGGCAGAGAAGTTTAGTTTATGCAATGAGGAACGTTCAGGGTTGCCAGAGACCCAGCAAAGACCTGCACACCCTTTCCATCCTTACCTTCAATACTGATGGATATATTCTCTCTCTCTAGAAACCAGAAGAACTCCAAGCAGACCTGGAAGCCGAGCAGGAAGCAAGGCTGGCAGCAGGTCAAGCAGCCGCCGCGGCAGTGACGCATCTGACTTTGACATTTCAGAAATCCAGTCTGTGTGCTCAGATATGTCAGAGACTGTTCCTGCCACAAGCAGACCGACACCCCGAGCAGGTTCTCGGCCAGGATCAGCCAAGCCTTCCAAAATTCCAACTCCCCAGAGAAGGCCACTAGCCAGCAAACTAGACAAGTCCTTGAAGAGATAATATGATTGGTTCCATAAAGGTCTTTTCTTTTTGCATTAAGTATTTAAGTTCATAAGATGTAAAATATTATGTAGAAAATATTGTGAAATATCGCAAGAGGTGGATTTTTAATTCTGCAGATGGCCTTATTTGTGTATTTGTCTTCTTATTTTATGTGTATAATTTTTGTCAGATTTTGGTTTTGGTTTTGCCATATCCTGTGAGAAGGGGGAAGAGTTTTAATGTAAACTAACAGTTGTACACAGTAATGTGTAGAAAGTACACTAAAAATAATTGCCGAATGTACAGTGTACCGAATGTACAGTAAGTTTCTGCAACCTCAATAAAATAGGCCTATCACTATGTCATTAGTTAACAGTAAAGGATACCTCATGATTTTTCTTTAAAAAAGAAAAAGAGAATACTAAAAAGCCAAAAGACACAATTACACATTTTGAGCTAACTAAACAAACACTAAAGGATGTACGGCAAAGATACTAAGGAATACAAACCCACTTTCACAGTACCCTTATTTATACAGCATCTCTCAGAGAACTCACAGAGTTAATTAAGCACTTGCCAGTAATATGATACTCCAATACCTTGCAGCATTTCTGTGCCATTGCTTTCAATGAGGCCAGACACATTCTGGATATCTGAACTATTATTCTGTAAGAATATCAATATAAAGTGCATTCATGTAAATGTGAGGTTTTCTTTTGCTTGAGTGGATGGTAGCACTGTATCATTGAACTCATTTTGTATCAAAGCAATTTTGCTTGCAGAAAGCTCCAAAATAAACATGTCCCTTAACTTTATTTCTATTGTATTTCTTATTTCACAGGAAGATAATTTTCTGCATTATGTTTTAGGGCATATATAATTTCAGATGACCAGTAATTGCCATAGGAACATACGCTTTAATGTAATTTCCCATTGTCAGCAATCAGATTTTGGTTAGCTACTGTATTTGTTTAATAAAACACTAAATTGCACATACCAGATCATATGACATTATATGTAATTATTGTGTGTTGAAAGTTATTTTGTCCATATTAAACTGTGACATTTCTATACCATGTATGAAAGGCCTGAAGACCAGTTCAGTTGCTCTTTATGTCAGAGATATATTTTTGCTGTTGATTTGGCTGGATGGCCGCACGCAGAGTTGTCGTCCATGGCTCAATGTCCAGCTGGAGACCAGTAACGAGTGGTGTCCCTCAGGGATCGGTGTTGGGACCGGTCTCGTTTAACATCTTTGTCCGTGACATGGACAGTGGGATTGAGTGCGCCCTCAGCAAGTTTGCCGATGACACCAAGCTGTGTGGTTCGGTTGATACACTGGAGGGAAGGAATGCCATCCAGAGGGACCTTGACACGCTTGTGAGGTGGGCTGATGCCAACCTCATGAAGTTTAACCATGCCAAGTGCAAGGTCCTACACCTGGGTTGGAGCAATCCCAGGCACAGCTACAGGTTGGGCAGAGAAGAGATTCAGAGCAGCCCTGCGGAGAAGGACTTGGGGGTGTTGGTTGATGAGAAAATGAACATGAGCCAGCTTCAGTGTGCACTCGCAGCCCAGAAAGCCAACTGTATCCTGGGCTGCATCAAAAGGAGCGTGACCAGCAGGTCGAAGGAGGTGATCCTGCCCCTCTACTCTGCTCTCGGGAGACCTCACCTGGAGTGTTGTGTGCAGTTCTGGTGTTCTCAACATAAAAAGGACATGGAACTGTTGGAACAAGCCCAGAGGAGGGCCATGAGGATGATCAGGGGACTGGAGCACCTCCTGTATGAAGAGAGGCTGAGGAAGTTGGGGCTGTTCAGCCTGGAGAAGAGAAGGCTGCGTGGAGACCTCATAGCAGCCTTCAAGTATCTGAAGGGGGCCTACAGGGGTGCTGGGGAGGGACTCTTCTTTAGAGACTGTAAAGGGTTAAAACTTAAACAGGGGAAGTTTAGGTTGGATATAAGAAGGAAATTCTTTCCTGTTAGGATGGTGAGGCACTGGAATAGGTTGCCCAGGGAGCTTGTGAATGCTCCATCCCTGGCAGTGTTCAAGACCAGATTGGACGAGGCCTTGGGTGATATGATTTAGTGTAAGGTGTCTCTGCCCACGGCAGGGGGGTTGGAACTTGATGATCTTAAGGTCCTTTCCAACCCTAATGATTCTATGATTCTATGATTTATTCTTTGAAAGTATTAGTAATAGTTAATTCTCAGTGGAAGAAGGATGCAGCTTGAAATGGGAGTGCTGTAGAACAGCTGGATAGATGCTGTAGTGACAGAATCCCTAGAAATTCAAATTTATCTTTGATAGTATCAGGACGATTTGGGTAGAATTTAGCCAGCATGACAGACCAAATAGTCAAAACCTGACCATTTGTATACCAGAAACTGCTGTAGCTTTATTACAGCAATTTTAGGGGAAGGCTGGGTTTTGGTTGGTCCCTTAGCATGCTGAAAATGAAGCAGAAGCTCAGTTGATTACATTCAGATACTGGTGATATCTGCATTTGTTACTAGCACGTCTTGGCGGTATTACTGTAGGCGATGTTTTCACAAGAGCTTCCTGCAGACACACAAGTTGACTCACACAATCTGTTTATAAAAACCAGGAAAACAAAACAATACCCCAAAAGATAATTGAATCAATGCAAATCCACTTGTGTCAGGATTTCCTCCAACACAGAGCTTTGTGTGTTTGTGGGAAGCAGGCAGTGACCAGTCCTACTGCAGCTGGTTTGGGAATCAGCACATGTATTTACTGAGTACTAAAGTATCAGCCTCTGCTGCAATGCTTTGTCTTTCTGTGTTTCCCCTCTCTCATTGCTGCTATTTGTCCAGTGATTGCTTTCCTCGAACACTAACATACATCAGGATGACGCAGTGCTTTTTGGAACCACCCTTGGATAAAGAAGTGCTCTACATGTACAGATGGTCACGGGAGCATCTCTACTTGGCAGCAGGAGAAAGCAAAAGGGTAGAATTTGGGCACTTGTCCTGGTAACTTGGCTGTAGGAGGAGGTGGTGCTCAACATGGCATTCCTGGTGCATTTTATAGCCACAGGGCTGAAGGTGAAGAACGTAGGGATGGCAGATCTGAACAACTCCTTTGCAAGAACAATTCTGTAGTTCAGTTCCTTGTGTTCCAAATGGACGAAGCAGCTCACTCCACATGAGGCAGTGTTGTAACTTACCCTGAAGCACCTTCTATGTAAATGTTACTCTTAGCTTAAATATGTGTAATGCTTCATTAATTATGCAACTTGCTGGATTTTGTATTGTAACTTCACAGAAATATTAGAGCTGTGACCAGCCTCTGAGAAACTTGATGTCAGCTGAAAGAGCCCAGGGACTAAGTGGATTTCTGTGGCTCATTGGCTACTGCAGAACAGAAGAGGCTGGGACTGGCAAAGGAGGGAAGTTCAGTTATCAACTGGAGAGAATCATCCAGTATTGGAAACCCAATTAATAGTAAATTAAATAGGACTATGAATTCTGTTTGAAAACCCAAATCTGTCTCCTTACCTCATTTTCCTTCTTCCAAAAACTATCTAACTGCTTTAGATAGATGCTAAGAACTCCCAAAACTGAGGCTTTCCAAAACTCTGTTCCCTGCGTTACAAAAATAATAATGGCAAAAATCTGAAAATGAACATCAGATCTTCTGCACGTCTGTGACCCAAGGACCAAACTGCAGAATTTGATGAACAAGGCATCTTGTGGCTTTGCCAGTAACTGATGGGTAGCTCAGTTTTAGTGAATGTTTTTTTTAAAGAGAGAGGTGGTGTTCAATTTCCATCTCCCTGTTATTCAAAAATACTTCCTCTTTGGTGCAAGCATAAATGAGAGAGGAAGGATCAGCCCCATGGCCACGTCTCCACCTTGTTTAGTCATGTGAGTTTTTACCTAACCTCATTATCAGAGATGCATTTTCTCCCTTCTGTTATCTTCCTTCTAACAACAGGAGATGATCATGAATTCACCCAGTCTGCTGGATGACTGAGTAGAGACAACCTTTCTGTATGGTCGATACTCTTTGGATGGAAAATACACCGTGATTCGCCTGTGCACGGCAGGAGCAGAGGTGATGGCAAGGGAAGAAGGCTTGGAAAGCTGATGGTAATGAAACCCGTATCTTTCAGTGTATGTTTAGCACGTGGAAGAACTGGCTCAGTTCTAGATTCCTTTTTCAGTCATTTTCAGCTTTCTGCATTTCTGTTTTGCTGCCTTCAAAATGGGAAAGTGTTCATGGAATATTCTGAAAACTGAAATCTGTAAAAAATACACCATTAGAAGAGCTAGTGATGTCTTGTGGCCCAGGCATCCTCAGCTTCTTCAGTTGAGGTATATCGGGAGACCATTAATTACATGCTAATATAATAAATGATGGTAATTCAGGCTTTGCCTACAGCACATCTCTTCACAAAAGCATAAGGATGAGGTTATGTGCAATCCTTATTTAAAAATTAATGCATTTCATGAAAATAAACTCTGATGCAAGCAGCTATGCCATGCTATAGTCAGCAGCAATGTTTGAAACTGTAGCTGCCTCTGCTGATGTCTTGAGATGGGACCAGTGAGACTGTCTACACCCCACAGCTTGCGCATGAGAGAGGGGCCGTAGGACTTACGACATTGGTCGTGATATGTGACCAGAGAACACATTGCTGAGCACTTGCTGTAATATTCTGTAAATAACCATAGGGATGGAAAATAATCGTTCCCTGGTTTGCTGCATCCCAGTACAGCTGCCCTAAGAGCTTCCAGGTGTTTCCAGTTCCTGGGCTGTATGGCAGTATTTGAGTTCATCCTAGGCTAGTGGTATTGAGCTTGATGGCTGCTCTAAACGCTGACCATAGTCGGGAGTGGTGATGTTACCTTCACGCAGGGTGAGTGGAATTTTGCAGAACAAAGAAAAGGTGCTTTCCTAATTAAAATTGTTCTCTCTGCTGAATTTGAATAACCTGTTTGCAGATGTGGAGGTGGGAGAGATGGTTGGCTTGGTTGCTTGCTCCTTTTTCAATAACGTTGGCAGATTAAATGCAGGTAGGTTACTCATCTCTGTAGAAGAAAGATGTACTTGTTAAAAAGGGGAATGTTGCAGAGGAAAAGGGAGATCTTCAGAAATAATGGATGAAACAGCATGTAACTTGCATGAAAATGCTTAGTGGCTGATACTATTGAGGGGGATTTTATGCAGATTGAAGTCCTTCTGTTAAGACTTGCTCAGAGTTTGGCTGTTGCAAATGAAGTGGTATCTGGCCTGAAGCTAAAAGAGTCTTTGGGGTTGTCTTTTCATAATTAAGTAATTCTTCTGAACTGAAATTGTTTAAATAGTGTGAATTGCAGCTTGAGGTGCTCTAACTGCATTTCTGTATTTGAAGGCTAAAGGAAAGAGTGATGAAGGTGAATTGTGTAACTTATCTGGCATCTTGGATGAGTCAGTAGGAGAAAGTTAATAGATGTGTTCTTAGAACTTGGATGATTGAATATAAGAGCCCCAAGCCATAAATCAAGCCCTGTCAGCATCTACAGTGTTTTTTGTTCCTCCAGGAGGAGGCAGCCAGAGTGATGATAGCTCTGTCCTGACAGGAAAGGCTGACTTGAAGCTTTTTGTGGGAATCACGATGGTCTTTCCAACATTCAGAAAAATATCCAACATCATTAGTATTTATTTTGTCCTTCTGTGTCTTGATCATGGCTCTTCCAAATCCTCTTTTATTGTCAGAATAAGGGGGACCTGGGGACCTATGGAAGACTGCACTGTGTGGGCAGTTTTTACAGGCAATGAGTTCATATGATAAAGAAATATCTCTCTAAAAGTCTACAATCAAAGTGTAGAGACAGGAAACAAGTCAGTTCAAGCTAAAGATGAAAAGAAAAGGCTTGTAGATGCTGCAAATACTGATCAACTCCACATTTGCAGAAGAGGGGGACAGCTTCACTTCTAGCAACACTGATTTGAAGCTTTACAGACCAAATCAACAAATCAGTGTCATGAGGAGTCTGTAGTGGCTGCTGCAGGAACTGAAAGTGTCTGCTACAGGAAAGTAGCTGAGCTGCTAACTGGAGTCCTCTCATTGAATGTGAGATGGCTGAAAAGTGTCTAACACATAATGCAAGCTTTTTCTTAAGCTGACAAACTCCGGAAAACTGCTGACCAGTTTGGACTTGAAAAAGTGACAAAAGCATTGTAACACTGTAACAATGATGCGTTAGTGGAAAACAGTAAGTACGCTACAGAAAAGTTGGCTTAGCTTCTGGAGGGAACTCACGCCTTACAAGCTGCTGGAAACCCTCGAAGGTCTCAGTGTGGGCAAAGGTTGAGATAGACCACATGGCTTTGCCAAAACATTCAACAGGTTCTCAAAGAAGTAAGCACTTACGGGATCAGAAGAAAGGTCTTCATGAGGGTAAATAGCACACTGAAAGCTAGGAAAGACAGCATAGGAGAAGGTGGTCATTTTTAACAGAAAGAGGTCTGCAGTGGAGCTCTTGGCAGGTCTTAACACAAAGATGCAGACACTGGCTCAGAAGTGACTGAAGTGCACGCTGTTGGAAGGGTGCTCTGGAAAAAAGCATTGCTGTGTTGATTCATGCTGCCTCCTGGGAAGTGTGCATTGCTTTGGGCTGACACTGAGGATCCCTCAGTGACTAGCTCAGCCCCAGCCAACTAACCTTTAGATGGCCCATTCAAGTGGAACAAATCTCACCCCAAATTAATGAGTCTATTTCTAGCTAAGGGTGCCATGGGATGGGATTATCGTGAATGGTTTGGAAGTTCTGCTGCTGCTGGATTTTATCACTTACACACCCTTTTGGTGCACTAAGAGTATTTTAGGGATATGCAAAGCATGGACCATCATAGAATTTAGCATGATTTCTAGTCCCATTCAGGAGATGTAAACCATATAAGATGGGTGGAGAGTCCAGTCACATTACTGTTCTCAAAAGACTTTAGGACCTCTTGAGCATTCCTGGATCCTTCAGCAGCAAACCCAGATACAAATGTGTTCCCCCCTGTGCTGCTTCCAGTCACATACACCTTGCAAGGCACCTGCAAATCCTGTTTCCTTTGGGTTCTCTGGTCATTCACCCTACTGGGACACAGTGGCATCCGTGTAAATGAACACATCTTCCATGGGGTGCTCTGGCAGGCCTTGCACATCCTTAAGACCCAAAGCATTTAAAAACTTAAGTAATTGAAAAGATACCACACTGACATGTTTCTATTCCTTTCAAGTGTCCTATGGATAAGAGGAAGATACCAGAAAGGGGGTTTCCTAAAAGACATGAAATATTCATTACTTTGGTGGGGTTGCTGTGTTTGGCTGCGTCTTTGGTTTTTGTTTTTGTTTTTTTTTTCCTCTATTTGCATTCTAAATAATCATAATTGAGTGTGGCTGTGGATAAATAGATCTTTCTGGAATTAAAAAATGTAAGTTTTAAGTTCTGGGTTCAATGAATGCTTACTGAAGACTGTTTCTTTGAATAGCTCTCCATTCAGTCAAAAATGAATCCAGAGCACAGTTTACTACAGTGGAACTCAAGGACAAAACATAGCCATTCATTTTAAAACAAGTTTAATTTGTTCTATAGAAATACAATGAGAAGTGGTAAACAAGCCACAAATAAATCAGGCAAGCCTGTCACTTTTCCAAAAGGAAGGCAAATCACTAGCAGTGAATACTCTTTCCACACATTGTTGGTTTTCCCTTGCAGTGTGTTTGCAAGTACTCGGTGCAGTTGTTCTGAAATGAGAGCAGCTCTGCAGCACTTCCTATTAAGCCGAGCGAGCTGCATTTCCCAGCCAGTGCGTGGCTCTGTAACAAAGGCCGAAGCGATGCTTTGGGCGGCCAGATGGCGAGGAGGGTGTGGGAGTGTGAGCCGCAGCTCCTGAACTCGGGCTGAACCTCCCGCCTGAGGTCCCTGCCCGCACAGCTGCCTCCTCGCCCGGGAGACCTGGCAGCGGCTGGAGGGTAGCAGCCTGTCGGGAGGCCATGCCTCATTATTCCTGCCGATGCTCGGGAAGATAGTTTGTCTGACCGCAGCTCGCTCAGGCACTGGAAAGCCTTCGTAAACCCAATGCTGTGGTCGCTCAGCCAGCGCAGACTTCTCCATGTGATTTCTTTTTTTATACACATGCTGCGTTTACTTGGGAGATTAAATAACAAAGAAATAGTGTTTGGTAATCTCTTACCCCAGCACAACTCAGGGGTTTATTTCCTCCCTCTCTCTTTTTCTACTCCCAGCTTATGAGGACTTATTAAATGTTTCCAGATTTTTGAGGAGGGTTTTGTTCTTAATGATGCAAAAGAATTTTAATATAGCTCTTGCTAATGGAAAAGCTCTTGTTAATTACTGATGGAAACTTCAGCCCCTGAGTGAGCGTTTTGTATTTGGTCTTTAAAGCTTTCTGTGTGAGACAACTCCTCCTCCCCTCCAAGCTCCCACTCTGTTTCCAGTGATGTGTCTATGACTCTCCAAAAATGTTGCCATGATCTCATCCAATAAAACAACCCCAGTCAGTACTAGCCCAAATCATCCTTCCGGCTGTGGTGGTTACAGGGCCACAAACCTCTCTCCCCATTGCAGGAGCAATGCCTTGAGGTCAGTGGTCTGTCTATGGGCAGAGCTGGTGGCTGGGGCGGGTGGCAGGCAGCTGCTTGGTGGTCCAGTTTCAACAGAACAAGACTTCTATGATAGCTGGGCATGCTCACCCCCAGCAGCCAGACACCTTGTTTCCCCCAGCCAGACCATGCTGGTGCTGGGAAGGTTCTTCACAAGCTGGACCCATCCTCTTTCTACTTCAGGTGGCTTCACTGGGCTCAGCGCTGGCTGCTTCTTTCAGTTAGTTGCTGTATCACAAAGTGATGGCTATGTACAGAGCAAGAATTACCTCAGTGACTTCCAAAGTCTGCAACTGAATAGCTCTTTACTTGGTCAGGAATAATTATTGATAACAGCATTGCCTCTTAGCTGCTCTTGTGTTTCTTCTTTGGCAGAAATCTGAGAATCTTCTCTCTGTGTCCTCCACAGGGTTAATCTGCAAGCATGGCAGGTGGGAATTTGGGAAACCTGATCGCCTTTCCTGAAGGTGCACACATGTTAATGTGTATTGAGTATGTAGCTCCAAGTACATGCATGCAAGGTGAAAGTGGGACCTTGATAGGCTTAGCTATATAGCATGCTGTATACAGGAACGTCTTTTCATGTTATGTCTTTATATATTAGTAGCCAGACTTTGGCCCTGAATGCTGTGTTATTAAACTCTAAGGTACAAGATGTGGTCTCCAACTCTACATCACCTTGCATGTCCTGCTAGTCAACAGAGGTGGACCAGGATTTATGCTACTTGTGTGTGAATGCCTCATAGGAGTAACTGAGTAGTGCAACTCAGACTTACAAGTTATGGTTTGTTCTCATAAATAAAGGGAAATATTTTTGACTGAGTATTCAAATGGTGTTGGATGTTGAGGGAGCTTGAGTTCAGGCATGGTGATGTCATGTGAGCATTAACACCCCCCCTCCCCCCCCCAACTGAATAAATACCCAATTGTGCAATGATTTTGCAGGATTGTTGATTTACCAAAAATGTTCAGAAGCGCCCATTGGATGGGCAATATTTTAGGCAGCTGTGATAACATCAAGTGATGATTTAGAGAGTTCTGGTTTGGGGGTTTGCGGTGGTTTTCTGTGGGTTAAGTGCCTGTGCATGAGCTTAGCAGCATGAGGCCATTTGCAGTCCAACACAAGGATGTATGAGTGGCTTGGAAGGTAGAGGTAGAGACAAAAATCAGTTGGATTAAAACCCAAGAGGAGAAGACATCATTTTTTTGTTGTGATATTAACTTGCAAGGAAGTATTTTCTGTAAATTGTAGTGTGTACACTCATGTGTAATCTCAAGACTGGAACACAAGCTGTGTCTATCACTGGAGAGATCTAGTTAGCAATGTACGCCAGAGAAAATTAGGCATAATTTATTTATACCTCTTAGAATTGCAGTAATAAGGCTGAAATCCATGTGCCTGAAGACAAAAGGTTTTGTCCTAGTTCCTACTCTGCCCAAGGATGCTATATCACAGTGATAAAATGCCATTGTGATGGACTACAAAGGAAAAAGCAAATTAAAGCATAGTTGCTAATTAAAGTTTGAAATAATTGTGCAATTCAAGTAGAAATAACTGACAGACTTGTCAATTAGAGCACGAGCAGAGTGTCTTGTAGCACAAAGCTGTTTTCCTGGCTCTGAGCATTGGGGTGGGTGGGGGATGAGTTTGGGATTGACTTGATCAAGCCTGGAGAAAGATGGCTAAAACCCAAGTTCCAGTTATATTTCTTAAGTCAGTATTTACTTTTGTTTTCTGTCAACATTTTTCTTCAATCGGTCTTTCAGGAAGGGAGGCAGTCCAAGAGAAAACAGGGAGTCTCAGATTTAGTGGCATATCTTGTAACAGCTATTCTTTGGCAGGGCTCTGTTCTGGCAGTAAAGCAGAAGATCAGCAATGCTTCTTCAAGCTGATACAACATCAGGAGACTCTTTACACAAAGACATTGCAAAGTGTTGTAAAGAAGAAAGCTAGCTTCAGGCTGGGTGATATTGGGCATTTCTTGAGCTGGTATTTCTTGATGCAGTTCTGTAAGACACCAGAATAAAGCACTTGTGTGATCAAATTACTGGAAATATGAAAAAAAAATACCATATGTGATTGTTTCCTGGCTAGTCTTGGTTTGTCTCAGAAATGCTTCGCTGATGCTGTGCTTCCACTGAGCATTAATATAGCAAAACACATTCTCTTTTCAGCACTTCTGACGGTGACTCTCCTCTCAAATCTCAAAGTCTTTGTTGCCTGGTCTGGTGAAGTGGTTACGGCACCGTGCCAGGACTTTTCCTCCCTCGCTAAACTGAAGGCTGTATCGACAGTGATGACTAGCAGAGTTGGCAAAGCAGAGGTGGCATGTCTTGCTCTTAAGGGATTGGTTTTCTTGTTCTTGGATTTCATGGTTCTGAATGGAAAAATTACAATGACTGTTTGGTACTTTTGTTCCCTATGGTGAATGAAACCAAGAAGTAAAGTGCAATGTGAGAATGCAAAAGTCAATATTTGCAAGTACTTTGAAAAATCCCAAATAAATGCAGGCCTAGCTTTAATCTTCGATGGTTTGCCTTAGGATATTTTTTCTTGTTCATACATATATCTTCCTAACATATCACAAAGTTCACCTAGAGAATGGAATTCAAAATGTACTGAAACATTTCTCTTTTTTATTTTATTTCTACTTTTTTTTCCTTTTTCTTTTTTTTCTGAGGCCAATAGGTGCTTGATTTAGAATGGGATAAGTATTTCTACGTACTTTCAAACTTTCTCTTATGTTAAAGATAACGTGCTATCTAAATTTCGCTCCAAAGAGAAGTTTAACATTAAGAAACAGATGAGATGAGAGAGCGGAAAAACACCTCTTTGTGAAGTAAAGTTAGAACTGCTCTGAACAACATGGCCCAAACAGCAAATGCTCAAATGCATCTTGTTTCTAAAGGCAAGATGTACCAAAACTGTCTATAGGATAGAAGTGTTCAGTCCTTGTAGAAGCTGTCCTAAACCCAAACTTACGATTACTGTGGCACTGCTGGTCCCTTATTGTAGTATCTGTGACCTCTGCAGAATACTTCTCTGCTCTTACCATTTATGACTAAGGCAGTTAACAAGCAGAAAGAAGGCAAGCAGGAATATGCTGCCTTTCCAGATAGGAAGCAGAGAAGCAGATTAAGCAATTTGTCTGGGAATAGTCAGGAAATTTGCTGGCAAATCAGGAAACTGTTTTGGCACACACTAATCTTCAGCAAGTCCTCAACCTGAAATGCACATCCCTCTTTTTCAATCACGTCATTATTTAATTGTGACTGTTTAGAAACCTAAATTTAATCCTCCTTGTCTGAAAAGACATCCTGGGTTATCTGGAAATCTAAATTATGATTCATTTTAAAAATAGTTAAATGTCAGTTAAATGTTTGCTCAAAGAGGATTATCTGGTAGAGAAGGCATCGGATGTGCTAGGTACAAATGTACAAGTCAAGCAGTTACACTACACTGTGCCTATCGAGTGTTTCTGCTAGGGAACACAGGCTCAAGGGAAACACAAACACGAATATGAATTTATCTTTCAGTTTGGGGCTCTGGAATGTTTCTGTTTTAATAGTGTTCTAATAAAATCAAAACATTGACTCTTTCCCAGCAAAGCTATAAATAGGAAGTAGGCACCCTCCTTCTTATACAGAGAGAGAAACTGCAAAAGGATATTGTTCACAAAATGGAAAAAGTCCAATTAAAAATGCTGACATTTTGCTTGTATTTCAGAGCTGCTGCACTGCTGTAATAAGCAGCTGTTATTTCTCCCTCATTTTCCCGTGTAATTGATTCATTCTCATGACTGAGAATGGCATGATGCAGCAAGAACAAGACAAATGGCCTTTCTGCGCAGTGCCTCTGATGGGTGAGCTGATGGGGAGTTTAAAATCTAGGTGGCCTCAGCAGCCTGGGATCTGTGCAGACCATGCAACCAGAATCCAGTAGGAAGATAGGTCGAAATATACTTCTGCTTCTGTTATAATCCACATCATGTTTATTTGGATATGGAACTTGCTCTAGAGATGATAAAAAACTGAGGGGAGTCACCAGAGTGTTGTGGTGCCATTTGGAGTGATCTCAACAGGCTGGAGAAGTGGCAGGCAGGAACCTCATGATGTTCACCAAAAGGAAGTATGAAGTTCTGACCTGGGGAGGAATAACCCCGAGCGCAGGACAGGCTGGGGGCTGACCTGCTTGGGAAGCAGCTTTGTGGAAAAGGCCCTGGGGCTCCTGGTGGATACAAAGCTGATCATGAGCCAGCAGTATGGCCTTGTGGCAAGCATGTCCTGAGCTGTGTTAGCCAGAGAATTGCCAGCAGGTCACAGGAGGGGACATTTCTGCTCTGCTTAGCCCTTGTGCTGTGTCAGAACAGCATTAGGATTTTGTGCACTGCTGGTGCACAGAACCTGGGGTGCCGTGTCCAGTTCCAGGCTCCCCAGTATAAGACATGGACATACTGGAGGGAGCCCAGCAGAGTCACAGTGATGAAGGGATTGGCGCATTTCACATTAAAAGAGAGACTGAGAGGAAAGGAGCTGTTTATCAGACTGGGGGAGAGATGGGAGTATAGAAGATGGAGGTAGACTCTTCTCAGTGCTATACTGTGAAAGGACAAAAGGCAGTGGGCACAAGTTGAAATACAGGAAGAATACTTAGAAGAGATTTTTTGTTGTGAAGGTGATTGGTGCTAGAGCATGTTGACTAGACAAGCTGTGGAGTTGCCATCCTTTGAGACGTTAATAACCTGACTGGGCATAGTGCCTCTCTTTAGCTGGCTACCCTCTGAGTAGGGGGTTAGACTAAATGATCCCTTCCAACCTCAACAACTCTCTAAATCTGTGACTTACACCCTCATCTTTAGATCATACAAAATCATTTCCTTAATGATATTTGTATGTATAGTACTACTAAATCTAGGAGCATCAGCCACAGCTAATGGCTCTCAAGGAACTGCCAATACAGGTCGACAAGAATTAGGACCATGAAAGAGAAGGTCAAAGAAAGAAAGTGACTTGCTGAAGGCAAGCTTCAAGCCTCCTTCCTCATTCCTTGCACAGTGCTCTATTCACAAGTCCTTTTTTATTTTTTTCCTTTCCCCCAAAATACTCTGGATTTTGTTTCAAATTCTGCCTGGGCAACGAATGAGATCTGAATGCACAGATCTCACTTGTTATAAATATACTAATTTGGATTATATTTCTGAACCAAGTTTGCCCTCTATTCAGCACTTTGGGGAAACAGAGGTACATTCATTCTGTGAGAACCTCTTCAAAGATCTATTCACAGCCACTCATGGCAAGTGCTACATCTCTGGGCATGTGTGAGAGAAAAAGCACTTTAATTGAACGCAGGAGTGTCTAACTGACTGCCAGATTGTGACTGGCCTCTGTACAAGCCCAAAGTTGAACATATGCTGCCGGGAGCAAGAAACCACTGCTAACCCCATCCTCTTGCTCTATGACCAGGCACCGCAGAATGAAGACAAATCTTGCCTGCTCTGTTAAAGTAGCCACATGATAGCTGAAAACAAGGCTCTATGCAATATAGAGCATTAATTTAGATAAGGGACACCCTAAACATGGCTTCTGTCTATGTACAGAGTTGTGAGCTGTACTCAGATAGAGTTGAAAGTTTTTTATATTTGTGTTTCTGGAGTGCTGGAAATAAAGGCTAGTCTGGGGTACAAAACTACTGTGAAAGGGAAGGGAGAGTTTCATGGGTTTATGTAGCATTCTTTTGACTATTTGTCTCTATAGGTACCAGCATACCTTCTCTCTGCTTGAATTTTGTCTGAACTGGACATTTCCACTCAAGAGCAAATTTTGGCTTTAGCTTCCCTACAGTGCTGTGTGATGTTCTTTGACTCTATAATACATATACATGACTCTTGCTCCATAGTTGTGGAAGAAGGCACATGTCATGTATTGTGACTGTGGACTGCAATTTCACTTGGTACCTTTGCTTGCTTGCTGTATAACATGTTTTATTTTCTGTCTTTCCATTATGAAAAGCTAATCTACTCATGCTTTCCTAGAAAAAACCCTGATGGATCACAACTAATAACACAAAACATCCATAAAGAAGCAGAAACAAGATGGGTACCCAGGGATGCACTTACGCCATTCATTAAGAATACGCAGATCTGCTTCGGGAGATTTGATAAACATTGATTTTGCTCGTAGAGAGCAAAAGATAAAAAAGCAGCCCCCCTCCTCTTTTTCTGCAAAATGAAAGGAACTGATGTAATTGTTCTAAATTCAGGACAATGAAGTGCTATCGGACCAGTGCCAGCAGTGTATTTCCTGCCAGTGTCTGCTCCTCCAATCAGTTTAATTATGAGCAATTGTTTGGGTTGTGCTGTGAAGAAATATTAGAGAATGGAAAAAAGAACATAGCTCAGGTCATTATTTTGCAACTGATTCATGGTTTGGCAGAAACCATTAACTAGATTTTATGCTTTACAACACTGTAATAGTATCAGCGTGGATCAACCTTGCCATATAAGCACATACAGCACAAATCCACCATTTATTTTGACAAGGTTCTAGTTAAAGCATTTGAAAAATGCTGAAATAACATCAGCTATTGGCTGGAATTTTTGGTTAATCGTGTGCCTGCTCTTATCCAAGGGATCTGAGCAGGCTATGAAAAAAAACTGGCTATTGTTAATGCCTCCTATGTTTATCTGTCATGTCATATTTTGATGATGATTTTTCTTGTGCTTGACACACACCTCATGTCTTGCTGCTGCATGCAGAGGCATTTTGTAATCTTTGATCTGTTCTTTTGGAGGGCCAGGCTGAGGTAAGATGGTTCTTTCCCCAGGTTGCAGAATTGCTCTCCTTCTGACAGTTTGTTTTCCTTGGGATGCTGAAGACTTAATTGGGCTAACTGGATTGCTCTGGAAGTGAGTCCTGATTAAATTGTCCCTCAGCTTGTGTGGAGTGGTTTCAATGCAGACTAGGTGAGGTGGTTACTGGGACAGTGCTTCCTTGCTGAATGCTCTCAGTTCAGAGCTCTTGCAGGGCAAAACCCTAAATGCCAATTAGTGTTGTTCAGCAGCCTGGTTAGCCACCAGAACAGGAACCCACCGGACACAGCACCAGATTCTGGAGGGGAGATGTCTCCACATTGCTGAGGCTCATGTAGCCACTGTTGATGTCATTCCTCTACAGGTGGAGGACTTCAGATTTCAGGCACTGCCATAAAATTTATCAGCAAACTAGAAGAAAATCCCTTGGAACACAGAGAACTCACAACACCTGTGGCAAGTGTTAGTTTTCAGGGGTTCAAGCCTAGATCTGATACATGACATGCTGCAACAGCGTGCTCCCTGAAGAAATGGAACATAAACTAGCCTATCTGGATGCTGTTCCACCAGAAAACAAAAGATGCTCTTGTTTTCAGATTTACTAACGGAAAATGTTTTTTCACACTTTAATGTGACTTGTGTACACTCCTGTTTTCTGATACCAGAGGGAATCTTGGATAACTAACACATCTCTCCTTGCACTGAGTAATATGGGATTAAAGCAAATAAATTGGGTAAATGCTGCAGGTGGCATTTTATATCCCTGCCAGGTTCTGTGGGCTTTATATTAAGCATGTTTCTTAGGTGCAATTTAAGTCTCCAAAGTTCAAGGGGTACAAGGATCCAGCTGTTCATAAAAACAAGGTGATCCAGCTGCAAATCATTCAAGACTTGGGCTGCTCCAGTTCTGCTGTTAAGATGTGAGCAATGGTGTTTTCTGGCAATGAAGTTCTGAATTCCAACAGAGTTCAGAAATAATACAGGAACTGAAGTTCTGTGTTTAGATCCTATGTTTAGCACTTTTGTATATCCACATAGCCTGAAGATGGAAGAGAACGTATTTTGCCTGACAGGGTGCTGCACATCAGTTACCTAAGCATGGCTGGGAAAACCATATTCCATTAGGAAGCCATGTCTTCTGTGCATATGAAATCCTTCCCTTCCCATAGAGATGATACAGAAAGAACAGCAATGTTGGTTGCTGCAGGAAGCGGAGTGGGGAAACACTCTCTTGGAAAAGTTTGGAAAAGTAGGATCAAAAGCATAATTGGAGATAAGAAGATAAGACCATGTGATGTGTTGTAGATGTTACCAGGGAAGAGTAGAGATTAAAATCATGCTATCCTAGGTCAATTTAATGGACTAAAACCATTAAAAACGATTTTATTCTAGCCATTGACACAGCTAATGAATAAGGCCAGAGGTGGGTCTCATAAAGAAATTTCCATTACCACTGATGTTTTTAAGCAGTGTATTTTGACAACAGTCTAAAAATAAAATTAGCTACGTTGCCAGACTTCTGTTTTATTTTTTCCAGCTGTATTCTTAGAGTTACCCAGAAAAGTGTTGTTGATTTGAGGTCTGGTCTCCGCTGTTGCCTTCTTCTGCTGCACTCTCAGGAATGGTAGAAATAAGAAGAGCACTTATCTGGGCCTTTTACCAGCCTCATTATACTGCTTAACATTACTTGCTGATTGTAAGCTTTTTGCCTCCTGGGAAACTGTCTTCCTGGCATCCTCCTGTAGCTCATCCTTGAACCTCATCTTTCCTTGTACTGCCCCATCACCGAGTTACGTGATATCCTCACTACTCTCCTTTCATTTGTAGTAAACTGCCTCTTTTCCTATACCATTTATGAGTACCTTAAAAGGCACAGTTCCCTGCAGGAATATAACCTCCACTGTGAAAGCTGTTTTTTTTTTTTCTCCTCCAACCCTTAAAAACATTATTTTATAACGGATCTTCCCTTTTCCTTATGACTAGCCTTACTTTATTAGGGGTCTTTGGGAAGGATCTTATTCAAAGATTTTTGGAATTCCAAGAAATATACTTCAGGACTTCATTTACCCTTGCAGTAACTCCACTAGTTTGGTGAGATGCGACCTCCCTGTTTCCTAGGAACACTCCTCCTCAGGCTATCCTGTCGGGCAGTGCCTGCTGCTTCTGTATCTTGCTACTGTTTCTAACAATTTCTGAAGCCCAGAGGTCAAATGTGTTTGTTAGTAACTCTTCAAGTCACACAGACTTCTTAAAAGAAATTAACCCTGAATTTGCCTTTTCACATTTTTCTGCTGCTGTCTCTAATTTGTAACATCAGCTGGAGTTGGGTGTTACTACCAAGGAACAGTTTGGGTATAGAGCATCTCTCAGTAAAGATTTACACAGTCTTTGCATATAGCTGAGTATATAGATGGACTGTAGCATATACAGTGCACAGCGTGAATTAGACTTCTTCTGAGAGTCATGAGCTGTGTTTATGGCAGTGAATTACACAGTGCCTGAGCACTGACACCCAGTCATACCCATAGCGTTAAGCTGTTGGAAAGGCCTCTGGCATGGTTTTGGCCTGAACCAACGTTCACTCTCTCAGGCAATTCCTGGTCACAGTTTGAGAGCTGGGAGAAGTTCTTATCCCATGCTAATGGCTGTTTTGGATGCAGCCCCGTTTTGGAGAGTGGTAGGGATGTGAGCTGTTACCGTGGTGCTCAGCGTGCCATGCCAGGGGCTCTGCTAGGTACCAGCAGTACAACTGCTCTCAAGTGAAGTGTTTTATTTACTTGTTAATTTTCCTTCAGATGAACATCTCAGAAGATCCCAACAGAGCTCCTGTGAGGAGCTAAGTGAGCACAGCCTTACTTACATTCCATCTGGAGACCTGCGGTGGCTTTTTTCCATCTCTGTGCGCTGGTTTCTCCTGAAAACCTGCTGTGGGGCAGTGCTCATCTGCACGTGTAGTGGCTCCCATGGCTCACTGGCACAGCTTCTCCTATCCCATATAAGGTGCCCTGTGTTCCTCTGGCAGCACTGGCTGCATGTGTGCCCTTCTTAGCCAGGGTTCACATGTGGTTTGGATTTGCAAATTGGTCTCTTTCACTTTGTTCAGTCTCAGCACAAAGCTCTTGGTTCTGCCCTGCTGCACTGCCCTGATTGCTCCCATTCTCACGCAGTACCTGCGCACAGCCATCACAGATGGGGTTCTCCCCATCCCATCTTTTGGATATTGTTCATTTTTCTGACAGTAAGTGCTACTCACATTCATGGTGTTACTATTTCATTACACCAATGGATTTAAATTTCTAGTAATGCTTTAAAGAGCATGTATTTCATAGTAAGAATCCTTATTTTCACAAGATTTTCATGTATTTAAAGTAGAAAAAAGTCTTTGGAGATACACTGACTCATGCTCTTCACACACTGTCTTCCTTGCAGTGCCCTCTGCACAGTCACCCAGCAAGTGAACTCCTACTCCTTCCTACAACGGGGTCTGTAGCAACATTTATAAAAGAGAAAGCAACAGCCACCTTTATAGGCCTCTGCAGCTGGTCCTTTCCTCCCAGCCTACTTGCCTAAAGTGACTGAGATTTAAAATCCAGGGTGATGTCCCAGCAGAGCAGCGCTGGGGCTCTGGCTGTGCCTTGCCAGCTTGTACAGCCCAAAAGGAAGATTAATTTACTTGAGCTGGCAGCATTAAGCTGCCGCTAAGACCCAAACTAATATCTCTGTGCAGCCCACTGGCCTTGCAATATGAAATCAAAAGCTGTTCTGTTTTCATATCCTGTCTCTGACATTGGCCAACAGCAGATGCTTTGGCTAATGATGTTTATACCCAGACCATCTTGCTGAGAGTCACCCTTGATATTGCTAAAATGATAATCCACTTTGCAGTACATATATGACCTTAAAATTAAGATCCATGGAAAAAAAACCCACTATATATTACACAAAAGAGAGTGTAAGAAACTTCTGGGTACTGCTATAACACAAATTATTTCAAGCTGACATTTATTGCAAATTATTTAATTTCTTTTGCCCTCAAGGATTGTCTGCATCGTGCCCTTAGAGTCCTCTGCATGGATCTCTCAATTCACCTCTCACCTCAAGCTGTCAGGTAGTGTGTAAACTCTAAAGAAGGACTGGTTTTGCAGCTTTGGGCATATTTTTACTGTTTCAAAATCCCCTAGTGTTGTAATACTTTTTTGCTGGTCAGGCTACCTTACTCTGGAAGTAAAATTATGATAAATATAGACAAAAACACTTCCAGGGCTCTCAAATTTTCTTACCAGAAAAAAAAAAACAAACAAAAAAAAAACCCATTACTACATAAATATTAAAACCCCAATTCATTCTTTTTCAAAGTATAGCGCAATTTTCCACAAGCTAAGCAATGAAAATACTTGTCTGAAGGAAACTTACGCTTTTGCTTTTGGGGGTTATTGCCTTTTGATTCAAATGCAACTTCTACCCTATGGTTCACTTTTCTGGTTTGCCTCATGAGAGGAATTCTGCTTTCGTTTGCAATCTGCTTTCTAGCTGAAAAATGTGATGCTGGAGAGTTTCATGGGATCTATAACCCACTGTGGGACTTTTGGGGGGAAAACTGGGAATTTTCTTCACACCTGTGATTATTTTTTTCAAGTTCACGCCTTCACTCTGTACCAACTTGCCTTGTTCTGGTGCAGCTCCTGTCTAAAGGAACAGCTAAAAAGCTCCAATATTACAAAAATTAATTGCTATAGCTTTTATGTGGTAAGTGCAGATGCAAGTCCTCTAACTAGTCCTCAAGCAGTCTAGAATGGCTTCAGTTCTCTTCTGTTATTTATATTGTCTTCATTCAAAGATGCTAAAGGGAATCCTTTATGTCCTGCCTGGATACACTGCAATTGTTCCACAGAGTTTCCAATGAAATGCTGGTTTGTATATGTAGATGTCACAGCTGGAGGGCAATCCAACCTTCCTGTCAGAAGCATCTTCTAAGCACAAATGTGCTGTTCATTCAGACAAAGCTGAGGAATCTGCACCCTTGACAGACTTAGTCTTTCGGATGTCAAGAGAAAAGTGGCAGAGATAAACTTGCCAAGACTAAGGGATACTGCAACAAGAAAACAGACTTGTGATGGCAAAGGGGCACCATCAGTGGCTGAAGGGACTGCTACATCCTCTTTGCTGGAATCAGATCACGGTGTTGTGGTCTGAGGATCTGAAACAAATCTACTCTTGGGGTTAAAAAAGAAAAATAGAGCTCAGAGGAAACAAAATTTGTACCATATAAATTTCAATGACTGATTGTTAATTATTCTCTAGAACAACAGTACCTGTTTAACTCTGCTCTGTGCTCAGTAAATAACCTAACACTGTGCTATTTCTGCAGTAATTCTGCTGCTGTTTCTAATGATAATTCATGGGAAGTGATTTTCTACCACAGGTATAACAGATATTCTGCTGTTATTTAGATGCTGATTACTTGTAAAAACAATGCAAAGTACTGGCAATGAGGAAGGAGGTGGGATGCTCAAAGGACTTTGGAGATTTCTCTGCCTTTTTTACCTCACACCAAAGAAGAATTATTCCCTTTACCTAAAAGTAAGCAGAATGAAACTAAGTCACGAAGCAAAAAAGTATCTGGCAAGCTTAAAAATAAATACAAAAACTAAGGCCAGTAGCCTGTTTGAAGCACAAAAAATACATTGTCCAGACTGTTCTTCAGAACAACTGTAATTTAGGCTGCGCAAGAGGGTGAGTTGTGGAAAAAAGTAACTGCTATAGATGACTATGAAGGGCAGAGAATGGTTAAAAAATAGGGTATGGGGGAAGCGGACAATGTAGCTGGTGTCTCAAACCCTCGCACGAGGCTGAAGGTCAAGAGAGAAAAGAAGCCTAGTCAGTAAAGTAGGTTAGCTTGACAGAAGCATCCATAGATGGTAATGAAAGGAAGCAATTAGACCAGCTGCTCCCATGGTATGCTGGTGTGTTTTCCAAGAACAACGAAGAATGTGGATGACAGGATGAAGTGCAGTGCTGTTTGGTGATAAACCACTGAATGCTCCTGGGTTGTGCTGGCTGCCCTGCTGCCTAGGAGCTGGATAGCAATGTTAAATTACAGGCTGGGGAATGGCCTGGCTGTGTATCCTAAGGTGCTGTTGGCATCCTTGGTTATCTAGGTAGTTCTGTGTTTGAGTGGTTTCCATTTTTGCTATTGATACACTTACTGCCTTTGAAGAAGCTTGCTAGCACAGGTAGAGTGCCACCACCATCAGCAGTCAGGATCTCTTTTGGCCCAGAAGGGGATCAGTTATCTGTGTGTTATGCCCACACAAGATAACAACCCCTGAACAGGCTATGTGCCAGAGCTTCCTGGGCACTGCTTCCCATCCCTGGCTGCAAATCTGCTGAGGTGTGCACCAAACCCTCTTCTCTGCAGGTGGATCACCCTGTCCACACTTCAGCTGCTGCCTACAGAGGCAGAGATTTTTCCAGTAACACATTTTTAGCACTCTGGGCATATTATTCTGGGGGCAATGCCAGACTTAGGCTGGCCACACACACACATACATGCTGCTGGAGGAGTCTGCTCTAGCTCAGCACTGTCGTGCTGAGCCCTGCCAGCTCCACAAGACGTTTTGGTCTTTACGCAACACATTCCTTTTCCCTCTTCCTTCTATCCAGACATACACTATCTAGGCTTTTAATTCATCTAAGCAGTCGCTCATTTCCTTTGATGAAATTTATCTAAATTACATGAAATCTCAGAGGTGACTTCGTGCTATGTGCTGACAACAGGAAGCTTGATCTGCAGCCTATTCAACATAGATACCTTCCTCTATGCATGGTAAGCAATGCAAATTAAATTTGAAGGAAAAGGGTCTTCTCTTTTTGTTCTGCTTGCTTGGTTTTATTTTCTTTCATTGATCTTGTTGCTTACTAGATTAAAATAGGTTGGGTTCAGATGAGAATTTAAAACACTATCTTTGTGTCAACCTCCAGATGACTGCAAGTCTCCTGAGTTAGGTGCAAGACCTGGCTAGGTTCCTTACTGCAGTGCTTCCCTGCTGCTGATGATTTTGGAAGATCTTTGCATGTTTTGCACAAACTTCACATTATTCCTCTAGAACATGGAAGAAACAGCTAATATTAGAAGAAAAGTTACTGGCTTGTAAATGAGCCAGTTTTTAAGTCTGGAGTGTGAAGGTACGCAACCATTTAAAATCAGAAATCTAACCCACTCCTGGAGTAGTCTGGTACAAACCAGTTGTTAAAGAGTGTTGATGTTAATGGTGTGACCAATGCAGGCACGTGCTTCTCCCTCCCACAAGGATCTTTCCTCAGCATCCGTTAACCCACCTGTTTGCTAATTCTAAACACTCACTCAGGCTCCTCATTAATCCCTACTTAGAAAAGTGACCATAAATGGGGACCAGACCACAAAGAAAATAGCAGAGATACTGAAGGAACCAAGAGGAAAAGAGACATATGGTGAGTGAGAAAATGGAGAAGCCGATGGTTTTATGCAAAGTGTCAAAAAATGCGGCTGACAGGTGGAAGCAGGTCAAGGGAGAGATCTGCCTCTTTATAAAGGCAAATGAAGATACTTTAGGATGTGAAATGTAAGTATTTTTCTGAGTGTTGCAGAATTAGTAGCAAGTAATATCTTTAATGGCCTACACATTGTGAGGAAGAGCAAACTGGTTATTCAGTATTGCTCTGCAGATTGTGCATGTGCTTACATCCCCAGAAGGAAGGAAAATTTGGAGATGGGTCAGGAGAAGAAGAACCAAGAAAGGGAAAAACCTTAAAATCATTTATTACAGAACTGGGCTGGTTGAGAAAAACACACGGTCCTGGGGGAATGATGATGCCAGATTGTACAAGTCAGATACTGCCCTGACAAAAGTTTTTATCAAGTAATAAGAGGTAACACTTCTTCTCTCAAGTCTAACCTGGCATCTGGCTTTGTTTCCTACACAGAGCCATTAGATTCCTGCCTTGGGAGTCTGTGCTACACTCCCCAATTGTCTTGTAACATCCCAAGTTGTATTTTTCATTGGTGCAAGCCTGAAGGAAAAAAAAACCAAAAGAACTACAAGTCCAGGACTGAGATCCCTGTGTAATGAGAGCTCTGAAGGAACTGTTTTAGTATTTAATGAATTAGTGAAGTTTCAGATGTGGTTCTGTGGACACTCCACTCTGAAGAAAGATGTGGACCAGCTGGGCAGAGTCCAGAAGAAAACTAAAAGAATGACAGGTTTAAAAATATCATGCCCTATGAGTTGGAGGCACTGGGGTTGTTTAGTCTAGAGAAAAGAAGACTGAGGGGAGATGTGATAACAGTGTTTGTTAAAATATTTTAAGGGATGCTCCAAGGAGAAAGGGAATAAATGACTTGTTCCAGTGGGGAAAGTGCAAGGAGCGATGGTCTTAAGTAGCAGTAGGGGAGATTTCTGTTAAATTTCAAGGAAAAGTAAACTGTTCTAATGGTAAAGATAGCCAAGCACTGGAGGTTCTTGAAAGAAGTGTGAGGTAGTAGAAGCCCATTATTAGAATTCTGTAAAATAAATGTCTATACATACATACATACATACATACTGTGCCTGTGAATATATACAAATCCAAAGTTTGATTGGAAGGATTTAGTTCAGTGGTGAGCTTTATAGTCCCTTATGGACACTTGAGGATGACCATTCTTTCAACATGATGTAAACAGAGCTGTGGAAAATGTAGAAGCTGCTGCTTGTTCCAACGTAGGTGATTTCAGTCACTCAGGGAGTGACACCTGGATTTTGGTAATGCAGAAGAGAAGCTCTTGGGTTTTGCACAGCAGGCACCTGAAGGCAGGCCTGGGGCCACAGGTAGGTGTCAGCTCTGTGGGTGCTGCTCCTCAGATACTGATGTTCAAGACAGAAATGACCTTGCCTTGAAGCTTTCCAGGTGGTTGCTGGAGTCCAGCTTCTTTCTCTTTTCCTCTGTTTTCTAGGTGCTTGTGTGTGCTCACACCAAGGCACCTGGCTCCTGCAAACTGGAGAACCCTCTCCTGCTTATTTGTATTTGCCTGCCTCTCTTTCAGCTTCCACTGACATCCCTTGGGCAGCAAAGACCTCTCATGCCATCTCCACCTCTTTCCAGACTCCAGGTCCTCTAATCACATTTCATGCCACGGATGTTTTTTCTTGAATCTAAACACTTTCCGTGCTTGGTGTAGTTTTGTTGGCTAAGGTCGGTTTACGGCCTGATGTTCCATTGTCCCCAGAATATCTCCCTGTAAACTGCCACTTTCTGCCTTGCTTAAGAACTATCCTGAAATCCATGTGCATGGGATGGCAGCCAGAGGTTGGTGAGACTTTAAAGTGTGGACTTATCTGCCTCATTAAATAGCCAGGAGAAGCTGGCTGCAACTTTCCTTCAAAAAGCTCAGCAGAGATTACGGTATAAATAATCCATTTGGCAGGGTTAATATAAAAATACCTTTCTGTTTCTCAGCACTTGTTTTGCATCCATTTTCTTAGTTATGCTGCCTCACTGCCTCTGGCACCCACTACACAGTTTCTATTTCAGGAAGCTCCCTGAGTGATGGCTCTTGGGGGACCATAAGGGTTTTCTTTTAAACCTAGGTTTGTTCCTGGCATGCCCATCGCATGGTAAGTGAATGGACATCCCATTCACACACAGCAGTTAAGAATATGACACATACGGTGGGTGCATCCACAGCTCCACTCCTTCCTCGCAAGTGCCTTCTAGCTGTCTGAGAACCTCAGTCTCTAAATCCCCCCCTGAGGCTGTGTGTGCTCCCTGGAGTTTTGTTCCCTAAGCCTCAGGGATCAGTACGAACTTGAGGAATGAAGCTTTCCTTCTTTTCCTCCCTCCCGGCCCTCAGAGCCCGCCCTGGCCATCTGGCTGCATGCCTCATGGCTTTTAGCCCCAGCAAGGGGCCGAGACAAAGGAACCATTTTGCAGTTCAGACTCGGAGCCCACACAAAAGCAGCTAGATAGGCATCTTCATCTCCCTCCCTCCTGGAGACCTGGGCCATCGTTTAGCACAGGAGCCCCCTATGGAGCTGGCATTGTGTCCTGTCTCTCCTCTCGCCACTCCGAGGCATTCTGTGGGCCCTCTGCCTTCTTGATCTCCTGCATTATTTGTCCCAGCTGCAAGGTGCTTCTCTCCCAGCCATTGCTCACTCCCTTGCTTGGCAAGCTGCTTTTCTGTTCGCAGCTGCAGCTTTTGCCACTGCTGTGTGTAACTCAGGAAATGGAGCCCAGGGCAGGAAGACCCTGGCTGTACCAGGCAGGAGCCCTGGCTGCCTCCCTGCCTGTCCTTGCCTGCTGGACCCCTCCCCTTGCTGTACAGACAAACTCCTTTTTTTCTGAACAGAACCATGCTATGCTGCCCAAGCATCCAGCAAATGCAAGTTGTGTCTTATTTCTGCCTTATTTATTGCTTGTTTCTGAGCTCTGCATGAGCTGTTTATGAAGATAGAGTTGTACCTAGGGGTTTTAGGGATTTTTGCTTGGTTGGTTTTTTCCAGTGGGCTTAATCTCTCACTGCATGAAAAAAGTATAAACCATCCTTGTGCTACCTTTGATAATACTTCTGGTTTGGTTTTCTACAACACAGTTACAGGGATAATTACAACTGACAGACCTGGCGAATAATTCTACACTTGTACCTGGAAAATCCCAGGTAGGAATATAGGTAAGTCTGTGATGTCAGAGCTATTATATGTAATAGCTAGTGCATTTAGACTTTGCTTTGTGTGTTCTGGGCCTACAGACTTGCTGCGTGCTCCCAGATGAACTTTAATTCAGGTACGCAGTCAATTTGGTATATGCCAGGTCAGAGCTGTTGCTCCAAGCGAGCCGCATGCTGCCCTGGCAAAAATATTAAACTAAAACTGAGAAATATGAGAGGAAAGCAATGAGTCAGTTGCAGAGATGGGGCAAGGAGCTGGGAGAAGAGAAAAAGGCGTTATCTCTTTTGCCTGTGTTTTTTCATATAGTGGAGATACTCTAGCAGTTTAAGGCAGGGAAGATATTATGGTTAGGCAACAGCCAAGACAAGGGACACCTCAATAAGCAATAGCCAGGCTTCTGACTGTGCAGAAAGTGTGTATACCATTCATCCTGGTGGTATAAATGCTGTGTGTTTTGTCAAGGTTGAGAAGGAGCTCCTGGATCTTTAGTGGCACCTGGTGCTATAAAAGGGCTGGAGTTAAGTAGGCAGAGATGGGCCAGTGGGAACTCAGAGGAGACTCACAGCAAAAGCCAGAGGGAATAGTGAGCAGGACAGGGCGTTTCCGCTAGACCTGACAGGAAAGCAGCAAACCTGGAAAGGAAAGAGCAGCTCAAGTGTTTGCATGGGTGTCTCTTGGACAACCTTGGCCAGGCAGCACAGCCCCAGAGAGCTGGGTCCATGAGATATGTTTTTAGCATCTGTGAACCTGGTTATTGTGTGCACTAGGCCACTCCTTCTCTTTCCTATTGTTTCACTTTTCCGGCTTTGTTCCTTTCAACATCTCTGTCTGATCAGGTTTCATAGCAATTAATACCACTGTAAACAACCACTTAAGACAGCTCCATACGCTTTGGAAATAATATCAATGTTTTCCAGTTGAGAACAACTGCGTTGGATGAAACTTGCATGGATTGTCCTCCTGCTCTTCAGCAGACCCTGGTGGGCCTACAAACAATCCAGGACAGTTATCCAGTCAATCCTTGCATACTGTAAAGCAGAGCAGTTCTGTTTTGCAAGATTTCCATTCTGGTGCCAGCACTTGCTCTATGAGCACTGTGTATTCTGTAATTACATTTACTACGGCATGTGCCAGTGAAAATAATTTGCCAGAGCCAAGCGTGAGCATGAAGCAGAATTTATATGTATGTACAAGTACTTTGTGCATTGTAACTAGTCAAGATGTATTACATATAGTTACATCCTATCTGTGTGAAAATTTCTTACAGATAGTTCATCCAGCTCCAAGAGGAAGTTGGCAATTTTTTTATGTGGAAATATCCTACTCGAGGAGTTTATTAAATTAGGAAAAATGCTGCATAAAATTCTGTCTTCTCCAAGTCAGTGTTTTCCCCTTTCCTGGTTTAAATCCCACTTCTCACTGAGAGATCTCCTGTCTCTTTCGTATCTTCACTGAGCTATCAAGAATTTTACCTTCTCCAAAGAATCAGCTGCCAGCTGTATGGCAATGCTACAGGAAAGCTCCAGACATTTGTTGCATCCTCCAGCTGTAGTCCTTGCTCTTTGCAGTTCAGCAGTTCCATTGCATTACGATTTTCTTTGCTTTCATTGTCTGTAGTCAAGTATCTGCAGTATCAGCAGCTGCCAACATCTTTGTGAGAAACATAGCAAACCCCTTTCTGTTTCTGAAGATTGTTACATTTTCACTGGCTACTCTGTCCTGAATTTCCAGGTGTATAATTGGGAATAATTTAATTGTGTTTTCCACCACAACCCATTTTGCAGGGTCAGAAAGATTGCCCAGTGTGTTATCTAAGCATTTATGTACCTGCATCCAGCTACCTAATAGCTCTTTGCTTCAGTTACAATTTTAAATACTGGATTTTGCCAGTATTCAGCAGGAAAAATCACCTGCAGGAATAAAATTTCTGTTCATAGTGTGTGCATCATTCCCAGTGTGTGCTCCTCAATATTTTAGCCTGAGCTCCTGAACTGACTGCTTAAAGCCAACACCAGAAGCACAACAGCTGTCACCCTTGGGATGACACATCTGTTCCCCACTCCTGCAGGGTGAAGTCCAGTGCTGGAGCTGCTCTGCAGCACAGGTATTGCCAGCTTGGTGTGAAGTGTGAGCAGATGCCGGAGGCCTAATGCGGCCCCTTCCTGACTCCAAACCATTCTGTGGTGCCTCTTTGTTCTGCCTTCTGCCTTGTTGTCATTACAAAAATCAGTAGGAAAGCTCATTTCCACGTGGATGACCCAAATATTTAATGAAGAGACTGAGGTTTTTTTCAGGCTATAAGATAAAGGCACACTCCTTAGTTAAAGGCCTTTTACAGCTGCTGTGACTGAGACTGAAGACTTTTAGACATGCTTGTTTTATTCTCTGCAGTCTTTCTGCAGTCAGTCTGTCCTTACATGGAAGGTTGTTATCAAGGAGCTTTTCATGAAAAATTAATATAAAATTAATGTATTTGATATTCAGATTCTACTAAAGAGAATCATACAAAATCCATTAACAGATGCATTAAAATATTTTACTGTTTAATTTGGCTTCCAGCTTAGGACAGTCTCCAAACTATTCCATTAGTACTGCTGACTCCCCTTTATATTAAACTAAAAGCTAAGATAATGTGTGCTCATAGCAAATGAATGATGCAAGATGATTGGTATGCCAGTACAGCTGTGCTGGAGATATGCAGTTGGATTTAAACTACTGGTAAATTTACACAAGCTTTCCAGAGAACGGACTAGCTGGCTTCAAGGCAGAGCATTAGTAACCCTCCTCCTCTTGATACGGATGTCATTAGCTCTGGAAAGAATGGGAACACCACAGAGTTATTTATACAGGAAGCGTTTGTTTTAAGGCATGATCTCTGAAGTGAAAAATTGTCTCATATATTCTAAAAACTTATTTCTAACAAAAATAAACAAATACGTAAGCTATTGTAAACCAAACAAAGAAGTACTGAACTCTTGCAAGGTTTTTACGAAGTCAACAGTAGAGACCGCTCAGAGATATTTCAAGAGGAATCTCTTTAGCAAATATTTTGCTGCCCTCCACTGGACCAGCAGGAGAAAATCCTTTGCTAACACGTGCCACCAAGACCTTTTCCTTCAGAAGTAATTGAGGCACTGTGTCTGTCGTACCTGAAGTGAAAATTAGATAGTTTTGATTTTACACTGCAAAATGTTAAAGCTCTGCCTGGTAGACTAGTGACCTGTCTACTACCCAGGAAGGTGTGCACCTAAAGTTATGTGCTCATCTATAGAAGGATTTGCAATTTCTAACACAAACAGAAGAACAATACACAAGTGGGGTTTTATAAATAGATACTTGAAAATAAGAAACATTTTCTTCTTTCCATATTCCTTTAATATTATGATCTATGAATATGAGAAATCTTCCAGAAGCTACACTTGCGGATTTTGTGCTTAACTATTGTATGTAATTCCATCTTTTATACCAATGGGAACATGATGACCTTGCAATTTATTCATTAGCAACTTTGTACCAGTTGTAGTCTTTGGCAGACGACTAATATCAGCATTTTATCTAGAAGCATTTACAATTAAAACATTTTCTAGGTTGAATCATATTTCAGTTACTAGCCTTGAAGAATCACTTTATGAAAACAGGAGACAGAAGCAGTCACTGGAGCTAAAGAGGAAAGATTTCATGTGAAAGTGGAGAAAGGACAGCTATTGAAGGGGTGGGTATTTGCAAAGAAATGAAAGAAGTAGCGGGCTAGCATGAACACTGGGATCAGAATTTGTGAGGGTTGCTAAGATGGCTGGAAGAGATATTCACTGTGCACCTATGGCTGGGAATTTTCCCATGTAAAGGAGCATTTTGATGACCATAGAGTTGGTTCATGATGATGCAGAGGACTTCCTGTGGAACTCATTAGTTTTCCATCCTTGTAATGCAGAGCACAGACACTGATAAGCCACCGCTGCAAGGGACAGTTGCTGGGTTTGGCTCTGAGTATTTTTCACTGATTTTGTTCTGACATTTCAGTATGAAACAGAGGAAGTGGAAGCAAGAATAAGAAACATTAATCTGTTTGTTTTCAGTCCAAGAAACTAGGCGTGATCCTTATCAGATGACAAAAGTGAACCACATGATAATCAAAGCCTGAAGAGCCTGAAAATTGGTGGCAGATATTTGTATGAGGATGGGCTGTGTTTTTTTCAAATATTCATGTAATTTGCAGTTACCATCTCAGCATTATAGCTGGAAGGGTTACTACAGAACAGGTTTCAGCTGAAGTCTTTGTTTGAAAGCTACTTAATGGCTACCATGCTGGATTTATTTTAGGCCAGTTGATCTGCTCTCTTGATTCAAGCTGTACTTCACTATTCTCCAAATGGTAAGTTTTTGCAAGGAATTTTCCTTGAGATACCAAGAATGATATTGAAAATGTCCTGTACTCACTTCTGCAACAAAGGTTTCATAAAATCTAAAGCAAGCTTAGATATGCAGACCAAAGGTGAGTATTTTCTGATCATTTTAAGAGGAATAGAAGAAATCTCTATTTTTTTTTCTTGAAAGAATGATAGGAGATGAAATTACAGTCCTCAAACCTATGGACAAATACACTACTCTGGAAAAAAAAACGTTGTAGTGTTTTAAGTCAAGAAATTACTGGAAGTTACATTGTGGTTGTGCAAAGGCAAAGTTTACAATATGCAGGCAAGCACTCCATTCAAACTTGTAAATCAGGACTCTCAATGTGGCATTAATGTTTTTAAACATAATAATTCTCTGTTTTCTCTAAAGATTTTGTTTTTGATATAAGTGGTGTATAATACAAGTTCATTAGCACTAGATTTGCTTAGGGTAGGAGGGAAATTTCTGCTCTGAATGTGAGGAGCTGCTTCTTCTGAATTACATGGTCAAATGCTATTGCTTTGTTTGGAAGGAGCAGCCAGCACAGAAGGCACAGGCTTGGTCATCATATGCTTAAGTACCTAGTCTACCAGTAAGAGAAAGTATGGACTAAAAGGAGTTTTTCAGCATTTTAGGTCTCAGTGGGTGATGACAGAAATTGCTACCACATGTATTCCTCGGAACTTATAGTGCTGGGTGAGGAGATATACCCAAGTACCAATGAGTTACCTGGTTCTCTGGTGCTGCTGCCAGTTACGCAGCTGGACACAATAAACTCCAGAAACACTCAAAACTGATGTTTTGGATTACTGGCAATTGTTTGGTTTTCACATATTTTTTCAAGGATAATTTGGTGGTGTGGCTGGGACGCAACAAAAGGGCACAAATGGCTTATTTTTGGTTCATTCCAGTGTCAGCCATGGAGTCTCCCATTCCTTTGCCCTGATGCTTCAGGATAGCCTAAGGTGAACATCACCCTGGAGTCTCCTTAACTTGGTGTGAGAGGGAGAAATAAATAAATGGCTACTGATGGACTGCTCAGCTATAACACTGATTGTTTCCTTTTGCGTGTGGTGTCTCTAAGAGTCAAGTAGTATCATTTGGAGATAACCTCCAAAATCCATTCTAACTGCAGCTGACATATTTCTTTTGGATCTACCAGGTCCTTGTAAAAT
Organism: Pezoporus occidentalis; assembly: GCF_034315485.1. Taxonomy (NCBI): domain Eukaryota; kingdom Metazoa; phylum Chordata; class Aves; order Psittaciformes; family Psittacidae; genus Pezoporus; species Pezoporus occidentalis. Next base: position 2,040,200 of record NW_026914829.1, read on the forward strand.
ACAGCATCTTATTACTATACAAGCTCCAGCATGTATGAATAGAATTAACTCAAAGAGGGAGAATCATTAAGAAGTGTTTCCCTATGACTTCCAATTATCAACAAAAATCTGTTTTGCACTAGCGAATTACAATGTTTCTTAACTCTTGTGTTCTGTAATAAACAGGCAGCCAAAAATTCTATAGTAGATATGAGTAGCAGCTAGGAAAGTTTTAATATATTTTTAGTTCAACAGATATTCCTTACTGCTGAACTGTAAGTATTGTGCTGAAATATTACAAACCCACCCTCAGATAAATCAAAGAAAAGAAAAAATCTAAGGAAGGCTTAGTAACTGAGAAATCTGGAGCCTCAAGGACAGTTGAGTAGCTAACAAAAGTTGCCCTGCTAATAAGGTGTCAGATATGTGAAAGCTCTTGGGCAGATGGGAGAAAAGCAATCCAGAAATATCTTTCACCCTTGGCAAGACTTCCCAGGCAACTCCACTGGGGAGGGGACCTTCCAAGAGCAATAAACACCTAGGAGTTCCACTCTTCTACAAGAAAGCAGAATTTATAGGCACTGCGATGGGAAGCATAAAGGTGACCAGAGGTTAACAGGGGTCTGAAAAAAGTGAGAGGCATCCTTGTGAGTCTGTTTTCATCTGTAGCTTTTACATATTTCCTTCTGCTTTCCTGTGTGTGCCACATGTGCTCATAGACTTCCCACAACAGCTTTGCTTCTCCCCTCTCAAATGTCTGCTTTTTCTTGCTTGTTTTTATAAAGTTGCTTTACTGTTCTTCCTTTCTGCTGTGCAAAGGCAGCATACGGTTAACTGTGTTAGAGGAATTTCCACATTTGATTTCTCTCCCTTTTCTTTATAACAATGCATGATTTTATCCACAGTAATTGGAATACAAAAAAGGATCAAACGGTTAAACTGCAGCTCATAGAAGAATGTTTTAATGCTGTATTGCAGGGATGTTAAAAGCATTTTTTTGCCAATCAAGTACAAAATGTGCAGGCTGTCTTTTAAGGTAAATATACACACACACTTTAACAAATAAATCTTTTTAATAGCTGTGAAGTGATATAATAAACATTTCCTGATGTTAAATATACAGACATATAAAAGTAACTGGGCATACTAATAGAACTTTTTAAGCAAGATGGCATTTGCAATGTCCTTTGATCTTTATTTCAGGAAGTGATCTCTATGTGTTGTTATTTATCCAAATATCAGTATTTAAAGCACTGTGCTCCAAACACATGTTGTTATTGTTGCTGCAACTTCTTAATGGCATATTAATGCTGTTAAACTTGTTTTGATAAACATCTGTGTGTGTCAGTATGCACATATCTCTTTACTCCTCTGCCTCTTTTCTGTTTATAGCCAGAGACAGGCTGATGGAGAAGGTGACAGCGTAGGCTGGCTGCTACAAAGCCCAGCAATTGCAGGCTTGATGCTGAGCAGGGTATGGCTGGGCTTAAATGCCCAGCCAGTTTGAGTTACCAGCTGGAAGCCCTCCAAAATGCCTCAGTATCAGGAGAAGGTTCTTGTCTCTGTGTTGTCTCCAGGGAGACTTGGAGGATATTCCTGGAACTCATGGATCAGCCATTCATATCCTTTCCAACAGACAGATTTAGATTAGATATTAGAAAGAAATTCTTTACTGTGAAGGTGGTGAGGCACTTGAACAGGCTGCCCTGAGAAGTTGTGGATACTTCCTCCCTGGGAGTGTTCAAGACCAGGTTGGATGGGGCTTTGAGAAACCTGATCTAGTGCAATGTGTCCCTGCCCATGGCAGGAGTGTTGAACTACATGATCTTTAAGGTCCTTTCCAACCCTAAACCATTCTATGATACTTACATGTTATGTATGTATGTACATATATGTTATGTACCTATATATATGTTCACTAGCCCTCTGTGGTGAGGATCTCGTCCTTGCAAACACAACACTGTGAGTCTGTTGTTAATATCATACCTTTCCTATGTGGAAAACACAATCCATGTCTGGCTAATTAACTTCAGGAAACAGGAAAGAGAAAAACAAAAACCATGTGGAAAAAAAAAAAAAGCTGCCTTAATCATCTAGTGAGAGTCTGTGGAAGTGCAGAAAACGGAATTCTTAGAGTAAGTCCTGGTAAACTCTAAGTGGCACATTCAATATTTAATTTTGCTTCTTGGCAAAAGAGGGTCCAACTGTACTACTTCTGTGTGCTATGTCTGGAATGTTGTTAATACACATTAGTTAAAATTCTATTAGTTTCCCAACAAATGTGAGGGGTTGCTATATTAATAATCTAGCTTTGGAAGATGCTGCTTTCTGCTTTCTTCTTGTGGATGATTCTTCAGTCTAGTTTTCAGAAGAATAGCAGTGCATATTTCTAGACCATGAATTTACATAGTGAAGGGATACTTATATTCCCAGCACATACGCATTTTTTTGTTTAGTGTAGAGGTAGAGAATCTTTGGAGAGAGACTCAGAACACATGAAATAAGAGCACCTATAAGGTTATTGACTAATTTTTTAATGTTCATATATATATATTTTAGCAGTGAACTATCATTAACAGTGATCAGAATTAGCTAATACTACTGCTACGCAGCCCATAGTCTGCAAGTCTGAGGCACTGGAGCTAAGCTTACAAAACTGAAGCGCACATGTAAATTAATCAAGCGGATGAAATTGTTTCATGCAGCTGGATAAGAAACACATTTCCTGACAAATACTCCCTTTTTATTTCTAATTACCTATGAAATAAGCAATTGTGAAGAGCAGATATTTTTTCCCAGGCAAGAAGTCATTGTTAGAGCTGGGGAAGGAAATGTCTCATACCTTCCAACTAGCCTGATGGTTTGAAAGTGCATTTACTGTAGAATGCACTAGGTAGTCAAAACAAGGTTATAAATAAAAACTTCATTGAGCTTTTTAAAGGAGAAATCAAGGGATCAATTTAGGTGAAGATTTAGAAGTTGTGCAGAGCTCGGATTGTGTGTTCTCCAGTCCAAACCATAGTAAACTTCCAGTTTTAATAGATGATGAGGAAGCAGGTTCATAATTTTGTCTTTGGTTTTGACTTCCTCCAGGGCAGCAAACTCCTTTGGGAATTGCCATCTCCCAGGCTGTGCATGCCCTTGGCATACAGACCTTCTTTGAAAGAAGGGCAGTATCTTCTTGCTCCTTTGTGTTGCCAAACCTGACAATTTTAAAGTTTAGGCTGGGAAATAGCCACAATGATTACACTTGCTATTGGCAGCATTCACAAGGCCAGGGTTTCTAGATAAGCAACTACCTCTGAACAGCAATTCCACCAAGCTGTGTGGTTTGATTGATACGCTGGAGGGAAGGGATGCCATTCAGAGGGACCTTGACATGTTTGTGAGGTGGGGTGATGCCAGTCTCATGAAATTTAACCATGACAAGTGCAAGGTCCTACACCTGGGTCAGAGCAATCCCAGGCACAGCTACAGGTTGGGCAGAGAAGAGATTCAGAGCAGCCCTGCAGAGAAGCACTTGGGGGTTTTGGTTGATGAGAAAATGAACATGAGCCGGCTTCAGTGTGTGCTCGCAGTCCAGAAAGCCAACCGTATCCTGGGCTGCATCAAAAGGAGCGTGACCAGCAGGTACAAGGAGGTGATCCTGCCCCTCTACTCTGCTCTCGGGAGACCTCACCTGGAGTATTGTGTGCAGTTCTGGTGTCCTCAACATAAAAAGGACATGGAACTGTTGGAACAAGTCCAGAGGAGGGCCACGAGGATGATCAGGGGACTGGAGCACTTCCCGTATGAAGACAGGCTGAGAAAGTTGGGGCTGTTCAGCCTGGAGAAGAGAAGGCTGCGTGGAGACCTCATAGCAGCCTTCCAGTATCTGAAGGGGGCCTCTAAGGTTGCTGGAGAGGGACTCTTCACTGGGGACAGTAGTGATAGGACAAGGGTTAATGGGTTCAAACTTAAACAGGGGAAGTTTAGATTGGATATAAGGAAGAAGTTCTTTCCTGTTAGGGTGGTGAGGCACTGGAATGGGTTGCCTGGGAAGCTGTGAATGCTCCATCCCTGGCAGTGTTCAAGCCTGGGTTGGACGAAGCCTTGGGTGACGTGGTTTAGCGTGAGGTGTCCTTGCCCATGGCAGGGGGGTTGGAACTAAATGATCTTAAGGTCCTTTCCAACCCTAACTATTCTATGATTTCATGATTAAAACAGATGATCAGAAAATTCTACCAAGTGTGACTTTGTGTGGATCCGTGTCAAAGAAATGGAGGTAAAAATATTTCCAAATTGCGGTGTTTGAGCTTCTTCAGGGGTTCAGATTGTTTGAAGAAAGTGAGAGAAGGATTGCTGAAAAATCCAGGCCATTATAAAAATCCTACCACATGGCACAGGAAAAGCTCTATGAAAGCAATAAATTAAGCTCTCTGAGGTTCGGGTTTTTTTGAGACAAGGCACTGCTTGTCTCAAAAGACAATCAAATCATTATGTTAATTGCAATCAACATGCATAAAAGCACCTTGAAATCACTTGCTTTGGGTGTGCTGGAAGGCAACCTATCTTAAAAGATCAGGTAAACGGACAACCTGCTCTTGGTAGTCCCAGCCTGCCCTGCTGCACGGCTGGTGGAGCGCTGCTGGGTGCTATCAAACCCACAGGAAGAGCAGCCCTGATGTCTTCAGCAGAAGTTTGCCTGAGATAAAAATGTAGATAGTGACCTTTTTTTCTTTGAAGTCCCCAGACGCATGGTTAATTAGTATTAGCCTCATGCTAATACAGGAAGCCTCATGCAGCCAAATCCTCTAAATACTGATCTTAAAAAGTATTCCTCAGTATCTCTTGATGTGGTATCTCTGCTGCATTACAGGGCCATTAAAATAGCTATGTGAAAACCATTAGAAATGTGATTTATTGAATGGTTCTTTTCTGTATTTGCAGCAGGCAGACTCTAACAGGCAGTGTATTTCTCTTACAGTGTGGCTTACCCAAATGGCTTCCTATCTGAGTACTCTGTCAATGCAGCCTTTGAGGTTGTGAAAGGCAATCCACAGCTTGGGTGGGATATATGGCCAGTCAGCAATTCTTACAGAGAAGATCATGTCAGCATTCATGTCCTGACAGACAGGCAATCTCTGGGTCTTTCCTATACCGCACCAGATTAAATGTTTATGCTCAGGATAGTCAAGAACACAGGGAAAGCTTTTGATTGTTCTTGGCACAAGATAGTGCTGAGCAAGAAAGAAAATGCAAAATCATTGCTTGTTAGAAGGGTCATTCTATCCCAGTGAGGAGGACAACAGTTTCAGAAATGAATATTTTGCCACTGAAACCATCAGCTCATGAGTCTTCTGGTTTGGCCAGTGTCTCAGTCAGATGGGTCTCTCTTTGTTGCCTCCTGGTACGCAGTGTTGAGCACGATGTTGGCTTGACCAGTGATCCTCACTGATGGGACACATTAGTGAGTTATTTTTTCTGAGAGTTTTTTCACCTTTTTTTTGCTAAATAAGCTTTTTACAAATGCATGTTTTTCTCTCATCCTGATGTGAACTGCTCATTGTGTAATCGCTTAAGGAATGTCTTCCCATTACAGTCAGTATACTTCTGGGGGGATAGGGAGGTGTGTTGTTTTTAAGTCTGCCAAAAGCATTCTTTACATTTATGTTTTTCTCTTTTACTGGGGACTTTAAACACTCTTCAGGCAGATTTCTTTTTTTTTTTTTTAATTCTCCCTTATGCATCTTACAGAAATAAAAAAACCACACGAAACCCTGCTTTTTAAAGGCAGAAGAATTGAGCTTTTAACTGTGGCTAACTTGTTTTTCTTCTTTCTTATTATGTCATTATCTCCCTTAAGAGCCATTTACTAGCCGGTATTTTTTCTCTCAAATGGAATTGAACAGTATTATTTAACCAACACCTCCCTCTAGTGGTGACCATGGGGCTAAGGAGGGAAGTTTTCCTGCTTGCGTGACCGGCCGCACTACCCTGTGTAGTAGTGGCATGCTTTCTGTACGTGAGTGCAGTGTTGTTACTAACCAAGTGTGGTTACTAACCAAGCCTAGCATTTGTGAGAGTTAACTGTATCCATATTTTTTGTAGATCCTAAATGGAAGAAAATAAGAGAGAAAACAGATGAAATGATAGGTGCTGTGCTGTACTTGTAATGCAGAGAGTGTTACTGCTGATAAAGCTGCAGATGGTGAATATTTGACCTAAAACTTTCAACTGTAAAAGAAAATGAATTTATTGATGAAAAAAAGGCAATTGGCAGAGATGTAATTGCCTCCAAGTCACTATCTGCTTAGAAGACTCTGCAGCTTCTTCACAGGACATGGTGGTTTGCTTGATTGGTGTATTTGTTTACTAATTAGTGTCGTACTGTGTGCAGTTAAAAGCAATTATTTTCTGTGTCTCTTAGGTAGTCTTACAGTAACTTTAAATATACTGTAATGCTATAAATCCTGCTTGGAAGACTGCCAGGGGCTTCCTGATACAGCCAGGCTGTGCCTTCTTCCCGGCACTGTGAGCTTCCTCTCATAATTGCTTTCACTGATGATTACTTAATATTAGCTTTCTGGTTCCCCTAATTCTCTGTGTTAAGAACATGCAGCTTCTTTATTGACCATACAGCTGAAATGAGATTATAGGCACAAAGAGCAAACTTCAGGCTCCACCCAGCATATGAAGCAACAGCATTTGGAAACTGAGATGGTTTTTGTCAAAATGAAGAGGCTGATGTTCATAGTGCGTGCTGCCTGTGGAGGGGGTTCGGAAGGGGATCATTAGTAAGGGACAGATCAGAGCTGCTCTGCCTCTGAGCTAGCCTGGTGCTGCATAGATCCCCTCCTAGGGGATGTGCATGGTGCCCAGCCAGCAGTCATGGAGGAGGTCCTGCTTGATGTGGAAACTACAGGAGCCCCATAACATTTATGTGGTTGCACTTGCAGTGTCTGCCAAAAGGCAGCTCTGCCATAGGACTTTACAGCCTTTCTAACCCACTCTGAGAAGAAACATTGCAGTTCCTCACACATTGAAATCATAACCAAAGCCAGGACAAAGTCCCATTCTCAAGAGCTGCTAGTTGAAATCCCAGCTGGCTGCCTACACTTGGCACAGCTGGGACTGCTTTTCTCTTCACCTCCCTCTGTCTCCTCCCTGCCTGCCCAGGCTTTGTCCTGGAAATCTTCTTCCCAGAGGCAAGGAAAGGAAAGTCCTGCCAGCTCTCCACTGCTTGTTCCTCCCCCGCCTGCAGAGTGCCTGAAACTCATTTGCCAGCAAATTTGTCTTTGGACAGAAATCAGGACTCAGATAATACATCACACGTCTTCATTGCCAGCATGGAGGAATTGTTGAACTCAGTGTCACTGGAAACCATCATGCCAGGGTGCTGTGTGAAGACATGGAGCACAAGGCCACCAGCTAACCTTTTGACACAACTTGCTGTCCCTGAGGAGCTTTTCATGACCACATAGAAGTGCTGCTGATTCCCCTCTGTACCCTATTTTCTTTTAACAACTATCAAGGGCAAAAAGGACAGTCTGAAAGAGTTATAAATGCAGTATCCTTATACTTCAGTTTTGATACTAAAAGCTCTGTTTTAGTATCATCCTTCTGTTATCAAGACTGCTTTGAAGTGAGTAGGGTGGGAAGCAGAGCAGCAACGCAAGGGTGCGGGCACTTTCCTTCATTTTTGCTGTGCTCCTGTAACAGTACAGTTTTTCTGCATCCTTTAAGAGTGAAAATCTGGTGGTCAGCACGATTTCTGGGTTGCCTGCACTCTGTGATCCCACAACAAACTACAGACAGCATCTCACACCTCTCCCCTCTGATTGTGGAAAAGCACCCAGACTCTAGAAACTTGGTCTTCTGTAGGACTTGTTTAGCATCTCTCCATGGGGAACAAGCACGGGCCGTGGCCTGTTGAGGACTGCCGCTGTGGCATTTGAGGTTTTAACCATTCATTAAGACAACATGCACTAAAGATTCTCTGGGGAAAGAGAGAAAACAAAGCCCCAAGCTGAAGCTGAAGTACATGGAGGAAGCTGAGAGGTTCTAATCACTGCAGTCTTGTTACATAACCTCATATGTGCTGCGCCATTGCATTTTGCACATGTGAGATGGGAAGGTTTCTCATGCTTATCTGTCACTCTTTCCAAATGCCTGAACTAGGAATGCTGGTTTCTCAGCCCTGAGTGTTACTTTGGATATAGGCTGTTGTGGGGATCACTACTGAGGTTGGTAACAGCAGCATCTTCTCCTTATACATACCTCCATGTCCTCTAGGATTGTGCTGATCAACAGGGTAAAATTGAAGCATCTTCTGCCTCAGCGTGATACTAGGAGGTGAATGGAAAATGCTGCATTTCCGGGCATTTAAAAATATTCAACAACAATAAATTCATGAAACATGAAACAACGCAGTTATCTCTTGTTAGGTGACGAAGGGAAGAGTGGAATTCTCAGCGTTCTGGCACAATTGTATGATTTTAGTAGATTTTTGTTTTCATAGGTCTCAGATTAATTTTTCTTTCCATTTTCTTAATAAAGACAACATTATTTTTCTTCAGGAAATAGTTGTTGTTTAAGATGAGGAAGGTCTGAGAAGGTTACATGTTAGATGGAATAGTATTTGTTTTCTGTTCTGTGTACTTTTGACATATGGGAAAACCAAGCAAGCTAAATGTTGGTTTTGTACTTTTTTTACATTAACTTTCAAAGAGAAAATGAATACATTAACAAGGAGCTATGTCACTTTTTCATCAAAATCTTTTCTGTACCTTATCTGTAAATGGTAAATATAAAAAAGCATGTGGGAGGAGAATGGACTTCTTTAACCAATAAAATAAAGCTACATCCTTAGGTGCTTCCTTTGTATAACTCTGTTAAAAGCCACAGAACTATCCAATATACCTTAGGCTAAGAAACTCAGACTGTACAATTTCCTTATGACTTGAAGTTATATAACTGCTTGGAAAATTAGATTAAATCAGTAAAATAAAAAGTAATAATTTGGTTGACAGGCTGATTAATGCTGCATTATTTTCTATATTATGAATCTTCCAAGGTGGGGGACAGCTCTTTGACTGGTATAAATGCTCCCAGCAATACCTTTGTGTGTCTCCTGTAGTTTAAGTGTATTATTAGAGTCTAGAGTTGAAATGCATGTAACACAATGTCAACATCTTCAGCTACAACAGAGCCATGAAACTGTTATCACTGAAAGCAGCTGTTAGTAAGAATTACTTTCCCTCCTTTAGGGAGTATCTAGTAGACTTGCAAACAGGACAACCCAAAGCGAAAGGAGAGAAGGTTGATCTTACGGCTTCTCTCCTACATGAATATTTGTATCACTCTTACTCATGTCTTTCCATGTCTAATTGGCTAATTGCAAAAAAATGTGACTCAGAATAAACAAGGTCTTAAAAAGCTTTGTGAGATGGGATGACAAAGTACTAAGAAGGGCTGATGCTAAGTGCTCCCTGTTTTATTCAAGACAAACAGAACTCAGCCTCTCTTCTTGGCAGCAGCAGGCTGGTCAGGCAGCAAATGGCCCATCAGAGATCTGGACCAGCTGCAGCTTATGTCACTTTTTCTCACATGCCAAACTATGTGAACGTTGGTAGAAGATACGGAACGAAGTAAGGGCTGAATGGTTTATTATGGTGGGGACATGCAAGGATCAGAGGTCACAAAATATAATAAAACACCCTTCATTTGTTTTGCAGCATTGCCCTGCCACTGTAGGGATCACTAATTATAGTTTCAAAAATGAGAAATAAATTTGAAAGCACTAGTCCCATGGTAGGAAAAGCCTTGGTACGCAAGCAGTCGTACCAATGACTCCAAAGGCTGCTTTCTTATCACTGAGTTAATACTGAATTGGTGGTAGTGTAGGATTTTATAGAATGAAGCCTTTCTAGCAATGCTCTTTTCCTGATGACCTCTAGAAACCTGTTTCTGGTTACTCACTTTTTTTTTTAATTATCTTCTGCTCTTCTCTGCCAGAAAAAAAGAGACAAAAACTTTCTTTGGATATGGAAGCATCTCATTCCTTCCCCGAAACTGCTGTAGTGTATTGCTGGTCACTCCAACCATGTCTGTATTTTTTTTTTGTGTGTGTGTGTGTGAATTTGAAAACTCCAGAGAAGTAAGGTAGGAAGGTAAAGATACGTGAATTGCATTGAAGTCTCTGCAGCAGCTTGCTACATTACTGGCGTAGGCTCCTGGCAGAAAGTAACACATCAGTGTCTAATACTGATAGCTGTTATTCAATGTGTTAGGGAGATCAAGGAGAAGTTGAATTTATAGGAGTTTGAGGATCCCAAGCTATAATGTCTGAAAATTTATAGCAAAGTGTATAATGTTCACTACAAAGCAATTTGTATGCTAAAATTTGATTGCATCCTTCCAGCAATACTCTTAAGTATTTTAATACCTAAAGTAGGTATTGTTAAGTCCATACACAAAGAATAATTCCTTATTAGAGCAAATAATATCCAAGTGTATCGAGACATTTCCTCCTTTTTCAACACCACATTTCCTGTAGTCAGAATTAGGACTTTTAAAAAATATTTTTCTGGGACTTTTTGGCACCTGCAACTCAGGAACCGTGCCTGTGGAAAGAGGATTTCTTGCCTGTCAGAAGCACACAAAAGAAGGTTTCACTGGCCTACTGGCAGCATCTTCTCTTGTGGATGGCTGAAAATTACTTATGAAATAGTGGAAATAGAAATTGGTATGCACTCACAGAGCTCTGGGTGACTAGGTTAGGGTGCATATCCATGCTAAGGATGTGAAAATGCTAAGGATGCCTGGAAACAGCTTCTTTCAATGACTAACCATAGCTTTGCACAGTCTTTGAGGCTTTTTTCTGAGAGGAAACTTTTCCATATTTGATTATGGATTAAATACTTAAAGACTGTTGTCTTTAAAAAACTGTTAAAGAAAAATTATTTTGAAAGATTGTGGAAGAGCAGGAAAAGAAGCCAAAGAATTCTCTGTCACTAATGTAAATTGTAAAGCAATTCAGAACATGTCTATCATTTTAACTGAGTCTACAAACTCCATGACAGAAGACCAACAGTTCTTCCCACTGAAACTCTCATTCATAGTGATGAAAAATCCAGGAGTAACTGTATCTTTGCTTCCACCTTACTTTTCAAGATCATAAACAGGATCATAAGCAAGCTATGCATCCTTCTCATTAGCCAGTAAGTTCTGGTTGCTATTACCCTTGTCTTTACAAGCTGAAATTTGCCACTGTACACCACACCAGGGAGCCCTTTCTTGTTGCTCACGCAGAGGGCTGCAGATCTGCAAATCCTTTGGATAGATTCAGCTCCTGTGGCAGCTTGAGGAAGAGCTAATTTTCACTTGTCATCTCTTTGTTGCTCATTTTTCTTGAACAGATGGTCACATTTCCTTAGTGTTTTTAAACATAACAAAAGTGGCAGACGTAACTTCAAGATGGTTCATTCTGTTATCTGTTTGGGATTGTCCCTTCTGAAATAGTCTGGTTTATTGTCACAGAAGGCATGCATTGGTGTATACTTCTTCTTTTAATCTAGGTTTGGATTTTCAGTGGATCTTAGCATATGTGTATGCATATTAACAGATACAGAAGAACTAATTGTCTGGCTGGGATATTTGTGGACCTGAAAGAGCTCTTGGGGACAGCTCTTCTTAGAGCTGTATATGCTCTAGGACAAATGGAGAGACAAATGGAGAGAAGCAAATGCTAACTGTTTGCATGCTGGCTGGCAACATGAGCTGGACCACCAAAGCCACTAAAAAAATGCACAAGAAAAGGTACTTCACTGAAACTTTCTCATTTTCTTCTGGTGGTTGCAGAAAATCCCCAAATATGAACCTGAACAGGGAGCAGCTGGTTTAAAAGGAACAGCAGCAATTCCTGAGATTCCAGGAATTTCTCGAATTACAAGTCTCCTTGGGGCAGCTGTGAGTTTAAATTGTTACCTATTACATGGAATCAAGTCAGTCAGTTTTGGATCAACATGAATGGATGTGAGATTTGGGATTTCGTTGGACACCGATAGCCATTAAGCAGCTAAGTAATATAGCTAGCATAATTTTCATTTCCTGCTTTCTGCGAGTTATGCAGAGCTACCAGGACGCCGTGGACAGGAGGTACTGAGAGAGATAGTATAGTGAGCACAGGGCAATTAAGGTGAAAGTGGAGAGGAAAAATGTTTCAGAGGTTAAACAGATGCGGAAAGCAAATGAGCAGGTAGTTGGACACATGTCCAATTGCGTGTGACTGTAGGAAAGAAACACAACACAAAATACAGAAAATATTACTGAAGATTTTTTCCTTTGAATTCTCCCTTCTTAAAGAGAAATCTTTCAGTGCTGCCATGATTATTTTGTACTGTTGATGAATAACCCGTACCACAATGCATGTGCTGTGGCATATATTCACTGCAAACATGGTATTCCCTGAAGCATGGAAAAGCTGGGTGTGCTCACTGCTACTGTTTATAATGGTGTCTGGCAAAGAGCAGGGCAGCACTGCTGGCTGGGTCTGAGCTCCTACAGAGCTCCTACACCCACCATTAGTCATTCTCACCTCTGTTTGGGTGTTAAATGTTTCTGTGTAGCAGAAATGGTACACATACACCAGGGCTCTTCCTGGCTGTTTAATTCTCCTCCTGTCAAAGTGAAACATTTTGACTCCTCTCACTGCTGGACAGATATATATATATATAGGAATCAAGCAGAACCTGGCTGGAAGTCACTGAAAAACTTATTTGCCTTACACGAAGAGATACGAACAGAGGTCAGAGAGCTTCAGTTCTGTGCAGTTCAAAAATGCCTATTTTTTATTCCTCCATAAAACTTTGTAATTGTGCGAGTAGCGTGCTGTTGGCACTGGACACTTGTGCCATGCTTCCTGCACTTCCTGTGGCCAGGGGTCTTCACTGCACTGCACTGCAGCCTCTCCTTTCAGTAGCTCTGTCTGGGCAGAGGGATTGGCCACCACTGGGTTAGATGGTGCAGACCCCCTAGTCAGAGCTGCAGCCTTTGCTCTCAGATGGGTGCCCACCATTCTGCTGTGAGGGTCAGGTAGGATGGGTGCCCTTGACCTGTGCAGATAGTCACAGAGTGGTGCCCAGCTGCTGGGTTATGCAAACTTTAAAACAAATGTAAAAAGATATATTGAATAATAGGAATAAATATATAAATAAATATAGCACATGATAATATTCTATGACATCTCCAAATTAAACTTGGCAATTAAGAGCTAGATACTTTGTTTATTAAGATGTTAAGAAAAATGTACTGTTTTCGAAAATCTTAGTGAATAAAAGCCATCAGGATAGTTATAGTAATAAATACCAGAGAGAAGTACACATCATTTGAAGTGGAAATTATTGGAATAATAAAGATTTTTTTAAAAAATAAGAAATGAGCACTTACGGAGACTTCTAAATATTTTCTATAGAAGAAGTTCTCTTCCACCTTTAGGGAGAATTTGGTCTTCCAGGTATATATGCTAAAAGAGAGGAATAGTTTTCGATGCATGTGTTTAGATTTTTTACCAGCTTTTTACTCTTGTCTTTCTCCTGTGTTTTTTTGTTTTTGTCAATTGTATATATTTATTCTATTTTTCATCTTGTACAGCCAAGAATTCTGAATAAAACATCAGCGATCTTCCACTACCTTCATCATCATGATCGGTATTTTTAGGTTGCTGAATCTCAGTGAAGATGCTAATAAACTGTAAAATAGCAATTGCACAGACTGAAAGCTGGTATGTAAACTAGTGGGAAATAGTTGGGGTTTGAAATTAGATGCAATATCAACATTTACTTTTTATTTTAAAGGGAGAAAAAGGTGTTGAGCTCTTGGAGCCAGTGGTCTGCCTGGCACTGCTCCATCCATGGGACCACTTGTGGGACTCACTGCTTTTTCTGAGCTAAAATATCATAAAAAGTACCAAATAGTTAGGGTGAGGAGAAGATATATGAAATGGAGCTGACACAGCAGGAAATCATTATAACAAACATGTCAAAAGGCTCAGAATGGGAATAAAACTGGCAGAAAGTGAAAATCATTAGAGAAGACTTCTGGCTCAATGAATCTGAATTTAACTTTACAAGGAAATTAATCCAAAATGATAAGATCTCAGGCATTTTCTTGTAAAAGTTTTCCTTATTTTTGTAAAAGCCACATTTAAAAATAATCTCACTTGAGTATTTGGGCTATAAACATCATTTTAGCCTTAGCTGGATATTAGAAGAGGGCAGTACAGCCAAATATATTAAAGCAGATAATTACAGGAAATTTAGGAGGCATTTTGGTGGGATTTTCTGATGGAACTGTTTCTACTTTATTTTATTAATGTTTCTGAAGCTCTTTAACTACAGGGACTACCTTTTTCAAAAACTCATGTAATTAGAAGTTTGTGAAAGAATGCTTTTAGTGCAAACTTCAACTTTTGAAGACAGCATGAGGAAGAAATGTGCAAGCCACTGCCCCCTCTGCAGAAATGTGCCAATGGGTTCTTCAGGACTTAAGGATATTCTTGGATTTGCAGGGCAAAAGGTAAGTGGAGTGTGAGAGAAAATTAGTGTCATTTCTCAAATCTAAATGTAGCTGAAACACTGAGTGACACGGAATGGGGAAAGACTTTCTTTGGTGTAGTTATTCTTGACTTTGCTCTCACTGAACTAAAGCCGGAGTGAGTATTCCATTTCCTTCAATAGGAGCCAGGAGATTTTGTTTTCCTGTGCGGAAAACAAATGCAGACATTTTGGATTTGCATGGCAAGCATGGTAGCTTGGGGCTACAGAGGTGGCTTCTGTGAGAAACTGTGAGAAGCTTCCCCAATGTCTGATAGAGCCAGTGCCAGCTAGCCAGGATGGATCTGCCACTGGCCAATGCCAAGCCCATCAGAGATGGTGGTAGTGCCTATGGGATAACCTCTAAAAAACTGCACCCAAATGATGCACGACAGTTTTAAAAATGTATGTTTTAAAAAGTATCCCTGTTTTCAAAAACTCTAAAAGAAACCTGTGGCTCATAACCAGAGTATACATCTGCAACTGATCTAAAAGGCCTCGAGGGACCATGATTTACCTGTCCCTTTCTTGAGGGACCTTTGAGGGATCATGATTTCATATATAGTTGATTAGCATTGTCTAGTACCTACAGCAAAGAATACAGCACAAGAGTAAATTCCAAAGAAAATATTTTATTGGAGTTTTTATGTTCATTAATGTTCTGCAGCCAAAACCTCATGATCTAAAAGAAGTAGGAGGGTTTAAAAAGATATCAGCAAAAATATTTGGGCTATTTCTTTTTGGCTTCGTATATCTTCATATATGTTCTTCATGTGTCTTTGTTGCTGATCATTGCTTACAGCTTCATTAACTATAAACAAGTAAGGTTTATTTTCCAAATCTAGAGTTAAGTACTCTGGTAATAAGTTATTTTTAGTGATGCTTTCCAAAGGCAGGCAAAATACTATTTTGAGAGTGGAATGAAATGGTGATAGATTGTGTGCCAAGCTGGAAAATAGGCAAAAATAACCTTATTTCACTTCTCAGATTTTAGGTTATCACCTCATAGAGACCTAACATGTTAATAAACTAACTGTACTACATGTAATTTAATCAGACTGAAAGTCACCATATACCTTTAACCCTTCTATTCTCTTGCACATATTTCAGTATTTACAGACCACAGTGCAAAACTGAAAACATAGAATCATTTAGGTTGATAAAGACCTAGAGTCCAAACATTAACCTAGCACTGCCCAATCTACCACTAAACCATGTACCCCCTGAGGCTTCTCTTCTCCAGACTGAATAATCCCGGTTCCCTCAGCCATTCCTCATCAGACTTGTGCTCCAGGCCCTCCACCAGCTTCTTTCCCCTTCTTTAGACAGACTCCAGCAACTCCATGTCTTTCTTGTAGTGAGGGGCACAAAAATGAACACAAGGTCTGGGTGCAGTCTTACCAGTACAGGGAGAAAGTCTAAATGTGCTAAATGTGTTTACCTTGTCATTGTTTGTTCTGAGCTTCCCGCATTATCCTTCGTATTTCTTTTTCTGGGATACTGTGGAGAAATCAACTGCAAAATTGACTGTTTGGATGACCGTTTGCAAATTTTGCTTTCTGAAACCCTAGGACAGAAATGTTTTGTGTTGCTTGTAGTGTTTATTCCATGGGACTATATCACTTAGGCTGCTTGCCATGCTCTAAGTATGCCAGAGGGCATACCAGGAGACAGGTCTACAACAGGCATACCCTAACATTTACTGCATTGTCACCTCACAAGGCTGGTTCCATTTGTCTGCCTGGTGACATATTTCCTATAAGAACATATTTTCTCTCTAGTGTATTCCAGTAACAGCAAAATAAGCAGTTTTTGCACTGGGTTGGAGCATTTTAAATGAATATGCCTACATGAATTGTTAGTTTTTGTACCCCTGCATCCTCAAAGAAGGTGTTTGATTACAGCTCTGTTCATTTTTCAGTTCTCCATAGCAGCTGTGGGCTGCTAACTCCTCCTGCAAGCCCTTGGAAAGATCACAGTTGCCAAGCTGTTCACAGGACCCTGACCCCAGCAGCCCCTCATGGGGCTGGGTGGCTGCAAGGGGAACACAATATGTATTGGGGTAGGGAGGGAGATATTCTGGGAAGCCGTATAGTCTAGAACATGGGATTGCAAAGCAGAAAATCTGTTAACATTCCTGTTTATCGTGCACCACGTACAGTCCAGTCAATTGCGGCTTTAGGTTGTTCTCAATTCTCGGCCTCCCTTTACTTACCTTGTAAGATGAAGTTTATATGATACCTACCTCTCTTCACAGGTGGTAGAACACAAAAGTGCAGAATGATTACTTTCCTCCAGCTCTTCTATAAAGTAATCTTTTTACTCTCAGTTACAGCTGTGAGGAAAGTAGTTATATACAAGCGAATATGTACATATGCAATGTAATATTCTTGTATCTCCGGAAGGACCAATCTACTTCTGTCTCCACTTTGTATTCCTCAGTTGTAGTTCTTTCTTATTTGAATTATCTATTTCTGACTCTCATTCTTTTCCTTGCTGTTTATCACGTATAGTATATCAAAGCTGCTCTGTTGTCTTTGAAACCACACACAGCCCAATTGTCTTGATCCTGGTGTAGAACAAACCAGAAAACACAAAAGAAAAGGCCATTCCTTGGCTGCAAAGTTCACCAAACTTCCTGCACTCCCCCCAGGATCTCCTGCTACGTAACAGCAGAACAAGTCACAGTTCATGATTGTTAGCGTAACACGGCATACAAGATCTGGAAAAACAAGGCCACAGGGGTCAGGAAGGGTTAAGTTCATACAGCCAAGAGGCTACTTTGTTTGCTGCTTTGCCTGCCAGACCTATTGCTATGGAAATGATGGCTGTGATACTGCATCTTTTAGATCTATCTTCCAACTTGAGTTAAGGTTTTCCCTGATGAACCATAAACTTGAAGCTACTGGACAAAGAGAAATAGGAGTTTAATCCTTTTAGCTGCTAGCAGACATTCTTCTGTTCTGGTCTTCTCAACATCCCTCTCCTCAGCAAGACTATCAAGGGAGAGGGAAAGCTGAGAATAACAACCATTCCCCAGACTTTCCCCTTGGAGATGCAAGGCAAACTGGAGACACATGTCTGTTAAATGACATGAGACTGAGTTATGAGAGCAAATGAACAGGAAGGCTTAGCTGGTTCAGGAAGGTACAGGAGGGGATGAACTATTGGTGAGCACAGGGGTTTAAAAATTGCTTTAATGAGGCAGATGAGCATATTTCAATGTTTCTTGAAGTTATCTGTTTTGAAGATCTGTATTTCTGGGTGAAGCAGAAGTCGGAGCAGGAAGTAAGAAAGGCATAGTGTGCTCAGAACCAGTGTGTGTGTGCTAGCACTGCCTAGAACTGAATGCCACTTATACCAGAAATAATGTATTTCATTATCTTAACCTCACTTCAGCAATGTTGCAGGAGTAATTTCTTCCATTTTGGAGGCAAAAGTTACAGCTGAATCAAACTGACTGATGTGATGGTAGGCTGAAGAAAATAAGATGAAAAATTATTTGTCAGTGTGGATGCACCACACACCTTGAAGTATAACCATGAGCTTCTACAAAACTATTGCAACCTGTTCAACTGAATGATGATAAACAGCTAGTGAAAATAAAGCTGCATTAAGTGATTCAGCTTTTGTATGAATATATAAATATATAAACAAAATGAAGGATATACAATTTGATCAGAGCTTTATCAGTGATTTCTCCTATAAAGGCTGTACTTTATTACTCATTTTGGAGAATGGGAGTGAGAGCGCTATTCATTTAAGTTTCAATTTGACAGCAGTGTTAACATCTTCATTTTCCCAATCTTAGTGAAGTTCAGCCCATAGACTGGCCTCTGTCCTGTAAACACTAAATTGTTCACACAACTGTTATGGCTAGTCACACATAAAGATTTGCTGAGCTAAGTGGTGATTTCAGAACCTGAACTTGTTCAAAGTCTTTTGTAATGCCTTCCCTTTTTACATCTGGTAAGTGTGGTGGAAGATAGAGTAACAGCTAGGATTGTTCCATTGATTTATTTGAGTTTTATAAAGAGCCTTTTTGATGGAAGATTGATTTAATTTCTATTTAAATGCAAAATGTCCTTCATAACAATATTTTCTATGTTGGAAAGTGAAATTTACCAGTGTTAGAAAAAGCTCAGTTCAAGCCTAATTGTATTTATTATAACACAGCTTTGCTTCAGTTAATCATTCAAAGCACGGAATAGGTAATGCTGCCTTAGGAACAGATTTTAGATCGTTTGTTGACTTCAGTATGTGGCTGTAGTTGTTCTCACTTCATGACATTTGAGCTGCTGTTAGAAAAGAAAATTGTTTGGTTTCTGAAGGGCTTTTATCAGGCAGCTGTTACTGGAGTGTCTTCTCAGTTTTACAAAGGTGAGTTAGTTTTATTTGACAATACATTGAATGGAAGAGGAGTATTTTCATCTTCAAAAATGTGAATTTGAGGAATAAAAAGACTGTGGTGAGGAAAAAAAAAGCAACTGCTATGGTAATAAAAACACACCAACACCCCTGAAATTTATGTTCCAGAGAACTTAACCTTTATACAACCCATTCTCCTTGTTCTGCTGATCAGATATCTCATCTTATACTCACACTAGGAAGCTCACACTTCGTGGCTGTTCACTGAGACCCTAGTATTAGCTACCTGCTCAGAATCATAGAAGAGTTAGAATCGCACAGACAAGGACATGTTTTCTAGGATGCCTTTTAAATAAACCCTAAGGGAAGTTTTCATATGAGCGATCCACTGGGTGGCAGAAGAAGATCAGAAAAAAATGAAAGAACGCAAGAGGGACAGAAATCTAGCCACCATTTAAACTATTTCCTAACAGCAGTATATGAATCTTCCACCTAAGCTGGACATATTTGAAAATAATGTATCTAATGAAATAATTTACTGGAAAGGCTTTTTAAATTCTTTTCCCCTTTCTGTATGTATACAGAAGTGGACTACTGAATGCTTGCATTCTCATCTCATTTTTGTTTTTTTCCTTACCACCTGCAGGACAGCATTTTTAGAGGGGAAGAGGCCTGGGCTGTCCTGCCTTCTCATCTTTTTCTTCCCTCCCCTTTTCTTGGAGGATGCTGCTGCTCATATGAGAACTTCCCTTAGGGTTTATTTGCTCCCTCCTTGAGCAGAACTTTCTGCTTTGGAAAAATGGTAAGAGGAGATGTTGTAAGCCTTCACCTATGCCAGTGTTACCATAGCTAAAAGAAATTGTTAGTATTGAAGCTATGAAGATCCTTTCCCAAGGTACATGCTTCTATGGTGATACAGGTCCTTGAGCTGATCGCTTTTGCCAGTAGCTGTCCCTTTGTCTTGCCTGCGTTTGTAACTCAAGCCAGATTTGCCAACTTAAGGGAGGAGTTGAAAGAGCTGTAAAATAGTAGGTGACTAGTAAAGAGACTTAGAGAGAAGCTGATAAATTAATGATGATTAGCACATTTACCCCAGTACAGTTAATACTGCACCAGTTTTAGGTAAGCCTGATGAAAATGGAGGTGAAGGGGCCTGAGGTTATGTATTAGTTGGCTTTGAAGGCAGCTGAGAATCAATAGGTAAGTTTTGTCCTTGAAATTTTTCATGATAAAAATAAATCTAAACCACAGTCTATATGTTTCCTTTTGTATATGTAATTCTGTCAGAAGCAGATCTGCCTAAGTTAAGATTGTGATCCAGTACGATTTCTATGTGTGTGCACATCCTGTTACAATAACTGAATATTATTCCTCTTTGCAAAATAATTTGGTATAAATAATTTGCCTACTGTAAAGCTCCCAAATCCTAAGGCTGACCTAAGAGATCCTGTTTATAAGAGTGTGCTATTGTGGTTCACTTCCTATTTTGTTGGGAGTTATTTTTGCTTTTTTTTAAAATTACTTCTCTGCAAATGTGAGAGAAAGGAATGTAACTAATGCTGGCACTGCTTAGGATTTTTTATAGGGGATTTGTCCTTTTTACCAAAATTTGTCCTTTACATCCACTAGTTTCTCTGCCCTCTCAACAGTTCTGCTTCAAAACTCCCTCTGTTCACCCTTCTCTACTCTTTCTGGCACTCCTGGTTTCTTCCACTGCTTGATCAGGGGAAAGATGCAGTAACCAGTATGGTTAGTCGACAGGGATATTTCTGTCCTATTAAACTCAATGTCCAAGAACGTCTATTATGTGTTTTACTATTCTGAGGCTGTGAGAACTGTGGCTCTTTGAAAGATGTACTGCCTAGCAGGTGGACAGAGCATGTGGTGGGATGAGTTAAGCTCAGCATTTGGACGATTACTTCCAACTGTGTGGAGGGCGATTGATCTGGAATGCTTTTAATTTACAAGGGTAGCTTCCAATAGCATATATCTGGCATTCTTTCTTTAGAGGACAATGAATGCCAAGTTGTAACGACTAAAATGAGGTCAGCTGTATCAGGCCCAAGCTATTTGACAGCACACTTTGAAATCTCTGCAATAAATTGGATGAAAGAAACGAACTGCTGAATCTTGTTCTGGCATGACTCTTACATCCTTTTTAAAACAACTAATTGTGGCAGTTTCATTTCACTTTGAATGCCACGGCTAGATGTACACAGCACTATGGAAGTTTACATGGTTTTTCTGACCCACGTGGTATAGATTTTTAAACAAAACTGCTTATAGCTACATTTGAGTTAAAATATGAAGTTATGATACCACAGAACACGCATGGTGAAATACACAAAATTCTGTATCATAAACAAATCTTATATATAACTTGCTTTATCTGTGTTTGAAGATTGGTAAAGTTTCTAAATAAAAGTAAGCACTCTGCAAACAGATGTGATATGTGCAAATAACATGTTTCTTATGTTGAGGTTTTCTTACTGAATAGTAATAACCCTGGTACAAACAGGAAAGTGTAGTTGGGGAAACGATGATGTTTTCCAATTGTCTGTATATTTATATGCTAGATGTAAAATAAGAAAAGAAGTCTGCTGAACACACTCATTGAAGCCTTGCACATTAGTCAGGTCCAAATTTACCTATAGGAGTAAGTTCTCCCAGCCAGTCTCAGTTCTGGGAGATGTGGCATGGCTGGCGAGACCACAATTGTTCAAAGGTAACATAACCTGAAAATCATAGAACTATAGAATAGTTAGGATTGGAAAGGACCTTGAGATCATCCAGTCATCCAGTTCCACCACCCCCCCCCCCCAATGGGCAGGGACACCTCACACTAAACCATGCCACCCAAGGCTCTGTCCAACCCAGGCTTGAACACCGCCAGGGGTGGAGCATTCACAACCTCCCTGGGCAACCCATTCCAGTGCCTCACCAACCTCACAGTAAAGAACTTCTTCCTTATATCCAATCTAAACTTCCCCTGATTAAGTTTTAACCCATTACCCCTTGTCCTATCACTGCAGTCCCTAATGAAGAGTCCCTCCCCATCATCCCTATAGCTCCCCTTCAGATACTGGAAGGCTGCTATGAGGTCTCCACGCAGCCTTCTCTTCTCCAGGCTGAACAGCCCCAACTTTCTCAGCCTGTCTTCATATGCAAAGTGCTCCAGTCCCCTGATCATCCTCGTGGCCCTCCTCTGGACTTGTTCCAACAGTTCCATGTCCTTTTTATGTTGAGGATACCAGAACTGCACACAATACTCCAAGTGAGGTCTCCCGAGAGCAGAGTAGAGGGGCAGGATCACCTCCTTCTACCTGCTGGTCACGCTCCTTCTGACGCAGCCCAGGATACGGTTGGCTTTCTGGACTGCGAGCACACTCTGAAGCTGGCTCATGTTCATTTTCTCATCAACCAAAACCCCCAAGTGCTTCTCTGCAGGGCTGCTCTGAATCTCTTCTCTGCCCAACCTGTAGTTGTGCCTGGGATTGCTCCGACCCAGGTGTAGGACCTTGCACTTGGCATGGTTAAACTTCATAAGGTTGGCATCACCCCATCTCACAAGCGTGTCAAGGTCCCTCTGGATGGCATTCCTTCCCTCCAGCGTATCAACCGAACCACACAGCTTGGTGTCATCAGCAAACTTGCTGACGGCACATCCAATCCCACTGTCCATGTATGTATTAAAATATTAATATGTATCTTACTAGATGTATTAAATAGCTTTAGATGTAACTTTAATCTATTCCCTCCATACATAAATGCTAGGTTCATTTATCAGGTCACCATATTTCTTGGATATCACTTAGATAATGCCCAGTTTAAAATCTGAATGGAAATTGGAATATTAATAAGCACATCTTGGCAATATTTAATTTTGATGATGTAAAATACTCATCACAAAACTTGCTGGAAGTAAAAGGAGCATGCCAATTTTCAGGCTTAAAAACATACTAAAGACCCTTGAAGATATTATATAAGAAGAGGGCATTGGTATTGTAGTTTGGTTTGTTGTTTTGCTTTATTTGTTTTTTTTTTTTAATTCTTAACATATAGCTGGGGTACTCAAAGTGCCCTACTGTATTTAAATGCCACATGGTCAGATATGATTATTTTTTACCTTTGCCTTCTGTAGTAAGGAAAATTATAATACGAGACAGACCACACTCAGTTACTGAAATGGAAATGTTTTTTATTCATGGAACACACAGAATTATCTTTATTATCCTCCTTTTGTTCATTTCACTATTTAAAGAAACAGCAGAAACTTAAGACACAAATTAGCCAAATTCGAATGTCATTGCCTTATACAGAAATTGTACAGAGTACTCATGAGCTAATGCTAATGCTGAGGAGAGTTTATGGTCTAAATGACATTGTATGATGCTGACACGTTGACATGGGCTTTGGACATGCAGTGGTTTACAAAACTTCTAGTAATTTGAGCATATACATTTTCCAAGGAAATAGTCCAGATTTTCCAGATAAAAAATGTTGAGTGGAAGGGCATGCTGGAATCAGAGAAAAAAGCCACGGTGTGGGAAATGTTAACTCACAGAGCAATTGAGTAATGCTGGTTGGTCCCTGTCCTGTTCCCCACTGACCTTTCAGTAAATAAACTCAGGGATGACTCAGCCTGCAGTCCCACCTTGGCATGGTATCTGCCCTCTCTCCCTTTGGGACTGCTGAGAGGTTGCAATGGCAGTCACCTTCACTTGGCTCATCCATGGCAGCATTTTAGTGTTTGGGTATTTTTTTGGTTTTTTTTCAGCTCCTATGCAAAATCATCCTTTCCCTTTCCTTGCGTTAATTAGAATGAGTGTTTTCCCCCGAAATTGCACCAAGAAAGAAGCTCATTCTCAAAACTTTTTCTCAAAGGTTCATTTTTTTGAAGTTTTTTAACTGAGTTCTGACTTCTCAACTAACATCCTTTTAATTATTTGATGCCAGTTTACCATGATGCATGTTACTACCAAGGAAAAACATCTCAGTGTCACATAAAATATAATCTGTCATCTTTTTCTCATACACCAAAGGGCAGTAACCAGTGATGATGACAAGAATTTTAATATCTGTTCAAGGAAAGTATTATTGTTGCTTCACTTCCTAAGTTTCCAGAAATCAAGTTCCCAAAGACACTGCTAGAGTCACAATTTTATTGCACTATTTTATTGCTGAACCTTGTGTAATAACAGGATGGACTTGATTATACTTTGAGCAGTAGCACTCGAAATTACAGAACTGGAAAGAAAATTTGTTCCTGCTCTCTGGACTACCTGGGGCCCAGCAGACTTGAAAAGGAGTCAGAAAAATCGTTGTGACATTGCAGTGAGCCATTGGGGAGCCAAGCACGCCCTGCAGCACCAAGTCAACATGTAATTTCAGGAGTCTGTATTTCCTCAAATGCAATTCAATTTTATGTATTCTTTCCTGATTTTTCCTCCCCTACTTTCTCCCTCTTGCTTTCCATATTTTCCTGGCTCTGTATTCACATTTCAGCTCTTGAAGGAGAAGGGAGAATAATCCACTTACTTAGTGGGAATCTGTGTGCTAGGCAGGCTGAGAGGGAAAAATTGTCATTTTGGAGGTGCTGTCGTCTGATGTCATGGAATTATTCCAGTTATCTGTGTTAAAAATACCCATTGAATCTTAGACTTCCCTTGAGTGTTGCTAATTAACTTAAATTTATAACATCCTTTGACAAAAATCTCCATTATCTAATTTCTGCAATATAGTTATTCCCCTGTTTAATGCCTTTTGACAGATATCTTTAAGATCATTAAATTACATTAAGTGAATGGTTAACAAACTGTTAGGAATAGAAGTGTTCTGCATAAAATTAACTTACAGTGGCTGATTCTTGGAGCTGTCAAGAGAATCCTGATAAAAACTGGGTGCTTAAATATGTAGTATTAGAATAATGGAATAAGAACAAAAAGCCTGTACATCAGTTATAAAATCTTCTACTGGAAAACAATGAAAACCTTGAATAATTCCAAGCACTATTATCTATTGTACTGAAAATAATGAATTGTACTCTATTTGATATAAACTTAATGATATATATGATTTTTCAGTAAAAAGTAAATATATAATATCTTAATCTGATGGATTTTGCAATATGATGGGAGTATTTTTCACAAACTTATACTCTAGTAATTATAAAAGTTTTATATGGAAGGCTAGGACATGAACTAGGAAGTTTACTTAGGTAGCAATGTCATGATGCTTAACATTATTTTCTCACTCACAACTTACAGATATTTGAAGGAAGAAAAGATTTTAACAACACCAGTAAATAAAGTTGATAAGACATCACTTGGGTAAAGTGGGAATTCTTTATTGCTGGACATCTTTAAGATTAAATTAGGCAAAGAATTTATGGTAACGATGTAGGACGGGGACTGTGATTTCTTGATGCTTCTGACAGTCTGTTTTTTCTTTTTTTTCTTTCCCCTCTTTATGATTCATTGGCTTCAATGCCAGCAGCTTGCCTTAAGCTATCATTTTTTAAGAATAAACAGTAATGGATGAATTGTTAATTGACTTTCACTGACCATTTTAGTGATTAACAGAAATTCATTTTTCAAACTGATCTTTCTTTTAAACCCTTAGGAATCTACATAGTTTGCCAACTGGCACATGCACCCACGGTCATTTGCGCAGTCAGGTTTAGCATTTGATTATAGGTTTAGCCTGTATCTGGACTCAGACTGATGTGATCTAGCTTGAAATTCTTTGAATGTTTCCTTTTGATTTGCAGACTTTTCTCTAGAGGGTACAGAGTACAGCTGCTTGGGTAGCATGTCTGACTTGGTCAGCTGAAAGCCTTCTCCAGTGCTGCTGAAAACCACTTTACAAAGCGACTGCCATTCTTAGAAGTCATCCAAATCTAGGTATGAATTTACTCTCACTAGGTCTGTAGCTGAATCTAAATAAATGTCTTTCGCTTTTCAGCATTGTGGTGTTATTTGAATGCATGTTTAGGCAGCTTGTGAATTCACAAACATCCTTGGAATCACTCCAGAGTCTGTGGTCTATGTACCTGTGAGTTCTACATTATGTAAATTTGTGATAATAAAGGGGGTTCTCCATAGCAATTGACTAAATGAACTTTTGTGGGTCTCTGATTTTTGGCCATTGGCAATTTTTGTTCTGGGTCTGTTGAATTTGACTTTTTTTTTTTTTTTTTTTTTTTCAAAGTACAGGCATAAGAGAAAACTTTGACTTATCACAGGTCTATGGCAAGTACTTGGGATGATTCAGGCACAGTGTAATTTAGAAGTCCTTCCCTTCTTCAGGATTAATCTTTTGACCATTTCTCAGTCCAGAAGAGTAGCTTGTATTTTCTGCTTTGTAAAATTTTTGTACAAAGCTGCTGCAGAAGTCACTGTGCTCTCCTCACATATGTAGGAACTTTCCATTATTTTAATCTCCATGTTTTTGGACACAAGGTTCCAGCCGACCATCACTGACTTTTTGTCCCAGGAAAATTGTGTGATCCTTTGTAAATGAGCATTATTTCTTACAAATTTAAACCCTGGCTCTTAAAAAGCTTTGGAGTACTTTCCACTTCTACCAGATGTTCCACCCATGTTTTATGGGAACAGATGAAGTCATTTAAGGATGTGAGGGTGTTTTTTGATCCTCAGAACTTGGGTTGTACTCTTCACAAACATCTGAAATGTCCCTGGTGCATTCAAGAGTCTAAAAGGAATTCTGCATCACTGAAGCAATCCATAGGTTATCACAGCAGCTGTTTTTATTCCCCCCTCCAGTTCTGAATGATAATTCAACTTGAAGGATATCATGTATTGGATTAATTAAAACTGTTAATATATTCTGCTCCTTACCTTTTTTCTCAAGCGTCTCTTGCATAATAAGGTGGATGGTCTTGGCGTTTCTGTGAATGAAGGCTCTTGTAAACACAAAGCTTTATGTCCCCTCATTCCTCCATCAGATGTTTGACGCAATTACAAGTGTGAAAGATCATGGTGATTGCACTTCAAGCCATCATCTAGCATGAAATCCAATTTCTTTTTAACTACTGTGTGATATGCTAGGAAATCCAACGGGAGAAGGGCC
Source organism: Pezoporus occidentalis (assembly GCF_034315485.1). Taxonomy (NCBI): domain Eukaryota; kingdom Metazoa; phylum Chordata; class Aves; order Psittaciformes; family Psittacidae; genus Pezoporus; species Pezoporus occidentalis. The sequence continues at coordinate 2,067,211 of NW_026914829.1, forward strand.
TCCGTATCCCAGAAAAATTCCATGCATTATACTTCACTGTCACTCTTCATCGTATATGCCCAGCTCTTCATTACATTTGGAGAACACAAGGTACAAAATAATTACTCTATTCACTTATTTTCGCTGTTTTCCATGAACATTTCTGTTGGATCTATAAATTTATTGAAAAATCTCTAGAATTTTGGATTCTTGTGTTTCTCCACTGCTTTTGAGTTCTGTCTTTCTAAAAAGCTCTGAACCACCAGCATGTGCCTGGCTTTTTCATTTAGCTGCGCTTTCCCCTAATCATCCCTTTCCTCCAGAGCTTAACCGTTCATCTAGCGTCAATCAAATTTCTGCAAAACAGCAGTCTGAGTTTCAAAGAGCACTTCTTAACCTTTCAGATGTACTTTATGATGATTTCTCATCGTCCTAACTCTGTTATGAGCCCTTGCTCAGAATGAGAGGTGGCAAGGTCCTCCTTGCCACCCTGCATGCAAGGCTGTTGCAAACATTACGCAGAAACGATCTTATTTTATTGGTGACTTGAGGATGACTTGTATCAAATCCCTCACCAAAGCACCCTGATTAGAAATGTTAATACTATAACAGCATAAAAAAATTTACTGTGAAAGAAAGCACACAATATAAGCCACACTTTCTGTCTGTAGTGGCAAAGGATTAGTATTAAACACAATTTCTTCAGCTCAGCCACCTGAGCACTGCTTCTTTTTTGCAGGTCAGCAACCAGTCCAACAGTTCTGCCACTTCCATACCATGAGTGTCTGTAGAGAAGCACTACAGGAAAGCGAGAGGCTCTGGGGTTGCCCAGGTCCTTTCAAAAACTGCTGCCAGCCCTCCAGTAACACCAGATTTTCTTCTTCTGTAAAGTGGCGCTCCTCAGCATAGGCTGCTCTGTCATCTGAAGTCTGCTGCACCTTGGCTTGGAGCCAGATAAACAAATTTTCCCATTTATCCGGCTAGTGGGTTTTTGTTCTGCACCTTGAAGTCCTTCAGTATTTTCCAGTTAAACTGACCAACACTCGTGTTTTACCTCTTTCCCTGAAGTTTCAATGACAATTTCTGCTCATTGCTTGCAACTCCGGATTATAGTTTTATGCGCTGTGTTTTCTTTCTTCACCAGGAGCCATTTTCACTGAGGCTTCAGAGTCCATCAGTTACTGATACAGGAACTGCAGACTGTTACACAAATTGCTCAATCGATCAGTTGCCTTCCTGTTCATCCTGTCTTCTACTTGCAGTAACAATGGCAAGCTAGGCAATTATCAGAGTTACAACCTTTCCATATTGAGGATTGTCTATAAATTAAGATTAAAAAGGACTAATATTTAAACATACTCTTTATATACAGTACTTTCTAAATGCTTATTTAGTTCTTCTTGAATATGCTAGATCAGAAAAGTCTTAGCTGACCTGATTTACATGTTTGCTCCTTTTTTTGTGCAGAAGTCACCAGCTTTAACTGTTGTGAATGGCAGGGCAGCATTTTGAAGCAGGACTACTTTCTTCTTGCTCCCCTTGTATCCAAAGCAGCAAACAGGGAAACCACTGGTAAAATGAAGCACTTCTCCACAGAGATGTTTCCTAGGATGATTCTTACATAACTTAGAAGGTCAAAGTCAGCTTTTGGGACATACGTGTTATTAAGCTGCTGTAAGATAATGATCACATCACAGAAAAAATCTTGAGTGTTAGCCAGTGCAAATATATTAGAAACAATTTTTGCCCACAGCACATCTAAATTCAGTTCTGAGCTTCTTCTGATCAGTATGGATTACATTAATTCAGACGAGAGAAGAAAATAGCTCATTGAGCAGTTTACAAGGTGCCTGAGTTACAGGACAGCTATTGAATCTGGAAGTTCCCTAACCCATACACTAGAGAAATGGAGTTCATTACATGCAGCCTTCTATCTGTTATAAATCCTAGTTTTGTTCTTTTCTTCTTTTTTCTCATGGAAAATCCGAATGATTTTATCTGGGGGAACTTTCTGTACAAGCTGACTACATGAAAATTTTAGATATAGAACCAGATACTCTACCCAGAGGCATGCTGAGTGTGGGACTCTGAGAAGGTCTAATGGGTTAGGTGAACCTATTGAATTAATATAACACTACACAATGAAAAGAGGGGACCCTAGCTCTTATTTACTTTTTTTTGTGTGTGTGTGAACAGAAATCTGTGAGATTTGTGTAAAATCTTTCAAGTCCAAGGAGTTATTTTTTTTCCAATTTCAAAAGTCTACCATGTTAACAACTACAGTTACTGAAAACCAAATGTACTAACCCATTTTTGAAAAACCCATTTCATCCATGAGGGCTGTTTGCATTATTTAATTTCATTCCAGATTTGTATTATTAATGAAGAATGAAGACCTAGTCTAAAAGCTCCTAACTGTATGTTGAAGAAGCCTCTTTCTCTTCACTATTTATGTAAAGAGACAGTGCTCCTAAAGTGGACACCCAACTTAGGTGTTTATATCTATCGCCCAAAGTTCCTACATTATCATCCTTGAACTGTGAAGAGCTATCACTTTAACTGTGAAAATACAACTTTCCAAACATCAAGTTTTTTTTAAGCAACGGCTTAAATGACAGGGATCGTGGAAACTTCTGTTTTGCAAATCCTGGGCTCCAACTACTATTTTCCAGCTGTTTATTTTTCATGCATTAGCTCTAGTTTCTCTTTTCCCAGCCCCTGTCTCTGTTTTCATCATGATAATGCAGAATTCATTTCAGAACCTTGGCTACACCCATTTGTTAAACCAAAGTATATTTATTGGAGATGTAAAATACAAAAATGTTGGTATGCAATAAGGTGTTGAACTTCTGTCTCTTAAAAAACAACCTGATCTTGCAGAGATGGTTTCATAATGTGGTGTTGTTGCTGACAGCTGAATTAAGTAAATGTGTTGCTAGTTTTTTATAGCGTAAATTCTAAGTGGTGATTACTACAGCTCCTGTATTTACTAGGATTTCATATACAGCTTAAAGTTGTCCAGAATGCACCCTCATTAGGGTGTGAGTTGTGATCCTGGGGTCCTAAACATAGCCTAAATTCTTACTAAATATTGCAATTCACAGGCAAATGTGTTTATCAGAAGTGTAAGTACACTTTATTTACTAGGCATCTGCTGAAGTGAAAAGAAGTATTGCTATTTACCAGGAGTGGGATTGGTCTGATGAAAATTATCTGTCATACACAGGTGTAAACTGAACTGCACAATAATTGTCTCTGAGCTTACTGGCTCCCGCCTGGCTTCCTACCATCTATTGGCTGATTTTAGGGATGGCTAAAAGTCAACAAATCATTGGCATAGAATTTCACTGAAACTTCAGGCCAGCCAAATGTGAAAACTAGGAATTATGTCTGAAGCTAGCAGAAAATATTCTTAAACTAGAAAGTATAGCAGCCTAGCCTTCTACAATACATTGAAATGACATATGTGAACACTAGTATCAGATATGGAAGTTGGTTTCATGACATGACCTGACCATTGTGTTATGTAAGAAATAATTTAAATATATGTGTATTTTAGACATTATGTAGAACAGTTTATTTAAAAGATTCTGTTTTATGCCCAGTCTTTCATGCTCCACCACTTCGTCTGTTCCATTTGTCCCACACCAAAGGGCACAGGAGAGGGACCTCTGTTGCTGCTGTGAGGGAAGAATTTGTGCCTGGTGAAATGGGTCTTGGGAGAATTGACCTTCGTATGATTTCTACAATGGTGAGTCATGCTACCTCCATGGCTCACATCCTCAGGACTATGCCCTGAAAACATGGACACACCAATATGCACACCATGCAATTCTTTTGAGTAAAGCTACTAGTGTGCAAGTCATTACAGAAGCAGAACTATGTAATGAAGAACTGTTTATTAATCTACATTTTATCTTTTCCAAGCATTTCTCTTCAGTTAAGACAGCAAAGCTACGTTCCTGTTTATTTTGTCCTTCAAAACTTCACGGAGGAAAAAATGGCAAAATTAATTTTTTTCTTGAGCAAGAAAGAATAAGGGCTGCAGAACATGATTCCTTTTTCAGGAGGAGGAAAATAGAATTGGAAGGACAGGTTTTGAAAGGTACTTTACTTAATCCCAGTCAGTAAAGCTTGAATCTTCAATATATGTAGGTAATACAGATTTAGCTCAGTGTAACTCTGAGAGCTTCCACAAGGAAAGTTTTCTGTCTACATAGACTTAGCTAATGCAACTTGTTTGTAGAATAACCAGAAACTTCATTTGAAACCACAGAATCATGAAACAGAGAGACCTCAAGAGCTTTCACAGTGTGGGAGGAGGATGACACAATTTCTGATTGCCCGAAGCAAGATGGGAATGTAGCAGAGACCTCAAAATGACTAATTTGGACACAATTCATGCTTAGAATTTAGGCTGAATTTTCATTTAATTTCTCTTTTGCATGTCCCCACTGGGCACCATACTTTCTTTTATGCTTTACGTAAGACTTAAAATTTCCCCCCTTTACAGACTTACCATCTGAGAAATAATATCAAATATTATTGATAAATAATCAGCTAAAAATTCACCATTTTCATAATTTTATGGTAGGAGACTCTTCATGGGTGAATAAATGTCATTATGACAAAGCAATGCTCTACTGGGGGCTGTGTTCACATCCACTTCTGTGCATCATTTCCTCAAACATGACCAGCCTGAGGGCTAAGAAGACTTACATTCTGATCCCATTTTTTGTGTAAGTTAAGTTAAACAAAAAAATTATTAGTGAAACTGGGTGACCACTGGTGGATTATAGTCATATGAAAGTTATGAATGACACCACTGCTTTATTAATTAATGTAGATTCTGTTAAAAGCAAAGTTTATACATACAGCATTGCAATGTTTCTAAATTCATTCCTAGGAAACACAATTGTTAACAGAGCATCATCAAAAGTTAAAAATCATGCATGTTTAAGGCGTCACAATGCATTGATTTTTTTTTTTGCTAAAATAGGTATTGTCTACCTTATGACAGTTCATATGTAGGATCCCTCAAAAGCCTCTCTTCTAGAGGCTCTTTAACATAGGAATAAAACCCCCACAAAATACACATGTGCGCGTCTTTAGGTATGTATAGACACATTCATATGAATGAATTCACTGTCAGCAATCAAAATGTATCATCACAAACTGAGGTATACATTACTTTGTTGCTGAGCTGCTCGGTTTTCCAAATGTGTGGTCAGAGCAAGGATGGGAAACAAGGTATTGCTATCAGTGACGGTCCATTCAGGTGTTCTCAAATAGTGCCTTTCTGGGATATGATTTAGATTGAAAAACATCTAATCCTCTTGTGTGTTTGGATAGGCAGACAACAGCAGGTTTGATTTAGTTTTTTTTCATTCTTATTTGTACTGAACTGAAGGTGATAGCTCTTTCTGTCAAGTGTGGAGATGTTTGCCTGAACTTTGTGTGGGAGTGTGCAACACACACATTTACTACCTTGTTTGGTCACAAAAATCTGCAGCTCTTCAGCTATCCTCAAAAAAGGTTTCATGTTAAAGTGCGTCCGGTGAAGGTGAGGGAGGCATTTGTGTAACAAGTGCGAATAGTTTTGCATGGACAGAAAAGGACTTGTGCACCTGAGCTCTAGTATGGGTGGTAGTACTGTGGACGTGGTTGAAAGGGTTGTGTGGTGGTTACTGTAGGTTTGTGGGACAGCACAGAATCACACATTCATAGAATCACACATTTATAGAATCACAGAACGGTTTGGGTTGGAAGAGACCTTAAAGCTCATCCAGTTCCAACCCTGCCATGAGCAGGGACACCTTCCACTAGACCAGGTTGCTCAAAGCTCCATCGAACCTGGCCTTCAACACTTCCAGGGGTGGGGCATTCACAGCTTCTCTGGACAATCTGTTTCATTGTCTCACCACCCTCACAGTAAAGAACACCTTCCTTACATCTAATCTAAATTTACCCTCATCACTTCAGAAAGTGTGAAACCACATGTACAACAGGAGTGCTGAGGTGTGTGGCCAAATAATCTTTTAGTAAATTCCCCATACAAAGTGCTTCTGAAGTGAACAGTCCATCATCACCAAGTGACTTTAGGCTACTGGTCTGACCCTCTTGTATCAAATTACTTGCTAATTCCAGATGGACCCCTGAGTAAGGATGTTCTTCTAGAGCAGGGAAAGCCTATCTGACCTCCTGCCAGGGACCAGGCGGGATGGAGAGGGCGCGCAATTCGCGGGTGCATAGGAGGCGCCGGAGGGGCGCAGCAAAGCGGCGGGCTCTGCTCGGGGCCGTGCCGGGGCACGATGCCGGGACACGATGCCGGGGCGCGGGGCCAGGCGGAGGGGCGGGCGAGGGCGGTGCTGCCAGCGGGGCGGGGCGGGCTTCCGCGGGCCGGGGCCGCCGGCGAGCGGGCGTGGGGCAGAGTCGCGTCGCAGCGAGTAGAGCCCTTCGGCAGGTGCGGCCGGCGGGTGGCGGAGGCAGGGCGTGCGGCAGCCTGTAGGTCAGCGGGGCTCCCCGGAGGTGTGGGGAGGCGGGCGGTGGGCTCCCCCGCGTGCTTCAGCCCCGCGGGGCTCCCTTCGCTCCTCCGGAGCGGCTCCAGGGGCAGCCAGGGCCGGCGGAGACGGACCGGGACAGGCCCCCGCCCCGCGGAGCACGGACGTGCTTAGAGAGCCGCCGGTATGCGATGAGGGGATGTGTGCCCTACTTTTAACGGGGAGCTTGAAGTGTATTGTGCCAAGTGATGTGGGCTGGTGGCAGTGTGATTGCAGTGCGTGCAGGAGGGTTGTACTGGCGTGAAATCCTCACTTGTTTTTTGGCACGTGGTGAAATCATTTATGTCATGCTACGTCCTTCTGTCCGTACAGAAATCTGCTTTATTCTTTTATCACGCGTGAAACAAATTAACTAACTTTGTGTGTTAACTTCTGTGATATTTTGTGGCATGCAGTTCAGGCTTTACAATAGTAGAAGGGCTCATAATAACTCCAATTGTACTTGTTTCAATACCTAGAAGGAAAAAAAATTGCTTTGTGGGATGCTTCTGATTACTGCTCTTCAGTTGTGTAGTGCTTAGATGTGCATGGTACTTACAGTGCCAAAAGCATCTGGTCTCTGATTCAAGGATTTCACAGGCTAGAAGAGCAGTCTACTGGTTGATTCTGAAAGTCTTCCACCTTTCAGGCACCTGAGGAAGCCTTGTGAGTATAGTAGACTTAGTAAACATACATGGAAGCTTTCCCTAAGCTGTATTGATTGTGGGATGCTTATTGTATATATCTCAAATATTTATTCAAATGCATAATACTGAACTAAAGAATCATTACAAAATATTTATTTGAAGAACTGTTCTAAGTATTTTCCTTAGAAAATTTAGTTTTCAGCGTGAAGACTTTGATAGGATACAGCATATTAAGGATGTGCAAAATCAAGACAAACATCATTCTGGGATGCATAATAGGATGGTTGCAGGTGTGTGATGGCATCTCTTGGTAGTTGTGACTGGTCAGTACTGTCTGGGAGTTTGGACACCGCAGTTCCAGCAGAGTGTTGCCAGTTAGGTAGGAGATGAGTAGCAAAGGTGATCAGAGATTTAGGAAACATAACGTATGAGAAAATGGTGAAAGAACTGGAATGTTACAGTCTAGGGAAGAAAAGACTGATGAGAGATGTGATAACAATCTTCAACTGTGTAGTTGGTTGCTGTAGAGTGGCGGGAAACAAACTGTCTGCGCATTCAGTGGAGATGTAACAAGAACCAGCATGCTGAGATGCAGTAGGAGAGATAAGATTAAGTGGTAGGGAAAGTCCTATCTGATTGTACAGGTAATTGAGCATTGGACTGTCCAGGTAGGTGCAGAATCTCCTTCACTGGAACTTTTTAAGATCAGATCTGACATTCATTTGCCAGAAATGCTTAAGGCAAGGACCGCTGTGCCTTTGTACTGTGAGAGACACTACATGATCTTTCCAGGTCCCTTACAAGCCCCAGGGGTGGCAGAGGCTACCAGGAAGCCATACTGTGAACCCACACTCTTAGTGATCATGCATGTCAAAGAAGTGGCTTTGTAAGGTAAACATGGCTCAGTAATCCATTTATAAGATTCCACTCACCTGCCTAACTTTATACTAGTTTTTATGATTCTTCTTCCTTCTGCTCAAACTGCGTTTGCAGTTGAAGTATAGGAGCAGTGGTGGATGATCTGATTAAGAACATCACATCTTGGTTTGGCACCATCAGAAGCAGTAAATTCACTTATTGGTAAATGTTAGGAGATTGGAGCTGAGTTTCAAAGTACAGTTCTGTAAACTGTGTCACATTGCTCCCTTCAGATCCTTGGTAATACAGGTGCCTCTCGGGCAATCCATGAGGCAAAACTGCTTCAGTTTAATTTATCTGTATTTTGGCTCTGATTGTAATCTTTGAAATTACTTGGATTATAATTCAGTTCTTAAACATACTCTGAAAAGTGTAGTTTTTTTTTTACTGCATTTTCTACTGTTTTTTGCCAAGTCTAATTATTAGCTCATCTGAAATAGATGGTTGGACTGAGACTTGGCGTTTTCTTCCCTCACCTTCATTACCTAGAGGTTTTTGCTGCTTTGCTCAAGTTTTATTATTTTAGTGAGTTATTCTTTGTATTATTATTATCAATTTACATATTAATTATTTTAAAAATTCTGCCACAATTTTTGCTTTCAGTAACTGCTTGTGAAATTAGCCTCACGGTCCAAAAAAGGATGACTTAAGTTTTCTGAACAGTGCTGTTTTGTAAGAGTGGAAACAGACAAGGCCTAACCTCTCTTTCCAGGTTACTTATTATTTTGTGTCCATGTGTTCTGCCCTTACTGTTTTAGAGAGGCATTGAATAGATCTGATTGAGTCTTTCTAGTGTCTCTCTACAAGACGGGCCTTTTTAATGCTCTTAATAATCTGCATTATTGAGATGTCTTTGTTTCTGCCTTTTTTCTCTTCTTTGAGCTGACACAACCAGAGCCGAGTCCAGTAAAGCCCAGTAGCCCCATTGAAGACATGATGTTCATGAGACATCCTCTGCTGCTTTGTCTTCTGCTGCTTCCCATCACACCCATGGCGGCATGGTTCCATAGAGTACTCAAAGAAACCAAACTGCACCTTACAAAATGCATTGGTTTCCATTTATTGTTTCTGATGTCAGTTTCTTGCCCTATATGTCATTGAAGTTCCTCTGAATCATCTGAAGGGATGCATTTTGTCAGGGCACAGCAGCAGGGGCTCCCCATGGGGGTCCATCAGGGCAGGGCCTGGCAGACAGGGCCTGTCCCAATACTCCAGCCAGGAGCAGGGCAGCCAGGGGCAATGGGGCAGTCTCAGCCCTGGGCATTGGGACCCCCCTGAGGACAGGCTGAGGACAGGCTGGGATGTGGGTCTGTGTTTGGGTGCAGCTCAGTAGAGTCCGTGACTGGGTAAGGCAGTGAGGAACTGTAGACCAGCCCTTCTGTGGCATCATGAGGTAGGGGGCTGTTGGCCCTAGGGGGCTGACAGGGGGTTCTGGGCTGTGGGAAGTGGCCAGTAAAGGCCTGTTAGTGCTATGAGGGCCCTGACATATTTCAAAGATTCACTGATTGTGTGAAATCTATCCATGAGCACAGTAGTGGTGATCTGAAGTATCGGAGGATGTAGGCTTTAGGGTGAGCCAGAAGGAACTGGAAGGCAAGCTTTGCCATTTGTCCAAGGGTGATGGTCCCAAGGAGATTGCTGGAGAGTGTATCTGCCCCAGTTAAACAAAACAACAAGGTCTGATTGTTTTGCAATAGAGATGTGTGTGGTTCAGCGCTCTGTCCTTCTGCAGGACCTCCTTGGCTTGCTTGTGCTGGAGCCTGTAGGGGTACAGGGTTTGATGTCCCATGTGCATGTTCTTCCTGGAGAATCCAGTGCATGTCCTTGAGCCCAAGCAGTGACCACATACAGATCCTTGCATTGCAGAAGGCTCCATCAGCCGTGTTCTACTTGTAAGTAGCCAACTTTACTCATCTGGAGTAAAATATAGGAGTAAAGCAGAAAATTAAGGAGGTTGCTACATATTATACATATAATACATATTGCTTTGTTAAATAAATTAAAAAAACAGAACCCAAAAAACAGTCGAGGCTTAGTGTTTCTTCCCTGCTTTTGCCCATGAAAATAGGCTGGGTCCTGCCAGGCTTCAGTGTTGCGTCAATTAGAACTGGACTGGCAGTGGAAAAAAACAATATATGGCAGAAGAAAACTCAGACCTTTGGGAGGGGTGCATAGACAGAATGGATTGAAAGACTTGTTTCTTCTGTCTAGTTTCTGGGGTGCTGTGAGACTCACAAAAGAAACTTTTCTAAATTACCATTAATCTGCACAGACATTGTTTTAAACCAGCACTGATTGATTTAGCCTTCCAGGGTAGATGTCAGACACACTATTCGTGATTAACAGCAGATAGAAACCAGATTGATGAGCAGTGTTGATCATACTGAATAATATTCTGAATGGAAACGAGTACAAAGTAAATACATGTCAACCTTTTGGAATTTTGCGTGATTTATATCATTTCAGTGTTGGATTGAGTAATTGATCTTTTTATCAGTGTCTTTTATGCTGCAATAAAACAGGATTTAAATAGTGAGAAGTTAATAGCTGCTCTAAGTAAAATACACAGACACTGGAATGAGACACATTCTCTTATAACTAAGAACATGCAAAAATTGCAGGGAAGTTTGTTTGAACTTGATGTGATGAAAAATAAAACTATCATTTATGCCAGTGGGAGATTTACATTTTTTCTTTAAGTCTCTGTGAGTTCAAAGTAAGTCTGTTAAGATTACTGCATTAGTACATAGAAAATCTAAATTTCTGCCTTTTATATTAGTACTTTAAGGCCTCTTCACAGTTCAGCTTTTTAGTCCAAGATTTTTCTTTCTCCCATGATTAGTTCCAGCAGTACCTTGCGCTGAAGCTCTGGTCTGAGGCATGGGATGCTGAAGTAATAACAAAGAGGGGCTGGAGGCATCTTAGCAGCGCAGAAAGAAATAAATACTGATGTGGCAAAGTGAGTGGGTTCTGGAGATTGCAGGGGGGAGGGCAAGGAGGGGCTGGGATCAATTGCAGCTCTCCTAGGGCAGGAGGGGCTGAGAAGTGTCTGTAAGGGCCATCGCTTTTGGCAGTGGGGTTAGGGGTGGAGGTCCTCTGGGAACTGATGCGGGGAGAGGTGCGAGGAGGGCTCAGGGGATTTTTAGAACCAGGAGGGTTTGTGGAAGCTTTGTGGCAGCAGAAGCTCTCTTACTCCCTCACAATTTTCATCCAGACCAGCTTTCCTCATTGTCTTCTCTACTGTCCCATGCGGTGGGTGCCTCTTATACCTCTGCAGCCACTGATTTTTCCTTGAGCTAACAGTTTTCCTTTCCCTATTCATTAGCCCCTGCCAACTCTCCTCCCCCTTCCAGGCTTTGGGAAAAGGGCTGGGATCTCAGTGTCACTTGGTCTGGAAGTTGGGAAGGTAATAAAGGGAGGTATGAGGAGAGCTAAGTGGAAGACAGCACTTCAGTGACCTTGAAGAGCAAGGTTTGCTTCTCTTGGAGTCCTGTGTGATGTGAGAGAGATGTACAGCACAGGGGTATGGCAGTGTGCTATAGGGGTATGTACACTCATCTCTGCTCTTTTAGGTGGTGGCAGAATTGGTATGTAAACAGGAGATGCTGATCAATGGTTTGGGATGCAGCTCTGCCATCCCCATCTTCTTTGGCATAGGTAAAATCTGCTGGTAGAAGTGGACTACTTGCTTACAGGTCTGCAGGTTTGTGTGTGTGTGTGTAGAAGACCTTGAACAAAAATGTCATTGTTGAGGCTTTGTATGTTTTAATTGGGAAGTTGAGATCATCTTGGAGGGCTCTAAATTTGTGTGTGTGGACATGGTGTACCTACAGCTGAAGCAACTGTAGCATGCTGTGATGGGACAAAACTGGTATGATTTTCTTTTTTTTTTAAAGATTTTTTTTCTGTGGAATATCCTAGAAAAGCATCTTTATCCAAGTTGTCTCTGAAAAAGGGAATCTGAGTTGTTGGAATGAAGAATGTCCCAACTTCTGTGGTTGTGGTGTACATTAAAAGTGATACTTGATTAGCTCAGAACATTTTTGTGTGTTTTAAACACCATTTACCCAAAGCTCTCTCTTTTTTCTTGCTATTTAGTCCAATTTATCAAATGTATGGTATTGATTTGCATTATCCAAACTGCCAATTATTTCCCCCTTTCTTTTGTGTAAATCTTCAGAGCCATGGTGATGTTAAAGATGTTCTAACTTGCCGGGACTCATTTATATCCTACATCAACAGAAAGTGGGAAAAAAAACCCCTGAGCTCTAGGTTGAGATTGAGCCAACAATTTTTAAAGCATGCTAGCTTGTATTTTCCAAAATATTTTATAACAATCAGTACTTTCTTCATTAAGTAGAGTTAATGATTTCCAAAAGTGTTTTTTTTTCTTTTTTTTTTCAGTGAAAACTGTTACAGCATATAAAAATGAGCCCAGTTAAGGTGATTTGAAGACACATAAGAGTGCTGCAGTTGATACAACAGGAGTATGTCTAGGCTCAGCCTTTAACAGATACTTGGGAAGTCTTTGTTTTCAAGAGCACCTTGTGCTTCTTTTGGTCTCAATAGTAATTCCAGTTCTCACCCCGTTATGAGTTCCTTAATTCCACAAGAGCTTGCAGTATTTTATGTGGAGAGGTCAAGATAACATTCCATAGCAGTATCAACAGTACAGTTTATTAAAATACCAGATTATTGAGCTCTTTTTAAAATCTTGTGGTATAACCTGTGCTTCACTGAACTGTTGCCAGGCTAGCAGGGGCGCTGCCAGGAAGGGACCACACAGTTCCATGATGAGTTTTCTAGATTATCAGTGTTTATGTGAAGATGTGTGAAGTGGTATTTTAATTCTATTCCTGATATCAGACACTTAAAAGGTTCAAATTATAGGTGCAATTAGAGAAATGCCTACTGCCTTCTGTGTTCCCAAATGTAGTAATTTATTTTTCTTATTTTTTTAACCACCTGGGATCTCCTGGATGGCTCTGTTGGAGCTCTGGTTGAGACAGACTATTGTACAGAGATCTAAGCAAGGCTGTTTCAAAAAATGTCTTTTCCTATAATTGCAGCTCTCTTTGACCAGATCAGCATGTTCCTGCTTGCTTGCTCGCTCTTGGGATCTAACACTGATTTCCTACTATTTCCCCTTTTTCACTGCAAGTAGAGAAGATGATAGAATATCCCCAGTTAAATAAGAGGAGAAAATAATCACTGTAAGCATTGTTGCAGTGTTCTGTGTGAAGAGGAAGCAGGTCATCTATGCAGTAACTTAAATAGTGGATGAATTATGCAGAATATGACTTGAATGGCCCATTGCTGGACTGTTGGCGTTGTGAATTCAGTCCTCCCTCGGCTGTGGGAAATGTTTCAAAGCAGAAAAGCACTTTATTGAGTGTTTCTCTGAGATTAGACTTTATGCCCAAGTCAAAACCCCAGGGGAAAGTTATATAATGCTGAAGTTCCATTTATTTAGAGGGCTGATTACTTATGGGAGGAGGACACAGAAGTCTCTAGCTCTTAAAATCTTGCCCTTGATAGTACAGGACTTAAAGTAGTAGTCTTCTCCTGGAAGAATGTAAGTCAAACTGAATGCTAGTGTTTTGCTAAGGAATTGTGTGCCCTCTTTTCCCAAGTGGAATGATATCTGTCTAGTTGTCTCATTTTGTTTAAAATGTTTTCATTAGGAGGGAGTGGAACTGGACAGGCAGAAGTGAGAGAACTTTTGAGATATGCCATGAGATTCACCATGAACTCCTAAGATAGAACAGTGTGGAAAAATACAGCCAAGAACACTGGAGCTATGTAAAGAGTGGAGCCTTTCATAGAAACTTCAAACAAAGGATACTCTAGGTGGAAATGCAAAAACAAAAGGTGTTAATATGTTGAGGGGAATATTCAGAGACAAGCCCCCTAGTTATCTTACTTACCAGAGGGAAGTGGAAACTCTCACCTACTGAAAAGAAGTCTTTGTCTTTCAGAAACTCTGTCACTTGCAGAGAAAGCAAGGATCAAATGGCAACCATAAGCAAACCAACCAAACAAATTAAATAGCTTTTTGAATAGCTCTACCTGGAAGTGGAAAGAAACGAACAGGGAAATGATGGCAATTAAGAGACCTGGAGGAGATTTTTCCTATGCCTGAAAAGCAAAATTGAGAATCCTTCAGGTCCCATTTAGAATTGCAGAAATCATGAGAAATCACTGATAATAACACTTGTCTAAATGCTGTCAATGTATTAAACGGTGAGAAATATACTCTTGCAGTATCATAGAAGATAAAGTGATAAAGGAGTTGTTTGGTTTTTACTGCCATGGAAAAGAATGAGGCTTGGGGAAAGGAAGGAAGATTTGCTGAATAGGGGTAACAGTGATTTTTATTTATTTATTTCTTTTAAAGCCCTAGACAATGGAGTTTTATGTTTGTTATTCCCTAATGAATTTCAAATGAGAAGAAAGGAATGTAATTGTTTGCCCCTGTGATGAAGTCCATTTGCTGTGTAAAGAGGCCCACATGGTCATGGTGTGCTCATGACTCAGCTTGACAAATTTTGCCAAAAGAGGGGGGAGAAGCCAGGGTGCAGAGGATTTCGCTAAGGAGCTCAAAAGAGAGAACAGCTGCATCTAATTTTCAGAAGCACATACTTGTCTTCGAGGAAGCCGAGCAGTACCAAGAAAAAAGCTTAATTTGTATATCCTGAAGAGTAAAGGCATCCGTTTATTTTATCTCATGTTTTCTGATCTGATTTAAACAAGGTATCTGCCCTCAGAAGAGGTGTTTCTTGCAAAAGAGAATTTCTTCTTTGTGTATGCATAAGTATACCTACTTATGCCAAGTACTCAGAAGTTCATGGTTTGATGGTACCTGAAGTAGCAAGAAAAAGGCATTCAGCAAAACTGCCTTGGAGCTGTCCAGTACAGACCATTTCCTTTGCAAAAGTTTCGGTCCTCTGCAGAAGAACTGATTCTCTCTGCTCCTTGATACTTGACCACATGCAGTTTTGGATTAGTTTCCCGGTTCAATCTGTCTTATTTTTAAATAGAGCTGGGGTAATGGGTGTCTTCTGCAGAATTATTTATAGGTTGTGTTTGGAAAGTTGGGCCACTGCAGGCAATGAAATCCTGCTCAGAAATCAAACTGATATGAAATTTCTGTTATATGCTGATTTCATCCTGGAAACTCCACTCTACCAACACCATAATAGAACTCAAGCATGGAAGATCGACACCTTCAGTAAATAGGTAATCACTTTAAATCATTAGCCTATTTTCTTGTTTGATTAAAGAGGAGTCATCCTTTCTTTCCTGAAAATGGATAGGCAAAGAAGTAGAGAATATTTTTATAATGTGGAAAATATTAATAATTCATAGTGCAGACGGCTTTGAGCAATAGTGTACTCAGTAGCTTCTTTAGGGTTTTGCTATCCAAGATGTCTCTGAGCAGAGCTGAAGAAGTGTCTCTCTGACACTCACTCGGTGATGCTCCATAGCACTGATGGACAAGACTTGCCCATCAAAGGCTGTGCCTGACTCCAATCTACCCTTCACCACTAGGAGGTTGCCATATGGTACAGAGGGTTCCTGTGGTGGTTTAAACCCAGCCAGACAGCTTGTTCACTCACTTCCCCCCCTTCTTGCCCTCCCCCTACTCCTGGAGGGACAGAGAGGAGAATCGAAAAGAATGCAACTTCCCCAGGTTGAGATAAGAACAGTTCAGTAACTAAGATATAACACAAATCACTACTGCTACCACCAATAATAATAGTGATAAAGGCAATAACAAGGGAAGAGAATACATCACCTCACCACCAGCCGACTGATAACTCGCTCCCCCTCCCAGCCCGACCAAGCACCAACTGATACCTCCTCCAGCCCTCCAGTCCCAGCCCTTCCGGGTAACTCTCAGTTACATCCTGGGCATGACGTGCTGTGGTATGGAATACCTCTTTGGTCAGTTTGGGTCAGGTGTCCTGTCTCTGCTTCCTCCTGGCTTCCCCTCCTCCCTGGCAGAGCATGAGGCTCACAAAGTCCTTGGCCAAACCAAAATATCATTGTTATCAGCTCTGTTCCCGGGCTGAAAGTCAAAACACAGCACTGCACCAGCTACCAAGAAGGAGAAAAATGACTGCTACTGCTGAACCCAGGACAGTTCTGTACCTGTTAGTTGTACCCTGTTCTTACCTCTTAGCTTACTAGAGGACTAAAATATAGAAATAAAGCTTTCATGAAATTTTGAACCTTTTTTTAATTCATGTTAGTTAAGTCTACTAAAACTTTGTCTATGAAGCAAACTCCACAGACAGGGAGCATCATATATGTAAGGGAATACATTTAGAAACTCTTCAGCTGGATGCATTTTGATCTCTTTTTTTTTGTGTCTGTTGTCTAACAGATTATTTATTGCTATATGCTGGATAAGTTTGTTGTGAAACTATCTTTTTTTTTTTAATTTATCTTGTTCTGTGTTTGCTTAATAGTTGTTCATGCTGCTGGCTTACAATATGTTTGACAGTTTATGAATCCCGCAATTTAGTGTTTCTAATAACGCTATAAAAATGAACATGAATCTCATGCATCATGGAGAGAAAATATGAATGAAATGATTTTATGCTGGTGCTTCACAGCATAAATGCAGGCATTGAATTCTGATGAATCTGGAGGTTTTGGTTTGTACTATGACAAGCACTAACGACACCTCATTTTGTAACTAACTACTTTGCACTGAGTATTTAAAAATTAACTGGTGAAAAAAAAAGTAAAAACTTGCTATTGTTATCTCCAGCATCTTCAGTGTTCTGGTGAGAAATGATCAAACTCTTAGGAACGCTTACAAAAGGTTAAGGATTGGATACAATTAAAAAGGATCACTTCCAAAAGGGAGGCTGCAGGATACCATGGTCTAAAGAATCTGTGCTAGTAATGCTTTTAAACCATGGCTTTTCATTTACCGTAAGAAATGCAAATTTGAACTGACATTTAACAGATGAATTTATCTCTGCAGGCCTTCTTTATATGAAGTCACGAAGACTGCAAGCTTGGTGCTTTTGTCCAGCTTTGATCCCTAGGTTCAAGTGCCAGAATAAACACTGGAAACGTGTTTGCTCTGAAATAGTGCAAGTGATGCTCAAGACTTTGTGTTCTTGGGAAGACTGAGTATATTAGAATTCCCTCCTATATATAAACAAAGAAACAAACCCCAGATCTACCCATTTTTCTAAGAGTACCAGTTTGGCACTTTAAAAAAAAGCCCATCTCAACTTGAATAACTCTGGATTATGTCTGAAAGTGCATCTGGCATCTTCAGAAATGTCAAATTTCTGGCGTGAATAATAGCATTGTGTTCCTTCCACTTTTTTGAAAACCATGTATTAAAATTTATGATAATGTAAAATCTGCTTTTTTTTTTTTTTAATTTTGAAAAGGTAAGTTATACACCCATTTATGCAAGAAAGCTAGCTTAAGTAAAGGTGGCTGATTCAGAAGTGTGATGCTCCTGAACTACTAGCAAATTCTAGGCCCCTTACTGTAAAAAAGAAATAAAGGGCAGAACTGTTTGCTCTGTTCTTTTGAACAGAAAAATTTCAAGTGGAATGGCATGAAGGAGGCAGAACGGGAAAGTCTTCAGCTATTTACTGTGTGTGCTATAATTCTGTAAAATACATAATTGATCAGAGTATTCTGAGGTAGCATGCTCTTTATGCAAAGTAGTATTTAATTATTGCTCAAAAGAGGGGGAAAAGTGCCTTGTTTATACTAGTTCCCTGGTGGAAATCTAGGAGGTGTGTGGGTGATGAATGCTTATGACTGGGATTACTGCTGAGTATAGTAGCAAATCTCATCTCTGGGGCCCGGGTGACTCTCTGACCCATATGTTGAAGATTTCTTCATAGCCATAGAGTGGGAGGAAAGAATTTGCCCTCTTCCCATGTGCTGTACCTTGCAAGATGGAACAGGATGCTGCATTCCACCCCCACTCCATCCTTGCAGTGCCAGGTTGTGGGGAATTGTCTGCAATAGCTGAAGAATAATTTTTTTTGCAGTTTGTAACATTGAGATTTCTGAGAATTTCCAAGTGCGTAACAAACTTGCATGACTGTGACTGTTGTAAAAACAAGCACCTCTTGGACTTTAGTGTAGTTCTCATGGCATCCTGGAGATTTGGAGTTGTACTCCTATTGTACTATTAAATCCTGAAAGTCTGAATGTTAAACAAGTGGCCTATAGCAGAGATTGTCTGTGGCAAGAGAAAAGAAAAAAAATATATATATCTTGTAGGTAAATGGTTATAGCAGTATTACAGGGCTCAGGGGCTTTTTCATAGGGAAAGATGAGATGGTACTCAAGGTTCTGATACCTTAGTAGTGGGAGAATTACTCCTCAATATCACTGTATAGCTCAACATAAAACAAGAATGTGATAACTGGGCAGTTATGATACAGATACAGTGCTATGTATCCAACTATGAAGTATATGTGAAAATTCAAGCACACAAAGACATGGGAGCATTTTTAACACGCTAATGGAAACTGACCCTAAACAACAAAAGAGAAGAGCTGGAGTTACTCATGAAAGGGTGAAATCCACCAGTACGAAAAATCACAGGCAGTAAGAGGCCACTTTGAATGTTGAAAGCTGAAGAGCTGGTAGATGTCATTGCTGACTTCAAACTGGAAGATACTCGATAGGTATCTAACAGGCAGGAATACAGCTGCATATTCTGTGTGTGTGATTGGGAAGAGTAGCTGCTGGGTGTACTCTGAATACCTAAACTTTGTCTGCTGGTTACTTGCCTGTCTGCTGGTTTTGTTGCCAAGAGGAAAGGTCAAGGTAGGGGTGGCAGTGGACTCCCGTGAAGCCCCATTCTGTTCTCTGTGGCAGCAGGGTAATGTACCTAAGGGACAGGGTACATGCACCTTAAGGGCAAGTGCCCTGCAAGTTGTATTCTGAAAAGTGAGGAGGGTAGTGGAAATGAACTGCAGAGGTATGGAAACGTAGAGATTGGAAGGGACCTCCTGGGTTCATCCAGTACAACCTCTGCTCAAAGCAGACTCAGTGTAGGCTGGATAGGGTCTTGTTAAGTCCAGATTTGAGTAACTTTTGCAGTTGAGATCTCCCAGCAGCTTTCTCTGCATTCAGGTAGGGAGGCTGGGGATAGGGGAGGGAGGAAGAAAACCTAATTTTATTCCTGTTTCCCACTTAGGCTCCCACAGCCTCCGAACAGTATTGACCAGGACTGCACGAAGTTTCCTCATCCTTGCTCCCCATGCCCCAGGAGTCCTATGGAGTCCTGTAGACATCTTGCCTTCCTCTCAGTTTTCTTGTAGTGACTTGTGTCCGTGGCACTCCCCTCAGTTCAGTATGTGCTTTTGCTCTGGGACTGTGACAAAACACACAAGTATGTTTTGATGTTTGAGGTTGTATTGATTTAGTGTGGCAGGGTTTTGGTATCAGGGGTTGTACGGTGTGAAACAAAGCTGGAAGTAGAGGAATACATGGGAATTTTCTGGGGAGGGAATACATAGAGATGTGTAGTGCTGGAAGGTCCTGGCTATCTCCCCACCTTATACCTTTGCAAAACCTTGGTGTGATTTGCCTGTTCATTAGTTACTCCTTTGTGCAGCTACTGGGTCTTTAGTTGCTTGGTGGACTGAAGGAAAAACATGAAGGTGCTTTATGAATGTAATAAAAATTTTCTTCATATAGCAGGCTGTCAGAGTCTCCCATTGTAAAGAATCTGAGCTTGAATACTTGCTGGAATATCTTTAGTCTTCTTGCAGGTGCAAAGCAGCTAAGCGTGTACATTTTGCATGGTTTTAATTTTTGCTTGGGATCATACTTTGGAACTGTGAGTGTTTCTCAAAGTACCAGATTTTGGATATACTTGAAACAGCAAATGTTTATGTTTTCTTCTTTAAGCATGCATGTGCTAAATTTCTGTTTTCTTCCCTCAAAAACCTGTTTAAAATATTAAGGGTCTGATTTAGTATCACGGGAGACAACTGGAGTTCTTTCAGAGTTTTCGTTCGGGTCCCAAATTCCTCTGGAATTTCTACCATTTCCATTCCATCATTCACAGCCTCCTTTGAATGACTGGTTAATATTTTCAGTAAAAAGACTAAGTAAAAAAAAAACCAACAAACAACCAAAAGCTATTGTTTAAAAACCATAGAATTGGTAAAACTAAAATTCTTTTTGTCAATTTACCTCATATGAATTATCTCAGTTTGATGTCAGTGGCTTCATATATCATTGTTAAAATGATAACATATAATTGAGTGTTTTGAGTCTACTTCATGATACCTTCATGTGTAGTCTAAAGACTGTTCTGCTAAGTTAAATGGAAAAAACATCCATTCATTCTGTATCATAAAACAATAAAATCAAGTTTTGAAGTTTGGACAGAGGCTTTAACCAGCTTTCCCCATGGCTACAGATTGCTATTAAAAAAAACAAAGCAAAAAACCAGAATCTGTTTAGCCTTTTATTGTGTTTCTGATGTTTCTGGAAATGGGGGAAGAAGAGGGAGGGCAGTCAAAGAATTGTAAAGGACCAAGCTTTCAAATAAAGTTTTGGAACAGCTAAACCAGCGGTCATCATCCTTATTTCCTGCAGCATTTGACAGTATTTAATTAGCAATGAGAATAGCATTAAGTACAATTTGTGGAAAGAGAAAACCAACATGTGGCTGCCCCTTCCCTGAAAGGGTTCAAGGTCAGGTTGGACTTTGAGCAACCTGGTCTAGTGGAAGCTATCCCTGCCCATAGCAGAGGGGTTGAGACTAGGTGAGCTTTAAAGTCCCTTCCAACCCAAACCATTCTATGATTCTATAATAGCACTGATGGTCTTGATCCATCGTACTCGATGAAGGAATTCAAACCTGTTTGAGGGATAAACAAGACAAATAGAAGAAAAAGATAAGAGAGAAAATATAACTTCTGGTTTTGAAGTTATATTTTGTTGGCCCTTACTTGCATGAGGCAAACACAGCCCAAAAGCTGTCCATCTTTCCTTCACTTAGCAAACATTTCAAATCACCTCTTGTGTATTTCATACTACTGCTCCCTTGTTTTCACAGCAGATGTTGCAGTCATTGCATTGCAAAGTAACATTATAGCTAACCCAGCCCTACCCTCGCTTTTTTAAAAAGTGGAGAACAAAAATAAAAAGATGGAAAGAAAATAAAGGTTAGGGGAATAGAAAGAAGCAAGTGACAAGTTACTGGTGGAAATGGGTATCTTGTGTGTCAGGACCTAGCTGAATTTAGTAGCACTGACAGGGTTTCTGAATCCTGGGCTGGCTTGCTTTTCTCAAGACTTTGAGCCCGCAGCAGTAAAGGACAAGCAATTCTGTTTATCTCTGGTCAACTAGTCTTCAAATTGCATTAGAAATTCTTACGTGGATTGGTTCCATTTTTATGTTGCCTTTATGCCTCTTTCTATGAACATTTGTTAGAGATTGTTGTAGCTTTCTCTCAGACTTGAGCCGATTTCTATAATGCTTTCAGTGTAAACTATATATAATTATATGTAACTATAATTACGATATATAATTTCCAGTTTATTGCATTACATGCCACAATGTCTATTTTCCTTCTGTTTACCAACAGTTGTCACTGGCCCAATTGAAGTCTACAGTCCTTTGCTCAGGCAAAATGGTCTCCCAAACTATTGCTCAGGGTAGTTATTTGTATTAAATAATTTTTTGTTTCCCTCTTTGGTAACATAGATACATATACATGTGCACACGTGAAATTTGAACATTTTGGTTTCCTGTAGCAGTAAGTTCAAACATCTCTCATGCAGGATGCTATTACTGTATGCTAGATGAATTTCAACTCTACAATTTGAGTGTCAGATGTTATCCTATTGATTAGCTGTTTTGTTTTCCTTGGGTCCATCCAAAGAGGGAAAATTCTATGGAATCTCAAGTTGCTTGATAAAGAGAGAAAAAACAGCATGGGCTTTTCACAGATGGAATGAAATCATGGTTTCCAGGGAGATCTCAAATTCATTTGTTGCAGGCAGAGTGCTGAACTGCCAACTGTGGTTGCTTACATACGTTGCCCATCCCATATTGTTTTCCAATCAGTCGTGTATCAGTCCAGCGCTGTGGTAAGCCTCCTTTTTCTTTAATGTATAATAACTAATTGCCAGCACCTGGCCCAGCATCCTCTTGGAATGGGAATAAATCCAACAAAGTGCAAAGTGCCAGAAAAAAATTGATTTAAAAATACAAGCCTTCTGTGACTTCAGATCTTGGAGCATAAAGAGCAAATTTCTCTGCTGTAGACTGGAGGAGTCTGTGGGTTTGCTGTGCTTTACTGAATCATGTGAAAAATGAACAGTCAGGCCATGCCACTTAAGAGGGTTCTTTGCTTTCAGAAATATGTATCTTCTTGCTTGGGTTACAACATCTATTCAACTGCTTACTTTGGTCTTTGATATACAGCATCAAAGTTGGTTTAAAACCTTTATGCAGTTGATACAAAGCCTTCTTTCTGAAATATGTTGAAGATATATAATTTCTTTAATCCTCTCTGCTCCTTTATATGATCTGCATGAAGTATTACATAATCTGCATAATACTTTATGCAGAGTATATATATATATATATATATAAACTATAAATATGTAATCTTACCATGCAGTACTAATTCCCATGGGTTTATTTTGTTTGTATTGAATACCTTTCATAGTGGAAATTGTAATAATGTTTCAGAATAGTTTCATTTAAACTACCAGTCCTTTGTTTTTTGTTTTTTGTTTTTTTTTTTATTTTTGTATATTACGTCTCCCTAAAACGTCCTTTCGAGTGAAGATCAAAGTGGTTTCCTTTGTCAGTAGTTTTGGGCAATACTCTTTTGACTGCTACGTCAGCCATTTTTAATGAGAGATTTAATTTGTGGCTGTGGCACAAAGGAGTGAAATACCAAACATAAATTTGAAGTGGTTGTTAGTGCCTTTAGTGAGTTTTTGGAGAGAAATCCAAAATCTGTGTCTGAGCAGCAGGAGCATGGCTTGAGGGACCACGGATGTATATGCAGAGACAGATGAGACTGATTTTTGAAAATGCAGTCAAGATGTGATGCTTCTGTTTCTCTGAGGTCTCCAATATTCATTCACTTTCTGTCGGTGCTTGGACATTCTCCTTCAGCTCACCCAGATTGCTTTGCCATTTGCCCTGCATAGCTCCCATTGCTGCAGCTGTGGACTTGACATCCTCACTTACTCAGCTACAATAGGTCTTTGCCTGCATCTGCTCTTGCTGTTTTTCATGTGTTTCTCCAGCTGTCTGGAGATCTCTGTTCTTTAGTCTTTCTATCAGGTAGGCTTTTAGATTTTTAGAGATAGGGGAAACACAGCTGAGCTTCTTACCCTTGCCACTGTTGCAAAAAGAAAGACAGCAAAGGTAGTGGAAAAGGGAAGGGGAAGCCCAAGCAAAAACCCCATTAACCTTTTCTTCTTAAGGGAGCCCAGGCAATGCTTTTGGCTTGATTTCAAGGTTAAGCAATAAAATACATCAAACTGCACTCTGGGCACTTTGTATGGCCATGTATTCTTATATAGATGAGAATGGAATAATTTCAGAATTACTTTTCATTCTTGTTGTACCATTAAAGAAAAAAAAGAAAAAAACCCACCTCACAATATGTGTAATTAAACACATAATTTTCTTTCTTGATCCCTCTTAATAAGAGGTCATTTGAACTACTCTGCAATCATGTATTTAATGTTGTAGAACATTCCTGGTATGAATGTGATTATGCTGGTGATTATGCCAAAATAGTTAATTCCAACATAGAAAGAAATGTTATGGCAAATACTAATGTACTTGTCACTGTTGGAGATTTTATCTATTTATATACAACCTTGTATTTATGTATGTGTGTATATATATGTGTGTGTGTGTAAACTGAGCCTAAATTAACAGTGTCTTTGTAACCTTACCCTTCCCAGGAAATGCTGTTATTTTTTCAAATGTTTTTAAGTATAATAACCTCATCAGTTGTGCCCACCAAGAAAAATAAATGAAGAGGAAACATATATCGAAAACAAGAATGCAGAATGGGACTGAAATCCAAGTGAAATAAACACAGATTCACATGTATTACTTGATAAAAGTAATTGACTTGGAGTAACTCCATAGACTTTTTGAATGCTTAGGACTGATAGTATAAGTTAGGAATAAACAGTTAAATTGCCCTAACATTTTATTTGTACAACCTGTTAATTTTGAAAACAGAGAGAACAAATATAAGAAGGTGGTGCAATGTTGCATTGCTTTTCCACATTATTTAATGTATATAAATCAGGATTTTCAGGGTTGCTTTACTCTTACTATACAGTTTCTATAGTATTGTGTAAGTTACAGGAATGCAAAGTATCTCCTGTATGTCCTTTCAATCATTATTGTTGTACTGTTTTAATATTTATTTTTTTGTAGGCCAAACCGAATGATCTCTGGTTAAATTAAGAGATGTTTATACAGTGATGTAATAGGAGAGAAGTGTTAATTTATACTTGGAAGGTGAGATATTAACCTGTGGTCTGGTTATTTTCCCAGAATGCTGGAAGAGGTTAAAATCATACCCTTCCTGGCTTCATTCTTAGGCAGTAACTAGTGATGGGAAGAAGTGAAGGAACTTATCCTCTCAGTATTTATCTTCAGTGTGGTTCTTCAGGAAGAAATCTTTATGCAACAGAGAAGCCAGGGCTTCCAAAGAAAGGAAATCTCTGCCCCTTCCGCCCTTCTGCAGTTTGAATAGTAAAAAAACTGCACTGAAGAAGAGCAAATATTTTTTTATTCTGGAACACTGCAAATTGCTCTGAGTAGAAAGTTTCCTCAGAGAGTATTCCTGGGAAGAGTAAAATGATATGCTTATCTGGGTGCTGGAAAGCTGGAGCTGGGTATGGGAAGACTGCATCAGTAAACTGCCTTTGCGATACAGAAGGTGCTGCTTTTAGGCATTTTAAAAGCAAAGAAGTGGAAATTCTGCTTAGGCACCTAAATTTCCTACTGAAAATTTAGATTTGAAGTTCTTCTGCTGTGCATGGATGCATGAGATGTTGTCATTTGAACCTGTGGGCACTTCCGCGTATCAAAGCTGTTCTGGGAGTTACATGCCTTTGGTACCTCTAACACACTAGCAGCCTTGAATCCATTCAAAAATTGACTAGGAGCTGTTGGTTTCAGTAATGGCTGTACCACATGTCCACTGTGTGGGAAACGTGGGTCCAGTTTGCTTCTCAGCTGGAGGTGTTCAATGGCCCTGTTAGTGCAACTGCTGTTGCACAGCAAAATTGCAGCACCCAGAAGAAAGCAAGAAATAAATTACAGGAATTGTCCAATTGGTTAAAGCTGTGCCTAAAATGACACAACATGTATGTGAGTCAATATGTCACTGATTTCCATACTTCATTGAGTTCTCCTTCCATATGTGACAGAAACTGAATGCGCATTGGGGAGGCTGTAGTTTGTCTGTCACAATTCACACACAAGGGCATGTGCTGATGCAGCCAATTATAGTACCCCCTTTTTCCTCTGCCTTTGGTGAAGATAGAAAAAATACTCTGCTAACTGTTTTGGTGTAGAACAGGATCTTATACTACTGCCCTGTGAGTCATGCTTCAAGGGACTGATGTGCTTAGTAGCACCGCTATGGTTTTATCTTTAATTTACTCTGAAATGCACAGAAACTTGCCTGAGATGCAAGTCTCAAAGATACTCAAAAATAGCTGGTATATTCCACAACCTCTTACTTCAGGGTCTCAGAGCAGAGGCCAGATAAGCAAAATAAGCTGTTTGGGATCTCTCTAAGATAGACAATTTTACTGCAGAGGACTGTTTCCGTTCCCTCTAAACATCCCTTTTGCTATCAAAGTGGCATATAAAAAAAACAAAGATAAAAAGCATACAATGAAGAACAGAAGAATAGCCATAATGAGTCACACTAAAGGCCCACCAAACCCAGTATCCTGTCTCAGTTAATGCCTGATAGGCCATTGCAGCTCTAATTTCAAAGGTTTTGTGGAGTTGAGGGATAGCTAAAGGCTTGCTTCTGATGCCCTGTGTCAATCAGCCTACTGCTTTTAAATTTTTCCAGAATTATAAAGCCTCTGGGTGCAGCGCACAGTCCCATTTATGGTGGAAAAATGACATAACCATGGGGGATGCCTTGAAAAATGCAGCAGCACATATGCTATTTCTCCACTAATACTTTTTCAGTCTGCAACCCTTTGCTTTTGCTGGATGCAGGGTCTGTACTTATTTAGTAAGCCTGTATGGATTTCTCTTCCATGAGCTTCTATGTACTAAGAAAGCAATTTGATAAATTATTTCTTCTGGTTATGTTTCATAAAACCACAAACAAATCTTAACAGAAAATTTGGAAGAAGACGGGGGCTATAAAATTGTTATCTAATTTTTTTTTTTATTTCTCTCCCCTCCAGCTTAGCATAATGTCATAAAATCATAGAATCATCTTGAGTTGCAAGGGACCCATAAGGATCATTGAGTCCTGGCTATTGTTTGTAGATGCGGAGTAAATAAGGAGCAAGTGTGAATCACGTGTCCCTCTGTCTATGCAGTGCTGGGACAGATTTACCATCCCTTAGCACATCCCTGCACAATCTGACCCAGGTACTATAGCTCCAGCAGCTACAGTTTGGCATGAGGACCATTGACTTCTCATGGCAGCCAGGAAAGCTCCCAAAGGCGGAGAAGAAAGCAGTGAGCACTTCCATGGACCACCATAGAGACAGTATCGCTGTTTCTCTAAAAAAAGCCTGGAGATAGAAAGGACATAATCAGCAGTGTTGAATTTTGGCTTTTGGCAACATCTATGGTGAAGTCCTGAGCTGGTATTAATGGTGGTCTCTCCATTAAGGCACTTGGGCAAGCATTTTCTGTTAGTTATTTCAAGTACACTTCTGTTGCCTGTGCTGTAATTACTGTGTCAATGAGGTACAGGAGTTTGATCTGTGGAGTTATTGGTTTGGCATCTCTTTTGACTGTTAAAAGTGCAGTGCTACATTATTATTTTCTTTCAACTAAATTGAACACTGGACAATTCCTGGAATTCTTACTGACTGGTTGCTTAAGTGTTGGGTTTATCCTTTTAATTTTGGTTTCCATTAATAAGTCCATCATGGACTACTGAATAGCTATTTGGCTTTATACTTACAGTGAAGTTCTTAAGTTCAGTATCTCAGAATTTTCAGACAATGTTGTAAATGAAATACAGAAGGACTCTTACAGATGGAAAAATTGATCCATTGAGGGAAGACAGTTTGATTCTGCAAATCAGACAAACTTTTGCCAATTATTTTACTGATTCTTTTCAAGAAATATGACTTGGAGCATTGTTTTCATTGAAAGAAACCTTGCTCTGATATGATAGTTTCATTACTTTAATGTCTTTCAAGTATAAAGATACACACTGAAGGCTGCTGCAGCATTCACTGGTGAAGAATGGAAATTCTTCACTGTGAGAAGTGAGACATTTATGATTCCTGCCCTGTAATTCCCTCCTGTGCTCCCCAGCACTGATGCCTGATAGCTTGTGAAGGTGTTCCCAGTATTATTTCTCTTGCCAGTGGGGCAAGAGTGAGTTTAATATGCCCCTCATGTGAGGCCAGGGCTGTACGAACAGCAGTTCATTCCTTTTGGGTAGGTGGGGCTGGGACCAGGAGGAAATTGCAAATGTTTCTTCTTTCTTGTTTTACCTTTTTACTTTCAGGGTTCCTCTTTTGTGGAGTTTCAAGACAATTTGATGAGAGTTGACTGATAGCATCACGAGGGGTGTGCCATTAATTTTGAATCTGTTGTTTAAAATATAAAGATGAATTAGGTGAATGCAGATGAGTGATAAAAGGAGAACACAAAACTGAAAAATTCAGAGGACAGCAGGTTTCTCCTGGATATATGAGTGGAGCACACCACTGCATATCCTCATGAATTTTCCTTTCCTTACGTCTTTGTTTTTTTTTACTTTTTTTTTTACTTTACATTTTTACTTACTTTCCTTACTTTCCCCTGTAACACCCCTCATCTCCTATCTGCAGTGCTTTTGACATGACTTTCACCCTCTGTTCCTAAACTGGGTTCCCTGGTGCTCTCTGTACTCCAGGACAGCCATTAAATGCTGCTTTCACATGTACTTCTCCCATGGTGAAGTACTGGTGTTTCTGTGGAGCGCCTCCTTCTTCACAGGCAAAAGTCTTCCTTCCAGCCCCCTGTTCTCCCCACCCAGCCACCTCCCAGCATCTTCCTATTCCATGTATCTTCTCTCATTCCTGCTGATCTGGAGGGTTCACCCCTGAAGGTGCCACTGGGTGTGTGTGGAAGGGTGAACAGAGGTGAAAGGGGGCAGTGTCCTTTAAGGAAGGCAGTAATGGCTTCTGCAGGGGTTGGTGAAAGGAGAGCTGTGCCAGCAAGCAGGATCTCGATGTCCCTGCATGACCTGAATTGCCCTTGCTTGTGGCACAAAGCATATACAAGTTTTGTGCTGTTCTTAAAATAATTTTATAGAGTCAGTGTGCTGCTTTATTTGAAAAAAAGCTGCAATATCAATGGTAGCAGTCCCTGTATTCTTTTTAGTGAAGACCGGTACTGTGAAGTCACTAAGTTGCTGTGGCTTTTTTATTTTCCATTTACACAAATTCTATGAATGTTACGTAAATAACCGTTTAGACAGCCACAGAGATGTCAAACACCAACAATTAGTTAATGCATTGTTGTGATATTTTCCTCAGTCATCTTTTTCACAACTACTCTTTATCAATTTATTCTTTATCAGTATGCACTCACAGCCCAGAAAGCCAACTGTATCCTGGGCTGCATCAAAAGAAGCGTGACCAGCAGGTTGAAGGAGGTGTGATCCTGCCCCTCTACTCTGCTCATATGAGACCTCACCTGGAGTACTGTGTGCAGTTCTGGTGTCCTCAACATAAAAAGGACATGGAACTGTTGGAACAAGTCCAGAGAAGGGCCACAAGGATGATCAGGGGATTGGAGCACCTCCCATATGAAGACAGGCTGAGGAAGTTGGGGCTGTTCAGCCTGGAGAAGAGAAGGCTGCGTGGAGACCTCATAGCAGCCTTCCAGTATCTGAAGGGGGGCTATAAGGATGCTGGGGAGGGATGCTTCATTAGGGACTGTAGTGATAGGACAAGGGGTAGCGGGTTCCAACTTAAACAGGGGAGGTTTGGATTGCCTATAAGGAGGAAGTTCTTTACTGTGAGGGTGATGAGGCACTGGAATGGGTTGCCTGGGCATCTGTGAATGCTCCATCCCTGGCAGTGCTCAAGGCCAGGTTGGACAGAGCCTTGGATGCCATGATTTAGTGTAAGGTGTTCCTGCCCATGGCAGGGGAATTGGAACTAGATGATCTTAAGGTCCTTTCCAACCCTAACTATTCTGTGATTCTATGATAATTTTTTTCAGCCTTTTTGGGGGGCTTGTTGGTGGAAGTATCTGTAGGTTTTCTAGTTTGTTTGGGCCAGAATTGTGGGTTTTTTTGATGTATATCAGCTCTATCTACAGTAGTCTGTCTTCTTTTTTTTTGAGTTAGAGGCTGACATTTTTCTGAAATTCTCAAAGAATGCAGTTGTCCTCTATTCAAATTCCCACATAGATTTAATTTCTTTCGTATTGCTCAATTTGGCATAGTGAGAGATGTGTTTTTCTCTTCAGTAAACACTTGCCATAAAAAAAAACTGAAAGTGATTTTAAAATGATTACTCTTACAAACCATCAAGTTTGAAATAATCAATGTAAATTTTCCACTTCTACTATGGTAAGTTTTTATCATGTATTACATGCCTATTACTCTATTGCATAGTTTAAACAGATCCTTTTTCATGTAGCTGGGACAAGGAACTGTAACTTAATCACTTTAAATGAAGTTGACATCCCAGTATTTGTGTTGAATCATTGAAACAGCGTGTTTATACCTTATCCCATAGACCCCAGTGCTTCATCTGGTTTCTCACCCATTCAGATGCAAGGTATGTGAATAACAAAGTATGGTATTGCCTTGATTACCTTGCAATTATCTGTAATCTGAAGGTGCTATTTAATAACATAATAATTACGATTTTGCATGATTAATTTGGGGGATTACATTAGGTAGGAGTAGCATTTCCTGGAAATTGCCTTTTGTGAATTTCTTGAGGTTGTTTTAAGATTGTTTTTTTGTTGTTTTTTTTTTTTTTTTCTTAATGGATGTAGTGCTTTATAAATAGTGGAAAAAGCAAAGCAGCTGACGGAAAAGCTAGAGTAAATCAACTTACTGATTTTGTGGCACATTTTCTATTTGGCAGATACAGGGCATGAACCTACCAGAAATGAACATGACATTGAAATTACTACTTCTCTTCTTGTTATTGTCTTGCCCCCACAACTCTGTAATCCATTTTCTCCTAAAAACATTTTCCTAAAAACATCATGTCAGATATATGCATTGTTAAAGAGAAAGGTCTATGTTTAATTGCTGTAGAATTTTGTTGCAGATAACAGCTTACTGCCCTCTTGACGGCTGCTCAGTATGTTATAGTGATTAAATGGCATTCTCTTCAGTTTACTCACCTGACTAGTCCTGGAAAATAAATGGTTACTGATTTCCATTTACCTATTTCTTCTCTTAAGAGGTACTTACAATAGGCATGCTGAATTGTGTTTTGGTGTATTTTTAGAAACTAACGTTTTCCAGCACTACAAAAGTTTCAGAACATCTGCCAGTGCCTCATCACTGTTAATGTGGTGAACACCTTTTGTACCCTGAAGAGTTCAAAATTAAAGATTAGCGATATAAAAAGGAGAAACACACACAGCCTTCAGTCACAGTTTAATTTGGTTGTGTGGTAAATATTTTCATTTGTATTTGACTTTTTTTAGGTGAGCATGTAGATCGTTATGGTGTGGGCATAAGTAAAGGTTTATGACTAGAAGAAAAAGATACAAAAAGGGAAGGAGTCTTGGCCTTATTCAAGGAAGGCATTTCAGTTTTCAAGAACCTTAGTGATAAACTAATGTGTAGTAGATGAAGACTAACATGACTGACAAAACAAAGCTTGTAGGGAGAAGAGGAATATTTAGTCTTCTGGCTAAACGTAGAATACTTAAATTAGTGACCCTGACAGGTAGTTCTCTGTCCCTGGCTACATAACCTACTCGTGTATGTACCTAGCAGGAGAAGTATGCAAATGTGCCCTGGTGAAAACTTACCTTCCGCAGAAAAATGAGTGTTGTTGAATTTAGAATCTCAATTTTGGGCTTGCATGCCTGACTCACACTTTTTTGGGTCTTGGATCCATTTCAGGCTGGCCTTACACCTGGGCTTGCAGATTTGATTCAAAGTTGTTCCTCATGCATAGGTTTTAAAAACACAGAAGGTTGGATTTATTTTAAAATATGACAACACCGTATTTTCTTTTCCATCTAGTTTAATCTCAAGACTGAAGATACAGTACAAATGGCACAGATCGTGACATTTTTTCAGATGCTATTCATTCTGCTACTTCGTGATTACATCTCAGCTGAAGATGGGGAAACAAGAGCTAGTAAGTCTTGGTTTTTATATTTCACATGAGAGCAAATTCAAAGTGTCCCTTAAAATCAGAGTATCCATTTTCAGGCCCACATGTGCACTTCTGTTAATTGTGATTTTTTTCCATTATAATTTTGCTGGCGAAAGTCGTGCAATATATGATAAGTAACTTAAATATCTTATTTCTCCTTTACAAAGGAAATATCTTTATTTCACTATGTGTCTAGTAAATGCTCACAGGGGCAGATGGAACTGTAAAGCTCCAGTCTTGATTTAACCAGAAGTGTCTGTAGGCAGATGTCAGGGCAAGACAAAGCTGTCCTTCCTGTGGTGGAGCTGCAGCCTTTCACAAAACAGAAAGCACAAATATTTGGCAACCTTGATGATCCCATGTGCCATGGGATCAAAATAGTCTCTCCTGGTTTCTGCCATCTCTTTGGCACCTCATGTAGTAGTTATCTAATCTCCTTTCGTAGTCAATGGAAGGTGTTTCTTTTCCTTGAGAGTTATTCCCTCCATCTGACAATGTTTATGTGAGATGGATAATACTGTCTTATAGAAATGCATGTGTCAGTCCATGGCCTGTAGTTGGCAATTTAGTCTAAAAGTTCCATTTATAAGTGACTACATCTGGCAGAGCTGAATCCATGTCTGAATCATCATGCAGTTACATTATATTTGTTAAATTCTTGCATGATTTTATATTCTGGAGGTTGAGCTTGTCCACTGATCATTTTTCTTCTACTAAAATCAAAATATTCTACCAGAAACATTCTATCAAGACTCAGGATTTTATAACAGCTACTTCTGTAAGTGCCATGTGGCAGTGTCAGAAGTCAATTAAAATATATTTGTAAAAAGATTGGATATTACTGCTGAATTCTGGAGCATTCAGACTATAGTCTTCCTCTGCAGTGTACTTGGTTTGCTGACAAAGATGAGTTTTAGTGTTTATCATCTCTGCAGACAAAGAGATATGGAAAAAACCCAAAATGTATTCCCCTCTGCTGATTGCATGAAATACAATTACCAATTAAGGAACTGAATTCCAGAATTTTTCATCATCATTTCTGGTGATAATGTAAAACCAGAAAATGGCTTGGTTTTCAGATAACAAGCTGGATTTGTGTGGCTTGCAGAAGCAATCTTGTTTTCTCTGATAAACTCTGCTGATTTTTTTTTTTTAATTGAATGTATTTGTCAGTTTTGATTCTAATCCAAACAATAATTGATATGAAAAATATTTCCTGTGGAAGAATAAGGTGGAAGAATTCATTGAAGTATTTGTTTTATTTCTTTTTTTAAAGGTTGCAGAACTGCTCCAGCAGATTTAGTTTTTATCTTAGATGGCTCTTACAGTGTTGGCCCAGAAAACTTTGAAATAATCAAAAGCTGGCTTGTCAATATTACAAGAAATTTTGACATAGGGCCAAAGTTTATTCAAGTTGGAGTCGTCCAGTACAGCGATTACCCTGTACTTGAAATTCCCCTTGGAACTCATGAATCCAATGAGAACCTTATCAGGGAAATGGAGTCAATACACTACTTGGGAGGAAATACAAGAACAGGAAGAGCTATTCAGTTTGCTTTTGACCATCTTTTTGCAAAATCTTCAAGATTTTTAACAAAAATAGCAGTTGTTCTCACTGATGGGAAGTCTCAAGATGAAGTCAAGGATGTAGCAGCAGAAGCAAGGAAAAATAAAATCACTTTATTCGCTATTGGTGTTGGCTCAGAAATTGAGGAGAACGAACTTAAAGCTATTGCCAACAAGCCTTCATCAACTTACGTATTTTATGTTGAAGATTATATTGCAATATCAAGAATTAAAGAAGTTATAAAGCAGAAACTCTGTGAAGGTAAGTAATGGATTATAAAATATTTTAGGTGTTCAAAATGTAGTCCTATTTACCTATTTCATAAGCAGAATGTGTTATTAATGTAACCTAAGACACCTGTTTACTACCATCTTTAATTTTGATCTTGTTTGCAGAAATCACTCCAAAATATTATTTTATCCATGAAACCAAGAGGTATATTTGGGAAAGACATGGTGCTTTAACACAGTGTACATTCAATTACAGCACGT
Source organism: Pezoporus occidentalis (assembly GCF_034315485.1). Lineage (NCBI taxonomy): Eukaryota > Metazoa > Chordata > Aves > Psittaciformes > Psittacidae > Pezoporus > Pezoporus occidentalis. The sequence goes on from NW_026914829.1 coordinate 2,100,928, forward strand.
AGAATTATGTTCTAAACCCCCCATCTTTTTGCATTGGTAAAATTTAGAAACCCTAAAATAGTTGAGCAATTCTCATAGTGCTGAGAATATCGGCCTCACGTTATCCTTTTCCTGAGTGCGATTGATACTGCTCCACAATCTAGCATTTCTTCTTGACATTAAAGAGGACAGTCTATCATTACAAACAGGAGTTCTTTAGCTAGATTTGTAAAAAAAAATATAAAAAGAGCTCTTGCCAAAAGTGCCTGGATTTGTTACAATCTGTTATGATCTTTTTTTAGAAGGATTTTATAGAAGAATTAGCCAAGACCAACATTGTAAAATGACTTTTTAGCTTTAGAATGCTAGCAGCATTACAGCATGGAGTTTTCTGATAACTTTGTGAAACAATGGCTTTCCATATATATAAAAAAGATAGCAAATTGCTTCTAAATATATCACTCAGAAGGACTCTGTGATACAGTGAATCTTTATTAGTGCTATTTTGTACGTTTTATCACCAAGAATTGCTGCAAGTCATATTTCAGTTGTACCATATTTCTGCACTTAGTAAGAATGAAAAACAATTTTTGTTTGCTGTCACTTCAAGAATGGAGTTCATTGAAACAATATGGTGAAACTTATGCTGAGGATAATAGTGTTTATTTCTTGCTACAATTAAGAAAATCATAATAATTCCTTGTGGCTGATGTAGCAAGGTGGTTAGTCCAAAAATTAAATCAGCTTGGAGCAGCTGAATTCCTTAACAGAACCACATGCAGGGAGAAACTCCCCAAGTACAATATTTTCTTTAAATAAAGTTTAGAAGAAGTGACATTACATTTCATCAAGATGGATTTTCTGCTTTCAGCATTACCTAGTATCCTTTGAAATTCAGCTGTGGTGTTTGACATGACTCTCACATCAGTAATCTGCAAATGTTGACTACATACACAAAAGTGTACTTACTGTTTAAGTGACCCTTTGCTTCCACTCTCTTCTGTTGTGCTCTTTACTCGTGTTGGCATTGAGATGCCTCTCTCAAAGAGTGATCAAAGCCAGCTGACAGCTTCATTTCTATCCACAATGTCTTTAGCAGGTGAACTGAAAGACTAGTAAACTGGAAGTTTTATAGCTGAGAGGTGTTTTATTCATGTTGTTAAGATTCATATTGACTCTGGAAGAGGAAGTTCCATGAGGGCAAAGCAGCAATGAGTTGGCTGTGATCAACAACATGAAACTGCCTGAATATTTTGCAATTCTCTCTTGATTGTCTTTATTTTAATGTCTAAAAAATGGCTAACCTTTACTCTGTGGTGTTTTTAACTTTGTTATTATATGAATATGGATATAAGAGCATAGGGGTGGTATTTCCGTTATGAAAAAATGATGCTGAGGTTTGGTGGATTGTGTAGTGAGTAGTGCTATTACAGCCTTGTAGATGGAGGGTGCTGTTGTGCCTTTTGGGAACTCTGGTGTTGGTTTTAGAGTATGGCAGGGGGAAAAAAACCTGGTGAACCTGTCATCCAGAAAGGACAATGTGACTAAAGGAATCCTTAAACATTCTGGAAGTCAAATGTTCCTGTAGTATTAATATTCTCTAGAAAAAAATATAGAAAGATTGTGTGTCAGGCATTTAAGAACATTACTCAATGCAGTCCTCAGAAGTATATCTGGAGGATTCTAAGAAAAGTTCCTTTGTGCAAGATAATGGGAATTAACATGAAAAGGTTATTTCATGCTTCAGGAAGGAAAAATAAAGCATCTGAAAGCTAGATAAAAAACGCTAAAAGGGGAAAACAATCAATGTATGCTACAGAGCTGCTGTGACTGATATTTTGCATGGGAAACACATTTCTCATGAAAGACAGTTCTTAATTTTGCCAGTGACTTCTGCATCGTGTATAATGGATATGTATCAAAATAATCCAGCCTGAAGATGATCCAGAAGATCCCCAAAATATCTGTCTTACTGGGAATGTTTTAATTTTTCAGTCTGCCATTAGAAATAAAGAATGGTTTCTTAATATGTAATTTTACACATGCTTAATTTGTAATGTATTGGTTTAGAATAGTTACTTTGGTGCTGATCCAAAGTAATGGCCCTCTCATATAAACTAATCCTAGTTCTGCAATTATTTTTTTGATTTTTACATCAAATTTCTAATACTGCAACTGGTAATAGATCCTTCCATTCATTTTCTTGTCAGTGTATGTGATTATCTGTAATCTGTTTTAATACTGGCAGTGTGACCATTGTTCAGCTTTCAAATAAATGAGTTCAGAAAATGTTTCCATGACAACAGATTGGGAGTCAGGTAGCATTTTGCTGTGAGGAGAAAAAGAAAACTAAGGGGAATGTATGTGGCTTCTTACTGCTGCCCCAAGTACATATGGCATCTTCCCTTAGGATGAATTGTCCTTTCCTACCACAGGTGCTCTATGCATACACTTAGCTGGATTTTCTTAGAGTTTATATATCCTGCCTCCCCTACCAGAACGGGGTAGCTTCTGGGAGCCCTTGGATTGGTTAGGAAGGGAAGTCATGCAGCGCTGCTTGTATTGTAAAGAGAAGCCAGTACAGATCAGTTGAGATTATAATTCTCTGAAAAATGAGTTTTCCAGCCCATGGCTGGTAAGCATGGAGATGAGAGCACTCTCCATCCCTTTTTTGGGATGTATTCTTAACCTCTTCCCTTTCTATGAACTGATGCTTTTCTGAAGAAACAATGGGAAATGAATTATGAAATTGTATTTATAGTAAACAGTTTAGCATAATTTTAATAAAAAGTTGCTTCTTTTCATTGATTCAGTACTCTAAAACAGTGTTGGCTTTAGCATTAAATTTCATTCTGTTCTCACTTTTTGTTTTTAGACAACTTAGGTTCACTGCCTAGTACAGTTTGTGTAAAGAGAATCAAAAAGAGATAACATTCATGGAATAATATAATCGTTAGGGTTGGAAAGGACCTTAAGATCATCTAGTTCCAACCCCACTGCCATGGGCAGGGACAGGTCACACTAAACCATATCCCAAGGCCTCGTCCAACCTGGTCTTGAGCACTGCCAGGGATGGAGCATTCACAACCTCCCTGGGCAACCCATTCCAGTGCCTCACCACCCTAACAGGAAAGAATTTCCTCCTTATATCCAATCTGAACTTCCCCTGTTTAAGTTTTAACCCGTTACCCCTTGTCCTGTCACTACAGTCCCTAATGAAGAGTCCCTCCCCAGCATCCCTATAGGCTCCCCTTCAGATACTGGAAGGCTGCTATGAGGTCTCCACGCAGCCTTCCCTTCTCCAGGCTGAACAGCCCAAACTTCCTCACCCTATCTTCATACGGGAGGTGCTCCAGTTCCCTGATCATCCTCGTGGCCCTTCTCTGGACTTGTTCCAACAGTTCCATGTCCTTTTTGTGTTGAGGACACCAGAACTGCACACAATACTCCAGGTGAGGTCTCCTGAGAGCAGAGTAGAGGGGCAGGATCACCTCCTTCGACCTGCTGGTCACGCTCCTTTTGATGCAGCCCAGGATACAGTTGGCTTTCTGGGCTGTGAGCGCACACTGCCTGCTATGTTCATTTTCTTATCAACCATCACCCCAAGTCCTTCTCTGCAGGGCTGCTCTGAATCTCTTCTCTGCCCAGCCTGTAGCTGTGCCTGGGATTGCTCCAACCCAGGTGCAGGACCTTGCACTTGGCATGGTTAAACTTCATAAGGTTGGCATCAGCCCACTCACAAGCGTGTCGAAGTCCCTCTGGATGGCATTCCTTCCCTCCAACGTATCAACCGAACCACACAGCTTGGTGTCATCAGCAAACTTGCTGAGGGTGCACTCAATCCCACCGTCCATGTCAGCGACAAAGGTGTTCAACAAGACCAGTCCCAACACCGATCCCTGAGGGACACCACTCGTTACTGGTCTCCAGCTGGACATTGAGCCATTGACCACAGCTCTTTGTGTGTGGCCATCCAGCCAGTTCTTTATCCACCGAGTGGTCCATCCATCAAATTGATGTCTCTCCAATTTAGAGACAAGGATGTCATGTGGGACAGTGTCAAGCGCTTTGCGCAAGTCCAGGTAGATGACGTCAACTGCTCTATCCCTGTCCATCAGTTCTGTAGCCCCATCATAGAAGGCCACCAAATTGGTCAGGCAGGATTTCCCCTTAGTGAAGCCATGCTGGCTGTCACCAAGCACCTTGTTGATTTTCATGTGCCTTAGCATGCCTTCCAGGAGAATCTGCTCCAAGATTTTGCCAGGCACAGAGGTGAGACTGACTGGTTTGTAGTTCCCTGGGTCATCCATTTTCCCCTTCTTGAAAATGGGGGTTATATTTCCCTTTTTCCAGTCATCGGGAACTTCACCTGACTGCAATGATTTTTCAAATATGATGCCCAGCGACTTAGCAGTTTCATTCACCAGCTCCTTCAGGACCCGCGGATGGATTTCATCAGGACCCATGGACTTGTTGGCACCATTCAGCTAACTTTAGTTTTCACAGAAAATACTTCACACAATATTCGTCCAGTTAGAACAGCTTCAAGCAGATTTCAGTGTAACAGACAAAGTAGATCAGAATCCATTTTGAGCAAAATAAAATTAAAAAGGTAATTATAGATATTTCTACCTTTGTCTGTTTTTAACCCTTTTTTTTTAGTTTGGGGGGGATTTTGAATGAATTCAAATTGTTAGTGCATTGTAGAAATTAAGTTCTGTAACTTTTTAGCATTTTGAAACTATAGAATTTTAGAAATGACATTCAATTTTTTATTGGTCAGATACAGTAATACCTTTTAACTACACTGAGTAACAATTCAAAATAGTATGTGAGTGTAATTGCAGTAAAATATGACAACTCATTGTTTCATGTCTCAGGATTCTGCATGTCACTTCTCTCACACTTGAGAGAACTGGCAGTTCTCTATTCTCATTTCTTAAAAGGAAAAAAATCGGTAAATGGGAGGTTACTTCTCTAAAGTAATATTTTTGTACTGTATTTGCATTTGTTACTTTGCAGAATCTGTTTGTCCGACAAGAATTCCAGTGGCAGCTCGAGATGAAAAAGGATTTGACATTCTTGTAGGATTAGGTGTGAAGAAAAAGGTTAAAAAGAGAATTCAAATACCAAGCACTAATGCAAAAGCTTTTGAAGTAACCTCACGTGTTGATCTGTCAGAATTGACAAGGTATTTAAATTTATAAATACACTTGTAAATTTAGTATGATTTTTTCTTTTTGTTTGCTTAAAGTGAGACTTATTTTAAGATCTATACTTATGTTCAAGTACTGTCTTTTTTTTAACCCTTCATCCTTATTTAGGAATGTGTTTCCAGAAGGTCTGCCTCCATCCTATGTGTTTGTTTCCACTCAGAGATTTAAAGTAAAAAAGACATGGGATTTGTGGAGAATTCTCAGTCTGGATAAGAGACCACAAATAGCAGTCACTGTTAATGGCGAAGTAAAAACATTATCATTCACTACAACAAGTTTAATAAATGGCACACAAGTTATTACTTTTGCTGCACCTCCTGTAAAGGTAAGGAGTGTCATTGCGCTGGAATACTCACTTAAGTACACATTAGTCCTTTGCCCTTTATGTTTTGTTTTTTTTTGAAAATGCATGGTCTTATTTTTGGCTGCTTAGGCATTTAAAAATAGATGGGAGGGGCTTTATCCATATTTCCGGAGTGTCCATGGTGATCATGACTGTAAATGCTTTGCAGGTGTTTTCTACTCAGTAGTTCCCAGCAGGTAATTATCAGAAGATCAGAGAGATGTTTTTTGACACAGCTCTTTGCTTACCATAGAAAACACTGGAAAGTGTTTTCTGCCTTTGATATGGAGACTAGGAAATGCCAATGAAAATAGTTCATTTAAAGAGAGAGATTTTGTTAAGTGTCTAGATTTCTTGATAATTCACAATGACCAAAGTTTCTTTCTTCTCCAGAAGAGTAAACGCAAGTTTACAAAAAGACAGTTCAATCTGGAGTTGTGTGGTACTCCTGATAAAAAGTTCCTTTCGGCTCTTATTTTTCTCATTCAAGGGATTCCTTATTTGTGCAAACCAATTTTATTGTCTTCTAGTGTAATCTGAAGGTTCTCGTTCAATCTTTCTTCAGTAAGAGTGGTGTCCCTCAGGGATTGGTGCTGGGACCAGTTTTGTTCAACATCTTTGTCGCTGACATGGGCAGTGGGATTGAGTGCACCCTCAGCAAGTTTGCCGATGACACCAAGCTGTGTGGTTCGGTTGATACACTGGAGGGAAGGAATGCCATCCAGAGGGACCTTGACACGCTTGTGAGGTGGGCTGATGCCAACCTCATGAAGTTTAACCATGCCAAGTGCAAGGTCCTACACCTGGGCTGGAGCAATCCCAGGCACAGCTACAGGTTGGGCAGAGAAGAGATTCAGAGCAGCCCTGTGGAGAAGGACTTGAGGGTGTTGGTTGATGAGAAAATGAGCGTGAGCTGGCTTCAGTGTGTGCTCACAGCCCATAAAGCCAACCGTATCCTGGGGTGCATCAAAAGGAGCGTGACCAGCAGGTCGAAGGAGGTGATCCTGCCCCTCTACTCTGCTCTCGGGAGACCTCACCTGGAGTATTGTGTGCAGTTCTGGTGTCCTCAACATAAAAAGGACATGGAACTGTTGGAACAAGTCCAGAGAAGGGCCATGAGGATGATCAGGGGACTGGAGCACCTCCTGTATGAAGATAGGCTGAGGAAGTTGGGGCTGTTCAGCCTGGAGAAGCGAAGGCTGCGTGGAGACCTCATAGCAGCCTTCCAGTATCTGAAGGGGAGCCTATAGGGATGCTGGGGAGGGACTCTTAATTAGGGACTGTAGTGATAGGACAAGGGGTAATGGGATGAAATTTAAATAGGGAAAGTTTAGATTGGATATAAGGAAGATGTTCTTTCCTGTGAGGGTGATGAGGCACTGGAATGGGTTGCCCAAGGAAGTTGTGAATGCTCCATCCCTGTCGGTGTTCAAGTCCAGGCTGGACAGAGCCTTGGATGACATGATTTAGTGTGAGGTGTTCCTGCCCATGGCAGGGGAGTTGGAACTAGATGATCTTGAGGTCCTTTCCAACCCTAACTATTTTGTGATTCTGTGAATTTCCAGTGAAGCATTCAACTCTTGTAAGGAAGTCTCTCAGTTGCAGGTGAGACAGAGGGAAAGAGATTGAATGTCTCTACTCCTGCATTTGTAGCAGTATAGGAATGTGCAGTCCAGAGATTCCCATTCCTACTGCAGATAGTATTGTTTAAGTGAAGAAAGAGAGATGCTTCAGCAGACAAAAGAGTGGGAGAGATCTACCTCTGGTGTGCTTCATAGCCAAGTGGGCTCAGTTTTTCTGAGAAGTGGTGGCCTGCATTTGAATCCTTACTCCAAATCAGGCTGAAGGAATTTGAAATATAAATCCTCAGAGAAGGAAGGACCCCTCTCCAAGAGAAGGTCCTACCTACTAAGCTTTTGCTAGGGAGAGCTATTTCACTGTGTTATTGGATGGAAAATTTTACTTTTTCTTCCCAAATTTCCTCTGCCTTTTTATACTTTTTTGTAGACTATTTATTTATTTATTTAATTTTTAAGAACATTTGCATTTTTGATTTAGTGGAAATTGTTAGAAAATTCAGAAAATTTCAAGTACATTCAAAAATTTCTATTTGTCTCTTTCTTGCAGCTCCAGTGACAAATCAGTCTTATTCTTGCAGTCCCAGGTATCCATTAACTTCATTCACCATGAGAAGAAGACTTTTTCTTCCATTCTTTCTTTCCGTTTTTTATTTTTGTGTTTCTCCATGCTTGCATTGCTGTTATGGATAACAATAATTTTATGCCCTTTTTAGAGCTGTATGTCTGCAAACACATTATAAATGTCACTATGCTTTTAATGAAACTTTTTATTTAATAAAGCTCCATGATAATTTATGTGTTTGACTCAGGAAAATTTGAAACGTTATCTGTTCTGACCTGTTGTTTATTTTATCTTGTAATGAGAGCCCTTGTAAATAAATAAACCCCCAATCTACAAATGAAAATGAAATAGAAACAGAGGTGCTATCTAAGGGTGTATGCTATTAAGTGATGTAATCTTAATTTCTTTTTATGTCTGCAAAAGGTAACAAAGATATATAACACTTAAAGATGTATGTTTTAGTTTACTCTTATGTATACCAGTTTAGTGTGGGATTAATCTATTAAATTTAGCTATATAAAAGATAAGCATCTAGTCTAGTCTAGGCTAAAGAGCTAGGCTGTATTTGAAATTAATAGATCAGCTCAAGAAGAAGGCATGTTGAATTTAATTTATAAGGTAGGTTGAGATATCTTTCATTTTCTAACACTTTTAGAACTATGCTATTTGTTTAAATCTTGAGCTTTAGAAATCTGATGTTTGTGAGATGATGAATGTAATATTTAGTTTATTCATTTCAATATTGTGATTCTTTCTGCCAATATCATGTCTGTTGTCTCATTTTTTTTCCATAAGAGATTAAGTAGAAAGACTTTTAAGTAACAATTTGTTTCACCATGATTGAAGATCTGAAGTGTTCAAGACATTATACCATTGCTGAAAAAAATGCCTCTGGCTTCTTATTTTTAGCAAATACATGTTTGTGCATGTTCAAGATCATAAACTGAAAAAAACTATGTGAGTTTAATTCCTATTTCAGAATTAATTTTTATGATTACCAAATACTGTCTACTCAGTTATGATATTACTTGGCAAATACTTTTTGCCTATACAAATTTTTGTATGATAAAACCTGGAACATTGATCATCTCAGCCACTAACGGTAGTTTAAGTGCTGAAATGCAGTTTTATCCTTATTTAAATTGAAGACGTTTTAAACAATTCTGTTTTCTTTTCTTAGACATTGTTTGATGAAGGCTGGCACCAACTTCGTCTCTTAGTAACAGAAGACTCTGTAACTTTGTATATAGATGGCCAAGAAATTGAAACAAAGCCATTGCATCCTGTTTTAGGTATTTACATCAGTGGCCTAACCCAAATAGGAAAGTATTCTGGAAAGGAGGAAACTGTACAGGTAAGCATATGCTAAACTCTCAATAATAAAGAAATTCTACTGTAGGTTAACACTGCATTAGTGCCTTCTGTTTTCTTGAACTTACTCTTCTAATTTACACTGGGCTGAAATTTAATATACAAAATTTTAATAGTTAAAAGGGAACATAAATGGTGATGAGGAGATTCAGCACATTCTGTGTGCTGGGTGCTTAATTGACCTCACTGATTTGAAGAGGCACAGTTTTCACTGAAACACAAATCTGATGCGGTGTAGTCCCCTGAATTTGGGAAATATCTCTCAAAGCAAGGATTTCTTCTGTGCTTGGCATTGCATATTATTTCCTTCCATCAGTATATGGATTATGCTGGAAAAGAGGGAGAGAACAAAATTTTGATGAAGTTTCTTTCTCATCATTAGCTGGCATAAAAGTACTATCATCAACTCTGTTTCTGTCACACTGCAAATATTTGATACTCAAACTGTCACGGATTCGGCTGTGCTGGAAACTCCCCCTGAAAACCATTCACCAAGGATCTCCTCTGTTCTGAGAAACATTAAAGTTCTTTTGCCTTCAGCTCTTTGCAGACATCAAAAAGCTGGTTAAAACTTCAGGCTGTATTGGTAAAGGCTGTATAGACCAGTAGTGAAGATTGCTATGTTGACAGTGTTCTAGATGTTGGTGAAATAGATAATTTTCTTATATTTATAGCAATGCAGTAATGACTAATTAGACTGATAGTAATAACTAATTAGACTGATAGTAATGGAAACAATACTAAGAAATACTGAATTACATAAGTAGGTATTATTTTTAGTTATTTTGAAAGTATGCTTTTTTTGTACACTCATTTCATGATCCTTACTGCTACTATTAAAATATATTAATGTTCTTTGCATCATCTTCAAGAACTCTCTTCAGATGTCTTTACTTAGTTACTCCTGAATTTTATGAATTTGTAGCCAGGCTTCAGTTCTATTATTACCATGTTCTTAAAGTGTGTATGGGAACTTGGATGATGCGCTGTGTGTGTGACTCAGCATTTCTGGTGGTGACATTGTCTGTATACTGAAGTACCCCTTTGTGAAAACTACTGAATGTTTGTCACAGATTTCTAATGGGACTTCAAGCACTTATTGCAAGAAAAGTAGAGATTTCAGAATTGTACTCAATTGTCTCATGCATTTTCTCTGTGCAGGATAATCCCATTTTCACAGTTTTGTGCATTCTAGGATTAGAGGGTTAGTTATTTGTTTTTGTTGTGCCTTCTATTTTCGCTTAAGTCACTGCAGAAATGGGACTTTTATAGCTTCCCAGTAATGTGGTTACTGAGTTAAAGAATGTTAGTAGCTAGACATGTTATCTAAAATAAAAGCATTTTAGGAATGTGGAATTGTATGAGAGCCGCATCTGATAGTGGCCTAGAAGAAAAGTAGAAAATCTGCCTCAGGTTGCAATTTTATGTTTCCAGATGATTTTTATAATCTAAAAAACATATTTCATTTCTCCACTTTCTCAGTCTGTGATGCATTCTGCAAAGCATTAACATTTAAACTTTGCCAGGATATTTCTATTCAAACTATGATTATAGAGAAATATTTTAGTGAACTTGCATACCACTTTCATATGAAAATGCATACGTACTTTCAATGAAAAGGTATTTGGAAACCCTTAAAGAAAGAAATACCTTGAAATTGCATGCAAAGTATGATACAAGAATATATGTCAGAGATTCTTCGGTGAACATTCATTCTCTTTCTGTGCTCTTATTCAGATGTTTTCTGGTGATATTTTGCAAGTGTTCTTGATTTAATTAGGATCTTACTGGCTGCAGTGCTTGCCAGTATAGCGATGATGAACTTGTGTACGTACTGAAATATGGTGAATTGTAGACAGTTTAAATTTGAAAACATGTATTAGTAAGCATGGTATTAACAGACTCCATTTTCTGTGCTTTCCCTGCTCTAGCTTGTAGCTGTGATTTCATATGAGTGTAATGGTTTTTTTTCTCTTTGGATTAAGGATAATTTATTCTAGAAAAGCTGTCTTCAGTGGTGTAATTTTTTTTTTTAATATAGCTGTAGAGCACAATGGCACAAACTTTTGCTTACCTGGTGCCAGTGTTTTTACTGATTGCCTTTTAAAGCTTTACGTTATACAGCTGAACTCCAAATGAAATTCTTTCAAGCATCAGGGATCCGTTACGCTTCACCAAAATTACTAATCTTACATCTAGTAGAGACAGGTCAGTGTAGAAACATCTTCCAAGGACTCTTAAGGTAAAATGAGAAAGGCTGGTTTTGCCTGTGCTGTTGTAACTTGTTTCCCTGTTATGTTGGCAGCCAGTGTAATTCGTGCTGTGCAAGTTTGGATTTATTGCCAAGGATTAAGGGGATGATTTCTATTATTTTAGAAACAAAAATCTTGGATTGATTATACTTCTTTAAATAATGCCGTTACAGAATGTTCAATTGATTGCATGTAATAATCATTGTAAGTAGTCTGACAAAAAATGTTTCTGCATCTTTGATTTTTAACTATAGGGGGGACACAGAGCTTCCAGTTTCCCTTTCTTTTTAATATTTTGCTCATTTGTTCTATACTTGTGGAAGATACAGTTTAAGAAGAGTATAGTTTAACTTAATGTCAGAAAATGTATACTTTATCTAAAAAAAGTCTTTTATGTTTTGAATTATAGTTTGATATACAAAAACTGCGAATCTACTGTGACCCAGAGCAAAATAATCGGGAAACAGTCTGTGAGATCCCGGGATTTGTGAGTATGATAAATGAACTTTTGAGGACTACTTGGCATTTTTTAGAAATCAGTTTAATGCTGACTCAGTGAATTCTTAAAATAAGTGATACATTGATTGAGCTGGTGCAAACAAATGCTTGTTGCACGTGCAATATCAACTGATGCAGAACTTGTGTGCTTTCAGCATTATTTTTGCACAAATATATTTTAGAAGTTTTTTTAACTTAGATATTTGATGGTAGGAATTTGACTGCAGTATAGAAGAATCTTGGAATCTTCTGTTACAGTTTAAGATTTGAAATGCTTTAAGTTAAGAAAACTACTAGGTTACAGCAGGGTAAAATACTTTAAATATTACTCTTTAGTTTACCTGATATAGTTATTGCTACTTGTCAGGTAATTTAATACCTGATTTTTTTGAATATAATCAACAAACCTATATTTTTAAGTCACTTTTTCCTATCAGAAGTATCTGTAAATATTGCATTAAAGTTGCCAAAATTTCATGAAATATATTGTAGATAGGATGAAAATAAAATCAGGATTTTATGATTCATGTACACAATTAGGAAGCTTATGGGGATCCATCGACTCTTTGGTTGCCCTCTTACTTGCAGTTAATTGTACAGTGAAATACGTAACACATGCAAACAGATTTGGAAACCATTCATGGCACAGGGTTTGGGCCAGATTTTCAAAAGTATTCAGCTCCCATCTCAAAATATAATCAAGAGATTATTTTCTGCATACAGTTTCATTCAAAATGTCCTCCTTTGTTTGGTGTCTAAAACAAACTAGGCTAAAGATAATCAGACACCAGTGTCTTACTTTGTAAATCGGTATTCTTCATGTTGTGATTTGATTTATCATTAGGTCCCTTTAGCCAGTTTGACATTAGAACCTGTAAATCTTCAACATCCACATGCATTATTTTTTTTTTTTGTCAGACTTGCCCAGATGCCCAGCTAGTCTGTTTTTCTTCTATTTATTTGTGTCTGTTGCAGTCAGCACCCTTATTAGGGCTTTTTAAAACTTGTTGCTTTCATTTAAGTAACAAGTGGCTGGCTGAATTATTAGCTGTTCTGAAATCTAACTGTGTGTGTCAAGAGCTAATGGGTTCAGGAATGCTTTTGTGAAGTTAGCTTTAAATCCTGAAGTAAATTTAGTATTTGGCTATTTAACTGCACCATGTATCTTTTTATTCTTTACAAAATAAAAGTAGGCTATAAAAGTAAACCAATGAAAGAAATTTTTGCACGAAGAAAGTAAACACTAAAAAGTCCGTCCTTCCTTGCATTCTCTGTGATTTGGCAAGAAGTCCAAGCAAAAAGATTGCTTTTTGCCATCTTCGTTTCACTTGTTGTTGTTGTTGTGAATTAAGTTTGGACTTTACCCATGAAATTCTGGACTCCGTCAGAAAATAAAAATGTTGAATGATCTCTAAAGAGGAATATGTGGTTTGTGGGTGTGTTCTATCAAAGTGCAATTGTGTCAAAGCTCCTGAACTAAGCAGGGGCTGTATGTACTAATTACAGCTTGAATTCATCCCCTTTCCTGAAGATACATGGCTTCACATTAATTTTAAACTCCCTATACGGTCTCTGGAGGAAGATAACCTTCTCTAGAGGTTGCCCAAGTCAAAAATTGAATACAGAGGATGCTGTCTGTCTCCATAGGACTGTGTATGAAGTCTGTGTTGACTGTGAATTAGAAAGCTCCTGTACATGGTGCAGCTAATGGTGCCTATTAAACCATGAAGACAGACAATTTCATGGTTGGTATGCTGAAATATTTGGGGATGGATTGTTCAATGGCGTTGCAGATATTGGAAAACTCAACTCAGCTAATAGCAGAGCCTATAGTCACACAGGAGCGTGAGAAAAAGCTGGCCTTGCCTCTGTGCTGCTGTGTGTTTTCCCAGATGCTGGATTTAGGCAGAGATCAGAGATTTTAGCAATATTTTGGTACATTCTCTGACATGAATGAGTAAGCAGAGAAATTTATTTTATTTTATTTTATTTTATTTTATTTTATTTTATTTTATTTTATTTTATTTTATTTTATTTTATTTTATTTTATTTTATTTTATTTTATTTTATTTTATTTTATTTTATTTTATTTTATATTTTTATGAGGTTACTCCTGGCAGAAGGTTTGACACAAATCTAAACATGTCATGTGTAAATATTTACATGGTTCAGTATTAATTCTAGTTTTGTCATTGTCTTTTAAAAATTGCTACTGATAGCTTCTGTTGAAAGACCCTTAAATTAAATGAACTAGAAATTCATATATATTGATAGCAGCTGCACTTAAGTCTGAGTCTAAAATTATGAATTCTAATTCCTTGACAGTTACAGCCTGAAATTTATGATTGGTTTTGGTAGTATTTACAAATGAATGGATTTTGCTTATTACAAATATTGCTGTACTCTTAAACTGTGTTTCTTTTTGTTTCAGAATGGAGAGGTAGGCTCAATCATAAACTGCTCAAACTCAATTTAAGGTAGTATTTGACTTTATGTAAACTTATTCTAGGGAATTTACACTTTGTTTTGAAAAGAGGACAGAGGTTTGCTAAGCTTCAAAGAGCTGGATTTTCATTAGTTGAACTCTAGTCAATAGACAAATTAAAAATCAGTTTTCTGAAGAAACCCACGTTTATTAGAATAAATGATCTGATATTTTTTCGCAGTTCAGTTCCACTTCTCTAATTTGCAAGGGTGGATGTAGTTGCAAAATGAATGGGGATACGCGCAGTCACGTAGCTGCTACCTGCATCATGCTAAAGGGAGCTCTCTGAAGGGGGGAGCTTGTTTGGAGGCTTGATATGATAGCTTCCCTAAACATCTTCTCGATCCCCTAGCCTCCACTTGGTTCAGTTGCAAAGGAAACTTGGATTTGTGTTTTGATCTGTCATTTGACCCTGAGAAAGAACTACATTCAGAGAGCATTATAAAAAAATCTGCATTATTTCAGAAAATATGATTAAAATGTTCTAGAAAGTGTTTTAGATAATACGTAAAAAAGTCTGCTTTTTGTATCTTGTGTTCTCAAATTTTGCCTTTCCACAGCTCTAAGAATTTGCTGGTGAAAAAAAAATTCATTTAGTACAGATGCATGTAAATTTGGGTGTTTGACCTGGGGCTGATGGGATTTGATCTAATAGTTCTCCACTCACCTGCCTTGGCAAAACACTGAGGTTTCACGTGGTCTTACTGGTGAGAAGTAAATACCTAAAAAAGTATCTCTAGAGGGTGATTTGGTCTGCCAAGGTTTAGTGTTTACTGCTGTTTGGGTAGAGAGCATATTTTGGAGAAGGTCATCTAGTGGTCTGTGGAAGATGGGTGCCCTTGGGGGCCAGGACTAGTGACTTGCAGGAGTTGGACATAGCGGCCATGCCCCACCTTTCCTTTGTAGCTTCCTAGGTGGGACACATGCCCAGGAGGTAGGAGACTGACTTTTAAGATATTTTCAAGCTTGCTACCCATGATAGCATGCCCGTCAGTTGTGATCATTATGCTCTACATAATATCTATTAAATTCTTTTTACAAACTTCAATGATAGAATCATAGAATCATAGAATAGTTAGGGTTGGAAAGGACCTTAAGATCATCAAGTTCCAACCCCCCTGCCATGGGCAGGGACACCTCACATTAAACCATAACACCCAAGGCCTCATCCAACCTGGTCTTGAACACTGCCAGGGATGGAGCATTCACAACCTCCCCGGGCAACCTATTCCAATGCCTCACCACCCTAACAGGAAAGAATTTCCTCCTTATATCCAATCTAAATAGTTATATTTGATAACTGATCACACTTCAAGTGATTAATATCAATTACTTTAGGAGAAGAGTCTTGCATGTTACCAGATTTAAAATTGTCAAACTGTGTGACAAAATACTTGTGGAAATGCAAATAGGGTTTCAGATATCAGCCCAGTATCAGTACTTAATTTTTTATTTGTTTTTCTTCTGGATAAAATGATGAATTCATGCATGCAAATTCAGGGCAATATTCAGGTAAGCAGAAGTTTCACTGGAACAAAGGAGACAGAGGCAAGACCTACACAACTGAATCATAATCAGCTTCATATAATGTTATGATACATTTGTCGAATGCTTGTGCCATGTGTATTGATGGCTGGTTTCACTCTTCGTAGTGCATGAATGGTCCTAGTGATGTAGGCTCAACGCCTGCCCCCTGCATATGCCCGCCAGGAAAACAAGGACCTCCAGGCCCCAAGGTAAGTTTCCATTCAGTCTTGTTGAGCATACATGCTTTTTTATTCTTTTTTAATCTTTTTCTTGTCCAATCTATCTTGGCCAGTCACAGTCAGACAGGTTAAAACAGTAGTGGACAAATTCTCCTGCTTCTGGTTTCCAGTGCGTGAATACAGTGATTAGAATCCTCAAGGCCGCATTGTGGTGCCATAAATCATAGTAACACAAATGTGTCTTATTTTTTAAAGAAAATGTTCATGGATTTAAAATCCTTGTTTCCTTGTACTTCAGCATGAAATGGTTTGCTAATGGAAGTTTTAATGCAGTGGGTTTTTTAACTTCTTTAACAAAGAATGGACTAGATGCTTACTGGGTGAGTTCCACCTTAGCTGTTCCGATGACTGCCTTGAATGTTGGTGGAGGATTGAGAAACAGACCTGACTGTCAGATGTCTAACGTGGCAAACTGAAATCCCTAGAACTTTGCTGTATTATCTTTCTCAGTAACTGTACCAAGCAGTGCTTCCAGAGTGACTAGCTTGCCTTACAAGGGTGGACAAGAAATTGCCAAACTGCTCTCATTAAACAAATTATTAAAAAAACGCTACTCTCATTATCTAAGGGGTTAACAGTCTGCTGCAGCAACATCAACTCAGAGGGTGTTTTGCTACAATGGTAAGGATAACTATAATCAGGGAATTGGAATCTACAAGCTGGAGATTATTTCATATGATGGAATTATTGTGGTCTTTTACCTTTTTTTTCTCTTTAGCATATTAGAAGAAAAAGAGAGAGAAGCAAGTATTTATCATTTAAAAACCTTAAAGCCACATCCTGTAAAGTATAAAAGTGTATAAAATTTCAGAAAATTGTATAGGTTATTTTAACAGTATGTCTTAACTTCTGAGTACCTGACTTTGGAGCTGTATAAATTTAAACTTAATTTGTGTATTTGTGATACTAATGGAGTGCAATAAAATTAACTAAATGAAAAGAAAAAATAAAGGTAACTGATATTTTAACATTTTCAAGCTAAAGGCATACTATTTCATAGTTTAGATAGTGTATTTGAAAGCAATTTTACTTCTGCTCTAATTTCAAACCTGGACTTCTTAATTTGGACAGTAATTATTCTGGGTAACCTGGTATGCTTTTCTAAAGAGACATTATTCTATATCCCTTTTTCATTTAGTTCAGCATTAAATTGCTGTGGTTTATATGTGAAAACATGTTTTTTCATAGTCACATTGAAAGCTAGTTTCATATCCTGTTTATAACAATTCTGCAGCTGTAATTGACCTGCAGGTCTGTTGATGGTTCAGGTTGAAGAACATAGCACCTGCTTAATGCTCCTGTAGATGTAAAATGTTTCCATAGACCAACTCTTACTGGATTTTGCTGGGCTTAAATCAAGTCTGTTAGTAAAATAAACAGAGAACTTTGATACATTCAGAGGGTATATTGAGGTGGAAGTTAAGTTCCTGCTTTCTTACCATAAGCACGAACCCTGGGGAACTGATTTTTCTTTTCATTTAACATGGTCATAACAGAGGTTATCAAGATAATTGCAAAAGGCTTATAAGAAGAAACCTAATGGATTATATATATACATATATATTTAAGACAGAAATAAGTATGTGGAGAGGAGTTTAGTATTTAGCAGGTTTTGATCCTGGTTCCTGCCTTTCCAGTGCTTTTGCTTTAAGAGCCAAAGCAGATGAGAGTTTTCTTCAGGGTAGAACTACAAGATTAACAAGGGTTTAATAACTATTTCTTCATCTGTCTGGTCAAAAGTGGTTTTATTTCTGTTCAGATGTTAAAAAGCTTGAAAGCATTTGAGGTGCTGGGCCATACTTGTGCTGTGACTGAGGGTGCTCATTTCTCCCAAGTCCTGAACAAGAAGTTAGGGAGAATTTCCCCAGGGAGGGGGTTACAATATCAGTTCTTTTTTTTGCTGTAGGAATTACTCCTCAATACAAAGTATCAGGGCTCGCAGCCACTGTTTTGTGGAATTTATCAGGGCAAAGGTTGCTCTATGCTAATTTTAAAATGTTCTTTCATATATGTTGTGTGTTAACATATTTGCTTCTCCATAGGGTGACCCTGGGCAGCCTGGGAATCATGGTTATCCTGGGCAGCCTGGTCCAGATGGTAAGCCTGTGAGTACTAAAAACTTAGTCATATTGTAAATGCAAAACTAACAGGAGAAAATACATGATACCTGATTTTCAAATTTAGATGATTTTGTGTCCGTTCTTTGAAACTGTGAATATCACTTGAGCGCTATCTGAACATAACAATTCTATGAAGATGTCATTCATAGTGTTTTTGTTTCAAGCTAAAATGTTGTAAATATGGCAGCATGAGTTAGGCACTATTGTATAGCAGAGAACAGGCTATGAGTGCTCCTGTTAGTCTTTGCATCAGTTTGCAGCAGTTACCACCTGACCTTCAGTCTTTACTACTTAAGAATTTTTGCATTAGAAGGCGCTTTCGGGCAGATAAAATCCTGTCTATTTTAGGGATTGCTTCTCATGTTTAATGTGGGTTCATTTAGTTTCTTTTTAGGCTGCCACAAGTAGTCCATCAAAGGATGTATATATGTATATACAATGTTAAAAACAAAAACATTTTGCAGTTCTAGACATTATGTGTTAAAACACACATAATAATAATACCTGTATTTTTCTTTTATCCTAGGTTTTACTTTTTAACCTAGCATTTCATTATTAGGAATGGTAAAGACTGGAAGAAAGTAGATGAATAACATATATCCCTAAAATAAAAACTGCATATTTGGCAATGGCTCATCTGGTCTTCGTGGTTACCATACTTTATTGTAATAAAATTGTAATAAAAGCAAATAAGTATATAAAAATAGCCTAAAGTTTCATTAAAAAGTATATTAGATCTCTGAATCTAATTGGAAGCCTCTAAGATATTGGCAGCCAAGCTTCCCTGTTGAGTAGGGTTTTGTTAACAGACTTCAGTCTGTTATCACCAAAGTGATGGTGTGTATCTGTGTTAAGAGAAGGCAGGCCAAAAGTTGTGAGACTTGACCACCCATGTTTCTAAGAATGTGGCTTCTGATGTTGCTTAGTGTTCTTTAGAAGCTACTTTAATTATATTAATTTAAATATATTTACTAAAAAAAAGATAATTTAAAAGACAATTGGGTGCATTAATTTGCTTCTGAAAAGAGGATAATTTCTCTGCTTGGATACCAAAAGCAGGAAAACAAAAGTGCATGCATGTACTAGAAGTTGGTAATTCATTGTAGCTTTTCATTCTTATTGTGAGGATAAAATATTATGCTTGAGTCCTTAGGTTGTAGTGTTATTTTGAGATCTCCATGGTGAAGTAGAAGGGAAGGTAAGCATCATGTCCTGAAAGCCACAGAAAATACAATTAGGAATGAGTCCCAAATACTGTCAAGAATTAAAATATAAGATGTTCCAAAACATTAGAAAATACAAGTGGATGAGTGCAGAGAAGACAAAATCATTTATGACAGAAACATTGTATTATGGACAGGAGAACTAAAGGTCTAAGGGTTTGGTTGAGACTTAGAAGGGATATTAAGTTTTTGGGGGCATTTTGGTCCACACTTGAGAAACTAGAGAGATTTCAGAGAATGGCAAAAAAGGCCTGGACTGGACCTTTCAACTTCACTTTTAGCAATTTTTCTGTCCTGTGGAAAGATTCATGAGGATACTGTAACTAATCACAAGTCTTTTCCAAATCTGCCCTTGCTTATCCATTTTAGTACCTCTAGCATGTTGTTCCTACTAAATTCCTACCTAAGTTATTCTACTGTGGTATTTTGAAAAAAAAAGTGATACTGTAAAGACAGGATGGGCTGGATTTTGGTAAGGAACTGTCAGTTTCCATTCTCTCTTAGAAAGATTAAGGCTTCATTTCTGAAGTGTCCAGTCAGCTGCAACAGTATTGTTTTAGAAACAATTTATTATGACTTTTTCATACTTTTATTAACAGGTTCCTACTTTAATGCTATATATCTTCTCATAAGCACTTGAATTTTTAACAGTGTGAATCATGAAGGAGAAATAAGTTAGTCTTTCTGTAACTTTGTTATCTGGCAATTATGTTTTTTATGATTTTTTGCTTGTGAGTGAGTCAATGTGCATAGATGGGCATTCAGTGAACATAAAGGTTAACAAAAGCATCTCAGACAATTTGCAGAGAATCAGAAAGCCCCACTAATGGAGAAATGTTAACTATTTTGCTGAATTGAAGTTCCTGTTATTTGAAGTGCTTGCAGTTCAATCGTATAGCTTTATTAACTAATTTCTTTGAAGCATCAACTGTAACTTTTTGCACTTGTTCTTTGTAAGGACGTAATTGCAAACCTATTAGATCATCTGCAGCTCTGGCCGGTACATTACCATTCCTTACAGTAGGTTTTTGAGTGCTTTCCCAGCCAGCTTTTAGCCATGAACAGCAGGACACCCTTTAGATTCACTGTGCAGGAAAACAGATTACTCTCTCTGTCTTCTTCTGTTTTACTTATTTATTTGCTAATGCAAACTCACATTTTATGTGCTATCAGTGATTTTCCTTCTTAGAGATAACTTTGCGTATATGGATCTTTTTAGCTGTATCCCCTGGGATCTCTGAAAAGCAAGATCTTCATTCAGACAGCACAATAGGCTTACAGGTAGTTGTGTAGTCAGTGTTTAATCGAATGACTTTTGCATGAAAAGCTTTTCTTGGAAAGTCAGTCTTCTCTGTTCCCAAACACATTTTTATGTTCTCTAAAGTTATTCCAGTTTGCCTATCTGGTATTCATTTTCTTGGAACAGTATAACTGGTCAACAAAATGTTTCTTCCTCTGAGAAGGGTTTTAGGCATGCATTTATATTACTATATGTAACTGACTTTTAAAGTAAAACAGCAAAGAAAATTTAGTTTATTGTTTGTGGGCTGGCTAGATTGTTGTAAAACTTTGTTTCAGTCCAGAAAAATTCAAAACAATTCCCATGAATATCTTCAATATCCCCAGAAAGCAATTGTTCACCTGCTGTTAGTAAAATTGTTTGCTCTAATATTTGGGAAGGTGAACATAAACATGACTCATTTTCAATCATTCTTTAATTATTTTTCCTTTAATAGTTCTGTTTATAGATTCTTTGTTTTTCCTCATTAATTGCCAGCTGTTTATTTTCCATACTTTGATATATACAGAGAAGATCAGTTGAAGTAACTGGAGAAAAGCAGAAAAGTGAGAAGCATTATGAGTAACTAAAATACTGGTTTTTTTTTTAATTCAAAAATGTAATTTGGGACCTGAAATAATTACATTGTCATGTCAGGAGAAATCCTACTGGTAAATAAGCACAGGGCTAAAAATAGTAAACTGGAACTGATTTTAATTGGCATTATTCATCAGAAAGAAGCAGCTGGAGTGATTGCTGGCCCTGGGAATGTTCAGCAGCCTGACTGCAGTCACAAAGCCATTCTTTTATTTCAAAAGATACTTTATATGTACTGGGGAAAAACTCAAGTTAAGGGGAAAAATAAATGAACAGAGTCTATTCAGTGATCACTTGTGGTTTATAGAGGAGATAGGTTATTGGTCTGCTAAAAGCAATTAAACAATACACTTATTTGACAATTTTGAACTTTGACGCACGTGGCTAGCATATCTGGACAATTTTCCAGTATTCCAACTAGCTTCATTCAGGAAAGTTTGGAAACATCTGTCTTGTCTTTACGGTGTCCATAAACAATAAGTACTTTAAAAATAATCTGGTGAGACTGACTTTACTGATATACCCACGTACATAGTTCATAAGGTTTCAAAACCTTCACATGATAAGTAGTTTCCAATCATTCCAATATTTCTTTTTTAAAAAAGGCCTATAGTACATTATTGCAGTTGTACTACCTAGAGTTTACTAATACTTGGCGACCAACTGAAGACCGAATCTTTTATGATGGACTTAGTGTACTGGCAATAGCCGAGTATTTCAAAAGTACTTTTGGAATAAAAATGGGTAATAGTTTCATGTATATATAGAATCATAGAATCATAGAATCGTTAGGGTTGGAAAGGACCTTGAGATCATCTAGTTCCAACCCCCCTGCCATGGGCAGGGACACCTTACGCTAAACCATATCACCCAAGGCTTCGTCCAACCTGGCCTTGAACACTGCCAGGGATGGAGCATTCACAACCTCCCTGGGCAACCCATTCCAGTGCCTCACCACCCTAACAGGAAAGAACTTCCTTCTTACATCCAACCTAAACTTCCCCTGTTTAAGTTTTAACCCGTTACCCCTTGTCCTATCACTACAGTCCCTAATGAAGAGTCCCTTCCCAGCATCCCTATAGGCTCCCCTTCAGACACTGGAAGGCTGCTCTGAGGTCTCCATGCAGCCTTCTCTTCTCCAGGCTGAGCAGCCCCAACTTCCTCAGCCTGTCTTCATATGGGAGGTGCTCCAGCCCCCTGATCATCCTCGTGGCCCTTCTCTGGACTTGTTCCAACAGTTCCATGTCCTTTTTATGTTGAGGACACCAGAACTGCACACAATACTCCAGGTGAGGTCTCCCGAGAGCAGAGTAGAGGGGCAGGATCACCTGTCCTATTGGATGGTTTGCCTGTGGATTTAAATTGGTATAAACTCTGCAGCTACTTTTCTCAGGAAACTTTCACATAGTTGCTAATTCAGCTGTCAAATGTTGCTCTCAATTTCAGAAAAATAAATATTCCTCAGTAGCACACTGTGACATTGTTCTTCTGAAAGGAAATATGATTACTCCAATCTAATTCAATCATGTAATGGCTTTACCAAGACCTCCTACTTTGAAATCAGGGCGAAGCCTGATGCTGACTTGAGTTGCATCCAGTTATACATTTCAGGCAAAAGACTGTATGATTATCTTCATAAGATAATCATACATAAGAAGCCAAAGGTAGATGATGAGGATAAGCACCTAAGTAGGGAGCCGGAAGTTATACTCCCTTGGTACATCATTGCATCTTCCACGAGTTTGAAGTTCAGGAACTTTTAAAGCTTGATTTATGAGTTTTTATTTAATAATCTTGATAGATTTTTTTTTTTTTGTCTTCCCTCTTGTTGTATTTGAGCCCAGAACATCATTCTCAGGTAAAATATACCGCTAAGAGCTCTGAGCTATGAAAGCCTTTGCAGATGACAGAGTAGCCAATGGAAGGAAGTGTAATCAAATGAATTAAACAGGCCCAAACAAAACAAAGCAAAACCAATTTTAAAATAAGGCAACATTCAAGGCAACAAAACCTGCTTTCTGTACTTCTCCCATAATAATGTTTATGTGATTTATTAATCTTTGATTAAGAATCACCCCTAAATTTGTGTTGGAAGGTAAAAGTGGCATTTAGTTATCTTTGTGATCCAATACTGGATCTACCCTTCATTTTCATGTTTTGATATGTGTAGACAGAGGGGCTTCACTGCAGAGGCAGTTCTCATAGCTTGCAGAAGCAGATGCCATGAGAAGCCCTTCTACAGGGCCGTGCTGTTTAACAGCGGGAGGAGAGAGGAGATGACACTTGTTCTGAGCTCCTGAGTTACCCCTGCTTAAGAGAAAGGAATAAGGTACAGGGTCTAAACAGTCCCACTGGAGAGGACTGCTCAACTGATCCACATGTTCAAAGAGGTGGGAAAAAAAAGGCAGTAGGAACATGAGTACAAGCATAGTGATGTGTTAGAGAAGATTGTTTGGGGGTGAGAGCGGAAAAAAGCACCTTGAGAAAAGGAGGAGGAAGGACCTGAGGCAAAAGCATTAGATGATAAATATCTTCTCAGACAAAGGCTGAAACAAACCAAATACAGAAAGTGCATTCTAACATTTCTGTTGTATTGCAGGATTTTAGTTACTGATATTGCCAATGAGGGAGAAGGTCATATTGTGACTGCAAATTTGAGCGTAGGTGGGGATACATGTCTGAATAGCAATAAGAATTTCTGTCCTTTAAGATGTAATGTATTTTTGAAAGGGGTTTGGAAACTTCTCGTCTAATGCTTTAGATAATTGTGCTTCAAATTGACTTTAAGGAGGCTTCCACAAGAGGTCCACAGACCTCTCTGTCAGAATGTTTTCCTACCATCAAGTAAAATCTTTTTCAGTTGAATTCAATTATGCTTAGTTACATCACCCTAAATGGGTCTGTTTACTCAGTGTTTACAGTCTTTAAATATCTTTAGACCATTACAGTTGATCCTTGGTTACTTCCTAGCCAAGCTGAGCTTGTTTACTTCTCCCTTGGCTTTCCTGCTGTCATGCCTTTGTCATTTATGTTGTTCAGTGACTCCGAAAGCTTTTCAGTAAGTCAGCATGCAGTGCAGTTGTCATTGCCTTATCAATATGACCTCCATTTTTATTTGTATTTTATATATTTCTGATATGATTCACCTGTGAATGCTGCCTGGACTTTTTTCTTTAGGTGAGTGCATTGAAGATACACCTGTAAGATTTACTCTGCTATTGCACCTAAGTTCTTTGGAATTAATAATTGTCATATGTCCTTCTTGCTCAGCTCTTTCCTTTACAGGTAAACAAACTTTTATTTTTCAGCAAGGCTCTTATTCACTGATGATAACAGTGTTGCTAATTTGACTATGTCCTTTATGTAAGTTCTTTGGCCTAAGAAGTCTGTTCAACTTTTTACCTTATAATTACTTGTAAATTATTTCCATTTTCTTTAACATTCCAAAGTTACATTTTATCTGTGGTTTTTGTTTTAAATATCCAGTCATTTGGTACAAAACTTAGTGTCTCAGTATCTTGCTGTTTGTCACTTCACCTTTACAGATTTTTCAGGCACTAGAAATTTATCAGTATTGTTCCACCCACAATAAATTGAGAGGGAGATTTTGTATATTCCTGATTTCAGTTGCATGGATGTGAAATAACGAAAAAAAATGTAAAGAAAGCGCTGTGGAGTAATGCTGATTGACAACATTGATGAAACATTATAGCTGAGGTTGAGTCTGACACCTACATTTAGTGTTTACGTATATACAGAGTTACTGGGTGTCTAAATTCCTGTATTAGTTAATGTATATTTAACTAATTGTCGTGGTTTAAACCCAGTCAGGTAATTCGTTCGCTCACTTCCCCCCCTTTTCTTGCCCTCCCCCTGCTCTCGGAGGGACGGAGAGGAGAATCAAAAAGAATGCAACTCCCACGGGTTGAGATAAGAACAGTTTAGTAACTAAGGTATAACACAAATCACTACTGCTACCACCAATGATAATAATGATAAAGGAAATAACAAGGGAAGAGAATACATCATCTCACCACCAGCCGACCGATAACTCGCCCCCCCCAGCCCGACCAAGCTCTGACCGATACCTCCTCCAACCCTGCAGTCTCCCAGTCCTTCCGGCTAACTCCCAGTTACATCCTGGGCATGACGTGCTGTGGTATGGAATACCTCTTTGGTCAGTTTGGGTCAGGTGTCCTGTCTCTGCTTCCTCCTGGCTTCCCCTCCTCCCTGGCAGAGCATGAGGCTCACAAAGTCCTTGGCCAAACCAAAACATCGCTTGTTATCAGCTCTGTTCCCGAGCTGAAAGTCAAAACATTGCACTGCACCAGCTACCAAGAAGGGGAAAAATGACTGCTACTGCTGAACCCAGGACATTATCCACCCCTTATTCCATACCATTCACGTCATGCTCAGATCCCACATTTTCAATATACCATCACTCTTATCTCAGTGCACTCTTATCTTAGTGCATGGACCAGTCCCTATAAAGCTGCTGAGTCCATCTGGTCCATGATGTCAGGCTCCATCTCTTGTAACAGTCTTCCAGAGCAGGAGAGACTGTGTGCAGTGTTCACACTCGTGAATAACCTGGGCAATAGTGTCCATTGTTAAGTCCACCCCTCGATCATGAGTCCATCTCTATGTTGCATCTCTGCTCTGATGGCCTGAAGTGCCATGGGCCCACCAGGCTCAAAATAATTCACTGTCCCCTTCAGCAGTTTCTGCAGCTTGTTGCCGGGGACTCCATACAGCTGCCTTCCATCTCCGACGCTTCCAAAGCACTGGAGGGGCCCAGTGGACTAGATACTTGCCCATAGTGTCCCACACACCCTGCCACTCATGACTGTCCAGCCTTGGGGAAAATCTCTTGGTCCCCCTGCATCGTCGTCTAACCCCAGACAAGACCCAAACCTGACTCTGCTTAACTTTTGAGATCAGACAAAATGGTTGTGGGTAGCACACAGTCTGTGTGTGTGCCAACATGCTGATCCCCACCACAATCAGCAGGCAGGTCCCAAGGATACCCAAAGGCCATTCAAAACCTTCAGAACTCTCAGTTGACGCTGCTGTACTTGTCACTGGGGCTGGTGTAGCCGCTGTGCTTGTCACTGGGGCTGGTGTAGCTGCTGTGCTTGCCGGCTCTCCCACCGCCAGCTTCTCTTTTCCGGAGTCCAGCTCTTCCTCCTCTGCCTTACTGGGAAATGCTGCGTGGTCTCCTGCATCCTCCTGGGGCTCGGCGGGCGGCTTCCGGGAAATGCTCTCGGCCGTCGCGGGGCTCGGCTCGGCCGCGGGGCTGGGCTCCGCCGCGGGGCTCGGCTCCTCCGCCGCCTTTTCCCGCTGCTCGGCAGCCGCCTCCTTCCGCTCCTCGACCGCCCCGACCTCCTCCATCGGCAGCCGTACCCTCGCGGCCTCCGGCCCCGCTCCCGCCGCCGCTTGGTCCCCGGGGCCGCTCTCCCGGGCCGGTTCGGCTGCCGCCGGCTCCCGGGGCCGCTCCCCCTCGGCTCCCCGCAGCCTCACGAAGATGGAGAGTAGGGTGAGGGCCAGGGCGGTGAAGAGCAGCCGGACGGCCAGGTACAAGTCCACGGCCACGTCCGTCCCGCCCTGCTGCTGGAGCCCGCCCGTATTACAAGCCATTGCCATAAAGCACAGTGAGACAAGAACCTTAGCCCAAGCCCCATACTTGATAAACACTATCACAGCAAATACCGGCTCTACGTAACTTACAACATTCTGAAGCTGTGAGATCAACAAGAACAACTCTGAAAGCCAATAAATCAGCATTGTGACGAGTGACTATTAATCCAGTCAAATCTGTCGTTATCTCAACCCTTCGAGCCCCACGTTGGGCGCCAAAAAGAACTGTCGTGGTTTAAACCCAGTCAGGTAATTCGTTCGCTCACTTGCCCCCCTTTTCTTGCCCTCCCCCTGCTCTCGGAGGGATGGAGAGGAGAATCAAAAAGAATGCAACTCCCACGGGTTGAGATAAGAACAGTTTAGTAACTAAGGTATAACACAAATCACTACTGCTACCACCAATGATAATAATGATAAAGGAAATAACAAGGGAAGAGAATACATCATCTCACCACCAGCCGACCGATAACTCGCCCCCCCAGCCCGACCAAGCTCTGACCGATACCTCCTCCAACCCTGCAGTCTCCCAGTCCTTCCGGCTAACTCCCAGTTACATCCTGGGCATGACGTGCTGTGGTATGGAATACCTCTTTGGTCAGTTTGGGTCAGGTGTCCTGTCTCTGCTTCCTCCTGGCTTCCCCTCCTCCCTCGCAGAGCATGAGGCTCACAAAGTCCTTGGCCAAACCAAAACATCGCTTGTTATCAGCTCTGTTCCCGAGCTGAAAGTCAAAACATTGCACTGCACCAGCTACCAAGAAGGGGAAAAATGACTGCTACTGCTGAACCCAGGACACTAATATACCCCAGGAGGTGTGGAATTCTAATGCTATAAAGTATTTTGTCTTCCCACACTGCTGCTTCAAAAAGATGAATGCCCCCAAATATTTTGTGGCACTATCTTCTAACACTGGGTGTCTAAGGAAGCTCAAAAGGCAGGAGCTGTCTGTGTTTAGGCAACTAGATTCAAGACTGAATATCAAGTTCAGGGTTAGCTAGAATACTTTTCACACCATTTGTGGGTCTTCTGAAGAATTCATGAGTGAAGAGAAAGTCCCAGTAAAAAAAATTCTTTCTTTTTAGTGGTGAATTTGATGCTTTCACCTTACTTGAAAGTTTACCTTCAGTCCTGAACTCACCTGTGGCGATTGAAAAGGCAATTTTCACTTATGTCCCTTTTATGTAAAATGTCAGCTACGGCACATCTGTTCCCAAAGCATATGTATGTACATCACATACATACTGCTATTGAGAGCTTCGAGGTTAAGGGAAGAGGACTTGAGCTAACTGAACTGCAAAAAAATTGTAGGAGTTAGTATGTAGACTGATGGTCCCTACTGGAGAAGGAGTACTGAAGCAAAAGGGTGCTCAGTTTTTATGAAAGCTGATTTTCATAATTGTTAGAAGGTTATTTGTGTTATTGTGTTATTTGTACTGGACGGTGATTCTTGTTTTTGTGACTTTCTGTGGATTTCCTTTTGAATGTTGGCTGTTCCAGCTTTCCGGTAAACAAACGCAGGGACAATGAGTTTGATTTGCTTTAAAATTGCATTACAAGATCTAGCTCTGAGCCAAATATGCAGTTTTGTAAGCCAAAAATTCTTCCATCCTCCATTCATCCTGTGAATTTTGAAATTCAGTTCAGCCAGGAAATTGTCCTTCTCTACTTCTTCCCTTACTCAGGTAAAAGGAAGGGAAATTGCATTTCAGAAATTTAGAATGTGAAATAAAGTTTTATTTATGTAGAATTACATCCTACAGGAAGTCATACAAACTTTTTTACTTTCAATAAATAAATGGATAAACTTTTAAAAGTAATTTTTTTGCTTGGTGAATTGTTTCAGCTACCAGGGAGGCCTGTAATCAACCTGGGAATGCTGCACCATTTACAGTTAAAGCTGATTTCTCTAGAACTGCCTTGAGCACTAAAAATGAAATGCTTGATAAAGTATCTATGTATGACAGAGACCTAGAATTCTGTTTACTTCTGTACTAACCATTAGCAGCTGGCTCACTGGGCATCTGCTCAGATGTGTTTTGGGAAGAGGGCACAGCAAGTACTCTCTTGTATCTAACCAAGCAAATAATTTTAGCTCTGTTTATTATCTCAGGAATCTTTGACTGATTTAGAGAAGAAATGAGACATATACATTGCTTTCTTTGTACTAAAAAGGTTCTATTAGCTCCTTTTTACCACTTTGGAAATCCCCCCATTAAATTTTGTGCTATATTTTAAGACTGAAACTCATTTAGAAATAGGATTATTAGTTCTTCCAGTTCAAATCAAGATCAAGTTCAGGGTATTTGAAATTGAATAGTCCATTTTATGGGATTTATCAAATTCTGTTTGGGCTCTCTGTTGAGAAGTCTGAGCCAAATAGTCTCAGAGATTTATAGGACAAGTTCTCCTCTTATTCTCAAAAAAATCCCTCTTTGTAGCTCATTTTGTCCATTGGAATGACATGTTTTTTCTAGAGCTCAGTAAAATTCCTAACCTTCAGTTACTTTCCTCTGTTAAAAGATTCTTCTAAAGCAATTGTTAATTTTCCGTAAAAACTGGCTGTCTTAGCTGTGCTAATTGAAATCCGTCTACCAAAACAGCTTAGGCATATCTTTTGGGTGCTGTAAAGGTTCCCTTGTTCTGACAATGTTGATTTCTAGTAAAGCATTCCTGAAATTCTCTTTTCAAGTAAGTCACAAATTATTTACCATTTCTTTCTGTAATCCCAGTCATCACATTACTTATTCATTTTTTAACTTGCATAGCCTGTTGTATATCCTGAAGTTCATAGCTAAGTTCTTAATACTGAGAATGGACTATTTTTTTTTTTTTATTTAGAGGTACTATAAAACTAGCTGCATAATGTATTAGAACGTGCATTATTTGTTAACACTTACGCCTGTAACTGGAAATAAGCCTTTAAAAGTCCTGTCATTTTTCAGCTATGTTTCTTGAGAGAGAGAGAGAGAGAAAAGGTGTCTACGTATGTGAGTCTTTTTTTTTTCTTCCTCCAAGTGGACATAAACCAGTGTGTTTGTCACATTCTCATGTAGCAGTTCTAAAATAACAGATTTTAGCATAAGGTTTGGAGTCTGCAGACTTCAGATGAAGAGATAAAAGCTGAAATCTGAATCTCAAATTTGTAATTAGGACAGCATTTACTAAAATTCGTGACCCAAAATGACAGGGTTGTGCCAACAGTTCTTTAGTGATCAGGAAGATTTTTTTTTTCCTTAAATAGGTGTTTGGAAATTTGTAACTATAACTTACAAAAAGTTACAAGTCTTGATTTCTTTTCCTTAGGGATATCAGGGATCAGCAGGAGCTCCAGGTATCCCAGGGACTCCAGGGGTTCAAGTAAGTTTTAGTTTCATGCTGTGAATTTGGAAATCTGAGACAAATCCTACCAGCTCTTTCCCAGTATCCATTGCTTGTCATTGAGAGTTGAGGTGTGGGGAATGAAAAGGGCTCAAGGGATGACCTGAAGTCAGGGGCTGTCCTTGGGGGAATTGCTTTGGAATTCGCATGTCTTTGGGGTTTGTAGGTAGAATGACAATTAGACTGTAATCTAATCAGTGCTAGGTAAGGCCTGTAGGAGCAGGATTCGGCTGGAGCTTAGACGATCCCCAAGCCAAATCATAGAATCACAGAATAGTTAGGGTTGGAAAGGACCTTAACATCATCTAGTTCTAAACCCCCTGCCATAGCAGTGCCTTCAATTTTTCTGAGAATCAGTAACAGTAATCTGAAGCCTTCTCAGTGTGATTGATTACCCACAGTTCAAAAGAAGGTTTCAGATAATGCCCAGACTGATGGAGCAGAATTCTTTTTTCATTCTTCAATGTATTAATTTAGTAGTCCTTACTGAGACAGTTATTGAAACCTGTGCTGTATTTTGCTTGTGGCATGATCCACTCTGGCTGTGTAGTCTAGGATATATTACTTTGTTGAATTAAACATCTGAGAACATGCTGGGGCCAAGAACAAGCCTGCAACATGACATATGTGAAAGCTGTCTGATGGACATTTCAAAGGAAGGGGACATGCATCAAAAAAAGTGTGACCAGCAGGTTGAAGGAGGTGATTCTTCACCTCTGTGTCGCTCTCATGAGACCCCAGTTGGAGTACTGCATCCAGCTCTGGAGCCACCAAAATAAAGAAGGACATGGACCTTTTGGAGTGAGTCCAGAGGAGGGCCATGAAGATCAGAGGGCTGGAACACCTCTCTTGTGAAGAAAGGCTGCTAGAGAATGGTCAGCCTGGAGAAGAGAAGGCTCAGGGAAGAGCTTAGAGTAGCATTCCAGTACCTAAAGGGGCCCTGCAAGAAAGCTGGAGAGGGACTTTTTACAAGGGCATTGAGTGACAGGACAAAGGGAAACGGATTTAAACTAAAAGACGGTAGATTTGGATTGGATATTAAGAAGAAATTCTTTACTAGGATATTGGTGAGACACTGGAACAGATTGCCACAAAAAATTGTAGATGTTCCATCCCAGGCAGTGTTCAAGGCCAGGTTGGATGGGAAACATAGATCAGAACCCTGATCTAGTGGAAGGTGTCTTTGCTCATGGCAGGGGGATGGAACTAGGTGAGCATTACAGTCCCTTCCAACCCAAACCATTCTATGCTTCTATGACATCTCTGAACTAGTACAGACCGTGTTTCCCAGTAATGGGTTATGATAGTGTGCTGGATATATTTGGTGCTTGGTTCTGCTTTCGTATCTGGTTACTGAAATGATGTGATCAACCTGTTGACACATCATTCTGCAGGTCATGTTGTATTACATAGAATCACAGAATCACAGAATCCTAAGGGTTGGAAGGGACCTCAAAAGATCATCTAGTCCAACCCTCCTGCAAGAGCAGGGTAACCTAGAGTACATCACACAGGAACTTATCCAGGCAGGCCTTGAATATCTCCAAAGTAGGAGACTCCACAACCCCCCTGGGCAACCTGTTCCAGTGCTCTGTCACTCTCACGGTAAAGATGTTCACATGGAACCTCCTATGCTCCAGTTTACACCCATTGCCCCTTGTCCTATCACTGGACATCACTGAAAAAAACCTAGCTCCATCATCCTGACACTCACCCTTTACATATTTGTAAACATTGATGAGGTCACCCCTCAGTCTCAACTGCCTTCTTTATATCCTCTGTCTCCAGGGCACCCACCTCATTCAGCAGTGGGCCTGTACTGCTTCTTGTGTTAGTTTTATTCGCTATGTATTTGAAGAAGCCCTTTCTATTGTCCTTGACCCGACTTGCCAGATTAAGTTCCAAGGAACCCTTAGCTGTCCTAATTGCTTCCCTACATCCTCTAACAGCTGTCCTATATTCCTCCCAAGTGGTCAGCCCCTCCTTCCATAATCCATACATTCTCTTTTTCTGTATGAGTTTGCCCAGCAGTTCCTTGTTTAACCATGCTGGTCTCCTGGCTCGCCTACTTGACTTCCTACTCATTGGGACACTCTGATCCTGAGCTTTGAAGAAGTGGTCCTTGAATGCTGACCAACTATCTTGAGCCCCTTTACCACCTAGTACCCTTTGCCATGATACTTCCCTTAGCAATTGATTGAAGAGGCCAAAGTTTGCCCTTCGGAAATCCAGAAATGTGGCCTTGCTAGGTATTCTATTCCTCCCACACAAGATCCTAAACTGACCATCTCATGGTCACTGCAGCCCAGGCTGCCATTGACCGTCACTACTTCAACCAGACCTTTCTTGTTGGTGAGTACCAGATCCATCAGCGCTCCTCTCCTAGTTGGTTCGTTCACCATTTGCATTAAGAAGTTATCATCAATGCACTGGAGGAACCTCCTAGACTGTGAATGACTGGCTGTGTCTCATTCTCTATCTGAGTTAGTATTTGAGCTGGTTCTAATTTTTTCTCTCTTAGGGACCACGTGGCTTACCAGGTATCAAGGGAGAGCCGGGGAAAGATGGGGCTAAGGTAAAAAAAAAAAAAAAAAGAAAAGTGATAAATAAAAAATTAAATTTTACTCTTACCATTTATCATTTTTGGTTATACTGCTGAATATTGTTGGCTGAACAGTCTGAACAGTATCAATATTTTCACATGAGTCTTCTGTGAGAATTGTTTATTAAAAAATGCAATAAAGAAGGTATAAGAATTCTAAAGAATGTGTCTTCAGTTCTGAACCTCTTCTGCTTCATTTATTAGAGTTTATATAGGCTTTAGCACTGCCAGTAACACCTTTCTTCTACTGAATAATTTATATTTAGAAAGCGTATCTTAATATGGATACCTGTAAGCACAGTTTTCTATGGATACCTGTCAGAACAGTTTCTTTCTATCTTTTTGCACCCTTTTTAAGTGAGCATCCAGATGAGCTGGGTAGGAATTTTTGGATTGCACTTTTTATCAGAAAACACAGACTAATTGAAAGCAAACCTTTTTATGGAAAATTGTAGCTGAGGTGTGCCCAGTAGCTTGTGGCTGCAGACAGATGTGTAAGCTTATATAAAACTCTCTTCTCGTAATCATGATGAAGTTGAACCTGGACCTCCTGTATACATGGTGAATAAACTAGCCACTGGCTATAGGCAAGTCTCACTGCTGTGTAAATAGTTGTGTCCACCCTTCTTTCACACTTTTGCCCTGTGTTTAGAAATGTTCTAATTTCCCTATGATAAAAACATATTTTGGTTTTGCTTTATTAAAAAAACAAAGCCTTTTTTGTAAAATACACACTTGTTTTCCAAACAGGTTTTACTGTAAAATTTTCTTTTTCTAAAGTTCCTAATATTAAAAGCATATCCTTAAATTCTTCACTGTGCAGCAGAGTTCTCAAATTCATAATTAGAGCTGAAAAATGTGCTTTTGTGGCTTTAGGCATCTTAATCTAATTGATCTTAGATGTTAATCTAATTAATCATTCAGTATTGGGCCATGTGCAGAAAATAAGACACTGATGATGAAAAACTATTCTCCTGGCAGTGCAGGTGTCGTGGTTTAAACCCAGACACACAGCTCGTTCACTCACTCCCCCCCCTTCCTCCCTCTTTCTTTCCTTCCCCCGCCCCACCTGTTCATGGAGGAATGGGGAGGAGAATCGAAAGAATGTAACTTGCACTGGTTGAGATAAGAACAGTCCAGTAACTAAGGTATAACACAAACCACTGCTGCTACCACCAGTAATAATAGTGATAAGGGAAATAACATGATAAGGGAAATGAGTCCAACCCCAAAAGAGAGCCTGTGCCCTTCCGAGTAACTCCCAGTTACCTCCCCGGGCATGACATGCTGTGGTATGGAATACCTCTTTGGGTAGCTTGGGTCAGGTGTCCTGTCTCTGCTTCCTCCTGGCCTCCTCTCCTCCCTGGCAGAGCATGAGACTCAAAAAGTCCTTGGTCAGAGTAAACATGACTTAGCAACAACTAAAAACATCGGTGTTATCAGCTCTATTCCCAGGCTGAAAGTCAAAACACAATGCTGCACCAGCTACTAAGAAGGAGAAAAAATTGACTGCTACTGCTAAACCCAGGACAGCAGGGTTGTGACAGATAGAATATTTCCTAATGCTCAGTCCAGCCTTGTTTAAAATGTGCCAAGAAATAGGGCTTCCACCACTGTTTTAGAAAACTTCTTCTGCTGTAGAATATGTCTTGCCATTAGAATTTTTTTCCTGATGATGCATCCCAAATTTTCATCTCTTAATTTCATCCCGTTACTTGTAAAGTTTCTGTAGCAACTAATTTAAAACTGTTTCCAGTTTTGGTTTATCCAGTAATTGAATCACTGCTTCTGAGCAGAAATTGAGGCTTCATTCTTCTTCATTAAGAAGCAACGGATGCATGAAGTGTTTATTTTATAAGCTTTGCTGATTTTTTTGAACTCAATTCCATTGCCTGTTTTCAGTACTTTTTTATTGAGTGATATTTTGATACTAACCCACAAGCTATCATTCCTGTGGTCATGTTCCTGTCTTCTGTGAATATGTGACTTCTACATGAATGGTTTTGGTAAAACAGAGACATGATTTCTCTTATCCTTTGTATTAGAAGTTGAAATATCTGAGCATAATTTACTATTACTCCTTTATGATTGAAATATATTAAACAAATTGAAATCTGTTACTCCGTATAAAGTTAGGTATTAACAGAGAGAAAACATTGTGATTATCCAAAAATGATTTGGTGATTGGGTCTTTGTTATGAATGAAGCAAATCCTGTCTACTGAAACAAGCAACTAAGCTTGTTTTTATTATTTCAAGTCAGGTAGTGACAAATTATTACCAATTATTATAAAACCTGTGAGGACAATAAGAAGAACTGATGTTTTGGCTTGTATTTTCAATTACCAACTGCTTTTACCAAAGTGGATTCTTTCTTGCACTGGAATGAGAACTGATTTGTCAAAGTGCCAAAGTTGTTTTCTCAGTGTATTTTGTTTAATGTGGTTTAGTTTTTAGAAAGTATGTAATACCTTATTTTTTAATACTCGCTCGTCTCGAGTAAGTGCTGAGAAATTTGATAAAGTCAGTAGGACTTTAAAATTTTCAGTAAGAGGTAGGAGCAAACCCATCTCAGATTTAGGGAATTTCCTTATTATTTGGGAATTAGGATTGGATGGTGCAATTATCTCTACAAAATTAGATGGTACAATTATCTCTACAAAAAAACTCTACAGAGATTTTTCCCAGCTCTTTTCAAGCTTTTTTTTCCTTTTGTCAGAGTTAAATTGCTGCTTTTGAACCTCCATAAACCTAATTGAAAGATTACAGTAAAATTTATTCTAATAAATACAGTGATTTTTTTTTCTTGTATGTATTGAATCTTGTTTAAAGATCAACAGACTCTCATCAGTGAGCATACCAGTGTTATGTAGTTGATATGGTGAAATATAACATCTTTCTTCTATTTGTTGATCATTGAGAATATGAGTGTTACTGTAGTATATTACTACTGATTTACATATAAGGATTTAAAGTGTGTTTACTCTTTTAGGGTGACCGTGGATTACCCGGTTTTCCTGGATTACATGGGATGCCAGCACCAAAGGTTGAAATTAAATATTTCTTGTTACAATATTCATGTATTTTAACTTACTCTATAGTTTAACATAAAGGAAAAATAAGTTTATGTACAGTACTAGGTAGGTGCATTTGATGACCTACATAAAATGATGTGATGCTGAAACTGAAGGAAGATACATGCCATGAGGCTTCATTATGTACATATCAAGCAATGGAAATTACGTGTTTTTTTAAATTTCTGTTCTGTTCCATGGGATTCTTTAGTAATCATTTTGGAGTTTGATTTGGTACTACTTAGAATCATCTTCATGACAAATGAAAGCCTTGAAGTCATTGAATTTGAGTGATAGCATTTTGAAGGATAGTTCTGGTCTAATACAGTGAGTTTATGTGTTGTGTTCCCATCATCAACCGTATCTTTTGCTCTTCTGTGTTGGTACTCAACTGAATTTGCTAGTTTTTCCAAATTTGTGTTTTAAACTTTTCATATAAGGTTTTCAGAAGATTGCAGCACTTTAACAAACTGAATTTTCACTTAGGTATCTACCTATATTGAAGTGACCAGAAACTCAAAGAAGTGCCTTCTACTGAAAATGGAAGCATAAAGCCTGGGAACTGTCAATAGTCTCACCAGCAGCACTGGACATTCTGGGCTTCTCCCTTAGGAGAGCTTGGAAAATTCAAAATTTGCATTTACTGTCTTGAATACATTTTTTATATCAGATGGAGCTCTTTGCCTGCTTCATTTTACATGTATGCATACTTTGGGTATATATGTATCTGTATATAACTACTTCTGTTTTAAAAATTAACTTACACACATTTTGTCTAGGGAGAAAGGGGTCCTAAAGGAGATCAAGGAGTGCCAGGAATATATGGAAAAAAGGCAAGTAAGCAAAATGGTATTGGTATCTATGGAGGAGTGATCTTGGCTGGCTGCCTAATGCTCCCCTAGCCACTCTCTCATTCCCCCTCCTCAACAGTACAGGGGGAGAAAATAAGATGTAAGAGCTTGTGGGCTCAGATAAGGACAGGGAAATCACATACCAGTTACTGTCATGGGCAAAACAGACATCTCAGGGAAACTTAATTTAATTTATTGACAAGTAAGATAGGTTTGGATAGTGAGAAACAAAGACAAAAATTAAAACACCTTGCTTATGTCTAGTAATATTAAACTCATGCTCTGCTTATTTGAGTATTTTGAGAACTCTCTTTATCCTTCTGTTAGTGGATTGATATAATTTATTTTAACATAACTCAAAATGGAACATGTTCCCCAGAGAAGCTGTGGCTGCACCATCCCTGGCAGTGTTCAAGGCCAGGTTGGACGGGGCTTTGAGCAACCTGGTCTAATGGAAGGTGTCCCTGCCTATGGCAGGGGGGTTGGAACTGGATTTTCTTTAAGGTCCCTTACAACCCAAACCATTCTGTGATTCTGTGATTTTATGATGAAAATGCTCATAAATATGTTTTAAATATATATCTGTCTTTAATATGGGGTATAAGTAAAAATTATATCTTAAAGAAGGCTGTGCTTTTTAATACACAGGAATGAACATTAACAATACAACCAAACAGGGGAGAGGGAGAGGAGTAAGGAGAGAGGAACACATGAATGGAATGAGGCTGATAGCAGCCTGGAAGAGAGATGTTGGTTTAATCCATAGTTCATATAAACCAGTGTGTGCTTGTATGTAAATATTTATATTTCAGAGAGCATATTTTTGTCATCCAGTGTTAACAGTTACATTTTCACCTATCCCTATATTTTCTTCATGTATTTAGAGTTTTAAGCAATTTGGAAGAGGCTTCTTGTTCACATTACTGTATTTTAGATCATATGTATGTTTCTGTAATGGAGGTTAGTTATTAATTGACCACTGGCTGTGTTAGAAAGAAACAGATCTTCCATACATTTTCAAAATTAGAAATAACATACATGAATGATAGGTTAAATATACTGAGTTTACAGCAGTAGTTACTTTGTTCTTTTTGTTTCTTTTTTTTTTGCTTTTTTATTTCTCAGGGTTCAAAAGGAGAGAAGGGTGATATGGGGTTTCCAGGAATGCCTGGGAGATCTGTAAGTTATGTGAAGACAGCTTGCCTTTACTTTTGCTTGTTAATTCACCTGCTGATGACTGTTAACCGTTTCCACAGGGAGATCCTGGCAGAAGTGGGAAAGATGGATTACCAGGAAGTCCCGGTTTCAAGGTATGTACAAATGTATATTTGTATCTTGCCGAAGTCTTCAGTTGCTTTGCTGTTGGTCTAAATACACGCAGGTTATTCTGTGGAGAAGTACTGGAAATTAAAATAATGTGAGTTACTGGGAAATGTCAAAATTTACTGTGGTCAGTGGGCAGACTTCATTGATTTCAGTTGGCTTGTGAGCAGGGGCAAAGCTTTTATTAAGAGTGCATTAATGATCATCAGAGATTGTTTATACTTTGTCTCCCTTACCCTGTTTGTGTTTCTCTAATTCTGCGAATGTTAATAAGATTTATATATAAGCATTCCCTTCAGAACATAACTGTTGTGTACAGTTAAGAAGGAAGTAATCAAATATTATTATTACTTTTAAAGGGAGCTGGGTGAAACTTAGGAGAAAACACCTTCAGGACTGGATTCGTGTTTATGTTTGTATTCTCTTCAGTGTGCAGTGCCTTTTGTATTTAATTTGAACAGTTTTTCAAGTGGACTAGGTATATGTCTACTGCAAAAAAGACTACAGTATCTAATATTTCCATAATGTATTGCAGTCTGTGAGCTTACTGGATGTTTTGTTTACCCAGTTGTTGTGTGCAGTGTTCTAATTGGTGAAAAGATGGATTTTAGCAGTACCAGTTTAAGTTAAGTTCATAGGAAAAAGATTATTAATATGTGATGCAAATGTTAGGTTGAATTGATCTAAAGAAGCTTTTTAACAGCTGCTTTGTTCCTATAATATTTTTCTTAATAATAAAAATGTAGTAATCTGGGGCTGCTCAAGAGTAATATTCCTTTGTTGTCTAAAACTGCAAGTGCATTTATCTAAATTCCTATTTACTGTAGTTGGAGATCTGGGTCTTCCATTTTGTGACCATGCTTGTCTAGAGCAGTTGGAAATACAATGGGTTATCTGTGACACCTGCTGCAGCAGGGAGATGTGACACAAGATGTGTGAGAGACCTAAACCCTTCCAGGCAGCAGCTGCCAACAAGGTGGATCCAGCAGGATCCCAGGCTTGCTCAGGCTGGAGGGGAAATTGTTTGGGACATCTCCTGGACCAGCCTTGTGCTCACAAATGGGACAGTGC
Source organism: Pezoporus occidentalis (assembly GCF_034315485.1). NCBI lineage: Eukaryota > Metazoa > Chordata > Aves > Psittaciformes > Psittacidae > Pezoporus > Pezoporus occidentalis. Next base: position 2,140,132 of record NW_026914829.1, read on the forward strand.
TGAATCCATATGAGGTTGCTCAGCTGTTTCTGGAGAACATCCAAGGATGAAGACTAAACAGCTGGGCAGTTTGTTCTGTCCTTGACTGTCTTCATGGTGAAAAATATTTCATCCTTATTTGCAGCAGAAAATGGATGTACATGTCTGTGTTGAAAACTGAATCAAGCTCTTAGAAGTACAATAAATAGAACCTCTGAAGTAAATTATAGAATTAGTAAGATCATTAGTAAAAGTAATTCGGCTGCTGATTGTTACCTGTTATAACTTTTATGAGATCAACTCATAAGTTTGCAGTCCTATTTGCTGGTTTTGGGTACCCCAGTGACCTGTAAGTTTTATTTCAGGAAGACACAGGTCTCCTGTAGGTGGCACCTACATACCAGATGTAGAAGCCTTGGCTGCCTTACATCACCTACACAGGACCAGGTATTTGTGATTAGGTAACTAGATCAAGCCCCTGTTCACTGTAATAGGTTCTTAGATCCCTAATGGATCTCTAAACGACTTCGGGTAGAAAAGTACGTGTAGTCATCTTAATTTGAAGTTAAATGGGGGAGTTATCACTCACACATAAAGCTACAGCACTGTTATCCTAAAAGTTGCCCAACTTCAATGTATAACTAAGCATCCTGCAATTCAAAAATGTATTATTTAGGAGAATACATCTAAAATAATAGATTTTTAAAAGAGCATATGAAACAACTTTTATGGTAGGTAAACTCAGTATTTCCTATTTGTTCTCTTTGGAAGGCCTAATGACACTGTAATAATAGGTAATGGAATAAATCTATTTCATGAGAAATTGGTGTAGTTTTGTTTCTTTGTTTTGTGTTCAGTTTTTTTTGTTGTTGTTGTTTTAGGGTTTTTGTTTTTGTGGTGTTTTTTGTTTTTTTTGGGGGGGTGGTGTTTGTTTGGGCTTTTTTTGGTTTTTTTTGGTTTTTTTTTCAACTGCCCAGAAGTTTATACCCTTAAAATACACTACTAAAAGAAGTTGTAAATACTAATTGTGGAAAAGAAATATTTTCTTATTGCTCATTTCTGTGGTTAACATCGGCAATCAACAGCAGATTATTTCTATGCCATGCAAGGATTTTTTCTATATTTCTTACTTGGTTTAGTTGTAGATACTTCTACATTAATTTCATTTTGATCTTCAAATCCCATTAGTACTTGCCTACAATTTGTCATTATTAATACATATCTGCAAAAGCATGTATCTCTGATACTTGCAAATATGTCAGGCAAAGAGAATTTAACAGACATTCTTAAAACACTCGGCTAAGTTTATGTCTATGGTTGTAGTAGTCACCTGTGTTGCCACTGAAGTCAGTCATGGCTTAACCAGTAATGCCAGGGGAGTCTTCAGAGCAATTCAGCTCAAAGAAGGCAGACTTGTAGGTACTAGTTTAGTTGCCTGCAGAAAAGCATTCAGTGCATTTGAGATGCATCAGTGTCCAAAACATTGTAAAGGTGCTGTGTAAGTCCCATGGAAGGCCAGTGCCTCACACTCACACAAGACACCCTTATGTATCTCAAATGTGATCAAATGTCTGTGTCCAGGCAATGAAACTGAGCTCCTGCTGGCTGGTCAGCTGAAACAAGCTTTCATCAATTGTCTTAACTAGACTTAGTTCTGATAGGACCTTAGTTACCTAGCTGAATTTATTTTAGATGAATGCGGCCTTATTTTCAACATATATGTATAACTACACACAGATATCTCTGTGAAGTTCATGGAGAAATTCCTTTTCTGGTGTTATAGAAAGTATAAAATAGTTACACATTACATTTTTTTCCTCTCTGGTATTTGATAACATGGATGGGTAATAGTTGCAGTTGTTTAACATAAATTTTTATCTATCACTGCTGGCCCTTTAGAGTGAAGTATTATATTGACAAAGCATGAATTCGGAAAATATTTTGATTTGGTTTTTATGTTTGTAAAGAATATGCAGATAATTCAGTATATTAGTTGTGTGAACCTGTGTACATTTAAACTGGAAGATATTTTTTTGACTATTCCCTTAATTACTGTAGTACAAAAATATACTCATTAGTTTTTATTCATTTTCTGATACAATAGTTAACAAAAGCCATATTCTTCACTCAAACATTTTGTCAGCTTGGCTTCAACATCTGCTTGCTATAAAACATTGCTTCATACTGAGTCTGTAATCAAATTCAAAGCAGTAACAAACAGGCTCTCTTTGAAGGAAATTTCTGCTGGAGCTTTCCTGTTTTCTTACAATATTAATTCTGGGAAAGAATGTGGGGAAAAAAGCATGGCTTGAAACCCAGATGCTACCCATTGTTACGTCAAGTCCGTTTTTTGCAATTTTAAGTTAATTATTACCAGATTATATTTTATTTGCATTTGTTTTATGTTATTTTATTACTGGAATTATTCTTCAATTTTTCAAGGTATTTTTGATGTCATACATATTTTGTATCATACATATTTTGAGTAAGGACATAAAGATTTGATCATATCTGGTACTGCTGGATACTGCTTTGAAATAATTTTCAGACCATTAGTTCTACTAACAATTAGAAATGGCAGTTTATTACTATTTTATATGCTTCTTCAACCAGTAGTTGCTGCTCTGGTTCAAAAGACAATTGTCTCTCATTTCTTTTTGCAAACTGTTTTGAGAGCTGTCTGTCCACAGCATGAGGGAATACGAGATTGACACCACTTCTTACTGTGCTTGAAACTGTTCTTAAGAGATGTTTGTTGACGAAGCCTTGATCATGTGTATTGCTTTTGCATTTTACTTATATTGAAAATAATAATTTGCTATTTGAAATATTTTATGCTTTTTTTTTTTTTAAATATTGTATTTAACAGTCCCTTTTATTTCAAAGGGAGAAGTCGGACAGCCTGGATCTCCAGGCCTAGAAGGACATCGGGGGGAGCCCGTAAGTGATTAAATTGCTGTCATGTCCTGATATACTACTGATTGGTTTGGTTTGGGTATTTTTTTTAGTTAATGGATGTTATACTTCATGTTTCATCCATGTTGATTTGAATTGTTTGATATGTCCATTTTTGTAAAAGTGCTTTTTTATTTTCTGGAGCTCATCTTTAAATTTGGATTTAGTAAAAGAAAGAAACAAGCTTTAAAGTCAAAAATGCCTTAAAAGATACTTAACTATATTGCTATTATGTACCTCCTGTGGTTTAAGCCCAGCTGGTAACTCAGAACCGTGCAGCCACTCCCTCCCTCCCTCTCTTCTTTCCCCCTGCTCCCAGAGGGATGGGAAGGAGAATCAAAAGAAGTTGTGTATATGTTATAAGATTTTCTCATTATTGACTTCTTTCCTATTGACAGGATGGTATGGTTAGATATTGACAGTTACTTACACAAGGAAAGATTCTGGGTGTTTGCAGCTTTCATTTCTGCAACACTGTATATGTCCTTTCATATAATTGTTGATTGCATTTTTAAAGTTTACTTTTTTCCCTGTCTACATTCCCCTCTCCATTGTACAGTTTTATTGGCCTTTTACTTCTTGGCATCTTGTTACACTGTTCATGCTATCTGTATCTCTGTTCTTGCTTAGCTGGGAAACATGCTGATGCATTTTAAGTTTTGCTTGTTTCCAAAGACATTGTTGCCCTACTGGTGTTTGGGCAACTCCTCAGGGCAGCTCATTTTTCCTCCTCTTTATATGTGATAACTAGACTTTGTCCTCCTTACTTCCTTGTTTGGCTCTGTAAGGCCACCAGACTTTACTTGAAGCAGGAGAACCAAGCTATATGTAGAAATAGCTGGTGAGTCCAAATATCTGTAGAAATAGCTGAAAGATTTGAGTGTTGAGGGAGAGCCAGCTGTCTTCAAACCATCAGTAATTCTGTAGGTCAAGAGCAGTAAATGAAGCTCAGTTGGTAGAACACTGCCTTGCAGATGAATTATATTCTGAATTACATTTTAATTTGGAAGATGAGATACAGCTTTATACATTCAGATTTTTTTGTGGTATTGAACATAAAGAGAGGCAGTATGTGTTATATGGTACTGAAATCCAGTAGAGAGTTGTGATAACTGAGAGATGGAAATAACACTTCCAGCTGAAAAATTCCCAAGCTCTTTAATTTAATTTTTTGTGTGTATTCCCCAAAATCTCATAAAACACTCTGAGTAGACTGCAAAACACTGGGCAATCATTCCCAAGAGACTTTCTTTCCACTTGGCTGGCTTAAGTGAAGAACACACATAATTGGTCAGTTGGCTTTATTTTTCTTCTTTTGCTGCCACAAATAACTGTGAGATGTATTAACCTTTTACAGTCTATGGTATCTTCAGATGTAAGAAAAACTGAAAGTGAATCTTCATTAAACCCCATGAAATAAAAGTCAATAGGATTTTGTATATAGTTAGGTAGTACACCATAAGAAATGTGTTGGGATAATAACAAGACTTCTGTTATTGTCTCTAGCCTTGTTTTGTCTGTTTTCATTTTTAGAAAAAATGTTATCTAGTCATGGTGATTTTTACTTTTGTTTTTTTTTTTTTTAATAATCTAGAAAACAAGAAGAAGTAATTCCTGATGTAGGGAATGCTAAGTATTTGATACTTTAAAAGCTGTCTTTTCGATCTAGAAGCTTTGGTGAAGGCTGAACTATAACTACTAAAGAAATATATTTTTCTTTAAAATTAATATAAATGCTTCACGATATGACATTTGTAACAGCAGTGTAAACTCATCACTTAAATCCCATACTTTTGCTTTAGAGCCAAATTAAGTGGCAGACTTAAGGCATTAAAATCACTAAGAAGTCTTTTAAAATAACCATAAAATAATATAAAGGAAAACTTTCAATATATAATACAACAACAAAAGATTTACACAATCCTAACATGGCAAGCCATATTGCGCTATATGATTCATTTGTAATCAGTGGAATTTCTTTTGAAGAGGAGGAAGTCTACACATGCTGATCAGAAAATTGCCTTAAGGTAACCAGTAGGAAATGTAAGACACCTAGTTATACCTGCTCATCTGCCTGTATTGCTGGTGTAGCACCAGACTGTATGTGCAAACATGGTGCTCCCATCTATTTAGAGCCTGGAGGAGGAGCAAAGGGCATTTCTGTGCAGCAGTTGTGTTAAAGTGTGTGCTTGTGGTTGTGTATAATCAAAGCTATCCTCAGCCATGGGATACGTGGGTACCCTGTTCAAGTGGAGGGTAGTTCACTTTCATCCGATGGAAAGTGAGCTGGATGTGGGGGCTCTGAGGGATCTCTTGTGCAGTTTATTGCTTTTGTTGTTTCTGTTGTTCCTCCAATGTGTATTTGATGTATAATGAGTAAGGGCATCCTCTCTGCTCCTCTTCTGTGCAGTTCAGTGTGATTTTCTCTGGTGCCATACCCTAGTAGTCAGGGCACTGATTTGGGAAAGAAGGGCTAAACTCTGCTGAGCCCTACCTGTGATAGCCAAATAGGTTGCCTAAGCCCAAGAAAGGCCTTGAACTGTATGACTCCATATAGTTAACCAGCCAGATGCAGCTGTGTCCCTAGGACGGCTCAGCAGGTTTCATGGATACCCCACCTATACAAACATATGTGCAAACAGTTTTTATTTCTTCCATTCAGCCACATTAGTGTTAATAAATTAGACTATGTCTAACTTGGTCTTTATAAAACTAGCCATCTTACAATTGCTCTTGTGTTAGCAAATAGAAAGAGTGTGCTTGCGAAATGAATGCATCTTGAGACAACATCTAAGAGGCAACTGCCTAGGATGGAGAGTGCAGCTGAACTGAACTCCCATTGCCTTTGGCCTCTGAGAGCTGTGGTTATTTTCTGGACAACATACTTGCTGGTATATTATTACTCTTATTAATCCCCAGATTTATGAACAGGAAAAAGTAGGTTGTAAAGCTTAAGTAAATAATTCCAAGTGATGTGGTTATTTTCCCTCAATAGTGCTATTTGGAACTTAAGTTAGCCAGACCATCCCAATCCTACCCACTGTGTGTAAGAATAATGTTTGACAGCATGGGCAGAATAATTTAGATAGTATTTAATAGAACTAGTAATCAAGCTCATTTTAGTGATGGCAAAAATAGGCAGTGCTGTTACTTGAGTAGTTTAATGGCTAGTCATCTATCTTACTGATGACAGGCTGCTTTAATAAATACTTTTTTTTGAGGGGACAACTATCTAAATGATAGAACCAGTCAAGATTTATTTAGCTTAATTTTTGACTGGCTGTCTTTTTTAACGTAGTTAGCATTTTGTCAGAGGTTGATTTCAGTGGAAGCTGTGTTTGACTTCTTGTGTTTACAATCATACAGATGGGAACTTTGCAGTCGGTGCTTGTGGGTGAAGCTGGCAGGACATTAATAGCACTCTTCTAGGCCTAGCATATGCTGTTTTGCCACAAGTAATATATCTGAACATTTGCAACTGCTCGTGTTCTCTCTCCAGGAATCATATTTTTCAGAAACACAGCTGTAAACACTTCATGTGGTAGAGTTTGCCCTTAGTATTTAGGTCACATCACAAGACCTCATGTGGCCTTGTTTCTGCCAGTGATAGCAGCATAGCATGGCTTCCGGCTTCTGACCTGACTCCTGCTGTTATACCTGTACTCCTGGTTTGTCTGTTGATATTATATAACCGCATCCGGAATGCCAGGTCTAGATCAATGCGTTCTGTAAAATATGTGTGTTTTATGCTAGGGTAATATGGCAGAATTATTTTTGAAATGTGTTCAAGGTACACTAAGGGTATAGAAATCTCAGCAGAAGTTGCTGTATTTTTCTTCATAAAGCAGAAATCTTTAGAATAGAACATAAAAGTGGTATAGCCAGAAACCCTCTATGTTTGGAAAGCAAACCTAAACCTAATGTAATTCTACCATATCTATGGCCATTCTGAGATTAATAGAAACAGAAACCAAGGAAAGAAAATTCTTGACTTAGTTATATGGTAATATACATAACAAAAGTTTTTGTTTGTTTGGTATTTTTTCCCTGTGAGCCATGTAATATTCCCCCCTCTCCATTATTGTACAGTTTCCCAGAGCTCTTCTGTACAAAAAAAATTGGCTTTAGTGGAACCCTTAGAGTGCAACATGTTGAGGCAAGATGGCTTGTTAAATAGTCTGGAGTTCCCTGTTTCCTCTCTTGTCTTTCTTTGTATAGACAGACAATGAAAAAAACAGACACAAAGCACAGAGTTACTAGCAACTCTGTTATCTGTATAATGACAATGTTCCTTAGAGATGTTCTCAGAACAAATGCCTGGCAGCCAGTCATAATAATAATATAGGAAATAATTATTAAAATGAAAGTGTGGCTAATTCTAATGAACTTTCTTCTTCTTCACTACAGCTTTACACATATCGCTGTCATTTCATAAACTGATATGTAAATGAGAAAATATTTTGAGAATGAAAGAAATTTTGAAAAATTCTACTTTGCCTCTATTTACCTGCTGCAAAACCATTTCTTTCACATTAGTTACCTCCTTTCATGCCTCTAGGCACGTGTATATTCTCATGAAAATCACCAAGGAGAGAAATAACACCACAATCACTCATATTTGAGTGAAAAATGTGAAATGAATGAATGGTGTGGAAAGAGTAACATCTTTGATAAGATTATCTAGTACAGTTAGATGAGATGTGCAAATTTTAAGGTGTTCAAGTACCCCTTAGAGTCTACAGCAGAATGGTAAAGTAATTTTAACATGATTTCTGTATATTTAACTTGGTTAAGTAGGCCATATGAGTGGAAAAGTAGTCAGCTGCCTGTGGAATAGGATGGGGCTGTGAATAATGGAAAACTTCATAACTGTTTTGAACAATTCATGAAAGGAAAGTCACAGTCAAAATCTTTGCAATAGACAGTGGAGTGTCAGAGCTATGCTAGCCTGTTTAGGAGGAAAGCTGTTATTCAGCTTCAAAAAAATTCATGCTTTTCCACTAGTCTGAGATGCCTCAGTAGTAGCAGCTGAACTGTGAACTCTGATGGCCTGCTTTTCAAAGGTGTCAGCGTTACAATCATAAGAGAAGTAAGAAATAGTATTTGCTTTGCAAGTAATGTCTTGTGGTTCTCAAAAGAATACCTTATTTCTTTGTTGAAAAGTCAGACTTTGACCTTTAAATACATTTATGTATAAAGTAAAATGGTTATTCAGATGAGGTGTTTTTCCCTACCTAAACACATGATGCAGTAAGACTGGTAGGCATATGCCATACCTCATTATTTCTTTACGAATAGATTAGCTTAGTTGAATTAGTTTTTTAATGATTGTTTCTCTATTTCTTCTTCTAATTATTGAGTTGTTGGAATAGACAGGGCAGAGTCTTGTTGATGACTTTCTAATCGCTAGAGCTACTATAACAGATGTCAGATGTTAGTCTTGTTCCCACTTGAGGAAGGGGGAGATGACAGTTTTGACAGCACAATGCTTTCAATAGTTGTTACACAGTACTTTCTTTAAGCTCAACCACATTTTTTTAGACTGAATTCAGGTTTTCCTGTGAATTATAACTTTTAGATCCACTTCAGGTGCGTGCCTTTTTAACAGACTTTGCTTACAACCTAGGTTATCTTCTTTGTTCTGACTGACAAGTTATTTTAGCTAAATTCATTCCATACTACATTTTCAGCAGTTAATTGCTATTAAGAAGAAAAATATGAGAATGGTGCTGTAAAAGAACAAGTAATTACAACTTCTGAAACGTCAGGCAGACTAGTCTGAACTACTTGGTTATTCCCAGTTGACAAAAATGATATAAGACATGACAGCATAGTTGTTGATCCAAAGTGTATTGAAGTCAATGGAAAGATTCCCATAGAGTTCAGTCTGGACTGGGGCCACAATAAATGCTGTAATAAACTTGGACCCACTGACCTAATGCAACTTGGAAAATGCTTGCTTTTCTAAGTTGTAAAACTAACAGTTCTCTCCCATCTAGTTCTTATTTTCTGCCTGTTCCTCATGATTTCTGATTTTTAAATTTTTGTCTTCACACACTATGCAATTAAATTAATTATATTAATTTTCTACAATTGTGTATCTTTGTGTCTTGTATCTTTGTCTTCTATATATAATTGTGTACATCTTTATTTTGTCTACAGAGACTTGGGAAACTTATTTTTGCATTTTTTTCAGTTAGTGCTAATTCAAATCTGTTAACTTTGGAAAATCAAGTGGAGAAAGGGTGGCATACCTTGCTGCCATTTCTTTAAGACTATTTTATAGATGCCGTGTTAACAGAGGCAATTTCTTAAAAAATGTAAGGAAGAACTGAAGGAGCTGTAGTTGTAAGCCGATTATGAATGAATGGCATGTGCCATAGAATCATAGAATCGTAAACAGTACTCAGTCTCGTTTATGCTTTCATGCTGTAGTGACCTTTTTATATGGCTATGCTGGCAGTTCTCTTACTAAATCATGTGCTGATAAAAGTTACATACCAGCATTCCTCCTCCATTATAGCTTGTGTGAAAACATAGTGATAGAAATACCTCTGACCAATATGTTGTACAACTTAAAACCTCCCTGCTGACTACCTGAGCTCTATTACAATAAACAGATGCTTGTTGTTTGTAAAAATGTGTCTCAATAGGTTTTTAATCTTGTATGAATTAAAAAATACATTAAATCAGTGTGATTGTGAAAGAATTCTCCTGCCACAAACATTTGATGGTGCAGCTTTGTAAAAAGAGTGCAGTAACTAAGCACAAAATTAGTGGCAGTGCTTATTTAGTCAGATTCCAGTAGTGATTCCAATGAACTAGTCCTGTTTCTACGCAAAACCACAAACTTCTGAAGAGTGTAATTTCTTCTGTGCATTCAAATAATTGGGACTTCTATTGGAAATTTTAATGAAGAGACTTTAAACTTGATATTATACTTATTAGTTATATGTACTAGAAAGTGAGCTTTCATTCCCAGAATAAGTGCTTTGGCATAAGTTTATACTGTCTGTAGATTAAGAGCAGTAACACACATTGTTCCACCTCTGGTTTTTCCCGTTGAGGAAATTATTATATTCACTTCAGACTGCAGCTTCAGCCTTCAGCTGTCATGCCCTCAGCTTGCCTAAGATGGAGTCTACACAACCAGCACGAAACCGAGTGAATTAAGTTGACAGTATGGATGTATACAGTACACATCTGATAACCCCTCTTGTGCTAATGTTATGCAAAAATGCATAAAAATATTTGCTCATTTAAATGCTGTTGCATTTGGGAGACTGGAGACCTTTGCATCAGTTGCAGAGAGCACAATATGCATATGCTTACAAATATCACTACCTTTTTTCTAGCAAAACCTGAGATTTCCTTACTATTAATATGGCAGTGGATCTTTCTGTAGAGATGTTTTATTAGTATTTTAACATTATAGCTACACAATTTGATTTTTAATGTATTTTTAAGTGGGAAAAAAATCAGTTTACTATAACTCATTATCATGAAAATGCATTTCCGATGAGTTGTTTTGTATTATTTTGAGCAAATGATGTACAGATACATTTCAAGTGTGTTAGCTAATATGCTACTGCTTGGACAGAAAAAAAAATATTCTAAAAAATTACCGGACTTTCTGAGGTGGACATTTTTGAGGAGCTGAGTGGACAAATCCACACAAATGTGTTCTTTATCAGGAATTTCTTTACTCCCAAGGAGCTTGATCTTGAAAGTTACATAGTAAAGCTGGTATGAAGTAGGTATGCCTTAAGTGATTAACATTCACTTCCTTTAACATGTGATATTTGAAAAAAGGACTCATTTGCGTTCTTGTGGATCCACCTGATGTCAGTAATAATACCTGAAGGCATTCCTGAACTCATGTGCTAATTTCATACATCCAGAAAAGGCTTTTCTGAAGTAGGAGATTCTTGAGGAGAATGTTCTTACTGATACATGTTGTGTTGGGCTGACATCTGCCATTTTAGTGCCAGGAAAGTTGGTGTTCATACTTTTCGTAAACAATATTTCACATGTGCTGATAAATCTTGAAACACCGACATCTCTCCATTATTCTTGCCTTACAGTTTTCTTCTTAACTCCCACAGTTTTCAAGGAACACTTCAAGACACTGTCAAATCCTTCAGTAATATAAATAACACATTGGATATAAGATTTAATAAAATGGATTTTGAATATTCCTCAGCAGAAACATTATGTATAGGATCACTATGCATAGTGAAATACTTGTGAATTTAAATTAAGTTCTGGAAGCCAAAGTACCCACCCAATAGTACTGCCAACTATTGGGTGGTGGTATCATCACTTGGCCTGATTTAGTCATATATGCATCACTTTTTAACTGAAGTACGATATGACAGAGTATTTGAAATCATTGGAGTAACATCTTTGTAGTCTTTTGGGAAGAGAGACCAAAAAATTGAAAAAAAGTTCTTTTGTAAAAAAGAAAATATCTGACAACCAGTGGAGTAAGCTTCAAATCTGTGGCTTGTAGCAGAGGAGTTACAAGTAAGTAATATGCAAGATATTTTTATCTCTTTGTGTGTAAATATTTTTTCAGCAATGCCAGCTTTATTAGTTGTGTATTTGTCTATGGTAGTATCTCCTTTCACACATATTAGAGGTTGGATATAAAATATATATAAAATATAAATAAAATAGTTTCTACTATCTCTACTGATAGAATTAAAATTATTTTTATTAATTATAAGTAACCAGACAGTAGATTTTATGCAAAAATACAATGCATAGAATATATTGATTTAGTTTACAAGATTATAGGAATGTAATTTTTGTATTGCTTTCATCTGTAATTCACAGCAATTGTGTTCAAGGTTATTGCTCAGCAGCTGTGTTCAATCACACAAAAAGTGTCATTTATGTTAGAGTGTGTTAGACAAAAAAAAGAATGAATATGTAATTAATATGTGCCTGTCCTAAGGGGCAAGTCGCTAAACACTGTGCTTACTGTGGTCTTTCATTATGTCAGGTCTCGGAAGCAAGCTGTGGAAAATCAAGATAGATTTTTTTGGTGTTGTTTTAGCATATGATGCAAAATGGAAATGTTTTCAATCTGTAAATATTTGTCAGACAATAAAGTTTCAGATCTAAAATTATCATTTATGGTAAATAAAAGCAGAGTGTGCGTAGGGTTTCTCTCCCCTCATTTATGGTGTACAAGTACAAAAGTTAGACTAAGCTTTTTGAAACCATACGTTGGTAATTGCACGTAGTCATGGGCTATGCTATAGGAGCTAATGCTTCACAGTGTGATTTCTGTTTAGGTACACACATTATCGATTGTCACGGATTTGTATCTTTGCATTTTAACATAACAGTAATATGAAGTGTTTGATTTGTATCTTAGTAGTATGGCTCAAAGCCAAATTCCTAGGTGCATTTAATTGTTGCTCCATAGAATCATAGAATCACAGAATAGTTAGGGTTGGAAAGGACCTTAAGATCATCAAATTCCAACCCCCCTGCCATGGGCAAGGACACCTCACACTAAACCATGCCACCCAAGGCTTTGTCCAACCTGGCCTTGAACACTGCCAGGGATGGAAGATGCAGGAAAGAACTTCTTCCTTATATCCAATCTGAACTTCCCCTGTTTAAGTTTTAGCCCGTTACCCCTTGTCCTGTCACTACAGTCCCTAATGAAGAGTCCATCCCCAGTATCCCTATAGCCCCCCTTCAGATTCTGGAAGGCTGCTCTGAAGTCTCCATGCAGCCTTCTCTTCTTCAGGCTGAACAGCCCCAACTTCCTCAGCCTGTCTTCATACAGGAGGTGCTCCAGTCCCCTCATCATCCTCGTGGCCCTCCTCTAGAGCACAGGTACATGGTATTTCAGGTTCTTAGAGAAAGCGCCCTCTTTTTGGTATGAATTGTGTCTCTATTAGTGTTCATGCTTAATAATAAAAAGAAGAGACATCGGAATGCCTTTAACACATCATCTAAATGTTTTTCTCTTCCTTTTCTAATACACTATAAAGTGTAGGATTTTGATTTACAGTTTAGGTAAATATCCACTGGAGTTTCCAGTGGCAATGGAGACCAAACAGAAACTTTGCTCAGCTGATTGATATACTTAGAAACCAAACATAGGCAGTAGGCTATGACACTCAGTTAAAATGTAGCAACCATAAATATTTATTGGTTTAGTTTATTTCATTTCCATTGCTGTTCTATTCTGTGCTTCTCAACACAGTTTTGGTGAGTTACTTAATTACTAATCAAAAGAGGATTACCAAAAGGATGTTTGACTTTCCTTCTTCTGATACAATTTCAAGAGGGTAGTAATAGGGTAGGCAGTTTTCTTGCTTTTCATGATTCTTCTTCAACATATGGAACAGCCCAGGGAAAAAAAATTGCTGTACCTGTGTAACATATGGTTATTCCCTGATATGAAACTTACACCTGGATAGGAGTATTCATCCCATCATGAAGTACTTGTCTCAAATAGAAGAGGTCATTTCCTTGTGAAGTTGCCTGTTTCTTTTAACTGGCTTACACAGTTTAGATATTCAGATCAGTTAAAGATAGTTGAATCTGAACCCTTCCAGAAAACGAGGAAGAGAAAAACAAGCGAACAACTTGAAGCAGGGCTTCTATGTTGTTTTTGTGTTCAGGTGCTAGCTGGGCTTTCAAAGTAACTAGCTTCTTGTCATGCTTCTTCCATGTGCTTGACAATCAATAGCATTGCATTATTCTTGTGCAATATGCTCAATTAGGGTTATGCCAATTATTCAAGATAGGCTGTCACATACTATGTAGTGTAAAAATGGGAAAAGTGAAGATAAGTAAGGGAGATCTGCAGTATTTGAGCCTTAGAAATCCTGCAGTATATGAGCCTTAGAAATCCTTTCATCAGAGAAAACACATTAGCATTGCTTATACTCAATATTCTTGCTGTAAAGATGATAGATAGTTTTGTAACTGAGATCAGCTGGTTCACCTTTGTTCAGGAAGCAATGAGACAGTTCCTGTCCATAAAGATCTTTAAGACTGAAATTGAGAAGTTGATACTGAAGTCTCAGGCACTCGAGTAGATACAGTGCTAGCAAATTTGGGAAATTTGGTGCAGTTAATGTTTTCATTTTAGTAATCTTTATGTATTTAAAATACAGTGAATCAATTTTTTGTCTGAATGCAAGCTGGCTTCCCATCTAAAAGGAAACAAAAACCAGTCTTTAGTCAGAGTGAGTTTAAATCTGTTTGCAAGGTTTAATTGATGTTCCTCCTAAATTAAAATGTCACGATGATGTAAGACCTCTCCCCCTCTCCCCCTGCCATGAGAAAAATACATGTTTTTTCATTTGTAGCGCATGTTGCTATATCGGAAGTCTTCATGATTCTGTATGTTCTGACAAGCTTTTTTTTTTTTTTTTTTTTCCTTTTTTTTTTAAAGGTAGGTAATTAAAAAAAAAATGTGTATGTTTGTGTACAGCCATTGTTCTGAAAAGCTTACATATCACAAAAGAAATAGCACTCTGGGCTAATGAAGCACAAGGAATACAGTGCTTATGGGATCTTGTTCTTAGATTAAGCTTAAAAAAATTGACTTTAGGATTTTGACACAGTCATGTTGGACCATTATGGAATTACTGCAGGACCAGAAAAATTAATGTTATTAGATCCGCTAAGACCAAGAATAAAGAAATGGACTACAAAAATATTAATTAAAGAAACAACCTTTGACTTTTATTGTGCAAATTAATTTCTGCTTTAGTAATTAGTCTTAGTGATTCTTACGTGAGTCAAAAGTGTGATTCTCCTCTTTGTCCTCTGGAAGGGTTTGATCGCAGTCTCTGCACAACTTTCTCATCCATTTTTTAAATAGATAAGAACTACCAAGCAGACTTGGACTAAGAGAATGGTCACAGAACTTCTTCTCTGACAAAGATAGGAGTATGTAGAAAATATTTTGGATTTTTTTCATCTGTTATTTACTGACAGATTCTGTCAGAGCTTCTGGGATTTCCTTAGACAAAAATGCATGCTGGACATCGTACTTAATAGGCAGCAGTGGAACAATTTTCTAGCAATTTTACAGTCCTTTCTGGAACACATTTTTACCATTTTCATTTGCTACAATCTGTGACAAATTTCACAGTATACACCATATGGAAAAAAATGCATGTTTTTGCTAAACATGCTCACTGCTGATATAACTGAGTGGCTTCTTACTACAGGAAATGGGGATGGCTGAAAACCGTGTTCTTCCACATCTGTGTGACCTGTGTGAATAGAACTTTGACTCTTGCAGCGTCAGACAGCCCTGTGTGTTGTGTGCAAGTTGCAGGGCAGCAGCCAGTGCCTTTCGAGGAGGCCCTGCCATCCTCAGCCTGCCCTCTCTTCTGTGTTGAAGGTGCTGGAATTGTGTGACCCATCATGAGCTTTTCTTCATAATTTAAGTAGCAGAAAACTTATAAAACATTTTGAAGGCATGTAACTGCTTGAGTATCGGTGTTTATGTGTGAGTGTTAAATATGGGTCAGTTTGTCAGCTGTTAGAAATCAGCACAAACTTTTTAGACAGATTGGATCTTGGTTTCCAGTGTCTGTAAGGCTAGTGCCTGGTATGGCAGGCAGAGGCAGGGCACTGTGGTGTCACTTCCAGGACTAGGGTCTCCAGTTTTGTCTGGATCCACAAAGACTTAACAAGTCTGAGACTCATATTATTTTGCAGGGTATTTGCAAGAAACAGCGACACCAGTTTCAGCTTGTGACAGGATATACACACTCTTCATTTTCTATTAGTATTTCCAGCTTTCAAATTGCAGTTTTCCCAAGGTCTGTGTTGTTGGCAATGCAACAGAGGTCACTGTGTTCCACATTTAACATGTGTGAGTTTTATTTTTAATAACAGATTTGCCAGAAAATGTGTTTGCGAACTCTGGTCTTATAACTGTAAAGATCTTGGTAATGCTTTTTCCTTTTCTGCATTTAATTTAAAGCTCCTATGCTAGTCTGGTGAATGCTTGTTATGTCTGTGGGAATGCTTCTTTGTGTTTAGCTCATTATTTCTTTGTTATCAATTCCAACTAGTAGCAGATGCAGCTTCATTGAATTTCTTTTACATATATTTTGCTACTTTCTCCCATAAAACGTTTTATGCATTATCAAAATCAGGATTGTTTCTTTCATTCTGTTAGGATTACCAAGTGTTTGCTGTAATCTTTTAAGAAGTATCTTGACTGTTGTACTTTCATCCAAATTATGGCTTGACTTGTACTTTCATACATACCTCCAGTAAATCTCTCATGTATCATCAAGTATGCTTTTTCAAGTAAGAATCAGTAATACATAAACAGTCATATTTTTCAGGCATTTAAAGGGATCATTGGAGCATCTAGATATCTTCTGAGTCTTGTTCTGTTGCTGTTGGTCATGTAATGTGCTGTAGTGTCTTCCGAGAATCAAAATTGCAGATTATTCAGAGTGGAAGGAGCTATTTGATTGAAACATAATTCAAAGAACTTGTATACACTAGAAAAAAAAAACGTTTTTATCAGTAGTCTTGACTTTTATCTGTTTTAAACGTGATCCTTCAGCTGACCCTGATTAACAGCTGTACTGTTTAAGGAAAGAGTAGGATCAAAATTAGCACCTGTGGACTTTTTAAAACTAAAACTCTGATTGCAGTTTCTCAGTGCATTATTTAGAAGTCTTTTGTAAGGGCTGGGTCACTGTCTGAATTATGAATGATCATTAGGGAAACAGTTTGAAGTTTTGTTGTGTGCATGGACAACAGCTTAGAATGTGAGCATCTTTTAACAAAAGCTCTAAATGTTAAACAATGGATCCACTTTTTTAAAAATAATATAACTTAAATGAGATAATCCTCAAAATGACCTCACTGACCATACTGTTTTAGGCATAAAATAAATAAAAATATTTACCAATATTCAGCAATAATAGTAGAGAATATTGTAGATTTTTTCTCCCAGATAATGACCTCTGAAATAAAGGGTCTGTGCTTACCTTGCATTTTATTGCTGTTGCATTGTTTTAAGAGGGTGTCACTGTTTAAACAGGAAGTATTGTTTTACTATAAATTTTTAAATCATGATAATTTTTAATAAAGAAAACCTATATAATTTCAGGTATTTTTATCTTAATGTTGAAATAATGGATAGCTTGAAAAACTGTTCCATAGTGATTTGTCCTAGACAGTATTTATCAAATTTTTGATGTTACAAAAAAAGTCCAGATGTACTGTTTTCAGTGAGGAGTTTAAAGCAGTATGTTGAAAGAGTACAGTTTTGTATGCCTTCTCCAAGAAAGTAAAGCATTAGTAAGATAATTATGCTTATGTTCACTCCATGTTTTGGGGGAATTGATTGCAAAACAGTTTGTTCATAGCAAGGAAGCTTTTGGAGATACTCTATAATTTTGCATCTTCCAGAGATAGAATTTTTATGATAATGAGTATGTTATCTTTAGTCTAGAAACTCGTATTTCCTATGTAGGGCTATCAGCCAGTACTGAAGAATGAAGTGCTACCAGGCACCATTCCAGAGAAGGGTAATATTATAGACAGCAGAACTAATAGAATAGGGTAATAAGTATTCTTTTTAGGAGTAAAATAATTTTTGTTTTGTTTCTGGAAATAGTTTTTATGCATGGTTTCTTCTGCTATTTGAGGCATAAAGTTAAGCATGAGGGAGATACAAATAATCCATAATACTAGAAAAAGTGGAAAAAGTATTTTGAGGAAAGTAGCTTATGTCTTAAGTAAAAATGCTTATACCAAGTTGATCTGTATATAAGACCTCAGGCAATTTACCTAATGGATTTTTTGTGGGGCTGCATGGAAAAAAAACCCAGCTGTTTAATATTATCCAAAACAAAAATAGACATTTCACGATTAATGAAAGCTACAAGAAAAATTTTCCAGGGATTGTGAAACCATGTTCCTTTTACAGTTAAATCCATTGTATCTGCCAGGTATTATCAAAGAATGGAAGATTTATTTAAATTGCTAAAACTGGGATAAAATAGAATATTTATACAGAATTGTATAAATATATAAATGTTTAAGTGTCATTAGTGAAGCTCATTATCACAATAGAAACAAATTCATGGTTTTGGGTGTTCTGAAGTCCTAGCTGTGGGGCCTGCTGCTGAGGAAGACTCTGTCAGGGGACTTAATTGCCTACTCAGATGAGCTGCATTCTGCAGTGAAGCTGTGAGACCCATGGCTAAGCATTGCAGTTTCTTGTAAGTGAAGCATACCCATAGCTCCTTTAACCTTTAGATATCCTTGTTTACATTTATATGCCTTGTGATTCCTAGCCAATGTAAAGACTTTGTCAGAAGCTTTTGCTGTCTGAGCCTATAGAGACCTATTGCAGCAGGCATATACAAACAAGCAAAGAAAAGGAAAGGTGGGAGTGAAAGAGGTAATTTTTGCTTCAGAGAATAAGTTATCAAGTTGTGTGGGATTTGGTCACCTAGGCATTGCCACTGAGGGCCATTTGAGATGTATGAGGGAGACTGCAGCATCTGTTTCAGAGGGTAAGAATTTAGATCAGGTATCCCACAGCACCTTCAGTAAAACCAGAGGTGGTTTCAGTTACCTATGTAGCATTCAAGTGTCACTTTTAGGTCTTGAGGCTCCCCTGCAAAAGCCTTCCCAGGTCTATAACAAGTTTAGAAAGCTGATGGGCTTCTAGGTGCACACAGGATGGAAGATAGAAGATTAAACAGGCAAAAGAGACTGAATAAAGGGTAAAGACAGCAGTGTCTCAGTAAATGAAAAATCTTGGTTAACTGCCAGACTGATACATGATCACATTAGTTCTTAGGCACAAACTCAGCTGTGTGTGATAAAACTGCAGTTGAGAGTCTTTAGAATTGACACATTTTTTTAACCAACAAATTAGGCTCACTTGCTCATCTTGCTGGCTCTAAATTTCATCTGGTTACAGTACTTGCTGATTAAAGCTAAAATAATGAATAATGTTACATGCTTCTACAGGGTAAGGGAAGACTTTCCATTTAAGGGAAAA
This sequence comes from Pezoporus occidentalis, assembly GCF_034315485.1. Lineage (NCBI taxonomy): Eukaryota > Metazoa > Chordata > Aves > Psittaciformes > Psittacidae > Pezoporus > Pezoporus occidentalis. Next base: position 2,159,099 of record NW_026914829.1, read on the forward strand.
ATTGAAAGAAAGGAGGAAGACATTTGAATTAGATGAAGATAATTGGGAAAGATGCTGAAAAACCAAGGCAGTATTAAGGCTTGCAATAAAAAAGGGAAACAAATTAACTAATTTGGAAGTATAAGATGGCCCAACTCATATAAGGACAGAAATCTCTACAGTGCAGCAGATGCTTTGATTTTTAGCTGTTTTGTCTAGAAATGTAATGCTGTGTTTTATTGGTATTATAGCCAATATGCATATGTGATAAATACAAACAATTTAAAATAAGTTTTCTGGAAAGACAAAGGAAAGAAGATTTCAAATCACAAGCCCTTTTTCTTATTTCATATGGACAAAATGTTGCTTGATAGCTTTGCAAAGGACATCCCCATAGGCATTTTTTTTTTTCCATAGGCCAGTGAATCATGAATTATTCCACAGCATTGATTCTGTTACTCCCAGTGGGTGGCAGTTTTCCCATCTGTAGTAGTTCCAAACATTGTGTTTCCCTTAGTGGCAGAAAACTTGCATGATGAATCTGTTTCATATTAAGTTTTGATTAAACACAGGCATTTGTGATAATATTAGTTGCAATATACTCTTCACAAAATGGAGTAAAACTAGTTGTTTTGCCTCATGCTTTAAAGTAAGAATACATGTCTTGATAGAGTAAGGTTTCCTTGACAGTATACATAGTGTTATGTCACCTTATTAAATATAACTTCGTAATAAAAGTGCCTTATTACTTATGATAGAGAAAAAAACGCTCAGATTCTGAGGATTTGTACTACACGTGAAGACCCTGTTTAGGAACAAGACACATTTCCAAAGCTTGGTTTGGCTTTTGAACTACAAGCTAGGAAAGAAACTCAGGGTATCTAAACTACTTTTTAACCTTGTCTTCTGGGAAAGTACAAATGATTCCAGTTGTCGTAACCAAATTATCCATGTAAAAGGAAATAATAGATTGGGAATAGATAATAAGAAGGAAACCAAATTTAATTTTTTAGGCATGCTGGAGCTAATCCTACAGACATTAGTCTTTGTAATTACTGAACCATAGAAGCTATAGAGAAAAATAACTCTCATGGGAAAGAGTCATTCTTTATGACCAAATTAGCCACTTCATTCTCCTCCTTTTGTGCCAATTGACATGTGGAGAATAACTGAAAATCTCCACCCCATGTACTCTGGGGATCACTCACATAAACATAAGTGATAGATTCATTCTTAGCTCAGTGAATGTCACTGAGCTGTAAGAGAATTTTAAGTGTCTGGACCAGCTCCCAGTGAAATAAGAGCAGAAGTTCCATGTGCTTCAATAGTGCAGAGTCAGTCAGAAGGGCACAAAGGGGAAAAAAAGCCCACACAGGAAATACGATGTAGGTTTACAGTTGTTCTTTGAGCATTATCCTTTGCTACTGATAAAAAGGTGAAGTTAAATGTCTTTTCTCAGCAATTTCTTATAGCCAAGGAAGTTCAACACAGCTCAGCAGAACATTGTGTTTCTTCTTTTAGCTATGCTTATATAGTGGTAAATCATTCACTGCGTTGGATAAGTATGTGGAACTGTCTTGTCTGAGTCCTGCAAATGGCATAGAAATGTAACCATGGAAAACTTTGGTAGACCCTTTCAGTATGAGAAGGTTGCTGCTTAGTGGGAGTTTTTTGCAGGATATATGAAATTGTGTTTTGTATTACACGTACAGATATTTGCAATTTAGTTTTATGTTTTACAGCTCCAGAAATTCACTGTTAAATAATTATACTGAGAACTCAGGGACAGGTCTGGAAGTTCCTAAATGTAGTGATAAATATTCCCTATTTTCCATTTCTTTGTTTGTGCAAAAGGTCTAAGGTGTTTTTGGATGAATGTTTAGCAAGAAGTTATGATATACAATATGAGTAGAAGTCTCAGAATGAGGCATTGTTTTCCAAATCTTTTTATTATATTCTTTGATCTCTCAATGATAGGTACATTGGAATTTTTATGACGTGTAAGTGCTCAGGATGTCTTTGTTAGCTCATACGCCATTAACCAATGAACTGTTTCTGCTTGATGTGGTCATTATTAACTAGAAGCTGTGTGTAAACTGCAAAACAGTTAAGTATCTTTTCCAATCCAGCACTACACAGATGTAATCCATATGGAAGCTATCAGATTATTCCTGGTTGTTACAATCATGTTATTTTTTCTATTTCTCCACACAATGCATTTGTTCTGGTGGTGTCTTTTTCACCACCAGCGTATTCATTTCAATATTAGATTAAAATGTAAAGTCTGTAAGCCAAATTCTTGTGGTACAAATAAGAACAATGTCTAATAAATTTGAATAGTGCTACTTGAGAGAAAAAAAATAGATTAATTGAATGTAGACTGCAGTTTTAAATAAAAATGGAGTTTTGTTTTCAATCTGAATTATGTTCAAGTAAATGATCACTGTGAGAAAACTGTGAGATATACTGTGGAGCTAAATGAGCAGTGATGTGAAGACATGGCAGAATATTTATGTTCAAGTATTTATGGAGGTGGAAGCTAGCATACATCTTTTGTTGTTTTGTGAAAATCATGTATGTTATATAGGAAAATAGGATTTCTTTTACTTGTGGTTCTGTTGACCAGGACTTTTGCTCTGTCTTATGTGGGAAATCTCGTGGATAATGAAAAGTGTTTTCTTTCCCTGTGCCAGTCGAGGATTTCACTAAAGCATTGCAGCTTTGGTGGGCAACCAGGAACATGTGAGCCTGCCCAGCGGCAGATATGGACTGCTGGCATGACAGAACTGGGAAGTGACTGAACTGTTAGTGTTTCATGGTATCCCCAGATGAAATAGTTAGCACGTTGCTAGCTGAAGCTCTTTTCTCTTATGTGTTTTCTGAATTTTCTGTTTCCTGCCCGTATTTTAAACCTCAATCATATGACAGTGTTACACTTAATGAAGACATGAAGGGGTAGTGGTGTTAAATATTATTTTCTGGATAAACTATTCTATATATTGAAAAGGTTTTCTTTTGTCCCCTCAGGGAATTCCCGGAATCCCTGGAAATCAAGGAGCAAAAGGACAAAAGGTATTATTAATAGTTCAAAACACAGCTAAAACCTGCGCATACAAGTACCATTTCCAAAGTAAGGTTTTTTAGTCTGTGCTCAGAGAAGGGTTTTCCTAGTGGAGATTCAGGACATCAAATCAAGCTGCAAATGAATGGAGATGTGCTCCAAATTCTTTGTGGCAGGTTTGAAAATCTCTCATTAGGTTTTATTTCAACTGTTGCAGAAGGAATAAATAATTCAAAAGTAAGGAATGAATAATTTAAGAGTAAGTTTATAATACTTTGAAAAATAATCCTAAGTAAATAAATCTTCATAATTAAGGTGTATTAAAGAAACCCGTCAACTATACATATATTAATCACAGAATTCTCCTCCTTATGTGGAAACATTTAGGGTGAAATTGGACCACCAGGTCAACCAGGATCAAAAGGGTCACCAGGAGATACTGTAAGTATGTATGTATGTATATATGACATGTAAAATGGTGTTATGAACAAATTATTTTGATGCTGTCATTCTCTATTTTTCATATGCAAACAAGCAATGGCAAGTACAGTAGCAACCCATTATTTTCAGGTTGGCAAATATGATCAGACTAAATCTAATCTCTGAATTCCCCCCCAAGTGTTATATACCTACTTTTCTTTTAAAATTGATGATTTTCTGACTCCACATTTGATAAACAAGTTCAGCAAACACATTAGTCTGAATTTAGTCTCTTAATTAGCTAATTTGAATTAACTTTGAAAGTACTCAGTCTTACTTGAAAGGTAAGACTGACTTAAATGTAGTCACAGTGTGCAATAGATTTCTGAAGATGAATTTCAGGATACTTTAGTGATAGCGTGCTTTTGACAAAGACTGTGAGAATATCAGAGCCCACTGAATTTTCAAACAGCTTAAAGAGAGATTTTGATTTTAGAATGTAGGAAACAGAAAATAAACATTCTTTTTAGCCATTCCAGTTTACTGCATCTTTGTTACTGTCTGATTAGGGTGATTTCTGTGTCCTTTAGAAAGCACAGTAGTAAAATAATTGTTCTGGAGGTTGGTGCAAGCACCTGTAGACTTTGCAAAATCGAAATTTTAAAGGCAAAAGGGACAGCTGCATAAAACTAATTAGAGATCTTGCATTAATTAGTAGGAACGGCACAATTGTTTGAACATACGCTGCCTTAAAAATAATGATCTTTTTCAATATGGAAGTTCAACAATGCTTACATGGTTCCATTATTAAGCATCCTCACTGTTAACACTGTTAAACTTCTTTTCTGGGAAGATATTTCTATTGTTTTGTCAGATACCTGAGCCACATATAAGTCCCGAACATGCTGTCATTCTCTTTCACTTAAAAATATTGAATCAGTAGTGGCAAACTTGTTCTTGATGTACTTTTAAGGAATAGGGTTTTCAAAAAATGTTTCTTGTTTTCTTTAACTGTAAATGCAGTCTGCTCTCTGTTAGAGTTCTACACTTCTGGAGCTGAAGTCACAGTAAGAAAGTGGTCTTTTGGTTTCAGTTGTGCATTTGTCAGAATGATGCTGAGATGGATTCTACAAAGGACTCTTAAATCTTTAGTGTGCTGTGATTGTGCTGAGTACTGCTTAGTCATGTGTAATCCAAATGCATATGTGGATTATCACTTGAAGAAGCTGAGAAAGTTTAGTTAAAGTGCAAATAGACTTTTCAAAGTTGTACAGTCCACATATCTGATTTTTCCTATTTATTTTCTTGATTTTCACTTTGCTTTATTGTTTTTCATTTAAAAACATCCAGAACTAAAATATGGTTTGTGCTTTCTCCTCCATCTCTGAAGATAACCACAGACAAAGGAGAGACCCCTAAACTTGCTCTCTAAATAATGCTAGGTTTTACAAAGACCATATACAGGCATATGAATGTCTGTACATGTATTGAAGAGCTCTCTTCTTTTGCAGTGCTCACAGTTCCTTAATAAAATATAAGATCAATTAAAACCAGTGCAGCCCTGGTTGGAGAGAAAGATTTAAACCAGTTTGGAGTTTGCAAATTCTGGGCTACTCTCACTCTGGGTTACCTTGCATCCACACAGCAGCTGTTGATTTCCTGACTGCATCAGGCATGACCACTACATTATGGCTGTCAGAAGCCCTTTTGTATAAAGTTGAGGACATTGGTTAATTTTCCTTTCATGAACTTAAAGGACTTTTCAGCCACCTAAGGATCTTCTCTGGAAAGAACAAATTTCCTTGACAACCAGTAATTGCAGTTGTTTAAACCAAATTTGAACAAAACATTCCCTGAACTAGAAGTTCAAATTTCCATGCTTCTAAGTAACACTTGCACATTTAATCCCTCACCTGTGCCTCTAACCATTTTTATTTCCTATTGCTGGAAAATTTTTCTCCATTTCTTTCTGAGCAAAGTTGAAGAAAATGCCTGAGGCATCAGCTATAATAAAGCCTTGTGGGATTCCAAAGTGTGTGTATTTATTCAAGTAACTCCTCTAACATGTTTTCTTCAAATTCTATTTAGAGAAATATCATCTGGTTCTTGAAAATAATTTATTCATGCTTCCTGTCAGCTCATTTAATGTATCTTTTGTCACCTGATAAAATAAGTAGGAAATTGATGCATGGAATATTTGAACATATTTTATGACATTGGGGAATTTCAACCAGAAAAGATAGTAGGATTTTCCTTGTATTAGTCAGGCTGAATATGTTTGTTCCAGAAAAAACAGATGGAAAGCTTGTGGATGGTCTATTAATACCTTGGGAAAATTCTTGAGTAACAAGTTCTTCTTCAGTAATAATTGCCAACATCGATAATTTATTCATTTATCTGCCACATAAATAGTGTCAGTTCTGGAAAATGGGGGTGTACTGCTACATTTTATGTCCTTGAATTGTTATTTATTTTTATTCAGAACATGCTTTTCTCTTTTAATTTTACATGCTTTAGTGTTCAGATGAAGTTCTCAAGCTTTTTGTGTATTGCATCTGAGAGTTTTCTTCTTGCAGTGTATTGATTTCATGTAGTTGTCTTCCTGTAGTCTTAAAAATTAAATACGTTAAATATGGCCTCGTAATGAAAGTGCAGGAAAGGAAGCCAGGACAGCTGGGGTTTATTTCTCCCATTTCTGCAGCTGTATGCCCGATCCTTAATTATACTAAGTATATTTTTCTGATTTGCCATCTCCAGCCTATGTTTGCAGGTTAACGTGGATGTAGACACATCCGAGTAAAAAAATCAAAAATCAAAAAATCAAAAGCTATTCAGTCCACACAGTATTTCTACTTTATATAAGAGAAATGAATGAGGGACATTTGTGATGAACATTTATCACTTTTGTAATCCAAGGGCTGGTGTGTGCATAAACTGGAAGCGATCTAATGTGGATCTGTTAGAGGGTGGGCTCTCAGTGTATTACATAGCTTGAAACACAAAGCAACACTGACATGGCACTGAGAAAGGAGCCGGAAATCCCCTAATTGCATTTCTCATCCCTTCCCACTGTCCCTCCCCAAACTTGTGCTTGTTTTTCTGTATTGATTCATGTGCTAATAAGGAGCACAGAACAGGACCTGAGGAGAAGAAAATAATAATTTCACAATGTTTTTTGCAAAAGGAAGGTAGCATTCAAGGAATGCAGAAAAGACCACACAATGAAGACATCTGTATTTCAGAAGTGAGGCAGTTAATAGATAACTTGAGGATTGATTTAAAACAGCCAAATTGAATTAAGCCTTACCGAGAAATGAAAATTAATAAAACATTATTTTGTTATGTAAATAAAAAGAGAACAAGTGAAGAAGCAGGTCTGATGTGCAAGTGCATTCAGGAATTCTTAATATAATCAAGGTTTGGTTCCAAACAAAATAAATATTTTCTTATGCTTGCTGTAACAAAGCTGGTGCTGAACGTAGGCCACATGCAAATGATTCATGGAAATATGCTGTCTCTTAGGGTATGAGTGGAAGCAGACCTCAGAAACTTCATGGAACTGAATAGTTCCTAACATTTAGTACTCTACAGAAGGTGATTGGTTTTCTCTGAATGAAAGCAAAGATTAAATAACAATAAGAACAGTAGTTTTTGAAAATACTGTCAATTAGAATCATTGCCAAAATTCTCTGAGAAGTTAGATTTCCAGGGTTTATTTAATTGTTTGACTTTCTGTGTTATTATGCCTTTCTTTTATGCTGTGTCTTAAGTACATTCTTATAGCTGATTATTTTTTGGAGTGTACCTCTTACTTTATGTGTGGAGCAAAGACAACTAAATATGCCGTTATCACCATGTTTCCATGAGAAGAGTCCAAGGGACTGTTGTGGCAATGCTCTAGCTTTTTGCATGTGTTGAAGTGTCAAGCTATTGGGTTCTTGAATGAGCAATTCAATCCTGAAGATTCTGCAGAAGTTGCAAAGGTGTGGCCACCAAGTGAACTGCTCCAGTAAATCTCTATGAAGTTTGCTAAAGCAGTCAAAGCACGGCAGCCTTTGAGGCACACACAGTCGGAAAAAAGGAAGAGAATTATGAAATGCCACATATACTTTTGCTGGTTTTGGGAACCCTAAATGGAAACTAAGGAACTCTTGTGTCACTTTCAATTATAGCTAAGGACATATTAAGGATATGTTAAAGACTAGATCACACAGACAGGGTTTTGAGTTGCAGAATTCTTTCTCTCAGGAGTATTTCATGGCAGCACTGTGCTTTTTTCCTGCATGCTTTTTTTCCATTACACAGTAGCCCTTCCTTAGGCCATCGAAGGTCTAAATAATCCACTGTGCTGTATCAGAGCTACAGCCTGCATTGCGATATGACGAGACATTATGTTTCCTGGTCTACTTATTTCACTATGGTAATATAATGCTAATACTAATCATACTAATACACTATACTGAAGACATTATTCCTCTAGATGAGTATAGAAATGTCATTGTCTTTTTCACAAATACGTAGGGTTTGATGGGACCAGAAGGCTCATTTGGTCTACCTGGAGCTCCTGGGCCTAAGGTAAATGTTTGTATTAATTTGCTTGTGATTTGATGAATGACTGCTTTAGACTGCTTTACAGATGACAAAACACCAGGATTTTGCAGCCCATTTTTTTTGCATATTAAATATTGGTGACTTGCTGCATGATTTTCCCTCTATTACCTTATATGATAGTTCAGTCTCAAGACAGCTTAATATAGCTCAATATATGGTGTCTGTCATCCCATGAGGTTTGGAACAATTGCAGAAATGGTCATGAGACATCGTTTCAGTTTTGAGTCCTGGAAAATATTCTGCAATATTGGGAGCCAGATAATTCTCAGTATACATCAGAACTTTCTGCCTATGTTACATTTATTTATATTTTAATTGTGTTAAAAAATGTTACGTGCTGCTTTTTCCACCCAAGGAGCCAAATTTATTTCAGATGTAACTTTTTTGATCACGCTGCAGCTACAGCAAGAATTAATTTGACCCATGTTCTCAGAAACCAAAAGAGATACTATAAATCCAGATCTGTTAGTGTAACCTTTTAATTTGCTCCAAGATGAGTTTTGGTCAGTAAGCACCAAATTTTATGTCCGAGAGAAAATTTAGGAATCTAGAATCCATTTCCTGAATTTTGTATTTACATTTAGCTCAATTTCCACACATGCTTAATGTTATTTCCAAAAGTACATATTTATTTAAAATTGTATACTGAAGCTAACATTTCTCAAAGTGATCAGTGTTTGTTATGGTAAAGAAGATTGAATACCTATGAAGTGACTAAAATTAGCTTTATTTTCATTTGCGAAGAATGTTTTTGCTTTGTATCTCTCATTCAGAATACAGGCTGATTCTCTCTGAATCATTCTTAATAACCTCATTCTTACGCAACAGCACTAGGAAGTAACCAATAATTCTTAGATTTTAATGAAAATCCTTGTACTGAGTATATTCCTAATTCCATAGGCTATAATAAAAAAAGAAACAAAAATAGATATTTTGGCTCAGACAGGTCTGAGGATTCTCAGAGTTTTATTAAATAAGATGGTGGAAATATGAAATCAATGCGCAAACATGGTATGACCGAGCAAAGGAAATTAGGCAAGTAGAGAAGGGACAGGTGAGCAGAGGCTGGCAGATCACATGTTGTCATCTGCATCTCATCTTTCCTGTGAGAAAGTTGAAACTTTAGGTTTCATGTAAGGGAGTAGAGCTTTAGCGTTTCAGTCACTAGCTGTGCCTTTTTTTAAATGCAAATTTCCCAGCAGTGTCTGGTTTTTTTTTGCTAGTCTTACCACATGTGACAAAACATACAGATGTATTAGCCACACTCTTATATTGTTATATAGGGTGATAAAGGAGAGCCTGGAATGCAGGGGAAACCAGGATCACCAGGAGTCAAGGTAAATATGAATCTGTAAGTACTGTAGTTAAAGAAGGGATTAATTTACTTCTCCATGATATACTGATTTTCCATGATTTTCCATGATCAGTTACAAGGCATTTTTTTTCAATATAATACAGTACTTAAACAAAAAAAGACAGATGCTGGAAACTGAAGCTTAGAGTTAGGGATCCTTTTTGTGGCTTCTCTGTATTCAGCACCCCTTCATGAATTCTTCAGACATTTCAATCAGCCTCAGTTACAAAATTTCAAAATATCATAACTGAAGTATGTAGTGTATTGAGAATACATGAAATACATGTTTTTTACCGAGCACATCACTGACACAGTTACTGTCTTATTCAGGGAGAACTAGGAATACCAGGGGCTCCAGGTGAACCAGGCTACCCAGGTATTCCTGGTACCCAGGGTATAAAGGTAAGGTTTCTTTCCAGTTTTACACTAATTTCATCTTTTCTTGGAAGTGCTTTTCTTACAAGTGATCATTATTAAGGGAACTCCTTTTCCTATACACGCTGTTATTATTAGAGAATAGTTGGTATATTTTGGAAGGCCCATTCTGTGGGAAAATGGTTATTTTTCATAGAGAGTGGCCTAAATGAAGAATCTGTTAACATGAAATGCTATGACATGGGTATTAATGAAATTTCCATTATGAATTATAGTGCGTAATAGTATGATCTGTGGTTCTATATTTACTTTTATATCTTCTAGCAAGTGCCACCACATCTCTAAAGTCTATTGTACAGTCTTTTGTGGAGGCTTCCATAAGAACTGGAGCAAAATATAATTTTATTTTTTTTTTTCTGATGAAAAAGATATTTTTCCTTTGGCATGTCATGTGTAACTTCTGCATTCAGTGGGCTTATAATAAGCATTACAGAAATTATTTATACTCAGTTCTCTGTGGGTGAAGGGAAGCATACTTAGTATTATCTTTCAGATGAAATTTAACCCATCAGCAATACTGCTCCTCTTCTATGCCTACAATCCTTTCCACTCCCATACACTGAGTGGATAAAATCATGTTGGATTTTCCACCTCATTTTGTTGTATTTTTTTAATTTGAACTCGATATATGAGTATCCGCTTTTCTTTTTGATAGTTCTGCGACCGATTCCCTTCTTAGTGTAACTTTCTGTACTTTTCTCAGCGTTTGTGTACATGGGGACAAACTGATTTGTTTTCACTTGTATAAATAAAAGCTATTAGATACTTCTCTAGTATTTACTATGTTAAAATACAGACGACATGTCTCTGAGATGGATCAAGTTACAATGGACTTCTAATATTTTGCAGGGGGACAAAGGAAACCAAGGTGAAAATGGTATGCAGGTACTCAACTTTGTTTCTTAATGAAACCGTCTGGCAATACTCATATTACAAGTCTGAGGTGTTCATTCAGGAGCTTTTTTTTTTTAAGATTAAGGTCCACAGAAGGTTTGCTTGAGTAGCAGCTGCCTACCTGCTATATTCTAACAAGTTACTTTGTTAGCTAAAAGTCATGGAAATACGTAAAACAAACAAAAAAATTCATGTTACAATCCAGATCTTAATTTGACTCCTCTGTGTTCAGAGCAGAAATTTTATCCTTCTGCAATTTCTGGTCTGAACTCTTAAAGAGTAACTTTTCAGATTGATTTGGCCTTGTTTAGGATGAGATTTTAGAGATTTTACCTGTTTGTGTTATTTTTGATAGTTTAGTTATGTCTCCCAGATAAATGTGTATTCTAAGAACATGTGCTTCTTTCGTGAAGGGACTGAAAGGAGAAAAGGGAAGACAAGGAAATCCAGGCTTACAGGTACTGTTCTAGTAGCAATCCTCATTCAAGAGAGCCGTGATTCATTATTTGTTTCTTAAGGTTATTTCCATCAACAAGGATACATCTTTGCATCAGGTGATACGTAGTTATGCATAACGTGATTACATAGTTATATAAATTTCCTCTTAAATAACCTTAATATGTTTAAAATAAACACAACACAGAGAAGATGGAGCCATACTTTTTTTCAGCTGTGTACAGTGGAAGGACAAGAGGAAATGGGCACGAGTTGGAAAGCAGGAAATCCCAGCTTGATATACAGGAGAAGCATTTTGCTTTTGGAGAAGGCTGCTTACAGCAGCTGTGACAAAACTGTCTGAACAGGGTGTTGAGCAGCCTGCTGTAGCTGGATCTGTTCTGAAAAAGAAGTTGAACCCATGGAGGTCTCCCTTCCAGCCTTCATGTTTCTGTGGTTCTGGGATATATATTGAGAAACAGACCAGAAGTACATTTTTCTGGATTATTTTATGAAGTCCTTAAACATTAAAAATTTTCATTAAACAGCTATAAATACAAAATGCAGATAACAGCACAAAGTGGCTTCTGTGTAAAGGCTGTAAGAGTGATGTTTGAGTTCTTAAGATTTTGCATGTACCATGCTACACTTTCATGTAGTTGATTACCTCCTAGACTATACTAGGAGCATTATTGACGTCTTCTGCACAATTACAGATGTTTCCTGTTTCAGCTGAAAATCAGTGAGATCCAGTTGTTTCTCTTTAGCTCTGGGCCAATGTATTCTAATTGTGTCATAGTTGGCTATCTTGTTACACCACAGCAAATAACTGTTAGTATTTATAAATACTTGTTAACTCCGTTGTCTATGTCATGTCTAAACAGAGAAGTATTTGTTAGAGAAGTATTTGTTAGAGGTACATATCTAAAATGAGACTTGGAAGGAAGTCATGGTTGCTTTTTTTCAGAATTACAACATGGATACAGCTTCCTGTCTAGCCAGAAGGAGCTGGTTCCACTGAGGCACGGGCAGGAGATCCACACTGTATGTTAGCCTAGTTTTATCACTCTCAGGGGTATGTAAGTTGACAGGAATCCAATAGTAAAGCTGAGCAGATTTTTTTTAAAGAAATAGTTTCAACTAAAAGGCTGTTCACTGATTTTAACCAAATGTAGTGTCCAACTCTAACATTTTACAAATTACACTTTGTTTTATCATTTTTGCAAATAATGGAGAAATTTTTCATATATTTATTATTTTAATCATAGCATAAAACAAAGTGAAAGAAAACATTAAATATTTTTTTCAGATAGAATGATGAAATTGAATTGCTTTCCTTTTTTTTTTTTTTGTTTTCTGGAGAAAGCTGAAAAAATAATACATGCTTGGTCTAAAATTGTTTCCCATGCTTATCTGGTTTGGTCAGCAACCAAAAAAACAGTCATTCAGATACTTCTGGTAGACAGCACTAGGGCTTTCCAAGGTTTCTCAGACCTTCAGGACTTCTCAAAGGTGCATTCCCTTGTCCATAACAGTATATCAGAAAAGTGAAAAAGCCTGCACTGAACTACCATCTTACCATGGAACTTAATCAATAACACCATTGAACCGTGTGGCAGAAATGACACTAAAATAATTTGCCAACATGCAAAATCTTGCTTTTAAACTGCGTTTGCATTTCAAAGGCATTGAACTTGATTTCTGCCAAGTGAGATGGTATTAAACAGGTAAACTCAAGTGTTTCCTTTTGCTAGAACACAATTTTATTTATTTTGGGTTTTTTTGTCTATATTATGTCTATTTGTTTATAATATGTATGATACATTCCCAAATTATCCTTTTGGTGTATGATATTGAAAGTATTATTAAAGTGCTAATTCACCACAATATACATTTTCCATCCTTCCATACAGCTTGGTTTTTTTTTTGTATAAATAGCAATCACAGAATCTTTAAAAATTGACATTTGTGATTACTTCTTGAAAACAAAAGACAAAAATACTATCTTTTTTATTTCAAGTAATTTGGCTCAACTTGTTTTTTTGTTTTTTTTTTTTTTTGTTGTTGTTTTTCTTCCTATTAATTCCTAAAGGGACTAGAAGGATTGAGTGGAGAACAAGGAGAGGTAAGTGTTTTGTAATGACAAATACAGTATTACAAAATTATTCCATTTCTTTGCAGATTATGTGTAAATCTGTAAAATGTATGTTTGCAATCCTATTTCCATACTATAGAGCTAGCCTTTTTAAGTATCGGAAATCATAGTAATAATAATTGCTTCTGAAAAGTCCTTTTAATACTACTAATTCTTATAATAAATAAATAATAAATAATTCTTACTGTACACTAAGATACAATGATGCCATGGTATTTACTTATCAGACCTATAAAATGAGTTTATACTTTTATAAAATATGTTGTCTTCTGTTGGACTCTGACTCCTCAATCAAAAGTTTCTTCAGTCTGTAATTCTCCACACTTACTGAGCGCTTTTCCTTTCTTTCTTTTTTATTCTTTTTGCTAATAGCAATGGTCAAAAAACAATGCCACACATGGGATGTGGCTGAGCGTTACAAGACAGAGGTATACTGCAGAAAACATTCCCTCAACAGTTTAATTTGCTTTTTGGCAAGTTCTGCAGGCAGTTGTGCTGATGATTCCAGCATTTTGTCTTGCTGTTTCTATACTGGTTTCTTGCCTGTAATGTTTTTCTACAATTGGTGCCACTTTTACAATATTTCACTGGTTCTTAATGCTTTCTAGGCCCTTTAACATTTAGTCCAAATAAATCAGCTTGCAAGTCAGATTCTGTTATGTAAGCATAGTCCAGAGCTGTAAAAGTAGTTAAAATTAAAACAAACAACTTCTAGCTACAAGAACAGCATGATTTTCAGATCCCAGCACATACAGTCTCTAGTATAGCCCTAGGCAGCTGCGTCTGCTCTGTATGTTTATCTCTGAGCCTTGCTGACCTTGTTAAATGAAAAAACATTTCTAGTTATGTAATAGAAACTAACAAGTACAAATCTACATGGTGTAACTAAGAATATAAATTCTGTGACTACAACATTCAAATGGACTGTATCCAGGAAATAAAATACATATACATCTTTGGAAAAAGTCAGTTCTGAATTAGTGTAGAACTTCTGAAGTGGGAAGAGGGTATGGGTTGCTGTTCAGTTCATGCATGCCATCTTACTGGTAGAACATCTTTCCAGCACTACTCTTAGTCACTTGACTGACATCTGTCACATTTTGTATAATTTCTCTTTTATTTTAAGAGGAAAAAATACCTGCCTTATTTTAGTAGCTGTCTGTCTGCATAAGACTGAGTAATCCAATAGTGAATTTGAAGCTTGCAACCCTGTCATGTGGACAGCCCTGGGCATTGTTACTCATTCAGATCAAGCCAAAAAGCTTTGAACTTTTCCTGATGTAAATAATTTTGATAAGTACTATATAGAATAATACAAAATAATATAAATACTGTAACTTAAAATTCAGTGTAAGTTTATGGAGACTGCCTGATTCTTAAATTTACATTATTTGCTCCAATAAGTTTTGTCATATTGCTGCCTTATTTTCATAATTCCATCTTTGATGGTTGGAAAGGGTGAAAGAAAATTTTGAAGCAACTGTTAACATTATGCAGAAGCTGTGCAAAAACGGAAAGAAAAACTCAACAGGGAGCAAACATAGTATGCTAACTTTAGTCTTGATCCCGTACCAAATTGCATTGTACTGATGTTTGGCTCCAGCACAGGAAGGAGTTCCACTTGACCTATTGCAATAGCTAATTCCGTGCGTAGAAAAACCATTACTTTGATGAAGATAATCAAAATATTTTCTAATTGTATTTTAACCTTTACCAATGAAGCAAATGGTCTACAGTTGCTATTAGTCATATCTATATATGAGTACCCTAACTAAAATAAAACCTGCTTTTTTTTCTTCATCTTATATGCTAATAATATGGGGTAAAAATCTTGATTATTACAGGAAGTCTGCCAAGAACTTCAGTGATGCCAGAATTTCAATTCTAATTTTCCAGCCTTCTAAGGATGTTAATGTACTGTAACAAATGATCTAATTCTCATGAAAAAATGAATAAATCCTTTCTTTCTATATGTTAATTAGGAAGACTATTTTAGTTTGTGTTAATTATTAAGTAAAATGGGTCCTTAAAGTAAAAAACAAATAAAAGCTAGTTTATTTCTAGTTATATTTGGTAAGTAATTGTATCAGACAGTTATTAAAGAAGCTGAAAACTTCCATAAATTTAAGTCAAATAATTTCATCAGTATCAAGTTAATTTTCAGTGACAACTTATATTAATTTCATGAGGATAATCGGTGAAGATTTTCTCAGAATTTGTGTGCTTGGTGCTACCTAGCTTCCCAATGGTCTGTGAAGATATGATTGGCTTTTCATTGGTTTGCATTCTAGAAGGGTGAGAAAGGAGATCCAGGCATTCGAGGCATCAGTGGTCAAAAAGGAGAATCTGGTCTGCCAGGTTTGGTTGGACCTCCTGGTCTCAGAGGTCAGCCAGGAGATAGAGGACCCCCGGGACCACCTGGATCAGATGGAAAACCTGTATGTATAGGACCTCAGCCTTGTCATTTTGGGTGCCTTAAACAAATGCATACTGTCTGTTTTTTTAACTGTTCTCTGTTCAATTCAGGCACGAGAATTTTCAGAAGAATTTATTCGACAGGTGTGCTCAGATGTGCTGAGAAGTAAGTTTGAAAGCCTCTTTACTCTTCTTCCCTTGTTTAAAGTGCTAAAGAAGTTTTCTGATAATTATAATACAAATATAATTATAATAAATAAATATACATTTAGGGCCACAAGGATGATCAGGGGGCTGGAGCATCTCCCATATGAAGACAAGCCACGAAAACTGGGGCTGTTCAGCCTGGAGAAGAGAAGGCTGCACGAAGACCTCATAGCAGCCTTCCAGTATCAAAAGGGGCCTACAAGGATGACAGAGAGGGACTCTTCGTTAGGGACTGTAGTGATAGGACAAGGGGCAATGGGTTAAAACTTAAACAGGAGAAGTTTAGATTGGATATAAGGAAGAATTTCTTTACTGTGAGGATGGTGAGGCACTAGAACAGGTTGCCCAAGGAAGTTGCGAATCATAGAATTATAGACTAGTTAGGGTTGGAAATGACCTTAATGCTCAATCCCTGAAGTGTTCAAGGCCAGGTTGGACAGAGCCTCGGGCAACATGGTCTGGTGTGAGGCGTTCTTGCCCATGGTAGGTGTGTTGGAAGTAGATGTGATCTTAAGATCCTGTCCAACCCTAACTATTCTATGATTCTATAGATACTTTCTTGAAAGTTGACATTGCTGATTGATAGTTTTCCTACAGGTGTGGAAATGTATTCCACAGGTTGCATACTTTACCATCTTGTTGCCTAAAGGTATCATACTCTCTAAAGAGAAGAAGCTGGTCTTGTATGAGTGACTAGGGGGAAATATTTTTATATCTTATTGTTCCAACACTCTTAGCAAGTTTTTGTTTGAATTCTTCCAGCCCAGTTGCCTGCCATCCTCCAGAGTGGAAGGCTGCAAAACTGTAACCATTGTCAATCCCAAAGCACTTCCCAAGGACTTCCAGGACCACCAGGTCCAAGAGGGCCTGAAGGTCCAAGAGGGTTTCCTGGTTTACCAGGAAATGATGGCATTCCAGGGCTGATGGGCATCCCGGGTCGCCCTGGGGCTCGTGGGACAAGAGGTACTGTGTGCATGTGTCATGGTGCTAATGGACTTTATGACTTTGTTTTCTGCTTTGAGTTTTGCATGGGATTATTGCAGGGTGAACTAAAGGAAGAGGTGGGTTGGTATCACAAAGTATAACTGAGGACATGGTGCAGTGTGAATGTTTCACCGCTTACAAAGAATGCAAACCAGAAGAAGATAAAATACAAGAATACAACGAGATAGCTAGTGTTCAGTTCTGCTATAGTCAAACTTTGTTTTGGTCATTTTAGAGAGTTCTTAGTCTCACATAAATATTTTTAACTGCATTTAGGTTATTTTATATGGATCAAATGGATTTCAACATTTCCATATTTTCTGGTTTCTTCCAAATGTCTGTTTCTGCTGTTTTAAGGAACAGTATTTATTCACTGGCTATTCGCTATCTGCTACCCTATAGACTTGTTTTTGGCATGCAACAAACTTTATGCTCACTCTGGTTTCCTGGGGTTTTCTCCTTTTGCTCTTTTTATTTGACAAACATTTTTACTCCTTCCTTCATGCTCTTCTTAAATATTCTGATTTCTTTTTAGGAAAGCTAACATTTACACTTTCAGGTAAATCATCCACCTGAGCATTCCAGCTGATATCTGATGTATTTGCAAGACTTTAGGCATGCATATATAGTCTGCAACTAGACCAAGAGACTTTGTAAAGTCTGTAACTTGGTAACTGGTCCCAGCATCACCTCTGTTTCCTATGGTGTCAAAATAATCAGGAAAACTGTATGAAATGCAGTTAACTAGTAATGTCCCAAGGGTAAGAAGGCAAATGGTTAGTAAATATTTGGTTTCTTTGTGGCTTATTAACTATGACCTAGCACATCAAATTAATTTTGGATGTAAGGATGATTTTTCTGCAGTGCTTTTATAATTTCATCTGCAATAGGAGAATGTGCAGATTTCCTCTGGAGCTGGCACTTACGGTTTTGGCTATTCTGTAAGAGTTGGGAAAAGAGATATCTGTTTCTATGAAGAAACTGATTTTTTTTTTGCTACTGTAAGAGAGTACATATTTTGCCCCTCTCAGTGTTTCTTTGGTGAAGAGTTAATTCTGCCATATGTTGTAGAAGATGATTGTCTATATATTCTGTATTCTACAGGAACTGTGGTGAATACCTTAAACTTCCTTCGTAGAACTTCTTAAAAAATTTCCCAGTGTAAAGGCAATGACAGCAAATTTCTTAATTGCCCTTCATCTATTCCCTCAAATCATAGTGGCTGTGTGTGTAACAGGTGTTACATCACCTCTTAATTCAGTAGAAATGAGGATAATTTAGAACCCAGTTAGGCTGTGCAGGTTAACAAAGAAATGCTTATTTTGCATCCCATTTTTTGCTTTTGAATTGCTACCTCTTCTTATTTAAGAAGTATTATCAAACGCTGACTTCCAAATTCATTGGGGGAAAATATTCTTACTGTGCAAAGATAATAGCATCATAGAATCATAGAATAGTTAGGGTTGGAAAGGACCCTAACGTCATCTAGTTCCAACACACGTGCTATGGGCAGGGACACCTCACACTAAACCATGCCACCCAAGGCTTCGTCCAACCTGGCCTTGAACACTGGAGCATTCACAGCCTCCCTGGGCAACCCATTCCAGTGCCTCACCACCCTAACAGGAAAGAATTTCCTTCTTATATCCAATCTGAACTTCCCCTGTTTAAGTTTTAACCCATTACCCCATGTCCTGTCACTACAGTCCCTAACAAAGAGCCCCTCCCCACCATCCCTATAGCTCCCCTTCAGATACTGGAAGGCTGCTATGAGGTCTCCACGCAGCCTTCTCTTCTCCAGGCTGAACAGCCCCAACTTTCTCAGCCTGTCTTCATACGGGAGGTGCTCCAGTCCCCTGATCATCCTCATGGCCCTCCTCTGGACTTGTTCCAACAGTTCCATGTCCTTTTTATGTTGAGGACACCAGAACTGCACACAATACTGCAGGTGAGGTCTCCCGAGAGCAGAGTAGAGGGGCAGGATCACCTCCCTCAACCTGCTGGTCATGCTCCTTTTGATGCAGCCCAGGATACGGTTGGCTTTCTGGGCTGTGAGCGCACACTGCTAGCTCATGTTCATTTTCTCATCAGCCAGCACCCCCAAGTCCTTCTCCACAGGGCTGCTCTGAATCTCTTCTCTGCCCAACCTGTAGCTGTGCCTGGGATTGCTCCGACCCAGATGTAGGACCTTGCACTTGGCATGGTTAAACTTCATGAGGTTGGCATCAGCCCACCTCCCAAGCGTGTCAAGGTCCCTCTGGATGGCATTCCTTCCCTCCAGCGTATCAACCGAACCACACAGCTTGGTGTCATGGGCAAACTTGCTGAGGGCGCACTCAATCCCACTGTCCATGTCACCCACAAAGATGTTGTACAAGACCGGTCCCAACACCGATCCCTGAGGGGCACCACTCGTTACTGGTCTCCAGATGGACATTGAGCCATTGACCACAACTCTTTGCGTGCGGCCATCCAGCCAGTTCTTTATCCACCGAGTGGTCCATCCATCAAATTCATGTCCAATTTAGAGACAAGGATGTTGTGAGGGACAGTGTCAAGTGCTTTGCACAAGTCCAAGTAGATGACATCAACTGCTCTCCCCCTGTCCATCAGTTCTGTAGCCCCATCGTAGAAGGCCACCAAATTAGTCAGGCAGGATTTCCCCTTAGTGAAGCCATGCTGGCTGTCACCAAGCACCTTGTTGATTTTCATGTGCCTTAGCATGCCTTCCAGGAGAATCTGCTCCAAGATTTTGCCAGGCACAGAGGTGAGACTGACTGGTCTGTAATTCCCTGGGTCATCCATTTTCCCCTTCTTGAAAATGGGGGTTATATTTCCCTTTTTCCAGTCATCATAAACTTCACCTGGCTGTCATGATTTTTCAAATATGATGGATATACATGTGTTTGCTAATTCACAGGACTGCCAGGGAAAAATGGTGCAAAAGGAAATCAAGGAATTGGGGCTCCTGGGATCCAAGGCCCCCCAGGACCTCCAGGTGAGGGGTGGTTCAGATGTGCAGATTCAGTGAATGTTAATAATTTAAAAAAAAAAAAAAATGGTTTTGAGAATGTGTTGATATAATTTTAAAAAAAATGTAGATAGTTATTACACATCTTAATTACCATATATGTTTTATGGCTAATTTCTGTCTCTTACATGCCCTTTAAATTTTCATAAAACACATTATTTAATATAAGATAGGTCTACTAGAGATTGATATCCAAGACTGCTATTTCTTCATAGATGGATCTTGAAGCCAGCCATTGTCTGAAAACTGAGCCCTGATATAATCATGCGACTTATAAACATTGCTTAGTGTAGGAAAATATTCTTTCTAACAACAGTGTATTCATGCAAAATGCAAAGTTGAACTTTTGGAAGAGATATTAGGGCCTGATCCAAAGGCAGAGAAATGAATAGAAATAGGAGGACTCTGCTTAATGCCATGGTGGTTCCCAATTATATGATAAAGTATAATAGTGTGCTAAAGTAGATGTTTATATTTCCTTTTAAAAGCTATTTTTAAGTGTTTCCATGTGCTTTAAGAAAAAAGTCTTAATAAGGTATCATGTTGTTTATGTAAATATATAAACAATTTGTGACAAGAAGTGTCTTTTTTAGAAAATGAAGTTTTACTTTATCTACGTACTTCACAAAGTGCTGGGGGCGTTTGGGTCCATGGTTGCTCTTGTTTTCATTTTAATATCAATACTGTATAATGTATTTGTTTATTGCATGTGTGTCATTAAGGTCCTGAAGGTCCGCCAGGTATGAGTAAGGAAGGACGTCCTGGAGAGCGTGGGCAACCTGGTAAAGATGGAGATCGTGGCAGTCCAGGAATTCCAGGACCAGTTGGACCCCCTGGAATGTGTGACCCATCACTGTGTTTTAGTGTAATTGTGGGGAGAGATCCATTCAGAAAGGGACCAAATTATTAATTTGTGATATAGTAATTTAGAGGAATAGGTATGGTGCTTGTCTTTTGTGGTCTTTCAAGTCTCAGGAAGGTGACCAGCAATAATCCCATAAGCCAGAACAAAAGTACCTCTGACATTATAAACATTAAAAATAAAGATCCCAAAGGTTATACATTCCTTTAGAAAAGGAACTCCAAGAATTTTTTACAACTTGCATCAACTGTATCTCTATTGGTTTTAAAGAGATCACTACTTTTAATAGGAGTAAAATTAATGGTAGTATTTGATATTGAGTATTTAGGTGTCCTGTCATACTCCTTTTACCACGGAAGTCCTTTGCAAAATTGCTGGAGACACCACTGGGAGCAGGATTAGGCCTTAATTGGTATTGGTCAGGTATAAATTACTGTGACATTTTTCACATGCAGCCAACAAAAACAGTATTTGAAAGAATGTGGCTGGCTTTGACTTCATGTGTGTGTGAATCTTACTGGCTTGTGTACATTTCATATGTCATAGCTCAGAGTGTTCTGTGAGCAAAAGCATATATCAGAGTTTTATAAATTAAGATAAATATTTGGGCTTATTATGGAAGCAATATCACCTGCTTGCCATGCAACTCTGCTTTAAAACCAAGGTGAAACACAAGGGTAAAGCTACTGGTTCAGTAGGGCCAAGTTTTGATTGAAAATGGTACTGTCAGCTGCAAAAGGTCAAAAAGGTTTCATGTGGGTGATTCAATTTATATGAAAATAGCATTTAAAAATAATAATCCCCCTAAAACCTGTTATAGCTGGCTTGTAGCTATGATTTGACCGAGATGAATATTTAAAAATGCTTGCATAACCCCGATGTAACAGTTCTGTGTAATTAAGTTAAACAGCCTTTGCTGTTTCTCCCCAAGGACTGCAGTTGCCAAACCGGAGAAGCAGGTTTACAAGAAAGGTCTAACTGCTGGCTGATGCAGTGTTTGTTATGCTGATTCCTTTTGCATTTTAAACGAGCTATGTGTAATTTTCATTGTATGCTTTGCTAAGGAGGTGTATTGCTTGCTTTTACATAAAGAGCAAAGGCACAATTCCCATGAGAATTTAAAATCTGTTTCTTAAATTAAGGCAGAGTTTTGTATTGATCTTAACCTGTGCTTTATAAGTGGCTTTTTCTAATGTGTTGTTTTTCTGTTGTCCTGCTATCAGAGATTGGTAATATGCTTGACATTCAAGGTAAAATAAAATTTTATAAAGAACTGATGGTAAATCGATAAGTGATTGCAAGAGTTGCTTGTGTCCTGTGTCACAGAAAAGAGTGATGCCTTGCATCCCTCCACCATGCATCTTTCCACCTTACAGCTGTGGGGTTTTTCCCTAGTGTCCTTCCATTTCCTCTGGAGAAAACACCCTGGGAGCACCACCTTTCTGCTTCGTTCATGTGAACAAGCATTGGTTGAATTTGTGGAAGAAAAAATCTAGGAACCTCTTATTTTGCTGTGTTCAGTCTCACACTGTTTATTTTTTGGGAGCTGGAAGTGAAACACGTTGCTATGTCAGGAAAGTATCAGGATTCCAACATGTTTATAGAACTTTTTGAAGCTGTTCACACTGCATGCTAATTTAAATCCACATTAAGATGCCTTTTCCAGTAAGATGTATCATGTGACTGGCAAGCCTGGGAGGCAAGCTTTTTTTTTTTTCCCTGAAAAAAAGAGCAAGTCAGAACTGCAGTGAATAAAAACAGAAAACCAGGACTCCTTCATGTAGAAAGTAACAGGTCTTTTTTTACTGTTCTGATTCCAAACTAATTCCTGTGTTCTGATCTTGCTTCTTTTGATTCAGTCTTTGTTAGCATGGTCAAGGTCACTACAAAAGACAGTGGTGTTGATCTAAAAACCTGTTCTCGAACCAATCCACTTTTTATCTGTGCCAGTATTTCCCTTCAAATACCTTTCATCTACCTTATTTTTTAATTACTTTTATTGTTCCCTTAATTGGAAACCTGTATCTTCATGGAATCACAGAATTGTAGAATACCAGTTTGGAAGGGACCTCAGTGATCATGTGGTTTAAACTATTTTGGCAAAACCATGGTCTAGACAAAATGGCCCAGCACCCTGTCCAGCTGAATCTTAAAAACGTAGGGGAATCCATCACTTCTCTGGGGAGATTACTCCAAAGGCTGATTGTTCTCATTGTGAAAAATTTTCCTCTTCTGTCCAACTGGAATCTCCGTAGGAGTAATGTGCCCATTACCCCTCATATTTTCCATGTGATTCCTTGTAAAATGGAGTCTTCATCTTTGTTGCCACCCTTAAATACTGGAATGTGGTGTACACTTGATCCTACCTTCCAGATCACTTATTAAGATAATAATCAGTGTTGGGCCCATTATCGATCTCTGGGGGACCCTATTAGTGACAGGTTGCCAGTTTGAAAAGGAGCTGGAATCTGTGATTTAGATTATTGCTCCTCATCAGATTTTATCAATTCAGAATTTAGCTTATTTCTCAATCATTTAATTTTTTTACTTGATTTGATATAGTGGGATTATAGAGTAAATGCACATGTGATGAGACCATGTCTTAATTGGATTCTTTAATTGAGCATATGAGTATTTTTCCCAGATATTCAACTAATTCTAAAGAGGTTAAGCAAATGGTATAAACTTTAGTATTATCTGAGTAATGATCCACAGGAAAAAGACCCTTATTTACTATTCATGAAAACTATATCAAGTTATTGTGGGTGCTGATCGGAAGCTGTCAATAAAAAAAACACAAAACCAACACTGAAGCATGTCACCATCTAATTACCAGATATTGTCTGGAAACAGTTATGACAAACTCTGTTAACTGATGTTTACTTACTCATCTGATGATAAGGCTTTAAAATTGGACCTTGGCCTTGTTTTTAAGCAGATGGCAAAATGCAAAAAGAATTTCTGGACTTATTTTTAGTAGCATCTTGCTGTCCAATCTTTAGTTAAAAAATACACTGTCTGGTTGGTCTGGTGCCTGTTGGTGTCAGCAGAGGAACTACACTAAATTTTAATATGGCTTCAACTCATAGTATCTCTGTGTTTGTTAAATGGATTTAAAATTTACCATTTAACTATGCTTGTTGATTACTATTGCCTCTTAGATGCTGATGCATGTACTTGGACATAAAGATACAGCATTGCAAGCTACTACTGTAGGAACTGAACTTCTTAATGAAAGATTACTGGTGTATGGAGCTCAGCCATTTGCACCTCTGAGAATCGTGATCTTCTTAAGGAATTTTGAAGTAAATACATAGGGAGTGATGTGAGGGAGTGATGTGTCTTTTTACACATATATATATAATTTAGTAAAGGCCAGATGTCACAGATGGCTTCCATATGTGAAGGTTTATTTGGTGAATATATATATATACACACATGTATATATGGTGTGTATGTGTGTATATGTGTATATGTATGCACATATACACATTTATACATATTGTTCTCAGTTAATCAGTTTAACTGAAAGATACAATAGTCTTCCAATTAAAAAAGAAAAAGTTAAATAAAATTTAGTTGTCTTGTAAGAAGAACTGAATTATCACAGTCTTACTACTGCTTCAGAGCCAAGGTGTCGGTGTCAGCTTCAGGTGTAGACAGTGTATTTCAAGGCTGGTTGGCCTCTTAGAGGAGGAGCTGAGAGAATCAGTGGCTGTGCATCTTTCAGAACTAGAGAATCTCATTTCACAGAAAACTCAAGGTATGTTAATTCCCCCAGGTGTGTGAAATTCCTTATCAGTGCGTCTGACTGTCCATTTTTACAATAGGAAAATCATTACTATGTGATTCCCGAGTTTTTCTTAAAGACCGTCTTCCCCCTCCCAGTACTTGCAGCTAGCTCTCCAGAAGGTATACTGGGCAGGTTGGAGGCTCCTTGCTTATCTGCCATAGACTCGAAGAACTATTTAAGTGCTCTGTATTGGCTTTCTGACACGTTTTTGGCAAATTTCCTCTTGTCACTGGTAAACGTACATAGTATTCTTCCACTTAAGGAAAAGGTAGGTGAGAATTCATCAAAAAATTTATCCATGTGACTGTTACGGCATCATATGTCCATATTGCCTGCAAAAAGTATCTTTCCAATGTTGTAACCTCGTAAACTCCATAGAGCGTTCCATTTCTTGTTTTCAGTTTTTCCTTTTTTTTTTTTTTAAGCATGAAAAAATTAATGGTATCTCTATGACATTCAAATGACATATGAACTGTCATGCAAAAAAGGCAATAATGCCTAGAAACTGTGTCTTGAAAAAACTCAAGCTGTTGAAAAATATAATGCTAGCTGAGAGAGGAAGGGGAAGATAAAAAGCTCTCTTCTAACTGGAACATGACTCTTCAAGGTATGTGAAGCTCTTATTGACATGGGAGTGTATGCTACCTTAAATATAGACAAGAGAGAGCCTGAAAAAACAGCTGGCTTAAGCAGTACAGTGGCCTGGGTAGTAAATGCAAGAGAAAGAAAAGGTCATTCACTTTATTCCTACATTCTAATATACATTTTGAATGAACTATGTTTCTCCCTGTAATCAGAGAAAATTATGAGAAAGTACCCTGTGGGTATAACACCCCCTGTGATATGAAGTGACAGACCTCCTAGGAGTGAAAGCTCAAGGCAAATGTGTCAGTGCCAAGCACCAGGGATCTCCGGCATCTGGGACCAAAGTTCTGGATGAGAATTCAAGAGGTCATAACAACATTCCAGCCTGATACTATCCAACTCCTACTTTGGAAATCGATAGGCAAATGAAAGCACTTAACAGTCTTTTTGTTATGGAAGTTTAAAGAGATATTTTTTATATACACAGTAAGTCCTATTACAATGCTTCTTAGAAAAAAACTCCAAACATAGAACTGAGGAAAAAGAATCTGGCTTTGTGTTTTGTGGTCACATAAATCTTGTACTGAATATCCAAAGCCATCTGTGCTGTTTTAGTTTGCCTTCAAAAGGAAGGGGCTGAACTGGCATTCATAAAATCCTCCATGCTTTCTTTTTTGCCCCTGCACCAGAGCAGCTCTTATACCCAGGAATCCAGCAGCCAGGAGCATTCTCAAGGGCAGTTCATTCTTACTCAAGCCAAGGGAAACACACAGAATTCAATATTCATTTACAGTATTCACTGAAACAGATTGCTGCAAAACTGTGAATCAAACCTTTTGTCCACATGAGTACTTGTCAGAATGGCTGCCATATACTAGTTGAGCTGATACACTGACAGTTACTGGTGGTACCCACAAAGTACTGAAAGTAAATAGCTATTAGAAGTTACTATTAATGCTCCTTTGACAGGTAGATATAGTAGGTAATAAGTAGGAAAACTCACTTGTTTGGTGGATAAACTCAAGCAGGGTCTGCCATGGGAAAGTAAATTTTATAAAGCTCACCATTGAAGTAGATCAATATCATAGAATCACAGAATAGTTAGGGTTGGAAAGGACCTCAAGATCATCTAGTTCCACACACCTGCCATGAGCAGGGACACCTCACACTAAACCATGCCACCCAAGGCTTTGTCCAACCTGGCTTTGAACACTGACAGGGATGGAGCATTCACAACCTCCCTGGGCAACCCAGTGCCTCACCACCCTCACAGTAAAGAACTTCTTCCTTATATCCAATCTAAACTTCCCCTGTTTAAGTTTTAGCCTGTTACCCCTTGTCCTGTCCCTAATGAAGAGTCTCTCCCCAGCACCCCTGTAGCTCCCCTTCAGTTGCTGGAAGGCTGCTATGAGGTCTCCACGCAGCCTTCCCTTCTCCAGGCTGAACAGCCCCAACTTTCTCAGCCTATCTTCATACGGGAGGTGCGCCTGTCCCCTGATCATCCTCGTGGCCCTCCTCTGGACTTGTTCCAACAGTTCCATGTCCTTTTTATGTTGAGCACACCAGAACTGCACACAATACTCCAGGTGGGGTCTCCCGAGAGCAGAGTAGAGGGGCAGGATCACCTCCTTCAACCTGCTGGTCACGCTCCTTTTGATGCAGCCCAGGATACGGTTGGCTTTCTGGGCTGCGAGCGCACACTGCCTGCTATGTTCATTTTCTCATCAACCAACACCCCCAAGTCCTTCTCCGCAGGGCTGCTCTGAATCTCTTCTCTGCCCAACCTGTAGCTGTGCCTGGGATTGCTCTGACCCAGGTGTAGGACCTTGCACTTGCCATGGTTAAACTTCATGAGGTTGGCATCAGCCCACTCACAAGTGTGTCAAGGTCCCTCTGGATGGCATTCCTTCCCTCCAGCGTATCAACCGAACCACATAGCTTGGTGTCACTGGTCAACTTGCTGAGGGCGCACTCAATCCCACTGTCCATGTCAGCAACAAAGATGTTGAACAAGACCGGTCCCAACACCGATCCCTGAGGGGCACCACTCATTACTGGTCTCCAGCGGGACATTGAGCCATTGACCACAACTCTTTGCATGCAGCCATCCAGCCAGTTCTTTATCCACTGAGTGGTCCATCCATCAAATCGATGTTGCTCCAATTTAGAGACAAGGATGTTGTGAGGGACATGTCGAGCGCTTTGCACAAATCCAGGTACATGACATCAACTGCTCTACCCCTGTCCATCACTTCTGTAGCCCCATCATAGAAGGCCACCAAATTGGTCAGGCAGGATTTCCCCTTAGTGAAGCCATGCTGGCTGTCACCAAACACCTTGTTGATTTTCATGTGCCTTAGCATGCCTTCCAGGAGAATCTGCTCCAAGATGTTGCCAGGCACAGAGGTGAGACTGACTGGTCTGTAGTTCCCTGGGTCATCCATTTTCCCCTTCTTGAAAATGGGGGTTATATTTCCCTTTTTCCAGTCATCGGGAACTTCACCTCACTGCAATAATTTTTCAAATATGATGGCCAATATGATAGGTTAGCAACTTCGTTTGCCAGCTCCTTCAGGACCCGCAGATGGATTTTATCAGGTCCCATGGACTTGTGTATGTTCAGTTTTTTAAGATGGTCTCGAGCCAGATCCTCTCGTACAGTGGGCCCAAGGTCTTCATTCTCACAGTCCCTACATCTGCCTTCCAAGACTTGGGTGGTGCAGTCAGAGCCTTTGCCAATGAAGACCAAGGCAAAGAAGTCATTCAGAACCTCAGCCTTCTCCAAATCCTGTGTAGCCAGTTCTCCCGAGAGCTTCCTGAGGGCACCTACATTGTCCCTAGTCTGTTTTTTATTCGCTAACTACCTATAGAATCGTATTTCCTTACAATGACACCATTGCCTTAAGGATGCCTTCACATTATGTGAATATTGACAAAGGCTTGAGAAGCCTTGAAATAATACTTTGATAATAACTTACTAGTGTATCATTATGGTAGGTTGAGAAGTTAATAACATAGTCCTGACCACTGTAACATCAGTTATTAAAAACTGGAAGAAGAGCGAGTACCCCACTATTTAATGTATGTATGCTCAATAAGGGAGTGTGATAATGGCTGTGGACATTCTGGTGACTCCTAGAGGGGAGATTTCAGCTCCTGAATCTCATGAGCTGGAGCTCTTGCTGAGCCTGCACATGATAAAAATCATGAGAAAATAATTCCCAGCAGGCTTGGGGGTGCTGCTGCTGAGCGTACCACAGCTGAACTAAGTTCCCAGCTATAATGGAAAATGGTGAAAGCAGTAAAGTGGAAAATAGGAATTAGAACTGTTTTGGGATATTAAAAGTTTCTGACAACAAAGAATGGCTCTGTGGCAAGACTACATGTGGAGAATTTTGATGCATATTCGGCTTATGACAGGTTTGCCTTCAATAAGTGTTCCATTTGCGGAAGAGTTAGTTTTCAACCAAGTTGATAGCAAACTAGTTGCCCTTACAGATCACTTGAGAAAATGGATAGCAGCTAATAAATAGTGGTTATCTTTCTGCCTGTGGACTTTGTATGAATATTTTATATTACATATGTAGCTGGAACAGTGTAGGCTCTATCTCTGGGAGTGCTGTGCAGCCATCTAGCCAGGACCAAAATACCTGCTGTAGAAATGTATGTTCTGCTGCCCAGAGTCAGCTGGAGAAAAAAAATAACCGAAATCTTCTTGTCTCCTCTCCTAGTTATACGTGGCATAGGAAAGTGATTAGAGAAGCAACATTGATGTTATAAAAAAGAACTGCTACCTAGCTAATTTCTTTTGGAGATTAACTCTTAGCCTTTAAGCAGAGTAGAAGGCAATAAGGACAATGTTAAAATGAGGTAAATTTCACCAAAATGGTTAATTTTATGCAGTTAATACTGTTACAGTATGAAGTCCAAGAAAATGGATATATGGTTTGCATTTTGGGATGGATTTTTTTTTTCTTTTTACCATTTAAAGGCTAGGTTTTATCTATCTGGTGATCTCCTGCAAAGTTCAGTCTATGGATGTTTCATGATTTTATTGGCTTCTTCTCTCTTTCCTTCTGCTCTCCTCTCCCACATCACCCATGGCCTATCTACTTTGCACACGCATGTGAATTGTCCATTCACAGGGTCCCTACAGTATATTCTTTAATTTCTTTCATTTGATAGATACCTTATTTGTTCTGGGCTTTTTTCCCTCTTCATGTAAATTACTTTTTTTTTTTCTTTTTAGATTTCACTTTCATTTTCTTTTTTTTTTAAATTACATTTCATCTTTCTTAACCTGTGTCACAATGTACTGAGTGTGTGTATCTACCCACGTCTTCCTTCTACTTTGGTCTCTCCTGCCGTTGTTACAATGCTCTTGTAAATAGGAGGTGCAAAAGCCAAGTCTTTCCTTGGGTCTTGAGGTATAAAGCGAGTTACTGGAAGAGGCACAGGCTGTGGCCTGGCTGTCAATAGCATTGAACATATACCATTACCACTATGTTACCATCCTCCCGTGACTTACCTGGTTGCTGAGTTGTGTGAGAGGGAGAGGACTACTTGCAAGAGGTGAAGATAACTGAACAGATCTGCTCCGGTGTTGCTCTGAGATTTCAACAGGGGAAACCTTCACCTTTCTGGGAGCACTGCTCTTTCTGCTTTGCAGAAAGTAGAAAAATTACCAGAGCTGGGAGAATCTGGTAGTAAAAACAGTTACTCTCAGGAATAAACTTCTCACCTGTTTGAATTCTGTTTTCTACAATGTGGATATAGCAAATACAACTCAAAACCTTTATTCATATCCCTTCCTGCTTAAAAATTGAAGCTGAATGATTTTTTTTTTTTTTTATTAAACAAGCTAGAGTTGGATAGAGCTGTAACTAGATGCACATTAATGAATCGCAATATATTTGTGCAATATAAGTTATATTGTGCAATATAATACAATTGCAATAAATGTTCAATAGAAGTGCTGAGGCACCGGAACAGGTTGCCCAATGTAGAATTTCTTCTACTATTTGTTACCTGAGCTGTACCAAAATAAATGCCTGAGCAGAGGTAGGCAAATACTTTCAAATTAAAGGTTTTTCTTTGTTCAAGCAAGATCTTTTCTCAAAATGGAAACTGAATATGGTCTTCAGCAGTTGAATAAGGAATGGTATTGTTCCTCTGTGGGTGTGAGAGAATGCCAATAGCTCCCAGCTGTGTGAGAACTGTGTGAAATCACTAAAGATACTCAATTGATACAAGGTCCTCTCTGCTTCTCCATGCCAGTTCCTGAAGTACTGATGAGAATGCAGTAGGCAAAGGCTGGTGTGTTCAATTTGTAAACTCTTAACTTCAACTTGAAAATGAAACAATTTTGTCTGGAAATATTACATCTCTGTGAAATTAAAAACATTTCCCATGCAATTCTATACTTAGGTTCTAAAGCTTTTAAATAAATCTTTAGGAATGTAGTCCTAAAATGCTGTCATTTCTAGTAATGCAGATGTCTTTCATATAATGTTGATTATCTGAGACATAATGGAGTAGTTGTTCCTTTTCTCACCCTTAAATTAAAAAGACACTCTATCAAGATATTCAGAAAGAGAGTTTATTACCATGGGAATAATAGATAACCTGAGTAGAGAGCTCAGGTTAGAGAACAATGAGGTCAAACTCAGTAGTTAATTCTAATACTGAAATGCCTGTAAAGAAGAAACTTTCATTAGGTCTGTAGAGTGCTCTGTTATATATCAATGAACATGATATAAACATTTATTCCTTGCAAAATTATGTAATGTAAACATTAATGGTATTACGTACCATTGACTTCAAGGAAGTCAAGTAGAAAAATCTTAACATCAGCTATAAATTCTCCAGAATTGAGAATTTTCTCAGCCTTACAGCCATTTCTTGTATTTACTCCATCTGTTGTGTCCATATGCGAGATAGAGAAATACTGCATTTGGAAGAAGTGAAATTTCAGTTCCCAGTAAAAATATTTGGATTCTGCAGAGATTTATATATACATAACAAAATGCTCTTCCATTTAAATGTGTAAAACAAATGTTTAAACAAATTGTCATCTGTTAAAGTGCCCTGAGAGCCCTGGGCACTGGGTGTTGACAAATGCAAATTAATTTTTATAGCAAGTATACTAATGGGAATTCTTTTGTGGTTATGGGAGTTGTTCCAATGTATCCCTGATGCTCAGCAACTTGTTTGCTATTCTGGATCATCAAAATACACATGCTTGTTCACTTTGGCATGTTGATTTCAGACCTCATCTGCTCATTTTTCTTGTACATATATTTTTTCCACTTCCCCTCTGTCCCTGCTCTTCAGAGTCTTTCTGGAATCACTTGCCTAAGACTGTGGGAGAAATTTCAAGTTAAATGAAGGATTTGGACTAGATGATCTTAAGGTCCTTTACAACCCTAACTCTTCTATGATTTCTCTACTTTCATATCTGCATTATAAGTGAGGTCAGTGTATCTCTTCTCTGTCAGTCTTAACTTCTGTGCTGCTGTTCTTGTGTATGTGGAGTGCACAAACCTGGCCTCCAGGAGATGTTTCACATCTGTTTAGATTCAGAAGGTCATCCATGACCCACCTGGGAGTCAATTCACTTGCCCACATGCAATGTTTGTATGTATGTGGTATATGACTGGCTTGGAGATATAATTGAATCTTGGCTGGTGTGCAGCTTGTGCAAGAGGCTGGAATGAGGTCTTCTCACATATCTGATAGCTTGGTAACAGCCCACAGAAATTACTTCCTTTCCTTATTTTCATTATGGCTTATCCTTCAGATCACTGAATCGAAGGATTACATCTGTACATGCAAGTGTATAAGTAAATTCCTTGCGGCTAATAGTCCTGGAAGTACTTGTAGGCTTCAAACCGGACATGTATAAGCGCTTTCCTTACTTGCGGCCATCTAAAGAGCAGAATAAATATTGCCAGGAGCTGTATGTAGGAAACAATGTTTATAACAGCTTTGTCAAACTTGCAAACTTCTCTGCTGGGATAAAATTCTTATGTGGTTTTCACTAACAAATTATATTCGACTCATGCAGAGGCCTTTCTTTATGTGAAAATGTTTAATTACAGATATAGCCGAGACTTCACATTTTGTATTAAAGATATTTTTCTTTTAAAATACCAATTTAGACGATGCAGCTGAATCCCAGGCCCTATTCTACAGAAAACAAACAAACCAGCAAACCACCAACTAACAAAGCTAAACCCTGAACTTCTGGTCAACACATCGATTATTGAGATCAGTAACAAAAAAAACAGCCAACTACTTATGAAACTGAAAGAAACATTTTCAAATGCTTCCAGCTTTTACAGACATAATAATTGTGATCTAGAACACAAGGAGCCAATCTCATATGCTTGTGTAACTGTTAATGAAAATTTTTTATTGTTTTTTGTTTCTTTCTTTCAAATTTTGCTCTGAAACAAAAGCTAGGACAAAGTTATTCAAACTTTTTGGCGGAATCAGCAGTGAATGAGATCACATGGTGCTCAGTATCAGGATTTCAGTACTGAAAAAAAAAACAGTTACAGAACCATCAGACTTCAGTGGGCTCCAGACAAGGTTTCTGAAACGAGTATTGGAATTGAAGAATACAAAGAAACAACTAGTTTTAAGAATGACTTCACCTTTAACCACCTTTTACTTCGTACTGTATTTCCATACTAATTTTTAAAGGAAGCTGTAACCCTGTA
The DNA here is from genome assembly GCF_034315485.1 of Pezoporus occidentalis. Lineage (NCBI taxonomy): Eukaryota > Metazoa > Chordata > Aves > Psittaciformes > Psittacidae > Pezoporus > Pezoporus occidentalis. The sequence goes on from NW_026914829.1 coordinate 2,192,044, forward strand.
TAGAATCATAGAATCATAGAGTCGTTAGGGTTGGAAAGGACCTTAAGATCATTTAGTTCCAACCCCCCTGCCATGGGCAGGGAAACCTCACACTAAACCATGCCACCCAAGGCTTTGTCCAACCTGGCCTTGAACACTGACAGGGAAGGAGCATTCACAACCTCCCTGGGCAACTCATTCCAGTGCCTCACCACCCTAACAGGAAAGAATTTCCTCCTTATATCCGATCTAAACATCCCCTGTTTAAGTTTGAACCCATTACCCCTTGTCCTATCACTACAGTCCCTAATGAAGAGTCCCTCCCCAGCATCCCTATAGGCCCCCTTCAGATACTGGAAGGCTGCTATGAGGTCTCCATGCAGCCGTCATAGAATAGTTAGGGTTGGAAACGACACACTGAAGCCGGCTCATGTTCATTTTCTCATCAACCAACACCCCCAAATCCTTCTCCGCAGGGCTGCTCTGAATCTCTTCTCTGCCCAACCTGTAGCTGTGCCTGGGATTGCTCTGACCCAGGTGTAGGACCTTGTACTTGTCATGGTTAAACTTCATGAGGTTGGCATCAGCCCACCTCACAAGCGTGTCAAGGTCCCTCTGGATGGCATTCCTTCCCTCCAGGGTATCAACCGAACCACACAGCTTGGTGTCATCGGCAAGCTTGCTGAGGGCGCACTCAATCCCACTGTCCATGTCAGCGACAAAGATGTTGAACAACACCAATCCCAACACCGATCCCTGAGGGACACCTCTTGTTACTGGTCTCCAGTTGGACATTGAGCCATTGACCACAACTCTTTGCATGCAGCCATCCAGCCAGTTCTTTATCCACTGTATGATAGAACTGCGAATCAAAAAGGTTAGAAACAGTGGGCTGGAAATACATTGTCTGCCTGGAAGCACTGGTTTTGTGAAGAATTTTGTTCATAAAATACTGACATCTGCCTTTGACAAGTTACTTGAAACTAAAGGAGTGAGTTTGCTTTCATGCAACATTTCTAAACCAATGCAACCATCCCAATGCAGCTATTAGTACTATAATGCTATCTTTCTTAGTTTCTCACTCTGCCTTATGCTTAATGTTGCAGGCCAATGGTTACAGAAAAAAAAAAAATGGGGTGGATAAGAAAAAGTGTAATTAGTGATTTAGATGCCTGAAGGAGCTGCACAGTTGTTTGATGACATTTCTAGATAAAGCTAGGTATAACTTTCTAATGAGCAATTCTCCATGTAGTGGAGATGCAAGTTCTTACCCCTTCTTCCAGTAGAGGTCATGACTTACCTGATTGTGGGAGAAATTCCTTTGTGACTTAAAACATAATATTCTGTTTAAAACTATGTTCAGACAAAACGTAATTCAAGAGACTTTGGTACCATGAGAAGCACTTCTACACATTGCCTGAAAATGCTATTTGATGAGGTGTACCTGATCTCTGCCCCCTTTTTATTGTGATCAAGGTAGTGAATGAACTTCAGCTCTATTAAAATTTCACCTTTCTGTAAATATTCAGTAAATTATGTACTTTGCCATGAAACTAGCTTCTCAGACTGCTTAAGATGATTGAAGTTCTGTCTGTACAGAGACAAAGACCTTATTAGTGTCTATAAATATATAAAGGGGGAGTGTCACGAGGATGGAGCCAGGCTCTACTCAGTGGCAAACAATGACAGGACAAGGGGTAATGGGTACAAACTGGAACACAAGAGGTTCCACTTAAACTTGAGAAGAAACTTCTCAGTGAGGGTGACGGAACACTGGAACAGGCTGCCTGGGGAGGTTGTGGAGTCTCCTTCCCTGGAGACATTCAAAACCCACCTGGACACATTCCTGTGTAACATTATCTAGGTGTTCCTGCTCCGGCAGGGGGATTGGACTAGATGATCTTTCGAGGTCCCTTCCAATCTCTAGCATACTGTGATACTGTGAAAGACAGTATCTTGTGTTTGTACTTTATCTAAGTGTTCATTTCATTCAGAAAGCAGATGCAGCTCATTAATTTAATGTGCAAACATTTCTAAGCAGTTCAGAAATATTCATTTAACTCAAAAAAGTATATTCAGTTCTAATATGTGTGATCAAGTTACCTCTGCAATACCTTCCTTGTTTGAAAGCTCATTTAACATAAGATGTACCCAAATCAATGCACATGAAGTTATGTTGGCTGTAAGACAGTGGCAATTTAGCATTCCAAGTTGTTTAGAACTGAATGTATGCTTTCATTGTGAAAATAACACAGAATTTGGAGAGGAAAAGCATGTACAAAAACCTATCCTGGAGCTGCAGAACTTCAGATGTTGACAGAGTTACAGCTGAAGGAGTACTGCAGGCATAGTTCTCCTGCTTCTCATTAGAGCAAGTGTCTGTCCTGTAAGGAAAGGGTAAATTCCAGGTCTGAAGGGATATTTGCCTTTCTAGATGTAATGATTATGCTGGTTTTCTAACATATTTCTTCAAATTAGGGAAGAATGCAAATCAATAACCAAGTATTTCTTACTTCTTTGGATTATGAATTAGTCTTCTCATACTATGAGTAAATGTATAAGCCTGAGTCCCTGATACCATGAATCAGATGGTATAACTAAAAGAAAGCAGGGGTTGGATTAAAATTGGAAGAAAGATTTCTTCCACACTGATCGAAGACAAAGCTTGAGGTTCACACTGAGCAGTCAGGGAAACAGCTCATCCAAAGAAGTGAAAATTCTCTGATCTCACTGCCCATGCCACTCTGAGAGTGCATATAATCACTCAGAGAGATGACATGAATGGGGTTTAAGGGATGGAAGGGAATTGAACCAGATACAGTACAGACAGTCGCCTCTAAAGCTGCCTTCAGAGACAGTACCTGGATTTCCTGAACTAATGAACAGCTGTTGAGAGTGTGCTGAAAGGGAAAGTTTTAGGAAGAGATCAGCCTTGGATTCTGCCCTGGAGGCAACTCTTTTGATGGAAAGGAGCAGGGCAAAGTTAGCCACATCTGAAGTTAGGCACGTGAAGGTTTTCCCTTGATACATACAAATAGGACTGCCGTTTCCCCTTCCTATAAAGTGGGCTAGTTTTTGAAGCACTCCTCCAAAATACAGGTGTGAGCATTTGACTCCGGCTTGAGACTGAAGGGTTTGATTGAGCTGCAAGGAGCAGGAGGAAGAGAATAACTGTACAACCCAGACTATGGGGCACCTACCCAGAAGCTGTCTATGGAACAGTAGAAATCCTACTCCTGCTCCCACAGAAGTTTACATATGTTTGAATGTCCATTGCCTACAGAAGCAGGTTTTGAAAAGAGAAGTGACTATAGTACTTGCAGTTAAATGTCTTAAAAGTCAGAGCGCTGTGCTGTGCTTCTTCCATGATGCAGATATTAACATTGTGGCATGAGTTAAACAAGACTGACAGCACTCATGAATAGTTTTTTGGCTGGGAACTGAGTGCTTTCAAGCCAAGAAATTGAAAACTCCTTCCTGATTTCTAGATGTTACTCCTGTTGCCTGGGTCACGATGGATGCTGCTGTAGACCACTTGTAGATGGGCTTTGAAGGAGATAGATTGTGAATAGCAGACCTGGTTGTAGTGGGGTCCTGGAATAAGGGGTGGGGCAGGATTTCTGCAGAGGACAACCTAGCCCAGGAATCCTCCCTAGCTGAGAAATAAGCAGTGTGCTGATTATCTACTTTGTTGGTGTCAGAGGGCTCCTGGCATATCCTCTGCTGCTACTGCTCTGCATACTGGATCCTGAGTCCTTAGGTCAAGCCTGCTGCCTTTATGCCCCCTCCCACACAACCAGAATTGGAACTGACAGGACATGCAGTCAAGTGGGGGAGAGAGGGGTTTCTGTCCCCTCCCAGGGCAGGGTGGGGAGGTCTGAGAGCATGGTACTCCCCTTAGGGGCACCTGAGATGTTTGGAGGTAGCTGGGCCAGGTGCAGACCCCACTGTGGGGCCAGCAAAACTGTTTTGTGCCAAAACCACCTTCTTGTGCCCACACATAGATGGTGAAGTGTCCTGGGTTCAGCAGTGGCAGTCATTTTTCTCCTTCTTAGTAGCTGGTGCAGTGCTGTGTTTTTGACTTTCAGCCTGGGAACAGTACTGATAACACCGATGATTTTAGTTGTTGCTCAGTGATGTTTACTCTGACCAAGGACTTTCTGAGCCTCATGCTCTGCCAGGGAGGAGGGGAAGCCAGGAGGAAGCAGAGACAGGACACCTGACCCAAACTAGCCAAAGAGGTATTCCATACCACAGCTCGTCAATCCCAGTATATAAACTGGGGTCAGTTACCTGGAAGGGCGAGATTGCTGCTCAGGTAGGCCTGGGTATCGGACGGTGGGTGGTGAACGGTTGTATTCTCTCCCCTTGTTATTCCTCTTATCATTATTACTATTGGTGGTAGCAGTAGTGGTTTGTGTTATACCTTAGTTACTGGACTGTTCTTATCTCAACCTGTGGGAGCTACATTCTTTCGATTCTTCTCCCCATCCCTCCGGAAGTGGGGGGAGGAAAAGGAGGGAGTGAGCAAGCAGCTGCATGGTCCTGGGTCACTGGCTGGGCTTAAACCACGACGTGAAGGCTTGAATTTGAGCTCCAGATCAACTTCACGTCTGCTTTTAAGAAGCAGTGTCACTACTGTCTAAATGCTTGGGTAACTGCAAAGGAGAAGGTGCGGCAGCACTGAGGTTGGGCTGCTCTCTTCATGGACTGACTAAGGGGGATTTCAGTATTTCAGGTTTTGTTTTTTTTGAATGTTTGACTGAAACATTCAATTAGTTATTTTGTGGGTTTGGCCAGTTCCAGTCCTGGGCCTGGGCCCAAATGAGCTAAGTTGTTTTATACATAAAAGACAAAAATCATTACCCTGTGGTTTATAATTGTCCTCCTATAAAATTCCTCCTACAATTCCATCCTGAAGGACTATTAAATTGTTTCCTTTGGTTCACAACCTGGTATGTTTTTTCATTCCTGAAAAATCAAACACAGCTTTTGGATAAAAGAAAGAAGTACAAAAGAAAAGGGGGATAAGGGGAAGCCAACAAAGCAGATAAACCCATTACAGTCAAACAAATAAAATACATATGTATATACAAATGGGAGATATTAGAAAAGGCAGTCAGAAGGCCCAAAGACTTCTCTGCTTCAGCCAAAACTTTTTGTTAAATAATACAAAAAAAACCAAAACACACCTAGCTCAGAAGTTGCAGAGATAAATAATTATTACTTATAATTTAATTATGAGGCAGAATCCACATGAAATGAAAAACAATTGGGTTTAGTAGTTGGAGTATTTTCTTCCTCCCCTCTCCCCCTTTTTTTTTCTTCATTTTTTTTTGGCAAAACAAGAGATGTATGACAATGAAAGGCATCATTTCTGTGATGGAAACTGAAAAGAGTGGTTTTGCTTGTGTCTGGTTTCTCACTCAGCTGTTTCATTTGCTCATCCAGCCCCCCAGATTGTCTCAAAATGGGATATGGTTTCCTCACTGAACTTCTAAAATCTGTGAGTTAAACTGCTCAACTTTTCCATGCTCTTTGTGATTTTGTAGGTCACTACTGTATCTTTCCTCAAATATCTCTTTTTCAGGTCCTAAACTACCTAATCACAGTATCACACAGTATCACAGTATGCTGGAGATTGGAAGGGACCTCAAAAGATCATCTAGTCCAATCCCCCTGCCAGAGCAGGAACACCTAGATAACGTTACACAGGAATGTGTCCAGGCGGGCTTTGAATGTCTCCAGGGAAGGAGACTCCACAACCTCCCTGGGCAGCCTGTTCCAGTGTTCCGTCACCCTCACTGAGAAGAAGTTTCTTCTCAAGTTTAAGTGGAACCTCTTGTGTTCCAGTTTGCACCCATTACCCCTTGTCCTATCATTGTTTGCCACTGAGTAGAGCCTGGCTCCATCCTCGTGACACTCCCGCTTTATATATTTATAGACACTTATAAGGTCACCTCTCAGTCTCCTCTTCTCTAAACTATAAAGACCCAGCTCCCTCAGTCTTTCCTCATAAGGGAGATGCTCCACTCCCTTAATCATCTTGGTTGCCCTGCGCTGGACTCTCTCCAGCAGCTCCCTGTCCTTCTTGAACTGAGGGGCCCAGAACTGGACACAATATTCCAGATGGGGTCTCACCAGGGCAGAGTAGAGGGGAAGGAGGACCTCTCTCGACCTACTAACCACCGCCCTTCTAATACATCCCAGGATGCCATTGGCCTTCTTAGCCACAAGGGCACAGTGTTGGCTCATGGTCATCCTGTCGTCCACTAGGACCCCCAGGTCCCTCTCCCCTACACTGCTCTCTAGCAGGTCGTTCCCCAACCTATACTGGAACCTGGGGTTGTTCCTGCCCAGATGCAGGACTCTACACTTTCCCTTGTTATATTTCATCCCGTTATTCCCTGCCCAACTCTCCAGCCTGTCCAGGTCTCGCTGGATGGCAGCACAGCCTTCTGGCGTGTCAGCCACTCCTCCCAGCTTAGTGTCATCAGCAAACTTGCTGATAGTACACTCAATTCCCTCATCTAAATCATTGATGAATATATTAAATAGTACTGGTCCCAGTACTGACCCTTGAGGCACTCCACTAGTTACAGGCCTCCAACTAGACTCCGCCCCATAGACTACAACTCTCTGGCTTCTCTCCTTCAGCCAGTTCGCAGTCCACCTCACTACCTGGTCATCCAGTCCACACTTCCTCAATTTAGCTGTGAGGATGCTGTGGGAGACTGTGTCAAAGGCTTTGCTGAAGTCAAGGTAGACCACATCCACCGCTCTGCCATCATCCATCCACCGTGTTATTTCCTCATAAAAGGCTAAGAGATTGGTCAAACATGATTTCCCCCTGGTGAAGCCATGTTGACTGCCCCTCATAACCCTCTTATCCTTGATATGCTTTAAGATGGCACCAAGGACAAGGTGTTCCATCACTTTCCCAGGTATGGAGGTGAGGCTGACCGGTCTATAGTTACCCGGGTCCTCCTTCTTGCCCTTTTTGAAGACCGGAGTGACATTTGCCTTCCTCCAGTCCTCAGGCACCTCTCCCGTTTCCCAGGACTTGGTAAAGATGATGGCGAGTGGTCTAGCAATGACTTCCACCAGTTCCCTCAGCACCCGCGGGTGCATCCCATCTGGACCCATGGATTTATGGACGTCCAGATTGCTCAACTGATCTCTAACCCATTCCTCATCGACTAAGGCAAGTCGCTCCGTCGACCTGACTTCATCTAAGGTCTCAGGGGTATAGGGCTCTTCAGGACTGCCTGCAGCAGAGTAGACAGAGACAAAGAAGGCATTCAGTAACTCTGCCATCTCTGCATCTTCTGTCACCAGGGCACCCATCCCGTTCATCAGTGGGCCTACATTGCCTCTGGTGTTAGTTTTGTCTGCCATGTATTTGAAAAAGCTCTTTTTGCTGTCCTTGACCCTTCTTGCCAGGTTTAATTCTAAGGAAGCCTTAGTCCTCCTAGCTGCCTTCCTACATCCCCTAGCAGCAGCCTTATATTCCTCCCAAGTGGCCAGCCCCTCCTTCCATGACCTGTAAACTCTCCTCTTCCACTTGAGCATACCCAGCAATTCCCTATTTAGCCACACAGGTCTCTTGGCCCTCTTCCTTGACTTCCTACGTGTCGGGATGCTCCGATCTTGAGCACGGAAAAAGCAGTCCTTGAATGTCAACCAACTATCTTGGGCCCCTTTTCCTTCAAGCAGCCTTGCCCATGGGATTTCCCCTAGCAATTGCTTGAAAAGGCCAAAGTTTGCCCTGCTAAAGTCCAGGGTTGCAATTCTACTTGGTATTCTACTAGTCCTACCACACAAGATCCTGAACTTCACCATCTCGTGGTCGCTGCAACCAAGGCAGCCCTCTACCCTTACTGCTTCAACCAGACCCTCCTTGTTAGTGAGGATGAGATCCAGCAGCGCTCCTCTCCTGGTTGGCTCATCCACCATTTGCAGGAGGAAGTTATCATCCACACACTGGAGGAACCTCCTGGACTGCGGTTGGGTTGCCGAGTGGTCCTTCCAGCAAACATCAGGGAAGTTAAAATCCCCCATGACGACCACGGCCTGTGACTGTGAGGCCTCTCTCAGCTGCCTGTAGAAGGCCTCGTCAACTTCCTCACCCTGATCTGGTGGTCTGTAACAGACACCTACAACAGTATCGCCCCTGCCAGCCTGCCCCTTAATTCTCACCCACAGACTCTCAACTCGCTCATCATCTGTCCCCAGACAGAACTCGGTGCATTGTAGTTCCTCCCGCACATAAAGAGCAACCCCACCACCCTTCCTGGCTGGCCTGTCTTTCCTAAAAAGGACATAGCCCTCCATGACTATATTCCAGTCATGTGAGCTGTCCCACCAAGTCTCTGTAATTGCCACCAGATCATAGTCTCCTGACTTAACACAGGTTTCCAACTCCTCCTGTTTATTTCCCATGCTGCGCGCATTGGTGTACAGACATTTCAGGGAGCGAGCTGAGCACACCGATTTCACCCTAGGATTATAGGAGGCCTCCCAGTCTTCATTAATTCTGGAGCGCTGCCCCACTGGGGCAAGCCCAGCAACAACCCCATCCCCCTTTGAATCTAGTTTAAAGCTCTCCAAATGAGCCCTGCTAATTCGTGCCCCAGTATCCTTTTGCCTCTGTGAGACAAACCTTTCTCACTTGACATTGTCCAGACTGGTGCCCTATAAAACCAGCCATTATCAAAGAATCCAAAGCCCTGCCTGTAGCACCAGTCTCGTAGCCAATTGTTCATGAACTGAATCTTCCCATTCCTTCCCACATCATCAGTGGAAGATGGAAGGAGTGCGGAGAAGATCACTTGAGCCCCAGACTCTTTCACCATCCTCCCCAAGGCCCTGTAGTCTTTCTTCATCCCCCTCAGACTGCGGGAAGCAGCTTCCTCCCCACCTGTCTGGAAGACCAGCAGCGGGTAGTAGTCTGTCGGGTGCACCAGGCTGGGGAGCGCCCTGGTGATATCCCTGATCCGGGCTCCAGGCAGACTACACACTTCCCTGTGATGAGGGTCAACTCTGCATATCGGGCCCTCTGTTCCTCTCAGAAGGGAATCCCCTACTACAATGACCCTTCTTTCTTTCTTAACAGAGGCAGTCCTGAGGTGCAGAGTCGACCCCCTTTTCCTATGTGGCCTTGTGGGCTGGCCTTGCCCCACATTCTCACTTACCTCTCCTTCAAGATCCAGGGCCTCGAACCTATTACGGACGGACACCTGGGGAAGCAGGGCAGGAAGGGGGGAGGGTTTCCCCCGACGTCGAACCGGAACTCGCTTCCAACCCTCGTCGTCTTTTTGGTCCCCTACCTCTGCGCTACAGCTACAGGGCAGGGGCTGTCTCGGGCCATCCCCCTCTGCCTGAGAGGGCAGGGGGTCCTTCCCCTTTTGGGGGGTATCTCCCTGGAACCGTTCCGACCAGCACTCCAGGGAGTTACTCCACCAGTCGATCTCCCTTTCACACTCCCTGATGGTCCTCAGCGTCTCGACCTCCTCCTTAAGTCTTGCCACCAGGCTAAGCAGATCTTCTACCTGCTCACACCTCACGCAGGTGGAATGCTGTCCTCCCTCCCCCGGCAGCATCAGGCTCTGGCACTCCCTGCACCCAGAGACCTGAACAGCCACGGTTTGGGACGGGGTCTCCGTCTGAGTTGCTGTAGTCGTCTTACTGCAAGCTCTCTTTCTGGAGACAACCATATTGGTCTGCAGTCTGGGACACCAGCAACACGACCGGCTCGTTCCTCCCTGCACCCGGTGGGCAGCGACCGGTCGCTGCCCTCTCAAAGGCTTTTTCAAGGCAAGCAGTAGGGAGTGGTCGCCGTCACCGTGGGAACGCCCCCCGCCACGTGAGCCTCTCTCTCGCAAGGGCTGCTGGGGCTTCGGGGATCGGGAGATGTCGGGAATCGCGATGTCTCTGCGCTCTCCTCTCTGATTTTCCTGATCTCCGTTGACCCTCGCGGTCGCTGAAGCGTGCCGGCTGTGGCTCTAGCTAGGCTAGCTCCGATCAGCTGACTGAATGGTCTTTTGTAGAGGAGTCTTTCAATATCATCCTAATTCCCTCTTTCCCTGGGTTTTTCCTAGTTTTATGATATCCTAAAAGGCATGACGTCATGGCATGATGTATGTTTTATGTTTTCTATGTTATGTTTACTGTTACCTGATGTGTTTTCTTCTTTTATTTTAGTAATTCCAATTGTATTTGACTTTTGACTGTGGCTGAGCTTGGAGTTAATGTTTTCACAAATATATTCCAAGTGACTGAGATCTTTGAGAAGAAGAAATTCGGACACACGTTTCTGTATCTGGGTTTAGGATTAGGTTTTCACTTACTGGATAATGGCTTTTATGTTCAGGCAGCTTAACTGCCTGATAACTCTTTCTAGTGAAAACATTTTGTTGCTCTAGTCAGCCAGTTTTAGGTTTGATGATCCTGAGTACATCTGTGTCATCTGTGAACTTGGCAATATTTGTGAACTCATTATTTATTCCATTTTCCACATAACTTCTGTATTTGTGGAGCAGCAAAAAAGGCCTGAGAGCAGATTCTCCTCATTCTCGTGTATTTATCTATTATTATCTAGCTTTCTGTCTTTTAACCAATTGCTTATCTGTTAGAAGAGTTTTTCTCTTAGTGCATGATAGTTTCTTTTTTTCAGCATGGCAAGGAATTTTGCTGAGAAGCTTTGAAAAATCAGGCATGCTACATTCCAATGATCATCCTTATCTGCATTCTTATTAATGATTTTTGGTTGTCTTGATCTGGTTTTACATTTATGATTTTAATATTTTTCCTCTGATTGGATATTCATTTAATTATTTAACTCATTTTCTTACTTTGAACATTTGCATTTTTTCCTTTTCTGATAATTATCTATACTTATTTTTCTTTCTTTGCTAAGATGCTGATTTGCTGTTTAAAATGTCTGTGTCGAAAACTTTTTTTAGCCTTTTATTCCATTTTTTAATGAGTCCTCCTATTTAAATGTTCTCCTCAATGAAGTTGAAGGAGATCTGTGTGAAGAGAGGGATTTTTCCATTCTATTCCATTCTGAATATACACTGTGATTGTTACATTTTTTTGTAGCTGTATTTTGATTTTTGTCCTATTAATCACTCAGGAAACTCCATAGTTACTCTTTATGGATTTTCTGCCAATATTTTGGCAGTCACATAGTCATATCCTGTTTTGCTTGAAGTTTCATATTTTTTCTGTTTCTTCCCAAGAGCATGCTTTAAATTATACAAACTTTATGAAAGCATGAAAATAATAAACATGATGGAGTACTTTGCGACTTCTGTGTTACACAGTCCAAATGTGCTATAAAGTATTAATGTTATCATCCAAGTCAAATGCCTTTTGAGTATCTCAGAGAACATCTTTAAACAAGAAACACTTCATATTTCTTCTTTATTTCAATGTACAGCATAAAATACCTTAAACAATATATTTAAGATATGTCAATTTTATCTTTAAGTATAAGAAGTATACTCTGTGCTTTGAAGATATGCCTGATGATACTCTGATGCAGATTAAAAAGGGAAATATAATAAGATGCAGGAAATATAAAGTATCCTTCAATGACTGGAAAACAGAAGAAATCCCACTGAAAACAGGAAATGGCATATTTCTATGCTCTAAAAAGGGGCATAAGTATGAGGCATAAGTGTGCAGGTGTAAAATCAGACAGGTGAAGATTCAAAGACAATTATCAAGAGACAAATAAGAAAATTAGGTTAATAGAAAGTTCAGTCAAAATTAAATGTTTTATTGCACTTATTATAAATGTTAATAAGAATATGGGACACAAAAGGAGAAAAGTCAGTGAATATTCAGATAAATTAATATAGCATGTTATGACACCATAGAGTGTACTTAGGGAGCAAGATGAAGCAATATTTGAATCACTGTACTCTTCTTGGGAAACTCATGGAGGGTTAAGGAGTGCTTGAGAACTGCAAAAAGTAGTTACATTTAACATAGAAGGAAAGGTAGCTTTGAGTGGGACCTATTTTCTGAGAAAATAGTAAATCACAAAAATGCAAATCATTGCTTGTCAATAAGACATCTTCTCAGACAAATTTAATATCATTCCTTCATAGAACAACTATTGAAATGAACAAAAGGTGTTGACGCGGGAGTCACGGATAACGCAGAGATGATCAATGTGATCAAGCGATTGCCAAATTTATTACAAAGCCTTAACTCCTTATATACTCTTTCTTACATGCACTTACGGTGATTTGGCATATTATGATTGGATACATGTCTTGAAGACCCTTAGTGACTAACATATAATTGGTTAAGCACAGGTGTGAGAACTTGACCTCGAAAGCTTGTCAACAGTCCACAGTTCTCATAATTCAGTGAACTCCAGCTTGTTCTTATCTTGCTTGCTTAAGCTTCTTCGGGCCTCTCATGGCCTTGCTGTATCTTTCACGATTATTCAGAGTTTATGTACCAATTATCCATTCTCTTGTGAGAACACTGTCTCCACAAAAAGGAAGCAGCATTTATGATACAACTTATGTAGGCTCCTAGTCTGCCCAACATGAGACTGTCATGAAGAAATGAAGAAGTATGGTTGATTGTGAGGTGGATACAAAACTTGTACAGAAACCTAGAATCAGTGAAGTATTTCTGGTAGCTGGCTCTTAAGGTGATGTCTCAGTGAGGTGAAACCTGCTTCCTCTGGCGCTGGCCTTTCTAACCTTTCATGTGTGACATGTATTTGGCACTGGAGAAAAACAAGATGTTTGCAGAAGACAGGCAACTGGCAGAGGTTAGAAAAATTATGACTGTAATTCAAAATGGCATTGCTAAATTGCAGGAATGGTCTGAAATCAATACAGGGAGTAATGATTTGGTATCTTCATGGTCACCCTAACCACAATGGCTTTCTAGATTCTCTTCATTGACTTACTTATGCCTTAAGTTTTGGGAATCCAATATAAGAGTCAGTCTCCATGGTATTCAAGATTTGCTTATCACACTTAGATTGTTTTTCATGTGAAATCCATCTGACCATATGCAGACGTAAACATTACAGATATTTGTAGCTGAACTTGTAATCATCTTTAGTCAGGAGAGAGAAATAGGCTGTGATTTTTTCTCATTTTGAAGTAAATAACCAAATTATGTTAGATTAAATCCTTTCTAAAAGTGCCTGGTTTTGTTTACTGAGTACTAAGGATTACTGTTGTTGGGAGTAGCATCTACACTGGAGGTATATTAAAAGCAGGAAAGATGAATCCTTCTCTCCAGCTGAATCTGCACTGGAAAGTTAAGCACTGTTAGTGAATGTTTTTGTGTCAGTGAATTGCTGGAAAATTCCCTGGCATGACTAGTGATGTTCTTCCAAAGAATTGCCAGGCACAGTTCAGAAGTGAAAACACTCCCAGAGACCTTCAGCAACTTGACAAGTGACCTTTTTTTTTTTTCCTTCTGAATTTCATGCCACCTTAATCAATAATCAGCAATGGCTGAAATTTCTTCAAGAGTTTCAGATGACTGTATCAAAAGAGTTTCTTTCCTTTGCTTTTGGGTGTCACATCATCTCTATGTAGCAGATTCTTTGCAGCATAGAGAATGAAGCCAGAGTGCCACCAGAATAGGTATACACATAAACAGGGTATATTTTCTCTTCCCTCTGCTAAGTCCTCTTATTTTGTCCTGTCCCTGAAAGCATGTGTATATATCGTATTATCCAAAAGAGGTCAGTCATTGTCTAAGTTTTTTCATAGATATCAAAGAGTTGAGGAGATTATAATCTGAGCCTCTGGCACTAGTAACTTCTGATCTGCACACTTTTAGTCCCAGAGGAACCATTAGTGCCTGTGTGGGTTAGTAATGTGTTGGAGTAGTCTGTGATTCAGATGAGCCCTGGCAGCTTTTCTGTAGTGGATTTGGGGCCCTTTGCATGCTTTGATACTTCACAAGTCAGCAGATCCAGTCTTCCAGCTTCCTCAGTGCTGAGTCCCAGAAGCGAAGCTCTTTGAAATGTATAAGCACCACTACAAAGAAACAGCAGAGTCCTTAAGGCATTTTGGTGTGCTTTTTTTTTTTTTTAATCAGTAGGGTAGATTCCTTATCGGTCACCAAGATAGCCATCAGTTACTGGCACTGGCTGATGGGGCTAAGCAAGCAGTATTTCCTGCCCAAGAAGCAGCCACATTCCTTCTCTCCTGATGGAGCTGCTTCAGATTCCCCAGATAACCTAGAGCCTTCACATTTCCAGATCTTTTCTGCTTCATGTAAATGTATATTTCTCATGTTTCAGTCTGCCCCCTTCCTTCTCAAGCTTTGAGGGTATACGAATAGCAACTCTTGTAATGGATGTTTTTATTTCCCTTTCCTTCCTAACTTCAGTGGATAGAAGACCCAGTCTTTAAAATACCCTGATCAGTACATGCTTAGATTTATTGGAATCCCTGTTTGCACACAGCTTTCATAAAAGTAGTAGAAGATTTGCCAAAGAGGTGCCTGCAATGAAACACTGAGGTTACATCAGTTTTGTCCTAGCATATTATTGTGATCTTCATTTTCCTGTTCCATAACTCTGACAGGAAACACCTCTGCAGCTGCTTCTTCACTTTCTTTCTTTTTCCACGGCTTTCTTTAGGTGGTTTCAGAGAAGGAAATGCTCATTGGAACCTACAGTATGTTCCTAAAAAAATAGTGATTATGGAAATATGTACAAACAAGTGGTTAATATAAATGGATCTCTCCTTTGGGAGTTTTAGTGAATGTTAGTAGCCACAATCTCTTTACAGGACAGAGAAACATAGAATAATTTAGGTTAGAAAGGACCTCTAGAAGTCATCTGGTCTCTCTAGTCAAAGGAGGTCCAACTTTGAAATTAAATCGTTAGATTAACTTTGAAGTTAGATCAAAATCATTATTAGGGCCATTCAGTTATGGACAGTACTTTCTATCTCATGTGATGGCAGCAGCTATTATTTTCTATTAATCTGCACCTAAAAAGTATATTTTTATAGATGTTTTATAGATTCTTATCATTTGATGAAGAGGCTGCAATATTGGTTATGTTAAAGGCATGATGTAGAGGGGACAAGAAATCAAAGCAGAGAAGATGCCCAAGAGCAACAGGCAAGGGTAGGAACAGAAATCTGAGTTATTGCTATAAACCCACTCATCACCAGTGCATTAATCAAGGCAGAGGTAATGGAGTTGATAGGTTAGAAACACTTCCCTTTATTGACCTTTTACATTGTTGGAGGGCACAATTCCTTCACACAAATCTAATTTTCTAGCTGTGGTATTCTTGAGGAAGAGGAGAGAAGAGGAAAATAGACTAAGCCTAGCCCTGAGCAACTAATAGATGTACTGGAAGGGTTCCATAGACACCACACATTCCTGTACAAAATGTGGATTGGGGTATGCAATCTGCTACAAATATCTGTGTTTTGTGAGCTTGTACAAACCCATTTTAGAACATGTTCATGTTTGATGCTGGTTAAACCAGTTGTGCTTTTGTTTGCATTGAATTCTCTACATTTAGTGCCCTTCTACTTTAGCTTTGCTGCTGCCAGATCAGGACATCAAGTGAAAATATCATGAACACTCAGATCTACTTGTGACACTAATAGCCACTGTTGTCCAAAGCAATAGCTAGTATCCTAATAGTAAAACTATTTGCAGGTGACAAAGAAGCAAAAGTTTCTGGTTTGGTTTTTGATACCTTTAATTATTAACCAAAATGTATCCTACCTAATCTTCAAGAATTTACATCATAGTGTAGTTTCATCATAGAATATTCCAAATTAACCATGAAGGAACAAAGCAATGTCATCAGTCTATCAAAATCAAAAGGTTATCTCAGAACACCGTTATAGTCATTGAAGTCCTCAGAACTTGCAAATAACCTTATTGATCAGAATTGGTTATTAGCTATTACACTGAAAATTATTTTATTGTAATGTACTCTAATATTTGCTACTTTTTACCTTTTTTTTTCCTCTCTCTTTTTTTTTTTCCATTTAAATGTTCAAATACGTTAAGGGCAAAACAAACTAAAAAGTTACTTAGCATATGTCCTTCCAAGCACTTAAAATTGCCAGGAACCATCTAATTTCTAGCCAAATTATTTGCACAGTTTGCTGAATTGGAAAAAAGTACATGTAACTTACACAAATTAAGCAGCTCCTGTGTGCAGCTGATCTCTGGGGATTCTTATTTGAAAACTCCGAGCTAATAGAACTACCACATGCTTTGGCTACCAAAATGCATCTTGTTACTTGTTGCTGTAGTCATTGCCTGTGGAAACTTACTTTTCTGCCTAATACTAAAACATAGCACTTCTTTCTGTAAACATGGTAAGGAGAACTGGAAATTTCCTTACTAAGATACTTTATTATAGCTTTGGGCTGTATTTTAACATTATGTGCTCTAAGTTCATTTATAATGTCTATTTTAAACATGTAATTATAAATATTCTGCTTTGCAGTTGAAATTCTCCCTGCAATAATGGCAAGATGCAGCATAGTCTGTTTCTTTGGCACTCTCCAACATGTATCAGTATTTCAGACTTGTCATTGGGTTCTTTGAGGAAAAGCTGCTTTTAAAGAAAATTATTTAGATGCTGCAATCCACAATGATGTAGATAACTAGTCAAATCCTTACTACTAGAGTGAAAAACACAAAAATTACTTTTGGAAGTCAATTATGTGAATTAGGCAGAGAAATACATAGCTCATTCAAAATGTGCTGCTTTTGAGGAGCATAAAAGGAACATAGCTTTTTCCTCTTGAGTTCTTAACCAAGAAGAAAACTGTAACCAAGAAGAAAAAGGGAACTATTCGCTTTTAAGGCCTTGGTGCTCCAGAGAGAATCTGATCATTATTGTGCATCTTGTATGGCCTTTCATCAAATTCATTTTTAAGATTCTGTCAAGTCAAAATGGCAATTACTCAGTATTTATTTTCATTTATATAAATAACAAGCAGAAAAGAGCATAAGTAATGCCATACTGAGTTAGATCATCTGTCCATCATGCCTGTTACTTTGTGCCTTGCAGTGACCAGTAGCAGATTCTTTATAGATAGAAATAGAGTATGCTTAACCTCTTCAGTGCCCTGTAACAAATTCTTCATTTGTGACAACCAGTGGTTGTAAGCATTTCCTGAACTGTGGGTCTCCTCTGGATTATCATGCTATGTAGCCTCTGATGGATCTATTCTACATGAGAATTTTTTAATGCCTTTTGTAAGCTTCTGGACTTTTGACCTCCACAGCTTCCTGTGATAAAGGGTTCCACAATTTAATTTTGCATGAGATTTAATTATGTGTTAAAAATTACTTCCTTTGTTTGCTTTAAACTTTCTGGCTGGTAAATAAATTGGGTACTCCTTGATTATTATACTAAGAAAAACAGTGAATGGTGCTTCTCTATTCAACTTCTCCACATATTTCATGTTTCTATGGACCTTTAACACATCTCCCTTTTGTTATCTCTGTCCAAACTGAAGAGACTATGTAATCTCTTTTTTCATTAAAATTACTTCATATCTTTTTTCAAAGATATGGAAGGGTACATAATGATGGAACAGTGAAGGCGACGATGCTCTTTATGATAATAACTCACACTAAAATGACTGTGACTCCATTCCTTTTCCAAATTAGTGGGACTTTTTGTCAGCCAGTCCTGACCACTGGCCTATTTTAAGTGAATCTTTGCTTATATGTGTTCTTTTCTCAATGTGCCCCTAACTAAACAATTCCCATGACTAGTGCATTACGAACTTCAGAGTTTAAATTTCCACTCTTGAATTACGTTGTCACCTTCACTTTCTTCTCTACAGTCTAAAATCAGTGTATTTATGTATGATTTTTTTCTAACCTAAGAATTAAAAAGTGCCATCTAATTGATAGATATTCTAGACGTTGTCTGACCTGGTCAATGCTAAAGCTACAGTATGTCTAATGACCTGCTTAGATATTAATACCTTAGTAATGCAAGTACTTGATTAACAGATGGTTTTACACGTCCAGCTACTTTGTATCACACAGAAAATCTGCTTGAATCACCTGATGTGCAGCAGGTTGCCTCTTTGTGCATCACTGTCAGTCAGGTATGCTCAGAAGGAGTTGTGGGAAATCATGGAATGAGAACTATTAAAAGTGCTGTGCACAAAGAAACTCAGATCCCAGATGTGCTGTGTTTTCTGGTATTTCTAAACATGACACTTTCATTTGTAACCAAAATAATCATAATTGCAACAAGCCCTATTTTTGTCATATGAAGGCTTTTACCCTACTTTGATTAAACATTGTATTTTATGATACCATTCTGTGATCATTTTCCAGTAATGTTTTTCAGGTGTATACAACTTAAAATCTGATAAAGAAGCAAGTATGTGGGGAGGAAGTCACTCGGGGTAACATTAAAATGCACTGACACCTTGTCAGTGTGAACCACTCTGGACTTCAGCTTTTGTTATATTCTCAGGCCAGGCTCCCTAGGTTTTGCCAATCTTTTGGTGATTCTTGGTCATATTCCACCAAGTTGGGGCCAAGTTTTAAGTACTCTGGAAACTAGAGTTGGCTCAAGCCTTAGAATAATTTATAGTTTGGGACAGTATTTATATAAAACTTACTTTGATTCAGCCAGAATTTGGTGGACTTGTGTGAGGGTTTTTTCCTAATTTTATATCCTATTTGAATGGACCTATGTAACTGGAATCTGAAGCTGATTAATGCGTATACTATGGGAAAAAAAAAAAAGATTTAAAAAATGCTTATCTTAACTAAAAGTAAGAGCTGGTTTTGCGTATTTCTGTGAAGCAAAGAGTTTGAAGAGTAATTTTCTTCCATTCTGCATTGTAAAATTAACAAGGTTCAGGGATTCATTGCAACGTAATAGTTTTCTGTCAAACTGAGATGATGTGCTAATAGGATCTCCCTGTGATCTGAAATTGTCCTGTGCCTATACGGGCAAGCATATATATTGTACACCTACCCTGTCAGTATGAATTTACCCATGATCCTCTTACATTAGCTAGAAACAATGTAGCACAGCACACATGCTAGAAAACATCTGAGATCTATTTTGGAGTGGAACATGCAGTTCTCTCGTACACAGCATTTGGAATGGTTTACCTCTGGCATGTTAAAATGTTTCTTGCTCAGAGAGTGGTCACATAAACCAGCAAAAGACAGTTTGACTGAAGACCTACATCTGAGGCATCATGTGCAATTGGGAAGTCCACAATACTGTCCCCATGGGTATGTTGCTGGGTGACTTCTCACTGGAGACTTTCAGCTCAGCCTGAAAACACTTCCTGAAATAAAAAATAAACCCCAGAAGTCTAAAATGTAGTCTGTGTAAAAGTCCATGATGTGTCTAGTGTGAGTGAATAGAAAGGCTTGCATGTGAGCAGGCACAAGGACCTGTGGAACTGGGGCAAGTATGCACTAGAGGGTGCTGCTAGCGTAGAGGGAAGACCTTAGCTGGTCCAAGGGACACATAAAGGATCATGAAGGTAGTAGACATACAGATCATGAAGGTAGTATAGACATAAGTGATAATTCTTGTCTGCCAGTTTAAGTCAGTTAAGATGAGGCATCTTTGACTTGGCATAGTTTAATTCAGAAACAGAAGACAATGGAAATTTCTCAAGTTTTTTTTAACGTGAATGTTCTAAGTTTGCTTTGCGAGTTGCTTGCGAAAAACTTCTTAGATGTAGATGCAGTATTTCTTTAGTAACTTTGTAATGTCGATAGGTAGCTTCTGTGAGAATGATAACAGTGTGTGATACTGGAAACTGCTTCAGTTTAAATCGAGGATGATGTCTGTCTCTTTGGAAACATATAATTGGATTTTGAGGATTTGGGGTTGTAATCAATAAATGCTTTCAATCAGTGTTCTATACTTATTTAAAGTCAATCTTTGGGATGCAAACTAAAAAAACTGAATGCAAGCACAGTTGAAATTTGGGGACATAAGTTTTTAGAAGCCTGAAATCCAACGGCATTTCATCTTATTAGAACAGATTTTGAGAGGTTTACAGATGCATACAGGGATGTATACAGGCTTGAATATTTGTATGGGATCCTATTAGGCTGAAAAGCTCATAATTTGCATTTTTTCCCCATTGGTGGAGTTGACTTTACCTTGTTATTCACATATTCACACCCAAACTGTACCTTTGGTCATATATTTAGTCATAAAAATGAGCCCTCTGTAATTAATGGAAGATTTCTTGAGGGTGCAATTAAAATGTAATTGTTGAAGGTGCTGCCTGATCTGCTGATTTATATGAATACAGAGATTACTTAAGTAAAATTAATATTTGAACAGATAAGCTCAATGGGAGAAAACATAGTTTACAAAATCACCTCTGCTAATATTCTGGAATAGGTAGCCGGTACTTCAGTTTTTATCCAGCACGTGACTCAGGAATGTCAGAATTAAATTAATGGTGCTTATGATGAGATTACCTATTCTGATAATGTTACTTACTTAAACTTTATTCTGGCATTTGTTCTTTATAGTTCAGAATTTCACTATCTTAAATGAATTATTTATTCCAAAAGAAAGAATTCTCTGCTTCCAAGACCATGCAGTGACTTCTGAATATGCACTAGATGCCTATGAAGACAACTGAATTGACCTATTCGTATTAGTGAAAAGAACGAAAACGTTTTCCTTTATTTAGAGACATGTCTTATTTAAGAAACAGAATAATGTAAACCACATTTGTTTTTTGACTTAAATATTTTAATCTTACATTTCATAACATAAGCCCCTGGAAAATAATTAAGCTGCTATCCTTCAAACACTTACCAAAACAAAGCCTTCAACTTGCAGAATATGCAAGTAGTCACAGCCTTATAGCTTTTTACAAAGTCAGCAGAGTATAGCTGTTGCTGTTTCCTAATCAGAGAGCTGTTTGGGGAGAAGAGTTGTGGGAAACTGACAGGAAGCTCATCTGGAGTCATAGGCAATCTGCTCTAGCATTACCTAGTCAGTTCAGTTGATATATTTCATCCCCAGACATATTAAAGCAGTTGGAAAGACTCCAGTAGACTCCAGTGGGCTTACATCAGGCAATTATATGATTGCTGGAGAACTGGAAATTGATGGGCTTTTACTTTAAGTAGAAATTCTTTTGAAATCAATGTAAAATGATACAAGAGTATCTTAGCAGATATTCATCTTAGTGACATATTTGTGGTTTCCCCTAAGTACTGCTATTGCTGAATATTAAGGACTCGAGTCTTAATCAGACACTTCCTTCTGAGTTGGAGTGGTATGTAAGCTTTGTAGTGTAGAACTGCAAGAAAATTGGCACTGGCATGAAACTGCAGCTGTCTGTCTTGTGCACATATAGTGACACACTCACTGAACCCTCCAGGCACTGGAATGGTTATATTCTTAATACGGTTTCAGTATTACATTTCCACTAAGAAAGCTTTCTTTGTATTGACAAATAGATTGTCTGACAGACAATTGTAGATGTAAATCTTATTATTTTGTTACAAAAAAAAAAAGTTTACTATCTCAAGTCTTAGCATTCTCTATTCCCTGAATGTCAGGTTAGCATCCAGAGTCCTCACATCCTTTGTGTCTGAAGCCATGAATTAGTGCAGACTTCAGTATGGCCAGTGGGGAATAGCTCACAACATGTAAATGATATGTTAGAAACAATTATCCACTCCTTATTTCCCCTAGAGTGTTCAGAGTCTTCACACTTGAACATATGAATTGCCTTACTCAACTCTTGTAGTGAGACTACAAGAAAAAGCTTTAGGATTGAGCCATTTGTAATAAGTTTTAGTCTTCGCGGCTTTCTCATTGATTAGTTTCCATTTCTAAGGTACTGTATGTTGGGTGATATATAAGACACTTCTGATGTAATATTAAAAGATGAACTTGTGGGTTTGGACTATTACTGGCTAGAAATTTTCAGATTCAGAAATAAATGTACTGAAGTCAAAGTCAATCCAAAAAGTGATCCCATAGGCTTGGTAGTTTCCTGCCCAAATATTGTAGTCTTTCTATACTGATTCTTTGTTTTCAGGTTTAGAGTTTCCCCAACAGGCAATAACTTCTAACAAGGCAGATTTTTATTTCTATTGTTTATAGACTCTCCAGCTGTCTCGTGAATGGCATGAAGATGTTTTGCTAGATAAAAGGTGAAGTTGTGAACCAGCATTGACTTTTTCAAATGGTTTTGTCTATAGTGGTCTGCTATGTATACTGTACAACACACAAAGAGTTAATACAATTTCACATCATATGTGCTGACTGCAAGGAATCAGTGTTGACATTCATGCATGCTTATTTCTATAAGGATGTAATTCAGTTATTGCCTTTGTCTCCTATTAGTTTCCCTTCCTTTTTGCCAAGAAGCATGTTTTTTTACATGAATCACTTTTTTTTTTTCCCTCAACACTTATTATTTTGTTTAGCTAACTTTTGAGGCCCTCTTAATAATCTGGAAGGCAATCTTGGCAAGAAACAAAACAGATCTTGAATTGGTTGTCTGAGTCCACTTTTACACTCCTTTAAAAAGACAAAGGAAACATTTCAAAAGAGTTCAAAGAGAAGGAATAGAACATTTGGTGCAGATGTGACTTTATGGCATGTGACTGCAAATGAATGGTAATGCAAAATGTATATTTTGACTTTCAAATATAAACAGCTTCTTTCTTACTGTTTTAAAGAGTGTGTTTTCTCCTTCTTTTTTTTTCATGGCATATATTGATTGCACTTCAGCAGCTGGATTGACTCTGGGTTTTGGATTATTTAGGGTTTTTACGTGATCTTCAATCTGCATTGAGTGTTGCGTGTTCATTATATGCTCCACTACTATTTTAATAGGTCATGCAGTATAATTATAATTGCACATAGCTCGGTGAAGAGCCTCAATGCAGCTGGATCTCCTACATGTCTGTGTCTTGGGTAGATATTTAACAAAAGCTGAGCTGATGCTGCAGCTTTGAGGCATTTAAAAAATCTGTCTTCTGTTGATCTGCCTGTTTCTACCAACTCAGTGAGATCTTTGTCAAATTTGCTTAACTTTGGACACCTCCCAGTCAAAAGTCTCTGAGTAGGACTGATAGTACACTATATTAGACGGATTTTTTTTCCCTTCACAAATATCCAGACAAAAGAATAACACCAGTACTGAGCCTTATCTGGCTGTTATATGTCCCTTCCTCTCTCTTCAGCTTTTGGCAATCAGTGGCTTAGGGATTTCCTGAGATAGAGGCAGCATCTGGACCATCGTATTTTAATAGCCACTGGTGGACCCTTTCTCTACGAATTCGTCTAATCTCTTCTTTAACTCCATTTATGCTTTTGGCCATAACAACATCCTGTGGCAATGAGTTCCAAAATGTAATTACGTGTTGTGTGAAAAAGTACTTCCTTTTATTGGTTCTTAAATACTTGTTATGGGCAAAACACGTTCTCTGCTGAGTGATAACACTAATTTCTTTACTGCCCTGGGAAGTGATCACACCCTGGACAATAGGTGTTCCCAGCAGTAGGCCTGTATGGTTATATGCGAACGTCAGTGAGAAGAGTGACAGGAGACAAGAGAAGTGTGTAGTGGCCCCTAGTTTATTTGACTTGTTCTGTCATGAGACTGTATGTTAGAACATTATAGTCTTAAATAGGAACTGCACTGCTGGGTCATTTATTGATGATGTTCAACAAAGTGGACAAGTGTTTATTGTAGGCTCTTCCTCTTCCCTTACTTTGCAAATGAACTGCAAGTTTCCATTGCTCTGTGTTTAACAATGTATAGTTAATGTATTATGCACTAAACACTTGCATTTGCAGCATAGAAATGTTGTCTGACCCACGTGATGTACTTAATGTGACAGATTTCAGGATCACTTTTTCTGGCCTAGAGCTCAGAACTAACAGCTGTGTCACAGGGTGTCATTAGCAAACCATGCCCCTGAGCATCAGGATCAATACTTTTGTTACTTAGAATGTTTTATTTGGTAATAAAAGTTTTCCCAGGTAAGCTGACTTCAGTGGAATTGCTGATTGCTGAGAACTTCGGCTTTTTACTTATGCAGCGCAATAAGGATATAGGGAACTGTAACCCCACATTAATAAAGAAATCAGTGCCTGATAGGTGGGAAAAATTTCGATGAGCTAGATCCTCTTATTCGTGTCAGGAATGTCCCAAAAGATTTGGACAAATACAGGTTTTTGATTCCCCCACCCCCCACCCCGTACCACCACAAGTTGATTTGAATTATATGAAGTCGTTTGTTGTTTGAACTTATATCTGCAGAGCAATCCTACATATTTTTTAGAGAAAGATTCGAGAACTAGTGTTATTGTAGCAGTAGACAAAGGTAATTCTTTTCACCTGGGTTTTGAAGACTAGAATGAAATTGCCTGCATTATAATGTGATACCCTCTTTCAATTTTCATTAAATTGAACACTTATTTAACAATCAATGTAAAAAAAAGTGCCTAAAGAAACACCTTATTTTATTTGTAAAGAAAAATGAGATATTGTTTTACATGGTGGTGACAAAGACTGTTATAATATCGCTAAACAGTGAAAGTATCTTGACCTGAAGCCATGAAAATGCAATATAATCTATATTACTAGAATATAATTGAAAGGTGACATATGGCTCATTCTGTCAACTGCAGGCATATCCCTAAGTTAGAGTGCAGTCTCCCATACCTAGGAAACTGTAAGAGAAAAAAAAGTATTCAAAGAGAAGCTTAAATTTGACTCCTGTGCCAAAGAGAGACACAACTATAGGAGATTATCCATTGCTCCTATTCAGAATCGCCCTCTGGGGGTGCCTGTTTCTCTCTATTCGCTGTATACAGATGTTAGCAAAACAAAGCCATTTGCTTGAATTTTGGTGATGTGAATTTCCTCCCTGCAGGTCTCAGTTCAGGGAAGCATTATGAACTATTTTGCAGGTGCTAAGGGAGCTCAGAATAGCGTAGAAATGACAAGAGGGGAAATTACAGCATTCACATGGACTGTGAGATTCAGTTAATAAGAAATTGCACTTCCTTCTAGAAGTTTTTCAAGCATTTGAATGTAAAGCCATGATTTACTGCAGACTTAGGAGGTGGGAGTGCAATAACTAGTCAGTACGATTTAACTTAAATTTCAGATATAAAATAATTTCCAGTTAATTTTTTTCTTCTTTTGCTTCAAAGAATACTAGCAAAGAAGACTACTCTTCTATAAGATCAGTTGTTTATAGAATAAACAGCTGTTTACAGCCTGGCATTCAGATCTTCTCAAAAACACAGTGGTCAGAGGAATCAGGATAGATGAACTACAATAAACAGTGTAGTACAGTATAGTCCTTAAATCATTTCCTAAAATCTACTGGGAAAGCAACAGGTCTTTTTTAGTGTTAAATACATCACATCATCTCTCTTGAACATCTGCTTTCTGAAATAAAGAAAACCTTGTCCCTTAGTTAGGAAATGTTACATTGTTTTATCTAAATGGAAATTGCTGAATACCATATTCCAGAACTGCCATTGTGTGCTTGGATCTGTCTATTTACCTCGTGATAAACAGTTTCACTACAGTATTAAAATAATGTATTTCAGTAGTACACAGTTTTCTCTTTCTACCAAATGCACCTGATCATCATAAGGTGAAGTAAATTACAGATGATGGTAATTTCTTTGTTACAGACTAATTACCATGTGCTATAAAATGAAAATATAGGCAGGTTATGAAGGTGCAGGTTCTACGTCTTCTACAGAGTCTCCATTTGGGAGGACCTGATACAAAAGGCCCACATCCTCAACAGTGAGTTATAATCTTTCATAACCAATTTCAGACCCTTGAAAAGATGGACTTGCAATGGGAGGATTGGGTGACTGCATGAAATTTCTGAAAATAGGGTCACCTTATGATACTCCGCTTTGGTTATTCTGAATGGATGTTACCTGAGCCATGACCCACTTTAATAATGGCAGCACACAAGTTTCTTTGTCAGATTATTTTTCTTTTTCTGGCAAAGTCTGCTCACTGAGAAGAGTTACCCAGAGGAGGCCTGAGGGTAAAAAAATGAAATTCAAAAAGGAGAAATGCTATAACAAGTATAAACCTGTCACTCTTAGCTTTCTGAATTTCATTCAGAAATTGCTTCAGTTATTCCCCGGTACTTTTCAAACAGATGATCAAACTATTAAAAATCCTCATGCAATTAAGATGTAACCCTGCTTGTGCAGGCACAGCTGAGCTTGCTTAGACTAATTGGCTTGGGTCAATGGCCTCAGCCACAGTGAATGCAGTATTAATCAGCTGCCAACAGTTTTAAACAGGTTCCCAGCTAGATTTTGCCATCTAAATTAAGCTCTCTTGTCATTATAGTTGGACTGTAATGAGTACCTGAGTGGATTAGATTAAGATTCAGGAATATCCTTCCTACAGCTGCACAGGTAGCTGTAATGAAAATACACTGTGTGTTATACAGTATTTTCATCTTAATAGACCTGTAGCATTGGTTATGCTTGTTAGGGCTTTATGAAGCAAGTTACGGGGTCAGAAATGTTGCAGAATAGGAGGAAAATACTGGTTTGGACTCTGGCCCTTTTATGTAAGTAGTCAGATTTTATTTGGGACTGCTACAAGTATATAAGGACAAAGTAGTAAGAGCTGGGTTAAAAATAGGCTCAGCTTTTATTTCTTTGACCTAGACTTTTTGTATGTCCTTCACAATCAGTGGAATTGCATTGAATTTGCACACAATGCTTACTGTGTACCTTGTTTTTTTCAAATTTCTGTTAATAGATGTGTATTTCCCTATTTGAAAAATAACCTAGAAGATAAATAAATCTTACAATGCATATTGTTCAGTTGAAATCAAATATATGAACAATTTAATTTGTTATTCTCTGAAAACAGAAGTTAGACTCCCCTTGAGGCTTGGTAGGTTTCTGAATGCACATCTAAAGACAAAAATATATCCAAAATCCCTTAAGATTATTGTAGCACAGAGGGAATGGTATGTATAACTGACACTTTGAAAATATTTAACTTTTAAATAAAAATCAAGAAATCCCAGTATTTGGGAGAGTAGAGAGGGTGAATAATATGGAGGATTTATTGAAAAATATTTGTAAGTGTCCAGGACAGGTTTAAAACTTCTAGCCATATGGTCAACATATGAATAAATTAGTTGAAAACAATATGTAGTTTCCACTATCAAGGCACATAAAATTTATTCTTTAAATGCATTTTTTGGCCAATAATTGTAAGACATAATTCCTCATACCAATGAAACCCAAAGTTATTTGTTTATTGACTGAAGTAAGCAGGAAAGAATTAGCCTTTGTGTTAGCAAAACTGAGGTGGCATCCCATACAACTCACTTTCTGGGCCCAATTTTTAAATAAATGTGAGTGATATTTTGAGGGAGAAACAGGAAATAAAACCCAAAACATGTTTGTTAATATATGCTAAAAATGGAGGAAAATGTGCATGGTTTTGAAATCATAAGGTTTTATTTGGGTATGGATTTTTTTGGTTTGATTTCTTTTTTTTAAAAAAGGATTATCTTTCTGTGTACCTGTGGCTCCTGCATGTGTGCCATGACTTGAGAGAGATACATCATGACCTTAACAATAGTTCCTGATATATGGCTCGTGGAATGCACTAGTTCTGAAAGGAGGATGAGTTTAAAGAGGCAATCACTCCTAACTTAGTCTCGGGATTATTACATTTGGAGGGTGCCTGACTTATTCTGAACGTTACATTGTCATTCTTAGCAGATTTTTTTTACAATTATTTGCTGTAGTTTCACATGACCTGGAACTAGAATACACACAGAGAAAAAGAGCTGCTGAGATCCTACCCATGTGGTCTGTTGCAGCTTCCCTAGAATGACTTTCACTCTGCCAAAAGGATCTGGAGGAGCAAGGGGGTCTGGTTGGTTAGCACCTAAGGACATGTCAGGAGCAAGATAATTTGTAAACTGTGTGGGCAACATGGAGAAAACCCCATAACAAAATGGGGAGTTAACCAAAACAGGTGGTGTACACATCTCTGTATGTATCGCGGTGGGGAAGCGCTCATCTGCTGAATCAAAACCAGTGGTTACTCATATAGTTTGTCTTTTATATGGCTAGACACTTTCAAACTAACTGTAAATAGCTGAGCATTTCAGTTGCTGGTGAGATTTTAATTTTCTAGACTTTTGCAGGAGGGAGTTGTTCACCATCTGATCTTTCAAGTGAGTGAAAGGTTCACAGTTCTTTGCCTGATTTACTTTTTCCCTTATAGCCATTACTATTTACTTTCAAATTATACATATTTCTCAGGAATTTTGGAAAAGAGGTAAGTATACACTCTTAGATTGTCCTGGCTTCTGCTGGGATAACGTTAATTTTCTTTCCAGTAGCTGGTGCAGTGCTGTGTTTTGGCTTTAGTCTGAGAACAATGCTGATAACACACAGATGTTTTAGTTGTTGCTGAGTAGCACTTACCCTGATCAAGGACTTTGAGTCTCAGGCTCTGCAGTGAGGAGGAGCACAAGAAACCAGGAGGAAGCAGAGACAGGACACCTGACCCAAACTATCCAAAGGCGTATTCCATACCACAGCACATCGTGCCCGGTATATGAAGTGGGGGCAGTTACCTGGAAGGGACCAATCAGTGCTCAGGTCCGGCTGGGTATCGGTGGGTGGTGAGTAATTGTATTGTGTATCACTTGTTGTTGGTTTATTGGTTTGTTTGCTTGTTTTATTCCTCTCTCTCGTTAAGGTTGTTACCATTGTTATTATATTTTACCTTATTTCAATTATTAAACTGCTCCTATCTCAACCCATGGGTTTTACCTTTTCTGTATTATTTTTTTTGACTCCTCCTCACCCCACCTGGGGCAGGGAGGCAGTGAGCAAGCAGCTGTGTGGTACTCAGGTGCTGACTGGGTTTAAACTGCAATACATATAGAAGAGATGCTGATTACTAGTAAAGCAGTTTCAGAAGCAAATCATGTCACCTAAAATCCTTTGAGAGCCTCAGATGGCCCTTCCTGTCTTGTCCATAGTTAAGGTAAATGAGTGTAGCCTACAATTGTCCGTTACATTCCCAAGTGTATGAAGAATTTTTGGACATAGTGCCCTGCAGAGGCTTTCTTGTAGAAAAGATTTATTTTTATGTGAAGCTGAAATAACCAGAAAGCAATGCATCCCTGAAGAAGCAGAAGTGGCAATAAACTCCATGCTTGTTGTGTATAAGTTGGGAAGAAAATGAGACCTGCAGCTCTTCAGTGAAAGAGTGGAATGTCCTGTGACTCAGGATAACACCGCGGAGACAAGACACTCTGAGCAGTGATACCCTAAGGAAAAAGCAGTGATTCTGATTTCTCCTGGAATGAGACTCTGATATGTGTCAGGTTACAAATCTGTAGCAAGTGGGTCTATGGTCTAGCTGGGTGGAGCTGATGAGAGGTGAAAAACAGGAATCCACACACTCAACAGAGCTGTTGTGATAAGCTGAATTAATACTGGCTTCCAGGAGGGTGACTAAGATGGGACCTTTGGAAGAGGCAGTCGGAAAGTTTCCCAGACACCACTGTAGAAAGCTCGTATCTGATCAAGGCCTTGGAAAAAAGCTTGGATTCATGCTGAATGTCTGATGACACATAAGTCCCTGCTACTGAGGGACAAAGATCATATGAACTGTAAGGGAATGTTTGTGTCTGGAGATGGTGAAATTTCAGTTGCTGGAACACATTTGTTTGGATTTCTCTCCATGGGGAATGGCATAGTTCTCATTAATATGTTTGAAGACTCATTTCAGTTTTCTTCCCCATTGAAGGAACAAAATTAAAAACAATTCACTGCATAGAGATGGAGAAAGGAATTTCTGTGAGAAACAGTTTTAATCATTATGCTAGTATGTTAAATACTTGTATGAATTTAGGTTAAAGCCACTATTTCTAGGGTTATGGAACACAGTTACCATGCAAAGTTTGTGCCAGTGTGGCTTAGCTGTTAGATATGTCACTGCTAAGAAGAAAAATCTAAGAAACACATGCAAGTTTTATTTTTCTTATTTTACATAGAAGGAGATTTTTAGGCTTTTACCTTCCTTTCACAAATTTTTGGAGATAACAGGGCTTAATACAAGGTTGAATGTTGTCAGATGAACCCCTGTAGACTTGCTGGCTTGCATCTGAACACTAATGCTGTTTTTGTTCTAAGCATCCTTTTTCATTGGACTGTTCTAAAAATTCTCAAAAAAGTCCCTGCAATACAATGGCTCATATATATCCAAAATCTCACCCTAAGCAATTGGAGTATATAATACTAAAAATTGCCCTTTAGAAAAAGGAAGTTGAATTCTACTCTGTTGGAAAAAAAGGTGTCTGCTGAGAGTTTCAGGTGGAGAGTCTAATCTGTTCAACAATCCAGTTGGATCAATGTCTTCTTGGTTGGTCTCTTTTCCCAGTGACAGGTTAGTACTGGAAAAAGGCAGCAATGATCTCCATGAAAAAGTTTATTCAGCCATTTTTAAGAATACATTGCCATCTGGTGTACAGAATTTTGATTTTTTTTTTTTTTGTCTTTACTATTTAAAATCTAACGTCCTTAAGCAGAAAATCTTCTATCATTTGAAACTAACTTCTGGAATCAACTTAGTGATCTAAACAAACTAAAACCTATTGTACCTTTCAGTGCAGGTGTGTTGCAAAGGTTTTCTGAACATTTGTGAGTTCATGCAATGGAAATAATTTCTGTGTAAATAATTTTTTAAGTTATCCTAATGAGGTTTTTAAAAGATGCCATTTTTAACAGATACTTTCTAGTTTGGGTAAATTTTAAGTGAGCTAGTAGAGTGGCTTTCTGACAATGACAGTATACTTGTTGCTCTCTGGCTCTACAATGTCTAGTATGATAGGGTCCAATGCTCGTTGGTCATGAAGGACTGCCATGCTAATAAACATATTTAATACTAATCTTTCTTATCTTGGATTTCTGAGGACCTCTTTTTCTCTTCTCATGGAATCTGAGGAACAAACACGGGGGTTACTAGGTCAGGCTCTAGTCCTTCTAACAAAGAACTTTGATTTGTTTAATTCATCTGTCAGGATTTGTTTGGCTTTACATAATTACTTCCAGGCTTATCTGTGATAACTTAATGGCTTACTTTTGTTGTGACCTTTTTGGTAAAGTTGTATATATAAAAAAGTGCACTGATTGCCTAAGAGGATGTGGGCAGCATTATAAAGGACATTTGTTTGATTAAATGGTAATTAAAAAGGGAATATAATTAAAAATACAGTTATGAACAGCTCTTGTTCAGTATGACTCTTGTGAAGCTTAAAGGTCAGTCTATGCCATTGCTTATAGTGGTTTATTACGTATGTATGCTAGAGTAAGCACTGCGCAAATAAAAACCCCTACAAAATGACTTTGCAGTCCTTTTACAAAAAATACTGTCTAAAGTAAACTTCTAATGAATTGCATTTAAAAACTCTTCGAGTTTTCATCCTGAAGTAGCTTGTCACAGTCAGGTTAAAACTTGCAGAAGAAAACTGACCCTTACAAAGACAGTAATTTTCAACACAGGGAAATGTTTTGGCACACACTGCAGAAAGCTAGAGGTGCTTTGATTTTTCTGCTCTCTGTTTTGGGATAATTAATACTTCAAGGCAAGCTGGTGTCTGCTGTGTTTAAAGATGTAGTTGCACAGGTGTGGGAAGACATTGAATGTTTGCACCTCCTAATGAAAAGAGTCCCTAGATCCCCGCTTTATCTTATCCCTAATATACTATGCTTTGCATATGAGTCCTGGTGAGTAAGAAAAATAAGGAAAACACCATGCTGCAAATTACAGAGTTGTTAATTACAAATCTACATAGGAAAGAGCTAAAGATGTCTGACTAGGTGAAAGAATCAAGAAAAAATGTCAGGTTTAAAATCAAATGTAAACCTTCATTTCTTCTTCTTCATCTGGATGATTTGCAACATTATCTCTAATTCAGTGAACACATTATAATTTTTAAATAAGACAGCAATCTGTGTTTTTCCAATATACCCAAGCAATCACAGAGAGTTAATCAAGGGATAAACTGATGCATTTTGTTTTCTCACTGAACTGCCTTTTCATCTGGGACAGAGGCTAAGACTGGAAGCCATGAAGTCTTGATTTCTGTTTGCACACGTCCATCTTGTTGCATACATTGAAAAAAATTCCAGATCTTGGAATAAACTAGGCTTTTTTTTTTTTTGTTATTTTGTTATTATTTTGTTCCTACAGAGAGTTTTTTTTTTTCTGGGAGAAATATATTTCTAATCTACTTGCTTTGTTATGTTATCTGTGAATAACAGCTATTTGTGCTTCCCTGAAAAAGATTTTTGGCAAGATATTTCAGTTCATTTGTGTTTGGATTTTCAACCTTTTAGGCTTAATGAGTTCAATAATATTAAAAGGAATAGTAATTTTTCTGCAGGCTAAATGCTAAACATAGATTCCCTTTTGTGTTTTGCTAGTAGAGTTAGCTGCTGTGATTTCATCTTGGTCTGTGTTTTTAAAGAACTGTAACATTACAGTGCTGTTCCTAATCTGACGTGCTTGTGCCAGGTCTAGATCTCTCCTCTATATTTCTTCTGCTGGAGTTAAAAACCTAATTCGGGCCAGCTGCTTAGGTAGCTAATGTGTAGGGTTTCTTTCAGCCAGTGAAAAATAGCAAATAGTAGTAAACACTCACTGTGGATGTGGAAGATGGGCAGTTGAGTCTCTGCTCTAAATCAAGCATGAGCTGTACCAGCTGTAGCAGGTATTCACACGCCAGAAGAATCTCCCAAATATTTCTGTGCTGACCTTTGGCTGTAAGTATGCTCTGAACAAGTCTGTAGGTTTGAGCACCTCTAAAAAATTGAGTGTTTTCTATAATGTTACATCTGTAAATGACAGTAACTGTAAATTGCCTGAGAAGCTCCATAGTGGAAAGTGTACCTTCCTGTGTGACTCAAGAGGACTGCAGCTTTGAGACCTAAGCTAATGCAACTTTGGCTGTCCCCTCCTTTCTCTTCTGCTCTCTTTCTGTTGTAAGAAATATATGATGTAAAGTTCAAATGTGAATATAGAACAGTTTGTTTCATCTCTTTTTTTTTTTTTTTTTTTCCATTTGGCATGCAGGGCAGTTGGCTAATCCTCATCTGAATGTTAACTGTAGTTTTGATGCTAACCAAAGCCAAATTCAGTGAATCTGCTTGCCTTGCAGCCCTATTCGGCCACCTGAAACAGGATTGCTCCTGGAAGGAACAGCAGTGGCTTATACAGTGATGTAAAGAAAAAAGTTCGGAAATGGGAGTTTCAGGTGTTTTTCTTGTCTGTGTTTCAGGATTAGAGAGATTTCACAGCATGACCGCAGAGGAGAAGGCTGAATACTGCTTTTGTACCCAAAGCAGAGATACTTTATCACCCAGCAAGAATTAGTTCAGTGAGTGTATATGATTTTGTTGTTGTTTTCACATTTGTTTGCTAGATTTAGTGCAAATGTTTAGACCATTGTGTCACTTGAGAAAAGGTGGGATTGAGCCAGAGGAACAGTAAATAAATATTTCCCTTGTGCTTTCAGTTACTAAGGACCCTTTGGAGGGAAAACAAATACTGCAACAAAGACACGCGTGGTTAACCTTAGAATCGTAGAATAGTTAGGGTTGGAAAGGACCTTATGATCGTCTAGTTCCAACCCCCCTGCCATGGGCAGGGAAACCTCACACTAAACCATGCCACCCAAGGCTTCGTCCAACCTGGCCTTGAACACCGACAGGGATGGAGAATTCACAACTTCCTTGGGCAAACCATTCCAGTGCCTCACCCACCCTCACAGTAAAGAACTTCCTCCTTATATCCAATCTAAACTTCCCCTGTTTAAGTTTTAGCCCATTACCCCTTGTCCTGTCCCTACAGTCCCTAATTAAGAGTCCCTCCCCAGCATCCCTGTAGGCCCCCTTCAGATACTGGGAGGCTGCTATGAGGTCTCCACGCAGCCTTCTCTTCTCCAGGCTGAACAGCCCCAACTTCCTCAGCCTGTCTTCATATGGGAGGTGCTCCAGTCCCCTGATCATCCTCGTGGCCCTCCTCTGGATTTGTTCCAACAGTTCCATGTCCTTTTTATGTTGAGGACACCAGAACTGCACACAATACTCCAGGTGAGGTCTCCCGAGAGCAGAGTAGAAGGGCAGGATCACCTCCTTCGACCTGCTGGTCACTTTTGATGCAGCCCAGGATATGGTTGGCTTTCTGGGCTGCAAGTACACACTGAAGCCAACACACACTGAAGTTCATTTTCTCATCAACCAACACCCCTAAGTCCTTCTCCACAGGGCTGCTCTGAATCTCTTCTCTGCCCAACCTGTAGCTGTGCCTGGGATTGCTCCGACCCAGGTGCAGGACCTTGCACTTGGCATGGTTAAACTCCATAAGGTTGGCATCAGCCCACCTCACAAGCGTGTCAAGGTCCCTCTGGATGGCGTTCCTTCCCTCCAGGGTATCAACCGAACCACACAGCTTGGTGTCACCACCAAACTTGCTGAGGGCGTGCTCAATCCCACTGTCCATGTCAGCGACGAAGATGTTAAACAAGACCGGTCCCAACACCATTCGCTGAGGGACGCCGCTCGTTACTGGTCTCCAGCTGGACATTGAGCCATTGACCACAACTCTTTGTGTGTGGCCATCCAGCCAGTTCTTTATCCACCGAGTGGTCCATCCATCAAATTGATGTCCAATTTAGAGACAAGGATGTCGTGAGGGACAGTGTTGAACGCTTTGCACAAGTCCAGGTAGATGACATCAAATGCATTAACATACTCTAGCATTAATTTATTTTTATTGTAATAAATAACCTTCCAATGTCAGATGTATGATTTCTTCTAATTTCAGTATTCTAAAAAATAACTAATTAAAACCTAGGTTACTACTAATCAGCTCCTCTAGACCCCAAGATGTACTGGGAGTAGGTGTCCAGGTGCTGGCAGTGGTGGCTGCAGTGGTGGCTTCTGTGAGGAGAGGCTGATGCTATCCTAGATACTGTCTTGTGGTTCCAGTCAGATCAACCTACTGCAGGGCATATCTGAACCCTGCAGCCAAGGTGGTCATTTCTCTGGGGAATGTACTTAGGAAAGGGAAAAAACTTGTGTGTGATGGACACACAGGGGAAGAGAGAGAAGGGAGAGAGTTGGAGGAAACCAATAAAGGAAGAACAGAGGGAACAGCAAGGTCAGAGAAGCAGGATTTGCTCCATGGCAGAGCAGGCACACCCCCAGAGAGACTGCAGCCCATGGAGATCACAGGCTAGAGCATGGGTAAAGTGAGAGAAAGGAGTGGCAGAGAGGAACCACTATGTATTGACCCCCTTCCCCTGTGCCTCACCAAAGGAACTGAGTGTGACCTGTGGCAAGAACAAGGAGGGAGGAGAAGTAACTGGAGGGAAAGGAGTAGAGACCAGATGTGAGGAGGAGAGGTGCCTGAAGCAAAGTTGAGCCTGGGAAAGGAGGAGGAGGTTTATTTCCTCCAAGTGCTTTGATGTTTGTCTTTTTTGTTTCCTAACACCTGGATCATTAATTAAATGTTTATTTTAATTGTCAATAAATTAAGTTCCCCACATTCAGTCTTTTTTTTGCTGATGACAGTATTCAGTAAGATCTCCCTGTCTTCATCTCAACCCACTCTTCTTCATGCTGTTTTCTCCCTGATCCCACTGGCAGGTCGAGGGTGTGTGAATGAATGAATGAGTGTCTGTGTGGGTGCTGGGGACAATCCACCACACAAACCCTTTCCTAATGGCTATTATTATGAGACTTTAAGGGTCTCTTGCACCTTGATCCTGAAGATGAAACCTCATGGCCAGAATTTGACCCAGTTCTCTTGTCAGTGAGATATTTCAGAGGAATAATGCCTACCTAGACAATGGCACATAGTGAAGATAAAATGTCCAATTTGGATAGGCCTGCACTGTGATTTTTTTGTATTCAGATGTGGATCAGATGACATCTTCCCTGCTGAATTCAGGGCTCCTGAATCAACAGTTGGCCTTTCTCTGTGCACAGTCTTTATGGATTTGTACTGTAATTTTACTGCTTGACTGTGGGAATGTGGAGGTATGTTGAAGGAGCTCTCTTGGATTCCTGTCACTTTCCTTCAGCAAAAGTCCCAGCACAACTTTCCCAGATGCACTTCAAGGTGAGGATTGTGACTGTGTCTGTAAATAAAGTACTATATTGCATTTTAGGACTGACAGTTCTGATTTGCTTATATTAGGTATTAAATTCCTTTGAAACCCCTAAGGGGAAAACTAATGATCAGCTATGGTCCTCTTATGATGTCTTCTGGTTTTATTTGCACTAAATATTGTAAAATTATCTTCTCATTATATACCGGAGTAAATACCCTTTAAGTGGGGCATGCTGAATGTAGTAGTCTACAAGTAACTGGGAGGATTTCTTGACAGCACTGTATTTAGAAGAGGTTTTAGCCAGTATATAGGTGCACCGTCTTTTAGTCCTTTGCATTTTGACAGCAAACCGTCTCAGGCTTTTCCTTGAAACTGAAACTACTGCTTCAGATTCCTTGTTCAGATTGCTTGATATAGCACTTCTGTCTTTGGTATGTACCTGATACACTTTGAGTATTTCAGCAGTAGTTCCAGAGATTAATGGTATTAAACAAACCTGATGTTTAAATAGTTTATCCATAGAATCCAATATTAATGAAAACAATTTCTGGAGACATATACATATATTAACAAAGAATTTTAGAAGTGAACCTGTTTTGTTGCTAATTTCATAACAGCCACAATTGTTTTTCCAATCAGTGCAAGTATTTTTTACCTTCTGCTTCCCAGAGCAGCATGGAAGAGCCTTGCCTAAAGACAGTCTATGAGACATTTTGCCCACTAGATGGCAGAAGATACTTTGGACCAGAATATTCAGCAATTTATACTGAAATTACAATTACAGGATTTAAATCCTGGGGTTTGCCCACAGCTGCAGAGATTTTATTTATTAAAAGTATCTCTAGTCATGCATTATCCAGATTCCTCTGAGTACATAGGCCCACTCCCTCTGCAGATAAATGTTAAAATTTAATTGCAAAGTTTTGATTACAAAATTCTCTTGTACTTATGTGGCATTGAAATCAGAAATGGGTTATAGAAATTTCTTTATGACATAAATACATAGAAAATTTACTTATCCAAAACAGCTGAAAGGGTGCAATGAAACTGATGCAAGTATTATCTTGATAATGTTTCCATTATGTGTATCATGTTTTGGGAGTGTACGTATAATATACTGTATGTATTTTAACTGCTTTATATTATGTAGCATATTGAGTTGCTATACATCAAGCTTTTTACCCAGTAACAATTTTCACTAGCATTTTCACAGATGTTCAATTTAAGGTGGTTTTAGTACTTTAGCACTAGGACAAAGCAGTCATCCTGGTTTTGCCAGTCTTCCTAAAGCATTTGCAGTTGCAGCAGCTGGAATCTTCACTGAATAATGCAGCAAATATGCACTGCACATCTACACAGAAGTCCATTTCTCTCTAGTAGTCATATATGTATGTAAATATGTATTTATGCTTCGACTTATTTTTCCCTAAGTGCTTCTCTGACCATCAGGCAAACATTGCAGTTGCTAATGCCATTGTTCATTGTGAATGTTTTCCATACAAGTTTGGCTTCAATAACATCTGCAGGCTGGAAATACTGAGAAAAAAACAGCTACCTGGGTTTTTTTTCAGTGGAAAGGGTGTCAAAGACCTTAACTCCAGCAAAATTTACCCTATTGTTTTATAACCACAGAACAGATGAACTGCTGAATGTCGGTGAAAGTTTCCAAATAGAAAAACACTTGGACCTCAGTTTGCTTTAATTAGTTGATACTTAGTTAATTTGTCCTTGTGAATAAAAGCATTTCCTAGATATTATGTAAATTGTATATTATTGAGATTAATAGAATCACACATACATTTGATATTGCTAATTCAAACACCCATTTTTCAGCCTCTTACAATTTTCTGAACTGTAACACTTCTTCAGGGTAGTATTTTATATCCTGGCTGTGCCTCAGGCTGAACTTTTGGGAAATTTTTGGCTAAGAAGCTTCAGCCATTTCCAAGAAAGCTTAGGGAAAATGAGTTATTTATTCCATGTTTAAAAAAATAATCTGGGATCTTTTCTTTGAATGACTCTTACTGTCTGGTGCTCTGAAGTTAGGATTTGAAGTTACACTGAGGAGAAATGGTAAGAGAAGGTGGTTTAGAGACAGAATATGACCTTTGTTACTCATGAGAAAATCTGTTACAGGCCTTTGTAAAATCGCTCCTTCTAAACACGTTGCATAATCTCCCTTGTTTTTCATGGTGAACGTCTGCAGGGCAGGTCTGTCAGAGACAGCGCTCATCATGCGTGAGAACGCTGCCCTTCATCACCACTTGTGAGTGTGTCGGGTTGGTCCATGTAATATGTCACAGGCAACCAGTCCACAGGACTGAGCCAGAGATGGGAAAGAAGCAGGATGGGTTCATCACTCCCCATTTCAGATATCTGGATCTGTGTCAGCCTCTGCATACTGCTCCCTGTATCTGCTTTCTTAGGCACAATCCACATGATCTCTTTCAAACGCTGCTGACATTGGGTGGGATAGCCTATCTCAATACATGTATTTCTAACCTGGATGAACCTGATCTGAAGATTCCAGTGAGAGAATCAGGTATGCATTTCTGGAGAAGGAAACTGGGGCTGGCTGAGCATAAAGGGGGTGCTTATTTTCAGCATCAATTGGTTTCAGGTACTTTGTTTCGTATGACAAAGGAGATTTTTTAACAGTACCCAAAAGCATCTCTATACTTTTGGCATCAGTCCCAGCCCCCAGAATAGCTCCTGCAGTTTTGTGTCCCCAGTTCCTGAAAAAGGCAGTTTGCTTGGAGAGTGCTGGTCGTTCAATGAGAATTTGGTGTTCTTTAAGAACTCAAGCTACCACAAATGTTTGAGAATGGAAGAAATCTCTTTTATTCTGTTAAGGGTTAAACATTCATTTGGATGAAAAAAAAAAAGTTACCAAAAGACAGGACAGTGATATGTTGCTGGAATTTAACTAAGCTGTTTTCCTCTCCAGCTTGTTGTGATACTTAAGAAGGAGAATGTGTTCTTGCAAGAATTGTCTCATGCAGAGTGAAGCCTGAGAAAACTATTCTAGCACCCAAAACTTCTAAATTCTTACCTTGCTTAAGGAGGAACAAAACACAAATGTTTTTTCAAAGGACACCTTTCCGTCTACTCTGTAGTTTGAAGAAGTCCATTGCATTACTCTAAACTACCAAAACAGTTTGCTGATACAGATTATTCTGGAACTTCTTAGAAGTCACCCTTTGTTTTGGATCTTTCTTTTACTTTTTATGCTCTCATTTCTTTATCCTTTTATAAGGCAGAAAATATAAACATTGTCAAACTGTTTCCCCCTTGTTTTAACTGATGTATTTTCTCTTGCGTAGAAGCAATATGCTGTCTGTTCTTAAGTGAGCTCAACCTTGCCTTCTCAGCTAGCATTTTCATGTCTATTGTTTCACAAACCGTGCATCTCAAGATATTATATCAATATCTTAATAGCACTGTAGAAATTGACTTGTCATCAGCATTTCATAGAGACAAATTAGGCTAAATAAACCTATTTTATTCCAAAGCTGGAAGAAGATTCTCTGGACAGTATTATACTGCTTTTCTCTAGACTGCTTTAGAGAAGTATTTCACAGGGGTCTGCCACACGGAATGATCTAGAAATAGCCTGTATGAGAAGCTGTTTTAAGACATATAAAGAGTTTTCTTGAAATTATTGCCTACATGATTTTTTTTTCTATCGCTAAACATAAAGCAGAAGGGAAGTATTAAACAAAGGGACATTCTTCTGTGAAACGGATTCTTTTGATGTCATTTCCAACTGATCTGAAACCTGCTGGAGTTTTGGGCAGGTTAGGGCAGCTGGTAATGCTGCTTTGTGGTTGTGTTTCTAAGCAGGTTTTAAGGCTTTCACTGATACCATATAAATATTCCAAGAAGACTTACACTTGAAACCAGTTAGAAAATCAGCTGTGTCATTTGGGGGTATATTTGGGTCTATATTCCCTTTGTTGTTGCTGTAAAAGATAACACAGCACTCCTTTAAATATACGTTTCCTGTCTCCCATAAAAATCTTGGCTCTTAGATTGCTTTTATTTTAGCAGAAGAGATTAGTTCCAAATGACATTAAGAATCAAAGAAGCTCAACAAATTAAGGTGCCTTGAAAAATCTGTCAAATTCAATATAATGGATTGTTTGGTCTTGATAGTGAAACAAAACAAATAAAAACAACATACTGTGTCTGCTAAAATTTCAGTACAGTGCTGGAATGGAGGTCAGAGCTTCCTCGATATGAAAAGGAATCCTGTTACGGGGATAAGTAATCAACCACCTGGGAGAATATAAAACTAAAATGAGAGGTGTCCACGGAGACACAGCAGTGCTGCCAAGTTAAAGATTTAAATCCAAATAAAATATTACAGTAGTCTCAGGTGATAGCATCCATAGAAGTTTGGACCTCATTAGGGGAATTGAAAAGCTTAGAGCTGTTTCCAGTAATAACACTCAATTTAGTTGGTTAAATTAAAGCCAAACTAATCTCCTTTCCATGAAGTGTTTGAGCAAGTTGTAGAAAACTTCCCCCATCAGTTTTCTTGTAGGAGAGAGTAGTCTCATATAAATAGCAGTGGAAGACTAAACTCAAAGTCTTTGCACCAACCTGGCAATTCCCATTTACACTTTGGTGTGGTCGTATCTCTGCACCTATTAAACAAATCTAGACCTCACTGTTTCATCCTTCATCAGATCTTATAAAATGAAACTTCTGGAGAGTGTTTGGGTTCATGAGTGTCAGCTTTACTCTCATAAAGAAAGTGGTGAGTTCATGATTTCAACACAAGCTGATGGAATTTGGTTTGAAAGAACTGAAGTAGAGTTTTCCTTTTCATGTGGCGTCCTCACTGTTTTTACATGTAGTCCTCAACCACTTATAAAGACTCTTAGGAAACATTTAACTAGCCAGAGTTAAAACGAAGAGATGACTTTAAAGGAACTGTTGAAGTAAGGAACAAAACATGTTCCATACATTAAAAATCAGTATTAAACTGAAAATGAACCAAACTAAGCAAAAGCTATACTTATAAGTCAAGGAACACCAAATACAGAAAATGACTTTGCAGTGTATGTGAATATCCTTCAGCAAAGATTTCTATGAACGATGATCGCAACATGTCAGTCAAATTCCAAAATTCAAGAATTTTGAAGTTTATTGGTGACTAAATTTAATCTGTGTCCATCTCAGTCTTGGTCTAGCTGGCCTTAAAAAGTACTATTTCCTCTCATGTTTTGTAGTTTTCCACAACACCTCTGAAACAAATGTCATTGGTACAGCAGATATGTTTTTCCAATTTTCCTTGGCATTTTTGAATATATATGTAGCCAGATTGTACAAATTGCCTATGTTTAGATTTACCAAGAATTTTACTCTGACTAAGAGAGCTACAGCAAATGTTTGATGTTATAATAAATTCAAAGTTGTGGACACCATGAAGGCAAAAATACCTTCTTTTGTATACAGTTTTGGTAGATGTGTAGAAATAAATCTTGACAAATATGACATGCCTGTTGGTCTTTTTTGTTACTTACTGTATTCTACAACTTATCCTGGATCCAATAAAGTACTCTAAGAGGAATTGGCTTCAGTGAATTTCAGCATGTGTTTAAAGGTTAGCATATGCTGGAAGGCTTTGCTGAGCTAGACATCTTGCTTGTGTTTTGTGATTTATCATGCTTTTATTACACTAAGTTTCCCATGCTTGTCACCTTTGCTTTCACAGTTTAGATAATTTCTTACTTTAAAAATTCTCTTTCCTCTTGGTAAGTAGTAAAATTTCACTTTCAAAGCAAAAACGTTCCATGGAAGCTGTGTACATCAGGGTCAAGAAAAAAGGATGAGAAAAACAATCAGAACTATTGAGTCAACAGGACCAAAATAAAAAAAAATACTTTCTTATCTTCTGAGGTAAGGGGACATTTTACAAGAAACTGTCTTCATCCTTCAGTAGGCTGCCACCATCATGTCAAAAACTCTCCAGTGTGGTCTATTTGAAGGTTATTTGATGATTTTGGAAATGTGCTAAATGTGCTCAGGGATGAGGATAGAGTCCCAAGGACATGCAGAAATGAAGACATTGCGCCATGAGAGATCCAGACCCTCACAGAACTCTTCTTGGGCAAGTTATGGCTGCTTTTCATAGGAGAAATAGAAGATTTCACAAACAGACGCTTCAGACTGATCTGTCTCTGCTGCTCTGCATGTCTACAGGATTCACAGGTTAGCTGGACTATGCTGTTAAGGGGGGCAATGCTGTTGAATTTAGGTTGCAAAACTTCAGCTTGACATGTCACTCTTGCAGGTGCGGTCGTGTAGTCACTGAAGACACTACAATGGCTTCTTAAAAAAAATGCCAAACCCCCAAAAAACATTTTCTGTTTCAGCCATAGATGGGCAATTGAACTGTGGGATTGTGCTGTATGGGTGCAGCCTGAGGTGTGAAAGGAGCAGAAAGCTTATTCCTGTGCCATGGCTGTTTCCTTGCTGACCTACACAGCCAGAACATGACCAAGACACTGCTAGTAGCATCAGAAGTCCCAAGAAATTTACATGCATCCAAAATATACGATTATAAATGCCTTAATAACTTGAAAAATTGTAGTGAATAAACAGCCCCATTTGAAAATAACATCAACAACAACAAAAAAATAAATCTAGAAAGTACAAAGGTTAAGCTGATGTTCCATGTCATATATGCCCTACTTTTTGTAGTAGTTAAGGCCATTTATGCTCTTCAAAGTATATTGTATTAAAGTAATCTATGTTACATAACAAAGCCTTGAAGATACAATACTTACCTCACAATATGTTGTTGATTTAGTGAGGTGTTTAGTCAGTACTCTCTTCCTTCCCACAACTTTTTCCTTCTCCTTTTTAAAGTCTCTTTTTGCCCTTTACAAAGTGTACTGGTCTACACAAATCAGTTTCTTTTCTATAAAACAGTTGCTCCAAAGTCTTCTTCAACATTATTCTAGATAATACATATTACAATTAAGCTGTACTTATTTAAAAACTACCCTAGCAAGACCACTTCTTGTTGAGACAAAATCCAGTGGAAGCTATGCTGTTGAAAGGAGTGCATGCTTGGACCCCAAATAATCACAAAATTATAATGTGATTTCATTTTATTCAGTGCTCCTGAAATTGCTAGTTAAAGAAATTAGATTATAGGAATGAATCATACACTTACTGAATTCAGCACATTTGTGAAGCTAAGTTCTCATTTATGTTTTATTCCTATTGTACAGAAAGTCTTGAGAGTTTGTTTGGTTTCTTTTTTTTTTTTCTTAATAGCTGTGTATAGCTCTCTCAAACTGTGACAGTCTCTTTGGAATATAACCCTGTTTATTTTATTGTGCTCTGTTTAGTTATTTAAAAAAAAAAGTTACAGACACATAATTGTAGCCATCTGTTGTGTTTTAAGTCCAATCTAGCCCAAAAGTCAAAAAAGTCATGGCAACAACTTATAAAAACAATGGCAATAATATGAACTCACTATGGTTACTGG
This sequence comes from Pezoporus occidentalis, assembly GCF_034315485.1. NCBI lineage: Eukaryota > Metazoa > Chordata > Aves > Psittaciformes > Psittacidae > Pezoporus > Pezoporus occidentalis. The sequence continues at coordinate 2,235,719 of NW_026914829.1, forward strand.
TGAACCTTTATTTCTCCCCTCAAATGAAGTAAGTTTCCTCAGAGAATTATTTTAATGTTTGATTTATTTCTTTATTAAATTTGCCCACAGTATGACCAGTTTCTCTATCAAGATTGTCATATAGCTGTCTCCTTGATAGTAAATCTCTGGTTCTCCAAAAAGTTGAGTTCTGTTATTATACAAAACCAAGCTCTAAGGGAAACCCCAGTGCTTGCAATATATTACTCTAGCATAAACCAGCAAGCAGGATTAAGATTGTTTAAGAAAATTTATTAGTGGAACTGAATAATATTTATCATGTAATATATTTAACCTATACTCTGACAGATTTAAAATTCCTTATTTATAGATTTTAGATACTCAATGTATGTTTAATAATTCACTGAGATATTTAGTAAATAGTTTCCTCAATTAGTTTCATCAAAATGTCAGTGACTTTTATGAGAGATTGTTAATTTTCAGTATTATTCTGCCTTCTAGACATATCCAGTTTGTAAGTGTACCAGTTATTTTAACTAAGAGTGATGTATTGATACTTGTACTGTGAGCAATAAATGGCACATGTGTGTTGAAAATGACCTCTAGATGTATTGGATAAAGTCAGACAGATAGATGCTTTTTGTTACTGCAGATTGTTGGCATGGTATTTTTCTGTAGCTCCCTTTTATTTCTATTTATGGAAGAGTTACATGGTAGAAATCCATGCACAATTGTCTTAAATGTAATCATACACATACACACACCTACCTCCTGTAAAAAAAGCTGAAGAGTATTTGAGGGGCAGTGATGATTTTTGCAAGAGAATTACAAAGCACAGAATTCTTGTGGCTTGTAATTTCTTGAGAAAGGTGAGGGTGCCCAAGGTATGAAATGTATCCTGGCTTGACCCGTTTTTCTCTTTTGAATATGAAGAGCTTAGCCTTGTGATGACCAGGATTTGGAGCCTTAAGCAGTGCTTGCCATTAGGCAGGATGGATATGACCCCATGACCCCTTCAGAGAGGTGGTTGCCCAGTGACAGGAATCACCCTTCCCCCAGATGATCAAGCAGTGGGCATTGCTGTCTGTCCTACAAAGTTCCCAAAATAGTCACCAACAGGGAACTGGGTTGTTTCTGTCAAACCAAACTGGGAGCTGTAACAGCGAAGTTAAGGCAAAAAATAACAGAGATCAGTTTCCAGTTCTTTAGGCCACCTCCGTGGGAAATAAGAGGAGATATAAGTAAAGGATGACATCTGTAGATTGTTTTGTTTAGCTAGTAAAAATCTAAATAAAACGACAGGTAATTGTCATTGCTGTAACTGGGAGGTGAAATAAGAAAAATAAATGATGGTGTCTGTGCAAGCTTCATTCACAAGTACAAATGTCATGTAATAGTCAACTGCTACTTTTTCACTTCTCATTTGTTTTGTTAATTAGGATTGTGTGTGGACGTCTTTGCTTTTACTCTTGGTTCTTTTGATAAATACCTCTAGTGAGCATGGGAGTGAACACTCTCATTAGTCTCTGCCTCATACGATGATTAAAAGTGATGGGGACTTGCTTTTACAGGTTATTGCTACCTTTCTTTCAAGGGTGTAAAAAAAAGTCAGTTTGTAACCCAAAGATGACATATTTACAGAGTATTAGAAACTACAAAGTTTTGGACCAAAATATCAACTGTGATTATTTTTTTTAATTTTATTTTTTTCTGAGAACTTTACACTGAACAATTATTTACACAGACTTTCTGTGTATCTTCTTGAGTTACAATGAAAAGCTTTCTATACAATATCATCTTCTTGTTAAGGTGTCCTTGGAGTCACCCTCCTTTTTTGCTTTCCTACTTTTGCTTTTAACAGACTTCTGATTCTCTCCCATTTGATGTAATTTTCCAAGTAGTTATCATTATTTCTTGTTTGTGTATGCATTTGTGCAACAGGAACTGTCTGTAGCCACTGCCTTTTAACCCTTAATGTCTGAAGCTATCTGGTTTGATACATTACTTTTATTACCTTTTATCAAACAACACAGTAACTAAAATCAACTTATTTTTTATCATCCATTCAAAGCACTCATTTCTTTGCTGCTTTATCATTCATATCTTTCTCAGCTTTCTTATATTGCTTCATTAGAAGCAGGCCAGTGGGTAAAAGCAGAGCAAGCCAGTGGTTCATAAGGCAATAGGTGCACGTGGCTGCAAAAAAGCAGCTTTGCCAGACTGGAGTTTGATCAGTACTGTTATTGGTAACCTCACTTGGTCATCAGGCCCAGACAGCTGTGACTGTGTTATGCAACCGTGGGAGCTTCTGATTTTTTGGATGCTCTGTCATCCGCAGAAATATTTCTAAGAAAAGGAAAGACCTCAGGACATTCTCAGCTCAGGAGGCTGGAATACCCATGACACCAAATTAAAAACAAGTGGGATGGTTTAAGAATGACTTAAAAACAAGGTTATTTTTCTTTAAATTAGTACTCCTGAAGATCAGAGACTTAAGTTTCTAATCAGAGATCTCATCTGTTAAGCAGGTGGTTGTACCAGCCATTTGAAAAATATTTGCAGGATCAAAATATCACAGTTGTGTGTTGCAGTGCTTGGAATGTCAGTTCACTCTAAACCTCTTTCTCATTTCATCTTTTTCAGTCTCTGGTTAATATTAATCTGGGCTAATGGCGCAAATATTCTGGGTGTGATGCAACAAGGCATAAAAGGATGTTCATAATTTGAAGTATTTGAGTCATCCTTTTAGCTGATAAGCACATGATTAAGTGCTTTGCTGGAATGGGTCCAGAGTACATTTTACTGCTAGCTAGAATGGGTTTGCTCACGCACTGTAACACACACCTTCAAATCTGACTCCATCCCTACATGGGATGGAGTTGGTACATGATGGACTGTTATTGTTATTGCATTAAACAGCCTGATAGAGTTTAAATCATCCTCCAGTGCCTCACAAAATAAATTAAAAAGTATAACAATCATGATCCGCAAATGAATAAAGGAACCAGGCCCATTTCCACAGTTTCCATGAAGGAAAAATCTCCCACTGACTTAATTAGGTGCACTGCCTGACTAAAGCCTGCATGATTTGGCCAACATTTCCTATCATTCCAGTGTTATGACAGAAGTTACCAGAACAATTCCAGCTGAGAAGCAGTCATGCTTCACACTTTGTTTGGAGAAAAAATGGAGGATGGCCACAGAACCTGCACATGAATTGACAATATCTAATAATAATACATAATCCTGTTGCTCAGCTCCTGTTGAGCTCACTGATCTAATGACCCTTCTGTTTATACAGTGACATGAGACAAAACAGGTTTCCTGTCAGGAAAAAAAATGAAGGTTTTGCTCTTAGCTCTTGTACATTTTGTATAGGAAGTATAAAAAGTTACAAATCCTGTAAAAATAGTGTTTTATTTCCAATAAAAGCCTGTAATCTTTATTCTACTTTTTTTTTAATATATATTATTGATAACTGGTGGCAAAGATTTAATTTCATTGGTTTCCTACTTGTGTATCATTGTGAGACTGATACCTAATTCTGGTTTCTAGAAATTACTCCCCATAGTTTTTTTGTTATCTCTCTTTTCTTACTCAATAGCCTAAATCTTGACCATAACTCAGATTCACATTACAAATGCTTCAAAGAAAAGCTGCTGGTTTTCAAGGACTTCTATGTCTGCAGCTGTCCTCCTTTTGACTATAGAAGGCAGAAATATCCCCATTAATTTGCTTTTGCTGTCACACCTTTTTCATAAATTTTATTTCTGTAATACATCTTCCTTTTCACATATTTTGCTGTTTTTAAAAGGCCTATTAATTTTTCTTCTATAGCACAAAATAACAAAGTACTGCAGTCAAATACATATTCCTAGGAGATGGACTCTACTGGTTTCTGCTTTTACCTTTGTAAGCATCCTTTTCTGGGAATTAGAAAATGGCCCAAAAAACCCATGTGGAATTGATAAACATGATGTCAAGGCAATCAGTCTAGTCAGTTTGGATAAAGGAGTCAGATAATGGGCTGGTGTTTTCTTTCTTTTTCATTGTCACACAGTCTGTTTGTTGGTCCCTCTCATTTCCTGCGGGATGAAATATTGCTTGAGCTGTATTTAGAGGATCAGATAAAGAGTTGTTTTAACAATAGCCAAGTGAAGAAAAAAATATGCAACAGAACCTAGAGTAGCGCTTACTGCAATAATTCTTCATTATAGGTCCTCAAAGCTACTGGCTTTTCTAAATCCCCATAGTCTCATCCCACCCTGCTTCCTCGCTCTCACCTCCGCAACCCTGCTCAGGTGGCACTGGGAGCCTCTCCCAGGACAATCCATCCAAAGGTGTGTAGATGGGAGTCACATAGCATAGCATCAGCTAATTGAAATGTCCTTGAAATCTCACCTTAAAAGCTTCCTTCTTTCTCATGATTGCAAGCAGAGTATAAGTCCATGGCCAGAAAATGATCCACCACTGTATCAGTTGGATTTCATCACTGTTCCCAGGGACCTCACTGGACCTTGGCTAGATGTGGGCATACTGTACTCAGACTCCAGTCTTTCCGGTCACCCTACAGGTTATTGCTTATTCACCAGTTTTTCTGCCTGAGCATATTTTCCATCTTTTTTTTTTCCATCACACAGTTGAAATCAATGCCACCTAATAAATAGTTGGTGAAGAGTGATATTTGAGACATTTGAAACCTCAAATATAGGTATCTGAGAAAGGCCTGTGACATAATTTTTGTGCATTTTCTATTGGTTTTCTTGATGTGTATTTCTCCCTTAAATTTCTTTTCACTTTGCATTTGTTCTCCAAGGACACAAAATATAAACAAATAATGTATTTCCATTTTTGTTCAGCTGTTTGGCCATAATAATAACTCTTTGGTAATGTAATACCAGTAGCTGTTTCAGGACCCAAAAGAAAATTATGAGACAATGCCATAATTTTTTTGTTGTTGTTGTGAGCTTTTTTTCCCCAAACCATGTAATGGTATTTTATCTCCTATGCTCTTTTCCCTGTGCTCCACTTGGAAGATCCAAAGGCATCACGGACTTGCTATAAGGTCCTCTTGGCAGGAGGAACTGGGGAGAGATCTGCTGGTAAGGCTGACTCCTTTATCTTTTCGTAGCCTGGGAGCGTGCTGGAGAAAAGAAAGGAAGTGACATAATTAACTGGTAATCTCTCTGGTTGGTAGATAGTCCTGGGGGAAAATGACTGAATAGTGTTTGTTAGAACAGCATCGTTCTGGGGCCAAACAGAGAGAAAGAAAGGGGCTGTGAAGAATGTTTTTAGTCAAATCTTTGCTATACCCAGTGCCAGTCAGACATAGAAAAAATAAAAATTAAAAAAATAATTGTAAACCATATTTATTCCTGGAGTCCTGCAATTTTTTTTTTTGTTTTTCAGTTAAAAATATTAACCATTTCTATCAGTCTCGTTTGTATATGTGTCTGTGTGGTACTGCTATTACAGCACATGAAATTACACATGTGCTGGTGTGGCCTACTTAATTTTGTGCATATCAATGTCCTTCTTTTTTGAATACCTCCTCAGTTTTCGTGTCAAAATTAGGCACCGAGAGCTTGTGGGCTGTACAGGCGATGCCATTTGTCACTGCTGGCTATGGGAGGACACACACTCCAGCAATATGAAGAAGAGCTGAAAAGAAACCAAGGAACAAAGGTAAATCCCGAAACCCGAAGGAGGATGCTTGCAGCAGCAGTAGCTGCTGCGGCGGAGGAGAGGGCGAGGGCAAGGCGGTGCCGGGAGGTGGCAGCATCCCATGCGGCATCGCCCGCCTCTCGTCCGGTTCCCAGCCCCGCCTGTGCTTCTAGGGGTGCTGCCTGCCCTGCTTGTCATTCCGACGGCATCTAACAAAAAGAGCTTGTATGCAAAATGTAAACACGGCTCGGTGTTCAGGAACTGCGATGTTCTGTAGCTGCTCAGCAGAGATGCCACGCGTTTCGAGCTGCGGGGATGCCCTTGGCAGGGCAGCATGGAGAAGGTCCAAGTGTTTCTGTGTCACTGTGTGAGAATCTCAAGTTCTTGCCAAGGGCATTAGGAGAGCATAGCCAAAGAACATGCTTTCTTATGGAAGGCCTGCATGGTACAGATTAAGGCAGATAACAGAGATGCTATGGTATCTTCCCACCCCTGGAAGTGCTCAAGGCCAGGTTAGACAGGGCTTTAAGCAACCTGGTCTAGTGGAATGTATCCTTGCCCAGGGCAAGGGGGTTGGAACTAGGTGATCTTTAAGGCCCCTTCCAACCCAAACCATACTATGATTTTGTCATTCTATTACACTTCTGAAAGCCCTAAACTGTAAACCTTTTCTGATCACTGATGAGAGGAGCAAAAATCTCCATTAAAAACTATAGAATGACTGAAGTCACCAAAAGACAGTTAATAATGACCTATAAAATGCATGCAATCTTCCAGTCAATAATATAACATGTATTTAAAATATTTAACAAAGAAAGACTACTAGAGGCAAGAGTCTCTTTTACAAGAGTGTCCTGGCAAAAGGGGCAGCATAACAGTCAATTATTACAAACAAAATCCAGGTTTCTTAATTAAAATACAAAATACTGGCTCTGCAGTGTAGCCTGCAATAAGTTATGTCTTGCGAGAACTGTAATTACACTGGCGCCTGCTAGTGCCGCCATAGTTAAGTCTGTCACCATTTCCATTATAAACTCCATTTTTTAGCAATTTATAATGTAGCCATAAAAAATAATTTTAGATTGAAACTTGGCAAAGAAATTATTAGACTGAAAAGATTTGTTCTTTTTTTTTTTTTGGTACAAATAATCTGTTTGGTCATCTTTATATTTTTTAGGAAAGCACTAAACAAGCCAGAAGTTTTATGGTTTTGAAGCTTTCTGGCCATCCTTTAGTATAAACATAGTTCCTTTTTTCATCTGCATAAAAAGGATCCTTCACTGATTGGAAGCAGAGGATTTTAGTTCTTAGAAGGTCCACAAATACAGGAAAACAAACTTCACAATTCTTTACAGAAATAGTGAAGACTGATTAACTTTGAATTACAAGGAAGAAATAAGAACAAATTGAAATTAATTAACCCTGGGCCTCAGAATAGATCATTGCAAAATGTTTCTGCCATGAGACTGACCTCTCCTTTCCAGCCCCCTTCTCATGCCAGAGGAAGATGTGGTCGGGGCTGGAAGCAACAGCATCTCGAAGATGAGGCCGAAGCTTTCCCAGCAGCCCATTGTGTCTGCTTCTAGTGATGCTCACAGGAGCATGCAGAAAAAGTCTGCCAGAAAGTCATACAAAATTCTTATTAATTTGTCCCAGTGCACATTTTATTGCCAAAGTTTGATGAAGAGGAGAAAATTAGCACAGAAAATATTGGGCATCTCCTCTGAGAAATCACTGTGTGAAGATACACCTGTGTGCTTAGGCTGTGTGGAAGGAAGCCATACCTACTGACAACTACTGATATAACAACCAAGTAAACTAAAGAGGTTCCCCATATGTCATCCTAATCTAAGCTATGAATGAATAAAATCCAGTTTCTTTTTATCATTCAATGCTGAGTTTCTAGAGAGGAAGTGCTACTCATCAAAAAATTAACTGAAAAAGCACTTAACAACAAATAGTAACACTTATGAAAATATAATTGTGAATCCACTTCCCAGAGGAAATGACTGTTCTGCATTTGTAGCTGTTTTATAATTTTCATGGCTTAACTAGAATTCCTTCAGGAAATAACATTTGCTCCAGATTAAATGTCTGAATGCTAAGGAAGGAGCACTAAAGGCAGTAAAGCTAAAGAAGCAGAAATGAAGGACTGCTTATGTGTCTGTATCATGTTTAGATTACAGTGCAGTTTCAGATGCAAAGGTTGCAATATAAATCATGATTCTCTTGCCTAAGTCTCGTTCATGAGGGACATAGATTACTCAAATTAACATGATGCAGATCATGTTTTCAGACCTCTGGCTACAGAAAGTAAAGTTTAGCAGCTAAAGTGATCTTTCAACTCTAATGTATAGATATTAGTGCAAAGTAGGTATATATCTTCTCCAGTATTTCAGTTTATCACAACCACTGTAATAAAGCTCTGAGGAAAACAAGTGGGTTTTCTAGGCCAGCAGCACAAACGGGTGTTCTGCTTTATTATTTTGCTTTGCCAGCTTAAAAAATTCTGGCTTAAACAGACTGTTGTAGTAAATTTTTGCAATGATTAGCCATTGTTGATTAAATAAATTCCATCAACTGTGGCCAATAGTAATCATTTTGCCAGGTAAAGGTGCTACTTGCTAGGAGGGAGTATGGTCTAATGAGAGAAATTCACGAAACTAATATTTCATTTTAAAGACTTTTCTGGACCTGTGTTATGGCCATTGCCACCACACTGCTACTGCACATTGGCTAATGAAATAGACACAACCTGGAGAATTTAAATAGTTTCTGCCTTGTGTTCAGACACTTGCCTGTCTCAGGGCAGCTTGGTTGCTACCAGCTCTGGGGTTCTTACAATGATAATTTAGTATAAACACACAGGATACAAATAATGTCCTTTTTGATTGAGCTAGTATGGAAAAAGTGCCAGCAGAACACAATTTGTTAATATTACTGGACAATTCACAAAATCTCTGATATTGTACTGATGATTCTTACCTGACTCTGACAATGTCTGTTTTCATGAAAATGCCATTGTTATGAAAACCTTACAACTTTTTGTAGCTGGGCTGTTGCCAGTCCCTTAGCTGGGTCTGGCCTGCCTCTCTGATGGATCCCCACACCTGAAAAAGCCTGTGTATGGAGGGGTCAGCAGAACTGCTACCTAGGACTTCCAGAGGGCAGACTTTAGTCTGTTTAGGGGCCTGGCTGACAAAATCACTTAGGAGACAGTCTTGAAGGACAAAGGAGTCCAGGAAGGTTGGACATTCTTCAAGAAGGAAATCTTCAAAGAGCAGCAGCAGGCCATTCCCATGAGCTGAAAGATGACCCACCAGGAAAGAAGATTGGCCTGGCTGAATGAAAGTTTTGGCTGGCTGGAACTGAGGAAAAAAACCAAGAGAGTTTATGACCTTTGGAAAAAGGGGCAGGCAACTCAGGAGGAGTACAAGGAGGTTGTGAGGTTATGCAGGGAGAAAATTAGAAACGTCAAAGCCCAACTAGAACTTAATCTGCCAGACAAGACAATAAAAATGTTTTCTATAAATATGTTAGCAAAAAAAAAGGAGGGCTAAGGAGACTCTCCACCCTTTATTGGATGTGTGGGGAAACATAGTGACAAAGGGTAATGAAAAGGCTGAGGTACTTAATGCCTTCTTGCCTCAGTTTTTAATAGTAAGACCGGTTGTTTTCTGTGTACCACCACCCTGAACTGGAAGGCAAGGATAGGGAGCAGAATGAAGCCCCCAAAATCCAAGGGGAGCAACCTGCTACACCACTTAGACACACTCAAAACTTTGGCTGGATGGGATCTATCCAAGAGTACTGAGGGAGCTGGCAGAAGTGCTCACTGAGCCAATTTCCATCATTTATCAGCAGTCCTGGTTAACTGGGGAGGGACTAGTTGACTGGAGTTTAACATATGTGATGCCCATCTACAGGAAGGGCCAGAAGGAGAATCTGGGGAACTACAGGCCTGTCAGCCTGACCTTGGTGCTTGGGAAACTCTCTCGCTACAAGAAAGACATTGAGGTGCTGAAGCCTGTCCAAAGAAGGGCAACAAAGCTGGTGAAGGGTCTGGAGCTCAAGTCTGATGAGGAATGGCTGAGGGAATGGGGGTTGTTTAGCCTGCGGAAAAGGAGGCTAAGGGGGACCTTATCAGTCTCTACAGCTACCTGAAAGGAGGTTGTAGTGAGCCGGGGGTCAGTCTCTTTTCACAGGTAATAAGTGATAAGACAAAAGGAAATGGCGTCAAGTGGTGCCATGTTCAGATTAGATATTAAGAAAAATTTCTTTATGGAAAGGGTTTTCCAGCATTGGAACAGGCTGCACAGGGATGTGGTTGAATGACCATCCCTGAAAGTATTTAAAAGGTGTATTGATATGGTACTTAGATATGTGATTTAGTGGTGGCCTTGACAGCGTTAGGTTAACGGTTGGGTATCAATGATCTTCAAGGTCTTTTCCAGCCTAAACCATTGTATGATTATACGTAAAAAGATCAGTCAGAGCACGTCAAACATTTTAGTGTGTGAGTAGTCTAGCAGTGGTCCCATGATGCACATCTTTTTCTTTCGCAATCCTCCTCCAACAGCAACAGATGACTGGTCTCTCAAGGACTTCATGATTAGTAAGTGCTCACTTAATTGAAAGTACTAGTGCAGCAGCAACTCTTCTACTGCCTGAAGAGGCCACCTAATCTCTCACAAAAGGGGAAACTGTTAAATAAGTGAAGTCATTTTAAAGAAGAAATTAAAATCTGTCTACAGATACTTGGGGAGGGAAAGAAGAAATGTGAAAATAGAGACAGTAGGGGAAGAATGCTTTGAAGTTAAAAAAGCTGAAAATACATGTGGGCAGCGTATCCAAGTGGTAACTTAAATGTAGACAGACATAATGGGAAGTATAGGAAAGAGAAGGAGAGTAAATTTAAAACAAAGCACAAGAAAAAGACATAACCCCCTCTCAACTCATTTAAGAGATTGAGAGGCTGCTGCATCATCCAACTGCCAGTAGAGGAGCTAAAGTCATGGCTATAGAGCTTGGTAACAAAATGCTCCAGGGAAGAAATAACTCTAGTATTTAGACAGGTAGAATACTTCATGATATGAACAACAATGCAGTGTGGGTACCTAGAGAGCAGCCATTTAGGAATGAATTTCTATACATATCTGTAGTTGGAAACAAAAAGACCACCAGGAAGAGGCAGAAGAGGTTCCCTGAAAAGGTGGTGGGGCCAGCCTGGAAACACCACAAAATATTTATGGCTGTGCTGCAGCCAGAGAACAAGAAGACCAGCAGGTACCAGTCTGCAGCTGGGGCACAATAAAACCCTTCTACAAGCTGAGCCAAGAATAATTTTCTTAAAAAGTGCTATGCTTTGCTACTTCCAAATGTTGCTCTTGTCCAAGTGTTTTGTGTTTGCCTCAGTGCAGTTCCTTTTTTGCCCTAAAAAAAAAAACAAAACACAAACTAATTAGAGGCTTATTGTAAACCAAAGGGGATTTCTGGGAGCTATTTGGGTTTGAAAATTATGCAAATGGCAGCACTCTGATGTTGGATCATAGTATTAATTATATATTTTGTGGTTCACATATTCTGAGGAGTGTTGTGTGTGAAACAAGTTTCTCTTTGTTTTTCCAGTCTTTGAACATAGTAAGTTTAAAAAAAAAAGTCTTCAGGCAGATTATGAAATAATTTTTCTCCATTTTCTTAATGTTGAAGAAAAGTATTTTTTCAGTGCTCAGATTATTCTGTCCTGATAGCTTTACAACATTATACATGTACTATGAATGCAACAAACTTCACAGATGATTATACTTAAAGCTGGAAGTCTTTCTGTAAACGAAGTATTCTATTAAATGCCATCTATATAATGCTTGATGACTTACCTCCTAAGCTGATTTTTGATTTTGCCTGAGCTTTTGAAATCCTGAATGAAAAATTTTTGCTACAAGAAACTGTTTGATAACTGAATAAATAACACTATAATCTAAATATTGAACAATTCCACATAGCAAGACTTATTTTGAAATGCATTTTTCTGCCTACAGCATAAAATGGACGTACTTTATTTAATGCTTACGGATCCCAAGGAATATGTGTAAAGTGTACAGACTTTGGATAAAACCCCTGTGATTATCCTAAAATTCCCCGATGGTTGAGAAACACAGTTTTCTTTGTGGTTCAGGACAGCTATCTTTTCATCCTGATATGAAATTAAATAAATTAATAATATTGAACATATTTTCTGTTCCAAAAATGGTAGTGTTTCTGCATCTGACATGATTCCTGTCTGTCATTAGCAAATGCTGTGAGGTTATTCAGAATAAAAAGGGTTCATATCATTATGCAACATTTGCAAATATCATACTCCACTTATGTCTCAACTGCCAATTTCTGCAGCTTAATTTACCAATATTCATAGTGTCCATTACAAATGGAATATCCTTTGTATTAGGAGACATATCTTTCATTAATACAAAAACTACATGTGTCTTTCTTTTTTTCTGTTTGCAGGATAAGAATACAAGTGTCATACAAAATCCAACTTGATAAAAAAAACTGAGTGGGAGATGTCAATTGGATGTTTGGAACTTATGAATATATGCATACTTACATCCAAAGGCTTGAATGTATGCCTCATGGAGACCATATCATTGTAAATTCAATTTAGATACAGGTAGTATAACAGGTACGGCCAACTGTGGTGACTGTAGAATGTTTCTGTCCTGGGAAGAGTCCAGATAACTTGCTTTCTTTTTGCTGGCGAATCAGTAGTTTAAACCTGTAATAATTTTCTTGCTTTTATGAAACCTTTCCCCTGTAACTTTTGCAGCAATAGTCTTGCAAAGAAATAACAAGGATATACTTAAACAACTAAGCATTAAGCATTAATGTTGGCTTATGTACAATATTGGTCTGAATGCTGAATTAACTGGTCATTAATTCAGAGGGTAAAAGCCAGCAGAATAATTCAGCATGCATGCATAGGTTTTAGATTTAGACTGCAAATGTCCTGGAGAGGGTCTGCATTTTGGTCTATTTTATCAGTTACAGAGAACCATTGCAGTGCAAAAAGACTCTCAGTTAATATGATATTGAGAACACAGATTCTGCATTCAGTAGCAATCCACTGATTTTATATGGCTTTGAGTAGTGGGCATTGCCCATAAAAACAATTACACCCTCAATGATTGCAGTGACCTGCTGGGTAGTAATATTTTTTTTTCACTGTTGCAGTGTTAGAATTCATTGGAATATGAGATCTGTATTAATGGGTTCCATTACATTCTTTATGATATTTGTTCTAACATTGCTTAGGTTAGTACAAATGTAATGAGCTCTGAATTAATTCATTATGTAAATATGTGCCACATTTTTTAACAAATTAATGGAACTGCTTCCTACCTTCACGCCGCCAGGGGTGCCTGCACAGTGCTCTCTGCTGTTCTGCCTCTGAGACCTTGCTCTCCCGGTGCTCCACTGGTTACATGTGCTTCTGTCAGACGTCTATCCCTAATGGGAGCTTACTTCTGGAGTAATTTTAGATTTCCTTTTATTTTTAAAGGACTGGATAAGGGTGGGTCAGGTGATTTCTTGTCTTGCTTGTCTTTCAGCATCTAGGGAAGAAAGAAGGGCTATCTATGTGTAGGTTTTATATTTCAAAATTTCAGTTTTAGATATAGGGTAAAACTGGAATCTATGGGCACCTTGGTCAAACCTTGTTTTGAACTTTGATCAGTACTTTATACTGACCTCAACTGTTATTTATATTTGAGTGCATCTAAAAATGGTGTGAACATGACATTTCTCTTAAGTTTCAATATTATGCAACCAGCTCAGAATAATTTCTTGTTGTAAAACTTGAAACTCAGATCTCAGGTGACATTGAAACTGAACCCTAACCTAAACTACATCCAGATATCTGTGTATCTGTGTCAATCTATTTTTATATATTATCAAATAAAATATCTTGACTTTGAAATCTTATGTGGTTTGGGCTTTTTTTTTCAGAATTTGTACATATTGGAAATATGAAATGGGACCTATCAGCTATTACAGATCTCTTTCATTACTTTAACAAAGGCTTTCATTTTTAGAGCTGTCGTGGAACACAGGTTTATTACAAAAGGACATTGTGCTTATTTTAACAAAAAATATTTTTATTTTTATTTTTGTGTTCTGGCCAAGGATGCTTGGTGCCTCAGTGTAGGGTAGGTTAACGTACAATAAATCCTTTGTATTTAGGTTACATGTTTGGCTGTGGCTCTATCTGAAAATAACAGGAGCTGTTTTTGTCAAACATATGATTCTAGTTCTGTCTAGAAAAATGTTTATTACATAAAAGCATCCTCAAACTTGAGGGCTTTTTTGTTTTTTAAATGGGAAAGGATTAACTAAATGTGGAACTCCAGACACTCTAGTGGGATAATACAGGAAGTTTCTATTGCTGGACATACTGGTGGGCTGAGGACTTAAAGCCACTGAGCAATCAATCCAATGGCTTTTATGAATGCTTAGGGAAAAAAAGGAAATATATTGCTGGAAAAGAGAAATAAACCTTGTTGCAGGATACGAGATGGCCAAATTCAAAAGAAGATATATGTATGGTAAAGTCTAATGTATCATTGCAACTGTCTGAGCAGAACAAGTGAAAGCAAAAACAAAACCAGGAAATAATATTTTTCTTAGAACAAATGGATTTTGAGGGAAAATCTAAATGAGGAGAGAAAACATATTCTTATTCTGACTGTTCTTCTGCTGAAAATAGGAATTTTACTCAATACCTTCATAATTAATTTTAGTGTTAATTCAGTAGGTCTAGTATGAGATAAATCCTTCCTTGGGAGAAGCATTGTCCATTACGTGTGCTGATTTATGAGAGAGAATCAGCTACATTTTAATGATAGCTGGACTAGACTGTAAATATAGACTAGGACTCACAATATATGAGAAAAGCTTGTTTGTTCTTAATATCCTAGATAAATTATTCCTGGCTTTGTAGGTTGTGACTATGCTTGCTGTCACACTCCCAAGTTTACTCAAGAACTGCATGATTCTCTGAGTAGGTGCTAGTCATGTAGAGGAAAACCTGAGGGGATGAGTTTTATATACCTGGTTTATTCCTCAACGTCATATTGACACAAAAAAACCCAACCCTTTTTTGTCCTTTTATTCTCCCTTTCACCAAAAGAAAATGCCCTCTTAACCAAAGGCAACTCATAGCAGTGTGTAAAATGACTAGCAATAATCTGAGCAATATGAAATTTAACACTGTGATTTTTTTTTTTTTAGTGAAAGAAAACACCAGTTGCTGGCTGTCAGAAATTCTAAACTGAACCTTAACTTCATGGGCAACAGCTTTAAAATCTATTTAATACTTCTTATTTCTTTAGTTAAGCAGCTTCTTTCTCCAGTTAATAATAGGCTGTGGGATTAAATCGTAGCTTTTGATATTCACTGGGAAACGTAGTATAGAGATTTATAAGTCAAAATGTACTTTGAATAAATTATCATTGCAAATTACAGTTTATGAAAGTTGCGACTGTAACCATAATTACACCATTGGCTATGCAAAACTTGAAATCTCACTTGCTGAATAAATTTGTTTTCATTCAGACTGCATTCCCGACATTTTTAGAAATGAGACAAAATTTCCTGCAGAGTTTATTAAAAAGGTCAGCTTCAATTGCTAAACTTACCTAAAATATAAACATTTCTTGAATTAGTGAGATGCTGTTTTAGTCTGTTATGAGTTTCCTATTCAAGTTTACTAAACCATGGACTCATAAGGGAACTCAAAAGGGCTTCCACATTATGCCATGCCTTCAGCTATCTACACATCCTAAAATTGTTAAAGTTAAAATTAATTCTGCAAGCTGTTAGGACAAAAACCAGACGATAGCCAAAATTAGGTATATTACTGTAAATTGAGGGGGGAGAGGTTTTTAAACCTCTGTCTGGCAAGAGAAGGGTTAAGGACTTTTTTGCTATACCCGTTTCAAATTACAATGAGAAGCCTCTTCTTTCCCAGCAGGGTTGTGCTTACATTAGTCTTTAGATCTCTCTTGAAGAGAGCTGTTATATTTGTGCCTGCTAGAGTTGGAAATAACAGTTCAGAAGCTGAAAAGGGTTGAATGGATTTACAGAAGGTTATTTTTTGCGAGTAAATTCATGGCAACACATTAATTTGATTGGTACATGCTTTAGAATTACTTTACACTCAAGCGATTCAAAAGATGTTAAAGTTATCACCAGGCTGCTGGACAAATATGTGTTACATCACCAAGTTACAGATCAAGACAAATCTGTGACTCAGGATTTTATCTTGGGAAGAGCGCAAGGTGTACGAAGAACTCAGAATAACAAGGGAAGATAACTCTGGGAACTACAATGTGTCAGAAGAACAGCTCTTGCTAACACAGCTCCCCATCAAAGACCTGGTTATCTAAGGTTTATATAGGAATGCCTAGGTCAGCTGACAAAATACTGGTCTTCTGCTCCATAAATGCAGAAAAAACGATAACAACAGTGGAAAATTGGAAGTCTGAATTTCAGCTTTCTTAGAAATAACTGCAACCTGACACATTCCATAATATTTAAACAGGGTGGGGGGAGAGAAATCACCAAAGATGTTACGTTTAGAGATGACATTGACATGAAGAATAGGTAAATTTTGTTTTTCAGCCACTGGAAAAGCAGACCTCATAGGAACTCAGAACAAGTAGGAGAAAAGATTTTTTATTTTTTTTTTTTTTCCTTTTCCTTTTCAAAGATGAACACAACTGTGCTCAAAGCTTTCGTGGGCTTGCTCTGGAATTGCTGGGTTCTGGTGGGTCACGCACAGGGAGGTTTAGGAGACAACCATGTCCATTCAAGCTTTATTTACAGGAGGCTGCGGAACCATGAGAGAAGGGAGATTCAGAGAGAGATTCTTTCTATCCTGGGTTTACCTCACAGACCCAGACCATTTTCACCAGGAAAGCAGGCTTCTTCTGCACCCCTCTTTATGCTGGACCTGTATAATGCTATGACAAATGAAGAGGATACTGAGGAGCTGGAGTATTCACTAAAGGGATCAATGGCAGGGGAAAGCAGAGGGATACGGAAAGGATACTCTGCCTCCCCAAATGGATATTCGCGGAGAATGCAATTATCTCGCATGACCCCCCTAACAACACAGAATCCTCCCTTAGCCAGCCTGCACGACACCAACTTTCTGAATGATGCTGACATGGTCATGAGCTTTGTCAATTTAGGTATGTGGAAATTTTTTTTGTTTCTGTTCTCTCTGACAGACTGTTAGCCTCGTCCTGCTAGGGGCAAACCTCTTGGCTGGACTGTAACCTGCTGTAAAATGTCAGGTCCTGGCTGCTGTGCCACCAGTAAAAGAAAAGTACTGATGGTAAAGTAGCTACATTGTAGGTGGCCATGGAAAAAGATTTTTCTCACTGTTTATATAAAGTCAGTTTCTATAACTCCCCTCTGCTGGCTTCTGTTTTCTTTCTTTCATTGATGTAATGAAAATTCTAGCCTTAGGCCAACTAACTCCTTTTTCTTTTTTTTTTTCTTTAAATCTCAAAAAATCAAACACTTATGTCTATTGCTTGGCTATTTCCCTCACTGTTTTGCTTAAAGCTCAGACACAAACAAAAGTCGGTTGTTAAAATTTTAAAGCTTAGAAACTTATGAAAAGTGAAAAGCTAAGACATTAAAAAAAAAAAGAAAGAAAGAAAGAAAGAAATTTCTTAGGTTATTTAGTTGCTGTATTTTTTTCTGTTGGTAAGTGTCAGAATTTTATTTATCTTTTCAGCTGGATGGCTGGATTTTAAATAATCTGTTGCTGTTTCTTTGTTATTTCTATTTAATAACCACAGACTTGTGTTTTATTATACTGCTGTGGTGCTTAGAGTCTGCAATGTTTCTTATTTTCTCTGTCATAAATAAATTAAATAACAAGTAGAGTATTAAACACCAGAAACATGCAAGAAAAGAATGCTTTTGAAAATGATATCAATTCAGACACTGATAAAACTAGATTATATTAGCTTCTGAGTATAATAAACATGCTTACCAGTTACGTTGTGGTTAAAAAAAGCAGTAACAGATTTCTTTAATAGAAGGCAACTTAAATCTCATTACGAAAGCTGCAAACAATTTATGAAATGTATTCATTATTTTTATAAGTATTTAAATTCTACAGGACTCATAAAGTCAGCTAACCCCCCCCCCCTTTTTGTGTGACCTGAAAAGCAAGAGATTTAATTGAAAACTTGGAGTTTCTCAATAAGCTGGTACAAAATCTGATGAACTCTCATTTTCAAGGATAATACTTTCTGTAGAAACTTTCTAAACAATGGCACATCTTCTGAAATACTTTCAGATTATCACGCATTTTGTACCTTTTATGTCAAACAGGTCTTTAATCTTTTGCTGCAGGATTAAAAAAGTTTCCAAACACTAAAATCCTTAACAACTAGAATTTCTAGGAAAATGATACCCTCGTGTTTCTACAGTTTATTTTTTGTAATGATATAATTAGTTTTCATTAATTATTTGGCAGATAAGTAGGTGTTCAATTCTGAGATCTTTTTCCGCAAGAGTAGCATATGTCCACAACTCTGAATATATTTTCTTGTTGCTCTTGCTCCTGAAATAGCAGACTAGAGAAAAATGAAATCTTTGGTTTTTGAGTCCTTAAGAAAAAGTTACATATTATCCATGTATTACTTTTAAATTATCACTGTATGCCTCAATTTACCCAGCATACTTGGAGTCTGCTGAATTTGAAATGGTAATAAAGGAAAATAAGAAACGGTCTGATCTCCTCAGATTTAGTCAAGGCTCTGATCCCACAAAGATTTTGCTCATGTGTCCTGAGAAATACCTTCAATAAATATGCTGCAGACCATTTCATCAGTGACCCTGAGGACTACTTACATGGGATCTAGGTTTTGATTTCATGAAATGTCTTTGATTTCAGGAGGACTTATAGTGTATAAGTAGAAGTCTTTGAGGGTTCAGTCTCAGATATATCGTAGCCTGATCTTGCCACACTTCCCCCGACAAAAACCCTGTCTTAGAAGAACGCAAGTTTCCACTGAGTGTCTTACCTTGACTTGGAAGTTTCTAATATTTGACTCATTTTGTTGAGAAGCCAGTGTTTCCTTAAGAAAGTAACTCTGAGCATATATTATATTTCTAAACTGTGAAAACTGGAGGATAAATGTTTTATTTTTCTAGTGATTATGATTAATAGGCACCATTAACTTATATAAAAAAATAATACTGTGTAAATGCCAGGTTTTGTTTGGTCTTTGTAAAATTAAAATGTGTCTCAGCTCTAAGTGAGTCTAAACCCTAAATACCCTTGTCACTTTAAATGCCCTTCCATACGTGTTGGATATTGTGGTTTATCACACATTCCACCACGTAATGTGTGTAAGAAATATTGATGACCAGTATAGATTAGCTTCAACATTTTTATTAAACAATCCTATGTTTCAGTATAATTAACATAAAAATGAAATAAATCATGGAAACGGGTAACTGTTCTATGTGATTTATGCAGTATAATATCGTGACAGATGAGGGCAAGATCTTTTAATGTACAATGGGGAAAAATATGCAGTGATAAGTGAATGCTAACGCTGTACCTTAAAATCAATAAATGCTGATGCAGCACAGTAATAACTCAACTGGGTTTAGATTTGAAGCCTCAGTCAACTTGTATGAAATTAATCTGCTCTGGAAATAGTATTCACCTTGTTCATACTTGCACACCATTAATTACATAAGATGCAATTATAAAGCTTTATTAATCATCATGATATTTTAAATTGGAACTTTTTTATATAGTTGTAGCCAGATATAATAATTTAAAATATGTATATTAAAACAAGAAATATGTAGCTGCAATGGTAGGTTAGAATTATTAAGTCTAAGATTGAAAAGGCTGAATAGGATTAAAAAAATAAAGTAAAATATAGACAAGGACAAATTATTTTATATTAAAGAATTAAAAATGAAAATTATATGCTTATTTTAATAAAAATCACCCTGTCAGAGCTGCAAATGCTTCACTTTCAGTAACAAATTTACAAAATAATCATCAAGGGAAACACAATTATAATTCTGTCAAGCAAGTAGGGAGAAAAACAAGACAAACAGCATTTTCTTCTGCTGAAGTTAAAATTGTAAACACCTGCTCTTTATATTGGAATTTATACCAGAATTTCTATCTTTTTTCTTTCTTGAAAGATACGACACAACAGAGTCTATGTCT
This sequence comes from Pezoporus occidentalis, assembly GCF_034315485.1. NCBI lineage: Eukaryota > Metazoa > Chordata > Aves > Psittaciformes > Psittacidae > Pezoporus > Pezoporus occidentalis. The sequence goes on from NW_026914829.1 coordinate 2,255,634, forward strand.
TGTCCTGTATTTTGTATAAGACTGTGTGTGTTGGCAGCTCTCCATAAATATTGATGAGTGTAACAGAAGAATTAACTGGGGTTGGTCCAGCAGTTAAAGAATAAATCCTCCACTAAATACACTGGGGTTTTCAGAGATCTGATTATATCACCTACAAGTTCAGTACTTTGTTTTCCTCACTGGGTGTTTTTTTATCCTGTTGTTATATTTTACTATATTGTTGCAAAGCCCTGACTGTTTTGAGTTTTGGCATCTTCTTTTTGGCCAGTCTCCCAAAATGACATATATATAGGATACCCTGCTCCTCAGAGAACAGACAAATAATACTCATGTAGTCCTACTCACTTTTCTGCTCACTCAAAATTTAGTTAGGGAAGGACTTTTTAAGATAAATGTTAGTGTTCTCACTCTTCACCTCTCACCAAAAGAGGAAGATTGAATAAAAAAATATGTATGTGACTGAGGCTTGGAGAAACAGCAGCACTCTTTATAAACTACATTTAAACATCTCAAGGGCTGAATTTTCCATCAACATTAAAATGATCATTAAATTCACTGTACTTAAGCATTCCTCATCATGGAATTCAAATCATTTCTACTTTCATGTGTTTACAACGCATCTGTAATTTTTTCTGTAAACAGAGAGCTGCATTTCCTAAGAAACTCTGCTCTCTTTCTCTGTGTTTCTGTGGATTGATATAAACTTTTTGTAACATAGTCAATAAATACATGTTAATTCTGTGGTTTTATGCTATATTTTCTTTCTCAGCATACAAAATTAGTTTCAAAAACTTAAATGTGAAGATCACTGTAAAATTTATTACCGGGACCTATACACATGGTTATTTAAAGAAGAAAAAATATTATGGAGATTTTTAAAGTAACTGAGACACCCCAGAAAGACTTTTCTTTTTTTCTTTTTTTACTTCATAAACAATGTGATTCCACAATCTGAATCACCATAATCCTTAAACCACATGTGCTGTGATCAGTTCTTAAATCAGATGCTGAAAGATGTTGAAATCAAAGGAAATGTTGCCTGTTTGAGACAGAGGACTGTTCATATTTCTCCAGCATCTTTACTCAGAGTTTGTACACAGACTTGAAGATTATGGTCTTCTTTAAAACCAAGCAAATACATACATTTATGAGATTTACAGCCCATTGTATTCATCAGAGAATATTAACATGGCTGGCACTTTTAAACAATTACTTTGAGAAACCTAGAGTACTTCAGTCCACATCAAATAACTTTCACAGAATCACAGAATCCCAAGGGTTGGAAGGGACCTCAAAAGATCTTCTAGTCCAACCCCCCTGCAAGAGCACAAAAATGAAAGGATTCATAACTGCAATCAGATCTCGAGCATATATAGTAGCTATTTTCTTAATTTAAGCTAATTCAGCTCCTACAACCTTCCACTCACAGCTAACATATCATCAGCAAGGGATATGGAGTACTAAGCTTTAAAATGCCAGGATCTGTGGAAGGGCAGCTGGGTTTGAAGGATACACTCAAAAAAGCTTCAGGATCATTAACTTCTCTCTAATCCTAGGAATGAGCACACTTTCTTTCTTTCCACTGGATTTCAGATGTTGCTGTCTTAATTTTAACCTTACGTGAATTTCCTTGGCTGTGGTTCAGTTCTAGTGCGTAAAATGCATGCTTCTAGTGAAAATATTGACACAGCCTTAAGTGAGGTGACAGAAATCATGCTATTATCTTGCCTTGAACAGGGGGATGCTATTACAGAAATAAAACTTGTTAAATAACAAATAGACCCCATGTCTTTAAATTGTGGAAGTGGATCAATACTGAGAGAAAATGAGAAAGCATTTGTGAAGTTTTTTCAAATGGCAACCCAAAGTCAGTAAGATGACATTTTTCACTCTTTTACATAAAATTTAAAGCAAATTAGATCAAGGGGTCTCATTTTATCTTCACCCAAAGTAGACCACACTTGGTATGTTGAAATCCTAAGAATTTTTTTCCCTCATAAGATTTTGTTAGCTAATCAGTGAGTTGAACTAATACTTTGTGACCTAAGTATGCATCAGAAATAACTATTAATTATAAAATAAAATTATATGATCAAATTAAACATTAAGACAGCTTTTTGCAAAATAGGTTTATTTATTTCTAGAACAATAGAACTTTGCCCATGGTATGACATTCCCTAAAAATCCTCACCCTAACATTACAATTCATTAGGTAGTTTAAAACAGTTTTTGTGTGATGACAGAGATGGTTGTTAGGGATTGGTTTTGATTTTGAACAAGAAATATTCTCTGTATTCATTTTTGTAATTACACTACGTTTGTTGTTTTATAGTGAAATATTTTATGTCTTTTGAAATCTCTTATGTTACATGAACCTTATGAACTACACAGCTCTACTTCAAAATAGGTTTGTGTGTGATCCATAAATATCATCTAACAAAATAATGTTTTTATAACTGTCAATTATTTTTTTTGCCAAAGTTAACACTTTGAATCCACGTAAATTATTGTATCTACCCAGCCAAAAAAATGTCAAGCTCTCCATTAACTGGGGTATAAAACTGTCTGACTTTCCTTGCCGACAGATTTGAAAGAAATTGCAGATAACTGAAGAGAAACTGATTTAGCATATGGTTAGACGTGCATGGTGAAAAGCTATATATGTGTATGGATATATATAAATATATATTATTATTAATATTTTTCCCATTGGGAAGAACGGCTGACCCAGTTCCGCTTCTTCTTCAGAAAGTGCTCCTTTCCAGACTAAACACAGACTTTGGGTGGGGTTGTGGGGATTGTATGTATTGTACAGTACATATTTTCCCAGGAAAACACAATCTTGGAGTGACTTTGGCTAGCCATGAAAGAGAAAGAGGGAGGCTTGTGGAGATGACTCTGTGTGGAGTGTATTAAGGGAGGAATCAGCCTGCCTTGGAATTAATGGAGAGCCTTGCTTAGATAACAGGGGACAACTTCAGCACATATGGGATCTCCCACACTTTCTGCTGCTGTTACTATTTTCTCTGAATGTTAAATTATGCAAATAATTTTACCATGGCTACTTGCCTACTTACTGCCTGAGTTATGGAGGTAATTATGACTTGGGCAGTTCCTTTTTCTTCTCTTTTTAGCCACAGCAGTTCCTTTCAGCTTGCTTTCATAGGCCTGCAAACTAATAGAGTTTTGCAGAAAATTGATTGATTACAGTCTGATCATTCTAGGTGTTGTCTGGTGTTTCCACATAGCTGAGAATGAACAGTTTATGAAGTGCCAATTGCAGCCTCCAGCTAAAGAAAGGCTCCCCAGGGCTTCAGGAGAGCTCTGGCTGCTACCAGACTATAATTATTTCCCACACTTTTCTCCATCCTCTCCTTTTTGTCCTTTCCCTTGTCTCTAACCCCTGCCATCCAGGCAGGGTTCCTGAACTTTAGTTTTATGTCAGTGGCATTTGGCTGCAGAAGTGATTAAAGGCTGAGAAGCGGTGAGACTAGGTGACAGAGCAGGACATGGATAGGGAAGGAATGAGAGCAGGCATAAGAGAAAAATGGCAAAACACAGGCCAAGCTTTACAGGGAGAACAGCCCTCTTCTTCTTAGTAGGCAATGGCTAATGTGCAGGTGTGGACACAGACCTGCTGGGCATGGGAACGGTTCACAACAGAGAAACAGCCTTTGCAGGAACTGGTATTACTGGGAGAGCTAGTCCTGCTCCTCTGTGCCTCACATGGGGTCTGATGTTGTAGCACTGAGAGCATTTCCCTTGCCAGTGGAGTTAGAAAAGTGGATGGAGGTTTGCCATGAAGGTGAAGAAGGTGCATGAAGGCAGAGAAAGGGGAAAGAACATGATAAAGATAGATGATGTGCAAAGGAAAGAGAAAATGAATCCGGGTATAGGTTTATTCTCCTAGTAAGCTTTGCAGATGAAGGGAGCAGTTTTCTTAATTGTTCGTGGCAGAGGAGCTACCTCAACCTCTCCAGGTACTTGGCTCCCTGGGCAAAACTTTTTGTCTTTGCAAAATAAAATGCAGCTATCCCACCCTTCAGTATATGTGTGCAAGGAGCACACAGACAGGCTACTAACATTTGCAGCCATAAATAACGTAGAAGCTAGCTTTTAAAAACCGCAGGTTAAAGGATGAGGGCTGCCATGACGCACACAGAGAGGCTGAGATCAGAGAAGCAGCTAAAAGGGTCAGGAGAAACAATGAATCCCCTTGTTCTGAGTCATATTTATGAGTGCTCCATTGCACCTAAAGTTCATATTTATTGGCTAGGCCATGGGGTTTCCCCATTTGCTCATCTCTTAAAATAACACCCTTGGTTAAAATTTCCTATAAAACACAGAAATGCTACAGCAGGCAGAACTTGTCAACCCTGACAACTACATTATTTAAGTTTGTGGGTGGGGTACATGAAGCAGGAGGTGATTTATGCTTTGTATTGAATTCCAAATTTGTTTCTATATGAAAATTACTGAAAAACAAGCAGAAAAGGAGAGGGTTTACAGCCCAGCCCTCCACTCAGAAACTTCATGCTATTACTGAGAGATGCTCCAAAAGGTGAATCTAAATTAGTTCACAGCTTTTTTTGAGCAACTGCTCCAGTGCAACAGATTGAGAACTTGGCTTCATCGACCACTATTATGCAACTCAACAGCACGTATGGTACCTTGCCAGAAAGTGGCTTTGCTTTTTTTTCCCCACTGTAATTCAGGGCAAACTGAAACAACAATTAATAATTAGTCAGAGCCTAGAAAACTAAGGACAGCTAGTGCTGCTACATTATATATACTCATAACTGACAACCAGTGGCTTTGCAGAAGCAAAATTCCATCTAATTCTCTTTTCGGAGAAAGTCTGGAGGAGGTAGGAATTTGAATAGCTGAAATTTCTGCTCGGATTATCTTTATCTGACTTAGCAATATTACCCATTCAGATCCCAGGACAACCTAAGGGGTTTTTCCAACCTCCATGATTCTGTAATTCTATACCTTTGTAGACTGTGTCTATTAAATTAAATTATTGTTCTAATTCTCATGTATTTGACTGTAGTCAAATTAATGAAAATATATATATATTCATATTATCTGGAAAAGCTGTATCCCTAATACAGACTAATCATTATAAATTAAGAACAATTTGCTAGGCATATCCATTTAAAATGTTCCTTTTTTTAAAGTGAAGGGGAAATATAAGTGGGGTATTCCAACAACAACATACTGCAAAATAATTTCAAAGAGAAACTTTTACAAGTTTTGAAAGTCCAATACAACTTTTATGCTATGGATGGCATCAGCTTTGGAGGCAGATGTTGAGTTCTCTCCTGACAAACAGAGACTGCAGAAGAGGAAAAAGTAGGGACAACAAATAATTTGTGAGCCTGGCTTTGGAGCAGTGGGCAGATAGCACCTGATGGCACCTGATGCCTGAGCCATGGGATTCTAGTGGTATGGTTTGTAAAAACATTAGATGAGAAATCAAGATTGGGAAAACAGTAGTGTGGATGATAAAGCCAAGGGAGCAAGCCCAGCATACAACCCCATGACAGTTGTATTCTTTGTGGTGATTTATGATGGCTGAGATCCAGTAGGAGCATAGCTCTGGGAAGATTGTTCCCAAGGTTACCTCTGCTGGAGTATCTGTTGATAACTACAAGTTATAACATGCTAGTGATCCCAAAGGTTAATTTGCTACTCCTGACCAGGTTACCTTGCTGCCTCATATATGAAATATGTGAAAATATTTTGCAGTGCATCCATCCTGGCCCCAGCCTAGCCTAACCTGAAAGTCACAGAGAGAAATGTCTGAGAAGCCAAATAGGAAAATCCTGAATAACCTCAGATAGAGAATGAAAACACCATGCCTCTGTTTTCCAGTCCATAAAATGAGGATGGACAAATAATCCTGTGTTAATTTTCACTTCTGTGCACTCTTGTTCTTTGACCTTCCAGAGTACTGGAATAGCTTTCTTCTTATGAAGCATCTTTTTACTCTGGCTATGTGCACTTTAAAAGACTTCACTCCTAACAGCTTTGTAACACCTTGCGTGTCCTCATGGTGATCTCAAGAATTATTTCAGAAAGGGCTAAAAAAAGCTCTTCTGTAAGGGTAACAAGTCCATTTATTGTTCTTAAACCAGACAGTCTTACAAAATAATGAGAAAGAAAAAGAAACACTGGAAACTAAAGCACCAAAACTGAGATTTATGATCTGGTGTAATGGAAAAAGGATGTGTGGCTAGTTTAGCTCTTGTTCTCAGAATATAGATTTGTGCCTTTCTGAGGCATGTGTGCATGCACTATCAGTCTGTGTGCATGGCTTTGTATATGTAATATAGAAAGCATGTAAATCTCTTCAGTTTTACTCATTGGGATTTTTTCTGCCTTAAATCATAATATTCTTTCCCATCAATACTATGTGGCTTTAGCAGCCCTGACCTTTCAAGCTGCCTGTTTGTGCCAGTGTTTATCAGATGACCATTTGACCTCCTTGTTAATTGTACTTAATTACATCCTGTTGTAACATTCTGAAATGAGGAGAGTTTATGGATCTGCTCCAAAGAGCTGAAGACTAAAACGGCAGCAGAATTCAGTAGTATGAGGTGCCAAGTAATCCCACAGTTAGGTCAATAAGAGCTGTGCTTTATCCAGCTGATTGCAAAACTGGATTCTTAAACCATTCCTTTTCCATTCAGGAATAAAATCACACAATTTTCTTTGTTCTGAGGAGGGCTTTGCTCTGATTTTCAGCTTGGAGCTTTTTCCAAAGAGATCAAGGAAGGAGTGAGAGGCCTATCAACTGTACTGCAAAGGCTGAAGTTCACATACGTTGATATAAAGAGACAAGCATCTGTCGCCACAAGTGATGTCTCTGTGGTTTTCCAAAACTTCAGAGTTACTTCTGCTTTCCTAGAATTCCCAATTCCCATGAACTTTTTGAGATTTCTATAATGTTTGCTACAAGATTGTCTGTACATTGATGATTTATGGGCACATGTAAGGTTTCACTAAAGACAATTATCCCCTGTAGTTGCAGAAAAATAAAAATGAAAACAAATCAATATCCAGACACAGATGCAGTTCTTGAAAATGGGCACTCTAAAGACTCAGAAAACAACTTCAAACACTTCTTATTTTATAATGCTTTTCATAGAGCGGATGGCTTTTGAAACACATGGGATTAACCATATTTCTTCTCTTATCACTAAAGACAAGATATATATTTAATACATACATGTATATGCTTCCTCTGCTGTTGTTGTTCCACAGCTCACCTTCCAAAAACTTGATTTATAAGATTATAGTAAACTGGAGTTCCTCAAATGAATGAAGACAAAAAGAAATAGAAGCTATAAAATGATTAATACCAAGTGAAAATCTACTTCCAAGTCCTTAAGGATTATAAGGCAAAAGAATAAACCTTCAATTTTATTTTATTAAAACACTGATAATTACACTTATTGGAGAATGAAGTCCCCAAAAGAATGAATTGTATGTAGTAGTAAACTACACATAATTATGGTGTTACTCTAAAAGGTTTATCACCCATCATGGGTCATATTCTAGATTAAAAAGATGAGTTACTTAGTGCTGTGCTGTGAGACTGGGCTGGCACACTGCTGCCATTGATTATCACCATGATCTGAACAGTACTGCTATGAAAGCTAAGTCTGTCCAAAGTCTGTCAGGTAGCAAGGATTAAATCTACAGTTCAACTACACACAGTTGCATTTAGACAGTTAAAAGTTTTTTGAAAGTTGATTTAATTTACAAGCTTATATGATTGATTAAATATAAAACTTGCTGAAAATCATAGTAAGCTATTCAGAAGATCACAGTATTTAAATTCTCTTTGGTGTTTGGTGTAAGCATAAGTGAAATCATACATTTAAACATGCTTACTTTGAGGGAGGGCTGGTTAATTTTTCAGAATATTGAGAGGAGCATATACTATGACACTAAATAACGTTGTTTATCAAAGTAGTTTAAAATTAGGTATTATTTCAGAATAAAGTTGTTTCTTTTTTTTGATTCCTCAGTGTGCTCCTTTTTCAATGTCATCTTGTAGCTGTCAACTGCGTCTTCAAAAAGTAATATCTTTTTCGTCACTTCTTAAACTATTGAATCAATAATCATATTTTCTGGGGCTGTATATCCCAATGAGATCACATTTAAAGGAGCTGAATTTTTATATATAATTTTTTTATTTAAGTAAATATATTTTAAATAACTTATAAAATGCATGTACATATTTCATATATATATGCTTATATAGAGAGAGTAATGGAAAATTATTATTCCTTAGAAATGGAAAAATGCAAAGGATGTGTTAACTAGTATATGTGCGTGTACAGAAGAGGCCTAACATAAAAGGGGATCATCACAGGACTGGAAGCAATGAAACAAGCACATGCATGAGCTTAAAACTGGCTCCATGGGCACAGCTCCTGAATAAGTTATGACCTGTTCATCCTGTATTTACTTTAGCATCTACTGTTGTATAGGAATTAAGCTTCATTCATTAATACTATATCACCTTGGGTCAATGAGATTTACAATGGACTCCATTTAACCATGCTGCTTCAGCTTGTCTACTGGTAGGGAGTGTGCTGTCATCAAAATGGGAATGAAAGCAAGTGCCTAAAAGAAGACTGTGATGCTTCCAGTTTTGGAGATGGGCAATGGATGGTTCTAAATGACTTGAAAAAGAAAACCAAGTCTATGACCAAAGATTAGAGCAGTAGTCACTTCTAGCTGTAGTAGAAACAAGGTTTAGCGCATGCATCTATGAAGGCAAAGGCTGATCAGATGGTGTAAAATGCTTGCCAAATATTCTTAATGGCATTGTACAAAAAGTATTGCTTTTGAAACAAAAGCACTATGTTAGTGGTCAGTTTCCCACTACTTGCTCGTTTGTTTATGCTCTGCTCAGAAAGATACACATGTTTTGCCTGAGGTACATCAGCTCAACTACTAAGAGTTAAATCAGTGTTATATTACATAATATGAGCTATAGGAGATCGTCTCTGCTGTTCCAGAGATGTGTAACACCTATAGATACCTCTACAAATGAGTCTGGGTATTGAGTTTGTAGGTAACTTGGCATAGAACATAAGAAATGCAGTCCCAGGTGGAATAACGGTGAAAATGCAGAAATGATATAAGCACGTCTATGGTCCTGGGCAACAAGCTCTAGGTGTCCTTGCCTGAGGAGGATATTGGAGCAGATGACCTGCTGAGGTCCCTTCCAGCCTCAGCTGTTCTGTAACTCTGTGATAGTGGTTACAGAGAAAGGGGATCTTACTTTTGTCTTACGCATGGACATCAATCATTCGTACTTTTTTTTGAGTGGACTTATGCTCTTGCTCAGGTAACTGTTGGATGAGCAGGTCTGTGCGCTCAAAGTGTCATGCTTTTTCTTTCTACTTCAGAAATTATTTTCTTGCTTTTTATGTCATTTTTGAGGCTCCTGTGTCTCTCTTCCCAGTCTGACCAAAGCTATGCTAGGGATCTCCACCTATTGTCATGTTACCTGGAGTTAATCTGAGCTGTTTCATGGTACAAATATTTTTTTGTGAAGATTGGTTTTCCTTGCCTCTGGCAGTGCAGGTAGTGCAATGCTGGATGGCCAATGCAGAGATCTTTTAATTCACTAAGAGTCAGTGAGTTTCTGCCCTGAAACAGGGTTGAAATGTTTATTAACTTCGGTAAGATTCAAGTTTCTTTCAGGAAAAAAAAAAAGTCCAGGTGGCTTTTCCTTCTTGTTGATGGGACTTATTCCATATGAGGGGCTATATGTGGGTGAAATTACCTCTTTGCAAGAATAAATCATGATCAGATTAGATTACCAGAGCTGCAGAGGAGAAGGTGTAGTTTGAATCAGTATAAAAAACTGTTAAAATCACAGCCAGCTCCCAAGCTGGCTGTTAAAACCTGCTGTCTGAAAATGCCACTCCTCACCACTGCTGCCCAGTCTCCTGAGTGCTCTTCCTCCTCATCTTCCTCCTATTTGCCCCTGGATGTAATTCCTGGTGGCTGCTGTACTTCTGGCCCCATAACACTTTCTTGGCAGGACTGCTTCAGTTCTAGGTGGGGCCTTGGTGTTGGTCAGTAGCAAGCATGCAGGGGACACACCTTCAAAATGAGGTCTAGTAATTTATTAAAGATGAAATTCAAGTCTCTTTACATATTTAAGGTGATGACTAAGTACAGCAATTACCTCACTATACATTTGCACACACAAATCTGAGGAACTCTGAATTCATTTGAGCCATGCTGGCATTCTATCTAAGCAAATAGCCTGTGATCAGCTATTTTTTTTTCTGATGTGTTTAATATCTTATCTATAATATTGCATATAAAATAATGTTTAAATTTACACTCTTCTATTCTCTGAATGAGATGTCCTTGGTGGTTTCCTTCCCCATTGATGTTCCAGCTGGATTCTTTGGCCAGTGTTAATGGATCTGGATAATATTAAAATATTCAGATGTGTGCACAGGGTAAGCAGAAAATAGTGCCTATCCAGTTTGGCATGCAGACACAGCTCCCATGGAAGCTTTTCCAACAAATTCCAAAGTGTGAAATGGGAGTTTATTAGATGACATGTGTGAACGGTAAATAGTGGAGTGAGTTGCCACCTCTGGGTGGAAGTGAGCAGAGGGTTAACATGAGCAGGAACTAAGGAGATGTGAGAAGACAGAGTGGGCTTTAATGTTTGGCTTTTACTCCCCTGCCAGTTGTCCTGTGATGATATATGCCCTTTCACCCTCCTTAGAAGTTATGTTCCATCTGTATACTTTTACAGTGTCAAAACAGTTATAACTTACACCTATTTTCTGACCATTGGATCCCAGAGGTATAACTTTTGTTCTTATTCAGTTGCAGCTGAACCCAAGAGAGATCTTTTTTTCTGTCATTTGTTAACCTTGAGGTTGTGTTGATCTGACATCCTGACTTTCACACACAGTCAGAAACCTGGGAATAATTGTTAGTTTTCTTTGTGACAACCTGTGACTAGAGAAAAAACAAAATTAAATATGAGAAAAAATGGAAGTCTATTGACAGATGCTACCAAAATATACTGGCTCTGCCAAAGCCCAGGAAAAATAGACACCATTGAATTAACAACGTCAGGTATCGTGGTGTGAGGACTGGCTAATTTGTCTATGCCTTAGCTCAGAACTACGTAACAGAGTGACCTTTTCTCTGGTCTGCTTGATTCTTTCAAGTAAAGATTTATCAGAGATGAAAATAAACACAATCAAAATATAGTAGGTATGTATTTTTAACATAAGTATTTGTGATTGGAGTGCCTTTTCAATACAGTGTGACGTAAACCAATTGAGAAATCACAGGGTTCTTATTTATTACATCTAAAATAGCAAACTGCATGTGATTTTTCTCTTCACTGCCTCCTGCCAGAGGCATCCTGGTTGTGATGTTTACCTCTTTTGGCACGTTACTACTGACAACACAAAACAGGTTCAAATATGACCTGTTGCTGTTAATCCCAGAAGCTGTGACAAGTGGGGCTTTCAGCTTTAAAATTTATGAAAGGACATTCCTCTGAGATTCATTGTACCACTCTTAACAGAATTAAAAAATTCCACATATATGCAGTGTATCTTCTGTTGTGCTTCATGCTACAGCCAAAGAACTGGAGTGAAAGTTTTGCGTTTGGGAGGTTAAAGGATATAGTGCATTATACTGTTGAAAGCAGAAGCAAAAACAGATTTTGAGGAGTCACTTTGTCAACTATCTTTTATATTAGGATCTTGATAATACCCAGACTTAAACTATCGTAATTCTTTTCACTTCCAAAACTCAGTCTCTTTATTCTGGTTACTTACTCCTAGTCTTGCATTAGCCAGGATCAAACCAACATAAGAAAAGCAGGGTGTTGCTTTTCCACTTACTCTGTATCAAAAACTGAAAGCCTTCCAGCATGTAATTATTATTACTGGAGCAGCTGCAGTGTAGCACTTGTTTTGACTTGTTGAGCAAGTGCATTTGACTTAGAAGAAGAGTAAACTGAATTAATAACACATGTTTACATATGAATTTTTCAACAAAACACTGGCTATTGAATGAAGACCAGCAATTTCATTAAAACATTTATTTTATCCCATATTTTAGTGTGAAGTAGTAAGAAAGCATCATAGGTAATCTCACACTGTACAGAACACCTGGGAGATTATTCATGAAAAACCAAGCACAATATGCCTCTTTGGTTGAGGCATTTCTTTAGGTCTGTTTCTCTAAAAGTTGCTGGCAGGCACTGTTATACAGTTCCTGGGAACTCTTTCCTGCTCAGGGTGAAGGCTGAAAGCTTTTAATTATTATCTGAGCTGTGATTGTTAAAATAATTCATGAAAAAAACAATTATCCTTTTACATATTCACTTATATTCTACCATGTTTCTGTAATTTCCATTATTTGCCTAGTTGCTGCCTACCACTTAGTAAAGTTAAATACATTGCCTGTACATTCTGAGGGGATTAGAAAGCAGAAATCACATGTTTTCAAAGTCCACCTTAATAATTGTTTTAAACTATTTTGACTTTTTCAAATGTTTGCTTTGTTAATTGGTAAGAATCTATCAGATCTTACTGACAACAAAAATATTAAGAATTTAAAATTTTAGTAATAGAACAGTGCTTTCCCGGTCATTCTCAGAAGAAATAATTCTAAAAGAGTTGGCAAGATATATGAATATTTTAACTTTTTTTTATATAAGGATGGGATATTGAAATACATTTCTGCTATGGGACATAAAGAAAGGAAACCAATATGTGCTTGCAAAAATAATTTAACAATGGTTTTCCTTTTCATTCTTGTTTGAGATTCCATTAGAGTTGCTGAAGGTTTTCTTCATTAACTTTATCTGGACTTGAATTACTATGGAATTCATACATTTCAGTAATTCTGTGCAGTTATCGAGAGGATGTTCTGCCATTAAAAGTCTGCATTCAATAAACAATAGATGATTTTTCTTTTATTGAAACTGCCACTACCTGCACAGTCTTTAAATATTCAAACTGTTCCTAATTTAGTTAAGCAAAATAGCCAAACATTGCTCATTGATGTCAGTAGCTGACCTGACAATAGAGAATTTAGAGAAATAGCTCTAAATTCACAGCTGTGTAACTTGCTTCAGAATATGACCTATCAAGCTTTCTGCTTTGTGTTTTAATAAGAAAGTATATTTTAAGTAAAAGAAATTTATACCATTTTTTCAAACCCACATCTATAAATCTATAATTACTTTAAATACAACCAGTTTAATAATAATAAATACAGAGAAACTCAAATACACAGTACTGCAATAAAGCAGTTCTTAAGAAACAGAATTGTTGCAATGAAAATAGTAAAGTTTCTGTGGACTCACCCTTCCTAATTAAGCAACATTCTCAGTGATTAAGGAAATAGTTTTGCCCCAGTGGGAAGGGGATCAGAATTTCGATTAAGCTTCTGACAAGGTCTTTTGTGTTTAGCTAGGATATGTGTGGAATGTAATTTTGGGGACACCTATTTTCAATCCCTGCCTACATTTTTTCTTAAGGGATCGTAGAATCTTAGAATTGTTTAGGATGGAAAAGACCTTGAAGAGCATAGAGTTCAATCATTAACCTAGAACTGCCAAGTCCACCACTAAACCATGTCCCTAAGTGCCACATCTACATATCTTTTAAATACCTCAAGGGATGGTGTCTCAACCACAGCCCTGGGCAGCCTGTTCCAATGTTTGACAAACCTTTCAGTGAAGAAATTTTTCCTAATATCAAATATAAACCTCTCCTGGTGCAACTTGAGGCCATTTCCTCTCTTCCTATCGCTTGTAGGAGAAGAGACCAAGACCCACCTCACTACAACCTCCTTTCAGGTAATTGTAGAGACCAATAAAATCTCCCCTAAAACTTCTCTTTTCCAGACTAAATAGCCCCAGTTCTCTCAGCTGATTCTCATAAGACTTGTTTTCCAGACCATTCACCAGCTTCATTGCCCTTCTCTAGACCCACTCCAGCAACTCGGTGTCTCTCTCGTAGTGAAGGGCCCAGAACTGAACACAGTATTCAAGGTGCAGCCTCACCAGTGCCAAGCACATGATGATGATGATTTCCCTAGTTCTGCTGGCCGCACTATTTCTGATACAGGCCTGGAAGCTCTTGGCCTTATTGTCTACCTGGGCACGAGCTGGCTCATGTTCAGCCTGCTGTTCACCAACATCCCCAGATCCTTTTCCACCAGGCAGCTTTCCAGCCACTCTTCCTTCTGTTCTTGTGACTCAAATGCAGGACTTAGTACTTTGCCTTGTTAAACCTCATACAATTGGCTTTGGCCCATCAATCCAGCCTGTGTAGATCCCTCTGCAGAGCCTTCCTACCCTCCAGCAGATCAACACTCCCACCCATCTTGGTGTTGTCTACAAACTGACTGACGGTGCACTCCATCCCCTCATCCAGAGCATTGATAAAGATACTAAATAAAACTGGCCCCAGTACTGAGTCCTGGGGAACACTGCTTGTGACCAGTAGCCAACTGGATTTAACTCCATTCACCACCACAGTTTGGGCTTGGCCATCCAGACAGTTTTTTAGCCCGCAAAGAGTGTGCCTGTCCAAACTATGAGTAGCCAGTTTCTCCAGGAGAATGCTGTGGGAAATGGTGTTAAAGCTTTACTGAAGTCTAGCTAGACAACATCCACAACCTTTCTCTCATCCACTAAGCAAGCCACCTTATCACAGAAGGAGATCAGGTTAGTCAAGCCTTGTTGGCCTTCCCCCTGGTTCTTACCTATAAGTACTCAACCCTATTGTCACCATCATCAAGCTCTAGACAATCAAAATACTCCCTAACATACAGGGATGCTCCACCACCTCTCCTTCCTTGTCTATCCCTTCTGAAGAGTTTGTAGCTATCCATTGCAGCACTCCAGCTGTGCATGTCACCTCGTCACGTTTCTGTGATAGCAAACATGTCGTGGCTTTCCTGCTGCACAATGGTTTCCAGCTTATCTTGTTTGCTGCTCTCTGCGTACATTGGTGTAGATGTACTTCAGTTGGTCTATTGATTATGCCACCTTTGGGGGGGGACACACACACGACACAAGCCCCAATTCCTTCATGACCATTCTCAGGTGCTTCACTGTTTCTAACACATGAACACTAGTGCACCCTTTCTCAAACACTGGCATGCTGCTTCAGGCTTATCTTCAGCAAGCCTGGTTTTATCCCTTTCCCCCCTTCAAGTCTAGTTTAAAGCTCTTCCAATGAGCCCTGCGAACTCCTGTGCAAAGATCCTTTTACCTGTTTGTGTCAGGTGAACCCCACCTTCCCCATCTGTCTCCAGCAGACTTGGTGTCATGTAGACCAACCCATGCTTTGCCACCAAGCAGAGGTGTTCCTCAACCTGGACACACCTCCAACAGGTCTGCTTACTGTTGCCATGTAATACCAGTGTAAGAGTGGGGCACAGCTGGCATCTGGCTTCTGGGTGGCAGCATGTTCTCACTGGAGCTCTACCTGGGCAGCTCCATCCATCATGGTGGGTGCAGAGCTTAGAAAGGCCAGGGTTTTCTGTTGGATCCTTATATGTCTGCTCTTGGGCTTTGATTACAGGCTGATCCACTTTGATCAGAGATGAGTTCACAAAAGATCTCAGTTCAGAAGGTGAATTCTGAATATCACCAAGACACATGGGCAGACATGACTGAAGCTTGCGCTGTGTAAGCTTGTGCAACCCCACACCTCAACCTGGGGAGAGAAACGAGTAGGGAAGGGGAGGGTTACTAAATCACATACATCCCCTTACTACTGGCTACAGAATATGCATGGGGGCACCAGCCCCCCTCATGCTGATGTTGAAAATGGGTAAAAAGAAATGCAGAAGACTTGGTACTAAAAGGAGAACAAGCAAGTGAGTGTATGACTCTGAAGCTTTGTAATTAAAATACTCAGCTGATTTGTTATCTAGTAAGTGCCTAATGTTAAATGAATTAAAAAAAAAAAAAAAAGATATATGGGAACAGAATCTCATTTAATTTAATTTTGACCCCCAACCCCTGCATTTCTTCTGTTCAGTGGCCCAAGATGTCACACTGCTGGGCTATTCAGCATCCTGGCATTTAGGATATGGTCACTGAGAGCAGATGGTAAGGTTTGAAATGTCCTTTGACCAAGCAAGAGCTATCTCTTAGTCCTGTTCTCTGCAGCTGCAGATGAGTAAAGGGGAAACGTAGATAAACTCTTCTGTTTTTCTTACTGTATGTGCAAGACAGTTGACCTTTAACAAAAAGAAGTGTCTCTCCACTGACTGTATCAGGCAATCACCTCTGGTGTCTGAAACAATCCTTTAAGGACAGGCAACTATTTTTATCAATTCCAATGCCTAACTCAAAATAGGTTTCCTGAGTCCAGATCAGGATTCTTACCATTCTGTGAACCAGATTAAACCTATAAAAGCAGTAGAGCTTACCCAAGTATTTATATTGTCTGCTTTTTTTTTTTTTTTTTTTAAATAATGACTTTGGCAAAGTATTTTTCATCACACCTGGAGTTTAAAAATACACTTGATTTAAAAGCTTTTTAAGAAGATTGCAGTTCTTATTCAAAGGCCAGTGGGCAGAATGAAAAGGCTGTCATTTACTTCAAAAAAATCTTTGAATTAGATTTTGTGTTTTGAGGACTTCTAGGGTAAAAAGATGAAAGAGATACTTGCTAAGCTTAGGCTAAGTAGCTAATATTCATTTTCTATACTGTAAAAGCCTAAATAAAGTTACAAAGTTTTAAAACACATTTTTAAAAGTCTGTTATCTGGTCTCCTCATCTGAGAATGATGTTCTGATGAATGTGCTTCTTAACTTCTCTCTGTTGTACTTCATTAAAATATTCATACCTCAAACAGCTGTTAAAAAAACATAAATCCTTAATTCTGCTCTAGGATCACATATTTTCTACTATCCACATGCCCTACAAAACCTTTGCTGCCTTATTTGTAAAAAATGAACTATTTTCAGTCGTTTAATAGTGGAGGAGAGCTTGTTTCTAGAATTTGAATGCTGGAGAGAAGAGCAAGAATGAGGTAAACAGCTATTCGGTGTCTGTCTTTTCACAGTAGCACAATAGCTAATTCCTAGGGCCTCTGACCTTTTAGTGTCCTGTAACATAGTACTTGCATTAATCTGTTGCTTATCTGTCACCTACCACATCTGATATTTCCAGCCTCTGCTTTCAATTATCAGTCATTAGGGGCAGCACTGAGTAATTTCAGAAGAAAACGCCTGGAACCTTTGACCTGTTTTTGTCAGATAACCACAAGTGTTCACTGTAGATAAACTATCATTTCATTATATTCAAGATGTAAATGACTGTCGTTTGTAGTGTATCAGCTTACTGTAACCTTTATCACCTTGAAGTGTTTAAAACTGACTAGTTTACTTAGTGCTCATACAAAGAATTCAAACAGTGAAATTCAGTGAGATTAGTGTAAATGGTCCCTGATAGTTATGTGTGGTCTGTTAAGACCCTCTGTTTTGCCTTGGCAAACCGTTTAGTAGTTAAACTATGACATTAAGTTGATTACTGAGGCTTCACTATTTGTGAATCCATTTGGATCCTGGGATCTTGCGCTGTAAAATCAGCTTAAAATCAGCATATCTTTAGTTTGTTCCCTGGTTTGCCAAAGAAGCTTTCACTTTCTCTATGTGTCACCACATACCAACCTCTTCAGGAAAAGCAAAGCACACGTCAGTGGGGAGCAAATCACTACTGAAAGCGCATGACTGATAGTACTTCATGCACTATGACCTAAACATATTGCCAGCACTTTTTAATTTTTTTAAGCTCAGTCAACAGTTAATCAGATATTTATAGCTGAATTGGTACAATACTCATTGCTAAGTGTACTGTCCATCCACATATGTGCATTGTATTTTTCTCCAGAAGACAAACACTTTCATCAATAAAAAATAGTGCATGAAATTTTTTCTTGATTTAAAAAAGCTCCTTTTCCAAAGCATGTTTTTGAGGTAGATTTGTCTTCATTCTTAGAGTTGGGCTTAGTGTTACTACAACATGAATATTTCATCAGTTTGCCACATTGGTGGAAAATATAATTCTTTCCCATTTTACACACTGGTGCTTGTTATATTCCCTTGAGCCATGATTTGTCTGATGTAACCACAGTGCTGCATATATTAGTTTCAGGTGGTATAAAGAACAACATTTTAGAAAGATGATGCTGAGAATCCTGATCAATGAGAGCAAATGAAGAGTATTCTGTTTTTACCTAAAAAAATTATATTCCTCCAATGACTGAAGAAGGATTTCCAGATTTTTCTGGTTTACCAGTTTTTAGATGCTGTGATCAGTCCTATAGAGATGAATTTTGGCAGATGAACTGAGCAAAGCTGGAATGACATGAGAACACTCTGGAAGAACTGAATCCTTAAAAATCTTATCCTGTATTTTTTTGGCTGCTAGTGTTAAAAAGTTCTTGTATGGGAAATAAAAATATTTGAGGCATGGTGCCCCTTATACTTCATGCCCTTTCAGCAGGACAAAGGACCTGAGACATATCCTGCTGAGCATTCACAGTTTTCCCTGACAAGGCATTTATTAGATGCAGAAGTGATCAAGACTTGTGTAGTATTTGTGTATCAAAATACTCAAAATCATGAAATAACATTTCTCTTTTATAACTTGGCTATCATTCTAGCCATTAGTCATTACTGTAACATCACCATCACTGCTTTTTTTAACAGTCTACTTTATAATGTAAGATCTTAACTTGTCTACATTTATAAGAATTGATTTTATGTTTTTTTACATTGGCAGACAGGAATTTGCAGTTAGAGATTCTGGCTTCACCGTGGAGAGTGGGACCTCCCGTTCAGTTTATTGTGGTGGTTAGTGCCTGTTTCCTACAACCCTTCATTTCTGCAGGCTGTTGCCACTCTCAAGGCCTAGCCTGCCTGTAAATTCTGTCTTGCCCAAGGGAATTTTGAACTATTGTCCCTTTCAAATGGCAGTGCTGTCTCTTCCTTGGGGATACACAGAAACACAGATAAGTACTATCTGTTTGAGCTGTAATAATTAATTTTGGGCCCATCAGGAAGCAACTATTAGTATTCTTTCAGCAGTTGTGAGTGGTCCTGAGAGAACCCCACCAATGCTATCACAAAGCATGGTAGAGATTTCTATCCAAACTATAACAGACATGGAGAAAACTGCTGGTTCCAAACTAATGTTACTAATTAGAATGTACTTGTAAGAAACTAGACAAAAGAATACCTCAAACCCAAATAAAAATTAAACAGGCTGAGAGTACTGGCATTTAAACCTTTTATTCAGCGTCTAATTCTCCAAAGCTTACTCATAGTGAATAATGCTTAGTTACCCATGAATGTTGGTAAATAGTTGTTGAATAAATACTAGCCAAAGCTGTCAGAAGGGGTTGCTTTTAAAGGTCTGCTTTTAATAGATTTTTTCATTTTGAAGATTATTGACCTATCTGCTCCATGTTAGCTTTAAAATGCTCAGTTACAACCTTAGAAACTTGCAGCAGACTCTTTGAACCAGAAAAAATCCTCCCTGGTTCAGTGCATTTACATATGCTAATCTCTGCCAAGTTCTCTCCAAAATGAAAGGTTTTACATGGGCATTAAAAAAAAAAAAAAAAAAGAAAAAGAAAAAGAAAAAGAAAAAGAAAACAACCCCCAAACCTCAAGACAGATCTCCATATATATGTCACAGTTTAGAACTGAGCAGGGGAGCTGCTAAATAGACTGTATCCTGTTTCTCTTCAGTAGCAGCCCATTCATCTTCAGGTACAGAGCAGCCAGTTTACATGCTTCTGCCTCTTTTCTGCTATACTTTTTCTACATAGTGTGGGATGGCAAACCCATGTAAGCTAAATACACACTTGAGCCAAATAAACCTCACAGTTAGCAGACAATTTTCCTTTTGTCAGCCAGGAGAAAATTCATTTTCGCTGAAGATAAAGTGTTCTTATATCTTATATATTTCTTTATTTTTTTTTTTTGGTTCTTAAAGGCAACATAGATTTGTAATTTTTTTTAAAATGTATGATAGTGAAAGCAAGGATAGTTTACATTTTTGAAAGGGTGAAAGGGAATTACACTGTAACTGACTAGCTACATGGCCACAGGTGACTGAAATAGTAAGTACTGCTCTGAAAATAATGTAAATACTCTTCCTTCAATAGCTTTCACTTTATTATGTCTGTAACTGTACAAGCTCAACTGGCAAGCTCAAAATGTATTTTTTTTCTTTTAATGCATTTTTAGTTTGTAAGACCGCATACACATTATAATACACGTGTGCAAATACATGTATATAGTCATACGCACAAGCACATACACACTGTGTATGTAGACAAAATTGCTTGTACACATATACATGAACATATAAGTATAAATATACACATATACTGTAATAGCATACATGTTTTCTTATTTATACATGTAATATTCAGTAATTTAAATATGTGCTTTCTCAGAACTGGCATTGTTCTCTCAGATTTGCAGACTGTTAATGGAATAAAATGAGCAGGGCTTATAGGAGGGAGCATGTAGGGGAGCTGGGTGCAGTCATACACATTTAGCTGGTCACCCAAAATGAACCCCAGCTTGGAGTGTTCTGCGCTTTGTCCACCATTAATAAAATAAAACAGCTATTGGACCAGGCAGGAGGAACTTCTCCAGAATTGAGAATTTCTTCTCACAGAGCACAGCTTCTTCATAGGTCAGTGATATGTTACACTGTGGCAGTGGAAACCATTGATCATTTTCCTTTCTACATCCGTAAAATCTGAAGTAGTAATCCTGTAAAATGGGGTTACTAATCAACCAGTACTGTGGCATCTAGTTTCCCTTGCCACATCAAAACACATATTCACTTGCACAAGTCCCCCAGTTAAGGGCCAGAACTGCAGCAGGCAGTGGAATTAGCCCCAGATCAGCTGTAAACTTAAATAATTAATTTATGGAAGTTTAATAAGCTAAATAAACTAAAATCCCCTGTTTATTTCTCCTTAAAATTCTGTGCAATCGTGAACTAAGCAATGACTAGGTTAACTTTTCTATTTTAAACAGTGGCAGTGTCAGAAGCAGTGGGAGCTACATCTGCCCATCCACAGCAGGTTTGAGGGGACTTCTCAAGGCAGGAGTGTGCTCCCTTTGCTGCTGGGGTGCTGCAACCCCTCAGCCCTGACTCATGGCTCCTTCTTCTGACCACTGGCAAGATGACGCTTATGCCATTAGAGTACAACATGTGTTAATTTATATGATGTAACTGCTTCTTATATATGTAATTATCCTAGAACAATATAGTACCACCTCAGAATTTATTACATTAAGTGGAGATGAGCAGCATCCCTCTCATCTGCCTGGTTATTAGCAGCAATTAGTGTTTTCCAGTCATTCATGGCTCTGCCATTACTACTGCTGTGCTTATGACTACACTGAAGTCCTTAATCATTTCACAGCTTTTAGCTTGTCCATATTTCAAGTTATTTTACAACATGCCCCCTTTCTGCTTTTTTTGATATTCTTTCCACTCCAGCTTCTGGAATTTATATAAAAGCCACTGAGGGTTTTTTTCTTTTGAACTGAAGAAACTGGGCTTGTGGAATTTCCTTTAACTGGAAGTATGTCTGGGCTTGGGGTTTTATTATTTGCACAGTTTTTATGTTGTCCTGTTTGTTTACTCTGAAGCACAGGGAATGCTCCATTAATCATGGGAAATGGGCATTTGTTTCACCTCTTTAATTTACGTTCAACTCTTTTTCTCACAGTTGAAAGTGACAAGGACTTCTCCCACCAGCGAAGGCACTACAAAGAATTTCGCTTTGACCTTACTCAGATCCCGCACGGAGAGGCAGTGACAGCAGCCGAATTCCGGATATACAAAGATCGAAGCAACAGCCGCTTTGAGAATGAAACCATTCAGATTAGCATATATCAGATCATCAAAGAGTATCCAAACAGGTAACCTCTTGGCATGAACATATCACATGCTGAATAGCATCTCATGTTTCTATCTTAACTAGGGAGATGATAACTGATCATAAGTGTACCCTCAACAAGGCATCATTGCTATCAATGTGGCTTGTGCAGCATTAATTCCTAAGCAACGACAACAAGCACTGAGCAAGAATAAAACTTATCTTCAATGTAATTTATTCCAGGTTTATGGAGAGTTACAGTCCAATCTCACCAAATAATCTACCCATGAACAGGGGAGTTGAGGGTTCACGTTCTCAGTGGTGAAGTCATATGCACAATTTAAGCTTTTGGATTTGGGAAATGCACTATTTGCTGGCACTGAGCAAATAATGTATTTGTACTTTAAGGTACTATTAGCCAAGATTCACTTAGCTCCTTAAATGCATACAGATTATTCAATTTTGTTTACTTTTGGAGGAGTATGGCTTTTTTGCATGTGCTTTAATATTTTGAAGAATGTAATTAAAAGATAAAAGCCATGCACTAACTTTAAGATGACATATGCGTACTTCACACACGCTGCTCACCATCACTGAGAATTGAAATAAATCATAGAATTGTTTAGATTGGAAAAGATGCTTAACATCGTTGAGTCCCACCATAAACTTAACACTGCCAAGTCCACCACTAAACCATGACCCTAAGAGCCACATACGATATTACATATGAGGAAATCTCTGAATCTGAGTTTGCAGAACTCTGTGTGTGATGTATTTCCACTACTCTACAAGACCTGAGTGAACGCCTAGATTTTGCTAGGCAAAATAACAAAATACCTGGAAATTTCTATTGAAAACTAGTAGCAATTCCAAGATACTTCTTAAAAAAGCTACATACACCCAAAATTTGTGTTTTGAAATTAGATTAGCTTATTTTTTTTCTCAGAAAAGTGTGGGGGGAAGGTTTTGTTTTGAAATAAACAAAAACTCTCCCTCATGTTGGAACAGGTAAAACATTTCTATCCTAGGCATGTTTAACAAAAGCAAAGCAAATGGCAGTCTAAACTTGCAGAGTATTCTGGAGAAAAAAAAGAAAAGCCCCATCACCAGTTAGCTTGAAGGCTGTGCCAGAGTTCAAATATCTTTTCTTCCCACAGAAAGATGAGCTTGTATCTTCAGGTGAGACCTCTGAACATCAAGTATTAAAATATTTATGGCAATAAACAGGGAATCATTTTATATCAGTGGAGCAGAACCAATAGGAGGGAAAACACTCTCCTTCCAGAATACTTTCTGTGCTCTTGGTAAATTTAGGGATGAAGATAACTGTGGGATATTTTAATCTCTGTCTTCAGCTTGCAAAAATTCTTTTGATATAAGTTCTAAAAGAAACTTCTTGGAGGAAGGAACTAAGCAAGAAGGAATAAACCATATCTTTTTAAAGAACACAGACCAAGGCCGGGGTGATGAAAGCTCTTCACCTGAAAATTTAGACTTTTTTAAAGCACTAATGGGATAAGTTCATTTTTCTAACACATTTGATGTATTTTTTCCCCTTTTTTTTCTTTTTTAAAGTTTCACACTAGGTGGTTTCTATTATCTGTCAGAGAAAGCATACCCGCTTACTACTCTGAAGCAAGATCACAATTTAATATTATCTCACTTGTTAAAATGACAGCTGTCCCTGAGAAACCATTAAAATGCTCTTGATTTCTTTCAGTACATAAACATAAATTTAAAAATGTTTTGTATTTTCATTTATAAACATAAAAGACCCATGTCTTCTAGTGGAAGCATGATGCTAGGTAGGGGGACATGCCACTCATTTGATTTCACCAGTAGAACTACAGAAGCGTCAGATATAAACAAACTGTTTCCCTCCTGTTGTTGAGTTTGAGAGTCTGTCTCATATATGGAGTATATAGAGGCAAATGTCTTAGTGGAACAGGATGGGAGACCATAAGCTCTTCACAGTTCAAATTAGAAACAAAGAGCTTTTCCCACAAGCTTCTGGACACCTCCAGACAGAAGAGTTCCCAAGAATATTTTTTCTTTTTCTTTTTTTTTTTTTTTCCCAAGGTTTTGTTTGTTTGTTTGTTTGTTGTTGTTTTTTTTTTAATAGAGCTACAGTTTTTTCTTCAGGGCCTAGACATATTAGTGTTATTCTTGACTTTTTTACCTCGGGTTTCCCCTACAGACATACATGAGATTTTAGGTAAAAAACTTTCAGCAGCTGAAACTGCAGAATGTGAGGATAAGAGGAGGGTGGTGAGGCCAGAGGTGGCTGCCTAGAGAAACTGTGGATGTCCCATTCTTGGAAGTGTTCAAGGCCAAGTTGAAAGGGACTTTGAGCAACCTGGTCTAGTGGAAGGTGTCTGTGCTCACAGCAGGGCTGGAACTGGATGATCTTTAAGGTTCTTTCCAACCCAAACCATTCTGTGATTCTCTAATTTGCCACACTCCTTAATAGTGCCGTACCACAGCAAAACTACTAGGTTTGGCCCTACTCATCCACCCTTTTTTGCTTTGAACAGGAAACATGGGTGTCTGACAGGGTTCTGCTATGCTTTCAGGCAAGGAGTTACCAGGGTTTAGTGTTTCCGAGTTGCAGATAAGGATTATGTTGTAGTCTTGGACATTTTTCTGTCTCTGCGATAGCATGGCCACTGAAGTGTGTGTATTGGATTTGGTTGAAGTTGAAAATACAGTCTTTGGGATTTTCTATTTGTTCTAAGGAAACATGTAAAGCACAGCTTATGGCAAGGCAAACTTTCCTATGCAGCCCTGCCAATGTACTCCTACCCAGATCTTTTCTCATGACGAAAGTAACACAGTCCAACAGGCCAAATCCTTGTTCATGATCTGGTGGCAGCTAGCCACTAATTTAACTGAACCCCAAGGATTCTTCTCACGTTAGGGAATCCTCAAGTGACATTAAGACACTAAAGCAGCTTTCTGGAATGAGGCAAGATGTGAAGCAGCATCATGGGGATGGCCTATTACATAGTAATTGTGATTTGATCTGGTCAAAAACTTCACAGGGTTTCAATATATATTGATGGTTTATTCCACCTTTACTTTCTTAAGTGACCCAGGAGATGTGGAGCTTCTTAGACATACTGCCCAGAGCCTCTGTGGTGGAATTCTTGACTGTGGTATCATTTCTGCTGTAGACAACTGGCCATCTGGGACCAGACTGAGATCACTAAACATAAACAGCATCCATTAAGGCAAAGCCAATCAGCTGTATTCTGCCTGAATGTGTTCACTGTTGCATTTCAGGCTATTTAAGGCATAATGCCTTACTTTTTTATTATGTGTTGTAGGCTATTTTTTAAATAGAAATATTTTTTAAAATTAGAGCCAAAATTTGCAGCTGTTTTTTATTTTAAGTGTGATCATTTCATTTTCACAGAATAAAGGAGAATTTTAAAATGAAAAACATCACAAAATATGAATATGAATATGAATATGAATAACACCAGCTAATCAGGGAAACCTGACCTCAGGGATCAGGTTTTCACCCCATGTTTGTATCAATTATGAATTTAATATTTTTTCCCTGACAAGTAGTTTGAATTTCTTTAGCAAATTGCAGTTCTGTGGGCTAAAGCATAAACACTGGAGAAATTTTCTTTATTCTACTATGCGTTCTCAAGAATCGGTTCTAGTTTTTTTTTAGGTACTCACAACTAATTTTTGTTTCATTTGCTGAGTCAATAGGTAAGAACCATCTGCCTCTTTTAGTCTGTTGCCTTAGCTAGGTCACTATGTTTCTAGGAAGGTAGACAACAAGCTTGACATATCAATGCCAAAGACACTGCAGTGTGAGTTTCTGCTACAGTACAAAGTAATAAAGTCACATTAAGAAGAGATCCACAGAGGAAACTTGTCTTTTATAGTGGTTTCTGGACTGCATCATTAGTAGTGTGTCGTCCTGATTTGGCATATGAGACACTGTGCATCCTGACTTTTGAGAACGTTTTGTATCCGTCCCAGCAAAAGCTAGACCTGAAAGAATCTATATGGGAAAACAATTCTGTATCCTAGGAAGAAATAAGACAAATGTGAAATTATAACACTGTGATACTGTACTATCTTATATTCCAAACAATTTTGCAGTTTTTTATTAAATCTACTAATAGATACACGAAATATTTATAAATAAGCATTTTAAAAACTGTCACATTCAGAATTAAACTTTTCAGCTTTAAAGTTCTGATAAAACTGCTTATTAGAGAAAAAAGTTGGCATTTAAGACTCCAGAGAGTACTATTTATGAGCTTGTGGTACGTTGTTAATTTGTTCAGTGCTAGCATAGCAGGTCAGGCTCCTTTGAATTGTAAGACTGTTTTCATGTTAGCTCCAGAGGGAGAACATATGTTTTCTTCTCGTGTGGTCATTAGCACAGTTCTACTAGAATGGAAGTGGTAAGAGCCCACCAAAAGATTACCCTTTAACAGAAGGAAAAAGGCAACTTGAAAGAAAGCCCTTTCAATTTTCTTAAAAGTCAAACCAAAAAAAACCAACTCTGTTATATTTTCTGAGCTCCGTAACCCAATTCTACAGCTACTTCTCACATGTAAGTAAACATAGGCTTGTCGTAGCTCATTTGGTTTTATGTACCTGAGTGTTGAACAACCACAGTTTTAAGAGCTACATGAGAAGTTTCTTTCAGTGTCAGACCTTCTAGGTGCATTTACAGTGTTTAGTCTAGCTAAGACAGTAACTTCCTACAGTTGTGATTAAGCAGCATAAAAATACAGTGACAGGACCATCGTAAATTAAAACACACTTTTTAGATGCAAAACTTATTATTCCTGTCTTACCTCTTTAAGCATACATTCATTCTCTCTGTAAGGTAATAATACTATTCTGAGGTCTGTATAGTCCAAGTCTGTCTTTAGTTGACATGGACAATCAAAATTTTGAATATAATATTTTTTCTTGTATATTATTGTTTTGATTATTATTTATGGCAGAAAAGAAATAGGTTTCTATAACTCTAGATTTAGGTTTAAAAAGCTAAATGTTGAAAACAGTTTTTAATAATGCATGCTGCTTTGTAGAAACATGTAAACTGAAACTGATGAGAGTTAAATATCTTGGGTTTAGTGCCGTCATTGTAGTAAATTATTTGTACTACAGATGTGGTTCTGGAACCAATTGTGTCAGGAGATACGTGAAAACAGAACAAATAAATGATCCATGCTAAACATTTAGTAACACAATTATACTAACTCCCCTGAGCAGTCCTTCTGAATTAGTGGAATATTTCATGGGAATAAATTTCAGAATATACTGGGGAACTGAGGGTTAAAATGTAATAATTGCATTATTGAATAGGTATAAAATTTCTACTTTGTTACAGAGACTTATTTTCTAAACATCTGTACTAACATGAAACTGTCTGAGCTGTAATCTATTCAAGTTTTGTCATAGCTGCTGTCATATGTTATTAATAACAGATTTCTGTTTTAGCAATGCTATGACTTTGAATTTTAGCTGAAAATGGAACATGACTTTGACATTTTTTGTCTTTTACACTGAATGGCTTATAGAAGTTAATCATCCTGAGACATTCTAATGCTGAAAGATCAATGCTTTATACACAGCCTCAATTAATACTTTTTGTATTTATATCAGGAAGCTGGGTTTTTCATATTTTCCAGAGCTGTAGTTTTTACATGCTGAGACTCATTTCAGAAAGGCCTCTCATGGGAAATACCTGTATTTTATTAACAATTACATGTTAGCCACAGCACATGCTGTACTGTGTAGTGAGGGTATGTCATAGAATCTTAGAACCAGAGAATATTTTAGGCTGAAAAAGACCTTTAACCTTACTGAGCATGTCAAAGGATTATTCGTTTGGACTCCAGGAAGTTATTGTCAGCAAGGAAATTAAGGCAAAAAATAATAATATTTGAAAACTTTAACTCTATTTTCTTTAACTTAGGGATGCAGACTTGTTCCTGTTAGATACAAGAAAGGCTCAAGCTTCTGATGTGGGCTGGTTTGTGTTTGACATTACTGTGACCAGCAATCACTGGGTGATTAATCCACAGAACAATCTGGGCTTGCAACTCTGCGCTGAAACTGGGGACGGTAAGATCGTAACTGTAGATCGTAAAGCTGTATGTGCTCTTGTCATCTCTTCCTAGAAATCTCTTATGGATGGGTGTTTTTTCTAACCTGAGTGACAATTTACTGAGAATTTATAAGCAAAGAACACAAGTCTTATCCTGCTGTAGCTATAGTCTGCAAACTTTCTATTACTCTTAATTCTGTACAGTGTGGCAATTCTAAAGCTAACTGAATCAAATTAAATTAAATGAAATTTTGGATAATATCTCCTACATAAAAAAATGAAGTTCCATTTTAATGTTCTTCTGCTGGTGATTCAGGAAATTCAGGAGATTTGCAGAATTTTTGTTTTAGAAAGTTTCAAATAACTTTCTGGGCTGAATCACAGACAAAGCTGTAAAAAAACCTCGGGACAGTTCAGGAGGGATCTCACGGCCAGTGGTACTGTTGTTGGAGAAAGATTAACAATGGAGTAATGGGGGAACTGGTTATCTATAATTTGGGAGAAAAAAAAATTCTAATTTTCTTATCTTGAAATGGGTTAAAAGTTTGAAATCTTGAAGATTTTAATTGGCTGAAAATTAGAAAGAACATTGTCAGAATTGAAGTCAGCTGTGTGTTTTTTAGTACAAATTTACTGAGCTACTACATTATTCACAGTTATGCTCTCCAGTAAAAAGTGAAAATGCATCTCAATGCAAAATAATATTTTTAGAAGAAATGTTCTTTACTTAGACTTCTTTAGAAAGTAATAAAAAGAGACTTATATACTGTTTTTTATGTGATGGTTCACTTAATCCATACTACTTTACAAGCAAACTTTCAGATTTAGCTCTTTCTTGTCAAAAAGCTTTTTATGTCAAAGGTCAAGGGATCTATGATGCTAGTTAATTTAAACCTTAGCTGACATAATGTTAATGAGTAGCAGAAGAAACCCTGGTGTAAGGATTAATATTTTTTTCTTCTTTCTTTGTTCTGGCTACATTTTCTCATTGTTTTTGATCTGAATTCTCCCTCAGGCTCAGCTGGGCTATGAACAAAGCCTCTCATACTTTTCCAGCAAGTGCCCTGGCTGCTGGAGAATTATGCAAAAACTACCCTCCTTTAGGCATGATGCTTAAAAAGGGAGTTGTCGGGCTTGAACCAGAGCAGATGACCATTTCATCTAATACTGCCTAGATTCTCAGACTGCAGTCAGTGAGAAAGGGAGGCAGCAATGCAAAGTAGATCACGTTGCTGCTGCATTCAAGCAGCCTTCAAAAGCACCACACCTGATCTTAGGCTGTATGCAGAGCAGCTCTGTTAGCGTGGTTTTGTGAGGCCATTTTTAAGCTCTTCAAATTCTGGAGAGGTGACACCTCCGTCAGGCATCCAAATTAGGTGGACTGGCTTCTCGCCAGATTTCCTGCTCCAGAATAAACTTCATCCTTGACTTTTTTTCCAGGAGACTCAAATACAGAAATTCTTGAAAATTAAATATCCATGAAAGGCATTCATTAAGAAACCTTGGAACCAGCAATTTGTTGGTTCTAGCCTCAAAATTATATTCATTCAGTAAACAGCAGAAAAGTTTGTATGGGTAAAAGGAAACCTTTAGGTTAATACACTGAAGAAATTGTAAAAGAATAGTTTATGTAAATATTTCCCATGTCCTACTCCCAAGATCAGAAAGGTGAGAGTTAATTTTCTATTTTAAATTCCAAAGCCACAAGCAGCTTTACCTTCTACACCTCACTGAATTTTTCAACACAGCTGCTCCAGTGAGGAGGGAATTCCCCTCTTCCCTCACTTCCTTTTCAGTTTATCCATGCAAGAAGAGTGCTCTTCTATGGGCTAATGCTTTCAAAACTATAGGGAAGACCTGTGCTGTACCACTTCAGCTTAGCATAAGGGAAGTCTTCCTTTCATGCCCTTACAATTTTGCTCTTAAGGCTTTAATTATTTTATTGGGTTGCTGTTACTTCTGAAAGCTATTAGAAACACCAGCCTTTGAATGACACATTTGTGTACAGACAGAACATGAATTTTTATACATGACTCAGTACGTAGTGGATTCAGTCTGTAACCCAGAGAATCCCACTCACCTTCCCTCCAACTAGTTTTCAATGTAAGCTCAGAGACTGACTCAGATCAGTCAAAAATCCTTCCCTTGGCTTAAATGAATTTTAGACCATACAGGACTGAAGAACATTTCTTCATGCTTCCAGCTCTCCACTGAGATTATGGGAGGTAGAGGAGTTATGCCCTCATAACTGGAGAGACATTTATGATGAGACCTGATCTGTTAACCTTTCAATTGCAACAGATCATTAAACTAAACGGGATTCTGTTAAGTCAGAGGATCCCTGTTTTAGGTATTCAGGTGCTGTAAACACATACTAATTTTTATATTTATTCATACAAAATCTTTGAAAGGGATTGCCAATAATTACTGAGACTCCAGGGTTCTACTATATTGCTATCATCACCATTAACAATAATCTTTCTTAAACTTATCTTTCAGTGACTTTTTGCATGCAATTACTTGTGTAGAGAGATTTGTTTGGTCATCCCTGAATATGGTGTATAAACAATAATAATAATAATGTCTACATGAGGAATAGAAGAATTTGTAACTATTTAATACAGCTGTGATAAAAACAACTCTGGAAGAACGTCTAGTTGTTGTAATTCATATTCCCCCGCCCTTTGAAAATGCTGCAAAAGTACAAAAAGCCACATGACATTGGAATGTGTTTTTTCTTTAAGACAGTATTTGATATCATACGTCTCATTTTAGCATGAAATGTAGACTTTTTCTCTTAATGGGACATTTTATTTTGAACAGTAAGAATAAAGGTTTGCATGACACATATGGAAGCTGTCAACATATAATGCACTGTTTCCCTAGGGCTGTGGTAAATTAAGGATCAGGTTTTTTTGATTCTCTTTTTTAATGTCTCCTCAACATTCTGCAGCATCCCCTATTGGTTGATTCCCTCCTTTTGACACCAAAACTCTCCTTAGTGTTTCAAATGGGAGGTGATCATTTTCACACTGATGGAAGTGCTGGTGTTAGATGAATTGTAGCATAAAATCAATGCAGATGCAGAAACAATTTGAAAAGCTCCACACAATACGTTTCCTGTATATATAACATATGTCTCCTAAGACTTAAAACATGTTCCAGTGAATCAGCACCTTTGTATTAACATTAAATATTTTTATAATTGGGAGTTAGCAACAGTTTAAACATCGCTTTACTGAAAGAGTATGAATAACTGCGAAAGTATTCCTTTTGCTGTTTATATCATTGCTGAAGAGACCCTAGTGTTGTCTACCGAAAATTGGAGAGGCAGATAATGTGTAACGGTGGCTACTGATCTATAGAATAAAAGATATTCCAAATACACAGCTCTTGATACAACATCTTGGGTAGCCCCTGTATCCATGCAGTTTTGTGCCTTTTCTTATATTACTGCAGCTCTCAATTATTTTCCATCCAGCTGCACATCAGATGGGAAGAAACTGGTGGCAACTTTGAGAAGTCCAAGCTTGCTAAGGTGATTTCTGTTACCAAACAGTCCTATGTAAGGTTTCTTTGGGCTTTCCTGCTCTTTGAGACTCTTACTTCAGGTATTTCTTTTTTTCCTCAGAGCAAAGGGAAACGAAAGAAGTAGGTTCCTTGATAACGTGTGAAGCCTGGGGAAGGCAAATTCTCTCTCCAGCACATATTCATATGGGTGCACTTGGGCATGTATCACCTGGAAGGATGTTTGGCTCCTAATCCTACATGCTGCAGGAAGGACTGGCGAGGTCCTTCTCCAGTGATAATGGGGAAGGCATTAAGAGACACTTTCTTTTTTTTAGCCTCTCCTTCTTTCAACCTTGGCCTTGCAAGGTCACTTGGTCCTTCTCCTTTCAGAGAAGCAGCGTATCCACATTCTCTACACTGCAGAGGGAGGCTGGCTTGTTTTCAACTCATAGCAACCTGTGGAAGCACCCTTGCTTCTTCAGGTAGTTGGCTGCACACTTTACATGTGTCATAAAGGCTGTGGCCTTGCCTTTATGACACTAAATGTTATCAATCTCATCTGAATGTTGCCCCCAGTCAATCTTGGCATCTAATGGCCTCCAGAGCCATCAGTGTTCTGGAAGGTGCTGCTGGGTTGTTATACTGAAGTCTCTTGGTGCATCTGGTATTTACAAGACAAAGTATCAAAAGTGAGTTCACCTTCATTAGTATCCTTAGAGTAGGGGAATATAGGATTTATAATGATATATATATGGACCTTGGCAGGCAATAGGTCTGCCTAAATTCTGAGCCATCTGGAAGCTGTATAGCCATGTTAACACAGCGCTGAACCCGAGCTAATATATCCTGCCCCTCAGCAGGTTTTATTAGCTTGGGCTCAAGCACTGCCTAAGTACAGCTACATGAGTTCTGGTTCAGAGCTGACTTTGGCCAATGTTGCACTAGTAAATTGACCAGGAATACTGTGGTGTGAAACAAGCTGGAGGGATGACTCTTTCAGTCCCCAAAACAGGATGACCCCATGGTATTCTCCCCCTGGGAGGGGTCCCTGCAGACACTGCCTTGGGGTGCTGGGGACTCTGCAGTGCAGTTGGCATAGGACTTAAGTGCACCAGGAGCACCCTCGCACCCTGAGCAGAGCAGATGACTCAGCTCCAGCACCCGGGTGTGATCTCGGGCACTCTTTAATTTACTCAGATAGGTGTAACTCCTGTTTCCAGCTGGGTCAGGAACGCAGCCAGCATTTTCTTGTGTCTGCTTGTAGCAAGAGATGTGAATGCACCCTTTGTCAATAAGGGCACACTTGAACCAGGAGTTTCAGGGAGGTGAGATGGGCTCCTGCCACCACTGCATGCTGGTGTGTAGTGGTCTTGATTATGTAGCTGTGCACATCTCCCTCCATCCTGCTTCCCAGACAGATGAAAGATACATCTACTTGTCAGCACCAGTATTTTAGAGATACTGGCGTTTGTGTTTCATTTCATTCTGAAGACTTTTATCCTTTTTATTCTTTGGTGGATGACCAATTAATGTAATCTCTCTCTGTTTTATTGCCTTCCTGAACACATTTTTAACTGTGCAGAAAAGCCCTGGGACACCCACAAACCATTCACAATTTAAATACATTAAATTGGCAGGATAAATCAAGCACTTAGGAAGTGTATTTGTGCACGATTACGTCTGAATTTTTATGTAAACATACATGGTATTGCCACATCATACAGCAGACCATGGTTCCTAACGTTTCAAAATGCTTTCTTCGAGAGCTTTATGAATACCAAAATCAACACAACAACAGCCCTTCAACTGAATTAAATAAAACCAATATAACCAAACAAACATTGAACCTTTTTTTTTTTGACTAAAGCTGTGAAGCCTAAGAAATGCAGAGCAAACCATACAACACCACTCATTTTTCAGAATTCCTTAAAGCCTTCAGGAAGAAGAAGAGTTAATAAAACACATGAAGCTGGTTTCAAAAGCATATTTTATGTTGATACAGATAAATGGGCCCACCAAAGGAAAAGTTCACATAGCAGTTTATGTAGATGATACAATAGAAACAGTATAAAATACTGTTTGGAGTGTTGATGGTGTCTTATATGTGGACCATCACATTTGTGTTGTTAAGCTTTCTCTCATTCTTTTTTTAATAAGCCTTCATGTAAGCTTTAGTAGCCAAACCCTACCTCAATTTGTTTGTTTTTGTGAAGTCCCATTGCTCTCAAGAGTGCTGTTCAGGCATGAGAAACCACACAAGTTTCTTTCTAATTTTAAAAAACTACATTGGGAGCTTTCAGACTCATGGCCTCAGGATAGCTTTTGCTCAATAATTAGATGTTATTGGACATTGTATACTCAGGGTTTTTCTCCAAAAGGCCTTTCCCAATATTCATTTCAGATACCACTCCCCACAAGGAGGAAACCATAGGTGTGGCATCAGATTTTATTTTTTTCCGCAGCAAACCAGGAATTTTTTAATTCTCAGCATCACTAAAGTTTTCATTTCTATTTACAAACATATAACATTATTACCAAAATAACTACTGTGACCTAGCAGCAGTGGTTAATCTGTAAAACATGTTTTGTGGCTTGTTGAGTACTTTTGAAAGCAAAAAAGAGCTTGTTTTTCATAACAAAATGAGTGGTTTGCTGCAGTTCGATGACTCAGGACAAAATAATGGATCTTGGAATCACTCATTGTCATGTGTTGCCAGTGTAAATCTGGCCAAGATGCATAATGGCTGAAAGCTCTTGCAAAATTAGTGCCTGCTCAAAGCCTTGTAAAATATATATTGCTTGAAGAGAGGCAGCCAAGTCACAAATCTTACCACTGTCGTTGGCATCCATGCTGGCAATCTCAGTAAAAGTTGACTTTCTGAACACCATGAAAAACAAGGCGATGTCTCCAGGTCAGGACTTTAAGACAGATTGTTATTGAAACCTTGAAGCACTCTTGCATTTCCATTTGGAGCAGCTGCAGGAGAAAACAAACTTTTAAGATGGAACTTTATCAGTTCATTAAAAGAGTTTTATGATATGACTGCATGTGACATCAGAAAAGCAGATGTAGTGGCACCACAAATAGTTCTGCAGTTATCCTGAGTGCTAGTCCTATTTTGTGGGTGAAACAAACAAAGAACAAATTCATCAGGATTATTGAGGTAGGACCTTTTTATAAGCTGAACTTCACAGTTATTTTTGCAGCAGCAATTCCTTTATTAATAGGGCACAGAATGTGAAAAGGCAAATAATATTCATTCAGTTCAGTCAGTCAAATCAGCACTTCCTTACAAGCTTTTATGAAAACTGCTAAGGGCTCTTTCCTATCAAAGAGAATAAAAGCCAAAAAAAAATTTAAATGCCAAGTTAAACAAATACATCTTGCCAAAGACTCAAAATTGCATGAATAAGGACTAAGGAGTTCAGCAGATTTGGAACATAATGCTTTGAATAAGCCTTTGTCTCCAAATATACCTGTTAATATGGAGAAGAGATACTAAATTATCATAGCAGGATTGAAAAGCACATGCGAGAATGTGACAAATGCAAAGGTTTTGCACTGTCTTTGCACAGAGGGAGTCCATCTGTTGTTTATTTGTTTTTTTTCTAGGTGTAGGGACAATTGCAGTGGCTAGGTTCAGTGGAGCAGGCACTAGCTGACTGCTAGTTTCTTGCAATTTCTTCTCCTGAAGTCTGAAGAAAAGTCTTTGAAATCCTTAGAATTAAAGATACAATGGAAGGATAAAACCAAACCCATTTTTTAGAAGCTTGACCAGGTTCAATGCTTGTTCAGTGACACTCAGGGGAAGCAGACAGACACACAGCTGTTGCTTTGGTTTTAACAGTTTCATGCGGCTGAAGCTCCAAGGAAAGGTGTAATTAAGCAAGTCACCCTGAGTCATTCAGCTGATTTTAGAAAACATGCTTCTAATACCATGGTAATTGGTATGTATTGAGTATGCATTGAGTGCATCCTCAGCGAGTCTGCCAGCATCAAGCTGCGTGGTGTGGTCAACATGCTGGAGGGAAGGATGCCATCGCAGAGAAACCTTGACAAGCTTGAGGGGTGGGCCTATTCAGACTTCGTGAAGTTCAAGAAGGCCAAGTACAAGGTCTTGCACTTGGGTCAGGGTCAATACCAAACACAACTACAGGTTGGGCAGAGAATGCATTGGGAGCAGCCCTTAGGAGAAGAGCTTTCAGGTGTTTTTGATGAGAAGCTCAGTGTGAGCTGGCAGTGTGCCCAGAAAGCCAACCACGTGCTGGGCTGCACCAAAAGGAGCATGACCAATAGGTTGAGGGAGAGGGGTTTTCCCTCTCTACTCTGCTCTCCTGAGACCCACCTGAAGTACTGTGTGCAGTTCTGGGGGTCCAGCACAAGATGGATGTCAGCCTGTTGGAGCAAGCCCAGAGGAGGGCCACAGAAATGATCAGAGGGTGGAAGCACCTCTCCTATGGAGACAGGCTGGAGAGAGCTGGGCTTATTCAGCCTGAAGAAGAGAAGGCTCAGGGGAGACCTTAGAGTAGCCTTCCAGTACCTGAAAGGGGTCCACAGAAAATGCTGAAGAGGGACTTTTTACAAGGGCATGTGGTGACATGACAAGAGGTAACCACTTTAAACTGAGAGAGGGTAGATTTGGATTAGATATTAGGAAGAAGTTCTCTACTGTGAGAGTAGTGAGGCACTGGCACAGGTTGCCCAGAGAAGCTGTGGCTGCCCCATCCCTGGCAGTGTTCAAGGCCAGGCTGGATGGGGATTTGAGCAACATGGTCTAGTGGAAGGTGCCCCTGCCCATGACAGAGGGTTGGAACTAGATGAGCTTTAATTTCCCTTCCAACCCAAACCATTCTATAATCCTTTGGAAAAACTACTTGCTGGAGAGACCTGGATTTTCAATTGTGATTGAAGCTAAGAGTTTTCAAAATGCCTACAAGAAATGGTAGACGAAAACCACTTACTGAAACTGGAGCCCATGAATACTTCTTGATACAAAAGCCAGTTCAGGTTAGGGTAAGATTTTTTCTTACTGTATTCTTAAATCCACATTATGGACAAAGGTGAAGTTACCTAACCAGACCAGCACACATAGATGTGGCAGAAAGCTTATAATGTATATAGGCAGGATACTTTGAAATATCTCCTGCTCAGGAAGGAGCAAGGCTTTGTGTTCTTAGGTTGAAGTAAATCTCCCACATGCACACTTTCTTCTTCTTCTTTTTTTTTTTTCTTAGAAATAAAAGGATAATAGAAGTTCTGTAAATGCAAAACTTCTTTTGCACAGAAGCAACACAAAATGGAGACAACATATGTGGTTTGAATTTCCAAACCAAACAGTTTAGAGATCCTCCTCAGAAGAAATATAATGTCTCAAGGGCAGTGTATATTTTGATTTCTTTGTTTTCTGAAAGTTCCATTTAAGCTAAGGTATGTGATAAACTGAGAGAGAAATGTTTAATGGTAAACCCACAGAACTCAATGAAAGTTTTCTTGTTGACTGCACTAGAAGCAGATCTCATGCATATACCATTGATGAATTGAACAAATGAACCCTAAAAACTCTGGCTGGCAGCTTAAAAGTCAAGCAAATAAAGGAATAAAGTCACGTAAGCTGTTTCTGTGTATAAAAAGGCTGTGGGTTTCAGGATTAATTTTTTTATAGTATATCTCTGTACCCTGAATAATCAAGTAAGCCTTAACTTGTGGAATCTTAATAGCCATCTCATTGCTGAAGTCTAAAGGAAACCCAGAGGAAACTTAATAATATTAAAAGTTATTTTAAAGGGAGTTCACATTGGTTTGAAGGATATTTTGCTTCGCACACAATATCCACCATTGTAAATTCAGAGAACATAGATTTAAATTCAGAAATCCTCCACACATCTTTACAGCCCTCAGTATATAAATCTAACAGTATTCTTAAAATGTCCACCAGTAAGGTATTAATCTTTCACAGATAAAATTAAAATTCTGAAAGTCATTGGAACAAAAAATAAAGAAAAATAGTAGAAATATTCCCTCTAGAAATGACGGGAAACTTGGAACTTTGTGGTAAGAGGCTAGCTTGTCCATGTTGCGATGAATAGAGAATAGTCTGTACAGTTTTTCATATCTGACTTGCAACAGAAGATTGGAACATATAGAAATTAATGCTACTGAATTATTTAATAGTAACTTAAACACATGAATAGAAAAATTAAAGAAACACAAGACTAAGAAGGCATTTAAAATGAAATCAGAAGCTTCAACAAATGCATTTTTCCCTTGCAGTCAAAAAAGTAATTATCAAAATTGTTCAGAATATGTTGCCAATTACCCTGCTCCATAACTGCTAACTTTCTCAGTTCTTCTCTTGCCTTTGCTGGGCTCTCTGTCACTGGAAACATCTTAAACCAATTTAAAGTGGTACACCTGAATAAACATGTTGTAAAAGTGTTTATGTATTGAAGTGGGTCAGTTCAAGGTATGGTATTTGGCTGGAACTTCTAATTTCTCTTTTTACTGCAAAAGGGCTGCCAGAAGGAGGAAGTCTGAGCTGAATTAATACATTTGTTACAGTGGAAGTAGAATGGAAACTACTTTAACCACAAATCAAACTGCCTCTTTCATTTACGCCAGTGATAGAGTTTTTCTAAGAAATATAGACTCTGGCGTACAGCCACTGTAAGTTTGTATTTGAAAAGGAA
The DNA here is from genome assembly GCF_034315485.1 of Pezoporus occidentalis. Classification (NCBI taxonomy): domain Eukaryota; kingdom Metazoa; phylum Chordata; class Aves; order Psittaciformes; family Psittacidae; genus Pezoporus; species Pezoporus occidentalis. Next base: position 2,293,888 of record NW_026914829.1, read on the forward strand.
ACCTCTATGCTTATTTCTGTAAGGTTTACTCCTATGTGTATTTACGAGTTCTTTTTCAGGGTGATCGAGTTAACGGTATTATACTTTTGTGAGGCAGATGCTCCTTCATCACCCGCATAGCCAACTTTTCCAGTCAGTTTAGAAGAATCCCCAGGCGCCCCACTGCCGCACAGCTCACACAGTGCCTGTGCCCATACCTTCCTATTTAAAGGACCTCTGTGTCCCCCACCCAGCACAGCTGCACAGCCTCACATGACACTGTCTCATTTTCTGACGGTTGAGGGGCTCTGCATAATACACATACACACAAAAGTGTTTATGCTGCCAAAGTAAATTCTGTTAAGAGCAAGGGTTTATTTGCTAAAATGTCACTGATGCTGTTTCAGTGACTTGTTTTGCTTTCTTTTCTTTTAGTGAGGTTTAGATCCTATAATACAGTGAGGTTACCGCACAGTCCTGACTGACCAAATATTTTAAAGAAATATGCACACCCCCTGGGAACAGAACCAGAGTCAATAATGCCCATATTTCAAACTCTGTTCTCTTGAATGACTGAACGCCTTCCTACTCTTACTTGTGAATTAACATCAGTTTGAGTGGCACTGCACAATATTTATTTTTAAAGCAGAAGTATATTTATTATCTACACTCGTATTTGCTACCAATTTGCTTTGGGGATATAAGGTTCCACATTTCACATTCAAGAGATGCAAAAATTAAATGACTGTATTACATTATCCTTTCTATAGGCTATAGACTTTAATGGGGCTCAGTTACTTTTCATTCCCGTAAATGTGTACACGAGGCTGAACTAAAATCTCTATGTAATGAAGAAGACATATAGGGCACATGATTTTATGCAGTGAGAAACTACCTGTAAAGTTGCTGAAACTTTTGTAAATTGTTGATGCTTTTTGTCTTTTCGACAAAAGTTCCATTTGACAAAAGTTCTATTCAACAAAATGTGGTTAGGATTCTTGATCCATGTAAATTTAGAATTATGGACAAAATCCTTGCCATCTGTCAGTCAGCAGCTGAGCTAGCACTGTGGCTTCAGGAGGGGCACAAACCCATCTTTTAACTTACAATTTCCATTGCTTTATAGGTCGAAGTATCAATGTTAAATCTGCTGGCCTGATTGGAAGACATGGGCCTCAGTCAAAGCAGCCGTTCATGGTTGCATTCTTCAAGGCAAGTGAAGTGCTTTTCCGTTCTGTTCGAGCAGCCAACAATAAAAGGAAAAATCAGAACCGCAACAAATCCAGTAGTCATCAGGAGTCTTCTAGGATGTCAAGTGTTGGGGGTAAGATGAAGCTATGATTTTCTAGCCTCTTTATAGGAGTTACAGGCACCAAATGCAGTGGAGTCACAGCTGCTCAACAAGCTCAACACAGCAGCTCAACTGCTCTCTGGCTGAACTGTCAGAAACTCCATTTCTATCTGTCCCTCTAGCTTTGTTTAAAACTTCTTGTGAGTAAGGTCACTTACATGTACCATGGGCTCTTGGAAGATGAAATGACCAAGTAGTTTTGGAAAGATTATCTGAGCTTGAAACTAGTCCTGTGTAGTAGGCAACTGGATGAAAACTTTGCTATGCATAACAGAAAAGTAGAGAGACTGTAGAGAGAAGGGCTGCACCCCAACTGCTTGTCTAGGAAGCCTCAGTGAAAGATAGAATTTGGGCTCTTTTTTTAACTGCATCTCAGCTTCAGTAGTGGGTTTAATTTTGTGTATATTGTACAGGTAGAAAAAAAAATGATGTTATTTTCCTAGTTTCCACTGAGGACCTGGAGAATACCTCTTTCTGAGCTAGGTGGCTTAGGAATGCATGTGTTCCCTCTAGGGACACTAGCTTTTGAAAAACCCCTGATATTAAGTCACCAGGGATCTCTATTTATAACTGTTTATTGATTAGGGGTGTTTTAAGTCTTGTAAAATTTTCTGATATTCTGTATGACTGTATAACAAAAGCTCATCTACACAATTAACGTCTAATCCCTTATGAGTCAATTTTGCAGGGGAGCAGTTTCAAATAAATAATGAAAGAAGTCCAAAACTGGGCAATCTTAGCTTTTTAGTAGCAAAAAAAAAAAAAAAAAAGAAAAAAAAAGAAATTACATATCTATACTAGAAAGGCATTTTAAGATTATTCATTACTTATAGAGCCATATTGACTAAACATTCTCTTTTCATTAACTGCCTAAAGTTCTTCAGATTTTTTTGAAACAATGCAAGTTAAAAATTGATTTAGCATCTTGCTTTTCAGATGTGGTTTAAGCATGTACTTCAGTTTAATTTGCTAGCTTGTGCTTTTTTCTAAATTCATTTACTTCAGTGCAAGAATTGAGTCTGCATTTTGTCATTTTGTGTAATTCTAGTATGATCAGCTTTTTTTTTTGCAGAAACTGTTCCTTCTGTTTTACTGGTACCATATGATGCACTTCCCCATTTTCATAAAAGGGCTTTGGACTGAATGGTACAACATGAACATTTTTGAGTGCTTTTTGGAGCTTTTTTTGTTTGTTTGTTCCACCCACTTTTTTTTTTTTTTTAGTACAGTAAACCTTGATCTGTGCAACTGCATTAACTCCAAAATGCAGTATCTTATCTTAAGGGTAAGTAATATTCTCTCTGCACAAAAAAAAAAAAACACAAAAAAAAAACCCAACACCTACCCCCCCACCAAAAAAAAAAAAAAATCATGTTTCCTGAACAATGTCTACTAATTTTGAGAATCACATTGTTTTGGTGGAAGGGAAAATCATCTAAGTACATGGTACACACAACATAACTGAATATAAATATCATACTTTCAGGTTGAATCCTATGTTTCCAGTCCATGAGGAAATGAGAACTGAACAATTTTTTAAGCCTCCTTGATTATAGCAGGAAAACTGAACGCAAGCTCCCTGATGGTTTAACCTGGGAAAAACTTAACCTTTACAAACGCCAGCAAGTTGCATTGTCATGAGCTGTCTACATGTCTCAAAACACTGATCAGCCTCATCTGTGAATCCAGTCATGCTCCAGAGCTGCTGTAAAAGAAGAAAATCAGAACATCTCTAGTGAAATGTACATTATGAGACGTATTTTCTCCTAAACTCTTTAAGCCGCTATCTGCATAAGCATAGAGGTACAACACTATATATGTTGATGGATGCCAGATCTCTTTCAAAAAAGACTGCAGTTCAAGAAAATTGTACTGTACTGCAGGCTTGTGGGAGAAGGCTGATTCTCCTAGCTCTCTGCAGCTTCCAGTAATAATTAATTTCTCCATATTTAAACTACAGAAAAACCCAAAGAATTCTGCTCATCATCTTTCTCATGGCAGTCAATAGACTGTATTCAATACCCATTCACTCCTGATGCAAGGCACTGTTGACATAAATGACAAAGTAATGAGCAGTTGTCATTGTGTGATGTAGATCCTTGTTTTATAAGCTTTTCCACAATCTTTTATCTACAGCATCTAAGTCAGACATTGACAGTGAAAAATCTCATTTACATAGCCAGAGATTATGTAGCCAGACACAGACAGGTATACTGTCATCTATATGGGAAGTGTGCCTGTCCATGGCAGGGGGTGGAACTAGACCATCTTAAGGTCCCTTCCAACCCAAACCATCCTATGATTCCATATGTCACAGGCTCTGGTTATACTTTTCCTTGTACATCAATCCCAATTTTACTGTAGTCATGCCTTCCTATTCTCCTTGCTTTTTTCTTTTTCTGTTTCTTTTTTCCTCTTTCTTTTCCATATTTTTTTTCCCTCTTTCTCCTTCCCTTTGCCCTTGCCTTTTGTCATTTTCTTTTTGCCTTTTCCCCTTTGTCTTTTGTCTTTTGCCTTTTACCTTTTGCCACCTTCTTCTCCAAGTTCTTGGACAATGATAAGAAGCCTCGACTGGGCAATTCAGTTCTTCCTTTTCAATAAGCAAGGCATTTTTCAATTATTCATGAATATAGACAGACAGAAACAGCCTCACGCTCACAGGCCCTTTTTCTCATGAGGAACTTCAACCATACTGATACCTGTTGGAGGGACGGTACACCCCAGCACAAGCAACACAGGAGGTTCCTCAATAGTGTGGAAGACAACTTCCTTCTGCAAGTAATAGAGGAGCCAACAAGGAGGGCATGCTTGACCTCGTGCTCACCAACAGGGACGGGCTTGTTGGAAATGTGACTCTCCAGGGCAGCCTTGGATGCAGCGAACATGAGATGATCGAGTTTGAGATCCTCAGGACAGTGAGAAGAGCGTGCAGCAAGCTCACTGCCCTGTACTTCAAAAGAGCAGACTTTGGCCTCTTCAGGAGCCTGCTTAGTAAGGTTCCATGGGATACAGCCCTAGAGGGCTGTATGGCATTCAAGGATCACGTGCTACAAGCTCAGGAGTGTTGTGTCCTGACTAGGCGTACGTGCAGCAGGAGGGCTAGGAGACCTCCTTGGATGGATATGGAGCTGCTGAGGAAGCTTCGAGGGAAAAAAAAGAGGCTTATAAAAGGTGGAAGCAGGAACAGGTGGCCTGGGGAAAACAGAGGTGTTGTCTGGGAAGCTAGGGACCAGGTTAGGAAAGCTAAGGCCCAGTTAGAATTAAACTTGACTAGGAATGTGAAACATAACAGGAAGAGATTCTATAGGTACATTGCAAATAAAAGACAGACTAGGGACAATGCAGGCCCTTTTTGGGAACTATCAGGAGAACTGGCTACACAGGATTTGGAGAAGGCTGAGGTTCTGAATGACTTCTTTGCCTCAGTCTTCACTGGCAAATGCTCTGACTGCACCACCCAAGTCATGGAAGGCAGACACAGGGACTGTGAGAATGAAAACCTTAGGCCCACTGTAGAAGAGGATCTGTTTTGAGAACATCTTAAGGACCTGAACATACACAAGTCCATGGGACCTGATGAAATCCATTCACAGGTCCTGAAGGAGCTGGTGAATGAAGTTGCTAAGTCGCTGGCCATTATATTTGAAAAATTGTGGCAGTCAGGTGAAGTTCCCAATGACTGGAAAAGGGAAATATAACCCCCATTTTCAAGAAGGGGAAAATGGATGACCAGGGGAATTACAGACCAGTCAGTCTCACCTCTGTGCCTGGCAAAAGCTTGGAGCACATTCTCCTGGAAGGCATGCTAAGGCACATGAAAATCAACAAGGTGCTTGGTGACAGCCAGCATGGCTTCACTAAGGGGAATCCTGCCTGACCAATTTGGTGGCCTTCTATGATGGGGCTACAGAACTGATGGACAGGGGTAGAGCAGTTGATGTCATCTACCTGGACTTGTGCAAAGCTTTCCACACTGTCCCACACAACATCCTTGTCTCTAAATTGGAGCGACATCAATTTGATGGATGGACCACTCGGTGGATAAAGAACTGGCTGGATGGCCGCACACAAAGAGCTGTGGTCAATGGCTCAATGTCCAGCTGGAGACCAGTAACGAGTGGTGTCCCTCAGGGATCGGTGTTGAGACCGGTCTTGTTCAACATCTTTGTCGCTGACATGGACAGTGGGATTGAGTGCACCCTCAGCAAGTTTGCCGATGACACCAAGCTGTGTGGTTCGGTTGATACACTGGAGGGAAGGAATGCCATCCAGAGGGACCTTGACACGCTTGTGAGGTGGGCTGATGCCAACCTCATGACGTTTAACCATGACAAGTGCAAGGTCCTACAGCTGGGTAGGAGCAATCCCAGGCACAGCTACAGGTTGGGCAGAGAAGAGATTCAGAGCAGCCCAGTGGAGAAGGACTTGGGGGTGTTGGTTGATGAGAAAATGAACATGAGCCGGCTTCAGTGTGCGCTTGCAGCCCAGAAAGCCAACTGTATCCTGAGCTGCATCAAAAGGAGCGTGACCAGCAGGTCGAAGGAGGTGATCCTGCCCCTCTGCTCTGCTCTTGTGAGACCTCACTTGGAGTATTGTGTGCAGTTCTGGTGTCCTCAACATAAAAAGGTAATGGAACTGTTGGAACAAGCCCAGAGGAGGGCCACGAGGATGATCAGGGAACTGGAGCACCTCCCGTATGAAGATAGGCTAAGAAAGTTGGGGCTGTTCAGCCTGGAGAAGAGAAGGCTGCGTGGAGACTTCATAGCAGCCTTCCAGTATCTGAAGGGGGCCTATAGGGATGCTGGTGAAGGACTCTTAATTAGGGACTGTAGTGATAGGACAAGGGGTAATGGGCTCAAACTTAAACAGGAGAGGTTTGGATTGGATATAAGGAAGAAATTCTTTACTGTGAGGGTTGTGAGGCACTGGAATAGGTTGCCTGGGAAGATGTGAATGCTCCATCCCTGGTGGTGTTGAAGGCCAGGTTGGACAGAGCCTTGGGTGACATGGTTTAGTGTGAGGTGTTCCTGCCCATCACAAGGGGCTTGGAACTAGATGATATTAAGGTCCTTTCCAACCCTAACCATTCTATGATTCTATGGTTCTATGAAGATTCATGCAAGGGCAACATGAAGAAAATAAAATCTATAGTTGTCAGTTATTACAACAGATGGGCAATTGTTGACAGATTTGCATCTCAGCATCCCTCTGAGCTTTGGCTTTCCTATCATCCACCCCTGCATGTTCAGGTGATGTATTTATATTATTTCTGTGTAGTTAATCCCAATTCAACATTACTTTTACTTCCTATTTGAATCTGAGCTCAGGCAAGAGTTTCCTGTTCAGCCACAGTGGCTTAGTTGCATACTTGCTTGACCTGCACGAGTATGAACTTGTGCTTCTCTTAGGGGTTGTTCTGGGTGATCAACCAGCTCTCCTGGTTCTTCTTCATGTAAAGAAGATCTCTGAAAAAGTTGAAAACTGATCTCATGAAGTCCAGGGTTGCAATGCTCTTGATGATCTTGGTCATCTCTCAGACCCTTTTAATTCCGTTGTATCGTGGATGCTACAGCCCCATCATGCTGCAGTTCTCATTAACATGTTCACCAGCAATCTGTTCTTTATTCATGGATTTGCATAAATACAACATAATCCTAAAGTGACTAGCCAGGAACATATCAAAAAGGGATCTGAAGCTGATCATTTAACAGTGTAGTTTTGCTCCAGAACTCGTATTCTGGGATATACTGCTAGAAAACCATCCAGAAATCATAAGAAATAATTATTTTACTTTATTTGGCACTGCGCTCAGTTTTGGTTATCACATCTTCAGAAAGACACAAAGAAACTGAAGAGAACTCAGAGAAGCAACAATAGCACAGATCAGGACAGAGGACAAGGAGGACTTGATAAATGTGCAGGAAAGCTCCTGTAGGCTGGCTATTTGGAAGAGTTTCCTGCAAGAACAGTGAAGCAACACAATGGATTATATCACAGACTGTAGAACTCTGTAGAATGTAGATCTCCTTTCCATTCATTTTATGCGAAAAAGACCTCTCTTAATTTTGCAGGAATTTTTCAAGAGAGACCCTCCCATGCCAGCCTCAATTCTTTAAGTCTTTTAATGTTAAAAGACTGTTACTAAAAAAAAAGAGATCTGTTCCTGAAAATGGAGGTTTTGTTTATTTTTCAGTCTCTTCTGTGGGTTGGTTTTTTTTATTTTTTGTTTGCTTGTTGGTTGGTTGGTTGTAGGGTTTTTTTTGTTGTTATTGTTTTTGTTTGTTTGCTTTTTTGTTTTGTTTTGTTATTTTGATGCTAAAAAGCTGCTTTAAGCATTCTTGAATTGGAACTAGGGGAGACAGCATGTCCTCCCTGCTCCATTGCGTGCCTCATTGATGGCATCACTTGAATAGCACTATAAACCGGCTCTGGGGTGCTAGTGTGGTGAGGGCATGACCCTATTCCCTTCCTTTCCTGTTACTCAGGGGCAGTAAGGAAAGGGAACTAGATATTCTTCAGAACTCAATATTGTCCACATTGTCCTGGAGAAGTATGCGTGGAAGGTTGTCTCTTTCCTCTTATCCTGACATGTCTCTGACAATGCAGAAACATTCAGGCCTTCAAACAGCATTTGTTAGTCTATTTGTTTACTTTAATATTACCAACTAAAGAGATTCCATTCTAGAAATATTCAAGTGGTGAATATTTCTAGAAAATATGGCAAAAAAAAAATAGTACAACATGTGCTAATGCTTAAATAAAAGACTTTTGGAAATTCTATTGTTTCAGGACATTTTTAATCATTAATTTATCTTTTGAATTGGGCTACTTACTTTATCTGGCTATTAAACCCGTGCCAGTATATAGATGACTTTCCCAAATGTTGGATTGGGAACTTGTTTGTTCTCTTTTGATTGTCTATGTGCATGTTATCAGGGTTATTACCTAGCTAAACAGCGAAAAGACATAGATCTCTTTCCCCTAATGTTATATGCACCATTTTGTCTGTGTATGCGAATTGTCTCAGGATGATACTGCTGATTCTGCATTTCCAAGTATGCACTCCCTTTATGACCAACCCTAGGAATGTAAATGACAGTATGTTTGTTCTTTTCCTTCATACAGTTTGGTCAGGAGCTCAAAAATAGCTAAACCTTGTTGATTCTAGCAATGCTTCTAAACAACTTATTATTATTTTCTTGCTGTAGATTATAACACGAGTGAGCAAAAGCAGGCATGTAAGAAACATGAACTTTACGTGAGTTTCCGAGACTTAGGATGGCAGGTATGCTTATAAATATTGTTTCCTATTAATTCAAATTGGGACAATCTATTTTACAGTCCCCTGCTATTTACAGTCTGGGGTCTTTTATGATAACTGGGACTTCTGTGATGAAAGACAAATTCTTTAAATGCATTTTGCAGTGAATTCCTATCACTATCTCTTTGCCCTTTTTAGTTGCTCTTCTTTCAAAGATTTTGCATACATTAATGGCTTTATGATCTGGATTCATTCACATAAAGATACTCTGAACTATTACTTAAGATATTAATAGATCTGCAGTAAATAAAAGCAAAATCCGTACACTGAACAATGGAACTTTTGAAATTTGCACTTGAATTTTCCTTGGTTCAGTTCTGTCTACTGCAGGTTAGAGAAATTTCAGTGGGCTAGAGTCTGTAGGGAACTAGAAATTGATTACTGTTCAGTGGTCTTTATAACACCATAGGTAAGTTTAAATAATTTCTGGGAAAAACTCATTCTGCCATACAGTAACAAAAAAAAAAAAAAGGTAGCTGTAGTAAAAGGTCCTAAAGACGGAGGCAGGGCATTATGAGAAAAGAAAATAGAGATCAATCTAGGGTTTTTTTCCAGAAAGCAAGGATCTCTCTATAAAGAAAGAACAGGAAGGCCATCAGCAACTTATAACCTAGACATATTGCATATGCAGGTAAGAACTCAGAGATGGCTGTCTGTGCATTTCATATTTCTCTGAATACTTTAAAACAATTCTCCATGAACAGAACAAGTGCACTGTCTCCTTAGTGACAGCTCATCTTTTCCATATCTAGCTCAGATTCTCATATGGTCTTGTTACTTTTCCTGATATTTTGCAGTATATTTACCCTCACAGCAGCCTGAAGAAGTAGGCAGAGACTGTTTTCCCAAGACTGCAGAGCATAATCACCCTGTTCACACCCACAGAGCAGGCTTGTGCTATTGACTTGAACTTGGGCTACTGAACAAGTGAGGCATTCTCCCTCTGTATATCACAGATTTTTCCAGGTATCATGTTTGTTAATTTTCTGAAACAGTAAATTTTGATATGCCCCAAGATATGCAAAGCTCTCAGATCAGTCATTCAAGGTGGCCATAGAAAAAGAAAAACTTGCCCCTACCCCAAAAGAAAAAAGAGAACTTGAAGATTTCAAAGTTTCTGGTAGTTTTCAAAGTTTTTGGTAAGTCAAAGCTACACTGTACAATAGTTGATCAGTGAAACTCAGGGTGAAATGAGATAAAAATTAAAAGAAACAAAACCCATGAAGTAGGTACTTGATCCTCTCTGTCCTTCCCACAGCACCTATGTTACCTTTTCCTAATAAAGGAGGAATTCAGCAAACTGAACACATAGCTTTCATCAACATTTTAAAATATTTTCCCATGCTGTGTTGCTAGAAATACTCAAAATGCATGATTCAGTGGCATTCCAATAAATAATCTCTAACAACCCTCAGTCTCATGCAATAGAACAGTTAATGGCATTGAGTATGCTGAAGAAAAAAGATGCATTGTAATTACTTTTGTTGCATTGAGAAGTGCTTAAGATTTTTAGTCTGGGAAGAAAAATATTCTAACAAACATATTTGGACCTTTAATTTCCCTTGTAGCCTCTTTACAGGTACTCAATACAGGTTTCTAACTTCAATTTAACTTTCATCTGATTTTTGCATGAACAAAGCAAATACTTCTTTTCCCTTTTTTAAAAATCTAAGTTCACATGCCACAGTCTGAAGTTCATTTTATCCTTGGGTAAGTCTTAGCTAGTTTGATACGGAGTCTTGGGTGATATGGTTTAGTGTGCGGTGCCCCTGACCATGGCAGGGGGGTTGGAACTTGATGATCTTCAGGTCCTTTCCAACCCTAACTATTCTATGATTCTATTATTCTATATAGTTTTAAATCTCCGAGTGAGAGAAAAAAAAGAGTGTGTTTATTTGTTTTTATTTTAGGATTGGATTATTGCACCAGAGGGTTATGCTGCATTTTACTGTGATGGAGAGTGCTCCTTCCCCCTCAATGCTCACATGAATGCAACAAACCACGCCATTGTTCAGACTCTGGTATGCCTCTGTCTATGTTGTAGTTGCCTGTTTTGCAGTTTTAAGTGTCTTGGCACAGGTACTGTCACTTGCTTTCTCTTTACCACTATTGGATTTTGATTATTTCTGGGTAAATGCTAACCCATTTCAGAGATGTGCTATGATGATTATGCTGGAGAGAAGACAAACGCTGTGAGAGTGGCCTGTGTGGTAGGTTTCCCTTCCATTTCAAATGTAATAACACATGAGAAGAATGTGTCATATTACTGGAGAATTGTGTAGACATGAATCAAAGAGGCCCCTAGTCCGACTTCCAAGAGTTTATTGTAGTTTATTGAAGCTCCATGTTAACATCTACATGTTATACCTTCCAGAAATGTTGACACTTGGCCACTATGTGGACCTCTGTTGTCAGCTGTTGGCAGAGATACTCATACTGTAACTTAATGTGAAGCTTTGTAAGCAGATGCATTTTCATGTAAAAAATTGTGTTCAGCCATGCCTGGATAACAAATGCAATTTATAAATAAGTGTGTCTGGATCTGTTGCTCTGCCTGGTACATGTAAAAGGGGATTTGTAGCCAGCTTTCTGCTGGTTCTTAGGTTAGTCCTCTGCATCAACTGAAACAGCCAAAAATATGATTTTAGTTGAAGCAGCCGTTTAGGCCTCCTCTACCCCAGCAGCATTCAGGTACAGAAATCAAGACCTTTAGGCTATGGCTGAATGTAATTTTGTGAGTCTGATGTCTGGTCATGATTTTTCAGCTGTGCCAGCTGAAGAACTGACCCTGAACAGCATCAGTATTAGCAGAATGATTAAGAAGCAGAGGAAGGAGAGATACTACACAAAGAGGGAGTGGGAGTACAAAATCAGAACAGGAAAGGGTTGCCATCCTTAATTAGTTTTTGGAAAGGTCAAGACACTCGACTGTAATTAGAGAAACATGGGTTTAAGGCTCCCTCTGTTTTAAGATGATGATAGGAAATTATTTTGACCATCAGACTGTGCTGGTGATTCTGTCCCTGGATGTTGATCTTTTTCTTTTGATTTTGACATAAAAAATGTGGTCTGAAAAACCTTTCCTCCTTCAGAAATGGGTGCAGCTACTACCCTCCACCCCCTAAAAAGAACTCCGCACCAAAAAAAAACAACAAACCAACCCAGAAACAAAGAAAGTTCAATCTCTTTCTGATAGAAAAAAAGAAAAAAATATCTGCTTGTGAAAATTGCCAGTTGTGTCTTCATGAGAGGGACATTTTTAAAATTTAAGCTGAGACCTTTTTCCTTTCCATTCACCTTTTCATTTATGCACCTTCTCCAAGTCCAGCCACCAATGCAACATTATTCCTGTATAACAGAATTTGAGTCAGCAAGATTTACAAAAAGAAGGGAAAATGTCAGGGGCTGGAAATAAATAGAAGTGTGGAAAGGGGTTCAGGTGAAAGGGAACAGTAAATTCCAGTTGGCAAGGCATATAACAATGAGCCTAGGAGACAAGAACAGCATATATACAGTTCTGAACTGAAATGAAATAAGGCAGTAAAGCAATAGTTTAGAATAATGCAAAAAATTGTCCAGAAAAGTTGCCAGTATTAGCGAGATCCCCACGTTAGAGTTCTCTCCTGCAGTTATGGGCTGTTGAGTAAGAAGTGGCCCAGTGCTACTTTTTCTTGTGTCTATGCTTTCCAAAAATGGGTAATTTCCAATTCTTAAGAAATTTGTGCAGTTTGTCCTATTTTTTAAATTGGATACTTAAATTTTCCCCCTTTTTATGGCTTTTTGGAATTGTGTCTCCCTCTGCATGTACTGTACATGCATTCAGTTTTGCAGCCAAAAAAATCATGAGGCTAATTAAATTTTAGCTGCACATAAATTAGATGAGATAACAGTAGTTGAATGCTTTCTGGTTTAAATTATACAAAATTCAGATTTACACAAGGTGTGCACATGGGGATGGCTTGGGAAACAATTATTCACACACCCCACCCTAATCCAAATGTAATCATCTCCCAGCCATCCTGATTACACCATTCTAAAAAAGCCCACTCTTTGGTTTGGGAAGTGATTGTTCCTTGGTACCTTTCCAAACTTTACTATATTTTTTCTTTTATAACAAGTATAAGAGAAATGTTGGGCCAGTACCTCTCTCTCTCTCTCCTTTTTCTGAGACTGAATTTAAGCAGAGAGACTATACAGATACATATAAATACAAGGGAGACTGAATTTAATTGCATTAGTGTTGACCTCCTAGTCATGTGAGCCAGTGGATCAGCAGGTTGACTTGCACTGACTTCCAGGCTCACTCTTGAAAAGGCTGTGATCACTGCTGTTATGTGGGGCTAGCAGAGCCATGGGGCTTCCAGCTGGGGAGGCAGTGGCTGGTGGGTCATGGCAGGGCAAGCATCTGCCTAGGCAAGGCATAATCATTCTCTTCTCTAGTGCTTTGCTATTCATTTAGTAAACTGTTTTTAAATGTATGTCTAAACCGTTACTGAACTGCTACTTCAGGATTTATTATTGCTCATTTCAAAAGACCTTCTCATGGTAACAGTTATGTAAAAATTGTTTCCTGATAGACTATTCTCTGTTGTCTGGCAAGGGCTCCGGGCTTATATCACTGCAAGACAGATGGCTCTAACAGACTTACAGAGACTTAACATACAAATGAAACCTATTACTGCTGAAGTCTTCATCCAGGCCTTAATAATCTCTTGCTCTCCCTATTACAACCCCCTTTTTTCTGGCCTCCCCAGTTTCCAAGTCTTCAGCATATGTAGAATATTACATCCTACTTTCTTTCAAGTACGAAGAGCTTGTATTTCCCCCTTTTTCAGATATTTCCACTAGATCTCGTTTGTTCTGGGATGCTTTTCAAAATTGTTTTGCTTCTCTTTAACCTTTCATTGATATATTTTAGCCTAGTGAACATAAGCTTCTCTACTTCAGCCCTTTCCTTAAACCTTCTGTCCAGGTGGCATCCACTTTAAGGATTGAAACTGACTTCAGTTGAAGTAGAATTGGATCTACCAATATCTAGATAAGACCTTAAAATGCACTCATACTCTCTGAAAAGCCACATTTTACCATTTCATAGGCTGAAAACAGTTTAATTATGAGCCCTTGCCTGCAGAGTCTTTGCTGTCTGCAACAGACTTTCCTCCAGGCTGAGACCCTCACACAGGAAAGCATTTTAGCATGTGCTGGGGTCCTGGTGAGTCCTGGGACTTGAGCCTGTGCTTCATGTTAAGCACTGTCCTCAGCAGAGATGGTACTGATGGTATGTTTAAATGTTTTCCTGAGCAGCCGCCTAACTCCAACTCTTTCCTAAATTTCATCTGAAAACCAGCTTTCTGTCTTGGCCACTCTTCCACATTTATCTCTCCGTCTGCTATTATTGTATAACTTTGCCCATGCAATTGAAATCAGCAATGTTCTGGAGGTAAGCTGCCTTAAAGTTGCTAACGAAGGAAAATCTGTGACCACAACACACTCTGAAATGCAGACATGTTTTGCACTGATGTTGTCCTTGTACCTCTCTGTTTGATATATGAACTATGTGTTTATCTGTCTTTCAGGTTCACTTGATGTTCCCTGATCATGTACCAAAGCCATGCTGTGCACCAACAAAACTGAATGCAATCTCCGTGCTCTACTTTGATGACAGTTCCAACGTTATTTTAAAAAAATACAGGAATATGGTGGTGCGTTCATGTGGCTGCCACTAGAATAAGAAATAATCTAAAGCAGAGGGTTTTATTCAGAATTGTAATAAAGTCAAGATATGAGTCTTGTGGATGAAAAGGCAGCCCTAAATTTATTCCATTTCATGTCATCTCTCATTTAAATGTACAGTATAATGTATATAGTAGCTTTTATTTATTTAAAAGTATATAGTTTCTTTTGTATGAGCAAAATTTCTGAACCATTTATTTTATGGGTCACCTCACTATGCATTAGAACTTCACAAACTAATTTTTCAGTTGACCATACTGGAATCTGTTGCATTCCGTTTCAGTATTTTAAAGTAAAAACTTTGTATAGACTTTTTTTTTTTTTTTAAAGCTAGAAACTCCAAACTTCTGTAACTGCTTCATAGTGTTAAAGGAACTAAGATATATTTGGTCGTATTTTGCCAGTGAAAACTGTGGCGGGGTATTTATTTGGAAAAAGGCACATGAAGAAACCCCAAACTAAACAAAACTGCTTGGCTAAACATATTTTTTTTTCTTTTAGAAGTTCCGCTCCATTAGAAAAAGTAAAATATTGAACAGTGCTTAAGTAATTAAATAGATAGAAAATAGAAGTGAAAAGATTGCACATAATTGTTATAACTGTTTTCTTTAACAAGATGACTGTAACTGGAGGAGTATGTTACTTCTTGGCTTGTGAACTGCAGAGTTTGCAAACTGCTCAAAGCTTCAGGAATTCTGTGGAGACAGAGTCTCAACTCCATCTATGACTTTCCAAGTTAACACTAAAAATTGAACTACAACATTTTTACCTCAAATCATATCAGTCTATTATATACTACACTGTTCTGGCAAATACTTTTATAATAACAGCACAAGGTAAAAACAAACAAAAAAAACCACATAAGCCTTCCTATTATATACACAAGTTACTATATATACAAAATATACAGAAGACAAGGCATGGAAGGGCTTTACTTCATTTCAATCCACTTTTGGACGTGTTTTCTGAGTATGCAAGAGAAGGTACAGGGGATTCAGCAGTTGTCACCTCTTTAATAAAAAATCTTGTCCCTGATGGTGGCCATTTTCAGGCAAAGATGAAAAACTGTTCAAAATGAGCTACTGGGTAATTTGCAGCCTTCTTTCTGACTCATCTGCTTTTCTTTCAGGTAGAGATTGGCTTAAATCATGACACTTAAGATATCTTGGTTTTTTTTTTATCATTAACTATTATAATTTTGATAATTCTTAAATCCATATAAACAATTTTTAAACTCCCTAAATTTTTGGCTCCATATGAAATCCTGTGGTTGTGAATTGCACAACTAATTACAAATTATCATTTCCATCACCACTACCCATATGCTTATTTTTAATTAACCACATTTAATATCTTTGGACACAGCTTTGTTTTAGTGTTATGAAAATGAGAAAATAGAAACTCTGCTTTCTCTTATTACATGACTAATTATGTTTTTGTTATACATTTCCTTGATTAAAAATGCTGCATTTAAAGAGTTCCCAGAGAGTGGTTAAAAATTAATAGGACATATAAATTTATTCTTAGACAGTTTATTCATATAAACTCTGACTTCTCTGGTTATTTAAAGCATATTTCAGAAAACCCGTATTATTACAGACTGATAATATCAGCATGTGTGTGTGACTGTGTGTATGCATGTAAATGTGCAACTGCCTTTATTTGCAGAAACTAATTTATTTTATCTTGCTATTGAAGTAATACATGAATATCTTTTATGCATACACTCAGTTTTGAAAAAATAACAGTTGTGATTTCAAGTCTTCAGAGCTCTTTTCCCTCAACACAACAGTTTCACTTTACACTTCCATTTCTATTTTATACTGACATTACCTAGATATCTACACTTAGTTGCAGTTAATGCACAAGGGTGTATAACAAAATACAGTGTCTTCAGCTGAATTACCATTTTGGAACCATTAAATTACTGGGTTGTCTTCAAAACATTTCTTGGTTTCTGTACAAATGGGGTAGGTGGATATGCTTTTTGAACTCAATTTATTCTAGATGGAATTTGATGGAGACTACATTTTGGGTACATTAAGTAATATATTTTTAAATAATGGTGTACCATTTTGAGAATAAGAAACGGAAGATTATTGTTTTATTATTCTTTAAAATATGCTGTTGGAATATATTTCTATATTTTGAGACCTAATAAACCTGTAATACTATTTTGTTCTGCTGTGATTTTGCCTCTGAAACATAACAAAATGACACTGACATCATACATTCTTTTAAAAGTAGAAGAAAGAGACGACCAATAGCTGTGGATGGATTTTGTTACAGTTCACTTTTTAGTACAGCAATTTTGCAAACTTCTGTTACTTCTTAAACTGCAGGTGGTGAATCATCTACATTATTAATAAAAATCTTGTCTTCAAATGATACCTCCAAATGTTAATACTCTACTCCAAATACACTAGAAAGAAGAAATAATTTTTTAAAGTCTCCATAAATTCCTAACTGGTCATTTCTCTGTTTGAAAGGAAGGATAGTGGCACCACACTTTCTGCATGCTCTGGGTAAGTGTATATGTATGTGTTTTCATATATACTTTTTCAGGTAAGCTCTTCTCTAGTAGTACCTAACACATTACTTCTTATTCTTTTACTTGCTTTTATTGAATACCTGTTATTTTATATATATATTTATGCATACTATATACACACAAATACATAATAAAATGTGTATGTAATTATATTAAAGATATACCCATATCTTTAGCTATATATTACAGATATGAAGACCATTCCATTGTCATTTAGGACACAACAGTTTTCATTTTTTTTAAGTTGTTTAAGCTTTCTGCATCTTTAACAACTGGAAAGAGTCTAAAGGGCTGAAAACCAGAAAAATAGAAGCAGCTGTATAAGGAATTAATGTTACTCTATGTGTCAGAGATTCTCAAGCTTTAACTTATTCATAACTTTAACATCATTGTTGCACCTTCTGGGACTAAAATCACATGTTTACAGGATTTTCCTAGTGGCCACTTCTACGGCTTAGGAGTATTCACTCAGTGTAAGTCAGAGCTGAGAGATTAATAGTATAGCAGCAGTGATTTCATTTCCCTTTAGAAGTGCATTGTTCTCTGATTGTGATTTTGATGTCCAAGACAAGATGAGCTCTGACTGACTGAAGCGTGAAGCATTTATAAGTTAAGTTCTCTGATGTGATAAGCTGTGACATACATAACAGTCTTCCTTCAGTTAGATCACTTCATGGGCATCTCTCCTTTATCTGGATGCCCATTTCCACAAAGTTTTTATAGGGCCAAGTTTTTCAAGTTTTGGCCAAAGATATCAAATTAATTAATTAAGAAGCAGGGTTGCGAGATGCTTGCTGATAGTCAAAACCATACTTATTTGGATTGCACTAGCCCTTTTTTTGATATAAGATTGAGCTAAAAATTGAATTCAGATAAAGCTGTCTGGTAGCTGACAAGATAGTGATTAATGTGATCATGACAAAACTCAACTAGAGATATCTTGGCAGATATTGATGTGGATGTCTTCAAGCAAAAAAAGGATGATCATTCCTTGACTGGCTGTGTATCTGTCTTGAAGGGCTGTCCTGACTGCCATATCCTTACAACTCCAGGACTTTTCCTTCTGCAGTGACCTGTTTAGGCTTTTAAGCAAATGTGCATTTGTGTTGAGTGAATAGGTAGGTAATATAAATGGAGCCATATGAGAAGCTCACGTATTTTCAGAATAGGAAATCGGAAGAAACCAGTCCTTTATAGCTGCACAGGAGAAAGAATATGTTTGTTTTGCATACTGACACCTGTAGGACTATAGAACAGCATTTAGTCATTGTATTATGAGTCAATTGTTAGACAATTTAGTCCCTCATTTTAATAAATGGTATATACATGAGTGCTATGACTTACATCTATACTGTAGTCTCCCAAACAGATTTTTTTAGCAATAACGCAGAAATTGCTCTTTTGAATTGCAACTCATCTGTTTCTCTCCAAAGGCTACAAAGTATATTTAGGACAATGGATGTGCTATAGATGTCTGGTCGACTTGTCTGGTCTGTAGTCAGTAACAATCCCTGACACCTTTAAAATGTTACGTTGTTGAAAACGTTTTACTGGGATATTTAATTGGGATGTGAAGCTTTGAGAAATCTTTTGTTATCATGATGGGGTGTCAGACACTCAGGTTGCTGACTGTGTATTTCTTCTGTTTCTTTTTTTTAATATTTTGATTTGTTTTTTTATATTTTGTGAACACCTCTGAAACAGTTTCATGGTTAAATTGACTTCGCTCAAAGATGTTTAAAACAATGGTTTAGGCATGAGATTCTGGATTGCTCCAATAATAACCAAAGGATTCTAATAACCAGGATTTTAAAATTATATGCTTTACAATCTCCACCACTTTTTTTTCTCACACATTCAGCTGCACAGAAGGGGAATCTGACATGTGGTGCCTGAATGACAAAACAGCCACATGTGCATTTTACAGTATTATCTTTTACTATCTCATCTGCAGTCACAGAACTTGCTAACTGTGATTTACAATGTGTTACTGAGTTCTTACTCACACGGCTTGAGCAAGAGCTTGATTAAAAACAAAACTAAACTAAAAATCCAACTAAAAGCAGTAAGAGGAGGTTTTCTTGCTGTCTTAATTCAAATAAATCAACACCAAACATGGAACATGGGGGATCAGGAATCTCCTGTGAATTAAATGGGCCTTTTGTATTCTGTTTTCCATATTTACAGCACATGACACAGACTTTTCTCCTGCCTGCTATGTTTCCAGCTAAATACTTTTTGTTCTGTTCCTGCACATTTTGCTTTCCAATAGGTGCAATCTAATACTATTATTATTGTTTTTGTTGTTGTTGCAGTTGTTGTTGCAATTGTTGCCGTTCTTGGTGTTGTTAAGGTTCTTTTATTATTACAGATATTTTCATTACTTTGGAACATTTTAATGTTTTAAAAAAATATGTGTTATTCATGTTGCTATTTTGCAGAAAAGTGGAGAGACTTGACTAAGAGAAGAGCAGGTGAGAGGTAGGATAGATCTCCAGTGTCCTAGTACTCTAATCCCTATTCCTCACTGTGGTGCAATGCAAACACTTGATACTCCTATCCCTGCAGCTCATACCTTTAATGGATGATATGCAATCTCAGGGGTTATCTGGACCTATAGTTTGGATTTATCAAGTACTTTTCTAGTTTCATGATTTTTTTTGTGGAAATCTGGGCAGTGACTGATAAAACTGAGGCATGTTCACGGTTCAGGCTGCACCTTTCCTATGTGGGGGAGGTTATATTTTAAAGCTACTTCTAGGGCAGCAACCAAGATCTTCTTGAAGCAAATCTTTGACCACCTTTTCAACAGCATTGTAAATCTGTATCCTGCTCTCTTCTTCCTTACGTTTTCCTCCAGCTCCCTGAGAAGTTCAGCAAAGCATTAAGACTGAGACTGTGTTAATGTTTGTGTAGCAGGGGATCTCAAAGCAGATGTTGGCTGGAGATAAGGAACAGCTCTCTCAGACAATAATAGTGAAGCAGAGATATGGGAGCAGGCTCTTCTATGTATAAATTCTCTTGGTCTCCTCTAGGTTTCCAACTGACTTGTGGGCAGAAACATCAGTAAAAATGAGAAAGCTCTTTAATTAAATTGTGAGGAGAAAATTTGGAAAGGGCTCTTTCTGATATATCTACCCCTCAAAAGTCTTCCCACAAAGGAGAAATCCAGGCTTATACCCAGAGCTACCCAACTGCACAGAGACCGGAAGCTGGACAAGACACGGTAGAAATGAAATACGGCACATATATCAAACTCCCTAAACTGATCTAATTGGAAAACAAAGATTTTCATACCTGATTATCTTCTTTGTTGCTGCATTAACTTGCCACAAGAAAGGGCATGCCCTTTTATTCAGGCCAATTATATATCCACCATTGGGATTCCTTTTCAAAATAAGTGTTTCTCCCTTAACTTCTGCAACTGCTCTTTTCAGCCTTCTCTGCATGTTATCTGTTTTATTATTCAAGACCAACAGCTCCCACAGGGAATGCTGTTTCCTAGGCTGTGCTGCAGGTATGGAACAAAGACAAGACCTGCCAAGTCAGTTATTTGTTTAATTGGGATGTGAATCTCTGGGAAATGTTTTTGCTCACTTTTTCTTTCTTTTTCACATGCATTTGGGGCTTTTATTTTTTTGTTGTCTTGCTATGAATTCTTGTAGATAAAGATATGTGGGTAGGGTTTCACAAAACCTTCCTGTGGAAAGTATCAGTCTATTAATCTATTAATTTAGCCCAAATTAAGGTTGCTGATTAGCAGGACCTATATTGCCTAGCTCAGGACATATATGCAAGGACAAGATTTTTATCCCCTGGTACATTGGTGCAAATATAAAATCTATCAGAATTAACAGTGCTATTGAAATACTCTTAAACATTGTTTCCGATTCTTTCTGTGTATCTGTATTGGTCAGTGAGGTAAGGAGAATGTTATTCATGCCAGGATACAATTAACTGCTTTTATTCTTTACTCTCACCCATCTACAAAAAGAAAAAAATGGCTGAAGGTCATGACTTCAAATTCTGGGGAAAGAATTTCATGCTTTAGAATTGAACTGAGTGTGGAATTCCCCAAACTTCAATTAGAAGTTTGAAAAATACCATGCAAACAGATTTTAAGATGTTTTAAGAAGATCATCGCTGATCTGCAGAGCCTGCACCAGTGCTGTGGAAGTGGACACAGGGGCAGGGGAGCCCAGGCTGTGCCCACTCCTCCCAGAAGCTCTGCCAGCCTTACAGGGCTGTGGCCACAGGACACTGACATACCCTGTTGAGGATCCAGCGCCCCGGGGACTGCAAGTTCCCACGTTTGTGGCAAGGAGCCTTGAAGCTGCAGGGTTTCCTTCTCTGATGCAGTTCAGATACGAGGGCTTTTTGGCAGCTCTGCATCCTTGTATCTAAGGCAAGGAGAGAGGAGACGTGTCTCATGGAATGGTGCATGGTAGGGAGCACTGATAATGCCTGCATTTAATCAGAAAAAAGCTTAAAGGTGTGGCCCCATTTCAACAACACGAAAGTATTCATTGTGAAATTCCCACACTAGCTAAAACTTCTCCTGACATTTCTGAGTGAAGCTTCACTGACGTTTTCACAGAGGTTTGCTCATTTTTGGCAGGAAAGAATTTGACCCCTCTCTTCAATCATGTTACACCCCATTTCCACTGACTGTCTCTAAGTTTTTTACCATTCTCTTAGTTTTTCCCATGATGTAAATACACACTGCAGTAGAAGCAGTAGCATGCCTCTGGATTTCCTCTAGAATAACTAAGCAGCATTGCAAAATGCTTCTTAGAGCATTTCCCTTTCACTCCTCTGAATCTATCCTCTGAAAAGACCTCTGCTGTTGAAAAAGCTGTAAGAAATGAGTCAAATAATAATTTTAAGGGCAGGAATGAGGTGACATGCATATATTTTCATTTTATTTTAAATTAGATAGCAAGGTAATACAGCTACTATATCCCTCTCCTTACAGTCATTAGTTACAAGGCACTGCCCTGACTTCAAGCACTATGATGCATCAGACTTCCAGGAGAGCTATCTGCTTGAGCATCTAAGCAATTTCAGGCTAATCAAGCTGTTTCATCTCAAGAATATGATTTTTGCAACTTTTCAGACTGATTGCTCCACTAGAAGTTTGCTCCATACAGTAATGTCCTTCAGAAAGCTACTGAAGCGTAGCCAGGAATGGCAACCTCTTCCATTAACATACCCAGCTCATGACAAGGACACTGTTACCCAGTTGGATTTTCATGATGTAGACATAATTCTTTAAATTCTAAATATTAAAAATGACACTATGTTTTTTCTAGCAAGGAACAGAATTCTGTCAGACAGTAAAACCCATCTGTGGTGTTTTCTGTTTAATGATTCCTCCTTTGTCTCTATAACCTAGTTCCTGCTATTGCCCAAAGCCAGCAGAATCCATCTCACTCATTATATCTATTACTGCAATTAGCTTTCCTGTGGACTACTCTAATGTCATGCATCTCTAATCACCCATTTGCTATGTGGGTAATTACCATGATTATTTACATGCAACCAGATGTTTTTGTAGAATCATAGAATCACAGAATGCTTTAGGATGGAAGAGACCTTAAAGACCATCTAGTTCCAACCCCCTGCCATGAGAACGGGCACCTGCCACTAGAGGAGGTTGCCCAAAGCCCTGTCCAATCTGGTAATTATATTCTTGTTTGCTCAAGATCAGGTTTTTCTCCTTCACAGTCATACTTTAATGTTTTTTCATTGCAGAAAATTGAGTATTGTGTTTATGAAAAGGTGGGCAACCTCTTTTTTTTTCTTTTTTCCCTTGGAAAGAAAAATGGAAGTGCTTCTAAGACTGCTTCTATGTGACACAGAACAGTAGTTCTATGTAGATATTTGAGCTAGTGTGCTCCAGAGGCAGTGCAATTGTATTACCATGTATTTCCAGGTCATCTTCAATAGCATTGGCAATTAGTCAGAACCTGTATCTTGACATGGAAGTACACTATATGGTGTAGAAATATGTGAAAATGACGCTGATCGTTAAAGGGTCTTACCAGTGAGCTGGAAAGATCCAAGCAACTTTGCAATGCCTCCTGAATGGCAATTTAAAGTGCATGCTTTTCTTTGCATTTCTTCTTTGATGTGAACAGTGCGAGCAAGCCAAGGTGTAGAATCAAACAGTGTTTCAGTGAGTACATTTCTGTAAGGTGTATTCAGTGAAATGCTGAGCATCAACTTGTGTTGAAATTAACCTGCAATTTACACTTGGGGTTTACTTTGTCTTGAGCCTGACTTGTATGCTTCGGTTTCCTGTACAGCTGCTTTAGAAGTTCCGTTATAATAGCACCATCTTCTGACTAATGTTCTGTCGGGAGTATTTCTGAGTATCTTTATCTTTGGTTCATTACATCTCTGAGGTTCCTATGTGACTGTTCCCCTGCTTCATGCAGTGTTCCAAAGACACAGTGAAGTGGTTAACCACACCAGATACTGAGCAGTACAATCAGCTATGTAGAGTTTAGAATTCCTTAACTGTGGCAGCCTGATATTGAAATATAGGTACATTTCCAATGAAAAAGCTGAGAGAATTACATGAAAATAGAAAACGTTCTGCTAACATTTTTGGTGCTGGCTCAGCTTTGTGTAGGAAACACTAACAGCAGTCATGTTCTTAACCCCTTCCAAGATCAAGATTGTATGCCAGATATTTTGAAGAGTACACCACAGTGTAAATATAGTCCAGCTAGTAAAGTTTTAACCTTAACTTTTTTTTTATGCGCAACAGTGTGGATATTCAGCGTTCAAGACCAGGTTTGTTGGAGTCTTGGGTGACATGGTTTAGTGCGAGATATCCCTGCCCATGGCAGGGGGCCTGGCACTCAATGACCTTAATATCCTTTCGAACCCTAAGTATTGTATGATTCCATGATTCTATATTCAAATCAATAAAAATGGTTGGAGATTTTCCCCAGGATGGGGTCCATTTGTATAATTTTCATATCATGTCTACTTTAACTCTTGGCTATGTTGTAGTACATATGGGTTTTTTCTTCCTGTTTTTATCTGGACAGTAATATAAAAACAGTAGTGATTTGCAACTGACTATCAGAACTATTTATTCAATTAATTTTGGAAAGGCCGTGGACTGATATTCAAAGTCATGTATCCAGTTCATTTCAGATAAATTATTAAAACTTAAGGTACAGTTTCAAGCACATAAAACCAGAGCAGTGTGCTTCATTGGTACAAGAGAAAGAGAAGGGCTTAGAAGTTCTGGATTGCTTCCCTGCTTTTGACACAGATCCATTATGAAACTTTGGAAAACAAATATTCCATATCTACATGTATTTTTCATGCATTTATAAAGGACAAGTGAAATTAATTAGGTTTCTGAGACATTTTGACATTCAAATCAGTTGAGCAGAGCAGAAATAGTGCTATTTTTGGCATCAGATGTTGTTGGGTTTTTTTCTGAATACTAGTCTACCATACACTTCTTTTTGCAATAGGCCAAAATTTTCAAATATGTATCTATCTACCTTGTTCAGTTCTCATTTTTAATACATATAATACAATAATAACAACATTTAGCAGTGTCACAGGAGGATTAAGAGGATAAATATCTTAATAATAATGAAGGACTCAGATACATCCATAGTCATGTAAGTACATATCTGTTATTTGCATATAACTGGGGTCTGATATTGTAACTGTTACTCACTTGGGCTCTTTTTTTCCAATTTTTTTTCTAATGTGCTTATTTGAATTCAAGGGAATAGTTTGTCTCATTCTGTAGAACTCCTTTAGTCATTACCAAAGGAGGGTGGAGGTTATTTGTTCAGGCTACATTATTATTATTATTACTACTATTATTATTTCCTTTCAAGTGAATTCCTCCAGTTTCTTAAACATTAATATTCTTGTTCTCTGAATTTTCTACATATTTTGAAAAAGTCTGAGAAACATACTGTGCAGAGCTAATGGGTCATTGGGACTGAGAGGAATTTTCTCAAATTAGTGAAATAATGGGATGATTCACTGCATTGTAGAACTCTTCACAGAGGCTGACATGTTAATAATGCAAGGTGCAGGGCATTAGAGAACTGAAATAAATGCCTAACTATACACTGCAGTTGTGTTAATCTTTATTTCCCTGATGACATTGATTCATGAATGTTTAGACAGACAGAAGTACAGGTTGTTATAGTAATATTTTTTACTGTATAGATCCTTTGGGATATTTATTGTCACTATAAACTGAGGGGTTCAGGGCTTATGCACACTCAATGCCATCTATAGTTTTTTGTTTGGGAAGCGTATCTTCAAAATCATGGTGAACTTGCTGGATCAGAATACTCACTGCTATAATTTCTCTATCTATTTTCAAGAAAAACAAAAAAAAAAGAGGTAGATATAACTGTAGTAACTGTAGACCTCATGACCTCTTCTAAAAAGTCATGAGAAAGAGAAGTATCTTAAAATTGCTTGGATCAAGGGGACTGTGTATTAAATTAGAACATTGGTGAGGTGGTATCCCCAGATGGGTTTAGATCTCGTTTCAGTTTCTAGCTATACATATTTGTTTCGTCTTCTGCACAATAAGCAGTAGACTCAGGACATCCTGATGGACCAAAAGTCCTTAAGAAAGAACATAGATGCCCCAAGAAACATTTTTGACTTAATTTTCATCTTAACTTTCCATGCTCTATCCCTGGTTACGCTGGTGAACTGTAATACATATTCAATACATTAAGGATTCTGTTGTGCATACCCCCTTGATATTTAAGCACTTGAAGTATAACATCACCATCTCCGTCATCAAGGTCTCCATCTGCACCTCTGTCTGTTGTACTAGCACACACTAGATCATTTTCTTATTGAACTGTTGGTCAAAAATCACCACATTCCATCCTAAGGCCCATTTGAATGGGTATTTGTCTGACTAGTCACTTCTTGTTATTAAGTACATCTTTCCTCATGGTAGCCATTAAAATGTCAGTCTTGCAGGCAATCTTGTTCAACTGTCCACTTTTATTATGAGTATCTCTGTACCTTTTCTAATCACAGCTCTCCAAGACTTGATCCACAAATCTGCCTTCCATTTCCTTCAAATTGCTCTTCAAGCTAAGCTTTGTAGAGAGAAAAGGCAAGGCAAAACTGGCGGGGTTTGGGCAGTACAAAGTTCAAGAAAGGACGAAGTAGAGGAAATGCAACATCACCTCTGCTATACACAGCGTGGCAATGTGGATGTTCATTTCACTGCAGTACTATTTGTTCTTTCAGATCAGTGTGTCATAAAATACCCCAGAATATTTACTATTTCTGTATTTATGTTATTTAAGACATGACATTTGGTACAAGTTATAAGCCATGATAATTCTTTCTTTACTGATGTTACCCTTCCTAGAATCACCATTTATACTGCCATCTTTCATTTTCCTTTAGAAGTTATTATTGCAAAATGGTTTTAAAAAAACATGACAGATATCTATTTGTTAGCATATGTTCTCAGTATTTGTATATCGGTGTGTTTTCCATGTGATAATTATTGTGTTCGTTATCTGCATTTATAAATAGAGAAATAGAGAAAATGTCTTCTATTGGGTTACAGATAGGCCTTTGAAAAGCATATTAACCTATTTTTCACTGAATCTATTTCAAATACACAATATGCTGTTGAGGGCAGCAAATGGGTTGGAAAGGCAACGTTCCAAGCTCTACATTTTGCTTTCAGCTTTCTGAATTTCCTGGAAGACAGGTGAAAGTTGGAAAAAAATGAACTTACAGCAAAGTCCAGGCAATGCCTACCTGTTTCCTTGGCTAATACAACAGCCTGATGCACAAACATCCTGAGTTAATTACTGGGTGCTATGGTCCCACCCTTTTTCAGAATCCTGACCTCTGCCTTGCAGAGTTTGTTTGGACCTCTCTGGGCTGAGTCATTTCAGCATGCACATCCAACAGAAAATGGATGTAAAAAAAAGACAATGGCTTCCTCGGCATAGACTGGGCTCAACGCAATGCTGATGAAATGATCGAGTCAGTGCAGTAGAAAGGGTGGGAGTAGAGGGTGGGCAGGACTATCAGCTGGCTCAGACTGCTATGGAAGCCACAAAGCATGCTGGAATAGATCACATCAAAAACACATGAATGAAGATGTTTCCTCTACCCCAGTGGTCGTGAAGGCTCAGTTTCCAATCACTTAAACCGTGGAAGATATGCACTTTCATTTTTTCCTCTGTCCCTATCTGCTCATGAACAGTTTAAATTGGGCTCCCTTTTGGAGGCAAAATCAGCTGACCATATCATGTGGGCCACTGCACATCCAGAACTGTGTCTGTGGTAGGAGGTGACTCCAGAAACTGAGGCGTACTTCCCGGGACCTAGCTGAGCATTCAGCCCAGCCTACTCCAACCTATGGGAGTCTGGGCAGCCACTGTCATCTTCCACCCATGTACTATTCCTACAGCTCCAGCCTGTCCTCTCTGGTTTCACAGGTACATGGCATACTCAGCTGTATATTCCTTAACTAGCTTTTACAAGGTAGCTTTCAGTCCTGAAGGATCTTTTGGTATGAAGCGGTCTTATAATTGTCTTACTGAATTCTTCTTCTCTCAGTAGCACACTTAAATCTTTGTGTAGGAGAGAAAATATGGTTATAATTATGAGGGTCATTACTTTAATGGCTGAAGAATTCACGTGGGAGATGTGGGCTGTAATCCCCTCAAGCTGCACTGAACCCCACATCACTGCATCTTGGTCTCTAACTCAGCTTTTGGATAAAAGGGAACACTGACATTACCTTTTACCACCAACACTGCATTTTGTGCCTAAGACTGCAAAAATATTAGTTCACAAAGGAATTCAAGGCATGAATTGCATTTATGTGGGGCCTTCTTTGGCAAGTTGTCCGAAAGTGATTTAGCAGTATCTGCTCATTAGGTTAGTCAGCTCTCCATTCAACTTCTGGACCCTAGAGACTGCAACTTCACTCTTGTTAAGCAGTCTTGGGTACAGTGAGATACGTAAACCATTGGGGTCATTGAACTCAGCTTCTTGATGACTGTAACCTATACAGACCAGGGTCCTGGCTGGAAAGCTGACTTACACTTTGAATACCCTTAGACGCTTTTGAAAGTATCATTGCTTGCTGTATTAGCTGAAAAATGTTTTATACAGAATGTGATATTCCCTGGTTGCTTCCGGATATGTAATCCGGACTCTGAACACTGTGGTCACTGTGAAGCCTCCCATTCACAGACATGTTAAAGAGATGGAGACCAAGAAGCTTACTGCATTTCTCTGGTGAGCATAATGAGAGATCCTCCACATAGTAGCTGATCTAATTTTCATCAGATTGAGTTCACTATTTTTGGTGATTTCACTGCAGAAAAGGAATTGCTTATACAACTGTATTTCAGCAAACATCTTACAACTGCAGTAGCTTTTTCTCCTTGTCTCACATTGTTAGCTTCATTTCTGTTCTATGATGGCCAGTTAAAATTGTGTTTTCCATAAGATTGAAGGGTGCTGGTTTTTTCGTGACTGCAATGCTTAAGAATTGTCTATAGCTAAAAAATAGCAATATATTGCACAACAGAAATGTAAATGCTTACAAAAATTTTGTCCATTTGCTTCATCTATACATTTGAAATATATCTTATGAAGCGGAATGGCAATTTTAGTCACTCTAACAATGTCTACTCTAACTTAAGCAAGGACAGGACATGAGTTCGTCTAGTTTCTGTATCCATCCTGTTGCTCACTCCAAACTGCTGGATAATAATTGCTAATATTCTCTCCAGACGTAGCTTTGGCTCATGGTAGTTAGCATTTTCTCATATCCAGGCTCAGTTCAGGGATAGTATGGGCTAAGGGACTGCTCCAAACAGGCAGTATGGCTAAGACCATCTTGCATGGAGGCACTAGAGTAGACTTAACTCCATGGACACACATCATGCCAGACCATTTGTCCTTTGAGCCACAGGGTGAGCCCTGGCTCATTTCTACTGACATTAGGAGATAGACCTACCTCGAGGATGAAAAAGAGCATTCAGCAAGGAGGAGGCATTTTTTTTGGCCAGAGAAGACTGATATGTCCAGACTTCTCAAATAGCAGAGTATAGACAGAGTACCCAGTGAACATGGTCAATTGACAATAGGCCATTACATTTTTCTTTTCCCCTCCACATTGTTTTCCTACCTGATTTCACTCTGATGTTTTAAATGAGAGAACTGGGAGAGGTCTCACTGTCAGGTAGAAAGGGTTGCAGTAGTGAACAAAGGACCAGTGACCCAGGATTGTTCATGCTCCCAGCAGAGACCAAGGAAGACTGATGACAAAGTAAATAGTTGTAAGGGAGAGGAAAAAAAAAAATCACCCTAATTAATCAGCCAACTCTTCCTTCATTTAGAGATGGTTAACATTTTCTGATTGAATCCTACTGATTTCTGAATTAAAAGGAAAAAAAAATATTTCAAAGATTAATTATGCAGACTGCTTAATATAATATTGCTTTTTCATTTTGAGTTGCACATCATATTGGATCAGATTCATATGATGTTTGATATCAGAGGGTTTTTAGAACTTTGATATGAGTTGGATCATTAAATTGGCTTTGAAGGTTTTTATAGACCTCCTATGATATACAGTTTTGTTTATTAAGCTTAACTCTAACAAACTGCTTATCAGTAACCATACAATGGATTGTGATAAACTTGTGCTATTGAATTTCACAAGTTAATGTTAAAAATATTTCCTTAATCCATATTTTTTTGATCTCCTTTAAATTTTTTCTCTTTATTGTATCATGAAAAAGCATTTTAAATATATAATTTCCCTTAATCATATTGCTTACTTAATATTATTTTTATAATGTAGCACAATTATACAATCTTTCATATGATTAAGGAACAAAAAATCCCAATGTCTAAAGGAAACATGAAAGTAGAATTAAGGGAAAACCAGAATGAAACACTGACATGTACATTTCACAGAAAAGTCTTCTTTAACTGTAAAAAAAGGAAAGATATTAGAAGTCCCTTGTGTTCCACAACACAGTCAGAAAATACCCGGTTTATTAAAAAAAAATTAAAAATGTGCATGATTCCTCTGAACAAGATACCGTAGTCTGGCTGCCTTAGTACATGCAGAAGGAAGATTTTAAATGTTTTTTCATCAGCCTGATGATGAAAACTGACAATGCATTCTTTGAATCAACTTTTGTTGAAGATGGTAATAGTTACTTTTGGAGTGCATTTTCTGCTAATACAGCTACTTAAGTTTGCACAGCTGGGAGACTTCTACTTTTTCCTGCAGCTTTTTCTTCCCACTTCCCCATTCTAATTTGTTATTGTTTGAAATTCTGAGAATGTTTTACACACATTTTCAATGTACAACATTTGGATACTGATAAACTAATGACAAGTATGATATAAAGCCTCGCAGAAGACCCTGTAGGGTCTACCCAGGGAGAAGAACACATCTGTCTCCAGCTGTGCAGCTATTTAGGAGTGAAATGACTTGTCCTGGGTTGGGCAGAGATGGTAATTATTTTTTTTGTTGATGTGAAGATCAAAGGTTATGCTCAGGAAGTAAGGACAAGGACTGTGGTATTTAGCAGGAAAGATTTATACAGGACATAATTTAGTACATGGTTTGCACATTAACCTGGTGCTAATGCATGTAGATGACAGAGAAAATGTAAACAGTCTGATGCAAGATAAATTATAATTGGTGAAAAGCAAATTAATCTACTGGTCATGAATCTCCCACAAGTTAGCAGAATTTTGAGCAGCTGTTACATTCCACAATCACACTTTGAAAAGAGATTGCTTGATCTGAGGATTTCTTGCTACACTGCAAATAACTTCCTCTTGTCCCAGCATGGCTTTCTTTTTTTTTTTTTTTTTAACTAATGAAACCCCTGCTTTTAACAACAGCATTAAGTCCTAGTATAACATAACTGACTGTCTTCCCAAAAGAGTTAATCCTTTGGGTTTATGGTTTTCAAGGTGCAAAACTAAGAATAGTCCCCCCACCCCAAATCACAGAGGTAGTAGTTTATAAATGACTTTTCATAACTGAGTGTACCATGACCTCATGGTTGGTAGATGAGATGTAATGTTTACTTCTCCACAGTTTCCTGATACCAGGCCAGAAATCCATGAAATAGCTTTCTCACATTTCTTGTTCTGAAATTTGACTTATATATGCAAATAGTTTTTCTCTGTTAAAAGTTACTCAGTATAAAACACAGATATACAAATTGTATGAGCAAAGAGGAAAAAAAAAATCTACAGAAATGACATGGAAGAAAACATTGAGATTTCTTAGAGCAAACCAACCAAGTATTTTGACACATTTTTTCAATAATATTGACATGTGCATAGAAACTTTTCTGTTAAAAAAGATATGTATTTCACTACCCATAGGAACTTAGTTCTGAGATTCTAATCAGATTTGTACTGTTTTAAATAGGGAAAACTGCCATAAGCTAAAATGAGTGATACTGATATAAAATAAAAATAAATGAGCTTAAATTTATGTTTAAAGATAGAATGGTCATTGCAGATTCCTATAACAAACAATAGCTTCTCTGAAGGAGGTTTAGTCAAGAAAAACAGACACAGCAAAACCATTTCATAATTGTAGAGCATTCACAAATATTAATAGAAAAATGCTTTGTCATGTATATTAAAATTTAGGCATTTATCTCTTAAATAATCCTCAGACTATGAAGACACAATGAAGAGAATAAAGCTCTAGAATTTTTTCCCTCCCTCATCTGTCTTTGCTTCCATTTTCATATGTGCAAGAAAGCACATCGAAGGGATCATAATATAAGTTTTTCTCAGATGGCTTTGCTATGATCCAAGCATCAGATGTCTGAGGAAGGAAGGTAGTGGTGGACTGCACAGAGAATAACTAGGTAGGCTTCAACATGGTAAAGAAGTTTTCACCATAAGCAGGTTTGGTTTTCTAATTTTGTGCAGGCCCCAGTAAATCTCTCAGCATAGACCAATCTGCTCTTACAACATGCACAGCCAAAACCCAGAAATTCTCCAGCTAATTCTGGCTGTAAGCCAAACCTCACTCTTTCCTCAAAGTTCTGCCCTCCCACAGGATAAAATCTGACTGGATTCCCTTAAAATAGCAAACGTGCTTTGAATTCATTGAGAGAAAATCAGCTCCAATCAATGAAAGACAGGGTACTAAGTCTTCCTATGGGTTACTCTTAGTTTAATCTATAAAGCCTTAATATAACATATTTTTATCATCTTTCAAGAATGTAGATAAATGTAGCATTTCTGTTTAGTCAAACCAGTGGGGTGGGGTGGGGTGGGGTGGGGTGGGGTGGTCCAGTGGATTCATAATGTAAGGTAAGCAGAAGCATGGCTTGGAAGAGAAAACTGCACCTCTGCTCTTTTTCAGCTAGAGTAAGCAGAGACCAGCAGGCACAGTAAGGCTTAAAGTGACAAGATTTCCTGCCATTACAGCACTGAGATAATTAAAAGCTGACCTGCCAGGGGCTTCAGCTGCTGAAACTGCAGCTTCCTTATTTACCTTCATGATGAAGAGCTTCCACACTGAAAGACTTGGGTGCCAGCCACCCTTAGTGTCAAATTGCTAAGAAAGGAGCATGGTGAAATCAATAGCAGTAGTCTGTGAGCATGCATAGATCATTTCTATCGAGCAAACCCAGGTCATATCAGATGGAGTAGCTGTTGCAGTATTGCTTTCAGAGAAATGGCTACATGTGCTTTCTGGCTTTGCTGACAGCAGTTGTGATACCATGCCAAAACTCTTATAATGGTAATAAAGATTGGGAAAGGGTTATCTGTACTCCCACTGGTTACTAGATATAGAAAAATGTTTGTCTATGTAACTATCAACAATTCATTTTAAAAAACCCTCTAACATGTCTTGTATTGTTGGCAACCACAGACTTTTGTGTAGAAAGTTTAAAATGAAGCTCAAACCTTTCCTGTTCTCTTTTCCATCCTTTTTTTAATTTATTTTTCATTTGCAGAATGTTTTACTGCATTCATTTTTTAATATATTTGCTACATTTTATATTTATTTCTCAGTTAACACTATTTCTAAAATTTCCCCTGAGTAAGGCTAAAGAAGAATAGCTTTGTATCAATGTCTACTCCACAGAGATTTATTTCTAGGAAAAAAAAACACAACCAAACAAACAAAAACCTTCATACTTCTCTCCTTTGAATGTTCCATAATGATAAAAGGGCAGAACCTTCAAAAAGATATTTTGGAAAATATTATCTAATCTTCATTTTCAAAAGATCACACAATGGACACTTTATATAAAAAAGCATGTTGAATAAATGTCTGCATAGTTAAACTCTCAAGTACAAGGTGGGCATTTGCCATGTATGTCGTGTTTTCCAGGATGAATCTGTTTTGTATGATTTTACCTAGCTCGTGATAGAAGCTCATAAAAGTCCACAACATTGTCAGTCACTTAATAAAGACTAGTAACATTAGTTGGCCAGAGCTGGAGAAAGCAACTGAAATAGCCTGTGCGACTGACTAAGCCAGATTTCACAATAAGTTTCAAGAAAACTGTAGCATGTGAATACACTCATTAGAGGACAATTTAATGAAAGGAAAGAGGAGAGAAGAGGGAAGGGAGGAAAGGAAAGGAAAGGAAAGGAAAGGAAAGGAAAGGAAAGGAAAGGAAAGGAAAGGAAAGGAAAGGAAAGGAAAGGAAAGGAAAGGAAAGGAAAGGAAAGGAAAGGAAAGGAAAGGAAAGGAAAGGAAAGGAAAGGAAAGGAAAGGCAAGGCATTCAGTTCATTAAAAAAAAAAGAAAGAAAAAGAAAAAAAAAAAAGCAGCCTGTTTCCTCCAAGCCATGCAGCTTTCACACTTTTTTTTCTTTGCAAAGACAATCCCTGACAATCTGTTAATGAACACCTCTATTATGTAGGACTGTTTACAGCCTTTAGGCAAAGTTCATCAAAGGAATACAGTCAATTTAAAAATAGCTGTGGCACTTAAAAAACACCTCAATGGCACTTAACTCATCCACCTTCAAACTGTAAACTAGTTCTACAAGTTACTGCAGAATTTCTCTAAAGACATCGTGTCTTGTAGACCAGCCCTCCAAAACCATGGGTCTGCATCTGCCTCAGCGCAAAATTGCATGTAACACCACATTCCTCACCCTGTGAATCACAGCAAGCTGCAGCTGCTAGAGTTGGGTGGATCACCTTGTTCAGTAGAAAGATCAACTGGCTGAAAGAAAGGAAGAAAACCAGAGAGATTTCCTGGCAGCAGATAAAAAAGTGATGTAAGGAAATGTTTCTTCATACCACTCATGGTTAGCTGGTGGAACTCATTGGTGCAAGAGTTCCTTGAGATGGGATCTGAGAGAGACTAGACATCTACCAGCATATTTCTAACCTCCAAGAATTAGACAAGTAAAGCCTAAATATACAGAGGAGAAGGCTAGGAGACATAAAACATCACACATTTCAGGAAATGGGCCAGCTTAGTATTCCAATAGATGGCTTACAAGAGAATCTTCTGACATAACTACATATTTATTTCACCGGTATTTGTAATTGGCTGGGAAACAGTGACCGGACCAACCATGTTAAATGACTGACAGTGTGACAATTTGACAGCTGCTTACAATCTGGGGTACCTTTTAGACCTTACCAAAAACTTCTGCAGCAGTTTATAATGAAAATAAGGCGCTATTGTCAGGTACATATCCCACAGATTTTGAGTCCTAACATTGAGTTTTAATGCTATGGCATTTGGCTAGCAAACAA
Source organism: Pezoporus occidentalis (assembly GCF_034315485.1). Taxonomy (NCBI): domain Eukaryota; kingdom Metazoa; phylum Chordata; class Aves; order Psittaciformes; family Psittacidae; genus Pezoporus; species Pezoporus occidentalis. The sequence goes on from NW_026914829.1 coordinate 2,328,612, forward strand.
TCTTAGCTTCCAGCTTCTGTGAACAAACATTGTTTTATTCCTTATTGTCACAGAATCATGGAATCATAGAATGGTTTGGATTGGAAGCGACCCTAAAGATCATCTAGTTCCAACCCCCCTGCCATAGAAAGCTACACCTTCTACTAGGCTAGGTTGGGTTGCTCAAAGACCTGTCCAGCCTGACCTTGAACACGTCCAGGTACAGGGCAGGCACAACTTCTCTGGGCAACCTGTGCCAATGTCTCACCACCCTCATAGTGAAGAATTTCTTCCTAATACCTGATCTAAATCTATTCTCTGTCACCTTGAAGCCATTACCTCTTGTTCTGTCACTGCACGCTCTAAAGGTAAAAAGCTCCTCCCCAGCTGTCCTGCAGGACCCTTTAAGATATTGAAATACTGAAATAAGGTCTGCCCCGAGTCTTCTCCAGGCTGAACAAGCCCAGGTCTCTCTGCCTGTCTTCATAGGAGAGGTGCTCCAGCTCTTTGATCATATCTGTGGCCCTCCTCTGCACTTGCTTGAACACATTCCTTCTCGTGTTGGGGGTCCCAGAGGTGGACTCAGTACTCCAAGTGAGGTCTCATGAGAGTGGAGTAGAGAGGCAGAATCACCTCCCTTGACCTGCTGGCTACACTGCGTTTGGTGAGGCCCAGCATACAGTGGCTTTCTGGGCTGCAAGCACAGACTGCAGAACCTTTGATCCTGATGATAATCTGGTTTTGTCTGTTCTGCGTACCTAGAATAAGAACACTGAATGTTATAAATGGTGCAATTCATGTGATGAACTTATATCCTGCTTCATATTGCATTAATTAGGTCCAGAAAAGTCAAACAATTAAAAATCTCTTAATTTAAAATTCTCTGCAGTGGGAATAATTCATACGGAGCTATTGGCCTGTGTGAGCAGAATCTGTCAAGAGGAATCCTTATAGTCCCAACACATGATGCTTTCTGAAATCTACTGTTCCTTATAATGTTATTAGTTTTACTACATCCGTAGCTATTTGATGTTTAAAGTAGATGAAACAAATTTCTATTGCATCTGGCCTATAGATATTTTACATGTATTAATGAAATCTTATAATGAAGCAACAGTTAAATCATTAGTAGAAGTGAAATCTGAAATCTAAAATACGCTTAAGATTTAACTTCAAAATCTTATTCAGTCTTCGTGGCTGTAACTATTCACTACGTGAAAATATAACACTAGGAGTCATCTTCTATCCTGGTCTTGCAGACTTGTCATTGGGAACTCTTCATCATGGGAAAAGGCTAAAGAAGCAAGCTCTGCTCGAGAGCAGAGTCCTGTTTATCTGCGTCCTTGAACAGAGCCTGGCTTATATAGAAGCATAGTTAGAGTTCCAATGTTTTGGTTTTTTACTTCTTTCTCCCCTTATACAAAAGCCCTCTATTTCTTGTGTTTAAAGGATTCTGTCTCCAAATGATCATTCTGGATCATAGAGGTTTAAGTAAATTTTCCAGTATACCACTGAAGTCTTTCTTACAATACCTGAGCACGTATAATGACAAGAAACTTGCACATAATTGAAAACACAGGATCTAGCACCAGTGAGACTTTTATGCAGTCTTACATAACTAAGTCTCTGCACAAGTTTATTAGCTGTAACTTCAATGCAACTGCAGAGGGCTGTTTGCTGGTGCAGCCTTCCCCATCACATGAGCATGGTAACAGCAGGGAGTCATATAGTCTCCTTTTCTGTTATAGTGAATTTACCCCACTGGAGCAATCTGGACATCCATAAATCCATGGGTCCAGATGGGATGCACCCGCGGGTGCTGAGGGAACTGGCGGAAGTCATTGCTAGACAACTCTCCATCATCTTTACCAAGTCTTGGGAAATGGGAGAGGTGCCTGAGGACTGGAGGAAGGCAAATGTCACTCCAGTCTTCAAAAAGGGCAAGGAGGAGGACCCGGGTAACTATAGACCGGTCAGCCTCACCTCCATCCCTGGGAAAGTGATGGAACGCCTTATCCTTGGTGCCATCTTAAGGCATATCAAGGATAAGAAGGTTATGAGGGGCAGTCAACATGGCTTCACCAGGGGGAAATCATGCTTGACCAATCTCTTAGCCTTTTATGAGGAAATAACATGGTGGATGGATGATGGCAGAGCGGTGGATGTGGTCTACCTTGACTTCAGCAAAGCATTTGACACAGTCTCCCACAGCATCCTCACAGCTAAATTGAGGAAGTGTGGACTGGATGATCAGGTAGTGAGGTGGACTGTGAACTGGCTGAAGGAGAGAAGCCAGAGAGTTGTAGTCTATGGGGTGGAGTCTAGTTGGAGGCCTGTATCTAGTAGAGTGCCTCAAGGGTCAGTACTGGGACCAGTATTATTTAATATATTCATCAATGATTTAGACGAGGGAATTGAGTGTACTATCAGCAAGTTTGCTGATGACACTAAGCTGGGAGGAGTGGCTGACACGCCAGAAGGCTGTGCTGCCATCCAGCGAGACCTGGACAGGCTGGAGAGTTGGGCAGGGAATAACTTGATGAAATATAACAAGGGAAAGTGTAGAGTCCTGCATCTGGGCAGGAACAACCCCAGGTTCCAGTATAGGTTGGGGAACGACCTGTTAGAGAGCAGTGTAGGGGAGAGGGACCTGGGGGTCCTAGTGGACGACAGGATGACCATGAGCCAACACTGTGCCCTTGTGGCCAAGAAGGCCAATGGCATCCTGGGGTGTATTAGAAGGGGGGTGGTTAGTAGGTCGAGAGAGGTCCTCCTTCCCCTCTCCTCTGCCCTGGTGAGACCCCATCTGGAATATTGTGTCCAGTTCTGGGCTCCTCAGTTCAAGAAGGACAGGGACCTGCTGGAGAGAGTCCCGCGCAGGGCAATGAAGATGATTAAGGGAGTGGAGCATCTCCCTTATGAGGAAAGACTGAGGGAGCTGGGTCTCTATAGTTTGGAGAAGAGGAGACTGAGGGGTGACTTTATTAGTGTCTATAAATATATAAAGGGGGAGTGTCACGAGGATGGAGCCAGGCTCTACTCAGTGGCAAACAATGACAGGACAAGGGGTAATGGGTACAAACTGGAACACAAGAGGTTCCACTTAAACTTGAGAAGAAACTTCTTCTCAGTGAGGGTGACGGAACACTGGAACAGGCTGCCCAGGGAGGTTGTGGAGTCTCCTTCCCTGGAGACATTCAAAACCCACCTGGACACATTCCTGTGTAACATTATCTAGGTGTTCCTGCTCCGGCAGGGGGATTGGACTAGATGATCTTTTGAGGTCCCTTCCAATCTCTAGCATACTGTGATACTGTGATACCGTGATACCCCAGTTCCTAGTCTCTGATTCTCAGACCCTCAGCTATGTTAATGGATATCATCTTTGAGTAGATATCAATACTCATCTTCAGTTTACTTTTTATTCTGTTGTTTGTTTTGGTTTTGGTTTTTTTTTTTTGTACCTTCACTTGAGACAAGAGAACACAAACTGTTGTTTTCACATTCTGGTTTTCACATGTTAGCTCAGTGATTGCTCGGCTACTATTTCTTTGCTAGAAAAAAGAGTAGAAGAAGAGCTATACTGGGTTTACAATGAAAGTTTATGGAAATATTGCAAAATCTAGGTATTTGGACCAGTCTTCAGCTGGTGCTGTGCAGCGCAGTGGCATTATCTGGCCCAGTAAGAAAATTGCTTCAGGATAGCACTTCTGTTGAGCAGTGGAAATTCTGTATTTCTTACTATGTGGAAAGTGGTTGCTGTGTCCCAGTCTGAGGAACACTATAAAACCCCCTGAAATGTATTCATTCTGTAGCTAAGTGATTATTTGATTTGGTTTGTACTGCATTTCTATATTGCAACTCTTGTACCGCAAAAGATGCTGGTACTGTAGACTTAATGGAAAGTATAAAAGGAGTTTATTTGGAGGATGAGAGTTACATATGCATATAATTTGGAGTGCAAATACATACTCACTTTGGTACGCTTTGGTGTAGAAGAAGAAATTGAACTTTTCAAGACTAAAATGTCGTTTCTCAAATTGCAATTTTAGAATCATTTTCCATATATTATATGGATTCAGATTAATTTTAACTTCAAATTTATTAGAGAGCCCTTCAGTATTAATCAATAGAATTTTCCAAGTAATGCATATTATTTTTTACCTTCCTTTCTTTGAGACCTTGAATTTAATAATGTTGGGATTTCCCCCCAGAGATGGATCTGCTAAATAAATTTGAATAAACTCAAACACTTAAAAAAAAAAGAATGAAACCTGTGAAAAATACGGTTTGATTGATAAGATCAGGAGTCTGAATCTATAATCCCCAAAATGCGACAATTTGAAATTAAATCTGAATTGACATGTTCTTTAATTGTTATTCAGAAACATTACCTTTTTTCTTTAAAATCTGTTTCCCCAAGCCCATAACCTGAACATGAAGTTCGCATAGGAAAATATTCAAGAATAAAGCTATTATTATACAAGCCCCATAACTCCCATGGAATTTCCCTTACGAAAAGGAACTCCAGACTGGCCAGTTGGCTTTCCCGTCATCTTTGCTGGTAGAGACATTCAGTGGGGTTATTATTGTGGGTAATGCCCCATATGCTTCCTGCATTAAGAAGGTGAAGGGAGATGAACACCTGCCATGACATAACTCATAATGAAATTCTCCACAAGGTAGAAAAGTTCTAAAAATGAGTGGAAAAACTCTATTTCTGAATTTGGGAGTGCAGTTGTAGAAGGCACTTCTAGCCAAAAACTGATCAGGTTTTTAAACAAATGACGGGGACAATCTGTATCTTGCATTTGCAAGAGCATAGAAAAGGTTAGAAAATAAAAACAAAGGAGTTGCCAGATTTTTAAAACAGGCTGGTGAGTTCTGGTTTTGGATGGCAGTGCTGACAGGCCTCACCAGTTCCTTGATGTTAAGCACCACTCATACACAAACAAGAGTAAAAGTATGTTCCCGTGAGCTCCACCACAGATGGCTTGTAGAAATGGCAGAATGAACTGACACTTAATAATATAACTGTACTTAGAATCAGGTTTTATGATGTCAAGTACAGCATACAGGTGTTAAAATGTAACTGTCAAAAAATAAAAGGAAAGAAAAAGACACAAATTACAGATCTCAAGTAATTTATATGACAAACGTGTGGGACCATCCTATGGCAGCAGCTGGGAGGTATGGAGGTATGGTAGGAGAGGGCAGGGGTATCACCTTTTCCTAAGCATGTGCCTTAACTCCTGCAGCAGGCAGGTGTGGAGCTGGACAGGCCCATGGCTTTTCATATTTGCAAAAATGAGCAAATAAAAAGACATGTGAATTGAGTACTCCTCTATTTTTAATTTCAGTTGGCTCATCCCACACTTCAAACAGAGCTACAGGAATGATTTGTTTTGAAAAACAAAGTATACTTTTACCTTTAAACCTTTTCCAGGTTTGATAGGGTGTATTTCATAGACTGAAATTAAGCCATTTTGAAAGTTCCCTATGTGTACAGAATGGAAATGCTGACAGGCTTTTAGCTATAGATATTCTCGCAACCCAAGTCTAATGTATTGTCATTAATGAAGCAGATGAAAGAGAAAACAGAGAGAAAAATTAGCTCAGGTTCAGCAGTGACTTGTTGCAAATTTGTAAGCATCTCCCTACCATAGAGATATGTAAAATAATGCTCTTGTTAAAAGTTATGTGGAAAATGAAGGTTCTCAGCAAGCTAATTTTACTCTGTTAACAAAGCATGGTTTCAAACTATTCTTGTTAACCATCCACCCACTTTCTTTTCTTTCACCACCTCAGATTTGCAGATAGGAGGTACAATTACAGTCCTTTGTTTCAATCTGAGATCTTTTTACAAAATAAAGTCTGCTTTTATCCTGTTGAAACCTATGTGCTTTCCTTCATTGTGTCAAGTTAAAGGAGCTGAGGTCTAACTTTAAAGTAATCCTTTGTGCTGCCTTTTTTTTCCCCTCCCTGCCTCTTTGTTGTATGTACAGCCTAAGCGTGTGGCTTCAGCTGAACTTTTCCCCTGGCAAATAACACGCTTCAAGCTGAAAAAAAGAGGTTGGGGTGAAATCCTGGCCCCACTATGCTTAATGGACTTTAACAGGGTTTGGTTTCCACTCTAGTAGCTGCTGCTCTTTTGAGTTTCTCCTTTTAGTCCCGCTGGAGATGTTTTTCCCCTCCTGGAATGGAAATGCTCTGGTGCAAATTTCTGGTGTAGATGGTCTGCTGCAGCCAACAGAGATTTGTGTGATTTAACTGGCTTTGACACTGGCACTTGACACAGTAGTGGAGTCATGGTCTAAGAATTTAAGTACCCCACTCTTAACATGCAATTCCTAATATAACTCCAAAAGAGTGAAGCTAAAGAAACTATGTATTTGTATGTGCATGGGTATGGGTATGGGTATGGGTATGGGTATGGGTATGGGTATGGGTATGTGCACGTGTATTTCTTTTTCTCTGCTGGCCTTTTTTTCATCTGCCAGAGCATGTCAGGCAGACCGTTTTTTTTCAGTGTACTTCAAGGTGTGTTCTGGACATTTGTAGCAGAAGAAGATGCTGCAAAAGATAAGAAAGGGGTGTGGAAATAAGAAAAGCCAGTCAGAAACTTTGTTTGTTTAATCAAAACATAAAACCAAGATAAAAATTACCAGGATAAGGTTGACAACAATGGTGGGGATCTCGGCCACTGAACTGGCCAGGGAAGAAGGTGTTTGTCTGTGAGATAGATGTAGTAAGGTTACACGGACAGAAAAGTTGGGATGTTAATGCTGGAGTACGATTCTGCTTTTGCTTTCATGCCTGCAACACAGCTGTTGCCTGAAGGAGCCACAGGAGATGGGACTGATGTCAGATTTGTCAAAGTGTGTGCCTGAAGACTAACCCCTTCCCCCTTCCTCTGCCAGTAGCTTCAGACTGTGCTGATTTCCTGGCCATCTCCTTCATTTCCATTAAGTAATACCACTGAGCACTGAGCCCTCAAGGCAGCACATGCTTTGTGTTGAATCAAATCCACAGGGGCATAGAGATTGGAGTAGATATGCTTGATCAAACAGAATGAGCAGTTTCACAATTGTGTATCTTTCCCTTGCTTTCTCAGTGCACCATCACCATCCTGGGAGAAATTCTTTCTTTCTTACACAGTAATCAGTTTCTCTCTGCAGCTGAAGTACCACCTTTCTGAAATCAGTGCTCTGAAAATTGGTTAAACTTCTGCAAGTCTCTGTACTTCTTCCAATGAGATGTGCACATCTCTTTTTTCTAAACTTTTTCACAGAAAAGCTGCTTCATTATCATAGCCATAGCCTTCCTACCACCTATACTCACCTTCAGCTTAAAAGGAAAGCTCCATTGTGATCACAGTATCTTTTCTCCCTTTGTATTTCTCTTCAAATGTTTTTCTTTTCTGTTCTCCTGTCACACTGGGGAGATGACTTTTTCCTTCCAAGTCCATCCATGCGATGGATCCTAAAAGACATCACAGAGACATCTCTGGTGTTTGCATTTTACATAGGACGTTGAGAAATCGAGAGGGTGCAACATAATTTGAGTGTTGGAGAAAATGTTTAAAACCTCTCAATCTGCTAAGGTTATCAAAAAAACCCACAAAGTAGTAACCTGATTACTGTGTTTAAATACATCTGGTGAAACATTTTGACATTGTAAATTCATGCAGAACAGGAGTTTCATGAGGACTGAAACAACTAGCAAATGTCAATGGATTCAGAGCATAGTTTCAGCCAAAAGAGGAAAATCTTTCTGTTTTGGCACTTATAAAGCTGAAGTTTATTCCTGTATTTGAAAAAAATGTTAATTTAAAAATTTAACTAAGTGAAAAGAGGTTAGATAAAAGGGCCTAGCTAATCATTTTGCATTAACCCAACCCTTTTGTTTGTTCAGGCAAACACTGGGCTGACTCATTATGTTGATAATAACCTTTCTAGAAGTACAGCTCTCATTGTGTTAATTATTCTAGTGCCAAAGAGACATCCCCTGCGGTGGGCTTCGTACTCTGAAGCTGATATAATTAAAAAAAGCATAAGACACTGGAACCAGCTGAGCATTCTTGGATATACAAATAACTGCAGTCTTCTACCAATGGGAAAGTTAGAGAATGACCTACCCACAGTTTAATCTGATAGTTTGTCTCACATATGCTGAGAAGGAGAGGGAAATTATTATTACCATCGTTTTTCAGCCTTAGTAACGATTTAAGGCTTTTCTATGAGAACTTTATGATGTCAGCAGCGACCTTCAGATGGCATTTTAACACACCCTCCAATCTTTATATTTTGGATTTGAAGATGCTCAGCTCCACAAAAAGATTTTGCTAAAGTAATTATTCTGAACATCCTTGCAGAATAACCAAAATATTTTAGTTCATTTAAGATCTCATGTACAAAATTGTAGGAAATGCATGAAAAATAGACATCCAGGGTGAGATTGTTGAGGAAGTCAGGGGAATGGGCCTTTCAGGGAGATGACCCAAACTTTTCTTCTGAGTAAGGAATATCAGGCTCTAGGGGTCTAGGTGAGAGAAGGAAACATTGCAAAATGAAAGGACACATTTTCTCTTTACTATTAAGTAAAGCCATTTTGTGCTTATGCAGCTCTAGTACTTATACTCTGCTTTTTGGAATAAGTGGTAGTATTTGCCTCTCACTCTACAAAATACCAAATTCAAAGACAATGAAGATTAACAATCTCCAGCAACATTACTTACATCTGCTCCATAGGCCAGCCAGCAGCTCTGGACTCCTCCAAGCTGTTCTGAAAAAGAAACACTTTGGCTAATTGGACAAAGGTGCTTGGTGGAGCTTGGAAATAATCGCTACCATCCCTCATCTTTCCCAACCCTAAATATATGTTTGAGCTCTATCTTTTAATCCTTTTTTTTTTTTTTTGGCAGAATGTCTTTAATCTCCTGCCCTCCATACTCAAAAGAATTCATCTGCATGTGAGTTTAAGTAAAAGTTACTATTTATAGTAGTTGTAAGTGGTTTATATTGTCTACTTTTTTGTTATACTGACATGATAAATTTGCAGGCTTTTTTCCAGTGTTTTGCTTTCAATAGAGACTCAGATGTGTGCTCTGCTTACACTGTCTAACTACTGAATTTGGATGATTTCTTTTTTCTTTTCTTACAGTAACAAATATCTTTACCCCTTCCTATCCTTTTCTAAAACAAAATTTGAGGTCATCCAGAAACAGTTGCAAATTTGACTTAAATTTTCTTCAACTGTTCCCGCAATAAAGACAAAAAGAAAAATAAAGACAAATTCTGGAAATGAGAAATTTCCAAATGCTTTAAATCCTACAGTTTGGATCACAGCAAGTGTAAGGTGCCCTTCATAACCCTGTTTTGTCACTGTACCCATAGTTAGGATGTAATGTGGTAGTTTGGATATTTGTTTCAAAGATGCCCTATTCAAGCCCTCTACCTGGAGAATACAGTGATATGGTTCTCTCAGCTACTCTGTGAATTCCTGTTTAAATTCCTAAAATATCTAAGAACTAATTAATTAATGTTACGTCAGTTAGTGAGAGAAGAAATATGAATTATATAGTCTGGTTCTGTGTTCATACAGAAAAAACAATTATTTGCACAGCCTGCTACCTACACTAAATTTTTGGGTGATGATTTCCTGGATACATTATGTTGAGTTAATAAAGAAATTTGATGCCATGTTTTGGATAGGGGGAGGTCTAAATACCTGTCTGTGTTAGTCGCTGGCCTAAGGACTGCTTACTTCTTGGTGACTATTCCATGGACAGCCTGGTTTCTTAATGACTTTTTTATTTTGTTTTAATTCCAAGGCTGTTGTGACAGAATGAATTATCAGATGTAGGAAAAAGCCAATGCATCTGGTTTCAATTAATCATTAGCCCCCTCATGGTTTGCAGGGAGCAGAGGCAGGAGCGGGGAAAAGGACCTAAGGCCTAAGCTGGCCCCAATTCACAGTAGGGCAAGTAGTTTTCAGGAGTTTCTGAAGCATCAAGAAGGGACTTTTCTAATGTGAGATTAACAGACAACAGGGAACATTAAAAAATCTTTCCACTCTGATAAGGCCTTGCTGTGTCCAACTGTGGGCCTCATTCTTCACGAAAAAATGTAGTTCAAATAAAAAAGGAGAGCAGAGTGGGCAACCTGAGATTTCAAAGACGTGGTTTATCTAGAAAGAAAGAATGAATTCTGTTAAAGAAGTGTATCTGGTGGGGGAATTTGAAATAAACAAATAGGAAGAAAGATACCTGACTTTTTGGTCACTGAAGACTGCTCAAGAAGTAATAGGCTGAAAACATAGCGTGGAAGGAATAATTTGCCAACAGTAAAACCTTTCCAGTGATTAAGAAGTGAAGAACTTGTTCCCATATCTCTATCAGTGACAGGAGAGATGTACCTCAAAACAAGCTAGGTTTGACCATCCAAGATTATTCTATCTTTCACCATATGTGCTCTGAATCACAGAAATTTAAGTTTTGGCCATCCTCCTCCAGATGAATGCTTTAAACCTTAGACCAGTGGTTTCCAAATTGGAAGATATGGGTGTGACCACAATGAATATGAGCTACCAATTCCAAACTAATAAGCTCTATTTCTGCAGGACAGTATCTATATTAGTCTCGTGGCTGGTCTGGCGATGGGAGGAGGCTAAGGAGCCAGACACAATAAGTCATGCAACAGGGCTGGTTTATATTGCTGGTCCTCCATAATACAAATACTGGGTCTAGTTAAGTTACTTACCCAACTGTTAAATGCTTGTGTCCCTGATCTAGTGGGAATGCATTTACCTAAAATAGAAGAGCTTCAACAGAAGCTGAGTCTGCACACTTGCTCCCAGAATACTTTCTAACTTTCAAGGCCTTCTTTAAAGATAAGGGTTAAAATCCTTTATCCCAGAGAATTCATTAGCTACTGTCTGGATTAGTACTTTCACCCCAGAGGAACTGGATAAAAAGAGAAGAGGAAGGCTCTTCACAGCAGAAGTTTTGTGAAGCATTTAGCTTGAAGAAAACCAAATGAAACTATAGCATGAATTTAGCAGAATTTATGTATAGTTTTAGGGTGACAGAAAGTGAACTTTCTGAGGGAAAAAAGACCACTGTAAACTGTTGCTAAGATTTTCTTCTAGCACTTTTATTATATTATAGTGTTAACACATTTAGGCATGCAATGTTAAATATAATGTTTGGATATGATCTCTGTGAATGTAAGATCTTCATTTTTTTCTGGAAAGATATGACCTGACAACAGCTGTTACCCTTATGAGGATAATGTCCTAAGTATTGTTTAAATGTCTGCTGTTGCTTTAAATGGTTTCATGACTTTTCTATGGTTTCTCTTACAAAGGGACCACAAATTGTATCACAATCCTATAAGATAAAGATTGAACTAAAACAAAAAGACATCCTGGTTTATAATTAGGGAACAATAAGCATCACTTTTTGCCTCTACCCACTGATAGTAAAATGCAGTACCAATTGCAACAGACTTATTTATTTGTAGCATAACGATCTTTTTCCTTTTTTACCCTTTTTTCAAAGTTCCAGAATACTAGAACAGTCTCCCACACTATCTGTGAATTATAAGAACAGGTTTAAAATAATACCTCCATCCTATTTACTGTTTAGCAATTTGAAGAGCAACTATGGTCAAACGTAAGTACTAGCAAATAGATTATTGATTCTAGCATATAGAACCTACACATTCCTCAGCACAAACAAGTTTTTATCCCCTCCTTAATTCCCCATTATCCAAAGCAGAGATTGATTGTTTTCTGGGCCATGGATATGAGTATTGCCGAGATTTATTTATTTATTTATTTTTTGTTATGGTAGACCTCCATTACATAGCTATCAGTGATGGTGCTGAAAACCAGCTTGGCGAGGAAGGTGAGCCCACCACTGCAAAAAGAGAAACACAGTAACCAATATAAGTGGAAGCCAGAAAAAAAAAAAAAAAAAGTTTGTAAAATAGAAATAGAAGAATTTGGTATTTTCCCTTTCTATGTTAGCTTTTGTTGCTGTCACTTCTCATTTCAAGAAAGAAGTTTGCCCTGTTTAACTTACTTTTTATATTAAAAGAAAACAAAACTGGCACTAGTAAAAGCTCTGTCTGCAGTTTTTAATGGGGAAAAAGAATTGTAAGAACCTCAAGAGCAGATGAAGGGTTGTTGAAGCCTATAGCTGTGACAATGCTTGTGGGAAAGTCTGGAACAGCAGGGAGGAAAGTGTCAGCCAAGAAACCTGAAAAATAGTCCAAACACTATCTTTTAATAATGTGGTTTTAATTTTAATAATATATTACTATTTGGTTTGTTTCTTAGGGACCTGTGTTTATTAGGAAGCATTCCTTGAAGCTGTCAGTCTATGGGAGCTCCCCTAAACTCCTTTAAAATGAAACGTTAGCGGTTTTCCTCTGTTTTGAGAGGGTACATTAATAACCACATATTGCTATAGGCATTAAATAGGCCACCCACCCTCCATGAAGTACAGTCCACATTTCTATCCAGTTTTTATGGCAGCTAGCCTAGCAGGAACAATGTCAAGGGGTGCAGTGAAACACGCTGTGTCTCTTGACTTCTGTCTTAGGGAGGACCTTTTCCTGTTTGACAGCTATTCATTCAGTCAAGGAATATTACAGAGGAGCTGATTTAGTGCTAGCAAGTAAAGAAGGGTGCCACCTGCCATGTTGTCATCAGCAGAACTGGTGTCCAGCCTGTGCTGTTGCCCTTTGGTCATGTCTGCATACGTATGACCTGTAAGCTGCTCTAATTACTCATAGCATTCAATTTTATCACTGACACATGCTGCACAACTGAGACCTATGAGCAACATCTGCAGCAGTGGGAGACACATTTTCTGGCTGACTCCAGAGAGTTCATGCTTGTTCTTGGAACTCCCTATTCTTCCTGTCTGTGTCTGGCCAGCTCTGCTGGGCCTGTCCAGGAGCAGACACATGGGCATAAAAGAGGTTTTTGAGGAAGTGCATGTGTGTGCATATGTCTGTGTGTAATTTTTTTATTAGAAGCAGGGCTGGCAGATCTGTTTATTTAAAGTTGCCAGACACTTTCCACTACAAAATCTTATTTCCAGTTGCCGAAATTTAACTATTCAATCGGAAATGTTTCAAGTTGACAGCTCACCTCAGATTCGAAAGATTGTAAGGGTCATGTGCTTATTTATTCGAAGTTATCAGGCAAGACCCTTCAGCGGTTTCCTGAAAGTTAAGGACAGCAATACATTGCTTTACAAGCAATATATTAAAAAGCACAGTTCTCTGTTGAGAACTCATGCCCTCACAGTAGCAGGCATGACTGCCAGCTCAGCTGGCATATTGGTGGCTGCTAATATAGCGGGATACTCTTTCAGTGATAATGTGTCCGAGTCTGGCGGAGACTTAAGCCAGCACCTCAGAAACTGCAAGCTGCTCTATAACTGCAACTTCATTTGCTGTTGCTGCAGCTGCAGGAAACATGAACTGGTTGTAGGGTGCTCTCTAGTGTCTCTTGATTGGCAGGGCTCCAGACTGTACTGCTGTCAAAACTCATCTGTCTGACACCTGCCCTACAAGTAGTTAGGATGTGCCTTACAAGGCACCATGCATTCACCAAATATACCCATTAACTGCAGGTTATGCTGGTGGCCACCTTTCAATGATCATAGAATCATAGAACAGTTAGGGTTGGAAAGGACCTTAAGTCCTGCCATGGGCAGGGACACCTCCCACTAAAGCATGTCATCCAAGGTTCTGTCTAACCTGGCCTTGAACACAGCCAGGGATGGAGCATAAACTTCTTAAGGCTGACATCAGCCCAGCTTACAAGCGTGTCAAGGTCCCTCTGGATGGCATTCCTTCCCTCCAGCGTATCAACCGAACCGCACAGCTTGGTGTCATTGGCAAACTTGCTGAGGGCGCACTCAATTCACTGTACATGTCAGCGACGAAGACGCTGAACAAGACCAGTCCCAACACCGATCCCTGAGGGACACCACTCAGGTGATCCGAAAGTGCTAGGGACCATTCTCTAGTTCTGAGACCTGGTAACGTGGCTCCATCCATTCTACATTACACTCAGCCTTGTTTCCCCAAATATGTATGATATATATATGCACTTAATGTAAAAGGACTTGTTTGTGATATACCAAAATTACTGCTTTCTCTAATATACTGAATCCACTATACTTCCTGATCTGTGCATGCATAGTAGCCATTTCCTTGATATTTTATATTTCTCAGTGTTCAATAGCCCAATCAGAGCTATTTCTCTGACCAGGAGACAGAGTATGCAAATCCCCCCATTACAAAGATTCTGTGTAGAAGAAAATGAGGCTATTTACAGAAAACTCGGATGTTCAGTAACATATATTCAGTCAGATTGGTGAAAAGGCCAAAACCAAGGCATTCAGAAGGACCAGAATAAGTCTGTTACAGCAGGCAAAGGAGTCCTTAATTACTAAAGGCTACTTTTCTTCAGCCAGAACCCAACACTCTTCCTTGCTATCACGCTGCTATCAGGGAACGCTAACAATGTGACCTATCTCTTCTAGTAATAATCAGGACAGAAGACCACTTTAAGTGTGTTATCAAGTTACTTCATTTGTTCAAGGGGAAGAATTTTTGTCTGGTGCACTGGGAGATCAAAGGGCAGTTGCATAAGGTTTCTGTTCTCTTTTCTGTTTTTTTTTGTTTTGTTTTTGTGTTGTTTTTTTCGTTAATAATTTCTCTTGAAAGAAAACCCCCAGATCTTTTCACAAATAAAAGAATTGTAATTCAGCAGCATATTCAGCTATTCAAAATTTAGGAAATTCCAGACTAAAAGGCATTTCTATCCTGTTAGTGTTTATATATAAAAATGTGATTTTATAAAACATATCTACAGAAAATACTATACAGCTTGCATCGGTATAAAACACAGACAGCTTTTTTTTAAACAAAAATCTTGATTGCAATGTGAATTATTCTGTTTCCTAATATCTTTTATTACAATGTCTGCTGTACAAAATCTTACTGAATTAAAAAATCTTTTTTTAATTAGTTATCTATTATTTGCCTAACATTCTTTTTCAATTAACCGCTAAAAAAAAACCCTCAGTTTGATTCTTTCTTCCTTCTAGAATTGCTTTTCATTAATAATGAACCAAATCACTTACTTACTTAGGTATTTTTCTGTTTTATTTGAAATTTTCTTCATGTATCTTGAATATTGATAAAGTAAGAATTCCTTCAATCATACAAGAAGAAAACTACATAATATAAAGTAATAACAAGTCACAAATCATTATCAATACAAAATACCAAAATCAGTCGACTGTTCCTAATAATTTTTAGTGTTCTGAAAGATAAACAAACAAACAAACCAACCCAGTGCATGACGTTTTCAAGCGGAGCAGTTTTTTAGAGAGCTTTCATCAACAGCAGCTGTCACAGATGGGTTATGTTAGTCAAGAAGATTCCAAAACAGGGAAAAAAAAACACCCAAACATGCTTGCATAAATGAGAAGAATATCAGCTTGATTATAATACTCTTTCACTAAGAGAATATATAATGTTGGGCTTGTCTGTGTTTGCTTAGACATGAGTAAGAAAGTGTAGACCATAAAAATATAGTTCAGAGCACTTTTTCCATCTAAAAAACTTGCATATATTCATATGCTCAGTGATTAGACAGAACACAATATATCATTCTGCATATTTTGAGGACTTCGTAGGAGCCTGGATGAGAGAAGTGATGAGAAAATCTTGAAGCCAAACACTAAATTCTTTAGTCAAAGGATAACACTTCATTGCCAGATTAATTTCTGAATCTACAGATATTTTTATCTTAATGTATTACAAATTGATGGACTCATTTTTATCCAAATGTTTACAGAACTCTAATTAAACAAAATTGTTCTCCATAGAAATAACACAGTCACAAACCAAAAGGTATTAATAATCTGAAAGTGAATAGAACTTTGTCTGACATGATCTCACATTTTCTGTTTTTAATCAAGTCGATAGAATTAACTGGAGTGTACTTAATGATTCCTGTAATCTGTGTTATAACACAGCTCTTCATGAAGCTAAGTTTGATAATGGTTGTATTTGTCAAGTTCACTGCATAGTCATATGGAGGAAATAATTAGCATCACAACACTTATTAAAGAAATATTTCTCCAGCCAAATCTATCAGCATAATCTAATAATAAACTATCTGTTTCAGTCTTTGCTATCAAGACTATGTTCTTTATTCTGTCCATGCAGTGTAAAGCATATAGATGGAAAATCACAAGCACATTCTCGATCTTATGTACAAAGTTCTCTCATAGCACCATCATAGAATAGTTTGAGTTGGAAGGGACCTTTAAAGATCATCTAGTCCAAAACCTGTGCCATGGGCAGGGACACCTTCCACTACAGCAGGTTGCTCAAAGCCCTGTCCAACCTGGCCTTGAACACTTCCAGGGATGAGGCAGCTACAGCTTCTCTGGGCAACCTGTGCCAGTCCCTCACCACACTTATTGTAAGAACTGGACCTCCTTTAGGTTCCACAATTTGTGTTCTTCACAGCCCAGTGGTGTACCTTCAGGACAGTCAAAATATGGTTTTATCTTCAAATCACCTGAGGTTAAGGTGAGACCTTGGCTGCATACCCTAGGCAGCAAATACTGTGTGAATGGTGGTAGTACTACCACGACTTCCTATCTGAAGAACATACCAAACATGTATTCAAAGACAAAATATGATGCTTTAGGTGCTGACAGCAGTTTCAGCATCTGAATCCATCTTACAGAGCAGGTGAAGTATGTACAAGGGACAGAAGTCTGAACACTCCTTTGGCTGCGTTCCTCATACTCATGTAGGTTGATGTTACCCACACCTTCCTAAGATGGCTTTCTCCATTTATTGTATAGGGAATGCAGAGTCTTGACTCAGTCTTATGAATTCCATTTCCTAACACTGGCATCTGCAAGTCAGATGTAGTTAAGCCACATCAATACGCTCTTCCTAGAATGTGCCCAAGCAAGAGAACATCATTCACACTAAATACACATCATGCTGCAGGGTGCAGGGGATAAACTGGAGAAGAACTCATCTCTGCATGCATTTAGCCATGGGTATACTCTATACTGCTTTCCAAAGTATTTTTTTTTTTTCCCTTATACTTGATATTTTGGTATCCTGAATATATCAGAAAATTTTCTTTAACTACCCGCCTGACATATCCATTGTCTTGCTTTGGGCAAGAAGGTGTTGCAGGAATTTTAAGAGTAGTTGTTGATTATGAGACGTAGAATAGAATGTTTAAAGAGATCCTAGTTTTGATAATTACCTTGCAATGTGATGTTTCCAGTATGAGAGATGAAAATGTGGGGGAAAAAAACCCAACCAAACCAAAACCAAAAAAGAAAAGAAAGAATAGGTCCAGATAGGTCTACGAACTACAATTCTTTGGAGAACATGTGTCCAGGCTCTTTAAAGACTAAGAATCACTTTTCCTGTTGTTGACATCCTCCTTTATTCAAATGGTCTGAACAATAGAATCAGTTCAGAAGAGTTACAGTAAGTCTGCACTTAGCTTGAAGTTTGCTGCCAAATCCTGTGTTCAAAATATATCTGTTATTTCTAACACCATTGATCTAATAAATATGTACAGTCCCCCCAGAATCCTTGCCCTGTGTTATCAAAGATCACAGCCTAAAGGAATCTGTTGGAGATCTCTTCTTCTAAGCATGTCTGCAAGTTCTTTTTAGATATCTGCTAAGTATAGAGAATTTTCCAAACTCTTTTAAAGATAAGGTGTGGGCAATTCTATGTGGGAACTGTCATATAACACATTGTAAAACTTCTGAAAGTTTAAAATGTTTCACTGTATCAAAAGGTCAGAAAGATGGGAGATTTGGGGAAAGGAATGTGTTAGTTTGTTTTTAATAAAGACAAAAGGAAAGTAATGCATGCTAAAGCTACTAAAGGATTAAAAGGTGCAAAATTATAAATAAAATAATATTATTTTACAGTAATTATGGCCTCAGTCCTAATGATTTTATATATTTTATGGTTTTTATGTGCACAACTGCAATATATTTAATACTGAAAGTATTGTTATTTTGATAAAAAATATTTCACAAAATTATAATTTAAGAATCATTCAATATTTAGAGACAATAAAAAATTCAAGTAGCAATAGAATTTGTCCTCAGAGGCTCATAAACCCAGCATCTAAACAAAATTTGAATGTAAGGTCCTCAAGTAGTCCAGTGAAGCAGTAGAACTGAAACCAGCTATTGAATGTGCATCAAGACGTCATCGAGAGAACTTGCTAAAACTAAAAGTGGAAGAAACTATCACTGAATTCTGCTTAGGAGTGAATAACGTAAATACCAAGAAATAGAAAGAAAAATGCTATTTAGTTTTCTTAATTGGCGTTAATCAAACACAGATATGAATTTAAAATTGCTATTTCTCAAAACATATTCAGAATGAAATATTAAGTACTAACAATTTGTGGTTTTTTTTCTTTTCTTGTTTGTATTGTGGGAGGATCATAGTCTAGCTCTTACTGAGTCCCAGCCCAGACCAGAGTGCTCTTTTTCCTTTTTGGGTTAAGCTGCTATTTAAAAAGGTCCAAAATTTACATATACCATCATACTGCTGTAGTGGAAAAGCTAAGAAAAGCACATGCAAGAGGGAGCAAAGAAAGCAGCCTTCCTGTTCTCACTTTCATCAAACAAATGCTGTTGTTTGTTAGGCCAGAGGAGGAAATTCAGACTGTATGTAACACTTTCACTCGAACTCCTCTTCAAAAGCATTAAATTAGCAGAGTTCAAGTCATTCTGCCAAAACACTGTATCTTTGGTGTTCCCAGATAATCAGACACAGAATATATTCCTGTAGGTATAACTGAATTCTGAAATAAGTACTTATTGTAGCATAAAGTACACTTGGGTAGCATTTTCAATATAGCACTTAATCCAGCTGAAATCTGTATGAGAACCTCAGAATTCCTCCAAAGAGTATAATGTTTGCAAAAATAGATTTGACAAATGTAAAATAGGACATGAAGTATTTAACAGAGATAACACCTCTAAAACACAATTACTTCCACAATGAAATGAATAAAAGAAAGGTGTAGAACCTTCAATATACCAAGTCTGAAACACTACCTATTTTATTGAAGTACCTAAGAGAGACCAATCTTTCCCAGAAAAGAGCTGAACCTTATTAAAAACTGGAGGAAGAATATCTGCACTCAGGACATGGTTTCCAAAATATCAATTATTTTAATGTGACTGAAAGACATTCAAGACGTAGACTGGTAGAAGTATTTTATTTGGGTTTTAAGATGAATTTCTAAAGTCTATGAAAATTACTCCAATGATTTACTTTCAAAAGCACTGCACCTCATTACAAGACATAACAGAAAAATTCTGAATAGGTTTTCAATTGCCAAATTGGTTTATGAACTAGGTTAAATCTGGAACTTTTGGAACTTCTACTGTCTTTCTGAGATTTCAAAATTTTGTGAAGCTATACTTACAGAGACATTTCCATTTGATCACTTCAGGTGGTGTTTCTGCTTTCTTTATAAAAGAGATTGTAAACTAAGGAAAGCACATTCAGGAACAAAAAAAATGTGCTAAAAAGACAGGTACCTGATAAGAAGTGTCATTGAGTACATATATATATATACATTCCCTTACCTCCAAAATTAAACATTTAATAATATATGAAACAGATGTTTTCTGCATGGAAAATTGTAGAGATTTTACACAAATACCAAAATTGAATGGTATAGCATCCTTTTTCTGTTTAGACAATATCAAAATTCTTCAGTGCTAGGTGTCTGATCTGTGCAACCACTTGTAGCTGTATCCTAGCTATGCAGTTTTTCAAATCTGTTGGCTCTTTCCTAGCAATAACTGACAGATGATCAGAATACTCTGCATGGTTATTATACATTTCTTTTATAATACTCATCAGCTGAATAGACAGATTTCTACTCAGTGTGATGCCTCCTGTCCTGAAGCTTTTGAAAATGCTAAGGCCCTTGCTAGCAGTAAAGCTGCAGCTTTTCTCCTCCTCCCCTGTCAATACAGACAACCACCCCTGACCAAACTCAAAACCATGCGAGAATTTACTTAAAGAGAAAGAAAATCTCTTTCCCCCCAGGGCTAGCTCTACCGCAAACGGAGTCAGTGGAAGTTTTGCCAATGACCTCAGCAGAAGCAACACTCTCTAAACTTCCTTTCTTCTAGCAGGCCAATAAACTTATCTGCACAATGACTGCCACATATTTGTACCACATATTTTTGCCTACAGTTAGACTAACTGAACACTGGGAAAAGTTACATAGCCATAAATTCTGAAAACATTTGATAGGGCTTTTAGGCATACAAACCCCTGCAAATCAGCAGAAGTTCTGCAGCTGAAACCTGACATTCGCTCTGGAAGTGATATTGAGGTACTATTCTCTTCAACATGGTATGACTGTTAGCAGACATATGGGGTTTTATAGCAACAAAAAGTGACATTGTTTATTTATTTGTAATATGTGCTGTTGAGCATCTGAATTAATGAAACAGAATTTGTGGATGGCTGGCATGTTCAGGGAAGTAGAAAAAACATTACAACTTATAATTCAAGCTTTGACATTTATATTTAGGAATGACTGAGACAGAATTTTGATGCATTGCTGGTTTTGTTGTCTCTTACACATTTCAATACTAATTTCAACTTTGGCGGAGGGAGAACAAATATCCATGTTATGCGCATAACTACAGTGTAGACAAATTAAGGCAAAGCGGCTTTCCAAACATCAGCCTACCTCAGTGCAGACGGAAAAGGACATCACGGAGGGAGATTCCAGTTGAATGCAGTCTTTTCTGACGGGAGGAATTAAAAATGCAATTATGATGGAGTTCTGGGATGATCACATCTGTCCATTAGGGGCTGGACATCTATCTCTCTTTGCACAGAGCTACTGAGCAGCCATCATTTACATTAAAACTCTCAGTCCATTAGCAACAGTTGACCTTGCAACCTTAGTTTAAACGCTTCGCATCACATTACTTTCCTCTTGAGTCATCTACTTTCCTAATATTTTACAATAATGCACTTCAGGATTGTCACACATTTCTGGCTTCAATTCTGAAAAATGTTTCCATTCAAGAAAACACTTCACTGTGTGCTTTAATTTTACTTATCTCCTTAAATTAAAATGAAGCATGCTGTTACCATTTGATCACTATAGAGATAGACTGAAAATACATTCATTGGCTTCTCTGTCCTGGGCTCTGAATGATGACAGTTATTTTTTCCAGTCTGTTTCAAACAGAAGAACTAATGTAATCATAAATGCATTAAAATTAAATCCTAATAAAGGGTATTCAGAAGAATGCATATGTTCACGTTCCCACTTAAAAAAAAAAGAGGTTTATTATACTTGAAAAAGATATTTGAAGCATTCCAGCTTTCTAAAGCATTGCAGTATACTTTTGCAATAGCTTGTTACCCATTACCGAATAGATTTAATTATACTTTCTCTGTAGTAGAATTACAGTTACAGATGTTTTTTTGCTACTGATTGGAATGTCAGTAATAATTTAATTAGATATTATGACAGTTTCCATGGCTTATATGTTAACACAGTTAAATTCTCTCTGTAAACTAATTTTGAGAACAAATGTTTCTGTTCAAAATCTTTTACAGTGGAAATGTTTCAAAGGTAGAAAAAGTTAATTACAAGGCTTTTTTTCCCCTTCTAAATCCTCTGAAGGAGCAAGAACATTTTCCATGGAAATATGGTCAGTCACTGAAATGTCAGAAAGGCACTAACTGTAGAACACTGAGTGGTATATGGAAAGCGTATGAAATTTTAACTGATTTGCAATCTAAGTTAAGTGGTACTATTTATTTATATAACTGTAGTGACCATCAGTGTGCAGAAGATATGCTTTTTACTATGTGGTTTTCCTGTATGCAAGAACATTGAATGGCTGTATTATATTTAATTAAAAGCAATAGTGGGCCTACCCAGATGTTAAAAGGGCTTGATCTGAACAGCGTGTTGACATCAGATGAATAGGAGAGGCCACCTGCTAGCTCCACTTTTGGCTTTGTGGATGATTTGCATTCCTGTGGCCTGTTGCTCTGCATGATTGCTCTCAGCACTTCACAGCCACATGAACTGTTTAACATCATGGATACCTTCCAGCCGAGCAGGCTATCTCCTTTTGTAACAGCAGTGCAAAAGAAAGAATGACCACTTGCATGATTCTGATGGGTAGAGCATGATGTTTTCACTTAGCATATATCACATCAAAGAGGAGGAAATGCTTTTCTATAAACCGGATTAAGATAAAAATTAATCCGTTCTTGCCTAAGAGCGCTAACAGACCCTTTTTTTCTCATTCTGAAAGATAATGCACATAGTTTGAACCTGAGTACAGTACAGTTCAGACTCTAAGTGGTATCCTTGTCTTTTCATTTAAGCACAGAATGTTTCTAGAGCAAATAACATAAAATTTAAATACTTTAGTAAATGTGTTCTGTGTGAACACTGAGAATCCATTCAGAAACATAAGTGTATTCATGAACACAAATGCAACTATTAGACTGCATGTGCTTTGTAACTATCAGACTGCCAATACACTCCTGATTTTTTTGTCATCTTTTTAAAATACTATAAATATTTTAAAGATAGTGGCAAGAAAAATGGAATCGGGGAGAAAGAAATCGTTACAGCATTTTTCCAATAGGTAATATCGAAAGACAAAAGAAAAAATTCAGATCTATGTTTCCATATATTGTCCTCCCTTAGAGAGTATACCTGCC
Organism: Pezoporus occidentalis; assembly: GCF_034315485.1. NCBI lineage: Eukaryota > Metazoa > Chordata > Aves > Psittaciformes > Psittacidae > Pezoporus > Pezoporus occidentalis. The sequence goes on from NW_026914829.1 coordinate 2,351,423, forward strand.
ACATAAGACTCAGTAAAAGTTTCTTACATGCTTCCAACTTGCAGATTCTTGTATCATCACTCAAGGAGCAGAAAGATGCCATTAAGTAAAAATGGTAATAGTTATTTTCCAGATTTCTTTATATTTGCAACCTGTATTTATTTTTGCAGTGATGAGTTGACTTCATCCCAGCAAGCTCTTCCTGACATTTCTTTGTAGTTTTACACATCACTATTAAATAATGTATATAGCAGATATAAAAATGCATCCTGCTACAGTGTGATAAAAGATATACTCATTTATATAAGCTCTAGAAGTAAATCTAACAGTTACTTTAAGTTTTAGTAGACTGCTGAAAAATACACTTGCTTTTGTGTTTGATATATATTTTTCATTATGCAGTATGATGATTTAAGGTACAAGACAGAAAAATAAAATATTAATGCATAACAGACTTACATACAACATGCATGATAATTCAGCTCTAACTTGATGTTAAAAGATTTTTAAAACTTTAAACAGTTTGAATCAACTTTTTGCTATAACCAGACAATGACCTTCTTGCCAAATTACTTAGTTACCTAAGAGTCAGGATAAGTGAGACTAAAGCAGAATTTATATTCCAACTCTAAAGTACAGATTTTCTGACTCCTTACTCAGCTAACTACAGTATATAAAAGTCCTATGAATTCATATGTGCTTATGATTTCAAAGTTGCTCATACATTGCAAACTTTATTTCTCAGTATATCCACAGATGACTCCTTCTTAATGCTTAGAGAGTGCAGATATTTCAGTTTGAATTCCAGAATATAAAGTGGACCTAGCACTGTTGAGAAATGTGGTTGCAGTCCCATCTCTTTGCTGAAAGCGTTTGGGTCTGACTCTAACAGTGTTTCTAAACTACCAGACTTCAGAGGTTTCAGAGAACAGCAGCTGTCAGTTCCTTCTGCTTAATTAAAGTTTTTCATTGCCTGGTTTAAAGTTTTCTAGTCGGCAGCTGTGATGAAGAAAGTCAGTAACTTCATGGCCTGCTGACTGGTGTTATCACTGGAAAAAAATATGGTGATGGCTAGGGAATTTTTGCAGTTAAATACAGAGGCTCAGCTCTGCTCAGCCAGGATGTGGACCACTACCACTGGTTAAATAGTAGGTACTTGGTTATTTTGGTTTTCTTGAAAGAAAAAAAATTACCCTCAGTTTCCAAATTGTGTAACACCCTGAGAGAAGCATCTCTAATCTGTAACTAAGCACTGAAAACTTTAAAAGGGATGAAGCTGAAGATAATCTCTCACCTACAGCATTTTAATTTGAGGTGCTCAGGGGTGTCCAAGACATCTGCATCAGTTTTGACAGATGTCATAGGGCCTGCAGAAGACCTATATTTCTCTAGACTGGCAGTCAGGGGCATGATGACATCCCAAATGGCACCTGGGTTTTTGTAAGCAGGCAGGTTAAGCTTAGGCAACTGAAGGGTATTTAAGCTCCTGTGATAGCACTTATCTAATCACCAGAGCCTAGAGTGTTTTAATTCACTTTGTGCCGGAGCTGGGAACAGCTTTTCCATCCCTGTGGACTGCATTACCTATGTCTTCACTGGCTGCCACTGGAGCGCCACTCATGTCTAGCACAATGGAAACAATTGCATGTAGACACATAAACTCAGGTATCTCAGTCATGCACTGAATCTTTTACTGAATTACAATATTTTCCTGTACTTTCACTGTAATCAGTAAAACTATAAGGATTTACAAAACATATTGCTGCAAATGCAAATGTTGCAAACCACCTAATTGTAAGGTGACTATGGAAGCCAGATATTGTTGGGCTTCAGCAGAAACTGCAGTTATTTATGCACATCTTCTTTGTAGCATCAGGGAAGTGCAGAGAGAAGAGAACATACTGATATTATTCCCCCACTGAGCTGGCTTGCAGCACTGGGTTTAACTAAGAGCTAACACAGCTCATGTCCATCATGCTTCTGGAGGGGCCCTGCAGTCCTAAAAAAGCTAAAGGACTTGAGACTGGCAGCAAAGTTTAATATGTACTGCAATTTGTATCTTTTAGAATCCTACATCACTTCCCCATCATAACTGTGTGTTAACTGCCATTATATCCAAGTATATGAAGTAATAAATAGTTCCCAAGTGCCAAGTAAATGATAAAAAAAAAAATCTGAGGCATTTCTTCTCCATGTGGGAACCATCTCTAGTGAACTATACGTCGTCTGTAAAAGGAAAGTTATTACTGTTGTTCTACAAGTGTTTTCCTTCACTAGAAAGCTGCTATGGAAAATGACAGAGTTTACTCTTTTGTTGAGTGCTCTGTGAATGCTATATGTTTTCTCCAGATACAGCCTTGCAGATGGAAATATTTGAGGTGAGTCTGTATGCTTTACTGAGTTGTGACCTGCTATAACATGAGGTTTCTTCTCAGCCTAATTCTCTCTGCTTTGCACTACTCAGGTGCTGCAAAACAGATGCTGGACTAGCTAATCTATGCAAATTTAAATTCTCCTATATGCATGAATTCCCATGTCATGGTCATGGAAAAGGACTGAAAAGCTGTGTACTTTCAGCCATGAAAAAGAAGTGGCCTTTCCCTGAAGAGGTTATAGTCCAGAGCATTCCTGCACTCCACTGATCCCTGTATCTTTGGGTATCCCTGTATCTTGGGCACAGATTTGTGGAATTTTAAAGCAGCACTAACTTCTAACACAGTCAAAATAGTTTCTGCTGAACCTCAAGAACACTAAAAGTGACATAAAGTCATCTTTGCCACCCATACATGACAGAGGCTTACGTTTAATCAGCACTAAGTGAGGAATTTAAGTAAAAGAATAAGATTATATAAATTTCACTTTTAAAACAAACTAGATTATCACCCTTTTGACCATATCAAGGAGACAGCTTTACGATAATATCTCTAAATATATCCAGAACCAGATAAGGAATTGATAGTCCATGTTTTTGTTGTTATAGCAAATGGAGTGGTAAGGCATGATGATAAGTACTGCTATGCATTGCTATTGTATATATAATGATGGGGTTGTGAGGCACACGCTCTTCAGTGCTTATCTTTGTCTATTTTTAAGCAAAGTGTTAATTGAGTGCAAATGCGTCTGATTCTGTGATGTAAAGAACTGTTCTTTGTTGACAGTCCTTAGTCTCTTGATTGCTTGTTTGGTATTGGTCAGCTGTGACCTTGAGTGATGAAACACCTTAAAATATGAACTGTACTTTCTCCAAAGTATGTATTTTGCCTTCAATATGGTGAAGCAATCAAACACTTAGACTTGGCTTACAGGAAGAGAACAACTTTGCTATAAGTACTGGGTGGCCTCAGTTCAAAGAAAGTGAGGATGCTGAGGAATGTTAAAAGCAGACACTGTTATCACTCCCTTTGTGTACGGAGTTTATATTCATCTATAGTTGCTTCAGATCTTCCCTCTCTAACCTTGAAAAAGTCTTTCATAAGTATAGTGACTTAATTTAAGGAAGAGGTAGCATTGGGGGAATAAAGAAAAGGGAGTATCCCCATCTCTTTGAGGTAGTTTTCAGAATATATGTAGCTAACCTTCTGGACTCCATGAATGTTTTAAAAGATTTGCCTTTTTGGCAGATTCTAAACTAAAACTAAAGGAAACCCACACAACTCCCTACCTTCTAGTTACCTCTCTCCATCTGTAGGAAAAATTCAGGATAGTTTCATGTATGTTCTTGTGTTTGGAAAATTAGAAAATATACTTGTAATTCTTGGCTGATGTGTGTTGAAAACTTCTCCCCTGATAACTTAGCAGGGGATTAAATCCAGTTTCACTGATGTTCTGACACAAGATGCATATCATGAATGGATTCTTTTTGAGAAAGAGCCTCTTTGTATCTTTCCACAGTCCAAAATCTTAAAATCTCAGGACCTTCCTGCTCACAAAATAAATGTAAAGAACTGGCATCAACTTTTCCAATACCCCCTTTCATAGAATCACAGAATCATAGAATAGTTAGGGTTGGAAAGGACCTTAAGATCATCAAGTTCCAACCCCCCTGCCATGGGCAAGGACACCTCACACTAAACCATCTCACCCAAGGCCTCGTCCAACCTGGCCTTGAATACTACCAGGGATGGAGCATTTACAGCTTCCCTGGGCAACCAATTCCAGTGCCTCACCACCCTAACAGTAAAGAATTTCTTCCTTATATCCAATCTAAACTTCCCCTGTTTAAGTTTTAACCCGTTACCCCTTGTCCTATCACTACAGTCCCTAATGAAGAGTCCCTCCCCAGCATCCCTATAGGCCCCCTTCAGATACTGGAAGGCTGCTGTGAGGTCTCCACGCAGCCTTCTCTTCTCCAGGCTGAACAGTCCCAACTTTCTCAGCCTATCTTCTTTCCCACACTTAGGTGAGAAATGAAAGCCCACTTAAGTCTGGCTTCCCTGGATCTGGAATGAGGTCACTGGGGCATTAATTTCCATAGAGCTACTCAAAAGGGATGCAAATTCACAGCACTGAGCGCTTCTTAAGCATGTGTCCCATACAGAGAAAACATCTCTTCCATTAACTTGGAATTACTTGCATTTTCTCTTCAGAGTATTCTCTGAAGTATCTCACAACATTTCCCGTGTTCTTGAAAAATAAATGTAACAATCATATTCATAGCTCACGTGCAGTCCAGTAGGATTCTTGCTCCCTAGCTCTTCTGAAATACTAATCAATTGTTCCCAACTCTCTCACCTGTTTCTTCCCTTCATTTCATGCCACTGGAAAAGACCAAAGCCTTCTGTGACTTTCTCTGTCTGAGAAGAATTCAGTTCCCTTATTGTCTGACTTGTATTTCTTACCTGCTGAAGGTGAGAATGTTTTCTCCTGACTAAAGCATTTTACTGGATACTCTTACTGCTGTCTTCCTTCAACTCAAAGGTGACCTCCTGCAGCACCTTGCCCACTAGTGCTTTGCAGAGATTCACTGGTGTGTGCACAGTGAAAATACTGGAAATTGATTGTTATGGGAAGAAGCTAGGTCCAGCTCCTAGCTCCCTGAGCTGTGAAAGACAGGCATTTAAAAAACTAGTAGATTATGCTTTTGAATAAATAAGTCAGTGATCACATGAGTTGGTAAACTAAGTTGTATACATCCAAGTTGCAGTCTTTCACATACATGGCACATTTATATGCTTATATGAAGCTCCATCTTGCACCTGGTAAGATGGTATCAACAGTACGGGTAGAAAAAAAGTAGTATTTGATATTTTTCTTGGCTTTTTGCATATCTTCAGTTATGGCAGGAGATAGTTCTAGGCATTGCTTAGGGAGTTCACTTGAGATCATAACAGGTTTGTTTCTGTTGTTGCTGGCAAGAACCAGTAGGAAATAAAATAATTCAGCAGTGCGTTTAGCCTAGGTGGGCCATACCTAAGTTTCTTGAAAATGGTGGCTGCAAAGAGGCAAAAGAAGGAAAAGGAAAAAGAAAAGCAAAAGCAAAAGGAAAAGGAAAAGGAAAAAAAGGAAAAGGAAAAAGGGGTTAGAAATAGAGCATGCTATTCTTTTTTTCTTGCAAAATGAGCTCTGGAAAAACAAGACTGCTCTCAAGATTGCGCTCTCAACCTACAGAAAAGAACCTGGACTGCCAAAGTAAGGATCATTTTCCATCTTTAAGCCTCCTGTAATTTTTTAGTGAAAACAACACAGAAAAACACCCACTGAAGAACGCAACTGGTACTGGTTTGAAAAAAATAAGTTTAGAATTCTGTTGTCAGAAAGAAATGTTATTCCCAAACCACTTTATTGTGGTTAATTACCCAGTAGAAATATGTTGCCTCTGAGGATTTGATTTTTTCCCCTTTTGCTACTTCTGTGCACATTAGCAAGTACCCTGAATCTGGACTATCTCTTCTTGAAGCATGATTATGGTTATCTACAGTCCTGAAGAACTGCACTCTTCAGAGTTAAGAGTAGAGCAAAGGTCAATGGAAGCTCAGCTCATGACATTTTACAATCCAGCTTTTTCTTCAGTGCACAGCCTGAGGAAGCCCATGCTGTAGTGTTTCAGTGTCATGAATGCCTTCTGGAGTTCAGCTTGTATTTAAAGCTGGATAACTGTTTTAAAGGGCACTTGAATTCAGTGTCCTTTGTAGCATACTGATCTGCATCTGTTTAAGAGGTGTTCCATGTGCTTTTGGCAGATGATATTTCCAGCCATTCTTAATGTTTAGAAAGGCCAATTTTCTGAACTGCCTGCTGCTGTGTAAGCTGTAAATCAAATTTGGGCGTTTGACATTATGGATAAATTCCGTATTTTAGATGTTCTTTGTTGTGAAAATAACAATGAAAATAAAATACCCCTCTAAAACATAAATAGTGGAGGAACCAATATAAAAAAAAATATAGGTTTGATGCTTTTATAATCTATCTTTTAAAATCTGTATTTTTTCTTTGTTTATTTGTTGTTTTTTTTTTTTTCACACTGGTGGAAGTCAGAAAAATCAGCTTTTGCCATGGGAATCCTTAGGCCCAGAATGTATCACTGCAAAGGAGCACCATTGTTGATTTTGGGTAAACAAAAACATGGGAAGATTCTCAGAAAGAGACATGGAGTGTTCATGAGCTTACAGATTTCGACTCTCCCCACTGCCACATGGAAGACATGAACTCAAGACAGAGAAGCTGTTTCACCTTGCGGCATTATGCAAAATATATAGCTGAATAAGTAAGATGGGGTGATATACTAGAATTCCCTTTCTTTCCTTTCTGCTTCACTCATTAGAAAATAAAAAAAGAAGCTGTTGCGACAGAGCATGAGATGGAGCTTGAAATTCAGAGGGCCTGGGGCTGCTTATGTTTATGCTAACTTTAAACCACTTGTTTGGCAATTACAGCAGATACACAGCTATTCTAAAAAGGGACAGGTCACAGTCCCATGTGTCTGCCAATCCCATATAAAATTTGTATAATCTCTTATTTCATATCTGTTAGCCTTGTACAAATGTCTCATGAACTATACTGCTTATAGATATCAGGCATGCATGTTTATGAGCCTGAATCACTGCCCAGATGAACTAATTGTGAAGAAGATGTAAGGGAAACTGTTCTTTGCAAATATTTATAAATGATGGCTCACTGGTTATGTCTGGTGCTGCTTTCATGAATAAACAAGTACCCTGTGTGTAATGTAGCTATAGTAGATGTAGATAGTTCAATATTTAAATACTAGCAGAAATATATGTAAATGCTGTGCAACTTTATGTCTCAGTGTTAATAATAAAAGACACACCTCAAAATGTGTGTGTGTGCATATGCACGTGTGCAAATATTCTCCCTAGAAAATATATTCTTGGAAATCCTAATCTAGTATATTTTGACACATATAGAGAAGGAACAATTTCTTCCAGCTTAACTTACTTTATTAATATGCTTTACACATAACCCTTCAATTCATATGCTTATAAAATCCAGTTGGGACCAATAGGTGTTCTTTCTATGTGGGAACTGCTACATTTATTTAGACATCTAAATTTGCATTAAACAAGATAGCTGATGCCTTTTTAGTATAACATAGCATTGCCCTGTAGGACAAAATGGTAATAACACTGAATCTGCTCAGACACTGGAGGTGTTGAGGGACTTACGGACTTGAGGCTTCTAAGTTTCAGCAGCTTTCATATAAAGTTGGCATATAAGACATCAGGGTGTTCACTCAAGCACTACTATTTTGGGTAATCAGACCTGATGACATAATGAAATGCCTTTCTTTCTGCCTTGTACAGCTCCTCATTTTAAAATATTAAGTGTCTTAAGAGTGCTCAGCACCTCACAAAACTGAGTCCTTATGCAGCACAGTTATGCAGTTGCATTTCATTATGCTAACATTAAACATACATACACTTTTCAGGCTTGGTACCAATTTTATACTGTTCACATGTTACGGTGATCTGCTGCTTTCAGGTTTGTCGCTTTTGCCTCACAGTAAGAGGCCAGTTTACAGTCTTGCACAACCAGCTGCACCTTGGTAAAAAGAAATATATTGCAGACATGTGCTAAGCAATCATCCCTGGTATTGCTTTCCCATTGCACTTTGTTTCTGATCTGCCACACCAGGGTTATTGGAGGCCTGAGCCTCTCTGGAGCGAAGCCTGCCAAATGTGCTGAGGTCTGTCAAACTTGTGAGGCAAGTCTCTGAAGTCTCATCCGATCTGAGGGAGGTTTTGTCCATACGGAGGCTTTACTCTAAACAAAATGGATCAGATTGAAAGCAGTTGTAATTTGGAGCATAAATCGTACATCAAATAACAGAACTGCAATTTGCCTGTCATTTTTTTATGATGAAAATATGCATAACTGGTATTTTGCTGAGAAATACATAAATAGAATTTAAGTATAAAATAGAAAGCTTGCTTTAAAGGAAAACTGGTTCTTCTGTTGAGAAAATATACTTTATCATAAAGATTAATATAGGTATCCGGAACAGTATGTGTCTGCGGAATTCCAGAATGATTTAAAACAGATTCCAGTTGGGGAGCAAGGCCCACCTCAGACTGGTTTCCACACTCTTGTGTGTGGACCTGTGGACCAGGGTCTAAAAAGTTTATATCTCAGCAGGAAATGTCTTTTTTTTTCTTTTCACAGCAGGTGAGTCAGTCAAAGATGAAGAATGATACCAAGAAAACTCTTTCTAGCCCACTTTACCTTTCAGTCTTGTTGTGCTTTATTAAATTTTTTAAACAGTTCATCAGGTTAGTCACCAAGTTTTATTCTCTATTATTGTACTAATTTTAAAATGATACTATTTTGTCTGCAGGAATAATGAGAAAAAGTCATTGGGGATCAGCTGGGGATATATGGCCCCTCCTTTATTCATGCTCTCGTGGGGCGGATTAGTCATATGTTGGTTTAACACATCCCTACAGGCAATGTCTTATTGCTTAAGGTTCAGAAATATGAATAATAAAACTAGACCAAAACTATTTAGCTTGCTAGAAATTAAATTTAACAGCTTCAGCTCATGAATCCAGCTGCAAAAGTACATTCAAGGCATTAAATTAACAGGAACAAGTGGAAATCTACAGGATCATATCGCAGAGGAACCAAGTTTTGTGTTTGTCTTACCAGATAAGACTAGACAAAACATTTCTTTTTTTCCCCTAACATTAAACTTCTCATTCCACTAACAAAATTCTTCTTTGAAGAAACTTCACTGCTGCGGAACAATATGCACAACCCTAACTTGTCCTTCTCTCTTAAAAACACCAAACCTCTCAGCTAGTCAACTTCCTTGTCCCTATAGCAAGAAATTGGTTCACTTATGAAGCATTATTAAGGTGCTCAAGGGGTTATCTGTTGGGTTTGCTTTTAGTTTTGTTTTGTTTTGTTGTTTTTTTTTTCCCAAATATATTGCTTAATCCAACTAAAGATATTGCATCTACCTACAAACTTCTTTGCAAATATCCTTAGACCATCACAGTTGCAACAGTGCTTCTAGTGTTAATATTGGAGAATATATCCATATAAACAGAAAATAATGACTAAACTCTTGCATCCTAAGAACAAACTCCAGTACAAAGGGAGTTTATTTTTTTTTACAAAGTAAAGACATTGCTGCTGTTACTTATTCTATGTAGAAAGCATTCAAACGCTGCAGTAATAGGTAGCCATATAAAATCCCAGGGTAGCTACAGGGGGGCTCACTGATATAATTGCAAAATATATTTGAGCCTTTTATGGAAGAAGTTTCATGTAGGAAATGCCTGTGTTAAATGCCATGACTGTGCTTGAAATGGTGATTAGAGAAGAAGTATGGGTGACAGTGCACTGGGCTTCATAGAATGGTGGGGTTTGTATCTATTGTGAATGTATCAGAGAGGACATATTTGGGTAGGCCAGGTTAAGAGCAGAAGTTAACATCTGGCAACTTGTCTTTCTCCAGACCCAACACCTGCACAAAGGCCAAATACTTTGTTATTACATGGGATTTTAGGATTTCTTATTGTATGAGGAAAATAAAGTGCTTTTTCTCCCTTGGGGCAAATCCTAATTCTACTTCTGAGGCCAAGATGACTCCTTCTGCATTGCAATTGTGTTTTGGCAGCACAAGTCAGGGCAACAGACTTTGATGGTACATCTCTGCACAGACCAGTGCTCCAGTAATGGCCAAGATTGGGAGCCAGGCCAATGACCAGCTGCTAGCCAGCTCCCTTCTTTCTGCAGAGTATTGAGTGACACCATGAACCGGATGTTCTGCTTACTTATCCCCACAAAAAAAGATGAACTGCAATCAAAGTCTTGGGTCATATTTTGTATGATGTCAGTTGTCCCCTGCTGCCCAGATATTCTTTATATAATTACTTCTAGACTTTTTTTTTAAGAGAAAGTTGATTTCATCACAACCACATATCCATCAACTTTATTATCTCCTGACATCATCCGTCCTGCCCCCTATATTGCTGTTGCTAGGTGACATGCTTCCTATTGTGAAATCGCAGCTGAATAAGAGTTCAAGTGATCATGGTTATTGTCTTTTCAGCTACTGTATATGGCCTTTTGTAGTGTCAGAGATAGAAGGGCTTAGTTGTGGCATTTATAAGGAAGCAATTAATTTTTCCTTTAAAATGACCTGATTAGTATTCCTACTAGAAACATAACATCACATATTGGTGCACACAAGGTGTTTTGCTTACATCAGAGGTATGTATTAAGATACATCTTTATGTACATATTAAGATATAGCTCCACCAGGTGTAAGGTCTATTTACTTAGTAACCTGTCTCAGAATCTAAGTAAAACTCTCTAATTCCACCTATTGTCAAATGGATAAATGCTTGCTATATTTTTTAACCTTTCTTTTATACCTATATTTTCACGCATATGGATACAAGTCCTTCTTAGAATCCTGCTAAGCTCTTTAGCTTCCATGATATCTTATGCGAAGATAATAACTACTAGTTAAGAATTACCAAAATATATACTGGAATAATATTACTTTTATCACTTTGAAATGTTCTGCCTGCCATGAGGTTCATCCTTATTTTTATGTTACAAGGAAAAAATGTGACATCCTCAATTTAACCTTGGTTAAAATGTCATACTTTTCTGATTTGTCATGATGACATGTGTTAAGAATCAAAGGAATCATTTGCTTTCTTAATGGTATGGGAATATAATTTGCAGTTTGTTTTTAAAAGCTGAATCACTCTTTTCAGATATCATTCCTCAGGAAATATGTTTTTAATTATACCCTCCTCCCCTTCTTCTCTCAAACTATCTACAGAAACTTATTTAAGCACGATAGATATATATATTTTTTTCTCACAAAAATATACCTCAAACACCTTCTAAGTCTCAATTTTTGTTAGAATTGCTTATGTAATATGTAGAATATCAGGCCATTTATTTTAATAATGCCCAGCTAATCCTGAATGTGCATCACATTGCTTGTTGACTTCATTCACTCTCACTTTGATATGGGCTTTGAAAAGCCTGAATCATTGGTGTTATTCATAAAGCCTATTAAGACTCATTGGCAGTAAAAATTTCTTATTACTTTAATACTTTAATTAATTTTTGCATTCCATGTCTGTATATAGTACCAGCTGCACAGTAACTCGTGACCGTACATTCCAGATAAACCACATTTGGAACAGAATACAATAATTACCACCTTTAACAGACCATTTCTGCTTCTGCATAATGATCCCAAATCTGCCTGGGCAGACTAAAGGATTAACAGGAATAAGGGTGGTGAATTATTCTTTATGCAGTGAATCTGCTCCTTGATTTAGCTAATTGCTTCATATTTTCCAGCAGAAGACCCACTTCATCAGTTTTTGCTTTTTCCATACAACTCTCTTCTGGGTGAAACCTTCATCAGTGTTAAAATTTTGTTCCTTCTGGTTAGGCTTGTACCTCCAGCTTTGGAGAGACCACTCTTTCCTCTGCGCCTAGAGGCTAACTTTTATGTCTCTTCCATTGAAGAAGGGATCATTTTATTTCCTTTGTGTCGTACCCTGGAGAAGAGAAGGCTGTGTGGAGACTTCATAGCAGCCTTCCAGTATCTAAGGGGGCCTATAAGGATGCTGGGGAGGGACTATTCTTTAGGGACTGTAGTGGTAAGACAAGGGATAACGGGTTCAAACTGAAACAGGGGAAGTTTAGATTGGATATAAGGAAGAAGTTCTTTACTGTGAGGGTGGTGAGGCACTGGAATGGTTTGCCCAAGGAAGCTGTGAATGCTCCATCCCTGGTGGCGTTCAAGGCCAGGCTGGACAGAGCCTTGACTGACATGGTTTAGTGTGAGGTGACCCTGCCTATGGCAGGGGGGTCGGAACTTGATGATCTTAAGGTCCTTTCCAACCCTAACTATTCTATGATTCTATGTCAGTGTTCAAATGCCATACCAACGATTAGCTCAAATACCTAACCATGACAAACAAAGACTATTTCTTGGTTTTCAGCAATGCATCTGCTTCTTCATAGTTAAGATGCTAACTTATAAAATCTAGTCACAACACAGATAAATAGAGAACAGCAAGAGATTCTGTATTCTACCTGCTGTGTTCTCCTAGCTGTTTCTGTCTAAAAGAGACAGGGCTGACTATTTTGCATAATTTTTGTCAATAAAAGGCTTAAAAAGCTGATTATTTTCTGATTAACTTTTCCTTCCCATATTTTTCTGTTCTTTTTTGTCATTTCGATAAATTGAGATTAGGAACCATGTTTCATTTTACATCTGGATACAGTCAAGCTCAAGGCAAACATGCAAGTATCGTTATATTTTCTTATGTTCATAATTAGCATCTTACTAGCTGAATGATCTCTTGCTGGGAATCATTGTTTTAGTAGAAACAAAATAGTCCACAGGTACAACTGAATTCCTTTACAACAAGCATTCTGTGAATTAGCATTCTGTGAACTTTCTATCCATACTATAAAAAAACATATGAATCAGATGTGTAATCTTTAAAGAACAGCATCCTGTCTGTGATGGCAGCCAGCACCAGATGTTTTACACAAAGGTGTAAAAAACCCTTACAGTAGGCAGATGTTGGATTATTTTTCTATTAAAGACGCCTCATCCTAAACCCGAATATTTGGAGATTGTCTGAAGCCTTAAGGGATGAAGTTTTATTTTCATTCCAGAACTTTTTAGTGTCCTACTAAGTTTTGCTCTTTGAGAGTACTGATATTCACCGGGACAACAGAGCATATGTTCCTGACTCCAGGCTATCCTGCTGCTAAACTCCAAATTCTTGCTACAAGACATGGAGACGTTTGTTCTTTTAGAAACAGTTGGACATACTTTTGCAATGGAAAAGCTTTGGCAACTTAAATATAGTGGTCACTACTTCAGGCACAGATGTACTGTGGATAAACATCACTGTGTTTACAATAAGAACACAAGTTCATTGTCTCACGAACATGTGTGGTGACAACACTACAGCAAGGAGCAGGAAATGGATGTTAATGAGGCTGAAGAGCCAAAGTCTCTCTGGGACTGATTGCGAAATAAAGTTCCCTTCCTGGCTGTCATGGACTGCAGCAGTGGTACTGCCTCTGTGGCTTCAGTGCTGCCTCTCCCCATCTGCCCTGGGTCTTCTGGTGCCCCATGGTGACATGCTCTCCTTCCTCAAAAGGCCCACTAAAAAGGGAGTATCAGAACTCAAACTATTTCCGTTAACACTACGCTACCCCATATCTTTGTTAGCTTTATCATTGAGCTTCGAATTACAAATCTGATCTTTAATAATTGAAGTATTTTGTCAAATTATGTTCCTTAACATGGTATGAAACACCTCAAAATTTTAATGGAAATTCTGTGTGTTTGGAAAAGGAAAAGAATATTTTACAAATATAATGAAGAATAGTTTTAAGTCCAAAAGTCTATTTACATGTTGTCCTCAAGGGAAACTACAGATCTCTAAGCATCTCTCTGTACTACGAACAGCAATACTTAAAGGACAAAGAAAAGTCAGAACTGTAACACTAATGATTACTATAGAACTTAATGAAACATTTTATGCATTGTTTTCAATTCCTTATTACTCGAATTCCTGCCTGTACAGTGATCCAGTGTCAACATTTGGTTTGGCATTTAGGATTCTCTTCTAGGAAATGGGAAGTGTGGGTTCAGTACTCTAAAGGCTTCTCAAACTCTGAGCCAGGAATTTCATGGCTATTCCTTTCTGCTTGATGCTTGATATGCTGCTGGCTAAACTCCAGTGGCTACCACTTCAATACAGCACTGCCTAGAAGAGCTACCTTAGCTTGTTCATCAAAGCAGAGAAGCAAGTCTGTGGCTAACATGCTCCAAATAACAACCCGAGGGTGATGAGGACACCTAGCTCTCTCCACTGACTCCAGAAAAATGCAGCTTAGGCAGCCTAAAATCTCTCTGACTGCTCACAAATGCTGCAGTACTAATTTAAATGCCTATTGTAGGAGGCTTGACTAATGCTGTCCATGATGACTATTTTGCAATCTCATGCAGATCACAGAATCTTAGAATCAGAATAGTTAGGGCTGGAAAGGACCTTAAGATCATCTAGGTCCAACCCCCTGCCATGGGCAGGGGCACCTCATGCTAGACCGTGCTGCCCAATGCTCTGTCCAACCCGGCTTTGAACACTGCCAGGGATGGAGCATTTACCACTTCTTTGGGCAACCTGTTCCAGTGCCTCACCACCCTCACAGTAAAGAACTTCCTTGTATCTAACCTGAATTTCCTGAGGGACACCACTCATTATTGGTCTCAAATTGGACATTGAGCCATTGACCACAACTCTTTGCAGGTGGCCATCCAGCCAATTCTTTATCCACCAGGTGGTCCACCTATCAAATTGATGTCTCTCCAGTTTAGAGACAAGGATGTCATGTGGGACAGTGTCAAATGCTTTGCACAAGTCCAGGCAGATGATGTCAGCTGCTTTTCCCCTATCCATTAGTTCTGTAGCCCCATCATAGCAGGCCACCAAATTGGTCAGGCAGGATTTACCCTGAATAAAGCCATGCTGGCTGTCACCAAGCACCTTGTTGTTTTTCATGTGCTCCATGATCATGCCAGGCACAGGCACAGACAGACTGGGTATCTGCTGTGGGTTAAACCCAGTAGGTAGCTCAGCCCCTCATAGCCACTCACTCACCTGTCCCCAGTGGAATGTGACAGAGAATCAGAAGGGTAAAAGTGAGAAAACTCATGGGTTGAGATAAAGACAGTTTCATAGGTAAAGCAAAGCTGTGTGCATAAACAAAGCAAAATAAGGAATTCACTTGCTACTCCCCACTGTCAGACAGGTGTTCAGCCATCTCCAGGAAAGCAGTGCTCCATCACATGCAACTTAGGAAGATGAGCACCGTAACCCTGAATGTCACCCTCTTCCTCCTTCTTTTCCCCAGCTTTAAATGCTGAGTACAACATCATATGGTATGAGATAGATATCCTTTCGGTCAGCTGAGGTCAGCTGTCCTGGTGCATCCCCTCCCATCTGCATGTGCACCCCTAGCCTCCTCACTGTGAGGACACAGTGAGAAACAGAGAAGGCTTTGATGCTGCTCAGCAATAGCTAAAACCTGGGTATGTTATCAACACAGTTTTCATCACAAATCCAAAACACAGCACCATACGAACCGCTATGAAAAACCCCAGTGCGCTGCTAAATAGGACCACATATATTAATACATTAGATCCTAGGGTTTGTAATAAAATCAACAACAAGCAAGTCAGCAACTTATCGATCTCTATTTTACTTGCAATTTCATTGCATAAAAACACAGTTCCTTAGACTATCTTGGCTTCTCAGAAACACTCCAGTTCCACTCCATCTTCTTCCCTTCCCCTTAATGCTGAAACTGCATCCTCCTCTGCCGGAGGGACACACTTGCTAGTTATCTCTTCATCTACCTGCCTCAAAGCTATTACCGCATAAGCTTTAACAGATAAAAATTTTCTGCAGTATACAGTGAGATTATACATTCATATTTGTACATTGCACTTCATTTGTATCCTCCTTTCAGTCCACTTTTAGCTTCCTTTGTGACTTTTTCTGAAACCAGCAATAAGTTTGCTAAGTATGCTGGCATGAGACTTTCCTTGTCTGCACAGGTAGAAATCAGGTATAGAGTTGAATGCGCTGACAATGTAATGGACTTAATAATATTAGCTATTGTGGAACTCATTTGAGTAAATGTAGCTTATGTAACAATCTACACCTGAGTAGTTACCCTAGGCTCTCTGTAGTCATCAGGGGGACAAATATATGCATTAGAATATGGTTCCTTTGATAGCAAATTACATGTTTAAAATAAATTAGAAGAATGCTCCATAAGAGAACGCAGAAAAGGTGCAGGTTTTCTTTAACTCTTTTTTCCTGTTTGGAAAGCACTATCCCCAGAATGCAGTGCAGGTACACGTCAGGTGGCTATTTTGTGGTGCTTTGGCTAATGTTTGATAAATGTTCTTTACTTGAAAAGAAACAGATACAGCACAAAATTTGTCCCAGAATCTCCTTATTCAGAAAATATTTCCTAAGGATGATTTATAGTTTTTTGTACTACATGATGTAAAGGGGTCACCTGTTTGCAAGAGCAGGAAAACTGGCCCCACTGACAATCAATACTATTTTGTTGGCTCTTAATAACGTAAGAAAGAGGAAGGAAATCAGAGGTTACTGCATACTGCACCTTATAACCCATGTAAGAAATCACATCAGTATGTATTGGCAGAAAAGACTGGGTGGAGAGAAGAGGGAGATACTAACTGCGTTTATGTGGAAAACAGAGATGGAAACATCTCTGACTAAAAACAGAGAAAGTCTGTGTAACAGTAGGCAAAACACTTCCTCTGAAAAGGAAATATTTTCTTAAATATTATAATAGCACCTTGAAAAATTATTCAGGAATTGGCTCATAGTTTCTCCTTTACCACTGATAATGCTGAGTGCTAGGTCAGGTCACTGAGATGAAGAAATTACAGTCTAAACAATAGAGTCAGACAAGGGACATTATTTGGCTCATCAGCATTTCTGTCAGTTATTTCTGCTACAATTCTCTGCTGGTTTTGATATGCTTCACAACAAGTATGAGTAGCTATGTAGTGCTGGGACTTTGGAGATCACCCAAAGGGCTACAAAGTACAGTTCTTACCAGTGCAAAAGGCAGTACCCTTTGTAAATATAAAACAGCTTATGATACACCCCTTCTTTTTATGACTCTGTGTATAGGTGTATAACTGTTGCGATTATGAAACTAGTTCTAAGCTCACAGTTTCCTTCTTTTCATATTTGATGTTGCCTAGCAGTATGAAAATAAAATTAAAAGGTGTTGATTTTTTTGTTTTACTTCGTGATCTAGTTGGCAAAAAACCTGCCATCTCACTGAATTAGTGAAAGAATAGAAAAGAACAGGATCTAACATCTGGTAAGACATAACTTGGACTTTACTCTTGATTGTGTCTGTTTCAAATGCCAGGTGTCTATCACCTGGGGTATAGTCTTACTTTGGCAAAGTAAATCTATTACTAACTCTCTAAAGAATGCTGTCTCTGAATGATGCCACTGCTAATGGAACACTGATTTACTGCCACAACTGTAAAGAATCTTTTCTAACATTGTGTTACACTTCCCATCAATTTAGATCAATCAGACCTAACATATGTGAGAAGTTATCTGCATTTTTCTCCAGTAAAACCAAAATGATGAAAGCTTTGCTTTCCCAGAGGTATGATTCACTATTGGTAGCCCCACTGTTTTTTCTTTAGCCCTCATCTTCTTTGTCAGGGCTGGAGCATATTATTCCCGTAATGCTTGCCAGAATTCTATGGCTTATTTGTTGTTTGAGACTTACCATATGTGTCTTTGATCCCTGCCCAGTAGGCACCCTGGCTGCTTGCCAGTTTGGCACATATGATTATCAACAGTATGAATAGCTCCCTTGCTTTTGATTCTGTCCTTCTTGCTGTCATCAAATCACTCTTTAAACAACTTTCTTATTTTCTATTAGATGCTTGTAAATGACCAACCTATTTTTACCATGCCCTTCTTGGCCAAGGTTTTGTGTCACACTGCTGGAAATCCAACAGCTTGTTGTTTCCATTCCTAATGATCTGACTGCCAACTACCTGTGTAATTGCATGGGAACAATAAGGAGTAAAGAAACATCGCTCATGGTAATATTTGAAGTTTCTCTGTGTGTTAAACAAATTTGCCTGTTCTCTCCATCTGGTTGGCTTGGTGGCATAAATTCTGTAAGAGATTATTTAATTTAGTGAAAAGCATTCCTTTAAATAGATATTTTAAAACCCTTGACCAGAATACAGTGTAAGCCAATAACAACGATAAATCCATATGAGTATCAGAATAAGAAATACTTTTAAAAGACAGATGGAAAGCCAAAAGCCAGTCATGCAATTTCTATTCACTATCCTGATGTAGCACTGAGTCCGTCCATGTGTTCTGGTAAACTGAAGTTCCAAAATGCCATTATTGAACAAAAAATATGAAGAATCAAAATAAGGAACAGCACAGGACATATAAAGATCCAGACCACAAGAGGCCCATGTGCTGTTACAAAAGGTCTGTCAGAAGTCTCGTTATTCTTCACATGATTTTGCAAATGCTTCTGCCAGTATATATATCGGTACTACCACTGAAAGCAGACAAGGTTAAAAAGCCTGTTGTACCATATCATGTTAACTCCACAGGGGGGTGGAGTAAGCTTTGTAGCCCCTGTGAGCAAAAACAGCATTGGCATGATTATGCCTGCCTAAGACACATTGAAGTCTTGTTGGAGCTACTTCCACACTGTGCTATCCTACGTGACTCTTGTTTAGGAATAACAATTTGGCTTAGCTCTGAAGCTTTTAACACACAGTGCTTTTTTCAATAGATAAATTACCATGTACTTCTCCCAAGAAACATCTTCACCCAAGATGAATGTGTTTTGTTTTTACATCTCTTGAAACAACTGCTTACATGGAACTAGAAACACTGGTTGAAACATTCAGTGCTGAATTGGAAAGGGTGAGAAACAAATTCTGATTTCAGGAAGAATGAGAGGTACAACAGGAAAAAAAAAAAAAAGACAGAAACTGTTGCATAAGAACCCAGTTTATTTGGGATTGCTTTATAATGTATCATTATGTGTTCCTTCTCTGCCCAACAACACTGCGTTTTCAGAAAAAGATGCTCCTTTTCAGCATATGCGATGTCACTCTGAGTCTTAAAGCAGGTTTGTGCCCAAAAAATGCTCACAGTAGACTTAGGCTGGAAGAACACACTGAAGCTTTAAGCCCCGCAAAAATGTCACTCAATTCTGGCAGTGTGTTTCATAGTTATGTTTGCAACAACAATGACTAAGAAGCAACACTGTTAGAAGGGATTTAATGTGGAGAAGATAGCATTTTGACAGCTAAACTAGTTGTACAGGTTTATAATGAAGCTAACTTCAGAGGCATTTGTAAGAAAGATGATTAAAGGCACTATAAAGTTTGACTTCAGTACTGGAGTAACTTGAGAACAGGTTGGGTACGTAGGAGAGGTATACTTTAGACGCAGACATACTCAGCTTCCTTGTGACTGCATTTTTCACCCTATTTTCAGCTTGCTATGAAATGTACAGAAAAGTGCAAAATTAAATTATTTACCTCAATAAAGTGCTTTTCTCTTCACATGTATTGCAACACAAATAAACTTTCACCGGGAGACAAAAAGGGTAAGGTTTGAATTTTTAGGCAGGCTTTGTGCATTTTATCCCTAGCTCTACAGGTAACAAGACCAAAGTAAGTACAGTGGGATTTTGAACTGTGAAAATATAAGAAATCTGTATCCAAAAATATTTTACTGGAAGTAGACAGAAAAGATACTAACTGCCTCAGATTGCAGTCAATACAGAAACCTCCTGGCACTTTTCTGTGGCCAGGTTTGAAATTGCAGAGATGCCCACCAGTGTTATTTCAAAAGTAATTCTAAAGTTGTATTTTAAATATTTTATTTCAGAAGAGTTGTAATTATCCCTCAAAAAAAAAACCAACCCAAATTTCCCAGCCAATCCATCAGCAGTTTTGCTTTACAATGACACTCAAAAACAGGGAGGGGTTTGGATGCACAGAACACTGAGCTTGAAATGCAGAACAGCAGCAGAAAAAGGTGCTTTGAGAGCATCATGTCTACCTGAGAACAACTGAAACGAGATTCGGCTGTAAACCTGATAATCTTTTCCAGCAAATGACAGAGGGAAAGTTTAGTGAATTCAACAAACACTCCCTGATACCCCAGAAAAGGAATGATCTGTAAACTATTTCCAGTGCATACGGTATTTCACTTGAGACTGGTCTGGAAAGTTGGCTGACACACTGAATGCTGAAGGAGATGACAAAATACAATCTGCTGCTTCTGAGAGAGCTGTCAAAAACCTGAAAAGTACTCTGTTTGCTACGTTCTAAGTTTCTGCTACCCAAATGAAAGACATAAATGCAAACATGTGCATAAAGCCTCTTAACAAAGACCTGCTGCCGCTTGAAAGGCCGAGTGAGCAGGGCAGGCTTTATTCCCCATTATTCTCAGTCCCAGGATCCCAAACAGGGCAAGCGCGTTTGGCCTCGAAGCAGCCCTGTCCCTTCTCCTTGCTCCTCTCCTCCCACTCAAGCCTTCTGCCAGAAGCATTGAAAGCCCAGACCGGACTCCCTTTCCCCCGGGCCCACCGGGCCTCCTCGGAGGTTTCTCCTCCACCCCTCCCCGCAATGGCAGGCTGCTGTGACGCTGCCCAAACCCGCACTACCGGCGGTCAGTCACTGCCGGGCTTCTCTGCCGGGCCGTGAGGAGGCGGAGGTGAGGTGAGGCTACAGGCCCGCCGTCGCCTCCGGGGAGGCTGACCCTCACCGCTGGGGTCCACCGCAGCCGCCCGTTCGTAGGGCTGAGGCGGCGGCTGTCGCAGCGCCCGTGCTGGGGAGGCGCGGCGGCGATACCGGCGCGGAGGGCTCCCGCGCTCCGCCAATCACAGGCGCTGCTCGGAGCCAGGCTGCTGCCAGTGGCGGCGGCGGGGGCCGCGGCGGGCCGGAGAGAGACCTTGCGGCTGGGTTTTCGGGCGCCCGGCGAGGGCCCGGTGCCGGGCAATGGGCACCGTGCCGTCAGCGCTGAAGCACTGCCTCAGCTACCAGCACCTCCTCAAGGAGCAGCTGTGGATCGGAGAGCAAGCCCCGCCGCCGCCTGCGGCTCCGCACCCCGGGCAGGTATCGCCGGGCGGGGTGAAGGGATGCGATGGTGTCGGCCCTGCGAGGCGCGGCCGCCGCCAGGGGGAGGCCGGGGCCGCAGGGCGCGCAGGGCTGCTGCCACCCCGTTCACGCACGTACACTCGTCCCTACTGCTCCCTGCCCGAGCCGGCCCTCAGCCTCCTCTCGGCCCTCACCGCAGGGTGTAAGGGCGTCACGGAGCAGTGGGGCTTCAGATCCTCACACGCCAATTTTTGGGCCTTTCCTGATCAGTTTCAGAATATACGGCTGATTTAAAACCATCTGAACTGGTAGTGCAGACACAGGTGGGCATCTCTGGTGCCGCTGTGGTCCCCTCCACCTGTTGGAATCTACTGTGTTCAAAGTCAGAAATCTGTGGGGTGACACATGTTTTGGTGAGGCCACAGTATGGCCCAGGCTATTCTGTGTTTGTACTTCCCTAACAAGTGTGATGGGCCCATTTGCTGTCCGGTGGAGAGTTGCTACAGCTCTAAAAGCGTGGAGGCAGAGCCTTTGGCTCCTCTGGAGCACCCGCACCCTCCTTTTGGCCAGGGATTGTCATGAATGAGTGAAGGTGATTGCACAGCCTCCTGTCTGTCAGCTATGAACAGGTGTGAAGAGTGACTGGAGATAGTGGAGAGTGGGAGAGGAAGTTTGATGAGGAGGCATGTGGGCAGGCCTCCAAATGAAGACCATAGACTATGACTGTCCTAATCATGGCTTTGGAAGAAAAGAAATGAAGGAAAGGGAAAGCTACCAGTGGCTTTTAGGGAGAGGCTGCATAAATCTGGAGGAGGAGATCAATATGATTAGCTCAAACAAGGAGATAATTCTACAAGGAAATAATTCTGAGCATGACATTACTTTTGCTATAAAAACACACTTATTGTTCGGGCATATTGTGTCTGAACTGTCATTTATTCTGAGTCTAATTCCACTAATCAGTAGGTGCGTCAAACATTAAAAAACATGAGCCAAGCCTACAACAAAATTGGTTTAAAATTCACATCTTCAGAAATGCACTCCTTGTTCTCTTTTGTTTTTTTTCCACCTTTCAGATATACCAGAAGTACATCTTCCATTTTTCTGCACCATCTGGAGATGAAATTTAATTACTTGAGAGCAGTGTAACTTCAGAGGTAGGGAAATAATGAAACCTGTAATGTTCTGAGTGCCACGAAAGCTCACAGCATTGTAATTTTGCTTTAGATGATCTGAGCTTAATATTTTAAAAGCTACATATATGTAATACCCAAAGCAATACTATTGTAAGCACAGAGCTTTGTACAGGTAAGCACCATACAACTTCCAGCTGTCACAGTTCCCTGAGAATAGTGCCTATCCAGCACTGAATTTTGGGGAAAGAAAACCAAGCATAATTCATTCAGTTAGTTCTGTAAAAGTGGAAGAATATTTTCTTACTTTAAAGAGAATCAAAATAGAATGAAAAGACTTTTGTGTACTGGCATGAAGCAAAGCATTAGAACCTCTTCATTTGCCCTTGCTACATTTTGGTGCATCATTTGCTGTAAGTTTCAAGGGCTTTTTGCAACAGAGAGGGTTTGAAGTCAAAGACAAGCAATAATATCTTCTCAAAAAATAAAAAAAGTTTTTTTATTGTAATGGACGTCTATAACTTTTGCTTCATTTCTGCAGTGCTCTTTCGTTTTCACAACCTTTTTTCTTCTTCCAAGCATACAGAAAGAGGTCTTCCTTAGTAAATGGCAAACAGGAGAATTTGCTGCTTATCTTCCCCATGCGCATTGGTGTGATTGCAGAGTCTGTTGAGCTCATAGACACTAATCAAGTCCAGAGCTGGACACTGTTAATGTTTTAACATTTGCTTCTGCATTACCTTACTGTGATTTTTATTGGAGGGTTTTAATAATTTTCTTTATTTTACATGAATATGTTCAAATTTCCATTTTTCTCACATGGATGCTTAAACAACCCGTAAAGGTTTTCCTTATGGTTGAGTGCATTCTGTGCCAATCCTGTTCAAGAAAATACTTGTTCTTTATGTGATCTACAAACCATATTAGCTCAAGTGGTGGTTGTAAAAAGTGGGGTTTTTTTTGTTTATTTTGACCAGTGTATTTTATCAATTATGGGGACACCACTGTAATCACATTTATGTGGGTATACTAACAAATAAAATAGGGGAAGTGACTTAAGGTGCAAGAAAGGTTTCCCAGAAATGTTTCCAACTTTTCCTAATTTTCCAAGAAGAGTTCCCAGCTTTCATGGCTGATGAAAATAAGGTGTTGATTTTCTTGCTGAAATCTTTTCAGGAGTTTTTCAATTTTATTTTTTTTTTTTTTTTTTGTTAACACAGACTAAAATGTTATTAGAATGTTGGTACCAGGATGCTTATAAAACTAAAATAGTTCAATTTGGTTTTCAAAATCCAAAATATATAAAAATTCAATTATATGCTGTGCTGACTAATTTGTAAAGGTCCCAGGATTAACCACTTGGAGCTGTATTGGAGGCAAAATAATAGGTCCTAGAGTGAATAGTGAGATATCTTTGCTTTCCCTTAATTTCCCTGTTTAATTTAGCCAACAATTCTGTAGTGTTTTTACAGCTTTATTTGATTTTAAAACATAGGGTTGCTTGAGGAGCGAAGTATGGAAAAGGAGAGGTGAAAAGCAATGGCTAGATAGGAAGTAAGAAGAATTTTCTTGTATCTATTAGTAGAATTTGCTATGTATATTTCACTCTTATTTGGACTAGTCTATAATACAAAAAAATTATTGAATACGTTAATAGTTAATGGGACACCACATGCCTCTTGCAATATCTTCATTTTATTAATTTTATTAATTTCTTAATTTTGTTTGCTTCAGAAATACCATCTTTTGTTTCATATGAAAGTTCTGCTTCATTCTCTTAACATTAACACAGCATATACTGTTTTTATAAATACATCTGATTAAAATTAAAGGTCTGCTTAATTTTACTAAATAGGAGCTATAGCTACGTGAGAATTTCTTAAAGACATGGATTTATATCAGAACTGTAAAATGTGCTAGTATCTACCTAAGAAAGTGGTGGCAGTAGATGTTGCAGTTCTAGGAAGATATCCGCAGTAACCAAGATTGCTACTAATGGTGACTCATAGCACTTGACTGGAATTTGCAATGTACTTTGTGTTCTGTTTTATGAAATCCTCAGGCTGAACAACAGGGAGGAAGGCTGGCTGTTGATTGCTGCTGCTGGTTGTCCTCTGGCTTTGCAGGCACCTCCTGGCTGGAAGGAGGAATGGCCTGAGAGAAATTGACATTGTTCTCATCCTACAGACTTAATGTTATGTTTTCATGTAAGGTAAAATGCAATTTTAATGTATTAGGAATAGGCTAAGGACACAGCAGGGAAGAGCTGGATGGCTGAAGAAGTGGTGTAAAAGACTGGGATGAAATTCAAAGGTACTTTGAGACTAATAACCCAAACTCGAAACTGTGATATTATCAGAAATGACTGAAGAAGGGAATAACCTTGGAATACTCACAAATCATGGGAGGACTACAAGCTGCCAATACAGTATAGCTGTTAAAAAGAATCAAATCAAGTCCTTGGATATGTCAGATCAAGTATTTCCAGTCAAACAGGAAAATGTTGCCATTGCAAAACTCTGTATCTGAGGCTTGTTCAGTTTTGGTTAGCCATATTCAAGATTGAATTGCAGCTGGGACAAGTTAGGTCTTGCACCACTGGAATGGTCAGGAAAATGGAGATGAAATGTAAAATAACATTGTTGTGTTTGATATCTAGTGTTAAGACCTGGGCAGGAAGGGAGGGAAGAAGAGGAAAGAGCTGCTTAAAATAAAGGAATATGTTGCCCCACACAAACAAATGCTTATAATTTGTCTATTAAATACAGAGTAGAAATCTAAAAGCTAAGTATCAAGGGGTGACATTCTTTAATAAAGATAAAATAAGCAGAATTATGAAAGTGAGTAACCTGTATGATTTATGTTGAGAAAAAGGACTATATGATGTGGTTTCCATAGTAGTGAAAATGATTGGATTTTTAAATTTTATGTAATAAGGAGTAGGGACTAGTTATTTAGTTGTTGGAAAACAGAAGACAATTCCAGTTTTTAATTACATTGCATGGCTTACAATGCTTTGGAAAAAATATAATTAGTTAAGATCATTGTGCCAACTTCAGTGTGGATATTCATCTTCTGCCACTTTAAATCAGTGCATCCTGCTCTACTCTATAAGAGTTGCAATGGCTAAACATAGATAAGTAATAGGCAACTTTCTCTTAGACCCTGGGTTTTAATGTACCACTAGTTAGGTGTGCTAAGATGTATGGCATATTAGGAGTTACATGGTTTGGTGAGGGCTGCCTACATCTACTACAGGGAAAGCAAAATTAAGTAAAAAAATAAAACTCTAGTCTCTTGCTTTCCCAGATGTGGCTGTGACTCTAGGAGGCATAAATCTGTCTAAATAATGCTAATGTGTGCTCTGTTATCCTGTAGGATTTCTGTCACAGATTGAGACTCTCATATGGATGCAATACCCAGAATTATTAACACTTGTTTGGTATATTATCATTGGAAATCAGAGTGTACATAATTGTCAAGTTTGTAACTGGAGAGGAGCACAAATTTTACATGCTAAATATATATAATAATGAACAAAAGCTTGGGTCATCTGATTTACACAGATAGCTTTTGTTTCAATGCCTAAGTTGCAATGATTTATATGCTACATGCCTAAATATCCAGACCTAAAACACACAGCCTAAGATTCCCACATCTCCTCGCTGCATGACACTCGTGGATCAAGAGATGCACACAAGTGTCTTGCTTTTGCAGTTTTAATATAATTATTTAGATTTTGCAATATACTGTCATGTTTTAAACATATGCCTGAAGCCTCTCAAATGTATTTTTAAAGTAACTAAAGAATAACAGTGAAAGCCACAGTCTTCTCGTCTTAACTACTTTTGTATTTGATGGTTGTTTCTTGATTCAAATTACAGCATAAAAAATGAAGCATATAGTATTGTGCTAACTGGGAGAAGTCATGTATGTTTTATTTGAGTATTTAGCTACACCTCAGGGTTATAGCTAACGGATTTGAGGCATACTATATTTTCACCTTCTTTTTATATCCATGTAATTATACATTTGTCAGTGCAAAGCTGAATTGATGGATCTTTTTCTCAACAAATGCGTCACAAGAATGGGGCTTTTTTTGTTTTGTTGCAGATTCTCAAGCGATATTTCTTTTCTTGATGTAAAACTTACAAAGTTACAAAAAAAAATAAAATAAAGTATTACTATAACTGTAACTGAGAACTAAGTTATAAACTAAGTTTGTATCAGCATGCTGTATCTTTATGACTTTGGAGATGATAAATGACATTTGATATGTGCTGACACTGAAGGTCATAAATAAAATACAAAAACACACTCCCACTAAATTTAATCAGAGTAGAGATAGTTCAGTGCTGAGATCCTTCCAAAATTTTCTTTGAAGTCAAGAGGAGTTTCTCCTTTGGAAGATCCATTCACTAGACTCATGCCAGTTTATTCAGCCAGGTATCCTTTATGCTGCAAAATAAGAGCTCAAGAGCGTTGGTGGATAAAGTGTTGAAGAGAGAAAGTCCAAAAAGGCTAAGTATTTGGTTTGCTAAGGGTGCCAAACAGGATGTTAGAAGTTAAGAGGCTGATAATAAAGTGTAAGTTAGACCTAAATGGAGTCACTGGTTTTTAGTTCTTTTGTGTCACTGGATCATAAATAGTGGAAAGATAACAGGAGCTTTTTAGTTGATACAGATTTATGCTATACAGGGATTATAATGTGGGTTTAGAAGTTTATAATACAGCTGGAAATGTTGTAAAGGATTTTACAGATCTTGCTCTGCAAATTTGGGAATTAAAAAAATGCACAGGAAATTTCTACTCAGACCCAACATCTGTTTTTTGGTGAGATCCCATTTTGACTTGTCCCACCTCCACCTCCTTCAAAGCCTACATATGGGCGCAGTGATGTTCATTTCCTCTCTTGCCAGTTCAAGGAAAGAGATTTAATTTCAGACACCCCATGTGTCAAATCATCATTTTAAAATACATACATCTGAGATCATTCTTGGTAATTCGTTTTCTCATTGCCTTGGCTGAGAGTGAAGATAAGTGAACTGCCCAAGATCAACTAGATCCAAATTTAATTCCTACTGAAATAAATGGGTTTGTCTCAGGTTTTAATAAGGATTTCATTTACAATTTGTGGATCTTCTAGCTCTAGTTTGCGTAAGGAAATCTTACAGTGCCTTATTAAGGTTACTGTAAGACTTACCAGTTGGTCAAACATAGAAGTTTTCATAAAGCAAAATACATACTGCTCCTTATTAATCAAATTTTGTATATTTAAACTGTCTGACAAGGTGGCTAATAGATAGTAGTAACAGTTGTGTCTATAGTGGCTTGAAATACAAGTTTTTCCTTTTTCACTTAGACTTGGCTTGAAGGTGGAATGCTGGGTACCTAGAATGAAGTTGCACTTATTTTCTCTCCATTTTATATGACAGGACCTTTTTTGGTGTTTCAGAGGAAAAAGGTAGCTCCAATTCTTGCAGTATCTGGGTTGGAAGATTTGCTTGTTTATGTGAGTATGTGTTTGAATTTCAGTTTCTGTGTGAATATCACACAGTGAGAAACTGATGCAATGTAGGTACAGTCCAGAGATAAAGCTGAAATGAGTTCTTGCCACCTCTGCTCTTTCACAGCATAAATATTTGAGGTGTTTAACTAAAGTGATAATTCTATGAAATTTTAGGAATTGAAGGTTATTGAGATCCTTTGATGTGTCAAATGTGGAACAAGTTATGTTTAAAGAAACAGTGGGGGACTGCAGAAAAGTAGTTATTTAGTATTTCAGGCTGTGTTGTATTCCGTTGTTTAGCTTCTCATTCATTTAACAAATATTTTCTTTAGCATTCTTCTTTTCCCCAAAATATATATTTTAAAAGATAAATGAAGTGTGAAAGAGAAATGTGTATTAAAGATGGTGTGTGGTATTTTGAACTTGCTGGGGAATGTGTACCACCTTACAGTTTGTGCCAGTGCACATCACAATGCATATGTGGACCCTGACATACAGTGTAATGAAATACTATGCACTCAGTAAGGCTCATCAATTAACCTCAGAAAATACTGGAATGTAAAAATATTCATTTTAAGAATGGGAATAAAAAGCTGTCAGGCACAAATTTATAGGAAAAAGTTCTCTCTGGTTATCCAATCCATCTATCTCCTGTCACTTGAAAAACTCATCAGGATATTGAAAGTCTGAGAAATGTTGCTTCTGTTGGCTGATCTGGAATTTCTGAGATAAGAGCATGTAATATGAGGCCTTTAGCTCCATGATCAAAATCAGGCTTTCATACTGTGCTAAATACCAGCACAGCTAATTCAGCATTTTTCTTTTCAGCAAAAGGGAAATATTTTATTACTGCTGTATTAATGTACAGTTGTATAGCCCTTTTCGGGCAGAAATGTCAAAATTTTGCACACACTTTAAGTAGTGCAGTGGAGATAAAAGTTTCTTCTATTTTGGAATATGTTGATAGTGACATAAGTTTTAATGAATAATAAAGAGCTTATGAAATGTGAGAGTACAAACCAGATACAGATGTTATTCTTCTGACTATCTAGTCTTTTAATCAATCTCTCATTCCAAAGGAATCACAAAACTGATAAATGCATGATTCACATTTCAGGAAAATACTTTTAGAGAAATTTATAAGGGTTGCTTTTCAATCTTTAGGTATTAGAGTTGGAAGTAATCAGCTGATGACTTCACAGAATTTTACTGGGTTAGACATAATAATTGATGGTGAAGATCCGTCGTAGTTTGGTACAAAATTCTAATGTTGCAAAGGATGAAAAAGATGCTGCCAGGTTATAAGAAGGAAATTATAATTACTGCCAGAATGCCAGTTGATACTATTTTTAGATAATTCCCTTGTTAAATGGAGATTTATGGTTTGATGTAAATGAATGAGTTACTCCAAGAGTTATATTACATTTTAATTTTTTTATTTGGATTAAATACATTTGTGGCAGTGATTCTCAACAGCTTTTGCAAAACAAAAGTAAACAAAACAAAAAACAACCCCCCAAAACCAACCCAGATTTACTACATGTAAAAACTGCTAAAAGATACATTGGTAAAATTTTTTTTTTGGTCCGCAGATGTTAGCTGTTTTGTATAGGAATGAAGGTGTTAGTTTATGAGTTTCTTGGAGAAAAAAGTTTAAAGGCTTTGAGTGCATAAGATGTGTGGACTGAAGCGCCAGAGGACATTGGTGGAATGTTAGGTGAAACCCATAGGGAAATAATTCAACAGCAGCATCTGGAAAGGAACTGTATGTGGCTTTAGGGCTTACTTTTAATGCAACTAGTTAAGATGAGATTAAATATAGGTGTTCATATGTGAGAAATGGGGGAGCAAGCTAAGTGATGAAGATACATCATGTGGAATACTGGTATTAGGCAGAAGGTTTAACAGACTCCACAGCTGATCACAGCTGAATTTTTAATAGCCTGGAAACATAATTTGAGTTGAATTATATGTTGGCTTCACATGAACCCAAACAGCTTACATGAAGAAATTACTGGGGAAAGAGAAGGAAGAGGATTGGCAAGTTCCTTTGCCCTGCCGTGTCTTAATGTTGCCTGCATGGTAAGAAGAAGGTGGAAAGTTAAGCTGCTATGCCAGCTGGCTGTTGGCTCTACAGAGGGGAATCAACTGGTGATTAAGAATTTTCTCTTGTCTCCCTGCTGTTTTTTGATATTTAGGACTTAATTCAATTGCCTAAGTATAATTGTCTGGTGCTATAAGAGATGCCGTAAGGTACCTAAGATGGTTTATAGGGCTGGCAGATATCAAACAAGATTCATGGGAGACCTCCACTCCCTGGCACGATAGCTGGAAGTCAAGTAGGATGCATCTCAGATGCACTAGTGCCTGGAATTTGCCACCTGACTTGCACCCTTACAACTTGGCTGAATTGTTTCATCACTGACAGTGATGAGGAGCAGCTTGCTTCAGCCAGCCATGCTTCCTCGCTGATGCCATTTAGGATGCCCTATAATATCTTACTTTACCTCCAGCTGCCAAAAAAAGACACAGGTCCTGTGTCCTACATGCTGTGCTTAGGACACCTTAAGACGTTATACGCGAATATATAAATAGACTGTACAGGGATACCTAGCACACCAGTAGACATGTATGTGTGGACACCTAAGTTCAGGTGTCTTAAAGTCCAGTTGAATTCTGCCATCAAGAACATTTCAGGACATTTTGAGCTTAGTAAGTTGTATAGCTGGCTTGCCATTTATTCCGTAAGTATTATTATCTATTATCAGTTTAGAACAATCCTGTGGTCAACATTATGTGTCACAGTAAAATGAAAGTACAGCTAATGGTAATATTATTAGATTTTTTTTACTTACTTTGTGCTCAGTTAACACTGGCCCACTGCTGTTATTACCAGTTTTACAGCAATTCACATTTCTTTCTTATCTGTTGTACAACTTACTATCCAGAATATGGAGACTGAAAAAATCTTTCTAAATATGCAATGTCTGGAAGTGGAAGCAATAAAAAGCCTAGGAAATCTTATGATTCATTTTGCCACAACAACAATCTTCTCAAGCAGTCTGAAGTGATAGGACCCCATTTTTGTTTTGCCTTTGTAGTTTCTCTAGTACCAATACATTTTCTTCTGCTTGTTCCACTTCACTTTTTTTCAGGTTTGCATGATTAGAACAAATTACAATCTTAATACATAACTATTTAATGTAATAAATTAGAAAGTTAACCAGTTCAGCAGAAGCTGTGGCATATAATTATGAGTACTTTTTAATAAACTCATAAACCCCAATATTTTTAAAAAAGTTTATTTAAAAAATAAGGCATTATATCTGTCTTTTTTCTAAATTCCATATAAGCAAAATTTTCAATAGCTTTAATTACTTTCAGTTAAATGGGCAGAAACTTATTTATTTAAATGTTCACACTTGACTGATTCAGTTGTGAAAATGGAACATTTTTGCAACTTTGAGAATCTTGCAGTATTCAAGATACTATAATTTCCTTCCTACTGTTGGGAAATTACTATGGTAACACTTTGCAGATGTTATTTTCTAAAGAGCTTTATAAATTTAAAATTCTCCTAAAGGATGAGTTGCCAACAGTGGCTAAATAAATAACCATTAAACTACTGTCATTTTTATCAGTGTCTTTTGGGAAGAGAGCTATGGAAAACATAGCGGTGAGCCATCAGTACTTGAATTAAAGATTTCCTTCATCTTTTAGGCACTGCCTTTGGACACAGAAGGTGATTTTGATGATAATAATAATTGAGAATAGTTGTTTTACTTCCAACTTTTTACTTGAGTTCTTGAAGATCTATGCATAACTCACTTTTCTTTACAATGAGGTATTAAAGAGACTTACCTGATAAAGTGGATGGGCTGGTTTGTCAATGTATTCATTTTCCCCCTCCCCTTGATATCCCAAAGCATTATAAAAGGC
Source organism: Pezoporus occidentalis (assembly GCF_034315485.1). Taxonomy (NCBI): domain Eukaryota; kingdom Metazoa; phylum Chordata; class Aves; order Psittaciformes; family Psittacidae; genus Pezoporus; species Pezoporus occidentalis. Next base: position 2,383,170 of record NW_026914829.1, read on the forward strand.
AAATTATTTTCACATATTGGTTTTGTAAGGATGATCATGCCTCTGCTTTTTCAATGTGTGTGGAAAAACACCACTCTTTCTGCCTTCTAGAATTCTGTCTTCAGTCTTGCCTGTAAAACACCATGCACACCATAATACTATTACCATAAATAATAGTAAAGGAAAGTGTGGGAGGTTTTGGCTCCAGTGTCATCAGTATGTTGTTGATCTCAGTTCTCTGTATCCTTTTCTTCCAGCCCAGATGGCAGACCGTAATTGTTTTTCCAGGCTTTGACCAAGATAGGGATATGGATGAGAGTGAGTTGGCTGCAAATCAACTTGGTTAATGGAGAAATGCTGCTTGTTAGCATTTAGGGAAATAGAGAAAGGTAATGTATACACCATGTCCTGAAAATACATGTTTAATTTTTGCTAAAGTGACTGGCTGTGTTGGCCTCTTACTAACAACAGAGGCCTCTAGTACCATTTATAGTTAATTGATTCCATTGTAACACAAGTCTAAGTGTGGTTGTCTATTCCTCTGCTACCTCCTGACTCTAGTAATACATTCTGTTCATCATTAGTTTGCAAGTTATCTAAAACTGTCTGTAACTGCAGCACATTTGCCTGCTTTTAGGTTGCATGATCTCATCTCAGATTTAATTGACATTTTGTCCTGGGTTTAGCTATAACAGTTAGTTTTCTCCTTCCTAGTAGCTGGTGCAGCGTTTCGGCTTTAGTCTGAGAACAATGCTGATAACACACCAATGATTTAGTTGTTTCTAAGTAGTGATTACTCTGATCACAGAATCATAGAGTCATAGAATGGTTAGGGTTGGAAAGGGCCTTAAGATCATCTAGTTCCAACTCCCATGCCATGGACAGGGATGCCTCACACTAGACCAGGTTGCCCAAGACTTTGTCCAACCTGGCCTTGAACACTGCCAGGGATGGAGCATTTACCACTTCTTTGGGCAACCTGTTCCAGTGCCTCACCACCCTCACAGTAAAGAACTTACTTATATCTAACCTGAACTTCCCCTGTTTAAGTTCAAACCCGTTACTCCTTGTCTTATTGCTACTGATGAAGAGTTCCTCTCCGGCATCCTTGTAGGACCCCTTCAGATACCGGAAGGCTGCTATGAGGTCTCTACGCAGCCTTCTCTTCTCCAGGCTGAACAGCCCTAACTTTGTTAGCATGTGTTCATACAGGAGATGGTTGAGCCCCCTTATCATCCTTGTGGCCCTCCTCTGGACTTGCTCCAATAGCTCCATGTCCTTCTTGCGTTGAGGACACAAGGACTTTTCAGTGTCATGCTCTGCCATTGAGGAGGGGCACAAGAAGCCGGGAGGAAGCAGAGAGAGGACACCTGACCCAAACTAGCCAAAGGGATATTCCATACCACAGCATATCATGCCCAGTGTATAAACTGGGGGGAGTCATCCCAGATTGCTGCTTGGGTCGGGCTGAGTATCGGTCTGTGGGCAGTGAGCAATTGTATTGTGCAACACTTGTGTTTATTGATTTTATTCTTTCCTTTTTCAGTTTCATATTCTCTCCCCTTGTTATTTCCCTTATCATTGTTCTTATTATTAGTTTTATAGTATTGGTTTTGTATTATACTTTAGTTATTGGACTGTTCTTATCTCAACCCATACATTCATTCCTTCAATTTTCTTTCCCATCCTGCCTGGAAGGGGGTGTGAAAAGGGGAGGTATGAGTGAGTGGCTGCGTGGTTCTGAGTTACCAGCTGTGCTTAAACCACAACATACTTTTACTCAGACCTGTTCAATTCCACATGCTCTACATGTGTTGAAAATAGCAACAAATGTTTTTTTTAGAAGATTGCAAGTCATCAGTACTAATTCAGAAAGGTCAAACTCATCCAAGAGATTGACGTTTGAACAGATTTATTGTTCTTTCAGGTTATTAATGATTTTATGTAAAATATAGATATGGATATTAAAGAAGGCATTTCTTTGTTTTCAAAGATTTTGAACAGTCTTTGGGCTTGATTTTGTCGTGCAAAGCTACTGCTTTTTTTTCAGAGCATCCAACATCATGGCAGAGAATTGGATGTGGTTTACAGTTGCTTTTGGAACTAGCTGCTTCTTCTGTTAGACATCTGGTCCCCAGTTCCAGAGATTCCCTTTTTGAAGGGTGGTCAGAGCAGGAGTTTCTCTATGTACACTCCATGTGGAATTTTCTGATCCACTGAAGCTCCCATTTGACAGATTTTAAGCCTTGGCCACCAGAAAAGTTTGCATGAGTCTCTAGTGACATGGAAGAGGTTATTGTCCTTGACAGTATAGTTAGAATGTAGCACGGACTGTCATGATTTTGATGACCACAGTTTTAAAAAGGAAAGATTACGTAATTCAAACATTCACAGTTTTTACCTTTGCTTTCTAAAGCAGAAGGCCTCTGGGAGTCAGTAACTGTCTTCACATCATAATAATTTTCATACATATTTTCCGGTATACTTTCACTGGCTTTTTTAAAGTGAGTTATCAAAATATTTGAAGAAAAATAGGAATCAAAGCCAATAAAATGTATAAAATAACAGATCTAGAATGTATATATTTATATGCCTGTATTTCCCCATAATATTTATTTCTAGTATGTGAAATAATACTAGTAATTATATGTAATAATGTTATTTATTTTCCTTCATTAATGTTTGTATTTTGAACAGGTAGTCTTAATGGATTTTTATCTTTACCATTATGTAAGGTGGGAAATACAGCTTTTATTCATTTTCTATCCATCATAGCGATTACTGTGTACCTGAGATAAAACCACTGGTTGTGACCTCATTTCACTGCATCTGTGCTTTGCATGGTTTTGGGGGTTCAAAGCAATATGTGAAAAGTTACAAGGCAGCAACTTAATCAGAACTGAAGTTAATATAGGCTAGCAACTCATGGTTTTATATAGTGGTACTGGGAAAACTACGCGCCCAGTGTGGCATTTCGGTGTAGCTCTTCAATCTTGGAAGAAATATTGTTGCATTTTGTGTACTTTTTAAATAATGGAGAGATCAAGAAGAAAATCTAGTTTATGAAAAAAATGAGAAGGTCATAAAAAATACAGGATGATATTGTTGCAAGGTCTGTATGGTAACCCATGTAATCTGTTTGACTACAAATAGTAGTTTCAGAATACCTTCCAAATCTATGACGTGATAAAAAGTAATCCTTAAGTCTGTTACTTCTGAACTTGGCACGTCCTCACAAAAGGGGAAAATGAGGAATAGTCTAAGTACAGTCAGTCTAAGTTTAGTCTTTGATGTGATATGAGAAGTACAACAGAAAACAGCAATCCTCTCATGTATTTAAAAACTGCATTAATAAACTATTAGAGCTCATTCTTAAGCTTTTAAAATAAAAGTTAAGAGTAGACACCTCCAAACAGTATTCAAATATGTGAATCCCCTTTCAATTAAAAAAAAACACAAATGAACAACCCAAAAAACAGAGCTGTGGTTTCAGTTTATGTTTATTCATAGTTCAAGCTGAGTTCACTCGGATAGATGAGGCAAATTATATGTTTGAGAAAGCTGCAGGTTTTATTTGCATCTCTGAGCAGCTGAGCACATCCACTGTAAGCAAAAGGATAAACTGCAAATCATAGAAAACAATATTCAGCAGGTGTTTCACCCAAAGTATGTGAAACTTGACCTCTTGTGATCTAGTATAAAGGAAAACAGCCTGAGAAGTGAGGAATTCCTTCTCCTACTCCCTCTGGTAGACTCCTGCAGACAGAGATCAGAGTGATTTATTAACTCTATAGCTCTTTTGGAAAATGTGCTATTTTGTGTTTGTCTTGAAAGGAGTTGCTTATTTGATTTGCTACGTCTTGTTGCATTTTGCTAAGACCTGGGAGATACTGTGCTGTGGAATCAGTTTGCGCGGTTAGAACACCTCTGGTGATCTCTGTGCAGTAAGTGATTTAGCAGACTTGTATATCATGCCTCAGTTTTCTCTTTTATGAGCAGAGTCATGTTTGTGTATCAGACAGAGCTTTGTTACTGTTAGTTGGATTTTCATGTATTTTTTCACGTCAAGCCCGTGTTTGTTGTTTGAGCAAGACATTATCCTTTGGGATTACTCTCATAGCATCTGATAGCTGTAGTCTCCACTGGGTAAGGAGGCGGTGCAGCAGGGTCAAAAAGAGCTAATGCACAAAACAAACTTACAGATGTAGTTTATGACTGCTGCTGCTCTAAGCCTGGAGCATGTGATATTTCTGTCCTCCATCAATAAAGTTTGTACTTACAGTGCTAGCCATTAGCACCTGTTATGCTTTCTTTTTAGGTACAACTGATAAAAAGGGGCAAAAAGAGAGCTATACAGTCTTCATTCTATTCCTAGCATGTACAACCTGTGGTGAAGAAATGCTTGAGGAGCATAGGGAGCTTAGGGTGGTAACAGGTAGGTCACCAGCCAGGGCCTAATCCCACAGCAGCTGAGTGAGGTGAGCAGGCTAGACCTAGAGGTGGTAGCTGCATTCAGGCAAGAGCCCAGGTCACTGGACAAGCTTGTGGTGACAAGGGATCCAAGATTAGAGCTGGGAGTGCAGGTCAGTGAGCTGGGGTCAGGATTCAGTTCACTGATGGTAATCAAGATTGGCTGTGCCACCCAGTGGCAATCAGGTAGGCCCACGGTGCTGAAAGAGGTCCAAGGTCAACCGGTAAAGTCAGTCCATGGGCCAAGGACTGATCAGTGTGACTGCTCTGTTTACAGAGGAGTTATGGGAAATCAAGGAGGCAAGAATCCAGTTGACCTGAAATGCGTCTAATGTGTAGCTTAGACAGAAGAATAAAGATCATGCCAGTTGTTCCAAAGAGGTGCTCTGAAACAAGAATGAGAATCCTCTTCATTAGGCTGATCCTGCATAAATATCCATGTGTTCCATGTTGCCTTTCATATACCTGGAAAGCTTTTGATGCATAACGTATCAGTGGCTGATGGCATATTTTGGATTGAAATGACCTGCTACAGCAGGTAATATTACTTCCTCTCTCCTATGTATTTATCTGTATTCCAGTTTTCCAGTGAGGAAGATCATGGAGGCAAAAAATGAAATGTGACAGCAGGATAGATTGGGAATCACATCAGCAAGGAAAGGTGAAAACTTAATTTAGAATTATGAAAAGAATGCATCACCTACACAGCTCTTGGAGAAACTTAAAAGAAAACATGAATTAAGACATAGGTAGGTGTCTACAGCAGCTGAAGTTCGTGTGATAGCCACTGCAAACCTAGGACAGGACTCAATTGCCTAGTGCCATTTGAAACACATAGGATATATTTGACACCCTTATGGGATAGGCATATCCCATAAATTGTAGGATGCATAAGAGACCTACTTTTTTCTGGAGCGTTATTCAGTCCCCAAGCAGTTATACAGACCTGGCTATTAGGATCATCAGCCACTAGCTGTGAACCTTAGGGTGACCTGAATTATTCTTTATCAGCCATATTAAATAAAGATTAAATAGGTTTGAAATGAGACCTACAGTAACAGTAAAGAGATGAAGCAGGACCCATGCCCTTCCTGAGCAGCAGCACTTGGAGGCAAGAACTCTTTAAGATATTTATAATGTCTCCAGGAACATAAGTTTAGACAGCAAGAATGAGCAGAGGTTTCTTAACCTTGCGCTGAATACCACTCTTAAACCGCAATTTCTGTAGCTTTGGAAGACCTATTCTAAAGGATTTCCAAAAGGAATAGTACTATATAGATGGTATTTAGCTTTTTTAAATTTATAACTGTATGTCCATGACTAGTGTAATTAAGAATATGATTTGAATTTTCTAGTTTTGTGTAATAATATTATTCTTAACAGAGCAACATTTTCTTACAATCTCTGGAGCATTCCCTATTAATGTCATTTTGTTACCTTTTGCACTATCAGTTCATCAAAATTTTGTTCACTTGATAGAATTCTTTTTACAAAATACTAATTTCTATTTTCTAAATAAAAAGTAATAGTTTTTTCTTATTGTTTGTTCATTAATATTGTTATTTGTTCATTAATATTATTTGCGCTTTATGACCTTTGTCCTTACTATTGAAGTCCTCTTTGTAAACAGGATTAGATCAGACAACTAGCCACTCAGCAGCATAAACATTTATAGTTTAGTTGAATTTCCCTGTGTTTTAAACCATATTTCTTCTGTTTTCTTACAAATGGCTTGTGTTTTATTATAAATTGCCATGCACACTTTAATAAGTGGACTAGCAGATTATATTAGAATTTAATAATTAATGGAAATGACAGTAGAAATGTTAGTGCTATTACTTTACATTAGAAATCTCTACAGTGAATTCTTAGTTCAGATAATCTCCTGATATATGTAAATCACTACGCTATCATGAGCTCTCAAAAGCCCTCTAATAAAAGCTGTAAGCACATTCAAATTAAATGAGGAGAGGTGGACTAAAGTAATACCTGTAGGTGGTGATCCCCAGTATAAGAGAGACATACTGGAACAGATCCAGAAAAGGGCCATGCAGATGATTAGCAGATTGGGGCATCTGTCATATGAGGAGATACTGAAAGTACTGAGACTGCTTAGGCTAGAGAAAAGAAGGCTCAGGGGGATCTTATCAGTATGTACAAATACCTAGTGGGGTGAATAAATAAGGCAAAGTCAGTGAACAGCACAAAAGGCAACGGGCACAAACTGAAGTACAATAAATTCCATTTAAAGATCAGAAGCGTATTTTTTTACTGTGAGGGTGGTCAACACTGGTACAGGTTGCCCAGGAATTTTCACCCGTGGAGATACTCAAGACCCAACTGAACATCGTTCTGGGCAGCCTGCTTTAGTTGATCCTGCTCAGAGCAGGGCTGGTTAAACTAGATGATCTCCAGAGGTCCCTTTTGGCCTCAATGATTATTTGGTTTGTTCCAGATAAGCTAACTCTGCATTTAACTAATTCAATTCTGTAGTGATTTATTCACATTTCATATTTTGCCTTCCTATGGATGTTCTCAATTTGACTGAATTCTTTTTTGAAGCAGAAAGCCCAAAACTAGACACAGAATTTCTACTCATTAAGTGGCAGGCTACTGTTTTATTTATGACATCCCTGTTTATAGCCTAGAATTATATTTGCCCTTTTTTTTTTTTTTTTTTTTTGAGGTGCAGGTTTGTTTTTTTCTTTCTTTTTTGCTTGAGAGCAGGATGTTACAGACTCATATTCAGTTTGTTATTCACTTTAACATCCCAGTCCTTTTCTATAGAGCTATTTAGTCATGCACTCTCAATCTACTATCTTTCAAAAATCTGGTTTTGGAGTGTCAAATTTTTGAAAATGGAGAAATAAGTATAATGGGATTTCTGAAAGATGATGTGCAAAAATTCTTCTAAGTAGTAGATTGGCACCAGATAAAGTCAGAATAGTCCTAAGTGTTGTGTTATGTTTTGCTTTTTGTTGAAATTTGTTGTATCTATTTCTCTAGTATGTCAATGGAATTTTGAATTCTAGTCCTGTTATCTAAAGCACTTGCAACTGCTTTGCTTTTGATATATCTATGATATCATTCAGTTCATGAATATGCAATGTTATAATAAGAAAAATTTACTTACTGAAAGCTTCTCAAGGGCTAATGAGTTTTTTTGCTAGTCATGGCCTGTTACTATGTACTGTTCTCCCAGTGGTCATGTCAGCAGCATACGTCAGCAATTCTAGGATGAATACTCAGTTTATTTTTACTGAGGGATATTTACCAGATGTGTCACTGTTTTCTGAATATCTATTATTTATATTTCATAGGTGATTCTTCTCCATTTTCCGCCTGGTTAACTTGGGAATGAATATGTTTTGTGTCTGCCTTTGAGTAGCATGAACTATATAAACGAGTCTCTGCAATATCACTTCAGTCATGATTTGATTATGTACTAAGATTTTCATTTCTTCCTGTTCATTTCCTCTGTGTCTTGTAAAGTTTAGAGACATCTATGTGTTCAGAAGGTTGATCACTCTTTTCTCTTATTTCCTTCCAGCAATTGTAGTATTTATCTCAGAGCCTTCGCCCACTTTTTGGACATTTGTCCATGTCACTGCACATATACATATGGAGATATGATGCCACCTCCCTGCTGATTCTTGTTTAAAACTACTCTCCTGAGTAATTTGTGCAAGATGGACCTACCTTTGTTCAGTTGTCCTCTGTGCCGGAACACCACCTTGTGGAAAAGGAAAGCAGAGCTTTATCTTTTCTTGGTTAGAAAGATTGAAAAGACCCGAAACCCCAAGATTCTTCTCCCTTACTTTTGGGTCCTTTCAGTTACTTTTGAGCAGCTCTGGGCAATATTTGCCAGTGCCATTAGTGGCCATATGAATGAGCCGCATGGAATAAAAATCAGAAGGCTGAAGATACCTTAGCACCTTTACTAGAAGTAGTGAAGCAGTGACAGAGCTTAAAAAAGTGTGTTGATGTAATTTGATTACATTTATGGTTGTGTTAAGAAGATTATATTGCTTTAATTAAGGGTTACTAGGATTTCTATAGTAAACTTGAATTTGAAGCTATTTATAGCTCAGAGAAAGTGCTTCCATACAGAAATTTGGCATTTGGTGTCTCAAGCTGAATGGTATGGTTTTCGTTTTTCTGTTTTTTTTAAAAAGACTCTTTGGCTGCATTCTGTTTTGAGGGAGGCAATTTTTGTGGTTTTATATGCTTTTTGTTCTCCATTGGCAAGGCTTGATACATGGAAAAAACAAATTTTCCAGGCTCTTGGTCTTTTATGTCAACTATTTCCTTTTCAATATTTCAAACATTATACTTCAGTAGTCATTACTTTTTAACAGAGCAACTATATAATTCAATAAGCAAATACTGCTAAGTATCTACCATAACTACATTTTATACTTTGTTACATAAAATTCATGTAATATAATTTTGTAAAGATTTTTTTCTCAAACAAAATTATTTACCTGACATGTTTAGTATTTAATGTAAGTACTTGTGGATTTCTGTAAGGTTCATCTTTTTCCGGTTCTCTTAAAATACAGCAACTACTTTTTGCTTTTCTATTTATTTCTGTTTCTTATTTGTAGACTATTTCATGCCATACTTGAAGGTGTTGAAATTCTCTAAGTTAGTTTTATTGTTGGTTCTGTATATCCTTCCTTTTACCCTAGGGTATGATGCATGTTTGGAATCTTCTGGTTAGAGTTCAGAGAACTTGATCACTTGGTTCATGAAGCCCAAGTCTTGGGTAAAGATCTAATGCCATCCAGATAGCAAGCAGAGAAGTGTTTAAATTCTGTGTAAGTTCTTAGAGACTTCTGAATGGAAATGCCATCAAGCCTGGCACAGAATGTGACTGGTGGCTCAGGTGACTTCAGCTGTGTTTCAGGTTACGTCCAAATATTCTGCAAGTGCGGTACTGTGATCAGAAGACCTCCCAAAATAGCAGGGAGTTTCTTTTTTTTCTTCCCCAAAACTTTGCCAAGTATATATCTCTAGTGTCTTGAAAGAATGTCCTACCAGCTAGTTACTGAGCATTTATAGGGCAGATGAGATTAAGGTGAAGAGATACTCCTTTACTCCTCTGATTCAACTTGGGCCACAGAATAGAAAAATGCTAGAGTCATCTTAGCAGAAGATGGTACATGCACTCTATAGGTTGTAATTTGTTTCTGAGTTTTATCCAGTGATAATACATGCATGAATAATACATAGGGGCCTGAACCTAGGTATTCTGCCTCTCTTGTTATCTGGGGTTCATCAATGCAGCACAAGAGAAATTATTAGTTATGGTGGGGAGAATGATCAGAACAGAGCAATCAATGTGCTCTAGGTGAAACTAGATGAAATTCAATGCAAAGCAGGACTATTCTAGACTTAGAGCTAGAGTCCAAGCAAGATGTTTATACTGTTAGTTCATCATCTTGAAGAATGTAAGGATTTGTCTGTAGTACTGCCTTGATTTTCCACTGTGTGGCCCTTGTGAGAGCCATCCTCTCCATGGTTATCAGTGTTGTTTTCAAGAACAGTGAATTCAAGTTGGGGCTGCTTAGTGGACAGGAAGACTATAGAGAAAATGAGGAGGTGAGAGGCCTGGACTATGGCTCAAAGACATTGTAGGCCTGTTATATCACAGATGGAGAATAAGAATGGATACGTGAATGCCATTCTGCAATGTCCCTTCCAAACTTCTTGTCCCCTGTGAAATCCAAGGGCTGCAAACACCCCCTGAGAATTAAGGGGCAGGCTGGCAGGGGGGATACTGTTGTAGGTGTCTGTTACAGACCACCGGATCAGGGTGAGGAAGTTGACGAGGCCTTCTACAGGCAGCTGAGAGCGGCCTCACAGTCACAGGCCGTGGTCGTCGTGGGGGATTTTAACTTCCCTGATGTTTGCTGGAAGGACCACTCGGCAACCCAGCCGCAGTCCAGGACGTTCCTCCAGTGTATGGATGATAACTTCCTCCTGCAAATGGTGGATGAGCCGACCAGGAGAGGAGCGCTGCTGGATCTCATCCTCACTAACAAGGAGGATCTGGTTGAAGCAGTAAGGGTTGAGGGCTGCCTTGGTTGCAGCGACCACGAGATGGTGGAGTTCAGGATCTTGTGTGGTAGGACCAGTAGAATAGCAAGTAGAATTGCAACCCTGGACTTTAGCAGGGCAAACTTTGGCCTTTTCAAGCAATTGCTAGGGGAAATCCCATGGGCAAGGCTGCTTGAAGGTAAAGGGGCCCAAGATAGTTGGTTGATATTCAAGGACTGCTTTTTCCGTGCTCAAGATCGGAGCATCCTGACACGTAGGAAGTCAAGGAAGAGGGCCAAGAGACCTGCATGGCTAAATAGGGAATTGCTGGGTATGCTCAAGTGGAAGAGGAGAGTTTACAGGTCATGGAAGGAGGGGCTGGCCACTTGGGAGGAATATAAGGCTGCTGCTAGAGGATGTAGGAAGGCAGCTAGGATGACTAAGGCCTCCTTAGAATTAAACCTGGCAAGAAGGGTCAAGGACAGCAAAAAGAGCTTTTTCAAATATATGGCAGACAAAACTTAACACCAGAGGCAATGTAGGCCCACTGATGAATGGGATGGGTGCCCTGGTGACAGAAGATGCAGAGATGGCAGAGTTACTGAATGCCTTCTTTGTCTCTGTCTACTCTGCTGCAGGCAGTCCTGAAGAGCTCTGTACCCCTGAGACCTTAGATGAAGTCAGGTCGACGGAGCGACTTGCCTTAGTCGATGAGGAATGGGTTAGAGATCAGTTGAGCAATCTGGACATCCATAAATCCATGGGTCCAGATGGGATGCACCTGCGGGTGCTGAGGGAACTGGCGGAAGTCATTGCTAGACCACTCTCCATCATCTTTACCAAGTCTTGGGAGACGGGAGAGGTGCCTGAGGACTGGAGGAAAGCAAATGCCACTCCAGTCTTCAAAAGGGGCAAGAAGGAGGACCCGGGTAACAATAGACCGGTCAGCCTCACCTCCATCCCTGGGAAAGTGATGGAACACCTTGTCCTTGGTGCCATCTTAAGGCATATCAAGGATAAGAGGGTTATGAGGGGCAGTCAACATGGCTTCACCAGGGGGAAATCATGTTTGACCAATCTCTTAGCCTTTTATGAGGAAATAACACGGTGGATGGATGACGGCAGAGCGGTGGATGTGGTCTACCTTGACTTCAGCAAAGCATTTGACACAGTCTCCCACAGCATCCTCATGGCTAAATTGAGGAAGTGTGGACTGGATGATCAGGTAGTGAGGTGGACTGCGAACTGGCTGAAGGAGAGAAGCCAGAGAGTTGTAGTCTATGGGGCGGAGTCTAGTTGGAGGCCTGTAACTAGTGGAGTGCCTCAAGGGTCAGTACTGGGACCAGTATTATTTAATATATTCATCAGTGATTTAGATGAGGGAATTGAGTGTACTATCAGAAAGTTTGCTGATGACACTAAGCTGGGAGGAGTGGCTGACACGCCAGAAGGCTGTGCTGCCATCCAGCGAGACCTGGACAGGCTGGAGAGTTGGGCAGGGAATAACTGGATGAAATATAACAAGGGAAAGTGTAGAGTCCTGCATCTGGGCAGGAACAACCCCAGGTTCCAGTATAGGTTGGGGAACGACCTGTTAGAGAGCAGTGTAGGGGAGAGGGACCTGGGGGTCCTAGTGGACGACAGGATGACCATGAGCCAACACTGTGCCCTTGTGGCTAAGAAGGCCTATGGCATCCTGGGGTGTATTAGAAGGGCGGTGGTTAGTAGGTCGAGAGAGGTCCTCCTTCCCCTCTCCTCTGCCCTGGTGAGACCCCATCTGGAATATTGTGTCCAGTTCTGGGCCCCTCAGTTCAAGAAGGACAGGGACCTGCTGGAGAGAGTCCAGCGCAGGGCAACGAAGATGATTAAGGGAGTGGAGCATCTCCCTTATGAGGAAAGACTGAGGGAGCTGGGTCTCTATAGTTTGGAGAAGAGGAGACTGAGGGGTGACCTTATTAGTGTCTATAAATATATAAAGGGGGAGTGTCACGAGGATGGAGCCAGGCTCTACTCAGTGGCAAACAATGACAGGACAAGGGGTAATGGGTACAAACTGGAACACAAGAGGTTCCACTTAAACTTGAGAAGAAACTTCTTCTCAGTGAGGGTGACGGAACACTGGAACAGGCTGCCCAGGGAGGTTGTGGAGTCTCCTTCCCTGCAGACATTCAAAACCCGCCTGGACACATTCCTGTGTAACATAATCTAGGTGTTCCTGCTCCGGCAGGCGGATTGGACTAGATGATCTTTTGAGGTCCCTTCCAATCTCTAGCATACTGTGGTACTGTGAATGTCAGGGTGAATGTGCTGTAGCTGTGTGAGCTGTCTTCTGTAAAGACAGGTACAGGTCTTTGATTACAGAAGTTTTGCCACAGCAAGAACTGAATAGGATTTACAGGATTTGGCCTAGAAATTGAATATTTTTGCCACCAAAGGGTTATATACATTTTTCATGCTCTAAATTAAGCTTTGGTTCACATAATCTATTTTACCTCCTTCCTTACCACCACTCCCCCCACCCCCCACCCCCCCCCGCCCCCAGTCACAGTTTTACTCATAGTGCAGCTGGGACATTTGTCTTGTAACAAGGAGGATCTGATAATCATGAGATAACCCAGATTTATGCCCATAGTGCTGAAGCAGTGCCATATTTGTGAAAATAACTTAGGAGAAACAATATGCAGCAGATGTGAAGGTTTTACCTTCGCATTTAAGTAGGTTTATACTGTCAGCGAGTGTGGGCTTAGTACAGCCTGACAGTTTTAACTTACCAGATGTTCCATGTGATCAAATAGATGCTATACAGCTGTTTCCCATTCTTTTTACTGGGCTCAGATAAATACAAAGTAAATGCTCCGGAATATGTTTACTGTATTTTGGCTAGTGCTGCAGAGAACATACTTTTATCTATAGGCACCAGTAATGCAGGGAGAAACCAGCGGTGCTGCAGGAAGGCTCATTTTCTGTTACTGTGAGGAAAAATCAGGAGCAATTTGGTTGAAAGAACTTTGATGATGCTAGCTGGGGAGGGATGAAACACAGGTTTTTCATTTTTTGTGGATTATGTGAGATTAGTCACCATATTTATGCACTGCAAAAAGTGACTTCTGATCTCTGGGCAAGCTGTGACTCTGCAGGCTGGAACCGTCCCCTGGGCTGACTGTCATTCTTCCAGTGGTGTTTAACTCTCAGGGGAACTGGTGGGTGCAGTGGGAGCAGTCATCCCATAGGTAGCTAAACTAATCCCAGCATGGGCTATCAACACTGGAATGGAGACCTGTCTCCTTCTGTGGGCACAGGCAACTTGCCCCAACTGGCTATTTGATGTGTTTTTTAAGACGTGAAGCTTCTGGGTGTCAGTCTAAGCAACTACTCTCAAATGTATCAGGACTTAAAGGACCAGGTTACATAACTGCCACACCTGTCAACTTAATTCATTAACAGAGCAGCTAAATAATAAAAACTGAAGTTTCATTTCCCTTCACCTGCTTTTCTGCTTGTTTCTCCTTCCTCCCCCTCCAACTCCCTGTGCTCCTTAGCCCTTTGACCTTACTGCTGCCTTCCTTCCCTCCTGTCACTTCCAGCTTCCTGCTTTTTTACACCTGGGAAAGTCTTCTTCTTGTCCAGGGGCCTTCCTTGTTCTTTAAATCCTTCTTTAAAACCGTCATCCTCAGGCAGAGGATTTACTTTCATCTTTCATTAATAATCTCTTCAATATTTCTTGACTGCTCTGTTATTTTTGGATTTATAGCCTAGTCTTGCAAATGTTTACAGGCAAGTAACTGTTCACTTAAATTGAGAACGTTCAGGTAGAAGTTTGGAGGACTGAGTTGTTCATTGATAAGGTTTTTGAAATGGGAATATTTCTCACTCTGTAAAACGCAGTGTTCGTTTATGATTCTATATACATTGTTACAATAAACATTTGTGGCTTCAGAGGAGCACTGGAACATGCATGTGGATAACTTTGGCTTTTAACTTCTATTCCGTAACTCAAGGTGCAGAACATGTTCTCAGAGATTTTTAAAGGCCATGAGCAAACTTAATGATATGACTTTATACCCAGAATCATATGAGAAGACAGGTACAAGGTATACCTTTGATCTTGGTGACCTTCATTGTTTTGTGTTTCAGTATTGATTTTTCTTTCAGGAATCTCAAGCATCTGGACTGCCTGCCTACATAAAGATTGTAGAAGTTGGGCCAAGGGATGGATTACAAAACGAAAAGGTAATTTTCATCTGATTTTTTTTTTTGTTTTGTTTGTTGTTTTTTGTGTGAGTGTGTTGTGATATGGATATCAGTGTTATTTTCATTGTGTAAAACGTACATGCTGCTAATCATGTTTTTTCTATTATGTACTATATATTTATTTCTTTTATATTAATAACTGTTTTGTTTATTAGAATAAAAGTATATTACTATGTAGGCAGGTGTTAAATAGTATAATTTCTTTCTATACTTGGTTAACTAGCCTGTTTCTCAACTGCCGTATCTTATTCTGGAATTTATCTCGTCAGTCAATAACGTGTCATGACATGATTGGTAATGCAATGAAACACTGGCTATCTTCATAGTAGTTCAAGCTTTCTTCTTCATCTTTACTTCTTTCATGCTGGAAGTGCTACTATAGTAGAAATAGTACAATAGGTTTTGTCATGCTTCCTCCTGAACAGGCATGGAGAAAAAGAAATTGCTCTTTTGGTTTTGATATTATTTGCCTGAAGTTTGGTTGGGAAGCATGGAAGAAGATTAAAAGAGACTTTAAAATAGGGTACATGTATCAAAACAGTCATCTGTTTCCACAAACAGGAGGATAGGTGAATAGTTTTGCATATATTGGTGTGCTGATACCAAAGATGTTAGTAGCATTAAGAGAATGGAATTACTCTGTCTCAGCTCTGGAGCTTTTTTCTCTCCATTTCTCTCTGGTTGGACTATTCTGTGTTACTATTTCCTTTGTTGCTTCTTTGATAGATTGGTGTTTGGTTACTAAGAATTAGTGAGGCCAGATCTATAACCTGTTACAGTGGTTATAAAAGTGCTTCCTCATTCTTTTGTGGTGGACAAAAAAGGGAGTAGGATCATGTATACTGCCTGATGCTTTCCTTATGCAGTAGCTTCCTACTATCAGGAAACACTACAGTTATGGTATAATACATGAGTATAGTTCATTATTTTAAAAAACACGATTGTTTATGTACTGAGAACATTTCATTTACAAAAGTCTCTTACTGAATGAAATACTGTACTATAGTCTGTCTCCGTGTCCGTAGGTGATAGTCCCAACTGATATCAAAATCGAGTTAATCAACCGGCTTTCCAAAACAGGCCTTCCTGCAATAGAAGTGACCAGTTTTGTTTCATCCAAATGGGTGCCTCAGGTATGTAAAATCATCACCATTCAGAACTATTTCAATTTATGTTTAAATGTCATTACATGCAGTGGAGTTTTCCAGTAGTGCATAGCCTGTATAATTGTACAAGAATCAGATACCGTTGTCCAACACAATTTAGGCAGCTTTCAAGTTTTATGCTTTTATTTAGGTTGGCTGAAGTTGGGATAATTATTAAAAAGCAGTCAAAATTGAAGAAGAGCCAGTAAGCTGTGCAGAAAGCTGCTTAAATCCCTAATTTAGCAGCAGCAAGAGCAAGTTGCTCCATAAGGGAAGGGGAAAAGCCAAGCGCAGTAATAAGGGAGCCAAGACTGTAGCCTTGTTGACTAGAGGGCAATCCAGCAGTCTGTGAGAGCAGTGCAAATCTGGTGAGGGTAACCAGGGCAGCCAAGAGTACACACACTCAGGTGAGTTCGCAGTGTTGCAGCAGGTCCCAGTTTAAGCTGGGAAGTCAAGTCTGGTAGACATAGTCACAATCCAGTCAATAACGTACACGTTAACGTATGTGTGAATATGTGCAAGGGACAGTAGTAAATGGGGAGTGAGAGAATTGGCCACAGGATGCTGAAAGGGGTTAAGAGGTGTGGGGATGACAGATCAAAATTGTGAGTAAAGGGCAACTGGGATAGAAGATACTGATTGTAGTTATAGGGATAAAGATTTGAAAATATGAAGCAGTTGGGATGCAGAGTACTGAGTTTGAGTATCCAGATGAAGGGCATTGAGTCTTATCTCTGGGAAATAGTCATGGTGGAGGGGACTTCTTGTGGAAGCAACACCAGTTCAGAGATCCAGAGCAGGAAAACCTAGATGCTTGTGCAAACTGCATAAACTTTCCGCGAGTGCTCCCTAGCACCAAACCAAGAGAGCAGACTCCACAGGCCTGTGGAGTTGTGTGGACTACTGTGGAAGCTTGAGTCTGCCCTGAAGCCAAACACCTATTTTTGAATGTCTGTTGCACTTGGTACATTTCTGTGTATCTATCCACCATGTGGTCCTCCTTTTTGAGTTTGCTCATAACAGGGCAATGACTTTTTGCAATTAATAATACAGAGAAAATACAATCACTGATAATTTTGAACTGTGGAATGGAAGCAAATAAAGTACTTGTGCATTTTTTTTTTGCTGTTTATCTCTGTAAACATTCAGTTATAACTAAGGAGTTTGAATGATGATGTATCATTAATATAACTTAATGTTGTTCCTACCTCTTTTCTACTCTTCCAAGGACAAATAGTCATTGATGTAAACAAGAAAGGTTAAAAACCCTTTTTTTTTTTGTTGTTCTTTTTCCCTAAATGAAATTTCATTTTCCATATTTAAAAGTGTGTTTGGAAGATCTAAATCTGGGACTTTCGTATATGTAGCAGTAGTTAGTCACGTTAATTATTTTGCAGATCTAATGCTCTCTCAGCCAGCCGTACTGAGTTTTGATGAATCATGATAATTTTTTCATTATTTTTCCAAAGTTAATTTTTACACATGGTACAATTCAGCAGAAATCCTAACCTTTCTGAAGTCAGCAGCAAAACTCCATTGGCACTAGGGGTGGCAGATTTTCTTTTGAGATTTAACAAACTTAATTATTCCCTGCAAGTAAGAAAATAAGTCAGTGCTTGTCTATATAATTTAAACTAATTTTCAAGAAATTACATGTTTGCACAGAAACATTTAAGTACTTATATGTTTAGTAAGGACTGTGCAAGTTATTTATATAATAAAACATGAAATTAATTTGAGAAAATACTTTAACATTGTTTATTGCAGATCTTTTGTCCAAATATATATAAAGTTTGTCTATTTTAAACTGAGAATACGTCCTCAGCCTGGCCTGTATTCCTCTCAGGAAAACAGTAAAATCATACTTATTCATGAATTAGCAGAGCAAACTGTTCAGCACTCTGAAGGACTCCTTTGATTTATTTCAGTGTTCTTGGGATCACTAAGGAAGGGTCTAAAGAAAGGATGATAGGAAAAGTGAAGAGCAGCAATGCAGAATTCCTTTGGTGTTGATGGAGGGGCAATGATATTGTGTCCTTTAAAAGTGACTAGGCTAAGTTTTTCCAAGTGCCATCAAACTTTGGCAGTTACAGCAGCAGAGAATAATGTAGGTTTTTAAATGTTAGAAGAAAAAGGCTAAAGCAAAGGTGGATTTCTTCCTTTCTAGTTTAATTATTTCCTTTTCCTGTGAGCCATTAGGAGTACCAAATTTAGCAGAGGTTTGTCAGTCTTGGAAAAAAATGAACAATCTTTTCTTATCTTAAATTCGTGTCTGAATACTTTATCTTAATGGCTTAATTTGTGTTTTTTATTTAAATGTTTTTTAAAAATGTTTTTTATTTAAAAGATAAGATTGTGTTGCTTTGATAGGGAATGCAGTCTCGACTTTGCTCCTTTTTTCTTTTCATAGGTCATGGGAATAGAATTCATGGTTATGTTTAGATCATTCATTCACTTAGTTCTTTTTTTAGTATTTTAAAGCTGTTTTATGATTTCCCATCCACTGTTTTTCTTGGCACAGATTTTTTTACTGAAAAAAGCTAAAAAGAAAAAGTTCTACAGTAGCGAGGTGCCATATAAAACAGGATCCCACACCTATAACCTAAATGGCCAAAAATTAT
The DNA here is from genome assembly GCF_034315485.1 of Pezoporus occidentalis. Lineage (NCBI taxonomy): Eukaryota > Metazoa > Chordata > Aves > Psittaciformes > Psittacidae > Pezoporus > Pezoporus occidentalis. The sequence goes on from NW_026914829.1 coordinate 2,401,678, forward strand.
AAATACCTACTATTAGAAAGCTTATTTTTAAAGAAATTTGGAAAATAAAATATTTTATTACAATTTGAAACCTTATAACATGCAATATGTGTTAAAATGGGATTTTACTTACAGGAAAAATAGTAGCGGGACAAATGTAATACGTATAACGTTATTCGTATTTGGCAGCTTTATACTGTGGCAGCTTTATACTGGTTAAAAAAGTGTCATTTTTTGGTTTTTAATGTATTTTAAGTCAGGCTATAATTTCAAAGTGTGGAATTAGTTCCAGCATTTACCATTTAATTAATCATTTGGTTTCAAGCATTGTTCCTTGCCCTGAGAAATGTAGACATTATTTTCATTAAATTAAGGAATGAAAAAATATTCATAAAAAACTAAGGTATTTACCAATGTTTTTTGTGAGGCTATCAGATGTATTAGGTGGTCATACTGATTTAGTTTATGTAGAAGCAATTACAAAAAGTTGATTTGTGCCATCACTTGTTTCCTGATGAGAAATGAGTTGTGTCTGGCTGTAAGGCACTTTTCATACCACACACCTGCTTCATTAAAGATACATGTTGAGTTTACATTTAAGGAGACATACATGCATTTTTCTGATATTTTTAATCTATTCATTTTTGTAGTAGGAAACCAGTGACAGGAAGAATTCAGGTTGCCAGTAGTATTGTCACTTAATAATCTAGTATAATTTAACAATGCATATTTAGAATTGGGGTACTGCAGAGTTATCAATAAAATATCAATTGAGAGTAAGGAGTAACAAAAGCTTTGTAGTTCATATATCTTTTCATACGGTACCCCTTAAATGACTTTTCATCAGTGTGGATAGAATCAGAAATCCAATTTAATACTGTTTGCTTAGAAGATTTGCTTTTGTGAGAGCTGATCTAAAAAGCTTTTAAAATACACTATTATTTTTTTTAAACTCAAAATCTGTAAAACATGAAATAAGAGGGATATGTTTTATCCACTGTATTGTTTCTAGGCATTGCCACTATTAAAATAATACTAACTTTTCCTCCACTTCTTTCAAGAAAATATGCTTGTCTAAATAATCTATAGTTTATGACATGAATAAGACTTTGATCCCTTTTCTTGATTAGTATATGAAGTATATTTAATCTTGAGTGAGAAAAGTGGAGAAATATTTTAAAAAGGCAAAGTTTCTTTTGTGAGGGGAGACTGAAGAAAACAAATGCTTGAATAAAGAAATGGTCTTCTTTTGAAAAAAAAATAATCTGAGTATATTAAAATGTTACATGACACAGAGAACTGGATTTTGCCATATTTTTAAGGATAAACTTGTGATTAGTCTTTTCAAATATGCTGATTAGAGTATTGAGTAATTCAGGTTCACTTATGCTTAAAGATTGTGAGGTCTCATTTATCAGAGTGCTGACATTTTCAAGATTTAGATAGTTTTAAAATGTCAGTTATTCTGTTAATTCCAGCTATTGAGTCAGTTAAATTAAGTTTAAATTTTCAATAACAGTTGATGATCAGCATGATTGCAAGTCTGTCAATTTATGGTGCAAATGATGTTTTTACAGATACATGTAAACAAACCCACTTTTGAAATCTTAACCCCAGTTCTGTATTCATATAGAACTGAAAAGCTTGCAACTTAATCTTTTGAGTATTGACTCAAAGGTTAAGAAATAAAAAAAATAATGGTTGTAAAACATCCATTTAACCCCTTCACTGCTATACTTTTTGTTAGAACTGTATACCTAATGAAAGCAAAAGCATAGTCTAAGCCAATTTCTGCTTATCTGTGTAAAATCAGAAAATAACTCCTGATCAATAAAAATTGTTTGTATATTTCAGATGGCAGATCATAAAGAAGTAATGAGGGGCATTGAACGGCATCCTGGAGTCCAGTATCCTGTTCTTACGCCTAATCTTCATGGTTTTCATGCTGCTGTAAGTGCCTTCATGAATGTCCACAACTGCATCTTTCATGTTTCAGATACTTTCTGTTCTGAAGCATGTTAGTTATTTAATGTCATGTAACCTGTCCTGTTAGAACTAAACTATAGCTTTTTAAATGAAAAACTCTGTTTTCATTGTGAAAAATGGGCAAAATCATGATGTTCTGTATGTTTATATTTTAATGGAAGTATTGATCTGTCTTTTCAAGTTCCTATAAATGATGCTTGTGTATAAAGTGAAAGACAGTTCCTTCTCCTTCTTTGATTTGTTGGAAATGTTTCGGAAGAATGTCTTTTATTGGAAAGTAGTGAAGAAGGAGGAAGGAGTCACTTATATGAAAATATTTTATAGGAATGTATTAGATTTCTTCAGTTTTGTAGGGATTGAAAGTTTAAATTTTTTCAGTTCATTATATTTATTCAATAGTTCAATAACTATTCAAAATTATAGACTCAAAATGTTTGGAATTGCAAAAATGGAGCAGTTCAGTCTTCTTAAAACATACATACACACACATTGCTAGTCACATCTTTACACTTTTTTGTTTTATGAAAATTTTTCATGCTTCTATGCTTTTGTCTTGATATAGGACAAGCCATGTTTGGAAAGCATACTGCTTGATAGACATCTGTGGTATAGTCTATCAATCATTCAGTTCCTGTACTACGTATGAAATCTTTCTTAAAATTCTGTACATAGGCAAGTTAGCTATCAATATACAGATTGATAGTGCCACAACTTTGCAATAGTAGCTTGTATGAGTTGATTAAATCTGCCGTATCTCTATACCGTATTTAGTGATATGATGAAAGGAAAACAAGGCAAACATAGTTGTAGGTGATTGCCGAGTTCTTTCTTGCTGCTGTTTGTTTTTTTTTAATTTCTATTTGAAAGGGTATTTGTTTCTGTAAGTATTGCTGAAGCTTGGACATTACCCTGCAGAAGCAGAGAATACAAGGAAAAGCTCCATTCCTTTTCATAGAACAAGAATATTCTCACTAGAGAATGAGAATTAATGAATTGGCTATTCTCCTAAGGTTAAATGTTTGGTTCTTCTATCATTTGGCTTTCAGCATTCCAGTTTGCCTCATGTTATTAGCTGATTTTACTGAGTATGGAGGTACTGAGTACAAGCTCAGCTTAATTGCCTCTTCAGTGAAGTCACCACATTTACACATTTTCTAGACTGGTATTTGCTCTGAGAATTTTTCTCAGCAGACTCTCACAGACACATTTCCCGTATGATTCGTATTGACTGTGACACCAAGACCAATGGAGGCCTTGATCCTAGAGCTGGCTCTAACAAGGCAATCCCTGTTGGTTATTGTCGCTGCTCTAGGTACATGCAGGCACAGAGCTTTCCTAAGCATGAGAATGACTTCCTGGCATTCATAAGGAACGGGCTTTGTACAGAGGATAAGTATTTCAGAATTGTTATATGATCTTTTCCTTTTCTGAAAAATTAATACAAGTATCAATCATTGTTATTTTTATAGTTGGTTCATGTGATTTCCTTTTGTAATACCTTAATCATTTATCACCTTAAAAATATGTTTTCCTAGTTGCAAAGAAAAGGAAGGAAATGTATCATAGTGAATGAACTCAAAATTTAATTCAATCTGGTTTTATGCAATAGATTTAAAAAAAAACTGGAATTAAATGTATGTTTTAAGTATGGATTATGTACTTATAATGTACTTAAAATTCTAGAATGTCTTACAGAATTAAGTGCTTAACAAAATCTTTTAATGTAATGTTATGATTCAATTTTATTGAAATGTATTTTTCAGATTGCAGCGGGGGCCACAGAAGTCTCAGTATTTGGTGCAGCATCTGAAACATTTAGCAAAATGAATATTAATTGTTCAATTGAAGAAAGCATAGAAAAATTTGAAGATGTTGCTAAATCTGCAAGGAATATGAATATTCCAGTGCGTGGGTAAGTATAAAGATTCTTAAGTAATACAGAGTTGGTGGAGTTGCTGTTACAGGAGGCATTTGTACAGTAGGAAAGTAATAATACCAAATTTTTACATTTTAGATGTATTGAAATAATAGTCTTTATTGTGATTTTTGTTTTGCTTTTAGGGTATTTTGTTGTTTTTTTTTTACAGTTCCATATATTTAGTAATTTTTCTGTGTGTTTGGTAACTACTAATAGTGACTAGCTTTTTCTAGAAATTTAAATGAATAAGCTGTGTGTATAAACATACCCAGTTTATTACACAAATTTATTGTTACTTATTTTTGTCATCACTGATGACAGAATAAAATCTATTTTGTGCTGCTGAGAATTCATAACACTATTGTCTGCACCTTAGAAAAATACCCTGCACGCTTTTATTTTATTATATTATTGATAAAATATCACTTCATACACCATAAAATCAAGGTATAAATTTACTACTAAGAAAAAAAATATTCTTGATATAAGTTATTCTGAAAACTTCAGGTGTTGAAATGTTTGGAGCCTCTAGTGCATGAAACTGGAATTGTCCAGTATTCATCTTTCTCTAGAGTACCTTTTTTTAAACTTGAAATGATCCTGAATGTTACTCACTCTTGAATATTCATTTCATGTCTTTTCTTTTACATTACACAGAGCTACTTATCTAAGATTATTTGTGAAGTTCCTTGTGAATTCAAAAAGGCTCACATAGTTTCTAAGAGAAACTCAACAGTGGGATTCCTTGAGGATTGCTAGTAATGCATACTACATCATGCTCAGGAAATACCTGGACTTGAAAATAGGTAGTGGTAGATAACCTCAGAAGCAAAATCTAGGAATACTGGGATCTCCCATTCCTTCAGAAATAGGTAATCCTACTGCTCACTTTCTGCACAATAATGTGGTAGTTTGAGCATTTCCTGTGAGAGAGAGGTCTGACTTGTAGTTACACCTCCGTCTCAGAGGATCATAGAGTAACAGAATGGTTTAGGTTGAGAGGGCCCTCTGGAGGTCATCTTGTCCAACCCAAGGATTTTAACACGCATGTAAGGATAGTTCACAAATGCTTGGGTCCTTTTTCCCTGGCCTGGTTATAAGTTTTGTATGGAAAATGACTGAATCAAAAAGTAAGGAGTTTCATTGTATTAAGAAACAGTAACTTGTACCAGAGTTTAAATACTTTAACTAGCTTCTAATCTGTCAGGCAGAGTCAAGGCTTGTCTTCCTGACCATCTTCTAAGAGGTTTGTTGTTTAGAAGGTCTCTGTCCCCACTGTTTGCCACATTTTTCTGATACTATCTTCTGAGCTGAGAACATAACTATGGGTGTCAACAAATGGACTTTACAACTGGTTCAGAACATGTAAACCACAGGTGAAAAAGAAATCCCTGTGGTGTACTTTAGATTAATGTTGGAGCTTCCTATGTCACCTTACCGTCTGTCCACTAGTTTTCACATGTTTAGGGAAGTGGCAACCTTCTGGTTTTTCTTTTTCCCACAGATTGTATATCTAAGGCATTTGTAACATGCCAGTGACAGTTGTTGTGGCACTTTTAAACACTGATGTGACAGAAATCACTTTTTCCATGATGGCATTCTACAACATTCCCATATATTTGTTGTCTGTAATCTGATGAACTCTGTGGCAGGTGATTTTTTTGCACACGGCAGAAAAAAATGATAAAGCAGCAGGATGAGAAGGCATGTACGGAGAAGAAGTAGGAGGCAGAAAATGGTCAAACAGAAGCAGAGCACACACACAAACAAAATAATATTTTAATAATTAGTAAGAAAAAGAAAGAAAACAACACAAGGACATACAAAGAGAGAGCTATCAAGAACCAGGTAATAAAGCAAACAGAAAAAACAGTAGCACAGAGGTGAAAAAAAATGGGATGAGGTGATAAAAAATTATAAAAACTCAAAGAAAATACAATCAGATTATGTTTTAAAAGTGGTTTATGGACCCAGAACAAAGATCTGTAATTTCACTTCAGCATGCGCACCCTAGCAAACTTCACAGAGTACATGCAGGATAATTTTATCAAGTCTGTTGTGCCATGTGCAGTACGTTACACAATGCTTCAACAGCGGACTGCGTAATACCAGATACGCTACACAGTGAACAGATTTGAAGTCACGAATGAAAGTGATATAAGTTCACTCCAGCTATAGCTTTCTTCCTTAGGCTTACAGTTGTAAGAAAAGTGAATCATTCAGAAGTCGGAAACCATTAACAGAATCATTTGATTTGTGGGATTATAACCAAGTAAAGAATCCAATTAGAGAGGATAAGTATATTGAAGAGAAACTACGTTTATATTTATGTGTAGCTATCGTCATCGCATGATTATTAGCTTGGGAACTAATTTGTCTAGTGAAAATTAGAGCTTGAGGCATGAGGAGATAAGATGCAGGATTAACATTACACTTCAATGAATCAAAAATTTTAGGAGAGGTCTTGCTGGTATTTGTCGCAGGTATATCAGGGGGATCTAACATAACTCAAAAATGAAGTAGCTAATATGCTAAAAATCTGACGAAGATCTAAACTGAAGAACATGGAGCCTTATGTCTTAACAAAACAAGTAACTAAGGTAATAATTCTGACTATCTAAACCATCCACTGAACATGGATTTAAGTATATGAAAATATTTGAAAGAGTTTTGAGCATGTTTCAAGTTAGAAGATAAAAGAGAACTGGTTAACACAATCTGTTTGGACTTTGAATGCACTTTAAAAAAATCCCTCACGGAGATTTTGATGAGGCAAAATAGTACTTAATGAGAAATAAAATGTTTCTATGGATCAAGGATTAGCCCCTTGTAATTTATGTAAATAACAATAGATATAAAAAATGTATTATTAGGCTTTGTGCTGCAAGGTAGATAAAGCTGTGGACTATATGGACAAGGATTTGTATTCTGTGCAGTGAGAATCAGTGTTTTGTTTTTAATCACCCTCTTAGAGATTGGCTACTTTTAAAGAACCATGGCCAAAACCTTCAGTCTTTGCTCAAGCAGGCTTCCCAGGACTACACATTTTGGCTTCTAATAAAAATTTTGTAGGCTAAATATTTTGATTTAATTACTTAGGCAATAAAAATATTAATATGCATAAATTGTATTTATATTAATTTCAATATGGATATTGTTTCCTTTCTAAAGCACTATTATTGTTTAAAGTTTTATTTATTTGCAGGAAATGGATAATTTAGTGCCTTGCCCTAAGTTCTTATGTGTGCAGTTGAAAAATACTTCCAAAAATAATTTTAAGGGGTTCAAATTTTATTTCCTATTTTTACTGGCAATTTAGAATTTATGTAGTGAGCATAAATCATTGGCAATCCTTGAATCTTATGAAAAATGTACTCAAGCAGTTGAAACTAAACTTTAAGCCTTTGCATGTCTTAGTGTTGCTACAGCTGCACTAACATTGACTCCATCATCATCCAGAAAATTTATGTTGTCAGCTGTCACATCTAGAATCTGTAGCACAGTACACAGTTTTCGAAATGTTTCCTAAACTAGTTCAAATGTTTATGAAATCTTGTGCATGGTCTTAGAAGTTAGACTATTTATTAGCATCATAAAGGTTTTTTTTTTTTTTTTCATTTTTTTTACATGCATAAAAACTTTACAATAACATCTCTCTGAATCAGTCTGTGAAGACATCCACCCAAATCAGTTATAAACTGTATGGCCAACTAATTACTACTATGCATACTTTGTGTCATTTGAAATGACTGCTAGTTTTAGAACTGCCTAATTCAGGTACTGTTAAAAATATCACATCCTTTTCATTGATTAAAAATGAAGTCTAACAGACAGGAGTGATAAAAAACCTGTGACAAATGCTAATTGTAAGTAGTCACTTGGATTCTGTTTTAACTTAAATGTAATTGTAATGTACAAATAAAGAAAATGTTAAGTAAATTCCACTTAAGCTAGAGTATTCCAACTTAATGTATTCCAAAATTTAACAAGACACAGAAATTGCAATTAGTACAATAGAGTAGTATGGTAGTATTACTCCCATACAATAATGTGGGAGTAAGTAAAGTTTTCCTCTTTTCCACAAATGATACTTCATTACATACTTCATGTCCTGTGACAGTGGAATGAAGTCAGACTATCATCTCCCTCTTAAATATTCAGCTTTGTATAAGACAGTCTTAGTCCTAATAAAAATTAACTAGGAATAGAAGGGCTGAAAGCTTGTTGATTTCTCAGTTGGGTTTTTGGTTTGTTGGGTTGGTTTTTTTTTTCCTACTAAAACACGCTTCTGCATGACCACCAATTACAAACTGTATTTTATGTCTCAGTCCTGAAAAATTGTCATTTGAATAGCCCTTTTGAGGCCATTTGGACTATTTGCATGTGCAAATCTGAATGTAGATGCAAATGTTTAGAGGTTTGATGTTAGAAAAACAGATGCAATTGTTTATTGTAAAATAACTCCAGAAGCATTTCTTTACAAAGCTGCTGCTTCATAAATTATGTGTAATGACACATTAATTTAAACTGGTGTATGTAATTCCTTTGTTTATAGTGCTGTGTCTTTTAAGAAGCAGTATGGTGAAGTTCATGATACTTAAAAGCATATTGAAATGTGTCAATAGTTGGATTACATCTGTGTTTATATCCAATTCAAATACTGGTTGCTATATTTGAAATATAGCAATATTTTTTCCTATGACAAGTAGATATCAAACAATTGTATATAATATTATTACTACCTTTTATATTATGTTATAATAAAGGTTACAGGTTACAATATATATACTTTCTTGTTGACTGTAGGACATAATTATTATTTTACTTTCATGCTAATACAAAAGGTAAGACACAAAATAGTGGAAAGCTAAAGAGAAAGAGTTGATTTTAGTTATCTTTATTTTGTGCTAGTGATGTTTGGATTTATTAATAATAAAAAATCCAGAAAACAAATGTCAAAGACCATACCAGTTTTATTTTAGAATATTTCGTAAGAAGTCATTTCAGAAACTAATATGAAGTCTGTTTTGTTTATAAGGAAAGATTCTAATTATCTGAAACTTCTGGTTATCAAGAAAAATCTGATCTTTATAATTCCGTTCAATAATACTTTTTTTTATTTTATTACAGCTCATAACTAGCTTAATTCAAGATATTTGGATGGCCTTGCAATAGCATATTTTATACACCTAACTAAAAGTGCCATGAGTTTAAGTTTTGCACGAATCGATACAGTTTAAAGTTGTCTACGTTTCACAAATACAGACAGAAACTTTGAACTCATACTCTGTGGTATTCTGGAGTACTAAAGGCTGGAGTACACATGTTTTTTCACATTGCTTTAAACCCCCATATTTAGACTACATTGTGTAGTTTAGCATAGTCTCGATAATATTGATAATAGGATGATTTATACCATTATCACTTCTTTAGATAGTAAAACCAGTTTAACACCTTAATGTCACTGTAACTGAGACCATATTTATTATTATGGGAAACACAAAATATAGATGAACATTTAATAGACTCGGAAGCAACATATTTTGGTATGTGAATGGTAAACAAATCTACAGGGTTGCACGGTCTTAAGCCATCTGGTCACAGTCCCCTGGAGAGGTTTGAGAAGCCGGAGACTTCTGGGATGCGGGGACTTGGTGCATTTCTCTGTACTGGGGACAGATTAAGGAAGGGATGTAAAAAGCCATTGTACTAACTCTATCATACTAGATGACTGCATGATGTGAGAGATTTTCCTTAGGAATAATTTTATATCAAACTTTACCCATTTTTTTTTGTACTGCAGATAGAAAATAATATTAGCAGGCCAGAAGAAGAGGTGCTTTAAATAAAAATAAAAATGAAAAAAAAAAAAGTGGGATACCTATGAAAAATAATAATGATCGCTGTTTCTTCTTAAAGGGTAGCATAAACTCGAAATGTTAGTATGAATAATTTGATATAATATTAGAAGTGGTCCTTCATTATAGTACAAAACAACATTATAGTACAAAATAACAGTTTTATTCTGCTTCTAGACAAATTATTTTCTAGAACATAGTTCAGAATTTAATGTTGTTTTCTGGACGTTATAAAAATAATAATAACAAACATTACTGTCGAATTCACTTTGAAGAGCATGTATGTGACTTGCAGCTGGGCACTAAATACATGGAGAGGTATTTCCTTGGGGGTTTTTTTGGTTTTGTTGTTTTTTTGGTTTTTTTTCTTTGTTTTTAATCAAATGTGGAAAAAAAATCCTGGCCTTATTTACACATTTAAGCTTGGCTTGGAGATTCTATTTCTGGAAGAATCTTCTTTCCCCTCTTCTTTTTATTTCCGCTCTTCTTACAGTAAAGATTGTCTGGTTTTTAACAAATGGCTTCCTTTGCAAAGAGACAGTATATATCAATCTTGATAATGGGAAATCACCAAATGATAGGCATATACATTTTAGCACGAACATCCAATAAAAATAAATACATCTGCAGCGAACATGGTAAATTATATGCGAACTTACACTATAATAATAAACAGGAAACAGCAGCATCTGAGTCTGCAACTGGCTTCTCAGGAGGCTTCATGCTTCCAGCTGTGGTAGCAGCTGTGGGTCTGGCTCTGGAACGCTTGCTGAAACAAGCTGACAAAGGGCTGATTACAACATGGAGTTCAGTTTCTGCTTAGATTCATTTTCCTTTTAACACACTTTGGTTATGAAATGTTTGCTCATTTAGCCTGTTTGTGGTTTTATATCCTGCACTTCACAGTCATTGGGCTGCTGTGGTGATTATCACCATTCCTAGTGACCTTGATCATGGGGACCTTATACTGTCTATACCATTTGTGGAACATTGTGATTTGGTTTTGGCTTACTCGAAGAAATTGAAAACTTTCTTCCTCTTCCTTCTCCCTCCCCATCCCCAGAGGCTGTTCAGCATTTTTGTCCAAAATATTACACAGTAAAGTTTTGGGAGTTTATTTTTTTGTTTTTATATACATAGAAAACAATTTAGAAGACCAAACGATACTCACCTGCAGTGCAGAACAGGCAAGAGACTGGATAAACTGCCAGGTCAAATAAGTAGAGAACTTCTTTTTATCAAAGGGAGGAATTCTGATTTCACTGAACCTGAATGAGCAAAACAGCATTTACTCATGTTCCTAAAGCAGCTCTATAGATATGATCACTTATTGCAGGTCCTTGTTTCCACCTCTGGTTGCATGGGCTCTTTTCTTGATTGCATGCTAAAGATGCAGTTAAGCTGCTAACATGTCTGGCCTTGATTCAGCAAAGATTTAAGCACATACTTAGAATTAAACACTTCCATTGCAGAGTCTGCTTTGTGAACTTCCAGATACTTGCTTCTGCTCTTGTACTGTGGGGTGTCTCTGGTGAACATCCTGAGACCAAGAGAGTCTTTTCCATTACAGTGTCTTTTTGTCTTTTAGTCCTGCCATCTTTTTAGAAAACAGCTGTATTCTCCAATTTAACTTAATCCCCAAATTAAATCCCAGTTGCCTCTGTAACTCATGGCTCAAACTCTTCCCTCTTTTTCCCTCTGCTGCTTTTCCTCACATAGGATCTTGTGTTTTCTGTTAAGGAAAAATAGATACAGTATGCTCTTCCCTCTGTCACTGTCTTCTTACTCTCCCCTAATCCTTTCTCTTTCTCCTCCACTGTCAAAGCAGCAGGAGTTTCTTGTCTACTTGCCATCTGTACCCCTTCCACTTGCCCAAATGACCCCATGTTCTGTTCTCCCTCTCCCCCCCCCCCTTATTCTCTTTCCTAACCCCTCTCTGTCCTCTGACTCTTTTCCACTGCAATATAAGTAAGCGTTTGTCTCTTAAAAATTGCACCTTTGACCCTACTTGGTTCTTCATATCATATTTCATTGCTTGTCTTTTCTACATTCCAAATTTCATTGAAGGCGCTGTTTATAATTACTCTCTGGAGACCTTTCTGTGGTTCCCTCCTGTAACTCCTACACTTTGGCTTCTGTTCCTTGCTTGCAACTGCAACAGCTCTCACCAAACTCCCTGATGACAAGATCTCAGAAACAGTAGTCTTATCCTCATTCTTCTTGACCTGTCGGTAGTGTTTGCTGCAGTTGACCAGACTCTTCTTTAAACTTATGTCTTCTGTTGCTTTCTGTGGCTCTGTCTTGTTAGCTTTCTTCTTCCTAAGTAGCTCTTCAGCATGTTCTTCAAAGTTGTCCCCCATTTTGAAGGGGTATGGGTGAAGATCTTGGGACCCTACTTTGGCTGATTTTATTGTGCTTTTAATGCCTTATGAGTTATTACATACACAAAAAAGAAAATGTAACAGCCAAACGTATCTGTAGATAACAGATCTGCCTTTCTGCTCAAATTATTTCCTCTGACTTAAACTTATTAATTCGGAACCACAAAAATGTAATTACGAAGCATCCCACCTGGTGCTGCCTAAAGTCTAGGTGTCTTGACAGTGCTCAGGCTGGACACATAATTATCTTTCCTCTTTCACAGGCATGCATATTTTCTCCTTTCATATAGAGTGTCTGTACCCCTGCTAGCTGTACTCAGCCCTTCCCTGCATCTGTTCCAGTTTGCATTACTTTTTCTACTAATTACTCAGATTGTATCTCTTGTCCAATAAAAATATAGCAAGACCTTCTCAAATGGAATTAATACTTTTAATCCTCTATTAAAAATGCTTGTGCTGATATATTTTTGGAGTGTATTTTACTCTTTACAGCCTCATTTTAAGCATTTCACTTTCTTTGTTGTCATCAGCTGAGTCCCATTTCTAGTGCTCCTGTCCTTTCTCCATGGATTCCCTGTGGGGTTTTTTGTATTGACAGTACTGAGAAATTTATAATGTTATCACCACAACTCCATTTTTTATGCCAATACATTAAATGAATTAGATAAAATTCTGACAAGCTCATCCTTGATGAACTCTGCTGAAAAGCAGTTCTTTCCCAGGACTTTGTTCTCTCTCTGGTAGGAAGATCTTTACCTGTCACATTCCTTCAATAATCGTAATTTTCTCCAGTTTAATATTGAATATCAGATACCAAGATAGATTATATCTGTCATATTTTCCTTGTTTAAAATGTCAGTCTAGTTGCAACAGTGTAAGCATGCAGAGAGTTCATAATCTCAAACAGATTTGTACAGTATAGTAGGCAGATTCCTCAGGTCACCACATACTTTCATACCCCAGCAAGCCCAGCTGAATTATGTGAGCTCAGGCAAGTTTCTGCTCACTGGTGTGAACCACAGGGAGTATTCTCTTGTTCTCTAGATACCTTTTGGCCTGCTTTTACTTTTGTTCACCCTACTCAATTCCAGATGTCATTCATGCCACATTATCACTACCAAATGCACGTCTTCTTGATCTAACATATGTAGCCTCTAGGAACATGTAAAGATATGTGTAATTAAAGGGAACATGTGCAGATGCTCACTGTATGTTTTGCATTTACTTTGTATGTAGTATTGTTCTTACTTTATAAGTGCTGTGGCTGATGTTGCAAAATAATTTCAGTAAAAGTCTGTGTATTCACTACCTCTAGGCACTGTACGATTATGTAAAAAGCAGTCCTTTGGGTCTGAAAGTTTTCATGCTTGGTTTCATTTGAAAAACTGTGTATGCATTAAAAATTAGGGAAATTATCCTGAATTGTTTTGAGTTATGTGTCATTGAAAAGCAGGGCAGTGTTTAACTGTTAACAGTAGCTGCTTTATAATCTTTAATGTAGATAAGAAAATTTAGGATTTTGAAACTTAAACGGTGGCATCTAAATTGGGGGTGACATTTAATAAAGTCTGTGGCCAAGTTTCAAAAACCTGTTTTTCATAATGACATATGGATAATTGAAATCATGCCTAGTAGGCATCTGGACTAAAATTATGAGCAGGATGTAATGGACCCAACCACTTTTGTGGCAACAAAATTAATTTGCATTTCTTTGTCAGGGCTAATCAAGTTCTCCTTGAGGTCAAATTTTGCTTCATTCTTATTGCTGCTTCCAGTGTGCCAACACCATACCTTCATGTAAGGGATGGGATATATTCTGTGCATTAAATTGTTGACTTTTTTTTGTGTCACAATTTGTTTTTGCCTATTATGCATCCTAATTTTACGTTCTATCAGTTTCTCTTTCAACTGCAAAGAAATAATATATACTTTACCCTACAGACCTTGACTACCTACAAACTAGCATTGGTTCAATCCCATTTGTGTTATACAGTGTATAATTTTGCATTATATTCTTCAGTATTGAGGGAAGGGGAATGATGGGGGATTGATGAAGACTCTCATTCTTCTATTAAGCAGTTGAGCCACCTCCCACTGGAACTGGGTCTCTGCCTGCCTCTGAATCTTTTGTAAATCCCTTTTATTTTGAGTTTCAATGGCTGTTTCTAGTTAGTTTAGTCCTATTCCTAATCAATTTAAGATAAACAATTAGAAGTTTAACTGGAATTTCATGGGTCTTAATTGTCATTAAAAGAGGGAAATTTAAACCAAATTCTATGGTAACACAGCATTAGGACTCAGCAATGGAGGCTCGGTTTGGCTTTTGAGTTTTGAGCTTTGTGAAACCAACAGCTGCTGAGAGACGGTCTGGCTTCTCAATTTCTTCTTTTCCCAAAGTGTACCTGAACTACAGCTTGCAATGGAGCTGTGATTCTTCTGGGAGACTGGGACAGAAATACCAGTACAGAGGGAGAGGCTGAAAGCTACCCTGTTCATCACAATTCTGATGGCTTATGAGATGATGGGGTTGTTATAAGTTGCTTGGGTCCATGTGTTGCTCTCTAGGATCCGAGTAGCTAGTACAAGGAAGAAGGTGGTATTTTCCTCTGATGCCTAGTGTGGGCCAGGCAAGGCAAAACTTGAGCTGGCTCTTAGAACTTCAGAAGGAAATGCCAAGAAAAATTGAAGTCTCCTGCAGCCGCGTTTGGTTGGCTGCATTGCCAGTCCTTTACAACTTGTGACATACATTAAGCATAAAGAAAGCTATAAATCTGTTCTATTTTTTAAAACAAAAATGGATAAACCTTCTATTTTCATCTGATGTAATTCTAACTTTTCATTCAAATCTTTATTGACTGGCTTAAATATTCAAAATTATGTTTAATTTTTTTTTTGGTTTAATGTAGCATGGAGAGACACAGATGTGCATCTATAAAACAGAACTATCTTTGTGTGTTCTTTTTATTTTAGGTATGTGTCATGTGCATTGGGATGCCCATATGAAGGAAACATCATACCAGCTAAAGTGGCAGAAGTAAGAGTGAGCTTCTGACTTGTCTTTTTAATGAATTAAAAATACGTTTAAGAGGTCTATAAGTAATGTTCTCTACCTAATCCTAAAAGATCTTTAATGGGCAGAATTTAAGGAAAACAAACACAAAATATAGCTAATGCTAAAACTGGGTTCATAACCTCACTCAACCGGATGCAGTGACATCTGAGGAAAATAGTATATTTTGAATGTTATCATTCATGAGAAAAAAAATACGTGCTGTTTCCTCCAACAAGAAGGTTAGGAAATGCTCAAGGAAACAGACTCAAGCACATCTGTCAGTGGACCATGTTGTATGAGAAGATTTCCAGCACCACCTCTTGCAAAAGGTATCTGCTTTTAAATCCATTTTATGTTGGCATAAGCATACTGGGCTGTCAGCTGGCAGAGCCACTGCTGCAACATTGTGCTTCTGGTGAGTGTCATGTGATTGACACATGAACCAAAACTCATCCCCAACATAATTTCTTAACTTGCTATACTGCTATGATGGAGTTGTACCTTTGCTCCCTGCTCTCTTTTCCCATTTAGGATAAAAGAGAAGGAAGATGTCTTAATCCAGCTTTTATTTATTTATTTTTTCCTAACAGAGGAAGACATGAGTGAAACCCAAGTGTTAAATTTTGCAGAAAGGCAAAGGGGGCATTAAATCTGAAATGGACAGTAAAGAAGAAAGTGGAGACAGAATTCAAGAAGCACACAGCAGAGCACAGTGGCCTTCCATCCTGGAGAAAGACTTGTCTTCTCTGTTGCACTTAATCACTTAGTTGTTGTGATCTGGCAGAATCTTCAAACCACTTTTTTTTTTTTTTCTTTGGCACTTGAAGCTAGGCAGCATTTGTGTTCCGTGTGTGTGGCTTTCAGGTCATGTTTTCCTGCATCTTCTTCTAGTATACATTCCAGATGGAACTTGTGATAATACTTCTCCCACAACAACCGCATATACTCACACTCTTTGAATAAAATAGCTAAATTGGAAGGTACTCAGTATTTCCAAATTAATTGGGTTTAATTTGAAGTGAAAGTTAGAAGTGACACAGCTTTGGTTAGAGCAGTGATGACAGATTCAGCTGTGCTGTTGGTAAATTGCTTACTGCAATATCATGTTCCCCAATAGGCTTTTTTCCATGTGTTGCTTGTGTTTTAAAACTAACAACCACCCATATACAGTAGAGCTCCTTTTCAGTTTGCCAGTGGCAATGCTATTTGATGTTCCAAACCTGCAAACTTTTCCTCACAGAGCTGTTTTCTGCCTTCATCCTAGTCAGTGTCTTCTCATGTACCTGTACATCAGTGTGTATGTGTTTAAGAAAAAAAGCTACCTCATGAGAGTTAATAATTCAGGCCTTGATTCAGCAAGCATTGTTGTTTATATAGAAGCATCTGATGAGCTGTTAATGGATTTTATGTAAACACATGCACTCATCGTTTGCTGAATCAGAATTATCAAAATTACTAGCCATGTTGCTAAATTCTAACAGAGATCTGCCACACTGGTCATCATTTTTCTTGGCATGGGAGCATTTTGACTCTCTTGACTCTGCATTGCAATCAGCTACAAATGAAAGGTTTAGATTGTTTCTTTGGCAGCCAGTAACAGCGACAATTTTTTGACTGAATCAAAAGCAATTAGGAGAAGTGGATTATTAGCCAGAATACATGCATTTCTGGCATACTAGATCCATAACTGTTTTACACATAGTTATCTAGTGAGTGCAAACTTCAATTGCCTTCAGGCTTCTAGAATCAGATTTATCCGTATGCTTCTTTATTTGTCACCCCTACCTGCCATTTCTGATCTCTTAAGCAAAACTGCATAATCCTTTATAATCACTGTTAGTGCTTGAAATGGAGTCATTGCTTAACCATTTATCATCCTCTGGTTTGTAAATTTCAACCTTAGGTAAATAAGGCTTGAAAGCTGTTGGAAGCACTGTATAACATCCTTGAAGCCAGTTGTATTATTCATTGTCTTCCAGTCATATACTTGGCTGATTTTAGTTTTCTGTCTGCTTCTTTCTCTCCTTAGCTTTTGTTTAACCTAGAGCAGTGAATTCATTCAAATATTGCTGATGATACAGGCTGATCAGGCCACAGAAAATGTACCTACCCTTTTTTTTTTGTTTGAGTATTGTTGGGCTATCAAAGTTTCCCTTACAGCACAAGGACTACAGTGTTGTTTTACATTTTTTTTGCTTAAAATAATCTGTAACTGGATTATGACCTTTTGTATTCTATTAAAGAGTATAGCTTTAGATATTATTTCCAGCAGTAGGATTGTTCCTATACCTGAGAGGTTGCATTGCTGGGTCACCAACTTCCATTTTGATCAATGCTTAGTGTCAAGGCAGCGTTCCCAAGGGGAATAGCACGAGTCTCATGCATAGTAAAGCTGCTCAGTGGTGCAGAACACAACCCTGTTCAGTCAACAAAGCTGCAAGCTGGTAATCACATCCTGATTACCCTGGCAAAACAGTGTGTTCTCTTCTCTCCCACCCTCCTCCCAAAAGTTCACATTGAGAATTTACAAAACTATCACTAATGAGCTGCCTTCTACTATGGTAGGGTAGAAAATTCAGTATGAAAAACTCCCATTCAGCTTCCAAGCATGCACATTCTTCTTGAAATGAAATATAGATATCTTTTTAAGGGTCAGTTTAAGGTTAGATCATGACAAGTCAGTGATGATGCTCAGCTTGTTAGCAGTTTCCCCCTCTCTTCTTTCATCTTTCAGAACTTCATTTTCAAAAAGATGAAAGACTTAAGGACTGAGCATGGAATGGAGGTGAATGCAATATGATTTCTAGCAGTTTATGTGGTCTCTTTGTCATTGCTGTAACTCTCATATAGAAAAACTTTGACTCATTAATTAAAAAGAGCATGAGAAAAAAGTGCAACTGGCTTCCTTTATCCCAATCTTAAAACCTGAGTTTTGGTGATTAACTAAAGGTAATCCACCACTAGCTGCAGATGATCCTTTTTTTCTTCTTGCAACAGTAGTTCAGTTAAAACACTTGCCATGTGTTGAAGATATAAAAATATGTGGTGGCCTATAATCCCCTCTTGCAATCTGGTGAATATCCCTTTCTTAAAGCGTATATTGAATTTATGGTGATACGAACCAGGGGCTCTTCGACTTTAAAGCACAAAGAGTTAATATTGCATTTGCAATAGCCATAGCACTTCCAAGCTTTAAGCAGGATAATTCAGACTCCTTGAAATTCTTTTTCAGCTGTTCTTTGAATTAAGTGAACAGCAATATTAATCCAGCACTTCCGAGACTGCTGGTGCAGCACTTTGTCAGCTTCCTCAGACATATTCGCAGCAGTCCCACTGATGAAGTCCTGGAATTGCTTTAACAGTAGAGTGCAGTGCAACTGAAGATGTCTTGGAAAAGGGTTGTATTTTTTTTCATTTTTAAACAGTTAATTTCCAGACTGGGACTCTGTTCCAGTGTAGTGGCCTTTTGGGATCACTGGTACACAGTGGGGAATCCTAAAGGGAATAAACATATTCAGCAACTGAAAATAAGATGAAACCCTTTCCAAATAAATTTAACAAAAGTAAGATGGAAAGATCCTACATTTCAAAATTCCTCATTTCTAAAGCAATATTTTTGTTGCAAACATGATTCTGTGCTTCTGAGTGTATGTCTCTCTCCAAACAAATATTATGGAGCCAGACCTCAGATCTTTTACTCATACAAAGAACTCCTCAATGATGTAATTCCAGAAACATTTAGGGCTCTACCTACATAAATAAGAACTATTTCTATATGTTTTTTTTTTGTATTAAGTAAAATTTTAAGTCTAAAAGACTAGAATGTTAAGTTGCAGATTTGCTCTGTTAGTATTTTAATGTTTGATTCATGAAAAGTAAAGCAAAATTGATATTAACTGCAACATGTTAAAACTTTAGTTTTCATTGATGTTTTCAGTGCCAAGAAAAAACAAAATAGGGCTTCTTGTTAATTATTTATTGTCTTAGTTCAGCCATGTGCTTGGCCCCATGTAATAAGCAAACAAAAGGGCAGGTATTTACCCTGCACAACTTGTAAGCTGAAAAGTACACAGAGAAAACCAAACAGCTGGGAAATTGCCAGAGGAATATGCTGAGAAAGAACTTGACAGAAATTTAATTCATAGTGTAAAATCTTGCTTATTTGTATTATGTGGGAGGGTCAAAAAGCAAGTTTTTGATGGCTTTGGCTTGGTTGGTTATTCCACATACAGACGGAGAACTATAAATTTAAAATGAGAGGATCTATGGGACATTCTTTTTGGGTGACAATTTTCAAGAATGAATAGAGGGTTTCTGATACATAAGTCTATTTTTGTGGATCAAAACTTGAAACCTTTACAAAGTATGTCCATTTTAATGCATGTTCTCAATCCTATTTTATATTCTTTTGTCTCTGCCTCTTTGTGTTTCTGTGTTTCTAATCAGGTATCTAAGCGGCTGTACAGTATGGGATGTTACGAAATCTCCCTGGGGGATACAATTGGTGTGGGGACTCCTGGAAGCATGAAAAGAATGCTGGAAGCTGTTATGAAAGAAATTCCTTTGTGTGCTCTTGCTGTTCACTGTCATGACACATATGGCCAGGCATTAGCCAATATCCTCACAGCCATACAGGTAACTCAGGCTGTCATTTTATAGATGTGATACTAGTAGTCATAGTTTAATTCAAAGGCATAATTTAAAAAAAACCACCTCACCCTTCAAGAAATCATTAGAAGTGGAAAAATGCACTCACTAAACTTTCAGGAGGTACTGCTTAGACATCAGATTGTCTACAGGTATTACTGCAGTTGCTTTTATCAGAAAATTTCAGTCCTTATCTATTTATTACCTCCAATTCCATACAAGTCACTAAGAAACGGTTATTATTATTATGTTCCATTGATTTCAGATGAAAGAAGGACAAAAAATACATTTTTTTTCTCATGTCTCAGGTTCCACTTTTCTTAGGAACATCTGTATGCTTTTTGTTCACTAAAATTTCTATTTTGCAGAGGTTTCTAAATATAAAATAGAATAATGAATAATTGATTTCAGATGGATAATTTTAAATTATTGGTAATTATGTACATGAACAGAGTGCTCTAGATAATTTTAGCACTGTTAACATGTCCTCACTATGCTTTTTTATCAATTATGTCTTCCAAATAAGATTAGCAACACTATATCTCATATTTAATCTTTCAAATCTGAGGCTAAATAATCAGAAATAATTAATTTCTATGAGAGATATTTTTCCCTTTGTGTTTGTCTTTTTTTAAGAATAGAACACAATACAAGAACCAGACTGTGAGTTCTAATGTAGTTTTTGTAAAGGTAAAATCTTGAAAAATGTCTTAATGTGTACATGCGTTCCTAAGGAGACCTGTTTTTACTAAATGTTACAGGATCAAAAGCTGTTTACAAATTGTAGGCCTTTATTGTTCTATTTTATACTTCATGTCATTCTCTGCTTCCTGGCAATTCAAGCAGCCATTTTTAAGGTCAGCTTCCTTTTGATTGTTGTATGTTGTTTAAAAATAACAGCAGAGTGTTAACAGCATTAGTGATTTAAGCGACAAGAAGAAACAGGGAAAATTTCACTGTGGGAGTCTGCAGGTATTTGATTAAACAGTGAATGACAAAATGTGGTACAAAAGTTCAAACTTTTACTCACACTGTTTAGTATTCACCCTTACTCACTTTTACTGTTGCAAATATGTGTATATGTACCATGGGATAAATTAATTGCTAGTTTCACAGTTAGCTTCAGTTGCAGATGTAATAGCTAAAAGCATGAAAACCCCTGAGCATGGGAGGAGTTCGACATAAAAATACTTGAAGCATTGTTTTCCAAATCTTTCCTTAAAATAATTGCTGTCATGGTGCCTACTAAACAATGGCTACTCTTTGTTAACCCCAGTATTTGTTATGATTTTTTTCTCATATTTACCTCCTGGTCCTATCTTTTTACTTCTTAAATCAACTGTATAAGAATTAAAGGAGAAAAAGCTCTTAGGTAATTAATGTGCAGGTCAGGCTAATTAACGTGTAAATTCAAGAGAGCAATAGACCTAAAAAAAACGTATCCAGCCTTCTAAGTTTTCTGGGAAGCCAGGGGTGCCTGAGACCCACCAGAAAACTTTCTTCTGTGCACAAGTTCTGCTACAGTGCTTGTCTAAAGGTCGGGTGGTTTTGGCTGAGCTGAACTTGTCATAGATTTTTCCAAAAGTCCTTGATGAAGCAGGCATTACACAGTCTCTGTGACTGGCTTTGTTCAGTCAGCTCCTTGGCTCACTCTGAAGGTAGGTCCCTAGGCTCCTGGATCCTCAGATGGGGCCTGCACCTCACAACATCCTCTCCTGTCTCTGGTCAAAGAAACAAGGCAGCTCTAGTGGTGAATTATGGCTAAGCAATACTCTTTGTAAAACAGGGCAACTTTTACAAGTCAGGCAGATGGCAAAGTGCCCAAGCCAGTAGATCAGAGCACCCAGGTCACTTCTAGCCCCTGCTGTTAGGCTTGCCAGTACTTTTCTCTCTGCCAAAGATGCATGAATGGCAAAGTACTGGAGCAAACCCCCTTGTCTTCAGCTCAGTCGTTTGTTTCATAGACCAGACTCTTAACAGAAGCAATTCCTTGCCCTTCCTCCTTTATGGGTCTGTGCAACCAACAGAGTATTTCACCAGGAATGAAATGTGTTTGAGGGGTTATAGAAATAATGGGCTACAATTCTTGTTTGAAAACAAGTTTAGCAGGCAAAATGCACTGTTCCTAAGACACTGCAGACTACAACTTCAGGCTGAGTACTATTTTATTGTGTATTGTATTTCCTAAGAGTGAATGACAGCTGGAAAGCCACAAATCACTCTGCACTAATTCAGGCATTGCTTCAATGGGAGAGCTCCTAAGAGTGGAAAGAGGTGCTGGTGATTCAGTAAGTGAGTTTTTACACAGATCACATTGTTCCGTGCAGGATTATACTACCCAGAATATTTTCTTTTGTTTGGGGCTGATCCAAAGTCATCTAGAACTGACAGGCCATATCTGTGTAAGAAATTAGCAGGGAAGTAGCCTTGTAATTTTAGTATTCAGTTTTATGTGTGTTGTTTTAGCAAAAGGATAGGTAGTGAAAGATGGGAGAGAGATTAGCCAACTTTTAAAGGATAAGTAATTTTTTAAGTTGTTGAAGTGAATAAATGAAAGCATTGCCCAGAGAAAGGATATTGACTTTCTCTTTTGAAGAGAATCTGAGTAAAAATGTGAGGAAATGATACTTCAGAACAAAACAGTAAACATTTACAGTAGAAACACAACGATCTTAGTTAAATGGTTTAATATAAAAATATCAGAGTATAGAATTTAAAAAAGGGACAAATTCAGAAGATGGGAAGTGATGTGGTGATCTAGTTAGAGGCTGTGGTATTTTGAGTAAAATTACATATGTGGGTTAGCTAATGTGACAATCACAAAATGTAACTAAAAGAAGTAGTAAAACATTTATAGGAAATTGTTACAGACCTCCAAGGAAGGGTAAAAAGATGGGTTAGGAAACTTCTGTGCTGGAGGGGCCCCAGTAAGGTATACCACTGATCTAAGGAGGTTTGAGTTTTACCTTGGCAATTGACTCCTGTAGTATGTACAGAACGGGTAAGAAAGGGGAAGGTTTTTAATGGAAGTGTTACAGAACTCTTTTTTTGCATAGCTTGTCTATTTGCCAGAAATAGCTTTGTCTGTTTTTGTAGCACATACCTGAACATGAGAAGAAATATGCTAAGAGGCAAAGAGGAGTTTTGGATGGCATTGATACCTCCATGAATGAAACAATTGCATGGTAATCCCATATAACTTTATGAAATTCAAGTCACTATTGTAATTGATTAATATAAACTGATCCCCACACTACTGGTATCAGATCCTAACTTAGAGAAAACAAGCATAAAACTAACGACTTACAGGGAGCAAAGATTTTACCACCTTGTGTAATCATTTCCACCTTATTGGACACAATGACATGAATGAGATTGATGATTTGCCACGTGAAATTACTTTTTATTAGTGCTTTCTATTTCCAGAATATAGGAATTTTGAAATAAAATTCACATCTTAGAACCAGAACACAATTTAGCAAGTATTCAGTTAAACTTTCAAGGCTCACACTGCAAAATTAAAATTTGTGAATATAGGTTTTCCATTGCAAACATTAAAATATATCAACTTACAGAAAGTTTAAAATATTTAATGATATTTCATTAATGTCTATAAGATCCTTGAATTTTAAAGATTAATTGCACCTTTTTTTTTTTTTTTTTTTAAATACAGATAGAAATGGCTGGTTGATGACTCCTTCCTTTGATTGCTAAACTGAATAGGTTCTAGTTATTTTGGTGCATGTGGGAGTGAATAACTAACTTCCATATTTTTGTGAATCCAGTTTACTTCTGTAGTAAGGACTAGGTTCACAAGTAGGCACTCAATGTTGATATGGCTAAGTTTTAAGTGCCAGAACCAGGAAAGGAACATAGTTGCTGAAGTTCATGGTTTATTAATTCACAAGGATCATTGTGTTGCAGAAATAGAGTTCACAATGACATGAAGGTATGGATAGCAGTGGTGGCAGGCTGAATGTGAAGAAGGCAAATACATGTGTATAACAGGTCGTGTATAGTAGTCACATATAAACTGTTACAGGTTTTCTGTTGGTGATTTGTTACCTTTTTACTGAGTTATACATACTAACACATATACAGTCACAGTTTTATCTCTTGATTTAAAAAGAAGCAACAGTGCAATTTTATGAAACTTTGATCATTCAGCATGATGACTTTATATATCAGCACATTTATGTGTTATTAAAGTTCAGCATTGCATTTATCTGCCTGCAGTCTAGGTTTAACCAACAACAAAGTGTATGCACTGGCATTGAATAAAGATTTAAAATGCCCTGTGTTCCAGCTTTATCTATCATTGACTCCTGTGATTATGTTCATCACTAGTAGCTCAGCAACTTCTTCCTAATGACCATTGGTAGGATCATAAATTTGCTTATACATTTCAACTCCTCTCTAAGTCATTAGCAACCTAAAATTGAAATTTCAAGATGATATCAAGGAAGAAAAAAAAAAAGACACCTTATCATTCTTTATTTGTGAGAAATGCTCTCTTTTTAATTCCCTGCAAAGCGCAATCATTCAGAGGTACTGTGTAGTAGGATAATTTGACTCTTCTGTTAAGAGGTAGAGAAGATAGATAAACAACCATGAAAAGTGTGAAGCCTTGCATGTAGTCATTGTGCTAGACTCGATCTAGTAATTTCTCAGCTAACAGTGAATATTAACTTTTTAGCTGAGGAAGGCAGTCTAACCATATTTTTCTGTTGCTACACAAATCATAAAGTACTGGTTTTGGGGAATTATATAGTAACTGAGGAAATTAATTTGTATGTAGTGGGCTGACAGAGTTCTTGCTTGAATAATACCTTAAATACCACTAGGATTTTCTTTTATTATCTGCAGCATGCTGGGGTACCCACTGCCTGGCAATGGAATTATTTGCATCTGAACAATTTTTTAACAGAGAAAAAAAAGTAGTCATGATAGGTTAGTTAAAATTTTGAGCTTGTACTACAGACAGGTTTTTTTTAGGCCAATAGGGAGGCATTGTATGAAATTAATGAGGTACAGGAGGCAGGAACCATAATATCTTGGCTTGTCTTTTCCCTATTTGGCATGTCACTGTGTACATCACTTTTCTTCGACTTTTTATTTGTAAAACAGGAATATGACTAATCTCTTTGAGTTTGTGAAAGGCTAATGAAATCTACTGAGGAAGAATATAGGAAAAGTACAAATTATATTTATGAAGTCTGGATTTAATCTTTATTTTTGAAATTGAAGTTTAGAAACTGAATAGATTTTAAGTTTCAAATAGAATGTAATTTTGAGATTAAAAAAAAACTAAGGTATATGAGTGGGCAAGTGGTCAAAACACATACATGACCAATCAAATTATCTGAGTTCTGCAACAGTCTGTTTCCCCTGCACAGCCCGGCATGCTGATGAATTTATGTAGCACAGTGTGAGGGTAGGAAAGACTTGCCCTATGAAGCACTGTATATTGGGATCCTGAAAAAAAGTTAATAATTTTGAATTCCTATTCTGAGAAATGCATAGAAATTGAAAGGTTTTAGCAGACCTCACATGTTTACTTTCCTCTGCTGTTTAAAAAGATCTCCTAGGAAACTGAAGAAGACTTAACAGAGATCTCCAGAAACTAATTTCAAGGTTCAGATAGGGAAACATTAGAAAAAACAGCTTGACAGAGTAGCTGTACAGGATTCAGGAAGGGCTGGTCATGCTTCAGTATTTTGCTGGAATTCTTTGAGGCAGTCACTGCCAAAGAAGACAAAGGATATACAGTGGCCATCATATGCTTTGATTTTTCAGAAAACAATTTACAATATTCTGCACTGGAAGTTAATATTAAGGCGTGGAGGCATGTGATAAGTGGAAAGTTGGCTAAATGGCAGGAAACAAATGGAGTTATGAAACAGAATTTCTTTAAGCTGGAAAGCATCCATCAGTAGGGTTGTAGAAGTATTGGCCTGTGGGTCCCAGGGTTTTCTGCTTAAATTAGTAATTTGTAATACCATCATGCTCATGGTAAGGGCAATTGCTCTAACTTGTACGGATTAAACTTTTCAAATTTTAGATTTCCATTGTAAGAAACAGGATAGCTAGGACTACATGTGATACTAAATCTGTGTAGTATTCTACAAAAAGAAGTTTGGTAATACATATAATTTTAGGTAAAGCAAGAGATTATTTATTATAACATGCCTGTCCTTTCAAATAAGGTTCTTCCCAGAACTTTCTACTTCTGGATTTCTCTAGGAACTGATTCATCCTAGATACTTACCAGGTATTTTCTAGTTTTGAAAGTGTAAGCAATACTTCTGAATTGTTATAAAACTAAGAGCTGATAACAATAACGTAAAATTCCTTAGAAAGCATCAGTTTGCTTTTTTGTTTCTGTTTCCTTATATTCCCCTTTTCCTCACAGAGCCAACATAGCACTTACATAAATCTAGTAAGTATAAAGATGAGATCATAAAATCTCAGAATCAGAATAGTTAGGGTTGGAAAGGACCTTAAGATCACCTAGTTCTAACCTCCCTGGCATGGGTAGGGACACTGATGTCTGAGCTGAAGTAGGAAAGAAAAGCATGGATAGAATTATTTAAGATTGAAAGATAACAAGACAGAGGTGGTTAAAATTGTGTATTTGAAAGAAGATAAATTGGGGGTAAAATGTCAGGTGAATTTTGAAAAGGTACTGGACTGCAAGGTTTCTGTGAAGAAAACTTAAAAAGAAGGTGTGTGCTTTAGGAAAGTAGAAAAACACTTGAGTTTTATCAAATAATATTGCTGCTATGAGCAGCTAGTTACTTCTGTAAGTGAAAAAGCATACTTCACAAATGAATAAATTAGACCTACATATGGGAAGAAAATGAAAACATAGGCATTCATACTGAAAATCTGACAGATGTTTTCCAGTATTTTCTCTGTTCTGTTTTTTTTGGTTTGTTTTGTTTTTTTTTTTGTTTGTTTTTTTTAATAGGTACTGGTTTTATGTTGTTGCCTGTAATTTTAGCAAAATAAGCAAGCAAGCAAATGAACAGGCAGTACCATTCATGTTCTTTTTTTCAGATCAGTACAAGAGAAGTAGCAAACCTAGTTGTATTGCTTTCTGCTGCTTTTTGCAGGATATGCATACTATGCAGTTTCTGAGGACATGAAAGTTTCTGACCTTTCTCCTCATGCTTCAGAAAACCTTGGTAGCCTGATAGTTCACAAATAAATTCCTCATTGCCAGTATTACAACTGTTAAAATATTACTAGAGAAAGAGTTTAAAGAGCAGACTTTGTTTCAAGATTTTTATTTTTTTGAACTTTTTAGGATAGGAAAGGAAATATATTTGTTACTGTATACTGAAATAGTATATTTGCATGCACGTATTTACATACATATACCAGTAAGTAGCCTGTTTTTTTTTATGGGTTTTGTTTTCTATTTAAATGAAACTTAGTTCATTGTAAATGATTAACACATAATAGAAATCTACATTGTTCTAATATGATGACTGAATTTCTTAAGCTTTTAACCCTAGTTGCTGAACCAACAAACCTCAGCACCAAGTCTGTTTCAGGATACTAATCAGACTAAGAAATCCTTCATCAGTTAGACATTATTTTCCTCTCCAAATTCCCTCACTAGAGCTGTCTTGCAGCAGTAGACACAACTTCCCTTTGGCTTATAATCAAACTTGAAAATGTTTAAAAACATTTTTAAACCATAAAATAATCAATTAATTTTTCTTTACATCTCTGCAAGTTCATATAGGTGTGTCACCCTAGGTCTAAATGGAATATGGATGCAGAAATCAATGCAGCAACTAGAGAAATAAAACCTGAAGTGGTTTAATTTTCTATCTTAAATCCAAAAATACTTTCTATACTAATAACATTGAAGCTGTGTATTTATAGAAAGGATGAATTTGGCCCAAATATTCTGTGTCCTTTTCTCTTTTTTCTGTGCTTTCATCCTCCTTGCAAACTTATACATTTTTCTTGGGATGCTGTTTTATTGTAGCTTTCCTAATCAAATTTTGAATTTTCCAGTCTGTGTTTCCGATGCTATAAGTGAGAATATAAATTTGCACATTTGATTCTTCAGTGCCAGTGGCACATTCCAATTTCAGCTTCATTGTTTATTTTCTGATTCATTAAATGTAGAAACATTAAGGCCATACTGATTTGGTTGACCAATACCTAAAGGCATTCTAGAATTGCTTTCATTATTGTGCATCTTTATCCTCTTGTGAATGCACTTCTTCCCATGCAAAAATAAAGAGATTCAGAAAATTTACTTTAAATGATTCTTCAGTCTTGGTCAGATTCTCTTCTGCTGCATCATTCTTTAGCTGTTATATCTAGAACTATGTATTTCCCTTGTAAAAGGGAAAGGAATTAATATTAATAGACTAAAAGAAGACAATTCTGTCATATTTCACCTTTTGCCTGCTAATAAGAGGCTTGCAAAGTTGTGCTTGCAAAGAAGGCATACATTGGAGGATAATCTCTATACAGACTATTAGTGTCTACCTCCCCTCTCCTTTGTTCTTTGCAAATGCTTTTTTGCCATTCTTTTCTCTGCCAGTGCTTAAGCAGAGTAAATACAGTGCTGGCAGCATGCTGAAAGGAAGGGAGAATGGTGTGAACAGATACTGTGCTTCTACATTCACCTAATCCTAACATTTTCCCCACCAGTTATGTTAATTTTTTCCCTCTCTTCCACTATTTTCCCAGTCTTTGTTTGATAGTTGTAAGTCCACATGGCCAAAGCAATAGTCTTTTTACA
Organism: Pezoporus occidentalis; assembly: GCF_034315485.1. Lineage (NCBI taxonomy): Eukaryota > Metazoa > Chordata > Aves > Psittaciformes > Psittacidae > Pezoporus > Pezoporus occidentalis. The sequence goes on from NW_026914829.1 coordinate 2,430,269, forward strand.
GACCTCCTTTTATCATCCCAACTGTGCCTTGTTTAACTTGACTATTTAAATGGCTAAGAGTCAGCATCATCCAGTTCTGAAGTGGACTGGGCAGTAATCCAGCTCTTTCTGTTAGACACAGACATTCATTTTTTTGGACTAGAAACAAATTACTTCCAAATGCTGGAAATGTAAGAAGGCTTTTAAAAAAGATTTTCAGGTGTTTATAGAACAAATTAGTATAAAATAGTTTTCAAAATGCTAAGCCCAATTTAAAATAAATATTTAGTATTTTAGGAGTTGTGAAAATATAGCACTAGAAAACTGTAGTCACTGATCTGTAGCATGCATAAAAAATACAGTGAGGGCACACTGGTGTCAGATTCCCATGCATATTTCTATTGTACCTCAATTGAATTGCATGCATAAAAATGTGGTATTTGAGGGGATTCTTTACATGAGACTACGTGGCTAGCTGTAGGCTTCATGAGATGACTGCCTGTAGCAGTCAGAAATTGAGCTGCTAACTGTTATTTTACAACAGTTTTTAATTCAAGTCCTGGAAATGAGAGTCTGGATTATCAAGATGACTGGAAAATTAAGTGTTTGCATCACTTAGGCACTCTCATTCACAGAAAGACAATCTAGTTCTCCACAGCTGTTATCTTGTCTCTTTTGGTTTTATGATGTCTTGCTTGTCTCTCACACACCTTCCAGCTTTTGCAGCAAATGAAATGGGATTTCCACAAATAAGTATGTTACACAACTGGCTTACCTCAGAACTGCTTCATCTTGAAAGCCCATCCCATTCTCCCTTCTCAGCACCCCTCCCACAGCATGCATTTCTTCATCAATTACTATCTCTTCAGCTCTCACATTAATTTTAGATATGGGAATGCGGGTCTGAATAGTCTTTGCACTCCTACAGCTGCTATATCACTCCTTTAAAGTGTTCCCAGTCTCAGTACCTCTTTCCCTCTCACACACTAAGGCCAATTGCTGTGAAAAGCTTGCAGCCATAAAATCAAATTCTTACCCTCCTAAACAAGGTCAGCACTTCCAGACTGCCAACTACGAATGATCCCTAAATGGTACTAGTTCCCAGGCTGTGCCAGAAATTGTTCAGTGGAGCACCACCTGGCCCAGGCCAAAGCTGTGCCATGGTCTGCGGCAAGAGTTACACACATTTCCTGTCCCGATGCCATTAAGTTTGTTGGTCACAGATATATAACACAAAAGAGCACAAGTTTCTGTGTATTAATGGCACAAAAGAGAGATTTTTGCTATCATTCCTAGTGGCCATTGGAGGATGTTTCCAGAGCTGAGACTTCAGAGGTTCTGGTCAGCTCTGAGTGTGCTGATGGCATCCCTGGGGATTTAACTGAAGAGCTGTTGCAGGTCTTCCTGAAATATCTGTACCTGCATCTACTGCTGCAGCTAAGGTGCAACTCTCCACATTACACGTCTTTGATTCAAGGTGTGGGAGCATGAGAACTTGAGGAATCCATCACTACTTAGTAGCAAAAGATTGGCAGAGCTCTGGGCAGTTTACCATAGGGTCTGAATATGGAAAATGTGGGCCAGTCTTTGTAACTGACATGGCTAATGTACCAATTTAAATACACCACAAAAATCAGTGTCTGCATTTTAAAAACAGTCATCTAAAACATGTCTAGATTAGTACAAAGTTTATGTTCATTAGACCACCCATTTGTTCCTGTGATTAAGATGTACTTACGATGATGGTTTTAGGCTATATAGTTTTAGATACTTTCTAATCTAGAACATACAAGTATACCAGTAGTTGTGTATCTAGCTTTGTGTTTTCAGCTAGCCATCTTCTTGACTGACTGTGATAGTCTGATTCCTTTCACTTTCTCTTTATTTTGAGCTTACATGCTGCACACTAAAGAGGAATGTGGTTCAGTGACAGAAATAACAAAAAATATTTCAACATAATTTTTAAAACAATTCTGAAAAAAATGTTTCAAAATTTTGGTGGGGATACAATTATTCTCAGTACCTTTTAAAACAGTTTTTTTTTCAGGATTTAATTCCTTATTCAATTTTCATGGTATTTTGAAAGTAAATTATTTATATTTGAGTTGCTTGACTTGTTTTTAGAAATTCTCCCTATAATCATATTGCACTTCAGTCAGGCTATGACTCCCTATACATTAGCTACAGTAAGATAAATGGCTTTTAGACATGTGTATTTTTCTACTCAATGGAAATGACTCTCCCTGTCTTTTAAACTGAATTTTTGTTAAAGTTTAACAGCAAGTGTAAAATAATGACAGAACCACTACAGTGATTCTAAGCTTCCCACTTAGAAATTACAGTTTCTTTTCATTATCTTTTATTATTTGTGTGTGTGTCTATTCTAGTTTCTGCCTGGAAAACAGGGCATTGCATGGAACCTTTTTTTCAGACCCCACCAAAGGTCAGAGGAGTTTGCATGGCGGGAATAGACCTGGGAAATCACAAATTCCAGAGTCTCTAGCAGGAAAGCAGAGTGTTTACAGGATGATGCTTCCTTCCTTTTTGGGCAGCCCTACAGACAGCTGTGCTGAGGGGGTGGAACTAAACTTCTGGCCATTCTTGCATATTTATGGCTCCTCAGAATCAGTTTTTTTTTTATAATCTAGCAAACAATAAAGGGGAGGGAGTTCCTACCTGTTGCTGAGATACATCAAGTGGCTTTAAACAATCTCACAGGGTGTTTCCTAAGGTAAACTGAAGAAAATTTGGAAATACTATGATCAGGCAAACTGAGGTTCCTGAACAATAAATGAGTGTGTTGGGTGGATATTTGTATCTGTATGAGAACAAGTGACCACTTGCATAAGTGGAATAAGTGGAAGATGACTCTTCAGTTCAGAAAGAAACCAAAGCTGATGCAGTAATGAAAGTATGATAATAATCTTTTATTTCTGCTCTGTGCAGAAGCACCACTGAACCAGTCCCAAGTCAAATAATATGTCATTTATCTGTTTTTTCTTTTGAAATATTACAGTACAGAAACAGCCAGGCTTTCAGAAATAAAAACTTTTTAAATAATTTTTAAAGAGAAATGAATGATAGTTTTATACGCTCCGTAACTTTTGCCAGTTTGCATATTTTCCTGTTTCTTTTTCTTCTTTGTTGCTTAGTGCAAGTTCTACATGATGGCAGATTGTCAGAAGCAAATGATGTGATTTGCTTAACATAGGGTCCTTTCAAATGAATAAAGTAAACAGTTACAGAAAGATTTTTCTCTGATCTGTGTTCATAACAGATTTTGCTTGCACTGAGAGTTGCAGCAATAGGTAAGAATTCTTAATTTGATGCAGTAACTTTTCCTCTTAAGAATAAACTGAGTGAATAGAATAAAAGTAGACTTAGCAAAAGACAAGATGCTCAGCTGAGTGCCTTTTTAAACAAAAGAAGTGTTCTGACTTCACTGTTGGCAGATATATTAGATGAGCAATTTGCAACTTTTTTAAAAAATTAACTTTATTACAAATAGGACGAAAAAAAGCAAGACTGATTACATTTTGTGGCCCCCACCTTAATGTTGCCGTTTAATTAGCCACTGTATCGGAAGAGAAGATTCTTTTGGACGTAGTGCAATGTGATAAGGTATAGTGGTGAATTTGACAAAATTGATCCAGTTATAATAGAATAGTAGAAGCTGAGTCACTGTCACACTAGTATGTTCAAGTTTCCTGTGTCATGGTGAAAACTTTATTTGGAATAAAGGTTCACTTTGCTTGTGGTGTCCAAAAAGATGCCTTATTCAATTGCAACTTCTTTGGTCAAATTGCTGTAATAATTAATTGTTTAATCCCATCCTGGAATTCTACTCCAGACATTATTTTTTAGCACAAAACGTAAAGTTCTACTTCCTTGAAATTATAGAGATGAATGACTTAAACATATACTCCAGAGCTTTTAAAGGGAAGTTGTTCCTTGGTCCTGAATCTTTGCAGTAAATGCTGTGTTTTCCAACAAGACCTTAGTGGTCGCATTTGCTATGTACATTTGCCTGAGTCTTGACTCAAATTAAGCATGTGCATGGTTGTTTGCAAATTCAGAGGCTATTTAGTGAGAATGAATTTTAACAAAAAAAAGTACTGGTAGAAATAATATTTACTTTTTTTTTTCATTACAAAAGATTTAAAGGGAATAATTAAATTGAAAGAAAACAGAAATATCTAATACTTTCTTATATTGTAATGTCTACTGCCATATGGCCATAACTTTTGCTTAACTAATTGGGAACCTAGTCATTACTTCCTCTAGAGAATGAGGTGTGCAAGAATGAATGCATTTGGATTTGTTGTTGAGTTTTGTTTTATGCTTTTTGATGTTGTATTTTTTTCCCTTCCAATGATTTTCAGAACACAGATACCAATGAAGAAAAGAAAAGAAACAGTATCGCTACTGTAAATATTTTATAAAATGTCCATCTGAAGCCCCTCAACCTCTGGTAATTAGAGGCCATACTGTGGAGATAGACAGGGTAAATTACTGGTTAATGTTTACACAACAAAACATATGCCCAGTACAATATCCTACACTGATGTTGCTGAAACCAGAGTCCGGAAATGTACAGTGGAAACAAGACATGGTACTTTTCTTGTGCCAACACAAACAGCAATTACAGCACAGTGTGAGAGAAGTCATAAGAAATACTACTGCGTATCAGTAGTTCAACAAAGTCAGCACTTTTGTGTAATTGCAGGGGAAGAGGGCTGAAAAACATTACAGATCTCAGCAAGAAATGGCCCTTTATACTTTTAAACTGATCCTTGATAAAACAATGCTGGGGTCATGAGAAGGCTACTCTGCCAATTTTGCTTCACTGTGGGATCCATTGACATCTGGCTGAGCTGCGGAAGCTGGAAAACTTCTTTAATATTCTCTTGACAGTAAAATGGACATGTGGAAAACATTCTAATCTGTTAATCTTTGGTGCTCCTGAAGAAAAAGGACATTTGGCTTTATACTTTGTGATGATGAATATTAAGTCTCCAGATCTAGCTGTAAATAAGTTAAAAGCATTTGAATGGGGAATGCAGTTCTTATTTTCCAAATATGAGAGAAGATGGATATGCACCTGTGTAATCCAGATGATGTACTAAGTGCCAGGAGGTTTTTTAGTAAGGGTAGTTTACCCTATGTCTCGGCAATCCACTTTTCTTTATGCTGAGTATGCTTTGTCAATGAATACTGGGGAGCAGAATCTCTGAACTTCTTTGCATTCTATGTACTAAAATAGAATAAAATATTATTTCACTCAGGAGACTATAAAGATAGAATTAGGAGAGATCCAAAGTAATAGATATGTTTTAATAAAAAGTGCAAGTTTTATTTAACAGCATTACCTGTACAAATTATTTTTGACATAGACTTTAAGTCTAATATGAAGTAATAGTAAATGATGGAGATAATGATCTATTCAGCTTGGGATAGGATGCACAAGTTTTCATTTTTGTTGTATCTCCAGAAATGAGAAGAGGTATCTCTTACATTAGAAAATGACTGCTAAATAACTAAAACAACGCCTAAAAATAACCCTCTTATACATTTGATAAAAGTTAAATTGATTTCCTAATTCTAAGTAGCAAATTATATCATTATAACACACGTACCCTGCTTGAAATATGTGACTTCCTTTGGAAAACTTCAGGTATCTTCTTTTCAAAACAAGTAGCTTCAGGAATTAACAGAGCTGGGGATTTTTTCCTCAAAAAAAGTTGAGAACTGTAACAACAGTTTAAAAGATGAAAACAGCCTTTTTTATCTGATACAATATGGTCCTTTTCTTTCTGGCCACTTATTAAAGAATTCTGATATTTCATTGATTGTTATCGAGATCCTTGAGAAGAATCAAATCTATGAACTCCAACTGCAGCTTAGCACGAACAGTAATAGTGATACAGTCTTGAAGTCCATACCCTTGCTCAAGCAAGCTCCCAGTGAATAATGATTTCAGTAAAGTAAGAACTAGTGCAGTCCCCTTCTGTGCATTTGAGGAATTTCTAGAGATCTGTGGCTGTATAAAATGACAGACTTTTCTAAGAAGTTAAACTATGCTGCCAGGGCTCTATATCTTGTGGTTGCATAGGAGATTAAAAGTGCAGCAAAATCTTATTGAAAAGTGGAGGGGCAAAGATGAAGTTAGAGAGAGACTAGACTTCTTGGGGATGTGCACAGAACCTACCACCTTCCTTGTGTTTCTGGAGTAGCTGAAAACTTGAGCTTCAGCTGGATCTTCTATTTAGATGCTGCTTTGTGTTTGTGAAGCCCAACATAGTTTGGGTCTCAAATGAGAAAGAAGCCATAGGCAGGAGTTCTGTGGTTCACTGCCTGGGTGTCCCACATTAACCAATAACTAGAACATTTATTTAGAAAGAAGGTGAAGAAAAATCCCAAGCCCCGGTACGATAGTACCACTGCCTGACTATTGGATGTATTGTGCTTGGAAGCATGTGTTTGTTTTTTAGCTCTGCTCTTGAGTATGCTAGTTACTGGGGGGATGTGAGGGGTGGGGTTGGGGGGGGGGGGAGAGGGACAAGTTGACCATAGCCTAGCTTAATTCCTATTAAATAGGTGAAATGTGAAGGAAGATGTTTTAACAGTTACAGCAGTAACCTGAGTAACTTTCTGGAAAGCATTGGTACTGACATCAGAGGAAAAACCTTGAAAGCATGAGACAGGAGTGCTCATCTGCTTAAATTGTAATGTGCAACAGTGAGATGTCGTTATTGCCATCATGTTTAGAATGGTAGTCAAAAACTTCAGCACACATTCTGGTATGGGGCAGAGACAAGGGAGGCTTGGATTGGAGGATATTTACCAACTACTCCCTCACATTTTATTTCATCACATCCAGGAGAAACAAGCGTAGGTCTAATTGAAAGCGTGTGAGTGAGAACAATACTAAAACATCACTAATACCTGAAAAGTTTTTTCCACTTTAAATGTGGAAGCTTGGTATGCAGTGGAGGTGGGAAGCAGTGGCTGGAGCTATATTAGTGCAAGATGTCCTTGTACTAGAACTAACAGGCATCAATCTTAGTATTCAACAACTTAAACCGGAGGCTCACTTTTAGTCTGCTTTAGCGTTCTTTGGAGAGGGCTACACAGAGGAAGACAGAGAAGAGTCTGACATTAGCATACATTTTCAGACCCCTGAAGAACTCACAGGAATTCCTGATGTATGTTGAGGTTCCTCCACCCATGTTGGTCCGTTGAGCTTCCCCAGCTTCCAAGCCAAGGAGCCAGCAGTGGTTTTCAGACTGTGAAGACCACACATGTTGTATGGGTGTTCATCCCCAGAGAAGGAGCTGATTCTTCTTTTGGACTCCACAACACATCTGGAGATGAGCCCTGGGGACACACAGAGGGTCCCCATTTTTTCTGAGTGGTGTGTGTGTGTGATTTCAGAGATAATATGGGGAATGAAAGTCAAAACAAAGTGAGGGTTTGTGAGTGGATAATGTTCCTAGCTCTAGGGGAGTCAGGTGCTGCTGAGTGAGGGCTTTGGCTGAATTGAAGTCAGATGGGATTTTAAATGCTGTTACTATTTCATTCCTTTAGATACCCTGATGCTGACATGCCATAGTATTACAGTGGTATGAAAATAGTTCTGCTTTGCTTTCCTAGTTTTCTCATAAATGCCATCATTGCTACAAATTTATTTTATAAAAGTAAATACTTTCTGACACCCAACCTGTTTTGTTTGTTCAGATTGGTACCAAGTGTCCTTTGCCACTTGGTGCATCATGCTGAAAGTGTTCTGTTCTACAAAGTGAGGAAAATTGCACCTCTAGGAACAGTTTTGGCTATGCAGCTTAACTCACAGAGTGAATCAACAGAAATTAGTGTTCCAGTAACAAGACAAGTTCGTAGTTGGCAGAAGTTAACCAGGACTGAACAACAAGATTGTGAGAATTTGTAGTTTCTTTCTGAGGTATAGATAACCAAGAAGAGGGGTACCTAAGGTAGATGAACTAGGTTATATGTTCCCTGAATGTAGGAAGTAGTGGCCTTTTCAGATACTGTGATGCTTGGGTCAAATTTGCCATTTACACTGATGGATTCACATGTTCCGTATTTGCCTCGTGCATGTCAAATACTAGATCGATGCCTTTCCCTGATTCTTTACAGTAGCACTCTCTTCTTGTACAATAACTCAGTGAAGTGCAGTTTCTGCAGCCTGCATCTCGAACTTTTTACCCGTAGTTCCATCATGCTTCATTCCACCCATTCTCAGCTCATGTCCTGTAATTATGAAATATTATGATAACTCAGCCATTTTATTTTAGTATGTATGTCTCTACTTAGCTTATCCACTGTGAGCCATCCCATGTAAAGTGAATGGATTTTGTTTCTTTATCAAACCTTCCTGTCAGCAGTTCCAAACATAACTTTCTCCAATCCCAGCAAAATTTTCTTCTCTCAGACCAACCGCTAGTATCTTTACCCTCAAGTCAAGTAATCTTTTTGTCTTCCCTATTCATTCAAAGTCCTTGGTTTATTTATATTCATTTACACTTGCATGTAGCACATGAAAAAAAGCCTGGTTATCATCTGGCTGCATATAGGGCACAGGGACTTGGTGCAGTTGTTGCACCTCTGGATCAGACAGTTCTCTCTCCCTGCCTACCCCTAAACTGCCCTTTGCCTCTCCGCTCTAGTTCCCCTGTTCTCTCCAGATCCCAAGATTATTATATTCTCTGCTCTGTCTGTTTAACTGATATTTTGTGTCCAAACTTAAATCTATAAAACTAATATCCTGTATTTTTAGATTAGATTTTTTTCACAAGACAAAGCGAGCAAACAAGCTGTTAAACCACCAGAGGTTTACTTGAGAACAGCAATTTCTGCTAAAGAGCATCTGGGTCAATAACTACTTACTTCACATCAGCAGCAGCTGAACTGGGAAGTCTGGCAATGCCCTGAGTTGCTTGGGGAGGGAAGGATGTGAGAGTGGAAAGTGACTCAGTGCTCTGATGATCGCATCTTCAACAAGTCCTTGAAATGTGTCTCCTGCGCCCCCTGCAGGCTCTGTGACCCTGAGCAGAACAAGGGTCTGTGCAACCCCGAAGTAGCAAACCGTGGTGACTTGTAAACAAAAGAGCAAACAAGGAGCAAAATAAGACTACATAGGCAATACTAACAGTGATTTGTGAGCATCTGCTTCCTAATATTAATTCTGTTATGGCATGGGATTTTTGTTAGGACTTTCTAAGCTTTTTGAAATCTCAGAATCAGTCTAATGTTTAATGACATTGATTCCCTCCAAACATCCGTGAATGCTCTCTGAAGAAATGGATCTGCAACCGATCTCAGCTTCTCAACCCCACCAATGAGAGGCTTTTTTTGTGCAGATGATGCTGTTAGACAGAGACACAGATTTTCCAGCTAAGTTTCAGAGAAATTGCTTCACAGTTCTGTGTTGAGTCTGGGGGAAAGAGCATGGTCGGCTACGGCTCTCTTGGCCCTCAGGCATTTTAGCTATGAGACTGACCAGTTCCTGACAATGAGGTGAAACTTTCCTAAGCTTGTAACTGAGTCCAGACTGTGTGATCTCTTAAAATCAGTACTCGTCCTGTGCCAAATTTGAGAGTGCAAAGCTACAAGAATATGTCCAAGAATATCATGTTAGAATTACTGAATATTAGCATAACAAAATGTTTTTCTTCCCCAAAACTTGTTCTCGGAAGTGGCCAACCCAATTTTTCACTAAAACTTTCCAAAACAATCCAGCCTGAGGCAGAGACAAGGCATGGAAAATATAATCTCCAGCAGTTAAAGGCTGACAAAGTAATAAACAACTGAAAGTAGGGCCTTATGATGGAACGTGTTAGGGAACTTTAACTCTAGATGTCATTGCCAGCTTTGCTTATAATAAATGTGTCAGTAGCAATATGAAAAGATGTGTGCAATAAGTTAAAGGAATGCTGTATTAACCTATTTTATGCAGCATGTCTGCCCACAAATTGCTTGCATCTCAGTATGTTTCGGGAGAAAAGGATTTATTTTTTTTTTCACTAAATGTATTAATTTTCCAACTAAATGAACTAGGAAACTGGAGATTTTAATGTAACAGTGACACCCTGTGGCCAGTAGTGATGGCGTTAACTCTGAAAATAGTCTTTTGTGACCCATTAGTCGTTCACAAGAGTGAAGAGAGAAAAAGAAGCAGGAACTAAATGCAGTTTTCCACAGAGAGGTGTTGTCCTGTTTTATTGCCTTATATGTAGAAATCTATGCTTTCTATTGCTCAAATACTAAAATAATATTTATTTACTTACATTTGTTTTATTGAAACAAAGGGGGATTACAAGCCTTGATTTTAGGCAGCTTGATAATGTAACTCATGGAAGGGTCTCTGTGGGCACAGGCACCTTACGAAGCATGGCTGGCATAGTTATTTATATTTCTATGGTTATATTTATCTCTACTGGAGAAGACGTTTTTTCCTGGTGGCACACTGAGTAGTGGTGGGCAGCAGACTGATACCAGAGAAACATAATAAAATGGCAGTACCACACCATGCCAAGAGCACCAGCTAGGCACTGACAGGGCTGCAGAATTATATAGTATTAGTCTTGTGCTGCCTTTTGTGTGGGCAATGTTTAACCTAGCATGTGTAGGTCCTCCTTTTGCTTTTTCTTCCCTTCCTTCTTTCGTTGAACAAATGCTGAACTAATACAGTGGTTTTTTGTCATATCTACGTGCACCTATCTTTAAGGTGCCATGATACTAAACTTCACAATGCTGTGGCCCTTAAACTTCGTGGGACAACAAATCTTTTCCTGTTTAATGCATACCTAAGATCCTTGATATTATGGTTTCAAAATCAAGTAGTTTAAAAATGTCCTAATTTATGAGAGACCTGATTTATAGCTTCTGATTTATACCTCATGCATCCATGGATTTACTGATGCTGACCCTGCAATTTTTAAGACGTGTCCCTCTTAAAAAGTTAAGAAGTTAAACTTCTGTCAGACAAAGCCAAGTTTAAAGATCAGTATGGAAGGAGACTGATTGTCCCAGAAAAAAGTTATGGGGAGGTAGTAAAGCAAACTGAGAAACATGATGTGTTTATTATTCACTGGCTATAATGGTTTCCTGTTAAAACTGGCTATTTGACAAAGGTGATGAATTTAATTCCTTGCTCTCTCATTGGGAGGAAGTAGCATGGGACAGAAGCAAAAAGTCTTCTGCCTTCTCTAGAGAGTAAACTAAAACTAGCCAAAACTAAAGTTTGGAAGGTGTTAGGAATTTAGCGATTATCAATACTCTGCAAGTGTCAAAAAAGATTGGAGCACTTAAGCTGTCTTGTAAGCCAAGCCATTGTTCACTCACACACATGTCCATACGTAAGCAGCCCAGGGAATCCTCATCTAGGACATATCACACAAAATAGCTGCAGTGTAATTTCTCACAAATCTCAGCACAATTTAGTGCCTGTCAGGAAGTGACAATGAGACTGTGGGCTTCTTACAGATCACATATTGACAGTGAATATGAGATCTGATTGACAGTATTGCTGAAAAGCTTGAAACTCATTATCTCCTGTAAAAGGCTAACAAATACTGGGCATATGATGAAAGAAGTGGCCTTGTTTTACACTTTATGTCAATTTTTAGCTTTTCTTTTAGAGGTCCGTATGCTTTTAATGGCTGCAAAAGCAAAACAGCTTCATAGCTGCTCAGACTTGCAGAGAAGTTATTTATTAGGTGCTATTTCAGACTCTATGCTTGAACAGGCTGGGCTGTAATATTAACCTCCTAATTAGTTAGTAGTGCTGCTGAAGGATGTTTTCCAACATCTGTTTTTAGCACTGTTAGAATGGAGCTTGGAGAATGGATTATTTAATTCATATTAATGGGGAATGGGACCATGCTGGAGATGAACTGCAGTGACTGTGCACATAAATCAGAACACACATTATGTTGCCTGTACAACATGCGAGAGCAGACAGATGCAGCTGAGGCTGCTGCTGAAATAACAGTAGGTTGCAGAACACATCAGAAGTGCTGTGAATAGAACTTTAAAGGACAGCATCTTAAAGGCAGAGACACATGCTTATTGCATATTAAGAGCACTGATCTGAAGACCTGACAGATTTGGAGGTCAGACAGAGCTGCTGTATTTATACACCATGTCAAGACCTTGTCTACAACTGGTTAATGTTAAAATGGCAAATCCATCCAGATGCAGATACAATTTTAGACATAAATCTGTTTATACAGTACTTCTGGGAAGTAATGGTTTAAGTGTCCTGTACTAGGTTGAAAAGCATTGACACAAAAAAGATGTTACCAGTGTAAAGCTGTGACTAGATTTTCTCTTTTTTCTGTTTAGCCATTATAGTTGGTAGTTTAAAAGACAAAGCAATTATCACTGCCTTTCACCTGGAGGTTACTGCTCCCACTGCTTTGCCAGCAGAAGGCATTGTTTTTTATGCTCTTGCATCTACACTAGGCACTCCATTTTCCAGTGGAGGTTGGTTGAATTAATTAACTCAGATGAGGCTGCCTGAGAATACTAGGATGTGCTTAGACAAAGATATGTGTTTCATGTTACCTTCATGCTGCTGTGGTACTCCATACCCCTCCATGTATTCACAAACACTTTCAACAAGCAATAATAAGCAACATGTACCCCAGTGTTATTAGACTTGTAGTGCAAATGCAGAATTACAGTGGCATCAAAAAGGTTTGTACAAGCATAGCAAGAAATTAATATGTATATATATCCAATGCCTTAAGAAGACACCTTTTTAATGCTGTCAGTATATTTTTTTCTTGTTTTCTTTTCTTTTTCCTCACAGTGAGAGCCCTGTGAAGGACTTGAGCAAGCTACTGTTAGCAATATACACCCCACAGGAGGAGGTTCTCCCCAGCTTTGACCTGGCAAACTTTTCTGGCTGTTTTAACCAAATACAGTTTAGTTGACATTCTTCCCATTTTTTTGCACAAGGAAAAGTGTTTCATTCACTGGGGTTAGAAAGTGACAGCTTATACACTCCTAAAGTTGTTTCTGAGTCTGCTGATCTTCCTTGAAAGTTTAGCAACAATGATGTACCTCAGTACATTATATGCTTATAGCTTTCATTCCCATGTAAAAGTTACTGAAAATAACACCAAGAAGAATGCTCTAGCACTTACGACATTACCTTACAGCTGGGGTAGAACTCTGTGAAAGACACTTTCTTTTACCTTTTCATCTTGGAAACAGTAATTTCTGATGGAAATCTTAAAATCAGACTGAAAGAGCACACATGGTAGTGGGATGCACGCTTGCCTCATACCAGCACTTCTACGTGATAGTGTTCCTTTTCTCTTCCCTGAATCTTCACCATACCATAAGTCTTTGCACTAAGAGGCCTTAGGTGTGTTTCTACAGGGACATTTGTAAGCCTGAAAGCTGTCACTGTGGAGCTTGAAGCAACAACTTCCAGAGTAAATGTATGCATCTTAGCAGCCAGTGCAAAAGGAGACAGAATTTCTAGTTGAAAGCTATCATAAATGCATATTCTCTGTGTATTGGACACAGATGTGTTGTGTAACACATATTCTGACTGTTGGGTTACACAAACAAAGTGTGTGACAAGTGACTGAAATGTGAAGCATACACCTTGGTGAATCACTCCATAATTCACAGATTAGTGTACTTTAAAGTATGATACCCCTTCTTAGAGAGTCTCATTGTGTGAGCAGTATTATACAGTACTGTCTTGCCTGTCACAGTTGTGCACTTTGGCTCCTTCAAGGTCTTTATTAGCTTTATTAGCTCAGGCTTTGAGCAGCTACCTAGCCTAAAATGATGTTTCCTCCCTAAGATTAGGACCCTGGACAACACTTCCTTGTATTACTCTTTAATATTGCCCTTCAGAAATGTTGGAACTTCAGAGTCTGTAAAACCAATGATAAAGCTATGGAAAGCACTGTTAAAACTTGAAGCAAATGTAACAAATCATTAGAACTAGGAAAAAAAAAACACTTATGGGCTTATTTAGAAAGGGGACTTAGCAACTGCAACATGCAGGCCATCATCTTTTGCCTACCATGCCAGCTAGTTGTGTGCATGGCTGTGACAAAGAAGCCAGGCTCCCAGACTAGCCTGCAGGGACACATGGGTTCTTCAGAAGGAGAACAGCAGAAATAAGCTGTCTATGCAGCCAGGCCTCTAAGTTGGTCTTACTGACTTGAAAATCTGAGTAACAGGCATGGTTTTAACCTCGAATCTCTCCGAGTCCAAAGTTGGAGTTTTGAAAACTTACCTGCATAGAAACTCCTGTCCTGAATCTGAGCTATGATTCAGTCTGCCTGACTTCTGAACTTCTGGTGTATGTCTGCCTAATTAGCCCTAGGGGGAGGAAAATCCTGTGGTGTGCTTAAGGTAGAGAGAAGCTGGTGTCTTTGAAGACCTGATGACTTTTCTGCATAATACCATTCCCTGCTTCTGATAATCTCTAGAGCCTGAATGCCTCCAAAGGCATCTAATCTTCCTCAAGGAGAAGTCTGAAGAGCATTCTCTGACAAGGGGAGACCCAGCGTTCTGGATCACATACCTAGCGTGTTATAAGAGAAAAAAAAATACTTCTCAATTTCAGCTTTATTTTAGAATTTAACTACAGAAAGAAGAGATTGCAAGAGGTCACTAAACAAATCAGTAGAAATTACAGGGTCAGTTTTTTTCTCTACCTGACCAATCTCCTGGGGAAGGCTATATCCCATAGGGAATTTAATATCTGCTGGTCAGAATTGGTAACTGGTTTACAATTCTTTTTATTATCAGTTCTTGATAAAAGAATATGCTGAGGGAGGATCAGGAGAGGGAAGGTATTTGGATGCACTAGGAAGAAAATAAAAGTAGGAGGATTATGAATTCATGGCGCTGAGTGTATTTTTTTAAAGTCTTAATTTAAGTGAGAGAGGTTAACACTGTGCAGCAAGTATTCCCTTAAAAATATTAAAAGTAAAGCTTAGAACCTATATCTGTAGAGAACTTCTATGATATCCACCTATTCCGTTATTGCAAGCATCTTTAAAGCTAGGCTTTTGGATGCTTCTCCAGGCCTTGTAGGATGTGAAATTTGCTATTTTGGAGGTTGTGTTTTCTTCTAGACTGGTGAATATGTAACCAACAAGTCAGATTCACCAGGATAAAGTTCTTTAAGCTTTTATTTCCCATTTATTGAACCCATGAGCTGTTTAACATATCTGCCAAAGTTTCATTCTTCCTTACACTGTGGTGTTGAATTTGAATGAAAATATTATTCTGTGTTCCTCATAAACAATAACAAAAAAATTATTTATATGGTGGCTTTATGATCTCTAATAAAGAAGAATGAAAAGAAAATTAGAAGAGTGAAAATGCTCAGGAAGTTCTTTATGGAAGAATAGCCATTAATACAAAACACATTTTACAGGGTAGGTGTCCCAAAATCTTTTGGATGACATGTGAGTCCGATGCTACTATTAAGACTTCCAACTTGCAAAGGCTTATACATATGCTTAGAATTATACGTTTGTATAAATGCCTTGATTGTGTTTGGTTGCATGTAACCTTTTTCAGAAATAGATGCAGGCTATTTAAAAACAACATCTAGAGAAATAAAGAAGGAAAAATCATGAAACTCTGTTTGGCTCTAAAACAGCCATCATCTTATCTGCCAAAATCACGTGTAATTCACCGTTAGTTCTGTGTTCCACATCCTGTATTTAAAGAGTCTTACCTTATAAAGATGTCAGAACTGGGACCATTATATGGAAATTCCTCTAAGGAACACACCCATTTGTGGAGAAATGTGTACTTTATTCATCGTAACTAGTATATATATCTCTCCTGCAATTTATGAATAATTATAAATAATGTTCTGTGCTGATGTTGCATTTCTGTGTCATTATCTTCCAGATGGGAGTTGCTGTAGTGGATTCATCTGTTGCAGGACTGGGTGGTTGTCCCTATGCAAAAGGTGCTACTGGGAATGTAGCCACAGAGGATGTGATATACATGCTTAATGGTCTCGGGATCAACACAGTAAGATATTTTTACTTTCTGCTTAAGACTTTAAGGAATTCAAAAGTATTTTTCTAAAAAACATATAATACATACCTGACAATTACTTCTGCTGTAAAATAAATTACTGGGAGCAAATAGTAGTTTTTACAAATTCAGTTCTTTAACGTGACTTGACACGGAACATGAGTGTTGTGATGTTCTCTTCACTAGCAATTTAGAGTAGGACTGGTTTGCGTATTTGACAGATATTTGAATAACACCCCCCTCGTCCTACCTGGAGCAATGAGAAGCTCAGTAGCAACTGCTTTGAGTCATTACTTTGCCTGAGTAACCACAAAAAAATTACTGCTGTAGACATTGCTCCAGAAGGTTGACCAGCTCTATAGTGGAAAGACTGAGCAAACCTCAGCTTTTTTCACATACTGTTTATTAATTTGTTGTCAGTTTTTCTTGCTTCCACATGGAGAAAAATGGTGGTGTTTGGAGCCCAAGCACATGGGCATT
The DNA here is from genome assembly GCF_034315485.1 of Pezoporus occidentalis. NCBI lineage: Eukaryota > Metazoa > Chordata > Aves > Psittaciformes > Psittacidae > Pezoporus > Pezoporus occidentalis. The sequence goes on from NW_026914829.1 coordinate 2,446,784, forward strand.
GCTATTTCTCAATTTATTTCAGAATTGTACAGAACCTGTTACTGGCTAGAAGGCATCACAGTCATTTTTATTTCCCACTCTGTTCTTGGAGGAGAGGGCGAAGTAGCTTATCTGCACTGAGCTGCACTTTAATGAACCTTACCAGTGAGCACCTACACTTCAAAAGTATACATTTAGTATCTCTGGCTTGATTGGCATGTTAGTTATTATGTATTTCTGGGAACCAAATAATGCAGTCTTCTCCAAAGAATGTGCTCTTTGGTCTTCCTGTTGGACACCACTGTTCTAGAAATGTGGCATAATGAGATTGTACTGACCTGAGTGATACAGTGACTTTACCTGTAACTTAGACATAGACTTAATAGAGTCAAATTCAAAGAGAACATATAAAGAGCTCCAAAACTGCAACGTGTATGATTTGTATTTACTGCAGAGAGAAACTGCAAAGCCTGATGTCTGAAATACAAATATCTGAGTTACTGGGGTGCTTGTAACTTGTCTGTATGTTGCAGTTCAGTGCAGCATAGATGCCAGGTGAATTCCTTGATGTGAAAAGATTATGGAACTTTTTTCCTATTTGTACATCCCCTGAGCACTGCAAAAGCCTGTTCAGAACCTTACAGAGTTCACTGAAATGTTTATCTGCTTTCATGTGCTTCTTAAGGAGTTCTGTGTAGGTCTCAGATACATGTTTAGAAAAGGTTTAATCACAAGTGCCCATTGTACAAGTGGACTCTCTTTCAAACTGTTCATACATGCTTTGGGATAGCTTTTTTTTTGTGAAGAAGGAACTTATTCTTTTGAAACAATACAGTTCTTTGAAATAAGAAGGAGAAATTGTGTATTTCACTTTACATTGCTGCGCACCTTAGACTTTCTGTATAGTCTTTCCTTGGCCAAAAAAAAAATAAAACACCATCAAATACTTACTTCCCCTTTTGTTCTTTTTTTTTTTTTAATATTTTTTTAATTTAAGATTATGCAATAGCAAAACACAAGGCTTTGCTTTCTGACCCTTTTCTGGCCCATTAAGAAAAGAGTGGTTTACTGGATGAGAGATACAGAGCCTCAAAATTATTAGCTTAATATATGATCTTTGATCTTTGCACTGTTGCTTGTTTTTGATACCATGGTCAATTCTGTAAAATCATAAAATTGTTATCACAAATACCTATTAGTATGTCCCTTTTTGTGTAATCACACAAAATGAAATTATAATTACTCCTGCTGTACATTTGCAAGGAGTGCTTTCTCATTTCCTCTCAGCTGTGCAGTAAAGCTTTAATTTTGTTGACTGAAGTCACTGAAAGTGTCAACCAAAGGATGGACAGTATTTAACCATACATTACTGGGTTCAGATTGAGTAGATATAGCAAAATAGTAATTGATGCTTGTTCTATACTGTTCTTCAGAACATGTAACCAAGAAGTGACACATGAAATAAATCTCTGTCAGGCTAAATGTGAAATAATTTTCTAGCAGAGCGCATCTACAAAGAGATTTATTGGTTCTACCATGGTAATGGATAGATAATTGTGTCATAGATCATTAGTGCTTATGAAACTTTGTAGGGAGACACCCACTTTCTATAAAAACATTTTCTATATAGTTCCTATGTAATTACAGTAATAGTATTTGTGTTTATGATGCCTTAAAAGTGCTTGGCAAACAATAGGGCTTTCTGAGAAACAACTACGTACTGTTAGCCTCACATTACTGACACCAAAACTGAAGTACAGAGAGATAATAGACTTGGTATTTGTGAATGCTGAACGGCAGCTGGTTGAAAAGTCAATGGGAGTTAAAGGACTTTGCCTTTTGGCAGAAGCTTTTCTGACTTAAGGTACTTATCCAAGTTCGTGGATGCTATTGGAGGCACTTGTTCTTGTGCTTCATGGCTTCGTTCCTTGGTGCCAAGGAATAATTCTGGGTATATGGAGTGGTTACCAAGTACATTTCTGAGTATCTGTCTGAAGGTACATTATTTTGACTCAACAAACTTGCAAACAGCTGTCACTACTCCTTTCCCATCCATGTCTGTGAGTCATACTTGTGAATGCTAGGTTTTATGCCCTCATGGTAATCCTTTTTGGTTCACAGTATTTACATGAGAAAGACAATTTAAAAGGCAGAGATGCTTCTATTCCATTTAATGAATGAGTACTGTGAACATACATTTCTGATTAATGCATATTACATTATGCAGTGTTACAGTGCTGAAAATGTAAATTTTGTATAGTTTGGGAGTTTTATTTTGCTGTCTCCCATAGTCTAACTACCAAGTAGGGTGGTATGTTTCTCATTTGTTTTAGTAAAAAAGAGATGCTCAAAGAATTTTTTAGATTATGTTTTATGTAATAGCACTCTACAAACTAAACTGAAGTAACGACCTATAAGGGATAATAAGAATAAGCTGAAATCAACCTTGTTGTAACTGTATTAAAATGAGACAGTTATAAAAAGATGTCTTTGAACAATGTTTTAGATGGTGCTAAATACTAGAGCCAATTAGAAACTTTGACGCTTTTTTTTTTTTTAATAAAAATGGTTTTGATTACATATCCATGAAGTAATTCCTATTCTTATTAACATTTTTAGTCAATTCCAGGAATGAAAAATGCAAATTTGACTGATATATAAACCGATACAGAATATCGAAATAAGAACTAGATTGAATTAAAGGATTAAGCATCTAAATCAGGTCTTGGTCTGACCTTTACTTCATAAATCCGTAAGTGTTATGAAAGTCTATTTCTGGAGCAGTACATCTTATACTTTTTAATTCTGGGTGACATACATCTCCCAATTTTATGTGACTGCTCAGTGTATTGGTAGTTCAAAGTCCCCTTTCACATCTTTTCTACAGGGAACTTTACTGGCTTGTAAATTCCAATCTTCATAGCAAGTACTTATATCACTCATGTGATCTAATTCTAAAACCTTTACTATACATGAGTAATCCAGGGGACTGATCATAAAGTACTTTTTCCCTCTTTAATCAGTGATCTGATTCCATTTTAGCAACCAGGTGCTACTGAGATGTATCTTATGTTAGTTAAAAAACAGTTGGTTGCTCAAAAGACTTTTTTTTAGCATGGGCAGATCAAGCAATTGCAATTTTTTGCTCAGTTGTACTACCAATGTAAATTGTAATTTTGCATTGAAAGGAGCTTCTTAAAGGAGATGATACTTATTCAAGAGAATGCAGGATCGTGTTTCTTACTGAACTCAGTTGCCAATACAAGTGTGTCTCCCCTGTTTTCCTGAGCTGCAAGTGGGATACTTGTATGCGTGAAGTTTCCTTGTGTTGGGTGACAAATAAGAACAGCACTTAAGCAGATACGATATTTTTCTTCCATCTTCTTCTAGTTGTTTTTCCAGTTCTTTATTCAAAATTCTTTTGAGTTTGAAAGTTATTACTTGAGTATCTGGTCCACTGATGTTAAGATAAATAGCTCTCAAAATGGTAGGTCCTTCCAAACAACTGAAGCTGTGATTCTTGTGTAAGTCACTGTAACTCTACTGTTTTCATTACTGACCTGTGACATGAATCAGGCACTTTGTTTGCAAAAATTAGACCCTAGCAAAAAAGAAACCTTGGGGTTTAAGCATTTTCAACATGTGAATTTATTATTCTTAACATTTTTCACTTCTTTTTTAGGGAGTAAATCTTTATACAGTGATGGAAGCTGGAAACTTCATCTGTACAGCTTTGAACAAGAAAACAAATTCAAAGGTTGCGCAAGCTTCCTTCACTACTGGAACTGTCAATTAAATTAATGTTTTTTGCCACTTAATTGCATTCTTCATCTATCTTGACCAAGGACATTTATATCAAGAAACAAATATAAGAAAATAATTTCAGCAAAGAACCAAAATAGAACCCATATATAACTTTTTCTTATGGGAAGAGTTATTGCTCTCTACTGTCTTGTCAAGAATTATCTGATTTGTAAGTAAGAAATAAATGACTGTAGTACAGAACCTTGTGCTTGGAACTTCTACAGATGAGAAAAATGTATATAGACCAGGATATTTAATTATGTTTTAAATTGAATTTTAGTTCTTTTCAGGAAAACTGGATAGAAGCAGTGACTACATAGTTAATTATTAATCAAGATGACTTTTAGAACAGTACAAATATTTGCAGTAGTTTATGAGATCCCACGCTGTGTGTGGCCATTCTATTATGTGTTTTATTTATCTGAATCTTTACTTTTCATTTGTCAAGTCAGTTGTGTTATGACCATGGAGCCAAATATGAATTCACCATAAGAATATTTAGCAATAGTACTTTTCTAATTTTTGTTTTGTTTAACATCTGTTAAGTTATGGACGACTTTATCTTGTTGCAAGACTTTGTGGTGAATGGCAATCTGCCAGATCCTACAAATCTAATGCAAATTTCCTTATTTGTTACATATGTTAAATTTGTTGTATTTGTTGGCTTTTTTTTGTTAACTGTATTAAAATGTATATGCAAAAAAAAAAATTGGCAAAGTTTTCAACTCTCATTCAGGGTAATGGTAGTGTAGAAGGGGCTGAATTTTTGTCCAAGGTCTCATCAAAAAATTTGGGGTTTTTATTCTGTAGTCTTTAAATTGACATTCTCACTTGAAAGTAATGAGGTTTTGAGGATAATAATATTCTGATGGACTAGTTTACATAAGGGAACTACTTGCAATTTTTCTCAGTGCTTTACTGATAATGATACTGTTCTTTTAGATGTCTTAGTTCAGCAAGATGCCAGTGAACTGCATTGTCGGTTTTAGATCAGTAATGGATGCATTCAAAGAGCCTTATCCTATCTGTAACCTGTTCAAAAGTGCCATGTAAATGTTGTCATTTTTTTCAGCCTGAAACATCGATGCAGTTATTGGCTGGCTGTGTAGGATCCTTCTGTAATTCTCGGTGTATCTAACGTAGATCTATATTTTTTCTGAACATAGCCTATTAACATAAAAACCTAAAATCTATAATCTTTTTCATATTTTCATTTTCCTCCAAAATATGAAAAGCTGGGAAGAGGCAAGATGAAAGAGAGTGAAAGATAACATAAAGAAGGAAAAGACTGAATCATTTTTGTCTGGAACCCAACTCTGCCAAGTTACAGCTGACTCTGGGTTTGCCTTTGAAATACTGAAGTGAACTTTTTCTGAGGTCTTTTAGGCAGTACTGTAGTTCAGAATTGGCACAGCTTGAGGAAGTCAAACTTTACATGCCACGTAACTCAAAGCTATAAACTTGATATAAAACCTCTATCCTGTTTATGCCAAAAGCATAGTGAAAACTAAGATAAACTGCATTGTATCACTCTTCACATGGTAAGAGTCAAAGAATAAGCAAAGAAATTGTTCAGGTGAGGCAGGAAATATATTGCCTACTAATACAAAATACAAAATGGCACACTTTCCTCCGGTATCTAGTAAGAAAACTTTTAAGTATTCTTAAAGATATGAACACCATTACTTGCTTGAACTGTTCTGGATGCACATGGTTGGATCACCACAGAAAATGCTCTGTCCTCATTTTCCCATGATTCAGCTGGGGCTTTGTTATTTAGCAGCCACTATGGCTCATAGATCAAACCACAAACTTTAATAAAACTAGGTCTTGAACCATTCACAGATTTATAAATTCTGTAATGGGTTATATCAAATGAAGATGTGAGAAATCTGCAGCAGTATGTTGGCTGTTCTTGGTCTAATAATTAGTAGTCAGGCCTAAATGAGGTGCCAGAATTAACATTATAAATACCCTAATTCAGGTTGCATTTACTCCTGAAGGTGACTAATCACACTGTAATACTTTCCTGTTTAATAATAGAATTTCCTTATTAGTTTGCTTCTGTGCCGGCACAGAATTAGCTCATTTTGGGCTGAAGCATGCAGTTCTGTTGTAGGGCCTGATGAATTTTTATCGACCCAAGATCCTGTGACCATGTTTAACTGACATTAGCAAGACTGAGCCTCTCAAAAAATGAAAGTGAAGTCACCCCTTGGAAAAAGGAAAACAACAAAGTAGTTGTGATGCAAACCACCTCTTAAATATTAGCCTGGATGTCAGACTAAACAATTGATCTGCGATTAGCTTGCTACTCAGCCTGGAAAGATTCAGATGCACATTTTCTGGCACTCTAATCAACCACCCAGCTATATGCAGAACTGAAAAATATAATTATTAGTAACTTACAGTAAATCTGGATGACGTTGTGCCACGGGGCAGGATGGAATTAAAGATTTTTGAGACCAGAGAGATCACATGAAAAAAGTGTCTCTGCAACAAGTAAGAGTTGTTCCTTGCAAATGGTGGTGAAGGCTTCAGCTATAGGCAAAGTTAGGAACTGAACCGATACTATCCAGTTTTTTGGTAAGTATACTAACTACAACATCTTAGATAAAAGTGAGTAGTTTCCCTGCTACCATGATTTTTGTGTTGAAGAAAATACCTATGCAGAACATAGACTATAGAATAAAGGAGCTAGCGTTGCTCAGTTCTTTAGGAGTTTTAGACATCTATGCTCCTAATTACCATGAAGTATTGCTAACTTTGGCGCTAGAAGACCCTTACGCTGTGGAGGAGTTTTCAGATATGCCTCTGTGTATAGTGCAGATGCATCTGGGCTGTCCAATTTGCAATTCTAAGGCACTTAACTCTCCCTATGCACTGAAACAGGGTACCTATTAAATCACAGGGATGGACAACCTAAAATGCCTTGGTTCTTTATTGGGTCTGGTTTAGAAACTACTTAGGAGCTTGTGGAGAGCCTTCAATGCAGGTCTGTTACTCTGTAATGATGTGAGCATTGGAAAAGATGAGCAGTCACATCTGGAGCCTGTTCTTTACCCACACGTTCAGCTTCAACCACATAGTGATTTATAGTAATCCAGGGTGGAGGTCACAGACAAATAGATTGTTTGTCAGGATCCTTACAAGGGAGAAAGAAACATGGAGCCAGATAAAAAAATAAAAAAAACAACCCATGTTTATGTGCCAAAAGTGCCACCTGGGAAGAATTTAGGTCTGTGGGTCCAGGTGAGCAATCCCCATAAAAATCCTTCTTTACTTGTCGTGTGACTGAGAATCCTAAGCCATGTCAAGTTCCTGCTTCTAAAACTTGTTAGACACATAAAGTGCTGCCACTCTGCTTTCCTGGACTGGCATCGTTTTGACTGTGTGGAGCATTTTAATGCCTTATCTTTGGCTTTAAAAAATAACCATATATTGCCTTTAAGAACAAGAGCTAATCCAGTAGATGCCATGAGTATCACTCATGTGGGTAGCATTGAATTCAGCACATAATAAAGAAGTTGAGATTACATCCCTTCAAAAACATGCCAAGTCATGGGATTGTGCTACTGCTCTCCAGTGTTTCTTTCTAACTCTTTATGCTTATATTCAGTGACCCATCATTGGTGGTGCCTGCTCTTTTAGCCCCTATCAGTGTCTCTCACTGAGTACATTGCTTTTTCATCACACTGAATTAACCCTCTGGCTGTAGAAGGCTTGCATCCAGGTGTTTGGCTTCCATGAGCAGATGTTCTTATTACTATGTCATTATGATAATTATATGAGTATATATTTGTTGAAAGGTATGAAGAAAAAGCAACAGAGCACTGAATATCATGATCACACTTTTGGGAAGTGGGGACATACTGTCTCTGTTTTGCTGATGGTCTTCTGTAAATATTGAAAAGGGAGTAGTATAAACTCAGAACATGAATGAGAGAAGTAGTTACTGACTGCCCTGCCAACTCTTATTAGAGAAAAATTAGGTGTACCAAGATATTTACTACTTTGTAGCTCACTGTACCAGTCACTGAAGAGATCTCGCAGAACAACATCGAGATCATCTTTCTTGTGCCAGGGTCATGGAGTATGTAAACTGTCAGTCCCCAGTGGTCTTTGGTCTGTGCCCTGCTCTGAACCTGTGGCCAATGTCATGTTGCTGGATATTTCTCTCATACTTTCACAGTAGTTTTGCTTTTCCCCATATGGTTTGGCCACAACTAGAAAGTAAAATGCTGGTTTCCTTGGCAGGTCAAGACATTATATTGTTCTGAAGATGCGGCTGGTGTGATTTTTTTGGAGGAGAAGTTAATCGGTTCCGTTAGTAATGGGCATAAGTGTTCTTCCGTGCCTTTCACAAGACAGCCATGACATGGAACCCATACATGGATAGTGCTAATGTATTCCAGCAGCAGCTTGCTTTGTAGTTTAAACTTTTACATATTTAGGCATCTTGGCTCTGAACCAGCACTTTAAAATTTTATTTTTGTGTATAAACAGGGTTTAGGGAAATAAAAGTAAATATTCTGGTCTTGAAAATAAATTCAGAGACCCTTTGGCTAACTTTCCTTTCTTAATAGCATCATTTGAGTTCATAAAACTTTTATTATTGTAATAAGGATTCATGAAATGAAGACTGCAAGTCTGTGAGGTAAAATTCCTATGTTTTGGATCAGTGCTGTTGAAATGAAATACTGTTTGTCCACTGAGTTATTCTTAAGGAGTAAAAATATTGTTTAGTTATTGTGATACCTAAAAATGAGTGTTCTCTGCCACTGTTTTTTTTTTTTGTTTTTTTTTTTAATATGGTTTCTCAGACTGCCTCAGGTTCTCTTTATAGATTGTGAAATGTCTGGAGAATGGACTGAACAGAAGAATCAATCTGGAGAAGTGAATGAAAGACACCTTCCAGTTCTTGACTTACTGGTCAATGCTTTTCTTATGTTATATTTTTGAAGATTTTTTTTTTTCTCTATGGTCCTGCTCTAATGCAGTGTTAGTCTTCATTTCTGCAATAACACTGCAGGCCGAAGGACTACAGCCAAAGTCAACTTAGTCCTTTGAAACCGATGTAAGAGAGATTATGTGTTTGTTAAGGAATTATCATGTACTCTCTTGGTTAAATGCATTTGTGATTTTGCAATATGTGGTGTTAAAGCTGAAATAAAATATATCTCAGTGTTTACTGAAACTGATATGCTTATGTATTACACCAGATTCATCAGCTCTGACTAACCAGCTCACACACACAGCATTAGCAAATATAAGCTGTCACTCTGACACGTATGCCTGTGTTGACTTTGTTACCGTGTAATCCATTTGGAGTGCATTTTCTTCAGATTACCTTTCCATCAGTTGTTCCTCTGTGCTTTTATAGCTGACAAATCTCTTCTAAGTTACTGGGGAAATATTTCTTCCCTCCATTAACTAAACATTAAAAGCTAGAGCCAGGACTGGAGGTAGGATTAAAAAAATCAGTGTGGCATTATCTAACTTCAGATGTTCCACTGCAGAGTAGAAATCTGTGCCCTTTAAGTGATGTCTAAGACCCCCTGTACACTTCATGGGAGACTGAATGATTTCAGCATGTGGTCTGAAACATCACTGTGATGATCAGGGAATGTTCTTGGAGAAGTCAACTCTAAAATTCCCTATCCCATGCTACCATTAAGTACCTCAGCATGAGCTGCAGCTAGTTATCTTCACCAGCTTGAATTCAAGTTAGTGTTTTCCCTGGTGGAAAGACACCCACAGTAATGTTTTTTAAAGAACTGAATGGCGTTCATTCTTTTAAGGCACCATCTTCAGGACAGAGTTGGTGCTGCTTGCATCTATCTCCTATATTATTAGCTTTATCTGACATCCAGCTGAGTACCAGGGTGCCATTCCCACAACAGCCTGAACAGGCTGAGTCCATACTCGTCTGCCCAGGCAGCCCATTCCTTCACCTCACAAACAGGTTGGCTGAGAAAAATCTTCCTTTTGAAGAATTCAAGACTCACTGTGGCAAGACAGGAAAAGTGGAGACCTTGTAGTTTCAGTACTGCATAAGGAACAGCTAGTTCTGTGCACTTGTCTCAAAAACTTTTTACAAATTTAATTGGAAAAAATCTTTAGATAAACTACATAAACAATCTTGAAAGGGAAATCTTGAACCCATTTCTGTAAGACTAAAATTTATGCTTTTTCCCTCTAGTCCAATCGGTCGTCATTTCTTCACTTTGCATTGTCCTGTCTACAATGGAAGGGGAGTGAATGCCATGTCCTTACTCAAAATGACCTCTGTCCTGGGAATCCCAAGTCACCAATGAGACCTAATTTTTATCAGCTGGGAATTAGGTGCAGATATCTCACATCAGGAGAAGAGATTTTAATGATGATGCTCTTACAAAGATACTACTTCTTCCAGCACAAAACTGTTGACAGAGTCTAATCATGATCACTTGAACACAGGCCATTCCAGCAGAAATTCCTTTATTTTATAATTAACACCCAGATACAGCTGACAGACTACAGTGTCACTAGGAAATATAAATCAAACCAATACATTTTACAGGTATAATAGAGGAAATGTACTTTTCCATTAAGCAATGAAGTGAGCTCTAATGAAAGGCTCTCTTCTAATGAAGAGAGCCTGTAAAATTACAGAAGCAACATAATGGCCATAAAGATCTTGCTGTCTTTCAAAGAAACTCACTTGTGTGTGTCTGTCTAAGCACATATATGAGTAAACTTTCTAGTATCTAACTATAATTGTAAAAAAAAGTTTATATGACAGAAAGCTAGAAGAGGTGTTTTTGATTTAGGTTCAGTTAAATCTGAATATGAATGGATCTCTTCAAATTCTTTGACAAAGAGGGTTCAGCATTGAATCTTTTGTTTTTGTTTTAAAGTCAGACTGAAAAACCAACACAAGGTTTGCTTCATATGTGCATTTCCTATATAAAGGAATTATCCAACACTGTATTCTCAACATTTTGTTTGGTTTGAATTTTTTAATCTTCACAGTTTTACGATCAAGAATATCAATACACTACTTTCAAAATACCTACATGGTAGGAGGTAAACTAAAAGTTGCAAATTGCTGGACTGATAAAGGAGATTGTTTTGGTTTGCAAACTAACCGAATTTGTACTTTTCTGTTGTATTTTTGTCCAAAGGCTGATTTAGTAATGAGATATCATTTGACTGCAAATCTGGACAGAATTTTTGGGCTTATGCTGATCCTAAAAAGAGTAAATGCCTGATGTAATAACTGTAAAAAATTTCTAAAACTCTCCCCAGCAGAACTGCAGACCTGTTATTTTGCTCTCACACTGAGTCATTTCACAAGCTACCAAAGCCAGCAGCAAAACTCACATTGAAGAGCAGAGACATTCCTGCTGTACTGATCACACAGTGAATTTCTAGCCCTAGCTCTGAATCAGTCACAGTCTAAACCGGAGCTGAATTCAGTGAAACCAGTATTTAATTCCTGATACTGTGTTGTGTTACATTTAGTTACATTAGCTGGGAATTCAGACATAATTCAAATTAATCAAATTCAAAATATAATTAATCAGATGCTATCATAACAAGACAGTGCATATGCCATTCATGGTAACAAATGGCAGTAAGAAATGCCAGTCCATTATCCTGTGCTGACCAGAATCAGATCATTACAAGGATATAACTATGACAACTAATTGCTAGAAATTTAAGCTAGATGCTTAAATCTAGCAAAATAGCTACAGGGAGAAATCCAGAACTCAAAGCCAGAAAGTGGGATCCAGAGTGGTGTGTTAGGGACCATGACTCCCAGTACAGTGCACGGGGAGAATTAGGCACTTCAGGTCTTGCCTAGAGACAGTGAATAGAAAACATAGATGATGAGATGGGTCATATCTCCTCTAGAGAAGCAGGCACTTCACTTCAGCCCCAGGCAAGTGGCTTTCTCCACTGGGCATTAAGACCACAGAATTATTTCTAAAATTACTATATTGAAGTTGTCAAGGATCCTTTTATTTCTTTTCAAAGCATATTGGAGGAGAAAGCAAAAAGTTTCAGCAACAATATACTGAGGTCAAAGTATTAGCCCTGATAGTTTTATTCTTATTTGTACTGAAAGGGATTGGAATCTTGATCTCCTCCTATCCCAGAAGTGTTCCACCATCAAACTACAGTCAGCCCACATGTGACTGCTGCCTTACAAATATTGCATCAGGTACTTGGTACATAGGAACCTAGTGTACAAAACTACCACAAATGTACTTTTTAACAGCTCTCTTCAATGTTTCTGAGTGGATTTTTTTGTTTCCCTTTCCACCAGAATAGTTAAGATCAGAAGGGCTGGATTCAAAGATTGGCACTGCTAGGCAGATTCATGCTGATAAAGCATTTATACCATTGTTGTGTGCATCTAGAGATGTAGGAAATGTGCAGCTCAGGACAGATCTGTGAACCTACGCAAATAAGAGAGAGTACAGTTCTACTTTTGCTTAGCTTTAATGAAAGTTAATAAATACAAACATCTTTTGTATGCTCAACTACAAAATTCCATAATTTTTAGTAGTTTTTCTAATATATATTTTATTATCGCATATGTACAACAGGCTGGCTTTCAAGAATAGCCTTAAAAAGCATAAGCAACAGAGTAGTTCATCTATGACTTTTATAATGGACCATAAATGTTTCAGAAGAATGGTCTGGCGAGGGACTTCTTGACTCATGTTTTGTTCTGCAGGCTCTAAAAACAAAGAATGTGCATGTATTTAACAATAAACTATACAGCTTTTTGTTTGAACTTTGGCTTAATTGAAATCAGTGGCAAAATTCCCCTCATTTTATGATGAACACTGTGGTATAAAATAATGCCCTGCACCATTATTAAAGCACTGTTCTTTCTTCCATCCCCTGTATTCTTTTAATCTGAGTTTTATTTATATGCTGATATTCCTGTAACTGTAAACTTAAAGAGAAAGCCTCTGTTCCCATATATCCTTGCCTTGCCTTTTGCATTTTTCTGCATGATTCTTCTTTGATCTGCCTCTGAATTTAATAATGAAATTCGACTCAATATACCTCCCACTATATATAGCTCCTGCTACATCATGTTCTGTTACCTATCATCTGACAGTGTAATTCTTGAAATCTGGCCATTTAATTTGGTCCAAGAAAATGTATCATTTCAGAAAAGGCCATGTTCATTTGACTAAGTGAATGCACATTTCTGTTTTCTTACCAAGCATTGCTGTCTGGGCAGTTTCTCACAGTGCATGTGGGGGAATGTTTACAGCACCCTATCAGCAAAAATGGCATTTGGCAAGAATATTAACTACAATAACAACATTCACGGTTTGGTTTCTAAATATGTTATAATGCTGAATATTCTCATTTCCTTTCTGCATTACTTCTGCCTACTACAAGGCTAGGAAGGTAGGCTCGCAGAATTTTTGAATTCAGATTTCACCTTCTCCTGCCATGGGACAGGAAATGAAAGCTCCTGAAGCCTGGAATCTCTGCATGAATGGAGGCCATTGTAGAGGCGCATTGTATTTCACATTTCCCTGCTGACACCCACAATGTCAGTTCTTTCTATCACTAGGAAATGCTGGACTGTTTTTGAAGATGATCACGTTTCCACCTCTTAACTAAGGCAAAACATTTTATTTTCTGATTTTCCAGTTTCCTAGAGACAGTGATTAATATCCCTATCAAATTACCTGGTCTTTAAGAGAGTCAACAGGACTATTCCTAAGATGAGAACTATGCAGGAGGAGTAGGCAATAATGTAGACTGTTTCACCTATAAGTAAAAAACAGAAAGCAGACATGAAACAGTTATTTCTTCAGTAATAAGAATATGATTTAAAATCTGAATTGGAATGCACATGTATGTAAGTTAAATTAGCTATCGATTCTGACAAAAGTAATTAGAAGGAGAAAAAAGCCAATGGTTGGAATAACTTCCTTCACCAAAAATAATTTTCAGACTCCTTCCAGTAAATGCCAGCCCCACTAGCACTTCATATGTGTAGCACTACGTTTTACTCTATGCCAAGGGGACAGCTTGTTACTCTGATTTGTGTTTTTGGAGTATTTTCCCTATTTGTTTTAAAGTTTTAATTTTATTCCCTATATCAGAGGAAACCTGGTCCTTACTTACCTGTTAGATCTCTTATCATTTTTTGCATATTGCCATAATTGCAGTAACGCAGCAATACTTGATCTAGAATCAAATTAATGTAACATGGGATCTAGCACCGTGTTTCTGGGACCTGGGCCCATGCCGTTTCCTCTTTTTCTTAGGCTTCTCACCAAAAAGTCACTTAGGAGGCTTATGTGCTAAAAATTCCAACTGTTGAAAAACTGGGATTCGTTTCAACTTTTATTTTCCAAATAAGGAGAAACTTATTTTTCTTTTTTCCTGAAGAAATGAATTCATCAGTTTTGATCAAATATTCTGAAGGAAAAGTTTCAGTTGAGACTGTAACATACACCCCAAGCCTGAGATAAAGAGATGCAGAGGTTAGATGATTTGGCAAGAGGACTCAAAATCCAGAGCTGCAAGAATAAAGCGTGAGACCTGTTGCACTGATTCTGCCATATTTATACAATCACATAAGTTTTATTTATATAGGAACTCAAATTCAGAGCTGTTTCCAAGCTGCTCCACCTTAGTCAGTGAAACATTAACTGAGGAAAAGATGGGGTCCTGGCCACAAATCTGGGCCACTTCTCTGGGTTGAGAAGGCAAAATTCTTATCTGTGGATCAGCTACCAGTTATATGTTCCGTTATTTAGACCCTAAATGAGCCATTTCTGTATACACTGCATACATGCAATGCAGGCAGTATGGAGCGGAGAAGCGGTTTGGATCTTCCTGGGTTTTATTCCCAGATGATACTTCTTCTCATACTTCTCTATTCAGAAGTCAAGTTTTCCAATAAAAGAAAAATGAAAGCACTGATTGAACCAGCACAAAATGAACATACCCCTTAATGCAACAAGCTACTAAAGATATGTAATGTGGTGAATTTTTGAAGGAGGAGGGGTGAGGTTTATCTGAGTCTCAGTGTGAAACAGCTAACAACATACATTAAAAAGCATGAGCAGTTGGCCCTCCTCTCAAGTTACAACATTTCTTTAAGGTGATGAGTTTTAGGAAAAGAATAATTTCTAGGCTTTTCTTTAGGGTTCTTCCCCCCCCTTTTCTGAATCTTAATTACACACTCAGTTGTTTGTTTTTTTGTATTTTTATTGTTTTCAAACTGTAGAAAGAAAGACATGCATATAGAAAGAAAGCCGTAGAAAAGCTGCAGGAGCAGTTGTAGAGGCAAGTTTCCCACTTTTTTTTAAGTGAAGAGTGAAGTTCATACATATTTAAGGAAATAGAAGTTTTTAGAGTATGTCACTTCCCACGAGACTAGGAAAATTCTTAGGAACAATGCTCAAGGATGGTTAAAAATGGGCTAATATAATTTCACCAAAACATTGTAATATTTTTCTTTTAAAAGCTGGAAAAGCTGTTTCATTTTGATAATGCAAAACATTCTGAAATGATTAAATGAAATTAAAATGTTCTATTTTTGCATCAAAATTTTGTAATAGGCTATGGTTCTGGTGAAGCAATTGCTGGTAAAAGAGCTGCCGGTTGTAACATTTTCAGTTCTATCAGGAACACAAGAAATATGTTAATGATGAGATCATGATAGAAACCATACATTTTCTCCTACCTTCTGAGAAGTGAGGGAATTTGTATAGCTAAGACAGGGTGCAGTTTTATGTCTGAAGAGCTAATTCTTCATTTTATATACTTTTTTTGGGGGTTTACCTACTTGAATGTGCTTTTTCATCTTCCCTTAAATATATCATTGGGTGTGTGTTTCTTGATAGGCACTCTGCTCTTATTTAAAAACACAAAGGATATTTTATAGAAATATTTACTATTAACCTGTATCAAATCAGTTCTTGAAACATGAAATACTGCTAAGGCGGTTAAGAAATATAGATATGAAGTATAGGGTGCATAACCTGCCTATGTCGTTACTCTTCTAAGGAACAGCTGTCACTATTTCAGTACTTCTCTTCAACTGACTGAGGTTTGGGTTGTCTGACTCTGTGGAGAAATGGATACAAATGTCTGCATGTACCACAAAGAAAGGAACATGCAGTGTCTAAAGACTTATAATAGGAGGTGGGTAAAATACAAGCTGTTTCCAGCTCAGTCCTGCAGAGAATGAATTGACAAAAGTGGAGAGTAGCCATTTCGGTTGCAAGGGGAAGGGCTGTGAGGTGCTGGGAGGGCTGCTCTGTCCCATGGTGGTGGCCTGTAGTCATGAGAAGCTCATGGACCTTCTCTCTTTGAGGCAGGTTTATAGCACGGCCACTGCAGCTGCATGATGCATGTCTTGCACTTCCTAGGGCAGGCTGCAAACCTCAGGGATGCAATGACTGGGGCTACAGGTACCACTGAAGCATTAGCTGGAGCTGTCTGCATAGACACAGACATTTCCAGGGCTGAAGTTTAGTGCAGGATAGCTGTGGGCTTAGCATCTGCAACAATTAGTGGGATTACACTCCTGTGTAAATCTACCTGTTTATAGTGAAATCAGACAGATTAATTCCAGCTGGTGCTGAGAGGCTTCTTGGCTACTTGCAGCTTGTTGCACTTTTTTCTACATTTATAAAACAGTCATTTTGACAATTGCCCTGATTTCAGCTGGGATAGAGCTAATGTGCTTCCCAGTAGCTGGTGCAGTGCTGTGTTTTGGATATAGTATGAGAACAATGCTGATAACACACAGATGTTTTAGTTGTTGCTGAGTAGCACTTACCCTGATCAAGACTTTCCAGTCTCTCATGCTCTGCTAGTGATTAGGAGTGCGTGAAGCTGGGAGGAAGCAGAGACAGGATACGTAACCCAAACCTGCCAAAGGTGTATTCCATACCACAGCATGTCAGGACCAGTATATTAACTGGGGGGAAGCTAGGTAGGAGTGGCTGATGGGTGCTTATGGATGGATGGGTTAGGTGTTAATCAGCAGGTGGTGAGCAATTGTATTGTGCATGTCTTGGGTTTCTTGGGATTTATTCCTCTCTATTTCCTTTGGTTATTATTGTTATTATATTTTATTTTATTTTATTTCCATTATTAAACTGCTCTTATCTCAACCCACAAGACTTACCTTTTTTTGTTCCCTCAGTACTCTTCCCCAGGGGGAGTGTGTCAGCTGCATGATACTTGATTACTGGTTGGGTTTAAATCACAACAGTGTCTCATACCTTACAAATTAAAATTTCTGGAGCTGAACTAATCTCAGTTCCCTCAGCAGCTGGTATAAGTATAGATAAACCCTGCCAATTACTTGTTTATCTAGATTCTTAGCACAGCAAAACTCCTCAGTAGGAAATATATGATAACTCTACAATTTAAGATGAAATGAGATTAATTTCAACAGTTTTGGGTCAAGCCCAATTTTACTGTATCTCACAAGAACAGGATAAGAATACTGTATTTCTAGCTTTCTCTGCCAGCCAAAAAATACCTTAGCTCCAAAGCTCTCTGCTGATGAAAGTGAATGTTTATCTTCACACATGAATCATTTTTCAAACTAAAGTAGGGGAAGCAATCTGTTAAATTATGTGAATCTGTAGAATCATGAAGATAATTTGCATCGTTTTCAGTCAAAACCAGGCTGAAAGTGCATAACTAGGTAGGCAATAACAGTATTTTTGAAGTTTGGACAATTTTTGTTTAATTTATCACTTTTGAATGTTGTTTCCAAAATGACATAAAATTCTGGCCCCATCTAAGCTTACAGCAAGTCTCATTAACTTTTATGGGCTTAGGACTCTGCCCACATCACAATCCTGTCAGCAGGATTGTATCAGCCCACAAATAACTGCATTGGCCTGTACACTCCTGGGTGTGTGAATGACTGCAAATCTAGTCAAGATTTTTACACAACCCTATTATCATATGGTTGCACCAAAAGCTGGAATAATGTTCTTCCAACTGAACAGGGTTGTATTTATTATCCAATATATATGAATATATGCATATATGTTTAGATTTATTATTTAAAATGAAAGATTCTTTTCATTAAAACAAATGAATGGCATGATTTGCAATGCCGCTGAATACAATGGAGAAATCTTACTGATTTTGAACAGCAAGTGGGTTTTAGTTTGTGGTTTTGGGGTTTTGTTTTTTTTTTTTTTTTTTAATTATAAAATTGAGAAAAAGCTGAAGAAATACTGAGTTTCTTCTGATCGTGCTCATCTGTAGATGGTCATTACTGCGAATTGGTGAAAGACATCATTGTGTCTTTCAATGACAAGCTAACTAAAGGATTCTTCTGAAGTTTTCTATGTAGCAACAAGACCTCAGCACATTGTATCTCCTGCTTTCCAAGCAGAAAATAGCCAAGAAGCAAATATCTCCAAGTACCTTCACACACATAAATGGCTGTATTTGACAACTTAACCATTTTGCCTCTGCACCCTGGGATTCTTCCTGGGATTTGATTTCAGTATAGATAAATATTTTGTAAAGATGATAACTCCCTTTGCAGCCTGAGTAATGCACATTTACTAGCATATGAATCTAGGAGCCTGGGTTAGATTTTTGCCAATAGGATTTATGAAACAATTTGCAATATGGTTTTTATCATCAGGTAGATACTGTAAATCAGATTCTTCTCCTTGACCTGGCTTCCTATGAGATGCTTATATATACATAGCTTGGAGACTTCTCATCTAATTTACATGACAGCTCAAATAGACAGAATATTTTATGGTATGGTTTAGGCTGGTCAGCATTCTTCTTATTTATCTAAGGCCATCCAAAATTCTGTTTAGAGTTCAAGGACAGATTTTTGGAAAATATTCAGACCTCAGTGGGAGCAGAATTAACTGGGTGCAGCCTGCTTTCTGCAAATATTTCTCTGAATCTCTAAGGGAAAGTATAATACATTTTACCCACTGAAAGGGTCTGCAGTTAGAACTAGTTACAGGGGTGAAATAGCTGATATTTTACATTTTCTCACTTAGAGCAGGATTTCTTGCATTCTAACCTGCATTATTTAACCACTGGAGTCTCATTCCAGCTAGAGATTCAAGCTCTCTCTGTAGCTGACAAAGAAAATCCAACACTCCCAGCAAAGACAGTCTGAAAAGGGAGGTAATCTTCCTCTGAGGGTCCCTGACTTTCTTCTCTGGCTACATAGAGCATTTGGATGACATGCATGATTCTTAAGCAATTTTAATGCTAAAATTACAGCTGATTGCTTAATTATTCACATACAAGTTTCAGGAATCCCATCCCATGAACTGATTTTTATACTTTCCAGGTTGCTCACTTCAGCAGTAGTTGAAAGATGGAGATGCTAAGAAGTCCCTTCATTTTGTACTGCATGGAGAGTTCGAATTATTTTTTTCACTGTTTAGGGTGTTCAGTATGAACAGTTCTGTGAGCTAATTTGTAGTAATGTCAGGAGTATTGTAATCTGTCCTATGCAAGGTAGAACAGGTCATTCTTCTTAGAGCTGGTATTCGAGCATTAAGCTCTCTAGTGTTCTCACTGTATAATTGGGTCCTTCAAAAGGAAATACAAAATTAATATTATTTCAACCATGAGAAAATTTGTATATTAATTCAATATCTTTTAATTTTATGTCACTTAATTGCTTACTGTAAATGCATGGAAATAAAACAAGATGCAGCTCTTTAGCCCGTGTGATATCCTGATCCACAATTGCATGCCTTTCTGTTGCATGAGTAGGTAAAGTCTGATGGAGTGAAATACGAGCCCCTTCTCAAACCACTTACTGTTGCTTCCTAATTTCATTGTTGTAAGTACTATGGCACAGAAAGTCAAGAGAGATACTAGAGAAGTAGGTGTGACATCAAAGCTAACAATTTGTATTACACATTATGACTACTACTGTCTGATGACTGTACTGAGAGTCAGGCTCTGGTGGGTTTAACAGCTTAATTTTCCTCAATTACAATACAGTGATTGTGAGACATCTATTTCAAAACCACTTATCAGAGAAATTGGTTCAGTCTCATTATCTTTATTTTGTGGTTATATAAACTAAGCCAAACAGGTAGAGAGATTTTTCCACATTATGTTATGTTGAATGGAGGAGCAACAGGTAGTACTCACTTGCCTGAACCCATCCAAAGGACAGAATCTTTAGTCCTCCCTATCATACACAAGGGAATTTTTAAGAGTACTTCTGTTAAAATCATGGAGTGGTTTGCCCAAACTTACCATTAATTGAAGAAGAATGGAGCTGTGCTCTGGAAAGCTTTTCTCCTGGCATTTCTGTATTTATCCAATGAAAACCTTTCGTCTTAATAGAAATTTGACCTGAATATTGGAAAGAAAATATAAATTCAAAATATTTGTTTTAAATAATAATTTAAGTGAACATTGCTGCTTTGTGTTTCGATAAGAGTTGAAGAATTGATAAAGGCAGCTATCCAAAAGCATTGTTCAATGATACTCAATGAACAAAGTGAATGAGTGAATGACCATTCTTCCTTTCACATCTTAGTTAACCCTCCCCTGTACTTTGTCTTGCGAGGGACATGCATGCTTTAAAAATATTCTCTGCCTCAAAACATCTTAAATTCTCTTTTAACTTAAAGTATTGTGGAAATCAGCACAGCGAAATAATTGGGTTCACCAAACCAATATAGAAGTGATGATAAATGAGTAGTAGTTTCAAATAATTTCCAAAAAGCAAAGTTTATTCTCCAAATGAATTGCTAAACTTCTATAAACTCTTTTCCAAAGGCCTGTCCTCTTAGCTGGCATGATTTAATCAGTGTATCTGAAAATATTTATCTTCTGTTGAAATGAAAAACAAAAAGTTTACCTAAGTAGATTAGTTTACAGGCCAAGAAGCTGAACCATACAAGACTATGTGTAGTCACTCAGATGAACTGCAAGCTAAGAAAGTTTTATTCCCTAGCTGAACGAAAACAATATAACAAAGGCTCATGTTTGTAGCCTGGAACATTGTCTAAATAACAATGGACTAAATCTCCTTGCATTGTATTTTTTCTGTGAGATCCAAAAGTAAAAGAGAGTTAAAATATTTTTGAGACTTAACTTTTTACTTTCTGTCACAAGCATTTTTGCTTATTCCTGTTGTGACACTGATCCTACATTGGCACTGATTCATGTTGTGCTTTCATCTCATATAGCAGCCAGTTATTCACACTTCCAGCCTTTTCCTAAGTTTGCAGCAAACACTTATAGCAAGGCAGGGTCATATATGAGTAGGAAGATGTGATGGTGGAAATGTTACTTGCGGATCTAGAGGTAAAGATCCCTTTTCCTAGCCCTGGCTCTTTACCTATTCAGAAGGACTTCAATGTTAAAAATCATCACCACTGTAAGAGTGAAACTTATCCAAAGTTCCCACCCAGGCCAGATGAACGAGTGAACAGAAGGCGCTGGATGAGGTTTGCAACAGAGCACTCACTCCGTGTCTCTGAACTCCATACAGATAATAGCATTTAACACTGTGCCTTACAATGAAACCCATAATCAGCTTTCTCTTCAGTTTAGCTGTATTACAATTAGATATCTAGAAAAAGCAAATTCAAGATTCACAAGACTCTGCAAATGTTCAGTAGCAAAGATGCCGATCCTTTACTCAGCCACAGGCCCAGAATCCACAAACTGTTTGTGTTTAACTAGCAGGAATTTATTGTACCACAGAAGCAAGCAAGCTTCTGTTCTTCCATCCAAATTGGGTTAGGGAAGTTTCCATCACAAAAAAGCCAAAACATTTTATCCTGAGACTGCTTCAGGGAATGGCAAAAGCTCATGAGCAATTATTTGATTATTATGACATGAGGGTCATCTTTTTGTTTCGTAAGTAAAGAATAACTAACACAATGATGTGATCACTCATTTGGACCTTTAAATGCAGCCATAAAGCAAACAAACAAATAAATAACATTCATCAGCAAAATCACCTCCAGTAGTCTCAAATCTAAGTGTGTTATGGTATCACTTTTCCAGGAGAGTTGTTACATGATTTTTAATATTTTCTTACAGGTTGAATTTTAGTAGTGATTAAAGGCACCACTTCAGCAAATTGATTTTAATTTCTGGGGAGAATTTGAGTGACAAGAAACAATTTACCCTTATCAGTGGTAACATCTTGGCTGCTAAAGTCAACATGCAACTAATGCATGTTTTTAAAAGACAGACCATCAGATGGAACTATGAAATAGTAATTTCTCTTAACTGAAATCTTAAAATATAGTTACCTCTCCCAAGGTAGGTTGAGAATATATATAATTGTGTATAGAAGATGACTGACATAAGGTGTGACGCACAAGTAGTGCAAGAGGATTTATGTAGCAAAATAGCTGGTAGGATAGAGCAAAGGTCTGAGGAAAAGAGAATACTTTGGGCTTTAATCTGGTTCATGATCTATGCTTGAATGTAGATGGAGCATTGCCGAGGTGGCAAATGAACCTTTCCATTCAGTTTTAGGCTACAGGAGTCCAGGAACCACCCTGTGATTTGGAACCATCCTCTGATGTGGAAGCACCTTGTGATGTGACCCACAGCAAAATAGGTGGTGACAAACAGGATGTTTGTTTCAACAGCACAATCCTGGCTCAGACTAAAACACTGATATTTGCCCCCATTTTGCCATTCATTGCACTAACAGTTCTACCTTAAACAAAGACTTGGCAAGGACTTTTATATTTAACAAAAATAAGTAGCTGATTTAGCACATGAAACACTGCTGGTTCTGAGAAAGCACATCCTGTTTGTCTTGAGTTAAACTCGGTGTTTTTACTAAAGGCCAGATCCTGAAGCCTCCATTCCCAGCAGCTCTTTCTTTCAGATTTGAATCATTCAAGTTATTTTCTGTGGAATGAAGTCTATTGCAAAATGTGTGTCAGCAACACTAATATTTAGACTCCAAGAAGAAAAGAAGGAAAAAATCAACATCATATCTCATATTATTTATAAAAACAGTGTACCAAAGTACAACATTAATCCAATGACTGGAAGACTTTGGACTTTTCTTATCTGTGTAATAGTATAGATCTCAGAAATTATTCTTTTATTGCTCTTCCAGCAAGCTCATTTAATGAGACATGTAGTCAATTTTATTGATTTACTTGTAATATAAATATTTCTCAAAACCAGAGGAAAAAATCTATATGTGTAATCTGTAATTTGGATTGAAAGAAATACAGATAAAGATCTTGCTGAAATCAGTGGTAGCAAAAATATAGTAAAGACTTGGTGAAAGTTTAACACTCTTTAAAAAGAATTATTTTGTAAAGTTTTATGTGTTACTCACGTAACTCATTGAAGCAGGATTTGCTGTGAAGCATGTGATGGAAGAGCTCACACAAAGAGTGCTCTGCAGCAGGTAAACTCTGGCAGGTACACTCCACATGCAGCATTGTGCCCCAGTTGCTAAGGTAGGCTGCTTTGCAATCAGCATTTGCAGAACAGGGCATGTCATCCTTGATTAAAGTTTCAAGGCAAGCTTCATCATTGTAGCATTTTTTTGTCACATGTCTCCAACATTTTGACTGAAAAGCTGTGTATTTTTTCCTGGTGAAAGAAAAGAAGTGTACAATGGCAGTTCAAAACCTCTGTGATTTCACAAAAAAGGCATGTAAGAATCATCATAAAAAGAAAGTGTATTCCCAAAGTACTACTTAAGCCTTAAAGATCATGCTATTCAGTGCTAGGTGGCCTAAATTCTGCTCTGATTTGCACCTAATTGGTTTGAGCAAAATCTGCAGAATTGTAATTTGAAGAAAAACTTGGGTTTACTTAAAAAGTTTTGTGAATGAAATCACATTCCTGCTCAGCACCTGTGGGGATTTTACCAGGGGTAAAGTGAAAATCAACGTGAATACCAACAGTCTCAGATCCTCAGAGAAGAAATGCAGATAGGGGAATTAGACCTGCATCACAATGAAACTACACCAGGCACTGTTTTTCATTTTGTTGGGCATGAAGGAAGAATGAACATTCAACTTATTTTGCATAAAATAATCCACGTTCAATGCCAACCCCTCCTCCTCCTGAATGCTAATGAAATGCAAAATGTCCAAGGCTCAAGAAAAAATTAGAAGTAATTCAGTTGACCTTAAAGTTTAATTGATAGCAGAGATAAATTACAAGAACTATCTTGTTTCCCAGTTTAATAATCTCAAATTATTTCAGTTGATTTGCTCTTAGGATAGAACAAAATTGGCCTTGAATGCACTATGTATGACAATAGAAAACATCTATTAAAAGTTAATGAAGAAATCTATAGATATTAAGGAGAAACCAACTTATAAGTTACATTAAATGTTAGGAGACAATAAAGGTAAACTTTTGTTTATTGTACATTAATATATTAAAACATTTTTGCTTAATAAAATTAGGTTACTAATTTACTGTTGATA
Organism: Pezoporus occidentalis; assembly: GCF_034315485.1. Taxonomy (NCBI): domain Eukaryota; kingdom Metazoa; phylum Chordata; class Aves; order Psittaciformes; family Psittacidae; genus Pezoporus; species Pezoporus occidentalis. The sequence continues at coordinate 2,471,011 of NW_026914829.1, forward strand.
TTGTGCAGTTGTTATAAGCATATCACATGGGAAAGCATGGACTATTACAACACCAGTTAGGACTTTATCATAAGTATTTTCATCACACAAGTAAAGGTTTCAAAGCAGATGCCACCTATGTGCTCATGGAATTGGTTTTATTCACCACCTGATTTATAAATATGGCTAGCCATAATTCACAGACTAATTTTGCTAATTATATCCACTTATTTTCAGTGCCAGGAAACATTAATGTTCCCAAAATAATAGGTACTTCAGCAAGTCTCCATTATGATATTACATGTGTCCACATGCACAGAATTTGTAGCCCAGTTCTTCTTGACATAAAAAGGGTCAGTTCCCATTGATGTCAGTCTGAATAGCCTGCACATAACTGGAAGTGCCACTTGGCCTCCTGCTTTGTTGACTGAAGGTTAATTTGAGCACAGCTTGGAGGTAAAATTCAGGACTAATCCACAAGGGACCTGGTGACTACAGAGAAAGCCAAAGTGGACCAATTGACCATCCACAAATGTTGGCAATTAAGTAAAATTAGGAATAAGAGCTAATCCTGCTATGTGCTTTCTAAAAAGAAAATCAAATCTGAAAGCTGTGTTATTCTTCATGAGATTGGTGTTCTGTGCATGTTTCAGGACAGCTTTTTTTCAAGTATTAGTATGCTTGAGATAAAAAGATGAAAGTCTTCTGAATGGGCCAAGTTGGTTGTACAGCTGTTGGGTACAAAGGGTCAGACTCTGCAGTGGAAAAGGTAATTACTTTAACCAACAAACTCTGTCCAGTCTGCTGCACAATTTGTGCAAACTGCTAGAGGTCAAAGATGCAGACTGGCAGGTGTTATCTGAAGACAGTGGTAATGAAAATACACAGCAGTACAGTTTGTCCATCAGAAAAGGTGTTAAGGGTCATGAAAAAGGCAGGAGAAAAGCCCACATTAGATTCCAGACCTTTCTGAAAATGAAGCTTTTCAGTTTACTAGTGGGATTACTTGTGGAATTACCACAGTCGATGCAGATATATGTGAAGATGTCAAATACAGGTGTTGACACCCAGTAGACACAGTGCAGGAAATAATTTTGTTATAGATGAGATATATGACATAAGGATAAAAATTGTTTGATCAAATCATTATTCAAAAGCAAAGTCTTTCTTTGCTTACCTGCACAATTCATTCTCTTCACACATGTGGATTATATTCAGACATGATGGGGGTGGAACTGCAGTAACTGCACAGGGCTTGCCATGGAGAAGTTCTTTAGCTCTGTGGCAGGACTCATCAGGCTGAGTACAATCACAAAATATCATCATTTGGGCAACTTCAAAAGGCATGTTTTCATAGAAGAACCTTAGGGCTGCTTGACATTCTTCCATGTTGCACTCCTTATTTACTGAGCAAGCCTTAAGATACAGGGACAGCTGTTTGTTACACACTTCATCTTCAATGCACTCTCTGTTCACATCCAAGCAGGTGCTGTTTGCTGTGTATGCTAAAAAGAACAATTTTTTTAAATGAAATCACAAGAAAACCTTTCTCAAGTGATGATTAGTAGTCGTCCCTCATGTAACATTCCCATTAAAAACAGTTTTGACTCCCAAAATCTCTGATCCAGCCCTTCTAACATTGCTTCCTTTAAGACCATTGTGTGAACTTCACACTTCTTCTTTCCACCTCTTGGCCCTCTTAAGCAACTCTTCTGCAAGTTTCTGCCACTGTCAGATAAATAAGGGAGAAGAAAGTGAAAACTGGCAAGATGGGAGTGTCTTCATGGTATGTAATAGTTCATAGAAGCTAGTGTCTAGTAGATACTGCTGAAATCTCCAGCATGCAGTCTTACGCTAGGCTACGTAATAAGTAATGGAGCAGAGAATATAAATAGCCTTTCTGTGGTTTTTAGAACTATTTTAGGTATTTGTACACTATGCTATAAACCTTACAAAAAGATCTAGATAGTTCTGACCCTAAAATGTTTATGGGATAAGATTTGTTTCTGTGAATTTAACAGGATCAGGATTGTTACCTGACTTTTGGGGATTCTTTTCTACCCAGTAGCTTAACTGAAAATACACTGGATTGACTCCTTACTAATCTGAATGAAAAGTATTCATTTTAATCTCAAGATACTTTGTATACTATCTGAAAACAGAGCTAAAATGAGTTATTAGGATTCATAAGTAAATTCTGACTTACCTTTTTTAGAGAGTGCAGATAAACTCCATTGTAATTTTGTTTCTGTACTAATATTGTCTAAAACAAAAACATATGGATGCAAGCATAAGTGATAAATCATGTCTTAGCTTAGTTTTAAACTTTAAAGTGTTGCCTGTGTTGCTGGCATAGTGCCAGTAGTAAAACTAAAGAAGAATAAAACAAACTAACTTGACAAAATAGGACCTATTAAATTATATATTCATAAGTTTTGGGGTGAAACCACAGTTTATCAATGGCTGCTGATAACATTCTCTGCATAATCATAGATCCTTTGAGCTCAAGAAGCATTTTTAGAGCTGCTCAGTGCAGTATAAAGTCAGATTTCTTGTGCCTTAATGTGCTCATCAGTGCATCCAGTTTGTAAGATCAGCTAATTACTTGTCTTGATCTAAAGTCAAGGCAATTGCTGTTAGAAAATTGTGATTGGTCTTATTGTTTCTATTTATAGTGTAATGCTAAGAAGGATTGATTTGGATCAGGTTGTATCAAATTAACACAATGAAGGACAATAGTATTTGTGCTCAGGCTATCATTTAGCTATTACATTATTCACATATAAGTAAGCCTCTGAAAGCTATCCTGTTTTCAGTGTTAAACTGCAAATTATTAAGAAAACCTTTTTCACAGGCTTGTGCACACCACTGTTATGTATGAAAGTATTCAGACTGCTGGAATACCACTAACCTGTGTCAGTGTCCTGATTTTTCCCATTGTCAACATCATCATCATCATAGTTGTCATCACCATCATCATCGTGATCATCATCATCATTTTCACTAGCTGCTAAAGCTTGGCTCTCTTGAGAGTATTGTAAACAACGGTTGTTAAATATTTCCTTCCATATTTTAACACATCTCATCTGAAGTGGCTCTGAGCACTTGCACTCTCCCAGCACTGTTTTCCTCAGCTCTTTCCACACTGACAAACATGCCTGGTTGACCATCGGGAGCATGCATTTTGCTGTGTCTGCCTGGCATGCTCTCTGGAAGCTCTTATACACTAAAAAGCAGTAAGAGTCCTCTTGACAGAGTAGTTTTGCAGTGCTACAGTCGTTCTCTAATTCTTCCGGGTGTCCTTGGTCTTTGGGGTTTCTGTGTTGCCTAAAATTCAGTTCAGTATCTGATCTTGAGGAGGTTTCCAAATATTCTACACAAATGGGTACAAACAGAGATATAATCAAATAGAAGATTGATCATCATCACTGATCAGCTCAAAACAAACTCAGGAAAAGGATAATTCTCTTAATGCAACAAAATGAATGAAACAGCCTTAGTTTCATTCTGAGCTGTATGTAAATACATAATAATTTCAGAGTCTTGCAGATTAATGAACCTTCCTCATGCTTATTGTGTCTTGTTAGCTGTATAACACAGTCTAACAATTCATCTGCTAACAGTAATATGAGAAACCCTCACTAAAATTACTGCATAACAGGATTTATCTCACATAATTTTAACCACCTACAGGTTGGATATACAATAGATAACCATCTTAATTCGGTGCATAATTTGTAAAGAGAGAATGGCAATTCCAGCAGATCATCCATTCATTACCTAAAATAGTAATTTAATTTAGACAGGGAGAATTAAGTCCTAAAAGTGTCTACCAATGCCATAAGCTATCTTATGTAGGTAAAACTGATACGAGAATAACTCCATCAAAACTTTCTGCTATACTGGTGAGAAATGTAATCTCAACCATTAAAAATAAAAAATTACTTCATTTTGCTAGAAGCAAAAAGAACTGTTCCAATGACATTGTGAGATATACAGGAATGATTCGTGTCAGCAACTTAGGAGTCCTTGTTATCATTGTACTTTGGGTGGAATAGAAAATCCTTGAAAACATTGTATCATGTGTAGAATGTCCAGTAGAACAGTCCAGTAACTAAGGTACAACACAGATCACTACTGCTGCCACCAATGATAATAATGATAAGGGAAATAACAGGGGAAGAGAATACAACTGCTCATCACCTGCCAACCAATACCCAGCCCGACCTGAGCAGTGATCTTGCCCTTCTGGGTAACTGCTCCCAGTTTATATTCTGGGCATGACGTGCTGTGGTATGGAATACCTCTTTGGTCAGTTTGGGTCAGGTGTCCTGTCTCTGCTTCCTCCTGGCTTCTCCTCCTCCCTGGCAGAGCTTCAGATTCAGAAAGTCCTTGGTCAGAGTAAACATTACTGAGCAGCAACTAAAAACATCGGTGTTATCAGTGCTGTTCCCAGGCTGAAAGTCAAAAACACAGCACTGCACCAGCTACTAAGAAGGAGAAAAACGACTGCTACTGCTGAACCCAGGACAGAAACCTATAGATCCAGTAGTGCTCAGCCTCCTTGTGGCAACAAATAGCCTTCAACACATTGTATTTTCACTGTTGCTTTCCATTGGATTGAGCAAGAGTTTTAGAAACTGTTTGAATTTCTTACATGCATTTTACTGGTTTTGCTTGGTTTAAAAAAGATATGGCGTTGCTTTCTTATGCATGTTGGAGTATGCATATTATAGAAAAGACAAAACTAATTCTCTAGATGGGAGAAATATGCAAACAAACTTAAATCCAGTTAAAATGAGGATTACAAAATTATAGATTTCTTTTGCCATTCATAACGAAAACATTTCTGGATTAAAGCCATAATTAAAGGTTTAGTTACCTTTATCAATGCTGCACTGTTTCCCAAGCAAAGTTGTGATGCTACAGAAATCATCTGAAGTGCAGACACAGTTTTTAAATTCTGGGTATTCGGTATGGAAACCTTTTTGAAAGCAGATTTTAAATAATATTAATGCTGATATAATAAAGTTTCCTTCTTTTGTTTGATCTCACCCATTGCCAAAATGCCTGTTCTCATTTCCAAATGACATAAAATCTTAAGCTTGTATCTTTTAATTTAGGTACATGAGGAACAGAGACCAAACTGAAAAGGTGCACAGGAATCAGCCTGATCTGAGGCACTGAGAAACTCAGCTTGGTCCTATGTAGAAATTATGTGCCTGGTGCAGGGACATGAATTCACAGTACAGGCTAAGGTACTGCCAGGTAACAAAGTAAGAGAGAGGACATAGGAAGCCAGGCACAGGCCTGTGATAATGGTGATGCTAACCCCATGCTGAGAGATGTCTGCTCTAGTTCAGATCCTTCACTCACATGAGAATAACAGGAGCCTACAGATGCCTTCCTGTTTGGATATGTCCTTGGACTGCTACCCTAGTTCACTCCCTAAGTTTGGCAATGACAAGAAATTTTAAGCAGTCCAAGTATATTTTGTTGTTTTTTTTTTATTTTTAAATAATAAAAATAAGTTAACACTAAAAAAAAATATGCAGAAGCCCTAGTCTGACAGTCCAGTTTCAAGCTTATTGCTTGCATGTGCACTTAGACTCAGTGACAAAGACACTCAGGCTGTCAGGTCATATTTTCCTTGTATGGGTAGTAAAAGTAAAGGTCATGTACTAGTTTGTGGTACAAACGTAAATAAATCAACCTTTTGCTTTATGAATTAAAATATTTTAAAAGTATTTCATTACTTGTTATTGCTTAAGAAAGTTACAGGTTACTCAAGGAAGTTGCATAAGAAACAGTTTTATGCCATTTAAGAAAGTTTTATTTTGTGAAAGCCATGGTCTACCTTGTCAAAACAGGTATACAAGTATACAGGTCCTCAAAACATCACATTTCCTCTCTTCGCCCCATAGGTGTTAAGTATTTCACAATATGTAAGATAAGGTGTATGTGGCTCACAAGATCCAGGCTTTCACGGGGCAGCATGAGGTTCAGTTTTAATCTACTGAGCGCATATGCTATTGTCTCTGCCCTGTCAACGGTGATGTCTGGCTTCCTGCCATGCTGCTTCCCCAGTGACTATCATGGAGCAGCAGAGATGGTGTGCTCAAGTAAAACTGCAAAACTAGCACCATGTGTCACCGCTGCCATGGACAAGCTTTAATCTGATTAGAGATTTAACGTCATTTATGTGCTGTTGACACAAATAGCAATAGAAGGCAGTCTAGGTGACGGCCTGCAAGAGGAAAGAGTGCATTTTGCCTGTGCCTGAAGGAATGAATATCAGCTATTTCAGACTGTACATCCCACCCTGCCACCCCTAAATCCTTTCTCAAACAGTGTCTGCATTGGTCTTTTTCCAGTTGCTGTTGTTTTTGGTGGTGTATTAGAATGTGTATTGCTGGAGGGTGATGTTGCAATCCATCAAGAGCTAGAGTTCCCAGCCTCTGCTCCTGCTTCACCTCTTGTATCACCAAAGGAGGAAGCCCATGGACTTGCCTGTATCTCTCCAACTTGCCTTCTGCATTTTTAGTAGTAGACCCTGACCCTTAGCCCTCACATTTCTTGCTTTTGCCAGTAGCCAAGGAGCTCAGGAGATCTTCTGACAATCATAGACATAGGACACTCCCCTAGTATAAAAATAGGGCGGAAAAAATGTGGTGACATGGGAACTACAGAGACCCGTGGAGGTGGGTGTGTGCATATTCTACTCTGTATTTCATCAGGTGAGTAAAGGATAGTAAAAGAGTTTTGGAAGACAATTTCAGCAGGACAAATTCCAGGGGTAGAAAAAGAGCAATGAAGATCAGGAGGAGCTTGTTTAAAAGACTGTCTTCTTCAAGGTCCTGAGGACACATCAAGAGTGGAGGTGACTAGAGGTAGGAGAATAAGAAACAGAAATCCTGGTATGCAGCATCCCAGACTCACTGTGCTCATCTGTCTTCACGACACCAGCATGTTGTGGTTAGGAGTCAGGTACACAGGGGCTGTGACCAGTGGCCACACTCTGTGAACAGTGCAGTGAACACACTGCACTGAATCACAGCAACCTACAACCAGGGGGTAAAAGGTATATTGTGAGGCTACAAAGATAAAAAGGGCATAGATAGAATCAGGTAACACATCAGATTTACGGCTTGCCCTATTATCAGTAGAAATAACCTATTATCAGTATTAATCCGTTTGTACACTGTATTGATTCAGCTGCAATGAACAGCAGAAAATATTTTGTTGGTGGTTTTCAATTATTGTTGCTTTATCATTGATTATTTCTAGGTAATATATTTTAGCTTATATCTATGCTTCCAAGGAATTTATAGAAAATGCTCTCTGACCTAATGCTTGGCAGCCATTATTCATAATTCAGTTTATTTATATGTACATAGCTTATGTATGTGGGGACACAGACGGAAGCATGACAAAGTAGAACCTGACATTTCCAGGGAGATAATCTCTGTTCTTGCACAGTGAGTTTTTCAGTCATCTCAGTGGGAATTGCATCTGAAGACTGTAAAGTACTGGGCCTTCTCCTCCAGCACTGGTGAGATGACTTCCCGAGTACTGTGTTCAGTGCTGGGCTCCTGAGGACAAGAGGGATATGGGCATACTGGAGTGGCTCCTGCAAAGTGCCACAGATGTGATTAATGCAGTGGAACACCTGTCCTACAAGGGGAGGCTGAGAGAGCTGTGAATGCTCAGCCTGGAGGAAAAAAGGCTCAGGGGGTTACAAGTACACATATCCATGCATATAAAAACCTGATGGGAGGGGAGCGAATAAGGCAGGGAAGACCCCTAGGTGGCATCCAGTGACAAAACAAAAAGTACAAACTGAAATACAAGTTCCATTTGAAGATTAAAAAAACCTTTTTTAATATGACAGTGGTCTAACAGCAGAAGAGTGCCCAGATGGGTTTTGATGCCTCCATCACTGGATACACCCAAAATCCACAGTCCTGGAAAACAAACTGCAGCTGACCCTGCCTAAGCAGGAAGTTTGGACTAGATATCCAGAGATCACTTCCAACCTCAGTGTTTCTGTTACTCGAAGAAAAAAAGAACTCTTCTAAATCTAATTCAAATTGTGATTCTTTAATATTTAAGTGATCTGAGTTCTTCTCTTTTTTAACCCAGATATTTCCAGTTCTGAAAAATTAAGAAAATGTATACTAATGGTTAAATCAGAGCTCAGAAATTTCTATTTTATTTTCCTCCATTGAAATAACAGATGAAAAAAAGAAAAACAACAAAAAAACAGAAAATCCCAAACCTTAAGAACTTCATTCTGCACTGCTGAAACATTTTTGACATTTTCAAACTGAAAACCTTTGATTCCATCATAGTTAAATATTTCAGTCTTTTCCATCCTGACCTGGAAGCTTCTTTTTTTTTTTTTTTCTGTTGTTTGGTTTGGATTTGGGTTTGGTTTTGTTTGTTTTTTTTTTTGTGGGTTTAGTGGTTTTGTTTTTTCACTGTACCTTGGCACAGAACAGGAAATGGAAGAAGGATTGGGCTCAGAGGGTTATGAACTGAGACGCTGAAAATACTGCTGTAGTAGCACAGAAGCGGTGATGGACAGTTTGACAGAGAAAGGAGTGACTCAGACAGTCAGTGTAGTGTTCCCAGATGTGCTCTGAAGAAGAAAAGACGAAGGTCTTTGGAACACACACATTTAACTTGGAGGTTACAGCCTGCGGGACCGAATTATTGAACTCATACCACAAAGTAGGAGTGTAATTATAATTTTTAGTTAGGTTTTTTTGTAAAAATCAAGCAAAAGGAATACTTGTTCCATTGCCTATTGCTTACATGCTCAGCACTGAAGGGCTTTTTGAATTACTACAGCTCATCCATGAAGCCTTTAGACTTCCATATGTAGAGTACTCTTGACAGACAGAAGAATGTTATTCATTCTCTGGAGTCATAGCACCTAATAGGCACATTTAGAATAATTTGTTCTAGACCCTACACAGTACCTAAGTGACCTGCAATGCTGGAGAGTCCTTGCCAAAGGCCATTATGCTAAGGAAATATTCAAATGCAAAACCAAACAAGCAATTACAAGAAGAACTTATTTTCAGAAGGTTTCTCTGAGCCTGTAATAAATACCATTAGTATCAGTGAATAACCACATAGGACAATAAGTGAAGGAAACAGCAGATTATGGGACAATGCAATAAATTCAAAGCGGAGACCACAAAAGTCATCATGCTGGTCCACTTCATCTGTTTGCAGGGAATGATGAAGAACAGGCTACAGTACCAATTCTGATGTTTATGTCAAGTAGGGTTTGTGCTAATGCCTGTGCGAATGATGCAAGAGAAGCAAACTAGGCTTCTTATGATTCGGAGAAGAGGATTGGTTCTAGAGAGCTCATCTTTAGGTCACTATCTTGAGCCTGAAACTACTGCATATTCCAATACTTTTTTTTCAAACAGCAGCCATATCTTTTGAAACTGTTCCACTTCACATAAAATATTTAATAACTCAACAGAACATGAGTGAAACCCAGTTAGAATCATAGAATCATAGGATAATTAGGGTTGGAAAGGGCCTTAAGATCATCTAGTTCCAACGCCCCTGCTGTGGGCAGGGACACCTTCCGCTAAATCATATCACCCAAGGCCTCGTCCAACCTGGTCTTGAACACTGACAGGGATGGAGAATTCACAACTTCCCTGGGCAACCTATTCCACTGCCGCACCAACCTAACAGGAAAGTATTTCCTCCTTATATCCAATCTAAACTTCCCCCGTTTAAGTTTGAACCTGTCACCCCTTGTCCTATCACTACAGTCTCTAATGAAGCCTCTCTCCAGCATCCCTATAGGCCCCCTTCAGATACTGGAAGGCTGCTATGAGGTCTCCAAGCAGCCTTCTCTTCTCCAGGCTGAACAGCCCCAACTTCCTCAGCCTGTCTTCATACGGGAGGTGCTCCAGGCCCCTGATCATCCTCGTGGCCCTCCTCTGGACTTGTTCCAACAGTTTCATGTCCTTTTTATGTTGAGGACACCAAAACTGCACACAATACTACAGGTGAGGTCTCCCGAGAGCAGAGTAGATGGGCAGGATCACCTCCTTCGACCTGCTGGTCACGCTTCTTTTGGTGCAGCTCAGGATATGGTTGGCTTTCTGGGCTGCAAGCGCACACTGAAGGCGGCTCATGTTCATTTTCTCATCAACCAACACCCCCAAGTCCTTCTCTGCAGGGCTGCTCTGAATCTCTTCTCTGCCCAACCTGTAGCTGTGCCTGGGATTGCTCTGACCCAGGTGTAGGACCTTGCACTTGTCATGGTTAAACGTCATGAGGTCGGCATCAGCCCACCTCACAAACGTGTCAAGGTCCCTCTGGATGGCATCCCTTCCCTCCAGCGTATCAACTGAACCACACAGCTTGGTGTCATCAGCAAACTTGCTGAGGGCGCACTCAATCCCACTGTCCATGTCAGTGACAAAGATGTTGAACAAGACCGGTCCCAACACCGATCCCTGAGGGACACCACTCGTTACTGGTCTCCAGCTGGACATTGAGCCATTGACCACAACTCTTTGTGTGCGGCCATCCAGCCAGTTCTTTATCCACTGAGTGGTCCATCCATCAAATTGATGTCTCAATTGATGTGGGACAGTGTCGAACACTTTACAGAAGTTCAGGTAGATAACATCAACTGCTCTACCCCTGTCCATCAGTTCTGCAGCCCCATCATAGAAGGCCACCAAATTGGTCAGGCAGGATTTCCCCTTAGTGAAGCCATGCTGGCTGTCACCAAGCACCTTGTTGTTTTTCATGTGCCTTAGCATGCCTTCCAGGAGAATCTGCTCCAAGATTTTGCCAGGCACAGAGGTGAGACTGACTGGTCTGTAATTCCCTGGGTCATCCATTTTCCTCTTCTTGAAAATGGGGGTTATATTTCCCTTTTTCCAGCCGTTGGGAACTTTACCAGATTGCTGTGATTTTTCAAATATGATGGCCAGTGGCTTAGCAACTTCATTTGCCAGCTCCTTCAGGACCCACGGATGGATCTCATCAGGTCCCATGGACTTGTGCATGTTCAGATTTTTAAGATGGTCTCGAACCAGATCCTCTCCTACAGTGGGCTCAAGGTCTTCATTCTCACAGTCCCTGCATCTGCCTTCCAAGACTTGGGTGGTTTGGTCAGAGCCTTTGCCAGTGAAGACCAAGGCAAAGAATTCATTCAGAACCTCAGCCTTCTCCAAATCCTGCGTTGCCAGCTCTTCCAAGAGCTTCCTGAGGGGGCCTACATTCTCCCTAGTCTGTTTTTTATTTGCTATGTACCTGTAGAATCCCTTCCTGTTATCCCTAACATCCCTAGCCAAGTTTAATTCTAACTGGGCCTTAGCTTTCCTAACCTGGTCCCTAGCTTCCCGGACAACATTCCTGTACTCTTCCCATGCCACCTGTTCTTGCTTCCACTTATTATAAGCCTCTTTTTTTCATTTGAATTTTCCTCAGGAGCTCCTTATCCATCCAAGGAGGTCTCCTGGCCCTCCTGTTGCACTTCCTTCTGGTTGGGATGCAACACTCCTGAGCCTGTAGCAGGTGATCCTTGAATATAAACCAACAGCCTTGGGCCCCCCTGCCCTCTAGGGCTGTATCCCATGGAACTTTACTAAGCAGGTTCCTGAAGAGGCCAAAGTCTGCTCTCTTGAAGTTCAGGGCAGTGAGCTTGCTGCACGCTCTTCTCACTATCCTGAGCATGTCAAATTTGAGCATCTCGTGATTGCTGCATCCAAGGCTGCCCTGGAGCATCACATTTCCAACGAGCCCTTCCCTGTTGGTGAGCACAAGGTCAAGCATGGCACCTCTCCTTGTCGGCTCCTCTATTACTTCCAGAAGGAAGTTGTCTTCTACACAATCGAGGAACATCTTGGATTGCTTGTGCCGGGCCGTACCGTCCTTCCAACAGATGTCAGGGTGGTTGAAGTCACCCATGAGAACAAGAGCCTGTGAGCGTGAGGCTTTTCCTATCTGTCTATGGAGTGCTTCATCCACAGGTTCTCCTTGATCAGGCGGTCTGTAACAGATCCCCACAGTAATGTCTCCCATAGCTATATTCCCTTTAACCCTGACCCACAAACTCTCTGTTAACTGCTCACCTGTCCCCAGACAGAGTTCCATACTCTCCAGCCTATCCCTAACATAAAGGGCAACTCCCCCTCCCCGCCTGCCAGGCCTGTCTTTCCTAAAGAGCCTGTAACCTTCCATTCCAACACTCCAGTCACAGGAGCCATCCCACCATGTTTCTGCGATGCCTATTATATCATACCCCCGTAGAAGTGCACACATCTCTAATTCCTCTTGTTTGTTCCCCATGCTACGGGTGTTTGTATAGAGGCATCTGAGCCGAGCTCCAACTGAAGCCGGCTCATTGGCTGGAGCAGCTGGGATTTCTCTACATTGCTCCGAGCATTTATTATAGGTGCTGGCAACTGACGGGGTGTGTTGGGATGGAATGATGCCCCCCTCCCCCAACACATCTAGTTTAAAGCCTCCTTGCCCAGTCTGGCAAGCCTCCTACCAAAACTGCTCTTCCCCTTCTTTATCAGACCAGCTCCACCAGCCCCCACTAGACCTGGCCTACAAACTTGGGTCCTGTGTTCAAGACACCCAAACCCCTGACTATGACATCATCCTTTTAACCAGTTATTAACCTGGCCAATCCTCCTAGCTTTTTTAAGGTCTTCCCCTGCATCCTGGAGAATTGACAAAAAGACTATCTGAGCTCCAGAGCCCCTAACCACCTCCCCAGGGCTCTGTAGTCCTTCTTTATGCTCCCCAGGCTACTACTATCTATATCCCTAGCATCCACATGTACCACCAGGAGTGGGTAATAGTCCGTGGGACTTACTAGAGCAGGCAGCCTCTCTGCCACATCCCTGATCCGTGCCCCTGGTAAGCAACACACCTCCCAGTTCCTTTGGGGACTGTCATAACCATTAGGTTATCATGTATTTTTAATTTATTCTGTTCTTCGAAGTATTCAGCTATTCTGTGCAAAGCAGATACATTTCTGGAACAGGAAACACCAAGAAGGAATCCTACTTAATTCTTTTAAATACTGCCCTCTGACTTGACCACTTGGATTCAAATCTCTGCAACACGTTGGACAGAGGCATGCAGGTAGCTCATGCCGCAGGTGAATGCTCTAGCAGTAGGTTATTGATCATGAAGTCAAGCAGTATCTTCTGCTGCCTGGCTTCCTACACAGACCAAACATGAGACTGATCCTGACATCAAGACAGACAGACATTCACTTTATCAACTCTGCTGAAGCTGAGCCTCAGAAAAGATTATGGCATCAGGTTTTGTTCAGATTGTGGCTTGTTTTGTTCAGATTATGGCAGCAGATTATGACTGGTTTTGTTCAAATAATGTCAATATAAGGGAAAGGGAGGTTTCCATGGAGATATAGATATCTCTAATTCCCAGCAACAGGGAACCTGCCCCATGGAACTAAGTTGCTAGAAATGGAAGTAATGCATCTAATTAAGAGGACCAAGACATGGGCTAGGCTAATGGCGAGTGACTGTGTCTGTACTGCTGCATTTTTGCATGGTACCCAGTCTGGAGCAACCCAGCTAGACTGTGGAGATAGTGTGGAGCTGGAGTCACTCCCAGAAGTCAGTTCTATGCAGCCAGCACAGGCGTAAGACAGTTTATTTGTATGGATACATGCCACCCCATGATGAATTCAGTGTCAGAAAATAGTCCTTGGCCCATTTTATTTGCTAGTACTAATGTAGCCTTGGTAGATCAAGGCCTTTGACATTTATCAGTCAAAAAAGTTATCATTATTATCATGGTCTAATGACACTACCACACTGCACTGCCACTTTCTTTCCCCATTCCATATTCACAGCACCTGGCAAGTAAATACTTAACATTTAACAGGAAGGTATTAGGAGGATTTAAAGAGAGAGATGGTGACTGATACTCATGACTTGTTCAAGAAGATAATAGTAAGGAGGAAGAAGATAATAGGAAGAAGATAATAGAAATGAAGGAAGAAACATTTTCATCTGAATGCCAACAGACATTAGGATGACTTTCCAATCAAATTTGTAATACATGGTCTTCCTCCACCTAAAACATACCTTACTTTGAAATGATGCACCAAGTGTTGGGATTGCAATAAACAGAGGCAGACAGAGACTGATCTGGTTTCATTCATGTGAGATTCTGTTTAACAATTCAAGGAGGCTTAGTCACATTGTAAGCTGCACTTTATCGTATGATCACTCCCTGCAAGTGAATCACTGACATGTACATACTATTCACTGATTAAGTACAGTGTGCATCCCTACAATATAACTTCCTTTGTGGCATGCTTTATTTATTTGAAAAGTACTCTAAATAACCTCTATATTGTTATGGGTATTGTGCAAAATCATAGAGTCACAGAATGGCTTGGTTTGGAAGGGGCCTTAAAGATCATCTGGTTCCAACCCCACTGACATGGGCAGGGATACCTTCCACTAGAACAGTTTTCACAAAGCATCATCCAACCTGGCCTTGAACACTGCCAGGGAGGGGGTAGATCAACTCCTTAGAATTACGGAAAACAAGATTGGATTTTTTTTTCCAGCTGCATGCTGGCTTTGTTTGACAGGATCCCCACAAGAGCATATTTCTGATGAATTCAAGCTTCTTGAGTTGGTTCAGATTCTGAATTTGTTCATAGTCTAGAAATTTCATTTATTACCTTATTGAAGAGTCAGTGTGACTTTTAGTAGTACAGTATTGGCCACTGTCTAGGACTTCAGAAAATGTCTGACTTGCTGTAATTTTCTTTGTAATCTCACTGACTTCATTCAGTCACCACAGCAATATTATTACGAACTATGAATACTCAACCACTCAGCAATTCAGAATAAAGCTGTGTAGACCGTAAAGAATTACCTGAAATATTGCAGGCATCTTCAACAACATTCCAGACACTCTCACATCCATTTGCAGCATTTATACATTGCTCTCTCAGGCGAAGACAGTCAGTAGTCTGGGCAGTAGATACACTTGTAAAGTACATGAACAGCACTGAAAAAAACAGAAAATAATAACTATTTAATACAGTAATATTTAATATTGTACTGAGCTTTTTGCTTTACACTATTATAACAATCTAATTTACTGTAGTTTATCTATAGATTCAAGTGTTCTACCAAATCACTTCTTAACAGAATGAATCTTTTCTCAGTTTCACAACTGTAAATTTAAATTTAAATTTTAAATTTTCAAAGTTGTGGTGTGGCATATTTTGTATTGGTTTTATTATAGCAATTATAGTTGTATTATAGCAACAACATATATATAGAACATTAGCCCATAGATATATAGAAATGACTGAAGTTCTGAGATTCATAATAAATTATAGAAAGGAAGATAGCATAAAATACAAAGGAAACAGCATTTTATTTGGACTGCAATTTTGCCAAGCTAGAGACTACACAGGAATTCCTATGAATAGACGAAATGAAGGAGATTTGACAGCCACACAACTGTCAGATAACAGAGATTTTATTTCATAGTGCAGTACTTTTCACCCTCTTTGATTTTACTTCACAGATGCACCATTTCTTGAAAACAACCCCCACATTCTTTACCTGTTATCTGTTTCTCTGGGTGCAATGAACCAAAAGGCTGTGTTAATTGCATTGAAAAACTCCAAAACAGAAGACTGACATGGAGATTTCAAGGTAAAGAATTTTAAATCAGCACCACCTCTGGCTTATCAGTAGAAAATTTAATTGCCTTGCTAGGAAAAGACAGATTAGTTGGGGTTTAGCCCTTTCATCAACATTGCCATGGTAACACAATCTCTAATTTGTAACCATGTGTCTTAATTTTCCATAAAATTAAGTTTCAGACACTGATTTCAGGCCTCATCAAACTAGCTGCTGAAATCCTGATGGGTGTGCTTATTTAGGTATTGAAGGACACAGGATCCACAGACCAAGTCACCAAGTCTCCTTTTTTTTTTTTTCCTTATGTTCAGGTAAGTTTATATGGAATTTGAGGAATATCCAGCACTGTTTAATTCCTTAAACATCAGCTGCAAGAAGCATGAAATATTCCCCCAGAACTTGTCTAGACCCTATCCAGAGAAATTAAATGTTTCCAATGATACATTTGAGAAATAAGAAATTACATATCAAGTATTGTTTTTCATAACTTTAAATAGCCACTACTCTTTAGAGGTGCCGCCATCCATTCTGGAAATGTGATACACTACCTGTGATACAATAGTGCTGCTGTAGGGAACACTTTCTGGCTGCACACTGATAAAAGATGAAGCAACATTTAATACTTTATAACTGACACAGTATCTCGTGTGCCTATCAGACACAGAAGAGGCCATATACGCTTACTGTAGCTGAGGCTAATCCTTCCTCAGTTGTGCATATTCCTGCCAGTCCTCAGGTTTATTCAGGGTTGGTTGTAGTTTCAGTGATTTCCAGCCTGAAACACTGTCCTAGGGTGCATCTCTCAGTCAGCCTGAGAGACTGATACATAGAAACAGCTCCTGTCACTTGACATTGAGGACTGTGCAGCTGGTCTATCCATAGGGACAATTTTTGGCTCACTCTGGCAACATTTCAGTCCTGTCACTGTCTCCAAAAGTTCTTCCTACTTGTGAAATTACTGTTTATTTGAATGATAAAAAGTTGCTAAATACCTTGTGGGTGAAAAGACAATATAAAATTAAAATTCAGGAGGTTTTAAGGTATTTTGCTGGTTACCCATCTGCCTATTTTGTAGGTACTAGCACAATGGAAGATCTGGTTAGGATCCACAGCACAAAGACTCTGTGGTATCTCCCTCCTTTCAAGGCAGCTTTTGGGAAACAGTGGCTGAAAATGAATAGTCAAAGTAGGATTGGCTGAGCAGTCAGTGAGCACCTGCTGCTCCTTTGTAAGGATTATTTCAGGCTCTGTTTATTTCAAACCCACCTGGAAACTGTGCCCACAAAAAGGAGCAGATGATTTTGCAAAATAAAGGGCCAAGTGGCAGAATCTGTGACTGAAGCTGGCTTCTCTAGACCTAATGACATGTTATGGGTGGGCATCAAAGAACTAGTTTGTAACTAGAACTTTTAGAGACATCTGTTTTGACATGAGAACACATAAATTTAGATTTCTACAGGTGTCTGTATTTCTGTAGAGGTGCCCATTGATTCACTGGGTAGGTGTAACATTCCCCATCCTGAAAAATGTCTGAAGTGAAAAAAGGGGAAAAGGGGACATTTTAGCAGTTTAATTTTGCAAATTGGGAACTGAAAAATGGAGGAATTACAGTTTCTCTCTCATGAGTGCAGAATCATTATCTGGCAGATAATAATAAATAATGGGAACCAAGCTGTGGTTTCTATCCAATGGCGAGAGCGGCAAGATAGCTAGCTTCAAAAGAGAAAGGCAAACTGTAGTTGAATACAGTTTGAATACAGTTGAAAAGCGAAAAAGGACAGATTTATTCTAACAATGCCTAAGAAATGTTTTTAACAGAGGAATATGAGTTTAGAGTAGCGGAGTGTTAAAAAGAGAAGCAGCACGTATACCATATGTAGAGGGGGAAAGTGTAAGATAAGAAATTGGAATATACTTGTCTGGTAATTTTCTCTTCCATCAAACCCTTCTGCACCAGCTTTGTTGATTTTTCCCTTTTCTCCATTCAGACCCAAAGTGACATGCCAGGAGCCCTCTGTGAAGCCGTGCCAGCACTAAACGCTTTCCACTTGTCAAACAAGTGGCTGCTATTTAAATCAGGCATCCCATTTGTGGGTCTCCTCGCCAGTTCAACTTCTCACTGCCTGCCCTCCTCCCTTGCTGTCCCTTCCGCTTCAGGCACGCTGCCCAGAGCCGGACTGAAGATCTGCACCCAGCCGCGGGCCCGGACGTCGCACACCGGTGTGAACCCCCTACAGGCACCTGCTCAACTCCGCCTTGAGGCTCCCGAGGGGAAAGGGGAATGGATGGCGCTGTAAGTAGAGCTGCGGGCGAACTAAGTCTCCTGGCGAGGCCGGGGCTGCAAGTGTCTCTCCCCCCGCATCCCGCGGCACTTACCAAGGCAGAGGAGCGCGGCCATGGCCAGCCGCGGCGGCTGCAGCTCCGCGCGGGGCGGCTGGCGGCAGGTGCCGGTGCGGCACCACCCCTTCAGCACCCGCAGCGGGGACAGCGCCCCGCCCGCCGCGATAGGAGCTGGGCCACTGGCTGCCAGCCGCCGGGGGTCGATACCGCATCTGTCTCTGCACACCTCTTTCTGTCAGGAACCGTGGATGAAGCCACCTCCCACTGCCCAGAGCTTCCCTCGCTGCCGTCCCTGCACCCTTTGCTTGTATTTTCCCTGTTGCCTCAACTGCTAAGCTGGACCGTGTGTGGGTGAGATGTGGCTCTTTGGCATTTCTTACGGTGTCTGGTTCTCCCTTTGCGTTCAGTTCCCACTGGTTTCTGGAGAAACTAACAAAGCAAGTCTTTGGCTGCTGCCTGTAATCTCTCCATAAAATGCCTTTTGCTATGTCTGTAGATCTTCCGCAAATATTTCTTAATGCATTTGAGAAGGGAATTTGTTTTCATTTCAGATGTGAAGTAGGATCGTGATCTGTTAAGGAGAGAAAGGAACTATGGAGCATGATGGACAGCAGACCAGAGGAACAAATAACTAGTCTACAGTCTAGACCCATACTGGACTGTGGGTCTAACTTCAGGAGTTTCAGTAAAATACACCAAAACCAGTTTGCCACACAAAAGTCAGCACCTGACTTGGGTACTGAATAAAAACTAAATCAACTATAAAGCATACTATTATATACCTGCTGACTTTGCTGGACACTCTCTGCTTTGCACCAGAAGGACAAGGTAATAACAGATCCCTATTGCCTAATCCATGATGCTCCTGAGTTTTATTTTCACAAATTGCTTATCCCATGCACAACATTTTTAATTGGATTGGTCCTTGAATACTTAAAACATAAAGCTCACATAAAATTTACAGTGTATAGCAGAAATAGAGATGTAGTGGGTGAAATCCTGTTCCTCTTGGCAAAGTAAAACTTGAGCCACATCCGTATTTTGCTCAATTTTGGTTGACTCAGCAAAACTCAGTCTTGAATATATATTTTAAAAATATTTTTATTTTTAATTCAGAGTTTAACTTAGTTAATTTATTCTATTAATTAATTAAACTCTTAATGCCAGCATTGCAAATACATGTCTTTTTTTCCCAAAAGTATGTTCAAGAAAAAAACAAAAAACCAAAAAATGACTAATCCAATATATCCAACAGGCAGAGAAAAAACTTATTAAAAGGATTAGCTTCTGAGATGTATATAATTTTAACTGTGAGATGAATTTTAGGTTTGAAGGCTAAATTTGCCTTGGCCTAAATCTACTGTAACATGCAGCAGTAGGTTGCAATGAATCTTAGAGTGAGGGATGAGTTAAGCTAACGTGTAGTGTCCTCTCCTTCCTATAAAGCACTCTCCAGGTTAATGACATGCACCAATTTTGCTAATATGTGAGAATGAGACAGTGCCCTCTATGGAGATGAAAAGAAAAGGTGTGGGGGTGGAAATGCCTTTTTTGAGGTGGAGAGGGGAGAAATTTGCTTGCAGTCATTGTGACTGCAGGGTACAAGCTTATCTTGTCACTGTTACTACAGTGACAACAGGAAAGGAGAAAGAGGTCAGGATATCAGACCTCCAAGTCTGTGATATATGTTGAGAGACAAAACACCAGGATGATGGTGGCACAACAATTTGCATCTGTTGGAACAGGTATACAAAAACATTTTGTGATTGTCTAATAATGCTACAACCAAGCAGAAACAGACTTTCTACCTATCCTTAGAATTTCAAATCTTAGATAAGCTCTGATAGTATAAGTTTTGTCGGAAAGATGAGCTATTTACTAAAGAGTAAAGCCCAGAATAATATGTCAATTAATGTTTCATATTTTATTCACATTCTCCACACAAGTAGTACTATTAAGTTAGTTATGGCTAAAAAAACTTCCTAGGAATGTTGGAATATTTTACGTTTGGAGATCTAAGTGAAAATAACAAAGAGAACAAAAGAGACATTTTCTCTTACAAAAGAGAAAAATATGGCCAGAACCTCCATTTCTAATATGTCACAGGAGACCTGCAGGAGCCAAAACCTGCCAATGACCTCTAGTGGTGGTGTGAACTAACACAATTTATCCCAGTGGCATTAAGGCAGCAGCAAAAAGAACACAGTTTGTGTTGGGATGGGGTATTCAACCCCCTCCTTTAGAAAGATGCTACTTATAGTTTTCCCATGAGTGTGATTAATATTGCTATTCTAGTTCTTTGTTACCTGGCCCAAGTTAAAAAAAAAATGTACCCTTCCAGCCTTTATCATCTCACAGGGATCTGGGCAATACACCTGACAAGGCTGAATGTTGCTGTTTTTACACAGCCATCCATAACATTTTATGTTTGAAAAGTACACATACTCCCCCCTTCTTTACTGGCAAAGATTTATCTAACCATTTACTTTCTACAATGTTGCTGTCTCTTCAAGGAAAAGCTAAAAATACATTTTCTGATAAGAAAGTATAGGTTTCCAGAATTTTGACATAAATGACATTTTTCAGCAATGGGTTGAGGCAATATTTTATGGCACAATTGAAAAATTATTGATAGTTATTTGGCAATTAGATTAACTTTTTGACTTTTTCTTACTTATATAAGAAGAAAAAATAGAGGACTTTTGAAATTCTAGTCTCCCATTTCTTTAATGTTTTAATTCAGCAGCTGTTTATCCAACCATTTCAAATTATATAGAAAAATTATATCTTGTTTCACACAGTTTAAGAATATTACATTTTCTGTGGCTGAAAAGCAAAAATAGCCTTCTAGTGGTAAAGGAACTGCAATCACTATGAAATCAAATCCTTTTGTTTTCTTAGAAGAGACATAGTAAAACAATTCCTTGAAATAATGACATAATAGCTACAGTAAAAAATTAAGCTTACACATAGGAATATAGGAATTCCTATGATTTTATTTGTTGCTTAAACATTCTTTGTTTATGTATTTCTCTTTATTCTTTCTAATAGAAAGAATATTCTGTTTTTTCTCTTTTAATAGAAAACTTTAATATACAAACAAATGGATTTTTTTTTTTCTCTCACTTTACACCAGTGTAAACTAGGAGTAATTGGAACAATGTCAAGTAAAACAACTGTTTGAGAAGACTAAAGCGTAAAGTGATTAAGCGCTTCATAGAACTATAGATGTCATAATAGACAGTACAACACATGACATTAGGTCAAAGCAAAACCTAGAAAAAATATTTACATAGGTTAATCAAATAATACCTTCTTTATGAACAACTGGGTTTTCAGAAACCTTTGAATGCATGAGACTGTCTTCTTTCTACATCAAATGCTTTTTAGTGAAAAACATGTCTTCCCTTCCAGCTCAGCCTTCCTTTTGAAAAATTTGAGCTGAAATGCAAGAATAGTGCCAGAAGGAGATTGTAGCTCAGGTTTTTACGCATTAGTCTCTTCCTAACCAATAGGCCATGATCTCCTAGTAGACTAAGTCTCCAGTGATTGACCATCTTCATTCTTGAAGAAGAAAAATTACGATACATGGTAGCGAGTGCCAGGTCACTGTGCTTATTCCACAAACAGAACATGGGTGAGTACTCGATCTACAGCAAGAAACATTTTATTTGAATAGTTGAAAAGTCAACATTTTCTAAGCATAGAAATCTCTTGTTTGTATCATTAGTATTAAATGGCATCTGAGAGAGAAATCATGAAATTAAGCAAGATAGCCGGTGTTTTATATTTTAAAGATCCTCAGACATCTCTGGAGCAACACTTGCAGACATTACGGACTTAAAATGAGCTACCAATGTTAAAATGACCTGCCTTTCAGGGGTGCTGACACTTGTTATTCCCATTGGCCTGAGTAGGAATTTTGAGTTTATAGCACCTTTGAGTATCACATAAGTTTTATTTAAGTAATTATTTTTTAGGCACTGAATTCTGAAGAAAAAAAATAGTGGCTATTAAGTATAATCTTATGAAAACATGTGTGACCTGCAGCACTTTGAGTTCATATCTTAGAAGCATGTCTGTGCTTAGAAAAAGTAACTTTCAATCTCCCCAAATCTATCTGAAGTGAAACTTCCATAATGAATGCAGAATTAACAAGTGGATTAGCAGAAAAAGAAGTGCAAAATAATTCCAGAATATCACTAGTGCATAAGTAAGCATTCTTGTAAATAAGTCACTCATTTATAGAAATAGGATATAAATAAATGTTTGAGACTTCTTTCAAATACTTAGAGTTCTTTATATAATACATTTTAGAACATTCCACAGCATCTAAAATATATAAAAATAAATATCTACAGTATTTACAAAGTATGACACAATCCAAACTCTAAAAAGGCTTGTAAAGCCATGTTCTTTAGCTCATACTGAGGTAAGTAGGTTTCTGTAAGACTGAGAAGAAATAAGAGAGGCAGTTGTTTTGAAGGAATCCCTTTGTCCAGCAGTAGTCTGTAATACAGCTAAAACCATGTGTCAGTCTCTGGCAGTCTTATGTTTACTGAGGCAAAGTCATCCTTGCTGTAACTCCATCGAGGTAAGTTTAGTTATGCTAGGGACAAATTTGTCCCACTCATTCTCTGTGTTGCCAGTGTCTTCTGCAGAAACCTTCACAGTTTCATCTAAATTTGAAGTCATGTTCATCCCTGGTATGTGGAGCTGTAGTTCCACTGATTTCATTGGGCTGATTGTAGCTGGGATTCCTGTAAGAAATACCAGAGATTTTAACATGATTTTCCTGTTTGCATCAGGTAGCTGACTGGCTCATCCTGTGATTGCTACTCTCTGACTACTATGCAGGTGATGACTGATTAACAAAATGGTCTGCCAGGATATGTTCCAAACTGCAAATGGAAATTTTAAGTGAAGTCTAAGGGGATTCCTGATGCATAAACCTTAATCTTCTTACTTTTAATTTTTTTAATTTGTTCTACTACTTATTTAATATACATTAATTAGTAAATTGCCCTGTGATTCCTTATCCAGATGCCACTGTGACCAGCAGAGCACTACAGCTTCCTGTACACAAGTCAATCATAAAATCACAGAATAGTTTGGATTAGAAACAACTTCTAGAGATCACCTAGTCCACCCCCTCCACCATGAACATAGGACAAGCAGTGGATAAAAAATTATGACAGATAATAGATATAGAGTAAAACATAATCTACAGCCACACTATCATCTGTGTTTCATGCCTGTAACCTTGCCTGTGCCATACATATAGGAATGGAAACACTACTGGAGAAGAGCAAGCTGAATTCAGGTGAAAAAAACAAACATTCCTTTTATAGTAAGTGCAAAGAACACTTCTTCAGAGGTAATTTATTTAATTATTTTTAGATATGCATTTAGGAGCAGGTTAGCTCACCTTTCTCTATTATCAATATATAGTTTATATAGTCCAAGCCTATAGTATCTGAAATAACTTCTAGATAACAAACATTCACATCCCTAGAAGAGGAGGAATGAAACCTGTACTTGAAGTCCCTTGCAAATTTCTACTGGTATACAACATATAATGTAATGAAACAAATCAAATAACTTATATGCAATTTTCCATCTATTCTCAAAGCTAGGGAATTGCACAATCATTTCAATGTTTACCCAGATTTGGGAAAGCTTGAACAATTTCTGCTTTTCATTTCAGACTGTGTTCATTTATTTATCAACCTGTATGGGAGAAAAATCAAGAGTATCTCCCCAGCTGTTCCTGAACGCACCCAATAGTTCTCTCCCCCTCCCCTCCCCCCCAGGATGGAAAAGAATAGAAAATGTGAGAAAATAAATGAATGTGAATTTCTTATTTAATCAGCTCAACTCAAACCAGAACGCATGGTATGCATATGATTTGAAATAGTCAAGGACATTCAGGTATTTGTTATAAAATATACCACAACTTCAGAGAATTATCTCTGAGTAGAATATGGTTGTTTATAAACACATTGCAACTCCAGGGATAATGATTTTCATACTTTCAGGTGCCTGTTCTTTATTTACTTAGGAGTCTAAAGGAAGTAGGAATCTAAAGGAAAGTATTTATATAAAATATTATTACCTTACACCCTCCCCAATTGCAACTCAAGTTTTAAAATAAATGAGATGAAATTTTGTTTCATCAATATATTAACTGAAGTTCTAGCATATTCTATAAAATATTTCTTGTAAGTTACTTTTCTTACAGTCAGTTCTTAGTTGTAAACACCCTTGTCTCATTGCACTGTGCTCAGATTCAAATAGTGTTGTCTGCACAATGAAATTTTACTTCCACAGCATCAAAAGAAACAGGGACAAGTATACTATCAGTAGGTAATAGGTGCAGTACCATTTACTGGAAGTGTGTTTATGTTGGTCAATACAACATGTTCTGAAAGTTTTGAAACATTGTCAAAATTGCTGATCTGGGTGGTCAAGGATTTCCGACTCTCTGTACTGGCATGACCTCTGGTGAGCCGTTCATCATGATGACTGCGAATGCCAAAGATGCAACAAGAAAATGCTGCTTTAAATTCTTCTCTAAATTTCCCTGTCAACCACAAAAAAGACTCATGAAAAAATGTACCATAAAGACTGTTTCATCAGACTTTATAGATTAGAAAAAAGCAGCTATCTAAAGAAAAATTAACCCAAAATACCCAGATGGTCTTCTAATGCTGAACTAGGAAATCACAATTTCATCATCTTGGAGAAAGATAAAAAACATATAACCTTTTTAAGAAGATACATGAGATGTGGTATGAAGCCTAAATTATTCTTAGCTAGGCAGAATGGACAAATGATTTATGAAGTCATGTCATGGATAGTCTGTTGATTAATAACATATCTAAGAAAAACAGGTAATTGAGCAATCATAGGCTTAAATGACCTGACGTGAAATGAGAGGTCATAGCTAATTTGTATTTTATCTTGAATACCTTTTAGGAGGAGATTCAAAGTGTTCAACAGCCTATTAGTCTGCTTTAGGGGCTCAGAACATGTTGTTCAGATCATCCTCACACTACACACCACAAAAACTATATGGGCAAATATACAGTGAGCATCAATAGACTTTTGCCTCCCTTTATTTAGCTGTAATACCACCAATTTAAGTTCTGATTCTGCTGTCCATAGCCAAATAAGACAAATACAAGCTAAGATAAATCTATACTGGTAAGTAAACAGCACCTTACCTAGTTCTTTGACCTTGAACCTAGTCAGCACAGTCTGGTCATGTAAGTACTATTAAAGACTCACAGACTCCAAACCCCAATACCTGGATATAAAATGCCAACTGGAGACAGTCCCTGGCCTATGCTACCTCCCAGACAGTATCCAGTGAGCGTTTAGGAGAATGGTAGCTGTTTCAGACCAAAGTAATGCCAGGGACTTCTCTACCAAATTAATGGCATAGACAATCAAATTCAAGCACTTGGACTGAGGCCCTGGCACAGTTTAGTTTAGTTATAGGTAGATAGGTAATGGGATACTTCAGGCAACTTGCTCCAAGAAGAAGATCTAGCTCCCACAGGAGGAGCTGGGCTGACGTTACACAGTCATTAATCTTATTTGCTATGGCTCATTACATTCTAACTATACATGAAACTTGAATTCTAAGTAACTGTAACTTACCACTGAGGAAGTTATAAATAATAGGATTGGCTGCACTGTTTGCATACACAAGCCAGTGTGAGAATGTGAACCAGGCGTATACAGTTTCTCTGTCATCAGCATGATTAAACATCCCCAAAACCCTACAGAAAAAGAAGAGCAAACCTGAAAGATGGCAAAATTAGAAATCATATAAAATTTGGCATGTTCTAGCTTAATTCTCTGATGATTCATTTGCAGTATCACAGAAAAGCTGACTCAACAGTGCTTGATTTCTTGATAAAGTCCCCATCCCTCAGCCCCCTGTCTTGGTGGTTTAGCACAACAACAGAAACCATCAGTACTTCACTTTGCAGTGGTGCAGATGCATGACTTGTCTCCTAAGTAACCAAAGTCAGCTGGTTTCAGATAAGTCAAGAAAAGATAGTGAAAGTTGCTTTTGACCTATTCATGCCATTGAGGTTCTCAGCTCCAGGCCCACTCTCCAATAAACAAGAGCTCTGGAATTCAAAAGGCACTAAACTGGCCCCAGAACTGAGGCCACAGCTGCAGCTTCTGCCAAAAGAAATCTGTTTTGCCTAGATTCCTTACACCTAACTTTTGCCATGTAAGTGAAAATCTAACTATGGACCTACTCTGCTATTGTAGTCAAGGCAGCCTGTGTATCCCTCTATGGTTCAGATTGCAGGTGGCCTGAACTGCCTTCTGGAAATACTTTTTTTCCTCCACATTGCCTACCAAGGGACTTGAGAACAAAAAGTACTCAAATTGCGACTCAGGAAGTACCAGGATTGAGTGGGATGTATTTAAGCCTTCATATCCAATTTGAAACTATTCCTTAAAAATTAAAATGCTCCTCAAGCACCAATAACAGGCTAATTATTTTTTAGGATATTCAAATCTTAGAATCATAAAATGGTTAGGGTTGGAAAGGGCCTTAAGATCATCTAGTTCCAACACACCTGCCATGGGCAGGGACATCTCACACTAAACCATCTCACCCAAGGCTTTGCCCAGCCTGGCCTTGAACACTGCCAGGGATGGAGCATTCACAACCTCCCTGGGCAACCTATTCCAGTGCCTCACGACCCTAACAGGAAAGAATTTCCTCCTTATATCCAATCTAAACTTCCCCTGTTTAAGTTTGAACCCGTTACCCCTTGTCTGTCACTACAGTCCCTAAAAATCTTCCGCTATATGTCATTATTGGTATTCCAGAGGGCTCATGAGATATAACAAAACCTTGGCCTGTCAGGGCCCATACAAAAAAACAAGAGTGTATGTAATTTTGTCTCAAATAAACAGGAGAGAAAAGGGTAAAAATATAAATTCCAAGCAAACTGAAGTGTTAGCCTAAGGTCTCAAAATTGTACATGATGGGTGCTCGAACCCAGCATTTCATAGTCCTCAGAGCAAATCACACTACACTCTCCTGCTAACCTTCAGCTGTTGCTTTAGGTAAATACACTTCCATGGGTGCATTTACAGAAAACAAGCTGTAATCCCATGTAAATGACAGGTTTTAATGAGGAGATAGGATAGATAATTTTCATAAGGAAGAGCTTGCTAATGAGGGTTAAGACAAGTAATATGGATAGGTCAGATTTTCTTTTTTCCTTGCAACTGTATGCTTATCATGAAATTATTTCTTTATCATGAAATAAGTAAATTTATCTTTTAGAAGTATCTGCCAGAATAACAGGAATCTCTTAACAGAGGATTGTTTTTAGACAGAAAGATTTACCAAGTGTTTACATTTTGGGATAAACTTTACCTTTTCAAGACATTGAGGATGCTAATTGGTAGATAGCAAAGTGCAAAAACCAGGAGGACAACCATTAGCATACGCGCTGTTTTCCTTCTTGCACGAATCTGTTTTATTTCAGCTGCCACAGCACTAATCTTTGACTTTGTTGATTGTCCCAGCCCTCGGGGCTGTGCTGAGGTCTGTAGAGGCTTCCACTTTTTCTGAACAACAGAAGAGGTTCCTGGGATCTAAGAAAGAAAAAAAAGGCACAGTGTGAAAAAGTAGCACTGTGGATAGCTATAACAAGAAACACAGACATGTTGACATATAAAATTTAAGCTTGCAGGCAGAAACAGGGTCTTTTTATTAAATTAATTGATTTAGTTGCAAGAAATAAGCCCAGTTTCAGACACACCTGAAGGACTGCATAAAAATATGTTTTAAACCAAATACAGCAATACCAAATATATAGATACTAAAATTTTCTTTACTTGCATTTGCAAATATCTTGCATTGTCTGTGCCTTCAGATTATTGCACCAGCTGTATTGCTGCAAGTATGGTGCTGTAAAGTTCCATATTAAATATTTTGTTGTATGGCAGAGTAGTTTAGCCGATTAATATGCTGCTAACTTAAGATACTAAACAGCTTTTCAGCAGTCCAAAACAAGGATTTAAAGCCTACATATTCTTAAGTGCCACAAAACTTCCAAATATGCAATTTAAATGACAATGAAGCAGCTAAAGAAATCACAGCTGAAGAATGGATCTTCATGCACAGCACTTCAAACCTGAATGTATATACAGCGATGAATACAGAGGAATCATGGAAGAGTGCCAAGACATAGGAAGAATTAGGCTAGCCAGAGACACCCTTCAATGGCTAGATGTAGCACCATGCTATTAAAAAAAATTAAATCTAATTTTTTATTTTCTGTGCCCTCACAGAAACCAAGCCAAACAAAGCAACTTTGCCTCAGTTCTTCAAAATTATCTCCTGCTTGCAGCCAAACGTGAAAGAGTACAGATGGCAAGGACTTACTCAGAGAACTCTATTACAATGACATAATGCTTTTAATGTTACACATTGTGAAAAGCTTTTGGGTAGAAACATAGTTTTATTCAAGTGTAGTACAATTGTCTGTGGAGCCAGTAGTCTCATGAGTGTAAATAATGCATGTTTAAAAGTATCCGCAAAATTAAAATTGCCTACTGTAACATTTTAAAAATCAGGGCTTATCCACATAAACTGACCAGAAGGAAAATGGAATATCAGAAAAAATATAAGCTAAAACGGGAATACTTGTCCTAAAATAAAAGCATGAACTTTCAGAATTATTCTAGAATACCTATTATGATTTGGGTTTGTTTTGGTTTTGTTTGTTGTTTTTTTTTTTTTTGGGGGGGGGAGGATGTTTCTTGTTTGGGTTGGTTTGTTGTTGTTTTTTATTAATAGCTTCCTTGCACAGAAAAGCCCTTGACTTAGCATTTATGTGCACTGTCAAACCGAATTTACAACTATTAGGATGTTTTGGCAAAGCTGTGTTGTAATGAACAGGAAACCAAGGAAGCAGAAGAAGGGATATATTATAACATGTACTTTTTAAGAATGTGTCTATGGACATAAAACAAACAAAACCCCCTTGCACTTACTTCTACTGCAGCTCCCTCTCATTCAGCTGAAATAAGAAGTATTAGTTTCATACCTGAATATGCCTGTCTTGTTGCAAGGGATTTACCCCACTTAGCTGTGAGGTGGAGCTGCAGTATGTCTTTACCGGGAACTACTGAGACAATGTGCTCTAAGATTCTGATTTTGGCTTATCAGAGGTACTTGATTTTCTGTCCTTCTAATTTTGAAGCAGAAGCTTTTCCTTCAGTCGTACTGAGTTACCATATTGTAGCAAGAACTGGAGATGGAAGCAGAGAAATTCAGCCAGATCTCTCCCTCCTCGCTATGCCAAAGATTTACTTGAAAAAATAAGTGACCAGCTTTCCTGGTAGCTAGATGCAAGTTAAATGAAGAAAAACATTATCTTGGCTCAAAATTGTGAACGGCTATTTCTACAGAAATGTTAAAAGTGACTGTGCACATGGTTTGCACCTGTGTGTGCAGACAGAAGGGACTTTTCTCATATTTAAGTAGTCTTTAATCACAGAATCATAGAGTCTGCATTTGGGTCGAAAGTGACCTTCAAAGGAGCAGGAGGTGATGAAAAGTGGAACTGTGTACAATGTATAGTCTTACTGTACTATATATTAGATTTCTAAATCTTGAGGGGTTGTATTGAGAGCCTTTCTTAAGAGCCCTGTTTTCCTCAGTCTTTCCCTGACATACATCTGGGCTTTATTACTGTTAATGCCAATAGGCAATAATACAGCAAGAATTTTATCAGTAAAAAGAATAGAAAGAGCTATATACCCAGAGATGCATAATTGAACCAGTACCACCTAAGAAGCACAACACCTCAGAAGTGTGTGTGCATGTATACAGAAATATTTACAAATATGCATTTATGTAAACACACATACATGTATTACATACATAGGATGAGAGGAAATGGCATCAAGTTGCACCAGGGGAGGTTTAGATTTGATATTAGGAAAACATTTCTTCATGGAAAGGGTTGTCAAGCATTGGAAGAGGCTGCCCAGGGAAGTGGTTGAGTCACATTTCCTGGAGATATTTAAAAGACATGTAGATATGGTACCTAGGGACATGGTTTAGTAGTGGGCCTGGCAGTGCTAGGTTGAGAGTTGGACTTGATGATCTTAAGGGTCTTTTGCAATGTAAATAATTCTATAGTTCTATTTCTATCATTATGTATGTATAAGCATACATACGTCAACATAATGCATATATTTGCTTTTCAGTAATGAATCCCTTATAGAGATAATTGAGGAGAATTTGTGTATTTCCAACAATTCACTAAAAGCCTACTAGATGTATCCAAACATGTACTAGAAATTGCAGCTATTTTCTTATGCATCTCTCCTCTATCCCCTCAAATTCTTATCAAGGGGTTTATAACCAGAGGAAATTTCTCCAAATGTAATAACTTGCAAAGATTGGAAGGGTATATTTCAGCTGCCAAAATGAAAATAGGTAGGGTTCCTAGTTATTAATATGAATGGGCTGTACTGTCAATGCTTTTGGACATCAGTAAATTGAAGCATACAGTATGGACTCAAAAATAGAAATTATGTACCGACACTTTCATCATAAGTCCTTTCAGTTCTATTTATTTGTTCAGAAGTTATTTTTAATCTCCTTAAAATCCACAAGAGATTATAGCCTGCTAAGTCACTACTTCCTTGCTAATAATTAAAATAAACTGCTCAGATTGCTTGGTATTTGTGGCATGATCTTGTCTTCACAAAGATGAATCATTAATTCAAAGATTGCAAAGACACAAAGATTTGGAGGACACAATCAGTAATTTCAAGAGTTATTGCACAAAATACAGTAAGGATAGCTTGTGAATCTATCTTACCTTTAGTCATGTGAAAATTTGCATGCACAACACAATTTTCAAAAACAACCTCTAGAACAAAAGTAAGGTATAGAAACCATCTACTGTTTGCTGTGTTTTTTATATCACATATGTCTGGGATGCTTATTGTACCTTGCAATAGGATTACTATATTTAATTGAAGTTCTGGAAAACAGCATGATTTCTTAAATGGAACTATTATCAAATAATACATTTATAGCACTGCATTCATTTGATCTACATGACTGATTATGGCACACCTGTTGCACTTAGGAAAATGCCTGTCTGCAGACAAGTCACAGTTGATAATAGACGTGCAGTGGTTTTAATTTCACTTAGTGCAGCCTCTTACACATAGTGCTATCATTTATGCTAGGAAAAGAGATATCTGTAATTTTGTATCATTGATAGCTCTAAGCCTGTAGCAGTATTTGTCTTTTTGCCACTGAAAAAAAAAAGGATCATCTGAACTTTGTGAGCATGTGAGATGTACAGGGAGAAGAAATACTGTGAAGAAAAAATAGGCCAGCTACTAGGGGTGGGGGGAGAACCAAGCCAACAAAACAGGCTGGTTTCCAGTAATTCAGCTTCTGCTCCGAATCTGAACCAGCATTTTTAAGCTACGTGCAGGTTAAAATGTGCAGGTTACAAGTGCTTTGCATTAATTTCATGGACAGTTTGAGAGAATTTGTAGATTGTAGAGAAAGTACAAAAGAGAAGGTTAAGAAGGAATATGGAGAATTGGGTGCTACAGGACAGATAACTACTTAGTAATGCAGATCATCTTAGAGCCTTGTTAGACTGAATTTAATTTTCAGACTGAGCAAAGCCTTTCTTTTGGTGAAGAGTCATAGAAACATAGAGTGGTTTGGGTTTGAAGGGACCTTAAAGATCATTAAGTTCCAACCCCCTTGCCATGGGCAAGGCCACCTCCCACTAGACCAGGTTGCTCAAAGCCCCATCCAACCTGGCCTTGAACACTGCCAGGGACTGGGCATCCACAACTTTGCTGGGCAGCCTGTACCAGTGCCTCATCACCTTCACATTAAAGAACTTCTTCCTAATTCACACCCCCAAAAAATGTTCTCTAGCAAGCAGCACTTCAAATTGCTGGAGGGGGAAAAACCTTTCCGAAAACATTCACATCACTTTTTCCACTTCAATCCAAATGTTCTTTGTGTGTTTGCTAGCTTAGTTTTTTTTTTTGTTTGTTTAGTATTCCCATTTTCTTTCTTGAATTTTTAATCTGAAACTTGTAAAACAGATGTTCACATTAGAAATCATGCCAATTATTTGTCAATAATTCACATCAACTGCTACTGATATCATCCAGCTTCGTATCAGGTAAGTCCAGTCTCACAGTTTTTGTGATAGTTGGACTTTCTAGCCTAACTTTTGTTCAAGTTGGACCTGTTTAAGCCTGAGATTTTGTAGAATGAAAAATAAAAAAATTGTACAGACTACTAAGAAAATGAGAAGGCTCAAACCTAAGTTTTGCTTAGTGTTTTTTGCTACAGGAGATTGTAGCAGTATAAATAAGCTCACCTAAGCTATTTTGGTAAGTATTTCAGATACAATGGGAGAGATCTTTCTTCTTCCTATAATAAATCTCTCTGTTGCATTTTTCTCTCTTTCTCTCCCTCTAAGCCCTTCATAGACATGGGCAAGAAGGAGTCTACATTCAGCCTGATTGCCTTCATTTGTTAATGCATCTCAGTGTCTATCCAAGGTGGCTGCAAGCCAGGAGTGTCACTGAACCTGGTCTCAGTGCTGTAAAAGTCCAAGTCCTGAGTGACAATGCGGAGCATATAGATGAGAAGGTTGTACATAGGAATCTGAGCATAGTCACAGCAGCAAACAAATAAAGCTAGTGTTAAATGACTTACCTGGCGACACCACAGCTTTCGAAATATTTGCAAATAGGCCAACACCATAAGACACAGTGGTGCCATGTAAGTCACCAGAAAAAAGCATGTGTGATACATTTTGGGGTAAACCTCAGCTGGAAAGAGAATTCAAATAGGAAAACTGCATTCAAATACACACACATTTCAAAATCACTTTAAGCCAAGCTTTTCATACAGATTGCATGAGTTCTACAAACATAATAAGTTATAATGGAGGATGTATCAAATCATATTATGGGTAGGATTGATTTTTTTAATCACTTCTATATACATTCTCTTTTATAAACATGCTTTTATTTCAAGCGTCTCTTACATCACATTATTTCTTTCATATCACATTATTACTTTGGGTATTAAGTCTTCAGAAGTTTTGCTTTTTATTAAATCAGTGAAAGATAGAAAATTTCAGTATCTAACAATAGCTAGTTAATTATCCAACCTATCTCATCTTTGACATATTTAACAGTTTGTATAACTCCTTAGTTTCAATTCTGCAAAGGCTATTACATATCCCTGAGTAAATTGCAGTCTTTCACCTACAAACAGAGAATGTAGACTACAGAACACAGGATGCTAATGGGAGGAGACAACAGACATTTCTGAAATCACTTTTCTGTGGCAGAATAAACATGATTAAGACTCAGTGATTTATTATTAAGATTACATTTAAGAAAAAATAGAATTAATTCAGTCAAGTGCTGTAAACTGAGGAAACTTCTGCAATTATTTTTGACTCAGCTGCAACAGTAACAAGTTTGCTACCATCGTGTTCTAGTTTCCTGTGTATCTCTTTTGAAAAGACAAGTTATGAATGTTATTTTCTTAGAGACAAACATCTTACAGATGTCGCATCATAAGCTTTGCCATTAGATTATAGCAAAATGTGAAGTGGGTGGCTGGAAAACTTGTTTTCACTTTTGTATCATCAAATGTAATTTGATATTATCAAATGTTGATATCAATTATAATTTCACATTTATGGATGGCTTCAGAAAAGGAATGAACATTATGGAGACTGACAATATGTAGCAGAAGACAAACTGCACTTCCTGAGCAGTTAGACTGCATAAAAAACCTACGCCTTGCATTTTGACTAAAGAAGGAATGTTTATGTTAACTTCTAGAATTTCTGAATGTTTCAGGAAGATCTGCAATTGCAACTCTGTATCGTATGTAGGTTTCATAAAAAAAAAAAAAAAAAAAAAAGAGAGTTGGAGAGTTACATGAGATCAAAACGTTGGTGAGCCAAACTTACTTTCTGTCTGTTAAAGGGACTGTGATTGTGGACCCTATCAAACAAGGGGTCCTCAAAAGCCAGGAGAATCCCTGAGAGTTTTGTTAGACAAGGAGATACAAAGACTTAGCCCGTAACTCTCACAGCAGGGAGAAGTACATCTCCCTGTTAACATCTCCCTGTTAACATCATGTTAACTCCAGGTTCACCCTCAAACCCAGACTAAAGTAGTTATCACTCTCAGTGTTGGGCCTGAAAGTAGCAGCTGGTTTAACAATCAGAACAACTTCAGTATCAGGGAAATAGAAACTTGCTATTATTTGCTACAGCAAAATCCAGCCTGTATTCTTTGCTAGCAAAGATAAAAGAGACATTGTAATTGTCATTTAACAACTTTGTTGGATCAGGGTTTAAAAAATTCAGATGAGCAGCATTTGACTCTTTTCTTGCTCAAAAATCCTTTAGCAAACCGGATTACCAACTCTTAACTAGTAGATGCAGCTACTACCTCTTGTCACTGTCCCTAGGGGAGGCAGACCATCTGGGGCAGCTTTTTTATAACAGGTGATAACCTGGCTATGTATACTGACTGATGATCTCAAACTTGTTTTTGCATTCCAGAAAATGCAGCCTCACAGCAGTCCTGTCAGACAGGGAAATACCAACCTGCAAGCTTCACAGGAGGAGAGATTAAGGAGAAACTGGAGTATCATAACTTACTGGGATCACAGGAGGTCAGAGCTTCAAGTACATTCTTTCTGCTCAGAAGGGGGTGCCACCTGCCTCATCAATGCTCTGCAGGCAGCCAGGCCCCTTTCAGGTAGAAGGATGGTACATATTTAAAAGGCCATCTGGAGTCTATGGCTTCCAGTTTAGCATTCCAAGTAAAGTGAAACATTAAATGAGCCTAGCTATCTACAAAGAACTGATGAACCAGGTTGGAGGAAGATCCTAACACTTGCCTTTGAAGTTTAGCCACCTGGAAAGTGCCAGCTGCTAAACATCAAAGGAAACCTATCTCTCCTCCACCCAGGGCAAAGCCCTTTGTAAAACCTTTCCCTAAGAAGCATGACCCTGTTTAGCTTCTTAAGCCAAAGAAAAGCTTTAAAGCTATTTGACAATCACAGCAGTGAGAAGGAGGAAGGACTGGTTTGGGATACCATTCATTTATCAAGTGAGTGAGTTCCAGGCTCCTTGAATGAGAACATCAATCAGTCTATGGTCCGGGTAATATATCAGCTGCCTGACTGGGACTGCTGAGCCTCTTACTGCCAAGAAGAGGAGGAAAGTGTCTTTGCCTTCCGTGGTCACTTAATGGGCTTCAGGAAAGGGAGAGATTGTTCTTAGCTGGAGTAATCATCTCTTTAAGAAGAAATTAATGATTCTCACAGCACCGGATGTTATTTTGCTGGAAAAAGGGGACAAAAAGCAAACAGATGGTCACACGGATTGGACTGGGGTGAGATAAGCATTTCCACTCAGAGGCAGTCATGCTGCGTGATCACTCCACTTGATAAAGGGTGCTAAACCAAGCCTTCTTCTGTCTGCTGCAGGGGTTATTAACCAACTTTTAAACTTTTCTAAAGCTTCCTTCTTGGCACTGTGTTCCAGTCTCAGACTGTTCTATGAAGCAAGGAGGTGTAAGACTGAAACTACAGCTTCTGGATTTTTGCCAGAATTTTACTATATTTGTGTAAATACATACATATATATGTGTATACATAAACATATGTATACAAACTGAAAACATTCCAGACTCAAAAGGTTTTGATATGTCTAGCAAATTAAATGTTCCCTTAAGCCATAGGTGCATAATGAAATTGGTACTCTTGACATCTTCCCTAAGAACAGGGAAAACAAACTATCAAGTTTGTTGAGCATTGGTAGAGAGTTCACAGGTTCCCCTGTCTTACGAAGATACCTACAATGTTTTGGAGTTTCTGACATGAAGATGCAATGCAGTTGAAAGGGTATACTTTTAGAAAAAAGCTTAATAAATAGGGATGCTAGGAAGTGGATGCCCATAGTAGAGAAAATTTGATCACATGACACAGCCTTTTCCAAACTATGTTCCTATATCAGAGGATTTACAGTTAGCTAATACTAAAATTACATTTTCCAATCTGATCTATTATCCTTGAGCTCTCAATTAGTGACAACACCAAGCATAAGTTTAGTATTAGCAATATTCTGACTTCTTTCTGCATTAAATGTCCCACAAGATTTTCCTTAAGCTCTGAACACTTCAATAACAAGGATGTAAAAAACTTCATGTAATAATGCAATTTCCAGCTATTCGTTTTCCAGAATTAAGACAATATGGGTTTTGTACTATTTTATGAGCAGTCTAAGAGGAAATGGAACATAAAGTCTTCCCTTTGTTTCCATTCAACCATGTAGTTTTGGGAAAGGATTATCTCCATATTCTATCATTTGCAAAGGGGTTGGCTAACGCAGTTTGGCTAACACTCCTTTTGCGAACAGCTCTAAAAGAATGTATTTAGCTGACTTCGACACATGGAGAACTCATTTTAATATATGTTTCTTTTATTTTGGCACTTTATCATCAAATTCAGCACATAGCAATTACAGACTATTATAGAACTGTGGCCAACACTGGCTCCTTAAGTGAGCCTGCATAGGTCACA
This sequence comes from Pezoporus occidentalis, assembly GCF_034315485.1. Lineage (NCBI taxonomy): Eukaryota > Metazoa > Chordata > Aves > Psittaciformes > Psittacidae > Pezoporus > Pezoporus occidentalis. The sequence continues at coordinate 2,507,713 of NW_026914829.1, forward strand.
TGTTGGACCCTTCTGCATTCCCAAATAAAATATTGTTACTAGACAGTACTCAAAATGAAAAACACTCAGCCTAAAATTGGCAATGAATTTTATATTTAGGAATGCCAGAAGCAATTAAAAAGAAATTCAGCCCTGTTTTAGGCTGAACTATTGCTCCATTTGCAGTCACTGGCAGCTCTCCAACAGCATACTTGAAACCTTATTAGTCAGGGTGGCCACTATTTGTTCTCTGTTAAGGATCCCAAGTGTCACAGTGCTGATCAGACCTTCTTCCAGACCCTCAGCAGACTTGTGTCGATTTCAGCAGCTGGATCTAAGTCTGGGTAAGGTACGGTCTCCTGCTTTGGCACCTCTGGACATAACTTCCTGTTAGTCCTCCATAGCACCTCATGTTTCGGTGATCCTGCATTCCCAGAGTTAGAATAGACATCCAAAACACTTTGGACAGTGTCACTAAGCTCCCCCTTTATGCAGTCCCAACCTTGACAGTTCACAGTTTAATATCCTTGGGACATACAGTGCAAACGATACTCCTCAAAATTTCATCAGATGTACCCTAATTTTAGACAACATAAATTATGTGCAGTTCTAAACAAAGCAGTGAACACCCAAATATAATCTCTTTCCTCCAAACTGACTTTTCTGTAGGATTTGTTCAGGATCTCTTGAGTGTGTGCAGTATCTACATTTCCACTTTCTCTTTGCAAGTATAGCTTATTCATAGGAATATCAATATCTTTCTCCTTTAACCCCCTCCTAGTTATCCTTATTTGCTGCTCCATATTCCCATAGTCAAAAAAAGGCAAAACAAAATCCAACAAAAGATGTAATTATTTTCTTTGAAAATATTAGCTTTTTATTCCTTCTTCTGGCCTCAACACTCACCAGATGCCCTTTGGGGGCTTTTCAAAATTTAGTAGAAAAATTGAATCTTCTATACTTTGGTCCAACTCAGTGTCCTTAGATATTTTCAGTTGAATGGAAACCTTTTGTAGCTACTGACACTTTATAGTCTGAAAGGGATGTTAAGGTATATATCTATTATATTTTATCCTCATTGATAATATATTGTTGACTATACATTTATTAGGTAATTCCATGATTTGAGAAACCTTTTAATGCATAAAAAGGTTCTTCTCTCAAGTTACTATGAGAATCTATTATTCGAATGTGAAGAGGATTATTTTGTACAGATAGCTGAAATGCACCAGCACAATAGCTAGCAAAGATGGTGCATTATCATTAGAAGAATAATTCATTAAAAAGGCAGCAGGATAAAAACAGGATTCTTATCTTTAATGGAATGAAAACCTCCCCATTTCAAAAAACTTTAATGTATTTTTAATAAAAAATTGTTTTCGGTTCGTGCTCAATATAAATTTAAAAGAAAACTAACAAAATCAGTTTGGAGTGTTTGCACTACATTTCTGGAGCCATACACAAAAAGAGCTTAATGCTATGCACAACAACTTGCCTTTGTTATACTCCTTTCTACCTCTCCAAACGCCCAAGTGACGGCTCAAAGTATAACCTGAAGATCAATAGATTTCATTGGACAAATACACTCCACAGGACTAGAGCCTGTGGGAGGTTTTTTTCTTTTGTATAATGGGTGCTTCAGCTCTGGCATATCTGTGAGCTGCAACTACTTCAGCGCAGCACTGAATGAGAGGCACTCTTTTAAATAGTTCCAAGGCTACCATGGAGTCTGTAGTTCCAAAGCAACACTTTCCTGTTGGGAATCAGAGAGTGGCCAATGTGAATCTGGAAATTTTTCGATCGCATTCCCTGATCAAATGCTCTTGACTCTCTAATTAATTAACTACGTAATTTTCATTTCCTAGGTTGATTAAAACAGTCTTTGTTGCAGATCTAGCCCTGAAGATGAAGACATGGATAATTAGTTCTGCAGTCAAAATAAGTGGACACAAATTGTACTTGGACTGAATGCTGAGAAAGAAAATAGTCACATCAATACTGCAGCATCCATCAGCAGACAGTGATATAAAATTGTTCACAGATGAAGAAAGAACACTAGAAGTAAAGAGCAGATGTGTCCTCTCCTATGAAATAGCAAGTACAATACTCATAAGCACAACAGAGGTTTGCTCTAACCTACAGACTCACAGCACATCTGCACATCTTTGCAATGACTGCCAGCTAGCTAATGGCCATCTCTGCCCCCTTGCCTTGTCCCTGTAAGCGGCGAGGAGAAGCAGACAGGCCAACCCAATATGGGTGATAAGCAACTTCTACTTTATTTGTGACACAGTTCACACATATATAGGAGTGGTATTCAGCCACTCCTTCTTGGCACAACAGTATTGGTTAGCCCCCCACAGCTTCCTCCACATTCTCCTCCCAGGTCCGGTCTCTGGCCACCTGTGGGGGCCACCCCCTGCCTTGCTTGCACAGTCCTCCAGAACTCCATGGTTCTGCTCTTAGAGTCATTCTGCAACATGTCCCAAAGGACTAACTGGGATGATGGAGATAAAGAACAGGGAATGTGATAGCCAATGTCTTATTAATCCCCTGGTGGCCCAGCAGAGGCCAGTCAGGTTAGAAACTTCCGAAAGGGCCCATGGAAGAGCCCTCAGCAGTTCAAGCTGCTTAAGGTAATTTATCACAATAATTAAATACAGGTGGTCCAGTTGCATTTTATTTTAATTGTTCACATGATTGGAATCTTCTTCTACAGAGACATCTCTTGGAGAGAATTTGATTGTTTTCAGTCTGATTTGCGCTTATTAAACAGGCATTTTTAGTTACATATTTTGGCAAACTTAGCTTTATTTTCCTGTGTGTGAATAATGGTATTACTGATGGTCATTATATCCAGTGTCAGAGTCATAGCATGTAATTCTTACACTCTATTAGCATTGGAGTTATGCCAGGGCCCACCAGAGTTGGTCTTAACCAACTCTGGGGTGGTGGCTAATACTGCTTAGTGGGAACAGAGACAAAAAAGTAGTTACTCCCTGGCAACCCTTATGGCTTCTTACAGCTGAATTTAAATACAGAAGAAGTTAGATTAAAAGTTAATTCAAAGGCAGAATTACACTTCTTGGATAGAATAATTTGTAACGGATTACATGTACAAAGTTATTTAAATTATCTTGTCTATGGTAAATTTCAAATAGTAGACTAACTTGCTACCCCATATTGATGATGTCTCTGTAAATTTTGTACGGACATGAAATTTGTATTGAAGTCCCAGGAGAGATCTATAAAGGCAAGTCAAATATCAGCAATTAGCAAATGCAATATACCAAGGAAACAGAAATTTCTGTTCTCATGTAGCTATTTCTTAAGGCTAAATGCTGAAGTCTTTGTAAACCTGCAATGTCCATTGATCACAGAATTATATAAGCCTCTGGGAAACATTAACACGGTCAAGGCACAAGCCAGCCTCATTCATTTAAACCTGGTTTCAAATGTACTTGAAGTCTTTAGCAATACAAAAGAAAACAGGATTTCACAGTATTTGAAAAATGGTAGTTCTAGGAAAGCTAGAACATTAAGAACATTTTTGTGATATATTTATACAACTTGACTGCATATTAATATAACCTGATATTTGTATTACTTAACAGCAGTACAGTTTCAGTCTTTACGGTCAATGACACACTCACCTCCCCAGTGCTCATCACACACTGTGAACAAGGTGGTTTTATTGGCTAATCCTGGGAACACGCTGCTGCACTCCATAACAATAGCCTGAGGAATCATTATGATGCAGGACACAATCCAGATAATTATAATGCTGTTCCTTGCTCGCTTGGCTGTGCTTTTAAACATCAAAGGGTGACAAATTGCATACCATCGATCCAAAGCAATGCAGCTGAGCGTTAGTACAGACACAGAGACTGAAACTGTCTAAAGAAAAGGAAATATTATGTAAATGTGAATGTAATTATTTTCAGAGCTTTAAAAAATATTTAATTTTTTTCCCAGAGTTTTAAAAATTATTTTCAACATAGTTAACTCTTTATCTGCAATTATTAAATAGAAATTATCCCCAGAAAAATTATCCCCTTTTAAAATCACTGCTTACAGAATTACAACGGGTAACATCATCTGCCAGAATCCCACTAGAATCAACAGGACAATGAACAGATTAGGGTGCTACCCAAACTGAGTACATGTAGCAGGGTCAGATTCTGATAGAGCAAATTTATGTAAATTAGAATTTGCAAACTTCAGCTAAAAAACTACTTTTAAAACATTAGATAACTAATTAGATCTTTTTTCTTCCTTTGTAGCACAATTTTGTTTGTACGTTTTCTGTGTTATATTTGGAAACCAGTACCACCATTTTGTCTTTTCAGTTTTCATGGGAACAATGGAAACTCAGAGTCTCATGAACAACTAGCTTAACACAGACTAAATAATTTTACCTTCAATTCAGTATAGGAAATAACCTATCACTCTTTCACTCCATACACTAGGTGATCATTTCACTTACTCTTTCGATTTTCTTCCATTAGAGGAGGAAGATTTTCCTCCATGTAGGCTTTGAAAAAACTTTTGTTATTTTAACTGCATTGAGCAGAGGATATACCTGCTGGAGAACTCTTGCTCTTGACAATGTGGCTCTTCAGCCTCCAGTTATCTGCTGAACATATAAATTACGCTGGAGGCACAGAGCAGATCACCTACATACATTCAGAGTTCTGCTTAATTCTTTTGATTTTATAATGACTGAAAGGCCAAGCACTTGTCATTCTAGTATGCCCAGTCAGCTCATCTAACCAGCTATTCTTGGAAAATGTATTTATCAATCATTTTGATGCAAATGATCTCATAACTAATCAAATCCACTGGTAAACAAGTGGTGGCAATTACTGCTTAAGGCAGACAGTCTCATCAGCTCCCAGTGAACCTGAATAATTTGACTGTTTCTAAAGAATGCAAAGTAAGTCTCTCAACACATGTGAAAGCCCAGAATCCCTTCAGATTCTCTGTCCTGGACATTTGCATATTTCTTTAGGTTCACACACAGAGTAAATATGACTGTAATTCTATTTAAAGACATTTTTATTGGTATATATGCCCTCTGGATTCTTAAAAAAGATCACACACCAAAAAAAAAAAAAAAGAAAAAAGAAACAGAAGCATATCATACAATTGTTTGAGAATGAGTATTGCCCAAGCCTAACAATCAGATGCAAAATACAGAAAAATATTCAGAAAGCATAGACATATTCACAAGTGGACCAGTCCTTTAATCCTCAGCATGTACCCTGAGATATCTCCTTCAGTAGCAGGCACAGTCTTCCATCAGTTTATCACTATTAGGAAAATGCTATTGTTCTTTATCTTCCTCGTAACATGGGTAATGTGTACGCAAACACAGTAAAGTAATACCTGTAAGTAGGGAATCACTTTGCAGAGGGACTGCCCAAAGAACCATGTTTCTGTGATGTCCACTACTAAAGTTGCTGGAAGACAAGTAATTGTGACCAGAATGTCAGCCAGAGACAGGTTCACTATGAAATAGTTGGTAACTGTTCGCATGTGATGATTCTTCCACACTGCAATGCAAACTGAATTTGGAAAGACAAGTTAATGAGATGGAAATGACTTAGGGAATACTTCAACAGGAGAACACTTAACTTTGCAGAATTAAGGAAACGTTTGTGTCCTTTGTTTAACACAGAATATTTTATTATGTAGTTCAGTGTAAGAACCATGTGTTTTCTTTTAGAGTGGAAATAACAGGGTACATGTGGAGAGAATCTTAGTACACAATGAATTATTTTCCACACACCTCAGCATGGGAAATAATCTCATATATAAAGCAGCTTATTTTCCTGCTATTTTATCTTCACAAACTACTTGCACAACTTTCTTCATGTCCATATTGATCCATTGGCTCTAGTCTATGGCAATATGCATCCACATTTTTAAAAGTTTATCTTATTCTTACGACAGTGTGACACTTCATTTGAATTGCTGTCACACAGAGTCTTGTAAACTGTGCCAAGAAACAACAATTTTATAATATATTTTGCTGACCATAATACATCTATTGCATCTGCAGAGATCTGTAACAGTTGTCTGGGTAACTGTGATTTAAGGTAAGTAAATAAAGGTAATTTTTGCAGAATTACGCACTACCATTTTAAGTGTGGTGTATATTTGGTGATGATTTCTATTATCAAAAGCAGCATGTAGCAGACACTTTACAAGATGTACCTTTAAAGCATGTTTTATATGTTTTTCATCTTTTTCGATCTGAAAGGCTTTCAGAAATGAGGCAAGTCATTCCTTTAACATGGTTGCATTAAATTTATAAGCTAACACATATAAAATGCCAAATGCGTCTGAGAAACTAGCCTAAAAATATGTTTTTTATTAACTTTGAAAGTAAAACTCTGAGAGAATGTAGAAATCAATAGCTTTTGAATGTTTTAGATTCAGTCACCAAAAGCTCTTTAAAAACTGATGCAGAAAATTTTCCAGAAACACCACAATAATTCCGGCAAGAAAGCAGTACAACTTACTGTACATCACAGGTTCTTCTCCTGTAAACAATAAATCATCCATCATGCAAATCTGGATGAAGATTCAAAGTCTCCTTAATCTGTTGGGATACAGCACTATGCCTAATTTAGATATATTAAGCAGATCACAGAGTGCTAAAGAATGAAGTTAGAAAGGTCCTGAAGAGATTGTCCAAACCTAAAATGGAATCAGCTAGAGTTAAACTATTTTCTTATTAAACTAGCTAAAGTAGCTGGAAGAAAATACACAGATTTTAAGCCTCTTGAGATCAGACACTTCTTTAGATCCTAAGAAGGATGGTGTGCTTGTGTCTATCTTCCATCTGCATGAGTTGGTCTAATAAAATATATTATTTCATTCCACAAATCTTGTCTTAAGTCTTTAGACCAACACAACTGCAGCAAGACTACCACTAAGCCAGTTGGCAAGTTGACATTTTAAAATCTGTTACATTTAAAGATACCATGCCTTTCTTAAATGTACTGCAGTGTTTAACCATCGTTCCTATTAAAAAAAAAAACAACTTAAATAACCAAACACTCTTCTAATGTCTAATCTACTTTTCATTGCTGCTATTTTATATCATCTTATTTCCCTGCACACAGGCAGGAATGATAAAGGGTTTTTCCCTGCAGCAGTGCTTCATACATGTAAAGATTGTTGTTACAACATTCCTCGGTTTTCTTTTCAGACTGTGTAATTTCAGAACTCTTATCTTTTATTTCCAGAGGAGGGGCTATATTTTCACATCTAGGGATTATTTAGGACCAGGAAAAAGGAAGAGGTTAGTTGGCCTTCAGTTCTGTAAGAGAAGGTGATTTTATCAACTACATTTTTAGGATATAGGTTTCCAAGTTTCACTAAAACTCCTGTTGTACTACCACAGATGTTCTTTCTATCTTTTAATGTGCTGCAGACATGACACCAGATTCTATAGCTTGCATAAATTTAGTCTTTGCTACATACCTATCATGCTGTTGCAAATGCAAGCAAAATTCCTTCTGCAAAGGTCTTCACTCTTCTTACACTGTTTTTGGAGAAAATCTCCCACATTATCCATTTCTTCCATTTTTTTTTTTTCCTGAACACAGAATTTCATGTTCTATTAGCTGTGGCCTCAGATATCTGACAGGCAAGGCTTATAAATCAAAAGCTTGAAGGAAACATCCATATTAATTGTATTTTCTTCCTATTTGGTTGATTTAAGTTACCTACTGAAGTAATTATTTCTATAGGTTTGCATGATAATTGCAACATAACTATCCAGAGCTTTATCACTGTTACTTGGTGTATCAGTTTACTATAGTCAAAACTTGCAGTCTGATAACGCAGAAGGCAGCACCTAAGAGGGAAGATAACACATTGCTGCCCCTCTGAAATGCTGTTCACAGTTGGAAATGCAATGCTGGGGGGGGGGGGGGAATGCAAACACCATTTCATTTTCGACAATTTTATCACTTAACACTAAAAGTGTAAAGATTTTGACTTTTACTCATAACTCCATTATGTTGAGTGGACATTATGGTCCTGTCTCGTACTTAGGTAAAACTTGGTATTAAGTGGCAATGTTTTCCTGTATTTTTTATTTCTTTTCTCAATAGGCAAAAGTTAAATAAAATGTTGTTTTAAAAATTCAGAGTTTGGATACTTTGCTCTGGTGCTACGATTTCAAGAGTCCTGCATTCTACCTGATTGAAAACAATTTAGGCATTGTTTTCAACCGAGGGTGTGAGTGTCTAAAATGCAAGGTACAAGCAGGTATATATCCTCTTTTACAAGGCTAATTCTTATTCCTGTGCTGACCTGTCTGGGGAAATCACCTGAACATAAACATTATTTCTGGTAAAACAAATCCATTAAGTTAGTGTATGTGAGGTCAATCTCATCAGCAGCAAACTGCATCGGAAATCAATTCATAGCATTTTGCATGTTGTGTTCACAGCTTTCTACCAGTATGAGCAAATGAAACCTCATGTATACAATGAGTTTGTGTAAAAAAGCCTCTGAGAAAAAGTGTTTTAAAAACAAGTCCGTTTCTCCCCCCACCTTCGTTGCCCTCTGCTGGTTGCAGTTATTGTTTTCAACCTGCAAAAGCAGCATTGGTAATGTTTTTTTCAGTACAAGGCTAAATTGAGCTCTGAGGACCTGCTATAAGTTATTTGAATAGGACAGAATGGTATGAATGACAGGAAGTCAGTTCACTATATTCCTCCCAGACTTGGTGTCCTTCGGAGCCTACTGCACTAGAAGGTTATTCAGGAGTTTTGGACAATAGCTTCAGTGATATATAAGTGGTTTAGCAGATCATCGAGAAACACGTTCTAGCCTGTGTTTAAAACCTATTATAGGTGTGCAAAATGGTTTGGCTATGCCACTGAATATATTATAACTAGTATCAGAACAAAAGAACTTTTTATACTGTCCACGCTCACTCCCTTAAATATGCATTTTCATCTCAGGTAGTTTTATACAGAAGTGGAGGCACTCAGCTCCCATATAAACCCTAAAGAAACATGCTACAGAAAGGAAGCTCTGTGGAGTGGGAAATGCCATCTGCCTACCCAGAGCGAAATAGCAGAGCTGTAGCTTTCCACTCAGTTTGGAGAAGAGAAGCAAGAAAGGGAAAGGTAGTAAAGATGCTCAACTCATCGTGTAGTTTACCAAAAAGTACTCCAAAACCATAAAATAGGAGATGAGCCCAGAACTAGCCTTCCTAAAACACTTCGGAGACACCACAGAGTTAAAAAGATGCCTGCTTAGTTATCGCACAATGTAGGGGCCCAAACTGAGTTCTTCAGACCTCTGTTGAAAATCTATGAAACAGTAAAAATAGCTCTGAATAAAACCTCGATTGAACATTACACGGAAATCTTTAATGCAACCTCTGATGTTTCCAGCTATAAATGAGAGTGAGGATGAAAGTGGGAAAAAAGTTATTATCACAGGCACTGAAGAAAAGAGGACCAGAAATTAAAAGGGGGGGGGGGGGGTGTAATAGGAGAGAAATGTAACTCAGAAACGTGCTCCTACTGTGCATGATCTTCCCAGCTGCTGGAGCTCTAAAGGAACCTAATTGCCTGGCCAGTGTATATTATTATTCTCCGTATTTCTGCTTTTATTTTATAAACCCACTCAAAGTTACAGTTAATAACTGAAAATGAAAACACGCAGGCCAGCTTTCACAACGGGCAGCTATTTTTCTAATGGTCATTGACTAATACGGCTCTCATAATCCTTCATCTCACCGGAGATACTTTCATTTCCTTCCCCCAGAAAGAGCTTTAGGTAAAATGCCTGCTGTTCTTACCTCTGCCACACAGCGTCAGTAAAAGCTCGGAAACTAGCTTGAGTTACCAGGCTGACGGTGTTGGGAAAAATTTGTGGAGGCTTTCCCCAAACGAGAGCAGTTCTGTGATAATGAAGAGTGTTTCAGAACCCATCCTCCAAACATTCACTCTCTCCCACACCCATAAAGCCTCGCAGGCAAGTCCCAGCAAGGACTAAACATAAAAAATTCAAATCAAAGTTAAAACTTGAGAGAGAGGCTATTAGGAGTCCATCAAGACGGCTTCATATACCTCATTATATCCCTGATGAAAAAAACAACACTCTATTACAAAGATACGGTGTGACTGGTATTTTTCATGTATACATTTAATCCCTGTTGGTTTAGTGTCTTGAGGCATTTTAATTAGAGGCGGTAATGCCATTTATTCAATTATTCATTGTATCTCAAACTGAATGTGAAAACAATACAAAGACTCCAGCTGGTATAAAATGCAGATGCTTGCCTCATGGAAGATTTATGCTGCCTTGAGCATATTAAACATTGTGCTGCAGTCCTTCTGCTGGTGGACTGCAGGTTCAGCTGTCAATTTGTTTTCTACATGTCAACCCTAAATCATTTCCCTAGCACTCTGGAAGTCTTGACAACTTCTTATTCAATGGCTCATCTTCCAGTGTGACTTCTTGGCCAAAATAGAAACCTAATTTCCATAACAAGCAATACCTGCCATTTCCTTCTATAAATGAAAAACACTACCTCTTATCTCATTTTTGGTGAAAAATAAAACCCAGATGGAAGTAAACAAAGAATGACCGTTTTTCACACTAAGCTTCAATGATTAAATTTTGCTTTGCTAATTCAGTATCACAATTGTTTGACTAAAATATCACAATATGGCCATCCAGCAGTCATTTGGAACTGATGCTGTGATTATAAGCACTGGTCATTAACATCTCCAAATGCATGGGGCAGAAAGCTTCCAAAGAGCTTTACTCCTTTCACAGTATTTTGTAATCAAACAGTGATAAAAAAAAAGTTAAACAGATTTGAGTTACACAATATGCCCCATCCCTGAAAGTGTTCAAGGCCCGGCTGGATGCGGCTTTAGGCTGCCTGTTCTACTGGAAGGTGTCCCTGCCCATAGTGGGGTGGGAAAGGAAGGATGGGAACCAGCTGATCTTTAATGTTCCTTCCAAGCCAAACCACTCTATGATTTCATGATTCTTTATTCTCAACCTCCTAGCCCGATCATTTCCACCTGGCAATAACTGGTTCTCCATATGGCATTCTCCTCCTTGTTCTTTTTTGTTGATGACATTATCTACTGTGAATCATGATCTGGATGGCAGGGTGTCAAGCAACTGACTGAAAGGAAGGCTGAGTAGATAGGTTATTTAACCTTAGGAAAGATAGAGCCCCTGTGGAAACACTGAATCAACACACGCTGCTGGAAGGAAAATGCTGTCACTGAAACTACTTTCATTATGAATGATTTCTGATTAAGGATTCTTCTGCTTTAACTTGAGAGTCTAAAAATTAGGTGTGAAAGACTAAGCTTATTTTACTTATTTTAGGAAGGTTTTCCATGAGTCTTTCAATAACTTTGATGATCTTGATTAAGCTGTAAGAACTACTTTAACTAATTGCAGAGGATATTTAATTAAGGGGTTTTGAAACCAGCAGTGAGAACAAAAAATCTAAAACAAGACGATCTTTTCTGTGAATAGGGAGATGATATCTACTTCCTAAACTGTCCATCTCTTTCCCACTGTTAATCTCTAAACTCACACATTACTTCATTTCTTACACAACTAAGCTCATCTGGATAAAAGGAGTCCAACATAAGAACAAGTTTATGTTGAAAAAAGTAATAGAAAGAATGACACAAAGACACCTTTTATACAATGTTTATTATCAAGCAAATATTGAAAAAATCATATAGCTGGTAATACCCAGCAGATAAGAAATATCTGCAGAAATACTTAAACCACGACAACTTGAATATGTGATGTGACAGCTGAAAAGGTGGACAATATTCTGGGCTGCAGACACAAAGGAATCACATAGCCAGCCAGTGAGGTGACAGCTCCTCATCAACAGGGCATACTAGATGTGTCAACAGATCTGAAAAAAATCATTGAAGCATGGCAAAAGAAGTAGGTGGCTAGGTCATGCTCCCTGGGTATCACACAAATATATGTATGTATGTGCTGGGTTTGGCTGGGGTAGAGTTAATTTTCTTCATAGTAGCTGGTACGGGGCTGTAGTTTGGATTTGTGCTGGAAACAGCGTTGATAACACAGGGATATTTTAGTTATTTCTGAGCAGTGCTTACACAAAATCAAGGCCTTTTCTGCTTCTCACTGCACCCCAACAGCTGGGAGGGGGGACAGCCAGGACCGCTGACCCCAAGTGACCAAAGGGGTATAAACCAAAATATTGTAAACCATGATTTGATCTGCTGAATAACCGTCCCTTCAAGTGCTGAAAAAATGTGTAAGTGTAGGCTCTTAGTGACATGATTTACTGGTGACTTGCAGTCCTTCATGATCCTAAAGGTCATGTTTTCCAGCCTAGCTGATTTTAGGATAACATTGAACATATGAAATCTTAAAGTATTGTGTTTAATATCAGCTTTACTGAAATGTACCAGTGGGAAACCATCTTCCACAAAAGACAAGCGTCTACATAAATAAAACAGATATACAGCAACAAGTTTGCTTGCAGCAATACATTCTCTGAGATGTTTTCTAGATACCAAGTGCTCTATCGTACGCAGGCTTTTAAAAGGGCTTACAAGAACATGAGTTACTCATGTTCTCCAGCCCACTTATATATTTCATGTACTGCCTTATTATTACAGTGACAGAGAAGAATACAAGATCTAAATTCTGCTTTCTGGAAAATAATCTCTACAGATTAAAATAGAGACTAATAGCACAACCATCTAATTGGCGCAGGACTCATTTTCTAACTTGTTCACATTATGTAATTTTAGGCAATTAACAACCTAATGGAAATGGGAATTATTACCAGATGATCAGCTATGCTGTAAAATATGGCTGTCCAAAATGCCAGGTTTCGTCAGCTCTGGATGAAGTGCAAGGTACCATCACACAGTTTTCCTGAGCTAACTGTACTCATTATAGATTGGCTTTAAATTGTCCACCATACACACACACAAGTCATTACCAGTATTAACTGGTAACCCCAGTCATCTTTGCAGAGCTGACTGCACTGAATGACCAGTTATTTCATAATCACATTGATATACTTTTTTTGTCTATCCATAGTAGCAATAAAAAGCTTACAAAATCCTTACACACGCTTTGTGTAAGGACCATAAATATAGCTGTCATACTGCACAACACTACAATAAAAAGATTTCACACTCCATTATGATTCAATTTAAACTTGCGTGACTCATTAAAATCAAGGTGTGCTTTTCATCTGAAATGCTTTGCAACTTTGAAATAATGATTCAAAATGCATCTGTCAGTGTATAATGGAGTTGCACCAGGAAAAACCTTTCCATGTCCATGACTGTTTCTAATATAGATGAAAGAATGACTTCTTTTTAGGCTACACAAAGAAAAACAATTTGCTATGCTAGTAAAATGCTACAACAAATATCTTGTACAGTAAGCAACTTCTGAATCTATTTCATGAATCCACATTGCCAATATAATATTTCAAAACTGAGTGAAAATCCTTGCAGTCTTACTGCACTGAGAACCAGGAGATAGAACACAGCTCTGCCAGGGCTGAGTGCACCCCCAGGCTCTGCAACCTCTGCCCCCTCCCCAGGGGTTAGCTGTTTGTAGAGGAGGCCAGCTCTGGTACAGGGCAGCATGGAAGCTGGGTTCAGGCTGCTGGGAACAGAGCTTTCGGAGAAAGATGTGAGATGCCTCTTTTGCCGGTCACCTCTTTCCCCGGGAGCTGCATTTAAGCTCAGGCTCTCACTCTTAGCTCAGACAAAGATGACATTGCCAGCATGCGTGTTACTGATTTTGATGGTAATCCTCACCCACTGACTTGACTTTCTGGCTTTACCTCAGACCTGCTTCATCACTATGGATTTGTCTGGCAGTTGCTGGGAGGTGACTGAACCCTGATAAACATCATCAAACCTACCATGCTCTCAGGCACTGTGGGACTGTGTTGGTGAACACATTGCCCTGTCAATCATGCTGCTGTCTTCAGCTCCTGGCTCTGCTTCCCCTAGGGGAACAGTCCATTCTAGCTCTCCTCTGATGGATTCCACTTGTGAGATATGCAGTAAGTAAACCAGCTGCTAACATAAACAAAACAGCAACAAAAAAGATTTCACTTGACATGCAACACAGAACATAAACAATGCTGTACAAATAAAGAATCATTACAAAGCCTTCAAGTTTTTCTGAAAGATGGTGAGCTAAAGCAGGAAGTGACGACAGCTTTCATTTTATTTGGTAATGCCCCAAAGACATTTCTGGCTGAAGAGTACTTCACTGACCTAAGGGAAAGAAAGATGTGTTAGCCTCTCTTCAGCTCCTGACAGTGAAGGCTTTACTGGTTTTAGTGGCCTTGGAATTGTGCAGTTGCTGAATAGCTCTGCTGAATTGCTGTCCTTCTAGAATCTACGATTCTTTCCAAACATCATTCAAAACATAAGATCAATAAATAGCCAGCATAACCTGCCACCACCAAGGTTGCATCTGTTTTGGGTCTGGATGGCAGAGCTGGTCTTCAGAGATACCACTCCAACAGCTTTGAGAATATATAAAATAAAATGGGATAAATTTTTTAAAGGCTTCACATGTTTATCAGGAATACATCTTGAAAGTAAAATGAAACTAAAACAAAACCAGCAACAATAAAGTTTGCTATTTGCTTCCTAGGTAATCTGTCAAATACATGCTGGTGTGTTTTCCCTTGCCACCAACCCCCATGCCATAATGTTCTAGCATTGCAGGGGAATTCTGACTGAGTGTTGATAGTTCTTCTGTAGGAGCTGCTCAACACCCAGTCTTTAAATCAAAGATTATGATACATCAGATAAGAGATTTTTATCAGCAGTGCCATAGACAGAAGAAAGAAAGAAAACTGGATGGCAGAGGAGTCCTAAAGTTTTAGTTTCCATGTAAATGTAGACTCAGAAGTAAGAACAATAACACTAGTTAAAAGTAGTTACAAATTAAACAGAATATGACTCCATATGGAAAGCAATCTATTTTTTGTTTCTCTTTCAATACCTTTTAATGGGCTTTGACCTCTGAAATCAAGCCCTTTTCCACTTGTTCAGATTCCAGTCCTCCTCCTTTATCACCAAATGAATTTACAGGATACTCCTGTCTTTATGATGTTAGAAGACAAGTAGCAAAGTGCTTATTATTTTACTCTGAAAAAAATACTATCCAGGGACATTCTTTTTTTGTCCAACTGTAAGGGCAGCCTCCAGGCCGATGCAACAGTCCTTTCTTTTAGAAGAACTCAAATGAAAGTCAACAGAATTTGTATTAACATTCAAGGCATCAAGCATCTCTTGCAGCTCACCTTCCTTCAGTCTTGGCCATTGGCCTTTTTCAGAGTTGGGTTCAATAGGTCTGCACTATTCACACTAGGCAGAATTGCCTTTTGACACAGAATGGTAAAAGAAAGTAGAGCTGTCTCCCCTCTGGACTGTCTGGTCACAAAGCATACAAAGTGGAACTAGTTACACATCTGGATATTGATTCAGAGAAAACTCCAGGAACAAACTTGCCAACAAAGTTTCGAGTTGACAAGCTGGTATTCTTTATTGCGGTACCGGGGGACAGGGGTGATAGCTCCTCCAAACATGTATCACCGTATTGCTATACAGCCCATCCTTATATAGTCACTGGGCACACATACATATTCATGAGGCTACACATGAATTACATAATTTCCCAGAAAGTTTTGCATATTAATTTGCATATAAAAATTTGCATATAGATTTGCATGCAAATACAAAAATTGCATACAAAAATGTGATGGTGGTCTTTGAGGGTCGTTTACTTCTCCCAACAATCTTCCTAACTTCTGGCAGTCTTCTGCCAGTCTTCTGGCAATCTTCATAAATCTTCTGGCAGTCTTTGAAGCACCAGCTTAATTAATATTACAGACAGAGCAATCATCCTGCCCTTCTACTTATCAGTTAGTTTAACTGCTCCCATCCTAGACATCTGCTAGTCCAGGATACCCCCCAGTAGATGTTTACACCAGCTTAATGGATCCATTAACACCACAAATATAGCAATTACCCTGTCCTTATCAGCTAGTTTAACTGTGCCCATGCTGGACATCTGCTAGTCCCAGATACTCCCCATCCCCAGCTCCTATTTTTCTATTCTGCTTTTCTTACACTTTTTTTACTAAGGTCCTAAGGACCTAAAACTGTGTCAACTACTTTCAAGCACTTCAGTTATTTTCCATTACAAAGCCATCAAACTTAAGGTTACTTAGAACTGATTACATTTTGTGCTTTTGTGCCTCCTTGTCTCAATATAAGAATCTAGAAAGAAAAGGGCATAATTTCAAATCAGCTTCATCTTTTAGTGCTTTACTACATCTCAAAAGGATGTGCATAACTCTTGATAGTGATCCCCATATTATGCAAACACCAATGTACTTTAGTTGATTCTCACATTCTTACATAAATTGAGCTCATACAGTCTGTATCTTGGGTAGATTAAAATGTATAAATATTGTATCATTTCCTATGTGTGTGTCACTTCTTATCTTTTTAAAAAACAGAAATCCATTCTAGCTATTATTGATCCAAAAGATAAAGGTGACTGTCATGCTCATATTACAAAAGGAAAGCCCTTTCAGTGCCAGATTCCCAAAGTAATCTGGATAAAATTAAATGTAATAATTTAAAATGTGATTAAATGAACCATGCCTCATCTACAGTAATCAAATAGGATTCATGAAGATCATGGCACCATTTAAAAGAATACATGACTCATCCAATTCTACCAACACATGCATGTATGCCTAGACCTTAGTATTCACTTTTAAAATAACAGAGCAGCATTTGAGACAGTTGCCTATTGATGAGCATTGACTATGACTCTGGTGTTAGAAAACTGTACACAAAACTTTTCTTCTCCAGTTCTAGGAAAATAAGTAAAAATCAAATGAATGCTGTTGAGCTCTATGAGTCAGACTATGAACTCTGAGGAAAGAGCCACAGTCAGGTTCTGTACAGATCTCAGCCCAACCAGTAGTTACTGTAAAACAGATAATAAATAATAGAGCTATCCAGAGAAGAGTATTTCTCTGTCAATTAAATTTGGTTTCATTCTGAGTTGGAAAGAAAAACAAGTAGCAGCAAATTGTGCAAGTAAAGAACATTTCTGAAATCTCTCACTGATGTCCTACATGGTCTTTTAGCCTTGGAAGCCAGCAGTGCTGAGGACTTTCAAGCTGGGTGCTGGCAGGTTGTGTGTGCTAAGGATCTCAGCTTCTGCCAGCTCTGGGGAGGGCTGCCGAGAGGCCCAGCAGCCCAGCTGGTGGGACACCAGGAGGATGCTTGTTCTGCCCTCAGTCTCTGATTAAACCAAGTGATCTCTGCTGTACATTTTGATTTTGATGAATGCATGTTCCCGGAGGGAAACCATCTCATTAGAAAAGTTCGGACCTATGCAAATGAGTAACTTAAATGATGACCATTTCAATTCTTTACCTGTACAAATGGACCTAAACGTATGGAGTTGTACAGTACTTATTAATCCCTTGTGGTCTTATTCCAGTTATTAACTGTTGCAACTGGTTAGCGTGGAATGATGATGTCAGTAACTAGAGACTTCCATACACTCTTCTGTAATAATCTAGTTTTTTATTTTTAAGTGATGTTTTTAATACAATTTTTTCAAATAAAGAAGAAACGGGTATTTACTCTACAGTCAAAGTACATTCTCCATTATCCAAGTCTGACATTTTGCACTAGCTCTACAAAGAAGTTGCAAGAGTTTCATTGCTGTGCAGTGGTAAAAATGCTTTTGGTCTTGTTAGCAGAACAGAAAGTTCTTACCCTCAACACCTATGCTTCTTCTAGTGACAGTGACTGAGGGGGGAAACAGAACAAAGCATACTACATACTTATCATCTGCTTTTCAGATTCCCTGAATGTTCATGTAAATATGGCCTAAACCAGCTTAAAGCCTGTTTCTTTTCAGTGGCTTGCACAGAAATCTCTGGTGAGCAGCCAACATGGGCACACAGGAGAATCATTGACAAGAAGCACTCAAATGCAATAATGGAACTTGCATTCAAATGCAGAGGTTTGCTAACAGTTTTCATTTTAGCTGGTTTGTGCTGCAGCGTGGACAGTATGTGTCGACTCTCCTAATTAAACTGAAAGCTAAATAGCAATGCAGGCCTTGTTACATGCTACTATAAGAAGAATTCTTGCTGTGCAGCTCACTCAAGAGCCCAGCAGATACCAATCAAAGTTCAAGTTTCTGATCCTACCCTTGTCTATTAATTGTCAGAATGCTTCAATCTAGTTTATTACTAATATCTGAGGGATGTGCTGTGTCTTCCACTTGCACAGATGTTATTGCTGGGACACGAGTCTCTTAATCTCATGTGAATACACAAATCAAAGTAAGAGGCAGAAATGTAATTTTTCAGTACAACATAGGAAAGGGTCTTTCCTGGATGCTTAAGTGCCATTTGAATAGGACATGAACAAAACAGACTTTGCATGCCACACATGTCCAGAAGCACTGGTCAAACATAAGCAGAAGAACACAATTAAGGATAATTCATTAGTGATATTAAGGATCATACCATTAGCACTATTAGCCACTAAAATTCACTCTAGAATCACTTCTGCTCTGTTTCAAGAAGGTCCATAACTAAGTCCCAGATTAACCTCGAATACGAATTTTTCAAGCAGGAGAAATTTGCTTCTCAGAGACTGTAACGTGTATTGGCCTATATCAGATTTTCACTAACAGTCAAAAATGCTTTTGTAAAGAGCATTAGACCACATCCATTTCTCTCCTCAAAATCACATGAGCCTGCAATTAGTGTAGTAAGAGCTTTCTTGCATAAAGATGAGACACTGTTCAGCTAATGAGCACCTGCACCTGCAGACCCCACAAACAACTTGCTGGTAAACAGAAGCAGTTTGGGTGGGTGAGGTCTGTGTAATACACAAAGGCACTTTAAAGAGCAAAACAGCTACAGCAAAGCAGTCCACCAAAAGCAGAGGTGGGTGGACAGCCAAATGTCAGCTTCCCTCACAAGCAAAAAGGACAGCACACATAAATGAAAGGAGGAATGGCTTCATATCAGCGCAGTTATTATCCCCGTTTGCAGGAACAGAGAGGAAAGCCTTTCTCCTTGTGGCTTCAGAGGGAGGGTTGAGGGGGAGAAGTGTATACAGGGTGAGAGCTCCTACAGCTTAAGAATTGACCTTGAATCTTTAACGGCAAGAGGGCAGCTTGTTTACAGAATGGCGGAGCTGGGGCCAAACAGGTAAACACAGGTAGTTCTCCTAAACCCGTCTTTGCTGAAGAGCAGAACGAAGGGCACTTTTCTCCCTAGCTTAAAGCACAGCCTCTTTGCGAGAGCTATCATCTTTACATTGCCTGTCAAGAGGGCTGCTGAGCAACCTACCGAGCAAACATGCTCAGGGTTCTGAATAGCTGTAATGTAACCTCTTTGGCTGAAAACTCATTGTTTTTGCCAACGTGCATACTGGATGTTTACAAGCAGTTCGTGCAACATTCCAGGAAAATAAACAAACAAATAGCATCATCAGTCCGTTGGAAGAACAACCAGCCTGGCAAAATGCTGCCTACGGCTGCAGTCTTAACGCGCGGCTTGCCTCGGGAAGCCGAGAGCTGGCAGATGACGGCCCTGGCACGCATGAATCCTTCTGAAAAACATGAATGGAAGACCCGTATGGCGGGGTGGGCGCGGCAGAGCGCCACTTCGTTCATGGCAACGGCACTGATGGAAATGGAACATGCAAATAGCCGTGACTCCCGCTACGTGCGTTCTCACGGCGTAACCGTCTGCAGGCGGCCTCACCGCACTTCTGCTCATTCAGAAAGGCGGAACTGCTAAAGAACAAACGCCTTCCCCAGCAAACCGCAGGGGCACGGCTGCAGAAAGGAGCGCCGGTTGGTGCGGGCACGGGGCAGCACAGGAGGGGACTGTGCGCACGCATGTCCTCCCCACGCCAGTGCCGGGCGGGAGGAGGCGGGGGCCGACACAAGCGCCTTTCCCGACGGGCCGGCCACAGTCCCGGCGTGGGCCGCAGTCACGCTTCGCTCGGGAAGGAGTACACCGCCCTCCGCTGTGCCTGCTCCCGCTTCGCACCGGCGCTGCCCTGGTCTCTCCGCCACACTCAGCCGCCGCGCACCCCCCTCCCACCGCCTCCTTCCCGGATGAATGGAAGCGCGGAGGAGGCGGGGTCCCGGCACCGCCTCTCTCTCTTCTCTCAATGAGAGCCCGGCAGGGCACCGCCCCGTTCCCCCCATCGCCATCCCCGCTCCGCTTCTTCAGCCCGCCGGGTGCCGAGTGGAGCAACCGCTGGTTCCCCGCGCGGGGCGGCCACTGTCCCGCTCCCGTTGCTCCTTGCCGCGGCCCCGATCTCTGTCCTTTAGAAAAAACCCGCGTTCGCCCTGCTCCGCCGAGCGGGCAGGGGCTGTGAGGAAGCAGCAGCTGAGAGGCGGAGCCGCCGGCCGGGACGGGCAGGCCGGGACGAGTGAGGGGTGTTCAGCACCCCGGCCCGACGGACAGGGAGCCGGCCGGCAGCCCCAGGCTTCCCCCACCGCGTCTCTCCGGCGGGCTTCTCCGGCGGCTCTCTGCCGCCCCCCCTCCCGAAGCGAGCGGCTGCCTCCGCAGCTCCTTGCCGGCGCAGGGGAAGCGGTTTTCACGGCGTCCCGCCTCAAAGGCCCCTTCCGTGCAGTCTTAACTTTCCCCCGCGGCTGGCGGCACCCGCGTTTCCAGCGGGGGAAGGGAAACCCACCCCCTGTTTCCTGCAAAACCGTGCAAACCGCACCTCGGCAACGGGGAACGGGAAGTTTGGGGGAGCGCGACTCACCCAGGACATTCCCGACGAGTGCCACGATGAAGACGACGATGTAGCCGGCTATCAGTGCCCATTCGTACTCCTTGGGATGCAAATACTCCTTCCAGAGGTACCTCAGGAACTCCTCATCGTCGTAGTCGGAGGAAGGGGTTAAAAGAGCCTCCCGCGTCTCGTTTAGCTCCGATCTGGTGGTCCAATTCCTACACGGAGGGGAACCATCCTCAGGCTGAATCCCGGACATACCTGATGGTTGGTCCGGTGACTGGGAAGAAAACCCAAACCACAACAAACCAAACAAATGCTCTCAGAGCATCCGAGCTTTCTCCCGCCAGTCCATCGAGACTTGTGCTTGCCAGTGCGAAAAGCGGGGTGTGGGGAGAAAAATGACGCGGGAACTTACGGGAGCCAATGCGAGAACAGACTGGGGATCCGCGTCGGTCCCCAACCATCCCTGACCAGCCTTTTTCCCGGTCGGGGAGGGGGAGCAGCCTCCGTGCACGCGAAGACTGCTCCCCCTACCTGGCTGGGGAAAAGTCTGACCAGGGTGGGTTGCATGCTTAGGGCGCCAAACTGCACCTGCCTCCGATGGAAAAGTCACGTCCGTTTTGAACAACTCTGATTTTCGTTCCTCAAAACATGTTCATGCTCCCCCCACCCCGCATTTCGGCACACACGGCCCCTACCCATCCCTGCTTCTCTCCCCTCGACCCCACTCCCGGCTCATCCACCCCTATTCCGACTCTGGTTCCCCGTGGTTTCCCACCTTCTCTTGCACAGACACTTTAGACCTTTTTACACTATATATTCAAGTATAGATTTGTAGATCAAAGGCAGGGAGAGGCTGATGTGAAAAGAAGTACAGAGTGAAAGCCGTTAAAAACCCGTGGCTAGTAGGGCTGTCTCCTTTCTGTGCCCCTTTGGAAGTTGAACTGGGTATAGGGCTAAACCAGAGGAATTAACCCTGGTGGGGAAATCTCTAAGGGCGCTGAACAGGCAAGCATGGGGTTCATTGGATTTGAAGATAGTGAGAGCCCACTGTAGGCTTGAGTCTAGCATGCAGACTCCCTGCTCCGAGGTTGTTTCAAATGCTCAACGCAGGATCTCAACACAGCAACTGCCCCGTAGCTATTCTGAATTGAGCTGAGCTGGCAGAAAGCAGTCCGAGAGCCCAGGGGTGCTAGTTAAACAGCGTAATAGTTTTCCTGGTTTGTGGTCATTGCTTCTGGAGTTATTTTCATACTTTTCCCAGTGTACAGTTCCTGAAAGAGAAGGGATAGGTTTGGACCTGTCCCTCCTCGACTGAAACACCCCCCTCCCCAACTCACCCCCCACTCCTATTCAGATAATCTGTTCACTTCCTAGCTGAATAATTTAATGAGCCTGGTATAAGCATCACTTCCATTGTGAAATGGCACATCTCACTCAGTTAAGCATTTCAGTGCAGGGTCTGTAATTCTGTAGGAATGGAGGAACTATTATGGTGGGACTCTACTTTCAACACATAAGCATGATGGAAAGGCAGATACTCATTAACCCTGTAGTGCTTAGCTTACACAGTACTTCAGGTTCCTGAATTGTTCTTTGCCAGTGTGCAGACTTCTCTACTACCTTCAAAGTCCAATACAGCATACCTACACTGTGCTTCCCTGCACTTATTTCTACAGAACTGCTCCCTTTGCTTTAGTTCCCTGTAAAATAAAATAAAATAAAAAAAAAATTAAACAAACAAACAAAAAACCCCTTTCCTATTCCACAGAGAACTTAAGTGGACTTTTAAGGCTAAATACATTAAAAAGTGAGATATACTTGGATTTACTGGTAGGATTTGCACCTATCTTACTTAAACTAGAAAGCTAGACTTTGTAAGTATCATAAATAAAGATTACACACTCTGCAACTAATGAAAACATCTAAGGTTATATTAGTTGAGGTGTGAGTTTTGAAAAGTGATGTAAACTCTCCTGAGAATGCGGGAATTGTACCAGGTCTACTTGGTACATAGAAAGAGACATATCTAAGCAGCTTGTCATGGTCTTTGCTAGTGATGAAAAGACTTAGAGCATGACTATTTTGTGATCAGTAACAGACAACAGCACTCATGCTCCAGCTTCATTCATATGTTAAAATGTTGGTCCATAATTCTGATATTTGCTTTCAAGTTGCCATAAAGTCTGAAACACGTAATGCCTTTTTTCACATAATACTTTTTTCTTCCTCCCTCACTAATAGTAGGAAATTGAATTAAAAAGGTATAGATATTAAGAAACAACATGGTTTTATGAAAAATGCATCTTAGGGCTCATTGTACTTTCAACAAGATTACAAGTTTGATTGATAAAGCCATATAAAATTGATTATGCAGATTGATAAGCTGCATAAATTTACTATTCCTAGAGTACTACAAGACATTTGCTTTGATTGATACAGCACATTCTGATTGGAAGACAGGATAGCAAAATATCAATATGGCACACATTATAAAGATTAAAAATGGGCTAACTAACAGATCTCAAAATGAGATGGAAGATGAAGAATCATCACTGAACCTGTTTCTGTGCATTTCTACTGTCAGTTCTTGGTTCTGTTACACTCATCCTTCAATGACCTTGAAGAAGCTGGCTGTTGATCCAAAGATCGAGGTAATCAGCTAAACACACACACTCTTATCATGAATCAGTAGCCAGAAAGCTTCATGTGATCCTTAATGGTATAAATAAGTATAACTGTGACTACAGATTACTGTATATAGAAGTATGTGTGAAACTCGATTAGGCGAAAATATTCACCATGTACAAAATTCTGCTACTGAGGAGATACTTTTCAAAATGGAGTCATTCTAGCTGTGCATTTTAAAACCAAGATCAAATGCCTTTCTAAAAGATAAGTGCTAGCTGAAAAGCGAATTAATTCAGAAATGTCGCATGATCTGAAGTATGCAAGAGGTTAGACTACATAGCCCCCCTGTTTTCTAACTTGTGAAAGTGCGTTAGCAAAATATATTCATGTGATGAATTTTACTGCTGATTTATCTTTTAATTATGCTATTTGCATCAAGACTAGTGTCACAGTTTAAATGTGTTCCTTTCATATGCAAGTGAACAGCAAATGCTCAAAGTATGTAATTCTTATTTTTTAGCTGATTTTTTTTTCAGTTCAAAACCTGTTTAATGTGATTTTACAGACTTCTACAATCAAAGAATATACTGGCTACCCAGCACTTAAAAGAAGCATAAATTCAAGGTTATATCTATTAACTTTCTTATCTCAGGAGGATACTGTCTGGTAGTTTCTTCAGCTAAAAGGTTCACATATATTGGTATTCTTCTAATCCATAACTTTCACCACTAATCCAAAAATACTGAAATGAAATTACCAACACTAGAAGATGTGCCTTGTGGCTTTCAGTGCCACTTATTATATGATATTAGACTGTGTGAATATAAATCAAGCACAATTTTATGCTTTATTGCATCTGATATCTCACAGGAACTGACATTCATAGAGACCGAACCAGCCCTACTTCAGCATCCAAGTTTATCACTTTGTCAAACACATTATCTCCCTCAATAATAATTCTAGTGTAGACGTACGTTTTTATTAATCACATAAATAGGCAGAATTTTTCATACCTTAGTCTGTAGCCCTTTCATTTAAAAATCTTTGATTCAGAGGATTAGTTCCATACTAGTCTAATAGCATATTAAATTAGGGGCTTTTTGTCAAAGCAGAGTGAATTTTAAACTCTTTGCAAACTTGGGCTAAGAGGCAGCTGAGCTGGAGGGTTCAGCCTCTGCTCAACATTTTAACAACTTTCATTCTTGGGAAGCAAACCACGTAACCACGGCTGCTGAAAAGAAATAGCCTACTATACTGGCAGTAGAGATGGATTGTGTGAATATGTCCTCCCTTCCCTTCTTCCTTTCATTGTTCTCATATAACAGCTTTTCTCTGTCCCCTTTCTCTCTCTTAGGGAATATGCCACATGACAGTTCAATAGAAAACTACCAGCACTCCTGTTTATTTATTTTAGCAATCCTGGTCCATCACGTTCCGGATTTTGACTGTGAAGCCCAGATGGTATCTTTCTTCCTGTAATGGCATTTTAAGGTGGGAGTGCTGCTTCTCCAGCAGCAGCACTAAGTAGTTCCTGGGAAGCAGATAAGCTGTCATCAACTAAATAGTGAAGAAGGGAAGATGGTACATGAGCTAGTAGAGAGAAGCTAAGAGCAAGAGGGAAAGACTGATAGAAAAAAGCCAGGTTTGGAAATCTATACAGCCATAAAATTGAGTGGAGTAATAAAGATAGTAACTACAAGGCAGTAAGGTGTAAAAGACAGAAAAGAAAAATGAATAGTGTATTTTTTTGGTGAAAAGAATAAATTAATCATCAAATCTTATAAATGAGAATAACAATGCTCCATCACAAAATGCATTTGGAGCAACACATTTCCTCTTGACTTGGCATTAATTTGGTAATAAATTACAGGTTGAAGAGGCAGAACTAGTTTTATCATGAGAGACATTGTTCAAACCTGCTGTTGAATTTTTGGATCACTGGCAATAAAAGAAGCATCCAGCAATCAACCTTGTTTAGCCAACCTCAGGCATTTTTTCTCACTGTGTGCAGAAAACAGGATCCTGGTTTGGGGGAACCTATTTGAACCTGTGCAAGAGCTTGCTAAGGTACCATTAGCCAATGTCATGGTTTAAACCCAACCAGACAGCTCGTTCACTCACTCCCAGTGAGGGAGGGAGGGTAAAAGAATGTCTCCTTCACAGGTTGACCACTCAAGAAGGCGAAAAATTGACTGCTACTGCTAAACCCAGGACAGCCAAATATAACGGGAATATCACCTATGCTCTATTGATTTTACTAGCTCACTAATACCATTAAAATGAGGCAAAGCTAATAGAACTTTCTGTTTCTAGCAGTGATCAGATAAGAAAGATCAGAATTTGATTAGGTCAGGCTATGTTCATTATTAATATCCACCAATGCATAACATATTTGAAGTGAAGAAGTCTGATTCTAGTCTCACTCACACTACTGTAAATTAGAAATAACTTCATTCATACCAGTAGAGATTTTCTGCTGCAATACAAATTCAGATAATACACTGCATAGTTGGGCAAATTCAGATGAACTGAAAGCAGTAAGAGAATCCGAGCCGAGTCTCAGTGAAAATTATATTGTGCAACCTGCAACAGGATTGCCTCTCATCATTTCTGCATGTTACAGGTATAATTTCCAAGGCTGTAAAATTCATATTAAAAAAAAAAAACAAAACGGTACCCTGCTCCTCCATGCTTTTGCTGGGCCATCTGCTTATTAACAGCCAAGTACTAAAAGGAGTTCCGAAAAAAAAAAAAAAGGGTTTTGATATATGAAAATGAATGTGTTCCATCTGCAGTATTCACTCCTCCACCAAGTCTACAAACATTGAAAAGCAAATACATTTAATGATCAGGACACTGATCCAACCTCGATAGAACAAATTGCAATACACCTTTAGCAAAGAGGTCTCTGAAGATGGTATGAAAGCTGAAAGGGGGATGTCTGTTTATACTTCTTTTTTTATGAATGATAATTTAAATCAAGAAAAAAGAAAAATCTTTTCTTATCCTCATGTTTATGTGAATACTGGAACTCATTGTAGAAGCCAAGGCAAATTTATTACAAGCACATCAAGGCTGTTAAATGAAGGAGTTTGAATGCAACATTGCACTCAAGAGCTCTGAAGCCAGAAAAAAAATGACTCCAAAATATAAACTGTATCTTAATTTCTCTATCACCTGCTCCTGACCCATTTGGAAACAGCACAGGATCTTTGGTATGATCTGAGACATGATGCAATTAGACCTCTGGAAGGAGCAAAGCAGAAGCAAGGAACAACCTCTATTCTGCAGAATACATTTTAAGTAGAGAAGATAGATTAAGAATAGGAAGAGAAACAGTGACAAAGATGGTTTTAAGAGGCACATCACTTCTGGTATTATGGAAACTAAATGACACCAACCTGTATTACAGGCTATGACCTGTATTTTCTGTATTCAGGTTCACTGACCTACTGACATAAGATCAGACCAAAAGTACTATGCTGTCTTATTGTTTTCATCAGACTGGTTCTTTCTTTGTTCTTTAATCCCTCAGAAAAGCAGGTCACATTACATGAGGTCAAAGATCCCTCTAATCAGTGACACATCTCTGAGAGTGGCCAGGAAAAGATGTGTAGAGGAGAACATAAGGGTAAGGCAGACCTGCAATGATACTTTCCATCATTACAGCTTCCCATCTTTGAGCAATTTGCAAGTTAGCAGCTTCCTGAGGCAAACCATTATGTCTGGTTAATAAACAGATCTTTATGTTTTTTTTTCCCAACAATTTTGCTTAATTGTTTTCTGAACCCATCTGAACATCTGGCTTCCACTGTAACTAGAAGCAATGATTTCCATGTTTTGTTACAGTGCTCCTCCTTTTCTACCTTTAAAACTGTTGCTGGATAATTTTGTTTGGTTTGTTGCTCATATGTTCTAAAAACTAGAATATTTTCCTTTCCATTTTTACCATACCACTTGTGATGCTCTTTTCATCAGTTAATTCCTTCTTGAGAGGATCTTAATTTCAACAATCATTTTATTTTTGTTACTCAACTGAGAGCATCATCAGAAAGCTTTGTTATGTTTTAAATTTATGTCCTTTCCTAAATCATCCATGAATATGGTGACTACACAAGTCTAGTGCACATCTTTGAATCTAGTCATAAATTTCATTTTCAGAAATAATTATTTTTTTTATATTGGTTGTTTGGGTTTTGTTTGTCTTTCTTTTTCTTCTCATGAACCTGTTATTAACCACAAGAGGACCTGCAAGATGATAATTTAGCTTCATGAAGAGTATTTCAAAGACCCTGAAAGCAGAAAAAGCTTTGAAAGCACAAGTATACTTCCTAAAATTTAAGGTAAATGTAACAGATATATGTTGTGTACATTCTCTCTTCAAAACCTATAATGATTATTTTCTATTATGCATATTTGCATGCCTACTACCTCAGTTACATCAAATTGCAAAGTATACAAAATCAACTTAGGAGTCCAGTGTTTCAGAACACCCTACAGGCCCTGTGAAAGTCTGGCTATACATTTGACACCTGTCATGTCCCATGGGTTATTTTCACCTGGAGGTTACATATTTTAGTTATTAGGTTAACAATTCAGTATTTGAATTCCTTTAGTACATGTTGTGAGTATCACCTGGTCTTGGAAAACTTTATGGATTTTTTCCTCTAAATGGCAAATACTGGTATACTTTTTCCTATGTAGTTTGTACTTAGGAACTATGTGATGTGGGATAAGTTAGGTATACCCAGGCTTACATCACTGGTTTTAACCCTTTTCCTTCCTTTTTCCATAGCATCATGGTCATCTGCTGGCTGCTTAAGTGATCTGCAGCTTTTGCAAGTCCCCGAACAATTCCTCTCCGAAATCTTTCTGTCTGAAAGAGTTAAATACTGTGCCAGTCAGTGTCCACTATAACATAGGCATAGCTTCCATATCCTACCAAGTATATTCCTGTCAACATCCTCATTTAAAACAACCATTCCAGTTTATCTGTCTTCTATTTCAGGTTTCAAACCTTTGCATAGAAACATTCATACATATTGATCTTGTTTTGGTGGTTTTATTTGGTGACCTGTTTAAATGAGACCCTATTCACTCAGCATTCAGTCCTTGCTGTCATTTGTTTGAATTTTGCTTGGTTTACCCTATATACTACATTTGAGTACAGTGTTCTGTAACTTCACTACCAGATGAATTGTATCAAATGCTGTACTTTTCAGCATATTTGCTTTCAGATCATCAGTTTAAAACTTCCCCATAGCTATTTTTAAGTTTCATCAATCGCTTTCATTTTCCTTGGATAGACTACCTCCCTCATGTCACTTCCATTTTTCTTAAAGTTTCTCCTATTCCTAATTATCTGACTCTGCTCTTCTTTTTGTCACTTCTCAGACACGTTGACACTCTGCACTCAATCTAGCCCAGTGTATGGTACTGAGAACATTTCTCAGTATGTCTTTACTCAAAGATATAATCTGTTCTACTATTCTATAATGTGACCTCTTGAGATTTCCATTTTTATGTTAAGTTGTAAGAAAACAAGACAGAAGTATTTTCTCATGAGAATAGCTCACAAATCATCGATATAATTTGTATCCATTTCTTTGTCCACTCCTTGTTATTTTGGTTTTTTTTACGGTTTGATTTCGTATTCTGTTTATGCACTCCTATTTTCATGTGGCATTTAAAGAATTTATTGCTACCTTGATAATTTATTCCATAACTACATTATATTTTTTTTCTAGCTTAATACAATTGATCAATTAAGTAACAGGGAAGATTTTACTTTTCTCCTGTTTTTAATGAACTGCTGCATCAGTATTTTTCTCAATCATTCAACAAAATGCTAATAAGAGCTTTTAAGTAGCTATACACTACTTTGCACTGCAATAAGCAGAACTTTGCAGTAATTTCTCTAAATGTTCTAAGGCTTCTTGTGGTAGAAAATCTTGCTTTCTGCATCAGAAATTGCATATGCCATACAATTTTTGAAGAAAACAAAGAATTTCTTATGTGTTTTAATCTGACTTCTCTTGGATTCTAATATTTCTGTCTGTGGGGTGAACATGCACTGTTGTGTCAGAATAGAGTGCACTGTTTTTTTTTTTCTGCAGTTTTTCTTCTGTAGCTATAGAATGTATATTTACTAAGGAGATAGAAATCTGAAACCAGTCAGTGAAGAGCTTGATTGTTCAGGCTCTAAAATGATGCTGGGCCAAAAAATAAATAAATAAGTTATTTACAACAGAAGCACTAAAGCTAGAACTTTTAGTGGTCTTCTCCAGCTCCTTGAGTATTGAATATTCTATTCCATGTTCATCTCTGTCATTTGCATATTTCAATAAGTTTTACCTTGCCTGGCTGTACATTAAAGAATATTGTCAGTACTATTCATTATCCGATGTCCTATTAAACAGTGGCTGGCTCAGATATTTGCTCTATTAAACATGGTAAACCAATAATTCAACTTCCAAAAAGAGGAAACGACAATAAAATAGCTCAAAAAATGTGAAAAATAAAAGTAAACATTAAAAAGCCTAGATACAGACTGACCTTGGACTTCAGAACTTGCGCTAGCCTGAATATCAGATGAATCTTTCAGCAAATTAAACATGTCTTTGTCTCTCAGTCAAGTCACCTTGGGTTGTATGAGTCAAAGCTAGGTTCAGTTGTCATGCCTGAGAATATCAGTCCTCAGGATAGACTTTTCCCTTTGCCATTTGACAGCTTTTGAGCCTCAGATTATTATATTTCTGTCTACTATTAAAATCTTCTTGTATCTATGACTTAACGATGTATATGTACTTTGTAGGATGAGCATGTTACCTATGGAGGAGTGGAAGAAGTAATTTAAAGTCAATTGTGAAAGGTTCAGACCTGTGACCAGGCATATGCAAATTTGCCCATCTATTCTGCAGCACCCCGTTGGGGTTGGCAGGACAGTGAACAGGCTCAGACGTGTCCATGCAGATGTGATTGTTGATTTGGACCAACAGACTAGAAACTCATCAGCACTTTCTTGCCTTTTCCTGTGTTTATAGGCAGGCTGCAAGCTGTCAGAGTCATATGTGTAAACAAGTATTGTGTAAACACATTTTTGGGTGCCAGCACTGAAAAGAAAACCACTTATTTTTCCCTGAAGTTGAAAGTGTGATGCAGTGCTTAATATGTGTTGTGTGATGAGTATGGACCTGGAGACTATGTAGACCTACAACCTTAAAATTCTTTCAGTAATGTTTTTTTGTGGGGGATGTCTGAGTCTATGTGCTTCTTCCAATGATCTGTGAGGATAAATAATTTCTTTCATTGTTTACTATAATCAAGCAAGATTATAAACAAGACTTTCACTTTCTGATACTTCTAATTCTTTCAATTGGTTGCACATTTTTCATTTACTGTTATGGAAGTGCTTGCAAACAAGGCAACCTGGTCTCAGTTTAAGTTCAGCTGGATCACAATTAGCCAAGATCTTCAACTAAAGATCTAAAGATGTCATAGTAAAGCATGAGTAGAGATTGGGAAAGTGTTATTTGAAAAAATATTTTTTACTTTTTTTCATCCTAAGTAAGTTTTCTACCTCTCTAAATGCTTAAGCCTCCTCAGATATTTCTCACTGTATCTTCAGTGGCTTTTTCTTCTGGATTTCAAAACTCGAGGTTTTAAAATCCATTTCTTGTGAAGCACAGCTGAGCTGTTAGTATTTTCACTGCTACAAGGATTATATTTAATAAATTTCATGAGGATTCTGTATGTTTATACACATCATATATAGGCTGAGAAAGTTGGGGCTGTTCAGCCTGGAGAAGAGAACACTGCATGGAGACCTCAGAGAAGCCTTCCAGTATCTGAAGAGGGGCTATAAGGATCCTGGGGAGGGACTCTTCATTAGGGACTGTAGTGATAGGACAAGGAGTAATGGGTTAAATCTTAAACAGGGGAAGTTTAGATTGGATATAAGAAAGAAGTACTTTACTGTAAGGATGGTGAGGCACTGGAAGGGGTTGCCCAGGGAAGTTGTGAATGCTCCATCCCTGGCGGTGTTCAAGGCCAGATTGGACAGGGCCTTGGGTGACATGGTTTAGTGTGAAGTGTCCCTGCCCATGGCAGGGGCTTGGAACTAGATGATCTTAAGGTCCTTTCCAACCCTAACTATTCCATGATTCTATGATTCTATCATAGTAAATTGCTTGCAACCACTTACAGAAAACTGTCATCACTTAAACTCAGCGTCTAGTTACTCATCTGCAAATTAAATGCACAGAACTTCTTTACTATGAATGTCTCTAAAAGCGTAAATTTAAGGTGCTTTAACTGAAGGAGGTGAAGGATGGCAAGTTGAGGCCCTAAATGTATGAGTTGCATAAATTCTTTCACTGCTGCAGTGGCTGAAGTCCAGACTAAGCTCACTAAGTTCAAACTGAATGTCAGAACTTGAAAAATCTGTCCCTTCCTTTATCTGTTTTGTCTCCTTTCTGTAAATTTGCTTCATCATTCATTTTGTGCAAAAATAACCACAATTTATTTTGGCTTTAGAATATCTGCATATATCTACAAAGATGTAAATATAGTTGCCTTGTAATCTGTGTAAAGATATATGCATTTTGTTATAAGGCTTATAAATTGCTTCTTCATTTTCCATTCTCCTTGCCAGAGAATAAGAATGAGCAGGAGCATGAGGTGGAGAATCTATGCTGAATAAAGAGCAGTTATAACCCTAAATTATTACACTATTGTAAAAGTTCATTGAAGGTCTCTAATTAATATTTATGTGGAGGGAGAAAGGGCAGATTGGAAAATTATACAAGAATACAGTATCATGAAATAGATCAGTGGTGTTGTCTCATCAAGTTGGAAGTGCTAGTCAATCTATCATTCAAAGAGCATACTGCAGGTTTTGAAGATCTTTGTAAAAGGGTGGTGATAACGATAAAGACAGTGAGAATGCCTTTGAAAAGAAGTTGAACAATTAGGATGTTTTACCACAGGAAACAAATCAGAAAGGATACAGTAAAAGTGTGCCAGAAAATAAACCTCAAGAGGAAATCAAACTGCCTATTGCTGTTTCTTCCAACTCATGGCAAAGAAGGAATCACCAAATGAAATACAGAATGGATCCAACAGCTTTTCCTCCAACATGGTAAAAATAGACTGTAGAACTCATTAAGGAAAAAAATCATCTGCCTTTTAGAAAGTCTTGTAATTCATACAGATAACAATATCCAGGCTTGTTGCTGTTCATTATAACAAAAGATTTGTCTGAACTTTCCTTTGTTAGACATTAGATGAGATTTCTGAAGTTTGCCATGGAAAATTAAACTACTTCGTATCCTTTGCTCATAGGTTAGTACACTATGAAATCTGCTCAAAAATGCAATAAGCTGCACCTTAAAGGCAGCTAAATTCTTTTTCTCCTCAAATCAGTTTACCATAAGTAAACAAATTGTCCCCAGAAAAATTATACACCTGCTGTTGTGACAAAATAGCAGCAAAGACAGATGATTACAGTTGAACTAAATGTTTTCCAAGTTACATTATCTGTTGCAAATTTTAAAAGTTTAAATGAAAAAAAAATTAAGAAAATATATTTCTGTATTTCTTCTTGGATAAAATGTAACCTTCTCTGTGGATAAATAAGAAAATGGGTTTCACTTTCTATTGAAACATCAGTGCAAAAGTTCCATAAATGTACACCTAAGAACAGAGACATGCCAATGCAAATTAATACCCCCAACATTTTGCCTGTGTGGTATATGTCAGCAAGATAATCTCACAGAATTCCAATAACACAAGCACTCTTACAGTCTGGGGTCTTACTCAGCTCTTCTTCTACAGAGGATATGAGGGGCCAGCATAAGTAACCTGGAAACTGTCCCAAATTACTCCTCAGTAATTCAACACATTTTCACAGGAACAGGTTTCCTATCGCAGATCCATTAGCAGAGTTTAATATTGTAGGGTGAAAGCACACTGAACAGTAAGCAGTGCTCCGGAGAAGACTGACACTGCGTCTGGTGCATCACTTCATCTCCTAGGAAACAAGTATTTAATTCATTATCAAAAACTATTCCCTCACTTTACTAGAGAGAGGTTAGAACATATTTTTCCACTGTGGGGAGGAATACGCTTGAGAGGGAATACACTTTACCTAGCAGCTGAAAGCCTCCTTTTGCTATTAATATCATGGCAAGTAGCATTATAGGACAGTGTTGACAATACCCTGGATACTGTCGTACTGTATTGATGTGCTGCATTATAACACTGTACTGTGTTATCTTGTGACTTCTTCTTTCAGCCTGTAGTGCAAGGTGAGCATTTCCTACATAAAATGTTTGTTGATCATTTATTTTCATCAGATATTGCCATTCTCCATGCCCAAAGAAACATAGCTGTTTTGCTGTTCTATAAGCTGTAGCACTTTCTGTTATTCTATAATAAATTATTATTCTATGACTCTTCTAGTGACCAGTTTTTGAATTTAAATTTTGGATTTGTTCTATGAATAAAGTTTTGCTGGACGTTCATTCAAAGGAAATTTTTTGAGGGAAAAAGAATTAAAAGAAGTAAATTATTCACATTTAAGCAACAATACCAAATTTGAGTGCTGATGAAGTTCAAGTTTGTATCAGAATTTCTGTTATTTTTGGAAAGTTACAAGTATCTCTGTTCACTTCTCTTTGTATTTTTATTGTAAGGTAAACATTTATTAAGCAGTAGCAGAATAAATATGTAAATAAATCAAATATGAGTTATTAAAGATTAATAAAAATACTCAAAACTGGAGTACTCAAATAAAATAATTTTATTTCTAGAACAAATTGCTGTCTGAACTGGCTTCTGGAAAATATGTCACACATTTAGGGATGTACCACGGAGCAATGTGTATCACCCTTTCAGATGTTCACCTCTGCTCCTTGTGTTCTGCTAAATAGGCTTTGACCAGTTCTGCTCCTTAAAATGGAGGTTGACTTCATATGAGTAAAGCCTTTAAAACCTGCTTGTCTACTTACTTGCTCCCAGAGCATCTGTCTGTGTGCTTAACTGAAAATGGAAATAATGAATACATCTCTAATTTTAATTAAACATGGTCAGGGTCAGTTCTCTCTTCCTGAGCTAACATGTCACAGCCTAAGAACATTAGTAGTACTTCGTAGTCAGCTTTGGGTCTCCTTGACTACAACTCTACTGGTACTGACTATACAGTAAATTAAACAAAAGCTAAGCAATGTCTGAGTATGGTTTGGAGGTTAAAACAAGGCAGGAACCATTTCCAGCACAGTTTTGAAGGCACCCCCCATTTTCCAAGAAAAGAGATGGTCTGTGCTGACACGAGCCAGGCCGTCAACCAGTGTCATCAGATGAAAATTCCTGGCTTTGTGGTTTGTTCCTGAATCCTCCCTGTTTTTTCAGTCAGCAGAAATCTTCCCTGGTTGTCATGACTTTTTAAAGATCATAGGTGAAGGACTGTCAATGAAAGCAATCAGTTCCTTCTGCATCACTGGGTTCATCCCATCCCATGGAGCTGAATTTGCTGAAGAGTTCCTTAACTGTATCCTTCTCTGCTATGAGTAGCGTTCATTCTCACACCTTCTGCTACTTGACACAAGAGACCTGAGAGCAGATCTTACCAGTAAAGGCTAAGAGAAAAATGTTATTGAACAACTTTGCCTTTTCTATGTCTGTTACCACTAAGTGAGCATACTGACCAGTAAATGCACATTTTCCTTCTGCTGCTGCTGTGAATCAAGAAACTCTTGTTTTCATTCAGGGACCACACAAGCTTCTGCTCCAACTAACCTCTGGCTTTCCTAACTCCACCCCTACATGCTTAGGCAATATTTCTTGTGTTCCCCTAAGCAGCCCATCCCCATTTTTCAATTTCTCTGTATTTTTTTCTCATTTGACTCAACATGATGGCTTATCTGTTTTCAGAACTGGACAAGATAAAAATGGCTATAGTCACCTGATGTGAAAGGCTTAACTAGTACAAACACTGCTAGTACAAATGTGTTTGTAATATTTTGAAGAGTTTTTAAGCTAGGCTAGGAATCATTGATTCTTCACAGCTAGCATAAAACCTTAATACATAACCCATTATATGTTCTCTTTGAATTATCAAAACTACATACATGCCCTTATTTTTCAACTGTGTGCAGCTGGTACTGTCAGGTGACCCATTAGCACCCACATTTTGAGTTGATGATGGTTATGGCCTACAACTTGCTGAAGGAGCCGAAAAGTAAGTTGGGAGTTGTTGGTTACCTCTCCCGTGGATTCCAGCTGCAGATCATCCCACCCATTCTACAGGCTGCTGTGTCACTATTTATTTCGGGCTCGAACACACCTTGTTTACTTAGAATGGATTTTCCTATGAAGAGGTGTCCTGGGTTCAGCAGTAGCAGTCATTTTTCTCCTTCTTGGTAGCTGGTGCAGTGCTGTGTTTTGACTTTCAGCTCGGGAACAGAGCTGATAACAAGGATGTTTTGGTTTGGCCAAGGACTTTGTGAGCCTCATGCTCTGCCAGGGAGGAGGGGAAGCCAGGAGGAAGCAGAGACAGGACACCTGACCCAAACTGACCAAAGAGGTATTCCATACCACAGCACGTCATGCCCAGGAGGTAACTGGGAGTTACCTGGAAGGGCTGGGAGACTGCGGGGTTGGAGGAGGTATCGGTCGGTGCTTGGTTGGGCTGGGGGGCTGAGTTATCGGTTGGTTGGTGGTGAGATGATGTATTCTCTTCCCTTGTTATTTCCTTTATCATTGTTATTATTGGTGGTAGCAGTAGTGATTTGTGTTATACCTTAGTTACTAAACTGTTCTTATCTCAACCTGTGGGAGTTGCATTCTTTTTGATTCTCCTCTCCATCCCTCTGGGAATAGGGAGAGGGAAAGGAGGGGGGGAGTGAGTGAACGAGTTACCTGACTGGTTTTAAACCACGACAAGAGGACAAATGCCTTTGATTTTTTTTTGTGACAAGTGCTATACACATTATGTTTGGACTGAGGTTTTATTTAAATGGAATCAGGCAGTGCAGGTAATAAATCATAACAGTTTTAAATCAGTAAAAGCCTGTGAAAGTTAGAAAAGCTGCCTTGTTCTTATTCCAAAATGTAGAATTTAAAACAAAACTACAGTAGCCTGGAAAACATAAAGAAACAGAGGTAAAAAAATATGGTCACCTTTGAAGAGCTTATTGCGAGAACAGACAAGGAAGAAAAATGTAGGAGGTCAGACAGAAAAATAGAGATGTGTAGGCCTTTCTAATGACCCAAAGAAAATCATTCATCCTGCTGGAAATCAAAATCATGTCTCCTGATTCCAAACCTTGTGTCTCACACACTGGACCTTTGCACCTCAGAGCTAAGGGACTGTGACCAGTGCATCAGTGTGGTCCATTGAAAAGACGCGTCCACAAGCCTGAACATTTTAATATATTCTTTAGATCTGAAAATATATTCTTCCCTTGAAGCAGTGGATCACAGCAGAGCTATGACTGTGTGCCCTGTTATTTCAGCTGTTGATCAAAGCCTCTGTTCTCTGTACTATTGAGGGCTAGACACAAGGGAGGCTGCTAGAAAAGCTTGAACAGAAGCTGCTCTTAATCAGTACCTGTTAAGGCTTCTCCCAAGCTCAGTTTGACTCCTTGGAACATGGAGGAGCCGCCATGTCTAGGTCAGGTGTTCTCAGAGGTGATGTTTAAACGTAACATGTCATAAATGCTGGTACAGAAACCCAATTGTGCTTCAAGGCAGGCAGCCAGCTACCATAGCCAACAGCTCACAGCCTATTGTGGGATCTTCCATCTGAGTAAATAAGTGGCATTTATCATGAAAGTGAGGCTATGTCTATACTAATAAATTAATATACCAGACACAATTCTTTATCAATTGCATTTCTGTAACTTGACTCTCCTACTCTTCAAGACATCAAGACCCCCATGTCCAAACTGTATTTCAATTCACTAATATAAGCCTAGGCACAGTCTGAATGTGTACAGCTCCTGTCCGTTAGCGCCCCCTTGAAGTTCAATGCCATTCTGAAAGAAACCCAAAGAATTATTTGTGTTTGAAGAAAGGCATGTGGCACAGGATCACATGAATGTTTCCTTGGATGCATGAGCATAACTAGACAGGTTGACTACTATAAATCAAATATATCTAGATAGATAATATTTCTAGATAGAGTAGTCCAGTAATGTTCTTAGAGACATAGATAGCTTAGGACCATCCTACTAGTTATTCTGCTTGCTTACAGCCTCAAGGCTTGTTCAAAGCCAGAACTGCAGATGTGTGCCAGTGGGTCTAGTTAAGGACAAGGCATTGACTTTTCTCCCAAAAGTGCCCATAAAATGCATCTTGAAAAATCAGGAAACCAAATAACTTGACTTAAATCCCCTTGGATTTGGATCCTATCCAAGCCTTCCAGAAATTTTTCTTAGGTGACACAAGAGAAGTCATGAAGTTTCCAGGAAGCCACTTGAAAAAATTAGTTTGGTAGTAGTTTCAAAAATAAGGAAGGAGTACTATAATCTGTACTATAATCTACATATTTTTTTGCCTTTATATTGCTCTCGGAAATGAAGGAATGTTATCAAATTACTTGAAAGATTCTAGTTTAGCTCTTAAAAGATATGAGCTAAATAAACCAGTGATGGGAGGTTTCACCTTATCAAGCATTGGCATAGGTGGAGATGGTGCTGATTTCAGTCATGTGCTTATTTCTGGGATATAAACCTTTAGGTGATAAAATTGCTGGAGAATATCAAAAGGAAAAAAAAAAAAAGAAAAAAAAACCCTCCAGCTAAGAAATATTGCTCTTTTTTAGAGTTATTTAAACCATTCAAAAAACATTATTTTCCCTCCTGATTGTTCATTTCAAGAAAGACACCAGAGTTCTGTTAACAGTCACATCTTCAATATAAAACAGATAGCTCTAGACACACAAGGGTATACATGCTACATTTAACACTCTGAAATTTACTCCCCCTCACCTTCTCTAAAGCAACAGCCGATAGAGCCTGGAAAATGAGCATAATTGCATGGGAGCAAGTGACAGGCTTACATTATCTGGAGTGAATAAGAAAATAAACCCCTATTTTTTTATTTTATGAATAATTATTTATAAGAGAAGCAGCAGAAGTTACAAAAAAAATTAAAAAGGAAAAGGAACCCAAAGTGATTATATGTTAGGCTGACAGCAAAAACTCACAACCCACAGCGTTTCTGTGTTAGGCAATGACATCTCTCTCTGGATTATAGATGCTCACCTAGAGTTTAGATGAAAATTTAAGGAAATACTATCAGCTCATGGGAAGTTTACAATGTGTTTGTATTTGAGAAGAATTTGAAAGGCTTACATCATGATGGTGGTGTGTGCCTTTCAGAGATAACAGTACTCCATTCAATTTGAAAATAAATCTGTTCTATACACTAGGATACAGGCTTAAAACAGCAAGTCTCTGTACAAAAATATCATCAGTACCAATGCATGGGTCCAGGCACTGGGACTTGAATGTTCACAATACAAAGGTGTTAAAATTGTTGTTGACCTGGGTTTTACTAAATAATTCCTCTGCCAAAAAATTCCATGGAATGGTTCAGGAGGTAGTTTAGACCACTGAATAATCTCAACAGAGTCTATGAGTAAAGAATCTTCCTTTTTGGAGACAATTTAGTAATGCAGATGTACCAAAACCAGTCCAGTAGAAAGTTCTCCTCAGGACTGGAAAATGAACCTGGACACCGTTGCTTTGGTGACACAGATGTAACCTGACAACCTTCTGAGCATATCACCGATGTAGATTTATTCTTAAGTGTTCAGTCTAGAATAGTAGAATCTTAGAATCATAGAATCAGCTAGGTTGGAAAAGACCTTTAAGATCACCAAGTCCAAACATTACCCCAGGACTGCCAAGACCACCATGAAACCATGTCACTTAGGGTCTCATCTATGTTTTTTTAACACTCACGGGGACGGTGATTCCACCACTGCCCTGGACAGCCGTTCCAATGCCTGAACACCTTCACAGTGAAGAGATTTTTCCTAATAGCCAATCTAAACCTCTCCTGGTGCAGCTTAGGCAGCATTAAGCCATTACCTCATGTTCTATCACTTGTTACTGGGGAGAAGACACTGACTCCCACCTCACTGCAGCCTTCTTTCAGGCAGTTGTAGAGAGCGATAAGGTGTGTGTGTTCCCCCCCCCCCCCCCCGAGCCTTCTTTTCTCCAGACTAAACAACCCCAGGTCCTTCAGCTGTTCCTCATCAGACTTGTGCTCCAGAACCTTCACCAGCTTTGTTGCCCTTCTTTGGACACAGACCAGCACCTCAATGTCTGTCTTGTAGTGAGGGGCCCAGAACTGAATACAGGGTTCGAGGTGTGGCCTCATCAGTGCCAAGTACAGGGGGATGATCACTGCCCTGGACCTGCTGCCCATGCTATTTCTGATACAGGCCAGGATGTTACTGGCCTTCTTGGCTGCCTGGGCACAAGCTGTCTTATGTTCAGCCAGAACTGGTCTTATCTTCCATTTGTACTGGCATATAGAAAAATTAACTTTCAGTTTCACTGTAAATATGTAAGCAGCATTTGAGAATAGTAGTTAAGGTAGCTGATAGTTAAGATGATAGGGTTGGAGGAAAAAAGAGCTCCTGATCTCAAGGGATCTAAGTTCATTATTAGGCTAATGTCGTTTAAGTATAATAAAAAGCAACCCTTGTAATTCTCCCACTTGCAACACAATTGTATTTCAAAAAGAATATTCAATCAGTAGCACGACTGCTAGTATGTGCTAAGTAATTTACTTTCTCCACTGACAATCACGTATTTTTGCAGAACTGATTTCCTAGACAGCCTAGTGAGAGGTCTGTGATTTCCATTATTCATTGCTTTTTTGAGCCATTAGTCTGTAGACAGGAACTCCCTATGGCTGTCTCCATTTTGAGAAGAAATGAATGATAAAAATGAGATTCTTCTTCATACTACGCACAAAGCCTTCTTTCCCTGAGTACAAGATAAATAGAACCATGCTTTTAGTTTCCTCCAGTCATCTTTTGCACCCACAGAGCTTCCTTCTTAGAACCAGATGCATGACTGCTTTTCATCCTGTCTTTTTCATCTCATGGGTATACATTCTACTGAACAGTCTCCATGCCTCTTCAGTTGTTATCAGTTAAAGGGAAGCCTCTCACAAAGTGCAGCTCAACTCTGTCGTGGCTCTGATATTTGGTTAAGTTCTTTAGGAGTTATCTTCTTAATTTTTATAGTTATGAATCTGTGAAAGAGATTTTTACTTGTATATAT
This sequence comes from Pezoporus occidentalis, assembly GCF_034315485.1. Taxonomy (NCBI): domain Eukaryota; kingdom Metazoa; phylum Chordata; class Aves; order Psittaciformes; family Psittacidae; genus Pezoporus; species Pezoporus occidentalis. The sequence goes on from NW_026914829.1 coordinate 2,548,481, forward strand.
TTAAGATAAAAGAAGGCTGAACTAGACATTGTTTTGTTTAAACTGAGTTTATTGTTGTCTGTTGATCAAAGACCCATTTGCAGCAAGCAATGTCACCTTCTAGTACAAGAAATATCTATGTGCCTCTCATTATTTCCTATGATTAGTCATGATGCAACAAAGCCATTGCAGGTTAGATGATAGTTAAATTCAATCAATGTTACACTGTCTGGTCATTAGAAATTCTTCTGAGGAGTGATGTTTTTCTGGTGGATCAGCAATTAGCACTTTTAAAGGACCTGATAATGACCCAACTGTAGACAGTGTGAATTATACACTCAGTAAATCAACAAGAGTTGAACTCACAAGTGACATCAACTAAAAAATCATCTGATAAATTGGACTTCTCCCTGAGAGCCAAAGCCATGAGGAATATGTCTAATTGTGTAATTCACATGGTAGCCACATTAGATATCAACCAGCTTCTCAAGCTCTCTGCAGACAAACCCTGGGAAACCTGTCTGACCCTAAAGGCTGTGTAGGCATATGTCAGTGGAAGAGTAAGAATAAGAACAATGTCTGGAGCATGCATGGAGACTAGGAAGAGTTCATTATCATGGAACTCTCCTGATTGTTTTCTCTCTTGAAAATTAATAATGCTAGCATTCCTACTAATGTAAGATTTTCCTTTTTTCTTCTAGTAACTCTTTATATGTAGGTTTAAAAAATTTCCATGTTATGTAAGTTTGGTTTTGCATCTTTCAAGATTCGGATATTTGAGTTAAAGAGCTAAAAGTTTCAGCTTAAATGTAACTGATCACAAATTTAATCTTTGAAAATAGGTCAAATTTTGTTTTTATATTTTTAAAATAAGATTCTAAACCTCTATGGCAAACATCTTTTTCTCCTAAATTTTTCATTCTACTCACATTTTCTACTACTCACATTTTGGAACTGGCCAGTAAGAGCTGACAATATAGCATTAGATATACTTGTCTATTGCAAGCATATTCTTTTCTTTAAATGTGGATGAAGTCTGCTACTTTAGACAATTTTAATTAGCATATAAGGCAAAATACTATGCAAGATAAATGTATGGCTTATCATTAATAAACCAACTTAATACACTGTGATTATTCTATATGTATTAGTTCTTTAAAATTTAAAATATTGTATACAGCATACTACTAGCTGGTAACTGGTTTCTCAGCTTTATGTTGCAAATGCATGAAGGCTAAGAATTCTTTTGATTGACAGGTAATAAAGTACTGCATGTTCTTATTCCTGATCAATTTACTGCAGCTTTTAATACTGAGATAAGAATTTGCAATCTGTTCTTCTGAATATTTTGCCTGGATTTTATTTAGCAAGTATTTCAAACAACAAATTTAATTGCCAGAAACAGAATGGCAGCTGAGCAAAACTAAGCACAGAATTACTCAGAACAAATACATAAGAGAACAGAAGAAGGTGTCCACAAGTCTAAGAGGTTTTTATCATTCTTTTTGTTGGCTATAGTTAACTTATACTTCTGAACTGTGAGAACATAAGCAGCTGGAGAAAATTGTCAATAATTTGAATGCTTTGCAGAAATTTAAACATATCTATAAGTGATAATGCATTTGAAAGTGTCTATGATCTGCCAGTTTCCTGAAGGTAAAGCACTAAATTGAAAAACTCTTTCTTATTAAAAAAAAAAGCAAATGCCAAAAAACCAACAAAACCACTAAAAAACCCAAGAAGAAATAGATGCAAAATAAACAATTGGGAAAATATTAGAAGTATGTCTAATAGACCTGCAAACCTTTGAATAATTTTATTCTTTAGATTTATGCTTGCCTTGTCAACAGAGGTAATGCTTTGTGCTTAGCCATGCAAATTTTAATATCAAGAAATTTCAAATGAGTAAAAAGAGGAAAAAAAAATCAGTTCTGTGCCAACTGCAATGTTTGTTTTGGAGTGTATGGAGTGTACTTCCCAAAAGTGTGTCATTAACACAGTGCGATAAAGACACTGAGAGGTAGCTGGCATGGAATTATACCCATAATGTAAACAAAAAAAATAAACCAACCCAAAAAAGCAGTATCAACCATATATAGATTTGTTTCCTTTGATGTTTTCAAAGGCACGGCATATAATACAAAGTTAGTAAATATTTGACCTTAATGGAGACCTAAGCAATGTTTTCTGACACATATTATGCCATTTTTAATCTTTTAAAGTGGCTAAGTGTAGGTTTAACAACAGCAAAAGGTTATAATTCTTTCTCTTTAAATTTTTCTGACCTTTTTTTCATATTGAAAATGTATTTTTTATGTAAATGCTTCTATTTTATTCATCTGTAGGTTGGCAAATCTTGTCTATGTTAGTATTACATCAGCCTTCCTTAGGGTAAAATCTATTTCTGTGGTTTGAGATAGCTCTCTGGTGTGTAGAACTTGGACCTTGTGCTTGTCTTTTATGGCATAATATCTTAAAGAACACAGATGTGAAACCTGACTCACAAAATGAAAGCAAGAAACAAATTCTATTTTCTTTTACATTCAGACATCCTAGAAAAGCCATCAGAATGAATTACGTAAGTGAAAGTAAATTTTGTCAGTAGCAAATTGTTTTAGGACAGCATTTTGACCTTGCTGAATTACAGCTGATCCCTCCTCAGACACAGCTAATACTGATGGATCATCTCATTTGGCTGACAAAGGCTCATATAGTTTGTCAAGTCCTATAGCTGGTCCTTGCAGCCAGTGTTCTACTGGGGTGCTGTAAAAGTAGGAAGACAAGAATGGTGATAAACAATACTGTACAAGTTACAGTATATTACGACAGTAAGATGTACACACCCCAGTCTCTAGGAAGGAGGTTCTGCTCTGTCTGTACATGACTAGACATACTTACAACATACTAAAGGCTTTCTTGTACAACTTTAACATAGCTGCCAACAAGCATTGTTATGTGTCCACTCTTCTGTGAGCACAGCTGTATGTATGGTTACCATTAGTAAGTGTTCTTGCTTTGGACAGTGATTTCAACAGTCAATTGCTTATGTTACGTATCATCACACTGTACACGTGCAACTAATGCCACACTTAAGGTCTATACAGTACAGTGGAAACAAAACAATGATGAGGCAAGATAAAGGTCTGTTGTGTGTGGTATTCTTCCTCAGTTGCTGTCAGCAGATGTCTGGGAAGAATTCAAGAATATAAAGAGCATATAAATAATCATAGAATCATAGAATAGTTAGGATTGGAAAGGACCTTAAGATCATCAAGTTCCAACCCCTCTGCCATGGGCATGGACACCTCCCACTAGACCATGTTGCTCAAGGCCCTATCCAACATAGCGTTCAACACTGCTAGGGATGGAGCATTCAAAGCTTCCTTGGGTAGCATCTTCCAGTGTCTCATCACCCTCACAGTAAAGAACTTCTTCATATCTAACATAAATCTTCCCCATTTAAGTTTGAGCCCATCATCCCTTGACCTATCACTACAGTCCCTAATGAAGAGTCCCTCTCCAGCATCCTTGTAGGTCCCCTTCAGATACTGGAAGGCTGCTATGAGGTCTCCATGCAGCCTTCTCTTCTCCAGGCTGAGCAACCCCAACTTTCTCAACCTGACAAAGTCTCCCATCTTGTAGCAATTCTGGAGATAGAGTATTTGTATTCAATAACACATTGGGTTTTGTTCCATAACTTTGTCATTTAATCATAGAATCATAGAATAGTTTGGGTTGGAAGGGACCTTAGATCCACCTAGATCCAATCCCCCTGCCATAGGCAGGAACACATCCTAATGAGGATCTTGCGCTCCACCATTTCATGGTCACTGCATCCACAGCTGCTCTTGAGCTTCACCTTCCCCACTAGTCCCTACTTGCTGGTGAGAACTGTGTCCAGGATAGTACATCTCCTCGTTGCCTCTTTTATCACTTGGAGAAGCAAGCTATCTAACCTTCTGGATTGCTTATGTGCTGCTATGTTGTTCCTCCAATGGATAACAGCATGGTTGAAGACCCTCATGAGGACAGGGCTTGTGAGTGTGAGGCTGCTCCTATCTGTCTACAGAGGGTCTCATCCACTGTATTCCTCACTGGGGGCCTTCAGCAAACCCCCACTATAATGTCAGCTGTCCCTGCTCTCCCTTTAATCCTGACGCATAAGTTTTCAGTTGGCTCCTTTTCCAGCCCCAGGCAGAGCTCCATTCACTCCAGCTGATCACTGACATACAGAGTGACACCCCCTCCTCATCTCCCCTGCCTGTCCTTCCTGAAGAACCTGTATCACTCCATTGCACACTCCAGTCATAGGAGCCAGCCACTAAGCACCACCCAGCCACTCCTTTTCCTCCCCATTGATGGGATGGGAGAGGAAATCTGAAGAGTAAAAGTGAGAAAACTCATGGGGTGAGATGAAACCAGTTTAACAGGTAAAGCAAAAGCCCTGCACACAAACAAAGCAAAACAAGGAACTTATTCACTGCTTCTAATTGGCAGGCAGGTTTTCAGCCATCTCCAGGGAGGAAGGGCTCCATCACAAGGTAACAGTTACTTGGGAAGAAAACCACCACCCCTCTGCATGCCCCCAGCATCCCTTTCCTTCCCACATCCCCCATTTCCTTCTTTTTGCAGGTTTATATGTTGAGCATGATGCCATATGGTGTGGAATATCCCTTTGGTCAGTTGGGGTCAGTTATCCCAGATATGTCCCTTCTGAATTTCTTGCGTACCCCCAGCCTACATGCTGGTGAGGTGGGTTGAGAGACAGAAAAAGCCTTGACTGTGTAAGTACTGCTCATCAATAGATAAAACACCTCTGTGTTATCAACACTGTTTCCAGCACCTATCCAAAGCACAGCCGCAGACTAGCTACTATGAGGAAAATTACCCAACCAAAATCAGCACCATAGAAAACCCTTAACTTTGTTTAAAAGGGACTACTTTGTAGCAGGCTTTCACTTGACATTAAAAAGAAAGTATGGCTAGAGAGGAAGAGCAGTTATGGGTACATTGAACCTTGACTGTTCAGTGCTGGCACAATATTAGACAGAAATCATTACAGCTTAGCACATCCTTAAACTATCATTATTGCTTAGGACCTGCTTTGAATTATGCTGGGAAACACATAATATGGTCAGCTGTCAGATAAAAAGAGCTTGATATAGTAACTGCTTCAAAGACCCTTTCAGACTTCTAAGGTTTGCCAAACTAGGTTGAAATAAATGGTTTGAGGGATTATAGGAGTTCCTGGGGAGTTAAAATTTTGAACAAAGAGACAGAAATGTATTCAATGTACGAAAACATTGATATTTCTCCTTATTTTGCTTACCTCAATGTATTTGCTAGCTCTGAGGTTTTCACGACATATCCTGATGAGCTCACAGTGAGCATTTGATGCTTGCTATTTTAAAGCCAAGCTCTATGTTTAGCACTACAAATGCCATTTTATGTCCTTGCTGTGAAACCTTAATGTAGAATGTAGACATTTATATCCAAAAAAGCAGGCTAGAAATCTCACAGTTCAGACCTTCTCAACTTCACTGAGCACATACCCAGGCAATCAGAGAGTTTCCTACAGAATCCTATTCAGGCAATGTACATGGTCAGAAGCATGGTGGAATGGAAAGCTACTCATTTCATCTGTAACTTCTTCTGTGACCTAGTTGAAGAGTGTTCAGAAAAAGGCTTAATAGCCCTAGGAGCCTGACATAAACTCTAAAATATTGAAAAAATAACTAAGAGGCATTAGCCACTATCCCCCCCCCCCCGGATGTTTTAGGAAGTGTTTTATGACTTAAAATAAGGAGAAGATAACAGGCTTTAAAACAATATCCCAGAGGACACTAACCATAGCAAAAATGCTTGTAAGCTTTGAAATATTGTTTAGCCTTGACCATTTAAAAAGATTGTTTTTTATCTCTCCCTAACATTGCTTCGATCTTCATTGTGGTCACACTGCCTCCTTTCTCTACTGAGCAGTCTTTTGTTTGTGAGCATTTTATGCATATTGATTTACTGCTTCCTGATCCTTAATTAGCCACACTGGCCTTACTTAGAATCATAGAATCATAGAATAGTTAGGGTTGGAAAGGACCTTAAGATCATCTAGTTAAAAGCCCCCTGCTATGGGCAGGGACACCACACTAAACCATGGCACCCAAGGCTCTGTCCAATCTCGTTTTGACCACCGCCAGGGATGGAGCATTCACAACTTCCCTGGGCAACCCATTCCAGTGCCTCACCACCCTAAGAGGAAAGAATTTCCTCCTTATATCCAATCTAAACTTCCCCTGTTTAAGTTTTAGCCAGTTACCCCTTGTCCTATCACTACAGTTCCTAATGAAGAGTCCCTCCCCAGCATCCCTATAGGCCCCCTTCAGATACTGGAAGGCTGCTATGAGGTCTCCATGCAGTGTTCTCTTCTCCAGGCTGAACAGCCCCAACTTTCTCAGCCTGTCTTCATACAGGAGGTGCTCCAGTCCCCTGATCATCCTCGTGGCCCTTCTCTGGACTTGTTCCAACAGTTCCATGTCCTTTTTATGTTGAGGACACCAGAACTGCACACAATACTCCAAGCGAGGTCTCCCAAGAGCAGAGTAGAGGGGCAGGATCACCTCCTTCGACCTGCTGGTCACGCTTCTTTTGATGCAGCTCAGGATATGGTTGGCTTTCTGGGCTGCAAGGGCACACTGCTGGCTCATGTTCATTTTCTCATCAACCAACACCCCCAAGTCCTTCTCCACAGGGCTGCTCTGAATCTCTTCTCTGCCCAACCTGTAGCTGTGCCTGGGATTGCTCCGACCCAGGTGCAGGACCTTGCACTTGGCATGGTTAAACGTCATGAGGTTGGCATCAGCCCACCTCACAAGCGTGTCAAGGTCCCTCTGGATGGCATTCCTTCCCTCCAGTGTATCAACAGAACCACACAGCTTGGTGTCATCAGCAAACTTGCTGAGGGCGCACTCAATCCCACTGTCCATGTCAGCGACAAAGATGTTGAACAAGACCGGTCCCAACACCAATCCCTGAGGGACACCACTCGTTACTGGCCTCCAGCTGGACATTGAGCCATTGACCACAACTCTTTGTGTGCGGCCACCCAGCCAGTTCTTTATTCACCAAGGGGTCCATCCATCAAATTGATGTCTCTCCAATTTAGAGACAAGGATGTCATGTGCGACAGTGTTGAATGCTTTGCACAAGTCCAGGTAGATGACATCAACTGCTCTACCCCTGTCCATCAATTCTGTAGCCCCATCATAGAAGGCCACCAAATTGGTCAGGCAGGATTTCCCCTTAGTGAAGACATGCTGGCTGTCACCAAGCACCTTGTTGATTTTCATGTGCTTAGCATGCCTTCCAGGAGAATCTGCTCCAAGATTTTGCCAGGCCCAGAGGTGAGACTGACTGGTCTGCAATTCCCTGGGTCATCCATTTTCCTCTTCTTGAAAATGGGGGTTATATTTCCCTTTTTCCAGCCGTTGGGAACTTTACCAGATTGCTGTGATTTTTCAAATATGATGGCCAGTGGCTTAGCAACTTCATTTGCCAGCTCCTTCAGGACCCTCGGATGGATCTCATCAGGTCCCATGGACTTGTGTACGTTCAGGTTCTTAAGATGGTCTCGAACCAGATCCTCTCCTACAGTGGGCACAAGGTCTTCATTCTCACAGTCCCTGCATCTGCCTTCCAAGACTTGGATGGTGTGGTCAGAGCATTTGCCAGTGAAGACTGAGGAAAAGAAGTTATTAAGAACCTCAGACTTCTCCAAATCCAGGGTAGCCAGTTCTCCTGATAGCTTCCAGATGAATGGGCTTTATACTATGGTCATGGAGCATAAATCCCAGAATAAGGTATTTACTAAAAATCATAATTATCAGAGTGTTAATTTCACTTGATACTTTTTTCAGTGCTCAAAGATTACAGAATGCAATGCTTTTTTGTTTGTTCCTTAAATTCAGTATTTCTATTTCTGTAGCCCTAGTCCCAGTAATAGTCCAATACTTACTTAAAAAAAAAACCATAAAAACCCATGACATAATATTCCTTTGTTTGGGCTTCATCTCTAGATTATCTTCCATGTTCTTGGTGTATGAGCAGCGTTAATTCTTTCCTGTTTCATTTGGGTTTTGTCCCTTTTGAATGGACATTTTGCGGTTTATTGCAGTTTGCAAGATGTAGCTCAGTTTTCTTCATTACACTGTATTTTCTCCTCAGTTCTTTTAGGCTTTTATTTCTAATGTTCCATATGAAATGGCTTTTTTTTTTTTTTTGTGGAGATGTGGAGCCTCAATATGTTTTCTTCTTGATGTGAGCTGCAAGCATCATAAAATACTGTGTTCATCTTAAAAGAAAATCCATGTGCCATGTTACAGCTAAGCTTCTCAGCAACCTGACACCAGCTGACTTCAGTGAGTCTTTTAACAACAACAAAACATTTTTGGGTTGTTTTGAGTTTTTTTCCTAATCGCGTCACTTTACAGATCCAGTTTAGAGCAAAGTAAATGACCATCTTAAAAGGAACAAGTAATTGTATTTCCAGCTTCTATGAAGAACTGATAAGGCAAAGTAATATGACTGATGGAAAGCAAAGGAAGGATGGAACTTGAAGCAAATTGTCAGTTCTTAAAAGTTCATAACATGGACCCAGACTGTTGGCTGCAAATTCCTTCTAGGGAAAAAAAAAAAAAGCTTTAGCTTTAGCCTTCTATTTATTTATTTTCTATTAAACTGAAACATCTTGTGATTACTTAATTGAAGTTTAGTGTCTATCATCAAATCTTTGCTAAAGCTCTGGCAACCTTCTAGAATTAAGTCTGAAGAGACATCTGCTCTCATAAGTACATTCATCATGAGTAACTGATGTTTTATGTATTCTTCGAAGTGGAAAGTCTCATAAAGAGTACAAATACTGCAGGAATACTCTCTTTAACAGGGTTGTAGAGGTTTTTATTTTCACTTGAAACTGATCACATAATAGACTGTGAACATTCTCCTCTAAAATGTGCTTTTCTTTTCCAGACTGATTTTGATCCAAATAGATTTTACTTTCTATATTCAATTATTTTTATTCCTTTTATGCCTTTGTTGAAATAGCAGACATAAATCTGTTCTTAAAAAGAAGATAACCTTGTCACAGGATGAAGGAAAGAAAAAGCTACATAGAAGAAAGTCATATACTTTCTCTGCAGTTTTTTCGGTTATGTTACATTGGATTTTTGAACTTAACTTTGTGCAATGGAAATACACACTTTATGGTTGGTCAGCCAAAAATTAGTGAAAATACCATAATGCACTTAATTTTCATTCCCTCATACTTTTTGTTATATCACTGGATGAGAGAGAATTAATTTTTCTTCAGCCAAATTAAACAAGGTCTCCCATAATGGCTTTTACATGGACTGTGATCCCAAGTGCAACGTGAATTGCTCTGGATTTAGAATAGCAGCTCGTAAGGAGGATCACAAACAAGTGCTATGCAAGTGTCCCTCCATTGAGTAAGTTTTGTTGTCAGATAGAATGCCTTGTTGCTCAGGTTTTAATTACGTACTTCTAACTGACAAAATCTGGTGTACAGAGAAAAGCATAAAATAAAGCTGTAAGGGATCTTCAAAGGTTGTCTAGTCCAATACTCAGAGTTTACTCCCAAATATTTTGTAGGAGCAACAATTACAAGCTAAATTTGTCTATGCTAGACAATCTCCATCTCCCTGGAAAAGTTTTGAAAGTTCACCAATGGATTGAATACTGTTAGGATAAACATGGCTTATAGCTGCATCACACAAGTTAGCCTAATGTAGTAGACATTGAAATCAACAAATAAACTTCAACTATTAAACTATATATTTAGAAAATCTTTCTGTTCCAAGAAGTTATGATAAGCTTATCAAGTTAATAGGTTCAAAAATTGATATTGCTAGATATCCTAAGGAATCACTATAATATGAATACAATCAAAAAGAGATGAATACTTGTATATTTTTCAGCTGTGTTCAAATGAAAGATTTTACAATTCACTTATGTGACTGTGAGACCTGCTGTGCATATGAACCCTGGTGTGAGCTACAGATCACAAAAATGTTTTCTAAAGGCAATCTGTATTTATATATGCCAAATTTTCAGAGAATTATAATAAATTTTAAAAATCATATCTTACATAGATATGTACGAGGTTCCATTGTACTAGTTTTATATATTTGTGCTACTTACGTTGAAAGGGTTTGTTTTTTTTGAAGTATTTATCCAGCTCTGATGACAGCTGACAATAGTGGTAATGGGGCTTCAACCATCTGTAAAACAGGCTGTGGGATGATTAATTTCCCATGCTACTGGAATCCAAAAGTGGGGCTTGAAGGTGGGGTGGTAGCCTGGCAGAGGTATGGCTAAGCATTGCACATGAGAACATGCTGCTACAACAAACACTTGCTCAGACACATAAACTGTCTGTCAGATTTATGTAACAAAAGAGAACTTAATCCCATTGTTTAGAAGATAACCTCTAAAATTTAACTCAAAATTGACCTATTACTAATGAATGGAAATTGACAGAGAAAACTTGTGCTTTTGCTGTAAATATTTTATTAATATAAATAGAAATCTATGCTAAATTATGAATGTTTAGGTATTAGACTTACTGAAGTTACCCTGCATTAACAGAATGGGATTGGGAAAACTAAAAAAATGGGCATTTTGGTAATTGCTTTTGATTTAATATAAAAATAAATACAAGGGAGAAGCAACACTTCTGATAGTATATATGAAGAAAGCAACGAGCCAGCAGATGGATGAACCATTGCAGGGGCTCTGATAAAAATACACTGACCTCATTCTGACATTCAATCTAAACCTCAGTCTTTTGTTGTTTGTATGACTTTTTCTTCAAAACATGGTAATTAAAAAAGCCCAAAGTAACAGACTGAATTTTGTGTGGGGTTGTTAATATCTCTTGTCAACTGATTTGTTATCTTTACTATTAGCATATTAACTTGCAGAATACAATTTACAGAATTTATGCATCCTATTTATAAATTATTTAGAATAACATGTGAGTCTTCCTCCTACTGAGTTCAACCAGAAAAACAAATCTAGAAACTCATATCTATTTAGAAAATGAAGAAATACATTCTAAGGAGTTATGAATTGAGGTCTTGGACCTATTATTTGTCCAAGATTTCCTTGTCAATTTAAACTCTTGCATGTTAAGCCCATCATAGGAAGCCTAGAACTAAACACCCCAGCTCTATGCCTCAGGATAGCTGATAAAAAAACTACAGTCAAATTGAGAAGGTGCCTAAAGCTACCTGAGAAGAAACTGAAAGGATCTTAAAACCTACCATTCTTGGAATTTTGACAATCAAGCTAGAAATTAGCAGTCTGCATTAGCAAGTAGGGAAGTTTACTAAGACCCAAATTCATCAAGGAAAATAGTTGATGCTGAGGATCTGACATCCACACTGTAAGCATTTCGGAGGGATTTTCGGAGGGGGAGGATCGCTTGGTCCCTGTGACTGAATGCTCACTAATACTTGGAACATGCCAGAAGCACACCTCCCAGTTCAGTTCCACCCAAAATGACTTCAGTTTGTGTGTGCATGATATGAATCAAAGCACAGGCAATAAGGAAACTTTAGAGATTCTCTTGCAAAGTGCATGTATGAGTGAAAACACCACAGCAGATTCATTCTTCATCTACTTAGGAGCCACAGACTCTAGACTTTTCTTCTCAGATGAGTTGTCTGTATTCATTCATAGAATCATAGAATGGTTTGGGGTTGAAGGGACCTTAAAGATCATCTAGTTCTAACCTCCATGCCATGGGCAAGGACACTTTCAACTAGACCAAGTTGCTCAAACCCCTGTTCAACCTGGCCTTGAACACTTCCAGAGGTGGGGCAGCCACAGCTTCTCTAGGCAACATGTTCCAGTGTCTCACTACCCTCATAGTAAAGAATTTTTTCCTAATATCTAATCTAAATCTACCTTCTTCAGTTTAAAGAAATTGCCCCTTGTCCTGTCACTACATGCCTTTGTAAATTCTCTAGAAGAGCAGCATGAATGATGGTGACTGTGCCTTCTCTCAGAGTAAAGGGCATGTTTTCCATATCTTAGATAACATGAAGCAGTAGGCTACATCTTCATGTTCCTCTGCTCAACTCATCTGCTCATCTTCTCTCTGATGTATTCAGATATGATTTATTTTGCCGCAGTGGCCCAAGTTTACTGAGGGAGAGGAAAGTCCTTCTCTAAGACAATATCCTTGCAAAGAGAAGATGAGAGTTAAAAAAATTCCTCTTAAAGATGACAAGATTTCCCCATTCTTTGGTGATAAATGCCAATTCCTCAGTCCCAACTTAAAAGAAAATGTCAGGAAATTTATTATTGGAGGAGCTGGATCCTGCAGGTGTGTGTTTGATTGCCTGCCATATGGGATCCCTCACTGGCTATAAGCTTTCATTCACTGTTTTTCTGGATGCATCCTCGTGGAAAGATGATACTAAGTGTCTAAGATGGGGAAAACAATAGCATGCCCCAAACAAAACAAACTAGACACTGAAAATTTTGTACCAAAGTGACAGAGGCTTCCAGTAAGTTCAGGCACTATCAGGTCTGGGTATGCCGAGCAATGTTTTTGACTGTAGACACATATTTAAATGCTGCTTCTGAAAAAGTTGTGTAGTTTAAATGTGTAAGTTACCCCTTGTGAGAATGAATGACTAGCATGAAAAATGAAGCATTATTTTATTACAAGCAATTTTCTTTGCTTGATACTATAACTTTTATTGCCATATATATCAAGGCAGTACAATTGAATTTTTCAGTAAGATTTCTTACCAGCAACAGATATATAGTCAAGTATAACTTCTGTAGCTCAACTGGTAGTTCACCTGAACTTGTGGTTTAATCCAAGAAACATCATCATATATGTGAATTATTTCAAGACCCCAAGACTGAGAACAAATACTGCAGAATCATCAATATGTTGAATATGAACACACAATCACAACACATCTTATTCAATGGTTCTATGATTCTTTAAAAGATAGCAAACAGAAAATGTATTTTAAATCAAGTAGTGAAGGGTAACTTCCGTGCTGCCTGACTGTAGTTTAGGAAACTACATTAGGAGATCAGTCACGTTAATTAACCAGCTAGTGAAGAGGGAGTTTCTTCTGAGATTGAGTCAGGGTATGTATAAATGGGGAAGCCCGAGATTACTTTCAAGCTGTATCTCTGTTGATCAGAACTGAAGCATACATCAGTGTTCTTTAATACTGCCTTCCTCAGGAGAGACATTAAACCATGGAGACTTGCAGTTGAGTAAGTATCTGCTGAGGAAGGCTCTAGGTAGGGCAATTAATGATGCACACACCAAGACTGGTCTAAAACAGGATTCAGATTAGGCCCCTGGTACTGTGTAGGTCTGAGTTTTGATTCAAATACAGGGTGTAGTCTCTCCTACTTCCCTTTTATTTCCTTTCTCTTTCCAAAATTTTTCTCCTCACCTTCTTCGTCGTGCAGTTTGCCCCTTCAAATTCAGATCCACAGCCCTCCACTCAGGTATGGCATGGCAAATGTGGGATGGCATACATATGGACACCATAGGGGAAGAATAAACAGATTTATACTTTTTGAAAAGGGTGATTGACACTGGCCTGGTAGTGTTAATAATGTCTCTTGCAAGATTAAGCTTACAAGGCTCCTTCTCCAGAGAGAGGAAAGATTTCCTCTGGGTGAGTTAAGAGTAAGTCTGGGTAGGTTTCTGGAGGCACTTCTTCATACACTGAGGATGGATAGAGCGCTTCTGGGAAGATTAACCCCACTTTAATGAAGTAAGCCTTTTTTCTAATTACCTTCTATTTAAATATGGTAAACTCTCCAAGTCAGGGGCTTCCTTTCATGTCTGCAAGCACCAAACATACTTGGCAGTAAGTAGGTTAAATACATACTTAGCTTTTCTAATGAATATCATACCGTCTGAAGAACTCTGACTCATCGTTCTTGACTCTTTCCTTTTGATGCCAACAAGGAATAGACATGTGGTTTGGCCAACCCATGGAATAAACTCCAAGGGTATGTGGAAGGAGATAGCATCTGTTCCTTTAAGGGTGTATGGTCAAGGACCTTCTAAATGCAAAAAGAGGATAATAAGAAAAGAAGGAAACCAGAAACAAGACCATACTGAGACACAAACCTGACAAAGGTAGTTGAGACATACCCAAAAGGAGGTGCTTATCTCTGATGCGAGTCCTACATGTAAACGACTTTGAAGGCAGCACACTCTGCACAGTCATCTGTGTCCATGTCATGTATGTGCCCTGTGCACCCCGCATATGTGATCAGCTTCCCTAGTGGATGAACCTGCAAAAGGGAAAGGGGCAGCCACATCCCTCAGCCTAGGCAGAAACACCAAGTCTCCAGGCTCTGGGCTGGGCTTCAGCAGTCAGACAGGAGGAAATCCTGAGCCAGGACTGTGTGAGATGGTGACCACTACTAACAATCCTTAAGAATAACTATAACCAATTTTGTAAGACAAATTTTTGCTCATTAAATCGTCTGTTAATCTATGAAAAATAATTACCCTCCCTTTTGGAAGTAGTTTGAGAAATTAATGTCGATATTGAGGTACTCTATAAATTATGTGCATTGAAAATTACTTTTGGAATAAAGTCCGTAACCTTTCCAAGAAACATTAGTCTACATAAATTTCATATTTAGAAATAATTATACAGCTTCATATACGTAAGTGAAAATAATAAGTAATTATTTTTACAATAGATCTAATTGCAAAAAGGTTTTATAGAAAATGGAAATGTCAGTCTTTAATTAAGATCATGTTGGACTCAAATTCCAAAATGCCTGTTTAATCAAAACTAAAGTTCCCTCAATGCAGTGTATACTGAGGATTTATGGTAAGAAATTATCACCAAAACAGGATAGCAAAAGGGAAGTTCCTATATTTTGTAAAATTAATTCACTGTTTTTTCTTTTTTATTAATATTTTGTTGCAAGGAAGTATTAAATAGATTAAATGATCACATAGAAACTTATTTTTTTCTTTTTCTTGTTAATTTCTATTGCAATTTCAGAAAACTATTTTCCGGTTGTACAGGCGCAAAACATCAGGAAAAAAAAATATATAAAAAATCCAGGTGTCAGGATGGTTACCTTTCTTAGTGTCCTGGACAACCTAATATTATAGTACCTAAAAAATGGAAGAGAAAGTCCCCCTTTTATCATACTGAATCTTGAACATCTCAAGCAGAACAACATTCTAGATTTCCTCTATACTCATCTAATCCTCAACTAAAATGCAAGTGCCAGATGTACAGCCATCACCTCCAGCCTGTATTCTTTTGTGAATGCAGCCTACTGATTTGGGATGAACTGGTGGACCAAGCATTCAAGAGCTGATCTTGGAATAAATTATTAATCTTGTCTGCTTTTTTGTTATTTGTTTCATTAAAAAATTCTAATAATTTATTGGTAATTAGAGATGCATAGGTGTAGAGTACACTTACTGGCAAATGATAGAAAGCTGGAGGGAGTGGCTGATACACCAGAGGGTCATGATGTCACATGGAAGGACTTCACCAGGCTGGAGAAATGGGCTGATGAAAGCCTCATGATCAAGAGGAAATGCCGAGTCCTGCTCTTAGGAGTGTACTGAATGCAGGCGTTTGGCATGGGGGGAGGGTCTCCGGGGGTGACCTGCATAGAAAGTGGTCAAGGACTGCCTCATGCTGGTCAGCTGGTTCTAGACAGCTCAGCAACTCTGCAGCTCAGAAAAAACAGCCCTGCTGTGTGACAAAACTAGAACCAAGCTGATGAGCATATGGTGCCTCTGCAATCATCCATCAGAAAGGGTAGTGACCACTAGGAGACACAAGAGAAATTCCAGGGCAAGAGGGATGCCAGAGCAGGAGAGACAACAAAGGAAAAGAGAAGACAGAGGAGCAGAGGCAGGAGAGACTTGCAAGCTGGAGAAAGTCCTAGAGGTCCTCAGGGACAACAAACTGACCGTGAGCTGACAATGTGCCTTTGCAGCAAAGGCAGCCAGTGGCATTTTGAGCTACACTGGGAAAAACATCGTGAGCAGCTGAGGGAGGGTAATATTGTTTTGTCGAGAAAGGATGAAAGCAAGTTTGATGACCTTATTTTAAGCTTGCTTTTATATACTTGAGTGCTGAGTCAAAGAGTCAGCTGCAAAGGTAACCATAACCGGAGGCTCTCACTCTATAAATCGGACTGAATTCACAGAAAATGGAAAAATAAAATAAAAAAATAAAATAAAATAAAGAAACAAACCACAGACCTGTGATTTTCACTCAAGGTTTGTTGAGTGCTGTGGTCAACAGAAATGCTATTTTCCTTTTATGAACAATGTTACAACCTATGACTGCCATAGCACTTTAAATTACGTTGGCCTTGTGCGGAAGCAGTAATGGCAATTCCACTTCCATTGAGGAAATTGCTTTCCTCCTTCACCAAACTAATTTGGAGAGATACTAACAACAGAACATTACGTACTTTTTGCCATTCCTTTTCTGTTCCCATCTGATGGCATTTGCTCACAAACACAGAGAAACCAATTTTCTATTAGCCCCTGCTAATACATTAGCTACAAAATACACTAAGATAGCCACAAAAATCTTAAAGTGAATATGAAGACAAAACAAGCATAAAATGTATCACAACAGAATATGTTTTTAATTGTATATGTGCCTTCATTGATAAAAAAAAAAAAAAGAAACAGCATGGCTACAGTTGCTGATGTTTGGCAAATAGGCCACACAAGTAGAATGATAAAAGCACTGGTTATAACCATAGACTAAATTAGATTATTTGGTGGAGGAGATTGTATCTGATATCACAAACACCACTGCAACATTCAGAAAGATATTGGAAATCCAGTCCTCATTTTTCTATTACTTCTATCATGCAAAAAAAATGCAGCAGCTTTTAATCACATTCCATTCAGGTTACTGAACCTTTTCCTGGATGTCCAGCCTCTCAAGTAACTTTCTTTGGAGAAAAGGCATGCAATCACTTGCAGTGATTGCTTTCTTAGCTATCTTAGGTGCACCAATTCCAGAAAGGCCAAAGAAACTGGTTTTCACAAATCCAGTCTTTAGGGAAAGGAGCACTTTTATCCTCATCTACAGCTGTTCAAGGCACAAAAAATATGGATCATTTTTGAGGTTATTAAAGATATTGGCATCTAGTCTGTCACACAGGGCCAAACATCCTTCACTGAGGTGACCAAATACATATTCATCTTTCACCTTGCATAAGTAATTATACTGATTGGAAACAGACCCAGAGGTCATACAAGAATTGAAAACAAGCACAGGCATCAAAGGAGAGTCAGAAAAGCATGACTCAGACATTTGGGGACAAAAGCAAGACGGTCAAACTTCATCTGCAGATAAAGCTAGACATATGAAGGTTAAGAAGAAAAGACTCCACAGGAGTGCTAGTAACAAAAGGAGATTCAGGGAAAATGCAGCACCTTTTTGATGGGGAAAAAGATCTAGTAATAGATGATACAGAAAAGGCTACAGTACTCAACACTTTTTTTGTCTCAGTCTTCACAGTCATAATGGGCTTCTAGACCTTCACATGTACTGTCTGAGATTGTAGAATAGTTTGGTTGGAAGGGACCTTTAAAAGCCATCTAGTCCAATCCCACCTGCAATGAACAGGGACATCTTCAATTAGGGGAGGTTTCTCAGAGCCTGGTCCAACCTGACCTTGAATATTTCCAGGGATGGGGCATCTACCACCTCTCTGGGCAACCTGTTCCAGTGCCTCACCATGTTTATTGTAAAAAATTTCTTCCTTACATCTAGTCTGAATCTAGCCCCTTTCAGTTTAAAACCATTCCCATTATCCTATCACAACCAGGCCTACTAAAAATGTTTGTACCCATCTTTCATATAAGTCCCTTTTAAGTACTGAAAGTCTGCAATGATGTCTCTCTGAAGCCTTCTTTTGTCCAGTCTGAGCAACCCGGCCTTTTTTCATAGGAGAGGTGCTCCATCCCTCTAATAATTTTTCTGGTGCTCCTCTGGACCTGCTCCAACAGGTCTGTGCTTTCTTGTGCTGAGGACTAGAGAGCTGAATGCACTACTCCAGGTGGGGTCCCACAAGAACAGAGAAGAGGAAGAGAATCCCTTCCCTTTGCCTGCTGGTCACACTCTTTTTGATGTGGCCCAGCATGTGGTTGGCTTTCTGGGCTGTGAGCACGCATTGCTGGCTCATATCTAATTTTTCAGCCACCAGCACCCACAAGCCCTTCTCCGCAGGACTGCTGTAAATCTGTTCACACACACTGCCCCAGCCTGTATTGATACCAGGGACTGGCCTGACCCAAGTGCAGCATTTTGCACTTGGCCTTGTTGATCCTCATGAGGGTCACATAGGCCCATTTCTTGAGTTTTTCCAGGTGTCTCTGGATGGCATCCTGTCTCTCAGGTGTGTTAACTGCACCACATAGCTTGGTGCTGCCTGCAAACTCACCGAGATAGAGAGGGGCTACTAGCAGTGAGGGCAGCAATAGACGGGGTTACTTAAGGAAGCCCGTATTAGTGAGATTCATGGAGCTGTGTAAGATCTATTCAAGGGTGTTGAAATAGCACACTGCTGTGAGGAGGTTGACTTATCATCCGCAAAAAGTAAATGACAAGTCAAGGAATTCCCTGCCAGCTGGAAAGTCAAATTTATGTTTATCTTCATGAGAAGTAGGAAGCATATAGGGAGCAATAGGCAAAAGAGCCTCACCTCAGGACTTGCAACAAGAAACTGTTCCTTGCAATTAATTTGCAGTTACTTGAAAAGCAAAAAAGTAATAAGGAACAGGCAGCCTGAATTTACCAGCTCCGAAAACTGCTTAATGAACATGATTAGGGTTAGTGGGTGATGGTAAAATAAGTGGCTTGGGGGGAGAGTTGAACTGTAGGGCTTTAATCCATATGGAAGTTAAGAAGCTTGACTACTGAAACAAAAGAAACTTCACAAAGTTCAGCAAAAAGAATTATAAAGTTCTGTTCCTGAGGTAAAAAAAGCCCACAGTAATAACATGTTGGGAAGTAACTGGAAGTCTAGCAGGCTGCTGAAAAGGACTTGGAGGTTACAGTGGATGTGGTATTTTAAGTGTTACAGTCATCCTACATATATACTAAGATTAAAATGAGTCTTTCCTCTCTCTTCATGAAGTGCAAAAGAGAACAGATCATGGCTTTGGTGATCTCAGTGTGAAAGATGCTTATTTGATATCTTGTATTTTTTCATTTCCTGTGAACTTTTCATGTCATTTTACCAGTCAGTAACATTTGTATTAACTTTAAATTGAGTTCTTACCAAAATAGCGATCGCTTCTAACTTTATATTTAATATCCACGTTAAAAAATGGGAAATTATTTTGATATACATATTGAAATATATCTCTAAACCAGAAAATTAAATATTTCTGACATTCAAAGGTCAACATATGCATTATATTTCTTAAAAGCCTCAGACTTCAGAAGAGAAGGTCTGGACTAGACTAAATCCCAAACTATGCACTGTGCTACATCTGAACTATAAAAGATTTAACATTTATATCAAGAAAAGAATTTTTTTATTATTTGTGTTTTATGAACAGCAAAATAATCTAGCAGGATAAAACATTTTCAGGTTATGAAGTCATGTGACCCAGACAAATTACACATAATGGTCTTAAAGAGAGGAACCAGAAGGCTCTGCAAACATCATGTAGTTTAATGAATGATACCTTAGGAATTAATCTTTGAAAATGGAAAAAAATATCTGTAAGATGTTCGCTCACATATTTCTAATATTTGATATGGTAAAAAGTGTAAAACAGAACATCACTTCTAAGCAATATAATAGCTAATTTAGGGCCAGCAACAAAGTCTTGTCACATCTCTGACCAGCGTGGAGTGACTGACTATATATCCATACTTCAACACTTGCAAGAGGTTCAAAAGACAGTCTTAAAAGAGGGCAGACTCAGAATAAAAAAAATAAGAAAAATACAAAGAGCTTTGTGATGTGCACACTTGAAAAGCACACTCTATCCAGGTAGTCAGAGAGAAGTTATGGAAGTCACTTCTCCATAACAAGTAACGTGTATTTGCCACAGGAAATGGAGATTTTTTTTAGTCCTACAGGCAAGAGCAGGAGATAGCCCAGCTGCTAGAAGTTGAAGCCAGGCCACTTCCCTGAGGAAGAAAATTAAACCCTGGGACAGTTCATCAGAAGAGGTGAGGGAACCTTAAACTCTCACAGAGATACCTAATTTCATTTTAAAAGCCAGCCGTTGACCTATGTCCTGGGAGCAATCCTGTAGTCAGTGTTCAGAGCGAGCCTGCGCAGATCACCCTGTAGTCCCAGGGCAACACTTGAGTTACTCTGTGCTGAGCTGCTCCAGTACAATGACATGATATATCAGACTGGCTCACAGTACTCAGTGTATGTCCTGTCATCCCCTATGCTTGGTCAGGAGCCCAATACGGGCTAATTTATCTGTAGCTACCAGAGCAAAATAAATCCCATCTTGGAGCTACCTGCACTGCTAGCGCTAGCCCCACAGGAATCTAATTCTAGCCTGTTTTAAACACCCTTGCATTTGGGGTGTTTGAATATTACAGGCTTGTTTTGAATTTTCTCCTGTAACTGTCATTTGCATTAGTCTTTGCACAAAAGGACTTCTCAGCTTGAGAAGCTCCCACTTATCTCCCACTTCATACACGTCCAAAAGATAACTGATGAGCTTGGATATTAAAAACAACCTCCTCTTCCCCACAATAAACAAATGCTTTTTCAGAATTTTTCATGAGTGTTGGCAGGTAACTGAAAATACCACTACTGCAACTGTGAGAAAGAGTTAGAATTAACACTTTGATGATTTCAAAGAAGACCTGACAGCAATAAAAAGGGATAATTAGCAATAATTTAAAGAGCAAACTGCTGTTACTAAATGTAATTTCCGAATCCAGTTCTCTCTCCTCTCTTCTGACTTAATAAATGTTTTCTGATTGTCCAGGCCCAAGCCTCCCACCAGCCCCCAAAACATTCTGGCTGTGCTAGGACATTATTAACACCATTAGCAATCTGTTACTCAAGTTTAGGCAAACCTAGAGGTTTTGTCTGTCACAGTAAATAGCATGGATTTACTATTGTATAAACTAAAGGCCAGGTGACATGTACATTTCAGTTCTCATCTCCACAAAACCAGGAGCTGGATATAACTGAACTATGCTGGGATCGATATATAGTATGTGCTATCTCCTGAGCTGGGACTGGGACACTGCTATTGTGCCCAGTCATGCCAGGGCCAATGCTAAGAAATTAGGGGTGAGGAAAACAGTGCTTGAGTCTGTGCACTAGCCCATTGAAAGAACTAAATGCACATATAGAGGTAGTCAGGTTATCTCAGCAGCACAACACTAACAGCATCAACACAGCCCTACTAAACTACAGTGGTGTAAAGAAGTCCAGTGTGGCTTTGGACTTGCCTTCTCTTGTTGAAAGCAGAAAGCCCAAATTCAAAGTTTTGTTCAAGCTTATTATGAGAGAAATATGTGGTATAAACGTAATTTTAGTGCTACCCAGCTGTCTGTTTTGCCTTAGTCTTCTATTCTGTGAGTGCTTGTGTAATAACATAACATCATAAAATATATGAGAGGTATCTAAAGAGCCTGATTGGTAAAAGATTATGCCAATAAACCAATTTTCAATAGAAAATGAAGCCCAAAAATAAGAAGAAGAAATAGAAGGCTGAGCAGGGATTTCATAAGAATAGAGTCCATGCTACCTTATCAAAACCAAGAGGTGAAATATTAATTCAGTTTAGTTGCTTTATAAATAAAATAATTGCTGGAATACTGGAGATTGGGGATGTCCAAGTAACTACATGCCTAAATGAGCTGAAAAAGGGTAAAGGATTCAGCCAAAATA
Source organism: Pezoporus occidentalis (assembly GCF_034315485.1). NCBI lineage: Eukaryota > Metazoa > Chordata > Aves > Psittaciformes > Psittacidae > Pezoporus > Pezoporus occidentalis. The sequence continues at coordinate 2,570,420 of NW_026914829.1, forward strand.
ACTTGTGAGCAGAGTCTGAGCAAGGAGATGTGAGGGTCTTGCCACCAGCTGATCAGTTCTGAAGAAGTGTTGCCTTTCAGAGGCCATGCGAGGACTGCAGTTGTCTGGAAGACCTCAGTAAAACAAGCCTGCCCAGAAATACAGGCATCAGGATCCCTTGGGGTGTTTGGACGCATGGCTAGTAACAGTCCAGCATCTTACCCAGTCTGCCCCAGAAGTCACCAAAAGAAGTGATGACTACATAATTTCCACTTATCAATCATTTGACAATCTACTCTGATGAAATGAAAGAAATCACCAAAGATGTCAAATTCAAATGTATAGCTCTTCAAGGCTATTTTTCATGTGTATAAATCCTGTCCCCCAACCAAATAGCTTGTTTAAATGCAGAGATGTAATGGAAGGGATTTGACAGATCTAACTTGCTTTAACTCTCACTAGAGAAAGAATGGATCTCATTTGTTTGACTCCAGACCATTGCTGAAGTGCAGAAATTTCCTGCAAAGTTTGCAGCAAAAGGAATTCAAATGTACGTCAATGTAAACACATTTTCTCAAAAACTCCCAAATCCCCAGTTTTTCAATTCACTTTTAATCCTTTTAAATTCATTGCAAGAAACTAATTTCCTGTGGATCAGAATTCATAAAATAAAACCAGAACATATTAACATGTCTGAAGTTATTTATGTCCACCTTCCCTACAGACGAATCAGCCTATGAATGCTACAATGTTCATGGCAAAGATATAGCTCATCAACTTTGATAAAGATGAAATTCAGCATGAGATGAAGCTGTCTATGCAGGAATTGAGTCTGACATGAAGATATCTAAATTAATAGGTGTGTATAGGTGTACAGCAAGTGTCTTATTACAATCAATGGAGGTATTGTCATTGGCACAGGAAAAGCAACTCAGCTCATCCTTCAGCAGAGACCCACAATAAAATTCAGCTGCCTAGTCACTGATGTCAAGCATCATTTCAGTTGGTGTATGGTCTAATATCCAGTTTCCAGCTGTCTTTCCAGAAGGATGTTTGTCTCCTGCATAACCTGTGTCCCTCAGTAGGTATCCTTCACATCCCAGTGTATCTGAACTGGCGCTAGGGGACTGTGCCAGTGACTCCTTTCTATATAGTCGACTTTTCCTTGCTTGGTCAAATAATGCACTCCATTGGCTGTAATGGAAACTTCAACACGTACGGCACACGTAGACACTTAAATGGGAGTCTTGAACTGCATCCTGACTCCCAAAGCTCTTTTGGAAACTCTACAGGTGACAAAAAGCACATGTTATACACCAGTCTATTTGCTATTAGCTGACCTGGGTAGATGAAGTATACAGTTACAGGATTTCAGGAGAAAAATTAAGACCAAGTGAGATGCAATTGTATAAATAAATGTCTTAGTTGGGATATACCCCATGCTTTAGTTTAGGCATTAGAGGGCTTCATAAACATGGAACGAATAGAGTTGATGGAGTAGAGCAAAGTAAAATAGTTCAGGTTAGGATGATCTCAGGTGTCTATAGCCCCATCTTCTGCAGGGCTGGCTATGAGGTCTGCCTAGGTTGCTGAAAGCCTTATTCCAGTCAGGTCTCAAAAACTTCCAGGGATGGAGAGTGCACAACCTCTTGGGAAAATCTGTTCAAATTAAATAGAATTGCAAATAGAACTCATATACTTCATGCGCACCTTTGAGTATGTTACTTAGAGCTTGATTTTCAGAAATATGTAGGCATTGCATGCAGTTCTGAAGAGACTGAATAGGAGGAAGGAAAGGTTTTAATCAGATACCAACAGAAAATGGAAAATTGTAAAGGATTTTGTGGTAAGTATCACTAATAAGATCAGTCTGGATACTACATTTCTGTTTCAGGACAAGAGAAATGAACAACCTCACAACAGACCAAGTTGTGTGAGGAAAGCAGTACAGGAGGCCTGACTCTATCTTTGCCTCACATGCATGGTGTCCCATTCAGCTGCTCTCAAGGGATTAGATGGCAGATAGAGAAAAGTAACATGGGATTAAAAGAGTGAAAGAAAGAGGAAACAAAACATAGCAAAGCTCTCACGAACAATATTTAATATAAATTGAGTCTTAAACTATTTCAATCCATTTAGCAAAGAAGAAACTATACCGTAACTGGGGAGCATAAATGGATTTACAGTGATGTCCTCCATAATGGGAATGTTTATTTTGGCATTATTATATAATAGAACTGCTTCTATTTCTATTCAAGGAAAAAAGCCTGCAGTCTTAAAAAGAAAAACTACTCAGAAGACCACAGCTTCAGATTTACATCTTTTATTTGTTTACCAGTACTTTAATCAGGAATATTCAGTCATCTGCAGGTATTTTAGATCTTTTCTATTCAACAAGGACAGTGACATTTAACGACTACCAAAAGGTTTTCAGATAGAGGAACAGGTAGCTCCTATTTCACCATATACATGTCATATTTAAATTTGCTCCTTTCTTAGATCAGAAAATTATATGGAAAAAAGCCCCCAGTACCAAAAAGTTATAGCCTGATATGTCAGAAAAAACAGTATATCCGCATAATGAATTGTGGAGACAGGTTCATGACCAAATAATCAGCAACTTTTGGAGTAATTCAGTCAGTTATGAAACAAATTGGTTTTGGCACTTTACATCATTATGTAATGGAATATTTAATTAAAAAAATAAGAAACCTGTCTAACCTTTGTATTTCCTGGCCCTAATTTAGCTAGGTCTGTTATAAAACTGTTCTTTCATGAGGGCAAATTACAATCTGTCTGGGAACTATAAACCTTTCATTCCCACTTCAGCTGTGGAGACAGAAGCATGGTCACCATCACTTCTACTTCACTAGTGGCTAAGGAGCATAGAGAACTTAAGAAACTGTAGGCCACATTCTTTTCTCCTCTGCTATAACAACTTAAAAATAAAAGATGGGGAAACTTTTGAATAGAGTGTGGAAAACGTCATCATCCATGAGAAATACATTTCTCAGACTCTCAAAATCACTCAAAAGACTTTCAATTCATTAAATCTGATACTGCCACTTTCAAAAAAAGCTACATACCTTCAGATAATGTCAGAAGTCATCAGTTCTTACAGCGGTAATTAACACGCATGCTAGAACTACCACCAGGAAGAATATTGTTGCTGTTTACCATTTGGGATCAGTGGATTTTAACTCTGGTTTTACATGAAGTGATACAGTACTATACTGCAGGCAATACTGATTCAATACACTGGTGTTTCTTTAAAAATGTCAATTTTTAAAGCACAGAAAACATACAACTAACTGAGATACAAGAAAGCATTGCTTTTGGAGATTTGTTCTTGACTTCATAGCTTGTTAGCTGAAGTAAATGAGGAAGAGTAAAGAGAGAAAAGGAGAGTAGGATCTAGGGATATTAATAACATAATAAATAGCATCTTTCAAAGTGAAGTTGACTGTTATTACATAAAAACAGCAGCTGGCAAACACAAACAGGACATAACACAGAATTAGTGTGGAACGGGAAACTGTTCTTCCAAAAGGCACAACATCTGTTTTCTTATTATCCATCCTCAACTACCAGCTGGAGCACAGAGATGTTGCAGCTTGCTTCCTATCCCTTTAACTCTTCTGGCATTATAAAGGTTTGTGTATTCCTACAACTTCAGCAGTGAGTACCTACTTATTGCTGCTGTGCCCGCTTTTGTCTCCTTCAGACTGCCTTTTAGCTTACCCAGACTGGGCCTTAGCAGCCAACAGAGATGGCTGAGAGGAAGGGACATTAGATGAAAAAACCTGACTAATAAAAAGATTAAAGAAAAAAAAAAAGAAGTTGCTTACCATGTCTTCCAACAGAAGAATGAGGGCTTCCAAATAAACCAGAGGGTGGCTGCCCGCCCACCCCCTCACAGAAAAAAAGAAGGTAGTTCTTATCAGTGCAGATAGTGCAGATGTAAGTTGTGAAAGTCCCTGTATGAAAGTGATGAAAAGATGTGAATGCTAAATTTCATACAGCTCAAAAAAGTTATTAGATATACCCAAGAAAGAAAGATTCAGTGAACGTTAGGCTTTGATGCTCTTTTTAATGCCCAGGTAGCTGATCCCTAATAAGTAGCAGAAGATGAAGAGCAAATACACTTCCTGTTTCTAATTTTCCACTGCAGCTGCTGCAGAGGAGATGGAATATGGCCCAATATTTCTCCAGTAAGAATAAGAAAAAGGAAATGAACACTGACCAGATATGTTCTACTGAAAGCATCTCACTTCAGTGCTTGCATGAAGGCTGATGAACACTGAAATGAGTTTCAGCTGCCTCTTCCTGTGGAAAATATCCTGGGATCTTGTATGGGAATGACGGCATGCAACTAAATAAGCAACACTGGTTTAAGCCCAGCCGGCAACCCAGAACCACAGGTTCCCATTTTGGGGAAAGATTAACTATTTAAACATCTGCATACCACTTTCAAAATCTCTTTGAATGAAATCTGTTTCTTCAAATATTTTGCTGAGTATTTTCAGTAAAATTTTTAGAGTCATAGGGTGGAGACATCTAAATCTTAGCACACATTCTATCAAACAATGATTTAAACGTACCTTGTAAACTCATTCAAGTCTAACAAATGGAAAAAAACCCAGATGGAGAAATACATATTTTTATACATATTTATGTAAACATTCAAAAATAAGCTGATTTTGCATAAATGTAAAACTATGGTTTTAAAATTACTGTTGTCCACTGAAGAAATCTTTTTACGTAGTAATTCTGGATCATTTCTTGCATATAGAGAGTTTGATGTGAGATCCTGCTGCATGAATTTAAAGGTCATGTCATCATCGGAAAAGTGATTTACAGCAATGCTTCCTATGCCCTTGACTTTATTATGATTTGTCTATTCTTAATATATGTTTATCATCTGTTTTGTATCTTTGCTGGCTACATCATGTATTTTGAGGGCAAACATTACAAGTCACAGGATGATTCTTTGGAAATGGAAATCTGAAAGTTTGAGGGATTTCCTGCCTAAGAAAAAATGTCACTAAATATCAGTTAAAAGTGGTCTGGCTTTTGCTATTCAAATATATCTGCATATTTTTAACTGTAAAATTAATCTGGCTAGAATATTTAACTTGGCCTTGATTAATGTTCCGTAACTGTCCCTTACAGAAAAGTATGAGAGCTCTATTGTTACAGATAGGCCTAATCTCCTGAACAAACACGTAAAATGGCAATTTTGAGGAAGAAAAAGTGGCTATTTACTCAAAATATAAGACCATCTTAGTCTATTTTGTACCTGTATTTTTAAGAATATTCACATAAAAGTGCATAATGTAAAATGTAAAAATGTCAGCCTCTGTAGCCTGTAAGTCAAAACCCAACAAAGTGCATATTTGTACCAGTCTTAGAGAAAGAAGCCAATGAGGGAAGACAAAAAAGTTATATAGTCATATTTTTAATAACAAGCTACTTTTATTCTCCAGATATTGGCGGGCTGAATGTTTTAAAGCAAGGCCCCTACTTCCTGTTGGGTCTTGTTTGGTTGGTTGTTTTTTTTTTTTTTTAAGAAATCAAATATTTGTCATGTAAACTGAGAGATCTAGTTAAATCCCTCCTGGTCCTTTTCTAATTGCATATTTCATCATAAATAATGTACCAGAGGAGTACTTCCAACTTTTGTTATAAATTGCAGTGAAGAGGTATTAGTGTGCAAACACTGATATAAACTTAGATGGTTACAGTGAGAAGACATTTAATTATGTGGTTATATGGTGTTGCCTGCATGTTTGTGATTGAAAACAAAACCCTCGGTTTTAGCTGGGTGCTTTCATTCTGCAAAGATGCAGGGTTCTTGTTGAAAAATAGTGATAATAAAATGCCTTTGTATATGCTTTAGAATTAAGAGTTTAAACTGCAGAAAATAAATAGATGAATAAGTTGCATGCAGAGAGTTTAGAACAGAGGCTTGATCTAGATCCTGCAGTATCTTTAAACCTTCATACTCCACATAAGTGCAGTGATTAGAGTCCTCTGAAATGCTTTAAACACACTCACTTTGGCTGCTGCAAAGAACAGTCCTGAGACCTGAGGAATCTATGTGCATTTTACTTAGGCAGTGTGTAGTCACTATCAGCTGTGTCCTACATACATTGCATTCAAAGCAACCACACTCTCTAGAATCTAAACTTCTATACTTAAAATGTTCCCTGGATGCATACTGCTTAATCTTCTCTTATCTTCTGAAGTCTACACAGAAGAATGTTATTAAAGGTCCATTATCCAATGTGCTTTTGGTCCCTCAGTGGTATTTATGCTTGTACTGTTATCTCAGCTGTATCACTGTAAAATCTGGAAGAGCTTCAAGGAAATTAGTGCAATTATTCCAGATTAATCTTGTTATCATTTATATCTAAATGTTGCTTTTAGTTACGTAAGACATTTAACTTTCCTGCATGCTCTCATTTCTACATAGTGGTGAAAAGAAGTCATTATCAAAATAATGTCTTGGAGCTTTGGAACAGTCACAAGACAGAAAAGAGGTCAGAAAATGAGAGATCAATTCTGGTGACCGTGACATCTTTGCTAGTCATAAGTAGTTCCATAAAACTCAGTGAAGTAATTGATAGCAGAGTAAAGCTATTGAGTGAGAGTACTCAAATGTAGTGGAAGTACTCTGCTGTTGCATGATATAACAAACCAAAGTTCAGAAAAGTTTCTTCTGAGCTTCCAAAACATTGTGGCTTTAGGGCAACAGGATGCTTAAAGTATAACTGCAAGCAAAAGAAAAACGAAAACAAGAAGACCATACTAGTTCTTAAAATTATACTGGTCCTTAAATACCTTTTTAACTTGGGAATTACATTTTGACTGTGTATATACAGAAGGCATGATATAAAGAATGATAATAAATTAGGTAAGCTTAACTGATCTGATATACAGAATGCACTAGGCAGCAGGTGGTAACATTCCTGTTTCTGCTTCTGCCTGAGTTTAGTGTCAGAAGTCACGTATTACATTGCATTAAGACATTGAAAACTGCAGACACATCCCCAGGCTTGCAGAATAACTTCCTGTAATATGGATTACTTTACTGATATGTGAAATGAACTGGAAATGTTTTGTGGTCTTTGTTAAAGCTCAGGAAAAAAAAAAGGTGCAAAATGAAGGCTTTGGTAAGCAGGAAAGAAGGGTGAAAGACGAACAATCAGTTAGTTGCATAAGGAGCAGACAGTGTTTGTAGGAAGAAACTGTGTATTAAGAAGTGAGCAGGAATAGTACCACAGAAGTGGGGATCAGCAATCATGACTTCATGATACACTGACTAGATTGAAACCTGTCTTGCAAAGAAGGAAAACAGTATGTTGATGGTCAGAAGACATTTATGTTCCAACATAACTACCACAAAAGTTAGGTAAAAAAACATCATTCCTTAGTACAACAGCAGTTCAGCACTGGTCTGGTACAAATGTCAGAAGTGTGCTGGGCTCTGTGTCTCCTCTGTGTGTGTCTGTTGAGATCCTGACACTACAGGGCTAAAATAAACTTAATAAAAATGGAAAATATCACCTCTTTGTAGGATAGAATTTGCTCTAGGTTTCTTTTCACACCAGACTTTGGCATGATAGACTCCTATTAACTGTGAAGGAGTGGATTGCTTGCTGGGTCTGGGCCAAGTGGGAGAACGTGTTCCAGGGGCTAACTCCTCTCTGACCTTTTGTGCGACCTTGAATGAGCCATTCAGGGCCAAATTTACTTGTGTTTTACACACAGTTTCCGTTAAAATGGGTCTTTTCCCTTCAATAATGAAGGCAGAATTAATTTCCCCTTTCTCAGGAATGAATTCATTTGGTCTAAAAAAACGTTTTATTTTCTATTAGCTCCATTCATCTTAACTGAGCTATTTACAGTGTAAAATTAGCTGCTGCCATGGTGGGCAAAATTGGGCTCTCTGCATTGCAGAACTCCATCCACAAAAATGATGGTAGAAATGGCAGTCTGACTCAGGGAGATACAGCAAGACTAATACATTAGAGACTTTAAAATGCAGTTTATAAATGAGCAAAACCTGTGGAATCTGGTAGATGCAGTAATAGTCTTTTTGTCTCCTAGATGGAGCTAAAGCACTTGTCTGCTGTGCCTTGGCTTGTGGAATGAAGTGCCATGACAAGCATCATTGCCTTCTCTTACATTTCATCATTAGTATTACCTGCCATTTTATGCATTTCTCAGAACATATTTTACACTACAATAATAAAACAGGCTTGGTCTCCTTTCTGCAAGAACAATCTTTTGTGAGTGTGAATCAGTCTAAACTTCAGGGAGCTTTTTTTTTTTGTTACTTCTCTGAAGCCGGGCAGTGGTGCCCACTAGATATATGCTTCAGCAAGCACTGCCAGGTACCCAGTTCAGCTTCCTTTAAGATTGTTTGGTTTTGTTCACCCTTGTCGTCATAAAAGATAGATAAATGTCTTCTGGCCCCAAGATAGAGACCTAGCATACTGTCTAGATGAAACTTCTTCATTGTTTATAAAGGAAGAGGTGCCACAATGTTGAAAGCAAGGAATTTGAAAATGAAACCTGCAAAACTAGCGACCATCACGATCCGAGTGTAGACAAAAAAGCAAAGCAAACCTTGCAGTTTTATTTACTTCCAAACAAACACAGCCTAAAAAAGCCTAGCAAAAACCCCACAAGAACAAATGCAGCAGTGCCATTCACATATATTTATCCCATTTCTGGGAAGGTCTTACAATGTCAGGAAAAGGGTATTCCTCTTTCAGAGCTCTGGCGAAACTTCAATTAAGCCATAAGCACATATATATGTACCTCTGTGTCTATCTGTGCAATTCAGTGCTAATCAGTATATAGTATATAGTTTTGCACAGCCTCATTTGTGGTGAACACCAGTATTCAGTCACTGCAGTCCCATGGTTTGGGGTGAATAGACTGAATAAAAAAGTGGAGGAGGCCTATCAAAACAACCACAGGGTGAAAGTGGAAAAGGAAGAGCCAAAAGCTCTTCACACTGTATGGAAAGAAAAAAGATTTAAAACATGTATGATCAGAACATTAAAAAAATAGTAACACCATCTTTAAGGAAGATGTTTTTCACAGTTTAAGAAAATAAAGAGGATGAAGCGGTTGCTGGCGGCCGATGCACAAGCTGCAGCCAGAGTAAATTTGCATCTGGGAAAAAAGATGCTGGCTATCTGGAAGATAAGGTAGTAAGTGAAACTGCTATAGTAAGCTGGCAAGGCAGAGTCACTGCAGAAGAGAAGGTCAGATCCTTTCCTCTGGTTTACTGGACTTCTGCATATGCTTTTGGACTCATGAAACAAACAGATCTGAAGTGCAGCCAAACAGGTACTACTGGATCTTTATCTCTGGCATCTGGCCTGTCTGCATTGCTTGTGATTTTAATGGCACTAATTTATTGCAATATCTTATGATGGATTTTAATTATTTAATTTGTTTTTTTGAGATGGCTTTTAATTATTTAATTCATGTTTGTTCCCTTATGTTGTTGCATATAATAATGTATGACATTGATCCTACAATGACTTCCTTATTGGTGTGCCTCCTTCACTGTGGATCTGCATAAAGGGTCTATGCATATGGTGTGGACTTTCCTCACTTCTTTGAATTAGGCAATAATTGTCTATACTATTCACTGAAATATATTTGAATTAAAGTATATAATGATTTTTAACTCTCTAATAAGAATGACCTGCAATACACTTGAACTAATCTACAGAGATCAGTTTAATGCAGCAGAACAGAGTGGAAATTTATTAATGTGAATATGCAAATGTAATAGATTCACTTGGTAACTAGTAGACCATATTGGAAAGTCTACTGTGAGCAAATATGTAGACAAATTTGTGTAGCCAGACAACTTGTTGGACTCTACTTCCTTGTGGGACTGCAAAAGCAATCTTTATTTTATTATTATATTTAAAGCCAAGAGTCTTTGTTTACCCCATCCTTCTTCTCTCCAGCTATTTTTTTTTTTTACCTATTACAGAATCCATATGCCTTAGAGGAATGAAAACTTTTAAAATATTACTTGATATTGAAAATCAAGTATTTATGTTACAATTCCAATCACATGTTATGAAAATGGAAGTATTTGGAAATCAAGTTCCATATTTAAATATGGCACAATTCATGTTGTTACTACATACAGGCTTATATCAAGTTCTCACAAGACAAAATCTTCTAAACAGGTTTGAAATTCTAGAATTCTGGGCTGCATTTTTCTTTTTCTTTTTTTTTTTTTTTCCCTGCATCTTATTTACTCTGAATCTGGAAAGCAATGTAAAAATAGGTTATTTTGATGTTTTTGATCCCTAATTCAGGGCATAATCCCTCCTTGAAATTCCTTGTGTGAGGCTGGAGTGACTGTATGACACTTTGGTTTGATATAGTACAGCTGGTTCTATAGGCATACATGCCTCGACCCTGTGCATTTGGATCAATGTACAGTATGTTTCCTAAAATATGTATTTTAAATACAGACCAGGTTGGTATCTGAAACTCTGAGGCTACAAGCCATAGAGTTTCCCTGTAAAAGTGATAACTCCAGACCTCCTAGTTGAGTGATATTACGCCACAAAATAGGCTCATGTGAAATTCAGGCTCTCTCCCACTATTCCAATCTATTTCCTTCTCCAAGCATGGCTAAGTATTGCAAATATACAATTCTGGTTAACAGCCAAATTCCATAACAGCTCTCTAGTTTATACATTTTCAAGTCCTCTGAAACATTTCTCATCAAAGATGGAAATATCGCATGCTGTATGAAACATGTCAGTGTTTTGTAACTGTGAAGTCTATATTTTGACATGGGACACAGTATAAAGCAGACTGAAATAAGAAGCATTGCATAGGCCTTTAAAGAATACCTACATAGGCCATATCTTCTCATTATGCTCTGGAAAATCACTACTGAAGTCTTGGCCAGATTCCCAAACACACCAAATGCAGTTCATGCCACTTGGTAGACCTGGTAACACAGCAGATGATTAAAAATTGTGTAAACTGTACCCTAATGTTTACATCATTTGTCCTTCAAAAAAATCTATGCTAGTCTATATCCAGATTTTTTTTGTTAATTTAAATTTAATTTAAGTATGTTTTCAGAAAAACATGTGCCTGAAGGATTAGAATTGCATTACTGCATTGCATTTACTGGAATTCAAACCATCTACATAAAGAAAGGCTTTGACAGAGCTGCCATGGAACCACTTCACACAAGGAAGAGGGAGTGTCAAGGCAGGTTGAAAGCTTAGCTAAGAAACCAAACCTATACTCTAATGTATAGCTGAGCACAGCTGAAAATGAATGCTAATTAAAATGCAATTACTTTATGACAAGATTGGCACATCGATTGATCATAAACAGGAAAAAACACAGAACCGATGTCTGGGATCACTGGACTATCTAGCCCATGGATACAGAGCTGACTGGCTTTGGGATTACTGCAGCCTTTGTGAACTGGAACCATAGAATCATCGAATGGTTTGGGTTGGAAGGGACCTTAAAGTTCATCTAATTCCAACTACCCTGGCACAGGCAGGGACACTTTCCACTATACTTTGTTGTTCAAAGCCCCATTCAACCTGGCCTTGAACATTGCCAGGGATGGGGCAGCCACAGCTTCTCTGGGCAACCTGTGACAGTGTCTCACCACCCTCATAGTGAAGAACTTCTTACATCTTACCTAAATATACCCCCTTGCAGATTAAAGCCATTCCCCCTTGTCCTATCACTACATGCCCTTGAAAAAATACTGCAGAAAATCCTAATGGAGGGAAAAGTAAGAAGGTATGCAGAGGCTTTTCTTCACGGCTTTTACTTGAACTGAAGTTGTAGGAAATTGACATTTAAATAAAATACCTGTTTTCATAGAAAAAAGAATTCCTCCTATGCTCTAGGCACAACTCAGTTTAGCAAGACCTGCAAAGAAGAAGGTGTGATCCATGGGGAAGCCAGTCTGAGAAGCAGACCAAATAGACAGCATGCAGGGACTAATTCCACTGGGAGTGCTGGTTTTGCAGGTTGAAATGCTGCACAGTTTTACAAACTAGAAATCACTCTGGAACACAGGTATGCCTATGGAGGATAAAGATCAGAAAATTAAGTTTTAAAAAAGTAAATAATAACATTACAGTCCTAAGAATGATGCTCAGGACCCTGTTACAGTGCTAAAAATGTTTGATAAGAGAGACTGCAGAGATATAACGGTGGAGCTGTTTGTCTTTTAAAACTAAACTCAAGAATCAGGAGGGACAGTAGATATGCTGCAGAGTTAGGCAAACTGGTACCCACGTTAAAAATCAAGGGTAAAAACTTGATAAGAGGTTTGATTTATTTTGTTTCTTTTAGGTGAATTGTTCCCGCTTATAGGAGAGTTTGTTGATAGAAAGTATGCTTTGACTCCAAAAGTTAAAGAAAATCGGCAGGGAAAGATCAAAACCATGGTCAAAACTATGATGCTGATAAAACATAATAAAAATTCATCAGGTCAAAAGGAAAAAAAATCATGTCTAGAAGACTAAAAAACTACATTGTATCCAATTAAAAAAAATATTTTAGGTCAAAGTGAAAATATTTTCTGATTATAATTTTTTTTTTGTCCCCTCTTATTTTTTAGTTTTTATTTTTTATTTTAGCTAAAGAGGGATTTTCTAGCTGTGACAGGCACAGAGTGGAGTTATGTTCTGACTGAAGAAGTGCTCATGACTGTGCTTTTTGGAATAGTGCAGTTCCATGAGTTCATGAGGGAGACAGACAACTTCATCACAAACTACTAAAGAAGAAAAGAAGAAATCTTAAATAATGTTCGCTGAATATGAGGAAGAGAATATGAGGCCTACTTCAGTATATTTTAAAACACTGTGAAAGACATTAATTAATACACTGCCTTATATTTTCATCCCTGCTGAGCAGTTCCAGGCAACTCACCCAAGAAAGATGGGGTACTACAAACAACAAAACAGTACAAAGGGTAGCACTGTCCAAAACCTAAGATACATGTATCACATGGAGTTACTTTCTTCTACCAGGGAAGTGGTGCACTGTGGGTGCAAGAGTGCATCCTTAAGATGATCCAGACTATCGTACTAGCAGACTGGCAAAATATAATGGATGCATATTTCATGACCAGAGATGACATAATGCCTGCGAAGAAATAGACTACCATCTTGCATTTTGCCATGAACACCCATACAGATTAAAACATAACATGTGAAGGATACTTTGGTCACCCACAGAAGGAAACTTTTCAGACTTGAAAAATCACTGCCTGTTTTTTTTAATTCTAAATCTGTCACAGCCTTCTGAGGTGATCTACACTTTTAAGGTCAAGAACTACATAGTCACAACTACCAGCTACTGAGAGATAAAACACAACAGCAAGAACTGTGATATAAGGTATTAAGCAAATTTTGCAGGGTGTAGCATGCTGAAGTTTAGCATATGAACCAATGGGACACACTATTTGCCAGCAAACTCAAATGGATTTAGTACCAAACGGGAATCGCAAAACAACTTATTGCCTCCCTGAGATCCCTAACAGCACCAGTAGTCCAAGCCATGCTGTAGATCAGCATACTGTAAGGTACTGTAAACTTACCAGGTTTTTTTCAGGTTCCTGTGATGTGACTAATTCTAGATAGGTTTGACCCTAGGAAGTAAGAAAATGAGTCAGACTGCAATCAAATAAAGGAAGGGAAAGATGTAGAAATTCTGGATCCTGGAGGGAAGTACACAGATTGCAGGAAGCAAGAGGCTGGAAGTGCCACTGTGACACCAATTTACGTACACAGGACTGATGGGAACCTACATGCAGCCACATGCATTACTTAATTTAATTTTACAAGCACTGACTCCTCTGATGTTATTATTCCCCATGCAGCACAAAAACCAGGAACCACTCTGCCCTCATACAGAAGTCCTGATAGTATACAAGTCGGAGACCTGATCCCAACATAGGAAAAGAACTGGATGTGGGCAGGTCATCTTCTTCATTGTGATAGAAGACAATGGCTTCAGAGGTATGGATATGAGATAAGGCAATTGCTACACAATAAATATGGTGGGGACCCAGCTCAAATGGGTGTGAAGGTTTGGATTTAGGCACTTATTTTCATAAGTGAACACTTTTTTGCTCAAGTGAATGCAACATATAAAAAATCCCAGATTAGCCCTAAGTGTTTTCTATATTAATACTGTGTATGTAGGGCAGCAGGGATGTGCCAATTATGTCTAAAAAAATACTATAGCTACATTTGCCCTACTAGTAAATATGTTTCCATAAGGCTGGTACATATCACCTTCATGCATCTGTCACTCTTCCAGTCCTGAAGCTAGCTCAGTCATTGCTAGCTTGAGCACCCCAATGTGCTGCACAAGTAGGCACCTAACTCTCTTCCAAGACAAAATTTGCATTATGAAAACAGTTGTATTTTTTTCTTTACGAATGACTGGTACAGACTTTCTTATACCTATATTACATAGGAAAGAGCAAAAAATTGTATTCAAATGATCTAGCAAATGTATCTATTTGCCACATGAAAATGATATTGTTACATGAAGACGATATGCTACACTCCTGTGTTGATCCATTATTGAGAAAGAATCTTATTCCTCCCTACATATTGCCCAATGTAGCCATTAGATTTTGAAATGTATTTAATGGAAAATATAATAATGGACTACAGCGATCACAATGATTACCATCTTAGAAAAGGAGTTGCAAGCTATCATCTCCAATCTCTAGGCCACAGAACACCAACCTCACGAAACTAATTGAGAAAAACCTTCAGGAAACAACATCATCATCAAAAGCTCTTCATTGCTAGGCAATTTGTAGGACAGCGTAGTATTACACCATCGAAGTAGTACAATATATATGCACATTCCAACAACAGACCCAAATGGCATATGTTGTAACGAAATTCTGATTGTCAAGTAAGATACTATAAGACAGATAACAAGAAGTAGTCACATGATAGGTGGATTGGATAACTTGATACTTTTAAAGAGAGATTATTTTTTATTTTATCTTACAATTTTCCTCTGGTATAGCAGAATAATTAAAACACTTTTTTATTATTTTCACTGATGTATACTGACTTAAAGGGCTTTTCTCATTACTGCAGTGGTAGTGAGAGGAAATAAGTAATTTAAGAGCCACTTGCCATGTTGGGACATGCATCTTTTCCGCATCTGTGAACATTTAACTTTTCAGAATGCAGATTTTCAGATTCTTCAGTCTTTGTGGAAACACTGCCACATGAATCCAGATTACTAGTTTGAAAAAAATCATATATATTTTCTTTTGTGGCAATGCAGTTGGGGCAAGGAAAGCACAAAATGTTCTTCAAAGCCATTAGATGACTGTTAGGTACTTCTGCATTGTTCCGATTCTGAAAATTTATCTCCAGACAAGAGTAAAAGAGCACGTGTTATTTCAGTGAACCTTCTACATTTTTTCTTAAGTTTCTGTTAAGAATCAGTTTTCCTTTCTTTTTGTCCATTCTACACATACTATCATATATATATGTTTGCTTTAACTTTGTAAAACAGACGTTCACAATAAAAACACCTACAGGGCACCTCAATCTATCTGAGAAAGCCATTTATTATATTCGACAACGCTGTCTAAAACCATCATATGACATATGACAGGAGCCTTTCTTTAGGAAAATTATGGCAACAGTCAAGTAGAAATAATTAAAATGAAGTCATTAGTTTTGCATATCTGAAAAGTTTTTAATTGATCTTTTCTATCCTTTTCTGCATGACTAATTGTGACTTTTAATGGCTGTTTTTAGAATAAGACAACAATAGTTCATGAACTGTTAACGCTCTTGTTAAGAACAAAGATCTGACTCCTGAGGATATTGATCTAGGACTCTAAACACTGACTTGAGATCCAGTATTATGAACTCTTCAGTAAGTAAAAATGCTACAATCTCTAAATGCTTGCTACATTGTCATTTTTTATTTTTCCTAAAATGTTTTTCAGGAGGAGGAAGAGGGAACTATTTCTGATGTTTTTGAAAGTATGGCTTTTGCAAAGACATGGGTTTAAGTGTACTGAAGAATACAAGTCCAGATAAAGGCAATAGTTTGAAACAGGTTACCTGCTCAGGACTTCAAGCAAACTAATCTAGTGGAAGGTGTCCCTGCCTGTGGAAGGGTGGTAAACTAGATGATCTTTAAAAGTTCCCTTCCAACCCTACTATGTTTCTATGATTCAATGACTCCTGGGAAAATGTCTTTCCCATGCCACAGGAGTTAATTTCCCAAATTTACCTTAGCCTCTGAGCCTACATTAAGCTTGAATTTGCACTCAGTTCCTTCAATTGTTGTATTTTAGGATGTCAAGGACATCCTTTTTCACAGCAGCCTTTGCACTTTATCCTTTTGCTTTTGACATGCCATGAAAAAGGTGCACTCATTCTTCATTAAGTAACCTAAGTTGAGAATTAGCACCTGTTTCAAAGCATACCTCCTAGGACTAGCAACTTCTATATTCTATCTACATAATCAAACCAATCTAATACAAACAGCTATTAAAAGCATCTCCTGCTTTTACATAGAAGTTTCCTAAAGTTGATGGCATGCTACTTGAGATGCATCTGTTAGGTTAGCATATTATAGAAAGAACCATTTTTGGTGGTGGTCAAATTAAACTCCAGCTATTTTCTATTGAAAGAGCATTTTGATCCACCTTCTAGTTTCCTTTCTGGAACAAAGGAAATACTGAAGAATGGGCAAAGGAGTAACTTATCTGAGACAAGTATAGTATAATAAAACAAGTAAAAGAGTTTAGGACTTTAGCCTGTTGTAAAAGACTCCACTTATCTCTTCTGACTGTGGTAGTATCTGAGGTAGTATCAGAGGAGCCAAAGAGAGTTGGACCACAGACAAAAAGACACACAGAGAGATAAAGGGTACATCAAAATACTCAGATAAACCAGGATTCAACCATTTTCCATTTAATATCTCATGACCTCCCACAGTTTTTTGTACACGAATTCATAAGTAGGTACATAGATTGACTCAAATCCAGAGGTCTCTGAAAAGTGAGAAGCTGAGAACAATCAACGCCCCATCACATATCTAATATTCCCCTTTGTAAATTCATGGATCAAGTACAGCAAAGGCAGCAGAATTTCTGCCAGCAGCTACTCAAAGTCAGCCTGTCACAGGTATAATAGTGGTCCTCTAGTACAAGAAAAGCAGTCATTTGTTGCATTCAAAAACCTACGATGGATAAGGAGGGAGAAGATAGATGAAACTGAAAACACATTTCCCACCCCTCCCTGTTCACCCTCACAACTTCTATAACTGGACGGGAATTTTCTTACAGGAAAATAATAAATTAAGATTTTATTCTTTTTGTATTAGTTTGCTCATTGTTAAAATTATCTGACAAATGGTTTAACAAACAAGTTGTATAATGGTAAGTAGTACCCATTATCCACATTAGTATTCATTATTTCAGAGATTTTCTTTAAAAGTCACATTTGATTCTGCTATCAGTAAGATAAGAAATGTTAAGCTGCAGTCTTTGTGTTATCCTCATGACACACCTTAGCTTGAGTTTTATGGGTTTATGGCAATGAAAAAAATTGAAGAACTGTTCAGTGTTTATCTGTGTTGTTTCAGAAGTCTTCCTGTCATATGCTTTCTACTGTTCCTTTCTATTTGCAGAGCCAGAATGAGCTATCATACCAGATAGGGTAAGCCTGTTTCAGAGTCTGTTTACTACTCAGAGTACAATTTGTATGAATAATACAGTTTGGGAATTATTTAATTACAATTAAAGATGATATTTACATATTCTTTTCTGAGGCAGAACTCAGGATAAGCCAACTCAAGAAAGCAGCATCAGCAAAGTCAAAGACAACCTTTGGCAGGAACTAAAATTTTCAATATTCATGAAGGAATATGTGTTTTTCTGTGATGTCAGAAATAAATTCGCTTCCTTAGCAGGGCAGGCCTGCAGGTAGGGGGAGATACACGTATGCCAATGAATTACACTTCCTTCATCTGCTGTAGTAAACATGCAAGGAGGTAACTTAGGTCAGATTTCATACCTCATGACTTAATTGAAGGCCTGTTCTTCATTATACCCTAATCTTAGATCTATTTCCATGGAGATGCACGTTTTGAATGCATTCATCCCTGAATGACTTCCACTCCTTTGTTATTAGGCAGGTGTGCAGCATGCAAGACAGCCATCTCAGAGAAATTCTACATGTTTGCATTGCTCCAATGAATATGAGCCATCCCTGATATTTTGCAAGCTGCTGTTTCAGGTGAGTCAACAGGGAGTATCCGTAAGTGCCCATAAACAGGAGTCTTGACTTACAGAATTCATAGTCCATATGGGGTGAGCTATCTCTGACAGCAGTCTAAGACAGTTCAGAGTAGATGAACAAAAAAAATGTAATTTTAGTGAAAAACCTTTTTAGTGATTTTTTTTCTCTGCAGGCAAACCTTCCCTGCAACTCTGTCAGTGTCATTAGTATGGACTTGTTCTTGACTTTTCCCCTCAGAGCTAAATATTTCATACTAAGGAGACCTCCAGGTTCCACTTTCTTGCATGAATATAGAAATCTAGTCCGTTTCAGGGTAGATTCAGAGAAGAAATTTTAGAGAAGATGTGATCAATTTCACTTTGATATAGTTTGTATTCTCTTAACAGTTTATCTTGCAGATTAGAGATTTATTAGACTTTACTGACATTTGTAGTTGAGATCTGAACCAGGAACTTTTAAAAGCAGTACTGTGATTCAATATGAATCACTTCATAAAAGAAATTGAAGCTGGAAACTTAACAGCATGTACTCAATCTGCATTCAGAAATATGAAGATGCCATTGCAGAGCATGCAAAATTTCCCCAATAGGAGTGATAAAATGAAGACTCCCAGTGCACAAATGAGTCATATTTTCTCTAAGGCTGAGATGTTCACAACTAAGAAGAAAGCAAGCAGGTGAATAGATTAGCTGTAATTCAAAGAGGAACACGTGAAATAAAAGCTAGATCTGTGGAGCTCTGGTCTCTGCTCCCTTTCCAGACATACATAATGAAAGGTGATCAAATTGAAATAGTATCAGGTACTTCTGTGAGTGGAAGAAATGCAGAGGGAATCCTTGTTTCACCATTTGTACTCAATTACCTGGGACAAAGCAGATGACTAAGGCCTAAAATTTGCCCATTGGTCCAATGGAGTCCTTCAAGGTATTCATCAGACTCACCAGTTGCTAGCTGTAAGGCTTCTTAGCTTTAGTCCTATAAAGCCATCTCACTACTACATATTTGACAACCATACCAGAAAATACTGAGTAGGATTTTAATTGTGGATATTAAATGATTACAACTGTACACAAAATAACAACATTGATAGCAATAAATGAACATTTATGGATTATGGCTGTGAGTAATGACTTCAGCGCAGATGATCCTGACTTACACAATGGCATGGTGAACCTGTAAGGAAAAAACACAGGAGACTTACATCCAATCCCGCATCACTGAAATGCAGGGGTATCACTGTGAAAGCCAGTGGATTTGTTCAGATTTAAAACTAGTGGGAGAAGAAGCAGTTTCCTTCAGATACTGTGATCATCTTTAATATGCCATATTCCTAAACACTTAATGCCTAGGAAACTCTATACAACAGCTGCAGCTACAATTTATATAGCTTGGTACAATAGTATAATAAAATACTTTATGTTCATTGGTTGTCTTCTTTCCTCCATGATGTTTGTAAGAGGTTTTGAAGGGTTAACTACACAGATAGGAGGCAAGGAGATTCAGGGAAATATAGCCAGCTGTTGAATGAAGCATCAAGACATTAGCAGGACCATTACCTGAGGCAGTGTCCCTGCCTAAAACAACAGGAAGCATCATCTCCTGAATATTAATTTTTAACAGCAGACCTTTGAAGTGACTTCAAAGACATCAGGTGATTAAAACAGATAGAGGGAGAAAAGGGAGAGGCTGACCTTTTGCCATGGGAGAGGCTGGGACACAGGGAGGGATAGGCTGGGGGTTACAGACAGGAGCCTGGCCAGCTGACCCACTCTCTAGCCCTAACACCATGGGCTAACACAACACCCTGCCTCAAGGACTGTACTATCAACTGTTTTCAGGCAACCAGAACCTGCTGGTTTCTTTCTTAGAGAAAAATGTCCTTAACTGCTGATGGTCCCCACCTGG
This sequence comes from Pezoporus occidentalis, assembly GCF_034315485.1. Lineage (NCBI taxonomy): Eukaryota > Metazoa > Chordata > Aves > Psittaciformes > Psittacidae > Pezoporus > Pezoporus occidentalis. The sequence goes on from NW_026914829.1 coordinate 2,590,645, forward strand.
GGGGGGAGCAGCATCCCGTGAGTTGAACCACTCTGAGACCACAGGGTGAAAAAAGGATACCAAGGCTCTCAGGAGTAGTAGAACAGGCTTAGGAGAGGTCGCTCATCTACAGGAACTGCATCTGGGGCTAATTGTGACTTTTCCATGAGGGTATGTTAATAAAACTCAAGCTGAGAGCAAAAATATTCTTTGAGGTAAGTGCACAACATATCTTTCACATCCCCTAAAACTTATTCTAAGACATCTTTCCACAGAGTATTCTTAACATACAGTGGAAAGCAAGCAATCATTTCCTTCTATTTCAAAAACCAAAGTTTAATGCAGCTGAAGTATTGCAGTTGTCAATTACAGAAACATAGATACAATTAAAGGAATTTTCTGAAGGTTTTATCCATTATCTCACAAATTCATGAAAAATCTCATTATTAGCATGGTTGGCATTAGCAAGCTACCCTTCCAAAAAAAACAATGCTTAGAAATCTTAACTGCCCTAACTACTCTGTGCTGTGTTGTGGCTGGAATATCAATAAGGTGCAAAGAGCCTTTCAGAGCATCTAAAACTAAATCTAAATTAATTTCATTTAACTGATGTGTCAACTAACTTATTTAATTAAAGGAGCATCTACTATTTGGAGAGAAAAAGAAAGGACTATCTTATGCAGTTCCAGCACAATGCTATTAACTACCAAGCCAGAACAACAGTGAAAACTGTAAGTACTCATTTATTATTTGATTTCCCTCATTTTGCTTGATTTTGTGCCTGACTGCATAAAAAGTTTATTTTGGGTTGTTTTTTTTTTTTTTTTTTTTTTTTGGTGAGGGGTGGGGGGTGCCTGCAATCATTTTGTGGAACATCTTTGATGTTCTGTGGAGCAACAGCAGTTCACAGATCACAGGCTGAATAATGCAAAACTAAATCGGGAAACATTAAATCTATCAAAATAAGACTCCAGAGCAAACCTTGTACCCACAGAGATGGTTTACATAGACATGGGCTGCAGAAGACAAACCAAAGGTATAAAAAAGCACACGGCGGCTTGTACATTAAACCCAAAGGTTACCATAAATAAATACTGTGCATCCTTTGAGGATATTCTCTCAAGGAAGACAGATTGCCATACAAGAAGAATAGCGACAGCTCCACATGCAGCAGCAGTTACGGCTTCAGGCTTCATGCAGGGAGGGGAGAACTGAGGATTTCTTCCTCTCTCCTTGCATAGTGCCTTTTTGCTTCCTGTATCACCCGGCAGGGACATGCCCAGAGCTGGTGGCTGCTGGCAGGAGTGGGAATGGGACATACCACACTGGGCTGTTGTGCTAAAGTGCAAGTTATTAAGCTTCAGCAGAGCCACAGGTATGCTGGAGGACCATGCAGCAGCCAGGTCTTTGAAGATGCCCCAAATCACAGTGCAATGGAAGAGAGATGGGATCACAGGGTACAGGCCTAGGTGCTGGTAGGCAGGTGGAAAGGCAGCTAATTTAGTCTTCCTGGTAAAATAGGCTGACAGGATAATTCAGGCTGGAAGGGACAGCAGGAGCTCCCTCCAGTCCAGCCTCCTGCTCAAAGCAGGGTCAGTTATGGTGCCGTGCCAGGTTGCTGAGGGCTTCATCTAGCTTGAAAATCCCCAAAGATGTAGATGTACAGCCACTCTGGACATCCTACTCTGCAGATGGGCTGTCCTCTTGGAGAAAAAGTTTCTCCTTAGGTCTAGTCTGAGCCTCTCTTGTTTCAGCTTACATCCTTTGCCCCTTGTTCTCCTTAGTTCACACATATTGCTGTGTATCTACTAACCAGCAGTAACACCATTCTCCTTCAGAAAGGAAAATGAAGAAGGCTTGATTTAATGCATGTTAAATCTCCCTTCATTAAGCTTCATGTTTAATAACTACTTTGAGTCTTTAACCTGTTCCACAAAGCAATGATACTAGAGCTGGGAAGGAAACCTTTTTCCTGTCTCTTACTGTTTTTTTTTTTTTTTTTTTGAGATTTGGAGAATAGATTCTAGTCAAAAAATCAAAGATGAAAAGTGAAATCTTACTAATAAAATAGCTTTCAAAATTGTATTTACAAACTCATTCCAGTCAATCATGTTTGCCTGTTGTTTGTGTTTACCCTTTTGTATGTGCAGACTTACTTGAAAGCCAGTGTTCATTTTGAACTGGATGGGCTGGAATTTCCACTTCCAGAATGACAGAACACAGTGGTCAAGCTGCTTTGGAAAATTTGTCCAGATCTTTCCAAGTTAAAAAAAAATCACAGAAATAGCTCACCCTAGAGGGGTAAAATGAGAAATGATATGAAAAATCTTTCATTGCAGGGTATTGATACCTTCCTCCAAAAAAATTTCAGCTAAAAATCCCTGTCTAGCTGTGGTCTGGGCTGTTCGGATTCAGTCCAGTTATGATCTTTGTTTTCTTTACGGAGTGACTGGATCATTGTTCTTTTAATTACCAAGATGCATGTTAAGATTCCTTTATGTAATGATGTACTGATAAAGATATACATTCGTGGGAGTAATTTAACGGCATGATAAACAATGAAAACAGACAAATAGTAAAACTGATCAGCAAAAGCCAAAAGCAGTTGGATTTTAAGTTTTTCTGGTCCCTTATAGCTACTAAGTTCAAAATGCTTTAAAGACTGTTATCAGAGAGGTGCTTAGCACTTCGCAAAAAATCTCTCACTTCTGAAGGGTTTCTTACTGGTTGTCTTAAAACACTTCTGCAGACCTTAGTTGCTTCAGCAGACCCTGGGTACAATAGGCAAGATCTATAACCAATATGAATTTGTTACAAAGGAGAAGGAAAGCAAAGTTTCTGATTTTGAAATATGCTCCAGACTGATGGTCATGTTTACAGGTGCTATCCCAGCTCTTTGCAAGGGCACGTAGCACACTTGCGTAGCTAACTAAGTTTAGCCTCTGGCTTTCAGGAGGTATTTAAATCACTTGCTCAATTAGTGCGGCCACTCCCTCAGCACAGCTCAACAAAAACCTCCTTAAAGCATTGGGAGCTACTGGCAGAGGCTTGGTGATTAGTTTTAGATCTTTTGTGCAAATGTCAGCAAGGAGATGAGCTGTGGCTGGTGTCCCTGGAGACAGCTACCAGTCCTAGCCCCCATGCTCTGTCTCCCAGTGAGAGACCAGCACCCAGGTGCAGGTCAGCCCTCCTCACTGCTCAAGTCTGTCTCTTCACCAGTTGTTAACAAGGGGACCTTGAATTTGGCCCACCTGGGAGCCATTCCACAGAGGAATCTGCCTTTATCTGTGGCCAGTGAGAACGCATGGTTGATGAGGGAGAATGGTGAAACTCTTCCTGACTCTGCTAGTCAGATATTTTCCACCATCTTCCCTGGGTGGTTTGTCCAGAAACTCCCATCATCCTGTTCACTTCCATGGGAAGCACCAGCAGCTTGTTCGCTACCTACAGAACAGTATCAGCTTTGCTCTCAGGGCCATGAGAAGCAGCAGCCACATGCACCCCTAGCATTTGTCAGCTCATTTTCCCATCTTGGTGAAAAATAGTAAGGAAAAAAAATGAAAATGAAATAGCAGAGGGGAATTAACTTTACAAATGTTGAGCAATGTTGCTTAAAAAAGAAACAAAGTATTACCCTTTTAATGCCAAGGTAGGTTGCTTAAAGCAAAATCAAACACAGTAAGAGCACCATTGAAACTAATACAATCATTGAGGAACAAGCCACGTATGTGCCTTCTTAGTTAAAATTTCAAAAAGCCAAAGGTGTTTATTCAGAGCTGTACTGCTGCAAGTGCTGTAAATTACAATGACTAAAGTTAAAAGAGAGTTACACAGTGCAGTTGTTCCCATCTTTTTCACAAGCCTATAAAATTAGACTTAGCCTATTCAAATAAACCAACTTGTAAGTTATAAAAGCAATTTAGCCAAATGATGAAGGAGAAACTTAAACAGCACTCTGTCCTGAAGGTTACAATGCATATAACTGAGAAAATTAAAAATGGATACATTAAAGGGCAATTTAGGATCTCTTACTGGCTAGAAGGAAAGGAAATGAAACTGCAGCAGCCAGCTGTACAGTGGGCACAGGGGAAGTGGTGTGACTTGTCCCTGGCAAGAAGCACAGAGGTAAATGGAAGTGGGTTTTGTTTGGTTTTGGGTTTTTTTGCTTTTTGCACAGGGGTTACTGTTTACTGGGAAGAGCAAAAGTGGACCAGGAACCAGATCAGCTGAAGTACCACCAGCACAACACCCATTTTATTCACATTGATCCACATTATTAAGTCTCAAAAGCCAGCCTTGTTTCTGTCTCGCTGGGAAGTTACTAGAGCCTAGTCAGTTGCCAGTATTACAGTTTTCTGGCCACTTAAGGTCTGTTTTTTGCTCACGTCTGAGGGGCCTGGATCTCACTGGCAGAGACAGAATCAGCATTTCTCTCACATGTCTTAACCTTAACTGAGAAACCTTTAAAGTGTTTCAGTTGAGATTTCCTCCATTTACTGTATTCAAGGCAGCTGGTCAGTCTATCTATGTGTGGTTTGTGTGTGTCCCTGGTTGATACAGAAGACTCACACAAAGGTGAGAGAGAACCTGTAACTCCTCTGCAGGAGCACCACTGTTGAAGATAAGCGATCAGGTAGCAAAACAGATAAGGACAAAAAAGGAGGTGCCTGTTGATTGAGAAATTTAGTCAGGGGAACAAGGAATTCTGCCTTTTGGTCATTGCATCCAGCTCTGCTTTATTTTAGCTTAGAGGACAAACGGAAGATAAAAAAATGCAGTTTCATGGCTTGTCTAGAAATCAAGTCTGAGCAGGCTATGTAAGAAATCTGTGGAAGAACAGCTGAATCTTAATCTTCTAAGTGCTAGTCCAGTGCTTCACTTGGAAATGTAGTACATCCTGAAGATCAGGGCTTGGAACTGCCCCCTCTTGGGTGTAAATTGCCTCAGTGTTATTTAGATGTAGTAGCTGTAGACTCCAGTATTAGCTGCAAGTAATGCATACATTATTAACTGTGTTTTATAGCAAGCAGAAACTATTAATTCCCACTACTTTTATTTTATGATTCATCTGTAGTTTTTCATCTGTACAAGGAATATGCACTATGTACATGAAAAAACAAACCACCAAAAGATGTTTGAAAAACTCTGTCATCAGAGCTTTTTCTATATGCTTTCTTCTGGTGATTATCCTATTATGCCTGCATCATCACCATACTGAAAGCAAATTAATTACATGTTTCATAAGTAGCATTTCATATAATTGATTACTAGCTAAGGTAAACCTCAAAGAATGCTCCATTCTTAATTTTGGAGGTCAGTAAGGAACCACCTGGAAAATGCAAAGCTGTTTATTAATATACCCTTTATTCTGAGGCATTTTACTACCTTGTCAATTAAAATAAATCAATATTAAGTATTGATTTATTATTTATATAATGCCATAAATATTATATATACATACAAATATCATGTGATAAAATCAAATCATATGAAGACTGCTTTTAAACCAATACATTGATACTGAACCTTAGAAATTGTGGATGCCTTAAATGCCAGTTTTGTAATCTCTTCTATGGTTGTGTCTGTACTTTTGCCAATGCAAAAGAATGGAGGTATCTGAGCAGGCTGTGAACCGTGGCACTTCAGATACTTTATCAATCTTATTATAATTGCAAAATGGTCTGTAGCTTGCACATTTCTCTGAGTGTCATTATGCAGTGACACTTGCTAATTTGTACCTATAAATGCATGGGTAGCAGTACAGAGAGAGAAGAAATTTCTTTCAGGAAATGAGGGAAAACTGGAGACTAGGTCTTTTATCATGACTCTGTGTGTGAATTTTTCATCAGACCCACTTGAGGCTTCTTCAAAGTGCTTCCAGGAATAGAGCTATTAACTCACTGTACTGATGGGGTCAGATTCCTGTTTCTTATGGGCTTATGTCACTTCGTGTTTTCCATTGGAGAAGTGTCAGATCACACCACTGGTGTCTTCTCTGGCCTCCTCAGCACTTCTCCCTGTCACAGCAGTCTGCTCACACCTGAAATGTGACATGAAAACAATTGGTGGCAGGAGAGGCTCTTTGTTTTCCTTCTTTTGCTATTCGGGAAGATGTTTCGGTTTCTCAAACAGCCCACCTGCCAGTAACAGAAATCTCACTGAGATTTCTCAGTCATCAAGATAGATAAAAGATTTTGGGCCTGTATTTTCTAACTGTTTAACCTAAGAATACCTGAGCCTGAAGAGGATTGAGCTCCATACTGAAAATAAATAAACAGAAACAACTACAGGGAGAATAGGGAATACTTACAGAGTGGACAGGAGTTCATCCAGTTGCTGGGAAACACTAAAAATGCCAGATGAAGTTCCCCCTCCACTCTGCACCAAGCACTGTGGTGGCACAGCCTCTGCCTCCCCTTGGTCTGCTCAGCATGGGCAAACTCCTCTCTTCTCATGTAACATGTAGCTTTTGTAGTTGTCTGAGGTCCATGTTTAAACATTAAAGACACAGGTAAGTCTGGTGCTCCGTGTGGAATGCTAGCTCAGGCTTTGCAATGTTTTTAGTTGTCACCTTATTTTGTTTGTCACTTTAAAGCACTGCAAATTTGACTTGCTGCTGGCAGGGAATTAAAATATACCAACATATATTTTGGCTGCCTCAGGCAGATGGAGGGACTAATTCCTCCTTCTCTTCTGTGATTCTTTTTCCCATTTAATTAAGAGATTTAGAGACGTGCATGCAAGTATTATGACATAAATACTTTGACCCACATTTCCTCTTGCATTAAAAAAAATTCCTAAAGAGTTCAAGGGCATAATGGCTTTTGCTTCTCAAGTAAGACATTAAAAGTATTCAATTACTTGTGAAGGATCATGCTAAAATATGCATCGTGCCATAGTTCTTGAAGTAGCTAAAATTTGTAAGCTCATGTCTTTTGTGTTTCGATAATTTTGGAACCCAAGAAAATCGTGGTAATGGAGTTATTTAAAATTCAAAGGAAGAAGATTTATTAATTAATAAAAGATGCTTGATCTTGGGAAATGATTTATTTTTTTAACAAAAAAGAACATACATTATTCTTGGCTGACCTATATATTTATTAAAAAAAATAAATCAGACTTTATAAAATTTGCCATCTAAAGACGCGAATGCATTCCTGATGTTCTTTTGGAAATAAGCTTTCCAAGGTGTCTATGTGCCTAAAATTCAATACATTATTCCCTCAAAAAATGCATCCTCTGAAGTGCAGACTCAGCTGTGAGGCCCTGGTCTCTCACTACATGACTAAAGGCATCCTTTGCAAAATCACACAGGTAATTCGAGACTCTAGAGATTTAAACATATTTATCTCTCTCCCTTAAAAATCAGTAACAGTAGAGCATGATGAGTCTTTTCAAGATGTGCTTTTTGCACAACATAAGAAGTCCAGATGCAATGCTTTAACACCCCCTCAAAAAAAACAACCCACCAACCCAACCCAACCCAAAAAATCCCGTCAGTGATTTTGAGAATGGGGCTTCAATTTCCAGATCCCCCCCATGATTTTTGACGTTTTACTTCAAAACTGAGCATGACAGATTTATAATAACTGGTATTGTTTATTTCTTTTTGTTGCTACCAGGTCAGTACAAGCAGGTATGTGTCAGACCTTATGCAAGTATATATCCCAGTGTAATGCTCACTCTTTTTAATGAGGTTTAATAGCGCTTGCTCAAGGAAATGCAAATGAAGTAAATGCCGATTGAATTCAAACTGTCAGCTGTCAGCTTCCTTTACCATTAATCTCTCAAGGTTATGAGATTAACATTGTTATAAATAATTGATCTGAAAATAATTCAAGCAAATTATTGGCTTGTGAACTGAATAAAATATTGCCTGTCAACTTAAAGATTATAGACTGTAAATTTATATCTACTGAGAAAGTTGTCTCTTTTGAATTGTAGATCATTGTTGAATATATTTGGTGTGTTTTGAGCTGATCAGGCTGGAAAATAACTGTGTGGGTATGTATATATGTATATATATATAACCTTCAAAATAGCAACTCTGTAACAAGTGATACTACTCAGGAAAAGTGTATTTCAGTATAGATTATGTTTTACAAACCCCACAGAGTAGTGAATGAAATAATGTGATAAATGGGGGTCTGTGAAAAGCGGGTTTAAAAACCAGCTTAAGAGGTGCAGGTTGAAGTCACAGGTTGTCAGTGGAGAGCTAAAACCAATATGTAGTGCAGAAGCCCTGCTAATAAAAAAAGTATGAACACATGTGAGATGCAAAGGTCCTCTGGCTTACTCTCATTTTCATTGCTTTTTGCTCTCTGGCCACGTCGGTGGTGTGGGTGGAAAAAAAAAAAAAAGGACAGAGATGCTCCAGGCAAAGCTTTCATTCTCTTTATAATCTCCTGAAGGTTTAATACTTTATTGTTCAGGCAGTTTTATTACTTTAGGTCTGCACAGTGTGTACGAGAAAACCATACGGAAATTAAGTTTTAAAAAAGCTAGTCTGTGGAACATCCATTCTTGAAATCTGCAGAGAGAGCCACGGCTCATGAATTCCCAGCAAGTGAGAACACTCTTTTAGATTCATGATATAGGGATGCTGGAGAGCGACTCTTCATTAGAGACTGTAGTGATAGGACAAGGGGTAACGGCTTAAAACTTAAACAGGGGAAGTTTAGGTTGGATATAAGAAGGAAATTCTTTCCTGTTAGGGTGGTGAGGCACTGGAGTGGGTTGCCCAGGGAGGTTGTGAATGCTCCATCCCTGGCAGTGTTCAAGGCCAGGTTGGACGAGGCCTTGGGTGATGTGATTTAGCGTAATGTGTCCCTGCCCATGGCCAGGGGGGTTGGAACTAGATGATCTTAAGGTCCTTTCCAACCCTAACTATTCTATGATTTTAAGCATCAAAGGAAGATGGCACAGGCCCTTGGTCAACAGCAGAGAGGCTCTGCTATGTTACTTAGCTGGAAAGAAACTGTGTGCAGTAATGTTTCTTCAGAATATTCCCACCACTACTAAGAATTTGCAGTGCATGGTCCATGTAAACCAGAGATGGATGTCAGTGAAATAACTAAAACCCAGCAGTTTATGTAAGTGTCAAGTAACCAGTGACAGGTGTTGTCTTCCTAAAGGCTCTTTTTTTTGTGACATGAGAATAAAATCTGCTGACAACCAGGCTTCTGATCTTCCCAGATCTCTTTTCCTCCAGCTCTTGTGTGTTCTTCCTCAAACCCATGCTCTGTTCAGCAGAGGAACAGAGGATATGAATCTTAAGGCGTGCACAGCGCTTCTCTGACAGACTTACCAGTGTGAGAATTAGTATATGACAATTACCTGCTTCCCTATGGCCTATATTGATCACTCTAATGCTTTTAATTAGGGAAACCATCATGAAGAGTTTTTAAGAGCATCCTGACCCAAAGTCCTTGCTGCCTCATTGACTTGTCTGCTTACAGGCTGAGTCTTCTGCATCACCTGGATAAAAACATCCATAAACTTCAACAAGCTGTAAGAGCCAGCTCTCTGTCCCACCTTAGAAAGAACTGAGATATATTTATTTTCAGGAGCAAGTAGAACAGAATAATTGTGAAGACTTTGTTCTGGTGGGTTTGACACTGGCCATTTCACACAATGAGTAATGGTTAACTTTTTTATTATTTAAGTGTTGACTACTCAGGGCATATGTGTACTTTCCTGTCAGAAATCCCAAACTCACACAGTCATGTCTTGTCCTCTTTTGGCTATAGGCGTAGCTGCCTACTCAAGCTGATTGATATGTCCATAAAATGAAAAGGTTCATGTTTTTTTTAATATGGACCTAGCAATGCTGAAATGCTGCAGACAGTTACTGGCAGGGTAAGTTTAGGTTTGACCTAAGTGAGGGAAAGAGGGGAAAAAGGAAAAGAGAGGGGAATTACAATGACTTCTGTGTGTGGGAACTGAGAAAAGGCTTGAGCTCAATTAAACAAGATGAATTTGACTTATATTACTATGTAAGTAGAAGTTCCTGTAGGAGTCTTGGTATTACGCATATGGGTACGTGCATGTACCTGCATGCATACACAACCCCAACCATCAAAGTGTTCATATGTGGCAACTGTGCAACCACCCCACTGTTCTATAACCTTTGTCTTTTGCACTTTCCACTTCCTCTCTTCATTTCCTCCTTCCAGTGAGTTTAAATATAGACTATGAGCTGTTCAGGAAGGCTACTATGTTTCCTACTGGTTTTTCAAAGGCACTGAGCAAATATTCAGGACTCAAAATCAATTTCTCATGAGCCATTTAGTAGTAGCATGCACTCATGCATGGAATTGTCTGAAGTAAATTCTTGCAAGCAATTGATGGATGTGATTTTTTCAAGTGCTTACAAGGCAAGAAGCAGGTAAACATTTCTGAGGGATGTTTCATATAAATAGGAAATGAAATTAAGGTGGATATGGAAAAAGGAAACAACCTTGCTAGCAAGGCAGAATTAACAGGAAGGCAAACAAATCCAGTATGTCAGAGCAAGGAAGTGATGCAAGGCTCTGAAAGTAAACATTGGATACTAACACAGTGGATCTTACCCTGTTTAATTTCTCATCCAGCTTATTGTTACCTATATGTTATTCCATAAATTTTTCATTTAAGTGCTGTTGGCTTTGGTCCTTTCTCTGTGTGAACTCTTGGTCCTGTAGAAGGTGCAGCACTTCTACAAACAGTGATGCTCCCACAAAGCAGGTTTGAGACCTCAGTTTACTCCATTTCACTCAAGATTTCTGATGCCAGGGTTTTTTACAAAGATGGTTTTGAAATGAGAAATGTTAGCAACAGTATGAACACAAGAACACAGAAATGAGCTAAGCTTTAACTAAAACATTTTAATTGGTAAAAAAAATCCAAAAGTAATAAATTATTTCAAGCACTTTTTTGGTTTGTATCTCTACATACACAGTATATCCATAACATAGCTGCTATGTAATCCAGGAATTCCATCTTTAAAAAAAGGATTTACATACCAAGTAACAATTTTAAATTAAAACAGCACAGTCTCTTACATCTGAAAGTACTGAAACCAACTTGATGGAATTCCTCCCTTTTCCCCCTCTTGAAATTTCCCAGCCATATCCATTCTGGGTCTTGTGTGTTTCTAGCACACCTCACACTTGTTTTGCGTCATCTAGATCGGTTTCATCAAAGAGCACCTGATTATTATTATTATTCCTGCAGCGTTGGTGTACCAGATTTCATTTTCAACTGAAAAAAAGTATACTATGAATGTTCACCTCCAACTTCATGTTCTGATTTTACTTGCTTACTTTTCTGTATGTGGAAATATATACAAATGATGTTTTGTTTTGTCTGAGGTTTTCTAGTAATTCAAACTCAGTTCCATCTCCCCTTTTGAAATCTTAGGGATTGCGAGGGATCCAGAGACCCTGCTCTAAGGAAGACTGGTCTTCTATCATTATTCTGAAACCAGAATAAAGATATTTTAACACCTGCATATGCAGCATTTGGAAGAAACATACCAGACAGGATGTCAAAATGTGATGTTGCCAAGGGTCAAAATTAGACATGACCCAAAGAAAAGAATGAATTTATATAGTCATCAGTTTTCCAAAATACATCAGAAAGGACTACACTGAGATTTTTTTTTTACATCAAAATCTAACAAAATATGTATGCTTGTTCTTATGCTTTACCCTGTGACAGTTTAGTTTAAAAAGCTAAGTGTGTGTTTAATATTACTGGATCAGTCCTTCAGAGTATTATTCAAGAGCTTGGGAAGCTGTAGACATTCAGTCTGAATTTTGAGCACGTTAACTGCTAAATGAGGCAGGAATAGACAATGTACAATGGACATGTAAGAGTCCTGTGTTTGAATGCTAGTAAGTTGCACTCATTCCCCAAAACCAGTAAAATGTTGCCACTGGTGCTTAGTCTAAATATTTCTGCTTCAGCTGCCATAAATTTTGCCTGTTTTGGAAAGAGGCATTTTTATTTTTTTTTCCCAGCTGTATTTACATATGGAAGCCATAATATGAAAATAAATATGTATCATGGTCTTTGCATCAGAAATTATTTTTCTACCTTCTGCACTTATTCATTGCATTTTTAGTTAGTGTAACAACACATAGTGGGAGAAAAATGCATAGTCTTCATAGCAGCTTCTTCTGAAGGGATGTCCCATCATTTTAGTAAACCAGATTCTTTTCCAGAAATAGATAAAGATATTTTGTAAAAATATGCAAAAAAAGAGAGTTTGTGGCTTTTGGAAGAAGGGACAGGCAACTCAGGAGGACTACAAGGATTTCATGAGGTTATGAAGGAACAAAATTAGAAGGGCTAAAGCCCAACTAAAACTTATTTTGGATACTACCATAACAGACAAGAAAAAATGCTTCTGTAAATACATCAGCAACAAAAGGGGGGCTAAGGAGAATCACCATCGTTCACTGAATGCAGAAGGAAACATAGTGACAAACAATGATGAAAAGACTGAGGTACTTAATGCCTTTGATGCCTCAGGCTTTAGTAGTAAGACCAGTTGTTCTCTGTGTACCAGGCCCCTGAACTGCATGCCTGGAACAGGAAGCAGAATGAACCCCCAGTCCCAGGCAAAACAGTCAGCAACCTGCCACATCACTTCATCACTTAGACACACACACAAGTGGCTGTGGCTAGATGGGATCTATCCAAGGGTACTGAGGGAGCTGGTGGAAGGGCTCACTGAGCCACTTTCAAACATTTACCAGCAGTCGTGGCTAACTGGGGAGGTTCTAGCTGACTGGAGATTAACAGATGCGATGCCTGTCTACAGCAAGGGCCAGAAGGAGCATCCAGGGAACTACAGGCCTGTCAGACTGACCTTGGTGCTATGGAAGGTTATGAAGCAAATCATCTTGAGTGCCATCACGTACAGGACAACCAGGGGTCAGGGCCAGTCAGCATGGGTTTATGAAAGGCAGGTCCTGCTTGACAAATCTCATCTCCTTCTGTGACAAGATGACCCACTTAGTTGATGAGGGAAAGGCTGTGGAAGTTGTCTACCTAGACTTTAGTAAAGTCTTTGACACCATTTCTCACAACATTCTTCTGTATAAGCTGGCTTGGATGGGTGTACTCTCTGCTGGCCAAGCCCTAAGAGTGAATGGAGTTAAATTCAGTTGGCAACTGGTCACAAATGGTGTTCCCTAGGACTCAGTATTGGTGAAAGTTTTGTTCAATATCTTTATCAAAGATCTGGATTAGGGGAGTGAGTGCACCATCAGTAAGTTTGCAGGTGACATTGAGTCGGCTGTAAGTGTTTACCTGCTTGAGGGTAGGAAAGATCTACAGAGGGATCTGGACAGGCTGGATCAATGGGCTGAGGCCAGTTGTATAAGGTTCAACAAGAAGAAGTGCTAGGTCCTGCATTTGGGTGACAACAACCTCATGCAGTGCTACAAGCTTGAGAGAGAGTGGCTGTAAAGCTGGGTGGCAGAAAAGGATCTGGAGGTGTTGGTGGACAGTGGGTTTATAATAAGCCAGCTTGTGCCCAGGGAGCCCAGAAAGCCAGTAGCATCCTGGCTTGTATCAGGAATAGTGTGGCTAGCAGGGCCCCAGCAGTGATCATCCCCTTGTACTTTGCACTGGTGAGGCTGCACCTCAAATCCTTTGTTCAGTTCTGGACCTCTCTGTAAGAAAGTCATTGAGGTGCTGGTGCGTGTCCAAGGAAAAGTGCAACAAAGCTGATGAAGGGTCCAGAGCGCCAGTCTGATGAGGAACAGCTGAGGGAACTGGGGTTGTTTAGTCTGGAGAAGGCTCAGGAGGGACCTTATCACTTTCTTCAGCTACCTGAAAGGAGGCTGTAGTGAGGTGGGGGCCGGTTTCTTCTCCCAAGTAACAAGTGATAGGACAAGAGGTAACGGCCTCAAGCTGTGCCAAGGGAGGTTTAGATTGGATATTAGGAAAAATTTCTTCACTGAGAGGGTGATCAGGCATTGGCACAGGCTGCCCAGGGAAGTGGTAAAATCACATCCCTGGAAGTATTAAAAACACATGTAGATGGGGGCCCTCAGTGACATGCTTTAGTGGTGGACTTGACAGTGCTAGGTCTACAGTTGGACTTGATCTTAAAAGTCTTTTTCAACCTGGTTGATTCTATGATTTTCAAGATATAAAAAGAATTGATTTGGGAATCCCTATATCCTATATACTATATCCTATATAGCTCCCTATATCCCCTAGCTTTTCAGAAATAGGACTCTACCACATTTTAAAATGTTACATATGTAAAAACTGTTTGAAATACTGACCAGGCTAGGATGTGTGTGGGTCGGGTGGGGATGGGACCATTCTAAACTAGAATGAAGCTCAAGGGATTAAATCTTCACTAGTCAATGTTACTAAAGTAGAAATCTGTACTGCTACCTTTGCCTAACAGCAAAGCAGCTCTGTTCTGAGCTGTCCAAGAGCAAATGTTTTTTTCCATCCTGTTTCTCAACAGAGAAAGACTACTCAGAACACCAAACATGTATTTGGCACCTTGTCAAAATGTGAAAAGATGGAGATCTAACTGCAACTCTTAGTTTTGAATTGAAAATGATGAAAAATTTCAGAGCTTACAGAAAGGTAAGAAGACATCTTTAGCACCTGTATGAAATAAAGAATGAAATGGCGAGATGGCTTTTTGAGCATTGCAGTCTCCTCTCTTGACACTGCGGTGCTAATGCAATATGTACTTATGCAAGTGAAGACAAAACTGGAGTAACATGTTTCAGTTACCCCTGAACTACTGCACCTTTATATTGCTCAAAATCTCCTGACCTAAAGAAACCAAGCTATAAATCCTGAGTACTGTACTGTGCAGTACAATATTGATACAGGGGATCAATTACAAAAAGTACCACAGTAACCTCACTGATCTCTCTGTGCTACACACTTGCAAAGCTACTTGTTGGTTGTACAGCTTATCCCACGTAATGCTACAAATGAAAAAATAAACTGTAATTATCATACAGCTTAGTGGAGCCATTTTCAATTTTATTTTTACATTGTCTTGCAACAGATTTTAGTATTCTTTTTCTTGTGTCTTCTTTTATAAACATGACATTTCCTAATGCATTTCAAAAAGCTGAAAAATGATCAAACATTTTTTTCTCTGAACAGTAATTTTTCACTTATTGATGCACAAACATCTATTGCCTGATTAGCTTTTTGTTTGTAACAAATTCTACCACCCTCATGTATTAGGCAGCTGAAAATTAAATATTTTTTTTTTACTTCTTAGCCTTTCTGTACATCTACTTAATGTTTGTTAGCATGAAAAAAAAGTGCAGTGTAAGCTCCTTAAGAAGAGAACAACTGACATTTTGCAATCTGAGACTGCTTATTACAAGGCTAAAGAAATGAAGCAATTTATTCACTGGGTATTAAGATCATAAGTAAGGGTAGTTTATTTATAATGTGAATTGAATGGGCACTGTATGTATCGCCCGTCTGCTCTGTGCTCTGCTACCAGTGGTGCAGTACTGTGTAACTCTGATCAGATTTTGCATGGCCACCCTCCCAGAGCTATTATGGTTCTAATGGAGTTTTATTTAATGTGGAAATGGTATGTCATTTTTTTATGGGTTTCACAACTGCCAAGACATTTGGCCAAATGACCGTCATGCATGGCAACAGCTGTTACTCCACAGCCTTACAAAACTGGGAGTGCATTGGGTGTGTGTGGGGTGTAACAAACCTTCAATGCACACAGCACATTTAGGACACATTGAATGAAATGCATCTCCTTCGAAAAGCAGAAACATTAAGATAAGCTTTGGGAAAAGGAAGTTCAAAAATATAAACTCTATTTTTCTCTCCAGAAACGTGCATATCTTTTTTCTTTGCGGATGCCGGTATCTTCCCCCTGCCCCATACTTTTCTATTTTGTGAACAGCTGGGTTCCCACAGAAACATGAGGCAAATCAGAGAGGGCTGGACAAGCATTGATTTCCCACCTTTAACACACAAATCTGGAGGAAGCAAACTAGCACTTGGTCCTTGCACCACCTGTGGAGCTCCCCAGTATTCTCCCCACCTCCAAAGCCACATCTGCAGTCAGGGCACTAGGCTGCTCTTCCCGTGATGTCAGAGCCTCTTGCTCCCCAGGCAGCATTGGCTCTTGGAACATTTCTAAAGTAGTGGTGTCAGTACATTAAGTGCCTGATCCTATTTCCACTGAGGTCCGTGCTGGCCTTTTGCATTCATTTAAATTAACCTTGGATCAGGCCTTAATGTAGCAACATTCCTGTGTGGGATCTCTAGGAGAGACCTGAAAATAAATTAAAAAAATATATATATAAAAAAAAACCTATTTCTACTGTGATTTTTTTTTATTAAGTCTATGAGCAGGCTCTTCACTGAAGGCCCTTAATCTCTTGGGTACAAAATAGGTACAAAATAGCAGTATATACCTATAAACATAGATGACTTGGTAAATTTAAATATCTGACTTCTCAAGTCTGTTTTATTAGCAATCTACTTGAAAAATACAGTACAATATTTCCAAATTGTATTAAAACAAGTTTCCCAAAGTTTATTACAAAACGGAAAGCACTATCACTTCAAAACTTGCCTCAAAACCATTGTTCTTCTCTCTGATTTTCTTCCCAAATATAGCAGTGCCTACAAGTGTATGCCAGAACTTGTGAGAGTATGAGGAAAAACCAAAGATCCTCCTAAAAGCTACCCCCACCATTTTTAGCACCACCTACATCTTAAGTTCCTTTGCTGCACTGTTAATTTGGGCACTATCCTGGATAACTGTTTGCCATGTTAAAAAATATTAAGAGTTACAAAAAGTACTGTTCTGCATTGCTGTTGGCTGCGGAAGTATGTTGTGCCTATATTGAAAATTTGTCTGGAGTACTAAGAAGACACTCCTTGCTTTGGGTCTGAAAAAGCTCCCTTTGTTGGGACAGAATATTTCAGTATAAATGTTTGTTGGGGAAAAATGACAACTATGGCATTTCAGCAAGGAGTGAACAAAGTCACCAGTGTTCCTCAAGAAATTCGTAACATCTCTTCTGTGGTCACAGGTAAAGCAGAGACATAAACTCTCAGCAGAAGATCGAGATGCAAGACTGTCACTCTCATAAATAAAAATCATCCCCACAGTGAAACAGTTACTGCTATGATACATCAGCCTAATAAGGTTGCCTGAGAAACACTTTGACTAAAAAGCTGGCACCGCTTCACTGAAATCACTGACAGTTAACTAAGGCAAGTTCCCAGGAGCCAGAACAGATTCTCAGTGGAATTTCCATATAAAATCTCTTCCCAGGGCCACAGGTAGAAGAGACAAATGAACTCGAGCTAGCTGGTGCATGAAATGCAGTTTTGTTTCTAAAGGATAAAGCCAAGACCTTACTAGTGCGACTTCTCCATAGTGGAGGACCTTTCAGATATAAGGGTGAAGTGGTCTCCTAAAACAGGAGCCTTCAACACAAAGACCCTGTATAAGAATTATAAGCTTTCAACAATGAATTTTCCAAAATCTCTGAATTTGGAACAAAACTGTCACAGAACATCTTGCAGCTAAATCATTATGGCATTCTTCTAAGAGGCAAACTCCACAGTCAGGAGGGTGAGATCCAGCTGGATATTCTAGCTGCACACTGCAGATGAGAAGTGGATGCCATGCTGCTGCCCAAACACATCACCCTCCTGGTGTTTCCTGGAAACACTAACCTGGCATAGTCACTCAATATCATATTTCATGACTAAGAGACTCAGATGAATAAAAATGTGTCTTTTAGACTGCAGCTGGGTGCTAAATACCTCCACTGAGGTTAACAGTTGCTACTGCTATGACCCTTTACTACTTTGGCTTAGGAGAGGTGCTTTATTGTTTGACATAGTGACTTTTCCTAAACTCATTTTTAGATGCTCCTGGCCTTGTAATATTCATCCTGACATAAGGCAGCATTGCAGAATTAAGCTTGCAATCTCCCTCATATGCCTAGTCTAAGTACTCGCAACCTTATTAAAAAAAAATTGGTTATTAAAGCCAAAGTTGCATATGTATCTGGCAACTTGTAAAAGAGATTGTTGCATGAGAAACTCAAAAACTTACCTGAGAAATAGAAGTCCACAGACGTTTTTTTTTGAAACACCAAATAGACATATGAAACAAAAAGCTATTTTTAGAATACATTACAGAATACTGGCATGTTATAAAAATGTAATTAACCCATTGAAATTTAAACTAAGTTACATTCAAGGCACCTTATTTATAAATAGGTTTTTTTTAATGTTCATTCTACATTCACAGTAGTTTAACCATGTAAACAAGTCTGTGAAAGCTCAGATTAAGGTCACTTTCAGATCTGTGTGCCAAATAGTTCAGAAAAATATCATATTACATTGCAAAACTCAATAAAATAAGACAGGTCCATCTGCTGCCCAAACAATTCAATAGATGTTAAGGGGTACATTTTTAACAAGATGAAGCCTAAAAGAGGTTTTAAAAAATGAAAGGTAAGTAACATACAATGCGTTAACATTTGACTATCACTTGAAAGTCTACATAAATGCTGAAAAAATGCAAGCCACTATTCCTAGTGCTATTCTAATTTTAAAGGGCAAATCTTTGGAAACAGTGTTACTGGAAGTTTAAAAATATCCTCCATCTTTTTTTCCCCCACACTTGATCTTACAATACTCTAGTACATACTTTCTCCACAAGGAAAATGTATAAAATTAATCTTACAATATAAACACTATAAACAACTCCCTTGAGACATCTTCCGGACTCAGAATTCCTGTAAAGATTTAAGTATAACAATTCTAGGATAATTATGTGAAAATATGTACATTCATTCCAATATCCTAGACCCAAGAAGAAACCCAAGTAAGCTCTACAAAAGTTGCCCACCAGTCTTGTCCAGTTAAGATTATACACAGCTTTGCTACTCTTGCTGTATTTCAACATAATCAACAAAAGTTTTACTTGTTTTTGTGTAGGAAATTCCCAAACTTTTGCATAAATCCTCTCAGCTTATTTTCATTAGGCTGCAATGGATGATAAGCGGTTGAGTTGTAGCTGACCATGTGATTGCTCCTGCCGTAATTATTCCCTAAGGTCTTGCTTTTGATATCTGAGAGATGTAAACTACTGTTGGGTACATTTCCTGCAGGTTGGCTAGAATTTTCCAACTTACAGAATGGCTCAAAGCGACTATAAACACGCCTTTCACTCAAACGAGATCTTAGCTCCTCTTGGCATTTTGAGCTTGCCAGCTGCGGTGTCACTGAACTTGCTCTTTGAAGAGCAGAGACAGGAGCACTTTCAGGAGTAGTATTTGTGGTGGTTTCTTTTACATCTTGATACTGAATCTGTTCTGTATTAAATCTTGGGGTAGATGGATCTCCTGCAGTTTCTATGAACTTACTTTCAAGGGGGCACAAGAGAGGACACTTTTTATTGCTTTCATCAGATGGAGTTTTTTGAGGTTTTGGTGACTTTGGAGACTTTGGAGACTTTGTTGGGCTCCCGGTAACATCTTCTTTACTTCTGTTCAAGCTACCTTGAGAATTTGATGATGTGTTTCTCTTTCTCCTTGGGGAAGAATCTGTCTTATTCTCAGACATCTTTGGTTTTTGATTCTCTTCTTCAGAAACCAATGTATCAGAACTACTACACATTCTATAAAATGCAGGACCTTTGTTTTTTGACAAGTTTTCCTTCTTGTCTGGTGTGAGATTAAGAAGTGACCGCAGTTTCTGGGATCCTTTCTTTAGAAAACTTGGGGAACTCTTACTTTCTTTCTTTGATGTGCAGTCCTTACTAGACTCCTCCTTGCTAGGATCAGTGAGAGCAGCCATAGAGACTGCCTTGCTAGCAGTTGGACTCTTTAGCTCTTCTTTGAGGTTCTTTTCCTCCTGTGGCAAGTGGTTTGTCACACTGTGCAAACTTTTAGTGCTCTTCAGCATGTCTTCTGGAAGTTTTGGACTAACTGGCTGCTTAAGTCTATGCCTAGTTAATGTGCTGTAAACATAATTGGATGCATGTTTGTTGGCACCAGTGTCTAAAATGGACTTTGAATTAAACATGGGAAAACTTCTCCGTTTCAGCATATTTTCATTTTGAAGGTTCTTCACGTTTTCAGCATGTTTGTCTGCACACAGTGTAGTGTACAAGTAGACAGATGAGTCACCTGCTGCATTTGAATTTACACTAGGTTTTGTGTTGTCTGCAATATGAATTCTGGGGGGTATTGATGTATCTGATTTAGGTGGAATGTTTGTGCTAGGCTCTTCTGAAATATTATCATCTGTCCCATTTTCCACACTTGGAGCATGATTAGATGTCCCTTTAGGTGTTGCACTTCCCTCTGACCCAATTATAGTTGAATTTGAAGAACTTGCACAGCTGCTTACTTCCTGCTGTTCAGGTAAAGTTGGCTGAAATACCAATGATGATCGTAAACGAGAATGAGAGTACAGTGCATGAGCTTTAATATTTTCAGGTGTGTCATAGCTATCATATCTGTCACCCAAGGCTGACCCATTAGACTCTACTGGATAATCTGACTGATCATTCAAATATGACTTAATTCGCCAGTTACGTAGGAATGATTTTGTTGTGTGTTCGAGGGTTGGCATCCTTTGCTGCAGATGGCGGATATGGTTATCTGTCCCATTAAAAGACCTCCGTACAATTGAGTTTCTTTCTGCAAGATTTACCTTTGGTCGTGAAAACTGATCAGCAAAACTTTGCTGGGGTGTATTGTAGTTATTTGCATACCCTCCTCGTAATGAAGAAACAATACTAAGGCTATCAGATGCCATTTTCCAAGTATTTGATGGATTGTTGGCTCTATTAATAGCTCTGTTGAGCAATAGGTAAGGTGTTCTTTCTGGTTTCTCCCCAGCATAACTGTGTCTCTTCCAGTGCTCATTTTTTTCACTAGGTTGATACTGCTGGATTGGATTTTGCATATTGAAACCTGGATGGAATGGCTGTTTATTATAGGATTGATTTCTCAAACCATATTTATCTATTTCATTTACTGCATATCTTCCACGAGTTTTCCAACAAACAGGATCTATCTTGTGAACTTTGTCTTGCCTACCAAAAAGGTTTCTTTGGCTAGAAACTGAAGCCAAGGAAGACACTGAGTGTTGGTATGTATCACTATCCCAAAGTGTCCTGCGACTGTTTACCCGCACTAATTCTGGGGCAAATGAACTAGGAACAGAAGAACGGGCGTATAGTGTTCTGAACTCTTCATCAAAGGATTCAACCAGCTGTCCTGTGATAACCTGAACCATACTGAGGTTGGTTTTTTCAAATGACCACATAAAGCTGAAAGAAGAACAAATGACCATTAGAAACAGTTCTCTTGAACTAAAAGTGTTACACTGGTCCTTCTTGAGAAGAAAGCTTTCACTTCAGTGGAGGTATTTAGGCACCTAACTTTCACAAGACCTGTTCTTTTTTTTCAAATACTTCTAAATAAATAAATAAATTGTGGTCATGATTCATGTCATTTGGATTTCAAAGGTCTAATTGAATACCAAACTCAGCTGGAGACTTTCCACTGCTTTCTGTGAGAGCGAAAATGAGTCTCTAACTACTTAATTGCCCTTAAAAAAGTGGATATTGCAAAAACGTATTCACAAATGTAGAACAGTGGAGTACAAATACCTAATGGAGCAAAATTATGTCTACAAAAACTAAGCCATGATTTACTAGACCCACTGTGTTTACTCCTGAGTCAGAAAATGCTACTGTGTGATTGTTGTGAAAAAAAAAATTGAAATTGAAATAATATCCAGAACTGCTTCAAGAGCTCTGAATGTACTTCACTCTAAACACATTTTCAGTAAGATGCACCTCAGAATTGTTAAGAAGTTTACATTTTTTACTATGCACACCAGATTGGCTATGAACATTTCTTTTAACTGCAATAATGATATTCTGATGAAGGAAATTTTCGTATTTTCTATTGTACTTAGAAAGGCTGAACACATGCTCAAAGCTAAGTAGCTATAGCTACTTTACAGCTACAAAATGAGATAAAATAGACTAACATGTATATAAGGGGTGTTTTAACAAGCCTAATATCATGGTGACAAAACCATAACATTTTTATATTACAATGAAAAAACCCACCCTATTTTGCAATACTCTATTCATGAAAAAAAAAAGTGAAAAAAATTAAATCAATGATCTTGTTTTATTTGCATCTGTCTTCTGGATGTTAGAAAATAGGTTTGTTGTATTCATGTAAATGGCCTGCTAAATTTGTTAGTTTTGTATTTTTCAGGAAATAATGGTGTCCTGAGATTGAATCATGTTACATAAGTTTTTTTATATTAATTTACACAATTAATAATAATATACTTTGTAATATTTGAAAAAAAACCCTAAACTTTAAATTGAGTTGAGAGAGCAAGATTTCCGAAAGAGTCGTCGTTCTTGTTAATCACTATATTCTTTCAGAAAGCAAGTTTAATTGCTACAGAAACTGGTGATTCCAGTCCCTGGGGTGCTAGGTCTTAGAGTGATGTTATTTTTCAAAATGAAATGAGAAAAACTATCACATTCTCTACCACTGTGTATGGATATCAAAACAGGCAGACTCTCCCTGGACTCTTTTATACTTGTTCATTTATGAACTTGTCACTTACCTCACTATCATTTATATACATCAGTTGGAATTTGGGGCTGGCTGAATCTCAGAGGAAATAAAAAGCCAGATTTTCAAAAGCTTACAGTGGTGGAAATCTGTGAAAGTCAGTGGCTGTGGATCTGGCACCGAGGCAGTGCACTAGCAGAAACTATTTCAGTAGGCCAGAGAAGAAAAGTGTAGTATGAAAAGAACAAAAATATTTCAGAATGTGTGAGATAAAACTGCCTGTGCTTTAACTTAGGTGTTTTTTCCAGCTCTGCAAAGCTGTAAGTTCTTCCAGCCTATGCTTTGCACACATACACTGGAAATAAAATGGAAAGCAGAATAAAGAAACTTAGCAAAATATAAAGAGAAACTATGTCAACTTAACTTTGGCAATTCTGAATTTGACCATGATATACTACAGAGTGCCACAGAAGAGGTCGATGTAAGCTTTAGAATATTATTATAAGGAGGAACTATCCAAGAAAGCTTATGAAATAATTCTGGCAGCCATTTCCACAGTGAATGTTAAACAAGAATAATTCAAACAATACAAGACAACACAGGATTTTTCCCTCTTTTTAGCAAATCTCCAGCTATGGCAAAAGCTGTATCTTTCATTTCTTGTTTGTGAAAAACTAACAGAGGACCTCAGAATTTGGCTCTGTGTTAGGCTAGTTAGTAATAAGTATCTATGACATCTTGTTAAACTGCAGAAAATATAATTAAATTTGCCCACAGAGTTCTCTGGAAGAATATTCATAAACATTAGAAAAAAAGAATTTGCAGTAGGAGAGGTACTGAGATAACAGATTTTCTGTGGACACCACAGTGACTGATCTTACCTGTAAGAACCATATATGACTTTCTTACAGTCAACAAGAATAAATTTTTGTTCCATTTTTCCATGGAATTTTGCTCCTGTTTTAGAATAGTAGTCTTGTCCTTTCACTGTCCGCACCCTCATGTTCTGAAAAAAAAAATTGAAATGCTTTAGTTGGTATTTATAGAAAAAATAAAATTTATATTCAATGCAAAACAACCTACAGCATATATCTCATTTGTCTCTGGGATACAAAATGCTTCACAAGACATAAAAATTGTTTGGAATACAGTTGTGAATAATCACAGTATTTACTTCAGTTTCTAGCCTTGCAAATACTTGTTCTAGCAATGTTAATATGTCGTAATTTACAAGTATTGCAGTGGAAGTGAAATCCATAGTTTAGCATTGGCAGAGAGAGAACAGAATCTGTATGATTATTACATAGATTGTATATATGGAAATAGTGCAATATAAGGCTTGTGAATACAGAGGAATGTTTTGCTTCATGGGACTGCTACAGTGACAGGTTGAAAATCACAGCAGGCATGTGCTCTGTAAAGGTCAAGGTAGATGGATTAAGGCTGTTCATGAAGCAAAATGGATTAGATTGTGTACAAGGTAAATTCAGCAAAAAAAACCAGGAGAATAAAAGGGAAGGGAAGGGAAGGGAAGGGAAGGGAAGGGAAGGGAAGGGAAGGGAAGGGAAGGGAAGGGAAGGGAAGGGAAGGGAAGGGAAGGGAAGGGAAGGGAAGGGAAGGGAAGGGAGGAGAAAGGAAGTGGGAAGGGGAAGTGGGAAGGGGAAGTGGGAAGGGGGAAGGGGCAGGGGGAAGGGGAGAGAAGGGGGAAGAGAGAAGGGGGGAGGGGAGGGAAGGGGGAATGGAAGTGCGAAGGGGAAGTGGGAAGGGGAAGGGGGAAGGGGAGGGAAGGGAAGGGGAAGGGGGAAGGGGAGGGAAGGGGGAAGGGAAAGGGAAAGAGGAAAAGGAAAAGAGGAAAAGGAAAAGAGGAAAGGGAAGGGGAAAGCGAAGGAGGAAGGGAAGCGAAAGGATGAGTCTATTTCATTTGGAAGGGACCTACAATGATCATCTAGTCCAACTGCCTGAACACCTCAGCGCTGACCAGAAGTTAAAGCATGTTATTAAGTGCATTGTCCAAATGCTTCTTAAAACACTGACAGGCTTGGGGCATTGACCATCTCTCTAGGTAGGCCGTTCCAGCATGTGACCATGCTCTCAGTAAATAAATGTTTCCTAATGTCCAGTCTAAACCTCCCCTGGCATACCTCTGAACCATTCCCACAGGTCCTACCACTGGATATCAAGGAGAAAAGCTCAGCACCTCCCTTTCACTTCCCCTTCTCAGGAGGCTGTGGAGATGTTTAAGCTTACAAAAGTATTTAAGATTCCAGTCTGTAAAGTATGACTAAGTTTGCAACACAGTTAAATAAACCTTTAACATCTATGGGGTCATTTATGCATTTACCAAAAACATATGAAGTTCTAATAGCCAGAGGTTGTGGAAATTTTAATCATAGTGTCTACTAAGATCCAATGAATCTCTTTCCAAACAGAGAAGATCTCCAAGAAATGAAAACATATTTCCAAGTAACTCATGCTTTCTAAATCAGTATATATTTTCACTGTTGGTTTCTTAAAACTTTTATGAAAAGAAAAATCAAATCAAAGAAGCAAGAGTTACACTTAAAAGCTGCTGACTTGGTAAATTATGGTTTAACTGAAGCTACCCAAGTTCTTTAAATTTTATTTATTAGCTGAGTTTTTACACAGTATTTTTGTCAAGCTGTGTTCAAACAAAAATGCAACTCACCTAAAAGATACAAAGACAGTATTTAAAAATTAGTTTTGTGGACTTTTGTAAATATGGTAGAAACATGAAATTTCTCTCTTAAATAAATAAAAGAAGCAGTGTCTAGAAGTGCTCTAAAATTTTTAAAGTTAAAAATGTTAAAAGTGAAAACACAAGTTGATGCTCATCTATTTTCAAAACAGCTAAAAAAGAATCAGTGACAATAAGAACCCAGTTTGCATTACTGAATGGGAGGGTGACATAATTTTGCATTTCTACCTGCTAAGCACTTCTGGCAATCTAGCACTGTCTTTCAAGTTTTCTGCACTTCAACTAGAAATCTTCTTATCAATGAAAGTCAATTTTCCCACTCTTCCAATCTGATTTTGTTGAACTTTGAATAAGTCAACCCCACTGAAGAAAAGTGTTCTTTCTCCAGCAGCTACTGAAGCTTTAACTAAAAGTATTTACATAAAAAGCTTTTAGTTGTGTGGAGAACAGTGTGGAAAAAAGTAATTCCTGAAAAAGAAAAAAAAATACTGGAATTTACCCATTCTAAAGATTATCATAATAGTAAACTTTATGTACTATAAAATAATATGTTGTAATTTAGTAATGAAATTTGCATTTACCTAATGACTGTTTTACCCAATTTTATATCCCATATTTGTATGTCAGATTTATATTTAATTATACTAAAATATATTTATGTCATTATAATTTGAAAAAGGTAACTTGAGAGGCAGCTTATACATTTTCAAATAACCGTAACAAGCAATGCTGGCTTAATGACATGACAGTTGAACACATCAAATCTTACTGAGATAAGGTCTGATAGGTATTGGCCAGGATATCACTTGGGAATCTGGAATGCTGGAGGCACAAGCAAGGCTAATGGCTTGCAAATTACTATACTATATGAAAAAAAGCTTTGCCTTAGGTACTTATAAGTTGAAATATAATTTCAAGTAGGCATATATAAAAAATAAATAAAATTTACATTAAATTTCTGGGTTTTAGAAAAATCATAGTCACTGCTTCCTCTTTTTTCTTTTCCTTCTCCTCAGTGTTACTCCTCCTGCAGCTTTTTGATCTTGCTTCCTTAATCCTGTACTCATTCCTTGTCTTGGTAGGTCATCCACTAACAGAAAGGAACATTGCATTACAAAGGCATGTTCCAGTGATCATGTTCCCTTTTTTCACATCACACTTTCTTTTCCTCTGCAGTTAATCTGTCATTCTTCACCTACTTCAAACCCTCTAATAAGGTGCCAGGGATGCATACCTTGAATCATTGCCCAAAATACAGACATTTAAGAATATATAGTAACAACGCGTTCCATTGAGAATCATAGAAGGGTTTGGGTTGGAAGGGACCTTTAAAGCTTATCTAGTCCCACTCACCTTGCAATGAGCTCTGAC
This sequence comes from Pezoporus occidentalis, assembly GCF_034315485.1. Taxonomy (NCBI): domain Eukaryota; kingdom Metazoa; phylum Chordata; class Aves; order Psittaciformes; family Psittacidae; genus Pezoporus; species Pezoporus occidentalis. The sequence continues at coordinate 2,617,312 of NW_026914829.1, forward strand.
ACCTTCCACTAGACCAGGTTGCTCCTACCTCCCTGGGTAACCTTTTCCAGTGCCTCACTACCCTCACAGTGAAGAATTTCTTCATAACAGCAAATCTAAATCCCCTCTCTGTCAGTTTAAAGCCATTCTCTCTTGTCCTGTCACTACATGCCCTTGTAAAAAGCCCCTCTTCCAGCTTTCTTGTAGGCCCCCTTTAGGTATTGGAAGGCTGCTGTAAGGTCTCCCCAGGACCTTCTCTGAACACCACCAGCTCTCTCAGCCTGTCTCTATACGAGAGGTGCTCCAGCCCTCTGGACTCACTCCAACAGGTCCACTTCCTTCTTGTGTTGGGGGCTCGAGTGGAGCTCCTCATAAACCAACAGAAGCAGTTTGATTAGAAGCAGCAAATATATACATACTGAACTGCAAGCCCCATTTAGTATGAAACGCTGTGTTTTATCCTGAGGCTATAGGACTTCCCTGCTAATGGTAGTATGTCACTGATCACTGCATCGCTGTGGGTAAAGCAGTAGCTCATTTATGAATCCTGAGAGGAAAATCTTGGGCAAACCAGAAACCAACAAACTCACGCATCATGAAGGAACCAAGGTAGCCTGACGGGACATGCAAACGTAGATACAATCAGCCACAGTGAGTCAACTGGAAAGTCAGTGACTGCTAGGGGATGCATATGGAAGAATACTTTAATCAAGGACTTGATGTTTCAGAGGTTTCTAAAGTCAGACACAGGATCTTCTCCCTCCTCCAAGACAGGCTGTAGGACACTCAGGGACATTGCTGTCTTGGTGCTGCATTCTGCAGACCAAATCTATTTCACAGTTTGCTGCAGCACCTGTCAGTAGCATTAAAAAAAAAAAAAAAAGGCAAAAAAAAAGCACATTTCGAAAAATTTAGCTATTAGTTTTAGAAAAATCACCTGAAAAATGTCTGAATCTGTAAGGACTCACCATCTACCTATGCAGATGAACTGCTGACCAAACAAGTCAGACAGTGACAAAGTCAATCAGAATTCCTACACAGAATTCACAGAATATGTAGTTTACCCGTTTTTTCAGCTATATCTTTCAATAAAGAGGGAAACATGCCCTGATACACAGCCATGCTACAGATGAGGAAAACAGCCTGTACAGATATTTAATGTAGATTTATGAATAAAATCCTCCTTTTTTCATACAGAATACTACTGAATTGTAAATTTGAATCAAAAAATACAGTTTTTCTCATCACTGCATCTCATTCTTTACTGATTCAAAGGAGCAGAAAAAACACCAGAGAAAGTGTTGAATCAGAAAAGCTTTACAGAAACTCCTTACGAGTGCATGGCATGAGGAACATCTGCCATACTCCTGCAAGACTGAACCAAATCATGCCAGAGAATTACAAGACCAGTGCTGCTGGTGCTACATCTTGAGGAAAAGAAACGGATCCATATATCTCTGTTCTCTTTTTTGCTTTCACTGAACAGAAGGGAAAGACTGAAAGTCAAGAGCACAAAAAGCTGAAGATGTTTCTTTGTTTTTGTAAACCTTGGACTGATGGGAAAAAGGAAAGGCAGAAACATTCTCCAAAGTACTGACTGTTCCCTGATAGTCACCTGCAGTTTCCCTTCATCCTCAATAAAGGCACAAAAGACTTACTATGGTAGGGAGCACTTGGATAAAAAGACCATTAATTTCAAGAGACATATTACAAATCAACTGGAAAACCACCACACAACAGGCATACTGTTTAGCTCTTTGGGATATATTTTTCATGTTCTGATAAAACTTGTAGCATTCTAGGCAAACCTCGCAGAATAAAGATGCATTTCTCCTAACGTTACTGAACAGAAACATATAAAAGATAACGTGACTGTCTTCAGTGGCCAAGTCCAAACTTCTCCAATCCACACTAATTCATACAAAATCCACTTGTATGTATGTTAATTCTTTCAACCACAGTATAAATGCCCGTAGGTCTATAACAGCGTATTAAAAACGCAACCTCAAATCCATCCAAAAGAAGTTAACCTTTTGAAACAGCTACAGACCACACAGAATTACTCTGAAAATGGCATTTTTTGAGCTATCACTTGAAATTCATAGAATCATAGAATAGTTAGGGTTGGAAAGGACCTTAAGATCACCAAGTTCCAACCCCCTGCCATAGGCAGGGTCACCTCACACTAAACCATCTCACCCAAGGCTCTGTCCAAAGTGGTCTTGAACACCAACAGGGATGGAGCATTCTTAACTTCCCTGGGCAACCCAATCCAGTGCCTCATCACCCTTACAGTAAAGAACTTCCTCCTCATATACAGTCTAAACCTCCCTTGTTTAAGTTTGAACCTGTTACCCCTTGTCCTATCACTATAGTCCCTAATGAAGAGTCCCTCCCCAGCATCCTTATAGGCCCCCTTCAGATACTGGAAGGCTGCTATGAGATCCCCACGCAGCCTTCTCTTCTCCAGGCTGAACAGCCCCAACTTTCTCAGCCTATCTTCATACAGGAGGTGCTCCAGGCCCCTGATCATCCTCGTAGCTCTTCTCTGGACTTGTTCCAACAGTTCCATGTCCTTTTTATGTTGAGGACACCAGAACTGCACACAGTACTCCAAGTGAAGTCTCACAAGAGCAGAGTAGAGGGGCAGGATCACCTCCTTCGACCTGCTGGTCATACTCCTTTTGATGCAGCCCAGGATATGGTTGGCTTTCTGGGCTGCAAGGGCACACTGCCGGCTCATGTTCATTTTCTCACCAACCAACACCCCCAAGTCCTTCTCCACAGGGCTGCTCTGAATCTCTTCTCTGCCCAACCTGTAGCTGTGCCTCAGATTGCTCTGACCCACGTGTAGGACCTTGCACTTGGCATGGTTAAACTTCATAAGGTTGGAATCAGCCCGTCTCACAAGCATGTCAAGGTCCCTGCTGATGGAATTCCTTCCCTCCAGCGTATCATCCGAGCCACACAGCTTGGTGTCATCGGCAAACTTGCTGAGGGCGCACTCAATCCCACTGTCCATGTCAGCGACAAAGATGTTGAACAAGACCGGTCTCAACACTGATCCCTGAGGGACACCACCCGTTACTGGTCTCCAGCCGGACACTGAGCCATTGACCACAAGTCTGCGTGCAGTCATCCAGCCAGTTCTTTATCCTCCGAGTGGTCCATCCATCAAATTGATGTCTCTCCAATTTAAAGACAAAGATGTCGTGTGGGACAGTGTCGAACGCTTTGCACAAGTCCAGGTAGATGATGTCAACTGTTTTACGTCTGTCCATGTTTCTAATTTTTTTTGTTTTAGGAAGGTAAAACTCATGCCATAAAAAGACATATACCATTTTTGGTAACCTCTATGGCATAGCTGACCCAAGTACTCAGCACATGGTGGAATCTCAAGTTGCAGAGTATGGAAATACTGCCAAATACTCACTTCGCCAAGGCAATCATGACCATGTGTTTACAGATCCACAACATGGCTTTGATATTTTCTTTCTGAAAGTCCCTATAGCTCTGCCTATTAGGCCACCAGAGGGCAATCCCACACACACATACACAAGAAACAAGAATGGAAATTGGTATGGGAATACTTTTAAGGACCTAAGTCAACATTCCAGAGCAAAAATTGATATAAAATACAGGTTTGATCAAAAATACTATCAAAACCTGCTTTATCTTTACTAATACACCACATGTCTCTCTGGTTTTTAGACGGGACTCTTAAACTGGATGCTGCTAAGAAGTGCTTTTATAATATTTCTTTTCTTGGTGTGAACATGACCTAACTAGCTACAAGAAACTGCAAACAGAACTATACAGAAGTTCAGCCAAGGCAGCACTCATAGCTTTGCAAAGAGACTCTGGCAGCATCTTTGCAATTTCTTCAGTGCTATCTACAGTACAGTAAATCTAGAAGTATTTATGAAGCATTTACTTTGGGTCAGTGAAGCTCATGGTTTATATTCTAATCCCTGTTAAATATTACAGCAGTACAGGACATCTTGTGAAAAATGTAAGCGTTAGTCTTCTCATTCTTAGAAGATAAAATTACATTTTTCATGTATAAATGTAATACACTCTAGTGACATGGTTTAGTGGTGGTCTTGGCAGTCCTGGGGTAATGGCTGGACTTGATGACTTAAAGGTTTTTTCCAACCTCGCTGATTCCGTGATTCTATGATGTAGACAGACATGATATTATGGGTTTTCAGGAAAACATTAATAAAATAGAATAAAGTAGAATTGTTGGCCTTTTAAAGTACTTTAATACATAACAACTTCAAAGAAAAAGATCATGAAGTCTGCAATTTATTAATTTACATAAGCTTTATGCGTCTATTTGCAATCTACTTTAAGAGAAAGCAAAAAAAAAGCCTAGTTTTTCAAGCAGTGTTCCTAAATACATAATAATTGAAAATTACTTTATAAATAATATACAAAAAATGTGTAATTCTATTAAATACTCTAGTTTTGACTCATCAAAAAGATAAAAATCTTTCTAAAACATTTGTAGAGAAGGTTCTACTGAGAGCTTACCTAGTTATACCTTATTGTTAATTCGAATAAGCCTATATTTGATAATCACTTTTTAAATAACAGTCCCTGTTCAGTGGGTTGTATAGGAACAAGGAGTGAATATTCATGCACAGGAACACAGGAAGCCTTACCCTGAGCCTCTGAACTTGACAGCCTTGTTTCTCCGTCATTTTCAGAAAGTGACTGAAGTTTGACTCGTCAAGCAGGAGATACACTGCAATCCCTCTAGCAGATGCCTCCACAATTTCTCTAAAAATATCCACATCTGTAAACATATCCATAACAATGGCAATGACCTGAATAAAACAGAGATGACAGAAATTATTATATTGTATAAACACATAAGTAAAACTCTTCACTGAAGCTTGCGCTGGGAAGCTAAAACTAATTTTTTTTATGCATCCAAAAAGTTCTAATATTTTCCATGTGGTACCAATTAACTTAGAAAGCGTTTCTAGACCATTGGATATTCTTTTTGAGAAGTCAGGTGATCGTGTGCGTGCCATGTACCAAAGCTTGGCAAAAAGTTATGTTGTAGGTATGTATAGCAATTGATTATATGAAGAAAAGGAAAGCCAGTGGAAGAGAAAGGAAGGGGAAACAGCAATGTAAACACATAGTTAAAAAATAAACCATCAAAATATAACTGCAGTGTTTGGTGTGAAAATGTTTTCAAATAACATTTTTGTTCAAGGGGCTTTTTCATCTTTCATCATCTCTAAAGCTACTGGCTCAAAGGCTTGAAGGAGTCAGCAAGCAGTCATTGAAGAGCTGGAGCTGCTGAGGACATCAGGACCCATACTCATTCAGCACTCTTACTGGGATGAAATTTTCTAAGCTGGTGAGAGCTTGAAGAAGATTAGCATGCTGAACACCAGCTACTGATACCATTAAACCTATGGGGATAAGGTATGTATTTCTGACTGGGAAAAACAATGTCTTGATAATGGTATCTTGGAGATGATATACTGTTGATGTTTTGGGCAAGCTATTTGGGAAGAATTAGTTGGAAGCATTAGAGGAGATAACAGAGGGAGAACAGGCATCTGTGCAACTTAAAAATAATATTCTTATCCACTACAGTGTCCATGAAAAGTTTCAGTGAGATGTCTCAGTTGCAAATTCAAATCAGAGGCTCATAGAATAGTTAGGGTTGGAAAGGCCTTAAGATCATCCAGTTCCAACCCCCCCTGCCATGGGCAAGGACACCACACACTAAATCATGTCACCAAAGACTCTGTTCAACCTGGCCTTGAACACTTCCAGGGATGAAGCATTTACAACATCCCTGGGCAGCTCATTCCAGTGCCTCACCACCCTCACAGTAAAGAACTTCCTCCTTATATCTAATCTAAACTTCCCCTGTTTAAGTTTTAACCCATTACGCCTTGTCCTATCACTACAGTTCCTAATGAAGAGTCCCTCCCCAGCATCCTTATAGGGCTCCTTCAGGTACTGGAAAGCTTCTATGACATCTCCATGCAGCTTCTCTTCTCCAGGCTGAACAGCCCAAATAAAGTCTTTCACAGATGTCAGAGCATGCTTGATAGTGAGCTTTACCATTGCCACTAATCTTTAAACTATCTGTACCTTAGCCATAATGGAGAAATTGTTAAGTTACAGTCACTCATCTTATTTCAGAATTGAAATACTTACCTCACTCATAAAATTTATTAAATGCTGTTGCAAGCGCCCAAGTAAAAGTTATGTCTCCTGTCAGCTGTCGGAACAGTTCAGTTGTTTTTGAATCCTACCTGCTTAGAACTAAAAAAACTCACTTGTGCCAAGCATGTACTTAAAACACTAGAAATATTAATGAAAGCTGACATACATGAAATAAAAGTAAAATAACTATGTCATTAGGAAAGGTAAAAAGCTCCTGAAGTAGCAGAAATGAAAGAATTAGGCCATATTGTAAGAAGTCACCTGGCAATAAAAAGGCTCTTTACAAATCCACAAGTCAGAGAATAACAGAATAGCATGAAATAATTGAATTCTTTCAAAAATCTTAGGTAATATGCTCATGCAGCATGTCATTCATTTCACTGACTTTTTGAAAATGAAACCTAAATGTGATTTTTAACAGTACAAATTATATTTCTTTATCTAAATTAGAAAGGGAAGACTGAAACCCTGTTGTGGTTTAAGCCCAACCGGTAACTCAGAACCACGCAGCCGCTCACTCACTCCTCCCCTCTTCTTCCTCCCCCCCCGCTCCTGGAGAGATGGGGAGGAGAATCAAAAGAATGTAACTCCCACAGGTTGAGATAGGCACAGTCCAGTAACTAAGGTATAACACAAATCACTCCTGCTACCACCAATAATAATAATGATAAGGGAAATAACAAGGGAAGAGAATACAACCACTCACCACCCACCAACCAATACCCAGCCTGACCTGAGCAGTGATCTAGCCCTTCCGGGTAACTGCCTCTAGTTCTACATTCCGGGTATGATATGCTGTGGTATGGAATACCTCTTTGGCTAGTTTGGGTCAAGTGTCCTGTCTCTGCTTCCTTCCAGCTTCCCCTCCTTGCTGGCAGAGCATGAGACTCAAAAGTCCTTGGTCAGAGTAAACATTACTAAGGAGCAACTAAAAACATCAGTGTTAGCACTGTTCCCAGGCTGAAAGTCAAAAACACAGCACTGCACCAGCTACTAAGAAGGAGAAAAATGACTGCTACTGCTGAACCAGGACAAACCCACAAAAGTTTCATCTTGACTCTAAGGACACCATCACGTTCAGACTGCACCTTCTGCTTGGCCTTGTATCTGAAATACACAACATTAACTGAACATGGCAATCCTATTTATTCATCTGTCTTGTTTCACTTATGTCTTAGCAGAAATCTGCCAAGACATATCAAGTGTTTTAGGTAAAAGGACCAAAGAAGCAAGCTTGTTCTCAAACACTTCTGTTTCATTACCAGTGTCCTCCTCCCTCTAAATTTCCTAATTTCTTTTTAACCTTTCCTTTAGTTCATATCTCGTAGAAATATGTGTTCATTACAGTCCAGGGTCTATTTAAATGCAAGAGAAAAATCTTGAATGGATTCATTAGCATATGCTGGCATGAATACATGAAATACTCAGAATCAACAGTACAGCCTTCAAAAATCATTCTAGCATTTTCCTAGGGCAGATATCTAAAATGCTAACTTGGTTGCAGCATCTGTGGTTAAAAAAGACTAGATTACTGGAAATCCAAAGAAAAGAAAAAAAAAAAGAATTAGTAACAAAAGCTAAAAACCAACTACAGTGGCCATATCTATCTTTATGAAGAGGGAAGGAGAGAAATAAATAAGAAAGCAGGCCAGTAAACTGGTGGCAAAAGAAGGATGCATGAGCACGACTATGTAGATATCTTGCAACTTGCAAATGAACAGGAAGACTCTCTTTGTCTTCACTAGCAGAATTCTTCTTAAATCATTTACCTCGTTAATTTTGGAGTTAATTCTGCAAAGCATCAAAGCAGCCTTGCAAGAAATAGTAGGTTTCACTTCCAGAGTTGGAATAGGGATTACATTTTGAAACCTAAGGCATCCACTAGCTGAAAAATCCTCACCAGATTTAAGAACATGTATGGAAAGCCATAGTTGTATCTGACAACCAACTGGACATCTGTTTCTTCATTCCCTGGAAACCAAAGATGACTCCCATACTTCCTCATTAGCTTCCCCATTCACTCTTAGCAACAATCTATTAATCTAGTCAACACAAATGTAATTAGACTCAATTGCTGGAGGAAGAAGAGTGCCAAATTTGAACCATTCATATGATATACATTCATTAGTAAAAAGTCATTTACAGTGATAAGATCACTTGTGTATACTAATTTCTACAAATTAAGAGTAGTTGTTTGAACACACACTATAGATTTTGATGCAGACAGTGGATTCCATTAATGTCACTAGTGTCACAGAATATTCTGGCTTTTAAATTAAACTTCCTTCAATATTTTTCTTTTTTCTTGGGGGGGAAGTTGGTAGGGTTATGCAGAAAGGGCACATTTCCCCATGCATTTGCCTACTTTGCAGAAGGGAGTATTGATCTTGGGGAAGGAAAAAGCCTTGGTACTCAGAGTCCCAAGTTTTGATTATTTAAGGAAAACAAGACTAGGAAGTTACCTCAAAAGAGGTATTCTATAGTGTGTATGTACCTTTCATTAAAGCTGTAGCAAAAGCTGCAGGATTAGTTACTTGCTGCATCACTTTGGAAGAAAAGATTTCACTATTATGTTTTTTACATTTGTTTTTGCAATTGCAGACCTGATTTCTACCCTGACACTTACAAGAAGCCACATAACAGTGAAAACCCAGGAGGAAAAAAAGATTATAGAACTCAAATTGCAAAAAATAGGTCAGAAAAATACCCATTCCACAAATTTTGTTTCTTATGGCCATAACACTATGATGTGTCAAGACTATCTCCCAAGGTAGAATGCTCCAGTGTCATACAGTAGTCTTCCTTATAAACTGCCATTTCTTTTCTGAAGCATATTTGTTTTTCAAAATTCAGAGGTCTTTTCAAAAGCAAGCACTAATGCTTTTACAGGGAATACAAAGCTCATCCAAACATGCAGGGGGACACTGGATAGGTTTAGTAGTTTTCTGCTGAAAGCAACCAGAACTCTGGAAGAACTTTCCAAACCTTGAGAAACTGATTATTACCCTGATCAAAATGACCCTCAGTTGGGAATAATGAAGCATTTTACACTTTCAGGGACGTGAAAACAGTTCATGGAGCAGATACTTGCTGCGCATAATATCATATAACACTGATAATTATGCACAGCAAGAGTTAACTATCACCACCTGATTTGGTATTAGATAGAACAGCACATTTCAGTGATCAACTAAAAGCAAAAACAGTGCAGAATTTCTTTTTTTTTAAAAATATATACTAGTCTTCTTTCCCCAAAACCAAATTTAAATAACCTTAGATTGTCCCTACTAATCTTTTCATCTTATCTACCAATTCTTTTTTCAAAGCAATGAATGCTTTTTAAAGTTAAAATGTGGTTTCAAAGGCAGCCTTACAGAAGAAGAGAATCTGCTGAAGTCAATAAGCACAAAATTACTCCTAATAAAGATGACAGACTTATCAATTTACATGAAGGCACCAGTAGAGCTATATTCTGTTATTCTTACTACTATCTTGATACCAAGACTACAGTTTGCAATAGAAAAAGTAAAGTGTCACACTTAACATTTTAAGTACAGGTAGAAAAGTATAATTGTGTTGAATAGCGCTACTTTTATGCAAATATTTTAAAACACTTATTTTTTCCAGTAAGCAGAGTTATTTAATTTGCACAGTATTAAGTGACCTAACATTTAAAAAAAATCATTATCTCTAAACTATCAGATCATTATAATTTGAAGTTCTTTTCATTCTTTAAAAGTTTTTAATAATCTCCAAATTCAGGATATGACTCACTCCTACCTAAAATACTAGTGACAAGATTCATGAAAGACAGACACACATATCTTGAAAGTTAAAATAAACAGCTATAGCTGAGATATCCTGCAAAAACATGCAGATTCTTGCAAAACAGGAGCTTAAGTACATGGTAACATGACACCAGACTGGATAATATGAGACTCTAAATGGAGGCTGATGCTCAGTTCTGTTCAGCTATCATATTACAGGGCCAGTCATTGCTCACTAGTTTGGGCCCATCCACAGGCATTAGATAGGTTTAAATGTTTCTCACCTTTAGAAATTAACTCTATTCAAAGGCTTATATAGAAGAAAGTTGCCAATCCCAACTGTACAAATGCATCTATCACTAAACATCTCCTAAGCATATCCAGAAGAGTGTGACCAAGATGCTCAGAGCTGGAGCACTTGCCCTGTGAAGAGTATGTGAAGGAGCTGAGTTGGTTCACTCCAGAGCAGAGATAGGTTCAGGGAATCTTACAGCAGTCCCCAGTGCTTTACAGGGAAGGTCTTGAGGAGATGAAGCCACTTTTCTCACAGTGGTGGCAGGACAAGAGATAATGGTCAAACTGAAACAACAGAAGTTCTGACTGGATATAGGGAAAAACCCCTTATTCTCTCAAGAACAGCCCAGCAGTAGAGCGGGTTGTCCAGTCTCTATCCTGGGAGGTTTTCAAAACCCAAATGGATAAGGTCCTGAGCAACCTCGTCAGATACTATCAATCACCCTGCTTTAAGCAGGAGGTTGGACTGGAGACCTCCTGAAGTAGCTTCCAATTGACCAAGTCTGCAATTCAGTGATTCAGAGATCTTCACTCCCATCATTGTCAAAATTTTGACATGTTTGGAAGTAATTATAAATTTTGCTGTGGGACTTACAGAAAACAAAAAAAAAGACTATGAATGACACTAAGAAGGAAAGCTTTTCTGCTTTACTTCTTCCACTTTGGATAAGAATTTTGGTAAGAAAAATCAAGAGATTGTAACCTTCATAGCTCAGTTTTAGAACATCAAAATCAACCCTTTCAATGGGTGTGTTCTGAAATTAAGGCATGGAAGTAATGAAAGTCTTTTATTGCTAGTGTTCTGTAAACCTATCTTGTGAACTACTGAGAGTTTCATTAATCCCAATATGTTCACTTCTTTCACAGGACTGATTACAATTCCTTAAGGTATATCTTGCAGAATATGTCATTTAACACCTCCTGTGTTATCAACAGTAAAAAAGAGGAATTCTCCAATGCAGGTGTTTTCCTAGGTCAGGCTTCACTAAAAAGACACCTACCATTATATCAATAACCCAGTAGGAAATAATGCTAAAGACCTATCCTACACTGCAAGAGTACTGATTTCTTGTAACCTATGTGAGGCTTACTTTGGGCATGCTGTGACAAATTTCCGTATCACTGTGCAATGCTTTTGAATGCCACTACCCTTCCTCACCCTGAGATCGAAGCAGCACATTTCAGATAGAAATGTTAACTCTATTTTCGTTGACCTTTTCCCTGGCACTCCAGTTAAATTCCTTTTCACAGATCTCTATTTTGCACAGAATCTCCTTATGGCACAAGCTTGGTGTTATCTGAATCTGGCCTTTCTCAGAGAGCAGGCATATCACGATGCTTGCAACAGTGCAGGAAGAAGATAGCTACTGCATACCTTGCCATTAGCAACAGGACACAGGAAGAAATTTGACTGGGTGGGTTAAAGCACCATAAAAGAAAGTGAGACAAATTTTGCGATCAATGAAGAGAGCCTTCCCACTAGTAAGCTACATTATACATCCCACAAATTATTATGTTTTTTTTTATCATGTTATGCTCTTGTTTATGGTTCAGGGTGTAGATTCAGTTTATGCTTGCTGCAATTCCTATTAGCAGAATCCTGATAAATCATCTGATATCCTCACTGTTGCTAACAACAGAGTGGTTCTAAAATGATAGTACATTAATTTCATATTAATTTTCAAAATTGAACACAGCCCTGAAATGCTTTGCATAACACATCCTTCCACTGCAAAACATACTTTGAAACCATTGTGATTTGCACCTGAATATCATCTCAGGTCACCTTTGGGCTGGCTGTTATTGCTGAGGTCTCCCACAGAAAATGTAGCAGATCAGAAGTCCTGAAACAAATGACCAAAGAGCAGTATAATGGCGGGAGGCCTTATCTGAAAATAGAGCCTAGATACAATGATAAAAATAGTAATAAAACTTTTGAGTGTGACCCATTCTTCTACAATTTCTGTGGCAATGTAATGGAATAAATACTGAGATGATTTATATCTATGCAACTGCCATGAAGTTAATGTCACTGCTTGTAGTATATTATCACCAAGACTGGCTCCCTGAGATCGTATTTAATTTATTTAACAGGCTTCTGCATTCAAAGAGCAAAAGACCAAAACTATACCGTGTACTTTGAAACACTGTCCCACTATAGCACTCTTTAAAAGCAATTTAATTAACTAAAGGGTGAAGTCGGGCACTTAACTAAAACAGGCAGCTACACTACCTCAGAACCACTGAGGTATGGTTAGGATTAGGGTTAGGGAACCCTAAGGTTTTTAGGTAAACTAAAATCCTAGAAATCTCCTGCAATACAATATGGAAAAAAAACAGAGCAAACTATTCTCAGAAAATAACAAATGCAGGCAACCACATAAAGCACTATATAAATAGTTTAGCCATATAGCCCACATGGCAAGGCCTTATCTGTCAAAAAGCTTTAAGAAAGATGTGTGGTAGGAGCTATCAGTAATAAGGAAAAATTTGCTAATTCTAGCAGCACAGACTGATACAGCAGTAAAAACAGGAGCTACGAAGAAGGACATGATTTAACTTTGAAATATACCGGGAAGATCAATTTTTTACAATGTACCATCTTCTAACAACTACCTCATGATTTTGCCTTTTGCTCAATTTGGCAGCTTTGGCGCAGTTTACCATGTCTCTGAAAAAGCAGAACAGAATATCAGGATTACCTCTTCTACAAATGAAACTAAAACCAACACAAAATAAAAGTTTTCTGAGATGCAGATAAGATAAAAAGGATGTGGACCTGCTGAAGTGAGTCCAGAGGAGGGCCACAGAGATGCTCAGAGGGCTGGAGCACCTCTGCTATGAAGACAGGCTGAGAGAGTTGGGCTTGCTCAGACTGGGGAAGAGAAGGCTCAGGGGAGACCATACAGCAGCCTTCCAGTGACTAAAGGGGGCCTACAAGAATGCTGGAGAGGGATGTTTTACAAGGGCATATAGTGACAGGACAAGAGGGAAAGGCTTTAAACTGACAGAGGGGAGGCTTAGATTTGCTATTTGGAAGAAATTCTTCACTGTGAGGGCGGCGAGATGTTGGAACGGGTTGCTCAGAAAAGTTGTGGATGCTCCATCCCTGGAAGTGTTCAAGGCCAGGTTTGATGGGGTTTTGAGCAACCTGGTCTACTGGAAGGTGTCCCTTCCTATGGCAGAGAGATTGGAACTAAATGGTCTTTAAAGCGCCTTTCAACCGAAACCATACTATGATTCTAAGATTCTATGATTATCTTTCAGAAAGCTACTGCACGCTGAGCTATCAAGTCACACATGTACCACCTTAAAATGACCCCTCCTGGATTACATCTTCAAATTCACCCAACTAAGAATTTTACAGGTGACCATCTTGCAAAATATATGGGAGTGAGCTACATTAATTCTCTAAATGTGATCTGTATCTACGGGTTTTGTAGTTGTTATGCTGGCTGAAGGATTAATGAGAACTCATCTCGAACTGACTGAATTGCAGGAGACACCATATCGCTGTGGCTGGTAGCAGAGGCAATAATTCCTCTGAAGCTTACTTTTGCGCATGCAGAATCAAGTTTAAGCATGTCATGGAGATAAGAGGAGGGAAGGGGATATTCTGGGGATTCTTTGTGGGGACTTTTCAAGAAGCATTTATAAACCTAACCCTTGGAAGAAGGGATCTGCGAAGAGACAGCTGCTGCCCAGCGACTAGCATATCACAAACAAGAAAAGATTTATCTAAATCTGCAAAGAACTGTCATGCAGGGTTAAAGTAACAAGCTTTCAATGCTTAATTTTAACACTTTGCTTTCTGCTTGCAATGCTCGCATCAATGACTACACCAGGTTTGGTATTTAACAAGAAAGCTGCATGCTGTCACTGTGAACAGAAGTGAGCAGAAAATCCTTGGTATGATTGAGGGAACATGACTGGGAGCTTATTCTGCCCTTTCTTCTCTTGCCACTGATGTCGTTGCTCTATTCTCGGTGCCATGTGGACTGCAGCTGGTTGGGCAGCAGGATTTTTATATTTGTATTTAGCTCTTCAGAATGTTCTTACTGTGTTGTTATTTTGGAAAGCTGCCAAGCTTTTCCTGAGAAAAGCCTACAGAAAGGAAATGCCAGGATTTCTGACAGCCTACGAATCAGCTATACCAAAATGGAAATTCATGGCAAAAATAAAAGGCACTTCTGTAGCCTCTGGCTTTTTGTACGAAGGATTTCAAAGACTTGCTGCTTCAGAAGTGAATTTTATTTAAGTCTACTAGCAGCTTTATATGTGGGTTCTCACTGGATCCCTTAATATTTAGTGAATATTCAGGCTACTTGACTTACTATTATAATGTTATACTTTCTATTTTAAATTTGTTTGTAAGTAGAAGTACTTATTTATTCATGTGTGAATTACTTAGTGACTGCCCAAAACCAAACAATGTACAACCATGTGATAAGCCTTAATTATTTTTGTTGTTTTTAAGTGCCAACAGTAATTAGAACTAAACTCTTAAAAAACTTTTCTTCTTGATCTACCATGCAGGATTGAAAACCTCACAGAGCAACCTCAGAGACCAATCTCAGTTTTGAGACTTTCTCCAAATAATTGGAGCACTAGCAAGAGCAGTAGATACTGTTGGCTAGCTTCTACCTGGTCAAGGAAACTATGAGTTGACCACTGTACAGTTAAGAACTCTCTCAATATTTGAAACTATGAAGGGCTGCCATAAATTGCGATACACAGTTAAGAACATGGGAAAAGGCCACCTCAAACTATCAGGAGCGGGTAAGAGGCTGGAGTGGAAGAACGCAAAGGAACGAAGACATTATGAAAAATGTGCTAAAATTGTCCATTCCAATTCCTCCTGCTTACAAATATTCTTCATGCCAAGGTAAAGTAGACTGGATGCCAACATTTCTGAGGGCTCTTTCCAAGATTTTCTTCAATAAATCTTAAAATAATTTGCTGCTTATTGAAGAGTCAAAGTAAACGTCTGACATTCTGACATTTCAGCTAACCTGGATAGCAATTCTTGAAAAAATTTTGGGGTTTTGCCACCTTTAAGAGTACATTTTTGGTGAGGTTTCTAAGACTGGGAATGGAATAAAGTTACACACTTCCTGAGAGTTTATCTTACATATTGAAAAACACTAGGCAATGTATAGAAACCCACAACATTAATGAACACTTACACGCTGTAGCCTTTAAACTATAAAAACAAGCAACATTTCTTTAAAGTAGACAATTTTGTTGGCATTTGTTAATTAGACACTTGGAAACAATGAAAGATTCTCTTAGTTGAAGGCTGATTTATAGGAACATGAGGTGATTCAGACCCACTTTTCTAGACTGGGAAGAATCACTTTGCTATTAAGTTTGCTTATACAAGAGCAGTGCACTGTCATCTTTGAGGTCTTCTTGGTAAACATGCTTCTGAACTGAAATGAAATGGGAAAAGCTGAATACCTAATATTCATATTTTATAAATAAACAACATATTTAAAATATCCTGCACAGATTTCAATGTCGCTGCTAGTATACATAGTTCAGACAAAAAAAAAATCCAATAGAACATAACTGTATTGTTCAATTGTATAATACTGCCAGAAATCCCTTGCAGTTACTTACACGAATGAATATGTAATACAGATACATTGAGCACGTAAGAAAAGAATCAAAAAAGAAAGGCAGGAACTTAAGAAAAAGATGGAAACAGTGCTTCTGTAGTACACCTTGTAAAATAATGGACGTAGATGAAAACAACTGTTTCAAAAGTATGAAACATATTTTCTGTGTTTCTAAGCACATGAAGATTTTGGTGGACCCAAGTCAGCACACAAATCTGATGTATTTGAGTTGCTTATGATTCAGAAAAATGTACTTTTGAACACCTACGTGCAGTATGTTGAGCACAGTCCACAGGGATGGCCTATCAACCATTTTTTGTATGTGTAAAAATAAAAACATGCTGTTGTGAAAGTCTTGTAAGCCATGTACTGTTAAGTCCATGAGCCTTATACCAGGGTGACCTTGCAGCAAGTAAGAGAACTTAATTAGAAGATTATTGTTTTCTAACATAAAAGACATTACATCCAAGAGAAAACAAATCTATTTTGGATGGCAAGGCCCAATTAAAAAAAAAACAAATTAAATTGTCAGATTTTAAATTAGTGGAAGCCTACAGATCAATCTGCATGACCTGATTATAAATACTGAGATGAGCCCTAATTATATTATTAATTGTTGGAGGTTACTTGTCTGCAGACACTCAAAAAAACTTCTTCTAAAAGCTAGATTTCATAATCCTAAGGAACCTCGCTAGTGCAAATGCCTCAGAGATAAATGTAGAAGAAAAGAAGAAATAAAAAAAAATTGGAAATCCTTGCAGAAGACACTGTTAGATGTCCAGAGAACCTCAACCGAGACTAGAACTGATTCTGGTTAAAAACCTCCCCTAGCTCATAGTATTGTGAAGCTAATACCAAAGTGGAAAAAGCAGATCTCAACAGAGGATCCTGTTAGCCTTTGGAAAGAAGTGGAATGAAGTCCTTGTTTTATAAGGTTAAGAAGGAACTCTACACTCCATTGCAACAGAGTAATTTTTTTTTACCACAACTGCCATTAACAGACCTGGATTGTTTACACCTAAAACAGCAAAGGAATTCCTTTCTCTGCTGTTGGTCATTCCTAATTAAACTTTTGAGTGTCAGGGAAGTAACGCTTATGCCCAATATTAAAAAAAACATCTTGATGATCAAATTGGTTGCTCGGCTTTACTTCTGAAAAGAAAACCGACACGGGACAATGAATACAGACATAAAGATTAATCATATATTCAGGGAAGGGGAGGAGGAAAAAAAAATCTTTTAAAATACGGCTTATTTCATCCTTCTTTCATGGTAACAGCTTTTGTTACTGTTCAGCTTCATAGATGTGATGCAGAGTCAGTAATTGACACATAAGGTATATACATTTCAGGACTTGTTAACAGCCATATGTTTAAATCAATAATCCCATGAAAAACTTTTGGTTGTGCGTGAATATTTCTAGCAGCTTGTAGGACTCAATGATACTAAAGATTTTCATATTGCTGTTACAAAAGTGCAAGTAAAACCACTATAATTTACAGATTATAATGGCCTACTTGTGTTACCCAACTCCCTCCCTTCTCTTACTGCCTTCCATTCCTACTTCTTTCCCTTTCCCCCTTCGTCCCCTTATTTTTTTCTCCCTTCCTGTCCCTCCCTCCCTACTTACACCAAGCTGTGTGGCTTGGTTGATGGACTGGAGGGAAGGAATGCCATCCAGAGGGACCTCAACACGCTTGTGAGATGGGCTGATGCCAACCTTATGAAGTTTAACCATGCCAAGTGCAAGGTCCTACACCTGGGTCGGAGCAATCCCAGGCACAGCTACAGGTTGGGCAGAGAAGAGATTCAGAGCAGCCCTGTGGAGAAGGACTTGGGGGTGCTGGTCGATGAGAAAATGAACATGAGCCGCCTTCAGTGTGCACTCGCAGCCCAGAAAGCCAACCATATTCTGAGCTGCCATCAAATGGAGCATGACCAGCAGGTCGAAGGAGGTGATCCCGCCCCTCTTCTCTCCTCTCGTGAGACCTCACTTGGAGTATTGTGTGCAGTTCTGGTGTCCTCAACATAAAAAGGACATGGAACTGTTGGAACAAGTCCAGAGAAGAGCTACGAGGATGATCAGGGGACTGGAGCACCTCCCGTATGAAGACAGGCTGAGAAAGTTGGGGCTGTTCAGCCTGGAGAAGAGAAGGCTGCGTGGAGACCTCATAGCAGCCTTCCAGTATCTGAAGGGGGGCTACAAGGATGCTGGGGAGGGACTCTTCATTAGAGACTGTAGTGACAGGACAAGGGGTAACGGGTTCAAACTTAAACAGGGGAGGTTTAGATTAAATATAAGGAAGAAGTTCTTTACTGTAAGGGTGGTGAGGCACTGGAATGGGTTGCCCAGGGAGGTTGTGAATGCTCCATCCCTGTCAGTGTTCAAGACCAGGTTGAACAAAGCCTTGGGTGGCATGGTTTAGTGTGAGGTGTCCCTGCCCATGGCAGCGGGATTGGAACTAAGATGATCTTAAGGTCCTTTCCAACCCTAACTATTCTATGATTCTATGATTCTATTTCAAGTACTTAAAACTCAGTAAATTTGAGACTGGAAAAAAATATCTGATTTTTGGATACTGAAAGTGGTCCTAAAATAGATTCCTACACGTTTTATGCAAACTTTAAAATATGTCACTTTCATTGTACATTTTGTGACTATATCATGACGATATTGACAATAACGCTTTTGCTTCCTGCTACAAATGGTATTTACTTCACTGACACTAATTTCAAACCCTACAGATGCACTTATTCTGTTTAAGGAGCTCAGTTCAAGCAGCAATATGGTTAGGGTAAACCAGAAAAACACAGAATCCAGGCTGTTTAAAATTATTGGTCACAGGTCAGTGATAGGTCAGTATGAAGGAAAGCCAACAATCCCCCTGCATAAATGAGCAGTTACCTCAGGGATTTACTCTGAAACATTCTCTGTTCACCTTATATATGTATCTTTAGCAATTTCCATTTCAGCTACGTGACACAGTAATATGTATTTATACGTAAAAAAACAGTGCCTAGACAAATACCCCTAGAAACATCTAAATTGCTAAAAAAAGCATCAGCAATTATGTCAGGTAAATACAATATATATTGCAGACGTAGTCTGTATGGCACATAATTACACCTGCATGTCAAGGTAAGCAACACAGCCAGATGATTTTAACTACTTTTTTTAACATGGTGCCACTTGAGCAGGAACCTTCTCTGATGCTCAGGAGAAACGGATTACATCACTTGCTTACAGAGCAGTTACAGTAAATGGTGCAACATGTTCCTAATGATTGTGTGCTGGCAGCTTGCATTTCAATTTCACCTATTTCAAAGACAGGTTGTGAAACTAATGAATTAATTATTGTCTGCAAATCATGTTGAGAACCTCAGGTGAAATCCATTACCCTGGCATGCTAGATTATTTATGCAGATTAGATGAAAAAGGCAAAAAATAATTGTGGACTAGTCTGAAAGCATCAGCAGAATGTCCTAAAGATAAGAAAAGATTAATCTCGTTAATAAGGAATTATGTACAGCTTTTCAGGAAGAAAGCAAATTCAAACTTTTCAAAATGCACATTACCATACAGAGGAAGATGTTTGAAATGGTAGGGAAGCAATTAAAAAAAACCTGCTCAAATATCCTGTAGAGCAAACTGAAACGAAACAGATTAGTAATTCCACAATTCCTGTAGACCCCAGAGAAGTGGATAATGAATTGGAACTAAATAAGGCATTAAACAAAATTTAATTCCTGGATTAAGTGAAATATTTCAAATTTGAAACCATCTAAAAGGTTTCTAGGGGAAACTTGACAGTTCTTGTTCAAAGATTAATCTTCCAGACAGTGAGACATTTGAGGGAGTAGCAAGTCAATGCATAAGAAAGGAAATTAATAAAAACAAATTTTAAAAATGAAAGAAATATTTCCTTCTGATTTTTTTCTGCCAGTTTTTTTGCAAAACTGATCTTTCAGTCTTTATGTAAGCTGAATTTTGAATACACATTTTTGTCAGATAACAGCAAGCCATACAGCTTATGATCTTGGTGACACGTACTTTATTTTTTTTGTACATGCAGTTAGCATCAGCTTTCACTGATCCGCATACAGCTCTTCAATAAGGCCACAAGAGAAGTATTAATTCATCAGTTTAAATTTGATACTGCAATTATGCAAAATCACAGGAAAGATCATCTGGTCTCTGTGATAAAGTCAGAACAGATAATTAAAATGCTTCATCTTTGATATCTACTAGTCTTTCAATTTAAATGTAAGCTTGTTTTTATGGCTAAAAGTTTAGTCAGTGTACTCATAGCATTTTCTTAAGTGCAAGCCCTAGGCCACTTCCAGGATGTGTCCGGGAAGGAGGAGACACATAGATGAGCTGCAGGATAGAGTTCTGCAATCCAGATTCCATTGCTTTTCAGCCATCAACAGGCACTGTCATCCCACACTCATGGTCTGTTCCTCTTATTTTTCTCATCCTCACAATGATAATGTGAAGCACTCTTTCATGAATAAATAAAACTAAGAGTTAGTCAAATAATGAGTTACCGGTGTGCAATTAACTGAATTCTTTATATTCCACGGAGTTTTTGACCAATATGGAAAGTTAATAGGGTTTTACTACCAGGTAGAAGGGAAACATGTTATCACAAGTCCTCCACTGTACAAATTCATGTATGTGAGATCATTTCCGTTCTACAAAGTATTCCTCCTGATGTGCACTGCTTGCTGGTTCACACACACCAACCCTCACCTCCATTTGGGTAATGATAATCAGAGATCTAATCATGAAGCATGCTGAACACCTGCAAGAAATGCAAACCTCCTGCTAGGGCAAGGGGGTTTCTTCCAAAACATCACAGCAGGCATCTGGATTTAAGAATGGGGGAAGAAGAAAATCAGTCTCAGAGCACCTACTGCAGCACTTCAGGAGCTTTCTTTGAGAGATTCACAGCCTGTTTGTGTGAGTGATGTCCCTGAAGTCGCAAAACTTTTCCTGTGATGAATAGGGGAATACCTTTGGGGTATATATGCTAGCAAATGTAAGGGATAAAGAGGATAATTCACTTCTTTTGCCATCGAAAACAGAGCCCATCTAATCAGAATGAATAAGAGGCAGAAACACCACTGACCAACCCACCCATACATTATGACACATTCTGTTGGAAAATTTGTTCTTGTAAAATGTACCATGCATGCCAATAACTTAATATACCATCTGACTTGAGTTGCTTGAAATAAGGATGGAGATGAGAACCTGCAATACCTCTGTGGAGGAGAGGTGAACATTTTATTCCATGAGCACTTTGGAAAATAACTGCTTTTTGATGCAAACTAGTGCCTTTCAAATAAGCATTTGTTCTTATGAAGTGCCTCTCTGATCTCAGGAAATATCTTCCCTTGAGTAACCTGTGCACTCCAAATTCAAGCCAATAAGGCTCTCTCTACCAGACTGCTATGGATCCTGTGCATGTGTGCATACATAGAAACCTTTACCTTGTAGAAGACTGCACCACATCGAAACACATTGACTAAAAAGGAAATACTCTAATATTTGCATCTTCAGATAAAAAACTTCAAACTAGATTTGTATTGACAAAACTGTGGGAAAGCCAGTACTTGTTTCAGATGTAATAACAGAAGTTTTAAACTTTTTTTTCTTCCTTGCTTAAAAATGCATATATCTGTATCTTTACTTCAGAATCTTCCCTTGTAATTCTGAACCTGCTCTTAGATGTCAGTACAGTCCGCACTCACGAGAGAGATGAGGTGCAGCTGTCAGGAAGGAATTTTTCAGGGAATTTATAATTCTTGGTTATCTGTGACCAGTAGTTGTTAATTAAAAGATATTCCAGTCTCTTATCAATCACAAAAACCACAATATGCATCACCTTAATTGACACAGGGACAATTTTTGCAATGAAACAAGAGTCAGGTATGCAACAGGTAAGACTTCCATGATAGTTATGTGTGTCACTGAGCATTCGCTGAAACACATCCTAAATCAGAAACACTACTTCGACTGAACAACAAAAAATACATTTCTTTTCTTGTTTCTCACAGCTGTACAGAGGAATACTGTGGAAAAAAGTAACAGCAGAACAAGGACAGACAATGGATAAGTGAACAACTCTGCTTTGTATTTGGATACGACTAAAATATTTCTCCTTGAACACTCTAAAGCAAGCAATCTCATGGAGTAGAACAAATACACAAAAGATTGATGTAAAATACAAAGTTTTAAACCTGAAAAGTTATATTCCATCTTAAGATCCTGAAACTGTGTTCACTACTTCTAGTACATGAGTACCCCAAACTACGTATATGTCTTCAGAAATCACCCAGAGCTAATATTCACATTTATAGATGAGGAGCCTGTGTTCTACAATTTCCTACAATTTTCTGCAATTTGCATACAAGTCTTCCAAATCCTAGACCAATACACCAATGCCTTTGATCACAAGACTCATATTGAGCAAAAATAAAAAGGTACAAATAATGTGTTTTTTTGGGGGGGGGATATAAAAGGTCTTTGAATCTACACAAAAGCATGGAACTAGAAAAACATGTGAATCACTCTAAAACAGGATTTTAGCTAGTTCTAGAAGATACTAGCATAGAAATATATTTTAAGTAGACTAATGTTATTAATGGCCTTCCAAATCGTCCATGGCATAAGTAAAAAATTCAAATTTATTGAAATCTGCTACTTGTCTCTCATAAAAGACTCAGAAAAATTACCAGGAAAAAAAAAGAAGCAGCTTTTAAAATCCATCTTAAATTACTTACAATAACACTTAAGTGCATAGAGAAAGCTTTTCATATGTAAAGCACAAACCATTTCATAAATGTGGGAGTAACATTAATGCATCTATTTTTATCTGGGAAGCTGAAAATACATAGGGTGTGCGCATGAGTGTCACACCACTGTCCTGTGAAGGGACATCTGAGTCAGCCCACCACTAATTAGGTTTGTTACTGGAAACAGCCTAGGCATGCTAATGTGAAAACACCCTGCTCCTTGTGAATGTCGTCACTGCACTTCACCATGCCATGCGAACAGATCCTCAGAGGCTAACGTCCTGTATTTAGAGAGACGCTGAGCATCCCAAAGTCCCCCTGAAAGCAATCCCCGCAGCTACACAGCAGCCTGAGCCTCACCTCGCCCTCCAGTCCTGCATTTAAAATTCTCTGCACCTTCTATTTTGGCTGACTTGTCATGTTGAGTGATGAGACAGACAAGCAGAAAGCTCAGGCAGGCTTGGTCCGGGCTTGCAAAATGGGTTTCTTCAAGCAAATTCCATCATTTAGAGAGAAGTGACTGTACAAAAATTTATCTGATCTCCTGAGCAATTATGGATGAGTTGCCCAGGAGAGCTGACTGTAAGGCTACCACCCAGGTGGTTTAAGGTCAGATTTATTCTTAGTATCAGATCTTTCAAGATGCAACACTGTCAGGCTTGTGTGGGGGAGTCAGATTTCATTATCATAATGGTCCCTTCTGTGAAATCCGTGAATCTCTGAGTTTTACCAATCCCTGCTGATTTTGCAGTCTGGAAATGGCTGCAAAGAGAACAGGGAGGGCCTCAAAAACTGGTAACAAACTACAAGTTTTTAAAGCATACAAACATTGATTAGGGGTTCATGTTTACCCAGCTCTTTTCCAAAACAAATTCCAATAAAATCAATTAGCAAATCATATCTGAGAAGAAAGCAATGGAGAGGACATGTGAACCCAGTACAAGAAGCAGCATATAATCAAGGAGAAAACTGAATTAGACAAAAATATCATATTCACTAAAACATCGCAATCCCTACTAATCTTGGAGGAGACGATTGTGTCTCTATGAACTGAAGTTTCGCCACTCAGATTTTGAGGGCATAGGAAGTCTCACTGGCAGCAGTGCAGAAGACTCATTCACTTCAAAGCCCCAGGCATAAAGTACACAAAAGCATGCTTGAAAACAACCAAGTAAGCAAAACCTGCAGATGAACAATTCTCTGAAACACTGAGGAATATTTGGCATTTTTTAATTTGAAATTTTTCATCTGAAAACAAATGAAACATTTGAGATTTTCTTGGGTTTGTGGTTTTAAGCAAATTTGAGAAAGGAAGGAAAAAGGGAGCATAGTTTATGAACATTAAAATGCTTCCGACCAAATTGCTGACCTTCAAGAGCCAACTATGACTTTGAAATGAATTAAAATGTCCTAATTGAAATGCAATTCTCAATTTTCATAATGTATTAATCTAGTTAAATATGTTAATAATTACCATGAAAGATTTTTCACATACATTATGTTCCTAGTTGTTCTGCCTTTCAGCCTGTGTGGTGCAATATTTACTGAAGTAGCTGCTGACAGCATGCTTTTCAATGAAACTCCAGAGTGTGAATGTGCATATTTATTTATATAAATATTACATAACCTGTTTGTACAGATAATTTGAAAATTATTTAATGTCTCTTTTTTCCTTTTTTATAGATGAAGAGATATCCCCTACTGAGTTTATATAGTTTATAGTCATAAGATTGACTAAGCAGGATGCTTTAAATTTTACTGTCTCAGGCTAAAGTCCCATCCGGAACCACAGATAAGCAATTTAGAAACAAAAGCAGACAGATCAGCGCTTGTTACTTACATTGTAATTGCTATGGACTTTATTCATAGCTGCTCAAAAACAGATATACTGTGTTGTGAAAGCATAATTCAGTGTACTCTTGTTGTAACTCTGCACTATAGGATTTAGGATCAATGGAAGACACTAATTCAGGGACAAAAAAGAAAAAGAAGTACTGGATTATTTTTAGTTTGTATGTTACGCTGGTTCCTATATGTTTGAAATTCTCCTCACTAGAGAAATACCTCAAAGACTGGTCAAAACAATTTCTTGCATAATTTCCACATTTCCAAACAGGAGAATACTTAGCATAATAATCAGTAACACCCCCACCGTTAAGACAGTGATGCCTCCAATAGGCATCAATACGAAATTTTTGCAGTTCTGTGACATATTGGGGATTTTCTTCCTATACTTTGTGATACACACTCAGACAAGACTGATGGAAGAATCTGCCCAAACTTGGATCTACTGAGCAAGAAAAAACTATGCTTAATTCTATGTCCATTTATTTTTGCACACATTATACTACAGATCCCCATACAAACTATAGGGAAACAAGCAGCTTCAAGTAAATTCCATTCGGGTTTTTACAGAAACTCTACTTAAACATCAAAGTGAACTGAAATGCATTCACCAATATTATCATTGTTTCCTTAAAACAAGCAGAGAGATTTTTGTATTTGGATTTCAAATGCTACAATATTTTGTTTCTCATTCAGTACAGTATTTCCACAAGAGATAACACTATATAGCTGTGCTGCTAGAAAGTTTGAGTCAATGTACTTTGCTGAAAATCCCCCAAATTCTTTAAACACCTAGCTTTTTGTGTTCTTTTTAAAATAATTACATTCTATGGAAAAAAGTCTGTCAAAGATCATCTTCTAATGCTGATTTTGAATACACTACTGAGCTTGGTAATTTCAACGCCTTCACTTAAGTACCATTATTATATATTTCAGAAATTAAATCTTTTCCCTTTTATATCTGTACTGTTGACACGTATAGTCTACTATCTTAAAAATACACAGCTGAGTTATGAACTAAAGAGCAACATATTAAACTGAAATGCTTTCTTCTTTTATTTATATCTCAAGAGGGACTACTTTACATAATTAAATGCAGAGAGTCATCTCCTCAGAAAGTATAAGCAATGTCTCTCCATAAAATTTAGCAGATTATGAAATCCCGATCCTTAGGATGTTTTGAAACACCACTAACAAAACTCAAAAAAAGCATATTTACCTGTGTGCACGTAATTTTGTATCAGCATAGTGCCACAAATGTCCACGAAACTATTTATCAAGGTGCTTGCTTGTTTGTTTCTTTGTTTAATTTAAGAATATGCAGCACTTACTTAAAATACAAAATCAGTAAACTACTTTGGATAGCTCTACCACAATAACTAAATTCCACTTCTTAGTGTTTTTAGATTCATTGTGCTTTCTTGCTAACTTGCAGAAAAAAGTGCACTTTGCAATCATTTCAAAAGCCTGAGAGTACAAATTGAGAAACTTCTCTTTGGAATTTTCCTCGCACTATATGTGAGCTCAACAAGCATGTGTAATGTGGCAGAAGATAATGAAGCCTTTATCCCCAGTACACACTCTTATGGTTTTCTAGCACAGAACTCAGGTCATTTTGGCTGAGGCCATTTATAGTAAGTTAAAGGAAAAAAAGTTCTTTGATTGACATTCTATGTTGGCAAAAACTACTGCTCTTTATGCATCAACATGATAAATTAGTCTGGCTCTTGAATTTCTTTCTAAGGGACCGGTCTGTCTTTTACAACATTTATAGGTGCGTCCATTCCTTTGGTTTGACGTCTGCGGGACCTGGGCCTGCTTGTGCATGCTGGGATCAGTAAAGGTGGACTGTGTGGTGATTCCATCACCAGCATCAGGGGAAGGGAAAACCTTCCACCAGTTTCAATGCCTTGCTTGGGCTTCAGATACTCAGTTATTAAAAAAAAAAAAATTACATGTCTGCTTTGGACACGTTATTCCTTCTTTAGTTGCTGTCAGTGGATGCAATCAACTGAAGATAAATGCTCATTTTGTACTACAAGTGTACTGCGGCACACTTTAAGAGAGATTAATTAAATATTTAAAATCAGATACTTAACGATACGTGGTTACATACCTAGGCATCAATTCTGCACACACGTATGCTTGCTAAGCTAACGGAACCTCTTGTGTACACAAATTAAACTATGTAAATTCTCTCAGGATCAGGCATCTGATTTTGTCTGAAGAAGAAAAAATGTGTCTTCTTTGAGTGGGTATTGTATTTTTGTCTCTCTCTGACCTTTACTAAATACCTGAAAAAAATCTTTCCAAGTTTTATTAGATGTATTGTTTGACAAAATGAGATGAAACTCAATTGTGTATACAAGTCAATTTTGTTATTAAATAGCAGATTGTGATTTTTGATACGCAAATGGTCTATCTCTGAACTCTACCCTTGCTGCCAAAAACTTCAATTGCAAAATAAAACAGAGCAAATAAGACACTCTTATTCAGAAAATATATCCCCTAATATTTAATCTGCGATATCTACAACTGATAATAAATATCAGAAATCTGTCAATAAAATTGAGTGATTTAACTAGCAATTCAAAAGCTTTGATGTATTTCTAACATCACGATGGCATTTTACTACTCCTTATGGGGACAGACAGAGAATGGCAAAAGACTCAAACTCCTTACTGCAAGCACTCGCTTCAGGTGTGCTGACTGGCATCCATCAAAGCACCTATGTTTCTCCATTGAACTAAGGAGGGAGCTCACATTCCCAGATGTCATGAGTGGAACTGCATTCAAGAAAGATGCCCAAGGTACCCAGAGCAAGCAGGATATGCTCATCTCTGGCTGAGGAGTTGCACAATGAAATGAGAAAAGGCAGAGGAGCAGGGACTATGAAAGGGGAAGAGCTGGAGTGGGGTTGAAGAGGGAGGGGAAGGAAATTACAAGCAAAAATGTATAGGTTTCTTATTGTATTGTAAGTATGGTCACTTCAGGGGGTGAGAACAGAAATGCCTGCATATTACAGACACTACACAGAGCTTCCACATCTTCCTTCCATTCAATACCAATTCTCATGGAGTTACTTCTGATCAGTGCACAACAGCACAGAACAGAGCTCAGCCGAATCAAACATTAGTCCATCTGCGTTTGTCTTAAGTTGTCCTTTTCTACATGTTCTAAGACTTAAGTAATCCAAAGCTCTCAGCATTTTCACACTGGGGGCAAGCTCCAGAGTGTTACGGACCCCCAGGAGGCCTAAACAGCATTTAGTTGCTGCACTAATTCCCAATAGGATGCCTTTCATCAACTGAAAGGACTAACAGAGATCCCTGCTCCTCTGGCATGCCTCTTCACAAGCTTGCCTCTTCCCAACTCCCAAGAACAGCACATCTTTTCCATCCTTTTTATTCCTCCAAAAAGCACTCAGAGACCCTGGCTTTTCAAGGCTCTGGCATTTACCCAGAAGAGCTTCCTGGGCTCTCAAGAGCTCATTGCAAAGACACTGTTTAACTACTCTGAACTTCAAGACAAAGTACTGAGCTTTTACTTGAGACAGAAATCCTGTACAGGAGATTGCAATCCCGTATTGCAGCACTTCAGATATGGACTGCACTTCCATCATTAAATTTCACTTATGAATAAGAAATCGCATCATCTGAATAATTAGATTTCTGGCACAAGTGGCTTACTGTCATTCAATAAGCCTAGAATTCATAAACAAAATAGATGATGGTATTACTGCAGTCAATAGTGCATCATAAAATCTACCACAAAATACAATGGTATTACTGTGATCATGTAGTATTAAAACATGAAATAAGGTAGTATCAAATAAATAAGCAAATAGAAGAATCAGTCAGAATTCCCAGTTTTAATCTCTTCACTTAGTTTTGCCATTTGAAAAGTATCTCCTCTGGGCAAGATAATATAGTTTTTGTTACATTTTAAAGCAGCTTTCCATAGACTTATAACGCTACCTACTACTGTAAGTATTAGATACTTTGATGTTTGGTATTTTCAGGCCCATCCTCAGCAAAGTCAGATTACAGATCTCTATCAAACAGCTACTGTGCAGCCACATATACCTGGCTATTATTTAAAAGAAACCCGCACCCCTGACAGTGACTTTTCAGGCAATTATTCTGTGCCTGTGCTAATCCACCATTAAGCAATGCCAAGAAATTATCAGAACAAGCAGATAGCTTCAGGTATTTCCATGCTCTGTCATGCTGGATGGAGACCTTGTTGCTTTGACAAGCAGTATCCCCCGGCATTTGAGCAAAATCAGATTTGCTGGCTGACATTGTCACTTCTGTTTGCTGCCTCTTATGTCTCTGATCAGGAGGTTATAGCTCACTAGCAGTGGATTCTGCACATCTTAGAAAGGGCTGCCGCTTGGTGGGCATTTCTCGAGAAAGGTCCCACGGAGAATCTGCAGGCAGTTGCTCTTCTGCGCCGGTTATTTCATCTCATTCTATTATTCCTGGCTTACTGAACATCAAAAGCCTAGAAAGAAAATACTAACTACAATACCTTCTGTGGACTGATGCCACTCAGATTCACTGGCATTAGAAGGTGATGTCTAGTGCTTAAACCATAAAGGGAGTGAATTGAGCTGAAATGCAGCCTGCTTGGCAAAGAGTGCCTGCAGCTCCAGGAAACAGCAAGAAAATAAGGCTGAGATGTTGAATCTGCTGTTTGAACTAAAGGCACGCCCATTTGGCTACTTGAAGACACAATCCTGTGCTACTGTTCAAGCCTGATTGCTAGCAGATAAAGCAGATATCAAAGTCTTCTTTTCATCTCTAAGAGATACGGTGCATAACTTCTCATATTATCCTATTGCCCAGCTTCATCTCTTACAGCAGGCAGAAGTCAAAAGGCCTGTGATTTGGTGCTGCAGTTAGCAAAACCCCCTGGATAAAAGATGCACCACAGTAAGTTTTCTGAAGGCAGCTTTGTGCCCACATGCCTTGCTGGCGAGAGGATGGGTCACCATAGATTCTGGTTTTGAGGAATCTGTTCTGGTTCTTGTGCATCTTACATCTTCTGGACAGTCAGTACAAGCACTCCAGACCAAGAGATTAACCAGTTAAAATAATCTGCTCTTAGCTAAGGTACGAGAACACTCTGTGTATGTCTTGAAGATACACCCTCTTTATCTGAAGATAAGAAAGGACTTTATGGTCTTACAAATATTTGTGAAAAGTAAGCACTACAAAGCCACAGTTATATACTAACACAAACTTTTTTTGACATACTGATGTTCCTCAGAAATTAATTTTCCTAAGTGTACAACTATAATGTGTTGGGTTTTTTTTAGCAAACTAAAACCACAGAGAGAAGAAAATAAAAACTTGCTGTCTGGCCCCCACTTGCTCTAAGTATTGTTTGCTAACATATAATACTCTCAGGCTTTAGGTTTATAATCTCTTTTTGAGCTGTGATACATATTAATTTAATTCTTTTGTGGCTCAGTATTCTCATCTGTAAAATGGTACACACTTTGGTCATGGTCTTTGATGGCTAAGGATAAAGCAGAGCATATGAATTCTGAATCTACTGTTTATAATACAATAGTGGTTTGTCTGTATTGCCTGGCACCAATCAGGAAGATGAAGGGGCCAGTAAACTGTATAACATACAGTCATGCAGCATGTAAACATAATGATGTTTACAACTTTAAAAAACAAGCATCTTGGATATGGCGAAAGTTATCAAGAAAAGGCAAGGAAGGGAGAGATGTCTGATTTAGCTGCTTCCACTTCTATCTTTATAATGCAAATAATACTGCTGCAAATTGAACTGGCTTACTGATCAGGGGACTGTACACTGAACAATTATTACCTTTGTTGATCAAGCAAGTCATACCAGATCTTGCAATTACTTATTCTGAACAGCTCTATTGAGGTGAGTCATTTTATGGATGTCTGCAGATCACAGTATAAAATAGCAAGCTCAGTGCCAGTTACACCCTGTTACTGTTGTGATGGCCATTCTTTCTCAGATGCATAAATTATGATAGGACTTTAAAGAGTTAAAGTCCTCTGAGGTCTCAGGCATGCTGACAGCATTTCTGAAAATGTGGATTTTTATTGTATAATATAGTATCTCTTTATTAGAAAATGATTATAGACATACCTTACCAACCATCTAAAAGGAAAGGCATGAAAAGGAAAAGTACCAATGACAAGGTCTGCACTTATTTTAGGGAAGTAAATACTAAAATGTACTTTGACTCCTCTATCACCTGCACTGGAATAGCTGCAGTACTCCTTAGGGAAAATAACACAGTGTTAAGCAAATTGTTTGAAATAATTACAAGTGAAGTAGACACTTGCAATCAGATCTGATATATGAGGAAACTTAATACACATAACTCAGTGGCATTCAGTACTGCTCCTTCCAAACAGGAGAACAGGGAATTCTAAACTGGCAGCTCACCTTGGATTTTTGTGCTTTTTGGTTTTGCTCCATGTCACCAGTTCTCCACTTTCCATGTAGTTTCTACTGTGCTGTATTACACAAATACTGCTGTAGCATTGCAAGTATCTGTATACCAGGCTATGCTCACTTAAAATTCTACTGCAGACAGTATAATACTTTAGTTTCCAAATTATGACACATAACAAATAAATTTAAAGTTTAAAATCCCCCAAAATGTGTCACAACATCCACCAAGGCATTGCTGGCTCTGGTGCAAAGCTATTAGAGATCAAAAGTTATGCTAAATCTGCAAAAAATGAAAAAAGGCCTATGGCAATATGAATATGAATGAAACCTATAGTCCTTCAGGCAAGACTGTTCCCTGGCTGAAAAAAAACCTAGCAAAGCTCAGATCTCTTGAGGATGGGTAATTCAGAAGAACAAAAAACAGCACTTCAATATTATCAGGATTTTTGACAAGTGGGAAAAGGAGAGGGACAAAACCTAAATACACTGGACTGGGCACTGAAAGAAGCATTCTGCCTAGGAAAAGGTATTTTCAATTAACACTTTTGTATTTATAGCATATTTTGGCCTAGAATTACTTCAGCATATTGTAGTGCAAACTTGCTGTTTAATATGATAAAGAACATTTTAATCTACTGAATATGCAGAAAGCATAAATGACTTTTTAGTAGCACTTTTGTTTTGACTGACAGATTTATGTCAATGGTTTTAACGAAAAAATCTTGCTACAAAACGTGTATGCTTACTTCCTACAAATACTTGAATGAGACAGACATTTATAAATACAACTGTCTGCAAGATCTGGCTTTTCATTTTCCCTATTCCACATCATGGAGGCATGATATTTTGATAACGCATTAGCACAGTTGTGACATAATGGCAATATCTACAAATTAGTTATATATTCTAATTCGAGTATGAAAGGTCAAAATAGTCTTGCAAACATTTGACCTGATAGACCACGTGGTGGATACCACCACAAGTGATTAACAATTATTTTATCAGATTCCCACTCCTCAGGCTGGCCCTAGCCTCTGCTTGCTTTTCAGTTTTGGATCCTTCCCATCGAATGGAAGGGCTACCAGGAAAAATTGTGGGTTTCTTGTTTAGAGCAACTGCATATACAAAATGCATTTCACAGAAGTACCAGGCTTTCCAGACTATAAAACTGCTTATAGTTATATGTCCCATTGATGGCAGTCCATTGTAAGTGCATTATAAGTGCTCTGCAGTGACTGCTCTGGGACTACCCTTACACAGAGGATGGCAGTGGGAGAAGGGGACAAGCAAGTAAAATAGTGTGAAGACTCTGAAGGCAAATCCAAGCAGATGAATTACCTGAAATGATTACCTGTTGTGAGTAGATGACAGAACTGATACTGGGTCATACAATAATAGCATCAAGAGCAAGACACGTGTTCTCTTCCAATGCACGGCATGTGCCCTGCACAATCAGAAAAGCTGCAACATGACCTCACTCTAATAAATCTACTAAAAGCTAAAAATCCTGTTTCACCTGGAAACCATGTGGATGACTACCATGCTGGTTTTCAATGAAGAGGAAGTCCTTTAACAAAAGGTGAGTGGAAGTGAATGATGAATGCACCCTTCAGCACAGCAGCTGAATCAAAAAGCAATTCCTGAAATCCTTGTGAGGTAGAATATTTTGGCAGGAAAAATGTTGCCTACGTGACTTCAGCTGGGAACTGAGTCTTTCTACATGTTACTCTCAGCTTAAAAAAGATATCCACTGTTTATCAGACACTCTACAGATAATGTAGAAAGCTTTTGAGTGGAATGACTATTGTATTTATCTATTCTCTCCCCCTGAATTCAGCAGATTGCTCTAGCTTTTATGAACAAACAAACAAAAAAATGCAGCCTCTCTCTCATCTGCTTGGACTGCTGCAATTAATGAGCTAAGACAAGCATTGCCACAACTGCAATTCATTATTATCGTTTCAGTCTGTGTTCAAATTATATTTAAAATAGTTGCCAAAGTATTGTTGGGAGAGTAAAAAAAGATTGCTCAACACACCCCTGTTCTACAAATTTCCTTCTGTATAGAAACATCACTTTCCATACAGGCATGTAAAGAATTTTACTTTCTTTCATACTAGACTGCAGCTGGTACTAGATCATTATTATTACTGTATTAGATACATGAGCAAACAAGATCAATAGTGAATAATAATTTTTTTTCTGAAATAACCTCTCACTTTTGCCTGAAACAAAACAAAATGGAAACAAAAAAGCCCAATCTGTAACAAAATATTTTTATTTTTATATGACTGTAAAATTAGTCAACACTTTGTTTATTTGGTTAGGTCCACTGCTCTAGAAGACAGCACAGGCATCAGATTTTGTATGTAACTCTCACAAGAATTCAAAGGAAGTCTTTTTTGACTTACTATAGACCTAACTACAGTGGGTCTGGCAAAACTTACTTTAAAGTGTAAATTAATTCCATCCCAAGGGTCTAAGTTTTGCAGCCCTTTCTCATGTTAGAAAGCCAACCATGAGTAATTCAGCAAAAACTGGGTTTTTTTTGGTTTTATTTTCCAAAACAATAACATACTAACCATCTAAATTTCTACTTAGGCTTCTAAACAACTAAAATTTTATGTCTTACAACTATCACAAATTTTATAAATCCAGCCTTTAGACTGTTAGTCTATTTGAGTAAAATAAAATCAGTGAAAAGTATTGCATATTTATTGAATAGTGTGCAGCTTCATACATTCCATCAGAAATCCCAAAAGTATGTCAGGAAAGTCTTTCAGTGATTTCTGGCTTGTGCTGCAGATCAGCAATCCTTGGGTTGTCTGAACAACATGGTTCTTTAAAAAAGCTGGTTTAAATTCTCTCCAGGAAGAGCTGATCCTTATTTGGATATCAATGTAAAAGACTCAGAGCTATGCATTCTCTCTAAAACTGTGTAGGAATGTCTCAGCGGTGAAGACAGGAATGCAGTTAATGAAGTAAGAGAAAAACACACTGCCAGAAGGACCCTTTGGTGCTCCGTCCTGTCTTTCCCTGTTGCCTCACCCTGTCAATCATGTCTGAGAAGAAGACAGCACAAGCTGTTTCTTGCACACATGTACAAGCCTCATAACTGATGGTTTTGAGGCAACTCTTATAGAAAGTCACAGTGGAAGAGGACACTTCATTACTGAAGTCTCTTGTGTTACTTTATAGTAAGAGAAGGAAGTTCCATGTTAACCTGACACAGATGAGTAATCGTCTTGATACCATTTCCCAGATGAATAATCTTCTCAGAAAAAAATGCTAAACATCATCAGTTGTGGTTCGGACAGAGCAGTCGGGATGAGTCAGGCTGTAGGAGCACCTCAAGCTTCAGAGAAGCCGGAAATCTGCCGCTGATTAAAGGTAGAAGCCTCCTCCAAAACACACTAGAAAAAAAGCTACTAGCTTGTTTGCAAAAGCCTGTCCATCATTAAGGTCAGACAGCCCTTGCAGTGCTTTTTACCCACATGGTTATATCAGCACCTGAAAAAGACTTGTGTCTCGCTGATACAGTCACGCCAAACATCCTCCTTGTATGAACACAGGTTATGTTGACAGAGGAGGGTGGCTGGCAAGCTGTATCATTTGGAGATGAGGTCTAGTTACGCTGACAGTAAACCCATTTTGTTGACATGTTAGGTTTGACCTAAGGCACTCTGCTACCACCACACCAATCCCACAGAAGTGCTGTAGTATAGACTGCAATGTAATGTCATCCTGTGTACAATACAGTTCCCCTGCTTTAATACGAGTTCAGAAACAAGTATGGACTCATCTCCTCAAAATGGTTAGCTCATTTTCCTAGGATTTAATAATACTGATCCATTTCTGTAAGGAAACTCCTTATTATATTGCCTATATTTACCATGAAGGTGATGTGCATAATTCTTATGCAGATTATGTATTTAAGAAAAATGTGACAAAATTTTCTTATGACGCTTTTTCATAGTCACTGGTTTTAGTCTAGTATAGCATAGCCTTACAAATTATTTTCCTCTTTAGTCAGGAAAAAATCACTGTCAGCAAGCAAGTTGCTTAATGTTGTTTACAACATCTCTTCCTAAGGTCAAAATTAACATATGTAATAATCATTTTAAGGAGTGACACTGTGATGCACCAAGCATGAAAGAGGGCAGGAGTAAGTCCACTAATCCTTATCCTTTTATATCTCCAAATACTCAAGTAGAATCTAGGTTTCAACTGGCTCAGCCTCCATGAATTTCTGGGCTAGTATATACAAAGAAATATATATATCAAATGGGTTCTTTCATCAGGTGAACGAGTGCAGAAACACTTTGGAGGACCTTGTAGGAGTTGGTTTCTTACTGCACCGAGTGTTCAGGTATCCCACAGAAATCAGTGCCTGAACTTAAGCACTGAAGTTTGGTGCTTAGTTAGCTGGTATGAATACTCCCACCTCCAATATTTCGTTTGTTTTCCCACAGAAGTTTGCTGAAATTCCCATAGATTTTGCTTAGAGATGTACTGGGTAATGTGATTTGCTGAAAAACTTGTTTATTCTTTACAGGTTTCTAGTTTTCATGTGTAACTTTTTCCTGTATCCTTTGAATATTCTCATAAGACCACACATCTCCACTACTACATAACAAAGAGGCCTGTTTAATATAACTGTATTTTTGTAAGTTGTTTAGCAGAAGTATGTTAGCCTGTTTACAGTGTTTGCCTACTGTAAGCATGTTTTAAATACCTGACTTTATCTTAGAAGTCCTTTAAACTTTTCTATGCATCTGCAGACAGAACACTGTCTTTTAGATTTAATTGCTGTTTCCTGAAGCAACCAACACGTATCACTGTATCAACTGTTATGGTTGTTGCTGTTGAGGTTGTGCTGATCAACTAAACTTTTCAGCTGCCAAATTTGACAGTGACACATCCATAACACCCTCTTTATGACATACAAGCACTACAAACACACCAGAGAGCCAATATGCTATGTGCTCAACCTTTTTCCAAAGCTGGGAAAAGTCATACATAATTTGTCCTCCACAGCTGCATTCAAAGGAGGCATGCCTCTTAAAATGGCATTTTACAAAGCAGCACCACCAGCTAAGACAGGTGTTAGAAAGGGACTGGATCGCACGCAGCTAGCCAGCTAGGCACAAAAAGCAGGGCAACTAGCAGGAAACAGCCTTTCTTCATGGCATTTCAAGACCTTGTGGCAAATCTGAGCTAGTATTCACAATAGAGCTAACCCTGTTCTTGTGGTTTCCCTTACACTGGATACATTGGTAGCTAAGGAGCTGCAGTTCAAAAAGATCAGGGAGTGTCTTAGGCAAGTCAGGCTCCAGCCCGGCTACATACAAAAGCAAAAAACATGGAATCTCCCTCTGAAAGGGACAAAGGGAGAGAAGTAACTAATTTTCCTCTTCCTTGAGCACAGAGTCATCCTAGACTGTAAACTGCAGGATGAAATGCCTAGTGATAACTCTATTATGGCAACAAATTATATGTTTTATCTAAATAAACGAGAGACATTGTAAAAAGACATTGTCCTTCCCTTCCCCACCCTTTTCAGTCCACTTCTATTGCACACGTTTACATGTACGTTTCAGCCACTGAAGTGTTTATGGATGCACTCAAGCTAGAGCCTGTCCTACTGATTTAAAGCCCACAGAGTCATGCAGAACCCAATTTATTTCAGGGAAAAAAAAAAAGGGGGGAGGGTGAGTACTTCCTATTAATACTTCTGAAACATTGTCACATCTGTTTAAAGAGCTAACATGGCCCAGGGACAAACAGATATACATGCTAATACATTTTTGCATGTTTGGTTTTGGTTTTTTTTGCCTTTTAAATTGACACTGGAAAGCAAAAGGTGGTTTGTACATACACTGCCTTATCGCTAAGGTGTAAGCTGGGTGTGCCTTAGGAAACTCAAGATGCAGTGACCCTAAGTGTAGACAAGTACACTTAGACAAGTGTCCACATTTCTTATAATTAGTCATTAGTCAGAAATGAAGGTAAGGTACACATGCAGAATCTATTTCCTTGTTGCTTAATTATTATTTTTTTTTTTCTGAGCTCTCTTTAACACTTTCTGACTGATTTCTGCAAGGAAAGCTCCCTATGATGCAAGAGAAACCTTAGGATATATCCTGAAGTTGGACAGAATAGTATCACTTGATGTATATTCAACTAACGTCAAAGAAAAGCTGTGCTAATTAGCTATGAATTTCTCATGGACTGGTCAACATTACAGTAAAATGGAAATTACGCTTCATTAATCCCTCCCATTAATCCCTCATCCTTGAAAATTAGGTTAAAAACACTGATGCATCTGGTATCAACAGACCCACCTCAGTAGGCAAAAACCTTTGTGTTTGAACTGTTAGCAGTCAGATTTTTTTTTCTGAGAGAGGGGAAAAAAAAACCCTGTAGTAAAACACAACTAGATTATTATTGACACTTCCCTCCCTCCCCCAATAACATTTTTCATGTTTACCTTTCTTGCATCTCTTATCATCTTCCGAATAGTTTCCTTTATGGTGTAAGGCTGAGCTCGCGGTGGATGGAAAAGCAGATCAATATTTGTGCCACCAGAAATTCCAGGCATTAGGTAGGGCCAACCTAAGTCAAGATTTGGAGCTTCCACATCTGATTCAATGGGCCAGTAGGTTCCCGAGGAAGAGGTGTCATCAATAGCATGGTTAGAGGAATAAACTGTGTTTTGGGGAAGTTTGTGAACATTATTCAAAATATAATCAATTTCCTCATCTGCTAGGAACTCTGAGCATCTCTCTTTGGAAAGAAATTCTTTGTAGGCTTCCAAACCTCCTTCAATCAGAGCATCAATAGCTACTCGGTACCATTCCTTGTAATGAGGTTCAATATAGTTGTCTGATCTGCATTCATCATGTAAGGACGATAGCAAAGATGAAGTTTCCATTTTCACATATATTTTGTATGAAGTCTTTTAAACATCCGTTCATGAGCTGATGAAATTTATCTGTAAAGAGAAAAAAGAAAACAATCTGAATATTTGTAGAGATGTATGATGCACACAGATACTATTCAAAATGCTTTTCTGGTAATGTTGCTCCAAGTATTTCTAGCACCTTCCAAGAAATTTAAAACGTTTTGAAAAGGCTCAGGGATTAATATTGCCAAATGAATATTAAAGATCTAGATAAAGAGCTGTTTCTGCATAAGGCAAAACAAAACATAATTAAAAGTGATTTGATGTTCTTACGTTAAAAGCTACAGCAGAGCAAGTAACACACTGAAGATCTGTACCACTAACACCAATACATACCTAATGCATGGTCCAATATGCTACCATAGGTTATGCTTCAAAACTCTTTATAACAACTGACAGAGTGGTGTTCAAATAAACACTTCAGAAACCAATTACATTTCCTACTTTTTGATGCATTACTTTTTCTCTGCAATGCATTCCTGTTTTCTGTCATCTTTGAAACCATAGTCATTCAGGTCCTTCACCTTATCATCTGTTCTCCCATGCTGATCTAATCCATTTGTTCCTCCCAAGCAGAACCAGCCTACCTCATTTCAGTGAGTTATGAGGAACTCCAGAAAGATTTATCCTCCCACATCTGGGATCAACCTCTGAATCAGCAATCTCATGTCTAGTTTCCACCCTGCTTATTCCTTCTGCCAAAAGGAGCGGCTGCTTTAATCTTACCTTATTTCTTTTTTTTTCCAAAACATTAAGTAAATTGTCTACTGACAAACTTATAAATCCATTCTTACTATTTTTTAAATTTCATTTAACAAGGACTGATAGGGTTGGTTCATGCTGCAACAATTTGGGATTTAAGATACAGAGAGGACAAATGGCCAGCTTCTCTTCCTTCATGTTTGTGCAACCTCATGGGACTTATCTAACACCTAAACTACAATGAATTTCTGCACTGGACAGGTAAGCCACAAAAGAACCCCACAAAGGCGTGGGGGAGGAGGGGAGGCTTCATGAGCGTGGCATGTGCCTGGCCATGTACAATAGAAAGATGATACATGGTAGTAGTGTTTAATCTTTCAGGACTAGAGCATGAAGCTTAGGAGAATGCAGAAGTAGGAAGAAGTCCAACAAAGACAGAATAATTACAAAAAGCATACATGACTTATGGCTTGCAAGTTAACACTGGGTTTCCCTACAAGCCTAGTTACTGGAATAGCAGTGTAATGGCAAGCAATAATCATTCAGAGTTCTGATTTAGTTTACTGGCATGTAAACGCAACACAATTCTCTCTTCACATCAAGAACTTTCAGAAATTTTGTGAACAGTGCATTTACTTTCCACTGTCTGCTGGGAAGAGTTTAAATCTTCTTGAAAGGAAACACAAATTAGCCACATTAACCTAAAGGAATGAAAAGCAAAATCTCCATATGCTACTGATAATCCAAAATTCAATTATGTGTTCAATTAAACCAAGATTTCTGAGGAACTTGGGAACTCTGAGGTTAAAAAAAGACCAAGAAAGAAAAATCCAGATCTGAGGCTGGCATCAGCATGTCATATGAAATAATTCCATTTGAATCCTGTCTCTCAGCCAAGTAGCAGGGTAGATCTTCCCAGATAGGACTGCTTTCGAGCCTGAGGGAAAGGAGTGTTTCTGGCTGCTTCCAGAGTAGCTCTTTGTGGCAGACTGGAAAGCACAGAGCAAAAAGGGATCCAACTGCTCTCCCCTGGTTGAGAATTACATGTATTCCTGTGACAGATATTCAGGGCTTCATTCTACACTGCTCTCACAGGTGGAAATAGAACATTATAAAATAAGGGTGATACCATTTTACTTTGGCCAAATGCAGATACAGCCTGTGGTGTAATACGACAGAGAACTGAGCACACAGTACAGACAAGACAGACAGATGCAAAGGTCAAAGTCTTATAATGTTGTAAAATTAAAGCATTCATCAGTGTCCCATGGAAGCCAATCATCTGGAAAAGGTTTTCAAGACATTTCAGATGAAGAATGAAAACCATCAAGACTAAAAATGCAGTTACTCAGCAGAGCTGTTCCTAAGAATCTGAACACTAACACAGGTGACTTTACTGAGAACCTAATAGACCCCTCTTGTAGGGCTCTCCAGGACAAGTCAGTCTCAAAACAGTGTAATAAAACAATAAATCTTATTGTGACATTTAAGACTAAATCTGATTTTACAAAGGCAAATGAAAGATATTTCTAAAATCCTTACTACTTTGGAATGATGTGTTTCTAAAATAAGAATTTTGCCACTGATTGCATACATACAGTTGAGAAAGACTTAAGTGTTTACTTCAAAAACTTGTCTAAATCCCCTTTTTCTTCTCCTCACTCTTTCCTTTGAAAATAATATAGGGGAACAAGACTATACTTAATATGTAAAGTTGTTCAATATAAAATATTGAATGTTATGAACAAATAAAAGTCAGCATTAGTATAGTATATTGTTTGACATTTCATTGAAAACAATGAATTAATTAAATGTGGCATAGGTCAAATACAGTAACTTATGCTCAGACTTATGCTGAAAGCAAGGTATAAATATACTGTAAACTTCAAAAGGTGAGACGTCTAGTGTAGTCTTCCAAACAAGAACAGTTATTTTGCAGTGAACATCTTTGATGTTGATCTTTTGATTTGTAAGTGCTGTTTACAAAAGAAGCTTCAAGCAGTGCACACTTATTTAAGAAAGTAAATGTAAAATCTTGTCAGCACAGAAATAAATCACAGAACAGATGAGATTCTAATTCTGTTTTTTGTCATTAAAGACATCAGCATGCCGTACATTCATGAGAAGAAACAAAAGAAAACTCCCAAATAAAAATGGCAGCTTCAGGTATATTTAACAAAAGTTCTAGACGTCTTGACACAGGTATTTTCCTTCTTAGAACATAAGAACTATGTTGTAGAAAATGTACCTATGGAACCAATACAATTTTGAACAGAGTGGCAGGGGTTGACAAAATTCTGAAATAAACATTTTGGTGTCTTCTTCAACTTTGTATAATGATTCTGCATAATGAACTTGATTCTACTCCTGAGGTCAACAATTCTATAAGCAGAATGAGGCACATCTCTGGAGACGTCCAGCGCTTTAGCAGGCTTCATATACATGATTACAAATTTTACTAGCATCAGGAAAGCTGCTCTTCATCCTCTGACAAATAACTTTGACTGTTAATCCCAGCCCAGAGTATCAACTATATTCTCTGCTTGGACTTAAAACTTTTTTACTGAGTGCCATTAATGGGTTTAAATAGAATTTAAACTCCAATGCAGCTGATAAAACCGAATCTTTCTGCTGCAGAACACAAATTCTGAATCCTGCACTGATGTGATCATCTTGTCCTTCTATTAACAACACACTCAGACCTTTCTAGTGCCATTATCAAGAACCCAGCAAGAAGAGAACTTTTCTTTGAAAGAAAGGTCCATGTGCCTTTCTACAGCAAGATCCCAGCTTTCACAAAAGCAGCAGATGACAACTGCCCACTGAAGAAAATGATGCAACATTCTGTGGTGGTTCCAGGAGCACAGCCCTCCAGGCTAGAGCTAGAGACAGGCAACTTCCCTGACTTACTAATATTCACAGGATTTGAAAAACTTCCCATTCAGCAACTTCGGGCTCTAACCCCAGGCTCGCACAGCCGGTCTTTGGCAAGGCCCTGGCCATGGTGCTCTCCTTGGGATATCCTAACTTTTCCAAAGGGATTGTGATTCCCTTGACAGTTTCTGCATAAAGTTTCAAGTGGTAAATTAAACCATGGGGACGTCTTGTCACAGTCCCTTCTCTCAGGCATGGCTTTTGGGGACATCCACCTGAGGAGGTCTGACCCACGGCTCTGCTGAGGAGTCTTCCCACCGCTCA
This sequence comes from Pezoporus occidentalis, assembly GCF_034315485.1. Classification (NCBI taxonomy): domain Eukaryota; kingdom Metazoa; phylum Chordata; class Aves; order Psittaciformes; family Psittacidae; genus Pezoporus; species Pezoporus occidentalis. The sequence goes on from NW_026914829.1 coordinate 2,659,137, forward strand.
AGGGCCTCGTGTGACCGAACAAACAAGTGTTTTATGACAGCCGCCTATCACCAACCTTCGTACGAAGGAATTGTATCAAGAATAAATAATAATTACCTATAGTAAGCAGTGACGGGCAATTATTTCATTATAAACGGAACTACACTATTTTCCGTGGATGCAAAGGGCATCAGATTCAAGTGAAAAACAACGCCCCAAGCGCTCCTGCTTCTTTTTCTTTACTGTCCAGAAAGTTAACTTTCCGAGCAAAGCGGAGGCAACCAGCCCCGCGCTGGCTTCGCCGCGGGCACGTCTTACCCTGAGGACCGCATGCCCGTGGTACCCCCGCCGGGCCCTTCCCCTTCTCCCGTCAGCGCCCCACGCCGCTCGGCGCCGGCTCGCCTCAGGTGCCCGCGGCCGGAGCCGCGCCGCCGCACCCTCAACTTCGCGATCCCCGCGCCCCTGTTTCAAACGCCCCGCGGCCTCGAGCAGGCCGCTGGAGGGGCGGAGAGAGAGGGGCGGCCGCCCCACACGCCCGCCTGCAGCCGGGTCAGACCGTGCCCGTGCCGCTGCCTCTTCCCGTCCAGGAGGAGGCGGAGGGCAGACCCACTTACCGCGCCGGTGCCCCGCTGTGGGGTCTCGCCTCCGGAGCGGCGGGGCGGTTCGACCCGGCTGCTGCGATCGCGGCGGCGGCGAGTCAAGGCGGCGCTGGGCTCATCGCAGGTACTTCCCGTCGCTCTCAGGCGCGGTGGGTGTGGAAACCAGTTACAACATGTCAGGACGGTGTCGCACCAAACCCGCCGCCGCTGGAGCGGGGCAAGGGCTTGTCTGAACTGGGGAAGCCCGGCCCTCGCGCGGAGCGAAGGGCAGCGCCTTCCCAGCGCCGCGGCGCGGCCCCCCGCCCCATTCCACCCCACCCCATCCCATCCCGGCCCATCCCTGCCCTCCGGGCCGGACGCAGGCGCCCGCGGTCCCGCGGGGCAGGGTCTGTCCCTGGCCGGCAACACGGGAAGCCCCGGAGGGTCCCTGGGAGCGGGGTGCTTGTGTGCGTGGGGGATAAAGCTGAAACAAACGTTGGCTTGGATTACAATATAAACCCGTCAACCTGGAGTCACGGTTTCCAGGTTAACTCCCTGGGAGCAAGTCACGGCAAGGGAGCGGTGCACGTTTGAGACCTTTAAATCGGGTTATGTGGGTGAGCCCCCTTTCCACAGCTCAGTTGCTTTAAAATGATCTTTTGCTCGTTTTTTCTTCAAGTTGGAGAAACGAACCTGAAGGCAGAACCCCCCCATCCAGGCTGCAGTGCCAGCATCATCTTCCTCAGCTGCCCAAAGGCTGGAGATGCCAATTTGGCAATCCTATGTTGGGAAACCCTTGAGAGCTTTTCTGAAGGCGCTTCCAGAACACAGTCATCTTTGTAGTAGGATCATGCAACTGCCAACACATCAGTATGTCACATACATGCATGACTTAAGCACACCGAGGTGTAAGAACACGAGTTTTCTTTGTCATTTTAAATTAATGGCAACAGATGGAAACTTTTTATAGGTTTTGCCCATAACCTGTAGTGTTTTGTCACCCTGTAGTGAATAACTTCAGGCAGTTTTTTCACGAGCCATTTAAGACAGTGCAGTGTAACCCTGACAATTAGACTTTATTGGCAATAGTTTGTCTGGTCTAGGTTTAAGCACTAACTTTTTTTCTAACCTTTACTGCCGGATAGCAAGTGCAGGTTATATCCTATTCTGAAGGTAATAATGGTTCTACTGTGACTTTTTGAAGAGGATTCTTTGAGGGAAAAAAAAAAAAAAGTAATATCTATGCAACAATATATAGATGTATAAATCTTGTAGCCACCAGGCAACACTTTTTCTGTACAGTTAATTCAGGTAGTGGAGTGCAAAAGAAGAAATAGTTGATGTCAGTATACTCATGGACTACTCTCTGCAGACCTAAGATCACCTGGTTTATATGGTTAGAATCTTCTCACACCCAAAAAAGAATTTCCCTGGGTTTGATGAACCATGAAGAGGAAAAACTGCTGTAAAAACAAACACACTGTAAAAGTTTACTTAGTATTTTATAGTTAGTTAGAACGCAGCACTTTTTATTCCGTAAAATGTGTGGTCCGAAAGGAGAATGTGTTTCTGTGGAAACTTGTCCATCAAGAGGTGGGGCCATGTAAATTTTTAGAAGAACAGATCTATTTTCTATAATTATTTTTGAAAGGGTAGGAAGGCAGATGGGTGGTCACAAAAGCACTTTTAGCCTTGACTGAATCAGTTGGACTTTCATTACATAAAATTTACAAGTACTACTGGGTCTTTCTTTTAGAGAAGTCCGTGGTTGAGTACCAGGTTAGCACAAACAAAAAGGTATAATGAGATCAGTAACAGCTGTCTAAATAAGGAAATCTTCATGGGAAAGGGACCTAGAGTTTTTTTTCTGCATTAGTATCTGTGCAATAAGTTGTTTGATCTGTGCCTTTACAGGGCTCAGCTCAGTGGGAAACCAATCAAATACTGAGATCTTCAGCAACACACATGCACACATGCAATACAAATGAACAATACAGTATAAAACACTGACAATCATATTGGTAGTAATAAGGCACTATTATTGCTGTTGTTACTGAAGAGAAAAATGCACTCTCTAAATAGCCAGTACACCATACCAACTTTAAAATTAATAGGTAAACAGAACGATGAGAAGAGATGTAGAAAACTTAAACAGATCTTTTTAAATACTGAGAAAGCCCTTGCATAAAATATATAAAGAGGGGATGGCAAATGATGCTGGAGATTCTTCCACACAGTTGGGGGTTGCCTGAGTTTATCAACTGAAGCCCTCCAGTAGCTATACCAGACCAGACATTTCATAAAACCTAGCTTGGATAACATGTTTTGGAAACCAGCTACCCGCAGCCATCTGTCAAAATAAAGTACATTTTTATTCAGCAGGTAATAAACTTCCAGGTCATAAACTTCCAGATCTTACAGCCACAAGAGGCAATGGAGGCAGATGGTATGAGCAAGCTCAACAAGCTGTAAAACAAATTCTTAAACAATAGATATAAAACTGGATTATAAAAGGATGAGGCAGGGATATACCGTTTAGTATCCTTACTCCTAGAGTTGTGGAGCTGCAGCAGTTTGAGGGGAATGGACTGCACAAACTGGCCAGGCTCTCATTTGCTTAAACAGCCCTTCCTTTTGCCGTTGGAAATGTAACACTGGGCAAGCCCAGCTGAAGCATCATAAAGATTGGAATAGTTTTATTGGAATCCCACCAATTCATGAAGCCTCAAAACTACAGAAGAGGAAAAAAAAAAAAGAAAAGGTTATTCTAGACCCAGCTTGTTCATGGGAAAAAAATAATTAACTCTGTATGTTTAATACTACCATGTTGAGAATGTAATCAGGAAGAACAATTATTGTCTTAAGTGACCTGAGTACTCAGATTATGGTGCTGTTGGATTGTCATCTCTGACTTCTATCAGCTCTCATTTGTCAGTTCTGAGACTTTTTAGTATTGACTTTGCCATGTACAGGTCTAGCAGAATGCAAGCAGAACACAAAAGATTGTTATCACATATACGGTGACACTAGTCAGGAAACATAGAATCATAGAATAGTTAGGGTTGGAAAGGACCTTAAGATCATCTAATTCCAACCCCCCCCACAATGGGTAGGGACACCTCACACGAAACCAAGGCACCCAAGCCTTCATCCAATCTGGCCTTGACCACTGCCAGGGATGGAGCATTCACAACCTCCCTGGGCAACCCATTCCAGTGCCTCACCACCCTAACAGGAAAGAATTTTCTCCTTATATCCAATCTAAACTTCCCCTGTTTAAGTATTAACCTGTTACCCCTTGTCCTATCACTACAGTCCCTAATGAAGAGTCCCTCTCCAGCACCCTTATAGGCCCCCTTCAGATACTGGAAGGCTGCTATGATGTCTCCACGCAGCCTTCTCTTCTCCAGCCTGAACAGCCCCAACTTTCTCAGCTTGTCTTCATACAGGAGGTGCTCCAGTCCCCTGATCATCCTCGTAGCCCTTCTCTGGACTTGTTCCAACATTTCCATGTCTTTTTTTATGTTGAGGACACCAGAACTGCACACAATACTCCAGGTGAGGCCCCACGAGAGGAGAGTAGAGGGGCAGGATCACCTCCTTCGACCTGCTGGTCACGCTCCTTTTGATGCACCCCAGGATACAGTTGGCTTTCTGGGTTGCAAGCGCACACTGCTGGCTCATGTTCCTTTTCTCGTCGACCAGCACCCCCAAGTCCTTCTCCACAGGGCTGCTCTGAATCTCTTATCTGCCCAACCTGTAGCTGTGGCTGGGATTGCTCTGATCCAGGTGTAGGACCTTGCACTTGGCATTGTTAAACTTCATAAGGTTGGCATCAGCCCACCTCACAAGCGTGTTGAGGTCCCTCTGGATGGCATTCCTTCCCTCCAGTGTATCAACCGAACCACACAGCTTGGTGTCATCGGCAAACTTGCTGAGGGTGCACTCAATCCCACTGTCCATGTCAGCGACGAAGATGTTAAACAAGACCGGTCCCAACACCAATCCCTGAGGGCCACCACTGGTTACTGGTCTCCAGCTGGACATTGAGCCATTGACCACAACTCTTTGCGTGCAGCCATCCAGTCAGTTCTTCATCCACCAAGTGGTCCATCCATCAAATTGATGTCTCTCCAATTTAGAGACAAGGATGTCGTGAGGGACAGTGTCGAGCGCTTTGCACAAGTCCAGGTAGATAACATCAACTGCTCTACCCCTGTCCATCAGTTCTGTAGCCCCATCATAGAAGGCCAGCAAATTGGTCAGGCAGGATTTCCCCTTAGTGAAGCCATGCTGGCTGTCACCAAGCACCTTGTTGTTTTTCATGTGCCTTAGCATGCCTTCCAGGAGAATGTGATCCAAGATTTTGCCAGGCCCAGAGGTGAGACTGACTGGTCTGTAATTCCCCAAGTCATCCATTTTCCCCCTCCTGAAAATGGGGTTTATATTTCCTTTTTTCCAGGTGATGTTGGGGACTTCACCTGACTGCCATGATTTTTCAAATATGATGGCCAGTGGCTTAGCAACTTCATTTGGCAGCTCCTTCAGGACCCGCGGATGGATCTCATCAGGTCCCATGGACTTGTGCACATTCAGGTTTTTAAGATGGTCTTGAACCAGATCCTCTCCTACAGTGGGCCCAAGGTCTTCATTTTCAGTCCCTGCATCTGCCTTCCAAGACTTGGGTGGTGCAGTTAGTGCCTTTGCCAGAGAGGGCCGAGGCAAAGAAGTCATTCAGAACCTCGGCCTTTTCAAAATCCTGTGTAGGCAGTTCTCCTGAGAGCTTCCTGAGGGGGCCTACGTTCTCCCTAGTCTGTTTTTTATTCGCGACGAACCTATAGAATCCGTTCCTGTTTTCCTTAGCATCCCTAGCCAAGTTTAATTCTAACTGGGCCTTATCTTTCCTAACCTGGTCCCTAGCTTCCCGGACAACATCCCTGTACTCTTCTCAGGCCACCTGTCCTTGCTTCCACCTTTTATAAGCCTCTTTTTTCATTTGAAGTTTCCTCAGGAGCTCCTTATCCATCCAAGGAGGTCTCCTGGCCCTTCTGCTGCACTTCCTTCTAGTTGGGATGCAACACTCCTGAGCTTGTAGCAGGTGATCCTTGAATATAAACCAACAGCCTTGGGCCCCCCTGCCCTCTAGGGCTGTATCCCATGGAACCTTACTAAGCAGGTTCCTGAAGAGGCCAAAGTCTGCTCTTTTGAAGTCCAGGGCAGTGAGCTTGCTGCACGCTTTTCTCACTATCCTTAGGATCTCAAATTCGAGCATCTCGTGATCACTGCATCCAAGGCTGCCCTGGAGAGTCACATTTCCAGCGAGCCCTTCCCTGTTGGTGAGCACGAGATCAAGCATGGCACCTCTCCTTGTCAGCTCCTCTATGACTTGCAGAAGGAAGTTGTCTTCCACACAATTGAGGAACCTCCTGGATTGCTTGTGCCAGGCCATACCATCACTCCAACAGATATCAGGGTGGTTGAAGTCACCCATGAGAACAAGGGCCTGTGAGCGTGAGGCTTTTCCTATCTTCCTATAGAGTGCTTCATCTGCAGGTTCTTTTTGATCAGGCAGTCTGTAACAGATCCCCACAGTAATGTCTCCCATCACCGTTTTCCCTTTAACCCTGACCCACAAACTCTCTGTGGACTGCTCACCTGTCCCCAGACAGAGTTCCATACTCTCCAGCCTATCCCTAACATAAAGGGCAACTCCCCCTCCCCGCCTGCCAGGCCTGTCTTTCCTAAAGAGCCTGTAACCTTCCATTCCAACACTCCAGTCACAGGAGCCATCCCACCATGTTTCTGTGATGCCTATTATATCATACCCCTGTAGAAGTGCACACATCTCCAATTCCTCTTGTTTGTTCCCCATGCTACGGGTATTTGTATAGAGGCATCTGAGCCGAGCTCCAACTGAAGCTGGCTCATTGGCTGGAGCAGCTGGGATTTCTCTACATTGCTCCGAGCATTTATTATAGGTTCTGGCAACTGACTGGGTGTGTTGGGATGGAATGATGCCCCCCTCCCCCAACACATCTAGTTTAAAGCTTCCTTGACCAGTCTGGCAAGCCTCCTACCAAAACTGCTCTTTCCCTTCTTTATCAGACCAGCTCCACCAGCCCCCACTAGACCTGGCCTACAAACTTGGGTCCTGTGTTCAAGACACCCAAACCCCTGACTATGACATCATCCTTTTAACCAGTTATTAACCTGGCCAATCCTCCTAGCTTTTTTTAGGTCCTCCCCTGTATCCTGGAGAATTGACAAAAAGACTGTCTGAGCTCCAGAGCCCCTAACCACCTCTCCCAGGGCTCTGTAGTCTTTCTTTATGTTCCCTAGGCTACTACTATCTATATCCCTAGCACCCACCTGTATCACCAGGAGTGGGTAATAGTCCATGGGACTTACTAGACCAGGCAACCTCTCTGCCACATCCCAGATCCATGCCCCCGGTAGGCAACACACCTCCCTTGAGACTGGGTCAGGCCAACAGACGAGTGCTTCTGTCCCTTTCAAAGTACAGTCCCCTACTACTATGACCTGCTGCTTTTTCCTGGCAGCACCAGTAGAGATCTTTACCAGTGCATCAGCCGGCTGTTTCTGGCTCAAGTGTGTTTCTTCATTAGTCCCCTGCAGGGCAGCAAAGCGGTTCTGCGGACAACAGATTTAGGAGAAAGCCCCTTGCTTTTAACTGTTCTGTTCCTCCTTTTTTTGTTGTTTTTTTTGGTCACTAATTCCCAGCTTCCTGGGTTAACGGCCTCCTTCTTTCCTTCATGAGCTGGAGGTGAAGCTCGAGGCCCCTGCACAGTTTGGGCCAGGAGCAGGCAGCCCTGCTTCCTCTCAGCTTCCCTGACATCTCGCAGCCTATTAACAGCATCCCGCAGCTCAGCCCCTGCTGCAGGAGGACCTCCACCAGGGAGCACCGAGTGCAGCCCTGCCCATTGTGCACCCTCCCCTCACCAGACCAGTGCAGGCACTCTCTACACACCGAGCTCTGCCCTGCAGCCTCCCCTCTCATCGGCTCTGTCTAGGTGCCTACGCTGTCCACCGCCAGACCCGGTCATACGACGAGTGCTCACCGTCCCGCTCCCCTGCCCACGTGAACTGCCACCCAAACTGCCTCTACCCGCCCTGTTTGCCCACCCTGCTCGCTCTGTGCCCCTGGAAGGATGGCTGCACAGGTAGCAGCAAGTAGCCCAGTTTCTCTGTTTTCTTCATGGCTTGTCAAGTTTTTTAGTCACACAGGTAGGTAGCTTCTTCAGGCTTACCTAAATATTCATATACTCTGAGGTCTTTGGAGATTTTACATGTCCTTGTGATTCAGGCTCTGTCTTAGAAGACTTTTTGCCCAGATGATATTCATGTAGTTGTTGTAATTTCCAAAATACTCCTGTCATACTCTTGGCTGACTCTTGTCATTTTTTCCTTTGTCACTTGCCTTTACTTGAACATCCACTTTTGCCTTACTTTGGAAATGGTAGTCATTGTACTACTACAAGCAGGTAGTAATAAAAAATTGATCAGAAAATAAAAATAGCCCCAGTAACATCCTTCCCCCCCCCCCTTTATTTGGAAACCTCACATTTTGCTCTCCACCTGCTCACTTTCCCAGAAAACTAAACTTTCTGAAGTATCTTTCTTAATGGGCTTAACCTGTCCTTATCATCACGTCCTCCCAAGGGCTGTTGCATTGCTGGAGTTTGAATGACAAAATCTTAACCATATTTTTTTGTGATCCAGTTTTGGGGCTTAAGGCTTTAGAGATTAGGGATGAATACTCTTATCTCTTGAAGACAGGCATACTTTGGGGTAATGCAGAGATCAATACTGAAAATTTTATACTAATTTAAAGTATAAATTTATATTTATTAATTTTATTTATATTACAATTTAATTTTTAGTAAAAAAAATTTATATATTCGTATACTACAAATATATAATGTCTATAAATTTTATACTAAAAAATAGTGAGATTTTTTTATAGTATACATTTTTAATATTAGAGGAACTATTATATACAACTATGCATTGTGTATAAGTAAGAATCAAATTATTAAAAACTAGCCTTAAATCTGGGATACCCAGTTGGACCAAAATCTTGAATAAATCCAAGTCCAGTCTGCTGTTGATACAGTAGTAATAGAAAACACCTCTTCCTGTTTGTGCTGTTTGTACTCAGTGGAATGGCAAGCTGTCTGTTGGTGTTTGATCTTAATGTTTTAATGAACTGTAGGTCCAATTCCTGCATTAGGCTATGGCCAGGAACCTCGAACAAGTACATGAGGTTTGTGTAGACTCCTACAACATAGCCATAAGGATTTTCAAGTCAAAAGGAGAATTCACAGCTCCCAGGTTGTTTCTGACTGAGAAAAAAGGTGAGACCTGTAAATAAATGCATAGAAAGAGAAAAATGAAACAGGGCTAGAGGGAACAAATTGTTGCTCAATTTGCACATGGTTTATTTTCAAAGCTATAACCACTTTGAAAGGCCTATGTTGGCACTGACAAGGATCCACTTTTGGCCTAATATTCAGCTCCCTGCTTGGAGGTGAGGTTGGCAAAAGGATGAAAGGTCTTTGTCTCCTTCCAATCCCAGAAGTGCCTGAAGATAGTTTTCTTACCAGGGATGGTTATAGTGGATGCTTCAGTGGAACGTTGGAGCCTTCAGTGTTACCCTAGTGTTCACTTGAGTACTTGCGGTCCTAATGAGCTTTATGAGCCCAAGACTTTCTTTTAACCATTTTCTAATGCTAAAATCTGGGAAGAATTAAAGGTTTCACAATGCTTTTGGGAGGTTTCTGGCCATCAGTAGTAATACTGGCAGAAGCAGAAGGGAAAAATAAACCAGGGAATAGAGCAGCCTATATGAAATCATAAAATCACATAAAAGTCTCAACAGCATAGAAAGTTGGTTATATTACTATTCCAAAGTATCAACATCACAAGTCTGAATGCAGCAGCTAGAAATGGCAGGATATTCTTTTCTGGGTAGATTCATAAACAATGGCATGGGAGTTGGAACTTGATGATCTCAAGGTCCTTTCCAACCCTAACTATTCTATGATTCTATGTTTCAAGCACAGAAGAGAAAGAACTAACAAATGCAGAAGTTGCTACGCCAGGTCCATCTAGTTCAACATCATGTCTTATGCTGAGTGGTTAGAACTAAATATGTGGGCAGGTTTTTAGTCTCCATCTTCAGCTGCCACCTTTTTCAGAGAGGCATATGTGAGTTGGGGATGATGGACAAAGTGCGTTGAGATCCCAAAAGTAATTGAAATCCCAAGTGAAGAAAATAGAGTCACTTGTTTCAGTATGTTTCTAAAAACTCTTGCTGTAAGGTTGTGGGAGGAAGGAAATGCATTGTGATGGCACTTAGGCAGTTCTCTCTGTGACTATGAGACAACAGGGTGCAACAATCACAAGTTGCAGCAAGGAAAATTCTGATTGGACACCGGAAGAATTCCTCTCTGAGGGTGGTTAAGCACTGGGATGTGCTTCCCGGACAGCCTGTGGGATCCGCCTCCATGGAGATTTTCAAAACATGACTGCGCAAGGTCTCAGCCATCCTCTTAAGTTTTCAGTTAGACAGTCTTGAAGCAGGAGGGTGGACTAGATGACTTCCAGAAACCATTTCCAATCTAATTTTTCCATGATACTGTGATTCTATATTTATTCTCCTTCCTGTTACAGATGTAATTCTTACAGATTTTGCTCCATACCTAGAATAGTAAAGTCCTAACCAAAGTGTTGCTAAAAGGCAATTTTCTTTTATGATTCTGTGTTGTGTGTTATAGTCCCAAGTCTTGAACTAAAATTACATGGTGATAAATAAAATTTTGTTTTCACAACCTTAAGTATTTTGTATTATCAGAAGGTAAGAACACTGTAGAAGTTACCTCTAAGAAACCAAGACTTTTGCTGGTTCAGAAGAGAAGCAACCAAGAAATTGTGAAAAGTAATAGCTTGAGATTATGAAATAACTTTATTACGCGATGGCGTCTACTAACATTATCAGCAATGGAATGGTGAAATTCTCTGGTACTGAAATTGGCATTGGAGTTAAAACAGAAAGAGTAATGGAAACATTTACTCCCAGTGCTGGAGTCTTTAACTAGCTGTTAATGTCCTTAAGGTCTGTCTTGAAACCTGTGCAGAAATAGGTATTATTTTTTAAACACAAGCTTAGATCTGAAGTCATAATTCCATGATGCTATGTGGATTTCTTATGTACAGAGTATACACAATTATCGCTTATGAAACTGCAAGTCAAGCAAAATATACACTGTGAGATTTTAGTGGTTGCTATTGGACCATCTCATGTTAGAGAGCCATTTTATGTCAGGTATTTGCAAGCAAAAAAGCTGAAAAATTTGAGTACTTTATCAATAATAGTTATATGGCTTCAAGAGATTATGCTGTGCATCAAACCTTGAAATAATTCAACACTTTGAGTCCTCTGTGATATTTCATGGTTAATCTGAAGCAGTCAAGTTCCTGAACAGTATCTTGGGCAAAACATGCTTCATAAAATTCAAGCATTTATGGGTTATTTCCCTTCAGCTATCTAAAATGGAAAATTATTAACATGTGTGACAAAGGCCCAAGAGGTGGATTTGAGCTATCATCTTACATTTACCAGTTATGAGACATCATGCACTTCCAATTCATTTTGATCAGATACATTAACATTTAAGTGGCAATCCTAATCTGACTTGTACTTAATTAGTAAATGAATAAGGATGGTTTAACTGAATACAAAAACCCTACATAGACTAAGGAGTAATTCAGTAAAAATAGCTGGCTTATGAACGTGGAAATTGGGAGTTTCACTTGCCAAGAATTAAACTTGTTTTAAAATGGAATAATTTATAGAGGGGAGGGGGTAGGGTGTGTGTGTGTGGGGGAGGGGGGTGAAATGTGTTTTGAAGCTAGAAAATATCTAAAGTTCAGTCATGCTGAACTATAAATGTACGGCGCTCTAGAACGAGGGAGACAATTATAAAAATGTAAGACAGCATAAACACCTTCTCCAAATGAAGTAGATGCTATTCTGTAATTTTTTATTAAAGTGCAATCAATTTCTGGATCAAGTAGTCAAAATTATTTCAACTTTAATAAGGGACTTTGGTGATTAACACAGGACCTGAGGCACCTGTTGAAAATTGCTCATCAAATAAGCCCTTCTCAACTGTTATTTAAAGTGACTCCACAGGGTCTTACTTTTCCATTTTGAAGCTCCAGGGTGACGTGCCTGTCACCCTGTGCCTGTGTGTACACAGATCTTGGCCCCTTTAGGCACTTTTATACCTAACTCATGAGCCTGATCAATATCCAGAAGCTTTGAATTTCTCCTCTTGCATTCCATGTGATGATCGGATGAAAAGGTTTTAGGTACTTGGGCTCTTTGTTGGCTTCAGTCCTCTAAGCTATATTTCAGGTTTTATTTACAGTGATTTGCAGTGAAATGAAAGAGGATGCTCCCATTTTAATTTCCTTCAATCAGCTTTAGTTCAGGACTGTAATAAAGAGTGCAAATCTCAGTGGAGATTTGCAGAGTGCGTCAGAGAAGACTGGTGCATAGACTGCAGTGAGTAAGGAAGGCTTCCCATGACCTCAGAAGCATGCAGTACTGGTGACCTTCTGCATTATGAACCGGTATGAAACATGTCCACACCCACAGGAAGAATAACAACTACAAGTTTATGTCCAGTTGTTATTATGTATATCTTAGTAGTAGGAAGCAATAAAAGAACAGTGGAGTTGGAAGACAGGTAAGCAACACCGCTTGGATTCGGTTAATAGCCTAAAAAATGGCCATAATATACGAAGCATTTAATTGCTATATTACTCATAGCAGAAACAGGGTTGGTTTCTTTCGTAAAGGATGGTCAAAACAAATCATGGTCTGAATTTGGGACACTACTGCCTATGTGAAATCTAATACAAAATGAGAGACAAAAGAATAAGAAATATCATTGACAAGTAATTGCAGATGTGATAAGAACAAAAGTGTTCCTTGAGGGCTGTTTTATAGGTAAATGACTTAATAGCCTCTTGTGTATTCTTCCTTATCCCCTAACTTGTACATGCATACTGTTGTAATATACCTTCTTAACAAAGTAGTTTTCACTGTCAGAATTTTGCTCTTTTCTTTGTCATCAAATTCCTGATAAAGTCTGCTTTTTCCTGGAAGAATGAAATTTTAATTCTCTGTTCCCCATGGGTTTGTCCATTATTGTAGAGTGACATTCCTCCATAGACTAATAAAGTGTGAAAATGTACAGAGCACTGAGGCTTCATACCTTGTCTGTAAGTTTTGGTTTAATTTAGTTTCAGATTGGGCATTGCAGAAAGCCAGGTACAACAAATATCGGTAATATTTATGGTAAGAAGTGCTTGAGTGACTGTGTTTGACTGAATTCTTACTCTATTGCCAGATATAGATAGGAAATAGCACAGAGATTAGCATGTTGTCAACTGACACAGGAGTCACACTATCCCCAGAAGAAGGGTGATCTTGGCATTTGAGGCGGAAATGTGGAGATATGGAGAAGGGAGCTTCGTACAATCCTGTATTATTTTAATCCTGTGTATGTAAAATTAAAGTTCAAAATCTGTGTTATAATTTTTACAGCTATTGCAATCTATTTTATTAGCAAGTACATTCTGGACATGCATTAATCAGAATGCTGAGAAGTGTGTAGGAGTGACAGGCAACCTTGAGGACAGATATCACAGTGGAACTGAGTAGATTACTCCAGTGAATTGCTGGCATCATAGTAAATGGAAGTAGAAATAATCCATGCAGAGTTTAAAACATTCAGGGTGGAGCTTAAATTACCCAGTTCAGCAAATTTAAGACAAAAATGAGGCACATAGCGCATGTATTGAAAAGGAAGGGAAAAAAAACAGAAATCATATGACCATGGTGGTTTATTCCATAAGAAAAATGAATTCATTTATTCATTGAAATAAATGAGCACATTTGTCCAGAAAATGCTGGTGCTCTTACTTGGAACATAGTTATTTTTCAAATTAAATTTAGTTATTGAGAGGAGAAACAAAGATTGTAATGCAAGAAAGATTGTACTGAGTTAAGGTCAATAATTCTGTCTATTTGTTTATACTGGAGAGCTTTATATTTTGGGTATTGTAACCTGATTGTAATGGAATTTCTGTGATAGTAAATGACATATCATGACAGTAAAAACATTTAAGTCTTAATGCATATGTACTACAGTCTGCATAAATACTCTTAAATACAGTGAAAACCATATTCTAATCAATACACATCTTAATTCTTATTCTTTACCATTTTATCTACCACTCCTCCAAGTTTTAGCTAAGCCTTGCTGATGGTATATGAAAGAGCACGTACAGTTGCCTCTCTCTTCCTTTTCCCTCAGAAGGAAAGTTGTTTACATTTTATTTACTGCTTGGTTTTGTAGGACTTTTCCCAGGAAGAGTTAGAGTAGTTACTGTTTTTACGATAAAATTTGAGGCTGAAGAGACATGCTTTGCATCTGAAATGCACATTACTAAGCATGCAGTGGTTATTATTTTCTGTCCAAAATGATTTTACACTTCTTGGAATGACCAACAAAAAATTAATTCTCTTGTAGGCTCACTTTACCCTTAGGCAGAAAGGTGGACAGCACACATAAATTCATAACAGCATGGTACTGAACAACAAATCTCATTTACAACTTTTTTATACCAATTGGATCTTTTTTGAGTGAAAGGTGTTACTTTAATAAAATGAGAGAATTCTGTTTTTCCATAAATTTAATTGATTCTACCTACTTCGTCAATTATGTAATTTAATGAAATGTGAAACTTCCTGATAAGATTTCAGTAACAACAATGAAAACAATAAATTATTTAATCATAATATAGAAATACTTACAAAGGAATCAGAAGTACACAGTAAAGATAAAAAGGCAATCAAATGAATTTTAATAGCATTCTGTTTGAAAACCAGAACTTCAAAATTTTTAAGCTGCTTAACTAGTTTATGCAACAAACTCTAATAAAATTAAAATACAGTTGCCTACAGGGAGAAACCATACACAAAGAGTGATAAGAATTGCAGTCAGGTCCTTAAAATGTGAGGAATGTGAAAATAAAGGCTTCCTGTGTGAATTTCATTCTGCCCTTTTTGTGTATACACATTATCAGACATTTTTTAATTACATGATTGTATAGATTTGGGTTTTTCCCTTTTTGAGAAATCCTTCAATAAAAGGGTAGTTACTCCATATTTCTTCTTCCTTCAGTATTTGATATCAGATCATACTCAATTTCCAACAGGCAGATCCTGCATCAAATATAAAATTATCAAATATCTTTGTGGAACATTGTGCTGTGCTCTTCAAAAAATTAGCTAATCTATGGTTCCCTACAAAATTAAATACCACTTTTATTTTTATAATTGAGAAATTGAGACACGCAAAGATGAATGTCAGAATTGTCAACAGCATTCCCTAATTTTGGATGCCAAACACGAGATGTCTCATGCTTCGTTTTCAAAGCACATAATACTTTATCACACTTTTTTATCTTCAAAGCACAGGTTTAATCAACTTGAAGTTGATAAACTTTAGGAACAGTATTGCATCTGGTCTCAGTCTGGAGAGACCAAGATTGGATCATTAGCAAATGGATTTATGGCTCTGTATGTGAGAGATGAGGTACACTGAGTGTCGTAAATACACCTTGCCAGAAGAGGAAAATGATGCTTCAGTTCTATTCTGGGCTTTGGAAAGGAATGTGTGATAGTTTACAGCACGCATTTGTTTGTATGGAGTGGATTATAGAGATGCTAAACTAATGCCACTTGAGCTGAAATGTCCACATGATGCTATACGTATTAGGAAATGCAAGTACAGTTCCCATACTATCAGGTAAGTGGTATTTTTATATCAGCATGCTGACACACCTCTCATAAAAGCCTCAATTTTCAGATGGATGGATTAGCTCACACACAGTTACTTAATTGCAATGTTTGCCTTGTTTTGGAGCCAGCTTATTTGTCTCACTCCACTAACAGGGTAGGCTGTCCATAGAAATATCTGTTCCTGCTTTCTCTAGTGGTGACTGATGCCACTCTTGTTCCTGTTTTCTCCTAGCAGTGTGTCTGTAGTCCTGCCTCCTAGTTTTCCATCAGTCCCAGAACTGATGCCCATCTCTACCATGACTGGTGATCAGAGTCTCATCAACTTTATTTTCTCTCAGTGTGACTTACTCTGTTTCTGGTCTCAATTTTCCACTAATGCTCAGTGGCACTCCTTGATCCACTCATGTGAAGCAACCAAGTCCAGCCCCTGTGTCCTCTCCACCTTCTCCCTCTTTCATCCTTTCCTGCCCATTTCTTCTGGCTGTAAACCAATTCCTTTCCGTTGGTGTTCTGAAAGAATCCATGTGCTTTTACTCACAACTTCCATTTGACCTTCCAGCTCGCCAGCTCTGTCTCCTTGCCTGAGCAGCCTGGACAGTCAGTCAGAGAAGCATGTGCTGATCTTGTCCTGACAATGTGCCCTGTGTGGTAGAAAAACTTAAAGCATGAGTCCTTGAGAAGGAAGCTGAGGTTATTGCATAAGATGGAGTCCCACACAGGACATATGTAAGGAGCCTTACAGGGGATGCTCATTCACTAAAAAAATAACAGTTGTTCTTCATAGAAAAATAAGAGAAACAGAGCAGGTAGGAGGTCTTTTCTCAGGAATAACATTAATTTGGGTTCCTTTTCCCTCCCTAGAAAACAATTTTCATGAAATTCGCAACAATTTAATAAGGTGTGACCTGCATGTTTGCGTCCAGTTGGCCAGTGGACTAACAGTACTGTAAATGTGGAGGAGGGATAATGACAGCAGGTGGACTGACAGAAAAGTCACGGATAGACCAGTCCTGAAGTAAAACAGGCTCAATAGACACTTGGGATTAAACCTGGATCATTAAAGAAAATAAACAGAAGCTTTTAATGAAATCAGGGGTTTTTTTTGAGTAAATAATGCCCAAAATCTAGGATTGTAGAAGATACTTGGTGGCACCTGTGTTTACAGTAGTAAAGTATAGTCGCACAAAGGAGTGGGAAATTTGCTAATGAAAGGGGAAAAAAAGCCAAGAAGGTGTCTCAATCCTTTTTTTAACTTGAAGCAGTGTATCAGGAAATTCGTGCTAAGGAAACACACAGATGAATGAAGAATAAGTCAGTATAGAGCTTAATAGCAATGCCTTTGTGGCCTTTAATGGAAGCCAAAGTAAGTGATCTGAAAGAAGATCAGCTGACAACTATTGTCCTGACTTGCATCTAGCCTAATCTTAAACTGAGACAGACATCCAGTCTCGATTATTTTGAGATGTGAACACCTTACTGCTATGGAAGACAGTCATACCTTTGCATCTCTTATGATTTGCCTGGAAGCGGTCCTCTCTGTCAGATTTGTTCACAGAAAAGATATTACTACAGGGAAAAGTGATAGAAACATATTCTTGTAACTGAAAACACTACTAAGGAAAAACTTTTTGTCTCTTAAATAAAGGAATGAATGCAGGCTTGAGTTAAAGTATTTTTCACTCAGTTACAGGCTTATTTCCTCTCAAGAGATAGAGTTCCTGTATAAAGCTTTGTGTCTTACTACAGTGCTTTAAAAAAAAAAAAATTTATAGCTTTCAGGTGTTGCCACTTTTGCCTTTGTTTTCCTTATATTTCTTTTTCTAGAATTCTCTACTTTCCTGCACTAGTAACCACATTAATCTGTGTCTGCCATTCTTATGTCTTACCATTGCATATATTTATGTCCACCCTCAAAGGTCTTCTAGATGAGTAAACGTGCACTTTGTATCTTTCTTTGCTATTTTTCTTCACTTACATGAATTTTCTGTGATATTTTGTAGATATTTAGCATGTATAATGTCACTGAAATCTGTGAAATAAACTCTCCAACCAGAATGACAAAGTTGGAAAGCCAGCATTACTTTATTGCAGTACTGGGCACATGGGGTATTGCTCTGCCTATCATGCACACCGAGAAGAGGTAGTTTACAGCTTATGTACCTTTATTATATATATATTCATAACAATTTCAGGAAATGCCCACCCAATTCTCGTTACTCATTGCATATGATAACTCGGGAAGATAAGGCCATGGCGCAGGTGCTCTTTAGTCTTGCCAATTAACTACATGCTCTTGTTTGGGCTAGTTTATGACCCTGAGAGGCTCCGTTAGCTGTTTTCTTTGCAACTGTTTACCTGTGTCTTAGGCCTTATCTACAGAACGAAGGCCCACATCAATTTGGAAGATGACATCTGGTCTTTTTGTTCCATGCCTTCATTATCTTGAGAATCCTTGTAGCCTTGTCTATGACTATATACTCTCTATACACAATAAAATCTTTAATTTAGTATCAATGCCATTGGCTTAAATTTTTCTTAAAATTTCTCATTCTTTCTGTCCTTGAATGACAGCATTATGTTCCTGCACAAAAGAATCCTCCTTTTATTTGTTTCTTCTTCATAATACCATTGACTACCTGGTCCTATTGACTGCTTTCCAGGACAGGGGCTATACTGAAGCATACCGCCTCAGGAAAAGAAGTAGGAAGAGCTTTGTTGGCCTCTTTCAAAGATTGCTCTTCCCTGAGCCCATCCCTACATCCTCTTTTGGAATGTAGGTGGTTTTCCTTGTGTGAAAAGCTGTCACTACTGCATGATGGTTGGGAAAGATTAAACCAAGCTTTTCTTCCCCTCTTTCCACATCTCAGTTTAAGATCTGTGCTCCTAAATTGGATCAATAGCAGAGTAGTTCCAGGGTATCTTAAAGTTAACTGCTGTGTTTGTTTGACCCAGTGTAGGCCATGTAAGGTTAGTTACTGTCCCCAGCTCCCTGCCCTCCTGTATGCAGATATGCAGAAGGGAAGGAAGGAAAATCCACAAGGAAGATGGGAGTGGTGCTTTTCCCCCAAATATCCTGTGGTATCTGTCCTTTTAAATGTTTCCAAATAATGAGTTACTAAACCTACGTGATGATATGCAATCAGCGTTCAGTGCACTCCTCCATAGAATCTTATGGGATCTCTTAAGTCATTACTATTATTCAGTGTGAAGGTAAAGCCACTCTTAGAACTGGTAAGAGACAGTGATATTATTAGCATGCTCATATGTGATCTGTTGCACAATGCGGGGGGGGAGGGTTTCTCTGCCACTGTTAAGGATTTGGCCAAGCTTGGTCCCAGCTCTAGTTCAGTGTCCAGTGCAGGAAGAGCTAATAAAAGGAAATGTCATACTACATGCTATAGACTTATTTCTTGTACCTTGTTTATAATACTTGCAGAATTTTGTGTGTTTAGTGACTGCTGCCCACTTAATCTTTTACAGCAACCAGAGCTACCTTGATGCTTTGCCAGGGTCAGAAACAGTACTTCTGTCCAGGATCTTGACAGATAGGACATGCTGGAACTTGGAGTTCATGTCTGGAATGCCAGATTGTTGGAACCTAGCAGTGGTCTGTTCTTAATCCTTTTGCCAAAAAATGTTAATTTGTAAACAAATTGGAATTGGGAAAATCTTTAGAGCCACTGGAACCACTGCTGGAGATCTGGGATGATTATTGCAATCCAAGCCTTTTGACAGGGCCAGTAAAATGATGAGGATCTAATTTCCATGTGAATGTGTCCTTCTCCATGTCAGCTACTTCAAATCCCTGTACTTGTGTCTCATTTCTGAGATATACTGTGTCATGGGTTTATGTAATTAAAATAAGACTGTACTGATTTGCAGATGTACACTTCTGTTGCATTCTTAATGTGTTACCAGAACGCTAATTTTGCCTCCAACTGCCAAGCACAGGCTTATAGAAGCGTTTGATGTTGCCAACAGGTTGTGTCATTCTGCCCTGTATTCCAGCTTTCTGCTTGGCTGCTTCAAGTAACATAATTCATCAATAGTAACTGATGATCTCCATCAGTGAGTGAACTACTCTAAGCCTGTATCTAAGCGTCAGCAGATAGCAGGGTACTATGTTCAGTCACAGACTTTGCCCATTATCTGTGTAGCCTTTTTCATACTGTCAAGTGAACTCTTTGGGAATTCAGGAGTTTTGGAAAATTATTCAAATTCTCAGTGCACACAAAAAGGAGAGTGACCTTTTATCCCGCTTCAGGCAGATACTTTGATTTACATCAAAACTGGCAAAAGCTAAAATAGGACTGCTATTAAAAAGAACTTCAAAGATCATAGAAATGTTTGACATTTATTCAAAGATCTTTTTGTGATGATTTAATAGTGTTGAGATGGTGATTAGTTAACAACTAATTTTGAAAATCTAAAATTTTGAGATCAAGTGATTGCTGTGACCTTTCTGTTTTCTCAGTTCTTACAAGGTCACAAGGAAAGAAAAACATTATTACCTGGCCAAGCAAGATGAACATTCTTATTACCTTCAAATGAAGTCAATATGAATAAGGGCGGTTCTGAAGAGTAGAGATTTGTGAAATTTTTTTCTTGCTAACTATGATGGCATAGTAATGAACAGATGCTAGTATTTGATAAATAAATCAAATCCTGTATGGAATTTAATGTAGATATTCACCATATGTCATCATCTGTCTTCCTGTAGCTGACATTAAGACAAACTTCAAAACATTAATCTGACCAAATCAGTGCATTGTGTCCTGTGGCTGCCTGCCCATTTATCCTCTGCGGTGTGGTTGTGTACCCCTGTGTGACCCAGGACGAGTCTGTCTTGTTCAGGGATGTGGAAATGCACGCCTGATATTAAGAATGGTGAAATCACAATGTCACTTGTTCCCTGGGTTGTGGTCTCTTGTGTAAATACTGAGTAGGCTTAAATTTTTCTTTGCCTAATATTGCAGACTAAGAAACAAGCTTAATTTAAACTGAAAGAAACATTTTCAAAGTAGAAGCATGTCTAAGCTCAAGGATATTAATCAAAGCTTTAAAGTATTTGAAGGGCAAATTGTACAAAGGTTGTTAGATTTCTGGGAGAGTGTAGAGCCATTTTTATAAGTGGTAATCAAAGTGATAAAAAGTGCTGATTGCTCACTTTTTGTACATCTATTCTAAAACATTTTTACTTCTCAGATCATATCAAAGTCAAATAGGTGACATGTCCAATGACAGTGCGAAGCTAAAAGACATTGTGTTTCAGTTTTAAATTAGCAGTAGTTTACACAGTTTTCGCTCTGTTGTATTAGGCTGAAATAGTTGTTTGGGTGTTGCTAATCCATTAAGAAATAAGTGTATTCTGCAAGTGAAATTTGTATGAAATAAAGGGCAGGGAAACAATACTTCTGGCAGACAAAGTTTTTCCCAGTTTACATTGCTGTGTGATAGAACTATGTAAAGTCAGCAGAAACAAGCTCTCTGAAATCAGAGAACAACTACCTACCGTTTTCCTTGTGCTCTGAAATGACCATTCATGCTTCCCAGGTTTGATGTTTTCAGTACTATGAAATAAGCTAGAAGAAAAATCTCTATGGAGTATTTTTTAGCCAAAAAATGTAATTCACCAGAAACCCTAATTTTTTAATATTAAAGGTCAAGGAGGAGGGTCTATGTTGATCAAAGTCACAGAGATAGATGATTGCATGTAATAAGGTTCCTAAAAACCTTGATTGCAAAAAGCTAACAATATAAATGGCATATTTTTATTCTGAATTGTGTAATTTAATCCACTGATCAAACTAGGATAATAACTGACTTGGAATATTAGAATTTTCTGCAGCTTTTAATCCACATGCTGCTCCAGATACTAACCCAGCAACATGATAGTACTTGAGCAATATGATGCAATATTAGCCAAATCTTCTGACAGCACAGAGAAGCTATGGGTAATAGACAAATTACTACTTAAAGAAACCTATAAACTTCCCTCCTCAAGCATTTACATGAAACCCATTGGACATGCAGGATAACAGTGCAAGTTGCAATGCCAATGGTTTTCAGTTGTATTTGTAATTTTTAGTGGTGTAACCACTACCACTAAAAAGATACCGCAAAGCCTTCAAGCTTTTTTTAGGGATATTATGATAGAAGCACTGCCTTCCTACAGTCTTCTACCAAGCTGTTCATTGTGGTCAGTCATTAGACATTTCATGGTTCTGCATGTTTTACTTGCTTGGAGATAAGGTTATCTGCCACATATTTCTTCTTCATCTCCTGGATGTATTCAAAACGTCCAAACAAGCAGTGAGGCTGACCATGGGAGCCAATATCTGTCACAGATTCAAATAAGAGCTCTTTTGCTCCTGCAGTTCTACCTCCTAATGTCTACTGCTGCAGTTCTTACTCAGACCTGTTAAACAGAATTTACCCAACCATCACCTCTAAGCATGCCAAACTGCTTGTAAATATCTGGGATGTGGCGACAGGGGAGAGAACAAGTATGTAATATTATCTCCTTTGCCACTGGTGTTGGGTTAAGAGCAGACATGCATAATGAAGGGAAGTGACAAACTTGACAGTGCCTGTAATCAATGTGATGAGCACTTCTCTATAATTGGTAGAAAAGCCCTAAAATTGGGAAAGACATAGGAGCAGTACATAACATTGACACCTGTAACGTACTTGTTTTCAGTGCATGAAAGACATAGAGCAGACTGATGACATTTTAAGTCATCTCTGTGGCAAAAACACTGGAAAGAAACCAAGTGTCAGCAAAGCTGGAAAGAACTAACCATCTACCCTCATGTGATCTGTGCAGAGGAGGACTGGAGGACTGAAGCCTCCACAACCACTTTCCTCCAAATTTTCCCAATGTAACTTTTCCCAACACTGCATTTTCTTTTTCCTCCCTTCCCCACAGCACAGTAAAGCAGTGCAGCCAGCCATCCTAACCAGGCTGTGGCAAAGGCTTCAGTAAGTGTTCAGCAAACATTCAGGGCTTCAGCCAAAAGGCAGGGGTTGCCATACTAAAAGTAAGAAAGACCAGCCCTGTGTTCTCCCCATTGCACTTCACCGTAAGTATTCTTCTTGTCTTCCTTATCCACTGCAGAGCTGGCCCACTGGTGGCCTAAGGGTCAGGCTTATCCAGCAAGACAGTTTTATTTGGTAGTGAGTCAGCAGCCCAGTTACACTGAGAATCCTGCTGCATTTGTATGCCTAGGAGAGAAGTGCAAACCCAGGTCAAGTTTGACAGGATTTGTTAGATTAATGGAATATGACTGGCCCTAAGAAGTTTGCCATCTCCACAGTTCATTTTTCTTATTCAGGAGACAGAAAATAGGTATTCTAAATGAGGCAGGAATCTTTTGGGAGGGATATTACTTGTTCATACAATTACATTCTGTATTAAACAGATGCATGGATACAGTAGATCAGGATAAACTTTTCCACTGCAAGACCATCCTGCTGCAAACAATACATGCACTAACAATAAAAATGGAGGTCTCAGAGATATAAGCATCCAATTAAATGATCCTAGGATTAGAACGTGTAGATGTTTGGTCATGGCTATCACTCCCCCTTTTAACTATTACCTCTATATGTATGTTTGTCTCTCTGCTTAGAAGACTGTATACACCCACATGAACATGTGTGTGTTAACATTCACCACACTAATTTATATAAGCTTTCAAATCCCTTTTCAGATGTTACTGCACATCCAGACAGTCAGAATGATGGATTCTTGCTCAAGACATCTTCTTCTAGTAGTTAACTTTCCCCACACTCAAACTCTGAAACCATTTGTTATGTTGGCTCCCAAATATGATCTCAAAGCCCATTGTTGTAATTTCTTTCCTATTGGTATCCTGCCACCATTTGGCCATTGAAGCATGATGGGTTTGACCACCAAACCAAATGAAACAAAAAGACAACCCTTGCTCAAACATTAATATCTACAGCCTTAAGTATACAAGAAAGCAGCACCTCCCCAGCACCCGCTCCCTGATTTTGTCATTGCACTTCTTTCACCTCCCAAAGGTCTCACATGCTGACACTTTCATGTGCTGTGTCACACTGGCTACTACCAGTGCACTTTTATGGTTTTTAAAGGTAGCTAGGTTCTTAGTAATAGGCATAGGACTAGGCGGGAAATAAAGTAAAAAGCATACACGTAGAGGTTTCAACCTGTAGCTATTTGCATAGCAAGCTTCAGGACAGTGTATAGCCCTAGTAATAATCAATGTAATGTCTCATCATAATAAGTTCAGCTGCTCAGTTGAGGGTTGTATCTGATTTAGACTGGAGGCTAGTTGGCTGTGGATTTTATATGCCTTTATATTTGTGAAACGGAGTGCATATCTATGAGACTATCAGGTAGCATTACAGTGATCTGTGTGTGAAAAGAAGGTGTGGGTAAGTTTTGTACACACCAGGGTGTGTTTTTAATTTTATAAGTGTCTGTGTAGAATTTTGCATATCTCATCACCTCACCCTGCTTTTATCTTCCTTCCCTTGTTATTTTTGTTCTTCACAATCCTTTAATTTTCCTGCTGCTTTTATCTGTTTTGCTTCCTTCCTTCTACCCTGCTAGAACACCTTTTCTGCTTTCATCTGCATTTCAGACTCTCTTCTCTCTTACTCTGCAGTCTTCCCCTGAACATCTATCTCCAAGATAACTCTCTTCTTTACAATTCACAGTAGTAATCTCACACCCTTACTTATTTTTGCCTTTAAGTGTATGTTTTGACGTGCTACGTTAAGGCTGTAGGTTCTTTGAAAAAGGAAAACAGCTTACCTGTTAGCACAGTATTGTACACAATTTACTACTTTGTAAACAATACAATAAAGTGTACATTGATCTTGCACATTTTTTGCTTTTAATCTGGTCCTTGTCTGTTCTGTTTTATAACATCATATACCCTGAACTCATATAATGATTTTTAGAACCGACTGTTACTGAAGAAACTACTCAGATGTTAGCTGCTGAGGAAGACAGCTCTTCTTAATATCTGACAAAAATACTGTATTGCTGTTAAAAATAATTATGAGCTTGCTTCTTCCCGAAATCATCTCCTAATGACATTCACAGGAAAAAAATGAGTGTGCCCATCATGAACAGAGGGTATCAGTCTCACATGTGTGAAGTAGAGACAGTTTACCCTGACTTGTGGTTAGATTGTGCCTTGCATAGTGACAATGGCTCAAAACAAATGGTTGAAAAACAATAACCTTTTCTTCATGTTAATTTGGCAGCCTCTGGACTACAATAATCTTCAAAATGTAATAATAATGAGTATTTATAGTTACTTTTTAAATCCTCTTTAATATGCTCAGGTACTTAACAAGTAAACCAGTTAGCATATTTTAGCAACATTTCAGAGAGGTTATACCTATCAACTTGAATATTAGCCAAATATTACTTCAACTAATTTTCTGACTAGTTCTGAAAGGTAGGATCATTTGTCTGGACATGTACGCTTTACTCTCTTAACATAGATTCTTTCTATCTGTCTCATCTTAAAAATAGAAAAGAAATAGGAAGTTACAGAACTCCTCCAATGGCCTAAATGTTTAGTTATATGGCAGTGCATACAAAACTGATTATACATGAAGATATTGCAAGTTGTTATCAGTAATATCTCTCCTCCAAGAAAAGAAAATCAAATCCTGACATTTATTGGACACCCTAAGGTCACTGCTTCCGTATTTTACTCAGAACATGAAAATATTCAGCTGAAATCTGACTTCCCTCCCTTCCAATTTAGGGCTTTAATCTTTCAAATTCTTGCAACAAATTTCAAACAAAAGTGTTCTTCCAATTTTTGCCTGCATTTTAAACATTTTTTAAAATTTTATTTCTGCTCAGCTGTCATGAACAGAAGCAAAGAAAATGGAGAATGTCAGGAAAATCATGTTACAATACAGGCAGGTGACATAGTTCTGAATATAGCTGCTGTCAGCTCAATCTGACCTTGAAGTTTCTTTCCTGAACAGATTTCCCTGGTATCTCTGAGATCAGACTCAACTGGTAAATGAAGCTTCCTTATCCCTTGTGCCAATATGAAAATAAAACTGAATTCTCCTGTGTTCTAATATATGATCTGGTTGACAGACGATGTGTCCTTTTCTGGGAAAGAAAAGGCACTAAAACTTTATGTGCTTTTAGACTACAAAAGAATCCTTTTCAGGCAGTAGCCATGTCCTGGTTTTGCATATTCTGCACTACTTTTCTTATTTACACAGGAGGAAATTGCATCATAGGTCAGCAACCTCTCAATCCCCATGTTTGAATGCGGACTTCATACCTTCTTTCTCACTTCTGGCCTCAAGGAGGAAGTTTCCAGAGACCAGAGAAATCCTTAAAATGGCTGAAGAGTCCTCGTTATCTGAGGGAAGCCCTAGGCAATTTATGTATTTGAGGTAGGAATGCAAATGCAGAAGAAACCAAGCATGAGGGAAAAAAACTTTTCAACTTGCCATGTGTTATAATGTTAGGATGTCACAAAAATTTGGGCGGGATCTAATACTTTAATGAGAACTCATTTTTCATTTGTGCTGTATATGCAATATTATTATATTCATTTAAGACAATTTAATGTAAAAACTGGTATTTTCTTAGCATATGTAGGTAGAACATGAAATTATCTCTATTTAAGAGACAGAAAAACAATCCGGAAGAATCTGCGTGACACAAACAGATTTATTTGCCACCACCGATTGGCTGCTTCTGAGAGAGTAGACTCCTCCTAAAATCGAGATCTGAAAAATGGTCCTCTAGTGCTGACTCCTGATTGCCATTTATCTGAGGTTGTCTGATTCATACACTTCTACATTTACCCCTTCAAATAGGAGACTGAGCTTTGTTAGGGCAGCTATCACCTCTCACTTGAACAGTATCCTTGGGGTAAGAAGTTGCCTAACGAGAGTAGAATATAAGGACAGTAGAAGTTATTACTTTCTTTACTTTTGGAAGGCAGAGGCAGGGACTGAAAATGAAGACCTTAGGCCCACTATAGGAGAGGATCTGGTTCAAGACCATCTTAAAAACCTGAACATACACAAGTCCATGGGACCTGATGAAATCCATCCGTGGGTCCTGAAGGAGCTGGCAAACGAAGTTGCTAAGCCACTGGCCATATTTGAAAAATCATGGCAGTCAGGTGAAGTTCCCAATGACTGGAAAAAGGGAAATATAACCCCCATTTTCAAGAAGGGGAAAATGGATGACCCAGGGAATTACAGGCCAGTCAGTCTCACCTCTGGGCCTGGCAAAATCTTGGAGCAGATTCTCCTGGAAGGCATGCTAAGGCGCATGAAAATCAACAAGGTGCTTGGTGACAGCCAGCATGGCTTCACTAAGGGGAAATCCTGCCTGACCAATTTGGTGGCCTTCTATGATGGGGCTACGGAACTGATGGACAGGGGTAGAGCAGTTGATGTCATCTACCTGGACTTGTGCAAAGCGTTCAACACTGTCCCACACGACATCCTTGTCTCTAAATTGGAGAGACATCAATTTGATGGATGGACCACTCGATGGATAAAGAACTGGCTGGATGGCTGCACGCAAAAAGTTGTGGTCAATGGCTCAATGTCCAGCTGGAGACCAGTAACGAGTGGTGTCCCTCAGGGATCGGTGTTGGGACCAGTCTTGTTCAACATCTTTGTCGCTGACATGGACAGCGGGATTGAGTGCGCCCTCAGCAAGTTTGCCGATGACACCAAGCTGTGTGGTTCGGTTGATACGCTGGAGGGAAGGAATGCCATCCAGAGGGACCTTGACACGCTTGTGAGGTGGGCTGATGCCAACCTCATGAAGTTTAACCATGCCAAGTGCAAGGTCCTACAGCTGGGTCAGAGCAATCCCAGGCACAGCTACAGGTTGGGCAGAGAAGAGATTCAGAGCAGCCCTGCAGAGAAGGACTTGGGGGTGTTGGTCGATGAGAAAATGAACATGAGCTGCCTTCAGTGTGCGCTTGCAACCCAGAAAGCCAACTGTATCCTGGGGTGCATCAAAAGGAGCGTGACCAGCAGGTCGAAGGAGGTGATCCTGCAACTCTACTATCCTCTCATGAGACCTCACCTGCAGTATTGTCTGCAGTTCTGGTGTCTTCAGCATAAAAAGGACATGGAACTGTTGGAACAAGTCCAGAGGAGGGCCATGAGGGTGATCAGGGGACTGGAGCACCTCCTGTATGACGACAGGCTGAGAAAGTTGGGGCTATTCAGCCTGGAGAAGAGAAGTCTGCGTGGAGACCTCATAGCAGCCTTCCAGTATCTGAAGAGGGCCTATAAGGATGCTGGGGAGGGACACTTCCATATGGACTATAGTGATAGGACAAGGGGTAATGGGTTAAAACTTAAACAGGAGAAGCTTAGATTGAATATAAGGAAGAAGTTCTTTCTGTTAGGGTGGTGAGGCAGTGGAATGGGTTGCCCAGGGAAGTTGTGAATGTTCCATCCCTGTTGGTGTTCAAGGCCAGGTTGGACAGATCCTTGGGTGCCTTGGTTTAGTGTGAGGTGTCCCTGCCCATTGCAGGGAGTTTGGAACAAGATGATCTTAAGGTCCTTTCCAACCCTAACTCTTCTATGATTCTACGATTCTATTCTATGATTATGATTCCTTTTACCACATTTTTACCTGACTCTTGAAGTCTCTTATGGACCTCTTTCATACAGGGTATGGAAATGCATGTGCAGCTGAGTTTCCAAGACATTACCAACAACATTAACTTTTTCTTTTTCTTTTTTTTTTTGCGATAAATGTTGGGTTTTGATGTAGTGATATGAGCTGCTCACTCTTAGCAGCCATTGTAGCTTTTAAAAAGAAACACCATCTGTCCAGAAAACAAGCAATTGGAAAATCACACATTTAACTCCATATTAGTAAATGCTTATCAGAGGGTCAGGTTGTTCAGTTATGCTCTCACACTCTTGGAATGAGCAACAGATTTTGTTGATGTCTAATATTGATGTGAAGTAGCACAAATTAGTGCCAAAAAATGTGCAAGTGGAAAGAAATTACTGGGACATCTTGTCACCTTCCAGCAGTGTAGGACTGGTCCTTAAAAGAGGTTTTACCAGTTAAACCAGCATGGCTGATTTTAAACATGCCAAACAGTGTAATTTTTCTGCTCTACCATAATATTTTCCCATATTTACTTTTGGCTGTATTTTTCTGGCAGAGTCTAAATTTCCTTTTCCACCATTTCCCCCACTTTTTTTCTAAGAAGAGCTGAATATTTTTCTGCATTTGACTTTTGGATGTGAATGAAGTTCAGCTGTAGACTGTGAGTCTGATACTATCTTCCTTACATGCACCTGGCCTACATCTCCCAGGTGGCTCATGCAGCCTGAAACTGAAGAATAGCACTGTGTGGGGAAGGTCAGAGAGACATTTTCACACAGTAACTGTGTAAGGACACAGTTGCTTGCCTAAAGGTGCAGCTTCTCTTTGCCCTCAGTGCTGCCAGCACGTCAGCAGAGAAATAGGAAGCAAAACTTAGGAGACTTCGTCCCTTGGGACATCTAATACCATACAGATAAATATGTTCTCTATAACTTCTGAGTATTTTCAGGCTCTTATGTCCTTTATTCTTTCTCTGTAACTTGTTCTTTCTCAGTAAAAATAAGTCTTTTGCCATTTCTCTGAACTGTTCCTTGATAAGAAATCTCTTTTTCAAGAGGATGTGAACTTCAGGTTGGCATAACATTACCATTGTCACTTCCATTGCAAACTGAATCACTGATCCAGGCATTATTCTCTGACACTTCCAGTCCCTAGGAAGCTCAGCTGGTGCCAACAGGACTATTCACAGGACTAATGCATGTATATCTGTGCAGGCTTCAGCTGATTTATAGTACAAATTTTACATGTCACCTGCAGCATAGCTGATGGTTACACTGAACGTTGATGATGCTTCAAGGGCCTGTAGAAAAAGTTCCCATATAAGTATGGTTCATTGAAGGGTGTTTATGTTTTTCTTGTGTAAAAAAATTACTTTTTGGAAATCTAAGGAACCACCTGCAGACTGCTGCTTTGAACAAAATCACGACAGGTATCTAAATAGCAAAAGAAAAATTCTTTTTTCCTTTTTTTTTTCTTTGTCCTTCTTTCATCATTCAACTTTGTTTTATCTCTCCAGACTCATTTCCCAAGGGGATTTCCCATTCTAGCAATGTCTCTGGTGAAGGTTGTGTGATGTGTGTGACACAAGGAAAAGAGTTTACTTTGATACACACCTCATGGCTTTGATGAAGACCTTTAATGAAATATGCATATAGCTATTACTAATACTTAATAAAAACCGCCTTGACACTCAACTCTCCAAAAATGTATATGAACAGACACAAATACTTTGTATCCCAATGCATCCATGGCCAAAATTTGGTTTAAGTAATTAAAAAACATAAGACCTGAAGACTTTGTGTATGCTGATTAAAATAATGGCTTACAGTGGTTTGCAGTGGCTTCTGAGAATCCCTCTTCACAGAGTCTTGTGTCCACAGGTACCTTGGCAACCCTTCTAATATTACATCAGTGAACAAAAATAAAGAGCTGTTAAGTTATAGATGTTCCTTCTGGAGCATGAGCTGGCATGGAAATCTCCCTAAGAACAGTGAAAATGAAACTTTGGGTTTGGTATCTACCAATGTGTACTCTGTTCCCTACTGTATAGGGACCATATAGAGGGCTTGTCTGCCACAGGCTAAAATCGCACCGTTCCCCCTGTGTGCCTTCTGATACATGGCAAACTGTGTCAGGCATTTAAAAAAGCATGTGTAAAGAGACATGGCCACGCAGCCTAGGCACAGATTTGGCCATTCAATACTAATCTACTTTGGTGGTTTGAACTATAGATACCTAAAAAAATCTACCCATTATTAATTATCCAACATGTATGTAGGATCTGTTTTACCTCTAATTGTAGAATACTTGGTTACCAGGAGGAAAAATGGTAAGCAACACAATTGCAGCTAGTTTTACTGCCAAGTGCAAAGTTTGATGTGTGCAATTAGGCTACCAGGACTCCTGACACATTCCAAAGTTTAACACTGTTGTGTCCAGACAGCACTGTCCAGAAGGCAGGCAGAGGTAGAGCACAAGGTCATCACACCACAAAGAAACTGAGAAGGGTTTTGATTATCACACATGCCCTTTTATCAGCATCCCATCACTCCCAGTGTAAACACAGTGCTTGTTTGAAGGAGCCACAGATAAGAGGGATAACAAAGAATAGGAACAATACTAAGGACAGCAACTTAAAGCAAGCACATATACTTTCACAACCAGAGCCAATAAAGGTGTCAAATGTGAGGCAGGTCTTCCTTGTAGTAGCATAAAATCATAAAAATATACATGTGTCACACAGTTTTATTCAAAGATCTTTTGCCTTTTTTCTTCTTCTTAACTGCTCTGGAGAAATCTCTACATTAGAGCATCCTGTTCTTGTCAGTGGTCAAGGTGGGAAGCAGATAAAAACTGTTTTAAACTGCTAAAACTGTGTTTTAGCTTTCAGGTGCAGCATTTGCCCCCCTGGGTGCAGGAACAAGGGCTAGATCTGTCTGCAAGAAGATGTATGCTATGGCACTCTGCCTGTCATGACTATCAGGGACAGTATATTGGAGGCTTGTTATCGTGGTGTTCCTTTATGAACTGTGGCTGCTGGCTGTTTATCTGAGTCTTCTTGGAAACAAGAGACCGTGGTCTGCATTTTTTCCAGTACTTCCTCGACGGCTTCAGAGAGTTCCAGAATAGGGCTGCAGGGGAGATATATTTGCCTTCAGGTACTACAAAGAATGTGCCATGTCCTTGCTTTGAGATTCAGATAGTCCTCTTGATCATAAAGCTTTGCTCACATTTAGATGATTCTGTCATTATGCTTGTTTACACATAAGGAAAAGAGTTAAATCTAGACATATTTAAAGCTGCTGTCTTCTTGTGAGTGGAAAAGGAACAAACGTACTAATTTACGAATTTAGTTCCAGGAATTGACAGGGAAATTTTTGGAAAGGGGAGAGAAAAAGAAGAACGGATTGTTATGCAAATGTCAGATTGATTCTGAGGTGAATCACTTGAAATAATAACCATTTTAAGACTCAGCCTTTTCATTTTTGGGTTCCCAAAGTTTGCAATTCCCTATAACTAATTAAAGGGGTTTGGAACCAGGTTAGTGTTAAAGCTATCCTTAGCCAAATAATTATATCAGTAAATTACATTCACCACTGATTTTCTTGGTTTAGCTGACCTAATGACAGCAAAAGCAGATAGATGTTAGCAGTAGAGTCAGCTCAGGATAAGTGATAGAGGTTTAAGCAGTAGAGTACACAATTTTCTCATACAAGAAATACATAGGAGCAACAAGAGGAAAAACAGAAGCCTTAGCTTACCTGCAGCCTTGTGTTTCAGTCACTACTATCATCAATTAATCCCCCTTTATACCAATATTAATAGCTTTCTGGAACACCCACAAAAGGACAAAAGAAAAACAAGGTAAACACATAAAGATGTTTAGTTTTGCATTTAAGTTGTTGTGTCTTATATTACATATAAATATATTCGGATCCAACAGCGTACTCTCAGTGCTTACAGGAACTTCACAGGATTATACTGTGATCTGATTACTGAGCAGACATGTGAGAAGGTACCTGCTAAATCCTAGATTTAATAGTGAGCCACTCTTTTCATCATGGCTTGTAGCAAAGAATTTCATTGTGTCACAAAAATACCTGGCAGTTTATGGTTTGTGGATCAGCTGTGTCTGAATCATCGTATGTCAGATTTGAACTAGTAGAGTTCACCTTTGCTTATGTGTGGCATCATGAGCTGTATCTTTGAAGAGAACTCCAACAGCTGTTTTTTGGAACCTGAAGCCTGAGCAGTATGAAATTAATACCAACAGAAAGGCACAGGTTCAAGCTCTTTTCTACCAGCTACAGACTTCTGGGGGGATTCTCTCTGATAATGGACTTCACTGTTAGAAACAGCTTTTTACTCAGTGAGAATGAAGTTAATTTCTGTCAGAAAAAAAATCCATGTTATCCTTGAAGCATCAGTTCAGCCTACCCATGAGGATGTTGCCATACCTTTCTCTGTATTAATTGTGTTGCTTCAATTAAAAAAAAAATGGTGACAGCAAAATTATTAGAAATTATGTGTCCTCCAACACAGTTGAGCATTTATAGAAACATATATTACCAATACTGCACCCATAATTATGTGGAGCAATCCCTCGTGTATTTTGTAACTGAATGTTACAGAGCTCTGCTGACACAGTCAGTAAGATTGTTTTTTACCGTGGTTTCAACAAAAGGTGTTTTTCTAAAGCAGAGACCCAACAGCTGTACTAAGTCACATGAGGCATACCTCTAAAATGTCACTGACAGATGAGTAAATGTATGACTTGCCCTGCAGAGAAGGACTTGGGGGTGTTGGTAGTTGAGAAAATGAACATGAGCTGGCTTCAGTGTGCACTCGCAGCCCAGAAAGCCAACTGTATCCTGGGGTGCATCAAAAGGAGTGTGACCAGCAGGTCGAAGGAGGTGATCCTGCCCCTCTACTCTCCTCTCGTGAGACCTCACCTGGAGTATTGTGTGCAGTTCTGGTGTCCTCAGCATAAAAAGGATATGGAACTGTTGAAAGAAGTCCAGAGAAGGGCTTCGAGGATGATCAGGGGACTGGAGCACCTCCTGTATGAAGACAGGCTGAGGAAGTTGGGGCTGTTCAGCCTGGAGAAGAGAAGGCTGCATGGAGACCTCATAGCAGCCTTTCAGTATCTGAAGGGGGCCTATAGGGATGCTGGGGAGGGACTCTTCATTAGGGACTATAGTGATAGGACAAGGGGTAACGGGTTCAAACTTAAACAGGGAAAGCTTAGATTAGATATAAGGAGAAATTTCCCTACTGAGGGCACTGGAATGGGTTGCCCAGGGATGCTGTGAATGCTCCATCCCTGTTGGTGTTCAAGGCCAGGTTGGACAGAGCCTTGGGTGACATGGTGTGAGGTGTCCCTGCCCATTGGGGGGGGGTTAGAGCTAGATAATCTTAAGGTCCTTTCCACCCCTAACTCTTCTATGATTCTATGATTCTATTATTTAACTTACTGTTTATTAGGAACATTAGGTTAATGTTTATTATGCATATTTCTAATACTAACTATTGGAAAACGTTAATTTTCTTGAACAGTATTTACAGATACTAATTCACATTTTTAAGCTCATATTTTCATTTCAATTAGACTGAAAGTGTGAAAACCCATTCGAGAATACTATCGATGTATTCTACGACTGAGCTTTCTACTGTTGTTGCCAGTACAAAATGTTCACATAGGTTTCAGAACAGGTTGTTCAGGGCTTTACTCAGATGGGTTTGAAAGCCTCCAAGGAAGAAGACTGCATAACCTCTCCCTGGGCAATCTGCTCTACTGCTGTGATATCCTTATGATGAAAAAAATCTTATATTAACTCCAAACTTCCTATTTAACTTACAATTTGCTCTTATCCTATGTTCAGCAGTAGCAGTCATGTTTCTCCTTCGTGGTAGCTGGTGCAGTGCTGTGTTTTGACTTCCAGCCTGGGAACAATGTTGGTGAAACCGATGTTTTCGGTTGTTGCTAAGTGATGTTTACCCTGACCAAGGACTTTGTGAGGCTCATGCTCTGCCAGGGAGGAGGGGAAGTTGTGAGGAAGCAGAGACGGGGCGCCTGACCCAGGCTAGCCAGGGAGGTATTCCATACCACAGCACGTCATGCCCAGGGTGGGGGGTAACTGGGAGTTCCGGGTAATGGGCTTCCGGGTGGGACTCGTTTTCTTGGCCGGTGGTATCGTATTCTCTTCCCTTGTTATTTTCCCTTATCATTGTTGTAGTTGATAGTAGTGGCGGTGATTTGTGTTGTACATTGGTTGCTGGACTGTTCTTGTCTCAACCCGTAGGAGTTGCACTCTTTCGATCCTCCTCCCCGTTCCTCCGGGAGCAGGGAAGGGGAGAGCCCCGGGGTGGGGGGGCAGGCCGTGATTGCTCTCAGCCTGGCACCACTCACTGGGAGTGAGTGAACAAGCTGTCTGGCTAGGGTTTAAAACATGAAATCTATGATACAACACTGTGAATATCCTGACTATCTCCTCAAAAACCTCCCCATAGGTCTCTCCAGGAGCTGTGTCTTTGCCAAGTTGAACAAGCCCAGCTTGCCCAGTCTCTCTTCACAGGGCAAGTGCTCCAGCCCTGACCATCTTGGTGGCCTCTCCTAAAGTAACTCCTATTTACCAATGTTTGTCTCTGGGGGGTGGGGTGTGCACAATACTGGATGCCATGCTGTCAATGTGGACTAATATGTGCTAAACAAAGACACTAAACCTTTCCCTGATCCACTGGCTATGCTGTTAACACAGCCCCTGTTGGTCATCCCTGCTGCCAGGGCTTAGGCACCGCACACTAGGAGCTCCCAGGCCTCTTGAGCAGGCCTGCCCTGAGGCAGCCAGGCCCCAGCCTGGTTTGCTGACGGGTTATTTGCCCTCTTCTGTCTTTGTTGAATTTCATACTTTGATCTTAAGGTGTAAGTTAAAGGAGTTGTCCTCTGCAGTACCATTCCAACCCATACACACAGCTGTGAATCAGACTCACCTGAAACAGGAGACCAGGAACCATTCCTCATTTGTTTGGCTTTTTTATCTCCACTACGAAAATCATGTCATCTCTATGTTTTGATTTTGTCATTTGCAAAGACATTTATTAGTATGTGTAGTTCCCTTTTCAGAGCACTCCTGGTCAGGTTTATAAGCAGTATTTAATTTCTTTCCCCTGAAACCAAGGGGATGAGGGCAGTCAGGGGTTGAACCCAGGTTTTCATATGCACATGTGTTTATGAACAGCTGATCCACAAATAGATAGACTCAGGATATAAATATATAAATGTCCCACAGCATATCAAATTAAAAAAGAATTTTGCTTTAAAGCTATTTCTCAAAATATCTAAATTTGAGCAATAACACAAGCTTAATTTTAATGACAAGCCTCCCAGCAGATCTCTAAGTGTAGAGCTTACAGGCTAACTCTAGAGTGGCTAAAGTAGGATTCTGTGTGATTTATAATTAATTTTATCTATGTCATTTTTTTTATGTTTAATATTTTATCTTTTTGCTCATTTCCCCATCCCCTGCTGTAGATGGTCAGCCATCTGTTGTTAATACTTTTCCCTTGATAGACTGTTTGCTAGGCACTTCATGATGTTTGAAACTGTGTCTTGGGGTTTACTAACTGTAAGAGTAACATGCCAAAGGCAATGTTTCCTGATAAGGTGAACATTACAGAAGCAAGGAAATCTCCTCCTTGGGTTGTTCTCAAGCAAAGTTGCCACATAATTTCAGCTGCTGTGGGATATCTGCACTTTGAAAAAGAAACCAGGCCAAACTTTCAAACTGTGCTTCTGTCTCTGATTCATGCTGTAAACCCCATGCAGCAGGGTGTGACTCTGCTTGTGAACATGTTCATACAGATCCTTACTGAATACCTTTAAAACACAACGCTTACTTCTGACAGAGGAAAGAACTTGCTCAGTAAGTAAAAATGCTCCTCAGCTATCAGTTCTCATGCTAAGTTTTTTGTTTCAGAAAGTCCAGCACTTGCAGGCACCTGCAGACAATACGTTGGAGGTGTCCATTGAAGACCAAGTGTTCGTTTTAAGAGAAATACACCAGAAAGTATTGATTCATTTCACAGTTTCATCTGTCATGCAGTTAGTAGTAAGAAGCTGCTATCCCCTAGAAATAGTTTGGAAGGTTATCTGAAGGACATTGCAGTTCTACCTGAACTCTTGGCAGTCTGTTATTCATACCACAAAATGGACCATACACAAGTAGCTCTACTAGAACTTTTAAACTGTAGACTTAGAAGACACAATGTGTCTTCTTTATGTGCTACCCACTTTTGACATCACTAGGATCTCATACCAACACCACATTCCCTCCTGAAAGCTTGTCAGCACTAGTGTCTGAGAAAGAGTTGTCGAATGGAGTAGTGAAGCCTAAATACCCACAGATTTTCCCTGTGGACAATAAAAGCCATCTAGATGGAAGCAATCCACTTTTGTCTTATCCACAAACACTATAACTTCTTTCATATATAGAAATACGTAAAGGAAGAAAGACTTGGAATCCTTCCACAAAATTCCTCTGGAGGAGTTGTACATAGCAGCAGGTTTGAAATGTCATTAGCAGGGTGATTCTGATCTGAAAAAAAAAGAAAAAAAAATGGAGTATTCAAAGCCAGTGAAAACATAGAGCAGACATCAAGCCTGGAGAAGAAGAGCTCTTAAAGGAAACATTGCTTGGCTTTATTTTTCTCTCCCACACCAAAATGTGCTGTACTGATGTTTTATAAATGCTGTAGGTGTGGTCAGCAGTGAATTATGACTCTCTGGGGAGTTCACTCCTCTGCACCTTCAGCTGTACAATGCCTCCAGGGCAGCTGCCTCACAGTGTACTTGTGCGTAACTCCGTACTTAGGTAAAGAATCTTCAAAATCATGTTACAACATGGAAAAAATATTTCTGTAACATTGGTACTTTTCCAATTGTATTTTCTCATACTTGATGCTCATCCTTGTGTTTAAGGATCTTGAAAAGAAATGTCTTGGCTATGTACACAGCTAAAGCTGTGCTTTGGCATTTTTCAGGAAAATTACATTTAACATTTTGACGGAATGCAAGCATTAAAAAAAAAGCTTCCTGCAGTACTACAGTTAAGGAAGGCAAGTTTAAAGAGGTGGGAGGGGAGGTGCAGAATCAAAGCTAACAAGACAACCTACCCTTATCCATTATCACAGTTTGCAAGTGGGAATAAGATATAAGACAGAAAATTGCCAAAATAAAAGATGACAAATTATGCATTTTGGTGTTTCTGTTGACAGAAAGAAGTATTTGGGTACCTAATCTTAGTGGTGTCTGTATGATACTATAGCTCTTAGGTCTGACCCAGCAAAAAGTCATTATTGAAGTGTAATTGTATGGCTAACACAGATGAAGTTGGTTTCACTCTTTTTAATGTGCTTTGCTCTGTTAAAGATTAGTGTGCTCTTCTGATTGCCTTTTTTTCTTCAACTAGACATGCTGGATCATGCAGTGTTGAGCCTAGTTTTAGGAATATAGATTTGAAAGTTGATACACATGAAAAGTCTCAGGAATTCATCCAGTAATGAAAACGCAATAAGCCACAATGGTTATTCACCCAGAAACTCCGAGGAATAAATCTACATTAAATACTTGTGTTTAAGATACAGCTCTACCTTCAGTCCTGACTATTAATCAACATTTTTTTAAAAACTGGTATCTTGGTTTCAACTGGGATAGAGTTAATTTTCTTCCCAGTAGCTGATGCAGTGCTGTGTTTTGGCTTTAGTCTGAGAGCAATGTTGATAACACACAGATGTTTTAGTTGTTGCTCAGTAGTACTTACCCTGATCAAGGACTTCCCAGTCTCATGCTCTGCCAGTAAGGAGGGACACAGGAAGCAGGGAGGGAGCAGAGACAGGACACCTGACTTAAACTAGCTGAAGGGGTATT
Source organism: Pezoporus occidentalis (assembly GCF_034315485.1). Classification (NCBI taxonomy): domain Eukaryota; kingdom Metazoa; phylum Chordata; class Aves; order Psittaciformes; family Psittacidae; genus Pezoporus; species Pezoporus occidentalis. The sequence continues at coordinate 2,697,155 of NW_026914829.1, forward strand.
CCATACCACAGCATGTCATGCCCAGTATATAAACTGGGGGAGTCACCCAGAAGGGCAGATTGCTGCTTGGGTTGGGCTGTGTATCAATCAGTGGGTGGTGGTGTACATCACTTGTCTCTCTTGGGTTTTATTCCTCTCTCTCACATAGTTCTTTTTCTATTTGGGATTTTTTTAAGGTACACGGTGAAATTAATTTCCAAATTATTAGAAAAAATTGAATCATCAAATCATAGAATCGTTTGGGTTGGAAGGGACTTGAGGTTCACCTAATTATACCCCCCTTGCCATGGCCAGGGACACCTCACCCTAGACCATGTCACTCAAGGCTCTGTCCAACCTGGACTTGAACACTGCCAGGGACAGAGCATTCACAGCTTCCTTGGGCAACCCATTCCAGTGCCTCAGCACCCTCACAGTAAACAGCTTCTTCCTTATATCTAACCTGAACTTCCCCTGTTTAAGTTTAAACCCATTATCTCTTGCCCTATCACTACAGTCCCTAATGAAGATTCCCTCTCCAGCAGCCCTGTAGGCCCCCTTCAGATACTGGAAGGCTGCTATGGAGGTCTCTACACAGCCTTCTCTTATCCAGGCTGAACAACCCCAGCTTTCAAAGCCTGTCGTCATACAGGAGATGCACCAGCCTTTTGGTCCCACTGACCAAAAGGGAAAGCTAAATATGAGTTTAGGATATGATTTTGATATTATTTTAATGTACAAATACCAGTAACGGAATAGGATATTTATAATTTCTTAAATTTTTCGTTAATATCAGTCTGTACTGCATCAACCTTGAATATATGGCTGCTTTTTTGTTATCGTCATTCTGATCCTTTTTGTTTCAATAAACAAATAAAAAAGGAGTGAGAACTGCTTGTTATACAAAGTCTTGTGTCTGTTCCAGATCTAGAGTGAGGGTTTGGAAGTTGTGCAGGTTTCTGCAGTACTCTTCTGAATTAGATGGATGTCCTTGTTTGCTCCTTGTTCATTTTCTTTTCTACTTATATACCATGAAATCCCCAAGAGCTTCGCCAGCAGGCTAGTAAATCCTATCACCAAATTCAAGTGTAATCCTGCAGTTCTGTGACAAAAAAAAAAAAAAGAAAGGGAGAAATCTTGAAAAACTACGCTCAGAAAGTCATGTTTTCTCCCCTCCTCTTTCTGTTTCCAGTGAGGTAGGGAAAACAAAAGTGAGAGACATTCCACCTCCTGGGATTTGCCTTAATGTGATGAGAAAGAAAGATTTCTTCAAAGTCAACTACAGAACATAAAATTTCTTATTTGAATTGAAGTGCTCAAGGACTTTAAAAAATGTTACCTAAAAGGACAAGGGCACTGACTGTGCAATATTTATTATATGTAATCCTCCATATATGTCTGATTGAATTTAAAAAGAAAATGTTCTTGTTATGAGGCTATGAAGACAAAAGTCAGTTGTAATTATTCTCCTGTAGAGTTATGTTTTTGCAGAAGGGGGAAATATATTTTCTCAAATTTGTGCAGTTCCTAGCTTAGCAGTATAATCATAATGGAGATTTTTTTGTTATGGTGAAAATAGTAAATAATAGAACCCAAGAAAAACAGGGTTTCCCTTTGTAGATTTTTTATTATTATTATTCATTCAATTTTTTTGTGCCAGCAAAAGAGAATCAATAGTTTGTATTTGATGTTGCAAATGTTATTGACATCATAGTTTGCACAGGAGCGAGTTTTCACCTTAGATCAGAACGTTTTTATTCAGTCAGAGTTGTAGTACCCTGGATGTTCAACAAAGGTTAATACTTTCATTATTCTCAAGTTACATATGGATTAGTCCTAATGCAGTAGGCACAACACCTAACATAAATCACATTGATTCTTATTAGGACCCTGATAACCGCAGATTTCATGTACTTTTCGTAGGGGAACCAACAATAGACTTCTTTCAGACTTCTAAAAATTGTCTAAGACAATCATGAATTTTCTTTTCTAGAATTAATGGAAGACAATTTGCACTCCCCACAGGCTGTACAGCTTATCTAAATTCATTTAGGAAAGGTTAAATAGACTTCTTTGTAGGAGCTCCCACTGACCAAAAGGAGAGAGAGCCAAGGATGGCTGTACGTAGATAAGTAACTCTTAAATGTACTGTATTGTATTGCATTATATTACAAGAAATGGTAAACAATTATTTCCCAGTCATCTTATATAGGCTATTCATGCCAGTGTTCTCAGAAGGCGTCTTTGCAGTAAACAACCTTATCAACATTGTTGGGAAATCCTGCTAGAGTAGCTAGACATATTTGTGTAATGGTTTGGTTGGTTTTTTTTTTTTGACAAGAACACATGGCATCTTTTTTCTTCTCTATGCATTTTATGGTACCATCTAGGAATCTCAGTGTATAAAGTTAATGTCTTCCTGGAAATGCATGACAAGGCATCTGTGAAATTGTTTCAGGCGTAGCTCAGCTGTCTGGCTGGTGCAGACCCAGCACAGTTTGATGCTGAGGGTAGAGGCAGAAGAGAGAATTGCTCTTTTCACCCATTAGTACTATCTGATATGGGGAACTTCCAATATAAAGGCGTGGAAGGTCATGGTATCATGCAGCCCTCTCCTTACTTTCATCATCAGCTTTATTTCACCTTCAATCTATATGGCAATGAATATCCTGAATCATTGCTTTTCACTAAAGTCCCAAGGAGCATTTCTGTTATCTCTAGGCCATTTTCACTGGGCTCTAATTTAAATCTTTTGTGCTACCAGGAGAAAGATTTAATAAATTGCCAATAGAATTAAGTATTTCAGTAAGAGTAGGACTGCTTTGTTTGGTTTTCTGGAGAAATTGAAGCAAAAAACAAAATACAGCTTATATTTCTTGCATTTCTGTTTAAGCATTTATGACTTGGATCAAGAAACTGAACTGTAGCACAGAAAAATAAACTGATCTTACACTGTAAGGCTTCCAGTATTAAAAAGACTGTTCCATTGCTCCTTCAACCTTTAATAAGGGAAAAACCCCACATATCTTTCTGTTTGCTTTTCACTAGAAACATCAGTCTCTCTTTGATAAAGCATTACAGTCAGATCATTATAGAATTCATCTGAGCTATCATGTTGCAGTTGTCATCCCTCAAAGAGATGGGTGTAAGGGAGGATGAAGGTGAAATAATACTGATCCTTGTGCTGCAATTCTGGTATCCTAAGTGTAAAGAAAAAAGTAGAAAAAAGCACAGAAAGTTTTATTAAAGGTTTTAGTTATTTTTTTATCACTCACTATGAAGTATTAAACAGTAGGTTAAAAAAAATTGGTTTTGCTTTGCAGATAATCCTTCCAAATAGCCTTTGTTATTAGACATAGGAAGTGACTGACTGTTGCTCCCCATAGAAATAGAAATGTTCACTATTTGTCATAGAAATTGAAGAGTAAAAACCAAATGATAAAAGGATATCTGTTTTCATGTCTAAAATACCTTTCTGAAAACTTAAATTCATCCTGAAAGTGTTATACCGATGATTAATAAGAGAAAGATAGTGTTGGAGGTAAGTAATCATTTAATCCAGGGAGAAAACACTGTTTAAAAAAGAGAGGATGGGGGACTTCATACTGTTCAGATTCTGGTGGAGCTGGAACAGTAAGTAACAAGGAGATCTCCATGTCACAGTCTGGGCAAATATCTTTCTTACAGTGTATTCTGATTCACATTTATAAAGACATATTTTGCAGTATACTATGGGCTAAAGGGCTTCTTCCCAAAGCGTAAGAAGCTGTGTATTCCTTTTCTTCAGAAGTCCTACCTCAGCTGGTTCATACCAGTAAAATTTTTGCTGGAGGTCTCAGGTGAAGCAAGTCATGCCACCTGCTACCACAGAAATGGCTTATAATTTATTCCAATGAAAGTTCTGCAGAAGCTGCAGCTTCTTATGGTTGTTTGGTGTCCTGGGTTCAGCAGGAGCAGTCATTTTTCTCCTTCTTAGTAGCTGATGCGGTGCTGTGTTTTGACTTTCAGCCTGGGAGCAGTGCTGATAACACTGATGTTTTTAGTTGCTGCTTAGTAATGTTTACTCTGACCAAGGACTTTCTGAGTCTCATGCTCTGCCAGTGAAGAGGGGAAGCTGGGAGGAAGCAGAGACAGGACACCTGACCCAAACTAGCCAAAGGGGTATTCCATACCACAGCACATCATGCCCAGAATGTAGAAGTAGGAGCAGTTACCCAGAACGGCTAGATCACTGCTCGGTCAGGCCGGGTATCGGTCAGCGGGTGGTGAGCAGTTGTATTCACTTCCCTTGTTATTTCCCTTATCATTATTATTACTGGTGGTAGCAGCAGTGATTTGCGTTATACCTTAGTTACTGGACTGCTCTTATCTCAACCCGTTGGGAATTACGTTCTTTCGATTCTCCTCCCCATCCCCCCGGGAGCTGGAGGGAGGAAGGAGGGGGGAGTGAGTGAACAGCTGCGTGGCTTCTGAGTGACAGGCTGGGCTTAAATCATGACATTTGGTGATCCAGCAGCCACCATGGATGGAAGAAAACAGGCTCTACCATAATTTGCTGTAAAGTGGCTACTTATGCAGTACTGGATTCAATGCAATACCCTAAAATACTTGCTTGCCTATATAGCTGTATGGTTCAGCTTCCCCAGCTTGCTCCCTTACACTGATCTCCTCCTGCAGCTCTTGCATTTGATGGTGACACTGGAGTTCACGAAAGCTTCAACTCTGATGAGGTGAAGGCAGAGTGTCCTTAGTGAAGGGTTTATCCATATGGAATATGCTGCTGCCAGAGACAAGTTTGTCCTCAAATCTAAAGGAGCATTCAAAACCATACTACTTTTGGTGGGTGCCTTGCTATTGACAGAGTTGCTCCTGGGAGCATGCTGTGGGATACACTGTGCTGTGGATTATCACTTCTTGAGGAAGAAATGAAAGCAAGCAAGTTCCTCTCTAATGAATAACTGGCTGTTTGTACTTCATGCTGTGTTGCTTAGATACTGTAATGATTTATGTCTTTAAAAAACAAATACTCTTACACACAAAAGAACATTATTAAGGTTGCAGAGTCAAGTACTCTAAAGGAAATGCCACACGACATCCTTGTCTCTAAATTGGAGAGACATCAATTTGATAGGTGGACCACTCGGTGAATAAAGAACTGGCTGGATGGCTGCACGCAAAGAGTTGTGGTCAATGGCTCAACGTCCAGCTGGAAACCAGTGGTGTCCCTCAGGGATCGGTGTTGGGACCGGTCTTGTTCATCATCTTTGTCGCTGACATGAACAGTGGGATTGAGTGCACCTTCAGCAAGTTTGCCGATGACACCAAGCTGTGTGGTTCGGTTGGCACCCTGGAGGGAAGGAATGCCATCCAGAGGGACCTTGACACGTTTGTGAGGTGGGCTGATGCCAACCTTATGAAGTTTAACCATGCCAAGTGCAAGGTCCTACACCTGGGTCGGAGCAATCCCAGGCACAGCTACAGGTTGGGCAGAGAAGAGATTCAGAGCAGCCCTGTGGAGAAGGACTTGGGGGTGTTGGTAGATGAGAAAATGAACATGAGCTGGCTTCAGTGTGCACTCACAGCCCAGAAAGCTAACTGTATCCTGGGGTGCATCAAAAGGAGTGTGACCAGCAGGTCGAAGGAGGTGATCCTGCCCCTCCACTCTCCTCTCATGAGACCTCACCTGCAGTATTGTGTGCAGTTCTGGTGTCCTCAACATAAAAAGGACATGGAACTTGGAACAAGTCCAGAGAAGGGCCATGAGGATGATCAGGGGACTGGAGCACCTCCCGTATGAAAACAGGCTGAGAAAGTTGGGGCTGTTCAGCCTGGAGAAGAGAAGGCTGCATGGAGACCTCCTAGCAGCCTTCCAGTATCTGAAGGGGGCCTATAGGGATGCTGGGGAGGGACTCTTCATTAGAGACTGTAGTGATAGGACAAGGGGTAACAGGTTAAAACTTAAACAGGGAAGTATAAATTGGATATTAGGAGGAAATTCTTTCCTGTTAGGGTGGTGAGGCACTGGAATAGGTTGCCCAGGGAGGTTGTGAATGCTTCATCCCTGGCAGTGTTCAAGACCAGGTTGGAAGAGGCCTTGGGTGGCATGTTTTAGTGTGAGGTGTCCCTGCCCATGGCAGCGGGATTGGAACTTGATGATCTTAAGGTCCTTTCCAACCCTAACTATTCTATGATGGAGCATTCACACTTTATTCTATATTGAAACTGGTTTGTTTTTTTTCTGCGATGAATGACTTATTGAAATAGCTGTGTGGAAATATCTCCAGGATGAATTTGACTCTGAACAAGGAAAGAAAATGAAACTACAGCCCTCGTAGTCATATGAGAATATAAAAGTAAATCTTAGCTCTTTCCAGTCTGCATATTGGTAAAGTTAATTTAAAAAAATTATTAAGTAAAATATAGGGACCTAATTTGGATTAATATTTTATTTTAATGGAAGTTGGACGAGGCACTTGATTAATAAATCTACCAATGATGTGTAAGCTAGGATAGATCTTTAATTGCTGCTTATGAATAAAAACGTTCTCCTGTTTTTTTTTTTCTTAGTTATGAACATATGAATTTGATTCAGATGTATGTGGCTAGATTCAAAACTCCCAAATACCATCACCTTTTTGACTATTACTTAGCTTTCTGAAATACTGTTCTAATGATTTTTAATTTATTTTTTTAACCAGTTCCTACAAAATCTTTTTCATAACTTCCAGATTTCATTTTGTTCAATTTAGATGTATTGTATCGTTCAGAGTTCATTTCCTGCAACTTTTTTTAGGTAATTCATGTAATTATGCTTTATCTGATATAACCTTCACATAACTACTCATTGCTTGGAATATCCTTTTTGGTTTATGCTTCTTTAACATCCAGTTTTTAAAGTGGAAAATGTTTTCTTATTTCTACAACTCAGATCATTGCTGGGACCAAGCACTGTGAATCCAAGTCAGTGAAAACTACTGTGTACTTGGAGGAGATTCTTTCTACTTAGAAGCTGCAGAACAGTGGCCAACAAATAATTCATGCAACAAAACCATCATGTTTCTATTTCCACTAGCAGAAACCCCCTGGTCACTTCTGTGATGATGTAGCTTCTGGGGTATTAAACTAATCAGCAGGAGATTAAATAATATTTATTTGCTGTGAAATCTTTTTGTCTGGAACTGTCCCATCCATAATGGGATTCAAGAGGGAGGTCAAAATTCCTTATGATCCAAATGATCCTCAAATAGCAGCATCTTCACAGTTGCTATTATTTCTGTTCATCAGGTAAGAGACCTAGAGCAGCTTAAGCAGATCCTAGAACAACACTTACAGGTTGTCTGCTAAAGACAATCATTTGTCTGTTTAAATCCAATTATTGTAATCTGCACCTAAAATCAAGGCTGTGTCTTTGTTAATTTTGCAGGGAGTTTCTTTGGGTCAAGTGAGAGACATTACTTAGCCAAACAGGAGGTGTGAATTACTCCTATTACATTGTCAGTGCTTGGACTCACTCAGAACCAGGAAGCTGTGAATATCGCTTAAAGACACTTGCTGCCTGTTCTCCTGAGCTAGCTACAAATTTAATACCACTTTGGTAACATTAATGCATTAAGAGAGAGAGAGACACAGAGGAGGTGGAAAGAGGTACTCAATGAAAAATAATGAATTAATACGTGATTGCAGAATAAATATATTCAGCCTCTGGCTTCAGAGTAAAATATTGCAGTTTGGACTATCCACTGTTGTAGTCTCCAGGGATACATGAAATACGTTTACTGCAAAAATATTTAATTGTCCTTGTACTGTATTTAATGAAATGAAATGTTAGTCAAGGCCCTAGCTAGAGAAGTCTGAAAGGAAAATTGAAATGGAAATTTACACCTCTGATATGCAATTCCAAAGACTATTATCATGCTCAAGAAATATATTTTTTCTTAATACCATCTCTGCATAAAAATAATTTTAATATAAAATGAAATTTCTTAATATAAGAGAGGTTAATTCTTACACTCTGTCTTGATTGTATGTTTGTTTTGACATGATTGACCATAATTTGAAATCACTTCTTTTAAAAGGTTCTGGATATTATTTCCTTTTTCATATTCAGTTTTTACCCTTCCTCCCCCATCTCCCCGCTGCCACCTCCCCCCCCCCCCCGTATTTGTAATCTCTCTGATCCAATTCTTTAAAAGTTATTTTTTAATAGCTTGCCAGTGTTCGTTTTTTCTAGTTTTATATCCTCCAGTTACATTTTGGGTTCTCAAGCTCTCTTGCTGTAAATACTCTTCTTATTTTTATCATGGATAATGCATTTTGTCAAAATATGCTTTCAAATACATCCTATGCTGTACAATGCCTAATTTATTTTTTTTACTATAGATATGTCGTGGTTTAAACCCAGTCAGGTAATTCGTTCACTCACTTCCCCCCCTTTCTTGCCCTCCCCCTGCTCCCAGAGGGACGGAGAGGATAATCGAAAAGAATGCAACTCCCACAGGTTGAGATAAGAACAGTTTAGTAACTAAGGTATAACACAAATCACTACTGCTACCACCAGTGATAATAATGATAAAGGAAATAACAAGGGAAGAGAGTACAACACCTCAGCACCAGCCGACCGGTAACTTGCCCCCCTCAGCCCGACCAAGCACCGACCGATACCTCCTCCAACCCTGCAGTCTCCCAGCCCTTCCGGCTAACTCCCAGTTACATCCTGGGCATGACGTTCTGTGGTATGGAATACCTCTTTGGTCAGTTTGGGTCAGGTGTCCTGTCTCTGCTTCCTCCTGGCTTCCCCTCCTCCCTGGCAGAGCATGAGGCTCACAAAGTCCTTGGCCAAACCAAAACATCCTTGTTATCAGCTCTGTTCCCAGGCCGAAAGTCAAAACACAGCACTGCACCAGCTACCAAGAAGCAGAAACATGACTGCTACTGCTGAACCCAGGACAAGATACCATCAGACAACTTGTCCTCACAATCTGGTGCTCAGAAGAGCTTATATTGTTTGAATTTAAATCATAGAATCATAGAATAGTTAGGGTTGGAAAGGACCTTAAGTTAATCCTTACCTTGATGCAGCCCAGGATACAGTTGGCTTTCTGGGCTGCAAGCGCACACTGAAGCCAGCTCAAGTTCATTTTCTCATTGACCAATACCCCCAAGTCCTTCTCCACAGGGCTGCTCTGAATCTCTTCTCTGCCCAACCTGTAGCTGTGCCTGGGATTGCTCCGACCCAGGTGTAGGACCTTGCACTTGGCATGGTTAAACTTCATGAGGTTGGCATCAGCCCACCTCACAAGCGTGTCAAGGTCCCTCTGGATGGCATTCCTACCCTCCAGCGTATCAACCGAACCACACAGCTTGGTGTCATCGGCAAACTTGCTGAAGGCGCACTCAATCCCGCTGTCCATGTCACGGACAAAGATGTTGAACAAGACTGGTCCCAACACCGATCCCTGAGGGACACCAGTCGTTACTGATCTCCAGCTGGACATTGAGCCATTGACCACAACTCTTTGCGTGCAGCCATCCAGCCAGTTCTTTTTTCACCGAGTGGTCCACCTATCAAATTGATATCAAATCTCTTAAAGTCCATCTTCTTTCTCTCAGGCTCTAGATTGGCTTGGATTTATAGATTTATGATTTAAGAACAGAACAGAAAAAATACAAGGCCTTGACCCTTGACATATCTCAAACTTGATAAAATATAGCTGTAAAAAGGAAAACAGTGCCATCTAAGAAGTCCACACAACTGTCCGCTCTAAAATGAGCTGTGAAAAATTAGCTTGAATTTAGCCATTGCTAAGGCAAATGTTTTCAGCCTAAGCTGAGAATATCTGTAAATACTTGATTGTGCTTTGAAGAATTGGGTTCTTTAGTGCCATCATTCTGTGTTTAGCTTACATCAGTCTTTAATGTTTAGCACAAGGATTTATTGATTAAAAAAAAAAAGGGAAAGCAAAAAAAATCACACTGAAGTTTGCAATACCTTCAAACTTCCTTCTAGCCAGTTGACTTGCACTGGCTAGACTTACATACACAAATGTAAGTTAGTTAATTAATTTTTGCTCATGACACTCCATCCCCTAAAAGAGGCTTCCAAAATGTACTTTAAAGGTGCTTATGAAGTCAGGAGAATTAGATCTACTGAAGACATCTATTGTCAGTCATTGTGAATGTATTCACTAGGGTTTGATTTTTGGTAAATGTGGTGGAATTTTGGGAGAGACACTCGTTTTCAAAATACACGCAGCTTCAAAAGTATGGTTTGAGGAGACAAGGAAAGCATTGTACCTACAAAAAAAGCAGTATAAAAGGAACAATTGACACATTTCTCCTCTCCAGAGTTTCACATTCAATGTGTAACATCTTCAGAGGAGTAGTATGGCAGATGGAGATGGCTGTGATTTTTCTCATCATCTGCCAATGCTAATGGCAATGCAGAGATCCTGTTGGCTGCTTTGTGGGAAAAAAATTGCGCAGAACCCTTAGGTGGGAATGTTGGTTGAGAGTGACTTCTAGATGACATCTAGTCCAACCTTTTGATTATAATTAATTCTATGGTTTCTTAAATATTCTATTAGTATTGGTTATGTGTTGCTTTAAGCACTATGAAAGAAATCTAAGAATTACTGAAGCAATGTCAGGCAGTCAGGCAGTCTGTTTGACACAAGAGTTGTAGTGGTCATTTCCAAATTAAAATTTTGCTGAAGTTATGGAAAAAGATGTCCAGTCCTGTCAAGCCCTACAGAGGAAAGAGTGTTAAGACTTAAGAGCCTTAAAAAAAGTCATGAAGCAAAGGGGCTAAACTTTTTTAATCCTTTGTCATTTTGCTAATTCCTTTCCTTTGGTCTCCTTCCAACTGAGTAAAACTATAACATAGTTTCAGCGTAAGGTGTCCCTGCCCATGGCAGGGGGATTGGAACTAGATGATCTTAAGGCCCTTTCCAACCCTAACTATGATTCTATGATTCTAACATGTTATATCAACAGTCCATAGCAGACACCACATTTCTATAGGTTAAAGTGTTATTCTGATGAAAAACACATATTGAAATAATCTTCCATTTTTTTTCTTTTATTTCAACTGAAATATTTCCAGGGTATTAGAGGAAGTAGAAAAGGTGCTTTGCCCTGATAATGATAATTCTAAATGCAATTTCTACATGAAAAGGTATGTAACTACAACAGAAAAGTGGTTTCTTTGACTAAGGTACCCTTTTTAAAGTCATTTTACATTTGAGAAGTAGGTGCCCCAGATTTTTTTATCTTTTAACTAAAGTAAGATAGGGGTTTGTGCAGTAAAACGTTTTGCTTCAAAGCTGAAAACTGATTAAATGCAAAGTTTTTACATGGTAAGAACACCTAATATGTAATTAAAAATCTCTGTAACTGAAAGAAATGCTAAAACCTGAAACATACCTTAAATTGTGACAAATGTGCTAGGTTGGCAGCAAGGATAGGAATAGATGGCTAAAATGATTTTTTTGTCCCTTGAGAGTTTTTTAAAAACAAGGAAGAGACAGTGTTATCCATTCCCATAAAACCCAATGTCAGGTGCAAAAACTACTTCCATGAATATATTTTTCTTCAAGAGGGTAGAGCTGAGATTTATTTCTAGTAAGTGTAGCTGAAAAAAATGAAAGGGCAGGAATATAAGGACAAGCAATCATTTTGTGTTATGGCTGGAAGAAGAAATACACACTCTTCATAGTTACACTGGCAACCCTCACAATTCAGTGAGGGAGATGGGATAATAAATGGGCAGATAGCAATATGGCAGAATAAAAAGAGAGAATTAAATGACTGGAGTAAGATTTAGGATATGGTTAACCATATAGTTGAATGAAAGACTTCCCACATCTATCAAGAAGACTTAAAGTTCAGACTTGAAAAGTAGAATCTCTCAATAAGAGTGCTGTAAGTACAGGGTGAAGTGGTAGTCTCTTAAATAGAAATTCCATTTGGTAGGTGGGTAATATATTTAAACATTAATGCTCTCAAACATATCTTGGAAAATTTGTGTAAAGAAGGGGAAATTGGGTAAGAACTATTTTCCAGAAATACTAAGGATAATGTATTCTACATATTCTTTACGTTGTGTGTTATGCATAAATTCATTTTATCAAGCATAGATCAGGTACTATGGCAACTTCCAGACAGAATACAAAATTTGCCATAAAATTTGGGGAAAAAGACATCTCTTGAATAAATTGGGTATTAGGCATGCTGGGTTTTTGTCTCATCACAAAGTCTTTCATCTCCTCCAACAGCATCAATCTTGGACAAAGAAGAGAAACTGGTAAATATATACTGACTGACAGATTTGGTGCTTTTCAACTCTGACTAGTGAAATTCCCAGGATGCCTCACTCCACACAGCAGGCTTGCCAATTTTCTCACAAATAACCTAGCAAATTCTCTGCAGTGGGCTGGGAAAAGAGGCTGTGAGTAGCTGCATGCTCTGTCCTCAACAGAAGACGCTGCGGAAAGAGACAAACAAACAGGTGAATAATGGAACGGCTGTTTCACAACCAGCTACACTTGGGTATTTTTGTTATACATGTAAAGCTATGTCTTAGGTAAATTGGGATGTGGTGCTGTGATAAAAAAAAAATGACTTGTCTTTCAGCAAACTTGTCTCTTTTTGACTAAAAGTTTTTTCATCAAGGGAACTAATTGGATTGCTACAACCTGGACATGAGCTAATATGTGTGCTGTGTAGAATGATCATTTGACTTAGCCCTGGAGCAAACATGAAAGCAAACCAATCTAGTTGTATTCAAGACTGACAAAAGGTTACTTACATTTAGTCAAGACTGAGTTTTCCAACAGCAGATGTCCCATCACTATCTCTAGTAGTGAAAAAGTGGTTTCTATTTTTTCATATATGTTACAAATACTACTTCTCTGATATGCAATATTCATGTAATGAGGACTAACTCTGGCAGTGACAGAAACAGCTATCCAGCTTAGTACATGAGAACAAACACATTTCTAACATATATAAAATATGTAATAAACTTCAAAGTGTTCTCCTCTGCATGGCCCAGCAGATTGAGCACTGGTCTGGAAACCACTGAATGCCGGTCCAGTTCCTACCTTTGCCAATAATCAGCCACTGGACGCATAACTCATATTGTATGGTTAAGGATGATACATTTTGATAACAGAAGTCCTATTGACATAGAAAGAAGTAAAATTTTAGAAATTCATTCAGTTTATGCATCAAGTCTGTAAATTTTGGTTCAAGGGGAGAATAACTTTCTTCTGAAAATAAATGGAAAGATTTTATTTTCTCACTTCATATTAAAAAAAATACATGATTTTTGTTAAAAAATAATTCTAGCTTACATTGACACAGCAATCTCGTTCATTCCATTATTCACTTTGTTTCATTATGCAGAGAGGGGATAATAGATCACTTTGAAGTTTTTTTGATGAAAAGACTATGCTAATGTCACTGGATGTGCTTAAAAAATAACTTTTAATCTTTGATGAAATTTATTCCAAATAGAATTTTATCATCCACACTCTTCTAATTTGTTGAATTTGTAGCCTCGGTAGTTGCAATTCTCTTCTTGATTAACAGTTGTATTTTATATTTGTTTTCATGGTTATAGGGTTATGGGTAGGCAAATCAGATCTCTCCATCTTTCTCTCTTAAAACATCCAGTTGCCGAATGGATCATATCCTAAGGAAGAGCCTGAAGTGAAGAGTTATGTCCTCTATGTATTTCTTTGAGTGCATCCTAAAATGTTCTAGCAAAGGCTGGTGTATGGTGGCACAATATTCCATGTCACTGTCTGCAGAAAAGCAAAACAAACCGACCAAAATATACAGAGCATTGGGTTAGAGGTTGGGAATAGGTACAGTGTGGTAACACAAGTTGACTAAAGCGTATGTTTGACTGAAGGACAGAACAAAACAGGCTCCAATGATCCTAATGTAAAGTTAATAGTTGACAGGTAGGTGAAGCCAAGATCAGAGCCAACAGCACCAAAATGAAAGAAGGTATCATGACTTTCATAAGGGTCACCTCCAGGTCCCAAATTCTCAAGCAGGTTACTCAGATGACTCTTAATAACTTGACTGAAATTTTCCCAGAACATGAGTAAGGTCCTTCCTAATTGCATCTTTGGACCTGGTGACACAATTCTGGATTGCATTGCTCCATAAACAGTATAATAATCAACATTGTATTCATAAAATATTTGTGGTAAAAGATATTAACATTATTATCATGACAATCTTTTCCCCCCACCTTTAAATCTGAAAACTCTAAATAGCATTAAACAGGAAATTTCACAATGCATTGCTCAGGTAGGTGAGATCTATTCAGGGAGGAGTTCACACCATGCTAATTTGTGGTTACCTTTACCATAACTCAGATGTATCTCAGATGGTTTAATAAAACATATTTCTTTTTCCTTGCCTCATTTAAGAGCACAGCAACTCATTGCAACTGTAAAAAAGCACAATATAGGACACAACAGCCAATTAAAATTAGACACAAAGAACCTAATTACCTGTATTTGAGGTGGCTGACACATATAGCAGCAGAAGAGAACCACTGAGCTAGGTAGTACATCAGGATGAAAACATTCAGATTTCATAAGTTGACCCCATTACTGTCATATTGCAGAGCTCCAGAAGAATATTTCTGTGAGCTAATAGTGAGCAGGATATTCAATGAAGATACCAAAAAAAAAAATTATTTCCATTAAAAAAAAAGAAAGTTTGAAGTGTGAGACCATACTTACTGGAACATATTGGAAAAGGCCTTTCCAAAGAGAAATTATGTTCACAAATGAATGGCATGATACAGCATAGATGTTGAAGTCGTACAGGCAAAATGCCAATTTATATGTAGTCTCTGTTTTGTTTTCTGAGTTATTTTTCTTAAATGCCTTGAAAGTAATAAAGAGTCCTGGATTTAAAGTAGTCTTGCTATTTCATTCACATCTGTGTATAGAATAATAGTACGAACATATCAATATGAGTGACGAAAAAATAGTGAGAAAACACCATTTTACCTGCAGGGCTTTTTTAGTCTCACCTTAACAGAAGAGAAAAGAATAACGGCATGAACATACCTTGTACCCAGTTCCTTTCAGCATGGGTCATCTCCCCAGAAAGACAGCACCCCACTTTGTTCTCATGTGTCCTACAAGGATCATCTTAGCTAGCTAGCAAGCCTTCCCCAGGAACTCCAGGGGCTGTTGCAGGAGCTCTAGGCCTTCATGCCACAGCTTTAGTGTACTTTGATTTCTGTCCAAACTCTGCCCAAGTTCTGCTGGATGGAAGTAGGAGACAGTAGGTGTGCATTCAGAGTCCTTCATGCAGAGGAGAGACCTGAGTCCAGATTTAGAGTCATAGAATACTTTGGATTGGAAGATATTTTTGAGGGTTGTCTTGTCCCACCCCACTGCAATGAACAAAGACATCTGCAACTCAATCAAGTTACTCAGAGCCCCATCAACCTGACCCTGAATGTTTCCAGGGATGAGGCATCTACCAGCTCTCTGGGCAACCTGTCCCAGTGTTTCAACACCCTCACTGTAAGAAAATTCTTCCTTATATCTGATAAAAATTTACCCTCTTTCAGTTTAAAAATATCACACCTTGTCCTGTCACAGCTAACCCTACCAAAAAGTTTGTCCTCATCTTTCTTATAAGGCCTTTTTAATTACTGAAAGACTGCTATAGACTGTCATGTTTTTCTGGTTATGAGCCTTGAGAATTCTGGTGTCCCAGAGCCATTCTCTCTCTAACTCCATGTTCAGGGATCATTCCACCAGTAGTTAGACAACACATACCACTCCCAAACCTCTGTTCACCCCATGTCAGTGTTCAAAGGTTGGCATTGTCAGAGCTGTGTCTGGGATGTGTCCCTTCTCCATTATCTACTCTCTGTGAGCTGGAGGTAGCCAGAAAGCCATCTCAACATAGCCAGCCCAGTGCAAAGTGGTGTCTGGCCCATATGAGCCACACTGAAACCACACAAAACTGAGCATATGCAGGCTTTTAATGAGCTTGCTGATATTGCAATCAAGATGTCTGGAAAACACCCAGAAATCAAGACTTGCCAGGCTAGACCCATGCTAGCACTGCAGTATGTATTCCTACCTCACTCTGTCAAATTTGCAACCTGGCTTTCTAGCTTAAACTGCTAGCAGAGATGAATAGGAGTTAACATTTAAAAGCTTTTTTGTGCTGACATTGGCACAAGCTTTGAGCAGAGAGCTGAACACCAAGCTGTGATTCCAGCAGACAGGAATGCACCACGGGCTTGGACACTGCCCAGCTCTTCTGCACATACCTGCCCATACACCAGGTATTCGTGACGCAGGCTTTTGCAGTCATGCTGTGCGAATAACGGGATTTCCACTGAGTATCAGTAAAACCTGGCAAATGTTGATGTCAGCAACATTTTCCCAGTTTACAAACTGATGGGGAAAGGAAGAAAGTCCTGATAGGATAAAGCGTGGTCAGAATAACAACTCACTGCTGAGCAGCTAAAACATAGGCAGTGACTCCTGGGAAGTGAGAGAAAAGCTGAAAATACAGCAATTAAGACTTTTATTTAGCAGTCAAGGGGCAAGTACATGCAATACTATGTGCCTGTGCACAATCAAGTTCTAACAAGTTAAGAGATGCCCTTCAAAAAGGCACTGCCATACAGTACTCATTGGGATGCATGATAACAGTATGTTGTCTGTTCCTGTTGTTGAACAAAGGCCGATGGAACTGGATCAGTGTAATGGGATGTGGCATGACAGAAAATGTCACTCAGCTGAAGGAATTTTTTATGGTGACACCTAAAATGCAGTCTTTTGTAAGCACAGCATTGCTTTTCACTGTTTAAATTTAATCATTATCCTAGATGATGATCATGAAAGACTGAATTACAGAAGTTACGCAAATGTTCTGTTTTTCAGGCTTATTCATTTCACACTTGTCAAAACAGAGGAAGGGCTGAGTATTTGCCTGCAATGCTTTCCAGCAACTGCATTGCTGTTGCAGCACCCATTCTTTCAAAAAAGCAATTTATCCTGTCCCATTATGTCTGGCACTTTTCTTGTTTTAGGATCCCAAGGACAAGTAGTACTTATAGGTTGCTGACCCTGTCTTCTTTCGACACAATGGGATGACAGAATTGAAAGAATCTCATCTCATTTAATCTCATGAAATTTTCTGGCTTTGCTAATCTCTTTCTGTGACACAGTGAATGGAGAAACATCAGGGCCCTAAATTGAGTACTGCATGAGTTAAAAGCTCTTCATTGTCAAAAGCAAACAAACAAAATTTAGCGACTATAAATGAAAGCAAGAAAAACAACAAGACTGTATAACAGTTGTTGATGTGGTTAGAAAAAAACAATTATTCTATGAGAAACAATTAAATCAAACAATTAAGCAGGACGTTGGCATAAGGCAGCTAGGTAAAGCCTAGGAGTATGGGAAAGCAAACAGGCTAAGCAGGTTTTGCTGCTGTTTCAATATCCCTGAGGTACCTATGGATAATACAAGGCTTGTTTTCTCAAGTTTCATTGCAGTTACATCAGAGATGCCAAAAACTGGTGCTGTATTTAAGGGAACACTCCCCTTCTCCCCTAACTTCTTTACTCTTACAAAGACAGAGAAGCCTTTAATAAATGTGGGGTTTTTACTCAGATTACATAAATGAGCAATTGCCGAAGAGAATTCGGCGAGAAGGTTGAACTGAGGTTCCTCTCCCACATCTGGGAGAGAATCCTGACAACTAGCTAATATGTATTCACTTACTCATTTGGTTCAAGATTTTCATCCCTGCTACAATGATTATTATTTCCTGTTTTTCAGAGGTCAAGGTAACCATACATAGGTCAAAACTATTCCACCAAAGTGTAATTGGGATTAGCTAACTTTGTTTAATATGTATGCATTTGTGAAACAAAGACAAAACTTCTTGTGCTCATTTTAAAAGAGAAAAGGCCAATGAAGAAATTTTAAATAAATATAAATAGATATCTAATAAGAGGAATAAAATAAACAAAGTAGTTTTAAAGCAATAATTGCATACTGAAGCTGCATATAGTTGAAACTATTCACTGTGTGTAGGGGAAAATATGCCTTCTGATTAACTTCAATAAGTGCTAGATAATCTAAGCATCCACCTCCATTCCTCATTATATGAGAGCAATTTCTTGATCTATTTTATATTTACAAACCCTTCTTGACTCCAACTTGGTGTAGGAGGATAAACCATGCAATATTTTTATGGGATTTTCTATTCCATTCTTAGTCTATATTTTCCTATTTTAAATATTTCTGTTACAATTTTAAAGGCCTTATTCAGTGTTTAATTCATATGAACTAGAGTTACTTTACATGTATTTCCTATAGCCATTCAAAAAAAAAACAACAGCTCTAAAGACAAAACAGGGAAAAATACGCAACATATGGAATGGGGTAAAATACGAGAAAAATATTCAAGTTCTAACTACTGTCCATGTCCTGTAATTTGCCTAAAGCTTTCCTGATGTAAAATTAATTGTTTATGCCATTTTATTAGGGTTCTGTTCATGGACAGAAGGTACATCAGGCAAAAATGTTGATCACAAAGTCTTTGTAATATTGTGAAGACAATCCCTGCTACAGGTGTAGATTCCTGATGGTTTTACTTCATGCAGTCATTCATGGTGGACATGCAGAGTCTGGAAAGGCTTAGTAAGGCAGGACAAAATCCCTGTGTGAAATGGCAAGCATTTCAGCCCTTTCCTTTATGTAACTCTCACTTTCCTGGTGTATGATCATCTGCTTTTACGTTAACCAGCTCTTTTTCACTTTTTGAAGTGCCTGGGTAAAAACAGCCAGGTGACCATCCAATCTGAATGTAACCAGCATCCAAGAACCAGCCGGAAAAAGAAAAGATAACTACAATGTCCCTTTCCTGAAAATAGCATCCGTACCCTCCATGGTTTCTCCAGGTTAGAAGTGTTCACATAAGGTGATGCTACCCTTTAAGTTTCGTTTTGAAATGAAGATCTTTTGAAACAGAATAAGGTGGAGGATGTAATTCTAGGTTGAAATGGAAAGGGCACATCAGCGTCCATGTATATATAACCTTTAGTTTAACCTCCCAATTGTCTACTCTTCATCTCCAGGTTGCTTCAAACTGTATCTCTGGGTATATAAGGCCCCCTCAATAAAAGTCTCATGTTCAAATTGGAATCCATTTGCCTTTATACATGCATTCATTTTGCACTCAGCAATCCACATTCACACTAAAAATTGTAGGAAAAGACAGTAAAGCCTCCTTTTTTTTTTTTTTTCCTTTGCTCCTTTCTCTTGCTCCCTCATAGGATGGGGAAAATTTCTTTTGCTTCAGGGACACAAAGGCTTTATTAACAACTCGACCCTAACTTCCTCCATAATTTTCATGTTCTAGTTGCTTTGTACACCAATTTCCCCATATTTACAGCTGATACTTGCTTTGAGACAGTGTTCTAAAAATAATAAATTAGTGCTTATAAAGAACCAAAATTTCACAGAAGGTTTACACATAGCAAGCACTTGAGAGATGCCAATTTTCATTTGACATCATAATTGATTGTACAATATATTTTAGAATTAATTATATTTTTATGTCAAAGTTACAATGAATTTTAAGATAATGTTTTGTGTGATTTGAATTCCTAGAATGAAACTTCATAGATCTTTCAAGTTTCAAATGTCCTCTTAAAAACTGCACAACCAATCAAATGAAAAAATAACTACTTCAGCAAAATAGTTCTTGGATGTTTTGAGAATGAACAGCCTAATTTTAATTTACACTCCTCACATAATATACTACAACTTTAGTTCAAGGTAAGTTTCTTATACTATTAGCCCAAGGCTGCTTGTACTTTAAAAAAAAGAAAAATAATGAAAAGCTAGAATTCTATGGGCCCTCATTATATGATTCATACCTTTGTTCTGAGACTAAGACGATAGCTGCCTAGACTATGCCTGACAAGTTCATGCCTAATCTTTTCTGAAAACTTCCCATTTAGGCTCACTTACTTTTGAAAACTGTCAGAAATTATCATCCCACATTTGGAAAACTTAATTAAATAATGTAATTCAATTATTTAAGAAAATGGCCTAAGGGTTTGAAGGTGTGTGTGGGGAAAATCCAACCAAATAAAATATATTAAAAGGTTGATATGAAAGTTGATTATATTTTAGATTTGAAAGTCGTCCCATTTAAAGACTGGCCTGTCAGAAATCCTAGAAACTGTAGCATATAATGATAAATCCTGCTACATAAACCTTTAACAAAGGCAAAAAAGAAATAACATATCCATATTATTCCAAAAATGTTATAGAATTTTAAAAACTTTTGGCATCTTAATTTTTGTTTCAGGTTATCTCTTAAATGTAGAGAAATAACTTTAGTTATGAGCTTTTATAGAACAGTTGTCTTTTTCTATTAACTAAATTCTTTATTTTAGAAAGATAATAAGGTCGTAACTGGAGGATAAGGATGGGATTTAAATAAGGAATGCTCTTTCTGTTTCTTCTTCCATTAATCATTTTTTATTCCATTTTTAGAAACCCAGAAATGATATTATGATAGACCCTAGGAAGAGATGAAATACTGGTAAAATTTTTCTGAAAATATTAAGTTTTATTGCTTGCTAAAGTTTTGCGCAGAATTGCTAAGTGAGACATAATTCAGTCCCCTCATAAATTATATAGCTTTCTTTCAATGACTGTTAATCTGAGATAAAGTTCACCAGTAAGGGTGGAATGTGCAAACTCTAATGTCTCTCCCAGCATCAAGTATGCGGGCTGTGTTTAAGAACCAGCTCTAGCAACGTTGGCACAGGCTGCCTTGTTCTGTCTACTTTTCCTTAATGATACTGTTCAAATTTCTTGAAAGTTCATCCCACATATGATCAACCAGCACATTCAGAACAGTTAGATGAAGAGTTGGCTGCATTACAGTGTCTTTCTTACCCAAAACTGTACTTCCAAATTAACACTTTCTGCTTGAGTAGCACCATGACCTCCAAGACATATATCTACACTGTCCTCAACATGCTGTAAACTTGCGCCATGCATATTAATGTGTGAAAGGCACGTTGCTCGCCTACTAGTCTCTCATACTGTTCAAGGTGTGTCTTGCTAGTTCTAGCTTGCAGAAACAGAGTTTTCACTGATATGCTACAGGGTGTTCAACCAGTTCTCACTATCTCTGCAAATAAACAAGCATGAGTGTAGGTATAGATACATATTTTATCCAAGTGGAAGCCAACATATAACATTGGTAATCCTAAAAGTTGACATTCACAACTTCTCTACATGCTTTTTTTATAATAATACCCATGTATTTCACTATATATAGTATAAGAACATCAGCTTTCATTTCACAATTAAAATTTGACATAACACCCTTCCGAACCTTTCAGAAACGGAAAGCCTGGAAACTGTGAATTAGTAACTGCTCAGTGAAAATTGTGACTCATTGATACCCGAGGAAAGTTATGATTCTATTCTCTACTCTTTTGCATGTTCTGGCCAACACAACAGCATTGTAGTACACAAATGCATGAGTGACAATCTGAGCCCAAATCTGAGGTGAACCATGGTCTTCAGTTCTCTAAGTCAGTCAACAGAGTTGGATTGTCTTTCAAAAGTTCAAAATGCTTGTGCTGTCTAGGAATGCTGAAAGGAAAAAAGTCATTTGCTGTAGCTTCCTACAGTTCCACTGTGATATAGAGATGAAGACCAGAAGGGATCACTGCCATGAAACACATGTGCTTGTGTAATGCAACCATTGATCTTCCATGGATCCTTTTCTTCTCTAGGTCCAACACCTACAAACAAAAATACAGAATCAATATACAAAATGGTATGAATATGTTCCTTTATATGAAACTCTTCCAGTTCACATCTACTCTGCATTGACAGATTCTCTATTCCCTTGCAGGTTCTCAAATTTTTTTCTTGTTTTGATTCACTGCTTCTTCATGAGAACTCTGACTTGACAATAACTTTAGACCCATTTAATCCATTATTGGTCTCTTTTTTTCCAATTGTATCATGATTACAGCTTTCCCATTTTCACAAAGGCGTGCATTTAGGCCTTTACACATTCTGTGAAAAGAACTTATCCCGTTAAGCAATGAGTTTTAAGTGTACACAGTCACCATTCACTTATCAGGGTAATGGAGAATTGGGAAAAAGTAGATAAAGCAAAAATGCAGATAATAGCAAGCACATGAGTTACCCTGTGAGAGTTTATTTAGTACATTCTCCTCTCAAAAGTCCTGTTTATCCAGTTTTCACTCGTGAGAGGGATACTTTTAAGTAGCAACAGGCAAAGTTCAACCTGTTAGTATCAAGCCTTCTTTATTATGCATTTCATGGACAGTTCTGTATGTGGTATATGCATGGAGGAGGAAGGAATGGGGGAAAGTATGGTTAATATACAATTTAAAAAATCTGCTTAGAAGAATTAAGTTACCCAAAATCTCTGGTCAGTGTATCTCTTCCTTCAGTACTGGTCCTGCTATTACTGCTATAACATGCATGTGCGTATGCCCAGTTTAAAACAAGTACACACCACTTGATTTCATGGCAACTATTATCTTCATTGCTTGCAATTACCTTACCCATGAGAAGTGAGGACAATGAGAGCCAACAAAGCTGTCAACCTCTTTGACCATGCTTCCAGGGTGCTTCAGATATCTCCTTACCTGATGCACATGGATATAGTGGTCACATTTGGATGTTATTTTGGACAGAACATGGTGCTCTTCCTAGGGAACTCAGATTTTTAATTATTTGTGACTTTCAACCTGCTTCTGACTTCAGTAGTTTTAGCTCTCAGTGCTGGTCTTGTGTCATAGGGCAAGCTTCAGTCAAGACTGGGAGATTTTCTTTCTCAGCACATTCTAACTCCTTGTCTAAGTGCTAACTCTGGGTTTCCTCAACATATCTATGAGCTTTGGCCTGTAATCCAGTCATGATTTATCCTGTTATCACAGACTCTATTAACCTCAGAAACTTGTAAGACTGGATCAACTGCCTTAGAGTAGGGATTAACTGCTTTATGGGTGTGTTTTTGGGGGTGTCATATTTTTCAGAAAAATCTCTTTATTTTACACAGAATGTTGTATCCCCTGAATTTTCTTATTTCCAGTTTCATTGTTACCTCAGGCATAGGTGGCTGAATATGCCTTATTAAAAGCAAGACCCTCTGTTGCCAGAAATAAGACCATCTTTTGACTATCTAGCATTCATCACTTACAGTCACGGCATGAATTATTCTTTAAGTGTCCATCAGTCACACATGTTTTCAGAGAGTATCAATGATGCTTTTAACTGGTCCAATAAAGGCAATTTTTACTTCCATTTATTACATTAATGTGATTTGCTTAGTCAGCTTTGAAAAGCCAAGAGCATTAGATAGATCTGAACATGAGCTCAGACACTGGTGTGTGATTGTCCATACTGCTCAAATGCTGCTGGATTCCCTGACACATGCACAAACTGGCTGTGCTTGAGGAAGAGTGCTTAACTGTAAGGATATGAGCTGTGATATGCCATTTGCTCACAGGACCAGAGAACAGCTTCTTGCATATTATATTTAGCACCACATGCATAGCCTGAGAGTCTGAGAGTGATCTGCTTCTGAGAGTGATCTGCTTCCTTCGGCCATTAAGTTTAACTGATCACTAACCCAAGACACTAAAGACAACAGCTAATTCTAACCAATGTAGTTTGCTTTGCAGCAGTTCAGTTCCAACATCTATAGCCTATTCCCTTAACATTAAAAGTGCTTAATTAATTTTTTGTGCACAGAATGGTGCCAGTGCTAGAGGAGGAGAGGGAGAGAGGGGCTCATAAGGAGGCTGAGGACCAACACAGTGGGTACCAGGGAAGACCCTGTGGCTGGGACTGAGCTCTACCTCTGATCTTGTAGTTTGCACTAGCAAGTAGGGGAATACGGGCTCCTCTTCCCCCCACAGTGATCCTGGCTCCCAACTGACATGTTCTCTTTATTACTTAATAAAAATTAGGACGCACAGTAATTATCATAGATTAATAGTCAAACAATGCAAAGAAACTATATCTGATAAGGGTATATTGAATAAAAGATACTGGACATGAGTCTGGTTATACAGACAGGGAACTGACAATGTTCGCACTCAGTTTGCCAGTAAAAATATTCACTAATCTTTAGCTGAGAAATGATTCTTGGAATACCCTGCAGAAGCATAATTCCCTCAAATTACAATTTAAACATGCAAAGTACCTAATTAACACTTGTCAGCTTCAAATTGGTTTAGACTGTTCATCAAAAAGTCATGCTATGAAATTAATTTTTTTTGTGCATCTCCAAGCAAACCAAACTAGCAATATTGCAGTAACATTCGGTTGTTTTGACAGGGCATATTCTCAATAGTAGGTCTTTAGTATTGGTTTATTAGTATTAATTACATTATCATCTTCTAGCTTTCTATTAATAAAACTTCAGAGCAGCTTTTATATAATTTTACTCACAATTAAAAACTAATTTTCAGGCCTGTCGTTCTCTGGTGACATAACTGAGTCTTTCAAATACTGTACAGCACAGTTTTTAGTTTCATATAAAAAAGCAGTCAATAAAATTGCTTGCTTCCATACTACATTCTCTCCTACTGAAGATTATGAAACAAAATAAAAGCTTCATCATCTAAATAGCTATTCAATAAACATTTATTTTTACTTGTATGATTACTAAAATCTTGCCAGACAAACCCAACACAATAACCATGATTAAAATGTACCATTTTTGCTATCAAGCCAGCTATGAGAATTATTAGTGGAGATTTGCTAATGAAATTTCCTTGGTTTATTTTTCTCTGAACAGTGTATAAGAGGTTAGTTGCAAATCAGACTTCATTTGTACAGAGGTTACTTTTTCAGCAAAAGGTATATGGACAAGAGTTAGTTTAGGTGGGGCTTCATCCTGCAAGTTCTAATTAAAATAAATGCTGCAGAAATATGAGTTCTGCTGTGTATTTTGAAAGCATGCATACAGAAAGAGCCTGAACTGCTCAAATATGAGTAAATCACCTAGTAAGAAAAAGTACAATGGCAAATGAAGTTCAAGGTTTGGTTTTGTTGCTTATGTCAATTGTTTATACTCATGTGGCTGGAACTCATAGAAAGACTCATTTCGGAGAACTACACTCTGAAAGTTATGGTGAATTCAGACTGCCTGCAACTAGGCTACTGCTCTCAAGGATGCTAACTTATTACCTGCTTTTATAATAGAAAAAACACAGTGCTTTAATTGTCTGACAGAACCAGAGGATTTTCTATAGCAGTTCTCTCCAGGATCTGTCACAGTCCCAGACACTGAAGGGATCAGGAATTATGTCACCAATTTCATTGAAGCTAGGGGTGTATCATAAACTGCAAGAATACCACCACAGGGAGACCATAGTTCAAGCCTTTATGCTTAGCCACTTTTTTTTTCAGGGGCCAAGACAGTTAAATTACTTTCAGAAAGATTTTTCAATTTCATTTATAAAAGGAACAGTTTAAATTGAATATGCAATATGTTCTATTTATATTTACTCTGGTTTTGTTGCTTAACGATTCATTGGTTTGCATTCATCCTAACACAACTTGCAGACCTTCAAACATACTTTGCTGCTGCTGTTGGAAAAAAACTCAGTTATAAAATCCATACTGTGGGTTCGGATTGTTTTGCATTTGGGGCTTGCATTTAAGTGTTCAGTGACCTGAATTCTGCAAAAGACTCAGAACTGTAAGACAGGACACTGCGGCCTCTGAAGCAAAACTCATTGGCCAGGTAGCTCATGAGTGCTTTCACAACTGTATTACAAGTAGGTTGTGTAACTGCAATTTTCACAGCAGTCCAGTGCTAAAAATTCAGATTTTATTGGTCAATAGACAAGTAAACCAGAAAAAACTCAAATGGTAACTAAACAGCACTGTATGCAAAAAGACAGCAAGATCTAAAAAATATTAGCCAAACATGGTCACATACATGAACAGGCTAGCATGATCCACCTGTCTTTTGCAAGTTTAGCTACTAAAGCTGCATATATAGATCCTATTAATCTGCCTAACAACATTCCATGTCATTATTAGAGTTCAAAATTTGACAAGTTTTCCATTCGGAAAGAGGTACCATATATAACATAGTTCATACAACCAGCCTAGCTGGTTTTATGTGGGAAGTTTTAGAGAGAGGTTATTTTAAATTTCCATAGAAACTGTTGCCTTGTCTAACAAGTGCCCTTCTTTTCTGGGGATCCTTCAGGAACACAGATAATTAGAGAGGACTCCACAGGGGTTTTTACCACATTTTGTGATTTTTCCATGTTCATTTTGCACCTTGCAAGGCAGAATTCCACAGGTTACTTTAAAAATCAATGGGTTCTGACTCTTCTGGGAAAAAAAAACCATGGTTCATAAAATGCCAAATAGTGGGGAATAGAGAAGAAAGAAACAAAATGGCTACAGCTTACTGATGCATGCTATTATTCTATTGACAAATACATCTGATAGGAAATACAATTAGAATTATTTTAAACTGACTTTGAGGTCCATTACTGATTCAATACAAAAAATAATATATCACAAAGGTTTTCATCAGTAAGAGTGTTTCTTTGCATGAATTTCTCAATTAAGAGTGTATTTGGTCTTCTTTTTTAGTCACTTTACATTTTTTATGAGTTTTTTTTTCTGAATGGAGTACAAAACAAGAAGCCTATACCAGAATTTATAAAGCAAAATCTTTAATGTTATTTGAACATTGCTTGTAAATCATATGAAAGATGGTTAAAGTGTTGCATATATATCCTACAAAGTTACTTCCTAGTTTGAAAATGCCTAAATGTACAATTGTTTTAATTTATGTTGAGAAGGCAACAGGCCTGGATGAAGGAGGGGCACTGGAAGGAGCATAATTGTGTGTGGATAGGCAAAAAGACAGCTGAGAGAGGTAGAGGATGTCTTGAGCAGTTTGGAGTTTGCTCTCTTAAAAGCAGGATGGCAGAGGAGATGTGCGTGGGATGCAGAGCAAGAAGCAGGAGTCAGAAGGGTCCAGGCATCTCCAGAGGTCTGGGTAGGAGAGAGTAGTCTGAATAGTTTCAGAGAGGGACTTATGTAGCAGACTATGAATATGTTTGGTGGAGAGGCAAAGGCAGTGGATGCTCTTATCTTCCCTCCTTTACTCATCACCTTCCTCCTTTTGTGCTCTTGCTCCCCGTTCCTCTTCTCCCAGCAGTTCTCACTAGGAACAAACTCAAACTATCTTCTTGGCTTTTCAGGACCTCTTGGCAAGGCCAGCGCTGTTTCCTTTAGGAGTAAAGCAACAAGATGCTGCCACTGAGTATGTCAGGGTGAGGGGCACAGTGGGACCAGAGGAACTGGGCTGTTCTGGGACCTGTGCAGGAAGGCTGCAGGGCATATTCTCAGGCAGGGCTGCAGCAGGATCCCTTCCCTGCACCCTGAGCCGCTGCTGCCCTCACTTCTCCTCATGGGCATGCCAAGCATGCTCTCCAGCAAAATAGCTGGAATGCAAATCTACTGCCTATAGACTCATGCCCCGGCTTCCACATTCTTTCTGTATTTCTGGTCTTTCCTCACATATCCTGGGTCTTTGCAGGGAGAAACAAAAGGACTTCAACAACAAGCCCTGTCCCTACAACCAAATGCTCACCCCACAGCAACAGCTGTAAATGGAAAATTGAAAATGTGGGCTTGGATAATTTCAGGCCACAGAGGGAAATCTCACTTCTGGATGATGGTTTTAGATACTAGGCCATTTATATATTACTGTGGAAGAGGGTAACTCTTGAAAAAATAAAAAAAAAAAGCCAAAATACAACAGAACCAATGTGTTTTAGATTTTCAGGAAAGAGAAGACATTTTTTGCACTGTAAATCCAAAATGTAGAAGGCACTTTCTATCAGCAGGTGACTGTTCAATAAGTGTCCCAGACAGACTGTTCTTGAAATTTCCTGACTTGTCTAATTCCACTTGTCTCAGCACACTGGCTTCTGAACTCTGTTCCTGGAGGCTCACAGGGCAGCTTTTGATCCTGCTGCAGCAACCAGATAAATAAGTTCCTTTGGGGAACCTGTGCTGAGGCAAAATGGAAATCTGTTTAATTTAGTCTTTTCACTAGGACATATCTTAAAGGTTTTTAGAAAAGTGATTCCTGAAATAAGGAATTCTGGAGAGATTGTAGCAATTGCATACAAGGACTCTGAACAGGACCAGAAACAAGCAAGGCACTTAATTTTATCTAGATATTTTCACCACCTTTGAAAATGAAACTTTATTAAAAGAAATACAATGTTCTGGTCTCCGTATCACTGACATACTGAGGAATCAACTTCAAGCTGTGAAGTTCATCTACTGGAAGCTGTTACCAATGTGAACAGCATGCAGCCGAGAAGAGAAAGAGTAATATGGGCTCAGCATAGCAACGTCCCCCTGCCCCTATGAATCCCCAATTACTCCAGTCTCACAGTCACAAATGCTTCTAAGCAAGCTAAGTCAAATCTCCAGCAGACAGCTATTGCTGAGGAACATTAAATGGGAGCACTTTTGATTTGAAGAGGTGGTTCAGCAGAAAAGGCTCCACTTAACTATGCATCTTAGAGCTACTGCTACTCACAGCTCCTCATTTCCTCTGTGATCACCTTCTTTCTTAAAAAGCGTGGGCAGGACCACAGTGTTTTTGCTCATTATCCCTTTGTGCAGCAGGACCTGTTTATACTGGGAAAGGTAAGTGACCTGTATTAATTCACGACTCAAATGAAGCTACTTCATCTGAATTTTGAAATGACTGGCATTAAGAAAGCCTTTTCATCTCTCAAGGGGATCTGTTATGTGAGCAGAGAAGGCCCCAGGAAGACCTTTCAAAAGCCCTCCACCTGCCTGGCTCAGTATATGAGTTGATGATTTATCACCTAGAATAAGTAAATCATCACCTTTATTATGGTATGAACAGAAATATTTCTGACAACTTTGACATCACCTGGACTATATACTTTTAATTTCCCCAAAACAAACTGTATCTTTCAAACCATATGGGATGCACACCTTATAATTTAAAAACATGGTTTTAATATAGGCAGATCAGGTGTGACTGAGCATCAGCCTGTTTGGGTTTACCTGCAGTATCTGTCTTCACAATTTAGTTGTTTCAGGCTTGCTCTTATCTACCTGAACCATTACAGTATGTAAGTCAAGCTATAACTGGCATGATGTACCTGCAAGAGACTGAGTACAGCATTCTGCTCACGGGAGTGCTGAAAGTTAAGGAACTGAACTGCAACCATTAATATTCTCCCCAGATTCATAATTATCAACTGTGCCATATACCATATCCACCTCAACAGATTTTATTAAAATGAAGAAAATACGCAGGTAGGCTTAAGAATACTTGTAACTAAAATATATCACTACTAAATGTAGTGAAAGGAGCATTTTTCTCCATTGGATATGGTATAGTTCTTTGCAACCATGTGAGAGAAAAAGAAAGCCACCCAAAGGAATTGCTTCATTTTTTGATTCTGCATCCATTGTGAAATCATTTCAGCTCTTGGCAGGAAGTCTGATTTACATGAGAAGCCAAAGAAAATCGTTACAATTTTATACATTAAAATACAAAAGAAAAAAATGAGAGTAAAAAAGAAAAAGAAATTCACATACTAAATTTTGATTCATAGTATGTGAAGGACTGGTGTTACAAGAAAATAGATGCAGTTCACTTTGAAAATCATTTGAATGGTCCACTTGAGGACTCAGAAAGACAGAAAAGAAGCCAAATAATTAAACCATTTCAAACAGTGTTCAAATGTTACTTCCCAGAACCGTGAAACCTAGGGAGTAAAATCTGGATTTTGTTGTTACCTAAATAGAGTCCTTCAGGACATGATGTGACTATTTCTCAAAGTACTGCAATAAACACAACCTCATCCTGAAGCACTTTAAAAATATCACCCTCATGTGAAAAAGAAAAAGTAGTAGGACATTGTTTCATAACTTGTCTGTGTGAAAATGCAGAATAGAAATAATCAGTGATTGCATTCTAGAGGTCAAGTGGAGGAAGGTCAAATCCTCAATAAATATAAAAAACAAGTAAGCTATTTTTCAGAACTATTAAGAACTGAGGCGAAAACAGATTCATTATTTTCTGCCAGTTTGTGATGGGTTACACACATCTGAAAGATTCAGTACAATCCTGAAAATCTACATCAACAAAATAAATCAAAAGGGTAAGAATAATGCCTGAAGATGTGAGAGAGCTTGAAGAGTTACTAAAAAAATTAAAACACATTGCCTAAAAGTGACAAGATGATACGATAAAGATCCAGAAAATACAGACAGCAGAGATTTGGTGGAAGTGAGTAGGGACGGATAGTTCACTATTTGTCACAATATCCTGAGGACAACTAGTGAGATAATGATCCAGAAGATTTATAGCTTAAAAGAATTACCTTTTTTCTGCACAACATATAACAAAACATAGAACTCATTGATGGGACATATTAGAGGGTACAGATTATAATGAAATTCAAGCAAAGAAATAAATGGAAGATAGGTTCATTGCTGAGCATTAAAACAATTGCTATTTGCAACATAAAATATACTTGAATAACTAGAAGTTGGAAGAATTTTCTAAAAGAAAAAAATCTTTTTTTATCCATGCACAGTACATCAACACTCTAATCATGAACCTTTGACCAATGGATTGAAGACCAATAAGAAACAAGAAATAAATCTCTTAGTTTGTGAGGAACAACAGGGCTAAACGAAATTATTAATGAGATAACAAATAAGAAGAAAAAGAGAAAAGTAGAGGTTTAAAATAGTCATATCATCTGCTCTGAACATATCCTTTCATAAAGACATTGAAGTAGCTAATATGATGGGCCAGCCTGGAGGCAAAACAGAGGAAAATACATGCAGGAGGCACAAAGGCAAGTGCAAATCAATAAAGTAACAGGGCCAAGACACCAGCTCAGCACAGTCCCTATCATTCATAGATTTTCATTCCAAGTAGACTTACAGGCATGGCCGGGCTAGTTTTAGGGCTGTAGCAACTATCAGGCAATGACCAGGAAAGGTCTGAGGAGTAACATGAGCCAGGAATTATTTCCAGTATGTAATCTGGACAGAGCTGGGCTGTCTGGATCAGGGAAGGGAGTGAGCTATGGCAAGCTTTGCTATACCACTTGACCTCAAGGCCACATCGTAGGTCCCATTTTCAGAGATGAATATTATATGATGACAGGATTCCGATCGAGCTTTTTGGTTTTGTGGGGCAGCAGCATGGAGGATGGACATGAATGGAAAAAATATTTTCATGCCTGACAGTTACTGGCAAGTGGGTTATTCTGTCTCTTTCAAAAACAAGGTTGTGGGGTTTAGGTTTTTTTTGCTCTTCGGCTGCACTGGGTCCCACAGGTGTCCTAAACATCCCCCTAGTAGAGGAATTAAAAGGCCTAGACCACATCCACACTTTCTCCTCTTCTCTTTAAGACCATGCGAAGACATATTTTTTACTGTAAACTGAGAACACGTACTTCATTTATCTCAGCATTGTCTTTATGCTGGTTGAATATCAGAGAGTTGCCCTACCTCCAGCCATAAAATCTGTAAGTATTTCTTAAATTCAGGGTGCAGTCAAGATGATGTGTGAAAAAGATTCATATTAACAGTCCTTTCTGCATCAATATTCCTATTTAAAATTCACAGCCACAAACAATGGAAATACAAGCCTCCCTTTGAGTCTCCACCCACAAACTGGTGATCTTATACAGATCAACAGGAGAAAATCCTGTTTATAATAATGTGTAACAGTGGTGTAATGACTTGGACATAGATCTTGGTGTAAAGGATGAAACATTTCCTTGCAGCCTGTCAACAACCTAAGTTTGTGCTTGCTCTCTTTACAGTTTGGGCCAAAACCATGAACTTGACAATCAGACCACTGCAAAGAGGGTCTACTGGGTTTATGAGATATGCTTTTCATTTCATATCTTTTTGAAGAGGAAAAGCAATGGTGTTTCCCAAGCATATTCCATTTTTGACATCAGGATAAACTCACTAAGTAGATTATGTCAATCATGACATGATTTCTCCTTCCCAGTTCAAAAATGGTTAACAGCTGTCAACTTTTAAGTAGTCAACATTACTAACTGACAGGTATGGGTTGATGTGAAGCATCCAGAGCTGTTGCACAGTGTGCACGTCAGGGCTGTCTCTGCCTCCCCATGCTCAGTCAACAGCATTCTGTTGTCATCAGAATGGCTACAGCTGAATAAAGCATAATTAAAGCTGAGGATGAGGAAGATCAAACAGCAGAGTCACAGCTACACATATGGCCAGAAGGCATCGACCAGCCTTTTCCAGCAGAGATGAGCACAATGGAAAAGGTGCCATTTATGTAAGTAACTGAGAGGATTTTTTAGCTAGGTATTTATTGCCCTCCTTGTGGGCATAGCAGTACGAATGGACAGTAACAATTTAAACAGCTAACCAGATCACAGCCTTGCAATATTGTTAGAGGGAGTAGTCTAAACTTACGAAGAACTCCTTTGACCTACTCTTTTGACTTTCTTAGTTCCAATAACTATATAAAGGGGGAAAGAAAGTTGCGTTTTCAATTACATATTCTTGAGAAGGATGAATATTGATGGGGTTTTATTGAATTTATTAGGGATGTTACAGACATGCAGAGTCAGATTGTGCACCCCAGAGCTGGAGGAGCTCTTTCTCAGAAGCCCTCTAATTTCAGTAAGTTTTCTCTGTGAAAAATGACCTATCATCCTGAAAAATAACTGCCTAAACTATCTCAAATTACATAATTTTGGCAGCTTTGAACAGCTAAGAAAAGGAAGAAGAAGATAAAATATATGTTACTTGGAGCACTGTGTGCAGTTCTCAACATAAGAAGGATATAGAGGTGTTGGATCAAGTCCAAAGAGGAGCCATGAGGATGATCAGGGGGCTGGAGCACCTCCCGTATGAAGATAGGCTGAGAAAGTTGGGGCTGTTCAGCCTGGAGAAGAAAAGGCTGCGTGGAGACCTCATAGCAGCCTTCCAGTATCTGAAGGGCTCCTATAGGGATGCTGGAGAGGGACTCTTCATCAGGGACTGTAGTGACAGGACTAGGGATAACTGGTTCAAACTTAAACAGGGGAAGTTTAGGCTAGATATGAAAAAGTTCTTTACTGCGAGGGTGGTGAGGCACTGGAATGGGTTGCCCAAAGGACTGGTAAATGCTCCATGCCTGGCAGTGTTCAAGGCCAGGTTGGACAGAGCCTTGGGTGATATGGTTTAATGTGAAGCGCCCCTGCCCATGGCAGGTGGGTTGAAACTAGATGATCTTAAGTCCTTTCCAGCCCTAACCATTCTATAATCCAATGATTCTATGTTCATTTCTACCAATAGGTGTGAGAGAAGCCATCTTCTGAATACTTTTTGTTCTATGGTGACACAAAATAGCAAGTGCCAAATAACAAGCGTACAAGCCTGCTGACAAAATAACCCATCAGAGTCCCATTTTATTGAAGGAGAGGTGGTGTTAATTACAGACCTCATGGTAACTGAGTTACCAAGGACTAATATGTTTAATATTCAAATTCAAATGGTGCATTATTTCCTGATTCATACACATTCAGACAATATAGTCTAAGGTCAAGATGAACAGTACTTTTCTTTTTACTTTAAAATATGTTTTTGCACACTTCTTGTTAAAGTCTGCTTTATCTGCAAATAAAAGGGACAAAGGTTTATCAGAATAAACTCTACTAAAATAGCTGTAGACCTAAAGACAAAAGCCAGCTTGAAGCAGACATGCTACATCAAAAGAAACCAGTACATTTCCAGTCAGTAGTATAAGTTTTCATCAGCCTGCAGCAGCAAGCCCAGCCCTGGTTTAGGAGGGAAGTACTGGTCCCAGGGGCTAGCTTTTGCCCCGTGGATCTAAGGCTAAGTGTTTCTTATGCATTCATAAGATGTAGGTGTTAGCCTTCCTTCTGTGGGCTGGAGAAAAGCTGCTTCATTGCCACAGCAGTCACAGGTCCCTATGCTCCTCTCGAACAATGTGCTCAGGTCCCTCAGCACTGCTAGTGAGTATCATCTTCAGGCATGCTTACCCATGAACTTTGCCGTAGGTAAAGGTTTACTCTACCCAAGCCTATTTGGCATTCAGGTGAGGCACCCCTGTGCCCAAATATCTCCGAGGCCTCAGTGAGGCCTTAGAACAACTTTGATGCTAATTATGATATAACAGCTACATGAAGTTTAGTCTGTATTTGTCTATATTTGAGCAGACTAAAACTAAGACAAAGTCTTGTCACTGAAACCCCTTAGGATTTCCTGTACAAAGCTTGTCTAGTTAATGTGGTATTCATTTCAGCTCATTGCAGCCATGTAAAAACTGAACTGCCAATCTAAGCTGCATCACCTCAAAGACATTTCCAGAAGATTGTTCATTTCACATACTATGAACATCTCTCTGATGTTCTTTTCTCTCTGTTGATCACAGAAGGAGCTGAGGTGCCTCACTTAGGCTATAATCAAGTAATAAAGGAAAAAATAATGTTAAGGCTATTTGATCTTACACTTTAGTTTCTTGTAATTTATTGTGCTTTGTGGATAAATTAGGTTCTGTATGGGAAGGGCTGGTTGCTTTGTTACCAGTGGTCATTAATATTCTTGGGCAAGTAATATGCTGTCATAACCTCAATACTAAAAAAAGCACCTTCATATATGGAAACTTATAGTGTCTTATTGGTGCTGGTTTTAAATATTACACCTGGATAGAAGCAGACTATTTTAAAACACGATTTTCAAAAAGAGCAGATGAAAGCATCAGGTAAAACCACATGAGAGAGTACAGTGAGTGGGAAGGATGCAGCTTTATGTTGATGATAATTTTATTCTTTCAAGCTCAAGAGACTTGCATTATCCTTTCTATTCTACAATTCCATTGCGTTTATGTTAGTTAATCAAAACACATGAGTCATTAATTTTCCCCATAGGGAAAGGATTTTTCATGAAAGCATTTAAGCTACAAACTAAAATTTAAATGCATTGAATTAGCTGTTGATTTCCCTAGAATAGCTAAGTACACACACAAATTAGCTCAGAAAGTTTTCTATTAGACAATGGTTGCATAAAGGAATTAAAAATTACTTATCAGAGCTTCACTTAGGAATTTATTTTGTAATTCTTAATAATGATACAGTGTAAGAAACTTATTAGTACATTAAATTTATTCAATAAATATTTCACACATCATGCAACTGAAATTGGGTCTTAGATCAGATTTCCAGAGGTACTTAAATTTGAATTTTTCTACCATTTCTTCTGTCCTTATGCTGCTCTTCAGAGTAAAATTTTAACATACTATTATGGACACACAATAAAGGAATGATTGAAAATATGCAGATAGAAAGAAGAAGCATGATTCCCACTGTTTTTTAATAAACTTGAAACCTAACAGCTATTTATGTCTTTAAAGTATTTCCTGAAATGATTTAAATCAGAGAAAACAGAATGTTCAAACCCTCATGAGTAGTCGATGACCAGCAGTGGAGTTTCACAGGCAGCCAGGGCCAGTTTCTGTGGCACACTTGACTCTGAACTGCATTCAGGAGAAATGAAAGTAGCGCTAACAACCACATCTGTTTTGTCAAGTCAAACAGTGCTTTGCCAAGGTCAGTGAGCTGCGGCTTTTGTCTAACAAGTGGAGCAGAGACTGTATCACTTTGTCACAGTATCAGAAGCGCTGGTTTAGTCCAGCTTGACCTAACACATACATTAATCTCTTTGGCTATATTTATGCTATCAGATGTGTGTTTTGGGGGTGCAAGGATGTAATGTATTACCAAGGAGAGCTCAAGGACATCAGGGCTGCAGGCTAGCAAAATGCAGAGTCAAGTGCCATTGTTTGGGGAATATGAAAGCAAAAGGTTTACACCTTGTTGTGTTTTTTTGTTTTTGTTACTGGTATCTCCTTCAATCCACATGACATATGGCTTGGGGTGTCTATTCTTTCTCCAGATGTCACTCCATGCTGATGTGGCATGAGAGTTTGGAGGTTATGATTTAAGCGCACTTATCATCAGAGGTCCACTTCTGTCCTGCTAAATCCAGATATATCACACCTGAATTCCCAAAAACCTACTCAGAGGGCTCAAATAATATGGGAGATATAACTTATTTTTTTAGTACTTTGTGGGGGAAGTTTTGAGAGCCAGAGTAACGCCAGCCCTAAAGGCCTAGATTTCATCCTGAAGGAAAGTACTTCCATTTGCCTGAGCAGTCAGAAAGAGCACTGGTTATTAGCAGCCCATGGCCAACACGATATGCCCAGTCTCCCCCTCCTAGTCTTTTCTATGGCGCAACATTTCAGACATAAGAGTTCAGGATGCTAAGAGCTGGCAGAGGCAAAAGACTTTTTGAGGAACTATTTATATACTAATTCACTGGTTACTTGCATTCTTTAGGATTGATTGCAGAATTTGCTATCCAAATGGAAGGTGATATGTCTGAAATAGCAGTGTCTCTTTTTTCCTGTACCTTATATTTTGCTAACTAGTAAAACGTAGTAAAAGCTAGTTGGTGTTAATCCACTGGTAATTTTATGTGTAAACCCAACCCTTTCTGTGGTCAAAAGAAAGAAAAAAGAGTGTGAAGAAGAATGGGTTTCTAGTCTTCAGCTCCCATAATAACAAAGGGATTTGTACGAAAAGTTCACAGAGTAAATTTCAAGAGAGAATACAGAACATCATACACATATGAAAGAAAGTTTGAGATGTCAGAAATGCATTAACAGAAGAAACATGATAAGGATTAATCAACAGATTATTTTTCTTCTGATGTTCTTAATCAGATTTGAGACATTTCTAACAGAAAGTGAGGTATTCTATTCTGTAGAACCACATTTCCCTAGCAACGGCTTCAGACCCACCTATGCCCAAGTGGCATTCAGAGCACTCCCCTCTGTTGGAACTGAGTCATTTTCATATGCAACAAATTCTTTATTATTTTGTTAGCTCACTTGTAGATGCTACTTTCTCACTAGCTATTCAACATGTACTCATTTCCTGATTTCTCTGATTCACTTTATGATAATTATTTATTTCATATGGAATTCTTTCCACCAAAAACCTTCAGTCAATCATCAAAAATTTATCCAAAGCCTGTGGTTTTGATTACACAGTGCTTAATCAAATAAAGAATGATACTTCATAAGTGGCGTTATTTGAAATTAGTCTGCTGAGTAGAGTAAATGAAGGAGCCCGAGAGCAGAGCAATGAATGGGAAAGGGAGCTGTGACAAGAAATACAAGTAAAGTCTGTGATGGAAACTGAGGCAGCAGTGGAAGCAGCCCAAAAATGTAAAGATGTGGGTTATTCTCGAGTAGGTGTAAGCTGGTCATACAAAAAAATTATCACCTGATACGTCTTCAATTTCCATGTGTTCTGAAAAAAATAGGGATAGAGCAGAAGAAGAATGGGTATTTGAAGAACAGCAGAGAAGAGATTAAGTTTCAGGGACAGTTGAGTCCTTGCAGATACCTGCTGAAAAACAATGCATAGAAAACAGATATGTGTTCAAGAACAAAAGATTTATGAGCAAGGCCAAGGACTGTGTGGCTGATGGAGCAAACAAAGAGAGCTGTTGACTGTCAGATTAGATAAGAGGATTAATTCATGTTTCTCCTTTGCTACGATCACAATGAGTCACAGAAAGCCACAAACTTCAGCCACAATCAAGATGGTATAAATAGGTTTTATGCCAAAAATAAGTATTCTAAAGCACAGCAATCTTTGTGCTAACCAAGTGTTCTACCATACCTAAGAAGATGGATAGAGAGGGAAATGTACTTCATAAATAAACATGAAAGTGCCCCTTAAGCATACTTTTACTTTATTTTATGTGTATTTTACATTCCTGTGTGTATATCCCAGATACGTTAGAGGCACTTTATTTTTCTGATTAAACTTCATAAATTGCTTGTAAATCTGTTATATATTTGAAACAACACTAAGAATCCTGTATTCCTTATAAAAGCTATAAGGCATCACAAAGTATCCTGTTAAAAAATTTGGCATCAAGGAATCCCAGTCTCATAAGTTTTTTATAAGAACACCATAATTACCTTTTAAACAGCTTTCAGTTCAAGCAACCAAACACATCAAGTTAAGCAGTTAAGTCTGTCAACACAAGATATGTATCTTCTGACAAAACCAAGTAATTTCTTTCCATTAACTATCCGGTAAACTTCTCTCTATCAAGAAATCAGTTTCTTTTTATACTTTTTTTTTCTTCTATATTTTTTTTCTTTTACTTCCAAAGCAACTAATAGCACAAAAGGGAAGAGAAGACAACAACCAAAGAAAACCAAACAGGAGCCAGAGGATAGCACAGGTTTCATACTGGAAGCAAAGGCACTTTGGAAGGTCTGCAGGGAATAAATAAACTTGAGCGGGAGAATAAGTTTCGCACGACAGTGTGGCCTTTGAAAACAATTTGAGTCAATAGAATTCAACAGGAGCTTCCAAAGGTGTTTTCAATGATGACCCACTGTCCTGTGAAATACTAATGTAGCCACATGGTTAGTCTTGCAGGAGCTATTAGTTGAATTCTTCTTGAAAGAATCTAGGACTTTTCAGTCAAAATGCATTTACTGGTTACTGACTCACTGACTTATGACAAAGAAGTGGAGCACACACCAAACCCATCAGCAAACAATTAGGTTTCCTTATGAAACAGGAAAATAAATACCTCAGAAATAATAAAAAAATCAGAGAATTTTCCTACTTTCCATTACAACGAAAGGAAATTTCTAAATAAAATTGTGATCTACTGTCTACTCAGAACACCACCATGGACTTTACCTGTACTTCCTCCTTCCCTTTTTGTATGAGCTTCTTGCCATCTCCTATGTATCCTTAGATTCTTTCTTTCTCCATAATGGATTTTTTGTTCACTGTATTGCAGAACCCCATGGATTTCTTTGTCCCAGACTGTCTCTTCTGCTATGAGGTATTCTGTCAGAGCTTTTAAAATA
The DNA here is from genome assembly GCF_034315485.1 of Pezoporus occidentalis. Lineage (NCBI taxonomy): Eukaryota > Metazoa > Chordata > Aves > Psittaciformes > Psittacidae > Pezoporus > Pezoporus occidentalis. The sequence continues at coordinate 2,736,233 of NW_026914829.1, forward strand.
ACGCCCTTACTGTAGTTGAAACAATACCCATAATGCTTAATATTAGAAAATTTCTAGCTGACCAATGCATTCCCAGAAGTATTCTGTGCAGTTTTTAAGTGAAAGCGAGAGTCTCAATTTCAGGAATATGTAGCATGGGAACACAATATCAAGATAAGGTGGTCTCAAAGGCACAGCTGTAAAGCCAGCTTGATTTCTTCAACAGAAGCAGATATTGGTGTTTCCACTGCTGTTTGGTTCAAAGCCTCATTGCTCTAAAAATGGTTGGTACACTTAAGTTTGGGGAGATAGATGACATATGAGAGTTTTTACACGCTAACATTAAAATTTTGTGCACAATACAATGTGGACTTTGGCTTCTGTGGGGAATTTTGCCCAGCTGAGAGAATCCCATTTCTTTAGCACAGGTTTTTTAATTACCTCCTCTATTTCCAGTTTTCAAAGTTCTTCCGCATCTGTCCATGACTAATACTAATTAGGGTGCTTTCTTTAAACTGTCATCTGCTCCACCAAGTGTTTTAAAAGGTGCCAAGCACACCATCCAAATTTTGTGTGCTGCTTCTGCCACCTCCTGTATATCTGTTTAATCTCTGACAGGTTTGCTAAATGAAGAAGGGAGGAATAATTTAATATTTATCAGCAAAACCAGTTTGAGAATACCAACAATACAACTTAGTGATTCTTCCTCTAAGAAAAAAACAAAACAAAAACAAAAAACAAAACCACAAAACTCCTGCTCATCGTAAACTAATTGTATAGATTGATACTAAGATGAAGAAAAATCTCTTCATCTTATACCATGGCATTTTTACAAGTGGGAACAATTTAATGAAAAATGCAAGATGGGAACTGGTTGAAGGATGTCCTGGCTTAGAAGGTCAGCATTTTATTTACTTGGTGCTGGGCATTATGGGAGAGAGATTTCATGGAATTTAATAAAGAATGACAAATTTGCTGGTTACACATTCTTTGAAATGACTGTTTACAGTTACTGTAAATATCCATCTAGAATTTAGTTGTGGTTTGGTTTATGAAACCATTTTGGTTCTATTGAATATGCTAAGTACAGACTAAGGACTAACCAAAAGCCCACTGAAATTATTATAAGTTGCTTGTCTACTGAGGCAAGACATCTAAACCTTCTTTCATGCCCAGGTTTCGAGTCACCACAAATGAGCTATTTCTTGCTCGTTCACAAGAGTTCTCCTGAGCTTACCTAGCAAACGACTCCACTCGCAGTGAAGACAAACTTTCCTCCCATCAACCAGCTTCTATCTGCACCAGGGGAAAGCTTGTGTACAGTTACTTTCTGAGATTCCCAGAGAGACAAGTGCAATTGTATTAAAAATAAAGGGAGGAGGAGGAATTTGAAGAGACATGGAAGGCCAAGTGAACAAATGCAAAACTGCAGTCTCCTCTTCTGCTGCTGCTTCCTGAGGACAGGCCATGTTGATTGGCACTAGACTGCTGATTGTCCTGCTGCTCAGAGAAAACAGAGAATAAAACTAAGCAACTAAACAGCAGTTCAAGAAAATATGGTCAATTGAAGATGCCGCTATTTTTAGATAATAATAAAAGACAGTCCTAAATGCTTCAGAAGGGTTGTAGGATTACTGATGTTGTACATGCTCCAAGGATACCACAGGAAATCACATTTTCCTACACAGGAATGAAAAACTTCAGGAAGGCCATCTTTTAAAAAACAGTTTATTCAAAAAAGCTGTGTACAGAACTGTGACTCACCACCACCTAAGTACTTGAAGAGATGTTTAAAGAAAAAAGCAAAGAAACAAACCCAAGCCTAGTGTCTTGTTCTCTCTTCCCCCACCCATCTGCCTTTCTTCCCTTCTTCCCCTCTTCCCAGGAAAGATTCAGAAGAGTTTGTAATGATGCAGCATACCTCTATAAAACTTTAAAGAGGCCAACACAAAATGTTGCTTTGAATGTCTCAATGTGTGCACTGGCTACTAAGAAGGAGAAAAATGACTGTTACAGCTGAACCCAGGACACCCCCTTAAGGTCTTAATTGCTAGTCACATTAAAACTCTTCATACAGATTCTAACTGAAAATGAAGTGTAGGAGAAGTGAAATCTAGCCTTATTTAAGTCAGTGGGCTTTTTATCATAAACACTGACAGCAGCAGAATTTCACACAGTATATTTACTGTTGCCATCCTGGTAAATAGCTCAGCAACTATTTTAACACTCAGCTGGAAACTTTACAGCAGCACAGTATGACCATAACTTACAGCCTGATTCTTGCTGTGTTGTATAGTTACAGTGAATGTGAGCAAATCTATATAGGCAGAGGTGACAGTAGTTACACATTTGTAAGATTGCTTGGACTTTACAAATGGGAAGTGTTAAGTGACTCATATGAGCATTATTACATAGTGCCTTGTACATAGGTGGCCTCTAAATTCTTTGCAGACTTCACTCCTATGAGAATCTAAAGTTATGTTTTGCACTGCTCATTTTTTTACAGCCGTCATCACTCAGACTAAGCAAGGGTCCATTTCAAGTCTGAAACATAGTGGAGATAGATGGATAATTTTGCACTTCTTTTGTTGCTATTTTATATCTACATACTGTAATTCCTATTCCAATAATATTCAAATAGAATGAACCACCTAATTTGAATTGTCAGCTTGAATATTTGCAGCTTTCAAAAAAAGCAAAAAACTTCAAAAAATGACTAAGATTCAAGAGCACAAAGAAATTATGACATTTTGATCAGAAAGCAGATACTGTGAGATATTAAAATTAGACACCTGTTTATTAAAGAGAAAATATTCTATCTGAATGAAAATGCACTATTTTCCCTTCCTATAAGCTATGCATGAATGTGCTTAAAGTCTTCCCCCCCCAAACAAGACTGAGAAGGAGAAGTAACAGTATCAGAACCAGTGTTCAGTGGAAGCACAGAAATACTGGAGAAATTCAGCATCACAAGGGTGTTATCCTTACATATTTTTGTGGCATTTAAAAAGCAAAAAAGCTGGAATACAGACAGCAATTTCATATTTTTTATTAAGATCATGACTTCTCTTATTGCTGTCACCTGTACTTTTTATTCACAACAGTGAATTTCTGTCAATACTTATCTTTCAGCCCAGGTAGTGATTTTTTTCTGAGTGACTCTAGAAGGGCGTTCTCACAAAAGGAACGTACTCTGGGTTTGAAATAGAAAAACAAAGAGTGAGCCAGACATGAGGGAAGGTTCTGTCTCTATTCTGCTTATTGTGGGTTTTTTCACCCCTCTTTCTCTCTCTTTTTCTTCCTACCCTGTTTCTCCACTTAATTTCTTTATGCTCTTTTCTAGACCTCTATCAAATCTTTATTGAATAGAATATGAACTATACTGTCTAGATTCTCAATAATTTGCAACAGCAAAGATGTCACTGCCCATCTGAGGTTAGTAACTAAAAGCTATCATGATTCAGTATGTTAATTCAACATATTAAAATGGCTATGTATTTGACTAAGGGGGTTATGGTTTTGTTTTTCCTGCTCAGTTATTATAAATCTTTTCAGGTTTTGTAGCATTATCTTTTTAACAAGATTTGTTAAAACATAGGTAAATCTAAGTGACATTTTCTTCAAAACAGAACCTAGCTGGTTTCTTACTATTGACCGTATCAAGTGTTAGGAATGAGGTTCTTTGAATCTCAGTTTCTCAATTGCCTTGAAAGCAGGTATTGCGGATACAAGGTATTCTATTTTCTGTCAAAATAGACAGTGACATTTCCAGAAAAAACAAACAACAGAATAGCTAATCTATTTTTATTTATCAAACAACTAACATTTAAGAAACAAAGGAATCTGAACTATGTGTGTGTGGCAGACACCAGATTGTATTTTATCATGCTTAGTACAGTTTGAATAAACAACATCATAGTGTTCACCCAGGCTGAATTCATTTAATCTATTTAGTTCGGTATTTGTCTACAGAATAAGAAAAAAGTCCTGTATAAAATAAAACTAAAAGGAAAATGGTACTTTCACCTAAAATTCTTCCTGTGCAGGCTTGGAATGTGTTTACTGTATAGAATACAGTGCTCTATTGTGGCAAGCCTTCTGCAAATGAGGATAAAAGCAATAAACATCAGTTTCCTGAAAGGTAATTTATAAATAAATATAAAATTTCTTAACTGACATTGTATTAATGAATCTTCAGGTATATAACCCATGGTCATATGTTACCTATTTATTTATTGCTCTAAGGTAACAACTATTATAAAGAAAGATCTGGTTTTCTGGCAACTTGCTACAAGGGGTCACCAACTGGAAACAATTCTGCAATCAATTTTTGTATTGCATAGTTACATAAGCTCAGCTTGTTCTATTTTATTTCTATTCCATAATACAATATAAAATCAGATACTCCTTGAAGTCTTCTACATTGTTTGGGGAATTTATACAAAGTATTCTATCTTCAATTTGGTTTTCTTAATTTTATGGGACAATAGGATTGTGAATACAGACATCATCTTCCAGTGAGTCTCTACATGACTGGGTCAAAGCAATGAAGGGAAGCAAATTATATTACCCCATTCCCTTTCTGAGTTCATACACAGCAGTTACAACACATGCCTGATTCCTGTACTAAAGATAACACATAGGTAAGAAAAATTAAGAGTAGTTTGGTTAAATAAAATAGAATCACATGAAGAAAGGAATTTTGTCATACTGCTGGTCAGCAAAGATAATAATATGCAAATATTAATCTTTCTAACTACATATGAGGGAGTTAGACTGCTAAAATGTTAAGAGCTTCTCTCATTTTTAAAACACAACATTGTTGTGGAACTTCCAGATTCTGTACATCTCATGGAAGTCCACACAACCCCCCTTCACCCATCTTATTCCCCTCAAACAGAAAAACTTGGAAAAAATGAGGACTTCCAAGTTTCTCTATGCACTTGTTGGAAAAAATAATAAAAGATAGCAATGACAATTTTCAAACCTGGAAGTTAGACTTTTAGTTGCTAATTTACTATAGTTACCCATAATTAGATTTATTTTAAAAATCTTTCTGATTAATTTGGGGTTTTTTGTGTCTATTCTAACATTTGTCTTGAGACCATATTTATTCGACAAATGTGATCAGTGCTATAGCAGAAGAGAGATACATACAAAATAGGGAAGCTCTGAATTCCTTCTAGCTGAATAACATATACAACTATTATTAGTTCTATATACCAACAAGAGAATGGGAATTTTGTCCTCATTGGCTGCAGTATTGCAGAAGGATCTCCTTATCAATCCCTGAACAACTAAACTGAGACATTACCAGGTACTGTTGGTGGAGAATTGGCCACTTATAGAAAAGCAGCAGGAGCTACAGGTCTGCCTTCTTCCTGAAGGCACAAGTCAAGGTTAGCAAAGGCGAACCCATCTTTTAAAAGGCTTACCTGAATCTCAGCTCTGAAGTAATTTAGTCAGAAAATCATAGAGTTGTAGAATCATTTGGGTTGGAAAAGATCATCAAGTCCAACTGTAACCCTGGCACTGCCAAGTTCACCACTAACCAACCATGTCCCTAAGAGCCACATCCATAAGTCTTTTAAATGCCTCCATTGATGGCGACTTAACCACTGCCCTGGGCAGCCTGTTCCAATGCTTGACAACCTTTCTGGGCTAACGCTGTTTTTCTTACCTGCATTTTTTCCCTTTGAGAGACTAGAGCTATCAAGAGATAATACAGCAGATGTGCCATCTTTCTGAAGCACAACAGAAAAGCTGATAGTGATTACAGCAGGCAAAAGGACATCACTGAAACCAATCACTTGCAACACAAGCACCCACTTTACTAGTCAACAAATGGCATGATTATGCCTGTGGGACCAAAGTATTTCCCTTCTGCTCTTTCTGCTGTGGTTGACCACAAGTGCCATTCCAATTCAGGGAGCTGTCAGGGGATACAAACTGTTATTTATATACACAAGTGCTGCTGGAACAAAGCAGAAATGAGTTGAGCCAGTGCAACTCAATTTCAAAACCTTTTTAAATGTCACCCAAGAAAGACTGATGTTGGAAACCAGGCACACGTATGTATTGTGTTCCAATCACAGGTGTGGGGAGAGTTTGGAAAGTGAAATGTGAAAACTGGGAGCTCAGTAAAGAAACTGCCACACTTGCTTTTGGCAAAGCGCAAGGTACTCTGTGGGTTTCTTTGCAGATTAAGCACAGATGTGTTTATTGCCTGTGACTTCCCACATGAACAACTTTGAAACAAAGAAGGGAATTTTGCTTTGTGCTGCTTTCTATCCTCATTAAAAGCAAAGCTAAGGAGTTCAGCACTGTTTCTCCTCTGGCTTCCTCATTTGTGTTCTGTGTATCAGTAGGTGGCTTCATATCCCACTTTTACGGGAAAGCATAGCATGGAGCCATAGGCATAGCATGGGATCAGTCAGTCAGCTTTATATTCTTTTTCAAAGGAGTAGTTGTTCCCACTGCTGCTGCCTGAAAGCCCTTTAATCACAATCAGTTATACATATATATATATATATATATATATATATATATATATACACATTCTGTTCTATTCTGAAGGGCAGACCACTATACAGACTGTGGTGGACCACCAGGAGGAGGAGCACTATGTCTGGGAGAGAGGGCATATGAGAGTGGTGTGGCAGCAATTTGTCACCCAGCTGTGGGAACAATGCAGCACAAGGCTGAGCATGTTACCAAAGAGGATTGTAGGGGAAAGAGGTGCTGCAGACATGATGGGTCTGGCCACAGTGTCCTGGCAGAGCCTCAGCTACCCAGTGACATGATGAGAAAGAGCAACACAAGCAGAGAGGGAGACCCAAAATCTACCCAAGGGGTGCCACTGGGCTGTGTGCCTGTTCTTATGTGAATGAGATGCACTGGAACCCTAACAGTACCCACGTAGTTCCATCTCATTTTATCCTTTTTTTCCAGATCCTTTCCATCTGCCATGCAGAGCTGTGGGACCTGTGTTTGACAAGGAACTTGCCTTTCCAAATCCCACGCAGAGCTTGTTCAACCAAGGTCTGCTGCATTAATCATGAGCAAAGTCCACGGAGGTTCCCTCAGCTTTCATCACCCCCCAAAATACAGCAGATATACACAAAGACTTTGAAGATGGGGGACGGATCTTAAGCCTTGTCCTTGAAGGGGTCGCTACTGATCAGTACTCATATTGCCATGATTATCAGGCCCTCCAAAAGAAGCTGTGCTTTAGCCAGCAATTCCAACCAAAACACTATCTTTTCAAGTATGTTTGCTTACTTATTTCTTCTATTTCTATTAAAAGGTGGGGGGAGGGGGAGTCCAAGTGAGTTAGGTTCCACAAACTGCATTTCTCTTCACTGTATTAATGAGATAGATGTGGTACAAATCTTCATACTACTGTTACAGCTTAATCTCCTTGTCAATGTCAGTTCTTCCATTCACTCTATAATATATGCTGAAAGGATTGTTATTCATCATGTTAGAGGAATGCAAAATGGTAATGCACATGGGGAAAAAAAGAAAACTATACCTTGTTTAATGAACTGAAAATAAACAAGGAGAAGTTTTATTAATATATCATTTAGTTCAAATCCTCAGAGCCTGCGATTATGTTTTCTTCCAACAGTAATGAGGAAAAAAATTTCAGCAAAGTACTTATTTTGCAGGGGCAAAAGCCAGTATCAATGCCAGTATCAAATCATGATATTAATAGTCTCTCTCCAAAAGCTTAAAACAAAGTTTCTCAAGAAGCTTAAAGCAAAGTTTCTCAAGATATCTCATGATCACATCTCATAGAGTATAAATAGCTACTGAGTTCAGTTCACATATTCTCCTGCCAACTGATTCACTTATCTAATCACAGTATTGATAATAGACTTCAGTCAAACACAAGCAAAGTCTGATACTGTTTTCCTAGAGTATTACCTGCTTTCCATCTGTACCAATAAAGACAGAACCATATTATAACCAAATTACATTATACGAATTCTCATATATATATATATATATATACACATATATATACATATATATACATATATATACATATATATATAAAATACAGCCAGGAGATAGTGTGTAAGAAATAGTAGCTACCTACATAAAATCTCAGGCCAGGCAGGTGTCCTGGGGAGCTCAAAAAAGTGAGTTTTCACTGCTGCACTGGAGCTGTGAACCTGAGCATAAAGGTTGGCCTAATAATGTGAATTCTTTGTGTTGATGCTCTGGTTTTTCCCATCACAGTTGTCTTCCATGGTATAAAATAGAGTCTACACCAGACACTCCTGAAACTCAGAAGTCTCTCACTAACTTTTGTCTGAACCCTGACATGAATGCTTGAGCAGCTATTTGTAACTGCAGAAGCTTACAAAATGCCTCCCCTTAGATCCTGTTTTGTGAAAAGTAATACTCACAGACCTGTTCTCAGGATTGCAGTCAGTTGATATTATTTGATAGCGTGGAATTATTCACAGCCAGTTTCCCTTGTTACACGCCACCTGATGAGTTTGTACAATATTGTTATACTTAGGTTGCTGCTGGTAGATGGTATTAGATGTGACACACAGTGATTAAAAGTTTTTAAGATGCATATTTTCTAATGAGTTTTATTGAGCTTACCATATTTATGTTAGCTTCTAACCAACTGTTCTTGAATGACCTCACACTTTTTTCTTCTTTATACATTCACATAATGGAAATTAAGTAACTGAGTGATAATACCAGTGTTTTTCTAAAAAATTACATGAGAATTCCAAGGCACATTGGTTATAAGTACACCTGGAGTTTTCTTGTTCATCATAAGCATAATTTACTTAGATTTTTCACAGGTCTCTAACTGTGTAGTACAACTGCTGCTTCATAGATTTTGGAAGACTCCATAATTATTTTTTTTTTAATTATTATTTTCTTGTCCTTCTACTGACACTTATTTGCTGTTTGAGCAGACGAACAAATCTCATAGTCACTTAATAAATTTAAAACATTAGGTCATTATTTTTAAATACTTTTCTAATAGTTTACATAATCACATACACCATAACAGAGCCCATTTATCTAGATGGTAGAAGTAGCCTTCTAAATAAGGCAGAAATGCAATGAGAACAATGTAAGCCAAAGTTCCAACAACGCTGGAATAAGAACAGATGAATATAAATTGCCTATGAATATGATGAAACGAAATATTAAAATGTTTCTAATCTCTTAATTACTGTGTATTGTAATTCCTACTGGACCCCTTAGCTTCTGCAGATGATTGTTAGTTTGTACCCATAAGAAAGCTGGGATCTGATAGCACCAGCATTCACACCCAGCTGTTTTTTGACAGTTATTTCTTGTCTCTCTTGGCATTTAATAGTAAAGCAGAGAACCGTTTACTTGAGGTAACTTTTAACAGCAATATGTGCAAGGAGCATATTAAAATTAAGAAATGTAACATACAATTTTAACCTACAGGAATCATTCCCAGATGCTTTGGTACCTCTCTCCTAGATATTCTTCGTTTCTACAAATATCTGCTGGAGGTACAGGACTCCTGGATGCATTATGCTTCCCCAGCAGTTCCCTATTTCTGCTTACTTCCTCTAGGGTTAGATTTTGGACACCAATAGAGTTTTCTTGACTGGAAGCAGGTTATACAGATGCTTAAGTACATTTTCTGAAAACTGACTAGCATGTGAATTTGGTAAAAGCTATTGGATAGTCCCTCCTGGAAAGGGGAATTTCAGATCCTTAAAGAGTTTTCCATATGCTTCTGATGAACTCTACCTGCCAGTATTCCCTACCCAATCTGAGCTACTCACTTATCTCACAGGCATACTTGGCATAAGTAATACAATAAATTTTACTAAAATATTAAATCTATACATGGTCAGTTAGTTTTATGTCTACTTCCAACATGAACTTTCTAGAGAGTGTCTTGTCCTACATCCCTGTCCAGCAGCCAATAGCTAAAGCAGAACTATGTATACCATCAGGCACATTAAAAAAAAACCAAAAAAAAAAACCAATCAGTACTTTGCATATTTTCTGATCAGGAAAGCTAAGCCTTCTATTCATCATCTACATCACTACACTTGTTCATATAATAATTGTAGATGCACTGTTTGTGTGAGTCATTCAATGCACTCAACTGGTGAAAGAGTAGTTCCCACCTGTATTCCAGCAGAACTAACAAAGTTGCTTCACACAGAGCTCAAGAATGCAGATTCCAAGTCCATATACAACTATTTTTACATTTTGATTTCTATACTTTGGAACAAAGAAAAACATGTTCATTATTAAGGATCACATTATGTTAATAAATAAGCATTAATTCTGTGAGACTATACTATTGTCATAGACTGAGTTTAAAAAAAAATTGATCCTATCGAGATTGGTGGTCTTTGTACACACTTGTTGGCTTCAGCTTACTTTTGTGTTTAAAACATAAACTTTTAATACCTTTGAAAGCAAGAAACTCACACTTTAGTTGTAGCTTTCAGATTCTTCTACAAGCACTAAAAAAAAAAAAAAAAGAGAAACACAGGAAATGAGCTGAAAAAGAAAGAGAGGAAAAAAAAAGAAGAAAAAGGAAGAGGTTTTGCAGACCCACATTAGAATTAATTCACAGTTCTAAACCGCCTATCAAGCTAAGCTTCTGGGCTGCTGTAGTCAAGAGCAAGAGGTCCTTGAAAAAGGAAACATGCAGATAAGAAAACCTGATAAAACAAAATGGGGTTGGTAAAATGAAGTGGAAGAAAAGATTTTACTAAAGATGAATGAAATTTAACAATGGCATTGTTCATTTATATTCCACAGAACAATAGCATGAATTTTCTTCTTTTTAGTATGATGGGTTCACTCATTCACTAAGATCAGTTGTGGGCTAACAAGACCACTTGTATTCAATACACTGTCAGTTTACTCTCATGTTTTAAAGAAATAGCCAGTCTGTGTTTGCCCACTACAGCTCAGAATGAAACAAGTGTAGGACATCAGCAAAGGGTGAAGCGTCAGCAAGCTTAAGTTGTCACTCAGGGAAGACACTCTGAACTGTAGTTTTGGCAGTAAAATTAATGAATATGTTTACACTCCTTTTTCCTTTCAGCTCTGGACTTACTTGAGCACAAAAGTAATGCTATGAAACACGTGTTAAGAAATAACTACCTCTAGTTTTATTAGTAAAGAAAAGTGATAGAAGTCAATGAAACAGGAACAAGTGGGTGGAGATTCAGTTATTTCACATGATTGCTAATACAGAAGCATTTATACCTTTCATATTCAGTGCCTGAGCTCTGCAGCTGAGTTCATGAGAATCTCACTTGATTAAGGAATATGGAATTAAAACAAAAGGCTATAATATCTCTGCCAGGTAATAAATAGATAACTAGATTATAATCTAGTTCTATGGTTCTTTTTATAATTCAGTTAGCTTCATGATATCTGAGGTCATCATGTTCATGGCATAACACAAACTGCATGACCTTTACGGGAAGGATGGGAGTCTGCCATCAAAATTGCTTTCATTAAGATCAACAGTATGAATCATTATATGACAGCTTGCAAACTGAATGCATGCAAAAAGATAATTACTTTCGTTTGAACACAAGACTGTGACAGGCACCCAGCTAACACAAAAGGATGTTGACAGTTGCTTATGAGATGATTGGTCTGAATATGAGAACAGACACAGATGTTGATTCTGTTATGATGTTTACTAAAAACCCATTCATTTAGCACTGAGATGCTCCACCTTGAACATAAATCAGGCATCAGGTGCTTTAAGAGGTAAAGATGATAATGAGGCAGATGTGACAGGATCATTTCTGTTGTACCTCTTTGAATGTATTTTTTTTCTAGCCACACTCACCTACTTCACTCCAAGGATTATCCACCATCAGCAGGTAAAAGCAGGAAAAAATAATAAAATAAATTCCCTGAATGTTTTTTGAAGTCATTCTGTACCTGAGAAAATCCGGATGCATTCTTTTTCAATCATAACCTGCATCAAATCTTTATTCAAGTAATTTCCTATGGTAATGCAGTGAGAATTGGTGAATCAGTAAAAGCTCCTAGTGCTTAGTGCATTTCACAGAAAGATCATGTTTCCTGCAGTACAAATACAATTTTTCAGCTTATAATCATAAATGAATGTGAACACAATCATTGTTCAACATACATTTTGGTAGAGATAAAAATTTTAAAACTCATTGCAGCCTTTAAAAGCACGAATGTCTGTCAACTTAAAAGGACAGGACAATTTCGAAATCTAAATACAGAAATGGAATAGAATACTTCCATCTTTCATGAAAGTTTTTCTTTTAATCCCTCAAATCCCTTTTTAAAAGGTTAACTAATCAGCCATGACTACTCAGTTTTCAGCTGAAAAGACTTCACAAACCTACATGTGCGTCCCCCTTTCCATTTCACAGACATTGCTACAAGGAGAAGAGACAGAGAATCAGTGATTTTATCCACTTGCTGTATTGCAGTATAGCTGAGTGATTTGAATAAACTGAAGAAGGTATGGCGCAAGAAATACTTTGTGTGAAGAAAGGTATGTCTTTCTGCATTTCATATCTTTGTACTGCATTGTTTCCAGCTGCTCTTGATTTCAGAAGTGTTTTCTGTAGGTTGCAGTTGTCAAGGTCAGCTTCTACCTTGTTTTGAGCGGAGAAACAAGAGAAAGCTAGTGTGTCTTCAAAAAAATCTTACAGATTTTGTCAGGTAGATTTTAGCTTTTGATTTAGTGTTCTTTTAAGGTCACCTTTAAGATAATTTTGTACAAGTGCTGTGGATGGAGTAATGTGCTTCACTCATAAGAGAGAAGTAACAATATATTTATTGATATAAACCAGTGATTTAACAAATTTCAATGGTAAATGTGACAGTGGTTTAACAAGATTCAGTGGCAAGGTGCACTCAATTATTTACTGCATAGAGCACAGAGTCAGACAAAACTGATGGGGAGACCCTCCTGTTAAGTCATGAGGTTTAGAAAGGATCCCCTTGCTTTCTAAACTCCTTCTAAGATGATTCTATGTGCAGCTGAACCCAGACTTAGTCTCAGATGTACTCAACAATACGTCTAAAGGGTTATATATGCACAATCAATCCTTTATATCAACTAAGATTTCAAAATTTAGCATGCTGTTAATTACTTGCTGAGAATCTGTTGCAGCAAGGAAACTCTCAACCTTGAGAAGTAGCCTTGAAAGATGAGCCTGGTCCACAGGAGATCCTGATGTGAAGAAGAGCTTAACAGGCCCTGGGCTGTTAACTCTTTGTAAGATAATTAACTCATAGTCATGTTTGCATACAGACTGCAGAAACTTGGTTTAAGACCGACCTTGACCAGGATTATGGGTAGGGTGTGGGAGTAGTGGTGCACATTTTTCAGATTAGCCCTTGATTATTGCGTTGTTATCTGTCTCCTCCATCTGGATATCACTAGGACTCAGATGTATCAATTACCATCCCCACTGATGATTATCACTCAAGCAGAGTTATGGGAAATAAAGGTCATCGGGTGTGGGGAACACACCACACTACCACATTAAGGCAGTATGTTCATTAAGTGACGGAAAATCCATAACATTTCATCTTAAATGACACAAGCTTCATATTTTATATCTAAATAATGAAATGTTCAGTTTGGACTTTCAATGACCACAATAAATTCTGATAAAAAATGGGGGTTTTCTTGGTTTTGCTTTTTGTTTTCTTGTTTGATTAGTCTGAAGTATTGTAGTTGTGATTTAATGATGGGGACTTGGCAATAGGCCAGCTGCTTCTGAACCTGAGATACAGGATCTGTAATGCATGAGGCTGTGCTGTTCTTACTAAGGGGGTCTGTTCCAGCCAGCTGCATTTAACACCACTCTGTTATGCTAAATTGTTAAGTTAAATCATGCAAAACTAAAGGTTACATCAGCTACGGGGATAAAAAATGAAAGGTGCATTTCAATTTTCATCATTAATGAGATGGATTTGGAGGTTCATCATTACCTTCATCATGATTGTCCAGTACATCCTGACTGCAGTGCACATATATATATCTATCACAATGTCCTATGTAGTTTACTTACCCAAATTTAAAGTCAACATCTATTTAAGGCTCTTTAAATTATATGCCTGAAAGTCCATGCAAAAATTGATATGGATGAAACTCACCCCAACTTGACTGTGTGACTGTAAGACCTCATTTCTCTGAGACAAAAGAGGGAAAGAAGATGCCATACCACTGATATGGTTTGAAATATTCTGTTTGAAAGCCCATTGGTTCACAGTCATTTTTTCCAGTTCTAGTCAAGTTCTAAGAAATTATTTGGTTTTTTAGAAGTACTGCACTGGCATTTTAACTGAAAAAGCTTCACCCTTGTTCAGACTTACCCAGCTGTGAGATCATTTGTTGGTAGTATGGGAGATCATGTCTAAATCCCTTCGTTGACCATACTGATGTTACTGTCTAGCCCTAGGAGATGCTTATTGGAGGTATACCTGGGTTGTTGCCCAGTTCTGGAGCTTGGTCAAGAACTAAAGTTCTCTGTGTAAAACTCACATGAATTTGAGCTCTAGAATCCCTAAACCAGGCAAAAATATTAATATCAGCAACAATTCTTTGAAATATCTGGTCAGAGGTACTCCATTTTCAGATTAGCCTGAAGTGAAAGAGTCAATCACTTCCCGGCTGGGCACCTCACCCCTCTCTTGCCAAAGTTGCACAACTGTGCTGTGTGAAGCAAGTCTGCTTGTACTGGGAGGCAAGAATGGTGATTCTGTGAGTGTCCTGGATGAATTTGGTCCCTTGGGAATTTAGGCATATTACTGTTAAGTTTATAGAATCTAATGAGACTGACTTTTTGAGCCAGACTTGGTCTGGTCATAAATACAACTCTAGAGAATGCAGAATTTCATAGACTTTGGTGTAAAAAAGTTATGTTCTAAGTTAAGTGGCTGATGAGTTATTGTCCTGAAACACAATTTTAGACACAGATTCCTATACTATTTTTTAAGTTTTATTTTAATAACTGAAAATGTTTCCTTGGGTTTAGTCCTTTGGGATTTTAAAGAACTCAGCTTTGTTGTGGTTTCTCTACCTCAAAGGAATGTGGTAGGTGTAGACATATAACCATGATGAGAAGATCAGCTGTGGTGTGGCCATAAGAAGCATTGTAATAGCTATACATACTTTCCTGAAAGATATTTCAAATAAAATTATCAAAGTCCATCAAGTTTCCAGTAAGGACATGTGACGTATTAAGGTAACGTCTCAGTAAGAAATAAACTTTGCAAAAAAATTTTAATCAATACTCTGATCATCAGCACTCAAGACTTCTATGCTTATATATTCAAATATTGACTGAAATGCTTTAATGCAGAAAAGGTCTGTTTTCAATGCCACATCACAAATAAGTTTTGCTAAAATATTCTGACCTGTATTCTGACCACCATGTTTAATATATATCAATTATTCATAATGCAGTCTGGTGGTTGATTGATTGTTTTGAAGACAGGAGGCAGACAATGTTCAGATTAACTTGAAATTTTGAAAGCAGTTTTGCATATGTGCTCTTTCATATCCTCAGATCAAAGTGATCTCACTTGCATTCCCCCAAAACAGGTGAAATTTGGACATTTATAACTTCTATATTTTAATTTTTTTTAATTGCTGGCTTTTTATATATTAAGTTTACTGTTAAAAAAGAAATTATAAATATAGCACTTTTTTTTTCCATGATATTTAAATGAATAAACAGAGACATTAAAGCTACATAAGAAATTGGCATACCTCAGGAACTTGGTTCAGTGGGACATTGTCTTTTAAATGCTATATGTTTACCCAACCCAAAATTTACCATTCATCTTTAAGTCTAGCTTTTAAGTTTTCTAGATGACTGGGATGTTATAGATGAGAGAATAGATTTTGCATGCATCTTGATACATAGCTGTCAAGTTACTGTACAAAAATGAGGTACAAGGCAAAGAAAAATTAGCTGTTGCTTTATGTTTCTGTTAAAAATAGGACAGCAAAACATCTTATAGAAAAAAAAAGCAATATTCAACTGGTCTTTTATCATGTATAGAGATTTGTAGCTTTGGAAGAGCATTAAAAAGTGATTACATGGACAGTATATGAAACTAAACTGGGTAAGCCTTCAGTTATATTTGAACTGTCTCTACAGTATTTGTATGGACATTGCCTACTTGAAGAATGAAGGAAATTGCCTAATGTGATTGATAGCAGTTTGGTGTCTTTTCAAATGGGAATTTTACAATGTAAGCAGCTGTCATTTTCCAAATGGATGGCAGAAGAAGCAGTGTATGGATTATGATGTACTGTCCTTTTCCACAAGGTGTAAAGCCATTCCTTCATAAACCTCACTCTCTTGGCTGGGAGATCAGGTCAGAGAGTGATGAGCAGATGGTGTCCGCCTGGCTAAGGAAGGGTCTATATCTGTGCTATGGCTTCTCCAGTCCCTCTCACTGCAGGCTCTAGACACTGCTGACCACAGACACTTCAAAAAGAAAGCCAAGCCTCCATTCTCTCTGTTGCTTCTGTCCTATTGCTCTTCCTTATGCTCAATACACCCCAACTTCTGCAGCTTTCTAGAAGAGCTGTCTCCTTCTTTCCTCCTCCTGACAATTCTGTTATAACAATGTGATTATTTAACACTTGCAAATGGGAAAACCTAACTATTCACACTCAGAAACACTCTGTCATATTTTATTGAACAAAGCTCATCTTTAACTGTATTCCTGATATTGTTTCTGATGCTTCTGTAATTTTCCCTTTCCTCTCATGTTATTTTAACATGCATGACAAGGAGGTGAGTAGAAAGATGCTCATAGAAGACAAATGGAAATAAGTTCTTACAGAACAGAAGCAGGAAATAATTTAAGAACAGGTGCCAGTAGCCAGCACCACTATTGGTCATTGGAGTTCATATGATGTCTAGGACAGACATGTCAATTTGAGTATGGTGTCCTTCATTATTTAATCCCAGTTTTGGGATATCATTGACATTTATACAAATGTATAAGTTCTTTGATGTGTAAGGTTCTGCAGATAAAATGTAGTCTCTGTAAATATAGTAATTCCTGCAAAAGATGTTGCAATGCCAAAAACATTTAAGGCTTATGGAGACTGAGAAAAAAAACAACCCAACAACCACATTTTTCTGATTTTCTCCTTTTTAGAACCCTTATGATCTCTAAAAATATGGACTTTTAGCAGAAAATTTTTTAGCAGAAAGCAGTGATTAAGAAGCATCATAAAGGGATGTACGTTGCTCTAATCACTTGCTGATTCCTGTATCTTAAGAACAGATTGTTTGATTCTGCTATTGAAATTAAGGTGGTGTGTAATGTGACCTTAGATATGTTTGTTTCATTCATTAACATTTCTTACTGTTATAAATGAAAGAAGCCTTAAACTGTGCTAATAAAAGTTAAACATAAAATATCTAGGCATTACAGCTTATCCATAGACATATAGGAGTCTAGTCTGAGCTTTGTGAAATGGACTTCGGTTAAAGCTAAAATTGTAAAACCTCGGTTTAAATCTGGCATCTTTTGAAAAGCAGTATTTCTACAATTGCCTTAATTTTTATCCTTAAGAGATGACGTTTTAAACACAATTTATATGGTAATATAATATTCTGTGGATTTCTTTTTTGCAATATGCCATACTGCAAAAGCCATGGTAATGTTCAATGCAATTCTTTCCACTCTGCTCACAATACTGAGCATGGAAGAAAAATGGAGCTATTATAGCTACATCATATTTCACTCTGCTGCATATGATGGCTGTTAGTCACATGCTTCTGTGTCGAGGGAAAAGCCTAATTGTTGTCTTAGCTTTCTCTATAAACTCCTATAAGAATCCCTCTTTAATGCATACGCTTTTTGGTCCCACCAAAAACTTTTATTACCACTAATGCGTTTTATCATCTTCAAAGTCTTTGCTGTGCTCCGTCTCACAGTCTGAAAGGAGCGGTTTTCCTGAGGGTTTTGCACTACAGGCTTCAGCCCTTCAAGGGGGCTTGCTTGTGTGGAGGTATTGAGGAGTCATCTAAAGTGTGAGATAAGCACAGAAAGGCAAAACTGGACAGAAGTGAAGGGGCAACACCCCAGGAAGATTGTGGTTTATCCCTGACATACAACTAAGCACTACTCAGCCACTCGCTCACCACTCCCTGGTGGGATGGGAGAGAGAATTGGAAGGGTAAAAGTGAGAAAACTCACAGAGAGAGATAAAGACAGTTTAACAGGTAAAAGAAAAGCTGCACACACAAACAAAACAAAACAAGGAATTGATTCACCACTTCCCACCAGTTGGGAAAGCAGCAGTTGTTAAGCTGTCCCCAGCAAGGCAGAGCTTCATCACGTGTAACTGTTACTTTAGAAGACGAAAGATACCCTCCTTCCTTCTTTCACCAGCATTCTATGCTGAGCATGATGACATGGATATGGAATATCCCTTTGGTCAGTTGGGGTCAGCTGTCCCAGCTGTGTACCCTCCGTTGTGTGCTTCTTGTGCACCCCTAGCCTACTCACTATTGGAGTGGGGTGAGGAACAAGAAAGGCCTTGGCTGTTTGTAAGCACTGCTCAGCAATCCCTGTATTATCAGCACTGTTTTCAGCACAAATCCAAACCATAGCCCACTACTAGCTGTTATGAAGAAAACTGGTTCTACTTCAGAAAAAAATAGCACAAAGACAAGCTGAGTCACTTTGCACCTTTGCTTTGTACTGCTTTTACAAATGGAGCATCTGCAGACATAAAGAAGATGTGTATGTTTGATAGATAAAACAGCTACTTGAACTTTAGTAAGTTCTCTGGAAAAATGTAATTCTGAACACTGGAAAATGAAGAGGGACTTGGAAGATAAAAATGGTATCAATGATTTTTGAACCACGGGCATAAAAAGTAGACAGTATACCTAATTATTAATATTCCACAAATGTTTAGAGATTCCTATCACACTTAAGTTCTGTTGAGCTAATGTGTTGTGTGGTGTGGCAGTAAGAAATATTTCCTTTCTCTTGCTCAAAGAATGTGTAAAGTATCTAGGAGATGATCTGGCAGGCAGATGAGACAAGTAAAGGTAGTGGGACAAAGCTGTGGGGAAGAAGATGTGGTGCAAACAGCAACAAGAAGTAACTTGGAAAATGTGATGATAACTATTGAATTATTAAGCGTCTTTCCACACCACTCATTTTTATTTTGGAGACTGGCTTTTTTGCAGTAGTCTTTGGTATTCAAAATAGCATGTGGTTGTTCCAGGTTTAGTTTTGGAGTGTTTCTTTACATAGCTTATAGCTTGAAGATGTAGTTCTGTTACAGTTGCTGGATCAGGAAATTAATCTTCTTTCGTATTCCAGGAAATTAACCTCAAATTAAGCTCAGCTGCAGGGCCTTATCTAGCCCCAAACCCAATGCTGATGAACAAGGACAGGTCTGTTGTTTCTTCAGGCTGCCTTGCAGGTACACTGAGTTCTGGGGCTGCTTCATAGGCACCCCTGCCAGGTGCTGAGGGTCTACACTCTCTGAAGTACTTCAGCTATCATAGGAGTGACTGCAGCTGTTTCTCTCAAGGTTTCTTAGAACTTCAAAGTTGATGAACAGCTGAATAATATCAGCAAATGACCTCAACACGTAATAGGACTTGTATGTATAGAGTAATATGAAGATACATATTAAGCCACTGTGTGGTATATAGCACCTTTCACTGATGGACTTTTCTGTCAGGATTAATTAAATTTTTTTTGCATCTGTCTATCACTATCTATATTCTTCTATATTCATCCACTTTGGAGGATTCACCTGTCTCTTGCCTTGGGACTGCCCAGGAACAGTCTGGTGTATCCGAAACACTCTGCCTTGAGGCAGCCTGTCAAAGGTAGAACTAATCTTTCTGTGCTCTGAGTACAGACTTGATTCCTGTATTTGAAAACTATCTCTAGTACTTTTGGCTTAAACGACAGCAAATGCATATCAATTATTGAATATTAAAAATGAGGCTTTAGCTAGTAAACTTTCCACATGATCAGCAACAGCAGAGCAAATCACTGCCCTGTAAAATTAATTACAAAAAAAGGGGCTGAAGTGCAGCCTCCACTGAACTAGAGAGCCAGTATCAAGCAAGATTTGAACATGAGAGATGTTAGTACTCTGGAGAAAAGTGTTTGTGTATCCTCAAAAATGGAAATCTCAGAAGTTTGTGTTTTTTTTAATACATATTCCCTTAACTCTAGCAGCGATCGCTGTACAGTCACTTGTTCCACTATGCTATTTAGTTTCTACTGTGCACATGCCTTTCAGAACAAGAAAAATAATCTAATCTTTTAAATGTATTTAGGACTAGATTGTGCCTTTAGGCATAGCAGTGCATTTATATTGCATCTTTTAATGCTGAGAATTGTTGATGGGAGTGATTTCCAGTCAAAATTATGGAAACCTAACCTGAATGACATTAAAATGAACTACTGTTGGAAGAGACATATTTCTAAACAGTCATCAATGACTGGAAACTGCTGGACAGCTGCCAGCTTCTTCTTCCCTTTTTCTACCAGGGATGGTGCATTATTTGCTTTGTGCTTTAGAGGAGTGAACTGCAGTGCAAGAGGGCTGCACCTAAGCCTTCTCAGATATAGTTAATAACTGAAAGGAGACATGAATATATTTAAACCTCAGCTTAATTCCTAACTTTCTGTTTTCTTTTCAACCAGCAGTAACATCTGTTAATTTTTCAATGAATATAGGCTAGGGAAGTTTACCCATATAATTACACAGGTCAGACTGGATCCTGAGCCTGTTGCTTGAGCTACAGCCAGATTGAGCTCAAATTTAGAGGCTCATAAGAGGTCACTTCCAATCTGAGAAGGTGAAGGTGATTTATAAGAAAGGTGGCATGAGGTAAATTCAGGTAACACAAAGCAATTGCTACTAATAGTCAACACACTGAAAAAAGAGCTCTTGGCATAGCTGTCAGAATGCAGAAGAGAGGAGATTGAATATAAGGTGGGATAAGCCAATTCAGAACTAAACAGAGCGACAAGATTGGTTTTGCAATGGTACGCAAGGGAAAAAAAAACAAACTTAATCAAAACTCAGCTGATGTATCAGAATTCTGGGCAAGGATTCATGAAGAAACAAAAATTTGAACATTTAAATAAAGAGATAGAAGTCTAATATAGTGACTTCTTTGTTGTACGGATAAGAGTGCTAAAACTTTCTGCGAAATCATTATGAGAATCATAATAGGGTATTAGTCCTAGTGTGCTGAGCAGAGGGGAAGGATCATCTTCTGGACCTGCTGGCCACTCTTGCTGGTGTAACCCTTCATGATGTTGGCCATTTCTGCTTCAAGGGCTCAGTGCTTATCCTCATTTTCCTTTCTACTACGATCTGTCAGCTATATTTACAACCTTTTTCCACTGTATTGATTTTGTAAAGTAATTACTTCCTTTGTATTTCCTGAACTGATATTACACCTCTCCTATAAACCACTACCACCTGCTCGAAGTGTGATTGAGAGATATTATTCACAGCCTGACTTTAGCCATCACTTTTGCTGCTCAGAAAATCTACAAGATTGAAAGTATACATAACCAGCAATCATTGCAGAAAATGTATATTAACCAGCAATCATTGTATTCTCAGTAGGATATTAGATATGGAAGAAAATATTAGTGAATATGACTCCTGAGAAACATTTATGCTAATAGACTTGGCAGTGTACCTGTAGAAGCATTCAGTATTTATCTGGGATCATTTTCAGAACTATGAAGGCTTACAAAAAGTAATGCTTTACAAATGGACAAGTTGAGGACACAGAAGAATTGAAAGATATGGCGTGTGAGGCTATAATGGCATAAGATGTGTTTGAAAACTTCTAATCCTGGTAGTTATTGCTTTCCCATGAAACAGCTACCATTTAATGTAATAATACTGTAATGTAAGGTTTCTACCTTTCAAATATGTTAAAAGGAGATACCTTCTCATATTACACATTACAAAGCATGTATTTGAGATGCTTGACAGGTAATGATTTTTCTTTTCCTAAGTTACAAGTCAATACAGATCAGACTTGTGATATAAAGAACAGTATATAGCCAAGGTAATAAACCAATTTTGGTTATTCAGAAAATGTGAAAAACAGACACTTGTGGATCCATTGATAGTTATGCTAAATAACTTGAAAGATTTTTTTGTTTCCTGGCAAAACAATACAGATGCTTGTCAAAAAGTCTTCCAACATTGTGCTACATTAAGAACAAATAAATGCTTCCATCTCTTTTCTCCAGTACTCCCATCTTTTTGCATAAACCACCATGATTCAACAGCACATTTACTGAGTAACAGCTAGCAAAGACATTCACTGGGTACAAGCAAAAATGAAAATGCAGTGTAAAGACTGTGTTCATGGCACTAGAGCATAATAACCAAGGCATGAGCTGGTTTGACAGCCTCTCTCTGACAACTCATGCTAATGTTTATGTTAGAGTATAATCCATAGTCTAAAACAAGGTCTGGGGGAGCAGAATCACCCCCTCAAAAGTACACAGAAATATTAAACATTGCATTAATGCTTATTGAAACAGATAAATTAGTGACTATTTCTACTCTCAGAAAGGATGGGTGGCCTTTGATTGGCAAAGCACTGTCAATGATCTACTATGTCTAGCAGTGCATCTGTATTGTGCCTGTGAATCACCAAAAGCCATAGACTATCCTAAAATCAGAGACTTGTTGTGCTCTGTGCCTGCCAGGCAATACGAATCTGGAGAATATATTTTCTGACCAGCAATGCCAGTTTTTTAGCAGTGCTGTTCCTAAACAGCAACAAAAAATTAGTCTACTCCAGGACTCCTTTGCACAGTCCTTATAAAATACCTCCTGGCATTTAACTGATGTTATGCTAAAGAAGAATATTTCAGTCTGAGCTCTGCTTAGGCTATTAATCTATGGTTGACATGACTGGACATCATGTCCTTTTAATATCATTGCTATATACAGAAACTGATGAAATTGTGCTCAATTTTTCTGACATTATTAATTGGACAAAAACAGGTTTGATCCCCACAAAGGTGTACGGGGTGCAGTTACCTGAATGCTGGGCAGTGGGGGCTGCAGGGTGGGCTCTGTGAGTAGAGGCCAAGGCTGCCTCATACTGGAAACAGCTGGTTCCAGCCAAGGCAATCTCACCAAAAAAGCTTTCACAAAGAAGAGTGAGGAGAAAAACAGTAGTACTGCACCAGAAGAATATTCAATTTTTGAAATGTATTTTTTTCTTTATATTAATTTTTATTGCAATATTTCATGACATATTATCATTGTTGCTGTATAAGGTGACATCGCCTGTCATTAAATTTCATCACATTGTGACACATTATACCAGCAGCCGTATAACTCCATATATCATTATATATGCAATACTATATTACAGCATAATATAATTATTAATATATTTTTCTATTTTTTAAAATTATTTTGGCTAGGTATTTGTAAATACTGCTTGAAGACAGTGTGTATTTACACTGCCTACAATAAGCATTTCAGTTTAGCTCACTAAATAAGCAGCTTGTTTGTACTAAGATCTCTTTTCAGTGAAATGTGAGCTAGGAGCACTTTATAGAATTTTAAGCTTCTGCTTTTACTGACTCTCTAAAGTTATATGTGTCGCTGTCCATAAACTATATTGACAGAAAGAGCAGCTAGACTTAGAACTCAGGGGTATAATACTACATGGCATGAGCATGCCAGTTATCCTGAAGTAAGCAAGATAGATACTGAATTGCTTTCACTATAAAAAAAAATATCCCCCCAACAAAAGGAACTGAAAGTTGCTGTTCACACAAGTATTTTGAGTTCATCTTCTTTTTTTTTTGGTTTGAAGAGCCAAAGTGTTTTATTGCAGTAAACACAAGAGATGTTCACTTTGAGAAAATCAGTGGTTTCAATCACTCGTAACAGCTGCCCTTTAAAGTTTGAGACATGTAATAAAGATCATCAATATTTTTATATTATTGTGAATTACTGCTGACTGATGCATTATTCTGCATCACCATGAGAAACCAGAAAAATAAAATAACCAAACAGAAAAAAATTAAGTGATTTTTGAAAGGACAATACCACTTAACAATGACATTCTTTAAAATAAAGCAATAAATATTTTTATCTCAAAGCATTCCTCTAAGAACAATTTAATTTACGAAAGAAGAATGAAATTAATTTAATTTTCTGAAGAGTGATTAAATTGATGATAAATGGTTTAATGCAAATTTCACTACAAGGTTGTGTACGAATCATCACTTAGGTTGACATCTTAAATAAATAATCCAGTTATTTTTAAGAACATGATATCCCAGTCCTTAGAATGACCTACCGTTTATTTCTAGTATCATGACATTAAAAGTATGATATGCTTTTTATGCTTGTGTTCAATTTATTTTTCTTTTAAGTTCTTGATTATCGGAGTGTAAAATCTGTGCAAATTTGGCTTTGCATATAATTTCACCCTTTGCAAAAATTACGGTTGCATGCTTGTCAGGTTTTATAAATTAACTAGAAGGAAAAGTCAAGTCATGTGCCCACTAATTTGACATATGTCATTCTATAGAACAACCAGATACACTTAAGGATATGGGTTTTCCTTTATACATTGCTGTAAAATTCAGTGGTTTATTGTAGACCCAGGAGCACAAGGAGGAGCGATATACAAAAGCTGCATTAGGACACAGATACTGGCTTTCCCATACTGTGCAACTGAACCAATGCAGATAAAATAGGCCATAGGATTTCCAGGTCAACAATCATCAAAGAATATTCAATAGGGGTTATTTAAGAATCTGATATAACTGTTTTTTCTGCTTGTAATCTCAATCATTTGCTGTTATCTGTCTCCAATAGATTGCGCTTATAACATGAGAGCATTCTATAACCCTTCCTGGCTTTTGTTATGTCTTTAACACTTTTTTTATTTTCACCTCCAGGTTGTTTCTTAATTTTTTTAAAACCATGTGAAACAGGTTGTCGTCATCATCATTATCATCATCATCATCATCATCTAACTTTGCTTAGAACACTATTTTCTGATGGCTCCAGAAACTACAGCATCCTTTTTTTTGTTGTTTTTTCTTTTCTTCCCCACTTCTACTTCTATTTCTTTATCCTGTTTCTTTCCTGTCTGTTGCTAATACATAAATTAAAAATAGAAATCCCAAGCATGGGCACCCAAATAGTAAATCATAGCACATTTAGACTGTAAGTCATGTTCATAGATACTACACAAGTACTTACCAAGCACATCTTATAAAGCCACAGAATGTTATTCTTTCTAAGAAAAGCATACAGTTATGAAATCAGACTTACCAGATAGCATCTGTTGCCCTATATGTTTCTCATATATCGCTTGCTGTATATTCATTATCAGCTTACCCACTGAGACATACCTCTTCTGTAAGGTTAAAAAAAGGTACAAAGTTGGTGGTTCTAATATCAAGATACTTGGTGAAAATCAGAGGGGCTAGAGGTTTGTCATCATAATATAATGCTCAAAATGTGCTTTATAGATACACAGTACAAAAATGCAGACTAATTAGCTTTAATTTTAATCAATTTTAGTCAACTGGAAAATCTTCAGTTTGTAAAAATATAGAAAGAGGATACTGTTGAGAACAGTGAAGAAAGTTCAAAAAGTGGTCATTACACCTTTGGTTGCACATCAACACTGAAATGTTAAAATAGTACCTAACTCATAAAGAGACACCACACTTGGCCAAGCAGCAAAAACATGTAAGAATGAATTTCAGCACATGCTGGCTGCTTCATTTTGTCTAGAAGTTGTAAGAAATGCTTTCAAAAATGAGTAAATTATTTCAGAGAAAACCATAAATATTTCCTAATCATATATTATTTTGATATTCCTTGCTGTTAGGCATAAGAACACAAAGACGTTTCAATCCTAAAAATTCTCACTTAGTTGAAAATGTGTCCTGTTTGCAAAGTACAGGCATTTGTCTCTAGAGCACTTTTAGGCAATGCAACTCACAATCACTTCCCAGTGTACTCTTCAGGAGCATTTTCATGGTCCCACATGTACCCACTTCTCTCTCTCCTTCATATGTTGTGCACACGTATTGGATGGGTATGGCAGGCACAAATAATTCCCACCAGCTCTCTGACTGTGCCCAGCTTTGTTCCAGATGGGAAGCCATCCCTAATAGTCCTTTTTTTCACCCAGTTCCCTATTTGGTGTTTTGATTTTTCATTATGCTTACTAGCCTCCCATGGGGATGTCAAAAAAAGATCTTATCTTGTGGCCATCACACCCCTAAAAACAAACAGAAGTTAAAAACATAGTTGACTGCTGTCCTGCTTCTGCAGCTGGAAAGGTGGATTTTTACACTGTAGTATAATCTTCTTTCAGGATAGGTTGCCTCTGCTTCCTGCTGTCTGTGCTCTTTCAACACAGTGTCAGTCAGCACTTCTGCCTTTCAGCTGCTCTCCCTGACGGGTGAGCCAAATACTAGTAGCAAATGCTATGCACCGTGTAATGTTTTTTTTTTAAATGCAAGATTTCATCTTAAAATACTGACCTCTTCGTCAACATTCTTTAGTCAGCTGGGCAAGCAGTTGTAAATGTGTCATAGTCTATGATTTCATGGCCCAAGGTTGTATGAGCTGTATGTCAAGGCACAGTTTGGCCTTTAAATGTATAAACATCTGAAGTGCAATGTATATGAGGAAAAGGGCAACTGTACACGAAAGAGAGAGCAGATTCATTTTGTTAAGGCAGCAACGACTGGCAGTTCCTTAGAAATCAGTAATTTGCCTATGTTCTCTTTGTTGCTTAAATCTCCACCAGAATATACTCGAACATACTCACTGACAACGAGAAGCCTTGGAAGCACAGCTGAGAAAGGGATTTTTATAGAACTGGACTTGCTTTCCCCATATAACTAAATAGAAGAGATGCAATAAGTCTTGAAAAGAGAGAATATAAAAGAGGAAAAGAAACCAGTAAAGTTGGATTAGGAGTAGCCTACTCAAAAAATCAGGTTTTAATGAGGCAAACATTTATATTTTGGATACTTATTCAAACCTTGGACGCTTTGTATAAACCTGTGAAGTCTGAAGAACATCATACTCAGATTTTGTGTACCATATAGTTTAAAAATATCTGACTTAGGTTATTTAGAGAGCAAGCTTCAATTCATTCATGAACTGCAGCTTAAGTGTTAAAAGAGCAAACTCCTAAGAGACAAGCATATTCTGCCTCAAGATCTTACCTGGCAGAAAGATACAGGAAAACAGGAGTCTGAAAATGAAGCTTCCAGGTATTTCCAGTGCCTGAGCAATATTTGGTTCAGTTCCACTGTTCAACATGGATAAAAGCTGAAGACAGTATATTTATAATTTTAGACATATTCAGCTACCCTATGAAGGCTTTGATATTAATAACTTTTCACCTCAAATGTAGAAACAGTGACTTCCATGAAAAATGCATCAAATGATAACATCAAAGAAATAAAAATGAAGCTGACAGTGCTGTATGTTTAATGGCCTCAGTTACAGTACATTTACCAGCATGTCATAAACATTATAAAAGGACTGTGTTAACATTTTAACCTAGAAAAACACAAAAGATAACAAATATTTTGCCCAAGTTGCAAGGATATCTGAGCTTTCTGACTGAGAATTGTCCCCACATTTAGATATTACATTTGTGTGAAACATAATGAGCCCTTAATATTGCCCGAATAGTGTGCCACTTTTTTCCTGTGAAAATGGCTAAAATAACAAACAAAAAAACCAAAACATCCAGAACAACATCAAAAAAAGGTTCTGTACCTGTTCAGAAGGTACAGTCACTTAGAGGGCAAAGTTCCACTCTTTGCAGAAGAGGATAAAAGAATAGGTCATTAAAACAAAACAAAATAAAAAAAAAAAAAAAAAAGAAAAAAGAAGAGATAGAAAGGGTTAAGTGATTAGATGAATTTATGATTAAGGTTTCATTCAGAGCTCCATTAAGTCTCTACAGTTTTTCATTAATTTTAGGCCCTGCGATGATACCATCTAATTTTATGGAAATTTGATCCTTATGCTTGTTTAATTAATAAATATCAGTATAATTTTCTTTAAAAGCATATGCTGAATTAATGCACTTGAATCAAAAATGTGCTCAGTGGCTATAGCTCTAGCTGATGACAGTATCTCACCTTGTTTAGTGCTGCAAAATTTAAAAGGAAATGAATGAAGAGCTATAAAATGCCATCAAAATAAGTTAGAAGTAGCCAGGTTTCAGTGGAACTAATAAACAGAAAAATTACTGAAAGCAAATAAAATCATAAACAATGAAGCAGAGCGTATTAAATTTGAGAGGAACACATACAACCTGACTCTGCCTTGTGAAGTGAAGCAATAATTGTTATCAAAGTTTGAAAGCACTGGTAGAAAAAGGCAATTTAGAAAGATAACTCTATGTGAGTAAAATCCTATGAGATAATTCTGGTCTATGTAGCTGAAAAATTCATTAAATTTTTAAAAATGGATACTGAGAAAAATAGAGTACAGTCACCATTACACTTAGATTCTTATTTATTTCTATATTGAGGGTCCGTCCAAGATGTTAATACTTGTTAGGACTTTGGGGTTGTTTTGGTTTGTGGTTTGTGTTTTTCTATTTGTTTGGGTGTCTTTTTGTGAGGGTAAGAGATTCCAAAATAATAAATTTTGGTCATATCTTAATGATAACAAGTAAGATTTACAAGAAACGTCCTCTTCTGACATTATTTTGTAGCTCCAGAATATCCTGGAATAAAAATAGCCATATCAATTTTTCTTTATGGTGCTAAATCATGTTTCCTTTCAGCAACTGAAAGAAAGGAATTTAATCAGATTTTAGCTTCTTGATATGAATATCTTGCCTATTCTTGAATAATCTCAATAATGGAGTTTTTGTAAATAATGGCTTTTTGATACTTATTTTGATGTCATAATTTCAGGTAAGGTCAGAATACTTCTCCCCTTTATAAATGCTCTTAAATCATCCATGAATATTCTAAGCAGAACTTCCCAATCCTTATACAGCCCAAATTTCATTACCTGTAATATAGTAAGATAACACCCACCATTAATTTGTGAAAAAAGGAATTTTAATCCTGTTTCAGAAGAGAGCCATCTGAAAGGTATATTCTCCATCAAAGTTCTTAAAGCAGAAGTACCGAAACAAGACTGTAGCCCAATGAGCCCTTTTTATTGCCCATTGCTTTGGGTTTGCCTCTTCATTAGCATTTTCTTTCTTAAACAGTAAATTAACCATGATAAGTAACTTCAATTACTGATTTACCTGCAGTGGAGGTGTTCTCTATAGCTGGTAAAGTGCTTCCAGGGTTAAAGGAGAAGGTTCTCCTTCAGCAAGAGGATTACATCAATTCACATTTGCAAGGTTAATCTCATGCAGAAAAGATCCAAAAAAGTACTCTGCCAAGTCTTCAGATGAGTCACAATGATTCTTTCTCCTCCCTCTCCTGGCTTATGGATTTCTGTACAATTAAAAATCAGACACTCTGAACTAAATCTAAGCTGAATCAGTTATATAACAAACCTCCTATTACAGACTCAGTGGGCTCCAGGATCTGGTTCAAGGTCTTTGGGTAAAATCTCAGTGCTGATGCTTTCTTTGTAAAATGATACATGACAGCAACAAACATTCGAGCATCCAATTTGGACAAACATCACAGTTGCTAAGTTCAAGTAATGATGATTTTTTTTTTTTTTAATTCTGACAGAATGAGACAAATCCAGCAAGAATGGAAAGAGAAAATTGTCTGTAAGCTGCTATTCAGTAGCTGCCATCACTGATTAAGATGATTGACACATTCTGTGTGGCCTCAGCAATCTTTTTTGAATTAAAGTACTGGAAAATTGATAGAATTTGTAAAAAATGAGAGATTTTTAATGAAAAAGCTTTTAATTTTTTTAATTTTATTTTTAATTATTTTTTTCTCTATTTTTTGTCCAGCTTGCTCTAGCTGTTAATGGGATGAATTTCTTAGCATATTACTGCTCCGGAGGCCAATAATATTGTGACAGAGTGCCCTTTAAAGTAAAAGACATGAATTCATGCACCATTAACTGTCTCTGTAAAAGCCAGCAGACTTGAAGAACACTGTGAATTTAAAAACATGCCTTCATATACATAATTTGCAAAATATTGCAACTGTGGATTCGTAACTTCAACTCAGTTTTTTTTCTGAGAGAAAATGGATTATATGGGTAGAGGAATCAGCATTATGGCGGGGAGAATGTCACTAATTTTCAGATATGCTGACGAGTAATTCATTAAAATTTTCACAAGTGCCAGATATCTAAATGAAAGCAACAGTACAGATATCCCTTGATAGCAGGTTAATAAGGATGTTCTGCAAATGTGATGAAGGAGCAGTATGACTGGGTCCTAACAGCCAGGAAAAGGCGTCAGAGAAATTCCTTACCACAATGAGAACAGGAGGCTGAGATCTGATGAAGTTTGAGTTTGCAGCTTCTCATGCTGTCATAGGATCAAAAGACAGGTCAGAAGGGACCTCTGGTCACCTGCTCCAATCCCCTGCTCCTGTCTTGTTCTTTATTTCTGGCTTTCTTTCAAAGTTTGTAATTAAGAGCTTGATTTTTTGCTTGCTTCAAGTAAATTTGCTTTCTCTTCAAGCTTCTGCCACACTGCAAAGATGGGACAGTAAGTGGCAGGAAACTGTTCCTGTTCATATCTGGAAACATCAGGTTACTCAGTATTACACCGTTGTGTCTATTGCTGGGGCATATAACGCACACACTAATTTCACAGTATCATCTCTTTGTTCACATTTGTTTTCAACAGAACCAGTGGAATATCTTCTGTGTAGTATAACTCTTCCTCCAGCTAAGATGGCAAATAGGAATACTTTATGAGAAAGTATTGCAATAATTGTGAGTTTCCTGGCTTTCAGAAGTGTATGATTATATTTGGCATTTTGCCAAAGCTCATCTACTTTTGGTTTAATCTTCTTTTATCAATATATAGACACATATAACACTTATTTTTTACCACATACCTCCATGCTCACTGCTTGTAATTCAAGCAAATTTTATTCAGCAGCTAATGGTGACTCTAAGCCTTTAACTCAAACATGTGAAGATTGTTCCAGAAGTAACTATGTGTGGGATAAAAACCGTTCCCTTAGATTTGCAAGTCTCAGTTTCCCAGGACAACCCTATTTCTTGAATTATAAAAGCCCAGCTCATGCCATGCAAGATTCACATTCTGTGATTTGTGCTTGCTTCATATATCCTTAGCCCATGTTCTCTTGTTCATCAATTTTACAAAAGCAGGCAGTGAAATCCTGACCTGATTGAACTCGGTGGGAGTTTTGTCATTGCCTTCAACAACACTGGGTTTTCACTTAAAATCTTTGTAGGCTTTAAACGAAAGAGCCTTTGGTCTTCTTGTTCTGAAGGGGGAGGGAGGGCACTAAAGTACAAAGTGATGGTATTTTCACTACATGTACCTATCTCTTCCATTTGTGAGATACAGCAGTGAGTAGGATCAGAGAGGACATAAAGGTGAAGTAGGCAGACTTTTCCAGCATGAGAGTAGGTTGGCTGAAATCTGCATAAGCATTTATTTGTCAGTATGTGTAAAAACCTGGACTTAAGAGACCACATTGACTCATTTGGATTGCCAACAGTAAGCATAAATAAGTTACAAAGAAAATGCAATTCTGATCTCTATTAAAGCCAAGTCAGGCCTGGTTAATCAAAGTTTTAAATGAATCAGAGGTGAAACAGAATTATTCTGAGGTTAAAATTTAGTTTGAAATACATGTAATTTCCATTCCCTATTCATTCCTTTATGTCCCATAGAGCACTTTCTTCGCTCCCAGTGAGTGCAAACACAAGGAGTGGGAGCCTTTTTAGTGCTAAGCTGCTGTTAGAGACCTTTCTAATACCCCTTCCAGTACCCTTAGTGCGCTGGACTCTACTGCAGAGGCAGTGAAATGTATATAAGGTTCCAAAGATGGAAAAAACATACAACTTTATACTTCAAATGTAGGAAGAACAAGCCTAACAGAAGCCAGTAGTGTCAGCTGCATACTCAGCACATGAGACTTGGCTAGTGCATCCATATTCCTAAAACTGACTTCATTGGGATCACGCTCTAAAACACCTTGTTGGAATGTGCTAACAGGGGCACCATTACTGCTTCATTGCCTGTTTGCTGGTGGAAAATTGCTGCTTGACTAGTCCTATGGCCAATTCCCTATTTCCACACTCTTTTGTAATTTCCCTTTTTAGTCTGTAAGCCTGTTAAGGAATACACTGAACTGAATATCACTGCTCTATTGTTGAGCTTACACTTAAAAGTCACATATGACAGTAGTAAAAAGGTGTTAAAACTAAACCTTGGAATGAATCCAGAGAAATATTTTTTCCATATTTCTTCCCTCAGTTCCCCAAACACAGTCTGTGAACTTATATCTTGACTGATAAAACAATGAGCAGCATTCAGCGTGAGATAAACAAAGTGCCAGCAGCTCCCTGATTTGAGCAGTTTCGTCTGTCTTCCTCTATCTATTTTGCTAAATTACATTTTTCTGTGGCTCTGTCAGTCATCCCATGCTTTCACCCCACTCTATTCCATTCCACTCACATTATTTTTGACAGCTGGAGTCTCTGAAACCACAGACACATGTAAACAAACACCGCACCAACTTTATGAAACTTAGCTATGTACTATGCCTTTGAAATACAAAGGTTTTCCTTCTATTACAGAAAGGAATGGAAGTTCACAGATACCAAAGAGATTTTGCTAGCCTCTTTTGAGAGCGAGGACAATAATATGTTTAACAAAGCATTCTCTCCTTGGGCCTTGTAGAACCCAGTAAACCCTGAAGAGAGAGCAAGGCTGCTCCTCCTCTCAGACCTGCTTCCAGAGAAGATTCAGCGAGACCCTTTGCTCTGCCTTCAACAGAGGACAGCATGGGAAGAATAACCGTTGAAAATGCCTGTTTTCCATTTCTTTTGTCATCTGGCTGTAGCAGAAGATGGATGCTATACTCCTCTGCTCCGCTTGAAACTATCCTACTGGCCGGTGACTGAAAAAATCACCATGTCACCATATAAGACATACTAAACTGTGGGAATGGGGACTGAATAGGGGGCTTCTTGTTCCTTGACTGGCTGTCCAAACAGTTAGGACAGAAAGTCATACCTTTCTCTTAAAGCCAGACCAACTTTCCCTTCCCAGGTGGAGATACTACTCAATTGCATGTAAATGCCAGTCCTGTGCATGTGCACAGCAGGGTATGCTCTGGCTGCAGCTCAGAGACTGGTGACCTGGTGAGTGGGTCATGGTGGAGAGACCCTTCTCTAAAGCTCCAGAGCATGATGCGGTGTGGGATCTGAGCACCCAATCCCTCAGGGTGGATACCACAAGTGACTAGAAACAGTCTTTCCAGTGGGTGGTTAAAGAATTTGTCAGTTTGGTTTCACCATTGAAGTCCAAGTATGTATTTTATCTTATCACAGTATCACAGTATCACAGTATGCTAGAGATTGGAAGGGACCTCGAAAGATCATCTAGTCCAATCCCCCTGCCGGAGCAGGAACACCTAGATAATGTTATACAGGAATGTGTCCAGGCGGGTTTTGAATGTCTCCAGAGAAGGAGACTCCACAACCTCCCTGGGCAGCCTGTTCCAGTGTTCCGTCACCCTCACTGAGAAGAAGTTTCTTCTCAAGTTTAAGTGGAACCTCTTGTGTTCCAGTTTGTACCCATTACCCCTTGTCCTGTCATTGTTTGCCACTGAGTACAGCCTGGCTCCATCCTCGTGACACTCCCCCTTTATATATTTATAGACACTTATAAGGTCACCTCTCAGTCTCCTCTTCTCCAAACTATAGAGACCCAGCTCCCTCAGTCTTTCCTCATAAGGGAGATGCTCCACTCCCTTAATCATCTTAGTTGCCCTGCGCTGGACTCTCTCCAGCAGGTCCCTGTCCTTCTTGAACTGCGGGGCCCAGAACTGGACACAATATTCCAGATGGGGTCTCACCGGGGCAGAGTAGAGGGGAAGGAGGACCTCTCTCGACCTACTAACCACCCCCCATCTAATACACCCCAGGATGCCATTGGCCTTCTTGGCCACAAGGGCACAGTGTTGGCTCATGGTCATCCTGTCGTCCACTAGGACCCCCAGGTCCCTCTCCCCTACACTGCTCTCTAACAGGTCGTTCCCCAACCTATACTGGAACCTGGGGTTGTTCCTGCCCAGATGCAGGACTCTACACTTTCCCTTGTTATATTTCATCAAGTTATTCCCTGCCCAACTCTCCAGCCTGTCCAGGTCTCGCTGGATGGCAGCACAGCCTTCTGGCGTGTCAGCCACTCCTCCCAGCTTAGTGTCATCAGCAAACTTGCTGATAGTACACTCAATTCCCTCATCTAAATCATTGATGAATATATTAAATAATACTGGTCCCAGTACTGACCCTTGAGGCACACTACTAGATACAGGCCTCCAACTAGACTCCACCCCATAGACTACAACTCTCTGGCTTCTCTCCTTCAGCCAGTTCACAGTCCACCTCACTACCGATCATCCAGTCCACACTTCCTCAATTTAGCTGTGAGGATGCTGTGGGAGACTGTGTCAAATGCTTTGCTGAAGTCAAGGTAGACCACATCCACCGCTCTGCCATCATCCATCCACCGTGTTATTTCCTCATAAAGGGCTAAGAGATTGGTCAAACATGATTTCCCCCTGGTGAAGCCATGCTGACTGCCCCTCATAACCCTCTTATCCTTGATATGCTTTAAGATGGCACCAAGGATAAGGTTTTCCATCACTTTCCCAGGGATGGAGGTGAGGCTGACCAGTCTATAGTTACCAGGGTCCTCCTTCTTGCCCTTTTTGAAGACTGGAGTGACATTTGCCTTCCTCCAGTCCTCAGGCACCTCTCCCGTTTCCCAAGACTTGGTAAAGATGATGGAGAGTGGTCTAGCAATGACTTCCGCCAGTTCCCTCAGCACCCGCGGGTGCATCCCATCTGGACCCATGGATTTATGGATGTCCAGATTGCTCAACTGGTCTCTAACCCATTCCTCATCGACTAAGGCAAGTCGCTCTGTTGACCTGACTTCATCTAAGGTCTCAGGGGTACAGGGCTCTTCAGGACTGCCTGCAGCAGAGTAGACAGAGACAAAGAAGGCATTCAGTAACTCTGCCATCTCTGTATATTCTGTCACCAGGGCACCCATCCCGTTCATCAGTGGGCCTACATTGCCGCTGGTGTTAGTTTTGTCTGCCATTATCTAGGTACTTTAAGCATCCAATGGCAGCTTAAGACATTTTCAGGATCAGTTTTGGAGCCTAACTCTGCATTCAACGGAAACCCTGTATTGGTCTAGGTCTCTTGTGTATGTTACTGCTTGCTTCCTTTTTTCTTTGTGGTATCTGTGAAAAGTCCTACCTGTGCCTCTGCATTTTTGGAAGACAAAGTATTTATCACAACTTATAACCATTGTAAGGGCTTGTGTCAAAGCCCTAAAGTTAATTAAAGGTCTTTTTATTGATTTCAGTAAACCAAATTCAATTGCTTATCCTTCAGTGATTTTTAATAACAATTCAGCCCTTTCTCCTATTGGTTTCCTAATTAACGTTACTTGTAAAACTGAGATGTTATCTTTAGAGCATATAACAAATCAATGCTTTTCAACTTCCTGCAGTGCTTGGACAGCTTCTGTACTTACATGTTTTCCTCCCTGTTAAACTCAAGATTCAGACACAAATGCTTTGCAATACCTAAAACTTCCAGCTACCTGGCACTCCCTGAGTGGAAGCATGCAGGGTTTTATAAGAAGATGTGCATATTTCATCTCTCTTGCCAGGGGGTCCCTGGATGAAGAAGGATGAGAATGCTCCGTGGCCTACAGTGACCCTCAAGAAGTTACTGCAGTCAGACAACTCTGCTCCCAGCTGCAGATCCTGTCCTGGGGAGCTACCAGTTAAAAGTAAGTGGCAATGATACCAGGGTGAGGGAGCAGGAAGGAAGAAGCCCTGATCATCTCCCTGGCATACATTTCACATTAACACTGAATAAGAAACAAGCAATAGTAATAGCTGTGGGAGCTTGACCTGTGTGCAATACTCAGCCTTACCATCTAAGGTCTCTAGCTACTAATTCACTGATTCATATTCCTTGCTTGTTTTATCTCTAAGACCTAAGTATGCTTTTGAGTCTGTCTCTTGGATATCTAAGACATACTTAGTAACATAACAGCTATCCAAGAGGCTCAAAATGGTAATTGCTTTGACCTATACCCCAGCGATGGTAGTAGTTATTCAGAAGCCACTACAATAAATGGGTCAGTAACTTGTACTTTTGATGTATACCTGCAGGGCATAGTCCTTATCTTTGACCTTGTCATCAGTGAAAGCATGACAGATCCCAGAGGGTTTCAGGCATAAGTTAGCTAGTTCAAAATTACTGCAGTGACCTCTATTTCAAATAACAAAGCATATTTTCTGCATGCTATAGTATCATTGAATTTTTTACATTGTATTATTCATCAGTTACAGCTAGCTCTTGTTAATTCTGCTATGCATTTCCCTTGGCTATATTCTGTGTTAAATCAGTTACTGCATAAAAGATTATAACGAGACCTGCTGTGTATTTATGCTCTTATTTTACAATGAGGAGATGAATATGCCAAGGCCACAGGTTCTGATACATTTTCTCTTCATTGTTTTGCTTCTCAAAACCAAAATTTACTTTGCTTATTTTAAGACAGTAATCTGTACTGTTGTGATAAAGAAGCATTTATCAGCCTTCAATATGAAATATTACTGCTTGTATTATTTAAAATTTCAGAGAAGTCCTAAAGGTATTTTCCATAAGTATAGAGACTGAAACACCCTTCAGAAACCAAAATTAAAATAAAATGTATTTGTTTATATGTATTATTCTTGGGGTAGTTTTAATTCAAATTAACCCAGTGGGCTTTTTACAATCTGAAAACATCTGAGTAATGATGTTCTCTGTAGAGATGCTTTCTTTCTTATGCCACAAAGTTATAACTGATAAGGAAGATCAGTTTTCCAGCTGATTGTCAGTCACAGCTAATGACTATCTCTTGCAGTTATTAAACATCTGTTGGTAATTCTCATTATTTGAATAGTACATATTTCCAGAAATAAATCCTTATGCTTTGGGATATGAACTGTTTTATAGATCAGTTTTCCCACTCTACCTGGTCTAAAAAAATAGTTTAACAATGTAAATGGATCTGGATTAATATTTTCCTGTGAGAAAAAAGATTCCTCTCCCCAGACCCATGTCCTGTATAGTCCCACAACAATAACTTTTGAAGCAATTTTTCAAGTTTGCAAAGACTCCAGAGGAAGAACCAGGTTGTTTAGGTACTGCTGTATTGTCAAAATGCCTTCTGTCTGAAAGGCAAAATTCTTCAGACTGCATCCTCATCCAGGTTTCCACACAATGTGTCTTCAACTTACTTGCCAAGAAAAAATGCCAGGAAGATCATTTGGTGTGAGAAATGTCTTCCGTCAGACTAATCAAGTGGGAAATCTTGGATGATTGTATTAGGTTAATGAGTTTCAAGGAAGACCAGAAGCTTATCAACATAATGCACATACAAAATCCCCAGGGAAGAGAGAGAAGGGGAGGAAGGCAAGCATGGTCAGGCATTGTGGAGGGTGAAATGGTTAGGCAGGACAAGGTGCTGCAACATCAGAATATTAACCTGCTATTCAACAGGTCACTTCCTTTCCATCCAATCCCCACACTGCACCATCAAAGAAGGACTACATATAATGAAGGGCAAGGAGGAAAAGCTGTTTACCCCTAAGGAGATTTATGACTACTGCTTGAAGTGAAAATAAAATAATGGTAATGGTTGGCTAGTCTCCCTTAAAATGAATGGATACATCAAAATGCTCCTTGCCAGGAGTTTATACCCATGACAGAATGAAGAATTACAAAGGTTCAGCAAGTCTCAATCTGACTGCCATGTTGTGGCATGGATGACTCCTGAGCAGAGGTAACAATGGGCTCTGAACCTGAGGTAAAGAGAGTCAATGATCTGGGAGTGACAGTGTTCTTCTATCCCTCTAGCCCAGCTGGTACAGTGCTACTGTTTGGCTTTAGTCTGAGAATAATGCTGATAATACACCAATGTTTTAGTTGTTGTGAAGTGTTTCATTCCTAGAGAAAAAAAAAGAGACCAAGCAATCAGGCCAAAAAGCTACTGAAATAAACGTAACTTCAATTCTCAACGAAATATTAGAGCAAAACCACAGAAAAATTCTACTTATTATCTAGAAGATACTCAAATGATAAACAGTATGAGTTTGGCAAGAAAGAAATCCTGTTAAACCAGTTCAATTTCTCTAACATGGAAACAGACCTGGTAGTTAGGTGAAAGCAGATAGTTTGAATTGATTTTTGATCCTGTCCCACAGGATATTCACTTGACCCCCTCCAAAGTACACTCATGATTAGCTTACAACAAAATGGATAAGCAACTGGAGAAAAATTTTTCAAGAGGTCAAAAGATAAAAGGTGAATTAAGTACTATATGAGGACTTCATGGGTTCTATAATCTATAATTTCCATTAGAGACCTGAGCAAAAGACTGCATTAAAGGTGCAAGAAGTGGTGAGGGGCTGTAAGCTTACTGTAAGAGGAAGAAGAGAATGAAACATCTTGACAAACTGGAGAAGTTGCCAGAAGAAAAAATAAAACACCAAAAAACCAACCCCAAACAAAGAAGAAAAACAAAATGAAACAAAAAAAAACATAAAATCAGTCCTAGACAGAAAATAGGGACAATAAAAAAACAGTTACACAGCAATCAGCAGCACAAAGAATCAGTGCAAATAAGAATTTAGGTAATGATTTTTTACAAACTGATAATAATTAAATACTGTTACTTGAAATACTGAACAATAAACTGACTTGTTTAAAGTGAAACACAGGAAGTAATCATTCTGCTCTACTTAGCACTAATATGGCCTCCCCAGGACTACTGCTTCGAATTGTGAATGCTGTGCATCAAAAATATAAGGCCATTAAAATTATTAGAGAGACGGTAAATGTGGAAACATAAAAATGTGGTCTGGTTTGTCAAGAGAAAAGAAAACTTGGGGGAAATATGATGACAGCTTAAAATGATTCTTAAAAAAAAAAAAAGGGGGAATAAACTTTTTTAATGTCTACTGTGAATAGGACAAGTAGTATGGACTAGAATTGGAGCAAGGAGGCAGGTAGAAAAACCTTTAATGGGAGAGAGAGGAGTAGATTGCTTAGGGGTAATGTGTAACATCTTCCTCTGCAGGTTTTAGGAACTGACCAGGGATCTCTCAAACAGTCTTGCCGCAAATGGGAGAGGAAAAGTGAGATGGACTTTCTGATTCCCTGCTTATTTTCTGTGATTCTGAGCAAAATTCTATCATAAAAAAGAGAAAAGAACACACAGGTTAATACCAGTAGGCTATATTGGATAACTAGTGTCATTATAGGAAATACTCATTTTCTGCATTGCTTTTCCACTAAGATTTGTGCACTTTACAGGTATCTTATGTACAGGTCCAAATCCAGCATTTATTCCAGAGTGTCCAGTATATATTCCCAGCTGCTCAGCTCTGTCTTTTTATCTCAGACCAGTTTGTGGTTCTGAAAGCTTAAAAGCATTTCTCATGCAGTATGGCATAGTGTTTGTGCAATGTAATGAAAGAATCATACAGCCGTTCCAAATATCCTCAAAAAGACTTTCACCTGAATTAAACATCCTTGACATCTAAAGCAATATTATCTATTACTGTCAGACCCATTCAAGTTTATTCCTGTGCTGGACTAAGGCCATCTGTGATTCCCCAGTTTTGACATCATGTTGTATTTTGTTTGTTTTTTACTGGAATTACATGTGGGCTGGAATGAGCTGGAAGTTCTGCTTACCTAATGGATCACAAGGAAGTACGGTCACTCAGTTGGAAACATATTGTTTCCTTATCTTAATAGCATGCAAGCAGCTTCTGTTTGAATGTGAATTCTGTTTCTGTACCTCTAATGTGTTTGTCTGGCTGGCAATTTCATTACAGAAACAAAAAGCTTCATGCATTTTTTTAGATTACAGGAATAATGTTCCACATTTGTTCAAAACCTTGAGACTATTATTCACTGACATAATATGACTTGTGTTTCATTCTGCAGAAAATCATATAATCCAAGCCAATGAAGTTTTCTCACTCACGTTTTATTCAAAAGAATAGCACAGCTTTTATAGGTATAAAAACCCTGCAGTGCTTAGGGTGAATGTTTGTGTTTCTCTTGGCCACAAGAAATGCATAATGGAAGATCACTTAACTACCCCATATGCTATTTTTTGTGTGTGTTCTTAATGGGGTTGGCAGATTGCCTAGTGCAGCATCTTGTCTACGGCAGAAATTAGTACAGGTGGATTAGGAAAAAGCATAAGAAACATATATAAAGAATATATATATACAGATTATATAATACATATATATGGAATATGCAGAATATATACAGAATAATCCCTCCTTAGTGTACTTTCTTCCTTATTAATTTTATAAATTATATTTATAAATACTTATTTTAAAAACTGGTTGTCAAATACATCCTTCCTAAAGAAATATTGCAACTATTACTATACAGCAGTGGGGTGGGAAGAGGCCCCATGAAAACATTTATCTTTTACATTACTCATTACTAGAAAGGGGAGCGATATTATTTGTATCAAAGCCATATTGCCCAGTGTAAGAAAAAGAATAAAAGTTACTTTTTGTTGTGCCTTTAATACAATTAAGGGTGTTCAGCACACAGCCCTTTGGTCAAATCCCAAGGAGGACACCATGTATGTAATCGTGTTGCTAGCTGGCTGGGCACCTCTCAGAGGACAGCACTGTGCTCTTTCTGGAGGCTGGCAGGGAAGGGCAAGGCTGCCCAGCCTGACAGGGCATGCAGAGCATGCCTGCAGAGCATGCCTACAGAGCATGCAGCATCCCACCTTCTCTATGCCCCAGGAACGGGAGCCACCAGCTAAGCAGAGGAAAGAAGAGCTGCCATCTCCCATGCACTCCTAGCAGCTGTCTGTATTTTTAATTTTTGCAACTACATCCTTTATCCTAGCCATAAACTAGCTTGCAGGACACTGATTTTGAGATAATCTAAAGGGAAAGGTTCTCACTTTACCCAGTAGTACTCTTCAGGGCAGCCATGGTGTGACAGGATGCTAAGGTTAGCTTACAAGTTCTTTGCAAGAAGTCTTCTGCTTACTGTCACTAGCTTGAAGAAACCCTTGCCACAAAGCAAAAGAGGGATGGACACTTAAATTTTGGGATCCCTAAGGAATTGGAAATAGGTGTAACAGCACAAGTCAGACTTCACTGAAGAAAAAAGAAGGAAATACAGTTACTAGAAATGTCACTTGTTCGTATCTGTGAGAAAAAAACAAACACTTCTGAAACACCCTCAAAACTTCTTCCAGATACAAACTGAAGAGAGATGCCTGTACTTTTGCACTGATGTGGTACAGCTCTAACTACTGCTCAGATGTCAGAAAAACTGCAAAGAACTAAACACAAATAATTTTCACAGACTTGGGGCAACTGTTTAGGAAGAAGCAGCAGCACTGTTGATGCACGTTAGTAAGTGCACCAGCCTCTTTGGCCAGTGACCACATAGAAACACACATCTGCCTTACACAATTTGGAAACCTCACATCTATACACCTGAAGCATCTATATTAACATTCTTCTTGGAAGACAGGTGGGTAAACACCTCTTACCATGAGTGTTACTCATCTAGAAACTGCCTCACTAGCTTAATGATTGTGACATAAGAATTAACTCTAATAAATGCTATTTCTCACAGTGCAATCATCAGTTCAATTTAGTGGTGCATTTTTTCACAGTGTAACAGGACTTTGCAGAGAGCAATGGGCAGCTATGTCATGAATTATGAGCTAAGGAAGGCTGGGGAAAAAAACTCAGCAAGAAAAGTAACAGTATGGAAATAGATTAACACAGCTTTCAAAAGGGACGCTATGACTGAGCTGTGCATGGCTTGAAAAAGCAAATGGCATCTGAGAGAAGTCTACTGAACATAACTTTGCTCAGGTTATTAAAATGGCTCTGGGATTTTTCTGCAAACGTCTGACTAGGAGGACGAGAAGTGATTGAAACAGTAGAGTGAGAAGGAACATTGCAGCTGATTGGGCTTAAACCAGCCACAGGCTTCTGTCCATAGAATTACTACGCTGTGATTTATTATTAAAATGCAAATGCTAGCATGCCAGGTGGCACCTTCAGTGAGCCGTTTCTTAGCCACATGCTCTTTCTTCAGAAACTCACAAGAATATCTGTGCAGGTGGAGTGGGTATGAACAGCAGAATTAAGGGCATTTAATGTCATTGGATTTTTTTCTTAATTTCCTTGTTCTTAAAGTGTGTGTGAAGTCTGACAAATCCTCAGTGAAAGATCTTGAGGCATTTTTGACAGTTTCTTCCCAGTATTTCTTATCCATTGTGAAATAAGGGGTGCTTCAACCCTATCAAGGTGAGATATAAGGTCTGCTTCCACCTGCATCTCTGGTCTAAGTTCCTACAGATTAAGTTCCTACATCCTTTAATGAAAGTATCTGTGAATATTCTACCATTGAATTAGGCTTCATATGGCAGTAAGTTTTTAAGGAAACAGCGTAATTCACTCACTAGGAAACCAGGGCAAAAGTCAGCAACAGGAGAACTTCATTTTCATTAAGAAAGAACTACTTAAGAGAACACGATACTAATAATAATAAATCTCAAAAATACATGATAAGGTCTGCCTATTTTTCTTCTAATTGCTAGATCAATTGCAGGGATAGTTTACTGACAGTGTGATCTCCTGTATCATTACAACAGAATCATCTATTTTCGACCAAACTTCTGCAATACAGAATGAATCATTCCTTTTCACTTTTTCCTCCATTTTAAAAATGACATCATGTTTCTGTACCTTATGAATATTAATTTACTTTTAAATAGCTTCAAGATATTATGAAATTTATGATTGGCATTTGGTAATTTTGTACATTTAATTAGTCAGAATGAAGAAATATGCTTGGGCTTATTGAATTCTTAGATAGTCAACTCTATATTCAAAGTACCATTCATTAAATAATCAAACATATATATATATATATTTTAAAAAAATAAATCACTATATGACTATATATCTCTCCCAGGCACATAATATTGTCATTAGCAGAGACTAAGTCCTTCTGACCCAGTACAGCTGTTTTCAGGAAATGTGTTCTCATGTTTAAGGACTTTCAATCCATGTTCCTAAGAATTTTGAAAGTTCAAGTAGTCAGTGTCTTTTAGTGATCCATTTCATTAATTCTGCTGAATATTTTATAAGTACGAATTGTAAGAGCTTTATGTAAGATAAAAATCAAGTTTCAAATGTTTAATACTAACATTATATTAAACAAGAAACCCCTCTCTTTAGTAGATGTCAGAGCTGTTGGATTTATACAAGTTACTGCCTTTTTTTCCACAAGTTACCTTATCTTTTTTTTTTCTAATTTGTTTAAAGTGATAATAGTAAGAAAAATTATGCTTACTTGGATGGCAGCAGAATTATTCAGACCTATATTACTGCTATCAGATAAACCTCAAGTGTCACTATGAGCAAGGATTATACATGGGATGTGTTTATGCACTGTGAGGTAGAAGAATAACATTTTTTTTCCATACATGAGAGACCAATGTACAGAAAAATGCAGAAACTTTCCTCACAGTGACACAAACAGCAGGGACAAAGATGAACTCCATCATCTTCAGGTTGATAACGGCTACATTTTTAGCTTCTAAATTGAAATATAACTCAGCTTGCCATCTAAAAAAACATCTGTCCCAGGAAAATTTTAGTATAATGACATAAGAATAAAGTTACCCACCTGAAGTCACTGTTATATTTTTGTGAATGAGATATGAATACGGTTATTAAAAAAGACCTTTTCTACTCCAGTAAGAAGCCATCCCCTAAGCCCAAGGATCTAAGAACTCTTAACAGCAGTGTGCCAGCTTTAATTAGTCTTGGAAAAAGGGTGATTTGACACCACACAAAATAGGAAAGTACATAAGAAATAAATTCCAGTTTATTCAATCTTTTAATTCTAAAACAAGTGGAAATGCCCATAACTATTTGCATTAAGTAAACTTAAGTAAACTTAAAATTGCCACAGCATACTACAATATTTCCTAACACACATGCCAAATTCACTAACATTCATAATATTATCTTTGCTGAGGAATGAATATACA
Organism: Pezoporus occidentalis; assembly: GCF_034315485.1. Lineage (NCBI taxonomy): Eukaryota > Metazoa > Chordata > Aves > Psittaciformes > Psittacidae > Pezoporus > Pezoporus occidentalis. The sequence continues at coordinate 2,780,587 of NW_026914829.1, forward strand.
TATAATAAATGCACACAACATTACTAAATACAGACTGATATATATTTTTTTATCTTTATTTTAAATTTCACATCCTAGAGACTTAGCAAATATTTTATGTTCCTAATATCAAGTGAAGATGGGAGAAATTCAGATTAATTTTACCATTTTTAATGTTGGATTGCAAAGCTTACGTAACTACAGAGAAAGGGTTTGAAATGCTGTCCATGTGTAGACAAAAAGTCCTTGAAACTGACTGAAAAAAACCCACCTTTTTTAGTGTGTTTATGAGTTGCATAAATCTCTTGATTATTTGAGATCTGACAAGGATTTAACTGTAGGATTTAGCAAGACACTTCTGCTAAAGAGAGCAATGGGCGAATGCTGTGTTTACGTTGCAGCATGACACTGGTTATTGTTTCCTATTACAGTTAGATTGAGCGTAAACTACAGGCAAGATAAATAAATCCCAGCAAACCAGTGCCATTTTAAATTATTCGCATCTAAAGAAACCAATGAATAAGATGACTTCATTCTTTCAGTTGCATTCAGCTCAGACAGGATTACAGCCAACCTGGAGAAACTGCTAATGAAATTTACTGCTTTTCTAAGAATAGAGACCTCAGCTTGAAATCTAATGCTTGTGCTTCTGCAGAGCCTAAAGAGAATGGAAATGTAGCTATAAATAATTTTTGGAAAGACATCATTGCATTACAATGTTTGCCGATATTCAATAGACCTATATTTGCCCGTTTGAAGGACTCTCTATACCTCTCTATGATAAGCAGCTTTATTGATTCAAAAAAAGAAAAAGGAAGTTAAATCCCTGTGTCCTGTTACCACTGTGGGAATTGCATGTGTGGGATTTAACATAAGGAACTGCAAAGGGAATAAAGTGCAAAACTAGGCTCAAAAAACATCATTGTTTGGTTTGGTTTGTTTGGTTTTTGACTTCTTTCATACACCTCATTTTGTGGGAAGTTTCATTCCTACATAAAAAGATTTTTTCTGAATTGTTATAATCTTAAACAATGTATTTTTGCTTCAGGTCATAAAGTGAATGATTCCAGACTCTTTGATCTCAATCAGGACCTTATGAATTGCTATGAAAGCTGCACACATTCATCTTCTCTCTGAACCTCACACAGTTTAGATGAATGTACACTAAATATGTATTGAAATCAATCTGAGTCCTTTTGAGGACAAGAATTTCTAAAAACAGGCATGATCATAATTTCAAGGAGTATTTATCTGGCAAGTAAATTCACTAATAAAGAGGTGGAAGAATCTAAGACCTACCCATTTACTATGCCTAGCAAAGTCAAAGTAGGAATAAAGAGAAACCATTTAGACAGGGATGATACATAATCCACAAGGGGTTGTATAAATGTCTCCATGTATTTCAGTATAAAAAACGTTCAAAGCATTAGTCACATTTCCTTTACCGTCCCTCATTTTAGTTACACACACATCCACATGTGATTACAAAACAGGTACTTATCTGCCACCTTCTTCAGAAGATCTTTGTTCTGGTGTATCACAGGAGATTTGAGAGGTAAACTCACTTACTAACCTTGGAGCAATCATATGTTAGTTTCCACCACTAATGCGAGAACTTGCATGTACATTCATACACAAAACTGTGTACCTCTTATTTTAAATCAAGTGCCTACATATGAGCTGGAAATTGTGTATCAATTTGCTCGTATCAAAAGGAAGCACAGTGTAAAGGGCAAAATAAAGAAAACGAGTGGTATCACGTGGTAATTCTAGTGGATGAAGGACTGCATGACCATATCAGGCAGAATTTCTGACTTCCTTGTTCTAGGCACCATTTTGCAGCTTTTAGAAAGTAAAGGCTCGCTTTAAGATAAATGAAATATTGATTTTTAGGTTGTAGCTAGACTCCATTAAGATGCTCTTGTAAGTCACATTGCATCTGCAAAGAGTGGAGTTTTATGCCCATAAATCAGTTTTCTGATACCCATAAGAGGGCTTTTCACCCAGACATAATTCACCCAACTTCCCTGTGCATTAATAGAACTTGCCTTGCAGCTTTCTTAAGCACTTTCAAAAAAAACCTTAGCTGCATGTCTGGTATTGAGTATATCAATCTTGACTGTTATACCATAGACACTCCTTTTGTTTCTGAATACAGCAGCTATAGAAATAGCATTGTGAAGAAAGAGACAATCGATAACTCACAGAGCATTTCTCTGTGTTTTGAAAGCAGATGTTTTGAAAATATGTTTGAATAAAGAACAAACTTCTGACCAATGCGGTGCACGGTTTGAAGTGCCTCTGGCTCTGCTAGGCCTGTTTACACTGCCAGATGCAGCAACGCTCAAACTCCAGAAGGTGCTTTAACACAACAGACCTGGAGCCTGGATTGCTACAAAAACCATGAAGTGGAGGCTCAGCACTTAGACCTCAAAGGGACACTCCAGACACCACCAGGTCATCCTCACTCCAGCCCTGAGCAAAAGCAGTTCTTCCCTCTATTCTGGGTGAATATCAGCCTTGAAAGTCAAATTAACAGAAAGAAATTGCTGATTCCTGGATTACCTCAGTCTTTGAATCGTCCAAAGTTTTACCGTATCTCTGGAAATTCCATCCAGTTACCTAATCCTGGGAAGGTGGGAATGCATTACAAATGGGCAGGTCAGCCGGAGGGAGGAAGAATAATACCCAGAGAAGCCTATTTCACTTAAAGAAGGGTGAAAACCCACATGGACTGCACTGGGATAGAATTTATTTCAAGATGAAAGATTTCTTTGGTAGTAATTTAACAGACAACATACAAGGATTTTCAGGATCTTCAGGTTTCTTCCATGGGCAAAAGTGCAATCTTTACAATACTTTTTTACCTGCTACCAGTAAGCAACATGCTTGATAATGACCTTATACAGAGGTCATAGATTTCCTACAAACAAATAATCACTGATTAGCAAAATGAAATGTTAAGCAAACTAAAGGACATTTGTTCAGTGAAAGGTCAGGAAAAGTTTGATTTTTCAGCAATTACAATTTGACATTACTTGTGCCATGCAGTTATAGCGGTACTATGCTTTTTCAGGAATTACATCACAATTGATAAATAAATACTACATACATACATATGCAAATTTGCTACGTTTTCCTCTACTGGAAAGCAAATGCTAAGGCAGAAAAATTATTATTCCTCCCCCCGGCCCCCAAGAAAAGGCATAAACAAAGGAATTAACTTCTTTGATCATATAAACACAGGCAGCATTCTCCTGGAGATAGCTTTCATGTGTAGACGTACACAAGCCTACAGAGATATTGTTACATCTGGTTCTGGTACAGAGTATGACCCCTTGAATAAAGACAAGTACTGTCACCCAGACCAGCATTGCTCTAAGGCCGTATCTTGATAACAATCCCATGGGTAATATAATTGAATCCTTTCGGAAAAAGGTGAACACTGGGGAGAACTGAATGAAAGTTGGGCTCAAAGAAAGAGGGAGACTTTCAAACTAAATAAAAAGAAAAAGCTGGGTTTTTCCCAGCTCAGCTAAGTCTGAATTCAAACCGTCAGTCTCATTAAATCCTAGGTAGAGAACAATCTTTGTGCTCACTAAGGATGCCAACATTGCTCCTCTGGGTTTTTGCATGCATTTGCAGAGAGGGAAAGAAGCTGGTGAATAAAATAAACCAGTGCCCATCTCTCATTACAACACCACAGGAGTCAGATCTTTGTATTCAAGAACACACATGGTCAAAGAATTGTTTCTTTTTCCTTTCCCTCCAGTGCTCCTCCTGTGCGAGAGTATCACCACTGACACCAAAGAGAGTGGTGGTTTTGCAGAGCAGTCCCTGTGGTAAGAAAAGATGAAGTTCTTGGCCTCTGAATAAACATTAATTCATGTATAATGAGGTTGTTTGTTTTTTTTTTAAATAAAAGATGTTACAGGAAGAAGTTATTATACAAACCCTTCTTGTATAGTTAATGTTCTCAGCAAAGCAAATTCACCTGCTTTCTACAGATACCTTCATGGCCTTTAGACTGAGCAACCTGCCTTTAGAATGAGAATTTTATTTTCTTCCCTGAGATTTGCCTAGTCCTACTCACCCTGACTACCTGAATTACCTGTCACTGGGATTTAGCATTCCTTCAGAACAGCCCAATACCCAAGCGCTTTGGAGAAAATGTACTCACTGTGTTTAGTCAGATACACAGGTCCATGCATCCACAAATGCACACATGTACTGTAGCTATTGTCATGCCAATTAGTGTGATCCCAGCACACACATTGCAAACAGCTTCTAACCCTCCCTGAAGCTGAACTTACTTATTTGGAAACTCGGGGCATCTCACACAAAGGGAATTGCAAATAGCCTTAAAAGCCACACATGCACAACACTGTCTTGGGGCATCCATCTTAACTATTCAAGCATCTTGCTTTCCTAGCATCAGCTGGACTTTCAGGTTTAATCCAAAGGCTTTTCTTAGCCTCTTTATCCAAGTGTGACCAGTTTTTCTCAAGATTTTATCTTAACTAATAATTCACCTCTTTTTTAATGTGAGTCTCTGATGGAAAAATGCTCTGCTGTTGGAGCTATATACTGAGTGAGCAGAGTACCCCAGTGAGGACTGAGCATGCATTGTTATGTATAGAAGGGAAGCTGACAGAGACTCAGGCTGAAAGAAGATTGAACAAAATCAGACTGATAGGTGATATTAAAACTGCTGTTATGCCCGTTTATATTTTTTCCACTTGGGTGGTCTGTCCATTGAGAAAATTCAGTATCCAGGAATTACATTAGATTTCTTGTCCTTATGCTCTCCTGAAGTAAATTTCAGCAGCCTTTTTGAGACCTCATGAAAATTTATGGGAGCACAATATTTCACAGATGGCTTGTCTGCAACCTTATTTAAATACCAACCTCACTGTCCCAAACATAAGTCTGTCAGTAGTAACAGAGATAATACAGAAATGCAAACACATTAAGAGGGAACACACTGTGAGGAGGCAGAGAAGCATCAGAACAGTGAATGAAAATCTGCATTAAAACTAGCCAATTAATGAAATGCCATCTGTTCATCAAAACTTCATTCAAAAGCAGGAAGTTTTCCTGTTTACTGGAATAATTAATACATCAGGGTTTGAGAAAAATAGTGATCAGTTGGGTTTTTTTCCCCTCTATGAAGCCTTTTCTCTGTGATGAATCATTATGCAACGATTTACCTTGAAAATGACACTAGAGCAGCCTCCCCCATGTTGCTCTAGTATTTTTCTCTGTAGAAGTGTTTTATGAAACTTAGCAGGATCTATTCACTGGAAGTCAAATGTGCTTTATTTAAACAAAATAATAATAAGCTTAATGCCTTCCTTCAGTGCAGCTGTGTTAATCTTCTGTCACAGTCAGTTCATTTGGGGTTTGGACAACAAGGCAAACAGAGTGAGGTGGGGTGAGTTCCAAGCCAGGCTGGGTAGAGTAGAACCATTACAAGATGATGTGTAATATAACTTCCAGTAGAAACATACTCTTGCTTTTGGCTTTCCCAGAGCTTGGCCTGGACTTGCTAAAATATCTGTAAGTGTTTCTAATAATAACTTATTATAATTTTTGGTTTCTAGTGAGCTGAAACCCAGCAAAACTCGCTGAGTTTTGTTTCCAAGACAAAAGTACAATTAGTTTTTGCTTCCAGACCTGGTGGAAAATAGGAAGAATCATTAAACCACTTTTCCCCTGCTCTCTGCTTCTACTCTTTTTGCCTTTCTCTTAATGTCAAGGCTTTCACAAGCTTCAGCAATTTGACTTCTATTGAGGTCACACACATTTAATACAATTTTCTGCAGGCTGTGGATCATGCCAGCTAGGAGTACAGAGTAAAAGAAGACGACACATGCTGGTTCTAAATCCTTGATTGTCCAGTTTCCCTGTTTGCAAGCTTCTTGATGAGCAGAAGCCCTGTTGGGGGATTTATGCTATCTCAGTGAACAGCATTACTGTTGCATACAAAAGCAATATTGCCAGTGAATTTGGACCACCACCTGAGTTCTTCACACTATGACAGTATAGACACTAGGGCTAAATATTTGCCTTTAACACCTCAGTTTTCTAGAAATTTTTCTTTGATAAAACATTGTGCCCTTTGTCATGATTTGATAGATGTAATGCTCTAAATGGGTGCTTTCATTCTGGTTTTGCTGCAGAGAAAAAGAAGAGGATAGTACTCAGAGTTTTGCAATGGAAACACGGTTGTGCTTAGACCAAATCAGTTGCTTAAATTCCTGAGTTCCTATCTATGTGTTTATGTGGCTGTCACTGTTGGCACAGCTGAGTGAAACCTCCAGATAACTCTAAAATGTTTCATACACAGCTTGAGGTGGTCCATGGCTTCAAGTGCCCCCAAAAACTTTAAAGCACTGAGGATTTCAGTGGCAAGGAGAATCTGACCAACTGGCTCACGCTTCTCACCTGCCTTCTCTGAGTATGGCTTTGAGTGGTGCTGCTCCCTCATCAAGGTTTCCAGGCACAGTAATAAAGTGTTATAGATGAAGCAATAACAATCACCAATGTTAAGTAATACAGTATGTGTATTTGACAGCTACACTTTTATAAATAAAAGCAAAAATCAACTCCTTTCATTACATTCCTTCTGTTTTTAATACTCCCTAAAACCAAGTTGGTGTTATATGAAGTAGAGGTTCTTGCTGTGCAGCCCTCACTCACTGAGCTCCACCAGCCTCCTTGGCTCTGAGTGACTGCTGAGCAACACAAGGGACCAGGAGTTAAAGACCAAGAAAATTTCAGCAGCAGGGAGTCCCCACATTGAATGTGTCTGGAAATAAACATAGTAACTGGATATAGGTATATCTTGGCTGAAGGGACATAAGAGTGCTTTAGAATAAAGCAGTGTTACTCATAATCTGCTGTTTAGGCAGATTATGCCTAAACATAACTCAGGCAAAGATAGAATCTCCATCCTGCTAAAGGCTTAATCCTTGCAGTGGGTGCAAATATGTAAACCAGTTGTTCATACAGGAAACAGTTACCAAATGGTAGATACAGAATTAGTGCCCAGCTGCAACTCCTGCCGTGTCTCTAGTAAAGCATTAAGCTGAAAAGATTTACAAGCAATCTCCCTCCATATCTGGTTCACAGAAGTGTAGCTCCTTTTCTTGCTTGCTCTCAATCTAACAACTTTCCTGGATCCTTGGAACTACAGAAGATTGTTATTCCTCTCAGAGCTTGTCTAGTCCCTGCTCCAGATGCTAGTTCCTTATTTCCCTTGGATTTCCCTTTCTGCTTATATTCCCTTAAAACATGTTACATGTAGAGCTGTACAGTTTTGAGTCCCAGCCCTGCCTGCCATCTTAAAGGCCAGAAGCCTCCCTAAGGTCAGCATGCCCAGGGGAAGCTCTCCTAGAAGGACTTCACTCTAGACATTCAGACAAAGCAGCCACCCACAAAAAAACCTTCTCTTTTTACCTAACCACAGCTTTCTAAGAAAAACGAACAGACAGTAACCAGCAGACAGGCAAAATTCAAGCCACATATTACATTTGCTAATTAAAGGCAGGATAGAAATGACTCAGCGCTGGCACAAGGGCTCCTCAGTTCTCCAAAGATGACATTCAAGGGGATGTTCATATGCCCTACTTCTCCCATAATTTGAAACATTTAAATACCCCACTGGCAAAACCTTTTCCTCTGGTCCAACCTCATTTTGCAGCCTGGCTGCCTTCAGCTTTTTGTTCTCAATTGTGCTTATTAGGTGAGATGTTCAAACACTTTTCTCAATTTTAGCAGGAGTATGCACATGATGAGCTTTCATGCTAATGTATTGCTGTGTGAAAGCATTTTCATCATGCATGATTATGAGATAGTAACATGAAATTGAGTTCTGTGTGCAGTTCTGGTGCCCTCAACGTAAAAAGACATGGAACTGTTAGAACAAGTCCAGAGAAGGGCCATAAGGATGATCAGGGGACTGGAGCACCTCCCGTATGAAGACAGGCTGAAAAAGTTGGGGCTGTTCAGACTGGAGAAGAGAAGGCTGCATGGAGACCTCATAGCAGCCTTCCAGTATCTGAAGGGGGCCTACAGGGATGCTGGGGAGGGACTCTTCATTAGGGACTGTAGTGATTGGACAAGGGGTAATGGGTTAAAACTTAAACAGGGAAATCTTAGATTAGATATAAGGAGAAATTTCCTGTTAGGGTGGTGAGGCACTGGAATGGGTTGCCCGAAGAAGTTGTGAATGCTCCATCCCTGCTGGTGTTCAAGGCCAGGTTGGACAGAGCCTTGGGTGCCATGGTTTAGTGTGAGGTGTCCCTGCCCATGGCAGGGGGGTTGGAACTTGATGATCTTAAGGTCCTTTCCAACCCTAACTATTCTATGATTCTAAACTAAAATCCCTGTTATGGAAAGTGTCATCAAATTTTCAGAGTTCTTAATGAAGATGAGCAAACCTGGGAGCTGGGGAAACCTGGTTTTGCCAAATTGTGCGCACTGATTGCTAGTGAAGTAGGGAAAGACCTTTCTGTGCCTCTTAGGCCCCCAAAATCTCTGGCTCGACCCAGGTGTAGAGGCAACTCCCTGTGACTCATTTGTTCAATCCTGACTCAGACCCCTCAGCAGAGCAATCACCTTCAGGAATCCAGTGCTTGCACCCCTATGCAAACAAAATGATTCAGCTGTAGAATATTAACAGGCTTGATAACATTTTCTATTAAATAGGAAGCCAATCTTCAGAGTGTGATTTGTTATCATTTAACAGATGGGCTATCTTTCTGTAGAAATAGGATGGAACAAAGGGGTAAAGATAGTGTTAAAAAAAAAAGCTGAGTACCTTTATTGGCTTCTTAGCTGTTTTAATTTTAAAATTAATTCCACTTAAAGCCATCTCAAAGGGCACTAAGAGCCTTCATCTATTAGATACTGTCAATAAAGTTTAGGATCTGATTGCGGGAAAGCACTGAAAGATGATCAATATAAATTACAAAAGGAGCCTCTTCTGCTCAGTTAATATTGGGAAGATTCAAACTCTCCCAAAGTTCATAGGTATTTCTGTTTGGATTTCTATCTGAAACTGTTTCTAAATGTACAGGAATTTCGGCAAGTTTTCCATTAGATATGAATACTGTCAGGTACTAAGTCCCAAGACATACACTCTTCTAGCTATTTTAATACCCAGTTTTAAAGTTTCATGGTTAAATTGACAACTAATCAAAATTCATATAGCATGCTGTTAACAAGATATACAGTAATGTGCAATCTGACTGGGGATTTCTTTTTTTTTGCTTGCCATAAAGATGAAACCTGAAGGCCTTTCCTACATTGCCTTCCCTTCCTGTTACCACTCTTTTCTGCAGTTCCCACAGACTATTACACATACCGATGATTTAAAGTTGATGAGCTGCCTATTGAATTAACTTCAGCTACATATTGTTCCTTCCTATTCATGCAGAAGAAAGCTTCAGGCTAGATGATACTTGTAGTCCAATCTAGCAGGCATAATTCAGCATTAGTGATGGAGAGACCAAAAAAGAAGAGAAATAAGAGAGGTGGCCTCTTAATGAAGAACAAGTTTCCTCATACTCTCACCAAACAGTGGACTAGAAGACCTTAAAGTCCTTCTGACATTTATAATCTGTCTCCAGGTGGTCTGCATGAGACAGAGCCACTGGTGGCTCCCAGAATTTACTCTTTCTTGATCACTTTAAGTGAGAAGACCTGCACTAGCAGGAGATCTTTTACTTGTGCTCTGAATAGCAGCAGAATAGCTGCCTCAACAAGGTTGTTTTCAAAGAGCAAATTGGCTTCCAGGTACAGACGCTTTTTTGCCTGCCTATTAAATTCTGAGCGCTGTCACATTTCCACAGACAGTAGCCTTATGAAACCAAGGGAATACTGAGAGCATGGTGCACACATACACCACTCAGATCACCAAAGGCCTACTCCATAAGGTGGGTAAAGAAGTATTGCTTTGCAAGCCATCAAATTGCTTTGGCATAATTCGATTCATTTCACTTGCTTATGATGCTTTGTTCAAACCAAGATGACCCTTTGATCAGGTAAAGATTTAGCAGATTAGTTTTGAGCTTTCTCATCACTGAAGAAAATTAATGTGACAGCCCAGATCCTAGAAAGATCTCACAAGCAAATCTGGAGTAGCTACAGCTACTGACAAAAGAGCTACAGCTGTGTGGATCAGCTTGAAGTTTAATAGAACAAAAAACCTTAGAGTTGACTGAATATGTTTTTACAGTGTCATTCATATCAGAGCTATATTCTACTCTATTAAAATCCTGATGTTTATGGAATCAATGCATGGCAACATTAGGAAGCAGCTGTGTAGATGGCTTGGTATGTTTTCTTCTAAAGTACTGGTTTAGCACACCAAACCTAGAAAAGTTTTTTTCTGCTCTTAGATCTGCTAAAATTGCTCGTGTTACAAATGCTATAAATCTCAAGCGATGAAGGTTTTTGCATTCCAATTCAATTTATTGTATGACACTAGAGGCCACAGAAGAGCTGTTCAGCAGTATGATACTAACATTTTAATGATGGCTCTTTCAGTTGTGATGCAACAGAAATTGTGATCTAGGTTTAATATAGGAGTCGTTATTTCAGGAGGAAAGACAGTGGATGTATACCACTACCATGAAAAGTTCTTGAAAGAAAAGCTATTGCTCCTTTGTTAATGACACTAGAAGTCCAGTTCTTAATTTTCTAGAAAGAATGAAGCATAAACCATTAAAAACCTTGAAGGTGTCACTGGAAATTCATGGCAACTTCCCCCCCACACACCTATTTGACATTCTAGGGTTGTTTCATAGATCATTTTATGTCTGATGATTCCTGTGGGCATTTGGTTTCTAGGTTAATTGAAACTAAAAGGGGTAGAAAGTAGATAATTTCTTCTTACATCAATAGTTGCAATATATACATATTTGAATGAACAAATAAGTAAAACAGTCCTTACATCTGTCAAGACTTGTAGAAATGCGGATAGGCATGGATACATGACAGTAGGCTTTTTCTTCAGACAGAAACAGTTATATGAGCATTAGGAGCAAAAGAGACTCTGGGTGTCCTGCCTGCACTAACTGTCCTTCTGGCCAACACCAGGAACTATGCCTGGACTACAGATATGTCAGTGGAGGCAAAGAACAGAATGTCTTTTCAATCTTTATCTACTGGAAACAGACTTTTGAGAATGGGCATACATGTTTGTTCCCAGGTTAAACAGTGAGTGGAAGGCAAGCAGTTCAGAAATTAATCTAGTCTAGACTTAATTGAGGAGAAATTACATTTTCTTCTTTATTTTACTTTAATTAAACAAATAATTAGAATTTTACATTTTTAGTTGTGGCTGTGGTAAAGGAAATATACTGTTTCATTGCAAGTAATTTTTGTATTACTCTAAATGTATCAACTCTATGGAATCTACTACTAAAAAAGTTAATTTCCAGGAAAAGAAAATGATACACAGATAAAACTTATCTAAGCTAGGATAGGAAATAATTGTTTTGCAACAATTAAAACTCAGATTTCTTTGGTATTTTTTATCCAGGGTGACAATGAGTTGTCTGAGCCAATTGTGTGAAAGAGCACATAATATTTCTAAAGCGATTTCTGTCCAGAGTATGTATTGTAAGGAGATTAATATTAGCATTGTAACTCCATGTATTTTAGTCACTGTTCAATCAGCCATTAGTAATATAACAAAATATTGGTGAGAAGTAAATAACAGAGGAGGGAACTTCCTGAAAGACACCAAGGTTTTCAGTAGTTCTGGATGCAACTTGCTATTAGCATAAAGGGGTGTTTGTACCAGGAAAGATCTGAGAATGTTGCAATATTTGTAGTCCATTCGAGTCAGAAAGCTTTAATGAGCTATAACAGCAAGAAAGGTAACTTACAGAGAAGACGCTTTTATTTCTCTAGAAAGACTCAATATGCAACAATGGAAATAATGGATACATAAAGCAGAGTATGGTACAATACAGCTAGGGTGGAAGACTATGGGCTATCCCAAAGTAGCTAAAATCAGCTTCTCAATATCACACTCATTTCGCCCACGTAGAATCCTAAAATAACCATTTTCTCCCCAAGTTTTTCCCCAGGAATTTGCAGCAATCTAAAGAAAAACAAAAAGGAAGAAAATAATTTAGTTTTAAAGTAGCATTTAAAAATGCAGGTGTAAAATGCAGAAAGAATCTCTTGTTAGTTTCTTTTTAAAAAAGCAGTTTCTCAGATTTGGTGTGCTGAGAATCAGAATGCATGTTTTTCTGATTTCAAATAATTTGTTCCTTTTTGTTTTGATCAAAATTTCAGTTCTGAAACCAGGATTAATAAAAATGGAATACTATTTCTAAAAGACAGCTACATAAATTGAAACAAAAATCATTTGGTAACATAACTGTTGGCTGGAGAAAGCAGTCATTGAAACAACAGTGGTCAAAATTCCAATTACAACTAATCTGTTAAAGAGAGACCCAAGATATGAAAAATCTGACTTTTAATAAATTAAGTTCCATTCAGGTAGCTATTAGCATACTGAGCAATTTAGTTTCTAATGAAGTCTGTAAAAGTTTTGCCCTAGATGTCAGTGAAACTACCTACCAAAAGACTTCTGCCATCAGCTCCAAATCACCTTTATTGAACACAGGAATAATGAGATGAGCTGTTAATTGTAAGTAGAGTGATAAAATCTGACTGACTTACTTTAAATGTCTGAAAATGACTTTTTTTTTTCTGATATATGTATCACATTTGCCAATGCTGTTTAGATAGCTTGTCTTTTCCAGACTTTTTAACAAGTAATGCATTGCTTTTATTAAGTCTCATTTGCAGGCATCAAAAATAACTGAGTCTTCAAGGGGAATCTGAATAAAATGTGAGAGTTTGAATAAGATTTAAAACAGAAAAGACAGTGTAGGAAAAAAACACAGATATAGGTAGGGCACTGGATAAAACAGGCTTTGAAATTGAGGTAGATGATTCTATAGTTCAAAGGTCAATATTATATAAGCTGACAGAAAGGGAATAGAATTCTGAAGGAGATTGAGGATGAAGGAAAAAAATAGATGCAGAGAGTGAATTAAAAGAAAGAAGTTGTTTTTAGATAATCTGCGTTGTAAAGATGGTTTCTTTCTCTTCAAAACCCGGTACTAAGGATTTACTTACCCAGAACTTCTGTTTCTGTCCATTTTTGTCAGTTAATGCTCCCCACCTGTGACAAGAGATGGTCTGAGTGAAGCCTTTCATGGATATATTCACATTTTGAACAAGCAAACAGAAAATAAACGCTTGTCTTAGTATCAGAACAAGGCCTGACTAATACGCATCTCCATGTTTAAATAACAAATTCTAATGATGAAAATGAAAGTAAGCATCCTGTTAGCCACAAGCCAAATCACCATTAGGGACTACAAAAACTTAATGCATGTGTACTTTAAGTTTATCATTGTAAAAAACTTGTTTTAATGACAGGATCTCTCTGGAGAGCTTGCCATCTGAACTGAACTGTGTAAGACTACTGAAATTAATGGGAACACATTTCTTCAATTCAGCTTAAGATCCCTCTGAACGTTTTTGTTAAAGATTTCATCCAACACCTTTACAAAAATAGCTGGTGATTTGGGACTGAAAATGCTCCCAGTTTTTCTCAGCTCAAATTAAGCTGCTGACAGCCTAATCTGTCTTATGGCACAGTGTAGGGGATGACTTGTAAACTCACCTGATGTTTCTTTGACATCTTTGAGGACACGTTTAATGTTGTGGCACCATGCATGAAAACACACAAGAAATTGTCCCTGCCTGCTATGTGATAGGACTTTCATAATTGTGTGTTTGTAGCTGAGCTGCACAGTGCTCTGAGTTGTTAACATCAGTTTATATATATACAGGAGAGAAGTTCCAAATCAATCATCTGTATGTAGCTCAATGAGCAGCTCAATGCAGCTGCACTGCACTTCTTAGGTAGCTAGGTATATATGGTATGTCTACAGACTGCTCAGAGCTCTTTCCTGTTCTATATGAGTGTTTGTCAAGATACTATTTATAGGTCATGATGCATGGGTGCCTATAAAAAGGCACAAATAAACAGAAAACCAAGGACGTGAACTTTTGCAGATTTTTTCATAGTATAAAGTCAATTTTAGAACATCCCGAATGCCACTGACAAGGTGTTTATTTGTGTATATCCCACCAATGCCACTATTTGAGCTGTGTTTGCAGTGTTCCATTTGAAAGGCAAGCAGCAAAAATATGATAAGAAATCCCACATTGTGGGTGGGAAATCAGGATTTTTGTCTTTGTAAAACAAATTTTAACAGCCAAGATGGCATCCATTTTCCTTAGTTGGTAGTAAACCCTAATGTATGCGGAGTATTTGCACTTCCAGCCGAAGGAATCGAAACAAATTGATGACTAGCAGGGAGGTGAAGTCTGTATTGCAATTGCAAACACAAATTGTAGCTACTGCTCATTATATGCAAAAAGTCATAAAACCAATGTTGATCATAATGACAATTGACAGTAATTGCTGTTTTTTAAAAAGGCCCTATAACAGCACATGAAAGTTAAAGGATTATTAATATTATTCATTAATAAAACTAATATTATTTGCCATTTCTTGGCAAAATATGTTTCAGATACAGTCATGATTATAAATTAAAAAAAAATAAATAGGCTGTCTGATTTCATAACAGATTCAGACTTGTTTCTTTCTTTGTGACCATTTTACTAAAAACAAAAAAAAAAAAATCAGCTGTAGTGTGAAAGTCCAATATTTACATCAGCCTTAAAGACAGAGGAAAATTGCCTTGAATTTATATTCATGTATTCCTGCATTCACTATTAAACATTATCTCTCCCACTTGTTTGAGCAGAATGATGACCAGCTCCTGCAGACTCACATTTCTGTGATTAAATATTTTTCTAACACTTGTTATTTTCTTTAAAAAAAAAAGAAAAAAAAAGTCAGCATCTTGTTTCATACACTGATAGGAATCTACCGATTCTCAGAAGTGTTTCTAAATGGAAAAAAATTTAGAAACCAAAATGGAAAAAGGATCTTTTTTTTATCCTTGACAGTAACATAGCCATGAATTTAATTTCCTAGATTTTGTTCCATCATAGTCAGATACAGAGGTACTAGACATTCATTTTATCTTACGGTTTAAAAAAAAAGCTGTTTTCTCAGTAACCTCTGCTCATGGACATTCACCCAAACACTCCAAACTAAAATACATTGAATTAAAGTATACTAGAGTACAGCCAGCAGGACAAGAGAAGTGACTAATCCCCTTTATTCAGGACCTGCCATGCTGAATCTGGAGCACCGTGCCCAGTTTTGGGCTTCCCCATACAGGAATGACATTAAGAGACTAGAATAAGACCAGCATGAGTCCACTGAGATGTTTGGGATCTGGGCACATGATATATGAGAAAAGGCTGATGTAGCTGGCTTTGTTCAGCCCTCAGGAGTGGTGGCTCCAGGGAGATGTATTAGTTGTCTTCTGCTTTTCAAAGGTTGGGTATAGAGAAGATAGAGTAGACTCTCCTGATAAAAGCACAGCTGATGGTCAGAAGATGAGTCACAGTTTTCAGCAGGGAGAATTTCAATTGAACATAAGGAAAAAGAAGTATTTTACAGCAGGAGTGTTTAGACATTACTGAATTGAGAGCTTGTGGAATATCTGTCCTCAGACGTATCCAAAACTCAACTTGAGAAGACCCATGAACCTTAACTATGAAGGTTGTTCTGCTTTGAGGTAGCAGATTCAACTAAATGACTTTCAGAGATCCCTTCTAATGTGAAGTGTTCAGTGGTGTAATCAACTTGATCTAAGATGGCCTTGCCAATTTAGGGTGCAGAAAGTTGGACCAAACATCTTCCAGCCTCAGTCTACAGTTCTACAAATTCTTAAATTTTGTATTAAATGTAAAGATTTTGTGTAACAGATAACTACGTATACTAATAAATGGTGGTGGGGCAAGTGATTTTGTCAATTTTTTTAATACCTGCAGTCTAAAGATAGAAAATAAGGCTGATTTGCAGCTTACTGATCAAAACCAGTCCTGGCGTTAGGGCATGAATTGGGAACAGGACTTAGCAGGAAAGGTGGAACAGTGTGTCATCTCTATCAATTACGTCCTTTCCTGGCAGCAACTGTGGCATGAGGTCCTAGGCCTGTTTACCAAGCCTTTCCTAAAACTTGGCACTTGTTCCAAAGACTGGCTGAGATTTACCAATTCTTATTTCTCCCAGACTAATGCGCTTCTCTCAGTCTGATAAGGCATTGTCTGTAATGGAAACAGCTGTTGTTTTGTGAATTGCACTCTATATATACTGTTCAATGATGCGTTTTTTTTGTAGCCACATGCCAGTTTGATTAGACATCTTGTCTTGGGGAATGAATGCCAGCTCCATCAAAAGCATTTCTGGATATTTCTTGGCTCATTCATACTATTTTCTAAAGAGGAAGGAATTCTTTCAAAAAATTAGTGGAAAGTGTTTCTGCAGTAGTATCTTTAGGAAAGGAGGACATATTTTTGAAAATGGATTTCTCAGTTGTCTAAAATAGATTTCTCAGCTTAAGTATTGTATTTTATCTTTTCAGTTTCTCTTTTTCCCTTTTACTGCCTATAAAGAAAACTACTTTAGTAATTTTCATGATTTCAGCCTTATTGATGGAATAATTTTATTCTTCATTGTATCCCTTAGCTACACCTGTCAAACATTATGGCATTCAAGCACAGCTTCCACTTTAAGCTTAATTTAAGTTTAGATTCCTCAGAGAAAAAAAATCTCTAAATATTCTTTCTGTTGTTAAACCAGGCATATGAAGGTGAATTTTCTGAGTTATAAAGAAATATGTGACATAAATTAATAATATTGAATTCAGCTTGAATTTTCAGTGCTGTTTTACTTGCTGCTGTATTACTCCTTGAAATATGAACAGTGACTGAGAGGAATTTGTTAAAATTACCAAATAATATTTAGTAATTGAAAATAAATTCAAAGGAAATGTTAACCTTCTAAAACTCTTAGCCATCCATTAGGCTGACTGGAAACTGAATTACTTCTTCCTTCCGCAATTCAGAAAACAATCTTGTTTCGATGAAGTTCATGTCCTGTATGTTTTCCTACATAGATGGGACTCTGTACAAATACATTTACCTGAATCTGGGTAATCTTGGTGATTTGACTTCTTTATTTCATATTTTAAGATAGATATTAGCTGCAAAATTTTATTTATTAATAAATTAAAAAGGAGCCTTCGTGGAAGACACTGTAGGAGTAAAAAGGAACCTGGTATATTATTGACAGCAACTGTGGAAAATGATAGCATTCCAGATAATTTTTCCCTGCATAGCAGCAGCTCAGAGGAAGTGTTGGTTGGTCCCTCAAAGTCTTCAAAACCAAAATTTTTAAAAAATCAAGTAACTAGAAGTATAATCGTGAAGGCGCTAAGTATGACATCAGGGTTTAAAAGTGAAACCTATACCATCCACTTCTGTCCCAGAAAAGTGAAACATTTGTACACGTTGTGGCAGGCATAATGTAGGACAAAGATACTATTAACCAATGAAAATTTTTGCTTTGGTTATACTGTATATAATAGTTCCTTTACAATATTTTCAAAAACATAGTTAATAGCATGTACTACTGTTTTACTGGTTTCTTTTGAGATTGAAGCTGTGCATTGGCATTGTTATCCTTACTGTAAATGTTAATGTCAGTACTGAAATCAGAATTTGTCTTTTTCCTGGCAGTAAAACACTGTGGGATTTAGTTCAAGATTAAGATATCTAAATGTATGTGTCCCACAGTAGTAAACAGAGTATAATGTCAACCATTCACTTTCCTAAAGGCAGGTGTTCAGGGCTATTTGAGATGCCTCAGGGTGCTTGAGATGTCCAGGTGTTTCTGGGAAACATGACAAAGGACCTATGAGACATCCACATCCTTTGAAGACACAGCTAGGTGGGAGACTCTTCCCACTTCTGCTAACATCAAATATTTGCATGGGGGCAACTAACTGATCCATGAGCAGTTGTATCTGAGTTGCCCTCCAGTCTCCACTGACTCTGTGGACTAGATCACTACCTCTGATGAGAATTTGGATATCTAGCACATCACACCTACCTGAATATGACATTGAATCCTGACATAATTAACTGCCTAATTCTGAGAAGAACAAAGGAGAAGACTGGAAGTTACTAGGAAATATACTGTGAATAGAATATTAGAATGGGAATCAGCAGACAATAGAATGTATCAGCTTTAAGAACTACAGAACTGTAACACAGATAAATGACGAGGAAAATTAAGACATTAAGACTGAAAGACTTGGATTCTGTCCATCTTAAACAATCAGGTATAAAATCAAAGAATTTAGACAAGGTGGTGAAACTATCATGATAAATAACATGGGAATTGTTGTTCTAATGTTTATCTGTTTTTCACAATGTAACACAAAATCATAGATTGCACAGTTTGGTTGAACAAAATTAAACTAGGAATGCACTGTGTGAAAAAGGTCACTAAACTAATCTGGGACGCATTTTATACTCCCTCATGGCTTGGAGCAAGAGCTGGTTTAGGGACCAACAAACTGGAACGGAAAATGACACTTTAGTTAATCTTTCCTGTTAAAAAGCTGTGCCTTGGCATCTCAAGTCATGGAACAGAAAACCTTTCTGCTGAGCATTGTAAGTGAAAATGATTTAGTAGAAAAAAAAAAATCCTGTTGCCATTATCTGCTTTCAGAAAGCAATCTTAAAAGAAAAGAAATGTGAATCTATTAATGAATCTGAGAGTTATTAATATTTTGACTATAAGTTAAAATCAATGGGAATTAATAAATGATCGTCACTACTTCATAAACAACTGACACTTTCAGAGTTGTTAGCTGATATAATTTCTTTAATATAGGCAATATAGTATCTCCTCCTACAGTTAATTTTCTTTCTCTGACTATTCTTGTTTGTGAGATCCCTTAGTTCATGTAACCAATGTAGTCATTGCCAATTTTTCCTAAAGTAGACATATACAGACTACGTGCTTTTAACTCATGACATTCCACCTTGTTAAAAGTAATCAGAGATTTCATGTGTCTCCAGGGAACCTAAGGCCTTGAAAGCTAATAGGTGTGATAGCGAGCAGCAAAATAGACATGCAGTCTGCCTTAGGTATGTTAACAATATTAGAAAGAAGGCATAAGAAGCTGGGATTAAATATAGGCAAGATCATGACTCTTTTGAGTAAAGAGTTATACAGTATATGACTGGATCGCTACACTAAATATGATATGTCACTGATAAAAAAAAGCAATAGCAATAGGTATTTGTGTGACAAATTACGAAAATAAGTCAAAATACATGGATGCTAACAACCTAGATGAATGTAAGGCTCAGTCACCAAGCGGAAAGAGAAAATTGCCATATATAAGCATCTATAGATAGAAAACTGAGCGGAAGTCCAGGAAAGAGAAGAAGAAAAAAATATCCCAGCAATGAAGTAACTTAACTCCAAGTAGAAATGACAGAGACTTAAAAGTGAGTTGACGCATTCTTGTACAACATCCATTAGAGAACAATATTACATTTTCTGGAAGATCATCAAAATGATCCAATAGCACTTTTTTGTCTCTTGCTTTTGTGATTATTCCAGCTTGATATTTACTCCAATGAATGACATTTGAAAAACAAACAGATGCTGGACCTCATTACTCACAGAGACAGGGAATCTATTAGGGTTATTCCTACAAAGCTTTAGACCACTAATGCCCCCACCTTTGGCATTTTTAGGAAAAGATTTAAACCTTACCTCCTCCAAAATTTCCACTTTTATTAAGAAGACAAGAGATTTTAAGGAATCACTAAGGAGAAGGTCTGCCTATCAATTACCAAAAGTTATTTTTAAAAGGAAGTTTTCTTCTGTCTGACAAAAATATTCTGTAAGAAATACACAACTCAGCTTTTCTAAAAGAACCCATCATGATCTTCAATCAAAAATAACCTAGAATAAAAAGAAGCAATTTCATTGAATTACATTCCTTCCCCTTCAGGAGAAAAAGTAAGCAAGGTATTTCCACTTATTTGAAGGAAACCAGCTCCAACTGACTCTGTAAAGAGAATTTTGGTGCTCTTTCAGATAAAAGGATGAGGACTTGCATGTTTCCATGAAAGGATTTTCATCATTTTGCGTCCATTTTTATGCAGTGGAGGCATCTTAGCTCTCCCTCTCAGAAATAACTTTCCCTTGATGTGAACTATGTAGGAGTAGGCCCTGAATGCACAACACTGCCTGACAGTTAAATAACCAGAATACAGAGACTGGTTCAGTATTCTTCTACAGAATGGAAACTGGTTTTGAACTTTCCTAGTTTCTTTTTCAAGAAACTATGTTAGTACAATGGAAGTATAATTCACAATTATAACGAATATTTTCAAAAAAAAAAATAGTAGTTGATTATTAAATATCTTCAAATAAAATAGTAGAAAAGATAGAAGTATAACCTAACACAACAAAAAGGCTTATCAGCAGTGGCTTCAAAACTGAGGTGTTTTGTAGGAGAACAGACTGGGTCATATAACTGATATAATACCACCAGACAAAAAAAAAAGGTATAGCTATTGCAGGTTATGTAATTATATTCTTCATGCTGTAACACAAAATACTAGTGCCTTTCAAAACCTAAGATTTTCATCTACTCAATAAGACAAAAGTTTTGGTTTTACTCTTTTATTAATAAGAAGGTGGTTGGGGTCACTGACTAGTGTTCTCCATGAGACAAAAATTCCTAGAAAATGGTTGCTGGAATTTGAAACTATAGTTTTGCCTGGACTTTTCAGCATGAGAGATGAGTCAAATTATCAGTGAGTCAATAGTTAAACCATTCCAACAAATCTACTGTAATGAATTATATTGGAGACAGTCTCATGGATTTAACTCCATGAATCATCAGACACTGCGTATTTTTTCCCCATCATCTTCTAATATATTTCTTTTTGTTGTAAAACATTTTGAGGTGTGTCGTGGTTTAAACCCAGTCAGGCAACTTGTTCACTCACTCCCAGTGAGTGGTGCCGGGCTGACAGCAATCAAGGGCCCCCCCCCACGCACACCGGGGCTCTCTCCTTTCCTGCTCCCAGAGGACCGGGGAGGAGGATCGAAAGAGTTACCCCCCCACCCCAGGCATGATGTGCCGTGGTATGGAATACCTCTTTGGGTAGCCTGGGTCAGGCGCCCCATCTCTGCTTCCTCACAGCTTCCCCTCCTCCCTGGCAGAGCATGAGCCTCACAAAGTCCTTGGTCAGGGTAAACATCACTTAGCAACAACCGAAAACATTGATTTCACCAACACTGTTCCCAGGCTGGAAGTCAAAACACAGCACTGCACCAGCTACCACGAAGGAGAAACGTGACTGCTACTGCTGAACCCAGGACATTATCCACCCCTTATTCCATACCATTCACGTCGTGCTCAGATCCCACATTTTCAATACACCATCGCTCTCCCACATACATATATCCATATACACACAGACCAAGAGAAAAAGATCATTTTCTTAGTGCATGGACCAATCCCTATAATGCTGCTGAGTCCATTCGGTCCCTGATGTCAGGTTCCATCTCTTGTAACAGTCTTTCAGGGCAGGAAAGGCTGTGTCCAGTACTGGATCGTTGCCTGCTGATGCTGGTCGTTCCTTTACTGCAGAACTCATTCGGTTCTATCAAAGTTCATTCTCTGTTGGGATGATGGCTGGAGGGAAGTCAGGGCTAGTTGCTGGTGACCTGGAGACATCTAGTTGATGGGCTATAAAAGTATTACACAGCAGGCAACAGCATACAATTAAGTTCACTGGCTGTTTTCCCCTAAAATCAAATCCCCTTGAGGTATACATCGGACTTCCCCATCTTCCCGCATTACCCACCAAGTATATCCAGGTCCCTGAGCAAAAGCAATCCCACGAGTGGGTTTGCCTTTACCTGAAGCAGGAATAACCCAGACTGTCTTCCCCAGCAAATTCTTCATATGCACCACGGGAACTTTGTCCCCCTCTACAATATGTAACAGTTCTGACTGGGCTGGGCCAGCCCTGTTGGCAGAACCTCTGGTGTTGACCAACCAGATGGCCTTTGGTAAGTGTGTATCCCAATGCTTGAAAGTTCCCCCACCCATTGCTCTCAGTGTAGTTTTTAACAGCCCATTGTACCGTTCGATTTTCCCAGAGGCTGGTGCATGGTAGGGGATGAGATATACCCACTCAATGCCATGCTCTTTGGCCCAAATATCTATAAGGTTATTCCAGAAATGAGTCCCATTGTCTGACTCAATTCTCTCTGGGGTGCCGTGTCGCCACAAAATCTGTTTCTCAAGGCCCAGGATAGTGTTCCGGGCAGTGGCATGGGGCACGGCGTATGTTTCCAGCCACCCGGTGGTTGCTTCCACCATGGTAAGCACATGGCGCTTGCCTTGGCTGGTTGGTGGCAGTGTGATATAGTCAATCTGCCAGGCCTCTGCATATTTATACTTTAACCATCGTCCTCCATACCAAAGAGGCTTTAACCGCTTGGCTTGTTTAATTGCAGCACATGTTTCACACTCATGAATAACCTGGGCAATAGTGTCCATTGTTAAGTCCACCCCTCGGTCACGGGCCCATCTATATGTTGCATCTCTGCCCTGATGGCCTGAAGTGTCATGGGCCCACCGGGCCAAAAATAATTCACCTTTAGGTTGCCAATCTAAGTCCATCTGAGCCACTTCAATCTTAGCCGCTTTATCCACTTGTTGGTTGTTCTGGTGTTCCTCAGTGGCCCGACTCTTGGGTACATGGGCATCTACATGACGTACCTTCACCACCAGGTTCTGCACCCTGGCAGCAATATCTTCCCACAGTGCAGCAGCCCAGATGGGTTTACCTCTGCGTTGCCAGTTGCTCTGCTTCCATTGCTTCAACCACCCCCACAGGGCATTTGCCACCATCCATGAGTCAGTATAGAGGTAAAGTACTGGCCACTTTTCTCGTTCAGCAATGTCCAGGGCCAGCTGGATGGCTTTCACCTCGGTAAACTGACTTGATTCACCCTCTCCGTCAGCAGTTTCTGCAACTTGTCGTCCAGGACTCCATACAGCTGCCTTCCATCTCCGATGCTTTCCCACAATACGGCAAGAGCCATCAGTAAACAAGGCATACTGCTTTTCACTTTCTGACAGTTTATTATATGGTGGGGCCTCTTCAGCACACACCGCCTCCTCCTTTGGTGACATTCCAAAATCTTTGCCCTCTGGCCAGTCCATGATGACTTCTAGAATGCCTGGACGACTGGGATTTCCTATTCGAGTTTGTTGTGTAATTAGTGCAGCCCATTTACTCCATGTAGCATCAGTTGCATGATGTGTAGAGGAGACCCTGCCTTTGAACATCCAGCCCAGCACGGGAAACCGGGGTGCCAGGAGGAGCTGTGCTTCAGTGCCAATCACTTTCGAACCCCTTCATAGGCTGCCAGTATCTCTTTCTCAGTTGGGGTATAGCTGGCCTCAGATCCTTTGTATCCCTGACTCCAAAAGCCGAGGGGTCGACCTCGAGTCTCCCCTGGAGCTTTCTGCCAGAGGCTCCAGGTAGGACCGTTCTCCCCAGCTGCAGTGTACAATACATTTTTTACATCTGGCCCGGTCCGGACTGCTCCAAGGGCTACTGCATGAACTATCTCGCGTTTAATTTGCTCAAAGGCTTGTTGCTGCTCAGGGCCCCATTTAAAATCATTGTTCTTCCAGGTCACATGATAGAGAGGGCTTACAATCGAACTGCAATTTGGGATGTGCATTCTCCAGAACCCCACAGCACCCAAGAAAGCTTGCGTTTCTTTCTTATTAGTTGGTGGAGACATTGCTGTTATCTTGTTGATCACATCTGTGGGGATCTGTCTACATCCATCTTGCCATTTTATTCCCAAAAATTGAATCTCCTGTGCAGGTCCCTTGACCTTACCCCGTTTTATGGCAAAACCGGCTTTCAGCAGGATTTGGATTATTTTCCTCCCTTTCTCAAAGACTTCTTCCACTGTATCGCCCCACACAATAATGTCATCAATGTATTGCAGGTGTTCTGGAGCTTGCCCCTGTTCCAGTGCAGTCTGGATCAGTCCATGGCAGATGGTAGGGCTGTGTTTCCACCCCTGGGGCAGTCAGTTCCAAGTGAACTGGACACCCCTCCAAGTAAAAGCAAACTGTGGCCTGCACTCTGCTGCCAAAGGAAATTGAGAAAAATGCATTGGCAATATCAATTGTGGCATACCACTTGGCTGCCTTTGACTCTAGTTCATACTGAAGTTCTAGCATGTCCGGTACGGCAGCACTCAATGGTGGTGTGACTTCATTCAGGCCACGACAGTCTACTGTTAGTCTCCATTCTCCACTAGACTTTCACACTGGCCATATGGGGCTATTAAAGGGTGAGCGGGTCCTGCTGATCACTCCCTGACTCTCCAGTCTACAGATCAGCTGATGGATGGGAATCAGGGAGTCTCGGTTGGTGCAATATTGCCGCCGGTGCACTGTTGTGGTCACAATTGGCACTTGTTGTTCTTCAACTTTCAGCAACCCCACAGCAGAGGGATCTTCTGAGAGACCAGGCAAGGTGCACAGCTGCTCAATTTCCTCAGTCTCCAAAGCAGCAATACCAAAAGCCCACCGGTACCCTTTTGGGTCTTTGAAGTACCCACTCTTGAAGTAGTCTATGCCGAGGATGCATGGAGCCTCTGGACCAGTCACAATAGGGTGCTTTTGCCATTCCCTCCCAGTCAGGCTGATTTCAGCCTCCAGCCCAGTCAACTCTTGGGATCCTCCTGTCACTCCAGAAATATAGATGGGTTTCACCCTTGATAGCTTGATGGCATGACGGTACACTGTGCACCGGTATCTACTAGAGCCTTATACTTCTGTGGGACTGATGTGCCAGGCCATCTGATCCACACAGTCCAGTAAATCCAATTGTCCCCTACCTCCACCTGGCTGGAGGCAGGGCCCCTCCGGGCCCCTGCCACAGAGGCACCCCCAGCCCTGCCCAGCCCAGCCCAGCCTGGCCCGGCCTAGCCCAGCCGGTGCCATCCTCACTTTGACTTCCAGCCTGGGAACAGTGTTGGTGAAACCGATGTTTTTGGTTGTTGCTAAGTGATGTTTACCCTGACCAAGGACTTTGTGAGGCTCATGCTCTGCCAGGGAGGAGGGGAAGCCGTGAGGAAGCAGAGACGGGGCGCCTGACCCAGGCTAGCCAAGGAGGTATTCCATACCACAGCACGTCACGCCTGGGGTGGGGGGTAACTCTTTCGATCCTCCTCCCCATTCCTCTGGGAGCAGGGAAGGAGAGAGCCCCGGTGCGGGGGGAGGCGGGCCTCGATTGTTGTCAGCCCGGCACCACTCACTGGGAGTGAGTGAATGAGTTGCCTGACTGGGTTTAAACCACGACAGTTCTTTTTGGCGCCCAACGTGGGGCACGAAGGGTTGAGATAACGACAGATCTGACTGGATTAATAGTCACTCGTCACAATGCTGATTTATTGGCTCTCAAGGTTGTTCCTCTTGATCTCACAGTTTCAGTATATCATATCTTACTTCCATCTGGTATTTGCTGTATTAGTGTTTTTCAAGTGTGGGGCTTGGGCTAAGGTTTTTGTCTCATTGCACTTTTTGGTAATGACTTGTAATACAATAGAATCATTGATCATGAAACTGATCTGGCTTATGTTCCCAGTGTGGTCACCACCTTTGTATTTTGGGAGGTATATAATAGAAGTGTTTAGCAATTACACATCTTTCTTCTCCTTCTCAGGTGCTCAACCTGTGAAGGAGACATCCTTTTACCCTCCCAGTCCTCCCCCCAGACCATTTACATTTGAGAGTTTTGAAGTTTTTGAATGGCCTTTTGTCCTGGGTTCAATACTGTTGAGACTTGTTTGCTGATGGTGATAGGAATCACCATGCTAACACGCATACAGAGTGTGTTTTGCCCACGACTGATTTCAAGAGTTAAGCAGAGTCAGGTTTGGGTCTTGTCTGGGGTCAAACGATGATGTAGGAGGGCCAAAAGATTTTCCCTGAGGCTGGACAGCCATGAGTGGCAGGGTGTGTGGGATAGTATGGGCAAGTACCTAGGTCAGTGGGCCCCTCCAGTACTTTGGAATTTCACTACCGAACAACTGCAAAATCCAGAA
This sequence comes from Pezoporus occidentalis, assembly GCF_034315485.1. Classification (NCBI taxonomy): domain Eukaryota; kingdom Metazoa; phylum Chordata; class Aves; order Psittaciformes; family Psittacidae; genus Pezoporus; species Pezoporus occidentalis. Next base: position 2,806,778 of record NW_026914829.1, read on the forward strand.
GAATTAGTAAAACACTTAAATGAGGTGTGTGGTCATTCTGGCCATACCAGAGATGGACAAATCATGGCAACGTGCTGGGACTTGGCTTATGCTTACAGGGCCTTGTTCAACACTACCCAGCACCTTCAAAAGGAAAAGAATGTCGGTGGATCTGAGGGCAAAGCAACAGTCAGTGCAGCTACTCCAGCTCCAGGCACAGCAGCTTCACCACCCCCAGCGACAAGTACAGTCGCTACTCAAACTTTGGCTGCAATGAACAGCACAGCTACCCCAGTGGCAAGTACAACAACTGCTCAAACTTCGACTGCAACAGAGAGCGCGGTTACCCCAGCTCCAAGCACAGCAGCTGCACCACCCCCAGCAACAAGTACAGTTGCTACTCAAACCACAGCGCTGCACCAGCTACCACAAAGGAGAAACATGACTGCTACTGCTGAACCCAGGACAGAGGTGTTACTGTTTAATTTTTAAACTATAATATCTGATGTTGATTGTTTGATAAATGTACAATCAACAAAGTAGATTTCCACCCCGCCCTTAAAAAAAAAGAAAACTCAAACCAAGATTTCTTTAGTCAGGAAAAAATAATTTGGGTCATGACTTTTGTTGGTTTAAGAAGTTACTTATTTGTTGTTATTCTGAATCTAAGCTCAGTGAGGACAAGTGAAGAGGAAAACAAAAACAGTGTGTTCAAAGCCAAAATATGCGATGTCACTAATAGGAATCACAGTTATCTATTTCAAGCCTTTGGACTTTGCACAGGTGAGTCAATTGTTTATTAAATCTTGCAGTGCTGTTGCTCTGTCTATTTCCTCAATCCTAAAACAAAAGGTTTTGCCTCACATGTCAATTTTATATCCATTAGTATAGTTTTTCATGTTAAGTAACATTCAACTGAAGTTTTTTCAGGGCATAGATGTTTCAATGCCATTTAATCTGCTGCACTATTGAATTTAAAGCTTCCAGTGAATCACTGATAAAAATAGAGGGGAAAAAGTGTTTCCACTTGATGTAAAACCCTCAATGTCCTTTTATGAAAGTCCTTTGTCATTCTGATTACCTTCCAAACACCTAAAAATCTATTTTGTTTGTGAAACAGTATCTAAGGCTTTTAATAAAATTGGTTTTGTCCCCTTCAGGCCTTGAGGTGGCAATCCATAGATCTGATTGTAGCCAAAGTATTGGGAGTTTGGGGCCTTTCTGAATTTTTCACTGTCAGGGGATCAGCAGATACAGCTTTTTTGAGGTTTTTTGAGCTTTTTTTTCAGATATCACAGCTTGACACTGACACTGAAGTAATGCAGAGGAGAGAATCTGAGAGAAGATTTGTCTGAACAGGCTGCAGACATTAATGATGGATACTTTACTTCACTATGCCCAACTTTGTAAAGATTATATTTAAACTAGAACTGTAGCTATATAAGCAAATGTAATTCCTCTATGCTGAACAGACTTTGGCATCTTTACACCATTAATAAATCTGCCTCATGTTTTCTTTCCCTATGGATACTACATTTCTCTCATCTTTTCCTAGGTGGAACTAAGAGCAGCAGGAAAAGAAGATTAGAAAAAAAAAAAAAAGCGCTGATTTTACAGAGGCTTTGCTATAGAATAAGCTTGACAGGTTTGTTCAGCAACTTTAGGTGAAATGTATAGATTTGAGAGATGAATCTGCTATCATCTTTGATATGAATTTGATCTACTTTGATTATTAAGCGGCCTTGAGATAAAGATGGCAGTTTCCCATGTCAGTCATTAATCTTCTTAAAATAACAGTGCACAGAAGAAAAATTTAAAATTACCAAACTTTGACCGATTTATCTTCCTTAGTCCCACTTGCTATTTGCATTTTCATTGTGCTTTCTCATCTTGTTTTCATTCTGGTGCCATTAAGAGTTGTAATATGTATATGTATATACACATAAGTCCGTACATATACACAAACATAAATATGCAAGACATTCTGAAGACACAATCTTACTATAAATATTATGTATCATTCAGATGGTCATTTTGATTTTAAGCTACTTTATGATTCTATTACAAGTGAAATTCCTCTAGTCCAACCTAGACATTCTAATGTTATCTAAGTCTGATGTTACTCCACAGGTTCTTTTATAGTCAGCAGAAAGAAATAAGATCCAGCAAAGCAATTCAATTCATGTTTACCAGGACAGAGCAGAAGAATAGTCATGGAAGGTAACACCATGGGTGCCTAGTTGTGAGATAGGAATCTGACTATTGCACATCAAAATTTAGCTATTATGAAACCCAGTCTCTGTTACTTGCTTTTTCTGCTAACCTCCTTCTCTTTGGAATACAGACACAGAAACTGCTTGAGAGATCCTACTTTCTCTAAATGTCAGTGGGGTCAGTCCGTCCTGCCTTTGAATTGCTGAAAGCCCTATTACGCTGTCCATGTAGACTGTGATCAAACCTAAATTGTCTGCTATCTGCAACCACAGTTTCCAGCTGGCTGTGCCATATTTTTCTGTCCTGCTTCCATGCTGTTCTGTCTTTTCCCACTCTCTCCCTCAGCCTGAGGTCACATAATAGCTCACTGGAGATAGACACATAGTCTCATAAGAGCTGATTTTATAAATAAGGAGCCTTCAAAATAAAATAACTAGTAATTTCAAGTTGCAAAAGAAGGGAAACCAGTCAGTGGATTTACAATCCTTATAATTAAACGATCACTTAGTTTGTATGTGTATTTCAGGGTTTGTACAAATAGCTCTTGTAGGCTTCACCAAAATTTATTTTCATTCTATAACTCTGCACCTTATATATTGCAAAATTCATGGGCAGTTTAAGACCTCAGAAATGCTTCTGAGAGATTAGAAATACCAATTCAATATGATCATTCACTATTATGGCTGCCTTTTCATAGAATCATAGAATAGTTAGGGTTGGAAAGGACCTTAAGATCATCTACTTCCAAGCCCCCTGCCATGGGCAGGGACACCTCACACTAAAACATATCACCCAAGGCCTTGTCCAACCTGAACACTGCCAGGGATGGAGCATTCACAACCTCCCTGGGCAACCCATTCCAGTGCCTCACCACCCTAACAGGAAAGAATTTCCTCCTTATATCCAATCTAAACTTCCCCTGATTTAACCGGTTATCCCTTGTCCTATCACTACAGTCCCTAATGAAGAGTCCCTCACCAGCATCCCTATAGGCCTTCTTCAGATACTGGAAGGCTGCTATGAGGTCTCCATGCAGCCTTCCCTTCTCCAGGCTGAACAGCCCCAACTTTCTCAGCCTGTCTTCATACGGGAGGTGCTCCAGTCCCCTGATCATCCTCGTGGTGCTTCTCTGGACTTGTTCCAAAAGTTCCATGTCCTTTTTATATTGAGGACACAAGAACTGCACACAATACTCCAAGTGAGGTCTCACAAGAGCAGAGTAGATGGGCAGGATCACCTCCTTTGACCTGCTGCTCACGCTCCTTTTGATGCAGCCCAGGATACAGTTGGCTTTCTGGGCTGCAAGTGCACAATGCCGGCTCATGTTCATTTTCTCATCAACCAACACCCCCAAGTCTTTCTCTGCAGGGCCGCTCTGAATCTCTTCTCTGCCCAACCTGTAGGTGTGCCTGAGATTGCTCTGACCCAGGTGTAGGACCTTGCACTTGGCATGGTTAAACTTCATGAGGTTGGCATCAGCCCACCTCACAAGCGTGTCAAGGTCCCTCTGGATGGCATTCCTTCCCTCCAGCGTATCTACCGAACCACACAGCTTGGTGTCATTGGAAACTTGCTGAAGGTGCACTCAATCCCACTGTCCATGTCACCGACAAAGATGTTAAACAAGACCGGTCCCAACACTGATCCCTGAGGGACAACAATCGTTACTCTTCTCCAGCTGGACGTTGAGCCATTGACCACAACTCTTTGTGTGCGGCCATCCAGCCAGTTTTTTATCCACCGAGTGGTCCATCCATCAAATTAATGTCTCTCCAATTTAGAGACAAGGATATCGTGTGGGACAGTGTCGAACGCTTTGCACAAGTCCAGGTAGATGACATCAACTGCTCTACCCCTGTCCATCTGTTCCGTAGCCCCATCATAGAAGGCCACCAAATTGGTCAGGCAGGATTTCCCCTTAGTGAAGCCATGCTGGCTGTCACCAAGCACCTTGTTGATTTTCATGTGCCTTAGCATGCCTTCCAGGAGAATGTGCTCCATGATTTTGCCGGGCACAGAGGTGAGACTGCCTGGTCTGTGATTCCCTGGGTCATCCATTTTTCCCTTCTTGAAAATGGGGGTTATATTTCCCTTTTTCCAGTCATCGGGAACTTCACCTAAGTGCCATGATTTCTCAAATATGATGGCCAGTGGCTTAGCAACTTCATTCACCAGCTCCTTACAAATATTTAATCATCTCTTTTACAAAAGCAGTTATAACTAAAAAATCCATCTAAATAAATATCAACCCACGTGAAACCCCAACATTTTTTACCCTATGTGTCAGCATGTCTCCGCTCCTTCTCCTTCCTCTAGGAATCATCTCAGCTAAGCAGAATGCAATAATCATCAATAGTTTTAGTTGAAGTCCAACTTTAGTGAAATTCTAGTGATTATTTCATGTAGGTCAAGGAGTTTGCATTATTCTTTGCTCAATAAAACAACATATGGCACATATAGCTTGGGTGAAGGTTTTTTACACCCAAGCCACACATTTTACATTCAAACTAATTAAAACAAATTAATGACATGAAAAACTGATAGTTTAATCTTGAAGATATTAAAATCTGTACAAAAGAGCAGTTTTAGACTTAATGGTGAAGATTCACATTTTACATTAGGAGTTAACAGTGCTCCACCTCTGGAAATGAAATGTTTGAGTTCTAGACTGGCTATTGACATTTTATAGTGTTCATCATTGACAGAGAAAAAGGGAAAAGAATACACTTTACTCACCCAAGGAGTTTGACTGAATGAGTTTTCCATCTAGATCCTGCTTTTGGGGAGTGTCTATAGATTCCCCCTTTGTAAAGGAAAAAATCTTCATACACTTTCATTATAGCTAAAAAATAAACCAAACAACAAAAAACAGGAAAAATCAGCAGTCAGCAAATATTTCTTCAATTCTTGTTTTCTCCTTGCATTTTACCAGTGAGATTTTTTTGTGTGTTGGACTGTGTAAGTGTACTTTGCAATTACACTAAATTCACTTATTTCAGAAGTTCAATGCTGTGAGTGATCCGAGAGAAATATTCTAACAGAGTTCCCTCAAAGGTCTCTTGTCAAATTAATTGGGTTTCTATGTCATAAAAATTCCCTATCATAGACTTTTTCCAGTACAATGAGAAGAAATATTGCTTTGTGTAGGTTTACTTATGTTTTCTCAGTTCCATTGAAATCCAGTTCAATAAAACAAATATCAAGGTTCATGTACAAAATCCTCAGTTCTGACAGGCAGCTGCATATTCAGGAGAAGTATTTAACAGACAATGCATATCCTGTGAAATACAGTGGAGTAACCTGTATGCCTTTTTATGAAACTCAGATACAGCGCAATAAGTACACAGCAATCTCCTTACGGAAAACTAAATTGTATATATGTTCATTATGCCTTTCAGCTAAAAGTGTGGGAATAAACCTCCTCTGTATCCATAAAAGTGTAAGACTGAAGAGCTGATGGGCTTGGCATTTTATGCCAAAGAATGAAGATTGCAATTTGAATTTTATTTTTATTCATTATTTCCTAGGAATATCATTCATTTCTCTTTTATGAAAAATTTGTTTAGTTTATTTTCCACATTTGGTCTTCCACCTTAGTATCATTTGCCTTGTTATATCTGGGCTACAGATCCAGAGAAATGAAAATATTTTCAGGTTTGCATTACCTTTAGAATCCAGTGAATGAGAAGCATTACATAAGAGCTTAACTTCAACTTAGTTTTAGCTTATGATTTTAACAGTCTTAGACTGCCACACAGCTTGGAACATAAGAATTAGTAAAATCCAGTTTCCTACAGTCTTGCATCTTGGGAGTCCCATAAAGTAAATATGTATTGTACTGACCATTTTTATGTGATTGGACCATTTATACTGTATGTGCCTGGTATAGATCTGTGGTATCCATTAAGGTGAGCTCATGCTGCAGTTTTTTTCTGTCTGGCATACTTTCAAATTTCTTTTTTCCTACCTGCATAAACTCAAAGGAAATTAACTATTTTTATAACCTCTTGGCCTCTATCATACTTGGCTGAAGACAGAAAACATTCACAAATTTTAGGGGATGAAAGAAAACAGCTAAATAAATGGTCAAATGAGCCCATATGCCCAGGAAACCTGGCTAAAAATATACTTTGCTAATGAGGTCTCTCACATAAAAAATGTATGCCAACAAAAATGCATGTGGAATAAGCAGCCATGATGCTACCTAGGTGGCAAGTCTGGGGGAGAGATAAATCATTTAAATCAGAAAAAATGTTAAATGAATAATGTTACAGCTTCTGCCAAGTTGTCTACAGAACTAGAGCTCACACATATTGACAGCAATAGACTGGAAAATAATGCATTCTTTTTGACTCTCCTCTCCGTCCCTCCGGGAGCAGGGGGAGGGCAAGAAGGGGGGGGTCCTCGATTGTTGTCAGCCCGGCACCACTCACTGGGAGTGAGTGAACAAGTTGCCTGACTGGGTTTAAACCACGACACTTTATTCTTGGTTTCTAGCTGCAAGCTCAGGACTCTGTTAGAGCTCTCTGCAAAGGTTTATTCCCTCCCTCCTCCTAGGCTCACCACTGTATAGAGCTAGGAGTTTAACTCCTGCTGGTGTCCCTGTACTGCTATGTAAAATTCCAGCTGTTGAGGTTTCTGAGATTCAGAGAAGCTTGTGGAGGGAGAGCTTTAAAACAGTACAGAGGAACAGAAAGGGAAAAAAAGACTCCCACTGGCCCTAGTCCAGGTGAAGATGTCAGAGGAGAAGCGCAGGTGATCAGTCTTTTAAAAAAATATTGTAGAGGCTTCCCTGGATTTTGTTTTGATATCTTGGCCAAAGGGAGGCAAAGAAATAGGGGTGAGTGCAAGGACTGCAGAATTCACTTCTCCCACAGTAGGTCTGAGGTTAGAAGATCACATCTATCATCAGGCTGAGACAGGATAAGGTAGTTTCATTTCTAAATCACATTGTTATTTGAAATCAAGTTCCATATAGTTTCAGAAGTTTCATAGTTTCAGAAAACAATTTATTCTTTATCAGGAACTCTAAGTCAAAAACATGTACTTGGCTCTGAGAAGAAACATATCTAAATTATTTCCACTAAAATGAAATAGAAAATTTGAAGTGTACTTCCAGAATAACTTTAGTCTATGTGAGAGAATTTTATCCACAATTACATATCTCCATTATGTGTGCGTGTATGAATATATATTTCTCTATATATGCAAATATATATACCTGTGTATTTGCATATCTATTTACCTATGTGTATATATATCCCTGCAATCAGGAGCTAAATAATGGTACAGTCTTTGGAATAAAGTGAGCTGGGAAAGTGAAGTGTAAGGTAGACAGTGAGATGATAATTCAAAATCAAGCACTGAAATATTTTATTTCGTAACTCTGTCCTGATATGGATTGTGACTTGGACCAGATGAGATGATCACAGTCCACCAGCCAACTTTGTTTCCTCCCATGTAGAAGAGACTTTGTATTTTCCGAAATGAATGGATTATTAATGAATCAGTAGAGCTAGTGATTTTCCTAAGGTTGACAGTAACTCATGTATCAGCTACCACAGTCACGCTGAGCTGTCAGATCTATACATATAAAAGAAGCAGATTATAAAATTCTTAAATAAGAATTTGTGTCTCATAGACATATGAAGATATAAAGAACTAAAAGCACTTGCTACAAAAAGAACTAGAGTGTAACGCTGTACATTAATGTAGCCTAGTATTTTCTCCGGATCTTTTTCTTGTGTTAGCAAATTAAATACAACTTTTTTCTTTCCAATATCATAATAGCTGAAATTATAACCTTCGCAGGGTCAAAACTTTGATGTATTACCAAGAATGTGTTTTTTTTTCTTTTGATTGAGACTGACTACTGTGACAGGAAGGATTGCTTTCCTTCATCAGCATTATAACTATCAGAACATTATCAAAAGTCCATTTAAAAAAAAAGACAAATGGGCAACATTAGATTGTTCATTTGAATGCTTTTAAAGCATTGATGAAGCTTCACTGTGTTTATTTGAAATCAAATTTTTTTAAAAACTAGTGCTCATTATTTGCATCTAAAAGTGCTAATAGCTCAGTTCCTGACCCATTAAAACAATGAGGTATGTCAGAGACAAATTGTCATTCAAATTTGACAGCTGTATAGGAGAAAATTTTCAACTACATTCCTACACATACTGTTTCATAATTGTTAAAAAATATGCATTTTCCTTAACATTCAATATGCCCCAAATCCATGTACATTCATGATCAAACAGGATGACTTTCTACATCATGATCTTGAAAGGATCTTGAATATTTTCCAGCTATTAAACATTATATATTAGATAAGACTGGTTATAAACACTTTGTAACTTCTTGAGGAATGACAAGTGAATAAATAATGGAAAAATCTCTTTTGGTAGAAGACCTTTTGCAGAAAGTTTTGGGTAAAAAAATAAGTATGATATGATTTGAAAATTAGAAGTATGCACTAATTGCATTTGTAGTACAGGAAGATAGAAGAGAGAATCAGTGGCGAATTACTGAGTCATAATTAGGACTCTTAAAAATCTCATTATAACAAAAAGAAAAAATGGAATGTGATTTTACTCAGTCATACACACTCTCAGTCACAAACTCTTCTTCAGATTTTTCTACAAACAGCATTACCTTAACCTGACTAGACATTTTCTCTGAAAAAGCATTGACATTTAAAAAGAAAAATTGTATGAATTATTGTGTGGTTAAAACTTAACAAATGGCTGAACATAGATTATTTTATGTGGAAGATTTAGTACTGACAGATTAATCCAGCAAACTGTATATACATAGACTACGAATGCAATATTAGAGAGAAGCCCCAAAATTTTTCTTGAGGATACTAATCTTTTCATTTTCTTAAAGCCAGCAGAAATTACTGCATTCACTTCTAGATCAAATGCAGCATGAGAAAGAATATTTTCCTTGAGCAAACAAACTTGAGTAGAACAAAAAGGACTGATGATTTTGATCTTGTCAAGTTTGAGCTTCAGATTAATTGCAACTTCCCACAAAAAGAGCTTTAATAAGTAATTTCAACTGCATGACATACTGAAATGAATTAAATCTAAGAATCAAGACCATTTTGCTAATAAATTGGAGGTCATGGTAATTTGACATATAATTGAGGGCAATAGAAACACAGAAGTCACCTGAAGTAAAAGGCTTTGGTTTTTTCTTCAAGATGGGTGGACATCCTGAACTATGACATTTCCCCATCACCCCAAACTCCACAGCTCTCAACCTCTCCAGTTACACTGACCTGAGGGTTGAGCAGGAACCTGCATTTTCAGGTGCTGCCAGCACCATCAGTGACTCCAAACAGACAGTGTTCAGGCTAAACAACATTTCTGCAGTTCCTCATTCTTTTCTGAAGTCTCTTTATTTCTCTAAGAGGTCAGGGATCTCCATTGCAGGGTTCAACACAGAATTTCAAAACTAGCAGCCCTCTACAACCACGAGTATTTGGGTTCTGAAAGGGAGAATTCTGGAAGTATTCCAGAACTTAATGATTTGTTGGAGGGCCCATATACTGCACCATTGCCTTCAGACGAGAACAGGCTTGGTGGGTTAGGCTCAGCTAATGGGGAATCAATATCAGCCCTAAAGAGGAGAGCTTTGCTAACATTTACCTCCTCCTGCACATCCCCAAATTACTATTTCATCAATAAGCAAGAAACTGTCATGGGAAAAAGGCACATTTCCAGCACACAGATTTTCAACAAATCCAGCTCAAGACCATTTTACTCATCATAGTCTATGTTGCAGTATATCCAGTTTTAGGGGCACTAGTTGCCCACCAAACATCCCTGGATGAACTACAGTGCATATGTCTGTCCTATTCACTGTGGAATATAATTTGCATTTTCTAATATTTTGATACAGAGACATTGCACACTTCAATTATTTCAATAATAATATTATCATTTTCCAAACTTACCATACCTTGCACTGGTCCTTTGTCCATGATTTCTTTCATTATATCAGTTTCCTGAAGGAAGGTAAGAACAACAGCAGAGAGGGCAAGGGAAGATAACACATTCTATTACATAAAATTAAAACTCATACTAATTTACAATTATGTACATAACATATATGTATGGATGAGATGAATGTACGATTGTACTTGTATTTCTGCTAGACAATATTTGGTTTGCCAAATGAACAAAACTTTCAGAAGCATGTTTAAGAAGCACTAACGCAGTTATGACTGCATACTTTCTTTTCTATCTCTAATAAGTACCACAAGCAGCAGCTTTAAAAAGATGATGTAAAACTGAGAAGCTATAAAGAATTTGAACTCTTCTGAAAATACAAGGGTAATACACAGGAAAAAAGTCACAGCTCCAGTCTTTAAGTAAAGCGAACATATTTCTATATGCCAGATAATTTTCAAGCCCCAGAGGAGAAAACTGAGTGAGACAATGAGTGAACAGCATTAACTTACTTTTGAGGAGACCCTGTAGTGGGTGGCACACCGGTATAACCGATTGGATTCCACCAAAGCGTTTGGACATGGTCCATTTGTATGGTTTTTCCCATATTCGCTTGACACATAACAGTGATTTTCACCTGATGGCTCCAGGTGGCTCTTCCAAAATGATGGATAACAAGCATAGGACACAACCCTGTTCAGTTATTTAAAAAAAAAAAAAAAAAAGTTGATAAAAAACTTCCTTAAACATTTTTATAGTTTTATTTCAAGTTGGAACACTGACAAAATATATGACAAAACAGGTGAGACTGCATAGGTACCAGAGAGGTGGGACTTACTGCAATTTCACAGCTTGGTTATTTTGCAGTAACATTCAGACTGTTCCTTAATGGAAAGACAGGTTTATGTTTGGAAGTGAATGTGGACCAAAGAGCAAACAGAGACAAACTTTGTGACTTATAAACATGCGAAGTTCAGTGTGCACAAAAGCCTGGGGCCTATCCCACGGGGCTCAGGCCACAGGGCTCCTCCTATCAGTTCCTGATTATTGGCAGCAATGAGCCTCTCGAGGAAAATAAATGACAGGTTGTGGCATGATATCACAGGGGCATCTACATCTCTAAAATTACGCTCGCTATTTCTTAGAAAAATATCTATCTCAAAATATTTTCTGAATGCTTAGAGAGTTTTTGGTCACACATAGAGCAATTTAATTTTTCCTACCATTTATTATAAATCTGCATTCAAACTTTCAATTTCAAAGTTTTAGAGTTTATATAAAGAAAATATAAGTAATTTTTAACACTTTTAAATTAAATTCCATATTCTACAAAGATTAATTTAAAAATATAAATTCAAATAATTACTGGGCAGTTCATTCTATCAAAGGTTTCAAAGTACAAAAATTCATTTATGTAAAGAATAATGGGGGAAACGTGTAATAGCAAATACATGTCTCCTATGAAAACAGGCTAAGTGGGGGTTCTTCAGCCTGGAGAAGAGAAGGCTCATGGGAGACCTTATATCAGCCTTTCAGTACCTAAAGAGGCCTACAAGAAAGCTGAAAATAGACTTTTTACAAGGACGTATAGTGATAGAACAAGAGGTAATGGCTTTGTATTGAAAGGGGATAGATTTAGATCAGATGTTAGGAAGAAATTATTCATTATGAAGGTGGTGAGACACTGGCACAGTTTGTCCAGAGAAGTTGTGGCTCCCCCATCCCTGGAAATGTTCAAGGCCAGGTTGGATAAGGCTTTGAGCAACCTAGTCCAGTGTAAGGTAACCCTACCCCTGGCAGGAGGTTGGAACTAGATGACCTTAAGGTGCTTTCCAACCCTAACTATTCTGTGACTCTATGTATTGCCTTTTTTTTTTTTTTTAAAGAAAAAAAAGAAATCTTCCAATAACGAAGATTTTATCTGTCCAACATATTCATGAGACATCACTTGGAGTATTGTGTGCAGTTCTGGTGTCCTCAACATAAAAAGGACATGGAAATGTTGGAACAAGTCCAGAGGAGGGCCACGAGGATGATCAGGGGACTGGAGCTCCTCTCATATGAAGACAGGCTGAGAAAGTTGGGGCTGTTCAGCCTGGAGAAGGGAAGGCTGCATGGAGACCTCATAGCAGCCTTCCAGTATCTGAAGGGGGCCTACAGGGATGCTGGGGAGGGACTCTTCATTAGGGACTGTAGTGATAGGACAAGGGGTAATGGTTCAAACTTAAACAGGGGAAGTTTAGATTGGATATAAGGAAGAAATTCTTTCCTGTTAGGGTGGTGAGGCACTGGAAAGGGTTGCCCGAAGAAGTTGTGAATGCTCCATCCCTGGTGGTGCTCAAGACCAAGTTGGACAGAGCCTTGGGTGACATGGTTTAGTGTGAGGTGTCCCTACCCACGGCAGAGGGGCTGGAACTTGATGTTCTTAAAGTCCTTTCCAACCCTAACTATTCCATGATTCTATGATTCTATTTCTAGTTATAGGCTTCAAAGGCTTAAAGACATTTAACTGATTTTGACAATTGAGTGATTGAGGAGGTGTTGTGATAACTCACCTGTGACTTATACCCATGCTAATTTTGTATTTGAAAATCTCCAAAGTGCTAAAATCAAATGATCTTTGAAGCACAGGTTAGGAGCCTTCATTGCATTCAATGGAAAAGGGCAATAAAAATGAGGTTGTTTCAAGGAAAGGTAAGGAAGTGTTTTAATTCTTTACCTTAGCAATACATCAAATGAATTGCTGCTTCATACAGTAAGTTTGTTTCAAGTAGTTTATCATGAATTGTTCAGCCATTTTGACTGCTTGGCTTAGTTGAACATCCTTTTTACTTCACTAAAATGAAGGAAAAAGTGTGTATTTAAAATGCACCTACTAACAATCTCAAAGGTGCACTGAATCTTCCACTTATTATTTTATCCTTGTTATGAGATATTGCAATCTTCTAGTTTTCTACTTTGCACTGCTAGATGTTTCCAAAGCAACATACTCATTTCTATACAGTGCCATGGAGGCTTATGGGAGGGTTCCTTTTAAAGAGTCTAATTAAATAGTTCATTGAAGCAGAATATTTTAAAATAGGCAGTCTTATTGAAAGGATATGCACTTAAGTAGCTCACCAATTGTCCTGAACTTTCTGAACCTGAAGAAATAAAATCTGTATTTCATTTAATGTTCTAGTTTTTTTTTTCATTTGTGCTTACCTGTGTATACTTAGTTGCCAGGAATTTTACAAGCTGAGTACATACATGCTTCAGCTACTTTGAGTAAGTCATGGCATTTTCCCATTATCATTTGGTGGTATAAAAATTGACCCGAAGGGAATGTCTTTTTGATTACCAAATTCTTTCTGCCTGAACTAGACGAACACACACAGAAGATCGAAAAAGCAGTAATTCTGCCTGCTTGAAAAGGGATTGTCCATCCAAAGTTGTTAGGTTGTTAGGGTGTCGTTACTTAGGTACTCACTGGTAACCTCTTTTATTCCCTTCTGAATATCTGAAGTTATTCTGGATTCCCAGATTTCCAATGGGGAATGTATTTAGGCCAAATATACATGAGCTGTTATTAATAATTTAAAAATTTCTTATGTTTTGCTTCTATTGTTAGATAAAAAGAAACCTTTGTTTTGTATATTTAGACATATCATATATGTAAATATAAAATGTTTCTACCTCTAATAAATGCATCTATAAAATATATTTATAAAATATATCTATCTCTACATACATAATCATTCTAGTCACCACTGATCACCAAGTTCCAAAAGAAATATACTGCTGCTGAGTGTAATCAGGCCTTTAAGGCAAGTAAGGTGAACAGATACCCTCCTCAGAGCATGATCTGGTATAGGCAGGGCAGGAGCAGGTGATTGCAACCCTGTGTAAGAAATGGCATGACGCTATTCCTCAGGTGTACTTACAAACATCTCAGAGAGAGACAGCAAAGTAAAAATTCATTCCTGGAGTAGGGATTTTTTTTCCCCTCCTTTCAGTTGGATTGTCCCTCTGGAGTTGTCACAGGTTCTGCATGGATGGGTCTTACTTCTATGGCAATAGAAGTGAAGCACCGAGTGACACACTGGCATACTGGAGCTGTGTGGTAATCCAAACATGATGATTCATTCTGGACTAACAGTCACTTTTGAATCCTTTCACTAGCCATATTCTGCAGTCATGATTAACAGAATTCAACAGCTCTTTACTGAAACATGAGTTTGTACATGCTGAAGCATCAGAACAGTTAACATTAAATGCATTTCAGAAAGACCTTGCCAGAAAAGTCATAGAGGAAAAATAAAATAGAGAAATAAATAAGAATGCATTTATATGTGCATATACATACACATATAGAAAAATACTACCAGGAGAAAGCAGCATTCAGAGAGAAGCAACAGAAGTCTCCAGTGTGTTCCTACATTCTTGACAGAATTTATCTGAAGTCATTTTTATATGTTCAATCTAATGAAATTTTTTGCGGTTTTATCATATTTGAATTGTGTTGAATTTTATCACATTTGAAATGTGAGGTGAGAATATAATCTCAAATATTAGATTATGTTATTAGCAAGTTGACCAAAACTAATAGCAATAACATCCTTATCATACCTGGAAATTGCTAACAGCCCAAGGTACAAATCAGATCAAGCCCTGATTAGAAGCAGTATTTTTGTTCAAACGTGTAACCTTTTACTATATGAAAAAAAAATGTTTCTTCCTCATTATTGAAGTCTATAATCTTTTAATTTCCCTTACTAGATAAAATAGGTGTTTTCAAACCACACTGATTTCTCCTAAATTGTGGCTTGCAACTGAAATGTCTAAAATTAATAATAAATAGAAATAGAATATGGATTTATTCTTTAATCGATGGAGAAAGAGAGAGAGAGAGTTTGACAGTGATTCTGCTCCACCTGGAGAGATTTCACTATTAACTGGGTGCTCAGTGATTCTGACAAGTCAGGTCCTAACACTGGCCTAACCTTGAGCTTTATGAAGGTCTTTCATTGACTTCAGTGAGGATAGTCTAAGTCAGCACTTGATTTTCCTCAAAATCTATCAAAATCATGAGATAAGCATACTTCAGAAATCGGGAAAACAGAAGATTTAAAACAGTATTGAACACCTGCTGTGAAAATTTACAAGCCCACAAAGAAAATCAATGCACTTTCTCCCTGTTGCAAGGAATGGAGATAATGAAAAAAATTGATTGCGATATATTGGTTCATAAATAAAAGTCACCTGAAAGTGCAAGGAAGCAAGCACTATTTAACAGGGCTCATTCAAAAGACACTTCAGACTTTTATATCATAAATTTACATCTTTTTTTTCATTGTCAAAAGTAAATAGTTATGGATTATAGGGTTTCAGCTACAAAAATTATTCAATTATCAGTCCAATGAATCAAAAATGTTTATTCTGTTTTTCGTTGTTGTCTGTACTATTTACTCTTGGCCACTGTCAAAGACAAAATATTGGGCTAGATGGACCCTTTCTCAGGTACAGCATAGCCATTGTTGCGTGCTTCCAGTATCTGTCCTCAGAAATATTTGAATATTTTCCGTAAGGTGTTTATTTGTGTCTGGAACTCTTGGAAGACGACTTGAAATATCATTTAAACTTGAGGAAAGAACATCAGGATTAAAGAATGTTGTTTATAAAAATAGTTGAGTAAGACATATCATCAGTGTAGTAGTACACTGATGATGAATTAGTGATCAGGGACAAGAATGGGCAGCCAGCAAAGGTCTGTGAGAGCTCAGTGATGTTGTACATGTTGCATCTGACCCTGTGGGGACAAGAAAACTGGATAAACAACTAAGAAAATAGTCTCAGACTGTGAAGATGCATTGGAGATCTGGATAGTCTCAAAAAACCTGTGGTTGTTCTCACAACTGCCTGGCAGATTCTTTAATCACTCATCACTGATCACCAATAAGCTGCAAGAAGCTGGTGAATACCACAAGCCATCTCAGGTGACTGAGCAATAATGCAAGTACTGGGGAATTGGGAGGTGAAAAGACAGCTCCCATGTGTGCTCTGGTGAACTCAGGTGCCCTACCTGTATGCTTCCAGCCTCACAGGAGTCAGAAAGCCTGCTCTGCACACCACTTTCACACTGGTGCTCTGTGGTCAGAGAGAGAGCAATCTTTTCACTACTTCGTTTACACCAGCATGAGCTCCTGCGTGAGTACAGCTTGGTTGATAACCAAGTACCTCATACAGTCTCAGCCTGTTACATTTTCCTTATAGAAATAAGTTAACCCTTGTACACTTAATCTGCCTCTGCAGAACAGGCAGTGACACTACCCACACTGCTTCAGGTAAAAGAAATTTAGCTTTCCAGTACAGGAAGAATCTTACTACTATGGGCTCATGGTGGTTATGCCCATGAAGAAATAACAGTCAGAGGGAACAGAAGACTAGGCAGTTTTCTTATTGTTGCATTCTTTATGGCTTTTCCTCTACAATTAGATTGCTCCAACTGTTGTGGAGACAATACTTATTAAAATGGATCTCTTAGCTACACTGGCAATTCGTGTGCTCCTGCCCTCAACATCGTAATCAAGCAAACAATCCAGTGAGAAAGAGTATTTACTGTCTTAGGAACATGAGTTACTGACTAAAGGAGCCTGTTCTTCTACTTACAGAAAAGTGTTGGTTAAAATGTTAAGTTATAATTTTCATCTGTTCATGAATGAAGCTTCTGCCCATGAGGTAAAACCCCCATTAGTTGTTGATGGGTTTTTGGATAGAATCCATTAGTGCCCACAGTAATCGTTCAACTAAAGGGTCTCACACTTAAAACCTTTAAACCCTGAGACAGAAAGACAGAGGAACACTTGATGTAAATTCTCCACATAACAATACAAAATCCCTGTCAGATCAGAAATAGCTTGGTACACTTGAGGAAATCAGAATGATCACTCTTTATACTGTGTCTGTGTGAATGACAGTGCTTTGGTCTTCATTTAGACTACAGGCTGCCATGTCAAATATGACATCCGATGCATCATGCCTGACATTTTTTTGCTCTTTCCATGGTTTGTTTCTTTGTTTGTTTTTAAACTAAAATTTAAAGTTGACAGACAGCACACCCGAGATACTTCTGTCTGTCAGTATCAGGCATATCAAATCTAGAGTAAGGGGTAAGTGTATGAAAGTGAGAGAGGAAACAGATTTTGGTAGTAAGCAAAAAAGATAGAAAATTTTCTATAATTTATGCTGAGAAACAGCAGAATGTAACACAGTATATAATATCTGGTTGTTCCATATTCTCCTGGGAGCCATTTCCAGGCACATGAAATTCAAGAGGTTGACTGAGAACAGGCAGATTTACCATGGTAAGTTATATCTCACCATGATGAGATGATGAGATGACCTGGCCATGATGAAATGACTGCCTCTACAGAGAATAAGAAAAGCAGTGGACATCATTTTCCTTGACTTCATGAGTGTTTTCAGCATGGTCTTCTGTGGTGGTGTTCTAGCTTACTGGACTAGATGCCAGCAGTGTGCACTCGCAACCCAGAAAGCCAACCGTATCCCGGGCTGCATCAAAAGGAGCATGACCAGCAGGTTGAAGGAGGTGATCCTGCCCCTCTACTCTGCTCTTGGGAGACCTCACCTGGAGTACTGTGTGCAGTTCTGGTGTCCTCAACATAAGAAGGACATGGAAATGTTGGAACAAGTCCAGAGGAGGGCCACGAGGATGATCAGGGGACTGGAGCTCCTCTCATATGAAGACAGGCTGAGAAAGTTGGGGCTGTTCAGCCTGGAGAAGGGAAGGCTGCGTGGAGACCTCATAGCAGCCTTCCAGTATCTGAAGGGGGCCTACAGGGATGCTGGGGAGGGACTCTTCATTAGGGACTGTAGTGATAGGACAAGGGGTAATGGTTCAAACTTAAACAGGGGAAGTTTAGATTGGATATAAGGAAGAAATTCTTTCCTGTTAGGGTGGTGAGGCACTGGAATGGGTTGCCCAGAGAAGCTGTGAATGCTCCATCCCTGGTGGTGTTCAAGGCCAGGTTGGACAGAACCTTGGGTGACATGGTTTAGTGTGAGGTGTCCCTGCCCATGGCAGGAGGGTTGGAACTAGATGATCTGAAGATCCTTTCCAACCCTAACTATTCTATGATTCTATGAGTTGCTTACAAGGTCAGTAACTGAACTGAACTGGCATGCTGACAGGCCAAATGATCAAAGTAACTGGTGCCTGTTTGCTAGTGACATTCTTCATGAGCCAACACAGCGACAGCACTGCTTTGCATCTCAATAGAGATCTGGACAGTAAGACATAAAGCAGTAAGGCACCCTCAGTAAATTTGTGGAGGATGCCAAATTGGTGGGGAGTGGTTAGTGTTTAGCAGTCCTTTCATTCAGAGCAACATCACAGGCTAGAGAAATGAGCTGACAGAAACTTCATGAAGTTCAAGGAAGGCAGAAAATAATCCTGCTTCTGAGCCAGAGCTGCCCATGCAGAAGTACTGGCAGGGCATTGCCTGTGCAGAAGGCAGTTTCACAGAGAAGGACCTGTGGTCCTGATGAGCATAAAGTTGAACATGGATTAGCAGTGGGCCCTCCCAGCAAACACAGACAATCAATACTGGCTTGTCTTAGCAAGAATATAGCCAAGACATTGTGAGAAGTTATTATTCTCTTCAAATTGTCACTTTTGTGGTTACATGTGTGGTACTGTATGGGATCTCCAGTGAAAACACTGACAAACTGAGCAAACCCAATGGAAGGCACTTAGAGGTCTGAATCACATGATATGGAAAGAGAGGGTGAGGCAGCTAGATTTGCTCAGCCCAGAGAAATGAAAGCTAAAAGGGAATCTAATTACTGTCTTTCACTATGTAACGAGAGGTTGTAGAGGAGACAGAGCAAGACTCTTCTTGGAGATACACAGTGAAAAGCTGAAAGGTACCATCACAGGCTGTACTAAGGAATATGCTGATTAGATATATGAAAAAGCAAATGTTTGACCACAAAAGTGGTCCTGAAGGAAAGGCTGTGGAACCTCCATTCTTGGAGATACTCAGAATATGACAGGGGGTATGGCCTGAGCAACCTGATCTAATTTCAGAGTTAGTCATGCTTTGAGCAGAAAGTTGGACTAGGTGACCTCCAAAACTTCATACCAAGCTAAATCATTCTGTGATTCTAAAAATTATTATATGTAATTTTAAAAAAGCTTCTAGCTCTTTGTGTGGAGTTTGAGAGATGTTAACTTTGCTTAGTCCCACCTGAAAAGTGTCTAGATATACTCTTTGTTACAGTGTCGCATACTGGCACAATCTTGGGATGGGATGATTGCTATTTGCTTTACAGAAAGACAATGTTTGATCTTTTGAATATTAAAAATGTTGTCTCATGCAACTGCCTGCTTACTCAAGGTTGTTTAATGTGAAGAGCCTGTAGCCCAAAAACCATAGAAGTTTTGAATCCCCTTACAGTATTGTCTTTAACATAAAAAGCTTTCTTGTTTATCTTGCTTTAGAGAGGATACCATTTTCCCCAGTTATATTACAGCTAATAACAACATCTAGATATAATAAGGCTTAAACGGGAGCAGGATGGTTGAAGAGTTTTCTCACTGAGAGCTCTCATTCAAAATAATCTTCACTCACTTCTTCAGGAATGCTAGGTAGTTCTTCATAAAAGTGATTTAAAGAAGGTATAAATGAGAGAAAGTGACAGTCTTGATGAAGTAATACGGTTAACCAGGGCAAAGCTGAATGCTTCTTTTTGAAAGGTCAGAAATCATCATTGTAACACAAGCAACACTGTATCCTAAGCAACCAGACCAAGTTAAAATTACCTAGACAGATGGATTAAATATTTACCCATGCGTTTTCAGATATCTCCAAGCACCATCAATACTTCCACCATTACATCCATGATTCCTGGTATCACAAGAGATCAAATTCTGAACAGAAAGGTTGTCTGTCATCTGACCACTAGAATGAATTGTTATCCTATCTGCCGCAACGCCTGTTTTGAAACAAATATTCCATTATCAAAACCAAATAATTACAGCTTCACATTGGTTATTGTGAAATAGGGACTGAAATACAACTTCAATATCTTTTGTCTGTGCAGATACCTTTACAAAACAATACAGATTTAATCAGTACAGATGTTCGAGAGAGGATGGTGAAACTGCAAATCATCATGAGCAACTTTGCTGTAAATCAACAGATTTACTGGTTATCATAAAGTCCCATATATGTAAACACAAATGAAGCATTTACGTAATTTAGTCTGATGGTATCTAGTATGTTTGTAAATGCATATTCATTTCTGTTTGACTTCAGCAGAAGATGCAAATACTCCCCCACCTCTCTGCAGCTGAATCTCCAAATCTCTCCTCTTCCTTTTTTACCTTCCCTACTTTAGTTGAGAAAAAGAAGAAAGGCAAAAATGAACAGTCCTATGAAGGAAAAAATTCAAGACTGAAAGTATGTATTGGTTTTAGTGGAAAGAATATTTGGAATTGTTCATACTAATGTGTAGAAGTGGGACTCATTGGAGCACCCTCCCTTATCACACAAAATTTTTCTTCTGAGACAGACACCTTAGATGTCTGAACTCAATCAGATAGTCATAATTCTAAGTACTAATATATTTATGCACTGATTTGAAGGCAGACTAGGCTAAGTTGTGTGTGAAATTAAGCTACTCTTCCTTTCTTTAATGAGTGATAATGAAACAATTATTAGGCCCCAATCCCAGCCATTACCTGTTCTTAAATTATATTTTTATTATTGTTAAACTTTATTTTTCAACCTGAAAAGAATAAAAAGCACCCACCTTGAAATCTAAAGCACTATTGAAATCAGCACTAACTTCAGTGAACTCTGGACATGACTTCAGAAGAGTCAATCTGCTGATAGCAGCTGATAGCAACTGTGTTCTTTACTTTTTTGATATGTCAGATGAAGGTGAATTTATTTTCATAAATGTAAAAACTTTTTACTGAAGAGCTCTGGAATACTTACAGGAATTACTCATGATAAGAAAAATGATGCAGTAGTGTTTGTCTATTTGTTGAGCAACAATTAATCTTACCAAGAAGGATTGAAAATTCAGATTGAAAATGCTAGAGGCACCTAAACAACATAGGAAGGCATCTCATAGTATTTAACATTGAAAAGAACTATGTGAATTCAGAACAAAAGATTCAATTACAAAAGGGAAAATTTAGACTGAAGATCTGGAAAGTCTTTCCTTCTGTAAACTCTGTTCATCTTTGCAATAATTTGTCCAGAGAGCTGCTAGAAGCTTTCTTGGTTTCCTCTTTTATAGCTACACTGAACAAGACATATTAGTAACAGAGTGCCTTCAGTCTCTTTGCCAGGGAGCTGGGATTAACTGAACTAAATGTTCCTTTCCTTCTCTTACTGCTGTGATTTAAGGAAGTGGTTGCAGAAACCTACACCCATGAGGACCCACTGGCCAGGTTAAGTCATAAAGACTGATTGCAAAATTTTTCTTCTCTATCTTTATATGTACCAATATATACTGAGATTTACTGCAACATAAGAAAAATGAACATAAATGATTGCTGTACCTTCTTTTGAGTAAGTGACACAAACACTTTTGTCCATTTCTCCTAAAACCAGAGGTTGCAGCACATGCAGTTTGAATTACCTTACTGACATTTCCTTTCTTGCCGAATCTGAAAACAGTTACTTCCACAAATATTTGAGCAGTTTCAGGGTTTTCTTCTCATAAAATTATTGAAAAGGTTATACTTAATTTGCTGGAATAGCAATGGTTGGACAATGGTAAATGCACAAATGTAAACATACATTAAAGACAAAAATACCCCCCCCCGTTTTAAGCTTTGAAGTCAAGAATGCAATTGTGCAAGCAAGGGGTACAGGTTTTTAAAAAGTTACTCTATCAATTACAAAAAAGTGCATTAGTCAATTTATTTTCTGCTTTCTGTCACCAAAACACCTCCCTGTGTTACATGAACTTATGAAAAGCCAACAAATCTCTACAGCTTAGATGGACTTCTTAAGACTTCAGGATGACTTAAAGGGAAAGCTGTAGAAATGTAAATGTTCTTATTTGGTGATAAAAAGTGAACAGCAAGCTGAAGTTACTCCATTAATAATCAATACAAGTTTTCACCACACACCTAACATCGAAGATATTTTTTAAAGGAGAAAAAAATAATTTTACTTGCGGTTGAAAAAGCCCAGGATGCACCACAGTTTCGTTGATCCAGAGGATCATGAATCCACTCAGGCCATGCATAAGTGGCTGCAAAAAATGCAGGAAAGTTTTCTTCTGGAAGTGAATTTCCCTAAAACAAAATGTATATGCTTCAATACTTAATTTTATCTTAAATTTTACCTAATTTTACTTTTAAAGTTCTTAAATTTCAAAATGAGGAAACCCAAAGCATTGGCATCTGTGGCTTCCTCAGCACCAGTGTGATGGTTACATCGTGGCTGAGAGCTGCGGACCCCCTGAGAGTAGGAGGGTTCTGGCACTCTACTAGCTGAGCTGGAAAGCTGAGCTAAACAACTGTCAACCTGAATAACCTTCTAGTTTCTCTCTGATTTTTATCTCAAACAACAATTCCCTATGAAACACATTAATTATGACCATATAATTAATTATGGCATTTTGGGGGGAAAAAAAAGCCTTCTACTACAAACAGCAGAGAATTTAGTTACCTGTTACCTTACTCTCCTTGACACATGGCTGTAGGTAGGAAATTTTGGTCACCCTGGGAGGGAGGCATCAGTGTATCATTGATCATTGCATATCACTGATTTGTCTTTTACACAGAGGATTTTCAATCTCCAGCACTTATTCCAGAACAAAAATCAGTGATTTTCCTTTTGCGCTGCACTCCAATGTTGTATAGATGAAAATTCATGATCTGTTTACTAAAGCCATTTGGACAGCCAGTTCTTCATCTCTTAGCCCTGATTTACATCCTCCAAACTTTGTATATCTGCATATGCGAGAACCATCTGGCACAATTGCTATTAATCTGCTTTGCATTCAACATACCAAAACCATTCATTCATGTTTGGTTGGGTTTTTTTGCTGTTGAACTTTATGGAATGATTGCTTCTGCTGTTCAGGGAAATAGGAATAGCCACATAGAATGACAATATTAGTCCATCTAGTCCATCAGTTTGTCTCAAACAATTGTTGACAACATCTGTTTTAGAGGAAAATACAATATACAAACTACAAGAATGTGTTCCTAAGCAAAACATTTCCTGATGCTTTCTTAAAAGCAGCCTCATATCCTGAAGCACAAGCTTCAATTCTGTCCATATTCCTTTATTTTACTTTGATTTACTTAGTTTTCTAATTCTGTCCTTGCTGAACCATTTTTCTAAATTTCTTGTGTGACCTGTAAGACTTCATACCTATTCCTAAAATGATTTAAACTCTTGAGCTCAGTTCTTTCAAACTATTTAAAGACACTCTGAGGAACCAGACTTCACCACTATGGCTGTATCCAAAATGGTTTGTTGTGTATGCTGGGAAACAGCATTGCCTCCCGCTACCTTGTACACCTGGGTTTCTCACTGAAAACAATGACTGAGAAGTGGTCAGAGATAAAAGCGGTTTGTACCTCGGCTCTGTATCATAAAATCACAGAATCACAGAATAGTTAGGGTTGGAAAGGATATTAAGATCATCTAGTTCCAAACTCCTGCCATGGGCAGGGACACCTCACACTAAACCATCTCACCCAAGGCTCTGTCCAAACAGGCCTTGAACACCAACAGGGATGGAACATTCACAACTTCCTTGGGCAACCCATTCCAGTGCCTCACCACCCTAACAGGAAAGAATTTCTTCCTTATATCCAATCTAAACTTCCCATGTTTTAAGTTTTAACCTGTTAACCCCTTGTCCGATCACTACAGTTCTTAGTGAAGAGTCCCTCCCCAGCATCCCTATAGGCCCTCTTCAGATACTGGAAGGCTGCTATGAGGTCTCCACACAGCCTTCTCTTCTCCAGGCTGAACAGCCCCAACTTTCTCAGCCTGTCTTCATACGGGAGGTGCTCCAGGACCCTGGTCACCTTCATGGCCCTCCTCTGGACTTGTTCCAACATTTCCATGTCCTTTTTATGTTGGGGAGACCAGAACTGCGCACAATACTCAAGTGAAGTCTCCCAAGAGCAGAGTAGAAGGGCAGGATCACCTCCTTTGACCTGCTGGTCACGCTTCTTTTGATGCAGCCCTGGATATGGTTGGCTTTCTGGGCTGCAAGCACACACTAGATCCGGCTCATGCTCATTTTCTCATCGACGAGCACCCCCAAGTCCTTCTCTGCAAGGCTGCTCTGAATCTCTTCTCTGCCCAACCTGTAGCTGTGCCTGGGATGGCTCCGACCCAGGTGTAGGACCTTGCACTTGTCATGGTTAAACTTCATGAGGTTGGCATCAGCCCACCTCACAAACGTTTCAAGGTCCCTCTGGATGGCATTCCTTCCTTCCAGCGTATCAACTGAACCACACAGCTTGGTGTCATGGGCAAACTTGCTGAAGGTGCACTCAATCCCACTGTCCATGTCAGAGACAAAGATGTTAAAGAAGACTGGTCCCAACACCGACCCTTGAGGGACACCACCCGTTACTGTTCTCCAGCTGGACGTTGAGCCATTGACCACAACTCTTTGTGTGCGGCCATCCAGCCAGTTCTTTATCCACCGAGTGGTCCATCCATCAAATTGATGTCTCTCCAATTTAGAGACAAGGATGTTGTGTGGGACAGTGTTGAACGCTTTGCACAAGTCCAGGTAGATGACATCAACTGCTCTACCCCTGTCCATCAGTTCTGTAGCCCCATCATAGAAGGCCACCAAATTGGTCAGGCAGGATTTCCCCTTAGTGAAGCCATGCTGGCTGTCACCAAGCACCTTGCTGTTTTTCATGTGCCTTAGCATGCCTTCCAGGAGAATCTGCTCCACGATTTTGCCAGGCACAGAGGTGAGACTGACTGGTCTGTAATTCCCTGGGTCATCCATTTTCCCCTTCTTGAAAATGGGGGTTATATTTCCCTTTTTCCAGTAGTTGGGAACTTCACCTGACTGCTGTGATTTTTGAAACATGATGGCCAGTGTCTTAGCAACTTCATTCATCAGCTCCTTCAGGACCCGTGGATGGATCTCATCAGGACCCATGGGCTTGTGAACGTTCAGATTCTTATGATGGTCTCAAACCAGATCCTCTCCTACAGTGGGCCTAGGGTCTTCATTCTCACAGTCCCTCTGTCTGCCTTCCAAGATTTAGGTGGTGCAGTCAGAGCCTTTGCCCGTGAAGACTGAGGCAAAGAATTCATTAAGAACCTCAGCCTTCTCCAAATCCAGGGTAGCCAGTTCTCCTGATTGTTCCTGAAGAGGGCCCACGTTGTCCCTAGCCTTTTATTTCCAATGTACCTATAGAATCTCTTCCTGTTATCTTTCACATCCCTAGCCAAGTTTAATTCTAACTGGGCCTTAGCTTTCCTACCCTGGTCCCTAGCTTCCCAGACAACATCCTTGTTGGGGTTGCCTGTCCTTGCTTCCACCTTTTATAAGCATCTTTTTTCCCTCAAAGTTTCCTCAGGAGCTCCTTATCCATCCATGGAGGTCTCCTGGCCCTTCTACTGCACTTCCTTCTAGTTGAGATGCAACACTCCTGAGCTTGTAGCAGGTGAACCTTGAATATCAGCCAACAACCTTGGGCCCCCCTGCCCTCTAGGGCTGTATCCCATGGAACCTTACTGAGCAGGTTCCTGAAGAGGCCAAAGCCTGCTCTTTTGAAGTCCAGGGCAGTGAGCTTGCTGCACGCTCTTCTCACTGTCCTGAGGATCTCAAATTCAACCATCTCGTGATCGCTGCATCCAAGGCTGCCCTGGAGAGTCACATTTCCAACGAGCCCTTCCCTGTTGGTGAGCACGAGGTCAAGCATGGCACCTCTCCTTGTCGGCTCCTCTGTGACTTGCAGAAGGAAGTTGTCTTCCACACAATTGAGGAACCTCCTGGATTGCTTGTGCCAGGCCATATCATCACTCCAACAGATATCAGGATGGTTGAAGTCACCCATGAGAACAAGGGCCTGCGAGCGTGAGGCTTTTCCTATCTTCCTATGTAGTGCTTCATCCACAGGTTCTCCTTGATCAGGCAGTCTGTAACAGATCCCCACAGTAATGTCTCCCATCGCTGTTCTCCCTTTAACCCTGACCCACAAACTGTTAACTGCTCACCTATCCCCAGACAGAGTTCCATACTCTCCAGCCTATCCCTAACATAAAGGGCAACTCCCCCTCCCCACCTGCCAGGCCTGTCTTTCCTAAAGAGCCTGTAACCTTCCATTCCAACACTCCAGTCACAGGAGCCATCCCACCATGTTTCTGTGATGCCTATTATATCATATACCTGTAGACATGCGCACATCTCTAATTCCTCTTGTTTGTTCCCCATGCTACGGGCGTCTGTATGGAGGCACCTGAGCCGAGCTCCAAATGAAGCTGGCTCATTGGTTGGGGCAGCTGAAATATCTCTACATTGCTCCAAGCACAAGCGAGGGACTTACTAGAGCAGGCAGCCTCTTGGCAACATCCCTGATCTGAGTCTCTGGTACCAACACGCCTCCCTTGAGACTGGGTCAGGCTAACAGATGGGTGCCTCTGTTCCTTTCAAAGCAGAGTCCCCTACTACTATGAGCCGCCGATTTTTCCTGGAGGCATCAGTAGTGATCCTATTTACGGGAGCATTAGCTGGTTGTTCACATGGTGATGTGTGTGTATCTGACACTAAAATGGAATACAGACCCAACAGACAGATTAATGCAATCTGTGGATATGCCTAGACCCAGTAAAACTCAAGTGCTTCTAGGTTCACTATGTTAGATGCAGGCTGTGAGTTCTAAATACTATTAAAGTATACTGAAAACCATTAAGTCACTTAAGTACTTCTGAAAGTTTTGCCTGCAACCATGGAAAGCCAGTAATCTTTTAAACCTTGCTAAAATATTAATGTCAATATTTTGATTAACCACTTTCAGAAGTCTGATTTCTCAAAAGCTTGTGAGATGCATGGGACTTGCAACCTCAAGTGGCACACAGAAGGCAACAGAAGGCTAATTTCAACAATATCTCGCTAAATTCTTACATTCATTATTAATGAGCAAGCACAAGCAGAAGATTTACTTTGAAGATTAGAGAAATCATACAGGTGAAATCCTAGACAAATAGTGTTTCTTTTATGCGATAAAACTGCTCATTATCAACCACTGAACAAGTAAAATTTGGCAAAGGTTGCTTAGCATACTTAAGAGGACAGTGACCACTTACAATTTTACAAATGAGGCAGTTGAGAAAATAAAATTCTAAATAGATCTTCTGTCTGAAAAAATGTGTCACTTTATGTATTCCTAAACTGCTGCCAATGTATTTAATAGCCTTATATTTTAAATCCCAGAGCAAAATCCTCATTAACCCTCAGCCTTGTCATTTAGAAATGCAGGATTGACCTGTAGCCAGAAATATTAGCTTTTTATGGGAGAAGTTCCTATCCTAATATTGAGAAGCACTGCCGCTTTGTATCAAATATTTAGTCTAGACAATTGTTTTGCAATGTGTGATCCATGAATCAACATCAGATAGCACAATGCAATCAGCAAAATGAATGAGTGGCAAACTATTTTTAAACCTTCATATGTATTCTCTGTAGTCAAGGTAGGCCAAAACAGGAAGGTAAGTGAATGTAAAAGAACACTCATACTTCAGCTATGACTTCAGAAAAGTTAGATGGCCCTTCAGAGAAAAAAAGGCTGAAGATGATTACTGAATTTGCAAATGTGGATATAGTTTTTCTTAAACTATGCATTCCATTTTCTTGTAAGATGTCACGTAGGTGAGTACCTTGTTGCTGACGGGTTCAGACCCCACCGTTGCCTGAACACATACTGACAGAATACCATTAAATGTGTATCATCACGATGTGTTTTAAAGGCACAGCAGGTATATATGTGTGCTACACAGACCTTCAAGAAGGATTACACTATCCCCTGTAGTGAGTAAACACTTTCAAAATGCCTTCTCATATAACATACATGACACTATTGGGGGCTCCAGTTCTGTCAGGAGTCACAACAGGTTTAGTGGTGTATTTAGCTGTCTGTCTATGTTCAGGTCTAGGCATACTCTGCAGCACAGGGCCCTCAGTTCAGATTTAGTTCTTGTTCCAAATCATTGGCTTTTAGGTATTCTATTGTGACAGCATTTTAATCTACCCTTCCAGATGTATGCATTACCTTATTGAGCAGGTATAGTCTTTTATTAATAGCAGAGCTTTTGAAAGCTCTATAAACAATTTCAAAAGTTTGTGTTTTCCCTAAGATGAAATGTAGCTCTGTCAAACCATTTAATTTGACGTTATGTTAAAGAAGCTGTATTTGTAGTTGAAAAAGCTTCTACTCTACAACTAAACCTTTCAGGACTGCAGATAACTAGGACTCTGCCACAGATGTAACGTAGTTAACACAGAAAGGCTTTACATTCTTTAGTCCTTTTTTCCACGCAATTGAGTAAGCGGCCCCTTCTATACAAAAAAGCTTTTCTCAAGCATCCTCCAAAGACAGTAAAAAATAATCAGAACAGCCAGAAACTATTATTTATTATCTAAAGAGTAGAATAGTAGACCAGCAGCATGCTGAAGAAATTATTTTCATTTAAAGCAAAAAAAAAAAAAAAAATGTTATTTTTAATGAATGGGTAGCTATGGTTCTCTTTCTACATCAGCAAACCTACCAGGTTTTAATCAGGCCAGCACAAGACAAAGCTCAGAATTTCTGAACACTAATTATAGCATTTTTATCAACTAAGTGTATGACTTTGGGCAAATGACTTGCAGTTTTCTCACTTGCAAAAAGGGAAAGGCAGTAGTAATCCCAGAGAATGCATGAATATTTAATTACTGCCAATTTATCCACAATAAGTAACTAGTACATTGGCCTGCAGGTAAATTAGTACTCAGGAAAGTCAGTTAAAGGTCAAGCCATTAAGGTTTGGAGAATGTCTGAAAAATATATAAGTCATTATTTCTGAATTTCGTCATTCATACCTTTTTACTCTCTTCTGAGTTGTCACCTAGTTACAGGTGAAGCTTAATGGAAACACTGTCATGAAAACTCATACTTTTTTTGTCACTTAGGACTTTGTAAAAGTGTTAACATGCTTCACCAAAAAGCAGTAACAGAAAATTATTCTTGAGAGGTGAAGCAGAGTCTCTGAAAATCTGGTAAGATACTTACCTTATAAAGCACCTGGAAGTTAATGCCATTGCTGAGCCAAACCCATGCTATGAATTTGCCAGATCACACAGTGGCAATAGATATGGAGCTGGCTATGAGTGAATAAAACCTTTCTTTTTTTCTTTTTTTTAAATATTTTTGTGAAGTATTAAAGCATGGCACATAATTGAGAATTTCCTCAGGCAGAACAAGGACACTATAGAGATTATGGTCTTCTAGAAAACTAGAGAACGGGACAGAATCAGGGAGATTTGAAGCTTTTCAGGAAGCTTCAGAGAAAACTATTTTTACATCAAGACTAGGTAAGACAGAAACTACTGGGGTAAGAGCAAGAAAGTTCTAATAATTCTGAAGAGAAACTATAGGAATGAAGCAGGCTTATGTACGATTCAAAGAAATTTTCTGCAAGCTCAGAGAATTCTCCAGAAGCTGACAAAGTTAGACAGAGATTATTTCATAGTTTTAGCTTTTGTAAGTAGAGTAAAATATTTCTTTGAATCCTGTGCAAATCTTGTGCATCCAGCAATATGTAGGACTTCCTGAGGGCCAAATGCATGAGTGCACAAAGCTGGATTTCTGGACAGCAATGCACTAAAGCTCCTCAGGTGTCTGGCGGTGCCAAAGGTAGTTGGGTTGTGGCTCACAGGTTTTGTAAAAACGTAACAGGTAGAGAAAATTTGCCTGAAAATGTATCAGTGGAACAAAGACTTCAAGTAGTGTGTCTGTCAAAGCTATGGGAAACTTAATAACGATAATTAAATACACTAGACATAATGCAGGACCACTGAGTGACCAGCTACCGCAAAGTGAATGGAAAAGAAGAAATACCATGCAGAATTTCTGTAACTTTCTCTGTCTTGTTTTCCTAGGTGGGATTTCTCTCATCTAGCTAGATATTTAGTAATGTAGACATCAATCTCTGAGCTAGGTACACGATATCCATGCTTCTGTATAAGCATCACACTTTATTCCTCAAGTTAAAAACAACAGCAAATCAACACCAACTGTCTTTAGCCTCAGTGTAGTTAACTGGCAATTTGTAGCAGATACCTACTAAATCTTGCACTAAACCCTTTCATATCATTGTCTTATTTTGACTTGTCATCTTGAACTGAAGTGGATCCTTCTGTGGCTGCGAGGAGTAGCCTAACAAACCATAAAAGGCAAAACTCCAAAGCTTAGTATCTGTCAACTTCTTGCTCTGATAACCCTCCATAGTGTAATTTTGAGCAAGATAGCCAGCGTGGGCCACAACCCAATGCCTCATCATGCTGATGCAGGAAGCTGTGTGGGACAAAGAACCAATCTGCATCAACTAAAGGGCTAGGATGGCTAAAATTGTTGCAGAGGCACATGGTCCTCCCCGTCTTACCCAAATTCCCTGTCAAGTGGTAGCTTTGCACTGTAATTTTGGCTCTTCTAATAGTGTAATTTTGGTTCTTCTAAGAAAGAAGCCAAGAAACTGATCCAAAGAATTCAAAAATCTGCTCTGGATTCAATAACTATGCATTTCTTCTTTAACTGCTTATCCTATTTACACAACTTAAAGCATATTTGCTTTTTTGCAGAACTAAATATAAGAGCATAAATATATGATAGGAAATTTAATTTAGCTGCCATGAAAATGGCCATGGCAAAGAGGCATAGAAAGCTGGTAGTAGAGAATCATCTCATTTTCCCATTCTTCCTATCATTTTTCTTTCCATTTGGCTAAACCTCCAGTCTTCTACTGCATCTTTCATTTCATTCTTGTATTCTTTCAGAGCTTCTTTCAAAGACTAGTGTTTAGTCTCAGCTGCTACTGTCAATGAATTATGACTAATTTAATAATTTTTTCTGGCTACAGCTATGTGTGCGATGATTAACAAATGGAGGCAATAGTATGGAAACATCCTAAAGAAACAAAGATTTCAAACACCGATGATCTACAATGATAAGTCAATATTAATGCATAGATTCCCAAGGGTTAACATTTGCTTTCGCTCCTCCTTGTTTGATTTCCATCAAAAGGACCACACACTCTGTGGCTTGGAGAACTATTCATATTCAGCACAGAAGCATTTAGCATATTTAACATGGAAGCATTTAGTGTTAAATCCCTGAATCATAATCTTATAATTGTCCACATTTATTTTTCCATGTGATAAAGTTATTTTAAAAATTAACAATTGTACACTTACTGGAGGTTCTTTCATATTCAGCAAGGAATGAGATGGAGGGAAGGTGCCCAGGCGCTTTTTGAAACCTTCTTCCACTGTCATTCCCCAGAACTGAGTGTAGTTGGCAGCTATCCATCTTCCTCACAGACAAAAAACAAACAAGCAAAACCCAAGTTAGGGACACCATTCACTTTAATAACTTGTTTCTTTTTAAGAGCAACACTAACATCCAGAAATAAATCTTTCCAATTACATTTCAAAACCTTGTATTCAATACACACAAGAAAACAGTCTAGAGAAGAGAAGCTGCATGGAGACTTCATAGAAGCCTTGCAGTATCTAAAGGGGGCCTATAAGGATGCTGGGGAGGGACTCTTCACTGGGGAGTGTAGTGACAGGACAAGGGGTAACGGGTTAAAACTTACACAGGGGAAGTTTAGAATCATAGAATCATAGAATAGTTAGGGTTGGAAAGGACCTTAGGATAATCTAGTTCCAGCCCCCTGCCATGGGCAGGGACACCTCACACTAAACCATGGATGGAGCATTCACAACTTCCTTGGGCAACCCATTCCAGTGCCTCACCATCCTTACAGTAAAGAACTTCCTCCTTATATCCAATCTAAACTTCCCCTGTTTAAGTTTGAACCCGTTACCTCTTGTGCTATCACTACAGTCCCTAATGAAGAGTCCCTCCCCAGCATCCCTATAGCCCCTCTTCAGATACTGGAAGGCTGCTATGAGGTCTCCACGCAGCCTTCTCTTCTCCAGGCTGAGCAGCCCCAACTTTCTCAGCCTGTCTTCATTCGGGAGGTGCTCCAGGCCCCTGATCATCCTCGTGGCCCTTCTCTAGACTTGTTCCAACAGTTCCATGTCCTTTTTATGTTGAGGACACCAGAACTGCACACAGTACTCCAAGCGAGGTCTCCCAAGAGCAGAGGGTCAGGATCACCTCCTTCAACCTGCTGGACACACTCCTTTTGGTGCAGCCCAGGATGCGGTTGGCTTTCTGGGCTACAAGCGCACACTGAAGCCAACTCATGTTCATTTTCTCATCAACCAACACCCCCAAGTCCTTCTCCACAGGGCTGCTCTGAATCTCTTCTCTGCCCAACCTATAGCTGTGCCTGAGATTGCTCCGACCCAGGTGTAGGACCTTGCACTTGTCATGGTTAAACGTCATGAGGTCGGCATCAGCCCATCTCACAAGTGTGTCAAGGTCCCTCTGGATGGCATTCCTTCCCTCCAGCGTATCAACCGAACCACACAGCTTGGTGTCATCAGCAAACTTGCTGAGGGCGCACTCAATCCCACTGTCCATGTCAGCGACAAAGATGTTGAACAAGACCTGTCCCAACACCAATCCCTGAGGGACACCACTCGTTACTGGTTTAGATTAGATATAAAGATACTGTGAGTGTGGTGAGGCCCTTGAATGAGTTGCCCAAACAAGTGGTAAATGTTCCATCCCTGGCAGTGTTTAAAGCAAGGTTGGATAGAGCCTTGGGACCATGGTCTAGTGTGAGGCATCCTTGCCCATGGCAGAGGAGATAAAACTTGATGATCTTAAGGTCTTTTCCAACCCAGACCATTCTATGACTCTATGATTTAGTACAGGCTCTTCTACTGTGAATGAGTGTTGGATGGAGCAATGCAACAGTGTATGAAAAGTGGTGATTTGAGGTCAGCATCATGTCAGCCTGCAGGAGACAAGCAACCAATACTTCAGGGAAACACTGGAAAACAAGGTGCTTGATCATAACAGTTAGGGCTGTCTTGAAGTTATGCTCAAATTATGCTTCAGGTCACATGCCCACAGAGAACTAACAGCTTAATGTAGTGAGCTACATTGCTTTCAAGCTCTAGTGCACCAGCAGTGAGACACTGTTGAAGCCAGCAGAAAGCCTACCTGACACATTCTGCCTGAGTTTTACACCAATAGCCAGGTTGAAAGAGAGGGCTTTCTATGGCTGTTTAATTATTCCCTCCCCACTCTCAAGTAGACCAGACTGAGATTGCACTGTTAACTGCAAACTGTGTGCACAACAGAAAAAAAAATTACCTTGGAGTCATATACATTTAGAACACACTGAAATTTGTTATTATCAGAAAAGAGCTGGACCACAGGAGACAACATTATTTTTGCCCAGTTTTTTCTTTCTTGTGTATGAGTAGCAAGGAGGCAGGATTCATGATGCCCAAATGAGAAGCCTCGCTACTCTTGGTCTGCATGTAGTCAGTGAAGAGTGCAAGTACCTGCAGAAGTTGAGTCATCTCTCAGCTGGGCTTAACCACCCTGTGGCAAACCTTACCACTGACAAGAGGCAGGTGCAGGGCTCTGGGTGCCTAACTTAATTGTCTATCCTAAAACAGTTGGTTTGAATGTCTCTCATGAAGTACAAAACATTTTAGCATTGAGTCACTCTTTGAAATCTGGGTAGTGTCAGTGGTGAATTTAGCACTTCAGCTTCTAGGAAGACAATCCCTGTATCTGTCTGGAAATAGCAGGATACCACAGCACACTTCCTGCACTGAGGTGTCTGTAATCCCTCTGCACAACCTGGGGAAAGCAAGAACTAGCAGCAAGAGAAACACCGAGCTTCACAAAGTTCTGGTCACCATTTGGCCTATCTTCTCCTCTTCGAACATTACCGAGAGTCCTGTTATGTGGAACAGTGCTCTTGGAGGGGGAGAAAAATTACCTTAAATATCTATCATACTTATCCAGGTAATAAATTGAAGAATAAGGGAATATTATCTAAATAACATATTGTGAGGAAAAGAAATTATACCAAATTTGGAGAAAGTTTTAGATAGGTATTTACAATGTTGACTCTCGCCAGCATGAGACTGTTGGTCTTTTTTCATTTAAAACCCTAAAATCTACCAGAGATTTAGGAAATTTTCACAGACGTACACTTACAGTGAAATTTATGTAATGTAAGTAGGGAAGGGAGGGGTGACAAGGACTTCATAACTTGTAATTTGCACGTATGTACAATGAGCAATACAGTGGTTTACAACAAAACCTTAAATGAAAAGTGTTCTCACCCATAATCTCCAGAATTGATGTGCTGAATTAAGTCTTGGCGAACAAGACATATTTCTTTTGAACACTTCCAGAGACTTTGCAAGCATTTGCTGAAAGGGCAAGAATATCACTGAGCCGAAAATAAATTGTCAAAGGAAAAATATGCACTTTAACAGCAGAAGGAAGTTGGAGAAAAAAACCAAAAGTTTTCACAATATAAATGTCAAACAGCATTTATGAAAACACGATGCTACTTCACTACCTAATGAATCCTAACTGGAACAGGGAGGGAAGGTTTACAGCTTATGAGAAAGACTGTATTTGAAAAATTTTGCTTCCACCTTTGTTAGGCTGAACCAGGCATAAAAGACAACATCCTGTAAATGAGACCTTTAGAGAAAGCTTCACTCTGGAAACCTAGAGAGAAGCCATATGTCAGTAGACACGTTGCTCCGAAGACCCTGGGCTATAGTCAGGACAGCAGGAGCCCCAGCTCTTTATGCATGCTGCTGGAGTCCTCTGGGCTTCCCTGGGGATGGAGGTGCAGGGGTGTTTTTTGGAGCAGCAAAGCAGAAAGGCAGCTCAGGCAGCCAGCTGCTGGGACTGGCAGCAGCGCTCCCCTGCCTGTGCCACCTGCTCCTGTTCCAAAGCAGAGAAAGGGATGTTCAAACAGTTCATCCCTTTCCTACGTAAATATACATACATATGCTTCCTTTATGAAATAATGTCAGGTTTCATTGCTCATGCCAAAGAAGCAGAGGAAGACATTCTAAAATAATCCCCTAAACTTTAGTGGTATTTGTTTTGTCTGCATTCAGGTCAGTGCCCAACTCTAGGCTAAAACCATTTTGAGTTAAATAAGAGGCAGCAGACTGACTGAGCAGGAACAGAATTAGGCCAGGGAGGTGGAGATTTTAATACTCTAACTTTTATATCTTGATTAGAGAGCCCATTGGGTAACTCTTGCCATTCTTCTAAGTTGGCTGTAATCTAGTTCTACAGTAGCTTAATACAGCACTACTCTTCCAGCTATTTTGATTTGATGACATGTTTAGTATGAATTTAAGAATGCAGACTACTTTAATAACTCTTTCATGACATATGCTAAATAAAATCCAATTTGCTGTTCTCTAGAACATTACCAGGAATTGCAGTTGTCTTTAATTATTGCTCCTTCTCCATAATATCGGCCAGCTCTATAACAACCTGTTAACATAACATATAGATGTGTGAAAAAAATTATCTTTTTTTAAGTGAATTAACTCAAAACTCTTGCAACTATTGAATTAGTTTTATGAAATGTGCAAAAATTATTTAGTTGAAAGTCGGCAACATTTATACCCAGTTTCTTCCAAGTAATGTAGGCGGTTTGATGTATTTTAATTTTTTACCAGGTGCATTATCATTCATAGCAAATAAAACCAGCAACAGATTCAAAACACTCACTGAAAAAATATCTTACATGTAAAAATATAATTCTTCAAATAAAGTTATTTTTCAGTAATAAAAATCAATAGAATACATTTCTAATTAAAATCATTTTACATTTATCAATTAAACTAGAAATAAGATTTTCCAGTTATAGAATTTTAAAAAACTAATAACTATTCCAAACCTATTGTAATATTGTAATATAATCTTTTCCCTTCCCAGTTTAATTTCTTTTTGAAAAGCAGGTAGATCAATTATGTTTCAAGGAAACATGTGTTTCAGATGTTCTCCAAACCCAATATAAAACCAAAATTGAGTGATGACTTTTCTAAAAAAAATAAATGCTTCCTAATTTTTTTCTTGGATAATACTTCAGTGAAAAAAGACTCTGTGTGTGTTTTAAAATCTTCCACACAAACTTTCTTTGGTGTGCTTGATTGACAAAAATTCAATGAAAGAAAGATCCAAAATCACAGAATCACAGGATGGTTTGGGTTGGAAGGGACCATAAAGATCATCTAGTTCCAACCCCCCCCCCCCCCCCCCCCCCCCATAGGCAGGGATACTTTCCACTGAATCAGGTTGCTTAAAGTTTCACCCAGGCCTGCCTGGAAGAATGTCTGCACAGGGCTTTGGATCAAGCCTATAACAAACATTGTACATTTATCACATGGGTCTTTCTTTTCCAGACAGGTAGAGATCATAGTTCCTCCCCCACTGAAAAGGTTTGAAGTCAGAACCATCAAGTTCTGCTTTCTCCTCCATTTTCAGGAAACTTAAGCCATATATCATATTGCTCTAGTATTGGCTTGCGTTTGCACTAGTATATCATGCTTTTTCTCTACCGCAGGTGTGAGGAATGCCATCCCCCTCTTGTGCTGAGGGCTGTCTGCCATGTGCGCCTCAGCTGCCTAAACGTCTCCTGTTGCATTAGCCATAGCTAATTTCATACCACAGTAGTCTAGAGCTGATGAATTAATTATATGTGTCTGTCTTTCCCTGTTAGTCATAGCAGGCTATGTTAGCGCAGGTACAAGAGACATCCCAGCTACGCAGTCTGACATCTAAAGTGTCTGTTCTAATTCAGCTTCTGCTGAGAGCTGAGGCATTTTTCAGAGAATACATGATGCAAATTACTCAGATGTCACAGTTTGTCACAGTCTGCCGCAAAATCAGCATCAGCAAAGTATCTGGAAGGAGGCATCCAGCAAGATACCTCAAATATATCAAGGGAAGGAAGTACTGATGCAGCATCTGAGGGACAGAGCCCCACTGGAGCTCTGCTGGCAGGCATAACCAACTATGCCTGGGAAAAAATACAAACCAGGACAAGTACAGAAGAATCTTTGGGAATCTTTAAGAATGCTTAGGGGACTGAAGATTAAAACCATACGATTTCTTTAATCCAGCCAAATTAAGACTAAGAGGGCCAGGATTGTTGCCTGAGTCATCAGTGGCAGAGGGCAGAGATATCAAAGCTGAAAGACACTGTTTGCATGAGAACACAGCAAGATTGTCTGGCTGTGAACATATTCAGTTGGAATATTAATATATTAAGTGGGAAATTAATTAATTTGAAGATGCAGCCTGATGACTTTATGAATGGGATTATAGGATGTGAAAATCATGGTTGGAAGGAAGAGTATTTGGTAAGCAATGATTTTCCTCACAGTCCAGCATTCCTACAGCCTTACAGGTCTTAATCTATTTGCCCGCAGTACTGATGTAAATACTTCTGTCAGTGAAATGTCTCCAGGTTTATTCAGTTGTAGGTCAGATCCTGACTGTGTGGTGCAAAAGCAATTAACAAAATCTCTGGATGTCACTTCTGTACCACCACTAGGATGAGACCCCCTGTGTTGAATCTGACAGGGCTTTTTCATACCGTCAGACTAATTGAAAGAAAAACATAAATAATAAATATACTCAAAAACTATAAGAATTCTTCTAATAACAAAAATTAAAATATATTTTAAAAATCCAGAACTTCTATTTGGCATCGAAGCCAGGCATGTGCACAGTTTCTTATGAAACTATGAGGAAAGCCATCAAAAACCACTGAATTCTGGGTTCACAAAGGCAAAGGCAAAGCAATTCCATACAGTTAAACCAAAACTGGCCCTCCACATGCTGCACACCCATGAAAGAAGTCAAGTAACTTGCTGCTGCCATGCACCGAGTCAGTGAATAGATGGCAATGCAGAAATAAAGCACCAAATAGTTTTATTGCTGCTCATTCCAGCCCGTGTAAAGCACTTCAGTTTATTGGTTTATTTAAAGAAATATGACTTAGGAAGCACTGAGAGCAAAACCACAGGCAACCAAAAGATCAAAATCTTCCAGGTGAAAAGAACTTTGGCATATGTGGTCTTCTAGTGCTTAAATAATTCTTAGCCAAAGGCCGAAGTGTAATCTCAGTAGCTAAAAGTCCGCTAATACTGTTATGCCATTTCTAAAACCATTTCATAGTTTGCTTAATCTACAGACATTCAGTCCTTTTTTTCTATTTTTTTCCTTCCAATTAGATTCTCTCTTCTTCCTTGTTCCTCAGACATTCCAGTTCTAGAAAGTTCCTTTAGAGTTGTGATTTTTTTTTTCCTTCCATATTTTGACTGCTTTATTACACCCTTTTTACCCTTTAAGTTACTTACATAACAAATATCCAACAAAGAGATTTTTAAAAAGTTGCAGATTTTCCATCAAGGAAGCACTTTAAGGATCAGAAAAACAGGATCTTTATTTGAGGTCCATGAACAGAGTAAATATAATTACTACCTCTTGCAGGTATGTACAGTGCAGGTGTTATAAAACACTGAACATGCATACAAAAATTGGATTAACAAAGGCAGTAAACATGTTATGCCTCACTTATTCCCTTATCTAAACCCTCTGTTATATTTTTACCTTTTAGAGGTACACCTCCAGGCAGGGCCCACATGGAAAAATGCTGCAGGTTCTGCAGTGATTTGTTTCCATGAAACATCAAACTAGAGCTGCAGGCTGTCAGCTCTGTAGCAGAAATTCTGCTAAATGTTTATGTAAAACTTACGAAAACAGCCTGATCTGCTGGAAACAATATACACTACTGAATCAAATAAATATGAAAGAAATGTCTTTATTTACATAAATAAAGGACATTCTTTTAGATGATTAGAAACGCTTTGGAAAATCAAAGTTGTTTTGCAGCATTTCTGTCACTCTTACTTTTTGTGGTTTGGCTACATGCCTGGCTTACAAGCACAGCCTTCTGAAAAGCTTGTGGTTTGAGTGCTGGAATGCAAGCAGTAGGGTTACTGCAAATAAATAGTTAATTTTAAGGAGTCATGGTATCATTTTTGTTGATTTAGGCTTTTGGAAGTTTGGTACAGTCTCTACATTTTCAGCCAGTTTTGGTGTACCAATAGGAAGAAACTACATAGTCGTAGAATCCACAATTCTAAACTTTTCTCACCAGCAGAGATTTGGCATAAAAGGGAACCAAGGCAGAATCAGCTGCCTGCAGACCATTTTTTTGCAATCTCTAGTTCTAAAAAGTTTAGAGTAGTCCTGAAAGAATTTTCACTACAAACTAACTAGTAAGAAACTAAAATATGCCAGAAATCCTTGATCTAACCACTTCCCTTTACCTATTCCAGGTCCTCTGCTGTCCCACATTAAAGCTATGCTGGATCAAAACCATTGCACAATAATTCAGAGCAGTATAATTCAGAATAACCCTCAGTTTTCTTGATTATTTGTATGCACTGATGGATACAATAATTTAGAGCTTGCTGTTCACCTATTGTTGATCTGTGAAGCTCTATTGAAATTGTTGAGATTACACTAATTTTAACTCAATGAGGTTATCTCTGAGAAGTTACAAGTAAAACAGAGATTCTGTTCAACAAAAATATAATTTAACCAATTTAATCAATCTAACCAATGCTAAAAATATGTTGCTAGAGACAGAGAAATAAGAGCAAATGTAATTTTACTCCAGTTTCATGCTGTCTTTCTCCACTATGTCTTTAGTCACATTTTTAGGATGCATGCACTGTGATCAGTAAGTTTGCTTCCAAGTATATATTTATCATAATGCACTAATACCAATTGAACATCTTCTCTATGCCTACCTGATGTCAGAGGTGGCCAAGGTTCATTTGGCCTGGTGGGCTCAACATGGTGGTCACAGACATCCCAGTAGTCAGCACAACAGTCTACAGGGCCAGGAGAACCTGAGGCACAGAACTGGTCACAGTAACATATAGCTGCTCTGGAGACAATATTAAAGGTGCAGTCATCGTCTCTTCCTGTGCAACAGCCTCTTACCCTGCAGGATTTCCCCTGATACAGACTTCTTTTTAGCCTGTTCCACTTTGCAGAACCATCATCTTCAACAGGGTAAAGTCCTCCGGAGAAATTTCTTCTAGAGCCAAACTGCTCTGCCATCCAAACTTCACTTGCAATGCAATATAAGATCAATATATGACTTTTGAGACACATTCTTTTACCTCTAGCAGCCTTATTTCAGGCTCTCTGTGTTTCACTTTAGCAGTAAATATCCATCTACTGCACATGCAATTCCTTCAGTTAGTATTCA
This sequence comes from Pezoporus occidentalis, assembly GCF_034315485.1. Taxonomy (NCBI): domain Eukaryota; kingdom Metazoa; phylum Chordata; class Aves; order Psittaciformes; family Psittacidae; genus Pezoporus; species Pezoporus occidentalis. Next base: position 2,847,420 of record NW_026914829.1, read on the forward strand.
GAAAGAAGTCTGAGCAGAAATCTACAGACTAAGGTTTTCTAGGAAGACTCTGTATGTGTTAATTATTAGTCAGTCACGTTGTAAACTGATTTATTTTCCCAGGATACAGAGATACTGGAAACAGAGCCATAGCTATGTATTAATCTCTATGAAACATTGGGTGCATTTTTTGCAAGTGGGAAAATTTATAGTAAAGGTTTCAGAATATAAAGAATATGCATGGTCTGGTAGTTTAGTTCTATACTGAAATCAAAACAATGTGAGGAGTAAGTCAAAGGAAGATCGCTTTCTTTCTGGCTTCATTTACCTGTAACTACTATATTCTCCATGTGATGGGAAACTATATAACAGATTGCATTTCATCTACATTCCTCTTTCTGATATGCAGAGCTATATCACTGTATTAAATATATCGTGCAACCCCTATTTCAATCTTGCTTCCAGTGATCTAGGTTATCTTTATATGCTTCATTTTGCACTGGTTTACTGTGCGTGAACTCAGAAAAAGGTGAGATTCAATATAACCTATTACCCAAAGATGTTCCTTAAAGGTTGACATTTCTTTAGTTAAAATGAACTTGGTAGTCATTGCTAAAGGCGTTATTACTACCCACTGATGAGTGCTCATTCTTATTTAAAAAGGAAATGGCTGTATTTATAAAGCAACAAAGAAAACCAGAGCAGATATCAGAAGATGAATCTAACAGCCTTTATTACTTGATCTCTGCTCTCCAGGTTTTTGGACATCAGTGTCCTGGGTTCAGCAGTCGCAGTCATTTTTCTCCTTCTTAGTAGCTGGTGCAGTGCTGTGTTTTGACTTTTGGCCTGGGAACAGCACTGATAACACCGATGTTTTTAGTTAACCGCTCAAATGTTTAGTCTGACCAAGGACTTTCTGAGTCTCATGCTCTGCCGGGGAGGAGGGGAAGCCGGGAGGAAGCAGAGAGAGGACGCCTGACCCAAACTGACCAAAGAGGTATTCCATACCACAGCACGTCATGCCCAGGATGTAACTGAGAGTTACCCGGAAGGGCTAGTTGACGGTGGGGTTGGACTAGGTATGGGTCGATGCTTGGTCATGTGGGGTGGGAGTGAGTTACAGGTCTGCTGGTGGTGAGGTGTTGTATTCTCTTCCCTTGTTATTTCCCTTATCATTATTATCATTGGTATATATATATATACACCTTAGTTACTAAACTGTTCTTATCTCAACCCGGGGGAATTGCATTCTTTTGATTCTCCTCCCCATCACTCTGGGAGCAGGGGGAGCGCAAGAAGGGGGGGAGTGAGTGAAAAAGCTGTGTGGCTGGGTTTAAACCACGACAATCAGACATAAAGAAATATGCATGGTACTTTTGCCAAAGCTTAAAAGAATAAGAAATGAAAGCAGCAAAGAACTTTGACATTCCTAACAGAAATAGAATGTAAGGCTAAATTGCAAAAAGTATCATAGGTTCAAATCTGAACCATTACAAGATAATTTAAGGCTCCAAAGCTGAATAAGCAGAGGAAAAATGTAGTCATAGTTTTTGTTTGCATTTTGTAGCAAATGGGAGGAACCTGGAGAAGGAGGTGGCAGACTGTTTTCTAGGGAATGAAGGAGATCTTCTTCTTTGGGAGTTCAGCTGGGCTTTTCAGTGCTGCAGGAAGTCAGAGCACCAAAGGATAGCTACTTCTGAAAGCGCCGCTGGCAGCACAGCTGGTTTGGGTACATTGCTGTGAATAACAGAGACATTAAGTGCTAATGTGTGTATATGTGTGTGTAGGTTCATCTATGAGCTTGTTGTCAAAATGTTTGAGTCTTTAATACCATTTCTTGCCAGCAGTGCTTTATGTTGGACCCGCTTCCCACAGTGTCCCCACCAGAGCTAAAGAACTGTGAATGATGGGAAATTGCATCAGACCACATGATTTTTACTTTGCTCTGTTGCAAGCAGTCTTCTGTGTGGAAGTTAATAGAAAGGCCAAGGTCAGCAACATGCAATCACTGTACATAATAGGACATAAATCTTACCCTTAAAATTTGCTCTGTGAGGTTTTTTTATATAAAGTTTTATTTATAAGACAAAAAACTGGACAACATTTAAATCTGTTACTGTTGTATATTGTATCAAATATAACAAAGGAAAATTGGAAAAGACATTCATGGAAACTCAGGTGATGTGCTCGCTAGAAATTATAGTTTAGTTCTCTTCCTTATGTCTATGCAGCTCCATCAGTTCCAAGAGAATGACTCCTGATTTGCACTGACATTATCAAAATGCACATCTTCTTTGTTAGCACACATGTATGGAAATACTTTTACAGAGTTATCTCCTTGCTCTGGAAGCATAAGAAAAAAAAAAGCTACCACATGTGATAAATGTTACAAGCCAGTCAGATTAAGTGAACAGGCTTATCTGCATTTTCACTTATAGACCTCTGGTTTCATTTTGGTTTGTTTGGTATTTTGATATTTATTTTCAACTTTTAAAGACTTGATGATGATAAACCAGAGGCAAGGGATTTGTTTGGAAATGAGCTAGTTTACACAGGAATGAGATTTCCTTTAAAGGAGAGTGAAAATGTAACTTGTACTTCTAAGCAGCTTTGTTTTTTGACACACGAAACTCTGCTGAAACTTGATAAAATTCACTTTCTTCTAGTTTTTGGCATGTGTTCAAATCTTAAAAACAAAAAAAAAAAGCCCAATCAAAAACCAAACCAAAAGCCAAAAACATTAATCAATTCTGTTGTGGTTCAGCAAATATTTTATTTCAGTTCTTTCCTTTGTAAGCAAAGCAACCCTGCTCACTGTAAAAAAAAAAAAAAAAAAGCATACTGTAACTATTTAAAAATAGTTAAACATGATTCTTTTTCTCTATTGAAGATTAACCTATTCCAAGCACAGCAGCTCCGCTAAGATTGTCTTAGTTCTAGTCTCTACAATTAAGTACAGAATTCTCTGACTTGTACCTGTTTCAGCATTACCTGATGTCTACCCTAGAGCTTAAAAAAACACCACACATTGGACAGAAATTCAAATATTAGTATCACTGAACATTTGGTGGAGTAACAGATAGAAAACAGTTTTAAATGTCCAAGAATCTCTTTAAAACTTGAGCAGGATTATTCCACAGCCTTTCTTTCAAAAGTCTCCTGATTTGTCTGAATAAGCCTATTGAGTATTATAAAAATCTCATTTCTAACCAGAGCACTGGAGATAGCAGTGGTCACTGAGGCTCTGGGTGCTGAAGGTTACCTCCAGGATGGACAACCCCATAAGAAGACTACAGCAGCTTCCCTTCTGGCTGCTGCAAGCAGACTAGTGTCAAGCTTTGTGCCCAGATTCAGAAGGAGAATTGCAGTACTGCTAAATTGTGCCAGGAAAATGGAGTGACTCTCAGCACATTTAGGAAGAAAACAGAACACCAGATGCCAATTCAGTCATTCGCCAGTAGGAAAAGCACAATGCATAAGGGAACCCCTGTAATTTCTTATCTCCAAGTTAAACTCTGCACTGACACAGGCCACCCTTTTCTTTGAACTCAAACAGAAATTTAACTGGTGACTCCTTGCACAAAATCCATCACTAATTTGTAATGAGTGCCATAGCTTGCACTTATTACTCTTTCTTATTAATGGCTGTAATGCAATGTAAGTAATGCAGTAAAAAACACTTCACCTAAAGCATTGTCTTCTCTCTCCTATGTACTAATGGCAGAATGAGATTCCCAAACTGCAAGTGACTAACTGCTAGATGTGTTTATGCAGAGAAAAGCAGTGTGTTCAAGTGATTTTCTCACTGTCATTTTGGTCTCCATATGTTTGGAGCAGGAGTGGGGGTGCTTTCACCCCGTTTGACAATAGCCTGACAGCTCACTGCTGTGGGTTGTTGGCATGGTATCAAGCAGTGTCACTTTTAATTCACACATTTCAGGCTGACTATCGCAATTATTACAATGCTAATCCAGATTTACATGTACTTTAGAATAATGGTGGTTTAAGTTATAACGCTAATCAGATGTCTAACTAGAGTCCTGCCACAGTATGCCTCTGTGACCATCATGCCTAGTTCCTCAGATACTTAAATCAACAGATTTAGGGTCAAAGTAAGAGGTACAGGAAGAGAAACTGACCCCAATCACCTATGACAAAGAAATTCCATTCCTCACACACACAGATTCACATATACAAGTGCTCAAGCACTCAATAAACGACCACTGGTAAAAGGTGACTTTATCGGCACAACATTGTACTAAGTGGTTGCTACAGCCTCATAGCCTTTACACTCTTCTCACCACAGTAATTCACCACACATATTTCCCACCCCAGCAGCATCACTTGGTCAACCTCAAGGCAGCAGGTGCCATGTCCTTTTTATTGTCAGCCATACTCCAGCATTGCCTTGAAGTCAGCCCTCTCTGGGCTCAGTCAGGTAAATATATGTGAAGAATGGGCCACACTGTGCATGAACCAGCACAGTATGCAACGACACAGCTGCAAGCATTCTCCTAAACAGTGTTTCCCTACCTGCAGAACAGGTAAGAGCAGTCATTGTGGCTTATATCTGAATAGGAACCTCACAGGAGACACAACCAGGCATGGAAATCTTGGCGGTGGTCCCAACGTATCATGGACCGCATGCCACCTTTGTTATGCTGTCAGTGTAGATTACTGTGGACAGCTTAGCCTGTGCATGGCTGCACACAGGTTCAGAGAGGTGATGCTTGCAGTAAACTTGCCAATCCCAAACCTCCTGAACCAGTTAGAGGTGACAAGGGGAACATACTGTATTTCACTGTCAGTAGGAGCTCTCAGAAGGTGTCATGCAGGTGTTTCATGGCAGATGGGTACCTACCAGTGTTCATCTCAAATATCTGGCCCTATCTGATGCCAGCAGTGAATGCTGGCACTCCAAGTCCAAACTGTTCTCTTGATCATGAGTAGACTGAGAAGCGCAGAGGCAGAAGTAGCCTCCCAAACCAATATTAGAAACCTGAACAGGTTGTCCATACGCTCACTATTAGTCTTAACATCAAGTAGGCTTGGAGGCATTTTTGGATACATACTAAGTTTGGCATTATTGCAATGCAATTGTATCCACTCCACTTGTAAATAAGCTAGCTTGCAGTAGGCTCTTCCCTAAACTTGTAAGCTACACCGTGCCATTTGTTTTGGGGTGTATGACTTGACTAGTGTAGAAATAACCTAGCATCATCCTGTGTACTACTCCTTGGATAAGTGAGAGCAGTCCTACACAGAAATTGTCAGCTCATTTTTATTCAGACATCTTTTATAATGTACAAAGAGATGCTGCAAGAATGATATATACAACTTATTCATGTGAAACCACTATGCCTTTGTTAATTCACACACTCGATAGCCACTATTAACATACTCACCAGCCCCAGTAAATCAGCCAGTAGCCTGTGCAGTGTAAACATCGGTCAGGTGGGGAAAGACTTGGCTTCTTAATCCTCATAACAGGATGATTCTCAGTGTTGCTGAGTTGCCATTTTCTGATCTCTGCTTTTAAGGATTTTTTTTATACCTTAAGGTATAGATTTTTTCCTTTTGTATCCTTGAGCTCTCCTTAAAGGATTCTTTTAACACCCTTTCCATTGGTTTCTCAGATACCTTGTAGATTGTAATTACCAACATACTCCCATTTTTCATATATAGACAGAAGCTGTTTGAACAGATGGGGCAAATGTTTTTTAAAATATGCATAGATGAACAAATTTACAAACCCAAGGGTCAATAAAAAATTCCTCTTTTCCCCTTCCTATAATCCCAGGATTTCTTTCTCTTCTTTGTATTCCTTCCACCTGTGGGATTCAGTTTATCATCACTGGGCTAATTTAAACCTAATCCATACCATGTGAATAATTCTCTTAGCTAGACATGCTAGATGGCATTTGTGTTTCACAAAAATGGAATTCAAGAGGAAAATAAAGTTGGGTTTGGAGCAAATTCAGAACAAAGCAAATCTTTTGAAAAAATGGGCAGGGAAGCTTACTACGACTTTTGAGAATCACGTAGATCACACTGATTCTAAATGTTAAATTTTCCCACTTCAGTGCTTTACTGAAAACAAGAAATACTATTAGGTCCTTGGTGGGTAGAGCTATTACATCTTGCACAGTATTTATAACACACTTATAGTTATAAATGTGTTAAGATGTAAAAATGTTTATCTATTGTTAAAATTTTTCAGTATTTTTTTTGTTATATTTACCTATATGTATTCATTTCTGTCCTCAGGAGCTCTCTCTTGAATTCACTGAAATGCTTTTCTCAACTGATTTTTTTTTCCACCATCAGGTTAATGAGTATGCTGTCCACAACACGGACACATTTCTGCTATATTTCCATTAAGAAAAGAAACTAATGCAAAACCAAACTTTGTATATCTATCAATCTGTTCATGGCATTCTGAAGGAGATGTGTGCCCCTGTATTAGGGGTAAAATGTATAGTTTACCTATAGGTAGATATCCACTGACTGCTGAACTTCTATTTCCACAGTTCCACCACTCAAAAGTTTAAATGCTGGCTGGATTGAAATTGCACCAGGTTGACTAGTGCAAGAGTCTGAGTAGCCTGAAGACTATTCCATTTAAACTGTTTTTAATTTTAATGTTTTAACTGATGATCATATTTTATAAATCAGTTCATTGCATTCATTTTAATGAAAGCAGCAGAAATTCTCATTAAAATATTAATCTTAACCACAATACATAGCAGTGCGTCAGAAGGCAAAATGCTCCTGTACACCAAGACAGGGCTGTGCTGCAAAGGTCTTGAACACACACATACCTGTGAGGTGATTTGTGGTTTAAAGGATCAAAGGATCAGGGAGAAGGCAATCAACTCATGCAAGCATCAACAGTCTGCTTCCTTCAACTTATAAAGCATTTTGGAAGCAAACTGCTTCCAACTGGATCCAGGCTCAGTCAGCATTGTGAGGGAGCAGCACAGAGTAAAAATGAAAAAAGAGCATAAACTGACGAGGAAGGTGGTGATTATTCCATGTGGGCCAGGAGCGCAGCTGGCAAATCTGCCTGCACTCCAGCTCACACAGACACTGCCCGTTCAAAATGGCTATGAGTATTGCATGGCAGGGAGGAATCATGTGCATGCTGATTGCTGTGGGTACTGACACAAACGTGAATAATTCCCTGATTATTTCACAAACATAAGTGTGTGGTGACAAAATGTGACCAAGGTTAAGAGCATGGGAGTGTTTTCCTTTCCAGCAATGCTGACATTCATTCTCAGCTGCTTGAAATATGTGGAACTACATTTGCAGGACTGAAAATAAGAATCGCAACAAACACTTTGCAACAAAAATACAGCTTTATTTAATTTCAACATTCATTATTATTTCAAAAGAAAATATGCTGTGTTATATTGGCCATCTCTTAAATTAGCAAGCTCTTCAAAAAATATTACAATATGTCATGTCCATGTGTGTCTCTGGGGTTAATTATGCTAGTACATAGTCTCTTGAAAGAGTTTTATTGTTATTACTGCTTTGCAATTGGCATACTGGAAGCATTTTTGTTGTGTTTTAGGGTTTCGGGGTTTTTTTGTTTGTTTTTTTGTTGATTTTCTTTAACGGTGTTTTAAATAACATTAGTTCTGTGGATTCCTTCTCAGTACAGAAACAGGCCTCAAAATACTCTGCAGTTTCAGCTCTTGATCCTAATCCAAGGCTGCAAAAGAAGAGTTTTTACATGAACAAAAGTTGTCAAAAATACAGATTAATAAACTCTATAACGTGCACTGAGGTCATTTAGTTCTCCTAATTTATACAACTTGAGGATCTAGCTAACAAATGTAACTCATAGTTTAACAGAAAAAAAGTCATAAAGTTGTCCCTGCCCATGGCAAGGTGATGGAACTAGATGATCTTTAAGGCCCCTGCCAACCTAAACCATTATATGTTTCTAATATCTCTTTATAACAGTCCATTATGAAGAGATATAAACTGCTGTGTCTCTACTCTGTCCTTGTTTCTTGTCTTCTGTGTGAAGTGAAGATACTGAAACCTTTAGAACTTTTCTAAATGTTCCATTTGTTTCCCACATCCCATGCAACTGCTTCTTCACTAATACTGAACAGAGACAAGTAATTACCTCCACCATACTATAACCACTCCCTTCAACATCTCCCTGGAATATAATTTTTTGTAACAACATTACCTCTTCAACTTAGATTCAGTTTGTGGTCCTCTGTAATCTTCACGTTTTTTCCCAGTAGCATTATTGTAATTCCTTTTCAGTTTATGCTGCATTTTTGCTTTTTTTTTTTTTTAATTTGTATTCAATGAATTTTATCATATTGATTTCAAGCCATTTCTCTAAGGTGACATTTTTTGAATTCTAACCCCGCCTCCTTATCTTCTTGCAAGTCCTCCCAAACAGGCAGTATGTGTAAATTTGGTATGTTTACTGTCCATGTGATTGAACAAGTAATTAATGGCAATGTCTTATAGTGCTAGAGCTAGAAGACAGCATTGTGGAAGCTTGTATGAGATGTTCCCTCACTGTAGTAATAAATGATTGCTCTCAGAGTCCAGCTTTGCAATCAGTTGCACATCTTGGACAGGGCTTTGGGTGACATGGTTTAGTGTGAAGTGTCCCTGCCCATGGCAGGGGTGTTGGAACTTGACAATCTTAAGGTCCTTTCCAACCCTCACTCTTCTATGATTCTATGATCCTATCTACCTTATGTGAATTTAATTTAGTCTGTATCTGCTTTGCTTGCTTATGAATATCACGTGGGCCTGTGTCAAGGATGTGCTGTATCAAACACATCCTCTGTATCTGTTTTGCTGTTAAAGTAGGAAATGAAGTCAACTTGATAGGATTTATTTCTGACATGTCACTGTGCAAGTCATCTCCTTATTTATAGTTGCCTGCAAGTGCATTGTTTAAGACTGTTCCAGTATCTTGGAAATGCTATTAGGGCTGACTTCCCTGTAATTCTTTAGATTTTCGTCTCCTCCTTTGTTAGATATGACACTGTGTTTGCCTTTCTCCAGTTTTCTGGGAACTTATTCATCCTGCTAATCAGTAATATTTGAGAAATTGCTTTGGTTAAGTATTTTAAGGGTAGGTTTCATTAGACTGTGCTAATTTATCTCAGTATTCCTTCAGGCATTTCTTTCCTTTTCTTTTCATGATCCTACTCCCAAATTCTTAACAATAAGTGAAATAATTAACCTATTTTCTGAAAACAGGAACAAAGGAAAAGGTATGGAACATTTCAGCCTTTTCTCTTTCACCTATTTGCTAACCTCCCACATCAAGTACTATGTTATATCTGTTCTCAAGCATAGTTTTGAGCAACCTGGTCTAGTAGAAGGTGTCCCTTCTCATGGCAGGGAGTTTGGAACTACATGATCTTTAAGGTCCCTTCTAACCCATTCTATTATTCAGTGACTCCATGATTTCCAATATAATATTGTTTAACTCTAGCAAACCATTCATTCTAATAGCACTATGGGGTTATGTGCTCAAATATAAAATAATATTAATCTTATTAATCTTATTTCAATCACCTTACTTCACAATCTAATTCCAGACTATACCTCAATTTTTTCCAACTGTTTGATTGCATCCCACTTGGAATTAATTCAATTGTGCCTTTATTCTGTGAGGTTAAGAAGTTGAGTTATTCTGCATTACTAATTACTAATGGAAAATCATTCACCAAATATAGCCAGCTTATTATCCAAACATTAATTTCGTAGCTAAAGCATCCTATCATCTTTTTAAACAAAACCATAAAAATTTGTTAAAGTGAGAGTAAAGATATAGTTACATATTCAAAGTGGTACTGTAATCAACTCAGAAAAATAGTAATACTCACCATTACAGTTAAACAGAACCTCTTTCATTGGCAGCCTGTAAAAAAGGGAATTAAACGATGAAAACAAAATGGAGAGAAGAATAAAAACTGCAGTATGTTAAACAGGCACAGTTCTACAAATTGGTGGACAACTTCATACAGCAAAGTGCCTTTTAAAAGCATTGTTTTCCTGCACTGTTTATTTATAACTCTGCGTACTGAACAGAGGATGACTTTTAAGACATTGACATGTTTGAGGAAGTGTACTGCACATAGCAAATTTCAACGGACAATCATCACCTTGGCTAAATGCATGTTAGAGGACATTTCAGGCTCACTTCTCTTTTGGACCGCACCCTGGAAGGACAGAGCTTGTGCCCAGCCATGCATTCATATAGCATGGATACTGTTTTCATCCACCTTAACAAGGTTTTTTACACAGTTTCCTGTTGCAACTTGGTACCCAAACCAAGAAGTAGGGTGAACTACAGTGTGGATGAATAATTGGCTGCTGGGTGACTACTTGCCTAAAAAGATAGTAGTCAACTGTTCAAAGTCTCTGCTCTAGGTGGAATTTCAGAGGATGCTAGGGTGGTGCGGCTGGACGTGAGGGGTAGGAGAGCCAGGAATTCTGGATGTTGCTAACTTGGAGAGGAGGGGGAGACTGATATATGAGGGTATGGCTTCCATATAGAGGACTTCTGCAGATCAGAGGAATGTGCTGGCAGGAGCTTCGTGAACAAAGGCAAATACAGAATCCTGCATCTGGGGGGAGGACAAGGTGAGTGGATGAAGTGAACAACCCTGTGCAACAGTACAGGCCAATGACTGACTGGCTTACTGGCAGAGAAGGACCTGAGGTCTGATTGGCATCAAACTGAACATGGGTTAGTCCACCCTTTTTGTAGTAAAGGATAACCTCATCTACAGTTGCATTAACTAGAGCATAGCCAGGAGTTATTATTCCGTTTTGCTAGGCAATAGTGAGGCTGCGTCTGGAACACAGTTTCCATTTTTGAGCCCTCCCAATAGAAAAGTTTAAGTCAAGCAAACACAAAAACACAGTGGGGGATCATCAGGATGGTGGTGAGTGTTCCCTGATTTCTGGGAAAGGCGTATGATACATGAAGGGAGGCTGCATGGTTTGTTTAACCTCAAAAGTAGGTTAAGGGGTATCTGTTTTCCCTCCCAGATACTTAATAAGGGTTTATAGACAGCTCAGATTTGCATGGTGAAAGGAAAGGAGGCAACAAGTGGGGAAATTATAACTAGCCATAAGGAAATAAATTTGTTATCATGAGTGGTCAAATACTACAAATAATTTTATGAAGACAGGCTGAGAAAGTTGGGGCTGTTCAGCCTGGAGAAGCGAAGGCTGCATGGAGACCTTATAGCAGCCTTCCAGTATCTGAAGGGGGCCTATGGGTGTGCTGGGGAGGGACTCTTCATCAGAGACTGTAGTGATAGGACAAGGGGTAACAGGTTAAAACTTAAACAGGGGAAGTTCAGGTAAGATACAAGGAAGAAGTTCTTTACTGTGAGGGTGGTGAGACACTGGAATGCTCCATCCCTGGCAGTGTTCAAAGCCAGGTTGGACAGAGCCTTGAGTAACATGGTTTAGTGTAAGGTGTCCCTGCCCATGGCAGGGGCATTGGAACGAGATGATCTTAAGGTCCCTTCCAACTCTAATACTTCTGTGATTCTCAGATTTTACGATTCTGTCATTCTAATTACTTATGCATTACTTAAGTATTGAATAATAAAAAAGCTTCTTCAGACTACAGTTGTGTTCTGACTACTTATTCAGGGCAAGCTCTTCTCCTCTAAAGTTATTATGCAGTAATATGCCATTGTCTAAAGTGGACCAAACACAACAGTTACTTCTTAAAGCCAAATATAATTAGATTAAAATTGCAGTTTAAATTACATACTGACATTTCATACTTTCTCTGTATTACATTTTTATTAGTTATTTATATGGTATACACTTTCAGGGTTTTAAATGTAAATCTACTGTATAAGTAATACATATGCAGTAATACTTCTTATAGCTATCACATTAGAAATAAAATCCCAGTAATACATTAAATGTTTTTCCCTGTTAATGCATGGTGATTTACAATGCCCTTTCATGTCAGAAAGCTATAACTGAAATATTTTACTTAAAACAAGGAGGTATTATTGAAGCCTGCTAAAAGTATTGCCCAAATACCTGTTGCAAGCATAAATTTCCTGTTGTACATAAAAATTATTAAAAATTAAAAAGTTTAATGCATTGCTAAAGTATAAAGTATGTCTGCTGATATTTAAAGTTTTTTGTTAGAGAATTTACAAATGTTCATTGTTTGGACCTACCTTTCTACTTATAAATATCAGAAGACTGCAGTTTACTGTTCCCATTTAATCACCCATCCATTTAGAAGATTAAAGAATTTGTTACAGCTAACAGCTGAAATTCTTATTCTATAATAAAAGAAGTAATTATTCCTAATTTAATGCTTACTTGGTGGATCATCAAATTTTCAGTTAAATGAACTGTTATGATGATATGGAGACAGCCTTGGGCTGCAGTCTTTGGTTTGTTGAAAATAAACTAGTGGCTGGTGAGACTATCACTGCAGAGACGCACTGTTCATTTTGTTCCAAAATATTTTGGAATATCACAGCTTAAGTCAGAACAGTTCTCATTTTGGATGTAAGTGACATCAAAGGATTTTTTAATTTGAATTATCCAAGAGCTGTTTTAATATGTATTGCTGTTGCCCTATGCCTCATTATCTGTTGCCTTAATCTCTATGTTTAGACTTGGTATGTGCAGCATTCTTTATGAATTGCCTAATGTCCCCTAGCTAGTTAGATAATTCATAAACTCTTTAAACCAGTGGTGCTGTAAATATCACTCTGACCCTGCATCCCAGGTGTGGGAACAGAATTGGTGCTGACTTTGTCACAGTGTGGCACAGGCATACCCTGTGGCCTGGCTAGCTATGGAGCTGACAACAGTACTCTGCCACACTAGTCTGGAGCACAGGGCTGTAATTTTATGCAAGACTAAAAGTATAAAGTGAATAGTGTGTCTGTGATGTGACAGGTAGAAACCCTGTGTTTATATCTCCAAGGAAAGCACTAGGAGCAACACAGCCTTTTGCCCCAATATGTCAGGGTAGGACCTGCACCAAATGGAAAAACGCAGTTGAACAAAGGAGGTGAACATGTGAGTAAGAGCAGCTTCTGACGCAGTTCCCTCTAGTTTTATTAGGTATTCATCATATCCTGATTCTTGCTTTGACAGAGGTCTTCTTTACAAGTTGAAAAGGTATTGAACAGTACATGAAAGCTGAATCATTCCAGAATACCTAAGCACTACCAGCAACCTCTCTCAGGCTGTCAGGATAACCTGGAGGAGAAGGCAGACTGTACCCTGCCCTCGCATCTTCTCACCACAGGCAGGGGAGTGCAAGCCTCTGCTATGGGCACAGCCCATGCTCATCCATCCCTGCTCCATAGTTATTATGCTGCCAAGCAACTTCATGGGGGACTTCATAAACTCTGGGATTTTCTGTGTAAATCCAAGGTACAATGACCAGGGTTTTTTTAACTGGAAGAACATCACTGTGCTCTGATAGTGCCCGCTTGGAGCTTTCATCTAACGTTAAAACCCTTACATAAATCATTTAGTACAAGGACTATTTCATAAAACGGGTGCATTTTCTTCCTATATGTAGAGTCTATCAATGATTAATGCTAATGCTGACCTCTGACCAAGAACACTCCTTAAGAAAATAAAGATTAAGAGCAATGTATAATAGAACTTTGGACCTTACTGACATTTCATTTTCATAGAATCTCAGATTTCAAGGACTTTTGTTACTGAAGCATTTGAAAATGGAGCAGGACAGATTAATTGTTTCCTCTGGTAAAAAAAAAACACACAAAAAAAACAAAAAAAAACAAAAAAAAAACCCCACAAACAAACAAAAACAACAAACAAACAACAAAATAAACCCAGACCCTCCCCCCCCCCCCCCAAAAAAAACAAAACAAAAAAGAGCTTCTTGCACAAAAGACAGTCAGTGAAATCCTGTCACCATTGAAGACAATGAAATAAACTTTTTCTCATAAGGTCTTTTTATGAATGTTGACCTGTATGTAATGTCTTTTTGTGACTGTATGGGAACTTATGCCCCTTGTTCCTTCTAAAGATTCTGACACAGTACAATTCCGAGAATGATTATAACATCATAACCTGGGCAAACACTAGATTTACTTGAAAAGAAGACAGTATTGGAAATTACTGGTACATGTCTTGGTTAGGTTTTAAAGGCAGCATCCTTCAGATCTCTTCCAATTAAAAACACTGTCTGTAGAGAAGGATTTTTCTAGGAGGAGAATGTCCCTTATTTGCTTTCCTGATTTCTCAGTGACAGATCTGATTTGCTTCATGCATGAAGACAAGAATGCTGTTCTTCTGAATACAAAGGTAACTCCTTCCCCACCCCCCCTGCCCCTGAATACTTTGCTCTGAGGAAAGCAATACAAATTACTAAGTAGAAACTAGCAGCACCTTCCTTTCTTTCTTTCTCTCACTCCTTCCTAAAGGTCAAGGATGTGCTTGCATTTCACAGAGCATCTGCCCAATCTTTTTTGGAATTGCATAAATCACACTGATGTTTTCTCCGTGTGTTTTTAGCTCTGAGGGAGGAACATTGTGGGAGAATCAGTATGAGCCTATACGTAATTTTAGATAAAAAATTGCATTTTTGTGAGGGCAGAGACTACAAGACAGGGATCTAAAGATCTTATTACAGAAGTAGGAGTATGCTGGGCTTATACCTTGACAGAATTTTTCCTAATCAGTTTATACAAACAGGACTTCACTGATAAAAGGGAAACATTAAATTAGGTGGACACCTGTGAGTTGTGTAAACTCATAAAGTGTAAATTCAGTATAAGCAGTCCCTAGATTCCTAAATAAGAAGGAACAATATAGATGCCTGAAAGATATTGCGATATTAGAAATCATCAACCAAGAACTACCACTTTCAGAGCAGCTACAAAATGTGCCTTGAATCTTTTGAGCTGCTTCTGAGTCTATGTTTCTCTCTTGTCTGTCTCCAGGACTGCATAAATGTTGATGTCCTGGGTATCGGTGCTGTATACTTCCCTCTCCAGCAATAGATCTCAAGGGAAACAGATGTCTTTGTTCAGTCCTTCTTGACTGAAAATAAGCAAAGACGGTCATCTTTAGCCATATTTGTGTCTTCTTTGGCCCTTCCTAAACATGGTAAGACATTGCTCAGTTGACATGGCCAACATGCTGTACACTGCTCACCTCCTCCTGCTAAAAAGGAGATATAATTTGGGGGGGGGGGGGGGGGGGGGGGGAAGAAGGAAATTAGATAACATTCCCTGTGCAAGTATTTTGAAAAGTTCACTGGAGAAGACTTTCTCTGATTTGTAATAGAGAAAACAGAAAATGTGCATCTCTTGATGTTAATTCCTGACCAGCTTGTGGTGAGCCTGACACAATTCCTCCTGCTACGTGTGGACTGGATTACACCTGTATAGTCATACTCAGTTACAAAATACAAATTAGTGAGAGGCCCCAGGGAACCAGCACAAATAGCTTGCTCAGCTGAACCAAATGGTATTTGACACTTTTTTCCAACTTTAAAGCTATTTGCTTGCACCCAGCATTATTGTACATGGTCAATGACTGTCACCCAATAAGATTATAATCAGTGGAAAAACAAAGAGTACTGATATCAGCCCAGATAAATCCTTTTGCTTCCAATTGATTGTCTTTAGTCTTTGTAAATGCAGCCACAATTGAATTTTAAAGGTCATGGTACAAATGTTCCAACTGTGGGAGTACATTAAAGTTTTTTAATAAATTGCTTGTTAAAAATTCTGTTCAGTGTTTCTTCAAAATCAAGGCCACTTTCTGAAGACAGTTCTATATATTTTATCTGCCTTGGAAAAGATCAAGCTGTTCAACCAAAGGAATTCTGCACTTCTGTTGCCATTGTCAATTCATTTTTAAGAATATCTCATGTTTTTAAGAATATCTCAGTCAAAGTAGTCTAACTTTATGATGTCAGCAAGAGATGCTTCACTTTCTGAAGTGATCTAATAATGCATCAGTTAAATTGTTTGTCTTCTTTCTTAAAATAAATATTTTTAAAAAGATTTGACTTTCCATTAGATCTAAAAAGCTCTCCCTCAATGTGGACGAGAGGATGAGAGATGGGGGTTGAGCTGTTTGCTTTCTTCTATAATATTTTCAAATACAGGAAAATCAGGTGCTTCATCAAAGGCTGCATATATATACATATAAACACATGCATACTTACATATATATACATACAAATACACACACACACACATATTTATATATGGAAAGGACATGAAAGTGTTGGAGATGGTCAGTGGGCTGGAGCACCTGTCCTATAGAGACAGGCTGAGAGGGATGGGCTTGTTCACCCTGGAGAAGAGAAGGCTCAGAGGAGACCTCAGAGCAGCTTTCCAGTAACTAAAGGGGGCCTGCAAAAAAGCTAGAGAGAGATTACGTCCAAAAGCCTACGGAAAAGAATATGATAGTTAATGTAATTACATATGTTGATTTCAACACCAAGGCTGTAATTCAGCTTCATGTTCATGACCTTCTTGGAAAAAAGACTTGCCTGAGCCAGCAGAATCTTTTTATCTGCACTGCCTCAATAGAAAATTGATCACATATAGCAGATCACTTCTGCTCATAGTGAATGAATTATCAAGGGTGGTAAACACTCTGATCCCAGAGTTTAGATATGTAAAAGCAGTAGGGAATTGGCCACTGAATTTAGATTTTAAGATTTGTGTCCTTCTTCAAAGGCAAAAAGAACTGGTACTGAATTTTGATACTAGGCAGACTTGCACTGTATATTTTTATGTTTTCTTGACAGTCCTTTATGAAATTCTCAATAACTAATTCTCCTAAGTGCTTCTAGTAGTTGCATCTGTTATTTAGAACAGAAGTTATAACAGTGACTGTAAATCAGGGAACGGGTGATTTAAATGGGGCTAACTAAAAAGCACATATCAGGAACCTGAAGTGGAAATCTTGGGATTACTCCAAATTCATATAATCAACAGAGTCTGCAACACAACTCTGATGGGTTTTATTCTTAATGATTAAGAATAACTAGCATGTATCTAGTCTATGCAATGGACAAAAGCAGACTTGAGAGCACAGCACATTTTTGCTCACCAAGTTGGCACGAACTACATAAATAAAAGATAAAGCTAGCATGCAAATGCTTAACCAAATTAAATGTCAATTGATTACCTCCTTAGAGCTGAGTGTTTCATTTTCTGGAATAGGCACTATGGCATGACTGGGCTGCTGGGCCAAGATGTCACAAGTTGGAGAGAGCATGATGTTAAAAACAGGAAAAAGAAATTAATTATCAGTTCAATTTCTATATAAACTATCACTACAGTTTAATAACGAAAGGAAATACCCTCAGTTTTGCAAAGGATAGCAAGGCAATGAAATCCTGTTTGTGTTCAACAGGCTACCTGCCAAAAAGGCTTTTTCACTACTATTTTGTCTGTATGAAAATCCATTTCAAGGTATGGCCCATTTTCTATTATATCATATTCCATAATTAAAAGGGTGGGAAGGGATAGATCACTTTCCAATCTGAAGGAGGTATCTCAACTGAAAATCACAGCAAGGGCACCTGCCGTATAATACATCTGAGATACTGCATATAAAGCTATTTAAAATGCAATTGTATTTCTGTCACTTTGAATATCCATCTTCTTAAATCTCCTTCAAAAGAGCTCTCCTTAATCTTAAATTTCATAGACATAAATCATACAAACACTTAACTAAAAAATGCTGTATAACAGAAATGAGTATTTGCAGAAAGGAGTTTTGGATCTCAGTGATTTTCCAGTGTTTTGAGTATTATATGACTTTCACCTGAGCAATGAAGTTTGATGATTATGACTCAAGTGAACAACCACACCAATTTCAATAAGATTTTAATTAGTAATAGGTAAATTAGGTAATTAATAGGGTAGTAATTAGGTAAATAGATAAGCCAGAGCTTATAAAGGCAATGTTAAGATCACAAGCTTGTGACGTTTCCCTATGCAGTGACACAGAGACATCCTCTTTAGAGGAAAGCTTGCTGAAAGTGTTGGGGTTTGGGTATTTTAGAATTCTATGAAAACAAGGTTGGAAGAAGCCTATTTTCAGTGTATCAAAGGCATTACTTTGTTTTGGTATTTAGATCAAATAGTTAATTAACAGATGATGTGTTGCTCAAAAAGATACTGTTCTTGCCCTAAGAAGATTAATTTTGAAACTGTGCTTTTCGTGAAGAAAACTGCTCTGCTAAACTGCCCCCATATATAAAGAAGGATCCTGAAGTGGAATATACTCTAATTTTCTGCGATTATGTAATAGATATGCTATGTATTGCTCTCTCTCTTTGTACATTTGCCTTGATTCGTTTTCAGGGAAGCAGGAATCAACTCTAGCAATAACAGCAGCAGTTACAGAAGCTTTGGCCCATTTTGTTTCTTTTTTTTTTCTTTTTTTTTTCCCAAAATGAAAAGGCAAATTATTAACTTTAGGCACCAAGTTTATTTATTCATTTATTAAATGTAGACAAGGCAATAATTTTAGGCAAATAAAGAGTAAGGAAGGAGTAAGAAGTCTAGATTCTTTCAGCAGCAACATTTCTCCCTCTGCTGCATACTTGGCTCCTGATTTTAGCCAGCACAGCCCCTAGACTTTATACCACGCCACTACTGCAGCACAGACAGGAGGAATTTAATGGCTTAAGTGGGAGACCAAAGTCCTATTTCTAAGCCAAGCACCCTGCAACTACCAAGGGTGGGCAAACCTTGGTGATACACAGGTACAAAGTTCTAACAACACCTGCAGTGTCATGGCAAGCTTATTTTGAAATAAACATTGAAATAAACCTTGGAGTTATCTATTGCCTCACCAGAATATACATCTTTCTATTCCAGGAAAAGAAGGGTCAATCACAAAGAGAAAAGTATTGATGATTTTCTGTTTACTTTGTGATGTGCACCTAAGCTCTCTGAGAACTGTCTACTGCTTGTTGCAGTAAAGAAAAGCTCCCTAGCCAGGTAGTGATCTGAGAATGCAACAGCTCTTTTTCTTAAATTGCACAAAGACCAGTCAATGAAAAATGCACTTTTATTGTGTTATCTCATCCTGGCCTTTCTTGCTAGTATTCATTGCCTGTCATGGTGACCTGAAATGCCTCTCTGAGTCATGATTCTTCCTTACCTTGTTCCTTGAGTATGAGGTCTCAAGTCCCTCCTTAGTTCTGACAAACCCAGTAATTCTTTTTCTTTTTTTATCCAAGAAATATATTTGATTCCTTTATTTTGATAGCATCCTCTTTTCAATCTAAAGACCCAACATTTATAGCAGTCTCCATAGAGTGGGAAATTATCTCTATTTTCTGGACATGCACACTTAACATTGACTAATTTGGAGAGGCTTAACTGAAAGAAGAGAAGTGAGAGGCAAACAAGGATTTAACTGATTAATAATGGAGAAGACCTGGAGAAAAAACGAACAGTATAAAGTTCTCTGCTTGCACCAGGCTTCTCTGACATAAGGTACCTTAGAAGAGTTTATACATTCTATAGCCAGGTGTCTGAAGACCTGATTTTGCCATAACATTGGGTCTCATCTTAAGGAAGTCACATATGGTTACATTTATAAAAAGCTTTAAGTAGTACTTTAGTGAATATGCAGCACACAAGCCAAGCACTGCATCCTTTCTGTTAAAATAATGTTTAGTCGTGCAGGTCCCTGAAAGGAGGGTGTTAAGAGTTTTTCCTGGAATTGTACAGCTATGCCTCTGCCAGCTGCAAAGGAGCTGAGTGCCTTGGCCTGGGTGACTTCATCCTAATTATCTGGAGGCTTTTTCACTGTGTTATTTCTATCAAGCATCAGTGTAAACTGAAATGTGTTAACTCTGCTATGGAAGAAGTCCCATGCCCGCCCTCCCGGAGTTTAACCAAGAGGCTACAGAATCTTACTGTTTCCTCCATGATTTTTCCCTACAAATATAATTCTTGTTTTCTTGAATGCACACCAAGCCAATCCCACAAACAGGATGGAACTTGCTGTCCCAGTGTTTTTGCTTTCTGCAGCTCTGTGGGTAAGGAATGTACTCTTTTGGAAATGAGAGAATGAGTCTGAATTTCTGCAGGGTGAGATAAGCACTGTAATCAGGTCTCTCACTGTCTGGGCAAGTATTAAAGGAGGGCATTGGCATCTTCATGTTGTCTTGTCTGCATGGCCATCAGCCGGAGTTGTTGGGAGGACACTTAACAAGACAGACAGCCTACCTGATTAAACTCAACCTTGTGCCTGAATCATAGTACAACTTAAAGCACTAAGCACAGGGAAAAGATCCTCACAGCGAATGATCATCTCAGCAAAGATGAGCTATCAAGATCAGAGTACCAGACAATCAACTTCAAAGTACTGGAATGGAAGATAGGCCGAATGAGGTGGGATTAACACCCTTACTAGACTACCATCCCTGAGAGTCATACAGTAATATGCTCATGTCCACAAGTTCTGAATTATGAATTCAGCTTGGACTATGTATTTTTTATGCATGTACTGTCTTAATGAGACCTCATCAAGCTCTGTCACTGGCAGTCTTTCAACTCCAGGTCAAAACAGGTATCAAGAAACCTTAGTTTCTCCCACAAATGTAAAGGAATTGCATCTGTTGATGTTGAAAGATGACAATATGGTTTTTATAATTTGTACTCTTAATGCCTTTATCAGTTACAAAATTCTGCATTACTCTTACAAGGTTAATTAATAATTTTTAACTTTCCAGATATCATTATTTTCTTATGATATTTTCCTTATTTTTTTCTGAGAACAATGAAAGAGAAAAATAGGCAAATCTGCTTTTGTGGCAGCAAAAATCATACTGTGGAGGGTGGATATCCTGACAATATTTAAGTATTTAAAGCATGTAAGATCAAAGGGAAATTATATGCTTGGCCAAAATAACCTCTTGCAGACACAGCCAAGGCATAAAAAAGGTGATTATATAACATCTTAGTTAGACCTTTGTTCATTTAGCTCTGTAGGGTAATCAGCAAGACATATTTGCCTTTAAAAGGTCAGTTTATCTTTATTGTGCTATGAATCACAGCTGCCTCAGAATAATATAAAGCTTTCTGAGGTGTTCTCAAGGTAAGACCTTTTTCATAAGTCTAAGTGACTCTCTAGAGGGTCTGCAACCTTTGCTAATTGAGGCACAGGTTTAAAACCCTTTGGAACCAGATAAGGTACGTAAAAAATAAGAATGTTTCAACTATAGTAACCAGAGAACATTCATGTATACACTATTCTTTCAAACTTCTCTGTTAAGACCACTAGGTTAATCCACTTTGAAAATAAATAGGTAATACGGATTTGTATGAAACACAGAGTCATTTCTTCACAACAGGAAAAATTACTAATTTCTAAAAGACTAAAAAAGTTTGTTTATACACATATAACAAGCAAACGTTTTTTTATAAAACAATTTTATAGATAATTACTTTTTCTGAATGCAAGCACAAGAAATCTAGGGTACCACTAAATGGTAAAACACCTGCAGCAGCAAAGGCTACCTTAAACAAAGGGGAGAGAAAATATATAATGATGTAAAGAGCCAGTTCATAATTATGACAATTCAATATCTCTGAAATTACATGGTATAAAATCCATTTCAAAGATTCAGTCAGTTAAATACCCATTTTTTGCAATTTCCACCTCTCTATAAAGAAAAGTAAAGCAGAAATGCTGATCACAACAAAGATTTATAACACACCTTCAGCCACCTATGTCCTGACTGACTTGCAAATCATTATTATATAGTACCATACTTGTGCATTTTTAACTTGAAGATCCCAAACCTCTCCCCAGATACTGCTAAGTATGCACACAAGACAGACAGCTCACACACAGGCACGGTTCCCTGACAGGTTTTCACAGGACACAGGCCTGGAGGGCACCAGAGTGGGGTGAGACTGAAAGATTTGTATGAGAATACCAGAGGCTGGAGAAGTTACAGGGCTTTGCAGTAGGGATTCCTTATCTTTAAGTGGAGCTGGAGAGAGGGAGATGCACACAAGTGCAGCAGTGCATCAATTTTTCCTTGGGGTACCTTTTCTAAGCCAAGTTGAACATCTCATGCTGGGCTAGCCATTGATGGAACTGGGTGGGGATTTTCTGCTAAAATGATTTTTCAATGAAAAACAGCAGCAACAGAAAAAAAAGAAGCTTTCTGCAAAACATTTTGATCCCTTGTAAACTCTCACTGGTCATTTAGAAAATTAAAATGAAGTGTTTAATTGTAAGAAATCCCATCTGTAACTGGCATATTGTGTTTTCTGACCTGGATATTTCATTTTTCATCACTTCCATAAAACATTCAAATGTATTTCACTGTCAGTTCACTCTGTGGCAATAATGATAAGAGCCTCTGCTCTCTGCTGTGGGCTAATCAAGCTCTGCAGTTCCTCACAGGGCTAATTTCACTATAGGTGATTACGGGAGCTGGTGGCCAGCAAGGGTACTGGGCCTGTAACAAATACTTGGGGGAAGAAAACCACAACCTGCACACCTACAGGGTAAGGCAGCAGAGACAAACATCTTCTAATCATATGGGTTAGATCTGCATTGAGTTAGATCATATAACCCAAATGATGCATATTGATTTCTGGAGTATTTAATGTTTTCAAATTCCCATCTGTATTGGAAAGAACATTTCAGAACTTCCAGCAATACGGGTGTTTGAAATTTCACTCAGCATACTGACTGTGAACTATTTATGGACTCACAGAAATTGAGTCACTGGTCAAAAATGACGATACTTCCCTGCCCCAGGAAGGGGCTCATTGCTCATTGACTGATAACAGCCAAAGAACTTTAACTGCTTTCCAGGTGACAGTGTGAAACGAAATGGATTTAATTTTCAGAGTTGACCTTCCACCCACATATTTTCTTCCCAGATTAGCTGCAAAACTGAATAAATCCTGTTTTCTGAGTAAGCTTTTCATGCAACAGAGATCTTTGACCTTAGTTACTGTATATCCAAACCACAAACTTTGACTGAATTTTCTAGGGTATACGTGTGTAACTGTCATCTCCTATATAAAAATTTGTATTAAGATTGTATTCTACTATATAATTATTAAAATTATAGCTACTTTTTAATTAATAAAAGGAGAAAGCTAGTACTGTAATTTACAGCTTATCATATATGACCGCTTCATCAAAATTCAGAACACATAGCCAGAAAGAAAAAAACTCAACCACTAACGCCTTGAAGTTCATAAAATCTTTGTAACATACATAAATACTGGTTTCTTTAATTAAAGCTTGAGTACATACTTGGAATTTCACAGAACTAATTATATTTCATACATTTTTCTAACATAACTAGAAAAAGAGTTAATTAAGGCCATATTTCGGAGTACACATTATATCAATACCTGCCATGACAGTTAACTGAATTTTAATTGTGGCAGTTTGTCCTTTAAAATGCAGAGTTTCCAAGTCAGCTCACTGTTTACTTTTCCTTGATACCTCAGACGAGTTTTTACAATCTAAAAACCAACAGGTTTTTAGAAACCTGTCTAGAAACATATGTGTTCAGTGACATCTAAGATATGAATTTCTATGCAGCTCTGTGTGTTTTGGGATAGTTTCCAGTAACTATGATTTTTTTTTTCTTCAGACTTTGTTTTCTCACTGTCTTTAATAAAATTGTTTTTTCTGTGTCTCATACAGGTTGTATGCCTGCTAAATCTTCTTTATATTTTTCACTCAATGGTATATTTCTGCTTTTGTTGTTAAAACCAACAGTCTTTACCTCTGTGTTCTGTTCTTTGTAATTTTGTCTTCTGTTTTTATTATTGTATTACAAGCAAAGACATGTCATAGAATCATAGAATCGTTAGGGTTGGAAAGGACCTTAAGATCAGCTAGTTCCAACCCCCCTGCCATGGGCAGGGACACCTTACGCTAAATCATCTCACCCAAGGCCTTGTCCAACCTGGCCTTGAACACTGCCAGGGATGGAGCATTCACAACCTCCCTGGGCAACCTGTTCCAGTGCCTCACCACCCTAACAGGAAAGAATTTCCTTCTTATATCCAATCTAAACTTCCCCTGTTTAAGTTTGAACCCGTTACCCCCTGTCCTGTCACTACAGTCTCTAATGAAGAGTCCCTCTCCAGCATCCATTTGACAAATCATTAATAGAGATTATTTCTTAACGTTCCCATTTTCTGTGCTTTCAAATTCCCTTAGAAATGGAGTTGTATCCAGTTCAAACTCCATCATGGATCATGATCCCAGCATCAGAAGCAGCCTGCAACCTATGGCAAGCTTGCCCCCACCACCATCAGCATGGCATAGAATCCCCTTCACAGTCATTAGAAGCAGATACTAGAAGCGCTGTATTTAGTCTGTTGTGTTTCCTTTGGTTGCTCTCCTAAGATGTGTGCTCACATATTAACCTGAAAATGCAGAAGGCTAAGATAAAGAGATCTTGGAGTTGTTAGCTAGGGCCAGAATTCCTATTATATTTGATATTGGTTTATGCATTTAAAATGTCTGCCTGAAATACATTAAGCAGAAGACTAGATGCAATCTGCATAGAAAACCATGGATAAGACTGAATTCAAGTTTTATATTACATGGAGATTTCTAAGAATAAAACCAAAACATTTTAAACTACTTTTTGGTTCTTGAGACTGGTTTAAGCTTTCCCAGCAAATACAAGCTGCATAAATAAGAATGCAGAAAACAACAGAAGTGGCTCTAAGTAGGCTCCAAAGAACCAGGACACTTCTGGGCACAGTGTTCACTGGAAAGCACATTTGATTTCTAATGAAAGTGCCTGCGGGCATCTGATCCTACCATGTTCAAGAAAACAACTCTGTGTGAAAACAATTCTTTGTAAAAACAATTTATTGATTTCTAAATGAAGTACACCAAAGATACCAGGGTCCTACCATCAACAGCTTCTCCTAGTGGAAATAAGACAGCAATGCCCTTAAAATTGCCTAACTACCCAGGCCAAACAGAGTGAGGAAGTGGTATTCAATTCCTTCTTTTTCTTTGGAAAAGCTCTCTCTGGAGAAGCGCATAAGAGAGGTCTTTCCAGGCAGTACCAGACTTAAGACATCTTCCTGTTAAGTGAATGCTGTGGTGTCTCCTGTTGAGCCTAAGCTACCGTCTTTCTTCTGTTGAAGAAAGCAATCAATTACCAGGTTATGATCCTTCTAAAGTTCTTTAGGAGAAATGTCTTCCTTTAAAGATCAGCTGAGCAAGATCTCTAAAGGCATTTTCTGCAGGCATTATCAAACCAAGCCCAAAGTGATAGAAATGTCATTTAAGTACAATATGATTTAAATAGTTCACTGAGCCCAAGCAATGCCATTAAAGGACATAAAAAGGAGCCACAACAATATTAAGAATTAGCACTTTCCCAACGAGGAGGTCCGATTTGTAGCACAGCACTAACGAAATGGCTTGTTTGCCTCTGATTTCTTTTTCTACACTAAAGCAATTGGTCAGGATCACAGACAGTAGAAGGCTGATCAACCACAATACACCTACACAAGTATAGCATTTAAATATCACCATTCAAAAGAGAGACAGAAACTCTATTCTAGAAATAAAAGCAGCTGGGATGATGTCGGGGAGAAAAGTACTTTTCCATGGCAACCTTGAAAGGCTGCCGTGTTCACAGAATGTCAATCCCCACTATGCTACTATTAATCAAACACAAACTCCAATGAGTAGAAGATTGGATGGTGAAGTAAACACAACTGATTTCATCTAAAAAATAAGAAAGATTCTTTTTAAGTATTCTGCTTACCTATACGCCTGCAGACCTGCAAGTGATTATGGAAGGCTGACACAACATTTAGTGATCTCAAGAAAAATCCATTCAGGTCCAGGAAAAAAATGTAATAAATAAATTTGCTTGAGTTCAAATTTGGGCATTAAAGAAACTTTTCCTGTGCAAGCTTAGACCTTTCCTCTTATAAATAATGTCTGATCAGATACAGAAATGGCAATTTTAAAAAAAAATCTTGTACTTCTTGCAAAAATCCAATTCCTGCCAATCCATTTTTAAGGCTGTACTGCTAAAGAATTAGCTGACAGAGAGATTTTCACAGGGGTGTACGTGAATCATGTTCTCAGTCTTTGCAGACAGAAAGAAGAGGAAGTTTGAAAGTCAGTAAGGACTAGGAGGCAGTCCCCAGCTGAAGGAGCTACACCTGCTCATCCTCTGGCTCTCCCTTGGGCAGGTCATTCCTTTCTCCTTCAAAATGACAGCTGGTTTCCCAAAATCTAATGCTGTCTGCCTTGACAGGTATTTAATTCAGTCATGCCCCATATGAATCATAGAATCACCAAACAGCCCAGGTTGGAAGAGTTCAACCTTTTTTGGGGAAAGGGAGCCTAGGTGAGATTACCTAGCACCCTGTCCAAACACATCTTGAAAACCTCCAGTGGTGGGGACTTCACCACATCCCTGGGGAGGTTGTTCCAGTGACTGTTCTCACTGTAAATAAATTCTTCATACAACATGAGGAAACCTCTCCCAGTACAAGATGTACCCATTGTCCTTTGTCTTCTCCACGTGCCTTCCTGTGAAGAGGAAGCCTCCATCCTCTTTGTAGCCATCCTTTAAGTACAGGAATACTGTAATGAGGTTCCCCCCTTAGCCTTCTCTTCTCCAAGAAGAAAAGACATAACTCCTTCAGTCTTTCCTCATAGGGCAGATTCTACAGCCCTTTGATCACCTTTGCAGCTCTCCTTTGGATGGTCTCCAATCTGTACACTCCGGCTTTTAATTGCTGGGACCAGAACTGAATACAACATTCCGGATGCAGAGTTGTCCTCTTCCACCCTACAGAGCCCTCTGTTAAAAACTGAAGGGATTCCCAGCAGAAGCACTCTTTGGAATTAACCACAGTTCTGAGTGTTACCACAAGCTCTCCATCCCTGCAACAGTTGTACTCATGTCCACCTTACTGAGCTGTTTTATTCCAAACAAAAGGAAAATAATAGTTTTTAGAATAAAAAGTTCAACTCCCATAATTATTCAAGACCAAGGAATGTAACTAAAAATAGCAGCACCTGATGCCTGGGGGCAGACTAGGGAAGGAGAGGACAAGGGACATAAGGCAAATGAAAACAGAATCAGTTCAGTTGAATTGGCAACATTCTTATTTCAGAAGCAGCCTGTGCATGGAAGAAAGGAGCCTTCCCTGTTCTCCAAGCAGAAGGATAGACACAATAGCTTTGTTCATGCTTCCTCCTCCCATCAAAGTTAAAACCACATTGTGAAATTATTTGAGCCACAGCTTATGGATTCCATCACTCTGAACAGTTATAACTACAAGAGCTGCCAGGTATATCTTTCAGCTTCATCTGTGTAATTTTATCAGCTATGACGGTTCAGGCATTCGGCGGAGCTTCAAACAAGAACAACCTGGACCTTAGTGTCCTTTTGATACACCGTTTCTGATAGAGAAAGCTGTTATTTTTTCACACACCGAACGAGCAAATGAAATTATTCTGGTTTTAGGAGCTCACCATATCTAACATCTCTAATATAAGACACAGGTAATCATTATGGGTTTTTTTTCCATATCCCATTTCTAAGGGAAGACTTGTTCAGTGAAAGTGCAGGTAAAAGATAGCAATGCCCTTCACCGGCACATTGTATCCATTCTCAATGGTATATTTAAAACATATTTTAAATGATTGTTAGGAATTTATGTCAGTGGGTTTTGCCCTCTAGTGGAAGATGAAGCAAAATACAACATATACTTCGAAATGCAGCTTATATATAATACATATGGATTGACCATGTAGACACTTAGCAAGTGTTTACTAGATGCTAGAGAGGCAACAAGTGAGTCACAGTGCATACGATCCCTTATCCCAGGGAAGGAGAACTGAAGAGGGGGAACACCAGGAACTTACAGAGGTGACAGTCCAGGTTTAGTAGAGAATGGAAAGAAATTCCCATAATATCTGGATATTGTTTAAGGAACAGGTCTAACAGTTTGAAATTTCAACACCTGACACTGTGTCTACTGCATTGTGTTTTCTGCTACTTCAATTATATATGAAAATAAATAATTTATTTTTAAATTAAATTTAAAAAACATTAATTTTTAAAAACATGAATACCTCAGACTATAGTTGGGTGGTGCACAAGCACAAGGTACACAAGGGCTATTGCCAGAAATAAGAGGCAAATATTGTCAGGGGTTTTATCAACATATACTGATTCAAATGTTAAATATTGATCATGTGAATAAGGTCTAAATTAATCATCCTTTGGTTACCAAAGAATGTTAATACTATAAACCAAAACAGATTAAAAATATATTCTAAGTGGTTAATATTTACTTCTTGTGTAAATAAACCTCTATTTGTATTAAATTAGCCCAGTATTGATATCTGGTTATTCTGTTTCCCAAGGTATTGGGCCAAACCTACCTCCATTGTCAAAAAGAGAAAAAAGGAAGACTCAAGGAATTACAGGCCAGTCAGTCTCACCTCAGTGTCTGGCAGGATCATGGAACAGATCCTTCTAGAAACTATAGTAAGGAATATGGACAATAAGGCGGATGATTGATGACAGACAGAATGGCTTCACAGGGGGCAAATTGTGTCTGACAAATTTGGTGGCCTTCTATGATGGGGTTATGGCACTGATATATAAGGGAAGAGTGATTGACATCCTCTAACTGGACTTGTGCAAGGCATTTGACACTGTCCCACATGACACTGGAGAGGCATAGATTTGACAGATGGACCACTTGGTGGAGAAGGAATTTTAATATCTCTCTGACACATTAAAAAGTATAAAATAGAAAAGTAAAATGAAAAACCTTTACAGATGTATGAAGCTTACAGGAAAGCCACATGAAATACCTTTGCTAACAGTGGACAGTAACAAATGACCCAAGAGAGAAAACTTGTGTTGTACAGAGAAATGGAAGCAACCAAAGAGAAAATATAGCTCTTATACTAACATTATGCAGGAAGAACCTGTTAACATCAGAGAGGTATAACTGCATTTATCAGATTGCAAAGCTCACAAAGGTTGCCTGAAATGACAAAAGTTCCTTAAGATCAAAAACTGTGGATGAAGAGGCCTCGTAATCATTACCATATGGTTGGAATGCAAATACACAGGTTGGACTGCCCTATGACCTTTGTATTCAAGAGAAGAGTTTTGGGTACACAGTGCTATGGGAAATCAGAGCAGCTTCAAAATTCCTTATTTGAGCAATTATTCAGCAAGGGTATTCCTGTTTGAGAAAACAGCTAACATGATACACCAAAAAATTACACTATCTTACTATCTTAAGAGAACTTATTCATCTTCCCATACAGATTTCTGAGTTTCTAGCAGTTTTCATTAGCAACAGCTAATACCTCTTTTCATTATAAAAGCTGGCTTCAATGGTCATATGAACTGTTTATTCACATGAACGCCCTGTAATGAACCAGGAAACTTGTTGAAACCCTTGCTGTCTAAAATAAATGTCAGTCTGTTTAGTAAAAGTTGAAACAAAATAAAACCCAGTCTAGCAGATGTGAAAAGGTTCTTTTTTGTTCAGGATGACTCAAAGACAGGACAGAAGGTTGAATTTAGTCTTAGTTTTAGTCCATCCTAATAAGTGGGTAGAATTGTAAATTTTATACATTTCACAGGACAGAGGGGGCAGCTTCTGACACTGTTGACTTTGCCTATTAACCTATATTATGTTTCTAGTCAGTGGGCATAGAAAGGCTTTTCAAGGCATTTCTTCAAAGTCCAGTGGCTGACCAACATACATTCTCTGCAGAGGTGATAGCTTCTCTCTTAAGGAGTCTCAGCTCCCAATCTGCCTAAAACTATTAAGTCGTATTTTACCCTGTGCTTCTCCTGAAGAGGAAACCATCACATAGCCTAAAGATACAGCACCTAATGCCTGTGTTTTAACCTCTTGCATCCTAAATAAAGCACACTGTACATCTTAGAGTGAGGTTATTTCTCCAGGAATCAAGGTTTGAGCATTTCCAGCCAGGTCCTGTTACGAAAAGAGGACATGGGAGGGATGCATCTGGTGGGTCCAAACAGCATCTTCTATGGACTTCCACAACCAGTGCTTTTCTAACACCAGACAAGAGCTCACTTGACATATTGTAAACACCCTGTGCCAACTGCTCTTTGAAAAGACTTCAGTTAAGTAGCAGGGCCTAGTTTTCACCTTACAAAGCTCATTAGGCAGCCTTGTCACCCACACTTTGGACTACTGAGATTTTGTCTAACTTCATGCTGTTTCAAAGAAGACACCACCGTCAGCAAAGCTGTGGTGCCCTATGTATGGGCAAGAGACAACTGCTTGTCAAGAAGACAGATAAAGCCACTGGAAAAGCCTGTATTTCTCTCAGGTTAGCCTCCCTTCCCTCAGTCCCCAAGAAAAAGGAAATAGCCCATTACTTTAGTATGGGTAAATGTCAAAAGTAATCAGAGCGTGAGGGATGAAACAGATTATTCCTCCTTTCCAGAACAAATAACTTGAATAAGGAGTAGCCCTGTCCTGGCATGCCTGGAGTAAACAAGCCCTGACACAAGCTGTGCCAAGGAAAGGAAAAGCAGCAATATCTCCAGGGATGCTGAAGACACAGGCTTGTCTGAGATGCATCTCCCAGAGCACCTGCCAGGACTGACCCTAAATTTTGCCTGGAATTGAAAGGATAAAAGCCTGACAAAGCTCTTGAATCACGCCACACTTGCCGCTCACCTTATTGTACAAAGAGTTTTGATTGTAAGGGCTATAAGGATTCTCTTGAACATCACACATGATGAAAAGGCAAGTGGCAGAAAGGTCCAGTGTTTAGACAGTCAGCAAGGGAGACAGAAGACACATAGGGGACTTAGTTGGAGGGATCAGTTTAGTTGAATACAGAGGGTGTAGGAGAGCAGTCTCCTATGAAAAAATAAAAGTAAACAAAAAAAAAAGATTAATGGATGAAAGAAAAAAGCTCTGGACAGAAAGCAAAGTGCTTGCCTTGCACCCTTTTTACATTTCACAGGGCTTGATGATTAACTAGGAAAGACACTCTACCTTCATGCCAATACAACTGTTCTACACTAAACACTTTCATTGGCATGAAAGTACACATGAAAAAAACCCTGCTGTAGGTGACCCATTAAACCAGCCACACTTTGGCTGATGACCAGTGCATCTCCTTGCATAACCATGTTTTGGGACATTTTCTGGGAGGGTAGGTTGAAGACAAAATCAATCTGAAAACTTGAAAAATTGAAAACAAAATCAAAGTGTTTGAGAGTACAAACGAAAGTCTGCCTTATCTATGTACTAGCAGGATCACTTCAGGCTTTTTAACAAGACTTTTCATCCATGTAAGAGTTAAACCAGTGAAGGTACATACAGAGCCTATTTCACTACTGCAAGTTCTCAGCAATTATTAGTGTTTCTGGTTATAAAAAACCCCAAACAATACATATATGGGGTTCGAAACCTAAAGAATAAAATCCTTTAAAAACAAAAAATGTTCTTTTAAAAATTTGGGATAGAGTGAAGGATGTATACACAGGTTTTGGCAAAAATCTCATGCTCGTGTTTTGTCTAGGTCACTGACACAATACACCCACTTGGTGGGCTGAGTCTAGACTGGGAACTCCTTTGCACGCTGTGCCTTTGAGCACAATACCCAGAAAATTTGTGACAAGAGCTGTGATGAGTTCCATCAAAACCTAATGTACTAGCTGCCGAAAGAGTCAGAGCGAGCAAACTAGTGAATCAGAGACCAGCAGCAGCAAGAACCTGCAAGGGGACCAGGCGGCAGTCACTTCACACAGACCTTGCCTCCTGCCTCTTGCACTCCTCCTCAGTGGCACCAGCCCTACTTATTTATTAATGATAAACCTTGGCAAACTGGCTTCATAGCTTCATGCCACTTGTAACTAGTATCTCCTTAGTTCATTTTTCTCTCATTCTTGCCCTGGCCAAAGTGGCTTACTTTTTTAATGACAAAGGAGCCTATGTACATTCTTGTCAATGAATGCTTGCAAGCACATGAATTCTCTAACATTCATTGAGTTGTCTTCATATTAATGTGTAATAAAAACCCCTATTATTTCCCCCAAAAGATTCTATTTCCCTAGTTTCCAATTAAAATCTTCATGAAACCACCAGTCACATCAGCACTGGACATGAGTTACATATACTTCCAGTATATTTTATGGTTGTTTTTTGAACAAATTGGAGCATATTTGCAAATTTTCTGAAACATTAATGAAATGTACTAAGCAAGAGAAAAAAAAATCTTTCTCAGAATGGGGAAATTACCATCTCCAGAAACGGTATCTAAAAACGTGGGAAGCTTAATACTGTCATACTGGTACCTCAGTCTGTACCACTGTCTGCAGAAAGTGCTTAGTGGGGGGATATCCACTGAACAGCCAGTGTTACAAATTGTGTATGTCCTCAGGAAAAAGCTAATATGAGAAAAAGCCAAAATAAAATGGGATTTTTCCCTTGTTTATAAATTTTATTGGCACACGAGTGTCAGTCTACTCCCAGAATCCAAACAAAAAGGCGCTTTCTGTGAGCTGAGCGACATCTATCTTTATTAATTCAGAAATCTCTTTTTGTCACTATCCACTACTTTGGATTATCTGCACGAGAACAACTGCCTGTTAAAGCAAAAATTACTGTTTTTTTTTTACCAGGGAAACAGCCTTTTCCACACAGGGACATTTCTTAATGAAATGAAAAGCAAACAAGCTGCTCTCTGCTGTGCAAAAAAAAAATGTGTGTTCGACACAGGGACATGAAGCTGAAGGTCAGCAGTTACAGCTGGCTGCATCGATATGTCTCAAGCTGAATGTCACCCACATAGTCACCAGTGCTTACTGTCACATTGGGAAGATTGGCACGGAGAGGAAATACTGAAGAGGGCTAAGAAAAATCAAAAGAGAGAATAAAGCTGAGGCCATCTGGAGTTTCATCTAGTCTGTACCATCCTTGACAATGCAGCCTGAATGTGTCTGTCCTTTCAAGAAGGGCTGGATGAAAAAGGGGTGGCAACATCACATAGTGAGATTTTTATTAGCAATGCTATTAGTGAGAAAGGAAAACAGAGAGATAGGGAGAAAACAGAAATGTTTTTTCCCTCCAGGAGTGGAAAGATCTCCAAAGAAAACCAGGGAAAATCAGTAACAGTATGAGCAGTTTTGCCCTCAGCCAAAGTAGATACTCTTATTTGAGGACAAGTGCACTAGTACCATCTCCTCTGCAGAAAGCAGGAAGCCTAACTGCTAGCTTCCTGGTTTTAATCCACAGCCCTCACATCCCATGAATGCAGTCAATTTACCTGACTTTGGGGTAATATTAGTGAGAACACCTCCCACTCTTTGGAAGCCAGCCACTGTGCAGCCAAAAATTGTAACTACTGAAATCAGGTGAAGGGGGAAAATGAGTGTCCTTACAGGCTAACAACCCTATGGTTAGAGATGAACACTGCAATTTTCAAGCTGTTGTCTGGGCACTGAGCCCAGTTCCACTGGCACTGCTATTGCTCTCCTACAGGCACTAAAACCCCTGAGGAGAGTTTCACAGATGCTGTAAGATTATGAACATCCTCATGTGGGCACCCAAGTCTTCTCCACTCACAAGAGACTTGTGTCAGCAAGTGCTGACTATGTCAGCACCATAAACCTACTCTGAGAGGCAAAAGCTAAAATCATAAACATGCTGTCATGATCAGCACTTCAGCATTTTCCCCAGATCTGGCTATTATCATACTACTGATTGTTCTATTAGACAAACAAAAATGGTTTCTGTTAAGCCAGTGAATCCATCTGTATACAGGTCCAAGTGCTTCCTTTTTCAGAAAAAAGTCTTTATAGATATCTCCCAAAGTAACAATCATTTTACAGCAACCTGCAGTATTTCTTCTCACAAGCTTAACGTATTCATTGTCAAATTAACTTTTCCATCTATTGAAGTCAGCGCACAATATGTTTAGCTCATTTTAATATATAGCATTTATGTAAAATAATTTTGGCTTTCGTTAAAACTACCACATTTATTCCTGGACTTACTGCATCCTCAGTACGTCATTAATATGTACCATAAGTAATTTATGTTTGATTTTTATAATTAGTTTCACAGGTCAGAAAGCTTCAGACTATGGCAACAACCCCAGGTTTGTATTTGCCTAAAAATACAAGTTTGGCAGAATCAGTGCCCAGCCCTGATAAAAGGAAGGTATGAGCTGCCCCTGTCTTTGCAGAGGCCCCACTGAGGTGGTCTAGCAGCAGCTCCAGGGCAGCTCTCTTTCTCTTTCATCCCAAGTGAATGGCAGGACAGCGTCTTGGCATGAGAAGGTTTTCAGTAAGTCAAAGCATGAAAAACTCACTATGAACTCATGTGGAGTCTTGGAACTCAAATATTCACTCTCAGCCTCAGAAGTTCAGAGACAAACTGTAAATCATCATTTTTATTATTATTTTCTCATATTTTATGGAAACGCTATATTCTATAAAAATCTGTAGAATGAGAAACCTTCTGATGCCACCCATATGTGTTGCTGGAACCCACTAACACTACAAATAAATCTTCCTCTCTTTGTAATGCTGCGGTACTCTTGAGAAATGCTAGGATTGTTCTACAGCAAGTCAGAACTTTGGTGAGAAATGGGAAGAACTAAAAGGAAAATCATAAAAAAAAACAACAAATATATCAGTTTTAAAATGGAGAAGAGAAGGCTGCCATTGTTAAAGCCTCTCTCTAATGTGAGAGGCATAGAAGAGAAATTTGAGTGGTAAGCTACTTTATTCACTTCGTGTCTGACAAGAGGACTATTGGCTTCATTTCACTACCCTGGAAATGGAAAATTCCAAACCTGCTGGTTAAGTTAATAATAAGCTCTTGCAGGGACATTCAGATTATGTACAGCAGTTAAGGTTTAATTCACATAAATATACAAATACAAATGAACAAGAAAAGGCTGACAGAACCATTTGTCTAGGGTTTCTCTAAGGCAAGGTCAGCAAACTTCAAGATGTGTTTTTGCAAAGTGACCCTGTGGCTTTATGCAGAGGTCTGCGGGAGAAGACAGCACTTTTGCTGGCCCATGGGCTACATTTTAGTGCCTATCACATGTGATAGAAGAGCTATCCTCTCAAGCTGTGAAAGGACAGCTTGGACCTGGGGTAGCTAGACAGGGGTGAGACACAGAAACTCACTGAGACTCCTCTCCAATCTCCTTTGGAGAAGGAAGAATGAACCTAGCCCAATCCTTGCTGTCCTCATTTCTCTTTAGAGAGGATTCAGATCTGGACCCCAAATGGATGAAAGACTTTCTAATAGATCTGATCCAGACACCTGCTTGACAAGGGAGCACAGGATTTCTGCTTTCTTTTGTACAGTGTTTCCTGCAGACATCATAAAAAGTCCTCTCCTCAACATACAGGCTTTCAGATCACACCAAAAAAACATGACGCTTTAGAAAGCCCAGCTGCCCATATCCAGCCTGGAGACTCTCCTCCAGGAGTCAGTGACCATTAGGGAATCATCTAACTTCACAATAAAAAAGAAGAGACCAGGACAAAAGAAGGGTTTAAGATTATTCAATCATCTTTACGAAAACTAAATGAGGCTACAGAATCCTCCAGAGTGAGAGTTACTCACCTGCTCAGTATTTTGATCACTGATTTCTTCAAGGTACTTTTTAAAAGGATTGGGTTGATAGGGCTCCTCCTTTTGCTGTGCACTCTTTCCTTTCACCAGCACCGGACGAATGACACCAGGTTTTGTCTTGACCCATAACACAGCCGTGGGAAAAGCAATGGAAGAAAATAAAATAAAATAAAATACAGTTCACAGAGTATTTGTTGGGTCAGTTCCAGAGCAGCTGTACTGACTAGGGTATTTTTAATTTTACCAGTAATTTATTTCACCACTAAAATTATGCAGGTGTCATGCTGCTTGGCCTACTTTTACTACAGATTCTGGACTAAAACAGCAAGAGCTGTTTTTATGCCCAGAACCTCACCACTGACATCTGTTTACTGTCAACACAAAAATAGATGCTGGGCTGTCAGGCTTGTGGGGTTTGCTGGCTGTTTGTGATAGCTGTTCAGCTGCATCTTGATAAGTTCATCAAGTCACACTTATGCACAACCACACATCTGCTTTCATGCTGCACATTCCTTTCTGGGTTCCTCAAAACAGTAACTTTGAAGCAAGGAAGGGCAACATGTGATGCTGTTAACTTACACACAGGCAGCAATAGATCAGGGCAAAGTCTTTCTGGGGAACAGTATCAGTGACTGCATGCTGAACTTCATAGAATCGTAGCAGTTTTATGCTGCACAATGGCTTCCAGCTCCTCCTGTTTGCTACCCATGCTGCTTGCACTTCAGTTGGGCTATTGATTCTACCACCTTTTAAGGAGAAGAAGCCCTGATTCCCACATGACCATTCCCAGGTGCTTCTGCGGTTGCTAACATGTCAATAACCCCTTGTCTTTGCTGCCACATGGATCTTCATCAGCTACCTGATACAGCAGACCAAAGGATCTCACTTGCATGCCATCTCTCAGACATTGGCTTGCCACCCTCAGGATTATATCTAGCAAGCCCCCTTCAAATCTAATTTAAATATCCTTCAGTGAGCCCTGCAAACTCCTGTGCAAAGATCTTTTCCCCTTTGAGAGAGGTGAACCCCATCTGTTGCCAGCAGACCTGGAGTTATACAGACCAACCCCCGACCAAAGAACCCCAGATTCTGCTGGTGACACCAGGCTCGGAGCCAGGCGTTGATCTGCGGCTCTGCCTGTTTCTTCCCTCCTCATTCCCTGCAACTGGTTGGATAGAGGAGAACACTTCTTGCGCTCGTGATCCCTTGCCAGTCATCCTAAGGCCCTGAAGTCTCTCTTGGTTGCCCTTGGATTTTTTATTGTAACTTTGTCACTGCCTACCTGAAAAATTGGGAGCGGATAGTAATCTGAGTGCTGTACTATATTGATAATGGATAGTAACCTGAGTGCTGTACTATATTGATAATGGATAGTAATCTGAGTGCTGTACTATATTGATAATGGATAGTAATCTGAGTGCTGTACTATATTGATAATGGATAGTAATCTGAGTGCTGTACTATATTGATAATGGATAGTAATCTGAGTGCTGTACTATATTGATAATGGATAGTAACCTGAGCGCGGTACTATATTGATAATGGATAGTAATCTGAGGGCTGTACTATATTGATAATGGATAGTAATCTGAGGGCTGCTATAGGAAGTTTTCTCTTTGCATCTTTAACACAGGCCCCAGGGAGGCAGCAGATGTCCATAAGAAGTGGGTCCAGTCTGTGCATTGGGCCTTCTGTTCCCTTCAGAAGGGAGTCTCCTATGACAATGACCTGTCTTTTTTAACTTTATGGAAGCAATTTTGACACAGGACATAGGACAACTCAACCTTGACAATGTCTCCATGCTAGATGAACCTTTATCCTTGTCATTGTTCCACTTGCAGAGCCTCACACCCCTCATGCAGGAGCACCTGGGCAGGTGCGGCATCCAGAGGATGGATGCATCCAGGCACTGAGCAGTAATTTGTCACCATTGCCCAAATCCCTTAAGTCGCTGTGTTCAGCCAGGCAGAGAGGGAACAGGGAATCCTCCGTATCATACATACTGTCTGCCTGCTGGGTATGTCTCAGGGAAGGCAGCCTGTGTCTCTCTCTTTCACTCTCCCTGATAGTCCTCAGTCTACTAACGTTCTCCCTGAGCTCTGTCACTAAGGAGAGAGTTCCTTTACCTGGGCACACCTCCCACAGGTCTGGTCATTGCTGCTGTGCAACACCAGTGTAAGAGCAGGGCACAGGCTGCAGCTGGCACCAGGGTGGCAAAGTGCTCCCACCAGAGCTCTGCCTGGGCAGCTGTGACCATTGTGGTGGATGCAAGCTTAGAGAGGCCATAGCTTTCTGCAGGGTAGATACCACTGCTCCCTAGTCAAGCTGGCAGAGATTCAGCACCTTCCTGCACACCCTTCTGTGTGAACTGCCACACTCCATGCCCTGTTTGCCCACACTGTTGGCAGCATTTCTGGTCACTGGTGATCCCTAAGGGCTTCTTTTATACACGGGGGGGCTTGGCAGCCATTGCTCCCAGCTCCCCTCCCCAGGTCATGTCAGCAACTATCACACGAGCCGCAGGCTCCTTGCAGTTCCCTCAGATCCCCTGAGGTTCCTCGTGTTTGGGAACCCTCCTGTGCTCCATGCTAGAGCACTCTGCTGTGGATCGCACTGGCACCAGTGCCACTCACCTCAGTGACTGAGTGACAGTATCTTTAAGAGTTCACTTAGAAAAGTGCAGTTTTAGAGACTTTAATTAGCATGGATGTGTGATACCCCTCATTTCAGACAGATTGGATTATTTAGCCAAGAAAAGATCTTAGATAGCTACCAGCCAACCAGAAAAACTGGCTATTGACTTGTCAATTTAGTACATCTGTGATTTTCAGAATCCTTACAGTAAAGTTTGACATGATGGATTGTGGCATAAACTCTAAATGGAGGCTAGGGGATAATTTTAAAATACACAACCTGTTCTGTAAACAAAGAAAAGGAAGAAAATACTTCGCATTCTCACTGGAATTTGGGAAGTACTGAAGTCCTGGAGGAATCTGTGATTGAATTTGAACTTTTAAATAAGTCAATTCTTCTCTGTTACAGCTATCCCTGAGAAAATGGGCGGGTTTTGTCACAACTGATACAGATAACAACAGCACTGACGCTAAGCTCCTTCTGTGGTTGCAGCCCAGAGGGACAGCTTGCCCAGCTGAGACTGAGGAAGAGGTGCTGTCATAGCTCTGCACCCTCAGTACCCAGCAGGGTATAAAAATGCAGAGAAGAAACCTTTTTCACTACTAGATTTATTTATGAAATTTAGACTATGTACATTTAATGACACCATACTGCCTATTTACAAGAGCAATACACTTAAGCAGTGTATCTGGAATAAAAGAGAAGCTTACTATGATGGCATCTGATATTGCCAGATGTATCGTGTAAACTGAATTGTTGATCACTTTCAAATAAGACCTGCAGGCATCCAGCAAGGACAGGGTAGGAGGGGTGCCTATCAGAGGGGAGGGTGCAGGAGGCAAGAGAAGTCTCCACACCTTGTGCATCTGCTTCTGCCTTGGGAAAGGACAGAGCAGTGCTCAGGTGCTGAGGTGAAGCTGGCAGAGGAGCAGAAAAGCACAACGTGCTTGGGAAGAGCAAGGGCCAGGCAGCAAAATATTTTCCCTTATCTTTGTAGTTTATCCCCTCCCTCCTTTCCATGGGCTGGGGCCTTTTCTTCTACCTCATCAAATAAGAAGTATATTCAACTGAAAGAAAAACATCAGTCATGAGGTGATATTCATTCTTTAAAAAGGATAATAACTGCTGAGTTGCATTAAAAACTCTTTCGTTGCAAAGGTTAACTTAGTGAAAAATATGGTGTTCACTTAAATTTATAGTCCATAGTTCACGATTATTTCTTTGTAGAATTCACTATAAAATATTTGTTTTCTTCTCCAAAGTTTCTGAGCAGAGTTTGCAAAAGGGAAAGACTTCTGGCTTTCTACAGAAAAGTAAGTATAAAAATAAAAAGAAAGCTACAGTTGTTATCAAGTCATCATCACACAGACAAAGGACCTGTGGCCTTCTAGCACTCCTTCACACCATGCAATTAAAGGCCCATTGAGGCACCTGAAATCACCAAGGATAAGCTACTCTCCTTATGTAAGAAACCTCTTCCAAAAGCACTTTGTGGAAATACTTTTAAGGGAGCATTTTCTAAACAACATCACACACTCAAGTGTTGACTGAGTCATATGTTTGTGTCTGACTCTGCTAACAAAGTGACAGATATCAGCCAGCAACCAGAAATTGAAATACTTCATTAGCACCCTGACAAAATATATCAAATCTCTGATCCAAACCTAAAAACTTGAACCCCTCATTTAATAGCAGGTAGCACAACTGACACTCCTGAGAAACAAACTGAAACTTAGTTTTGCCAAGGAAGCATTTGCCTAAAACAGCACTGAAAAATGATAAAGGCTGTTACCATAGCAATGGACTGCCATCATAGGGCTACTCCCCTAATAGCAAATTACACAGGGCCAAGACGCAAGCTCCAGAGCTGACCCATACTCAGCTGTACTGATTTGGTGTCAGGGTACTTCCTGGCATGGTTTTGGCTCAGGTTGGCAAACACACAGTCAGAAATAGCAGGACAGGCTGGGCGAGGGCACCTCTTGATAGGCAGTATGGACATGGCTACCCTTCCTCAGGGGCAAAAGGAATTTTGGTGTATGAAAAAGAGCCCTGTGTGATATTTCCCTCAAAAGTCAGAAGACTGAATTACTCATCTGCAGGTGTATGGCTATGTTCAACTCTATTTTTTCCCTTTGTTATCATGACATTGGTTGTCCCTGAAATCTTGCTGAAACTGGTGGATAAGGTCCCATCTGCAATCCTGGTCCTCTCAGAAAAGGCCCAAATTTCTCTGCATCCCACATTTTCCTGTCTGAATCACTGTCACTTCCCCTTATCCAGAGTATTAAGAGATTACCAGTGTAGGATCAGACCCTCCTCCTCTGTTAGCTAGCAATGACTGCAGCCACTCTTTGAGGTGCTCTAGGTAACTACATAGACATTAAGGTGTTCTGGATACCTGAACAGCTTTTCTACAAACAAGGAAGTTACCTCTTAATGTTTAACAAGGAATTGGCTCTTTCATGTATTTTCAATGCAGTGCTGTTTTGAAGCAGCCTGCCTCTGAGACAACCAGACAAATAATTAACATAGATAAGACATGATTAGATAAAAATACATAACAAAACAGGAGAGCTAGCCTTGTGATAAAAGTTAGCGGCCATCTTTCGTTTCTTTCCACTCTAAGTCCATCAGAGCCCTCTTGACAAATAGTAAGCACTGACTCTATCTGTTTGGCTGCACGGTCTTTACTTTTTGTACAAACTGTAGTCTTTGAAGCCTTCTGCTTCAACTGGGATAACCAGAGGAACCATTTCCAGTTCTTTCCAACAAAATCTTTAGTTTTGGGGAAAGGGACCCTGGGACAGATGGGGCTAGTTTGTAATGCAGCGAGCCTCAGCTGATGCAGTCATCTTTTTGTCAGCACTGAGAAGCCAAAGTTACCTAAAGAGCCTTTAAACTGTTGACAACACCTGCTTTCAGATAGTGAGGAATTGGCTCCCGTGTAATAAAAGAGTATTGCAGTTGCCACTGTCAGCAAAAAGATGGGGTTTGCCCTAACAATACAAACACAGAGGCTTTGTCTAGTTGAACTGTGAAACACCCTAAAATATTCCCCTTTTATTTTTTTTCTGCACAAATAAGTCTTCTCAAAAGGAAACATGTAATTGAACATACTACCTTCTTTTTATTTTCCTTTGTAGAGGCTTACACTTGCAAAAATGCAATAAAACATTTCAGGCAGTGTATCAGTCTATGACAAAGTTCTCCTTCAGTACATTTGAAGGTGTGAAGGCATAAAACTATGGTTAAAAGAATTTCCTCTTCCTCCAGCTAAATAGTAAAACTCACATCACTGAAAGCCTAGGAAGGAAAGATAATTATTTTCTTCACCTCCATGCTGAAGCAGCATCAGTTCTTACACCAGAGCACAGAGAATAAGGACAGTCACCTGTTTGAAATTCAAGTTGTCTTTATTTTTGTTCAGACTGAAATATTTGCATTTCAAAAAACACAAATTTTCAACAAGATGTCTGATACTATACTGTGTGCTAAACTAAGCCAAAATTAAAATCAACATATTTAGCCCCTTTCCATTTTATTCACTGTACAGGGATGAGCTTTTTCCTTAACAGCTGGAGAAAAGGCACAGATCCACAGTAAGAGCAGTGTGAACACGGCACTCACCTCTGTTGCTATTCTGCAGCCAACAGAGGAGCAAGTCTGCAAGTCTGGGACCAGAAAAGGGAGCAGGTTTGCTCAGGCACTGCTGACTGTCCAGGCTGGTGGCAAGGAGGGGGACAACGGAAATAAACCCTTCTACTGCACAATCAAAACCTACAAATGACTGTTGCAGCATTAAAATGAATAAACATAAAATATTTGGGTACTAAGATAGGCAATACTGGTCCCACATGAATTTTGCCTTACTTGCTTAAGATGCTACAGTTAATGATGATGTCAATAATATGTGTTGTGTTGGTGTGCTGGGTATGGTTTTGCACTTTGTTGTCATAAATCATTCATAGTCATCTTTTAAGAATAGAAAATCTGTTGATAAGAGTCACAGTGGCAAGCCTAACGCTTCACCTGTCCATTGGATTAAAGTCACATAGCTGAGAGGCAGATAACATTTCTGGTCACCATAAAAATCAGTCTCTGGTATAGCTAGTCAGAGACTCCAAGGCAGAAGAAGTAATTAGCTGAATCATAAATCCTGCAAAATTTCTAAGTCAGAAGAAGAATCATTCACAAATAAAGATCACAATGTGCTCAGAGACAGGTTTGCTGTCTGAACACACAAGAATTCCACTGTAGTGATCACAGTTTGAAACAAGTGAATTCAAATATATAGTTAAATAATTAAAATGTTAAGAAAAAAAGACAGAAATCAAAGAAGCTGCCAAAAGTATTAAACAGTTATAAGTGCTGTGAATGCTACTTAAAACAGTAATGTTTTGGAGAAGCTGTGCGTCAGATTATAAGACTTTAAGAGATCAATACTGATGTTCAAAGAGCATCAAAGAAGTGCAAAGATGTGGGAAAAAAAAAAAAAAGGAGGAAAAAGCTCCAAAGTCAGGAAGTTGTACTCAAATACAATCTACAGAAAGAAAAAAGAAAAAAAAAGGAAAATCGAGCCCATAATATAAAAATGTCATAAATTACATCAAGAAAGAGAAAAAAAAAATGGCTAAATTTCCTTACAACTAACAGTCTATAGGGCCAGTAGATAAAATCAAGACAAAAAAGATGCATGAAGAAGAGGAATCCAAGGCTGAAAATTAATTCCTCACTTCAACTTTCTTCACAGGAAGACTTAAGGAGGTTCTCACACTGGCAAAGAAGTAATTTGGAGGAAATGTATGAAGCACAGTGTCAGTAAGACAGATCTGAGAACAAATCAATAACATGAGCAAATAAAGTGCAAGGAATAAATAAAACTCTAAAGCACTTCCAGTGTGAAATTTCCACACTATGAATTGTGGTATTTAACTTCCTCCTTCAGGTATAATCAGCTCCAGAAGAATGAGAAGTGCCAGCTGTGGGGCAGGTTTTACTACAGGAACCTGAAGGGAACAAGGAATCACCAGTCTCTACGTGTGTCATTTTAAGCTGTGCGTAGTAGGAACAAATTATAGTAAAGAACAGAATTACTATATTTTTGAACAAAAAACAGGTAATGTCTTTTCAAAGGGCAATTGTGCCTCATAAATATTTTAAAGCTATTTTAGAGTCAGTGATGCAAGAAAGCTGGCTGATACAGCAGATGTAGTTTGTGTTTAAAATACCAGTATGAGAATCTTTCAACATGTAGAAACACACATTACAGGAAATCAA
Source organism: Pezoporus occidentalis (assembly GCF_034315485.1). Lineage (NCBI taxonomy): Eukaryota > Metazoa > Chordata > Aves > Psittaciformes > Psittacidae > Pezoporus > Pezoporus occidentalis. Next base: position 2,890,994 of record NW_026914829.1, read on the forward strand.
GTCAGAAACCACAGACCATCTTCTGTGAGGCTCAGTATTTGGTTTTTTTTTTCCCACCAGGTCCTAGAAGCACGGTCAGGTATCACAAAATGAAGCTGCAGCACAGATTATGAATTTCAGTGGATGTGCAGCCATTCTGCACATGGATTTCCAAAGACTTTGGTGAAGGTCTTTCAGTGGGGTCTACTAAGGAAATGAAAATGCTACGGAATGAAAGAGAGTATTTTCTGTGGACAAATTAAAAGATAGGAAGGAAAAGCGTGGAATAAATGTTCAAATTTCACAATGCAGGGAAGTCACAAAAGAGTTCCTTGGAGACTTGCTCTGGAATCTGGGCTTTGAGTTATGGATAACAGATCAGCTAGAACAGAGTGGCCAGTAAGGTGTCAAAGTTTGACAGTTATACCACATCATTCAGGAGAGTAAAAATAAAATATCAGTGCAAAGAATTACAGAGAGATCTTACGAAACTGAGTGAATGAATGATAAAAAGGGTGAAATTTAACTGAATTCAACATTGATATATTTCACTGGAAAAACTAAGCTATATTGTAAATCTACACAGGCAGTGAAGATCTAGTTAGCTCCAAAACTAGGTGTCACCACTCAGGAAATATATCTTGGATTTATTGTATACAGTACTATGCAAACATTGGCTTACTACTCAATACAAGGAATAACTAAATAAATTACTATGAACTGCTAAGAAAGGAATAGAAATAACAATAAAGACTCTTATTATGCTGTCACGTAAGAAGTACTGTGTTCAGAGCTAGACAAGAGTAGTTTATGGTTTTAATCTCCCAATCTCAAAACCAAATATTGAAAAAGATACAGAAAAGGACAATGAGGTTCATCAAGGATATGGGACAGTATCCACATTTCTCAAAGAGCAACTAATCAATTTTTACTTTTCTGTATGTAAAAGTTGTCTGATAGGGTAGTGTGGGGTATTATGGTTAATACTTAGAATATAATTATTATTTAGAAAGTGAAGAAAGAATGACTTGCTATTTCAGTACAAGAACAGAGGTCAAGTAGTAGGATTAAAATAAATAAAGTACTATTTCCCACAATGCATGATTGAAAACTAAACCCTATTGCTGCAGAATATTGTAGGGACTTGTTGTACAAAACGTTGAAGTATAATAAGATTCAAAATGTACCTGGAAAAATTATGAAAGAAGCGGTCAAAGATTACTAAACAGAAGAAACTGATTCAGGAATTCCCTAAAATTCCATTAGCTGAATTACAATGGGAAAAATTTCTCATCCACTTCTCATTTTTCCCCATTTGTGGTCACTGCCACTAGGATAGGATCCATGACCTCTCTTCTGACTCTTCTTCAGAAAGCTGGGCTCCAACAGGACTAAATCGTGATCAGAGCTAAAATGAATTTGCATAATCTCCCTTTCTTTATTTGATTTTTACACTTGCTTTTCACTAGTTAAACCAGCTTTGATTTAAGGTGATGTGTAAGAAGAAAATAGATGCCAGAACATTGTTGCATATAAACAAAATTGTAGAAGTGGGATTTTAAAAGGGTCCAAGAAATATAGTTGTCATAGACCTCAAGATTCAGCAAGACTCTCTAGTTTGTCAATTAGTCCATGGGTTTACAGGTACTGTCAGGATTTACAGTTACTTCAAACAGGTGTGTATTCAGTACAGAAGAAAGCAATATGAGCCTGTAGAAGCAATGCAGCTTTGTAGGAGGATATTTCCTCCGGCTTATTTCAAAGTACTAAGAAAGTAATAATAATTACTTTTGATATTGTGCTTAGGCAAATTTTGAAAAACAGCCTACCACAGCTGTGCAATACATACCAGCTGACTCTCTGTTACAATAGGTGCTGATTTGTAAAGGCTGGCCTGCAAAAAAGATAAACACATACAGCATTACATACAATATCATAGCGATTATAGTTATGACAAGAAAAATCCACGGACAGCAGCATGGAAGCTTTTACTACTGATGCAATGGTATGCAATTGGTAAGAGAAGTTAAAATAGTGTTATTTTAGTGTTTTTTAGGTACAACCAAATATAAATGCCAATCATTAACATTTCAGGGAAACTTTTTTTCAAGGGAAACAAAATTCTACTTTTTCATCACAATCTAATCTCAAAATACAAATCCTGACATTTCTTACCTGCCATTGTCTGTTAGCTTACAGCATCAGTGTTATTAACACTGCCAGTTGTATTGGGACTTTGGTCCAACCTTATCATCTTTCTGACTTCACATTATGAAAACCAGAACAATCCTACTCAAGCATTACTTTTTCTTTTTCTGAGTATACATTGAAGCTGTATTTACCCCAATCTAAGTAATTGTGATGAATGCAAAGTATTTATGCATGTATGTGAAATAGCCATGTGCCACATGCTTATCCATGCAGTGCTGATATTCAGAATTTCTGGTGCATTGATCCCTCCCATCAACTCCTTCAAGCATGGCAGGAGTTGCACTGGATTAACACAGCGGTTCTGAATTGATGGTATATGTCAGCCACAGCTTTGGGAGCTGGAGATCTGCTCTGGAGTGTTATTAAATATATTCTGTTCTCACAGACTACATCTGAAACACACTTTTTCTATTTCATCAGAAAGGTGTCTTCCAATATTCTTTCTAATTAGTATGAGCCAGCACAATCTGTCAAGTAAAAATCACAGTATGCAATAAAATATGCATACCACCACATTCAAGAAGCAAAATTGAATTGATCAGTCAAGCATTGTGCTGGCATAAAACTGGAAGGCCTCGGTTGCTTTAGCAGCATTGCTTTGACTTGAGGTTCAATAGAAATGCTGAATGATGAATAGCAAGCAGAGATTTCTCAACACAGGACTAGATGAGTTGTAAGTGAAATATGGAACCTGCAGTAACTGTGTATGCTAGTAAAAATTAAAATGTTAATTTGGTTCAATGTTTCAATAATGGAAGAGATGACTCCATGTAGAGATTTTCTTTATATGCTAAAATGTGTGTGTCTGTGACATGCAGATTTTCATCATCTCAGGATAAACTAGGGGGTTTCAGCCAGCTCTGTATCTTGGAAAGAAAGTTTGGGTCAACCCCAAATTCTAATGGACAGGCAAGAACTAAAGGGCTTAGGCTAAATCCAAATAACTGCACCTGTCAGCACCCATAACAGTCTGTTTACCAAATAGCTGAGCTCTTGCCACACATTTAAAGGAAAAAACAAAAAAGGTGTTTGAAAACATTAATTTTAATATCATATTCACACAGGTAAAATTAACAATATACACCGCTTTGAAAAGATTCTGGCCATGAGGGATTTACAGCAGTGGGAAAACATCTCAAGTCTCAACTGCCAGTGCTCTAACACACTCACTTCTCTGTACCAGTCAACACCATTTGTCATAATAGATGCCTGTGCACACTAAGTATTATATCAAAAGCAGACAAATTAGACATTTCTGCACGCAAAATGTAATTATAAAAGTACTCACATATCTGGTTTCACGCCCAGCTGCTCTTTGCAGTGCTGTTGACACCTTGTATAAAATAAATAGATATATTAAGAGCAAAGAGTTACTTTGAGGAGTAACCCAAAGAGATTTTCATCATTGTGACAGTTCTTGCTTGCTCAAATTCAAGAAAACGTCAGTTTTCCAGAAAGATTAATGCAATACATAAGTTATCTTAAAGTTTTGCTTGATATGTTCATTGTAGAAAATACTGTTTAATTTTTACTGCTCAAGAAAATTATCCCACTCTATTGAGGAAGGCATTTAAATTACCTCTGAGAACTCTCATAACAAAATGTTATTATTAGATAGCCATAGTTGTGGTTCCCCCATGAATTTTAAGTTAAATTTCTTCACAAAATAACCTGAAATGGCATCTTTACATGTTCTCATTTGCAAGAACTTGCTTTCATCTGACTAATCCATGCTATTTCTATGGTATTTTCTTATATGCTTTTTTTCCCTTCCTGTCTATGACCCTCTTTTACACTTAGTTTAAAGCATTTTGTTATAAGCACTTTAGCTGATAAAGGCACTTCTGGTCCCTATGCTGCATCCTATTAAACTCAATTTTGTCCCCTTTATTTGGTCATGACTGCTAACAGAGGCCTCCAGCTTGGTCAAGGCTCAATTCTCAATTGCCCAAGGAAGTAGGTTTTGGATGCTACAGCATTTTAACCACTTTGGATTCAGCAGACATTGGAAAATATTCCCTCAGCAATTATCTGTGCCTGCTTCTTCATGTTACTATCATGTTTCTGTCTTTCAGCTGCCTGAAGCCTGATTCACCATGGCATGTTTGTTGACAGAAGAAATAATTTCATAAATGAAAATTATATTTTAACTATATATTGAATATAGCCACTCAGGAATACTGGTTCCATGCCTTATTTTTTGCCTGGTGAACTGAACATTGTACAAGCTATTTTGAATGCATGAATTTCTTGATATGTCCCTCTGCCAAAAACCCCTTTCCTCTTGTTTCCAGCTGGATTTCTGTCATTTTCACTTTCCTATAGCTACCATGACCAATGTAAATTTATCTGTGGCAAACCACGTAGGATCCTCTTCCGTTGGTTAGTCATCCTTCTTAACACAGAAGGCACATCAATATAACTTAATGAAACCAGAAGTTTAACACTAGTATAGAAAGTTTTCCCTGTCTCTCACTATATGTTTCTGAGTTATTCAGGGTAAATTAATGTAGTGGGCCACCTCCTTATGTGAGGGGCCAGAGTTAAAAGGAAATCAGCCCTTAAGAGCAAGTCTATTTATTCATTTAATTATCCCATTATTTGAGAATTAATAGTTGTCCTGGGTTCCACAGTAGCAGTCATGTTTTTCCTTTGTGTTAACTAGTGCAGTGCAGTGTTTTGACTTTCAGCTCGGGAACAGAGCTGATAACAAGGATATTTTGGTTTGGCCAAGGACTTTGTGAGGCTCATGCTCTGCCAGGGAGGAGGGGAGGCTGTGAGGGAGCAGAGACGGGGCGCCTGACCCTGGCTAGCCGGGGAGGTATTCCATACCACAGCACGTCATGCCCGGGGTGAGGGGTAACTGGGAGTTACCCGGGAAGGACAGGGGCTTCCGGGTGGAACTCGTTTCCTTGGCCGGTGGTATCGTATTCTCTTCCCTTGTTATTTTCCCTTATCATTGTTTTAGCTGATAGTAGCGGTGGTGATTTGTTGCTGGACTGTTTTTGTCTCAACCCGTAGGAGTTGCACTCTCTCGATCCTCCTCCCCGTTCCTCCGGGAGCAGGTGTCGTGGTTTAAACCCAGTTAGGTAATTCGTTCGCTCACTTCCCCCCCCATGCACAGACCCCTCCGGGAGCGGGTCACCGAAGGCGGAGAGCCACCCCGGTGTGGGAGAGGCGGTGCGGGGAGGCGGGGGGGGAAGACGGACACGGACTTCGATTGTTGTCAGCTCGGCACCACTCACTGGGAGTGAGTGAACAAGCTACCTGACTGGGTTTAAACCACGACAGTTATTTTTGGGTTTAAACCACGACAATAGTGAACAAAAAAAAAAGTTCTGAAAGATTTCCAATCATTGAAGCTAGAAACATTCGCTCCTCTGTAGTGAGGACACACAGATGGGAAAAAATCAGTAAGCTGGCCAAAGATGTTGTAGTATGGAAGGCAAGTTATGAAGGATTTCTTCCTAGTGGGTCTTAGCTTTCGAAGCCTTAATAAACAGTTTCTCATTCATAAGATAGCCCCTTCTGACTTCAGGAAAGCATTCTGCAGCAAGGACTGCTCTAACTCTAGGGATACATTTCTATCCTTCCATGTCTTTCAAACCACCAGATACTTATACTGACGCTAGATGTCTCAACTGCAGCTTTCATTGCTATAGGTTTTACTGTTGTCATAGGCTCTACTGTGATTTTGTTTGCCTTGATATCTACCTGGAAAGAGTCCTTGGTGTCTGGGTGGGCTTATTCACCTACCTTGCCAACATCTGGCTCCATGCTCATCTGCAGAAAACTTGGAGAAGACTCAGATCGGCGCTGTAAAATTATTTTCAACACAGAACAGACTTATTAATGATGAGGAAAAAAAAAAGGAAAGGAAGAGAAAAAGTCAATCCCCCATACTGATGTGTTACCATAGTCACTGGGTCCTGAAGGACTTGATCAATGACAGCACACAGCTCTTCTGTTTGTTGTCTGAGCTCAGCAGGGGAGCACATCTGAAAAAAAGAGGATGGATCATTCAGTTAACCTATGCCTTTTTGTTTTCTAATAGAGATTTGAAAGTCATATAACAGCACTACCTCTGAATGAGTGTCCAAAGCAGTGTCTTCACTCACACTTGCAGTCTTGGTTGGCTCTTCTAATGCCTGCAATTAAAAAGATGGTGTGACACTGAGTTCAAAATTTTAAAAACCAAGCAAACATAATTTTTGCAATGCTGTGTTTCCAGAGGTGACACTCTAAGTTCCACCATGGAAAGACGGCAGAAAAAGAAGTTACAGGCCTTTGGAGCTTCTTCAGGTTACCAATTTCTGATTCTGAATCAGAGGGGGGTTGCATGGTTGCAGAGAGGGAGAGAGCATATGCAAGTTACTTAGATGAATTATCCCTGCTTTTAAAGATCAGAAACTACCAGCTTAAATTGTCTTCTCTGACAATGTCCCCCTCCTTCACAGTAAGTATAACACTGTGAATGTGTGCCACGTGCCAAAGAGGGGTCAGGGGGCTGCCTGCTGTGCACCATCAGAAGAAAGCCACCAGCTATAGGCATGTGGACAAGTCAGGGGTCTAAGCACACAGGAGGTCCTTTCTTTTCCTCCAGTAGACATTTTCCTTAGAAAGTGCCTCCTTTTTAAAGAGGATTGTGATTACACATTACAACAAACCAATGCATGATGTTTCTTGATTTTAGCCTGAAATTAGAAGTGTATAAATATGTGCTATACATATGTGATAGGCACACAGGTGTGCAATCTCTCCACAAGATTCTTGTGCTTGTATATACCTCCTGTTTTTCTACACCAGTACCACAAGCACACTTGGGAGCAGTGTGAATCAGTTTGCTGATCCCTCAGCTTTATCAGGAAACTCACAAAACACCCTCAAAAGCCAGAATCCAGTGGCTCAGTTCCTTTTTCATCTTCAGCCAGAATTTGAGACAAACTCTCACTGCCATCACCCATTACTGCTTTGAAGTGTTTTTCAAACAGGCTTCATGCCGAGACCAAAAATTACTCTGGAAGCCTGCTGATGTGTGAAGCTGGACTACAGGGGAGGGACCTGCAGAGTTTATGTATTTTTTGTTTAACACATTATGCTCTTCTGAAGTTTCATTTTGCTAGTTAATTGGAAAAAAAAATACGAAAGAACAAAAAGGCATTCCAGTAAAGCACTTTTTCATGCATGTGGGATTCCATAGGAATGGACTGATACCAGTGAGGGGAGTATGAGGGCTGCCAGTCACAGAAGACATGTGGAGCTCGCAGAAAATGGCAGAATTTTTAAATAAAAAAAAAAGTAAATAAATAAGCATATAGTTAAGCAATTGTTTCTGGGTTTAATTTTGCTCAGTACATTTTCTCCGGCAAGTTTCCTGTGCAGCTACTTGCAGCATACATCTATTTATGCATAACTGAAAAGTTAATGACAATTTACTTTTGATATTATTTTTATATCATCCACAAATTATCCTGAACAGAAACGCTGTCATCTCTCAGAGAGTACAGTAATTATAAATGAAGAGTAGCTTCTTTCCAAATAGATTTCTTCCCTCCCCTCCGGCTCTAGACAAACCTGTTTGCCTTAGAGTAGCTGCATTTCAAAAGGAAAAAAGTAAAAGAACGATGATTTTTGACATACAGAAATTACTGTAATCTTATCCCAAGACAGAAGATTAAAAGGTCATCTTTCTCAACTCTGCTGTCTCATCACTGTTACCCAGCTAACTGCTCAGATCAACAGGCAGTCCTGTAAAAGAGGAGGGCTCAGCTAAAGAGGGCTCATCAGCACTACACTCAACTACTGTGTCCCCTGTTCAGCTTCAGTCAAGATTACATCCTCCTGATAAACATAAAATGAAGTGATAAAATGAACTAGAAGAGTCATTCCAGTACCTATTAGGGCCAGGATTGCCAAAGTACCCTGTTTTAGGCAGATGATGAGTCTGAACATTAAGAAAACCAACAAGTTTTAGTCAGTCATGGGATAAGAATGCAGAAATTGCTAAGCTTCTCAAAACCTCGAAGAAACAAGTAGGGTAATGAACATAATAAAGTAATTGTAAAAAAACCCCACATGTTTCTGCTTCATATTTACTTCACCAGAGCAGTGGGAGAGGGTGAACACAACCAAGGGTAAGAAACAACTACCCAGAAGATTCTGAGGAATCTTTCTATAGGAACTACAGCCACATCTACCAAGTCCCTGGTCAGAACTGAGACTTAGGATAACTTAAGTAACCAAACACCCATCTGTCTCAATAGAAACTGGGTACCCAAATTTCTTCGCATTTTGGAGCCTTCATTGACTAAAGAACTCAGGTGAGCCTAGCATAAGGTCTATGTATTCCACAGTCCCCCTGATACACAGACATCATACAGGACCCATGTCAGAGAAAGCTGCAGTGTTTTTCCTTTTTGAACCTTTGGGGAAAGAAAAATTTAATCTTCAAAGTGATCAAACTAATTTCATTCACTGTTTTATCTCCTTTTTTATTTATTTATTTATTTTCTATTTGAACAGCCCTAGTCTTCCAAAGAACAAGGAGTACTAGATTTTAGGCATCCCTAAGCATCCCTAACACTTCTACAAAGAAAAAAGGTTCTGTTTAATCTGTCGTTAGCTTTTCAAATTAAAACTTTTTTTTTTCAGCAATGTTTTTTTATTATTTTTTTTTGCATTTCCACACAGAGAAAAGTGTGAGATTAAAGAAATATAACTAGTGTTTCTGAACTCATTACTAGAATTAACATGCAATAACGTCATGATTAATTTAAAGCATTAGTCCTATCTACAGTACTGTTGATTAGTGTTATCAACAGTACTGAAGCTTCAGTTTCTGTGCTAACAATATTACATTAAAAATGGAACATTCCCATTTAGGTATTAGATTTTTTTTATTATTATATATGAAAAACAACAGTGAGACCACAGTTTAAAGGAAAGTGCAATTTAGAGAATGAAATGTGTTTGTGACAGAATTTAAATGTTCAGATGAAACAACCAGTTGCTGAACTACTATTTTTTTCCCTTGCAAAAGGCAAATTCAGGGGCGTGATGCATATGCATCATTGACGTCAGTGATGACTACAACCCTTTCCTCCTCCTTCTCCCAAGATATGAGTGTGCTAAAGCTGTATCAGGGCTGAAAAGATACTGGTAAATGAGGCAAACAGGATCATCAACATTTTGTTAGAAGAATAAAAACTCTTGACAACATATAGGAAATATTAAGCATTGTTTCATCCATCAGTGAACCACATCAATAGTAGGAGAAAAAAATGAATATCGTAACCTTGATCTGACGCAGCCTCCTTCTTACTTTACTGTGAAAAACCTGGGCTGAGCAAAAGCCAAGAAGTTTCCTCCTATTTTATTTCTTTTGTGTATTTTTCCCATCACTATCTTTTACTAAGCCCTCAGCACATGCAAAAAAATCCCTCTGTATAATGGAACTTCACATACCAGGAGTTCCTTTAACTTATTCCATGAAGATCCTAGGAAATGGTAGTGAAAAACCTGGCTACTTTTCCTCACATAAAATAATTAATACTAAAAGCTGCAAGGCATTTGAAAGAAAGAGGGAGCTCATAGCCACCTCCTACATTGACACAATTGGTTATTATTACAGGCAAACTAGGTCCTTTATCACTCTACAACTGCACAAATTGTTTCCTTTCTTTCTTATCACTAGGTATTTATCTCTATCCTTGAGAAGCATTTTGACATGAGTAAGTGACCTGGATGCAAGAAATTCACCTAATAAGTGCACACCAGAGGTGCTTGGGGAAAACTAAGGAAGGTTTTATTAAAATAGTCTCTTCAAAGTGTTGTCAGAATTGCTGTTCAGGTCCAGAAAAGTCCTGAAACACTTGATAATAGCCCACCATCCAGCAGTTAGGTCTACCATCTGAAAGTAAGAAAAAAATGTCTTCCAAGTTCCTTCTGTATGATTTCAAGGAGCAACTTGAATTTGCATTTGTCATGATCAGTCCTTATACCAGTGGATATTTGATGATACAGTAGGTAGAGTTCCCTCAAGGCAAGAACACAGAGCTGCATCTCCAATGTAACAGATCACAGTCATATTTCCTCAATTGCATTTCCTTCTTTTCATGCAAAAAAAAAAAAAAGAAACAAAGGAAAAACAAACAGGAAAAAACAAACCAAAACACTCTCTTTTTCCTTCTGCTTTTTTTCCCTCCACGAGAAGAATATAGTGCACTGCTGGCAGTCTGCTGTGTAGGGGACACAAGTAGGATCTGGTTTAGGAGATGTCTACTTAAGAATCGTCCTGTAGCTCCCTGAAATAAACTCCTCATCACTACTTATTTTGACTGAAAGATATTTTTATAGAAATTTGATAATCTCCAAATAACAGATTAATTACTTTTTAAATACTGTCTGAGCAGGAATGGAATTTTGAATTAGACTATGATCACATCTGGTTAACTAGTAGCTATACAAAAGTGAGTGTCAATAAAGGGGTGACTCACTGACTCAACATTAATAAGGCCAGAAGGAAACACAGTGATCACCTAGTCTGACCTCTTCTTTAAACCACAGAACTGTCTGCTATTACTGTATGAAGTGCCAGAAAAGCATCTTGTCTTGATTTTTCAGGTTTTGTGATAAAGAGCTTACTTCTATCTCCAGAAATTTTTTCTAATGGTTAATTCTTTCACTTAAATTTTTGCCCTATGCCTACATTAAACTTGTCCAGCTTCCTCTTCTAGCCAGTGGATCCAATCATCTGCAGGGCTGAAGAGTTCATTATCACAGTCTGTGCATCCTCTCCATTGCTATGAATCTGTATGGCTATGATGGCACTGCTGAGAGACCATGGTTACCACCACCTCATTATCACCATCTTTGCTCTCCTTGCTCAGGCACTGTGGAACTATACCCTTGCTGGTGAGGACAACTGTCCTGCCAGCCTTACTGTCACTGGCTCCCAGTTTGCCTTCCTTGTGGAGCAGCCTGCTCTTGCAGGCCTTACAGAGCCTGATCATGCTGACAACACCTCCCTTAAAACACCAGTTTTTCCTCTTCTGCCTTCAAAGGAAGTTACTGCCTGATCTTCTAAAGGATATCCTGGATTGGCCTTTTTCTGAGCAGAGCAGAGGTGATCGGACAAACATCAGGTTAATACAAACTCAAACAGCTGGAAAGCATTCCAGTTACAAGATTTGATGAAATTAAGCCACTTCTAGGGTTGGCAAAGTATACACACATATAGTCAATAAGCCTTTTCTTTGCTGCTAATGAGCACAGATTTGAAAAACTTTCTTGGAGTAAGAGTACTGGAGGATAAGAACACCTCTGGAAAAACCATAAAGATGATGATAGCCTAATGTTTTCATAAGATGATGAAAAATGCTGGCTGAAATTAAAGCAACTACACACTCATAAAATAAAAAAAAAACTTGACAAAGAAAGACATAAGGAGACCATTTAGAGGCAGACAAAGCATTGTAACTTACATAACATATCAATGTCAGTTTTCTGTCGTTGGATCTAATACTGCATATGAATTGTCACTAGAATACCCACATCTGATGTGTCTTCTTTCTCAACAAATTAATTAATATAACTATTCACACAGTCAAAAAAGTTGACTTATGACAATATGCATTTCTAGTTTCATTGCATAGCAAAACACTTTTTTAGCACTTTAGGCAGATGATGTACTTCTAATCATGCATTCAGCTCAGTAATATCTGTGCCTTGCAGCTATTATGTGTCTTTCTTACTTGCTAAAAAAGAAAAAACACTAGAAAACTTCTCCTCATAACCATGATTCTAATGTTCATAAAACATCACTTATGTTGTTAAAATCTTACTCTAAAATATCTCTCTCTTCTTTTATCCAGTGCATAAAATGCATTGCATAAAATGAGAGCAATATAATTTATGTAAGTAGCATGAGCTCCTTCCCACTTCACTCCCCAGTATTTTTGAGGAGAAAACTTGGATATTACAGACTGGTGCAATGTGGTCTGTGTGTGACTCCTTCATCCTTCCTTTAAGACTAGTACTCTAAATGCATGTCAGCTAGCATAGCAGGACCAACTTAGGAGCACTGTAATTTGCTGCTGGAACAGGTCAATAGGAGATTATTATCCATAATTCCCAAGATGGCAGAAAGCATGTAGTCAGGCCATGATGAAACATACAGTTTACAAATTAAATTAGCCAAGAGCCTCTCCTGGAGGCAAATCCTGTAGCAGAAAATTGATTTCTTATTAGTTTTACATGACTGTGCTTTTGCTACTTAGGGCTACACCAAGGCTAGCATTTCCAATAAAGTGGTGAATAACCAAAAGTCTATCTAAACACAGATGCCTTTTGAGTCATTACTTTTTCCGCAGATACTGGTATTATATATACTATTCAGTTTTACGTATTGGGGGTTGTGAGTAAATGCCCCAGAAATCATCAATGAGATCATGAAAAGGAATCCTTAGTCTTCTGAAAAAGTACAATCAGATGGCTGATTCTAACCTGCCAAACAAAACCCACCCAAAACACATTCTGTAGGGGTGTAGGATCCCCTGCATTAGCTATTTTCCTATAGAGAGCCATTCCTATTAGACCATATTGCATGATAAAGCAGACATAACATTCATTAGTGCATTCCAGGTTTAAGTAACAGAAGAATCAGGTATTGCGCAAATGATTAAAAAATCATTTAAGATTAAAAGAACAAGGGAAAATAATTGAATGTCCCTTTTTTAGAAAAAAAAAGTATTTAAAGCAGTTAACTGATAACTATTAGATCACAATCAGTAATATATAAGGACAAAATTATGATCTTCAAAATTCTTACAGTTAAGTTCACCCTCTCCAAAGTTTTTAGGCTCTGAAAACTTCTTTGTAATTAGCTGAGCTGTGTAAATGAATACGTATTTGAAGATGTAGTTAGGAATGCTTAATCTTTCAGAAATTAATCAGAGGCTAGCTTCCTGAACTGGGCCCTGGACAGAAATCTGGGTTTTTTTTCTGATAAAGCTATAAATTGGATGTCGAAGTGATTAAGCATGTGTTTAAAAATGTAAGACATTTAGCTCATTGTTCATCACAGAAAAATTTTGTTCAACTTAGTGGGTTATTCCAACACAAAACATTCTATGATTTTATTCTTTTGTGCAAAACTAATTGTGGGGAGCTGGAATAAAACTAGACATTGGTAGGTACTTTGAACTCTTCATGCAAAATGTAAACTTTCAATTCACTTCCAAAGTTGCATTATCTAAATAAAAACTATACAACCCAGCTTTTGCTGGATGTGTCTCTGGCTGTAAATAAATGCACTAAAGACTTCTTTTTATCTATCAATCATCATACCTTACAGAAAAGGATTTTCACCCCAAACTACATCCTGGGGAGGGGACAGGTCTCTGGCCCATGGTAAGTGCTCAGGGAGGTTGTCTGGGAGAATGGTAGATAGAGGACAGTGCAATGTCCAGGACTGTTCCCACAGTTTAACAATACAGCTGATCAAATTTGCATATCTTGGGATGTAAAATTTACTAGTATAAACATAGTCCTTGAATAATCAGTAACTGACAGAGACCTACTGATTGGTATGTCCCAGAATATCAGTGCTCCAGACACTTTCCAATGATAAAACAGACTTCGAGAGCTGCCATAAATGGCAGTTCCTTCAGAATGGCAATTCTTTTGTTTTTTTTTTTTTTTACATCAAACTTATTTGCAGAAATTCACATTAGTGAAGGCTTTGCTCTTCAGTGGAAAGTGACTCTGAAAACTGGTTGGATTTAAAATCCTGAGCAGTTAGTTCCCAGTGTTTATACTCTGCAATATCCCCCAAAGAAATGTCAGAATATGTACATAAAGTTGACTGGTGTCAAATACACAACACAATTCCCATGTCTTTGAGTAAACACTAACCTTCTGTTCCATAAGTAATGTGTTTGTAGGGATTGCTGCAAATGCCTTGTAGCTTGTCTTGATCTTGTATTGCTAAAAGGGTAAACCAGAAAGCAGGAAGAGAAGTAAAACAGGGTAGAAGAGGAAGAGAGGGAATATGGGAAGAGAGGGGAAAGGTACGACAGAATGAAAGACGATTCCAATTGTCTTGCAGACATGTAGCAGCAATACAATGCTTACATATTACCTAGGAAAGCTATTTCTTAACATCTAGTGCTTCTGTTAAGATCTTAAAGGACTGTAATGCACATCTTTTGCTTTTAGGAATGAAGTAGGGCAAAGCAAATTCTCTGTACTAGCTTATAACTTCCAAAGTGATTTTGACTACTTTCTGCTGACTACTATCCTTAAATGAGTATCTGGAGAGGCTGTGAAGTTTTTCCAAGTTTGCTTGTGATTTGATATAATGACGCACAGCTACTTCTGCAAGTGCATGCACTTCAACAAGCGCTGCTGTGCGGTCTTATTGCGGACCACTAAGTCAGAGGGATTTCTGTGATTTGATTTAATGAGACTGATTAGGATCCTTAAATGCTGAATTACTTGTATGAGTGGATAGATAATTTAAGTCATGTCACAGCTTTTTATCTCCTGCATAAGTAACTCTACCACCCAAACAAATATTTCAAAGTAACTGTAGGAACTTTCATAGTCTAACCAAGCATATAAGACTGGCAATCTAAATCATATAAAATGCATGGGTATTCATATAAAAATTCTAAGATTAGCCTTAAGAATTATTATTTTAAAACAATTTATATGTTAGACTGTTTTAGCTCACCAGTTATTTTTAACTCTTTAGAAACCGTACTTTCTATTATTCCTTTCTAGTTATGGAGGTTGAATTCAGTAGTTTTAAAATTATTGATGAGATTCTTCTATATTACATGAGTTTAAGAGATAGGATTCTTTACAGGATAATTCATCCACCCCAAAATTGGCATCTATCAAGGTAAAACAAAATCATCCTGTAAATACACCATATTCTTTCCATTAACTATAATAGAATTGCCCAAGTTGTGCTCAGACATTTAACTTTCAGATATCAAAAGTCACGTGAGGTGGATCCTACCCTTTGAACATGCAGACAGCAACACTCTGCTATAAATATGTATATATATATATGTACGAAATCTATATGCAGATAAAATACTGCTCACTGAAGTAAGATGGAAGACCAAAACTCCAAGCATTAAAATTGCCATATCCACAAAATGTATCCTTGTTTGCTTATAATTGATATTCAATCAAGAAATTTATATAATTGCACATGTAAATGAAATGCAACATATTTACTAGCCCACAGGCTTTTGCATATGATGAGATGGGCATCATATATGATGAGAATACTGTGACCATTTTGAAGTGGTTGTACTGTCATATGAACTAAACAAAGATAGATCAGGTTGCTAAAATGTAAAATTTTCTATACCACTGGAAGGTGCTCTATTGCTTCCAGATACTGTAGAACCTGTGAACAATGTGCATTTGTCACAGTGTCTGAGATGTGTGGAAAGTCTTTAATTCAGTTTCTCATCTGTATGAATATGTTAACTGACACATTAGTTCATGTTATTTAAAATTCTTATTCAATGCCTAATACATGTAATAATCTGGTTCGCAGGAATCTAGCAGTATTTTTAAATAGCCATGGACAGTTAGGTCTGCTGGCTTGTACCATGGTCCAGTCAGAAGCAAACCTAGTCCAATATCAAAGCTCAGGCAAATATCAGCCTGTGGAGTTTTGAGAAAAGTGCCCTACTTTTCTTGCTCAAATGATCACCCAGGGCACCTACAGGGCATTGCAAAGTGTGTTAGACATGTACCTATAAAGCCTTCAAATCAGCGACTAACCATGGTAGTGCAGAGCTCTTCAGGAGTAATCTTTCCTGCTTTGTGGTAATTTTTGCAGCTGTGCTGAGCTCCATGTTGTTACAGTTCATTTGTTCCCCAGCTGTTTTGGGTAGATCTACATGCATTCCTGTGCTACATTTAAATAGGAAAAATCAAAGAATATGTAGAAATGATACCTCATGAAATCACTGCAAAGAGTTTTCAAACAGCAGCCAGAAGTTTTTATTCTAACCTGTTCCTGAGGAATTTATGTGTCTCCACTCCATCCTAGTGTTAATTTTTCTATATTAGGTCCATGAGGACACTATTAATGTGTCTGCAAAGTCTGGGGAGAGGGGTTTTATTACCTTTGGTCACCTGAAGTTCACACTGATCTGTAGATTATGTTTATATTCACTTTGCAAAGCAGTCATATTTTGAAATCACTGGTGATCACAAATATATAAAGCATGGGAAAGCACACATTTATATATGAAAATGCAAACAGTTAAAGAAGTTCATCGGTTATTCTTTGATTTGCATAAATCAATGCATGCATAGACATAGACATTTAAAAGCTCTCCATATTTCATAACTGCTTTGATATCATGCTAATGAAACAGTTTGATGTGAATACTGAAAAGTACATCTAATATCAAAATTCTGGTTTGATAGGTCTTGGTTTAATAGATGTCTCAACATCAACCACTGTTGAAGCAACATTAAGGTAGATAAATTACACATGCCAAAGTAAGTCAAGCACTTATAGATGCTGTGCTTTTCCCTTGATGTTCACTTATCAAATTCATACATGCAAAAATTTTGTCATGCATCGACAGTCATCAGGTGAAGCAACTTGCTTTTTGTCTAGTTCTGAAGTTGAGTTGATTGGCACTAAAGAGACCTAAATGCTGCTTAGGATTTAAATGTTATTTCTCCTCAATCTTTTTTTTTTTTCTTTTAGTGGAAATATACTGGGATTTGAGGCTGTAGAGTTTTTAGAGAGCTTGGTGCCATTAACAAATCAGTAAAGCTCATTGTGCTATGCCATAAACTAGGTATGAAAATAAATGAGAGCAAGAGGAAAGGCAGGTGTTGAATGCACACTATTATTAACTGTAAATGAAATCTCAGCTTCACACTTTAAAGCCACAAGAGACCTTTCCTTCACTGAACACCCAGCTGCATTTGATTTACAGATTTCAGATCTTCCACATCCCTGGTGGAGCCAGCTTCTTTGGCATGATTAAAAATTGCACCCAGCTAACAGTCCAAGTCTGTTAAACTGCTGCACACTCTCACTGTCTCATGTGCTTCTGGGGCAGTTTCAAAAGTGCCACCATATCACATGATAAAGCAGGATTAGCAGGAAAAGGACAGTAGGGAAAACAGAAAGGGAGGAATAACCTCCGCAAATATAAACCTGTGCAATAGCTCTGCGTCACAAGCAGAGACTTTCCTTATGCCAGAGACTCTCACAATGCTCATTGCACTGACTAGCAGAAACCACAACTGCTTTGCAATCTGCAGGCTCTGTCATGCCTTTCAGTTTTGTCCCGGGGCTTTTTTCCTGGAATTTCTATGATTTCATTTTCTTTTTGATTCATTAAGTAGTACTGACAGGGTGTAGCGACACTGTACAGCTGTGCTTGGCACAACAGTTCCTCTTGGATTATTTGATTTTTAAAAGAACTATTCATGACAATTGCTACTTTGTGCTGATCTAAGCCTCTCATTTTCAATTAACATTTTCCAAGCAGTTCAAGTCACCCTGCCATGGCCAAGCTGTTAGGAAAATATCTGATACAACTTGATCTGGCAGACCAGGCTGTAATTTTGTGCTGTGAACAAATACATCAATAAACTGTGATAGCCTTTCAGTGATGGGCAGAGCTCAGATATGAGCAAAATGAGGCACAAAGGAAGCACAGTGCAGAGATAAGATAAAAGAGGCTGGAAAGCCTTCTACATCTCTGATGTCTTCTAGCTCTTCATTTTGCATAGCAGCTCCTTTTGTTTTCACCTACCTGATGCATGCTTTTTGATCAGCTTTCCTTTCCTCCCCCTTCCCATTCTTGCGACTTATCCTTAGGTTTAAAGTGTGACTGGTTCCCAAGCCCTCCTGCAGAAATCACTGTTGTTGCTTATTCTCACTCCACTGGTGGAGGACAAACAGCAGGAGTGTGGCTGATCCATTGAGTGTGAGACTTTCATATTTGCAGTAGCTCATGTTGTAGGGAGACTGTTGTTTGGCTGGGTTTTTTTATCCTCATGTCCTGTCTAGCACAACAAGATCAAAGTGAAAACAAAAGGGAAGAAGAGACTGTCCTTGTCCTCCCTTTCTGGCTCTTGGCCCCGAAGTCCCTACTCAGGCTGGGCTCTGCTGTGCCTTTGGACTGGTGAGTGCAGGCTCATGGGGTGTGGGGAGGACAGGCGGGACACGGTGCTTGGGAATCAGCTGTCACTGGAACAGCCAGTTCACATCAATCAGATTAGAGTGCTTCTAGCTCAGCCCTGCACCTAAAATCACCAGATTTCTATTCCTTTCAGTGGGAATACATATGGATTTACATTAACATGGGTGCATAGAACGTGGTTTATGTTTATTTTTGACACACTAGTGTTTCATGTGAGCTTCAAAAATAAGTGCACCAAATGTATTTCAGGGCCACTGGACACAAATCCAGTTTCAGCACTGTTTTCCCCCACTCATGAATAAAGTATTTGATTTTTATGCTAAAGGATTCCTCCAGCATCTTCCCCGTAATATAGAACACATTGCTAGCAATTTGATATAGTAGGATTTGGTCTTCGATATTGTCACTATCAATACAAAATCAGTTCCTTTTCAAACATTTTTCTTACGCAGTACATTTATTTTACTAGCCTTGTGCAACATGGATGTGGTTTTTCCTACAGGACAAAGAACTATTAGAAAATAAGCATGCACTAAGAGTACCTTGGGTTTGATGTTTTCATGGTCAGGAGGCAGGGAAAAAGACTGTGGTGAAGTCGGCTCTCTGGGTCTTGATGGTAGTGTGCCTGATGACTTGTCTGAGACAGAAGATCTGCACTTTAACACAGGTGAGGTGGCAGACTGCTCAGGTCTTGGGGAGCAGGAATTAGACCTATAACTTGTGTACACCAGTGAAGAATTAAGTTGCAGCGGATAGGAATTAAAACTACCGGTTTGTGGAACCAGTGGGGTAGAATGAGGTCGTGAGAGAGAACACTGCTCTGAGGTGCTTGAAGGGGTAGGAGAGGAGACACTTATCTCCTGAACAGACCTTTGGGGAGAATCTGATTTAGGTCTGGAAGCTGGATACAAAAGACTTGGGGAAGGAGATGTGTGTATTTCTCGGGTGGGGGAGAATACACCACTAAGACTGGTAGAAGAAAGCAAAGGATATGACCGGCAGGTAAAAATGGGTGAGTAAGTGTGTACCCTCTGAGACTTCTGAGGTGTCCGGGACCCGGAAGCAGCATGCTGCACCCCTCCTGGGGAAGGAGAGGTAGGGTGTGCATGGGAAAAGGGTGCGGGGGGATGAGGAGGAGGCAGTGTGGACTGCAAACCTGGAGAGGCAACTGATTTTCTAAGGGAGAGGATGGGAGATGTCAGAGGACTTTGGGAATCTGGAGAAAGTGTTCTGCCTGGAACATGGCTTCTAGGAGAAAGGGACCCTGCCTGAGGGGTGGGATGAGGCTTGGAGGGTAAAGACTGATGCTGAGCCCACCCTGAAAGCCAATGCTCCTCTCTACTGGGAAAATCTGGCCTTATAGGAGGGCTTGAAACAGATTTCTTGGGGGTTGGAGAAGTCGTTTTGGACTTCTGATCTATTGCAAACATTGAAGAACTAAGGGGACTAGGAGAAAATGTGGGACAAGAAGCAGGAGAAACTGGTCGTCGCTGGGAAGAGCCTGATCTTAAAATAGCGGTTAAGAGGGTCAGTCTGGTTGGCAGAGGGGATCTGGCTCTTGATTTCACTAAATTTCCTCTAGATGACATTGGTGTGAAAGGCTCATTTATGCTACATATGGTAGAAGAGGAGTCATAAACAGAGGGTGGAGACAAAGGCTTAGGGCTAGGACATAATGAATGTGTTATTATATGTACAGGGACAGGAGATAAAGCATTCAAGCTTTTGGAAGAACTGGGGGATAAAGACTGAGCTGAAGATCCTTGAATTACAGCTGAACGTGAAGGACTCGGGGAAAGACTTGGACTCTTTCCTGGAGCAGGGGATGTGGTGAAGCCTCCCATTTTGCAAACACAGCCAGAGGTAAAGAGACTTGATGTTTGAAGGTTATCATACAACTGAGGAGTGGAGTAACAACTGTCTGATGCAGAAGAGGTTATTTTAAACACAGAAGGAGGTGAACTATGGGGAGCACAAGCAGACTGAAAGTACAGAGATGAATCTTGTTTAGAAAACCCAGTTGCTGGCTGCCAGTTGTTACAGGAGTCTTCCAACGAAGAGGCTTGATTCAAGTTAGCCTTGGCACCACACACTACTTTCTGGTTAATTGGAGAAATTAAGTGGACAGCAGGTGGTTTAGAGGAAAGATGATCAGAGATGGAAAGAGTAGAAATTAACTGGAGAAAAAAGAAAAACAAAAATGTTAAAATAGGTGAAACCTGGGAACTGTTAAGCACCCCACATTTCAGTCCTGTGGTCATGCATATAGTGTTTTCATTAGTACTGCTCTGTGGGTTAAAAGCACAGGGCTGTCTTAAATTTAGGGATATAGCCTGATGGATAAAGCTCTCAGGGGAGGTGACAGACAAGTTGTGTGCTAATTTATTCAGACCTCAGTTTTGTTGACATAAACAAGTTTCAAGGCTACTGTATTTTTCATTTCAGGTAAAACCCAAGACAGTTGTTCCATCAGTGTCCAGAATCATGTGATAACCATTCCCATTGTATAATTACAACAGAAAGTAAGAAAAATGCAATATTGTCCCATCTCACCTAACCAGTTCAGTGGAAATGAGCCTTTCTGTAAACGAGATTCAAGTCAAGTACTCATTTTCTTACTCAGTAAATAACACCTTCTGAAGCACTGTGATATCGGAACAAGAAATTTGCTCAGAACTACTTAAATCAGACATCCAGTTTGTTTTTCACTTTTCTTGTCGTTCACAGAGCAGTGCATTTGACAGGCACATAAGAGTCCTTATCCCCTTCTCCACAGTCTTACAATACACTAACAAAACAGTAATGAGCTCTTTCATGGGTGCCTTTTTTCTTAGGTCTATTCTAATTAGGATTTTTCAAAACTAATTAGAGTGTACAAGTATATTATCAACCGTTTATACAGTTTTATGCTTCTAAAGAAAGAAATTCTCTCAAAATCTTCCAAGTTCTCATAATGCTGATATTAAAAACTGGGGTATACACAATATGAATAGAACATATCAGTATGAAATAGTAAGCTAAGTCAACTGTAAAAACAAAAGGTTAGAAATTATCACCTAACTTTCGACAGAGCATTTTGAAAGCAAGGACATTTACTCTAATCCCTACAAACTTCATATAAACACACCTATTTATTTACTGTTTGATACTCTGAAAATATTATGCAATTCTGTAACAGACAATTATACCCTTTAATTTCTACAGACATGACTTGTGCAATACTGTGGCTCAGCTTATGAATTATATTTTTAATACAGATATCTTCCCCGTAAAATAAAGGAATTATTATGATGATTATGGTTATTATTTTTATGTCACATAGTATTGATACATCACAAAACAAAAAGTAGAACAAATCAAATGTTTTAAAGTGAGAGGAAGATGTTAGAAGAATCTCTAACAGAAAAGCAAGATTTGATACTTTTAACAGCTAACCTATATGTAAAAGGCTAAATATGGCCTATATATTCAGATCAGAACCCTATTAGGCAAGCTCTCCCTGCTAAAAGATACTCTATAAACAGAAAGCATTGTAAACTGCAGATACTATCTGTATAAGATAACATCAGAAAAGCTGAGGCTATCCCTTGATTTATAGAAATATAAGCCAACAACCAGAATGACTTTACAACCACACTGATTTGCCCTTATTTTATACATGCATTAAGGTGTCCCATTTTGAAGCCAAAAGCCAATAGATATATACAGGGCAAACATCAGAATATGAAAATTAATAACAATGATATTGTATCATAAATTCTATTGGATTAAGAAATTGTAACCCTATTTGAAAAAGCTGCTAATTAAGAATAAATATTGGAAAGTGAGAATAATTTACCAACATTTAAGCATTCTGAAAAAATATTCTTAAATATGTCACAAAACATAACACTATTTAATAAGTTAAAAAGCAGCCTGGTAATACATCTGATTGGTAAACTGGAGTAGCCTCCTGAATCTAATAATGAGTTCTGGATGTTGATCAACTAACAAAGCAGAACAGGGGAATGAAATCTTTATTCCAAAATAAAATAGATAAATTTTCCTTACAAGGAAAATGGATTAAAAGAAAATAAGGAACTAATATGAAACTGCATAATGAACGAGCAGGATGTGCAATGACTTCTAATTAATTGAAAATTAATAAGAAAGATTTATAAGCAGCTAGGAAAATATTCATGGTAGCAGATGATGAATTTGCTCCTGTGAGTATGATAAAGACATTTTGCAGCAGTTTGAACATCACTCAACATTTACATCCTGAGATAATTAAGCCATTATTCAAGTCTTCTGAAAAGATTCTGCTGTTGTATTACAGTATTAACTACACCTATAGATGATCACCCTCTTATTTACAGGATCAGAGAATCATAATCAAAGTTGTTTGGAAGTGACTTCTTGAGGTCATCTAGTCCAGCCTCCTACTCAGAGCAGGGCTGTCACCAACACCAGCAGGTCAGGTCAGCTGTGGTTGTGTCTCATCAAGTACCTAAACCCCTAATGGAGAGATGGCTCCAGGGACCCTGGGCAGCCTGCATCACTGCTGCACCACCTCCCAGTGAGGAAGATTCTCCACGTGTCCAGCTGGGACCAGACCTACCATGCTTCAAGTTACAGACATTGCTGTCTCATGTGCCACTGCAGACAGGATTTTGGTTCTGTCATCCCTGCAACTGCCCTACAAGTAGTTGTGGGCTGTTTCAAGATGCCTCCTTGGCTGCCTCTTGGTAGAAATCAACAAAGCCAGCTCTCTCAGTCCCAGCTCATATGTGCCTGTCCTGGGTTCAGCAGTAGCAGTCATTTTTTCTCCTTAGTAGCTGGTGCAGTGCTGTGTTTTTGACTTTTGGCCTGGGAATGGTGCTGATAGCACCGGTGTTTTTAGTTACTGCTCAAATGTTTGGTCTGACCAAGGACTTTCTGAGCCTCATGCTCTGCCAGAGAGGAGGGGAAGCCGGGAGATGGCAGAGACAGGACACCTGACCCAAGCTAGCCAAAGAGGTATTCCATACCACAGTACGTCGTGCCCAGGATGTAACTGAGAGTTACCTGGAAGGGGTAGGACTGCGGGGTAGGACTAGGTATCGGATGGTGCTTGGTCGGGCTGGGGGGGGGAGTTATTGGTCAGCGGGTGGTGAGGTGTTGTATTCTTTTCCCTTGTTATTTCCTTTACCATTATTATTGGTGGTAGCAGTAGTGATTTGTGTTATACCTTAGTTACTAAACTGTTCTTATCTCAGCCCGTGGGAGTTGCATTCTTTTGATTCTCCTCCCCATCCCTCCGGAAGCAGCGGGAGGGCAAAAAGGGAGGGGAGCAAGAGAGCGACTGTGTGATCTATGGCTGACTTTGTTTAAACCACGACAGTGCCTCTGCCACCTTTATGGCTTTGTGATGGATCCCCATTCCCTTCTTCATGTCTCTTGAATCTGGGGTGACTGGCCACAAAACTGAGCATGGTTTCACAGGTGCAGCCTCACCGGTGCCCATAAGTGAGATATAATGACTTGACAAGTGGAATTTGTTTTGCCCTTTTTTTCTTTTTCTGTTCAGTTTCTCTGCTGGTTTAAAACATTTCTGTAGTTGTATTGGGTTAGTGCAGAGCGGGTGAATGACCAAAGTAGACTTGCGTTTCTTTGGTCTGTGATTCAACTGCAAGCCTTTTTCTCTTCCTAGGCTCACCACAGATATACATTTCCTGACAATGTATGAAGAAAGTTGAAATAGGTGTCGATATTACCTTAGGACAAAGGAATCAGGGAACTTGAAAAAGATCTTTATGCTTCATGGACGATGATCCCAGAAATATAAAAGAGGTCCCAGTTCAAGTATTGAGCCTTGCCCAGGAGATCTTTGGATTTGAAGCAGCAGAGCTGAGCTGGGTACAAGGCAAGTGGTCTTGTGAGATCACATTGCTTTGGAAGGGCACAAAAAAATGTGGCTATTTATACCAACAAGGCCCTGAGACATGTGCTGGTCAAAAAGGAAAAGGGAGAGTGTGACAAACTGAGGGGCAAAAAGGCAAAACTCATGTCTGAGAGCAGAACTGATTCAAAGTAGAACTTGTCCTGAGGCTAGTTAGCCATGCTTTGATCTCAGTAGAATTTGATAATTGGACAAAAAATATTCCCTACAAAGCCTGTGACCTGAGAACCAGAAAGTCAGAAAGAAGCACTGGAGACTGTGGAAAACTTGACAAAATCTCTGGAGACTTGAGACAGAAAGCTTAAAAAACCCTATAGGACATTATTTTTTTGTGTATAGTCCCACAAAAAATCCACCCGGTTTCTGTGACACCTTTTAAAGAAACCACCCAAGTAAGCCTGGCAGAATCTGTACACTGAACATTGATGAAATAAATTTGTACTTCCCAAGGATGGTTATTCTTTTACAGGCTGCTTCCTCTACATGGATTTATCTGTGCCCTTATACCTTCCTCAGGTAAAATTCCACTGAGTTCACTGGGAGTTTTTCAGAAGAAATGGACATTTCATAATGGTATGAATCCAAAACCAGAGTGGATTTATTATTCACAATTTCCTCAATCAAAAATTCACACTGAATTTGACGAAAATTTGAGTACCACAAATATTTCAACACAAGATAGGAAGTCCTATTCATTTTCAGAGACAAAGTAGCCATGCTTAAATTTTATTTTTTTGAAGTATCAATGAAGAATTGCATTTTTAAATGATGAAAAGCCTGTCAAGGTCAAAAAAAAAGTCTGAATTTATTCCATGTATGAAGGATATTGCAATTTTGTTAGAGGCAGAGATTTCCTCTGCATATACACCCTTGAAAACCATCCATGTTATTTCCAAGATGGGAGACATTACCTTTTCATGCAGCAAATTGTATTGATGCATTTTGAAAATGAAACATTTTAAAGATCTTTTTTGAATTGTCCCAGTGACAACTTAAAATTTAAATAAATCAATAAATGTACCCTAAAAACATCAGCATAAAAAGGGCTTTCATATTCGTTAGTTCTTTACACTTGTGCAAAGTCAGTGCTAACTAACAATCAGAATAATGGATTATTCTTTTTTTGCAGCCTCTTTACCATAAAGAGTTGCGTCAGGTGCTGAAAACAAAAACTGGGCCTGGGAAGTCTGATGGCACTAATTCAAATAATCTGGATTATTTGGATTGGAGCAAAGGCTCCACTGATTTCAGTACATTTAGCCTAGCTAGGAATCTAAAATCTTCTGATTAACTTGCTGTGAGATGAGCTGCTCTTAAAGGAAAGAACAAAAAGTCTGCATTACCTGTTCCATGTGTACACCAAAGCCATGGAGAGAGGCAGCAAGTCAGAAGGGCTGGGAAAATACTTTAGAGTCCAAACGTGACAGGAATGGCCAACAAAAATGCTAACTAAAAAATAAACTGGCGAAGCTGCTTTGCAAAGTGACTCAGTGTCCATGTCCTGAAAGCTTTAGTAAGCAAAGGTTAGCTCTGTAGTTTAAAGAACAGGTTACCTGATGTTTTTGTGGATCCACAGTGCTGTGGGAAAGTGCAGCACCTGGAATGTGCTCATCTCCAGGAGGTTTCCATGCCCCAATTCCAGGAGAACCATGGGATGTGGCCAGCAGCTGAGCGCTGACGGCACCATAGCCATTGGAAGGCCGAAGAGCGTTGTTCGAGGCAGCAGCTACTTCATCTTCTTCACCGGAGTCCGTAATCAGGATAAACTCAGCCTTAAAAAGGTCATTCTCCTGCATTTCTCCTTTGCTCAGATTACACCCCGGGGACTGGAAAAGCGCTCGGATGCTGTCTGTATGGACGGCCGACACGCAGTCTTTTCTGGCCCCACTCTTTAAGGCCAGTTTATCAGAGACTGCATTAGACTGCAAAAGGTACAAGGAAAAAAATCCCAATTAGCTGCATTTTATTTGTGCTTCCCAAAATGCAAAGTAGTTTTAACTTGCAGTGGTGGCTGGCAGTGCACTACCAAAGGTGTAGAGGGCAAATGAAATTTGGGCATCAACACCGAGCAGAAACAATCTGCCCAGGGAGCCCTCCACTTCCAGCTCCCCAGCCGACGTTGCGGGTTTCTTTCCCAGCATCTCACAGAACAACAGGGGACTCTGAACACAGCAGTGGCCCAAGCCTGGGGCTGGTTCAGGAACCGAAAAGGAGGGTGCAGTTAAGCCAAATGAGCTGTCATAACAGACTATGCCAGACACAATGGGAAGGCACCCCAACCGTGGGATCCATGGGAGCAGACAATGCTCCTCAGAGGAGTCTGACAGAAAAATCTGGGACAAAACTTATACATATTAATGAAGAAACAAAGGCCTTTGTGCCAGGGCATCCTCTGAAGACAGCAGAATCTGAGGTCAGAGAGCATTACTGTATCTTCAAGCTTGTCAGCACAGGCTACAATTGTTCTTCATATTTTCTGCAATTTCCACTCCCATTGTGTAACTTCTCAAGCATGCTTTGGATGAGAGTGGGAGTAGTGCAAGCTGGGCATGTGACACATCACAAAATCATTCTGTATTGAAACTGCTAAGGTAAGTCATATTTCTCTTGCAGCAGGAATCAGGTGAAAAGACAGGAATATTGTGGACTGTGAGAGAAAGACTGTAGATGGGGCGTATTTTTTAATCCAGGTGGAGGACTATGGTAATTACAAATTTCAACTTCACTTGCAGTTGCATGAGTTCTTGGAGCTCAGTTCTTGAAAAAAATATTGGACTATAATGGGGGAAATGACTATGGAGGTGCTATTTTCATTATCTGATGTTGGTTTGGTTTTTAAAATATTGTTCAGATTCTAGACATTTTAGAAGAAGGAATAAGCTATGTTATGAAGGCCTCACTACTGCTCACTTGCCAGGAAAGTTTTCTCTGCCTACAGGGAAATACAGGGATACAGATGTGAGGAAAACCTGATTCTGCTTTACCTGTTACTTACAGCAAAACCAACATTGAGTGGCTGGAAATGTAATTAATAAGTTAAACATCCTGAGGATAATATTGCAATGCATGTCTCTTCAAGCACATCCATTCTCTGCCCAGACCTAATCTGTTTTTAGACAGACAGGACACTCAAAATGCTGGAGCATGTTCAGGTCAGAAGTCTATGAACTCCTGTGAAAAGTTTATGACACAGAAGAGCATCCAGAACTGCAGCACCAGCAATGTCTTAGAGAAGGAGCTGTTCTACAAAAGCAGAATCACCATAAGCATTAATATTGACCAGAGGGCTGCATTTCCTTTTCAAGCAGCGTGGAATAAAACAAGAGACTATCTATGTCTTTGAAAAGGTGGAAAAATTAGTGCAAACAAAAATCTACCTTATTTATAATTTCACCACCTTTGCTCCTATGAAGATCAGGAAGGAATCCCAGTTTGTCTGCCAAGAATATAGCCTTGCATGACTGACAGAAAGGAGTATCAAGATGGGCAAGGTTTTCCTTCCAGTACAAACTCTGCCAAAGGCAAAACAAGCTATTGGGCAGGTATCAGCCTTCCCCAGCACAACAATTCTCCATCTCTGGTAGGCTTGGTAATTAAAATCAAGAACAAGCCAAGGAACAGTTCAAGGGAAAGGGCAGGAGTTCAATGACGCTCAG
Source organism: Pezoporus occidentalis (assembly GCF_034315485.1). NCBI lineage: Eukaryota > Metazoa > Chordata > Aves > Psittaciformes > Psittacidae > Pezoporus > Pezoporus occidentalis. The sequence goes on from NW_026914829.1 coordinate 2,918,962, forward strand.
AATAAAATCATCTATGTCTTTGAAAAGGTGGAAAAATTAGTGCAAACAAAAATCTACCTTATTTATAATTTCTTGATTGCTCAGATCCTTTGGTTCCTCTGGAATTGTCACAAGGAACTTAGAGACATCCACAACCTCACAATGAGTTGGAAGTCGTCCAATGGATGGTACAAATGTGAATGTCAGAGGTTTGGTTCCAGATTCTTCAGAAGTCACCTAAAAAAAAATCATAATTAGTTCAACTTTTTTATCCAAATAAAGAAAATTTTAGTCAGAGTTGAAATAACATGAATTATCTACTTAACTTACTTACAAACATATTATTAACTATACCAGTCATTGTGGGCTTTTTATTGGGTCACAGTATATTTTTTTAACATGTATATATATATATCTCTCTCTCTCTCTGAGAATGGAGACCTTGGGACCACTGTAGGAGAGGATCAGGTCTGAGATCATCTTAAAAACCTGAATGTGCATAAGTACATGGGTCCTGATGAAATCCATCCAGAGGTCCTGAAGGAGCTGGCAAATGAAGTTGCTAAGCCACTGGCCATCATATTTGAGAAATCATGGCAGTCAGGTGAAGTTCCCGACTACTGGAAAAAGGGAAATATAACCCCCATTTTCAAGAAGAGGAAAATGGATGACCTGGGGAACTACAGACCAGGCAGTCTCACCTCTGTGCCTGGCAAAATCTTGGAGCAGATTCTCCTGAAAGGCACGCTAAGGCACATGAAAAACAACAAGGTGCTTGGTGATGGGGGCTTGAGCACCTCCTGTATGTTGGGGCTGTTCAGCCTGGAGAAGAGAAGGCTGCTTGGAGACCTCACAGCAGCCTTCAGGTATCTGAAGAGGGCCTACAAGGATGCTGGAGAAGGACTCTTCATTAGGGACTACAGCGATAGGACAAGGGGTAACGGGTTCAAACTTAAATAGGGGAAGTTCAGGTTGGATATAAGGAAGTTCTTTACTGTGAGGGCAGTGAGACACTGGAATGGGTTGCCCAGGGAAGTTGGGAATGCTCCATCCCTGGCGCTGTTCAAGGCCAGGCTGGATGGAGTCTTGGGTGACATGGTTTAGTGTGAGGTGTCCCTGCCCATGGCGGGCAGGTTGGAACGAGATGATCTTAAGGTCCCTTCCAACCTTAAGTATTCTATGATTCTATGATATTAAAGCCTTCTTTACCAGACAAAATTGTCTCGATTTTGCCAAACAACATACTATATATATTAGTGGTATGGCACAGCAGACAGGAGAAAATTTGTTCAATAATTTGTTATTCTTTCCATTTTCCATACCAGCATCAGAAAACCATATTCCATTCATTGCAAGGCTGTTTTTATCTTTGTTTAGCTCCACTTTAATAGAACAACGATGTAATTATACCACTGTATCTGGACATATTGCAGCCTCAAGAGTATTTGTTTAACAACTTTAATTGGAAAAACCTCTACTCTGCAAAAAGAATACAAAACTTGTTTACGTTTTCCAATGCAAATGAAGCTAATTCTGAACAACATCTGGGGTGAATTCTGATTCAAGGAAAGGATCTTATCCTGATTTCTTCAGGTCATTCAGCCACATGCACGATCTAATTGCATGTCTGTCTGCTTATTTCTCTCTCTCCATCTTGCATTCTTGCTAAGACTGTGTGTGTGGAGCCTGAATGCACTGAAAGAATAGACTAAGAGAAAGCAATTTAACCTAAATGTTCAATTTTACCACAGTGCTCCCCCATCTATTCCATCTCCTTCACCGGAGATACTGAACAGGGAAAAAAGTCCCTACCATGGTAAAATCTCTCAGCTGTTTTGCCAGGTATCAGGGAGTAGAACTACAAAGGTCTTGGCAAGGTAAATAGAGGGAGCTACATCCCAGACCACCGAACACGACATGTTGACATCCTCACTACTTGATGTAAAAAATCCTTCTTTCTGATTCGAAACTGTGGAATGCATAGATTTCCACTCTTTTTTTTTTTTTTTAATCATCTGATTTAAAGCTTATGGCAGTTAATTGTGTTTTCAATGAACTCTAATATGCAGAGCTTTGAACTGGAATGAATCATACAGAAAAACAGGACTATTTCTTGGTCTCTGGCTTTTGCTTGCTTGTTTAAAGTAAAACAGATTGGAGAACTATGGCTCTCATTATGCTTCTTTGTAATTTGCGTCCATAAGTAAGTAGCAATTACAGAACAGAGTGGAATTATAGAATACATTCACATTATTCTCCTCATATATCTCCTTGTGGCTGGAACATTAAAATTATAGACATAGATTTCCAGTTTTTTTAAAAAAAAACACATATGTAAACAAATATTCACTAATTCCACTGACAGCTGTCTCCTGGAGGGCTTATGCAAAACAGGGACAGGTTATTTCTACAAACAGTACCAAGTGCTCTTTTCTCTACAATTTAGAACTCTGGTCTCTCAGGCAAACCCTGAACAAATTTCTGTGTGTCCTCCTCTAATTCTGAAACAATGAGGTGTTTTGATGTCTGCAAGTGGCAGCTGAGTTCCAAAATCACACCTTTCTATTCACAAACTTACATGAGCAGGTTACATTACACTGCAGGCTTGCTACTCAGCTAGAAGCAAGATGATCTCCTACTTTCCTCACCCTCCACTTCACACAAGTGGCCAAGCACTGGAGTACATGATGCAGGGCCTGAATCAGTAGCAAAAGACTGATTGTTAAATGCTTCATCGCAGGAGGATCTCTGGATGTTATTTTATGTGAGTGAGAAACAACATAGCTCTGTCCTTCCCTCAACACCCAAGGTACCTGAATCTGATCATTGCTTTTCATAAAGAAGCATCACAGGTTTTAAATATTAATAGCCAGCACATTAAACACTTATTGCTTGCTCCTGATATAAGTCAGCAGAGTAACGTCAGTACTCAAGGACATGCTCACTAGGAGGCAGTCACCAGTCCCTATAATGCAGCCAGGGATACAGCCTCCACCCAAGGACCTGCTGCACCCAGAAGTACTCCTGAAGAAGCAGGATTGCCTGAACACAAGCAGGAGCATCCATCATGTTAGCATCAGCGATTTCTGCACAGCTGACATCCATTACAGTCTTACACAGACCCCAGGTCTCCACTGAAATCAGATGGAGATGGCTTTTGCTTTCCTGCAGATCTGTAGCTGTGCTTTCATCTTCTATCTCTAATTAGGAAATGCAGCTAGTGACTCTGGCTACCTCAGTCATCTTTACTAACATTTTCTCCCTCTACCTCACCCTCTTCTCGTGCTCTTGTTTGACACTTGACAGCAGCCATTCTATATCAGTGAGTATTTATCAGAGCACAAAATATTCCTTGTAAGAAAGGAGAGAGAAGTGTGTAAATAGCAAGCCCGCACACAGATTTGTGTGAAAATTTCAGTCAAATGTGGTAGCACTGCTAAACTCACCACACTTTATCTGCATATTTATAATGAGTAAATACAAACAAAAGCCAAGTTACGAGGCTCCAGCCCATTGCACTGTAGTGGAAAGATCTTGCAAGCAGCTAATTCTGTACTGTGTCTTACCCTGCACTTCCAATTTTATTGCTTTGGTGAAAAAAAAAAAAAAAAAGAATACATGAAGAAAACTTTGCTGTATTTGGCCTAAACACCTTTGATGGTAAATAACCATCAAAATTGTTTGCAAGATAAAAATAACATTTGAAAACACATATAAAGATGTGCAAGCTAGAATATCTTTTCAGGTGGGAGGTGCCATTAAAGCATGGCACTATTTATATTCCCCTAGTATATTTTATTTTTCCTAGAGTTTAGAAAGTAAAAACTGACAAATAGAATTACTGCATTTCAGAAAGTTTTGAGTTGCCAGATACTGCATGAGGCAGCGTGCAAGAATGACTTCCTCTTAGGCTCACTCATAGCAAGTGAGAATCAGGAACTTCTAGCAAGTAAAACTTGTCATGCAGTCTAGGCTGCATCACAGAAACCTAGGCAACAAGCAAGTATCACAACACCAGTTCAGAAAATGCAAACGTTTAAAAAATACATAAAAATACTTTGACATTTTAAAACTTAAATATTGATTAGAAAATATTAAGTAGAAAGAAACATTACATACTTTTTTAAAAAAAAGCTACAGAAAGGATTTTTGCACTTTGTTTAATATACTCATGTCATTTACTGTATATCTCTGGCTGATGTTTCTGTCCTTGAAGAACTGAAAGAAATTAACAGGTTGGATTTTCAGCATTTAATTACATCTGCTGATAGCCACTCTGAATATATAGAGGCAGGGATGGTGAGGAATGTGAAGCTTGAGGGCAGTCATGGCTGCAGTGACCATGAAATGGCGGAGTTTGGGATCCTTAGGGTCCAAGCAGGGTGTGTAGCAAGCTCGCTACCCTGGACTTCAGGAGAGCGGACTTTGGCCTCGTCAGGTTTCTGCTGGGTAGAATAACATGGGATAAAGCCCTGGAGAGAAGAGGGACCAAAGAAAGCTGGTTAATACTTAAAGAACCCCTCCTCCAAGCTCAGGAGCAATGTTTCCCAACAAAGTGGAAGGCAGGATAAAAAACAGGAGGCCTGAATGGATGAACAAGCTTTTGGACAAACTCAGACACAAGAAGGAAGCCTACAGAGGGTGGAAGGCAGCCTTCCAGTACCTAAAGGGGGCCTACAACAAAGCTGGAGAGTGACTATTTACAAGGACAGGCAGTGACAGGACAGGGTGAATGGAGCGAGACCCCACCTGCAGTACTGCCTTTAGCTCTGGGGCCTCCAGGGAGTGGACCTGTTGCAGTGAGTCCAGAGGAGGCCACAAAGATGCTGTGAGAGCTTGAGCACTTCTGCTGTGGAGACAGGCTGAGAGATGGGCTTGTTCAGCCTGGAGAAGAAAAGGATCTGGGAAGACCTTAGAACAGCATTTCAGTACTTACAGGAAAGCTGGAGAGGGGCTTTTTACAAGGACACGTAGGGACAGGATAAGGGGGAGTTGCTTTAACCTGACAGAGGGAACATTTAGATTAGATTTTAGGAAGAAGTTGTTTACTGTGAGTGTGGTGGGGCACTGCACAGGTTTCCCAAAGAAGCTGTGGCCGCCCCAATCCTGGCAGTGTTCAAGGCCAGGCTGGATGGGGCTTGGAGCAACCTGATCTGAGGAAAGGTGTGTCTCTACCTATGGCAGGAGGGTTGGAATTAGATGATCTTTAAAGTCCCTTCCAACCCAAACCATTCTGTGATTCTATGACAGGATACATAGCCTTCAAATTCAAACAAATGTAAACATGAAAATTTCTTGCAGGTTATCCTCTTTTCCCCATAACCAGCAGGAACGGTAAAAGTTCAATGCCGTACATTCCCTGCTGCTGTAATTTACTTGAATCAATACAGTTACAGTGGCAGAAAAATGCCATATGCCACATCTACTCAAGTTGATACTGATAAATTCTGATTAATATTATATGATCAACTTTATGCACAATGAAATAATTGTTTTTAATTGTATCCTTTCATGTTACTTAGTTCTTTGAAGAATATAAATTACAGAGTTTAATATAAATAACCTTTGAATATCCACTGGGGTCTATAAACTGCGGCATACACATTGCTGAATAGCTTCAAAAACTTATTCTAGATAGCTTCCATGACTTCCTGTACCATCAACTTACAAACAGGTTTGTTGCATAATTAATACCATCTGTTTACAACTGCCCCAGGGATAGTAACTTAAATTATATTAATTATTGCTTTCATTACCACAGCTTCTACAGCCTTCACTTGTAGAGCACATTTTTATTGTCTTAGTTACCTTATGAAGACAAATGAACCTTCCATTTAATCTCTTGCATGTTCTATATACATTCAGCACACTGCCTATTTTGTAATTTAAATTGAGGTTCCATTGTCAGTGATTGCTTCCCAGGATTTCCTTCTGGAATACAGATTGCTAAAGTGAAATTGAATATGCTGGTTCACATTACCACTTCTTCCACTGATTTGCTAATGTAAGTCATTTCACTAATAAGAAGACACCCTGAGAAAACCTCACTCTTGCAATACCAAGTACTTCCTTTTGAGGCTGTTTATTTATTTAAGGATAGAAAAAGGAAATACATGCATAAATAATAGCAAAATAATAAGCATGTGCATCTTGATATAGAAACATGTTGACTGAAGCACTGTTTTGGTCAGAGTACAAATTCACATGCTCACAATTCCTGTGTGCTAAATATAACTCTAACACACAGAGAGAGCTAACAGCTCACAAAGTGAGAATAGCTAACACCACTCACCCAGTCAGGGAGAGGGGACATCCGAAAACATGGCTTGGGTTGTGTAACCTTTCCTTAAACTCCTTTTCTGTGCTCAGACTAAAGTCAAAGCACACAGAGACATTATCTCCTCCTTGAGACAGAGAAAAATACTAGTCTACTACAGAACAAAGTATCAGTTGAGATGTAAGAATCTTCAGCATGTCTTCATATCCTGATTTATAGCTATCACAGTAACCTAATATGGATTAGCTGATTATTGTGTAATACGAGCTCTGGCTTATCTAAAACCTTTTACAAACAGCAGCAGATGATCTGAACACCAACTTTGTATCGGTGAAATTTCAGGGGAAAAAGCAAAATCCAATCCGAAAGTCCAGGATGAAATTACAGCCCAGATGAATTTTGTGCCAAAATTCCCACTGACAGCTGTGGTCCAGGAACTTCCCCAAGCCCTGTGATGTGCCCCTTGTATCACCTTCAGCAAATCATTTTTCCTTCTTTCAGTACATCAGCACACACTAAAATGCACACACAGACAAGTAATTTTTGAAACTTAATGTGTAAAGCACTAAAAAGAGCAAATGAATGATAGTATGAATTGTAATCTGCTATTTAAAATGCAAAAGCTCATTCAGCTGAAGTGCTTCCTTTCAGTAATAATTTTAATTAGCTCTTTAGCCCAGCAGACTTTATACAGCTGTAATTGCTTTTCATACTGGTCTACATATATGCAGCTAAGCATGGTGAAAAGTAAGTAAAGATAACCTTTAATTTTCTCCTTTGCAAAGAGGGAGTAAAATACTTTGCCTGTTACGTTTAATTGATTTAATTAAAAGCATTTTGACTAAATTATAGTAAAACATTAGACACCAAGGATGACTGGGGTGACCCACACCAGACTGCCTCCAGCCATTTCCTCAGCAGGTAATCACCATTTCCTTCTGTCTGCCTGCATTCATTTTACTGCATGGATCAATCAGAAATTATTCAAAAATATTGCTGTGGATTTTGCACAGGACTTTTTGTAGTATGGCCAGGCTTGTCATCTGGTCTTGCACAGAAGGAAGTCAAGGAAGGGCAGAAGTAGACTGAAAAGTTTGAAGGTTGATTGCAAAATAAAATTAAAGAAAACAAATAAATGTTGCTGTTGTGCATGCACACGGACCACTTATCATATACATTAGCAGTCAGAAGGCTCCCTGGGAAATGGGAGACTTCACACCAAGCCCAGTGCCTGTAGATACATAAAAATTTCTGCACCTAAACTCAAGTCCTTACAGGGTCATAGGATTTATGAGATCGTATGTAGAGTACACATACTAGTGTATACACAGAGACATTCACACACTCTGATGTGCATAATATATGCTTATACAATGTCATGCTACTTCCACCCAACAAAAGGGCTGCAGACTGCTTAGTCACATTAGTATAACAGCAGCAAGGCACCATAGATCCCAGTTTGCCAGTCCTTTCTTGAAAAACTCCATCTCAATTACTCAGTGAGAAACTGAAAGTTAACTTGAATTTATTTTTTTTCCTATACAAGTTTATTGCAATTTCAGTGCTGAGAGTTTCCGGAGTGCTCCTGTCATCCTCACAGCAGTCTGGGAACACAGTTTCATTAATGTGGATAACATAGCTCTCCTCATGTTCTTTTCCGAAAAGCTGCATCTATGAGTAAGCAGGTGGGAGTTTCAAATCAAGCACTGGGAATAGAAATAAATCCCTACTTTCATCTGTCAGAGCTGAGAGATCAGTCTTGTGGGATGATGCTAGCAAGGAACTCCAGTTTAACAGTAACATGCACCAGCCATTTGCCCTTTGGTTTCTCAAGATGCCTGAATGGCTGAGGGCCTGAGGCATTTCAGGCAGACCAGCTCCCTCCTCATGTAGACAAGACTGACATGCAGTGAGGTTTTGCCACCACACCACCGAGCACTGCCAGTCCTGCCCTCACCGCTACAGGAAGATCAAGGTCAGGTGGTTCTGCTACCACAGATGAGCGCCTTCACCTTTCAGAGATGCATCATAAATCAAATTTGGTAACAACCTGGTGATATTGTTGCAAGCAACATATTTTTGCAGGAGGCGGTACCCAGCATCACATCTGTGTCTATACATATCCCTGCATGTGACATCTAATGGACCATTATTTTTGTACAGTGAAATAACTAGTGAGTTACTCCAGAAAAAGGATATATATGTTCTAATAGAATACATGTCATGTTATCAAGAAACTACATCTTGAAGGCTTTTGAAGAAAACCAGGGTATTTTAACAGATGCCTCCAAAAGTACAAGCACAAGATAATAGCAGAAGCCTGGAAACTGCAAGTATAGGATAGGAGCCCTAGGACTACAAGCAAAAATTATCAATAATCAGTTATTATTCACTACATGAATGCAGCCTTGTGTGCTACTATTAAGGATAATAGAGGAAGTAAAAAAACAGTACCCAGCATGTGTAAAACATAACAAACATAGAATTTCTATACCACATAGAATTTGTTGGCCAATAAAAAAAAACGTAAGTGAACTGTTAGCAAACACAGAAAAATAACTTCAAGTGGGCTAGCAGTGAAGGGGAAGTAAGCCTCACCATCAACGTCATACACCTCCCTGCAAACAAGAAGAGGCGCTGGCAGCTTCTGTAACAATGCAAATGAAAAAAGAGGTGATAAAAATAAGAAAGTTTGTCTAGGTCAGTTTTAATTGTGTAATTATTGAGAATGAGCTGCAATAATAATCCTCACACTTAAAGTGTAGCTGGACTAGTAATCATCATATAAGCCACCTGTTATGTGAATTTGTGTGCATTTGTGTGAGCAGTGCAATGAGGAGATGCTAAGAGAAAACAGTAGATTGAAGGCAGGGTAAGTATGAGAGGTAACACATGAAAGTCTTTTCTAAACTGATAAACTCAGGAGATTAGTAGTCCATCTGAACACACAGGAAATGATGAATTCAGAATATCAGGAGTCAGCCCAATCTGCCCGAGATCACCAGGACACACTGGAAACATCAGTGAACAAGCTGAACCCCATCCAAGAATGCAGTAGCTGCTCTACATAGACCATACCGGATTGTACACACAAAGAAAGTAACAAGAGGCTCCTAAATTAAGTTCATGACAACTCAACCTAGAAGCCAAAGGCACAGCAGTAGGTCCCTCTGCTTCTGCACAAAGGGTTGCCCTCCCAGCTGTGGCTCCAGCTGGGTAGCTGTGAGTTAGTGCATGAGATTAGAAGAGACCTGCATGAGTAACTAAAGGCACTGTGTGAGTAGTTATCCACTGCTAATAAAACCAGCCTCATTCTATCAATGGCAATAGCTTGGCTAATAAAAAGTGTTCTGATGAACACTGGTTGTGATGACTGACTCCTCTAACTCAACAATTTGTCAGAAAAAAAGGGAATTAACAATAAATAATAATTATATATAATTAATAATAAATAACTGTTATTAGACTGCTAACACTTTAACAAAATTAACTACAAATTTTTGCATCTCTCTCTGTGTCTTTTTAGTATGCTTGAGCAGCACAAGTTATCTGGTCTTTCACCACACCCTTCAGGCTTGTCAGTGATTTGGATGCAGAGGCCAAAATTGAGCATTTCCCACTTGTGCAACTTCTCTGCTCATTTTTGAAGAACTGTCTTCCTGATTTGTTTACACACAACTGAAGGAGGACTAGTACAGCCTCACATTAGCAGCTGAGTTATGCTTTAAAGAGCTCCAGGTTAACAGCTGTATGTGAAACCCTTCATGGACTCTTCTGAGGATATGCTGGATTTAGGGCTGTCAGTGCTGTGCTCAAACCTGTTGTTACCAACAGCACTTTATTTTGCCTATAGGGCAGCACTGACAGTCTCTCTGTGTTTCCCCAGGTGTAACTCTATCCAAAACACTTCAACAGAGTGTGAACACCCCTATCATCCAAGACAGACAGCAAGAAATGAACAACCATGATCCTTTATACCACGGTCACCTAGTTTTGTAGCAAGTACTCTAAAAAAATTTCTCCTCAAACCTGAAAGACCACAGGTTCAGGCTCAAATACATTCCCACTTCAAACACTTCCATTAAAGAAAGTGTTGGAAGCAAAGAAAACCTCCAATTTCCCTCTTTTGTCTGTTCTCAGCTAAACAATGTTATAAGTACATTTATTTTTATATATATTCTTTTTTCAGGTTAGTTTTTTAAAATATTTTCATTTTTGAACATTGTAAAAGGTAAAGCGGTTTTGAGTGTTAAAACCTTTTGGCTGACTTTGGTTTAATTGGACAGTAACTTTTCATTTAAAAATAATTGATCTAACAGGGCAAAGAAAACACTTATGTGATGTGCTCTTGGCATCACAGCTCCTGTTAAGTTGCCTCCTGTGTTTGGACTCTCCTATTATTACTATTATAAAAACTTCTGGTTTTATTTCTTTTAAATCTCTGAAATACGACATTTTCAATAGATATACCCACTCCCAAACTGCTGCATCTTCTGTCTGGGCTAAGGAGCTATGTTTTTGGAGCAGGTACCCAAAGGATATAAAGAAACAAATAAAGATGTACAGCCTAAATTTTCAAAGGCACTGCATCTGGCACCCACATATCAATGACAGATAATACCACATCTTTCATGCTTATCTCACCAGTTGATCTTGACATACTCTCAAATATGATCTTCAAATTCCAAAAAGCCATCCAGCATCTGGATTTATCAAATTTTTTTTATCAGTTGGAAAAAGGTATTTAAAAAAAAAAAAAACAAAAAAAAAGGGACGCTTTCATAGATTTCATGAAGAGGAAATTAAAATGTTAGTCTTTATCCACTCTTATATGACCAGACTGAGGACTTCTAGTTTATCTGCTGTCATGTTTTCTGCTGCCATTCCAACAGATAGCAGTGAAAGTCTTATAAAACCAGATAGCCCAGATTCCTCAGCTCCTTGCCATAAGGAACAGAGTTCTTATTGATGTCATTAAGGATACAGTATTTTGGAAATGTCAGATGCTAAATTTCAGCTTTTTTAACTAATTACAAGATGAGGCTGTTGGTATTTTAATCATTAAAAAATGGATTCTTTCATCCAATATAACTAGCAGTAAGCTTCCCATTAGAAGCCACACCACCCTTTAGAGCCTTCTGCCAAGGGATTTAGTGAGTAATCAATACGAACTCATCTATAAGCATTCTTACCTGTTCTCTGCTAATAAAACTCAGTGGGCTGATAATTCAGATGCCTCTTTCCCCAGGCTGCTGTCTGTAGCATGCACAGCACAGTGCGGGATATATAAAAATGAACATAAAAAGAAATTTATGTGATAAAACCAAAGAAGAGGTCATATTTTCCCCTTCTCAGCAAGGATTTTCAGAGGTCCTTTTAATGGGTTATTTCTGAGTGGGTCTGTGTGGGCTCAGAAGAATGCTAGCTACAAGGAGTAATTATTCTGGTGCTCAGCTACTAACAAACGAAAAGGTAAAGCTGAACGGCTGTTGGCTTCTTCCACACATTCACAAGAGGGCAGGATGATAAACTTGAGATATAGTTTTCTTCTCCATGCTGATCATTAAAAAGCAGCTGCCTTTAAACTTTCAACTTGACCTTTCTCAGTTGTAAAGAATACTGCATGTTTAACAGCACCAGGATCACCTTCCTACAATTTCATCTATTTGGAGAAACAACTACACTTGTTCCAATTAAGTAAATTTATTTTTTCCAAGAAAAGCGTTTGTGTGAAGAATTGTCATTTTACAAACTTGACTTTGTCTCATAAAAAAAAAAAAAACAAAACATACTGAGTTTTGCACTCTGGAATAATCATTCAGCTAAATAGAGTCATGTACCATTCCTCAGATATTTCAGAGTGTAGGAGAAAGAATAGGAGAACTGTAGAACAGTGGACTGCACATTTTGTACCAAGAACAAGCATAATTTCTTTGGCCAACAAATCTGGGCAGCCTGAAAACTGATTTCTATACTGCGCCTCAGGCTTCCTGTGCAGCACTGAGTAAATGCCTATAACCTTGTCTATACTAAAATATTCTGACAGTCCACGTGTACTTCTATCAAAGCTCTATATCCTACACCCACATGACGTTGTCTGACTAATTGGGGTGAAATTAGCATGTATAGTTAGCATGTGCCAGCCTTAATTTAGGACAACTCTCACCTCACCAGTTTCTGTACCTAGAGGTGACATACAGTATCTATCCAAGCTCCGATATGAGTCCAGCCAAACAGCTCTTCGTATCTGGGGCTATCCCATTCAGACAGTAATTTTTACATAAGTCAAGTTCTGGTTTTGCCCTGCAAGTCTTATTCCTGACAGAACAGAAATATAAATGATGCTGTTTCCTTTCAAAATCATGTTTTCCTTCTTTCTAGCCTTATGCTCTTGGTCTTGTATTTCAGGGTCACTTGACGCACCTAGAGACCAGTGATTCTTTCCTTTGTGTTTTTGTGTTGTTCTTAGCAATCTCTCACCACCTAGGTTTCTCTTGTCATTCTCTCCATTTCCAGTTTGCAATCTACCTTTGAGTTATGGTAGAGTTTACATCTGACTTCTAGATAAGTGAGAAAACACAGTGATTTTAGGTTTGGCTTCATGACAAAATGTGCTACTAATATCAGACTTCTAAAGAAGGGCCTTTCAAATTCAAGCAACCTTCTGTCGATGTTATAAAGAATACTTTAGTCTTTCAGCTGGAAATGTGTAAATAACACTATATTTATAGACACTATGAACTAAAAGGATCACAGTATTATAAAAAGGGCTTAAGTTTAACAAAGATCTGCACAGTCATTTACTTTAGACTAAAGAAGCAATTGAGTTTTTTGTCAGAACTTTATTTTCAGGGATTTTATAAACATTTTTATCACCTTAAAATATTTCAAATATTATTTCAAAACCCATATCTAAGCCCAGATTTGTTGGCTTAAAATATTTCAAAGTCCATATTTCCTGTAATACCCAAAAAAAACCTCAGTATCAAGGTTGATCCTGACAGTAATTCCATATAGATCCTGAAACTACCTTCATCACCAGGGAGAACCGCTTACCGTTAAACTCTGCATTAAGTTAGAAAACTAACATATCCCACATTGGAATATATTATTTCCTCCTCTCCCACGGTTTAACATTTTGATTATGGTAAGTGTTGTGTACTCTCTTCTTCAAACTATAAGGTTAGATTCCAATATTCTGTAGCCTTTCAAAGCGGCTTTTGTTCCTTTTGCCTTTGTAGCAGATGACTTTGCAGTCTCCTAAGAGCAGAACTGCCAGATTCACAGAGAATGTTGCTCGCTTACTGCAGTGTTATAAAATGTCTGGATGAAGGACAATACTGAGAGACCTAGAAGACATGCTGATTTTTTTTATGACTTAGGACCATTTTTTGTTGAGAGTTACCTGAAATAATTCAAATTTTACCTGAGAACTCACATCTGTATGCACAAGGCACCATGCAATCTGAAAGTGTTATAATCAACATCTAATGAACAGTTTCACAGGTTTACATAATACAAAAGCATATCTAGTCTCAAAGTAAAAAAAAAAAACCTGAAAACTCTAAAACTGTAAGCGATGTATTAAGAATATCTTAACACCAATGTACCGGCAAATCCAATTTAACTGTATTTATGAATGCTCCTCATTAAAGCTTCAGGTTATTTTAAAATTGTATTTCAGCATTATTTATGTCAGATTCTGTCTTTCTCATGGTGTTAGATTTTATATTCCTACTGACTATGATTGGTTCTTCGGGGGAAAAAAAAAAGAAAAAAGGGATTAGAAGCTCAGTCTGGCCAACACTATCCAGCTGAGGTTCTGATTACAGCAGGTCAACAGAAGAGCTCAGGCACTTCAGAAAAGCACAGGGCAGATGTGCCCACAGGATCAGTCCTCTTCTCTGAAACACCCGTTCCCTGACTTTTAAAGAAACTGTAATAAAAGCCATGCATTTTACCAAAAATAGTAGCTACCTCATGCAGTTCATGTCTTACAGTTCCAGTCTTTAATTTTGCATCTGCACATGTCTTACAGTTCTAGTCTTTGATTTTGCATCTGCCCTGCCTATTAGGTCTTGTTTGTTAACCAGCCAGAAATTGGCACATATAAAAGAGTTTGAAAGTTAAGGAAATGAAACAAGTTATTTTTGGAAGTGACACAAAAGCCCTCTTGTACCAAGTACTTATTTTTTCCTCTGCTTCCCAGAAAAGATCCTTGTGGGACATTACCAAATATACTAGTAGATGGTAAAATTTAATTAAATTAAAAGGTTGTGTTTAATTTCAGTAGAAGTCAAATGCTGTGTTTGTTGCATGTTGTATTGCCTCAGCTGACTCTATTGCCAGTATACATAGGAAATCTCATCTCCTTTGCAGCTCTGAAATGGACAAGGAATTTTTCTTCTAAGTATTTTCTTCCACATAAAAAAGTCAACTTGCTCTAACAAAATCTCTCAACAGATCATATTTGCTTTTAGTCACTTTTTATCTGGAAGGTTCCTTGAATCCAGGATGGAGTGACTAGTAGAAACACCAGCATGGAGAGACAGAACTGCTTTTGAATATGCCTCTCTTTGAAGGACAAGATGGAAACTTACCCCAAGTTTCCTACAGCACTGATGAATGCCCCAGCTACCAGGCTATTTTCAGATGTCTCTTTCTCAGATGTGCTTTTCAGCATAAGCTTTGAAAGATGCTATCCTCCATTAGCATCAAGAAACAAACTTTCCTTCAGATAAAGTATTTTCCTAGCGAGGAATGTCAAACCCAGGGATTGAACATTATAACAGTGATAGGACCTACGGTCAGGGAAGAAATCAGCACAAAAGTCCTGAAGATAAGGCCTTGGGTGAAGGATTTAAGAGGCAAGCAAGGAGCTTTAGGCAACTTCAAGGGAGCACTTTGTTCTGCATCACTCTCTGGCACCTGCCTTTGGCCATCCAGCAGCCAAGACCCACTGAAGCACCTGAAGCTCACAAAAAAAGCCAGAAGGCTGCAGATAAAGGGTCTGGATTGAGGGGTTGTCATTAGCCTTTATTATTCTTCCAAAACAATGCATTTGAGGTCACAGATAGATTTGAAGTTATTGGCAGACATTTTTGTTTGGCTTCTTACTATCAATAAATAAACACAAACTTTAAGACTGCACTGGCCCACAGCTGGTTTTGGCAGAATTAAAAAAAAAAAAAAGGCTTACACAGAGGATTTCTGCCACAAAACCAAAATCAGGTCTGCTTCAGAGCTCCTTGTATGCTACACGGGGCACAAACTATTTCTTTTTCATTACACTGTCCCTCTGGTTTACTGGAACCTCAAACATTCATTACAGCAGACAGGATTTTGAGGCTTTTGGCATGCTTTCTGTAGAAAGTGTGTGTCTGTGTGCGTGTGTGTTTTAAAACGAAAGACAAGAGAATGCTGAGTGGATGAAGGTGAAGAGTCAAGAATTTGGGATTTGTGTTTGCAGTCTATTGCCTATGTCAGTGGGCTATACAGTTGTCCTATTAAAATAAATCAGGCCTTACTCATACAAAATTCTATAGCTTTTAATGGCTACCTGGGAAAAAAATACAGATTTTGAGCTATTTTTAATGAAGTTTTAGAGATGACATAAAATTAACAACAAAAAATCCATGCTGTGATACATTTGCACCTGCCTACTTTAAAATATACCTCATTCCATGAAGACTAATTAAAGGCACAGTCCAGCAAGAATTATGCTGCATCACATCAAAAGATCAAATTCTAAATGATCAGATTGTTTCAGCACCCATAATTATCTAAGTGGCACACTTCAGAAGCTGTTTTTCTCATCCAAACTCAGCTTATCTCTCTTGGAGCATGTGCACATGATTGTGAGTCTATTTTAAAAGGTGGTTATCCGGCAGTGGAGGTACAGATAGGGAACCAACCATCTATAGGCTGCTGGACATCTGCAACTGCAAAATAAAACAAATGACCATGAAGAAAACATGTTTATTTATATATCCTACCATTACTTTTTCCCCTGGGCAGCGTGAGAATGTGTCTCCACTAACATGGGATAGCTTGTTTGAATCAAACAATTCAAGCCATGTTAATCGAACAATCGCAACCATGTAACCTCTCATGTCTGATAAAACAAGCCTGAAACTTTACAGAAAACTCCTTGGCAGGATTTTTTTTAGTCAGAAGCATTGAATTATCCATCACTTCTCATATATTTAGCTCTTTCATAATTGTTTGTCACCACATTAAAACAACCAGCACGCAAATACACACTTAGAAGGTATATTCTGGGTAAGAATTTTTATACACTGTACCCCTCATAGCAACTGATGGGCAAGATAAACCTTCTAATAAGGCTTCATATTTCTTCTCTTTTCAGACTGAGTTCACACTTTTGTAGCACCCACACAATGTCTACTAAGTTATCAAACACTACCTGTGAGCCTAATGAATGCTGACTCCATGCATAGACTTTCTTTTTCTTTATGAAATAACAATCTGATTATTGAAAAATGAAATATAAAAATGAAGATAGAATAAAAGAACAATATTTTTAGGGAATATGCAAAGAATGCATTTAACTCATATAGCAGCAAAAGGGGTTGTACAAAAAATGTTAGTCTTCTGTTAGTTCTTGCCATCATATGCAAAAATGTTCAAACACACAATGAAATTCTGTTCAGAATGAAGAATATTTCAAGAGCCATTAAAAGGTTCCTAAAATTATTGGAATAAAATTGAATCATACAAGGAAAAAAAAAAAGCCCATAATAAGAACATACAGAAACAAAAAAATGTTAAAATCTAAGCACTAGCTGATCATCAAGACATGGGAATCAAAAGGACAGTTCAGTTTCCCCACTCTGGCTCAATGAATATTTAATTAAACAACATGAAAGAATTTCATTTGGAGAAACCTGCTCACATGCCTTGTGCCTAATGATAAGACACTGGAATTCTCCTGCAAATTAGGGTTTCTGAGTTCTCTTCCTGTGCTTGCCCCTTTCTCACACATTTCTCTAGGTATGTTACCAGCCACAGCCTGAGACAAGACGCTGTACAAAACAAGACTCTGGTTGATCCAGCACGGCCACTTTTATAGTCTTATTCTCGTAAGAAACTGATATCTAGTTTAGAGGCCTAAATTTGGAATGAGTCACAGCTGAGAATGCCGAACAAGGCAAGCGGCTTCCCTGTGGTCCAATGTCAGATACTCACCGCTTTCAAGGGCCAGGGTTTAGGCTTGTTTCTGCCTTTTCCTGACGGCTGCCTGAGGCAGCTCCCTGTCATGACTTTGGGTGATACTACAGATAGATCAGTGACCCCTTCTTAAGTTCCTGAGCTCAAACCTGCTGACCTGCTGGCTCAGCAGCTATGCAAAGCTCAAGCTAATTGTGTAGACGGTCATTTCATTTAATAAGTACAGTACAGCTCTGTACTCATTTTCCACAATGAAAGGGTTCCCATCCAGATGGTGGGAGGCACTTGAATCCTTTCCTTTAAACATGGCCCCAGAAGCTGAAGAGGGAGCATGCATGCAGCACAGCCTGGAGATTGCAAGAGACCCCAAAGCACCCAAAGGTTAAAGCTGCATAGGCAATGCTGGACTAAGAGCCATTGAGATTCCACCCCAAAAGACTCACAGGTATAAAGGAAACCCCACCCTTACTTCATTCTTCCATAGTACCCACATGGTGAATATGAAATAAAAATCTATGCACAAATGAATTCCAGTGACATCTAGAGTCATCACAGAATTGTGCAAGTTAAATCCTCACAGCTCAGATTTCCACCATCCATTCAGAGTCTGTGCCAGTTATATAAGTAATACCACAAGTGCATTTTCAATAGAAAACGTGTATTTTTCCAGACATTTAATTTTGAATGAAACATCCAAAATGGGTTTGTACTCTTTGAAAGAGGAAAAAGCCTTGAATGACATTGAATCTGTTCACAACATCATGAATTGTTGGCAATGAAATTAATTGTATGACAGCCTCTCATAAGAAAATGTTACCTATAATCATTTCATATCCAAACCAATAAATGCTACCTCTATCAGTAAGGGATATGAGGAGGGAGATAGAAGGAGATAGGATATATAGAGGGAGATACTAAGGGCAATGCTAACAACGGAAGCAATATATAATAACCATATTCATATCAAGGAGTGTGTCATGAAGAAGTCAATGTGATATGTATATTAATACATGCCAAATTTATTATAACATCAAATCAGAGTCCTAGGTCAATGTTTTGTGCAGTTGCTGATAAAAGTGACACTGGTAACAGCAGTATCACTTATCAAGATGTATTAATGTCAGCTCACTTCTCTCACTGCCAGCAGCTAAAATGTATAGTGATAGTGCACTACATACGCTACCCACCTCTCTCTGACAAGATCAACCTAACATGTCAAATCTTTCTAGAAAACACTAATCAACACACTCTGCTACAGTAAACTGAGATACCAAGGCTATCTAAATTAAGAAGCTGATGAATAAATAATAAACCTCCAAGCATTACAAGCAAACTGATTCCTCCAATTGTAGATATTTTAAAGACTGACAGTGATTGCAGTTGGACATCATATTTACCAAAAACATCGTATTTATCAAATCATATTTCTCTTAGCAAAATACCTTCACAGTAGTACATATAGCACCTATTAATACAATAATGGCAGTGTAGTAGATACATTTTATAATCTATACAAGACCTTGAAATCATTTTACAGACTTACTCCCAGTGAAGATTTTGTAAGACATAGATAAACACAGCAGAAATATACAAGAGATATGTTGCATTTGTCATTGTCAATAAACCATCATTCTAGCCTAACTAGTGTTTTCCAGCTGTAACAGCCTTCATAAAATAAAAATATCCCTTAAAAAAATCATATGAATGACAGCAGTTTTTTCTGTGCCCAAGTAACACCTTCAGGAAAGACTAGTGCCTAAATCTCCAATTTGGAAGTAGTCCTTGGTATCTCACCCCTATTTAAACAAACTCCAGTGAACGTTGCCTACAGTGGTGGTAGCTCACATCACAGTCACTAACCAGCATGTCCATATGTCTCTATCTGATTGAAGGGTGCTGATGTAGCAGTGCATCTGCCCAGATCAGTGAATGAGTTTTGAGGTGGGAAGAGGTGGAAATGTTGGGACCAGAGATGCCTCTGAGATTTTCACTATTGATTTCAGTGAAGAAAGAACATGTCCTCAAGTTTTATCCAAAGTACTTTGACTAAAATATTTATAGAAAGTCAAATGAAGATCTCTTGCTCTGGCTTTATCTAATGAGAAAACAAAGCACAAGGTGGACTTGGTTTGTGTTCTGTCGTATGATTTCTCTGTACTTACATACTTATTTTCCTTTAACTGTGAAATTACTGTAGTGGGATCAACTAGTGGAAACCTAGTCAAATCCTTGGCAAAATCCTCCCAAATCATGAGACAGATTACACTGTTAACAAGGCTGAACATTATCACTGTGAGACACTCTGAATTTAATGCAAAAGATGCATTATAACATACTCTTTACCTGAGCCCCCAGAGCAACAACCTTTTTTGCATTATTATTTTTTGCATGAGTATCGATATCCTTAAGTAAGGCACATGACAGGTACTCAAAGTTTGAAGAATCACTGATAAAGGTGTTAACAATATTATTACTTTAAGAAGTTGATGCTTTAAAGAGTTTAGATGCAGTCAACTTGCATGTCTTGTGGTGACTGGAAATGCACCATAAATATTACAGATGGTCAGAAGTAGTGTATTGATTTGTCAGTTTCTAAAATGGCAGTAATTAGCAAAAGGTTAATCTCCATCAGTCAATTGCAACTTTAATAAAATACACTGAGAGCCTTTGAGCTTATGGTATGCAATACTGCAAAAGCAATTGTACTTCTCTGCCTGCTTTGGAAGTGAAGCTTTTTGATGACAGCCAGCCAAGTTCATTCCTAGTGATACAGAACACCAGGAAGCAGAGACAGGACACCTGACCCAAACTGACCAAAGAGGTATTCCATACCACAGCACGTCATGCCCAGGATGTAATGGGGAGTTAGCCGGAAGGGCTGGGACTGCAGGGTTGGAGGAGGTATCGGTCAGTGCTTGGTTGGGCTGAGGGGGGCAAGTTATCAGTCAGCTGGTGGTGAGGTGTTGTATTCTCTTCCCTTGTTATTTCCTTTATCATTATTATCATTGGTGGTAGCAGCAGTGATCTGTGTTATACCTTAGTTACTAAACTGTTCTTATCTCAACCCGTGGGAGTTGCATTCTTTTCGATTCTCCTCTCCGTCCCTCCGGGAGTAGGGCGAGGGAAAGAAGGGGGGAGAGTGAGTGAACGAGTTACCTGACTGGGTTTAAACCACAACAAGTATAAAGGCAATAGCTGCAGGGATCTGTTTATCCGTTATCTTCAAACAGAATCAATTTCATGTTTATATATATGTAAATATATGTAAATATTATTGCACCTTCTTGAACCTTAATTCTCTAAAAGCATTTCCAGAAAACATACTTGATCTATGCAGTAAGTACTATAATGAAGAAAACTTTAAAATAAACCAAATAGCCTCAAACCTGACGAACGGCATGACACTGAGAAAAGGAAATGCTAATGACACTGTACTCTTTGACACAGTCCCCATGATTTGTACGTAAATCCTAAACTATGCATCAACACAGGAAGAAAGTAGTAAATGTTTTTCTAACCACAGCTGTTTAAGATTGTATAGGATACTGCAAACCCCTTTTTATTTCTTTAAAACTGTCTAGATATATTGTCAGCAGTAAACAAAAATAAATACATTGATAAACAAAATCTGACACTACTTTTCCTAGGAGAAAGCATTAAATTAGAAATAGGGCAAAGTTTATGAAGAGCTAAAAATGTGCAGGTAGACAGAATGATTCTTATGGCTTCAGGAAGGCATAAAAATCTGAGGAGGAATTCATGACAGTGGTAAACTCATCTGAGGGAAGATGAAAGGACTGTGGGTTGCTTCTTCAGCTGATGTGAACTGACACCACTCCTTGCATCTCCCTGTGACTTCAATGGTCCACACCACAGAACCAGTGGGGGGAAAAAAAAATAAAGCAGCAAAATTTTTCCCAGTGCCATCTACCACTCTGTGAAATAATCCCCCACGAGAGGAAATCCAATTCTTTGCAAGCTGCAGAGATCAGGTTTTTACTAAGAAAGGATGGTATGGTGCAGAAAGGTATTTCTTATCTCAAATATTCATGAATCTATGGTAAGAACTACTATTTATTTCTTACAATGTTTTCCTTTAGGATATAGCCCATTTCTAAATACCTTCCTAAATCCAATTAATATCCTCCATAAGATATTTATAACTTTTGTGATTCAAAAAGTATTTGCAATGCTAAATTATTCTTTCTGCTACACCAGGGATGAGCCTAGCAATATAGAGATGGTTACAGTACTAAACATTAAGGCTGGTGTCTAATAAAGGCAGTTGTGCTTCCTTTTAAAACAAACTTTCTGCATAAATTCTGCCTGAAAAAAACTTAGACCCATGTAAGTATTCCCCAACCACCAGGCATGAGGCAGTTCTTGCAAGAGGTAATGCTCATTCCTTTGTCTATTACAGCTGCTTTATATTCAGAAAATATTCAACATTTATGGTTGCTTTTTGTCCGCTGACACTTAGGAGACATTCTTCATACAGGGTGAGATTTAGGGTTTGGGAAGCACCTTAAGGTTGGTTTAAAGAAGTTTTTCAATAACTGGGTGTCCAGGCTGCTGAAGGCCCCCCACCCACAGCCCGATCCCTGCAGGATGTCTCCTAAAAGGAGCCAATGAGTTTTCCTTTTCCTTTGGAAAGGAAAACAGAAAAGTAGAAATGGCTTCCCCATGCACCTCCATTCTGTGAGGCAGGCTTAGATCAAACCCATAAGATCAGAGGATGTGTCAAAATAACTCCTGCTTTCTGCATTTGTGATGGGGCTGGAGTTTCAGACTGGCATCAAAATACTCAGAGTATACTGTAAAGAAAACTCATTGAAGCTGAAATTGATGTGCTTGGGAAATTTTAATATAAAAAGCCTTGAATGCCCTAATGTTCATGGATGCCCGTGACTTGAAGGAAACTAAAATTGAGTTTTTCTAGAATTTTGACTGAAACATTAAAATTATGTCTGAATCACACTCAGGATGTGAAACGAATTTCAGCTCAGGCCCCAGATTAGGAGACTTCCTTGCCTTGCCCTGAAGTAAGCTAGCTTGCAACTGGTCCATAAGAGCTGTTTAGTTTTTTCGGTTTTTGACGTCTTTAGTTCAAGAATTATGATATATACCTGGAAAACAAATAGGAAAAGACCAAATTTAGTTTAGACTAAACAGACTAAAAATAATCCACGTACCATAGTATTACAAAGACTGCTTTGTTACCTTGCTGATACACTATCCAGAGGTCTGTAGGATCTCCAGAACAGGGTTTTGGGGGTGAGGGAGAAGAGCAACCTGACCCTGATAGCAAGCCCAGTCAACAAATAAATGATGTACTGACATGACAGTAGCAGCTTCTTCCCACTGGTGTACAATGGGCCCTGAAGATGCTCAGTACCTCTTGTCAATTAGAAAACTTGAGATAAATGCTGTCTCTACCACAATCCTGCTGTTCTCTATGCGCTGTGCAGATGAAGTGTGGTGGTACCAAAAAGCACACAAGCTGTTCAGCCAGCCCAGGCTATTCAATAACTCCTGGTGCCATTTTCATCTTATCTATCTCTGAAAGCATTGACGGGAGATTTTGCACGCCAACAGATCTCTCAGAAGACAGCGGCCAACTTCATTAGTTTGTGTGTCTGTCTAAAGAAATAATTCTCAAAGACAGCCACCAAGGACATATGACCTGTTGCCATCCTACAGATTTCATTCCTGTCTCTGTCACTATGTGACCTTAGGCAAGTCACACTTCATCTTATACTTGCATCTAACATGTCTGTTATTTTCTTGTTGGGGAGGTTTCAGGTATGTAGGGTACCTCACTCTCAGTGATGCAGCACAACACGGCCATGTGCATTGATAAGGTCTATCAGGTGTGATATAACCCAGTCGTTCCCCCTTTCTACAAAAGAATATCCTTACTTCTTTATTAGTAGATGGTGTCCTTTGTGAATTTGTTCTTGTTTAAATGACAAAGGCTACTCTTTCTGTAAAGATTTTATGTTGTAAGGCACTTTTTTTTTTCTTGAACGAAATTGTCTGCATTATGATTTTTTAACAGAAATGGAAAACTAGATGAGAACAATCAACTGGCTCCTCTGTTGCTGCAATTCCAGTAAATTCTTGCAAGACATTATGCAGAGTTTCTGTTTATTTTTACTGCTTCAATGCATACTCAATAGTGTATATACACTATGGAGTGAAGCAAAATTCAAGCAATGAGAGTGGGATATTTTCACATATTTCTGTCCCTCACTTTCATGAAGAAGGAGCAGAAAAGTTCTCTGCAGCGCAAATGAAACTTTCATGGATTCCTTGAAAGAAGATGGACTGACTGATGCAATCTATGAATATATACTAGTTAAGTACTTTGAATCACCCTCTGACAAATTACTACTAGGAGAAAAGCATTTATTAAGTATACGTAATTCATTCCATTAGTATGACCTTTTCTCCATATTTCTTAATTCTGTTTTTCCAAAACAGAACAGACTTTCCAGGGAGAAACAGACTTTTCAGGAGTCTATTATCACTCATCCTTTTTTATTTCTGAACCTATGATTGCCCTCTCTTAGGCCATGTCATGTTCCTTCATATTTTTTTCTTTCCTTTTCTTAACCACTAAATCATAGAGATCAACCTGAATTTACAAATACAGCAAAGAGAGTAACCTTCCTAGACTATTCTCTTTGATAAGAAAATAAAGAAATATACAAACTGTATGGGTCAATCACACTGTGATATTGGCATTTAAATGGCAATATTCTATGACAAGAAAGGGTTATGATTATTACGGCTTGGAAACTGCAGTACTTAAATGTATATAATTAACAGCACAAATTGAATGTTTTCCTAATCCTTTTATCCTTTATTTTTCAAGTGAGAAATATAAGTAGATCCTTGTTAGCTTGCCAAATGTACCAGAAAGAATATTCAGGATGTAGTAGAATATTTAACCAGGCTGTGTGAATGACTTTAGAAAACATGAAAGACAAAAGTCTGTAAGATAATAAATGCCATTGACATACTTGACATGCTGAAAGTCCTCTTTCAGCTTGAAATACCTTGTGCTATCAATCAAAAAGAGTGGTTCTTAAAATAGTCTAACACTTTTCACAGGAGTAGGAATGTAACCAGCTATTTCTTGGGACTTTGCCCAGATTTCAGTCTACACTTTTTTTTGCATTTTCAATCGCGCATATCTTGAACTTCCCATCTAAAATTTGGTGTGTCAGCTGATATCTCTGTTCCACACCAAAGACAACTCTAAACAACAAATACAATAATTTGAAAGACAATAAAATAGCATTGAAATAATCTGAAAAGCCGGTTTCTGTAGACTTAAACTGCAGTTTCCCATACAGAGAGTTAAGGAAATTTAAGCACTTATCATATCTACATTTGAGCTTGTTCAAGGCTCCATTATGGTCAAAGGAGAGAGAATAGGCATTTCATGGAAAATTATTCATTTCACTCTAAGATTGGCATCCAAACTGCAGCAGAGAATAATGTCCAGGAAGCCAGTGTTTCCATCCACTGACTAGAGCAGGAGTCTAGACAACCTGTTGAGATGTGAATGCAGTTGTCTAAACTCAGGAGAGATGATGAATCATAACCTATTGACTAGCCATGTTAACTAAAACGACAATTTCTAAATTTCTAATTTTGGGGAATGAAGATCAGGTCATTAACGCAAGAACAGACTAAATTAGCAGGAGAAAAAAGACTGTAACTCAGGGCCTACCCACTCTCATCTCTCTGATTATTTCAGAAGACTAGCAAGTAGAACATTACAAAATCTCCTGTAGGTCTCAAACACCTAGAGTTTGACTTCCAAAATTCATAGCATAGGTCTTACATAAAATTAAAATAGTACCTGTCTTTAGTTTCTTTACACTTTCTGTACCAAAATCTCATGGTGGCCCCTGAAATTTCTGTGGGAAGGAACACTGAAATGCCACAGAACAACCAAGAAATAGGCATAAATGTCTCTTTTGTTTGTTTTAAAGAAAGCATAGCACAAGAATGCTGGAAAGCATTACTAGAAACTAAATGTAATTTGCTATTAATTACAGAAACTGCAAAACCAGGATAAATCAAATGCTAGAGATTCTTGAATGCTTAATTATTGGCTTAGTCTAGGACTGTTTACGTCCTTGGATTAACTTTCCTCTCCTGCCTTTTTACTGGAAAATGGTTAAAATCAAAATATCACTTCCATTTGCTTTGTGGAATCAAACACTGAATTTGGCATCAGGATCAGGAAAGACCTGACATCAAAAGGGCAACATCAATCGCACAGCAGTAGTTTATGCCAACATGCGGTATGGCAGCTACAGATTCCTCAGCCGTCAGGGAGATCAAATTTTTGGAATGGTCTTGAGATGGCAAGCTCTCAGCTAAAGGCACACCACCAAGGCATTTGCAAGCTGAGGCTCACTATCTCCTGGGTGCAGGGACCAATTCTTCTCTTCCCCTGGCCCCAGGATCATCTCTTATTCTCCAGCCCACTGCATACCATGTACATTTACCTGACATCTAGCTTTAGTTAAAGGAGCAAAGTGTTTTTCTTCACCTTGCCTTGTTTTTTTTCAAGGTCTGCTTTTCCTCCTTTTTGCTAGCTGTCAAACATAAAAGAGATAGCATTAATCAAAATGGTATGGACAACCTTTCAAGAGACACTGAGCTGGGAATTCTCTTTATAGTCCAAATGAAACACTTCCATCATCCCAGAAGCAGGCTCTTTTGAGATTATAGACAATTTAAAAAAAAAAAAAATTAAAAAAATGCCTGCACCATGACGTCAGGCATTAAGAAAAAAAAATGTTTTAAGACTATTTAATTAGATGAAACTTCCTTGCCATTTTTTTCTGTACTGCAGAGGCGCTTTAGCTTGTGACCAAGGAGCCTAGCTACCACCTGCCCATAGGGTACCTGGGGAAGGAAAACAAGTAAAATACACTTTACCAGACTATTGCCTCATGAATTATTTCCTGAAACACAGTTGTTTCCCAAGATTATATATATTCCTTCTTCCCTATTGAATGACCTAAGACTGACATTCATCTGATCAAATGCAAAGGTGTCCAGAATAGAAATCGATATCTGAGCTCTGCTCTCTTTAAATGCAATATAAAGAAATCAGCATTTCTGAGGTGTAGTTCATCCTACTCAAAGGTAAATATTTAATACGGGTCAGATTAATCATGTTCTACAATTCCTGTGCTTTTTTTTCATAAACTGTGTAAGAAATTCCAATCACTTTCTCACTCAGAAGTATACCATAGACAGCTAAAGGATAAGATATGAATCCTGTCTAAGCCACGTTAATTGAACAATTCATAGACAAGATTCGCTGTAAACGTGAGCCAGCGGTACCTAGGGCAAGACTATGCCTACTACAATATTGTGTCAAAAAACAGATATGTATAAAGGCAGTTTGGTAGAAGACCAAAATTGCCATGAGGCACCACAGAAATTTGTCATACAATTGAAACTAGTAGGATTTCATATAACACATAATTACATTAAGAAACCCACTGCCTCAGGAAGTTCCAGATGCCAGAAAGAAAAACAGTCCGAAACCCAAGAAAATATACCCACAAGTGAATAGATCCACTCTTTTACACTAAGGCCAGGAGGACTAGGAAGAAGCAGGAGTATTGATCCTTTTCCCCACACCTTTTTTTCTTAAGCATGACCTGCAGGCAACAGTCAGGGACATGATACTGGGGTAGATGGACCACCCATGAGGTCAGTATGTCCATTCTTATTTACTGACCTAATATTGACAACACTTTCCTCATGGCAGTAAGTCAACCATGCAATATAACCCTGCCTCACACATACTGTTTTTTCCTAGGGTTACCAAATACAGCGTCAGCCTCAGTTTTACACCAAGAAACAGACCCAAAGCACAAACAGAAAATGCAAGCCACCACCCTACGAGCTTTTACAATCCTACTTCACAACATCTGTGCTTGGTCCAATTCTCTATTTCTGATACATTATTTCAGTATAGATATTAACTGGTGAGGACAGTTCATGTAGGAGCCAAACACCTACTTGACATTATCCATTATGTTTGTCATCAATATGACTCATCAGCAGTAGTCTCATCTTCCGTCCTTTTGGGCAAGGTTGAAAAATTGCTAAGAATAGCCGTAGAACTTGACTGTGGAGTGTTTTTCTGGGGAACACGAATCTTAGACATGACAAA
Organism: Pezoporus occidentalis; assembly: GCF_034315485.1. Classification (NCBI taxonomy): domain Eukaryota; kingdom Metazoa; phylum Chordata; class Aves; order Psittaciformes; family Psittacidae; genus Pezoporus; species Pezoporus occidentalis. The sequence continues at coordinate 2,946,624 of NW_026914829.1, forward strand.
TGACAAGTGACTAATGCTGCTAATTGCATTTTTACCTCCATCTTGTTAAGGGAGAACATAAACAGTAAGAGGTAAGGCTGGCTTTTATAACACTTCTTTCTACTGCATCGTCCCTGTCCCTTCATTTCAAGGCAGTGAAATACCAAACCATTACACAAAACCCTCTCCTAAAAGTCCTGCAACTATTTTTCTAAAGAATCAGACATATGGGGATTTCCCAATAATAATCTGGAGCTCAGTGGCAAGCTATTATTGCAACACAAAACAGAACATATGTTCTGACCTATTTATGTTAAAAAATATTTCACGTATGGCATATCCTTTTTTTCCTCCCCTGCCAACTTCCTCTCCTCCTTTTCTTTTAAAGTAGCCATTAGTTTAACTACTGTATTTCAGCAGTGACAGTTGCTATGCACAACCAAATCTGAACTTTTACAACAAACTGAAATTGATACGTATTGTTCACATTAAGTACTTCTAGATAACTAAGAGAAGTGTGTTAGGGAAGAAAATCTTCTGTATTAAGCTAAGACAATCTCTTTTGAGCCCTTTCAAATCAGCTCTACAGAGGGGAAAAAGAAGAAAAAAAAAAAAAAATTTAAATAAGCACAAGAATCCTAAAAATATTTTACATTAACTACTATTCCATTCATCTCATACTAACCCAGAAAGTTATGAATTGCTGTTATCTTCCAATACAATCAGTGTAAATTAATTATTTCAAAACTCAGTAGAAATAGACCCACAAAACAAGAATGTTCAAATGCTGCTAAAACCAGAAAATAGTTACAGGAGTTTACAAGAAAATCCTTAAAAAAAAAAAAAACTAAACAAAAGAACACTCAAAGTTTCCTGGTTCTTTTCTGCTGCAGTCAAGCCTGCATAGAGAGCCCATAAGAACAGATAGCACCAGGAGCAGAGACTATGTCAATATACAAGTCAGCTGGCTAGGGTAAACCTGTGAACCTGTGTTTAGTAGTGGTAAGCTTCAGGACAATGATTGAAATTTCAGTGTTTTGGGTTTTGTTGTTATTGGGTTTGGGTTTTGTTTTTTTTAAATCAAGCAGGACAGTATATAATCAAAACCGGCTGCATTCATAGGAAGGGAAACACACGAAGCTGAGCACTAGCAAGTAAGAGTGTGAGTGCATTTTGTAATGGCAAATGCAGTCAGTGCTGACATTCTTTTCTGTATTAGCAGCCAGTCACACAGTACTTACAACAATCATTGACACAGAGTTATCAAATTTTTCAACCGCAAACTCAGATCCCTACAGAGATTAAATCACAGAAGCAATCCAAACAAAATCAGCAGAGTGCTTCTAATGAAGTGTGTGCATAGATCCGCACAAAGTCTTAGCCCCACGAGTTTATCAGACAGAAACAGGCTGGTAACCAGATGCCAAAAAAATAATAATCATATGTCAGAAATGAAGGATTAATAGCAGTTAGTCTGTTGCTGCTGTAAGTGACAGAAGACAACTGAAAGGAAAAGGAAGGAAACAAAACATAACCTTACGAGTTCCCACAAACTACGGCAACTGCATAATCTAATTTGTGTTATCTGACATTACTCCAGGCTTCTGAATGCTGAAAAAAAAAACACGAGGTTATCTCTAGAGTCAAATAAAGACCCAACCACGGGACTGAAGAGCACTGTAAAGCTGTGAAAGGACAAGTCTTGCTATTATGCCCAAAGCTCCTGTCAGGCTGGAGCAGTGTGGCTGCCTCACATGCCTGGCATGCAGAGAGCCGGAGTGACACAAATCCTGTAAACACTTCAGAAGACATGGGAGAACAAGAGGTCGACCAAAAATGTGACATATTGCCTAGTGCTGATGAGTGAGAAGCAACCCCTACACTGGAAGAACGGCAGCAAAGGAGGATTGTCTGCACATGCTGAAGAGATACTAACCATGGAAATAATAACAGCAAAATAAATCAAGCAAAAATCTAGAGCATTCTCACTTGTAGATATGATGGAAAGTAGCATTCCTGGCTTCCTGAGTAGAAATATATCTTCTAGCATACTAGAATAGGCATCCTGGGATGTAAAAGTCTCCTTTATACCTACCTATATCTACTTATATATATCAACATATAATTATTTGGGCAAGACTGAGTAACAAGTGCAGTCAAGTGCTTTTATATAAAAGTGCTGGAGGGAAAAGAGGGAAATCTTATTTATAGTTCAGCTAAGCTCAGTTATGGGAGTCAATGGCAAAACTTGTTTGTACAGAAAGAAAAGAGTTGTCCCTAGGATCACTATCATGTGGAAAGCTGTGACAATGAAGCCAGCAAGCAGATGCAATAGTAGGAAGGCTTTGGTCTCCTTACTGAAATCCCTTATCCTGGAATATGTGAAAAAGCACAATGAAACTTTTTCTTGGAAGAGGCTTTTAAATGTCTATTGGGGAATTAACAGACATTGTGAGAATCCCTTCAACAGTGTGAAAAGTTGCTACAAACACATTAGCAGAAGGATATTGTCCTGTTAAGTGTTCTGCCAAGTAATCTGTGAATTCGACACTTATTTACCAAAAGGTCAAGGAAACTTAATATTAGGTGCAAATGATGAAGTATTAGATCAATTCCCATGTTTCTTGATCTTCTTTGATTTACACTTATTTCTTAAATCTCACTAACATCACCTCTTAGTGGTTTTACTTAATTTTTCAATAGCAATTGCCTTTTTTCCTCTTCTTTCATTTCTCTCATTTCTGACTTCCATTACTTTTTCTCCACCTTCTCATAACGTTTTTTAGGATTCCCTACCTCTCCAGTCTTTCTGTCAGCTTTCTTCCCAAGCTTTGTCTGACATATCCATTGCAACTATGTCTGTAACCTGCAGCGCAGTATAGAAATGTTTGTGGTGTACACCACATTGCTCAGGACTTCAAGCAGATTAATTCAGCTACTAACAACGCAATTTTCACATTTGGCCACAGCACTGCTAACTGCAAAGACACCGCACCCCCTCCACCCTCCAGACTCACTCCATTTTTTACTTCACCAGTGGTTTTCCCTACAGCACTGATTTCACTGGCCTATGCAGGGAAGGATTACAATGATTTAGCCAAATTCCATTGCTCCAGGAAACAACAAAGTACTGAAACTCCCACCAAAAGCAATTTAGCAGTTAAAAATAGCACTTATGCCTCAAAAGTGCTTCTAAGTTCAACCTTTCAACCCCTCTTCTCCTTTCAATGTCCAGACGTTTTGAGTATCTGCAAATTCCCGTAAGTATAAATTCAAGAACTAAAATATCCTTAGGTATTTATGCTACCATTATTCATAGAATCACAGCATGGTTTGGGATGGAAGGCACCTTAAAGATCATCCAGTTGTAACCCTCCTGTTGTGGGCAGGAACACCTTCTGCTACAACAGGTTGCTCAAAGCCCCATCCAACCTGCCCTTGAACATTTCCAGGGATGAGACATCCACAACTTCTCTGGGCAGCCTGTTCCAGTGCCTCACCACTCTCACACGAAAGAACTTCTTCCTTATGTCTAATCTAAATCTGCCTTCTTTCAGTTTAAAGCCATTCCGCCTTGTCCTATCACTACTGCTTGCCCAAAGGTGCTACTGCCTTAGCTCAGCTCAACATTGAGATGCTCATCTCATGCCCAAAGCCAGCCAATGATTATGAATAAGGTATCACAGACCCACATCTCCTGATAGGCAAGATGTAATGCTCAGGGAAAGCAGAGATACCAGATAACAAAACCAGGGACTCTGGAGCACATCCAGGTGCCAGAGGCATTTCTGATGGTGCAGAATTGTTGCTCAGTTGGAGGGCATAGCAGGATAAAACATTGTGTTAATAGACCAAAAATGTAAACTTAACAGGTGAGAATATAATGAAAGAAAAGTAAGGAATAACAGGCTGTTGCAAATAACCTTCACGGAGAGAGAAATAAATGGTTGTTCTGTGTCTCTTTTTAAAGGTTAAAAAGTAGCTTTCAATTACTTTGTGGGTTAATAGTTCCAAATACCCTAAAGTACTCACCGCACCACATAATCCCTAGCTAGTCATTTCCGTCATTTTCTAAATAACTGATTTAAACACACAGTTAACAGACATAAATGTGCTTTCTGACAATTTTTGTTAGATATGTTCATTCCTTTGAAATGAATGTAACAGAAAAAAATGCATTTTAAACTTACAATTACAGTTTTAAAACTTCATTAAAACCTATTTAAAATGTACTTCATTTTCCAGCACAAATCCACACATAAATCCTAATTCATGGCAATAGCTTTCTGTTTATGAAATTTACATATTTAATATGTAAATTATAAATATTTAAAATTACACACATTTAGTTAGAGAACTATTTGTTGAAATCAAGAATATAACAAATGTTGGGATGTTTAGTCATGAAAAATGAGGAGAAGGGAAAAAATGAGCTGTTTACTGTCTTCTAAAGAAAATCAAGTTCACGTGAAATAGTACTTTTGCCATATATTCAATAGCAGCTTGAAATAAACATCTGAACTTGACATGAAAGACATTTACAGAGAATTTATACAAAGAATTTAGTGTACAATGGCATGTGCAGTGTGTTCAGGAGACTAGAGCAGACACTGCTTATGTATTGGTTCCTAACCTTGATCTCAGAGGCCCTGATGTAGATGGTGAAATTGCAACATGCATCATATAAAATTACAGTATTAGTAATGCTAAAGATGATGCAAACTTTATTAATACTTATGCAATGATTTAGAGTCTCCGCTGGTTTCCAAAACAACCAGTTTGAATCCTGAATATTATCTGATTCATTTTAGTCTACATTCAAGAAGCTGGAGCACTAAAATCTCTAATATCCACAAATTTTGCTCTTTTTAAAAAATTGCTTTAACTTGCCCCTCATAAGTGCCACCTACACCCTTCCTGCCAGTGGGTAATTTCTGAGAGCACTTTGCAGTGTGCTGAACTGTGTTTTGAACTCATCCCTTCTGTACGGTCAACGTGGTGGAGGGTGAAAACACCAAGTTTCCTTTTCTTTGGACATCCTGACCATTCGAGTTACGTTTTCTGCATGGGTCAGGAAGTACATGTTCTGAAAAATGCAAAAATTATCAATTGGAAACAGAAGGATGAAATATTAGGTATCATTTTACCATATTTTACTTATAAAACTACTGGGGGTAAATGCTCTGATCACATCATATCCTGATTTATCTGGTGGTGGCAATCCCTAAGCACAATCACCACTTGAGAAGAAATAAATAGCCCATAAGTTATTGGCATTTATGCCATTAACACACTGATAAAACAAAGGAAAATTAAATTCGCTCAGAGAATCCAATTTTCCAGAATATAAAGTGTGTATCTTCAGACGTAGATTCTTAGAAGCCATAAATACTGGAGCCCCTGAAAACCCCAAGCAATCTGTCACATGACACAGCACTGCATCACCACAGATTGTTAGCACAGTCCACAACCTTGGAGCCCCTCAGCCCCGATTTCTGCTCCTTAGAACCTGGGCAGGAACTGAAGGTTGACTTCATGAGAGAAATAATTCACCACTGTAATCGTTCAGCACATACCCTTTCTTTCACAGAAAAAGACACTATAACCTAGGGTCTTGTTAGATTTAGCTACTCCTCACAAAAACCACTGACAGTTTCTTGGGATTTTTCTTTTTTAAATGCGATTATCAGTGTTGGTTCACCTAATACAATGTAAACAACGTAACTACAATGAAAGCTGCAGTATTTTCATCTGAGATCAGTTTCATCGCAAGTGAAAACATTATCAGCCGAGGAAAAACAGAAAAAGAGAAAAATCACATCCACTTTTCTGCTGGGATTTCAAATACAAATACTTCACATTTTGCTATTTTCTCAGACTGAAAGAAAAAGCACAGTTTTGACTCAGGAGCTTTGCTAAGAATTATAATCTGTTTGATTATCAGTTCGGCTGATCTAGATGTATTTCAATGTGCATTTACTAAAGAAGGATATTACATTATTTAGCTCTTGCTTGAGGCTGAAAAACCTAATGATCTTTTTCTGGCATGTTTGCTATACGAAATTGTCACCAACATCTATATTTGTAAGAAGCAGTAAAATGGTGATAAATGTGCTGTCAGTAAACTTTTGTGAGATATACAGAACCACTATGAATATAATTTAAAATCTATTCAACAGGGGAAAAAATTCTGATGGCTCTTTCCAGAATCTTCAATTTTAGTGGTTCAAGTGAATCCAGTTGATTTTTTCACAGTGTTTAAAAACAAAGCATTTAAAAATCCCTATAATTTTCCCATGTTTTATTTCCAAATTTTTGTCCTGATCAAGGCAAGAAACATAAAAAAGCAAAGACAAAATGGCAATGATTCAATATCTGTCTCATAGAGGTAAATGTGAAATTGGCTTTTGAATTTCTGTAAATCTGTCACTTCTGGAGTATGAATACATTCATTTGTGCACAATTCGAGATATGAAAAGCTCTGGCCTGCTGCTTTCCACTATTCAGAATCCTTAACAAACTAAAAGCTATCGAGCAAATTTACGTTTTCATCTAAATTCAGTATATCTGCTTTTGTCCCTTTTCCTCAAGAACTGATCGTCATTAGCTCAATCTGTATTTAATTAATCCTTTTATGCTTACAAGATACAGATGGATATAGTAAAAATGCCATCAGAAAATATTTTGAAGTATATACTACATGTCACTGTCAATCCTTTAGAAAATCTACCAGTTAACTCTCAACACTGTAGTACTTAATGCACAAAGGTTTCCTCTATGACCATGACATTCAATAAAGATTAATATTGTCTTAAAACAACATCGTCAAATAGATCTGATGACAGGATGACCACTGCCAAAACACAAGGTGCAGTTTTTGCTGCTGAACAAGACAACTGACAGTTCAACCATCTATTTCCTAATGAACATTAAAACATCAGATGTGAAAAAAAATTTCTTGTGAAAACACAGAACCATGTTGGGAAGCCTTCTACTTCAGAACAGCCACTGGGCTGCAGATTTGGCTGTGCAGTATTACACACGCTGTGATGGCATTTGCAGGGCTACATTACAGTAACTCCCCTGCCGTGGCACACCAGAATGTGCTCCCTGGTCTCTCTCCACTTGGACTGGCACAACATTTGACCCTCAGAAAGGCAGGGAAAGCTGCAGAATTCTACTATAGAACTTACTACACAATGTGGTGGGTTGATAAACCAGCACACTTCTTTTTTCCTGCCACGGACAGCCACCCTACTCCCACTTCTCCTCATCTAGTGGAATCTTTTCCTCAGGGATAGATGAAAAAAAACACTAAATCGTCACTTGACAGAGCCTCAATGCATTATTTAGAGTTCCTTTACTAATCAACAGTACATTATAAGAACATACCTTTTATTAAAAAAAAGAGAGAAAAAATAACCACTGCCTTTTCTGGGAGAGATTTTTTTATTAAATGCCCTGATAAAGTTAAGATATTCCATTTTTTTTAGAAATATCAATGAAGCTATTGCATCATTGCTGCCACAACAGTATTTGCTGCCTTATTTCAAAGACAAGAAAAATAATAAAGATGCCTTGATATTGCTATCATTTTCTTCAAAAGACTTTGATTTTTCTGGGTAAGTTAGTGCTTAAGATGCTTAGACTCGAGGTCTAAAATGTATTTAGGAAAATTATTTTAACAAGCAATCATTAATTACCAGCCTTTAAATATAATCTAATGGTGTATCCATGGAGGGCAATATGGGCAAAACAAACTGAAATGTTACGCATTTCATAACTGATACAAAGGAAACATGGAAGCTTCTTATTGCTTGTCTGCCTGTTGCCCTCAAAGGCTAGCTCACTTCACATCCACCTTCTTCCTCCCTTTCACTAATCATTTCTTTCCTTTTATTCTGTTCATTGTCAAGTAGCTCTATTTCCAAGAATTCATATCAAAGTAACAGATTTAATGCCACTGCTGTATTATTGAGTGCTTTCAGAATTCAAAGGACAGTGAATTGAAAGCAGTTTGTTTATAATGCAAGAATGAAGAGGTCTTAATGATAAACAGAGGAACATTGTGTATCCATGTTATATGTGTTAAAGGTGTTTTGCAGATGGAAAAAGCTGTTAGCATGTTTCATGACAAATGCAGTAGTGCAGCTTCAAAATCAAAGACCGAAAGAAAAGTTGTTTGGAAGGGACCTCTGGAGGACATCCACTCCAGTATCCAGGTCAAGGTAAGTCTACTGTCAAAGCAAGGTCAAGTCAGCCATGGCTTCATATAGTTGAATCCTGACAATTTCCCAGGGTCGATGTTCCACAAATTCTCTGCTTGTTCCAGTGCCACCCCACACTTCTAACAAAGAGATTTTCCTAGTGTCTGTCCTGAATTTCACTGTCAGCAGCAGTAACAGACAGAGAACATCTTTCCAAGTATCACCCATAACTCACTCCCACATTCCTGAGGAATATCGTTTGAAAACACATGTTTTTTCTCAGTAATGGTCTTCATAGCCAAACTTATTCTGAAAATGGTCTCTCACCCGTTCAATCTCTCAAGCTACACATCGGTATTATTCAGGCAAGTACCAAACCAATATCATACCACAGACCAATCTTTCAGTTCAACTGACTTCAAAAAAGTTCCAGTGCCTAGAAATATATTCCCAGGACTATTATCAGCAGGGGCTATCTTTCCATGTTAATAGTTCTTTCTTTGCTGCCTTCCCCAAAATGCAATCATTTGAATTTCCCTTCATGACTTTGTTGCAGCAGTTAATTCAGCTGATAAGACAGGAAGTCTTATCTTTCCCCACTGCAAAAAGTTCAAAAATGCAATTGCTACTTGTTCCTAAAAAGCCTCTTATACTATCACATTCAAGTACCTGCAGGAATCTGCTGCCCTCGTCTTCTGAATCCCTGCATGAAATTGCATGGCAATGTTCCACATAACCTCCAGCCAAAAATGAGCTGATGACATCCCTCCAAGACAGCTTTTTTTCCCACTGACGCAACCAAAACCTTCCTCAAGCATTTCAGCAGTGCTGTATAACTGGCATTAGGTTAAAGAAAACGTTTCATAAGCTCAATAAGGTGAAAGCTAAGTGACATGTTTAGAAAGGAGGACAAACCAGGATTCAGTGTTTCCTGCTTGCTTTTTTCCTGTTTAATGTCACATCAACAGTGCTAAAAATATTCTGCTACTTGCAGCTTCCAAGTTTATTCCTTCCTGCTTGGTGATCAGTTGCTGAAGTAATCCATGACTTCAGAGCTCAGGGATATTTGAAAGTGTCTCCCGTGACAAACCCTTTCAGCTGAAGCTGCTCTAACCTGGGACAAAGCAGCACAAAACTCCTTAAGTGCAACGACTCACCCACCTGAACTCAGCTGCATGACAGAAGCTCCCAGAGAAGGCCACAAGCAAACTCTAGAGGAAAAAATAAGGCTTTCTTCTTAGATAAACAGGAGTCATTTAAATATAGAATCATAGAATGGTTTGGGTTGGAAGGGACCTTTGAAGGTCATCTAGTCCAAACCACCCTGCAATGAGCAGGGATATCTTCAACTAGATCACATTGCTCAAAGCCCCATTCAACCTGGCCTTGAAGTTTTTAGGGATGGGGCAGCCACAGTTTCTCCGGGCAACCTGTGACAGTGCCTCACCACCTCATCATAAAAGGTTTCTTCCTTATATCTCATCTGAAATATTCATTTGTGTATATTGTATCGGTCAATTAGTTAAAATGCAGCTTTATATCCTTTCTTAAGAAAATCTCCTTTTTTTACATATTATTATAATTACACACTAGAAAGCCTGCATATCTTAAAAAGCTGACATAGAGTCTTGTTTCCTCTTGTAATACACTAGAAGTCTCCTGAACAATGAAGTAGTTCATTATTGCACACTTATGTAACAATGTTTGAAAGCATGGTATTATACGTGTAAAGCGTTTGCCTAACTTTAAAGGTTAATATCATAGAATCATAGAATATATACACACACACATAAAAACTTCTCTGACTCTGCGGTAAGTATGAGTGTTAATTTAGTTTTATATGCTATGCTGGATACGAGCATGATGCTCATACTTCAGTACCGAATTAATGAACTGAGGAATGGATTCAGGCAGGGCAACATATTTTAAGGAGTTTCTTTACTGAGTAGGTGTGTTCTTATAAGAAACAAATAGAAAAGTCAAGGCGTAACGTAAACCAGTTAAGAAAGAGGACTTAAACAAACAAACAAAAAAAATCTCTTTTTACCTTTCACCTTTACCCTCTCACCTGAACGACACAGGTCTGCAGCCTTGCAGCTACCAGCCTGTCCCCTGTTAGGGGAGAGGAGAGGCAAAAATGGATGAGGTCTTTGTACCTGGCAGTGCATGCCACTATCTTTCTCATAGAGTGTAACCTGCTGAAGCACCTATACATTCTGCACTCCAGGCTGTACCACTGTACTTCACTTCCTGAATCCCTGCCATCCTCACCCGCAGCAATTATCACCTTCTCTCTACAAAGAAAAAGAAGCCTAGCTGACCTCAGCAATGCTGTTCTATGATCTTACACTGCTGTCCTGGCTAGAAACATACAAGCATGCAGACCCTCAGCCATGCACGCATGCGAGACACCTGATGCACGAGGAACCTACAGACCTGCCCCTTTCACAGACTACAATGCAAGTGGCTTGACTTGAGCCGCAAGCTTCTTCCTCCCACCTCAACCTTTCCAGGCTTCCTTCCCCACACACTGCAGTGAATCTGGAAGGGCATTTGCTTGTGGAAACCAGGAAAGGCTGGCATCCATACAGGCATAAGCACAGTTCCTCTCCAGTGCCATGGGCAGAAGCGGCTATTCTATTTGTTACTCAACCGTAGAGATTTCTCCCGATGCCAAAGATGACTCTGTCATTTGGGCATTTGATTCCCTGCATATGCACAAAAAAAAACCATTTGCTCTTCCCTCAGCTCCTTTTCTTTCCATGCTGCTTTGCACTAAGACCTTTTACCATGCCTGTTCGACCAGTAGTACAGCCACCCCTGCTCACTCAGCCCCTGCAGTACAGCAGCAACTATTAGGCAGCCAGCAGTACCTGCTATGGGAGCCCGGTGCATACCCAGAGGTAGCATGACAGAGCGCTGACCATAGGGTCCTGGTCCTGGCTAAGATGTGACAGCCTGAGCCTGGAGGCTGTGGTGCCATCTCTGCTCATCTGGCAGCAGCCCCCACCACCACAAGAGAGAGGGTGACCTGGTAAAGAGGTCCCCATGGGGAGAGTGATTGTACCTGGCACCTCCTGCCATGCCCATTCACACCAGCCTTCACCCAGCTCTCCTCCCTCCTCTTCTACTCTTCAAACAACCTTTCCTGTCCCATACTTACTTCTCATCTGGTTTGCACGTAGTTAAATCAACAACTAAACCTACAAGCAGGGCCAGTCATCACCATATTAGTCACCATCCTCCATTCTGTTTTGGCTCCCTTAGGTGGTAAACTTCAGGAAATGGACTGTCTTCTCTGAAGTCTTTACTTCCCACAGAGAGGACCCAACTTGACAAGGCTCCTTCTTTTGCTACCAGTGAACAAAGATTAACCATTGGTTCTCTTGTGTAGGCTGGATCTGAACCGTCTACTCTGTATGAGCTGTATTCACATATTGTTTGTGTAAAGCAAATGCTAATTCTCTGCATGAAGTCCGGCAGCCCTTTCTTACAGAGTCCATCCTCTCATCCAAAAGCTAACCTTAATGCTGCTTCAAGCAGTGCATGGCATTCTTTCTGATCCATATATTCATTTGGTTTATTCTGTTCGCTCTTTATCACTACTTACCGTAACAAGAAGGTAAAAAAAAACACAAAAGCAAAAAACACTTATAATGAAAACTAAAGCACAAAGACATTCCCTGTTAAACGTGCCAATATAAACATTATTTTAAATGCTATACGTCATGTGCTGCATTTTCACAGGGAGATAAGAGATCAAATAGGAAACAGACAAGTGCGAAATATAATTACAATGATTTCAAATAATAGAGGTAATATGCATTAATGGAAGAGGACTTCAGAATGTAAACAGACTATTTTGAGCTCTGTTGTCATTTCAACAGGGGAACTGGAATTACTCAGTCCTTCTGAGCTATGCTAAAATCCTCTATGAAAGGGAAAATTGAGTCCATCTGCTTGGTCCAATGTATTTGAGAGTGAGTCATTCTATTTTCACATCACAAAATGCGCCCTCCATTTCCACAGCCAGTTTCACACAAAGACTCTCTTCAGAATCCTGTCTGCCAAGGAATTTTCCTCCAGGAAGCAAAGACAAAAATTCTTTAACAACAAATTTCACAAATATTACATGAAGTATCCTGAAGTGGTAGAGAATTTTATACTATTTATCTTATCCACAGTACACAATGAATGTAAAGGTACACCACCATTTAATAAAACTGTCTGCGAAGTTGCGATTTATGGATGTTATACTTTGAGAATGAACTGGTCTCTATTTAATTGGCACACTGCAATCACAATAATTTCAGGATTATATAGATTTTGTTCTTTTGAAAATGCGTAGAAATATTTGTAACAAAGTATACAAGCCCAAGATTTTTCTTACACACATAAATATATATAGGTCATAGGACTGTGACATTGTAGAAATGACTGAGATGTGGTGGCTATAGTGATGTACTGGGTGGACACAGGCTTTTCAGAAAGATGAGGAAGGTAAGAAGAGGATCTCTCAATGTGAAGCAGCAGCTTAACTGTGGGGAGTTCTTGTACAGGTTGGACAACAGGGTAGGTGAGTACTTGCAGGTGAGGATCGGAGGAGAGGTCAGTGAAGGTGACATCACACTGGGACTGGGTTAAGGAACACACGGCTGGGGTGAGGAAGTAGATTATGCTCCTCACAACAACTTATTTAAATAACACAAGCAAGTATCTGGATTACAGACCCTGGGTTTTATGGGAGACTTTATCTTCCCTGACACCTGCTGCAGAACAAAACAGCAGGATGCAAGCAACTCAAAGGATTTCTGGATGGTGCCAAATATAGCTTCCTGATACAGGCGCCATATAGGCCAACCAATGTCATGCACAGCTGGATCTGTTATACAGAAATGAGAAAGAAGTGGCTGGGGATGTGATACTCAGTGGCAGGCTTGGTGGTAGTGACTGAGAAATAATGAAGCTGAAGATCTTCTGGGGGACTGAGGAAGACCAGTACCAGAGAACCGATCCTGGACTTTAGGAAAGCTGACTTCAGGCTTATTCGGGAGCTGGTAAGTGGGATCCCATGGGAGGCAGCTTGGAAACAGATGGAGCTTGGAAAAGCCATCTTGTATGTGAAAACCACCTCTTACACATGCATGACTGTCCATGCTGGTATTCAGGAAGACAAGCAAACTTATCAGGATGCCAGTGGGGCTAAACAGGGAGTTTGTAGCAGAGTTGCAGTGCAAAAAGGCAGCACAGAAGGTGGAAGCAGGTAGGGATAAGACTAGGGTGACTCAGTGATGTCTTTGCATCAGCCTTCACTAACAAGGTCTCCCAGACCTCTGTGCTCAGCAGCAGAGGTCAAGGAGGAGGAAAGCAACCAGCAGTGGATAAGCATCACATAAAAACAGGGGTACGTGAGCCAATTCAACCGACCCCTGCCTGTCGTAAACAGGTGATTGGGAACAGCACTTGGAAATCATACCTGACCAACCTGATTGCCTTCTACAATGAAATTACTGGATTTATGATTAAGGAGAGAGCAGTGGATGTCATTTACCCTGACTTGCCTCCATACTGTCTCCCACAACATTCTCATATCCTTGCCAGGACATGAGGGCCTTAGTGATTGTCATAGATGGCTAAAACGCTGGCTTGACAACTGAACTTGTTTAATGAACATTCAGATGTTTGTTGTTAGTGCTTTATACTCTTCTTGGCTAGAGACCTTCTGAGCTCCCTTTGTACCTGAGTTATCCTATGCTTTTACAAAACAGACATAAAGAAAAAAATCCAGTTAATAGCACATAATGTTGAAAATTGACACCTCCGAGCACCTATAATACAAAACTGTTTATGAATTTGCTATATTGAAGTTAAACATATGCACAGACATGAACAAATGCACATGTAACATGTACAAATAGTATCTGTAGCACAGATTGACACTGCTCCCATGCAGTGTTGGAATATTGACCTGACCTGCATGTAACAAAAAGGACAGAATCAATAAAAGCCCAGGAGGTACAAACCAGGGAAAAGTGATGGTGAAGTGAAATCCATGTAGCAATCCAAAATAAAGGCATTAAGGCTAAACAAGCAAATAAAGAGATGGGGCGAAGAGGAGGCTAGATGCTGTCATCAGGCAGGAGGACTGGCATGGGGCCAGGGCATTCCTCCACTGCCAGCAGAGCTCCATGAAACCCACCAAAAGCACCCTCTTGCTGAGCACTCACAGGGATGTGACCTGCCGCTGCTGACAGGGACCCTCTCACCTCACCATGTTACAAGAATTCAGTTTTGAAACAACCAAACAGCTGGTGACCCGGCACAAGCATTAACGTGGCTCCCATCAGTGGGGTCCCTGTTTGCTCCAGTTTGCTCCTTAAAATTAGTACATGATGCACACAGAGGAAGTCATCAGAAGATCATTAGGATTCGAAATGAAGAGCTCTGCACTGTGGGAAAGCCTGACTTAAGGTTGCCTGCTCAATATTTTGTGCACTAAGATGCAGTCAACAATTACATAATAATAGTGCCTGTTGACATTGCTATGTATTTCCTCCATATATCTGCTAGAACAAAATTTCAAACATTTCCTTCGAAAGCTTTCCTGAAGCTTTTGTGGATTTCACATTTGCTTTTAATTTTGAAGAGTTTTCCTTATATTTTACATATCAACCACAAATTCAAAATGAAGTCACTGTATAACATTAATTCACTAATGAGAAAATGAACAAGTAAAACATTAGATATTAGTCAAAACATCATGCTAAAGCTTTACCAATGTTGTTTCGAATGTTACTCTTTATATAAATACTTCTTTTCATAAAAAAAGAAAAGGTACTTTAAGGCCAAGTCATTACTTTCAGTTCCTGCACTTCCCCTTGTCTGGGTGAAACTGTATTTAAAACTGTCAACTAACACAAGCTTGCCAAGTCTCCCTTAATCAAGGCTGGTAAATGTCGTGATTAAACAAGAGTAAATGCTGGCGCACCACGAAATCAAACTAACACAACACCACCACTATTTCAGATAAGTGCTAAAAAACTCCGTGCTAATTCGTTTCTTAACAGAAGTGATGACCACCTTCCTTCACAGCTTTGCAAAGTGAAGAATAAACTGCCCTTTTTGTGATATCAAGAATATAGCCTTGTCAATGCATTTCAAGCCCGAGCTAATTAAAAATAAACTCTGGTTTGTCTGTGTTTGTTTTCTTTTAATAGTTTGTTTTGTTCACACCTCTTTTCAGTAAGCTCCAGACACACTCCAGACCCAGGCAAACAGTTTCTTCTGCATTTTGCTGATCCAGAGTTATGAATAATAGTGTGCAAAGACATGAAATAGTCCTTCGAGAAAATTCTGACAAAACCACAGACTATCAGCTGTTGGTTTGGGTTACGATAACAAATTGACATTGAACTGAGAGTTAAGTTTTTGCACTTCACATGCACACAAAATACATTCACAAATTTACGGTATTTCCACAGAAATGTGCCATCACAATTAATTTAACATACATGAATGAAGTTTTAATCTTCAAGGTCAGTGGTTAAAGGAAGCCCAGAAATACTCCTATGAAGTACAACGGAAGATTTGCCTCTCCTTCTTATCATTAAATAAATAAATAAATAAACAGTAACATTTCTCCACATATCTTACCGTTCGTTTTTCCTCTAAAGCATCTCTTCCTGAGACTTTTACCTGTTTTCCCAACTCCATTTCTCAGGGTGTGGGAAAAACACCCTAATATACTGAGCAAAGTGATTTAACCTCACTACATGTTAGATATCCCAGTACTTTTGGAGGCGGGAGAGAGAAGTATCAGACAGCACTGTGGTGATTTCTGGTCAGCGCGTGTTTCCATTTATAGCTGTTGAAAATCCACAAATAGAAGCGTGGGGAGAGGGCAGGCAGCTGCCTCTGATAACAATAAATGTTGGTTTGGCATCACAGAAAATTATTCAGGAGGCATTCTGGTTACTGGACCCATTTACTCCCCCCTCCCCCCTTCTACCCCAAAAGCTCATACTCAAAAACTCCATGAAAATAGATAGCTATGGTCTCAGTAGCACCAGCTTGTATTCACAGAGATTATTAAGCCAGTAAAACATCAAATATGATTAGCTGGCACCGTATGTTATATGTTATGTTACGTTAGTATGTTATGTAGAGGCAGAAAGCATAGAGAACAGCATTTTTAATTGCTGCTTTAGCATGACTATTGATCTTTCTCCGTTGGGTATTTGGGACTGAACTATGCTCATACACATTCATGCAGAGTGTACTGTCCTTTTCTAATATTAGAACATGACATCTTGGATTTTTGAAATGCAGAAAGAATTGCAAAACTTTCAGCAGGCACTGTGAGCACCCCTAAATATGAGAAATGACCAGTAAGCATTTAAAATGAAGTGAATATCCATACAAATGGTCGTTATGGAGTCAGTTAACTGCAGAAGAATAACCTGGCTCTGGTTCACAATGATAAAGTCAGGAGACCAATATTAGAAACTGTAGCACCAGGGGAACCTCTTGGCAGCTCTGCTGTGGATGCCAAGGTTTATAACACACCCTCCAGTTGCCACATCAACTGAGCTCATGTCATCTCGGGAGTGATTCACATGCAAGACTAGCTCTGCACGCACAAGCAAGGGAAGGGGAAGCACGATGACACAAAATCACACAGAAAATGTTTGCTACTGTTAAACAAGAATGTTTAACATTCTCTCTGGTCAATCTGGTTCATTAAGAAGTACAGCCCTTTGTAAAGCTGGCACTTTAAGCATCTCACTAAATCCTTAGTGAAGAAAACATACATCCTTTCCCTCTCTTCCTCTCAACATGCTGGTGAAAGAGACTTCTAAAATAGATAGATAGACAGACAACTATAAAAACCTTTTTCATCTTTGTGGAAATGACAGCAAAACTAGGCACTTCTTTCTACTCATTTCTAGATGGATGTTGTACTCATGTAACCTTTAGAGCCTTGAATAGGAAGAAAAGGCAATCAAAGAAGTCATCACACAACAGTGTATACAGTTTACATACAAAAAGTTGACCAAAACAAAACAACCTTAGAGTGTTCCTGTTCTGAAACATTCTTCAGAACAAATTAAAAATATTCCAGTGACAATTATTTTTCTTTAGTCTCTTTTACCTTCATTTTCAGAAGTATACAGCAACCAGTAGAAGAGTAAATGTGGTAAGGCAAATACAAAGAACCAGTCAAACCTACATGGGCTGCTGTAGTAGAAGGAATAAATATGAACTTGATGTCACAAGAGTAAAAATACACCCTGGTGCTTTTCCCAGAAATGCTGGGATAAAAGAGTAAGTGACATAATACCCAGAGGAAAGCTGTAGCTGTTCTCCACTCTTCAGCAGGAAGGCAAACAGCATTAAGAAGTTAGTATCTCTGAAATCTTTTCTATGAGGCTGAAACATATCCCTGTGGTGAGGGACTTGTATAATTCCTTTGCACCACTTAATGTCCTCAAAGGAGGCCTTCCATGGGATCCAAACAGCAGACATATTACACTGCTGCTTACATTACTGATCATTCCTGCGTCATGGGTGAAAAACTTGAACCATCTCCACTCCCATTAACCTGTCCATTTGCAACGGTTATGTATCATAGACAAGGACTGGAGCATCTCAGGTGGGCACGTTCAGCTACATGTGCCCAGTGTACTCCACAGCCCTATCCCACCAGTGGCTGGGATACCCCAGCTGTCAGCAGGTTCCCAAACGGCAGCTCTCAGGGGAGTCTCTCCCTCCTTGTGCTGAGGAATGGTTACCCGTGTTGGTAAAACAGCAGGCTGTATCTGGAGTTCATGCTGTGTGTAACTTAGCACTCATACTAACTACACTAAAAAGTAATCTTCAGTCATGTTTATACTCTCTGCTTCCAGGATCTGTTTTCATGTGTCAGCTCATCCATGTGAATGTTAAAAGTGATCACTACGGAAAGATCAGGGAAATGAGTATGAAGTGACTATAATTCCATATAAGATGCTAATGAGAGTACATAGTTTTATAAGTGGGTTTTTCATTAACATAGTGGCTACTAGAGCCTGAATAGGAGATTCCATGGGGAAAAGGAAAAAAAAGGTGAAAATTAAAACACTATGATAAGCAAAGACCTAATTTCTCATGGATGGAAATTCGTACTCTGTATGCATCATGCTGCTGACAGTGCAAGTGCTAGGGAGCTGGAGCAGACTGCATTGGAGATGGGAATGGGAGCAAAAAGCAAGGAATGCAAGAGAGTATGACAGTAAACTTCATGCCATCATGTTAAAATCAGGGAGCACAAAAATACTGAATGCAAGGCCTGGATTCTAATCCATAAGGACCCTGGATGTAGTGCAGAAAGGCTGACATCTCCTTGTTATCTACCACACCTTGTTTAGCATGACATTTGAAGACTAACTGGAGGAAAGACCATGATCCTAACCATATAAGAATTTGGGTTTATATAATTATAGGAGTACATTTCTTATACCTACATAGAAATAATGGTTATCCTACTCCAAGGACTTTCTAAGACACCATTAGTAACTGTATATTTCCTGTTTTACTTCGCAAGGGAAAACATAGTAAACAGGTGCTAAGTAAAGAGCGTGTTCTACACATCGCCTAAATTACTGTGCTGTTTTCAATTACTTCTTTGTATTACAGTCACTGGTCTCTTGACACCTGTCTTTCCCCTCAAAGCAGGACCTAACAAAAGGCCAAGAGATGAAGTTAATGGGGACAGGAGGGGTGTTTTGTTTGGTTTGTTTTTTTTTTTATGTAAGAAGTAAGTGCTGAATATCCAAAATAGAAGTACTATGTAAATAAACCATTTAGGCAGATGTATTTTCTGTACTCATTTGATCCGCTGTTCTTGGAGAAGGAAGTAAGTAACTATTGTGATGTTTGTGGGTCACTCTCAGCTGTGTTTTCACTTATGTGGTTACAACAATTCTTTTACTTTGCCCGTTTTCATATTCAGCCTGACTTGGCTGTAGCCCAGGGCTGCCAGCAAATGACCGTATCACACATCATACATCTGCACCACATCGTTCTGTTTGCTCAGCATCAAACACACCATAAGCATTCAACAGTCAGAAGTATTAATTCTGACCCTGATGTGCTCAATCATATTATACTCACTTAAAAGCCACCTACTTTATTCACAGTTAACTATGATTAATACAGAACTCATACCTGCAGTGATTTTTCAAGGTCTGATGTGGAGAGAATTTGTCCCACACTTAAAACAAGCATAAAAGCTAAAAGAAAACCCAGTATGCTCCCTTACTACTTGTAACCATTACTCTGGCAGAAGCTGCAAATAAAGCTTCCCAGGTTATTTCTGGTGCCCACCCTTCTGTCAGCCCCATCATGTCACGCCAGCAAGAATCTCTTACGTTACTCCAGCACATCCACCCAAGGTCACACGCACATGCCTGGAAACTTCAGGACCTCAGCAGTGTTTCTAGCTGGTATGTCATGGCATGGCATGTTCCTTACAGAAATGAAGAGCGGTACAGAGCGGCTGGGACCATACACGCAGCAGGCTTACCTTCCAGGAGGCCTGGAGCCAAGGCAGGAAGCTGATCCTTAGGAGAGGTGGGGCCGCATTCCTGCCGCGGCACCCGGCAGCTGCTGCTGTCGCTCCCTGGTGCACCCCGCCGGCTCTGCAAACACTCGGAGCAGACGGCGGCAGGCGTGGAAGAAGAGGGAAACATCACGGGAACAGCAAGCCTCCGCTTTGCACATGAGGAAGCAGAGCCCTACGTGTCATGTACAGGGAGCAGGAGGCTCCTTGGCAAATTTCCTCCAAATGGCAAACTTTGAATACATTTGAGGATAAAACCAAGGAGGGTTATTTCAGTAGGACCATAAATGGATTCTGAGAGCTCTGAGCGTTCTCTGACATGGCAGTCAATGGAAGCTGTAAGTGCTTAAGTGCTCTTTTCTCTTCGTGGGGCTTTTAAGTCAACTGTGTTAAAGTGGACTGTCCTTCTGCTGGCAAGGTCCTACATGTGCTGTCCTCCAGGAGTACAGACAGCAGTGGAACAACTGACCTCTTTTCTGTTGCATACCCATTGTTTCAGCTATATACACATGATGTTCCTGAATATTACTGCTATACCCCAGGCTGTAAAATATATTTCAATAGGTGCATTGCAAAATAAAGAAATCTTCCCTCCCATATTCAGTGACACTGTTTGTCTTGCCTTCTTTCACAGTTATGTATGTGGCAATGTGGAGACATGGCTAACAAAATATATTAGGAAAGCATTAAATACCTTGTTAACTACCCTTTAAGTGATGTGGCAGCTGGGAAAAAGAAGCAGCCAGTTGCCCATGGAAAATGAGGAACTGCTCCACAGTCAGGCAGTGGGCTTTTTCTAGGCACTTCACAGGTGAGCAGCAAGCAAGAGCACAGGATATGAGCTGTCATTAACAGGCCAACTCCCATCATACCTTTTCCACCTGGTCTCACCCACGCTTATCAAACACCAAACCTCAAAAGATACATTACTCAGCACTGATAAGGACACGGGCATCTGACCTCCACCTCTACCCCTCTTTTGCAGAAGAGAAATGAAATATAATCACCTGCCCTAGCATTTTTTTGCTTAAGCAAAGCCTGAATAAACATGTACCAGAGGCTTTGACTGATGGACTTTGTGTTTGACCATTTACAAAATGCTCACGGCCATTTACAAAATGCTCACCGCCATTTCCAAAAACATTTGAATTCATTTGTCAACTTGCGTTCAGGTTTTTTCCACAGAAAGTGCTACCACCATAAGTTTATACCTAAAACGAAATCCTCAACACTGCAATATGAAATGTGCTTTGAAATCAAATCACTTGAAAAGGATAAAGTGTTTAAAAGTTATCTGAATGCTGACAGCATTTGATTAAAAGCATGTAACTTTGATAGAAAATATTTTTATTTCCAAGACCTAATGAAGGATCTAAAATAAATACCTGTACATGAGGAGGAAAGGAAATGAAATGAAGAACTCTCAACAGCTCTGAACTACAATTTTACCTGCAGCCCGTGGCTGATTTATAACAGCAGAATTAGTTTACTTCTTCTGCAGCCTAGGAAGACATAATAAAGCAATAATAAACTGTATGTTATTAGCTGGATTGCCAAAGAGTTTACAAGTTTTGAGCTTGATATTTTTGCAATATACATTGATTAAACATTAAGTCATTATGGAAGTACCCTCCTCTTGGAGGAAGAAAAGGGATGGGAAGCAAATATTTTTGAATATAACTTCATTTATCAACATCATTTAAGCTAATTCAAATTGGAATCCACATAATACAGTCTTTATTATTAAAGCCATACCAGATTCTAAAGCAATGTTCATTTTGCAAATGAATGAAAATTAGTGTAATATTCCTATTGCTATTTTCAATTAAGATACTGATGTACAAGATAATGAAAAAGCCACAGTGGATGCAGTTGAGAGTCAAGAGTAATCTTGATATCATAGCGCTATTGCAAACCTATCTTTTCTAGATAAAATATCCCTTTTATCAGTAGGGGATATTGTTCTAACTCTGTGACAGCCATACTCTCCTGGGAACTTGTTCCAGAAAAGCCAGCTACCAGCATTCTTTCGAGTCAGATATGAATGAATCACCTGAGAAATGCCGCAGAACGTGATTAAAAGATGAGGATTTACCAGGTACTGAGTTGTCCTATATTATATTTACAGGAAAATAAATTGATACACATCATAAACCCCATAAATGCATACTTTATGCACCTGGAAAAGTCATGACATCCCAGTCTAGCAGAGCCAGACCCCACCTCTGATTTAAGGCAGCACCACAGAATCTCAAATAAAGATCATTCCCAAAAGGCTGTTCTAAAGCACCTCAAAATGCACTAGAAACCTGACCAGCAGTGAAGAGAATTGAAGGAGGGAACGCTGTTATACAAGAACATTTGCTCTTAAAAGCTTACCTCGTGTATACACACACACACATATATATATACATGAAATACTGGCATATTACAGTAAGTAAAATTTGAGGTGTTCTGCTTATATACAAATCAGGAAAAGAAAGAAAAGTCTCAGTTCCTCAAGTATAAGAAATTGATTTTCAATTCACTTTCAGGTGCATAGTTGTGTAAGATGCCTCCAGCATTTAGATCTCATAAAACACAATATACAGGTCCTGTCCAAATCTGATACACATTTACCTAGAGAAACTATTCTTTATTACACTAGAATAAGATAGAGAATTCCAATGGAAATAACATTTCTCTGCAGGGAAGAAAAAAATAACCAAAACCAAAACAAACCAACAGCACTATGTAAAAGACAGAAAAGGATTTTTTATTCTCATAGAAAATGACATTAAAAGGAACAATCCAAAGGAACTTGGGGGTAGAAAAAAGGGTAAGCTATATAGACAAAACATGGACACAAGTTTTAAAAAATACCCTCCCAAACTATACAATTGTTTTCGGTGTGTTTCCAAATGGGTAAATTACCTTCTGAATAAAAATCACATGCTCTTTTCACCATTGTATTTAGGTTCTGTTGGATGCCCTTACAAATGGCTATTGAAACATGTGGTCACATTCACATAACCTCACCCAGCACATTTTATTTCAAGTGCACAGGTTCTGGTCAAAGGAAAGTTCAAGGCAAAGAAATACAAACATAGGCTCTGCTCCCCCAGCTCAAACCCATCTTCTGTGTAATGGTTTTCCCTACAAATAAGGCATAGCGGTTCAACTACTACATTAAATGTAATCAAACAATGGGAAAGAAAACCACCCATGAACTCCTTCCAGAGAAGTACTTTATTAGGGAGGGTAAAAAGCACTGTTCAGACAGTCCGAATAGGCATGGCCTTCTGTGCTGTCGGGTTCCTCAGGCTCAAAGTCATCCGGGTCTGGGGGCAACTGGTCGTTATCTTCATCAGAAGTGGAAGGGCGTGTGAGGATTATTCGAGGTATCTTCAGCAAGATGCAAAAGATTTCAGAGAAAAGAGTCAGGTCAAGAGCAGAGAAGTGTGTAAAGGGTTTAAATGTGAAGCAGGTGATGAGACAAATATGGAAGAGATGTAACATAGCAGGGTTTCATAGCATCATAGAATAGTTTACTTTGGAAAAGACCTTTAAGATCAAGTCCAGCTGTTCACCTAACACTGCCAAATCCATCACTAAACCATGTCCCTAGTGCCACATCTACATGTCTTTTAAATACTGCCAGGGATAGTGACTCAACCACTTCCCTGAGCAGCCTGTGCCCGGGCTTGACAACCCTTTCAGTGAAGACATTTTTCTTAATATCTAATCTGAGCCTGGCATAACTTGAGGCCACTTCCTCTCCTCTTATTGCTTGTTACTTGGCTGCACTTCCACTAGCTCTCCCAGTACCATTGGGTGGATCCCATCCAGCTCCATAGACATGTGTGTGTCTAAGCAGGTTGTAACCATTTCCCTTTGGATTAGGGGGGCTTCATTCTGCTCCCCATCCCTGTCTACCAGCTCTGGCTGGTACCCAGAGAACAACTGAATTTACTGTAAAAGGCTGAGACAAGTGGCATTAAGTACCTCAGCCTTTTCATCATCCTTTGTCACTATGTTTCCCCCCACATCCAATAAAGAATGGAGATTCTTCCTAGCCATTTTTTTGTTTCCTTTTGTTTTCAGCTTTCTGAAAGAGAAAGTGTTCTATGCCAAAAATTGCATTGATAATTAAAGCAAAATAGAGATAAATCACCTTTGCCTCTCACTGGCCAGCTTTTTTTAAAAAAAAAAAAAACACTTCCATAGGAAAAAAGAAAAAAAGGATAGAAAGATCTTTATAAACACAAATCAATATGAAAAATATAGAACTACTATTATTTAACTTCATTATTTATCAAATTCATGCACCTGAAATAAATAAAGTATTAAGGACCATAAAACATATAAATTATAATTTATGTAACTATAAATTATCTAAAATATAATTATGCTTATAAGCATATCAATTATTGCTCTTTGGAAAACTGCATATTTTGGCTTTTTTTACTGACAAAATGTGTTTAAGGGAAATAGTAAGACAAAATGTCAATCTGTAATTCATTAATAAATATGCATATATGGATTTGATTCGTATCAATTTTTGTGCTACAACTTTGTGTTCTTTGAGAACTATATTGTAATGTTTTGTAATTTATTTAAGTGCTGTAAAGAGAAAAGAGAAGAATACCAGGTTCTTTATGTATAGGCAAATTATGTATCAGTAATGGTTTGTATCAATGAATGGGTTATTACAAATTTAACTCTGATGTGCAAATCAGATATTTTACTAATTTTTAAAAAAGTTTAACATGCAATGAAAACAGATATAACAGTAAGTCAGTATATCTAATGGAACATATAACAGTAAGTCACTATATCTAATGAAACAGATATAACAGTAAGTCAATATATCTAATGAGCAGGCAATATAATGACAGGTAATACATAAAATGCACATCTTAGGCACAGTCTGAAAATTTTCAAAAAAGGTAGTATTTTTTATTTATCAGCTACTTAGTTGCATTTCTTCACACTTTACAAGAATGATTAATGTTGACACCACACAATTCAATCATTTCTATACTATTTCCTTGCTGTACATTATTAGATTTAGGAAATGACACAAGCACATAGATGCTTCATAGCTATTCAGCTAGTCAGACTGTAGTTTTCTGCATTGAAGTAAAATGAATTATTCCCCAGGTTCCATCAATTGCATTAGCTCCAACTCTACTGACTGTTGGGGGGGCATGCACACTACACGTAGATACCGAAATGCACGTGTCAGTCCAGAGCTGAATCTCCCCCATGATGGGCATAAACAAATTTTAAAACCAGGTATAAATGAAGTTATATTCCCTGGAGTATTGAACATTCAGACATAGCTCCTTTTTTGTCTTTTTTTCCTTCCTTTTACATAGACTAAGAAGGACACATTTCTGGAAGCTTTAAATAAGCTATATAGATCCTAAGTACTGGCCAAGCCAACAGCTCCTGGGAAGATTTTCTTCTGTCATGCACACCTGACAGCACTTATAAGCTTTCCACACACTGGATGTTTCTCTTGGCTCTGTTCATTGCTGAAAGATATTTCTTATTTAACGATAGCCAGCAGCTTTGTGCTAAAGCGAATGCACATCCTATATATAAGGGTGGTATGCTGGGTCATATATTGAAATATCGCCATTTCCAGAACCAGTGTGGAGATCTATGCCCTATCTGAAGTTATCTGCAGAAATACCCAGGACCAGACTTTGGATTTCATTGAGCTGTCTGTTCAAAGCTCAAGGAAGGCCTTTCTTTGTGTACCATGGTACTAATAGTGTTCACTATTAGTGTTCACTATTCACTAATAGTGTTAATAGTGTTTCTCCATGACCAGATTGCATTAAATTAGCGAGTAGGAAGGAAGAGTCACTGGTATGTCTTTTTCCTTTTGAAGAACAGCCCTTAGCCATTCTGAATGTGAGTTATGGAAATTCTCTTTATCAGCATGGTTTCTACTCCTCAGTGATCCCACTTGCAAGGAATCAAATCCAATTCTCTGTAAAAGCTTTTCTTAAAATACTTCATGATTTCTGGAGTCTGATTCTTGGATACTGTTTTTAAATACTATGATGGGACTAAGTCTTACAGTCACAAAGTCAATTTAATTGATGAAATGGAAAATAGAAAAAAAAAATCTAGCTGTTAGTGAGGCATAACCCTAAAAAATTAAACTAATAACATGAAGTTCTTGTGTGTTATTCCCCTCCACTACTGAAATATCCTTCTTTTAGAGACCTTTATTAATTTTATTTATCACAAAA
This sequence comes from Pezoporus occidentalis, assembly GCF_034315485.1. Classification (NCBI taxonomy): domain Eukaryota; kingdom Metazoa; phylum Chordata; class Aves; order Psittaciformes; family Psittacidae; genus Pezoporus; species Pezoporus occidentalis. The sequence goes on from NW_026914829.1 coordinate 2,972,657, forward strand.
AATACACATTTTAAAAAAGAATTATTTAAAAATTATTTAAAATTAATTACAAAAAAAAATTTTAAAAAGTAATTAATTATCTGAAAGAAACATAAAACTGCAATTGTAACAATATTGCTAGAGGAATGAATCCCACAGGATGCTCAGTTCTGGCACAAATACTTCACATTTCTCCCTATGTTCAATACACTGCAAGCTGTAATTTGTCTTCCCAGCTTTCCCAAAAACTTGTTTTATTTCCTTGATGACACACTCTATCCTACACCCACGGTCTGAAAGCCTGAACACCTCTAAGTACTTGAACAGCCAGCTGCAAGACTCTGCAACCAATAGCCCTGGTTAGGCTCCCTGTTAGACAACTTCCTGTCCACTGGTTCATGCCTGTCCAACATTTCTATGGTATTTGTATCAACCTGTTCCATGAAATAAGTGCTGCTGGGGAAAGCCTTCCATGTAATCTTTCATGCTGCTGCAGATAAAGAGGAACTGGCACCAAATGACTAACTTTCTACAGCAGAGGTGCTGCAAAGGCTGGAAATCTGTGCTCCCAAGAGGAAAGCAGGATCAGCTTTGATCTGCAGCTGTGCCTCTGTATCTTCTCCAGGCAGATGAAAACTCGCACATACACCCACTCATGCTGATTTGGAGGCATAACGCTGAGTTTCTCTAACAAATCAAATATTCTGGTCCAAGCACAGCCGTATCCTTTCTCCCTCTGCTTGCTGCACATCTCCCTGCCCATTCTCACTGAAACCCCTTCTGAACACATTGCTGTCCCCAAACCCACCACTGCTCCTTCCATTGTGGCCAATTGTACTGTCTTGTGCCTGCCTCCTGGACAGGATGTGGAAGAACCCCGATTTCTTCCCTGTTGAATCATAGGTACCAATGACAAAACAAAACAACTCTTAATTGTGAATTGTGCCACCTATGCAATTGCAACAACGAAAAGAGGATCAGGCCTCTACTTTCTCTCTCCTAGCATCAAAGTTATCAATCTCCTGAAAAAAAAAAAAACAAAAAAACAAACAAAAGAAACCAAACAAACAATAACAACAAAAAACAAAACCAACCAACCAAACAAAAAAACAAACCAAACCAAAAACAACACAAAACAGATGGAAGAAGCACACTTCCCAGTTCTACCCACAGTGGACACATCTTCACCTAGCTGTCCCCTAGGAACCTAGCACTCTCCATCACTGCCTTCACATTCACCCTAGCTCCAGAAAAAACACAATCACTACAGGAAAATAAAGCAATCACTAAGTTTTATCAGATTCCTTTCCTTATCCAGTTTTGGTTTTTAGGGAAAAAAAAAACAAAAACAAACCAAATACGAAACCAAAACAAAGTAACAAAACTCAACATGATCTTTTGTTCCATCCTTTTCTCAAATCCACTGTTTCTCTTCCCAGAAGAGAAATCCCAGAAGTACTTTCAGGTTTCCAGGCTTATCTTCATTAACCAGAGTTTCACCTTGTTATGTAGGCAAGTTTTGCTTTTGAAACTTTTCTTTACCATTCATATTTAAATGCACATTTCTTGGTGCATCATGATTGAAGAAAGACAAAAGAACAGATTTCATGTGCAAAAAAATGTCACAGAAAGTGGAAGCAAACTATTTCCACTGCCCCTTACAAGAAGGGCAAGACAGACATTTGGGATGGAAAGAAGGAAAACCTTTCCAGCACAGGCAACTGAGCTCAAGCTGCTTCCCTAAGGCACCTGGGAAAGTGTAGAATTCCCATTTTCTACCAGTAATTCTTCAGAAGTTGGTCCTGGTGTAGGAAAACAGATTATCCTGGATCCTGTGTTGTTCCATTGATTTACTCCACTAGTTTTTACTGAATAGTGTCTGAACTTGTTTAAAATATTTCCGTTGAAATTGCGTAGTCCTCCTACTCGCTTCCCATCATCATTCACGCGTTATTAAAATAATGCCAGAAGCATGAGTCAATCCCAAGCATCAAAATATATGGACTACTTTTCCAGAAAAATGTATGATTAACCATTTTAAACAGGTTACTATTTTCCTTTTGCCCCTGAAACTGTATTTGCAGTGCCTAAAAAGTAAATTTCTCAAAGGACATGTCCCATACCAAAACCAGTGTGTTCACTACGGGAATTTCATTCACTACCTCATTTGCATTTTTCTCACACTTTTCAACATAAATACTAAGACTTTGGACACTGAAAAGATTCACTAAAAATGTTGTTCTTGTTTAAATCAGGTATTGATAAAAATCAAATTATTTCACACACTCACTTAATGGAATTACCACCCTTCATCAAATGCTGGGGTCCTTTAGCTGAGCACAGACATGGGCTGCCTACGCACTCCTAGTCCACTGCAAGAAGCTCTAAAATATATCCATCTATATAACCTGGGACAATTCAGGTGTGGTATTGGCTGCAAAAATTCTTTCATATTGAAATAGGATAGGAACAAACCCGCAACTACCTATGATGCTCCAGCTGAAAGCATCTTCTTAAAGCATAATAAATGGGATGTTCTGCCAACAGGTTAACATCCAACAATTTTTAACTTCCTGTTGTGCACATGTGCTTTCCTTTTCCACTTGTAATAAAAATGTTTGTCCAAAAGGTTGCAGAACAGTCTGTAAAGAACAGCTCATTTTGTCTTTTTTAACCTTTTCAAAACAAATCCAAACAGAACAAAACCCACCACCTTTTTTCTCTTTTATAAGTCTTCCCCTTTCCCTGACCTCCCCTCTCACACGGCCATACTCCAATCTTAGCAGCAGAATAAAGCTCTCAAGGCAAGAGTCACAGAAAGCCTGAGCTTCGCATGAAAGGCATAACCAGCAGCGACAGGGCAAAGCACAGCTGCAAGCAAGGCCAGCCGCTGGGGAGAGAGGCTATGAATCAGAAGGTGATCAGACACATGAAAAGCCCAAGTTTGAAAGAACAGGGGTAAGGGGAAAGGATTTGGATTGACCTTTTGGAAGAAAGACAGACAAATTTTTAACCCTAGTTCAAACAGGTCAGTTTCTAAAGAAAATATTCTTCAGCAAGAAAATACCTCTAATAGGGAAGCCTGCCTACTTGAATTCCATATATCTGAACAGTACATATTTGACTTAACAACTGATCTTCACTGAAGGGTACCAGCCTTAGTACTGGTGTAAACAGGGGAAAGCAAAATCATCTACCCAGATGAGAGCATTTGCAGGGGTTGGCATAAACCTCATAAATAATGTAATGATTTCACACTTAATTTTACCTTTTTTATCATCACTGCTGATGGCAGCATTATTTTAGACTTGAGCAACAGGAAATTGAGACTTCCCACTAAACAGTTCAAACATGCCATTGCTAGATGTGAAAGGCTGCATTTGGTAATGACTGTACTTATGGAAGAAACTGTCTAAATCGAATTTTAAGTGAAGGAGGGCACTGAGTCATGCCTGAAAAAGTGTTACACAACTGAATTTTTAGACAATATTTTTTAAAGAAGATGCCAAAATGCATCCAACTAGAACAACAGAGAATGAGCTGATCAACTGCTGCACAGTTGAGACCAAACTTGCATCTAGTAGGCTATTTCATTAAAGCAATACGATGTGTTGCTCCCAAAGACAGAGATAAAGGATAAAAGCAACCTTCTCCCCAAAATGAAACATCCAGAAAATACAATTTAAAGAGGGACAAAGAGATCTAATTAAATCCTCTTGAATTTGCTACCCACAAGCAACCTCACTGCAGAAGCAGGCAAGGTAGCCAAGGTGCCGCAAGGGAGGGAGGCTGGGGCAGAGGCTGAGGCAGAACCACAAGAAACACCTAATGCACAGCAGCATGTATGAAACCATGAGTATTTGCAACCCCCACCCAGGCATTCAACACAGCTTCCCTTTAATAGCATGTTACTGGGAACATTTTAACTAGCATGTGTTTCAGACTGCATCCCTAACACTCCTGGTCTTGGAAATCCTTAATTGCATCCCTTCCCCTGACGCATTACAGTGTTATTTCACTGCTTTCAAAGCCTGTGGCCAAACTCCAGGAATTATGAAGTCAGATGAAGAGACAGGTATAAACCTCTCCTGCACCCTGGAGAAGATAAATCATGGTCAGGCATGGAAGAAGCACCTCATTATGTTGTGCAGCAGAATACTTCTGCACAAGGAAAGCAGTGGCTCATGCTGCTGCGTTCATGGGTCCACTGGCTCATGACAGCACCTGCTCTGGGTTGGAAGAAGGCAGCACATAATTCCTTACACTTGGAGCAGCCACACTGCTCTCAAGCACAGTGAAAGTCTCATACCTGAGCTTTGGCACTGTGTTTTCAAACATGCTGTCTTGGATTTGCATGCAGCATTCCAGTGAGAGCTCAGAGCACCCCATCCCTCTTCCCTGAGCTCATTGCTCTTTCCACACTGGTGTTTTGATCTGAAATCTACTTCAGCTCAGCATGGTTTTCTGGTAGTTCAATGCACTAGACAAATGCCACTGCATTTGCTCTACCCTAAAATTTCTTCTGTGTGAATTTCCTAGAGATTGATATCCTTGAAAGGCCAGGTTTAAAACTGGGTATTTTTTCCCTTCTTATTGGGATAGCATGTGAGCCCTTTTAATGTTGTCTCTGTCTCCCAGAGTGTAGTATATATAACATTTGGGCATGCCACATTTAGAGCAAAGTTCCTTTCTATTCTTCCTATCCAGCAGTTGAGTGCCTCCAAAGGGCAATGCACAAGGCAAGGGAGTTAAGTAAAACTCAACGTTGCATTTCATAGCAGACAAAAATGAAAGATCAGTGTCCATCATGTCATAACTGCAAAGTTGCTGGCCATAAAAGCCTTTTATATAATTCCAACTTCGTAGGAAAATTGCCCTTCCTCCATTTCTTTCATCTTCTAATGTACCACTGGATAATGATTTCCCTGAAACTGGAAATTGGCACTTCATAGATTTTCATTCAAGTGCTTTCTGTGAAATCATTGATGTCCTGATGCTATAAAAACATTGGAGAAAATGAATTCTTTTGATCACATTGGAAGACTTAAAAGGTACTGCCCCCATAAGCAGTGCTACCCATGGTCCAAGTTACCAATCCTTTGACTTTGAAGAAAGTTCATCACCCCTGTGAAAGGCAGCGGTCGTACCTGAACACCTGCAGGAATTCAGTACAGCCACCTCCTCTGCTGAATTCCTGCAGAGTCCATGAGGATGCATTTCACAAGGGGAGATGCTGATCATTTGTGTGATTGTTAAATATTTATCCTCTTTCATTCTCAAATACTATGTTATGTCCTACAGCATGGTACCTTGCTTGAGTCTACTTGTTTCTTGTATGTGTTTCTGCTTATGTTGTCTAAAGTCTTACATTGTCTACCAAAAGATGGGTTTACTTTGTAGATTTTTTTCTGTAACTTTGAGGTATTCCAATACGGTATCTTGAACAGATCAATTAATGATTTATTTTTTAAAGGTTTTTCCTATTTAGCATTGTTAATTACAAGCTCTGCAAAACTGAAGAATTTAAACTTTGAAGTGAGTCAGTTCTGACTGAGTCAGAATTTGGTATCTCTGCACTTTTAACAGAAAAACTAAAACATTTGGCTTTTTTGGCTTAAAGAAGTTCTTCAGATTTGTCCAATCCTTTGAGAGATTTTATATTAAATAGAAAGTCTCTAATACCCTTATGATGTTAATAGCCCCCAAAAATGGATCCAAGAGATGACATGACGATGCATGTCATGAAGTGATAGGAGATGCTGAAACCCAGCAACACTCTCCATTCAGTCAGACAATATCCATTGGAAACTTTAGTCAGAGCTTGAATAAAAATATTTTTTCTGGAGAAAGACTGTGCAGAGCTTGTTCTGTGTCTGAGAGGATGAGTAGGAAATAAGGAGCAGAGGGCAGAAGACAGAAAAATAAGAGAACTGGAAATGAGCTCCGAGTTGCAGTTCCTTCTGTCAGCAGGGGGCACTATTGGCAGCGTTTGTATCCTGCACTTTTTCCTCCCCGCTGTAGTTAGGCTATGCAGCATTTTACACGGCTGTGCAGCATTTTTCACGCAGCCTGCGTGTAGATAGTTCTGTTTCTAACCTGTCATCTTTCGATGTCCATATTTACATACATACTCTTATATTAATATTACAATTTTAAATTCCAAAGACTGTTTAATTTGGTTTTATATATACTAATTAAAGTAAAATAAAGGATTCCATATTTTTGGTGTGATCGGCATAGCTGAGAAAAGTCTATAAAATACAGTATGTAAAAATAGAGGATTTCATACCTTTGGTGTGATTAGCATAGCTGAGAAAAGTCTATAAAATACAGTATGTAAAAAAGTACTATAACTGTAATTAAAGTTCTGGGGCCTCTATATTTCAATAAAATAACCATATTAAAACCAAGGGCAATTCCCATTTTTCCTTTGCAAAACAATGACTTGGCATGAAAGAACTTTTCATTTTCTGTCCAATAAAACACTGATCATTCACACTGTCATGGAATCTTAAAGCTGGAACAAAGGGTTTCAAATTGAGTTTGACTGGATGTGTTAACAATTCAAATGAGCCTTTTAGAATAAGTTAGAGCAACCAGGCACACGGAGAACAAGAGGAAAACTGAATCTGGTAGCAGGATTGCCCTTTATAATGTCAAAGCATCAGGCTCAGAGATGGGATAGGCAATGGAAAGAGATGGATAGAGGGCTATGGATAGCAAATAAGAGACCTAATATTATCACAGCATATGCAAAGAGAATGTTTATTCAGATTCAATTAAAAAAAAAAAAAGATAAAGACTGAGTCTATGCTGAAGGGAAGGAACAGTGATGACATAGGAGAGAGGGAGATGGGAGATGGGCAACATCCAGCACATAATTCAGCTTTTACAGGAAGAATAATAAGAGCCTTTGGCTTCTTTGACAACATGCTTCTCTCCTTCCCTGCCTTGATGCAGATGCACCCATCTTCTCTTGAAACCTTGCCAGAAATACAAAGGAAACAAACCTTCCTAGATTCCTAGCAAAGAAGATTCTGCATTAAGGTCCTACTGCCATCTGCTTCTCTGAACATGCAAAACATGTTCTCTATAAGAAGCCAGGCTGCAAACATTTTTCAGATAAGACAGTTACTGAGAAATAAGGGGAACTTCACCAGAGAAAGCCAAGAGTGAGAGGAGTGAGAGGAGATGAGATACTGAGCAGTTCCTGAGCCAGCAGGACACTCCTCAAAAGCCCATAATCCCTAAAACTGATGAAAACTGCTCTAGGTTAAAGGCAATAACTACACAATTGATAGGTTCTGATAAAGATTAAAAAAAAAAAGAAAAAAAGAAAGAAAGAAAAAGAAAAAAACCCAAATACAAGTGTTTTTCCACAAAAGAACACATATTTTGGCTACTTTAGACACTTGGAACATATTCAGCCAAATGACTCCCTCTGTCTACCATGCTCTAAGGTAAGTAAGCATTTTGGTGTAATCTGCCTCCTCCTCCCTTTCACAGGTGAAGAACTTTAAGGGAGACATTATTTTCCAAGGGGCATACAACGTAAAAAACAGTCATTTCCTCTTTTTGACTGAAAACACTAAAATTCAGATACACTACAACAGATCCAGGCCCCTAGCAATGTGAGAATCAACAATTTCAACAGTAGTTCCTCTAGCAGGAAACCTTGTGCTTCCTGCAATATGGGTTAAGACTGTAAGAAGCAGCTACCAAGTAGAGCTGGACCAAAACAAATTATAGAAGCATTTTGATCTGGAAAATGAAAGTGGTCTAAATGTTTCACAAGAGGATGCTGGAGACCACAGCCCCCAAAATAAGTTTCTTTAAGAACTCAATAGAAAAGAAAACCTTTGTTGGTCCACTTCATAGACAAAAGCTGAAGCTCAACCCTCCTTAAATATCAATTCACACAGGAAACCAGAGGAAACCAAATTTGTGTGGTCTATTTTCTTATTCTTCAGCCAACTAACAAATCACATTATTTAAAAAAATGTGTGTGGTTAATAAAAACTGAATGTGGTCTTTGATAATAGTCTTTCATATAGTAGGTAAACTTTCACTTTGCCATTAGCTGGGTTGTGAAGGGCCTTCCTGGAAAAGGATAAAAAAAGGTTGGAAGAGGAATCCAACAAAGCACTCCTCAGGCATTTGCTGTAGGAGAAACAGTTGTAGCTTCCTGGTACTTCAGGCTTAATACAAGTAAGTTGCTTTTTGACCTTAATCATTCAGACATCTTGATCTTACTGTATCTCCCTAATAAAGCCATAATTTCAGGTGTGCACATGATTGTGCCAGTTGTGCCAATTGTGCCATGATTGGACCATCAGAGACTGGTCTTCAGAGAGTTGAGATTTTGAGAGTTCACAAAAGTGGATCAGATTTCTTAAAGCCATCCTGCAGGCTCAGCTGTGTCCTGTGGCACGTGAGAGGTTTAATCTCATCTGAAAATAGCCACCTAAAATATGGGCATGCAGTTTTAGCCTGTCATGCAAGTTCCCCCTTGAGTCAAGAGATACAAATGGTCACCTCCAGGTAGCAGCTCAACATCTCCCTCCTAAAAGAGGCCTCCTGGAAATGCTGCTCCTTCCATTAGCTAGAAAGAGAGTCTAGACAACAGAATAAACACTCAAACCGGAGGGAATGGACGCTACTCTTAAAGCCTCCAAAACAGAGTGCTTCAAAAGCTCTGGTCTGGTGCTTATCCAGATGAACTCCACTCGAAACCACATCCCAGCTGCTGTGACAGCCAAGTAAACACTTGATAGGATCATTAATCTTTGGTAGGTGTTCCCCTCTTACAGAGCTGCTAACAAGTATTGTGCTACTCTACCATATTTGCTAGCCTTAATGACAGACAACACAAAGTACTTTGCTAAGAATGATTTGTTACTCACTGGGGCCCCATCTTACTTACTGTTATGATGTGGTTTACTGTTGGGAAGGGACTGCCCTTGGATGAAGCTTCAATGGGACCAGCATCAAGAATGTTGGGTTCTGAAACGAGGGATGCCTTTAAAGAGAAAAGCAGCAGAAATGCACATTTTTATTCTGAATGCTGTTTAAGAAGGGAATTCTCTCCCTCTCAGGTTAGTATATAGATGCTTGGCCCTATCATTATATATGATTGCACAGTGAAAGCAAATATTGTAATTCTTGCTATATGCCCTTTTTGATGAACACACTGTATTTGAACTGTTGAAATGGTCAGTTCAACAATAAGCAGTTGTAACACATAGTATCAAGAGAAAAATGCTGGTTATTTGTACACAGATTAGTCCTTTGGTCAAAACATTAGGACTCCTATGGCACACCTAAATGCATTAATTGCTTCTCATCTCCCACACATTAAAAAAGAGGTTTCACACAAACACACACACACACACACACATTCTTTAAATAGATGAAAGATTGTGCCATCTTGTGGGAGACAGAAATCATAACTATTAGTAGGATAACAACAGTAGAACAGAACATTATGCAGTGGAAATTTCCTCTCTTTTTTACTTGCTTCACTATTCATTAAATGAACAGACATCAGTAGCTAGTATATTTCAAATAGCCTCCAAAATAAGAACAAATTATGGCCTCATGGAGGAAGCTAAGCAAAGCAGCTGATATTTAAGATACTGACTCTACCAGAAACTTTGCTCAGAAGTTAAAGCAACTAAAAAGCCTGTTGTTTTTTTTCCTCCTTGATCATCTGATAATGTGAAATATATAAAGAACTATTTGAATTCTTTCATGTTTGTTAAACTATAAAAATTAGATAAGGATAATCTTTTCATAAAATAAAAAAGATAAAATTCCACCAAATTCTACCTGTAATTAACCTTTTAGAGATGTCAAATTAACTTCCATATCTGCATTATGTAACACAGTCCTCTATTTATCAGTCTATAGTATAGTTTTACAAAATTAGTAGGTTACTTTATCATTAATTTGACTTTGGTCGATATAGTTTTTATCCCTATTCCTGGCAATGTAGTAGACATAAAATATTGCCTGCTCTATTCTACCTTAAAATTCAAGAAGGAGTGTGCTGGAGTAAAAACTATTAACTTAAGCAAGTATAAATGACAGTTTAAGAGAACAAGAGGTGAAAAAATAATTACAGACCAGTTTCACCTCAAAGCAATTTTGTAGATGCTCTCCTCCCACTCCACCTTTCTCAGCAGGTGAAAAACAAACAGTAAGTTAAAAATATGTACCACAAAACTGTGCGTGATTTTAGGACCCTCTGAAGCTCAAGAGAGTGGCTTCTGCTAGGAAAGATGAGGCTTAGGTGGAGCAGCCTGAGACACTGTTATCCTTTGGCACTTGGCAGTGTAAGCCTCCATCAGGGGAGTTACTTTGAGCTGTTCTCTCTCAACCAAAAATTACCTCTGAGAAACAAGCTCATCTAGTTTCTATTTCTTTGTAACAACTGAAATGAACTCATCTGGTAAATCTAATACAATGTCATAATAAAGCTTCTTGGACCGAGTACAACTGCATTTCTGCTTACATAACTGCTTACTAAGACCATTATTTTGCTTTAAAAATCAAACATTTAAGTGAACACTTTGAACATACAGATCTGAAAACCAGAATATAATAAGAAGGAATACAATAATTTAATGATATTATTATTTCTTTATAATGTAGTTTGGGAAGTATCTACAAAGCTAAAGCAAACCTAGATCTAGATCTCAAATTTCCCAACTCTGAGTGATTTGATTTGAAGATAACAAGAGAACACACTCCACACTGACAAACAACCCATCTACCTCTGCCACTCTGTGTCCTGCTTGTACCCCAGCCAAGTCTGTTGGACCATCTTTCTGCAGCCGTGCAATCACGATCGCCTGGTAACAAAAAAGACAGGTTTCAGGCCTGACAGGGTTTCTTGCAGTGTTCTTAGATGTCAAAAGCAAACAGGAAGTAATTAATTTGCAGGACTTGTTCTGCTGCCTCTACTTAAAGAACAACTAAATGTCTTAGCAAATTAGGAAGAGAAAAAGGTCTCCATAGCTGACACATATGACAATGAAAAAAAAGTCTTTAATTGTTTACTCTGTGCCAAGGGGGACAGACTGGGGAACAAAGATTTATTTAAATGATAATTAAGGGAGAAGATGTGAGAAACACTTCTCTTAAGTGAAGTTAGCTCCTGGGAAGGAGCAAACGGGATGGGAGAGACATGTGGATTGCCAAGGGAGTGACCCCAAACCGAGGCAGAAAGCGGAAACTAGCACACAGTGTTTCAGACAACAGATTGTGTTTGGAAAATCAATGGTTTACATCGGGTTTTCTCTTCAAAATCATCCCTCCAGGAGCTTCCCTATGAAAATCTATTGCTGGCTTCTACTTCAGGAAATATAACCTTTACTCTTGTTCACTTTATTACAAAGATAGTGATGTTACATTGAGGACAACATCAGAAAGAAAACAACGAAATAATAGCTTCATAGAACTGCTCATCAGTTTCTTTCTCATGTTTACTAGATAAATTTTGAGTTATGAAATGCACCTCATCGTTGTCTTTACATGGAGATGAGCCCTTTCCACCAGCAATGCTAATACCAAGACTCCCCATTTGACTGCACACAGTAATGGTTACCTGGAAAAGAATTATAATGGGTAAGTGCATGATTAATGACATGAACAATGCCTATTTATTACATGAACAAGGAAAACTGACCTCCCACTCTGAACACAAGCAGCTTTGCCCCTGTAGAGCTCAACCCAGATCAAAATAGTGCTGTGTTTCAACACTGGCATATGTAAGACTAGTCTTTACTCTTTAGTAACACAAAGAACGCATTATTTCTCCACATTTGACAGTCATGCAAAAAACATATAAGGCTGCTTATAAGGCTGCTGACCAGACCAGTTGTTTCATAAACCCCACTGATTTTCTGAGCATTCAAAATGGCAACAATGCCAGTACACAGGAGGAATGAAAAGTAAATACTTTTTCATGAGTTTATGAAAAAAACTTTGCTTTCGAACCTCATCTACTTGCAAGATTTGCTTGCTCTCAATACCCTATCAATCAATTGAAAGCCACCCTACAAGCTGGGTGCTTAGACTTAACATACCCTCATGCTGGAGACTTCACAGGACCATGCCACCAACAGGTCCCAGCATGGGTGCAACACCCAGTAAGCTGCCTTTCCTGGTGCTACATCCTGTGACCCTAGGGCTGCTGCAAGATTCTGCATCTCCTGCCCATGGGTGGTCAGCAGAGGTGCAATCTGTACTGGGAGACCCCTGTGAGCCAACCTGTATAATATATTTTCTCCTCATGGGCTCCAAAGCGTGCGAAGATGGGGTATATCCATTGAGTTCAGGATACAACTTTCTCCATAAACTTCAGCCCAAGCCTTGCAGTTCTCTCTTGATAAATTCTCATCCCTTTTCATGGGATGGAGGCTTTCTCATGCTATGATGGTAAGGCCATGCCACTGTTCCATGGACTAAATGAAGACTTAGCTGAGTGCCCACATGCACACATTCTTGGGGTGACCTTACAGTACCAAAGCTGGATATATAAAACGAGTCAGTATTGAGCAACTACAAAGAAAATATTTACTGTTTTTTTAATGTAAAACTCTTTTCCCATATAAGCCAGTGGGCGCAAGGTCAAACCTCAGCTCCGTGAAAGAGAAGTCGCAGACATCTACTGTGCAATATTCCCTCTTCTTTGCATCTTTCATAAATTACCTCACACAAGAAGTGGACTTCCCCATGAACATAAGCGCTTCCCCACAGACACACAGACCCTCCCCATTAGCAAGCCCAGCCCATGCAGCAGTTTAATACCTTCAGCGGGGACTGTGGCACATCGACTGCCCTCGATTCCTCCAGGGTGCATCCACTCTCACTGGGGAAGCTGCCCGCTGCTGAGATGGGTGGCTGCACCTTAATGTTAGTCCCTGAAAGAGTCTTCCCTTTCATTGCCAACTTGTGCTTTTCTTGAAGAACTGTTCTGGTGTTTCTTTGATCTCTCATGCTGTCGTCAGTATCAAACAGACTGCCAGAAAACTTGGAAATAGGTTCCTGGGGGTTAGAGATAAAAAAGGTAAACATAGCAACAACAAGGAGAATACCTATCTGATACCCAGCCCCTACCTATGGTAAATTGGATGTGTTCCTCTCTATCACATTGCTCTTCATTAGATTTGTTTCAATAAAGACAAATCTGTAACTTTAAAGCAAATGTGCAAGTATCTTTTTTTTACCATTATTTCTCAGGACATGGTTTTCCCTCAGTATGGGGGTAGATATTATGGAAACTAGGAGAGGATTGGTATTCATACAGACTTTCATTGTATCCCCTGGCACACACAAGCACATACAACACACATACACCCAAGTAAGTCCTGCAATGCCCTATGAAAAGGACAGAACATGAGAATGAGACTATTTGGGTCAGCTTCTGGCAGCTCAGTAGCACTGAATCTGCTGTCCAAGGGCAAGGAACCACACACCCAAGGCAAAGGAAAGGGCTTTCCATGCAGAAAGTAAAACATTTTTTGCAGTTTCTTAAGGTTCACATTCTATTTTTGGGATCACAGGTGTGGGAGGGAAGGGAAGAACCTACCTTGCATTTACATCACTAAGAAAGGATTTTGTTTAAGCAATTGGAATGACTTTATTTAGCTGCAAATGGCAGTTGAGTGGAGACCTGCAAACTTAGTGATTTAGGGGTCCACTGGAAGTGGAGCCTCAAAGGTGAGGCATCCTGAAGCCTTCTTTGAAGCCTGGCACTAGGTTGTACCTAATCTGAGATGCAGTGAGGAACTGACAATATCACCACAAGCACTTGAAAAGAGAAATACACAATTAAAGCACATCCCCCAAACAATCAAAGCTTCAGACAAGCTTGACTGCAAAACACAATTTTCCAGTTATCAGTTATCTTGGCTAAGTGAAATCAAGCCATGATGTCCAAATTCTGATCAGACTTTATGGATGCTATTTATATGTAGCTGATTTTTTTCTCCTTAATTTGATGGGTAGGGTTAAATTAGATCTTCATGTTACTATAATCATATCTTTTAGTGGCAGTAAAATGATACAGCAAACAAAGGTCAACACCTTTCAAAAAAACCCACATAGGTCTTCCTATGCTTGGAAGTTTAATATCAGAAATAAAAAGCAGTGGCATTACCAGGAACAGAAGCCCCACTGGACATTTTATTTTTCAGTTGATACCAGAGCTTTCCCACAATCTCTTTTTGTTGGGATGAAAGAAGCACCGCCAACCCCATGGAGAACAACAAAGGCATGACAGCTTCCTATTTTCATTTAAAAGGGAATTTGTTTAGCTTTAACTCCCATAAAACATTCATTATCTCTCTTCTCTTGAAAGAGATGCCTCTTTACTGTCACCAGAATAAATAACCCAGACTCATCAGCAGTGCTAGGGTGCCAAAGGGGAAGGCCAGGAGGGAGAGCTGGGTGTGAAGGCTGGAGACTGGGCACACCAGCAGCAGTCTGGGGCTAGGAAGGGAGAAGAGATCCTGGCAGAGGAGCAAGAGTCAGAGTTCCTCCCTCAACTCTTAGCAAATATCTGGTGAGCAAGGCCCTGAAAGGGAAGGATGGCAAGAGTGCAATCACAGCCTCCTTTTCTCAGGCTTCGATCGAGAAGACAGCCAAGTTTACACCCAGCTGACAGATAATGAGCACTGGCTAGAGGAACCACGGCATCCAGGGTTTCCCAGATGTCAGCATCCTGGAAGAGCACTACCCAAAATTAATTATGCAGTGGAGTAACACTGCAACCTCAGTTTTCTACCATCCAGTCCTTGGGAAACATAACTTCAAACACCGCTATCAACCTGCTTACCTGAAAGACATGGTAACAGGGGATATAAGTAGGAGTTAAATAAAAACCTATCATTGCTCAAGTTACTCATCATAATGAGCAAGTTGCACTGTGCTCTTGGGGATTGGATGGATTGTTTAACTGCAAGCAAAGTAAGCGAATAAAATACTGAACATGATTCTGTACCCTCTGCACAGGAAAGGATGTGAAAACGCAGGCCGTGCAGCCTCCCGCTAACCCAAAGTGCTCGGTAGCGTAGCTGGGCAAGAAGATTGTAGCTTCTGGACCAGCACACAACACTGACTTCAAGGAGACTACGTACATCATCAGGATCCTCCAGTTCCTCTGCTTCTTGCTCGGGACTGATCCTTCCCTCCCTCCATTTTCCATTAGCAGCACTGAATTTGTACAGGTTTCCACAGTGAAAACTTTCCTTTCCTTTCAACGAGGACCAGCAAGAGCCCTGGGAGCTCCAGTTGTGCCCACCATACAGTTTAGGAGACTTTGGAAGCCACTTAATAGAGTCCTGAGAGGAAGATAACAAAAAAGAAACAAACAAAATAGAAAGGGGAATGAATAGATTTTAAGAAAGTGGTTGAAGTATGTATGTGCAGAAATTGTCTGCCAAGTTCTGCAAGGTATTTTAGTGTCTTGTAAATACTGGGCTTCCCCTTTTTGCCTTGAGAGGTACCTGCAGTCCTGGAGAGACACTTTGACAATTAACTGGCATTACTGGTGATAACAAAGAGCAAGTGAAGGCTGCTAAATCAGTGGAAGCCTTCAGGGACTTACATCAGTGTGGAACCAAGCCCACTTTCAGCATCATAAAGAAGAATTAATGACCAACAACAGTCTTCAATAACGTCATACTCGGTACTATTAAGAAAACAAACAAGAGTACTTAGACCTTTTCTGATCATCTCATCTCACAATCTGAGTCAAAAAAATCCTATCAAGTCACCTCCCTGTTTTCACTAGTCATTAAATAAATTGTACTCTTTTTTAAACAGTCCCAATAGAAAGTACAATACTAAATTGATCTTTTCAGGTTTGCTGTTTTTCAAATTTTTCCCAGAATGTCCATTACTTATTTACATCCAAAAAACTCCACCTCTCTTCTTCATGCAGAGAGTTCGTACACGACAAGTTGTGTCAAGGTCGCCTACAGACCTCAATTTCACTGAACTTCAGAAATAATCATTTTAAAGTAGCTTTTACATTTCTTTTAAGCTTTATTTTAATCTTGCCTTTAAATTTTCTCATGGTGATACAAATCCAATGGCAGGAAGAAGCTTAGCACCATATAAATAGGTGCATTAATGCATAATTTCCAACGTGGCAGAATGATGGATAACATAAACTAATGAAAAATAAAATACCAACAAGCTTGTGGTGGGGCAATCAGCAGCACACAGTGACTTTCACATTGTTTAAACAGATATTTAATTCAAATTTAACACTTGTTTGGCTCCCATTTTCCCCTTTAATGCAGAATGTTTATGGTCACCCACACAGAGATTTCTTGCTGTTATCAGCACCTTGATGTCACCATCTCTATTAGATCTAAGGCTGAGAAAGAAAATACAGGAACACTATTGAGGCTGAGGTTCATTTGAAATTAAATCTGGCAAAGGTTGTCAAGGACAAGAAGAAGGGCTTCTTCAAATACATCAGTAGTAAAAGGAAGATAAGGGAAAATGTGGGTTTGCTGCTGAATGATGTGAGTGACCTGGTGATGGAGGATACAGAGCATGTGGAGTTACTATGCTTTCTTTGTTTCAGTCTCTATTGCTAAAGCCAGCCCTCAAGTATCCCAGAACCTGAAGGCAAGAGAGAAAATCTGCAGAGAGGAAGACATGCTCTTGGTCGAGGAGGACTGGAGATCATTTAGGCAAACCTGACACCCCAGATCCATGGGTCCTGGTGGGATGCACCCACTAGTGCTGAGGGAGCTGGCAGATGCTAAGCCACCTTCCATCATCTTTGAAAGGTCATGGAGAACAGAAGAAGTGCCTAAAGGCTGAAGAGTGTTACTGCAATCTTCATAAAGGGCAAGAAGGAGGACTCAGGAAACTGCAGGCCAGTCACCTTCACCTCCACCCCTGGAAAGGTGACAGAACAGCACATCTTGGATGTAATCTCTAAGCATGTGGAGGAAAAGAAAGTTATAAGGAGCATGGATTCATCAAGGGGAAATCATGCTTAACCAACCTGGTAGCCTTCTATGATGGAATGACTAGCTGGGTAGATGAGTGGAGAGCAGTGTATGTTGTTAAGCTTGACTTCAGCAAGGCTTTTGATACTGTCTCACATAACATCCTCACAGGTAAGCTCAGGTTAGGTGAGTGGACAGCGAGGTGTATTGAGAACTGGTTAAATGGCAGAGCTCAGAGGGTTGCAGTCAGAGGCACAGGGGAGGCCTATAGCTAATGGTGTTCCCCAGGGGTCAGTATTAGGTCCAGTCTTGTTCAACCTAGTCATCAATGACCTGGATGAAGGCAGAGTGTAGCCTCAGCAAGCTCACTGATGATACAATACTGGGAGGGGTGGCTAATATACCAGAAGTCTGTGCTGCCATTTAGCAATACCTGGACAGGCTAGAGAGTTATCTCATGAAGTTCAACAAAGGCAAGTGCAGGGTCCTGCCCCTGGGGAAGAATAAACCCATGCACCAGTACAGGTTAGGGGTTGATCTGCTGGAAAGAAGCTCTGCAGAGAAGGACCTGGGGGTCTTGGTGGAGAACAAGTAAACCATGATATAGCACTGTGTCCTTGTGGCCAAGGCAGCCAGTGGTATCCTGGGGTGCCTGAGGAAGTGTATGGACGAGGGAGGTGTTCCTCCCCCTCTACTCTGCCCTAGTGAGACTGCACCTGGAGCACTGTATCCAGTTCTGGGCTTCTTGGCTCCAGAAAGACAAGGAGCTACTGGAGAGGGCCCAGCAGAGGGCTGCAAGCATGATTAAGGATGGAGAGCATGTCTCTTATGAGGGAAGGGTGGGAGAGCCTGGGGAAAAGGCAACAGAGGGGATCTTATAAATGAACACAAATATCCTAAGGACAGGTGTCAAGGAGATTGGGCCAGATTCTTTTCAGTGGTGCCCAGTGACAGGATGAGAGGTAACATGAACAAATTGGAACACAGGAAATTCCACCTGAACACTAAGAGGAACTTCTTTACTTTGAAGGTTGGAACAGGCTGCCCAGAGAGGCTGTGGAGTCTGCTTCTCTTTAGATACTCAAAATCTGCCTGAACATGAGCCCGTGCATGACCCTGCTTTAGCGGGGGGTTGATCTCCAGCACACCCTCCCAAACCCAACCACTCTGTGATTCTGTGTAAAGGAGATATGACAAGGCTGTCAATGCTGGACATACTGATTCACCTTCAGTGCTGAAGGAGCTCCCCTTGGGATTTTTCACTTTTTTTTTTGGTTTTAGGATGGCTGAAAAGATTAGGACATAGACAAGGACAATATCTCAGAGTCTCATTGGAAAAAATCACAGATCTTTCTGTGAGTCCTGAAAAGATTATAGCCCCAACAAAGGATTATTTGCACTGTACGCAGAAGGCATGATTGGCCTCTATAGGAAATTTCCTGTTAAACCACATTTTGAACTGCACTGACATTTGGAGATACCACTGTTTGCTGATCAATAGCAGGTATTTCTGGTTATTCTAAACCACATTGCTCAGGACACTCAAGCTGACTGTCAACTTAGTTCATTAATTGAACATCAATGATCATGGTAGTAGCTCCCACTGCTCCTGATAAATCAGAACGCAAGGCAGGATATCTCCTGGTATTTCTCTATGCTTGACTTGAATATAAGGAATCCTTAAATAGCAGCTTTGTTTCCTGTGAATATTAACTAGGTGGATGGCAATTCTAATCAGATAGGTAAATAACATACTGGTTGAAACTGTTTGCTACTGTTTTGGTCTGTTTTATTTCAGAATAGCTAATGTGACATCTCCTAGCATTCAGAGGATTTCCAGAGGCTGTTTAAATCCTTGTCAACTTTTAAGCTCATTAGGAAGTCATAAAGCAATTTCACTCTAAAAATAAACACTGTACTCCACAGGTACAGTGGAGCATTCAACTTCTTCTGATGGAATGTCTTATCCTTGTTTGACCCCAATCCCTAATCCTAAACAACAACTTCTCAAACTCAGCCTACCAAATTCTGCAAGACCAGTAAAAGGCTGTTCTCTCAGGGTAACAGATACAGATTTCAAATTAAGCTTATGCTGACAATCATTTCACCATCTTAAGCATACATGCAATTGCTGTGGTAGACTCCTGTATAAACAAGGAGCAAGCTAATGTCCATCAGTAGATTTTACTTCCCTATGCCCCCCACAGCTGAGCTGGCAATACAGAGCTGTAGGGCACTCCTGCTCCCTGCCTGTCCTCACCTGCAGAGGATGCTTTTCCTCATGCTGACATACAGCTACAAGGGAAATTCAGTATTTGCTTCACATGTCCTACCTTCTTTAACCCAAGAGATTTTAGTCTTCAATATTCTTGATGTACAGCATTTTAAAGTAAAATGGGAACAAAATGACAATTCCGGGAAGAGCTGCTTGCATTTTCGCTAGGTCTATGCAGTACCATGGATGGCATTATCTTTATGGAAAGCAGTTTGATTAGATCAATGGCAAAAGACTGAGTGGAACAACCAGAAACGCCTTTATATTTGCACATAATTGTTTTAAGTAAAACATCCCATGGATTATGATTTCAATAAAATGGAGAAACAAAGAAAATTAACACTGCTGCTGTGAGCAAAGACTAATTACTTTGAAACAAATCTTAATCTTCAATAATTTCTTACAAATTGATCCTTTTTGATAAAAGGAGGAAGGGGGCATGGATTGAAATAAGAAGATAGTGGACTTTTAATCCAGAGTTCAGTAACAATATAAGATGAGGAACAGAGAACGCCAGGGATGCTGTTGCTAGACCTACTGACTGCCAGGGTGTTACCATACCTGGTTCTTCTCACCCTTTTGGACAAAGCTAAGAAATGCTACACAATGCTGCAAGTTCTTAGTGACGCCAGTCACGTGCAAAGTTTGCTGTAAGGAAGAGATGGAAGGTGCAGCTCTGTTTGCTATGCTTTAATGCAAAGCAACCACTCAATCTGATTTTTTTAACTGGTTGTGTTTTCCCTGTCAAAAATAACTCCTTGCTCAGATGTATTAATGAAAATTGTATTAGATGGTCAATAAGCTGCCATCCCCACTCAAGGTGGAAATAACTACAGTTCAGCTAACAGATAGTAGACCTGTACTCCAAAAATAAAACTAACAAAACTCAAGTAATTTATTAGCTCGTTCTCATTACATTACATACTATAGGACTGCTTTGAGACAAAATAGGCTACAGGCAAGTATCCTTATATTAAAAGAGAAAAATCATTTCTCGTCACAGAATTCTACAGGTAATTGATCTTCTTATTACCCACGAAAGACAGGAAGTTTCTCCTTGTGTTTTACACATGTGGAAGCTGAGACCCAAAAAGACCGAAAAGGTCAATGTTCTAAGTCATCAGTAGCAAACACAGAGTGAAGCACAAAGATTTACAATCTTAAAATATTTAGAATAAGACATAGGAAGAAGGCAAATTCATTATTTAGAACTTTAAGTTTCACGGTTGTTTGGACTGTGTAACACTGCTACTTTGTAAGTGCAGAAGTGTTTGGACGGAAAAACTATTTATTGTACCTAGCAGTTGTTACGTTCCATGGAAATGCATTTTTCATCCCCCTTCATTAGTAATGATACCAACTGGTTGGAGATGGATCATCTTCCTTCAATATTTCAGCAGCAAGTCAGGTGGGCTCCCTTTTTGCCTCCTTTCAATGTGTTTGTCATGTTTGCAAAGGCAATCTCTTCAGAATATAAATACTCCTCTGTATCATGCCCCTGTATGTTAAAAGGACAAATTCTTCTCATAAAGTACAAGGTGTCTATTCCGATAAGATCTCACTAATAAATCCTGTAGAGAATGAATTTCCCCCAGGCAATAAAGGCGTACAAATGCTGTATATCACCCTAAATCATTCTACCAGATGAAAAAGAAACCAAAACACCCTAGCAGTAAAAGCCAAGACGTGAAAGCCATCCACATTTCTGAAATACCACACTGAAACCATACCACGACAATGAAACACCGTGCTTACAGCAACAACCCAGTCACCATCAGCAAGTAGAAGCCAGAGCTTTCCGTTACCTAGAATATTTTGATGGTAATACACTTGCTACTAGTAATTCTACTTAAACCCCCAAATTTACATCCTCTCCTATTTAAAAAAAAAAAAAAAAAGCTTAAATAGCTTAATTAGTAGATACGGTTAAGAAAACATCTTTAAAGATGTATTTCCTAGCACATAAACACCCTTTTCCTTTTAAGTAAAAATATACATAACACAATACTGCTAATTGAAAACTATTTCAGACTCATTCCTTTTTTCGAATACAAAAGGCTGTTCCTAAAGAGCTTTGTCTGATTCACATGAAATGAGAATGAAAGCTAAACAAAATGCTGCTGCAACAAAGGTAGTCTTGAATATGCTTTTGCTGTAGAGAAGCAACACAAAAATCGCCTGAACAGATTGTTGAAACAAGCCTTCCACAGGGAAACTTTGCTAGCAGTAAAGACATGACAATTTTAAATTTAGATGTTCAACTAGCCAGATAATATTTTTTTAATTTCCTGAAGATAACATTTAAGAAAACATGCGGCAGGTTATCCCAAAAACATCCATTATACAAATGCTCTTCAGACTTGCAGTTTTCTCCACATTTGAATGGAAAGAAATCATCCGCAATATTCAAAGTCACTCTTTTTGTTGGTTATCTCAGATTTTGTTTTGTTTTGGTTTATTGGAAGTCCATGATGTCATCCACAAACTATAAAGAAATTCAAGTCATGTTTATAATCATGTAATGCTCTGTTTTCCAGAAACACAGGACAATTGTATCTCCTATCAGCTACTTCAAAATGGTTTAATGCAGCCCATTTATTTAGGTAAAACTGGCAAGTTATTGGGAGAGGTCAGAGAATCAAACTGCTTGTACCAGTGGTGCACAGTCCCATAATTGGCTCAAGTTTGCTTTAGGACCAAAAGAAGAGAGTTTCAGTTCAACACAAACCTAACTCTTCCAGTCAAGTCCTGTCTCTGCATTATTCTGCAGATACTTACAAACTGAAATTCAAGCTGCTGATGCTTTGGTGGTATTTGCAAGGTCTGTGTGCACTTGTGGACCTTGAGGAAAGCTACCACAGTCTGTAGCTGTCTACTGCAATAAGTGTTACTTTTTGTGTATGGCCCATGTAGCCAGCATTGCTAACATCTGGGGTATGGCTGTTACAATGCCTCCAGATGCACATCCAGAGATTTCAGTCGAGGCAACATTCCCCAGAAGCAGCTAAGCACAGTCAAAAAATGTCAAAGGCTACTGGACGTCAGCTGTCCGCTTCCCGGTATTAACACCAAGGGAGGTTTGAAACATCACTGAGGAGCCAGTTTCCCCACAGACAATACCAATGCTGTACTTTCTGGGAGATGACTTCTCTATGAAGATAAGCGACTTCCTAATATGTCACAGACTAACAACATCAGTGCTAAAAGGCCCACCCTGAAGAAGCTACAAATTCAAAACTAGACAGCCACAAATGCTTGTTCCTGAAGTTAGTACAACGCACGGTCCAGCCACATGCACTGTACTCCTCAAATCCCTCTGCTGTGGCAGAACCTACGACTGGCCACCCTGTTGCCACAAGAACCATAGAAGAGACAATAAAACACATGGTGTCTTCAACATCCACCAGAAGAGGAGGCAAGATGGCTCCTGCCAAGCAGCCCACAGAGCTCTCCTTAAACGAGGTACCTGCTCTTCCACTTTGAGAAATCACACATTTTTCATTAAGGTGGTTGAATCCTGATTATATTCCTGACTTCAGAATGAAAGAGGAAGGCACAATTGGTTCAGGAGAAAGGGAACACCCAGAACATTTATTGACAGTCAAGACCAGTCAGCTTTTATCATCTTCTCTGACAGCAACCTAAGCACGGAAACAGATTTGTGTGTTTGATGGAAACCGAAGATGGGAAGCACTCTTATTAAGTCAATTGAAAACCTGAAGTAATTTTATTTTTGGGAGTCAAGGTAAAGAACAGCAATGAATTCTCCATTAACAAAAGGTCTAGACATTTCTGACAACTAGTGTGCTGGAGTCGCAATGGAAGGTAGACATTTACAGTGAACCAGAACAGGACCAACTGATATACTAAAGAATACGCTTTAAAAAAATTAAATGCTGTGTCACTACCCTCCTCTCAAAAGCTGAATTCATTCATTGAAAAGCAGCAAGTAGTGAAACCTGTTAAGTAGCTAAGCAGCTAAAAACAGTTTACCTAGGACTAGTAAAGCCACCAGTATTAGACAAGAAGCAGGCTGATCAGCTTGTCCTGGACACAAGTCATTTGCAGGAAAGGACAGCACTATGCAAGTTTCCAGTATGAGCTTTCCCACAATACACTGATTATCAAAAATATGGAATGTAAACCAGAAAAATAATATCGATACATAAATTATATGGAAGCTGTGTGAAAAGCCTGGAGTGATACAGAGGGGATGGAAAAATCTGTGGCTACACTAACTACACTAACAATGGTAGCAAGAAAATGTTGTTTGGTTGGGAGTTCTTTCTGTTGTTGTCAGACTATAGAATCGTGACTTTCAATAAAGAGAACTCACATGCAGTAACTGACAGGTCAATATTAAATCCACTCCACAACTATGGTGGAGTGCATTTAATTGGTTTTCCCTGGTTACCTGTTTAATAAAGCAGCGTGCAAATTTTGTAGTGTTTCTTCCCTTGAATTAAATTCACCTCCCAAAAGACTTAAAGAGCAATTATAAAAATAGATGTTTGTAGAGAGAGAAAGAAGAAATTATGCATACAAATTATATTTACTACTCAGGCTCCTCAAAGCATCAGCAAGAGAAATAAGCCAGAGCCTGGCAAGGGAGGGCTCATCATACAAGCTTTCAAGGACAAACACTGGTTCAGCATAACAAACATCATCAGCTTTTTTTCTGGATATAGAATACAGTTAAAACTGGGTGGAACTCTACTGATGCTGTTTTGAGGACAAGTGTACACAAACCACTTTATAAAATGGCACACATATGGAGCATTCAAGAGATCAGACGCACTGATGGGGTCCAGGCTACTGTGTGGAACAACATAAAAGTCACTCCTTCACGATAAAGCTGCTGTGAATCAAACATTTAGGATCTGGGGGAGAGAAAAGGTAGCCACTTGTCACTTTCAGTCCTGAAAACAAATGACAGTTCAAGTGCTATTATTCCACACTACCAGCAGTTGTTGTAATACCTTAAGCTTTTATCAGCCTGGAAAAATGCACTTATTGCTAAGCTCAAACACCCTACATTAGATTGTATATATTGCTGAGCTACCTGCAGCAGAACAGAATCTCAAATTGCCTCACTCAAAAAGCATAAACAGAAGAGATTAACAAGATACAGCACTATCCAACGCTCCTATAGAAAACTGCAAAATATACCTACTTTTTCAGATCACCCAGATGTTCACTGAAAAAAAAACAACATGAAGACCATCCAGACCTTCATCACACAGATTCAGTAAGTGAAGACAGGTGGCAGTGAAAAGCAAGGGCCACCAATACTCCTTTTGGGATAGCAGCAAGGATGGTTTGATGATGTAGTATTATATCCAAATATGCAGAAGAACTAAGCAACGCTGAGGCCTGTAAGGCTGCAAAAACTGCACCAGGAACAGGCTGCCCAGGAAAGTGGTGGAATCACCATCCCTGGAAGTGTTCAAAAACCGTGTAGACGAGGCCCTCAGTGATATGGTTTAGTGGTGGTCTTGGCAGTCCTGAGATAATAGTTGGACTTGATGATCTTAAAGGTCTTTTCCAATCTAAGCGATTCTATGATGGACTTCAGCTTCTCTAACGTCCCCATCAAGCAACTGCTGGCTTCTAGTCTGAGCTCAATTTATTTTCTTTTGCAAATGAATGGAGGCAAACACCTTCAATGAGCAATTCATACCACCTGTCTTTGGCTGATAACAAGGAGACAATAATAGCCACCCTAGGTAGGAGGAACGTGAAACTGTTCCAAATGAAGGCAATAAGCCTGGATCACCCATTTCTCAGCAGCCAGAGAAGCAAAACCAAGCATTCCTTCTACTGTTTACAAGGAAAAAAAGGAAAAAAAAATGAAAAAAAAAAGGGGGGGGGGGAGGGGAATGTATAAAGAGAAACAAAAAGAAAGCAGACAGACTGCTGGCTAGTTACTTCATGTCAAAGCCAATACAGCAAGTAGTGCCTGTCTTCTGGCTAGGTTTGGGGCTTTTGGGGCTGCAGCGCAGTCTCCAGAGGCCTGATGGAATATAGAAGAAATAACTGCCTACAGACAAAGCACCTACCACAGAGCTGTAACAAGATTTACTTCTTGTTTTGACTTTACCAGGAAAGATTAGGTGCACATGGGCAGTTAATTATTTTCATCTGGTGGCGTAGTAGGCAAGGCCCAAATCCAGGCTTTACACATTCATTTCATTGTGTTGATGGAGCTCTCCTGTTTATATCTGCAGCAGATGCTAAAAACGAAACAAACCGCAGCCTCCAAATAAAAACTTGGCATCGCAGAGCAGAGTCTTGCTGCCTTTGGCTTTGGTCTGTCTTTTTTAGGAACTCATTTTCATCTCAAATGGGTTTGCCAATGTTTACTTGGACTCTGGGTACAAAGTTTCCTACATTTTTAAACTTTTGCTTTGTCAGTTCCAGTAAGTACTTAAAAAATATAATCTACCCAAGGTTGGAGTCAGACATACCAAAACATCGGGGGTTTTTCTGTTTTTATTTTAACACTAGCTTACCAAGAACAACTGGGAGAACTCTGCCTTGGGAGCAATGAAACTCCATTACCTTTCAACTAACCTATCAACCTGCAGCACCTCCTGCAACGAGACAATGCCTTGAATCTTTGGGATGGGAAGAATGATAAAAATTAAGGTATTTTGCCAGGTTAGATTTGAGTATTTGCAGATGGCTTGCAACACCTACTTGCTCAATATCATAAAGAAAGCAGTGCCTTTTGTAAAAGCTTCAAATCAAAATTTATAAAGTTAAATTACAAAATTTATCAAATATTTCAGTTATTATTTTAAACACAGAAGTTACTATGACTTCCCTGATCTCATTTCCTATCGTCTTCCAAAAACCCTCATATAATTAATGCTTACTGGAAAAAATGTTCAGCAGAACAAGAGATGTGCTTTGCCATACATGAAGTGTCAGGTTGAAACTTGGGTTCATTGCATTAGTTCACACCAAATATGTCAAATCTTTGCTCTGACCTCAGGCTGCTCAAGTCTGAACAAGTCAGTGGTCTTTGTTAGCTCATGGCACACACTGAACACAGAGACACCAAAATCATCTTTATCAGCCCTTTGCAAAATTGTTATTTACTGAATTCAACTCAGTTAATACTTACTTTTATAAACAAACCAGAACCCACAGTTTTAATAAGACCTTGAAATCAGAACTGGACCACTGGAAGTGCAACACAGTAACAATGATCGTAATTCCAGTATTAATTCATATATTCTTTAATTGCTATTTAATGATACAATAAATCTATTGAAGCTTTTGAAGATTTTATTATGGTTTTATATATCTATATAAAACCACTAAAGCACTTTAACGAATCATGCTTTCTTGTGTAATACATAAAACTAATTTCATACTGTGCTTCTGAAAGTCTATTGTGCTGTTTTTCAAGTTATTTTACAGATGGCACATTTAAAAAAAGAACAATGGAAGCATGAATTTCTAATGACTGCAATGCAACACAGCATCCAAAATATGATGTTTTATTACAACTAACTTAAAGTGTGAGTGCATTATGTAATAAACAATAGCAGTTTGGTCATTTTAATCTCAATCCTGTTTACAACAAAACTAACATTTGTGCTTCACAACCTAAAATCCCATAATATAAACATAAGTTCTCTGCTTCAAAAATCCCAACAAATTACGGTCTGAAAAACATATCTGAAACAGAAGATCAATATTAAATCTACTCACTTTCCTTGAGAATTTCTATATTTGAGACTAATATGACATACCAGACACAATAAGGCACAATGGGTGGTCCACATGAATGAATGCAGTTGCCCATGAAACTTGTTCTCTTCCACAAATATGAAAATATGTACCTCTCAAGATAAATTTTCTCTTAAAAATGAAATACATCCTCTTGTTATGAAAGTCCTATACAAAAATTTAAAATTTACACCATCTGAGCTGCCAAAAAAAATAAAAAAGTGTATAAATTTTCCACAAAACTATATTTCTCACCAGCACATCCAGCCACTGGAAAAAAGATATCCCAGCACTCTGGAAAAGAAAAGCACTATTTCTCCTGTGTTTAAGACAAAAATATTGTATTCTGCATACAGTAGTGTATTATACTTTAAAAAGCCTAGCACTATTAAAATTACAATATTGATTTGGAAATTATTGGTTCACTGCCTAGATGAAATAAGGCACTTTCCTCCAGTGGGCAGCACTTTTCACATATATGGAGACGATGAATCAGGTTCTGGTTAAAAACAAAAAGGGGCTCAGTGAGGTCCCAGAAGGCGACAGGAACATTTCAACAGCAGGGGAAGACACAGGAGGTAAAACCTGGAGATGAAACTCTACACAGAAGTGGTCACTCTGTCAATGGCATTATTGACCTCGTTTTTGTTTGAATCCAGTCCTTTAGCAGCATTCATATCATTCCGTAAATTCTCCACTGTCTTTTTCATGTTCTTTAATTCTCCAGGGTGTGGAGTGGCTCGCCTTAGAAGTGTTCTCTAAAAATAAACAGCGCAATAAGTGGTTTTGCCTTCGTCTCTTTGAAAAACAACATACACTTTCAAGGCTTTAGCATTCATGTAGCAAATACTAGGTATTGATTTTTTCTCTTTTTTACCCCCCTTTTCTTTTTCAAACTACCATGCTCTCTGCTGAACATTATTTTTGTAGCTGCTTGTTTACAGAGACAGCGAAAGAGAGTTTCAGAACTGTCTAGAGCAATTTTTTCCTCTCTTGACCTACTAATCTGAAAGCCACTCAAGTGAACTACAATTACAAGTTACGAAGATTCTTTCATAAATATAGTTGGGATTTTTATTTATCTTTTCCCCCAAAACCCATCCAAGTGATGTAAGATCACATTTCAATCAGAAACCATTCAAGATGGTTTTCAAAGAATCCCACAAGACCCTTTTCCAGCATCAAATACATGTCTGTCTGGAGCTCTGTAAGCCTTCCCTAACCCACCACACAGTTTGGTTCTCTTGTCAATTGAGAACAAATAGCTTAAAGGGAAGAACAGGGGGCATTTCTCTCCCATCTTAGACACAAGAACATCTAACATCATTGTGCTGAAGCCTTTACAAGGAAAACAAAATTTATGAAAACCCTAGTTAGCATCCAGATTAGAGACCAACAGATCACCAAGAATAATTGCACAAGTATGTATTAGTATAAAACATATATACAATTAACTTTTCAGTTAATTAATCTAAACTGAGCATATTACAGCAGAACTGGTGACCCATGAATGTATTGGTCAAGAATACTTTGGAAATCAGCCCTTCCTCCTCCCCAGTAGGATCATAGACTTCTTTTTCCCCTAAAAAGGTTCTTGCCCCAAGTCAGGCTGTAACACCATGACTTAAAGCAGTATTAATACCTGAGCCTTCGTTACTGCATGGACATTCTCAGATTGTCATAGTTAAGAAGCCTCATTCTGAACTCCCTTAACAGTCAGTCTACAAACCATGCTTGCCACAAACATTTAGTTTCTGCAACCACCTTACTTGAAAACTTAAATATTTGTTTCCCTACAAATTAAGAATTTTTATAGTCACTTTTTAATGTAAGACCATGTTTCTAGTGTGCTACAACCCAGACAGTGCCATGAAGTATCTCAAGCTGAGCTCTAGACAGAACCACAAGCAAGTTTTTAGAGCATTAGAGAAGTTCACTGAAAATCCATCTGACTGAAGTAGTCTTAACCTTTATAAAGAGTTTTAACTGTTAATGAAAGTTAGTAAAGCTAAAGATCATGTTGTGTTTTGATCTTCAGAACATGCAGAGCCCAATATAACAGAGAGGTCTTATAAGTACAGTGACAGATGTTCCCACATCCTTTGTTTAAGCGGGATACTAATGAGCAGTGTTCTTGCTGTTTACGGACACTATGGTTGTTTCAATGCAAATGGTGGAGGAGGATAACAAAAAAAAAAAAAAGAAAAAATAAAGAGAAAGTATGAGATTGTAAATAGAAATTATAGAGACAAACAATGAAAAAATTAATGGAGACACATGCCAGAGTGCTGGAATCCTAAATTAAAGCCTATATACTTTCAGGCAGTAAAGCTTCACAGATGCAAAGAAAGATCCTATCTTGTTTCTGGAAAGAAAACATCCTGAGCAGACACAGGAAAACAAAGCAAAACAAAGACTGTCCTGCATTAGAACATAAAAGTTATATTCAAAGCAGAAAGGAAAAAAAAATAACAAGAAAAAAAGCATTTTAAGTCAATATGAAAAGTTTTGGTAGTCAACATCTGCTAAAAACATCCACAAAAGCATGCAGTTACAGCTGAAATATTTATAGCACAAGAGCTCAGATACTTTTAAAACTTTGCATTAAAGTCACAATGTCTACAAAGATGTGAAAAACATACCATTTCATTATCCTCTTCATCTTTTTCATCTTCTAAAAAGCGAATTGCACTGACTCTATTCACTGCCCGCTCATTCCATGTTTCATCTGACATTTCATTTACCAAACTCTCCAGTGCACCACATCGTGGTAGGTTATCTGTCAGAATAGTAAAACGTAACTAAAGATTCACAGCAAGTCTGAAACATCAACATGCTATATTTTTAATAACTGCAATATCCAGCCAATCACTCATCTGAGATTTACAATTGTGTATTTCTACTTTTTTTTCCATATAAAACAGAACTTGCATTGATTTTCTATTATCAAATACACACAATAAATAGTTTTTGTATAAATGAGAAATTTCTGTACTTGGACTGTTTCGGGTTTGTGGCAGTTTTAGAGTACTGATTATATGATTTAATATACTTGGCATTATATATGCCTTTTTCTGCATCATGGCTGCCATCTGACATTAGCCAGCTCTTCAAGTGGCTCATTGCTTTTACTGATCTCATCCTTTTAGAATTGTGAGGCATACACATTCTACAGTCTTAATTCCAAGCCATCTACCCTTGAAGCCATGAGATTCTTCCAGACAGCAGGAAATCTAATTTCTAGTAGTCAGACCTTTAGAGAAAGTCAGTCTACCTCAGTTACTCTTCTTGAACTAGATTAATCTCTAAATCTAAAGGGGTTAATTTGTTTTTTAATGCAATTTGTATTCTTCAAATCCAGAAGTGGGCATAAACCAGCCATTTCTACAATTCTACTTCTTTAATGTTTTCTATTTGCTCCAGATGCATAGTACTGAAAGAGTAGAATTAATCTAGGTAAGTTTGGGTACCTATAATACAGATATCTACAGCTGAGCTTTTCTCCTCAGGCTCCCTTTGTACCCAGTGCAAAAGAATCCACATGATTTCTTTTAAGTCTGTTCTCGGATGGGATAAATTACTCTCCAGTGGTTACAGCCAAAGTTTAAATATTAGCAGAGATGAATCCCCTTGAATGTTCACACACAGCTATAAAAGCTTAAGGACAAAAAACATCCACAAGTTATTGCAGCAGCAACCCAGCCAACAGTGAAAAAGAGTCTATAGTTCCATCTGACAGAGGCAAGTTTTAGCACAAAAGGTAAAAGCAACTTATACTGCAATTTTACACTTGTTGAAGACTATAACAAAGTTACTGTAAAAAATCTTTGCTTGAAAGAAACCTAGCTTTCTAAGAAGCAAAATGTCTATGACTTACCATGTTCAAGGCCAGGCTAGATGCAGCTTTCAGCAACCTGGTCTAATGGAAGGTGTCCCTGTCTATGGCAGGGAGGTTGGAACTAAATGATCTTTAAAGTTCCTTCCAACCCAAAACATTTTATGAAACTATGATTATTACTAGCTATGCAATTATTTTTGTAGTAAAGAGACTGTAGTTGGAATATCTATGTATTTAAGATGTATAATCAATGTACATAAACATGGGCAACACTATTTGGCCCACTGACAAGCCTCAGAATAATATGATTAAGTGCTCTTCTTCCAGGTCTGTATTTTATTTATTGTAGCTGGTGTCACTGTATTTTCAATAATACTCACAGCCATGTTTTTCTAGCCTTCTGAAAACTAGTCTGATCACTTAAAAAGAACTTTGAAAGTGAAAATTCAATCAGAACTTTGTTACTTTGCTCATTTGAGTTTATGCATGTTTTACAAACCTTTATGGAACAGAAAACTCAGTAAACAAAAAAGTTGTACTTCTCTTATGTAATGAAAAACTGACTGCAGGCACTCACCTTGGCAACCAGGCTCAGAAGGCATTTGAGGAAGTAATACACATGTTAAAATCTTTTCTCCTGTTTCAGGGTCTGTGTCAGTCTGAAACGTCAGCAAAGGTTGGGACTGGTTATCAGACAACCACAAAGCCTTCAGCTTTAAGGTAGTCAGTGAGATGGGAAGATACGTTAGCCTAGTTCAAAAAAAGAAAAGTAAAAGAGTCAGAGAAATCTCTAGGAGATGTAATAGATGGTCACAAAGTTGACTTTTAAGTATATAACCCTGAGTTGGAATAAACAGGATTGAGATCAATGACTCTAATAGAAGACATTGCAGCAGTCAAACTGCAACTACTCCCTTCTTTCAAAAACAATCTGCAACTTAATTTTATACCTTAATTTTCTGTAGCTGTGAATAACAGATAAAACAATGCTCAGGTTTTACTAGTGCAATAAAATACTGTGGAAGGCAGACAGCTGCTTCTTCTCTGGAGCCTTATATATAAACAACTGCCAGAACAGAAATATGTAAATGCCTATGAGACAATTACATTGCACAGATGAGATGCTATTTGCTTCCACCCCCCACCCCCACGCCCCCCCATTAACTTCCTACTAAGCAATGAACAAATTCACTGGTTTATGCTTCAATCCATTCCTTTTTTTTGCATTTTGATGTATGAAGCATATCAACTAAGATTTAGGAGAAGCCACAAGGTCAAAGTGGCATTATTTGTTACTTGCACTGCAGCTTTAAGACAAGACACTCGGTGTTAGTGTTGCTTAACATTAAGGCTGGTAGTTTCAGCTGAAACTCTACCAAATGGCCTAGATTCTCAGTTTTAACTCAGAAACACACAGATCCAAAGGTTGTTTTAATCCTATCTTCTTCCTCAGGGTCAAAGCAATCCAGAAAATGCCCTCATGACGACACACTATACTACTTTGGGCCAAGGGGGAAGACTACTTCGACATTTTCAACAGTAATACTAACACAAAAGTCATAACTTTTTTTATTGCAGCATTCTTAGATGTAATCTATTTTGTGGCCAGAAAGAATTAAGTAAATCCAGCAAAGGAGCATGACAATACAAAAATCTCTTACCTATTTCCTGCAACATCCAGGACATGAAGTTCAGTGGCTTGTGAAATTTCAGAGGGAATTCGAGATAATCTGTTGTCACGTACAGAAAAGACATTAAGACTGCAGCACCCCCCAATCTATATTAGAGAAGACAAGGGGAAAAAAAAAAAAAAAAAAAAGAAAGAAATGTCTGGTTTTGTGGCAGCACGACAGTATAAACAAAGGCATGCAGTACGGGTCACGTAATATGTCATAGCGCATTCAAGAGACAATGCCTGCCAGACACTTCACCCAGAGGTACAGACTGCAAACAAGCATTAGCTTAAAATAAGTCTGACCTGAAGCAAGTCTACTGGTGAAGTTTCTTGAACATCTGTGACTAATGTATATCTTTAAAATAGGTCAGATTCTGCCTACCTTTTAGAGCCTTCCAGACCAGGAAGAGATCAGTGATCACACAGGTGCCACTTTGTAGTCAACCCTCACAAAGCCTTAACTTTCAACTTCTTCTAGCTTTATGCTTTACATACTAATTCTAGTTCCTCGTCATAACTTCAGATACAGGCAAGTACTATGGGGCTTTAGGGCAAAATGCTAAATACACCAATCAACTCCCAACATTCATAAAGTCCATACAGAGTAATGAAGAGTTCACAAAAAGAGTAATATCTTTGATGCCCTGTTTTATTAGAAGCATCTAATTTCAAGACGATTCCCATATGAACCAGCAAATTTAATCCTCTCTCTCTACCAATTAATACAAAGATAAGCATTTGCTTCCTAAACTAGTTTTTGATGTAAAGGATGGGAGTTTTCAGTTTTACCTTCAAAATACCTATATTTTGCATCAGAAGTATACGTTTTCAGAAAAATAAACCATCTACACTTGATTAAAAACAACCAACATTCCACTTTTTGTTCCAGATAGCACTACTCCTATAAACACCAAGATTATTAATTTTAGCAACTTGAAAGCTGCTTCAAGTAACTTTGCTCCTGTTCACGAAGGAAACTTACCTTTGTTTGCTTATCATATGCAACTTCAAAAAGCACTGCTGTTTGTTTGCCAGTTCCAAAACTCACCATGAGAAGGAAACCAAAAATATGTTTCTTCTCTTACTCCAAGTATTAGAGGCAAAACATCCCAATGCCTTTTGAAGCTTGCAAGTTAAGTAGACTGAAAACCTAACTATAGACAGCAAGCCTACTGAAAGATCTTAGATCAAACGTTAGATGACTTCTGTAGTCAAACACATATAAGAAGGTTCTGTCACAATATAGCCAACATGTCACTACATCTTGGTCAGGAGTCCTCAAATCTGCGCTGAAATTATTTATGTGTTCTACTTAACTGTCACTTCTGTCTACAAAATCCACAGTTCAGTCCAAACCCAAGTTTGAAATTACAAATACCACAAAAGCTTTTCTACTAGTCAAAGTAAAAATCTAGTTGATGTAAACTGCTCTATTTACCTAGGAAAAAGCCATTTTTTTAAAGGCTACAACTATGACTTAGAAAATGAAACAAAAACTAATGGAGCATTTATACCCAACTCACCTTCCCTTGTATCATAAATACATTTTAATGGCAGAAAGCAGCAGTCAGCCCCCAGTCAAGGCTTCTGATTCACAAGCTATTTACAGCACAAAGTTACAGAACAATAACTTAAACAGGGGAAGTTTAGACTGGATATAAGAAGGAAATTCTTTCCTGTTAGGGTGGTGAGGCACTGGAATAGGTTGCCCAGGGAGGTTGTGAATGCTCCATCCCTGGCAGTGTTCAAGGCCAGGTTGGACGAGGCCCTGGGTGATATGGTTTAGTGTGAGGTGTCCCTGCCCACAGCAGGGGGGTTGGAACTAGATGATCTTAAGGTCCTTTCCAACCCTAACGATTCTATGATTCTAATATTCTCTTGACAAAACAAAATCTGGAATGGTTTCCCTTAAATCACTGCACTCTTAAGATGCAGCTATTCCACAAGAGCATCAGCTTTCCCAGGCCTGTGGGTATGATAGGAGCTACAACCTTGTCAGACATTTTAGCTCATGAATCAAAGCCCCTAAAAGAAACAGCACTCAAATTGTGAGCAAACGATTCTGCTCTTCTCTTTAAAGCATGTATCAATTCTTAGATTATGTGCTTTGACACATCCACAGAACATAGTGCCATATAGAAAATAATAATATACACACACACACTGTCTCATTGGTGTATCTAACATGAGGAGCTGTGAAAAGCAAGAGATAAATTAGTGAATGTTGATGAGCTAGCAAGTGATGTCCTAACTGCACACAAAGTATTCAATTTTCCATGAATGAAGTTTGAGCTATTCAGTCTTGGAGCATGGAGATCTAAACAGTTTAGCAGAACAAAGTAAAGCCATGCAGCTCTGATGAGACCCAAACTTCTATACTTGTGACAATGGAAAAATGCAGCAGTGGAACCAGCCGGCCTGAGTCAGCATGCATTTAAAGCAGTTTAATGAGAGGTAACAGTAGAACCATGGACTGAATAATACTTACAGGGTTATCAATTTACCTGACCCATAATTTTCCAAGCGGCTAACAATTAAGAAAATATAAGAAATGTTCATTTTTTTTTTCCATACTGGACAAGAGCATGCCAACAAATGGAGACAAAACATACATTCTTCTACTGCCAAAGAGGGTTAGAACTCCAGAGTTATTTTAACTTCAGTTATTTTAACTTTGCTTTATCAGTCAGTAGGTAATTGTTCAAACGTTTTGTATCATTTGGGGGTAGTGAAGACCTTTTTTTAAAAAACAGGGTGGCAGGGGGAGATAACAGATGGATACTGAAATATTTTTAGTGAAACTTTTTAGAAATGCAGGCAGCATCTAAAAAGCAGCATCGGGTGAGATATCACAGAGAAAAAGACAAGCTGACAGTTAAAAAATGCAATCTTTGTCACTTTGAAAAGAGATGGCACCCATTCAGCAGTACAGAAAAACATCTGGTCCAACATCTGAAAACCTAAACACAAAGCGGTACCACTGAGGCAAAGTGCACACATTGAATGGCATGCTGAAAGGAAAACATCATTGTGACCACCACGAAGTAATACAGTATCAGAGCACCACTGATTTGGCCGAGGGTCATTAACTAACACAGAGTCATGCTTTCCAAGGGTCTGATCACATGCTTACAACAGACTTTGCCAAACCACTGCATAGGCATCAAGTACACAGTCAAGACCACAGGCCCATTTAACAGTTAAGCACAGAGTTAATCTTGAGCACAGACTTCAGTTTTAACAGCGACAAGCATGTGCTTAGTTCCAGGGACATGAGTAACCACTCCAAAGACTGGAGGCTTAAAGAAGTCCTCCTGTTCTTCTGCAGTAAGCTAGACATCAGGAAAATTTCTCAAATGAGTTGTGCATGTCTAAGTCATACTCCTGAGATTTATTTCCTTCTAGCAGCTTCAGTGTAAGGGTTATTCACTTGCCTCATCACATCACTTCCAAAGATCAGTCAGGCTAGATAAACCACAAAAACAAAACCCATTCATTAGTCAGGCAGAAAACGATTGTTACTATGTAGTGCTGGTGTTGAGATCACTGATTTTACAGCACTGTTAAGTCTGAATGAAACTGTTTATTTGGATTCAGATGGACTTGCTTCAGAGGATGAGTGACACTAGGCCCCCTCTCAGTTCTACACAAAACTCTACCCCTGTGGAGGATTTTTTGACTCTCTTCTATGTCAGTCTGAGGTGCATCTTTCTAACAGCTTCCTGTTCTGGAAAAGCAGTAAAACTTGGGAATACATAGTGAGGATGTCAGCTTGGCTGACAAAACTCCTCTCTACATTCTGATCATGAACGTTCACCGCTTCAGCCTCCTGATTTTTTGACATCCACATACCCACTGCCAGTCCATCTTTCACAGTCATCCAGAACTGCAATTCTTATCACATCATTGCTGATGTGTCTGATGACGCCCTTACTGCAGACAGATAATTGTTTTGACACCTGCATCAGCTGTCTACTTTTGATCTCCTGACTTTTATTCCACTTCTCTGTTACAGTAACCTCATGGTTGCCATTTGATTTTTCCTGCTAACGACACCTTTGCAACTTTCTGGACGTAAACCCAAGTGTGCAGATTCATCTGTCTCTTCCTGTTTAGATCCTTCCCAAAAACTCCGATGTGTTCCCTCTCAAGCCCAGCTGTCAGTTACAGTCATTCATCACCACAGGCAAAATATTACTGATTACGCATCCTCACACTCTTATTGCTCTAAAGCCAACGTTAGGTGAATAACATCTTTTGATTTCTGCATGCTAACTGCTCAAGAGCTATGAATCAGTTCTGCTGTCCTTTACCAGTTGGCATCTTTCACAATGCAAAAAAAATAATAATAAAAAAAGACATTATGACAACTACTATAATGATTATTCTTTACCATGTGACTAGTTAAAGTGCAGTGAGATCTCTTTGATTCAGCTCTCAACACAACTGCCAGCATAGAAAACTCTCACTGGGTTTAGGCAACTCTGATAAATATACTGGGGATTTAAACAGAGTTCCTATTGTGTTGTAAAATCTTTTCCAGAGAGTCAGAACCAAAATTTTGTTTGGATTCAAAGTAAATAAAGTTGGAATTTTCCTTGGTCCCACTAATACTTTAATTACAAGAATAGAATACATTTAGAGGTGGAAGAAAATGCCCAATTTACTATTAGTAACTATTATTAAGTTATTATTAACTTTAAATTGGCTAGGAAAATCTTTGGCAAACTCACTTCAACACTCCCTGTGACATCGGTGAATAGTATGGGAGGAGCAGAGCAAGCAAATTTCTATGCCCTCTGACTCAAGACAAGTTTTCCTGCATTCTTCCTTAGTGCTTTTTTCCCCTTTAAGACACATACACACTTTTACACAAATGAAGGAAGGGACAAGACATTGGAAGTTAAAACAAGAAACAGCAAATTAGCCCCAACATGTTAAAATATATATATATAGATAGATTGTAAAAGCCACAGTTATTGCCAAAAAAATCCCTGCCATTTTACCTACTGTAGTATAATTCTCACAATATACTTCAGAGGCAGGAAGGACTCGTTACCAGACCTCTGCAGGTTGTAGAGACTCATTAACAGAAGCACATGAACTGGAAAACATTCCAAGGAGGTTATTTATGCAAGAGCCAAAATCAACACACCAGTTTCACCAGCGTTCCAGTGCCAGGGTGGGATTTCAATACCAAAGAGTCACCAGGCTGGTCTTTCAAGTTTAGAGGAAAAAACATTCGTAACTATGAACAGGTTTAGACATTCTCCGTTCTTGCTGAAGTCTGTTTCACCACTGAGTTCAGTGAGAGAGGGATTGAGATGTGAGATTCTGAAGATGAAATCTGTAAGTGACACAGATCTTGGTCATACATTCTGCTGTTCCATGTTTTACATTATATATCACACCAGATACAGAAGAACCTTTGAACCAAGAAACTTTGAAGGCGTATTTGCACACAAACTCCTCAATAATCTTAAATCAAGAAATTACACATGAGAAGGTAGATACTGTTCTTGCAAGTATGCACTGAAACACCCCAGCAATGCAATGATTTGACAGGTTGACCCAAAGTCCAATCCTAGTAAACTGCTAACAAAAGAAAACAATCAAAAACAAAAACCCAAATAAACAAACAAAAAAACTCAAACAAAAAAACCACAGCCACCACAACAAAACAAAAAAAACAACAACAAAACCAAAAATCAAATAAAAAGAAAAACCCAAGCCACCAAAAACACCCTGCACCACCACAAAAAAGTTAGATCTCATAGATTATCCATCAGGTTGTATTAAAGCAGGCACATAATTTCTGCCATCCTATCTATAAAGCTCTCTTTGCTACAGGAATAATTCTGGAAGGAATGAGAGACACCAGCAGGTAGATAATGCTGGATACAGCCACTCTTCTCCCTAGTGAGAGTCCCAGTTTTTCTATACGCATTACCAGATTTTGTACCTTTGTTCCTCTCTAACAGAAACCAGCAAAGGCCTGTCACACACCCATCTCATGTAAGGATGAAGACCACAAATGCACAGCTATCCTAGCACACTGTAAGGCAAAGAAACAAGAGAAAGAGGGAAGAAAAAGAGGAAAAAGAGGGTGAAGGTACGAAGCAAGAATATCTGCATTGCATACTCCTGCATCTGCCTCTGTCTGTGAAGGGGGAACCAGTCTACAAGTCCTAATTGATGTGTGCAGGTTTGAGACCCCTATCTCTGCCATACTATCTCAGGAGACCTCTTAAGCAACACACAGCAGACAGGGGTGTTGAAGATTACTGCTGTCAGAAGCTTGTGCCTGGCTTTAAATACTAATTAGTCAGTTTGAAATGAAAACAAATGGAAAAGATGGATGCTTTCTCACTGTCAAGCAAAACCCTCCAGACAGAAAAACAGTGACACATTTTTCAGTTTTCCTTCAGTGCTCTACACCAATGCATTTTGTATTATTCTCTTCTCCAAGTCAGTCATGATGAGAAGGAAAATGACATTTTGCCGAGACACCAAATTGTTCCTCAACAGGGAACCAAATTGTTCCTCATAAGGGAAGCTCAGAATTAGTATCTTCGCCATTATCAGCACCCCCAAAGCTGCTCCTGCGGATGCTTTGTGTAACAGCAAACAGCACTCATTATAGCTGTGCTCTCTGTTTATGCAGAACATTTGTCTTCTGGAACTATGAAATGTGACTCTTCACTGAATTCCTCTGAATTTCAACCAGAAAACTTGTACTACAGAAATGTTTACATTCATTTCAAAAAGCTAATGGTTAAGAAAAATGCTACACAAAGAAAATGCAGCTCCAGGAACAGAAGAAAGATGAGCAGAGAGCAATAGTTTTCTTTTTGTTTTTGAAACTAGCATTTCAGCACTGTTAGAAGGCAATCTAAAGACTTCAAGGAAAAGTGGTTTATCACATAGCCTAAGCACATGGAATTGAAACTGAAACTTGAAAAAATGAAACTGAAAAGTCTCATTAGCTAGACAGTAGCTTCTGCAATACATGCATATTAACAGTATTTTTGAGACAAACCATTCCATCAGTTGTTTATGCTTTCCCTTTGTTACCATTACCATCTTGGAATTCAAATCAATCGATCTAGAGGGTGGAAACAACCCTTCAATTAGAGGGGGGCTGACTTCCTTTAAAACTAAAAACCAAAAGAATTTAAAAAATCCACAGAGCAAAACAGAATTTAATGACTCATTCTGGAAACCTTACGTTAAACATCATCTCAAATGTTTGCTCTAATGAGAAAGATATGCAGGTATGGAGACATTTACAGGAAAAAAAAAAATCTATTCCAAAGAAGTGGATGCCAAGATCTGCTTCCTCTATTTCTCTGCCAAACTCCCTGGGCACCGACCTCTCCCATCTTTATTTCCTGGACTCTCTACACATCTCAGCTCACTTCATTCCAGATCTCACCCTTCCATTTCCTCAGCACCCTCCTTCTCCAAATACAGACTCATCCCTGACTTTATCCCACCCCTTGTATCACAGTATCACAGTATGCTAGAGATTGGAAGGGACCTCGAAAGATCATCTAGTCCAATCCCCCTGCTGGAGCAGGAACACCTAGATAAGGTTACACAGGAATGTGTCCAGGCGGGTTTTGAATGTCTCCAGGGAAGGAGACTCCACAACCTCCCTGGGCAGCCTGTTCCAGTGTTCCGTCACCCTCACTGAGAAGAAGTTTCTTCTCCAGTTTAAGTGGAACCTCTTGTGTTCCAGTTTGTACCCATTACCCCTTGTCCTATCATTGTTTGCCACTGAGTACAGCCTGGCTCCATCCTCGTGACACTCCCCCTTTATATATTTATAGACACTTACAAGGTCACCCCTCAGTCTCCTCTTCTCCAAACTATAGAGACCCAGCTCCCTCAGTCTTTCCACATAAGGGAGATGTACAGGTGTTCCCTCCTCTTTCTCTCTCTCTAATGTGCACAAATGTTGTCCGCACCCGTTCTTGTTCTTCACTTCCCTCTCGGATATCCCCAGCGCCTTCACCAACTGGGGAATGCTTTCCATCTCTGAAACCCCTTTCCAGTTCCAAGTCTCCAGGTTTTTGTTAGCATGAATTGCTTTACTGTTCTGCGCCAAGCCCCTGACTCTGTTAATCCCCCAAAACATATACACTCCATATTCACCCTGCTTTACCTGCTTCTGAAGCCAAGCCTTCTCCTCTCACCTGCTCCTGACTCTGCTCCTTCCAAGCCACACTTCTCACCTTCATGCACCACCTCCAATACCATGAACATCATTAACTTAGAAAAAGTGCTTATACACTACATAAGCTATTAATGGCCGATGTGGAAACAAAGAGTACCAGTAAACCCTTACACGCTGTAATAAGGTCAGAGTGATTCTGCTTAGAAGTGGACTAGACACAAAATGGTATGAGTCTCAAGTACAGATAGTTTAGGACACCTATGTAATGTATTAAATTAAGCTCTTTGTAAAGACATGAAAAGTTTTCTGCTGAATGAGCACAAGATCAAAATTGTCATCACATCCCAACCCAGAAACACAGTTTCCCCAAGGTCCTGCCTCTTGCTAGCATTTACGCAACCCATCTGGGTACGCCCTCTGCAATTTTCTGCTCAGAACCAGCAGCAACTCTGCAGAGGAGATACTGTTCTACTAGAAGAGCTGCAGTATTTGCATCTTCTCTTTGCTACCCCAATCTTATTAAATGTATTTTTACAAGCCAATCTGTAAAAGGAGCAATACAGGCTATCATGGAGCCCTGATTAGGTGACCGACCTGATACAGCTCAGAGCTGGGTCACTGGAATTGTTGCTGTTCATGCCACAGCAGTACCCTCTGCCCCTGCTCAAACCCTCCTCTTTAGACTACCATCTCTTCCTTATCTCCTGGTTCCCTGCCATTTTGCTTCCCTCTCACACCTCCTTCTTAAGCTGTCCAAGCTCAGAAAGTAAGTGGGCCTGAGCAGAAGTGTGTAATCACTAGCCAGAGCCGATGCTTTCCTCAATTCCCATCCATTGGCTGCCATCTGAGTAAGTACCCTTCCTGCTCTTGAAGTGACTTAGAAAGGTGGAACTCAAAGCCACATGTTAGAAACAGGAAAATTAAGAGGTAGAACTACTTGGACAAAAATTACAGAGAAATAGTAGTGCAATCAGAACCATCTTGCAGTCCAATCACAGGATGCTGCTTCCCCTATGATCTTCAACATTGCATCCAACCCAAACCATTCTGTGATTTACTGCTGAATTAAACTTGTAAGGCTTCCACTATATTTAGTTTCACAACAGAAATTATAGTCTCCTTTCATTCCATATATTGCTAAGATAGACAAGAAGTCCTAGAGATCACAGCTGTAAGATTTGAGGCATCAGTGGTCATGCCAGGGCCTCATATTTAAAAACAAAAGTAGTCCAGACATCTCCAAACCCAAAGAGACTGTCAAAACAGTCTCTGAATAATTTTTCAGAACATGAAATCTTCCGTTTACTCACAAGAGTGAAGTGAGGAAGACTCCAGCAATTTTTATCCAGCATTTTTATACTACATGCAGAAGAGGCATATTGGTGTTTAAATGCATTCACTCTACCACAACTCCCAGTGTCTTCAAATAGTGGTGGACCTGACACTCACACTGGGAATTAGTAGTTACAAACTAATTAGATTCAAGCCTTCTTGTTCAACAGCAAGGACATCTTGCACCTCCAAGCCACCAAATCACCACAGCTGCTGTTAAGATTTATGCTGTTCAGATGTAATGGACAAGTTTGTGGTTGTGATCAGTCTGGAAGGAATACACAGAGGATCCAAGCTGCCTGTTACATCCAGTAGGCATTTGAAATCATGAGTTTTCTGTTTGTATAATCACATCTGTGAGAGTTAACAGAACAAAAAACTTACTTCTTTGGGTAAAGATGTTAATTTGTTTCTATCAGCATTCAAATTGTTCAGCTTCTTTAGTTTTCCGATGCTCTTCGGCAATGACTGTGCAAAGAAAACCAAA
Source organism: Pezoporus occidentalis (assembly GCF_034315485.1). Lineage (NCBI taxonomy): Eukaryota > Metazoa > Chordata > Aves > Psittaciformes > Psittacidae > Pezoporus > Pezoporus occidentalis. The sequence goes on from NW_026914829.1 coordinate 3,015,138, forward strand.
AAAATATGCAAACAGAATTTACAAATTCAGGGTCAGAAGAAAACTTTTCTCATTTAAAATTAATAGACCAATCCATTTTCAAAACTGGAATGTTGTTAACCCTTGTTACTACCAGGCCTTCCAAAGGATATCCAAGGGTTTTATCTTGCAGAAGAAATGTCCAAGAAACATCAGTTTCTAATACAAATTCACTGATGAGTTAGTTATCTCTGCACTGAGATGACAGATGTGTAACAGCTGTGTACAGAAGTATGTATGCAGAATGCCCATATTATCTAACTTTAGGATCCCTAAATAGCTAATTGATAGGCAAGCTTCTAACTTAGGTGCTATGAATTGACCTCCAGAGAGGCATCCTTCCAACAGGCTTCAGCTCCTAACTCAACCAAGCACCAACCTAACCTAAGAAATGCTCAAACCTAGACCTTTATAAACAGTTCTACTCTCCAAGTGTAAATGTCATGTGAAAGCAGTTTCAAAATAATGGAAGGATAGACCTAAAGGAAGGAAGTCTGAGATTTTACTTCAGTTGCCCATGTATCATACTGAATACCTGGTTGGAGATCAGCAGAGCAAGGAACAGTACAACAGCAGCTCTGCAGTGCCTGGGGCTTCTATTCAGTTCCAGGAGGTCTGATACAGATAATGCACAGCAAAAACTGGCACCACCACCATACAGCACAAACTCAGCATTAAGAACACAACAAAGTAAGTGATACTTGCATTCCACATGCTTCAATTCCCTTACTGGCCATGAAAGATTCAAGAGTGAATATGTAATTGCTTAAGCCTTTGGGAGGACGGATTGTTACTACATACAACTTGATCTTCAGCATTCATTTAACAGGTAAGAAATAAGATGCATTTATAGGAAACTTGCTACTTAGAAGTAGCAAGGGTAACTAATCTTACAAGCTAAGTGACTCAGCACTTAGCAGCAAGTCTTATTACTGCCAGCAATTTGAGCAGCCATGATCGTGCTTACCTGCAGCTGGTTTTCCGTTAGAACCAGTTCAGTAAGGCTTTCACATTCTCCAATTGAATCTGTTAGTTGAATAAGTTTGTTCTGATCAACCTTCAGAATGGAAAGCCTCCTCAATTTTCCTGGAGAGAAAGAATACATTTGTTTAGTTTAGTAACCTCTGATAACTGCTTGAATTGCAGAGAATTTTACTGCTGCAAAGCTTTTAGAAATCCTCTAACATATTTTTTTTTTCAGGTTAAAAAAAGGTAATCAAGCACTGCTTCACTTGGTGCTTGAAATATTTCTGCAGGTTTCTAGCATCAATGAATTAATATTTAATATTAATATTCCTATCCAATATTTAAGCGTATTGAATTGTATTAAACTTGCAATCTGAATGATAGCCCATGTGAATTTCAAGGAGGTATTTACCCAAAGGCCTATAAAGAGGAGAAAGTTATCATTATCAATTATACAATGTTTATTAATAAAGAAGTATTCAGAGAGCACCTACATCTACTCATCCAAAGTAGCCAAATGGAACCAAAGTGACAGCCCAAATCCAAACAGGACCAAGGTCTCCTTGTCCTAATACAGAACCCAGTTAGTCAGACATGAAACCCAAGTTTATTTTCTGGACTAGAAATAAAACTTCTTTGAAGGTCTTCTCCCCAGGAAGGACAAAATACTGTTTCAGAGCAGAAAGCCTGCATTGTTCTGCTCCTTTGTACCTCTTTTTTGGTCTTCAGTGCAAAGCAGAGATGCCCCAAGAAGAGCCCGAACAGAGAATTCAAGTGACATCACCAGCTGCTGACATCTCCCTGCCCATCCCTACATGGTACAAAATAGCCTAATAGGCTGGCACATCAAATTTGCTGATGCCAAATCACGAAGAGACAGCTGATGCACAGAAAGACGGCAAGCTAAACAGAAACCTGAGGTTCAGCAAGAAGCACAGTTCTGCACCTGGGCAGAATAGATCTGTACACTGGGTACAGGCTGAGGAGGGATAAGCTGCACAAGAGCCCTGCTGGAAAGGGCCTGGGGACTATGCTGGGCACCAGGTTGAACATGAACTAGTAGTGAGCTCTCACCAGAAATAAGTAAACACTGGCCAGACCACATCAGGAGAACTATGTGCAGCATATCAATGGAAGTTACTATATCCCATCTACCCAGCACCCGTTAGGCCACATCTTTTAAGTCATACTGCAGCCTTTCAGGAGGTAAATACAACTCAATTTCTGATGTACAATTGCACTGGCCAGCTCAGATCATCAGAGAAGGCTGCTAGAACTCTCTACCAAACACACACTAGCCAACTGTAGGACCCATAGTAGTCACCCCAGTCCCCTAGGTTTAATTTCTAGAAAAATATTTTGCTTTTCTTAGGCTTATATAGCATACAGAGGGAAGGCGAATGTTTGTCTCTTCTTTTCCACATTCCCAGTTAAACCACATTCACAAGGCCTCCTTGAAGAAGGCAGACTTCTGCAACATAAAACTCTCCAGAAAAAGTTGATGAGAAACAATCTCTTGCTGACTACTTGTCACAGCTACTGCAGGGTTAACATTTACCTTAAAAAAGGCTCTGCTAATGCTTCAGAAAACACTCTTCAGTTATTAAACCTGTTTTAAGGGGTCAGACAGTGCAAGGTTGTAGTTTGGATACCCCCTCAAGGGCGAGGTGTAATGGGTTGAAGCTGAACAGCCTTCCACTGGGTTCAGTATAGGATTAATCACGTGCAACTGAAGATAATTACACATCCCCACTAAAAAGGACATTTTTTTTTCTGGTGATGCTGTCAGTCAGTCTTATCAAGACCTACAGCATGTTACAAGCTACAATTTTACAATGTTATGACGGTGACATGGACACGGTGGGAACAGAGAGGACATAATAACTTTCATTTTGTTCAAGTAGGTATCAAGTAAAGACCAAGAAAGGATTACAAGGTAGTCATTATGCAGACAATTAAAATGTGAAATTAATAGAGCTACGCATTTCATACTAAGCAAAAAAAAAAAGAAAAGAAAAAGAAAGACAAAATGCTGAGGCAAACTCATCTTTTGCACAAAAGAACTTCAAAAGACTTGAAAACAAATGACTTCTAATTTAGAGTGGATTAAATGGTTCTGTGTGATAGCATGCACCTTGTACTTACCAATGCCATCAGGTAAGACCTGAAGTAAATTTTGAGAAACAAGCAAGTCTGTTAAAGATGTCAGACCACTAATTTCTTCAGGAAGGCATTCCAATTTATTTTCAGAAACATCCAGACAAAGCAGGTTTTTCAGGTTTCCTACTTCCTGTGATACAAGGAAAAAAATTTAAGTCATGCCCAAACATGTAACAGAGCAATCTGAAAAATGTACCATGGCAATGAAATTCCAGAAAGAAAAACAACTCTCTGAATGACCTCTAAATTGGCCATTCTTTGTATGACCTTAAAATGCAGAATGAAAGAAATAACTACATTATACATATGACAAAACAAGTGATCCAGACACAGTTTCTTATTCTAACTATTAAGACAGGCTTCAGTAGCCAAGCAAGGTATGCTAAGCACACCCAGGCAAGCACCAGCCAAAACTGGAGGTTTCTTCAAGTAAAGACTGCAAAGCTGTTTTTTCAGAACTAGAGATTATCAACCTCCATGTAATTAAAAGTCTGCCCCTCCCAATTAACCCTAGGCAAATTAAGATTAGTTTCTTCTGGCTGATACAGCAACATGCCATGACATCTAGGGATTTCGTATCATCAGATCTCCCAACTGCAACAAATGTAGAAATAAGAATAGGGAGTGTTGCTCTAGCAAGCATATTTGAACTGTCAAATTACATTGCCATCATCTACAATTATTAATGATTACTTAATGTATTTTTTTACAACGGTAATCCAACAAGTAGCTTAAAATTCTGACAGAGAAATGCCTTTGTCCCTATTAGCCATCAGAGCACACTCCCATTCCCCATGTATACACATACCACTATCACGCTCCGGAATAGTTCTCATTTTAGTAATCCAAATCATATTGCAGAGAACAGAATGGCTGGGGCAGAAGTGTCCTTTACTTTTACATATATAAAGTTTTCACACAGTGACAGCCTTGATCCTAACTGACAAGATCAGTCCTCTTATTTTGGAAATGTTTGCTTCTCAAGAGAATCTTCCACTAAACATACACACACATACCCTTTTGTCCTACAAGTTCATCTTTTGGACATTAAACAAAATACGCAATAATGGCCAGCTTCAAGAAAAACAGCTGCTGAAGTCACACTCAACCTTTTATGAGTGAGTATCAGCGTTTAACTACATCTACTTAAAAAATTATTAGGACAAGCCAACAACAACAAAGCCAACAAAGCCCACTAAACTGTAGCTCATTTCCAGGTAACACTGTTGACGATGAGATCAATACAGCAAATAAAAGCAAACTGCACAAGGAATGGAGGAGAACAGGTTTGGCTCTAAAGAAAAACTTTATCACAGCTCTTAAGAAAGAGAATTTAGAGCACTGTAAGCTTTAAATGCTAAGGCCCCTCATCCCATGGCTGATGTCAGATGGGGGATTTGCTTGCAGAGATCAAAATTTCTATTTATGGCAACAATTCTGTTATTGTACTTCTCCAAAACACTGTATTTGAATGGATGAAGGTGACTGAAAAGAGAAAAAAAGACAACAAAAAACAAAAAACAAACAACCCCAATGATTCATCCACAAAACTGTCAAAACTACAATTCAGATAGATACAAAAGTTGAGGGTTAGCTCAGCCAACGAGTGGCTCCCTGATAATTGAGAGTGTTAATGGCAGATGTGTCATCCTTTAAATTGAACAGCTCCTTTGTCAAAATGTTTAAAAGAAAATGTCTGACAACATATGATTCCATGTACAATCCCTTGCAGAAGAACTTAGAAAAAGAAAACTCTTATACATCCAAAACCAAACCTAGGCAATGTGAACTGAGAAAACTGTTTGATTTTAAATCACCTCCCTGTAGGAGTGAACAAAGCATCTTCAAAACAGCATCAGTAGAGCTCATCTTTACCTGAGGTATTTCAGCTAATTGGTTTCCATCCAACCAGAGATCTTTAAGATTGAAAAGTGCACCAATTGTTTCTGGCTATAACATAAAAAGTAATAATGTTAAGTAGTATAGGAGCTTCAAGTAAAACCAAATGACCACCCCGTAATTACGGTTTGAGAAACCCAATCCTTACTCCAAGCACTACTTAGAGGTACCATGGTTAAATGCAGCAAGGGTGACTGTAAGCATTTGGGAACTCCATCATACAAATTAATTGCTACAGCTTAACAACCTATCACACTTTTCCTGACATGCACTAACAAATTACATGCACACTCTTAATCTACTGCAAATCCAACATTTAATTGAGTCATTTTAAGAGAGATGATGGGTGTCTTTTGGTAGAACTATCTGCCACAACACTGAGACACTGCAATCCTCAACAGTTTGCCTCAGCCCCTTCTCAAAGATTCCTACTCCCATTGTGAAAAATAGCTGAGCTTTCATCTGTGCTCAGCCTGTCCAGCTCCCTGCAGAAGCCCATGCATTCATTGTAACTGCAAATATATATAAGAATTCATGCCATTCCGCTCCTTTTTCTTTCTGTAGGAAAAGTCTGTTCAGTGCTCTTATTTTCTACAGATCAGCTGCAGCTGTGTTGGTTAAAGTAATATTGTACTGAACAATACTAAGCAGATATGGGAAGTACCATCTCACTGCCAAAATTCATCTGTATGTATAAAGCCGCTCCCTCCATAAATTTTTCCTTCTTCAATTTTGAAAATCTTACACATATTTAATCTAAATGATGCATAAAACAAGACCAATGTGCACTTTCAATGGCATGCTCTCTTACCAAGTGATAAAGTTCATTGTTTCCTAAATCAAGTTCTTCTAGCCGCTGCAGCTGGGCAAGTGATCTGCAAGATAAGTCAATACAAAACCACATCAGTCTAAACCAACAGAAGCCCCATATATTTGAATGAGCTCATTTTACTGAGACTTGTATTTCAAATTACGATGTATTATAGACAGTTATTTTACTGGGCATAGACTATTTTCAGTAATATCTTACTGAAAAAAATAATTTGGTTTGTCAGTGTAACTGCATGCCCTTTAAACATAAAACTTAGTATAGGCATTCAAATAATTATTCTTTATTTTAACCATCAGTCCCTCAGGGTGGACAATGCCACAGAGTTTAGTATAGTTGGTTAGATTTATTTTTAAGGGAAATCTATAGCTCTGCAACTGGATAAAAATTCCCTATAGTGTGATTCAAGAGTCAATAAATCCACCATTTAATTCTTCAACATGATCTATCCGTTTCTGAAGTATTTCAGGTTGGATTTGAGGATGCAAACAGAGGAAAGCCCACAAGGACGCAAAAGAAGTTCTTTAAACATGAGCATACATAGAGGGCCATCCTTCTATTTTAAAAGCAGTCTGCTGTAGAGCTCTTGCTTACCTTCCCCAAAGCCACAGTAGCATAAAACTCAAGACTCGCCAGCTACATTACTGACAGTCAGAATCTTCCAGAAGCAATAAAATGGTCAAGATTTACGATAGCATTGCAAAACCTAGCTAGCAATTCATATCTTCTGACCACTGACATTTAAAGTGCCATGTTAAAATAGTAACAGCTGCAACCAAGGTACTGGGCAGACTGACAGAAAAAAAAGGACCCCAAAGAAACTGGGGAAGAGATTCTGATTAAAATAGGTTAAATCCATTACAGTATTTATTAGATTATGCAAACAAGCACAATAGGAGTCACCAAATCAATTGTAAGAAGCAGCCAGGTCATAAAGGAAGGAAAATACTTCGATAGATAAAGAAGAGGCTTCTTCCAGGCAGCCAGAAAGGATCCCCAATATATAAGATATCTGATTAGCCTTACAGAAGACCACCAATTCCTCTGCCATAATACAGACTTCACAGAAATATCTAGGTATCTTTTTCCCAAACAATTACGGAGGGAGGAGTCAGACTTCAGACATCAGTAGGCCTAGTTTGTCATCAAGGCTTTGATCTCTTGGGTTTGGAAGCTTTTGGTTACTTAGCCCCGAACACAAATGCTTATTTAAATGCTGTGAAGGTCTAGAGTGGAAATCTCTCAGATCCTATTACCCTACTTTCACAGTTACGAAATTTCAGCATGAAAACAACCCAAACCACCATTCTCACTGCTGATGTGCTCATTCAAGGTGTGCAGGAAGAAACATTTAGTGCTGCTATGTTTTATACAGAGTATTTTATAGAGCAAAACCAACTGACACAGACTGCAGGCTCCTGCTACTAACCAAGTACAACTCGATGTATAAAATACAGCTTTGTTTTAGTGGCACCTAGTTAAATCCATTACATGTTGTTAATTCCCACTGAGTATTTTTTTTAGCTGTCATTCACTTTCATATGTTACCAGATTTTAAGACTGAGAACATTTTATGTTAATACAATCAAACACATGAAATCTCACTTACTCAGGTAAATATGTCAGCAAATTTTCTCTAAGTTCCAGTGAGGCCAGGTTATAAAGACTAAAAAAGAGAAAAAGAACAAACCACATTTTGATGCAATCTTACTTTTTATATTCCACACTTTCAGAAGAAAAGTGTGTGTTTACACAGTTTAAAACAAAATTGCTGTGAACCGATTTTCTTGTTTTAGTTCAACCAGACCATCATGCGAAAGGCAGTATACAAAGACTGGAAGATTTTGTTTGTTTCATTGCGATACTTCAACACATTAAAGCTAGAAAGTAAACAGAAAAACACAAGTTTCCATTTGTTAGAAGGTCCATAGCTTCAAGTTACTGAATAGAGCACATTCAGTATGAATTGCATTTACTTATTCGCTTTCAGAATCTGGCATGGGCTACCAAAGTTACAGAGCCTCAGGTAAAGCCATCATTGTCCTAATGCCGGCGTGCTCATTACTGTAAGTGACATTACGCTTCTAAGCGGCTCACTTACTCCATATCCCAGGCTTTTACTCATATCACCATAGCAACATTCAGATTTTTCAAGGGCTTATTTACGGCTAAATGGGACACAAGGAGTCAGACATTATCCCAACACTATAATCTGCTCTAATCCTCCAGCAACCCAGGGAAAAATAAAAATCAGATATGGTGACTGCAAATACATAGTTTCCTTACACTGCAGGGAAGGGGTAACAGTGTGCCGGGGCTTAAATAAAATCTAGATTAAAAAAGAAATTCCACTAAATTTGAAACACATGCTAAGGCTAAACCCAAAATGTTTTTGTTTGTATACCTTAGGAAAAAAAAAAAAACAAAACAAAAAAGCACCACATACTCAGACCACATAAAATTGAACTATTTGTTTTCACTTCAGACAATACAAACGTACTGAATTACAGGATCATTAGTTAGCCCCAGTAAAAAAAACAGCTCATAACCTGACTAAAACTGAAGAATTATTTTTTAAAGTGAAAAGATGATTTTTCACAGATTGACTTTGGACAGTGTCTGGAAAAAAACATCCTTATTTCAAGCACCTATTTCATACTGCATTCAGAAAACAGTGAACAAAATCTTACAGAAGCTTAGACTACAGCAGTTCCCCTCCCACTTGTAAAATAAACACGTTCTACCCAGCGCGTTCTGTATTCCTACAGAACAAATACAATTAAAACATACCATATAAGTGAAGATATTTTAGTAGAAACCTATTATAAATCCAATTAAAAATAAGAGAGAATAACACTGCTTCTGCCACTAAAAATCATTTGACAGAAACAAGGTAATAATGAAGCCAACAACACAAGAGAAAATTCTCTCACAAAATTTTAACACCAGAAATCATAGAATCATAGAATCGTAAGGTTTGGAAACGACCTTAAGATCCTCTAGTTCCAACCCCCCTGCCGTGGGCAGGGACACCTTATGCTAAATCAGATCACCCAAGGCCTTGTCCAACCTGGCCTTAAACACTGCCAGGGATGGAGCATTGTTCAAAAAATAAAACACAAGCCAAGGTGAGACATGGTATCTAATAGCCTCACAGAAACCAAACCAGTGGAGTGGGAGTGGGAAAGGGTGATGGAAAACAATTTCTCTCCAAGAGGAACACAGGTCTGCTTTTACTTTGCCACCCACAGACTGCCATTACATTTTTGTTTACAGGTGTTCTAGAAACCTATTCCAATCTTACTTTGACTTTTGCACTTCCTCTTCAAGCTCATATTAGATGATTCACTTTTATCAAGAGAATACAAAAAGGATGCACAAACAGCCAAGCTGACTTGTAATCTTGTGTTTTACAGATCACCCTGCACCTACTTATCTCCCTCCCCATTGTGTTGAAGTGCCAATGAGTAAAATGGTGCAATCTTCTAATTTCTCTTCTTACATCAGACACCCCTTTGGCTGTGGTTAAACAGAAATCTTTGTCAGCAAAACCATATTCAACAGCAAGAACTTGGGAACCACCATCTTAACCAGCTCCATCATATCATTAAACTGGGGCAAGCCAGTGAATCAGCTCATGAAATTCATCCTGCTTAAAAAATAACCTAGCAAGAGTAACACAGATTCCTAATCCAACATAGAATAAATCCTCTTAAACACCTGGGCCAGTACAACAGAAGGTGCAAGGCAGGCATCTGTACTGCCCAAGCCAACAATGCGATAAGGACCCACTGGGTAGCTGTGCCCATGTGGATACCCACCAACAGCTCTCTTTGCATCCAACCATGTGCCATGCATTTTGGTAGCCAACTGCAGTCTCAGGCTAGGTTCTCTTCTTATGGGAGTCCGCTGCCTACAAGATTATGCTTTCACATCTAATGACACAGCTCTCTGGAAGAGAAATGTTTTAGTCTACACTATTCTCACCCGCTGCATGCTCGCTACTATATAACTCTACCCTGAACAAAACAAAGACACTGCCCTTCACCCCTTTAATCCATGCTTTCTACTTCTTCCAAGGTCTTGAGTGCAAACACAATGTAAGCAGACCCCAAGAGGCAAAATGAAGCTTCCCACCAAGTAACGTAAAATAGAGACTAAGTCTATGAAGCCTGTACCAGCAAAGTTGCCATGTTAGACTGAAGGATTATGTTCAAGAGCAGATCCATCTGAAACAGAGGCTACAAAATGATAAGAAACTTTTGACTTATTATTAGTCTTAAATTTCAACTAGTTCCAGAAGCAGCTCCCAGCAAGCCAATGTGTGGTATTGAAACACCAATCTTCAATACATTACAGACCAGAGGTATAGGTCTTCCCTAAATTTACCAAAAGGTTCTTAACACATTTTATGTTCACTAACATTTTTCTGGTTTCAAGGTATTTCAAGAAACAGGATTTCTACTCATTTGCAGGAAAAATCCTACGTTATGTGCCATTTTTCAAATATGTTTTCTGATTTAATAGCACTTTTTCCCCAGAAAGCGTAATTCTCCCTCTTCTCAACTACAGAGATTTTTCACAATATACTAAATTAAACAGTTTATTCTTTTCCCTAATCCTGATCTTCGCTTAGGACAGAAAAATAGCCTTGGGGGGTTACTTGCTTCAATCCACAAACATCAAGGCAACGGTAATCTAGTCCACTCAGACAGGAGACACAGTTCCATCAGTGACTGTTCACACAGTGCATTCAGAAACACAAATGCACCATAGAGCATTGCAGGCTACTCTCCAACACAGTCCTCGCTCCCCTCCCACAGTCAATAGAAAATGTACAAGCAAAATGCCATCTATATTCTAAAGAAGAAGAAAAAAAAATAAAGCCGTAAGTACTTTTTTGTGACTACTGTTGTAAGGACCTACTTCACCTGCAAAAAGCCTTAATATTTTAACAAGTCTCACTGCAAAACCTACCACACGCACCTCAAATACTGAGCATTATGTGAGATTACTGAACACAAGGCAGCAACCAAATTAGGTGAAGGATGCAGCAGCTGAAATAATTACAAAGTTTTCCAACTCAGCATTCCAGATAATTTCTGATGCAAGGGTGGAACCAAGTCAAATGTAAAGGTACAATACGGCTGAAAATGTCACCTTCAGTACAAAACAGATACACTTCTTTAGTGCTGTACCTCAAGTCATGGTACATATTCGTATTCATCTTAAATGAAAAGACTGCAAAATCAGTAATTGAGAACAAAACTAATAGTGGCAAAGTAGTCCCTAAATGCTTGAAGTGCCTTTTCTGAGAATTCCTGTCAGGTTTTGAGACAGAATCTTGCAATCCAACATGGTCCACAGAGAGAGAACACCGCAAATAATACTTCATGTCAACTGCAGTGGTCTCCTCCAAAATAAAGGTAAGACTAGAACCAGCCACCAGGATCGGAACCAAAACATCATCATCATCTTCAAAGCAAGTCAGTTTTTCTTTGGATGAATTACAAAGAGATTATGAGCGTCAACATGTTCTACTAAACACCCATTTCAAAAGCAGCTGACTCTGGACAAAAGCAATGCACTGCAATAGGTAAAACAACATCAACTGCGGTTAGAAAAAAAAATTTAAAAGAAACCAAAAAAGATAAGAGACAGAGACACATATTCCCTCTTCACCTTGGGTGAAATTATATTTTCAGTGTGCCACATACACATTAAATACACTCTGTCTTGTAAAGTTATAAAATACAAAACTGAGATGAGTTACCTTAGTACTTTACCAGGAACAGCTCCATCATTCCCCTACTCAAGGGGACAAAAAGCCATCCTTAAGAGTGACAATAGACAACACTATATAACCCAGTCCTGCAAACATAACTGGGAGCACCCAAGCCCTTGAGGTACACCAGCAAAGGCTTCTGAGGAAAGTACTGGAAATAAAGCAAGACACATGCTATCTTCTTGTAAAAACGAAGTTAAAAATATAAAGGTGAATATGGAAATGTGGAAAAAGCTAGGAGAAAATAAAAACACATAATAAAAGGACTAATGCAAAAGCTAAAGGTGCTTAGTCAAAAAAGCTGGACAACGTCCTTCTCTTATTTGAGCAATAAAAGTCACACACTTCATGTCAAGAGCACCACACAGCTGAGCATGCAAGACATCAGGCTTTGGGAAACAAGGAAGCAAACTGGAAGAGATGAAGATCTAAAGCACCTGCAGAAAAGCATGTCCCCATCTGCACCCCTTCCAGCAAGTTTCAGCTAGTTAGGGGAATGTAAAATCCCAAACGTAGTTTTTCCTGACATTTGTAGGACTGCAAAAAGAAGGGAAATACAGGAGAACAGGCATGGTCCACACATTTATACAGAACACAGGAAGATGCTATGCAATAAAGATGGCTAAGGTGAGACCACAGTACAGATTCTGAATTTGGTGTGCTAATAGCTTTTTTTTTAATGCAGCAGTAGCAATGGCTACAGAACAAGCCCAAGGATGCAGCATATAAAATCCACATTCCGGCTATAACCACCAGTTCCAAAGGAGTTTAGTTCACTAGGCCAGCATCTGAAGATTATTGTTACTTTGATAATGCCTGCCCTGCATCTCTGTCCACACAGCACATACACATTAATTGTGACACTGTGAAGAAAGGGAGTTTAAACTAGGCAATTCATCTTCTTTTTAGCGCAGAAAAGGAACATTCGGGTTTTTCTATCTATTAAGGGTCTTCCAAGAGATAAGTTAATTGTGGTACTCTGACAACAGCATACAAAATGCATGAAACTAGCCATATTTAAATATATTACAGCCTGTCCCCACTGCCCAAGTAATACCAATAACATGCATGACCCTGCTCCAGGACACACCAGTTGGGTGACTAGTCACTCATCTGATAGGATGCTGTTAAGCTACTCCCATCCCACAATGCTTCTAGCTGCAGACCAACAGTTCCCTGAGAACCTGATATTTAGCAAATCTTCCCCCCCACCCCACCCCCAGTAAAATGACAGGATCATGGGATGCAACACTCCCCTTCTACTCCATGCTGGTGAGACCCCACCTGGAGTACTTCATCCAGCTCTGGGGCTCCCAACGTAAGAATGATGTGGACCTGTTAGAGCAGGTCCAGAAGAGGGCCACAAAGATGATCAGAGGACTGGAGCCCCTCTCCTATGAAGACAGGCTGAGAGAGTTGGACTTGTTCAGCCTGAAGAAGAAAAGGCTCCAGAGAGACCCCACTGCAGCCCTTCAGTGATTAAAAGGAACTTACAAGAAAGACGGGTACAAACTTTTTAGCAGGGCCAGAACAAGGGACAGTGGTTTTAAACTGAAAGAGGGCAGGTTTAGATTGGATACAAGGAAGAAATGCTCTCTTTTCTCCAGAAGACTACTTCTCAAAAAAGCCTAACTTCAGCTTCCCCCTCCACCTCTTGCCTTTTTGTTTGGGTACCCTCTGGTTATGGAAGCCTGTTTTACAGAGTGAATGATAAAGAAAAGTACTAATGAATTTTTACAAGATTAATCTGACAGAATTTATAGAGAGAGACCTTATCCCCACACTGTGCAATAGGGGAGAGCGATTTTTGCAAATTCTTAGATAGAGAATCCCAGAAATTCTTCCATGAGCCAGAAATTACAGGAAGTATTAATTTCCTAAATAAAGGCACTCATCCATTTCAAAACAAACTATCTTCATACATGTGAAGTCCTATGGTTCTACCCCAGAATATAAAGAATGCTGTAAAAAAATACTGCAAAGCAACGTTAGCTAGGCCTAATTTTGATGAAATTGTCACTACATCTTACCACTACTGTTAAAGATAGAAGCAATCTTTGAGAGCATTCCCCTTCCTTTTTAGAGGCAAAATAACTTAAAGTAATTTGTTATTAATTAAACACTATTCTTTCAAGTTTAGGTGTATAATGAGCAAGGAAAAGGCACATGAGGCCTTCCTTAGCAGTCTGCTTCTGGAGTTTGACAAGCAGGACAAGTATTCTAGTGAGAACAATTCTAGTAATAAAATTTCAAAGTAGAATCATAGAATCGTTAGGGTTGGAAAGGACCTCAAGATCATGTAGTTCCAATGCCCCTGCCATGGGCAGGGACACCTTACGCTAAACCGCATCACCCAAGGCCTCGTCCAACCTGGTCTTGAACACTGCCAGGGATGGAGCATTCACAACCTCCCTGGGCAACCCATTCCAGTGCCTCACCACCCTAACAGGAAAGAATTTCCTCCTTATATCCAATCTAAACTTCCCCTGTTTAAGTTTTAACCCGTTACCCCTTGTGCTATCACTACAGTCCCTAATGAAGAGTCCCTCTCCAGCATCCCTATAGGCCCCCTTCAGATACTGGAAGGCTGCTATGAGGTCTCCACGCAGCCTTCTCTTCTCCAGGCTGAACAGCCCCAACTTTCTCAGCCTGTCTTCATACAGGAGGTGCTCCAGTCCCCTGATCATCCTCGTGGCGCTCCTCTGGACTTGTTCCAACAGTTCCATGTCCTTTTTATGTTGAGGACACCAGAACTGCACACAATACTCCAGGTGAGGTCTCACAAGAGCAGAGTAGAGGGACAGGGATCACCTCCTTCGACCTGCTGGTCACGCTCCTCTTGATGCAGCCCAGGATACAGTTGGCTTTCTGGGCTGCAAGTGCACACTGAAGCCAGCTCATGTTCATTTTCTCATCAACCAACACCCCCAAGTCCTTCCCCATAGGGCTGCTCTGAATCTCTTCTTTGCCCAACCTGTAGCTGTGCCTGGGATTGCTCCGACCCAGGTGTAGGACCTTGCACTTGCCATGGTTAAACTTCATGAGGTTGGCATCAGCCCACCTCACAAGTGTGTCAAGGTCCCTCCTGGATGGCATTCCTTCCCTCCAGCGTATCAACCGAACCACACAGCTTGGTGTCATCGGCAAACTTGCTGAGGGCACACTCAATCCCACTGTCCATGTCAGCGACATCGTAAAAATTATGTTCCTAAAATTTGCCACTTTCTATAGAGCTGAGAAAAGTGGACACAAATTATGGGAGGAAAATACCCAGAGAAGTTCTAGACTCCCCTTCTCTGGAAGTGTTCAAGGCCAGGTTTGTTGGGGCTTCAGCAACCCTGCCTACTGGAAGGTGTTCTGCCCATGGCAGGGAAGTTGAAACTAGACGATCTTTAATGTCTCTTCCAACCCAAACCCTTCTATGATTCTATGAAAATGCTCCTTCCCTGGAAGACTGATTTTAAATAGGCATAAAAGAAAGTAAAGTCAGTTAATTTTGTCATCATACCCTTAAACAGCAAAGACACTGAATGCCACAGGAAGACTATCTGCACAGCAAGTTACTTGAATTGACTGTCAGTACCATTAATTGGCTTGTAAATGGTACTGTCAGTACCATTAATTGGCTTGTAAAAAGCTACAGATCTTCCACAACTGAAAATAGAAGGATAAAAAACTTCAGTATCTTATCAGCCACTAACTGGAGGAAAGACTAAATATACAGCCAGTAGCACAAGTCACATCCAAATTTTAAAAAACAGAGGAAAGTTCTACAGTTTATGGCCAAAGAATTCCCTAAATATGTAACAGAGGTAGTCTAAGCTTCTAATTAAGATTATTTTTTTACATAAACTTGGGTTTCAAGATGCTGAGATCAGTTCTACTATTTCTGTCCCACTCACATGCAGCAACAAGCATGGTCCAAAGAAGAGACAGGAACACTGAACTCCCTATGACCTTCAAAAGGCATCATTTAAAAGAAGAGAGCGATTCGTAATCATGGCTCAGCCTGTTCCCTTTTGAATGCTTTAGCTCAACAATCTCCAATTTGCTTATCAAGATTACTGGAACAGGTTGGGGAGGATAAGCCAATTCACTATTACTGCAAGATTTCATTTTTTAAATATCTTTCATTCCATTCACACTACACCAATCTTCAACAACTTAATTCAAAAAAAATTGCTAAATATACGTCAAACTTCTTCCTTGTGCAACATACAAGATGCATCGTCTCTTATTTAAAGGCCAGATGGCACTGCATTCACTATTATATTGTTAAACAGTGTTCCTGAAATAAACTTTGGAGTTCCTTCGCATTCAGGTTTCACAGAATCATAGAATAGTTAGGGTTGGAAAGGACCTTAAGATCATCAAGTTCCAACCCCCCTGCCATGGGCAGGGACACCTCCCACTAAACCATGTCACCCAAGGCTCTGTCCATTTAACAAACAGCTGTGATTAACATTGAATGCTCTACCTACTCAAACTCCATAAATACTATGTGTCATGCTAAATTCAGATAAGCCAGACTGAGAGCTTCTCACACTACTTAAACCAGCCTAGCCAGACCACCTACAAACAGTCTTTCTCCTACGTATTTGCAAGAAAAGCCTCCCCATCACTCTTTTTGTATCATATAAGAGCATATTTTAATCAGACATTATTATGCTAAACTTCAGAACAGAATTACATTGTCTTGTTCCACACAATTTTAAAAATGTTTTCCATTACGTGTGACACTACCAGATGTGTAATCTAGACTTGAGGTATCCCAGCATTCACTACGAAAAACACACAGTCAAGGACTGGACCAGGAATTCACCATCAGAATAAGCATGCCATTCTGATCTGCTTCTGCATCACCTGTATCAAGCACATCACCCCTGCCTATGAAGGCCTCTTTTCTCCAGCTACTCCTATTCAGATCATCAAAGATTCTGAGTTCAGAAGTGGCTGCAAATTTCTAAACCTCTAGAATTAAACATATATATATATACAAAAAAGCAACCACATTCCATGACTTTGTTTCTCCAACACAATAACTCTGGATATTTGTCATTCCACTGCTTCTGAAAAGCATGCCTATAACAAATCTTTCTGCAAAACAATGCTCTTATGTGCAGTAACATATGTTCTATTCTTTTCATTATGTTCACTATCATAATGAAATGCCTATTTCAGCATTTTACCTGCTAGCTGCAGATGTTAAGAGGAAAATTTCTGTGCTTACCTGGTATTTCCCTTTCAGTAGTAAGGTCCACAGATCCATTCAGCCTGCTTGCAGCTTGGGGGTAAACCAGACTCATCAGTCATAGGCATCAGAAGAATATCCTTCCCATCTAAATAAATTCATCCCTCCCCACATCAAAAGTTTCTAAAGCTAAAACAAAGCTAGTCTACTGCATCACAGATTATGCAGTTCTCTGAAAAAAGAGAACATAGGCTGTGAATGATGGGGATACTATGGATCATGATCTTAATTACTATGATCTTCAGTTGAATCCTCAGGATTTGGAGATCATGTCCAAGTAGGTGACCATCTGTATATTTTAGAATGGGGGGAGATAAAGATTGTGTATGGCAGAGGAAAGCTATTTTTAGCTGCCATGCTAGAGATCAGGCAGGGAACTTCCAACACACTCCTACTTTAAACCTTAGCATTCAAAGAAAAAGAGGTAATCTTTATCTTTTTCAGGCACAGAAGAGACTGCTCAAAAAAAGATGAAAGCTAAAATCTGGATATGAATTAGATGTTTGGTGTGCTGACGGACAGCAGGCCTTAAATCATAATGTCAAGCACAATAGTGAAGCTCTGCACTTCGCTTCAGCCATTAACAAAACTTGATGATTTTGTTGTCCTCACAGAGCCTAACAGGTAACTGTCTTTTTCAAATACACATTTCATGCTGGCAGGACTGGGTTTTTTGCCCCTGTGAATCACCCATTTGAGAATCCAATGCTAGATTAAGCACATTGCTAGATTAAGAGACTCACATAAAACGCCGCCCAAAGAAGGTACCTGGGCTCCATTCAAGCCTATGAACCACAAGTAAGTAAGCAAACATATAAAACTGACACAATCTCTCTTCTCTTTCTGGACGTCAAGCCATGAGAGCACTGTATGGATTTCTTAAGTTCCCAAATCTTTGCTGGTAAAAAAAACAACATCACAGAGGGCTGGCGGTGGCAGGGAACTAACCCTTAAGACAACGCTAAAGAATGAACACAAATGGACAGAGAAAATGCTGGGGACAGACAGACATTAGACTATTCATACTACTGTATGGTATGCACTAGGAAGTCTTACAAACACCCTGATTTACCCAAATACCCCTACATAAAAATACTCTGCTTTTTTAATTGCAGGTAAAAGTCATGCCCTGTGTTTTGGATGTAACATGAATAAGGAAGTACTGAAGAAAAATCCGGGAAGCAAGTGGAAACTCCTAAATGCTACCCACGCTGGGAAGAACAGGTTATGCTTGCTTGTTGGGCAGCTGTACAGACATACACGGTTCTGCAGAATAGGCAAGGAAATTAGACTTGCTCTCATTAGACTGGGAAACATTGTAAAAGACTCTCCCACTCTCAGCTTAAATTGTGTAACATTTTTCTCTGAATGGTTCACCCAGCCAACAGGACAATTCCTGCTCCAAGCTGCACCCACCTAATTATTAGCTAAAAGATCTCACATGCATTAGCATTCACTGTTTTACTCCAGATAGCAACCACACCAGGAATTACGAGAACACAATCACAGGGAAACACAAAAATTAGCACTCATAATATTAAGACACCTAACCTTTTATCAAGTCCTAAAGCAGTACGTCACACACCATTCTAGTACACCCTAAAACAGTACATGAGCTTAAAAGAGGAATGCTTTATCTGACCAGGGAAAACTGTCAGCACATATACCAGCACTGGATAAGCAGATTGGTCACACAGAAGAAAGAGAAGTTGACATACACTGAGCATGGCTATGCATAAGCAAGAGAAAGGACAAAAAGTTCAAAGTAGGCCTTGCTTATGTTCTTCAAATGTCCAGTTGGGACTATTAAAAATACTCCTTTTGGCAATGGAAAGGGAAAGAAAAGTATAAAAAAATCTATACAGAAGAAGTCTTAATGGCACAGTAAAAGTATTCACAGCAACCCTACGTATCAATGGCTTGATCAAGTTCAGACACTGGCCTGAGACAGTGAAGCTGAACACTGGAATTCATCTTATACATTAGACCATGAAAATAACAGATTGGATATCTGAACTCAGGAGGAAGACACACTTCCACTAACGGTTCACTGCAAGGCAATTCAAGTCTGTTATCTGCCATTAGGAAAAACTTCCTACCTAACCTTCCAAGCATTCCCACTCAGAAAAATACTTGCCATTACTTTTCTCACTTTGCCCATTCAGGCAGTAAGGCAAATATGCAATGCCACAAGATTTTAAATAGGTAGCTTAAAAAAACTAAAGTGACACTAAGTACATACTGTATTACATGCAGATGAATTAGAGATTTCACTGTCTGCATTAGACAGTTTCCAGACAAGAGTATAAGACTGTAAGAATTTAGGATGCATTTGCCTAAGTATCACATACTGTAGCGGCCAGAAGACTAGCAGCAAGCACAGGGACTTCAAGTTCTTCCCCGAAACAAGCCCAACTGCAGGAGAATAAATCACAAACAGTGTTTGCTCACTATTTGACAGATCTCATACAAAGCACATAGGTCCAGCCTATTCCATCAAGTAATACCATTATTATCCAAAGCACACTAAAACTTCAGTAATGCATTTGCAAACATAACCAAACACCTTTAAGAGCCTTACTTGGTCTCTTCAGCCAGAAAGATAAGATAAGCATGATTTTCTTTCTATTTTCTAGCATTTCTTGTGTCCCAGCAAGTGCAGAGGGAAAAGAACAGAGAAAGGAACAGAAGAGCACAAGCAGGCAATCTTTGGAGAAGCCACAGAGCATTTCACTGCTTTTACCAAACACAAGGTGGTCAGCTGCGCCATGAAATTCACTTGCAATAAATGATGAAAATTTTGCAAACTGAAAAAGGAAAGCTGCACTAGTTAGTAGCCAGACTGGAAAACATAAATCTATTATTTATAAATCTAATGCTAAAACTTTGACAAAATTTACTCATGCAGGTAAATGATCCATAAGGACTTCAGGTTACAGTTCTCATTAAATACAAACAAGACCTTCCAGTCACTTTCAGATGGATCCCATTCTCTCTGTCAACAAGACATTCCCCAACAGACTTCAGGAACAGTTACATTTTGGGTGGACACCTCATGAGTTCATTTGTGTAATGTTAAGGTTGGAAAGCATGCATCTTTAGCCCAGGCTTACCACTGTCTTCTCAATTTCCATATTCCCACTTACAGTGAACACCTGATAAGCCAAAGACAACAACCCCACACATTTGTTTGCTTCTTTAAGAACGAATCTGATAGCAGAAATTTCTGCTAATGAGACTGAAGTGTTTTTATAGAAGTACCATATTCATATTCTAGATAGCTAACGGGGGAGCACCTCCCAGATTAAAGCAGGCCTGTCAAACTAGCCCTCCATGAGAACTCACCAACACTACCATGACAAGCATACAGCTCTTCCTGAGGCAAATGAGAATCCCTTCTCATTTTAGCTTCAATATCAGGAATCACATACAGACTTCAAGAGAGAACAGGCTACATTGCTGTGGTCTGCAACAGCTCATGTGGGGTTGGAATGATATCACAGCATTTCCCTGGACTGCTTAGGATCAATAGGCAAATTTTTACCCATGTTCTTGCACAGCTCCACATACTGACATACCTGCAAATGTCTGGTATGCCTATTTTAACTGAAGTGCTTTCTAGTCATTTGCTCCAGAACAGAGGCTATTGCATTCACACCACTCAATGACAGGCAGGACAAGAAGCCAGAGCCGCTGCAGTCAGTGACCTCTCAGGGAAGCCAGCAACCTTTCTCTAACTACTGTCTACAAAGGAGCAGCCCAGCTCATGCTCTCGGAGTCATTTCAGCTTGTCATGTTTCTTGTAATCATTTTCATCATCAGGCATAATCCCACATTTTTGGCCTTGGTTTTCAGCAGCCGTAAAGTCTGAACTAGCTTGTTCTTAGCTGCCAGTGCTGAGGAAAGCTGCATGAAAAGTTTTATGAACTTTTACAGAATAAGAAGAATGTCACAAAAGCCCTGGCCCATGCAATTTTTAGGTTAAGACATGGCCATAGTCACTGGGCGCACATTAGCTGAACCTGTTAGTGCTTGCAGGAGGTTTCAAAAGACATTTTCCACTTCTGTTGCTGCTGGAGCGATGCCAGCTGACAGCTTTCATACCCATGGGATGTGGCTCAAGCAATGCCGGTCTGAACTTGACTACATTGCAGGAGCTCCTAATAATAAGATCTTTTCTGGACTCCTCTGTTTAGAAACAGTTAGCGTTTACTATGTTGTCTCATGAAAGAACTCATGTTAGAAACATACCACTTTATGAAAGGCTGTCTGAAGTTAATAAGCCTCTACTGATACTCGTGACTCAATGTCTGAGTTATAGCACCCTTCCAAAGAAAGGTGGAAATGGTTCAGTACACAGTAACTTAGAACAATATAGGCAAGGTAACCAACCATAAAGGCAGGTGCAGATATAAAAGAACAGGGGGGTGGGGAAGATAAAGAACAATCTCAGGTGCTGCAAGAAATTTCAAATTCTCTAAGATGCTGTTTCCCAGAAAAAGTAACTTCTTTTCTGAGTTAAAGCACACATATCTTAAGTTCTGTGAAGCTGAAATAGCAAGTTAGACTCTTCAGCCAGGAAAAAAGCTCCTGGGGTACTGTAGTAAACTACAAAGGCATCAATAGCAAATCAAGTGATCAAGATCAGCTGCTCACTGCCTCTTCCAATACCAGGGATCAAAGACAAGGTAGGTGAACCCAGGCTCAAAAAAAACTAACAACAAATCAATGCAATGGCTAATAGACCTGTGCAGCTATTCGCCAGGGGAGAATACGGAAGATACCCTCATGAGCTCAAGAAGAAACTAACCAAATATGTGAAAAAGGGATCCATTATGGGCTACCAATTAGACAAACCAAAACCCAAAACTCAGGAAAATCTTCAAACCAGAAATAGTCAGGGGATGGCAAGAGGAGCACTGAAACACACTCTTTTCTTCTTAATCCTCACTAGGCATCTACTTACTTCAATTGTGGAAGGAAGCTGGGCTAGAAGAGCCTTTGATCTGAAGCTGCACAGCCACTCTTACGTATTCAAGTGAGGAGATATAGAATTACCTTTTCTTCAAATTGTAAGATGCACCCTTCTCCCCACTAAGAGGAGAGAGATTTCCCTTCTCCAAGTATGAATGTTCATTTCAGTCAAAATGAGACAGATAAACAATGTTCACTTTATTTTCCATGTGTCTCTGCTTCAGAAGTCTGCCCTTGCAACCTTGCTCTACTTCCCAGAGTTAGCAAACACACCTTAAAAGCCTATCAGATTTCATCTTAAGAGCTGTTCCAAGAGTTATCCTCTCCACAGCTCCCACCGGAGCTTTTTTTTGGAACTAGACTGCTCCTATACTTAGGAACCTTTTAATTTCCATCCTGATAACTGCCAGCTTTTACCCATCTGTTCTTGTGCCAAAAATGGTCTGGTTTTGAGCTAAGCTGCAAGCCATCTGACACGTTCACAATAACAGATCAATGGCCTACTACAATGAAGGGAAGTAAAAGGTCAGATCTTCATCATAAAACACCATCTTAAATTCTGCACCTAAAATTCCAAGTTAATCCAAATCCTGGAGAACAGAAACAAAACATACATACACATGCTTCAGATTCTACATTAGCCTGCAAATGTCAAGTGAAAATGCAAAGGGATTTTTCTTAAACAGATTCATCAGCCTGGAAAGAATATAAAAAATAAGCGCATAAACTTTAAACTTCATAAATTGCAAGAAATTACATACAATTATGCAAGCCATTTATATAATAGTTGTAACAACAAAGGGAAAAATAAAATAAAATAGGAATAAAGTATAAAAACTTACTTCCCAATGTTTTCAGGTAGTGCTTGCAGAGAGATGTCATTTACTGAAAGACATGTTAGATTCTGTAATTCAGGAAAGCTTTCAGGCAACCTGTGGAGATATTGACTCAAATCAAGGACTTCCATCAGAAGTATTGACATTCACATAATACATACTGGAAAAGAGAACATGTAGTGGAAAACAAGAATCTATTTAGCAAATAAACACAGAGGGAAGCATGCCCAAACTCCAGCACGACTCCCAGAAAATTTTAAGGATCATAGTACAAAAAAAACCCCTAACTAAAGAGATTTTAAAGATTTTTCTGTGTCAGAGAATAGGTAATATCCATGCCTCCTAGCCCCTTTCTTCCCTGCCCACAATCTGTAACTTTAAGAAGCTATAGGGCTTGAGAACATTTGAAGCATTTTAACAAATTTCTAAAAATCAAACATATTAAACAAAAACCCGAACATTTTTACTATTGTTTTCCTGTATCACTTAGACAGTGAAATAACTAAACAAATTATTTTCATTCAGGCTTCCATTACACACATGCTTACAGCATGGCCATTTTGTATTAGCTACTAGGCTGCTTTTCAAAGGAACAGTCTGTTCCCCATGAAGACAAGGTTGCACTGTTACAGCATTTCACATTTACTGGTTCACAACACAACAGCATGTAATCACTCCCTTCTTACACTATAAAATGCAGCCATATGCAAAACACTTCCAAAGTTCCCAAAGCCTTTACGACCATCACCTAACATCTTCTGCATGCCTTGTCTTCCCCTCCCCTCACGCAGGCAGATTCCTGTACCACTCACTGCTTGCTGGCAACTGGGCTGCAGCAAGCAGCTCAGTTTGAGGCTGCACAGGAGACAGGGTGGGTTAAAAGGGGTAATGAGGTAGAGAAGAAGCCCCTGACCCAGCCAACCTCCAGGGCATTCAACCTAAACTTAAGCTGTAGCATTTGGTTTGGTTCCTGCTCTCCACACCACCCAGCTCAAGGCAGATGGAGTGACCTGCAGGCAGCTAGCTAAAAGGAGACACACACCTACAGGCAAATACAACTGTGCATGATGAGAAAGGAAAAAAAAAACACAAATTAGAATGGAGGGTAGAGGGTGCTTTTAATGTGCTCAACTCCATACTGCACTATATGTAATTTTCTGAACTTTTATTAACAAAACATGCTTGATGTCTCCAAAATGTGAGCTCCCCTATAATTACTCATCACCAGTTAGGCTATAAAAGATTTAAGACTGGAGTTAAATGGTCTGAGTATCTTTTGGTCAGCCCTGAAGTGGGCAGGCTAGACTAGATGATGGTTGTAGGTCCTTTCTAATTAGAACTATTCTATCTATATCATATAGTGGAATTGCAGTCTACTCTACAATAAATGTGCCTGCTTTTCATTAATATAAATCTGAAATCATCTTAAAGCAATGGGGAAAATGGTCTGCCAGCCATTTTTAATGCTGTAGGCTCATCAATTATTAAGGTTGACAATGAGACAACATATTGTATTAGTGGTAGAACATTGATTGGGAAGATCTCTGCCCAGCTTTTAAGCTTAGAGGAAATAAGGACAAGAATCAATGGCTATAAAAAAGTTCCACGGTATCACACAGAAAAGGAAATCACTACTAGACTTTCCCACTCTGTCTGTGCAAATTAGTGCCAAAACCTACGTGCTGTTATACAGGTAAAACTGACATTCTGGATCTCATTCCAGAAAATACCTGGCAACCATGTGTATCAAGTTTTGGTATCTGTGTTTTCTAACTTAGTAAACTGCTCCAAGTGATGCTTTCCAGGACATACATAGACTTTGGAGCCACTTTATCAAGAATTGTCTAAATTCTCTTTAACTGTCAACTAAGAGCTATGAGATCTACTTCAACCCCATTAAAAAAAGCCTTTCAACTCTTTTGTTAATTTAACTCAGTTGTAGCTGTGCATTACAACTACTGTTTAAGGAAACACATTAGTCGGGCCCCAGGCCTTATTCAGCACACAAAATCGAGAAGGATAACTAGCATACTAATACAGACAATTCTGGTTTCAGTAGCAAGAGATGCAGTTCTGAGCTTTATGTACTACACATTCATGCCTGGGAAAAAGCTGTTCGGGAACCCTCACCACTTGCCTATCTAAATACCAGTTCATCCTCAGTTTGCTTTACTGGATTTTTGTGGTATTATTATCCTCACTATATAAATGGGCTACAGAGGCACAGGCATTAAGTTCACAAGTGTCCCTTTAACGCTCAAAGATGTGACTTTACGGAGAACTTAGACCACACTATGGGAGATATTCAAAGCACACTTCTGAAGAAACTCAGCTGCACACATGGGAGAAGCAGTCTTGCAAAACCACTGGAGCGGCTTAAGATATTATAGACACTCTCCTGTTTGTTAGCACTCCAGCACCCCAGCGAGCAGCTAATCATGCAAGTACTCCTAGCCCATCACAGTGCAAAGCAAAGCAGGTCAGCAAGTGCTCACAGTGAATACTCTGGCTTATGTGACTTTCTCAGCATCACAAAGGAGCACTGTGCCATGGGCTGGTTTAAGAAACAGCTCTCCAAATACTAGTCAAAGGCCTTAACTAGCAGATGATCTTTTCCTTGCTATCTCCAGCCTTATTTTACTAGATAAATTTCAAATTCTTAAGCAAATGGAACACAGAAATGTAAATAAAGCCCCTCTTCTGTACTAAAAGTGTGCATAATCCCCAAACCCCAGCTCATCAGAATACGGACTGCCAGGAACTGTAGCAGTCACTGACATATGCAGTGCATTTCTGCCACATGTTACTGGATGTCACCGTGTCCCAATTGATAGGAGGGTGATGAAACGCTAGTCCAAGCTTTAATCATTAGTAAAAGCCATTATCTGCAGCAGCTGATATAAAGCCTATTCCAAATCGTCAGGCACCTGGGTTTGTGCCAGTGTATTCATGCTAACTATTGCCTTACCTTTACCAAGTATGAGCATGGTTTTCCTATGCATTTTATAAGAGGAATGAAAATTACTTAAGAGACAATCAGATTTACATTTTTCCTGGTTGGCTAACAAATTTCATCCCCTCCCAAGAAAGATGCACATCACTTCTTAAACCTGAACTTTTGCTGCATTCCCTGCCAGAGACAGACACTGTTGGCAAGATTTCATAGAGATCCTAGATCACAATTTTTAAGGCTTATTTAAAATTGTAATTGTTACAGCAAGACTGTAATTCTGGTATAGCAGGTACTAAGAAGAAGGTGGAAGTTACCTAGTCAGTGGATTCCCACTGAAATCTGCTACCTGTAGTGCTCTGCAGAATGAGATGCTTTCTGGTATTTCGGGAATATCTGCAAAAGAAAAAATAAAGGAAAAAAAATTGTCAACAACTGTACTGCAGCTACACTGAAATTAGTGCCTCATTACATTCAGTAACTTGCTATTGCAAGAAGTTATCTTGGTATCTTTCAAGACATTTCAACATGCAAGCCTGCTTCATGTCCATGTACACAGCTATTACAGCACAGCCATTTTGTGCTTTTTCACATCCCATTTCCCCCTTCTGCTCCATGCTTGCCTTCCTGATCCTGGACTACTCACCTGCCCTTGGACTGATCTTTACCAGCCTCTGCTCATCAAAAAACCCAAACTCTCTATGTGCCACGACTGTCCTAAAGAACCAATTAAAATCTGAGCCTCTTGTAATTTGATCAATACCTGCCCACAGTCTGTGGAGGAAGAAAGTATATGGGGAGGGAAAACAGGGGGAAGAAGAAAATGTGCAAGTCTCTACCTGTAACACGCGCATGGGAGAAGAACCACCCTCCCTCACACTAAAAACAGGTAATTTTAAAATATTATTAAAATTGATGGGTCCCAAGTAAGTTCTAGGACACTTTTTCAGACTGCTAGAAAGTAATCAGAGATATCTGTACGTGAAAACAGATTTCTTTTTATTTCAAGTATCATTACCATTACATGTTTACCTACTACAGATTGGCATATGCTATCTTAGACATAAAATTGGTTTCTGGTCCTCTTACACCAAGCTGTATTTTCATGAAAGCTGTGGGTCCTCTGTGTAGGTCCTTGTTTACTGTTACTAAGATCCAGCAAAGCTGAAACAAACATGTTTGGTTTCTTCATTTAACAACTTAGATTTTTATGACTCATTTTGAAAAGAATTCAAAAGGAAAAAAAAGTAAATCTTAAAGTAAATATCAGACTTTATTTCCAAGTTTTTTCCTCTTTCCGTTTTTTCTACAGAGCATGATTACATCTACTCCATCTCCTCTTCCTACTGCTGTCATCACAAAGAATACTTTGGGAAACGCCTTCACAGATTTTCCTCATGCAAGTGGCACCACTGACTTCAGCAGCTATCGGTGATCTAAATACACTGAAAAAAGACTTGGCAATTGGGTCTCTTCCTACCTAGCTGAGTAACTCAGAATTGACTGTTTATGTAATTCATTCAGCTCTTCTCCCCAAAAGCTGTGCGACGAGGGAGGAAAGTACCTGCTCATCATGTTCACCTCTTGCCAGGTAAGCTGAGCAAATGCATCTATTTTGAATGATTCCCAGATCAGAACTGAACCCAGGGCCAACAAGAACACCAGGTCACTAGCTGTGAACAACCAATGAAAGGGCAGTAGAGGAGCCTCTCCTGGAAACCTTCTCTTCACCACATCAGTGGGAAGGGCTGGAGGAAAGGAGGGAGATGGGCACCACCCAGATGGGTTTCACCCCATCCAAGAGGTGTTTCTTCTTGGAATGGAAGCAAATCACTCTTGCTTCAAGAACCGCAGTGCTCCCAGTACACTAGCCACAGCTTTGAAAACAGGTAGAGCAGGTGGAGAAACAGTTCCTAATGATTACGACTAGCTCTGGAGTGGTCTAATCACTAACCCCAGAAACACACTGCGTATTCAGAAAATACATTCACTGTTACTAAATATCAAAATAATGAGTAAGAAGCAAATACCCACACTGCAACACATCAAACAACCAAGCTGAGCTCCCACAACGCCAAAGCCACCTAGGGTGAGGTTTGCCTGGAGCGGTACAAATAGTTCCCTCAGTACGCTTGGTGAACGAGAAATTTTCAAGGCCCATTAACAACAGTAGTTTTCCCGTAAAATGGAATAGGTGACTTTAAAGACTAACTCCCATCAATGATGTTTTATATGTTCTTACCCACCCACTCCTCCGTAACAGCTTTGGTATGTGAGGGGAAGCAGGTTTTTTTGAGGGGAAACATCTTTGCCAGAAACGCAACAGCAATGAGATAAATCAAAAATGGATCATTAGGTGGGACCTTTGAGGTCAGAAGGGACAGGTCACACCAAGTCCCCAAATCAGGCTTGAGCTCACTCCCCTGCAGCAGCCTGCCTCAGAGGTACCAGACCACCCAGTGGGACTGCAGCCTGGAGCAAGGGCCAGAGAGGTGTGGGTACCACAATTCCAGACCCTGTGCAGGGGACATCAGGCCAGAGAGCACCCAAGCCTCTTCAGACTCTTCATGGGTCTCATCTCAAGCCTAAGTCCAGCACAACAAGCACCAGTGCGCAGTCACCCAGCAGATCCTCTACAAAGAACCTCAGACGTAGTCATGAAACCACCACAGAGCTCCCAAATTTAAATGGGAGGTACTTGAACAAACAGCCTGTTTCAAAGCATCACATTCACAAGCATCTCTCCTGACCCCACTTCAGGAGTCAAAACCTCACATTTTATTCCTTTCACATGGTAGGGACAAGTAACTGAAATGGAAAACAGAAGTTTCATTAAGATTGCATGATTAAATGATGACCTTAAAGTGATAAATTCTTGTAACGCTCAAAGTACTTCAAAGCATTTGCCTTTCACTAACACTCCAGAGAGTAAAAGCACTGATAATCATTGCAGAGGCATTGCTCCTTCTTGCAAAACAGATGGCATTTTCTTTTTTTTAAAAAACATTCACTTTTGAAAGCATGTTCCAAGAAATTCAAACAATACACAGAAATGGGAACCTTCCCTCTCCCTACAAAGAAATACACATAAAATCAAAACAATATCAAAACTGCATTTACAGACAGTAGAACCAATGGTTTTACCCATTCCACAATTAAGCACCACCTGTAGAAGACTAAATTTGTAATATAGGATTATTGATAACAGAGGTCATAAATGCACTCAAATAGATGTTGTTACTTCTACCTTGCATTACAGCAACAATTCTGATACTGAGTTCCGCTAGTGAAGAATGTATCATCCACCATTTAGTCTTCATACCACCTTTCCATGGATAACTAGCTGGAAAAGTCCTGAAAGGGACATGACTACTTCAAAGCTTCTGAGGACTCCAAATAACTTGTTTCTTTTAAACCAAGACAGTGTCCACAACTTTTATAGACACACATATATGTAGATACACAACCCTCTCATATACAAATACACACTTTCTTGTGTGAATCATTTTTATTCCGGATAAAAACAGTCTTACAAAAATCAAAGCTCAAGTAGAACTAACTGTTCTACACAGTTTATACACATAAAAATGCAACATATAAAGCAGAAGATAAATTTAAATCCTCTATGACAACATTTCTGAAACTACCATGTTACTGATTTCCTCTAACTGTGTGTAGTTTCATTGCCATATTGCAAATCATTTCTACCTCTGAATGATGGACTATGAAAACAAGAAAATAGAAATAGACCTTCTCAGCAGAAGTATTTGGTAAGCTTTCTCTTTTACAAGTCCTGGGTATTATCTGTAAAATCAGCAAGTATCTGAGCTAAGTAAAAATTACTCCAATACAAGATACTATGTAAAATAAGGCAGTATACTATGCTCATAGTTTGGATGCATTTGCAAATTACTAAATCTGTTTTGAAAATGAATCATGCTTCCCCAGCATAGATATTCCAACTATGAAGTCACTATATGAGCAAAAATCTTCAAGAAGAAATGGTAACAGACACAGGGAAAAGAAGGAAAAATTCATTTCTAGGGGTGTTCTACATGTATACTTTCACCATTTGTTTTTTCTCTTGCACCTAACTGGACAAAGAACAGACAAAAATTCAGCACCACTGTCTGAACTGAGGATCACTACATGTTTATCAAGTTCAACAACGTTGAAATGTAACTTGTTGTAATTGCAAGGCACCTTAAAAAGATTTCTGAGGCAAAACACAACCAAGTTACAACCAGATACTTTATCACTACATGTGAAGACTACTGTAACATTGTGCTGTACAAATGAGCTCAGAAGAGAAAAAGCAAGGAGCATTTTAGCACATGACAACAAAAATGAAGTGATAATTACAGCAGAGGTGATGATTCATAATAGAAGCAGTGACATAATCAACTGAAATGCAACAGAAGATATTAAAATATATAAATAAATCCTTCTGTCTCTTGATGGATTAAACAGCTTTCACCATTACCGTTACCTACTCGGTTTCATTACATTAACGCATGCATCCCTGCCAATATCAGCAGCAGTAAGGTTAAATGCTTTTCTTGCCACCGCTGGATACCCAGCTCAAATTCTCAAATTCAACTTCAATATCTAGAATTCTTCTAATGCTACACACTGAAAAATGCTCTACATTTACACGATGCCCCAGATGTTCTGGCATGCAGATTGTGCAGCATTGCTAATAATAAAGCCATAAACTAAGCATAAGCCCTGTGACGTGTGACAATACAAATACGCTGACAGCAAAAAAGAAGTCATGCCAGCAGAAGTGGATGAAAATAAAGCTTGGCGGTCATGTATATAAGAGGGCATATTTCCTTCCTCCCCCCATTCAGAATACCTCTCAGATGTTTATTGTTCTAGTTTACACAAGAATCTGCTAATGATGTAACAAGCCCTGTGCAAGTGACTTAAAAGGTAAGTTCGACACTAGGGAATTTTGTGCTATCTGAATAAGAAAATTACTTCAAATAATTTTTGGGTTTGGTGCCTTTAATGATTAAAAAAAAAACACACAAAAAAGATTTTTACACTAGCAACATCTCTCAATCCCCATTCCTCCGCTTTCCTCCTTCTGCTAGCTTGGAGGGCAAGGGGAAAAGAAAAATCTTATTTTTAAGGTGATAAAACCTTTCATATGGCATATTTTTGCAGCGTTTTATATAAAATTTCAAGAACTGATAGTATTTTTTTGTCTAACCAGAGGCTACAGGGCCAGCATCCTTTATGAATTCTGCAATAGTGAATGCAATTTCTAACATCTAATCAATATCAAGACAAAAGCAATGGCCCAGAAAGTCCTAGGCTATGACAGGGTGACCAGTCCAGAGCTACTCAGACAGTGGACTCTAGCTCAAAGTGAAAAGTATTTTTACAAGAACTTCGCTGAGGGAGAGTTTACAGTGTTGAAGAGTCTTTCAGGTTGCAACTACTGGATGCTGTCATATATTCCAGCTGTGAAGGCAACATGGAGCACTGTGCTTTAGGAAAGCCAGAGCTGGCACACTGCATACACCCAGTGAAAAATCGAGTGAATAGCCCTGATCTAGATGGTGGAAAGCCCACCACCAGGTACACACAACATAATCAAAACACCTTAACTACTGAGTGATTCGTAATTCATAAATGTATTAAGCAGTTGATTACGCTGAAAGTATACCCAAGAAGCCCATTCCAGACCCAAAGACTGTGAATCCATGCAGCATTATCCCTCAGGAGAGAGATAACAAGCAGCAAACCAGATCTCATCCAATTCAATACACAGATTTTTTTCCCCCCTGCCTATTCTTCACTTGTATAATACACAATATCTGCATCAGTGTATCACACACACATTGAAGCATGAAGCCCTGCAATGCTTGAGTAATTTAGAAGCCTAAAGTTCTCTTCTTCCACAGAGGTTCCTCTGTGCCTCCCACCTTCTCAGAGGGGTCCTGCCCTTGAGAAAGCTCTCCAACCATCCTCTCCACCTTCCACACCTGAGAGGAAGGAAACTGCCCACTTAGTCAAACACCTTACAAGAATGAATTTGTGCTGCAAATACTTGTTTGTCTTTGCAAAGGGCTCGCCAGCTGGAAAGCCCAAATGAGCAGGCTGTTGTCTTTCAGAGACAGCACTGCATCTCTACCTTCCCCAAAGCAGCCAAGTACAGCTCCCAGAGGTTCTATCTCTGCAGGGGCGAGAGATGGAGAAGGTCACTCATCCTCTCCCTCCATTTCCACATTAAGATAATGACATACACACACAATGACCTGACAAGCTTCTTCCATCCTAAATTCAGAAGGTTTTGCTACCAGCCCTGAAGCCTGAAGTTATCAACCTCTAAAAGGTAGAGAAAGTACTACAATTTCTGGGGCACGATGTGACAGGAGTCACAAGGTTCTTGCAAAGTCTATTGAGGTTAAGTAGCTCTTGTGCAGGTTGTAACATTTTCCCCTTCATGCTCCAATGCTGAGGATATACAAAATACAAGAGATACAGCTCCTTTAAGACTTGTCTTTAAAGCTTTAAGGAAAATTCTCAAACAGGTTCAGGTAGGGTTTTCTCAATTAAATCCCTTGTTGTATAATTAACAAGAAACTCAGGCAAGGAATGCATCTCATTCTTTCTCCTCACTGCTTCCCTTTCCAAGCAAAAAGAGGAGCAGGGAAAAAAACCCTCACAAAACTGCATTTCACGGATACACAGACACAAGCCATGTTACTTGGAAGAAAACTGTGTGGGGACATAAAAACAAGCTGGTTTTTGAACAGATAGCATGTAGTAAATCAATAGCCTGTCCTCAGATGCAGGAAGAAGCAGTAACAGAGGACCAGGAGCTGTAAATTCGAAACGAGGAAGAAGAAGGGAGGGGTAAGATCAAAGATCAGATCACAGGGAAACAATAGTTCCAGGGGAATTAAGTGAAAGAGCCCAGGTTCAGCAAGGCATTTAGGTCTTCCACCTTCTTACTGATAGATGCTAATTGAGAGTTAAACAAGGCCAGGAGACATTTTCATGAGGATTTCTATCTTGGACCTCAAGGCTAGCAGGAATTTAATACTTTTAGTCTGATAAGTAAGGTAAAAAAAGGTTAAAACTAATATCCTACCTATAAAGCCGTGGATGACAAAGTGCTTTAACAGCAAAGTTACAGATTCATTGGATTAATTCTTTAGCAACTTCATAGGCATAGCATTTAACCTTCTCGACACAAAAAAAGACTCGAAAACCCAAGCAACTCTGTGGATACAAGAACTAACAATGCCTGTTTGCAGACTGCCATTTTATGATCTCTAATCTACATTATTCAGAACATGAAATATTTATCTTATGTCACTCCCATATGGGCTGTCTGACGCTTAACACTTTAGCTGATACTTCAACAGGCCAAAGGTTTCTGTCTCCAACTTGTCCTGCTGATTCAAAAAAAAAGGAAAAAAACACCAGAAAAACCCACAAAAATCACCCCCCCCCCAAAAAAAAAAAAACAAGCAAAACCCGAACAACCAAGCAAACAAAAAAATCCCTCCAAAATCCATAACCTTCTGCTGAACTTGGATGATGCCAGACATTGTTACTACATGTGCACACAAGTGTATTAGCAAATTCCTCAGAAAAAAACAGTCAATTCTCTGGCAGAATGTACCATGATGGAAAAAAATCCACTTTTCTGTAATCCATTTAAAAATAGCATCTTCTCAACTTCTCTGATTAGATTATTCCATCATGATATTCCACTTATCTTCTCTTTCCGAACCATGGTCAACATTTGCTGCTTCTTCCTTCCCCTCCCTGCTGAGCAAGGGCTCAGTGACTAGATCCAGTCTTTTCTCTCTCACCTTATTTCTCCTGTTGCACCTCCTCTTCCAATTTACCAACATCAAACTCATTTTAGTGACACAGATTCACAAATTCCAAATTTTGTATCACTTTTTCAAAGCAAGCAAGAATTCCTACACATCTGTGGGATTCTGCAGTGCTCCAGAATCTAAAAGCAATTTACAGTGCATGTGTCTTTCTTCCCCAGTACTCTGCTTTGTACATCAATCCCTAAACTTTATGTGTAAGACGTGAAGATTATAATGTATTTTAAAAAAAAAAAAAAAACAAAAACAAAAACAAAAAAAAAAAAAAAAAAAAAAAACAACCAAAAAATCCCAAAACGTCACCAGCCAAAGCTGAGGATCATCTGCAGTAAGTGCTCTTTGGTGGGATGTCCCATGGCCTTGAGGTATACACAACCAAGGCTGCAGCGAGTGCATTCACAGGTTGCCAGGTAAAACGTGTCTGCGCAGAAGCAGGACGGCAATTCTTGCTTGTCCGTAAGCGCTCACCTGGACACAGATCAGTTCAGAAGGCAAACAAGCAGCATCCAGAAGTTGCACATGTTACAAAAAAAAAAACACAGAGGTGGACAGGTGAGAGCACAGGGCGAAAAGCAGCAGAGCCTCTGTGGGACTGCAGGACAGGATCAGAAGAGTTAAGAGTGCTTCTGCCTGATTAGCTTATGTCCTCACTGTAAAATAGCTGGGTCACCAGCCCAGCTGAACTGAAACAAGTGATCAAGCCTTTCCTCTGCCAGGATTTCTAGTTTGAAAACACTGATTATCCTGCTTTGGGTGGGGGAGAGAAAAGGGGAGCTCATACCCACTTCATGGGCAAAAGGGAGGTAATCCTACAGTACGGATGGCAGGTACATCTTTGAGAGCAGATAGTTGAATAAAAGGGAAAGCACTGGTGTGCATGCACTGATACACACAAATATGCTCAAGCCCCAGAGAGCAAAGCAAAGTTTACACACCACTCTTCAGTGCCATGGACTGATGCTCTGCAGGTCAGCTGCCCTGTGCTCACCCAGTCTTCTAAGGAAGTTTTAAATGACTTGTTGAATAAAACATACCTATCACACAATGTACAATGAATGTGGTGTCCTGAAAATGACTAAGATCTCTAAAAGAGGCTTTAAATCAGGTTGCAAACCAGCTAAAAAGAATAAATACTTCAAATAAAAAGCATTAATATCAAGCCACCTGCAAGTGAAAGTAGAACAGTTAAATACCTTTGCTGTTGATTTCTGTAAGTATCCTGATAACTGAAGACAAAACAAAATAAAGGTTTCTAAATCTGCAACAATAATCAGTTTTGGAAGCAATGAAAAAGTAAAAATAAGGTTCACAGAGCATTTGGGACACCGGCCTCCAGCTGCCAAAGTCTGACCTCCAAAATCTTGGACATTGCTGAAACCTTCAGCCTTGCATAGCAGCACCCCTCTCTTTACAACACAATGTTGTGACTACTGAGATGATACTGAGGAAACATCTCTACTGCCAGGGTAATCCTGAAGTGGCATATTTTATCTTTTGTAAAACCTGTAATTATTTTCACATAAATAACAACATACAGCAATAGCTTTTGCCATAACATGGCAACTGTGTTGAGAGAGGATTTTGGAATAATAATATCCTGATGATACAGTCATAAACTTAGCTTAACCAGAACCTACAGAAATGAATAGCAACTGCTATATCATGTAGCCATAATCCATCTCTACAGTAGGTATGAAAATGTACACATTAAACAGGATAATTCTTATTTGATATCAAAATAAAGAACCATGTTGAGATTTTGGTATCAAGCATCATGCAGAGTCAAACACGGCTTAAGATCTGCCCACATACAGATTTCCTCAGTAGATGCCACAGCAAACCTATCACTCCTTAGTCCACAAAGTGACAGATCTCAGCTCTGCTGAGTGCAGAGTCAGCAACAGAGCCAGCATAATCCATCTATGAAGATTATCAAAATCCCTTTAATTCTCCCATTACACACACACGTACATCTTCTCCACTGCTTTGAGACTCAGGACTTGGATACAAGGGCAAACCTCAAGGATGCAGAGCACTTCCACGGAGGAAGAGCTGATTTGAATCCCCTTACCTGCTGCCAGCTAGAGAGCCCCTACAGACAGTGCAAATTAGCCAACACACAGCAACTATGCCTACAACAATGCTGGAGAGGGACTTTTTACAAGGGCATGTAGTGACAGGACAAGGGGGAATGGCTTTAAACTGAAAGGCAGATTCAGATTAGACAGTAGGAAAAAATTCTTCACTGTGAGGGTGGTGAGACACTGGCACAGGTTGCCCAGAGAAGCTGTGTCTGCCCCATCCCTGGCAGTGTTCAAGGACAGGTTGGCCGGGGCTTTGAGCAACCTGCTCTAGTGGAAAGTGTCCCTGCCCATGGCAGGGGGGATGGAGCTAGATGATCTTTAAGGTCCCTTCCAACCCAAACCATTCTGTGATTTTATGATGCCATGGGCTTGCATGACCAAGTCCTCAGTAGGCATGTCCAATGGAAGCAAGAAGAGTAGCAGCAAGGGTAGCAGCAGAGAAGCCTGCCAGCCTTTTTTCAGAGAGACAGCAACATGCAGGCAGACCAGGAGCGCAAGAGGCTCATCTCCTACATAACCAAGGAGGTTAGTCTTCATCTGAGAAGGGGCTGGACAGTTGGACAGCTCAAATGGCACTCCTTCAGCTGGGAAAGGTAGGAAAGCCATCCTAGTGCCTAACACCCAGCAGCCACTCTCCAGTGTGAAAGCTCAGAGTAATTTTCTTCTTCTCCTCCTAAAAAAGCTGAACAAAAACAAGCTGCTCACAATCTGTCAAAGGCTGGAAAACTATAGGACATTTAAAAACAAAATATCCAGACTTCCACACAACACTGGTTAAGGGAAAGCATGTGTGGGGTAGCAACTTCTTTCTAATAAAAACACTACAATTGACACCTTCAGGGTATGTTAAGAAGCATGCAATGTTGTGACAAAAACATATCAGTAGAACATGGAGGATTTAATGCTTGTTAAAGGCAAACAAAAACCCCTCTTGCAGAAGAGGGTTACTAAAAAGGAATGCATCACATCTGCAAGAACACAGCATACATATATAATCCAAAATATCAGCACGCATTAAATTAACTACAGAAACTTTATGTATTACCCCTCCTGTCTGGAAGAAGCTACAGAACAAGAAAAGCCATTAACATTTTAATGAATCTGGGATGGCAGGGCCCTAAACTCTAAGAATTCAGCCTCCAGGGGTTCTGCAGAAGAAAAGGGGTGAGGGAGTCAGTGGAGGAAACCTCTGCAGGATGAGCAGCATGGATAGCAGCCTGCTGAAATTCCCAGGGATCTCAAACAAGCTGCACACACTCTGGGAGAGAGGGAAGCCAGTGCAAGGGGAAAACTGCAGATGTTTGAGCAGGTCTTACTTCCTTTGGAGACTGCACTTCTTTCCTGAATCACAGGGTCTTTTGAGACTTACCCCAGAGACCGCCCAAGTGCTGTGGGAAAACAAGTAACACACAGGCGCTTCTGATTGTGCCTGAAGCAGAATCTCTATCACACAGAGCACACTTGTGCTGAAACTCAATGCAAAGCACAGGAGCCCTACCCAAACTTCAAGGACACCAAGCAAGGATGTTTCAGCAACCCAGTGTCTTTGCAGAACTCAGTGATGTGAGAATCCAGGAAAAGATTTACCCAAGCTTGGGGAGTCTGAGGGAACAGTAGTTTCAGACATACAGCCATTGAGCATCTATCTCAGAAGATATTACAGGGAATACTTGGAGTCTCAGACGTGCTTTTCAGCAACTCAAAAGCTCAGGCATTCACTGCTGCAATCCTACGAGTCTGTTTTCTTCAGCCTCAGAACTAGCACATCAACTTTTTAACAACCTAAGACCAAGGGGCAGAGATAAACCACATTGCCAAATACCGTCGAAGTGTTCACCATCACTATACTGTTTTCATAGCAGAGCTTCTCTGCCCTCTGATATTCCCATCCTTGATTTATCCATTCAACCTGTGTTCAAGTAACAGCCTCAGCCAGACCAGAAAAGCACAGCGGGGATGCTTCCTAGGAAATTTACATGAACACATGGCCTTGAAGAAGAATAAGAAATAGCATCAATATGCAAATAATCCAGGAAAAAAATAAGATCATATGGCTCCTAGACTTCCCCAGATCCTTCTCCCTCTGCACCACTAAGGCTCGCATCTTACTCACCCCAGACTTCCCTCATGTACACTTGAGATCATAGAAGCATCCAGTTTACATCTGCTGACGATTTTTAAGTCTTACTGAGAAGGATTTTTGTAGTTCTAGAATCATTCATGAACCAAGAACTGTTTAAAGGGTTAATCATGGAGCATATTTTTAACATATATCAGCATATCTCAGGCATTTTAAAACAGTTGGGAATTTAAGAAAGCCACACATAAGTTTCCCTGTTCACCTCTTCTGAGTGCCTACAAACCAGGGCTACTTATGCAGCACAGAAAACCACATTTCAAGGCATTCCAGACCACCTCTGAAGAGTCAGGAGGGAACATTGCACAGAACACAGCTGGTCACTGCAGCTTCAAAGTGCACCCATGTCCTGCCATATGACATACTCACCACCTCATGGAGCATCAAAGATCAGACACTGACCAAAGGATTATAAAGCATGAGAAAAGAAGACATGGTACCATTTTATTATAAGGGAAATGGAAGTACTTTGTTTCACTTTCCTTCTCCTCCTGTGATGGAAGGTTAAAACATAAAAGGCTACTCCTGTATACAGAACATTAAATGAATTTATATCTGAGTTTTTAAGCTCTTGAGGAACAGAATGGCCAGAACTGAAAGCAATTAGTGCACCGAAGCAGACAGCTAAAACAACAAAGACACAGAACAATGATCTCTTATTTCCCAAGTTCAGATGTCACCATCACACTTTCCTATTCATGCAGCATACTGCATTTTGAAAAGCTGAGCTGTTTTTCTCTGCCTGAAAGGAATACAAAGGGTTCCTATTTTTTATTTTTTTTTTGCTAAGTACTGTGGTAGTCAGAACAACAAAAACCGTTGGAGTGCAAACCACTAAAAAGAAGAAACCTTTGGCAGGTCCAGAATCTGACATATTAGAGAAGGTGGACTCAAAATACAAAGCAAGAAATGAAAATACAGCAAGTCTCCAAAACCTTATGTGAGAATTCCCCCTGCAGCATCCCAGATGGTGTGTGTTTTGCTTTTTAATTTGAAGAGCTGTGAGACAACCACAACATGACCAAACAGCAGAAAGCAACATCAGTCATCCTCCACCATGGCCCTCCTTCATCACCTTGCATGGTTCGTTTTTCACTTGAGAGTCGAGCCATACAATAACTGTGAGATGATTTAGCAGAGGGAAGCAGTATCAGTCACCTTCTGCAATGAACCACAGAAGAGAAAGTAATGCAATAAAATGGGTGATTAACACTGAACCTTGGATACAGGAAAGCAACTGCTCCTGGCCACCTGCATTAGTCTAACCTGTCACTTGAGAAAACACTTCCCTGTGCAGTAACTTCTAATGACACACGCACCTATCCAGCCATAAGTGTTCAGTACCATCTGTTCTCGTTACAGTTGAGCTCTCAAGCCAACTTCCAAGTCAGTCTGACGAGAGAGTTCACATGGCTCTGATCCACCAGCTCTTTTACAGCTAGTTATTCATTTGCAAAGAGAATTACCAAGCAAACAGTGTTTCCTTTTGTATAAGGCCTGTCACAGACAGCACCCAACTCAGCCAAACTCAGCAGCCAAAATACATGAGCATGAACTGACGCAGTATTTATAAACGTTTTAACTAACGTGTTTCTTCTGTCTCTCAGATATTTTTTCCCAGTTTTCTTATCTTACAAGAGAATTTTGAAAATGTGCATGGAATTATGTGGATCACAAATTTTCAGCAAGTGCCTGGAGACTAATTATGCTTCAACAATTATATTATCAGATGGAGATGGCATTAAAAGCACCAAACAAATAAAGGAAAGATACAAATTTTCATGTAGTTACAGGAAGGTGTAGTGGCCCGTGGATATTCTTCGGTGCTAAAGGGTCAATGTGAAATTAAACCATAAAGAAAAAAAGGCTCCCCACTACACTATTTCTATTACAATATTCAGTTACATCCCTCATTTATTGACAAGGTTACACAAAATGCTCTCTCCCACTCCATCCATCACACCTCAGAGAGCATTTTGTGCATATCCACTGCATATAAGGAGGCAAGTATAGCTGACAGTTGCTCTAATTTGATAACATGGATTCACTGTTTCTAGATCATCAGGTCATAAGGTGGCTTAAAGGTGACCCACCAGCCCCTGAGCTTCTGGCAGGGCTGGTAAGTTCACCAGACCAGGAAAAAGAAAGAGAAAATAAATAAATACATGAAATTTCACCCCATCACAGCTAAGGACCATATAAGCAGCAAACATTACACCTGAACGATAAACCTATGAGGTTTCCAGCATCGCATTTTAAAGACAGTTTCTCAGTTCTTCCGAGTTTCTCTATAGGTGACAGAGTGATTCTTCTTCCAGAAGTATAAGTAGGAATACCAGCGTTCTGCCTCTTGCTAATCACAGGTAAAGAGGAGAGCAGAGATAAAGAACTGGACTTCTAACCCATAGGCAGCATTTCAGAGAACTTGGAGAAAGAAATCAGCAGTGTGACAGGTACACATAAAAATAGGATGTAAAGCATTCTTTTAATACGAAAATAAAGCAGGCTCTCAGAAAGGCAGAACTACAGTCAAGCATCATTTTAATGCTGCATTTCCACCAGCAGCACTCCTCTGCTCTTTCCTTCCTCCCCATCTAGAACTGCAGGCAAATCCATGTATTACACAAAAAAGCATCTGCAGGACATAGATAGCAACCTCAGAAAACCCTACTAACCCAGTTTTACAGACTATGCCATAGGACAAAACAGAATCAAACAAATTAACACTGGAGCTTACCATTTCGAGACAAATCAAGTTCCACCAGCTGCATGAAATTTGCTATTTCTGGAGGGAGCCGCTGGATTTCGTTATCACTAAGTCCAAGTTTCCGTAACTTCACAAGTTGGAAGAAAGGCTGAAAGAAAGAAAGAAAAAATATCCATGTCAGAAAATACTCACCTAACTCACATATAAGTGTGATACATGATAAGCAATAATTGGAAGCTGGTTTCAAAATCTGAGATAAAGTTATGGCTGAAAATCACCTACGCAGACCTCTTTCAGACCCGCATCAGAACAAACATGTTAACTTTTACATGCAGACAGACTACAATCTGTGTTTTACCTAAAACGAAAATCTATTATAAATAAATAAATAAATAAACTGTAAAGCTCACTATCAACAATCACAGCAGACACACTACTGAAATCCAGGATGCCCGCTTCAAAATCATTAATGGGGCGAGGTTACCCAGCAGGGTAATTAAAAGCATCCTAATTACACACTGGGGCTCATTAGGAAGTTAATACAGAGGGGCACTTCCAAAGGACGATCCAGAAAGGGGCTGCCAAGGTCTTCTTCATCGGCAAGTGCCATAAACAACTGGGTTACAGAGCCAGCCTCCCCCAAGAAGACTTTCTTTCTAGCTTCCTACACCCTGCACTCTGCGGCCCAGTTTCAGAAGACTAATGAAAGTTGGATGGGATATGCACAATTTGAGGTCTTCCCAGCTAGAAAAGGAACCCAACTCAGCCCTATCTTTATGGTGAAGACATGGAAAGGCGATGCAGACAGGGGCTCAGAGCATCTGGCAACCCCCAAGACACAACAATCTTCAAAGGAAACAGGCCATGTCAGGCCAAGCCCAGATGCTGGGAGCAGCTGGTGATCAAAAGTCAAAATGGGCATTGAGATGTAGACATCCCCAGGAAAGGTGGACAGCTCTTACCCTAGCTTTCCTCTCTTCCAGGCAGGCCTCTGAATAAGAGTGAGTGCAAGTGCTGGGGATCTGTGCGATATTAAATAACTTTATATACACGTCATCTTGGCCATAACTGACCAGACTCTTAAAATTTCAAGCAAGTTTTGTGCTTCAAGAGTGCATTTTTGCCCAGCAAAACTTCAGAACCTCTGCATCTTACCCACCTGCAGCACGTGTGCGTGCCTGCGTTCTCACGGGTTTTGCCCTTACTGGTAAATGGTAGATGCTAGCAATTCGGGATATCTGCTTACATGTAATCACCTGCAATCCTTTACTGGAAATTAGCACCTTTTTTAATTATTATTATTTTATTTAGGTGCTGGAGCATGTGCTCTGACTGTCACTCAATTCTATCTTACATTGACACAAAAAGGGGCAGTATGACAGGCACCTTATTAGAACACAGGGTAAAAGCACAGTCTTATGAATCTATATTATGACATAACTTTTCAATCTTAGTTTGACGTCTTATACCTAAGATCACAAATCAGGTTTTAAGTGAGGCTTTGCAACCTCAGCATCAATCTTTCAATATATATTGTGGTTCCTTGTCACAGAAAAATAAAACAACTGAAATTAATGTGTTTTCCCTCAAAAACATAGGTTCCTTTTAGGAAATTAAAAGGATACAGCTTTAAAAAAAATTTATACGCACTCAGCAGTCAGAAGATGCACCAGATCTGAATGCGAACATTTCAAGGCATTTTTTGAGTCAGAATGGGACTCTCCCCCGAGTATTAAAGGCCTTTGATAACAGAGTTTAAATTGTAAGAGCAGATTAAAAAACCTTTACAATTCCACATTTCTAACTCCCTAAAAACACATATTACAATTAAAATGGCCACAAATGGAGAGTTTTTTTATCCTTCTTTTCCCTCACAAGATCTAAAACTGCATTTTGCTATCATTAACATTTTTTATCTTCTAAAACAAATGCATTCCTTTTAATAAATATTTATTAATATGACTAAACCAAGAATCCATCAGAAGCTTAGAAAAGCACTTAAAGACACTTTTCTGAAAACAGAGATCCCAATCTTTCCTAACACTATCCAAAATAAATACTTGCCAAAAAGTGTTCCTCAGCCAGTGTGTACCTGCTAAACTATGACAGTTATAAATATTGACTTTCTACTACAAATCTTCTCATAAGCAACAGTTGTCCTTGCCTGAGATGCTCTACAACAAGTGAGAAAAGACAGAAGTAACATAGTTAAAAGGCAGAAGGAACATCAAAAAACTATCAAGAGATGGACATTTATTAAATGTGCAGAGCACATGTGTGCAACAAACAAAATTAGACAATGTTTTTTAAAAAAAAATGTTTCTCTAACTGACTACTTACAAGAAAATTAACTGGGAGCTCTATTTCTAGTTTGCATAATGATTTTTAATGAATTACACCATTTCCTAGATAAAATCAGAAACTGCAGTTACATGAATGGCATTTCTTTGAACTTTTTTCCCTTTAAACTACGTAACTCAATCACTCTTGCATGTTTAACATATCCTACTCCCATTTCAGTAACTATTTTTCCACTATCCAACACACACTGTTAGTGCTCTAAAGCATTACTGGAGAGGCAAGCACCTCCTTTTTGTGCCGTACTTGTTTTACCTGTCAAAAAGACCACAGAGAAGAAAGGGAACTAAGAGCTTAATGAACAGAGTTCAACAAATTTTTATATATATATGTATATATATAAATATCTGTAATTTCTTAAATATACCCCAACCAGAAGCATGTTCCTAATTCGATGTATCAGACACAGTTTAGCCTGTATTTCAAAAGCTCTAAGAGGAATCAAAGTGCAATGGGGTTGTGGCCAGAGCACCACATCCACCCAGCATGCTGTAATAGCAGGTTTTGACTGCAGACCCGACATCTCTACAAGCATCTTGGCAACACTTTTAATGCTGCTTACTTTAGCCGGCCTAATTAATACTACTTCAATGAGACAAATAATTCCATGAGCATCAGCACTAAAGCAGCCTACAATGTTCTATTTAGCGGCAATTTCCAACCTTCAATTGAACCTTTTCCTCCTATCAAAGAATTTACAGAGGTTTCTCTTCTATGGATTTTCTAAGAACTCGTATATTGAATAGAGGCCTTGTCGCACTGGAAAGCTAACCAAGACTCTCTTCTCCACCCAGCCACATATTTAGACAAAAAACTTCATTGTGACAAAATTGGGTTGATGTCAGCCAATGGAAGAAAAATACTGAGAGATAAGTGCGTGACTCACTGGAGAATATAAACAGACAGTGCGATCCCACTGGCCTCATTCTCATCACTTAAAGAATACCACTACAACTGGCACTCAGTTCTAAAAATAAAAGTTAACAGAATTAAGCCAAACTGGTAGGATTAAAAAAACTCAGTATTTTCTCCTGCAAAAGGGGCCAAAACAACTCTTCTCTGGCTTGCTTTCAATGGGTCACTCCTGCAACAAAATAAACATTCACGCCTGAGAATCTTGCCTGAATGTTTCAACATATTCCCTGATGGAGAAAAAAAAAAAAAAAAAGAAAAAAAGGAGATCGATTAAAACAATAGGCAATTGACATAAAAAACACAGGACGGCACCAATACCTACTTGTGGCTAAGGCTGTTTAAGGGGAGGAAACACCTCTCACTGCTAGAGCCTTTCCAGTGCTAGAGACATGTCACACTCCAAACCTATTTGGCACAGGTAGTATACCCAAATGCTTGCTGTGTTAAGCAAAATGTTTCCATAAAAAGGCTAATACTAGCAGCACAGAGAATTAAAATTAGAACCTTTATGAAATCCACTGCCTAGTTTTCAAGATGGGCCAGCGTGAGCAGCAGAAATTAGAACAAGAGGGAGAGATGGAAGAAAACTGCAAATTAACTCCAGTTCCAGGGTTATATTCACACAGGACAGAGATATTTTTATATATATATATATATATATGTATATATATTTGGGGTTTTTGTGGTGCAGGCACTGAAGCTGTTGCTGACAAGCTTAAAAATCTGTGAGTACTTGCTCTTATGTCAAGTTTCCCTTAGACATCAATACAGATTTTTCAAACATATGCATGCTGCCTCAGCTTTTGAGGTTTCTTCTGGAAATTACAGTATTATATTCAAACAGGAATTAAGTAAACTACCAAGACAGAGTATATAGGTCCTGTTTCTTAAGCACCATCTCTATTCACTTCAACCATTTTCCAAACCTGTAACTTGCCAACTAAAGGATATCAGTGCTTTAGAATTAAAAAGTGACACATGGTA
Organism: Pezoporus occidentalis; assembly: GCF_034315485.1. Taxonomy (NCBI): domain Eukaryota; kingdom Metazoa; phylum Chordata; class Aves; order Psittaciformes; family Psittacidae; genus Pezoporus; species Pezoporus occidentalis. The sequence goes on from NW_026914829.1 coordinate 3,059,856, forward strand.
ATTTAAACAGTTTAACTCCTAATTGCATCCCTGCTTCAAATCTTACTTCAGGCTCCATTTTCTTCTCCTATGCTATGAACAAAAATCAGCGGGGAAGCCTTTAATTTACTTGTTCCCTTCCATTCACCAGCTACATGCCCTCCTTCAGTCACTGGATAAGGGAAATTGCCATCAATCCTTCCCCCACCCTTTTTATACTGCCTCAGAAAGACCTCAGAAATAAAGGCCTTTCTTCAGGCAAACCAAGCAGAAGCTGCGATTTGATTGTGGTAAGCAAAGCAGTGAACAAGATAAGGCATCCAATCTGTGGAACGACCTTGCAGCATGGCTGACACAATGCTTTCCAGCTCCCCAACAAGGTCCCCAACCACTTGCTTTTGGCGCTCAGAAGTTATTTTTTGTGCCTGCACCATTGCATGGCTTCAGCAAGAGAGCAGGGGAAGACCAACCTTTCTTTAGGCAAACACGCTGCTTGGCGGCCTGGAGACTTCAAGGAGAACAGGGATTAAATTGCATAAGGCAGAAGCAGCTCTGAATTTGTAGAAGTCACAAATAGTCAGCTCTTTGAAGGACCACTCACAGGGCACACTCAGTGCTAAGTTTTACAAGAGGATAAGGAGACTTGATGACCTACACTAACCAACTGGTGGGATTTCAGACATTGCTTCTACTCCAAAGTCAGCCAGTGGACATACCAGCCTGGAGCTGACAAGAACCATGGCCATGCTTACAGTTAACGCATCCTCCATTCAACCCTGAAGGCACCCCAGTCAAAAGGCCCAACCTGTAAGCAAAAAACTCTTTCTAGTGTGCAGTCCTGTATATTGCTGTCTTAAAATCCACTCCTGCTACTAGCACTAGTGGGAGCTCTGAGGAAAACCAGCAAGACTCCATAAAGCAGACACATTCCCCTAGAAGCCCATCCTAAGTAGTTGCACAATGTGACGCTGAGGAAGGTGGATCCTACTCCAGTCTAATGAAGTGTGTAATGAGCTCCCAGCAGACTCCAGTGAAGTCCAGTATGGGCGTTATCAGCCTGGCATCTCCCACAAAGCCTGCTATCAACAGCCTTCCAGTTACTTCACCTGCATTCAACTGTGAGCAGGGACACCTAGTGAGGGCTTCACAAATACGGGTCCCACTTCATTCTTTGGGCCAAATATACTTTAATTTTCAAATAAGGTACTGAGATACTGAAATGGTAGCTGAGGGCACGGACTAATTCACAGTGCAGCAGAGTCCTCCTGCAGTTGATGACTCTGTATCAATGTGCTACTAGAAGCAGCTGATGGATTTCTCTCAAGCCACAGGAAGATGGAGAAGCAGCTGGTGATGGACCACAGTCTGCAGACCTTTGTCCACTTGCCAGGTCACAAGCCAGTGAACGGCTCCACACAGCTGACATATCCAATTCTGTCATATTTCATCCTAATATGTTTCACGGCAAAACCAGAACCACTACAGATTTTTGGCATGGTGAAAGATTGTTTCGCATGCTCAAAACAATGTTTGTAGAACATGTTGAAGCTGTACTTTGGTCTTACAGCATCCTAGCACCAGCTTTGTCATCATAAATATTAATGGCTGACACCATAGGGGCAGATATTCAAGCAGGAATTCATACATATCATTAATAAAATCATAGAATGGGTTGGGTTGGAAGGGACCTTAAAGCTCATTCAGTTTCAAACCCCTGCCATGGTCAGGGACACCTTCCACCAGACCATGGTGTTCAAAGCCCCATCCACCCTGGCCTTGAACACTGCCAGGGATGGGGCCGCCACAGCTTCTCTAGGCAACCTGTGCCAGTGCCTCAGCACCCTTACAGTGAAGAATTTCTTCCTAAGATCTAACCTAAAACCCTCCTGTTTAAGTTTGAACCCAACTAATTACTAGATTTCACACGAGAAAGTATTAATGAAAGATCACAGGGGCAGGTACCCTAAACAGAACCAGATATTGCAACTGCTATCTGCTTTAAAGCCCAATATGAAGGATCAGCCAGGCAGAAGGACTAGGGAAGGGTCTACAGGAGACAAAGCAAAAATGACAACCAATGCTTCTCCAAAGCTGGCATTCAATATCTACCTGCTACTTTTATGGCCTCTGTTTTCAAAGCGCCTGCCATTTTCTGATCGACAGTCAATGATAGGCCAGTTGCGGGTCCTAGTCTTGGTTATTACCTACATTTTAAAAAACAAAGAAGCAACTATCCACTCACAAAAAACAATACACTGCAGCACTGAATCAAAACAATGCTCTACCGAGTGATGCATTGAATAGGTTTCCTGGCAGGCCGGGATTTACTTTCTCTTTTACATGGATTAAGCAGAGGTAACTAAGGTTAAAGAGCACTTGATGCCATAACCACTAAGGGTGCTGGGAGGGACTAGCTCTGCCTTTGAGAGAGAACAGAAAACATCTGCCACAACAAAATATGGATTCATTGCAGCTAAATGCATTTACCATTTGGAGAAACAAACAAACAAAAAAAAACACAAAGAAAACCCACCCAAAAACACATTTAATCTCACTAATGAATTGTTAGAATGCATTTTTCCAGTATACAAGATTGTTGGCAGGAGGTAACATCTGTTTTTAGACCAACTGATATCATTAGAAAAATAACTATGTAGAATCATAAAATTTATTTTAGAGCTACAGATATATAATCTCTGCACTCAAACCTTGTCTCACCTGTGTATAGCACACAGAGAGATGGGGATGCTACCAATTCACTACAACAATACACCCCCTTGATAACTTAGAAGTATTGAAACATAACCACCTAATTACTTTCTTCCAACTGAGGTCAAAATCAGTAGAACTCAGCTGTTACTATAAAAAATCTGCCATTAGAAAATACTTGAAACCAAGCAGGCTTCACAACCTTCTGAACAATCTCAGGGGCATTTACAGGGAAGTCAGACTTTGCAGGGGACACCAAGTTCTCCCTCTGCTCCCATCAGACGGTGGTCTTTCAAATTTGATGTCAAAAGGTGTGCTATTTTCTTCAAGTCTTAAGCAACACAACACAGAATCTGGAAGCTAGCAGAAAAACTAATAAATAATAAACTTATTTGGAGCCTTCAACACAGCGTTCTGTGTTTAAAGGAACGTTAATATAAGGCTGCTTCTCTACAAACCATTATTTATTTTAGTAATTCAAGCTTGTTTTGCCCACTAGTACTAATTGCTATGCTCACAAAAGCTTTTTACAAAAGGTAAGTAGTCTTAAGACACTGTAGTTGTAAAGCTGCAGGGGTCAGAAACTATTGTACACAGCATTTGTCATACTGACAAAAAAAAATCCTAAACTTTCAGTAAAACTACTTGTACTGTGTGCTTACAGTTTACTTCAGTTCCACACAGTGGCATAGTTCTCTCTGATATTAACTGAAAGTACATGCTTGTTCAAATCATATAGTGGAATTTCTTCAAGGATTTACAGGAAGATGTGCAAAAACATCACGACACTATCAATGTTAAAAATAAAATGCAATTGAACATCTGAGGGTGAGTAAACAGTGAAAAACATGACAATTCTATTGGCACCTTTAAAAACATCAAAACTAAAGACAGGCAAAATCCTTGATATTCCTCCTACAGAATCATAGAACAGTTGAGATTTGAAAATACCTCTGGAGATCATCTAGTCCATCCAAACTCCCTGCTCACAGCGTAAGTCACTTAGAACAGGTCACCTGGGACCATATTCAATCAGGTTTTGAGCATCAACTCACCTCCTTGATCACCTGTGTTAAGAAGTCACCAATGCACTACAGAAAACTCCTGGATTGCTTATGCCCTGCTGTGTTGTCCTTCCAGCAAGTGTCGGGGTGGTCCAGGACCCACATGAGAACCTGGGCCTGGGAACCTGAAGCTTTTTCCAGTTATCTAAAGAAGGCACCATCTACTAATTCCTCCTGATCAGGCAGTTTACAGCAGACACCCAAAACAACGTCACCCACTAATCCCAGCCTGCTCTCAACCAGCCCATCATCCATCCCAAGGCAAAGCTTGACACATCCCTGCTGCTCTCAACTCCCAATCCTCACCTTCCTGGTCTTGTAAAGAGCCATGTATTCATCCATGGCAGCACTCCAGTCACATGAGATATCCCACCATGTCCCTGTGACCCCGATGAGATCTATACACTTTAAAAAACAAAATAAAGCTTCTAGATGTTTACATCCGAAGGAGGAATGGTTACAACCTGTAAGCACAAATTTAAAGAGAGGTACAGCATGATAAAATCTCCTTCCACAGCAGATTACTGGCCACTGACCAAGCAAGAATCTTTCAGGTTTATGACTGCATAATGGGAGAAACTACGGTAAGACAGTGAAATTTAGTCTAAAATGTTTGGTTTGGGTTTTTTCCTGAGAAAGAGGTGTGGTATGGGAAGAACAAAAGGACTTTTTCTTAAGGAGCTTTCACAAGATTTTGTTGTGATAACAGCACCCTGGATTTCAACACCACACATAATAAAGAGATAGACAGTGCTTAAGCCAAATGCCAAGCAGCATCACCACACCATCCACTTGTCCAGCACGGTAAATGGGGCACAGGAGGAGGCCATGGTTTACCAGGCCTGTTGGGAAAAGGGTCTCACATCAATCAACTCTACAGAGAAGCTTTAGCATGTAACACCAAGAAGAAAAATTACACATGACAGGTACAATCTGTAAACTCAAACACAGAAGTGAAATGATTCAGAATTGCATCAGATTAGGTTTACAAACACTGCAGAAAAATCATTCCCAAAAGAAGAAAGAGTTGAGCAGTCTCTTAAACTAAACTAAGTCCATACAGAAAAATTTGGTAAGGGTTTTTCTTTTTGTCACTGGTGTTTGCACATAAACAACATCTGCAAAAAGTCTCATGGGAAAGTGGTCTTTATCCTTTGAGTAAAACAACTGAGCAGCAGCAAGAAAAACAGCAGCAGAACGAGAGTCAGAACTACTTCCATCATTCACCAATGCAATGAATGCTAGGGACTTAATATAAATGCCAAAATATAATATTGTACTCAAAGGTTCGTAAGGTATTTTTATTTTCTTACCAGTGGAAAAAAAAAAGTACACCGAGATCCAGTTTTGTACTGCAAATTCCATGTACAGGGAAATTAAGTTGACAGGGTGTATTGGCCCTTAAATTCTAATGTGCAGAGTAGGAAACAACATTTCAGCAACTACAGAGCGATCTATAGAATTGAAAGCATTTTATTTTTATCTTATTCTTTTCATTAGAGAAGCTATTGAAATGCATCGTGCAGAATGTGTTATTTTCTTCTATCAAAGCAATTTGCCAGAAAGCCTACTCTTTGGTTGAGTACAGTTTTTGACATGTAGCAAATGGTATACTACACATTACAGCTTGAATTGAAAAAGCCCTCAAGTTTTCACTCCTAAGGAAAATAAAAACAGTCCAGGTTTAGAAAAAAAAACCCCACAAGCTACATTTTTAAGCCACTCTGTGCGCACTGGTGGCCAAATACTGTATTTTTTTTCCAATCAAATCAGATACACTAAATATTTAACAGAAGGCACTCAGGATCCAACACAGGAGAATTAATTATTTATGCAAGTTAAGAGCCACACTCTACCACTGGCCCTATACAAAGCCCTTCATTTTGAGACTGAAGGGTGCAGCTCTTTAATTTGTCTTGTAAAGCAGAAGCGGTGAGAAGCATGCTGACAGCTAGAAATTGCTGTTCTGTGGGAAAACAGCCTCATCTGCCAAGAATGGCTAAGAGAGACCTCAATATCGTGGAAAACCACTAACAGCTTAATAGTACAGAGCCTGCTCCTCCAGCACATCCCACCAGGCTGGCTTATCAGACAGGAAGGGCAAGAGCAGAAAAGGAAACCTGGGAGGCAGCAGAAAGGAATGGGAAAGAGCAGAGTACAAAGAACAGAAAAGGAAAAAAGTGTTTGCAAGGGCCGTCAAGAATCCGGCACAGAAGGGACACAAGAGGAAGCAAAGAATCAGAAGCACAGACAGAACACTTTAAGCCAGAGGAAGCAAGATCCTGGGATGTCAGGACGGGGGAGAATGGGAAAGTATGAACACACAGGGGAAAGAGTCCAAGACAACAGCGGTAACAACAGAGAAAAGTCACTGTCAACATTAGTTCTCCATCACATAACTGGGGAAGGGAGGGAAGAAGGGATCAAGGAATCCAGCTGAGCAGTTAAGGAGATGGGAAAGAACTGGTGTATTGACATGGGAAAACAAAAGGATCCCTGTGCAGTAGCAAAATGATACAAAAAAAAATCTAAGATACTGTACAAATATAAATTATTAACCTGACAGGTTGACAGGTATAGCTTGGGGGGGAGGGGGGGAAGGTATTTGTAGGGAAAGGGGGGTCAGAGAAACAGAACTGTTTTCCAGGTGCACACAGGCGTTAATACTTATGACAGCAAACAAGGGGAGGAGTGGAAATAATAGGGGCAAAGACATCTCCCTCTGCTTCTTGGACATTTCAGATGTTTTCCAGATAAATCCTTCCTATCCTTCTTCCCTTGGAAAAAAAGGTGAAGAATTCTGCCATACTTTTGATCAGCCAACACAAAAATAAAACCAACAAAGTAATTCTTTCAAAATAATTCAAGTGCATTTCTTGTTCCTCAGGGTACTTCACATGACTCTCAGAACATGCAACGCAGCAATGCTGCTGGGTCTTTCTGCCAGTCCTTCCCCACTGAGGTGCTACAGCAATTCTTTAAGTTGTATTCCATCTTTTGAGGGGACTTCTGTGTGTGTTTGTTCAAGTAACACCCTAACATATGCCATGCTCTACTGTCCTCCAGAACAACAGCAGTTTTAAGTACCCTAGCAAAGACTGTAGATTAAACAATGCCTAAGACTACTTCTGTACCTCAAAACACAGGTTTTAGGGTGTATTAGCATGTATTCTTCCACAGGTGTATTGGAGCAAAACTACCAAAGAACACCTTTCATTGCTACTTAAGAGAAAGGGGGGCAGGGAGAAACAGGGAAGAGGGGGTAAGCATGTGTATCCAACACAAGCTTCCCCAAGTTTCAACTTGAGAGAAAGACAGCAAGTCTGTGTACTCCATCATGACACTTGCTGACAAGCATCTGCCTCAGAAAGCTTTAGATTTGAAAGGAAGAAAAAAAAATGTGCAACTGGAAGGAAAGCAGACGTCCAGAGATAAAGGCATGATCGCTGCCACAGAGTTGCCACATGGCAAAGCTGGGAAAAGAACTAACCTGTATGTGCTTGGTCTCAGAGAAGTATTACAAGACCTTCAGCCTGCTGTAATAGCCCTTTCAGACCACACCTGCCCACACTGGGATGATGAGGTCTCATCTACCAGCACGTAGAACAAAGAGCAGTAGAGTTGGGGTTTTCCTTGTCCATCCAATTACAGCAACTTCTGCTGCACCTCACAGAGTCTTTGGGGTGATTCTTCACTTTTACAACAGAAATTTTCTAAGGAGGATCACAACCATCCCAGTGACGTGAACACCTTATCATTGTTATGGGATATATCATGGCATCAGTGCAGCCCACAGATGATTCACCAGGAATCGGCATGGAGGACTTCATCAAGTATGGGAAAATAATCTAACTAACCAGACACCAAGAGTTAAACAAGTGTCCCAACTTGCTTAGGCCTGAACCAAGCCAATAAATAGTTTGACTTTGTGTTACTGCCTTTATGCACATAGAGAAGAAACTTAATGGAGGTAAGACTAATATAATACGTTACATTAGATTAAGGGCGTAACGACCACTAAGATCTATGCTGACCTAAACAGTTTGTTAATTATACGCCCTAATGATTTCCCTTGTGTTTTCTCTGCAAGAGGTATGCTGTACCCCAGCTTTCTGTACTTTGCATCAGCACTACCTTTTTATATAGAGGGGAATGAACAGCACACTGTAACTACCTTCCACAGAGAGATCTTCTGCTATGCTCCTGAGCCAGATTCCTATAGCTGAACTTTTAAAACTATTTGCTTGTAGAAATGTCAAACAGGACTCTTCCTACCCATTTCCACCTTCAACAGATTAGTTTCACATCCAGGACTGCAGCTGTATGTACCAGAAAACCCTAAATTCAACACTTTATCTGAGACGATGGCACTATATTCCATTTATCAGAAACCATTAATAAGGAACTGACAAGGAAAGTTCATAGGTCCGCACAGGAAGCCCTAATAAAAATGCCTTCCTGCATTGCTGACAAGGCACAAAGTACTCAGAACAGATACTACAAGTATGTTTCTGCAGTTGTATTTCATCAGATTCCTCCCAGTCCAGCTAAAAACCCACAAACATCTTCCTACAGTATATTTAGGCACTCCTGTAATCTGATCCACGTACAAAAGAAAACAAATCTTCTAAGTTCAACTTTTGCTTGATTCCACTGCAGTGCCAAGGAGCCCGGTCTGCCCTTTCTTTTATTACCCCCTCAGATATTTTTTACACATACATGACTTAATATGCAAGTAACGTGAACAAGTGGTCTTTTTAGCCATCACAGCACAAAACAAGGTGACTTTATGTATTACAGTTCAAGGAAGAGGAGAAACAATGAATAGTTGCACTCTATTTACAGAAATAGACACCATATAGTACCATGAACAAGGGACATCATCTTTACTTCTGCAAACAGCCAACAGTTTATGGTATTAAGTAGATTTATTATTAAAAAACAAACCCAAACAGAGAGCCATAGGTCTCAACAGGATTTCAGTCACAAGCGCATTCAATACCCCTGCAATAAGAACTGTATGAGCCTGAAAGCCAACACTAAGAAAAGTCTAGTACAAAGAGACTTCTGAGTCTGGTCTGTGCACAAAGCCAGCAGAAACTACTGGAAGTAAAAACAGCACCCACACGGAGGCTATGTAAACCAGTTTTGCTCTACTTCAGAAGGATAAAGAGCTCAGTCACAACAAGATGAAAACCTGCACCCAGGTTTTCCAGAAGAAAAAGCCAAATTTAATACATCAGTTCAACTGAACATCTTCACTACTGTCTATAGGAAAACTGTTCCACCATGATTACTCTCACTATGCAGAGTGAAAGCACAGTTTATGTGAGTGAACTTAGTAAGACATGTAAGCTTTGGTATGAACAGACCAACTTTGATTCAGGTGGAAACAAAGGTGCTTTTGAAAAATCTTTCTGGCTAGTGAGTTTAGATTCCTGGATTCCAAGTTTGTGAGAAGAGTTCACACACTTTAAAGGTGCAACTCCCAGGTAACACTTTCCCTCCAGTGTCAAACTCTACTAGCCACTACTCACAAAGGCTTTTGAGGTGACCAAAGTTTAAAGAGGAAACACTGAAAAATGCCAGTGGTTCATCAAGTCAGAAGTCAAGCACACCTCCCACTCGTGCTGTATCCATGGAGGCGAGCAGTGCCTTAGTGGAATCGCTGGGATGGAGCTCCTCTATCAAAGCCAGCAAGTGCCAGCCAGCAAGTCATGCTGGTGAGTACCACCTCCGTATCTCAAAACCACGCTGAACTGAAAGTGAATTCTCCTTTCAAGAGGAGAACAAGCAAAAGAGTACTACGCACAAAAACCCGGCTACACGTTTCATGCAAGAAGCAAAACACTGACAACTGTGCAGGACTTACACAGAGAGAAAGAAAAAGTTTATTTGTCTCTCGTGTTCTGTGTGACAAAGTTTCCAAGAATGGAAGGCAGGAACAGGAATGCTGTTACCTGCTAGAGGCTTTTGGTTTTCCCATGTACAGAGCAGACAGCATCTATCGAAAGGGGAAAGAGGGGGAGGGTTTAATACCCTCCAAGGTCATGCAATTCCAATGACGTGAATGTTAATCACAACATACATTCACATCCTATGACTCCGGCCCTCTGCCCTCTGCCCTTCGAACACTACTTTTCCTCCGGCCAGATGCGGAGCTCCTGTTTTTGCCCGTGAAAGTTCATTTACCACCTATCTACGGTGAAATGACAAACGCTAACGCGAGACTCCGGCCCTTGCTTTAACCCCCGCGATTATTACCGCAGGCGGACGGTCCCAGCCGCGCCGCGCGTCCAGGAGCCCCTCACCGCAGCTGCGGGGCGGGCGCGGCGTCACCTCATCCTACCGGCGCCGGGCCGGGGAGCTCGGCGGGCACCTGCCGGGGCCGCTCACCTGCGTCCCCCATCCCGTGCGGCGGCGACGCCGGGCTGGGGCCGGGCCCCGCTGCCCGCTCACCTTGGGCAGCTCGCGGAGCTGGTTGGCGTCCAGCAGGAGCTCCTCCAGGCTGCGGCTGTAGCGGTAGATCTCCTCGGGCACGGCGGCCAGCGAGCAGTGCCGCTTGTCGATGGACTCCACATGGCGGTTGCACCGCCACAGCGGGATGCAGTGGAACATCGCCCCGTCAGGCGGGGGGGCAGGCCGGGCCACCGGGGGCTGCGGGGCGGGCGGCACCGCCGCTCTCCGCCGCCCGCTCCTCCCCGCCGGCCGCAGGAGCCGCTGCCCGCTCCGCCGCCGAGCAGCGCGGGTCCCGGGAAGCCGCCGGCGCCAACCCGCATCCAGCGCGCCGCGGGCGGCGGCGGGAAGCGGCCCCAGGCGAGCGCGGCGGCCCCGGGAGAACAATAGGCAGGAGCCGGAGCGCGGCGGGGCGGGGGGCGCCCCCCTACTGCTCCTCGGCGGGCCGCTGCCCTGCCCGCAGCCGCATCGCGGGGCGTCGGGCGCAGCGCTGCTGGCGGCCGCCGCGCCTTCCCGCGCCTGACCCGGAACCCGGCAGCCGCTCCGCCGTCGTGCCTCTCTCCCCTCCCCTCCTCCCCCGTCCCGGCTGACATCAGCGGGGCCGGGCCCTGCCGCCCCGCCCCGGGCCCGGACCCAGCCCCGGCCCCGGCCCCGGGGCGCGTGGGAAGGCGGCCGGTCACCCGTACCCACAGCGGCGCCTCCTCGGGCCGGGCCGGGCCGGGCGTCCGTGTAACTTCGTGCCACGGGGAAAGGCGCTCCGAGCGGCACGGGGTTTGCCCGGGCTGGAGGGGCACGGGCACACCCGAGGGCAGCGCGCTCCGCTCAGCCGCACCACGCCGGGGGGGCTCCCTGCGCCTCTCCCCTGGCCGGGTTTGCCGCCGGTGCGGGCCGTGGTGCGGGGTCTGCTCTGGGACAGGCGGTGTGAGAGGATACGAAATGACTGGGGATGCCGTGAAGGGTATCTTCAGCTTCTAGAACCGCTGCTCCTTACCTGAGATGCTCGCAAACATCTCACCGAGCGCGAGTGTGTGCAGGCTACACTAATGCGTTCCCTTCAGTTGCTGGAACGCAACTCCAGCTGGAAAGTAAAGTAATAAAATGTACGGAATGCTGTCTAGGTACCATGGCCGTGGATGGTGTTTTCCTCTCAAGCTACATTGCTGTGGCATACAAAAAAAATCCATACACTCTCCTCAAGGCTTTCTGAGTTAAGTTGTTGTTTGTTTTTTCTAAATCCACTTTCAAAAGGGCTGATTGTAAGGTCAGAAGGGTGAGCGAAGGTAAACACACCGGCAGGCAGCTCTCTCTCCGTCTGTGCCTACTGGCTCCAGGAGCCCTGCTCCTCGTACCTCTGTGAGCGGGGCAGCGTGCGGAGCCTCGGCGACAAAACACGGTCTCGGAGGCGCTCGTCCTTCTGGTTGCATAACAGCAATTTTGTAATCCACGCAGTGACATAAAATACTTCTGAAAGCAGGCACTGAGCATCAGAGCTGCTCTCCGAATACTGCTAATTTCTTGCATAATTATGGCTGGTTGCATGCACAGGAATAGGGAGAGATTATTGTAGTCATTGTGTTCTTCAATCCCTGCGAGGTACTGACACCACCTAATCTTACATATTTTCAATGCATTTGTTGCTGTTTCTTAAATCAGCTGATAAATCTTGCAAGCTACACTTGTTTAATTTGTGTGGGAATTGCAGTGATCTGACTGGTGTTTGGTTTTTAAAAGGACATTTTAGGAGCTCGTGTACTGTTACTCTTTGCTGACCTTCAAAACAAGAAACTTTAAAAATGTTATCATCTTCTTTTAAGTACCAGTAGCTTCTTCCTTCAATCAATATATCCAGTAATTACAAAAAAAAAAAAACAGGTGAAACTTCCCAACGTGCCTAAATAAAGTATGTAAATAAATCTGCGAACCCATGGGGAAAGAGCCGTAAATATCGCTGACCTGATAACCAGCAAACTGGTTTTCTATAAAAGCCACAGAAAATGATCTGGCTTTTGACCACATCATGACTAAAATGTGTGTTGGAGAGAAGTGTCAGCATTTTACCTCAGAGGACTGGGTTTTCAATGTCATTTTCATCCACTGCAAGTATAGGATGTGTTTCTAGCACATGCAAAATGAAAGCTGTGATTGGCTGTTTCCATCCTGCACTGGAAGGGAAGATCATTACCCAAGGCAGGGCTTGGAGGTTCGGGGTTTTTTAGATATCTGCAATGTTTTGAGGGAAAGACTCCCACAGCTCCTGAAGCACCAATGGAACATTCATAAATGTGTTCACATGTGCTTGGAAGGAATGGGCCTTCCCTGCCCCAGGTAACTGGGGCATTAGGTAACTCCAAGACAGGAGAAAACCAAACAAATATGTTGAGCGCTGGCACAGAGCTTGGCAAAGGCAGGGATCCAGGAGGCTGGCTGGCAGACCCTAGTAGTGGAGATGAGGAGGACCATCTCCATGACTCTTAGAGGGTTCTAGCCAGTGGCCAGCACTTCTTCCAGCTGCTGGTTCTCTCTGAAGGCAAACAGAAGGGATAGGTTCAGAAAATCAAGCTTCTCATGGCAGCTCTGACACAGGAAGTCTTGAACCAGACACAAGGAACACAGGGCTCTCAGCAGAGCCCAACAGAGATCTGCTACCGAGATTGCCTCCCTAAATTCAGTGACCATTGCAGCTCCTCAGTGCCTTTATTCCTAGGGAACCCTCTCGAGAAGTGGGACTGCAGGGGAGCCATGCAGCAGGGCACATGCACAAAGGAGAGCTGTGGTTGACTGCCCCCAGTGTACATAGGACATGCATTCCTATATGGAACTACATCGGGATCGGGTGGCACCAAAGCATTTGAAATTGAAGAACAATTGACTTGCTTAGTTGCATTTAGAGGATGAATGGGTTGACTCCTGAGCTCCAGCTCTTAAGAACAGGCTTTTGAGTGGAACTTCAGGACTTCCTATGCACCTTCTGCTCAGCTGGAAGCATCCATGTTGTCCCACAGCTAAGTCTCACACCAGGCAGGAGCTCTGGCAGTGGCTTCTTTGGAGGGATTTCATGCCAGCTTGTGGTGCTCTCTGTCCCACCATCCTCTGTGCTGCTTGGGAGAAATGCCCAGCATACCCTCCCCACAGAGATGATTTCACATGCCAGCATCCTGATCTGACTCAGAGGCTTGTAAACAGTTTGAGCCCTTCTTGCATCTCACAGACATGAAGTTTGGCATGAGGTGTCACTTCTGCAGATGCTGTCACGTGTGTCATGACTATGTCTCACTGTGACAAGTCTAGACAGTAACGGGAAGGTGTCAGTGACTATTGGGTGAGTCTGTGAACTTTAATGTTGGATGAGGCAAACTATTTGCATGTTTCTCATGAGTGTCAGGGAATCCAGGGGACAGAGTGACAGCAAGAGAGCTTAATACTTATTTATAAGATCTATCTTCACAAACTGACACTGGATATAAGGATGAAGAGCCTTTTCCTTTCCTGTGAGATGAACAGATACTGTCACAGAGTCTCTTGATAAAATCCCTGGGAAGATATAGCCCGAGGCTATGGTACAGAAATAGGCAGCAAGGAGGCCAAAAGGCAACAGCCTTTGTTGAGGAACTAGTATTCTCACAGTAAAAAGCATCCTGAGCAAGTAAACCTGTTCAGCTATAATCTGTGTAATGAGTTACTAGCCTATATTGTTCTGCTGCACTAAGAAATGGCAACAATAAAAACACCTTCCCTAATCGTAGAAGAGACCAACTCTGTATTGTGTGGCCAGAAAAGTGACCTCAAGTCAGGACAAATTTTGGCAGGAGAAGTCTTTGAAAGGGGGCAGGAAAAGAGAACTGAGATACAATAGAGTAACTGGAAGCTATAACCAGGCATGCAGGAGTAGGTGCAAGCAAGCAGAGGACAGCAAATTGCCAGGGCTCAGACTAACACATACATGACACTCCTCTTACCTGGGACAGCTCTCTCCCACAAGTAGAAGTATTGTCCTCTCTGACAGCAGCAGCCCTGCTGCCTTACACATTTCCTTGGAGAGCCAAAGTGTGGCTAACATGCAGAAGGAAATAAGGTCTGATGCTCTCCCAGTTCTGCGGGGGATTACCTGTCTCCAAACTGCCATTTGATAGGTCGGGTTTGCCTTTATTTTTTTATTGAGCTTTGTTGTTTAGATCTTTCAATTTCTATTCCCCCTCCTCCCCTTTTAGTAATTCTAAAAGTATTTCAGTACTTTAGTACTTTTATGCATTGATTGGCTGAATTTTAGTTCCTTGGGACAAATTAATATTATGTTTAAGTCTCTCCCAGCAATGCCAGAAGCCTTTGAGCTGTATGAAATCTGTAAAAAGAGTAATGCCACTACCTCTTGTGAGGGCAGTGAAGGAGTGTAGAGAGTAGCCTTGTGCTTCTTTCCTGATAGGCCACTTTCTTTGGGACAAGGACAGACTTCTACCAACTCTGCTTTAGCAGGGAAGAGGTGATAGTCTGCTCTCACTGTGATACCACAGTTCCCATTTCTTTCAGCCATTCACACTGCAATCAGGCCACCCACATCAGGTTTTGTGGCAGTCACTGTTGTCCCTGTTAAACAGTGTTAAGGTGTATTTAAGCAAAGGTTGCACCTCAGTAATTCACAGCACACATACAGCTGGAGAAGCTCTCCTGCACGGGATTGCCAGCAGGGATGTGCTGCGTGCAAGGGATCGCCCTGATGAACCTGATGAAGGTCAGTCCTTCCAGGGCTCTCTGTTGGGAACAACAGTGACAGTACCAGTTCCACATATAGTCACATCATAGTTGAAATTCAGGAGGTAGGTGGTGACCTAAAAAATAATGTCTTACAGTCTATCGAACAAACAGCCATCCTTCAGTTACTACCACTCTTGAATTTCTCTTTCTAGATACCATCATCTATGTGATCCTGAACAACAAATTAGGTTTATGTGACTTTTAAGGAACCCAGACAATGAAATGTAAATTACAGATAAGGCAGGGGTGATCTCAGGAGTATTCATGGAAGTTATTGTTTGAAAAAAGCACAAGCAAGGTCAGCCTGCAGCTCTCTCTCCTCAGCGCAGCTCAGACATAATTGCTTTCTGGCTTGTCAAAATGCAGTTCAAGCAAACACCACCAAGTTTTAAGTTGAGATTTTTACTAAAAGCCCTAAAGCAAGAATATACATGGGTTTGGGTGAGTGAGGAGGAGGTTAGTTCTGCTACAGAAGAAGAAGGAACATTCAGAATAATCAGAACTTAACAGTAAAGTACAGTGTGGGGGAGAGAAAAAAAAAGAGAATGGATGGAAAAATATTTTGCATCAGCATAGTTTAAGTAGTTCATAAAGCTCATAGTGCAAAACCCAGTTAAATTTACTCTAGGAAAAATACAGTAAATAATAATAAAAGCAAAGCAGGCCAAGTTCCTGAAGCCTCTTCTGCATTCGGGACTTCTTCCCTCCCCCAGTCAGATTTCCTGAGCCTCATTAGAGACAAAGAGATGCAGTTACAGAGCACAGGGAAGCCGAGGCAAAACAAGCAGGATACGAAGAGTACTAGAGGCAACAGGACTGACTTTGGGGATAATAATCTAACCACCACTTGATTGCTGCTGTAAGAGTAGTTACTCACCCTCTCTGAACAAATTAAATGGGAACAGTACTGAACCCACAGCAACCATAGTGCAAGCCTGCGGAGGTGCTGAGAGCCAGGCCAGGCAGGGTGCTGGATTAATTAGCACTGACATACTTCTCTTTTGTCAGTTCTGCTGGCTGAGGACTCCGGTCACACTCACTCTTCAGTTACTATTCAAATTGTTCAGAAGGGGGCTGTAAAAGCAGCAGGTAGATGTGACTATAAACTCTTCCCCTATCGATTGCAGAGCTGCAAATACTGTTACAAATTATGGTTACATTGTCACAAGTGCCATATCTACAAAATTGGGGTTTTTGTCTGAAATAAGTGATACAAAATAACATTAACATATGATTAATATTAAGGCACATCTAAGAGTTACAATGAATTATTACAGCCGTAATACAAAACTTGAGTGGCGTGTGCATTTAACACATTCCCTGTGTTTTTACAGTGCTATAAATAGCAATCACTGTGAGCAAAAGCTGTAGCATCTCTTCTCCTCTCCACCCCCACCCCCAAACAAATCACTCACGATAACGTCAGCTTTTATTCAAACACAGTGAGCTGTAATCACATGAAGTATTACTCTGATTTAATCCTATTTGCTTCAGTTTGGCTTGCAAGGAGTGGCCAGTAATATCTGGTTGCATTTTGTCCAATGGTTCCTTATCTCACACCAACTTTCAAGGGCTGACATCCCTCGTCTTCTTTGGCCATTATAAATAACAAAGCGGTGGGTTCTGGCAGGTAAGAAGAGATATTCTGGTGGCTGGGATGGATTTTTCGCTTGTTCCCCTCTCAGTTGCTGGGCTGGCCATCTACAGCTGGTGGATAGATTCTGAGCCCCAACAATTTGTCCAGGTTTTTGCTGTTTTCAGCTGGTCCAGTGCAACCAGATGCAACCTCTCAGCAAATTTTGCTTCTCCAGCCACTGTAAAGAGAACGAGCAGAGACATGAATTCAGGTCTGTGTTTATTTTTTCAAATCAGCATCACGATGTAGCTAAACACCACTTGACTGCGTGCTCTATTTCCCATGGCCAACAGACAGCCACGCTGCTGGATTTGGCATGAAATGAAAAGGCAGATAACGGCATGAGGCAGGTCACCCTGCCTCAGCCCAGACCGCGGATTTTGGTAGGCATTAAGCCACACCTTCATTTCATGCCATTTCATGATCTTTATACTCCAGTTGATGAGAGACCCCAGGCTTCTGGCAGATTCTGAGCCAGGTTGCATTCAGCATCACAAGGGGCAGAAGACACTATCTTTGTTCAGGAAGCTGGGCTGGTGCAGGGTGCAAGGGCAGCAGTGAGGAGCATCACTCTGCATGTCAAGAACTTGCATCAGGAGCATCCTTACAGCCCATCATTTCATGTACTGATTGATGGACCTGGAGAACGTTTTAGCATTGGGAGGTTAAAGCAGCTAGAGCACTGCAGCTAGCATGAATTTGGCAACAATGAAAAATATTTTGACTAGCTCATAATTTTTTCCATTTTTTTTTCCCCATGTGACTCCTAATTTCCTTCTTTCTTTCATCTTAGCTGGAAGGGAACTTTAACGTCCTTAGAATAGTCAAATGGGGTCTTATCTACAATTACATACATATACAATCCCCCACTTGTCATTCCATGCAAGTTGAATGTTGAGTCTATTTTCCACTGATTTATTTATTTAGTTCTTATAATGCATGTTAATTGTACTTCAGTGATGTTTTTTCTCAAGTTAAAAAATACTGTGTTGGAAAATTAATACTGATCTTCAGGAAAAAAAAGAATGAGAAAATTTCAGATATTTCTCCTTTGAGCAAGAGGAGCTGACAAACTGTGAAAGTTACTTATTACAGGAAATAGACCTGGAATTCATTTGGAATGGCAAACATAATAATGGCAGCCAGCAGCTGCATCAGGTAAAATAATTTTTCTGCCTTTGTATCACAGTAACAATTGGTGTTAAAAGCAGACACCTGAATCCAGTGGGTTACCAACTGTGATGTAACTATTCAGTGAGAAGCACCACTGTCTTTAGAATTGAATACCTTTCCGAAGAGATGCTATGCCGAGGACCAAAATGTAAACTACCAATCCAGGAAATCCAGGACATTCATGTCACAGCTCAATCTTCTAGTTAGAAAAAAAATATAGTTTAAGAACGCAGCTAACACTATGAAATAAATGAAATTGAAAAATAACTGCCTATCCTGTTGATAACAAAATGGCAGAGCCTCTGTGTCCAGGTCACAGCATTTATTAAGCAACTACCCAGTTCTGTAAAGGCTGCACTACTTGTCACAAATGATGGTTTTCAAAAGAATTTAGGTCAAGTAAACACTTGGCAAACAGATGTACTGTGGTGAAGAGGGATGTTCATGCAGGCACCTCTGAAGCTCCGCAGGCCCACAAAAGAAGTGAATGGAAAGCAAAATGGGCTGGAGCATGACCCTGGCATGCCTTTAGTGAACTACCAACTGCAAGGAACTTCTACCAGTCCAGCACTCAGACTAATGACCACTCTAGGTCTCTTCCAACTGAACTAGTCTACATTATCCTACCTTTGGTCTTTCTATGAGAAGACATCTCACCAGGTACCAATGCCCTCAGTTAAGATTGTTTGGTGTTTGAAGAGACTATTGAAAGTAATTTGAAAGATCTGAGATGTCTGCAAACACTGGAAAATGTATGGACCAGAAAGCAATGTGGTGTGGTGATTCTGTTGGACACAAACCCCCAAAACAGGCTTCTTCCAGCTGAGACCAGCTGTGCAATATATATCTGGTCTTGCCCATCCGTGGGAATCCTCACACGGAAGTACCATCACCCACTGTGGATACTGCTTAGCTTTCATTATGAATGCCCTCTAATTCTTCAGCCAGCATACAAACACAGATCTTGAGCCTGGATGTCTTATTCAGAATTTTCATTATTTCCAGGTTTTAGCACTTCATCCAGACACCCTGCAGTGGTCCAACCTAACAGGAGGGCAGACAAGGGCGAAAGGGAATCCCAGTTTGCTTCAGCATGCTCATTGCAACCACACAGTTGGCAAGCAGCAGCTTGTAATTCTGCAGCCTCCTGCATCCACACCTCCTGCTGCGCACAGGCTCATGGCACAGATTGATTTCTCATCCACCTGAAATCCCACCCCTTGTCATGAACTCACTTGGTTTAGGCCACTGAGATACATCAGTGCTTTCAGGTTTAGAATCCATACAGATGGAGTTACTCTCAGGTGGAAATGCTGCTGGGACATGGGCTCCCCCAGAGAAACAGAGCCCACCCAGGATCCCCTTTCCTACATATTGCTTTTCCCCCAACTTTCCCAACACAGGTATGCTCATCCTATGGCAAACAGTCTCTTCCAGCAGGAAGGACAAGCTGCCCTCAAGCAAAATCTCATCAGAAATCTGATACCAGGATAAAGATGTTGGGCCTAATGCAGATCTGGCTGGATGATGCAGTTTTCCTCCATCCTTTTTTCTCCCTCTTCCTCTCTGTCTGTCTCCTCACAAGACTCACGTGAGATCATGAGATTTATTTTCTAGAAGGCGGAAAGCTCTACGTTATATTCTGGATTAATCTTGTGGCTACAAGCTGAAAAGAAGGGAAGTTGAGAGAACAGAACAGCTACAAATTAAGTAAAAAATAAAAGCATTTTGCCTTTTCTAGCTCCTGGAAACACACTCTGAATAGCAAATAGGCAGCTTTTCTCACACACAATGCCCAACTGCTGCAGGTTTCCTATCTTTGTTTCCCTGCTAACTTTCCTCAGCTGAAATCCCCCCCCTAGACCACAAACAAAGCCCTTTTCTTTACATTTGGAAACCTCCCTAGGAAGCAGAAGGGCACCTATTCTCCTTCTGTCATCAGGAATGATGGGAAGAGCTGATAATCTCCATCATTTGCTGGCCCGGTACTTCCTTTTGTGAGATCTAGTTTCTACTTGCAACTTCCCCGGACTCCAACTGTCAGGATAATTTTCTGCTTAACATGCCTGACTTAGGCTCAGGGATTTTTAAGAAAGTTTCAGCTAAAGCAACCAGCTGGTTTTAAGAACACACCAGAAAGTATGCTCTGCTGTACCTTGGAAAGACACACAGTAATTTTGTTACTCTGATCATTTCCTTTGGAAGAAACAAGAAGAGTCCTTTTAGCAGAAAGGGCCACTAAGCAGAGAGCTCAGCCTCTTGTCACCCGTGTGCCTTTTGCTGCCACAGCCATGAAACTTGTCCAAGATTCCTCTGAAAAAATAAACTCGGTTCACATGGGCTCAGCAGCATATGCACCTAACAACCCTAAGGTTTAGCAGCTAAAAATCCCCCAAATCCTCCATGGACTCAGTCAGATCTGCATCATGCTGCCCACATGTCCCCCAAGAGTGGCTGGAGGACCTGGGTGTCCGTGCTGGAGCAGAGGGAGAAGTGGGCTGCTTCTACCGAGGGCTGGGCATGATGTGGGGTGAAACAAGGGACACACGTCAGAGGAGGCAGCAGCAGAGGAGGAGTGAAAGGTAGGAGGGCAGCCAAAGATGGGAGCAGTCTCCAGTGGCACAGACCCCAAAGCAACCACCAACACTGCACCCCAAGGTGGACATCAGCAATTCCTCCCTGGGTGAGGGGATGATGTGGGTCTGCTGATGGCAGTGGGGGCTGCCACCCTGAGAACCAGGTTTCCAGCAGCAGGTGACATCCAGGGGCATGTCCCAGGGCCCTTCTCAACAGCAGGGTCTAAGCATGATCCTGCAGCTGGGACATGCCCCAGGTCATGGGATACCCTCTGCTGCAGGGACCTCTCACCAGCAGAGTGCTGGAGCAAAAAAGCCCTTCCAGTGGGCTGCCTGCAAGCACTAGCCAGAGCAAGACTCCAGCTCATTAACCAGATGAGGCAAAACTGAAATTCCTCACAGGTCTGTTGTTAACACAGCAGGAATTTTCTCTATATAGGGAATAAAGGCATATGACTCGTAGCCTGGAGAGGCTGGAGTCAGTGATCTGGGACACAGAGCATCAAACAGGAGAGAATCACAATACATTTGCTCAGCTTGTCCCATATTATAAGCCAAAAAAAAAACCCCAGTTTATTTTCAGTTCGGCCTTACAGGCTGCATCCACGCTGCTTATTTTGGGTCAGATTTGTTGCCCATACATGCTATTTACTTTGGGGACTGCTGCCATTTCTCAAGAGGTAAATCCTGGCTGCACCCTGAGCTTTAAAGGGCCCTGTACTTCTCTAACAAGCTGTGTAACAGTTCAGCAGATTCCATCTGTCTTGTCAGTCCTCCTCTTGGCATCCAGCAACAAAAAAATGGCCCCAGCTCATTCCTAGAAGGGGCCGAGCATTGCCCAGTGGATGAGCAGATGTATTTGCAGCGAGCCTGAGTAAAAAAAAGGAAAATGTGCTCACGGGGATATGGTTTCCCAGCCTACATGAATGCAGATGTATCTGTAAATGGATGCAGATCTATTACTGATTTTAGTTTAAGCTGCATCTGGGCTTTTGTACCGAGAAAGCAAAATCCTCTGTTTGCTCTAGATCTAGGGTTTGCTGCAGATCTATGGTTTGCTGCTTGCAAAGCCTTTAAACTCTTTTCAGCACTCCAAGTCAAATCTCCAGTTTTGGAATAACTAAAAGCAGCACCCCACATTTTCTACAGGGCTCTTCAAAAGCCATGAGAAGAAAGAATAGGTAAAACCCCCAAAATCTCAATGAAGTTCAGCTCTCCAGGGATGACCATGAGCACCAGGGGGAAGCTGCAGCATCCGAATTCAGAACATAGATGTTGGACTCCAGACTCATTTCTTCCTCATCTTTATTTGCCACCACTGTTAGTGTGGACCACAATACCCTTCAGAATGACAGAAAAAGATAAGTCTCCTCCCAGACAGCAAAGACTGAGCAGACCACAGGCTGTCACCAGTTCCTAAGCAGTTTAGAAGCTGAATTTTCTGACAGATGATAAATTAGATCCACCATCAGCATCATCACCCTAATGGAAGCAACTTCTACAGCAGTATCACAGTTTCTAGGGCAGGAACACTGTATTTAATGTGCTCCCGCAGCCTGGTTAGTCTTGCACAAGGAGCAGAAAGAGTTCATTACCAGTCAACCATGGCTGGCTTCTGGGCTGACAGCACCTCCAGGATGGGAGGATTCCTGCAACAGATGTCCTCTTCTGAAGCCTCTCTTAGCTCCTCACTGTGTCTGCAAAGCAGTCTGCCCCTATCACACCCTGCTACTTTCCCGGTTACAGAAATATCCGTACATACTTGAGGTTAAGGTAACAACATTGTGACAAGCATTGTATCATCCAGATCAACCCATGGTGATTCTCACTGTCCTCCCATCTTCCAAATCTTTCGCCCAGCTCACCTGAATGTTAGGTTTGGTTCAGAGTTTGGAAAACAGCATGGTTACTGAGCTAGGAGCAAATCCCAGGATTCAGAGTCCAAACAGGAGCATCCCAGGTTTCTGCCCACCTGGGCACGCCTCCCATTCCACAGCAGGCACAATGGGATGCACAGGGCGTGAGTTTCCATGAGTATCTACCAATCCTGCAGAGCTGTGTGTGGAAAGACAACATGTCCATCTCTTCCTTAAGCACTTAGCCAATGCTGAGCCACTGAAAAGAGATGTTAGCAAGCAGATAAATAAACACCTGTTCCCAGTCGCCTTAGGAGACTTCATCAGCTACAGAGGCTGATTCCTGCTGGAGATGTGCCTCATGCATCAGTGTGTTAGGAATGAAAGTACCACGCTGGTAAATGAAGTACACATATCTAGTGTAAGTATGGCTATTTACACCAGAAGATGAGTTTCCTTTATGAGGGAAAGAAGTCTACCCTTAATTTTTCTACTGAATTTGTCCTCTGGCAAAACCTGCTTTCACGATTTCTAACAAGTGTTTACAAAGCACAAGCTGCCCCTTGTTGGAAAGACAAAGTGGCTTAGCAGCAGCTTAAATTAGAGAAATGAAAAGGCAGAAAGCTAGAAGAAGAGAATTTGTTTTCCTTGAAAGTTCAGACTGTAAAAAAAAATAAAAAACAAACAAACAAACAAAAAAGCACAACACATTTTCATGAACATGTTTTCCACATTCTGTGAACAAACATGAAATCCATGTGTGGCTGCAGACAGCCCTTTGCCATTCTCTCTGCCAGCTCAGATTTTTATAAGTTGTTGGAGTGTCTGACAAGCAATGTCAAATCATAATCAGAAGACAGGAATGTTTGGCAATGAGGATGATGCCATTAGAGCTGCAACAGCAAGGAGGATGGATGAGAGCATTAGCTGCAGGGGGAGATCGGGCTGAGAAATGCTCTCCATGATGGTGCAGTCAGGGCAGCCTGCAGCAAAGGAAAGGTGGGTGGCAATGGCTCATGAGCAGCAGGAAAAATCAAGCCTTCTGAGGAAAAGCAAAGTGATGCTCTCTAGGCAGGTGTAGCTATGCACATGATGTGATTACCTAACACTGACAAAGTCTTTGTGGGATCAAATCAGGACTCCTGAGAGCAGAAGGATGTGTCCTTGGGAATTCATAGGAACTTGGAAAACCAAGCTGCAGGCAGAATCAACAGTAAAAACTGCAATAAACTCCAGCAAAGAAAGCACTGGAAAAAAAAAAAAGAAATGTAGTGAACTTCTCTGTGTTTAGGAATGTGGGAGTCCTGCAAAGCAAGCTCTTACATAAATTAAAGCTAAGTCATCAAAAAAGGAGAGAGAGATTAAGAAAGGAGCAGATTAAATACATGTTCTGCATCCAGGAGGAGTTTAATTACCCTGAGAAGTGAAACTGATTCCACTGCTTTATGGGTGGTAAGCTTGGAGTTTGGCAATACCCAATACACACGGAATATTTTTACGCAATGCTCGGCAAACTGTCAACAACATGTGGCTTTCCAGTTGATCAACCTTTGCAGACCTTTGAAACTGAGGACATCCAGTGGCTGAAAGTTATAACTGGGATTTTCATCAAGGATTTGTGTCTGGGGCAGAACCTCACCAGTTATGCCAAATTTCTGCCTTTCACAGAAACCTGAAATAGGTCGTGTGTGGAGTAAAGGCTTTTACAGAAGCCCTCAGCACTGGGATAAATTCCACTTAATTAAAGCGCTCATAGTTGTAACAAACTGTTTAAGACAGGCTCAGTAAGTATCACCCAGTAATGCCTAAAATATTGCTCCACCTTTCTTTCTCTGCTTCCCTATGGCCATAGATTCATGTTTTTATTTATACATCTATATAAAAAAGCTTTCAAATCCCTTCACATTTCAAGTTTGGCCTCTAAGTCTCTTATTTAGTTACAGAGAGTAAACATGGTTGCATGCTTCAAAAACCCTTAGCACCTAAGCAGTCCCTCTGGAACCAATCAGTACAGCAAGCATGGCATACCATGCTTTTAGTAATTTAGTCTTAGGTGCGCCTGTTTGAATATTTACACCTATCTCCTGTACTACTTAATATTTTAAGTCCAACTTCAGCAATTAATCATATTTCCAGACACACACTGTAGGAGAGGAACTAAAATCTTAAGAGATCAAACTCATGCATTCCTGCCACGAAAACTGCAGCATGAGATAACTCAACAATATAACATGCCAGGACAAGAATATTGCGATGTGAACCACAGCAGAAACAGAATGAAAAATATGTAAAAATCAGAGTCACATCTAAAGGAAATGGGCCACTGCAGCTTTTGCACCTTTACAGGCCATGATTTCCCCTGGGGAATAGCCATACAAATATCACTGTCAGCAATAAATTAGATCTCACACAATGTTAGGCACTGAAACTGGGAGCTGAGAATTGGAGAACTGTACCACATACAGCATTGAGTAGAAAAGCCCTTACCTTCCTCAAAAGTTGATTTGAACTAGTGTCACTTAGGACTGCATATACCCACCCTAATGGTTTTAGACTCTGAAGCTACACTTTCAGTTTAAGCTTAGACTGCTAGACAGTCAGTTAAATTAGACTTACACCACTGTGTCAGAAACTGAACTCAATGCCGTTGCAATCAGTAAAGAAGACTGTGTAGCCCTGAAACTCCCCTTCTTTGCCAGTGTTTTTGCAGCTGAGCACAGCTTTTTTTTTTTGCAGCTGGACCACCTTTCAGAAAGCTTCATGTCACTTTTGGCTACCCTAAGCCACTCTTCAGCCTAAACCTCTCAAGTTGCAGGCTTCTACTGAAAAAAAAAACTCTTAAGTACTGCTGGTTTTTTGCCTCATCTTCTGCAAGGTCTCCTGTGCATTGGCTGCAGCACTGGAATAAGATCAAGCTTGATCCTGTGGGAAACCAAACCAGTATGAAAAACACAAAGAGAGACAAGGTTTTTATTTTAGGGGCTTTGAATGCTGAATCAACACAACATATACTACAAGAAAGGATGCATGGTCAGCAGTTTAGGAGTCTATTTTTGCCAATTTGGCTCACTGCTAAGTCAGAAGAACACTCAGCTTTGTGCAAAGAACAGGCTGGGAACATACAGCAAAGGAAGAGAGAGACTGTGGCAAGGGCAGTTTTGATCAGCTCACATTGATGTATCTTACACTTGAAGAATTTCAACTTTATCATTTGGGAACTATATTTAAAGCTAAAAAAAACCCAAAC
Organism: Pezoporus occidentalis; assembly: GCF_034315485.1. NCBI lineage: Eukaryota > Metazoa > Chordata > Aves > Psittaciformes > Psittacidae > Pezoporus > Pezoporus occidentalis. Next base: position 3,085,301 of record NW_026914829.1, read on the forward strand.
AACAATAACAAAAAAAAAACAAAACAAAACAACAAAAACCCAACCAAAACCATGGTGAGCAAACAGCATGTTGAGCAGTTCCAGAAACCTACTCTCTTTGAGGAGCTGTAGTTTTCAAGGACTAACTCTTCCAGGATTAAAACACTTTTTTCTGCTCTGGCTTGAGGCTTATGAAGAGCAGAATGAGAATCCCATCATGGATCTCTGCACCCTTATATTAAAAGCTCTTGTATGATAGGCAGCGTTTGGGGTGCCCATGCCTGTTGGCTTACAGCATATAAACTCCTGCCATGTGTTGTATGTTGCAATGTAGAAGCAGAGTGTGTGAGAAATTCAGGTTGGTTCCCCCCCCCCCCCCCGCCATTACACCTGGTGTCTCTGCTTCTCTAGTATCTTATGTGTCATACTTAGCTACTTATCTGATTTTATTTATTGGTAAAAGTTGCATTTTAGGAACAGACATTTAAACCAGTGTGCTAAGCAAAGTCCAGCCGAGGTTGCCAGTCAAACTGAATTACCTGACTTCCCTCTTTGTTCCTCCCAAATGTAATTTTAATTACATGAACTTCATGAGGAGCAGCTAAATTACAGACAGCAGGCAGGGACAGGTGGGGAAAGTGGCTTGGAGCTCCAAGGGGTGTTGCAACCTCTGCTGTAACACAAGAGAATTGGCAAAGCAACTGAGTATCATCAATACCAGGGGCTTCAGGGCTTTCCACACCAGCACTGTGATATGTTTTTGACATAGAGCCCCTTTCAGCTCATGAGAAATTCATCCTAAAATTAGAGAGATCTTTTCAATTAGCTTAGTCTTATGGCTAAACTGTCCTGCCTTTATACAAGGTATATGCATTTCATTGAATTCATTATGAATGCAACCACAAAGCATGTACGTATTTCTCCAGAGGCTGCCTCAGATTATATGTTGACAAATTATATATTGACAGATAATATGGTGACAAGCAATTTACCCTTCTGTTCTTTCCACAAGCCCATCAAAGACAGAAACCCCACTGTACGCAGGCTGAAAATGACAAAGCAACCACGTTAGTTCCTTCTCATGCCTCATTCACTTTCCAATGCCTGTTTTCAGCTGAGAGGTATAAAGGCAAAAATATTCTCCTCCTTTCTACTTCACTTTTAAGGGGGGAAAATTGTGTGCGTAAGCACTGCAAGTGAAAAAACAACAGCAAATACGCATTTTGATTTTCCAATAGGAAAAAATTTACATAGCCATTATTGACAGTTGAATCAGCTTCAGATGTCTATGGAGGTGACTAAATACTCCCCCTCTCTTCAATTTGTATGGCATCAAAATTGTTCTTTTTGGTTAAAAACACTCAAAAAGTTATGTAGTACCTATGCTGCATCCTCCACAGATTAAAAAAAAAAAAAAAAAAAAAAAGAAAAATTCTCCCTTTTCAAAAACCTAGATGCTACAACATCATAATTTTCTCTGCTTTGGCCTGAGCCAGTGATCTAGATCAAACCCAGCTGTCTGTAACAAGACAGCAAATATAAGGCAGAGAATTGCTAGCTGTTTCTTGCCGAGATTTGAAAACAGTGAGGCAACATATACTGCATTTGGAAGAGATTTGTATAACCAGAGTGGCTTGCAATTTTTATGTCCTGAATACAGCTAGGTTTACCATATCAAAAAGTAACAGCTGTATATTGCAGGGCTTTGTTTTTCCACTCTGGTGACAGTGAATTTTTACTGGTGGACTTAATGGACTGTGAATACTGCAATTTGTCTGATAGTCTGAGTGAATATTGCCACTGTATTTCTGTATTTCTAAAGTTCCATCATAAATCTTCTAGAATAAATCCCAAGTGCTGAATATTAGCACAGATTTAAATGGTTCCACTTCACAGCTATCGATCAGTGACTGGGTATAGAAACAACTTTTGCATTTGCCATGGCTAGTCATCTGCTGATACCCATCCTGCTCAAACACAAGCGCTACAAAGGCATTAATAAAGATAGGATCTCACCCTGGTGCTCAGAAAACAGACTTCGAAGGGATTATCCAACCAATGGAAAATTAGTTTTTCCGACTTCAAACCAGCATGCCCTTCCCCACCCATCCACTGCAACAGAGTCAACACCTCCACTCAAATTCCATGAAGCAAGCATTACCATGTCTTTGTCATGGCAGCATTGGGTTTCTGTAACTTTCTGATTCACCTATTTTGTCATAATAATTGTTTCATGCAAGCAAAAGATTTTAAATGCTGTTTGCAGGTAAACAGAGGATGAGTACAGAGAGCTGCTGGGGCTTCCCACAAAGAGCAGCAGCAAGCCTCATAGTCTGTACACAAATGCACTGAGGCATATCTTGAAAGAAATGTCACTCTCCTTCATCCTTTTGCACTTAATTTTCCATAGTGAGAAGTGGCAGGCCATTAGCAGCACATTCATGAGAACTGCTAACTCACCCCAGATGAAACCTGGAGCTCTGCTGCCTGCTGCAGCTGCGCTACTAGCCACCAGGCTGTACAACAGGGGCAGATGGGACAAGGAGATGTATTTTACCTAGCCCAGATGTAAAACAATGGAGCTTTAGGAAGGCACTTGAAGTCTTCCCTCTAGTAAATCCCCCTCTTATTTAATGATGACAAGAAGTGACGTTTGATTAATGATGCAAGCTCAGACACTGATCTCTGGTCTTCATAGGCTGAGATGCCAAGGCCACCAGGCCTCCAAACAACTGAGCCATGTGTAGTCGTGCATAGAGATCAGCATAGATACTGCTGCTCCAACCTATCTTGTCTCCCCTAGATAAAATAGCACAGAGCTTTTCCTGTGAAAAGACAAAAAAATAACTTAAACGAAACAAAACTACCCCCCACCCCACCCCAACCCCCCCCATGCAAACACACACAAAACCCACCCCCAACAGTCTTTTTAAAAAGCTGCCAAAAGACACTAGAGCCAGTCAGGTGAGCAGAGGGCAGGGCATTTCTCTACTCACTTTAAAACAGGTACAGGCCGCTTGTCATGAGAGGCTGCAAGCAGAGCTGCAAATGAGCAATACCAAGAGCAAGGCAGTTTTCTGATAAAGTTTTGTTTTTTAAAAGTCACATTTTCAAACACATGGCATAAAAATTGGACTTTCTAAACCTGAATTTGAAGCATCTGCTTTCAGGAACACAAGCACCTATTTCACACTTAGTGACAAATTGGCAACTCAAAGTGTGAAGAAAACAACTTTAGCAGTCTGAAAAAAGTATGAACAAACAGTTAAAGACAGCAAATATATCCTCGTTTTTGAGCACATCAACAGCATTCTGAATTAATACACCCTTGAAAATGAGAGAAAAGGAAAGCACACTTGTGCAACATTAAGAAGGCAGAATACACACAGGGCATCTCACAGAGGTGTTCGTGTCATATTACTTTGTATTGCATCAGGAGCTGAAGGAAGAAGGGTTGAGATAAAAAGGAGAGGCAGACAGACTGCAAGAACTGGGCTGACAGAGGAGGTGCTGGGGTGGAAATAAGGACACAGCATTTCATTTCTGACAGGCTGGAAATGCCAGAAGGCTTTGGGCAGAAAAGAGACAGAACTAAGAATCACCCTACTCAACATTACTGGGAGAGCTGGCAAGGCAAACATTAGCAAAAAGCAATTAGCAAAAGCTACATTAGCATTTTGGATGACAGACTGAAGAGAAAACAAAAAAAAAAGAAAAAAAAGAAAAAGGTCTATCATTCTTGATCTTGCAGTTGGGGATTAGTGCCACAGAATATATGGACCCAGTCAGAGATCAATATGAACAGACAAAAGCCATTTATCCTTATTTAAGCCTTAACTCCTTATATACTATTTCTTACAAAAGCCATTTATCCTTATTTAGCCTTAACTCCTTATATACTATTTCTTACATGCACCTACAGTGATTTGGCATATTATGATTGGATACATGTCTTGAAGACCCTTAGTGACTAACATATAATTGGTTAAGCACAGGTGTGAGAACTTGACCTCGAAAGCTTGCCAACAGTCCACAGTTCTCATAATTCAGTGAATTCCAGCTTCTTCTTATCTTGCTTGCTTAAGCTTCCTCAGGCCTCTCATGGCCTTGCTGTATCTTTTGGGATTATTCAGAGTTTATGTACCAATTATGCATTCTCCCGTGAGAACACTGTCTCCACATCTCCCCCTTTTTGTTTTATATATGTTTTGGGTGACCCTACTTGAGCAGGGGATTTGGGCTAGATCATATCTCCAACATATGGCAACTACAGGCTGCTGGGCCTGCCCCTTTTTTCTGCTGTATGGCTCTCTGGTAACAGGGGGTGCCATCCTTCACATCAAGTTCTGGCATGGCATGTGTCCCCACCGCTCCACGCCTGCTGGGTTGCAGCCAACAGCGGAGCTAAAGGTTCTTCTTGGTGGCAAACACAGAGACCAACCCAGTCTTGCCCTTGACTGTGGTAGCAGGCATTTTGTCAGCCTCAGTCCTTGCACCTTGTTGTCAATGCAGAGTTTCACCTGCTTCATCCAGTAAGAAGTTGCTACTACAGCAAGGCACACACAAATTTACATTAGCAGAGTAACTATTACAGGGTGCAGCAGCATGTTAAAGATGCTGATGGCAGCGAGGGGCTAGCCAAAGAAATTTCTTACCAGTGGAGTTCTCCTACCCTCTTAACTTGGTCCATTACCTGCTTTATAACACTACCATTGTATTAAATCTTCCCAGCTTTTGCCTTAGCATTTTCTAGCAGCTACTGCAAATGTCCATACTCTAACATCTCTTTTACAAGTGACAAATCTATACAATACAAGGTGCAATTTCTTATTAGCAACTGGCTAGTAAATACAGGTGGTTTTATACACAAAATCACAGCCTCTAATAATAGCTACTTTACAAGCACACGTATTCAGGCTGTTATTTTTCAGTTGCCCCCAAGTGATGTTTTGCAATCATTAGTTTTTCTCTTCCTCTATCTCATTCTGCTTGGGGTATTCACGGTCAGCTCCTGTACCTGAGGCATCAGGTTCCACCACTCGTCTGTCCAGCTCATGGCAAGGCTTGACAAACTTTGCAGGCAGTCGCTATGGCCCTGTAGGCAGGAGGACACAAATATAGCCCCTCCTCCAGGTTATCAGTTCTTGAGAAGTAGACAGGTTAAACTGCACATTGTTAACAGCCGAGGAGTTTGCTGCATCATTGCCCATCATTTTTTTTGGTCGCTCACCCTGCTTTGCATGGCTACTAACGCAGGCCTGCTCGGCAGCCGCTATAGATGCCTGCCTGCTCAGCAGTAGCAGCTACAGCTACCTGCCTGCTTCAGCAGGAATCATAAATACCTGCCAGCAACCACAGGAGACTAACGGGAAACCCGCTCCGAGAAGCATCATTGCACTGCGAGGTGGCAGGCTCAACCTTAGCGGGCGTCCCCGCAGGGGCTCTGCCTCCCCCACATCGCATGAGGCTTGGGCTTTTATACTGACCAAAATGCACACTCATTCCGACACAGGTGTCCAGCCTATGTTGGAAGTGGCCAGCAATATCTATAAAGGTCTCCAAAGGTCGACAGAAACGTGGACATACTTATATTTACCAACTTCTAGTACATGAGTATCACAGAGAGACTGTATCAAATGAGTTGTATATGGGGTCCCAAGTCCATGGTCCACCACAGTATACCCAATACCCCTGATAAGAGCATACAAGAGACCTTCCCACCACCAGAAAAGCACACAATGCATCTGTATCCTGCACTGGTCTTGCTTCTCCCGAGGTTCGGGGGGAGGGGGTGGGGTGGGGGAAGGTTTTTTTTGTTTGTTGGGTTGTTGGTTTTTCTTTTTACTTTAACGTACAAAAGGTTGCTCCCTTCCCTTTAAGAAGGACTGAAATCATCCATAAAATGGATGTCCTAAGCTCAAATTTTAATCCATTCAATCACTGACAAGGGGGGTATCCTGGCTGTCCTTGGGCAGTGCTGACTCTTTCCAGGGTTTCACCCACTGAGCTGGCACCCACCGCAGACCAGGATCTGTAATTACACACATATAACCTCGACCAGTTTTACTTCCACAGGACCTTTCCAAACGCCGGTTTCCAAATCCTTGTCCTGGACCAGAATACCCGGAGTTTTAGTCATATAACCTGAACCTAATGCCTGACCATGTATTATAGCAGGGGGGGTCATTAAAGTCTCCTGTCAATCACAAAAAATTCATAACATATACAGCTTTCTGTATCCTTGCTACCGGTGCAAGTCCTTCTTCCCCTGTTTTTTGTTTTTTCCAACAACTGTTTCAAAGTTTGATGTGTTCGTTCAATAATAGCTTGTCCTGTAGGAGAATGAGGAATACCAGAGACATGAGAAATACCCCAAGTATTCAAAAATTTCAAAAGCGTTGAAGAGGTATAGCTAGATGCATTGTCTGTTTTTAGCTGTAAAGGTACTCCCATAGCTGCAAAACAACCACGTAGATGTATGATTACATGGTGTGCAGTCTCACCAGCCAGGGGAATGGCCCACACAAAGTGAGAAAAAGTGTCAATAGTAACACGGACATATTTCAATTTCCCAAAAGAGGGTACATGAGTCACATCTATTTGCCAAAGTTGAAGAGGCTGGAGGCCTCGAGGGTTGACTCCAAGGCCTATACCTACTGCTTGGCCTTGACAATCGGGACAAGACTGCACAATGCCTCGGGCATCTGTTAGGGACAGTCCAAACTGTTGAACTAACATTTTTGCTGATTGATGGAAGAAGGCATGGGATGCTCGAGCTTGTTGAAAAATATTTACAGAGGGTCCTGCTGACACTGGGGCAACTAATTTATCCACTTTGTTATTGCCTTCACTAAGGCTTCCTGGAAGGCCTGAATGACTGCGAATATGCATAATGAAATATGTACACAAGATGTATTCACAAGACGTAATAAGGTTTTTAACAAGATCCACAACCTGTGATTAGCAACTACTTGTAAAATTGCCCTTTCTATACGTTGAACAATGCCTACAACATATAAAGAATCACAGACAATATTAAGAGGGGTGTCAGGCCATCGCTGAAATACTGCAATAACAGCACTTAGCTCTAGCGTTTGTAGTGAATCGGAAAAATGACCAAGTATCTTCTGCTCTTTCCAACCATTGTCTGTTTGCCAAACATATCTGGCTGTGTGATTGATTTTGCTTGCATCTGTAAAGACAGTTAATCCTACAACAGGTTTACTAGAATAAAAGGTAACATCTTCAAACTGATTATTCTTTAGCATTGTAAACATCTTATGAGGTGGAAAATGTGTATTAAGAGGACCAACAAAACCTATCAGAGCAAACTGAAAAGCAGAGCTAGATTGTTGTGCCCAGTCTAACCATACCCTGGTAAGTGCAAACAAATTTGTGATGGATCACAGCCCATAATTTCCTGACAACGTGAAGGACCTCGTCCCATCCATCCACAATTATAACATCTCATAACTTTAGTACCCCCACAATCACCCTGACCTTGCTGTAGAAGGGGTTTAACAGCAGCGGCGAAGGCAGTAGCCATGTATCCAGCCTTTTCCTCTGCTGTGCTCACTTTAGAACATGCATCCATCATTTCCTGAAGACCAGCAGATTTTGGCAAAACCTGCAAAGCAGGGTTGGCATTTTCCATAGCCAGAGACATAAGCATCGATTCTTTAGCATTAGATGCCAGATCAATATTCTTTTCAATAGCCTCCTTCAATCTGTCAATAAATTGCATATATGGCTCAGTAGGTCCCTGCTTTACTGATGTATACAAAGGATTAGGTTTTCCTGCTTCCGGCACAGCTTTCAGAGCAGCTAAAGCCAATTGCTGTGCTTGCTGTAAAACTTCAATTTTCATACAAGCTTGTACTCCATCAGGGTGAAATTGTCCCTTTCCCAATAACATTTCAGATGAAACACCATGCAAAGGGTGATGAGGATTACACTCTGAATTCTCATCTGCAGCTCTTGCAGCAAGCTCCTCAAACCCACTTTTAAAATGTAAGAGCTGTGGAGTTAATAAAATTGCAGCCACTCTGAGACAATCATGTGGAGTTAGTACTAGAAAAGAAAGCAGATAACATTTGCTGTGTATATGGGGAAGACAACCCATACTGAGTAATTGCTCCCTTAATTTCTTTCACAGCTTTCCAGTCCATGGGAGTCCAGACAGACTGTCCCCGAGTATTTATAATAACAGGAAATGCAGCGGGAACATCTATCAGTAAAATAGTACCATCTACGATTGCATCCTGAATGCAGCCTCGCCATCTCATGGCACTCGGATTAACTTTATTAGATGTAGGAGTCGGTGGTAACGGCACATCACAAAGACTGATCTTATCTGGTTTTTACAGGGCTTGCTCTCTCTCCTCCCCGAATTTGCCCAGACAGTCTCGCAAGTCCTGCAATTGTTTATCTAAGGATTTTGTCCATTGTCCCCAGTTCCACTCATTTTGTGGCTCCGGTGGGAGCGATGCAAGCAGTGGTGTAGGTGGCGGAGGTGCGTATTTATTTGGAGTTACACTCTCCTCCTTAGGAGACTCCCACCCTGGCAAAAAATCTTGGAGATTAAGTTTAGGGGCAGTAGCAGCACGAAAAGGGTTGACATCAGTTTGTTTCGGTTGCTCAGTAGCCGCTACTGGCTCCCAAGTATCAGCTGGAGCTGCCGCCAATAAAGGTGTTGTCGACACAGGATAGGGGAAAGGCGCAGGGTCCTCAAACTTTCGTACTGTACTGCGCGCTGGTTTTTGGCCAGAATATTTTGTGCCCGAAACAGATGACACTACCATGGCTGTAGCACTGGGTGCTGAATCTAATGTAGGTGCCGAGCCCTGCTGTTGTGAAGGCGAGTCAGAGAGAGCTGTAAAAGTGAATTTTGCCACCCGTTTCTCAGCCTTCATTGCGGCTAGAGTCTCTTTCAGTAGTCACCAGGGGGCAGCAAGAGACTTCACCTCCTTAGACCCACAAGTAACTTCATCCCACAGGTGTGCCCCAATTTTTTCCCAAATCCCAAAATCAAAAGCTTCATTAACCCCCGGATCAGCTCTTTTTCTTTACTCCAGAGCAACAGATTATCATCATACTCTATCCCTCTCACTGAGAGGATATGCTGGAAGCATGGCCATTTCTTCTTTACTTAATTGATTCCCCATCCTAACCCTCTTCCAGACCCGTTGGCTGTTACCTTATTTGCACTGCACAGTGGCTTCCGGGCTCACAAGGCTCTGTTCCGAGGCATCTACCTCCCGATCCTGGTCCTGCTGGATGGAACCCAGCCGACGTCCCTTCAGCTCCCTGTTTTCCACTTTCTTCGGTGCCATGCGCTTTAATTCCTTCCATTTCAAGAGGAAAAAGGGGGGGGCCCACGTTAGCTGCCAATTGCCGCAGAATATATGGACCCAGTCAGAGGTCAATATGATCAGACAAAAGCCGCTTACTGCAAAGCCTTAACTCCTTATATACTATTTCTTACATGCACTTACAGTGATTTGGCATATTATGATTGGATACATGTCTTGAAGACCCTTAGTGACTAACATATAATTGGTTAAGCACAGGTGTGAGAACTTGACCTTGAAAGCTTGCCAGCAGTCCACAGTTCTCATAACTCAGTGAATTCCAGCTTCTCCTTATCTGGCTTGCTTAAGCTTCTTCGGGCCTCTCATGGCCTTGCTGTACCTTTTGGGATTATTCAGAGTTTATGTACCAATCATCCATTCTCCTGTGAGAACACTGTCTCCACAGATTAGCCTGACTTTTCTCCAATTTTTTAAGGTTGCCCGTGCTTTTGGTTTGGCATCTACCTTGAGAAAGAAAAAAACCCTCTAAGCTGCAAGCCGGTGTGCTTGGAAAGGGGGTGTTAAGAGGAAATGACCCAGACCATAATTTTCATAATTGCCTCAAGGAGTTAGGAGTAACTTTCTAGGAGGAAACAGGGACCTAGCTCTCACAGCCACTTCTTGGAGCACTTAAACCCCTCTGTTACAGTCCCTCCTGGGCAACAGAGCAGCTGCCAGGAAGGAGAGATGAGCAGAGACAAGAGCTATGCGTCAAGAAGGGTAGGAGGTAGGATGCCCAGCACCTGTCAGACTCCCTGTTACTCTCAGGACTGTGCTATTACGGTGACACTTATCTTTCTGCTGTAAAATTCCCTTACCTGGAAACCACAGTATAATCATTTTAAAGACAAATAACCTTTAAACTTCGGTAAGCAGGAGGTACCTGCCCATTACTGTCTCCTCAGTGAGATTGGAGCCAGGCACTGCTGGTAAGAGGCAGGGAATAATGGATGGGCATCAGGAGGAGGATCAGCACCCAAGCAAATGCGTCGTCTTTTCTATGGAAACAGTATCACAGTATGCTAGAGATTGGAAGGGACCTAAAAAGATCATCTAGTCCAATCCCCCTGCCGGAGCAGGAACACCTAGATAATGTTACACAGGAATGTGTCCAGGCAGGTTTTGAATGTCTCCAGGGAAGGAGACTCCACAACCTCCCTGGGCAGCCTGTTCCAGTGTTCCGTCACCCTCACTGAGAAGAAGTTTCTTCTCAAGTTTAAGTGGAACCTCTTGTGTTCCAGTTTGTACCCATTACCCCTTGTCCTATCATTGTTTGCCACTGAGTAGAGCCTGGCTCCATCCTCGTGACACTCCCCCTTTATATATTTATAGACACTAATAAGGTCACCCCTCAGTCTCCTCTTCTCCAAACTATAGAGACCCAGCTCCCTCAGTCTTTCCTCATAAGGGAGATGCTCCACTCCCTTAATCATCTTCGTTGCCCTGTGCTGGACTCTCTCCAGCAGGTCCCTGTCCTTCTTGAACTGAGGGGCCCAGAACTGGACACAATATTCCAGATGGGGTCTCACTGGGGCAGAGTAGAGGGGAAGGAGGACCTCTCTCGACCTACTAACCACCCCCCTTCTAATACACCCCAGGATGCCATTGGCCTTCTTGGCCACAAGGGCACAGTGTTGGCTCATGGTCATCCTGTCGTCCACTAGGACCCCCAGGTCCCTCTCCCCTACACTGCTCTCTAACAGGTCGTTCCCCAACCTATACTGGAACCTGGGGTTGTTCCTGCCCAGGTGCAGGACTCTACACTTTCCCTTGTTATATTTCATCAGGTTATTCCCTGCCCAACTCTCCAGCCTGTCCAGGTCTCGCTGCATGGCAGCACAGCCTTCTGACGTGTCAGCCACTCCTCCCAGCTTAGCGTCATCAGCAAACTTGCTGATAGTACACTCAATTCCCTCATCTAAATCATTGATGAATATATTAAATAATACCGGTCCCAGTACTGACCCTTGAGGCACTCCACTAGTTACAGGCCTCCAACTAGACTCCACCCCATAGACTACAACTCTCTGGCTTCTCTCCTTCAGCCAGTTCACAGTCCACCTCACTACCGATCATCCAGTCCACACTTCCTCAATTTAGCCATGAGGATGCTGTGGGAGACTGTGTCAAATGCTTTGCTGAAGTCAAGGTAGACCACATCCACCGCTCTGCCATCATCCATCCACCGTGTTATTTCCTCATAAAGGGCTAAGAGATTGGTCAAGCATGATTTCCCCCTGGTGAAGCCATGTTGACTGCCCCTCATAACCCTCTTATCCTTGATATGCCTTAAGATGGCACCAAGGACAAGGTGTTCCATCACTTTCCCAGGGATGGAGGTGAGGCTGACCGGTCTATAGTTACCTGGGTCCTCCTTCTTGCCCTTTTTGAAGACTGGAGTGACATTTGCCTTCCTCCAGTCCTCAGGCACCTCTCCCGTTTCCCAAGACTTGGTAAAGATGATGGAGAGTGGTCTAGCAATGACTTCCGCCAGTTCCCTCAGCACCCGCGGGTGCATCCCATCTGGACTCACGGATTTATGGATGTCCAGATTGCTCAACTGATCTCTAACCCATTCCTCATCGACTAAGGCAAACCACTCCGTTGACCTGACTTCATCTAAGGTCTCAGGGGTACAGGGCTCTTCAGGACTGCCTGCAGCAGAGTAGACAGAGACAAAGAAGGCATTCAGTAACTCTGCCATCTCTGAGTCTTCTGTCACCAGGGCACCCATCCCGTTCATCAGTGGGCCTACATTGCCTCTGGTGTTAGTTTTATCTGCCATGTATTTGAAAAAGCTCTTTTTGCTGTCCTTGACCCTTCTTGCCAGGTTTAATTCTAAGAAGGCCTTAGTCATCCTAGCTGCCTTCCTACATCCTCTAGCAGCAGCCTTATATTCCTCCCAAGTGGCCAGCCCCTCCTTCCATGACCTGTAAACTCTCCTCTTCCGCTTGAGCATACCCAGCAATTCCCTATTTAGCCACGCAGGTCTCCTGGCCCTCTTCCCTTGACTTCCTACGTGTCGGGATGCTCCGATCTTGAGCTCGGAAAAAGCAGTCCTTGAATGCCAACCAACTATCTTGGGTCCCTTTACCTTCAACCAGCCTTGGCCATGGGATTTCCCCTAGCAATTGCTTGAAAAGGCCAAAGTTTGCCCTGCTAAAGTCCAGGGTTGCAATTCTACTTGCTATTCTACTGGTCCTACCACACAAGATCCTGAATTCCACCATCTCATGGTCGCTGCAACCAAGGCAGCCCTCAACCTTTACTGCTTCCACCAGACCCTCCTTGTTAGTGAGGATGAGATCCAGCATTGCTCCCCTCCTGGTTGGCTCATCCCCCATTTGCAGGAGGAAGTTATCATCCATACACTGGAGGAACCTCCTGGACTGTGGCTGGGTTGCTGAGTGGTCCTTCCAGCAAACATCAGGGAAGTTAAAATCCCCCACGACGACCACGGCCTGTGACTGTGAGGCCGCTCTCAGCTGCCTGTAGAAGGCCTCGTCAACTTCCTCACCCTGATCTGCTGGTCTGTAACAGACACCCACAACAGTATTGCCCCTGCCAGCCTGCCCCTTAATTCTCACCCACAGACTCGCAGTAGTGCCATTGGAAACTGCCACTCTTTGAGAATTACAGCAATTCATCCTCAGAAGGCATTATTTTCAATATAATTCAAATTATTATAAATGATGGACAAGAGATGAAGCTTCCTGTTTCAGAGCAAAGAAGAATATTGGTAGGAAGAATGGTTGTATTGTCCCCTACAAGCTCAGGATCTCAGTGAGTTTTAACTACTTGAGAACTAAGAAGAATGTAAACCACTGTGCTACTCAGAGAAGCACCAAAACTCAGTCTGTCACATCCTTGGGTTTTCCCCCTAAATCCTCAGAAAAACTCCTTCTGCCCTGTAAGTGCCATAATTGAGGAAATTATACCGTGTTTTTAATGTTTAACACTGACTTATGTGCAAAATATAGCTCAGTCTTACTCACACAACTGAGACAAATGCTTCATACATTATGCATGAGTTCTTCCACAAAGCTCTTTTCACAGATTATAGAAAAATCAAGATATGCTGTCATCTTAGTGTTGAAAGTTTTGATAACACTGAATGATTAAATTACTTCATAGTAGACCCCCAGCAAGGTTTTCTTGACGGAACTCTTCCCTAAGCCTCTCTTGCTAGGCAGGCCAAAGAAATCTGAGCCATCAGTAATGAAAAACATGCTGTACCAAGCAGCAGAGGAAACACAAATATAGCTTATACAGCTCTCCAGATCAGGAAACTTCTGGGAAAGGCATTCAGTAGAGACTGGGGACATTTCCCTTTTTAGGGACCCATACCTTTCTGAGAACACTAGCATCTTTTAAAGGCCATTAAGAACCTACTGTGACTTCTAGAATAAAGCAATGTCTTACTATTTCCAGTTTCTGCCTGTTCTAAAAAGTTCTAAAATTGCTGTCCAAGTAGGCACTGGGAAAACAGATTTCAGAAAAACATATACTTCCCCGGTTTACTAGGCCCAAAGAGAAGAGTAGATGTAGTCCAAGAGGCAACATAAGCCTTATTTCCTCATGCGTTTCTCCCCTTCTTAACACACCAAATAATTTTTGCCATGATAACAGCAGTCAGGGAGGCTGTCAGCCTCCTCATGATGCAGCGCCCCCTTACCAAAGGAATTTGAAATAATGCCAGTCAGTTAATCAGCCAGTGACCAACATCTAGATCACAACAAAACCCTGTGGCTCAGGGCAGAGAGCTCCTTGTTATAGTAAGGTCCCCAATATCTTGATTTGGCATTCAGAGCCACATAGAGAATTTCTCTCCTTCCCTGTAAAGGTAGAGATATCAGCACCTCTGCTCAGGGACCACAGTGTTCACCCCTCAGTTGCAGAAACAAACTCAGATCTCAGGTTTTCTGGAAACCAGGAGAAGCCATTTTGTGCATCAACTTTTGGGACTTCTCTACAACATGTCATTCTCTCCATGCTTTTCTAAATGCCTAAGCCTAGAACTCAGCTGTCAGCACTGCTCCAAGAATACTACTAATGCTCTGAAAAGTCATACTTTAATGTGCCACTTTAGTGTTTACCTAAATTTCAGACAGACTAATTATCTAACTTTCAAGCTGAAAGGTCTGAAAGCATTGAAAAGCACATCAACACAGGTAACTGGGAAAATGCATTTTGCAGAGAGCTGGCTATAGCACATCCATGGGAGAGAAAAGCTGAGCACTGTGAAGTGCTGTAAGTAGAGAAAGTGCCTTGTCTGGTGAATGAAATTTATGAAATACATGGAACAAGGAGGCAAGAAGACAGTTGACTTTTGCCCCTCAGGGATGTCAGCATCTTGAAAAGAGGAATTTTGGTTTTTTCCCCCAGTCAGGTCTCAGCAACTTTCTTCCCTCTTGCAGAGTAGACTTCCCTTCTTTCAGAGGCAAGCAGCAGCTCACTCATCCTCATTTCTGCCTGAACAGCTTGTCTTCCTGCTTCCACAGGCTTCAGCAAGCAGCATCCCTTCTTCTGCAGCCTCAACAATTTCATAAACTTTAAGGGATGGGGGCTGGAGAAGAGGTAAAGAGCTGTGTCTACTGCTTGGTACCCACTCGCAGTTCTGTAGGAAGATGGCTACTTAAGATTTTCCAGAGCTGTTCAGCCCTCTCCCTGAACAAGTGCCATTTTTAGGTCTGCCACCAGGGATAAGAGGCAACTTCTCCATAAACAGAGTTCACAAAACACACACTGCTAGAGGCTTCCAGCAGTGTTTCCCACAGGAAGCACACGTTGTAGCGCTTAAACTATAAAGATGACATTCGTGACTTTGTAGTTTCCCATTTAAAGCAGGGATTTTAGAGTCCTGCAATTTGAGGGGAAATACACAAAAGACACACAAACCAAACACAAAACCCCACACAAACACAAAAAAAAAACCCAGCCTTCCACACTATCTTGACCTGAATATCTCTTAGGTTCTTCTGAATCTGATAGAGACACTTGGACTCTGAAACCAGATTTCTATGCCTTCAAATACTTGTTCATTTCCCAAATAATTGATACTTCATTTTTGAAAAAAACTGTGACAGCTTCATCATGTATTTAATTCTACAATCCTGGCAATCCCAAGCTCCATTTTTAGTTATCATTTTTGTCTAGGGCCACACTGGTGAGGAAGCTGAGGAGGGTTAAATGCACAGGACCAGTAGATCTCAGATTCCAGAATGCTCCATCTTTGAGAACATAGATTCTCCTTACCTTTATGGTTCTAGGCCATGAGAGACTGACTTCGTATGCCCATCTCCAGAAATAGTCTTAAAACTCCTGAGATTAGTACATTTCCCTGCACATTTGGAATGCTTGGTTTTCATCTAGGATTTTTTAATGTTTTTGATCCCAGCTCTCCACAAATTATATTTATTTTGTAAAAAGCCTGCAATTCTGCCTCTGTGCGTAGTCACAGAAGCCCCTTTTTGCTAAAGTTTTAAAAACAACCCAAGACATGTAACCATAGGAAATGACTATACCACAGAATAAAACATTGTTCAGGTCTATGAGGAAGTTCAGAGGGAGAAGACCCAACAGTTGTGTAAGAATGCAACTCAAGTGAGCAAAACAGAGTTAAAAGAACACATTAAAAAATGTTTACTAGAAATTCTGAGGGGAGGAGGAGAATAAAGCTCTATTATCTCATGCACATCACTTCCATTAAGCAGGAATTCCATCCCCATGCCAAGCAGCACAACTGCACAGAGTGATTTTACCACTTTCCTGGAGAGTTTCAGTGCTAAACAACGGTACCCAAAACAGAAACACACTGAAAACAGAGGCAAATGATCCCACCACGAAATGCTGAACCCAGCCCCTATAGTGGATCAAATCTGACTCATCATGAGGTCATGAGGACACATCACCCTTCTTCCCTCAAACCCACACCACACTGATTCAACAGATTAGAAGGGAAATGCTTTGGGAACTGGAGGAAAGAACTGCTCACATGGAAATTGCTAAAAAAGGAAAAAAAAAAAAAAAAAAAAAAAATCACAGTATGTTCAGCCTGTAAAGAAACATGAAAACTCATTTCTCCCAAGATGGCTAACCAAGAGAGCAAACTACTCCTTCAAGATACTCCTCCTTCCCCCCTTTCACCACAAGCAGACATTACAAATCTGGAGAGAACTAGACTTGTTTGTCTGGTGGCAGTAACTAGTTACAACTGCAAGAAGAGGATCTTGATAAATTCTGCTGTGGACACTGCTTTTGGCAGGTCTGTGGGAGGAGGAAAACCTCTGCTCTGTGGCTGGATGGCTGCAAGGGCAGAGAGTAGGCTGACCAAAGCCTTCAATCACCCGCTCAAAGACCTATCTTTACAGGAAGGGCAGAGAAGGAAAATAATACAAGTAAAAGGATGGGGCAACCCCCATCAGTTGCTCTGGTTTTTGTTGGATGGTATTTTGTATGGGGTATTTTTCCCCTCCAAAAAGCAGTACAACCAGGAATGTCTTCTTATTCATCAACCCATTAACACTTTTTAAATCCTGTCACACACAGGCCAGGATTTGCCATCCACAGATAGGAAGTCTGGAAGTCACACTGTGTTAAGGGATTTCTTTTCCCTCTGCTGGGATTATCCTATAACTACTAGAAATCCTCAGAAATCCCCAGGTACCAGGCAGCCAACAGCACCAGGCTCAGAGCTGTAGCATCCTCCCTGCTGACAGGGACCCTAGTTGTGCCTTGCTTCAGCAGCAGCTTAAATACTAATGCTTAGAACAGCAATAACTGGCAACAGCATGCATAGGGCAGTTCACTGAGGTCTCCAAATACTTCCAGAAGGATCATGGCAAACCCAAAACCCCTTCCTGGCTTCAGCCCAGGACTTAACCTAGCATTTGAACACCTACATAGTTGTAGCCATGTAGCCCAGGAAAGGCTTAGCTCCTTGAACTTCATATGCCTTCTGAGCAGAGTATCCCAAGGACAAACACTTCACCTCAAAACTGTTTTCTTCTCCAGCCACAAGGACTGTTTAAATTGCAAGATCATACATCTTTAAGTGGAATAGCAGTCAGGCTGAGCTTTCTTGGGCTCAGTCACTAACAGGATGGAAAATGTTTCTGAATGCTATGAAACAAACACTGGCAGGAAGTGGAAAGTGGTTTCTATGCATGAAATAGACAGTTCAAGAAGAGAAATATTCTCCATTTGTGGTCCTTTCCACAACAGCAAGGTTTCCCTTTTCTGAGCATATTTTTCTCCCATTTCTTATTCAGTTTGCTAGAAATGAACATCAAACTTGCTCATCACCTAGAAGGAAAAGCATTGTGCTGCTGGAATGAAAGGCTCCAGAGATACAGCAGGAGGAGTAGGGGCTGGAATGTGTTTCTAAGGAAAAGGCTTTTTGTGGGAAAATACCTATTTACTTGAGAAGTATCACAGGTTTTCTCCAAGCTGCCCTAAGTCAGGCTCAGCAATCCTCCAGGGAGTTCAGAGACAGTCAGCTAGAACACAGAACTGGTCAAACACAAGAGGAAGATACAGGATATATCAAGAAGAGGGATGTGGCAACCAGCCTGGGGAGTATGTAACAAAACCAACCAAAAGCCTTTCAATATATCCACCAGAAGGAAAGGAATCTGCCTCAGGTCAATATGTATTCAGTGCTGGTGAGGTCACACCTCAAATCCTGGGTTCAGTTCTGGGCCCCTCACTACAACAGGGGCAGCACTGAATTGCTACAGAAGGTCCAGAAAAGGGCAACAAAGCTGGTGAAGGGTCTGGAGCACAGGTCTGATGAGGAACAGCTGAGGGAACTGGAGCTGTTTAGTCTGGAGAAGAGAAGGCTCGGGGAGGAGGGGAGGGGATGTTATTGCACTCTGCAATTACCTGAGAAAGGGTGATCAAGTATTGGAACAGGCTTCCCAGGGAAGTGGTGGAATCACCATCCCTGGAAGTGCTCAAAAAACACAGATGAGGCCTTCATGACACAGTTTAGTGTTGGACTTGGCAATCCTTGGGTAAAGGTTGGACTTTATCTTAAAGGTCTTTTCCAATCTAGTTGATTCTATGATAATATACTCCAACACCATGTATTGTTAGGTATGTCAGATGCCAAGAACACACAGGCCTAGCAAGAACCCCTCTTTACCAGAGTAACTGCACACAGGGATGGAAGGCAGGAGACTGCAGAAGCATCTATGTAAGTGTTCTCATGCAGACTAAAAGGGTGTGCTTTTAAATCAAGCTTCAAATTTACTTCCACATATGCTTTGAATTGTGTCATGAAGCAGTGTTAAACCACAAAACCCAGGATTTCTCATAACTGAGCTGGGAGATGCATTTCCAAAACATCCCTTATCCAATGCAGCCTCAGGTGGGCATTCAGTCCTCAGCAACACACCACAGCACATCTGAAGTGAAAGAAGAACCCTAGCCAAAAATGCATGTAGCAGAAACTACTTCCTTGTGTAGAGAATACGAGAATGATTCGTGTCAAGAACTTAGGAATCATTGTTACCAATGCACCTGTGACCAGTGTACCATGTGTGGAATGTATAAAAATGACCTTGATTATAATAAATGTTGCTGTCAATGTAATGATGGGAAAGAAGAAGAAAGAAGGGAATAAGCTAGTCCCCTCTTTCATCATTTAGACTGTTAAAACAATAAGGAATGCTTTTAGCTTTGTTTAGCTGCTTAAATGCTTTAAGGGGGTTAGGTAACCAAGGGAACACATCCTGTTAAATATATGGGTCTAAGATTGCGGTTAAGTTTGTGATAGACATCTTTCTGTTAATGTATTACAGAGAAGTTTCAGTATGTTTCTTTACCTGGAGAGAAGACCCCAGCAACTGTACAGAAACAAATGAAAAGGAGCCACATCGAGTTTCAGGCAAAGAAGACAACAGGACTGGCTGAAACTCAAAACCAGGAACTGAAACCCTGGACCAAGAAATATAAGAGACTGTACCCCAAAAACCCCGGTGTGCGTTGTTGGCGGAGCAGAGACACCCCGTGCACCCAGAGCTGCTTGCTTATTGCCTCTTGATATTAATCAATTGTAGTAAAATAATTAAATCAGATCATGGCCAAGGCTAAATTTTTATAACACTTGTAAACAAGATTTAATTGTCTACACTATTTTCCAATGTAGAAATTGTCAGGTAAACAATCTGATCCCACAGGTACTCTCTACATACCTCCTATCACAGACATCGACAGCCTTTGAAATGAGAAAAAGCAAGAAGCAGCAAAAGTCACAATCTTGAAGTCAAATTTACCCTTCACACAGCTCTGCCATCAGTGTCAAGGACAGGAAAAGAGTTTTCCTACTTCAATTAATAATAAAAGTCTACTAGTTAAAACAACTATTTATTCTTTAATCTCCCAAGGGGACACTGCTGTCATGTATAGCAGCTCTGAATGGTTACAGCTGTGTTCTCTTAATGCCACAGTCCACCAAAAGGTTTAGTTACGGCCTTGTCTTTTCTTCCATAAAAGGATACCATCAACAGCTAGCACAAATAAAAGCAGTCTATCAAAAAAAGCCCAAATAGAATTCTTGAACCATTCATACTACACTTCATACAAACCTCCAACTGAATTAAGCTGATGAGCAATTAGACCATGACCAGAGCTGATTAATGGATAAAGGGTGGTGTGGTACTCTGGCCATTCAGCCAGGTTTAAGTCTTGAATAGCTCCTCACAGAAGCATTTGTCACATGTGTACAACAGACACTGCACTACCTCTCCTACTAGTTAATACTTGTTTTGATCCCAGAGATGGAGAAAGCTCCCTACAGAATTTCCAGGTCAAAACCCTTGTTTAGTCCTTTCATTCTTTTTAGTGCAACTATAATGCATGTAGAAAAAAACCCAAACAAACCAAAAAACAAACACAACACAGTAGCACACCTGCTGACTTAAAATCCCTCTATAAATAGAGCATTTGCACAAGCTGTCATGTACAGGTGACTATGTTAACTGACTATAAAAACCATTTTTAGTAGCAGTATTTTTGTAGTCTACCTGAATATTTATAGGATGGTGAGGAAATTCACACATAAAGGTGTCTGAAGTAAGAGACAGCAACCATTTTCATTATGATCTTACCCTGTGCTTCAGGAGGAGCTCTAGGATGCCAAATCCTATAGAAGTACAACACAAGACCTACTTGCAGGTACTAAGGGCGGTCTATAGAAAGAGTTCCTCCATTTGTAAGCCATGCCTTCAAGGCAAAGTCAGACTCACAATTTGTGCAAGTGAACTGGTTTAGATGAAGCAACTTACAAAGAAGTATCTCATTTCTAAAAGCAAACCCATTCACAGACCAACCCCAAACTGCAGCAGCACAACTCTTGAAAGGAGAGCTATTCAATACCAAACAGCTTTTTCACTTTGAACACACAAGGCTCGTTCAAGGTTGTGAGCTAGGCCTCTTCATGACAGGCTGAGAGCAGTAGATCAGAGTATAACGCAAGTTTTCCCGCATCTCCAAACTTAGATGAAGTGCTCGGCACAAGTTCTGAAAGATGACCATAGCATAAAACTCATTACATTCTTGGTTTCTCTTTGTTCTGCTTGTTCCTAAAATACTATCTCACATACAAGAGCTTAATGCCTTTAGATGGTATCACACAGCGAGAGGTCTGTTTTTAATTATTGTACCAAAAATGTCCCAACTAGACAGAGCTCACAAGTAACATTTTTTCATTAACTCACTGTCACGGCCTGCCCTATTTACCCTAGTAGTACATAAATCCTGCTTTAAAAAAAAAAAGGGGGGGGAATTTAAATTTAAACATTGTCTTCTCCTACCTCTCCTTTAAAAGGTCATGGCTTAAGTAAAAAGGGCTGAAAAACGTGGTGCCCTGAGGATGCCTCACAGCCCCATTTCAGCAGGTCAGCTCCAGGACTGTCTTATAATCAGTCTTCTGTTTCTGGAAGAGGAAAATCTAAATTCCAGCCAAATAATGTTGTTTTCATATGAAAAATATGAAAGTCTCTTTAGGAAAGCTTTAGCGAGACAAACACAGAATTTCTAATACCCTTTTGTGCAAGAGATGACAAGACCTCTTTGCAATTGCAATTAAGTACACTACAAGCTAGCTTTGGACCTGGCAAAATATACCCACAGCTTAACTGCTTCCATGAAAAGCTTATGCAATGTGTGCATAAACTGATAAAAACAGCATCTATAAAAGTCCACATAAACTTATCTGTCATTAGCATGTACTGACCTTATTTCAGTTCAGTTTTCCTCATTATGAATAAGAAAGCAGCAGATGAAAGAACTCAGATGTTTCAATTTTTATTGCAAATCATTTTCACCTGCAGTGTTTCATACCTATTTTAACTAAGGCAAAATGAAGAATGTTTGCATTAACATTACTTGCATTAGCTGTAGCATGATATACAAATAGTCACTCAGACTTCAAATACGTAGCCTCATTTTATCGTCGTCCAGCTCTACTCTTCAATGCTCTCAAAGTTTTCTTCATGATTGGTGCGATTTCTTCAGTAACAACAAAACAAAGAGACCAATTAGGATTACAGCTGTAAGGGACTTAAAATTATATTAGCATAATATTAAGCATATATTAACAGACAGCTTCATGATCTTAGTAAATTCCATTTACTTTTGATAGGCTTCTTTCCATCTTGAATCACTACACTTGAGCTACAGCTTCCACTGTTGCCAGCAGGGATTGGATTTGATGATACGTTATTTCTATTTCTGCTTTCGGGAATCTTCGTTCTTTTGAAGAAAAAAGAAAAGAGTGTTTGATATCAAACTACTACTTGCTTTGGCTCGTTTTGGAAAAAAAAAGGAAACCAAAATGCAAACAACTGATCACAAACGTTTAAGATATGTAAAAAACCAGGATAATTTAAATTAAAAGGGCTCTCACTGGTCACCTAGTCCATTTCCATTCTTGCACAAATTTTCCATTTATCAGATTTGATGCATTTTACTAATCTTTAAAATTAAATTATTGGACTTTGTGACAGATTAAAACATTTAGCAATATCACTGTGATTCATAATACCCTGTGTTACCGTTTGCTCTTTGTGTTTATTTTTCTCTTAGAACACAGGTGAACTGCTAACTACCTCTCTGACAGAAAATGAGGGCAAATTTACACAACCTTTTGGGGCTTTTTCCCCCACAAGTAGGAATGTCTAGCAAAAGGCACAGTAACTAACCCTAAATATTATGTTGGGATCCTCAACAGGACAAGGACTAAGGCAGACACAGATACAGAACTGATGTCCACTCTTAAGACAGTTAAACCAATGCAGTATTAAAGCAAGTGTCAGCATGATGTCACCAATCTGGGCAGTCTCGTGTGCCTCAGAGCCAGTCACTGACATCTGCTGCCAGTTACATATATATATTTACGTAGATATACACACCATTGCACACTGAACATGCAAGGGATCTGCATGTCTGCCACAGGACCTTTTTATCTCCTGCAAGATCAGCTTCTTAAGTGAAGACTTCATCTGTAAAAATTCTACAACTTGCAAAACCAATAGTTGTTCAGAGGACATGGTCAAAGCAATGAAGTCAAACTTATTGTGCCTAAACAAGCTCTTGTTTTCTCAAGAAGGCAAAGCAATGACACAGTTTCTTTCACACAACAGCAGGTCTTCCTAATTTATCCTGCCTGAGAAAAAAAAAGCATGCAGGACTTTGAGTACATCATTCAGCTACTGCTCCAGAGATTACTGGAGCAAAAAGGACATTTTACACTACTGCACTTGAAGCACCTAAACTGGAAGGCTGATCTGTCACAATAGAGACAACCTCACACAGTGCAGGTGAAAGCAAAAGCCTAACTTGAAGTGTCTTAACCTACTGCCTTGGTAGAGCGCTAGCTTTCCCTTGAAAACAGCAACATTATGGAAAAAAGCTTTCCAAGTTCATCAGCTAAAGGTGCAGCTATAAAAACATTGTATCTGATGCAAAAGCTGATTTTAAGAAGTTCCTATATCCAGGCTGTCAATCCTGCTCCATACCACCACTGTCTTGAGAAGTAAGTCAAGGCTGCTCCACTAAGTTAAGTTACTGAAAATTCACAAAAAGCACACTTTCCCCATGTTTTTTTTAGGTCATTTCCCCCCACCATGCTCCTTGAGCTCAGCACAGGTCAATTATCTTGTTCATGTGCCCAAGAGCAGTCAATTACTCAGCACAACTGCAGGCACTGCAGTATCAGAACAGCAACAACTTAAAATCACTCCCTTGATATGTTCAGCTACAAATCAGTCTTGCATCACATCTGCAGCAGCTTGAGTTTTATCCTCCCTGTTCCCAGATATCTATGACTAATGTATTTATCAACCTGCATAACTGTTCCCATATTCAGATTAATGAGAAGTGTTCCACCTGCCAGTTCCCAAAGGGACAACTTTGGAAGAGCTAGCTGAAGAGCAGTTATGCTGATATGAGAAAAACCACAAGCAGTGGGGACAAGGGAGTGCACCATGCTCATCAGCAGCCACAGCAGTGAGTGACCACAGCTTAAGATACCCACACTCAGGCAGTATGAATACTCTTCATAGCTTTTATGGTCCAGCTGCTGGTACATGGACTCATCGACTCATGGGGTGCTTCAGAATCAAACCTGAATTTTTGTTTCATACAAGAACAGGTATTTAAGCAGTAAAAGCCAGTAGTCTGTCTCCACATAGTTAAAAGGTAGATGCTGGTGCTACAGGTTTTATCTCCCTGTTGTAGCCATACTCTCAGATACAAGAAGGTTCATTAGGCTGGCAAGAACAGTAGGACAAACACCACATCTTGGCTTTGGCTTCTGTGGCTGTTGAACTACTCTGAAGTACAGTGTTACAAAGAAAAGTTGGGTTTGTGCTGTGCAAAGGAAACATTTGTGGAATCCCGGTTCTTTGTTCCATCAGTGACTAGTGTTTACTACTAGTACAGCCTGACTGTTCCAAACACTCCTTTAAGCTGCCAAAACAGAAACCTGCCATGAGGACTATTAAAAGTTGCAGAGATTCACTGAGTCAGCTACATCACTCCAGGCAGCTGACTGGGATTTTATGAAAGCAAGAGAACATGTGAGGCTACTGGACAGGCTTATAAACACAGAACATGAACACTGAAGTCTCCCCAAGATGTCAAACAGCATTAGTGTAATGCTGAGAAAAACAGGAGCATCCACTCACTCTCCAGTTGGAAGGGTGAATTCATCACCGGCACTTTGGAGAAACATGTGATGGCAACACATATGCAGCAGAAGAGCATAAAAGGCTTAAAAAGCAAGTTAGTTTCTGTTCACTAGCTGCTTAAAAAAGCAAGTACAAAGTCATTTATAACTTCAAAAATATTTTGCCAGCAAGCTATTGGACTGACAAAAGACATCTAAAATTAAAACCATACTACAGAACTCGTACTTGCACTTCTCTATGGGATGAAGTTGGGTGACAGGTCCTGCTGTCCCATGGATTTCTTGCTGCCTGCGAATGTTCCTTGGTGGTTTTGCTGCACTGGTCATATAAGCCATTTTTACTTGCCTGCCTAATACAGAAGAAGAGAGCAGAGGATATGTGACTTCTTTTGCCCATTACGGTCAAAGTTCAGTTGATAATATAGTTGTGTGGCAATTCCTAGGTTTAAATTTAGGAAAAACTAATTCAGGAAAGCGGAATCTGGTACCAAAGTAGTAACTGAACCACAGCAAATCACATATAGACTGCATGCAGTATTTCTTCATTTTAACATTGCTATTTGTAATTACATTTGCAATCTTTGCATTGCTGCTTAGAATCCACATTCTAACCAGTAGGTAAGATTGTCTACTGCATGCTGCAAGTATTATGCATTAATGTATTGTATTATTGCATACATATTTTTTGAGCAACTTGTAAGTTAAGTGTTCTTGATGTCTTCTTTTAGAGGTACAGCACTAGTGCTCAGTGCAAACAAATCACTAAAACCTACATATAAAGCACCAAGAATAGCAGAAGAAACTGAGTTTTGTAAGTGTAAAAGCTAGCCAAGGATTCTACCTTTTGGTTTCTCAGACTGAGCAGAAATAATATTTTTTGTAAGCGTCTTCAGTTTTTCTTCTCTCTGATTAAACAGTCTCAAGTACATTTCACGCCAAGACTCATATTCCAGGAGGCTCTTGCTTTTAAAATCTCTCTGGCAGTGTTTCTTCCACAAGTGGTCACATTCTTCTGTAAATGTCTAATTTGAACACAAGATATCTCAAAAACTTAAAAATAGTATTTTTCAAGAATACCTGTTAGCTGAGCCTGTAGACAAATCCCAATCCCCTGGTGGAAAAAATGCAGAACAAATCCCACCACACACGCTGCCACAGGTACCCCCAAGATGGGGAGTGGCAACACCATGCTGAGATACTGACTTCAGTCTAGAAATCACACAGCTTCATATAGCAGAGCTCTATACTTGAGTTAGTGAGTTATGCTCACAAGCCACAGTTGAGTTTCCAGCACAGGCTCAGGCCACACCAGATCTCAACTTCAGCCACAAGGAAAAACAGCCAACTTGCACTATGAAGTGCTGAACACTCCATGTCCAAATGCACCACAGAGCCAAAATCCTAACAGTGCAGATAAATCTACCACACATCAAGTCTCACCCCAGATACTTCCCAATTGGCATGCTTTTCAGCCTTAACAGCTTAACTTGGAAACAGCTGGTTCTGTAACAACTTCCCCAGCTACATCAGCAGTAAACACAGAATACTTTTTCCTTATTTTTGGAAACAAAAACACTTCTCTACCCACGCTGGCTTTCACTTAGTGAAGAGTAATAATTCTATAAAATGCTTTAAATCCTAACACTTGAGAAAGGAAGGCTTGATAATGACAGGTAAATTCAAAGAAATAAGTATTCAAAATAGAAAACCAGTATAACCCATGGAGAAACTTTATCACAAAAGGCACAAGGAAGGCAGAAACAGATGCCTCATGTCCTCCATGGTCCCCTGAATTTAACAAGGCAGAAATTACCGGATTACATTCCTCTATTCGAAGCAACTGCTCTGGTGTGCAACGTGTTAGCACAGGCTCAAGAATTTCAAAGGGCACACCTCCTACTTCATGCAGTGCTACAAAAGAGGACAGTACTTTTAGTATCTCATTTATTTTATGCAGTGGGTAACACCACTCAAACACTTTAAAAATGAGAATACAAGTTAATGTTAGCATGCCCTGACAGAACACATGTTTTGAAGTCAGGCTATGAAAATACTTATAAATCAGCAGTTCCATACCGACTGGCAGCTGTATTTGAGGATGCAGAAAGCATCTTTGAATAGCTATTGCCCTGTCTTTACAAATGTGCATTGCTGCTCTCTGCCTACACAACAGAATAAACAATTTCTTGACCACCCATTCTTATTTATGTAAACAACCATCTCTGAGGGGGGAAAAGAAAAAAAAAAAAAAATCAGTTGGCTTTCTGGCTTATAATCCACAGGACATTATATTTTAACTAAAAATTGGAGCTTTACGAGAACGTAGGCTTTCAAAACAAAGGTACATTTTAGCATGGCTGTAAATCCACTTTATTTATATGCCTTTCAACCTGCTCCAAGTCACCATTTATAGGGAGAGGCAGTATCCTTTAGCAGGCCAGTTGCTCGAGGTACAAGCAACGGAGAAATAAGAAATCCGATACACTTTCAGGCACAGTCTGCTACAAATCCCTAAAAGTACTCACAATCAATATTATTTTGAAGCACACGGATGCACTGTTCATACAGCGTAAGCATCTTTGAAAGACAGGCTGGTTTAGAGCCAGAGTAAACTTGCATTTTAGAGTTCAGTCTCCGTCCTGTGAATTGAACTGTTTCACTGACTTGCTGGGGTGCTTCTACAACAGGTGCTATGGAAGCTGCAAACAAAACATCAGGCAAAGATTCCTTTATCTCCTGACATTTTAAAATATTTTAAACATTCAGCTCTGAGAGAAACATAGCTGGTAGGATACACACATTCATTTTTCTTGAAATACAGCATTACCACACTAGTTTCGGGGCCCTTACATGTATTATTACATGTTGCAGAAGTCTAACACCAAACCAGCATATATATTGAAAGTGAGCTGCACCCACTCAAACCAGCCTTACATAATTTAGCTCAGGTTTACATGAGCTGTATTCACATCTACATTACTCTGTTATCAGTCAGCAGCACATTACTGATCTTCCTGAGCTACCCTACAGAACCCAGAAGCTGCAGCAGCAGTGATGTTTCAAGACCAGATGGATACGAAACCACTGAAATCTCACAAGAGATGCTAAGGGAACCACCATCACTTTGTGTCACTGACCTATAAAGGTCTTAGAAAGTTCTTATGCTGAAGGTAAACCTAGTGCTTCTTCTATTTGTTTTATCTAAGGTAGTACCTACTAAGGCTTTGCCTATTGTAAGGTATGGACAGGAGTAAAAATAAATGGAGCCTGCAGAACTACCACCTGATCAATGCCTCCTGTACATCTGTGATAACCTTCCACAGTATTTCTTTATTCAGCAAGCCCTAAGAGCCTTTATAAATCCTTTCAGCTTCAACATGATTTCCACAGACAAGAAAGTGAAAGCAAGGCATTTCTTTGCCATGGACAGATGATCTAGTATAGTTTAATTAGGAAAAGGGATACAAACATCTCCACATGGAGCTGTAAAAACCTGCACTATTTCACATTTATCAACCTTGCATATCACTTACCTTTAAAGTCTGCAGCATACGGGGGAGATGAGATTGAGATGTCTGTCAGAAATTTAGGCAGTGGAGTATTAAGAAGATCTTGGAGGGATGCCACCTTGGCCTGTACACAGACAAGGAAATACTGCTTCAATATTACAAGTCTGGGTTTACCGAGGCTTAAAATAAGCTACAAAAACAGCCCTTAAGCAAATCATGAAGTTAACTAGGATAACTAGAATAACTGCTTTTCTGCACTAAAATCTAGTCACTGGATTACTTTCCAGCACACCCTTTCATATTCTTACTTACCAAGACTACATCACAAAAGGATCTTAGGGGGATATCTGCAATTAGTGCATAAAAAAGGATTAAAGAACAGAGAAAATATGTTCAGCTAACAGGGTTTCAGATAAATCACTATTGAGGTTAGAGGCATGCAGTGAATGAGACAAAAAACACAAGATGACAAAACCACAATTAAATGTTTAAAGGCAAACTAAGTCTCCTATATTGCACTGGATAAACTGATTAGCCTATTTGTTTTCCACAGATAACCCCTTAAAAAGGAATTTAAAGACACTGCAATCTGGCAAGTACGGGTTCCTACAAATGCTTGGCATCATATGAACATCTAAATTGGTGTACTCCAATTGGAAGCTAGGCACAGCCCAAAACTTGCATCACCCTGAGCTTCATCTCAGTATCTTTAATAACTTTCATAACTGCTTGAACATACAAGATTTTTCCTCAGTTTATGCTAGAGTATCATACACAAGCCTCAACATTAATATTTCTCTGTTTGGACAGAAGATACCATATTCAGATTGCAGATCTACCACAACAGGTAAAGCCAGAACCTTTCACATCACAGTAAAGACTGAAGAGATCTCCAATTCCCAGTGCACAAAAGGGCTTCATTTAAAAGGTCTAATTAATGCACATTTAGATCTACTTTGGCTCAGAGGAGCTATTTAAGTCTCATCTCCCTCAAGGACTAGGATATTTCAATTTGCAAACATATAAGCCATTTTTAGATGCTGTACTGTGGTTTACTTCAATGCCTTAAAAAAAAAAGTTCATTTCTACCACATATCTTAATATTCACTATTACAAACTACAGCATCTGACAAAATGACTGTGCTATACACAAACAACTGCTGTAGTCACAAACCAGGCTGGTCAAGAATGGAAGAAGGGGATATCTTTCCAAAAGTAAGCACTTTTACTTTGCAGGTAAACAGCAGATTAGCTTATAGAGATTGAAGACTATTGCCACATTGGAAATCATCTTAAAAATACAAAACAAATCAATTGTAAACTGCCAGTATGCAATAAATCGGGGGGGGAGGGGTTTACCCCAATTATTGCAATTATTAGCAACTGCATTGCAATCATCATGCCAGCACCAGGCAAGCTGTTGCTGAAAATAAATACAGCTGAATTAGACTGAAAATGAGTCCAAAGCATTTATTCATCTGCAGTTTATTTGCTATTATCTCAACCACACAATGGTTTACCTTCTTATTGGGAATTTCCAATTGAGCATCCTCACATTTTTTTACGTCTTCCTCTGCCTCTTTCACATAGGAAAAGTTTGAAGTCTTTTGTAGTAACAAGCTGTCTTTCTGTTCAGAGCACTTTTTTGGCTGTGCACCTGTAGAGTAAGCCTTCCTCTTTCTTTTCTTTGTAACCTGATCATAAGTAAGGTAAGATTCAAAAGACATCGTAGGGGGCTCAAATTCCTCATCACTAGATAATTTGGCTTTGCTTTTTAGGACAAGTTTTTGCTTTGGTTTCTTCACATGCTTAGGATTCCTCTTTTTGGAAGCATCCCTTCTAGGCTTTTTCTTCAGCTGTGGCAAGTCTTTATTGGCTACAGAGGAATGCTGCTCTTCCGAAAAATTCTTGCTCTCTGTAGAGGTTCTCTCTTTGAAGTCACTTTCTTTAGCTCGAGGACTGGTACCCTGGGAAGCATGCTCATAATCACCGTTGCTACATTCTTTATTATCACATTCTTTTTGAGACTCAGAATCTGTACCTTGGTGGATCTTTTCAATACAAGTATGCTGCTTATTCAACTTTTTAGAATCGGGAGCACTGTCAGAACTTCTGGAGGTCAGTACAGATGCTCTGAACTTCTCTGAAGGTGTAACCTCCTTGGAAACGGAAGATTTTGTCTCATCTTTTTCAGTATTTTGTTTTCTTTCTCTGTGAGTGCTGAAACATCAAAAAAAAAAAGATTAAATCACATTCCATGCTACATCTGATGTAAATTCCTGAACAATCTTTTTACTATATTAATAAAACTAGAAGCATTAAAATCACACCATGCATAATTTTAGAAGCCCCAGACCTGTACTCTGCTGTGGTCTTCCATTATCAGTACAGAACCCCAAAGCAGAAGCTCTTGGGCCCTGCACCACTAATACTGCAACAAGAACTGACAGCAAGACAAGTCAGGAGTACAGCCATAACTGTCAGTAGGAAAACATGCTTGAAATGCTTACAGGGTGTTGGATACCACTTTTTAGACAAGCTTTCCTGCATGCTTTATAACACAGACATGGTACTTCAAATAATGAAGAGACAGAATTTATGACATACTCTGGAGGTGATACAGATTACAACTGGTCAGCCTGCTTTATCACAGTTTCTGGTATTCCACTTCCCCATTGTTTGAACAACTTCAGACTTAAAATGCAATATTTAATCTAAACCTCTGGCTTTCTCAGCTAAAATGCCTCAGAAGGTCAGAGGTCTGCAAAACATCTGAAGCACTCAGTTTGGACATGGTGGTGGTGGCTGCTTCATTCTGAAGAAGTCACACCTCTTCAGTGGGACTCCTCCAGTACTGGAAGCCTCTCTCAGTCCACTTTAATAAGAGCATTATAGGAAAGCCCTCTATAGAGGCAAATCACTGGAGAGCTGCTTCATTTAACCACCACCTCTGGGAAGAAAGAGCAAGCTTCCTACTTCCCTGAAGAGCAGTGCCCACCATTGGCTTAGTTCCACTTGCATCAGCTGGGACTTAATTTGTGCCAATCAAAAGAGGCAGTCAAAGTGTGAGTGCTGAATGGCTAATTGACCAATCCTGGTTACTCTGATTTGTCTGCCGATATTTTATAAAAGCAAAATTTATTTCTTCCACTCAATTTATGTATTTGTCCTCATGCTTACTTGTCATTCCAAACACTTTCCTAAGCTTTCCAAGCTGTATTTTATAAAGTTACACTACAGTATAATTAACTTTCAGAAAAAAGTTAGCTCACCTACCTTTTCTTTTCAGAAGGAATAAGTTTCTTCCATTGTTTTACCAGGGTTTTAGCTATATTCCCAGCAGTGGCATGTTTCTTAAAACTGTTAACTGTTTTGCCTATGCCAGTTTCCTGTTGAAGATAGTGCAAGAAAGATGGGCAGAATAAATCAAACATCCCAAATAAAATCTTCTCCAAAACCACTACAAACAGTATCAACGTATTAGTCAGAGTAGTCTTATGGCAGCTAAAAAATAAACACATTTTTTTATGCCACAAACAGAACTGAAGGTAGATATTTATAACCAAATACAGGGAATAAAATACAGTCTTAATACATACAAATAAAAAGTCATTTTCTTCCATTAAATGTATTTATTTCAGTAATTACACTTGGCTCAAATGCTTATGCCCACAAAATTCATACTGCTCGAGTGAATTATGTTTATCAACCCTTTAGGCTTACACAGGTACATTTTAGCATGCTAGAGAGGCCATATGATGGACATACTGTAATGCAAAATGCATCTCAACCACAACAGTAGTGGAGGGGTTAGAGAAGCAGAGTTCATATGACTAAACTCAGTCTCAGTTTCAGCCATAGGGGAAATAAAAAAGCATACTTAATTTTACTGGAGAAACCAGAAAATGACAGGTTTTATTTTCATGTTAGCATTTAGCCTATTTATGTTCTTCAAATGCATTAAAAAAATATGTGGAGTCCCCAGCTGTAAGACATCTCTTTCCTCTATTTGACTTGAAGGCTTTCAAAGTCTGTCAGATTATAAAACATGCAAGCTTGCTGCACACATGAGTTGTCTGCAGAAGCCCTTTGTTATTTTAAATAACTAACTGCAATTTTGTTTCCCAACTGAAAAAAAAAAAAAAAAAAAAAATCAGCATTTTTCTTCCCAGAACATAGACACTTTGCTCATAATAACGCAAAGCCAGTGTAAGAATTTCTAATACAAAATTAGATACGATGCATCTTGGATAAGGATACAAGTCACAAGTATCCTTACTTTGGATGCCTGCTCTTTAAATGAAATAAATTAATTTTGAACTGTGAATAAGAGACAAGATTTAGACCACTGACCTAGAGAACATTTTACCCATATTTGTTTAGTTTTACACATTGACTTGAAATCAGTTTTACAGTGAGAAGAAACCACCTCTGAGCAGTAAAGTATTCTCTATATGCTCAGATTCTTGGTCAGTACTATCACTGTTGGCATAATACTGCATTTGTCAAGCATTATGCCCAGCTTTCACTTCATATTTGTTATATAGATTCCATGATTCCCTGCACAAGCCTCTAAAGAAATCATGATTAAGAGTCAAAATTACAAAATGCAACATATTCGCTGCTTCTATGATTGCAGACCGCTGACATTCACACTGTAAATCACTATGGAAGAATAATGTATTATTGGTCACTTACCACTAGAATATCCAATGATATATCCAAATTCTGTAGTACCTCAAGGGTTTCTATAATCTGGAAGAAAGCATCAGATGCATAAATTCTATTCTGTTTTTCTCATTCTGACTCACACACTTATTCCAAAACCACTCAACAGTGTTAAAAGGAACATCCAGTAACTCCAGGAAAAGTACTCCTTTATTGCACAGCAGGGCTGTGTTTGAAGTCTGGACTGTGAACCAGGATAGTTCTGTAACACCAGAATATCCAGTAGGTACAAATTTACCACAGATTACATTAAAGATCAATAATACAGTAGTATATCTGTAGAACAGGCTACCTACATATGGCCACACTCCTTGTGTAGCAGTGACCCCTATTTGCCACAGAACCAACAGAAAAGCCACATTATGCAGAACCACCATGCAAAAAATCAGCAAGTCTCCCAGTCAGCAGCACCATTTTTCCATCTGCCCAGGCCAAGAAAGGCCTATAGAGCAGGTGGGAGCCCATCTGGCAAAAAATAAGGTTTTGAAAGCTTAACTCCATTTTTTATATTAAAAAAAAAAAAACCAAGCTCAGGCTACAACAGCTGTTCTGTTTCACACTGATAAAACATGCACCTGCTACAAAGTTCAGTGTTTTACATCAAAACAGGAAAGAATTTTTTTAAAACAAAATGCTCATATTCCTATGAGAAGTGTTTTAATAACACAAAAGTCTCATTTATAAGCAGAGGATAAATTTCTTTGGCAATATAATCAATTCCTTGGGCAATAGGTATGCAGCACTCCCAGAGTCTTGCAGTGGACCACACACAAGCATCTTGCCTTATCTTTCACAATCTTCCATGGAGCTATGTTATGTAGATGACAATTAATGTGCAACTGAACTAACAGCATTTCTTAACACTTTCACAAAGCCTGAAGTTGTTCAGATCATTGCCTCTTAAATGGCAATAGCAGGAACTTGCAGGAATGCAAAACAGACTACCCAGAAAACTACCAGAAACTTTTAACAACAGTAATAGATATGCTAACTTAACCAATGAACTGTCATTTATCATCAGATATTGCTTCTGAAATGGTGCTGCAGGAGGCAGAAGAGGTACCAGAATAAGCAAGTAGCAAACTTGAAGCAGCAATTTACAAACTGCAATGGGGGTATTTTTCTCTACTGTTTTTTAAGTTCCATTGCTCCTATAATGCATTAGTAATGTAATCCCACATTTGACACTGAATTTCACTGTGTACAGTGGGCTCTATCCACATCCCTGATACGCAGTTCTTCCTGCAAATTATCCACCTTCTTAACAGTGTTTGAGACCTAGAGAAATACAGGAGAAATGCTCCACAGCCTGGGAAAACATGAGAGAAGCTATAATGGTAAGACATACACCTAAGACCAGAGGTAGCAACCCTCTCCCACTTAAGTACAAAATGGCAGGATACCTACAAAAAAAGAAAAAGGCTTGCTGAGCAAAATTTCAGAACCAGTACAAAACCCATGTGAAGTTTTGCTTACCTCCTATTTAAGATTAAGACAGTCCATGAGCCAGCAAGTTATTTAAGACTACCTATAATGAAGTTAATTTTGCATCACAAGAGAGCTATTCTTCCTTCTGAGAAGAATACAAGCTTAACATTTAACTTGTTTCCAGATGCATCAGAGGTATAGGCTACACGTTTAATGACCTGAAGACTTCTAAACAGTCCCACAAGGGAAAAAAAAGTGTGGCAAAGATGCTTTAGAAAAAAAAAATCCCATAGAAAATGCTTGCAATGCTAATTACAAGCATTAGTGTCAAGTTAGGTTGTTTTTTTGTTTAATTTAGTTTAAAAATATATTCCTATTTATTTATTTTGCAATAATCCATTACTGACAGGTTATGTTGTGCTATACAGGATGACTGAAGCAGTGTAAACCCCTGGGAATAAATCCCACAGACAAGAGACAAATCTGCACATGGAAGAACACTGAAAGATTTCTTCCATCAAGTTACAAAAAAAAAAAAAAAAGCACAGGGGTTTTGACTGTTTCCTTTTGATGGGCTTCAGACTATGTTAATTCATAAAGCACAATTAATTTCAGAAGAAGAGATTCAGGAAGAAGGCAATTCCTATTCATATAACTTCAATCCAACAGGCTAAATTACAAAAGCACCTAGATGACAAGTATGTCCAAAAGCAGTCAACACATTTTAATGAAAGACAAAGCCACAGACCACACTGTTCATTTTGCTTTCTTGATATGTGTTTCACATTTGGCAAATTTAAGACACACAAAAGGGTTTCATTGAGAAGAAACCAGAAAGCACTGATCAAACATTCTGCTTTTAGAAGTGATCCTGATCTCTTGAAAGCAGGGAACTGCTCAAGCTGCAGTGAAATCAGCAGCTGTGTGTGCACAGAACCAGCAAAGGAAAAGAGAGCTCCATTTGCCTTGTACTGTAACTTGGCAAGGTAAATAGCAGCATCCAGCCTGCCAACAGGCATTACCCATCTCCAAGCTGTTGGCACTTAAAACCAAACATATTTACAAACACAAACAGCAAATTTAATTTGTGGAGAACATCAGTACAGCAGAGAAACTTTGTGTATATTTATCCTATTTGCTAAAGAGCTCTGATTTATTTATCAGACTAAGCATGGATGTTTGCTTTTTAAAGCAAAAACATCAAGCTCCAACGTCTACCAGACTTTAGTGAAGGCCACAAAAACATACTGTGATGCACAGGACAGAGTAAAGCCTGTCACTGAAACTAAAGCTTGTTAGAAACAAACTTTGGTGTCATTGTATTTATATGGTAGAACATTACAATTACTGTATGATGGTGCTTTGAGCAACATGGTCTAGTAAAAGGCATCCCTGCCCATGGCGTGGGGATTGAACTAGATGATCTTTAAGGTAGCTTCCATGCAAACCATTCTATGAATCTATGAAAATAAGGCAGAAAGTATTTATCTTAAGTTCATTCTGAGCAGGCCTTCAAGAACAAGATGAAGATTGACCATTCAGATACCTTGCTCTAACCGTACTTTTTACTGAAGCATTTGTAGCCCATCTGGCTCTTACCTCACTAGACTGTACCCAGTAACTTCTTTTCCCTCAAGTTCTTCCACATGTACACAACACATATGTAACCCTCCACTGGTTTTCAGACTATTTTCCTTTCATACCACTACCAGCTATACCCTTATGGAAAAACTCTATTGACTTTAAAGACATGGTAAACTTCACAGAAGGTAAAGTTTATTAAAAAAACAAACAATTACAAAGAACATAGATGTTACCTCTAGATACAATTCCTGAACTATTCTATGTAATTCCTAAATACTGATTTCTAAAGAATGATCCAAAGCTTCTAGGATTGTTGTTTTTACAATAAACAGCATTCTAAGCAAGCCCAAGACACAGATGTTTATGCAACAGACAGACAACAGAAGCAAAGCCTCGTGGACAAACAGAGCTGGCACACTCATACTGCTCTGAGACAAAAGCAAAGGTGACAACAGGAGCAAGAGGGAGCTAAAAATGAAGGGAAAGAGGGAAAGCAGGAAGGCACTGGAAAACAGAGAGCAATGGTAATGAGCAGTGGGTAAGAAGCATGTGAGCAAACAAAAATTTTCCAGAGTCAAAACTGAAAGTGATGATAACAGCAGATCCCAACTGTGCCAAGTTTGATCTCTTCCCACTGCACCAGTGTTGTGTCATTATCCCTTATACAAGTGTTGTACAATCTCATTTTTTTTTTTCTACCTGAGCCTGGACCCTCAAGAAAGGATGGGACCAATAACAGACCCCCTGGCCTTCTGCGGTCAAGGGACTGGTTCAACATTTCACCCCAGTAGCTTTTTCCTGCTTCCTCTCCTTCCCTCCTTGCCCATTAGCTGCGTATCTCTCTCTCTGAGGAATCCCCATGATGAGCTCATGCTGATCTGTAACACAGCCCATAGAATTTCACCAAGTCCGTAACTTCTGGCTGAGCTAGACACCTTGTCTGAAAGGTCACCAAGACTCTGAAGACAACACGTTAGGAAACCCAACACATTCCCAAGTCATTTCTCTGCCCTCTATCAAACCCACACACCCCCCACCAAAACACAGCACCACAACTGTTAGCTAAAAAAACATGTCTAGTTTTGTTTCCAGCTACTGAATCTAACGATCTCTTTCTGCTAATGAAATGTTTCTTTCAAACATCTTGTACAATACAAATGTAAACACTAATTACATACTTTAGCTTGGTTTTTCAGTTTCAGCAAGTTATGCTAGCCAGACCTACCTACAGCCATTCTCTGGCTATCTTTCCAGCTTGGCAGTGCTTTTAAAAACAGTCCCCAGAACAGGACGTAATATTCCTGTAATTGTCCCTCTAATACTATATAGCAGTAATAACATAACCCTGCTAAGCTACCCAAAGATAGCATTTACTCCATAAGCCACTGCATTGTGCTGCAATTTCATGCTCAACTGGTAATACATCAGAGCTCCGAATCATTTTATGAGTCAATGCCTTCCAAAACACAGTCTCCTATCCTGAGTGACCTACATTCATAGCTCCTAGCTGTGACTTTCCACTGAGCCATGTTAAAATGCATGCTGCTCAAATGAACATAGCCTAGCACATGATCAAAGCTGGTTTCTAGAATGGTCTCCCTTCATTCACCACAAATTACTCCAGTATTTGTAGCATTTCCCTACCACACTTGCTGTCTTCTAAATTAAGAAACATTTGACTAGCAGCATGTCCAGAACAGATGCATGATCAGCTCTCACCCCCAAAAATCCCACAACAAGCCCACAACCAAACCCACAAATTCATATTGTTTTTTCATGAGGTCTAGCACTTATTTTTGGTGAGTGCAACTGAAATCCATTTTATGTATTGCATCAGGTCCATAACACTGCTACTGTAACCAACATCATACAGAAGCAAGCCAAATGCCTTAAGAGATCTGCATATATTTATGACAGCTGGTGTCAGTTGACTATAATTTCAGATAAATTTGGCAGGACATATCTACATAAAGTCTCAAAGTGGCATGGATCATGGCAACATCCTTTAGTTCTATATAAGGTACATCTTATATGCAACATCATGCAGCTGTTCTCATTCCTCCATGATCAATCTCAATGAAGACCATTTCATTTACCTGCATAAACAACAGCACAGTACTTTTTTCCTCTCCTACTGAAATTCTGTAGTACCTTGAGCATCATTCAATACCTAAATCATTTGTTTTGCTCGTTCTTTGGTCAATTCTCTGAAAACTCACTGGGGTAGCTACAAAACCTCACCCATTAAGAAGCCTTTGACATGAACAATAGAGGTTCTGCATCTTCTCTGGTTACTATCAGATCCATGAGTATTCAGAAATTATTAAAAAGTGCCAAGAAATATTATTCTCCTGTACAGAAATAACTGACACCACCAACACTTGGACACACACATCTGTAATGCTGATACACATACCTAAAATTTTTCTCTTTGCCTTTAAAGATGATAATCACGTTTTCTATTACTAGATTTACCTTTTATTAGCAGTGCAAGTCATGAGTGCAGACTTCTGACTATCAGTTTCTCACTTCCCCAGCAACTCCTTAGTCCCTGTTATTTGTAAATATTTCTATTTCAGTAGACAGCTTCTCCAAGGACAGCAGAAGTGCTGCAGCACCACCATTAGTCTCATTTTATGCAGCACTTGCTTGAAGTCATGGTACAAAAACTGCATCTCCTTCCTTAACGAAACCCATCTATGGGGCTATACACACTTTTTCACTCGAGTTGAATGTGTTTTGAAGCTTATTGGCTTGTGATCACTTAAAAATTAATTACCTCTAGAACTGTTTGTCTTTTCCCTTTCAATCTCTTGTTCAAAACAGGGTATCAACACCAACCCCAGGCATTAAAAAAGTCAAAGACTGCAACATCTGATAACTTCTGTTGCACAAGGGATTTTAAATCTACTGAACTGCAAATTGAAACATCAGAAGCAGCACCGGCAGAGATATTTGCATTTTGCACAGATAAAACCTACAGCATTGGCATTCAGGAAGATAAACCATTACTGGCCAGGAGAATCAGTATTTTCTATATACGTATACATACACACACTTTGAAAAGGCACAGCAGGTATGTTTAATAACTAAGCTTTTCAAGTTCATTAACTACCACATGCATCGCAGATTTTGCGGCCACCCTTCAGATCCAAATACTTCTATGAACTTGTATCAAATTTTAGTGTTTTAGAAATCTATCACATCTATCAAATGCATTCTGTACTTTCAAATGGAATTCAACCCTCAAAGAAAACCCACCTTTTTGAGTACACCTTCTTCAGTCAAATGTGATTAATTACTTTGCAATACATTAAGGCCAATCTGGCACATACTGCTTGGCTTCCATTCCCTTCAGGGTCCAGGCTGCAGCTGAGAGAATGAGGGTGTCTTCCCCCCCCTCAGCTGCCCTGCAGTCTGTGCTTATCTCGCCTTTTGCCTCTGTACTTCAAGGGTGTCAAGCACAACTTCCATAGGCTGCTCTGATCCATCTCCCCACTAACGTGTGCTTACTTCAAGTATTCCTTATCTAGTCCTTGCAGGTACTACCACCCGACAGAGATTATTTGATTTTTTTTTATTTTTTTTATTCGGAGATAAGAGCAGCTTTGGTCTTGAGCACCAGGAATAAGAATGCAGGGTGTTACAGCTCCCTCTCCTCTTGCTGCACACCATTGAAACAAAGCAGAAATACCTATTTCGCCAAGAAAAGCCCTTATGAACACAAAAATTAGCACCCTTGCTGTTGCATTTCCACCTTCTGGCCAAGCTGACAAGACTTCATGAAGCCAGTGTTCTTGTTAGATCATTACGCGGTTAGATACAAGAACGTAGCCTTGTTTTCCTTCTCT
Source organism: Pezoporus occidentalis (assembly GCF_034315485.1). Lineage (NCBI taxonomy): Eukaryota > Metazoa > Chordata > Aves > Psittaciformes > Psittacidae > Pezoporus > Pezoporus occidentalis. Next base: position 3,124,923 of record NW_026914829.1, read on the forward strand.
TCCTCACCTGACTGCACGCATGGCCTCTTGACCACCCATAGAAAGCCTTAGCCCTCACCCAGGAAATAACCACGCATGACCTGACGGCCACCAGCTCTCCTTCAACCCCTCCTGGTCACAAGAAGGGACGGAAACTAATCGGCGACTCAGGGCCGCAGACTCACGCACGGGTTCCCCCGCCGGGGCCCGGCGCGCTGCACTCGGCACGCCCACACCCCTCTCTCCTTGCTCGGCAGCGCCAGCAGCCGATGCGGCAGGCGGGCAGCGGCAGGGGGCAGCCCGGGCGCCTCAGGGCGGCGCGGGCCAGCGGCCTCAGCCTGCCCTACCACGGCGCTTCGTCCGCCAGCAGCACCGCCACGCCCCCCGCCACTCGCGCTGAGGGGACACGCAGGAAGCAGGGCAACCCCCGCGTGAACACTGCGGCCAGAGCCGGGGCGGTCGCGGGTACCTCGTCGGGCTCCTGAGCGCCCCCCAGCCTCTCCTTCAGCTCCAGCACCCGCCGCGCGGTGCTCCGCCCCTCGGCCATGGCAACGGGACCCTCCCTGCCGCGGCCGGGTTCTCAGCCCTCGCTCGCCCCTTTTGTAGTAGCGGCCGCCGCGGCATTGGCGATTTGGAGGAGCGGCCCGGCCCTGCCCCCGCAGGGGTCAGCGGTGCCCACCGTTTTTTCAGATCCCCGCTGTGCTTTGTGCGCCAGGCCGGGTCTTTCGAGCCGCCCTATGCCTACGCCCGAGCTTTCCCTGGGGACTCATGGGCGGGGGTCAGGCCCAGCCGAGAGGCGGGGCGGGGCGGCCGAGCCCCCCGCGCTGGCCGGGGCTCTGGTCAGGTCTCACGGGGGCGGGCTCCGGCAACAGGCCGCGATCCAAGGTGGCTCAGCGCTGCTGGGCTGTTCGCAGGTAGCTGCGGCTGACCTGGTGTTTGCTACCAAACAGCAATGATAAAGGCTGCATGATTTTCTTCGTTCTGCCTCTCTTGACTTAATAATACGCAGTGTGCTACTGACCAAGCACAGCTATAGTTGAAGTAATACCATGGAGATGAGTCGGGGATGGGGAGGTGGGGAACAGCAGGCTGCACCAAGGAATGGCATGGCACATACTCTTTCTCCTGCAAGAGCAGCAAGGTGTGCCCATCAGTACAGACTTGGCACCCTCAGGAGAAGCTGCCATGAGAGGTCTGTGCACCCGGGGTGCACTGAGTGATGCAGGTGGTAGGTGGCACACCGTTAGCATCAGTCACGCACATTTGCTTGTGCAAACTTGTTCAGTTACCAGTAAGGTCTGTGGCATTTCTGTTGTCTGTGGATGGCTGTAAGGCTGCTTAGTGGCACGTTGAGCACTGTGGCTTGCATAGCAATAGCGAGGCCAAGCCTCTTGAAGACATGGCTGGCAGGCACCCTACTGCAGTCCTAACATGCAGGTGAAAGCAGCACTCAGGCTGAAGAGGACATCGTTTGTTTTGTGTTTGTTCTGCCTTAGAGTCTGATGGTGAAAGCACTTTCAGGTTCTGCAACTCCCAGCATGGCTTCTCTCTCATTTCTTAAGGTCACAAAAGATGTAGGACAGGGAATTGGTCTTTGGTGCTGTGTGAACTGCACAACTGAAACAGGATCTCTGCCATGGAGGTTGCTGAGGGTGAGCATGTCAAGGACTCCAAGATCATTGAGTCCCTCCTAGAAGAAATCCATGGGTTTTTTACTATTTCTGTGGAAGTTAATGTAGATAGTATATAGACACTTTTCACTCTCTAAAGCAGTGTTTGGGGGAAACATTAAAAAGAATGTATCCAGTCTGAATTACAGGGGACTTTTAAGTAGGCAAAATTCTGGTGTTTGCATGTTAGGGTTACTACCCTTGCAAAATAGATCTTATTACAGCTTGGCCCAGTGTATAGCAAATTTACCAGTAGAAAAACCAAAATAGCTGGTAGGGCAATACAGTAGGTAGAGCACTCAGGTTGGATATAGAAAAAACAAATCCAGGTACTTGTTGCAGACTGTTTCTCCGGTTTCCATGCTCGTCTTTTGATTTTACAGAAGTAGTTAACTCATCTTCACAGTGTGTAAAGACTTCATCAACTCTATCCTAAAATCAGCCATCCACAACCAGTTACATTTTCTTTATTTTTCTGTACCTAACAGTATGAAATTACTTCCACAGAGTGGCATTTATGCAGAAGAAATCTTGGAAGATTTCACTGCTAGTGGGGAAGTTCACACCAGCATTATAGTTAAAGTAATCGTTGAGTAGGGAAGTTGAGGCTTAGACTGTCATATGGGTTATGTGATCGAAGCTGAGTTTCCCATGAGTTGTTTGAAAGCCTTAATTATCAAGTTACTGGGATGAGAAAAATCTCTTTGCTGCAATTCTGCCCAGTTATTCTGAAATACCATGATTTCTTGCTAGTGAAGAAAAAAACATTTAAAATCTAAAAAACTTTCCTACAAGAAAAGTGTTTCTAGCTCAGATCTAACTGCAGTATTTTTCATATTGTCATAACTGGCAGAGGGAAGAATTCCAAGTTTACTTGTTCTTCAAAACTGCTGGCCAATGCTGATTGTTACAGGAATTCATTTGTTTGGCATCAGTGTAGGACTCCTGTCAGGACTATCCTAGGATCTTTGACATGCACTACTGCATAGTCTTTGGCTGAATGTACACAAAGGGCTTAGAGCAAACAAAGCAGTCATGATCTAAAGCTGAGCCTGAGTTTTGTGAACATCTTCAGCTGACCAAGGTAAAATCTCCATGTGGCCATGCTGTGATGCTTGCATTCCACCAGCAATTCAAAGCATGCTGACTTAAAAAAAAAAAAAACCTGTCTGTGCTGATACAAGAACTTTCCCTATTGCTGATTCTGACTTCCCCCCCCTAAAAATGTTAAAATATTACTGCATGAACTGCTACTGCTGCATGGATTGATAGTATTGTGCTTAGTCATTCGCATACACCAGTTGATTATGGAACAATTACATATTTTTTTCCCCAAGATTCACTCATACCTAAAACAATACAGCCAGAGAGGCAAAAAAAGTACTACTCCCTCTTGTAACAGAGAGGATAATTCATAATGTCATTCCAAGAACTTAATATCAAAATGTTTTATAGTAATTAATTTCAATTACATTGGAAAAGAAATAAGCAGAAATGCAAGAGTTTATTTTCAAAATATAAGGGAAACAATGTTAAGAAAATCTGAAAATTAAAAAAACAAATCAACATTTGATTAAAAATGTATCATGATATGCAGCTAATCCTGATACTGGTTATTTTCTGAAAGACTTTCTTCATGTACAAATTAATGGAAAATGGTATGACTAGTTCCAAGATCAGCTTGCATGCCGCATAATGCCAAGTACACTATCAGTTGTCCTCTGATCTTGAAGACCAAGTAACTAAAGGTTCAGTGGGTTTTTTCCCTAGCATACAGACAAAGTTTGAGAATTATGGCAGATGTTTGAGAACTGTGGCAGAGATTGCATCAGCATTAGTACACTGAGATGTTGAGACATGCCCCACAAGATCGTCATTGCTATACTGCACAGCTCAAAGCATGTTCAGTGGTTTCTGGAAATTAGATACTAGTTTTGTATTTTCAGTTGGGATATATCCCCATTGTCATTTGTGTGAGTTTTTTCAACAGTGACTCATATAGGGATGTTGAAACACATTTGTAGAAACTGCATATGACTTACATTTATTTTACAGTGTTCTAGTCAATCTTAAAGGTATGGTATGAGACTTAGAATAATCTTTTATTTTATACAGATCATGGAAGTATATTAATTCTGTAGAATTCTGTAGTGTCCCCTTTATTAAGAAAAGAAAATAAATATTTCTCTGAAAAATGTTGGCTTTTTAGGACATCTTAAAATTATAAAAATTCATAAAAGTAATTCTAAGAACTTCAATATCAAAATGGTTTATAGTAATTAATTTCAGGCATGAAAAGGGAACACTGAGTAACTCAGGTTCACTGGTATGTGTATGTGTGGGAGTCTTGTATTAGAAATATGCCTGTTCTATCTACAAAAAGTAGTTTTTGCAAGTTCTTAAAACTCATGAAGCACAGCAGAGAATATTCTTTGTGTAAAAATCACTGCAGCTTCAAAAAAAGTTAAATGTCCACGTAAGGAATTTTACAATTAGGTTGAACTGGTAAATTGAAATATATTGAAATGTGTAAAGATGATGATAGATGCCATTCTACATATTAAATTGGTAGTATATTGAGTTGTATATTTGAGGCAGTAGGAATCTACACATGAGAAAAAAAATACATAGTATATTAAGGAGAAGTTTCTAAGATATGTTTCAAAATAAGGCTTTATCCTTAATTTTTCACAGCTGTGACCCTATTTTTCATAAGGAAAGCTGGTTACCTTGTTGATTTTGGGAAGGCTTGGCTCTACATTCCTCTCCTTCACTCATTTCCAGTATCCTTCCCTTCCCGTGCAGTCACTGTCACTCATTCCCCTTTTATCTCTCCCATAGGATGAAATTCTCCTGTGATGTGGAAGTTTTGCTTTATATTATTCCTGAGGTTAACTGGCAAGAGGTGGTGGTTATTCTGGTGTATGATATAACACAGAAGTTAGGGTGTTCTTGCAAGACAGAAGATCAGAGTTCACATCTCTCTGCAAATACATCAGGGGATGTGAGTCAGTATCCTTGAAAGCCAGCGCAAGTCTTTATGGAAGCAGTGATCTAAATCCAAGAAATAGGACATGGTTGTGAATCCCCATCAGCTGGTCTCCTTCCCTCTGCCCAGAGTTAAGCACTGAAATCCTAGAAAAGTGAAACTGAAGGCCAGCTTTTCATTGGCATTTCCTGCTGGTTATTTTACATCATAGAACACTATAATCACACAATATTTTGGGTCGGAAGTGATCTTCAGAGATCATCCAGTCCAACCCTCCTGCCACAGGACACCTTCCACTAGACCACATCGTTCAATGCCTCATCCATTCTGACCTTGAACCCTTCCAGGGATGAGGCAGCCACAACTTCTCTGGGCAACTTGTGCCAGTGTCTCACCACCCTTATTGTAAAAAATACCTTCCTTATGTCCAATTTAAACCTGTCCCCCTCCTTGAAAATACTGGCTTTCACCCAGGCACCTAGCTTTGCGGTGGAGAAGCCAGTAGTCCACCCTACACTTACCTGGGACAGTTATTACCTGCTGTGGATCTACGTTCTTCACCTTCCCCTCCCTTTCCTCCCTCATACCTGTGCATTTGCAGGGTCCAAGCTTGTCTCCCCAGTTTCCAGAGGCCAGGCAGCCCAGGGAAGCTGAACTCCTGTAGCTGGGCAGAGACAGGGAGCAAGGCACAGAGAGGAGGGGTTATTTTAAAGAGCACCCAAGTGCAGGCTCTGGTCTCTTTTGCTCACTGTGACAGCAAAGCGTGACACTGGAAACCACAAGTTGGGACTTACCAAGTGGCCTCTGGTCTTTTTTTACTGTATTTCCTCTCTTTTTGTCTTATCATTTTCCAAGGAGGAGGCATTTTCACTGACAGCTTCTTGAACAGCTCTGGGACCACATTTTTCTGAGGAGGGTAAGGGGTTTTTAACTCCTCACTTTGATAGTGTTTAGAAGACATAACATTTTAAGGGAGGGGGGAGAGGTTAGTTATTTCAATATACTGGTTTGGGACCTCAAGTGTCCTTTGTGTTGGGTTGTGCTTAAGCTAAAATAAATTAGATGAAAACAAACTGCTATAGAAAACCAAATCATCCAGGGTTTTGTTTTCAAAGTTCAGTAACTTGAATTTATTACAGGATCATTTGATTTGTTTCACAGTTTTTGCATGTCCTGTCACTTGTGTGCTTATACACTAAACTAGCTAGTGACATTTCTGCTGATGGAAAAATGTATTTCAGGAAAAAACTTCGGAGAGTGGACATTTTTGAACAGATAGCTTAAAATGTCATGTATTTAAATAAGCTATGCAATGACACAGTGAGCCAATAAACATTAAATGCTGCATGTATTAAACTTTTTAAGTTACAGGTCTCTAAAAGTATTTAGAACCACAAATATGACTGCCAAAATACATGCTTTTGCCAGCTATAAAGTTGTAGCTATTAATACGCAAAGCTGTAACTATGTGGATAGCATGCAAAGACACCCCAAAAGCTGATGTTTTGCTTTATTCTGTGCCAACAAATATACACCACACTTGCAGTAGCACAGGTTTTTTTCAACAAATGTTGTGTTAAACACCAAAGTATACTAAAACACCAGCTGTATCTTCAATTGAACCTGTCTTAAAATGGCAAGCTGCTAGGAGGTTGCTATTCTGGGAGGTGACTCTGATAGGTCTCAACAGATGCAGCTCCTGGAATGCAGCCGGAGCAGGGGGGAGCCGGGCAGCAGCTGACCCCTGCTCTGGCATACAGACGTTTCGGGGATCACAGCTCACGTCAGCGCGGGATGACACTGACACTTGTGGCACACATGGCCTTCTCCCCAGCCTGCTCGGCACATGGTTATCACCCAGCAGCAGCAGCAAAAAAAGTCCTGGTGCTCATAGGCAGCAATCATTCCTTTCTATAATTAAATTATCATTTTGTTATGTGCTGTGTGCTTAAAGAAAAAAATGATGTGCTGAGGTTCTAGGCTGACATATTACTGAAGTCTTTTTATTAAGTTATCTAAAATCATCCAGACGTTTGTTTTATCATCAAGTAGCATTTCTTCGCATTCTTGTTTTTATGAGTGCAAGGATAACAAAGAAAGTTAGCGTGTATAAATTGTTTTAAAATCAATGGATATACTGGAATAAATGCTATGCTTGAAACTATTTGAATACTTATCTCAGCAATTTTGTTTTAACTGTGTTATTGAAGATCAGTGTATATTTGCATATACATTTATTTGCTAGAAATAGCACCTTTGAAAACTACTGAGGAGCCACCTCAGATTGCATTTGACAAAAACGTGGCTTTTCATTTCAGCAAGAGCTGGAACTTGCCTAGAGTTGATAGATGTAATTCAAGTATCTGTTCTAACATAACTGTAGAAGAGTAATTCTTATCTTCACACGTAAGGAACTTGTTTAACATAGGACGTCCTGCTAGAGTTTGCATGGCATTTTTTAAATACAAGTTAGACACCTCCCTAGACCTCCACAGAATCCTAGAGTAAGACTAATAATTTCAAATTACTGATACTGAAAAGCAAACAAAGTGCACTATAAGCAGAAAGTATTTGTGAATCTGACTTGGGAAACAGAATATCATCAGTCTACAAAATAAAAACTTACAAAAAGCTGGAAGCAATTTGGAGCAGATCCTATATCTAAACTCAAGGTGACATCATACTGAAATTTGCTTTCTCTTCCTGTCTTATCTTGCTTTTTTTTTTTTTTTTCTTTAAGCATGTCTCACACTTTTAATATTTTCTGGTCAAATTCTGAACTAGGCTGTAAGTCAGTACTGGCCTTGGAGTAAGGACGAACAAACTTGGGGGTCCCTATCTTCCCTATGTTTCAGACTAATGAATTCAGCCCTGTTAAATGAATGAACCTGGATGATTTAGACATATATTTATGTAATTTTACACTCTGGCAGACTCATTTTTAGTATTTAACTCTTTGGATGTGGTGATATCGGGTGAATGTTAATTTATGACCTTGTTTTTAAAAAAAAATAAAAATTATTTGTAGGTGCATCCTTCACAATGTGAGTATTGATTGTTATTAAGAAGCAGCCGCACTACAATCTCGGAAAGTGTAATAGTTTTTAGTAAGAGATTATCCTGTGTGTTTTGGTTTATATGCATTGACAAAGGTTAGATTTGTTGCATAATCACATAGCTATTAAATTTCACAACTGCAGTGGAGCCCTAAACATTTTAATTTTATTTTTAGCAAGCTCTTGGCTGTAATATTTCATTGCAGTCATGGCCCCTAAGAAGAAGAATGTGAAAAAGAACAAATCAGATATCAATGAAATGACTATCATTGTGGAAGATGGTCCCCTCAGTAAACTAAATGGCTTGAATGGACTCCTAGATGGAGGAAATGGTTTCAGCTGCATTTCATCTGAAGTTGCTGACCCATTATATAGTCCAAATCTCTTGGAAGGTCTAAGCAGAATGAGACAAGAAAATTTTCTTTGTGACTTGACTATCAGTACCAAAACAAAATCCTTCAGTGTTCATAAGGTCGTGATGGCTTCAAGCAGTGACTACTTTCACAACATTTTAAAGAAAGATCCATCCACTCAAAGAGTGGACCTCAATGATGTATCCCCATTGGGTCTAGCTACTGTTATCACCTATGCTTACACAGGAAAGCTTACTCTCTCACTTTATACAATAGGTAGTATTATTTCCACAGCAATTTATCTGCAGATTCACACCCTTGTAAAGATGTGCTGTGATTTTCTAATTCAGGAAATCAGTGTTGAGAATTGTATGTACGTTGCCAATATTGCAGAAACATATGGACTAAAAGCAACCAAGGAAGCTGCGCACAAATTCATTAGAGACAACTTCATTGAATTTTCAGAAACGGATCAGTTCTTAAAACTTACCTTTGATCAGATTAACGAACTTCTTGCAGATGATGACTTGCAGTTGCCTTCTGAAATTGTTGCATTCCAGATTGCAATAAAATGGCTGGAATTTGACCAAAAAAGAGTAAAGTATGCTGCCGATCTCTTAAGTAACATCCGTTTTGGTACCATCTCAGCCCAAGATCTTGTCAGTTATGTTCAAACTGTGCCAAGAATGATGCAAGATGCAGACTGCCATAAGCTCCTAGTGGATGCCATGAACTACCATTTGCTTCCCTATCACCAGAATACACTTCAGTCCAGAAGAACAAGGATCCGTGGAGGTTTCAGAGTCTTAGTTACTGTTGGGGGGCGCCCTGCTCTAACAGAAAAGTCTCTTAGCAGAGACATCTTATACAGAGATCCTGAAAATGGATGGAAGAAGCTGAGTGAAATGCCAGCTAAAAGTTTTAATCAGTGTGTCACAGTGATGGATGGATTTCTTTATGTGGCTGGTGGGGAAGACCAGAATGATGCCAGGAACCAAGCCAAGCATGCAGTCAGCAATTTCTGCAGGTAATTGGTTATTTCTTTAAAAGGGGTGGAGAGATCTATTCCACACAATGCAGGTAGACAGATTGAGCTGGGGTGGTTTGGGGGAGGTATGGATGCTATTCTATATTAAAGTTTGACCTTATAGCAGCCTTCCAGTATCTGAAGGGGGCCTATAGGGATGCTGGGGAGGGACTCTTCATTAGGGACTGTAGTGACAGGACAAGTGGTAACGGGTTAAAACTTAAACAGGGGAAGTTTAGATTGGATATAAGGAGGAAATTCTTTCCTGTTAGTGTGGTGAGGCACTGGAATGGGTTGCCCAGGGGGGTTGTGAATGCTCCATCCCTGGCAGTGTTCAAGACCAGGTTGGACGAAGCCTTGGGTGAGATGGTTTAGTGTGAGGTGTCCCTGCCTATGGCAGGGGGGTTGGAACTAGGTGATCTTAAGGTCCTTTCCAACCCTAACGATTCTATGATTCTATGATTCTATGAATGGACAAAAATACTCAACTGAAGTTATGCAAAAACTGTGGTTGCACATGCAAAGTGAGAAGTGCGGAAAACCAAGAAAACTTACTCTGAGTGGAGGAAGTAAATAGGAACATAAATAGGAAGTTCTGGGATGTTCTAAGGTACCTAATCAGGCAAGGTGAGACATTTTAAATTTCAAGTTCTTCTGATGCCTCACAGAAAATTCTGAAAAACACCTTTTAGGTGTTGTAATCCTGACTTCCTATGCACTATCCACTATATTTTGAACAGCTTTTATAATGCATTTTATATCCTTTATCTTTTTTATTTATCAAGAGATTAGAAACAATATCGTTGTCTCTTGAAGGCTATATTTCTTTTCTAAAGTGTACACCAAATAACAGCTCACTTCTGAAATATTGCAGTTCCTATCTATAGTAATACAAAGTAAATGAATTAAGAACCTTCTCTAGATGAAATTTACCATATCATCTACTTTATCAGAAAAATATGTCACATAAAGAAGATTATGCTGTTGCTCTCCCCATCGTCTGTCTTTAGTCTGTCACAGTCTCAGAAAGAGCTGTGGCTTGGTGCACACCTTGGTTGTGGAGAATCCTCATGGTCCATGGCTGAGTGGGTTCTGCTCCCTGTTCTGCCATTAACCTCGAGCATGTCAAGACACATCAGTATGTCTGTGGATTTACTTTCAGAGCTGCAGATGACAATGCTGAATGGGAGCTAACAATCAGAATTTACTTTCTCATAGTCTTTTTCTCGTGTGATTCTCTCAGTATGCAACAGGAGAAATCTCCTCAGTATGCAACAGGAGAAATATACTGGCCTACTAATGTACGTCACTCAACTTCTTCAGGAGTTATAATTTGATATTTCTTATTAAATAAGCTAATTTCTTATGTAAATGTCAAGGTCAGAGAATGTTATTTCAGGTAGGAATGGTGTTATAAAGCAAAGATGTTCTTTCTACTTAAATCTTATTCCATATGAGTGACAGGGAAAGAACACTTACCATTTAGAAAGTACTAAAAAGATTCAAGTATAGATCATAGGCTCATAGAATAGTTTAGATTGGAAGAGACCCTCAAAGATCATCCAGTCCAACCGGGCAGCAGTAAGCAGAGACATCTTCAACTAGATCAGGCTGCCCTAACACCTAGTATTTTTTAAAACCCTTTGACTTAATTTTGTCATATTTGCTGCAGGTTTAAACTGCAAAAACTCCCCCTAAAATCTCTACTGTATGTTGAAAGTATCTCTTCCCAGTATTCTGATGAGGTTATTGTACACAATCAAATTACAGAAGAGTCAGATTTACTTAACTGAAATAATAACAGGTTTGAATGATACAGATTTTTTTTTCCCCAATTAAAAAATAAATGTATTTGGAAATTTAACTAGGAATACCTGTTTCATTCCACTGGCTTCTAATAGGTTGAATAACTAAATTCAATTTTAGCAACTTTGCTTTTGCAGGAGTACTGGGGCTGAGACGGGACTGGAGAATTTAGCAGAGCTTGTGTAAGAGACAGTTACCCTCTTTTTTTAATGCTTTCAGATATGACCCTCGTTTCAACACCTGGATTCACCTGGCAAACATGAATCAGCGGCGCACCCACTTTAGCCTGAATGTGTTCAATGGCCTCCTTTATGCAGTAGGTGGCCGCAACTCTGAGGGGTGCCTCTCCTCGATTGAGTGCTACGTGCCTGCAACTAACCAGTGGCAGATGAAGGCACCCCTGGAGGTGCCCAGGTGCTGCCATGCCAGTGCAGTGGTGGATGGTCGGATCCTGGTCACAGGAGGTTACATTAATAATGCTTACTCTCGCTCAGTGTGCATGTACGACCCCAGCAAAGATAGCTGGCAGGATAAGTCCAGCCTCAGCACCCCAAGGGGGTGGCACTGTGCAGTGTCCCTTCTGGAGAGGGTCTATGTCATGGGTGGGTCTCAGCTGGGGGGGCGAGCTGAAAGGGTCGATGTACTCCCTGTGGAGTGTTACAGTCCTTACACAGGGCAGTGGAGTTACGTGGCGCCACTTCAAACTGGAGTTAGTACTGCTGGCGCCTCCATCCTTAATGGGAAAATTTACTTAGTGGGTGGCTGGAATGAAATTGAAAAAAAATATAAGAAGTGCATTCAGTGCTATAACCCAGATCTCAATGAATGGACAGAGGAAGATGAGCTGCCTGAGGCCACTGTGGGTGTATCCTGTTGTACCATATCCATGCCCAGCACCAAGACGAGGGAGTCCAGGGCCAGCTCAGTCTCTTCTGTCCCAGTCAGTATTTAAATACGTGTCTAACCAGCAATATGTAAAAATGTTTACCAGCACAGCAGTATAATTAACCCGTTAAGTAGCATTTTTGTGCTTACATGGGAAAAAATAATTGGCTTTGCAAAAGTTTTAACAGTGCAAATTGACAAATTTTCATGGTCATGCAGGTGGTATGAAACAGCATATTAGGGTTAAGATTAATTTCTTAGCAGGAAGAGAGAGTTAACCCATAATCCCATAAATGCAGACTTTCATTCTCTTCCTGACTTTACCACTGACTTACTGTACTATCTGTGGCAAATCAGTTAATTTCTTTGTGCCTTGGTTTCCTCACATGTAAAATAGAGATAAACTTGCTTTAGAGAATTGTTGAGAGGCTTTTTAAATACTAAGTTTTCAATGCTTTCAGAACCCCAAATGGAAGTCAAATATTGCTAGTAATAAATCTCAACATACATCAGAAATGTGCCATGTCTTCATAAAATTGATCAGGTTTGTGCTTTTCTAAACACCTTTTATTTTGACAAATGGAAGTTAAAAAAATAGCATATGGCATGTGCATATTTTCCTCCTGGACCAGTGGTATTCACAAGAAATTTCTCAAAACATTTTCTCCTTCAGAAGTTAGATCCCATGAGATTTAATTCTCATATCTAATGCTGTGCCATGACTTTCAAGATCTGAATCCAACAAAACCCACCTTAGTTCATGAAAGCGCTATGGGCCAGCCCCAAGGGCTGTCTTGGGTGCCAGACTGCTTTCTTGACCTCCACGTGTACATCAAGGAACAGATCACCTCCTCCTCATGCCAGGCAGACTTTCCTGTCATTACAGTATGTCTTCAGTATGTCTTCTCCTGTTCCTACTCATCTATGTAGGAACGTACCTGTGGCTTTTCTTCTCCTCTAGGAAGGTCCTCACCAATACAAGGAGCTAGGAACTGCCACAGCAGAGGCAAAACCTGGAAGCTCAGCTCATACCAGTAGGCACCAAGGGCTAATGGTGTCTGAGCTTGGAGCAGATGCACAAAGCCTCTCTGTTACCCAGTATTATTCTGGCAAATAACAGTGGAATGTGGAACAAAGATGGAATAAAGACTGCAGGATTTGCCTTTAAGGATAGGATATGTGAGGGAAACAGCAAATCGTGAAAACTGGATGAAGTTAAATAAACTTTCCTTAATAGGAACAAAGAGATACCTTAACACCTTTCTTACCAGGTGTAGGCACTACATTACCCAAAGTAATCTCCTCCTAAGTATACCAGTATGTATCTCCTTTTGAAGCCTTCAGCCCCATTTATGGAGGTTTTATTCACATTTATCCAAAGGCTAGACTAATGGTGTGCCTGTTGAAGTCTGTGAAGTTCTCCCAGGGAGTACAGAGAAGTCTTTGCTCAACTTAGATTACTTTTCAAGAACTTTTCTTCCTAAATTCAGCATGTAGTGGGGGAATTAAGCATGAAACCTAATCCTGTTCCCTTAGCCAGAGAGATATGCAGCCTGTAATGTCCCCTGAGAATCTGATACCAAAGGACTGCTGTCAGCACGAAATGCCTACATCCTTCTGTTTGGGAAGGAAAGAAGCAATACAAGGAACTATAATGATTTAATGTAAGTAAAAGGGTAGAAGTTCACTGTCCTTAACATATTCATAGAGGCTTCACATGCAGTTTCATCATATTATCTTTGATACCTCCGGGGCCTGGTGTCAATAAGAAGGCATGCTTTTAGCAATATTTATAAGGCAGCCAAATTTTTATCTCATTTGCAAAAGGGGAATGCTATAAAATTGTCTGTAAACACAGATGTTGTTGAGGCAAGCATCTTCAGGACTTATGCTCTGCTCTTTGTAGCTTTGTCACAGCTACATATTGAGCATCAGCATGAGCATGACACAGTATTAGAGATGAAGTAATTCACTCTGTCAGTTGAGATTAAACTCCATGGTACACAGTCCTGTTTTCCAGTTCTGACTTAGTGTTCATATCTGCATCCTGACTACACAATTTTAAATCCTACATTCTGTTTTTGAGTGCTGCATGTTATTACAATATAATGCAACTCAATGACTTTTGGTCAGAGTAGCACTGTCATACAGTTTTGTTTAATTTAATTAGCATACAGTTATTCTTTATCCCACTGAATTCAAATGAATAATAATTCAAACCCACAATCACAGAACAAAACATGGAATTATGTAACAGAGTAAGATTACTTTGGGTTTAATATGAAAATGCTGTTCTTGCCCATTCCAGTCACCAAAAGCTTCCTGTGGATAAGAACAAATCTTCTCTTTTCCCAAAGCTGTGCCCATGTGTTCCATATAAAAATATTTAGGAAGAACTTTGAAAAATCTGTCTGCTCTTTTTTTTCTTTTGTGAAATTTTAATACTATTACATGAAGTAGCTATCCAGTCAGTCCAATCTACACACCTATACACATATCCAATTATAACTGTATACATACTCCAGCTATTTAGTGTTCCAAGGTACCCATGAGATGGCATTTAGGAACTGAAGAAACAATTATTTTGGCCTCAAATATCCTTGGATGAATTTGTCATACGCAAGTGTCTCTTTTTCCCTTTAGGAATTCAGTTCCAAAATTATATGAGTAGTCAAACATTGCTACATACTCTCTTCTTTGTGAGCCAACACTTCCTATACATCAACAGCCATCTTCTGTTTTTGAGTAGAAAGTTATTTGTGAGTGATGGGCTAAGTGCAATGAAACTACTCTCTTACTACTTAAAGGGTTAAAAGCATTGGGGGCCAAATCCTTTTCATCTCACTCAGAAAAAAGTTCCATTGACTTCAGTGGGACTACTGAAGAAGGTGTACAGGATTTCAAACTCTTGGCCAAATTCTGGCAGAACAGTAGATACAGATGCCTGCCAAAACTGTAATACCCAAAAGGAAAGCTGCTCTACAGCCTCTACTGCCCTTGGCCGTGACAAAACCATAAAGACTTGTCCTAGGACAGAAGCCAAGTAACACTGGCTATGTGTTCTTTCCATAGCACAAATTAGGCACACACTTTAGGCCAAAAATTGTAGGTAGGTTAATAAATGGTATTGTTATCAGTACAGCACTTCAGGGTGACTTTATATTATTTTCTCTAAACATCTGTTTAGGCTTCAGCTGCACATTGAGCCAGGATTTGGCCCTCAATATGTGACAATATTAGCTGGACTTAGTATTATTTTGATCATACCAAAGTATTCAGCTATTTGTGAGATTTTTATGTACAAACTTGTTTTGTTAGAACTGTGAAAAATGGTTTGTGTGTTGTGTTTTATTGTCCGGTACGGTATTTGCAATCTCCAGGTGTTTTAATAACAACATCTCAGTTGAACTTGAAATACTGTCTATCCCAAAAATAAATTTTGAAATGCAGTTTAGGAAGTTCTGGGTATGGTAATATCAAGTATAGTAAAGGGCTGCCAACAGTACAAGATGCAGATTGTTAAAACACTACAGGGATCTTCTTTAACGCTATACTAATAGTAAAAAGATAGATAGATAGATAGATAGATAGATAGATAGATAGATAGATAGATAGATAGATATGCTGTTGTCTTCGAAGTTCCTTCTGTCCGTGTATTTCATAGTCAGCAGGGAATTCAGATCTGAAAATAAGCTTTCTTCAGTCTGTGAGTGATAGCATTTGATAACATTTTGTTTTGTTGTTTATTCATGCTTGTGTAGGTGTATGGGAGAGTGTGTTACAAGGTTGTGAGGGAGGAACTTCCTGTTGGAAAGTTACGCTGAAAGGAAGATGTTGTGCTTAGCTCTTAATTAAGATGAAATTACAATAATTTAATCTCTTCTTGCAGTTAACCCACAAAATCATCTGTGGATCATTGAAGAATCCAGTAAGCTTAAGTGCTAACTTCTAGCTAGTCAGAGAAGGAAGAGGACAAAATTAGCTTCAACCAAAGCTATGAGGTGTTGAAAAGTCCTCTATGTTGAGATTTTAAAGTCTTGCAGGAAAAAGTACATGATGAATGACTGAAATGACTGCATAAGGCTATGGTTTATATTATCCTGAAACCTAGATTAGTTGATCTTACAGTTTTAACTCTGCTGGATTTAGGAATAGTTTTTCCCTAGTAGCAGCTAGGTTTGGTAATTCTGGTTGCAAACCCCACAGTCACACAAATAGTTGTATGAGCTTGCATACCTTCTTGAATTCAGTGGGACTTCTCCTATATGCTCTCATGGGTTTATATTTGGAAAATTAAAATACAGGAACTAAATCCATGAATAGACAAACATCTAATGAAAGCCAAGGTATTAGATTGATCCCCAATAACACCATTCAACTACACACTTACCGTGCAGGCATATGAAATATTTTTGAGACCAGATTTCCCTCTAAGTATTATTTCCTTGGTGATAGATGCTCAGTAAAATTCTATGTATGATCCAAGGAATTCTGTGCAACACACATGATAGAGTGCTCCAGATAGCAGAAAGGGGAAGATGGAGCCCCTTAGAACAGCCAGTAGACTAAGATTTTGTTCCTAGTTCTCAAGGATGTTTGAGAAGTATGTGCTGGAAAGAAGCACCTACTTCTACACTGCAACACATACCTTTCCATAAGCAGCTTTGCTTACGTTCCATAACTGAGAGATGGGCCAGCCCTTCTTATGAAAAGCAAGGCTCAATTTTAAATTGCCTCTAAGTTAAATTCTCAGTTGAATTGAATTCTCAATCTGTTTTAACCTGGGCTTACCAAGCTGTGAGACCTTTTTTGAAGTCTGAATCCACCTGCTTGGAGAATGCAATTGAAATCAATAGTCCTACTCTAGTCTCCTGACCCTTCTGCAATAAATCTTTCCCTTTTGTTAAAGACCTATTTTGTATAAGTAATCAAAAACATTGTAATGCACAGATTTATACTTTGACTTGTCAATGCAAGAGGAAGATCTCTTGTTCCTTTATTTTCTTACCCATAACTGATTGACTTACAGGGCACCAAAGAAGATGCACAGATGTGAACAGTATATCAAGGCTCATCTGTGAATATAATTCAAAAAATCTCATCATTGGTGCCCACAATAAAGAAAAGGGGACATTCAGGAATGCCTGCTGGGAAAAAAAAAAGAGTTGAAAAATGAGTTGCTGGTGCTTATTTGCAAGGGTGACACTGCTCTGTTCCCAGAAGTTCCCTAAAGAATAAAAGAAAATACATGCAATTCTATATAGCTTGTGTGAGAGATTCAGTTAATACCAGATGAGTTTTGCCATGCAAAAGACTAGTATGAGTTCGTTGCTGTCTCCATGAAAAATACATTTTCAATAAAAATATAGGCAGTTAATAAACTTCTGAGGAATACGTAGTCGATTTCTGTCTGTAAGAACGGGAACACACACATTTAGATACACTGGATGTTGTACTAGTTGCTGCCTTGGCAGTATTTTTGTCAACGGGAAAAGTTAAAAATATAGCTTATTTGTATAAAGTATTTCCCTGGCTTGTAAGCATTAGACGTATTGCTTATACAGATAGGTTTTCTAGTTACACACTTTAAGGATGGACTGTGATAACACAAGGGAACATATTTCAACAGAAAAAAAAGTCTGTAAGTGTAATGTGAGAATGTTACTTATTAAAAGTTAAAATCTGCAGTGCAGCAGTTGCCATTGAGAGGAATAACAGCATGCTGGTATTTTTCATTGTATGCTTTAAATAAAGCTGTTGATACACACTGCAAACAAATTATTCTTAATGTAAAATCAGTCGGAAACTGCGAGACTCTCTTCCTGACTAACGCCTGGTTGCAGTTGAAATATGCTTTGTTTTCTGAGCCCCATGCTGATCTTTGTTTTCATATCAGCCAACTGGAATGTTTGTGGCAGCCAGGCTGTCAAACCACCTTCACAATAAGCTACACCGTGTGACACTGGAGCCACTTTTATCTTTTTCATTTTAGTACAAGGACAACAATTTGCTTTTTAATGATGAATTTCACAGTCATCTGTTGTAATCAAAATGCCTAACAAGAAATTATGTCAGATCAGATGTCTGATGAGCAATTGAACATGTTTTATTTTGGATTGTATGAGTAACAGTATTGGAAATAAAAACATCTACATTTCAAAGAAAAAAATCAGTTTGAATTCTTAAGAGTAATTAAGTTGTGCCATAGATGAGGTCTGAGGTGCCAAAAAGCATTCCCTGTGTTTTGGCACCAAGGGCTTGGTTCAGAGGGTGATTTGGCATTTGCAAATGTCGCAAGCTGCAGCTGTGCAGAAATCATGGATAATGACCATGGGTTCCTAGGATCCTGTAATACATAGGACACAGAGGTTTTATCCTCTAAACTTCCCTATTACAGATTACCACAAATACCACAGAAATCACCCCTAGCAAGTATGCAACCACAGAAATCACCCCTAGCAAATACACCCATGGGTAATAAAGCTAATCTAAAGATTAATAAAGTGGCTCCATCCTCGGAGATATTCAAAACCCATCTGGACGTGGTTCTGGGCAACCGGCTCTAGGTGGCAGTGTTTGAGCGCGGGCTTTGAACGAGACGTCTTAGAGGGCCCTGATGACAACCGTTCTGTGATTGCGAGTTGGTAATTTACCAGTGCAAAGACAGTGGTGAAAACAGTTCTTGGGGAACAAATGTATCTCTAGAGACTGAAGCTTATATTTCACCTGGGTAGAGACGTGACTCAGAAAGCAAAATATTTAGGGAACATGGGTGCAGAACTTCCTCCCAGCAAGCATGAAGTACTGAGGTATAGCAGTAAATCATTTCCCAACAGTCCTCAAACTCTGGACTTGAATCGTTGATTGTTTCAGACTTGTCCTTTCATGTGACTAATCCTGTTGCCAGAAAAAAAAAGACAGTGTTGCTTTGCTTGGCACAAAGAAATTTGCATGGAGGCACAAACTGTAGAAAGAGCTATGTACAAGTACAATCTATGTTATTTTTGTGTTATTTATGCATGGGATTATTCTGAGCCAAACAGTGAATCTGTTAAAGTTACTTATCCAAATGTCATGGTTTAACCCCAGCTGGCAACTAAGTACCATACAGCCACTCACTCACTACCTTAACCCCTGGAGGGATGGAGAGGAGAATCAAAAGAAGGTAAAACCTGTGGGTTGATGCAAGAATAGTTTAATAATTGAAATTAAGTAAAATATAATAATGATAGAAATAAAAGTAACAATAACAGATAAAAAAAAAAAAAGAAAGAAAGAGAGAGAAGGAGAAATAAAATTCAGAAAACACAAGCGATGCACAATACAGTTGCTTACCACACACCAACTGATACCCAGCCCGGCCGGAGCAGCGATCTGCCCTTCCAGGTAACTCCCCCCAGATTATATACTAGGCATGATGTGCTGTGGTATGGAATACCCCTTCGACTATTTTGGTTCAGGTGTCCTCTCTCTGCCTTCTCCCGGTTTCTTGTGCCCCTCCTGAATGGCAGAGCATGAGAGACTGAAAAGTCCTTGATTTAGGATAAACTCTGCTGAGCAACAACTAAAACATTGGTGTGTTATCAGCATTGTTCTCAGACTGAAACCAAAACACAGCATTGCACCAGCTACTAGCAAGCAAATTAACTCTATCCCAGCTGAAACCAGGACACTAAACAAAAAGAAGAATTCAGAATAAAAGTATTGCGGTCTGTATCAAACTGGCAACAGAATAAATCATGACTTTTCATTCTGTGTTTGGTAATCCCAACTTTTAACTATGGTGAAAATGGTTCTACAGGGAACACTCTTGATTAGGCAGCGCCCTGAATAGCTACTCGGATATGAACGCCGTGCTGCTTTCCTGATCGTAACAAAGCTTGTTTTCCTCAGTCGAGGTTGACTTCTTGCCTTTAGTCAAGGACACGCTGTTCACTCAGTGGATTATATTCGGAGTTAAACTCGGCGCCTGTCCCTCACGCGTTCCCAGTGGAGCACCACAGGAGCGGGGCTTTACTCTGATGAGTCGTTTCGGGAAGAAGACGTTGGAGGGCACCAGAGGAACGGCTCTGGCAGACGCCGGACTCGGGGCAGCAGGCAGCCGGGGGCGGTGCGCTGCGGCAGCAGTCGCGGTAGAAGCGTGTCCCACGGCGTGAGCAGGGTGCCAGGCTGCCCCGTGGCCGTGGGGGGAAGCATGTGGCGGTGGACACCTAAGGGTAGTAACGGGGGAAGGCGGAGAGAAAGCCATTAACCACTCATGTCAGCCAGCAATGATGGTGGCAGATGTGAAGGGGTGAAAGAGAGGAAGAACATCAAAGGCAATAGTTACACCATGTAAAAAACTGTATTTCATCAGTAATCTTGTGTCTCACACTTTCTTGTGTCTCGTGTCCACCTAATGACCACAAACATTTTGGGAGCATCCTAAGAGGCCGGTGCAGTGATCAGAAAAAAGCAGGGTGTAATTCAACGAGAAGCTGAAAAATTCCAAATCACTAAAAAAAGTGAACAGCAGCACACGAGGTTTGACACCATATTCATGAGGAAGAGGCTTCTCACTTCCAGGATGAATCTATGATCACCACAAGAGAGTATCATCCCTGCAATCACAGTGGAAAGGACACTCAGCCTTGACCAGGGAGGACAGATGTCTGTCATCTTTTCAGCTTGCACCAGGAACTTTGCTTGCCTGTTCCAGACATGTGATCTCACCACCAGCCTATCTGAAAGTTTCTGTCTTAGTCTCCTCTGTCAGAGCCATTCCAGCTCGAATAAATGATTTAGTATTTACCACCCTTGCAGAAGCACAGCGAATAGATTTCTTTTCAGCCTTGCAGACCAGGGTTCTAAATGCTGGTATCTCAGGTCAGTACAAGCTCTTGCCAGAACACTTTTTGCTTTAATCCCAGTGCAGCATTTTACTGAACTTTAGCAGATGGGAAAACCAATTATTTCCTGTGTTGCTGAGAGAATGGTGCAGCCAACAGATTCCTGGCCCAGCTGCTGCTCCGAAGCTGTTACGCTGGTCGCTGCATACCTTGAGAGTTCAGCCAGTGAATTATAGCTTGCTATAATAAGAATATTCTCCTTTCCATTAGAACACAGTTGCTGGAACAATAGCAGATGCATCAAAGCAGCCAACATGGCTGTCAGTGACATTTCAGGGTCTTTTTGCTTCCTTGCTGGTGTTTAAGGTTCTGGCAAAAGGACACTGATCACACTGTCATAAGTAACAGATCGGCTCTTCTGCAGGAGAAACAGATGTGCTGGGCCAGGTGAACAGCAAAGCACACTGCAGAGGAATCTTAGCAAAAGATGGGGCGGAAAGAAGAAAGTGGGTATCATAAATCATGTAGAGCTCTCTTGTAGTGTTATGTAATAAATAACACCACAAGCTGTTAGCAGCAGCTTGAATACTTCTTTATCAACTACCCTTTGAAACCAAAGACATGCCTATCTTCTGGACTGAAACTGTTGCAGGGAATCACATAAAAGAGACTGGTTCACCCAGCAGAAGCAGAGCAGGAAGGTATGTCAGTTTGGGTCACACTACCAGAAACTGGATCCATTCATATGAGAAATAAGTGTTCAAGGAATTCCCTTCTGATCATATCTCTTTAGAAAGGCAGACCACTTAAAAAAGGCCTGATCAGTCATGCAAGTCATGAAACTGAGTAGTTGCAGGCATTAGCTGCTGGGTAACCTAAGTGTTTTCATATCTGCCCCTGCTCCTTTGAAACACCAAGGGTGACTCAAGGTCAGGAAGCATAAATTTAGGCATCTACATATGTGCTAGATGCTAAACCTCTAGTTATAAGCAATACAGCCAAAGGTACAATATCAGCCAGTACAGGCATACAAAGTGATTTATTCAATCACCCACAAGATCCTGGTTCAGGATCACACATAAATGTGAACACTGGGAAGGTGGCCTGTCTGGCACACAGCTATCTTAAAAGAACATGGGTTTCGCTTGTGCTGTAAGTGCTAGCCACATGTATCAGACTTCTGAAATCCTTCAGATGGCACCAACATTTAGGCAGCTGAATCAAGACACTGGTCTCCACTGAGCCATTTACCTACATAGTCAACACATAGACAGCAAGTATACTTTTATATATACCTACTGTAGACACATTCATTTAAAGGCCTTCACCTTAAACTGAATTCCACTCTAGATATTACCTTTCTCTGCTCTTGAAGATTTCATTGGCTTGCAGTTTTGTTTTGAGGCTGTTGTGTCTTTTAATTGTAGAAGTTGTCACACTTTGTTTCCCTCACCTGAAATACTGTTCAGTAATAGTTCATGTTCTTAAGCCTTAGCAGGCTGGTGCAGAACAAATACATGTGCACGCAGGTAGCATTTAGAGACTGCTTTTGAACCTTCCTGACTCTGGCTTACTTGTGTTTTGCAAGAAAGTCCCTGGAAAGCAGCCCTATGGCCCTCCTTCAGAGTAGAGAGACAGAAAATAGCTGGGTAGTTATGAGAGAAACAGGAATTAAAGTATGTGAGAGCATCAGAAAAAGCACCAGAAAAAAAAGTGAGGATAAAGGAACGGTCAGTATTGATAACCAAGGACATGAATGGAAGCAGTCAGACTGGAAGATGCTGAGGAATGAGTTGTTCTTTTACATTATGACCTGTGGTCCTTCAGCAGGAGAAGACAACAAGGATGTCGCATGTGCCATGTTTCTTTCTGCTGTCTCACCAGGAAGATGAAGATATGCAAAAAGAGGAATCATGGACAAAAGGCAGAAAACTTGCTAGGGATTTATGGAGAATGAATCTTTTTCAAATGAAAACATTCAGTGTAGAACTGTGAACCAAATGCATCAGCTTGGGAGTGATTGTTCCGGTTGATTTGTTTTGAAGCTTTTCTCCCAGCCTGCATTACTTGTTTTGTTTTTCCTGGAATGAAACACAAACACAACCTGCTTGCCTTTTGCACTGCTCTGATGATGAGTCACTGTCCCACTCCACGGCTTTGAGCAAGCAACCAGCTCATTGGTTATCTCAGTTGTGCCTTCTGAAAAACAGGGCAATGAGTTACGCTTTGCTGATAATGAAAAAGTGAGCATGAATGGAATTGTTCCCAGAAAGTAAATTGCTAAATAAATATGCATTAACAAGTGATCCTAACATGAGAACATGCTTGTGGGAGTAACTGCGTTTCCACTAAGGCCAGTCTTGAATAATGCCCTACCTTATGAAACACTTGAGAGTCACCATGACAAAGCACAAAGTGTTACCACAGTTATTAAGGTGATGATGACTTTTCATTCAATGATATCACAGGAATCAGCAAAACACATGGCCCTTTCTGGGTCTTTGTATCCTCCTGTTATTGTTGTAAGTGGTTGCCCCTCCTGCAGGTACAGCTATATCCTGCTTCTCAATCTCCTTCCACAACCAACCAAGGCAACCTTCTAGTGTGGAGTATATATTAGAGTTATTGTCATAACAACTCCCAGACCCTTCATTTTAAAATGAATACCACCATTCACACATCAGGACAGAACCAGTAACGTATTTTATTTACTTGCATTACCATAAATTTTACAGACTCACAACCAAGAAATGCTCTGAACCAAAGAACTTGGACTGGGAGCCATCAGGTAAAAAGCAACAGGACACAGAGGCAATCCATTCTAGGCAGAAGTCTCAGCAAAGCAACCGCTCACCCATCATCCGAGCTTTAGCAGGTCTGAGGTCTCTCAGGAAAAAGGAGGAGGTTGTTTTGAGAAGTTTATAATGACTTCTTCAGAGAATAGAGAGCGGCTCTGGAGAAAAACACCACAAGTGCTTATTTGAAAATTACCAAGGTGGAAATGGAAATCTGCATCATAAGCTGATCAGAGATAGGGCTTGACCTCCAAATGCCAAAAGGGTTATTTTAGAAGTTGTTTTATCTGAGCAGTCACAGCATGCAGATTTGTCTTGAGTTCATGAGAATAAGCAATTAATTCTGTGAGCAGTAAATCCAGTGAAGGCTTGTTTATTTTGAGCTAGTGTCTCATTTTCTTACCCACCCAACACAATAATCCTGGCAGCCATCCTGACCTAGAGCTCTGTATGACTTTCTCCTCATTCCAGTAGAACACCCATCTTCTTCTCACATCCTCTACATACCAGCTAGGTGAAAGGCAATGTGAACTCCCTCTGCTTCCCAACAAGGGGCATGCGCTGGGTGGCAGCTCGATACCCACATTGACTGGCACACCACTGCTGGTGAGCACACACTTCAGCTTTTGATTCATTACATTTCTTTTCTGATACAGAGCCAGCCTTTGGAAGTCACATAAAAAATTCCACTATTCCACTGTTCTTCATTTCAGCTGATCATCCTAACTAAGCAGTAAAGAAAGAAAGGCACTCTTAGTCCCTGAGTCATCCCATCCCAAAATAGTCATCTAAATCAGGTCACTTGAATTATGGTTAAAAGTGCCAACTGGTCTCCACTAACTGTAAGGACAACCTAAGGTGACTAATGCAGATGAAGACACTGATACTATAGAACTCTAAACTTAGGTGAAACGAATCCTACCCTAATGCCTTTGAGCTGCATGTCACAGTACTGCATGATGTTGAAGTGTGGCAGTTGTTTTAAAAGTTATTAGAAGTGGGACAGACAGATGGATATGGTGATCACTGAAGCCTTCCTTTGGGTGCTGGGCTGAAAAATCAAAAAGTATTGGGGAAAAGTGAGAAAATAAACATATATCTATTCATATTTGCACAGAGGAAGGTGCTATAGTCAGTGAATAAATTATTTGTTGTATGACTCAGTCTGTTCTAGATTTTATAGCTGACATCTAAGGTCTGATCTCCCACCTAATAAACTTCAAAAGGCGCACCCAATAGTTCCTACACGAAATCCACAGCTGTTCACTAAAGCAGAGAATATACATAAAAAGACAGCAAAACTCAAATTGAAACCATTTTTCCTTGAAAAAACAAATACAGTAAATTATATTTATCCCTTTAATAGCTTAAAACCAAACAAAAATAAGAACTTCTATATAGCAGGTTTTTCAGCCTTCAAGCCATTCTCTTCCACTTTCTGAGCTCTCTCCATCTGCTCAACAGCCCCTGTTATGTGTGTGAGTGGTTACAGCCAGGCAGCCCAGTGCTGATGTCACCACCATCTTCCCAGCAGCTAAAACCACCACGTTCTACAGCAAGCACCAACAAGTTGACCTGTTCTGCAAAGGTGAAGTTAGTTACCTTTTTTGATTTGCAAGCTTTTTGAGGAATTAACGTGTATTTTTTCCAGTCATAAAAAAGGAAGGTGGTGAAGGAAAGATGATAGAAAATGCACACAAAAAATATATGGGTTCTGACAAGATGAGAATATTTAGCTGTTCTGTGTTGGAAATCAGAAAAAACAGTTGTTGACTCATAAAGGACTTTGAAACATTCTCTTGCATGCCCCCTTTTGAGGACAGCCCAAGTTTCCACATGCCTCTGTTTCTCCAAGCCTGAAGCTAGGCTGCAAAATCCCCACCATGCGCTACTGTGTAGATTCAGAAGTGCTCCACAACTCTTGAACTGTTTTTTCAGCACACAAAAAAAGCCTATTTTATGCAATTTCGTTGTGAAAAAGCACCCTGAAACACACCATGTACAGTAAATGCTCACCACTTATCTCGTGAGTGCAATATCAGGACAGCTGGGGTGAGGGCACTTCCAGTGCCTCCTACACACTGTTTCTCATCCTCAGCCCAGGCTGCCGCATGCCCATCTCCTCAGTTTTGGTGACTGCCTGGGAAATCCCCTCTGAGGGCTCTTGCTCAGGGGTGCCATGCTTGGTGCTCCAGTGCTGCATCCTGCTGCAGCATGCTGCATGGTAGGGCTCTGAGCTCGTGTGTGTGCCATCCCTGCAAGAGATGATCATAAAGTTCTGGTGGCACTGGGTGTCAGTAAACCCAGGCATCAGCCACTTCACATAACCTCACCCTGTGAGGAAGCACAAGCCCCCAGAGCCAGCACAAGAAACCTTCTGTCTTTCTTCATGGTCCCCCCAAAGTAGCTCTCTCCCTTCCCTCCAGCTCTGCCTCCACAGGCACATGCGTCCACGTGGTGGGATACAAAACTGCATTACAACCCCAAGCCAGATCACAGCTTGTGTTTTTGTTCCTGCTGGCTGAGAGCTCAGCTGGATCAATCCCTCTGCCATTCAGACCAGGCTTGTACAAACTCAAGGCCTTGAGAGGGTAGGAATGAGCTGCTGAGGGGGGGAGTGCTACATCTTTTAGCACTGACTCTGGCTAATGTCAGCTTAAACATTTAATTCCTAGCTGTGAACCAACTTCTCAACTCTATCAGAGCAGTCCTCTGCAGCCTTTTCTCTATGAATGTGGAGGGCACATGACTGCTTCCGTAACTGGGCCTGCAAATAGCAGTGGCTGTTTTGAACTGGAATGCAAGCTGAAAACACCAGGAGAGGAGACCCTGAAAGGATCTGCTTCAGAAAAGACACTCGTTTTTTGAAAGGCTGAACAAAGCAGTCAGCCTCCTGGCAGCCCCCAGTGCACATGGGCTGTTCTATGGTGGGAAAGTCAGGCAGAGGCCAGGGCTTCTGCTCATGGAGGGATAACGGGAGAGGGAAAGCTTCAGTGACTCTCCAGCATCGGGCAGCCACACTGCCAAAGGAGCAGTTTCTAAATCCCCAGGAATCGGCCCACAGAAATCCAGTTCAAGTTGCTGGGTCCACTCAGAGTTGCAGAAAACTTCCAATTTTGTGGCAGCTGAGATTAAGGATTTCAAGAAGTTTAAACTGAAACAAAATGTAAAAAATGAATGCGCATGCTTTATACTGTGTTAGAAAGACATGCAGTTTCATAAAACAAACTTTCTCCAGTGTCTTTGGTACTGTTTCCTATTAGCCTTGTGAGAGCGTCAGCTTCCCTCTGCTGATAGCACAGCAGAGTTACGCAACAACGGTCTGTCCCAGCGCCACGTGGCTCCAGGTGTCTCATACTCAATGTATCATGTAAACACGAAGTTACTGGTTTGCCAGGAGGTTTGATCAGGTGAAACAGGGCCAACAGAGGATGAATGGACAGAAACTATCGGAACCTTCCACATTATAGATGAGACACAGCATAGTCTGAGACAAGGGACTGGATTGAGCACATCTAGAATCATGTTACAAACAAATTATGTTTTCAAATTTAAATTAAGTTATCCTGATTTGTTTAGAAGATTATTATTACATGCATAACACCCTACAGAGCATTTTGCTCCAGTATTTTAAATATGACTCAAATTGGTAGTGACTAAGCAACCTGAAAAAGTCTCATTTCTCCTCTCAAAATGAATTAGTAGGTTTGGGTTGTGTCAGACCATTACACATGTAAAGGCACCTCCATGTGTGCTTCTCATTGACACGGGCAGGAGAGACCCAGACAAGCTGCTCTCGCCCTGAGAAGGCTCCCAGGCCAGCCTGGCCCTGTGCTGGGGAACTCATGATGCTGCTACACTGTGATTTCTCTGCATGCACTTTGAAAGCTGCTGCCTCCCCTTCTTCCCACAAAGAGAAACAGACTACTAACAGAAAGACACCCAAGTTCAATTTCCTCAACCACTTTTTCTCCTAAAATTATTGTGCAAGCTGTGCTCCTGGAAGTACCAAAATTCTGTTTAAATCTGCATTTTCCACTTGAAACTTTAGGAAATAATTCACAGTGTAGAGGATTAAACTAAACCAACTCACCAGCCAGAAAATACCAGTTGTCACAGTTATCCTTTTTCTGTTCTAGATTGTTTCCTACCACTCTTGGTAGAAAAGTGGCAAATTTGATCTATCAATCCAAATGAGCAGAGAGCTTAAAAATTATTAAGGCTAAAGATACTAATTTATTTGTATTCCAGAAGGCTGCTCTTTGGACTCTCCCGAAGATAATACGTCAACATTAGGATGAAATGTCGGGATGTTGACCAAACTTTTCACCTGATATTGAAACACACACTACAGATGCTGAGTCACTGATCGTTAGCTGAGAGAAATAATATGACATTGCTCAATGATGGAAACCAGCCAAAGTTTTACAAAGATAAGAAATGAATCTATTTCCTCCCAGAAGAAGTCCATATATTTCTGGTATCATCTGGTGATACATCAGTAGAAAACCCAAAAGAACTGGTAAAAAGGTTCTGTTTATTTGCTTCCTTAAAGAAGATTTGATCCCTTTAGGCAATTCCAAATGGCATCATTTTGGGCTTCTGACTACTATGGAGTTGGAGACCTGATTTTCACAGCACAGCTGCCACGTAGTGATGTAGCTTACTATGATGAACACGCCATATTGCTTATATAAACATAGTATGTCCCAACAACTACCACAAAGGAATGCATCCACAGTTTTGTTTTCAACTCCAAGTGGTCTGAGACGGAAGCATTAGTCAGGTTGCCAGAAGTAACAGGGAGCATGGTCAGTAGTCACTAAAAGACAGCAGCTTATGCGATTGCTATGAAAAGTGGTGTTAAAACTTTCAGAAGCAAAGATCCTTCTCATAGGTCAGTAATTAAAGCACAGCTTGATTCAGGAGAGCACCTCTATTTGGTCAGTGCTTGCCAGAAAACAACTGCATGTTTCTGTTGATTTTTGGCAACTAACCAATATGGCACAAATAACAATGTTCCATTTCAAAGTTGCAGTTTCTTCTTGTAGAACTCTTAGTATTTCAAAAGGATGAGAATATTTTAAATAGACTGCATCCTTAGTGCAGTCAAACAAACATTTCTCCATCAACTAGGGCAGTTGATGGAGATTCCTCTCTCAGTTTTAATTATATTTCAGATTCTACTACTGATTGGCTCTATGGGCCTTGGAGAAATCAGTATGCAAGTGGGACAGGTTACCAAAATCTGAGATGCACAAACTTGCTTCCTTTACAAATAGAAGTGTAATATGCTATTGAATAGCAGCTATTATCTGTATTTTACAGTGAGGAAAATGAAGTGATATGCCTTAAGGAAAAGGAACATTTCAATGATAAAATCAGGACAGAAACCAACAATTTCTGACTAAGTTCTGTTTAGTGTTTTCTAACTGGTACTGTACACAGAACTGGCACTGTACACAGAACTGGCAACCACATTTACAGGAAGCAGTGTCCAGGAGTTCCCATCTGCAGATTCTCATTTGACCATGCAAAACTTTCATACAGCTGAAGTTTTGAAGTTTTCACCCTTGGTATCACTAAGAGTGCCCGTCATTACAAAATGTTGACAAAAATGGTTGCCTCTGCTGAGAATAAGACAAGACATGAAATACACCTTCTTTCTGGGAGCGGGGGGGGGGGGGGGGGGGTGGCGTTAGTCACTGTTGAGAATGTGAATGGGTGGGAAATATGCCATGTTTTCTAGGTTAACAAAACCATAGTTGATCCTTCAGGAAGCTCTTTGGTACCTATGAATTTGATGGAGAATTCCCCATTTGGAGAGGTGGAGTTGCAGTATATGAGAAACTCCTCAACTTCCAAGCACGCAACAAATGTAAATTGGAAGTGCTTGGGAGATCCTGCTATTCCAATCTGTGGAGAGAGTTTCTGAAATCAGGGGGGTCTGACAAATGTGTCATCCCCATGCACCACGCAAGGCTCCAAGGCAAGGATCAGCCAAGGAGCCAACAGACCAGCAGAAGATACACACTTATCACAAATGATGAAAAGCAAACAGCTGAACAGCGCTGTGTTGTCTCAACCTTTTCTGGAGGTGGGAATAAACAGTTATTTTTCATCAGCATATCATCTATGAAAGGCAGTTGGAATACACTTGTCCTAGCATCCTTTTGGGACTGACTCTCTGGGGAGGACAGCCTATCTCTTAAGTGCATAAGTTCAAAGGGGAGAGGTCAGTGTTGTGAATCAAAAACATCTTAACTTGCTGAATCTGTAAATGTCAACATGCATGGTGTAGACATAGGAGGTCTGCATTTTCATCTTCTCTTTTGTAAACCTAGGAGGTTATTCACGCACACAGTCCCAGTTAAAATGGGCCTGTACTGAAAAAATCTGGTTTTGCAAAGTTAGTCCCTCTAATGTCACAAAATGCCAGAATTAAGCTTGCCTTTGATGTGGCATCCTGGTTTGTATGTATTACGATACACTTTTTTTATGATACAACTGCATCATGCTCCTTTCAAGAGATCCCTGTTTCATTCAATACACAAGAACAGCTGAGATTTCTTAATGAGAATCTAGGCAGGATTTTTATTAGCACTGTCCTTCTGCACCCTCTTTTGCTTACTGAAGTCATTCCCAGCACAGCTCTGAATAAAAAATTAAAAAAGTAGTATTTTATGTTGTTATCCTGAAAGTTCAGCTCAGCTACAGCTGAGGGCTAAGACTCAGTAGTCTAAGACAGGAAACTAAAACATGCAGACCAAGCAAGCTGTGAAAACGTAGTTTTCAGGTCTTGTGTCCCGCAGCTTGTGTGACACAGCCATGTCCAGCTGCATTCACTATGGCACTACTCCTACTCTCCTTGACAGTTCCCCACTCGACCTTAAGAGCTGCCCACATTCTGCAGCAAACATAGCAGAGACCTTCCAGAAGGCAGTATATTTCAACCTAACTCCAGAAAATACACATCTGTTACTCTTGCTGCACAGCTACATCAATGTCCTCAGGCTGACTGTCAGATACATTTGCACGGTATAGAACCTTACAGAATACTTGAAAGTATCACAGGGAAATGTGTAGTTGGAAGACCTGGAATTCCTTCTCATCTCTCCCAGAACTGACTACTATATCCAATGCCTACATGCACACACACAGAAGAATGGACTCCTCTCTTCAAACGACCCTGAAAGTGGACAGATTGACCAACACTCACAGAATAAGGCAAGTCCATCCCTCCTATTTCCCAGGAGACAATACTGGAAGGCATTTGTGGCACCAAGAGCACTGGGCTTCGAGCTGCCTCTAAGGCAGTGGCAACTGCACCATGAGAGCCTCCACCGTCAGACTGACAAGAGATCTAATATGATATGCCAATGGAAAAAACAACCCAGCACAAATAGCCTGTTTCTTAAAAAGAAGCTGAAGTGGAAACCCATAATCCATTTAAAGGTTTCAGAGGAGAATCTGTTCAGGAAAACTAGTAAGTATGCTTTCTATATGAGTTAGCACTTTCACCCCTTGACTTCTTAACATACCAGCTCTAGGGGATCTTCAATGAAGACGCAGGTTTTCATATGTAGATGCCCTTTTGAGTACTTTAGGATACCCTGCCCAGCCTCCAGCCACCAACACAGAGGGCATGTGGGGCCAATAGGTTCTATGCTATATCTGCAGCACTGTGTAGATGTGTTTGCTACCCTCTGTAGCTTATGTCCAGGCATCAGCCTTGCTCCCTGACAACTGATGTTGCCAGTGTTCTAGCACGCATCGCTGGTTTGCTGCCGTGCACCCAATGCTCCGACATACCTGCCAGCTGCACCTGCCCAGCCAAAGCAGGGTGCCAAAGGCAACAGTGAGTCATTGCGGCAGTCACCCCAAGACACTGTTGCATGAGGAACCTGGGTTGTTCTGGCTGTGGTTTGTTTAAAATGGGGCTGAAGCTGCACTTCCCACAGAGCTTAAAACATGGAAAAGCAAGCCACAGATTAACTTTCAAAGGAGGATAGCCTGGGAGGTGCCTTTTGTTTTAAACTAACCTCAGCAGAAGAATGAGCAGTCAGATGAGTGTTAAAACGAACAATGAATCCACACATCAGATAACTGACTCAGTTTTGAAATAATACCATACTTTATTATTTTAGATTGAAAAACACAACTGTTCAAAACTGCTCCAACTGCAGCCAATGGAAATATTGTCTTTGACTTCAATAGCAACAGAGAATGTCTTGAGTTAATCTGCAAAAACTCTGAAACACCAGAGCGATTACTAGTTGCTGCCAATCCTAATTTTTCCTCCTTTTTCTCCAACTGAGTATGTTAAGTCTTTATTGAGCAGTACATTTCATTACCATTTATTTATTTGCTGTCTACCTTCATAGATTCTTTACAGATTTTTGAGAGGAAGATGAAAAGCTAATCTGTTTCCAGAATATATGATAGCAAAAAGCCCAGCTAAACAAACAAACAAACAATAGAGAAAGAGAGCCTGCCTAGGTCCTATGGAGATGGGAGACTGCAGTTATCTCTTGGAGGGAGCTGAGAGATAAGCTTACAAAATATGCAGATTTTATTGACCATCTTCCCCTAGAGCAAAGGCTTTTTGCTGCTGTCTCACTGGCTAATCTGCCATATTGCAGCCCCAGCTTTATCCACTTACACCCATTCTGTGAAAGACAAACCCATCATGACAAATAAAAATAATATGTGCATGCAGGATGGTGCTGAAGGTGGACTGTGCATAGAAAGAACTTAGTCATTTGTTATTCAAGGGTAGTGGCACTTTACCACAAAATGGATTAACCAGCTTTCCACTACTATAAAGATCTTGTTTCTTTTTTCTTCACTTCCTTTCCTTAGACACAGACCCAGTCACACAATCCTATCCCACCCTTTGCATCAGATTTGGTGCTCTTCAGTATGTTCATACTTTGAGTCAACTCCATATGATATGACAAACGATTCACCTTTTTTCCAGTTTAATATCTTCTTGATTGCAATAAACTGAATTGACTTAGTGTGGGGTCAGAAAACACAAGTCAGCGCATGTGAGGGTAGGAGGGCCAAGACAGGA
This sequence comes from Pezoporus occidentalis, assembly GCF_034315485.1. Taxonomy (NCBI): domain Eukaryota; kingdom Metazoa; phylum Chordata; class Aves; order Psittaciformes; family Psittacidae; genus Pezoporus; species Pezoporus occidentalis. The sequence goes on from NW_026914829.1 coordinate 3,157,387, forward strand.
GGAGAAGGGCACAAAACTTCTTTATGTGGAAATGAGCTGTTAAGACAATCTCAAGCCCAAACGTGTAACTTCACCTGTGGCAGCTTCACTGCAGACACTAATTCGTTGTTACGTGCTCTGCAGACTTGTCTTAACAGCCATCTGCAGCCAGTTCAGAGGATTGAGCAATGAAGTGATATATGGTGAACATAAAGAACTCCAAAAGAAAACTGTCTTGTAAACCAGATATTAAATGTGTTTAGAGGCCACCTACTGAGTTTCCAAAGGACTGAGCTATCCCTGCAGAGCTGTGCGTGTCTTTATAGTTGTAGCATCTTTGTCTTCAAGCACCTGGCCTTCACCTCCACACAACTTCCTTTTTCATTTAGGAGTGTGTCTTGCTCTCTACAACACGATCCCAGAAACAAGTATGGTAACACCACCAAAGACCCTGCAACCCATGGTCCACGGCAGCTTCCAACAGCAGTGTTTATGCAATGCATGGGAGCAGTGGTGAGACAGCAGCCAATAAAGCTGCTCCCTCACACAACACGTTTTCTCACAGGGAGAAAGCAGAGCTATTGAGCTCATATTACACCCATTCTTCAGGACCTGCAGCTCTACCCAGGAATACAAGCTGTCAAGGAAAGGTACACATCATACATAAAATTGAGTAGCTGAACTACTAAATGGAAGGCAAATGTTTCTATTTTTTATACAGTTGGTCTATTTGCAAATTGGCATTTCAGCTTCATTAGTATTTGCTGAGATAGGTAATACTGTGTTTTACTCTTAAGATGACTGGAACATGCTTAGGCTTATTAACAAATTTGATCTTCAGCTACATATAGAAATAAACAGGTTTGTACTTAGGATTTTGAACAATTGCTTCACGATTTAGTTAAAGCCTTTTCCTTGGTGGAGTGCCACAGAAGTATACAGCTCTTATGAAAAGGAAGATTAGAGCAGACTGCTGGAACTGGAGATGAACAAAGGTTTGTCATAGCCACATGACCGAAAACTGCACACATGCATCCACTGAAAGGGAGGTACCACAATTCCTGTATCAAAGCCCATTAAGAAAATAAGTAGCATTAAAGTGAATTATTTCTATCACAGAGTCTTTGGCTGTATCTGCTGTTCTTCCTTTCTAGCTCTGCTGCTATACAAGTAGAACAGCCTGCACTAAACAAACCTTGCAGCCTTCTCTGCCCCTTTGCACTATGCATGGTTGCAACACTGCCCTGGCACTGCTACTCCATGACCCTAGTTTTGGAAAGAACCAAATGGCAGCAGCTAATTCCATGGGCAAAACCTGGGAATCCTGATGTCAATGCCATGGAGCGTGGGAGCGCTGCAGGTTTGGCAGGCACGTGGTTGCTTTTTTACACAACTGTGCAAAGTACAGTTCTTGTAATAAAACATTACAGTACATTACAGGTTATTTGGGGCAAGGGTTATATTTCTCCTAGTCTTATCTTGGTGTCTGATGCATTCTTTGGCAGAAATGGGGATTTGGACAAAGATTAAAGAATATGTGGATGTGAGCAACTGGGTTACCACATGGAGGCTCTATTCCTGTTACTGGCAGTATAAGCAAGGGTTAGAAATGTGAGGCATATAATCATTTACAGGCATGAGACAGAAACCAGGCAGTTATTTTCTATAAACCTCAAATACTAGAACAAAGGAGTCTTGGAAGATTTAGCAATGTGAAGCACAGCTTGGGTTCCAACTCTTACCTTGCCTGATCAGCTTTAACTGTTTCTTCATACTTACTTTCAGGAAAAATCTTCCTGACCACCACCTGAAAGGCATATATGTGTATATATATATATATAAAACAGAGCCTGAGCTGAAACAGGGGATAAGGACAACTGGAAGTTGAACTTTGTGCAAAGCCAGGTTATAAACACAGACTTGATTATATAAAGGTGTACCACTATCTTAAAAGCTTTTTGCGTATCTTTATTATTTTATGATCATAGCTTTAGTATCAGCTGTTGAATGGCCAGAATAATATGGTTTGTCAACCCTCCCAAGGGAGTGAGTCTGAGAAGGGGTGAGGACAGCACACATTTCATCTACCTGCTCCTCCCACCCTCTGCACAGGGAGATTAGTAGGTCACAAGCTCCCTTCAAGTCCCACATCAGAGGTTTGCCAGGGAATATACAGCTCAGACCAATGGGTGCCTCAGTAGCCCTGACGTTTTCAACAGTCCTCTCTGACCCAGTGCTCTCCACTTCCCAGTCACTGGTGCTTCTGTCTTAAACTCCTTTCTGAGTAACAGTCCACCAGGGACACAGTTTCATGAGTGCTTAAAGGGCAGGGCACACAGCAGGGATGCCACTAGCCAGTCCCTGGCTCCTGTTAGCTGTGCAGATGCAAGCAGAGAGGATGGGAGAGAGCAGGATGAGAAACCATGTCTGCCAAACCACTGCCCAGTTCACTGCCTGGGGGTCCCTGCTGGAAGGGAGACATGGTGGAGGGGCATGACATGGAAAGAAGCTATGTGCCCTGCTGCTGAAAGCTTGGCATCCTGCAGGCTGCCTTTCCTCACAGGCAGGCCTATCACGCTCTGCTACCAGCACCGACGGTGGGCTGTCACTGCTCTTATGCAGTAATTTTGTGGCAGATTCTATGGGAAACTGAGGCTCTTACTCAAAGATAACTGGATCAATCCCTAGAGTTGGGGGCCTATGGGTAAGGTAAACAACAATACAATGCAGGTATTTCTGCATCCTGGATCTCACCCAAAGCAGCTTGACATCTATGCTCTTCAGCTTGTCTAGACCACTAGACCACTTGCCAGTTCCTCAGAAGTGCTATAAGTAACAACAATATATTAAAAAGTGCCATAAATCTAACTACTAGGCCAACTTCTTTAAATGCATCAAGTAGTCTACTTGGAGAAATTTCACAATGGGCATTTTTCAACACCTTCTGTTTGACTTCTCTTTGACATAGAGTCTCCAATACATTTTTAACTTACCTCTGGAAGAGAGACCTTGAGAGGTACTTGTCTCATGGAAATACCTGGGAGGTATGAATGGTGATAAGTTACCTACAAAGAATATGTAGAAGAAATATTGAGGCTTATCTCTCAATGTTCTCCTTTTCAAGGCTTCTTCTTACTAGTTTGATTTGGCACCCATCTCTGTTTAAACCACCTAGAAAATAAAAAAAAAAAAAAAAAATTCATCAAAGAGAGGGAGAATTCATTTCCAGTTTTCAGTACAGCTTTATCCTTCACATGAAGTAGATTTTACACAGTATACAATATGAAGTAGACAAGATGAAAATCCTTTGTAATTAAAGATTTGGAGATAAACTTGCAATTGAGGAGGCATAATTGATCTCTAGAGACTATTCAGTGTGTGATTACTAGTGGACTATTTTCTCTATTCCTGCTACGTAATGTATCCTCTTTTTCACTATGCTCCTGAAAAAAATACTTTGGTCTAATATTATGCCTGCAAATAGATTAGTCTCCACTAGCCATCAACAGCAAGAGGAATAAGGTATGGCGCTCAACAGAATTTTGTGATTGCCATTCAATACTTTTATAATAACCACTGCTAAATAGCACTATTATATAAAAATCTATTTTTCTTGCCAATGTGAAGAGTGGATTACTGTTTAAGGAAAACAATTTCCCGGTTATTAGAAAAATACCAAAAGGTATTTGCTGATTGCCTATGCCTTTATTAACTAGATGCAGTTCTTGATACTAAACTACTGTCTGGGACTTAGTAGTTTGGATAAATATCAGTAGAAGAAAAGCTACATGTAATCCTGTATGACCATCCCTGCTTTGAACTGACAAAAAGATTAAGTGCTCAAATCAGATCATTTTTTTTGAGACTCGGGACTTCTTTAGGGGCTTAGAAAGCTTTCACTATAGTTTTTTAAAAACTCTTATCAAAACCTATTCTGCTGTTTCATTTTCTTTCTGGAGGTTAGGTCATCTCCTGCTGTTGTTTTACCTAAGATACGAACACCTGTATGTTCAGCCAGCTAAAACACAAAAGAATTATTCCCATTTGGTTCAGTTATATGACTAAACTCTACAGAATGAGCGATCCTGTAAATATTGACTACTCCCACCAGAAATCAATCCACCATAACTATACTGCAGTAACAATATTGAACGATGAACGCAGACAGAACTGCAATGCACAAAAAGCTCCCACGAAATGAACAAAGACTCAAGGGGCAGGGAGGGGTAGGACAGATTCTGTCTTGGGAAACTTGTGATATTTCCAGCTTTGCAGATTTAATACTGTAGCAGTTTAGTATCTTGAGCTGGACCTGACCTGAATGCATGGAAGTACACACTTGTCACCTAGTCAGAAAAAAAGAAAATATTAGGTCAGCCTGTGGTAAAGAATATAAAGTTAACCTTTACAGATTCTCCAGCTTAGAAAATGCTGGAAAGAAGATAAACTGGGGAAAAAAATTTGGAAGTTCCTACTTTCTTTGGAAGTACTTTGCATCTCATGGGCATTACCAAAGAAAAGCCTCTTTAGAAGAGATTAGGACACAGTGATAGGTAAACTGGTAGGAGAGAGCATCTCCAAGGTGAACAGGATGCAACAAGCATCAGTCACCACACTAAACTCCTCTGGCAGGTAGTGGCTCAGCAATCTGCACACAGAGTAACTCGCACACTACAACCTCTGCTGCATTAGAGGTTGTATACAACATACATATGTTATTGCATACAACATCAGCAGCATTCATGACATGATTATAGATATGCCAGACTCATTCAAGGCATCATAATCATGTATGGACCACAATCACAGCAAAAGAGTATGTGGGCTACTGAGAAATGAGAAATTTAAGTTGTTTGCAAAAGGAACATGCTGATACAGACCAAAGTGATGAAAAAAATGTGATGATTTTCACTTTGACATAAACTCATGATACTTTATAGACTTAAATGCACACTTCATCCTTACTGAAGTAAAAACCTTCAACCCTCAAAACCAATTGTATGAAATGAGAAATCCCACAAAAAAAAACTAGAACGGCACCACTCGGACTCATGACATAAGTTAACCCTACTACAGTCATTTCCACACATCAGGTGACAGCAAGAAAAAGAAGTTTTAAAGCAATACTGAGAAGTCACAACCATGGCCTTCATATGCTAATTGAGAAACCAGCTTCAGGCATTCTACCTTTGACTGGAATAAGTCTGTTAGTCATCTTCCTCACTGCAGAGCAGAAAGACCTTTACTTGAAGGTCCTTCATAAAATCCTTCATTTGAATCTTTCCAGGTTGTGGCTCCCCTCTTCCCCTCAAACAGATTATTTAATCCAAGTTGCTAGTCAGCAAGACTTTCTGCATCAAGAAATAATTGCCTGAGCACAGATCTCTCCAGTGCCTCAGGAAATGCCTGGAGGCCTCCTTGCTGAAAAGGAAGCTGTTATTACATCTGGTGCTCACCTCAGTCAATTATACTGGACAGAGGTGCACATCATAAATTATAGACTTGAAAGCATAAAAATTTGATTAAAAAAAAAAAAAGATAATTATCTTTTTTTCTACCAAGCAGAACATTCCAAAACTTTCGAAGCGGACTGTTCCATCTGAAGTCTTTCCGCTTTACTCAGAGAACAACACAATATTCAGCAATGTGAGCTCGACAGTCACCTCAAATAATGCTACCTTAAAAACTTTTCAGAGATTATTCATGAAGAAAAATAACACTTTCATTCTTCCATGTAATAACAGCCTCATCACAAGACATCTACTTTTTACTTATTACTTCTAATGACAGCCAGTAAAAGAAAGGATTCTGTAGGAGTGGTCTCACCCATGAGTCTACATATCTTTTATCTCTCCCAGCAGGTATATTGTCAAAGTGACAAGCTCTATTTAAACTCTATTTAGATTTAGCTGATTTGAATAGCTTTGCAGATATACAAAACACAAAGTGAGTTATACTGTGTGAAGGAAAGCAGGCACATGTGAACTTCAAGGACAGCTCCCCACTCTTGCAGGTGACATTAAAATATGTTCATTCCTTTGTACAGACGTTTCTGGGTCTGTACAAGTGAATGAATGTTGTCTGGCTGCACCAACACTATCATAAACAAATAGCTGACTCTCATCTGGAAAACAACGTTTCCTTTTTACAACTTGATGCAGACAACTCATGCTCCTTTTCATACAAGGCAGGGCTTCTCCAGTAAGCTTCTGTTCTACAACAGAGAAGGGAGGAGAACAAAACAAAAAAAGCTGGTATATGGTTAACTTGACATACAAGTTGCTTAAAGCAATTACTGTAACTGCTTCAGCTGAACACATAGTTTTTTAAAAAAACAAAAACCAAACACACGAAAAACCAAACAACATACTAAAAATATACTAAGTCACACTCCCTGGTCACATTTCCAAAATAAATGCTAATTTGCTCTGTAATCAGTGGATACTTCAGGAATGAGGAATGGTCCCTTTCTGGGACTGAAATCAGGTACTCAAGAGATAATGAAATAACAAAGTGGCCCAGTTATAAAACAGATCTTGGAGCTAAGGGAGGGTTTAAGGGGAATTCGGGCTGGGTCTACTCTTACAAAAGTTCCATGTTGCTGAGTTTAGGCAAAGGATGTTTTTCAGGAGAAGATATTTCTTCTCCACAAAATGCTTTTCTAACAAATTTTCTTCTTTTCTTTTATTTTATTTCCAGGTTTATTCCGTAAGATTTTCCTTTGAACTGTCCAGAGAAACTAGCCAAGTGTTGGGACTGGGAATATTGGTACAAAGCTAAACTAGTAACATCATACAAAGTAATGCCTGCATGTTTAGAGAAGGTTTTTTTCCTGCTAAGTGTACTGGAAGTAATTATATACGATACTAAGTGTACTGGAAATAATTACACAACATTATGCATGTAGGCAGATATTATACAATGGTGGTTTGTCTTGAAGTCATATTTTGTGATGGGCAAATGAACGCTTCTGCATTCTGTCAGCCTTAGCACACTTTATAGTCCTCCTCCATGCCACAGTCTCTGTAAAGAAAAAGGACTACATATAGCCCCGCACTGGTAGAACACATACACTAGAACAGAAGTGAAAAAGGCTGCAGGTGAAGACAGTAGACACCTCATAAACAGAGCTGACCTGCCATGCTGTTATGCTAAAGATTACAATGTGAGAAAACAGTTTACATTTTTACCAGTTTTACTAGTGCAGAAGGAAAATATCTTGAATTTCTCTTACAAACAATGTCCTCACTCTATAGTTGATATGATTAAGCACACAGGACTGGAAACAGAGTAGATAATGGAACTCACATAACACAACGAGCTGAGTTTAAATGTGGAAAAAGACATTGAAATTGTGCTCTTGAATTTCAGGTCAAAGAGTAGCATTACAGCATTAGTGGTCAGTGGTATGGACTGCATAATAGCAGGCTGCATTATCATAAAGCTCATCTGAGTTTGGAAATGTTGTGTATGTTGCTGGAAATGTTTACCGTTATTTATAAACAGCAGCACACTCAAGCAGCTGGGATCACACCAAATACCCAGTTCTTTCAAAAACATCTCTCAGCAACATAGTGCTCTCACATCAGCCAAGTCAGCTGGGAACACAGATCCTAAGTAACAAGGACAGGCTTGCCCAGATTCATAAGATGACAATGTTAAGTTTGCTCTGATATACCAACGTTTGCTCCAACCAAATCCAAGCTCAACTGCCCCAAGTGAAGGGGCTAAAACAGCTGGCAGAAAAGACATTAGCTGCCACTTGGTCACTGATGGTGTTCCTCAGGTGTTCCAGCTTGAAGTTAAAGCCGTGGAAAACCTGAAGCTGGGGGACAGCATGGTGGCAGCAACGCTGAATCTTGATCTTTTGGTGCAACTGTCCTCAAATATGCACGGAGGTGTATTAAGTCTCTTTGTCCTCTCAGATCTGAAATGACAATACAACTTGGCTTTCACATGAGGGATACGCCTCATCTGACTCCCACTGCCAAATGCAAGATATTCTGATGTTCTGATTTTTCAAAAATTAAAAACACTTTAATCTTTTAAATCCTTTAAAAAGGATTTTAACTTAAAGATTGTTTTCTTCTTCCTCAAACTAACCCTTCTCCAGATCTACAACAGTACCAACAACATTGATTTCAGTTAGATCAGCCATTATAGTTTTAGTGAAAAACATTACACTAAGAAAGTCATGAGCCCCTAAAACCAGCACATTATAAATTAAATGTTTGTAATTTTAATTATAATGGTCACTGCTTGTTCTTGTTCTGTCAATGCTGCCCTTTGTGTACAAACTTAGGTAATTAAAAAAATAACCAAGATTCAAAGCCTTTTACTTTTGAGTGGTTTTACTTTAATGTTTGATATCTTCCGCTAATGCATTTCAGATTTATTATTCTAATGTGTTGGGAGCTTGTCCTACCCCTGAGGAACCTCATATCCTGGAAGAAAGACAATTAGTTCCTGTCAATACAGTCATTCAGTTAATAAAATACCTAATAATACAGATCATCCATTAGTGGGCTATACCAAAATTTAAATAGTCTACTAATTCTTAAATCTGTAGCTATGCAATCCTACTGCATACCAGCTATGCTCGTCTTCAAGGACTGTAAAGAAAGACTTCTGTGAGCATAATAAAACCAAGGGTCTAGCTTCTCAGAAGCGAGAGCCTTTCTCTTCATTTTAATGTTTAATTCTTTATTTCTGTCTCTTCACTTAGAAAACGCTTCAAGTAGCGCTGATAGGCCTTCCGTCTTGTATCAAACATCACACACTATGCCATGCCCCCGCTTCCCCTTTCCTGAGCTGACTGCTGTTCCAATGCCCTTGAGGACAATTCCCAGGTAACTAACTCATCCCTGGCATCTTCATTAGTTGGCCCTTTTCCTGGCACAGTAGGATGTGGGCCTTACAGCCAGAGCAGACATGTCTGTCATGAGGTGTCTCCATGGAGTCTCATTCCACCCACTCGAAGCATCTGTAGGCATCCAATCCATAGGACCATTGAATAGTATGGATAGGCAGGGACGTTAAGGCTCATCTAGTTCCAACCCCTGCCATAGGAAGGGGCACCGTTCACCAGAGCAGGCTGCTCACAGCCCCATTCAACCTGTCCTTTTTTTCTGAGATGTGTGCTCCGATCTATACTAAATCTACAACACCCTTCAGTCCACTGTCCATATTTTAGGACCTGTATTTAGGCACTTTTAGCCACACCAGGGTCCCTTTCCACCAGGAACCCTATCCAGGCCAGACCGACCAGCCTGACTCGCCGCTCCTGCACCCTTGGCCGCAGGCAGGGCCGCCGTCGCCACCGGGGCGGACATCTTCCCGCCGCCAGTTCAGCAGGCCTTCCGCAGAACGCGAAGGGACACTTCCTCCTGCGCTCGGGGCGTGCGTCGGCCAACGAGCGGGGCAGCAACGCACGCACACGAGCACTGCGAAGCCGCGACTTCCCCGGAGGCTGCTTTCCCCGAGGCGCCTCCTTCCTCCCCAGTCCCGTGAGCGCTGGGATACAGACGCCCGCGGCCGCCAAGCCGGCAGCAGCGCCGCAACTGCTGGGCACCGCTTCAGCCTGCCCTCAGCGAGCCCCGACCGGGGCGGGGCCTGCCGGCGGAAAGTGCTGAGTCACGGCCTGACGTCCTGTGCCGTCACGTGTGGCGCCGGGCTCCGCTCCCGCTGCCGCCGGGGCGCAGAGCGCAGCCCTCAGCCCGCGCCGCGCAGGCTTCGCTCGTCTGTTCCCTTCACCTTCCGTGCGCTGCCGCTCCGCTCCGCCGCGGGCCGGCATGGGTCTGCTGTCGCAGGGCTCTCCGCTGAGCTGGGAGGAGACGCGGCGGTACGCGGAGCACGTGCGGAAGCACGGCATCCTCCAGTTCCTCCACATCTACCGCGCCCTGCGCGACCGGCACAAGGACGTCCTCAAGTGGGGCGACGAGGTGAGACCCCGGCGCGCACCGCACCGGACCCGCACGGCCTCATGCGGCCTCCGCCGCCCGAGTGCAGGTGCCGCGGCGGCTGTGGGGCTGCCGCTACTCTGCTCTGCTCTGCTCCGGTGCGGCCCGGGCCCTGCCTGGGAACAGGGGGTCTGGCCGCTCAGCCGCGGCTGTCGGCGGGAGGGGAACGCTCAGGCTGCCCGCCGGGGCTTTGTTTCTAACGCACTCGCTGTCGCTCGCTCGCCGCCTCCGGCTGCGCAGCACGGCTGCCCCGGTGCTACCTGGTGGTTTCTAAACGCACACACAACTTTCAGCGCTTCCGTCGGGCATCGGTAAACCCGATGGTACACCTCGGGAGGTGTCTCGCTGTGAGCGGTGATGTCTGGCAGCACTTGCTCGTTCCCGTGAGCTTATTTTCCCTGCAATGAGGTCTGGTTAAAGCATGTGTATGTCTAAACTTCAAGGTAGTGCCTTGGTCTTGGAAGGGGAGCAAGGGAAACGGACAGGAGGTGGGCAGGTGGGCTCAGCAGCACCACCCCTCTCACCGCACACCAGGTTCCTCTGTGATCCTGGCTTGTCCTGTGGAAAGAGACCTGCCAAACCTTTATTTTACTTCAGTCTTCCAGGCGTCTGGCACAAGTCAGCCTGCCTTTGGAACAAGGATGAGGACAGTTGCTCAGGTCGTGACTTAAACTTTGTTACAGGTGCTTTGTGCCCGAGGACCGTAACTTTATCTGCAGGTCTTAGCCATGCAAGCCGGTGCTGAATTGTGTCCCAGACTGACAGCACTCTGTGAGGAACAGAAGCTCCCTCTGTTGATCAGGATTTCCCAAGGGTCCCAGCTTTCCCTGGAGACAGCCAGTAGCTTTGGATGTGCTGCCCTAGTAGCCGTTCTTCATCATGGTGCTGGTGTGGTCCAGCATGTTTCTTTGAGGTGTTTGTGATGTGACTGCAGGGGAGTTCAAAGAGCAGAGTGGGAAGTGAGCAACATGGGGGCTTCTCTGTGCATCTCTGGTTTGTGCTCCATTTCGTTTCTGAATGACAAAGGCATTTCTGAGAAAACTATCCAGCGGTAACAACAGGTTTTCACAGATGCTCTTTGTCAGAGGAAAATGCTGTTCCATTGAGCACCAAGAGAGACCTTAATTATTAAAGTCTGTTGTTCTTTAAGGAACTAGTGTCGTATCTCACACAACTGAACAAGGCAAGCACTGGAGCACAGGAGCTACTTTCAAGAGGACTAGGTAAGGGCTTGGCTACTAAAAATATGTCCTGTAAGGGGACTAATGCTGCCAGCATGTCTAGTCTGCACTGAAGGGTTTTGCAGTCAGTAATGTGGGCTCAGGAAGTTTAAATCCATATCTGACTTCTCTGTGTCCTTTCATCTCATGTATGACTGGAGTTATGCTGATAGAAGAGCCTCACAAATAGTCCGAAGTTCAGGAATATAGATGGGGCAGAGCCTTCCTATTCCTCTGAGACTTAGCTTGGGGGGGTTTCTCATTAATCTTTACGATGGGATACTCATTTTTCAATGGGCACTACTTTCTACTTGTCCTTGCTTTCTCAGGGTGAAATTTCACAAGATAGCTAGGGCTGATCCACAAGCAAGTAGGTTCAGCTTCCTTCTTGCTCCAGGCTTGTGTTTCTTCTGCCTTCCTTGCATTGTTATTGGCTATGTGAGTTCAAGAACTTAACCCAGCAGAAAACTCTTCTCCTGTTCAGTTTTCTAGGGTGATTCATTTACTCAGAGCTTCCTCTGCTTCACTGTGAGATCCAGCAAGTTCTGCTTAATGTGAAGAAGGTAGCAGGGGTATGTGGAGGAAGGAGGCAAGCAGAACTGACTGGTAAATGGTGGTGTGTTATGTTTAAGGAGATTCAGATTTCTTCTGTCATACCCAGTATGGCAAGAGGCAGAATTTTAAGAGCAGTATGATTACTATCATTACAGCCACAATTCTGATAAGAAGGTAAGAGCAATATTTGAAATGCCTGTGAACACTGAGAAGTAACCCAGTTTATCACCTACCTCTGATTTTCGCAAATGGGAATAAGCTCAGGTGTGGCTACTTATTTTTATTATACTGTATTATGCAATTTATTTTTTTTATGTAAAACAACATTTAGGAGTGTGTTAATGTATCACATACTTGCTGCCAGCCTGCTCTTCTTGTGCAAACAAAAAAGCATACCTGTCTCCATAACTTATTTTGGCTGTGCTGTAGACAGGCAAGTGGGGAAAGAGGTAAACTTGTTTTCTGTTTTTCCCTCTCAAATACCTAGTTATTAGAAAATGGCGCCACATTTACATGCAGCTTAGATGGATCTACTAATTGGACAATTTTCATAAAAAGCCTTTTGTGTACTTTGACCTTCATGTATAAAGTCACAGCCTGAGGGTGTTTTGTTGTTTTAAAAACCTCTTGAAGATAGATGTCAAGAATGAAGATAACAGCCCTCTATAATGGTAGAGATTAAATCAGAATTAACAATTGTTTCTGTGTTCAAGAGATGCTTCTGAGACACTGTTTGGTGAAAGGTTTTTGGTTGTTTTTTTGTTTTTTTTTTTTAAACTTTATTTTTAAAGGGACTGCTTCAAATTTCTTAGCACATCCTGAGTTTGTCTTTCAGGGCAGATGTGTGAATCTGGAAAGATTGTCCCCATCTAGCTGATGCCATTGTGAAAAAGAAATCCTGTGTTTGCTTTAGAGTATAGAACGAGCTTTTTCTTCGGATCTGTTTTTCAACAGGACTCCACTTCTCAATGTGTGCTGTAAGGCTCATTATAGAATTGTGATGGTCCTTTGGGGTGCTTATAACCTTCCCTGTGGTCCCAGGGCATGAAACTGTGGGGAATGATCATACACTTTCTGTTTCTTGGGTGCTAGGCAAAAGTGTTGAGGCTTGAAAGTGTTAGTAGGATGGTGGCATTTGTTTTCAAGAAAGCAAGGCAGCATCACAACTTTCATAGTAGGGCAACATTCCCTAGTGCTCCCATATTCCCCTGACTAAGAGCTGGAAAGGTCAAAACACTGGTTCTGTTGCCTGTTGAAAAGTCAGTTATCTTCTTGCTTTCAGGATTAGTAGAACCAAGAGCTGTTGCCTTTCCTGGGGGCAGGTTTCTTTTTGCTCTGTTTTCCACAACCATGAAGCCTTTGCAATGGTAAAAAAAAAAAAAAACAAAACACACCAAAAAGCAACAAAACCCAAAACTTACAGATGTGAGTGTGGCAGAGAGTAAGACTTGGTTAAAAAAATAAAATCTTTCTAAAGGTCTCTTTGAAGCTGTGTTTGCAAGTAAAGGTCTTTTGTATCTTAATCATCCTTCTGCCTCATTTAAAACTGACAGTTGGCCTCCCTGTTTATGCTTGGCTTCTCCTGACTATGGAACTGTCTCATTATCCCTCAGCAAGCCCTTCCTTATTATCCTTGCCTTAATGCCTGCGAAAGTTGGGCAACAGTTAGATCTGCTGATAAGACCCCATTACACTAATCAGTAAGGTCTCACAGTCTCCTTGTGTTTTCATCATCCAGTCCCACCCAACAACATATGCTTATGTTTGTATTTGCAGAGTAGCAGTCATTATTAGTATTTTGTGCAGCAAATGCAAAAATCTGCACTTTTTCTGTACTGGGTTTTAAAGCTCCAGTAGAGTTAGTAGGTATTATGTGAAACAATTCATTTGTGCAGCTTGGCAGATGTTAGTGGTACCAAAAGAGTTTAAATGGGTTTTGAGAGTAAGGCAAAGCCTATTCTGCTGCTTCCCAGCTTTTGTCCCAAAAAGCTCTCTCCTCTGCCAACACATTACCAGTCTCCTGTGCTGTTCAGTGCCTCTTGTCTGATGATTGCATTCCTCTAGCTGACGGATGTTGCTTAAATTTCACTTTGCAGCTTAATGTGGATGCTCGGATCAGACAAGTGGAATGGTTGGCCCTTGGCTAGGCTCACTGCCATTGCTTTGTGCTGACCACGCACACAAGTGTATGAATTGTGACACTTCACGCATAACTACCTATACATATGTATTCATGCATGCATGTAGTACTTGTATTCTGCAGTCTGTTTTGCTGCTAAATGGGACAGGTTGGTTGTTTTCCAGGATGGACACTTACCTGGACTGGGAAGAAACAATACAAGCAAGAAGAGCTGAAAAAGGAAAACTGACAGGGACAAAGAAACAGTAAAGAATAAGGAGGAAAATGTTGAGAAAGGCATGCTGGAGGGAGATCTGCTCAGAGGGAGGGGTGTAGAAAGCAAGCATGGGCAAAACATGACGGTTTTATTTGAAAGTATATGTAAATGACTTGCCCAGCCTTGTTTAGTGAAATTGGACATAATGACCCTTTTGTTGCGTATCAGACTGTTCCTGTCAGTGTTGGGACATAGCACACAATAAGCATCTTTGGCTTTTAGAAAGTTGTTTTCTTCATGGAAACTAAATGAAATTTGGAGGCCTTTAAAATGGGTTTGATAATAAATTGTATGAGGCAGTGTGAAAAATGTGCCACTCCACTGCTTGTCTGTTAGCTGTTTTTTTTTAAAAAAAAAAAACAACTTCTTTTGGTCTTTCTTCTCTACTTGAGATTCATTCCCTTCCTTATCCATTAGTTTTTTAATCATATCTTATAAATGTTTTAAAAACTAAAATGAACATTTGTTATTCAGCCCTTACTCATGCAAGAAGCGAAGCAACCCCTCTCAGGTTCTGTGAGAGGCTGGAAGTTTTTTACCAGAATCTCCCAGAGGTGTGGCCTCTGATTAGAAGATGCAAGACTCTTTCAAGCCTTTTCCTTCTTCCTAATGAAAGGGTGCGCTGTGAAAAAAGCTGCTTTTCCTTTTGAATGATTCTTCCCAGGTACCTAGCTATTGCATTAATGTCCTGCTGCACTTTACAGCCTGCATGGTTTTGTTTTGCTTTTTTTTTTTTTTATAAGGCAGTAGAAATGTGTAAATGATACCATCAGTGTTGTGTTACAGTCTGCAGAACTTCAAAATGGTAAAATAACAAGCTCCATCTTAAGGAAATGGGTTTGGGTTCAGATGCACACAGCATGAGGCTCCTGTTTGTCAGCCATTTAAAACCAGCAATGAAGTCTAGGGCATTTTATGACAGTGGTGAATCTAGCTCACCAGCAGCATAAAATAAGTTCAGCTACTAACCCTCATTTACACAGGTGGAGTTTTGGTCATCTTTCTGCTAAAATATGACAGTGAAGTTTGGTGAAAGACACGCATACGTGTGGAAAAGGTCAAGCAGAGGTAAGAAAGGACCATGACTGATAAAAGAAGCTGTAGGTTCAGAGAGCATTGTGGTGTACAGGAAAGGTGATGTCCTTTTCTCATTTTGCAAGAAATTTGCCTAACCTGATAGAACGGAGAGGCAGCAGATGTCCCTTTAAGATAATTTCTTACTTTACAAAGCTTAGATGTTCTGTGGAACAAGATGCTGCATGATAGTTTTGCAGCAGAGAGACACACTTACACGGGCAACAAGAACAGACAACCTATTGTGGTTTCTTTAAACTCCACATGCTGCAAGATGTATGTCCCTCTATCCAAACCACTTAGATAATTGTCAAGTGACTCATGGGGCTTCTTTAATGTTCATCTGAAACTTTTTGCTAGCTTTTTACTGTATGTATTATAAAATAGAATCACCAAAAATAGTTGTTTGATTTTCCTGGCTGTTGGTAATAGATCTTATTGAAAAGAAATTAATCAGCCAGGTCATTATACAAAGTCATCATCAGTATCCTGGTGATCTCGCATTCTCACTTTGTACAAATTGCTGCAATATATGGAGTGCAGAAATTGCTGTATTTTGAAGGTTTTTATGGGAATCTCATGATTATAATAAAGCCAACATAGCCTGATGTCTTCCAAAATTGTTCGTTACTTCTGAGCTTTTGTCATTTTAAGACAATCACTTTTAGTCTCCTCCTCCCCCAGCAAAATTCCCCAAACAGAATGTGGTTTTGAGTTTCTTTCATGCAGAAATTCCTCATGAGGGCTCCTGCCAAACATGGCATGTGTAGATGCATCTGAATGGGAGCTGTCTTAATCGATGTACTTCCCTGCTTACCGCATGTGGGGAAGCAGCACTCATGAATCATCTGGTTGTTTATCGCATGTCTGCCTGTTCATCCTCTCTCTCTGAGCTTTATTTGGTTAAATAAAGGGACAGTGCATTGATTGTTTACGGATAGATTTAGTGCTTTCTTGATGTTTTGTAGCTGCACCTGTTATTTATCATAGTGGCATTTCTGGGGAAGGGTCTGAATGTATGATGTTAATGCATCAGCTCATGCTGCTTGACAGCCTTGAGTGTATATATGCAGCCTCTCAAATGAGTACACTCATGCATGCAAATGCAACTCCTTAAATCTTGACTTGAACAAGATAGGTACCCTTGAAGAGTCTCCATGTTTATTCCTTCACTAGATGCTTTGGCTCACAATCCTGAAACTAGTTTTTCTTCCCAGCTTTAGTCTTCGTGTCAGGGAAAACCTAAACCGAATTACATCTAAACCCTCTAGCTCTCAAAATGTGTATGATATGGTGACCTCCCCAATAACTGATTATTTTGCTTCAGCTCTGTTCTTCCATGGCCAGGTGATGAGGTTGCAGTGCAGCACCTCTGATGTACCTGTAAGCTTTGCTGCTGGATGTGTTGTGCATATGACAGTACAGGACTTGCTGTAAATTATAGTGGGGTGGTTTTTCAAAAGCTAGTTTTGTAATTCAGTTGAAAGCAGTTTGGAAAGGGTGGTGTTTTTTTTGTTTGTTTTGGTTTTTTTCTTTGGTTGGTTGGTGATTTTTTTTTTTCCTAAACAAGCTGCAGTTTGTCATAAGTAGTAACCATCCCCGTTGTAAGCATTGATTTCCTCCTTCCTGATCTCAAAGCTTAAATTGTCTGCTGTTTGTATATTTATGATAAATATTCTGTTTACAGTGAATGTCTTTCTGTGGATGTCAAGTGAATTGCTATGGTCTTGTCACGGTATTGTTGTCTATTGCAATTCCTCTTTTGCCACAGGGCTTCCTCTTCTTGCTGTACAGCCACCTTATTTTAGTTAACAGCGTGAGAAAGGGTGAGTTGCAAGAATGATTTTTTTGTGGGTTTTCTTTTTTTTTTTGGTTGTTGATATTTCTTGTTTGGTGTTGGGGTGTTTTTTGTGGTCTTGCTTTCTGATGCAAGAGGTAACTTAGAAGCTTGCAGCATCCTGTTTCACAGTTGATCAAGTGATCTTTTAATAGTACATAAAAACATCTAGCCTGTGTGGAA
Organism: Pezoporus occidentalis; assembly: GCF_034315485.1. Classification (NCBI taxonomy): domain Eukaryota; kingdom Metazoa; phylum Chordata; class Aves; order Psittaciformes; family Psittacidae; genus Pezoporus; species Pezoporus occidentalis. The sequence continues at coordinate 3,174,590 of NW_026914829.1, forward strand.
CAGAAAATATTGTTGTGCCAAAAAAACTCCTTTTCTGTTTTAAATGTATGAACATTCACAAGTGAGTGTCAAAGTTGCCTTTGCTGTAGAAATCTAAAGTTAACATTACCCTAGTATCTTTTTTTTAAAAACACTGTTAACCTTAGGTGTTACATGGTACAGCAGTCAGAGACACTCTGCTCTCTAATGTGCCACATCTTTAGATGCACGCAAATGGTTATAACCTCTAGATTCTAGTTTTTAATAATCCAGCTTCCTGGTTTGTGGTATGCGTGGCACAGGGCATCCTCTAGTCACATTCTATCATGCAAAAGAAAATCTGCAACCCTGACATTGGCAAGTGGGAGGGGGAATGGGCCTGAGCACTTAGCTGGGGCTGGCTGTGTATCGTTGTGATGAGAGCCTGTGCATCCTCCTCCTTTTCGTTATCTATGATTGTCTTTAATGTGGCATAGAAGTTCTTAGTTTTTTTGCTTATTGTCAATGTAATATAAAATATTAGCTGTGTTTTGTTTTTAGGGCATGGTCTCTGGGAGTTGGTCTCATGTGGAGCTGGAAGCTGCCTTGTTCATTGGATTGTACCCCTTCAATCTGCTGGATCAAAATTAAGAACTTTGGGAAGTAAATTTGAACCTTGGTTCTGCTGTTTATGGCAGATAACTTTAAATTGGTTTTGTGCAGAGAACACCCATAGTAATCTTATGAGCATGGAAGTGGCTCATCCATGTGCCAGTGTATGTGGTTTGGGGATGTGCCAGCTAGGAACGGCCACATTATAGGCATAGAAATAGCTCATATTATAGGCATAGGAATGGCCTCTGTGGCACTTCCAGACTTGTTTTTCTCTGAAATCTGCTCCCTCAGGGCTTACATTCACCTTTGTGGGCCAGTAAACTTCTCATGAAAGGTACAATACCAGTTGGTTATTCCTGTGGCTCCATGATTTCACACAGCAGTGGTGAGAAAATAACTGTATTTAAAAAAACATCTTTACTGTTATGCTTTATGTTCATCAGAGTTATGCATACCTGTGGAAGAAATCTGCTTTTTCCAACTTAACACTCAAAACTTGTGGAAGAGGTTCTTTAATGAAGTTGGGTTATTAAAACTTTGTTCTTCTGTAGGGTATCATTTGAATGATACAGGATATTTTAATAGTGTATTAGCTGACCACTAAATGGGTGTGGGAACTAGGGTTTTTATTTTCGCTATAATGAAGCTTAATAACTAGTGAAAAGCGCTTTGTTTCTTTGATGCTCTTGACAAGAAAGTTCACCTCAATTTTATTTTCTACTGTATACATAAATATAGAATCATAGAATAGTTAGGGTTGGGAAGGACCTTAAGATCATCTAGTTCCAACCCCCCTGCTGTGGGGAGGGACACCTTACTCTAAATCATACCACCCAAAGCCTCGTACAACCTGGCCTTGAACACTGCCAGGAATGGAACATTCACAACCTCCCTGGGCAACCCATTCCAGTGCCTCACCACCATTACAGTAAAGAACTTCTTCCTTATAGCCAATCTAAACTTCTCCTGTTTAAGTTTTAACCTATTACCCCTTGTCCTGTCACTACAGTCCCTAATGAAGAGTCCTTCTCCAGCATCCCTATAGGCCCCCTTCAGATACTGGAAGGCTGCTATGAGGTCTCCACGCAGCCTTCTCTTCTCCAGGATGAAAAGCCCCAACTTCCTCAGCCTGTCTACATATGGGAGGTGCTCCAGTTCCCTGATCATCCTCCTGGCCATCCTCTGGACTTGTTCCAACAGTTCCATGTCCTTTTTATGTTGAGGATACCAGAACTGCATACAAAACTCCAAGTGAGGTCTCACAAGAGCAGAGTAGAGGGGCAGGATCACCTCCTTCAACCTGCTGGTCACGCTCCTTTTGATGCAGCCCAGAATTCAGTTGGCTTTCTGGGCTGCAAGCACACACTGCCGGCCCATGTTCATTTTCTCATCAACCGACACCCCCAAGTCCTTCTCTGCAGGGCTGCTCTGAATCTCTTCTCTGCTCAACCTGTAGCTGTGCCTGGGATTGCTCCGACCCAGGTGTAGGACCTTGCACTTGGCATGGTTAAACTTCATGAGGTTGGCATCAGCCCACCTCACAAGTGTGTCAAGGTCCCTCTGGATGGCATTCCTTCCTTCCAGCGTATCAACCGAACCACACAGCTTGGTGTCATCGGCAAACTTGCTGAGGGTGCACTCAATCCCACTATCCATGTCACCGACAAAGATGTTGAACAAGACTGGTCCCAACACCGATCCCTGAGGGACACCACTCGTTACTGGTCTCCAGCTGGATATTGAGCCATTGACCACAACTCTTTGTGTGCGGCCATCCAGCCAGTTCTTTATACACTGAGTGGCCCATCCATCAAATTGATTTCTCTCCAATTTAGAGACAAGGATGTCTTGTGGGACAGTGTCGAACGCTTTACACAAGTCCAGGTAGATGACATCAACTGCTCTACCCCTGTCCATCAGTTCTGTAGCCCCATCATAGAAGGCCACCAAATTGGTCAGGCAGGATTTCCCCTTAGTGAAGCCATGCTGGCTGTCACCAAGCACCTTGTTGTTTTTCATGTGCCTTAGCATGCCTTCCAGGAGATCTGCTCCAAGATTTTGCCAGGCACAGAGGTGAGACTGACTGGTCTGTAATTCCCTGGGTCATCCATTTTCCCCTTCTTGAAAATGGGGGTTATATTTCCCTTTTTCCAGTCATCGGGGACTGCACCTGACTGCCATGATTTCTCAAATATGATGGCCAGTGGCTTAGCAACTTCATTTGCCAGCTCCTTCAGGACCCGTGGATGGATCTCATCAGGTCCCATGGACTTGTGTACGTTCAGATTTTTAAAATGGTCTCGAACCAGATCTTCTCCTACAGTGGGTGCAAGGTCTTCATGCATTAATACCTGTAGCTAAGTTTAATTCTAACTGGGCCTTAGCTTTCCTAACCTGGTCCCTAGGTTCCCGGACAACATCCCTGTACTCTTCCCATGCCACCTGTCCTTGCTTCCACTTATTGTAAGCCTCTTTTTTCATTTGAAGTTTCCTCAGGAGCTCCTTATCCATCCAAGGAGGTCTCCTGGCCCTCCTGCTGCACTTCCTTCTGGTTGGGATGCAACACTCCTGGGCTTGTAGCAGGTGATCCTTGAATATCAACCAACAATCTTGGGCCCCTCTGCCCTCTAGGGCTGTATCCCATGGAACCTTACTAAGCAGGTTCCTGAAGAGGCCAAAGTCTGCTCTTTTGAAGTCCAGGGCAGTGAGCTTGTTGCACGCTCTTCTCCAGGCCTGAAGGAGGGTACGTATGAGGAGGCTGCTAATAATTGCCCCAGGTATATGTGGCAATAGTTGTCCAGTGGACGGAGAAAGAAACTGTCAATAAGATTGTCCTTGAGGAACAGCAGTGGTACGTAAGTCCCATGTGATCAGGCCTCTTTTAGAATTGCAGAACGCTTTGGGTTGTAAGAGACCTTAAAGATCATCTAGTTGACTGCCCCCTGCAGTGGGCAGTGGCGTTTTCCACTTCCATGCTCAACAGCCCCATCCAACCTGGCCTTAAACACTTCCAGTAATGGGGCATCCACAGGTGAGATAGATGACCAGGAGTGTGGTAAAAGGTAAATTCAGGGAACTGATTTTCACATGTAGAGAGGATACAGACTTGCATTTCTTTCCTCTCAGAAAAACTTATCTTCAGATCATGGATCATCATTCTTAAACTATTTTCCTCTACTATGTAATCTCAGCACCTTTTGAGCTTACCAAAGTCCAGACTGCTTGCCCGTGTTTGCATATGCAGAAATGCCGTGTGGCAAATTCTTGGAACGTCAAAAGGATTTTAACATTAACTCTAGAGCAGAGGCTTCACTCTCAACTATTAGGTAGGTTTTGTTCCCGCTGTACTTAGCATGATGGTGTTGAGTATGTGAGAAAGGGCTTTGATACTAGAAAGCAGGCCACTGCCAAGACAAGGATTTGGACAGTGATACTATGTGGGATGTGGTAGAATTGCTGCTAAAGAGTCACTTGACTCTTAAAGTCAGTTTTAAGTAGTGTGAAACAGTATGTGTAATTATGGTCAAATAACTTGGGCATTCAGACACCATTTCAGGCATGTTTACCCGTTTCCAGAAAACAATCATCTTACACTTTGCCACTGGGCAAGTCCAGCACAACTGTTTGGCTTAATGCATGGAGAGTGGTTTGGATCCTTCCCAGCTGAGGGGCTTCAAGGACTTGCTTGTGGTTGTATTTACAGAGGCAACATCAAAGAGTTTTCAGAAGCTCAGAATTTCCTTGGTAGCAGACTGTGAGAAGTAATCATAACAAGCAAAGTAATGCTGTTACGGGTGCTGTTCTGTTGGCAAGACAGAATGCACTAATGGTGCATACTCCTACAGCAGTGAAGCAGAGCTGATGTGGAAGTACTCTGAAGGTGCAGTACATTGCAAGTTGGTAGTTGAGAGGAAGGAAACCTGTAAAGAATAGTTTTTCTTTGTGTTGGCTCACAGATCTGTTATACTCTTATTATTTGCTTTGACTTAGAATTTATTTGTTTTTTTTTACTGCATTTAACTTTGAACAATTTTTTTTAGGCATGCTCTGTGTGGGTATGTGGATTTACAGCTTTTGCTTTGCAACCTTGCTGGCAAAACTGATGCTCCTTCTCTGGGCTGGTTGGAGAGGTTGGCACACTGAAGCAGTGCTGAGCATGTCTGTCTGCAGGGAGAAACGGGGTGTCCACCTCCTGTCCTCAGCAGCCTTGCAGCACGTGCCAGCCAGAGGACAGAGATGCACAGGGTTTGCTGCATGGTGCAGGCAGCAGCTGGGCGTGCAGGTCCGAAGTGGCCACCTTTCTTGCCATGGTAGGGTGCACTTTCCTAGCTGGCTCTCAGCAGGACTTCTTGTCAGCCATCTGCATCGATAATTTGACCTGACATGTATTCGGATGTTTGCTAGGGAGGCTAGTTAAAATTGGAGAAAAGCTAACTCTGAAGAGCTTGGCAAAATGATGAATTCTAAATGCTAGGTGAAACCCCACATACTTGGCTTTCAGACTCGAAGCTCTGCCAGGCATGCTGATGCTTTCAACTTGGCTGCAATCCTCAGAACTTAACTGTGGGTAGAAAACATGTGAGAAGTCTGGGAATGACGAGCTGAAGTTAAACGTGAAAATGTGTGAACTCTGAATTTGTTTCTCTCTTTCTAGCTGCAGGCTAAACCTTTTGATGAGCTTAAACTAAATTTTTTAAGGATGCCCATTCAGGCAGTCCCTCTGTTGGCATGATACTCTGCGGGTTACTTGGAATTGTTGGCAGCTGTCTGAAGATTTTTTTTCTTTTCTCATTAAAATTAATGGCAGATCTTCTGTGTGTTAAGACAGCTTTGAAGATTAGTCAATGTTTCCGGAGGCAAGAGTAGTAGCTGTTTCTAAAGCTAGATGCATAAATGCAATATATTCACTACAGCACTTGGATTATGAAACATCTTGATTTCTTTGGTTTTACCTTCTTGGCTTAATACTTCTTTACACTTCTGGCTTATTTTCTTTTGTGGAACTTGTAATGCGGTTTATAGAGAAGCAGAGTGTTCTCACCACCAGCTCATTGCAGTTATATTTGGGGAGGGTTTTTTAAGACAGGAGGCTAATCATAGTAATATACTCATGTAATGGTGGACAGATGTCCAGCTTTGGGATCTCTCAAAGGTGGCTGCAACTCCTTTGCCTTCCTTTCTGCTGCCCATCCATGTGGGTGTTGTGCGGTTGGATGGCATGGTACGAGGCCAGGCATGCGGTGGGCTTGATGCCCATTCATGCGTGCATCTGTATGACTCGGAGATCTGTGTGGTTGTGTACCTCCTCTAGTTTAGGCTGGGTCCGAGTGAGGAGGATGCTTTCCCAAAGCAGGAACAGATGATGTTGAATGTGGTGGTAACTGGAAGGTGTGAGAATAAGCACTATTTTTTCCAATAATCATGGGTCAGGCTGGAGAGACTGGTAGATAATAACTAAATCAGTACTAGAATGTGTCCTGGTTGACTGTAGTCTGTATTTAGTTCAAGTAGATCATTGTGGAATAATACACACAAACCACAAAATGCTGTCTTGCACAGAAACTAGAAGTCACTGGTTTTCTTTAGGGGATTAAAATTTGATCTTAAAACAATATAGAAAACAAGTGTAACTGCTGAATGAGTCCCTCCAGAGTGTCTGTCTATTCAGACTCTGTAGAATTACATACACTCTTGGATAATGCTGCTGGTGATTTAATCGCAAATCCCAACAGAGGATTATATTTGTAGTCACGGGTAGCAAGCAATAATTCTGTCATGAACACGGAAGCAACCAAAGAACACAAAGCCCACAAATCCACTTACAGTGTGCTGGAAAACACCGTGCAAGTTCCCTGTGTTTTGGCAAGCTGTTTTCCTGTATGCATCAGACTTCTGTACCAAACAGAAGTTGCCATGAGTTGGTATGCTGCAACTTTAACATCATCATCTTGCATGAGTCTGAACTCCCGGGGCTGGAGAGATGGTGTTTGGTTAAGTACGGCTGGTTGCAGCTCTAGGCAGTGTGTGAAAACCAAACTGAGGAATACAGTGCAAAATCTGTGACAGGTTCTAGCTGTGGAACTGCAGCTTGAATTCTTAACCACATGCTGATGTCTGTAAGAGATGAGTTGTGGAAGTCTTGGAGGCACCAGTTTCAGAGCCTCCAACAAAAGGCACTGTATATCACTGCTGATCCAGTCAGGGGTTTTCAAAACCAGTACCCTTGTGATTCATTTCCATGTATGACTTCTGCTTTCATGTGGTAGACAACACATTGCACTTGGGGGCTGTTTTGTCTTTCATATTTTCCAGAACAGTGCAGAGCATCCCCTGCCAAATAGGTGTTAGGAAATAGATTGTATCAATAATACTGAAAGGCTACAAGGTGCAGGCAGCTGTTGGCTTGTTATACTGAGTAGCACTCTAAAAGTCTTTTTGGGAGCTTTGATAGCAAGTGTGCATGGAGATTAGGAAGTTTGACATGAGGGTGTTCCAGGTTTGGCTGCTTTCAGATAAGCTGTTATGGAAACAGCTTATTTGCCAATGCTGGGACGCAGCACTGCTGTTGTTAGTGACTTCTTGGATTGAGTGTGGCTTGCACCCTGGAGCAGGTACAGGGACAAGTAGGCAGTGGTCTGGGGCAAGGAGTGCTGCTGGGTAGGAGGGAAAGAGAAGGTGGCAACAAAGCTGAAATCAAGAAGGGGTGGAGCCCCCTATGCTGTGATGAAAGCTGGAGTGTGTTAATAGCAGGACTGATGATGTCTGTAACAGTCATGGTGTACACGAGGCATCATGCTAGCCTTAAATAGCTCCAATGAGTGATGAATGTAAATGAGTCTTGTTTGTAGAATGACTGGGTTTTTTGTCAGTAGCAGATACTGTAACTTGGGGTTACAGAGAGGTGTTTGTAGGTAACCCCCATGGCTTGCATGGTGGTTTATTTCTTTTTGTGTCTGAAAAATAATGTGGAGGCAAATACAAATTCAGAAATCTCTTCGCAAAATATCCACAACTGGAAATGGAGGGGAAAAAATTTCAAGGCTGATTTCAAGGAATTTTAATTCTTTATTCAAGATGAAATAAGCCTGCTGCTGCCATCTCCAGTACTGTTTACTGTGTTCGGTTAATGATGGGTTTTAAGCTTCCGTAAAGTTCAGTCTGACATCCATTTTGTTTTTTTATTTAATCCTTAAAATTATGTGCCAACATGTTTGTGAACAAAATCTGACCATTTAATTGTTTTTTTGTTTTCATTATTTACAAGGTGGAATATATGTTAGTGAAATTTGACCATGAGAATAAGAAAGTGCGCTTGGCACTCTGTGGTGAAGAAGTTCTTCAAACACTGCAAGACAAAGGGGAGAAGGTAAATCCCAAGTGAGTACCTGCTTCCTGTTTCTTCTTTTACTTTTTTCTGTTATGGTACTGTACATAAAGTGTTAACTTTCAAATTTGCTGTCACTAAAACTATATTTTTACATAAATCTGGGGTGCAGGAAGTGAAAGATTTGATCACATTTGCAGGCAGTCCATGCATGTTTTGTTATGCCTTGGAAGAAAGGAAGATGTAATGGTGAGCCCACAGAAGTTACAGTTTGGTATTCATTTTTTCTTGCTCTGGTTTTGTGTCTGTGTATACACAGTAATTTGGTACTAGGCCTTCCCTGCCCCATAAAGCATATGCATGGGTGCACTTGCCCCTGTATCCATGGCTGCAGGAACAAGTGAGGGCTGTGTGTGGAAGCCTGTTGTCTGTAGGAGCACTCGCTCATTTTTGGCAGAATTAGGAAAGTAAGTGTAAGGATGGCAGGGCAATTCTTCCCCATCCTCTCGCATGGAGAATAATGAGATTTCAACTAGCTAGAGAACTGTGAATTACCTTTTAACCAATAGCCACAGAGAAATAAAGCCAGAGACAGCAAAGTGTTTTTGGTGAAGAAAGCCAAAGCAGGTCACACTTTAACGGGAGCATAGAAACTGCTGTAGTAACGAAAGGCTTTTGTTCCGTGGGCCTTTCTGCTTCTTTCTAGGTACCTTAGCCTCATCTTCCAGTAAGGCTTCCCTGTTTTCCTCAGTAGAAGTACTACCTGCAGGAAGGAAACCCTTAGCTTTTAGGCTCAAAACTACTACTGCCAGAAAAACAGTAGGGGAGATGTGACTGTGTCTTTGTAGTGTGTGCTGCATAGAGGTGGAATGGCTTCCCAGAGGGGATGGGAAGGTATTACTTTTCAGGGGTGACTAGATGCACTCAACCTTCTTTTAATTTCTTAACCTGATAAATTTATGAAACAAAACCAGATATTCACAGGCAGTAGAAAGAAGAAATTGAGCATAACTTTTGCCTTGCCTTGTACTGTGAAAGCAGTTGAGCGTTCTGTATTTTCCAGTTTCAGTTAAAACGCCGAGGAACAAAGCTTGAGACAGACACTAAAAGTGACTGAAACTTGACATAGCAAATCCTACTTGTTACACTATACAGCAATACTTTCTACTGCCAAACTATGTTTTAATTTCTTTTCACCGCTTCCTGGTGGTGAGGTACATTGGAAAGTGCATTGTGTTACTCTATTGAATAATCAAATTTAGGAAATTTTTCTTGCGAGTTGCATTCATTTCTGAAATTCTCACAAATAATTCATTCTTTTTTTTTTTTTTGAAGTTGCAGAAATATTTAAATGAGGCTATTCTTTCATTATAGCCACCCAACACTCTGGCGACCAGAATATGGAAGCTATATGATTGAAGGGACGCCTGGGCATCCGTATGGGGGAACCATGTCTGAATTCAACACTGTGCAGGACAACATGAGGAAAAGACGGCAAGAGGCCGGTTCTGTTCTTAAAGAAAATGAGGCTATTTGCACTGTGACATCGTTTCCAAGGTGAGATATTTGCTGAAGTGTTTCCTGTTCTTCTTACACTCTTTTTGTCCTTATTGTATATAGCCACACTGTGTAGTGAAACAGAGGAAAACACAATTCAGTTAAAGTACCTTGACTTAATGCTCCAGTCATTTTTTCCTAAAATTTTTACTGCAGCAAGACAAACAATTAAGCATCTTTTATATTTTTAAATTACTTGTAATCTGTGATGATTTTGTATTAGGAGGGAATACCTGAATATTTGTAACAAAGTATTATATAGAGAGTAGTCTGCCGTCTTGAATTCATAAGTAAAAATCATATAGAAAAGGTTTCTTTTTACAGATTTTGCAAGCTTTTATCTTTACAAATGGCAGTTTTGTAAAACATGGCTAACCTGGTCTCTTTTTTTAACGCTACTTTTTCATTGAAGCACATGCAAACTTGTTTTGGTGGCTTGGAGCACACAGGAGAACAGGAATGCTATTATCCTTACAAAATAAAGACTCTAAACTTCTATAATGCTGTACTTACTGAATCTAGAAAGAAGAGCATCTCTCCTGGCTTCGTAACACACAAAGGACAGATTTCCTCTTTTTTACTGTTGTAAAAAGACTCTTGAAGTTAAATTTGGGATGTGCTTCATTATCTGGGAGGACCTGTACTCTGACCTTCCTTTCAAACGTCATTCTAGGCAGGCATTTGTGTTCACTCTCACTAGCCTGGTCAGTCAAATGGATGAAAATAGTTATGCTTAAAATAGTAAAATAAAAATAAAAATAATTGCTCTGCAGTAAAAGAGAAGCAGCCTTACTAGCTGGTTTCTTGTATGGTACAGAACACAGTGGCCCTAAATTCTTGCTGAGAGCAAGAATGGTACAAAATGTGCCTTAGCAGCAAAGTTCAGGTAGCAAAATGCCTATATTGTGTCCCATGAATGCTATTTTGAGAACACTCTTGACAAAATAAGCTTCCTCTTCATAAGAGCTGTGCTAGAAATCTTTAATAAGAGCTTATTTAAAATCCAGTGGTTAATGATTAGTTCTCAACGTGTTACAGAATTGGTGGGGATTTTTTTTTTCCCTACAAGCTTACAAATAGATTGTCAGTCAATAAATTCTGTATACAAATGTTTCAGACCCAGTCTCACAAGGAATAAAGGGAGGAGGTCATCACTTTGTCAATGTAAATAAATAATTTCTGCATCACGGTAGGAGCAATACATTGGACTTAAGTGAAAAGCAGTAAATAATAAAATGTAGCTTATTACATGTGGATCATCTCAAACATAGTTTCATCTTTCAGAGATTTCTCTCTCTAGGCTGTTTAGTTTCTTATTTCTGCCTTTTGCTATCTTGCCACTCAAGTCCTTGTTGGTTCAACTGGAGTTTTGTGGGTTTGGGTTTTTTTTTTGCTACCTTCTCCCTGCAGCAGTATGTACATATGCCTGTCTGCATCTGTGCATATACATGTGTGTATAATAAAAATAAATCTGTGCATCTGAAATGAGAAACTTGTTAGAGTGCTGATAGAAGAAAGGTAAAGAAGTAGGCTTATTCAAATTAGAGTAACTCAGTTAAAAATGAACAAACCTGAAAATGCTGAAATATTAAAAAAAAAAAAATAAAATGCTAGTTTAGGAGCTAAATGAGTATCCCTGGTTTTTAAATTTGTGAGCTCTCACTACTGGGTCAGAATGGTGTTTTCTTTCTTGAGGAGTGATGAAGTTTGCAATGTTGTTATTATGTAAGTGATGAGGTTGGGTGTACATGTTGTAGGACAGCTTGCATACTTAAACCAAGAAGAAGAAAACAATAGTGAAGTACGTGTTGACCATAAATAGTATTTCCAGAAATGTGTGTGTTCCTGGTATTTTGAATAGTTTGACTGTAGTTGTATCAGCTAACCCTTTTTATACATCCAAATACCAGAGCTTCTCAAAATGGCACAAGTCTCACTCTTTATATTGTGCAGCATGGGGAAATTAATATTTCTAAATTAATCTACAACTCTGCCTCCAACTTCTCTAGTGTTCCTTTGTCTTAGCTGTACTGAAAGCCTCCTTATTCTTGTTTCCGACGACTCTCAAACTTACAGCAGAGTTTCCAGAGAGGAAATTAGTTATATTCTAATTTATTTGAATATCTCTGCATTTTACACCTAATAGCTTTCTTTTTTCTTTGCTTATTACATTTCTCCCATGGGATTTTTCAGAGTTCTAAAATCACAAATCTCTGTGAGGCTTGGGATGTATGTATCACTTTGAAACTATCGCTAATTCTTATGAAGTTGGTTAGGTACATCTTTTTAACAGGGGTAGATTGTTGGGATAAATTACTTCAGCAGTCAACATTAGCCTGAACCCTCTAGAATGCAGCTGCATGTCAGTATTAATAACAGGTGCTAACACACAAGAATGCATGTGTACTGTACATAATACTATGAAGTTTCGTGCTTCTGCTATTCTAAAGGTCCATGTTTACACTGTAATGATAATAGAGAAGTGGTTAAAAAAAAAAATAGGATCTGTTTCATCCACCAGGAAGCTGGTTGTTGGCAAACACAGACCTTGTAAGGGCAATTGTTTTAAGATATCTTTCTGGTAATTCCACACGCATAGGTAGCAGTCTTGAAAAGCACTTCAGAAATATGGTAAATGTGTTTAAAAAAAAAAAGATAAAATCTATTTTCATGCCTTTGTCTTCGACAGTCCTAATCTCCAGTCATCTGACCATTTTAAAATCACAGTCTGTTTTCATTACAGTTTGGATCTCATTGTTGTGTTACATAGGTTAGGGTGTCCTGGGTTTACAGTGCCGGAATATAAGCCAACACCCGTAGAAGGAGGAGCTTCCAAATCCCTGTTTTTTCCAGATGAAGCCATCAATAAACATCCTAGATTTAGGTAAGAGTGTTTGGGGAGTAAGGACAAGAAGCTGAATATTTTTCTGTGCCTAAATATCATCAGCATACCTGCAACTTCTTTACATTACTGGAATAGAGAGTTATGTGGCTTGTTGCTGGAGATACCACAAGGACTTAGAGAGAGATGGCTGTGATGACATGTATTTTCTGTCAAAGTGACTTAAACTGTTAAGTTCAAATAACTTTACATAGCAGTTGATGACATTGATTGTACAGTAGTTCATGTTGATTGTGCTACTGTAAAACTGTTTCCAGTTTGAAATCCCACTGCTAACTGCTTCCATCACAGTTAATCCAGCTCTCACTCAGGTGTGTCACAGCAACATCTCACTGTACTCATTAATTTGCCCTAGAAACTCTGAAATGGAGCATGGTGTCAAGCTGCTTGTATAGTCTGAGAGGAGTTTTCATTGTAAGGTGAAACTTTGAAGAAAGAAAATCATTATATTTAGAAACTAAGCATACAGTTTTCACTTGCCCTTGTATGCTTCATGTCAGTAGCCTTTTGCTTCTGCCTGTTCTATCAGCATAGTACTGTAAAGTCCATTAAAGTAAGACTGGCTTTACTGAAGAGAAATTCAGCATTGTATCTGTTATGGTCTATCTTAAACTAAGAAAATAAGTGTCCAAAAGTGAAATGCTCAAAATAAATAGAAAGTTGACATTCTGAAACCTTGAGAATTGCCGAGAAACTAAGTGAAAAAACTACATGCAAGAGAAACTTTCAGATATTTCAGCAAACTCCTTTTGTTGTAGTACACTGACCAGAAACATTCGGCACCGAAGAGGGGAAAAGGTTGTGATAAATGTACCAAGTAAGTAAACAGTCTGTTTCTTTTTCTTTTTCAAAATAATTGTTCAGTCTAATGCTCTGGGTTACTGAGTACCTGCATTTTCCGCTCAGTCTTTAAGGATAAGAACACACCATCACCATTTATCGAAACATTTCCTGATGATGATGGAGAAGCAGCAAAGGCAGCTAAGCCAGACTACATATATATGGATGCTATGGGATTTGGAATGGGCAACTGCTGTCTTCAGGTAAAATACATCAAGGTGTCTTTCCTAAATTCTTCCGCTCCCTTATGTCTGATTCCTCCAGCTTAATTCAACAGACGCATTTTCAGAATGGCAACATAGGGAATAAAACAACAAATTAAATCTTATGCCTAGTAATCTAGTCTTAAAATCAGGTGTGTTGGATTTGCATGGCAAGGATTTGGTAGTGGGAGGTCTACAGTGATGGTTTCTATGAGAAGCTGCTAGAAGTTTCCTCAATGTCCAGTACAGCCAATACCAGATGGCTCCAGGATGGACCCACTGATGGCCATGGCCAAGCCCATCAGGGATGATGTTATAACGTACCTCTGGGATAATGTATGTAAGAAGGGGGAGAAGTTACTGCACCAGGAGCAATTGCAGCTGGAGAGGGGAGTATGTGTTGGAAACAGCTCTGCGGACACCAAGGTCCATGCAGGAAGTGCTCTAGGTGCCAGAGCAGAGATTCCACTGCAACCACAGTGAAGCAGGCTGTACCCCTGCAGAAGGAGAGCTTTCTCTTTTGTGTCATTTTGCTTTATTTACAAACCACATGAACTCCTGTATAAAACTTCTTAAATACGTTTAGTGATCTGCTAAGAAGTCTCCTTGCTGCTTGTACCGTGAAGCTGCCAAATCCACACGGGTAGCTGTCTTCTGTTATTGTGTGCTGGGAGACATTCTTGGTTGTTTTCTCCCATTTTTTGCATGTCTACTTTGTATTGTTTTCATTCATTTGTCTGAGTTACTGCAGTTTTATAGTGTCCTCTGTTTAAGTTGAAGTGCTGTGCTTTAATCCTTTCAGTATATTTATTTTAAATGTTTCCCTACCATAGTAACCTGATGCTATGGGCTGATACCTTAGGTAGTAGTGGTATATTTGACTGTTGAGAAAGTCTGTCTGTTGCCACCGTGGTCTTGGAAGCAGAGCTAGAAAGTGGCTAGTGTTAAATCTCTAGGGGATTAAAGGAAATTCTTCAATCTCTTGTTTCACAGCAGTGGCAGAAATAGCTCCATTCAAAGCACTTCCCTTTGAGATGGATAAACTGCGAAAGCTGAATAGATGAATGTTCTTGAGAGCTCCTTGAGTATGATTTCTTGTCGCTAAGGGTAAACTAGGGAAAATCTGACGTAGTTCTAGTAGTAAAGCATATATAATACTGCATGGTTTTACAAGGTGTTAAGTTTGGTATGGTGTATTTTGTACTATCTTATTTAAAACCAATAAAAGAAACACAGCCTTACTATTCAGAACTTGTTTAAAAATATATTAAAATCCTTTTTAAGGAATAGTGGTTTACTATTCCCCTTCTTGTAATCAGTGACCTAATTTTGTAGTCTTTTTATCATAAAGGGAGAATGAAAACAAGGCTGGCAGGTGTTATAAGCAGCTGCTTGTGTATCAACGAATAGTTCTTGGTAAAGGACTAGAAGAAAATGTGTTCCCCACCTATTTTCTGTAAGGTAGTTTGCAGTATGTGCACTTCCTTTTGCTTTCTTCTCACTATGCACCAAGCTACAAATGTGATATGTTTCCAGGGTTAAAAATAATGTCCTTATGAGCTGGGCTGGGACAGCCCACAGCATCTGCCTGCAGCCCTCCTCTAGAGAAGACTGCTGTGCCCTTTTCCTCTGTAATTGGGTGTTTGGCTAGAAACTGGGTTGATTCCCAGATTTAATGTGATTTAATATAAACATAAACAGGAAGGAAAGTTGAATACCACTGTCAGGGGAAGGAGTGTAGGTGTCCTGTTGTTCTGTCCCAAGGCAAGCTTCCTAGTGCTGGAAATCCAAAATTAGTGATGAGAAATCATAGTTAGCTGCTTCTCTGCAAGAGAAATAATCTTGTCTTTTCCAAGTGTGTTTTGTTGGGTTTTCTTTCCTGATAGCTGCTTGAAGGACAGGCACAAATATTATCTCGGCCACCCACCCTTTTGGGATGTTTTAATGAATGTCGGCTGCAGATTTAAAAAGACAAACAAAGCAAACTCAAACAAATCCTATATTCCTCCTACACCACCACCCCACCCCCAAAAGTAATGCACCTCTGAGCCCAGCAGTGAACTCAGGAGGTTTTATGGTGTTTGGGTGTTTTGTTGTTGGGTTGGTTTTTTGGGGGGGTTTGGAGTTGGTTTTCTTTAAGGCTTACTGGGGGTTAGATTTGGCTTCAGCGGCAGACTGAAAAGAGCCTGCATGTCTTGTGGAACTCTAATTGCAATCCATGGAAAAGGAAAATGTGTGTTTGGCTAGCATTCTTCTGGACAGCAGGCATCGCTTTGTGGTTTAGAGCTGAAGCCTGCGGTATGATATGATAGTGGTACAGGGGTACACTCCTTATCTAAGTTACCGTATGATCTAGGATATGTAAACTGAAGGAGAGAGAGGCTTTCAGTTTAGCATCTTTTAACAGTTTTGAGGTGATTGATCCCCTTTTTCATTTTTAAACTGCATGAATTGTTGGTTTGGGAAGTCTTGGAAGCTAAGTCCTGCCACTAGAAATGCATCTCCTGTTTGATGCTCCTCTGAGCAAATTTCACCAAAAGTTGCAAAGGAGCCATGTTTTGCAGTGGCCCATGTGTGGTAGGGCTTCCACATCATTAATGGCTTCTGCAAATAAATTTTTTTCCATCTTTGCTATGGCCTGGCCTCTCATACATGCAAAACTCTCTTGGGGGGTTTAATAGAAGTTGCAGTAGACACTAAGACTTATTTTTTGTATTTTTTCCAGATCAAAGGGAGTCTTGAAATGTTCTATAAACCAGGATTAGCTATCACATAAAACAAATACCACATTTACAACAGTTTCTGACTGTTTCTCTAAGTAGGTAGATTCCTGGCTTAGTTCCTAAAGGTGCGTTACTGACCCACATGTATTGTAGGTGTTAACTCAGTTTTCTTTGGTTCTGACAAGTGGTTTAGCCTCACAGCCAAAGTGTTGTGGTCTGAAATCTTCTAATAAACATGGAAAGAAGCTTGTGATAAACACGCTGCTGATAGATGCGGAAAACAGTTTGTCCAAGGATTGGGGGTTTGAAACCAACAAAAAAAAAACAACAAAAAAAAACCCAAAGCCAACACCCAAACTCAACCAAATGTAAACCCCCTTAAAAGTCCTGGTATTTAAATCGTTTTATTATATCGCACATTCTGAATCTAGGAATACCATGCTTGCGCTATGATTGCAGAAATGATGATAGGAGTTGTTGTTCATCCAACAGGTAACATTCCAAGCTTGCAGCATTTCTGAAGCAAGGTATCTCTATGATCAGCTAGCCACGATCTGTCCCATTGTGGTAAGTAATGGACTTCTATTACATCAGCTCTGCATTGTACAAAAGCTGCTACGTGTAAAAAGAAAAAAAAGTCTCGCGTAAAAACCCCAAACTTGAATGCTGCTCACAAATTTGGTACTCTAGGAGAAGTGTCAGTCTCTTCCTAGGTTGTCACATGAGCAGTGTGGTTTAGTTAATGTCCAAGTGACACCACAAAATGCATTATGTCTGGTTATTCTCTCCTCTGCCCTCCTTCCCACATGCATGAGACTCTTGCTGAATAGTTCTAGAAATACATTGGGGGCAGTTTTTCATGAAAAGAAGACAAACTCACGCCTTAAAACAATTTTTACTCTGTTACAGAGGTTTTCAGCTTAAGTTGTTTAAATTGTTCCCTTTGTAAGAATGTGGTCATAAACAGGTGTTATGAAAATAAAGTACTGGTCTAGGCTTAGTGGTGAGCAGATCGTGCTCCAGGTGAGGTATATTCCAGCACTGTTGCTAAGGTGCTTGGCCAAACAAAAATAAACAAAATGGTTGCCAGGTGAGCTTTTGGAGTTTGGAAGTGTGCAAGCAGAATACTTGCTGATTCATTGTGAAACTGCTTCTGCCTGTATCATCTTCATATTTCTTAAATGCTGATCTGAAGACATAATAAATTTGAACAGTCAAATGCTCTTTGAGTAATACTAACCCTTTATCTAGGCATATTCTGGACGTGGCAGTTAAGAGATTTGTGGCTATATGGCTTTGGCTGTACGTTAAACTGAAGTACATAATTGAATTGCTTCTGGACCACCAAGTTTCCTTTTCCAGTGGGATTATATTTTGCTTTTGGTTCTTTGGCTTGTCCTTTGTTTTCATATCAGGCTGTTTTATTTTAGATGGCGTTAAGTGCTGCATCTCCATTCTACAGAGGCTATGTGTCTGATATTGACTGTCGCTGGGGAGTAATCTCTGCATCTGTAGATGATCGAACGCGAGAAGAAAGGGGGCTAGAGGTAAGTAATGTCAGGCAGCAGATGTCTGACTCTTTTCAGTCAAAGAAGTTAAAACTCCTTTAGTATCAAATGCTGCTTGTGCTCATCAAAATCCCTAACAAGGGAACATGGCAGTCTTCATGGTAAATGTAGGAGATAATATGAACGTTCACCTTGGCTGTACAATTTACATTAGCAAGTATATATTTTTAGTCAGGTATGAAATCTCAGTAGAATTCCACTTACTCCTCTACAGCTTGCTGGAAAGGTCCCCCTGTGATGAAACTTTGCAGCCTGTGCTTGAGCTCAAAAAGCAAAAATTGCTTTGGATTAAATAGCATGTGCTGATGAGTAACCCAGTAATATAAACTAGAACTATGTGAAAAGATCAGTTATCAGAACTTAAGGAGTCTCTCCAAGCAGGAATTGGGATACAAGGCACTTACATAATTGGGGAAAAAAGAATATAATAAAAACCCCTACTTGAAGTATTTTTTGAATTACCAGTTTTAAGAGCATCTCTAGTAATGCTTGCATAGTGAAACTCTGTGTTGATAATGTTTTGCAATAGGTATAATAATGCTTTCCACTAGAGAACTCTAGTCATTGTGTGATGACTGTTTTTTGGCTCAGATACACACATCTGCAAACAAAACAGTCATAATTCCAGGATTGCTTTCTAGTAAGCCTATTTAATACATGTGCTTTGAATAATTTTAATTGAGGCTGTAGGGTTTTAAATAGGATAATAAATCTCACATAAGTGTCATTAGTGAGCAAAACTTAGGTAACATTGCTAACAAGCTGTTAAAATATTGTATTCTTAAATTATATAGCCACTGAAGAACAACCTTTATAGAATCAGTAAATCCAGATATGATTCCATAGACAGTTATCTATCTGAATGTGGTGAGAAATACAATGACATTGATTTGACAATAGACAAAGATATCTACGAGCATCTAATAAAGGAAGGTAAGTGTTTGCTTCATTATGAGGAGGTTAAGAATTTTGCTTGCAGTGTGTGGGGATATTTTACATTTTTGTTCTTGTTTGTTTCAATCCTTGTGCATCCCTCACAGTGACTCCTACTCAGGAAGTATCTGTGTAGCATGGTCTTGAGAGTTCTTTAAAAAGTATTCGTTTGTAACAGAAACTGTCCCCAGTTCCAGCTTGAGAAGCTCAGCGTTTGAAGCATTCATGTTTTATCTTTGTGGAGAGAGCAGAACTGCTTTAGGAAACACGGCACAGAGGTGCATCAGAAAACAGGAAGAATGGCAGCCACACCAGTGTTCAGCTGCCATTTCCAAACAAGAACCTGCTTTGTTTTGGGTTTTTCTTTTTTCCTCTTTAATCATTTCCTTCCTTCCTTCCCGAAGTCATCGTTTAAACTTTTAACAGGATGTGGTGGGTTGAGGTAGCATTGCAGAGTTGGATGTTTTCAGTCTTGTAAAACAAATAATTTCCCAGAGCTTGCTTTGCTATGTGTGAATTGTTTGTTTGAATTTTCATTTTTAGGTATTGACCACCTTTTGGCACAGCATATTGCACACTTGTTCATTCGAGACCCATTGACTTTGTTTGAGGAGAAAATACATCTAGATGATGCAAATGAATCCGACCATTTTGAGGTTGTGTCTGATTTAGAGGAATTTAATACATATATACATAAAATGGCTTATTCTTTATAGTACTGCTTAACTGGAGCATAGCTATATTAGCTAAGAAGGTTTCTCCTGGATTTTTCACTTCAACTAGTTCTTTAGCATAGGACTGCAGTTATAATCACTATTTATTTATTTGTTTTATGATTTATTTAGGGAGAAGGTGGTGGCTTATGCTTTAAAACAAAGTATGAAGAGCCCAAACTACAGCTATGTTATTTTCATGGCTTCCTAAAAACTGTTTTGCATTACATTTGTCTATAAATGTCTCTTGCACAGCTTTATGAAATAACTACTATGGTGATATTAGATATTTTTAGTTTGGGATGCATCAACCCTTAGTTTATTTAATCAAGTCAGCTGAATCTCAGCTCCCTATTATCTTATATGTAATCCTCAAACAAAATAGCATGAGAAAGTGTAATGTATTTGCTCCTAGGTTGGGTAGTTATATTATGGTTTTTAGGAAGTCGTGCCACTTAGTTTAGAAGCACTTCTCTAACTCGATTGGCTGTTCCTGGGAAAATATTAGGGCTCTAGTTACCTGCTTTTCCTTTGATTATATTATAGAATGATGCATATCTTGATTCTGACAGATTATTTCATGTGCTTTGCAGAATATTCAGTCTACAAACTGGCAGACAATGAGGTTTAAGCCACCTCCTCCAAA
The DNA here is from genome assembly GCF_034315485.1 of Pezoporus occidentalis. Taxonomy (NCBI): domain Eukaryota; kingdom Metazoa; phylum Chordata; class Aves; order Psittaciformes; family Psittacidae; genus Pezoporus; species Pezoporus occidentalis. The sequence continues at coordinate 3,194,572 of NW_026914829.1, forward strand.
TTCAGATATTGGATGGAGAGTGGAATTCAGACCTATGGAGGTAAGAAAGGCATTAGTATGCACAAAAGCACATTTCCTTTTAAGTGGAGAAGTACCAGGCATCTTGCTATCCAGTCTCAAACCGTTATCACTTATGCAGTGTTTTCTCCCCTCTGAATTGTTGGATGCAAGTGAAATGGACAGCAGTGTTTAATCAGACATGGACTGTGGGAATGTAACTGACAGGGGAATCCACTGCAGCACAGCAAAGCATGCTAATGGATTTTGAGTGATGGGGAAAGGAATTAGGCTTGTATTAATGCAACAGTAAATAAATCCCCATTTAGCTTCCAGGGACTGTATTTCTCCAGTACTTTTCTTGGTACTGAATAATTCCACTGTCATTGTTTCGTTCTTTTTTTTCACAAGTGGTTTTATTTTATAACTGTTTCTGAGCTCTCTGAATTTAATCCTTTTAAAGGTGATATCTAAAAACTATTGTACATTTGTAATTACACAATGAACCTGAAGATGGAGGTTATTAGTCTTTTGAAACCCAAGTGTGTTTTGGTGTAGGATTAATTGTTGATGGATGTGTGTGTGTTGTGCATTTGAAGTCACTGGATGATTCTTGCTTGTCCATCGCCATCTCTGCTAGCAGAGTGTATGTGAATACAGGTACCAACCTGAATGTTCAAGTCAAATTGTTTTAAACTCTCCCAGGTATTTACTTACTGCCAGAAGTGTGTTCCCACTAAATTAATATAATCTCTAATCCTTTCATGTCTAGGTCCAGTTAACAGACTTTGAAAACTCTGCATATGTTGTGTTTGTGGTGTTGCTAACCAGAGTGATTCTGTCATACAAACTGGATTTTCTCATTCCTTTGTCCAAGGTAGGTGTGACAGATCAGATCTGTTAGAGCTAAATGCAAGGTGTTTGCATCAAGTCTGATTTTTATCCTCTGCAAGCTAGAAACTAGTAACACTTGTATACTTACAGAACAGTCAATTTTATTTTTCAATCAGTTTTTATCTGTACCAGTACTTTGAATCAATTTCAGCTCTGCAGTCTTAAACGGATAGTTTACTGCTGTCTCATGGAATTAAGGAATTTCTGTGGTGCCTAACAGTGACTGACTAGTGCAAAAATGTTGAGAAATGCTGTTGTCACAAGACTGCTTTTGAGACTGGGAAAGGGAATGTTTCCACCGGAAAGGGAGTGTTTCCACCATTTTACACATGAGAGGGGGAATGCCCTGTGGAGTTCAAAATAAAAACTTTAGGTATTTATTTTAACATGGCTGTTGCCTATGTCTTACTCTTTATTTTGCTTGTATCAGATGGAGAGGGAAAGGAGGAGTTCAGCAATGCTTAGTGTTACAATATATTTGAGTGAAAACAAATACTGTTGATTCTGGTCAGAACTGTGACTTGTCTTTAGGCAGACCAGCCATACAAAATGTGCCTTTTCCTTAATCTTGTCCACACAATTGTTGAACTGTTTTGTGTGGAACTGTCCTTGCACATCATCTTTCTCAGGCACCTGACCTGAAAATGTCTTTTAAAATGGATAGCTCTGCAATGTTATACGTAAAATTAGTGCAGAATTGCAGTGGAGAAGGCTTTTAACAGACCAGATACTAGAAAATACTACCAGGACATAGACATAATATGCTGTGGTTTTTCTTAGTGTTTTTAATTAAAATGGAGAAATACCAAAGTTGTAAAGTAACAGTAATCATACTATACAGTTGGTATGATTTCTAAAAGGAGAAATTCTCTTCCTGATGTCAGGGGGTTCAGACTTCATAAACAAAGCAGCAGTTTAGCATTTAGAGTGTATAATTACATTGTTATTTGGAATACCTCAAAAGCACAAATTTTTTAACTAATGAATACTAGGTAAGGCTGAAAAAGAGATGAGGTGCTGAAAACATTAATAGAGTTGAGGGGCTGAGGAGGGCATAGAATTGAGCTTGCCAAGCAATTTGGCAAGTAATGCAGCACAGAATTGCGCAACCATTAGTAAGCCTGCCTCTTTCAAGTAAATAATACGGGTTTATGGGGCTAACCTCACACTAATCTTTGCTGTCGGATTGAGTGTGTTGTACTCCCATCAACTAGGACTGCAGTGCTTTCAAACTTTCAAAACAGCCTGTTGTGTAAGTAGGTTTCATAATATCAAATGAATGAAATCGCTTTTGAAAACAAAGGTTTGAAAGGTAAGAAGTGAAGGTTTTGCATGGCCCTTAGTAAAAGGTCAGACAAATAATTCAGTAGATCATGTCCCTTCTTTGGAAAACAATACAGTAAAGCTAATGTCTGAAAGCTGTGTGATGCTGAATCTGTGAGAACATACCAATCAAAGAATTCGGACAAAAATCTTCTATTCAGAAAGACAGAGCAGTGCTTATGCTATTTGCAGAAAATATGAGCAGTGCTTTGTAGTTTGACTTTTTGAGAAGTCTGCAATTTAGAACTTCTTTACTAGCAGTCTAAGTTTGTGTTTGTTTGGGTATGGAATAGATACGATTCCCTTACAAAGTTACTGGAATTCTGTTTCTGTAAGTTTATTTAATACAGTGATGGATCTTCTAAAGACTTCAATGATGTTGTTAATAAAAGCAGCAAACTATGGCTAGGGAAGTGGCGATTTTCTCCTGTACTCATTCAGATTGCATCTAAATATGCCAAGAAGTCTGCCAGGTGGGATGCAATGTGTTAATCGCAGCTGTTCTTGTGTTTTCACCCAAACTTAAAACACTAGCATAGCATGTTCTAATGTAACACCATTACCTTTTCTGCTGGAGACCCAATTACACAGAGGCTCATCTCTTTGTGGTTTTGTCCAGGAGCACTGAAGAATGAAATAAAACTTACCTCCACAGCTTAACCTGTATGACAAAATAGTAAAAGTAGATGTTTCAACTAATGAGACCAAAATGGGAGGGTTTGGGAGAATCCTGATTTTTCTAAAAATGTCACAAATCTCTGAAATACTTCTTTTGCCAGGTGGATGAAAACATGAAGGTGGCCCAGAAAAGAGATGCTGTCCGGCAGGGAATGTTTTACTTTAGGAAAGATATCTGCAAAGGTATGAAAAGAAGCAATCTGATTAACATTCTTGTGGATGTTAAGTACATCTCTTGCCTTCTAACAATTTCTTCCTTTCCCTTTGTCATTCATGAAGGTGGAAACACTGTTGTGGATGGATGTAGCTCTGCGCAGAATGGAACAGGCACCAATGCTGAAGAGTACACCTTAATGAGCATTGATACAATTATCAATGGGAAGGTCATAGCCAGTTCTGCCTGGAGCACAACACTTTTCCCCCTGTTCTGCCCTCCCAGAAACCAGATTGAGTATGTTTTGTATGCTGACTCTGTTCTCTTACACAGGAAGGAGTCTTTCCTGGTTTGATCCCAATTTTGAATTCCTATCTTGAGAACATGGAAGTGGATGTGGACACAAGGTGCACCATCCTAAACTACCTGAAGCTAATAAAAAAGAGAGCATCTGGTATGTTTGACACTGTTGGACATTGATTTTCCTGGCATTTTTCTACTTGGGTGGTAGTTGGGCTGGTTTATAGTTTTCAGTTGGGTAAACCTGGTGGCAGCTGTGGCTGTCTGGTTTAGTGTTAAATTATAGGAACAAAGGACTGGAGTGTGTTCTCTGGCTTAAATCTGGTCCTGTATAATTCCAATTGTTTTGTGATCCATTTTAGAACTTAAATTAGGAGTAACTGATACAGTTACATTACCTTCTAAGCTGCAATTGTATCTCCAGTCCAAGATTGCTCTTTTCAGCACTTAGTGCTGCTTTTCCCAGTATATTTTCCATTTCATAGTAGTTTGCACATACAGTAATCCCATTTGCTGGTCACTTGGATGTTGTCAGAGTATGTGGGACTGGGTCCAATAGCTTAGTGTTACTGGTATAACTCCAAATCATTCATAAGTCTAAATTCTGGGCATGGAACCTTGCCTTTAGCTCTCTGTTAAGAAAGCCCTTCTGTAAGTAGCAAAATTCCTTCAAGGCAGAGCAAACCAGGCTTCTCCCTTCTTCCACATGCTGCAGTGTTTTTGAAGACGGGCAGTATAATGACTCTTTATGCTCCTTTTTAAAATGCAGCAGTATAATAAGTAAAAGTTGCAGGCTAAACTGGAATTCAGAGCAGGGCATGTAGCAAAGTCTGCAGCAGCTTTATACCTTTCTGTGTACACATCCCATGTATGCCTGCCTTGCTGTAAATTTAGCTAGGCAGTTGATTTTACCTCATAAGTCAGGACTCCCTCCCACACCTCACCTGAATTTTAAACTAAAGTGTTGCATTCCTTTATAATTCTTGAAAACGGCTGTAGAAGATCTTTTTAAAGCTGAGGCAGAAATCAGGACTTTTTTTTTGCCTGGTAATTCAGTGCTTCAGCAGTAGTTCAGAATGGTAGTAAGTTTTAATTACTGCATCTAAACTCTGGTGAGCTGAAATGATTTTTAAATGATGCTTCTTAAGAACCAGAATTCCCAGAATAAAAGGCATTAGGTATTGTGTTACTGGGCCATGATGTTTCTTGGTTGTGAGTTTTGGGTTATTTCAGTTCAATCTCAATCTTAAATCAAATGTTCCTGAACTGCAGCCTGTCTAGCATGAGACATGTCCACCAAGAGTGACCATTTTTCAGATTTCTCTCTTCACATGGTGAACACAAAGCACTCAGAGTTAAACACTGGCACCTTAGCTGCTCTGGCTTTAACCTTCCTCTGATGTAGTTTTATTCTTCAGTCACATCTTCCCCTGTAGCACAGCTAGGTATTGCCCTCTTGGTCTTTGTTTAAATGCTCTTCACAGTTATTTCAAGATATACCTTCTAGTTCCTACATTGTAAGATAATGTTTCTCTACTCGCTTCTCATCAACATTCATGATTTTGCAAAGGATGGGGAGGGATTGGTCTGTCTGACCACTAGGTGTCTGTGTTGCTGAGAGCTGGGCTGCTCTCCCTTCTTACCTCGCAGTTAACAAACCAAGAGCTGGTGTAACAGTGCACTTGCCTGGTTTTTGCTAGGATAGCTCTCAGAGGGAGAAAGAATAGTAAGTCAAGGTAGACAGAGCAAAACTAGCAGCTGAGTTGGATGGATCAACTACAAAATCATTTTATACATACATATATATTTATATGTAGCTGTTGTAGGGATGTCTGTTGGTTCATCTAACCCAGAGTGTTACATGACATATTTAAAACCTCTTGCTATACAGTCTGTTGGTAACACCTGTTCCAGTTGCTACTTCTGTCTGCGCTGTCTCATTACAACATCTGAAAATTTGAAGATCGCGCCAATGAAGTGAGCTTTAGACTATATTGGCAATAGCTTATTTATGACTCCAGTTTAACTGTATCCAGGAAGAAAATAGATATTGGAATGTGTTTGTCATTAAAGCATGGACCATTCATTAATTGTGTACATAATGCAGAGAACTTGAGTTGTCATACTGCTAAATTAGGTGTATAACTGTGAGATTTGACTTCCCCTTGCCCACAGGAGAACTGATGACAGTTGCTCGATGGATGAGGGAGTTTATCGCACAGCATCCAGACTACAAGCAAGACAGCATGATAACTGATGAAATGAATTACAGCCTTATTTGGAAATGCAACCAAATCGCACAAGGCCAGGCAGAGTGCCCTGAACTATTGGGGATAGGGTTTAGTAAGAAACCAAGCGGAAACAAAACTGGCTCTTTGTAATGAATTTATGTTTCTTACAAGAAAGTTTAAGCCTTTTAGCAAAGCACTAGCAAAGATACTGTGAATCTGGTACAGTTTCATGGTGTGAAGACCAAAACAGGGATACTGCACTATAAAGTGGGCCAATCTGCCTAAATATTCGTTAAGGCATCCTAAAATGGGCATATTCTTAAGGTTTATACAATATACATGTAAATAGTAGAATATTTTTATGATTAACATCAATGTATTTTAATAACATTGTATCTAAAGTTATTGTGAATTAGCTTGCAACTTTTTTATGCCTATTCTAGAAAGAAAAATCGTCCTTTGTAAATGTAATGGTACTTGTACATTATATGCATTCCAGTTACTGAATGTTTACTGTAATTTTTTTTAACCTGGAATGTGCTAAGTAATCTACCTTATTGTGTAAGAAAAAGGAAAAAATCTTCTGGACCTGTGTGAATTGCAGATACTTCTTCCTTCCATTCGGGTTTTGAAAGTATGTAAGAACACACAAATGCATGTGCATCCCATTTGTTAATCTTTACAGCAGTTTCTCAGTTGCCACAAGACCTGCATCCTTCAACTGTAAAATTCAGAGGAACAGATCTGTCTTTATTTGAATAACCTGCAGATGCATTGTTATTTTTTTCCCTGCTGAAGTAAATGTGTACACTATTGCAGGTCAGAAATTTGCCTGATTTAACAAAAAGCCAGTAACAGTGCAGGCATGGTACAGGGAGGAGGAAATGAGAGCTGAACATAAAGCTCTCCTTACAGAGGAGCCAGAGAGCCCTGCTCTGTCCTTCACTGCTCATTCTCCCACGTTGCTGCTGTGGCAACAGTGGTACAGCCCAAAACCAAACATCTGTTCATTCTTCCTGAAAGTTGAGTTTCTCATTTGTCATTCATTATAATAAATACTTCTGTCAGCATGTTTAGGTCCTGTAGGTAGGGACAACTTAATCCCCTCTAGAAAATAGTTACAAAGAAATTACAGCTACTCCTTTGAAGTGGGAGTTGGTGCTGGGAGTGACTGTAAGGTATTTAAAATTTAGCCATTGCAACTGTAAATAAAGCAACCTAACGGGGCCTTTTTGATTTAGCTTCTTAACCGACTTCTAAAAGTGAATTGCATTATGGGTAGATAATGCAAAGCTTTATGCAAGCACACATGAAATACCTAAGGTGTAATGAATTTTTACAAAAAACTAATGGAGAAGCTGCAATGGAGAGATGCACTAAGATGCTTTTATGTACTGACATTAGCCTTTGTTCTGTGCTCACAGGTGTGCTTTAGAGAATAAGAAGAGTGCTGTTTTCCTGCTGTGGTGGATTTGTTTTACTCAAGCTGTAGGCCTGTGCTCATTTAGTTTCTGTAATAAGGAAATAAAAAATAAAATTTGCAGTACGTGTTGGTCACTTGCATGACTTGAGCCCATGTTTTCAGATTGAAAGAAGGAAGAGTGCAGTACCTGGCAAATGCAGCTCATCTTATCTAGACTCACTTCATTCGTATTAAAATGGTTTACCGCCTCTGCAACATTGCCATTGTAGCATGTGTCTGATTGCATGGCCTTAGCTACTATGCTTGGAAGACCCCTAAAATAGTTGAATGCTTTCCTGCTGTTACTGCATCAGCAAATGTCTTTCTTCCCTTTCAGTTGACATTAAGTCACCCTTCTTGACCTAGTAGGTGGCTACAAGTAAGCATCTTGTAAGTGAATGCAAATTTTGTCATAATGCCCAAGAGATGTGGCTGGAAAGTTTCCTTCATGAATTCTTGCATGTGTGATTTTTGGAGAGGGTGAAGGAAGATCAAACACAAAGCTGCTGCTTATTTGTTGAGGTGTCTGTGGTTGCAGTGTCTAAGGAGCTTACATTCCCCAGGTGAAGAGTTAAGGTATGTGCTCCAGCCTGTTCTCCATGGTCTGGCATGGTGAAGGCTCTCGGGGCAAACCAGAGCTGCTGCAGGGAGGGGCAAGCTTTACCACTAGTTCTGAATATGCCCTAGAAGTGGCTGTGTGGTATCAGCACCTGCTCCGAGGTGAAGCAGCAAGCCTTGGGCAGAGCCTCAAGCTCTGGCTGCCCTTTTGCAGAGAGCATGAGAAGCTCCCTTGGGTTATGAATTCAGGATTCCTGGTCCTGCAGTCATGAGGTTTTTCCATGGAAATAAGTGACCTTTCCAAGAGCCACCTGAACAAAGGGAAGGGAAGAAGCACCTGAGGTGAAACATGACTGTTCCTTGCCCAAAGACCTTAATGCGTCAGTCATGGCACTTCCTGTAATCACTAATGTGTTGGCCCCAGCTCAACGCCAGTAATTTGCTTCATGCTCTCAACTCAGTTCTCAGCTAGAAGATCCTGTTGGGATTTCTGGAGGTCTCTAAATGGTATTCTGATACCCAGTTTTCTCCTGGGAGTCAAACTCCTTGAGTACGAGTGCCTTTATTTCTGGATTATTTTAGCTATGCTTTTATCATGGCCTAAATCATGAAAATGTGGTTCCTTTTGTGTGTGCGCAGAGCTCTATGAGCAGTTTGCCTTTCTGGGACTGGTGCTTCAAGAGCTTTGTACAATAATTCAGTCCTGCAGAAGCAATCTGACCTCTGAAACAAGCATCATGCAGCTTGTAGGAGGTGCACTGGGCTTTCTCGGAAAATGACCTCGCCTTTTGTTTGCAATAACTTTGTTTAATATTTGAAGTGGATTATATTTGGTGTGCTGATAGCAAATTGTGAGAGACTTCCTGCGGCATGGGAAGCTGGTCAGAGGAGAGGTGACAACTGAGGTTATTTCAGCAGTTATCTGGATGTTGTGAGCTGGATTTCAGCAGGAAAGGATTGCTGCAGTCCCTTTCCAGGACCCAGGACCTTCTGTCTGGCTCTTACAAATAAACAGCAGCACATTAACACATGCAGTAACAGGGTAGTGTGGATGTTCTCTGTTCCAGGACAGCAGATAGGGATCAGAAATACAATAGTTCCCCTTGCTGCAAGGAGTATGGGAAGATGACTGTAACGCTGAGCAGTGCAAGAGCCCATGTTTTACAAGAGAACAGAAGGCAGAATGTGCATTTTGAGCATTACAGCAGAAACCCAGGCTTCCAAGGTCTGAAAGACCTGATGCATCATCAGAACCTTCTTGAAGCCCCTTTGTAGAGAAACAACGTTTGTAAACTGTGACCTCTGCAATGAGCGTACTTGAACCCTGATGGAAGAGGGGGACAGTGTGCCTCCCGCTGTGGGCAGGTGACTGAGTAGCAAGTTTTGTGGTTCTCATCACATGAGCTAAGAGATGGCAGCAACAGCATCTCATTTCCCTTTAAACAATGCAATGCCCTTCCTGAAGAAAAGTGTGACTGTCAATAAGTGCTGGCAACAAATTAAAAAACTGGGTGTAATTCTATGGCTTATGTTAAGCAAGAAATGGCTATGTAGTCTTTTAAGTCTGACATAGAACACAGTATGTTAATTTAGCCATTGAATTTAGTTATGTATCTCAAAGATACTCTTACAGCTACCTCTGTTACATGACTTAAAGGGAAAGCTGTAATCAGGATGGCAGCGACAAGGTAAGCAAAGTGAGGCTAACACCCAGAGGCATGTTGTGCTCAAAAAACACAAATGAAAGTGTTGGTGCATGACGGCTCCTCATCACTGACTTCCAAGAGTTTGTGTTCTGGCTGGAAAACTGCTAGTTTATAAAATATGTAAGCAAGAACAACTGTTCCTATCCTGGAGAAGGCCCAAGCTCCTATTAAATGCATTAGATCACAACAAAGCAGTTCTTTATGAGCGTACAGACTTTTATGAAGACATCTTAAAGAGTGCCTTGCTCTCTGACTACAGCCAATCTGTGTGGAAGCACGGAGTTGCTCTGTGTATGTTGCTCTGGCAGGTCATGTTCAGAAGAGGCTGGGGGCAGCAGGGAAGAACACATAAAGGGGTGAAGCCTATCCCCCACTCTCTGATTTGCCCTGGGGAAGCAGCTGTGCCAAGATGACCTCAAGCTTTTAAAACCTTCAGGTTTGTTCTTTCCCTTTAACCATTTACTAGGTTGGACTATGTGCCTTCCCATCCATTCCCAGCTGGCAGTGCTGGACATCTAATCCCTGCCAGTTGACTCACAGCATGGGCATTCAGAGGCCAAGAACCTGCAGTATTCTCCTTGGCAGTGTAAGGACTGGGACTCCTTGCCCGGAGACTGTCACACAGCTGCCTAATGAAAAACAGGAAAACCTCCCAGAAAAAAAGCCCTCTCCACTGAGGGGAAGCAAGGCTTGGCATCACTCACATTTCATCCCCTTCACCCTACCCTGCAGCTTTCCTGTGCATTACTTATTCCTCTGGCACCAGCTATAGCACATCTGATTTTAAATGCCAATAGGACAGATGTTACTGCCGGGAGGCAAAACTGGCAGCTGGGTCTCCAGACCCCCCTGATGCTGGTGAGCAGATGTGTCTGTGTCGTACTTTGTCTCGGACACAAACTGGACTCCTGGGGATAAACGACGCCTGTCTGTAATTCCTCACCGCTGCGGGGTGGACTAGAGCAGTGCAGTATGAACTCTGATGTGGTCCCTGAGCTACAGCAGTGTTAACATCGCCAGCAAAGCGCAATAACCCCGGCATGGAGAGTGGAAAACGAGCCAGGGCTCTCGCTGGGGTGTGCTGGTGGCACAGGCTGGGATGAAGAGGGGAAAAGCTCACTGCTACGCCCAGGGCCAGCCCTAGGTGTCCTCCTAAGTTAAGCAGCAGCGCAGCGAGCTGGAGAATGAAAATAACTGTTCTCTGAGGTGTAATGAGAAAGAGGAGGCAGAGCCACAGCGGTATTTCAGGTCCAAATCCTCTGCCCGTTTTGGCCCAAGTTCCTACTCCTGGGCTTAGCTTCAGACTCTGCGGCTGGTGTAAACCTCTTCAGGTCCTGATGCCCCAGTGACTATGCACCCCCCCTGCTGCCTTCCCCCTGGGAGAGGAGCTGCCCCTGCGGACACCCTGGCCAAGAGCTCTCCAGGTTGCCAGGGTGTGCAAATGTCCCAGAGCATGGCAGACCCGGTGTGTGTTTCAGAGGGTATGCAACAGCACAGGCTGGAAATAGGCCAGCCCGTCCCTTGCAGAGGTTCAGTTCAGCTGCACAATTGCGCTGCTGGGAGCAAAACTGCCACCGTCCAAATTAAAATGTGCAACATCCAAGCACTGCCAGACATGAAACATCCTGAACAGCCATGTGGGGCGGAGAGGAGGATTCCCCTCTCGAATGCGGTTAGGTCTTGCTCTTAAAGTAATGAATTCTAGACAAAAAACTTCACTCACTGTTTAAAACAAATCTGTCTGGGCCTCTGTCCTGGGCTCAGCAGTAGCAGTCATTTTTCTTCTTCTTAGTAGCTGGTGCAGTGCTGTGTTTTTGACTTTCAGCCTGGGAACAGCACTGATAACACCAGTGTTTTTAGTTACTGCTCAGTAACATTTACTCTGACCAAGGACTTTCTGAGCCTCAAGCTCTGCCAGGGAGGAGGGGAAGCCAGGAGGAAGCAGAGCCAGGACACCTGACCCAAACTGACCAAAGAGGTATTCCATACCACAGCACGTCATGCCCACTGTATAAACTGGGGCAGTTACCCAGAAGGGCTAGATCACTGCTCGGGTTGGGCTGGGTATCAGTCGGCGGGTAGTGAGTGGTTGTATTCTCTTCCCTTGTTATTTCCCTTATCATTATTATCATTGGTGGTAGCAGCAGTGGTTTGTGTTATACCTTAGTTACTGAACTGCTCTTATCTCAATCCATGGGAGTTATATTCTTTTGATTCTCCTCCCCATCCCTCCAGCAGGGGGGGGGGGGGGTGTGGAAGAAGGAGGAGGGAGGGAGTGAGCAGCTGCATGGTTCTGAGTTACTGGCTGGGCTTAAACCACAACAGGTTCCTCAGAGAATGACACAAAATAACACATTTCAAATTGTTTTTCCCCTCTACTTATGCCGCAGCTTGACTGGCACTAATCCCATTGCTTCTGCCGGGACAGGGGTAGGGCATTTCCAGAGGCACAGGTGAACAGCAGAGCTCCAGAAGGGAGTGTCCATGTGTTCCTGGAAGCTTATTCTGACTTCCCACTTCCCAGTCATCCCAGCACATGTGATGTTATTGCTATCTGTCCGTTTACATGCAGGCCACAAGGATTTGATGATGTGTCATGGCTGGGTGGGCCAGGTCCTCTGGCTGTGACTCCAGCTTCCAGCAATGCAGCATGTTTTGGCCTTGCTGTGAGCTGATAGAATGACACTGCCCTGAATCCAAACCCAGCATTAGGACAAGCTTTTAATTTTCATCATACCTTGGAGGAGCAAAACCCACACAACAGGAAACTCAGGAGATTCAAACTGTGCAACAAGGGTATACAGGGAAAAAGCTCTGCAGGCTGCTTTGATTTTCAGTGGCTGCCTTCTGTGCTCACATGTCTGTACAAAGCTCTGTAATGCAGTTCAAGATATATCAGGGCAAGCCGTTCTCTGGGGGAGAGGAGTACTTCCTCCAGGACCATGGTGTCCTGAAGGGGATAATTTGCCAGGCACATCACCAGTCAGAACATCAGCAGAGCTGGTTTCTGTTTCCAGCTCAGCTTTCCTCCTGAAAGGGAGGCTTTATCTCCCTTTTGTCCTACTGCAGCCAACAGACTTTTCTAGTATGAAAACGTTGGTGTCAGGCGTGTTTGCTGCTGCAATGGCATGCCACAACACCGCACAGCTAGAGCCTCCTGTTGATGTATGGCAATCATAGGCATGATGCTGACCTAGAAGAGCCCGCAGGATGACGTTCTGTGCTGAGTCTGGTTTTCTAATTGCAAGTAAAGTGAAACACATTATGATCAATTTCATTATCAAACTGCTCTGTCTTTAGAACATTTCCTCAGCCATGCCCAGGGTTTGAGAGAGATGACATAGTGACAGCCTTGCACACCCATTTCCTAGCTTTTATAATGGACAAACACAGAGCATGAATAAACTTGGCCTGTACTAGATAATTCCTTCTAAACAACTTTTACTGGTGGAGCCCACTGGCAGTGAGGACCTGTAATCAGCCAGACTTGTGTGTTTATATGATACCTACCATGAAAAGACATCTGGGGGCTGTGTCCTGGGGCACCACAGGTGGCATGGGCCTCCCAGGGGACACTGCAGGCTGTGTTGAAATCTATAAATACCAGTGCTGTGCCTTCATGGCATACCTCCAGGTGGAGACCAGCTGCTGTGATAAGTTAAGTCCTACAGCAGAGGCTGGTTATTTAGCAGCTACTTTCCAAAACTTTTTTGTTGGGGTAGGAAAGACTGAAGGAAGTAACACCAAATTCCCAGTTTTGTGACCTGCCTGATGATTACCTTGGGGATAGGCATGGGAGAAAAAAAACACATGCACCCAGCAAATCCCAGCTGCTCTGTCCTACTGCTCCCATAAGCTGTGCTTGCTCCCAGAAGCAAAGCTAAACCTATTTGAGAGGAGCCACAAAGATGGTTTGCAGGGACAAAGGCTACTTTCATCATTACTTCCCTCTTTGCAAGTCTTACCTTCTCCTTCAGGATGCACACCTCCCCACTCTCCCTCTCTCCCCCAGTAGGACATGGTTAAGCCTCCTGACCAACTGCTTCTTTTGCTCTTGTATAAGCTCTATCTCCTTTTACCCTGCCTGCCTTGGAGGAAGGAGGCTGCCTGCCCCTCTGCAACTGCACTCCAGCAACCCTGCTCCCTAAGGATGCAAACTGGGAGGCCGTGCCTACTTCCCACTGCCTAAGGGGAGGAAGAGACTTGTAAAGAGCCAGACACAGGCATGGGACACCCTATAGCCATATTAAAAGGCCTCATTACTTGTCATTACAAAGGAAGACTCTGCAAGACTTAGGCAGCCTGGACATGGGGAATGAGTGCCCAAGCTACAAACGTGTGTGTTTTTTTGTTCTTGGTTAACTAGTAAAACCAGAAAGCAAGACAGAAAAGAAACAAGGCAGATGCTGAAGAGCTCCAGTTTGGCCAAGCTTACTTATCTGGCAGCTCATCTCAAAGGAACTGAGAATTCAGTGTAGGCAGAAGGCAGCGGCAGGTCTGGCATAGAGAGTGAGCTGTAAATTATCTGCAAGGAGACAGGCAGATGAAATTCCACTTTTATCCAGCGACGAGTAGACAGAAAGCAGAAAAAGAGACACACAGGCCATGTAGGAGAGGTGAGAAGGTGAGGAGAACACACCAAAGGGCTCCTGGTGGAGTAAGCAGATAGTCAGAAGGGAATCCAAAAGTGGCCAGAACAGCAGAAAGCCAGGGAAGATTAGACATCAGGGAGAGTTCAGCTGTGTTTGTGAAGCCTGATGGTCCAAGGGAGACAAGGCGGGCATGTAATTTGGGATGGAAGGCCTTTTTGTTTGCAAAATATTACTATCAAAAGAAAACAAAAGAAAGAAAGAAAGAAAAGCTCCTCTAATTCTGAGCCACTCCTTCCAACTTTGACATCCTCAAGTGGCTGCCAAGGAATGCTTGCATGCTCTTACCCTGTTAGCTTTGGCACACAGCAAGGCAGGCCAGAACTCCTTTGTGCCTGGCTACCGTGGACGTGGTTTTGGACGTGCAACTGGCAACTCTTTTCCAGAAATCCCAGCAACTCCTTCTTCCTTAGGAAAGGTTTCCATCTTCCCTCTTCTTCCTGTGTGGTGGATAGAAACTGAAGAGGAATGAAGCATTTCTGGGATAAAGTGGTACTTTGATAGGGACACCAGGCTGCTGGTCTCTGTTGAAATATCAGGCCTTGGCACTGGCTCCTCACAGGCTTATAGCAGTATTTTTATCCAGATCAGGAGTGGTACAAGTCTGTTTATGTAGACATGTTTTTCCAAGAGGGGTCGAGGCATCAAACCCTTGCTCCTTTGCTGTCTTCTGCAGAGGTCTGAGCTCCAGACTCCTCTCACATTTGACCTCCAAGTTTCCCAGGCACCTCAGAGCACACTTCTCTAGACAGCACCGAGAGACCTGTATAGCCTTAAACCATGACAACTGCCCAAACCAGCAATCCTCAAGTCCCAGACAGAGGGACTCAGTTCAGAAGGTAGGCAACAGGCAATGGCAATCTGCAAACTGCAACTGTGGTTGCTTTCTTTATCTCAAGAAGGGCTTAGCAGAAAAAGATGTCTCAAAGTTCATAGGAGACCCTTGTGGTGAGAGCACTTCTCAGAAAGTGGAAGGTCAGGTGCCCTGCTACCTCAGAGGATTCAAGTGCACATCATCTTCACATACAGTATCTAAACCAATTCCTTAACATATTTTTAAAAGGGTATCTGGAGAGGATGGGAAGTCTCCATCCTCGTTATCGGACTTTGCTGCCATAGAGAACAAAACAAAAGATATTTTTAAACCCCTGTAAAAATATGCAATGAGCTGACATCTTCATTACTGTCCAGTGCTCTTCCTGTCTAATCTCAAAAAGCATAAAAGAGAGCAAGAGATGGCCAAGGCCAAAGGGGATTTTCAGAAGACTATAAGGTCTTTTGTAACAAGTGAGACAAATAAGATAGAAGTTCTTCTCTTGGAGAATAGTCATCTTGGGGGGTGAGGGGGTTAATATGGTAGGGATATGTAGAATTAAATCAACTAAGTTAACTGTGGAACTGATCACTGCACAGGGCAGGCAAACGGGGTGGGTCGAGGCAGTTTGTGCTGCAGTTCATGCGGGCAGACGAGCGGGATGGTGAGCACTCGTCGCATGACCAGGGCCCGGTCCGGGAGCTCTGCTCTGGCTGCCCCGGCGGTGGCCAGCGCAGGCACCCAGACAGAGCCGATGAGAGGGGAGGCTGCAGGGCAGAGCTCGGTGTGTAGAGAGTGCCTGCACTGGTCTGGTGAGGGGAGGGTGCACGATGGGCAGGGCTGCACTCGGTGCTCCCTGGTGGAGGTGCTCCTGCAGCAGGGGCTGAGCTGCGGGATGCTGTTAATAGGCTGCGAGATGTCAGGGAAGCTGAGAGGAAGCAGGGCTGCCTGCTCCAGGCGCAAACTGTGCAGGGGCCTCGAGCTTCACCTCCAGCTCATGAAGGAAAGAAGGAGGCCGTTAACCCGGGAAGCTGGGAATTAGTAACAAAAAAAAAAAAACAACAAAAAAAGGAGGAAGAGAACAGTTAAAAGCAAGGGGCTTCCTCCTAAATCCGTTGTCCGCAGAACCGCTTTGCTGCCCTGCAGGGGACTAATGAGGAAACACACTTGAGCCAGAAACAGCCGGCTGATGCACTGGTAAAGATCTCTACTGGTGCTGCCAGGAAAAAGCAGTGGGTCATAGTAGTAGGGGACTGTACTTTGAAAGGGACAGAAGCACTCGTCTGTTGGCCTGACCCAGTCTCAAGGGAGGTGTGTTGCCTACCGGGGGCACGGATCAGGGATGTGGCAGAGAGGCTGCCTGCTCTAGTAAGTCCCATGGACTATTACCCACTCCTGGTGATACAGGTGGGTGCTAGGGATATAGATAGTAGTAGCCTAGGGAACATAAAGAAAGACTACAGAGCCCTGGGGGAGGTGGTTAGGGGCTCTGGAGCTCAGACAGTCTTTTTGTCAATTCTCCAGGATACAGGGGAAGACCTTAAAAAAGCTAGGAGGATTGGCCAGGTTAATAACTGGTTGAAAGGGTGATGTCATAGTCAGGGGTTTGGGTGTCTTGAACACAGGACCCAAGTTTGTAGGCCAGGTCTAGTGGGGGCTGGTGGAGCTGGTCTGATAAAGAAGGGAAAGAGCAGTTTTGGTAGGAGGCTTGCCAGGCTGGTCAAGGAGGCTTTAAACTAGATGTGCTGGGGAGGGGGGCATCATTCCATCCCAACACACCCATCCCAACACACCCAGCACCTATAATAAATGCTCGGAGCAATGTAGAGAAATCCCAGCTGCTCCAGCCAATGAGCCGGCTTCAGTTGGAGCTCGGCTCAGATGCCTCTATACAAACACCCGTAGCATGGGGAACAAACAAGAGGAATTGGAGATGTGTGCACTTCTACGGGGGTATGATATAATAGGCATTGCAGAAACATCGTGGGATGGCTCCTGTGACTGGAGTGTTGGAATGGAAGGTTACAGGCTCTTTAGGAAAAACAGGCCTGGCAGGTAGGAGGGAGAGTTGCCTTTTATGTTAGGGATAGGCTGGAGAGTATGGAACTCTGTCTGGGGACAGGTGATCAGTTAACAGAGAGCTTGTGGGTCAGGGTTAAAGGGAATATAGCTATGGGAGACATTACTGTGGGGATCTGTTACAGACCGCCTGATCAAGGAGAACCTGCAGATGAAGCACTCCATAGACAGATAGGAAAAGCCTCACGCTCACAGGCCCTTGTTCTCATGGGTGACTTCAACCACCCTGATATCTGTTGGAAGGACTGTACGGCCCGGCACAAGCAATCCAGGAGGTTCCTCGATTGTGTGGAGAAAACTTCCTTCTGCAAGTAATAGAGGAGCCGACAAGGAGAGGTGCCATGCTTGACCTTGTGCTCACCAACAGGGAAGGGCTCGTTGGAAATGTGATGCTCCAGGGCAGCCTTGGATGCAGCAATCATGAGATGCTCGAATTTGAGATCCTCAGGACAGTGAGAAGAGCGTGCAGCAAGCTCACTGCCCTGGACTTCAAAAGAGCAGACTTTGGCCTCTTTAGGAACCTGCTCAGTAAAGTTCCATGGGATACAGCCCTAGAGGGCAGGGGGCCCAAAACTCTTGGTTGATATTCAAGGATCACCTGCTACAAGCTCAGGAGTGTTGCATCCCAACTAGAAGGAAGTGCAGCAGAAGGGCCAGGAAACCTCCTTGGATGGATAAGGAGCTCCTGAGGAAAATTCAAATGAAAAAAGAGGCTTATAAAGAGTGGAAGCAAGGACAGGCAGCCTGGGAAGAGTACAGGGATGTTGTCCGGGAAGCTAGGGACCAGGTTAGGAAAGCTAAGGCCCAGTTAGAATTAAACTTGGCTAGGGATGTTAAGGATAACAGGAAGGGATTCTACAGGTACGTAGCAAATGAAAAACAGACTAGGGAGAATGTAGGCCCCCTCAGGAAGCTCTCAGGAGAACTGGCTACCCTGGATTTGGAGAAGGCTGAGGTTCTGAATGACTTCTTTCCCTCGGTCTTCATTGGCAAAAGCTCTGACCACACCACCCAAGTCTTGGAATGCAGACGCAGGGACTGTGAGAATGAAGACCTTGCGCCCACTGTAGGAGAGGATCTGGTTTGAGATCATCTTAAAAACCTGAACGTGCACAAGTCCATGGGACCTGATGAGGTCCATCCATGGGTCCTGAAGGAGCTGGTGAATGAAGTCGCTAAGCCACTGTCCATCATATTTGAGAAATCATGGTAGTTGGGTGAAGTTCCTGATGACTGGAAAAAGGGAAATATAACCCCCATTTTCAAGAAGGGGAAAATGGATGACCCAGGGAATTACAGACCAGTCAGTCTCACCTCTGGGCCTGGCAAAATCTTGGAGCAGATTCTCCTGGAAGGCATGCTAAGGCACATGAAAAACAACAAGGTGCTTGGTGACAGCCAGCATGGCTTCACTAAGGGGAAATCCTGCCTGACCAATTTGGTGGCCTTCTATGATGGGGCTACAGAACTGATGGACAGGAGTAGAGCATTTGATGCCATCTACCTGGACTTCTGTAAAGCGTTCGACACTGTCCCACAAGATATCCTTGTCTCTAAACTGGAGAGACGTCAATTTGATGGATGGACCACTTGGTGGATAAAGAACTGGCTGGATGGCCGCACGTAAAACATTGTGGTCAATGGCTCAATGTCCAGCTGGAGACCAGTAATGAGTGGTGTCCCTCAGGGATCGGTGTTGGGACCGGTCTTGTTCAACATCTTTGTCACTGACATGGACAGTGGGATTGAGTGCGCCCTCAGCAAGTTTGCCCATGACACCAAGCTGTGTGGTTCGGTTGATACACTGGAGGGAAGGAATGCCATCCAGAGGGACCTTGACACGCTTGTGAGGTGGGCTGATGCCAACCTCATGAAGTTTAACCATGCCAAGTGCAAGGTCCTACACCTGGGCCAGAGCAATCCCAGGCACAGCTACAGGTTGAGCAAAGAAGAGATTCAGAGCAGCCCTGCAGAGAAGGACTTGGGGGTGTTGGTTGATGAGAAAATGAACTTCAGTTCAGAAAACGGCTTCAGTGTGTGCTTGCAGCCCAGAAAACCAACCGTATCCTGGACTGCATCAAAAGGAGCGTGACCAGCAGGTCGAAGGAGGTGATCCTGCCCCTCTACTCTGCTCTTGTGAGACCTCACTTGGAATTTTGTATGCAGTTCTGGTGTCCTCAACATAAAAAGGACATGGAACTGTTGGAACAAGTCTAGAGAAGGGCCACGAGGATGATCAGGGGACTGGAGCACCTCCTGTATGAAGATAGGCCGAGAAAGTTGGGGCTGTTCACCGTGGAGAAGAGAAGGCTGCGTGGAGACCTCATAGCAGCCTTCCAGTATCTGAAGGGGGCCTGCAGGGATGCTGAAGAGGGACTCTTCATTAGGGACTGTAGTGACAGGACAAGGGGTAATGGGTTAAAACTTAAACAGGAGAAGTTTAGATTGGCTATAAGGAAGAAGTTCTTTACTGTAATGGTGGTGAGGCACTGGAATGGGTTGCCCAGGGAGGTTGTGAATGCTCCATTCCTGGCAGTGTTCAAGACCAGGTTGTACAAGGCTTTGGGTGATATGGTTTAGCATAAGGTGTCCCTGCCCACAGCAGGGGGGTTGGAACTAGATGATCTTAAGGTCCTTTCCAACCCTAACTATTCTATGATTTTATGATTCTATGTTATAGAGGCAGGTTTTGGCAGGTGATTAGCCAAATCAATGGAAACGATGTAGCTACAGTTGTTAGATAGTGGCATCATCATCATTTCCATTACTATTATTGTTATTATCTGCTTTAACATTCAGCATTCTGGTTGACATGGCAAGGAAATCCCCAAACCACAGGTTGCTGGAATGTGGGAAATATGTCAGGGAAGGATTGTTTTGTATCAGGTTTTTCTCATGTTCTTTCCCTGAGCATCCACATCTGCCAGGGAGAAAACACTCCCTGGTATGACTTGGCACTGAAGAGAGGCAGCTTCTTGTGGGTGAGAAACTGTACTCTTGCACAGTTGAAGGTTAATTGAGAAGAGAGCATAGGAGAAAGAAAGGACTGCATCCTAGAAGGCAGGTGTTGGTTCAGGAATCCTGGGGTTTGGGGCCTGGATCAGTATTCAAGCAGTCACAGGTAAACTACAGAAGAAAAGAATATGGACCACTCAGACCTCTCCCATGGCAGGTAAACTCCCAGTCATCAGGCCTACACATGCCCTCCTTTCCAGGGAGCCTTCACCAAGTGTGGTGGCTCCTCCTGTGGGGTGGTTGTTAGTGGTTTAGCATGCAACTGAACTGAAGTCTTCGCCTTCCTGTGAGAGCCCTCCAAACAATAGCATTGCACAGAAGACAGGTAGACCAGCTGCAGCCATCTTGCTGTGTTGCTTGGCAAAAGGGTGAAGCCTGCCCAACCCTCTCAGTAGTCACACAGAGCTCCTGAGAGGACACGAGATTCTCTAAGAACCTTGATTAAGTGGGATGTAAGGAAAAATTCAGTATTTCCTACTGACTTGGCTATACAGCAGCATTTTAGACAGTTTTGCTCCATGCTTATGCTCTAGGCAAACTCAGTCATTCATACCTTTCCCCCTAACTACTCAAATAATGTATGAATCTACCCCTAGTTGCTCTTTCTCATGCCCCACCTACCTTCCCAATCATGTCTTATAACCTTATTAATAGGTACAGCCCATATCTTGGGCAACACTTCTCTAGCAGCCTGTTAACCTTAACTAGCTCTTTGATGGAAGCACTGGTTGCCTTCAACCACAGAGATACCTAACCCTATCCATGAGATGGAAAAAGAGTTTTGGGCTCATATACAGAAAAGCGAACAGACCTGGTTGGCCTTATATGCATGGAAAACATACAGTAAGCTTATTCCCTGCATGGTCCTAGCCCAAGCTGACAAGAGGAATAGGGAGAGGGGGAGGAACACAGAGGGGAAGAAAAAGGATGGAAGACAAAGGAGTTTTAATAGGAGCTTTCATACTTCCTCAAATTTGTAGCAATAAACCTGATTGTACCTATAAATGTTTTCTGGGGCCTTTCCTTGTGTCAGGTTACATCAGTAGTCACATCAACAACTTGGTTTTAGCTGATGCAGAGCAGAGCATACGTATCTCCTTCTATGCCCACTTTGCGATGAGTGATGCTCTCATATCCTCCCTCCTACTGATGCTTGCTTCCAACTTCCAGCTTGATGCCCTTTTCCTAGACCATTTGCAGTACTTGGAGAAGCCCTCCTGGTTTTCTAGGTATAAACTCATGTCTCTTCCTTCTCACACATTTCCAGTGCAAGGCATGTTTCCAATACTACTGACTTCGTGGTTCACTCCTCAACTTCTCCCAGTCATACGGCATTTGTCTAAAAACGATTGCACCTCGAAGCAGAGATGTGTTACCTGTAAAGACTGTGCAGGCAGTACAAACCATGCCTGATGTAGCACATGTCCAGAGCACTTTATATCAAAATGAGGCGGGCATTCTGGTTCTCTCACCTGTGTTGTTGTAGATGTGGAGTTACAGCACTGAGGTTACCTCAGCGTTACACCAACAATAAGTGACAGGTTAAAGTCATCCAGCAGGACGGTTTTGCAATTGGAATGGGTAAACAGATTATCTTTTGTTGTTCTTATCCATTCACTGGTAATGTTATATAATCTACACCAGCACTCAGAGTTTGTTTAACTGTATGAAGACAATATCCTTAAAGTCCTTTGCAAATACACTTAGTATATAGAAAAAAAATCTGATTAACAGTATCATAAGAGGAAGGCAGACTAGGAGCACAGTACACTTGCTTGCTGCCCAGTCCTTTCCACTGCAGCAGATATTACCATCAAACAGCTAGAGGGAGAAAGCTGATTCTGAGGAGCATTCCCCCCTTCTGAATGTTGCATTTGAATTGCACATTTTACAGGAACAGCAAAATAGCAAAAAGTTTAATTTTGATAAAGGATTCATCCTTTACAAAATCTAGAGGGAATGGTAGGTGACTGCTGCATTTAGAGCTTCGCTTAATTGTCCCCTTTGCAGGAGGTATGAAAGAATGGTATATAATTTCAAATTACTGCAACAAAAGACCATGGTTATTTGCACTGACATGCGTACTCACGTCTTTCTGGCAATGTAAAAGAACCTGCAGGGTACCCACATTTTAAAGCCTTTTCCCACTGCCAGAGGACACAAAAGCATAATCAGGTTGCAAGTGGTTTCTCTTAAATTATTCTCATCTTTTGCTAGTTAAGATTAGTGAATAATTTAAGATCTTATGGTGTATCATAGAATTGTACCTCAAGTTGGAAGGGATTCATGAGGATCATTGAGTCCCACTCCTCACTCCTCTCAGGACTACCTAAAACTAAATCATATGACTAGGGTCATTGTCCAGGCAATTAATTTGTGCTGTTTTCATAGCAAAACCAAAACCACCTCTTGCTGGAAGCTAAATTTCTTCTGGATCCCGGAAAAAAAGAGTGAGAAATCAAGCAAAGGCGTGTGCATACATTAGACCTTATTCTTGTACTTTCAGTAAAAAGCCCTCCATAAAACATGAAAATACATCTGTAGTTATCATGATATGGTTGGTTTCTGCAGTTGCTGCCTGGTGAGAAACACTGCACTAGCATATCCTTGGTAGCACTGTCAAAACTCACAGGATCAGCTTAGGAATAATTCAATGTTAATAAGCATTGTGCTTGTCAAACAGGCTTATTCAGTGACCTTGGAGCAAACACTAAACTCGACAGCTGGGAGGGCACAGAGGGAAGAGTGGCTTTTGGGATACATACAAGCACACCCCAGCCATGCATTGGAGGGGCCTGGCTGTTCGCTGGGGTTGAGGAATGGTTTGCTGACAAAGATGGCAACTGCTGATGCCATCCTCCCCTAGCAAGGCATTAAAACTGTTTCTCCTTGCTACCAATGCTACTGTTTTCAAACATGAATTGAAAACAAAGGACATCTGTTCTTATGGGTTTAAAAACATACAGTTTGCTTTATATATAGCAGGAATAAATCTATTTCATTTTTTCTTGGTTGTCAGACATGGTTCTCTTTGGATTTATGGCCATTCATGTTCAAACACCAATTGTTTTCTGTTATGTTTCCAGAGGTGCTTTTTTCTTCTTTTTAAAGCAGTTTTTCCTCTCTAACTGGACGACAGCAGAAGTAAATCAGCTTCCACGTGTTCAGATACAAAGGAACAATGAAACATTCAGCCAAGCTTGCCTCCACAGATTTTTATTTTTTTTTTTTTTACAGTTTCAGGGCAATTTACAACAGGAAAACTGCTCAAGAGCTTAGAGGATTTGGGAGGAGGAGCTTCAAGCAGCAACTGTGACTCTCTAGGGATATTAGGGGCCAGATCCTACCCTCCTGTAAGTTCCTCTAAGTTGTGCAACTGCCCAAACAGGGCTGGGAGAAGAACTGGATCCATTTTTCTGCTGAGGGTAAATTGTGGCAATTAATGAGTTACTGTTTGCCAATTGAAGAGCAGTAACTGGGTGCTTGGCAGCCATCTCCAGGTCTCTCAGCAGCGTAAGCAAAATCCAGGTGTGTAGCCACTCTGCTTACAGTCCTGGAAAGAGGTGGAAGAGCAACATGGGACCAGGATGGACAGATGCAGAGATTTTGGGAGTGAGTGCAGCTGAGACAGACAGCCCACTGTTCCCCGGCTTGCTCCTGCCGGCCTGCTGTTCGTAGCATAGTGAGTCCTGCCTTGTCTTAGCCTGTGGCAGCTGTGGCAGAAGACTTGTTCTTTAAATCCCTGTGTAACAGGTCACCTTGTGGGCTGACAGAATACAGGTAATGAAGGGCAGCTGCCACCACGGAAGCTGTCAAGGTGTGAATGTCCAGTTGCCTGCACATATGCTTCCTTAGATATTAAGTGGCACTTACATGGGGTTCCTCTTCTGACTGGAAGCACACAGCCCCTAGTAAGGCTGAGGCCATATTTTGGACCTTGAGAGCAATTTCCAGTTGTGTGATATGAAACCAATGCAAAATTATTAACCACCTTGCTCTAAGACATGAAAGCAATGGCAGGGGCAGAGGGAGGAGGTCATCACCTACACCTTGTCAGCCAGGAGCTGCAGTCGAGACACGGCTCAAAAATGTCCCCCTAGTACTCACAGCACCTAGGACCTGCAGAAAGGTACCAATTTGGCTCACACTACTGAAGATGATTTCAGCAGGCAGTGTGCAGTGGCAAAACAGCCAAGGCGCTGAATTAGCACCCTAGGAAAAAGTCACCAGTGATGAGTAATTATGAGGGATATTTGATTAGCTGCTGATGGGCTCCAAGTGCAGGGTGCTGTGTTTCCTGCCACACTAGGTGGCTCTCCCACTATTTGCCCTTTGTACCATGGCCAGTCGGAGGGCTGAGCAGAAACAGTGACAGTCACCAGCGTTTTTTCCTTCTGGTCTTTTGCCTTTCTTCGGGAGGAGGAGGATTCTGGTGCATGGTAAAGCTGGGGAGGCCATTTGCCTTCAGCTGGCTGGACTGCTGGCACTAGCAAATGTTTCCAACAAAGCTGAGCTTACAGCTTCTATTGCTGTTTTAAAATAAGATATTTATGGTTCTGGGCTTTGCTACCGGTATTTTGAAAAGAGAATGTTAAAATATATTTGATACAAATGGCTGTATTCCTTACAGTTTTACAGTTTAGTTAGCCTGTTCAAAATGTCACCTTCTTTTCCAGGCAGCATATCCCTGTCACCATCTCTGCAAACATTACCTGATTTCTTTCTGCTCCTCAGTTTTGCCCTTAAGATAGCTTCCCTTTGTTTTCTTTCCAGTGTTCTGCATCATTTCCATCAGCTTTTGGTTTTACTTTCTGAGTTTCTTTTTCAATTCCTTTTCTCAGCTACCAAAAATGAACAGCCAAAACATAAATATTTGTGATTTTAGTGATACAATGTAATGTAAAAGGGGGGGAGCCACAGGAAGGAAGTACATATTTTTAGAAGAAAAAGAGGATGTTCTAAAAGTACCTGCAGAGAGAGGCCAGCAACGCTGGTAACGATGTTGAGAAAATCGCATATGCAGTGTGTGAATGCTTTTATGATCTGGATTTATCTGAGGGATGAATCCTGTCCCGGTGAAGGAACTTTGGTCGTGACCACAGGGATCAATCTGTTCTTAATTTAAGATGATGACATGACTACACAAATATAGTGAAGAAAGAGACTTCTGTGATCCTCTGGTGAACGAGTCCCAGGCACCCCCACGCTGGTCTGCTAGGTTGAACTCAACAGCCATGGTTGGAAGAGCACAGACTGACAACTTGGAAGAGACATTAGTCAGTGGGAGCAGAAGGTTCATGCTGCTAACACAAAACTGCCCTGCAAAGAGTTGACACAAACATTAGGTACTAGACAAGGACAGAGGCAGTCTGGCTCCCAAACTTCTGTTTAGCTCCTGTCCATTCAGCCCCAGCCCACTGCCCTTCCCAACAGGTAAGAGCAAGTCCCTGTAATGATGCAGGCTGCGATGTTGTGCCACTCATGGCATCAAGACAGTCACATCCAGCACTGGCTGCTAGACTGAAAATAATTAAATTTAACTTTTCATAAAAACCTGGACCATTTAAATACAAGAAGAGGCTTGCAGCTCTCTCACCAGCCAAAGCCTCGCTAAATACTGCGCTCAGCAGAGGCAGTAGCTCTGAATAATGACAGCTTATTTCCTTCCTTAAGGTTCATGGCTTGCAGCAGAAGTCTCATAAGATACCTCATTCCCAGTCCTTATTTTTCCTTACAAAAACATGCTCAGGACTTCACCCTTCCTGTTCGCTCTGTGAACCTTATGCTGCCCTCCCGCCTCTGCCATGTGCCCCAGAGAGATGCCTGCTGTGGCCTGGTACCACTTGCCCCAAGGCAGGGCAGGGCACATTTGCTAAAGCTCGAGCAATGTAAAGGGCACGGCATAAGTAATTAGTCCCTACAGATCTGCTGTAACCTCCATGTGGGATGTTATCAACAGCGCAAACTGCCCCTGGGCACGTCCCTGAGCACCTCCTCAGGAGCTCCCAGGAGAGGAGGGAGCTTTAACCAAGCCAAGCCCAGCTTGTGCTGATTTAACCAAACCCTCTTGGCCTCCTGGCAAAAAAACATGCCTTGAAGTACCTCGGGGAGTGGCCCTCAACAGCGCATCCTGAGGCAGGAGGCCAAGAGGCAGCGCTGACTGAAATAAACAAAACATGAGCTTCCCGGCAAGGGCTGCGCCAAAGCCCTGCACCTGAGACACCATGGCTGCGCTCCGAGCAGGCAGACACTGCGATGGGAGCGCCATTCCCGGTGTCAGGATTCAGCTGGTGAGCACTGACCTGCACAGCCAAGGCAGCCCTGCTCCCCACCCGTCACTTCTGGCGTCTGTAGTTACACCGCTCTGCTTACGGTTTTTGCAGAACGCAGAAGTGTTGCCCATCAGATAAAACTGAACTGAATGCAAATTTGTTTGTTCCCTTCACTGTTGCAGAATGACTCTAAGAGCAGAACCATAGAGTTCTGGAGGACTGTGCAAGCAAGGCAGGGGGTGGCCCCCACAGGTGGCCGGAGACCGGACCTGGGAGGAGAATGTGGAGGAAGCTGTGGGGGGCTAACCAATACTGTTGTGCCAAGAAGGAGTGGCTGAATACCACTCCTATATATGTGTGAACTGCATCACAAATAAAGTAGAAGTTGCTTATCACCCATATTGGGTTGGCCTGTCTGCTTCTCCTCGCCGCTTACACTTCACAAGAGATGGTTTTTTTCAGATGAAGCGGCATTTAAACGGGGAACATGATAAATATCAGGGGTTTACAGCTTTTACCCTAGGTGATGTAATTAGTCATGCTCCAAGAACAGTTTGCCAGATGAAATCCAATATTTAGTTGTTGTCTAAATCAATGTGAGGCTCATTCCTTCTGCTGTTAAAATAAATGGCAATTTAAGTTCAAGAAGAAGCTGGGCCCTGGTTCTGTGAGAATGTAAACCAGATCTTAGCCTCTTGGCCCTGCACTTTCTTTTAAAAAGAAACCCTTAAACCTACATCATCTTAAATTTCCCTCTCCTGTAAATATATGTTTCTAAAGAGGTTAAAAAAATACTTCATTCTTTTGACTGTTTCCTTAATATCGTATTCCCCATAAAGCTGGGTGTTTCAGCAGCTGCATGTGAATTTCTCAAAGTGCACAGGACCAGACAACTGTGTAGGGGATGGTTTTTCATAGCTGTGTGACTTTGGGGGCTCTTACACTGAGTATCCTAACAAGCCTCAGGGACATTCCTGAGACAGTGGGAAGCAGCCCCCTCCCTCCCACCGCCTGCAGACATGCTGCAGTTTGCAAGTGCCAGTTACAGCACTAGTTTGCTCTAAGGCTTCACTGGCAAACAGAAAGGATGACTGACCTGAGAGAGGCCTGGTCAATACATGCTATTGTATAGCTGTTCTAGTTGTATGAGACCTGTTGATATGGTTTTCGTCTTCCTTGCAAATTCACCCAAAGAAAGAAGGGCTAATACAGGGAAAAAAGCCTTTAGAGAAAAAAAAATACAAAAGAATAAAATCAGAAAATGTAGTAAGGGTCTATTTTTGAGAGACTGCGAGCAATTGAAACAAAATTAACAAGTCTGTATTTTCAAAAGTCTGCTTAAAATAAGAGGTGGAAATGAGAGGCCTAATCCTGAGTACCTTCTAGAAAAGAAGACCATCAGCAGAAGCAAAATGCAGTAAGCACATGCCTGTGTTTGCAGTGATGACTGACACTAGTTCCATGATCCCTTAATCCAGTGCAAGCACTCATTCAAGCAGGAAGTGATGGTCCTGCCTTCCCCATGCTCCCAGCTCTCATTCCCATCCACTTTCTTGCACCCACACCAATGCTCACGAAGTCTGACAGAACCTAGTACTCACTGAAGAGGTTCCTTCTGATACCCCATATGAGCAGGGTTTAATGTTTCAATACTACATTACTTATTTGAAGATATTTGACATTACACAGGACTTTAATTTAGCAGACCTATACAGCAATATCCTGAAACACAACCTAAGCATTATAAGCAATTGCAATACACAGTTGAATCACAATACAAACATGTATTGCATTATCATTCTCTGTATGTGCTGGGGAAACAGTTGGACTTGATGATCTTAAAGGTCTTTTCAAACCTAGTTGATTCTATGATTCTGTGATATGCTCACTGTCACAATTCTGGATATTTCCAGTCACCAGGAAGAAATAGGTGCATTGAAGCCAGCTGAAGGTCATTGTCCTCTTCCCAGTTAATTTTACTGGATCTTCAATTTTATATTCCATGTTGGGCTGGGACATATATACACTTCCCTCATGCTGGTATGGCTTGCTAAGGAAGATCATTTCTCCTGATCATTTTAGGGTATGCCAATTACACAACCAGTTGATGCACTCAACTGATACAGTGGTCTATCTACAACAAAGGTCACCCTCTGGTCCCCTTGGTGTTGAAATAAGTTTAGCTTCCTTTAAGACAGTTGTGGTCATTTCCTGTGTTCTTTGCTGAGCTTCATGACCACACCACCCTCACCTACCTCCTCTGAGCCTTTTTCCACAACAGGGGTTTGTTGACTGGTCACACAGCTATATGGACCACACCTATTCATTTAGGTAAGCATGCCAGGAAATGAGGCCTGGCACTGGAACTCAGGCATCCATGTTTAAATGAGAAGAGTAATGCCTTCTGGCCATCTCCCAGCCAAGATCCCAAGTTCTAGGGTGTGATCCAGTGGTTAGCACAAGGAGGCATCGCTCTCAACCAAGAGGCTATGTGTGGACACCCTGCTGGAGGTGGTCACTCTACAGTGAGTATGACAGTGTGGTCACAGGCATGCTCAGTGCCAGAGAACAGCCTGGGACAAGTCTGATTCCGTCATGCTGGTGTAGCCTTCTGCAAATCTTCACTGCTTGTGCTGGGTTAGATTCCAGCCACAGTTCAAACCCAAGATCAGGTGAATGGCAACAAAAGACACTTGGAACAAGCAGCTGCAGAAAGTCAAGGGTAAAGTAGTGGACCAGGCCATTGATGGCAGCCAGACTAAGCTGCCCATGCCACTATAGCCTGAAAAAAGATGTCACAGGCACTGTTAAGGGCAATAAGTGAAAGGCTTTCCAAAGAACACCCCACCTTCTCCATGAGAAAGGGCTCAGTGGAAAGCAAAAGGGAGATCAGATAGGCCAAGATATTGCAAGGAGCAAATCCACAGCTATGACTCTATAGTCCCTCATTAGTCTTTCAGATACCAGGATATCCATATTAGTTGCTAGTTTTCAAGGGAAAGGGACTCACCTTACTGACCTGTGGTCTGGTCGATGCATTCAGGGGTTTACCAGGAATGAAAATTGTACACATACAGTCCATCAGGTGAAAACTGAGTTTAAATAGCCAAGCTTCATTTTCCTAGAAGCTTCTACCCCCTGAACAGCTAGACAACCCATCTAGACAACAGATGAAGGTCTTCACTGTGTTCTACCCAGACAACTTGCTGGCACAGTTCTGTATGTGAGCTATTAGGTGACCATGAATTGGGGATGCATAAAGTTAATGTTATGCAAATATTTCATTTAGGAAGCATAAGCTTCCCCTGCTATGCATTGTAGAGTATAACGGTGCAGTAAGGAGCACTGATTAATGTACGTATTAAATAGATGAACTAGTCCATGGTGCTAAAATATACAGAGCAGAGTTCAAAGCTTTTCAGTGCCTGTGTGGCCTGGCCTGCCACTCCTGGGGACAGTCATCCTTTAAAGTCTGGGCACTGGGAATGCTAAGCTTTCTCATCAAAGCAATGCTCCAGATGAAATCAGTTTTTGAGTCGTCTGGCAGAGGATAGGGTTGAGGAACGGGCAGGGGAAAGGCAAGTTCTGTATCTTGAAATAAAATGTAAGATCCAAACATAACAAAGCTACCTGTTGGAAGCAAAAGGGTAGTTAACAATCCTGCCTCCAGGTCACAGCCCTCAGGAACTCCTCACTGCAGCAGGCACAGTGCATACACAGCTGAGAAAGAGACGTGCCTTACTATTCAGGCATTTGCAGGGCCAACATGCTTAACTGCTTCAATGTCAGAAACCAGCTAGCTATTATTAACTGAAACCCACGTTCCCACTTTCCTTTAAAGAAGACAACTCTCCACTATCAAAAGAGGGAGTTAGGCTCAGTAAGTCTGCAGTTCTGATCTTAGGCTTCACGCTGTTGCCATTATTAGACAAGCCTTAACCATGTGGGTGGAAGCAGAAAGCCTGCCAAGAGCTAGGAGACAAATAAGAAACTATGTGAAGAATGGGGATTTCTGATGAGAGCTTCTGATGATGAATCCCCTGCTACTATGATCGTGAGAACAGGGCCAGAAGTCTCAGCTCTGAGCTGCCTTTCCTCTGCCGTCAGCGCGCTCACTGCAGCATTGGAGCAAAAATGCGATGGTTATAAAAAGCGACATGATCAATGATCCATACAAGGGATGTTACAAAGCAACTACCTTGTCAAAACAATATGAGGAGGTGCTATTATAACAAAAAACAAATAGGCCTTGGTGATGCTTTTTTTTTCCTCATAAAAGTAGGTTGAAGAATCCAAGACACATCAAAGCTGGCAGTTTATTGAATTTGGCAGTGGTTCAAAGCTAGAACCTCTTGTTCGTGCTGCGTAGAGCTCACACACGCTATCTGCAAGAGGTAAGGGATGAGGAGCGCAGATGCCTCGCACAGAATAAAGGAGTGAACTGATAATTCTTCCTGAGTTCCAGAGGATGCTCTATGCAGCCCCTAACACACAAAATAAACAGCAGAAAGTGCTGTACTGAAATAACAAATCCCTGACACTTAAGGCTGGCAGGAGGTATAAAGGAATTATTTTAAAAAATACACTCCATTGAGCCCCTGGTATAAAATAAAAAGACAAGAAGAGTTGTTTACAAAGACTATCCATGCATTTAAATCCACACAAAAAGCTGCATTCAAGTGAAAGGTGAGGAGGGTGTGAGGATACCGCCTATGCTGGAGCTAAAGCTTCAAAGCGGTTTTTCTCAGCAACAACTGCATCCGGAATTTAGCACGTTTCAGCAATAAGTAGGAGCTCAGACAATTTTTAACTTGTCTAATTATAGCATGTTGGTAGTGATACTATAATTATGAGAACAGAGGCACTCTCATATATATGCTTAAAAGAGCTTCTGCTGCCAAGGAGAGGTGTTAGCAACAGTAAGTGTCCCCTGTATACACCAAGCTAATTTAGCTCTTGTTAAATTGTATGTAAGGGCTCAGACCCTAAGTGGTCCCTTCAGCTGCACAAGTCCGCATGCAGAAGCAGTAGCTAAAAGCATTCAGTCCCCAGCAAAAGCAAGACATACTAGCTTCGATCTGCAAAGATTTAGGCTGATGTACTTCATTTCTCATTTCCAACAGGAAGTAAGAGCACAAACAATTCTGTGGTTGAAGTGATGTGGTAACTCATCAAACAGCAGTAACTTGGCATTTCTGAGTTCCGCCTGTTTTGTCCTGACACAGGGAAGCCATCCCAGAGATGAAAGGGTCCTGAGACATCCCACAGCAGCCATTCCCACACAGAGGCCAGAGGAAGCAGTGAATGAGCCACAGCGACTTGCAATTTTAGGAAAACTCAGTGCATAAAAATCTCCAACAATAAACTAAAACCAGCTACTATTCCAACCATACTAAATCTCTAACTTTTAAATATGAAAAACACAATTACAAGAACGCAGAACTCTTCAAATTTATTAGATAAAAACTTGGTATTTATTACTTGGTACTAAAGTTATCAAGAAACAGACTCTTTTATCACAGAAAACACTGAAAAGATAAACCTTAAATGTAACAGACAAAACTGCAACAGGACACAAAAGGAGGAAGTTGCCTCATTTAAAACGGAGTTATGTGAGAGAAAGCCAAGGACTGGGTCTCATAACTTCAGTATTTTCACAAAAGTGGCTGCTCACAGGTGTAGATGCACTAGCCTGCTACTCAGGAAAGCAGTCAACACAACCCACATCACATCATCAGCACATTGCAGCTAAGCAAATGGATATTGATGTGAGAGCCTAGTACATAGTTTCTGATAATAGTGTAATCATGCCATCCTCCTACAGCTTTTCAAATAAACCAATAGATGCAAGAAACCCTAATAATTGTTAGTGAGGCTGTTCAAGCACTAAAGTGAGAATTCGTGACTGGAAACAAAGGTTGCAGCAGACAAATTGACAGGTTTTAGCAGA
This sequence comes from Pezoporus occidentalis, assembly GCF_034315485.1. NCBI lineage: Eukaryota > Metazoa > Chordata > Aves > Psittaciformes > Psittacidae > Pezoporus > Pezoporus occidentalis. The sequence continues at coordinate 3,226,654 of NW_026914829.1, forward strand.
CTACAGCTTGGAAATGTTATAAGTGCAAAAAACATACTGTAAGCAGGAAGTTGGAATTACAGATAGGACCAAATTTTGCACCAGAGGTGCAGGAGAAATGGTAGATGTCATCAAAGTTAAGTGTCAGGCTTAAAGAAAAACTGTAATACTAAAAGACAGGACTGCAAATGCAAATGCATTTGTTCATAAAAGAAGAGTCTTTGGATAAATGTCACCCTAGCAGCATGAAAAAAAAACCACTTTTGGAAGCAAACCCAAGTATATTAAAATACTGCTTTCATATTGAAGTCATAAGCAGCCACTTGCTGTTTTAAATTGTTGTTATTATTGGTATTTCTTTGATTAAAAGACTTCTGAGGGAGGCAGTGGGTTAATGAAGAAATTAGGGAGACTGACCAGGGCATTGCTTTTGATAAAGTCCATTTTCAAAAGCATACATCAGGCTTGTTTCTTTGCACAACAGCAGTACTGTGCCCCCAGAGACAGCAGCCTCTGCCCAAAGTAAGAACTCTTCTTCTTTCCTGGGACAGCACCTGTGAATTTTTACACAAGGCCTTGGTTGGCAGCTGCACTCTCAACCTATACACTTGGGACACGGTGACCGATGTGGCTGAGGATGTTCATTTTAGCTGCTAACCTTGCACAGCAGGAATAGTTTACTATCTTTGGCTATGCTCAGGAAAATCTCACTGTGCCTAGGGATGCAGGAATTGATTTGATCATAGAATCATAGAATCATAGAATAGTTAGGGTTGGAAGATCATCTAGTTCCAACCCCCCTGCCCTGGGCAGGGACACCTCACACTAAACCATATCACCCAAGGCCTCGTCCATCATCTTTAAGACCTTTGCATATTTACAATGAGGCCTCTCTGAAGACATACCAGAATTGTACCAAATCTTCCCTTAGAGCTCCTTGGGTCATTAACAAAATTACTTTAGGCTGGTGCCACATTTCCATACACTTCTCCCATCTCCTAATTATTTGCGGTCCACTCTGCATGCATGCAGTGGGAAAGATCCCCTGCCCTGAATTTACAGTGTAAGTGGTCAAAACAAAGAGTGAGGGAGGAAGAGATGAATATCCACCATTATTTATCTCAGTCTACCTGTATCCACTATTGTTCACAGCTGGGAAAAAGATGTGTTCCTAAGAGAATAAAAGGCAAACCACCCCTCCTTCCCAGGGAAAACTAAACTACTTTTCATCTAACAAAAGCAAGCTTATTCTTAAACATCCCCTACACAAAAACTGACCTGGATTGGTGGCTCTTCCTCTCAAGAAGGCTGCAGAGACTCCAGGGCAAAGGCAGGGTCTGCCTACACAGGTGAGAGCTGGAGCAATCCTAGGAAGTGGGAATGGATATCTGAACACTTCGTATCAGGCAAAAAGTTTACTCTCACCTTAGATCTTAGGCTGAGCAAGAAACAGAGTCAGCACATTGGGAAGAAGATAGGCAGGGGAGGACTCAGTGTTGTGTACTGAGGCTTTAGTATCCTGCAGCCAGGAAGGGAGGCTTCAGGATATCACAGACAGTGACCCTACAATAAAACAGACTGTTAAAATCATATGCAATAGTTTTCACTCAGGACAAATTCCAGGTACAATGATTTTATCAAAACACAGAAAAGATCTTCTGTGAACACTGAAGACTGAAAAAAGAAAGGAGCTATAGCAGGATTTGAGTTCTCTGTAGGGGAAGAGCCTCCTCAAAAACATGACTGCAGTAATGACTTAACAGCTATCCCAGCTATCAGGTAAGAAATAGCGCCATAAAGTTCAACAAGAAGGCAATTTGAATGGATTAAATACTTGAAAAATTCCAATGTGGAATGAGAACCATTCACAGTAATGTATAGTTTTCAGATAAAATTTCAAAAAGTACTTTCCCTCATCTCCTCTTTTGCATTGAGACAACACAATTTACTATTTGCTTTAAGCAGTGAGACAAAGTTTTCTCTCAACAACAGGATCCTCAAACAGTTTATGCCGGCTGCAATTAAAGGGAAAGGGACATGGAGCAAGGCACATGAAGAAGGATCACAAATGCTGCCCTTAACTGCTCCTCCAAAGCAGATCATCTAACACTCTTAATGGAAATACAGTGTTGTACTCCTACCAGTTCCATTATACTGAGTAACATGACAGGTCCAAATCCCAGTCCCACTAGCTCTGAGATAAAGCAGAAAATTGGTGACAGACTAATGCTTATGAGGTTGTTTTGGAAGAACGAACATTGTTTTGAAGGATTAGATGTTGTAATCCATACAGTAAGTCAACAAAAAGGCCCCATAACAGGAACAAGCAAGGAGTAAGCATCCAATTACTAATGCAAAATAATGCAGTTTATACCTTATTCACCCCTCTGTGATTACCATTAGCTCTTATAAAATCACTCTGCAACAGCAGAAACTGCTTGCTAGAGGAAGTGACATTACACTTTACCCCTTGAAGAGCTTCTACTCTTAACTGCAGATGTGCCCAGAGTGTGAGGGGAATACCCAAAAGCAGGCAGGGAAAGAGTGAGCAAGGCCAACCTCTGGGAGCATTCCAGGGTGGCAGCAGAGTCAGTGGAACAGAGGAGTGAGTACCAGGGAGATCCTTGCATCCTGCTCCCTCCTGCACACTGCAACCATCAGCAAAGCCCTGCATCGGCTACAGAGGGTCATGCCTTAGCAGGGACTGATTGCGCCAGAGAGAAATATTCTTTGAGTACAGGGCTGTAAACAAGACACTCCTCATTCCCACTTCTACTATAGACCCTGACAAAGAGGAGACAGAGTGAGGAAGACACATGGTCACCATCCACATGTGTTAGCTGAATATCTCTTCCTCTGGGTTAAGTGATCACTTTCTTCATGCCCAGTTTGAAACTACCTGCTCCTTTAATACTTGCTTATCAGAAACACCTTTGAATTCTCCATGTGTCTCCTATCAGCAGCCCCAGCAGCCCCAGTGACAGCTGTCCAGCAGTGCCATAGGGGCCAACCAGTGAGTATATAGTGGCAAGATTCATGGGGCTTGTTATTTTCCCAGTTCAGGGCAATTACAGCTTTAGCAGCCAAAGAAAATATCACATATTCCAAGTAACTGAGGTAAACAGCATTGACAAGGGTGGACTTAAATCAAATTTTCTCTCTGAGATGATGAGCAGCATGGTGAGAAAAAAAACAACATGCTAACACCAATGGCAAAGAAAACTTTCTCATTATTTGACCTATTTGGCAAGAAACAAAATATTTTGCCCTTGGAGGACACCATTTGGGGTAAACCTTGCTCTTAAAACATACAGCAATTTTGGTGAGTTGGTGTAGGTCTTCAGTCCTATTTAATCATTTGCCTCCAGCACTGCACACTGCAGTGAGATATAAGAAGAGGAAGAGGAAATGCAGAAAAGTAACTGCTGATAATGTAAAAAGCATGAAATTGGATTAGAAACATAGCTAGGGACAAAAAACTACCTCCACTCCAGCCTGTGAGAATTTTGCCCTCAATGGCAGAGAGCAAAAAGCACCCTCAAAACTTAATGCCAGTTTGTGAGGCAATCATACCTCAGGACAGTCAGGTAGTGTGTTCATACAAGTTTTATGCTGGAATCTCAGCATAAATGCTGGACTTGCTTCTGAGACCTGCCAAGTACAAAATTGGGAAGAAAACCTCAGCTGGAAGCTTTTTCTATGAAGATCAAGTTCTTCAATGTTAAACAAAGTTGTATAAACAGCATGAAGCATTCGTGGTTTGCACAACAGAAGAAAACACCATGTTCTGAAGAGATAGATGCTGTAACTTCAAGCCTGATACTTTAGTCCAGTGTTTGATTTAAAGAGAACAGTAATCGCATCCTACTTATCTCTCCGATAAAGAACATGAAGCTGCTGCAGTCAGCCTGGAGGGAAGCCAAGGCAAACCCAGGCAGAACTGAAAATTCCCGTTAAGATGACTGAGTGGCAAATGAGGGCTATTTATTCTAATCCATTTGTTAATTTACTTCAGGAAAAACTGGACTAATTTATTTATAATCAAAACAAGGACCTATTCATTACTGTGTCTGTAATGAGCCACTACTAAATAGGCATAGCTAGGATTTCTAATAGATGTCTGAAAAAGAAGACAGAGTTGGTAACTTACCCTCTCAAAAGAAGACCATTCAGAAGAAGACTCGTTTCCCTGCAACACACACTTCTACCACTTTATCCAGGATAATTTCAAACACTGCATTGATGGATCTTCTACTCTGAACTCTTTTGCCTCCCCAGCGGTGTAGCCCTCACTGACTCTTCACTCTATTTTCAGTAGTTCCAGCTGTTTTCCTCCTATCTGTACTCTCAGACACTAGCATCTATTTAACCTCTTTCTTTTGCTTTATTTAGTTTGCTTAACTTAGTGAGGATAATGCTATCTACTGAGGCCTCTTGCTACCTCTGCTGCTGCTGTCTGGCCTGGGTCACTTAGGACTCCGCTTTCCACAGTGCTCAGATTCTGCCTCTTCTCTCTCTGAATGATTACAATAGTTATGAGACACAGGTAAAAATCAAATGCAACGTATAATTTACCTTAAATCTGCCCTAGCACTCTTTCTGTCTAAATCCCTAATTCTGTTTAATTGGCTCTTCTCTGAACTCCAGCCTCATCGATCCCACTCTGATAACAAGGTCTCTGAAGCCCATCTGGAGCAAACATACCAGCAGCAATTTCATCATGGTTTGGTGGAGAGATTAATGGCAATGTCTTCACTTCTGGCAAACTTAAGATGCTCCAAGAGGGCAGGTACAATGCTGGGGCTCAGTACATATGTGCCCCAGAATGACACTGGCCAGCCCCTACCCCTCATCAAATGCCAAACCTTTAGTGCCAGAACATTTGGCATTATTTGCTTAGTTCTCCCAAACGGTTAATTCTGAAATTACAGTTCCCACAGCATGACCTTGCTCTTGTTCTGTGACTGATAGCAGCATGAGCACTTTGGAGAGGCCATGAGAGGGAAGAACCAGCAACTCAGCAGGCGGGCAGGAAGTCTCATGCTGGAGCTGGACTGACAAAGCCCAAGTGCCACCCCCTACCCCCCACACCCCAACTTCATCCCTTCCCCATCGGCAGCTGTTTCCCCCTTCTTCAGTGCCAGCAGCTCGACCCTCTGCACATACAGAGCCTTATTAAAGCCCACCACCAAGCAAGAAGATCAAGTGGAGGCAGCCAAAATGGGTGCGTGCCAACCTCTGGCAGGCTTGGGAGACAGCATGGGTACCAGGCAGTAGCACCTCCCTCTCCTACTCTGGATGCTGCTCACTTCCCTGCTACCACCTGCCTCTCCCTATACCCCACTCCATCCCTTTTTGCATCTAAAGTTGCAAATGGTTCTTATTTTTAAACCACCAGATTGAGTCTTAATTATTTAAGCATCTTCCAGATTTAGAAAGCTGTTTTGGCTGTGAAAGTAACATTCAGTGCAATCATCTCTCATCAATAAACCATGGAAACAAATGTGTACACCCATTGGAAAGCAACTTTATTTAAAGCACATTGAAATGTCACGTTCAGATTTACAGATGTGAAAAGTCTAACACTGGTCACGTTTCAGTAAGCTCATGACATTTTAGCTCAAGTAAGAAAAAACAGGACTTGTGCCTTGCTCCATTAATTTTGGCAAAAGCAAGGTTGCCTGACTCCTCTCAAACAAGAGGGGATGCCTCAGAAACATCCAAAACACAAACTTGGGCAAAGGGCTTTCAGAAAGGAGAGTTGTGCTGGCTTTCGGGTTTTTTTTATCCGAAGTGTTAAAGCCCATAGGCAAGGACAGCTGTGAGTGCTCATGCCTTACTGAAAACTGCTACAAAGCCTCAAATCATATGCTCAAAAGTCGTAGAGGTTTTGGTCTTTCAAAGAGAAAGGGAAATGGAGGCTCAGGCTTTAAAGTGAAAACACCCACAACCCAAACCAAAAAGCATTCCTATTAACATCTTACTCCAATAAAGACGTAAGATTAAACAAAAAAGTATGGAATAGCCTTGATGTATGCTTTGGAGAGAGATTTTTTTTTCTTGTCCCAGTAAGACTTTATGTGAGATTGTTTCTGACCCCAATGTGCAAACATGCTGCAGTATCATGTAGCCCATGTATGGCCCAGCATCACCTCTGGGGACTGTTTGCACACTGAGCCTCAATCACGTGAGGTGAGGTTGCAACACACTGGTTCAGCTAAACGGCCATGGACATGGGACCAGCATGTTCCTAGCAGGAGAAGCCACTGGATACTGAGTTGGCACAATTAGCCTGGATGGCTTCATCTTCTACAGCCACAGAGGAGGTTCTGGGAGACTCTTAACTCGAACTCTCTAAAATTGCTTCCTATGGAGTGAAGACACTTGATCTTGAACAAACCCCATGCAAATTGCTGCTTGACTTCTCTCCTTTGCAAAGCAAAGCTGCTCTTTATTTATGTAACATTTTCATTTAATTAGCAAAGAGATGGAACAAACTCTTAGGGGAAAAAAAAAATTAAAAGGTCATCTTCCATCATGAGAGAGTATGTGAGAAGGAAAGAAACAAACTGCTTTCTCCCCATTGGCCATACCAACACCAAAGCACCCTCACTATTACTTTGTCAGGATCTCTCAGAGGTAATGAAGGGCCTGGAGCATTTAGAGGGGACTTTTCCTCCTTTGTTGAGCATCCTGGCCACTGGAGAGGAGCCAAAGAGAATGCCGTGAGGTTCCTTCCTCGGACATCTGACACTGTGGGGACGGGTTCAGCATACGCACCTAAATCACGCAACAAAACCAGGGGGTTTATTCTATAACCGAGTTAAAATCCTGCATGTTTCCTGCAACCAGAGCTTATATTTAAAACACTATGATGTTGTGAATCCCATTACTCAAAACACAGGGGGAAACAGACAAACCACGTATCCCTGTGACCCTTAATTTAGTCCTGCGGCTCATCTCATTAAGATAGTCTTTAATTACACGATCCCATATTGTTTTTCACCGGAGCCTCCAGCTTCCGCCGCCTGGGCAGGGATAGCCGACCCCTACACAAGCAAGAGCCGCTCAACTGTCGCTCCACGCATAGAGGCGACGACCCCCTGCGGGCCGCGACTGGGAGCCCGCGCCCGCAACCCCTCTCGGCCCCGTCCCCTCTCACCGATTGGCCCCGAGCGGCCGTGACGTCACAGCGTCCCCCTCTGCCGCCGCCCGTTAGTCCCCCGCACCACTCTGACGTCACGGTCAGCCCACGTCCAGCTCGGGGGGCGGAGCCTCCTCCCGTCCACCGCCCCGCTCCGCCCCGGCCCCGCGGCGCCGCAGCGTGACAGAGCCGGGCGGCGCCCTCCCGCCTCCCGCCGCCCTCAGAGCCGCCGCTGCAGCCGCAGGTAGGGCCGCGGTCCCCGGGTGGGACGGAGGGTAAAGCTGGAGGAGATGGAGGCGGGAAGGTACCGGATGGGAGCCGCGGGGCGCGCAGTAAGCGCAATAGCGGTGCTCCGTCCCCCGTTCGGCTGGTCTGGGGGAGGGATGGAGAGCCGGGGCGGCGGGAGGGCCGGGGGTGTCTCCGGTAGCGTTTTTCCCCGGTGCAGTTAGTTAAGAGCATGATGCAATCCCGCATTGCCATGGCTACTGCTTCCCTGCGCGGCCGCGGTTCTTTCCGCCGTGGCGGGGAACGGAGTCGGGAGGAATAATACGCGCTGGAAGGGGGATAACCCGTTCTGTCTCCCCACCCCCCGGCTGCGTTTGACGGCGAGGAAACGGCCGTACGCTGCCTCCCCGGAGAGGGCTGAGTGCTGCTACGGCTCCAGACAGCACAGCCCTGACCCGGTTTATCCCCCATCGTATGTGGACCCCGGGAATGGGGCTGGGCGGCAGCGGGAGGGCCCGGGGCGAAGGCGGCGGTGGCTGCTGCTGCTCCGTCTCCCCTGGTTCGTCTGCCCCTGCTCTTTGCTCACCGCCCCTGACAGCGTTACCGGGTTGGAAATGGAGCCGCTGGAAGGGTTAATTCCCGGGTTGGTCTGTGGGACAGGGCGGACGCCACGTTAAACTAGTGCCTTGATAGCGCATCTAAAAGGTGCCCTGCCTTTTTAAAATCTAAATGCCTAAAGGGTGCAAGCATTTAAAAAGAAGTAGAAAACGAAGAGCATGTGGTAGAAATGTGTCACTGTGTCAGATGTGTGTGCATGGCATTTCTTAAAAACTTTATGACTTTGCTTTTATCTCTTCTATCTCCTGGGAACCCTTGGGCATCCGCAGCATTAGAAGCTGGCAATGCTATGCAGAGTATCGTCTTGGGCAGTTTGTTTTCTCCTTCCCTGCCTATGCTGGCTGCTTTTCTGCCCTCATCTCTCCCCTCCTGGTTCCCAGGGATGCAGCAGCTAAGGATCCGACTCTGGAGAGAGCTTTCCGGCACCGATATGTGCTCGGAACCTGCAGACAAAAGGGCAGTTTGCCAGACCTGGAGAGGAATAGTTAACACCTTGGCTTCCTCAGAAAGAAGGGCTCCTGGCAGACAGCAAAAGGCGTTTCTCCCTCTAGCATCTGGCTGTGCTGCCTGCTCAGTGTCCCAGCCATGGCTGAACGGCAGTGCCCCGAACTGCTGATTTGTATTCTCACAGTGCTCTGGGTGATCTCGGGTGATCTGGGATTCAGTACCACGGGGGAAAATGGGAGCAAAGCGCTCAGCCGGCTGCTAGCAATGGCCAGGGAAAACAAGGCAGGGGCATAACTGCAGTTAGGATGCTTCCTTCCTGTCAGGAAGTCTGAAACCGCTCTGTGTAAATGGAAACACGCCCTGCAGCTGAAACCAGAGGGCAAGCGTGCAGGCGTCTCCCGTGGTGGCACAGCCTTTAGCTGGAGTTTTGGGCCAGGTTGCTCTGCCAGGACCTGTCGCGGCCACGGACCCACCGTAAGCGGTTGGCTTAAAGTTATCGCTGCTGGCCCCGGCTGGGTGGAGGGTTTTGCAGCTGTGAAGTTTTATAGATGTGGGCTAACGGTGCGACTTCTTCTTTGCTGTTAGAAACCTCAGTTAGCTAGAGGTGAAGACCCTGTCCTCACTGCTGCTAAGTTGAAACTGCGTCAGGGAGAGTAAGCCGGTGCGCTCATGATCGTCTGATGCTGTTTAGCAACAAAACCTGAAGTTTCTTTTGGAAACATTCAGTTACTTCAAGTGCAGTAGACTTTGTCTGTTTTCAGAGCAGTGAGTAGCCAAGGCATTTACTCTGGCTGGGGGGAGCTCCACTTGCATGCACAGTGTGAGGCTTTCCCTTGGAAACTTACGGTACCTGGAGATAGCTGGGATCAGCTGAGTGGAGATCACTTTCCAGCCTTACGTGAACTAAGGAGCAGATGGAAAGGACTCCTGTGCTGAGTTTGCTGAAGTTAAGAGTGGGTTTACCCTCGTGCCAGCTGACATGGGTCAGGGATGCTAAAAGACATGCCAGACTTTTGCTGGATTTTACTGAATTTCTTACAAGGTACACATTACATATGTAATGCCTGGTGGAAGCCCGTAGGGACTTCTTTGTGGTTTTTATCCATAAGTAGCTATGTGAATTTATCGTTACTCTCCTGTATTTTAGCATTCAAATCCTAAATGCATTCAAATTCAAATGCAACCAGAGAGAGCAGCAATGAAATTAGCAGGAAACGTAGCTTTGTCTTGGAAGCTGGGAAAAGATCTGGCTTCAGTCTGTTTGCCTCGCTGTGCTTTCTAAAAAGCAACTGCACTTTGTGTGATTTAGTAACCTTTTCATACCAGCAGCTGATCAAATGGAGTGGCTTTGACTAAAACTCATACGTATTTGGTATATAAATATAGCATCATTAAGGATACTTAGTCAATTTAGACTTTTTACGAGGGCATGTAGGGATAGGACAAGGAGGAATAGCTTAAAACTGACAGAGGGGAGATTTAGATTAGATATTAGGAGGAAGTAATTTACTGTCCTGTTTACTAGAGGATGGAGAGGCACTGGAACAGGTTGCCCAGAGAAGCTGTGGCTGCCTCATCCCTGGCAGTGTTCAAGGCCAGGCTGGATGGGGCTTGGAGCAACTGGGTCTAGTGGAAGGTGTCCCTGCCCATGGCAGGGAGGTTGGAACTAGATGATCTTTAAGGCCCCTTCCAACCTAAACCATTCCATGATTCTGTGTACTGTCTAACCAGTCTGTGGGTATACTTACTGCAGTATTTTTAGTAAGTTGATGTTGTCTTTACTTTCTCAGCAAGAATTCCCTCGTTGCATTCCTTGCTTTTAGTGCACTCGGAATTAAAATAAAATATTTTGAATTCTAAAGTCTAATCTCCTCTTCCCCTGCTGACCTTCATTTTATGCTGTTTACAAGAGGAATTAACTTAGAGACGATAAGATTAATGATCAAAACAAAAACCTAGATTGGAAATAATGCCCCAAATCCATTAGGTGTCTCTGGGCAGCACCTGTAATTGCTCATTCTTTTGTGACTTGCTGGGAGCAGATTTTTGAAATATGTTTGAGGATTCAGGTTTTTGGAATGATGGTGGAGCTAGCAATGTTACAGGATTTCAGGCTGATGGAGCACTCAAGTCTGACAGCCACAAGTGGAAAGGCTGGCAGTGAGAGCAATCCACATCTGCCCCTTGGGAAGCATATTCCCAAAGGGAATGTAAGTGACATTCAGTTGGTAATTGGTTAAATACTCTCAAGTACTGAGCTGACCTCGTTCCTTTACCTCCCTTATTTTGGGGCAGCAAACATTGCAACATCAAAAGCTTCTGTTCCTGCTGAGGTCAGGAAGAAAGACACCCATACAGAGCAAGGTGGTGGTGCTTATAAGGTTACAGTGCTCATCTCTGCCTGCCTTCTAGTGATCTCAGCAGTCCTCACTCCATGGCGCAAAGCACGTCTCCCAGTTAACACCATCTAAGACAAATACTGGGGAGAGAAACAGAAATTCTATGTGGTCTCACATTAAAACAGCATCATGTTTCTGTGTCTTGTTGCCTCTCTGTCCCTCTTGGAGCTAGCACTAAAAGAATGTCACCTTCAGCATTCATCCTTGCTCCTGCCTGCTGCTGCCCAACAGCAGGAGTGGTGTGGTGAAGCAAGCCAGCAGTTGGGTGCGAGGGTGGGCTCAGTGGTATTTTGGGTGTCACCTTGCCACCAGCACAGGAGGTGGCTTAGGCAGTGCTCTGCTCACTGCCTGACCAGGGGTTCCTGCTGTGGCAGCAAGAAGCCAGAGCTCCCATGCACAGTCATTTCCTGGGATGGGTCATGCCATAGAGATTCCTTCAGACTTGGAAGGAATTTGGGAGCAAACATGCTCTTGGAGGCATGTTTGTTGTTTATTTTATTCCAGACATGAAGGGAAGGGTTCGTTCTCTGAGTTCAGAGGCAGGGAGGGGATGCTTTTTAACTGCTGAGGAGAAGAGCCACAAATACCTCTACCTATTATTTCTTGGCTTGCTTTTACTCCCATGAGTGGCACACTGCGTTGAGATGGGTCACAAGCAAACTCTGTTGCCTGTTCAAAGCTGTTAAAGCTCCACTTAGATTTGGCATCAACTCATATAGGTTGTGAAGGGATGTATAGGTGATGATGCTGTTTGCTGTAACCTCCTCTGCATAAAACTGAACAACTTGCTCATTTTATCCTCTTAATTTTTCATAACTTCCTTTCACTGCCATGTCTGAATTTAGTTATGTAGGGTGAGATCTATAAAACTGTTTAAACATAGAAATACTTTGGGGGCTGTTAGCCTCAGCTCTTCTCAGTAATGCTTTTGTTTTCCTGTTTTTGCAACGTACAAAATGATGTTCTTCCAGGTTGCAACATATGCTTTTGAAAGCTGTTTGACTATAACAGACTTAAGAAATTGATGCTTACTGCATGCTAGTCAGAGCACACTTCTCTGTGTGCATCCAGACATTTACAAAAGTGACAGTAATCCTTGTAATCTGTGGCTGTCTTGTCATATGCAGTATAGTTGCTAATTTGTTTTGTGATTCTTAAGAGATATTAAAAATGCAGAAGATTCCTCAAATATTGTTTATGCATGCTAGCTTTGGAAACACTTTTTCCCTTGTATGGAAGATGACACACAAGGACAAATGAAAAGGATAATCAGTGAATTGTATAGAAGTTACTGTGTTTAAAAACTTATCTGCAGTTTTAATTGCTTTGCTCTGGCCTTTCCTAACACTGTTTAAATTTGGTATTGCACCAGTATGGTTAAGAGGGCATTGGTTAGGCTAACATCTGTGGATTTCCTAAGTGCTGATTGATAGAAGTGTTTTTTATCTGGGTTCCTGAGGGCACCATAGCCTGTTCCCTGCGTCTGGCAGGACAGCAGTTACATTTCTGTTTAATAAAGGTACTGCAAACAACCATCTGGATTGATTTTTTTTGATTGACAAATCAAATAAATGTTGCTTCTAATCCTGCTATGGAGACAACTGAGTTGCTGTGGACTCTATGCAGTGGCTTTCCCTAGACCCGCTTAATGAAATTAATCTCCTAAAATTTATTGCCTTGGTTTCTCTATTTGTGTTTTGGCATTTAGGACACATCATCTAACAGGGTAAATAAGAGCACAAGCGCAAACTTTTCCGAAGTATGTGGTCGGTAAATGCTTTCCTGTGCATTCAGTGCGTTGGAGAATTATTTCATTTCCTCGATGAAACGGTTGACTCATGTGAAACACAAAGCATCAAGCATTTAGAAAGCACAATGGCAGTCTAATAAATTCTCTTACCAGGTGTAGAGATTTTACAGATGCATGCTGCTAAGTGTAATAGTTACTTCTCCAAGAACAAATGAATCATGCTGCTTATGCTGAACATGGTGCTGTGAATTAAGAGTTGGTCTCAGCATCCCTTTTCATCTGGGTATTTTGCATGTCCTTATTAAAGCGTTACCAGCGGTAGAGGTTGTGCTTCATTAATGATAGCTTTGTGGATGACCAACAGTATACTGAGCAGGTAGAAATAGAAACACTTTCCATGAACTTGTATTTATGCTAAACTTGTTTGTGTTTAATTGATCTCCGTGTCAAAGCTTCATACTGAACATTTGCCTGCCAAGTGAGGTGCTTTGGGCGATGACTGAATACACTGAGTTGCACGAACACAGCTTGCTTGTGCAGATGTGTTACAAACATGGAATAAACCTTTTTTCCTGCATTTTCACGTTCTGCCCTGCTCTTTGAGCCTATACCCTTGAGACACTGGGTCAGCATTTCGAATACTGACTGTTCCTCTTCTGTTGTCCCTTGGAAGCACTCCTCTCCCTCTGTGACCCTTGGAAAACTTTTTTTTTCTTGCTGTCTGTCTCTGCTGTGACTCGAGGGCTGTTGCTTTCTTCCTACACTTAAGTTTAGGCTGTCTGCTGTAAAACTTAGGCTTGGTTTCAAAAAGGCGGTGGTTTTGATTTCAAGTAATGCTCCAGCTTTTAAGGCATATGTATGCTGATGGATGTTTCTGTTGCTCTTATGGTTCTTAAGGATGTTAGATGAAAACGAACACATAATAATTTGCCAAATAATGTGGTTTAGCCTACTAACCCAAATACACCTCAAAGCATCTTATGGTTTTAGGCCATATGTTTAGCTAATCAAGTGCATAAGCACTTCTTTTTTCTTTTTCCTTTTTTATTTTTTTGCCCCTTTATGCTGTTACAAACTTGCTGGGAAACATTTCAGATTAAGGCAGCATTTCTGCTGTGCCTTTGTAGGCTCAGGAGTCCTTAGCAAGTGCTGATTGTAGGAAAACACCTTCTTCCCTTAGATGCCATATGGTTGTGAGCTTGGAGCAAACCGCAGCTTGGTGGAGGAGCTCCTCTGCCCCTGCTGAGGACAGACACAGTATCTGTATTCAGGTAGAGGTCTGGAAGATCTAATCAGGTCTTGAAGCTCTTAGAAGTAAGCAAAAGAAATTTACTTGTACATTTGCCTCTACTTTATCAATTGTCAACACAGGGGTCTGAATGTAAAGGTCTAGTTCTTGAGCTGGTCCTGTGTCATCAGGTTTGGTTTCATTCGTAATGATGTAGATTTGGGAAACTGCAGACCAATCTTTATAGGCTTCCCCTTGGATGTGATACTTCTATGTGCATAATTTAATCAGAAAGCTTCTGTTAACCTTTTCCTGAAGGATTACCTCCTGCTCCTGGGTGGCTTTTAAAATGCTGATGTTTTGCATTGTTATTTTTAGAATTATCTCCTAGCCAAACAGTAGGGAGAACCTTTGACTTAAATAACAATAATTAAACCTTTAACCTGTTAGGAGGTTGATGTTCTCCAATGCTTACCATTGCCCTGCCCTTTGGAAAAAGAAACTCGAGAAACCTTTTTTGCATGCTGAAGTTCAATTAGCATGCTAGTTTGGGTGCATGGCATGTGTACTTACCAAAAAGCATCTACATGTTCAGTTCATTCACGTGGCTGCTTGCATGCTTTTGAGCAAGACCTCAAGTGGTAGCTGCAGGAAAATGTTGGTAGAGGCACAGGAATTGGGATTTAGCTTTGAAGAACACCTTGATAGTTGTGCTTGCATTTTTATGTGTATGCTTATGTGGGTTGCAGAATAGCAGATGTTAGGGTTTGGTGGCTAGTTTGGTGGCTCGTTTCTCTTCTGCAGTACTGGCATGGAGAGGGTGCTCCCAGCTGGTCACAGACCCTGTGAACTGGTGCAAGCTCTCAGCTCTTTGTCCTAAGTTAGGGTCATGCTTGCATCATGTATTTGTCCCTCAGTTCCCTTTGTCACTCAGTTCCCTTTTTGCGTATTGTTAAGCTTTGCACTAGTCTTGTGCACTTACTCCATGCATAAAGGCTCATTAATGGGGAAAGTATCTTTGCTTGCAGCACAGTTTGTAACTTTCTCTTTTCACTGGCATGCGATACAGTGATGGAAAATAAGCTGCTAGTCCATCAGGTCTGGTTTTGTGCGGGTTTTTCTCTGCCTCTTTAGCAGGTCTAAGCAGAAAAGCCTTTGAGAAAGGTTTGGGCAGGTTTTCTAATATTGTACTCAATTCTGACTTATGTGCCATTCGGAAAGCACAGCTTATGCAGTGGTTACCTCTGCAGCCTCTCATTTGCTCCAGCTACAGCAGAGATGGCTGTGCTTGCCTGGCCCCAGCCACCAGACTAAGCTGTGGACTGGGAAACAGCCTCTGCAAGAGGTTAAAACACAGTGTAAGAGCTAGAGGAAAAAAAGGTGTGAGGGAGCAATATAGGGTGGCAGACCTATATTACATAGAGATGGAGAGAGACAGCACTAAGCTCATCAGTAAGGAGTTACTGCATTTGGCAAGCCTTGTCTGCTTGATTAAAAATGGGGATTAAAAATAATAATAGTACAGGTAGTCATAGAAAGATCATTGTGTTTTAATGTAGATTGTTACCCTACTAATGCATGAGCTGCTGCTGCAGCCTCTACTTGCTTATAGGTAAAAACTGTGCAAAGGCATAAGCTATTTTTAAAGCTAATGATGGTGTTGGACCTCTCGTCATGAGAATTTAAATGGTTGTAGCTCTGTGTCCCACTTTCAGCTGGGATAGAGTTAGTTTGCTTCCCATTAGCTGGTACAGTGCTGTGTTTTTGATTTAGTGTGAGAATAATGCTGATAACACACTGATGTTTTAGCTGTTGCTAAGCAGTGTTTACCCTGATAAGGACTTTTCAGTCTCTCATGCTCTGCTGGTGAGGAGGGGCACAAGAAGCTAGGTGGGAGCACAGCCAGAACAGTTGATCCAAACTATCCAGAGGGTACAGTGGGGATAAAAGGAAGACAAGGGAAAATGTGGGCCCCCTCTGGAAGGAAATGGGAGACCCGGCTACCAGGCACATGGCAAAGGCTGAGGTACTCAGTTACTTTTTTGCCTCAGTCTTCACTGTCAAGAGCTCCAGCATCACTGCCCCAGTTGCATAAGGCAAAAGCAGCAACTGAGAGAATGAGGAACTGCCTACTGCAGGGTAAGATCAGGTTTGAGACCATCAAGTGTACGAATCTGTGAGACCTGGTAAGATGCATTCACAGGTCCTGAGGGAACTGGTGGGTATAGCTGCCAAGCCATTATCTATCATTTGAGAAGTTGTGGCAGTCTGGTGAAGTTCCCGCTGACTGGACAAGGGGAAATATAGCCCCCATTTTTAAAAGGGAAGGGGGGGGGGAAGGAAGACCTGGGGGAGCAACAGACCAGTCAGTGTCACCTTGTTGCCTGGCAAGATCATAGAGCACATCCTTCTGGAAACTATACACATTGGTCCCTGTGGCAGGGGGCTTGAAATTAGATGATCTTTAAGGTCCCTTCCAACCCAAACCATTCTGTGATTGTATGATCTTCCATACTACAGAATGTCATGCCCAGTATATAAACTGGGGGCAGTTGGCTGTGAGAGGCTCATCATTGCTGGGGTTGGGCTGGGCATCACTCAGCAGGTGGTGAGCAATTGTGTTGTGCATCACTTGTCTCTCTGAGGTTTTATTCCTCTCTCTTTCTTTTTGTTAGTCTTCTTCGTTATTGCTATATTTTACTTTGTTTCCATTATTAAACTGTTCTTATCTCAATCAATGGACTTTATCTTTCTGTGATTCTCCTCCCCATCCCACTGGGGGTTGGAGCAGTGAGTGAGTGGTTGCGTGGTACTTGGTTGCCAGCTGGATTTAAACCACAACACTGTCCTCTGGTCTTGCAGCCTTCATCAGATTCCCAACTAATTCTCCAGAGGATATACTCCGTCCTCTGCTTTTACTTGACAGATTCCTGGAACCTCTTGACTTTCTTACCCTTTCTTCTGCCCTTTCAAAACCATCGTCATCTCCTTTTGAAGCAAGCAAAAAGCAGGCTGCAAGTCTGCCCATGCCTTCCAGAGCAAAAATAACATCCTTTGGTACTTCTTTATATTGATTTCTTGTTCTATCACCACTGCTAAGTGGTTGCATTAAGGTACAGGAAGGGACCACTAATGCTGTTTTCAGACATTTTTCTCTCATTTTTTTAAAGCTGTCTAATCAGCTCATTCTTCTGAATTCGTTAGAGCTCGTTTAGATAAGATATTCAAATCTAAAGTCTAGCTGAGCAATTGCAGAGCTATCATGAATTTCCAGTTATGCAGGCTTGAATATTTCTTGGTTTCACAAAACAGGAGGTTCAAACAATGAACCAGCACAAGCGTCAGTTGCATGTGGTACAGTTCCGTTTCCTAAGCATTTGCGGGGATTGACTTTGTGTCTTAAAATATACATTTACAAAGCTGTTAAAACACAGGTTTGAGTCCTGAGGGACGCACTTGTTGAGAACATGGAGATGTTGTCAGGTTTTAACAGTCTTTTACAGTGTATGAAGATGATCATCTTGGAGTGAATGCTTTGCATCCTTTAGTGCTGTGTTGCCTTTGAAGGAGAGATGGATAGCATTGGGAGGAGATGACTGCCTTTGAACGTACAGTGACAGAGGCTCTTAGTTGCCAATTGCAGGTGTGACGGAGCTTGGCAATGAAGTTATGGGGTTTTCCACTCTTCTCCCCACTCTGTTTTTCCTTGCTGCTCCGTTTGTGATTTCCATAATTCTCTTTGTCTTTCAAAAGCTTATCCACCCAATGCTTTGGGAAGTTGTTTTGCAGAACAGAGGAGCAGGGCTGCGGTTTGGGTGGAATTGATGAAAGAGCCCTAATAAGCCACTGGTTCTGACACATCCCTCTTTATAACCCTAATCACCCTACTGAGACCTCTAGCAAATCCCCACCTAAGCCATCAGTCATTAATGTTAGAGCAGAATGTTAACCAAATCTGTATTTTCGTATGTGGTTTCACAGTATGCTAGAGATTGGAAGGGACCTCGAAAGATCATCTAGTCCAATCCCCCTGCTGAAGCAGGAACACCTAGATAATGTTACACAGGAATGTGTCCAGGCGGGTTTTGAATGTCTCCAGGGAAGGAGACTCCACAACCTCCCTGGGCAGCCTGTTCCAGTGTTCCGTCACCCTCACTGAGAAGAAGTTTCTTCTCAAGTTTAAGTGGAACCTCTTGTGTTCCAGTTTGCACCCATTACCCCTTGTCCTATCATTGTTTGCCACTGAGTAGAGCCTGGCTCCATGCTCGTGACACTCCCCCTTTATATATTTATAGACACTTATAAGGTCACCTCTCAGTCTCCTCTTCTCCAAACTATAGAGACCCAGCTCCCTCAGTCTTTCCTCATAAGGGAGATGCTCCACTCCCTTAATCATCTTGGTTGCCCTGCGCTGGACTCTCTCCAGCAGCTCCCTGTCCTTCTTGAACTGAGGGGCCCAGAACTGGACACAATATTCCAGATGGGGTCTCACCAGGGCAGAGTAGAGGGGAAGGAGGACCTCTCTCGACCTACTAACCACCCCCCTTCTAATACACCCCAGGATGCCATTGGCCTTCTTAGCCACAAGGGCACAGTGTTGGCTCATGGTCATCCTGTCGTCCACTAGGACCCCCAGGTCCCTCTCCCCTACACTGCTCTCTAACAGGTCGTTCCCCAACCTATACTGGAACCTGGGGTTGTTCCTGCCCAGATGCAGGACTCTACACTTTCCCTTGTTATATTTCATCAAGTTATTCCCTGCCCAACTCTCCAGCCTGTCCAGGTCTCGCTGGATGGCAGCACAGCCTTCTGGTGTGTCAGCCACTCCTCCCAGCTTAGCGTCATCAGCAAACTTGCTGATAGTACACTCAATTCCCTCGTCTAAATCGTTGATGAATATATTAAATAATACTGGTCCCAGTACTGACCCTTGAGGCACTCCGCTAGTTACAGGCCTCCAACTAGACTCCACCCCATAGACTACAACTCTCTGGCTTCTCTCCTTCAGCCAGTTCACAGTCCACCTCACTACCTGATCATCCAGTCCACACTTCCTCAATTTAGCCGTGAGGATGCTGTGGGAGACTGTGTCAAATGCTTTGCTGAAGTCAAGGTAGACCACATCCACCACTCTGCCGTCATCCATCCACTGTGTTATTTCCTCATAAAAGGCTAAGAGATTGGTCAAACATGATTTCCCCCTGGTGAAGCCATGTTGACTGCCCCTCATAACCTTCTTATCCTTGATATGCCTTAAGATGGCACCAAGGATAAGGTGTTCCATTCACTTTCCCAGGGATGGAGGTGAGGCTGACCGGTCTATAGTTACCCGGGTCCTCCTTCTTGCCCTTTTTGAAGACTGGAGTGACATTTGCTTTCCTCCAGTCCTCAGGCACCTCTCCCATTTCCCAAGACTTGGTAAAGATGATGGAGAGTGGTCTAGCAATGACTTCCGCCAGTTCCCTCAGCACCCGCGGGTGCATCCCATCTGGACCCATGGATTTATGGATGTCCAGATTGCTCAACTGATCTCTAACCCATTCCTCATCGACTAAGGCAAACCGTTCCGTCAACCTGACTTCATCTATGGTCTCAGGGGTACAGGACTCTTCAGGACTGCCTGCAGCAGAGTAGACAGAGACAAAGAAGGCATTCAGTAACTCTGCCATCTCTGCATCTTCTGTCACCAGGGCACCCATCCCGTTCATCAGTGGGCCTACACTGCCTCTGGTGTTAGTTTTGTCTGCCATGTATTTGAAAAAGCTCTTTTTGCTGTCCTTGACAGGGGTTTTGTTTTGTTTTTTTTTTTGTGGGGTTTTGTTTTGTTTTTCCTTCCTCTTTTCCTCCACCAAGTACCAGTTCCTGTGTGAGGCTGTGAACTTGAGTATTTAGCTTCCCTGGTCCAGAATAACAGGTCTATTTACATAAAAAGCTGCTTCACTGCTGTTTGTTTTAGAGATGACACATCTGTGTGGGGAACTTGTATTCCAGGGAGATGAAAACTGTGAAAAATAACCTCCAACCACAGTAATTGTCTTTTGATATTTGAAAAATTGTTTCATGAAAGAAGTTTCTTGCACAAAAGCATGTTTTGCTCTTAGCGTGCAGTAAAAACAGAGCTGTGGTGGTGGCAAGATTCCAGAGGGGGAAAATTTCAGAGAGCTGCTAAACATGAATAAGCAATTTCATTGCCTGAAGTGTCATTCTGTATCCTACACATTCTGTGCAAAATATATATGGAATAGGAGCACTAAGAATGTAAAAGTTTGGGTTTACGCGCTGAGCAACTTTTAATATATTGCCATCTATGTAATAGACGTGCACAGAGTTTTACAACAGAGGCTAAAAAGCTTGTCTTTTGTGCAGGGTTCAAAGAGTTGCTTTACATGTATGGCATATGAAATACAACTTAATTCTTTCCTGTCTTTCAGTCCTGACAGAATATGAGAGCTTATAGAATACACTGTAAATTAGGTTTTCACTTTGCTGCAAGCAGCATAGTAAAATAGAAAGTTTTGTTTCCCATGTGGAAATCGCTTTCTAATTATCCAGCAATGTGTTTCTCTCATAGGATGAATTTAATTATAAGCTTTGGGCATCAAGTAAAAAATGTTTGTAGTTATCAGGAAATTCAAACTTCCCATTGAAATTTAGTCTTAGGCTACTACACTCAAAGGTCTGACTCAAGTCACAGGTTGTTGGTAATCATTTCTTACAGTATAACATACTCCAAGGCTGAGAATTAAAAGGGGTACTTCCCTTCTCTCTTGAAGGTTCTCAGCTGACCGGCACGTAGTAAATGTTTTGTCATATTCACTGTCTCTAGCTTTTTATTTTAATCTTTCCTGTGTATTTATTTTCATTAGCACTGTTTCTATTGGAATATTTTGCTGTATTTAGGTTGAATAAAACATTTAAGTTGCCTTTTTTTTTGCAGAAATCTGTCATTGGTCTCTCAGTGGTTAGCATTCTCCCCCTTCTCCTTGAGTCCTCTAGCATCTGGCCTACCTTGAGACCATCATTAGTCCTGCAGTTTTCAAGACAGAAACATAGTAAAGTGTCTTAGAATTGGTCTCTGTATTTTGAACAATAAAGGAGGGAAGGAAGGCTGCTGTTTGGTTTTTACAGTGCAGTAAAGTAATGTGTCTGTAAGTTAGCTCTGCATAACATATCCTGTATGGCCTTTTGTTATTTCACATTTTCTTTTTTCTGTAACTTTCACTAGAACCATTCTATATGTAAAATTATGTGTGTGCAGTGCCTTTTATTTTGGCCTTCTCTTAATTGCCTTTTAGAATTCAGCTTTAAAAATTCTGTGTCTTTTTGTCTACCTGTTTTATTTGCCTTTCTTTTTGCTGTGGTTCGATTTTCTTGCTGGGTGCAGTGCAATGGCTTTTTTCATCTGCAGTCAGGTAAGACCTCACTGTCACACATGTGCCTGCCTCGGGCTGGTGCTTCTTCTGCAGTAAATTGGGTGGTGGAGCAGGCATGCCTGAAAGCTGGTCTTCTTACTAGGTTGATTTTTTTGGGGGGCTACCTCAGTTTTTCCCTGCTTCACTCCACTTGAGAGTAAGAAAGGAATGAAAGCACCCGTTGCAGCAGTGTCAGATCTGTTCTTGGTTGCTCCTGGTAACCCCACATGCCTCAGGTAGAGGTTTTATAGGTATGGACCTGGCTGAATGGAGCAGTCCAGCACAGATGAAGTGATGTGATGGTTACTGGTGGGCATGAGCCAGCACCATAGCTGGCATGAGCAGAAAAAATGCCTATGTGGAGGGAGCTTATCTTTAGGAATGCGGAAGTTTCTGCAGACATTGTTTGAGAGGGACTTTGCACAAGTGATGAGGCAGAGGAGGTGAATTTGGTACCCACTTCTCTAGTGGACTGCTGCCCTGCAGAGGATGGGATAGCTGCAGGGTTGGGGAGGATACTTACTTCCTGCTGCTTATATGGGTGTTAGTTTGTCCCTATATTTAAAGCAGATATAGGAAATTACAATACCGACCCTGCCTTTGCTCTAGTGCTTTTGAAAGCATGAAGCGAATGCAGTAAACCTTTTGCACCTTAGCACTAGAGCTGGAAGTTCAGTCTAGTGTGTTCTTCATTGGAACAGGTTTTAATGGCAGTGGAGTTTCCACTGCACCAGGAGTTTGTTTTATCTTCCTAATAGAAGAAAGTGGTTAAATTCTGGAGGAAACTGACTTATTTTGCTGGAGTTCCCTGCCTGACTTCTGCAGGAACCTGAGTTTTTTAGAATACGATCTTGTAGAAAACAGCTTGGCAGTTGCCAGACGTGTGGACAGTGTGGCCTTTTTTTTCCTTCAGTTGTCTATAGACTCATTCATAGAGTAGTGGTAAGATCACACTAAGCTTTACCATTACAGTATTTCCTTTTAATTGGCTGGTTGGTCTTTCTCCCCTTAAAACAATAAAATGTAAGAAACTGCAGTACTTGGTGCATGGAGCAGGGGCTTCCAGTGAAGTAATAGATAGGAAAGTGCTACCAACATTAAACTAAGAAAATGTACAGGTAGAAATGCACAGGTTAGTCATCTTTTGCAGGGGCCCTTGTTACAGCAGTGATTCTGTATCCTGAACTTGCTGGTTCTCATCAGGGGTTGGTTTGGGATTGGTCTAGTGCAGGCAAGGATGTTCAGCTCCTCGGGACCCACCAGGCTTTTCACCCCTGAGCTTGTGTAACAGAACCACCATCAGTTGCCTACACAGTTCTGGGAACACTTAATTTGCAGATGTGCTAAGTGTTGTGCAAGAAGGGAAAGGGGAGGAATGATCTGACTGATGAATCTGTTAGAAATCTCCAGTCTCGTCAACTTCTGCCTCTATACAAGACATGTAGTTTTCACTTTCAATATTCCTTGTCAGTTCTGGGCAGGAAGAAAACAAATGTCAACATCTTACTTTGCACAGCATCAACATCTTTATTATTTGGAGAGGAGTTTAGATGTTCAAAGGCAGTTGCTTTTCTGAATGATGAGGCTATGATTTTTGTGCTGTTTTAAAGGCAAGGGGTTTGACAGGGTTTTGTCCTGAGCAGAAGGATGCCGTGACGTAACAATTGTGCCTGGAATCTTTTTTTTTTTTTTCTCTTTTATCTTAATTCTCAGAATGGTGGGAAAAGGAACATTTTTGGTACTATCTTCTGTTTAAAGCTAGACTGACTTTGTTTTGTTAGTACTGTTCACTTTGTGTGGTTGTACAATCTGGCATGATGTTTAGCATCTTAAAATGAAGGCACCAAGTACTGGTGCAGCTGCAGCCGTACAGGATTAACTCATGTCTCACAGGAGTACAGCAGGAATATAGAAAGGTTTTAAGATTGGCTTCTCATAGTGAGCTGGTCAGATGACAAAACAGCAAGGAAAGATGTGCCATGCATTTGCAGTGTCAGGATGCATCTTTTCTTCCTTTAGGGTAAAAGTGTAGAAATTAACTTTTATTGAGGAATGTAACTATTTTATTGAGGAATGTGCATTAGGGCCCACCAGGGAATTTGGCTTCTCCAGTATCACTCCAGGTACTACCCCATGCCCACTGGAAATGAAAGTAAGCACTCAAATACTTAACATACTTGCCTAAGGGTGACTTGTTTGTGTGCTTTTTCAGTGTGATCTAGTTTCCCAAACACAAGCGGTCCCCCAAAAGGTGTCATTTTACCCATCTGAACACAGAGGTTGTAGTTACACATCTTAGCAGGACATCTTAATTCAGGTTTTATGTGTACTGTTATCCCTGTAGTAGTCAGCTTGCATAGCATAGCATTGCCTTCGTGACTGTCACCCCTCAGCTTTTACGATCTTCCCCTAATTACTCAGATTTTCATTGGATCACTGTATCTAGTCGGCATGTGAGCCCCAGACAACCTTTTTATAGCTGAACCTGGTTTACTGGATAGCTGTGCTCAGCCATTTCTTGCTTTCACATGTGCAAGAGAATTGCAGATGCTTTTATGGGTCAGATAGCAAGTTAGTAAATGCAAAGAAGATAACGAAGAATTATAGATCTGCCCTGTACTTTAAGTTTTATTCTTGAGATGTCCTCTGGCTTCAGACCTCAGCAGGAGGAAGGGGCAGGCTGGTGCCAGAACCTCTCTTGGTGCTCAGACTCAGTGCCGCGGCTGCTGGTGCTGAAGAAAATGAGGTTTCAGGTGAGAGGACAGCCCCATTTGTAACTCTTCTGTTTCTTCATACTTCTTGGGTTTTAAATTTTGAGATGGTGGCATGTAAAAAAAAAAAAAAGGTAAATTGAGGTTTACTGTCCTGAAGCTGCACAGTACTCTTGAACTCTGCTGCTAGTAACAGTCATGCAAGACTGGGCTTCTCTGTCCTTTGGACCTGTTGGCTGTGGTGTCATGAGCTCTGTTGTTAGAAAATGCAGCCTTTTGACCAAGGAGACTCATTAAAATAGGCTTTGGGGTCTGAATCTTCATTTTTCTCTTGTGCAAGTAAAAAGTTGGTTTGAGTGAAGTGCACAGAGATCGTAAGAGTCCCTTTATTAAAGGAGAGGAGAGCAGTTTTTCAGTCTTTCTTGAAGGTGTCACTTCAATGAGAGAAAGGAGACCCAGAATGAAAGCTGAAGTCCTTATGGTTCTCTGGGCTTAGCTTTTGACTCCTTCACCTTCTCTCTCTTTACCTTCCCAGGCTTCTTCTGGCTAACTTGCCATTGTGAGCTACAGCTAGCGGTGCTTTCCCAACTGCAATACCAGCACAGCTTTGAAAAAACAAGGAGCTTCAGATTAATAAGCATCTGTTTATAGCTTTTAATAAACATTCACATACTGCCTGGGGAGGAGGGCTTTGGAGCACAGCTATACAGCAAATACTGTGCTTCGGCTTTCCTTCGAAAAAGGTCAACTAGTAGCTCTTGTGCCATGCATGTATTCTCCCTGTTTCCATCTAGTTTGCTACAGATCCTCTCTTCTGTTTCTGTCCCATTTTAAATAAACAAACTAACTAACTAACTAACAAACCAGTTCTTTAACTCCCTAGCCTGGAGTTGTCTGTGCAGTGTCCTTGCTCGTTTATAGTTGCGTGCTGTTACCACACAGCAGTTGAATAAACCTGCTTGCTTTGCCTTTTCTTCCTCACCATTTTATTTCTGTAAATACTTTTGCAGTCTGCACTTCATTACTCTAACAGCAGCGTGCTCTAAGCTGCCAGTGACAAGGAAGTTTCCAGTATCACAGTGCTGAGGCATGGGCACAGGGTACCCCCTCCAACATTTTATTCTGGAAAAATGCATGCTGTTGCGAAAAGCATTTTACCGTAGTGCTGAGGGATGCCAGATCTGCTGCTGCTAAGGGGAGCTCTGCGGTGTGAGAGATCTTTATTTGTAGCTGGATGCATCCCTCTGGGATGGAGAGGTCGTGATGTACCATTTTCCTCCTGATTCTTAATACATTTGTATGGTTGCTTTCAACTTGTTCTTAGTGCCTGGCCATATCCTTCAGTGTTTTCCCTCTGGCTGAAGTTATCTTGTGGTGCAGCAAGAGCTGTTGACAGTGAGGGGGATGAAATGCGTGTGAATGTCCAAATCCTAGAACTCTCAGATCCTAATTTAAGCTAGTTCAGATTTGCTGAAAATGTGAATAAAACTGCAGGGATCTGTGATTTGTCTTAACTCACCTGTCTGTAGATGATTAGATTCTGGTTTAATGAGGTATTGGGTATTGAACACATTTAGTCATTCCATTTTGCAGTATCCTTTCTTCTATTTGTTTCTGTTCTGTAAAATGCTTTAATTACCACAACTGGGTTTATGCAGGAAAGTAATCATTACTGCAGGATTTGGAGGGAGTGGAATGACAGGAAAAGTAATGGCATGAAATCATACCCCTGGTTAACTGGCCAAAGTCTTCCTCTAACCCCTGCACTTTCGCATGCTTTGAAATACCATTGAGGTTAAACTGTTTGAGACTGGCTTCTCTCCTTTGTCCTGCATTTTTTACACTTCCCTGTGTTTTATACAAATCATTTCTTTCTAAACTTCCTTGTGATGGCACTGCTGGTGAGACTGAAAGCTCAGCACTGTGGGTCCCCATGAATCAGCAGCAGGCTGGAGGATTTGCTACTGATGCACGGTGGGCCTAAAATCCGCATCGCTTTGCTAGGGATACACTTGCAAAATAGAGATTAAAAATAGTTTCCTGCATTTTAACAAAACTGAAGTGCAAAATCATGCTTCAGCTGCTTCCCATAAATTAAATGTCCCTGCACTTTCAGATCAATATGGACTGTGGTTTATTCTAAATTTCTTTTATTGCTAATGCTGAGCATGTTTGGGACCTAAGAGGGTGTAGAGGTGTTCAAAAAGGGCAGTTAAGGCTTTAAGAATAGAAAGGAGAAACTGGGCAGCTTTGGAAAGTGGACAGAAAATGGTTGACAGCTTTGATTATCGGTGCTATCTTCCAGTTCTTGAGCAGCTGAGTGTTTTCAATTCCAGTACTTTTACAAAAGCCAAAGCCAGCATGATCGTTGTGTTTTTGGAGAAGGGATAGTTTGTACTTTTGGAGGAGGGCAAAGAGGAGTCACCTCTGCAGTGGCAGGGACTGGGAAACATTGCTTCGATGAGAAAACACAGTTCAAGATTTCCAAAATCAAATGCCTAAAATTAGGCTGCAAAGTGCTAATTTAAGACCAGAGAAAGTGGCTGTTTTCCAAGAAGGCTCAGCAGCCAGGCCTGGCAGTACATTCCTGACAGAAGATAGCAAGATTATTTAGATGTCTATTTTGGGGATTTTTTTGGAACTCAAGTTCAGGCACTTACATGTGAAAACTGGGGTCTGTTGTTCCGGGGGGTTCTTGAGCAGCGGGATGAGAGCTGAAGGATCCTGCTGAAAGCAAGCAGGCTCCCAGTGCTTTGAGCTTTCAGCCCAGAATGTTTTGTTGCTGCTGTCTGGATTGCTTAAAAAGGGTGGCATGGGACAGGGAGCAAACCTTTGTGGTTTTGTGCTTTATCTTTGTACCTGAAAGTGTCTGCAACTGAAGTTACTCCAAGAAGAATCTCAAGAAACAACATTAAAATGTGACCAAGAATTTTTAAATCACTTTTTGGCATAAACTTCCAGAATGTGTTTTCTGTGGAAAGCTTAGGAGAGGATTTCCTTTGAAGGGTGGGAGCTGCTAAAATACTTAAGTATTTAGCAGCCCTTTTTTCCTCAGAGTAGTGCTTCATGTTGGAAGAGCAGGTTGTCACTGCTAGTAACCTGTAGGAAAAAACTTTATAAATAATTTCAACAAAAAAAAGAAAAATATTGCAAGAAAAGCACATTTCTGTGTAGCCTTTGGCCTGTATTTTTGATTGCCACGTGAAGGAGCACCAGGGTCATCCATGCACGGACTTGAGTGGCAGGGCAGAGCTCACCTCTACAGCCCAGACACAGCGTGGCTGCTGGAGCACAGTGCATGTCCCAGCTCACAGCGCCAGAAGTGGATCAAGGATGCAGAATGTTCTGTGGATGCCCAAAATGTCCCTGTCTGTCTAAATCCAGAGGATTTTTGGAAAAGTAATATTTTAATGATATGGCGCAATCTTGTTGGGGCAAGTTGTAAATTTAGCTTTCATTATGTCTGTGTTGCAGAATTGGGAGCCCACTTACTTTGTTTTGTTTAAGACATCAGATATGCCTTTTCCTGGATGAAATACTTGAACTTGAAGGAGTAAAGCATCTTTCAGGTTCTAAGCTTGGGTGCTTTCAGACTCAGATCCAGCTTGCCCTGGTGTTCAGGAGCCTTACTGCACTGGTAAAATGTGGTAGCAGAAAGGATGATTTCTTTCCTGTCCACTGTAGAAAGGCAGAATCGAGTGCACCCTCAACAGGTTTGCTGATGACACCAGACTGAGTGAAGGGTTGACACACCTGAGGGATGGGATGCCATCAGCAGGGACCTGGACAAGCTCAAGAAGTAGACCATGCAAACCTCATGTTTAACAAGGCCAAGTGCAAGGTCCTGCACCTGGGTTGGAGCAATCCCCAGTATCAATACAGCCCTGCAGGGAAAGACTTGGGGGTGCTGGTGGATGAGAAGCTGGACATGACCTAGCAATGGGCATTCACAGCCCAGAAAGCCAGCCGTATCCTGGGTTGCATCAAAAGGAGTATGGCCAGCAGGCCAAGGGAGGTGATTTTGCCCCTCTCCTCCACTCTGGTGAGATCCCACTAGAATCTGCGTTCAGCTCTAGATTCCTCACTGCAGGAGATACATGGACCTGTTGGAGCAGGTCCAGAGGAGGGCTATAAAAATGATCAGAGGGCTGGAGCACCTCTCCTGTGAAGGCAGGCTGAGAGAGTTGGGGTTGTTCAGCCTGGAGAAGAGAAGGTTCTCTTAATAAGGGGGACCTTATTGCAGCCTTCCAGTACCTAAAGGTGCCTGATAAAGAATATGGAAACAGACTTTTTAGTATTGTGATAGGACGAGGGGTGATGGCTTTAAACTAAAAGAGGGTAGATTTAGAGTACATAGAAGGAAAACATTTTCTACAATGAGGGTGGTGAGGCAATGGAACCAGGTTGCTCAGAGAGGTGGTAGATGTCCCATCCTTGGAAACATTCAAGGTCAGGTTGGACAGGGCTCTGAACAACCTCGTCTGTTTTAAGATGTCTGTTCATTGCAGGGGGGATTAGACTAGATGACCAGTTAAAGGTCCCTTCCAGTCCAAACTACTGTATGAATAACGTGCCTCTCTGTGAGATGGCTTCTAGGTAAAGGAGTATTGCTAGTGATCTGTTTGTGTATGTGGTCAGTTGCAGAATTTGCTTACTTTCAGTATTAGGAGACATGCAGATTACAGTGTTTCAAATGGCCACTCATTTAATTTTTCTGGGAGTCGATGTTCCTCTGAATTGGGAAACTATTCTAATTAAAAAAGAACCCTTGTAGTTCCTGCCATTGAAGCAGTGTTTAATGTTGTGTGGCTGTTGGCAGGAGACTTGATGCATTTTCACATCACCCCCTCTGGAACAAAAGCATATTGTTTCCCTCTGTTTTTCTGTTACACAAATGAGTTCCTTTTGAAACAATTTCTTTTTCTGCAGATTCTGGAAATCGACACCAGAAGTAGTTCCTCCTTTGCTGTGCCTTTTACAGTCTGCTGTCTGATAATGCTGGCACAAAAAGCTGTCTTGGGGTCACAGCATGAAAAAGATGAGACCTCTGCAGAAAGCCTCCTCCTCTTGGGGAATAAGATTTTCTGCAAATTTTATGGGAGGGTTGAACACACAGTTTCGTTTCTTGTTGTCTTTGCTATAGCTATGCAGGGTTTGTTTCCGGTTTTTTAGTTGTTTCACTTACATATCTGCATTTTCAGTGTCCAGCGAACAGCAGTATAAAGCAAGTTGGTTCTGAATTGAGCTTTTTCTTACAATATTTTCGTATAAGAAACCTTTGTTGTTTGTTTTGTTTTGTTTTTTTGAAACAAACTCTCCCCTCTGAAGTATTCCTCTGCAAAAAGGGGAGATGAAGTCTGGCACAGATGCTGGGTGATTGTATGGTGCAGTGCTGTGTAACTAAGTCAATCAGTATGGGATCAAAGGAGAGACAAATGAAGTGTGGGGATTTCAGGCAACAAAATGAATTATCTGCTGGGGAGTGCTTTTCCTGGCAATGTTTAATAGCTGTCAGATTTTAAAAAGGAGGAGGAGGGGAAACAAGCTTGCTTTGGATATCTTCCATTCTTCTCCTTTGAAATTATATACTCATTTCTCAGTCTTCCTGATGTTCATGCTTCTGGTAGCACAGCATAACCTCCTCAGTTAAATTTCCTTATTCCTACAACAGTGGTGTGCCAGGGCTATGGCCATTCATGCAAGTGCTTGCAGCCTCTGTGTGTCATAACTGGTGAGGTGATGTAATCCCAAAAATGCACCTTCTTGTCAAGTGTGTGCTTATTTGGGCTGGGCTTCTTCAGTTGGAAAATAAAAGTGGTATGAATCAGGACTGAAGAAGTCTTTTAGCACTCCTGGTTATTTTAATCAAGCTATTTTGTTTGTGCCTGGTGATCAGATTCCAGGGAGGTTTCTGTGCCAGTTTGTAGTCCAAAGCAGTACAAAGACTATGCACACAAAAGGGAAAGTCCTCTTCAGTGTGTGTCCCTAAGAGACCCCATGGGAAACGGTGGGTTGGGGGTGCAGCCAGAAATCCTTGGTGAGTAAGTCTGGAGCCCTGCAGTAGAAGGGATGTGTATTACATAGAAGACACAGCCAAGCCTGTTGCATTTTCTTGGTCCCATGGGAAGTCAAAGCCTCTATGGGTGCCAGGCAGCTTCAGTCCCGCTTTGGACCAGGACATTTTTTGCATCCTGCTTGGCTTTTCTCACTGGCCTCAAAGGAAGTGGAAGTGTCAGTTCCATCTGACTAAAACCAGAGGACCTACTCTTCATCTTAATCATAGAATTATAGAATAGTTAGGGCTGGAAAGGACCTTAAGATCATCAAGTTCCAACCCCCCTGCCGTGGGCAGGGACACTTCACACTAAACCATGTCACCCAAGGCTCTGTCCAACCTAGTCTTGAGCACCACCAGGGATGGAGCATTTACAGGTTCCTTGGGCAGCCCATTCCAGTGCCTCACCACCCTCACAGTAAATAACTTCTTCCTTATATCCAATCTAAATTGGATCTTTAAAATTAAATAAAATAAATCTAAGTCTTACTTGCATAAATCAGAAATCTCCTAGAGGCAGGGTTTTCACATGTGAAGAGAGATGTCGCTGGCTAGAACTGGAAAAAAAAAAGACATGAAATTTTCTGTTGTTAGCAACTACGTGTAAACTCATGTCATTGTTTCAGTTTGTGCTGTGGATATGTCAATAGCTTATGTGTTACTTAGGTTTTTTTTTCCCGGTAACTAAAAGTTGCTGTTAATATTAGTACTTTTGGGGGGGGAGGGATTTGGGGGGGGGGGGGGGTTTTGGTTTGTTTTGGGGGTGTTTGTTGTTATTTTTCTTAAGAAGAAAATTGCTTCCTCTTCTCTTGAACAGCCTCATGGACATCTGTCCCTGTTCATGGAAAGTGTGGCTACTCCTTTTCTGCTTTAACCTTAGGGAGGTACAGCAACTTCTGTACTACAGTATATCTGCCAGGTGCTACCAGTAATTACTGGCTACATGAGGCGCTGACAGATGACATTTTAATCACTCTGCTGTACTGATGTTAGATAAGTCTTATCTGGTGATGTCTTACCCTCAAGCAGTTTCTGGAACTAGATGGTGATGCTTGTGCCACAAACTGCCATGTTTTCTCCCTTGCCTCTGCAGCCCTCTCTGTCATTCAGTAACTGTTGATCTCTTGGTTTTATGGCTGTTAACCAAGAGCTGTGATCAGTCACCTCTCTGCAAAAGTGACAGCAGAACCAGTTTTTACTTTTTTCCCTTCTCTCCCCCTCCTCCTCACCAGCTATATCTTTGTTAAAAGAGCTTCTTAGTATTTATTTGAAAATGTCAATGTTGCTGGCTTTCTCAAGGTCCAGCTGTCTTCCTCCTCCTCTTTCTCACTGCAGAAGGATCTCTTGCAAGATGTCATCCTGTATTTGCACTTACAAGATACAGAGTTAAAAAGAACTTCAGGTTAATCTGAACTTGTTATTTTAAGCTTCTACGTATCTAGATCCATGACTATTTCAGTGTGAAATGCTGCTCCTTCACTAGGGGTTCTCCGGGATTAGAATAAGCTTTATGTACTTTATATATGCTGGTAATGTCCAGTATGTCTGCTGCAGTTTTTGCAGATCAGTATTTTCTTTGCTAACCCTCGCAGATGGTGTTCAGGTGATTATTTTTGTGAGCTGAAGAGCTAACTTTCTTCTTTTCATTTCAATAGGTTGAAAAATGGAACTTGTAGATAAAACAATCAATAGCTACCTTGATGTTTGGCTTGGACCCAGAGGTAAGATTTGACAAAAATTAAATATGTAAATAAACCCAATATTAAAGTGCAGATACTAGAACGCAAGAAACAGCTTCCTTCTAACATCCTGATGTTGACAGGTGACTACTTCTTTTAATATCTGCAAAGCAACAAAATGTATGATTCTTTATAAAGACTGTATGATTCTGCTCAGTCCCTCTGATCTTTTGACCTGAAGAATTATTAACTCTTCAGGTATGACAATCATATGTGCTGCTATTCTTACTGTCAGTTAAGTTCATGTTGCTAGTCTTAGTGAATGACTTATCTCACTGAGATCTTTACCACCTTTTTTTTTTAATTTAGATTTTAATAATAGCTTTATTAAAATTTTTTTTTTAATTTTGAATTTGATGGAATAAAAATACTCTTGCCCTCAGAAATAGTTGCTAAGGAATTTTTCACTGAAAAAAATAAGTGTGTTTTTTTTTTTTTTAAAGCATTGCTTCTTTGAAACCATTTTTTTTTTTAAGAAACAATGGTTTTGGTGGGTTTTTCACTGGGAAGAAATCTGCAGATGGAGGACAACAATCTTGATCAGTATGAGAGGGAGTGGGACCAGACGGGCAGTGGGCTTCCAGCTAGGGTAGGGGTGGCCATGTTCCACCCTGTCCTGAACAGGGGGGATTAAATGTCAGCATCCCACACAGAGTGTGCATAGCAATGCTGCTCAGTGGCATGTGTTTTCTTCCTCTGATGGCTGCAGTAGCATCTTTTCTACCTCTTCTTTTTTTTTGTCCCACTGGAACTCTGATGGTAGTGCCACTTCCTCGCACGACATAGTCCACAGGAGGTGGAACAAGCCTCTGATCCTTCAAAATGTGTTTTCT
This sequence comes from Pezoporus occidentalis, assembly GCF_034315485.1. NCBI lineage: Eukaryota > Metazoa > Chordata > Aves > Psittaciformes > Psittacidae > Pezoporus > Pezoporus occidentalis. The sequence goes on from NW_026914829.1 coordinate 3,259,194, forward strand.
GTTTGCTTTTAGTAGCTCAGTGCCCTTGTTCCTTCCCACTTCTTCATACTAAGACAGTTTAAATTAGTCTGGTATTCTGATATTACTGCATGTGCTGGCATATGGTCTATATTTGCCGTGTCTTAAAAATAATGAACCATAAAGGTGGCAAATCCAAGCAATTCCCCAGCTTTCTTAACTACTTCCCAACCTACATTTAAGGCCTCATTTCTTATATTCAGGATCCACATATGGCTCCTTTAAAATTAAGTCAGGGCTGTGAATGGCAGCAATATTTGAATTGTTCAATTATAATTTGGTAAACTTGGTTTCAGTCCTTTGGGCCGACTTTAGTGAGAGGAGTGAAATACTGTGGTTGGTGTGGACAACACAGTCTGGTTCAAGAGGATCATGCACTTGTCCCTAGTGTTCCCCTGAAACCCTCTCATTTGGGGTGCGTTATGTGCTTTTCCTGACCAGTCAACACGCTGCCAAACAGACTGGTTTGTCAGACCGGACTGACTGCTCTGTTTCATTGCTCATATGAGGACTCCAAAACTTAATCCTTTTGAGTGGCACATACGTAAGTCTAATTGTATTAGTACTGATTAGGAAATAATTATCAGGATCACCCACTGATGAACACAAAGGTATCTGCTGCACTGTCAGCTTTGCTGGCTCTGTGAGGAAAATGTGTGTACTGTTGTGAGAAGTTGGTTTGAGAGAATAAGGGGGAGAGGGTCATTAAAGCTTTTCTTTATAATTTAAGCCTATTTGTGGTATTAAAGATGGATGACAATTCTGAATGGTAATGAGTATTTAAAAGGAATAGCAGTAATAATTTAAGAATATTTTTGCTTTAAGAAGAGAATTCTTTCTGCTTTAACAACTGTATAACTAAAATCTTGTTTGTGACAGTTTGCTGTAGTTAGCAATGTGGCCCTTAAAAGGGCTTGCTGCTTTCCTTCTAGAAGCATTTTGGGTAGAGCTGCTTCTTGGTGCATTGAACTCTTCCCCTTGCAAAATCTAAGTGTTCATATGTTTTTGTTTGTTTCAGACCCCAGAGTAAAAGGATGGCTTCTTCTGGAGAACTATACACCTACCTTCATCTTCTCAGTCTTGTACTTACTAATCGTATGGCTAGGACCAAAGTACATGCGGAATAAGCAACCCTTCTCGTGCAGGGGTATTCTAGTGGTCTACAACCTTGGACTTACACTGCTTTCTCTGTATATGTTTTATGAGGTAGGAAAAAATGGGCTGGGTCAGGGTTTTTTTGAAGTATCTGTTTCATTCATATTGATTTATGTTGAAAATTTCATCTGAGGACAGTCTACCTAAACCTGAGGCAACATCTGCAGAAATGTTGCCACTGTTCTTCAATGTCACTTCTCAGGGAAGAAAGCCATAGTTTTAATGCTACCTCTAAGGATGGTATGAAACCTTGACTTAAACGTCTATGCTGACCTTGGCTAGCAGTGTTTTAAATGCACTTCTCTCACTGAGTGTGCAAGTAAAAGCATCACTGATCTCTCAGCTTGAACCTGGCTACTCCTTCAATAACTTCTTGCCTAGAAGTCATGCTCAATGTGATTGTGCTGATGGATTATGCAAAGTACTTAATAGCAAAAGTACAGCTTGATTTGAAGTGCAAAACATGTTTTACTTAAACGTGTTTAATTATGCACGCACTCCTCACATCTGTTTCTGTAGGCTTGCAATAGCTTCTTTTGTGTCCTCTTAGTTTTGCTGAAACAATTGCATCAATGCCATTGTGATTTATCTTTTTTTCTTGGAAGTTAAAATCTGAACATGCAAATATATTTCAAACTGAATTGGACTTTCTGTGGACTTATTTCCTTTCTTAACAAAACAAAGATTTAGAGAGTATGAAGTTTTCCACTTCTCATAGAGCACTTTAGTTGCTTTTGCTCAGAATTATATGGTTTTTTTTAAAGTGAAAATGAAGAACTACGGCAATGAAAATAAGAATGTGGTCAGAAAGTGACTGAGTGTGTGGCTTTAATGTACAGAATACTCTGGCTTGCTTTTAACCAAAAATATTTCTCCTTTCTGTAAGGGGAGATTTCACTTTCAACATGTAATTACAAGCTAGAGGTAAAGCTATGAATGTTTCATTATTTTTTGGCATTTGCTTAGAAGTATGAGCAAGCTGTAATTCTCCTTCAAGTTTGTAGTTAATGCTATAGTGTTTTACAAGGTGACTGTTTAGATTACAAGTGATTTAATTTAAATTTAATTCTCTTGTGAATTGTTTAGTCAAAAATTACTGAGTTGGGTTATTAAGAACTTCGATACTCAGTTCTTGGGGGGAGAGGAGTTTTGGATTCAGTAGGTACTTGGAAGAATTGTGTTCTTGATGTGCTTAGATTTCTAACCACCCTGTCAGGATGTTATAGTCTGGAAAAATTTGTGTAGATCTATTTAATTTGTCTAAAAGTAGTGTTGCTGAGGACTTCATGTACAACATATGCACTATTTAATGGAGATATTATTTATAATTATATAATCTATTGGTTTAACCTCCAATTGCATTATTGAGGGTTTTTACAAGTGCAGTCTTCAGTTGTACTAAGTGTGGCTAAAACTCTCAGGTCGCCAGTCTTTTTCCCTTGAATACCTGTTATAATACTCGTTGTTTAAATGAAAATTACTGTAACATTCTGCCATGTTACAAAACCTGCTGATAAATTTAAACAATAGAAAAGATCTGAACTGTTGATCTTATAAATGCCTTTTTGTTGCTAACAATGAACTGGTTACCAAGAAGGGACTATTTATTGTATGCTGAAGAAGTCCTCATACTTGTAACCTGCTGAATAGCTTTTATTTTGTGAAGGAATGAGACTAAAATACAATGAACATTAAGGCTTTTCCTTCCTATAGAGTAAAACACATTACATCAAAGGGAATATCCCTCTTAATGTAATGTTATCTACGTGGAAATGTTCATCGGTATTGTAAATAAACCTCTCTTATAATGGGAATACACAGAGCCACAGCATTATGAAGATTATTAAGCCCATGGTATTTGCAACAAAATGTGTTTGACAGCACATACAAGCTAGATGTTAGGGCGAGCAATGCTCTGCAACAAGGAACTGACCCATAAAAATGGTGCCAAGCAGAGAACCGTGCTGACATAACACTGCTGCTTGATGTTTGCAGCGAGAGAGCTGGAGGGCCAGATGATAGGGAAAAACTTTGGGTTCCTGCTCCTCCAGGTATGTTCTCTAGCTGTAGTGTCTCCACAGTTACCCGTGTCTGTGCAAAGAGGTGATACCCGCACTCAGATCATGTAAGCCATGGAATCTGGCTTTGAAGGGGTAGCCGTGTATCAGCAGCACTTTATAGTACATGTACTCGCTCTTAAGATAAAATGGTGAAGAGCAGCATTCAAAAAATAGATTTAACTCACTGTTCTCTTCCTCATTGTCACTTCGAGTTTCAGCTGGATTAAACTCTTTTCAGTCCTGTACTGAGGAAAAGTCATTAAACATCACCACTTATGAACTTGGTTAGTAGCCTGTCTGAAAATAAGCTGCTTTAATAGCTTGTATATGTTAGACCTGAAAACCTGCTTTGGAGTTTTTCCTGAGTTACAGCTGTGGTGGTTCTGGTCATGATTCATAGCATCACAGCTCACTTTAAGTATTTTATGACCAAAACAAGATGTTAAAGTGAGGCGTCCTCCAAACTAGGATGAGAAAAATGACCTGCTTGGTTTTCTGGCCTTTACATCTGAATGTTTGTAAGCAATTATGGGGGGAGGGGGGGAGGGAGGGGGGGAGAAAATTTGCATTGTAGGATTTGTATAATTCTAGTTATTGTATATTTGCACCATTTGATCTACTGATATAACATACTATTTTAAAATCACTAGAAACCGTGTGTCTTATGTGGAATTCCTAAGATAGTTTTGGTTGGTACTTGCTGTAGATTATTTGTTTGTGCATTTACTAACTGGGCTGTGTTCTGGTACTAGCAGAACAGAGTAGTGGACTGTGCTCGTTCCAGACGATATAAAAGGCAAGACAGGCCTAGGAGAGCAGAAGAGGTTCTCTTGTAGTGAGTAGGGTGCATGCCTCTCTACCTGAGTCTCAGCTGGGTAATGTGGCAAAGCAGGGAGATGCCAGGTACCCAGTTTTATGGATGCAGAACTACTTTATTTTGAGAATATATTTTATTCATACTGTAGCCAATTGATGTGGACCATGTGCACTTACATTCGAGAGAACTGCTCAGTGATGAAGGCTCACTTTGTATGATCTCTTTACTGGCCTTTTCCTTCATCTGAAAAATTAATTCCCTCCCGAATCTGCCTGAGGAGAGCCTAAGGTTTTCCTGAGGAGGCAAGTACTGTTCATGCTGTAGGAAAAGCGTCCTAAGGGGTGCACCCTGCTTGGGAAGGAAGGGACTCAATGAAGAGCTGCCATGGCATGTGAGCCCCCGGTGACAGCTCACTGCCAAGGCTGTTCTTTTCTCTCCCCTTTCTTTCTCTACAGGTCCCAAAGCCTTTATCTCTCTCCTGAGGTGACTGTGTTCATGTAAAGATAAAGTTTCTTATCTCTGCAGGCATTTGCCTTTTTTGATCAGAGATGTGAAGTTCGGTTTCTTTTCACTCAAATTTAACCCTGTTTTGAAGCTTGTAAACTCAATCACAGCATGATGCAGTGCTGTGTCTCTTATCTGCCCCTCTCCAGTGTGTCTCAGGCTTCGGTTTTATCACAAGAAAACAAAATTCTCCCCAGTAACACCTCTCCCACAGCCCAGTGAGACTGGTGTTAGTGTGCTGGTTTATTTTGGTACTGAAGTTGATAAGAACCACACATGCCACAGCATTTTAAAGCATTTAGCAACAGAATTACAAAATGAGAGCTTCTTCTATATTGAAGACAAAAAACTAAATGCAGAGGAAGGAAGTACAAGGTGTTTGACCACAAAAGTGACCTTGAGCTGCAGGGCTTTCCCCAAAGCCCAGGAACTTAACAATGAGTTTGAGCACCATTTTAATTGACTTACGAAGGAGCTGTTTCTTTTTGTGTAGTTTGAAAATCACATACTGTTGTGAAAGTGATTACAGTCAGCCTTTTCTGAACAGGTTAACTTCTCAAGAGAAGATACGCCTATGGTTGTGCATCAGCAATGCCGTTAAGCAAGCCTGGGCTCCTGCCAACCTGGAAATGAAGGTTTCCTAGGGACAGTGGGCACGGAAAGGTTGTCTCAAGCTTGGGGTGGCTGAGGAGTTGCCGAGCCTCTGTTGCTGGGCAAGTTGAGACCTGCTATACAGAAGCTGTAAGGAGAAGTAAGAAACTCTGGTTGTCCTGGGGCAGACCACATTAAGCATGAGCAATGACTTAAATGCACTAACTGGCAATTTATGACACCTCCATCTGTTGCTTTCTGGGTGTACATAAGCAGCTCCCTGGTGCTGTATGACCAGCCTTGAGCATAACACAGCCATTTGGGAACTGTTCGTGGCCAGCTGCTTTGTTTCCTGGAGCCTTCCAGCATGTGCTGAAAGTATTGTGGGTGCAAGAAATAGTGGTGTCAGGCAAAGGAGCAGCTGGGTAGCTCTGGAAAACTATTATCGGTGTGTTGCATTTTGCCCCAGGCAAGGCTGTGGGCAGCAGCAGCAGTTCATGGATAGCAGTAGCAGCTTTTCACCATTTAGTTCCTTCTAGAAAGGGAGGGATTAAATTATTTTTGTAACTATAGTATTTATATGATGTTAAAAGATGTTACCATTTCCTACAAATGTTGCTTTGCTTCCATCATTTAAACCCCTGTAGCTGTGAGAATTTCACAGCTTGTAGCATATTATTATATGTGCTTCTGGAAACAAAAGGAGTATTCAGGTTTAGCTGAAGCTACTTGTTGCTGCACTGATATCTTTGCCCTTCAGAGAGGTAGGATCCATCCAGACCTTTGCTGTTGACCTTTGGTTGTGTTATCTTTATGTAGTGAACCTACATTGCTTTCAGGGAAAGTTATTTGTGTTTCACTACGCTAGCCATTTTTGGGAGAGGTTTATGGACTGCAGTATTAGTGATGGATGCTATTTGGATTAATTGCAATATAAATGTTGTGATTATCCTTCTATCCTAACGCTTCCTTGAGCTAAGATAACTGTATGAAAACATCTGTAAGCTCTTAAAAACACGATCACAGCACAACGTGGTCTTCTGTCTGCGGGACTGGCAGGCACCCGCAGAGCCGTGCAAGCTTTCCTCCGTGCCCTGAGAGCAGAGTGGTGCAGGGCTTGCTCCAGGATGTAGCTGATCCTCTAGTAGGGTACTGATTTTAAACCAGTGTGCTTTGCACAGCTCTGCCTGCTCTTACAGCCAGGAGAGAAGTCCTCCCGTGGCTGCATGCCCCTTCTGCTTGGATAGAGAAATTGCTTGGGTCAGCCACTGATGTATGTGGCTGCCCTGCGCTCACTGTGGCAGGGTGGTATTGACTTATCTCTAATGCATGAGGTAATTCCAGGTCTATATGTTATGATATAACAAGATGTGGTTTTTTTCCCCTTCCTAAATAGTGGCAATAATTCTATCTTAGAAGGTCAAAAAATAGTGACCTACGCTGACTGGGTATTTTAAAAGCTAATTTAGGGACAAAATGAGGCATGAAAGAAATAACATCAGGAAAAGGTAGATCATTGAAGTGATAATCTTTATCTACCTTTTAGAATGAGCTTCTCATTCACAGTTTTGAGCAGCGTTTAATCATGCCAGTTATTGTAGTCCTTTAATCAACTTATGGTACAAAGAGTTTTCCACTGTAGCCTTGCAAAGCTTTTATTTTTATTCCGCACAAGCTTAGATAAGGCCAAAAATGGACAATTTGCTTGTGCAGGGTATCTGTCTCTGCCTTTAGAATACTTTTCTTTTCACTTGGGAATCATCTAAATTTGTTACTGCTCTCCTCATGCTATTCCCGCAAGGAAAAACATCTTTATACGCAACATCCAGTGATCCTTCTGTTTTGATATTGAGGCTGGGAGTCCTTGCATCTCCTCCCAACCCACCTCAATCTGTCCATATGTCTCCCACCTGTGAAAGGGTGGGATGCAGATGTCCAGCTTCCCTCCTGCTTCTGTGGAGGTTTCAGCCAGCCCCTCGGCTCCCCATCATCCTCTTGTGACTAATAGCTGGTCATGACCCTTAAAAGTAACGCCATCATGTCTGAGGTGTTATTTGTTATGCCAGGAAGTCAGGCAGGCAATGGAGTATCCTGCAAAGGAAGTCACTTGTATTGGGAAGGATGTAATGTACTAGGGATGAGTGAATTATTTAAGATCTGGAAGAATCGCAGTATGGTGAAACATCTCTTGTTAGCTGTTAAAGGTAGCAAAGCTGAAGATTTGCCCTGTTGCATGGCTGAAAAAATTGTAGTCAGATCTCTGTGTATAAAACTTGCTTAAAAATGTAACTTTTTATTTAAAAAAATTTAATAATCAGAATAAAAACATATTTACTTTGCCCTGGCCATTCACTTTCTCCGACAATGAGATCATCAGCCAGGAAGAAAAGATATTTCTTGAGAATCTGTCTGGAATATGACTGTGCAAAACACACACTATGTGAGATAAGTAGAAGTAAGATGCTACTTCCTGTTTTTATTCTGGTATACCCCAACTGGAAGAATTTGTTAATTCACCCTCCACTATGATTTGATCACTGCTTGGAGCTTGAATTCAACATAATGCCACACTCAAGTGCCCATGAATCCCTTGGCACCAGATGTCTTCACAGAGATGCTGTGGAGGTTTACATGTGCTGCGGGGTGCAGCCTTCTCCCCAAATAACACTTCGTTCTTTGTTCTTCTCAGCTGGTGACAGGAGTATGGGAAGGAGGATACAATTTCTTCTGTCAGGATACTCACAGTGGAGGAGAAGCAGATATGAAGGTAATGTAATTGAGACTTACAGTTAGTAACATTTCAAATTGTCCTCTTGTGCATAAGTGGAGAGCAGAACAGTATTGATTATGTGGATTTTGTTCAAACTGTATGGGTTTTTTTCCTGCTTTTACAATACAAAGGACAATGCATTGTCAAACAGTTAATCTACAATATATTCATGGTTGGTATTTTGGTGAGTAATTTTCAAGTGTTCCCAGGTCAAAAAACAAGGACTGTATTCAACCACCGTGCCTTGTGACTCCCCTTCTCTTTCTGAGGTGCGATGATTTCTTCCGGTCACTGTTCAGACCAGCCCTTTAGAGAACAGTGTGAGACCCACTCTGGTTAAATATTGACTTGTTTCTTCCAGGTGCACAGCAACAGCCTTATAAAACTGTCATCCTGTTTTCAGCTGTGGCTATGGCCTTGTACCCAAATCTCCTACAGAGAGAGCTGAGGAAGAAGCATTACAGAAGATCTCAGCAGTGTCTTCAGTCCAAGTAGTGCCAGACAGAATCTGGATTTTAATGACTTGGATAACAAAAGGGTTGAAAGCCCCCACAATGTGCAGTGTTTCTAAAACTTCTTTCCTTCTTTCTAGATCATACGTGTCCTCTGGTGGTACTATTTCTCCAAACTCATTGAGTTCATGGATACCTTCTTTTTCATTTTGAGGAAAAATAATCATCAGATCACTGTTCTGCACGTCTACCACCATGCAACGATGCTGAACATTTGGTGGTTTGTTATGAACTGGGTGCCTTGTGGTCACTGTAAGTACTGGGTTATAGTGGGGAACATGTGCAACAAGGGCCTTGTTGGATTTCTTTTGGTCAAACCAAACACCTCTGGTTCCTTCAGCTGCAGGATTTGTTCTGTCCCATAGTAAGCTGCTTTGCTGCATTGCAACTGTTGCAGGCAGTTGCAAGAATTAAGTTGCCTGCAGAGCCTCTAGAAAAGGCATGCCTGTGTAGTCTGCAGAATTTGTATGGCAGTGTGACATTGATCAGCTGCAGCAGACCAGGTCTGAAACCTGTCAACCTTGTTTCTCTTTTTTGTGGTAGTCACAGACTGTAATGAAACAGTACTCTTTTCCAAGTCAGGACCAGAAACCTGTTTCAGCTGCAAGATGGCTAATGGTGACTCTTGCCCTTGCATCTGTCAAGTTCGCTTGATACTGCTTTTTTGATTTAATCGCATTATACCACTAGCCATAACAAATGATTTCAATAAAATCTTGCCTCCTAAGCACTAATGAATATGACCAAATGCTTCTTAAGTGGAAGATTTCTGTGTCTCTCTTGTCTAAATCCTGCTACCCTCTGGCAATCTTGCTTTGATTTCATTGCTTTTAGCTAGCATTTAGTTTCCTAACTACATTAGTGTAGCTTACTTGTGGTTCAGATGTGCAGCTTATAGATACTGGCTTTGTTGAACCCTAATCCAAGGAAAACCTTTTCAAGTCCAGTGGATGTGAACTATGGGCAGTGCAGACCAAGAGGCTGGGTCTGCTTTCCGAGCCAAACAACATAGAAACTTGTATTTGTTTCATGTTGTCAGCAGTGAGTAATTCTGAACTTACAAGAAGTGTGCTTCTGGAACCCTGTTCTCCTCCAGGGAAGTCAAACCCTGTTTATACAGCAGTCAGAAGTGCAGATACTTAAAGTCCATCTTGTGCTTGTGTGGTCTTGAAAATACTTTTGTGCTATTTCTAGTGATGGGTTTTAATCCTTCCTTTCCAAGCTTTATGTTTTGCTTCGTCATCACAGTTCTATGGAGTATGGTGCCAAGATAAAAGTTCCTTTAATGGAGAAAGGTACTATAAAGAAGGACAAATAAAATGGCTAACTTGCAGTTTCTGAACGTATCTGTTGCTTTGGTTATAAATGACAAAATGGGCTCCTGCCTGGAAGTGAAATAAGCCTGAAAATCAATGAGTGAAGGTATTGATTGTTGGGCCTGTTCATTTCCCTTGAGAAGCCATCATATAGATGTAAAAAAGAATAATTTGAGGAAACAAAACCAGAAGGCTGGTATAAAGCCCACAGCTGCAAAGCAGCTCAGCCACTGTCTTGGGTGAGCAGAATAAAAATTGGGGGGAATAAATCTCTAGTGTTCCTTTTAAAATAAATAATGTTTTAACTAGTAACATCTTGGTTATTTTTGTAGCTTCTGTAAAACAGCCTATTCCTCAAAGCCAAGCACTTTCTTTTCCCTTTTCCCTTCTTTAGCTTACTTTGGTGCCACACTGAATAGCTTTATCCATGTCCTCATGTACTCCTACTATGGATTGTCTGCTGTTCCAGCAATGCGTCCTTATCTGTGGTGGAAGAAGTACATCACTCAGGGGCAGCTGGTGAGTGATTTGCTCTTCAGTGGGCTCTTGTATTTGTGATGAAATCCTGTCTTTACCGAGTTAGAAAATTTTGGTGGGGTTTAGAAGAAGGAAGAACGAAGGCTTCTACATCTTTAAGTGCCTTTGAAATTGAGCTTTCTGCACCTCCGTTTGCTCTGTTTTCAGGACAATGGGGAGCTGGGACTGAGGGTGTACATGAATCAGTGCTGAGATCAGCGGGACCTTTCTCCAGCTCACTGTGTTGTATGGCTAGATGTATTTGGGAGTCACAGTGCTAGGTCTATGGGACTCGCTAGCCAAGGAGGCAGGAGAAGCTTTTCTTCCAAGCCTGCTTGATCTTGGGGTGCTCTTCTCTGCTTGGTTGCTCAGGCTGATGTTGAGATGACAGACCAGAAGCTGAGTGCAACACAGTCCACAGCTAACAAGACCCTTCATTCTAGTCCTGCAGGACAATGGCTTTTCTGTCTCACTTTTGCATGCAGTTGCAAATGGTTTATTAAAAACCGCTCAATATTTCTGGTCTGTGCACTTTAAATGGGCAGATTTTTTTCTCTTGTAATTCTGTGTTGGGCTCCTTCTATCCATTTGTGTTGTTTCCTGTGTATACAGCAATGAAGCCCAAATGCTGTGTACTAGAGGTGAAAAGAGCAGGGAAATTAAGCAATATGGCACATGTGTTAGTGATCCTGCATGAGACCCAGGTTTCAATGTGTGTAACACATCAGCACACCACAAGAAAACCTGCACGTGTTCTGTCTTCCCCATTTTGTAGGGTGGGGAGACTGAAGCCTAAAGATAGACATTTTTTGTTAAACACAACACCCCCACCCACCACTTAGCACCCTGTCAGAGCTGTGAATGGGTTTAACAACGTTTGCTGCCAGCAGTTCAGAGTGTTGATTCTCAAGTTTTATTTATTTATACTTTTTTAGCACTCTTCCTTCCCAAAGGATGGCAGAGTATTGCAGGAGTGGGGATCATTGCTGGGGGGGGGGGGGGGGAGCTTGCTTTGTGGTTTGGTTTTTCGTTTGGGGTTTTTGTTATGTCCTCTTCCTTCCAGATTTAGGTGCTGTTCTTCATCCTGGTTGTTTGGGTGCTACAGAGTGCAAGTGTCTGGGTGCTTCAGTTGCTCTCCCTGGCTATTGTCACAGTTGCTGTCACTTCCCTGCCTGCTCTGCATCACTTCCCTGCCTGCTCTGCATACATAGCTGTTAAGGCAGCAAAATAGCAGAACAGAACACAACAGACTTTCCCTTTTTAAATAAACATTCCCTAATCTGGTAGTTTTTATGTAGGGATGATTTTTGCCTAATGCTCTCAACAGCACTGAAGACCAAACTCTTTTTTCCAGAGGAGATAACTGAAGATAAACCACCCCTCTCCTCCTGCCTTCCAGCTTCCATGCAGCCTTCACTCCAAAGATCCTTCCACTGGAGCCATATACCAGTCAGTTCTGGTCCATGGAAGAGGATCCGTGTGTAGACCCAGTGACCCCAAATCTTTTGCAACTGAAGTAGTGAGATGCAGATCTACTCTGTTAGGATGGGAGAGTCAAACCCCAGTGAGGTCTCACTAGGAAGAAGGTGGTCTTTGTTACCTAATATATTTATAAATCAATTCTACATGAGTTACTCTAATGCTGTAAAATGGAACAATAATAATCAAATAAAAACACTTAAACAGCAAAATACCACAACCAGCATGTCTGCTAACTGAGGTTTATACTGTTAGTAAGACAGGGAAGATAAACTTGTCAAACACACAGTAATACATATTTTAGAGTTGTTTTGGAAATAACTAACAAGATTTGGGTCACTCATGGCATTTTTTCCTCCTTGTATTAATGTGCTCCATTTCACTTCTTTTGTTTTTTCTCCCTAGACTCAGTTTGTCCTGACAATCTTCCAGACCAGCTGTGGTGTTGTTTGGCCGTGTGCATTTCCTCAGGGGTGGCTGTATTTCCAGATTTCTTATATGATTTCTTTGATTATCCTCTTCACAAATTTCTATATCCAGGTAAAAGTAATATTCATTGACTGTTTGTAGTATTCTGCTGGCTCTGTCTCATTGGAAAGCTGCTTACAAGAAGATGCGCTTGAAATAGCCTTTTGCCATCTTCCAGTAACAGGCATACATTCTTAAGGTACTCTACTTTGTCTGCCCTCCAGTTTCAAATCTTCTGATGTTTTGTGTGTGTAATTCAGAACAACCAGTAATTCCGGTAAGCAGAGTGGCACAAAAAAGTATTTTACTAATGCAGTTTTAACTGCAGATAAGGGAGAAGGAAGAGCTTTATGTAAGAAGCAGCTTTCCAGTCTGAAATGAAACAGCAGCCTGTGAACTTGTCAGAGACCCAAAGGAATTGTTCATTACTGTTCTTACAAGAGAAAATGCTTGTTTTATATCCCGAGAAACTTCCCAAACTCCCAACATGCATAATTCTGGTCTTGGATCGCCTTTACAGACATTTGTTTTGTATTTCTTTATGGGAAATCAGGGGGTTGAGTTGTTTGTACAAAATTGATTTCATGTCCGAATAGATCCAGACTCGGATTTGTGGTTCTGAGCAGTTCATATTCATGCTCTGTGCAAAGATGTACTCATCTTCAGAAAACCAAGCCAACACAACCTCCTGCCCCCAAACAGGCAAACTCTGTTACATATTTTAAATGTCTCTTGAAAGATTTGAGCATTTGGGGTCTGGTAAAAATGACTCATGGAGGGGAAAGATAGCAGGCTTCCCTATCTGATCTTCTTGTACTTCTTCAGTCAGTCCTGTGGTTCGTATCATTTGCTGCGTGTGAACTTGCTAATTAAACGTAATAGTATGTTCCAAATATTATTCAACTTTCTTCATCTGTTTTACTTATACTTTTAACTTTCTTTCACGCACACAATTTAGGAAACATGCTCTTGTCAGGCAGCTGAGCCCCTTTGACTGAGATGAATTAATGTATGTTCTTTCCACTGTACTTTTTGTTGGTGTCCTCACACCCCCGATCCTGTTAGCTTTTGCTTCCCATGTTGTCAGTGCAAACTCCTTTCACATTTCTGTCTCTGAATTTCCCTCACTGTGCTTGTTTATCCACTTCTTGTTCTGGCTTTGTTCAAGGTAGGCACCTGCAGCACATCAAATCTCCTTCCTCACTTGTCATTTTGAGTATTCTTATGCCATTGTCTGCTCATAAAATCATTTCCCTTGTTTCTGATTTACTCCTAACATAACACTACCAATGCTGCCATCTTCCTGCCAAGCCTTTGTCTTTTCAAGTGAACTAATTCTCTTGCTGTGATGAATGAAAGGCATAGTATAGCCTCATACACAAAAAATTGTAGAGCTTTTTAGACTAAACCTCCAGCACAAGGTCTTTAATAATGATGGATGCAAGTTTACTTTTGTGTTTCTAGAGTGACTGTGAGGAAAAAGTTATTTATTTAAGCAAAACCATGTGTCTTTCCGTATATTCTAGACTTACAACAAGAAGGCATCCTCGAGGAGGAAAGAGTATCAGAACGGCTCTACAGCCACTGTGAACGGGTACACAAACAGCTTTTCTTCCCTTGAGAACAATGTGAAACAAAGGAAACAAAGGAAGGATTGAAGACCAAACTGAAAAACCATTTTGATAACCCCAACAACAAAATCATCTGATTGTAAGCACAATAAGAGTTGTGCACTAATACTCTAACAGCTACTGTAACTATTCCTGCCTAGAATAGTGTTGATTTATGTAGGACTTAACCAGTGCAAACACCCTAGAAACTGTATACAGAACATAAAAGTAGGTTAAAGTTTAAAAGTAATTCTGGGCTGTCACTGACCCTGCTATAGACTGTGGAAGGGAGTATTATCATAGTATCCAACACTGCTGTTGCCTTACTAGTCAATATGATAGGTGCTGAATTATAAGTCACAATTTGAAAACACTGTAATCTAAACCTCCATTTTTTTTACTGTAGATCATGCATGTGATTGTAGAGGTAATTTGTACGATGCTGGTTTCAGTAGATAAACACACATGCCTTAAATTAAAAAGCAGGGCCCAAAGCTTATTACTGATTTAAAAATTAGGGTATGTTTCAACTTTTCAGTTGACTGACTTTTTAGTAAAAAGTCATTTAGAAGAATCCATTGATCATTTTACTGTTCTCTGTGTGATACACGATGTTAAGTATCTCCTGCGCGATACAGTGAAATTGGAAATGGCTTGTTTAGTTTTGTATATTTGGCTTTAACTGACTAAACAGTCACCAACCAGATGGAAAAGTTATTTTACTTTTTAATAGATCTTATTTTTTTATTTCGAGTAATGTCACTAATGTAAAATTAATTGGCGCTCACACAGTCCAGTAAGACTTCAATATTGTCTCTAAGGTTTAGAGTCTACGCAGGGTGGACCCATCTTCTCTTTTCACTCTTTTTCTTTCTTTTTTTCCTTATTTCTGAGAATTCTTAAATGCTAAATGAAGAGTGGTTTTTAATATGGAAGCTGGCAGAGTTTCAAGTGTTACTACCATAGCCATATCCACGTTTTAGGAGCTACTGTTTGAGACTGTGACATACCGGAAGTGTATTTAAAAACAAAGACAGAAAGATGCTTTTCTGATGGAATTGTTTGTATTTAAGTTGGTGTTTGTACTGTTCTTCATGTAGCATATGTTCATTTATAAAATGTGCCTAACACAAATGTGGTGGGTTTTTTTTTTCCCAAACAAGCAAAATTAAACAGTCTGATGTTTTTTAAATGTTACTGAAATGTGCTGGAATGTCTGTTTCTGTAATGTGAGTTGTGTATATCACTGGTAATGTTTTGGCTTGTTATCTGAGGATTTGGTTTGAGTGCTTGTTAAAGTTACTCCTTGTAAAATCTTGCCTTGCACATATGAGGAGTCAGTTGCAAAGCCAATATCTGTTGCTGGTATTCTGGTATCTGCCGTGGTGGAGTTCTGCTTATGAATATTTTATTCATTAAGCTCTGAAACATTGAATTGTGCAAGACGTACTGCTGGTCATTGCTCAAGTTTAACTACTTGGTTTTTGATATTTATATAAATGCCAGTTCTAACATGTTTAATTTTTTTTTAAATCTTTTTAAAAAATTTTGCACATCTCTTAGGGAATTACTGAGTTCTCCTACTAGCCTTGTGGGGTTTCATTCCTTGTTTTGAAGGACACAGTGTCTGTTATGTTTACATTATCAAAGCCTGTGCACGTGTCTTCATTTCTAGGTACTGGTTTGCAGAGTCTTTACATAGCTCAGTACAGCAGCTATAATGTTCAAAATAGGCTGTCTAAATGTGCTAGAAGTAAACCCTTGGCTCATCTGAATATACCTACATTGTTAATGTTTGACATGGTTTAATCATTAAAACACTTTTGATGATCTCTGCCTGAATTCTGGTGGGTTTGTACAGATTTAATGCATCACCCCATCCTGTGTCAGAGAAATGCAGTGTACCAGAGACTTGGTAAAAAATTCCTTACAGGAAGCTTTGGCTGTTGGTAAATGCTGTTCCCTTGTCTGGCTGCAGAAATACTTCTCCATGTGATGGATTAAACCTCTCACTGTGATTACTGACTTGCTGAATGCAGAGCAGCACAAATAGCTCTGAGACAATGAGTACCAGGAGCAAAGCTTAATGTGGCACACAGGAACTTTCTGCCTCAGATGTCCTGTCTGTAAAATGGGAATAATACTTCCTTCCAGAATGGAAGCATTTTTGCAGTTTCCTGGTATCTCCCATTGCCCTTAAGTGATTGTTTCTGAGCCCTCTCCAATTGGAGTGTTAAATTAGTGTGTTGCACTGTATAAAACTGTGAAGATCCCAAGTGCTGTGTCATGGATGTACCAGCCACCCCTGGGACTGAGGTCACTTGGGCACTGAGATTCCCGAGTTGGCAGAAGGTTGTGGAAAAGCAGAGGACAATTCCAGAAATCCAGGAGATCTCTGTGATTGTCTGTTTTACATATTGCAAGGCCGGTATTAAGTAAGTGCTGGAGCTTCTGATAGGACTTCTGCCACCAAAACTGGGGCAATGAACCCCACAAAGCTCCAAACCTGTTCTGGAGATTGCCTCTACCTTTGATATTTGGTGGCTGTCTTGAGGTGTAAGTCAATAGAAATCTCTGTGTGTGTATGTTTTGTGTGAGACTGGAATATCCGTTGTTATATGTATGCATTCAGAAAAGCACTTGAAGCGGTGCAGGGGTGGTTAAAATAGGGCTAGAGATCTTGCATGTTGGTACAGAAGATTAATTTATATTGTCATTGTCACCTTCTTGCCAAGAATTACTGAGCCAACAAAGGTGGTTAGCTATAATCGTCAGGATGTTGCAAGAACTGGTTTAAAAAGCAAACTTGAATTCCATTTTCAGCTTTCAATACACTTAAATAGATGGATATACGAAACATGATCTGTATGTTTCTCAGTTTCAGTAGAGCGTATCTGGATGAGCAGGGGAAGCTACAGTCCCATGGGGCTTCCATGACATGGCAGTAGCAGAAGCATATTTTAAGTCAGAGATGCAAAAATAATCTCAAACGGAAAGGGGGGAAATGAGTAACAAAGGTCCAGTATAAAAAAAAAAAAAAACAACCCTGTGTTTTGTTTAAGTCAGGCTGGGATGTGGAGAAGGAGGAAAAAGAATTGTATGGCTTGTGTTTCAAGGACATACAATGTAGATACTATAGGACTGGGGGGGTTGACCCTGACTGGATGCCAGGTGCCCACCAAAGCTGTTCTCTCACTGCCCTCCTCAGCCGGGCAGGGGAGAGAAAATACATCTAAAGGTTTGTGGGTCAAGACTAGGGCAGGGAGAAATCCCTCATCAGTTACCATCATAGGCAAAACAGACTCGACTTGGGTATAATTAATTTATTACCAATCAGGTAATCAGTTCCCACCACGAGCCCACGAGCCTGCGCCACTGCTGGTTTCTCACAGGGTCACAGCCTCCTTCAGGCATCCGCCTACTCTGGTGTGGGGCCCTCCCTGGGCTGCAAGTGGAGATCTGCTCCACTATGGGCCTCCATGGTCTGTGGGGGACAGCCTGCCTCACCATGGGCTGCACCACGGGCTGCAGGGGACAGCCTGCCTCACCATGGGCTGTAGGGGGAATCTCTGGTCTGGCACCTGCACTGACCTTGGTGTCTGCAGAGCGTTTTCTCTCACATACTCTTGCTCCTCTCTTCAGCTGCAGTTTCTCCTCTGCAGTAACTTTTCCTGTCTTAAACATGTATCCCAGAGATGCTACCACCATCCTTGGTGGGCTCAGCCTTGGCTGTGACCACAGCAGAGCAGATACCCCACTGCAACCATGGTAGAGCAAGTAGACATGCCCTGAAGGAACTGCAGCTTGTGGAAAGCCCATGCTGGAGCAAGTTTATCCTGAGGGACTGCAGCCCATGGGAAGGACACACACTGGAGCACGAGGAGGAAGGAGCAGCAGAGGAGATGCTGTGGACTGACCACAACCCTCCACCACCACTTGGAGAAGGGAGGAAGTAGAGGGGTCTGGAATGAGGGCGTGAAGCTGAGCTTTGGAAGAAAGGGGTGGGAGGGGAAGGTGTTTTAGTTTTTGTCTTTGTTTCTTACCATTCAACTCAACTGTTAATAAATTAACTTCTTTTTCCCCAAGTCTGTTTCACCCATGAAGACTATTGGTGAGTGCCCTCCCTTGTCTTTATCTCAGTCCACAAGGTCTTTTATCTTACTTCCCTTCCACTCCTGTTGAGCTTGGTGGACAGCCAGGAGATATCTGAGGTCACTCCGACCTGCTTGAGAGGTCTTTCTTATGGCAAATTCAGCAGTTTTGGCAGAAGGCAGCTTCCGCAATTGTAAGGAAGATCCGTCAGAGGCCGCGAGGTGCCACAGCACCAGAAAGCATAGCCTAGAGGAAATCGGCCGTCATGGTGCAGCCGGAGCTCTCGTAGTCTGGGCAAACATGCTCCCTGGGCTGAAGCAATTGTTTTGGTTGGGGATTTTTTCACCTTGTTTCTTGCAAGTCTAATTTGTGTCAAAGGAACACCTTTCCCAAGAATCTGACCCGTTGTTCTTGGAAAGCTTTTAAAGACAGAGGAGGAACCCTCTGTTTGCTGAGGGAAGGTGACGCAGTGGCACCGGGTGTGGAAAAAGCCTGTGGTCAGCAGAAAGGTCCTGAATTTCCTGGTCAGGGGAACTGGCTCACATCCTTCAGGGGCAGCTGAACAGGGATGGTGCCCAGGTGTGTGACAGCAAGCAGTGCAAAATCATTCTGGTTGCATTTCATTTGGAAACAGGTAAAATGTCAAAGGAACTGAATCTGTTGGCATAAAAATGCCAACAGTCTTCTAAGAGTTCTCTCCACCTGCGCATTTGCTGCTTCCTCAGCTATATAATGGGGAATGCACAACACCTATAGCACAATTGCTCTATTACTGCCTTAGACTTGCCTAAGTGGATATTGACAGCATTTCCTCTGGGATTAGCACCAGAGGTAATGCTGTGTGGTGGTAAATGACCTGGTAAAAGTATTTAAAGTGAAACCAAGTGAAATTTCTTCCACGCATACGAAAGGAAGGTACCCTGCTATTTGTGTAGTTGATCAGACATATGGTGTCTCATCCCATTTAGCAAGTGGGAAGCATGTCTTCATGAACTGTTCTGTCTGCCACTAGAAGCCAAATGTTTACTAACTGCTACTAATTCAATGTTACCAGCTGTTGCAGGAAATCAGACTCTCAGCTCACATAGCAGAAATAGGAGCTTTTGAAAAGGAAGAAAGAAAAAGATGTGTCACCTATGCAGCTACCTAAGTACCTTGCTTCCTTTAAAATCAATCAGAGCTCCGTGCTTCAGGGCCTTTCTAGGTCTGAGTTCCTAACACATTTCTATATCTTCAGTAAAGATTACCTCTCTCATAGATCTTCTGTTAATCTATTGATTTGCTTTGCTTCCCACAGCACTCGTGGTTGGGAGGGAGAGCAAGGGGGCTCTTGGTGTTCTCAGCTATTAGGGACATGAGACATCTTTGATGCAAATGCAC
The DNA here is from genome assembly GCF_034315485.1 of Pezoporus occidentalis. Classification (NCBI taxonomy): domain Eukaryota; kingdom Metazoa; phylum Chordata; class Aves; order Psittaciformes; family Psittacidae; genus Pezoporus; species Pezoporus occidentalis. Next base: position 3,278,482 of record NW_026914829.1, read on the forward strand.
TTCTGCTCAGTAGAATAGTGATGAGTTTGCCAAAAAGACCAGGAAATACCTCCCATGCATACAGATGGCATAACTTATTGGCTAACTATCACCAGCTTTGTTTCCTTTCAAGGCTGTTTGTACAGATTTTTGCAAATCATCATGAAAAAGACCCTTCTGTCCTCAGAAGTTTAAATAAAGAGCTAAGAAGTTGTCTTTATGTCTGACCCTGGTTTCTGCACTAAATAAGTGGGAAGAATTGCTGCATACTCCCACTATTACAAAGCTGTACAAGTAGATTTTGAAATGAGAGGGAACTCCTGAAACCAGATGAGCTGATTTGGTGATGGCTACTCTGCATGGTTTGTCAACATGTTTTCAGTATGCAGGATATAACAAGTTCCTTTGCAACAGAGGAAAATCAGGATAATTAATAGTTAAATAACTAACCTTTGGTCAGAAAGGAGCTAGATAACAATGTTCTCAGTAATCTCCAAAAGTGTGGGGCCAGCTGCCCAGAGCACTTAAAAAAACTGAGAGTCAGGGTGATATTTTACTGTATGAAATATATTTTAAAAAGCCCCCAAAGCAACCATCTAAATAACACACAAACATCTCTCAACCAAAACGCATTCATCCTACCCTGTCAAAACAATGCCAAAACAAACAAAACCCCAAACCACAACTGTTAAATTTTGCCTTCTGGCCTCAGAAGTGGAGAGAGCAGCCCTAAGCAGCAGCTGTAGGGGTGTTTTGTGTCTTATGCAGATGGTTTTAAGGAGGTTTAAGAACGACGTAATCAAGCACCGGGGTTTTAAACCAGGTCCTCCAAGGGTCAGGCCTGATTAAGTCCAGAGCTGGTGTCAGCCTGGCTGAGCCGGCTGAGGAGAAGCAGAGGCGGCAGCTGTGAGACCCGCTAATAGCGGGAGCACCGCGGGTATTCAAAAGCGGATGGGGGGGCATAGCTCGGGGCCGCGCACCCGCTATAAACCGGTGCCCTCTCCTGGTGGCACCTGCGAGGTGACAGCTGGGGACAGGGTGGTGACCGCCTGCCTGCACGGCGGGACCAGGAGGGTTGACACCAGTGGAGCTGACACCAGTGACAAATACCGCAGCATTTAGTACAAGCGAGGATGGCATATAAATATTTACACTGTGACACAGCTTTCACAGCCAGAGGCTTTTCCCTTGCAACTGCACTGTAGTCTGCTCTTCAAAGACCATGCTTAGACCCTGTTTAGAAGAGGACTGGACAAAAAGGTGAGTATTAGGCAAACAGAGCTCCTGTCCTATATTGGAAGCATCTGCACAGTAGCTCCTAGTAGTACAGATGATCAGAGAGTAATTGATTTTGCATAACAGAGAGGAGAATAAAATAGCATGCTGCCCTTTATTTCACCACTGCAAAGGCTTTGTAATCAAGAGCTTTTCCTAGTGTGGAAACAGGAGTCATAAAGAAGAGGAGATTAAAAGCAAGTGTATCCTGCATAATGGCTTTTACGATGCCTCTGACCTTGACTATACAAATAACCTTGGGAGGTCTGCCCTTCAGGGAAAAGTAGGAGCTGTTTTGATTAAAATGATCAGAATGCAGATCTCTGTATCCTGGTGCCCAGGCCTATATCAGAGCATTTTCTAGAGAGATGTGAATGAATGCATTTAACCAAAGAAGAGAAAATGAACAAACCCCTTAAACTCATCCCAAATCTCTAATCAAACGTATTTTTTCATTAACGCTTAACCTGTCATGGCTATTAACATCACCAGCTGTCCAGCACATACAAACGGCTGGTTATTTAATAGCATTCAGTATTTATCATGCTATATACTAGATTAAGGTGGGTGAGCAAACCCTCAAATGTCTGGCCTTGGAAGAGAATCAGGAAGTGTGGTGCTAGGACAGCCAGTGGTCTGTGTTACAGAATAAAGCATCCTCCCTGCTCTGGTATCTCGGAGTTTTGTGGAACAGACAGACTCATTTGTGAGCAAACGTGATACTGTACAGAATTATGGGAGTACAGAAAGAGTGAGCTTCTAAACCCAAGTGGTGAGTCAGGGACAGAGGGATTTAGTTATGCTAATTAGACAATCGATGTTAATGACAATCAAGGTCCTGCAGATGTCTCAAGATTACAGCTGGAGCACTGGAAAGACCACTGCTGGCCCCTTCTGTTGATCAAGGCAGGAGGCTATTTAGGAGAAAAACGAGGGAACATGGTTAGCAGAAAATATTCGAAGGATGCAGAAGACAAATACACTACGGGCAAGAAAGGATGCCCTGGTGTCAGTTTTCAGAAGAGGGACAGGAGAAACTGGAGAATATGAACTGAATTGCTCTCATTTTCAGCAAAGCAAAGGAGATTCTGCATAGATATGAATATAACACCAGATCAGTATTCTGATCCACCACATTTACTGGCTGTCTCAGCTTTAGGTGCTTAATGAACACCCAAAACGGTCCCTGCTCTCTGCAGAGCAGCTGCAGCTCAGGGTTGATGCAAGGGTAAGTTTCCTTCAAGTAGCACTAAGACACGTGTTCTCTGTCTTTACTCCTTTCTTCCTTTGGCCTTATGTCAAATGGCTGCATTCACCCTCTAGGCACAATTTTGCTTCCCAGGATGCTCAAATGATTACCAATTCAGCTGGCAATCATGCTGCATCATGCTGGAGATTATGCTGGCAATCAGCTGGCAATCATGCTGCCTCTCTTGTCTGTAGAAGTCTAACCTCATGGAAGACTTCAACCTCATATACTGATGGTGCTATTTGCTGGTAGCACCTTCTGGAGTAGATTACCTGGTAATGTTTTGCTTACTGAAAACTCATCTTACAATTCTTGTCTCTAGTCTTGATGGCTCATGCTGTATAGAATCATTTAAAATATCCATAGAGGGAGAACAGCATCCCAATACTGATGTTGAAACAAGTGCCACACCTCTTGGTGGTCATGTTAACCCTTGACACCTTTCAAACAGAGCAGTTGGCTAGCTGTGGGCTGTGGGGAACACCTCTCTCCTGGCACCCGGCCTCTGTCCTGGGCAATGGGAGGTCAGCACCAGCTGAGACCCATCCTGGGGCAAAACTGAAATACAGTGGAGTCTGGGGGCAGTGGGAGAGGGAGGGAAATGGCTGCTGGTCCTCCTCCTCTCCTCAGTGCCACCAGCCTTCCTGGGCCTCTCCTCAGCACTGTGGTCTGCAGGGCCACTGTAGGAGTGAGCATGGCCAGTGACTTGGGAGAGCTTCCATTCCCTGCCCTCTGTGATGCTCCTGCACCAAAATACTGTCCCTGCAGATGCACTCACAGCAGAGGCCTGGCAAGTGCCAGGCAATGCTCCCCAGGGAGCACAATGTCCGTTGTCTCTGAACACCAGGTACCACTGAGTCCTAAAACAACATTTCCTTGCTAATTATTTTAGCTGATATTTTTCAGTTATTTTGTTGAAATATAATGTATAATATAATAGGGTTTTTTTCCCTATGGAAAAAGTACATGTCTCCATTTCTGTCAAAGTGATCTATGGAGCAACACAACACAAGAATACTCTCTTACAAGCAGTGCTAAAACATAAATTGAAAGAGGACACAGAGTCTAAAGTGTCCAGGAGTCCGCTTGATGTTTGCTATACTAAAGCAGCCACTTGTAAAGCAAGCCTTGTCCTGTCAGCTGCTGAAAAATCAGTGCAGCAACTTTCTCTCAGAATAATTATAACAAATATGTTCAATGATTGGACCAGAAATGTGCTTTTCTGGCAGAACTGTAATAACTTTGCTGGCTGTTGAGATGCAAGTTCCTTCTGAGGGAAAGGTTATATGTTAACCATTCATGGTATAATGTGAAGAAACCAGGTCAGAAGGAGACTGAACACATTCTAAAAATGATGCAATCTGGTGGGGAAATGAAGATGTCTTCAAGATGCAGACTTAGAGGACACTCTGGCTTGACTCTTTTATCCTTTGAAACTGAAGATCCCAGATCAAATCATACCTGGGCCTTTTAGCAGTGTAAGAACTGAATGAGTAAAGGCAGCATCCCATGTTTAACTTCTACTTGAGTGAGTTTGGATACCCTGCCCACTAATGGTTGGGGGGGGAGGAGGGTGTGACCTTTTTCCTAACTCCACTGGGCTTTCAGGCAACTTGAGATACTTTGAAGTGGTTTGTTTGTACTTAAGATGGCTGAAGTCTTTCAGTTGTCTTCACTTTTTGAGGATGGTGGATGGGAAAACACCTACGTTTCAGCCTTCCAGAGAGCATCAAGATTCAGGGAGCTGCAGAGTAAAGGGGGGCACCTCATAGTGTTGTCAGAGTTGATAGAGAGGGGAAAGAGAGGGTTCTTCTCGGAGGGGCACAACGAAAGTTTGAAAAATACAATTAAAGGACAAAGGCAATGAGATTCAAATTAAAAAATAAGGAAAAAACTGTGATTGTGCCCAAAGACTGGTACAGGCTGCCCAGAGAGGCTGTGGAATCTCCATCCTTGCAGATGTCTGAATTTCAACTGCCTGGGCCCTGAGCAGCCAGCCTGCTGTAACTTTGAAGTTAGCCTTGCCTTGAGCTTTGACTGCAACCCAACTTACCCTGAGACTGTAGAAATGCAGAGAGCAAGAGGGGACAGACATTTGAGCTCTTGTTTTTAGGGGGATGCAACTGTGATAGCTTCCTTCCTCCAAAAAAGTGCAGTAGCTTGGACTCGGCACAAGCCAAGCGTGCCTGCACAGGAGTTGCTGCAGTGGAAAGCCAGTTTATAGCACATGAACTTCTTTGCATATGTGAACTCTAAGAGTGACTAGAAGAAGGAAGAAAATGCCACCTTAAAGCAAACAGTTTGAAACCTGAACTTTTAAAAAAGAGCTTTGCAGTAACAGGACAACTAGAACAACCTTGGCCTCATTCTCCCACCACCATCCCAACCAAGCAGGGCTGAAAAGCAAAGGCTGGCACCGAAGGATCCCTCCTTCTCTTTCCTCTGGAGTTCATGCTTCATGGGCTTCCCTGTTCCAGGACCACCAGTTCTTCTCCAGAGCTAGGCCTCCTCTTCCTAACTTCCTAAGTGTTTCAGTTGAGCACAGTCCAGGAGGGCTAAGTTACAAATTTTAAAATTACCTTAAACTGCGCTTGTTTTTTACTAGCCTAAATAGGCAGAGGTTCCATAGTTTTCGGGGTCCTACCCTGGATCTTCCACCAGACACAGCACAGCTTCTACCTTTTCTCTGGAGCTCCGGAAAGATTCTATCAGGAAAATGTGAGGGTCACAGCTCATGCTTTATGCCCATTTGTTTAAAGTGTTTTGTTTATGTCAGGCTCCACCACCCAGACTTCCACAGTCTTTGCACAGTCATTGCTAAATTAACTCGGTTTTCTTCTGTCTTAATAGTAAGTAAACAAATAAATGGAACTCAATTTCTTGGACAAGCAGACCCATATTCATTTTGAGGTGGTATATGATCCATATTTGTTAATGCCTGCTGTTAGAAAAATTCACCCTCACTTCTTAAATCCTTATTTTGCCCTGTCGCTTTTTAACTACCTCCATGTTTTACCAGAGATTCAGGTCGTACTTACTCTGTTTGCTCCTTTGATTCTTTATTCTGCGCTCTGCTTCCTATCACTAAGGAAGCACTTCCCCATTCAAAGCCACTTTGCCTCCCAAGGACCACATCAAAGCTCACCTGTGCCGTAACACATAGAAGAAAAAAGTGACAATAGCCTGGCTTGCTGCTGGCACTACTAAACTACTTGCTGTGTTAGTACCGGAGTGCTGCTTACTTGTACCTGGCTACTACAAGGATTCCATCAAACGGGGAACTGAGCTTTAAAGAAAGGCAAGTTATAAAGATAAAGCAGAAAACAATGCTGGAAGAGAAATGTTTTGCACACTTGGGGGTAAGGAGAGAAAATGTTACTGAAGACTTACAGGTCATGTGTCTGCAGTTTCTTTCACCAAGGGAACAGTCTGCTATCTCCTGTTGGGAGAAATAAGGGCATTTATCAAAGATACATTGGTCTTCTTTGTCAATATTCTGCTGGATCACAGCTTGGAGATGCTGCCGCCCTCTGTGATAGAGTCATGCCTTATGGGACCTGCTATTCTCTCTGTTACTGATTACATGGTGTGCCAAACCATGCGTGTCATCTGCTCTTAAACGATCAAACCTTTAATGTGCTGTCAACGTCTGCTGTCTCCAAGCTTCAAGTGGTGCAGGAGACAGCTTTGTTCCTGCCCCAGGACACTTTGTTCTCCTGCTTCTGTCAGGGCCCTGCAGGAGCACTGCTGATTCCTTCCTGTAATTGCCTACAGGTTGCAAAGCCAAAGACTCACAAGTGCAGAGAGTTTTTCTGTCCACAGCCTGTAAAATACACAGATCTCTATCAGTTTAATGCTGTTAGAGAAGCAAAAGAACATGAAGGAGGACAAAGAAAACAAAATGGACAGGGCAGCAGGCAGGTTGGGCGCGGTGCATTCTCACCCATGAGCACAGGGATTGAAGTGACTCACTGATACATCAACCCTGAGGCACAGGGAGCCTCTCCAACATTTCCAGCTAAAGAGATCATTTATTGTACTGAAATGATTCAGTGACCTTAAGAAGCAGCCAGAGGCTCTCTCTGGAAACTGCTGGAGAAGCAGAGTAATCTAATAGATGGGAAAGTGCACTGAATACATCTTTTCTTGGTCTTGTTAATGATCTCAGCACACACAGCTCATTTCAGCTCTCTGGAAATAGTTGGCAAGTTGTTTCTGAGATTTTTCCAAGTCATTTTAGAGTTAGAACTCAGTAACCACTGAAAAGTATAATGCATAATTTAGTTGTGTAGTGTTTACTTTCCAATGTATTTTTGAGCTCTTTTACAACATCAGTGTCCATTTCTTAATTATCAAGGTCACTACAGAGCACTTTCCCCTGAGGAAAAATCCCCCCTAAGGCAAAACTGGAAAAACATTTGAGCATTTTGGGCACAAACTGCACACAGCTTAGGGCAGAAAGAAGCAATTCAGCCAATCAGTGGGTTATGGTGACTTTCAAAGTTTGTTACTCACAACTGTTAGAGCTCTGGTACATTTCTTGAATTTTATGTATCTGTGTTAAATATGAAGGCCCATCACATGGAACAGAAGCTAGTAATACCTAGAACAAGCAGATAATGCCTGACCCAGAAAAACTTGAGCACCTTATAAATGCCTCTTTCAAATTTGTGCTTGGGAATAGCTGTTTCCAGTTCCCACATGTTTCAGAAGGAAATTTGCCCTTTGCACAGCTCAGGTGACACAGCAATTCCTGAAGTTATGCTGGAGCATCTACAGCACTGTGGGGCATTCTGTGCCATCTTTGTGGAAACTGCTGATTTTTCCAGGCGCTGAAAGTCAGGCCAAGTCTTCTGCTGTCTGTAGACTACAGCAAAGCTCTGGTTTGCATACTAACAAAGAGACAGTAGCAAGGAAGAAAGGGAAGCAAGAATACTAAAACCGGCAGCTGACTGCCCCATAGCATTTTAGCCAGAGGTACTTTACCAGGTCTGTTTAGCCAAGGAAAAGTTCAAAGGTGGTTGGAAGTCATTTTACCTTGTGAACTTTTAAAGGTTGTCAAAGACAGTGACAGAAAATGTACCACACCAATGTGTAAGGACATACTGTACATCCTGCATGAAGCCCTTTCTCATCCTGTCCTGTTGTACCTCCTTGTTGCGTAACACAGTGGGTATGATCTTAACAGTAGATGTTTATCCCAAATCCAGCCACTTATTTGATTCTTCTCCCTAAGAAGATGCTTGCTCTGAACGAGATGACTGATTTGACTTTGGTTTTGTTCCTTTTGAAGGATTTGCTGAACGGGAGTGAAAGAGCAGCCTTCCCTCAATGAGTAGCCACTTAAACTTTGCATTCCCAGTAGTTTAATGTTTCTGAGTTTGTTCTGGGTTTCTTTTCACTGTTGCATGACTAATACATGTTGTAGGGATTGCTACAGTCATGGCTGAAAAGTCCCTTTGCACAAGTCCTTTATATACAAATAGGTGAGTTTTGTGGCTTGAAAAGAGAGGCTTTGGTGAGCTTGGCTCTTGCCTGAAAACAGCAGCAGTCTCCACCTCTGGGATGGTTATGCACTGAAGGCTGATCCCAGTCACCACATCCCACACGTCCCTCAGAAAAGCCGCAGGACCAGGTCCTGACACCAGTAGACAGAATTGCCCGTTTTCTTGATGTTGCTTTTCTCTTTTTTTGTACTAAAACTTTTAGGGATTCATTTCAATGATTTGCCTGCTTTAAAGGACTACAGATATTAGAAATCTTGTGTGCCCCAAACATGTGCCATAGCAGCAAGATTAGAAGACCTCATCTTTATGCACAAGGCAATTTATAAGAGCATCTCTTGCTTGTACCTATTTAAAACTTAGATATTTAAAGTATTTTACATTTTAAATAAGGAAGAGGATCAGGAAAATGAAGTGGGTGAACAGCAGCTAAAAATGGAAATCACCACTTGCAAAGCCATTGGATTAAACCTCAGCAAATCCAGGCGGAAAAGTAAGACCTTACATGGTGAGGGGAGGGTAGTGGGAATTCGTGTCTGACCAGGATGCAGGCAGCATTCTTTCAAAGAAGGTATGAAACCTGCTGCTAGTTAGGGGCACAAGAACACCTCTGTATCAGCAGCACTCCTGAAGATATAATTCCTAATATGGAGCTTTCCGGATCAATTGGCTGCCCCTGTCAAGGTGAATTGGAATCATGCACATACTCTGGAAGGAACAGACAAGAACATCCTGACTTTGTCTTCCTCATGTTTTCAAGAACTTCTGCTTAGCAGCCTTGAAGTTGTTCAGGAGGGGGGAAGGTGCATTAAAAGCGATTTTCACTTGTGCATCAGCAACAATAAGAAAGGTGTTTTTGCCACAAAATTAAACTGTCCCCGGAGAAGCAACTAGCTAAAGTGCAGCTAGAGGAAAGGTAATTCAGAAACCACAGTGAAATTATTTTGGTCTCAGAGTTTTGGAGTGAGCTTTGCAGCACCACAGATGCATTGTTTCCATAAGGTTAAGATGTATAAATAGCACTATATAGTCAGTAGGAGCTCCTGCCAAACCCAGGCTGTGGATGTCCCTGCAGGCTTCTGCCCAAACATGCATTTGCTGTCTTCCTGCTCCTGGTGGCCCCACAGAGGCGAACCAGTGCCATGATCTGGGGTTACAGCACAGTCAATGATAGCTTGGGTTTGTTCAACGCGTACTGTGCCATACCTTCTGTCCTTTGTCTCTGCTTTTCTGTGTCAATGTCAACAACAAGATTTGTGGGTCCAGGACCTTGCTGCACAGTGTTCTTCCTTGCTGCTGTCACAGCTGCAAGTCCAGGGGCTTTAGCTCAGTAACTTAGTGCAGAAAAAGTTGTTGGGATTCATCTTCATGAAGGACAAATGGACAAGTGAAATGCAGAGAAAACAAAAGACAGGCTTGTCCTTCTGTGCTGAGGGGAGCACAAGGTGTAAGGAAACCCAGTGACACTTACTAAACTCACACTGCAGTTTGTGCTACAGCATGATAGCAGATAGCCAGGCAATCACTGGAGCATGTCATCAGATTACCAGAAAATTGCTGCACCATGTTATTAGATATGCTGAAAACTGCGCTGTATTCAGTTTCAAAGGCAGGGTCCATCTTCTGAGAGGGCAGTGGTTTGTTCAGAGCAGACTCGGAGCAACCTACAATAGCATGCTGCTCGTGTGGATGGGCTTTTATTGCAAGGCTTGTCTGACATCCATCAAACTGAGCGGCAAGGCAGAAAGAAATTCTCCGTGTCACGGTGTAGTGCGAGACAGAAAAGTACAGCCAGCAGAACTAAATAACCTTGGCAGAGCAACCTGGTAATAGAGCTGTACAGCTTCCAGTACCTAGGCAATTTGCCTTACAGAGACATACCCAGCTTTTAGTGAGCTTGGGGTGCAGGGTGCATGAATGCCTGACAGGGCAGTCAGTCCTTCTGCAAACATGACTTGATCAAGACAAAACAGGGAGGTGAGCCTCGGAGCTAATGTACAAACCAGGCATCCTGGGCTACTAGTTTTGCTGCCTATTATTCTTTCAGGAAAAAAAAAATAATGAAAAGCTTTAGGTATTGCAGTTATTGTGGACACTGTATTGTGAACTCTCCAGTTAGCTGGGGGATAGGTGAGTGTGAGTGGAGGAAGAAAGCAGGGCAAGGGATGGGGCATGGAGAACAGTGATGCTGTCATCACTTTCAGGAAATTCATCTGTTGGTACATGAGGACTTTAGCTATAACAGAGTCCACTGGATTTTTAGAAAACAAGGTGTTTTCTTGCACCATTGGCTTATTTTATTGGATGGGTGTCCTAATACGAGTCCATTTTGCCAGTGAAACAAGGTCTGCAAGGTGGCTGCCACAGCTAGGACCAAGAACAGCCAGGAGAAAATACAGGGAGGATGCATATGTCTTTTGCAGAAGAAAGCAAACCTGTGGGTGCCCTCCTGCCCATGGGGATATTGCAGGAGTCAGACACCAGCTTAGAAGCCTGAGAAACTCATTTGTGCACCCTGCTCCTGTGTGAGGAGTATGCAAGGACAGGCAAAGCTCATAAGAAGGTAGTTTTTCAAGCCAATCTTGAGAAAGAGATAAGCTTAGAAATGCACTACTGTGGTAGATGGATATTGAATGAGAAAAGAGCATGTTGTTCATAATTTTGACAGACTCAATTATTACCACCTCATCAGCACAGGCAGGGACTGCCCATGTGGGTGGACATACCTGTCTGGGTTTGACTTGTTTCCAGTACCCATAAGGCAGAAGTGCAGCTGGTCTTCACCAAGTTTTGCTGAGGACGTACAGAAATAGATGCTGGGGACTGCTGTGAAGGCCAAGGAGAAAATTTTTGAGTAGTGGATATTGGAGCAGCTTTTGTTGGGTTGGTCCAGATAAGGCCAGTGACACAGAAGGAACTGAGAGATTCTAAAGGGTGACAGAAACCATCTCAAGAGGCCATACCAGGCTGCCAAGCCTTGGCTTCTAGCTGTATTCCTCTCTTCTAAGACCAACAAATACAGGACCTGGAACTAAATAGATAATCAAGTGTAATCTGGCACTCCCAAAACTGAAAAAGATCTGATCTTGTCTCATGGTTATAATTTCCACTGATCCCTTGGATACTGACCCCAGCCCAATTGGACAAACAGCTATGCTTTCTCAGGAGTAAAGTCACCAATGCCCTGTTGCAAAGCAAGCAACTAGAATGAAACTAATTTTCACCTGTGAAGTGTACCTTTCAGTTGCCTAGGCTATGAAAAGTTCCTCTTGAATGTATAGCAGATCAAATTAGTTAAATCTTTATAATTCTACCTTAACAGTTGAGTCTTTGAGACAATGTAGTCTGTAGAAAGGGAAACATAAAGTGCATAAATGATTACCACAGTAGCTGATTATACCAGAAACAGTGACTGTTCTGAAGTTAGGGCATGATTAACTGATAGGAATTTACTTTGGAATTACCTGCAGCTGAGGATGGATTCAGCTGATATGATACTCCACCTGACCCTGGAGAAAAGCAGAGAGTGTTCTCAGAGATAACAGAAAAGAGTCAGACCCCACAGCATGAAAATTAGAATGCAGATTGCAAGAACAGACAGGGAACAAGGAAAATAATAATCATAGTGACCTACCAAATTCCTGTTCTGAAGCAGATGGACATGAAAGACAACTCGTTTAGCAATTAGACATTCTTTAAATCACAAAAGGGAAGACTACATTGCAAGGAAGAGTAAAGCACCATGTTCAATAAGCAAGTGTCAATCCATGAGATGAGATTTTGCATGCATGTGATGTTCATGCCAGGCAGAACAAAATTAAATGCTCAGATGCAAAGGCAAGATGAAGAACTGAATACCCAATCAAGAGATGACACGAGTGAATGAAGTAGACTTTGAAAACTAGCAAAATGAGAAAAGGCGTAAACTAATTTTTACATTACAATACTGCCACTAAGATGTTGTAATTTTAAAGCATAAGACATACAAAAAGCATTCCAACTAAAACTTTAGGTTTTCTTCTCCACAGAAGCTGGAGACTTCAGTTAAAGCATGAGAATTTATTATCTTAGTGAAAATAAATAAATAAATATTAGGAGAGATAGTTTATACAGTCAGCAAGATGCACAAGTTAAACCAAAATTTTATCCACACCTGAGTCCCCCACAGCATCCCAACGTTAATGCTGTTATGATGTAAAGGAAGTAAATAGAACAGCCACAACATTACATGCTTTACAAAATGTCTGGTGTGATAAGAGCTAAAAAAAAAACAACCAAAGACATCAATAAAGTGAATAGGAAGCTAGACTTCAGTGCCAAAGCATCAGAGCTCACAGCTTTAATAAAGAGCTACTGAGAAATGAAGTGAAATGTCTATTTGTATATGCTCAAGAATCCAAATAGATGATTAAAAAGAGCTCAGTTCCCAGACCTTTCAGTTGGAGCTATGTTCTTCACATGGCAGAAGAAGATATATGCGTAGTATTTAATGCTAAAACACTCCCCTGGGACGAATAGTAAGAATATTTTTTTAAAAGTCTTAATAGATTATTCATATTATTCTGTTCAATAGTAAATTATACAACTACCAGGCTATCAGCTGAGAATATCGCTTGGGAGCTAATCCACGAGTGGACAAATATTAGTTTCCTCAAGAGCAGGAACTGAGAAGTCTGGCAGAGATATTTACTATATGTGATATAAGTGTGTGGACATGAAGCTGATACGGCAGAGCCTCTGGCAAATCATGCCCACAACTGCATCTGTCTGCTAGAAACAGCTAGGGAAGTAAATAGACAATAAAAAATGAGAATACTGCATCTGACTGAAGTATCATTTAATTGACACAGAGAAAAACTGAGATGATTGCAAGCTGTTGAGTTGGAGCAGTTCAAGAAATTACCGTCCCACCAGCAGGACTTTAATATCCCCTTAATAAGGTGCTACAATGGTGATGCATGTGCATCTCTATTCTGTGCAGGCAACACGCAGTACTCCCAGGTGGTCTGACGAAGCCACTCTGAGAGCCTGTGCTGAGCAGTGACCTAGCCCAATGAGGGCAAAAGTGATGAAACTACATATTTGTAGTAGATAAAAAAAGAGCCTAAGACATTCATCAGTGCTTGAGCGAGCTCTGAGGTGAATTCCAGGCTAATCTGTCTGGTTTATAACCTGCAGTATAGACATGCCTGTTCTACATGATGGGACCATCACAGAACCCTGCAGAATATGTCATTCCATACAGCACTTCTAGAAAGAGGAATGAGGGTAGGAGATTAAACTTTTAAATCAAAAAAACCCTTAAAAACTGTTCAATGAATGCGACTGAAGCAGCAAATCTAGAACTACACTACCTACATAGAACTGACTTCTTACACAGAGCAGTCCAGAGTTCAGAAACATGACAACTGAACAAAAACATGAGACCAACAGCCAGTTCTGATAGCCAGGGCGCTAGCAAGACCAGTTTCAAGAAAAGAATTTAAAAGAAACAAAGGAAAAAGAAAAAAAAATGAAAAAAAAAACAAACCAAACCCAAGGAAAAGAAACAAAACAAAAACAAAAAAACCCGAAATTTAAAAATTCTTCCATGTCAAAATACAGCAATCTCTCTTTCAAAGTGGCAGACCACAGGGGAGAAGCTCTCACTTTTGGATACTGAACAGCAAAGACAGCATAAAGCATTTCAAATAATGTTGAATATAGAGGCAACCAACTTGAGGATATGTCAGCGCCATCTGGGAACAAAAGCTTGTCTCCAGAAAATGAGCAGCATCCCCAGTGCACTTTTACACAGGCCAAAACCATCTTTTCATTACAAGTGACATCTTCATTTGTAGTGAGTTTATGCTCCGTGTCTGTGAGTTTAATCTTATTACTTCATCCTGCTGTCACAGTTGATCAAATAGCAAGGCTGAACTGGGGGATTAAATTGTTACTTTTAAGTCTAGAGAATGCATTTAAAAAAAAAACAACAACAAAATAATTGTCAGGGCAATCCAGAGAAATATTGCTCAAAAGGAGCACCAGTAGGACCTTGGTATACAGAGCTGTCATCCAAACCTGTATGTTCCTCAGCTCCTGGTGCAGTGCAGCGCCACAAAACTCTGCAGTAATGAAAGGAGAATGGAAGAAGGATAAAAGGCATGCAAAGGCCAACACCTGCAGTAGAGGAGAGGCATGAGAGCTCCCATCAGCAGGGAGAACTTTCAGTGCCAGTGGAAATCATGCACTGGGAGGCAAGCAGCTGTGGAGGCAAAGCAGCTGTGGAAGACAGTGAAGCACACACTGTTTGTAGCAGACAACTCAGCCCATGTAAAGGGCTATTGACTACACCTAAGATCAGTTAAAGGTTGACCTCACTGAAAGATGAGACCAAAGAGAGAAAAAGAAAGACTGATGGGAGCGCTGACAAAAGCACCTTCTTTGTGTGGTGGTAAAACAATACAAGTAAGGAGCATGATCTGGTCACTGCTCTGTAATAGCCTACAACCACGTGTTTTTGCTATGGGGTCTTCTTCAATGGGGTATGATCTTCCATATCCTTCTTTCTCCCTCACTGCCACAGCCTGAGCCACAGAGTGGGGCAGTAGAGCTTTGACTATGCTGCCAGAGCACCACATAGCTGAATGTCTCAAGTGTTCTGCAAATATCTGGAAACTTTTGCCTTAAAGGTGATAATAGAACATGTGAAATTGAGATCACAAGTATTTTGTAAATGGGTAAACTGAGGACATGAGGCTAAGTCACTTTCCAAGGGCCACGCATATGCAGAGCTAGAAACAAGAATAAAATAAATTACGCCTAAAAGGGTCCATGAGATAGAATAGCATTGAGTATATTTTACTTCTTCCACTACTCAGTAGTCTCTAACAAATCCTTGTAATAAATTGCAGTGATCTTCCTGAAACCACTGAAGCTGCCCCAGTTTCCATAAAGAGCAAACTGGCCTGTTAATTTTCTGATTTCCCTTTTCTCTCCTTGTCAAAAGAAAAGAAACCCCAAAACCTTTTCATGCATGGGATCCCTGAGGATACAGTATTAAACTCTGCAGGTACTGAAATTCAGAGGAAGGCACCTGCTTGCTTTACAGGATTTCAGGCAAAAAAATATTTTTAACACACCTTGATGTTTTTTTTTTTTTTACTTCAGGCTGCTGTTGAAATAGGAAAATGCAGATAGCCCAACCCTTCATGTAACTGGTAAGCTCTCAGGGATTACAACAATATTTAAAATAGTTGAGTGCCTTTTCATCTGAAGTCTTCATTTCATTCATGCAGCCCTGTCTTGTTGCTCACCTTTGCTATGTGTGGTATGTGAAATAACTAAAGGTTAAGCAGCAACTCAAAGAGCCCTTAGCAGCCACGCTGCTCAATCAGTTTGGCTCTGGAAATATTCAGCCAGAGTCGGATCAGTTGTACAAGGAGCCTGCAAGCAGAGTTACATGATTATAAACATGGTATCAGAAGACACTGAGGAAAACAGAACAGATGACAAAGGCACAATCTGCTTGCTGTTAACAGTGCCTCTGTAACATCACGGGCTATCTCTTAAGCTATATTTTCCACTGCTTTGCCAGCTTGCAAAACTTTTAATGGAACAAGTTTTTCTGGCAGAAGAACACTGATTTTTATCTTTAATGATCAGCCTCTCTATCATTTAGCTCCAGGAAACAGCTTCCTGGTTGTAAACTGCCTGAGAGCGCTGACAGCCACTCAACTTCAAAAGCAGCCAGGAAAACCTTTCTCCCTAACTTTGGGAAGGAATTCAAAAATGCTGAAAGGTGCAGATGATGTTGTTATGGAGCATGAGGACTCTGCTTCCCAACATGGAGAAATGACAAGCTGGGATATCAATGACATCAAACTTCCCCAGGTATGTGTCTTAGAAATTTATGAAGTTCTGACCAGTCATCTCCACCGCTGATCTTCAGTGCTTTCTCAGTCATCTATGCTTCATTGCCTTTATTCTCTTTGCCACATTGAGGTATGGGACAGTGTTTTACTGGAAAGCTAGAAAATCTTGAGCAAATACTGATGTTTCCATGCATTGTTCCTTAAATGTATGACTGAAAGACCTGCTGATACTTGAAAAATAGCAATGCTGCAGATGCGTTGCCTTTCTTGTCCATTGGTGGATGAGGCGCAGAGAAAGCAAGGGTGAAAAAAAAATCTCCTGTTGTAAGTACTGAATTAGAGATGTCCAGGACTTGGTTTTTGCCCTGGGTAGTGTTTTATGAGAAATTAGCACAGCATGCATAGCTGCTTGCAACTCCAGTTGCTCAGCCTTGCTGCAGATCGAGCACACAGGCAACACTCCTTCTATGAACACCTAGGAAAAGCTTGCTTTGTTTTTGCAGAGATTTGCTGAGAGGCAGAATAGTGATCCACCCATCCCTCAGTCCTTTTCTAGTTCTCTTATCCAAAAATTTCAACCATGCTCTCCACTGAAAGCCCACAGCACCCTGCATGCAAACATCGTCTCCATGTCCCTCAACCCAGCACACTTGTGCCAGATTCTTCCTGCTGCGATCCTTCAGCATGCAGTTCTGCTTTCACCTCCTAACTCTGCCTTCTTACCTCATCCCAGCCTTTTCCCTACTATGCCACTGCTGTTCACGCAAAAGCTCCATGTTCCAGACTGCCTTCTCCCCTACCCTCCACTCCAAGGTCACCTTCACCTGCATTTCAGCCTGGAGGCTTCCTCCACACCTTTCCCTACACTATCTGATGGCTCTAGAGGGAGCACAGGAGTTTTTCTCCTTTCAGTGGATGCTCCTGCTGCTGCAATGGCTCTCAGTGGCTGGGATCAGCAATTTCAAGGACATTCCTAACGAGTTTTATAATCCTACAAGATTTTTTCCCTCAAAACCATAATGGATATGTTAGGTGTTTTACAGCTTACTGCATTTTACTGTGTTGACTGTACCAAATGAGGTGATGTGTTTGATCCCTTGTTTGTTTGCTGTTTGGGTTTTTCCCTTTGAGTTTTATTTTAATTGTTCCTTGCAGTGTTGTCTTTTTGTTTTGTAGCTTAGTCCACAGCAGTGAAAATAAAACCTGACCAGAATGACAGGTGTCTTTGTTTTGGACTTCAGAAAAGTCACTGTGGAAGACTGTCACAGCGAAAGGGCAAAACGAGCGAAAGGCCAAAACGAGCCAAAGTCCAGAACTAAACACCCACCTAAATGTGGGCATAGTCTCCACTTGATTCAGTATTTGCCCTTTTTCCAGTGAACTGAGCCAAATCAACACAGATGACTCAGTGTCACAGTGCTGCAAACAGCCTGAAAGGTGAAGCAGGATGTCTGCTATAAAAGGCTAACAGTAGCTAGTCAGGTGATGACTGCTGCCTGCAAGGAAAGTATCTGCTATTTTACGTCAGGCACCTCACCTTTCTCTCCTAGCCAGGTCCTGTACTGAGCTGCACCCGTGGGTGAGTTGGAACAGCCTCCCAGCCAAGCTTTCCTGACGCTTTGGGGCTCACAGGGAGCCATGAAGAGCTGTGGATTTTCTGCCTTCTCTCCACTGTTCCCTCCTGCCAAAAAGCATCACCTGACTGGGTGCTGGAAAACCAGGTTTGCTGGGCTCTTGCGCATGCTCTTCTTTTCCTCAGCCTAAAACGTGGCTTGCTTTGGTCTCTCCACAGGATGTAAGACAGATAGATGGGTTTCAAGAATGGCCAGATTCCTACGTAAAGCATATCTATAGCTCGGAAGATAAAAATGCACAGAGGCACCACAGCAGCTGGGCAATGAGAAACACCAACAACCACAATTCTCGCATCTTAAAAAAGTCCTGCCTTGGAGTGGTGGTCTGTGGCAACAACTGCTCAACCTTGGATGGGAGGAAGATCTACTTAAGACCAGCCATATGTGATAAAGCAAGGCAAAAACAACAGCGTGAGTATGAACATGGCTGTTCATTGTATGGCAGTCGTAAGTGATCACAACACAAAAATCAAGCTACAGGATACCCTTGGGATTATCCAACCTTTCAGATGTCATTTTTTATATTCAAATGCAACTCTTGATTTTGGAACAATACATTTACATTTCTTACTTTTGGGCCAGGAGTTGTTTGCTTGTTTGTTTTCTTGATTTTTTCTTTTTTAGTCTCTTTTTCTGATGGTTGGGGATTGATTTCCAGCCTTCTCTGGCCCATGAATGAGGCTACTGAGCAGTGCAGGCAGCTTCCTGCTGTGCTGCTCCTACTGACTTGAGTGTAGCTTCACTATTGCATGGGCCCAAGAGTAACTCAGGAGACAACTCTTGCAGGAAAGAAGTTGCTCATAAATTCCGATGACTGGAAAATAGGCTTCATAGTCATATCACTGGAGCAACACAAAGAAAACAGAGAACATAACCTGCAAGCACATTTTTAATGAGACCATTCCAAACAATTGTTGACTGCTCAGTAGAGCTAGCACATACTGATTTCTGGATCTGATGAGCATTTTGGCTAAAGAGAAGTATTGCTCAAGCACTTACTGAGGTCAGAATGCTGTCCTCTATCAAAATCAGACAAGAACACATGAAATTCTGGACGCTGCCAGGTTAAAAAAAAATAAAACAGGCCATGATAATACATGAAAAAATCATACTAAAGCTATAATAGAAATAATTTTTGCTAATTATGTTTACTACTGGAACAGAATAAAGGCAATAATTAGTTTGCTTATATTGATTTTTGGTTACATTTGAAATTTTTTTGCATATTTTTTTCTCAGTGTAGTTTCTGAGCCCCAGAACAGAAGTTGCAGTCCACCACCAATGAGCCATTGTACCACACAGGATTCATCTGACTGGTGTGGTATAGAAAATATTTCCCATCATTTTTGTTCCAGGGAAATGCTGTCCAAACTGCAATGGGCCCCTGAGGCTCCTTTCCTGCCGAGGCCATGGGGGTTACCCAGTTACCAACTTCTGGAGGCATGAAGGACAATTCATATTTTTTCAGGTTGGTGTAAAATTACCTTACACTGTGCAAGTTAATTGTAATTTTAAAGACTGTTTTTTAAGATTGATTAAGGACAGGTTTTGTTCAAATAAATAAAGGTCATTGAATATGACAAGATCAAATGACTGTAAGGAGAAAAATTTTCTGAGTGAGACAAGGTCCCCAAGAAGCCTGATCTAACCCTGAACATAAT
The DNA here is from genome assembly GCF_034315485.1 of Pezoporus occidentalis. NCBI lineage: Eukaryota > Metazoa > Chordata > Aves > Psittaciformes > Psittacidae > Pezoporus > Pezoporus occidentalis. The sequence continues at coordinate 3,297,640 of NW_026914829.1, forward strand.
CCTGCCTGAGCAGGAGGTTGAGCTAGACCTCCAGAGCTCCCTTTCAACCTAAATTAGCCTGTGCTATTATGATTCTCCAGCATATTAGATTTTTCACTTAAGCTCCCATGAAAATCTCTTGATTTTGAATCACTTTGCCTCAGGTACACAGAAACCAACAAAGTCTCAGAAAATCAGAAACGCCATGTTCTCTCAACCCTTTCTCCCAGGCACCATGAATAAGCACGAGCTTATCTTAGAGCAGGAAATGGTTCTACCCAAGGGAATGTGTATGGAAAATGCCATCTCTGTGTTATGTGTAACTGATATATGGAAAACAGTGTATGCAAGTGTTTAAATGCTGGGCACTATTTCTGGAAGATGTAGTTGTAGTTTAGTACTATAACCATTGAACTCTCCTGTTTTCCAGTCTTTCACTTATGTGCAGGTTAATAAAATTAATTCTCTGTGGAAGCTAAAGGAAATTAATGTTCTGATAAAAATATCTGAAGTGCGAGGAAGATGGAAATGACTGCAGGGACACTGTAGCCAGGCTGCAGAAGACCCAGTGGCTTCAGCTGGGGCTCTAGTGTGGGAGTCTTTTCTGTACATAAATATGGTGCACTGGTTTTATGATTTCAGAGAACTTCTACCCCATCACTCTTCATCTGGGATACATTTGTTACTTGAGCTCACATTAAATAGGTCTTACCATAGAATCATAGAATGGTTTGGGTTGGAAGGGACCTTAAAGGTCCCCTTGTTCCAACCCCCCTGCCATGGAGAGGGACACTTTCCACTAGACCAGGTTGCTCAAAGCCCCATCCAACCTGGCCTTGAACATTTCTAGGAACAAGCCAGCCACAGCTTCTTTGGGCAAAGAATTTCTTCCTAATACCGTATCTAAATCTCCCTTCTACCAGTTTAAAGCCATTCCCCCTTGACTTGCCACTACATGCCCTTGTAAAATGTCCTTCTCCAGCTCTCTTCTAGGCCCCCTTTAGGTACTGGAAGCTGCTCTAAGGTCTCCCCTGAGCCTGCTCTTTTTAGGCTAAGCAACACCAGCACTTTCAGCCTGTCTCCATTCCAGAGGTGCTCCAGCCCTCTGACCATCTTCATGGCCTTCCTCTGGCCTTACTCAAGCAAGTCCACACCCCTCTTGTGTTGGAGCCACTGGGGCTGGATTCAGTACTGCAGGCGGGGGTCCCACAAGAGCAGAATACAGATGGACAAGCCCCTCCCTCCATCTGCTGGTCACACTTCTTTTGATGCGGCCCAGGACAGGGCTAGCTTTTTGGGCTGTGAGCACACATTGCCTTATTAAATACAAAGTGTTAAATCAGGCCATATGTGTGGGTTTGGCCTGTGCTACAAATTCTATTCCCTTAAGATTAATAACAAGGTTGTTTCTAACTTTAATATACCATAATTACTTTCTAAAGTCCAAAGGAGCTCATGACCATCCACGTCCAGAAACAAAATTAGAAGCAGAAGCAAGAAGATCAACCCAAAAAGCACAGACAGCTTTTTCTCCATCTTGTCCAAGATTAAAAAGAATACAGGAACTTGAGGTAACTTTTATTATTGATCAATGAAATTGTGGGTTTAGTGATCCATGGTTCAAGCATGGTGGAGGTTGTCTGCTTTGGGTCTGGGTGAAATCAGGCTTACATCTCCACATTCTGCCTCCCTGTGATCAGTCCAAGAAGGAACAGGGCTATTCTCAGCATCCTTCTCTGCTCAGCACTGTCATCCACTGCCAGCACATCCTGCCTGGAGCCTCTTTGGGCATGGTGGCAACATGGCATTACATCTATACTGTTAAACAAAGCAGGGCTGGAGGGAAAGCTCAGTCATGTCACTATTCTTACGGTCCCTGCCATGGATTTGGCCAGTGCTAACTTGTGCTCCAAGACAACATGCCCTGGCACAGGTCAGGAGAACAGCACATGTCAGTGGCCGTTTCCTGGCAGATTTTGGACCAGGTTGCATCAGGTTTGGGTCCTGTCACCGGACACAGGCTCCCTCCAACCCTAACTATTCTATGATTCTGTGATTCTGTGTCTTCTTCCTTCCCTTCCTACAACAGCTTCCCAGTATTTTCACTTTGAATCATGTGGGAGTAGGAACAGACCAAAGATGTCTTAAATACCTAATTATAGAGCCTGCTGTTCAGCTGGTCTGACTCTGTGCAGTTGGAGTGATACCACTTAATCTCAGCTGGTTTCCCTTTCATGGCTCTCCAGCAGGTTCTTTGGGGGTAAATAACCCATCATATTTGTGTTCTGCCAAGATTGGCTGCAATACGACTAACTCGGGAGTCTGATTTGACACATAAAATCTGTGTCCCTGAATCTGCAAAAAGTCTTCTGTAAAGACTTGATTTTAATGTGCTCACAAGAGACAAGGGAGGAGAAAACTGTGAGCCCAAAATAGAGCAAGTGATACACAGGATGTTTTCCTTACGGCATCAGTGGGTCTTTAGCTGAAGGTAGGCTTGGTCCTACATCAGGTTGTTGGAATTTCTTCTTATGGTGAGTGGAGGACAGCTGAAAAGAGCTTTGCTACTCTGGCAGTCAGCAAAATCACTATAATTAAATGGATGCAAAAGTAGAATTACAAAGAAGAGAGACCTGTAGGTACTCATCAGAAATGGTAGCACGGAGTGAGTGTTCTGAAAGGAAGTAAAGTTTGCAAAATCATAATCCAATAATTAGGGCAATTAAAGAAGTTGTGAAATATCCAGAACAAAAGATCTAGAAGGATAATTCTTGTGTGCTGCTCCCTCCCTGAAGGAAATTTCTGTTTGTGGGGTAAAAAAATGTAAAGACAGGGAAGTCTATTAGTTAGAAATACAGGCAGAGACTTGAAAATCTGAAGCATAATATTATTGTAGTGAAAAGATCACCTCAGAACAATCAGTTTAAAAAATCACACTTAGCTTTTACAAACTCCATAGGAAAAAAGGAATCCGTGGTGTCAAGTGTACTCGCATAATTTAATATTCAGGTGTTTATTTAATATATGCTGGCAGCAGGAGCTGAGGGCTGTGAATGCAAGGTCTAATAATTCTTTCAGTGTAGAACAGGCTTTGAGCAAAATCTGGTCAAACAAACCCAGATCTGTGGTCTGCTGTTTGGTTTGCCCCTAAAGCCCACTGGCACTCCCCCACATGGAGGTTCTGCTACAGCACCTGCTTCGTTACCTGCATTAATGGAACGCTTTCATGAGTGTCTCATACAGGACGGATGTTACGTGTTGCCACAAGATCCCTTGTTTTGCTAACCCATGCCATGCTTTCCCAAGTCTCTGACAGGTGCAGTGCCGACGCGGGAGGCTTTGCCTTTACTTCTTTCCAAGCCAGACATTTCCTCGCTACCGGATAATTTTGGGGGACACATAAGCAAAAGCTCGCGGGAGTCGGTGCTAGGCAGCTGCTCCGGGTGGCTGCCATGCTCCAGAGCTGAGGAGGATGGGGGCTCCAGAGAGGTGCTGGCCTGGAGCAGGAGCCCAGCCCCCAGGAGCAGCCCCAGCGCCGGGAGGCCTGGCAGCGGCCCTGCTGTCCCCTGCACAGCCCCTTCCCCCCAGCACTGCACCCACCCCAGCACCCCACACACCCTAACCATGGAGAAGGATGGACATGGCCCCTTCACGCATAGCACTGGTCCCCCGGGGGATGGATCCTGCGAGGACAAATCCCCGCTGACCTACAACGGCTGCTGCCTCCTTCCCCTGCCCTACCCTGTGCCTCAGGGAGGTCCCTGCCCCATGGCGAGTGGGGCACAGCACCACCAACAGCTCTCAGTGCCTCCGAGGGGGAGTGAAGGACATGATGGTGAGGGAGAGCACCACGTGGGTCTCAACTACTGCAACGACGACATGTTTTTTAACCTGTACCCATTACGGTGACTGGGTTTAAATGTCCTCTCCGTCTCCTCTTTTGGCAACAGGCCTAATTCTCTATCCCTGTTGCAACGCAGATGTCAAAGTGCTACCGTGCTGATTGCCGCTTTGGCTCCTCTTGCAGGGCTCAGGTGGGGCTTTCATACCTGAAGACTTGTCTTTGTTCAGGTTTTTTTAAATGTTGTATTTTCCCCCACTATTTCATTGGTCTAATAAAAGGTATCAGCTCTGCTGACAGGCTGCCTTGCTGCCATTCCGTTTTGGTAGCATTTCAATCCCCCTTGATAGGCAGTCTGTTCAAGCCTGCGGGACTGTGGAAGGACCTCAAGGACCACAATGTCCCATGTGCCCCTCTGCACTCCTCCAGCTCCTTCGGGCAGTGACATAAGTTCTTCCACTGCACTAGCCCTGCAAAAGTATTGTGTAGAATCATCACAGAATGGTTTGGGTTGGAGGGGACCTGTATTTCACCTAGTTCCATCCCCTCTACTGTAGGCAGGGATATTATTCACCAGACCAGGTTGCTCGAAGCCCCGTCCAACCTGGCCTTGAACACTGCCAGGAATGGGGCAGCCACAGCTTCTCTGGGAACCTGTGCCAGGGCCTCAACACCCTCATAAAATTTTTTCCTCTTAAGTCCGATTTAAACCTACCCTCTTTCAGTTTTAAACTGTTGTGTTCCTTTTCCTATCACTTACAAGCCTTAGTAAAAAGTCTTTCTTTGTATTTCTTATAAGCCCCTTTCATATACCCTTGTAATAAGGTCTCCCCAAAACCTGCTCTTCTTTAGGCTGAACAACCCCAACTCTCTCAGCCTGTCTTCACAGGAGAGGTGCTCTCACCTCTGTGGCCCTCCTCTGAACCTGCTCTAGCAGTGTTTTTCTGCAGGGCTGAACCCAGTTTCATGCAAGTGTATGTTCAAGGTGCCTTGCTGCTTTTTCCACCCACTTGGCATTTCTTTCATTGCAAACTATAACAAATCCTTCAGAATCTTTTTCCATACATCACCTCCTTTTCTGACCGTACCATAAGCTATATTTCAGCAGGATCTACCAGTTCCCTACATTTGTTTAAAAAAGTAAGTTGCTGAATATATATTTCTTGCCTGAACTTAGTGGCCAGCTCAGAGATCTTTAGCAGAGTATCCTTTATCTTTTCCCATAACTCACATCTGCATAACTTCCCTGCTTGACTAGCCTCTGCTGCTCTCTGGACTGTTTTAGGGGCTGCTATGCCTTGCCCCACAAAGGGAGGCAGTGACATCCCTGCTGCCACCTCTGCAAGGAAGACCTGAGGGATGTTCTGTCTGTAGCCATATTTCATGGCTGGTTCCTTTAACCACGATGAAGATAGCCTCAGTTCCATGGTCCATCCAGCTGTTGGTCCTGACTGTGTCCTACCCGGCCTGCAAAAGCAAGTTGTACCCTGAAGGTCAAGGCAAAATACAACTTTTATTGGAATGAGTCTGGGAGGACAGTATTACTAGACAAGTGGCAATAAAAACTTCACAGTACCTCAAACTGTGGTGTACCTTGTGTCCATCAAACACATTCAGTCTTACAATTGTTTTGTGGGTTTTTTTTGCTTGTTTTCATCTTTTTAGATTCCCTCTATTTAAAAAAACTTTAGAATATATTAGTTAATAGGGAAACGACTCTCATTGCAGAGGGTGGAGTTCAGAGACATTTATGAGACAAGAACAAATTATATTGGTAGAGTGTTTCAAAATATTTACTGCAGTTTGTGAAACAGGGGATGTGTAGTGATTTATGTGGAAAAAATCTAAATGTAGATCACAAAATGACAGTCTGCTGTTTTATGTGAGGGTCAGTTCACCAAACTTTCATTTAGTTTGTGAGTTCCTCTCACGCTAACTTTTATGACTTTCATGGTGATTCTTTGGATTAGTAAGTCAGAGAAGGAAACTTTGATCAAGGGTAATAACAACCTCCACTTCTAAGACAGAAAAAGGGAAATCAACAGGAGCTATAAGTGCTTGTGCTCTGGGAGGTGAGCTGCGGGACTACAGGGACAGACAGCTCCCCTGGGGCTTCATGTCCAATAGCCAAGATTCCTCTGCAACTGCCAAACAACTGCCAAACCGGTCACACTGGAGCAGGGCATGGACCCTGCCTCCTCTCATCCTGTCCCGTCTCATCTCGCCTTTCCTCTGAATTCCTTACCCGTCCACTGCACCACTGCCAGCACCACCTTTCAGCAATGGTACCATACAGATGTGAGGCTCGGGGGCTCCTCGGACAGTGTTCCCACACCTAAGTACCATCAGTTCTCTTTACACCCACCAACCCCTTCCCCTGATGTTAAAATCTTCCAGCAAAGGCAATTTGATAGCCAATCACATAACCTGTTACATGGCTTCACTGTCCCAATCCCAACTGTTACCATTTTTATTTCATATTTGATTTTCTTTCCCAATGATTGACCATTTCTCCAAATCTTTGAAGATGTGTACTGTGAAACTCAGTAGAATTTTCACAGGTTTCCTAAAGGACTCTTACCACCAGACCTCCCTAAAAGCCAATTACTACCAAACCTGCCTTCCTGCCTTCGACGCAGGAAACTTTTTGTTTGTTTGCCTTTAAGTCTGAACCAAAAGGAAACCTATTCCTGTGAGCACAGCTCCACTTAGCAGCTACCTGCCATAGCAGGGCTGTATCTTCTTGCAGCTTGTGATCTCCTGCACCCAGGACCATCCCACAGTTTGGGGGGACACCCAGTACCCATTCATGCAACATTCATCGCATCCAGCAAGTTTCCAAAAGGAACATATTTCAGGTTCAAGGAGGACATGACATTCCTTTTTAAAAAGGAGGAAACTAAGACTTCATGATTTTTCTAGGGTTAAATGCAGAAAGGCTTTCCAGATTCATAAGCTGCCAGGGTCAGTTCAACCTTTCTGTGTTCTTGCAGTGACTCCTGTGCTGGCAGCAACTTCCTCCACTTCCTCCACCATACAACCAGCACAGTGGGTCGATATAGCGCCATACTTATATCTGTTTGGCTCAAAATATGAAGACACCAATCTCAGCTCTGACCTTCTCAAAAATGACTTTTTTGATATGTGAAAAGAAACATAGGCACGTTGCTGCTTCAGGCCTCTTTTAACCAGCTCTAAGGTATTGTGCTCAACTGAGTGATAAGAATCAGAGGTGAAAGACGGCACTAGATGCATTATCCTCTGCAATTTTAAGAAAATATACTGAGCAAAAACATTATTCAGGGTAGCTTGCTGAAGAAACACCAATTGGTATGTGAGGATCCACCCACAGGTAACCCTGTAACCTTTTTCTCTGCTGCAGAAAATGTTTTTTTTGCGAGGCACAGCTGCAGTAAACTATCAGGAAGGCAGTAGAGGTGCAAGGAGGCCAGGATACAGATAATTACACCGGCAAAATGTTTTGTTCTGGCTTATCATTGTTTCAGATGGCTCTAGCTAATGCTAACGTTTACAAAAATATCCCTACATGGCATGGATGTTCCACACTTGATGCTTTCCCAAGGTCTTACCTCTGAAAGCACTAGCCTTAATACTTAAGGGGTAATTCTTTAGGAGTAATCTCTGCGCTTTTCTGAAACAAGTATTTTTAGCTACAAGGGCTCTTCTGAGGCCATCAGAGAAGCACAGCAATGTTGCTCAGAATGATACATTAGCCAGACTGTATCTTACAGAAACAGTATGGGTGCTTTTATGACTCATACAGCATTTAAAGATGAAATCTAGACATATAATCAGAAGAAGCTATCTTAATAAATAAAAGGCAGCAGCTGGACACCTCCATTTTTTTGGCAAATTTATCCTCAGATTATCATTGTGAGAAAGGGAAATGCTTTTGTATAAGTCATACCAATGGGGAGATGAGAAGGCAGAACAGGGATGTGGCCCACACCTCTCCAGCCTTGGGCACACATACCCTGCATTTCTTCAGGCCTTCCATTCCTCAGGGCCTCTACCTTTGCATGTGGAAAGAGTTGCAGGTCAGACTGAGCACAGGCAGATGTTTTCACTTTCAACCCCTTGTACAAAGCTCCTGCCCTTTGGTAGACTGAAGCTATAACTGCTTTATATGAACTGCAAAGTTACAGACTATTTTCTAAAATATGGTTTTAAATGCATTCTCTATATTTTTAGACAAAACAAGTGTGTCAAACTGCTGGCGGCAGGAAGGACTCCAGCTGAGGAAGCTTTAGGAGGTATACTCCTAAGTAACTGTATAAAGTTTTTTCTTTCTCACAGCCTTTGGGAGGTTTACTAATCCATTTGGCTGGTACTCCGAGAAGTTTTGCTCTGCTTCCCCTCAGTGTAATAATTTGGCCCTTTCTAAGTAATTATGGCCAAGGAGTTTGAAAGGGACTATCTAATGTGTTCTACTTTATTGCAAACAAAAGGTAGATGTGGTCCCTGTGGTGAATCTCAGCAGATACATGGCCCATCTGTGACAGGAACAGGCCTTATGTGGCAGGGTAGTGACTGGTGTGGGGACTGATTTGGAGAAAACTCCAGGAACAAACTCACCAACAGAGTTTCAAGTTGACAAGCAGGTATTCTTTATTGCGGCGCCAGGAGACACGGGGGATAGCTCCTCCAAACGTGTGTCCCTGAATTGCTACACAGATCATCCTTTTATGGTCACTGAGCATATTACATCATTTTCCAAAAAGTTTCCGGCATGCATACAAAAATATGGTCATCTTTAAGGGTCGTTTACTTTTCCCAACAAGCTTAATTAACATTACAGACATAGCAATCATCCTGTCCCTTTACTTATCAGTTAATCTGTGCCCACCCTGGACATCTGCTAGTCCCAGCTACTCCCCATCCCCAGGTCCTGTCCTTCTATTCTGCTTTTCTCACACCTTTTGTACTGAGGTCCTGAGGGCCTGTGTCCTGGGTTCAGCAGTAGCAGTCAATTTGCTCCTCCTTGGTAGCTGGTGCAGGGCAGTGTTTTGACTTTCAGCTCAGGAACAGAGCTGATAACAAGGATGTTTTGGTTTGGCCAAGGACTTTGTGAGCCTCATGCTCTGCCAGGGAGGAGGGGAAGCCGGGAGGAAGCAGAGACAGGACACCTGACCCAAACTGACCAAAGAGGTATTCCATACCACAGCACGTCATGCCCAGGAGGTAACTGGGAGTTAGCCGGAAGGGCTGGGACTGCAGGGTTGGAGGAGGTATCGGTCAGTGCTTGGTCGGGCTGGGGGGGCAAGTTATCGGTCAGCTGGTGGTGAGGTGTTGTATTCTCTTCCCTTGCTATTTCCTTTATCATTATTATCATTGGTGGTAGCAGTAGTGATTTGTGTTATACCTTAGTTACTAAACTGTTCTTATCTCAACCCGTGGGAGTTGCATTCTTTTCGATTCTCTTCTCCGTCCCTCCAGGAGTAGGGGGAGTGCAAGAAGGGGGGGAAGTGAGTGAACAAGTTGTCTGGTTTGGTTTAAACCACGACAGTCTGAAACTATGTCAATTACCTTCAAGCACCACAGTTATTTTCCACTACAAACCCATCAAACTTAACATTACTTAGAACTGATTATATTTTGTACTTTTGTGCCTCCTTGTTTCAGGACCCAGTGGAGGCAAAGGAAGATGGAAAATTTATTTAAGAAATAAAAATGAAGGCTGTCTCCTGGTGTCAAAGTAAAAATAGATGTGATCAGTAATCAGAGCTTGAATAGGATATTAACATTGCACATCCGAATGCTCTAAACAATTTGACCTGGCTCTTGTGCAAGCTACCCTGACTGGCCTTGATTCAATACAATGCCCCTTTCTCCCTGCTGCCGTCCCTAGGCACTATTGGGTTTTTGCCTTTCATAAGGTAAACTTCACCAACATTCTCACCTCGTGGAGCAAAGAGGACACACCACTGATGCAGGAGAACAAGGTTAGGGAGCACTTAAACAAACCCTACATACATAAAACCATGGGCCCTGACAGGATGTACCAGTGAGTGCTGTGAGAGCTGGCAGGTGTCATTGTGAGGCCACTCTCAATCGTCTTTGAAAAGTCAAGGTGACTGGTATAGCTTCCTGAAGGCTGGGAGAAAGCAGTGTCACTCCTTTCTTCAAGGAGAACAAGAAGGAAGATCTGGGGAACTATAGGCCAGCCAGCTCCACCTCAAAATCTGTGCAGGTAATGGAGAAAATCCTCCTGGAAACTGCAAACATGTGAAAGACTAAAAAGTGATCAGTAGTCAGCATGGATTTATCAAAGGTAAATTGTGCTTAGCCTCTGATACCTTCTACAGTGAGATGAGTGGCTTGGTGGATGGAGAGAGGGAGCAGTGGATGTTTTTTTCATCTTGACTTTAGCCAGGATTTCAGCACTGTCCTCATAACATCCTCACAGACAAGCTCAGTGGACTTGCTAAGTGGACACTGAGGTGGAGTGAAACGTCCACTGTTCTGTGACTCCGGGAATATTTAAGATCAGCCATAGCTGTTCTTACACCAGCCAACTGCAATATCCAGATGCTTCTGCTTGAATTAGCTGTGCACCATGTGCCACATCCAGAAAGTCATCCAAAGGCCTGACATACTGAGAACACCCTGGGGCAGAAGGACATTGCAGACAGCAGCATCAGCAATCTGAATGCCACAACCATCCTTCGCTCTTCTTGTTGGATCATTTTATTTCTGTGGGCAATGTGAGACGATCTCCTTTATGGAAAGTAGTTCCTGAGGCACAGATAGTCTCTTCAGAGGACAGAGCAAGCCAGGAAGGTTTCTGGCCAGCTTTTCACTCTGAGGTCATTCCGTTTCCAGTTAGCAACTGAGGAAGCAAAACTGCCTAGTTGAGCTTGTGTCAGACGAGTGTTTTTCATTTCTCAAAACCAGTTATGTCAAGATTCAAACTTCACATCACTTGGCAATCGTATCACCAGTGACATGGTTTAAGTCTTCTGTTACCAAGGGTTGCCCAATTTATTTCCTCATCTGAAGACAGATTATTCATAAATAATACAAACCACTGCACTAGAGTGTCCTCTTTGCTTGTTGCTTTCCGTGCCTGATGGAAACCGTTAAGCAAAGGCCAACACAGACCCACTGGACCCCGCACTTCAAGAAAAGTGTGGAGGCAGGAGGACGACAGGAGAAAAAAGAACCAGTGTCTGCCCTTAGGGTGGGTGAAATATAGGATGAAAAAATAGACCTTAGCCAAAGTGAGTTAAAATACAAGGTAATTTGATGTTTAGACAGTTTACTCCGCTGGAGTCATTTACCCTTCTCAGTCTTTGTATGTGCTAAAGAGAAACCTCAGGCCAGACTGTAATCCTGCCCTGACCTTAACACACTTTCATGCACTAAATCACCCCACCAAGAAGGACTGAACTTCCCATAAGCCCCACTTACCTGCCAAGGGCCACCCCTGGAGAAATGGAAATCCAGAGCTGCTCCTCTTTGTACAGATGGGTCAGGGAAAGCACCAGCCCCATCCAAGCACTGTCTGCATCAGAGGGCTGCCTCTCACTTTCGCACTCGTGCAGCCTGGGTGTGGGGGTCCCCTTGCCTTGGGGCACTTGGTGCTCAGAGGCAGTGACCTAGAGGAAAGCCCCAACCAGTGCAGCATGTATAGCTGCTCCCTTCTGATGTGGGGTTCATGTGCAGGATTACCTGCACAGACCACAGCTGTGCCACTGAAATTATAGAGAAAGATAGTACAATGCAGTGAAACACATAAAGCTCATCTGAAGAGCATCACCCAGCCACCAGGCTTCCAGTAGCCTGCTCTTGTCTCCTCCTCTTGGCCAACAGGCCAACCCACCAGTAGGAATGGGCAGAGGAAAATTCTTCCCTTCAAGTGAGGTATATTCTGGTTTATTTTATGGCTCATTAGCTAACAATAGTTACACAACGACTTTAACAGGGGGTGCTGGTGTGACCTGACAAGCTCTAACTGCACTGAAGTGCTCAGAGGAGGCCCTCACTGAGTACTTCACTGCAATGATACTTAAACCCTTGCCACATACCAGCCTCCCCTTTTGTGAACTTCCAGAAAATGCTCCTTCAAAGATACTAACTTTTGTACAGCTTAGTCCTGCTCCCTCCCAGTGCCTTGTGAAGCCCTGCTTTTGGGAGCAGAGGAGGTTTGCCTGACTTTGCTAAATTACCACATTCACTGTCAACTTCTTTACAAACAGTAGTACTGATGAATGTAAGGAAAAAGTTTCATCTTCAGCCAGATTAAACTATTCTCCACTACCATGGTTTGCACAAAAAGCTGGCTCAAAAACACGTCTGTGGCCTTCCTGCAGTGTGGCTGTGAACGCTGACACGCATAGCCCAGGTTCCCAGCCCTGGCTGCAGGAGGAAGAGAGCCAGGCTGCCGTGGCTTGGGCTGCACAGTGAGCCTGCACACTCAGAGAGTCACCACTCTGAGATGGAGATAAGGCATCTTGCTGTCAATAGACAGCACTCAGCCTCCTGCCAAGCTGTCGTTCTGCATTCCCTGATCCCACCTGACCCCATGATAACGTCGTGATTTGCTTTTTTCTGTAAAACTGAGGCTTTCTGGAAAGGTCGCTCCCAGGTGCCAAGGGAGTGCTTCAGTATTTTTAAATGGTTGGTTCCTCAGCAGCCCTATTCCAGTAACAGAAGAAAACCTCATTATGCAGGAAGAAGCTTAAAGTTTTTCTAAGTAGATCCTTTTAATGCTGGCAGTGGGTTTTTCTTGGCCATCCACACCGCCTCAGGCAGCATATGGCCACTCTCCTCCAAGCCTGATCGCTCCTTCATCCTGGGAATATGTTGTCCTGAACTCCACACAGCCTCCTCCCTCCCTCCTGTCACTGCACAGAGTGGATTTATGTTTTTCCACACTTGCTCTTGAAGGCTAATTTAACCTAAAAAACCCTCGTTCAGAACTTATACCTACTTGATTAAAGCCATGGTCTTATATAGCAGAAATTGTGAAGCTGGAGCTTAGTTTCCTGTGCCACTCTCCCTCACGGATTTTTTGGGATCTAATAATGGAACAGTATAAAAAACCTAAGTACTGAAAAGATCATTTGTGATGATATAAAACCTGAAAATAGACATCATACGGCAGGCTTTCTCTCCATGGAGATACTAGCAGCATCTCTTTCCACCCATTGCCTACTTTCATCAAACCCTCTGCTACTTGGTTATATTTGAATTGGTCCCTCTGTCAAATTTATTTGGAAACTGGTGAGTTCAAAAGTTACTGGTGGAAACTGTCAGGCTGGCAAGATGACTGCTTAATACTTCTTTACTTTAGGGAACTGCCTAAAAATTGACCTGCAGCAGCCATAGGCTTTGATGCCAGTTCGCTGGAGGATGAGGGCAGCACAGGTACGTTTGCTGCTGCAGGTAGTTGTTATTATCCAGGTAAGCTATATAATGTGATCTTTTTTCCATCAAAATAGTCTCTTTGTCTCCCTGATGACTATAACTTACCAGCTGTTATCCCATCCCAGTCCTGTTGATAAATGCAGATTTATAGCAAGGGATTAAAGGTCCAGTTTTACCTTATCCTAACTGCACTGTGGGAACTTCGAACTACCTCCATGGAGCTCAATTCTGACACGTGACTGGCTCTACCAGTGATAATTCAAGGTAACTCTTCCTCCAGTTTGGAAAAGTATTCCTGTCTGGCTCTTGCCCATTCAGAGAATTAAGCCTGCTCCCAGGAATGGGTTTCAGGAAAGCTTCAGAGCAAATGGGGGAAAGCTTAAGCTCACACACATCTTCATGCACGCCAACATCACTACTACATGAAATGTGGGTGGTTTGGGCATAGCTGCCTAGGCCAGGTTTTCCATCGTTAACCCCAAATGCCTCATGCCAAAGGCATACAGCCAGGCCAGGAGACAAGTCAGCCAGAATCCTCCCGAGAACCACCCAGACAGAGATAGTGGGCCCCAGCATTTGGGTTGTCCCACAACCATATGACTGTTCCATCCCCACGTAGTGTAGAAAGACATGGTTTGTTTCAGCCCACCATGCATTTAGTCATACAGATGCTGCTCAAACCAGTGGGCATGCTCTGCACATTTCAAACACAAGGCCTCCTGAAAAGCTTGCACTTTCACCCACATTTTCAACCTTTCATCGCTCTAATACCCCTGTATTTTAGTAGTTCTGAAGTACTACAGCAGGGTAAAAAGCACTGAATTGAAGGAGAGCACATCACCTAGTGCTCTTGATCTTTTGGAAGACCTTAACTGAGACTTGATTGTAAGACTGGGGTAACAGTAATCTTTTCTCTGTTCATATACCACAAGTTTAAACTTCATTTACATTGCAATTGTTCTATAGCAAACCAACTTTCAGGCCTGAGGAGAAGCAGAAATGCAATTTTAGTACACGATGCTGAGGAATGCTGCTGTGCTTAAGATCAGTGATCACAGTGTACCCCAGCATTTTTATTTAGATCCTGTAAATAGCAGTAACCACATGCTGACAATACACTGTATGATTCTGGTCTTATAAAAGACTCCAGAGTCCTTCAAGAGGAAAGAAGAAAAAACTGATTCACCGCGTTGCACATACCCAGACAAATATTCATCTTACCATCAGATTTGTGGTAGTTTTTCAGGTTCTGCAGACTTTGATGGGGTTTATGTGAAATGTTTAAAAAGGCACGCTTCTTAAAGAAGTAGGTTCCAAACAAAAACGATGGCAACTGTTTTGTCGGCTGCTATGAAAGTTAAGTCCCCCTCACAGCTTTCCCACTTTATTACCACTGGGAAATGCAGCTGACTTTAATATCTGTAAGTTTATTTTTCCCAGACTTTACTTTCCAGATCACCATCTGCCTAGACACTGTCAGTTACTAATATGTGTACTCAAGGTGAGTTTAAGGGTACTCAATATTTTGTTCTCCATGTGATTACATTTCCAGGCAGCACTGTATTAGCGTTTGTCATTTAAGGCAGATGTCACATTATCCCAAACAAATTAAAGACCTTTACACTTATTTTTCTAAAACCAAAGAATTGAAGTGGTGGAATGTGTCCTGAATTTCAAAGGTCTTCTTGGAGGTTATGCAACAGGAACAATCTTTTCTTGGGTATCCCACATCCCCCCCAAAAAAAATCAAAGAGGTGTGGGAAGAAGGAATCAGCTGAAAGGAGTTATGAGTTAACTCTTACTTATCCTAATTGGCTAACAAGGGTCAATAAACACTGGGGTGTGAAGTACAAGTGGCGGTGTTGGGACCGGTCTTGTTTAACATCTTCATCGCTGACATGGACAGTGGGATTGAGTGCACCCTCAGCAAGTTTGCCGATGACACCAAGCTGTGTGGTTTGGTTGATATGCTGGAGGGAAGGAATGCCATCCAGAGGGACCTTGACACACTTGTGAGGTGGGCTGATGCCAACCTCATGAGGTTTAACCATGCCAAGTGCAAGGTCCTACACCTGGGTCAGAGCAATCCCAGGCACAGCTACAGGTTGGGCAGAGAAGAGATTCAGAGCAGCCCTGCGGAGAAGGACTTGGGGGTGTTGGTCGATGAGAAAATGAACACGAGCCAGCTTCAGTGTGCGCTTGCAGCCCAGATAGCCAACCGTATCCTGGGCTGCATCAAAAGGACTGTGACCAGCAGGTCGAAGGAGGTGATCCTGCCCCTCTACTCTGCTCTCGTGAGACCTCACTTGGAGTATTGTGTGCAGTTCTGGTGTCCTCAACATAAAAAGGGCATGGAACTGTTGGAACAAGTCTAGAGAAGGGCCACAAGGATGATCAGGGGACTGGAGCACCTCCCGTATGAAGACAGGCTGAGGAAGTTGGGGCTGCTCAGCCTGGAGAAGAGAAGGCTGCGTGGAGACCTCATAGCAGCCTTCCAGTATCTGAAGGGGGCCTATAGGGATGCTGGGGAGGGACTCTTCATTAGGGACTGTAGTGATAGGACAAGGGGTAACGGGTTAAAAATTAAACAGGGGAAGTTTAGGTTGGATATAAGAAGGAAAATTCCTTCCTGTTAGGGTGGTGAGGCACTGGAATGGGTTGCCCAGGGAGGTTGTGAATGCTCCATCCGTGGCAGTGTTCAAGGCCAGGTTGGACGAGGCCTTGGGTGATATGATTTAGTGTAAGGTGTCCCTGCCCACAGCAGGGGGGTTGGAACTAGAGGATCTTAAGATCCTTTCCAAACCTTACGATTCTATGATTCTGTGATTCTAAGTACTAGACCTGAACCTAATTTCTTAATAGTGTAGGAAGGAGCTTCCTGAACTCCCCTCGAAGCGAGACACCCCTGCAGCATCTTCTTAAAAATATGAGAAAGGATTGCTCCTTTTTCCTTGCCAAAGACAGCAGTCAATGCAATATCAAAGTTTCAGGGAGATCCATACAGAAGGTAAACACACTTTCAGCTCATGGGTTCACCTCTCTCCTCTCTCAGAAGTACTCCACTCAAATCCACATTTACCAGTTTTATAGGGTTTCTGGGGAGGGATTGCATCTTCTTTATTAAAGCTGTTCTAGAACAGATCGATTCGTTGCCCATACCGCAGGACAGGATCACCGAAGCCCCCCACAAACAGCATCTCTGCCTGGCCCTGGCTAGGCCCAGCAACCTTGTCCCTGCAAACCTGAACAGAAGCATTCAGAGCAGTGCAGGGACTGAAATGATGACCACTGCTTAGGGAACATATGCTCTGCAAGTGCCAGTGGTTAAAACATACTTCTTTGCAGTGCACCATTCTTCGCCATATAAGGATGTTCCTGCTTCACATATTGGTTCCTTCAGATCCCATTTGGAGGCTGTCCTTCTGGAGCCTGGGAAGCAACCTTAGGACTGAAGGCTCCACTCTGAGATTCAGGTACTTAAAATCCCTTTGAAAAACTGGCCTGTTTATTCCTGTTCAGTTGTGTTATTGTTGATGTCTGACTAGTGCAGAAACTTAAGGAGCTGAATGCTTGACATGCTAAACATAATGCTAAACTACTGCTTGTTGCATTTGCTCTATTTTTCCTGGAATGTTCTCAACTTTTAAATAATCTATAGGGAAAATTAAATACACTTGGTTTATTAACTACGAAAGACTTCAAACTGTGGCATGCTGCCTAATGGCAGAACAGCAACACTGTGCACTGGTACCAGTAAACACACATCAGGAAACCCCATCCCAAAGCTCTTGATTATTACCAAGCTGCACAACCTGCAGGGGTGGTGCTACTTTGGGGAAAAGTAAATAAATAAAAATCAAGCAAGAAAATTCCTTTGCAAAAAAATCCTAGAAGTTTGCAAGCTAAACAGGCAGAACTTCTGTTTTAGCAACTTCAGCAATCTCTTACCATCCTGGAAGAAGAATTAGTGAAATTTACATTGCGTGTAAATTGAGCACGGCAACATGTAGGGGCCATGGTGCTTGTACGTCTCTTCTCAAGGAAAAATTCATTCAGAAATAAAATGCGTGGAAAAAATGCCTACTCATCTTGGCTTTCCACATTAAAGAATAATTTCATTTAGCAGAGTTTAGACTTACTTTTCTTAGCTCTGCATCCTATCCAGCTATTTCTCATGGAGCACTCCAAGGCTAAATTAATAAATGTGCTACAACCTTCAAAAGATGTCTGAATACCTGCAGTGGCCAAGGTAGGAAGGCTGTCAATCCTGAAAGATGCATTGTACGCAGAAGCAGGCATGTCTCAGTATTTTTCTATTCATACTCTAAATATGTGCTCCATAAAATATCACTGTACTGTAATTTAAACACCTGTCTCTTACTGCCTTGAAGGATAGGTACATGTCAGCGTGGTGCACCTGGACCCTTTCACATGGGCTACACTACCAAAGCTGAAAGCAGTTTTACCTAAGAGAGTGCCACTTTACATCCCAGAAAGTTCCATTCAATAACAGACTAGTTTCTCTTCCAAATCCTTTGCTTCAGTCAACATTAACTTGTGGGTTTAAGAATTATTTCAAGGACTCAGGAACTATACTCTGGACAAGACCGAGATACAGTGAAGCACTAACTTCCTTTTAAGCTGTCCTGGTTTCAGCCAAGTTAAACCACAACGTAAGCAAAAAAATACGCAAGTCATTTTACTAAGAAAGCTGCTAAGTCTTAGCATAAAAGACAAAACTTGAATCCAGATTGACTACCAAATGGAAGCTTTCTATTTCTTTACAGGTGCTATTAATACTAAATAACATATGTAACATTGGTTTCTGAAACCCAAACTGTTCTGCAAATGTATATAAACTTTCATATTTTTCTCATCTTGGACAGTAGAAATGACAAAACAGAAAAGCACCTCAACAGTTCAGCCATTCTATCATCAACAAAAGTTTCCAAATACCTTGGCACACATTAGAGGAATTTTCTTGGCTTAAAAAAAATAAAAACAGACCCTATTGTTTTCTTTCTTTAATCAAAAAACCTTGTATAAACACCATGTGTTTTTCAATTCTGACCAGCTTAGCTCACAGTTACCAAGTGAATCAGGAGCAGTTGGAAAGTGTCCACTGCCGATCCTTAGCTCCCAGCACTGAATCACACCCTCTCCACTTCCTCCCCCTACCTACAGTCCAGCAATACACACAAAGGCTTAACTTCTGCCAATCTCCATTTGATCCTCCGAGCATCTTCTCTTCACAGAATTATCCATTCTGTTTTTAATCCAATGCATAAAAGAGACCTACAGCTCCAAGAACATGTTTCTGTCACCTCTCACAGCCCTCCTTCCATTTTGAGAAGTGAAGCTGTCTCAACTCATACAATAAACTCTTGGGAAAAAGGACTGCAAAGGTGTATACCTTATTCTTTTATTCAAGTTACTAATATAATTCATAAAGAACAATTTTCCAGGAGTAAACTAGTTCTACCAACTAATGTCTTTATATGGCAATTCAAAGGACAACAGAACTAAATTATAAGAACACAGAGGGTCTAGCAACTAAACCTTGGACTTGAAAAACACTACACAGAACAACTGAAGAGCAACTGGTTTTCTTTGCTGAAACAAGTACTATTTTAATAGCTGCACGTGAACAGCCAGTAACAGTATATGCTGATGAACCATTTCAAAAGACAAAACTAAGCTTTCTTATTGACTTTTCTCCATTGTTAAATGCAGAGGAGCAAGCATATTAATTGCAGCTGTCTCACAGACAGAAGGCTCAGATGATTTTCTTGGTGAAGGAATACTTCATATAATCTTAAAATCATCATTGCCTGAGACTTCAATTGAATCAACATCTCAATTTATAACAGGACATTAGCCAGTTTTTCCTTTGCACTCAGAATATATTTCCAACGCATGGTCAAGGCAAGAAAAAACAAAAGCTTGGAAGCAGCAGGTAAGTCTTGGTATGAAAAAAGCTTTGAATCAAAAAGCTCTTCTACTACACCCAACTTGGTTACTGGGCAAAGCTGTATCTAAATAAATAATCATCTTCTGATTTTTGTGACAAAAACTTTTGATATTCATCAGCAGGCAGAATCAGATCTTTGTCTTTCACCCTCAACAAAAATGTACCTAACATGCTTCCCTGTTTACAAACTTGTCAATACTTCAAAACATGAAGTTAATATTCTAAGCAATCGTTTCTCCCTTCAGCAATGAGAACATGGTACACCCTTTATTAAACCTGTTGTATGAAGTAATACTGCAACTGCAGTTTAAGGACACAGGCCAAAGAAGGGTTGTAGGCAGAGTCTTAGATTACCTATAAAAAGCACATAGTTTCAGATATACACATCCTATTCAGAACTCACATACCTGAAAGCTTCTCTACTTTTCTCAAACAACTGTAAGTAGCGTAAGAGATTAAGATATTAACTCTACTGAATTAATGCAATCTTTTATAGCATGTAGCTTATGCACGGTAATTCCTAACTAATCATCTTCAATTGCAGGAAAATAATTTCTTTCAAAATAAGGAACTGCAAGGGACTGCATGTTCAAAATCATTATTTATTGATGTATTTTTAATCATGTAGCTCCTTGCAAAGATACACTTTATAAATTATGGAGCAAGTGTATTTCTTTCAGCAACTGTCACATTTTAACCCTCAAGTCCAGGTCAGTGTTTTGAAAGATGTTCAAAGGTAAATTATGCAAAATGGCCTTTAAAAACTACACTAAAAAGCTGCAGTTCTTTCAAGTATCCAAGATACATATATAAGAAGCGGCATTATAGTGTCTGTGCTACACCCCCAAGCGACATATGCAGGAGAAGCAGCATACAGTACCTGCACCAAATCTCAAGGTACACTTCATCATTAGCAGTACACAGCACCTGAACATCTACAGCAGCCTCAAAATTTATCTTAGTACAACAAATACTCAAAGGGTTTACAGCATCTGTAGCAAGGTTAGGTGAAGGGTTAAAACACATTACAGCCAGGTCCAAGTGAGCCCTGCTTAGCTGTACATTCAAACCTGGCCAATGCACATGCAGTATACACCAGCATTTCACCACTGCACTGCAACACTTCCCAAGCAGAGCCACGTACCCTGTGAAGTCATCCTATAGTGTAAGAGAACAACTCACTGCCCACATCCCTCTCCCCTTCATGCCTGTCCTGTCAAGAAGACAGGCCCCACCAAACTTCTATCAAAATCAAATAGAATTTATCACCGTCATCACTGCATTGGTGGGGATGTACCTTCACGGTTAAATTTTATACTCCATGCTTGCTTGTCCTTGATTTTTTTTTTTTAGCCTTAAGATTGATGTTGACAAAATGCCAGATCTTAAAGGCAAACAAAGTATGTTTAATTTAAAGAAAACATTTATTTGAAGTTCTTTTAAATCACACAGTTTAACAGATATCAGACAATTTTCTCCTCTTCACATTTCAAGCCTTCACCAGAGACCACACACACTGTCCCATGGACAGTGAGATTTTCCTATAATAATTCCTTTTGGACAAACCAGTGTCCAGGCAGATGAAAACGCAAATTTTAAGCAGACTGATTTATAAAATCTGTTTAAGAAAAATGCAAAACAAAACAAACAACAAAATTTTGTTATCATATTCTTGTCACAAAGTAAAGGTGTTTAATACTCATAAGCTTGACCTCAAAATAAAACCCTGGCCATTCATAATCAAATAGAACATACTGCCTTCAAAAAATTCCCCAGAATTTTAAAATGTACCAAATATATATACATTTATAACTTAAGTGCTCATTACCTACAACCTTTTATTCATGCAAGAGTTGTGAGGGGAAAAGGTGTTTCTTAGAGCGGCTTTTCTGAAAATGCAGTAAAACTCTTCACTCGTGCAAAGAGCAAAGGGGTGTACACTTTGTCAATGTCGAAAGTAGTAACAGCTGTCTCACCAGTCGATCTGCAAAGAGTATTGTAGAAGCTAAATTAGACACAAGTTGCTGTTTGAAGCCCTCTATAATGCAGTCATGTTCCACAGCACAGTGTGTGCACCGAACTACAGCCAGAATGTGCCTTTCATGCTGCCTTGCTCTGAAAGCATTTGAATGCTGGCCAAATCACACTGTACACTTCTATTTTAATATCAAAGAAACCACTTTCCCCTTTCATTCTTATTAGCTCCTAGACTTGAAACAGTGCCGGATGTCACTCAAATCACCATATTAATATTGAAGTAAAAAACCCCATTTATTTGTTTCAATTAGATCCTTGAATTAGAGTGACAGTAAAAACTTCTACATTTGCAAAACTTTAAAAATAAGAAAACCAAGTATTTCTGAATATCAGTGATAAAAAGCATATGCCCTCAAAGCTGTGTTTTATATTCATCCTTATTCTAGTTTCAAAAGGTCACCACCATATTGAGAGATGGAGCAGAACCTGGGCTGTACAGCAAATCAACACTGAAAAGAATGGCTGTGATATTGCAACTTCTTCATAAATAAAGTATGAAAAACTAGGGTTTATAAAAGTCATTTTTCTGTTTATGGAAGTTACCTATACTCCCAACCCCCAGCAGTTTACTTCCTAGATTTATACACTTACAGTTCAATAGCTGAGTTATGTCCCTATAAAAACACTGAATATAGAGATTAAGAAGACTGGAAGACAATGCCTAAATCCACCCTAAATGCCAACATCTAACAACTGGACAGCCAACTTGACAGTAATTTAGAGCATGAGGTGCAAGAACAGTGGCCATGGCTCTCACTTGGTTAGTGATAAGAACAGCTGGACACATGCCCATATTTTGCACCGCTGGATTACACAGTTTGTATATTTTACAGTTCTCACATGAAGGGTGCAGACGTTTCTAGCCTGCACATTCACAGAGGAAAAGAAATGTATCTCAAAGAATGTATGTTTTCCAAACCTCTTTACTAGTACAACACACTAAGTCATTCCATTCAGTTCTGAAATCATCCAAACACTGTGCATAATGGCTAAAATACTGCAGTTCTACCACTTCAGAAACTTCCTATACCTTTATAAAAGGTGAATCTTGGGATTTCTTAAAGTAAAAGTTCATTACAATCTGTCAAATCAAGACCAGTTACTGTTTTCAAACAGCTCATTAAAGTTTCCTAAGTATCACAGTCTTTACATCTCCTGTACTTAATACCGGACAAATTAATGTGACCTGTGCTTCTGTAGGTAAGTATCCTTCTTTGACCTTTTCTCCATTTACTTACTTGTAAGTTATGTGACAAGAATGATGTATCCAGACAAGTTTGTTGAACCTCTGGCGCCCACTGGAGCACAACTGTAGTCCTACATGAAAGCTGTAATCTGTTTCTTGCGCAGGAACACGTCGGATATACCTGCATTTCGGGCAGTCAATTGGTTTCTGTACAAAGAGAAAAGAAGTATCATGACCTACAAAGAAACATATTGTGTAACTATGTATCCTAATGCCTAAGTAACTGTGGGGACTCTCATACTTAAAAGCAAGTAGTGGTATTCCCTGAAAATACATCAATTCATACATAAATTACAGAAGTTCTCACAGAAAGTAAGGTAAGTGCAGAGGACAGCACTAAAACTATGTAAATTCACTGTAACGTAATGTAACACTTCTAATTTTTCACAAGTTTCTCTTGACAGACATGTTGTTAATCAGAAAATATAAAGTTGGTATAACTGTGATATAAAGTTGACCAAATCATTCAGAGTTCAATTAATGAATACTGCTTAGTTTTATTTAATGTTGAGGAACAGAACTGCATACAGTCAAAGTTGATCTCAGAACCTCTTCATCCTGCCCTTTTGTTTGTTAACAATGCTCACAAACTACCTAACAGCACCACACACAACAATTAAGACATTAGGGGGAAAACCATTGTGCAAATGTGAACCAGATATTTATCTGTCCTAATAAAAGGGGGGTGGGGGGGAAATGTTAAGACATAAATAAACATGGTGATTTATTTTTCAACCATTTAAAAAATTCTTTTTTTTTTAATCCACTGGTGTAACGTAAATCTTCGGGCGCCTTAAGACATTCAGTCTGAGGAAAAAAAAAACCTAAAAAGACCCATCTTTACACTATTTTTCCTCTATTCTATTTTGCTACTTACCTCCTCCTTTTTCTTCATTATTACAGCAAATACTTTGGTTTGACTGTCTGTTTCCTGGGAAAGGCGATAATGGCCAAGCAAGATTGCATCTGTTCTGGAAGGTTAAGAGGAGGATAGGGTCAAGGACATAAAAACACTCTCTGTCTCAGAAGAGTGATGTACTTATGATACAAATATCAGCAATGAAAGGAAGACTGGCTGCATATCGTAATTAAGGAAACTATTATTTTATTTCCATTTAGTAAAGTACCAGGCTCACTGACAATATGATATGATGGAAGCATTTTGGAAGATTGCTTTCCATTTTCCCAGATAGGACAGTAAAGATAATTTAGTCAGTTCTACCTAGCCTAGTGCTAAATGCTTTCAGACTTCCAATGAACAGCTAGCTCAAACCTGAAGTAACAATTTTCTCTGCTCTCAACAAGTTTGTGCAAACGTCATAAAGAAATCAAGCAATAGTTGAGTCTTATCCCACTAAAATCTTCACTTTCCTTCAAACAGTCAAGGAATTACGAGAAGCCAGTCAATAACAAAATACTATCTTCAAAAGGATTCAAAAACCACCAAGCTAATAGCATGTATTCTTCCATCTACCTCCTTTCAAAGTCTAAAGTCACATAACCTGCAAATGAAATGTAATTGCAGTATCAGCACCTTAAATATAAAAGCATTTTTGCATACAAGTAAAAATTTTTTGTAATTCTCAGAAGAGAACTATAAATATCTATAATACAATATAAATAACATTGTATTTTTACTCCTGTTTTGATAAGCCAATATAGAGAATCTGAGACAAAAGTAAACAGAAGTTGCCAGGTAAAAGCCAGATGAATTTTATTTCAATAACCTTGTATTTTTAGTCCGTAAGCGAGGAACTATAGATTGAGGATCTTCAGGTGTTGTTAGCATCATAACTTGGCCATCTGGAAAGAATCGCAAATACCTGCAAAAATATAATTACACAACATAAACCTAGAAAACATATCCTTTTTCTTTTGTGCTTGGGTTGTTAGGTTGTTGTTTTTTTTAATAAATCACAGGATGTTCCCCAGAAGGATACAGAATTTACTAGGTAACAGGATTTGAAAATAAATTTCTTCACACATGATATAACAGAAAACAAAGAGAGCAGAAACCAAAAGAGTTTTGAAGATTGAAAGATCAAGTTCTGAAGAGTTATGAAAAAGGGCAGAAGTTCACGATTTTTTTCACATCTATCAAAGTAAGAAGGCCACCCTGGAATCAAAACTGCCCTCAAGTAAGTTTCTCCACTCAGAGCATCCATTGAGACAAATGCATCAAAATCTTAATTACTGTTAACAGTAGACATCATGGACAATGTCGTGTGGACTTTATCGGGTTCTGGGATCTGATCAATTCCTGCAGTACTCAGATACTATGCTACAGTTTGTGAGACTACAGATATAGCCCAAAGATTCCATGGTTTCTAATAACAGCTTTCAGCCTCAGAAGAGACAGCAGAATGAACAACTAATGGTGGCCACAGCAAGAGGAGAACAGCATAAAAACAGGCTGAGGAAACAAATGGCAAGGTATTTACAGCAAGTTGAGACAGCCCAGCCTCTTGATTATTTACAATAGTTAAAAGTAAGTTAAAAAGACAATTCTCGCGTAATTGCTTGTTTTCCTTTTGCTGAAAACAATTATTACACTGGAAACATAAAATACAAGTAATTTGAATAAAAAACCTGTGGACAAGTATTGCTGTTCTTTACCGTTTAAGTTTCATCCACACGAAATGGTTAAATGAGGATGAAATGTGTTTCTAAGCCCATCTCTAATTATAATAATAAATTCCGTTTCTTAAGACCTATTCTCAAAAAGTAAGCATAGCTTTACACATTATGGTATTGACTTTTACAGAATGATTAGTGTTTGTGATATTGAGGGCTGGATTTAAAAGAATAAAGAGAGAGAAACATTTCACTCACTCATTGTACTACAGTTCTACCTGTAATATTCCACTTGGTGCCATGCTCTATAGAAACCATCAAGTGATTGTTCTCCTTGACGTATGTATTTTGTCTTGCTGATATAGACACCTACAGGAAAGGAAGATATACAAACAAAAATTAAGTACATAGAATATTTAAGATGAAAAAATAACAATAATCTAAACTTTTGAGATTACTTTGGTTACTTAGATACATGGAAGGTTTGTATTTTCTTCCCTTGCACCCTTCCCTTTTGTTTAGATGTTCTACACATTCAAGAGCCCAAACTAATTCAGATTAGGTCTAACATCAAAAACATCAAACCCACCTGATTGCTTCTGTCACTCTTACATGCAGTTAAAAAAAACAAACAAACAAAACTATATCCAAAAGTACATCTTACCATCAAATCGAACACGAGGCCTCTCCAAAAACATTTCCCTCCAAGAGGTATATGGAACAAGCTTATTGCAGCTCCTACCCCATATTTTCAAACAGACTTGATGCCAGATTTCAGGATCTCTAGTGAAAATGAGAAAAAAGCAAACCCCGTAATTTTTCTGAAAACCTTGTTTAGCCTTTATGTATCTAAGTGTATATATATATATATATATATATATATATATATATATATATATACACACACACACTCCAGTATTTTGTTTGGATGCAACTGAAAGAACTTTCTTGAATAACAATAGCTCTTAATTTAAAAACAATGACTTTTGAAAGCTACTCCCTTGTCCCACTGAAATTCAAGAACACAATGCCATTTTCAGCCAAGTACAGAACAACAACGTTGCAGCAGCCTGTCACTTCTCTGTGTGGGCATATCAGGATGCCAACACAACCAACATTATTTTGGAGGTCTTGCAACTCTAACTCTCAAACCAAGCAGAGCAAGTAAGACTTCCAACAACATCTTTTATTACAGTGAATTCATCTATCTAACATACCCTTAGTGGTGTATTCGAAAGCTGATTAGCACTGTGAGAAGCATAACATGAAAATTGGCACAGGAAGAAAAGGCAGGGCATACTCCAGCATGTATGATTTAGCACCATAAAATAAAAAAAATCCATAAACCCACCTTTCCAACACACGCAATTTCACTCTATGGATTCCACCTCTACAGAGTTTACACGTTTGAGCATAAAAAAGTGTGTTCTTCTTCCCTAGAGCACAGAGAAGCTTCACTCTAGATAACTTCTCTACAATACCTGGCGCAAATGTAAAATCCTCGACAAACAAGAGATAATTGCTCCAATGATCTTAAGTCCAAGTCACTTGAAACCACCCATCGGAAAATGTACATTAGTACTTCCATAGGCAACACTGTAAAGAGAAAATAAATCCTTGTGAGATGGTAGCCTGTAAATCAACAGGTTATCTACAATCCAGGTTTGACCATTACTGAAGTTCTGACTTTCCATTAAAAAAATCCAACATTTTCACATGGCAGCCAGGGAACAAAAAAACCACAACTTTTAATTAAAAAAGTCACTACATTTACAAAAAAAGTCACGTAAAGAAAGCACAAAAATCAAGAGACGGAAGTGCATTATAGCAAGATGATAGGGTAAAACATAGCTTTGGACTACAAATATCCACAACTGTAAGGTGTTACACCAAAAATTCCACAGGTATATTGCCCATGCACAGTGACTGTGAAGCCGTAATTTCTTCAAACTGACCTAGTGTGTAACATTATCTCAAAGCATACTGCTTTTGCATGCCAAGCTAAATAAGCTCAGGTCAGGGTCAGTACTGAACAGGAGGTCCTAAGCCCAACATATCCATTATGAAGTTGATATTTTTGTGGTACAGCTCCAGTGATTGAAAATGCTATCACACATCAGTGCAGTGTTGAACGACTTTTTCTAATGTAACATAAGATAATGACAGAATCCTCATCAAAGCACCACAAGATCATATGATAATTTTCCTAGCATTCAGTGAAAAAGCCCTGGAAAAATAAGGAAAATTCTTTCTACTACCTTTCTGCTTCTCTTATACCATCAGGAATTATACTTCATTCATTTCCAAGTACTGCTTCTTTCCAGAGCCTATGACTTGAATTATATCAGCACGTGCACTTAAGACTTCATGATTTTACTCAGCGTAACTGTTTAGAGTTCAGATGGAGAAAGCAGCTGAGTGGCACAAAGGTACACTAAACAGTAACTAGCTGTAAATACTGTGGCAGAGACTGCAATTTAATAGAATACTGATTTTCAGTGAAAAAATATGCTTAAGAACTTTTCAAACTTTTAGAACTTTTCTTTTAGACTGCACTGCTGCATTCCCACAAATCCAATGAGGCTGGTTTTGCAATAAAATTTGATAAAACTTAAGTTTCACATTTCAGAATACTAACATGATAGAAAGTACATAACATCACTGGGCACTAGTTTCTGTATTCATTTAACACACATCTCCTTCCATGAATCTGACTTAATTCCATGTTTTGTTATTGAGAAGTCATATATTTGCTGTATTTGTAACCACTAAAATAATGTTCCAGTATAAAAAAAAAGTTGTGCAGATTATGGCTACAAGGTACAAAACCGTCTCTGGCAACTTACGAGCACTTTGGTATGTGAACAATTAGTGTCTTGGAGAATGGAAGATGCAAAGGATTAAAAACCTCTTACTACACAGTCACTCATCAGCCAAAGACTTTGATTATCCATCTTATCATCCATGTTTCTAAGTTTCTAGTAAACTAGGGATCATTAAGATACTTTGCTTCAGACACTGGGCACACCCTGTAGAGAAAATATTATAGTATTTCTGGTGAAGAATGCTATCTTGGCCCTACACTTTACTGTGTAAAACAACAAAACTACTATGAAAAATTGCTTGTACACTAGGGAGGGGAAGTAAATATATTCAGTATATGAGTTACATAGCAGAGGTCTGATCCTGTCCTGTACAAAGGGTTAACTGGCATTCCAAGATTATGAACGTCAACAAAATGTAAAATGGAACACAGAAAATCCATTCAACCAAATATGTTATTCCACACTGTTTCAATTTTCTTTGGGCTGCTGAATTCTGTGACTATTGCACTACTGTGAGGACCAAGAGGAACAGTCATCATTCTAGCCTACTAACTTCTGAAGCAGACATCATGACCTTAAAATTTTTCATTCTGCTAAAAACAGTTAGTAAACAAGATACTGTAACACAGGACTGGCAGGAAGGCAGAAAATATAACTAGACAGAGACCAAGACTGCTGTTCAAAAGAGACATCTCTTGAGATCATTTTACAGTAATGTCTACAACAATATTGACTTTACTGGAAAAAAAAAAAAAAAAAGATGCTTTCTCATGTGTACAATGCCAAAGTTGTTAAAATTTATGCTTTAACAGCTTGCTACATTTATTTTCCTTCCTTAAGCAGAACAGAGGAGATCAGAATAAGATTTCCAAGAGCAACTGGTAATTTGGGATGCAAATCAGCATCTCATTTTAAGAGAGTCTCTAACATACATACTCTCTATGATTTAGATCTTGCAAGGAAGTCTCAGGATGTGTCTTGGAATCGAAGTACTGAAAAGCTTTACCCTGCAAAAGCCTTTCTAGCTATGCTATACAGTCTTGCTGAACGTGAAAAAATGTTTGTTATAAAGATCTGATACAAAATCAGATAAAACAAGAAATGCAAAGATGCACATTCTTCACAGAACAACTATCTATTATTCAGACTTCAGAATTCTAACAAGTATTTGCAAACAACAAAAAAAAACCAAAAACACAAAAAACAAACCCAAACCTACATTTCACTTCTTCAAGTGAAGTGAACATTAACTGGAAGGAAAACTGGAATACACTTACTTCAGCAAGTGTGTTCCTAGAAGTTGCTACTTTTAAGTATGACTGATCCTGAAAAATTCTACTTAGTAGTAGTACTATATAGAAAACCTTGTGCAATAAAGGCAAAATCATGTATGAAAGCAAGATCTATTTAGCTAGTTGATGATCTTTTTTCCTTTACATCTAACTATAAAACATACTGCATGCACTTCTTTATAAGTGGCTTTAGAATGAAGGAGATGTTTTAATTGAGTGAAACATGAAACCGAACTCTCACACTGAGTGTATCTTAAGTCATACCTGAGATGTGGGTCTGGCTGACATCAACCTCAGGCTGACAAAGTTTGACTGAAGATTCCTGAAGAGCCAGCTGCTGCTGGAAATCCGACAGGAGATCAGCCATCTTGTCCTCCTCTTTGTTATCCTCAACACTAGAAAAGGGGGAACACCAACGCTGTGATACTGGACAAAACATACCAACAGGTACAGTTCTTTTGGCACCAACCCACTGTCTTACCCTTACTTAATATAGTTGTTTCCTGTATGTTTTTAAAGAAATCTCATTTCATCATAGAATAAAACACCTACTGCAATCTTACCAAGTTCATTTAGATTTTGCTGGCATCCCTCTGCCAGTAGCAACTTTCTTTAATTCCAGTTCCAGTTTCTTTTTGTAATTAAGAGTTCACCGTTTTTAGTGAAGTCACTGAAGAACTGCTTGATTCCATGAGAAGACAAACCTCCTCTTTCACTTTCTCTAAAATAAGTCATATGCAGGAATAAATTATAATTGACGGGAAGTTGTATTTTGTCACAAAGTAAGATACTGAAAGCAATTAGGGATTTTTTATTTACTCCTGCGTTATTCACTGAAGAGCAACCCCAAGCCTGTAGCATTGCATAGGGTTGTTGTGACACAAATGCAGGAGCCGGCACTTCTCCTTGGAATGTTATACCACTGGCCTCAGCCCATTTATCCAACTTGTCCAGATCCCTCTGTAAAGGCTTCCTACCCTCAAGCAGATCAACACCCCCAGAGTCACAGAGGCTTAATGGAGTAGGAAAACGATGCTGAAAGAAGAAAATAATCTTAAGGAAACCAAAATTTTTATATGACTGCAGTTCATCATCCAATATTTTCCCTAGCGCACAAATGCACAGCAAAGACTTCATGCTAGTTCTGAAACTAAAGATAGCACTTAGCTTGTATTACTCTCTTTTATACTGAGTAAACTTCTGCATTGAAGCTGTCATGCCCTAGGGCAACAAGACTGAGCAAGTAATACCATATGAACATTACTGGACTTTTCCCTTTTATCTTCAGTTTTAAAACTCTTAATTTCTTGTAGTTATCAGCAGCATTTATGCCTGCTATCAGTAAGCAGTGAATTGGAAAGCTCTGTATCATAAGCTTGCCTTCACTATGCTATCCAAAAAGTAACAGAAGTTCTGGCCCTAACTGGAATCCTGTCCTCAAATGTTAAGTCTTGGGCTCAAGTCAGGCCAGCCTTAAGCTGCTACACTTCTGGGTGTACTGAGGCCAGAGGTATTCCAATGATTGCAATGAGGGAAGACCAGACTACTCAGTCTATGAGCTCCTAAATATATTGCTCTACTTACTGAAAATGCTCCCCACTGGCTGTGTTAGCACAAGAATGGTAGTATATTCCCTTGCTTAACTACTATGCTTATTCCATGGTACAAAGCTTTTACTAATTGATCTTTTTGCCACCTACAATTTTGTACATGATCCCAAACGTGTAAAAAAACATAACTCAGAAATCAAAAGTAATAAAGTGAAAAATTAGGTTTTTTTCTTTTTTTTTTAAGTGACAACGTAACCATTTATAAAACTTCCACTGAATTTAACTATCTGCAAAAACAAAGCCTGTTATTTTCTTTGAACTACAGTACAGAAAAGTCCTCCTTGGACTAATGCACCTATGAACTTCCTATGTAGCAGTCTATTCAAATGAAAGAGGACAAGTTTTTGAAATGTTGAGAAACTTACAACTGTGCAGCAGAGTATTCATGTGCTTTAGAAACAAAATTTCAGGTTTCAGTACTCCTGTGCCCTTAATTAGTAAATTTTCATACTTACCACCTGTTCCCAACTCCATCACCATCTGGGGACCGTGTATAGGTAATCTTAAACTCTATGTCAGGTACAAGCTGCATTGCTAGACGATAAAACTTGATGGCTGAAAATAAAGGCTTAATGTTTAAATGTGTCTGATACCTACACTAGCTTATTGAAGCAAAGGGTTTTTTCAGAGATGGCTTCAGCTAAAAGCATTAAAAAGGTGGAAAATGCTTTTGCCTAGTAAATCTTATTTAGTCTAAACTGATTAGGTTTAAATTCGATACAGAGGAGAGTTACATTAAGCACCTGTTTTCAAAACTAAAAATTTAATGTATTTTTCCAGGATAAAGAGCTCCCTCAGATGCACTTCATCTTTTACAGATTTACCTTAACTACTACTAATTCAATTATGCAGTACAAAATTTTACACTAAAACATTAAAAAGTCCTGATTTTGTTTGTGGCCCAGCACTTACTAAGCTTTCTCAACAAGCCATAAAGATTTTAGGCATTATATTCATAAGTAACCATGAGGAACATGAAAGAAAGATGATGCAGGCACCTTAAAGTCCTGCAGTCACTGTGCAGTTCCCGTACAGTGCAGTCCCTCAGACATATACAACATTATGGAGGTGAGAAACATCAACAAATTGTTGTAATTTTAAAACTTAACCGACACAAGTAAATTTTACTGTAGGAAAACCCTGGAAGTTACAGAAAGCAATGAAGCAAGCCACTTCATGGAGGGTGAGGAACCTGACTGGAGGAAAGCAGCCTTGTCAGAAAGCTATAGAGCAAGCACAAGATTATGGGATGTGAAGGTAAAACTGACAGACTGGATTTCTTCTAGCACACAGAGAAGTACTTCTGCCTTTAACACTCCAAAGATGCTACAAACACAAGTAGAGAAACAGGTCCAGGAAAATCACCCTAAGGGAATGAACCATTATTTAAGCTGCAGAGTGTCTTTCGAGTTAACTCTGTGGATCCTATAAGTGGATTCATTGTACGTACACTGTCATTTTAATACCACTGTTAACATCATATACATATTCATCTCTCTGTATTCCCGCATGCTGATCAGAGGGCAACCTTCCCTCAATTTGGACCCTTGAAAACAAAACCCAAAGTAAGATATCAATGAGTGGGGAGCTCAGAATTTAACACACTAGTGAGTCAGAGAAGCCTGACTTTGGGGCAAGTAAGTGTTCCTATTTTTTCAAATTCATTTCAGGGCTGGTTACTGACAAGTAGTATCCTTTGGCTGGTGAGGATGAGGAATACCAGGAGTCAGCTAAACTGAGATCAGCATCAACTTTAGAATTCCATCTTGCAGCAACACCTGTACTGTACTTAAACATGAGCAAGCTGCTGTACATAGCTGTCGCACATATGTCAGCTATTAGCAGATTTCAGAAGCAGGCTGAAATGCCACTTGGATTCTGGTGACCTGAGCCATGTCAGCAGATCAAAAAGTGTGGACTGAAAACAGGTGTCCTGACATGTGCTCAATAATATATCTGTGTCTGGCACAGGACCTTGTCTCTAAGGTCTCATAGATGTATGTGTAAGAACAGTTTAGTTTTGTTTCTTTAAGTCTCAAATCAAATTCAAATGAGAAATAATGGATTCATATTCATGCAATCCAGATGTGTAAAACACATCTGTGAAAGCAACTGTCAGATGCTACTACTTCTCTGCTGCTATGTTTAACATACAAGGAGTAAACTCAAGCTATAGTGTTCATTTTATATACACAATGTTTAAACAGACTGCTTTCGTCACATATTGTTTTTAAATTAACTTAGAAATTGTTGGTATGAAAGAACCTTTATAGCGCACTACACGATTTCCTATATGGTAGATTACATACCAGACTTAGTTCTGATGTCTTTTTCACTGTGCATTTAATTATACCAAACACACAAAATAGCTTAGCCTGAAATAATTTTGCCCTGTAAAAGCATGTAATAAATTAGAAACTGACCTATTACTTTTTTTACCTACTGAGGACTCTTACATCACTCAGTTCATTTGAGATCTGGAACAACAACCAGAAATCCCTGGCAAGGAAAAGAAAACTTCCATGGCAGAGATGAAATTTTGTATTTGACAGGTGGCTGAGTTCAGGAGCTCCCAGAGTTCTGCATATCTTGACATATGCTGCACCTGCACTTTAACCAAGGAGGCCAAAACTTCTAGTGGATGAACAGGATGGCATATATCTCCTGTGTTCCTTTCTTTTGCCACAGAAGAATTAGAAACTGGTATTTCCACTACAGACCTACAAGACTTGAAGTCAGAATGAGCTTCTTACTCTATATATTCTGAAAACTAAATATGAGGAAGAAAACTTTGAATTTGCAGTTTTCCTAATGCTGACAGCAAGAGGGCAAGGAAACTAAGTATCTTAAATATTTATGGCAAACCTCATAAGACTACCAGATTTAAACATTCGCTTCAGGAATTCTTAAAGAAGCTATTTTAGCTATTTAGAAGCATTTTAGCAGTTAAACAAACAAAAAACAAATAATGAAACAACAAAACATTCCACAGGTTAAGTAGTTCTGTTCAAAGTGAAATGAAGAAAACTGTGAGCACATGAAATATAATATATTGCCTTGATTAATTACTATGTTTATTTCATGTTACAAAAGTCATAAGAAGCAGTATGTTATATGAAGGAGCAATCCAGTGCTTCATTAAATTACCAGATTTCAAAATGCTGTTGTTTTGTCTGAAAGCTAAAGATTATTCTCTTTAGCTTCACCTCAGCCTTAGAACTGTGTTCCTTTTATAGCAAGTGTGCTTGCTTATCTGAGTAATTGAGCTCTCAAATTACTATTAGCCTGCAGTTTAAGTTCACTGGCATCATGCTGTCCTGCATATAAATTAGAGGGTTAGATTCTGCTGCAATAAAGATGTTCATTGTAGACTTTCACACTACCTTCATTTCACATTACCTTCATAAAGGGCCCCATTTCGTTCTTCTTCCACTGCCTTCAGGAAAAGTTCTTTTGCCTGCAAAACAAATTATACAGAACAGTTCTTTAATACCTTACAAGTGCAATGTCACTTTACTTAGAATATGCTACAAGCCATAACTGAAATTTCCAATCAACAAGCTATGTAAGTTCCTGATGCTCACCCTTTACCTCCAGCCTTTAAAAAAGTAGACTGGGAAGGTGACACAAAGCCAAGAACAAAAACTACAAAAATCAGTGTAGGATTACAGAAAGACATTTGTATGGAGACAACAGGTTAATCACCTCTCCTGTTTCTCTCTATATAATTCAGCATTAGGTTTTATGACAGTTATACTGCAATACTAACACACACACAAAAAAAAAATCCCAAATTACACATTTATGTCTTTGTACCTTTTCCTCTTTTGCTATCTCCTGTGTCCTTCTGGCATCTACAGACTTTACTCCAGGTCCTTTTGAAGATGCTTTGCACGGTGGAGGTTCCAACCCACTAGAACTGACACCTGGGGCAAGCTCAAACATCCACTGAGCTCTGAACATCTGGAGCTCTGCCTAAAAAATACAATTAATTCTGACTTAGTATCACATATTTAAACAACTTCTCTTCTGAGAAGTATTATAAACACAAAAAAGAATTTCAAAATTATGCTTCACACTTCCAAGTCTTAAATAATTTCCATGAGTTAAGACACAGTTCGCAATTGTTTTATAGTAAATTAAAAAAAAAGTGCACAAATACCTGTTCAATCTCAAAAAGTGCTTTTTCCTGGACTGTTCACCTCAGAAGAAAAACTGATGTTTCAGAAGTGATTGTTAGTACTATAGTTGTGACCTAAGACTCCATAGAAAAGTATACTTTCTAGACATGATGCTTCCTCTTGCTTATGCAGAATTATCTTAAGCAAGAAGTCAATTAACTATTCAAATTAAAATTTAGAAAACCTAATTTTTTGTCCACAGGCCTATTGAGCTTCATAGCAATCAAGGCTGTCATTTACATAATATACAAATAATACCTTACACTCCTTTCTCTTTTAATAAATAAGGACTATGCTCTGTGAAACAAAGTAAGTTATAATTAATGCCATGCATTTTTTTCAGCATCTTTGAAGTTACACTTTACATATCTCTTGCAATCATCACTACTTCAGGGAAGCAACTACACAGATAACTAGTGAGAACACACTTTTCTATCAGACTGCTTTTATCAACTTTCTGCTCCAGAAGAGAATGACAACTTAAACTGGAATTTGATCCATACAGAAAATGCTGTCCAATTTCTAAACTTCTTCAAAGAAATTACAGATCCGCCACAAGCTTTCTTTTCATCTATACAGATAACTAAAGACTTAATCTGACACTTGGAAAACAATGCAGAATTTGTATCTGACTTTTGAAAGGGCAGACAGATTGAACCTTTGTCAGATCAACAAATGTGCAGTAACTAAATGAGCATAGTAATGCAGCTTAAATCACACCAGTAATATGTTTGTAAAACACCACTAGCATGAGAGACATACCTGAAGATTTGCTTCACCGGGTCTTTCACTGTCATCAGTTCGTACCAAATCAGAGTGACAATCTTCTTCACCTTCTGCCTAGTAGAGAGCAGTCAGACATGATTATAGAGCCTGAGTAAGTCTCTACAGCATTTTCAAAAAGCAAAACTCTCGTTGACACACATTAAAACCCCCCCAAGCATACTCTCGTTTTCCCCATCCTAACCACCTACCCCACAGATCATTAACTGATAATAAAAATTAATTTTAAAATTGCTGTCTACATTAACCCAATGAAGTTGGGTTTTGCATCTCAGCCACATCAATCTAACACAGATTAGTTATGTATCACTTGAAGGCTTACACACATCAGTACAGTGCCACAATACCCGAATGAAGGTCAGTGTCTAAATCAAAGCATAGAACTAAAGCTCCAGTATTGAACAGCAGCATGCTTAACACAAGAAATTAAAATTTAATAACTGTATTCTCATTGTAAAGATAACTAGTAGTTCTGATTTGCTTAATATTTACAAAAGCACAAAAGACCAGTGCTTTGAGTAACAATAGTTTATGAGAATTACGAGTGAATACAGGAATCTCAAAAAATACATATGAAACTAAACAAGAAATGTGTTGTAAAAGAAAACAAAAAGCTAGCATGAGAGCTTGACAGCTGGTTTTATTTACAGTACTGCTGTGAGACAGGTTAAACAAATAAGACCTTGCATAAGATGTTTCAGAAAACTTGACAGAGCTCTACAAAGAAATTACAGCTGATTTAAGAGCAAAATTCAAAAAGACACAATAAATTCTCATTGGGAAATATACTCAGATTTGTGGAATCTATACTAAACCAAAGGAAAACAAATTTTCTGAACATCAATGACAACCACCGCAATGACAACAGCAGCAAGATGCCAGTACTAAGACATTTAAGGTTCTTCCTGCAGCTGAAGCACCCCTGGTTTTCTACCTTTCTGCACTGTTTCACATCTGTAGCTCTGCAAGCACAAATGCAAAGTGAGGTTCTAAAAAGGTAAACCTGGCATTAAGATTTCCATAATCGCTTACAGAAGTTTCGGTTCCCACTCATTCCTACTGTAGACAGTGCTCAAAGACTTCAAGTGACATTCTGTTAGTGGGATTCTTCCAAACTCTCATAAAGAAATCTCTATTTCCTGCACAAAGTGCAGAAATCAAAGCACTCTTGTATTCACAAAATGCACAAAACTTTCCTAGCACCTAGAAGTTCATGCTCAAAGTACAAAATACTGAAAAATCTGGTGGGAATGCAATGCTTGTTCTTTCTGTCTTGATGACAATCTCCTCACAATTCTCCTGTAGTACTTGTCTCTGATTCCCCAAACCACCACAGACTTATTGGCCTGTCATCTGTAAACATGTTTTTACTGATGCCTCAGTCAATTTACCTTTACAATTGATAAGGTGTCCAGTGTTGCTTGGCTGAAGTAAACATATGTTGCATCTGTTTCTACATTCTGATTTGAAAGCTGTACATTTTTAATTTCTCAGTGGAGAAAACAAGGAAGCCTAAGCTCCAAAGCCTGAAACAGCATTACCTCTGAGCAGGGAGTAAATAATTTAGGAATTTCATGGGGTTTGATTCCAGAATTTTGTTGCAGGCAGCTAATGCCCTATGAGTCCTACCACATTATTTCAGCATCCAGGGATTATATCTACGCTAGCCAAAAGAAGATAGCCTAGGAAAAAGCTAGCACGGAAATGGGTGTCTGTAAGTGCATTATTACGGCCCTGGGCTGACACAAATAAAGTCTGCACAGAGATTAAGCCTTCTGGTTTCAGCTGAATTATGTCCGGTCAGCTCTCTGGGCAAAACAAGCCTGGTTTTATCTGCAAATTGCAGAAACTAGCAATTTCTAAACCAAATCAACACATGATCTTGTACATAAGGGCACGCCCATTAAAATCTTTAACTCATGAAGTCTGTAAATAACTAATTTAAGAGTATGAGTTAAAATTATTTAGAAGGTTATGAAGTTGACTGATGTTTACCTCATGTTCAAAACTTGTTGTTTCAGTAATCTGTTCAAGAGTCTTGATTTTCCTCCCTTTGTCTCTGTTCAACTGCCCTCCTTCTCCTTCATTTCTGAGGCATAGACAGTCATGGTTCTGGACCAACTGCTTCCAAAGTGTCATTCAATGCTCTTTAAAACTTAAATGTCCTCTCAATCCAAACAAAAAATACACCATATTACGAAGACCTAGTCCACAGCCTAAAAGCTGTCAAAAAAAAATATCATGAAGTTGATTACAACCAAAGTTTCAACTTTCATCACTACCTCCTCTATACTGAGTGCATGTGTAATCTGAAGCCTCTCATATCAAAGGTTTGTCTCCTGGCAGCAGTGGCAGTGTAAGTGACCATCCCTCTAAATTTACCAGTAAGCAATTCATTAACATTACTACTGCACGGCTAACTGGACTGGAAAACTGATCTCTACTAACAACCTTTCCGCTATGTATTTGATCTGCTAAACGCTATGGTTTTGCTAGAATCGGAACAAATGAGCAAACACAGGTCTCACTGAAGCAAGGGTCTTCACCAGCAGGCAGCTCACAAGACCACACCTACAAAGCACATTGTAACTTCTAAATATTGGCTCCTCACCCTAGCTCTGATGATACTAAAATTGTGGTTTCTAAAGTTCACAGAACTTTGCACTGTAACTGCTACTGAGTGCATCAGTCTGGGCTGCTCATCTTTATGCTGCTGGCCTTCCCTCTGCTACAAGTCAGTTGTCATATGGCATATGGACAACTGACTTGATTGAAAGTGAGATATCCTTAGTGTGTACTGACCAGCTCAGATAATTTTACATGAGAAAAGTGGCGGTCAAGCAGCCAAAAGACTGACATGTCAGAAGTAAACATCTGAATTAGACTGCGACCTGTAAATAGCTTGGTAGATTTGATTCTGATTTGCCTGCAAAGCTTTCAAAATCATTTGCCAAATGCAAACGACCATTTGCTGATTGCAAATGCTACTTGCACAGCTTAGGTTTAAGTATTTTGCAACCATGCTGTTTTCCTCAGAGCACAACAATCACCTACTAAACTGTCTGTAATGCCAAGTCCTTTAATAGTTCAGATCTTTTGTTTCAGCAAAATAAAGCCAAGATCAGAAAGAGTTCCAAGTTCACTGTCACCAGCTGAAGAGGGCTACACATGAGCTGTACAGAACTAAGGGAGAGGTAAGCATGGCAAGCTAAACAGTGATGAACAGCAAATGTTCTACTGGGGGGGGTGTGTTATACGAAAACAAGGAAATTGCTCCATTTTCCTGTCAATGTGGTAAAAGCAACACTGTGCTCAAAAAATACCTGCTTTAATCATGGTGGAAAGGCATTTTAAGACCACCTGAATGACAGAAATGGTTTAACTTTGAATTATCAAGTTTTCATCGTGGATACTTGAGTCCCTACTGAGGTGCAGTCAGGAAAGCAATACTGAACCCAACGGTAACTCACAAACTCGAGTAAGTAGAGTGCTGGACCCATGGCGCTGCTGAAATTATGAAGAGACTTTATGCCATATGCTCTTTGGGGGAAAAAAGAGAAAGACAGGGCACGCTCGTCCGAAATGATACCGTGATTTGTCCGGGGACTTCTAAGGGCAACTAGGTCGGTCCTGAACCAAGCAGCCCCACTCATGAGCCCAAAATCCTCTGCGGAAGGCGGCCGTGCCTCCTTGCGGCGCAGTTACCCGGGGTGGGATCATGGCCAGGAGCACGGCATACTGCCCGCAGGCATCTCCCTGTGTCCGGGCGGGCGGACATGGCAGCGCTGCTCGGCTTGGCGGCCGCTCCTCCCGCCCGCGGGCACACACCCCCTGTCGCTGTCAGCGCCCCCCCCCGCTTTCCGGCGGCGGGGCAGGGGGCCCTTCGCCCGCACCTGCCACGGCGGCCGACCCTCACCGCCACAGCCGAGCCACAGCCGAGCCACAGCCCGCACACGCCCCGCCGCAGGCCGCACTGCCTGTCCGGGGCCCTCTCACCATGCTGTCAACGCTCGGACGGCGTTGTCCCGTCCGGGGGTCTCTCCCCCCCTGCTCGGTCCGTGTGTCGTCCCCGCGGGGGGAAATTAGCAGAGTTCTCGGTCGGAGAAGCGCACCACGCAGCGGGAGTAACTGCGGGCCCTGCGTACGGCAGCCATCTTCCCAGCGAGTGATGGGCAGGCGGGCCGGGAGCAGCAGAGACACACAACCAGACAAACCCGCAAGGTCAGAGCGCCGCCTGACGCGCGGGCCGCTCCGAGGCGCGGCCACCGGCCCCTCGGACTACCCGTCCCAGTGCGCACCGCAGCCAGCGGCGACTCTTTCGCCTGCAGCAGCACGCCGCGGGGTCTGTCGGGAAATGTAGTCCTGCGGCGGCACCCCCTTGGGAAGTGGCGCGCCCCCAGGCCGACCGCGCCCAGCGGCGGGGCAGAGGCTGCTGGGAAGCGTAGTGCTTCGGGAGGCGAGCCCGAGCCAACACTCCGCTGCCGCCGCTCCGATGCGGGACAAGCGGCGAAGTCCGTGCCCTCTGCGCAGCCTCCTGCCCCCTCGGCATGGCCCCTCAGCCAGGTGTCAGAAGGAGCAAAGCTTGCTGTGGGAGCCGCCATTTCCGCAGTCACTGCGGTCAGAACAGAGCCTCGTTGTAGAGCAGCTAAACACGGTGGCAGGGGGGCGGTGAGTGCTACTCCTGTGTGGCGGCAGTGTTGTTGAGGTACAGTTGGGCTCACAGCCCCCTGTCTTCTCTCCATCCAGTTCTGTGCACAGAGTTACTACGTGCTGTCAGTACACCTCGTCAGGTTCTCTAAAATAGGACTAAAGCTGTTGTTTTCTAACCCGTATTACAATCCTGTTCTATAGGAAGACGACATGTATGGGTCTTTATGTAGGACCTCCGAACCCGCGTGTATTCACAACCCTGAATGTTGTCAGGAGCCAGAGGCATGTGTCTCCTCTGGCAATCCCTGCCTGGCTGGCTGGCTAGGGGAGGGGGTGGGGAGGGAAGCCACTGGGCGCACCCTTGTGTCAATGGCTGAGGTGACAGCAGGGCAGCTGAGTTTTTGAGGTGGGGTCATCATGAACACAACCAGTGATCCTTAATGCTGCTTCTCATTTGGTATCAAGAGTCAAAGCTGCCAGGCTTTTCTCCTGCCCGGAATGTCCTGTCTTTTGGGAATCATCGAAAAATATGGTTTGCGTTGGACAGGACCTGGAAGATGATCTAGTTCCAGCCCCCCTGCCATGGGCAGGGACACCTTCTACTAGATCAGGTTGCTCAAACCCCATCCAACCTGGCACTGAACACTTGAAGGATGGGGCAGCCATAACTTCTCTGGGCAACCTGTGCTAGTGCCTCACCACTCTCACAGTAAACAACTTCCTAATATCTAATCCAAATCTCCCCTCTTTCAGTTTAAAGCCATTCACCTTTGTCCTATCCCTGTAAAAAGTCCCTCTCCTGATTTCTTGTAAGCCCCCTTAAGTACTGGAAGGTTTCTATATGGTCTCCTTGGAGCCTTCTCCAGGCTGAACAAGCCCAACTCTCCCAGCCTGTGGTCATAACAGAGATGCTCCAGCCCTCTGGGCATTTTCATGGCCTCCTCTGGACTTGCTCCAACATATCCATAGATGCTGAAGCCCTGTCTCTTACAACAGAAATCCAGGGGTACCACAGCTGTCACAGGGCTAGGTGCTAACACATCTTTATGCGTGTGAGATGTAATAAGGGTGGCTTAAAGCAGAAATCTCTTTTGAGTAAATGTGCACTGCTCCTGTTGGCTTTGCTGAGAGTCACACATGTCCATACGAGGGAATTTAACTCTTTTTAGGTTTATTATTCTTTTTTCAGTCCAACAAATATAAATTTAATGCCTACATTCTGTTGTGAAGGGGAGAGGCTGGGAATCCAGAGCTTCTTGGAGTTCCTTCATACCTTTTATTAACAAATGAATGTCTTGGTAAAATTGCTGATGTAAAATCCTCCCCGCAGGGAGCAGCTGGATGCACCACACTCCTGAATTACAATACTAGCTCACCCAGACTTGCAAACTCTGTGAAGTAACTCTATGCTTTACTTTTAAAACCTAAATGAAGAACTGTAAAAAGAAGGTAAGACTTACTGAATCATTACTACAGCCAGATCCGATGACCAATTGCTTGAGGCGAATTTTTTTCTTGTTTCCCTGACCCTGCCAGCGCCAGGGAGAGCTCCTGTTGCCCAGGCCAGGGCTCCACAGCAGCGGCCAACATGTCGATATTCTTGCCATGTGCTCACAATTCAGTATTTCAGCATTCCTGTTTTGTTACTTAAGCTCCGCTCGGTCATGTGCGAGAGGCCAGTCATAGAATCATAGAATAGGGTTGGAAAGGACCTCAAGATCATCTAGTTCCAACCCTCCTGCCACGGGCAGGGACACCTCACACTAAACCATATCACCCAAGGCTTTGTCCAACCTGGTCTTGAACACTGCCAGGGATGGAGCATTCACAACCTCCCTGGGCAACCTATTCCAGTGCCTCACCACCCTAACAGGAAAGAATTTCCTCCTTATATCCAACCTAAACTTCCCCTGTTTAAGTTTTAATCTGTTACCCCTTGTCCTATCACT
This sequence comes from Pezoporus occidentalis, assembly GCF_034315485.1. Lineage (NCBI taxonomy): Eukaryota > Metazoa > Chordata > Aves > Psittaciformes > Psittacidae > Pezoporus > Pezoporus occidentalis. Next base: position 3,339,968 of record NW_026914829.1, read on the forward strand.
ACATGTCCCTAATGAAGAGTCCCTCCCCAGCATCCCTGTAGGCCCCCTTCAGATACTGGAAGGCTGCTATGAGGTCTCCACGCAGCCTTCTCTTCTCCAGGGTGAACAGCCCCAACTTTCTCAGCCTGTCTTCATACGGGAGGTGCTCCAGTCCCCTGATCATCCTCGTGGCCCTTCTCTAGACTTGTTCCAACAGTTCCATGTCCTTTTTATGTTGAGGACACCAGAACTGCACACAATACTCAAGTGAGGTCTCACAAGAGCAGAGTAGAGGGGCAGGATCACCTCCTTCGACCTGCTGGTCACGCTCCTTTTGATGCACCCCAGAATACGGTTGGCTTTCTGGGCTGCGAGCGCACACTGAAGCCGGCTCATGTTCATTTTCTCATCAACCAACACCCCCAAGTCCTTCTCTGCAGGGCTGCTCTGAATCTCTTTGCCCAACCTGTAGCTGTGCCTGGGATTGCTCCAACCCAGGTGTAGGACCTTGCACTTCTCACGGTTAAACTTCATGAGGTTGGTATCAGCCCACCTCACAAGCGTGTCAAGGTCCCTCTGGATGGCATTCCTTTCCTCCAGCGTATCAACCGAACCACACAGCTTGGTGTCATCAGCAAACTTGCTGAGGGCGCACTCAATACCACTGTCCATGTCAGCAACAAAGATGTTAAACAAGACTGGTCCCAACAGCGATCCCTGAGGGACACCACTCGTTACTGATCTCCAGCTGGACATTGAGCCATTGACCACAACTCTTTCTGTGTGGCCATCCAGCCAGTTCTTTATCCACCGAGTGGTCCATCCATCAAATTTATGTCTCTCCAATTTAGAGACAAGGATGTTGTGTGGGACAGTGTCGAACGCTTTGCACAAGTCCAGGTAGATGACATCAGCTGCTCTACCCCTGTCCATCAGTTCTGTAGCCCCATCATAGAAGGCCACCAAATTGGTCAGGCAGGATTTCCCCTTAGTGAAGACATGCTGGCTGTCACCAAGCACCTTGTTGATTTTCATGTGCCTTAGCATGCCTTCCAGGAGAATCTGCTCCAAGATTTTGCCAGGCACAGAGGTGAGACTGACTGGTCTGTAATTCCCTGGGTCATCCGTTTTCCCCTTCTTGAAAATAGCTTGTATTTCCCTTTTTCCAGTCATCAGGAACTTCACCTGACTGCCATGATTTCTCAAATACGATGGCCAGTGGCTTAGCAACTTCATTCGCCAGCTCCTTCAGGACCCGTGGATGGATCTCATCAGGTCCCATGGACTTGTGCATGTTCAGATTTTTAAGATGGTCTCGAACCAGATCCTCTCCTACAGTGGTCCCAAGGTCTTCATTCTCACAGTCCCTGTATCTGCCTTCCAAGACTTGGGTGGTTTGGCCAGAGCCTTTGCCAGTGAAGACCGAGGGAAAGAAGTCATTCAGAACCTCAGCCTTCTCCAAATCCAGGGTAGCCAGTTCTCCTGAGAGCTTCTTGAGGGGGCCTGTGTTTTCCCTGATCTGTTTTTTATTTGCTACGTACCTGTAGAATCCCTTCCTGTTATCCCTAACATCCCTAGCCAAGTTTAATTCTAACTGGGCCTTAGCTTTCCTAACCTGGTCCCTAGCTTCCCGGACAACATCCCTGTACTCTTCCCAGGCCGCCTGTCCTTGCTTCCACTTTTTATAAGCCTCTTTTTTCATCGGGGTATGTTTTTATTTTCTAATTACGTTAAAGCCCGGCTCAGCCGCAGTCTCCTCCCTGGCCGCGGTGGTGTGGTGCCGCTCCGCTGCCTTTCCCCTGTTCCACCGACAGCTGCCTGCTTTTGGGACACCCCTAAACCCCCCTCCTGCGAGGGGCCGGCAGACGCTGCTGTCGTGGAGCGTTATACCCCCGCGCGGAACCCCGCCGCCGCTGCCGGGCGGGGAGGGCCGGGGCGGGGGGCGCGGCGGGCCGCACCATGGGCTCCGCGGCTGGCGGCACCCTAAGCGAGGCCCGCGGCCGCCGTGGGCCGCTGCTGGGCCGGGAGGGCGCAGGCTGTGCCGGAGGGCCGCTCTGGCGGCCGCTGCGGCCGCAGCACCACCATTAGGGGCCTCTCGCGCGGCTTCCTCGGGCCGGGGCTTGGCTGGACGAGGGGAGGTAGGAAGGAAGCCAGGCCACCGTGAGTAGCGCTGGGCGCGGCTGGGGAACCCGCGCCCCGCCGGGGACGCGACCGGGAGAGGGGTGAGCGATGTGTTAGTAAGGGAGCGGTGTTATCGGGGCCGAGGGTGGAAATGATCCCCGCCTCAGCGCGGAGGCCGGGGCGGAGCCGCGTTGTGTCGGACAAGCGTAGGGGCCTGTGGTTCATCTCCCGCCATCTCACAAATGGCTGGGGTCCTCCTTGGATTTCAGGTCCTGGGGTACCCCCAAAGCCTTCACTGACAAACGTCAACAGCGGCTGCCGGGACAACATCGATTGGAACCCGGGCGTTAAACCACGCCTGTCTCCGTGCACTATGCTAGTAACACCTTCAGGTTGTTGCAAAAGCACAGAACAGGCTTTAAAAGGCACTTGCTGATTGTTTACTGTTCGCGTTTCTCAGTTTTGGCACAGTGAGACAGTTTCGCTTTCGGTTCTCAGCGCTGCAGCCCTCCAAACAGGAACAAATAAGGCGTACATCAGCGAAATAATTTGAGTTAGAGTCAGAAAGTAGTCTTGATAAATTAGGCGTGCTTTTAGAGTATCTTTGCTTGTCGATACGTGTGGAACAGAATGTTGATAGGTGAGGTGGAGTGTGAGCACGATGTTTAGAATATGTTTTCCATTAAGTATCAGCATACTCTTTTACTCCGCGATGGTCCTGTGTTTACATCCTCTAATGATACGAATTTGCCTAAACTGTAGTTCCAGGCTAGAACCTAGACTAGATTATTTACATTGTAGCTCTGCAAACAGAGACACATGAATTTTTTTCAGTGGGACTGTACTTAGGTGGAACAGTCTGTGGGCTAAGGTTTAGTTTATTGCCGTAGTTGAAGGTGATAGCAGAAGGTGATAAGAACAGAACATCTTAAAGAGTAAAGTAAATATTTTAAAACAGCTTAACTATTAAGCTCAACAAGAAATAGCACCGATTTAATTATCCAAAGAAGACTTTAGGCTTTGCTCAATGTATTTTCATACAAGTGGATTTGTGCTTCTACAGGAGCCATGTTAACTTATGTGCATTCTGGAATGCGCATGTTTTTTAGCATGCATTCCTTGCTGAAATCTGTATTTTCTGATTGTTGTTTCCTCTTTAGGTTCTTTGCTTCCTTTTTATGCCCCAAAATATTTCAGTTCATTTTATCTGCTTTGGTCATGTTTGACAGCAGAGCTGGAATCACAAAGACAGTTTTTTACAAGTTTTGTAAAAATTGGTGGGTGTAGAAAGGAGGAAGGCTAAAGTTAATATCCCTAGTAAGGAACAGGCAGTTATGATCACCAGTTCATTGCCACATCAGACAGACGGTCTATCCAGGGTAACCATTGGTGATTATTACTAGTGATGTCATGTGCTGGCAGTGTTATGCATCTTTTGGTTTGCTGTGGTTATCAAACATGAGGCACAGATGCTCATCCGCTTCACAGTCCCCTACAAAGGGATATGTTAATGGTAAGCCAGGGACAGCTTAATGGTCCATGAATTGTGAGATGTAGCATTGGTTATGGTTACAATTTCAGAACTCTGTCATTAGGGGAGTATGTGCTGAATAATCCACAAATTTCATCTGTTTCAGTCCGAAGTCACTGTATAAAATCATTTGTTTAGCTACAAGTAAATACTACATTTTCAGACTAGACCATGTAAGGCTTTGTCTGAAATTTTCACCAGGGATCTGAATAAAGGCCTGGGAGCCAAGGCGTTGAGTTGCCATCGGGTCATTGACCAGCTGGAGTAACCAAAGCTTTTTAACCCGAAGGCAGCACCAGGCCTAAGTGTAGCTTTATGCTAAGTAGGTGCACAGGCTGAAAACCAGCCAGAAAGAAACCGGTGCTCCAGAGTGCTACTCTGATGGTCAGGCTTGGTGTTCCTTGGCAGGTAGCACAAAATGTGAGGTTAGGTCTCAAATTTAAGATTCTAGGTTGTAGTTCTCTAGTCATGTGTGGAGAGAAATGGGTACTGCTGGAGGGCAATTCCTTCTGCCCGAGACACTGCTCGGTGTCTAGGGTAGTGTTAGAGACATGCTGTTTCTTTTTCATACACAACGTGTAAAATTGTCAAAAGGGGTTTTAACATATATTTCCTAATTTTTGTTTGTTTTGTATCAGTGGGGTTAATAGGCTTAGAAGACTGAAAACAAAGGATCTTAACAGCATCCACCGGATTGTGGCTCTGCATTGATGTCAGTTCAGAGTTCAAGCAACATAATCCCATTACTTTTAAACTCATAAATTGGCTTTGTGAAATAAGGCAAGATGGAGAAAAGATTTAAGGCTGCTACCAAAGCAAAAATAAATTGTGGAAATGCAGTTTAAATGCAGGTTACAGTAGGCAGAAATCACCAGCCATGAGTATTGCTGTCCTCTTAGAGTTGGAGAAAAAGAGACTGCAGGGACCAAAGCCTCACTGCAGGGGAATTCTGTTTTATTCCGAATGTTTAGTTTGGCATATTAAACATGTTTGGAACACTAATAACGTTTAGTTTGGGATACTGTGTTAGTTTACATAGAATAGATCACATTTGTTTGAAACTAAAATGTAGGAAATACTAGCAAGTAGATTAAATGAGGGAATAAGAACTTCTTTGCTTTATTATCTAGCATTCTCTTGTTCAAACATTGTTAGGACAGAAGGTCAGCTTGATGTGATGTAGCCACTACTAGAGACTGATTCACACTTAGGGCTGCTGTAGTGAGTCACATGTGGTTTTATCTGACATTAATATTCTTCCTCTGAAGACTTTAAGGGAATACATGTGGCTGTATCTATAGCATGGGACCTTACAAAAAATCAGGAAATTGGCTTAGTTACAGTACGACTTGTGAGATGTTATCTTACCTGATAATTTGGATAGAACAGGTTCTTTCCTATCTTATGTAATACTTAATTTTTCTGATAGCAGACTGTTTTCTCCAAGCTTTGAGAGTTTATCCTCTGCTTTTAGTAATAGTTTCTCTCATTAGGGCTGCCTGCAAGCTTGCTGTAAAGTACCTGTAACTATGCTGTAAGAGTGGATTTGCGGAACATACCCAATTACAGCCAGATACCAGCTGGCCCTTTCTGATGAGAGACCAAGTGTTTGTCTAGCTTATGAGGAATATTTCTTGGGGAGTGGAGTCTGCAAACAAGCAATCTCAGAAGGGTACAGAAATCAAACGGATTATGTTCTGTGCTTTCAGACCAAAGGCTAAGTCTTGAAAACATGATTCCTGCAACTGTTCACACTGTCCTGAGTGCTCTGTATTTATGCTGCCACAGAAAGAACTGGTTGCACTCGAAGGAGAAATACAAGAAACACTAAGGACTGAAATGTGCTTGCAGCTAAAGTATCCTCATCATGAATAGGTACACTACTATCAGACAGCTTGGTGATGGGACCTACGGCTCTGTTCTCCTAGGGAGAAGCATTGAATCTGGAGAGCTAATAGCTATTAAAAAGTAAGTAATTTTGTTTGTTACTTAATAGTGGACGATCCAGGCTTTTCCATTCTGTCGTCCACATCACTTGCTTGTGCTGGTTTGAGCACTTCATATTCCATGCAACATTTGTTTTTGGAGTTGTATTTGGGTAGTGTGCAATACCTAAGTTCCTTGCCTCCTGCCAAAGTCCCAGCAGAATAGGGTAAGATAATAGGCTTATTGTAACAGTTCTCTGTTACTATGTCAGACATGTACTAGTAGTCTGCAATGCTGCTTTGGAATCTGGAGCCCCTTTCCTGCTGCTTATGTGGGACATACATTCAGTTTCCAGTGTAGTGTTAATACTGCAGTGATAATTAACACAATGGATCTCATTGTCCATTGTGTTTATCTTTATATGCATAATAAGATGTATTGGTCTTTTCAGCTTAAGATTTTCTTAAAATTCCTTGAGAAGTTCACTTCATTTTCTGCGGTGCTTCAGCAGTGACCTCAGTTTGTAAATGGCTTATTTGTCGTGGTTGTGGTAAGAGGCAGCTGTAAAACATTGCAGGCACCTTCCTGGAGTACCGACCATGACCCAGGGACATGCTCATCGAAAGAGCTTTCAGTACAATGCTGTTTTGTATGAACAGTCAATAGCTGGCTTCAGCAACTTTCTGAACCTTCTGTGCTGAGGGTATTTTTCCTATATCAAATCTTGCCAAAGGCGTCTTTGATTTTTGTTTTGCAACATGGTAGAAATTCAGATGTTTCAGAACAAAACAGAAAATGGTACCCTCATAGCATACACATTAATGCCAATCCATTAGGAACAGAAATGATGTGATAGCTGAATGCACAAGACAGGAACTGCAAAACCACTTTTTATTGTTATTATATTTTAGTTTATTCCAATTATTAAACTGTTCTTAACCCACAGATTTTACTGCCTGTTAAACCACAACACTGAGCCATAATCAAAATGCATATCAACAAATAGGACTGTATGTTACACACAGATGCTATGTTCACAGTTACATTCTGGCTTAGGAGGAAACACATAACAGAAACAAGGAATTGAAATTACCAAAAAATAAAAATACAGAGAAGAAAAGCAAGAAGAATATGTAAAAATTAGAGACCCAGTGAAATGATTTAATTTGCTCTTCATTAGATTTGTTTCAAAACAGTTTGAGTTGTTCATATCTGCCATAACTCTTAGTCTTTTTACAGTTAGACTCTACTCCACCTCACTGTATGCTGGAAAGAAAAATAGCATGCCTTGACTTGTTAAAGACTCTTAAATTTTTGTATCAAAATACATACATGAAAAAAGGCAATCCTGTGTAATAGTAATGCTTTTGAATTCTATTAGAGTGTATGTTGTCCAGAGGTGAAGTTTTTTTTACAAAGGAGAGAGTAATGACACTTATGGGTCCGAGGCCAGATGATGTTAACCATGTATTAATTGTGTTTTTTTTTCCCTCTACTGTTGTAGAATGAAGAGAAAGTTTTATTCCTGGGAGGAATGCATGAACCTTCGAGAGGTTAAGGTACTTGTTTCATTCAGTGGTTAACTTTAAATTAAATTATTAGATGTCAAGTTTTGGGGTGACATAAAATTCTTTCCACTCCTTTTATCAAGAACTCCCCCCAGCATGAGCTGTAGCATATGGCAATATGGTTCTGTTTCCTATTCATTTGAACAGGGTGTCTGTAGCTGTACAAAAATTCTTATTACAATTCTTACCAAAAAATCATTTGGTTGTAGAAAGCTGCTTCCTCCTTACAGTGAGTGGTGTGTGAGTGAGCAGGCTTTCATGTCACAAAACCTGGAGTTAATTGGTGTTTCATTTTCAGAGCTTGAGAACACGTGCCCTTTGCACAGCGATAACCTTTGTACATGCAGTTGTTTTGGATAGCTGGTTCAGGGGAAGGCATTTAGCATGAAATTCTGACACCAGCAAAGCTTTAGGGGTTGTTCTAAAGACCTCCTTTAATTTCTAGTCCTTGCTATCACTGTTGTAAACATGCAGAAAACATAGGTGACTTCTTTTCCTGCAGCACCACACACTGTTACGGTGCTGCTACAGCAAGAGTGAATGTAGAATACACTGAAAATCTAAACAGTAGGGAGAAGGAAGACACACACAGGTGTGCTGTTTTTTCCTGGGATAGAGTTAATTTTGTTCACAGCAGCTTGTATGGGTCTGTGTTTTGGATTTGTGATCAAAACAGTGTTGATAACGTAGGGATGTTTTAGTTATTGCTGAGCAAATAACGTCAAGCTGCCTCTGTTTTTCCTGCTTCCCCTCCAGCGAGTACACTGGGGGTGGGCAAGAGGCTGGGAAGGGACACAGCCAGGATGGCTGACACCAGCTGACCAAAGGGAAGCCCCATACACTGTTACACTCAGCAATAAAAGCTGGAGAAAAGGGTGAAGAAGGGAGGAACCTTTGTAATAATGACATTTGTATTCCCAAGTAACTGTTACGCCTGATGGAGCGCTGCTTTCCTGGAGATAACTGAACACTTGCCTGCCAGTGGGAAGCAGTGAATGAATTCATTGTTTTGCTTTGCTTATGTGCAGGGCTTTTGCTTGACCTGTTAAACTGTGTTCATCTCCACCCACTAATTTTCTCACTTTCTGCCCTTCTGATACTCCTGTCACATGGCAGGGGATGAGTGAGCTCAGCTGCTCACCAGGGTTAATCCACAATACCAAGGAAGAATTTCCAGGGCTGTATTTAGTGTGGACTGTAACCTGTTGCCAGTGCAAGTACAAGAAGAGTGTGAATTCTGCCAGTAGGAAGCTACTTACAGAGAAAATGCAATTGTTTTGGTGCCTACTATGATGCCATATTGCTGGTTTTTGAATGACCAGCATGTTAAATTGATACTTTATATGTACCTACTAATACTTGGAGATTTGGTCTTTCTTCTCAGAGCTGTCTCATTATTTAAAATATTGTAGAGTTTTTGACATCAAGTTTTCTGCATCAGTGAAAAATGTTTTTTATTTTTATTAGAGTAAGACCCTTCTAAATTCCTGTTTATATTTTCTTTTTCTAGTCTCTGAAGAAATTAAACCATGCCAATGTAGTAAAGCTGAAAGAAGTTATCAGGGAAAACGATCATCTGTATTTTGTGTTTGAATACATGAAGGAAAATCTTTATCAGTTAATGAAAGAAAGGTATGTAACATCATCACCTATTCCTGATAAAAATGAGTTATTTGCAGAATGTGCTTTTAACACCTCTGTTACTTTTCAGAGGGCTTTGGATCATTTGTTTAGGCTTAGATCACTGTGGCTTAAAGCTGTGTGCTGCTGTAGGAGCTGTGGCTGTCACCTTTGGGTGTATCCCAAACAGTTTAGTGACAGTTTCCAGTGTCTTTTCCCAGATTAGCCTGGCAGATAAGTAGTGTCAAAAGTGTCTAGAGTAGACACTGTTTTGAGAGTTGGAACTGTGGACTTCTAACAGCCCTCCTCCTGAGGAGGCATTGAACCTAGAACTTCTGATAGATAAGTGCTCCAACCATTAATACTTCTTCTATTAGATAATGGTATCACCATCTCTTCTATTATGGCTTCCTTGAATAAATGAATAAATAAAAAGTGGTTGAAACAGCAGTCATGAGAGACCAAATTCTGGATAGCTTTTAGGATCCAGAAGTTTTTTCCTTGCAGTTTGAACTGATATGTCCAAAGACTGCCTGGTTTATTTGTCAGCATTGTCAGTAAAATCTATGCTTTTGATATTTGCTGGAGCATTAATAAAATCTTAATTTTAGCCTCCGGGCCGTGATAGCATCCTCCAGAGGATATTTAGGGACAAAATAGCTCCATGCTTTGAATTGTCCTCTGAAGATGCTGTTTTCTCTCTGAGGACCATAGAAGCAGCTTGGGAGATGACAGTAGTTTTACTTGATTTAACAAAGTAAAGTTATTGTTAAAACGTATCTCTGTAAATACTACATAAAATATGTTTCTAAGCATAAAAATACTTACTAGGCATGCACAGGTATAGAATAACTAAATTTGGCACACATATATGGATGTTGATTTTGAATTATATGAAATGATTCAAGTGCATAACATACAAACTAATTATTGTTAAATTTCTTAGAAATGCTTGATATATCCTACATCCTTAGGAAAACAAAAAGGGCAGATGCCTGTAAAAGCATGCTACACATCATGCTCTCTATGGTTTAGCTAGGCCTTGGACTGGTTAGACAGTGTATAACTGAAACCTTTAAGATTGTAATTTATTTGCTTAAGTCTTAGTTAAAATTGCCAGTCTTGCTGGAAGGGACTTTAGAGGAAATATGACTCTCTTTCTGCTTTAAATAAGAAAATAAGCAAGCAAATATAAAAGGCTGACTCTGATAGATGATCTCACTTCTGAAATATGTGATGGTCAGAGTTTTTTTGAGAAGACTCAAGCTCAGAAAATTGAATACGGCCCTGGTCATCTTCTTCATTCACTCATGGGCTTTTTTGAATAAAATTCACACTGGTTTCCACCGTAAGCCATCTCTACTGTGTTTTGGCCTGTGCAGAGACAACTGATGTAGAGATGTTTGATCAGAGTCCTCTCTTGGTAAGAGTGGCTATCATTAAACTGCATGCCATGGCTGATCTCGCCTGAATATTGTGAGAAGAGCCTCCTGTTTTCAATGGTAGAAGATGAGACTTTTTTTTCAGATAACAGAAGATAAGAAGTAGTGCATCAGCTGTTAGATAATAACAAGGGAAAGTCAAAAGTATGGCTTGTATATGCTCCAGAAGAGAGGCTAGAAGAAACTGCATGGAAGGGACTAAATTAACATGAACACTTGCTGTCTGGAGGAGCATACCTCATGACCTGTACTTGTCATGAAGCAAAATACAAGCACCGATACAGGCTTTGTAGAGAATGGATTGAGAGCAGCCCTGAATAAAAAGATTTGAGGGTGTTGGTTAACAAGAAGCTCAACACAAGTGAGCAGTGTGCGCTTACAGCCCAGAAAACCAACGATACGCTGGGTTGCTTCAAAAGGAGCATGACCTGCAGGTTGAGTGAGGTGATTCTACCCCTCTACTCCACTCTTATGAGACCGCACCTGGAGTACTGAGTTCAGCTCGGGGGCCCCCAACACGAGAAGTGCATGGACGTGTTGGAGTGAGTCCAGAGGAGGCCACAAAGATGCTCAGAAGGCTGGAGCACTTCTGCTGTGGAGACAGGCTGAGAGAGATGGGCTTGTTCAGCCTGGAGAAGAAAAGGTTCAGGGGATACCATATAGCAGCCTTCAAGTACCTAAGGGGAGCCCACAGGAAATCAGGAGAAGGACTTCTTACAAGGACATGTAGAGACAGGACAAGGGGGAATAGCTTTAAACTGACAGAGGGGACATTTAGATTAGCTGTTAGGAAGAAATTCTTTACTGTGAGTTCAGCTTTAAACTGACAGAGGGGACATTTAGATTAGCTATTAGGAAGAAATTCTTTACTGTGAGTGTGGTGAGGCACTGGAACAGGCTGCCCAGAGATGCTGTGGCTGTTCCATCCCTGGCAGTGTTCAAGTCCAGGTTGAATGGAACTTTGAGCAACCTGGTCTAGTAGAAGGTGTCCCTGCCCATGGCAGGGGGTTTGGAACTAGATGATCTTTAAGGCCCCTTATGACCCAAACCATCTTTTTCTATGATTCTGTGTTAAGTTTTGTTCAGTTTGGCCAATTTTCCTTTTTTCTTTTTTCATTTTTCTCCCCTTTTTTAATTCACTGCGTAGACTTGACATGGTGTCACATAGTTTTAATATAATGTAGTTCAGCAGATACTGTGTAAAACAAGTGCAGAGAGTGCTTAAAATACATTTATCAGTTTTACTCTAATTGTTCCCTTTTATCTTTAGTTCATTAGGTAGCATAAGATCAATAATAATAATTAATAATTAGTACCTTTTTCTTTTCTCTTATTCTACAGAAACAAACTGTTTCCTGAGTCTACAGTTAGGAATATTATGTATCAGATCCTGCAAGGACTTGCATTTATCCATAAGCATGGTAGGTTATGTTTTAGCTGTAAAAATTTTGAATTAGAGCAAGATAGTGTCTGTATGAGTTTTTAATGTGTACACTAACAATTGTATCACTAACCGTGGCAGGGGGGTTGGAACTAGGTGATCTTAAGGTCCTTTCCAACCCTAAATATTCTGTTCTTATGAAGAGAGTGATCAAATGAATGATACATGATATGACAGATTCAGATTACTGACAATATCCATATTTTATAGTTGCCTGATATTTTAGTTAGGAGTTTTGCTCAGCTCCTTTTCTGTAGGTTTCTACTTTGTCAAACTGACAGCTCTACATTTTCTAAAACTCTGATGTTAATGGGCACATTTCCTGAAAGATTTAGAGGTCCCCTGAGATTGAGTACAAACTAAAAATTACTCTTTTCTCAAGATACACAGAGATACCTGAATAAAACGCACATTCTCCATAAGGTACACTTGAAGTAATAAAGTCTGAGTGACTAAGAGCTTTCATTGCATGGCCTTCCAGCTCATTTGTACAATAATGCTAAAAGCCGAAGCTGCTATATACCAGCCAATAGTTACAAGACCCACTTAACTAATTAAAAAAAGAAACATTGATTTTAATGATAACTTCCTCATCATGTTTTCCTGCCATCTGCAATTATGCCTGCTAAATACAGTGTACACTGTTTGTCAGCTCATGGGGTTATTAGAAGACAGCTAAAATCAGTAGCCAAAGGCCTGGAGGTGAAAGGCTTGTAGCACCAGCATTTCAGTTCACTTGAGGAAGATACTTAACTGGGCTTTGGAAAACATTTTCAAGCTAATGGTTTTATTCTCTGTTCTAATGGAGCTTGGACTGGGGATTCTTCTGAAACCCAACTGGAAATTCCAGTCTGTTCCAGGGAGATGCAAAATATTTTAAGACAGAGAAGTAACACAATGTATTTGTAAAAATCTAAGTCACATTTTCTAATAAATTTTCAAATGGATCACAGTCTTTTAGAATACCTTTTACTGCCATTTGACTTCATACAGATTTAAAGAATGAACAGCTTTGTGTCAAAACAAACTGTCTTGTTCACTGACCTTCTACACAGTAGACTGTCATTTCTGCAAACATCTTGTGCATCTGTAGTTACAAGAATCTGGAAATTCATGACAAGCCTGACAGGATGGTCTTGGTGGTCTTGTGGCCCACAGTGTAAGACTGGGTGTCCCAGGATTCTCTCTGCAACAGTTTTGGAAGAATCGTGTGAACTTTTTTCCCTCTCTCTATTTCTCTGTTCTGCTCATGTATGGCATAAAAGTGTTTGTCAAGTAAACTTTTTATGTTCTTTATCCAGACTAACAAACTTCAAACATCTTTTCATATTTGAATGCACAATTGATTGCTCTTTTTGCAAGTTTGCAGTGAAATAGATTGCCTCAGAAGCATTCTGCCAGTCCATTTCATGTCTGCACAGAAAAATACAGAAGTGACTGTACTAAATGCTAAAAATAACTTTGACTGCTCTGTCTGGTACTTTCCATAAAGAGGTAGTAGCTCAAGCAGGCACCAGAGTATGTACTTAATATCGCTAGGAAGGACATAATCTGCTGGTTGTTTGGCACTGTGTCTTCAATGCTGTCATGTATTAATCTAGCAAACAAAAGTTAATACAGTTACACTGGAAAATGTGGATACATCCAATGTGAAGGTTTATTCTCTTCTGTGTGGGAGCATATTCAAGGCTGTCAAAAAAGCTTAGCATGTACTAAGCATGTTGGAAGGTCTCTGAAAAGGGGGTCATATACAGCTGGGGTGGCATTGCTGTGGACATCAATATTTCATTTGAATTTTAGGGTTCTTTCACAGAGACTTGAAGCCTGAAAACCTCCTTTGCATGGGACCAGAACTTGTGAAAATAGCAGACTTTGGCTTAGCCCGAGAAATCCGATCCAGACCTCCTTACACCGATTATGTATCCACAAGATGGTAAGTGCTGGTATTCGCCTACATAGTGTGAAACTTAGAATCAAGCCTTTAAAGAAGTAAAGTATGAAGTTTCTGATGGATATGACACCACTTTTGATGCCTCCTCTTTATGAAACTTTTATTTAAGCTTGGCATTATTTAAAATGCAGCAGTTAGCAGGAGATAGTTTACAGATGGGAACAGCACAGGAACGAATAGAGAGCCTGATAGGCAGGTGGGGCATGCTGGTATTGCTGCATGTCAAGAAGTCATGAGAGAGCTTACAAGACCCTATGTAGGTTTTAATTCTTCATTCTAAGGGAAAAATTGAAGTCTTATATATGGGATAGGAGAGGATAGGAACGTTTTAAGGGATGTTTGCTCTTAACAGTGAAGAATGAAGAGCTGAATGGTTTCATGTGTCATGTATCTGAATTGTGTTGATTGTTCAGATTTGTTTTTCTTCTGTTACAGGTACAGGGCTCCTGAAGTCCTTCTCAGGTCCACCAGCTATAGTTCTCCAATAGATATTTGGGCTGTTGGTTGTATAATGGCAGAAGTTTACACACTGAGGCCTCTCTTCCCAGGTGCCAGTGAAATTGATACTATATTCAAAATTTGTCAAGTGTTGGGAACACCAAAGAAGGTAACTAAAGTGACATTCCACACTGCAGTAGTAGTAGAGGTGTTCTGCAGTATAGAATGGCATAATAGCAGTAAGCGTAAAAATAATCTGGTTTTGCTCTTACTGCCATTATATAGGATTGATCTCAGACATAGTAAACTAAATTCAAGCTTACTTTCTGTGAAGTAAGAATTATGCAAGTGTGCTATAAAACCTGACATTTAGAGAAGTAGACCCCTGAACAGTGAACAGAGTCCTTAGCCTGTGTTTTCATTAGGTGGAAATTTATTATTTTCTTGCATACTGTTGCATATAAACCTATGGTTTAAGAGGCTAGATATTGGAATCATGGCAAGACTCCTATCTCCTGATTCCATTTGTGCCTTTGACTTTGTCAGATGTGAAAGAAGGCTTACTTCTCACCAGAGGTTTGAGGTGAAAAGTTCTAGTGAAATCTTTAATACAGTTTAGAACAAGCTTGACACAATCTATTACTGATAAGAGAATATATGCTAGTGTACTTAGCACTATGGTATTTTAAAGTGGAACTTTTCTTGTGATTGGAAATCTCATTCTTCCAGAACGACTGGCTTGAAGGCTACCAACTCTCAGCTTCCATGAATTTTCGCTGGCCTCAGTGTGTACCTAACAACCTGAAAACCCTCATACCTAATGCTAGCAGTGAAGCAGTGCAGCTCATGAGAGACATGCTGCAGTGGGACCCCAAAAAGCGGCCAACAGCTAGTCAGGTTTGGTTTTGGTTTATTTTTCTCACATCTGCATATGATGCTTCCTTTCACCTCAAGGCACCTTTTATAGTCCTTCATTTAACAGTTGCTCAGGGGTTTTTAGAAGAGAGAAGAGCAGAAGCCAAAAACAATTTGCAGGACAAAGGGGAGTAATTAACGGAGAATAATCAGTCTTTTGCATGCAACCTAAACTGCCTGGGGTGTGTGCTTAGTGGTCAGAGGTGTTACTGTAGTGTGTATAAGTACACCTGAATTAAGTATAATCTAGTCACTATGAGTAGCAGCAGAGTAAAGGTGGGATGTATGGCAGAAGGATGTTTTTCATTGCTACTGATGTGGGCCATAGATTCACTGAATGGTTGAGGTTGGAAGGCGCTTCTGGAGTTTGTCTGGTCCAGCACCCCTGCCCTAGGCAACATGCAGCAGTGCTCAGTCACCCTCACAGTGAAAAAGTTTCTCCTGACTTTCATAGGGAACTTCCTGTGTTTCAGTTGGTGCCCATTGCCTCTGGACCTGTCAATAGGCACCACTGAAAAGAGCCTCTCTCCCATCTCCTTTGCAGCTGTCTTGCTGTTTCCTCACATGTGAGATACTCCAGCCCCTTATTCAACTTTGTGTCCCTTTGATGGACTTTCTCCATTATGTCCATCTTTCTCTCTGCTGGGAAGACCAAAACTGGACACAGCTGTCCAGGTGTGATCTCACCAGTGCTGAGCAGGGGAGAAAGATCACTGCCGTTGACCTGCTGGCAACACTCATGCTCATGCAGCCCAGGATACTGTTAGCCTTCTTGGCATCAAAGGTATATTGGCAGGTCATGATCAACTTGGTGTCTGCCAGGTCCTTTTCTGGAAAGCTGCTTTCCAGGTGGTTGACCCTAGCATGTACTGGTGCATGGAGTTGTTCCTTCCCAGATGCAGGGTTTAGTATTTGCCCTTGTTGAACTTGATGAGTTCCTGTCAGCTCATTTCTCCAGCCTGTCTTGGTTTCTCTGGATGGCAGCACAACCCTGCAGTATATCAACACCCCTTCCAGTTTTGTCTCATCAGCAAACTTGCTGAGGGTGCACTCTGCAGCACCATCAACATCATTAAGGACATGTTGAACAGTATGTGCCCCAGTATTGACCTCTGGGGTACACTAATGCCTACTGGCTTCCAGGCAGGCTTTGTTCCATGGATCACCACCCTCTGGGCCTAGCCATTCAGCCAGTTTTCAGTTCACCTCTCTGCCTGTTCATCCAGCCCAGTGTTGCCTGGATAAAGCTAGCTTATGCAAGGCAGCTTGCAGGGCAGTCTCAGCTCAACTTCACTGTAAGTATGTCCTGACATCCTGCACATAAGCATAGCCCAGGTGGTCAGTATTGCACATAGTCCAGTTGATGTTATTGACAGTAGCCACTGATTTCATGTGTCAGTACTGTAGTGGTAGTGCCCAACTAATGAAATAAGCAGTTGAAAAACAGTTGTGATTCTGCATTCAAATCTGACTTGACTTCAGTAGGACCATAGCCGAACATTTGTGATTATATCAGACCTTCAGTACAAATTGTAATAAAAAAACCTTTCAAGCTAATTAAAACAGTTAAAAAGTAAAATAGATTAAGAACTCTCAAAGGTACTAAAAACCAAAAATTACTGACTGTAACTTGGTATTAAAAGCCATTAACAAGTATTTTACAGTAAGTTACAAATGTGGTGAGGAATCTGAGAATCTGTTTGAATGAGGGATCATTGGGAAGGGAAGATGATACCTTAAAGCAGCAAGATGGACAGAGATGAATTGTCTTCACTGACAATTCTTTAATTACTTGTAAGGCAGGATAAAGATATTTTACCAACTCATCTTCCAAGAAAAGGAAAAGGCTAATTTTCAGAAGTGTTGTATTTCTTTCATTTGATTCAGTCTTGGAACTGGAGAATAGAAGAGATGGGATGTTCTGGAGTCATTCAGGTCTTGGTGGCTGAATCTGTGATGACAGGTGCACATGTGTTTCCACATGCACATGCACGCACACAAGAGAGCACATAATGAAGCATGCCTCTAGATGCTGTATATCTGGTTAAGTATTTTACTTCTACAGAACCTTTTCCTTTTGTGCAAGTCCATGGAGGATCACTTGCTATCTGATAATAACAAGATAACTTGTTACCTGTTGAAACTTTTCTACTATTACAGCATTATTCTGAAGTGGATTGTGCTTACTAGAATCTAGTGTTGAGAGATGAGTCTTCTGCTGTTTCCTACCCCAGAAAAAAAACAAATTACGTTTGTACCATCACATAGAGCTAGGATAACTTAAAAACTTTGGTTTCCTAAGTTGCATCCTAACATGTTCGTTATGTTTTAGGCACTTCGATATCCATACTTCCAGGTTGGGCATGCCCTGGGCATTCAGGCACTGGGGAAACAAAAGGAACTGCATAATAAATCGTCTCTGCATATTAAGCCTGTCCCTCCAGCACAACCCCTTCCAAAACCTCATGCCCGCATTTCATCAAGGCCTTTTCAACAAAACCAGTCTTCCCAGCACTTGGTGTACCCCCATAAGAAAGACAGCACTGGAGCCGAGCACAGTAACTACTTGAAGGAGGACAAGTCTAAACAGGTTCTTCTGCCAGCCATTGTGCCTCCTCAGCAGGTAAAAGTCTATCTAGCATAAGATACACTTCCTGATATACTGCCAATTTTTCCTTAATTGTGTTTCTTTTTCTTGTTCTCTTTCAAGGTTGTTAATACTTTGCTAAAAGGACAGGAAATGGGAATAAGGAAGAGTTATAACTTTCTGCTAGAAACTAAAAGTTGCTATGTTGCAATCTAAATCTAGTTCCTATAAAACAAGCAAATTTCTCATTTCAAAGCCATTTTATGCTTCCCTTTGTTGTAAAAGCACTGCTTAAAGGATGACACTGTGATTTCATATGAATAAAAAGAAAGTACAGTGGCTAGAATATTAATAGGATTGATGCTGAAGAGAAACATTAAACTAAATAAAATGTATTGAAATGAGTGAGATTACTGCCTTTATCCATTTAAGACATCTAATTTGTGTCAGTGGGAATAATAATCCCTTTGGGCTTCTATACTTGCCATGGAAAACAACAGATTCTTCTTCCAGCATAAGGAACTACCCGTTATGTTGATTATGCAAGGAGACTGGATTCGTAAGATAGATGAAAAGAGCAAGACAATGTGAATACTGCTGCTAAGGGATCAGTATTAGCTAAGGTCTGTACTGACCATGTACAGAGTTGCACAAGGTTGAAACGTACTGATGAGCTTAAATGGCTGAAGACACACAAATTTGTACGTATGCTGTCCTGCAAGAAAAAGACATCTTATAAATGTCTAGGAACAGGCTTCTGTAAACATGAATGTGCATGCAGTTTAGTGCTCATAAGATGAGTCAAAAAATAAAAACTGAGTGTGAGCTAATTGTTTGGGAAGTGTATAGTGAAATATAAGTAGAATTGGAATTAAGACCTAAGAAATTTATCCTTCTGTCAGTGCAAAATACTTTATTACACGATGAAATGCAGGAGATATGTAATAATGTCTACAGGCTACTGATTGTTTTCTTTGCATGTTTAATTAAATTCTGGGATTCTGTTGTTACAGCTCTACTGCCACTGTTACTCTTTGAGACAGACAAAAAAATCCTCTTTGTTCCTGTCACCTGGTTTATGCTGTAAGTGTGTGGATTTGTTTCTTTTCAATCTTTATGACAGAAAACATGTGCTGGAACTGAGAATATAAATGGTGAACTTAAACCAAAACCTAGGCGGCGATGGGGACATCTTGCCACAACAGTGAAGAATTCTGAAGACTGGGATGACTTGGAAGACCTTGATTTCAGTTCTTCTGTCACAAGAATTGATGTGAAAAACAAGAGGCAGAGTGATGATACTCTTTGTAGGCAAGTTGAATTTTTTTATGTCTGTGTGCTATTTGGTCTTACTTCTTTAGGCTTTACCTCTTTTTTCATAATGTTGTTTTCTATGGATCCAGAAACATATCCAAGCAGGTAAAAGACGTACAGCTTGTGTCTCTCCGGCTTTGCCTTGGCCACTTGTTGGGTACTGACCTTTGAATTGCAGCATATTTTTGATGGACAATGCAGTCTTCTATACAATTCTTTGTTCATTTTTCCCCACTGAAAATGATGCTTAGCTTAAATCTTCCCAAGTTATTCTCTGAATGCATGCTTTCTATTTCACATATGAACCATTCTGACATATTCGACACATATAAACTTGGGTGACTCTAAGCTGCAGTTTGCATGGATCGTACACAGTAGAGAGAAACTTACTGAATAATTTATAAAAAAATTAAAAGCAATATATAAGAGAACTAGAAGCGCAAATAAGGTTTTCAGGGGCACGCGTATGGCTTCAGGCTGAAAATATTCCCTGTTGTCTGTATGTTTATGCTGTAGCAAGCACAGTATGCAAAAGTGATTAATGGAGATGGGGTGGAGATAAGGGCAACATATGGCCTTCTGTGGATGAACATAAACTGTAAGGATTGGACTAAGTGTAACAAATTTTGGTTTATAGACTTGAAAGCATTTTGGACTTAAAGCCTTCAGATGCTGTAGGTTCTGGCAGCAGTGCACCTTCCCACGTGACCTTTTCACGGCAGGACACTCCCACACTGCGAGTTTCTGCAGCAAAGCAGCACTACTTGAGACATTCTAGGTATCTACCTGGTTAGTAAAAGACACTTATTTCCTTTTCTTCCTCTAATTCCAGCAGCAGTATGAAGCAGCCATTGGTACATCAGGCTTTATCTTTTGACATGTGGAGGTGGGCTCCTGCTTAGAAAACATGAGAGCAGGACCTTTGCTGATGTATGTGGCCACGATACAAACTACAAGCCTGGTTTTACTTTACCATAAACTGTGAGCTCATCCTTGCATGTTAGGTATCCTGCTTAAGTATGGGATGTATAGTAAGTACAAATAGTGTGTGACGTATGAACTCTACTGCAAACTGTTTGCACAGTCTTTGGTTTCAGTAGATACACCACAGGAGTACAGTACTATGAGAAATGCAGTCTACCATTATTTGCACTCAGGTTATCTTGTCACTGTTAGGCTAAACGCTGTAAAATGTTGTGTTTGATATGAAGCATATATTTCATTTATGTAGCAAAATTTGCCTTATGTGACTGGAAAATATTTGTGGCCTTGTTGTAAGGATCCTGTCCCTTGACATAAAACAGCCATTGATGCTAGTGGAACTACTTAACTGTTATCTTCGCAGGCCATGGCTGGTCATAGCATTCCAAATGAGAGGATGGGAAGTAACCCAAAGGCATGTTAAGAGTAAAATGATTTTGCCTGAGTTCACTGAACTGGACCAATGCTGTAAGATTGTGCATCAGATGGAATGAATGTGAGCCTGTGTAACAACAGAGATTTCAGCTTGGTATTTTTTGCATTTTTGCAATAGGAATAAGCACAAGGACTAGCATAGTCTCTGCTTCACACAAAGAGTCTGTTCCACCTAATCCCTGGCCCGGTTCTGGTTTGCCTGGGAAAGCTTCTGGTCTGGGAGGAAGTATTAACAGGATGAATTCAGGTAAGAAGCTGTGCTTAATTAACACTGAGAGAAGATGATAGGTAACATCTCTGCAATTGCAGACAGCTGATCTGGTACATTGTCAGCTCCAGTGGTATTTGCTACTGTATCTGTTCTTCCTGTCAAAACCAGTCATGACCACTGTTCTCCACTGGACTTGGAGAGTACCTTAAACTGAAACATGATAATTTTTTCTAATGAATCACCAAAAGTCTGGTTTGAAGTACCACATGCATAGAAGGTTGGACAACTTAGGTCTGTTCAATCTGAAATACTTCATTTTACCTTCAGTTTTCATCAACAGGTTTTGTAAGTCATATTTTTCAAGTTTCCAAATTATTTTAGACCATCTGGTGCGTAAATGACTGTCACAGAGGATGAAGCTGATCTAAATTGAGCTAGCTCTACACACCGCTCTTGCTATATGAATAAAGCAAAATCTATCATCATGTCTTTTAATTGGTGCTGTTTTAAATAGTGAAATAATTGTAGCTTTAAAAAAAAAAATTGGATAAAAAGTGAAACTCTGATTTTCCTTCAGGTTTTTGGGGCATTTGGTATTTCAGGTATTTCATCCCTATTGTTTGATTTGAAGTCGTTAATTTGTAGATTTTGCCAGATATATTTAAACGTGTTGATGTTCCTAGATTGTATCTAGGTATTTCCTCTCTAAATCTTTCTTGGCTCCAGGTTTTCGTGTGATGTTACAATTCTGCAGTACAGTACTTGTTTTGCATATGTTGTTATGAAAATGTTTGATTGAGAAAGTTTGTGTTGAATCTTGGTGCAAAGAAACGTTTTGGGCCTTCAGAAACTCTGGTTAAAAAAAAAAACAAAACTTTACATTTTGGATGTAATTTAATCAGAAAATTGTTCTTTAAAGATACAAGATGGGAGGATGTTGTAAATGGCTAAACTACATGAGAACCTTCATATACGTAGCACATGTCTCCTTCCTGGCTCTTCTATAAGTTTTTGCTTCTTTGGTAGCTGCATAGGATATTGTTAGATTTTCCCCTTTTTTACTTAATACCATAATTTCCCACAATATGCTTTGCCACTGCTCTACTGCTCTAGTACATTATAGGCATATGTGCAATGGATCTGTTCTGTACAGGCTAACTTTGTTTAGTGTCCATCTTCATTAAGTCTCTGGGCTGCTTTATTTGTAACTATTTTTGTCCCATTTTCTATGGCTTATCCTACAGGTCAGTCACATCTGTTCATTCTCATCTTAGGGGTAAGTTTTATAGCTGGCTTTACAAACCTGGAACACAAATATGACCCAGTTTATTAAGTTGTGCTCTTACTGAAGCCTTGAGTAGCAAGCACCACAGCCCCAAAATAACTGTATAAAAATCAAGAGTGAGTATATTCATTGGACCCAGTTGCTGAAAATTAAACGAAATAATTCCAACTGAAATGCTAAGTTTTGACAGCTGTAAGAAACCTTGAAGAAAGCTGAGTTGTCAGGGAGAATCAGAAATTGCCTTCGTATGAGTACAGTTTGTGCCTATTTTCCATTCATCTTCAATGCAGTCTGATGCTGACAGTCTCCTGAATATATAGGTTCTGTGGATTCCTAGTGTCTTCAAGGAAGTTCTTGTTTTCATCAGTCCATGATCAGTGCATACCTTTGTCATCTGTTGATAGTATGGGAGATCCATTGTGTAGGGCTCAAGTGTTCCTTGTCATTTCTTTCAGGGTCCATAGGATCAAGTGGTTATATCCCTGCATTTCTGAAGAAGGAATTAGGCTCTGCTGGACAGAGGGTTCAGTTAGCACCAGCTGTGGAACCACATTCTAGTAAGTATAGTAACAAGGTTGTCTCGGTCTCTTGCTCATTACTCTGGTAATGCTGTATGTACTGTATGATGTATGTATGTAGTGCTGAACTACATATCTTTGCTTTACTGCATTTGTAAATATTTGAGTGCAACTACAGTTTGTAACTTTGCAGAATTTCATATGGAGAAGGATTTGGTTTGTATTTACTTTGTGAAGTGTGTGGTTTTATCCACAGCATATCCACAGCATATAGTGGAACCTAGAGGTTGGTGTGAGGACTGGTACAGAATTCACACTTGTGAAATCAGGAAGTGCTCCTTGTCTGATGAGACTTTAGGGATTGGATCCACTATTGTTTCACATCAGCAAACTGTATTTTGAAAGGAGGCTTCTTTCATAGAGTCATAGAATCATAGAATGGTTGGGGTTGGAAAGGACCTTACGATCATCTAGTTCCAACCCCCCTGCCATGGTCAGGGATACCTCACACTAGACCATGTCGCCCAAGGCTCTGTCCAACCTGAAATAAGGACCTGGACCTGCATCCAGTTGCTATTCAATGTGGACAGCTACTAACTGAACCTTTATCTCATGGTATTTTCTCTTCTCCCTTAGATTACACTTCTGTGAAGTCAGTAAGACCCCATCTTGGACAGCCATCGTTCAATTCACCTACTAAAAGCACACCAAGGTTAATGCCTTTCCCACCACCAGCTCAGCCAATCCATGGGCGCATTGACTGGTCTGCAAAGTACGGTGCTCACCGGTGACTTGTGGAAATACTGTCTAAACCAGTGCATTTCCCATGAAATGGTGGCTATCACAAGACAATTTGATACTGTTTTATGTACCTCTGAAACTAAAACAAAGAGATTCTCTATGACCAAGACATTTTGAAGGGTTTGTTTTTTTTTTACTTTTATTTGTATTCAGTTGAATGCAAACCTGTAACTTTTTGTATAAAATTGTTTTGTTATATAATTGGGTCCAGTTATTTTCATAAATCTGATACATTTTGTATATATGGCTTAGGGGTTTTGGCATTTTTATATGATAAATTTTTATAAAAAACTTTTTTAAAATTTCACTTTTCCTTTATTAGATTCAACTTTTTTATAAAAGTGGATTAAAAAAAGCAAAGTGGTGCAATATTGCAGTGGAAGAGAAGTACTGAGGAAGGGGCATTAATTAGACATTTCCTGTCATTTATGTGCTAAATGAGGCTGTATAATTTACTGATGCCACATCTTGTTGTCCTCTACACATTTGGTTTGTGCTGACATCAAAGGAATGAGTAACTAACAGTCTAAACTCCTTTGCAGTCACTGAGAGACTGCCAAACGTCAGTGGAAGTCTTCTTTTTTAATATGTTTTTGCCTTTGAAAGGTTTTGTTGGACTGCTGTCCAGCTCCATTCTTTTGCTTTTACCAAATTTGAGAAATCTTGTTTGGTGAAGGGTGAACACCCTTCTGTAGATGTGTTTTCTGACACAGCACGCTTTTGTCCTGCTTTCAGAGTTGCTTCTTGGCATTGTTCACCAGGAAATAGAAGGTGGACCTACCTCTGTTAAATTCATTTAAATGTTCTAATGATTTCTAAGCAGAAAAATCAGATTCTATTTTTTTGTTGTTGTTAATATAAGATTTGAAGACCTATTTAGGATGGTATTGACAACTATAATGCTGGTTTCCGAATAACAAAGTATTAAGTGATACACCAGCAGCAGAGTTTAAGCAAACAGTATCTATGCAGCTGACTTAATGTTCACAATTATTCTAAATAGCTTTTGGGAAAAATAATCCAGAGGAAATGAGTCAGTTTAAGCTTACTTCAGTTCTTCCTCTCTTCAATACATCTTCACTTACAGTGTCAAGAATATGTCAGCTTCCGTAAGTCAGGCCCAATGCTGTACTGAAAAAAATGGAACCTTACCTGGTCCTGCTAAAAACCGTTCTAAATTTGTGGTTGATTTCATAGAAACTGATACAGCCCTTTGAAGAGCAGTTTAACTTAGTTTGTAAGAGCAAGTAAGTTATCAGATTATAGAGAAAAGAGAATAGCCCCATAGTCTGGTTTTAAGTCTGTAATGGGAAGGAGTGCCAGAGTCCAGCCATGAGCAAAAGATTCATTTAGATCACAGTCAGCATTTGGCAGTTCCAGCACTTCCTTACACACAAGGAAGATAAAACAGTGCTGTGGAAGAGCATCTTCCATAGCTGAGTTGTGGAACAGGACTAAAGCTGACGTGTGCTCTAAAAATGGATCTTCCTGCAGCAGTGTACAGGAATGCTCACCTTTCTGAGCTCATCTTATGAACAGATTGAGCAAATGGTATATTGACGAGACTTAAATCCAGTCTGAAGGGATCAGAGCAGGTACGGTTCTCAGCATCCGGCCATTCTGAAGGAGCTGAGTGTCCAGCTACTCTGTTACTTGTTCATGGAAGTGCTAACTCTAGGCCATACCTAGCTGCTTCCAAAGCAGTGGTGCCAATGCATAGCAGTGAAACAGAGCAGCCTTTCAATTTGTGAAGCACACACTGCTAGTGTTTTTTGGTAAGTGGAAAGGGAAATATGTATATTTGTGTTAGAACTGGAAAGAGTTGTTTTTCTTGGCAGAAATAAATGTATCTATATCTAGATGTCATTTAATTTATTTTATCACTCTCTCAAAAGGAAACACTATCCTAAGTATCCCTAGATCCAATGTAACTAGTCTGTTCCATACACTTAATTCCTACTACAGGAAGTGGGAGATGGAAAAGTCGTGAGAATGCTCGGGCTTGGATTCATGCAGCCTAAACACAAGCTCCTTTATTGTGAGCTGACTCTAAACTAACGGTGAGTGAGGATCATGTTAAGAGAAATTTGGCTCACTTGAGAGCTTAGCTGGAGACACCTAGGTCTCCCCATTGAGGAGGGAGGCTACTCCACCTGCTGAAAGTAACACAGGGTAAATCTGAGCATGGCCTGTGAGGTCTGAGCCTGTATCAGCCCTGTGGTGATATGGTGATTTTCCTTGACTATAGCATTCAGGTTTTGGGCAGTCAAGTGAAAAGACCAGAAAAAGTAGAGAAGTAGTAGTACTCTTTCTTGCATATCTCCTCCTTTCCCAAATTAAAGCCTTTATTTAGGAAAAAGAACCCAAACCTAATAATCTTGAAATGCAGAATCCCTTCTGCTAGTCTTAGTGGGACAGAAAATGAGCTGAGTATAATGGCAGCACTGGTAGCCTTTACTCAGGACTCCAGCGAATTCCAGCTGAAGCTGGAAAGTTTTTGCGTCAAGACTGAGCGGGGTATGGTGAGTGTTTTACTGTACTGTCTCAGTGTGCAGTGCACATATGAAAAAGATGTAGGGCTTCATTATACTGCAGTCTGGAGCAGTAGCATTATCTGAGGATTTATCACATGTAACCTACTACTTTGTGCTTTCGTATTTAGCAACATCTTTATATAAAATGTTTTTAGAATTCTGCTGTTTGCATTTTGTCAGGCTTCTGCGTAACATGTAATAATGACCGCTGGAAGTAAAGGAACATGGCAAGTAAGCTCATTCACCTCTGTAATCCAGATTTTGTTCCTAAAAGTATTGTGTCAGTGCCACGATGTTAGCAAAAAAAAGAAAGAAACAAAACTGGAAAATCCACTTCCATGGTATCTCTGTGTGTAATAAGGCTGTTGGTATGAGTAGGATGTTCCGTAACGTGAGGAGAAGATACCAGCTGAAAGAACATGTTTGAATTTGTGTGGAAGGAGAGGGTGGAACTGTCAGAATGAGTAAAGAAATAACAGTTCTTGTTTATTCTGTGGTTTTGTTCAAAATGTTACACATTTGTTTCATGCCTTCTGTGTCAAGTGTCCTGCCCGGGATAAAGTTACTGTTGAAGAAATACCGACTGACTGACAAGGGTCTTGATCTTTTCCTTGTTTTTTAATAAAAACACTGTAGTTTGGCTTTTGTTTGTTGAGTTGTGTGTTTGATTTCTTTTCTTAAATAAGCCTGAGGTTTGGAGCCTGCTGGCAGCTGTGCGCCTCCTGCAGGTTCTTTTGCCAAATGATTTGAATCCAACCAGGTAACTTCTGCAGCATGCTGGGAGCTTCATGTGAAGTCTTTGGATGTCAGCTTCTCTGCAACTAACCGTGATAAATTAAAAGATTTGTCACCTCAGCCTTCTCCCCCCTGCTTTCAAGGTGGCAAGAAGCTGAAGACAGTTGATAAATTACTGTCCTGGTTTCAGCTGGGAAAGTTATTTTTCTTCCCAGTAGCTGCTGCAGTGCTGTGTTTTGGTTTTAGTCTTGAGAACAACGCTGATAACACACCAATGTTTTTAGTTGTTGCAAAGTTGGAGACCAGTGACGAGTGGTGTCCCTCAGGGATCGGTGTTGGGACCGCTCTTGTTCAACATCTTCATCGCTGACATGGACAGTGGGATTGTGTGCGCCCTCAGCAAGTTTGCCGATGACACCAAGCTGTGTGGTTCGGTTGATATGCTGGAGGGAAGGAATGCCATCCAGAGGGACCTGGAGACGCTTGTGAGGTGGGCTGATGCCAACCTCATGAAGTTTAACCATGCCAAGTGCAAGGTCCTACACCTGGGTCGGAGCAATCCCAGGCACAGCTACAGGTTGGGCAGAGAAGAGATTCAGAGCAGGACTGGGGAGAAGGACTTGGGGGTGT
The DNA here is from genome assembly GCF_034315485.1 of Pezoporus occidentalis. Lineage (NCBI taxonomy): Eukaryota > Metazoa > Chordata > Aves > Psittaciformes > Psittacidae > Pezoporus > Pezoporus occidentalis. The sequence continues at coordinate 3,366,931 of NW_026914829.1, forward strand.
TGGTTGATGAGAAAATGAACATGAGCCGGCTTCAGTGTGCGCTCGCAGCCCAGAAAGCCAACTGAATCCTGGGCTGCATCAAAAGGAGCATGACCAGCAGGTCGAAGGAGGTGATCCTGCCCCTCTACTCTGCTCTTGTGAGACCTCACCTGGAGTATTGTGTGCAGTTCTGGTGTCCTCAACATAAAAAGGACATGGAACTGTTGGAACAAGTCCAGAGGAGGGCCACGAGGATGATCAGGGGACTGGAGCACCTCCCGTATGAAGATAGGCTGAGGAAGTTGGGGCTGTTCAGCCTGGAGAAGAGAAGGCTGCGTGGAGACCTCATAGCAGCCTTCCAGTATCTGAAGGGGGCCTAGAGGGATGCTGGAGAGGGACTCTTCATTAGGGACTGTAGTGATAGGACAAGGGGTAATGGGTTCAAACTTAAACAGGGGAAGTTTAGATTGGATATAAGGAAGAAGTTCTTTCCTGTTAGGGTGGTGAGGCACTGGAATGGGTTGCCCAAGGAAGTTGTGAATGCTCCATCCCTGATGGTGTTCAAGGCCAGGTTGGACGAGGCCTTGGGTGCCATGGTTTAGTGGGAGTTGTCCCTGACCATGGCAGGGGGTTGGAACTTTTGTGATCTTAAGGGCCTTTCCAACCCTAACGATTCTATGATTCTGATGCTTCCTGTGACAGAGTACTTTTTCAGTCTCATGCTCTGCCGGTGAGGTGGGCCATGGGAAGCCAAAAGGAAGCAGAGACAGGACACCTGACCCAAACTAGCCAAAGGGGTATTCCACACCACAGCACATCCTGCGGAGTAGATAAACTGTGCATGGTTACCTGGGAGGGACTGATTGCTGCTTGGGTTGGGCTGGGTATCAGTCAGCAGGTGGTGATGAATTGCATTGTGCATCACTTGGGTTTGGTTTGGTGTTTTGGTTTTGTTTTCTGTTGTTGTTGTTTTGGGTTTTGTTTTTTTTTCCTCTCTCATCTCTTGTATGATTATTTCCCTTTATGTTACATTATTAGCACTAGTATTAGCATTTTATGTACTTTATTTAAATTATGAACCTGTGCTTATCTCAACCCACAGGTTTTACTTTATTGCAATTCTCTCCATCCCAGCAGGGGAAGTGGGTGAGTGGCTGTGTGGTACGTAGATGCTGTCTGGGGTTAAACCACAGAACTTAGAAACCCAGCCCTTTTGCTGACTGTCCAGGGCTTAAAATGAATTGTGCAGGTGATTAAGTAGGTGGAAAACCCATTTCCAAGTGCACTGGTGCTGGATTGTAAATGGTGTGTGTGTGTAAAGTGAGAATTGCTAGGTGATGGGGATGGACAGGATGAACTGAATATGATCTCCAGAGATGGAGATGAACTGAGCCATTGCTGGTCGTGCAGACGCTGCAGGGTCAATGACGAGCACAGGGGAGGGTGTTTGTGAGCTCTGGACGTGAGGAGCGCAGGTCTCTGCTGGTGCGTATCTAAAACAATGGCAGACTGCCACGTGCAGCGCCTCACTTGGATGTGTCTGCAGTCTTGGAAGCTTGACTACCCTACGTTCTCCTACAACTGGACCTTGAGCTTGTTTGGAGGTTCTAGCAGGGGAGCGCAGCTACCGTATACCCGTGACCGATGAACGGTACCGCCTGTATCGGGGAAGGTCGTCCTCTTCGACCGAGCGCAGAGCTTCGGGAGGGACGCACGTGGAGCGGTGAGGGAGGAAGGGGACACCCGCCTAGCCAGCCAGATCAGCCGAATCAACCCTGGCGATCAATGGGGTGACAGATGTCGCAGCCAGATCGCCCTCACATCCGACGAAACACGCCAACCCAATCCCTATTTATCGCCTCCGCTCCTCACCATCTCTACCTCACGGCGATCTCGCGCAGACTGGACACACGCACACAAACCCCACGACAACGCCCCTACGGCACTAACAAACCTGCCGGGGTAGAGGCTTCAAAAGCGAAACCGGCAGCTTTGCCGCGCTGCTTTCCGCCTAGGAGCCTTTGAGGTATATGCAGATTACAGAATGCCTATTGGCGGATTTCTCCGGAGGAAAAGGCACGAAAAGAAGAGGGCCGGGCCTGGCCGGAGCAACTTGAAGCTCACCGGCAGGAGGCGGTGCCCATGGCGCCATCCGCCAATAGGCATTCTGTAATCTGCATATACCTCAAAGGCTCCTAGGCGGAAAGCAGCGCGGCAAAGCTGCCGGTTTCGCTTTTGAAGCCTCTACCCCGGCAGGTTTGTTAGTGCCGTAGGGGCGTTGTCGTGGGGTTTGTGTGCGTGTGTCCAGTCTGCGCGAGATCGCCGTGAGGTAGAGATGGTGAGGAGCGGAGGCGATAAATAGAGATTGGGCTGGCGTGTCTCGTCGGATGTGAGGGCGATCTGGCTGCGACATCTGTCACCCCATTGATCGCCAGGGTTGATTCGGCTGATCTGGCTGGCTAGGCGGGTGTCCCCTTCCTCCCTCACCGCTCCACGTGCGTCCCTCCCGAAGCTCTGCGCTCGGTCGAAGAGGACGACCTTCCCCGATACAGGCGGTACCGTTCATCGGTCACGGGTATACGGTAGCTGCGCTCCCCTGCTAGAACCTCCAAACAAGCTCAAGGTCCAGTTGTAGGAGAACGTAGGGTAGTCAAGCTTCCAAGACTGCAGACACATCCAAGTGAGGCGCTGCACGTGGCAGTCTGCCATTCTTTTTCATGTGCCCAACACACCACAGCAGTGACTGACTTTCCCCACACTCGCTCTCACAAACACCTTCCGGCGCGTTCCCCATTGAACTGCGGTGTCTGCACGACCGGCAAGGGCTCAGTTCACGGTTTAATTTCATGTTTTGTTTTATTTTAGTGACTCCCGTCTCAGCTGTGTGTCCCACACAATGCTCAGTCTTCTCTTCACATGTCTCCTCTGAGACCCGATATGCGGATTGACTCCACAACTCGTTAGAGTTGTAAAGTAGGTATGCTTTATTCAGCGCTGAGGCGCATGGGGGTTTCTCCTCCAAAAGCATGTGCGCCCCCCTTTGCCACTCAGTTCGTTTATATTACATATAATGATTACCTAAACATGAGATTGCTTCACGCCTAATATATATGCAAAACCTATTCTCACCTAGTAGTATAATTACTTTTCTGGCATTTGTCCCATTGGTGTGCCTGTGCAGTGCCTCCTGGTGGTGGTCGTTAGGGGGTCGTGAGGATGAAGGCCTGTAGCTCCTCTTCATCACCACGAGTAACCTCTTGTTTTCACGCAGACTCAGTAGGGTTTCGGCTCCTGTCCAAACCTCAGGTTCAGTACAAGCCGGTTTTATGTATCTTAAAGTAGAAACTAGTCAAGTTTGTAAATTTTGTTACTCTGGCTATCTTTTGTTCCTTTTCTTTCTAAAGATACTATTTGAAGAAGAATGTCTTAAATATTAAGCTATGAATCTTATCTACTACAATTCTGCCTAGCAGCTGTAACTCCCACAATTCTGTTTCACAGTTCTAGCAACTTTGACTGCTACGGTTCTGCTTCACCAAGCACAGCGACTGCTTAAGCAAGCAGGCACAATGTTAACCCTTTATTTCCTGGTATCAGATCAAGCCAATTTCCTGAGGTTTCACGTGGACTCGCCTTGCAGGAGCTTCTCAAACTGCTCTCAGGTTTCCAAAACCTCTTCTTCACATCAACATGATTTGCCGTGCTGGCTGTCATCAGTCACCCGCCTATTGTCCATATGCCTTAGCACAGTTCCCAGGAGGATGTGCTCTGCGATCTTGCCAGGCACCAAGGTAACACTGGCCTGTAGTTTCCCAGCCCTTCCTTGCTTCCCCTTTTTAAGAGGGGATTATGTTTCCCCTTGTCCAGTCAGCTTCACCAGACTGCCACAAGTTCTCAAATGTGATCAGGTCTCATGGTTTGTGCACCTCCGTGTTCCTTAGATGGTCTCCAACCTGATCTCCAGCAGCAGGTGGTTCTTCATTCTCCCCATCTCTGCCTAGAGAAAGCAAATCCATTGATGTTTTGCTTGGCAGATATAATACTTCTTATGCAAGGAACATGCCTATCATCCAGCTCCACAGCTCTGAGTCAGTAACTGAATGCTTAATTAAGCATTATCCATTTTTGCATTAAGCAAGAAACTGCTTTACGGTGTCATTGCTCAGAAGACATTTGACTTGAAGCTGTACTTTTGTGCACCTAAAGTAAGTGTGTTTAATTATACTGAGTAGCCCATGCTCATTTACAGTTGTGTCTTCTGATGCCTTTTCTTTTTTGGTTAATAACCTGTGATCTGCCTCAAAGACAAGCTTACCAATGTGCAGCTTAAACTTAAAAACACCAAAACAAATGTCCACCCCAGATGTTGTTAACAACCAGTGAATTGACTCCATCTTGCCTCTTTCATCAAAGCAGTAAAGTTACAGTTTTCTGGCCGTGACTTCAAACTTCGCAGTATCTAAAACACTTGTAAAAGATAATAAGTTAATAATGATACAAAACTATGAGGGCAGCAGCTGGAATAACAGTTCACAGGTCACTCACGTGGCAAAAATTCAAGTTAATTTTTGACAAAACATTTCAGTACAGTTTCATTCTACGCTGATACAGTTTTGCTGTTGCACAATCAACTCACAGGATTTGGTAACCTTTTCATTTCCCTGAAATTCAGGATAAGTAAGCATTAAGTTGCTAAGTAGGAGATAACAGAAAAAATGAAGTCACTTCTAAGGAAAACTTTAAAACTTCTAAAAAAATGTCCATTTCAGCATAAGAGTTACTCAATCACCACTGAAAGCCACATTTCAATCAAAGGGGAGAAAAGGCAGCAACCAGGTTTTTCAAATCTGGCAGTCCTTATATCAATGAATGCTGAAAGTACCTAAACATTCATTTCTTGCATATGTAGGTGAAGGATGGGAATGTGTTTTCAAAGCCTCTCACTTTCTAGCTGTGGTGATCCAGAATCAGAAGAAACTTCAAAGGAACGTCCAGTTTCTTCTGTAATAATCCAGATTAAAATACAAGCATTCAGACTATTGCATTACTTACCCTTCTAGTGGTCACATTTCTTTCTATCAATAAAGCCTGTTGCTAAGCAAAACTTCACAGACTGTTCAGTTGATCAAATACACCATACTTTGCAAGCAGCATTTTAATTCTTGAATGGCTTCATAAATGGGGCAATTCATTGTTATTTTTTTAATGGACTAGTCTCAGCAGGAACTGTATTCTGCTGTAGAGCCATTAAGTCAAAGGAGCACCAGATTTCATCATACTGGCATTTCATACGCAGAGCTCCATAGTTGCAACTCCTGCTGAGAGCTGTTTTCCCCCTGTAGGGACATCTCTTGTCTCTCCAATCCACTCCAAGCCTGTTCTGATACCTGATCACCCTCTCAGTGAAGAAGTTTTTCCTAATATCCAATCTCAACCTCCCCTGGTGCAGCTTGAGGCTGTTACCTCTTGTCCTATCACTTGTTAGCTGGGAGAAGACACTGACCCCTACATCACTACACCCTCCTTTCAGGTAGGTTTGCCTCCAAGTCTCCCCCTCACTGACTATGGTGTGAGCATGGTGGCTCCCCATTGAGTTACCATCAACCACTCTTTATGTCTACAAAGAACTTGTCACAAAAGAACGGGGGTGGAGCGGATGGCCTGGGAGGCAACCACCCATCATACACTGAGTAGGGCACTTTCCCCCCAGGTTGGTATTACATGGTGCAGGGTAGAAAAGAACAGCTGCTGTTGGGCTGAGGGCTGCTTTATCTTACCTGCAAAATGGATTTTTTTTGGGGAGAGGGGTGGGAATTCAGCTTTTACAATCACAACACAGATCTAAGAAAAACTCAGCTTATGAAGATGCTTTCTTATTTAAGGGTTTTGTTTGCTTTGGTTTTAAGGATTGATATGTTTCTTGGAGGAACTGATGACCTTATGGGCTTCATTTTGATGTTCCTGTCATTATCAGCTGAGGACAGACATAAACAATGTGCTGTTATAGTTCAAAAGGCAGCAAGATGCTATTTCCTAGTATATGAAAAGGCACGTAGCAGAATCATTTCCTTCCATTCCGGAAGGATAACAACAGGAATTCTCTGTATTTTACCAAAAGCAGAAGAAACAGAATGGTGTCGGTGCAGTACTTTAAACCAGGACATCATACTGTCTGCAGGATGGGGACATGAGAGGGAGCAGGTCAGAGCAGTATGAGACAAGATGGTGTGGGGTGAATGTAGAAATTCCTAAGTGAGATTTCATGGTCTGATCAGCATCAACATTCAGACTGAAGGGTCCAGGTATCCTTTTTGGCTCAAAACTGTTACAATCAAATAAATGTGTAAACATAGCTATATACAGTTAAAATAGCAACTTCCTGGTTTTAGGAGCACACGCGATGCAACATGGTGGTGTGGGTTAACCCTGTCTAAGGATGATCGTGCTTGGATACCCCCACACAGGTTAACCAGTTTAGTTTCTAGCGTGTACAGTCTATAGGCTATTATCATGATCTTCCATATTCTGGACAAACTAAGGAGGGATTCAGATTATATCTAAATCTTTTACAAAAGATGCCCTCACTGAGTGTCCTTGAGTCCTGGTAGAGCTCTCTAGGACATTTAGGTCTTTAGCTGACTTTGATAATGGTTTTAAGGCACATCAGAGCACTTCAGTTCTGTTACCAGCTTAGAGACAGTAATAAGCAAAAGATATACAGCCGTTTGTTGGTGTTTCTCCCAGGTCTCTCAGTGTTTCTAGCCCAATAATTCCTGGCTCAAAATTAGTTAAGAATGCAGGATAACCTCAGCAGTTGTTTCACTCTTAACTGTTCTAAAGCACATAGATGTTAGACAGGCAGTTTTGATGTATTTTCCAAGAAAGACTTGGGTTTGTCTTCAACCCTTGCTCAGGTAAGTCCTGTTTACGCACAGATCAGCCTACAGCATCACTCTGATAGCCAGAAGTTATGCTGATAGGCAAAAGTTATGCTTAGTGGGAGTAAGGGTTGTGTTCCTACCCAACCTGGTTTTGACCATTCCAGTACTCTGACCAAACAAATCTTAAAAGTGTCCAGTGTTGGGGAGTCTACCACTTCCCTGGGGAGATTATTCCAATTGTTTAAAACACTCACTGTCAATGGAATTACAGCTCATTCCCATTTAAAGCACTGTGAAAGCTGTTACTGACTTAATAGTGAGTCCAGGATACAGGGTTTACTAGAAGTTATGGTTTCTGGTGATGGTATGGCATCTTCATAGATTACTCTGCATAGTGTTTGCTTATATTTTGGTAGGTTGCAATTAATTCCAATGGAAATAGTATTTGTGTGTGAACCTCTGAAGGTGCAGAAAAAGTGTCAGCTGTTCACAAGGATTGTGCAGATCTCCTGCATGCTTCTTGTGGCACTTCTTCGCACCTGGGTATAGCAACAATAACCAAAAAAATGCAAGATGCCAAGTTTGGGCAAAACAAGTCAGACCAGCTAACTGGAGGGTTCCCATCACTGCTTGCAGCAGGCATTTGGCACATTTCAATATGCTTGGTAGGTGCAAAATCCCCTGCAAGGGTTCTATGTAATATCTGATGTCATCACTGTGTACCCTATTCATAGTGAATAGTTCAAGCTGTGGCTTTACAGCCAACTCTTTCACCAAAAAAAGATAAGCCTCCCTTGCTCACACTGTCTCCTTCCCTGCTTTTCTTGTCTTGCTGTTTACAACATAACCTCAACCAACTGAAAACTCTACACCTTTTATTTTAAAGGTGATTTTTAACTGGCTCACACAATTGATTACAGAGTCAGCAAGACTGCTGGTGCAAGCACGAGTTAGGCAGTAAGAACAAGTGGCTGCTAGCCACTAGAGGAGGTATAACCACTTTCTGTTATGTTACCTGCAAGGAAGGTAAACGCAGCGTTAGAATGTTACCCATAATGCCATTAAAACCCGTGCATTTTACAGTTTTGAGCATGCTGCCAAACAGTGAATAAAGGGTATCTTGAAAGTGGAATAGTTCTAGATTGTGTAAGTAATGTGTAATGTGTCACTGATCTTGTTTCACTGAATCTTTTTATACTGTCAGATCTGTGTAAGAGAGTTTAAAGGCAGGAGAGAATATTTGCCTTTGAAGATAAATTAATGATGAAACCTGTACTAGGGTTATGAAGTCTTATGAAAACTCTGATGAACTACAGGGAAACATGAACTTCAGTGAAAACAGAAGTGTTTTATAAGAAAAGTAATGGACTTGTGGGCAATAAAACCTATTTCTCCTTGTCTAAAAAGTACAAATACAACTGTTTTTATTTTATAAAGGACCAAAAACCAAAAAGACATTTCACAGGATGAGAGCTGATTTTATTTTTTTTTTTCAAATTATTATTATCTTTCTTTTATTGAAAAACACCCCAAACCTTTATTGGGGAAGAAACAAACCAAGAGTTGTCCAGCTTTATAGCTGGTTAACATCAGCTAAAAATAGGATTGAAATTTCTCCTTTACTTCTTTACATCCTCTTTTGAAAATAAAAAGATACTCTAAACCTAAGCTTAAATTATTGTTAGTTTTAGTAGTAACAATGCACATAAACTGACTCTTAAAAAGTTTCACAGCACACCCAAGAGACCAGGTAGGGGAAACATACACAAGTTTCTATCAAAAGATGAAGTCATTATAATACCCGAATTATTTAAGACAAAATTTTCACAATTCAATTGATACCACTAAGTTTATTTTCCAGTTGGCTTTGAAGCCTTGATCTTGGCTATCTTGTGCCTGTATAAATCAACCTTTTGGCCATGTTGAGATACTCAGGTCAATAAAGACTAAACAATCCAAACAATAACATTCTGTAAACCGGTGCTTCATTTAAGCTGTTTGTGCCAGCGGCACAATGGGTGTAAATCAGAATCCGGATTACTGTTCTCAGGCTTTTCTGTGCCGGTGGCCAGGATAATCACCAAACAGCTCACAGAAATATTTGTGAGGGTGAATACAGGTGTGATTAACCTTGTCCTCAAGCAGCCAGTATAGCTTCCAGGACAGAAACAGAGCAATTGCTGAAGGCCTGCAACACATCTACCCTTAAGTGATGCATGACTCTTTCCAACTATTCATATTATTTCCAACTGCTTTTTAATCACAGAGGTGGTGTGCTTCACTTTAGGAGCTTGATAAGCAGCATGGGGGGAATCCTCCTAACCCCCCTTGTTTAATTCTCTAGTGCCATTTAGTTATATATCCTGTCCCCACTTTTGAGAGGACACTGCTGGAAGCTGGAATCAGACACGGACCCACAAGTCAGCCTCTTAGTGGTTTGTGAGGATTGCGGGCAGGTATGTTTCAAGAAAAGTTTTGATTTGCCCAGTCAACAGCACAATGAAGTATTTCCATAGAGCACTGTGGGAACTTGACATGCCAGGGCTTGGTGTATGCACTATTTAAAATCTGCTTATGCCCAACCCAAAACCACATAAGTGGTACCTGGGCTCCAGGCCAGCTGCCTGAATACTCACGGGGGTAGCTTAACAAATTGTTTATAAAATAAACTTGTTTTCTTTCCTACTCAAGGGGTTTACAGAGCAGCTGTTCAAGTTATAGCTAACAGTAATCTCATTGATGCAATACCTTTAGATGTCAAAGGAGTTTTATAATTACATTATGAAAGGATGTGCTGGAAGCAAAACAGAAAGAGATCAAGACAAAAAGTCTTTCTGTCAAATGGGAATGTGTGGGAAGGGAACAACAGTCAAAGTTGGATGTGGCCATGTTCACCAGATCCAAAAAGCATCAGAACACTTTTCACAACCCCTCATCGCCAAACCTCAAATCATAAGGAAACAATAAGGAACATACACTTAATGCTGTGCTTTATTCACTAAATGATAAGCCTGAGCGAGAGTTAGAATTGGGCAAAGTGCGAAGAAGCAGCAAACAGTTGTTTTCTGCTGGCACCATCCACCTTTGATGCACATAAATTACAAATTTGCAAGAAACCTCTATTGGAAATGTATCCTCTAGAGAGGCTGCCACAATTGCCAGGCAGAGAAACCGTAACAAAACTCTGACTGTGAAGAAAAAAGAAAGCAGCAGCTTTGGAGGGATTTCTTCAGGATAGTTACCTAGAGATTTCTGTCCCCAGATTCCCACCCTTGGTGCTGTTTTAGTATATCCGTGGCTTTAAATACAAATTAAAATACGATTTTGATAATAATGGGGGTTCTGTGAGCAGATCTTCAGATTAGCTGTACTGTCATGGGCTGCAGGGGTGTAGTCATGTCCAACATCATATGTGGGTCTGTGCTAGAGGTGAGAACCTGGTCTTTGGCACCCAAATCTCATTTCCCATCTGCTAGGCCATCCTTGTGTCTGTTCACATCTGCTTTCAGTTTTGGTATTTTCATCTGAAATGTAGATAGATTCCATTTAATGGAAACAGTGTAGGAAAATCATAGTTTATTTCATTTCTAACTATTAGCACCATACATTTGATTTCCCAAATTAAAGCTAGTGCCTTAAGGCATGGGGTGAGTTGTGACATTAACTGCTCATCTATATTTATACTAAGTTATCACTAAGTTTGATCCTGGCAAATTGTATTTCAAAGTAATTGTGCACTGTTATCCCATACTTTGGGTATCTTTTCTGTACCATGCAGCACTGAAAAATAAAAACCTGGGCTACTACGAAATAAGCCTAGAAACTTAATCGGTGAAGTCTTTAAATGGTTGCTGTTATCCTAAATATGACCCATAAAAATCTAGAATTTTCTGTGTTTTAAAGTGCCTCACTCTTGTATGTGGTCAAAAGACACAATAATTCCAAGACAGCAGTTTGAATAGATGGCTATGGTAGAAACTGAGGCTATGTAGCCACACCATCAAAATGAAGAAGACAGTGCCTTGGGTGGCAATTTTCAGACCTACTTCTTTAAACTGGGTGGTGCCACCTTAACAGCAGTGGGAGATGTTACCTCTGATTGGGTCTGGCTGGGAACTCCCTCGAGCTTCAAAAGCTTAAACATCCCTGGAAAGGGCCTGAGTTGAGTGAAGGTTTGGAGGTAAGTACTAACTTATAAAAGTTTGAGTGACTATATAATGGAGTTACTTATGCGTTTACTTGGTTATTTGCTGGGGTAATGTAAATGCTCTGCTCTTGTTAGTTCATGTGCCGGGGAGATTAAACATGACTCAGTAGTTACTCACCACCAGCAGCAGGAGACAGGAAGCAAGAGATATTTTTAACTAGGGAGTGAATCTGGTGGTGCAGTTCAAGGCTGAGTAAGGCAGCTGTGACATCCCTGGTGGGACTAAAGGTGGGAGGGAAAACACAGCATAAGCTGTGAGCACTGGGGCAGTTTCTTCTGGGCGTGAGCAGGAGAGCTGGCCCCTTTGGTACCCTTGGACTCTGCCCCCAAGCACCAGGGTTGAAGGGTACTTCACACTGAACACAGACAGTGTTGTTTCTGAAAGGCCATCCCCTCTTGTACGGTTTTTACATTGCTGAGAGGCATCCTCAGGGAGGTTCAGGACAGGCATGTTATGAAAGCTCACTAGAAAATAGGAAGGAAATATGGAGTTTAGAGAGAAGCAGTAAAAACAAATAGGCAGACCTTTGTGCTAAGGTCTTCACTAAATATTAGCTAATGCTAAAGGTAGTGTGTGCAAGATACAGTTGCTTACTTGGCTGCAGCATAAATTCCTGGTGTCAATCAGTTTTTCAGCAGTGTCTGGGCTAGTTCAGCTAAGTGCAGTGGTCCCAAAAGCTTAGGTATTGCTCAGGTAAAGTAGAAAGTTTTTTCGTATCTGCTCTCTATGTTTCCTGTGAGTCTTTAGTCACTTGCTCATTTTGCAAGAGTCAGTTTCTTCAGGAGGAACAGTCAAATGCATCTTTTAAAGAAGCAAGTAACACCAGGTCAGACCATTTGGGCTGCTTGTAAGCCTGGTGTTTGGTATAACTCATGTTGTGACTTTAGTAGCAATATCCGTTTGTTTCTTATCTCTCCTCCTGTCCTGCTGCTGGTTTGGGCTGGCTGATGAATGATAGCAAGTTTCTCTGGCAATTGTATAGCTTTTAATGGTTCAGTAACTTGTAGAGGATTTAATATTCTACTTCCACTAGAAGTTACAAACCCTTGCAGCTTCCATGACTGCCCAGGAGCATAGCATACCCCAAATGCGTATTGAGAATCGGTATAAATATTTAGCTTTTTATGTGGTCAGCTGATAGACCTCTTTTGTTAACACAAGGAATTTGTCTGCTTGTGCACTCAGCTTTGGACTGAGTGATGAAGCTTTCCCTGCTTCATTCACAATACTTCTTGAATAACCCGTCAGCCAGTTGCTGCTCACATAATATGAGGACCTGCTAACAAATGGTTCCAGGTTGGGATTTACAAATGTCGTGTCTGTTAAATATTATCAAGTCTTTTTCGCTTCACAGGAGGTTACTACACAGTTGTGGTGTGGAGCCCCTTCCCTGGGTAAAGGGAGCAGAGCAGCAGCGTTCAGCATGCTAGTTACCATCCCAGAGGCTATTCCTTGCCCTTCTTGCACAAACAAGATAAATAGTTGACCGTAGTCTGGCAGACTGAGGGTAGGTGCAGCTTACTTCAAAAGCCTGGATGTCTTGACCTTGTCTGTTGTCCAGCGGATGGGTTCTCCAGCATGTGGAGCAGTAATCAGTGTCAGGGTTTTTTCTATTTCCTCAAAAGCAGCTATCCAGGGGTGGCAGAACCCTCCAGCTCCTAAAAACACTTGTGTTTGTTTCTAGTAACTGGTCTTGCAAGATTTTTTTTAAATAGTTTTAATACAGTTTTCCAATAAACACTGCTTCTGCTGCTGGAGAACATGTACCCCACGTATTGAAGAACGTAACTCAGGTATTCTGCACTTCTCATAAAAATTATTACTTACGTGGAGAGACCTGATGATCCTTTTCATTAAAGGCAGACAGTAAGGAAGGGGTAGCAGCTGTACCAAGAACCCTTAGCTACTAATGAAACATCACCATATTGTATCAAAGACAGATTTTTATTTATTTTTTTTAATACAACATTATGAAAATCTTTTATGGAAACTAGAAAAATAGTGGAGGACTGAGTGAGGTTCTGAGGAAGCCTTGTCTGTGTTGGCTGTACCTTTCCCCAAATAAATGCAAGAAGGCATTGAGAATCTGGATGAATAGGTATAATGATTTAAGGTAGAAAATGTTGCCCTGTCTCGTTTCTGCCTACTTTTCGGGCATCTCAAGACTTGTCACAGGGAATGGGTAACTAAACTGAGCCCTCAGGGCAAAACACAGGTCCAGACCCAGGCATGGAAATGTAGCAGTCAGCACGCAAGCTGCATATGTCAGATCCCTGTAGAATCAGTGGAGAGGCATCCAAGAAATACAAAGATTGAGGAGACTTCACCAAAATCCAAGGGTTTTTCTCTGTGCCAGAAGCTTAGGACAATTAAAATCTGTGTACAGCTGACAGAGTTACTAGTAATTAAAGAAAAAAGCTGCTGATGATAGGGTTTTATTCTTCATTTGTCATTGTTCTTATCACATAATTTAATGCTATATAGAGCTCCTTGTTCATATAAAATGCTAAAATGATATCTAAGGCTTTTCTATCTCTGCTTTTGTTCTGCAAACAGTAGATAAATTTTCCAAGAGGATTCAGTTTCATGTTCTTGGTATTGCAGCCTTTGGGTTTTTTTTAGTTGTAGGAAAAGGCCTGTTTACTGTCACTTTCTGCACATTACAAGCAGGGGCAATGTGTGTCGAGATGATATGGATGCAATGTGTCTGAGAAGTATGTTAATGGAAGAGGCACTTAGCTGCTGTGAACTATATCTATAAGCTGCACTGCCATATAGTGAAAGATAGTCACACAGTGTGCAGAAACTAGTAAAAACACGGTATTGGAGGCAAAACATTGTAATTAGCATAAGCTATTCGCACTTTAAAACAGGAGGTGATCATTTTTTCCTTTATGTGCATTTGGATTGTATTGTCTAAATTACCCCAAATATCCCTATTTATTGTAGTAGCATGACCTGATTCTTACCAAAATTGCTCAAGAGAGAACTGTCAATCTGATTTTTCTTTAAAATCAAGTTTTGACAAAATACGTTCAAAATGTACTTTAAGAACACTTACTGCACTGTGACTTCAAAGATTCGGGCTCTGAGAAAAATGTGGTATTCTGCTAAATTTTAAAATCAAGCACTCTTTCTGAATCATTAGGACACAATTAGGATACCCATTTTAAGCTTTTGTTTCATCCCAGTCATTAGTGAATGATAGTAACAACTTAGTGAAGGGGGAATGCTAGTCCCAAAGCAGCTCAGCCTGTTTCATGGAAAAAAAAGGAAGATTAACAATTCATTTGCCCCTACTTGGGGAAAGAAGTGCATGGCAGTTGAAGCTCCAGCAATTAGCTACCGGTAAAACATGTTTTACTTTTCTTTTTCTCTCTTCAATGAGGATGCTGGGAATGAGGGTAACTTCCCTGAGAGTGTGGTAGGATTTTCAGTAGCTTTGTATGATTGTGTTAAAATGCAGCAAGGTTCCTCCTATAGCTTGGGACTCCTGCCACTTGTTTAAACTTGTCTGTATTTGGTTATAGTCATAACAAACTTCCCTAACAGCACTGCAGAAAGCTTCATATATCTGTGTGGTGTGACTAGTCCATCTCTCATTTTATGTTTTAAACCAGGTTAAGTTTAAACGTCAACAGGCATAGTGAGAATAAAAGGCTCTATTCTCCCCTCAAAATAATGGTACTGACACCAGTTTTAGGAGGTGCTGTGTGCTTTCTGCTTAATGTTTTTCAGGGAACCAGGAGCTCAGAAGCATGTCTGGGAAGCCCAGGCTTACCTACCTTAATGGAAGGGGGCGAATGGAGTCCATACGATGGCTGTTGGCAGCAGCCGGTGTGGAGGTTAGTTGAGACTCAGTAGAGTGTTCCAGACTGCTGTTTTCAACTGGCCTCAGTGAGGACCAATTTAACATGCACGCGAGGGGAAATGGCTGCAAGAGGGTGGCTAAATGCATTTGACGCATAGCTCTGCAGGTTTGTAACTAGCTTATTTGATGGTTAATATTTTGGATGCAAACTTGGTGGAGCTTGGAGTTCATTAAAGCTAGTAGCAGTCCCCTGAAGTAATTCATCACAAGGGGTCAAAATGTGGATTTATTTAAAGGCCCTTATTTACTTTTCAGTTACAATGTGCATAAAGAGAAGCATTTTGTTGACTTATACGGCCCAGGATGGGGTCAGAAATAGTTGATTTACCTTGTGCTTCTCTTGACACTGGCTGCAACCTGTCTTCCTCCCGTAGATGTCTGTACTCTGTTTCTACCCTTAAGTTATTTCCGCATCAGTGCACTGGGGCAGAACTGGCCAAGCCCTTCTGCATCTTCCCAACCGTGAGGATGTGCTAGGGATCCTCAGGACATTTGACAGGGTTCTTCAGCCAAACAGCGAAGTTGAAGATCCAACCCAATATTTTTTGCTTTGTTCCATCATTCTGTGCACGATTATATGCACACTTGGAAAAGAAAAATGTTCAAATACAGCAATATAACACTATTGTCTCTCCCCCTTCCAGTTTGAAGAAATTTTTCTGGAAACAAAAGAGCAGTATGAAAAGATAATCAAAGGTAAGAATCCCAGTGTCTGAGGCTTAGACTCTCGAAAAACCTGCTCCAGTTCAGCTAAATTTGTGGTTTAAAATTAGTTTATTTAAACCAGTGCAAACTTCTAGGTGCACACCTAGAATACTGAAATACTAGTTTTGAGTAACCTATTGTTTTCAGTGCCAAACGACTCCTATCATCTAAAAGCTGTAGCTTCTGTGACTGTTCACTGTAGTACAGTAAACAGGGGTAGCAAACATTCCTGTTTAATCAACTTAATTTTCTGTGCTGTTGAACTGTTAGCATGGATCCTGGCACATTTTTTGTCCAGGACAAATAGCAGTCCCTGAAGCAAATCCTAGGCATCATCTGGGAGTTGTCTCAGGCCAAGGGCTATTTTTAAGATGTCATTTAGATGTGACCACCATGCTTTATAGGCAGAGACCTAAATAAAATGAATGCAGCCAGCCTGTACCAGCTGGCCTTAACTGTTGTTGAGTTGGCTAGTATAGATGTACCTGTATGTTGGTTCTGAACCTCAGTGAGATAAGCCTCTGAAAGAAAGGTTAGCATGGCACCAAAATCCTCAGGAAAGCCAGTTTTCCTTTGTTATAGGCTCAGTGTGAAAATCTTAGTGGCAGTTCAAAGCAAGATAAACCTTGAGCCATGAAGCTTCCACCAGTTAAAAAGCAGAAAGCCAGTGGGGGAGACCTGTGGAAAGTCTGTGACCAAATTAGCAAGCCACAAAGGCAAACCATGGGAGTGAGATCGGTTCCCAAAACCAGAGCATATCCCCAGCTACTGCCCTTGATATTTGGCCAGATGAAATCCAGCAGTAAACCAACCCCTTTGCAGCCACCCTGGAAGGAGAAGACCTTGCTGCCAGGGTGGGAAGGAATTGGGATTGTGCTAGAGTGTACCTGCCCTGCAGTTTACCTGCTGCCCACGACATGTAAGAGAAACCTCACAGAAGGCTGGGCTTGTGAAGACACACTAGGAGCCTTGGAAGAGGACGTGGCTGTTTGCTCAGCAAGGAAAGCTGTGTTTAAAGAAATCCTGACAGGAAAACTAAAATGAACACAAAATGAACATAAGTGGTATCAAGAAGATCAGAATTAAATTTTCAGGTCCAGCTGCCTGGGATTCTGATAACATGGTGGGGCAGTGCAGTATAAAGACACCAGTTATAGCTCTAAATATGATAGCTCAGGTACTGAAAGCCCAAATCTGAATTTGCTTCACACAACTAATTAATCCAGAGTGGTATAATCCTGGATACAGTATCCAAGCTTATCTGTATCCAGAGGGAAAAATTAGATGGTGATGAAAAGGATAGGGAAGTTTTACAAAGAAGATCAAGGACTTCTATGTATGTATAGAGAGCTTAAGAGGGTGAGAACACAGAGAAAAAGGTGAGGGTTAATAGGATGGGTTGAAGAAAGACAAATTAGCCATCCTGATAAAGGGAATTCTGGAATGCTGCTGGTCATGCATGGCAGGACAGAACACAGCAACACAACCCCACGCTACTTCTAATATTTTTTCTCTCCCTACCAACATGCTTTTTTGCCAGGTTATCCTCTGTTTAGACACCACCACGCGGTTAGAATGGTCCAGGTGTGACTTTGGCCTATGCTAGCTAATGACCTAAGCAATGCTCCAGCAGTGTTCAGGATGAAGCCTGAGCCAAGGCTTGACCCCAACAGGCAGTTTATAGACAGCTATTTTGGCGGCATCAGCTTGGCCAGACCTGTACCTGCTGGTCTGAGATAGCTAGTTTGGCTCAATCTGTGTTGCCCAAGTTGTTACTTGGATATCAACAAGCTCTGCTGGTCAGTGACAAATGATTCTAGATGGTTGTTTTTCATGCATGCTCCACAGACAACTTTC
This sequence comes from Pezoporus occidentalis, assembly GCF_034315485.1. Lineage (NCBI taxonomy): Eukaryota > Metazoa > Chordata > Aves > Psittaciformes > Psittacidae > Pezoporus > Pezoporus occidentalis. The sequence continues at coordinate 3,384,432 of NW_026914829.1, forward strand.
CAACAGCACAATCCAATCTGCAAACAACTTGCAAACTGCTTTTAATCCTACACATATATTCAATGCAGGGGTTGTGTGAATTGGTTCTCACTGCAAAGTGAGGAGAAGCTACTGACCATGACAGAAATCCCTCTATTCTGCAGATAAGAAACAAACCATGCGTTCAGTTTATTCACATTTGCTGCATCATTTTTTATCAAGGGCCAGAAAGTCAGACTTTATTTTTTACTTTGTATCTTTCTGCTGAAAAATATCCTTCCAGCGCTGTCAGTTTTTCCATTCTGCTGTGTTTGTGCTGGGTAGATACCAAGTCATAATTTTCCTTAAGCTGCAGAAGTGTCTTCTGAAAAGATAAAATCTTTTTATGAATGCTTACAAGAAATAAATGCAGGCTGCAGACAGAACTATTCTTTGAATTAAAACTGCAAACTCACAATATGGAATGAGTGAATAATGTTTATTAATTCTGGACTAGCAAAGTGTTTTAACAGCTCTGTGGAGCAAAAAGCAAACATATGTCTGTTAAAATGAACCCTTGTACCCAAACCCTTGCACTGAATGGATTAAAACTGAGCACTTCAATTATTAGCTTTGAGTAATGCAAGGTGGCAGCTGTCTAGCTGGATTTGGAGTTTTGCTGTGATTTTTAACAGGGCAGGATTATTCTCTGGATGCTCTTATTGTGTCAATGGAGGGATTATCTCCAGCAGAAAACTGGTCTAGAAAAGGCTGACTTTGCTATGTTGAATGTCAGCTTAGCTCTCAGAGCTGTCTCACTGAAGGCTCAGATAAATGCTCCTACCAGCATCAGGAGAAAATGGACTAAAAGATGTATCTAAGTAGGCTTAAATTGTTGTGGAATGACACAGAGGCTAGGCCTGTACCAAACACCTAAGCGAACTCTAAAACTTTTGTCCCTGGAGTGACTGCACTTAAACAACAAATCCTGTCACAGTCCTTGCCGCTCACTTTGTAAGGTAAAGCAGCCTGAGCTCTCCCTTTATTCCAGTAGCTCAGTCTTGCTGTGGTACTACCCCATTCATTTTCTGTTCATTTGTGTATGTCCCTGACAGGTAACTGATCTGCATTCAAAATAATCAGATTTGTTTAAGCTTAGTTTTAACACAGATCTTTATTCTCCTCCAATCCCTTGCGTTCAAAGTACTGGCTCACTTTTCCTGGCAGCATGAGGCCGGGTCCTGAAGTGCAAAGGAACAGGCAGTGCCAATTCCCATTAGCCAGTGAAACTCTGGCAATGATGTAAAGTAAGGGGCCCAGCTGCACTAGGGTGACCTAGCTACAAAAGCATGAGCAGGCTAGACAATACTAGATCTTTCCCACAGTGTTAGTTTACTGCATGGAGTTTTACAGTTAGGGCAAGACAACAATGATCTACACTGCAAAAGAAATGTGCTCAGTCTGTCACTCTCCTGTAAAGCTAGCAGTCTAGGAGGAACTAAGAAGCTTTCCTTCAACACTCCACCCTAGATGGAAGCCTGATGTTCCAGCAAGTGCCCCTCGTTGAGATCGATGGGATGAAGATGGTGCAGACCAGAGCTATCCTCAGCTACATAGCAGGGAAATACAATCTCTACGGGAAAGACTTAAAGGAGAGAGCCCTGTACGGTAACACCTCCTTCCACTTAATGAGCAATCTGTTATTTGATGACTGCATTATCTATAACAAATTGAATCCTGCATATCCAGTAGAAAGGCCTGAGAAAGGCTAGCACATTAGAAAGCAAGGACTCCAGCCTTTCCTTAGATTTTAACCACTGCTTCTGAAATGCTCCTGGACAGAAACAGGCTTTTAGTCCTTTTAAAAGAATTTAGAATCATAGCATCGTTAGGGTTGGAAAGGACCTTAAGATCATCTAGTTCCAACCCCCTGCCATGGGCAGGGACACCTTATGCTAAATCATACCACCCAAGGCCTCATCCAACCTGGCCTTGAACACTGCCACGGATGGAGCATTCACAACCTCCCTGGGCAACCCACTCCAGTGCCTCACCACCCTAACAGGAAAGAATTTCCTTCTTATATCCAACCTAAACTTCCCCTGTTTAAGTTTTAACCCACTACACCTTGTCCTGTCACTACAGTCTCTAATGAAGAGTCCCTCCCCAGCATCCCTATAGCCCCCCTTCAGATACTGGAAGGCTGCTATGAGGTCTCCATGCAGCCTTCTCTTCTCCAGGCTGAACAGCTCCAACTTTCTCACCCTATCTTCATACGGGAGGTGCTCCAGTCCCCTGATCATCCTCGTGGCCCTCCTCTGGACTTGTTCCAACAGTTCCATGTCCTTTCGATGTTGAGGACACCAGAACTGCACACAATACTCCAGGTGAGGTCTCACAAGAGCAGAGTAGAGGGGCAGGATCACCTCCTTCGACCTGCTGGTCACGCTCCTCTTGATGCAGCCCAGGATACGGTTGGCTTTCTGGGCTGCAAGCACACACTGAAGCTGGCTCATGTTCATTTTCTCATCAGTCAACACCCCCAAGTCCTTCTCCGCAGGGCTGCTCTGAATATCTTCTCTGCCCAACCTGTAGCTGTGCCTGGGATTGCTCCCACACAGGTGTAGGACCTTGCACTTGGCATGGTTAAACTTCATGAGGTTGGCATCAGCCCACCTCACAAGTGTGTCAAGGTCCCTCTGGATGGCATTCCTTCCCTCCAGCACATCAACTGAACCACACAGCTTGGTGTCATAAGCTTAGCTTTAGTTCATGTTTAGCTTTGGCTATGAAAACTTGCACTATGGTGGTGATACAACATTTGCCTTAGTTAACTGGAATACAGATGAAATAACTTCTGTGCTCTTTTCTACTGTCTTTCCCTCACCAACAGGATTGACATGTACGTGGAAGGAATAATAGATCTGATGCAAATGATTTTGATGTTTCCTTTCTCTCCACTGGAGGCAAAGGAGAAAAATCTTGACTCAATTAAGGAGAGGGCAACTAACAGGTACTTCCCAGTCTTCGAAAAGGTAAGCGGGAGTGAGGCTCTGTCTACAAAACTTGTATTTACAATTATAAAAAAAGTTTCCCCAAAATAAGAACATGTTTATAATGCAGGCCAGTTCCAAATCCTTGGCTTTCTTGGTCCTCTCCTCTCAAAGAAGGCGAAATACAGCAGCATGTTTCTCCATTTGTGGGCTTATGTTGTCAGGGCTGTGGTATTTGGACATCTACAAAGAAATATGTTGTCAGCTACAGAGCAAAACTTTTCAGTAAAGTACAAGCAAGCACATACAACTTTTTTTCCCTGACGGGATAGTTCCACACTTATATTTGTATAAGTCTAGCAGGGAGATGTGCTCTAATTTCAGTTGGAAGATTTTCACCAGAAGAATACAAAAATCCCTTGCAAGTAAATCAGGTAGAGAGGTTAGGAGCACTTCAGCAAAACAACAGTCACAGATTTTTGCACATTCTGCTTTGGAAAACAACAAAACAAACCCATATGACTCAGGCATCTGGCAATATTTATCACTTTTGGAGTATCCACTTACTTTTGATGAAAAATAATACTGAAGCCTGAACATCTTGGAAGTTCTCATGACTACAGTAACTTTATTCCCAAAGGCAGGGATTTTCTTTGGTTAGCTATTATAATTCTGCACTTCTAAGTTTGCTTTCTGGTATCAGCATTAGACATAACTTTAAATGAAGTATCTAACTGGCAATTTTGTAAGTTCTCCAAGCTACTCATCCTCCATTATCCCTATTTCTAATTCTGTGACTGTTACTAGTCTACTTAAGCATGCGGTTTTGTCCCTGTTCCCAGTGTCTATCATTATTTATCATTACTGATTAATCAAAGTTTGTAGTACTGTGTACTATAAGAGTTCAGATTTTTCCCAACAATAATGAAGTGATTTAGGGTCACCACTGCCAGCTGAAATCTCCACCCTGAAAACTGAGATGTAATAGCTGTTCAGCAGTACAGCTGTGCTGGGAGGCTCAGCTGCCAGGCATCATATGTCCCATGCTCATTTACAACCCACATTCTCTTGTATTCCACAGATTTTGAAACAACATGGCCAAGACTTTCTTGTGGGCAACAAATTCAGCTGGGCAGATGTTCAGCTAATTGAAGCCATTTTAGCAGTGGAGGAGAAAGTACCTGCTGTGCTGTCAGGGTTTCCTCAGTTGCAGGTAATTTTGTTATTGAGCATGCACGTATTCAGGAGATAGAGAGCAATCCTGAACTTATCATCTCTCTATGCTTTGTAAATCAGAGGACCTGTCACTATCATGTTTGCCTGACATTAAGTACAAAAGGGATTTTGAGATCCCAGTAACCTCACTTCATTTTTGTCCTCTATGGTATGACTAAAAATTCAAGCCTTAGCATGAAGCCACAGGGCTTTTGCTTGTTTTTCAATAATCAGTACAATTGAGGATGAACTTTCTGCCTTTGTGCCATGTACAAAGTTTGAAGAAAAGAAGAAATGAGGCACCCCTGCTGTGAGGCTTGACCAGAAATCGGAAGCCTCCAGGCATGCAGCATGCCATATAGTATAGCTCATGGGCAAGCCTAGGGCATGGCCTGCAGGAGCCATTTAAGAGTTTGAGCTACAGTGGACCCAGCTAGTCTGTGACCAGAAAAAAACACCAGACAGTGTTCAGTAGTCCTCCCTTGTGCCTGTAATCGTGGTAATAAAGCAGTGTAGGCAAGGCAAATTTGGGTTGACGATGCAAGGCTTGAGGTCATGTTTCTTTGTGCTTACAAACTGTTAATTTGAAAGGTGGACTCAATGACTTTGGCTTTATTTCCATTAACAAAAGAAACAGTTCCTCATCAGACTATCACTATCAAGGTCTTCTACTTGGAACCGATTTCTTTTATTCCCTGCATTCCCCCCCCCCCCCTTACTTTTTCAACAGCATGAATTCAGTGTGACAGAATGGGGCAATTCAGCCACAAAGTAGGCAGTAACGTATGTCAGCTTTTATCCCTTATGCAGTTCTGCAGCACCAGGTAATTCTTGCCTTTAGCTCCCATCTTCTAGCAAGATATCCAGTATCTTAGCCACTGGGCATGGGCACAGTTCTGTTGAGGCCATGCCTTGAATTATGGAGGGATTCCTTCACTGCCCCCTCCAGTAAAAATGGGATTCATTTACATATATTGTGGTTTTCCCTGATCGTAGTTCACACCATTAGAACCAGCAATGAAAAGGAAAAGGTTGTGAGCTGAGTTAGTGCATTTGTATCTGCAAAACTATCACCCTGGTACTCTTGGATTTTTGCCTTTCGCTTCTTTCAGGCAGCAGAGATGTAGACACTGTCTGCTCCAGTATTGCCTTTATGAGTAAGAACAGGCTTTTTGCAGCAGTGGAGTCCTGTGGGCAGAAGGAGACTTGTGTAGATGGCGCAAGATATGAATGAATGTCAGGGTCTCTTCTGGCAGCAGGGGGAAGCACTTGTTCTGTCCAAGGAGCACTCTTTGCTACTGGAGTAACTGGATTTTTTCTCTCTTTTTTTTTTTTGTTTTTGTTTTTGTTTTTTTTTTTAGGCTTTCAAAAGAAGAATGAGCAATATGCCTACAATTAAGAAGTTCCTGCAGCCTGGCAGCCCGAGGAAACCCCCCCCAGATGAACATTATGTAGAAACTGTGTTGAAGATTTTTATGAAATGAATGCCTTGCTACCTTCAGTGAGACCCTAAATACTGGTGGGGGGGAGGAACCAAAGGGAAGAGGGAACTCGGTAAATTGGTATTGTTGTAACTAAAACCAATGGTTGAAAAGTAAAGCTGACTTACTACCTGTAGTGCCTGGAATTCCTCTGTGCTGCTCTTCAGGTACTTTCCTGTTGACCAGCAATCTGACTCCAGGCTCTGGGCATCTCTTGCTGTCACTGGCATCAAACTGTTAAGAGTGAGATGGATTGAGGTTCCTCTCCCCTGGCAACTTTAGTTTAAAGTCCTCTTCACCAGCTTAGCAAGCCTGTGACTGAAGATATTCTTCCCCTTCTCTGGCAGACGGATCCCATCAGCCCAGGTTTCTCGAAGTAAGTCCCACGGTCTAAGTAGCTGAGCCCCTGGCTGTGGCAGCAGTCCTATAAGTATTTGTTGATTCACCAAATTTGAGCGGTCCTTTTAAACCCCTTGCCTTTGACATGGAGGGCTGATGAGAAAACTACCTGTGCTCCACAGTCCCTTACCACCAATCCCAGGGCTCTGTAATCCTTGACAGAGACAGGGTAGTCTGAGGAGTATCGCTGGTGCCCATGGGAAACAGTAGCAGCAGATAATAGTCAGTGGGCTGTATGAGGCTTGGTAGTCTCTTGGTGACATCCCTGATAAGCAGCATATCTTTCTGGAGAGTGTGTTGCCTAAATTTCTGCCTGGAAAAAGTTGCCCATTTTTCTCTGTTGATCTCTCCAGTGCCACCTGTTGTGGCTGGCATCAGCACCTTGCTCCACAGGACTGTCAGTCCTATTTGGTGGTGGCCACCTAAACCCTCTGGGAGTCACAGGAGGTCTTGGAAAGATCTCCCCTGGAGATGGCTCCTCACTTGGCTGGATGTGCCATCACGTGGGATCTGTGCTGGCTTGCCTCACCCTTGGCAAGCGCTCTCAGCCATGATTCTTTTCCCAGGCCACTCAAGTGCTCAGCTTTGTGTCACCTGCCTCCCTGTGTCACCCACCGTGTTGGTGCTTTGTTTCTTCCTGGCTCTGGGCGAAGTGAAAGCAGCAGGCTTCCAGCAGTCGCTGTTAGAAGTTGCAGTGGATTTCTGGATTTTACAGGCAAAGTACCTGAACGTACTTGTTAACAGCGGGCAATGCCACAGGCAAACCTCCCATGTTCCTGCGGTGCATCCTGACATCTGTGTGTCACCAGGCAGTTCCGTGCTGTTCCAAGAAGGCACTGCATACCTGTCTGGGCAGAGATACTATCTCCTTAGTAGCTGCTACCACAGCAGTATACATCTCCATGCTGAGCAGGAGGATGGCCTTTGAATGTGAAAGTGGAATTACTGTGAAAGGGCTGGTACATCATTTGCTCACACATCTGTAATAGGTCCAAATGTAGTCAGTGTTACTATCTTTAAACTAAGGCCTGTGAATGAACTGAATTTTTAGATCTCTCTGCAAAGTTTTCCTTGCAAAACTGATTTTCTTCATAAATCAATTATTTCAAACCACATGCACAATCTTACCAGCATTTCACATGCAGGTTACAAATACATTACCTCTTGAGAACGAAGCATCATGGAAGAAACGTACAATCTGTTTTGCAGGCTCAGGTGAGGCAGAGGTGGTTTATTTCTGCAGCTGTAGGATAATAAAAAGTTCAGCTTCCACTGATTTTTTTTATTTTTTTTTTATGAAAATATTAGGGCTTACATATTTACAGCAGACAATGACTGCCTTGTGATAGGGCCTGATGTGGCACAGCAGCATTTGCATAGGAGGAAGCTTTGTTTCAACAGATGTCAGTAACTAAATCTGGCACTTAATATTGCCATGACAAAAGTGTAGAAAAAAAAGAAATTGGGAAAAAATATTAAGAAATTAACCTGGTAGGGACAAAAGAGAAGAATGAACTTCCTCTTCAGATTGCTCACTCTCCAGCAATGGAGATCCCCATGGATCTTTCACACAGCAGACTAGAAAAGGACAATTATTTATTTGTTAGAATTCAACTAGATTAAGTGGGGTTTTTAAACTGAATATGCTCTGCTTCTTGTCAGATGCAACTTATTTTACTATTACGTCCAATACAATTGTGTAGCTTTTTGGCTTGCAAACACTGAAACTCATCTTTGTTCATGTGAGGGCAGGTGTGTGCTTATACACATAACTCAAACAGTGAGTGCTAGCAAATTATGTATTCAAGTGTGCCTTTGTGCTTCAAGCATAAGTAGAATTGAAGGAGAAAATATTCTTTTGTGAGTTACTCACATGTGTGTATAAGGTAGGGCTTTCCTGTAAACTTTGATTACTTTTGTAACCAGGATTATGAAAAAAAAAAAACTTATGTCCCCTTGTGTTGTCAAACTTTTAGGCAAGTTAAACAAGAGTAAATCTGAAAAGAAGGGTCCTAGAAAAATGCTACCATACCCCATTTGCAGCTTAACCCTTTAAGAAGTACAAAAATCCGTTAAAATTGAATTTCCCACTGGTATAGGCAGACAAATATAGACTTCTGGTAGCTGGTATGTAAGTCTTCCTTTCCATGCCCACCTTGGGTTTCAAAACAGAAGTTGTATCTCCCACTGGTTTTCCACTCTTAAATTACCAACAACTGCTAGAGGACAGAGTTAATTCCATCCACAACTGCTGGATGGAGTTAAGTGATGCCAGTCACTTAACTTGGCGGGGTTGAGAGGCTGGCACTTTTCACTCTAGGATAGTGAGGACCAGCAGGTCAGATGTTGAAGTGGTCAATGCACCTTTACATTAGGTCATGAGTGACCTTAGAGTGGAGTCATGCTGTTTTGTATTGTGTTATTATTTGAGTGGGTTTGGAGGGATACTGGCAGAGGAAATTAATCCCTTAACCCTGGTTTCGGAGAGAAGGAGTCTGAAATCATTATTAGTAGTGATCTAAGAAATCCTTGAATTTCTATAAATATTAGAATCCTTTCTGTACTGGCTGATGGAAAGCTGAGAAAATAAGAGGAAAGATGCAAAATAAATGAGTTTTAGGTGTGAAATGCCTTGGAAGTCCTCGTACTGCCTGCCTATCCATGGCATGCTACTTTCTATTCTTGTTTACGGACTGTCCTCATCTGGAGAGAGTTGCATCCAGGAAGAAGAATGGTCCAGGAGCTGGAAGTGTGAAGGGAAAAATAGGGAATAATCACAGATGAGTGAGACACTTTGAAATTTGCCAAGGAGACACAAACTAAGATTACAAATTAAGCAGGAGAGAAAGAGAGAGAGAAAGGGTGCTGACTACCAAGAACTAGAAGGAAATCTGAAAGCTTAACATGCTGTTATGTGGAAAGTTAGTTCTAAAAGCATCGGTGAGCAGGTGACACCCCATGCACAACCTTCTCTTTGTCTGCCTCGTATCAACATGGCAGAAGGTGATGTTAGCCAAAGAAAGATGGTCACTAGTTTCCACTGAACATCACAGTGTTGTTCTGGCTTTGCTTAGGCAAGGTCTTGCATTTGTTATTGAAATGTAAGGAACTGCTGGCAAAAATACATCCTGTTAAAAAAACCCTGTTCATGCTCAGTCGCACTGAAAACACCTGCCAGCTTCTAGGTGACCTGTTTGCTCTTCAAAATGTTTAGGAAAACACCTAGTGCCCTTCACATACTTGAAACCAACTGTTAAGTCAGCATGAGGGTCACTGGAGAAAAGAAAGTTTCCTTTCAATTTCTCTATTCCCTTTGCAAGGCTATCTTTCGTAAACATATTCCTAGGTCTCTAAGCTGGTTACATTCAGCACTTGCCCTGCTCGGTTTGGAGGGCGTAATTCAGTGTGGAGAAATGTTTCATGGGACATAATGTGTGTGCTGAATACAGGCAGTGCCAGTTTGGAAAAGCAACAACAAATGGGACTTTTGTTTTAAATAATATGGAACACTGGAGCTGCACTTTTATTTCTGCAAGGCAGGACAGAGTATATCCCAACAGATCTCATTAGCCACAGAGCTAATAGGGAATAGCCATTAGCTACAGTCTCTGTTGCCCTTGCTAATACAGTAAAGGCACAACAGTTTGTGTGTGCACCTAGCTCCCTTGCAAGTACAGTTTTGATATTAGCTCATAATTTTGAACACAGTTCCAACCAAAATTAACAAAACTTTGATATGTTTTATGTAAAGTTCACAAAGCCTGATGACACAAAACATTTTCTAATGCTTTGTCAAATCAGTATCATATCTGAAAAAAAACCAAAAAACCCAAAACTTGTACCTTATTGTTTTAAAGGAAGAGGCTAAATGAAACCAAGCTGGTAGGCAACAGCTGCAGCTGGGGTAAACATTCTCTTCTAAGTCATCAGGGCAGCTTTGGCATTTCCCCTAGTTTTAACTCCTGGATGGCCAGTCTGAACCTAGATGTTCTTAGGAAACCAGATGCCTTCATCTAAACTTCTAACTGCCTCAGTTCAGACAGCATCATTTTGAGTAGTTTGCATATCAACTGTAGTTCAAGTGCACGGTGAGGGATTTCTCTTGAATTTAGACTTGAGCTTTGAACTATTTAAAGGAGACTAGACAGCTAGACTGGACATACATGTCTACAAAGTTAGGTGAGATGAGTTTTCCCAATTTCTCTACACTGTGATTAACTTCGTGCTTGAATTCATGTTTTCTTACCTTGCAGTCTTCTGACCAGTGGATGTCAAAGTCCTTGTAGGAGTAGTCACTAGATCTGGGTTATCTCTTAAAGTTTACCATGGCCAGGCCTACAAATGGTTAATCCAGCCAAGCTACCTAACAGTGAGTTTTTATTTCTGAACAGTAACTAAATAACCTTTTGAGAGCTTAATATATGTGAAACACTAACTTCAATGCATATTTACAAAATGCCTAGCTGTAAATGTTGTGTTTTGTGTTGCTAGGTTTGCCCACTGGATCTATTCCACTTTTGGAAATTTAAACAAAATTTAGAGGAAAAACACTGTAGACATGTCATAGTCCCTGCAATTTTCTTTGTATCTGCATTACATGACTACGCAGATTTGGAAACACTACCAGACACACCTCAGTGCACGTGTTTACGCAAGGAAAGCTTCAATCTCCCACATTATCTAGATTCTGGGTCATAAGTCACATCCGTCCAACAATGCTGTAAACACCATTTCCAGCAGAGTAGTTTGACCTTTTACTCTTAAAAAAACCCTTCTAACAGCAAAAGTCAGCATTCCTAGAAGCCTAGAAGGGAGAGCAGCTACTTCTCAAGCAAGCAAGTAAAACCTACTTATGCAGAGTTCTGCTTTGCTGTAAAATGTGAACAAATTATTTCTGGTTGGATATTAACAGAAAACAAAATGTGGGCAGCTCGTGTCTCCACAGGGAAATCAGGAGCGAGCGTTCTGCTGTGCTTAGCACAGACGCCTGGGGCTCTCTGTGATACCTCTGCGGAGTTGGGTGATGTGCCAAGGGACATGCTACAGAGCCCGGCTCTCTGGAGCAGCAGCCGGAGGCCAGCAAACACTCCGGAACATGCACAGCGGTGTGGATGCCTCTGTGCAGCTGACTGAGTCCCACCACAGGCTTTCAGGCTGAATGTAAGACGGGGCAGAGAGAAATAAGAAAGTAAAGAGCCCAAAACAGAAGGTGGAGGCTTTAGCATGTGCTGTCAGTGAGTGAAGAGTCCCTTTCTGTGCAGCCTGACTCACCTCATGTATAGGGTACAGAGTGTCCCTTTTGGGTACCATTTTGATGCCTTGTCCTGTGGTTCTAGTTCTAAATAATTAAGCTATTTTATTATCAAGCATGGAACACATTGGTCTAACAGACATTGGTAGTGGAGACTGATGGGATAAGGATCATTTTCAGCTATAGAGCAGCAAAGCACATCTTACAGGAAGGACCTGAAGGAGAGAACCCCTGTATTGCAACAACTAGTATTTTTGTTTGATAGACTACAATTCATACAACCTGCCTGTGTAATACAAGAATATCCTAGCTCACATTTACATCCAGGGTGATTCAGCAGAATTTTACACAGCATGTTGACCTTGCCTGCAAGTGATGCCTGCAATAGTATTGACAAGCCAGATTAGATAAGCAGCATGATGCAAGCGAGTTCATGAAGATTAAAGATTGATACAGTTATCTGAAGAAATCAGTCAGAAGTGCAGAGGGCAGTTTGTCTTCTGACACTGCTTTTCATTCACTGCCTCCTACAGTTGTCTCTGGTGTGCATTTTCACCTAGTCGGATCCATGGAAACATTTTTGAGAAGAACAGGAAAAAACACTTCTGTGTCCAGGAATGAAATACAGAAGAAAAATATCCTGAAGGAATATCCCGCTTCACTAAGGGAGGAACCTTATGTAGGATTCAAACTGAATTAGTTGATGTGATTTATGTAAAATGGCAATCTATTATACGTAAAAAAAACCCAAACCATAAAATATTAAAATAAATTGTTTATTGCTATCACAGTATTTTTTTTAGTCATGGGAGCTTTTCAGCTGTTCTGGTTATTTTAAGTAGCAGGTTGCCAAACAATGAAAATAGGAAGCAACAGTTTTCTGCTGGCACAGAAGTTCCAAATAACCATGGGTCTCATGAATTTCACATTTGTACACTGTCATCATGAGTCAGGATTTTCTATAGGTGAGAAGTGACTAAACAGACATAATTGGTTTTATTTGTTTAAGAAATATGAGTCTCCCAAAGAGAACTGTTTGCAATTCCCTTTGTAGGAGGGGCTACAGAACTATATAATCTCAAAACAAAGCTGCTGAGAGCTTAGAGCGAGTTATACTGTGTACAAGGTAAGCTTTTTTGCACAAGAGTAAGCAATTAGTGTAACTGAAACTAAGTCAGTGAATAGGTTTTATTGATTACTTGTCTGTACTTTATTAACATGGTTATGTGTGTGGTTATGTTAAATTATTGATCAATTGCTTTCTAGGTGTACAGATTTAAGATAAACAAATATAGATCTCAAGTGTGGAGTGTTTCCTCTCACCTCCTATTTCAGAGAAAATACGTTTTTTTTACAAGGGGAATATGGTGGGTTTTTAGTTATTTTCTTTTTGCTGCTGTTTAAGCTTCAGTTTTATTGTTGACATGATGATGATAACTCTCAAGCTAGTACAAACTAGGCACTGCCTACATGTATGCTGCTGATATGCACGCACTGATTCTGACCGGGGGCATGACAGCCTATCTACAAACTGGTGTTGCTTTAAATTCCAGCAGAGTTGGAACTGTCCAAGCAGGTATTGCATGTTGGCTCTGCCTGTGGTAAAGGGAAATCTAATATTACCTTAGACAAAATTAAATTCTATGTCTTCAGATGTTTGCCTAAAGAAAAGGGATTAGTGGGGAGTGCTGTAAATGAAACTGAATGCTTACAGTGGGGGTAACAGGAAGGCTTGTTACCTTACACTAGAGCATAATGGCTGCTGAAGAAAGCACAGCAATAGGTGAGTTTATGTTGTGTATCTGATTAAACAGTAATCTATCCAGAGACAATGCCAAAATAAAAGAGAGCAGTGTATCTCACATGCCCTGTTTTTTTGGTCAGAGCAAAAGAGTTTGGGATGCAAATGGGTTTTGATTTGCTTATTCTCTGACATGGGCCAATTGCTCCCAGTACAGTTTTGCTTAACTAACCTGCACATACAACATTCTAAGGCTAAATGATACAATGCAGTCCCTCAATATAGTCTTTTACCTCCTCTACTAATGTGATGAGAGTCTTGGATGATAAATCATTGGTTTCAAAGAAGACAACTTTGAACAATGCTTGAGAAATTGTTAGAGACTCAAAACCCGCATTCTAAATCTTTGTTTTGCAAAGCTTACTTTATTCCAGATAGTAGGAAATCAGTGGAAGCATGTCTGGGAAGCCCAAGCTGCACTACTTCAACGGACGAGGCCGAATGGAATCAATACGATGGCTACTAGCAGCAGCTGGGGTTGAGGTTTGTCCTGTTTTTTATAGTAAGAGCATCTCACATATTTTCACTGTTCCTTATAAGAAATGTGACTGACCAGCACTTTCAAGCTCTGCATTTAGTGTTTTGCTGATCAAGCCAACAATGACTAGCTTACCCTAAACAGGCAGGCAAGTTCCCATTTCAGTTCCAAGCACCATGTGCCAAGCACACTGGTAGCACCATAAATGCCTCTCCCCAGTAGCTAGTGAAAGCAAAAAACCAAAATGACAGCAGCAGAACCTGGTCTCTTATCTTTTGATCACACGGGTTGAGCACTTTCCATTCCGAAGACCTTCAGTTAAATCCCAATGTCCACAATAGCAAAAAAAAAAAAAAAAAGTTCTATGGAATAACTGTGGTAATGTGGGGGATCTGTGTGTTTTAAGGGCTGTGAGTTTGTCACAGTAATGGGCAATAGGCCAGAAAGCTACATAGGACACTCAATCTCTTCTCTTTGCCTCCCCTTTTGCCAGCTTGTGGCAAAGGAGCCACAGTTGTGCTGCTTCAGTGTGAATTTACCTACCCTCCTTTCTCCCAGCACTGACATCAGAAGTGGAACAGTCACTATTTGCTCAATAGACAGGGTTTTGTGCCTTTCAGTCACCTCAGCTTTAGCCAAAATCTTACCTGCACAGAAATATGAATCACATCTGAGAGGGAAGAGGAGAGAATGTGACAACGGCAAAATAAATTTTTAAAGATATCACTTCCAAATCTGATTTATTTTTCAAAAAATAAAATTCTCCAAAACACAGCTTTTTGTCTCATGCAAAGCAGCTAAATATGCAGTGATAACACAACATTTTTTCTTTATTTCCTGCAGTTTGAAGAATGTTTTCTGGAAACAAAGGATGATCTGACAAAGTTACAGAAGGGTAAGTTTCCTTCATTTTCTAATAATTAGGTAATACTATATACAGGTAATAGAACACCTAAGAAGTGTTATGTCCAGCAGCAACCTTAACCCACACAAACTCTTATTTCGTAGTCTTTGTGTTTGCTGATGAAATTAATGGTGAAAATGATGAAAATAGTGAACAGGTTTTTGATCTCTCATGAGTTTAGTGGTGGACTTGACAGTACTGAGTTAATGGTTGGACTTGATGATCTTAAGGGTCTTTTCCAACCTAAATGATTCTATGATTCTAAATAAAAAATTATGTGTGATTCCTTTGCCAAACACACACTAATGGTTCTCATTCAAATAGTGAATGTCTCCTTGTCTTGTCCCCTTTTTGCTAGATGGATTCCTGCTGTTTCAGCAAGTGCCAATGGTGGAGATTGATGGAATGAAGATGGTGCAGTCAAGAGCCATTGGCAATTACATAGCAGCAAAGTACAACCTCTATGGAAAGGACCTGAAGGAGAGAGCCCTGTACAGTAACAGTACCATATTTTCCTGTTAGGCTACAGTTCATACTACTGCTCTGTGTTAACACAAGGTATCCCAGCTCATAGTTAGATTCAGGGCAATATAGCAGCTTCTCATGTAGCATGTTTTAACTGTGACTGCAGGTACAGTTGTATTACAGCAGTAATAACCAGCTAGATTAGCTAGGCAACACAGTGCAAGGGAGTTCATGAAGAGCAAAGGTCAACAGAGCTAACAGAAGAAAGCAGTCAGGTGCACAGACTGTCTTATAAGGCAGCTTTTCATTTTCTCCCACAGTTGGCAGCAGCAGGTATTTTTACCACATCAAATTCAGGGAAATGTCTTCAAAGGAAACAAAAGCCTTGTCTAATAACCAGGAATTAGAGTTAGAATTACTAATTGATTATTAAATGACAGGGCTTCTAGGACACATGGTCTGACCTGAATTATTTTTAAATTCTTCAAGTTAATTAGCATTGGTAAACACGTTAAGCTATTTGTTAGGATTTGTACAGACCCATTGTTTAACTTGCCACCATGTCTGACTGGATTTTAACGCATTTGGATGACACCATCCTTAACGCAACCTTAATACAGAGAAGTATCACTCCTAGTCAAAAACTGAAGGGGTATAGTCTTCTAGTTTTTTGTAGGCACTTTGCACTTTTCCTTCACCCATGCTCTCCTGTCCAGAAGAACTGCTCCAAGCTAGGGATACTGGATAGAAAAGGCAGAGTTCCCAACATCTCAGTGGGGTTATGGCAGTAGCTATTGTGCTATTTCAACCTACTGTGTTTGACTTGACCAAATGGATCTATACTTTTCAGAATTGATATGTATGTGGAAGCAATAATAGATTTGAATGAGTTACTGATGACGCATAGTTTCCAACCAGAGGATAAAAAGCAGCAACATTTTGCTAATCTTGTGGACAAGGCCACAAACAGATACTTCCCAGTCTTCGAGAAGGTATGTGGCAAAGATGTAGTAGCTTAATTAATATTGTTTTCCTGAAACTCTATCCTGGATCTACACAATTTTTACTGAGGAAAACAGAGAAGAAAAATTACAACTAACATATAAATGCTATGGTTTTGGTGGGACTGGGATGAGGATGGAGATAGGACACTACACAGGGGACAGCAGGCACTACAAATCCAGGAGAAAGATACAAAGCTGGAAAAACCCAGGACGCACCGAGCTCCCCAGATGTCCATGCTGCAGTCTGTGTGTTGTTTCAGACAAAAGACACTATAGCATCAGCTTTTACATAAAGTTTCCTCCTGAAACAAAGAACCCCCTCTCCCATTCATGCTGTGTAAAAGCATCACAACCCCTTCTGTAACAGACGGAAGGATGGATTAGCTGGGTGTCAAGACCCTGAGGCACAGGTTACACAGACAGATCTCCCAAATTCCTCAAAGAGGAAACAGGTGAGAAGGCATCTTCCCATAATTTGAAAGAGTCCATGATACTCTATGTCCTGGGCTGAACTTAAGCATCTTGCAAATCTTGTACAGGCACTCGCAGTGATGGTTATGTGGTTATATCCCATAAAGCCTTCAACACAGCAGTGCTGACTACAGGAGCTACAGAAGTAAAGGCAAGAGGGATACAACTGACCTGGCAGAAAGAAATGCAGAAGAGCAAGGGCTGAGAAATTATGCCTAGGATGACAGTGTGGTCGTTAGTTTGAACTACAGATTCAAATTAACACTTCCTTCTTTTTCTACATCATTTCCTCCTTTCAAAGATAACTCCATGCAGTGTATGACCTTGCTTTGAAGATATAGTAAGTCACAGAAAGGGAAAAAAATAATCACTTCTGGTTCTCTGGTTTTAGGTTTTGAAAGACCATGGGCAGGACTTTCTTGTGGGCAATCAGCTTAGCAGGGCAGATGTGCAGTTACTTGAAAGCCTTTTAATGGCAGAAGAATGCAAGCCTGATATCCTTGCCAAGTTTCCTCTCTTGCAGGTAACTGGACAGTTTTAAAAGACAATGAATCAAGGGAGCACCACTGATTTAAACTGGCTGAGAAATATGGGAGACTGGGTGGGTGAGTGAAGAAGTGACAGAAAAAATCAAGTATCCTAACTACTTTTACTTGGCCTCAAATACTGGTGGTTATTGCTGCCTTCTGTCACTATAGCCACAAGTAAGTAATAGGACGAAGCATACAGATTCTTCTGCATGATGAACCCATAATGATACTTTTATGGCAACGATAACATCTTAGTATCTGACAGCTACCATTGTTCTTAAGCATAGTGCTGTTTTTGTTTTGTAGAGTTTTAAATCAAGAATAAGCAACATCCCCACAATAAAGAAATTCCTGCAGCCTGGCAGCCAGAGGAAACCACCACTACAAGAGAAAGATTTACCAAGAGTGATGAAAATTTTCCACTGAGCAGCAAACTTAACCCACAGAAACTCTTATTTCGTAGTCTTTGTGTTTGCTGATGAAATTAATGGTGAAAATAATGAAAATGGTGAACTGGGTTTTGATTTCTCTTTCCTTAACAACTGTTTTTAGCCCTTTGCAAATACTTCCAAATTAAATCTACACAAGCATACTAGCAAATGAAATAGCTCACTGCACTGGGGTGGGGTGTGGGGTGTGTGTACACTGGACAACAAAGGATGTCTTAAATTACTTGACAGAATACTGAAATAAAGTCTTACAACTGACACACAAAACCAGTTTGTTCAAAGACTTCTTGCTGCTACTTATAGCCTAAGAGCTCTCTGGTTTTGTCTTTCTGGCATTCCCAAGAGCTGCTGGAAAACGAAAACAGCTTAGCCCTAACAGTGGGTGATACATTTGTTCTGAGAAATGACAGGAGAAATCTGCAGATTCTGGTTTGATGTGGATGACATGTTTGGATTCTGCTTTCCTCTGGACTTAACTCGGAGTATGCTGGGACCAGAGGTCGTATTGCACCTCTGTTCCGTCAGCAGACATTTAAACTCATGCACTGTAACTTCACCGCCGAGCGCGGTCAGAAACGCGAGCTGGGAAGCTTGGCCGTGGCTGCCGGCTCTCTGCTGTGCAAGCTCCCCTGCACAGCCAAGCGTTTGGGAGCCTGCGTACAGCCCCAGCCTTCGGCCTCGCAGAGCCAGAGCCCCCAGCACATGGCCAGTCGGGTGTCCTCACGCAGGGACTGCGACCCAGGCCTCTTCCCCGGCCCCGCCACCGCTGGGAACCCCACTGCCGCCTCGGGGCCTCGGAGCCTTTCTTCTGCCCCAGCGGCCGTGTCCCTCTGGGGCGTAGCCGTGGCATGCCGCCGACCTCGAACCCGGCCCTCTGCGAAGAGTGGCTTCGCAAGACTTCAGGACAAGGCCGCGGCAACTCTTCTTTCCCCAGGCACGCTCGCACGGCTCAAGGACGCGGTTTACCGGCGGAAAGCCAGGCACCGCTACCCCCGCGCGGCTCATACGCCACCGGCGAGAGCGAGGGCACGGAGGAGGCCGCCCGGGTGGTGCGGCCGCGGAGGGGAGGAGCGGCGAGGCGAGGCGAGGCGCGGCGCGGAGGAGAGGGCGGTCCCTGCGGATCTGTCTGGGCAGCGCGCTCTGTCGGCGGTGCGGTGCGGTCCGTGCGCAGGGTACTGGTGGCGGCGGCGGCTTTGGGGGGCAGTTGCGGGACTTGGCAGCTCCGCCGGGGTGAGGGGTGTGGAGGGGAGCCGGTCCCTGCTCGGGAGAGGGTGTGAGCTGTGCTGCGACGCGCGGTCTGTGGCGGCGGGGGCTCTCCGGGTGGAATGGCGCCTCGCCGGCAGCAGGACGGGACACCGGCGGTGCTTGGCCGGCTGGGTACGGAGGGTCGGGTTGGGCTGCACTGGGCTTGGCTGCCAGCTCTCTCCAGGTCACCGTGCGGAGCGGAGGGCGGCCAGCCAGTGCCCTTTGCCGGGAGAGCGAAAGGCAAGGCCCGTGTCAGAGCCGTTTGTAGTTCAGACCGTGCCTGGGTGAGCTGCTGCAGGGACCCAGGCCGGGCAGGGAGGGTGTGCATAGGGCGCTCTGTGGGTAGCTCCAGCAGGAAACTTGCAGAGGAATTGCATTTGGAGACAGAAGGTTTAAAATCTCGAGGTAATTTGCCTTTCACTCGTGCAAACACTCGTCCTAGCTCTGGTGGAGCAAGGAACGCTCCCTGAATCGGGACTTGGCTGGAGGCCCAGTAAAAACCACATGCTGGTGAGAAGTTTGTTTTAGGGTGGTCTGGAGACTGAGCTGGGCCCGATGCAGCATGGGACCTGTGCTGTGAGGTCCGTGTGCTTGAGCAGCCTTGTGTGAGCGGTGTGTGAGGAGCAGAGAACTACTTTGGGGCCCACATCCAATTAGAAAGCAAGTTTAAGGTCTTGCAGCAGATTATGGGATTGCTGTTAGAGTCACTTGTTTCTTACTGGAGGGCTGCTGCCTGAATTAGTTTTGGACAAAACGGGGTGATTTTTTAAAAAACTGAGATTGCAGCAGTAGCTGTCACTGGCATCTGCCTGGTGGAGGTCCAGGGAAGATCTGATGCAGTGAAACATCGAGAAAGTTTGTGATTTGTTTTCAGGTCAGTTATTGCTATTGAAGAAAGGCAACTTACCAACTTGACGACTCTTTCGTGACTCACTGCTTTACAAAGAGATAGTTGTTGCAGAGCAGGAACAGAGTGGCCAAAGTACTTTGCAATGGTGTGTAAGTGTTCAGTCTAAGCCCCAAGGTCAGTCCTGAAGCAGTGCAGTTCCAGAAAAGTGTAAACTTTTCCTCACCAGCACAGAAAGCCTCAACCCTTGGCCGATCCTCCCAAGGAACTGTGATGAACAAGTGCAGGTTATGTTGATACCTGGACTTCTTCCCACTGACCCTTGCTGTGCTCTTTGGCTTCCGCAGGTGATTGCAGTGGAGCAGTGAGGTGACATGGGCCAACAGGGCTCTGGCTGGGCTGATTTTTATCAGCTCTACCTCTGCTTTGGGGAGAGGTCAGGGAAGTTTGCTTTTTCTGCTTACACTAGTCTGTAACCGTAGGTTGTTTCCCAGCCTTGATCCCATGAACTGACGGTTAGAGTGCTTGTCCAGTCCGTGAGTGCCCCGTTGCCGTTCTCTCAGGTGGAGCAGAGATGAGGCTTTCATCTGCTTCCTGAGCACCAGGGAATGAAGGTTTTCTTGAAGTATGGAAGATTGAGAGCTCTTTCACTCGGTATAATGTAACTCACACACACGGGAACTAGAAATGTTCATGGTCTTCTGTATGTGGGGCTTGGTAAAGGTAGTTGTGATGAGGCAGTTCTCTAAATACCTTATTTATGCACCCTGTTGCTCTTCAGGTATACAGGAATCTGTGAAGGCACCCAGCAGCTCTAGACTAGATGCCAAGTCAAAACCATCAAGACATTATCAAGTCTTTTATTATTGAGCACATATTTATGTGTCAGGGGAACTTTGCTGCAAGAGACTGAGGTGTCTGGGTGTCCTGGGTTCAGCAGTAGCAGTCAATTTGCTCCTTCTTGGTAGCTGGTGCAGTGCAGTGTTTTGACTTTCGGCCTGGGTACAGAGCTGATAGCGATGTTTTGGTTTGGCCAAGGACTTTGTGAGCCTCATGCTCTGCCAAGGAGGAGGGCAAGCCAGGAGGAAGCAGAGACAGGACACCTGACCCAAACTGACCAAAGGGGTATTCCATACCACAGCACATCATGCCCAGGAGGTAACTGGGAGTTAGCCGGAAGGGCTGGGAGACTGCAGGGTTGGAGGAGGTATCGGTCAGAGCTTGGTCAGGCTGGGGGGGCGAGTTATCGGTCAGCTGGTGGTGAGATGATGTATTCTCTTCCCTTGTTATTTCCTTTATCATTATTATCATTGGTGGTAGCAGTAGTGATTTGTGTTATACCTTAGTTACTAAACTGTTCTTATCTCAACCCGTGGGAGTTGGATTCTCCTCTCCGTCCCTCCGGGAGCAGGGGCAGGGCAAGAAAGGGGGGGAAGTGAGTGAATGAATTACCTGACTGGGTTTAAACCACGACACTGGGATACAGGCATTGCCAGGGCCAAGTGGGAGTGGGGCAGTGGTTTTTCAGACCCATTTTTTTGGATGGGGGCACCAGGTTTCTTCACTGATTGGAATCATGGCCAAAGTTTCCACTTTGTGGCTAAATTACGAACTCTGAAATCTATCCAAGAATAAATAAGCCTGCCTGTACACAGATGAAACCTTTGCTTAGCGATGAATTACTTTGTCACACTGTCTTCTATGAAACCTGCTTCATTCTCCTGGGATCCATTAGTCGTAAGAGTACAGTGCTAGCTTTGTTTCCAGCACCAGGCAAGCTCGCATCAGCTGCTGAGATCATACTGCGGCATGTGACTGCACTGGTTAGTGAAATTTGAGAGAGCAAATGTTTCATCCCAGTGCCATGATCTGGTGTGCTGACTTCAGTTCCCTGCTGCTGAGGGCATTGACCAGTTTGTTTGGATTTGATTTGAAAGTTACATTTTTAGGGCAAATAGGATATAAATCCTTGTTACAGTTTAACTGTTGTTTATAAAATTGGAATGAGTCTTAAGTCAGTGCACATTATCTATAGTGCATATACTGTGATTCAGGATTACCTTGCAGTTCTGCTTTGGTTGTAAAGCTCTCATGAGCTCTTGCAGCTATGTTAGTATTTTTAAAGATATGTGTGTGATTTAAACATATACGTACGAATTTAGGTGTTTATTACATTTTCTCATTCTCTTTCGAATTGTTGCGTGTTCTGGTGTATGTACTTTCTCTTTTCTTTCACCAACCCACAGGAAACTTGGCTGCATCAAGTATATAGGCCTTGATTGCCCTTTTACCCACACTTTCATCCAACTTTATTGAGTAGTTCGGAGTGGAACATTTAAAATGCTAATTTTAAAAATTACTTTCTTCCGCACAAGATCGTCATCTCGAATTTGTCAGGATAAAAGAAGTCCGAGATCATGGCAGGGAAGCCCAAGCTGCACTATTCCAACGGAAGGGGGAGGATGGAGTCAATCCGATGGCTGTTAGCAGCAGCTGGGGTTGAGGTGTGTACCTTTTTTATAAAGTGATCAGATTAATCTGTGATTTAACTATACTCTTTGGAAAGGTTTCCCGATAATGTCTGTGCTTAGAGATATACACATCACATACTGTGATGCAGAACGCCTAGAGTCAGTGATACGCTCTCTTATGTTGTGTTTAATGTATTTCGTGAGCTATTAGTTGCACAGTAAAAGGGTTCTAACACACAAAGAGAATTGTTAAGTGGAGCGTTTGAAACGTCCTTTAAGCTGAGATCTTAAACTGTTGCTACACACCACAACTGTGTATCTCTTTTTTTGAATGATCATTACTTCCCTGTGCCTCATGAGTATTCTCCACTGGAAGACCATGCCTACCACATGAAAACCTTTAGAACATCATCTCCAAAGTGCTTGTCATTCTTTGGGTTAGGACCCAAGTCAGATAAATAAGCAGAGCTGCCCTGAAGGCAGGAGGGAGATATCCAGATTCACATCAGGTGAAAACCATCCTAAGGAGTCCTAATTTCTACATTCAGTTTTTGTTTGAATATGCTGCTTTGAAACTGTTTTCTCAGAAACTCTTTATACTCTGTTGGAAATAAAAGGGGTTTTAATGGTGCTCACTTGTGAATGTTGCGGACAGAAAAGCTGCAGAGCACAAGTGCTGAGGAAACAAAAATCTTGCCCTCATTAAAAAGTCCTCATTGAAAAGAAAATAAATATGTCAGTAGGGGTAAAGAGGGACATAAATGGTGTGTAACAGGCATAACTTATTAAAAAAATCAGTATTTCATGTTGTATCAGCTGCTTTTAAGTGAATGATTTGGTCTCAAATCATTCATTGGTCTCAAATCATTCTCAAATTCATTGTTTGTGCAGGCAAGTAGACTGGTCTTTGTAACCAGGGAGCTTTTGTGAAGTGTAAAGCATTGTACATTGCTGTGGGGTTGGGGACGCTCATCGTCCTGGATTATTTGCTGGAAGAGAGATGAACAATAGGAGTAGGGGTCAACACAGTCATGACAAGTATGGGGAACAGTGTGGAGAGATGTAGTTTAACTTCCAGACTTCCTTCCACTTTTCCTTGTTTTTTGTGACACAGTATTGTTTTTTATCATTGCTTTTCAGTTTGAGGAACAATTTGTAGAAAAGAAGGAAGACCTAGAAAAATTACGCAATGGTGAGTCTGTAAATGGTACCCTAAGTATAAATTCACACCAATAGAACAAAGGTATAACAGGTGATATTTGTGTAACTTCTCCAGTACAATGTAACCTGTAAAATGATGAGTTGAGAGACCTGCTTGCTTTTGATGTGTTCATGCCTCAGATTTGGAAATGTCTTGATGTCTTACCGGATCTCTCTCAGATTCAGCACAGTAGTGAATAGTTTGCTTCCTTGTCTTCCCAAGATGGATACCTGCTATTTCAGCAAGTGCCCATGGTGGAAATTGATGGGATGAAGATGGTGCAGACAAGAGCCATTAGCAGCTACATAGCAGCAAAGTACAACCTCTATGGAAAAGACCTGAAGGAGAGAGCCTGGTACAGTAACAGTGCCTACTAACCTTGCTAATACTGTGCCATAATTTTTAATATTTATGAGAAGAATATTGCTTTGAAATATCTGCATGTAAAGATGCCCATACATCTGCTTGTGCTTTGTCTCCTCAGATCCAGGGATTGGGTGAATGGATTTTGTGACTGAAAAATGATTGTTAATTGTGAACATGGTGAGAATGTCATGGTTGCCTTCAGGCTCATTTGATTTCACAAGAGACCAGAAGTGCAGAAAGTTCCTGGACAACTGCAAGACCTTTATACAATAATAAAGGCTAATTACGTTAGTTGGTTCAGGGTTTTTTTCCTCTTTAACTGAGAAAACAGTAGAAAAACCCCACAGCTGCCTGCAAAAAAAAACAAGAGTTTTTAAGTGTTCTAACTTCCTTTTTTCAAAATGTAAAGAATCCTTCAATCTGATCTTAAAAAAAGACATGTTCAGTGGCTTAAGCTACTGAAAGTTAAACCAGTATTTTCCTAGTATTACTTTGCTATGTAAGCTGTGGATATTTTCCATTATCATAATTAAAGGGCTAATGCAAAAGCAAAAATCCTTATTTTGTAAACCAAACAAAAGTAATGAAAGAGTTCAGTTAAGTCCTTAACCTAACTGACTGCCGCTTCCTGTAAAGGGCTTCTTCTGCGACAGTGGAGCTGCAACACCAGAGACTCTGGGGATTATTATGGACTGACATGTCTGAACTGGCAACTGATAACTGGGATCCTTCCATGATTAGACCTCAGAACTGGTTTTTATCTTTTTTCTCTAGTGCGGCTTATATATGTGGTCTTTTGTCACATGACATAGATGAACAGATGAACAACAAAGAACAGTGTGAACTCCACTTGAAATACATCAGTCGCAAACTCTTACATATACCTTGCTTGTTGCACAAACTGTGAGCCTGTTTGTAGAGATCTGTGCTTTGAAAAACAAATGGACCTGGAATCAAAGTGGAAGAACAAGAAAGCAAACAAGTGTCTTCTGTTACGTTCACTAATAAGCATTCTACTTGGTGATCGCTTCACCACTGTCTTTCAGGAAAATAATAAAAACAAAATGGTAAAATGAGAAATATGAAATAAAAATATTTGTTTCAGGATTGATATGTATGTGGAGGGAACAAAAGACCTGATGGAAATGATTATGTATCTCCCTTTTCAACCAGCCGACACAAAAGAAAAGAATCTTGCCTTAATCATTGAACGAGCTACAACCAGATACTTTCCTGTTTATGAAAAGGTAAGTGTTAAAACACAAGCAGTCCACAAAGGCAGTAAAGTGGGGAACAGGTTCCCTCCCCACTCCATTTTCCTGTTGCCACACGCCTCCATTTCAGATGGCAAAGTGACAGTGTAGCTCTGGAACTGTATGATGGAGCCAGTATTCAGCATGGAGGTGTAAGTAGTAAAACTGGCAGATTTTGCTAGGGAAAATTGGGACTGGAGAAAGAATTGGCTTCCAAAGTTACAGACTGATGTTCTAGTTTTAGCACGCATTTGATAGTTAAGTGCAGCATTAGAGTAGCATAGACACAGACACGTTTCCTCCTCTTGCTCCTGCAATGTTCACCACAACTTGTTTGTTACAGCAGTTGGTAGCTGTGGCAGGCTGTGATTCTTGCATCTTGCATCTGTCATTCTTTGCCGTGAAAGAATCCTTCCATGCAGGGGGAAGGGTGGAAAGGCTGCTTTCTTTCATTCCTGACCTATTTCAAACTATAATCAGCAATCCCAGATTTGCTCAAACACCTAGGAGTTCACTTGACTTTAAAAAAAATAATTGAAGTATCCTACAGGTAAACTCTCCTGACTACCTCTTCCAGTTACTTTAGTCCTGTTTCTTTTGGATGAATTAAGTCTTCTTCTGGTACTGGATTTGTTACAGCTACCTACTGCAGTAGGTCAGAGTGAATAACAGTTCCACGCACACTGAAACATGAGTTCTGATTTAACTTTCTGTCATGAGAATACCTATCACTTTCTAAGGTTATAGGTTCTTGCACGGATTTGCTCTCGTGTGTTTTTTTTAGAAATCCATCTGTAATGAATATCTAGATAAAATGGTTACCTCCTATTGCCTTTTTAAACTTGTTTGTATTTTGAAGGCCTTAAAAGACCATGGCCAGGATTATCTTGTTGGCAACAAATTAAGCTGGGCAGACATCCATCTGCTGGAAGCCATTTTAATGGTAGAAGAATGCAAGCCTGGTATACTGTCTGCATTCCCTCTGCTACAGGTTAGTAATCATCAGGTCTCAATATGGAATATGACAAATTTCACTGTCCAGTTTTAAAAGCTAATTGACGTTTAAAGCTTTTGAATTACTGTATCATGTTGTATCATGTTGCTGATAGTTCTCTGTCTATTTCTCTTGCTTTGCACTGTGAATGAATCTTAACTCTTGAATATTGTTTTTTTCACATCCCCATTTGGGAAACTAGGGTAAACTTGTAGCACCATCATTCCAGATCAGAATACTTACACCTGCATTTTCGAAGGTGGCTAGTATGTTGTAGGTGTATTTTTGCCCTTTTTCATTTTTCCCAATGGAAAATGCTTGAGTGCTGAGCTGCCTGTAAGGGCTACTACCTTTTGTGTTTAATAACCACGTCTGAGAAGTGAAACTCCAAGTTGCCTGATTTTTAAGCTATCAGGGATGGAATTACAATTTACTTACGCTAATTGGCTTTACTGCTGCTTTTTACAGGCTTTTAAAGGAAGAACAAGCAACATTCCAACAATCAAAAAATTCTTACAGCCTGGCAGCCAGAGGAAGCCACCAACAGATGAGAAGACTGTTGCCATGGTGAAGAAGATATATGGTATCTAACCACGTGGCTGCTTAAGATAACATAACTGTAGTAGATTACCAGAGCTGTGCCTTGTTAAGTGTAAATTGCATAGATGCTTCTGTGGTTTGCATCATATAGCCTGTGATGTCATAATCATGGAAACAAAATACACTTTTCAGCTACAGAAAAAGTCAAATTTATATCTGTTGAGTCCAGAAAATAGTATTTTGTGGAGCAGCTGCATGAAAAGAAGTAAGCTGATACTTTGTGTTTCTTTGATGACAGTACCTGCCTGGCAGGGTAATATGTTTCAGCTATAGGTTCCAGAGTACTGCAGAAAGACTATCCCTTCCCCTGCCCTTCATTAAATAAAAGTAAAATAATAATAAAACAAAACTCATGATGTTTGTAAGTTTATGGACAAAACTGATAAACTTGTTTAGTCCCCACAATATCTTTTGGAAGCGCTTTGTTCACTGAAATATCAAAGTACTTGTGTTTAATTAGCCTGACGTGGTTTTATCCATTGGAAGCACCTATTCTCTTGCTCTTCTTTTTGCTGTTTGGCTGGATGGTCACAGTGAGGAGATGCCACTTGATGGGTTTTTTGGAAAGGTTTTAACTTCTCCAGACACTTCCCAGGTAGCTGTAAAGAGAACTGCACTGCCTGCTTGCCTTTTCAGTAAAAGAGTTTTATTTCCTCAGTGCTTAAAACATTCACTACTGCTTCAGATGCTTGATCCTGATTTCATGGGAACCATCACTGTTTCATTTACAAACAGTACCACAAACTATTCCTCATCCTTGAGGTTAGTTGGTTTTTTTTCATAGGACTTGAACTGATGAGGCAGTGAAAACATTCATCCACTGTACATACAGAATTTTAACTGCCAGCAAAGTTAACTCCTTTTCCAGCTTGGGCATAAAAGACACTGCTTTTCAGAGGTACAAACTGGAAATGCCTCAATCACACAGGCACTGCTCAGATCAGCTAAATTTCATGTTAATATCACATTTTAGGTAGCTCAAAGTAGTAGTTTGCCATGCGCACCATAGTACTCAAGTTCCAGAAAAGCACTGTGAATGCTGAACCATCTACAGAGACCGGCATGGGACATCACCTTTGCATTTTGTGTCCCCAGTCCCATAGGGACTTGCTGAGAAGGTTACTTGTTTGAGCTACTCAGGGATTTCAGCAGAAGCTTCTGGATTACAACTGGGCTTGGATTTACTTAGACATCTGAGCTGCTCCCTTGTCCCCATCTGAACTCCTGCCTAGAACAATAAGTTGGTATTCTGCTGGTTGGTTTGTGCAGCATTAAGATCTGATATATGATAGTCTTTTTAAGCAAGCTCTGCATGAAAGAAACAAAAAGAAGCAAAATGTCTGTTTTCAACAGTGCACTTACCCATAGTCAGTCTCCTAATGAACAGGCCACACATTCCTGTGCACCAGAAGTCAGTCTTAGCTAAGCTTTGAGACCCAGTGAATATTTAATTCTTTTCTATGCAAGCCAAAGTAACTTCAATCCCTGAAGAGTTTATGCCTGAATAGTCTCCATTGTGTATGGGGAGGGTTTCAGCAAGATAATCTGTGTAAGACCACAAACAGCAACTGTGTTAGATGAGTACTAGAGTGAGTTTAGATCCTGTTTGTGCATGATGGTGATCGTTCCTCAGCTGTGGTTCATGCAAGTGGAAATTTACAGCATGGTATGTTTTAAACCATACTGAGTATAAAGCAGATCACTCTGAGAGACTGATCTGAAATCAGACTCCACTGTCCATTATCTCAAAGATTAGTCTGAGGTATTAAAATGGGACTCCACGGTGGGGGGTGTTATGATAAGACTCTTCCATCCACTGCCTGGGAGAAAGGAGTGAGGAGCTGAATTGGGACTCCATTGTCCATTACCTCAAGGACTAGTGTGAGGAATTGCTACCCAATATCCTGAGAATTGCTGCAGATGTATGTGTGCAGACACACGTGCAATTGAACAGCTGCCTGCATGACCAGGGAAACTGGTCCACCAGGAACATGTAATAAGTGACATGAAGAACAGAGGTACTCCCCCCAACTCATTATAAAGTGGGAAAAGGTAATCACCAAGGCACATGGCCAGGGAGCCATTGCCATGAGGATGACTCCAGAAGGACACCTCTGTGAGGACCCTCTCTGCCAATGACTACTACAGACTCTGTGGAACACCCCCCATGAGACATGGCCACGAGGGCAACTCCATGAGACACACTCCACAGGGTACCTTCAAGGGGACTCCAGAAGGACGCCTCCATGAGGACACCAGCCTCCAATGGATTCTTGGGGGACACTGCTCCAATACTGACTACGAACCCTGAAGAACTCCCATCACTGACAACGGTGACAACAGATCCCCAGGACACCGCTGGATCCATGGTGGTGACTCTCTCTCTCTGCACCCTGAATCCTTGCTTCATTTTCTACTTTTTTTTTCTGATCTGTCTTATTGCTATCCACTTTATTACAATAATTTCCCTTTTTTATAGTAACTTTTTGTAATTTGTAATAAACAGTCCGATTACTGTACTTGACCTCATTTGTGTCTTAATTTCACTAGTGGGATGTCGTGGTTTAAACCCAGTCAGGCAACTTGTTCACTCACTCCCAGTGAGTGGTGCCACCCTGACAACAATCGAGGCCCCCACCCCCCCACCGGCGCTCTCCCCTTCCCCCCCCACCGGAGGAATGGGGAGGAGGATCGAAAGAGTGCAACTCCCACGGGTTGAGACAAGAACAGTCCAGCAACCAATGTACAACACAAATCACCACCGCTGCTACCAACAACAACAATGATAAGGGAAAATAACAAGGGAAGAGAATACGATACCACCGGCCAAGAAACGAGTCCCACCCGGAAGCCCGTGTCCTTCCGGGGAACTCCCAGTTACCCCCCACCCTGGGCATGACGTGCTGTGGTATGGAATACCTCCTTGGCTAGCCTGGGTCAGGCGCCCTGTCTCTGCTTCCTCACAGCTTCCCCTCCTCCCTGGCAGAGCATGAGCCTCACAAAGTCCTTGGTCAGGGTAAACATCACTGAGCAACAACCGAAAACATCGGTTTCACCAACATTGTTCCCAGGCTGGAAGTCAAAACACAGCACTGCACCAGCTACCACAAAGGAGAAAAATGACTGCTACTGCTGAACCCAGGACATGGGATCACAAACAGAAATGGTCCAGCACTGGGGTTTTTCTCCAATCTGACCCTGATAATCACCAGACTCTTTCGTTGACAAAATGGTTCACTAGTCTGCATAAAAAACTAAGAAGTTTCAAGCATTTTGCATTTTATTTGAATACTGATAATATTTTTTACATTTAGAAACAGTGGGGTAAGAAACTGTGTTTGAAAGGAAGGTGGGTTTTCTAGTGCAACATAGCACAGGCCCGAGCCTGTACTGATTAGTAATTGACAGTGAGATTAGAATTGATTACTTAATCTCAGAAGCTAGAAAATTATGGTTCAGTACAACATACCTTTTTAGCAAAACATGTATTTATATATATCCTTCTCTCAGAGATGTAGTGAGTGCAAGACTAACTCAATTTCTTGCGGTGCTCAGCACCCCTAAAAGAGATAAAACTTACAGAGAAAGATCCCTTGAGTTAACAGAGTGCTTAAACAGAAGTAGATCAAAATATATTATCAACAAGCCACCCGTTTTAGTTTAATAAAAAGCTTGCAAAATATCAGCAAATGTCAATAATCAAATAACAGGTACAGACCTTTTACAGAAAAGATAAATGCAATGCAAGTAAGACTTGTGTTCAAACTTGTCCTTCAAGTATGAAGAGCTTGCCTGTTTGTTCGGTGGGTGTGGCAGTTGTACTTCAATTCTGACTCTGCCAAATTCCCCTAGAGCAGCATCAAAACAAGCCTCAAAATCATCAGAAGGCTGCAAGAAAGAAAAAAAAAATCAACCCCCCTAAAAACCTCAGAATAATAAACCCCATAAATATAGTTATGAAAGTCATCGCTGAATAACAGCACATTCATAAATACCTGACACTAGAGCCTCTAGTAAGCAATCTTTTAAAAGATCTAAATCTACAGCCTCAGTGTCTATGGAAACACACAGTCCACCTAGGCTTGAAAAGCAATCCAAAATGGAAATTTTCCAGTTTAGGTCCTGATTCTTAAGTTCTGTAACTTGACAATTTGCATCTTGATTTTTTCTTCCCTATATGTGAGTAAAACTGTTAATGGTGTTATATTAAATGTAGTAACAACAAAGCAACTAGTTATTACACCTTCAGAAGGTGAAGATTCTGACTTACAGTTGAAAAATGTTTTGAGTTACAGACTGACTGGGACAAAAGTAAAAAATGCTTGTCTTTTCTAAGATTACTATGTTGGATTAAATCTGATGACTAATTTTATGCATATGTATTTGAAAACACTGAGGCTTACCTCAGGTTCTTCCAAGAGCCTTATCAATATGCATTAATATTTAACTGCAGATCTCTCCTTTCTGTGCTCAGAAAGTCAGTCCATGTCAGATGTATCCGCCTAGTGAGATGAAAAAGCTGTTCACTGGAAAGAGGACTGTGACCTCCAAACTAATTTCGCTTAAATCATACAGTTGCTGGATGATAATAACTTCCACTGATACTGGTTTGAATCATATATCACATGGCAACTACTTGAAAATCAGTGAAATATTTACATTAAGATCCTCAATATATGTTTACCTCAGGCATGCTACTAGTCCGGCTGGCATTAATTTCTTGGACCTCTTGAACCTCATTCCCATTATAATGGTCAAAAGAAAAGATGAAACTGTAAAAGACAATTCAATATATTTATGCTCTCAGTTGTCCCATTGGACCATTCAGGAACATGGATAGTTATCAAAGGTCATTGCTGTTTTACTATGAACTGTAATATAATAAAACATCAGGTCAGAGACAGGGTCTATAAAAACATTCTTGCTTTTCCAAAATACACTGCTATGATTTCTTTCAGCTACAAATAAGGTTTTCACATGCAGCAGAATGCTAAATCCTATTTCAGAGATACTAAGTAATTTTGTCAGACAATGAATTCTACTTCCCTATATTCATGGGGATACAAATAAATTGGGAGAATCTTCATCACAACAGTAACATGTATGCTAAATTAAAGGAACAGTGCCTTATAAATCCCACCACCCTAGATCACTGCAGCTGATTTCTAACTATTCAAAGAGCTAGAGCATCCAACTTTATCTGTTTTGGTTTTAGAATGCTAGCTCTTAATTTGCTAAGCCTTAAAAACTAGATTGGAAGGATTTCCACTTGTTTTAGGTACAGAATATGGCTATAAGCACCTCCTTCATCATGACCACAAGTTCACTCATTTCCTATGAGGGAGCCATCCTTGTCTGTGACAAGAGATTGGCAGCCCAAGAGGGCAACAAATGCAGTGCCAGCAGCAGAGAACAAACATCATGAAAGGAACTGAATCTTCTCCCTGGAGCAGTTTTACCTAAAAATGGAGGTAGCAATGAACTGATCAAGCATGGGGATTTCATATGAAACTACGCCTGCAGAGTGCTACATAAAGGAGGAGACTGATGAGAACACACAGAACTCTTCAAAGACAGCTAGTTTTGTTAAAGAAGTGTCACCTGAAATGCTTTCTAGAAGTGAGCAGAGAGGCAGAACTTCTCATAGGCAACTGGACTCTTGCAGTCAAAGAAACGTCAGTTACATAAATCTCTTCTCTTTTTTTTTATGGAATAGTTAAAACCACCTGGGTAATTCTCTGCAAACTCTGTGGACAATCCTGTGCTTACAGGCATCAAGAATTAGTTTTAAAATCCCTCCAGCATTATAAAACAAGCTCTGACAGTTACAAGCATCTTACAAAACTCTACCAGCTGCGAGCGTGTAATCATTAAAAACACCCTGCAAAAAATCTATTATGCTCCATTATCCATTGCTTTTATTTTCTGGTCCTATACCCCTGATCCTTTCAGGAATGTTTGAAGAGTGGACTATTCCACAGTATGCATGTTGCCAGAGCCCTGATTATATTTGCAATTAATTACAGGCTACAAAGCCTGTTCACTCTATAACTTTTTTTTCCTGGTTACTAATATCTGGCTTTTCATGTGTTCCAGTGAGTTTTCAAGTCATTCAACTTTTAGACCTGATTTTCAGAAGTGATAATATTCACTATTTCACCTTAAATCAATCAAAGAAATTCAATAAACCAAGCCAAATTCAATTCAGTAAATCAGATTCAGATTAGAAATTCGATCAATTAGATGTATCAACTTGCACTCTGAATAGCACAAACTGTGGCATACTGAATTTCTACACCTACTTCAAACACATAAAATTGCATTAAAGTATTCAAGAAAGCACACAGTTAATTTCAGGAGGAGTGGGAAAATGCCTGAAAGAATAATACATAAAACAACTGAGAAAATTTGCCTGGGTATCTGTATGCTACATACTCTTTGTATATAGGACAAGTTACAAGAATCCTACTATCAAGGTTTCATACTAAAACATTACTTGCATAAGTGATAAATACTATAGATAATTATCAGTTTGGAGGGGGATTTTACTTTCTCCCTAAGCTTTTACAGGTTTGGGTACTTGTTTAATTTTGCATTGCAATTTACTGTACTGCTAAGTTCAGAACAGTCACTTTCTTCCATGCACTTAACTTCCTTCCATTTGTACTCTAGTTGCTTTTGGCACTTTGGGAGGTTTGACATAAGAACACATTCTGATTTTCTACAAAAGCAATACACCTTTTTTACAGAAAGCCCTTATTATCCTTATGGGCAGATACAGTAGCCACCAAAGTTTTTTAAGGTGTGGACTTGCAGATGTTTTTGAGCATGTAAAAATCTCTCCCTTCCTCTGAAGTCTTCCTACTGAGTTCTTTATTCATTTGTGACATCTATGCACATAAAAACCAGAAGACACCCTCTCCCAGGCTGAGATACATCCACCTGGAAGAGATTAAAATCACCTTGAATGGTTAGCCCTGGCAGAGTACTTCGTATGAATACTTCCTAATTCACTTCAGGCAGAAATTACCACACATAGTTCAGACACCTTTGTTTTATTCAGCACAGGTGAACCTCGAAGAGGCCACCCATTCATAGCCAAGGATAAATATAAGTTTAGGTTTTAAGCAATCAGAAAATTACTTTATAATCATTCTAAACTAAGACTACTTTAAGAAGTCTTTGTTCCTTTTACTCTACATATAAGAACTTTGTAAGGCAAGTATAGTGAACTCTTCTCATCTGTATTGCTATAATTTCTATTAAATTAGTAATATACATTTCTCTAGTTGAAAGGAAGTCCTCACAAGCCTACAGCTACACGAAACGCACAACACTGTCAATATTTTAGTATATCTGATGTTTGTATTAGTCCTTTTCAAATGAGGGAACTGGGAAACAGGCAACGTTTAGTAAGTTTTAGCTAGTATTCTCTTCCAGAAATTCTGTATCCAAATTAGTAATTTGATTAACCCATAAAAGTACAACACTGTATGCTAATATGCTACTTAAAATCACTCTGTGATTCTACGATCAGGTACGCCACTGCCACCTTTATTAAAGAACTAGGTGGTAACACACTTTGCTAACGATTCTATTCAAGATTTTTTGAACTCAGAAGTTTTACAACTGTGGCTGGTGTAAAACACAAAGCCAGCATGAACAGTACACCATAAATTCTAACTAAGTCTAGAAAAAGTGACTGTGTACTTATCTGGTACAAAATTGTGCATTATTAATCACAATGGTGATTGTGCATTATCTGGTTTAAATGTATTTTAAATGCATTTCTGCATATGAAACTACAGCCTAAGCCACCTTTGCTAAAATCATGAGATAAGCTCCCAACAGCTCTTACTGCAAATCAGTTGTGTGAGGCTAATGTCCCCCTTAGAGATTGTAGTTTCTTGCCTCCATGAGCGTTTCATGGCAAACTAGGTAACATGACAATTACTGCTGTTTTGTACCCTGTATTTCTTAGCAACAAACTAAAAAAACTAAGTCAAACTCTTTGTGTCACTGGGAGCTGAGGACAAGTTACTGCAAGACTGGATCCCTCACCTACTCCTCAAATTACATTCGTATCTGAAGTGCAGATTACTTTATTCTAGTATTTTCCCATGTTTCTTTGCTGGCTTTCACAATATTTGCAATGTTAGGTAACCATCTAATAAAAGGAGGTACTGCCAGGTGGAAAACACCTGCTGGCTTTGTGTGAATGACTGCCTTACCCTGCAAATAGTTCTACAGTTCAACTCTTGAATTTTGCAGGTTGTCAAACTGTTTAAAAGCTAACACTTAAACCAAAGTAATACTCAAAGTTTGATAAAACAGAGAATTATACATCAAGTTCAGGAAACTGGTGTGCTTTTTTTTTTTTTTTTGGGGGGGTGGGGAGAAATAGGGTTTTGTTTGTTTGTTTGTTTACTGTAGTAAAACACTTACACAATGATATCTTCACATTTCTCGGATCACGTGTTATGCAGTAAGCTCCATAACCAGCCACAGAACCGAAGGTGAGACCAGCAGCTAAAGAGATTTTACTACCTGCAAGAAACCACTGAAGTGTTATTTCTCAATGCAGTGTCTTTAATCTCAATCTTTTCACAGTAGTTCTCTCTCTACATAGTGTTATCCAAATATTTTAAAAATAGAACTGATTTTGCTACACTGCAGTTAGCTCAGCCAGTGTGAATAGAGAGGCAGTATCTCCACAACTGGGTCATTCTCTTGCATGGCATTAGGGGCAAAGTTGACTAAATTACAGGAAGATGATCAGGAGCTAGTAATACTTGCAGTTTGGGAAAAATAATCTTCAAAGCACAAACCTAAATTTGGCTGTTTTCTCTACCACACATACATTTAGAAGCATTTTTTGTAATTTCTCTACACAGTCTGTTGATTTTAACTGTTTTACAGCACTTGGGAGTCTCCAAAAATGGTAGAAATATGTCAATATATATAAAGGGGTAAACTGGACCACACATGTATTCATAGGCCTTTCAGTCTGATATCAGTCCTGGACAAAGAAATGGCATTACCAACATCACAATAAAAAATAAAACACAAATAGATCACAATGAAGATGAAAATTTGTCTTTTCAAAGAAACTTGACCCCTTCTTTCAGTGCCATTACAAAACTGGTTCATAAAGTAAAGCGTTTCAGTAATATTCTTAGGTTTCCAAATAGGCATTTGACTCTGTACCACGATAAAAGCGTAGAATCAGCACAGCAGGCATTATCTGCATTAAGCTGATCCCCAAATCTTTATAAAGAAAGAATCCAGACCCCCAGATGTCATTTAGCTCCCAGTCCTGTTATAGTGAATCTTTTTAATTGAGAGTTTGCAAGAAAACAGAAATTATTACCAGTAGTGGATTTGCCACAGGGACTGACCAACTATTAAAGAGTGAACAGAACAAGTGAATGAGATAGTCAGTGGGTACAGCTGGGTACAAATCAGGAAGTCAGATATAAAGCCATGTCTCTAAGGGCAAAGTATGTGCACGCTAACCGGGGAAAACAGCGACTATATCACAGGAATCGGGATGGATGATGGCCACAGCGGACAAGACTGATGTACTGCCGGGGTATCTCTGCACTGTGGGAAAGATCACAGGGACCAGCCTGGAGAGCCTGCCTGCTCGTCCTCGGTACCACTGCGACCTCTGCCGGGGTGCTCGGCTCGAGCACGGCTTGAACGGACTGCAAAACCAACTGGAATATGGAAACTGCGCTTTATAACACGTGTTAACCTAAAACCTGTCTGATTATCTTCGAGTGAAAATGCACAGCTCTAAGAGTATGAGATAATTAACCACCAAATCAGAATGCGCAAGTAAAGGGTTTTCTTTACAGTGTGCATCTGTGAATCTCAGAATCGGGCCTGGATGCTTCCACAGAAAACAAGCTTTAATCAAAAAATATCCTCTGTGTTCAACACAGGGCTGGTTAAAGGAAATGAAAAGGCCCCAAATATGCTGAAGGTCAAAGATAACATGACAGCCCTTTCTGCCCTGGAAACAAACTCATCAGCTAGATTAACAGAAAAAAGTGACCATTTAAATGCTTATGTTGACCCAAGTAAATCTCATGAGACTCAGCTCATTTACAACAGTGCAGGATGGATTTCAGATGCAGTTGTATTCATCATAGCAAAGTTTTCATGTCTTGCAGTATTTATTTATTTTAAGAAAGTGCAGAGGAGAAACCCCCCCAGTACTTCATTTCCAAACCCTGCTGTATTTACCTTTACGAGTGTATGCTACAACACCTCCAACAGCCAGCAATGCTGCATATGCAAAACCAATCCAGTCAATAGCCATGGTCCCAACTCTGGAAAACAAAACACATTGCAACTGAAGACAAAATCTTTCCTCCTGGTAAAAAAAAACAAACAACCCCAAAAACATTATTTAGTGTTCCAAGTAACACTACAATCTCCTAAATCATGTTTAACTACTGTGTGAAGACATTGAAAAGGTTATAGGGTGTCTATTGGCTATTGTATTATTTTTTCACTAACTGCTGCCCTTACACCTCAGTACGAAGGTACACTGTACTTCCAGCAGGGGAGATTGGCATTTTGGAGATGTATGTGGCATGCTTTTTCTCAGTCAAACACGCACGCATGCAAGCAAAAAGCTTGACACCACCCCAAGGTTTTGTTGTGCTTGTGCCACACGGCTGATCTGGGCATACACTACGGATACATACAGGTCTTGCCAGTGCACAGCTCAGTGCCTCGTCAGCAAGGCTGTACTTCTGGTACTTCAAGTGGAATGTGACAGGCTTGGTAACATCAAGTAAAAAAAGGAATTTTCAGAGTTTACCCAAAGTTTCCAGACAGGCCACCTTTGGGAAGCTATACATACAGAAGATTGATTCATCCTGTCTGCGCTCCTTTTGTTTCACCTTTAGATTTTGATGCACTGTCCCAGGTTACACTTCTGTTCTCCAAAAAACACTTCAATTCCTGTTTCAACACTGATCTCTACTTCCCCTGCTGTGCTTTGTAAACGCATGAATGGCCAGACAGCTGCAGCAGCACTATGGCCTCTCTCCCACCAGCTGGTGGAATACACCTCCTTCACCCAGATTAAGTGTGTACTAATTAAGTGCATCCTTCTTTCTACCTGAGTGGGTGTGGTTTTGATCACAGCGTCAAAGGGGTAGCAGGAAAGAGCACACAGTCATCATTTTACATCAATCCTATAATACTGAAGCAAGCAACTCACAGAGAGCACTCACCCTGCCCTTAGCTGTAACCCCGTCAGGAAGCCGAGTGGGGTTAAGGGGGCCGTGGCACCCCTAAAACAAGATCTGCGGTGGTAGGGGCCAGGTTGAGCCCAGCCTCTGATCCACGGGACCTTCGTGGCCTAGGCAGACAGCCGAACGCTCCGGCTCAGGGGTGGCCTTAGGCCTTCCATCGCCCACCCCGGGCCCGCGCTCTCCGCAGACCCCTCTCGCCGCCTCCGCTCCGCGCAGCCCCGCGCTCGCTTTCCCGCTCGCCGCGGCGGAACCCGCTGCCGAAGCCAGGCGGCTGCCGAGGCGAGCCCCACCGCCCTCCCCACTGCTCAGCACCTCTAGACACGGCACCGCACCACCGTACCTCATCCCGCAGCGCCGTTCTCCGACCTCCTCCGGCCCCGCCTCCCTGGCCGCCAGGCACCATTAGGCGGCGCGGGGCCGGGGCTGCGGTGCTGCTGAGCCAACGGCGGCCGCTTCCCTACGCCCCGTCCGGCTTCTGGTCATCCGTGAAGGAGGAAGGAGGGCGCCTACCGCCATTGTGGCGGCAGGGCTTCCGCTTGCGGAGCTCATTGCACGGGGAGAGCCGCGTTTTGCTGTGCTTGCCTGAGCCGGGAGGTCAGGAAGACGGACCCGTGTGGCCCAGGGCAGCGAGCGGGACCTTGCACCGTCTTTGTCTGGCTCCCTCGGCGGCAGGGCCCACCTCCGGGGTTAGTGTCTTCTGCCTCCTGAGGCTTCTCGGCCGGCTCGTCTGCCTGGGCTTCACTAGCGCCGGGAAGATCTGTGGCTTATTTTAGCCTTATAAACCTAAAAAACCCAGCCCTGCATGGTGCAGGTGGAAGAACCCATGAGCAAGAGTCATGTCCGTGGCGCTGCTTGTACTCGAAGGGTGCACATCCCATGGAGACAAGGGCAGGGGCTTGGTGGGGGTCTTCTGCCTGCACCACCCTAGAGACACCTGTGAAACTTTGAGGGTTGCCTGCATGAAGTCATGCAAACATAGACCCAATGCTAACGTTTGTCAGGGGAAAGAACAGGTGCAAAGCTCAAGGCTGAGATACTACACACGTAGCTAGTTTATGAAAATGCTTGACGTGGTTATTTGCACACTTGGCTGGTAGCCCTGTTTGCTGAAGCTATTCTAAAAGCTATTTTTGTGCCTGTTCTGTCATCCTTGGTGGTATTTCTTTATTTTTTTTCTCAAGTGAGCTTGTTCTTGATCCGCCAGGATGGGTCCTTCAGCAGTAAGTTGGGGGAGCCTGCCTGCAACATTCCCCACGCTTCCCTTGTTCCTGCAAATAGGCTAGGCATAAACATGGCCATAACAGGGAGGGACGCACAATGCTGTGTGATGGGATTTGGATAGCTGCCTTCTTTAGGGATCGTTTGAAAATCCTTGCCAAAATCTTCTGTTTCCTTTAGATTTCTCTGCCTAAAGGTGTGAGAGTTTTCCGCTCCAAAGAGCTTGCTGGAAAGTAAATCAGTATTCTCATTAGGGTTAACATATTTAATTTCTATTCCTAGCATGCTGTTTGTTTTTTTTCTGTTAGCATTTAACTGCTGTGATACAAACCTTTTCCATGTGAGCTGTCCAAGTCTCTCGGAGGAAAACAGAATCTTCTCTCCTTATCTCACCAGTATCTGTGGGAAGGAAGACTGGAGGTACAGCAATTTTGGAAAACAAACATAGGACACTTGAGGGCAGGACGGCTCCAAAATGCAAATGGAAAGCAGATTCATAAGCTGAAATCCAGAAATCTTGGATTTCTTTATGAAGTATTCTGGGACTTGCGGCTCTTGAAAAGCACAGTAAAATAAACAGTGGATTAAATGAAGCAAAGCCATGCAATTCTAGTTGAGGGAGCTCCAAAGTGGAACAAATAGAGTGTTTTTTGGCACCTCTAGGATAATGACTACTTGTGGTTACTGATTCAATGATACTCCTTACCAAAGTAGACTGGATAACCCTGAAGTCTGGGCTAAATTTGAATTCATGTAATTATATGCTGCTTGTTATGTTCCCTTCCATTTTCAATTGCAAAAAGTGTTTGGTGTTGTTTTCTCTAAGCTGTTACATCAACTATTATATGATGTGAAATGGTTACAGTACAGGTAGTGAGACCCATGAGAGGTTTTTAATAGGAAAAGAATTAAATTAGTTTGTTGGTAGCATGATAAATCAAACCCCTCAGTCCTAACAGGTATAAACAGAGCTAGCAGCAAAGCAAGTGTTAATGTTGTTAAGAGCTTTCTAGTCTAGTTTTCCATTGTTCATAACTGCCAGTCTGGGCTGAAACTTCCCCTGTTGGGTGTCTGCTTCCAGCTGGTTTAGTTTAGCTTGTTTTGGTTTGTTTTATGATTTGTTTGCTTTGTTTTTGAAAGTTCCATTTACAACAATCAAGCCAACTACAAGGATGAATTTAGGGGAGAATGCACGTTTTTGTCTATTATAAACATTATTGTTTCACTGAACAGCCTCTAGTGTCTCTCTGGTTTGGAAAAACAGCTTTCAGATTTGGCAAGTAAATTGCTTTAGTTTCAGGGGTATATTTTTCCATCTTCATGAAAATGTAATGTGAAGAGAAAAATGGGGATTGGAGGCTTCTTAAAATTGTACAGCCCAGTTCCCAGAAAGTTCCATCCATGTTGATGATGTGTGACCTTTTGTTAGGCACACCTGCATTCACATTGAATATATGCTATCTCTTCAGAGAATGGCTGAGCTTGCACCTTGCTTTGCTGGTGTTCTGTATAACACAAGAAGCCTCTAAGGGGCTTGTAATGCAGCCCATCTCCCTACCCTTAAACACTTTTGCTTAGTCTACCTGTTGTTAGAGAGGTTGTTGGCAGGATGAATCACATAAAAGACCTAGTTCCTGCTGTGAGCTGTTTGCGGTTTTTGTTGGTCTTTCTGCATTAACACCAAAGGCTGCTCATAGTTGTAAGCTCCAAGTAAGATTTAATGCTAACTGCCATCCTAGAACATAATGTGATACCAGAAGGGATCTGTAGAATGGAGGAGTGCCTCTGAAATGCTAGAGACAGGAGAAAAGGTCCTGACTGGAGGAGAACAGCAGCTAAGCACCCTGAGACAACTATAGTTCTTTCTGTGCAAAAGATTGTTCTCTTCAGCAGGTGGGACTATGGAAGAGGAGCAAAATACAGTTAGAAACTGTATTTTTTGATGAGGATTCAGAGGCTTCAGGTGTAATAATCAGATTAAATAGGGAAGAAGTCAGCTATGTTCTGGTACTAAAAGGTGACTATTAAAATAGATTCTGTAAGCTTCCATATATACACACATACATATAAGCAATGAGAAAGACAGTGGTTTTAAAGTAATAGAACATTGTTTAAAAGGCTGAGGAGACTGATCTACAGCCCCATTATGGGTCATTACCCTTCAGTTCTGAGGTGATATACTTCCTTGACAATTTAGTATGAAAGCTTAGATCCAGAATCATCCCTGGCAATTCAGTAAAATGTTAAAAGGCAGACATACTGCTCTTTATAATAACCATGAAGTAATCTCACAGAATATATACATTAATAAACAGCCACACAAACTAAAGCCTTTTCTATGAACTAAACATATATAGAAATGGACTAAAGCCTGTAAGGGAAAAAGATGGGTTCTTGGGCAGTGATTTCACAGGGGATGGTGCTCAAATTTAACAGCTTGCTGCTGCCAAAAGGGCCTTTTCATTT
Organism: Pezoporus occidentalis; assembly: GCF_034315485.1. Taxonomy (NCBI): domain Eukaryota; kingdom Metazoa; phylum Chordata; class Aves; order Psittaciformes; family Psittacidae; genus Pezoporus; species Pezoporus occidentalis. Next base: position 3,425,765 of record NW_026914829.1, read on the forward strand.
CCAATTCTGCTTTTCGGTCCCTTATTTTCTGCAGTAATTGATGAGTTTTGCTCCTTCTTTCCCAAGCCTCAATTGATAAGTCAACTAAGTAGTCTGGTGAAACATAACCAGGCAGAAAAATATGAATTAGTTCAGTCAGTCATTTGTCTCAGTTAAGTCAGGAGGGTCTAAAAAGCATCAGGGTGCACAGGAAGAGCTGGGACTGAGTGGGTATGGCACTGACTGCAATTCTTGGTAATTTCAGTGAAATGCAACTCAGAATTATGGTTAGTCAAGTGGTATCTCAGGAATCTTCCCAGCTGCTGAATCCAACAAGCTCATAATTCTGGAAGGTAGCAAACACTGCCCACAGAATCCTGCCTGTGGGCCCTGGCACCTGACAATATTCAATTTTATTGTGAGTGATTATATCCACAATTTTAGCTTGAGGCTCCAGTAAAATCAGGCTTTAGCTACATTTTATAGTGGAGAGATTAATCAGAGCAAAATGTAAGAATGTGATTGTAATATGCAGTGCTTTGGGAGCACTGTAACTGCCTTGGGTTTTGATCACTGTAGCAATTTCGTTTTACTTGCTGAGTTCTCAGAAGTTGCTAGACTTCATCTCCTGAAGAAATGGAGGTTTTTCTTTTCAGTGTCTCAGAAATCCTTGGTCTAAATAAATCCAGATTCGGGCCACTAGCTGTGCTCTGCTTCCAAGACATCCCAAATTTCCCATATTTCCTAACAAATATGTGGATTTTAAAGCTGTTCAGGAAATCAGAATGAAATCCCAAGGGATTTTCTGAAATCCCAAGGGATTTCAGAGACATTTGAAGTGGTTTGTTTGTCATTGTGTGATGTTTTCAGCTAATTGAAAAAAAACCATGAAGATGAAAGTATCTTGGAATGGAAGGATTTTTGTGTGTGTGTATATTTTCAGGCCCTTTCCCTAATATTTATCATTTTGTGATAGACATCGGATCTCTGATAACCCTCACCACTATGTGCTTGTTACAAAGGGGTCTGGTTTTAGCTGCACACACTGAGACAAGTGTTTTCCAGACAGCAGCTCACTGAGGGACCAGAGCACAGGATCCCTTGCCCAAATTCTGGCAGACAGGCTGAGCCATACCTAAAAACTGTATATGCCTCAGAGCAGTTTCCGGAGCTGAAAAATAGTTTGAAGCCAGGAAGGTTTTAGGGTGGGAGTTTATATAAGCATGCCCTATCCTTACTCTTTCCTAGACATTAGTTCATGCCCACTGTTTTTGCTGTTTCATGCTTACCCATGGCCTTGGCAGGCGGGAGCATGACCGGACCATTTTTCAGGTTCATTAAGGGCAAGGTTATAGATAGGAGTATCCAAATCAAAACCATCCTCCAGATCATTCTCATACAAAAAAAGAAAGTAAAGTAAAATGCAACATACCTCCCAGAAAGAAGAGGTCTGCAAGATCCTAATTTTTATAGGTTGCACGGAGAGTGGCTCAAGCTGTGATCTTGCAGTAACTTATCTCAGTTGCCAGCTTCCCAGTTCTCAGTCCCTTCTTTTAACCACCTCTGGCATTCAGTGAACTTTATGCCAAGCCATGATGATAAATCATAAGAAAATTTAACTTGCTGTTGACATTTCTGTTCTGGAATTGCAGTCTTAGAGAGCTGATCCTTGCCCATGTTTCAAAGAGGGTAGTGAAAGGCAGAGGGACTGTCCCACTCAAACCCATAAACCATACTCTCAGGGGGCAAATAGAAGAGAGTGAGGCTACCCACAGCATGAGCTTCAATTAGGAGAGAATGGATATGATCAGGATTGGTAAAATCAAGGCGGTGGGTAGAGTGAATGTATTCCATTGTTCTCCAAATCCTACAGTACTAGAACTAGGGGGCACTCATTGAAACTAAAAAATGGTTATTTTAGGAAAGATAAAAGGGAATAGCTTTTTTTTTGTGTGTGTAGCAGGTATAGCGAACTTGTGGAATTTGCTGCCAGCAGATGTTTTGGAAGCAGATGGGTCAGCAGACTGGAAAGGAGACTAAACAATTAAATGGACTGCAAGTTCATAAAGAGATACTAAAAGAATGAGTATGGATGTGTGCTCCCTAACATCCCCAATGCAATGATTGTGGATGCTGGAGAACAGAGGAAATGTATATGCCTGGTTTGCATATTCTTATCCTTTGTTGTTATTGGAGGAAGGATCCTGGGGTGAGCTGGATGATGGTCTGACCTACCAGGACATCCGTCGTGTTCTTTTCAGAGCCTTGGATTTGTGTCCACACGTGCATGAGGACAAATGTGACGTTGATAGGAGTTTGTATTTTACTTTTGAGTTGATATCTCGGGGTTCTCTTACATCAGTGAAACCTGATGCTTAAATCACTAGCACTGCTATGTACCCTGTTGAGGAAATGTGCAGTTTTAGGACAATACATACAGTATTAGTACTTAGAAAGGGACCCTTAGACTAAACTAAAGCCCTCATGATATTGCACTTTTCTCCTGGGATCCTTCTGCTCTGTCTGCACAGAACTTGATGAATGCTCATGTCCTAGGAAAGATTTCATAAGCTATGATAGAATTTTCCCCCAGGATATCAGTGTATTTTGGATCTATTATTTGAGAGTCTTCTGCTGGAAAACATCTAGTGCAGCTGAAGGAGAGAGAGTGCCAGATTAGACAGATAACTAGGCATGAATCCCAACCCTTATTTGTATGACTATTCCTTCTGCCTTTAGATAATCACATTAACATCAGGAGTATTGCTTACACAAGTACTACTGAGAAAAGTGGTGAACAGGCTTGGGCCCTCAAAGCAATGTTCTTCTTCCAGTACTTTCCCAGTGAGATTCTGACCTTGTTTCCTTGTTAGAGCTCATTAGAGTTGGAACATCCAGGAAGGAGGGCTACCCACTACTTGGCAGCCTCTAGTAATTATTACCAACCCATCTTTTATATCTATCAGCAGCAACATTTTTAACAGTTCAGACACTTTGCCTTCCAAAGCTCATCCCACACTTAGATACACGAGGGTATATTAGACAATACTGTATTTCATGCTTGCTTCGTTATGGGGTCAGGTCTTTAGTCTCTGCTGAGGGATTTTTTGCTCATGTATTGAGCAGAGGAGCCAGAAACCTTCCCCGATCATATGGTAAAGAAGCCCCCAGTGCGTGTAAGACTGGTATCTTGTGATAGTTGTCATCAGGCAGTGTGGGTTAGGATACTCTTTTGACAAGCCAGCCTGGAGGAGAACAGCTCAGTGTGACTTCAGGGATCTTGCTGAGTAACAGTGGTGACCTATTTTGAAAAGAGAGAAAAAAGCTATCTTCATTTTTTGTGGCTGATAATACCCAAAGGAGTACTGCTGTGGGTGCAAAGGGAGGATTGTAAACATCAAATAATAGAAAGTGTTTACACATCTACTTTTGTGTGCAATTAATCAAGCTTGGAAAAAATGAAGTAATTACTTATGCACCTTAAAGGAGAACCCAAGTTAAAGCAACTATGTAGATCAACCCCCAAAAATGAAAATGTGAGAAAAATAATGCCAACAACACTGCAACTTTAACTCCAGGTTTCAAGCCAAACATCTATGAAGGAAGAAGTATTCCATGGAAAAATATCATATTCTTGCCGTCTTTCTGACCGCAGAATTACACTCATTATGGTAAAGCTATAATTACAGTATTGTGAATACAGTGCCGCAGACAATGGCCTGTCAGTGTTTCTCCACTGTAAACCCTCATGTGAGGTTTGCAATTTTGTGAGATACAGTTATCTTTGGCTGGGATATCCAGCTATAGTTTCAGCCCAGAAATAGATTTTTGTTGTGTTTGTTTCCTTTACCAAGTTGTTCAAAGTTCATTCTTCAGTAAGTGTTAGAGCCTTCCTGATTGATTGCCCATTTATGCCCTGTACATATACGAGGATGTGTGGAGAGTTTGCTGTACTGCATCCATTCTGGGCAGTGTTCAGGGCTGTGACTTAGCTGTTGCTAAGTCCATGCTTTGGACCAAACTGCCTACATATGTATCAGTCTGGGAAAGTCAGGACAGCAGGATTATAGCAAATTAGCACTGACTAGCATATCCAGGCATGCACAGCAAAACATGCTTTAGGGAATACTAGAATATGTTATTACAGCTATGGAAGGAGGGAGATTTGGCCAGGCCAATTAAATCAGTAAAATTGAAAAGATTTGTCTTGTCTTACAGAAAAAGGAAATTCTGAGTTGATATTACAAAAAAAAACCAAACAAACAAAAAACCCAAGCCCACTAAAAAACACCCCCCCAAAAAAAAAAAACAACAAAAGAAAACAAAAGAAACCCCAAACCCCCAAACCCAACCCCAAAACCTGTAGGATTAGTGAAACTCTACAACATGCAAGAAACACTTGTACAGTTATAGTTTTGTTTCTTTAGTGGGGCTTATCTAAGGCTCTTCTCTGTTGGATTGTGGTAACTGAGATCCAAATCCAGCCCCATTTCTTCTTTTGACAGACAACTCAAAGGGAAAATATGGTGCAAACAGGAAGTGCTGACCCCCAAACTAAAGTATAACAGCAATGTTTAATTACAAATGCTAACCATGTAACGTCTGCATATAAACTCTTGGGAAATAGGTCTGAAATAACCGTATGTGTAATGTCTTCAAAATAATTATTTTCAGACAAATATTGCATGCACTTAAGGGATTTCACCTGTATTTAGATGTGATTCACTAACCATGCATTTATTCTTTACATGAATTTATTCAGTGTTGGTGCTCTGGAAGAAAATGAAAAACTCTTGTGCTACAGACATCTCTGGTTGCTTCAGCAGACATCGCAGGGAAAAACTGCTGAGTTCACATAGTTTAAAATAAATATGGATGAAATAAGCTTATTGCTTTATTGACAGTATGTAATTAACCAGCAATCAGTGAACTACGCATACAAGATCAGTAATACAATAGGCAAATCATAGTAGAAAATCCTAAGCAGAGTCCTATAACTAAGCCCAAAGCTGCCTTAGTGTACACATACACATGCACAGAGTTGTATGCAACCCCTCACTCGTGGGTACTGTGGGTTACAAAAACACCTCCCCTTCCCATTGCGTGTCTCCCTCTTTACACACGCCTTCTGCAGGAGATTTGGATCCTCTGCCTTTATGCAGATGCCTGCATGTGCAGACCCCTTTATGGAACTCCCTGCAAGTTGTTGGATGAAACACATGCGCCCCTAGAGAAAGCTGTTTCTCCTTCAAGGTCTCTCTCTCCTGTAAAGAGTTTTCATGTATGTTTTATATTTCTCTACAATCTGCCCTGTGCTTTGTGTCAAATCTCTTTGTAATTCCCCAGTAACAGTTTAATCTGGCTGATGGTTATCTTCTGTAACGTGATTAAATGCTCATCAGGCAGTTTGGTGTTATTTGATCCACGGATACACACACATACGCACTTTGGACACATCTGTATCTTCATGGGTGGCATTACCTATGCTGTTTGTCTGAGGGGTGGGCTGTGTGTCCCCACCAGGTCCAAAGTAAGGGAGAGCCATACCTGGGAGGCATGTAGGCCACAGGAGGAGAGAGTAAGGAGCAGGGCCAGGCAGCTGCCTGCAGCCAGGTGGCTGACACTGCTCAAACCTGAGAGCTGTGGTGTTCTGGATGCATCCCACAGTTGAAGGTAATGATAAGTGGGCAAGCAAACCTACTTCCAGACTCTTTCAGGATCCAAAATAGAAACAATTAACAGTTGGTTTACTAAATGTCTTTTGAACACCTATTATGATTCTCAATAAAGGGATCATAAATGGGATGGAAGCAGTAAATTGAATTGTTGGAAAAACTCTGCAGAGAGGCCATCTAGTCCTGGTGATTTACTGGATGGTGAAGACTTTATATTTCACACTCCCACAGTTTACATTTTCCAAGGTGATAAAGACATTTGAATCATTTTATTTTTTGGATGTTTTACATAAAATGAAGAGCTGTGATTGAAACTGGAACTGGAGTCAGGAAATAACTAGATTGTATAAAATGTGGTAAAGAGCTAACAAATGCCACGTGTTACACGATAAATATAAATGCCAGTTATGGATTTGGTTTGTCAGCAGTTGGCTTGGGTTTTGTGATTACTGGCCAATAGTTTAACTGATGATTTGACCTGTAACAGAATCCTCAACTTTTGGGAATGGAAGAGATTTGCATGGATAATTTAATGCATTAAATGTATGTAGAACTATTAGCTTCTAGAAAGGATACAGATAAATTCTGGGGTTCTTATGTAACCGATGAGTAGCCTTTTCTGTCAAGTCAGCATGATTTATGGTGGTAAGTCAGGGTGGGGACATAGAACTATGTGACTGCTATTATTTCAGTATGTCTTCACATGGTGTTTTTGAAATGGAGGTGGGTATGCGAGGAAAACTCTGTGCCTGACTATAAATACAGCTGCAAAGTATCTCACCACTCTTGCTCTGAGTCAGTCTCTAATCGTTGTTCTTGGCATATGTCGTGGTTTAAACCCAGCCATGCAGCTTGTTCACTCACTCCCCCCCCCTTCCTCCCTCTTTCTTTCCTTCCCCTCTCCACCTCCCTGCTCCCGGCGGGATGGGGAGGAGAATCGAAAGAATGTAACTCCCACTGGTTGAGATAAGAACAGTCCAGTGACTAAGGTATAGCACAAACCACTACTGCTACCACGAGTAATAATAATGATAAGCGAAAATAACAAGGGAAGGGAATACGATACCACCCGCCAAAACGAGCCCGACCCCAGAGAGAGCCTGTGCCCTTCCGGGTAACTTCCAGTCACCTCCCTGGGCATGATGTGCTGTGGTATGGAATTCCTCTTCGGCTAGCTTGGGTCAGGTGTCCTGTCTCTGCTTCCTCCTGGCCTCTCCTCCTCCTTGGCAGAGCATGAGGCTCACAAAGTCCTTGGTCAGAGTAAACATGACTTAGCAACAACTAAAAACATCGGTGTTATCAGCTCTATTCCCAGGCCAAAAGTCAAAACCACAGTGCTGCACCAGCTACTAAGAAGGAGAAAAATTGGCTGCTACTGCTAAACCCAGGACAGCATATCATTGCTGGGCCGTAGGGAAGAGCCATCTGTCAGAAGTAGCTGAAAATGAAGGCACTGACCATCTATAAGTATTGAAGGTCTCCTGACATTTTTTACAAGCTGAAGGATAATCCAGTGTTATAATTTATAGTGTGTCTACCTATTACCCTCTACATTTTTCAAGAGAATACAGTATTCTTGTCTTTCATCTTTCAGTTCTGTGGCCTATCTCTTTATCTCACAGACTTATTTCCCCCCATCTCTGCAGTTCACTGTTAGCTGAAATGACCCTGTCAAATCTTTGTAAATTTGAGATCTTTTAAGGGGGAAAACAGATGACCCAGGGAATTACAGGCCAGTCAGTCTCACCCCTGTGTCTGGCAAAATCTTGGAGCAGATTCTCCTGGAAGGCATGCTAAGGCACATGAAAAACAACAAGGTGCTTGGTGACAGCCAGCGTGGCTTCACTAAAGGGAAATCCTGCCTGACCAATTTGGTGGCCTTCTATGATGGGGCGACGGAACTGATGGACAGGGGTAGAGCAGTTGATGTCATCTACCTGGACTAGTGTAAGGCGTCTGACACTGTCCCACACAACATCCTTGTCTCTAAATTGGAGAGACATCAATTTGATGGGTGGACCACTCGGTGGATAAAGAACTGGCTGGATGGCCGCACACAGAGAGTTGTGGTCAATGGCTCAGTGTCCAGCTGGAGACCAGTAACGAGTGGTGTCCCTCAGAGATCGGTGTTGGGACCGATCTTGTTCAACATCTTTGTCGGTGACATGGACAGTGGGATTGAGTGCGCCCTCAGCAAGTTTGCGGATAACGCCAAGCTGTGTGATTCGGTTGATACGCTGGAGGGAAGGAATGCCATCCAGAGGGACCTTGACACTCTTGTGAGGTGGGCTGATGCCAACCTTATGAAGTTTAACCAAGACAAGTGCAAGTTCCTGCACCTGGGTCAGAGCAATCCCAGGCACAGCTACAGGTTGGGCAGAGAAGAGATTCAGAGCAGCCCTGCGGAGGAGGACTTGGGGGTGTTGGTTGATGAGAAAATGAACATGAGCCGGCTTCAGTGTGCTCTTGCAGCCCAGAAAGCCAACCGTATCCTGGGCTGCATCAAAAGGAGCGTGACCAGCAGGTCGAAGGAGGTGATCCTGCCCCTCTACTCTGCTCTCGTGAGACCTCACCGGGAGTATTGTGTGCAGTTCTGGTGTCCTCAACATAAAAAGGACATGGAACTGTTGGAACAAGTCCAGAGAAGGGCCACGAGGTTGATCAGGGAACTGGAGCACCTCCCATATGAAGACAGGCTGAGGAAGTTGGGGCTGTTCAGCCTGGAGAAGAGAAGGCTGTGTGGAGACCTCATGGCAGCCTTCCAATATCTGAAGGGGGCCTGCAGGGATGCTGGGGAGGGACTCTTCATTAGGGACTGTAGTGATAGGACAAGGGGTAATGAGTTAAAACTTAAACAGGGGAAGTTTAGACTAGGTATAAGGAAGAAATTCTTTCCTGTTAGGGTGGTGAGGCACTGAAATGGGTTGCCCAGGGATGTTGTGAATGCTTCATCCCTGGTGGTGTTCAAGGCCAGGTTGGACAAAGCCTTGGGTGATATGGTTTAGTGGGAGGTGTCCCTGCCCAGGCAGGGGGGTTGGAACTTGATGATCTTAATGTCCCTTCCAACCCTAACTTTTCTGTGATTCTATGATTCTATGTAAATTACAGGTCACTGTTATTTCTGGAGCTAAAATGTGAGCAGAAGCTTTTCCTAAAGCCTTAGGATTTTGAGTGGGCTAAAAAGGAATTCGAATCTAGTTTCTACTTCACAAAAGTCTATGAATGCTGTATTCTCTTGCTTTCTGTTTGCCGTATGGTGTAAATCGTTTGGCATATGCCAGCTGTATTCCAGAGAAAAGACGTACAAATGTGTAAAGGTACTGTGCCTGCAGACTTCCTGTATGTGCACAGGTATAGCTGGTTAACCTTAAATAACAGTGTACACAATTTCTAGGATCACACTCTTGATTCCACTGAGAAATTAAGAAAGGTTGTTAATGGTTTTTACTTTACATGTTGAACAGTTGAATTTTACAAAGTTTTATTTAAACATTTATTGTGTCAGTGTGAAGGAAACCAGCTTTGTCACGTGCCTGAGCACAGATGCACACACACACACACGCACAGAGTAAGCCTGACTTCTTCCAGGAAATGAAAAAAAAGGTTGTTTGAATACTTTTGTTAATTATGTTTCTAACCCAGGCATCCCAATACTGTACATGTGCCGAGCTCATGTGGAGAGAAAGGAACGATACAGATAATTCTTAATAAAAATGCTGTCCCAGGAGGAACATGAAGCACACTGCTTAGAAATACAAAGCCAGAACTTCAAGTGTCCAGCTAAGCAGATTTTCTGAATGTATTCAAGGTGGTCTTATGGTAAGTGAAGGAAGCCTGTGAAGTTGCTTGGAGCTCTTTGAGAATGAAAAGTAAAACTCATTTACATTTCAGTGGATCGGTGGCAGAAATCAGAACAAAGTCCATTTTTCTGAAGAGGATCTGCGTGCATGCAGGCTACAGAGAGGTGAGACTAATGGCTCCTTTGTTGCCCAGCTTTGTGTTCTTTATTGGCAAACACAGCATCAGCTTTGGGAAATGGGGAGATGTGTATGGGGTGCAGTATGGAGCACAGAGAAGCGGAATATGAAAGCTGTGCATTTGTGTCCCAGGGAGGCAAGGCAGGGAATATGCAAGGGTATTCTATCCTTTCTACAGAGCATCCTCCCCTGCCATTTACTCTCAATACAGAAGTACTGGGAAAAGAGCAGAGGATATGGGAGTTGCTGAGTAGAGAAAAGGAGGATGTCTATGGAATGCTCAACACTGGCATCTTAGAGTAATGTTGGTTTTGACAGTCATGAATCCTGCGGTGTGCTGGGGCTACAATAGTCTGCATTCCTGCATGAAGCAGTATCTTTTGGACCAGGAGAGCTGTGACATTCAGCCTGGTCGTTTTCAGAGCTGGAAGCTGGCAGCTGGCTCTAGTGAAGGGAGGAAGGTAACTTCATCACCTCCCAGTTCCTGCCACCCCAAGAGCCTGCCTCTAAAGGCCTGAAATGACCTTCCATAGAACATCTATGAAAGACATACTTTTCCTCAGAGTGGAAGTGTTCTCCAAGACACCACCAGAGTGGTGGATTTAAACCAACTGGTTTTGCTTTCCAAGAGAAAAAAAAAAATGTATCTGGACTCTGGACTTTAGCAATACTTTTTCTCCCTGAGGAGCCTTTTAGGGTGGAAATGACTCTGTGGATCCTGTGTTAAAATAGTTAGTCTGTCACCAACCAGCTATCTAACTCATCATGAGAGTATCTGAGCAGTTCTTGGGTACAGTATTGCATCACAAAAGCTACTTCTGTCTGTCACATTCCTACAGCTCTTCACTGGCTCCAAGGAAAGGACTTTGTTAGTTTTAGTACTGTTTTAGGGTTGGCTTGAAGACTTGATAGAGGGAGAAGGTAAAATTGGTTCAGAGCCTCCAGTCACAGACTTTACAAAATTCTTGTATTTCCAGCATGAACATGGTGTTCCTGATCAGATTTATACTTCTAATGCTACAGCTGTTTTATTTCTAAGTCAAGATTGTGTTTTGGCACTGTAGGTGTCTAACTTCAACCCACTCTAGTAAAAGCTCAGGTGATCCAAATTCCTTTTTTTATAGCTGTGCATAGAGCTGCTTCTGATGACAGTGTTTTTGTGAGGGGAAAAATGAGGAATCAAGTTCTCACTGCTGTTTATGATTTCAGCCTCTTTTTGAGAAAAGGTTCAGTGCACCCACATTTAAATGTAACTTAAGGGTCTTCTTCCTTCCTATTTTTGAAGCTTACTGTTCACGTATTTTGATGGAAGGCGGACGTTAATAGCGCAGAACAGTGTGGTTGTTATCTATTATACCATGATATATTTACTGAGAAAATTTTAATAAATAAACCACAGGCTTGAACCCCTGAACCCTTCCAAACCAGCCAATTCCCATGGGGGGTTCAGGGGTTTTTTATGGATGGATACTGTGTTCTCATGAGAATTTTATTAGAGCTCATAGACTTGAAACTGACTAGCAAGAGAATTTATGAGGTTACATGGGAACTATCACATCTTTCGTTCCAACACTCTGTGAGTTTATAAAATGAACCCTTCCTTAAACTGTGTTATTAAATAGAAGAGTTTTAATGCAACTTTAATGAAGTATCTAATGTCATCAATATTTCTCATTGGTCAGCGCAGCTGGTTAATTTTACCAGCTTTTCAGTTTCCAATTATCCTGGGTTAGAGTGTTGGGTAAAGGGGTTTTGCTAAAAATTGAAAAAAAGGCGGGGGGGGGGGGGGCATAAGTTCATAAATGCATCAAAGAACGCTTGTCAAGATGGATAATAGGAAGGGTAAACAGTGTCTGCTGTGTATTTGCTTAGCCTCTATTCTGTTTACTCTCCTGAATACTCTCTAAAATTCCTCTTGCTGTTCTGTTTAAATTTAGAACAATGTTGAAGTTCTGTAGCTGCTCATTATCCCACTTGAAATTTAACTTAAAATGTTATTTTGCATCATGTAGTTCAGCTGGAAAGCTGCCCAAGACAAGAATTGAGGTCTGTGGTAGTGAACTACAGAGGAAGTGGTCTAAGCAAGACTCCCTTCTGGGGATATTCCAACGTTTTATTACATTGTGTGTACTAATGAGTAGAGCAAAGGACTGAGAGCCAGGAAGGGCAGTTTTAATCAAATGACTCATGATATTACCTTCAGCAAAATACGTGACCTTGTAAATCAGCCATCTTAGCTGTAACAGTGGGTAAAAATAGGGGCTCAGTGTAGCATTAAGGCAGAGATACAGATGTGCCTGCTTCAGCTGCATTCATGGTCTGCATTTTTTGTTCCTCTGCTTTGGAAGAGACATCATGGGAAGACAGAAGATCTTCTTTCAGCTACTGCAGAGAAGCTCAAATCAATGTTGATGTGTATTCTTCCTTGAACAAGAGCTTTTAAAATTGTCAGGTGGAGGCCAGTCCTTTGCTCAGTCTGACTTACCTGTGAGTGATCAAGTTTGTTGGTCAGGGTGGTGATCAGGGACACCAGGCACAAGGAGGATGAAGAGACATGTTTTGAAAGGTGGGTTCAAATTGGATGTGATGCTGGTGCAGTTTGTCCAACCAATTGGAGCTGGGAGACTAGCAGGACTACACAGTTTGGAACACTGGAGGCCAAAGGATGTTCTTTAATTGGTACATGAAGTGCATTGGGTTTCCAAATGACCCTGGAAACGCTGTCTTGGCCATCACCCCAACAAACTGTGGCTGTTTAAGATGTCATAGGCCTTTTTTTCAATCAAAGGTAGAGCTTTGGTACTTGGCTAGCCTGATGTATTTAAGAGCAGCCTGCTGCTGCTGCTGCTTCCTACAGCTCCAGCTACCTGTGTTAGTCCTTTTGGCTATCTCACATCACAACCCCAGAACTCCACCTGCGGAGCTTCAGGCTCTCAGCAGTGTGTGAAAGCATTCACCTGTCCCCAGGATTCTTTTGGATGGAAGGTGCCTTACAGAAGTATCAAGAGCTACATATCCCGTTTCTTTATATTTTGGGCCCTAAAAAAGGAACAGGACTGACTCACTTTACCAAATTTGGAACCATCCCTCTTAATTCAGTCCCATGTTACACATCTGCCTGACTGTTCTTCATAAATGAGACAGAGAAAACCCGGTGAGGTTTGACTGCTACCTGATCAGCTTTCACACCTTAAAGCCCTGTTGTGGTGGCCCTGTGTGACACAGGGAGTCAAAATATCCTTGGTTCTTAGTCTATGGACTTAGCAGAACTGCATTTTGATGATGATCGTTCAAGCATAGGGAAAGCATAATAAATTCATCTCGTGTCTCTAATCTTTGCTATCTCAGGACAGGAAGGAATGGGCACATAAGATACTGTACTGCCTTTGGTAAATCAATTGATCTGTGTATTTTTAGATGTTTATGCAGAACAGGTTGACTAAGCCTCTTGTGCTTCAGAGACATAGTATCCCTGAACTAACATTCACTGATCCTGTGAAGATTAAAATAGGAGGAAATAGCATACAAACAGGACTACAAATCATTGAAGTTATTTAGTAAGAGAAAAGCATTAAATTGGCTCAAAACCAGTCTGGAAAGGCACTTTGTTGAGCTTACCAAAGTAACCACATAGCCAGAAACAATTTCTGGCCTCATTTTTTCTGTTTTATGTACTTGTATGAATTTATTTTTCTTCTGTTTGACATTTCCTATTCACTGGCTTATTTTCTGTTTCTGTTTAGGTTCATGTGAGCACAGCAGTTTGGGGTTGGATCATTATTCCTCAAGTTCTGCAGCAGTTAAGAAGAAAATGTAGAAACAATTTAAATTTCCATGACATTAGAAGAGAAAAAGCTTTGAAGGTACAGGGAACTTAAGAACTCAACTCCTGGCGCTTTTAGTGGAAGTTGCATGTTTTTGAACATCTCCATAATAAATAACTGCCATGTGAGTGATTTTTCATTTCCTTTAAGATTTGCATCATACACTGCTTGGTTCTAATATTGCATAAAATTGTCTTAACATAAACAAGGAACCAATCAATGTAAGTCCCAATATTTTTCTCACCAAAACATGTTCCTATACAACAAATACAAATGTAGTCAGTGGATGGAATGTGCATTACAGAAGTATCAAGAAGAGCTACATATCCTGTGTCTTTGTGGTACAATGTGGTACAATTTGTGGTACGGTGTCAGGCCTCTAATGGACTAATGGGAACATCCTGGTTTTCTTGTATTCTATAACAAGAACTTCATAATTTGTCTCTTTTTATCAGCATAACATAAACAAAGAGATTCATTTTGTATCTCTGAATGACCATCAGGTTCTCATTGGAATACATTGCAAACAGTGCCATAAACTGTCAGCAGTGGGTGAACAACAATTTTCATGGGTATATTTGCTGCCTTTGGCAAGTAAAAAATTGTTTCCCTCGTAACAGATCATCATATTGCTGGTTATCTGTATCCTCTTCCTGCCAGCCAGTGCCCTAGCAGAGGTGATGGCTGCTGAGCCATGAGTTTAAGAGAACTGCCCTGCTTTGTGCTCTGAGTGATTATTTCAGAATTTGTGTTTCCACAAACATCTGGCCTCTGAAGTGTGTTTGCTGACACAGAGACACGCATTTATCACCCTGATTACTTAGGTTATTGTCCTGCCTTGCTGCCTGTTGGCCAGCCCAGACTCTGCCAGCTTCTTAGGCTTCTTCAGCCAGTGTTACAAAACACAAAGCTTGGCAACAATTATTTAGTAGAGTTAGTTTTAAATGTCGGAAAATAGATTCTATTGCTTTGATCTGTCCAGGAATTCTGGCTGCAATTTGTGCTTTAAAGTGTGCTTTGCTGTTTTAGGTATTTTCTAGTAATAAATTATTTGAACTTTGCCCTATCTGTAAGTGATGAATCTCTGCCCTAATCTAAGATTCTGGTGCCCTGTTCATCTACCCTGTTCTTCTGCTATCAAGAAAAGCACTGGGTGTTTCCTATCCATCCATAGAGAAGAAAAAACCTGAGGACCCTTCTCATTAGCAAAGTACAAGCTGAGACAAGGGATGATCCTTGCAATGTAGAAAACTTCAAATAAAAAAGGAAAATTTGAGGAACATGTGAAAGTATGTTTTCTAATAATGTGTTTTTCAATTGGAGTTTGGTTTAAAAGAAGGGGAGACGGAACCTCCTGGTTTTGAACTAATTGATGTTGTGGAATAGCATAGAAATGATTTGGAAATACTAATCATCCATTTTCCTTCACAGCCAAAGAAGGAAGACCCAAGGGAACTGTTGAGTACCTAATTGTGTAAAAGTACAGGAGCGCAACTCAAACATGCTTTTTCCATTTTCATTTAATTGTGGATTATAGTTTAAACTTGTTTCCATAGTTTGCAAAACAGTAGAGAAGTTCGAACTCTAGGTCATGACAGAAATACATGTGGATATTTGCAGAAAGTGTCCTCATTGCGTGCTGCTCCAGAGTGTCATTTACATTTTTAAATTCCCCATCCTTAGGATAATTCTTTGTAGAAAGTCCATTTTATCAAATAAAGTTTATAAAATGTTCATTAGATACGTTTAAAAATATCGTGTGAGAAAACCTGTTTCTATTGGCACTGCCATTTTATTCATCTGTCTTTTCAGACATGTTTTTGTTGGCATTTTCATCTATGTTTGGCCTCATTTTAATGAACTTTTAACTACAAAATAATGGTTATCTGGGACACAGGAATCAAAAGTAGTTAAAGTTCCTCAGAGCTAAGAAGAATAGACAGAAGTACTGCTCAGCATTTTATGCAGTAAACTGTGGAAAAATGAGCTATAATTATCCCCTGTTAAAACCAGCAAAATAAGAAATATGCCAGTTTAGATTTGAAGTTGGCAGCAGTTCAAAAGGTTGAGAGAATGAGAAATTGTGGAAGTTCACCACTGTATTTTCCCTTCATGTCTCTTCTACATGAGTTTCTTGGGCTGTGTGCAGATGGTCGAAATTGATTTGCTCTAGGAGCTCCATCTTCCATCCCTTCATCATTAATAGTGGTAGCATATTGTTATTCTAGACACCAGGCAAGACGCCTTTAAGCCTAACTTAGTAGTTACATACAGTTCAAAAAGGTAGGAGGAACAAGGAAGCATTAGCATCGTCATTTTACAGATAGGGAATTAAAATAAAAGGGTGGCGAGTGTATGGCTCATCTCACTGACCTAAGCCACATGCAGGTTAGATATTTAATACTAAACGAGATGTTTAAGCTCCTTTCTCAGTGGGAGACAGCCCTCAGTGATTTATCGCATCTGTCTTAAAACCCTATATTAGAGTGGGTAGAATGGGTTATACTTTGGTAATGCTTTTGCTCTGTCTCTCCACTGAATATAAGGGAAGCCAAAAGTGAAAATTTCTCTGGCCAATTCCTCCACTGGTAATAATGATCAAGACTAGCATAACCAGATCTTCATGAACCAGTCTTGGTCAGTCTCAGAAGTAGATTGGCCAACCTCTGCTTACAAAGTTTTCCTAAACCTTCAGTAATGGCTGATGGTTTGTACTCTTCCTGGAGGTCAGCAACTAGTGGGGTACCACAGGGGCCTGTCCTGGGACCTGTGCTTATTCCCCTTGACTTTGTACTCATTAGACCTCATGTAGCTAAGGATATCCAGTTTTGCCCCCAGACCTCCACTTGAAGCACACAGATAAATTAGAGCACGTTCAGTGAAAGTTGCCAAAATGGTCAGGGCTGGAGTCCATAACCTAGGAGGAGAGGCTGAGGGAGCTGGGCTTGTTCAATCTGCACAAGAGATGGCTTCAGAGGGACCTAACAGCAGTCCCTAGTGCCTACAGTGAGGATGTCAAGGAGATGGAGCTGGGCTCTTCACAGTGGTGCCTGGTGGATAGGAGGATGAAAAAAATGTCGTAAGTTGAAACAGGAGATGTTCACACTGAGTGTCAGAAGAAACCTTTTCCCCATGAGAGCCCAGCAGTGGAACAGATTGGCCAGATAGGTTGTTCAGTTTCAATCCTTGGAGATTTTCAAGAACCACCTGAGCAACCTGGTCTGACCCCATAGCTGGACCCTGCTTTGAGAAGGTTGGGCTAGAGGCCTCCTGGGGTCCCTTCCAACCTGAACAAATCTGTGATGCCTAGCTGACCATGCACTCTTGTCTTTCATGTACTTTCTTCTCATCAAGGCCAGTAATGTCAGATGTCATGAGGAAAGGAGCGGAGAAAAAAACTGAACACAACATTACGTTTCTCTCCTAATCTACGTTGTCCCTGGGTTACTGAATGCTCTGCTTAGTTCCACTTGCCACACCACAAAATAGATGTAGAAGAACCAGGAAACATACAGAAAAGAGCACTGTGAGGAAAGACTAAATAGACTAAGTTCTGCAACTTGAAGGGAAATGCTGGGTCTGGACACACTACAGGCCTAGGAATGATGATTATTAAAGAGATGTTAAAAAGGGAATGATAACTTACTGTTTCTTGGAATACAAGAAGTAGAGAGCACTCAACAAAATGATCAAACAGCAAGTTTAAAAACAAGCAAAACTTGTTCATGAGTATATTGTGAAAGATTTTGTAGAGGCTGAAAAGTACAAGTAGGTTCAAGAAGTGATTAGATGAGTTCATGGAAAATATGTCCATTGGTACACAGGGGTTTGGATGAAACTGTCACCTCAGGAACTTCCTAAATGGCTGTTTGCTGGAGATCAAGAGGACATGGTAGGAGGGAGTTCAGCCTATGTATGGCCTTGATTGTGCCCTTGTGCATCTGCTGTCCACTGCAGAGGAGAGTCCAGTGCTGGATGGAGATTAGTCTATCTGAAAATTCTCCATATTGCTTTACCAGCAGCAGCCATAGCCTGCACCTGCTCCTGGTGAGGGTGGATGAAATGGGCAGGTAAAGGAAGAGACACTGCAAGTTCTAAAGGAAAAGGAATCCATGTGAGAGAAAGGAATTGGGACACCACAACTGTTACTGACCCATGGCTGCTGGGTAGCTCCGGACTAGCAATAATTATTTTTTCTTTTTGTGCCACATTATCCCCCTCTATAAAATTCCTTTTCCAGTCTTCTGTGGGGATTATTAAAATTAAAATATTAGTAACTATGAAACACAGGAGGTGCCATCTGAACATAAGGAGACTTTTTCACTGTGAAGGTGACTGAGCACTGGCACAGATTGCCCAGAGAGGCTAGGGAGTCTTCATCCTTCAAAAGCCAGCTGGACATGCTCCTGGGAAAGCAGATCTAGGTCACCCTGCTTGAGCAGGCAGCTGGACCAGATAAACTCCAGAGGTCCCTTTGAACCTCAAAAACTCTGTGATTCTATGAAATAGCAGTATGAATAAATGTTAAATATAATTCAAATGTTAGAACTATTGATGTTAAACTATTGAGCCTACCTGGAGGTTCAACAATATGCCCAAGAAAGACAGGGAGCAGCTCTGTTTAAAGGGAATTTTTAGCCATGTTTTTTGACATGACCAAGATTGCCGTGGTCTATGTAAGCTACTATGAGGATTATTTGTCACAGTATTTAGGTGCTTCTTGAGGTACACAAGGGAAACATAGCTGACATCCACCAGTGTGTTCTTTAAAATGTCTCAGCCAGGCAGAATACTCCTAACCAAGTATATTAGATGACTAGATAGCCACCTTATCTTCAAAGACAATTGCCATATTTATACAACCCTATCTACCTCTCCAGCACACTGGGCATGCAGCTACTTTCACTATTTATGTATTGTCACCAACTTCCCTATTTGGAGCTTTGTTATGTTCAGCTTTGATGCATTTATTTGGGCAGATGCCCTTAGCTGAGCTCACAAATACAGCTGTAACCAGACAACATGAATTTTACCCCAGGGAGAAAACAGAAGTGTTTGGTGTGTCAGTAACAGGTCTCCAGCTGTGGACTCCTCTGTTTACACCTGACCCTGACTGCTGCTCTGTGCTTGTGCAGAGCAGGTCTGTGCTGCAAACACCTTGAATAGCCGTTACAGTAGTACCCAAGCCATAAGTGCAGTGTTGCTAATTTATCTTTTTTATTACATGAGGTTTGAAGCATCGCTACATAAGGTTATCACTCTTGGTTGCTTCTAAATCCCAGGTTTATGTGGATACCTCTTTATTACACTGCAATCCATGCAGCAGATATCCCCAGGTCTGCATACAGCATGCCCTTTCTGCTGGTTGGGGTGGGCTTTATGCAGTGGTAGTGAGGATGCTTTGCAGCTGGAAGAGTATGCAGGAATGCTGGCTTATTCAAAATAGACACATAGGAAGACAAAAGATACTATTTATTGCTAGTCATCAACAGAATGAGTCCTTGAAACACTGCAGTTATCCATTGTTTAGGATTTTCCATTGCCAGTTAACCTTTTAATTTTATTTTTCCCTAAACAGAAAAGGTCAGGAGAATGAGAGAAAAATTCACTTTTATCTCAGGCTGTACTCCAAAGCCATATTACTATACAGAATAAAAGCCTTGGATACTAAGGCACAGAGATTTGGGTCCAGACACAGAGAAGATGTAGACAAGATTTAGATGTGCCTATGTGAAGCTACAATTCTGAAAGTTACTCTTGCACTGCCCCTAAATTTGGAAGATTCACCAGGATTATAGCTTTATTAATTTCAAAGTATCACCTAGATACAGGCAGATATACATGTCTGTACCTACAAACACATGTAAATATATATACAGAGATACATATGTAAAGCCTTGACAAACTTGGGTGACATCACTTTGTTTCACGAAGAGTGGGAACAGAAAGCAAGGGTCCCTTCCACATGAGCTCCAGTGTGGAGTCTCATGGCATTCCCTGGCATGGAGCGAGCTTCCTGCAGCAAAGAGAATTATCTGCTTTTTCCTTAAGCAACTCCTTCTGTATTTTACATGAACATATTGAGGTTACTTGGAATTCATGTAATCTATGTGAAATATACCCACCTCATTTAATAGCAAAGTTTTATCCTTCCACAATTTTCAGTTTTCAAGATGCAAACTGTGTCAGGCCTATGTGAGGTAGCAAGCTGATGACAGTCTAACAGGAGCCTGTGTACACAAAGAGGAAAGAGGAGAGTTAACAATAAAATGCTGGTTTTCTGTGTGTTTGACCCCATGCTGAGCTGTAAGGTTTTGTTTTTTGCTTTAATCTTTGCTTGATATCCCACTTGTTATTGTAACTTTCCCTAATTTTTCTCTTCTCTTTCTTTATGTTATTTCTTTGTAAAAATACAAAAAGCACAGCAGTAAGCATTAAAACCAGCGAAATTAGAGTGACTTCAGTTGGCTTACAGCAGGGACGAATTTTCTCCCTTGCTATGGGCCGAGCAAAGGAGAGAGAAGATGAGAGGAATGGATTTCTTTGAAATAATCAGATACAGACTTCTCACATTCATGCAGCTTTTAAATCATCAAGGCCATGGTGTTTATCTGTCCACTCTTTCTCATTGTCTCCTCATGACCAATGCTTTGGTTTTCTTGAGACATACTTTATGTCATGTCGAAATGACTGAGAGTTCATTTTCATGGTGCAATTCACTGATTAGGAAGTTAATACTAGATTTGGATTTACATGTTGCTTTGGAAAGCAGATATGGAACTTCACAGAAATGGCACAATGGCATTATAAATCTACCTGGCAGCAGTAGTTTCCCACCAGCAGTGAATTAGACCCTGAAGTTTAATGACCTGAGTAAGCAAGGGAGGGTGAATGCCCTTTGTATGCAAGCCAGCAACTGGTTAACTTGACAGTCAGTGAAAGTCAGATCAAAAGGCTGTTTGAAAACCCTGGCTTTTAGAAGCAAAGATGGGAACAAGAGGAGTTGGTAGATAGAAAAACAATAGGTATCGTATGGTTATTTGAATTCTTCCTGCTACCTCTGTGCACCTGATCAAACAGCTGGCGGTTGAAAGACTGATGTACTGTCAGGCCTGAATATAAGCCTGATGCATTCCTGCCTGATATAAGGACGATAAAAATATTGCAGCTGAAACATCTAAGAGCACAAATCTTAGAAAAAAAAACAAAGATCGCATGGAGGAAAAGCCAGGCAACACAAAAAGAGCCTGAATTGGAAGCCTGTCAGTCTGGCCTGTGTAAGCTTCAGAGGAAGACCAAGGGGAGGAGAAAAAAAAGGCTTTTCTTCAAGTAGACCTTCGATAGGCCACATGCAAGCACTAAAGAAGGCACACTTCCAACCCTAACTTCTCTTTAATATAATCTATCCCACCACACTAATACATCAACCCCAGGTACTTCTCTCCTATTAACAACACCCTCTCAGTCCAGGATCCTACTTTCCTACCTATTGCTCTGGGATCCCTAGCATACATCAAACCTGTTTCCTCGCTCCAGCAGGTGGGTTCCCTTCTCTCACCTCTCTCCACCCTTATTTTTCCCACATCAGTCCATGTTTCCTACTTTCTCTGCCTTATATCTTCTCGTGCAGCCAGACCCAGATGTTGGTGGCCTCCTGTCACAGGAGCACGGCAAAGAAGGTCTGTTGACTTGGCCTGCATGCAGGGGCTCTCCAAGGAACTCGGTAACTCAGCACAGGAATTGACACCAAGGAGGTACACTAAGCCCTAGCACCCTATAAACCTGCCTTGGAGATATTAAAACCCCAGCTGTACAGGGTCCTGGCAAACCTGCGGTAGGTGACCCTGGGCTTGGACGAGATGATCTCCTGTGGTCCCTTCCCATCTCAACCTTTCAGTATGTGAGCACTGGGCTCCATGATGAGGGAAGCAAGAGAAGGGAAATGAAACTAACTGCCCTGTTCAGAGTCATGAAGGTGGATTTTGAACTACATGACTGACTGCCAAGCCTGATTTTTAACTTGAGAGAACATTTGCTGCCTAAATGAAATCTCTGCAAATCTTGGTATATTTTGCCCCTAAGAAAAGGCAAACAGGAGAAAACCTTACCTTCAATGAGACACTTGGCCAAGGACAGCCCCTAGTGACCTAGGCTGCTGGGTGGCAGGAGTGACACACGATCCTAACAGCTCTGTATAACAAAATATAAGTCAGTACTGTGTCTCCAGGGCAGCGTGGGAAAGCCATGCCACTGTCTGTGTTTATTAGGAAAATTAACTCTTAAACATTCTTGCTATGAAAAATGTATCCATTGTAAAGTGCAAAGGGGCAATTTATTTCAGTGAAAGAGCTAGCAATTCTATTTAAGGGATGGTATATTCATATCCCCATTATAATATGCTTTAGGTAAAATAGATGGAATTACTGCATTTTCACTGGGAATGTTGTCAAGACAACTTTTAGTGCAGCTATTTTGAAAAATTTGTAATACCATGGAATTTAAAAAGACATGATTAAATGTATTTCTCCATTTTATCTGCTTCCTCAAGTCCTTTAGCCTGTCACAGAGTAATTGCAGCTTTACAGCAATTTCAGTGTTGACAGCAATTCAGATTGTGTGTTAGTAGCAATGTGACATCCAGAGTGTGATCCCTGCTAGTTCCTGTCACCACTGGGGAGGGCTGTGCTTTGCATTTGCAGTGTTCAGAGGCTGAGGGAGATCCACAGCACAGACAGTGTCCATTGGGCCGTTAAGCAGGTTGGCTTTGCAAAGTCAGCCTTACAGGGCCTGCCTGCCAGTTTATGTTCTTTTGCTTTTGGTTTTATTTTGATTTTTAAATCACTGCGTTGGAGAGAGCATTTGAGCGCTTGAAAATTGTTCTTCAGCTGAAGATCGAAAAGAACGGCCGTAAGCTGCAGCAACGGTGAAGGGATATGTTTATCCTGGTGGCCTGGGACTTTGAAAAGGCTTTGAATAACATAAGGAGTTTTGAATGTATCTAATGGGAATTATAGAGCATGAGCCTGTTTCAGATATTAAATCACTGTGACTAAATAAGGATGGATTAGACACAATGTTTTATGAATGCATACTAATAAGCAGCTGTTAGGAAGCCTTACCCTATTTGTAGTCCTGCTGGTAGCGGCATTACCAGCCCTGCAAGCTCAGTCATCAGAAGGATGACTGAAATAACTGACAACCTGCTCAGATACTCATTGTTATGAGGTCTGGTCCTTTAATTTTGCTCTCACATTTTCTTTTGCACAGTCTGGCAATTAAGCTGCTATCCTGCTGACCCAAGTACAAGCCAGGGAATAAATGAAGGTGATGTAAGATGCTGCTGTGCTGTGTAACTGCCTCGCGCTAGGGACTGGACTGATAGTGCAGTTTTCATAAATAGAAATCATCTTCCTAATCTTGGCACTTCTCTGTCTTTAACAAACTGCATCAGCAGATTCTTTGGACAAAGGGACAGATGTTCGTTCTGTTTCATAGCCCAGAGACAGATAACGCAGGGAAAAAGAAATGCTCTGTCATTGGCCATGGGGGAAAAAGGCAACACAAATGCAGGCTGTGTATGTCTGAGTTTTCCCAGACATACGTAGTCCCAAATTTCACTTCTAGTGTCTCATGTGGGACTGTGGCTAGTGGAGGAATACTTTGCTTTTCCATAAGGATTCTGGAAGTCATGCAGGTGATCTGACCCTGTATTTGCTTGGCTCTGGAAAGAAGCCTGAACATTGCAGTCATGCCAGCAGGTCTGCTGCTCCAGGGTTCTAGCAAATCCATACATCTGGCAGAGTTTTCCCTTTGCAACACAGGAACATCTAGTTTAAGGATTATTGTAAGCATACTTTTCCTCATTTTGACACTTTGTAATATCTGAGTTCATATCTCTTCCAAAATGAATTATCCTCTTATTCTTCCTAGTACCCCTGAAATCAATGAAGTCAATGTAGTGTAAGTGATGGTGAGACTGTACTAGAAAAGGTCGAAGAAATGGAGTGAGCTGTATGTGCTCATAAAGAGCCAGTCCAGGTAACAAGATGTAAGCCATGATACAAAAAGCACAGTGTAAAAACAGATGGGGAAGAGAGTGAAGAGAGATAAAAGACAGAGGGAATGAGCAAGATAAAGTAACAGAATAGTAAGGATAAAAGAAAACAGCACACAAAGAAATACACAGTGTGTCTGCTAAGAGAGCGGTGATCTAGAAACCAGAGGGAAGGGAAAATGAGAGGGAAGACAGCATGAAGTGAGTGTGATAGAAACCTCTAGGGCAACTGAACAACAGAGAAACAAAGTTGGAAGTTGAGAATAAATATGGGAGACTTTTCCAGAAAAAAAACCACCAAACGTGCAGAAAGATGCATTGAAATCATGTGCTGAATTCAGCCTGTTCAGGCTCATTTTCTCAGCAGCAGTGATTACTGCAGCAGCCAGCAATGGAGGAGCTCTCAAGGTCATCCCCTCTGACTGCCTGCAGAGCAGAGAGCTTCTCAGAGCCAATAGTGTCTTTTATTTGCTTCCCCCAGCTTTTAGTAATATAAATATAAACCAAGCTGTTGACAATGTAAGTTATGTTCTCTGTGAGCAGTAAAAGTATGTGTTAGATCCTGAAGATAAGGGGTACACTGTGGAGGTGAGGGAGGTGGGAGGTTGCAGTGAGTGTGCTAGTGAGGATCAAAGTCACCGTGATTGCCCATTTCTAGAGAGGCAGTTCTGGTTTGTCTGTCCTTCACACAGTTCACAGGCCCCACGGTGCTCTGCAAATAACCCCGGCTCTGTCACAGCACCCAGTCCTCTAATGCAAGACTAGAAAAATTCCTCCATTTTCTTCTTTTCAGTTTTCTTTGACCATAGGCTGCACAGATAGAAATATGCACAGCTGCGTATGTTGTTAAATACACACCAGGATGCCTCGGACATGCTGGCTCTGCTGCAGGTATTTCATTATATCAGTTTGGAAAACAATATTATAGTGTAATATAATACAGCCTTGCTCTCATCATGCATCACTCTGCATGGAAAGTTAAACAACAGGAATGCTTATATCATTAACGCCACAGAGAAAGTGATCTTGCCTGAGAGGAGAAATCAAACTTGTAACAGTCCAGGGACTCAAAGGTTTACTGCAAGTCTGTTGAAAACTGGAGGGGAGCAATTTACTCTGAACCCAATGGGAATGATGTGCCACAGCTGAACATCGCACAGAGGCCATGGCGCCAGCTCATGAGATGAGCTTTCAGCTTGGGTAGTGGTAGCAAGCTTTGGTCATCCTTCAAGTGCACCACTGACTGCCCTGAAATGCCTTTTAGTAGTTTCCAAAGTAAGGTAGAACTAGATGTAACCATGGTTTAGATTTTTCCTTCTGAAAGTAGGCACATAATTGCACTTCCTGGGCTTCCCATTTGGTTGGGCAATAGAAATTTCTGGATCAGAGCATGGCATTTAGCCGTGTACTTCATTAGATGCAGTGCCTCAAATGTTGCCTAACTATACCAATCTTTTGTATGGGAACACTGCTAAATATAGCCCAGCTTCTCCATAGTACAACACAAGTAGCTCCATATCAGCTGGATATCAAGAAAACAAGGAGGCAGAGAAAGCAGACGCTATGAGAGGGCAGATGTCTCCCTAGGCCCATCCCCTAAAGGGAGGAGGATGGGGTACCCTGTGTGAGGAGGTGCGATGCTTTGGCAGCTCAGCTACCGTTTTGATGGCCTTGTGAGGGTGGCATCTCCTCGTCAGCCTCTGTGCCCCATGCCAGGAGCTGAGGACAGCGGCACAGCCTACAGCCCTTTCCCCTGGACTGCAGGCACTGAGATGTCCCCTCTGCCCCAGTGGAGGCTGAGGGACAGGGGCCAGCATCCACCTGGCTCAATGTGGGCAACCACCAGCGTGGACGTCTGCACCTGAGCTGCTCAGGCTGTGCTCTCCTCATTGCTGGGGGATGTAGACTCAGTACGATGAATCAGGCCAGGCTCTGCCTCATCTCATCCTGGAATTGATGTCTAAATTTGTTCAGATGAAAGGAATACTGGACATGCATTTATCTTCTGAGTGGCAGTATAGAGAAGTAAAAGGATATGGGCACCTCTGTCTCCTATAAAGGAGTCCAGATCAGCTTCAGCTGTGTATATTGGGGATGTCTGAAGTTATGTGAGTGTGATGCTAAATGCTTAGTCTGCTTAGCTATAACTCATGGGCCTGCTGATCACCACCCACAAATTTAAACCAGATGCCCTCTTTGTAGCCAGGACAGCCAAGATCCGAGTGGAGGAATGAAGGGAGCTTGGCATGGGATCCACAGGCAAAACAATCCGCACTAGGGATCTTTCAAAAATGGGAGGAGAAAGTCTTTGTTTTTTTTCTAGAGGAGATGCAAGGCAGAGCACAGAGATGTCTCTTCTTCCCCTGGTTTTGTTGCAAAATAAGAGATGGACGGGAAAGCAAAAAGTAGCTTATTCCTGTAGGCCACAGGTTAATCAATGCATTGAACCTGAGGTCCAGCTCTGTATGGGGTAAAGATGTAAACCAGCCAGCTCATGAGATGAGCGTTTGTTTAGGTTTGCTTTCTGAAGGCACTCAGTAAGCATCACTGGGTTTGCATTGCCTTAATCCTCAGCTCCCTTCTGCCTGGTTCAGATCACAGCTCACTAATCCCCACACCACACACACCCAAGACATTTTCTGATTTATTATCAGGCTGGGGGGATTCTCAGATGCAGAAATTAGTGGTGCATTAAGGCCTGTTAACTGTGCCACAGGTTTCTGAAAGCAGCTAAAGCAAAGCTCAAAATTGCCTCACATATTTTCAGTAGGAAATCATAAATCTTCGCCATGGTTTTGGCAGCCCTCTTCCTCCTCTGCCCTCCCATGAAATTCTGCTTTCTAAACTGATCTCCATCATTTCTTTCACTGTGAACCTAACTTGCTGGCGTTGCTCGTTTCATGTATTTTACCATCCCACAGGAAAAGGAGCAGGGAGGTTGTTTTCTTTCCCACCCTCCAAAGGTATTATGTCACTGTTATGTTGGAGGAGAAGCACTGCGGCCCCTTGCCCCACCGCTGAGGACTGAGGGCTCCTCGGGAGGCAGGTCTCTTACTAGGGTTTTGTGAGTGCAGTAGGGGAGTGCAGGTCTGTCGGATGGACTTCCTCCAGGCTGCGTGCATATTGCACGTCTCCTGCGATCTCCAGGGAATGAACCCGCAGCCTTGGTCAACCCTGTTCAGTGAGTTCCCGGCAACTCCTTTGTGCCGGGGGTGTCCAGGGGCAGCACAGGCTGCAGGACGTGAGGATCGACTCATTGCCCATCCTTTCGCGATCAGTGAGTGGGAGCGGCGTTGGGCTGTTATCTCCTGTTTCACCACGAGATGGTGGTAAATGCTAGCGCTGGGCCGCTGCCGGAGCACCCCCAGCGGGCGCCGGCTTCCCCTTCCCTGCCTTGGCAATACCAGAGAGAGCGACAGATTTCTGCAGGGCATCCGCAAGAGCTGGCAGCGCATCTGTTTTCTTTATAGCCTGATTTTCTCTCCTTTGACCCCTTTGCCTTTTGATGTTACAGTGGCTACCCCGACTGTTCAGACTTATCCTTCCTACCTACCCTTTACCAGCACCGCCACTGGAGTTAGGGGTTCACTGCAGAGGTCCCTTCCAGCCTTGTTTCACACATCCACTGTCCCGCACCATGCAGGGAAGAAAAGATGACAGCTCTCACCACTGGAAGCAAACCAACTGGGGTTTGCTGGGGGCAAAGTGGGATTATCTGCATAGGGCAGGAAAGAGAGTCCATCTCACAGCCCTGGCTGCCAGCACCCTGCACACCACCCTTTGGGGAGCATCTGCCCTACAGAAAGTGCCTTCTTAATGTGCCTTCTCTACCTTACAGCAGCCACCGCATTACAAAAGCTGTGCAGACAAGACAACTCGGGTTTGAAGCTTCATTATAAGCTGCACAGAAGATTCAGGGTTGACTTTTTCACTGCAATGAAAATCAGTATGTGTCTTCTGCATTTCAGTTTAACATGGAAAAACATAGAAGAAGGGAAAGAAAAAAACCACCGGTCCTTACACCGAAACACATGTGCAGTACAGTATGTCAGTGTGCTCTGGTGCGGATATGTGAGGTGCACCCTGGCTGGATTCCATGGGCAAATGCAATGAGGTGCACTGCTGCAGTCACTGACAGTGCTTGCTGCTGTATAACAAATACCCCTTTACAACTCTAACCTCTTGTCGTATAAACTGTAATATCTTTTCCAGTCCTTCTGGGTAGCTCCATGTGGGAGCTTCACCCACATAAGAATTTGGTGTGACACATTTCAAAAACCCCAGGTGGACCAGGTCATTGCAGGGGCCCAGAGAATGGACATAGGACTACATTGGGTATCCAGACCCAGGCTCCTGCCCCCAGAGGAAGATGAGCTTGCAGAGATGGGATGTCACCCACCGCTGAATGTGGTGGTGTGCTGAGGGGACAGGCAAGTTTGAGTTCATGTGCCCCGGTGCTCATCCCTGCAGCCTGGTCAGCGATGGCTTCAGGGTGACTCAAAGGCAAGTTTCCCATGCCAGAGGAGAGGAGGGAGGAAGCCCCACAGCACTGTGGCAGCCAAGCACAGCAGGAGTGGATATGCACAACGGGAGGCTCGTGTCAAGCAACCTGTAGGACAGCATCCACACTGTGTGTGTTAGCTGGGCCCAGATTCTGGGGTTTAATCCAAGATGCTGGCTGAGCCACTGCTGTTGTGAACGAATCAGATCCTTACTAACACTGGGCAATCCTCTTGGCTCATACGTTTGCTGCCTCCTGACCGAGACCTCCATTGTCTGTGTGAAGCTGCTCCTTGGCTCTGCTCCCGTGCAAACTCAGCAGAGTCACTTAGATGGCAGGTGGTGTAAAAGCACCTCTGATCCAGGAAAGAGAAGGACATGAGACTTGGCAGAGTGCTGGGGTCTTACAGCCCTGCCTCTTGCAGCCGACTTGCACAGCATCAAAATGCAAACTCCAACTGCCCTGGCAGGTTGCTTGTCTTAGGGGCTACAGAGGATGCTGGAACCCTAAAAAGGAGCCCCATGAGCCTGAATGTATGACCTACATGGCTGTTGCTGAACACCAAGTACTGGTATGCTGTATGAACTGTGTGCTGCAGGGTTTGATTAATGATAGAAATCTTTTTTTTCCTTTCAGTTAAAGGCTGCATTCTTCCCCCAGCATTGTCTCATGGTTTGAATGCATTTTATAATCAAACTATCACACTTCTTCCAGGCAGAAGTTAGTAACATCAGCCAGCCACTTTTACAATAGCAACACTGACCTCACCTGGGTGGCAGGGCTGATTGTGAGCATTTTAGGGACCCATCAGTGCTGGATGATGAAGGTATACTGAGGAACAGCTGTTAGAAATTAATACTCTGTGAACAAAATACAATATTTACTTACGCAAGGAAGAAAAACACTTAGATATGCTCTGCATGACTTAGCTACTCTCTGTTTCAGCCCTTTGGTTTAGTTAAACCTCATGTGTATAGCCGAGCTGTCTTGGCACAGTACTAGGTTTGGCTCAAGCAGCCAAACTTCATTATACAGAAAGCAGAATCTGAGATATGTGAAGCCATAAAATGGATTCACTGAAATCACCCAGTTAAAAACAGAGACTGAGCCAAATCTGACCCAAACCACACGAATTCCTTGAGACCAAATTTTCTCAGAGTTCAAGGCTGAGGGAGAGAAAGATGGAAGTTACGTACATGACTGGTAGTGGAACCTATGGTTATGACTGCCCAGGGCATCTTCCTGTCTGGATTCTGGGTTTATTTCCACATACCTTTGCCTAATCAGCAAACATTTACACCAAAGCTTTCCTTGCCAGGTGCATGTTGAAGACGGGCTTTTCTTCAGAGCGTTCAGTCACAACTGCTCCACATTTCTGAGAATGAACTTTATCCTTAACCTAATCATAGCCAGGTTTAAGACAAACAAACCCCCGCAATCCCTCCCAAGACTCCAGCAATCTTCTTCGAAAAGCTGGGGGACTTGGAACTGGACAAAAAAAATAACCTTACTCCTGAGATGGGCTTTTCTGATCTCAGTAAAAGTTCTGTCTCCATTGGGCCAATTCATAAGGCTTTGGAGAAAAAACAAGGCAGCTGTAGCTCACACATGCTTGCCAGAGGCCAGCCAGCGCTTGCAGGCTCCGTTCTCTGGTGAGTTCATGAGCATGGGACATGCTCCAGGACCCAGAGCAGGACTTCCCTAGAACTGCAATTCCTGTGTCCCTCAGGCCAAAGCAGCTCTAAATCCAGATGCTCAGAGTCAAAAGCATGGATTTTTATTTCTTTTTTTTACCTGTTTGTTTCCAGGCTATGTGGAAGTTGGGTGAATGGCATTCGGAGCATTTTAGACATGCAAAAGGAGGAGATAGATAGCTTGGAAAAGGAGACTTGGAGCAGGCAAAATGAACCCTGGCAGAGAGCTGGGGGACCCAGAGTGTGGAGAGACTGGGGGAAATTGGAAGATGAAGAGGAGATTGTGGCACAGCAAAGCACAGAGTCTGGCAATGCAACTGGGAAAGGATGCAAGGGATTCCATTTCAGCCTCTCTTTGCACATTTTTCTGAGGTCGCTTAGGACACTTGTGCTCACACAGAAGGCCTTCCCATACCTTACTGACTGTAGGTTAAATGAGCCTAGTTACAAGGACAGAATCACACATTTCCTCCTGATAAGAATGTTGAATGTGATGCATGGTGAATGTTATAAAAAAAAAGCTCCAAAACTTCGCAGAACAAAGTGCTTGTTGAACACCCCTGAAACACAGGGAAGGGCAGTGCTGTCATACTGCAAACACAAAACCAGAGCCTGATTATTCAGTCCAAGAAGTACATTTGCTCTACCAGGAGACTGCTGTAAAGTGATGTAGGATGTACTTTAAATGTTCCTGTTGCCTTCTATAGCAGATGCAAGTCCTGAACTCTTCTGCAAACTAGGCTAATTTTAAGTCAGGCACCTAAGGAATAAGGGATGCAAAGCTCATAACTTCATGTAGAAGAATTTGGCCTGAGCTGAGGAAGAAGGGAGAACCTGCAGCCTGGGAGACCCTTATCCAATTATTCAGTGGTATCATTTGATATCAAAGTTACTCCAAACGTTTGGGCTTTGGGATCACTCCTTTCTTCCTTTCCAGGATGTCATAAAATTTGGAGAGGATTTTTCTTCTACAGTTCCAAATTCACCTTTTGGCTTGAGTTCCCATTCCCAACTTCTGCAGGGCTTGTTGATGGGTCATCTAGTTTTTCTCACTGTAACCAGTGTTCTTGGTGATGGTACGTGTCCCTGCTCACACCTTTGCTTTTATACATGTTGAGCTGCCAAGAATAATTGTTAGTTTTAAACTGGCTGTGAAAGCAGCAGCTGGCTCTCCAGAGGGACACAGAGGACAAGCTAGCGGCAGCAGCCACTTGGCATTTCCAGCCCTGCAGTGCAAAAGGAGATGTGTTTTGAGTATTGCAACTTCCTGCATCTCTCGTTGTCTTTTCACAGAACAGGAATGCAATTGACAGCATCAGGATATGTACACACAATCTCTTATTACTGTTTAAATATAGAAACAATACCATGTCCTGCACTGACAGGAGTACTATTAGCTATGCAAAATTATTTGTCAGCTCTTTAGAATACCTTTCCTTTTCTGGAAAATAAAACCACTATTTCTTCATTAACTGCACTTTCCTGTCTTTAAACAGCAGTGTGGATTATGTTACTCACCTATATTTATTTCTCTCTTGCTAGAAATGCAGGTGGACCTGTGACTGCCATCAAGTCCTATCGCCGTGTGGTTCCAGAAAAAAGTACTTCCACATTTTAATTTATCCTCCCCAGCTATAAAAACCTGTGTGTTTTTAGAGAATCTTTTCAACATTTGTCAGTATGTGGCCACATTAACGCCATCCTTTGTGGTCAATGGGAATTTATTAAAGCACTTTGATGTCTAATGAGCTTTTATACCTCATGTGACCGAAGTGAACACTTGCTAGTTTATAGAAGCCAAAAAATGTTCATTGATTATACAGATTAGAGGCAATTTTTTATAGTCTCCTTATCACACAAGACTTTAAAACACTTCAGGTGCAAACTAATGTAAAGGCAATGCCATTTTCTGGACCTATGTTTCTGCTGGAAGTGCAACATTAGATTGTAGGAGATGTAAATGCCTGCTGAACTGTAAGTGAAAACCTCACCAAGGGACTATTATGCATACAGCATGAAAAGTAATTTAACTTAATACCCCCAGTTCAAGTTTCACTCTTGAGAATTCCGCATATCCTTTTATTTGTGCCTAACAATGCTGTACAACACTTGATACTTTTTGGGATCATTACAGTGTTAACTCTCCCATCTTGGCCAACTGCAAATTAAATTCTCTCTAGCTCAGTTTCCACTGTGGTCCCAACTGGATGAAATAGCTGCACAGCTGAGTAAGGCCAAGGACTAGCTGCATCCAGAAATTCAAAACTGCTTTGGGAGTTCCAGCCTTCATGGGTGTCTCAAGACGATGGGGAAGGAGGTCTTGGTGCAGAGTGCGGTATCACAACAGGTGCGGTGGTGACAAGGTCCGCTAGTGCCCACAGTGTGCCAGGCTCATTCCCAACATGGAAAGGCACTTCAAAAATACGGCACTTTAGAGCAGAACCCTCTCTTTTTCCTTACTTTGGAACCGCAGCCTGGAGCTACAGCTGCCTGCAGACTGGTGTGAGCTCACAGGGCCATTTCCAGGTCCACCTTGTTCCTAGGGCAGTTCAATTTTGGGCGCAGAAATGACCCACGGCTGAAGCAGAATACAGACATCCATGTACCAGCCAATGCCTTCAGCATCAGTTACAGTCATGCTGGTCCTACAGATCTTGAAATCTTTTCTGACCTTTGCCAGAGCACCCAAAAGAGGTGAAAAGCAGCACTGGCACATTGCATTGAGGTTTTGGAGTGGAGGGGACAGTACCGTGAGCTCTGGAGATGTTCCTACATTGGAACAGGAAGTCTCCTTCCTGTTCTAATGACTGGGCTTTCATGCCCTTAGTAGGTATCATCCTCCCAACTCTTTGCCCGTCCATGCTTCAAAGCCCTAGTGAGCTCCAGCTTTTGGAAAGACTCTTTAGAGAGACTACCAGGTCCTGGATACTTTACAAACAAGTCAAGTGGGTTGTAGGCACAACTTCCCTCCAAAATCCTTTGTACTAGCAGCCCATGGTGATGCCTGTCTCAGCCTATGGTGGTGGGTCTGGGTCTTACGGGGCTTTGTGGGGAGCCTGGCAGCTCAGAGCAACAGGTCTGCCACTGCACAGCCAGAGGACTAACAGCAATGTCTAGCCTTAAACATCTGCATCCCCTGTAGTATCTCTGGGCAAACAGGTTGAATCACACAGGGAATACAAACAGGCATCGAATATGCTCCAAAAACTGGGTTCCCACACAAGATGAAAGGGAGACAGAATGGCTGTGAAATAGTTTGTACAAACATAACTAATGAGATTTTCACACTGCAAATATGACCCAGGAACAAGTCACTATTTTTCAGGGTATTGTCTAGTCTTTGCATTTACTTATGGCCACACAAACTGTCTGTCACTGGAAGAGCATGCTCCAGCTGAGGTGGGAGATCCATCTTGGATATCCAATACAGACTTATCAGTAACCCCTCTTTCAATGGCAGCATTTCCTTCCAGCCCTTCAGCAAGACTCCCGCCTCTCCTCTGGCATCTGCCCACCGAATATCAGTCCCTAAAAGGAGAATGTAGCTTGAAGGAGGTGGGTGTCATAGAATCATATCAGGCCTCAATGCAAATAGAGAATCTCTTTGGGTCCAGGATGAGAAAGCAAACCCAAGATCAGTATGGAAAGTGATGAGGCACTCCTCTTTAGGAACACACCAGACCAGTCAGCCCAGGGCAGGGGTGCAGGTCTGGGACTGAAAGAGGACAGGTATGAGAAATACCATCCTGACAGGAAACTGGTCCCCACATGGAAAAGACATCTTCCCTGGAATCAATCAGATATGGTCATGCCTGGAGCTGATGTTTCTAATGCTTTATTTTTATGTATTGGATTTTCGCTGCTTTTCCTACTCTGGACTTGCTCTGTTTTGTTTTACGTGTGTGACTTGCCATTATACAAACTTAAAGTTACCATTTTTTTCTGTCTTAAGCTTAGCAATTGTGCAACACGCTTCACTGGGACCACAGAGCCCCAGACTGGTGACACAGGCAAGAACATGACAATGAAGACAAGAGAATCACCATCGTGTTCACTTCAAGCCCTGTCATCAGAACTATTATGCTAAAAAGTGACCGGGAGCTGCAGGAAAGGACCAAACTGTGGTTTCCACATTTATAAAGGAAAAGTCTTTACAAAGCAGGTGCCAAATATCTTGAACCCATTAACTGGTTTTGTATGCCTTTCAGGGCATGGTTGAAATTTCTGCCATTAAAAATGTTTTTTATTTGGAGGTGATGGGAGAAGAAATCTTGTTTCATTTTTAACAATAAGCCAAAAATCCCCAACCTGCTTCTGGTGCCCTTCATTATTCAAACCTAAAATGGTTGCCTCTCTCCCCCCCAGTTATTATTCTAAAATTATTCTGATTATTCTCATTATTCATGCTAAAATGCCAGAATAACCAGGACCCAATTTTTAACTGCTAAAATGTTCATACTAAGTGCTAAAAAAAGCTTTATGGCTGTACAACTACAGTCTACTGAAAGGAAAAAGCCCAAGTACTACACTAAGAAAATGCTTCAGGGGAGTCAGAAAAAGACTGCAGCAGGCTGGGGCCCTTCATGTCTACTCAGTCATTTCTTCACTGTAGCATCCCTCAGTGCTTTAGTTTCCTGTCTCACTTCACTTTTTCTGTTCTCCATTATTTAAGTTAATGCTTCCTTACTATCCCAGTTCCTTCCACAAAATTAAACACAAAACCATTGTGGAACTTGCACATAACGGTTTTACATATAGGGTTCATTTGCATACGAACAGAGTAGTACTTGCATAGAGTGAAACTGCTATGATCAGATGCACTTATGCAGCTGGAGAAACAAGTTTTTGAACATAGAGGTACCTCTCGGATTCAACACATCACTAAAACTTAGGTGGCATTTGCTGTGGAGAAATGCTTTGTGTATTTGTTTGCAGTCCCTCTTCTCACTCCCTGGTTGTGTCCAAACTCACCGTCTGTGCAAGGCTACAGTACCCCATTCCTGGCCAGGACTCTGCTACTGCACATGAATAAACATTATTAACAAGCAACACGTGGTGCAGGTGTTCATGGGTGAAAAGCTATTGCAATCCAACCGACCTGACCGTGCGTTGCATTGGCACAAGCACAAATCGATTCTAACGCATTTTTTAGCTGCATGGGAAAAGACGGCAAAATTGTTTTTTTCTCATTGACTGCTTCTCACACAAATCCTTCTGCCAAGGACTCAAACTGCACTTGAAGCCTTTTGTAGGCAGTTCCTGTTAATCAGATTACAAAGACAGAAGTACAGAAAAGTACTGAACAAGTAGACAGGACAGAAAAGTTGAATGAGCATTGGCTCTTCTTATTTTAATGAAGAAATATTTCAAGTTAATATCAGTGCAATTTAGAAATAGCATGTGATACTCCCAATACATCCCAATACATCCCAAATACATCAGCAAATTACAGTTCCAGAAACGTATAAATTAATGGCAAGAAAAAATAATTAAGATTAACAGAGAGAATAAGGTTCAAAATAAACATCCCGTTTGTCTGTTGCACTGCATCAATGATATCCCTGGTACTTAAACAGCAAGAAAGATCCAGTATTTTGTGGTAATTAGGCTCTCCAAAATAGCAGTTATTTTTCTACAAATGAATTAAGCGTTTTCCATTTAGTTTTGATGTATAATTAAATGTTATTCTTGGCCGTTACAAAGAAATTTAGTCTTGTCAGAGTAAAATTTCATTCCATGATTGAAAAATCACACTAACAGAGGAACACTGTCTTCTGGTTATACCCACTGGAAACAGCCAGCTGAGAATAGGAAGAACTACATATGAGCCTATCTGGCTGTTACATAAAATGGCTTTTTTTTTCCTGGTTTCACAGCCTCATAACAATACTGTTTTTCAACATTGTTCCCAGTCATTGTTTTTAAAACGGTTCATCAACATATCCTGAATCAATCACTGATATAAATAACTCCAGTGACAAAATCCATTATGGAAGGACACAGAACTGCAGAACTGCAAACAGAAAGCTGTACCGAAAGATTTTAAGGTGGACCTGTAATTACTCTATAAAATTCTGTAAAAAAACCACCACACAGTAAAAGCAGTATCTTTGATTAACTGGTAATGGTGGAACCTGAAAAACTGAGTTATAATTTTAAGAGACATTAACTCACAAAGGACTCTAACGCAAGACAAATAGTACCGAAGCTAGAGAGAGATGCACATTTAAAGCTTGCAAGTGTGATATAAAAATATTCTCTAGTTTTTTAATTTTGATACAGGGAGACCACTGCCCTAATAGAAGATAAAATACATCCTCTTTCCTACCTCATCGCTGTACGTATAGATTATTCCCTCGATTATCAGGAAATGGCATTTCCCCAACAAAAATACCAGCCATGGGGACTGCAGACTTTCTAGCAGTTAAGAGTTTGTTGATTTTGCTCTTTCAAGTATATTTTCAAGCAGGTGAAACACTGATTGGGTATGAATTTCTTTCACTACATTGTGGTTTAGTCTACTGTGCAAATCATATACATCAACCCTGTAACTTCAATCCGACTGCAGTCCGCACTGCCTAGAATGGTTTGAGAATTTTGTTTGATATTACAGCACAGAGATGACTGCCAGATTATGAAACATCAGGCTAAATCATATTAGTAGAAGGCACATGCTTCGGATTTAGCAGGAATACCTGAAGGCTCCTCGTTACCATACCCTTACACTCCTGAAGTTACAGTAATTCTGTGCATTACCCAAAACGACAGAGTTTGCTTACAGAAAATTGTGAGGCAACAGGAAACTTCTGCTTGTGGCACGTACACATGAAAGATCTGTGAGCTGAGCTGAAACTCTCAAGGTGCTAGGGGTAACGCAGACACAAGGTAGGCTATACAGTCTGGTTAGGCCAGAAACAAAAACTTAACATTTCATTATACTGCATACATTCCTTTTACGCACAAATACAGGGTATTGCAAAATAAGCTGTTTGCTCAGTAAAATTTAATGTTTTGCCTATGTAAAATACCAGCTAATACTGCCATATAATCAAAAGTCATGCACTAGATAAACAGAGCTTCTTCCCCATGAACAGTAGTTCTCAGGAACATTTTATTCTGCTTCAGGTAACAACATCTCATGATTTGCCAGCTTACATAGACCCTTTTAAAGAACACAGTATTTAGCTAAAACTGAAAGGCAAACTTAAAAAAGAAACAAAAGAAGTTTATTTTAGTTGCGATACAGCCGGGACAGATGTAGCTGAGCTGCTGCAATGCACCAAAGAGTAACGAAAATTCAACATGAATATCAGAAGAATAAATATATACCCTAAATTAATCTCTGTAAATACATTCATAGGTCCACTTAAGACACCCTTATGCATCACCCATACTTCATCGAATCTGCAGATAGAGATGGATGTTAGTTCATGGGGAAAGCAATTTATCACGACTTGGTTTATCTGTCATTATTCCAGCAAAAATCAGTAGCAAATTTGAAAATCTACATTTATTTTCCCCAGACCAACCACACAGAGCCTTAAGTCACAAATTCTATTCTCTCCAATGTTCGGTCAATAAGGCTTTATTTACACTTTTTACTATAAAGTCAGGAAAAGGTTTGGTGCAATGTGCAAGAAAAGACTGCACATTTCACTGGTGACTAACATCTGCTTATGGTTTAATGCTAACCCACAGGCAGCCAATTAAAGTCCCATATATCCATGTTTTTACATAAAGTTTCCTTCCAGATTCTGTCAGAAGCATACTAGCAGTCAGGCCACCTAAGAACAGCAAAGATGGCAAAGTTTTCTTGAGGCTTAGTTTGGAATGAACGCTTTTCCCAGGGAACTTATTTCTTCTTTTAGAATCCTTTGCATCATAAAACTCTATTAGTAACCTACAAGCAGACAAAAGGAGATGGTCAAAGTTAAACATTAGTGTAAGAAGTTTTAAATAACTTATTTTCATGCAGTAACTTCTTCTAAGCACACATTATGTAATGAATGATTTCA
Organism: Pezoporus occidentalis; assembly: GCF_034315485.1. Taxonomy (NCBI): domain Eukaryota; kingdom Metazoa; phylum Chordata; class Aves; order Psittaciformes; family Psittacidae; genus Pezoporus; species Pezoporus occidentalis. The sequence continues at coordinate 3,463,484 of NW_026914829.1, forward strand.
CAATAAGCAGCAGCTCATCTGGAACAACTTTAAGCAATCAGTATGCCATGAGAATATGATGCATTCAAAGTAATGTTGCTTATCAGAGTACCCAACCTGAACCCTTGTAAGCAATAAAAGCAGATTTGGGGACTAATTTTAAACCCTGAATATAAAAGTTGAAAAGAATCCTCTTCATTAAACATTCAGCAGATAAGCCCAGAGTATTGGGCAATATCATAGGACAAAACAGCACACACTTAACCATTGAACACCAAAGGAGGGGGAAAAAGTATCTTTATAAACTAAACTAATAAATAACAAGGGTTCAAAGACACTAAATATTTTGGAAACAAAAAGCACAAAAGTAAAATGCGACCACTAGTTTAATAGTAAACTTTTTTCCTCCTATTTTTGAAAACCAGTAATATATAGATTTGAAAATCCTGTGGTTTTGTTTTGAGTATCTCTAATTTCACCTGACAGACTACTTTGGTCCCAGAAAAGATGTTACAGTCAACAGGATTCTACAAATGAGACACAGATGACCAGAGTTCAGTTTTGCTGGTCTTCATCAGAAGACTACTAAAGGAATATTGGACAGACTTTTATTTTATATATCATTTCCTTTATTTAGTATTTATTTATTCCTGTATGTACTTTCTGTATCAGATTATAAAATGAAGTTCAGAGTTTCTTCCTCTCAAAAGTGAAGAACAGAAAAATTACTTAGTGATCTTAAATTACTTAGACACTTAGTGTCATGTCTACAGAATGAGACATGTTAACATGAGAATGTTAAGTTTTACATGGATACAAAAATCACAGGAAAAATTGATCAGTTTTACTTCCATGAAGTTTGAGATAGGCAGAACAATTTTAAAGCAGAAAGTACCTGAAGAACCAGGGAAATTTCTGGCTTACACAAGGTATTTAAGGATTTAGATTCAGCTCCCTTAGGCTGGACTTCAGACACGGCAAATTAAACCACTGTCTCTCAAACAGTACTTGAAATCCCACATTTAGGCACAAAGTCCTCCTGGAGCACAAGGTCCCCCAGGATCCTTTGCATATGCTCACCAGTGACTTATCTGGGGATGCTAGAGGGATCCAGGTACTTTATGTCTGCCACGATTCAAAGATGGACAGATAAAATTTCTACTTCACCTGATTTCCCCAGTGAAGGCAGGGAGCTCAGCATTACCTGTGGTTTTATCCAGTCGCTGTCCGATGGAATATGCATAAACAATTCTGTCAGAAGAGATTAGATCAAAACTTTCCCCTCTCTAATCTGACACTGACTGTGAGGTTAGAACCACACTGTTTTTTTCTTGCTTGCTTACTGCAGGCATCTTACATTCCTGGCTGCACATGACTCAGCTACAAGAAAATAAAGAGTATTCAGAGGAATGAGTTGCACCTGGAACACGGACTCATACCTCTTCAGTCTAAGGAAGGTCTAAAACCCAGGAATCCCCATCTCCTGACCAAAAGATTTAACCACAAGGTTGTTATACAAAATATGCACAGGAATAGCAACAGCACCCCTCTTCAGAGAGCCCTAAAGCTTGCACTGCTGGTAACACAGAAATCATGGGTATAACTGTTAATATAAAAGAACTAAGACAGCTTCTTGAAAATTGTGTGTATTGCTACTCACTTATCCTTTATTTCAAAACGTTCATGAAGCCACCTTCTCATATACATCTGCTCTTCTGGAATGTCCTTCAGTTCAATTCGATCAATGAAAATATGAACTCTTGGGCACTCCTTGCAAAGAAACTCTAAAAAGAGAGCAAACCAGGAATTAGTTACAAAATCACTGTATACCATTTATTTGTCCAAAATACACCGAATATCTGACATAGTAGCTGCAAGTCCCTTGGAAGCATCACTTCAGCTCTCAAGAGCCTCTCCTCTTTAGGTGTGGATCTTGAGAACATCACTGAACTCAGGAGCCGTCTGGCCTACACACTTTTGAAATGGTGCCACATTATTATGTGCAGCGTGGAAAAATTGTCCTAAAATCCTGTGCTTGGAAACGCTGCACTTCTACCTCAGCAGCCATTTACTCATTCTGTAATGTGGGATGCCATAACTTTGATGTTGTAAAGTTATCCAGCCTGCCATTTTGATTAAAGTTAGTAATCCTCTTTGCTTGTCCTTTTTGAAGTCTAAATTTTGCTTGCTCCTAGATGACAAAATTGGAATTAGAGTGAGTTCCCAAAGTATTGCCAGGAGGAAGTGGGCTTCAGTTTAAGTAATAACCTCTAATTAAAAAGTACAATAGGGCAAAGGACTCAGAAAATTCTACTTTCCATTTTGCACCCCTTCTGCACAAATTTGAGGAAATTTGCACAAATTTCCTCAATTTGTCTCCAAAAATTTAGCAAGTGTTAATTACAAACAAAACTCCATTAATCAAATAGCCTTGTGGGATTTCTTACAACTAACAAGTGGTAAAAATACTGCACGTGGGATGAAAAACCTACCAGTGATTTGGGTATTTGTAATCATTTGCATTTGTTGCAGTATCCATAGCATCCCTGTACAAAGAGATGCATGATGTGAGCATGGAGGCATTTGAAATTTTTATAATCTTCATATTTTGAAAAGGGACCAGAATTGCCTTCCTACAATACAGACAGGCAACAAATGTTACACAGATTGGGTGGTCCCTTTAGATTGTTGACATTTTTTGGACAGCAGTGCAGACATACAGCTTTGTACAGATGTACAGGCCTACAACTGCTATGGGTAACTTGAAGAATGACCATGCAAAACAACTGTTACTGCATGTACATCTTTATTATTGTCTATCAAAGCAGATATTCCCCCATTTGTTTTTCTTCTTTAGAGGAGTTTGATTTTTATGGACTTGGCTAAAAAAGCAATACTTATCATATACTAGAAAATGTCTTAAAAGAATTTTAAAAGCATGAAAATATATTTGTGTGTTGTAGAGGGGCAGGGAAGGAAAAGAGAAAAAGAAATCAGTAAAGTCTTAAAGCATTTTGATGCTGAAATCTGTGAGGTGCTGTGTGCATTTTGTCTAGTCTTCAGGCAAAGAGTCCTTTACTGAACCACACCACAGTGTTGATGGGAGCAACATGGCCCAGGCACCAAATGAAGAAATGGCTGAGGGCTCTAACCAGGAACAAGTTCACCTCTTTGCCACAGAATACCAAACACAACTGTTGCTAAAAAGCTTCTGGTTAAACAGTCTCCTAGCTACAGCTATTAGATGGCAGGCACTCCAAGTACTAGTTTATGTGCAATGCTTTAACTAACTACAAAGAAATCAGCATTCATGCATCTGAAAGCAGGTTTTTCCTCTTGCTTTTAATGGGAAGAAAGGATTTTCCAGGTCTGCTTCTCCTAAGATACCATCCAGGCCGCTATATGCAGGTCATTCACTGTATGAGCACCTAAAAGCATACTTTTAATATTTTAAAATGACAGCTGTATTATCCATGTCTTAAATGCTTATAATGTTCACTGATGTACAAATCCTCTTTTTTGAGTGGCATTATCTATTAAGTGGAACATTCTAAAAATATGCAAAACTGTATCTAAAAAACAAAACCCCAGAAACCGTATGATAAGTCTTTTTTCCACTAGTCTTCTATAAAAACCATCTATGCTATGCATATTCAGCTAGAGCTGAAGATCTAGCTTTAAAAAAAATATTTGCAACATTCTGCGCAATGTACAATGAATGCTTCTTTGCTTCAGAGGGCATAGGTTGTTCTGTATAGGAACAAACAACTCTTTCCTGACATTATTCATCATCTCAGTTGTAACTGATTAAGGAAAATTATAAACAAAGCCAAATTCTAAGTTAGATGAGACAGCATTAATAGCCATATGGTATTTTTAAAACTAATGTTATGCTGCTTAAAAAAATGCTGATATTTAGTCATTTAAAGATGGCAACCACTACATCAATGTTGTATCAATAATCAACTCTAGTTAACACAACAGGAATAAGACGTAAGTATTTCAAAAGAAACACCTTTCCCCAGCAAAGCTGAAATGTAGCAAATTTACAAATCTGCTTATGAAAGAAAAAAACTGAACAAACAGCCAAGCACTGCTGCTGGCCTTCTACCTTATGCCCAAGTCCCAGTGTATATTGATTCTTACTACTTCCTGCACTGGTCATCTTTGACCCGTCTAAATCAAGTTCCCCATATGTGAAGATCCTGAAACTTTGCCTTAATTTCCTACCTTTGTAAATCCCAGTGCTCTTCTCTACAGCTTTACTCTCCGTTGCAGTTTAAGACTTAGTACAGCCTCCTCATAGGCTACGTGATTTGCAACTGCAGGTGCTCCTCTAAAGAGGATAAGGATTCCCACCCATTAAGTCAAGGCCATTTCAAAGCCTGGGCATCCAGGACAACTGCAGATGACACTGTAACGCATGCACTCAAGCTAGTCAGGGAATCTGACTTGTCTTTAATTACCCAGTTGATGTCAGAGTTTAATGTAACTAATCAAATTTATTTTCTTGTTTTAGATGCATAATGTTACTGCAATTACGTTAAGAACACCAGTGGGTAAGAACAATATATTGAGAGGTTTTTGAGAAGAAACAGCTGGATTTTATCACCACAACCTCTAAAGGTTTGTGGTGGTCCCGTGACCCTTAACTTCACATTAGCTTAACTCCCAAAAGACTTATGTAATTAAGCTAAGAAACAAAATCTTATTGAAGCAATTTATTATGCGCAAATTACATCCAACCTCAGGCCTTAAGGCAAGCATCTGACAGGCTTTTCAGATCCCTAAACTTGCCAGAATTTGTTATAATTAACAGCAGGAACAAGCAGGCCTGAACTTCCCTTCAAAAGACCAAACACAAGTCAGGATCATACATTATAATCAAATACTATATTAGTCTATCAAGAACCGAGTATGATTTGGGTTAAATGAACACTAAACTTGTGTGGGAGCCAAGTGGACTGACTTTTGTGTGGGAGATAATTTCCTAATAAAGCTTTCTATCTGCCTAAATATCAGATACAAGTATAGAATATGTATAATGCTTCTAGTGATTCACACTGACACAGGACTCAAGGAGTCAGTGTGGAATTAGGATTAAAGAACAGCCTCCAAGAAAGGAATGGGATCCACAGAGCTTTTAATTGCAAATTAATATCTGGGAGGGTGTTCTGCTTGCTGGGGTTTCCACAAAATTCTACCAGTTTTCAACTTCTCCACTTCAAAAGCTGACTAATTCTCTTTTAAATTATCAGCATTACCAGGGAAAGTAAGGGAAAGGGAGACACTCCAAGCATAGACATACCTATAACTGAGAAGGGACACACAAATGGCCTCAGGCAATCTTATCCCTTAATGCTACCGCAGAAGTTCATTCCAAATTATCTGCCTTGCCCCTTAAGAAAGTTGTGAGAGGGGCGTTACACTTCAGCAGACATTCCAGTTTTCAATTACTAATGAAGGCTATTTTTATATGCACTTTAAACACGACAGCATTAAAGTAGCTCAGATTTCAACCTCCTACGTCTGCTCTTTTACTGCAATGTAATTATTGCCAAAGTCCTTCAAAATTAAGAAAGGACAAACTGAAGCCTGACATAGTGATGTCCATTTAAAGAGCCCCCCTGTTTTCTCCTGGTTTAACAGATTTCAGTAATGTTTCTGATAAATTGAAAGCAATATCACAAGAAACTGAGATCTGAATAATGTATATTTATTCTAAATAATGAGTATTTCAAATGTGTAAGAATATCTCTTCAGTAACAGAACAATTGCTCGTTGTGCTGTGCACAGACAAAACCATGATAGCAAAGACATTCCTCTCTGCATTGTAGATGCTTTCTGCACTAACAGAAAAATTAAATTTTCATTAGTCTGGACTTAAGTGTTCAGCTACCAAAGCAATTTGTAAACCATCTCCTTCTTAAAGAAAGAAATCCCATCTCTCAACTTCCCTTTACCCCTTCCTTACAGCAAATTAACAATCAATAGGCAAAACAAACATAAATTCAAGTGCTGAGCTGCTTCTTAGCTTCACGCTTTCCATTACTTCAAGTTGAACTGACAGGGAACTATTTCACGGTTTGCTCTAACAAAATAAAGCAGTGGTACAGCAAAACAGCACTAGATGAAAAGCAAACATCCAGGGTACAGCAAAGGTTGTTTAGATGGGTTAACCTGAGGAGCAGTGGAAAAGCAAGCAGCTGGTACTGCTGGTAGGGAAGCATGGAGGGGATATTGTTCGGCCAAGATTGAAACTTGCAGCCAGGAGACAAGCCAGAAGAGGAATTGCAATCACAAAAATACTGCCAACCCCCTGTGCAAGGCCCGAGATGCACACATAGGTCAGAGACTTCATGCATGCATGAGGGGTACAGCACAGGGAGTAAGTGCCTTAGAAGCTGGGGGATGTTTTGAGGTGAGAAATGGGATGCACCTGAATCATTAAGCCAGAGTGCTCGCAATGGAAACTGAAAAAGAGAGCATTTCAACTCACAGCTGGGGAAAGCTGAAGGTCAGATGGAGGTAATATATGAGGTGGATGTGGCTAAAATTCAGTGTGAGGGCAAAACTCAGAAGTGCATCTGTACCAATGTGAGAACACTAAACGTGAAGACAGGAGAACAAGAATTATTGGCACCAAGAGATTACCCCTGTAAGGCAGGTATCTCAGTGGCCCCGAAGGAGCATGCAATGCTACCAGGTTACCAGACTTACAGGAATGACAGAATAGGATCTACAGGTGAGGGAATGGTAGTGTGCAAGAAACTTTACATAATAGCTTTATATAATAAGGATAGAGAACCACAAGGAAATCGTTGTGGGTGGAAAATCCAGACTAATAAAATATATATTAGACAAAGAGATATTAAATGACTCCCTGGTAAGTATGGTAATAGTGGCCAGAAACTGTGAAGGCAGACTGAAAGCTGCAAGTTCAGGACTGATAAAGGTAGCTGGAATTTCGTATTTCTGCTATCAAACTGCATCGATGCTTTATCAGGATGAGGTGTAGAGGGGAGGAAAAAAACCCAAAACTAACCCAAGCCAGTCAACCAAAAACACTGAAGATAAAAAGTTGCTTCCTGCAACAACTGTTAGCAAAACCCTCAAGAAAGTATGCCATTCTGATGTGGTCTTGAGTGGTGCACCGTGTTAGTGAGAAGTGTTCTGAAATCACAATGCAATTTATTTCAGCATTGTAGAGAAAGGGTCTTACTGAATTCAGCACACAGATGCAGAGTTAAAGAAACTATGTAATGGGGGCAGTGAGGGAGGCAGTGTCCAAACACCCTAAAAGAAAGTCCAAAAGGAAGCAGCCTGCAGGCTGTTAAAAAAAATCCCTAAATACCAAACCCCAGAAAAGCTTCTATTAGAAACCCATGTAAAAGATGTATAACACTACAAAAGAAGTTGTCTGAGTGAGTCTGAAATCCACCCATATGGCTTAATGGGAAAATTCAGGAGGCTACCATTATTATGGTCCTACCTTGTCTACTCTGAGGAATGGCAAGCTTGCGCAAATAAGGAAAACCCAGAAAACTACACATGCCAAATATAAACATAAAATTAAGAAGAATAAAAGGGAGCTTGAAAAATGGAAAGCATGATCTTAACAACTTTACCTTTTCTTCAATATACTAAAAGCACTAAAGCAGCTAAGGCACTGGTGGGACTGCTGGATGACAAAGGTGTGAAGAGCAGCACTTCCATGCAAAACAAGCTCAAATATTTGTTTGCATTATTCTTTCCTGCTGAAAATGTCTGATTCCTACACCCACTGCATTCTTTGTACCAGATCGCTCAAAGGAACTAGATCAATAAGTAAACAGACAGAAAGTATTAGACTAAATAAACAAGTTGGATGTCAGGAAGTTACCAAGACCAGAGAGCATTCACCCAAAAGCTCTCAAATGTGGAATTTAAAAACAAAGATGTATAACCTATCACAAACAGCTATTGTGCCAGGAAAATGGGGAGTTTCCCTTCTACAAACAAGGGCTTTAGAGATGATGCTGGGAAATACAAACCAAAGAGTCTTACATCCCTGGGTAAGATAGCAGGGTTTATAATAAGATCGCTAAGCACAGAGATAATCACAGTCCGTTGGAAAAGAGTTGGCATGGATTCTGTAAAGGGAAATCCTGTCTCACCAATTTGCTGGATTTCTACATCAGTGTCAAGATGCAAGGCAGATAAAGGGCATTCACTGGACATGATATATCTGAATTTTCATAAAGCCTCTGACAGGGTTCCACACTGAAGGCCATTAAAGAAACTAAGCTGCCATGGGATTAGAGGAAATGTTTTATAGACCGAAAGCTGCTTAAAGGAGAAGCAGCAAACGGACTTAATGGTTGCTTTTCAGGATTGAAACAGACCCAGGAACTGGGGTCCTCCAGAGATCGATGCTAGGTTTTACCCTGTGTCATGACTGATGAGCTGAAGAAAGGAGCAAACACTGAATCCGCCAGTTTTTCACATCTTTTTCAGAAGATCCTAAGGTTTTTTTGGTAGTCACATGCTGGCTAAACTCCAAAAGGACCTCAAAGCTGAGCAAACAGGGTGAAAAGGTGGCAGCTGAGCTTCAGCATAAACAAACATGGAGAAAAAAACCCTGAAACCCTGATTACATGATGCTCAACTTGCAGTTGGTGGTTACAATTTGGGAGTTGCTGACTCTTCTTTGAAACCATCTTCTCAATTGTGCAGACCCCCCCAAATCAGCATCAGGAAGCACCAGGAAGGACACTGAGAACAGGGCAAAGTGAGTCATTCTGCAGATACATAAAAAGACTGTGAATCCGTATTTTAAATATTGTGTGCAGTTCTGGTCTCTGTATCTGAAGGAGGATGTAGTAGGCTCAGAGAAGGTCACAGAGAAAGCCAACTAAAACATTTAAGGAGAAAAAGCACCTGCATTACAAAGAAGGAGAAATTAAAAAGGCTGAATTTTCAGTTTGGAGAAGGGAAACAGAGGGAAGGCTATGACAGCTTAAAAAAAAGTATATATATAATAAAAAAATCCTGAAGACAGCAGGGTAGGAACTACAGCTCAACAAATCCTGCAAATTCAAGGGTAAATAATCACATTTCTGTACCTTCTTGAAGATTCCCAGATGTAAGAATCTTTAAAAATCATTATTAGAAAATGGCACAGAGGTTTTCTATACTGGTATTAGCACTGGAGAGCAGCAGGGTGTCATTGTGAGCTGTCTTGCTGAAACAAGATGGTATCTGATGAAGACCCATAGTACTTGCACATTATAGTTCACTGAAACATCCTTCAAGTGGCTTTAATTTGTTATTCTAACAGATGCATTCTGGCCTTTGTACTGCTCTGTAACAGTCTGTGAATATTGTATGTTGGCCAAGTTAGCAGGAGGTTTCCTGCAAAAGCATAACAACTTTGTTCAACAGACTGCCAGCAACAGAACTTGGATAACGTTAGGTCTGTGGACTGCGTCTAAAAAGCATCCCCACACTGGTAACTGAAAAGGATTAAATTTAGGAGATATCTGTGCCTTCCTTGAACCTTTTTTAGTTTCAGAAGTCAAAAAAAAAAAAAAAGTTGAAATATGCAATTAATAAAAAGGCAAAAGAAGATACAAGGATTGGACCAGTTCAAAACAACGCTCTAGCAAATAAACAGGATCTGTTAGGAACTATGCCAGTACTGCTAGTATCGATGCTTTTGCCGTTTCTTCAGCCAGTGTGTTTTGACAAACACAGAACACTACCACAAACAGAGTAAAAGGACTATGATGCACAAAAAAAGCAAAAATAAACACAGGCTCTCAAAGCAGCAACATATTTGTAGCCAAATCTGACAGCATGAAGAAACTAACGTTGTTTTTGTTATCCTCAGGGTCTAGATACACTTTTGCATAAAGATCAGGAGCTCCCCAGGCTGTTGCACATAAATGCTGCCTGGCAAGTGGAATGCTTACTCTCATGCGTGCAGGGTAATTTTATAAATCTCCAGTGTAAATACTTTCAAAAGGCTCTTTGTGTAGCAGAGGCTTTCTGATGACCGTGTATATTCTGATCACAAATTCCCAAAGGGAAGCTAGGATACCTAAGTTCAGTAAGAGCTACTTGAGAGTAACCGAGACACAAAAGGTCCTAGTTTATAATCAGGGGAACAAACATTCTGGGCTTGAAGGGATGGTGAAGTTTTTTATCTCCATTGAGGGATGTTACAAACACACAGATGCAGGTGTTCAAGGCCAGGCTGGGCAGAGCCTTGGCTGACACAGTTTAATGGGAGGCGTCCCTGCCCATGGCAGGGGTGTTGGAACTTGATGATCTTAAGGTCCTTTCAAACCATAACTATTCTATGATTCTATGTGTGTCAGTAACTTGGGAAAAGGGAGAATTATTTATACTTGCCTTATTTTTATATTCCTCCTTAGACATCCAAATTTGGTTGTTGGTAGAGACAAGAAACTGTGCTGCAGAGACTCCACATATAGTCGTCTCTATGTCTTTGTTTTGAGAGAAGCAAAGAAACAGGTGTTACCCATGCTCAGACTGACCTTCATTTTATCTGATTTTTTTGGAATCCTATGAGAAACTACAGCAAGGCCTGCATACATTCCCATAAACTGATGCTATTCATCAGTGAAATGTTATTTTCAAGCAGAAATACAATGTTTAATTGTTACGGTATTAAAATATTTTGCTTTTACCCTGGCCATCCTTATCTGCAGAATATTGATGCATATGTCCACATCTGTGTTCAAAGTGCCATTTCAAATAAGCCATACACAAATTAACAGATAGGCTTTCATGTTATTTGAACTGATTTCAGTAGGAAATTACAGGGGTTCTAAAATGACAGATCTAGTCCTACGGAAGACAGGTGAAAATGCGTTCAGTTTAAAATGTAATGACAGTTTACTGTCATCACTCTGTGGTACCTGATGAAATCATGTTATTTAAAAAGTTGTATTTTAATATTTTAAACAAAATAAAATCAGGGTTTTCCTTTAAAGGTAGAATGTGTGAGAGAATACCACAGAATTGTATAGCAAACTAGTGTTATCAAAATTCCTCCAAATAGTTGTGGAAAATTTACATTTTGAAATATGAAAGGCAGTTACTTAAATTTTGCTTGAACAGATACAGAATGACAAGCTCTTGATGCAGAATTTACTCTACATATTAAAAAGCCATCCCACACTTGATGCAAATATCACCAATGATGATGCCCAGCTCAGCTCTAGTCTACACCCTTTGTTTGCTCTAAAGTAACTGCCATTTAATTTTCAATATTCTTTCATAAAATAAGAACATGACAGAATTGAACAGTCTATTAGTCATTTCATCACCATACATCTTACTTTGGAATGTTTTATGTTCCTGTTACTATCAGTTTATTAATTTAGTTCTTTAATTCTTTCAACATATCTATAGCTATGAGCTTGTTATGCTTTGGACCTTGAAAGACAATGGATGTGATCAAATTTAGGCCACAGTCCAGGCAAAGTCTGGTCTCTGTTCCTCTAGTTTCTTTTCTATTGTCCTATAGTTCACTGTCTAACTGGGCCCCAACAAAAGTGCAAGCTTTTGGAAAAGTGTAATTTCCCCTAGGGAAGTTAGGCCAGTCTGACCTCTTCAAATTGTACTGACCAAAGTGATGTACAGATTTTCGTAAATGCACACATGCACATGCTTTCAAAGTGTTTGTTCTGGAATTGATATACAGCAGAGTCAATAATTCTCAGGAATTCCTCTGAGTTCTTTAAGACAGAGTCTACATGTACTTGCTATTTTTATTCAGTGTTTATCATTGTCACATGCTGCTATTTCACACACTCTTTCATCTACAATGGCCAGATAAATAACATCTGGTTATGCTAAAGCCTTCAGGCAGAATAATAAAGATGTAGATGTGTACATAATGCTCTTTCAGGTGCAAGAATGACAACAGTTCCCATGTCCCACAAGACCTGCTCCTTAACATCAGGCAAGGCTGGATGGGAATGGTTAGGACATTCATTCAGAAGGGAGAAAACTAGGTTCTCCTTCTTTGTTCCCAAGATTATTTCTACTTTTTACTTAATGACAACATAGTAAAACAGTATCAACAAATCCAGCACAAGTTTCTCCCCTTCCTTTTCCCTTCTAAATAGTTCTTACAGAATTCAGTACCTGAGAGGCACTTCAGCTGTACCCCACAGCACCCATATGATTTTCATTTTATTCTAATGGCCACAGATAAATACTGACTAGCAGCATCGTCTTCCCTACGCAGGACCATCATGTTCTGTCATCAATGGTCTGGACAAACCACTTTCAGTAGTCATGGGGGAGAAATCTGTGGGAAATTGCTATTCTTTGGAAAGGCTGTCATGTGCAGGTCAAGCTTCCACTGGAAACATACCAAGATCCAAACTTGTTGGAATGAAAAGGAATGAATAATGAATAAATGGTAGGAAAAAGACTGCATCCATGGGTCACAACTGGATGTGAAGCAATAGCAGAAAGCAGCATCCCTGTCTAAAGCTAATCTAATCTTAGTCCCTAAGACTAATCAAATCTGATTTCTTCTAAAACAAACAACTTGCAGCTGGAAAGTGCCAAGGAAACATTAAAATGCATTAATAATGACAAAAACTTCAACACATTTGAAAGGATATACTATAATAATTTGCCTGTTCTAAAAAGGTACCCCATTATCAAATGTGCCTGGCATTCCTTGCAAAGCACTGATGCAGAAAGGATGTGAATGTCTATATTCCAGCTACCAGTATACTATGTTTTGATTTAATCTTGTTGAGCATGTCAACATTATGAAATTTAAGCTCACGGGACTGAAAAAAAATGAAATCCAATTTTGCTAAGAAAAGCTATTTACACTAGGAGTTCCATAAAACTAAATTTAAAATGTAATCAATTTTTTCGTCAAGATTTCTCCCGTTTACAGTTTACTGAGACAATTTCTCAGATAAAGCATGGCAGTACTACTCACAGTCACTAAAATGTTCCTCTTAACCTGCTCTGTTTACTACTGGAGACAGCAGCCAAGAACTAACCATATCCTTGTTAAGTACGGGTTTCTCCAGAAGTGGCACAGACTCTTCTGAGGAATTGAGATTTATGGAACTGAAGTAAAACGCATTTCAAGAAACACATTATATCTGTGTGGAATTCAGATTTCATTCACATGGGAAATGTCATACTATGGGAAATACAGTCCTCAAGTAAAGTTAGTCGTGTTTATCACAAGTTTGTTTTCCATGCAATAAATTTCAATCACAGTTGCAAGATTGAAAAAGACAAGTCAACGTTATCTTTTAAAAATTACCAGGATTGCATTGCCATTTTATTCCTATGAGAATGAAAAACAAAATTCTCATTCAGCACAGACACGAATATAAAATATTCATATGAAATGCACACATGAAAATGACATAACTCATTTTAGTACCATAAAAGAACAATAATGCTAAAAAATGTCAAATGCATAACAATGTGCAATTTAATTCTTGTATTATATTCCCAAACAGACCAATTGTTGGATTTCTGCATAACAAATGGTGAAATGATCTTCACCTCTTAGAATGGAAATTGTTTTTCTTCCACTTTGTGTCGAGGGCCTAAAAGAATGACAATTATGTCCCACATTGTAATTTTTAAAGGGTCCCTCATCTATATAATTTATATCATAAGGAATACATGTGACTGCCACAATAGCATGGAATGCGCTGGATGGATATTTCATTTATCTACTTGGTAATGGGTAACAACTGGTTGGCTACACTTCATTCTGTGTTACTGCCTTTATTTTTACCCCAGGTTGAGATAGTAATTATCCCAGCCCTAACAATAAGGGTGTCTGAAAGAGATGCCTGGCCTGCCTGCTGTGGAGTCTCCAAAAGGCTGGCTGTCCAGTAGCCATCCCAAACCGTATGATTACCACTTGACACCGGAAACAAGAAACAGCCAACAGGGAAATTCAGTTTGTTGGTTCCCTTTCCATAATTATATCATGCTTCATGCAAACTGGAGGGTTCAATAGGTGAAAAGGTCTTACCAGGAATTTGAACATTTGCCATCTTAGCATTAGTTAATGACATTTTAATGGTTTAATTAACCATCAGGCAGTGAGAAATCCAGCATGAGAGTGGCTGAAACTGCCTAATAATTAAGTCATGAAACAAGATATGCTGCAGGGAAGGAGAAACAATCCTATTTGTTTTGATGGGGGTCTTGAAAAGGGTTGGGTGACAGGACAAGAGGGAGGTTGCCTAGTCTTCAAAGGAGTCTTTAAGAAGGTCATAAGGTATTTAAAACCCCCTAACATTAAAAACTTTATTAAAATCTGCAAAATCAAGCTCAATAGAAAATTATAAATAAAAAATGTGAAATCATAAAAGGCACTTGTGATATTTAACAATAAAAAATTCCTATTGGGAACAAAAGGGATTTAAAATAAAACCATCCTAAGACCTTACAGTACAACACAAGTGGTGAGTTTTAACAGTTTTGTTGCTCACGTATGCAGAAGAATTTTAAATAAGATGAAAATGTAAAAAAACACAATTACAGAACTTCTAAGCAACTAGGACCTGAAAGAGTTCATGTGGACCCTACACCACCTGAAGGAGTTACATGTGCTAATGAAGTGACATTGAAACAGCTGCACTGTGAGCTATTCTTAGCAGCAGTAGGAACAAGTCCCAGGATACCGGGCCAGCCAAGGAGTGGGGAGTTAGTTAAGAAGCTCTCTGCAGGTCCCTCAGCCAACACCGATCCCTTGCCCCAAAGTACCTGAACAGCTCTGTGGAACTACTGTGGCTTTTTTCCCCTACTTGCTATCAGTAATGCAAGAGACTCAGAAGTACCACTTTGAGATAACAAGCAACAGTCATGGCTGAATAACACATCGACTACAAATGGAAAGAAAGACAATATCTAGCCCTTCAGTGTAGTGCAGGTAAATTAATTATTTAAAAGAACAGAAAAGAACAAAAATCAATCCACCACCAAGCATAATTAAAAACGAGCAAACCTTGAAGCTCTCTGCCCTAGAGTTCCCCACAACAGAAACCCCAGAACTTATTTTCTGGTTACTCAATTACTCAAGAAACGTATACTAATTTCCCTTGTTCTCTTAAGGGGTTTTATGTGGTTTAAAATGAAGTGAAGCTAATGTGCACAAAATGCTGTCAGGTGTTTGTGAAGTTAGTAGGTATGTGTAATATTACTAGGTAGATGTATTGTTACTACACTTTTTCCCTTTAAGATACATGTATTTCAGCAATTGGATCACATGTACACATATGTAGCACAGCAGAGGCAAAGAGAAAGAATTTATGATGATGACAAATCCTAGTGCTACAGGAAATAAGAAGGTAAATGGCACCTACTGCCTATGGTCCCAAGTTCATTTTAACACCAAAGAGCACTTGCATGCATAATTTGACTATGGAAATATTCTCTGCATGGAAGAGGGAAGGGAAGGTAAGGGAAGGAGAGGGCAGGAATGTCACAGGTAACTATTGTAAAGCTTAGTCACTAATGAACACTGTCCTACCAAGGTATGGTAAGATGGCTGAAGCACTGTGGAGATTATCTTCACAGCATTATAAAGTACCTGAAGTTGGTTCTGTGTATTAACAAACATATGGCTGCAGCACTCACCTGTCATAGATGGTGCCAGTTTTCTTTGCCCTTTGTGGTCCACAGTACCTTCATAAGCTACAGTCACATCATACACTGCATCCAGATAGTCTTTCATCGTGTCAATAGCTACATGCGTTGCTTTCACACGTGGTGTTAGCACATGCTTTAGTATAGCAAGTCCTAGAGGGGAGGAAAAAAATCAATTATACTGAAAGTAAATTGGACTACATTCACAAAAGGAACAACGTAAGAAGGAACTTCAGCACCCAACTCAGAATCACAGGGGGTTTATTTTTAATCTCAATTCTCAGTTAAGAGAAAGAGTGTACATGTGTGGACACTGCACATGCTCTACTGAGCACACGTACAAGATGATACAGAAATCCTAAAGGATATTAATGACAAAAAGGCTGCTCAACAGAGAAGTCCTTTTTACAGCTCCTGCTCTAGAAGCAGGGATGGTTTTAATGTGACTCATAAGCGTAAGTGCTCATGAGAGCACTTCTCTTTCCTGTTTGTTCACTTGAGATAAAAAAAAAGAGAAAATTAACCCAGAAATACTAAATGCACAGGACATCACCTCCTGAAATTCTCTATCAGAAACAGATTTGGTAAGCACAGATAATTTTAAGAACACCCAATGCTCATCCAGCATTTACTTGCAAAGCACAAACCAATTTTGTCAACATACTGAATCCTGATACTGCCCTAAGTTAACAAAGAAGCAGTTGTCTTAACTACATGTGCTTAAACAGGATGCTACATTTCTCCAAAGCTACCATGCTATCAGAAATTTCAATGTGTTTTGTTATTTTCTACTATAGATTCTAGCTTTCAATGGCGTGTTGCTACAGAAAACGGGACATTCCATTTTATCCTTTCAGTTGCTTTCCTTTTCTATCCTACTTGTTTCTGCTTCTGACCTTGTATTGCTCTGGCACCTCCCTCCCACCAGCTGATTGAACTCACCATCCCAGTGGAAAACTAAGGAGGGAGCAGAAAATACAGCACTAAGAACAAAGAGCAAGGAAGAAATCCTCTGTTTCTCTGTGAACAGCCTTTGACAATTGACTCGGCTACTAACAAATCCATAGTCACAGAAATCAGCTGTTGTCTTTAACCATCCAGGCCAAGACACAGAGATTGGTACATCAAGGACACAAGAATGTTAGGTCTAACAGCACTCCGCAAGTCTTAACAATGGTATTTCATACCCATGTTTGCTTCAGCTGACCACTTCCATACTTAAAAACATTCAAATACACTGGGCTCAAAAGTACAAACTTCATTCTATTTCCAGAATTTTAATATATAATGATTTTCAAAATGAAAACAAACAAACAAAAACCCCCAAAACTTTTCATGATCTGAACACAGCTCTTCCACACTTTCTTGAAAGTGCTTCTAGGAAATAAAAGCATATTATGCAAAAATTTTCACTATTTTGCATAAGATGAGAAACTTTCTCAAAGAGAAGTATCAGAATAAAAGGCCAATTATTCCTTTCTAGCCTTATTTTTCATTGCCTTACTCTTCAGCTCATTTTTAAAGAACCATCCATTGGTGCTACTGATTCCTGTTAAATGAAACTGAAATTTTCCAAACCAAAGTACTATGGTATTGCTTTTGATATCTCTCTGCCTGCAAAATCCATTCAAAAGATATTATGTCCTGATTTTTACTGAATATCCCTCCCTTGTTGAGCAAAACATACTTTGATCTAAAGTTATGAAAATGTCTACTGAACACTGTAAGATAACGCTAGCCTCTAAACTGCTCTAACATTTTTAGAGCTGAAAATTTCAATATAAATGATTATCCTAACAAGTGCTAAGCACTTTGTTTGAACACAGAGATAAAAAGTTATTTACTAGCACTCCTTCTGAAGTCATTGTTCTAAGCTTTACCAGCAACAGTGATAACTGTCTATGTAAAATGTTATATGGATTATATAAATATTTTGAAGCATAACATGGTGGGAGTGTTTTCTTAGCTTGTGAACTGCTACATCAAACAACTAATTATGTTATGTTTCTGAATGTTTACTCTGTAAATGAAGCACTGAATATTCTAGTGTGGTGTCAACGATGATGTTAGTGTGGACATTACACTCAACACAACTCTTGTTGAGCCAAATTCCCAGACATTCTAAAAACACTGTCAATTCCTTTCCTGCCCAACTCATTTTCACCTTAATCAAACTGCTATTGTGGGGAAGAAAAAGGAAAAACAGGCTTCAGTGAAAACTGAATCCTCTAGATTAATTCATTTAGGTATTTAAGACTATTCTGTCCTGAGTTTTTTGAATCCATGGGCAATTTTGGTGATTAAGATGGTCAGTGACAATCTGTGAAGCCAACTGTGGAATAAGCCCCACTTACTCCATGTGCTACGAGTGAACTCTTGAAAGTTTAAGTACAAAATGAATACGCACCTCATTAAAATCAATAAATTCCATAATCCATTATTCAGAAACACTCTGGTGCATGACAAATATGCAGCACACCAGGAGTTTAGCACATCCTTTTAAATAATCTGTTTTATAAAAACATTAACCACACATTCTAGCAATTACCTGATGATCTTTGCTAAAATCAACATAACAGAATTTAAACCCAAGTAGTTACAGTATAGTTACCTTGGCAAGCCGCCTGCATCCAATTCACAAAACACTGTGCTTAAACTGTTTTTAATGTTGTGCAATACTAAGTTAGGACTCTTTGTCAAAGTATTTGAGGTCATGAGATTTTATTTTAAATGCCAAAGAAAATGAACTAGATGTCTAATAATGCAATACTCTTACCTTAAAATGCTATAGCTTTGCTCTTGTTAGCTAACTTTCAAATGATAAATGCATTTAAAAAATATGAAAATAATGTGAAAATCTGAAGAAATACAATGAGCAATGGTATTTCAAATATTACATGTTTACTAGACTATAGTAAGATGCTGAATTACTCCAGAAAGTCTGCAAAAAAGCTGAACAAACTAAAGTAAGGTTTTAGTTTGGGATGTACAAAGGCCCAAATTATTATCGTCTATAGAACTGATTATTTTATCTAAACACGAACAAAAACCACAACAAAACTTAATTTATCTAATCTCTCAGGGTGAAGTTACATATGTAATAGCTGAGTACAACTTGATGGAGAAGACTGCTCTTTCTCTTTCCTTCATGCAGGCCAAAAACTTAAAGAACTGTTCAGTGTAGGCAGGCCATCTACATTTTCAGACTTGGACTCCACTGGTCATATTTGTACCCCAGATGTGCACACCACATTTTAAAATGAAAACAATAAAAAATAAAAAAGCATCTCTAAATGAAGAATATCCTATGCATACTGTATTAGCACCACGACGTTTCATCGACAGAAATTTTGTCCTCACTGAAAGTGGATGCCAGAATTAGTTTGAGACTTTTTCCCCACTGTACATACAACTGTGTTACTTGACAGTAATAAAAAACCTGAAAGCAGGACAAAAAACAACGAATCTCTTTTTTTTTTTTTTGGTATGTGTGTGTGTGCGTATTAACGATATTAGACTGAAAGCTTTGCAGTTACATGGGGTATCCCAAGTACTCATCCAGCACTGAGTTCCCACCAGCCTTCTGGAATGTCTCCAGTGAGTGAAGCCTTACTTATTGAAACCAGAGTCAGACTTATAAAATGACATATGGTGGGACAGCTAACCCATTTGTATGCCATTATTCCATCGATTTACATTAATAGGATTCAGCTGATGACAATATTAAAAAATTGCATGCTCTCATAAAGTGTTTTCTGTTACCATGAACTGAAGTACAAGAAATGCAAGTAACCCCCTCAAGACTATGACCATCCCACAGCAAAACATGGGAGACACCACACTTGAGTACCCTTTCTTCTGTTATGGATATCTACATAAATACAAGGTTTTCACAAACTTGATTTCCTAAGGATGACTTTTAATAACAGAAATCCCTTCTTTATCCTGTTGGTACTTCTCTCAAATGCTACTCAGTGTCTATACCCCACTATTCCAAAATTGTATTCTTCCGTCCACATCTCACTGTGCACTTTTACATCAAGCCTGCTTACATGAAAGTATGCGAAAAAAATATTACAAAAAGCTACTTTCTGTAGAGACAGTTCCAAATAACATTTATGGATATTAAATACATCGGATTGCTTTAAAATACAATCTAAAACCAATGCCAAGATCTAGAAGGGAAGTATTTTCGATTAGCTTAGTTGAAATACCTCTTTTTTAACACGACCTGTAAAAGCAATTTTGAGATAAGCATATCCTGCACGTACAAACATCTTAGCAGAAAGCATGATACTAGTTGAGATAAACTTAGCAATAGAAAACATTGACATTTGCAACTTTTCTGCATAAAAACAAGGAAGGTAATACACGAATACCTGAAATGTTTGCTTGTTTAAATGACCTTTTTTAGAAATCAAACATTAATACAAAATTCCATGAATGCCTTTTATCAGGGAAGATCGTTTTGTCTTCATTCAGCAAAAAGCAAGCCAAGTTAAATCTAATAAGCTTCCTACCTGGTTCTCGTTGACTTTTCAGAGTTAGTAACATTAGGAGTAGGAGGGCTTTGGATTATTCCTATTTATCTTCACATTCTTAAAATGCCATTTATTAACATTTGGATAAAATTAATATTCTACTAAACCTAAGAAATTTTTGGTTGCTTGAAACATTATAGAGGTCTAACTACTAGGAAATGATCAGAAACCTACACATACATATTTTGGGAATATATAAAATGGAACAAATTTTATACCAGAAACTGGCAGAAAAATTTAAAATGATGTATTTTGTGGGTCTTACAGAAATTCTGTTCTAGAGTCCATTACCATAAAATAGAACCAAACTTAAAAGAATTAAAGTTTGAAATAAACACATAAAATAATTTCCACTTCTAACATTATGACAAGATAAATCTCTATGAAAACATGAGTGCCACCTACAAATTACAATTCTCTGGACTCAGCAATTCAAGCCCACTGACTAGTGTGGAAAAATCGCTGTACTTCTAAACGCCTCAACTAATAACTGGAGCCTAAAAGGAGTCACACATATTGGTAGTCATGTTAGCTGACTACTCCCATATAATGGAAAACTACAATGAATTCTAACCTAAGATTACTGACTCTATACTTAAATATTTGTAATTAGAAGGCAAAGGCTCAGAAGACAAGGGGAAAAGCACATTCTCTCATATTGTTAGATCTCTGAGACAGCAGAGCATGAGATAATTTCATTATGAGAATCTTACAAAATATCCCATTGGAAACGAGTCACCAACCATACTAAAACACAAAAAGAGAGCACCTGTCCTTGTCGCAATTGCTGAAATATCTCAACCAACCACTTAGTTTTCATCAGGAGAGGACAACTAGGTGTATCAGGTTCAAATCCAGTTACATGGCACAGTTCCCCACTGGTTTGGAAGTGGGGGTTTAATTTGCTTCCAAGAGAAATGAGAAAACCTGACACGTCTTCATCTCATATTCTTTGCACACACTGCTTTTGTTGTTTTCTGTGGCTGTGAAAACCCAGCAAATATGGCTATTTTGGCCAACAAAGACAAATAACAGATTAATTTTCTCAACTCCACAGAATTTACCTTGTACTATGAATAAACCCTGCATTAATCCTTTCACAAATAACCAAAGAACTTAGTTTTAGACAGGCAATTTTTGCTTTTGTGTTTGAACTTCAGGAAGCGCATTTTTTCTTCCCCAATGCAACCTAACAAATGTATTCTGAGCTAAAATGTTCTATCCTGGGTTAGAATCTGATCTGACTGGAGTTTTCTGCCACTTGTAAAACATGTAGAATGAGTAATCTTCAGTTTCTGAGGGTACTAGCATTACCCTTAGATGACAACATTCTCAATTCATCACCATAAAAATTAGTATTCCTGGAAGTAATACTGGAAGGAAGCAACTTTCTGTATCCCACTGAATACAACTGTGGACAGAACTTACAGTAGAGTTTAAATTAATTAGAGTAGAGTTTTAATGTGTCAAATGTATCGGTGCTGAAGGCTGATACATCTGTCAGTATCCAACAGGAAAGCTATGAATATTAATGCCCTAATTTTATCACTTTTTACTTGTAGATGGTTTTGGCATTCTGTGGTTTCAACAGACAATCTGGCAGTACAATCAACTTGAAATTTGAAAGACCAGTCCATGGATTATTTTTTTTTACTGTATTATACCTTTTATTTCTTTCTAAAAATAGTTAAAATGTACACATTCCTACTCCTCCTCTGGAAGTTTCTCTGTGCTTTATAGCCTTCAGTCTCAACTTACTCATACCCAGATCTATTTGATCTACCCTGTGTGTTTGATTTGCCTTTGCTTCAGAAAGTGGAAAACCACCTGCTCTTGCTAGGAGTCAAGATTTTGCACAGAATGCAAGTCCTATGGCGGAACAAACTGTAACATGAAGTATGAGCAGTATTTTAAAAAGTTGCCTTCAAGAATGACCTCAATCACCTTGCAATTCCTTTGCTGTGTGATATCCTTCCATCCTGTTCCTAGACAGATGATTAGTGAAGAAAGACATAATAGCTGAAACCAGCAAAATATCAGAATATTCCTCTGGATGGCAACCTAAGCTTTTTTTATTTTTTATTATTTTTAATTTATTGTTGTTGTTGAACTGGTCCTAGACCAGTTGTGAAGAGGCAGTTACTGTGTCCAAACCTGGTGTTTACATAAAAAGAACATCAAGATCTAAGTTGCAATATGTCAGCTGGTAGCTTTAAGACCAACTAATTAAGTTCAGCCCAATAATTCTACTTAAACCAATGAACCTTCTCTAGAAGAGAATCCAGCCCATGGAGAGTAAAGGTAAACACAGAACCCACGAAACCTTCTCATACTTCCTCTCTGCAAAACTACTATAACATATAAACACACTTATGTCAAAAACGTATTTCAGACACTGTGATAAAAATGAGTTATGCTTGTGCTCTAGGAATAGTTTTATTTGGGTATAATATCTCTGATCTTAATATCAATTTGAAGTTTAATTCTTCTTAAAAGAAAAAATTCTTTCTTAAAAGAAACAAAATTCTCCTACATGTCTGCAAAGCCAACACTGACACACTGTGCTTTGTAACAAATACAATAAGATGAGAAGACTAAATTATCAGACTTCTTTATAACCCCAGGAGGAAAGAAGTGCACATTTTAAACTGCAAGTTAAGAGTACGTCCACATTCTTCTGACTGGCAGAACTGCTGGGCATTACTACCTTTCCTAAAACTGTAAGAAACAGGAAGCCTTCAGGATCTTTCAGAGAAGCAAGCAGTTGTGTGTTTTTAATTCATCTCAGCAGTATCACTTAACAATCCTCACACTCTTACAAGGCACACAGCCAGCACTCAGTCTACACACGACCAACCGGTGAGGCTTTTGGTCATGGTTCCCATGCTGCAGCCCTACCACGCACCCAGCAGTCAGGACCGTGGTGGCACTGGGACTGTTGGGTTGAAGCCACAAGCCAGGGCCAGCAGCGTTGTACAACAGGACCCTGGAGACTTATCATCATCTCCTGCTGGCGGCCATGCAGAGTCCTCCGTCCTCACAGCTCCGCCGATGTCCTGGCATGTGTCTTGTGGCTCTTAGCTGTCAGAGTAGCTTGGTAGGCAGCTTTCAGTGTCAGCCACCCCTGATTCTCAGTGTGCTTGTATAAGGGATGCTCTAAGTCAAGTGAATCATAGAATATCAACTTCTGCATGAACATGCAGGGAAGCAGGGGCCCACACAGACCCTGCTCTCTCTATACAAAATGCTGAGGAGAGACCAAATGAATTTAGCAGCGGGGAAAAGCAGATCATGAGGATTCTGCACTAGAATTAGAGATGCTTCTTGTTTAATATGTATTTGTCTTGAAAGTTTTTAAGACAAAGTTTTTAAGAGCAGTAACTCTTACAAAATAAAAGCAGTCTGATACTGGGAAGAAAAAAAAAAAAGGAGGAAATGAATAGATGCTCTGAAAGCACAAAAGCAGTGTTTTACTGTTTTGCAGATTGTAGAGATACAGTTAAGAAGTTTATTTAAACAGTATTGACATGGGCCCTTTCTTTTCCCTGAAAAAGGAGAAGAGGGGGATAAAAAAAAACCATCAAACACCCCCTCTAAACTCTCAAAGAACTGCAAACCTAAATGAAACATTTGACTTCCATTTCCGACAGGAAACTGAAGCAATGAATAAATACATTATGACTTAAGCTCTCTTGCTCATACACGCAAACAAATTCCATTCTTCCCAAGGAGAAGAAGAAAAGCATATATCCTTTTGGACAAGAGCTAACAATACTTAATAGCTTGATGATATCAACAGGCTGATTCACAGACTTGTGAATTCATTTCAGTGTGTCACAGAAATGAATTTACCAGACCTATTTGTTATTCTTTGTTTATCTTCAGAGTGAATTATTTAACTTTTGGTCAACAGGAAAAAACAAAACCAGGAAACGTGTTCACTGAACCGTTGGACTTAAAAGTTTACATGTATTGTGCATATGATGTGAGAAAAAATGAAAAGGCTTGGGATCCTTATATTTTTTGCAAGTCTTTCCAAAATTGAAGTAATTCCATCTGTGGTTATAGAGACAATACCAACAGTCAAAGCAACTACAGAAAAAAATGCAACCAAGGAAGAGTGAAACTGGAAAGTGAGAGAGCAACAAAACCAAAAAGCCATGGTAGTACTAACACTAATTGAAAATTAAGTGATGGAAGACTTTTAAAGCACAATAATCTCTATGCAAAATATTCTTTATATCAAGTAACAACTGTACTTGGAATGTCACCTTAGACAGAACAGTGCCCTGATCCAGTGTAGCTAATTCTTATGTCCCCGAATGGGCAAGAAGCATCCATAAATACACACATATAGACAGAAAGCTTTCTTGAGAATTAATAGTCTTGCGCAATGCAAAAGGCAAGAAACGTCTGCATATATGGCACTCTCACCTTACTCTGTGGTAAGAGAAACATTGATTTATGCTATTCTAACCCTAAGTATCAACCAGGCAGACTTAATGGTCCACTTAAGGTAAAATCATCTTCATATTATAGAACGATTTTATATAACATATGTTAACACTGTAACAAAATAATGATTTCGAAACATTTTTTGCTTACCTTCCTTTTCAGCAAATGATTGACTATCTGCAATGACTTTTGGTATTTCTGGATTGTAACGAGTCCCCTCTGGAAAAATCACTAAATACATCTGTGGGATTAAAAGAAAACCAAGACAGACAAGTTCTTATAATGAATGTAAGCCAATTCCTTGTACAGAAATTATCATCACTTGATAGGTCCATATTGTAATTAATTCACACCATTGATTACCATAAGGATCCAAAGGAAATTAGAATACTTGAGCTATAATTTCTTAGCTCTAAGAAACTGTTCAAGGTTGAAAATAATTTTCTTTGAATGTACACCACAGAAAGTTGCCCAGGTGATTTAGGAAGGGAAACAGAACGCATTAACGGAAGTGAGCAAGTCAAGATAGTCAGCAAAACTATCTATTTAGTCAAGTGGGATAAGAGGAGATTTTGAAAAGACAGTCAAATATGTCACAAATTACCTAAATTATTATTATTTTTTTAATACTTATCTTGCATCTAGTTTTTCCTTCTACTGAAATATAAATTTCATTCCATTCATAATCAGAAATACTATTAATTGAAATTATGAGAGATCAGCTACTTTACGTGCCTTTATGCATCTCACTGTGTTATACCTTAAATATATTATGAACTTAAACTCACGGTTTAACATAATTTGAACTTCAAAGTCACATTCCTTGAAACACATGTCTGCAAGGGTAGACTTTCCTAGTAAATTAGTGCGCTTGTCTAGTCAGTAACAACTGCCTATGGGTTCTCAAATCATTACACAGGTAAAGGCTGCCTAAATATCTGCATATCCAAGTCTAAAATTATGTACCCAAATAAAAGCAGTCAAATGTGATGAATTTTCCATTTGCTTTCCAAACAGAGTATAGATTTCCATCTCTCTCTGTTTGTGTGTGTCTTGTATAATCTCCGACTGTTGATGCAAAACAGCACTTAAGCACTGAAAAATTTGCATTGGGGGCTCATCTGCAGAAGAAAAGGCTATGGCCACAAATGATAACTAGCATGGAGTTGAACTTGACACATTAACAGTAAAAATCATGCCTACTGTGCCTAGACTAACTACAAAATTTGTTATCTTCACAGAAACGTATCGCAAGAAATATATTAGAATAGAATCACAGAATCATACAGTAGTTAGGGTAGGAAAGGACCTTAAGATCATCTACTTCCAACCCCCCTGCCATGGGCAGGGACACCTTATGCTAAATCGTATCACCCAAGGCCTCGTCCAATCTGGTCTTGAACACTGCCAGGGATGGAGCATTCACGACCTCCCTGGGCAACCTATTCCAGTGCCTCACCACCCTAACAGGAAAGAATTTCCTCCTTATATCCAATCTAAACTTCCCCTGTTTAAGTTTTAACCTGTTACCCCTTGTCCTGTCACTACAGTCCCTAATGAACAGTCTCCCCGCCAGCATCCCTATAGGCCCCCTTCAGATACTGGAAGGCTGCTAGGAGGTCTCCAAGCAGCCTTCTCTTCTCCAGGCTGAACAGCCCCAACTTCCTCAGCCTGTCTTCATACGGGAGGTGCTCCAGTCCCCTGATCATCCTCGTGGCCCTTCTCTGGACTTGTTCCAACAGTTCCATGTCCTTTTTATGTTGAGGACAAAGGAACTGCACACAATACTCCAAGTGAGGTCTCACAAGAGCAGAGTAGAGGGGCAGGATCACCTCCTTCGACCTGCTGGTCACGCTCCTTTTTGATGCGGCCCAGGATACGGTTGGTTTTCTGGGCTGCAAGCACATACTGAAGCCGGCTCATGTTCATTTTCTCATCAACCGACTGTTGCAGAATGACTCTAAGAGCAGAACCATAGAGTTCTGGAGGACTGTGCAAGCAAGGCAGGGGGTGGCCCGCACAGGTGGCCGGAGACCGGACCTGGGAGGAGAATGTGGAGGAAGCTGTGGGGGGCTAACCAATACTGTTGTGCCAAGAAGGAGTGGCTGAATACCACTCCTATATATGTGTGAACTGCGTCACAAATAAACTAGAAGTTGCTTATCACCTATATTGGGTTGGCCTGTCTGCTTCTCCTTGCCGCTTACAACCGACACCCCCAAGTCCTTCTCCGCAGGGCTGCTCTGAATCTCTTCTCTGCCCAACCTGTAGCTGTGCCTGGGATTGCTCTGACCCAGGTGTAGGACCTTGCACTTGGCATGGTTAAACTTCATGAGGTTGGCATCAGCCCATCTCACAAACGTGTCAAGGTCCCTCTGGATGGCATTCCTTCCCTCCAGCGTATCAACCGAACCACACAGCTTGGTGTCATCGGCAAACTTGCTGAGGGCGCACTCAGTCCCACTGTCCATGTCAGTGACAAAGATGTTAAACAAGACCAGTCCCAACACCGATCCCTGAGGGACACCACTCGTTACTGATCTCCAGCTGGACATTGAGCCATTGACCACAACTCTTTCTGTGTGGCCATCCAGCCAGTTCTTTATCCACCGAGTGGTCCATCCATCAAATTTATGTCTCTCCACTTTAGAGACAAGGATGTCTTGTGGGACAGTGTCGAACGCTTTGCACAAGTCCAGGTAGATGACATCAACTGCTCTACCCCTGTCCATCAGTTCCGTAGCCCCATCATAGAAGGCCACCAAATTGGTCAGGCAGGATTTCCCCTTAGTGAAGACATGCTGGCTGTCACCAAGCACCTTGTTTTTCATGTGCCTTAGCATGCCTTCCAGGAGAATCTGCTCCAAGATTTTGCCAGGCACAGAGGTGAGACTGACTGGTCTGTAATTCTCTGGGTCATCCGTTTTCCCCTTCTTGAAAATGGGGGTTATATTTCCCTTTTTCCAATCATCAGGAACTTCACCCAACTACCATGATTTCTCAAATATGATGGCCAGTGGCTTAGCAACTTCATTTGCCAGCTCCTTCAGGACCCGTGGATGGATCTCATCAGGTCCCATGGACTTGTGCACGTTCAGATTTTTAAGATGGTCTCGAACCAGATCCTCTCCTACAGCGGGCGCAAGGTCTTCATTCATTTTAAAGAAAAGGGATTTACAACAGTCCAAGGAGGATTATCAGTGTACAGAAAAACACTGACAAGCGTGAATGCACATCATGGGAAGATGCAAAGTTAACTGAGAAAGAGACACACAGGAATGTAACTTTGTGCTTCTGGCCCACAAAATATCAGAATGTGCTGGTACCTGCACTTAACTGCAGACAACTGGCGAAAAGACCGAATGCAGAAAGATAGGACTCAGCAAGAGAAACCTCCAGAATCACCCCATAGTGAGAAAAGTTGAAGGATGCATTAAGAAGCAGAGAAGGGAAGAAGTTTAGGAACTGTGCTAATCATTGAAGCCAGCAGATCAAGAAAGAAGGAAATGGCTGCATAGCCTAGAACCCAGCAAGGAAAAACCCCAAACCAAACCAAAAAACCCCAAACAAAAAAACCAATGACAAACCAGTAAAGAGAGCTCAAGGAACGGCTGTACTTGTCATGGTATGTTTAGGGAGGAGGAGAGCTGGCACACTGCAGAGACAGGTTTAGTCCAAGAATTTTCAAGGACCAGTGAAAACCCAAGATATATACAGATTGGTGGGGAAAGAACAAGAAAATGGGTTTAAGAGGCAAGGTGCTTACTTTTTTATAACATGACAGTAGCATAAGCACAGGGATGAGTACAGGAATCCTTAGACCCAGCTGAAGTCCACACTTTCCCCAGTCATGTATACATTTCATCTATGAAGTACACTGTTGAGATATTCAAGTAACTAAGTAAACTTTTGAGAGTTAGTTGGAAAGGGCATAATACTCAAATCCAGATGCATTTCCCACCCCACTCCCTTGTCATAAACAGGCTTATATTCAAATCATATAATTTAAATCCTTAAAATGTTACTTTGAGATGACGTACCCCCCCTCCCCCATTAAAGACTGAATGCTCAGCTCTGAAAGGTAATACAGTGGCTGTTACAAGTAAGAACTGTCAGAGCACAGAAAGTGAAGCACACAGGATAGGTATTACCATTCTTGCTGCAGAGGTCAAGACTTAAAAGCAGATAATCAGCCATCAATAGCTGATTACACCATGGAGAATAGTGTCTATTTACTCCAGTCCTACATGTGTAATACAAAGCAGGGTTTAAATTATATGTTAATTATTGTTGTAAACCTCTAGAACACAAGCAGCTGAACAGGTTTGTTGACCAGAATCTGAATATCTCTGAATTGAAAACATACCAACAAGACAGAAAAGTTGCCTTTGCATCAAGTTCATCTTATAGAAACCTAGTATGTAGCTCATTAGGTCTACTTTACTTGAGTAAAATTCATGAATATAAATAGATGTCTTATTTATTCTCACATAGAATCCTGCAAAAGACACAGATATTCTGCCAGTGCAATTCAGCCTCCCGAATCTGCTTGTATGACTGGCTTTTCTCTTCTCCCACCATGGGCTGCAGAGGCTAAATCCTTAAGCACTATTTCCAAAGATGGTAAGAACTACAAATCTCTAAGACTTTTACTACTAAATAAGCTCCCCTGAACTTGGATTAAGAACCGTTAAGTTGTAAAACCATTTTAATTGCCTAGACACACTTGCTGCAGCTAAGGCCATTTTTTTTTATACAGAGTATTTCATTTAGGGCTATTAGCTTCATAAGTTATGCATTTTATCACAGTGACTGCAAAATACAGTGCTCATGTTCAAAACGGCATAGAAAATTTTGCATTACTATAATCCCTGGTTCATTGATACAGTGATATAAGCACAGTAGGTCTGTATGTTCAGTTACACGGCACTTTCATGCCTATTTCTGTGTAATGGGTGGGTGTCAATACACTCGCTATCTCTCATCAATTTGAAACCTTTGAGAAGTGGATCAGGATTCATTTAGTAGAACCCTACCAATTCCTGCTGGAGCCAGAAAACCAGGAAAGAGGCAGGGGTTATCCTCAGAGTACCCAGCATAATGTCAGCAAACCTGTGCAATCCACAAATGAAATGAAATGGATGATGAGAACGGCTTTCACCTGAATAACAAATCTATTTATTTCCTCAATGTTGTCAAGGTCTCCCAGGCAAAAAGAAATAGCAATGGCACTGAGAAGGGATATGCTTCCAGAGGAGGGAGTAGGGCAGACAAGGAAGTCTTTGAGATAGCTCAGAATGCCACAAAAGAAGCTGGTATGGATGAAGCAGAGGAAAGGGGTATGAAGCAACATGAGCGCCTGGATTATAGAACAAAGTCAGCCCAGATGCCACAAACATACAGTGAGAAAACATGCTAAAGAGAAAACATGGCTGAGGACAGCAGTTTGGAGAGTGTCTGGGGAGAGCAGCTGCCACTCTGTAGAAGAACATAGGGCATCAAGAAGTGGTAACTACTGACTAAAGTTATCTTGCATTTACTGTGCTGCTCCCGGATGGGGGACAAGGGGAAAACAATAAATATTTTTATTCAGAAAGTTCAAAATTATATCAAACAATGCATTTCCTTAGTTTTAGTATTATTATTCTTGCATCCTGTCACCCAGACAGATTCATACATGAATCTATTTAGACAGTTGCCTAGAAGATATGCTAGATGAGAAACATTAACACTCAGCTAAATAACTGAAAAATATCTGGTATGAGAAAGCATATCGAGTATAAGTGGAATGAAATACAAAGGTGATATGAGGAAAGCAGGCAAGGTATACAGGATTTACAAAGAAGCTCATAGGGATTTGCAAATTAGTAACTATATGAAAAATAATTATATTAAGCCTTAAAGCAGTTGTAGTAATGTATCTGTCCCCTCCAGGTTTTTACTGTTTGATTAGCACTGCTTCACATGACAAAGGTTTATTCTGTAATGGAAAGAATGACATAGCAACCAGTAAGAGACTGGTTGTACTGAGTTAAATCCCACATCTTTCCTGTTAGGGTGGTGAGGCACTGGAATAGGTTGCCTAGGGAGGTTGTGAATGCTCCATCCCTGGCAGTGCTCAAGGCCAGGTTGGACGAGGCCTTGGGTGATATGATTTAGTGTAAGGTGTTGTCCTGGGTTCAGCAGTAGCAGTCATTTTTCCCCTTCTTGGTAGCTGGTGCAGTGCAATGTTTTGACTTTCAGCTCGGGGACAGAGCTGATAACAAGCGATGTTTTGGTTTGGCCAAGGACTTTGTGAGCCTCATGCTCTGCCAGGGAGGAGGGGAAGCCAGGAGGAAGCAGAGACAGGACACCTGACCCAAACTGACCAAAGAAGTATTCCAGACCACAGCACGTCATGCCCAGGATGTAACTGGGAGTTAGCCGGAAGGGCCGGGGACTGCAGGGTTGGAGGAGGTATCGGTCCGAGCTTGGTCGGGCTGGGGGGGGCGAGTTATCGGTCGGCTGGTGGTGAGATGATGTATTCTCTTCCCTTGTTATTTCCTTTATCATTATTATCATTGGTGGTAGCAGTAGTGATTTGTGTTATACCTTAGTTACTAAACTGTTCTTATCTCAACCCGTGGGAGTTGCATTCTTTTCGATTCTCCTCTCCGTCCCTCCGAGAGCAGGGGGAGGGCAAGAAAAAGGGGGGGAAGTGAGCGAACGAATTACCTGACTGGGTTTAAACCACGACAGTTCTTTTTTGGCGCCCAACGTGGGGCATCGAGGGGTTGAGATAACGACAGATCTGACTGGATTAATAGTCACTCGTCACAATGCTGATTTATTGGCTCTCAGAGTTGTTCTTGTTGATCTCACAGCTTCAGAATGTTGTAACTTACGTAGAGCCGGTATTTGCTGTGATAGTGTTTATCAAGTATGGGGCCTGGGCTAAGGTTCTTGTCTCACTGTGCTTTATGGCAATGGCTTGTAATACGGGCGGGCTCCAGCAGCAGGGCGGGACGGACGTGGCCGTGGACTTGTACCTGGCCGTCTGGCTGCTCTTCACCGTCCTGGCCCTCACCCTACTCTCCATCTTCGTGAGGCTGCGGGGAGCCGAGGGGGAGCGGCCCCGGGAGCCGGCGGCAGCCGAAGCGGCCCGGGAGAGCGGCCCCGGGGACCAAGCGGCGGCGGGAGCGGGGCCGGAGGCCGCGAGGGGACGGCTGCCGGTGGAGGAGGTCGGGGCGGTCGAGGAGAGGAAGGAAGGGGCTGCCGAGCAGCGGGAGAAGGCGGCGGAGGAGCCGAGCCCCGCGGAGGAGCCGAGCCCCGCGGAAGAGCCGAGCCCCGCGGAAGAGCCGAGCCCTGCGGCCGAGCCCAGCCCCGCGACGGCCGAGAGCGTTTCCTGGCAGCCGCCCGCCGAGCCCCAGGAGGATGCAGGAGACCAGGCAGCATTTCCCAGCAAGGCAGAGGAGGAAGATCTGGACTCAGGAAAAGAGAAGCTGGCGGTGGGAGAGCCGGCAAGCACAGCGGCTACACCAGCCCCAGTGACAAGTGCAGCAGCATCGTTTGAGAGTTCTGAAGGTTTCGAATGGCCTTTGGGCATCCTTGGGACCTGCCTGCTGATTGTGATGGGGATCAGCATGTTGGCACACACACAGACTGTGTGCTACCCACAACCATTTTGTCTGATCTCAAAAGTTAAGCAGAGTCAGGTTTGGGTCTTGTCTGGGGTTAGACGAGGATATAGGGGGACCAAGAGGTTTTCCCCAAGGCTGGACAGTCATGAGTGGCAGGGTGTGTGGGACAGTATGGGCAAGTATCTAGTCCACTGGGCCCCTCCAGTGCTTTGGAAGCATTGGAGATGGAAGGCAGCTGTATGGAGTCCCCAGCAGCAAGCTGCAGAAAGTGCTTAAGGGGACAGTGAATTATTTTGAGCCTGGTGGGCCCAATGCACTTCAGGCCATCAGAGCAGAGATGCAACACAGAGATGGACTCATGATCGAGGGGTGGACTTAGCAATGGACACTATTGCCCAGGTTATTCACGAGTGTGAACACTGCACACAGTCTCTCCTGCTCTGAAAGACTGTTACAAGAGATGGAGCCTGGCATCATGGACCAGATGGACTCAGCAGCTTTATAGGGACTGGTCCATGCACTTAGATAAGAGTGATGGTATATTGAAAAATGTGGGACGTGAGCATGACGTGAATGGTATGGAATAAGGGGTGGATAATGTCCTGGGTTCAGCAGTAGCAGTCATTTTTCCCCTTCTTGGTAGCTGGTGCAGTGCAATGTTTTGACTTTCAGCTCGGGGACAGAGCTGATAACAAGCGATGTTTTGGTTTGGCCAAGGACTTTGTGAGCCTCATGCTCTGCCAGGGAGGAGGGGAAGCCAGGAGGAAGCAGAGACAGGACACCTGACCCAAACTGACCAAAGAAGTATTCCAGACCACAGCACGTCATGCCCAGGATGTAACTGGGAGTTAGCCGGAAGGGCCGGGGACTGCAGGGTTGGAGGAGGTATCGGTCCGAGCTTGGTCGGGCTGGGGGGGCGAGTTATCGGTCGGCTGGTGGTGAGATGATGTATTCTCTTCCCTTGTTATTTCCTTTATCATTATTATCATTGGTGGTAGCAGTAGTGATTTGTGTTATACCTTAGTTACTAAACTGTTCTTATCTCAACCCGTGGGAGTTGCATTCTTTTCGATTCTCCTCTCCGTCCCTCCGAGAGCAGGGGGAGGGCAAGAAAAAGGGGGGGAAGTGAGCGAACGAATTACCTGACTGGGTTTAAACCACGACAGTGTCCCTGCCCACAGCAGGGGGGTTGGAACTAGATGATCTTAAGGTCCTTTCCAACCCTAACGATTCTATGATTCTATCTCAGAATGCAGATATTCTACTCCCAGTGCATGATGAAAAGAAATGTACGTTGCATTTTCAGTTATCACACCAAACAGTTCACTGTTCAGAAGAGTTAACTTTCTTTAT
Source organism: Pezoporus occidentalis (assembly GCF_034315485.1). Classification (NCBI taxonomy): domain Eukaryota; kingdom Metazoa; phylum Chordata; class Aves; order Psittaciformes; family Psittacidae; genus Pezoporus; species Pezoporus occidentalis. The sequence goes on from NW_026914829.1 coordinate 3,497,094, forward strand.
AAAACAAGAAGATTGAGTATATCAAGTGTGGGCTGGATATATTGTTACATTAAGAAATGCATTTATCTTCTTATGGTGTACATTAAAACAGTATTAACACAAAAGTGTCCTTCAAACTGCGTGACAGTCTCTGCTCTCACAAAACGTAAAATTGCAATTTGCTAATAATCAGCCAATCTGATGGAATTTTAAGCAAAATCACATTGTTTCAAGTGAGTTTTGCCCGCAACAGGTCCAATAATGAACCACGAGTGGTTCACTTCAATGACAGTCTGAGAAACAAAGTAATTTCCAAAAATAAATAAGAAAATTTATAAATTCAAGATCCCCACTAAGAGAATATAGGTGCAACAGCATTTCAGTCTAGCATCAGTTTCATGCATGTCTAATATTGCTGCGCTACATCTGGGAAGAAGAATGGAGCAATTGTGAACAGCAGGTCAGGAGAAAAGGCTGTTAAGGCAGGCAAGTGAGTAGAAGTTGTAAGACAAGGTGAACAAGGAGCATCATGCAAGTCCGCTGTCCATACCAAAATGAGGCATACCAGATTACTAATCTGGTTGTACTGTGAATATAAGACAACCAAGAGGCAGCCTTATTTTTCCTGTCTGCATTCCACCTCCAATTTACTTTACAAAACCAGGATTTGCTACACTAACTAGAATAGAAAACTGGTTCTGCCTTTGTACATATCTTCATTTTCTTAATGGGAACAGGGATAGCTCCAGACAGGCTGAACATTAATCATCTGGATTCTTTTGTTTAACTTGTATGTGGAGAGAAACTGTAAATAACAGTGACCCTTAACACAGATTCCCGTCCATCTCCTCTCTATTGGCTTGTAATTCTTTTTCTTAACAGCTGAAAGGCAAGCTTTTCTCTAGCACTAAATTAAAGAAAGAACTCCACCACATACATGCAGAATGACAAAGCAGCAACAGCTGCTCACTAAACTGAGGAAAAGCCCACCCTGAGCTGTAGCATCCAGTGCATATATTTTAATAAATATTCTGGAGTAGTAAATTAATTATTCTCACATGAAACTGTTGAGTTCAGGGCATACTCGCTTTACTGATTAAAATGTCTTAATTTTAAATGTAATATGGTTGCTTGTGAATGTCACACCAAGCTGTAGAACTGCAAAGTTTCTTTATGAATAATGTAGTAAGGACACAGGTCATCATATTCTCCCAGTAGCAACTGTAGGATAAAGAGCATTTACAGCATCTCCATTTAAATTCTCAGATAAAGTGGATTACAGAAAGTTTAGTCTTCCCTCAAATGACAACTCAATGGTCTGTTTCTTTTAGCCCAGCAGATGTAAATATTTATCTCTGTGAATAGGCTTTTGACAGCTTTGGTTTTGTAAAACTTAAGTGTCACTCCCTATATGGTTTGACTACAACAGATTTAAAACAGAATGCATTTCTGCAGCAGTTACATTTCTGTTTTATGCTACTGCCCTAGAGAATACAAGGAAAATGGTACCAACTGCCTGGTAAACACGTCCAGGTTCTGTGCCCATTTCCAACACCACCAAACTGGATGTATTTCTTTCATTAATTAGATGTAGACATCCACCATGGAAAGCAGAACCCACAGCTGATGTAACTTTAAAGAAAAGCTTTATGCCTAAATCTCCCCTCAGATTCCAGTTGGGCTAAAAATCATACACTAGCCTGTCCAGTCAATTTATGGCACTGTAACAACACTGAACATCATTTCCAAAACCACACAGAATTAGGTGAGTTTCTAGGCATATCTGCCTAATATTGTATTGAAAAAAGTCCATGTTTCTATAAAGGACACTAATTTTATGGAGTTCAAGTCAAGACTCTTGACACAATGAAAACCTTATTACAACAAACCCTTGTATTTTAGGGGGTGCAGAGGGAAGCCAGAAAGCCAGACTCAACCAGAAGCTGCGTAGAAAACCAGATGCTAGCAAGAAATCCATAGGCCTGCGTGAGAAAACACCCTGTTAGGATATTTCATCCAGGCTAACTGAAGTGAACTTAACCAGCACTTTATAGGAGGGAGGAATTGCTTAGGGGGATGACTACAAATATGTTTTATACCTCCTCCAATTTGTCTTTGCTTATTCCAATACACCTCAGCCTTTACAGAAAGTAGAATCTTTGCCACTGATATACAGAAAATAACTCGATGCAATGCAAACTTCTCACACCCCAGGACCTTCCCTGGCACAAGCTACCACTTGCAGGCATAAGTTACATCATTGAAGATGATCATCTTCTCCATGTGGACATCATTAGATTAGACATAGGACAGAAAAGTTTAGCTGTTACAACGTATTTCTGGCATTTGTAATTTACATGCTATAAACTGGAAACAGATGCACTTTCTTGCTTCAATTAAAAACAAAAATACCTGGTTTATGCTACATCTTAGTTCAAGACACAATGAGTTTGAGCACAGGGATGCTTTACTGATTTAAGCCTCTCAGTAAGTGTAAGGCTGGTTTACTTTCTCAACACAAACATAAACACAATATCTCCAAAAAAAAGGTTTCACACACTGCATTTGGAGTGGCAACTCTTAATCCCATCATTTTAAATAAAATTAAAGTGTAACTGTTCTATATCAATGCTTGTTGAGTTGGTTTTCTTAAGTCTAGCCAGCAAAGCAGAAAACATTTTAATGCACAGCAAGTAATGGACATGAAGCACTGTGATTTTAACCACTGAGCCACAAACCATACAGGGAGTCATGAGAAAAGTCACTTGGCACTAACAATCATTCTTCAAATAGAAAATTATCAAGAGTTCAGGGTTTCTTTGTTGTTAGTTTTGTTAGGTTTTTTTTTCTCCTCTAGGCGTAGCAGACAAAGTTACTCAGTTCTAAGATGTCACTGCCATTAAAAATTACGGATCGCTGGGATGACTAATTAAGACTTGGTAACAATGGTTCTTGACTTTCAGAAGTCAGGAATACCAGTCTCTGACAAGTATACAGTAGTCTTTTGAAACACAGGAAACGCTAACAGTGGTTTCTCAAGGAAGGTGTTATAACTTATGTTCTAAGATGCAGTCCAGATTCCCCCTGCCCTCTACAGACAGAACCACAAAGTTGCAGTTCTTCATAAAGGACTAGTCAAATTTTCCCAAGTTTAATTAGAGGTATCACTCTAATTACAGAAAGTAACTGTAAAAATACACAAAGAAAACAAATCCATATTACCATCTTGTAGTTTGCAAAGATCAGGTATGGCTCATTTCTCCAACAAGCCTTTGCATTAAAAAAGGCACAAGACATGCAGAGAAGGGAGGTATAATCTTACCGGAGTCTCAGCTTTCATCTGGGCTCGCAACTTCTCTCTCATTTCTTTTTCATTGAATTTGGCACTTCTTTTTACATAGACTCCTCCATGCTAAAAATAGGGAAATAAAAAAAAAAAGTATTAAATATTTAAGTAGTTTAATGTAGAATAGTTGATAGAAGAACAAACAAGATGAGAGTGAAAAGTCACCTTTATGACTCATACTGCAAATTGCCCACAAGGCAAATTGCCTAGGTTTTCTCCTAGGATGAAAGCACCTGAAACTAATTTCAATTTGCATGTACTTAAGTTCACAAGAATTTGTTTAAGTAAAGATCAGATCTAAAAAAAAATAATAAAAAAATGCATAAGACACTTGAAGTGTCTATTTAAAGGTGTTAAATAATTTAACTGAAACATGGCATTGGAACCAACCCCAGCAATCTACCTATTCCCAACACCACTGACAATCAGCTTACCTTGTATTTAAAGGGAAAACAGCACAACTGAAGTTACTCACGTACAACTACTTATAGGTCAATGTTTTCAATTTGGTGTGCTCACTCTTAAATAGTGACTAATGCAAATACTGGAATTACAACTATAGTACCTCCACATAAAAAAATTATTAATAGCACAAAAGTAACTAGCATAGCTCTTAAAAACTTCTATGCACTTTTATTAGAGAAACAAATCTTTAATAAAGATATAATGTACTGAGAAAATAAGTAACACAAAGTCTGCAGAAGACAAAGGATATTATAGAAGCATTTTTATTGAAAACCATTATAAAAAGCTAGGTCATTTCCTGGAAAAGATTAATTTTATGAGTTGTTCCACACAGTTTCTCAGAAAAACTTCAGTAAAAGGACTATGACGAAGCTCAAAGAAAGAGAGTTATAAAGAAGTAAAATCTGCCTCATCATTTCCCTCTTTCATCACTTTGTTTTATCTAAGGTGTAGCTAACAAGAGGATGTAAACAAACATGCTCCAAAATGAACTACTGCTACTAATGCAATGAATTCTGGGGGCATAAAAAAGGAAAGACCAGAACTTCCAAATAACAGAAGTCTGTTTCCAAGGTACATTGTTTTAATGGGTTTTGTAACCGATTCCCTAATTCGATTATAGTCTTTTCTGCCTGCCCTGACTCTTGGCATTAGGATTTGTCAGATAATTTCTGTCCATTTATGGTTTTACACACTCGTAACAGAAAGGTGACAGTAAGATTAAAACTGGTAAATGCTGAACCTTATTCAAATGTCTTATCTCAGGAAAAGATACAGTACATTGTAGAAACAGGGGTGGTAGGGTGTGTGTGTGTAGCTATTATTTGCATGGCACAGACAGGAATAAAGTTTGAGGACTTCGGAGGGGCAGGCAGAAGCAGCAATTACGCAAAGTGTTTTCAGCCTTTGTTTTTTATGGCGTGGAAAGATGGCTGTGCAGCTACTTAGCTAGTAGTATTTGACATGACTTTTAAGTTGTTCTCCAAAAGCTGCAGTGGAAAGGAACAGAAAGTCAATGGTACATCGTATTAAATATTCTGTCTTAACATTATTGCCTGTGGTTACCTTCCAAGGTGAATTAGCCACCTGCAACACTAAGATGTGCTGCTGTGGCTGGCAGGGACCAAAGCGAGGAAGAGAGTCCCCCAGTTCACCAAGCTTGGCCTTCAGCAGGCTAGAACATCGTTATCAGCACCCCCCAGAAGCAGTTTACCAGTCACGGATAGATAATGGCATGAACAGGAAAACAGTCCATCGTCTGTGCAGCAAATGAGGGCTGCCCATTATCCCCTCACTCCACATGTAAGAACGCTTTTAAGATCTGACACCACTGAAGTGAAGTCTTATTCTGTACAGTGGTACCACAACAGCCACTTTCAGGAAAGGCAGACTTGATCTGGTTTGAGAAATAATGCACTTGCTTCACAAGACTTCCATGTAATTGCTAAGTAATCGTTCCGTGTGAGCTCAACTATGTCCAGCTCTGATAAATGAGGGAAGGCTGGAATCAAAGTCTTCCCTTATTCATCAAATTACTAAGCAGCTGCAGTAAACTTGAAAAATATTGGACTACCTTTTCCTTGTTTGATTTGTGAACCTGGAGAAATCAAATTACTATTGTACAGTTTCCTTAGGGACACCACAAGACGAAAGACAGGTTTGGTGTCCCCACCTCAGACTTTTTAATGCACAGAAATAGATTTGTACTTCTCATGTAGATACAAATATATAGTCATATAATGTAAGAACAGACAAATTATGTATTGCAAGATCACCATTTGCTGCACAGGACCCAACTACGTATATGTCAGCTTCCCTCAGCTGACATATACACATGGGGTTACAAAGCTGAAGAGAGGCAAAATGCCGTACTAGCTAAGTATTTGGCTAAATTTCAGTAACAACCAAAAGGGTGCACCAGCTGATGCCAAATAACAGAAAAGATAGAGGCATGCTTCCTATGTGAAAAAGTCAAGCAAACTCTAGGATATCAAAAATATTTATCAAAATTATATCCAGCCTCACCAGGAGGTTAGATGAAGAGGAGATAGCTGCATTTTGGTGGAGAAAGATAAGGGAAAAACAAAATTTAGATCCACCCAAAAATAATAAAGCCATTTTATGAAAATAAATATTTCTACATAATAAATCAAACCTGGAACATAACAGGTTAATTTAAGTGGTTCTTTTCTTTTCTTGCTATTAGATAGCTGCCTCCAAAGAAGAATGCTAGTTATGCAATTGTATATAGCTCAAATTCCCCAGTTTGTATTGCATTTCCTTTTCAGTAAGAGATCAAATATATGAATGCTTTTCAAAACAGATTTCTGGAAGTACTGTTTTTAAGGTTAGAATTTTTTTCCGCTGCACTTTAAAAGCCCTTCTCTCAGTCAACAATGGATTATGTTTACAAATATACTTCCTTTGTGCCTGAATTTTGCTCTCCTGGACATCCAGACCACGTTTATTTCCAAACAGGATGTTTACCTGAGGTAGGGAATATGAATTCCGTGAGCATGGCGTAATTACGTGGCTTTGGAAACTTTTAGTAGAGTGTAAGTGACATCACTGACAAAACATCAACAGGAAGTGCAGGAAGTGTTTTATGTTTTTGCACTGTTTGGTGTGATAAAAACAATAAAAATACCTATTAGCTTGCACTGCAGGCCTGCTGCATCCCGTCTCAGTCATTTAAACACACATGCATCATCACTGTTAGCACGCTGCCTTCCATTTTTGTCACTAACATATACATAAATATGTATATAAATATACATAATCATCACCCAAGAAATCTTGTAGAAGTTTTGTGCTTTAAGGAATCCAAGGCTGAACAGATTTTATTTAATATATATATGTTTTGATTAAAAATGTAGGCTACATTCAGGTTAAATTTCCACAGGAACCTTCTTTTAACAGTCAATATAGCAGTCAGGAAACTGAGCACCGGATATTCCAGATAGCAATAATAATTTTCAAAAATCTTGAAAAAAGTCATTTCTGGACACCTAGTGATAGCAGATGGAATATATAAATCCTGTCTGTATTTTAATTAAAGCAGACTTAAATCACCACCAATGTAATGGCTACAGACAAGAACAAAGAGCAAAATACTTCCATGCAGCAGACTGGTCACTTTAGAGGAAACAAAATGTAGAGAACCAGTCATTAGTGGGGACAGGCATCAGACATCACAGAAGTCCATTTTCTCCCAACAGATACCTTCAGTGAGGTAAGACAGGGTGTGACAGTCTGTACTTAATTTAGGTGACTGGGACACCAAACCCACCAGTAAAAATATATTTTGAACAGTTTCTTACTTTCTCTGCAGAATATTCTTTTCTAAACATAGCTATGCTAGAAGAAAGGATGGCAACTACCCATACTCCAGGCTAGATTCATACCCCACTTGATGTTTAAGCAAGTAGGTGCTCTTCTCATCCAGAAGACAACAGATCTTTTTAACTGTCAAGGTGAAAACACTGAACCCAGTATCTTGGGCAACACTGACCTCTTACACAATGAACAGACAGTAGAAAACTCAACCACTGTCTGTGCTCCAAGACAGAATGCTGAGACAATTCACAACCTAGCGACGGGCATCTTGTGTGACACGATCCAAGACTGTGAACCTCTGTTCAAATGAGGTACCTGCACCCAAGCTAGAAGGCAACATCTGATTGCTGGGAAAGGCCACTGTTTAAGGCAGAAAGGAAGTGGGCTTACCTGTGAGAAATACCACCCGTACAGCGGAAGCCACTTCAACCCATCTTTCAAGACATACCGGACATGCCCAAGAGCATTCTGCCTAATTGCCAACATGTCTGCAATAATCCAATCAACTGCAAAGACAAAAGCCCAAAATGTTTAGTTAAATTAGCTTTTAGTTGCCACAGAAGAAATAGAAAGTGCACGTTGCACATATAAATATCATTAAAGTTATCTGAACTAGAAGTTCTGAACTAGAAGTTCTTGCTTGTTAGGACAAGGCAGGAAAGAAAGACACAGTAAACAGACAAGCAGATTTTAAAAAATCTACAGAACTTCTAAGACATAAATACAAACCTGTACATTGATGATTTGATAAATATATTACATTTTCCTTATTTTTTGGCAAATCCCCATAGAGTATTACCTAAAAAAAAAAAATACAGTATTACTTTACTATTTATTTTCATTGCATTATGCAGTGATGACATCCAACACAGTAATCAGCTATTTACTAGGGAAACTGACAGGAAGTTAGGACCATTAACAGAAAAGCATCCCATCACTGCATCAGTAGCCATCACGCATACAACTGACTTCTCAACAAAGTGATGAATATTAACCAATGAAGGCTTAAGAAAGCTGTTCAGTAGTTGTGCCTCAGCCCTAGAACTGTATCCATGGAATCTGACCTACATCCACAAGAATCCTACATTATTGTAATTAATAACATGCAAAAGCACCATTTAACTTTACATAGCTAATGAACAAGACATACTTCAGACAGACACTTATTATCATTCAATCTAAAATAGTAAATATACCTGGATTAGATCAAGGAGAAAATCTTAATCATTTGCCACAATTTTAATAATCAAGATTGGACAAAGAAGCATGAGATTGAGTGGTGTGTCTAAATTGGGTGTTCAGCTTCCAGCCACCAGGTTTTGTTTCAATTTTTCTGTTATATTAAAGACACCCTTTAACCTTTTAGTTCCCTGCCTACTAGGTGAAATAACCTTCTGAGAGCATGACAAGGGCAAATGCCAAAGCAGTAAACCAAGCCACCATTTAAAATGGATTAATCCAATTACTTTTATTTCAAATACAAAATGAGAAATTACTGAAACCATTCCAATTCTGAATTGAATAATCCATACAGCTGTTTTATCTTTAATAAATATTTTCATTATTGTCCTGTGTTTTGGTGGGATAGAGTTAATTTTCTTCCCAGTAGCTGGTACAGTGTTCTGAATTTAGTATGAGAATAATGTTGATTTCTAGTTGTTGCTAAGTAGTGTTTATACCAAGTCAAAGACTTTTCAGTTTCTCATGCCCTGCCACTGAGAAGCCTGGAGGGGCACAAAAAGACAGGAGGGAGCACAGCTAGGACAGCTGATCCAAACTGGATAAAGAGGTACTCCATACCATACATCATCATGCTCAGTATATAAATAGCAGGGAGTGGGCCAGAAGGTGCCAGTTGCTGTGCTCAGGTCAGGCTGGGTACTGGTTAGTGGATGGTGAGCAATTGTGTTGTGCATCACCTGGGTTTACTGTTTTTTTTTTTTTTTTTGTTTGTGTGGGTTTGATGTTTGTTTTCTAAACTTTTCTCTCTTTCTGTTAATTCCCTTTTAATTATTATTAGTATTGTATTTTATTTAATTTCAATTATTAAACTGTTCTTACATGAAATGAAGCTTTGTTTTTCAACCAGTAAATTCTATGCAGCAATTTCCCCTTGCTCTGCCAACACCAGTGGCTATACTCCTTGTTTCTAGCTGTTACCTGTTTAAACATACACTCTTCTTCAAAATGACTCCATTCACCAAAAACCAAAGCACTATTTGGAAGGTTTACCCACTTATCACCACTTCCCTAGTCTGGGCCACGTGGGAACTTTATGAGGAAGATCTAGCTAATATTCAGATCTTGATTTAACAGAATTTAGTATGCAGGGTCTTTCACTGATCTTTACACAAACTTTCTCTGAGCACCTCTGAAAAACCTGCCCACCTCTTGATTAGCCTGTGATATCAGATGGGTAATGCCTTGTATTGTAGCACTCTGCAAAAACCCCACATAAAGCTGTTCGTTTCACATTCATGCCATTTATTCTTCTTTGAAAACGCAACAGCACTGTTGATCAAATTTTGTTTTCAAGGCAAGAGATATTGGCAGACTAAGACATTCAGTAAATACGTGGACAAAAGATCATCCAGCATGCATAAAGAGAACATTATTTATTTTTTTTTCAAAAACAAAAATACATGCACAATAAATTTTAACTGAACGTTATTTGTAACAAGCCAGTTGACAAGTATACTCTGCACAGTATCCAAGAAATTCAAACAAGCTGTAGGAGTGGTTTTCTCATTAAAGTTCTAGAAGAATTTATAATCTTACTGCTGACACTCTATTTAGTACCACACACTTATTTAGTGCAAGGTAGCAGATCAGAGGATGCGATCCTACATGTCAGGTGCAAAAATTACTCTGAAATAAAAAAATATCTTCCTACTCTCACTTACGGAGTTAAAACTTCAAGTGTAGAGTTTTCAAGCAGTGTTATATACTAGGTCCATAAATACTGTTTTCTTTAATTTCAAGTTAAGACCCTACTATGCAGTTTCTGGCAAAGACTGCTTTAGAGGAAGATAAAAAGCCCAATACAACAAATCACTAAACCAGAATGCCCTGAACTATCTGCGCTTTGTTTAAAACATAAGAAAATAAGAACAAAACAAAATCTGCCTTTGACACTGTACGAGCTGTCCCACACAAGAAACAGGGTTTGAAATACACAATTTGTAACTTCAGCTTGTGAAAATTTACACTTTAATGTAAAGATCTCAATGTAACCAGACCCACAATTCAAAGCATTCACTTGTGACTATTGCATGAGTAAAAACAAATATAAAGGATAATTCCCTTATTCCCTAAAAAAAAAAAGAAAAAAGTATGATTATGTCTGCCAAATGTAACAGTTAATCTGTATTATTTTTTTATTTCAATAAGATTGGAGCTAGTTCACTTTTTAATCCCAGAGGAACACCCGCTTATTGTTACTGTAAATAACTTCTATATACAACATTATGTTTTAGCAGAACAGTTACATGTGTTTACATGTAATGAACCAAAATAAAAATAAATAAACAAAAATCTCTCATTTCATATTTGTAATTAGTTCTCTTAAACACAAAACATTGAACATTTTATTTCAAAGCAAAGGGAGGAGTGAGAAAATCTGGAAACTGACTGCTCAGATGCCTTGGCCAAAGGGGATGCAACAGCTTTCTCTGCAGCATCATTCACTTCAGCACTGCCCACAGCACTGATTTGGAGAAAAGGCTTACACAGCTCATCAAAAGCAAGCAACTCACCTAATAGACACTCACAGCTAGGAACTAAGAGGTACAAACTTACAATACAATTGTAACTACAAGCAGGTAAGAATGACAACTTCCAACCTACATTCTCTCTAGAATCTCTTCTTCAGATTTCACACGAGATACCTACACTGTGAGCAGCCACACAGCTCTCCTCTAACAACAAAGTATTTTCACTTGCTATTGCATTTCTTTAAAAGTTAGTAGACCTTACAACAGAGGGTTAACAGCTAAAAGCTTTGAATCCTGCAGAAACATTGCCCTTTTCCATTTGAGATGATGCCTGAAGAATTCACCAGCTTGTGAATAAGCAGGGAAGTCCCCTTAGGGCAAGCCTTCAATTTCTGGCAATCTGATGCTTTAGGTGAATTACAGTACCTAATGTAAATTATAGCTGCAGAAGGAAATGGTATCGTAGTCTTCTTTATGGTCTCTAGAAAACCTCTGACTCCCTACTGTTTTTTGTAGCTAACTTTGCAGAATTCCCTGCTGCAGAGACTGCACAGTCTCTGGCACCTTTCTGCTGCTGCAGAAGAGATCTGGGCACCACAGTAAAAGCAAGCACTTGAGTGATTTACCATGGACAGCAATGCAGAAACGAGTACCCACAATGACAGGTTGTGTGCACACTCTTTTTGAAGGAACCTGAAGAGAACAAAGTAGCTAACAAATTCCTCCTCAAGGGGGGGAGCAAAGAGGGAATGCAGAGCACCACAGGGGATGGTCTTCCCCTCTGCAAGGACACTCACTAGCAAGCAGCTAGGAAGTGGTAGAGGACATGCTTATGAGGCTATTTTCAGTTTCAGAAGTTAAGGTACCTAGTATTTCAGATAGTATATGCACAATTCCATTAATGCCAGAGTATCCTATATACTGGCTTGAAACACTGAGAAGGTGTCCTGTCTACCACAATGAAGCATGTGAGGATCCTATTCAGCTGAATAGGTGCTGCTTTATTAAAAATAAGGCACAATGAAGTCAAGCAAGGAACACAAGGTAAAAGGAAAGACAACACAGCAAGCCAAATTAAGCAGAAATTTGAAGGGGAAAAAAAATCAAGATAAGACTTATAGCCTAACACTGCAGACATTACTTGGTTACAGTACATTAAAATGTGTGCTTTTAGCCAAGTTTTGGCTGCTTCACAGCTCAGTTCACAAGAACGGGTAATACAGTTACTGTTAATATGGGGTCTTTCACATCTGTTTACATAGGTGTGCTGTCAAACTCAATTCAGTGAGGTCTCAAATAAAGGAAACTGGATGCTATTAGACTCGTTTCTGTGGGAAGGCTGATAACCAGCTTCCTTGGATGACATACACTAAGTTGTTCACCTGTCGAACAGGCACAAGACACACCTCAGACTGTCATGACCAGAAGAAGCTCTGATTCACTTGCAGGAGGTTACAACAAATTCTCATGATGGGAGAATTCACTAATTCAGTGATAGGCTGCTCTAGGCATGCAAATGAGAGCTCCTGGGTGATATGGTGACACCAGTTTCAGCTTCCCTATCAGCATCATGTTTTCTTCCAGTGCAACATATTCAGCTGTGGCTGTGGTAACATGGTAGATCACTTAGCAACGTAAAACAGTCCTGCTGCTATGCAGCCACATCTGAATAACTCATATTTTGCATAGGTTTTCACTGCAACAAGGTGTGCAGTCCCAATTTAGACTTCTGTGTCCTGCTTCTGAAATCTGTACATAACAAGGAAAATTAATCACTTAATCACATTCTAGCTACATCAGCTCAGTAAACAGGGCCACAATGAGGTAAAAGTAACCACACTATCAAAAACCTACTTGCAGGTCAACTGGCGACATCAAACTTCTAGGAAAGAGATTATCTTAATAAGATAATTGGACATTGCTGATAACAGGCGCAGTTCAGGAGCTGATAAGCAAGCAGTTCTGGCACTTCTGTTTCAGTGGCAGTAAAGCAACACAGCTCGTTACTGGTGGTAAAAACTCATGTTACACCAAATCAGATGCCTACCAGCATACTCAACTCTTGGGTCCTCAGCCTTCTTAACCCTCCCCCCTCTTCTATTCAAAGAACCTAGGTGTGAATTGCAGAATGATGCTCCCTTCTTTGCTGGAAACTGATGTGCACTGAAACACAGTGGTGTGTCTCCACAGAGAAGGTGGACCATTCTGATCAGAAAAAAAAACCACATCAGCTTCAAGCACAAACAATGGCAACTGGAAAGAAGGTTAACAGCAGCTGGATAATAGCAAAATATTCCCTCCCTCTCCTGGAGGACAAGAAGAGAAACAGAACATTCAAGTCATCAACACTTCACTTAAAACCAACCATACAAACTTCATACTTAGCTGTGCTATATCACAACATGGACTTCTGTCCATTTCGCTATTTCTTCCTGACTAATTTCATAACTGGAAATGTATTCTTTGGGATAAGAGCTGGGCACTATTATAACATGAGTACTTATTAAAATAAATAGTACCCTAGGATGTATTTCTTAGCTGTTTGTTAAAAGTCTGGTTATAATTTTGTGGTGAAGGGTGGAGCTTGCATCAACAAACCACCAAAAGTAACTACTAGATACGGCTTCTGAAGTCAATGCGTAACCCTGTGCAAGCTGACTTCTGCAGCACTGCTGTAGACATCTTATCCAGAGATGTTTAAATTCTTAGTCTAAAAACCTGCCTGATTACACAACCGGTCCTTTGAACTTCTAGAGAAAGTACCTCACATCACAGAATCTATTTACCCGGTCTGACAAGAAGCAGGCTCAAGACAGGATACAAATGGGGAATTTGTGCTGACAAATTTATCAGGTTTTCAGATGTCCTACTGCAAGAATTTCAGATGTTTATTTTTCTTCCTAGAAGATAGAGAAGCACTTTCATTTGCACTTAACAGATAAGGGTTTCACTTGCCTACAGCATAAGGAATATGAATGGGGCAGAAGGAAAAAGGACTTTCATGTTGTTTTTTTCTCTAGACCTAAAGAAAAAAGCTTACCTTTAAGCATAGCTTTTCTAAAAATACCTTTACATCACATACAATTTTTAAAATAATGGTCATGTCATTGCTACACTTCATTACCTCTTTAGTTAAAGAGACTATCTGCTCAATATATAACTGAGCAAGTCTGAAGTCTGCTGCTCAGGCTCAGCATCAAACCATAAAATCACAACGCAAACAATTTTATTGAAGCAGAGAGTTTACTCAAATATTCTATAGTTCTGTATTTTACTGGGGTTCAGTGAAGAAAATATTGCCAAGAGACTGACCTCTGGAGAATACTGAGAAGATTCCTATATGCAATCATTTATTTGATTGAACAAGAAAGCAGATAACAAAAAACAGTTACTGCAATTTTATTTCCTTTCCGTAGTAAGACTATATTAGCAACCTACATGCATTATGCAGGACTGAATCATACCACGTGATGTTAAGTATGAAGTCTGTACATTTTTGCTTTCTTATTAGCTTTTAGTCTTACAGTTTAAATTGACAAACTGTTATGAACACGAGTAGTCACAATTTGTTCAACAGCACCAGCTACATGTATAGCAGCCCAGTTCTGATGCTGACTGTAAAGATTTTACAGTTGCTCAATTGAATTAAAGGTAATTGACCCTTGTATTAAGGGAAATCTTCTAGAAGAATCAGAATCAATAAAATCTTGAAGCTAATGCAGGTACCTTGTGAGCTAATGAAAACATATATTAATATTTATAACACAATTTCTCCTATATATGTCAGTAAAAATATATCTTTAGTCTCTTACTCTTTGCATATTTGACCACTTTTTGGATTTGAGCATAAAAATGACTTGTAAATATTTAGGCTATTAGAAATAATTGCCTAATTTTCTAGAGTTTTATAATACATTAATATTCACTGCAGGAAGGCCTGTTTTTGAGGTCACAGTCCTGCCACCACATGTTAATTATCACTTAATAGTACTTTGTAGATTCAGGAGCTTGGCTTCTAGATTCTCATCAAGGCTGTACATGGGTTGGGAACTTTTCTTAAAGTACAAACAACTCGTTCCTATCTGGACTCCTTAACAATCTGAGGAACCTTAAAAAAAGACACCTGTATAAGTTAACCATTTCAAGTTTTGGTGACAGAAAAAAGCAGGCCTTACGATGAACATAATTTTAAGATTTTGGCATCTAAATCCTCCATAAATCCTATTTTCAGTGCCTAAATAATTTACTGGGTCTTTCTGTAAATTACTTGTTTTTGAATACAGTGCAGCTCTATGGCATGGACCATGGACAAGCCCACACCTACAATCAGTAGCCCACATTACAGGAAAGTCAGAGCATCTAAAAATCTTTTATCATAAATCACCATTCATTACTTTTTCCCCACAAGTACTGCACATATTTCAAATATATGAAGCACATTTCAACAGGAGGGTTTTTCCGAATACCTGGCATCTTGATTATACGCAAAACCTGAACACGCCTTCCAGCACAACAGTGGAATTATTCCACCTGTTTGATTAGGAGAGAAACAGTGTCCCTTATAAGCCTTTGACACCTCTGTAGATTATCTTCCCGCATATTTTTACAATTTCCTTAGAAGAAAGGAAAAGGCGACCCACATTTAATGTAGCTATTGTTTTGTTTATTACTCTTCTGTAGTGGAAAACACATAATGTCCATGTCCCATCCTATCTCATCCATCCTCCCCAAACAGCAGATACAGTGCCTTGGTACATTAAGCATGTTCTGGAAATTTTACCCTTCTTGCATCTCACAACAGGCTGAAGCAGGAAACTTCATGGCAGTTTGCAGTGTTCCTCTAGCTAGAGCTCTTTATAACAGGAATTTTGCTTCTAAATGCTAAGGACTCCAAGGAGTTGATTGTGTTCTTATTTGTAATACTCATACAGATGTGTACAAATGAGTACAGACAGAACCGGTGTGAAGTTATCAATGAGTTGACACACACAGGAAAAGGGATTACTAAGAAAACTCTACATTCTTTGCTTGTGATTGTGGAATAAGATTTTTGAAAGCTCCTTCACACAGCATTTTTGGTAAGTACTTAAGAGTTTAGGCACTACAGACTTTCAAGGTGAGGCAAAGGAATCACTGCGCAGCAAAACAGAACAAGCAGAGTGGTATCTGACCTAGCAGCAACTAATCGGGCTCCAGACCTGAACACAGTAAACTTGAATCAGCCTCAGAAAATAGCCACTGTTAAAACCACTCTAATATCTGCACACCACCACAGCAGGTGAATAAACTAGTTCACCTGCCTCTTGCTCAGAACTGTGCACTGTGTTTGCTTACACAAAAAGAAACACATGTGCCCTCAGATTCCCACGTAGCCCTAGAAAATGGGACGGGATAACTCAAGTAAATCCTTAAGTTCCAGAGGAAAAATTACTGCAACTACCACAGTTCAAAGTCATACAACACAATTATTTTTCTTCACATTTAGTTATGTGCTCAAATACAGATTCAACCAAATCATGGGTAGCTAATTTTACGTTTAAAAATCAAACTAGAAGAAACTATCATTTCCTGGTCCGACACTGAGGAGCTAGCTATAATAGCAAAGATGACAAGTAATATGTGACAGAAATGAAATTAACAAAAGAAATTAATTTCCCTGGGGTTTTATCCCAAATCTCTTCATAGCATAAATTCAAATTGATAGAACAAAGATTAAAGAATATTTTTCCCCAAAGAAGATACGCTTCCTCATAATTATAATGTCAAAATCCCTGATATCCGAGCCTACTTTATCTAACACAACTAAGAAAAAAAAGGACACCCTTTAAGCCTGAGGTAAATAGTTTGCAATAATTGGAGTCAAATGTTTAACTATGAATAGAATCTTCTCTTAGCAAGAACAGTGTCTGATGGTGAAATACCAGGAGAAAAAAACTTCTCAATTAATCATCCTTACATAAAGTATCTGGATCTATTATATAAGCAGAAGGAAAGGGCATTGAAGAGCACTGTAAAACTCCATGGCCCACTATCTACCAAAACAGTTAAATGCTAAAACAGGAAAGCATATAAAAGTCATGTGTGTTTAAAAGAAAAAAAAAAATTAATAAGATGCAATAACATTTGTATTTTTAAAACACAACAAATTGTGAAAAATCAACACAACTTACATTAAGAACCTAATATACAAAAATGTTAGAGATATTCAAATTAAAACATATTTAACCAGAAAATTTAAAAATCAAACCTGTAAAATTTACTGGCCAAATACTTGGAACCAGAATCGCAAGTGCATTTGAACTTGCCCTTTGACTTCTTAGCTTTTCCTAACCCGAAAAATACTTTTTGCGATTTTCATAAATAAGGCTGATACAAAATTCAGATTCAACTGTGACTTGCCGATAAGAAAACATGCAAGGCAAATCTCCACATGAAGATTCTAATTTAGGAACCCCAAGAGCAGTTTTGGTTCAAGTAACCGAAATGTATTTCTAAAAATGCTAACTGACCTCAGTTTTAATGTACTGATGTTTTTTTCACATATCAGGCAGGAGGTGGGGGATGATCAGGACCAGCACTGAATATGGGATCTCCCCATACTAAATTCTTTCCAGACTGCCCCAGAGTCAAATCTGCAGCACAGCAGAACTCTAGCTGATGTCCTGATAAACCAGTCATGTATGATTTCATATTCACCTTCAGAATGACAGCCAAAGGCAGACAAATTAAGATATATGCAAATATGTATGTTGCAATACGTAAAAAAGAAAGAGCGCAAAGCTTACATATCTAATATATCTATTATTGCTGCTTCACACCATAGTTGAGCGCAAGAGTTTAAAATAAGGCATCCAGCTCAATTTGAAAGCTACATCCCTCAGGCTTAGCAGGTATCACAATTTCTGCTACAATAACACACAGGACTTTCATGTATAAAAGATGCATATGCCTGCAGACAGCTGTGCATTGAAATCTCTAATGAGATGAGCCAGGGTAAACCATCTTCATGAAGCCAGTATCACAGCAGAAAGATTTCGCTTGGCTTCTTTCAGAAGTTTACCACACAGAAGTGATTCACTTCACTACATTCTTTTTTAATCTTTGCACTGCACCAATCCCCAAATTTATCACTTCCCAAAACCTTTGTTTCACTATTTCTATCATCATAAATAAATGACAAGTTTTGATTAACCTCTCAACACGGCTCACAAGAGCTAACATAATTGCACAAAGCAGCAACCTGAGTGGAGGCTAACAAGAGTTGCTGCTGCAAGTTATGTGGAATGAACAAGGAAAGCACAAGCCCTCTGAGGCTGCTCAGCTACCACCAGAGCTTGGAGGTTTGCATTGCCTGTGGCTCAGTGCCTTCCCACTTAGCTCCCATACTGCCCCAGTACTCTCCCACTCCCAAGTTGACAGACTGGGAGGAAAGCTCAGGGAACCCAAGCACGGGTTAGTAAAACCAGGCTCATTCCAAAATGCAATTGTCAGCAATTTGTTTCTGAACACAACTGGAGAAGCGTGAAAAGTGACATCTACTTCTGATGTTCTGTTTATGGCATCTGCCCTGGAAAAACTCCTCATATCAGGCGAGTCACCCTGTCACAGCACCTACTGACAGAGAGCAGTTAAAAGACAAACCTTCACCTTGCCTTGATGAAGCCTGGTTATGATGCCTCCGCCACCGCAAAGAGGAGAGAACCTGGTTCCTAAAAGATGGCTACCCACCTCACCAACAGCAATCAGAAGCACTTCCTGATGTAAGTACGCTTCTGCTTGGCTATTAGACTTGCTCTGCCTCTTTGGCTTCCCACCTCCACTTTGGGCCTTTGTGAATTACCTGAGGGATGGCTGGACAGCTTCAAAAAGGAATGCAGGAAGTAAGTAAAGATAACCTTAATAGTACCTGGCGGCTGTCCTGGGCACACACCTCGTAACCATCACTTCCAATGCAAACTAGCCAACAGCTGAAAGACAAAGCAACCATCCCAAACTCAGACACCAAACTCTCCTCACAGAATTCCTAGGGAGCCAAGATAGGCTCTACACCACTGGAAAGCACTGTCAGTAGCACAGTGTCTCTGCAAAGTTTTAATTTGAAATAATAGTTTTCAGTCTTGTTGAGACACATCTAGTCCAAGCTTCAATACCAATCCAGAAAGCATGCTGCATTCACAGAACAGTTTGCATTAAAAGCGACCTTAAGATCATCTAGTTCCACTCCCCGCTGCCTTGCCAGGGACACTTTCCACCAGACCAGGTTGCTCAAAGCCCCATCCAGCCTGGCCTTGAACACTCAGGGAAGGGCCATGCACAACTTCTTGGGGCAACCTGTTTCAGTGCTTCACCACACTCACAGTGGAGAATTTCTTTCTAATATCTAATGCAAATCTACCCTCCTGTAGTTTAAAGCCATTCCCCCTAGTCTTATTGTTTAACAGGGATCTCTTGTATTTCTAGAAATATTACAGCTCTGCTAAATAACACTAAGGTAGCTTACGACTGACACAGCCCTTCCGGAGTCCTGTAACAACACTGAAAACCAGAGTTTCACAATGTCTTTAATGAAAAAAACTCTTATTCAGCAGAAAGTAGGGATAGGGAAGAGCTGACAAAAACACTGAACAAAACCCATGCACATGAATTCAGTCATGGATTTTAATCAATTGTAAAAACCTTTCAGATGGAAAGTGATGATTTCTTTATTATTTCTTCACTGCCACTCAATACAAAATATCAAACACAATTACAACAAAAACCAATTGAAGAACATTTAGTCCTCATTTCATCTGAAACACATGCACAAACATACCAAGCATTAATTTCATCACCCTGACAGCAACTGGAGTAAGATGCTAAGGGTCACAGAGAGACAAGAGCATTCATCATATTGAATTACTAGTCCTTACAGCCCTTCAAATGTCCTAATCACAGTCATATTTGCAGTCATTTTGGTTTTCACATGCAACTGTCCTTTTATTCCATAAATGTAAGAAAACAGACTTCCCTAATACAGTAAAGACAAAAGCAGTAACACAACCAACAGTTCCAAGCTACTTGATGATTTAGAAAGTTCTGGCCAGAACAACTACTAGCACTAGCAAATACAAGTGCTTGAACTGCACCTGTTTGTGCTAGTGACTGTCTTGGCTCATTGCTGATAAAACTAACATTCTTTGCTCTCTAAGACTTTCTACTCACCAGAGTTCAACCACCTCATATATTCCTTCCTAGAAAACAGTACTGAAGCGTTTTTGCAGCTTACAGCAGGACAGGTAGGAAGCCACACAACTGAATCATAAGCAACATAGGACCAAAGCATGGCTGCTCTCTCTATGACACTCTCCAACAGCCTACATCTACAGATTTTCATTACTATGAATTTATAATCCCAGAGACTGTTGAAAAGCAATGAATTTATACCTCCTTAGTAAAATTCATGTATACCTGCTAAACTGCAATTGCACTTGCAAATTTACCCAGCGTTAGAGGATTTCACATTATAAACATAATGGCTTTGTCCAGTTTACCTCATTTCTAGGACTGGTATGTCCTGGATTGATTTTTGTACTCTGTGTACTGATTCTTCATTTTTCTACAGGCAACTCTTCCATGACAGTCAGCAAAAGGGTTATTTTTGGCAATTACTAACAGAATTCTAGTACTATTGGAAAACCTAAACTGACTGCATCTTAGCTCAAAATAAATAATTTCGGTAGAAACAAACGGGCCTGACCCAAAATTTTAAAGGGAGAGTATTTACAGTAGGAGACATTAAGAAACTTTTACAGTTACTTCATAAGACACGCTCTAGAACATACAGTAAGAGTTCACAGCAATTATTGCTCTGCAATTATTTCAGATTTCAAGTCAAATACTTATGAGAAGGGGAATTACTAGTCTCGGAAGATTTTCTGTCACGCAGATCAGGTTATCACCTCATTTAGTCACATTTTACAACTGGAAAAAGATTTCTATAAAGATAAAATGCCTTCCCAGCAAGACCTAGAGCTTTTGCTTTAATAAACTTGGCTAAAAACATCCAAGTCAAGGAGAACAAAAAAAGAAGTAAAATACATTTGTGCATATAGCTGTGAGAAGGAGACAGATTTAGATATTTGATGAACTAACAGCAGATGGTACACAGAAACATCAGTTTGTGACAGATAAATAAAAATACTTATATCAAAATACACTAGTATTTCATTCAGTAAAAAAAAGTCTACATTTATGATCCAAACCAACTTTACTCTCTTACAGCCCCACTCACATAATAATTTTGCTGAAATTCACAGTTAAGATCATACATTTCAAACGTTCAAAACTGCCTTAGAGTGTTATCATATTGAAAACCCACAAATGTAATAAACCAAAGAACACTAAACAGTACATAATGTTAAAGAGCTTTTATATAGGGTAAGACAGCAGCTGTGCTAAAAACCACAAGGCTTTGATTTGGCAAGTCACTTAAGCATCTGTATAATCCTAATGACTTCACTGAGACTAAGCAACAAGTTCCCATATTCTGACAGCTGATGTTGCTGGCCTCTCATTTATCCAGCTATAAAAAAATATCTCAACACACTGCAATCGATTGAATAAATTAATAGAGCTGAAAGGGATGCTGAATTCCTCCCTCCCATGGCTATTATGAAACCTTAATGCTAGTAAAGCCTTAAATAAAGATGCCTTATAAAGCCACGCCAGTTACTATTCTTGCATTGGGTTTTAGGATTAAGTTTAATGATGCTACACTTCTGCATGTGATTACACGCTTTAAAAAGGCGGTTCACTGTAGCTCTCAGGTTACCATCCCAATACCCAATACCCAACACCCAGGCATGTGCTTAACTTTCTGCTGTTTCAAGTTAAATGTGTCCAGCGTTCACAAGAGTAGGCCTGAAAAAAACCACTGTTTCTCCTTAAACTAATGAGGGATATCTTCCTGTTAAATGATACATGAATTTTAAGGACTCTACCTCTTGTCTCTCTACAAATGTATATTTTCCCAAGCTTTATTTACATTTCAGTCTCTACTTCTAACTTGCAGTTACCATTTTACTTGCCCTGAGACATACACATTGGTTCTGTGGGCTCTCCTTATTGGCGTCCACTACCCTATTTCAGCTTTGCATACACCATCCCCTCTTCTCTTAACATCATGTGTGGCTTACTGCGCCAAACCATCTCTATTTTAAAATTGTCCTAAGCGATGACCTGTATCATCTCCCACCTTTTCTTTTTTCGTGTATGAGTGGATGACATTTTATCAATGCAATAAAAGAAAATAGATGTCAAAAGATAATGGCTCCTTTGTTTCTTTTGGTTAGCATCTTCCTTTCTGTATCTTTCCGTCACACACATTTTTAAAATAAAAGTTCTTATCAAAAGTTCAAAGTGGTTACTATTCTATGCATGGTATTTGTAGGAAATTTGAGTATTTCTTCTGTTACAATTTATAACTTGATTTTTGGCTGTCATTCTTGGAATGTGGTGAATTAAACTACTATACTACTTTCAGCAGCTAATGACCAAGGTGTGTCACACATCAAGGTATCTGCATTAAAGATGTTACATAAAAAAGAAAGTAGATAAAACAGTAAGTACTTATTCTGTGAACTACTGCTTTTTCTTAGATATGTAAATTGCACCACAACGAGTCTGAACAAGAGGCAAGAGCATAGTTACATGAGTTAAGAGCTGAATCAATACTAATTCACCAGAAGATCTCACTTCCATTTTGTACCTGTTCTATTTACCCTGATGTCAAACTCTGCAATTCTACCTTTAGTACGCTCTGGGGGTTCCAATGAGAATCAAAATGAAGCGAGGCTTACAACTTGAGCTCAAGAGTGGAAATTTGGGAAGATGTAGCCTGATGTTGAAATAAATGATCTGTAAGACAGTGGACAAATGCTTTTGCTGTAAGTATGAAGACAGGCTTAATTGTACCTGCTCAGTTACCTGCCAGTCAACATGTAAGCACCTCTTAATTCTAACTCACAAGCACCTACAGCTGACACTAACTTCAATACACTTCAGTATATTCAGACAACTTTGAAAGTCAGGTTTACACACAGTAAGCACCTGTCATTTACACGGTTATTTCTCAGACGCAGAATTAAAAGTTTCCTTTTTTACTTTTCAAATTGCAGACAAATAGACAACCTTTCATACATTTGATGCTTCATAAATATTATTATTTGAATGCAGATACCTCTCTGGTCATGCAAGAAAGGCCTCCAATTCCAACTCACTAACATGAAACCTTGGACACGGGATACTGAATAATCACTATCTATGGCTATCAAAATTTAGGGGCCAAAGACTTACTGGGGTAAACTGTATGAAAACTGAGAACCTGTAATAATTTAGAGGTTAAGCGATCTATTTATTGAAACATTTGTATGTGTATTAAATACAATTAAAGTTGACTACAGTTCTCTTATCTGCTACCAATTTAATACTACAGATGTACAACACAGGCCACAGTGTTCAAGTGTGCAAAGGAGACTGCCATTCAAGTGCTGACAGAGCACGACCGGTGTCGCATCTCTTCCGTTTTCCCGACCTGTAAAATGAACACAACACCAACACTCCGTGAAAAGCATCACCAGAGGAGCAACAGCGGCTGCGAAACAAGGCTGCCCCGGGCGAATTCGGAGCGCAGGGGCAAGGCCACTGCCTGCACCTGCCACTGCCGGCCGCTGCCTCCCCTCAGACTTCACATGGCGGCGGCGGGCCGAGCGAGGCGTGCTGCCTCCCTCCTGCCCCAGGAGCCTGAGAAGAGGTAAAGCGCCGGCCGGGAGGCCAGCCCAGAGCCCACATTACCGACGGCTGCTGGCTCAGGAGGGACGCCAGGCCGGAGCACCCTGCCCTCCCCACCCGACTCACCTGTACGCCCGTGTAGTTCTCGAAGAAGAAGAGCACCATGCTCTGGTATATGGTGTACAGGCGGTCGTCCACCTCGCGGTAGAAACGCGCGGGCAGCACAGCGGAAAGCAGGCGCCAGGCGCCCCAGGCCAGCACGTAGGTGGGCGCCGTGCCCATCATGACGGCGGCGGGCAGGACGTAGCGCATGGAGTAGGTGTGCAGCACCAACGACAGCAGCATCTTCCCGCTGCCCCCCGGCCTCACCGGGTCACCCACATGGGCAGCACGCTCACAGGCAGCCCTGCAGCCGCTCCGCACGCATCGCCCGCCACACCGGGCAGCCGCACCAGGCGTAAGGAGAAGCGGCGGCGGCGGCCTCCGCCGGCAGCGAGACTCAGGAACAGGCACCGGCTCAAACTCGCAACTTCCCCCGTGCCTCCTCCACCACCATAGCGCCCGGCCGAAGGAGAAGCCGCGCCGGCAGGAAGGCAGCTGCTCGCGGGGTGGGAGGCACTTCCGGGACGGGTGCGCGGGAGGTGCACTGGCTCCGCCTCCGCGGCGGTAGGAGAGGTAGGGCCTTGTCGCCAAGGGTGATCAGCCTTTGGTGGCTTTGCTGCCGGCAGGCCTGGAAGCCGCTCCACGGTGACTCTCCAGAGCAGGCACGGGACTGTATCCCTGTGCCCCTCGCTCCCCACTCGGGCGCGGCAGGAGTGGCTACAGGAGTCCTCCGGTGCGAGGGGCCCTGGGCTGTGCCCTCATGGTGCGGTGGAGGGCTGCTCGGCACCATGCAAGATGAGACGCCCGCCTCATAATTGTTTAGCTGTAATTAGCGTTAATTTTAACCTAGCGTAGGTTATAAGAAAATATACACACACGCAAACCCCGTCCTTTTGGTGCCATGACTGCAGAGTGGAGCACTAAGAGAATTGTGCTTTTCTCTTTCACCAGCTACAAGCCACAGTGATGGTCAGGGAGCTGTAGGCATTTCATACTTACCAGGTTGTGTTTTGACTGCCCCAGGTTCTCCCAAAAGCAGACAGCTGCCTACCTACCGTCCTCGCCTTTCTGACCCCCAATACCCTAGTGGCAGCAGCAGGCAGATGCACCACCTGCTTTTGAAGAAAATACAAGAAGTCTTGCAGAAAACAAGAGCGTGATAACCTTCCAAGAGGGAGTTTCTTATTAAGCTCTAGCCCATAGTGAAGTATTTATCCCTTGTTTTTAAGTCAAGAAGTTTTACCCTGAACCTTGTGAAGATCTCATTGTTTTAAAAGAAGTGGATCCTCAGTACCTTCTGCTAAGATCAGTTTGCTTCGCTAGGCTTTAATGGGGGCAAGCTTTGTCCTCGTGCTCGCTGTTTTTCAGTGTGTGTTGAAAACTGTATCCTGAATAGTTCGGCGAAACAAGACTGGGGAAATGGTACTAGGTTGAAGAACTGTGGCAGTGTTCTTGTCAAATGGCCTTGGGGGTGCTGAGCTCTGCAGTGAGAACTGATATTTGACATGCATCATAGCTTCCGTGTCCCTAACAAGACTAAATGGTCTTATTTCCTTCCCCTTCCAGAAAAGGGGCAGGGGGAAGAGGCTTAATGGCAGCTTTTCTGTCAGGGCTCCCTGTCCTCATCCGTGGGTACATTTCTGCCCTCACTGAGTAACTGCATATGCTACCCTTGGCTCAGGACTACTAGAATAGAAGTTCTTCCCCATCATGGCCTCTTTTGGCAGGGAATTTTTCTGCTCTAAGACAAGCAGTGCTTGGTTAGACAGAAAATGGAGGAGGAAGCTTCTGTTTTGTGATGCTAGTGACATGGCGACATGGAAAAAAAAAAGTAATTCACCATGATACAGGGAGGAGAAAGCAATCCAAGACAACACAGAGAAGGTAGAGTTGATGTCAGCAGGGTAGAGCCAGGTATGCAGGAACCAGTGCTCTGGTGTAGCTGGAACAGCAGTATGGGTGGGAGAGTGGATCCAGACCTGCTGCTTCACAAAGGCAACTGCAGAGAAAGACTAGGATTCAGAGCACCTAGGTGTGTTTGGCTAATGAGGCTGCAATCAAGGGTGGAAAATATAGATTAGCAGTCTGTAAAATAAACAGTGAAGTAGGATTGGGAAGTGGCAGAGAATTTGGGAAAATATAGCAAAATTTAGCTGATGGGATTTAAAGGCAGGGTAGGAGCTTGTGAGCTGGAAGTAAAGACTAGGTGCACAGCCTGAAGAGATGTGTTGCAGTGAAAATAATGTGGAAGGAATAATCTTCAAATCAAAGAATGAAGCGGAGGCCTCTGATTTCACATATATAAACCTGTATCTTTCCTTACAGCACTATAAATCCACTTACACTTCTGAGGAACCTGCATATTAAATTATTACAAAATCTGTAGAAATTAACAGTTCTGCCTCTGGAGGATGGTTTGGCTATCATGTAATAAATAAGAACTGAAGACGCACCTTGAACAAAAAGAATAAAATACCTAGATCATCAAGCAATAATACATATTCTATACACCAAATGCAGTAGAGGTCTAGAAGAAAAGTAGTACCTGTCCTGGGTTCAGCAGTAGCAGTCATTTTTTCTCCTTCTTAGTAGCTGGTGCAGCACAGTGTTTTTGACTTTCGGCCTGGGAACAGCACTGATAACACCGATGTTTTTAGTTACTGCTCAAATGTTTACTCTGACCAAGGACTTTCTGAGTCTCATGCTCTGCCAGAGAGGAGGGGAAGCCAGAAGGAAGCAGAGACAGGACACCTGACCCAAACTAGCCAAAGAGGTATTCCATACCACAGCATGTCATGCCCAGGATGTAACTGAGAGTGACCTGGAAGGGTTAGTTCACTACTTGGTCAGGCTGGGTATTGACGGGTGGTATTGTGTTCTCTTCCCTTGTTATTTCCCTTATCATTATTATTATTGGTGGTAGCAGCAGTGGTTTGTGTTACTGGACTGTTCTTATCTCAACCTGTGGGAAGTACATTCTTTCAGTTCTCCTCCCTGTCCCTCTGGGAGCCAGGGCGGGGGGGTGGGGGGGGTGGGGGGGGAGAATAAAGGAGGGGAGTGAGCGAGAGGGCTGTGTGGCTGACTTACGGCCTGGACTTAAGCCACAACAGTTCTTTTGGTGCCCAAAAAGAGTGTGTCTAATTGTATTTGTGATCAGCATTCATTGTTTCGCATTAATAGTCACATTAATAGTCACAATGCTGATTTATTGGCTCTCAAAGTTGTTCCTGATCTCACAGTTTCAGTATTACTTACAGCTGGTATTTGCTGTGTTAGTGTTTATCAGGTGAGGGGCTTGGGCTAAGGTTCTTGTCTCATTGTACTTTATGGTAATGACTTGTAATACAATAGAATCACTGATCATGAAACTGATCTTTCCCAGTGTGGTCACCACCTTTATACTTTGGCAGGTATATAATAGAAGTGCTTAGCAATTACACATCTTTTTTCTTCTCCTTGGGTGGTCAACCTGTGAAGGAGACATTCTCTTACCCTCACAGCCCCTCCCCCAGACTGTTTACAGCATCCTTTGAGAGTTTTGAAGGTTTTGAATGGCCTTTAAATGCCCTTGAGACCTGTTTGCTGATTGTGATGGGGATCACCATATTGGCAGGCATACAGAGTTTGTTTTGCCCACGACCATTTCGTCTGGTCCTGAGAGTTAAGCAGAGTCAGGTTTGGGCCTTGTCTGCGGTTAGATAACAATATAGGAGGACCGAGAGATTTTCCCTGAGGCTGGACAGCCATGAGTGGCAGGGTGTGTGAGATAGTATGGGCAAGTATCTAGGCCAGTGGGTCCCTCCAGTGGTTTGGAACTTCACCACTGAACAAGTGCAAAATCCAGAAAAATGAGTGAAACACTTAGGTGTGTTGTCATTCTGGCCATAGAGATGGACAAAATCATGGGAACATGCTTACAGGGCCTTGTTCAACACTATCCAGCACCTTCAAAAGGAAAAAAATGTCCCTGGATCTGAGGGCAAAGCAACAGACGGTGCAGCTACTCCAGCTCCAAGTACAGCAGCTACACCACCCCCCGCGACAAGTGCAGTAGCTACTCAAACTTCGGCTGCAACAGACAGTGCAGCTGCCCCAGTGACAAGTACAGCAGCTACTCAAACTTGACTGCAACAGACAGCACAGCTACTCCAGCTCCAAGCACAGCAGCTACACCACCCCCAGCGACAAATACAGTCGCTACTCAAACCACAGTGATAATCACTGCAGCTAAACCAGAGGACTAGTTCATACCAATATCGGTTGCCCCTGTATGCAAGAGTAAAAGCAAAAAAGAGGCAAGAAAGATGAAGCAAAATGAAGAAACAGTGTACTCGCCACCCAGGCCAGCATCTGATCAGGAGAACAGTACCTAATCTCATAGTTGAACTCAGGTGGTCTTAATCTGTCATTCTTTGATATACTTAAGTGCTGAACTTTGCAACTTTAATAATAGTCTTTCAGGTGAGGATTTGTGAGGCTTTTTTGTGTATGTGGTTATATGCATGGTTGTTTTTCCTGTCTTGAATCTGACACAGTCATTTGACCCACTGATAAAAATGAGCACTAGGATCTTTCAGTTCATTATGCTTACATATAAGAAGATATCTTTACCAATTTTAGAATATTTGTGTCTTGATTGTTTTTTTTTTTTCTCCTATATTTCCAGTGAGTAAATCATAGAGTCCTAGAATCATAGAATGGTTTGGGTTGGATGGGTCCTTTAAGACCATCTAGTTCCAGCCCCCCTGCCATGGTTTCTCAAAGTCCCCTCCAGGTTTCTCAAAGTCCCCTCCAACCTGGCCTTTGCAAAGAAACTCTCAGGGACTGTGGTAGAAATTTTAGAAGTCAAGTTTTGTAGGTTTTCCAGGAGACACCAATGTGATTTAGAAAGGCTGAAAGTCTTTTGAAAGTCTATTTGTCTTGAAAGAAATAAGACTACCTGTCTTGTCTTTGCTGTATTTTACATTCTGTATGTTTTTAACATGCTCCCTCTTCTTGTTTTTTTGTTACACTAATGTTGGATTTTTATTTTTTTTCCATTTGGTGCTTTTTCACATTTTTAATATGCCACCATCCCACACCACACACACACGTGTTTGTACACTTCATTTCTCTTCTGATAATTTGGTATTTTCAATGGGGTCTTTTAATACATTTCCTGTCTTTATCAAGTATATGTTATCAAATGTATAGATGATGTTTTTGTTTTTAGTGACAGAAAAAGTACAGGGTTTCCCATAGTATGGCTTAAGGCTTAATTTACTCGTGTAATTACATCAGTATGATGTGGTAAATGACATTGAAATGTCTGCAACTGAATGAAATTCAAACTTTTCAGTTCAAGAATTGAGTGTGACACAGTGATTAGATCTGCCACCAAGTCCTTGCTTCTCTTGATTCATAGGCACTTGTTATCCTAGATCATTCCAAACTGTGCTACAGGAATCTGAATATTGGTCTTTCACATTCTAGTCTACAGATACAGAATAAGAAAAATGTTCTGATCTTTGCTTCAATTTATAATTTCTCGTCCTGTGAGAGCGTAAGTCCTAATTACACCTCTTTTAACAGATAAATCAGCACGATTACTTCCTAGGCATTTTGCTTTCAGCTAGAAGAAACAAAATCACCCATGATTCTATGATTTAGGATGATTAGGACTCAGTTAGGAAATGGAGACTTCAAAACTGTTAAGGTATTATTTTCTTCGTACAACCACCTTGACATTTGAAAGAATAAGCAAGCCTGACATTTGGAAGAAAGCATCAGTCTGCCGTATCTAAGGAGCTCAGTCTGTTTGGTGTGAGTATAATTAGTTGGTGTGAACCCGATTACTCTAGTGTTAGATTTTTCTGGCAGTGGTTGTAACCTCTGAAGTGGCCAAACTCACCCAATTCTGGAAAAATGCCATGGTTTCATCTTCCAGTGAAAAATACCAGTGAGCGTACTTTTAGAAAGAACCACAAACTGTGATGCTAAATACCAACTCTGAACATTAAGGGATTTTCTCACACTGCTAGTCACAAAATGGTGTTTCACAGTTCTGTCACCCACTCACTGTAGTTATCAATTAGACTAAGCAAAGCCAGATAATATTAGATACAAATCAACCTGACTCAAGGTTTAGAACTGAAACCTTTACAGATGGTCTCATCTTCAACAATATCCTGGGAGAAGATTTATTGGTATTACCTCTGTTTATATACATTGAGAAACAAGACAAAGATATTATGGCCAAAGGACTAGATCCAGCAAAGGATTTAAGCAATGTGAATTCCTGAAGTCCGGGACTCTTGAGTGAGTGCCTAGGCTTACTCCTTCTATGCAGTGCACGTCATGCAGAGAGTTAAGCAGAACAGAACAGGATCCCAACAGTCATCAGACTGAGCAGGAAGTTGATTAAAATTAGCAGGTTCAGTGTGTATTTGTGTAAGGTCAGGTAAAAGGAAACACTGAGGATGGCATTGTGGCCTAAGTATGGTCTCACAGGACCTCATTCTGAATTTCAGAAACACATCTGTAAACTTGAGATTCACAACCCACAGATCTCTTTCAAAGAGTTTGGTAACACACCTTTTAAAATGTGGCCAGAGAAGACATCAACATCACCTCCTACTTCCGAGAACTGGATTAGATTTTGGTTCAGCTTGTTGAAGGTGTCAAACTCATACCTTCCATCACCAAGGTGGGTAAACAGCAGGGTAAGGATAATAAGCAACTCTCATCTTGAAGATGCATGTACTTAGCAATTGTTTAATGTAACATATAAAGCCAGTTAGATCAGATTACTGGTAGACTAGTCTAGATTACAGTTAGACTAGTTCAGAGAAGTAGACTAGTTTAGATTACAGGTCCTCTATCTGTGTGCCTTTTCTCTAACAATGGCCATAACCTTCTGCATCTCTCTGCATTTGCTCTGGGAGATGATGGCTTCCTTGAGTCCTGCCGTCGTCTCCAAGCTTAGGCAAGACCTATAGTAGTTCCTATCCATCCCTGACTCTGGCCTTTTGCTTCTCTGTCCTATTGGACTCTTTGGCTGCCCCTCACACAGAACATAGTAAGGCTGTACAACATCTAGCTGGGCCACCTCAGAAACATGTCTACATGCCTGTCTACGTGTGCTCTGCTGTCTCTCACCAGAAAATGGTGAGGAACCACAGCAGACGGGCTTGTGTTCTGAGCTAATTCCAGGGCCCACAAGAGGATTTCCTATCTTACAACTCTGGCTGGCAGTGGGAACGGTTGTGCTCATGGCGTGATTTATACAGTCTTCTGCATCATGCCCTTGTAACTAAAGGGAAACTCAGGTTCAGCTGTATGTTAATTGAAGGAGGTTTCAGTTCTCTGCCTGCTATGAAATTTATTTTTTGAGGACATGGCTATAATTTTCATCTCTTCAAGTAAATAATAATGGCAGATACAGAAGGTTAGGGCAGACTTCTCCCAGGCTCTCCTAGCCTTCTTCAAACCTCCCGTTTGTGGTTCAGGGACTAGAGGCAGGTAATCACCAACAGATTTATTTATATGTACCTATTCATTCTTCCCTTTACCTGTATTGACTTTTAGGCTCCACAGTATCTTTTGGCAAGCAGTAGAATCATCTCCTTTAGTTCTGAACACACCTCACTGTTCATTTAATGTATCTTAGAGCTTGTGTTGAAAGAGACAGAAAATCCCTTTCCACTCTCTTGTTTGTACTACTCATTATTTTTACAGATCTCTATAATATCCCCTCTAGACTGTCTGTTTTCCAGACTGAATTTTACTCAGTTTTGCCTTGTATGAAGGCTGTTCTAAAGCTTCTGTCTTGCAAGTATAATAAACATTACCTATGGCATTTGCTAACTTTCAGAGTTTCACTTTGTGTTTCTTCTTCTACCAAAAATAAATCCCCAAATTTCACAAGACATTATGTTCACTCTCAAAGGATTTGTCCATAAAAATAACTTTCAGATTCTCTGCTACATGTCTAGTATAATATATCACTGTTTAATAAACAAAACTAGTAAAGAAGAAGAAGACTTTGCCAGTGATTCTAAAACATATTTGATGACTCTAGAGAAATGGTGAATCTCAAGACTCTTTACAGGTTGTGTAGGAAAGAGTATTTTAATGAGCACAGACTCTTTTGCATCAAGCTGCATCACTATCACCTTTCATCTGCCTCCATATTTTTTCCTTCCCTTGTTTCCAGCCTTCACCCATCAAACTCAGTTTCCCTTCCAAAATGCATCCTTTGTTCTCAGCTCTGCTATGTCTCTATGTGTTTTTTCCCAATCTCCTTCCCAGACAAACCTAGCTAATTCTACTCCCATGACTCCTGTGCATCCCATTCACATTTCTCACACAATGTCAGTCTTTTTTTTTCCTAGTGAATCCTAGTTTGTACTTAATTTCCCTTGAGAGCTTCTAATCCTGTTAGCCACTCTTCTGTATGTCAGTCTCCTTGCTCAAGCGATTCTAATTTTTATTTCCTGTCTACTTGGTCACAGTCCAGTCTTTCCTCAACAGTTCTCAGCCACAGCTTCACCCTCAACCAGCCACTCTAGCTTTGTGTTTTTCCCCTCCTTTGGTCAAGCTCTCATTCTCTTTGTATGTAACTTGGGTGGCCTCTTCTTCCTTGGCACCTGGGGGCTGAAAGGGAGAGCACTGAGAGAATAAGGTACTGTGCCTATAAGGCAGAAATAAGGTACTGTGGCCTTCCAGCTCCACAGTAGGTGGAGGACTTGGACACCCTGAAGAAGACAAAGCATGCTGTCTCACAAAATTACACTGTCTGTACATCCTGTTCTGTGAGAACAGGATTTGTGTTGATAAATTCTATTATGCACTTGGCTAACAGATTTATGAAAGGTCTGTGACTTTGCCAAATCTGAGCCAATTTTCGCAGTAGTAGTAGAAGACAGATCCATAGTTTAAAATCAACTCACTACCTCATCAAATTTCAAATTTCTGTTCAAAGTCTGAAAGTAGTAGAAAAGAAAAAGGTTGTGAGGATACAAACACCAACAGAATATCACATTTGCTACAGCTAAGTTCACTAAAAGATTGCAGTTTAGGAAATTTTAACCCCAAATTTTAAAATAGGCGAAGACAAGACAACAAAGAAAAGCCCTCTGACATTTGAAACGAAAATCTGTTAATAAAACCTGAGCTGACTTTAATACCAGATGATGCTACAGTTCTTGCCTACAATTAAGGCTGTGTTCAAATTGGAAATCTTGTGAAGGACAAGTTAATATTTACATAGAGAAACCTAAGAAACCTGGGATCATAGAAGACTTGGGAAGAGACCTTAGATGGTGTGCCTAGGTGTAGCTATAGCTGCTTGTGTTTAGCAGAACCAGGAAAGCCAGTTGAATTGTATATATGAGTGTTTAGGGAAGCACTATTTAAAGTTTAGTTCTGTACTACCCACAACCACATAAAAGGGTTTTATTCATAGTAAGCCAGCGTTTTTATGTGGGCAGTATGGCTTCAGTATAACAAGATTTCAGCACAGAAGTATTTTGTTGTAGAAATCTATACCATTGCTGCTATTAGTATGGTTAGGTAAGTAAAGTCATCCAGGGTTGACTGTACCTTGTCTATATACCTTGTCCACAAAAGAAACAGGCAGGCTTGCTACTAAAGCTTAGGAGCTTTAGGAACATTGGGTTCAGGTCCTGGCTCAGATACAGGCTTCCTATCTGCTCTTGTACAAGTTATTTTGGTTTCCCGTTTATAAAATGAAAGTAATACTTCTCTCACAAAGTCATTGTAATGGCAAATTAATTAAGTTTAGAGGAAGGATACTCTTGTGATTAAGAGACGGCATGGGATCTGAGTTTGCCTTGTGACTGTAGACTTTCTATAGCACCTGGCATAACTTACTTCATATCTCTGTGCCTCAGTCCCTCTGATGTAAAATAAGGGCAATATTTCCTCTGCACACCCTTTGTTTAGATTGTGAGTAAAGCCGGTTGGAAAAATTCTGACATGTTTTTAATTGAGCATTTGCTGACTCATCAAAATATAGTGTTTCAGTGAGAACCCTACTCAGCTTCCTGACAGCTTGCTGACCTGGTTCTGTGGCAGAGATCTGGGAAGTGCTGGGAGCCATGGCTCTCAGGGCTTCCAGGCTCATTCTTTCCTGATAGCTGGAGCTCTCAGCATCCACAGCTGTGGGTCAGCCTGCTGTGTGGGACTCCCATTGCTCATGGCTCTGGGGCAGTCCACCTCCAGTTCCCTAGAGCTGCAGTTTCACGCCTTTTTTTTCTAAATAGAGTATTTTTTCCAACAGAAAGAAACCATATTCTGAAACAACACAGTCTCCCACAAAACAGTAACACCCGTCTATTCAACTTTTGAGTGCAGGAGTGTTTAAGAAGCAATGTTTCAGAAGCAATAAGCCATGTGGAAAGACCAACACGGCAGATACAGTCAGTCCTTTCACTGCCTCCCACAATACTTTTGTCACAGTTTCCAGTCTCGGAACACTAGACACATTGCACAAGCCATTCGCCTACGGATGGGACCCTGCTGTGAGAACTGAGCTGAAAGTAGTTGGCTGATCTTCACTCCACTTACTCCCTCTTCCTGTAAAGGGCAGATGATACCCCTACCCTGTAAAGGGGAGGTGATGTCCTTACTGACATTGTAACACCAAAAATAAAAGGAAATCATACGAAATATTTTAATAATATATATGCAGCATCCGCAAAACTTACCTCTGTTTAACTCCAAAGGAATAATCTGAGACATATGGCAGTCAGACTTCATGGAAGATGCATACAAGCAAAGTCACAGTTCTGTGTATGTTCACTTGTAATTTGTGAA
This sequence comes from Pezoporus occidentalis, assembly GCF_034315485.1. Lineage (NCBI taxonomy): Eukaryota > Metazoa > Chordata > Aves > Psittaciformes > Psittacidae > Pezoporus > Pezoporus occidentalis. The sequence continues at coordinate 3,531,621 of NW_026914829.1, forward strand.
TTAATAGATGTAACGGGGTAGAGGGTTGCTCCCCCTTCAGCTATATGTCGTCTTTATCTCTGCATCCTGCAAAGCACTACTCAAGAAAAGAAAAATAAAGCAGTTTATATACAGATGCATGCATGAAGACAGCCATCTCAATTCTCAAAGGCACTGATGGTGAAATCACTAGCTGTAAAATGTCTGCTGGTGATATTGGTAATGACTTTCTGTGTTGAGACAAAAGCATAGAAGTGCAAAACTGACATATCTCAAGAGATAATCAACCTCAGGCCCCTTGCATTAGAAGAGCTTAAACATACTTAGTTTATTACGATATTTCTTCCTGGAAGTCTCTTCAGTCTTCCTTATCTTGGAACAATCTATTTTGTTCACTCTTTGTTTCTATGCCACAGTTTCTATATCGCTTCTCATATTATTAACTTTTTTTCCTTTTTTATTGACTCTCCCCATTTTGTAAACTTCTTCTTGAAGTTCAAAAACCTCCCATAAACAGAACAGAATGATTATTTCATGTTTTACAAATGCTTTTGCTCGGGGAGATAAGCAGGAAAAAGAAAAGCAAAATAATAAACCATGTGTGAGCACCCAAGACCACTGGAATCAAAGTGATAAACCATGTGTGAACACCGAGGACCACTGCACTGGTATTCTACCCAAGAAGGCATTCCAAAAGGAACAGTATGTAGAAAAAAACAGAAGAGAAAGAGCATTGTTGTTGTTTCAAAGGTGGCTGCAGTACAATAAGGAAGGACAATCTCCCATCTATACTCTGGACTGTAAAACTGAGGACACAGTGTGCTGTAGACCTACTCTTTGTGAGATAGACCTAGCAGCTCCTCTCAGGCATAGTCATTTCAAGTATCTGTTCAAAGTTCTGGAGAAGAGATGTTAGAAACACAGCTGGGAATCGACATCACAGACTAGAGAATTGATGTTCTTACTTCACAGAGGCCTGCAGCTAGCTGCCACACTGGTACAACAGGGATTGCTAATACAATCCAGAGTAAATATAGCTAAGTTATCCAGTTCTACTTTGGGCAATATAAAATTTACTGATTTCTCATTAACCTACTTGAAATTCCTGATGGAGGAATTTATTGACTTTTTAAATTACTGTTCATCTACCAGCAATACTTTTCATGGTCTACTGAGAATAGGCAGAATGTGCTGCATGCATGAAGAAACAGATAACATTGATTATGCAGCTTGCGAGGTTTCAATTATGTCAATACGTAGTGCTATATTTGGGAAGGGTATTCTGGGTAGTCTTTCAGTTTGACTTCACAGGACTTGAAAATCTATTTTTTTTATGGAAAATATTATTAAAAAGACTAAAGTTTCTGTAAAAAAGGATAAAATGCAAATGGCATTTGGCAGCAGTAGTTCATGCAAGGCTAACTTGGTTTCTTTCTTTAATAAGGTGACTGAAAAAATGCAATGGAGTTGTCATCTTCTGCAGAGGACCTGATACAGTGCCAAGTGGAAAATTACTATTTAAGGTGCAGAACCTGAAAATTAGTGGTAAAACTGTAGGCAAGGTGAGGAACTGGCTAAAAAGAAGAGAAGTAGTGTGGAAGTGGAGTTCCTCAAAAGATGGTGTTAAGCCTGATACTGTTAAAATGTTTTCTGTAATGACACTTCCACAAAAGTAGTCTGTACTGTTGTTATTAATGACATGAAGCTGAATAGCTGGGTGGGGACAGGGGAGGTAGGAACACCTGCCAGTAATGGCAGTGGCTCATCAGACTAGAGCCTGGGGTGTGCTGGTTCACATGTGGGTACAATGAAATTATTAGCAAAGCTACGGGCCTACTTAAAGAGAAATAAAGTTATCATTCCTGTTTTTCTAAGTTGCTTACCTTTTGCCATGGCTGACATTTAAGCTGAAGGCAGAGTTTCCAGAAACACAGCTGAGAGAAGGCTGCAGAAAATTAGCTTTACTTCTGGTTTTATCTGTTATCTGCTTTGCCAGTTCTTTTTCTAAGTATATCATAGCTATACTGATTCTTGCATTAATATATTAGGTTATAATTATATAGGTTAATATAGTGGAATTCTTTTTGGCTACACAATTACATCTGTAAAAATTACCTCAATACTCCTTTCACAATCCTGTGGTGATATATTATTGCAATTTAACTTTGCCCTTCACTTCTAGCAGAAGATGCTGGCACACTCATTTAATGGAATTAGTGTGCATATTTTGATTTCTGAGCTAGCAAGCAAGGTCACTGTAACCTTGCTAGGATAGTAGAGCATTTTCTGTTTATCAGCAGAATGATAATGCAGTTCTTGTATATCTAATAAACTTCTTACATCCTTCCCAATGCAGCTCTACAAAGGCAAAACACTGAGGGTTAACAGGGTAGATGAGAACTTGAGAAATTGAAGTGGGATTACGTGTAATTGGGCAAAATTCAAGTCAATGCACTGAAGGATTAATACTAGGTAATTCTGTTAGATGATAGAAGCTTATCTCTTGGAAATGAGAGCTTCTCAACAGGTGTTGAGAGGTGACACAGCCTAAGAAGTTTTAAGACAGAGCTTGATAACTTTATAAATGGATTATATGACATGGTCCTTAGATAGCGGATGACTGGGATTTGATGACCCAGACAATCCTTTCCTAGTCTGCATTCCTTTTTTGGTGGAGGTGCTGCTGGGGGGAAGAGCCAGCTGTCTCTGGCAGGACGAAGTGTGTATGAGAAGCTATGAATTACGTTAGCGAATACAGGTTTTACATGCTTTTCTAAAGAACTGGGGACTACTCAAATCCCCAAAGAAACGAAGTTTTCAGACATGTGAAAGAAAAGGTTTCCAGTCTCATAGGCTAAGTCTGTGTTGTCCTTGTGACCCATGTCAAGGAGTGGGTCTTGATCCCTAGGCAAATGTATCTGGGAAAGCAGATTAGGGATCCCTGGAGATGAGCACCTGGTATGCTGGCTACAGGAAAGCTGAGTAGGCAGTGGGAGAAGGGTGTTCTGTGTCTGTGTGCGGCATGGTGTGCACGTTAAAGGCTTTTCTAAATCAAGTTTCTGAAAAATCAGACTCTCCTTAGGTATAAGAGAGACTCTGATCAAAGAGTTTACTTCCAGAGAATCACAGGTTGTTGAAAAGTGTGTGGCTGATAACCAGCGGATCGAAATGTCTGAGTCACAGGGATGAGATTTGTATGCGGCACATATATAAACTCTTAAAACCCCAGGAACTTAATCTCACAATTACTTGGGGCAAAAATGGGAAAAAGAAGGCACAAATCATTTTCAGAACTAGAAAATCCTCAGATTATGCAGGCAGAATAGGATTAAGATTTGCTTTCTGACGTATAACTACCATTTATCCAAATTTATCCTAGGACATTTGCTAGCGAGCTATAGTAGCCAATTACAGATTCAACTAAAATATACATGAGGTTTCATGTTTTATGAAATATTTCTGTTGTAAAAAATAATGGCCAGTATTACATTAATAGGTATTTGAAGCCAGGCATTTATTTCCATATAAATCCACCTTATTTTAGTCAAGTAATCATTTAAACAACTTCTGTATCCTTTTAAAGTAAGAGTCAAAGTATTCTGCCCCAAAGCTTAGGAATACTATTATTCTCATTACTCTCCGTTTTACAGACAGACCTTTTAGGAGAATACTTTTTCTAACATTCACAAATGTAAAACATTTAAATGAAGAAAAGAATGAATGGAATTCCTTTCACAAAATTACAGCACCATAATTAAAGGCAGAATATATATTAATCATTTCCTTTAAAACCAAAAAGGAACTTTGAAATCCCACAGGTCATTAAGTTGGCAACTCATTAAAAACAAGACATTTCCCATGCAGCACCACAAGTGTATTCCTTAGTTTCACAGAACCCTATCCTGTAAAACTAAAGTTAGATTCATAAGAAAAAGCTGGTTATAAAAGTGCTGAATAAAGTTAAATTTCCATCCTTCTCTTGTAATAAGCAGATAGGTATATAAACAGATAAATTCCAGAATGTTCCATCAGTCAGTACCAGCACAGCAAGTAGGTACCCTTTGTCCAACTTTGCTTTGAAAATACAAAGAAAGAAACAAATATTAGCAGATCATGTAATGACACATTTCCAGCTGAAGGGATCCATTTCCAGCATTATCTTGTGATTTCTTACTTTCTGTCACTGCAAGGAATATTGTAATTTTATTACAGCCTGAGCAATTTACTGGAGTCCCGAAACCTTACCCAGAAACCCTTTTCTCATAGGAACTTCTTTAGGGAATCTCCAAAGTCGTAATTATTTCAGTATACAGAGCCTCTGGTCACATTACCTACGAGAAAATTACAAAGGCTATTAATGTATTGTTGGACAAATTCCAGGTACAGTCAGGAAGATAATTCTACTTGTTCGTATGATTGCAGGAATTTATGTCAATGATGGCCTTTTCTCGGATGTGCTTGGCGTTGGTCACAGACAACAATGGTGAATTGAGCTAGATGTTCACTGAGTTATTCTGGGGTTTTTCCTTACAGACAGTTCTACAGAGGCAATCATTCTAAGCAGGATTTGATTAGAAGTACCGTGCCATGTTTCGATTGTATTCATACTGAGTGAGGAATGTCCCGTGTTTCCCTGCTGGGTTAAAGCTTTGAATGCCCAGCTCAGAGGGGAAGGGGCTGTAGCTCAATTAGTAGTATTCCTCCCATGCCAGCAACTTTGTGAGTTGGGTGGCAGGGAGGTGGTGGGCAGAGTAAACTCATTGAAAAAGTATGGACAGTGCAACCTTCCCATGGGGTTTGTGGTGTTAGTTAGATCATCGTGTCAGCCACCACGCTGACTGACATGCCTCACCAGGCTCACCTCCCCTTCCTGCCCAGTCTACCCAGTTTAGCAGGTTTAAGGGATGTTGCAGCTGCAGGGCAGCATACACCCCTCCTCCACAGCCTTTTGTGGAGACTTTCTCACTGCCAGGGCAAGGTGGGTGGATGAATGCACTCTGAAGCAACACAAACCTCCCAGAAATGGAATTAATTTTCCCCACCCAGTTTTCAGTGGCAGGCTTCCCATTTACGAAAAGGGATGCTCAGTAATTTCTTTAATTGAACCCTGTAGAAACTCTCATTCTTGTCCTTCACAGACTAGCACTAAAGCTTCTGTTCATACTTTTCTTATGGGGCAATTTCACAGTATGCCTAACTTGGGTATGGAATGGGCCCACTCTCCACAGCCCTGTGCTGACTCACTGCTTCCCTGAGATGGGATTTAGATATTGCGCGACCACAGGTTGAATCTGATCAAGCAGATGACTCCCCAGAAAACTAACCCATTGAAACAAGAAGCAAAGGGTAATCACTCTCCTAAATCAGCAAACTGATCCAGCTCAATGTGTCCATGCTGGACTGGGTCCACTGCAGGGGAGGCAGTGGGACCGCCCTTTCTTGGCGACAGTCAGCAATCACACCAATTTAGTGTAATCTCATTCCTCTAGCTAATTGTTTCCTTTGAAGAGGCAAGAGGTTTACATTCCTTACTACTTGCTGCAAATTTTCCATGGAGGCCGGTGCCTAGGTTCCCCTTTTACTGAAATCATCATCAGAAGCCCCATTCACGCCAATGAGAGAGCATGTGAGTTCTCAGCATTTCTTATAACATAGATGGGTGAGGAAGAAGTAACTGACTCCCTCTCTTGGAGTGGAAAACTGAGGAGAGTGAGATGTGACAGAAACAATTACAGATTAAATGAAATTTTAAAAACAGACTATAAAATTGCTGGGGCTTTACCTCAACTATATTATGAGATCTTTGACAGTGGCCATGCTGAAATTCATGGAGATTCTCCTTGTATGGAGGGAAATTTGTATTCTGTCAGTTTGCTATCACCCAGATACATTTTCCTTGCTCCATTTTGCCAATTTGAGTTTCCTTTTTGCATTCACACAAAGATTTCTTTCTCTCTAAACATTGCTTTTACTGCCTTAGGAACATTGCCAAGCTTGTGCCCTTTTTTATTCTTTGCAGCTAGGCTGGAGCTTTTAACTCATGATATTTGAATAACATTTCAGCCTGATCATTTAACTCTTTCCTAGGTCAGCTTACTTTCACATTCAGCTGCATAGTAGAGCTTAACCAGAATAGTGTTAAGGCTTGAAACTTGAATGAAGCCCTCTCAGCATGTTACTTCTGTTTAGAAAACACGTGTTTGGCTTTTGGGTTCTGTAAGAACTTGCTCCATGCCAAATTGGAGCAGCATTTTGAGTTGAATCCATTAGAGTGGATTGCATTGTACCCTACATAGATAGGGACATGCAAAGGGAAAACACTGCAGGGAAGGGAGATGAATGAAATTGCTAGTTCAGAGGCTGTGGCTCATACTATGACTATTTAAATGAATGGTTACTAGTAAAGGAGTTCCACTTGAAAAACAACATTGGAAGAAAAAGAATCTGGGCCAAGGAGCACAAGTGCTTGCAGATTACTTTGTGATGGAAAAATGGAAGCTATAACTTTTTTTTTTCCCTTTCTTTTTCACCTAACAGTAATTTCTGGGATTATCCCATGTAACTGTAAGTGCAACATACTGCTGGTACATTCTCTGTGCTCTTTCCAAGGTGGGAGGAGTGTTGTGTATCAAAGTTGTAGTTATTCCTCTAGCTTTGTTTCAGGCTTATGTTCCTACTGTCACAACAGCAGAATCATTTTACTGGTCTGCTGGTAAAGACATCACAATTCTGATTCAAAAATACCCTGAATGAGAACATATACTGGCCACTACCTCCTCTCCCTCACCAAGAGATCAGGCTTGTCTGTTATTGTTAGCCATGGAGCCATTGCTTCTCTTTTCTCACTATTAGCTTAAAAAAGAGGCAATCTGTGATGAGTAGAATGTTTTCAAGTGGATTACAGACCACTTAATGATTCAATGATTTCTTTTTGGTTGATCAGTAGTAATACAAAGATTTGTTATGTTCCCACATTTTCTGAGCAGTGGATTCAAGAAAAATAAATCCAGTTCCCTCCAGCTGCCAAACTATTCAACAGTGTTGTGAGAGGTGGCAGTGCAGAGAGCCCTCTCTTCCCCTGCACCATCAGATCTTCTCTGTTCTGAGGAACTTTCCATTATCTCAGCAACTTCTTTATCTGAACCACCTAAACCTGAGTCAATGAAAAAAGGAGGTATTTTTGAAGTGAGCCTCACTTCGTTCAGTCCTTGCTTATTTATGTGGGTGCAGAGTTTGCATAACACCTAACAGATAGGCAAACAGGCCGCAGTAGTAATACTTGTGGAAGGTATGGCTCTTTTTAAGGAATCAGCATTGCGGTTCTGCTTACATCACAGACCAGTTGCATTTAGTTTATATACAACTTTCCCACTGCATGGATACACATTTAAAACTACTTTGATTTAAAGCATCAAAAGAAAGCAAATTTGAATTCCTGGAGGCATCATGACTTTATCTATGCTAAACTATTTTACTGTGCTCTTACTATTAGCCATCACACACTTTACACCATATAGTATGGAGCTTCTCTGAGTTGCTGGAGTCCTGTAGGGTTAGGACCTTCTCTTCTCATGCTTCTTGTTTACAGAAGTCATTGCCATCTAATATTAGGAACTCAACATCCCTGCCAGTTGAGGCCCAATTTAAAATTGTTTGTTTTGAATCTGGTCTTTAATTACTGCTCATCTAGATTTTTGTATACAAGTAAGCCATGCATAAAATGGTCTCAGCAAACTGCTCTATATTTTGAAAAGATATAATGGCACAGTGGGATTTTCTGTTTTCACACGAATGCTTTTCCGGGCCTCAGAATAAATGGCTTGTGCCTCTAAACTGAGCTGTTCTACTGTTCTGAGCTGCCTAAATTTTTGTGTGTGAAGCTGTTTCGTGTGCTGCATCTTGCAAATACCTGTTCTTTAGGACATACATTATCTGCTGTCCTTGACCAAATAATTTATCATCTTTTGTACTGATGAATTCCATTGTTTCCTGATCATCAGCTCCAAATATCTTCACATTAAGGATAAAATAGATAGCTGAGGTTCACTTTTGAAGTGAAAGGACTGTGGTAACTTAGGGCAAAATAAAAAAGACAACACGGAAGAAATGAAGGACAGAATGGCAGAAGAGCGTGCTTTTTAGGTCAGGCTTTTTCCCCTCCTTTTCTTAATTCTCCTTCTGAAACATCCTCCCTCGAGCTACAGCCTGAACAGATTCCTTGTGCCTAGCCCGTTGCAAAACTACCTTACTCTTCGCAAGAAGGGGCATTCCTGTTAGTTCTTCACGTCTCCTGGCGCGCCTGCCCCGCAGAACTCAGCGGCTCCCCCAGCCCCGCGGGCAGGCAGGAAGGGGCGGTGCCGCCAGCAGGGGGCGACGCCGCGCGGGCAGCGCGCTCAGCGCGCGCAACTGGCCCCACCGCGCGCAGCCGCCACGGGACAGGCTCCGCGGAGCCGCGGTCTCCTTCTCCGCGCCCTTCCCGGGCTCGGCGGTTCAGCGCAGGCCGGCTTCTGCGGGAGGTCGCTGAAGTCATGCGTGAAAGTAAGTGGAAAGGACGTGTCCTGCCGCAGTGTTCTGAAATACCAAACGCTGAACGCACACGTACTTCAAGTAAATACAGATAAATCCCGGCGCCGCTTGCGAGGCTCGGAGAACAACGAATTCCTTGCAAAAACAAACAAGCCCCCAAAATACCCTGATGGGCTGAGTGAATAGAGACTTACACAAATGGCAGGCTTGAGTGGCATAGGGTGAATTATGAATATGAACTTGTTGCAAAGGACGCCTGACCCTTTCCTTATGCGAAATTAGTTTGAAAGCTGCTGTTAGCAACTTTATTAGCTCTGTTTTGCTAAACTCGCCTAATATACATATTTTCTGAACTGTGATCTGGTGTTATTCCCAGGGGTTCTCCAAGAAAGGAAGTGGAGAATGTTCTTTTCAAAAGCATGAAGTGGGAAAATGTTTAGAACTATTTATAGCTGCACTTAGGCTGTGGAAATCCCAGACATTATAAACTATTTATAGTTATTCTTTGGGTTAAAAGGGTGAAGTCAGAAATCTTATTGAAAATGTTGCATATGCTTTTTATCCATCGGTTACATTAAATGAGACTTCTGAGTGTGGGATGGGGCTAACTGAGATGGATGAAAACAAGGAGAAATCAAAGATGAAGTAAAAACACTGATCCAGTGAAATGGACTCGACATGTGAAAACAAGAAGGGGCTCCTGCCCGCGGCTCTGTGGTGGCCAAGGCTGCCCCTGGGCACCTGCTGACTTTGCCTGGTGACAAAGGGTGGTCAGGACCTGCATGCTTGCCTTTAGCTGTGGCTGTTGACAGCAAGTTAGTGTTTGCCTGTGCCAGAGGCTTATTCATACTGGCTGTTAGAGGAAACCTGTGCCAGCTGCATCTATGTTAGAGCTGCTGTCTTTGCCTGTTTTGGTACATTGAATCTCTTTATGCTTTAAAACCTTGGAAGTCTGTGCACGAGTCCTTTCTTAGTGCGCTCCCCTAGGCATCAGCAGGAGCTTGGTATCACCAGGTGCATTACTTTGCATGTTCCTGGCTGTGCGCTGGGGCAGGGTTCCATCTGAAGCTCTTGCAGCTGGGATGGCCTGTGTGTGGATGGTGGCAGGCTGGGCTGCAGGGGTGGTTGCTTGGACTGGCTGGGCCCCGACATCCTCACAGCACCTTCGTGACTGACTGCGTTTCAAACAAAAATAATCTCTAAAGCTTTTAATGCTTTTGTCAAAATTGACTGGGACAAGCCTGAATTTTCCGTAGTAATTACAGATCTCTGTAGGAATATCTCTTTACCAGACTACTGAGAGTTGAACACAATCAGCGGATGCAAATTCAATTAGTATCACGGATAAATGGATTATTTCAAGTATTGAAAGGCATATCTTTTATTATCTTCAGAAAACCCCACATTTTGTTCTTTGATTTAAATGTCTCATTTCAAATTAATGGTCTGCCAGTTTTGCTGTAAGCCAAACTTGTCCTTGGTCCTGCATAATGCTGAAATTTGTGCACATGTCTTTAAAGCTTGTATCGTTTGCAGTTTGACATGGGTTTTGGGTCATCAGAGAGCTGCTGCATGGTAATGTCACTAATCAGGTAGGCAACAACCTCTTACTTAACATGGATTTTTGCTTGCTAGTGCCTTCGGTGGTCCTTCCAGCCTTTGGGACAAGCATACTTGCACTGGTGTCTAGATTGTCTTACCTTGTGCCTACAATCTCTGTGAATAGAAACATGGGATGGCTATGTGCATGTCCAAACCATCTGCCTAGTCTTCCATTATTTTACCCTACTTCCCCCAACTTGGCTTTATTTTTGCAGCAACTCCCAGTGGAGTGGACAAAGAGGTCTCTTGGGGTAAAAAATACCCCTTGAAGTAAGGTATCCCTTTTTACCTCCACCTCTCACTTCAGGTATAGCAGGTTTCACAGATGACATTGCAATCACATGCAGATGTGTGTGCAGAATAACTCCCCAAGCTCAGACCTCAGCCTTCTTGTTGGAAGAAGAAAGCCATCAGAGCTTGACTTGATGCACTTGTGCTTTTACTACCCTTCATGGTATAAAGGGCTGATGACCAAAGTTAGAGTAAAGTTTGTTTGACAGAGTCAAAGCTCAGTTTAGGAGTGGCTTGAGTTTACGATCCAATTTATCACAACTGCCATTTTGATAACTTCATAAATCATTTTATTAACACTGCCATGATTCTGTTAATGATTCAGCAACCTCATGCGGAAAGAAAAAAACAGACTTAAAAGCTTGCAGATGAACCTGTGTTTTAATAAGCAAACTTACCAGATGGCATCTTCTATTGGTAGTAATGCAGCCATTTACAGCCTTATTACCAGCCATATGTATATTAATCAAGTATTCTCTAAGGCAGTGCTGGGTGTTTTTAAACAGTATTTTCAAATTTACTTCTATTGTTTGCCCCCTTTTTTCCAAACCTCAAACTCATGGAGACTTGAGCTCCTTTTCTCTCCCCAAAAGACAGAAAAATGTTTTACAGCAACATATTTTAAAAAACTAGGATGGAAAATAAATAGCATAATTTGTCCACAAGCCATACCACCAGATTGTTTTACAGGAGCAGTGGACTGACAGAGCCTGTGCTGATCCAGTTGGTCTTTCCCCTTATTACGGAGATCACAGGCAATGGTCAAGAACGAAGCACCTCTGACCCTCTGTGCAGCAGAAATAAAGCATGGAGGGAAGTCACCTCAGTAGTTTTTTTTGGAATTTTCTAACTTGTCAAATTTAACCATCAATTTTTAGGTATTCAGTTACTTGAATCATGGGCAGTGATAATGGGATATGAAACACTTGTGAAGAGGCAGGTATTAGTACTTCTCTTACACAGGTCATACAAAGAAATGTAACTCTGCTAGTTAAAAAGAAACATTGCTTCTAGGTACCCATATTTATATTCTGAAGAGTGAGTTCATTAAGTCTGTAAATATAGCTGTATTCAGTAGCTCATTGTGCAAATTATCTCAATATCAAACACAGAGCAAAGCAGTGTTTTACGTCACTGGCTACCAGTAATAGCAATGCAGAAGCAGAGGTGTTGAGTTTAAATGTCAGCCGTGACCTGAAGCTCTTAGCATTTTCCCACACTCGATTTGCACTATCCAGTTTTCCTGAGAGACCCATGTATTTTTGCTTTCCTTGTATAACGGGATTGTACTTTTGTACACATTTTTTTCTCTGCATTGGAAGTTGAAAATCTGCTTTTGGAAGGTATCTTAAGAATATTTGTTCTGTCTTGCTGGGGAGTGAAGTAGTAATCATCTTAGTGAATAGCTGGTTTTACAGAGTCCAGCTACTAAGATAGAACTGGAAAAAAGAGGAGGCCACTGATGTAAGTAAATTATATTAGTTACAACAGAGCAGATTCCTGATTTGCAAAAAGCAAAGATTTTCTGACTCTTCAGTAACTGAAACTAATTCTGTTAAAAATACAAAAGCAAAAAGTTATCAAGTTGAGATCAAGTGTGGCTTCACTTATTTCTTGATAAATTGAAACATTTCTGCTGCCTAAAGATACCTGGAACACTATTCTTTGATTACTTGGAAAGAATTCTGATGTTATTTTAGATATTAGAAGTAGTATGAATCAGTAGCTACTAAGAAAATGGCTCCAGGGAGAAAAAAAAATGTATAATTACTTCAAGTACTGAATGATTCCTAGCCATTACTAAGAATGTGTAAATAACCAAGAAGCAATGTGGATAGGAAGACTATTCTTTCCAAAGCTGATTAATCAGGGGTGCAATACCATGATTTGTAGCACCAAATCTGAGCACTCAGCAGTAGAGGCTCAGCTATAAGGAAAAAACAGTTCCAGTCAACAGCAACAAATTAAAAAAGCACCCAACAGTGGTTTCTCAGCCAGATGCTTCTTGGTTGTATTGCAGGACTGCACTGTGTCCGTTCTGTTGCTGCCTGAGCCTGTGTGCTGTGGACTGGCTTACCCTATGGGTAACTTCAAGCAGCTCCTGCAAAAAGCTGTTTCTCAAAGTAGCCACCACAAGGAACAGCATTGCAGAAGGTGCCATGGCACATCACTGCTAAGCCAGTCTGCTGTCTGCATCTCATCATGGTGAGAGCAGTATGTAATTTGCAGGTTTCACTGGGACAGCTGTAGTTAGCTGCAGCAGCAGCACAGATCCCTTTCTAACTACAGACACAGAGATGGTTGGCAACGGTAGTGGGAGTCCTGTAAGTGAGCAAGCTTTCCTACTCACTGCATGCCACAAGGAACAGCTCATGGCGTGTGTGCCAGGAGAGTTAAAATAGGCAGAGCTGACTGCTTTGCTAGTCGTTTCTTGTGGTTATTTACCACAGGAAACTAGTTCCTAGTCTCTGGCTCCTGAAGGATGTCAGGTTTGTGCTGTTGATATGAGAAAGCATGTTTTTTCAGCAGTGTAGGAAGGATTCTAGAAAAAAGGAAGGCACCACTTTCTTGGTGCAGTAATGATGGGACCACAGACGTAGATTGCCAGGATTGTTTGGATGCTGACTTTCCCCTCCAGGGTTGGAAAGATGATGATTAGATAGTATGGTATTCATAAGATTCAGTCCACACCATATCAGAGTGACAGTCACAATTTAGGCATCGCACACTTAGCTGTCATTAACTTCCTTGAACTGTGCCCTAGCCACTGATGCATCTTATCTGCTGCCCTGACCAGATGTAATGGTTCATCAGGAAGGATGTTGTCTCTTTGCAGTATTGCAGACCATGGTAGATCATCGTATCCATTGCTTCCAACTAGTTTTGCAAGATGCATAATATCTTGTTTAACTGCTGTTTGGCAGCAAAAAGGCCAGAAAGCACCTGGAATTTGTCCCATCAAGATTGAAGGAGTCATCATGTCATTCAGCAGTTGTCCAGCCTCCAACAATTCCTAGCTCAGGAACTTCTTGAGCCAGATAATTTTGATTTGAATCTGATCAGTTTTTTCTAAATCCATATAAACTTCTAATATCCACTAAGTTCCATAGCTTGATTATATTTTGTGTGAAGAGCAACATCACCCTCTCAGCCACCTCTTTTCCAGGCAGGAGAATCCCAGAGACCACTCTGTAGGTTTGACTTTGCTGCCGCTCTCTAAGCCTTTTCAACATGTACTGTATATGTTTAGATACAGGGACATCAGAACTGCACACTTGCATGCTTGGAAATGCAAAGGAAAATGCTGCTAGCCTAGCAGGAAGTAAAGAACCTTTCTTGAATTCAATGTGCAGACACCTTTTGGGTTACTTGTACCTTTAGCTCTCTAACTTGGGCATGAGAGGAAGCTTTCAGAGATACACACCTCTCTTCATTAATGATCTCCTGGAAAACTTTAGGTGGGTGTTCAAACAACCTTTATTAGGAGTCTTCTTGCTTCTGCTGTCTTCATGCTTACCTAGACTTCTAACTTAAATGAACTTAAATATTGCAGGTTATATATCAAACTAGATGGTATGAGTAACCCTCATAAAGGCATCTAGAGAACTGAAGACTTGACTACAAAGCCCTGTTAGTTTGGGCAGCTCCAAACTCATATCTCCCATGAGATTTCTATAGCTTCATAGTTTGTGTGTGGCTCATCACTGCTGTTCTACATATACAAAAGATTTCAAATGGGAAGGCAGAAGAGGAGATCTGATTTTGTGGCTAAGTGGCTGTGATACTGTTTAGGAGAGTACTGTTTAGAGACTGGGGGTCATACAACACTTTTAAAAATATAATAGACATGAAATACCACTACTAGTAACGGGGTTGAGGCAGGGAGAGAAGAAAAGAAAGTACAGGAAAAGGCTGGATAAAGTCAGGGGAAAGTGAGTCTATATTCTTTTATTTGCATCTTCATGCCCTCTAATAGCTTTTATACGGGTCATCAAAATATGCTCAACATCCCTGCACTTACGAAGGACATTCTTCTCAAGTAGGATACTGGATGTAGCTGGGAATAAAAGAACAGTGTTGATTCCCAGACTAGAGAACTCTGCTTTTAGCGTCAATTTTTTATTCAAGCCTGTGTTGCCTGGGCAATGTCAGGGAAAATATAAATTCTCTTCTCTAGGAGGAAATGCTCTGCTCCAAACTTCTAAAATGCTTATCTCTGTGTACAGCTGAAAAATGATGAAGCATGTGTCCAAAAAAGTGTATTCCCAAGTCAGCATTTCAAGTGGGTGTGAATTTCAACTTATTCAGAAATACTCAGCTGGGGGGAGAAGGAGCACCAGATTTCCTTAAGTGCACATCAGATATGGCACAGGGACCAGTTAGGCTCTTCACGGAGGTCAAGTATCTACAGGCTTGTAGTATTTTTCTGAGTGCCTTGATTTTCATATGAATTGACACATCAGGCACATCAGAACAGGTCCATATTTGTTCATTTCTTGAGCTAAAAACTTTACCCTCTCCACAGCTGTTAAAATCAACCCCCCCAAGTTTGCTCAACTTAACATTTAAATAGTATAATGCAGAATTTTGGATGTTGATTTAGTTTAACCCACACATGTTGCACAGAATATTTAAAGTCATGCTATCTTCCGATCTTGGCTTTAGGCTTATCTCCAGATCCCAGGAACTACTTAGCAAAACTTCCCCTGACTGAACTTCTGGTTTGTGAGTGACTAAGCTGGAATGTTTCACTCCAGAGCAGTAAATCTGGAAAGTGCTTTTCCTTTACCTTTGCCTGCACTTGTAGGCAAGTCAACAACTAGAAATGGTCTAAAGAAAAAAACAGCCCTACCTGAGTTGAAAGAAAGCCTGAGAAATAATTTAAGGCCCAAGCATATCATGTGCGTTGCATACAGTTTGATTCTACAGAGTCTTTCCAGGGTAACATGTTACAATATTTACTGTCTATTTACTGTTTGTTGAAATAGGCACGGGGCCGCGCGAAGTACATATCCTGTGTCTTACCTTAATACAACTGGAATTTCTTCTGTTATGACTCTTCTTCCATTTCTATGGCAAGGTAGAGTCTGATTGTTCCAGGCACTTGTCCACCCACAAACAGGTCACTGTGTTGGAGAGCTTCCTTTGGGAACATGTGGAGGAGCCAGATGAACCAGAGGGCTGGAATGGATGGGACAGAGTAACATCATCTAAATACAACAGCAAATATATAGTTCTTTGCCCATCAGGAGCTCAGAGTATAACTTACTACCAGCCTACCCCTAACCAGGCAGCTGCAGTGCAGTACAGTGGTAAAGAAGTGGAGAGCTTTGAAGTAGGAAATAGGCTGAAAGACTGCACAATGGATTTCTACAGTAAACTGTAAAAGGGAAGCCTGAAAAAACAAGCATGAAAAGGGTTATTAACCATCCCATCTCACTCTTTCCTCCCAAGATTTAATACTTAATGCTGATATCCTTTAATGAAACAAAAGTGAGAATCAGAAGTAGGTACATGTCAGGTCTGATAGGGAGGGTCGGACTACAGTGATGAGAGCTCAGAAGAGAAAGGTTTTGTTTGATGAACTGGAGGAACGAAACAAGTAGTGGTTAAAACAGGGAAGATGTCAAAGAACTGTACGAATAAGAGTTTAGTGGAGGAGAGGAACTGATATTCCAAGTGTTGACTGAGGGAAAGATAACAGCAGTCAAGACAAAAACTGTAATTCTGGGTTTGGACAGCAGTTTTGGCAGAGAGAAAAAAAAATCTTGAAGTACTATGCCACAAATCAGCCTCTGAAGCATGCAGACTCCAGCAGTTCAAAGAAACTTGCAGTGCTACATTACACCTGGCTTCTACCTATCAACATCTCAGCCCTATGCAGGAGTTTGAGCTTCTCCTGAGTGCGAAGAGGGTTGTTTCACATCGGTATCAGCTGAAGAAAACCTCACCTTTGCCAGTTCGCAGCAAAAGCTCTTAGCAGACACCTGTGCTGGTAACCTCAGCAGCAGCTATTATTTACTACTGGCAATTTTAAACCACCTTAATGTCAGCTGCTGCATGATGCTGTAGTTAGTAAATGTGATGCTCTTTGAGAGCTCACTATTTGGTCATATCATGCAAAGAGCCCATTCCGAAATACAGCAATAAAAGGAGATCAGAAATAAAACTCCGTTTAATACAATAGGATTACAGCCATTTGATTATTAGGTCTATCATTAAAGAAGACTCTTGGCACAGACAGACATTTTCATGCTTTTCAGTTTTCAGTCTGAGCAAATATTCCATTTTTTTCCCAGGGTTGTGTGTTGCTGTTGAGGGAAAAAATAGTTTAATCAGCTTTCTAGACATTGTTCCTGACATACTTCCATTTTATGCTCTAGAAATGTTAGAAACACAGCTCCACATAGCCACTGATCCTGCTCAGAAATACTAATTTAAAGCACCTTTGCCTTACACTCCCTAAGCTGATTATAGGTTTCACCAAAAAATGAAAGTGTATGAGTAGGTTCCTAGTGCTGAATATGCTGATAATACTTTACCACATAATGCAGTCATGCCTAAATTATGTTCTATACAGCTCAATTAAGATCACTCAAGTTTAGTATAGTGGAACTCTATACAGAAGATCAAGTGATGCAATAGTTTGTACTAGTTATTTTAATTAAAAAAGTAACAATCTGCACAAAGTTGCCTGTAGTTGAGTCAGGAAAACATCCATAAAACCAGCTCAATAAATCTGTAGTTTAGTAGTTGAATGCCAGATGGCTCGTGTACTAGGATCACTGTGAATATTTACAGGCTTTTACTCACTAGATACACATCTCCCCAGTGCAGTTGATTACAAAAGGAGAAAGGGGAAAAAGGAGATACGTAATCCATCCACCTTACGAGTTTCTGGCAGTCTTGCTTTCAAACACATCTTTAGCCAATCTGATATTATTAGTCACTATAAAGAAATTGCTTTAGATCTGAATTTAAGGATATACTGTTTGAAGAGGACACCAGTTTTGCTGCTGTTCTGACACAGATTAAGCAACACAATCTTCAAGGTTATGCCTGTTTTTGTCCTCAGTATTTCTGCATTTGTCAGTGTGATTCCCCAGTAAATTAATCAGTGTGGTAAAACTTCTTTTTATCTCTGGAAGAGGAAGGAGGGAAGGGACATTCGCAGTCTGTGCATCCCAGTGGTATCACCTACACCACTAGGTAAAATGAGTTAAAGTAGGACCTGTGCTGGAAGTTAATACTTAAAAAAATTAGCTCAGCTAATATAAATCTCAGGAAGGAATAATACTTATTTTGGCTTTTCGATATATTTTGGGTTAAACAGATTCCTAATAAAATTAGGCTAACTTAGAAAGATCCTTAATCTTTCTAATGTGATTTGTTAGACATCCTCTAGCGGGGGTGCAGGAGCTTCCTGAGGAGAGATGGCAGTTAAGCTGTCGTGTTTACAAATGAACAGCAATAATATTAATACAGGAAGATAAAGGTAAGGTTAGGACAACCTTTCCTCCACAAAAATAGATTCAATAAAACCCCTAGGTTCTTGACCAGGTGAGTATGATACCATTTTGTAGAAGTAAGAGTGCGTGGCTGTGCTGTACTAAGGCAAAATATCCATTAAACACACTACATTGCAAAGCTGTTAGCCCTGATCAACTTGAAATTACCCATGAATCACTGATACTTCATGTTGCTGGGTGTTCTGCCGTATCTTCTGTTACTGTCCTTAGGACCTCAGTATCAGTACAAGTGTTTTTTCAGTTGGTGGATTTCTTCCAGCACATCAGTCATTTGACAAGTTTTCAATGTAGTTTTATTGAGGGGATGATCAGAGTTGGCGACTTTTCCTGGTGAGGTCTCAGGTAGAAATGCACATTCCTTCCAGTGCTGAGGTGGTTGAAGACCCACACACGGGTACGTAGGTCAGAAGCTGTGTGAAGGACTCCAGGATATAAACATGAAATAGTGTTTCTTTTTTTATTGCCTGTGCAACATGCTTGTCCTTGGATTTAATTTTAACCTCTCCTGTGTTTGCTATGTACTACTATGAAGCAACAGTCGGTACAGATGGACAGCACTCCTATTGCCCATAATGCGAGACCAAAATGAGGTATATAATTTCCTGCTGGCTATATTTACCTGTGTACTGCAGATTTTGCAAGAACAGCCAATAGATGGGGATTTCTATCAAACCATGTAAGTTAAGATGAAATTGTTTAAATTGACAGGTTTTTTTTTTAATCTGAAATATTCTGATTTAGAAAAAAGTATATCAGACTTCTGATTGTCAAATCTGTTGCACATGTGACTAATAGAAAACAACAGTTGATCCAAGAATTTACAACTTAAATAAAATCGTAGAATCATAGAATGGTTTGGGTTGGAAGGGACCTTAAAGATTGTCTAGTTCCAACCCACTTGCCATGGGCATGGACACCAAATAGCTGAGATTTATCTTAAGAAGATTTATGAGAAAGCTGAATTGGAATGTTATATTACATAAATTAATAGTGACAGATTTTTATGGGTAGTACACTTAGGAAATTACTACAAAACAAACTAGGAGGTCGTAATATTCAAAGTTAAGCGATACAATTCGAACAAATTATTCTGTTATTTACTGGAAACCATATGTTCATGTCACAACCTGTTTCAGTATTTGTATTTTAGTCTATAGTACTTGGCAACCAGTTTCTTTATAAAGGGCTTATAAGGCCAATTGTGAAGAGTGATACCCTGATACCAGTGCTTTGCAGTAAATAGGTAAATAGTTTTGATTATAAACAGTACAATTTGTAGCTTTCCAATTTTTTGTATCAACCATACTTTCCCTAGCTAAGGTTCTGTTGAAAATGTGCATATCAGAAAAGTAAGCAAGGAAAAGACCTCAATAAATTGCTTTTTCTAGTTTATATACTAAACCCAGCTTTATAGCACTAAGATACTTGAAAACAGGATCTTAACCTTTTGAGCTACAGGTGCTCAATATTTCTGAAAATAAAGTCAGTTTAATTTTCCAATAACTTGGAGATTTTCCACTAAGAAGTATGTTTAACATTTTACAAAGCAACTATAAAAATGCATTTTTTACCCAGACCAGCCTTCCACCCAGATACTGCTGAACTTGTTTTGAAAAAAAAAGTTAGAACTTGTACATCCAAATCCTTTAAAAAGCCCAGAAAGTTAGAAGAATGCAATAGAATGGCAACATTTATAAACCACTGTATCTTGATTGTCCCATAATATTAACTTGAAATAACAGAATCATAGAATCAACTAGGTTGGAAAAGACCTTTAAGGTCATTAAGTCCAGGACTGCCAAGACCACCACTAAAGCACGTCACTGAGGGCCTCATCTTTTAACACTTCCAGGGATGGTGATCCCACCACTTCCCTGGGAAACCTGTTCCAATGCCTGATCACCTTCCCAGTGAAGAGATTTTTCCTAAAATCCAATGTAAACCTCCCTTGGCACAGCTTGAGGCCGTTACCTCTTGTCCTATCACTTGTTACTTGGGAGAAGACACCAACCCCCACCTCACTACAGTCTCCTTTCAGGCAGTTGTAGAGAGTGATAAGGTCCCTCCTGAGCCTTCTCTTCTCCAGACTAAATGACTCCCATTGCCTCATCCATTCCTCATCAGACTTGTTCTCCAGACCCTTCACCAGCTCTGTTGCCCTTCTCTGGACCTACTCCAGCACCTCAATGTCTTTCTTGTAGAGAGGGGCCCAGAACGGAACACAGTACTTGAGGTGCGTCCTCACCAGTGCTGAGTACAGGGGATGATCACTGCCCTGGCCCTGCTGGCCATGCTATTGCTGCTCATGCTCAGCAGCCATCGATCAGCACCGCCAGGTCCCTTTCCACCAAGCAGCTTTCCAGCCATTCTTTCCCAAGCCTGTAGCACTGCATGGGGTTGTGGCGGCCCAAATTCAGGACCTGGAACTTCTCCTTGTTGAACCTCATACCGTTGGCCACAGCCCATTGATCCAGCCTGTCCAGCTTCCTCTGCAGAGGTTTCCTATCCTTCAGCTGATCAACTCTCCCACCCAGCTTGGTGTCATCTGCAAATTTACGGAGGCATTTGGACCAGAGGAGCCCACAGGATCCATACACCTACCCTGGTAGCACAGCTCCTGCTGACTACACCAGATCTAGTTTGGACACACTCACCCACACTGAACACACATCTTTTAATTGCACTGTAACATGATCAACTTTGCTGAGAGATTAGAAAACGTCTTTCCACTTCCTCCCAGTGAATAATGATTCGTTCAACTTTAGGTCCAAGGGTCTTCAATAAATAAATAAAAGCGAGGTCAAGATAATTTTTATTAGTGAACTACTTTATTGTAAAAACCTACAGATTTCACAAGATGAACACTTAGACACACACAAGTATTAAAAATGTAGAAAACATTTCCTTGTATTTATAAATATGTAATTTGCATTTTCTTAGAAATTTTATTTACAGCTGATTTTTCTTATTGTTGAATCCAAACTAGGCTTGTTTTCCTGCAACCATATGGAAGCTCTTGAGTTAGCTCACAGCTGAAAAATGTAGTTTTCCATGGGACATATTGTATGCTGAGTGATTGAATCTAAAAGAAATAAAAAAGTGGGATTATTTAGGATAAAATACAAGAGAAAGAGATTATAAAGCACAGTGTACTTTAGAGCAATTTTGGGTATAAAACAGTTTGTGGAGCTGAAAACCCAGACAGAAAATAAATGCGAACAGTCAAATGATAATACTGAAAGCACTTACCATTTACTTTACTTTAAAAAAGGTGCTGCTTTATCTACGTATATGCTTTTTATTGTGGTCAGCCTTGGCTGAATTAATTGGCAGCTGGTATTACGAGCAGAAAGCAGATAGCCACAAACCAACCGGGTTGCAATGGTGAAGTGTCAAAGATTAGAAAGCACTTCGGATCTGATTTGATTTATTTTATCAAGATGGCAATTTACAGGTGACATACTATCATGTAAACAGTTGCTGAGAAACGGACTGAACTTCAGAGGTCTGTATCCTTCCTTTAAAGAATCATGTAGAAATCCCTTTTTTCTGAGTTTTGATGATTCATCATTTAATATCCATTAGCTGGAGCTTGCATAACTGTGCCTCATGAACAGGACATAACAATTCAAAAAGGCATCATCAGACTGCAAAAAAGAACTGAGAAATTTGTAAAGGGCACAAAGAATTCAGAGGTCTTTTTCATTAGCAGCCAGATATGCAATTCCTTCAGCCCACTGATGGGCTGAGCGTGGCATGTCCAGCTGCAAATAGCTCATGAGATACTGGACCTGGGGTGAGGCACAGCTCCATGAGACCAGTAAAACAGTGAATGTGCCATGTGAACTGCAAGCCACTTTAGATCATTGCCTTTGTCCATTTGGAATTTATGACTGGTACTACTATGTGAAACTTTTGTGTTTAATTTACTACATCGTACTATTAGTCTTGCACAAATCTCTGGTTTCACTTGCTTTTTGGCCACACTTTCTCTTCAAGTCATCTTTGAAGCCAGAGAAAGGCACAATAAGCAATGACTTCTTCTTATGCCTCTCTCAAATTTTCACAATTTTATCTTATACTTTCTCATAGTATCAACATTTGCATTTAGATGAGTATTTTCCCCTTATGGTTCACCTTTCCTTTCTTATTTAGTGGTATTGTCTTTCAGGTTTTAAGTCATTATGATCTGATTGCATTAACAGTCAAGAGATTAGGACTTGCTTGGCTAGTCTCATATAGCGTCAATTCATGTTGTACTGTTATTGCTGGAGTCTGAGTGAGGCACTATTTAGGGGAGTTTAACATAGTGTATGATGAAAATTTAATTTTTTATTTTTATTTTTTTTTTAACATGCAAAAGCTCCCTTTTTGGAAAATACCCTTTCCTTGTCTGAAAAAGTGTTGGACTGGAGGCTGTGAATCCTACATAGATTATCAAAAGCTTTTATGTGAGGGTGAGGATACTGCAATTTTATATCTGATTTCCTGCAAACAGATAACTTAGAACTGTGGTGTCTGTAGCAGTAAAGTGATGGACTAACAAGTCTTAGAAACTTAACAGCAGATCTTAAAAAGAAACCTTTTGCAAGTGAAATAGAGACTGTAGAAAATTGTCTTTCAGGTGTACAGTAGATAATTCAGGACAGATTATTTAAGGGTGCCAATTCACATATTTCAGGAGTGCTATGCCAGTTGATACCAGTTAAAAACCTTTCTTACTGCATCTGAAATTGAAATACATGCCATTTAAAAAGCAATTATCCTGGGGGGTTCTCCCCATGATTTAGTTTGCTCTATATAAAACAATCATTCAAAAAGTAAGTTTGAAAATCTTTGGATGAAATTAGTTCATGGTAAAATTACAACAGTGAGTACCAGGACCATCATAAAACAGTCTTAGTACTAAGAGAAAGTCCTCACCATGGATACAACCTTCCTAAAAACCTGACTGTAGCAGTCTGTGCCATTTTCTTTCCTCCATAACCTCAGTTTAGTGAACTATTTGCAGTAAATTTTTTAATACATATTGCATAATATTTTATGAGAACTGAAATTCAGTGTCTTACCTAATACCCATTTTTCTGATAAACATTTTATTGCCTGGTACTTCTTCCCTGTTTTTTTTCCTATACAGATCTTTGCCTGACGTAGGGCGTTACATAC
Organism: Pezoporus occidentalis; assembly: GCF_034315485.1. Classification (NCBI taxonomy): domain Eukaryota; kingdom Metazoa; phylum Chordata; class Aves; order Psittaciformes; family Psittacidae; genus Pezoporus; species Pezoporus occidentalis. The sequence goes on from NW_026914829.1 coordinate 3,554,714, forward strand.
TTTCCCTCCTGACAGCTGTATAAGTTCAATTAGCTTTTCGCAGGGTGGCTGACTGGTAGGAGATACAAACATGACGGGCTGGTTTGAAAAGAGATTCTGCTGGTATTTTCCTGTGGATAGGTGACGCTGAAGTCTGCAGACCTGGATTTGAGGGAACAAGGAAGTTAATTAACTGATGGGTTGCATTTCCAGTCAAAGTAGAACTACTCCTTGTCTTCAGGAAAACCCAGAATTATAGTATGAGTGTATGACTTTTTCAGGTGTATCAGAAACTGTTGGGTAAACTAATCAATGAATTTGCTGAACTTGATCAATACAATTCTCAAAACAGAGTTTAGACTATTTTGTTACAGGTCAGAGGTTTTTATAGGTTTTACCTATAAAACTTTTTAAAGCACTTGACGGTATTATTTTTCACCATAATCTTACCTTCTTACATTTGTAACATTAGCCATCAGACACAAATTTTAAAGGATATTATAAATCATTACAGTCTTGCAGCACAAATACACACCCTGACAGCCTTTGTGATATATAGTTCTCATCAGTTTGTATCAGAGAGCTTTACAAACTTATCCAATTCAGAGTTTAAACTACTTTAGGACCCCTTTTCCCCCCCTGTGCTCCACAGATACCAACTGCCTTTTCTCCCAGATGCATGAAATGACACAAATATACCAGAAGTCAGAGTGAACCATTTCATGTAAACTTTTTTGTCTCCATAAAACCAAATAAAGAAGTCCTCCGTGAATGCTGTGCAGTCTGTAACACTTGATCATTATAATAAAACATGTGAAACAAATTTCCTTCTCTGTATATACTGTGAAGGACAGCAGCTCAGCCATTAAAGTCATCTCCTTTAGCTGTAATGTGCATGAAGGCACTGCATACAACATGTATACACACCATGGCATGCAATGTAAAGTTTTCATACTAAAATTAAAAAAAGGCAAGCTTGTATTTCCTAGAGGAACGAGATTGCCTTTGAGCTGCCAAGTTACTGCATATAACGTGTCTGTATCTCTTGTCAAAGTCTGGAAAATTTATAACGAGACTGGTGTTAATGGTAAGACGAGAACAAAAATAAATGTTTCATATTATTGCATGCTTGAATTTTTCATTCAGATGATCAACATGAGCACATTACATAGAGGAAAGGTTGCTGTGTATATCTGGTTTATATGAGATGTCTGAATGTGAAACTGTGGTCAGTGAGGAGGTGTAACTGGAACAGCGGAAGAGATTACTTGAGTGGATTCCTTCCTCCAGTCCTGGCACAAACCTGCTGTGAAATTATTAAGAATTAAACTTCAATTTTAATTCTTAATAAATAAGAATTAAACTTCAGAATTAAATGCAGTAACATGAGGGGTGACCTTATTAGTGTATATAAATATATAAAGGGGGAGTGTCACGAGGATGGAGCCAGGCTCTACTCAGTGGCAAACCATGATAGGACAAGGGGTAATGGGTACAAACTGGAACACAAGACGTTCCACTTAAACTTAAGAAACTTCTTCTCAGTGAGGGTGATGGAACACTGGAACAGGCTGCCCAGGGAGGTTGTGGAGTCTCCTTCCCTGGAGACATTCAAAACCCGCCTGGACACATTCCTGTGTAACATTATCTAGGTGTTCCTGCTCCGGCAGGGGGATTGGACTAGATGATCTTTTGAGGTCCCTTCCAATCTCTAGCATACTGTGATACTGTGTAACATATGTGCTTGGCAGATGTGCAGCCAAAGTAAGTCTTCACCTGATTTAAAAGGGTTTATAAAACCAGTTTAATGGCGTATTCACAGATCACTACATAAAAGTCAGAGTGAATTGCCTTAGCACCTCAGATCGATTAGCTAGATGAAGCACTTAAAAAGCGTGAAGCCCATGATAGCATGAGACGTCATAGCTCAGTGGTTCTGTGCCGCTGTCCTCTGCTATTCTTGGACAAGTCATTCCCAATCTGCATTTTGAGATCTCCATCAATAAATAATTCAACTTTCTCTGATTGTTAATTCCTTGGCTGGTCTCCTGAATTCTGCAAGTTATAAAGACAGTGACTGCCATGGATGAAGCAGGCCAAAAAGACTCAAGCACAATCCAAAATAAACCCTTTATTTTCTATTCTTCTGTGAATTTAGGTTTATGAATGACACAACACATAATAATGGAAGTCAAACAGCTGCTAAATAATATTGTTGATCACAGTATCAAAGCAGAGTTATATTGCACATTTTGGAGGAACCAACTCTTTGAATATATCTGATGGCCCTTCCTGTACATAAATTGGCACCTGATACTTTACACTTCCATCTGAGAAGAATGCTTTTCTATGAATATCTGTCTGCTAGGCATCTTGATGTCATGTGAAACAGAAAACCAAATCACTGTACAGTTTTATTATACAGTGTCAGATTTGGCATTCACTAAAAGTACCACTTGCCGATGGGTCTTGGGAGGCTTAGAGGCCACGATCAGTGTCTTAAAATGGGACCAGCCCAAGAACACAGAACACCTTGCAATCACTGATGTACAGAGCAGTGTTGTGATCTGGGTATTACTAGGACTGCAGACATTCATTTTAATGAATTAAAAACCTGCCCAACTGTGAAACTACAAAAGTGCTTGCAAAGTTAGCACATGAAAGGTTAGCAAATTAAAGAATGCACTATAATAAAAAATAACAATCTTTTCAGATCAAGCTCGTATTACCCTCACATCTTAGCTGATCTGACACGGAACTCTCTGGAACTGCCACACAGCAGGGGCAACCAATAGAAGAAAGAAAATTACCAAAAGACTTTAATGCTGTTTTTTTCTAAAATAAATCAGATTTAACTGAAAAATACAGAGGTTACACTTGAAGATTTTAAAGATGAAAATTAATAGTATTGAGAAGCCTTTATCTTCAAAATGCAGTAAGACTTGTGTTAGATAGAAGACACCAAATATAAATCGTTGCAATCTATTTCACATATTTTAGGGCATATTATTTACAAGGGCTAATTGTATGCCCACTTCCTCAAACATTTCCCCTGAAAGGATTTATTTGCTGCAACTGTAATAAAAAAATTTCATATAGTCTTTTAATATGTACATCTTGCTATAGAAAGAACTGTTTGATCAAATTACTATTAAAAGCAAGTTTGCACACAGCTGATCATCAAATCAGGAAATCCAAATTTCAAGGACCCAACAGCACTCACCTCAGCTGGTATCCACAAATAGCATGCTTTATTCTGTACATTTAGTATACATTAAGAGAACCCAGGAGAATGAAATGCTGAGGATTTTATTTAACTGCCTTTAAAATTCCAGCTGTGTGCATTATCAGTGAACTTGAGGGGATGGCAGGGTAAGAACACAATACATCTTGGTGGTGTTGTCGAAGCAAAGATTCAGCATGAAATGTCAACTTTACATTTCCTTCATCTGATCACCACCACCAGAGCTTTTCTTACAGGCTGTGCTTGGATTTGTTGAAGCACACTGGGTCCATGCACAGGTCTTAGAAATAGTGAACAATCACAGCATTTATGCTCAGAGAGTAGTCTGAAAGGTTAACTTTGCTTTCTGGCCCACTAACCTGAAAGAAATACCACTGGCCAGCTGCTGAAAAGGCAGCTAGCTGACCACAGAGAATTTTAGGATGGGATGAGAGGGCACAATCTAGCTCTTACCCCTGAATTGACTCAGCTGCCTTTGTAACATCAAAGCCTTTGCAGCACTCCAGGGGTGCTCCCAGTTCTTTGAAACCATACACATCTCACATAAGCTTTTACAAATAAATAAATAAATCCTCAGTAGAGACCAAGCCTGGGAAAAGTATCAGACCCCAAAAGTGACTATTTCCACAAATTGTGCATGTGTCAGTCAGTAGTTACGGTTACAATTGTGTAATTGTACAACATTACAATATTACAATGGACAGCACCAATTTTCCTTTCTCATTATAGTCATTAGCAGATGGACAGAAAAACAAAATGTTATGAAAGCATCTATTTACTCTTTCTTGTAAGATCCTAAGTGTTAACCTCATTCTTTCACTAGCTGGATGAACAGCAGGAAGATGCCTCTTATATTTGTGCATTCCTCATAATTTAGATGTTTGTTTGAACCTAAGTTTTGAAAGGAAAAAAAAAATCATTATTGACAGAAGTAAACCTTAAGGAGAATGTATGATAAATAAATAGAGCCTTTCCTCATTAAAAATAACACCCCACAACCAAAAGCAAACAACACAAAACCCACTTCACCAGCTGTTGTCCCTCCTGTGACTGATTTTCAATCCCCACAAGCCAAAAAAGTATATATTATAAAGAAACCCAAAACTTTGCATTTTTTGCCTAGATCTTTATAAAAATAGGTCCTGCTGGGTGGGGTGCGGGAACAAACACAAGCCTCCATACAATTCAAAGGGTGTGATCTTTTCACGAGGCTCAGGAGATAGCCATCAAGCCCCACAAAGGTACTCTATCTGGATGCATACCTGAATTCATGCAATAGGAAATGGTAGAAAACAATTATTCTGGATGTACTTGGAATTTTTTCAGCATTGAAACTGCTAATGTACTATATACAGCACAGTTTTCAGTGCACTTCCAGGAAATAGTACATGAAGAAATCTCCAGTCTGAAATGCTATTAGAATAATAACACTTCACGAAAACTAAATGGACAATATAGTTATGATGTATTACAATTAATAGAAATTATATCTGTAGGCTATAATTGAAAATGTGAAGTCCTTGCTTCAAAAATATATACAATGTAGCCATCTGTAATAATTCTACATGTCTGAAAATTTGTTTGTGCATTATACAACTAATGTATGCATTATGGTAAATATGTATTCTTAATTTCTATTATTCATCAGAGATGAATAAATCTACAAAAATAAAAAGATTTATCATTACTATTTGAGCATTTAATATAGAATTGGAAAACTCATCAACCTCTATATGAACAGGCTATTTTTAATGATTTACTGAACTTATGGAAAGTTGTAGTATCTTCATTACTATTACTTGCAAAAATAGTAAACACATTTTAGTAAATGCAGACAGCAGAAGATAAAATTGCAGGCATAAGTTTGAAGAGAGAATATATGCTTTATGGCTTATATCTCTCCAAAGACCAAGTATTGTTTCATTTGAAGTTGATGACAAATTGCTCACTTTCACTAAAAAGAAAAGGATCTGACTGTTGAAGTCTTATGGATTAGTTCACCACTGTGCAACTACTAAATGACAGAAACCCATGGAATTGCTAAACCCCCCCAAAAAAATCAGACTTTATGGTTTGCTAATGTACAAATTTAGCAAAACCAGACACATAAAATAGCCTCATTAATTTAATATAGTTGGGTGATGTTGCTGGCAAAATATTAAGCTCTAAGATATGAATATTCATGTGATTTCAGTATGGACAAATATACTGGCCAAATAATGTTTATATTTTCAGATACTGTAATTCTGTACAAAGACCATGTGAAGAACACACTCAAAACTACAACGCTGTTAGGAAGTGTTACACTTGCATGGTTATATGCATTTTCAGACAGTCCGTCATTTAGTAAAAATTTAAAAGAAAAACACATATGTGGAACACCATGTACATGTGAAGATCAAGGGCTCAAACACATCCACACAAGTGGACTATCAGCCTGCTTCTGATAAAGAGGAGCGTATTGCAGCATGCCAACTTCTGAATGTACAGTTACCCTGCAGCGAGGAATTTGCAGAATCTGCAGGACCCTACAGGGATCAAGGAAGTTTGTGTTAACAGTGCAGTACTCCTGCAGGACAAAGAAGAAATGCTCTCTTTTTCATCTTTCTAAATATCAGGTTTAATAGAAGCAACAAGCCAAACAGCAGCTCTGTTTTTGTAGGAACAATATGTGAGATATTTCCTACTTAAATTAGAAGGTAATGATTTTAGTTTAATTTCTTGTAACTTATTTTAGCAGTTTGCTGACTTTTTTAATACATTAAGAATACTAAAATTGAAACAGTAATCTTTAAAAGCTTTAGAAATTACATTGAAATGCTGTACTAGATAAATAAATTGGTGCCCTCCAGTGTAAACCAGCATGTTAAGAGCTGGAAACAACTTCAGCAAGCTGCTTCACAAAGAAATAGATCCTCAGCTTTGAGCAATCTTATCTAAGTTAAGGGAACATCACACAGATCCAGGAGCCCAACTGGTTCAACCCATACTACCATATAACAGCACCCAGAACCTTATTCCACTTTTTGGCATGAAATGCATCATTTATTGCTAGCAGTGTTTTTCATTCTCACAGCAAAAAATCAACCTGCAGCATTCATATACATTATTTATAAATATTGCATCCTTATTTCTGAATATTTATTGAAACAGTGCTTTCTCATAGGTTATCAATATCATTTGGCTAAAATAGAAGCTCCCTTTCTGTCAAATTAGAGAAGTATAACACTTCAGCCAGAAGTGAAAATGTACTTTTTGAATGCATAATAAGGCTACACCAGTACCCCGGCACATGCACAGAAAGAGAGATTACATACAGGCAAGCTTGGTATACATTTGTGTGGTAGAAGATGACTGGTGCAATGAGCCGAGAGCCAGAAGCGGAGGGAGATAGAGTGGAAAATTTGGTCCAGAAAAAAAGAAACTTTCACTGTCTGGTCTTAAAAAGGAAAGTAAAAAGAAGATATGGCATACAGCCAAGACTATATTATCTGGAAAATTCTTCAAAACACAGTTTCTTCCCCTCCTCTATACAGTCCTTCATGTAAGTGTTTCCTGGCCAAGATGAGGGCAAAGGGAAGAATGCCTGAACCCAGACAATTTAGCTGATATTGTTTCCACTGTGTGTTGGCAGACAACCTTGCTTCTCTCAAATCCCATAGACTGATAAGAAAAGTTAATTTCACCAATTTATTCTCTGAAAGACTGTGTCCCAGTGGGAATTCTGTATGAAATTTTTTGGCAAATAAATCTACTCTTTGGAGGATATTCAAAATTATACTGGAAGATGTTTGAACCATTTTTTCCGGCATAGCAAGTTTTTGCAGGAAAAAAGATAACAAATTCACTTATTTTTAGTTTAATTTCCTTGTTTTCCAGAGGTAGAACTATTTTTAAATACTATGTAATATCAACACTATCAACTATAGATTAATGATTAATAAAAAACAAATTAGAGTAAAACAATGTGTTTTCCCTTTTGAGGATAAGTATGACTTCTAAATCAAGCAGCTGTATTTCCAATATACATCACTCAAAACCACTCTGCTAAGATTGTAATATGTGGTCACTTTACTACAATTTTTTGTTTATTTTTAAAAAGATTCTGAATTAAATATATTCGCATTTGGTTTCAACACAAACTAATGCTTTTTGAAATAAAAAAAAAGAAAATCCTTTTGTATCAATTTAGCTATGAAGGAAGGATCTTCTAGGATTAGAAATGTAAACCTTGCTTCAGAAATAACTCAAGAACTTGTCCCTCCTTGTTTTTGTCTTATTTCAAGAGAATTAAGTCACTACCAGGAAGTTATAAGACTGCAAATTGCAATTACAAATTTATGTCAAAATTCTGGAAATAATTACCAATTATAACTGGGAGGTGTTTCCCTCTCCTGAATATCAATAAAGTAGCACCAAAACAGTATACAAGCGTGGCATATGCGACCGAGTCCCACATCACTGGCATACCATAAAGGTAACAAATACTATCTGTGACAAGCTCCCAAGGATCCCAGTAAAATTCAAAGACAGAAATTCTTCACCTCCATACACAGTTCAGTGTTTATCTTCTCTTGCAGTTAGAAAGCTTTGCTTAGTAATATAACCTAAACTGCTTCTGCTGCATTTTCAGCCTATTATTTCTTGTCCTAGTGCCAAGGGACATGGAGAACAACTTCTTCTCTTCCTATTTGCAACAACCTTTTAAATATCTGAAGACAATTATCATGTCTCCCCTCAGTCTTCTCTTCTCTAGACTAAACAAACAGTTCTTTCAGTCTTTGCTCATGGGTTATATGTTGTAGACCTCTAACAATTTTGTTGTTCCTCCTGGATTCTCTCCAGTGGATCCACATCTTCCCTGAAGTGCAGTGCCCAAAGCTAGATACAGTGTTGAAGCTCAGGCCCCACCATTGCTCTGCACAGTGCAAACAATTCATGTATCTTATGCATAGCATTCCTGTTAACACATCTTAGTATGTCTGCTTCTTTTATCGGCGTATGACACAGGTGACGTGTTGGTTTGGATCCTCTAAAATATTCAGTAGCTCTTTTGGACTGCATTGTCAATCTGCAGGTGATTATTTCTACCTCCTTGATACTTGTTCTTAATGACCTCTCATCATACTTATTTCTGATTATTCCTTATATATCTCAAGGTCATTTTAGTTCCAATCTGTTGCGATTTAGCCCTGGTAAGCAGCTAAGCACCACACTGTCACTTGCTCCCCTCCTCAGTGGGATGTGGGGGAAACACAGAAGGGTGAAAATGAGAAAACTCATGGGTTGAGATAAGACTGTTTGTTTAGTAATTAAAAAAACTTGTCAGTCTATGGTTCTACTGCTTAGGCCATGATTAATCAGATTTTCCAGCCTGGTAGCTTAGCAAAATCCTAGACAACAAATGCAGTATAAGGGTGGGATAGCTGTCCATTTTATGCCAATAATTCCTGTATATGCTGGTATGGTGGCCTTGTTACATGTATGACAAAAGAGCTGATACGAGCATATACAGATCCTCTGCACAGCCGATCTAAGTAAGCCATGTTGAATCCACTGTTTTCTGTCTGGCATTATTGGTAGGACTTTCCATCTAGCTCAGTTTTTAAATGCATACAAGTTCGTATGTCTCAAAAATGCAAAGGAAGTAAAGTAAAATCAGAAAGTCTTTTCCCATAACTCAGCTAGCTGACAGTTGAACAAATGCAGTTGGGGCAATGAACAAACCAAAAAAATCTCAGCCTCAAATAATTAGGTTTGGACAACCAGCCATGACTTTAAAAGGTATATAATAAATACATGGATGTGTTTTTCCTCACAGCTGACAATGATCTATTCTTGCTGGATATATCCTCACAAGACCTTCGGCTTGAAAGATACTTATATTCTTACTGGTTCAGTTCAGTGCACTTTTGAAACTAATCTCTTGGTTATTCCTACTGAGTGTACTTCTGGTTCCCTCTGTGGAGCAGCCACCAAGGGCACAGACTGTAGTCCATTTGGATGAAATAAAGTCAGAAGATGTATTCAGTTGTGTTCAGTTCAGGGGAGCAGACTTGAATGAGCCCAGATCCCTGAAGCATGTGTTGTTCACCAGGTGTCGTGGCTTTAGCACTATCTGCACTATGCAGATACCTTTCAATTCATCTGTATTACCAGTTTATAGAGGGAAGCACAAGTGAGCATAGAGTCATAGAGTCTCTTCTGGCAGATGTAATGAGGTAGTGAGGTAGGTATGCGATTCTTCTTTCAAACTGAATTATTACCTGCAGAAAAATAATGACCTCAACTAACTTTAGCCTGCTTTTTATAACAGTTGCAACTTGCCCTTATAGTCAACTCACAGTTCATTCTCACATGGCATCAGGGAGGAGGAACATTAGTTGCATCTTGGCATTTATCCCCTCATACTGCAACCGCTCATCCATATTTTATGTATACTCTCCTTTAGGCTTACTGAACTCTCCCAAGCCACATAAGGCCAATTGTTTGGCTTTTTTTTTTTATTTTTTATTGCTTTTTTTTTGTTGTTATTATTATTTTCATTTTTTTTTTTTTAAACAGACCAGTATCTATTTCATGAGACTAGTGTGTGATCTAAGAACAGGTCATGTATTTCAACAGAGTAGCTTAGGGAAAGAAGTATTAATGAAGTAAATGGCCATGTTTAATCATATGGGAGTAAACACGTCTGGGGGGTTGGAACTAAATGATCTTAAGGTCCTTTCTGACTCTAACAATTCTATGATTCTATGTTTTACTCAGACTGAAATAATACACTTCCAGAAAGTATATTTCACCAATGAAAGGCTGCAGTGAAACATAAATTCCATGAGCTAATAATGTGCTGCAGTTCATAGAGAACATCTTGATATTCCCTGTGGCTAAATACCACTTATAATGAGGATACGAGGCATGGAAGCCTAGTATTAGCATAAAATACCTTAAAAATAATAAGCTCATTTCAACTACCTTAATTTATTTTTTTGTTTTTTTCAGATACCGAATCATTTTGGACAGTCCAACTTTCTTTTTTAATCAACACAGGATATTGTGCAGTGAGCTTCAAGAACGACATTTGTTTTGCAGGCTGAGGGATGTAGGGAATCCTTCCATTTGCCTTTAACAGTAAATGATAAATCCAGTGCTGTCAACAGATTTGCTATACCTGGCAAAGTGCAGATGAATAATGCTCTGATAAATAAAAAAGTTTTCTCTTCCAGTAATAACAGAGTGAGTGATCTTGTTGAAAGGAAAAGCCTGGCAGAAGTGAAGGGTTACGCAGATGCTCCCAAAAGGCTCGTTCCACAAACAGTTGTATTAACTCACAATTAAAATAATCTTAACAATAAAAAATAATTCCTAGTTTTATCTTTAAAATGTGAATATGTGAGTCATTTTGCTCTACCTCAACAGTCTGAAATGATTTAAGTGAAGGCAGAGTACATTCTTTTCTCTACTCTTCAGTTTTAGTTGAATGCCATTGCAACGCCCAGCAGTTACTCAGTGTGTGCCAAACATGAATATTTTTGAGCGTCATTTGAGTTTGAAAGGCTACAGTAAGTGATGGGAACACAATCGTCTTGGGAATCTACAAATAACTTTCAAAAAGCTCATAAATCTGGCTTTCATGGTTTGGTTTTCAACAGCTTTATGAAATATGTCAAAGCTTGAACACAGAGAGTTCATTTTCCTTCGAATTTCTTAGGATTGACTTTTCTCAATCTTTTTTTGCTATGCTGTAGCAAGACAAGTAAAATGCACTTGGCTTTAAAAAAGAGGCATCAGCAAATTACTTTTTAAAAAAGTTGCTTTGTTCTTTATTTTTTTTTTGTGTGTCAACAGAGGAAAACTGTTCCCTTTAAATAGGGCAGCCCAAAGTATTCCCTCATCAACAAAAAGATAAAATGGTTCTGTTCAGCACCCAGTGTATAACAATGTATATGACAGACCACATATTAATGAAAAAGCAATGTATAATTGAAAGCTCTTTTTTTTTCTGAAATTGTTTAAAAGAAGATGCATGGTAATGACAGCACAGCAGCAACCCAGACAGTTGCATTCAGAAGTCACATGCAAACCTCTATAATTACAGTGAAACACATATACTACAGTGATAATTAGCAGGCAATCCTTGTTTTTTAAACATGGACTAAAGAGTCACTTGAAATTACATTAATGTTCAACAGAGAAGTCTTTAAAACTCTCTGAGAACTACTGAAATAAACCCACTCAAAGAGATTACCTGGCATCACACAACTGGGCACCATTGCTGTGCACCACTGCTGACTGCAATATTAGACCAGGTTCAGGTTTGCTTCTGGAAGAACTACTATCACCATCACCGGTGGTCTACAATTTTCCTGATTAGTTTCCCTGGCAGCCTCACTTCTTTATGTATAATGACCTCTCTTCTTCACTTAATTTATGTTACGTATTGGAAGAAAAGATCCCGTAGGAAGTAAGGAAAACAAAGACATTTAATCCTCAGCATTAAGAGTAGTAAGTGGAGCTGCCAGCACGCACAGCAAAAATCCCCTCAGGTGTTTAAATATTTGACCAGGTGCCTTTTATCAATCTCATTTTTAAATTACAGTTGCTCGTGAAAAGTTTATTTGAGAGCACTGCTTTCTTCACAGGTGCTGAACAAAGGACGTGATTAACATTTTCTATGTGAAGATTCTTCTCATGAACTCTTGTACTTTTCAGCATGACAACAATACTAGAACACAGAATAAAGAACTTTGACTACATTGTGACAGCAAGCTGGGATGGTCTTCTATATAGCTGAGGGAGAATGATTTATGTTGTGAATATCTAGTAATTTTAAAGCTATGAAAGTTGGTAGGGTAAAGGCAGAGTATCTGACACTAAATTTATTTTCTTTGCTCTTCTTGTTCTTTGTATTTTTTTTTTTTTAAACCAGAGCATTTTTGAAGTTAATGGTAAGTATCTGAAAAGTGTTTCTTTCAATAAAGTGAAAAAAAGAATTCACAAACCGCAATGGTAAGTTGTGCATGGTACCAAATGATGCCCTTCTAAAAATAACTGATTCCAATCTGTTTTGAAGAGTTGATGCTTTTCAGCTTTTGCGCTAATACACCAAACACATTTGTAGCATAATATCTCACTGTCACAGGAGGCAAAATAGACGTGTGTCAGTAACCTTATCAAATGCTGGAGGGATAAAAGTCTAGCATTGGTTTTCAATTGTTGCTGTGAGTAAGAAGCCAGTTTAGAACATCAGTCTTATTTAGAAAATAATCTTACTTCTGATTAAGATTCCAGATGGATTCAGGATTTCAACATGTGATAACTTTTCTACTTTTTTCTTTTCCAGCACTTATTTTTAATTAATTTATTTTCTTTTAGTGACAAAGATAATGGACCAATATTCATTTGGCTTATCTGATATTTTTATTTGGTCTTGAAGGAACTACATTAATGGAGATAAAATAAAAGTGTGACTATACACAAGTGGAAATCTAAAGTGGCAGGAAGATTCACAGAAAAGTGAATCACCAATACACAGAAAAATCCATTTTTGTTTACTGCAAATAGTGTTCCTTTAAAAAACTTTTTAAAAAAGAGATATTGCTATAAATTCCATATGGAATTTGGTTTTGTTTTGAATTTGAGCTTGCCAGCTATGACATTTTTAAATAGGGAGTACTAGGCAGACTTATAGTAGTGGACTTTCAGCAACTTCTCATGCTAGCTGGACAAAGTTTGTAAGGTCAAGCTGCTAACCCTGTCATCGTTACTGAGTTTCTTTCCTATATTCCTACCTCTCTTCATCTTAGAATGATGCAGGACAGAGAGAGGCTACTACTTTTTAGTCTGTCTGGATTTTAACTGAAGTGCTTTAGTGAAAACAGCCTTTGCAAGAGGTTGTCGCTGCATAAGCAAGCAGTTGCAATTTGAAAACCAAAGGATACTCAGCATGTACTGTATATAAAATATGATCAACTGGGTATTTGAGCTTACATGCAGGATAAATACTCTGAAGCACAGAAACAGTTGTAGTCTTCAACCAAAACTACTAGTTATTTCCTAGTCAAACAACTGATTAGCTTAGATGAAATACAAGTGCTCAATAACTTCTCTCCTGCATACTAGTTTTCTAGTAAAAGTCTGTAAATAAGTATTTACTATCTCTGGCTCTGACCCAATCCAGAATTCCCACTAAAATCAGTGGGAACAAGGTACACATTATCAGGAGTACAGCTTTAGCCCTGTAACAACACAAACTACCATGATGTAACAGGAGGTACTATTTGTATGCATATGTACTATTCCAAAGTATATACACTACACGGAGGATGAGGAAAAAGAATCTAAACTAGCAAGCCCTGCATAAGGGCAAAGATTTAAAAATGTCCTGCACACTCACTGCATCATGTGTCTAATTTTTATTTTAAAATTATATTAACTTTAAAATTTAGGATCTGAGATGATCGTTGTAAAGCTACCCATGGAATTTTTCTTTAAAATGGCATTACTGATTAAAGTGTTACTGCATTTATTCTTTGGACCAGTACTGGGAGAGCTACAAAGCCACCATTGCTCAGACTGTTGATGGAAGGAAGGAGAACTGACTGCACAACACTGGAGTACTCCTGGGGTTAAAGGGAGGAACAGTAATGATGGGATTTGGAGGGAGTTCAGTAAAATCCTTCTCATTCAAAGAAGGCCAGTGTGTCACACAGACCTTGAAGGAAGAGAAAAGCTGTCTTCTACAGAGAAGATAAACACCTAAAGTCTGAAATGTCTTTTAAAGATTTCACAGCTAAACAAAGCTATATGGTATTGTCACACTCTTCTCTGCTGTATAACAGACCTCTTATTACAAACACACACAACAATTAAAAAATAAATAATCCTAAAATAAACATAAACCAGTAGATTTATCAATATCACCTTCTGCAGGTTGCAGTAATGCTGTAATCAGGTATGAGATGACTAGAAGGAAAAATCAGAATTATTTTGATTAAGAAAGTTTTACATTATTTCATAAATGAAATAAATACATTGAGGTTTTTTTTATACTCATTAAATGCTGAATATATTTACTCAGACACACTCCAGTTGTGCCAACGTGATATAGTCACAAAGAATGCACATGAGGCTGACAGCTAAAAAGCAACAGAGAGCTTTGCACATAATCTAAAACTAAATCTGTATGTAATTTCCTTCCCTTTGTTAATTGAAGATTAAAACTAAATCAAGGGGAAGCCTTCTATGAGACTACTTCCAACAACAGATGACTCAACTAGCACCTGAGAATTTGTTGTGCTTGTGTGTACTGAGGTTCTGAACTTCCTGTTTCAATAAAATACCAAACAAGTTGTGTTTCCTTTACAAATAAGCTATTACATCAAGCCTTGTTCCTATAATTTCAGTTTTTGTCTGTATTCCAACATTTTCTTTGGCAAATGTAGAAACATTCTAATTAAAGAGAAGAGAAAAACAAGCATCATTCATCATGGTAAGGATGAATGCTCAAGAGAACATCCTTACTGGTTACTTCGTTCATTCAGTTTAATTTGGCTTTTGAAGTGCACTTAATTATGACATGCTGTTCTCTGAGGTGAAACACAAGTAAAAGGGTTTTCACTAATAGTGTCTCATAAAAGCTATTAAAGGTTATAATCAATTCCGCTAATGCCATACAAACATAATGCCATCTGTGGGAAGCGATTCAAAAACAGTTTTAGAACGCCAGAATACTTGACGTACACTATTCTGCAGAGCAAAATCCACCTATTATTATAACTTGCTAAATCCTTTGACATATTACATGATTTTTTTTTTTTTAATGGAAATGATCCTGAGTTTTCCTGAGCATGATGTGATACCAGAATAAAATGCCCTCTTTCCTTCATTCTCAGAGTTTTTGTCAATATTTAGATTCCAGATGAAAGACCTCTGTCTACTTCATTTGCAATTAGCATGAGAAAGACGATTTCCCATGAAAAGCTAAACACCAGACCTGCAAAAACAACATAATGTAATTGTCTGGTTAAGCCTATATATTACATCATATGTGGTTTCTTTCCTAAATTTATTTAACCACAGAATTGGAAGTGCTGATTCACCAAGGCAGAATTTCAGACTTAAAAATACACTATAACAGGAGTTATAATTAATCAGAAAAATGCTATTATGGATAATTAAAGTAACTATTGCCAAAAGGTGTCCCTGTGCACATTACATCTTTGTGGAGAGCACTGCTACTTTTGCTTACCAGCCAAAGGTAATTTTTCAGGAAAATACAGTTAAAACCCCATTCACTGCTCAGGGTTGTGTTCTAGATAAATCTGGAATGCAGTAGAAGAAACATTCACTGCAGATGGTTGAAGCCAGCAGAGGATGCTGAAGACTTCTGATAATAAAAATAGCCGCTACCATATCTGCAACATCCGCCAAAGACAGCATGAAAATAGAAATAGTCCAGTTAATCCTGAAAAAAGTCCTAAATTTCAGAAGTTATCCAACCTCCAGAAAAAAGCCAGAAAAACCCAAGAAAAAACATTGTTAATTGCATTGTTAATTGAATGTTAATTGCAATGTTAATTGAGTGTACCCCCTTCAGGCATCTCTTGTGTAAGTAAGCAGCAACCAGCCCAAGCCACACAGCACAGAGTATGACAGGATCATACTATGCTACAGCTTCAAGAAGGCACGTCTTCTGTTTTATAAGCATGTGCCGAGCCATACCAGAACCTCAATGGGATGGGACAAACTGAGCTTTCAAGTATTTATGCTGTTCCTATGTTATAGTTTTTCTTCTAAGTCACAATGAACTCAGCTAGGTAATGTCACGTGACATAGGTTTGTGCAAAGCTTCTTAATCAACATCATTGCTTGCACCTTTAATGTTAGACTAACCCCAGAATTTCCATAACACTCAATAAAATCTGACTCACTAAGTCTGACCTTGCTTTATGCTGAAACTGCAGTTCTTCCAAACTTACTTTGATTCAGGCAGAAATCTCTGAAGCTAGTCAAAACCTAGAGAGGAACCTTTTAAGCGAATTCTTAAATGCTTATTTCCTTTGATTTTAGGGAGCTAGTATTAAACAGATTTTTTACACTGTTTTATCCAAAAAGTATTAGTTTAAAAGATACTAATTAACACTTACTATTAAAACAGCCAACAGACTACTCATAAAACTCCCCTACCTTAGGCAAACATAAATCCTGTTAAACTTCTTTCTCTACAATAGCTTTAAAAATAGTCATGCCATGCAGCAAAGGTCAGGGGAATCAGGCTTCCTGGAATCAGCTCCACAGGTAAAAGTCCCTCATGTCAACTATTGCAAGAGTCTTCTGCTTGAAATGAAGGTGATAAAGCATCTGGGCTACAAGTAAATCTGGTAAAGCGGAATCTGAGTAAAGTGTGACCTTTCAGCCGGATCAAGAAAAAAGGATGGAAATATTTTTTTTGTGGAGATCGAAAGGTCCCTGGAGCAGACACTATCTTTTGTTTTGGATTTGTACAATGTGTTAAGATGCGAAGTCCAGTTTTGTGTTCAGAGGAAAATAATGAAGAAATACTACCTTTATAATAGTAGTACACTGACTAGTGAAGTTAGGCCCTCTTTTGATTGCAGCCTCTGGGACCAACTTTAGGCAAATATTAAATAACAGTGTTTAAAAAAATATTAATTTAGATGATATTTTAAATAGTTCTGATAAATAACTTCCACACACAAGGCATAAATCATTGTAAGATAAACATGACAATGGAACTTCTTGTCTTTGAAAAAGCCTCCAAGGTCTACAACAGAATCTCATCAACACATAATAAATCACAAAGTAGTAAGAACAAGAACAGAAGTATGTCTGTATAGAACTACATACACTCACAAGCACAACAAGTCAAAACCAATGCAAAATAAATCAGCTGAAGTTGGAATTTGGTTCTACAACTATCTCAAGAACAAAATTTAAAATTGATGTTTTTCTGTGTGTGGTTGGAGCAAAGGTATGGCAGTTAGGAATCAAAGGAGCCTATTACAACTTCTATGCCAGTGAAAGTAAGAGAAGGGGGACAGAATCTGGCACAGATTCATGGAGTATTTTCTTCATATTAGCTGTGACTTACCTCAGCCTTGATTTTGGAGTACCAAACGCAGCAGTTAAGACCATACCTTATATGTACTTATGAAAGAATCTGAGAAGAGGAACTGTATCAGCTGAAATATATATTCTAATGCTCTCAGGAGATGAGTAAAACTCTGTAACTGAGAATTACATTCAGAAAAATGTCATGCCTGCAGGCCATGATCCTGCTCTGTGATGCAGTCCTTGCGAGGGACTTCAGTGTCATGTGCTCTTGCAAGAACATGATTCGAGTTGCAATACAACCTTTTGCTTATGACTAAATTAAGAAGCAGAGCAAGGAATTTGTTAAAAATAACGGAACTTAAAGTTAAATTAAATGACCAAGATTTACTTTTTCTGGAACGACTGCATGACATTGTGTTTTGAAGGAGTCACATTTATAACTAATTTTACCGCCTGGATATAGTGTACTTACAATCATGATAAACAAGAGCATTTCAACAGCTGTCTCCACTAAAGCTGTTAGACTAGAAATTTTCCTTTTCCAACATGAAGTGTCCCCACAAAGTTCCACCATATTGTGGCTTCTTCAGCTATTCCATCTAGAACTACTGTTAAATAGATTTTAGTCTTGGTACTAAAAACCCCATGAAATGTGTCATATTATAATGATAAAAGCACATAATTCAACACATGTTTCCTCTTATAAAATGATGTTTCTTGATATACGCATTTTACTGCGCTACGTAGAAGTAGTTCTTTACAATTTCACCATTTAAATAAATTGAATGTATTTTGGACTGACAGCATTTTAACCATTACAGACAAACACTGCATATAAGCTTGATTTACTGTTATGCAATAAAATATACATAAACAGTTTCCTCCTACAAGTCTGGGGATCAAGTGAGAGCAGGATTTCTGAAGCTTTAGCTATATAGTCCATGTGGGGCTCTAATGACTTAACCAACAAAAAATCATTTATATGCAGGAGCCACGAGGTTTTCTAGCACATACTGGTCTCAGGAAACACTTATTCTTCCACTTTGTTCCTATAAGGAAGACGGACAACTAATTCTTCTGTCACAATCAGCCATACACGCAATCTAACTTTCACTCGTGAAATGCTGAACACGTACAGAGAAACCTTTTAACTGAAGGATAAAAGTATTTAGATAGCAGTGACTGAAAACAACCATGATTTTCTAGGCATTAGGATAATATACATTACTTACCCAAGGAAAAAAAAATAAAAGCTAAAAGCTGATTATTATTAGCATCAAGCACTCCTGCAAAGTGTACGTGACCATCTGCCAGCAAGCTTGTAATGAATCATACAGGCAAACACAATCACAGTGTAACATCACCAGAATAGAGAAAAAAAAAGACAAAAGCACAGAACTTAGGCTTTTGCTACCGTGGAAAAAGGACCAAAATAAAACTTTGATTGATTTTATATGATAAAACAGTTTCCCCAAATGCTGGTTTTCTAGAAGTGTGGAGTTACAGTTCAGACAATAATGTAAAAGTAGAATGTGTTACAACTGCAGCAAGCCAGAAATCTACCAATGCTACATCAAAAGAACAATATAAACCTCTATTTCTCCCTAGCAGTTAATACTGGATGAAAATATGACTGGGCCTTCTCTGTTTTTCTTAATGTTTATACAGTAATTTCAGCTTCCACACTCCAGGTTTTGCTTGCTCTTCTGGTGTCTTGTTATCACAGTATTTTCCATATAAGTTTCTGGAAATACGTCCTAGTGTTTCTTCTCATATAAAGATTATCTCCTCTCAAGAAACTTGGAACAAAACCCAAAAGCAAACAAACAAAAACTGCAGTTTTGGTTTATGAAATGTATTCTATGTTTATACGCAGAGAGAATTCTGGGCTGGAATCAGCCATCCTGTCAACACTTAGCGCCTTCGTTTAGCAAAAAATTTACATTCACTCATTTTTCATTTCCATATTTGTCCAAACCAGTTGAATGCAAAGAAGAAACTGGTGGCATACATTAAAATTACGAGCAAAGTAACCAATTAAAAGTTTTTATGAATGAAGTGTAGCAAGGCATCAGTATCTTATTAGTGAAATCTATGAGTCTACCATGCTGTAAGCAAGGACTACAAAGTCGTAAAAAGGAATTTCAGACACTGACTTGTATCCTGGAAAATTAGCTATGTAGCTAAAACAGAGCTTTTTTTTCCTGTACCTACTTGGGGTATCACAAACCATTTGTAAATCATTACAGGACGTGCTCATGTGCATAAATCATTCACATCAGCTAGAGAAGCCACACATGCAGGTGGGCATCCTTCCCAATGGGCTCTTGAGCTCTTGAGCTCTTGAGCAATGATCGTATGCATCCATAAAGTCCAACAGGTTTCTGCAACTGTTTCATCTTGGCTGTTTTGTCTGAATATGCTACGTAGAACTGAAAAAACATCTTTTGGATAAAATTGGCCTTTTGACTCAGAATGCCTTTGTAAACTAACATTTAAAGGACAGAGTCCACAAAAAAACTACGCTATGTCTTCCTCCTTCCAGTTTGAGCCAATTTCCCTGGTATGGAAGCAGGATGTACTTCAAGTTCTCATGTCTTCATCGGTAATAAAGGATAAAATTAGTGCCAGGCTCAACAATCTGTCTTTATTAAATAAAAATAGTCATTTGCATTCTCATCCTGAATATGTAAAGTTCCTTTCTTTCTTGTCTATAGCAATGTATCAAATGAATATAGGGATTATTCCAAGTTTCACAGATGTAAACCAGACAAACTAATACCAGTAGATTATTAGACAGAGAAGCAGCACATGATATGCAAAAAGGGATGGCCTGGTAGGTAGTTTGTGCCATCATAAAAAACATGATAAATGAAGGTAGATATTCTCAGGATTCCCCCTGATAGACTGAGAGTTGAAGTGCATTAGCCTGTACATTATAAAATTTCTACCTGAAGCCATTACAGCAAGTTTTAGTAAGTGAAAACTGTATGCAACGGTGGACTGCATTGTGCTCCTGCAGGCAAGAAACTCAATTCCAGTTTAAGTTGATGTTTTCAATAGCATCAAAGGTACTGAGAGGATTGCTTCTCACTAGGTGTAATAAATACACACACGCCAATAAAGAGAGGCTGAACAATATTAAATGTATAAACAAGTCAAGGAATAGGTCTCAAAAGCGATGTCAAATCTGTAGAATTCTATCAGTTTTTACTCTCACATTTTAGAAATGTGAAAAAAGGCCTTATAAGACTTTTTAGAGGAATTCACATGTTCAAGACTGTTAACTGAACCATCCAAAAGTCTGGCTTCCAAAATTATGCTCAGGACAAAATTATGTTTATTTATTTGCTATCTTCCATTGCCATTTGCAGAATAACATTTTTCAGGCTTCTGCAAACATTTCCCCTAAATTTAACTTTTCATTCTTTCTTAATCTAATTAGTTCAGTTGTGTATGTAACAGACCAAAATGGCTGAGTAACATAAGTACTGGCAACACTGATATTCCTCAAAACAAGGTAGCATTTGCTTTTTGCTCCAAAACTGTTGAGAAAATTTATAACAGCTCACTTCAGCTTTCAAACGTAACCTAAAGTACCCAGGTACATAACATTAAAAAGCTCTTATCATTTTCCATGTTTACGGATCAGAGACACATGGTTACCTAAAGATACAAAGATACTAGGATTTTTTGAAGCCTTGAAGCCTATATTGAGCATTACTTTTGAAAATGTCATTCACTTCTGAACATTAAACTTTCCCAGGTTTTAAACATAAGGTATTAGTCTAGAAAGTACACAACACATGACTGTTCCATCTCAGACATTGTTAAAAGTGGACTAGAACAGCTGAGACCGGAGCAGAATAGAAATATTAAAAACAGAATAAGGATTTAATAATCATTTATTCCTCTGGTTTCGTTCTCTTGCCTGTATCTTTTCTTTCTGCTGGACTTGGCAGATGTCCCACATAACAGGGGATGTCCTGTATTACACAGTCAAGTGTTGTGTCTCATATGAAAAGCGTATGGGAAATGGCTTTGCACATATTTTCATAGAAACCTGACTGTTTTCAGATGCCTAGTAAACTTGAAAAATGACAGTGCATGCGTGGGCAAAACCTGCACATACAGCCAGTGCCGTATCAACTACAGTGTATCTGTTGTCGATGTGCAGAGCTGTTACACAGTCCCAAACTGTCCTGAATTTCAACATTTACGCAACTCTATTTTAATAAAAGAAGATTAACTAAGGGAAGAAAAAAAAACCAAACCAACAAACAAAATCCACTCAGAAGAAAAGATATCCTAAGAAATCCTTTTTCCCATATTTCTAATGCTGAATACCTTAATTTCTGTCTTCTGTTCATTAAAATTACTTCATTCCTCCAGCTGTAATATGGGGCAATACGTAAGAACCCACCTTCCACTTCATTTTTTGGAAATAGATGCCTTATTCTGACATGGAGGAGCCAGCAAAGATATGGAATTCAATGAATGAGTATTTAATGAATTTACAAACATTGAGAAACCAATGAAGGGGAACCAAGTTTCACTTACTGTAAACCCTGATTCTTATTTGGACTGGCTGCAAAAGCCAATATTTCAGCTAACCCCTTGAAAATACTTCCAGTTGTTTAACTTGTCCAGTGAATGTTTGGTAAGAAATCTGTATCTTTAGAAAAAATCCTCACAATGTAAAGTGAATATAAATGGCAACTGCTTGAGGATTCACATGTTCTGGCTTACTTTTAAAATACACTTGTATTTCAAATAAAGACAGTTCTTGGCCACTGTTCATGTCATTAACAGCTTTACAAGTCTTGGGCCACCATCCTCTGTGAGCAGAAACAGGGTGTCTGCAGATTATAATAATGGAGAACAGACCCATGTTTTGTTTACTTCAGCAGCTTCTGACCACTGTGCATGCTTAGACGTGGCAGAAAAAGGTTCTGATTGATACTTGAAAAGCCTTCTAAGTGAGAGGCCCACAGTTTACCCTTAAAGCATCACTTTTTTTCTTAGTCCTCCAGGCTATCAGTTTACTGAAATTGCTGTCCTAAAAGTGTCTGTTATTTTTATTAGGTGTACTGCAATCTAAAATTGTGAGCCAGCACTTAGGTTAGACATAGGTAAGTACAGATTTTCTCCACCCTATTGCAGAACCAGCAAGTTACAATATATGAATACAAAGGAGCCTGCTTCAGATAGAATAAATGAGCCACAACAGAGGTTTTAAAAGTCAGAAACAAATCTGTCTCAAGTTAATAAAAATGAAGAGCAGCCTGATTTTGATGTAGATTTTATGGCTTGCTGTGTTCGTGGTGTATACGGAGTGTGTTTTAAAAGTTATTAATTTTAAACATGTTTCAATAAGTATTATTTACAAAAATAGGAAAACAAAAGTAGCAATTAAGCTACTGATATTTGAGAATAATTTGTCTGGTTGTAAACATCTGTTAGACAAGCAGGTTTCCATGTGGGCAATAACAGTCTATGAAGCACAGTCTCTGATGCTTTTAGTAAATCCATTAACTGTATTCTTTTGCATGTTACTTGTAGAATTAATAATATAAAATTAAGTTGTTCCAATATTGCAATGTAATCCAAGCCCATAATAATTTTGAATATTACAGCCTCTGCTTCATCATACTGCAATGATTGTATTTAGCAGTTTGCAGGCATTAACATTAGCTTGTGGCTGTTAAGTTTAATTTTATGGCTATGAGAAAATACAAGAATTATTTCAAATATATGAATTGCATTTTTTATAATCTGAAGAGAGATATTTTTTCTATAAGCACTTTTCACATGAGGTCCAACATAAACATTTTTCTTTCTTTCAGCAAGTGATGAGTTTTAATGAGAGAAATCAAGAGATGAAAAAGCTTACTAGGTCATGTAATTCTTACTGCTGCAAGTACACGATTTTCCTTTACATATTTCTATGTTTTGCCCATCTATATTGAATTACTCATGCAACAGGGATTCCACTGCTTCTCATGAGAGGCTTTTCTACAGCCTCATAGATCTTAGCCTCAGAAAGTATTTTTTTAGATTTGGTATGAAATTAAAACAAACTCAAGGCCATGATTCCTAACCATCTCCCTGCCTGCTGTAGGCTTGCCTGGAGTACTTCACAGCTGGCTGAAAACTCAGTCTGTTGCTAGCCCATACTTCCTTACCATGGGCTGCAATGGAGTTCTAAAACAGGCACAGCTTCAGCATTTCAGCTGAGATTCACCAGAGGTTTAGTGCTTTTAACATTGAAAAATGTGCCTACAGCATAAAATAACTGTCTTTCCAGAGTGAATAATCTATTGTGATACAATTTCTTGGTGGACTGTTTTTTAATCAATTCAAGTGAATCCATTACTGAAAGAGATAAGAGTCAAAACAATAAAGTTTGGATATAAGAATCTAGAAATTGTAATTAAATGAAATGATACCGATAATATACTAACAACAGCAAGCAGTTTGAGACAATGAAACACATCTGAAATGTGGGACAGCTATCACTTCTTTCCATATGTCAAACAAGAATTTTTAGCAAAAGACAAGAAATCGGGTGGTTTTATCCTCAGTCATCACCTTCTGCAGAAAAGTGGTTTGCAAAAGGCTCCTGGCTTTCCCATGCCATTTACAACAGTAAGGTTTTTATAACAAGAATAAAGCCAGCATTTGTACTATCTAGTGAACTTCATGACATTCATTTTGCCAGCCTTCAGGTGCTTTCATCTGAGCTTGTTACACAGTCAGAGGGAAATCTCTCTGACTCTCCAAGGAAACCTTGGGTGACATGATCTTTCGATTTTATCAAAGGCCACCTGGACACTCTATGCAAGGATACAGTCTTCAGTAATAGAAAGGGAAAATATTCTAGGCTGGCCAAGTTAGGACGTATTCTTCTAATTGTCACGGCATCTTCTAGTAAATATTTTGACTTTAATGTCTGTGGGTTTGTTCTTAAAAATGATACTTGAGTGGGAAAACAGGCAAAGAAAGGCAGAAATTAGTAGAATAACATCAGCTGATCAATAATTTGGTGAATTAGAAATAAAATTATTTATGTTCAAAAAAATGCCATTCATTGGGCATTGCTATTGATAACACCATACAGGCTACAGATGAAACAGTAACAACTGATAATATATAATTTAACACTAAAGGTGATTAGATATTCAAAATAGAATTTGATCACAGATTTGACTGAAGATACTAACGTAAAAATCAAGTGAGAACATACAACTACAAACAAGACCTTCTACAATGAAGTTTAAACTGAAGCTAGTAAGCTACACTTGAACTCTTTGACAGGATTTGTAAGTATAGGTCAGTTTGGATGTGGATAGCCTGAATGGGGATTAACTTTCAAACAATATGGACAGTAACAGTCACCAAATTTCCTGTACATGTATTTATAGTGGGACAAAATAAAGCTTTTCAAAGATTTCAATTTTCTCTGTGTAGTGAAACTACACAAGGAATAATTCAGGTTTAGATACAGTGGAAGACTGGCAAGAGAAATTTCTAATTGTTTTGTGTTGAGAAGAAAATATACTATTTTAATGATAAGATACTCATAAGAGATTTGATCTTCTGTATACATTCCGCTGGAGATGGATGATTATCTTTCCAGCAAATGATTTATTTGGAGAGATAAAGAACAGACTGTTATGCAGCCGGTGAGGTACTTATGTTAATATTTACACAGCAGTAGGAGTTTTGCTAGATGGTTGTGTGGAGGCAAGGAGTCCAAACTCAAAGGATCCGTAATCTTAGTATCAGTATGCAGGTAATCTTTCTCCTGTCCCATCACAGGTCCTGATGCCTCGCTAACCAGGAAAAAAATACTTCAGTTCCTTCCTTTGCTCGTGCAGCAGTAAGACCAACGATAAAAAGAATGCTCAGTTTTTGTGGCAGAATCAGCAAGAGGGCAGGAACTGTTTTTGAGAACAATTACTGAACTATGCTTATTAGTACTGAAAAAGGTAAAGATTTATCTTTATGGAGTACAGAAATAGTTTACAGTTGCTCTGTCCTCTTCAAATTACACACCCATAATACAGTTCAACAAATATGAATATATGAAAATATGCTGCAAATATTTTTCTTGCACTCTCCATAAAAAGGTTAGTGTATGTACTGTATTTTTTTCTTGAGGGAAACAGATGTCAGGAACTAGGTACCTTACTGTTGCCATAAATGTCCTCTCTCTCTCTGAAAGCCTTGTTTATTCCTCTTACACAGTTTCTCATTTCCTTTTCATTCTCTCTTTGACATCAGTTTATCTTTGAATTCAGATTCTTAACTTGAACATGCTCTTCGGAAGTATGACATGCTGTTATTATCAAGTAAGTGTGCTATTACCAGATGAGAGAACCTTCCGCTAACCTGAATGACTGCTTACAAGAGGAAGGGTTTAAATCACAGGGGCTGGAGTGATTTGTAAGGCTAGATTACCATCAACTGCTTAAAAATACATTCCTTTAAACAAACGGCATATGCATTTTTCTTTAAGATGTCAGTAAAGCAGATTTCTCATTTTCCAAAAGCCTTCTGGATTCTTTCAGTCTGCTGCCTTTTCGCATCAACATAATATAACATTCACATAATACTACAGAAGTCAAAACCCTAAGTAAAGATTTTAGGTTTAAGTTGTCCAAGTGCATAGAACTAATTAAAAAGACATTTTTCAAAGAGCACATAAACAGTATATGAGCATGTAGAGTAAGAATATATATATAAATTTTTTCAACTATAATTTGATAATGAAGAGTAAATATGCATGTACTATGGAAACAATTTGTTAAAACAGGTTTTAAAGGCTTTACTAGAGCTAGTTGCTACACATTAGCATGCAAGTTATTTCATTCTGTTTCAAACCAATGATAACCTGTTTTAACAAGCGCTGTATTATGTTTTCCCCAGTACAGGAGATAGACAGGGCACAGCACTTGACACTGACAAAGATATTCAGCAGTCCAGTTGTAAGGTCCTTAACATTAGCTGTAATTTCCATGTTAATTTTTAACTCATGCTATTTGAGTTTAAGATGTAATTGCACTTGTTACCAGCTGAAGTTTGCTGTCATCACATAACCCTGAAGTGAATCAGCATAGCCTTTGGGCACTTTAGACAAACAATATAAAAACGTTAAGGAGGAAGGACACATAGCAACTATTCTTCATAATCCTGGAACTCACTTCCTACTTCTTACGTAGATGATTGCTAAGATTAAAGTAACAGTCATTATTAAAAAATGCTCACAGTGAAAGAAACTTTGACCTTGACAGGCTTGAGAGATGGGCCAGTGCAAACCTCATGAAGTTCAACACAGTCATGTGCAAGGTCCTATATCTGTGTTGGAGCAATCCCAGGCACAGCTACAGGCTGGGCAGAGAAGTCATTCAGAGCAGCCCTGTGGAGAAGGACTTGGGTGATTCTATGAAATATCTGTAAAAGTGTAATCTATACAAATAATGTATGTGGATATCTAAGAAGCTTCTCACAGTGGATGAATGAAGCTCCTATTTGTAGCACAGATGGTAGTTTAGAATCATAGAATCATGGATGGCTAGGGTTGGAAAGAACCTTACGATCATCTAGTTCTAATCCCCCTGCCATGGGCAGGGATGCCTCCCACTAGACCAGGTTGCTCAAAACCCCATTCATCTGTATTCTACTTTAGATATCCCTTGAAATTTTGGATTGACAAAGGCAATCACTCTAAAGTAATGGAACAGTAAAAAACTAAGACATTTTAATTTAAGAAGGTTATGAAACATAGAACTGATAATGACAGGAGTTTCAAAAAACATTCATTCCTGTTATCCTTACTGCTCAAGATGTGATATCTTAAAGTCCCAATCTAAATTAACATTATATTTTATGTACAGTGGCATATACAACATACTAAGCACATACATACTGTCGTGGTTTAAACCCAGTCAGGTAATTCGTTCGCTCACTTCCCCCCCTTTCTTGCCCTCCCCCTGCTCTCGGAGGGACGGAGAGGAGAATCGAAAAGAATGCAACTCCCACGGGTTGAGATAAGAACAGTTTAGTAACTAAGGTATAACACAGATCACTACTGCTACCACCAATGATAATAATGATAAAGGAAATAACAAGGGAAGAGAATACATCATCTCACCACCAGCCGACCATAACTCGCCCCCCCAGCCCGACCAAGCTCTGACCGATACCTCCTCCAACCCTGCAGTCTCCCAGCCCTTCCGGCTAACTCCCAGTTACATCCTGGGCATGACGTGCTGTGGTATGGAATACCTCTTTGGTCAGTTTGGGTCAGGTGTCCTGTCTCTGCTTCCTCCTGGCTTCCCCTCCTCCCTGGCAGAGCATGAGGCTCACAAAGTCCTTGGCCAAACCAAAACATCGCTTGTTATCAGCTCTGTTCCCAAGCTGAAAGTCAAAACACTGCACTGCACCAGCTACCAAGAAGGAGAAAAATGACTGCTACTGCTGAACCCAGGACACATACATATAAAGATGTATACACATACATATATATAAAAGTATGTATATAAAAAGGTATCATTTCTTTTAATGTTAGTATAACCTCAGTGAAAAAGCATTGAGCAGACATTATATAACCAAATTAGGATATCAAAATAAGTATGTAAGTGTAAAATATGGTCATGTTGTCAGACTAACTGAGAAAAAGCATCCCAAGTTTAACTAAGACAGTCCAAGAAAGCAAATCCAGTCAGTGCCTACAAAGTAAGCAAAGAAACTGATGTATTTGGTAGGAGAGTTTCCAAAAATGAAAACAAATTAGAAACAATTAAGTAAATAGTCTACTTGTCTGAGGCAGAACTAATATAATAAGCTTCATAAGCAAGAAACATTTCAGATGTTATGGAGGAGCCAGACAGAACATGTTACAAACTTCAATCCGTTGATGATGAGGATCAACGGAGGAATTCTAGAGATTCTGAAAGTATTGCATCAAAATAAACCACCAAAGAAATAAAGGGATTAAACATAATCTGCAGATTATAGATTTAAATGCATTGAAGGATGGTGGCAGTATCAACTGTGAAAGACGGCCTAGTATGCAAGCATTTCCAAGGGAATATAAGTAATCTGGTTTTGGCTGCATTATGCTTCCACTAATGGCCTGACATCTAGGAAAAATACCGTGTACTGAAATGATGGATTGGATGTTACAAGGCAAGATGGGAACAAACAGACTGAGTCACCAAGACAGGCTGGTAACTGAAATTTTCAGTGGATCAGATTATTGACCTCTTGTCCCTTCAGCAAACGTACAATGTGAGAATTACTGGGTAAATGCCCTCCCTGGAAAGGAAGGGCACTCAAAGGAGACGTGAGGGAATGTCAGAGATGGAACATACAGATGAGTATGAATTCACAAGATGTTACACCAGATGTTTTGAGTGATTAGAAATAAGCAGCAACTGAGAAAGTGAGTGGAATCCTGATATTTTGTTAAAGAAGTCATGAGAGACTGGTTGGAGAAGTTTAGAATGAATAAAAAGGATAATAGGCAAATGGTGGGGAAAGGAGGAATGATTGGTAACATATTACCACTAATTTTAGAAGTGCTAAAGAACTGAACTATGGGTCTTGAAAAAAAGGTTTTGTCTTATTGGAAAACGTAATAATCTGGCACTCCTCTCTTTCAAAGAGAGTGTAAGATCACACACTGGTAAGATTTTCAGCAGACTAGAAATCTAGTAGGTTCCAAAATACTGTTCCCTGTTTTTTAAGTTATGGGTTCATGAGTCTTGTCCTTGTTGACATTTGTTCCTCAGAAACATGCTAAAATAGTCCCAGTGAAAGAAAATAGTTTGAAGCCAGCAAATTAAACTACCATAAACTAATATTAAAGTACCAGGAACCAAAGGTGGGGACTTAACACTGAAAATGTGAGGAATTTAAATAGCAGGAATATATAAAATACTTCATTAATTCTGTTTCAGCTAATTTTTCATCTCAGATTTGATGTTTCATCTCAGATTGAAGTTCCATATTCTCATATGGAATTTTCATTTATATATGTAGATCAAATATCCCTATAAGAATGCAGCACCAAAACCTTGTTTACTTGTTCTGCCTTTATTTTGCACATATTTTATTACATATTTTTCCCTTGCTAAAACAAGAAAACTGCTGAAACAAGAACTTGCTTATCTACTAAATCAACATCTTGAAAGTTTTAGGTGGCAAGGTCTGCAGATAGCAGACTGAAGCCAAGACAACATTTTCTTACATTACCACAAAAACTTTTATACTTCCTTTTCTATCAGAGATCTCACAAGATCTCTGTGTTTTCCTGACAAACAGAAGCTATGCAGCTGTAAGTAAAATGATAATTGGAAAGATAACGTTAGTATTATTCAGGCATCTCTCTCAAAGCAGCTTAGTCATATGCTGTATGGAATAAAAACAGGATTGGCTGAGTAAGGGAATTTACTGTTTCCCAGGAAAGGAAATTGCCTGCAACACATCTGGCAAAACGTTCTAAGTGCTTAGTTTTGACAAAATATATATTTCAGCTCTTCTTATAAGGTGAGCGCTGTAGAGTGGGTATCTTCTTTCTAAAAAGGGAAAGATCCAATTTGTACTTTAAATATACCAAGCCACTATTTGCTATTTTATGTCAAATACTATATACTGAGCTATGAAGCAAGCAGGAGACCACAGGCTAAGCTGTGATATTTGAGTTTGCAGTACAAATGTATCATGAATGCAAACACAACACTCCATATAGGCAGCAGAGATAAAAGATGAAGAGAACCAAGAACATGAGAAAAAACACCGAAAGGAAGCAAGTGGGCTGAACTATGATTTTTTACTCAGTTTCGTACTGGCATGTATAAGATTCCATGCCAAATTATTTAAATTCCTTCCTATTTCAACACATCTAACAATGAGATGTTCCTTCTCATAACTGCTGTGAGACACATCTCTGTCATTCAGCTTTTCTGCAATAAGCCCTGCCCTGCAAGCAGACTTGTTATTATGCCTCTGAGGCTCAGTAAAAAGGCTGTATGCAGGCATCTTCCTTCCTCCTCCTTCAGTTTTCAAGGACAAAAATGTATTTAACTTGCCTTACTTTTCACACCAGATTTCTAAATTTAGATATTACTACTTTCTTTCCCCCTGAACTCTGACTGGCTTTGACTCCCTGGGGAGGCAGACAAGACCACTTCCTCCTCCACAGCTGGGAAAGCTGCTCCCAGAGGGATAGAAAGGGTGAAGGTTCTCAATCAAATGCTCAAAAAGATGCACCAAACATGGCACTGTCCTGTCGTGAAGGGTTAAAGAGATATATATTTATTTTGTTGGCAAGGTGAATGTTCACTGTCTTTCCTGGGCAGTGGGAAAGAGCGCTTCATTAAAGCAATATGAGTCCATTGGACCCAGATGGGGAAAGAGCATAATCCTCTCTGTTATGTGTGTGTGTTGGAGGTTATTGGCCCTACAGCCTGGAACTATTGAGGAAAAGCTGGGGAAAACATTACTATGGTGGACCTCGAGGTGTTACTACAAGGGCTAGATGAGAAGCATGGCTGAGCAGCTAACTTGTGGTGCCTCCTGTGCCGGTAAAGGTCTTAGGTTAGTTATTTGTTGTCACTTCTCAGAATTATACCTGCATTTTCCATACCTTTTACCCAAACAGCGGACAGCTGCCATAGCAACTGGCCATTCATTCATTCATTCATTCAAAGAGAGAAAAACGAAAAACAACAAAACAAACCCAACACAAAAAACCAAACCCAGCCAAAAAAACAGTAAAAGGTGAACTAGTTTCTCTTTCCAGTATTCATACAGCCACAGTTCTCCCTAGTGGAGGTCCAAGATACAGCAAGCCTTGCTTAGGCAGGCTCCAAGTTCAGTCTTGCTGCTGGCCCCATTAAGACTCAAGGGCCTCCCAGGGTCATGCATTGGACTTTCCTAAAGGAAAACAGACTCTAGTTCAAACCTTTAGAGACACTTGTCTCCCTCAAAACCTAGCAGAACTGAGCGGCCAGATTATGTTGGTGATCTGACTCACTGGTGTGGCATACAGATGGAAAGCTTCATAGTAATTCAGAAACTATTAATTTAGTCAAGCCTTTCATGGATATTCTGTCTAATGAATTCTCAGCATCTTTTAAATCTTTTATTTATGTACAGTCCCTTGAGTAGAAGGGGTAGAAGTCTAATAATTAAAAAGAAAACTGCACTGGTGAGTCTCAACTTTTAATATCTAACGAAAGGATTTAAAAAACCCATTAAAATATAGTCAGAAAAAAAAATAGTATTACCCTCTAGTTCTTCCTCATTAGGAGATAGATACTTTCAGGGCTACAGCAGTCTTATTTTCAGCACTACTCTATTGAGGGCTCTATTATTTGGGGGGCTAGCAGTGAGAGAAAAGAAAGCAGGGACCAGACCAATTTAAGAAGTACAAGTTGCAACAGCAAATTCTCATTTAAGTCAGCAGATCAATGAAAAATACTCAGATAACAGAAAAAAATGAATCTGAATGTTTAGTTAGATTCCCAGAAATACACAGTCTGGTGTATAAATCTAATCCTACATGCTGTCTTCATTGTATAATAGTAGGTTTCTCAACTACCTTGCAAAAGACTGTTATTCACATGGATTTAAACATTCTTTCAAAGACTTCAATACATGGGAAAGGAGAAAAGCTTTTGAAACTTCTTTTAACAATGCAGGTAGCTGTCACATTGATTTGTTTTGCTGTTGCAGCACAAAGTTGAAGGGATGGCGAATGCATAATTTATATACCAAACATATAAATTTTGTAGAAAATAATCTTGACTGTATCCCAAGTTCCAAACATATTCCTCCATTTCCTCTGCTGGATGGATGAACAATGGCAGATGAATACTCCACAGGAAAAAAATCTGACAAATTGGTTCGACAGGTCACAGTCCAAGTATAATTAAAAAGAACCTTTCTGGAAGTCTCCAAAATTGTAGAGATTTTCCCTTCCAGAGTCAACTACATAAAGAAATCCCAACAGCTTCCAACACTTTAAGGCATGCATTTTAGCTGCTATAAGCATTTTTTGACAACCTCTGAACACAACTCCCATGATTCAAAAGGAAAAGCCACATTAATACACTGTATGAAATATAGCAAGTTGTGTAAGAAAGTCTGTCATAAAAGAGGCATGCTGAGGCACGCTGGGATTCTCCTCATGTAAGAGAAACTTTGGTCTGTAATTCATGCTAGCTTGACTAGCATGGCATTCCCTTTGTTTGTTTTAATTAAGAAAAATCTATAGCTTCCAGATCCAGACCTAGGGAAACTCTCAGGCAGTTTGTCTTCAGGAGTCAGTATCCTATTGTGTAGTTTCAGAAGACATTTTCTAAAGCAGAGAAGTAAACTTCTCCAAAATTTCAGTGGAAACAACTCTTTCCCAGGGTTTGGTAAATGGGTTAGTAATTTTCCGCTTTTCCAAGACCACTGATCATTGCAGAGAACATGGGAGTGGGATGTAGGGGGGGAAGCTTCCTTTTACTTCTACACATCCTTTTTAAACACCTACTTTATTAGAGTTTCCCTCACCTTTTACAGGTATTTCCCACTTCCAAGGGCACAGAACTACACTTAGCGAGAGCTGGCAGCATAGCCGCTGCTCACCCATGCCACCTCCTGAGGCAGGCCTTGCAGCCACAGCGTCTGGATAGTTCTTCCCTCTTCCAGTCCCAGCTGCCTTGCCATTTGTATGTCTTGTTAACGCTAGCACTTCCAAAGCTAGCCATTTAATACAGACAAAAAAGCCTTAAGAAAAAGAGGGATTGAGAACGCGTAACTCCTGAAAGACATGACTAAAATAGAGTATTCATCTCAGCGACTGAGTAAAACACAACGCCTGTGCTTAACTGAAACTTTTTAATTAACCCCCCTGTGTTGTTCTCTTTGAAAGGACATGCCCAAGTCTGCTTTTGTACACTTAGGACAGTGCCTCTCTCTCCAATTACACAATGCATTAAACACAAATGAAATTATTTCGGTACATTACAAATAAAATACAATCTTTAAGAAGAACAAACAAGTCCAGGAACTTTTTTAAAACTTTTTTTTTTTTTGGGGGGGGGGGGTGGGGGGTGGGGGGTGGCTTAGAGCGTGTTTAAAGATGGTTACTCCCCACAGATAATTTACAAGCATAGTCGGAGGCTATCGGGACTGATTGCTCTGTCTAGGAAATTCCTAATTGGAGCCGTGCTGCAGGAATTCGCAGGGGTCCTGTCCTGCCGGCTCCTCCCTGGGGTTTCCTCTCGCCCCGCGCCGCCTCGCGCAGCCCCCGCGCCCCATCGCTCTTCCCTGCAGCCCACAGTGCCAGTGTTCCCCCCCCCCCCCGCGGCAGGAAGGCCCCGGCGAAGGCGGGAGGAGGAGCAGCTCCGCTCCACATGTCTGCCTGCTCTTATCAACTTATCCTATAAGGAAGGGAAGCGATCGATTCGGGCACCGAGGCCGTGACATCCTGGCACGGGCGAGGAGGAGCCAGGCTTACGGCTGGCGAGCCCGGCGGCCGGATCCCCCAGCAGCGAGGGGAGGAGGGGGCGGCGAAGACTTTTGCTTTCCGCATCTGACAGCTCGGGGCACGGCGGCCGGGAGAAGCCGGGACGTTTCCAGCTCGGAGGGTAGAAAAGCCCAGCCCTCCCCCTTGACGGCACATGGCAGCAGGGCGCTCGGTTTCAGCGCAGGTTAACTAGGTCCGTGCTCCCGTAGCGCCCCGCAGCACTAGGTTTGCTGGGCTACCGCAGGGATTAAAATGCAGCTGGCTCCTTACTTCTTTTGGGGCTGCAGTATTTTCTTAGCTTCAGGATACAACTCCTTTAGTAAGAGCATGGAGACGATGGGCAAGAAGCAGTACCAGGTCCAGCATGGGTCATGCAGCTATACCTTCCTTTTGCCTGAGACGGACAACTGCCGGTCTTCGACTTCTTATGTGTCCAATGCAGTGCAAAGGGATGCACCTTTAGACTATGATGATTCAGTTCAAAGACTGCAACTACTTGAAAACATCATGGAAAACAACACTCAGTGGCTAATGAAGGTAGGATAACACTACTTTTATCCTGTTACCTATTTCATTGTGTTTTTTTTTTTTTTCCCCCTGTTTCTACATTCACAAAATGCATTAGCTAAAATAAACTTCTGAACTACCTCAGTCAGAAAGTTTGAGAACATAGTTTTACTGACTAGAAGGGAAAAGAGGACTGCACTGCTCTGCAGAGCCTGTGCTTTAAAGTTTCTCATTACATTTGGGTTGCTTGGACAAACAGTAATTCCATAGGCAGGCTGCGAGCACGTCTGACATTTCTGACATGAAAGAACCACTACTAATTTATAATTAACTGATGAGGCCTATTTTATCTCTCTTTAAAGAAGACAGAATGCACCTTTATCAAAGGCATGTTTGAAGAATGTTATTTGAAACATGATTTCTAAACTGGCATGCAGAAATCAACATACTGGGTCCCACAGATAAAGAACTGTAATTCTAACTAAAGACTGCAAGTCTGACTTGCAGTGAAATGAGCCCAGTAAAGTGATGGAATTTCAAGAAAGTTCATTAGCGGATATCCTTTGCATCCTGTAACATTTCCACTCAAATACACAATATTGAAGGGAAAAATATTCTGGAAAAGGTGTTACAGATGCCACATAGCTCCCTTTAATGCAACTCTATTGCAACTAAGGGAAAATGACATGTTTATTGCCAAAGTGGAAACATTTGTAAAACTATGTCTGAAACAGTAGAAAAAAAATTTATACTGCATACATTGTTACTATTACTGGAGAATAAACCTGATCACTATTCCACATTTTATAGATAGCACTTTGATTCTAAATGCTATATGGTTCAATAGGTTTTAAGAAACCTTTGTTTCACTGATACCTGAGAAAGCTTGAAAATATAGCTTAATGGCATGGTAAATTTATGAGTGTTTATGTTTCATACCAATATGCTCATCTTCTAAGCAATAACTATTTTGAGGACTTAACTGGGTGGTTGGCATAGTACCTCCAAATAAGTGCTCCAGTGATGTCATAAGGGCTTTTTCATAAAGAAAAATATATTTGTTGCTAATGGAGAGAATTTGCAATTCTCTGCAACCACTAGCCACTTTTTACAGACTATAAAATGATTTTGCGTTAGGGTTCACCTCTCTCATGAGTTACAAAGTTACAGAACTAGCAAGACATAACCAAAGAAACCTGCTGGCGAATTTGTGTAAGAAACACAAGTCGCACTGTAAAGCAGAAAGCACAGGGTTTTCATCCACCTGAAGATGAATCTTGAAGCTTAAATCCAAAAGGCATACACTTGAAGGCTGAAGTGTGACCTGTATTTATGGGTTTAGGATGCTTAATTTAGACACCCAAAAAATGACAGATCAGTGGCTTTTGTTTTTTTTTAATCTCACAGGCAAACATACTTCCTTCCACATACTTACTTACCTTTCTACTTATCAATTTACAATGCTCACCGTTGTAATGTTAAGACCAACATTAACAGATGTGTAATGCAGGATGAAAACCACACAAAGTAAAGCCGTCTAATCTACACAGCTGCTAAGCAATTTCCTAATATAAATAATGAAATCACACACAAGACTCCAGTGCTAAATGCCTCTTAAGTAGACAAACACAGTATCATAAGTGGCATCAGGTAAACAGAAACCAGTAAGCAAATTCCAGCATCCTTATTTAGTAAAAGCTATGCCTTTTCCTGTCAGTCCCTGGGAAATCAGTTACAAGAGGAATAGGATAACTATATCTAATCCATTCTTTGGGCAATCAAAAGGCATGATTCTGTTTTACTAGACAGAGAAATGTTTCTTTTATTTGAGCAAAGATTTCCAAAGAAGACATTTTAGAATAGCCTGTTTTGTTTTGTTTTTTTTTTCCCCTTGCTCTTTCTTCCACAGCTAAACATCCTGTGAAATAACTGCTGTTTGCCTTTTTCACTATTTTAACACCTGCTCTTTATGTCATCTGTTTTGTTCACAAAGAGACTCCAACAAAAGTAGCTTTTCCTCAGATTTGCTTTGCTAGAGACACCTGGTCTGCAAATGAAGATGAAAAGCAAACAATAACCTTTAAAGTTGCTTACAGAGTTTACTTGCTGTTTTTTTAAGGTCACTAATACACATTCCTAGGTTCGTATTTCAGCTATGATACTGGGTTAGTCAAGGCAGAGCAAAAAAGTCCGTTTACTTAGTTTTCATACTGTGTCAAAGGTGTAATATGTTTGATTTTAAAAATGAGATTAATTTCTCAGCAACTGCACAAAAAACTGCTTTAGGTTTTTCTTCTTTTAAAAGTTAGTTTTTGCTGATTTAAGAGGCAGCACCTCTTTTCTTTTGAAATTGTGTAAAAAAAGAAAATTACTAACTTTTAGTGTAAATTAACCTTGAAAAGTTGTTCCTGAAGTCCTGCACATCTCCAAACATTTTTACACTCCTCCCCCTCTCCTGCCTTTAATTCGTCAGCTGGAGGAAACATTCTGTTTCTGAATGAACACTAGGCTGTATGAATGGAACAGCATGGGAAGTGTGCACTTCAGCTGGTTAATGGGCAAACACAATGGGAAGAGAATGAGTTACATAGGTCCAGGTTCTCTTCTCGTCTGCTCCTGTACAGAGAGCAGAGGACTTTGTTCTACTATTGCCACAACGTGCTGCTTCATGAAAACACATTTTTTTGGTCTGGACTGTATTAATGCCTTATGCCAATACTGTATGCACCACACCTAAAACTGGAGAATGCCTTTTCAAAAGTAGGTTATATATAAAAGTATTCAGACGGAATACTAGAACAAACCACTGTTCCACCTAATCCAGTGTTTAGCAGTAAGCCAGTAAGTGATGGTGTAGAGCAAAAGCCAAAACCTTAGATCAAGTGTGCAGCAATATACCTGAAATTAACCTGAAATTCTTTGACTTTCCCTACCTTGGGATCAATTTGTATATTGAATTGTAAGATTTTTTTCTAATGTGTGTCTATGCATGAAGAATAAGCCTCTCAGTAATAAGATTTTCAGTTATTTTGAGAGGATAGCAGATTCGTATACAGCTGAGATACAAGACTGGAAATTATAAATGTAGATGGATGTTGGCTATTATACTTCGGATTTCTTTTTTTAATATAAAAAACAACATCAGGTTTTCAGATATTCCCAGAAGACAGGCAAGTCCCTTAAGTTCCACAATTAAACAAATATCTCTTTGAATTAATGGCAGCTTTACCATTTGGATCATGGCAGCTCTGCTCAAGGAACTGCATTTTGTCAGGTATTAAGACATCGAAATAACTGAATGCTGACTTGAATTTAATTCTTAGTACATAAACTAGATTCTGACTCAGGAAATATGACTCTGTCCAAAGTAATAGTGTAAAACAAAGAGGTCATATTTTCTTCATCTTTCCTGTTACAAACAGCTGAAAACAATGTGTGATTCAAATTGATTATAGCATACAGAATATAGGTAATTTATTTGTAGTTTATCAGCAGATCAAAAGACTAGAAAATAAAAGTCTGCGCTAGGAGTCAACATTTAAACCTGAGAACTTCATCCTGAAAGCAGACTAGGAGAGGGGATACTTTGCTGATAGGGATGCAGTATGTTTGGATACTCTCAGAATTGAGACTTGTTTTCCTATCCTGGAAGCTAAAAACCCTTTATCACTTTGAAATGTGTTTCTTCCCTAAGCACAACAAAATCAGATATTTTAAGATGTATGGGAATGAATGCTTATAATTTTTGATGAGCAATTACCAATGAAAGCTTATAATTATTGTCATACTTGTACTGAACTTTGTATCTCAAATATGACAAGATATTCTGACATGCTGTCATCCAAAAACATCTGCACACAATGGGCAAGGACAAATATATTGTACAGTGCTGGATTTTGAAATACGCAAGAGATGATTCTGACTCAAGCTGCATTCCTTTCTTAAGTAATGCATCTGTTTTTACTTATTGTGAAAAGTGCTTGTTTCTGTCTATCAATCAACTATGTATTTGCTAAGCAAAAGAGTACTGGCAGAGTAAAAAAGAAAATACTTTTTTACTTTGAGATTAGTACATGTTACTGCATAAGATTTCCACAGTACTTTAAATGATATGACTATGCAGTTTATTGTTATATCTCCTGTAGGTAAATTTCTGTGAAAGGATTTGAACTGACACTTTTGCATGTGTTTAAAAACTATGTTGTAAAGACTATTTCTGCATCATTCCACAAATACCAGATTGGTGATACAGGTATGGAACAGGTACAGGTATGAAACAGAAACAACAAAGAAGACTGGAGATTTTCTTGTACAGACCTACAAGACAAAATCAAAATTGAGAGCTTGCCATCTTCAAGGTGTTATCAGTAAAAAACATGATAAACAAAGGCTTGTTTTACCAAATCAGTCTCTTACCAGCATTCAAGATATAGTTTCATGTGCTTTGTTTGTTATTAACATGATCATAATCTTATCATCTTTGATCGGTTTAAACAGCAAATTGGGAGACTTTCTCCATTAATTATTGCCATCAAGTGCTTTATTTTCTTCTTTTTTCCCTTTCTTTAAGTGCACATGTAGGAAATGAGTCTGGAGATGCTTGAATTGACAGTTTCCAGTCCTCCTTATTCGTATGCCCACTTACTATATAAAAGTAAACCACATAACCTTTAGAATGTCTTAGAAGATTTTGCAGAGAGGCTGGGGTTTGGAATGGTGTTTCTTTTATACACAATGATCTTATTACTGCTCCTTTTTTTTTTTTGTTAATTATGAAATAATTCAATAAAATGCATCTCCCCATAACTTAGCAGGGAAACAGCTGATACCATTTTCTTGATTCCTAATCACAAGGTGTGACCACACATGTATTGCTTAGAATAGAACTTTGCTTGGAAGATATAGATACCCATTTCCTCCCTTCAAAATGTGCTATCTAGTATCTCCAGTGACTGAATTATACTGTCCCGTTCATACTACCATATTTGTGTTTTTGAAAATGTGCCACATTATATATGATTTGATTTACAAGACTTCTTGCAGTAAGCTAAGGCAGCTTAGTAGACCACTATTTATTTAACAACCTTTTACAGACTTCAGTGCAAGAATCTTCTGTTGCAGTAGTTGTAACATGGAATTTTATATGGCTTTGGCTGAAAGCCAGGATGGGGGCAAAGTAAAACTGGCTTTCTCAACCAGTGCCATTATTATAGGGCTAGACATGCAGTCAACTGATGGAGAAGACATAGTGTCAGATTATAGATTAGGATCTATCACAGAAGTTGCCATTCGTGGATCCCTCTCTGGAGCTTAGCAAACCCAGAGTTTCATCAGATAACTGAGTCTATCTTAGCTCCATAGAGGAAGTTCAGTCCGTCTCTTCAACCTGGAAGAAAGAGAAACAGAGGAATGGAATACAAAAGAAAACCTCCTTGAAGAGGCAGATTTCTCAGCACTGCTGAAGAAGTTGCAAAACATGCTGTTTGCAGTAAAATAAAATGCTGCATGCCCCTCACCCTGGCATTCTGCTTTGGCACTAAAGTTTGTAAACCTCAGAATCAAGAGACAATAGGCAGAAAGTAGAAATGTGGACTAGACTGAAAATATAATACAAATAGAAAGATAAACATTATGCTTTCCACTTCTTAAAACAGGTACAAGAGGCAAAATGAGACTGATGACCTTTGTTTGGTGTCCCTGGTTCCCAATTCCTGACAAAATCATAGACTCACAGAATGGCTGGGGTTAGAAGGGACTTCCAAATATCATTAAGTCGAACTCCCTGCTGTGGGCATGGACATCTTCCACTAGACCAGGTTGCTCAAAGCCCCATCAAACCTGACCTTGAGCACTACAGGTATGGGGCATGCACAACTTCTCTGGGCAACCTGTGCCAGTGCCTCACCACCCTTATTTGAAAAAAAATATAAAAATCTTCCTGGAACAGAAGATGCAAGTTGTACTCCAGAGGAAAAAAAGGCTTTGGTGTCTAGTTACCAATATGATGCTGACGGGAGCCTTAAGGATACCCATAAGAACTGCAGAAGGGAAAATGGGAGCAGATGACTCTTGAATAAAACATATTTCATGTATGTACTAGAATATGAAACAAGTGTGTCACACAGAGAAAATATTTTGTTAGTCCAAATGTACTCTAGGAGATCTCTCACTGGTAATAACAGGTAAACCACTGAGAAAACAATTTATCAGTGGACCATAAGCATCAATATAACCTTCAAGAAAAGGAGAATTTCTATGGCACTGAATAAGAAGTTTCATAAACAAGCACAGACAATTTTGTCTGCCATTTTATTATTTAAATTTCTCACACTAGCTAAATATAAATTACAGGTGAAAAAATAATACCATCAGAAAATTTCACAGGGCAAAGCATCTGGGAAAAAAGAGGTATGGCACAGTAATTTAATACTCAGAAATGCCT
Source organism: Pezoporus occidentalis (assembly GCF_034315485.1). NCBI lineage: Eukaryota > Metazoa > Chordata > Aves > Psittaciformes > Psittacidae > Pezoporus > Pezoporus occidentalis. The sequence goes on from NW_026914829.1 coordinate 3,595,487, forward strand.
TAGAGATATAGCACATTCCACAGTGTTAAACCAAATAACCTCACAAACACACAAAGCATTAAAAAGTGCTTTACAACTGGAAATACCGTGATCATTTCATTTAACAGACACATCTCTTGAAAATGGGACAGAGTCAAAAAGAATTTTATTTATTATCTAGTGAGAATAAATGAAATACTGTTTGGTGAACTTTATGTGAAGTAAACCAAGCTCAGAGGAAATGGTAAAGAATTAATCAGGTTACAAAATCCAGATCCACATTTTGTATAAAAAAAATCCCACACCTAAGTAGTTCTGCAAACACTCACTGTGTCAGATTTCAAGCTCCCTAGGAAAATACATTACTACTCCTTCACTGCCTTTGGAAGAAAAAAACCCCACCTTACTACATTTCAATTAATTACTGAAAATCCTATTAGTTTTTATCTGTTTGTGGAACAGGTTAGCCCTAAAATGAAGATGTTGTTTATAAAGCTCAGCAACGTATCCTGCAAGTTGTATGATTTGGAGATATCTAGCTGTTCTCATTCCAGCTTACAGGATGTTATGGCTTAGTCTGGACACAGAGGGAAGCTACAGGAACATTTCTCCTGTCTTTATACTGCCTATATGAAACTTTATCAGTTTATCTAATAATCTTCCAGGAGCCTACTAAGGTCATAACAAGGTCTTACTGCTAAAAAGAGAAGGCTGATAGAATATGCAACCTTTGCTCCATTAACTTCTCTGTTAGTAGAACCATGTATGGAAATCTAGTGTTCTTCACAGAGTTACTATATTCACAGAAGCTGTAAAGAGTGAAACATTTCCCTCTCTAGGTGAACGAATACTTCAGAATTCTTAGATGACAGTAAGTTTCTTTTCAATTCGGCTGTCTCTGGAGATTCCTGCTAAATCCAAGTGGCATATAATGTCATAACTTTGAGCAAACTCCTGTTAATACTGTAGGGAAAAAAATATCTTTTCAGTTTTGTATTTGTATTCACGTCTCAAGAATCATGATAGAACTTAAAACGCAGGAAACCATGTAGGGTTCCTCTGCCCTCTGGGGAACAGCATATCAACTTTCTAACATTGATTTTGATCAGGGATTAAAATCAGTATGTTGCGGTAACACAGCTAAGAGCCTAACAGAATATTTTATTAAATAGCTAGCTACAACATCTTATCACTTAAGTTTCCAGAAGGGTGAAAATAAGCCTTGCTTGGTATGTAACAGCTCTCTCAATGTTAGCAACTGAATTCTATACTGTCAAAACTACATGAAAACTCACTAGGCAAACATTTAATCTCTGATTATCACTCCACGACAGATTTCTTTTGATGGGGAGAAAAACTAAAAGTTCTCATTTCTGGAGAAAGAAAAAATTGTATCAGTTTAAAACCAGTAGGAACGTATTCAAACCTCTAGAATAAAAATGACTGAGTAGTGTATTGAGCTCTGTCCAAACAACAGCTCTGCAGACCTGTTCATTCTCATGCTGAAAGCATTAAGAGTCATTCACCTCGTGCACTCATGGTATCAGCTTCATCGCTATGCTTGCTTTTTGGTTCAGGCCTGCACCTGACGCACGTGATCCTGGAAGGAAAAAGTCTCTTTTGTTCCATTCTGTCAGGGTGTGGGAATGGGGAGACACCCAGCTCAGTGGAAAGGACATTTCCTGGGCAATAGCCATAGCCCTTACCTCCCCCCCCCCGCCCCCAGCAGCTTTCTATGTATGATGTGACATCAGAGTACTAGGGGCTTGCTGTTCATCATATGACCTGATGTATAGTCACATACTGAATAAATACTGGGGTAAGCTGGGAGGTTTAATTTTGATAGCTGGCAACTAAAAATTCACACAGAACTTGCAGACATCATACTGAGACACTTCATATACTTCCTTTAGGTCCTTTCCTTTGAACTACAGTATACACTTGCAGCAGTTTCTCCCCCCTCCTATTTTCCATTTACAAGGTATAACCACCTGCAAGATACTACTTCAAACCCACAGTTTCAAAGTAAAATATAAACCATCCCCTTAAGGAGAATGTGCCAATCAGTCATGAAGCAGTAGCATCACTCTTCCATGGTATCAGCTGTCAGCTGACAATCTCCGCTGTGCAAAAAGTCAATATTCAAACATGAAAATCTGCAGATCAAGACTGAAATATATAGGTAGCAATGGAAAACACGCTTGCCATAGTTTGTTACTGCATTAACAAATATCCTGTCCATTCAGACAGTTCAAGAAAATTCCCTGGTCAAGACTTAATGAAACAATTTCCACGTTTTTCCTTTCTTTTCAGAAAGCTTTTCTAGTAAACAGGGTAATTCAGCTATTCAAAGGCAACAGCAACATCCAGTTTCTTAATACAACTTTACAAAAATAAAGTAGGCAAAAGCCTAAGTGAATAAGTAAAACCAGGCAAAACCATGTATTTTTCTGCTTCTAAGGAATTGACTTAAATTAAGCTAAGCTTCCTTGCATGAGGCCTGAACTTTGACCATGTTAACTATCCTTATGTTTTCACTTATGTTAAACTCCCATCCTGATGCCAGATTTTCTGTCAGATATAGTGATTGCCTATAAAGTAATAGTAAATTAAAAAACTCCGTTGTAACTGCTACTGGAGCCTTACTGGGAATGTTTTCTGAAAACTGGTCTGACATGATGAAAGAAAGTTCAAATAACTAGAAGGTAAACCCAAAGACTAATAACCAAACCCTTAGAAAGAGTCTAAACTGCAACAAATATAAACAATCTGATCCTGTTGAAATCTTACCATGTACAAACAAGGATCCTGACAACTACAGTTTACCAGCTATGGAAGAAAGTTTAAATAGAGTTAATCGTACCCTATGTTTTTTTTTCCTGTGACACAAAAGTTTATTTGATTTGCATCTAGAGAAAACTTATCCATGTCTTAAGTTCAGCTTCTCTGTTATGGTAAACTTTATTATTTTAAAAGGCTGTGAGGACAGAATACAAAACCCTAGCTCCGCTCGTCCCACCGACTTCTTAGTGAAACTAAGATTTCATCTGATGCATCTAAAAAATCATTTGACTCAAAAGGTGAAACTTTTTTTCCTTAAACACTATTTGAAATGAATAATGGAGTAAACCAGTAAATCAGACGTGGTTTAAGGCTTACTTATTACTTACTTTGTGTAGTAACTTAACGTAGAATAACTAGTAAGGATGCTATTGGAACAGAAAAAAGAATGATAATTTTAATCACAAGGAAATGCACATTTTCCTTTTCTTGTCCCTCTCAAGTCCATGTGGGAATAACAGTTCCCAAGAGTCTCATCCAGTCAAGTCCTTTGCACTCACAATTTTCCTCAGTGAATTTCCTTCCAACATCATGATGTTTTTTAACCTTCAGGCCAACCAGACAATTCTTTCTCTCAGATGGCTTTAAGATCAGTCTTCCAGCCCCCTTTTGCAGCTCATTGGCTTAATGAATTCCTATCCCTGACACATTCATTATAAAAATTCTGTTCACACAGACAACCTGAACTCCCTTTTCCCTACATCCCTTGTCATTCAGTATTCTCAGTTCTGTATTCTTTTGTCAATTTCTTTTTAACCTTCACCTACATGCTCCTGGGTATAAAGACAGATGATAGCTTTTTTTTTCTTGCTAGCTGCATCCAGGATTAATGACATAGTACTTTCTCCTTTGTTACATATGATTACTCATCTTGAGAGCAGTCTTGCACCCAAGAGAGTCCTTGTAAAGTGCATTTTAGTCTCCTTCACTGCCCCATCCCATCAGATCTTGACAGATAAGGGCAGTTTCCTCCCATAAAATACCCATCCTATAGTGCATAGCTTTGATTCCCAGCCAATTTTGCTGAGAGTTCCTCCTTTTCTATTATAATCAGCACCAAGAGCATCATTTGTTTTGAGAGGATCTAGCTCCAGTTTCTGGTCTTCATAGAAGGGCACCAACTGGCAGCTGCCTTACTTCAGGAGCAGTGAATGGAACTCGGCTCCAGAGGTGACTTTGCACCACTGCTCAGTGGGGCACCAGAAGCAATGAGGAACTTTTGGAAGCAATGGATAGAAAGACTTTCCTTCTTGGTTCTGTCCCAACAAACTGAATTGCCTGCTTGTAGATGGATAATCCTAGCTATTGAAGCAAAAATGTGTTCAGGATTACATATTTATGTATTTTTTTCCTTCATCGCACAGTATGTTTTGTTTCTGCAATAAGCTGCCTGTATGTGCTGATCTTATTTCCAGATATTTGTGCTTGTCCATTCTTAACACAATAGCTTCCTGTTTTATCTTTCAAGTTTTTATCTTCATAATAAAGGATAACGTTTTATCTATTCATCAGAAGCTTTTGCCTTGAAGACTCTTACCTGTGCTAATGTAAGAGCAAAGGGAAATAAATACTATTTGACAAGAACATATCAAGATATAATCAGTTTTTTACCTAAGCAGAGGTGAATATGAAGTTTTCCTCACTTAAGGCAGCTGTTACCACTTTGCATAGTTACAGTCAAGTCCATTTTGATTCTGGTGTCCTGTTTCCCCTCCCAGGGTTTTGGAAACCTCAGGGAAGTTCTCTGACAGGTCTGGTCTGCCAAGCAAGGAATTTTCAGTGGTCATGAACATGTAGGAGTTTTTCAGACACCGTCTCTCCTGTCCATCTAGCATATTAGCAGTGGAGAGGAAGTTGCAGCATGTCTTAAAAAAAGAACTGCAGCACTTAAAAAATGTACAGGAATATCAGTGCATGAGTTCTTAGTAAAGAAGTTCAGTTCTTCAAAACCGAAATCAGCAGCTGATGTGTACTGTCTCAAAGGCCTGAGCAACCAAAAATTGGCAGGTCTTCAGCTCAGATGACTGGTTCTCTCTTGGTAACATCATCATTGAGGCTTCTTCTTCAAGAAAAAAACCTTACACAAGCTCCATAAGCTATATTTAGAAGGCAGTATGTTGCAAAGTTTAAGAACTACTCAAAATGCTTTCAATTTCCTTTATCTGTGAAGTTTTTTTTTAACTAATGATTTTTCATGCTGAAAGATGCTCTGTGAACACAGCTTTTAAACAGGAGACACCCAGTTTTATAGCTTACAAAAGGGACTAATTGTGTTCCACAGCTTCCTAACTAGTTTGATCCTTGAACTCCGAATCATTCTTCCGTCTGGTTGGAAGTGGAATGCAAGATGTCTGCTTCCCTAGAAAGCAATGCTGAGAATGAACTGTGAATGCCTAGCTCCTTTTCACTTCCCCAGTAACATATTTGAAATGAGGAATTTGTTTCATATTTCCTCAAAAAATTGCCCCACCACATCATGAGCCCGTCTCTAAAACAGGCGTTCCTGTTGAAAGAGAAATCCATAAAATTTACTTGTAAGTTGAGATAAAAGAAAGAAATGGTTTTATATTAAGAAAAAACTGTGACAGATACAAATTCTCTAAAAATTTTGTAAAGTTTATAAGGCTACATAGCCAGTGTCTTTCATGAAAAATGTCCTAAGTACCACCACCAGCTTACCTGTTGGTAAGTTTATTTCAGCTGCCTATTGCTCAGCAGAATGGAAAAAAAGACACAAATGGGAAAGGATTACTTTATATCTGGGATAGCAAATGTGGGCTTTTAAGGGCAGAATCTCATCCTTATACCAGTCTGGTAAAGTCCTGATTCCCTAATGGTAGCATGCAAGTACAAAATATATCTGAAAACATGCAGGCATTTCTCTAAAAAGTTTGAATGTTCAATTTGTGAAATTACAGACCAATGCTATAACCTAGTATTTAAAAATTAAATACTGATTGGCAGTATTTTTTACACTGTTCATAAAGAAGGAATCCTAGTTTTGAATGTCAGTGGCTTGTTGCACATAATAAAGAATATTTATATTCATTTCAGTGAATGGCAGAAGCATCACTGGCTTCTTGTCTTCCTGGCTTCAGTGCTACTGAACTTCGGCAAAATGCCATTCATGACTCACACTATTTATTTATTTATTCTTTATTTTTAGACTAATGGGAACTTTATGAATTCCTTCCCTGATTTCTAAGAGAAATACCACTTAGCTGTGATCCTGAAAAACAGTGATTCAGAATCTTAGATTATTACCTTAATGAACATCCCTAACTCTTAACGAGTTAATCACCAAATAATTGAGTTCTGAAGATGCTGTTACTAAATTTTGATTTAAAATTATTCCCTTGCCCATCCAGAAATTCACACTATTCAAAGGTTTGTCAAGTTAACTATTAAGTTTCAATTAAGAATTTTTTTTGAAATCTCAATATTTTTCAGTTGCAATTTTATTTAAATCTCAAAAAAAAAAAAGCACCATAAAAAGCATATGCATTACGTATAATATAAAGAACCTATGTCATCCTTCAAGTGACAAACCACGTGAAAATGCATGTGCAGTTAGGAAGGGAGCAGCATGATACCACATGTACGAAACAAGCTCAGTGTATGGAATGGGGGGACCTCAACTCTAAGATAGCCTTTGGGATAGTTTCAGCTCTTAACGTGTCTTGCCTTTTGTTATACACTCTTTTGCTTTTTCTAGGTCACCATTTTGATTATAACTTTTGTAGTTCAAAACATACAGTAGAAAGTATAATCATGCTGTAATAACTTTTAGTATTAGGTACAACATGCTTGCAGTCAAGAGCACAGAGTGAAAGTCATTCTTCATAAATATTTGTGCAGACAATGAAGGCATTTCATGCATTTAGTTTCATGTTCTATTAATGAAACATTTGGTTTTTATTCAGGTAGATTATTTCCAATGAAAGGGGGAATTTTTTCCTTCTGGTAGAAGCATAAATTATAAAAGCATAACATACAGCTTCCTCTAAATGAGATGTAGTCAGATATGAGAATGAATTGGTAAGCTTTTATATAGTACACAAGTGGCATTAAGTGAACCATCTCCTGCATATAATGTACTTTAAAGTCTGTATTTACTATTTTAAGAGTTAGCATTTAAACCTTTAGTATTTTATTACACAATTTTAGCTTGACTATTTTCCAATAAATCACAGCTCACTCTCAGCTAGGATTCATTTATGATGTTACTTTCACCTTTTGTTTGCTGACAGGAAAATGAGATAAGAGAAAAATCTTAGCTGGAGGTCTGGACAGGCAGATATGCTTGATGGGGCATGTAAGAAGCTAATAGGGTAGAGACATCTCAAGCATTCCCATATACATTCCCAAAAGACTTTTTCCCCTCCCTTGAGAAACAGCACATAGTCCAGTGGGACTTCCTGCCCCAGGAAAAGAAAAGAAGAAAAAAAGGCAATTTAAAATGTCTGCTTTTTTTTTCTGCAGAGTACTAATTTTTTTCCAAAAGTTACAAGCTACTAAAACTGATAACTGACTTTCAGAAAACATAGAAAAATGCATTATTTTATTAAAAGCTAATTTAAAATAGCTTAAGATCTGATTGCTTGGGATTGATGCAATGCCCTTAAAATATGTTCCCTGTCAAGATAAATGGATCTTGGACGGGATAGTGATTCTTCCATTTTTATTCTAACTTTAAGCAGTAGCAACATTGACGATAGACTGTGAAAAGAAGTATGAAAAGCTGTTTTAAAAGGAACAAAATTGTCTGCAGATTTGAAATTTTTACAGTGTTTCGTCTTCAAAACACAAATACATTGCAGTGATGTGGAAATACAAATATAAGCACATGTGGAAAGCCAGGCAGTATGATGCTCCATTCATTACATACATGCACATTAAGCAGCATGGCATATATATGTAGGTAAAATACTTCATATTGCACATATGAACTGCTGTGATGAAATTGTAACCGTGTTTTCTTCTTTTAAAAAAGACTACATTACATTTCACTACTATCCACATTCAGTAGGATCCAGAAAGTCAGGCTCTCCCTAAGAAACCCAACCTTCAATTATACTACAAAAAAACCTAGTTTACATATTTACTATTTTAATTGCAAGTGAAGTCTGTTTAAATAGTACTTGACAAAGCTGTATTTTCTGTCTTTATATAAAAAAATGTATCTGTGAATCAGAAATTTAAGGATTCTGTGGCATCTATGAATGACCACCTACAACGACACCGTAAGTTTCAAATTATGGGGTAAATTCTACTGCAGGTGACACATGAAGAAACCAGATGCAGCCACAGTCCAAAGAACACTGCCACTCTGAAACAAGGGCAAGGCATCTAAGATGAAACATTACTGGGCTAAAGAGCACTGAAAACATCTGGAGCATGAGAAACAGGAAGGTCTCACCTGTACTCTGAAAAACTATTCAGAAAAAGAACTAATGAAACTCATCAGCGGTTTTCGTGTTTTGCCATGTCACTAGAACTAAGCTAAACTGATTATGGATGCTTAAGTTCATTTTCCATCTTGCTCACTTTTGTGTATAAACACAAATTTTAGAGAAAAAAATGTCAGGATGATGACTAAAGGTATTGGAAGAGGTGATTTAATGCCTTTGGCTTAAATTCACGATATGTTTTGAATAAAGCACAGGACATTTTCAGTAGGGATGCAAGAGTAGTAACTCAAAAAGCTTTTGACAGCTTAATATATATCAAACACTGTAGCTTTAATGTATATTTAAAAGTGCCTAGTTGTAAATGTTGTATTTTCTGTTAGGTTTTCTACAGGATCTACTCCACTTTTGAAAATTCAGAACAAAAATAAGAGGAAAAAGACTAGAGACATGCCATTATCCCTGCAATTTTCTCTGTATCTCCATTAGATGACTAAGCATGCAATATGCGTTCCAATACATGTTGCAATACAACCTCTTCAATACTTCTGCAAGTTCTTTTGAACTACTTTGTGAACTAATTACTAGGCACAAAGTCTGTATACAAACAGCTCTTTCTCATGGAAACCTAATGCATATTCTTTGGGTTTCCCTATTCAAACTAAGAAGAAAGCTGGTTTTAGTTAAATTATTCCATATTTATCAGACAGCCAATGCCAAGAATATCAAGGGCCTAAAACTTCAAATTAATGGCAGGAGAACAATCAGTTGTCAGTGCAATCAGAGGAAGACAGTGACCCTCATATACACTAATATCCTTAGGCAAATATCGGGCAAAGTGTGTATTTAAAACTCTAGCATATAATTTTAAATCATGTTACTTCTTACAGTAACTTTTCTATGCTATTGACAGCCGCAGTTATCTTAGTAACAGCTTTGTCATCTAGGACAGATCCACAATCCACAAACTTGACGGGACATTGCCCCTTCTTTTCTTTGAAGTTAGTGCCTCCAGGCTTAGTCAAAAGTCCCAAAATATTGTGAGAGCTGGTGCAAGGAGGGGAGCAGGAACACATGGCTGGAGCATGGAGGTCTATGACCGTTCCATTTATCCAGCAATCAGCTGTTAGAATGAACAACCTAAATGCAGCTGAGCTTCATACAGTGTATCACACACAGCAGTTGCTGAGTTTATCGGGCTAATGACATTTTTTTTGCAATGAATCTGCTGATCTAAATAACAGGGCTACAGAGATATGACTGCAGATAAACTTTGACCTCTTTGATACTTCTATCAATTTTAGAATGGATGCTTTGTTGTAAGAATAAAGATTATCTTCAGATTTCATTTGACAAGAAAAGTCTAAACACTGCTTTTGGAATTTTCTTAAATTTATAGATAATGTCCTTGAAAGTGATGAATTGCTTAGTTTAGCAATCCATATTTGATTCAAGGAAAAAAGATCTTGATAGATTCTGATGATCTTAGGGGTTGGATGGTGAATCCTTGGATACAAAGGATCATGCAGCTCCAGCCACCTTCCTACTTCTACTAAGGGACACAACACTATGTAGAAACTCAGGATTAACATACTGATCTCTGAAAAGAAATGTTACAGTTGAAAGAATCAGTAATATAAACATTAAGAAAATCACCAAACTTTATTAGGAAAGACTGCTCCAATAAATGACAAATTTGATAAAATGAAACTAGCAGCCAGTACTATTTGTACCATTTATACAAGGCAGCATTTGGCAAAGAAGGGATGTATGCATTCGTATAGTTATAAATGCTGCCAGGAACATGACTCTTTAATTAGTACTAGCCCATTTGACAACAAAGAACAAAAGCAAGACCTCATTTATAACTTTAAATGAAAGAATGATAATGTGCCTCCAGAATGCCCAATTAAGTTATTGATTTTTTGGAAAATTGTTCTGTAATATAGATACTATAAAATAGCAGTCAGGAAGGCTCTTCATTTAGATAAGTACTGGCAACCTTTCATAAAGGATTAATACTATCTCTGCCAATGGTTAGAAAACAAATTTCTTTTAACGCATACTCCACATGTTGTCTTTTCTTTCTTGCCAATTTAAAGCTTGCTTAAAAAAAGACAATCTTGGCTATAAGAGCAATGTTTTGGAATGTGCTCCAATATGACTGATCTGTCCTCGTTCTTTTGGTAATGTTGTTAAAGTATTTTCATCAAATTTTATGATTTTGTATGATTTGAAGTAATAAAGCATGACAGCCCCAAGCTGATGACCTTAGAGAATTTTTTCTCTAAAAATGCATTACCGTAACTATATTACAAATCTTAATGGTGAATTTATTTTTTTTTTTCAGTTTTCCCAGCTGTTTTTGCTATTTAAGCATATTTTGAGACATGTTTTTTTTCCCATCTGTTTTCATTTTTATATTTACTTTCTTGAAGAACACATGCCAGCCAGTCTTACACAAAAAATAGAATGCTTCATGAAAAGAATCCCATGAAGACTTACTGAAACGCTATTAACTATCTATTCCTTCTTTCAAATCTGAATATATTCATACCTCTTTACCTCTTCCCTGCAATTTCCTTTAAGATAGGATTGATTGACTTACTCCCTCAAAAGCAGAATTTCTGAAAGATGCATCACTAATAGTCTGCTTTTTGACTATTTTTTGACAATTACTTTGTCCAAAATAACCATAATGTAATCTGGGTTGACATATTGTCAACAAAAGTCTTACACACCAGCTATTAATCAAATTAAAAAGAGATTAAAAGCTGACTTGCCTTAATTAGCCATGTGGCTAGGAGAAATCTGGCAAATAATCCCTGCTGCACCTTCCAATTTTGAGCAAAATATGGGAGAAGACAGACATACTGTTCAGACCAAGCTGTCAAGCTTCTGAACTCACAGACTGGGACTGAAGAATTTTATTCCTGTGCCATTCCTTCTTGCAAATGTTCCAAGGTATTCTCTCTCTTGCAGAAATTCTGAGTGTGCTACTTCTTACAAAGGAAGGAGGCTCCTCGGTAGGAGCTGATAAATAGTATTCTACAAAGAAATATGCCACAAAGAACTGAAGCCTTTCAAAATGGCTCCTAATCCTCAGTGTTGTTGATGAAATTTAGCCTTAGTTGTCTTAACTGGAGCCTGTATTGAAAAGGTTCTTCCACCTCCCTCTCAGGGAAGCCCAAGAGCCTTGCTTTCTGAAAGTATGCAATGGGAACATGTTCTGCTCTTGCTAAGGTCAGTGGGAGACAATGGGTATTTTGGATTAAAATAATTCCTTTATTTGTCTTTGAAGAGAGATGAAAATAAGCACCTGCCCCTAAAAAATGATGAAATGTAATAGTACAAAGGTCTACTTTCTACAGTTTTCCGCTGTATGATGAAGAGGGAGGAAACTACAAGCAAAGGGGGATGAGTGTGTATATTGATTCAGGTCAGGAAAAGAGATTTTATGATGTGTACATGAGAGATTGCATAAAAGTGGGAGAGGACTAGTGAATATGAAGGGAAAAACAGAAGGTATTTACGTAGTCAGGGTCTGTAGGTTTTTTTTTGAGAAAAAAAGCCTTGAGAAGCTCCAAAGTCACTTTATAGGTCAGTATCATTTTGATGCTGCATGTTGCTCTAAATTGGAATTAATGAGCCAGATCATAAAATTGGCTTTAAATCTTAAAATAAATCCCTTTTGATGTTCATATTTCATGCTTTCAAGTAAGCACAAATACCATATTCCCTAAGTTACTTATTTAATCTTTTTAAGTTTAGAAACAGATGTGATGACAAATTGTTAAACTAAAGTCAAGAGAATACTTCAGTGATTTAGAATACATCATATGAATGAGATGCCATTTGAAAGAGGTTAGATAGTTGGAGATAGGCTTATACTCACAGATATTCAAATAAGAGAAATTATGAAAACGCAGATCCGTGTGTCCAAACAAAACTGCTTTTGAAGGTTGCAAGCAGAGTGACAAGGGGTGCAAAAATCTGGCAACCAGAACTACCAGATGCCTTAAATTGTAATCACGGGTTTTGTCTACTGTAATCAGAGCAACATTACAGCTGTGTGTTTTAACTGGGCAATTGCCTGAGCCTACCATAAAATGTTTACCTTACCTTTAAGCCCAGAATTAACTCATTTTCTAGTGGTGTGTTTCAGAATAAGACAGTGATAACATTTTCAAAGAAATCATGGAGTTCTGTAATCGTATTTGCAGAGATAGCTTTGCTCAGATTACCGTTTTGATCTCTCTCTCATTAATAAGGAGCCAACCTTGAAGAATAAAGTTTAGTATCCATAGTTACTTACACAGCAGTATAGTAGGTGTGCTTCAAAGCTTGTGCCAGATCTGAATCTCAAAGCAGTGTACTCTGTTATAAAATGACTACCAAAAAAGCCTTATTAGTTTAGACACAGAAATGACTTCAGAATCAAGTATTTAAACCAGTTTTTGCATTCCTAAATATTAAGCATTTAAAAGTGCTTAAGGTTTTTCTACTGTTTCGTTTCTTTATTTAAAATTCTCTCTGATAAAAATGCACAGAGAACAGTGTTAAATGACATCTGACCTCTTCTCGGACTTCTAGTCATATGATGAAAAATGCTTTTGAAAATATTTAAGTCTAGATACAGGAAGATGACTAAACTCCTAAGCTTTTGTCTTCTAAAACATTCCCATCGCTGCCAAAGCTGGTGAAGCTTCTCTGATGGTTATAGTGGTGGGCGCACTAAGGCAGGAAAGCTTCCAAGTGCCTGCAAGCATTCTTACCACTGCACCTTCTGCCTACCTCCTACAAATCTCATTCCTGCCTGTAGAAAATGGGTGGCCACACACTCCTTGTCATGTTTGCCCTTCCTGTCAGAGCTTAACATGAGGAAACTTCACAGAACTGTATAACATACAAGGAACAAATTTGTTTAGCAAGGCAGCCAGCAGCCTTACTGTACTACCCCCCCTCCAACATTTAAAGAATGCAACTATCTTCTTCTCTCTTTCCTTTCCCATGTAGCTTGAGAATTACATCCAAGACAGTATGAAGAAAGAAATGGTAGAGATCCAGCAAACTGCAGTGCAGAACCAGACTGCAGTAATGATTGAAATAGGCACAAACTTACTAAATCAAACAGCTGAACAGACTCGCAAATTAACAGATGTTGAAGCACAAGTAAGTAATGAATTTCAAACTAAAAATGCTTCTGCTTCCCCCACACCCACAACTACACTTCTAACACAGTTTAGTGTTACGCTATGCAGTTCAACAGTTAGAAATCAATCATTGTAATCAACAGCTCTACCCAGCTTAAAGAAACATTAGTAATTAGTAATACATAGTTCCATCTCAAGCCCACTGTTGTCACTTGAAAAAATTTCCAGGAGGATTTGAAGTGTGTCTAACAAGACAATTGTTCCATTCATCTTTAAGGATAATGTACTTAAAACTACTATACTATATCCAAGCATCAGTTGGGTACTAGTGTGCTTTTATACAACCCCCATTGTATATCTTTGTTGATAATGCACCTTTCACAACCAGAAAAAAGAGAATTCCTTCAGCCTGCCTTTCTTCCATTTATCAGGTGAATTTTTCTTTTTCTTTCAGTTTTCTTTGTGTGTTTTTTTAATGAATGTTTTCACATATACTGTTAAGTAGGATAATAGTTCATTTCCAGCACAATGCACTGTATTATTGTCATTTAACAGGGGGATAAGTAAAAAAATCAGAGGTAAATCAAGAAAAAGGAATTAGGAGGAGTCTACTAGAAAAGTGAGAGATGAGCAAATTCACACACAAAATAAACTTGCCTACTGTACATATTAGTCTCTAAATTATTTCAAACAAACAAAAAGAAAGGATTTGTCTTTCCTTGCTAGACATTTTACTGTCTGTAGAACTCATCCAATGAATTAAGTTACATATTTTAACCTAAAGCAAGCCTTTCTGAACTCCTTGATAAACTGATAGTTCATAGCTGACAGGCGTACTGAATTAAACTTTCTGACTGCATTATTCAGGAGCCCATTATTTTGCAGATGTTAGGAGAATGTACTTATTCATTCACAGTAATGCCTTTATGGAAATTACTCAATTATTTTCTGCTTAGAGGAAGAAAATCATCACTGTAACTTTCCTTCTCTGCTTGAAATTACTGGTGACTGGGTTAAGGGCTTAATTAGCAACATAAGGAAATTAGCCAAACAATTGCTCTCTCAAGGACACTTGCTTTTGGCAATAGTTTACAATTACACTTAAGTGTGAAATCATGTCCTGAATGACTGTTTAACATGAAGGACATGAGTAATCAATTCTTCCTGCCAAGGAAAGCCAAATTCTGCTGAATTAAAAAAAGCTGTTCTAAAACAATGAGAAATTATTTCTAGAAAACATGCCTCAAAGTAATGCAATCTGATACAAAGCAGAAAGTATCTTCCATGTTTTCTAATGTCTGCATTTCTTCATTTAAAGATAGTAAACAATACATGTAGAGAAAAGGTAACATTAAAATTCAAGGAGTGAAATAACCGAAGTGTGGTTTACATGATTAACACTTTAAAATATAATTTGGGATTAACGAAAGTAGCTAAGAGTGAACTATCTAGTGATTTCAGGACTGGGCCAAGATTTCAGCCAGTGAAAGATAAGCAAATTACTTACTTTCTACACCAGACTGAGAAACTTACTCCCTGAACAGCCACCGTGATAGTTCCAGTAATGAAATAAGAACATCAGAGGGTAAAGAATGACAACAAAACTAAAGTACACAGCAAGTTTCAGCCATTGATTAGAAACATAGTGTACTACTGAAATATTCCCAATGATACATGGTAGTGTAACAAAAAAAATCAATGCAACTCCGTGTATTCTTCTTCATTCTATTCCTATGGGCATTTGTTCCCAAATTAGGTGTTAAAAATATATTTTTTATTTTATTTTATTTACAGGCTTAAGTAGATATTTCACAACACAAAGAAATTACAATTTATTTTAAAAAAATCTTAATTTTCAAATATTTTTATACATTTTATTTAGGTATTAAACCAGACAACCAGACTTGAACTTCAGCTTTTGGAACACTCTCTTTCAACAAACAAACTAGAAAGACAGATTTCAGATCAGACCAATGAGATTACTAAATTACAAGAAAAGAACAGGTAAGTTTGCCTATCAACTCAATAAAATGCTATTCCCTGATGTGTCCTAATGGTTTTAAAAACAGATGTACTCATATAGGAAAATAAGGCCTTGTATAGAAGCTCGCCACACCCAGCTATGCCCATTACAAAGGTCATATATTATTTAAAGCCTAGAGAATCATGCAGGTTTATTCTTCTTGTTTTCTGCTTATATATAATACTTCACTATTTAAAGTTTTCCTCTGTATGTGGAACTTAAGGTTAAAACTGAAACACTTCTCAGTACTTCAGCTGTAGCCAATTTGTGTTCTTCTTTAGACTTACGCATTATATAACCTGACTCAAACTAATCCAGTGCAACCACATCTTTAAACCTTATTTCCAAGTAGTACGCAGCTATTTGAACACACAATCAGGTCTTCTCCAGAATTTTTTTCTAAGCTGGTAAGTAAAGTCAAACGCTACTCATATTCAATATTCCTTACTAGTCAATCTTTTGAAATTCAGACCTATATTCAACTATTGCTCCGACCAGTTTCTGTACTCAGCTGTTGTCCAAAGGCTCATACCTTTTTTCAGCTGGTGTCATTTTCATATCACCAGGGTCCTATTTTACTTTTGGCAGTAAATAGTTTACAGAGAAATCTAAAAGCAGCAATAACAGTAGGTTTTCTTCTTCAAAGCCATGTTTTTCAATGAGAAACATATGTGCAAAGTGCTTTTTATTTTGAAAGAATTAGCTTAAAAACCCAGGAGACATGTTTTGACATTTTAGTTCACTACTCTACTACATTTATGTACGTTCCCTAAAAGTTTTATCTACCAGCTTAATAAAAACAAGCATCCTTATCAAATGGAAAGCAAAGTAAACACTGAATTTTAAAATGTCACTTTTTTTTTTTGTGTGTTGAACTCTGCAGACTTTAGATTACCCTTGTAAAACCCACGTAAAGAGAAAAGCATTATTTCTTACCTAACAAAAGAGAGTCTAATACTGAGCTAATCTGCTTGAAACATGAGGTTCAGGATTTTTGTTTTTCGATAACAGCAGCGGAATTTAGGTAAACCTATCCCTTCTGGTCATGCATCTTTTAACATCAGCTTTCTCAGAGCGTGCATCAGAAGAACTACCAATGAAATAATATTCCAGCCAGTCAAATACTCATACCAGCTCCAGAACAGGAGATGGATTACACATATTCAAGCAACTATTTGCATGTTTCCATGTCTTAACACCATAATGTTTATTTAAGTTTATATTTTACTATAATTACAGAATGTTCAAAAAGTTCATAGGTTCATCTTTAAATAAGTTCTATCTTTTAATAGGGTAAAAATCATGAAATCTTCCACTATATCTTTTCTTTCATAATGTTGAATTATCAAACACCCAGTTATTACACTTTAAAAGCCTGCTAAACAGACTATAGTAGATGTTGTTTATGAATGTACTAATATAATAAATTAAAGCACATGTATCAAACTAAACTCAGCTTTTCTTTAGCTTTCTATTGCATTCATGGCATTAGAGAATGAAGTTGAGTACTTAAGAAGAAAGAAACTTCTGCAACAGGCTTGAGTCTCTTTACATATCAGAATTGTTTCTCTGGAGCCTAACTGTAATCCTTTATTTAGCTTTCTAGAAAAAAGAGTTCTTGAGATGGAAGACAAGCACACTCTTCAGCTGAAGTCAATAAAAGATGAAAAAGATCAGCTTCAGGTCCTAGTAGCCAGACAGAATTCTATTATAGAAGAACTAGAAAAACAGTTAGTTACAGCTACAGTAAACAACTCAGTTTTGCAAAAACAGCAACATGATCTGATGGAGACTGTTCACAACTTGCTTACTATGATATCTACACCAAACTGTAAGTAAAAGCAGACATGCTTATATCATTTGAGTGACATTCCCTAAATTGTGTACATTATTAACTGTAAAGTCTTAACAACCAGTTTTGCCACACTTCTGCTTCTCAAAAATTATATAATTTTCCTTAAATTTTGCATCTGAGTTAATGAACCTATTTTTTAGGGGCACACGGGGAGGTGGTGGTCGTGGGGAAACAGCCGCAACATCTGTATGTTTTCTTTTCAACATTTTGTTCATCTTCTGTGGTTTATATTGGTTTGCCTGGAGACTTCAGTACTACAAAACACAGAGATGCCAAGTATCATTCATCTCACATGGCATTCATTCATGTATATATTGACCATATATTTAGGTTAGACTGCATGATGTAGGGCTGTCCTGTAGATGATGTCCTGGCTCCCAAGCGTTGCTTCTGCCACCTGTCATTGCTCTGTGCAGAGCTGATCAAAGAAAGGACAAATTACAGTGTCTATAAAGGGCAAAGGAATCAGTACTGGCTCAGTTTTTAGCACCTGTGTATGCCCCAAACAACAAAAGCCCCAGCCCAGGGCAGCAGGTACTCCCAGAAGTCCTCGGTCATTCACTGAAGCTTCCCTGTTCATTATAAAAATCCCTCAGCCTCGCAAATTTTGTAGGCAATAATCTCACCCTTAGATGCTTGACAGCCCTGCAACAAATTGTATTCACTGAGCACAGCTTCCAAGTTTAGGCAGATTCACATGCTCCATTAAAAAAGCCCACACAAGCCATAAACTGCAAGTTATGGCTAAACAGAATTTAAACGAATGAATTCCTTACTTTGAATTTCATGTCTGATATGGAACTTTGTCAAATTAATAACGTATAGCTGTTATATATAAAACAGTAAAGAATTTGGCATATTTGCCTGTAAAATTCTCAGGGCTCAAAATACAGATGCATATATACCTCTAAAAAAAGATTTTAAATTAAATACTAGAAAAAATTTAAAATACCTGTCATTACAATTTAGAAAACAGTATAGATGGACTGTGCTTTGTTACTGTAAGTTGAATCACAAAAAAGGAAAAGGGTGTTCAGGAGTCTTTGCTTTCAGTGGCATCCTAAATTATATGATGTAGGTTTTTCTAAACAAAGTAAAACCCAAGGTTTTTGTCTTAATTATCGATACTGTCCCCTTAAATACCATTACCAAGGCTGTACATGTTCCCGCTGATTTTATCTGCTATGCTAGTGCACAAATAAGTAAACAAGTCAAAGTCATGTTGGCTACAACACTGTTAAACCCAGAGTTGAAAAAATAATGAATGCTTGCCAAAAAGACAAAATTAGCAGGGAAAGCTTTTAAGACAGTATACAAACAATAGAGTGTGGAAAAGCTATTAAAACACTGAATGTGTTATTTTTATGTTTAAGGCAAAGCATGTAAACAGGTAAATAATGAATAAGCAAGTTCTTTTTCGAGAACATAATAAGCAATTGTAACATAAGCATGTATTTATCTGGCACCTAAAACTTTGTACTAATAGGCTGTGCTTGTTAGATTAAGTTAAAAGGGAAAATACACAGAACCAACCCCAAAAGAGTAAAAGATGAAATATCAGTCAGCAGGCAAAGTGCCAGGAAATTCCAACCTCTATAGTTAATAAAGAACTGAACAAAAAGATGAGCCTTAGACTGTTCTGTAAAATAAGAAGGCTTAGGCATATGAAAATACATTTTTTACACAAATGAATTCCAGAAGGGATATCTCCTTTGTGGGTTGGGCTGCGCTGCCAAGTTTCAGCTTGGTACATACAAAGTTGTGTCTGCTCAGTACAGGGTCAAAACCACTAGCTAAAACTGTGTAAGTGAAGTTATTCCAGTCATCTGTATGAGAAAAGATTTCATAACTCTTATGTTAGATTTCACAACACTGGAGTACTGGCCGAAGGTAATTATTAATATAATCAGTTGCTAGTTGCTAGATATGTTTGTAATAGTAGTTAGTGCATGCAGAGGTTGTAATGCATGAAGGAGTCCCAGCAAAGGCAATGAATGGAAACAGAAACTGTTCAACTGAATGAGAAACTGTACCCTAAGTTCTGTTATTCCATATATTAAGAAAGTTAGCACTTTTTAACCTATCAAGCAACCATGCTCATAGCAAAACAATGTCTCTAAATAATATACAGTAATAACACATATAATTTTACCTTCATTTCTTTTGGGACCAGGCCTATTTTTCAGAACTGCAAAGTTTTAAGCTGATTGCATCATTAATTGCGTGTTAGTAACGTCTTTTCATCTTTTCTTAAGGCCTTCAATTTCTGTTGTATTTTTAACAGCTAAGAACAACTTCATAGCTAAAGAGGAGCAAATCAGCTTCAAAGACTGTGCTGAGGCTTTCAAGTCTGGACTGACAACAAGTGGAATCTACACTTTAACAGTTCCAAACACTGTACAAGAAAAGAAGGTAGGATGCCTATAAAGTGCTACCTAGGCATACTGTGTATTAAAAAGTTATTAGATCTGGTAAATATGCTATTTTAAAAGCTAATTAATAGTGAAGTTTATTACTTACCACAGTTTTTTTTTTTTAATGAGCATGTCATCACTTATAGATTTGACTGTCTCACAGGAAGTCATTCAGGTGAAATCTTGGCTTAGTCAAAATGAGCAAGCATTTTGTTGTTCATTTCAACATGCCAGAATTTCATTCTTTGTTTCCCCATAATTAACACAATTAAAGAAATAGTGTACTATAATTTCTTTATGAAATCTCTAACTCCAACACAATTGCTATGCATGATCAGCAATCTCCTGTCTCCTCTAACTTCCTAGTTCCTTCATATGCCCAAGTCCTTTCAGGTGGCAAAAGAAGGTAAAATCAGGGGCAAGGAAGAGTACTCAGGGATATGTACTCATGTAAGCAATCTCCTAGTACTGTGTTCAGTACTGGGTTCCAGTTCTTTGTTATGCAGAGCTTTAAGGGCATTTGTGTAATAATTAAGTAGCAATTACATCAGCACAACTGACGCTGGATAACAGAGAGGACTTTCCTGGAAAATACCACTCTGATTTAAATAGAAGATGAGTTTGTGGTGATTTCACTGTATCAGTTTAAATTAATTCCTCTATGGATATCTTGTCTCCCTCTGTGTTTAACTGAAATGAACTTCAGTGTCAATTTAGTTTAAAGCAACACATTACACCTCTATAGAAGAAATCCTGAAATAAAAATGGCACTCTGGATGAAACAGTGGATGCCTGACAGAGATTCTCCATCTACCGAAGTAAACAAAACGATAAAGGTTCAGATGGTATAATTCAGTTGAAACAGTCAATAAAATCTGAAAGGGAGAAAAGTGTCAGGTGGACTGTGTGGCTATAAGCATTCCGAGGAGTGAGACTCAAATGATGAATGTTTGTTTCCAATTTTCAGACACAGCAGGCTGAGGAGGCCAAGAGGCCAAGGGACATTTGGATATAAACAAAAATGCTTAATATATTTCTTAGACAAACACTAAGTAATTTTCTACAGTTTTTATAATCTCATAAAGTAGACATTTCCTTACAAAAAAAAAAAAGTGTTTTATGGAGTGCTTAAGGCTCTACTTTATTATATCAGAAATACTGGGGAGGAAAAAGCTAATAGAAAATGTACAAAAGCAGAGAAAAATGAGGGCACATGTGGGAAAGCAATTGGTAAAATTCTGACAGAGAAAAAGTGAGAGAATCAAATTTTGATAGCAAAGGTTTAGAAACTAAGTTCACCAGTGAGTAGTCTTTGAAGTGCCAGAACTTCATCTAACCCAAGTCAGACTTTGTGATCTTTACCCTTACAAAGCTCTCAACTAAAGGAAATATGCTTGGATAATCTCTATAAAATACAATACATAAAATCTACAATTTCTGCAGATATCATCTAGAGAAATTATGCAGTTTGCTTCCTTTGGGAAAGAAAAAAAACCAAAAGAGACTAGTTTTCCTTTGGAATAGTCTAGTCTATATTCAATACATCTGTTTCACAAGAAAGTTACATAAGATGCAATAAAGTGGTTTATTACACATGAAGCAGAATATTTATAGAAGATATTTGATAAATATAGCATATTTATCTACAGTCACAGTTTTAAAAGCTAAACGAGATGCAAGCTACTGCATCTCTAAAGTAATAGATTGCAGCAGTGTTTGTGAGACATCTCAGGAATGATTACATTCCTTGATTCTCTTAATATTGCTTCTCTCAGGGTTTTACCTTTGGTTTTAATTTTACTATCAAAAATAATGTACATAGCATTCATATTTTCTAAAAGCAGACACAACTACATGCCATATTACAGAATGAAAATTTCATAAACTTTAACATTGCATTTTCAAAGCCATAAATGTTTAGGCAATTTATATGATCTGAATAATGCACATTTCTACAAAATTAAAACCTATCAAAATATTCTATCCCTGAAACAAAAATACGATCAAAAATTTCCTAAAATATAAAACATTAAAATGGACATTAAACATTTAATCATATCAGATTAAACATTTGAACCTGGAGGCTTAAAACACTTAAAAAAAATACCTATTCTGGTAATTGACTAGGTTAAGAAAGTAGTTCAAATGTACTAATTTGATTAAATTAGTAATTAATTTAGTAATATCAGAGATTTTATTCTTATTCTGACTCCTTCAGATAGAATGAAAAAGACACTTAAAAAGACAGCAAAGGTTTATTTACTGTATGGCATGGAAAATAGAAGTCTAAAATGTTCTAACCCGAAGCAGATTTTTTATATAAATACAAATGTGAATAGGGGTTGTCAAGGGAAGTTAAGGTTTAGGGATAATCAACATGTTACACCATTTTCAAATGTTTATGATGTGGATGGCCACTCAGACCAGGAAACAGCATGACCTTTTTTATGTGCAGAAGGGCTGCACTGCTGTTTATGTTTTTGTCTTTTCCTCTTGTAACACCTTCTGACCTCCCAACAGGCTTACAAACAACTTCTGTCTAATCTGTAACTGATCACACTTTACTAATCTGTTTCCCATCATAATCCAGAACTAAAGAACTGCATACAAGAGCTGAGAGGAAAACAATTATTTCATTCCATTAATATTTTCAAGCTTTCAAGCTTTCCTGTTCTACACCAGGACAAAAGCTGAGTCCTTCTAAAAACACTGAGGAAAAACAGCAAAAGACTGCTGACACAAGATAAAATGGCAGAGGTAAATCATGAAAAGTCAATTGCCTCATGTTTACAGCACGCACCTGAACACATTAACCTTCAGATTAATTAATCTGGTTAATCCTGGTCTAGATGACCCTAATACATTAGGTCAACCTTTACACAACTATTATGACCACATTACCCCAGATCTTAAAATAGGAGCAGAAGCAATGGCTAAGTTCTTCCCCATTTCCACCCATGTCGAGCTGAATTTTTTGACTGACACACATTCCAAGCCAAGGCTTTTTTAACCAAAACTTTCTTGCAGACAGTGATTTGGGCAAGTTTGAATTTATCAACAAAATGGTTCTGCGTAACTTTCCTAAAAAGTGATTATCTGGACAACTAGGTAGTCGTTTCAAAAGGAGCCAATGCCATGGACCTTACATCTAAAATAAACATACAGAGATTGTTTCCAATTTTAATTCCATTAAAAAAGAGCATGTGTGTAGCTTCTCTGATACAGGAAGAAGTCAGATGAGAGGGGTTTTTTTGTTTGTTTTTTGTTTTTTTTTTTTTTTAAATTTTAGAAGTTTCATCATATCTTTTTCACTGGTAACTGGTATTAGGTTAAATTACATTATAAACCACACATGTAGGTTGTTTGTATTTTTGGTTTTTTTTTCCCCAGAAAAGAGAAACTAAGACCATGATTTTTATCTAGTTACATCTCTGGGAGCTAGAGATAGCAGAATACAAAATTGTTAAGCATCATGACTCAGAAATGTTCAGACAACAGCTAAAAGTGATATGAATGGACTCTGCACAGACATGGCCACCACAAGTGCTTTGGTATAAAAATTGGAGTGGTTCTTCAGCCTTACCATTCAGAAAGTAGGTCTGAAAACTCTTATGCCCCAAATAATGTACAAGAATAAAGAAGAAAAATTACGTATACTGAAAGTCAACTTCCTGGACAGTTAAGACATTAAACTGTCATCAAACTGCTCATAGCTTACACACTTACCATCTTTGGAAAGGGGACTAGGCTTGGTGACATGTACATTACAGCATTTTCAAAAACACAGCACTGATTCTAGCTGAAGGTGAAAAACATAAACAGCTGACCTTAGCTCTCATAGTACTACAGCTGCTAGAACTGTAAATACTGAAGCAGTTCACAAGATAAATCAAGTATTCCCCCTGCCAATTTGTTGTAATTTGAGAGGCTAATATCTTTATTCTTTTTGGCATCTGCTTGAAGACTCCTGCTGCCTGCCTAATCTTGGTATCTATTTGTACTAGGCATATGAAATGTTACGTTTCTTCCTTTTGAATATAAAACCTAGGGTAGGCTGAAAGTTCAGAAGAGTTCTGTTCTAGTAATGAGTGCTAGAGAAAGCCTCACATGCATATCATTTTACTGGAGAATGAAGATTTTTTTTAAAAAAAAAGAAGTTATAGTCCAAATAAATGCTTCATCTCCCTTCATCTTTCACATATATCATGAAGAAATTGTTCCCTCTGCAGACTTGATGCAGTAATTTATTGTTTAAACTAAGTGAGTCCTTTCCTTAATCTTCATTTTACTGAATAGTGTATATCTCCATCCTTAAAATTAGTTAGGAATATATATCATTCACTTAACTATATGTAGTAAAAAGTAATAAACATAGATCAACTTATTTCATTAATTTTCTTTCCTTAATCTTTACTGCCATTTTTCTTCATAGAGTTTATTTTTTCCCAAATTAAAAATCAAGTGTGTATGCAAATTTGAAGTTCCTAGTGTTACAGTAAATATTTTCATCTTGTTTATTCAGAGAATTGATTTCTAGGGAAATTATCTGTAAAGCAAAGGAATGATTTCATAAGCAAAGCTGCATATGTGAGAGTTTGAAAGACAGTGTTCTGGATTGCCAGTCAAGCCTGAAAGCTAAATATTTCACTTACTTAATAGGTGATAACTATATTGAAAACTCAGCCCACTTTTACTTCCTAAGATGACACACAAAACAATGTGCCAGAACAGAAGCTTCTTTGAAGTCATACTTTTTCAGCGAATTTCCAGGATGACTAACAGTTCAAAGAACTCAAATCTGCTAACACTGATAAGACAGCCCTCCCACAGAAGAGGATGAAAAAGACATATAGCATCTGTGTCATTCAGTCACAATTTGGGGCATTTATAGGCACATTGTGACAAGCAGCTGTAATAAGTGTCCCCAGTATATTGGCACCTTCAGTAATACCTTTTATCTCTGACACTGCAGTGAATATACACAAGAATTTTATTTAAGGCAGTCACTTTCTATTTTAATCTAGAAGGAGGCTGACTGAACAAATCACTTATTAACTTGAATTCTACTGCGTGAAGGATGCATTTACTGGGTATTCTAAAACTGAATTCACTGAACTGCTTATTGTGTGTCAGTCCTCTCAGATGTTTAGCAATAACATGGTAAAATCAAAGATGATTTATGAACATTTGGACATACGGTTATTTTTTTGTTCTAGAATATAAGATATTAATTACAGGCTCTATATTAACATGGCTACAAGATTTAACTTTCAGATAATAATTGTTCTATATTTAGATTTAACTTTGGGGTCAGACCATCTGCAAAGGCACTGAACAATGACAATGGAAATAAAACCATATTTCAGCTTGCTCATTGCCTGAATTTAACAGTATGTTAACATCTGTTAATGTTAAACTGACAAGCCATAGAAATTTGAATGGATCTCTCACAAAAAGAGATGGAGAAGTGAAAACATCTTTCGGGAGAGATACTTCATCAGGAAACTCACAAAAATATCAGCACAAGAGGGAAGTATAGAATCAGAAGCTACATTCATTTTTTAATTCCTTCAACACCAGCTATCAGCCATTTTTAAGGCATCATCTGTATTCTGTTAAGCATCATATATACTGAGAAATCATATTTATTCGTGGGAAACCACAGGTGATTTGTATGAAGGCTATGAAAACCAGCATTTTTAGGTTAATACCCGTTTTGCATTTGTGCACACTAAAACTTGGCACAAATGCTTTGTATTTTTGTTTTGCCATGATTTCATGCACTTATGTTGTTACATGCTTACTCTGATAGGCCTACTGTGACATGGAAACTAGTGGAGGAGGTTGGACTGTTATTCAGAGACGCGAAGATGGCAGTCTGGACTTTCACCGGACATGGAAGGAGTACAAGATGGTAAACAATGTTTTCTGAAGCCTCCATGTCATTATCTGAAATCTAATATAATAAAGTTGCATTAATGGCATCCTTAGAATGCAAGCAGGCACTAAAAGTTATCTTTGTCCTTAGATATACTACTTTAACATTTTCGAAATGAACAAGTTGTTTGTCTAAGCAGACTTGCAAGTGTGATGTTTGTTTTTTAAAGAGAAACTTCACTATTCTTCAGTCAACTGTTTTGTATGTCCACATTTTTTGAGTTGTTTATATTTGTGTTTCTACTGGCAACAGTAGAAACTGCTCCAACCCTACTAAGTAATATTGATTCACTATTTCAGACTCCTGAGTTTGTCTTCACTGAAATTAACTTTTTGAAATATGGCAGATCTATGACCCCCATAGACAGTAAATTCTTAGTTGACAGACTGAAAACTATTAAACTTAAAAATTGATAAAGTGATAATTTCAAACTCAAAGAAAAAAAACCCACAAAGCTATTTAAATATACTGCTTGAATTACAGGGATTTGGTGATCCTGCTGGGGAGTACTGGCTGGGAAATGAGTTTGTTTCTCAACTGACTAATCAGAAGCGTTATGTTCTTAAAATCCACCTGAAAGACTGGGAAGGGAATGAGGCATATTCATTGTATGACCACTTCTCTCTAGCAAGTGAAGAACAAAAATACAGGTAAGCAGAAAAAATCAGATCTTAATTTAAAAAAATTAGCTAATAATAATTCTAGACTGTGTAGATGCAAGATCGTATTTCATATGAAATATGATTTTTCAGTTCACTCGGAAAATTCTTGCTCCATTTTTCACCTATTGCCTAAAGCAAATTTTTCAATGGAGAGAATGTGTGTTTTTCTAATGCACACTGGGTGAATGTAGCACACAAGATGTACAAAGATGATGAGATGGCATGGTATAAGACAGGATACATGTGCCAAAATAATGAATGGCAGTGCAGACTCTTCAGTGCAACAGGAACCTGTCTGCAAGTGCTGTCGTGTTCTGGTTCCCTGCAGTAAGTTAATTTCTGGAAGGTGGATAACTAAAGTGGATAATACTGCAAGGAGATTTTCCACTTAAGTCTGTGACTAGTAGGAGCTGTTCTGTTGTCATGAACAGCATACAGAGTTAATGTTACCTTCTACTTCCATGACCCACTGGCTTGAATTGCCAAAGAATAACTCTCCTACCTGTGAAAATTAAGCTAACAGTATATGTATACTTTCACCCCTCAACAAATTTGTCAATTTAAACACCAGATTTTAATGGACCTATTGTATATACTCCCATAATTCTGTAAAACATGAAGCTTCTCAATTTCTTCTCACATATTTTGTTAAAATAGGAAATAATACTAATTTCAAATAAATATATATACATAAATATTATGGCAGTATTATATATTTTAAATAGTATCAGCTACAGCTGAAATATGTGGGCATTTCATACTTCATTCTCCAGGCTCTCTGTAAACGTAGTACATGCTGTTTGATTGCTTATAGAAGAAACCAGAGACTCCACACTGTAACAGATGCTTTCTTATGACATGGCCCATAAAATGTTTATAAGAATCTTAGATTCATGGAGCTTTAGGTGACTGTACAGAAAAACTATCTAAACTCAGATGAATTTCTCCAAGATTTCTAGCAACTATTTGTTGTAAACAAAGTCAGTCTGACACCTAAGAAAATTGATGCTATTTCAACTCAAGTTTATGTGCAATGCAATCCAAAACTGTCAGCATCCCCCCTCCTCTGCCAAATTGTTAGATCTAATGCCTTAGTAGTATACAGTTGTCTCAATTCCAAAACAAATATTTTTTTTTTTTCATCTGGAAACAGTCAGATTCTACAGCAGAGATTTTTTTAAAGCAAGGCTTTACAATACTTATAAAGGCAACCTTTGCAAAATCGGTTATTACCCCATCCATCTACAACATTAAAAAACAATTACTGAAAACTAAGATGGTCATCTGAAAAATGATACTTTATTTTAACATGCAGCCAAACATGGAATGTATCATAAAATGCGGTAGATTAAAAAATATATTTAACATTATGAAAAAAAAACAAAAAAAAACCCTAGGAAAGTATTCAATTAAGAGCATTAATACATTCAGAATGCTGGAAAGATTATTAGTTGGGCCATGAAACTGGTGTTTCATAGATTCATCGAACATTTGAGATCAAAACGGACTTTGAGTCAAAATTCCTGATCTCAAAGATACGAGGTCAGAAGAGGTTGCTCAGGGCTTTATTCAGTTGGCTCTTTATAACCTCAAAAGGTAGAGATTGCACAGCCTGCTCCACTGCTTGTCCTTCCTCGTTGTGAAAAAGGTTTTCCTGATATCCGGCCAGAGCCTCTCATTTCAGTTTACATCTGCTGCTTCTCATCTTCTTGTTATACTAAGCAGTACTTTTAAAAATGGAATAATAACAATAAATGAATAATGCCTTTCTTACCTTAGACTTGATATTTGATAATCAAGCCTAAATCATACGTTATATTGGAATCTTTAATACCACTGATGTTAGAAACTGCCTTACAGAATTTTGACCTTACCTGAAGAAAAAACAGGATATTTGACTTTCTGAAAAAGGTTTTTGAGAAAATCTGTAGAGGCAATCTTTTGAAATATAAATGAATAAAAATTCATTTACTCTTAATATTTTCAAATAGAGAATATAAAATGGGTGAAAATAATCTGTTAAACCACTAAAACCAAATTCTATCATAAGCAGAGAATTACATGCAAGATAAAGACTAATGTGGGGACAGATTAATTCTCCTCAGTCAGATCTCCTCCTTAAGCAAACAGAATATGACGAGAAGGATGAGCTGTTTGACACAGAAATACAGTCACCAAGGAGATGCTGTGGGAGAAGAGGGTTCAAGTCCTCATAATTCAAGGTAGCACGGTAATTGCCTCCTCAGTTCTGTGCCGTGTGTCCCTCGCCACTGAGACTGCATCTGCACCTTATAACCAGATCCAAACAGTAGCAGCCTCACTGAAAGCTTGCCTTGCCAGGAATTGAAGGAAACTTAAATACACATGAGGATTTAACATTAAATAAAGAAGAGTAATTAGGAAAGTGAAAAGCAAAATAACTGAGGAACTCCTCAAAAATACCAGTTACTAGTTAGTAATTAATAGTCCAGGTAATGCTATTATCTCCTGCACATGCAAATTTGTAATGCCAAATTGCCATGTTTTGCTAACAGCAAAGTAAGAATAAAAAAGTTTTGGCCTAAACCCTTGAAGCTGATTAAAAAAAAATAATTGCGTAATGTACTTACAGTGTTAAAAAATGCATGATCTAATATGACATGAACAAAACACTCATTTCTGCAAATGTGGAGGCTGTTCATTAGAATATTGTGCTGACTCTTCCTGCTCATGTGAAAACATTATGCTGCAAAACAGCTTAAAACAGAACATTGGCCAGAAGTGAACTCAACTATTTGAACAAGATATTTATTGCAAACTATTCCATCATTATGTCACAGATCAACTACCATTAACTTCCACATAATAATTGTTTTTCCATTCTTCATTTTTACAGGATCTACCTTAAAGGACTTACTGGGACAGCGGGCAAAATAAGTAGTATAAGCCAGCCAGGAAATGATTTTAGCACAAAGGATGCAGACAATGACAAATGTATTTGCAAATGTTCACAAATGCTAACAGGAGGTAGGAATGTTTTTTTGTTTCTTGGTCTTCCTATTTTTATTGGCACTGAAACTGTCTATGAGATAAATAGTGATAATCTGGATTTAGTAAATTGTGACTGTTGAAGAAGTCCAAAATCACTGATAGAAATGCTGGTACGGTGGCTCCAAATGAAATATTTTATCATTTGACAAAAGTTAGTTAAAGCAAAACAAGAGAAGTTAAAACTGGAGGGGGAAAAAATCTCTACAGTTGGGGTACAAGAAAGTGTAATTGTGGAACTGGTCAAAGGAACAGCATTCTTCTTCCAAGGAATGAGATAACATTCAGAGATCAAAATACTTAAGTCCCATCCGTGTCTCTCCTTCCTCATCCTGCTATTTAGAGGTTCACAATTCATCAGTGAAATGGCTCCTAATTTTTTAGACACAAACCCTTTCCCTAAATATCCAGAGGAGAAGAAAGCCCCGAAAAGTTGATGTATATTGTATATAAAACAGCAGGGTACAAGTATTTAATTCCATTTTTCAATATAATTACAAAATTACAAGATGCACCACATCTGCTTTTTTCTAATGCTTGTTCATCAGTTATTGGAGTTTTAGGTGATATTTTTATCTTGAACTGTAGAAGCTTCTGTAATTTATCAACCTAGAATTCCACATTCTGAAATGTAAACTACTGCTTTGTAAAGCTGACTTCTCTTCCTGTTATCTCTTAAGCAGTGGTTCATTTCCCTATAGCACATGTTGTAAGACAAAAGACAGCTTCAGTTTATCCAAAAGTCTAATTGGATTACTGCCCTGCAAAACAGAACACACACATTATCGCCATCATAACAGAAGTATAAAAGTTATTATCTTATTCATAAAAATAAATTTTCCTTATGAACCACTAACAAGTCAGGACCATAAGAATACAAAATAAGTTTGGGCAGCTTTTTTTCTCTGTTTCCTTCTTAACAAGTTGTTAAATAATCTGCCCAGAGAACTGAAACAGATAACTGAATTAATCCTCCAAAATGATTAAGAATGAGTTCAAATCAGTGAAGAACAGGAATTTACCAAAGAGCAGATAAAAACCAGATAACTCAATACCATTATAGTTCGAGTTCTGCCCTCAGACTCTCAACAATAATATTTTATATATATATAATAAATTAAGCTTGATTGAACAACTTCCCTTCTCAATTTTAAACTAGTCTATTACATAAGCTTCAAGAATATGTCATCAGTACATAAATACATTTCTGAGTTTGAGGCAATATTTTATATTGACACTTCCAAATCATAAGAACGAAAAAACTGCATTTAGATTTCTTTCTCATTTCAGGACAACAAAGTGTCCTTATGTACTGCTTTGAAAATTACCTCTCCTGATGTTTTAATTTGTTTTCTACCTCGCAGGGTGGTGGTTTGATGCATGCGGACCTTCTAACCTCAATGGAATGTATTATCCATTACGACAGAACAACAACAAATTCAATGGTATCAAATGGTACTACTGGAAAGGCTCGGGATACTCTCTCAAAGCCACAACTATGATGATTCGACCAGCAGATTTCTAAATGTTTTTGTATTATGTGAATTATGTATTGTATAGCCTTCAAAGACTTCATTTTCCAAGCATATAAACACACATCTGCAACTTGTCTCATTTTCAAGTACAGAAAACATGCAAGTGTTCTGAAGGGATCGGTTCAGTACAATTCCTGAATTGCAATAGCCTTGATCAGCTAAAGCTCATATTATTCAACCAGACACAAAGTCTAAAGTGTCAATCTGATATAACAGTGATTTGGCCAAACAACTGAATAAAAAGAACATCCAAGAAACCATCAGACAACTTAAGGACACTGTTTTACTGGTCATTTATGTTATGTATGTGTTTGTTAGTAAATAACTGGAACTGTGAAAAATACCTAAAATAGTTTTAGAAATATGCGTTTTGGCTCATCACTGAACTTTAAACATTACTCTAATATAAAACACTTAACTAGATCTAGAACTATTTATCTCTCTGTGTCATGTTTGCCTTTTATGTACATAAAAACCCCACTGTCCTGTAATTAGCTGAATACTGTACTTAAAGAATACATTCTTTCTCCCCATAGCCTCCTAAAGAACTTCTTATACTTATTCAGGGCTCTTTCCAATAGCCTGCCTGTATTACTTTATTTAACAGAGGAAAAGTAGCATTTAATTCCTTTGCATTTATTCTTGGGAAATACTGTGTACAAAAATCACTATTTTTTTTCAATTTGTACTTATTACAGTCACTATCTTAGCTAGCTGCAAAAATCCCTGCAAATTACAGCATCTTATGCATACCCTTTACATTATTATGAAGATTGCACTTTTTTCCTTCCTTTGTCATTTAACTGTAAAATAACTTATCAGTATTTTATAAACCAATACAATGGCATTAACACCAGATGTCCAACTGTGTATGACAATCAGTTATCACCTGGTGCTGTAGTACATCTATACATTTTGTAATAATAACCTAACTGAAAAACATATGCATGTTATTTGATACAATTAAATTTATGCTCATGACTTAAGAAACAAATTACTACATTTCTAAAACAGGGAAAAACCCACCCTGAAATTTATCTAAGGTCATACTGTTGTTTTTTTTTCAGTAATGTTAGGACTTCTCCCTAAGAATTCTCCATAGGTAGGCCCTCAATGTATACCACAATGTGAATAAATTACTCTACTGGGTGTTTTTTCACTTTTTTTTTTTTTTTTTTACTATTACAACATGCTTTATAATTGTGTACTGTACATTGCAGTTCAGAAGATATTTCTTTATATTTCCCTAATTTTGTGGAGATTTTTCCCAAAGTAGGTTTTAATTCTCATGCTTAGTCTTTGCCTTATAATAATATTTCGATAAATTTTGATTTCAGCAGGTGACTGAATTAGTTATAAGTTTAGAACCACATCACAGAATCATAGAATAGTCACACTGAATCACACCAAAACAAGACCCCTAGACACAAGATTTCTGGAGGCTTACTTAACAAAAGGCATTGTATCTTAAAAGCAGTAAATGATTTTGGGAAAGATGGAAGAAAACTCTTCATTTTATACTGATAGTCATTAAAGCTGCTGTCAGAGCAATCCACCACTCACACTACCACCGTTCTGCTTCACGCAATATATGTGTCAGCATTGCTGAAGGGTAGCAATAACTTCTAATATGACTTCATGATCTGATTTTAAATAAGCCTAACAAAATGTAAATTAACAGTCATCATATGAAGAGTTGCATAAAATAATCTCAATGTATTTAAAATTAATATTTTATTGTTTCTCCTAGCAAACTTGTAAGGATATATGGATCCCAAACTACCCCCCCCCAAAAAAAAACAAAAAACAAAACCACCCCAAAAATGAAACAACAAAAACTGTTACAAAATTACTTTCATGAATCCCTAAGACATAACTGAAAGACCAAATCTAGCAGATTGCCACCAAGCTAGTAAAGGAGCTAGACATATGACGAAACACAACACACCAAGACAGGCCAAGAGACTTGGTGGTTTACAGCTTGGAAAAGAGAAGAGGAAACTTTACTACTGTATACAGCTGCCTGATCAAGGACACAGAGAAGACAGAGCCAGACCCTTCTTAGAGGTGCACTGCAATGGAACAACAAACAGCAAAAACAATTTGGAATTGGGGAAATTGGATTTTCTTTTTCTTTTTAATTTATCAATTTACTACTATGAGGGTGGACTGGAAAAATCTCTTGAAGCAAAACACTGAACTAGACAATCTTCATAGGACCCTTGCAATCTAAAATATTTGATGTTTATGAAATTTCATAGAAATGCTGAGTCTAGATTACTGCATTTTCTGCTTTACTGCATTTAATCAGGCAACAAAATACTTCCAGTGTTTGAGATATTAAGCATATCCAGCCCAATAATGTAAACCAAACAAAACAAACACATGACGGAATCTGGCATGGTATGAATGCTCAACCTGGCAAAGGAAAATAGTGCTAAAACTGGTTGACATTACCCTTCATTATTTTAGTAAGAAAACATGGTATGACAAGAATAGCTAGTTTCAATTTGCTGGGAAAAAGCCTTTGCAAAGGTTAAGGCCTTTTGATAACTATTTTGGGAAGGTTATTGAAGATACTGATGTAGACACTGAATTGATCAATTGTTTAATAAGACATTTTCATTTTTGGGGGGGAAAATAGAGTAATTTATCAAGACTAAATGTAACAGATGTAATATTTTAGAGTGAACATAATTTAAAATGATATTTTATCCAAATGATATTGCATGGCCTAAGCTGCAAACAACAAAGCAAAGTGGGGACTCTTCAGAATGAATGCAGTAATAGGAGAAAGAAGCCTGCAACTGCTTTGGACTTGGTACAAGCCATTAAAACACAACCACAAGATAACCCTTTCCTCTAATTCCTTCCTGTAAACAAACAGTATGCACTTCCATTTTCATATATTACTTCTTAGGAAGCAGAAAAATACTTATAAACAATAGGAGAATAGAAAACAGAAATGGAACATGAACACCATCCATGCTCAAATAATTGTATCTTTAAAAATAAGACATATGTTAGAGTAAGAAACCAGAATGACTCAAGAAGGGGATGATTAGAAAGGTGATGGAAATAACACCTTCGACACAGACTTTGTTCCCCTGGAAGAGGAGCACACTGCAAACAGAAGCAATTTAGGTTCTCAGCATAACCATAACCTCCCTCAATTTTATCTTCTCACCATCTGCCGAGCCCTCCTTACTTCTGCTTTATGAATAAAAACTGTAATAAAAAGAAACAACCCCAGCAGGAATCACTTCCAAAGAATGCTGTGTACACTGTTACTGATAGTATACTTGGTTATTAACAAGGTAGTCTGAGAGGAAACAGAAAACTCAGCGTCAAGTATTGTGTTCTTTTTCTATACGATTACAGAAAAGGGGGGGAAAGAACATGCTCATTTATTTTTCACATTCTTAATGCATTTGATGTATTAAAAAATCTATTTTCTCTTCTTACAAAAAATGCTACATTAGAATTAATTCCTTTGGACTTACTTCAGAATAATTTATAGTTTCCCTACACTTTCAGAACATACAACTTAAAATCATGAAATAATGTGTTCATCTCAAACATGTGAATTTGCATAAATAACAGATTTAGAAAGAAAAATAAGTTCTTAACAGTCAATACAATTATAGTAAAATACAGTCAAATATAGTAAAAGTTCAAATGTTCTTTCTTCAAAGCCCATATAAAACTTCAAGAAACAAGTAGCAGATGATAAAATATTCAGCTGCTGCTATAATAGAAGAGAAATTGTGAAACCTTTTTTGGCAAAACTATTGGAGTGATTGACTAGTAGTCTGCTAGAATTTTAGTTGGCTTATAACCAAAATAAAATTACCATTTAATCAAGTACAGCACATGGAGTGCAGATACACTTGGGTCTGCACATACATACTTTTGTACTGGCTGACAATTCAGTACTTGAGAATGATCACTAAAGGCAGGAAAAATGCTTCATTTTACGTGCACAGTAGTGTTAGAAGCCCAGTTATTTTGCATTGCCGAAGTCATTTCTGAACTGAAAATACTGAGTCCATGACATGAATAATCTCTGTAAGGTGATAACATGCCTCTCCAGTTTATATAGAAGCACAGATATAAATAAAATATACCACAAATAAATTAAAGGACATTTATACTAAAATAAGAACCTACTTATTCAGATATTAACTGGTAAATCAATTAATTGGTAGATCAATTTTTTGCATTTTCCATGCCTACCAAAGTTTTTGTACACACTTCAAAAAGTAGTGGACGGAGGAGAAACAAACTCCTTACAGTATTTGCCTTAAAAAAATTACCTTTTTTATAATAGGCCTTCTTGTTCACAAAGCCTGTTTAGATGGCTAATCTTTTTCCAGATATACAAAAAAAAGTTCACAAGCTTAAAGGACCATTAAACTTACAGGAGCTGCAGGAAAGCTGGATGAAAGCTCATATGGTTCCTCTGAGATCCAATGGCCCAATTCCAAAGACCACAGAACCTAAAAAAAATTATGCAGTAAGTAGACATCTTCTAATTTCTAAAACAGCAAACTCTTTGACAGTGTATTTAAAAGTAACAGTGCTGTTGCAATAGTTTGATATTTCATTTACCTGAACCAAATGATTTGTTGAAAAATCAAGCAATCAGAAAGATGCCCATTTTACAACTGAAACCATTAAAATATTAAAGTCCTACTTCTATGTATAGGTACATTAAATTTTAAAATCCTATTATTATTTTTAATAATAATTTTTCCCAAAACTAGTCCATCCAGCATTTTTCTAGGGTTGATTTTCTAAACCATTCTTCAAAACAATTTATCATTCTAAGTTGCACTTGGTAGACTATATTAAAAACCACACAAAGAGTGGCTTCTACCACACTTCAAGTGGTAGAAATGTTGTCTTTATGGGAAAATGGAAGAAGACTAAAGTACCTACCGTGGCTTTGCCCTTGAGTCATATAAAGGGCATTTTGTTACTAGTTTCTAGACTGTCTAAATTCTGAAGCACACACTGATGGAAGAGGAGTTAATTTTCCTCATTGGCTTCATCAGTGTGAGTTAAGCTGTAAAGCTTCTCGTGCAGGTAAAAGACTGGTAAGTTCCTTGCCAAATTTGTCCACTGTCACACAATTCTACAACTTTCTCCTCTTACAGACACTTGAGCTTTGCAACATCTTTCCTGTAGTTGCCATTTGGCATGCTTAAATATAAGTCAAGAAAAGCATTATATATACTTATAGCTGTATATATTGCAAATAAAAGAATTGTGTTATCCAAGCCATTTGCCTTTTAATCACAGCATAAATCAACTTTACTGAACCAAGAAAATTGTAACTTCTAACACAATTCTTAGAAACATGCTCCATGGAAATAATTTCTTTGTAAATAATCCTGAGCAGGAACAGATGTACCATGCTGCGCACATCGTGTCCTTATAGTAACAAAATGATGTTTGTAGCAAGAGTAACTTGCAAACAACCCTAACAAATTAAAACATAAACCCAAAAGATTAGTTATGATTAAGTAATCCCATTTAATTTTCCAGGCCAATCTAATGGTAACAACTTCTATCAATCCTTTTATAATAATTTACAGAATTTTGTTTAGAAACTTATTTTGTTTATCTTAACAAAAGATGAATTAATGCTTGTCTATCATGGTTTTGGAACTGAGTTCAAAGGCATCATATATACTTTCCTACATGAAAAGAAAATTAGATACAGAGTTCATGAGCAGGTCCTACAGTAAATAATTAGGTCATCACTCACTAGAACATTCAGTTTCCATGAACGTATAGACAAGAGTTCTCCATTCTAAGTCACTGAAATTTTGCTTCTCACTTTGGCAGAGACAAATTTTCAACCAGTATATTTTCATAGCAACACTAAAAAAATGCTTCAGGTTCATGTAGGACAAATCAAAGTTATGATTTGCAATATTACTCTTGAGAAAACTACTTATTTTTGCTAAGGCTTCAGTATCTTCTTATTCCTTAGAATGTGGAAAAGGACTAAGAAAATACTTCTGAATATAAAAGTGTTCATATTGAGAAGAATGCTATCTAGAAGTTTTCAAATGTGCAGTTACAAGAGATTTAGCTTAAAATATAATGATAAAGTGGCACAGTATGGATCAAGTTGGATATAGGTGTATCATAAGTTAATAAAATACAGCTCATAACATTGCAATATTAAGAAAGCGTCAGATTCTAGTAGAACGTAGTCTTGGTCATGGAGGACCCAAAAAAGCAGAAAATAAGGAGGGAAGAGAAGAGTAGGAAAAGCATAATTTTCTCTGTGGGATTTTTACAACCTTAAAGTACGTTTTCCTTTGGCTTGGGGCTCTAGAGATCAACCTTCTGTTACTTCATACTCAAGTATGCATGATTTTATCTAATTCAGTAGCTATCAACCTTCATGGCACGGATCTCCAACAAGTGTCCTGTGGGTTATACAGCTGTAAGGCTAGCCTTGGTGTAGACCTCTCCTTCCCATATCCCTATCAGCTATGTACTTTTATTCACACCATACAGGAAAATTTGTCAAATATAAAGTTCTCAAGGGTCAGAAAACACAGTTTGACTAGCCTTTATTTAAGGCCTCTTACCCATCCAGCTAGAACACTGAATGATCATACGGTATTTTTACTTGAATAACTGATCTTAAAATATGGAAATGGAGTGCTATGAAGATTAAATGTTTTACAGTAAATTTGATATTCCTCCAACATCCATCTCTGAAAATATAATTTTAATTTTTTCTCAGAGGAAGAAAGAAACATTGCAGTATAAATTATCTCTCCAAGTTACAAATGAAAAGATAAATAATATTTCAGCTTCTTAAAATGTTGACAAACATCTTCCACAATACAATCAACACTGCTCAAAATTAATACCTTGATTAAGAGGTACTACAGATTTCTCCAGACTGATGGATTGTTTGGATTACTTTAATTATCTAGTTCGAAGAATTTTACCAATGAAAGTACTTATGGTAGGACTGACTACCACACAGAAAGGCATTTAAAGTATTCAGTATTGTAGCATTAATAAAAGAATATTTTGCTTAATTTAAATTCTCATGACTAATTTTCTACAGGATTCATCACAATGGTTAAGTAACACTTCCACATTCTTTTCTTTAAAGTATTTGGTTAAGGAATTTGGGTAAAAAGATGGCAAAATTGTGCCAGTGACACAATTAGAAATAAGGCAATAATGCTCTTACAGGATAAAATGCATAGATCTAACCAGATTAAGAAATAATATTTGAAAAGTTCAAAGCAATATTTTCTTTGAGTGAAATAAATGACTTAATTACTTGAGGGATTGGACATGTATGCACAAAGTTTTATCCAGTCTCAGTGAAAGATGTAATCACAGTTCTAAATAAAAACCACCCAAACCCAATATTTACAGATAAGCAAATACTGTAAAATTGAACCACTTGTGATTTGGAAAACTGATTTCTGATTTTTTTCCTCTAGTTCCTTCTCATGTGGTTCTCCTAGTAACTTCAGAACTTTGTCAAATAGCAATTCAATGAAATGGGTGAAGATAGCTTCGCCATTTGATCCAGTAATATTTACAGGTGCAAATTGATCCTCGGAACAATTCCATTTAACTTTTGGTATTATATGTGGACTGTAGATAACCCTGTGATGATTCTAAGAGGTAGACCTTAAGACATCAGGAAAAAAATTGGCATTGCTACTAGTCAATGGGACTATGAAGAGCATGTGTTGATATTTTCACTGTGGATTGGTTCACAGAAGTGCAGTGCATAAAATGGGCAATGAAATTACCAGACATCAACTACCTGAATACGAATTTCCGAATAATGCCTTATATACAAAGATAGAAAACTATCTTACTGTATTTTTGTGGTAGTTACCTACATCTTTAGCTATTTTAGTAGTTATTAGATGCTTTTTCCCAAGGATATATACAGATTTTATGTTTGACTACCCTGTAATAAGAAAATAACTTTGAGCAAATATGTTGTTACTTAAAACTCCATACAAACCTAAGTGTGGGACAGATATTTCAACATGTTTAATTCATAGACACATAGAGTAGTTGAGGTTGTAACGCACCTGTAGAGACTGTCCAAACGCCCTGCTGAAGTATGTTCCTCTTAATGCAACTGAGGATGCTATTGGGTTTTTTGCTACAAAGGCACATTACTCAATTGTTAAGGTGACCAAAGATGCAAACTCCTTTATTCCAAGGGAAATTAATCACCAAAAACTTTTGAAAACCCCAAAGTATACTTCTTCAGATAACTACATGTATACCATGAAGGACATACTTCATACTGGTAAGTGCCAGACATCCTGAAAACAAAAATGCAGCAGTTCTTTTTCATCTCACCAGCTAATTTTTAAAGTATTTATAAGAAAAAGGAAACAAATTTAAAGTATAAGATGTGTAAGATGAAGAGCTATTTCCATATACATTCCAACAGGTAAGTTTTATAGCTCTGAAAAGATAAGGAAAGATGAAAAACTGTCATCTGCAATATCAGATTGAATGGCTAATCACTATTATAACAGTGGGCAATTGTGGCTTAACCCTGGACTGACAGGTAAGACTTGCACTCTGTCACTACTCCTCACCCCAGCAGAATAGGGAGAATCGGATGGGCAAAAGTAAGAAAAAAAAACCCAAACCCAAACAACTTTGGGTTAAGATTAAGATAGTTAATAATTGAAGGGGAAGGAAAAAAAGAAGTAAAAAATCCAAGCGATGTAAAAGTTATCATTCCCACCAGCAGCTTGAAGCCCATCCAGCCTATGAGCTACGGCTGCTTTGGAAAAACCCCTCCCAGTTTTATAGCTAGGCATGATGTCAGATGGCATGGAAAAATCTCTTCGGTCAGCTGGGGTCGGCTGTCCCAGGTGAGTCCCCTCCCAACTTCCTGTGTACCCCCAGCCTTCTCAAAGGGGTGGCTGATGGAAAAACAGAGAACACCTTGATGCTGTGTATGTACTGCTGAACAACAGCTAAAATACTGGTGGGTTAGCATCATCATTTTGGTCACTAGTCTAAACCCACACATATACAGGGTAAGATGAAGAAAATTAACTCAATCACAGCTGGACCCAGTACAGAAATTCATGATTATCTTGTCTTTACAGTGACAGTCTGGTAACTTTACGTGGTAGTCTGCAAGAAATTTTGAGGATATACAGTGATTATTTGATTTGGTGGTCTGGGAACCATTTCTTTAAATTACAAAGTCTCCAAACTGCTCATCTACAAATAGCTTTCCTTATTATCTTTTTTTATTTTTCAGTTTCCCTACTATGCAGCAAAATATCTAACAATTCCCCGTCATTTTTACCAGTGCTGAACACAATGATTATTTCAGAGCACAACAGATAATTAAATAATATATATAAAGATTTTCAAATTGAATAATTTGAACTTAGATATCTAACATTGAGAAGAAATTATTTGTTTAGTGTTTAATTTGTCAGAAAAAAAAGTGCATGTGACATGAGTTTCCTATCCATGAGATAAGAGTTCAGGCATTTCTAAAATACATGCCAGGCACAATACAGGAATACTTTGGTAATACTAAGTACTGAAAGACTGTCACAGTAACAGAGCTTCGCAGAGAGAAATTTCCTCTTACTGAACTAACTCTAGGTAAGTCTGAATATCCGAACATTGTGCCATTGTATGTAGCATGGACACAAACTTAGCTATATGCTTGATATTTTAGCTATGCAAAATAAGTTTAATTTACTGAGCAATGAAATTAAAAGAAAAATTTTCTTACCCATTCATAAGAAACAATCCAACACCCACGAGCAATTCCCAGCATAACATTCAAGGTACGACGAGGACTCCCTGTAACTACATGACTTGTTGATTCACACACGTCATCTGAGAACAAAAAGTCTCCAAGTTTATTCACCACTTGAATTACTGTATTTTGCTTCCTAAAAGAAGGGAAAAAAACATACAATGTTGTATGGATATGCAGGATTATAAAGTATATACACACAACACAACTCAAACTCACTTCATTTATTTTCTCACTAATCATTTCTTATCCTTTTCTTACTGAGCTTCTACCCACTTGCTAGCCGTAAATTCATTAGCCTTCCCAGAGTCTAAGCAGACCCTTTTATGTCATGACACAATCATATCTGCTTGCACATCAAAGCTTTTCTGTCCCCCACATCTATCTTGTCTGTTTAAATAGAAGCTTTTGAGTCTGGAATTATCTAACATATTGTGTACAATGCCTAGTACAACAGAGACTCATTCTTGGTTACTTTTATAGTACTATCAAAAAAGTATTACCAGGAAATGTAAACATTTAGACACAGCACTCCTAAGAAGTTTTCATTAGGAAACACCAGATTTTCAGCATCTGAGGAAAATGCTGTCTAAATTTAAAGTCCCAAAGTTCTAGCCATACATCTGAGCCAATGTTTCAATTCAGAAATCACTTATCTTTAAATGCAATTATAAATAAATATATAAAATGAAATATAAAATCCAGAATGGCCACCTATAACTGGAATTCTAACTTGAATTCTCTACACAGCTACACTGAAGACCATAAATATATCATTGTGAAAAGAGTGAGATCTTGGTATAACGAGAGAAAAGCTGCTACATAAGAACAATTTACTGTTCTTATTGATAATTACTTTTATAACTCACGATTATAAATGATCATTAAAAATCTATAATTGAAAGCCCAGTTCCAATGCCTTTTCTGCTCCTGCCGTCTGACTTGGAAATGTCCACAGCATGCTATACAAGATATAACAACTAAGGACAGCATTGAAGTCACATCTATGACAGTGGTGATCTTCTCGGGCAAAGCAATTTAATCACTGACATAATGTGGTGTACTCAGAGCACCTCCAGAATTCCCTGGGGTTACTTCATTCTCACTACTTTTCCCTCCACAGAAAGTAACTCAGTTAAAATTCCCAAAATACCCCAGCTAAAACGAACACTACTTAGCAGAACCACAATAAAACTGGAAAAAAAAAAAATCCTTACAAAGAATCCAGCAATCTATTTTAAAGATGTTTCAAACAAATAAATGAATAGTAAAAACAGTGTATCAAATTAACTTCACACTCAAATCAAAAGACGGTATTTTATGTAGAGACAACAAAAAAATGAAAACACTGACCCTCATTTCAGCGTGAATTCTGGCCTTGGTGATATTGCTTTGAATGTTCCTAGAATATTTACTATTCTCATTTTATGAGCTTTAATTTGACATAGCCTTGCAAGCGTGTCTTTTTGCAACACTGCAACTCATGGCCCTGCTTAAACTGCATACTCAGGAGATGTATTTCCATGCTATACCTGGACCTTCTCTTAGTTCTTTTCCTGTGTCTACACAAAATTCCTTACAATGAGAGGAAAAAGACCTGTAGTACAAGAATTGAATCTAAGATATCTTACAAATTGCAGTGAAAACTTACCAGTTCATACTTCCTTTAGCTGCAAAACCTGACGGATGCAAATTTATAGCAAAATTTCTCTGAATTTGTGATTCCGAAAAACAGGTAGTTGCTAGCTGTAAATCAGTGAGCAGCATTTAATATGATCTCAAAACCCTATGCCATGAAACCACAAAAATCATGCATCTTAAAATTTAAATTGTAATGAACTACTTTTGAGGCTGTAGCTACTGGGTAGCAGAACTGGCTTTTGGCCCTTGGGTTGTATTTTGGAAGACTATTTTCTATTCTGCAGTTCCTTCAGAAGCAGTCCTTTTCCCTTCACCTATTTACAAGTTGATGAATGCCTACAATTGTAGACAGCCAAAAGCACAATCCTGACGAAGAAGTTCTGAAGAAAAGCAACTGTTATCACCAGGCATTTTTATTTGATAAAATAGTAATTGGATAGTGGGAAAAATCAACATACAAGCAACATAAAAGAAATAATATATTAATGACCTCTTTCAACAAAAGAACTTTTTCCCTGGCTCTGCCACGATTTCTTCTTTTAGGAAGATCACAGCCTCTGTTTTCCACTACTCTGAACTGGACTATTATCTTTACCTCCCCCACAGCAACCTCATATTACATGCCTTGCAAAGTGCATTTTATAGTCTTGGTGTTACTAGCATTCAGTCACATTAAATACAGGAAAAGTATTAATTCCATGTTAAATTTTTGACATATATTAGTATATTCGTTAACAACTATTGACA
The DNA here is from genome assembly GCF_034315485.1 of Pezoporus occidentalis. Classification (NCBI taxonomy): domain Eukaryota; kingdom Metazoa; phylum Chordata; class Aves; order Psittaciformes; family Psittacidae; genus Pezoporus; species Pezoporus occidentalis. The sequence continues at coordinate 3,638,527 of NW_026914829.1, forward strand.
ACCATTTACAAAGAACTTCTAAAAGGATAGTCACTAAGTGCTGTTTCTGATCACTTACATCTATGTAACTGTCAAAATGCAATTATTTCAGACCCAAACCAGATCTGTGGGTAGTAGAAATATCTTGAGTTTTGAAAAAGAATTTGAAAAACTGTAAGCAAGTGTAGTATAAAATATGGAATTGTGTTTTTGTTGGATGTTCTTTTCTCTGTAAGACTTTTAAGAGAATGATAAGAGCATGCCAGAAAATTATTAACTCTCCCCCAAAATATGCAGTGGCAGCTGCTTCTAATGTTTTGAAACTAAGTGGCTAAAAAGCCTACAACTGATATTTATTCAGCAACTATTTGTATGAAAGAAAACGTTTTAAACTAATGTTTCGGATTATGACTTTTTAAACAGAAATAATTAAAATTCGTGGCAGAAAAGCTAAGTCTTGGGCTGAAAGTCTGAACTCTTTACTACATAAAACAATTCCTTCAGAAAAATTAAGAACCTGCTTTTAGTTTTATTGCTCTGAAGCCCTGTGGAGCTCACCTAAGGGACAACTACTTCAGTCTGCACCATAGCAACACAAACATATATGTACAGTATAAATATCAGTGACATATACATGTATGTACATGTTTCTAGCTAGACTACAGAATAAAATAAAATATTTTAACACACAGCCCGAAAAACAAATCTTATTTTGTATAGGCATAAAAAAGATAATCAACATCAAGTTTAAATGGTGTGCTGACTAAAGAGTCAAAATGTTTAATACTTACTCAGGAGACATACTTGTCATAACTAGTGTCCTTGCTGGCTAGAGACAGAGAAAGAGACAACAAAACATCAAAAATCCGTAGTTTTCCCCTTTGAAAAAAGCCTTAAATTAGAAACTGTTCCATTAAAAGGATTAAGCTACTTCATAATTACAGTATCACCTCAGGAAGGAGCTGTGCTAATTAACACTTATACTAGAAATATTGAACTTTGAGGACAGAGAAGGAAACAAACCCCTTCATCACATCTGGTATTACAACATCCAATATATCAGAAGACAGGAACATTAAGTTTTCATTAGTAAAAAGAAAAAGAATTTCCAGTCTGCGATGCCATAGAAATGTTATTTAGGATGTTATTTGTTCTTGGCCTTTTCGTTTAGACTAGGTGGAAAGGAAAAAGGCAGCTTACCTTGAACAAAGGAAACTTGTAATCTAAAATTCTTCCAGTTTCTTCCAAAAGGCAGAAACTGGCTGAGATGCTGCAGAAACAAGAGTATATCTGTTGCAAATTATAATTTTATTTTGATAGTTTTGGGTTTTTTTTTGGCACAACTTCAGTATTTTAAGTCCAGGTTTTTAAGTAAACATTCTTCCACTCTTAAATCTTGTCTTAGTGAGTAACAGTCCTTAAACCAGTAATTCTGAGACACCTTAAAAATGACCCCTTCCCTCTCCTGCAATACCCTCTATAGCTCATGTGCAAAGTAGGAGTGTTTGCCCCAGACTTCAAATAAGCTTTCTAAGAATTAATATTAAAGAAGTAAGAAGAGAAAGAAGTATCCTTTGTTCATTAGAAATGACAAGAAAAGCCTCCAGCATGCATAAAGGTAGGACAGAACGAATTTTAGCAGTATCAGAGAAAGATGTCACTGAACGTGGTCGTCAAAAAAATACATGTAAAAAGGGGTTTTGAAAATCTGAGCTAAGAATTACTTGTAGCTACATAACCATGCACCAGTACATACACATTTTAATTTTGCAGAAAAAGCAGATCAACTGACTTTTATAAAAATATTTCAAAGAATGTCTCCTAATTTTCAAAATCAATATATAAATTTCAAATTATTTCTCTAGATAACTACTGCTCCATAAGAAATAATCATTCCCATTTCTGCACCCCCTCCTATATATTACCACAATCACAAGTGGTAAGCTTCCAAAATCTCTGCTAAAATTCAGTTTCCTTTGAGTAATATACTGAGCTGAGACCACAAAAATATTTTGGATTACAGCTGGTAGCACAGACCAAAAAAGACTTGAGGGCAACTCATTTTACCCAGTAATGAATCACAGAAGAAAATGCATATTCTGATGCAACTCCATCCACCCTCTCTCACCAGTACAGAGCTGTTCTCCATTAAGTGGTTAAGTAATTTATCACATTTAAAAAGGGAGTTCCTTGGAATTACCTCTGTAGACTATTAGACTAATAGACTGTAGACTCATAGCGGGCACCCTGAATGTTCATTATATGAACAACCTTTGTATGCATAAAACAATTTATGCATTGATAAGTTAGATATTAAAGATAACATAAGTAGTAGTCTTTTCAACATACGCATGGTTATTTCATTCTCTGGTTAGGCATATTTGAAAAACATAAACAGCAGATACTACTTAAATCTTCAGAAGCAACATAATGTAGCATACTCAATTTTTTAAATTTTTGATAAACATACACTCAGACAACATTATGTAAGCTATACAACAATTCAGAAGGGAAAATATATATAATGTAAAAATGTAAAAAACAATAACATGGAATGAAACTTCCAATGAAGAAAGGATGAAACTTTTATATTGATATATTTCTTTGAGAGAAATTCTTCACAGTATTTTTGGAAATGTTGTTTCCAAATTCTGACTTGTTGCCAACAGTACTTACTGATGATGCCTTAGCCTACTGCTAGCCTGACAGTTGAAGAGAAGATAATATGCACTAATCAAAATTTGTTGTAATCTTAGCCAAGAGACTTTCAAATGCATTACTTCCAACTCCAAATAAGCAGCCACATATAACTGCTCTTGGAAGTTCAAATAAACTCACAGCTTCAATTCCACATCTGAATTTTATACATAAAGAGTTTGAGCAAAAATAATAAAAAAGCAACAATATAAATACACCTATCATAACTTTAATATTAAATACTAATATAAACTCAAAATTTGAGTATATACATTCAAAAAGACATCCAATAAGACACTGAGTAAGGGTTGTTGTGTCAGAAGGACTGCAGTATTAGGCACCTGTCCTGGGTTCAGCAGTAGCAGTCATTTTTCTCCTCCTTGGTAGCTGGTGTAGTGCAGTGTTTTGACTTTCAGCTCGGGAACAGAGCTGATAACAAGGATGTTTTGGTTTGGCCAAGGACTTTGTGAGCCTCATGCTCTGTCAGGGAGGAGGGGGAGCCAGGAGGAAGCAGAGACAGGACACCTGACCCAAACTGACCAAAGAGGTATTCCATACCACAGCACGTCATGCCCAGGAGGTAACTGGGAGTTAGCCGGAAGGGCTGGGGAGACTGCAGGGTTGGAGGAGGTATCGGTCGGAGCTTGGTCGGGCTGGGGGGGGGCGAGTTATCGGTCGGCTGGTGGTGAGATGATGTATTCTCTTCCCTTGTTATTTCCTTTATCATTATTATCATTGGTGGTAGCAGTAGTGATTTGTGTTATACCTTAGTTACTAAACTGTTCTTATCTCAACCCGTGGGAGTTGCATTCTTTTCGATTCTCCTCTCCGTCCCTCCGAGAGCAGGGGGAGGGCAAGAAAGGGGGGGAAGTGAGCGAACGAATTACCTGACTGGGTTTAAACCACGACAGCACCCTACTGCACAGGTTTGGTCATACGATTGAAATTGGAAATGGGACCACATTATACAATCATGAGGCCATGCCTCATACTGTCTTAATACATGTTGTTGGATTTGCACAAACTCCTGGACATTAAAGGAACCTGGGAAGTGGCAGCATGGGAAAGGCACATGTATGAAAAGCAAGGTTTTAGTCTTCTTTGTTCAATCTTTCTGGGCATAAAACCTCACTTATGTCATGTATGTATGCTTCAGCATGGTCATGATGTACTCTTTCAGTATTTGAAGCCAAGCCTCACCGCCATCAGAGTGACACTCTTTGGCTAGATGTGTAGAGTTAAATCCACACAAAAGAATTGCACTAGGTTCTTGGGGTCCTTGTACAGTACTAGCTCCAAAGCCAGATTCTGATGTGCCAGTTCAGAATGTGCAGAAAAAAACCATTCCTCACAATTTTTAAAATAAAATGTCATGGAAATATTACTAATCAGACCACTACTTTTGCCAAACTTGGGTTAAAAAAAAAAAAAAAAAAGCACTACAAATAACCAAGGGCCAGAGCAGCATGAGATCCTGCAGCTGCTTCTTCAGTTTCAGAGCAGAAATGTTAACAGTTCCTTTATACCTTATCTAGAGGAAAGTGAAAATACTAGATGCATACAAAATGGGAAACCTGCAGTCTGTCCTGATATTACCCTGCAGTCAGCTTTTGAACTGTAGCTTTTATGCTACAAAACATAGCATAGAAGATGGTACAGTGGGTATTCTGGGGAAATTTTCTGTCAGTGCACTCCAAAGTGATTCAAAGACACAGGAACGTGGAAAGATGCATACAAAAGGTAGAAATTTGAATAAATTACATTTCTTCCAAATTATTATTTCATCTGCATTCAGAACTGCATATTTTTGCAAGTTAAAAGTTATTTGCTAAGCAGACAATATTTTATTTTATAGCTTCAGTAAGACAAGCAGTCCTCTTTAATTACAGTCACCAGGCAGAGAACTTTTTTTTTGATTTTCAGTTGTACATTTTAATTGCTTTACCCCTTTGCTATGCAATTTTTCTTCAGTGCTCTTTGTGTCTGTTTTATTTTACATGTTGACTTTATTGCAAGAAAAAAATTTTGAGTTAGCATTTACTTTTCTGGCCAGCAAAAATACATCTGGTGAGCATCATTATGAGTTCGAATGCATGTCTTTAGCAGGGTTGTTACTATTTATAAAACACTGGAAAAGGTAGCATTAAGGTAACTTGTCCTTTTATTTATCAGTAATCTCAAAATCCTGAAGAGTTGCATATCTGTGCTCTAAATCAGAAAACACTTCTTTCTGAAATATTTTTTAGATCTGGAATACAGGCTGTTAAAAATGACATGCTTCACCTTTCCTTTATATCTTTTGCTTCTGCTTTCCTTTATATATTTCTTAGGAGCACAGTTGCACTAAGTATTTCTTTAGAGTTCGCCAACAACAAGATTTTTCTAAGTCATCTGAAAAGTGAAACATGCATTTCAGTAGATCAAAGGAAAAAGTACTTGTAAAGACAGTACTTCAAAGACAATGTGATACTTCCTGTATGTTAACCGGCCTTCACCACAAAAAAGTCATTCAACCTCAAAAAATATTCTTTCTTTCTTCTAAGTTTTAGCAGGTGTTTCTTGGAGGTGAAAGACAATAAAAGTCCTGGCATGTACAACCTGCTTTTCAAGAAAGTGAACTCAAATTTTGTTTCCTTAAGAGTGTCATAAGTTCTTTTTCATAAGTGACAAATGAATTAAAATGTGACCATAAAATACATTTTTCAGGCCATTTCTCAAGAATAAAGTGCATTCATACTAAGAATTGACTTCATAGGAACAGTTTTACATTTGTGACTGGTTACATTCCAGACTATGTATACTAGATCACATTTTGTCTTTGGGTCAAGAACTCAGGCCTCAGATATTTTTCAAGAAAGTATTTCAACCAATAAATACCACTTTTGAACTGTATATTATTTAGTCCAAGTGCTATATGCCTTATATACCTTAGAGTTGAATAAAGATCTCTGAAATAAGCTTCAGTGTAGAAATGTGCTATGATGGAGTAGAAAAAGACCTTCACCTTCAGGACTCAACAAGATAATTATACTATGTGGTCTGGCCAATACGTCAGGGATAAAGGACATTTTTTTGGGGTGGGAAGGAGGCAGGGGGAAGCAGTGCATGCAAATGCAAATAAAGTGTAAGCAAGGGTACAAGATTATTATGCTATCTGTTTTGTACTCTTCCAGTCCTTTCATTCTCTGGCTGTTGTAGGCCCATCAGATGGTTCTAAAATTGGTTCAGAACTCATATACTTGCTTTTGATCTTTACAGCTGTATTTCGGAAGTAACAATTTTCAGCACTACTAGTACATAAGCCAAAACCCCAGAACCATGTGTAGCATGACAATATTAAAGAATCAGGTTAATTTCACTCTGCTTTTATCTAGGAAGGTTGTAATGAGGATCCAAAACTTTAAGTCCGTTTTTAGAAATAATATATAATTGCGCTACATCAGTTCATTCTACTTGAGTAATTGTGTTTCATAGCTGAAAATAATTGTAATTGTAACAAATGATTACTTTTTAGTAGCTTTAAACAGCAGTTATTCAGAGCTGTAATTTACTTTCTGACTGGCCTTTATCCTCTTATCAGGCCTTTGATACTGATATTTTTCCAGTTTCCTCTGGCTGCAAACTCGAACTTTGACTATAATTTCCTAACCAAATATAGTACCTCTGTTCTGGTCCTAGAAAGATGTGAAAAATGCACCCATCCTAACTAAATCAACACACATTGGGAAAGATGAAGAAACAAAGAAGGCTATAAGAAGATAGGAAAATCAGATATGACAGATGTCTGGGCATCATTGACAAAGATGAGAAAAAAAAGAGAAATCCTATAATCACAGACATAGGAACTCCCAGAACTTCTGTTGACAAGAATATGGATGAGGAAGGATGATGAAACTTAACATGACTCAGCAATGTGTGCTTGCAGCCTAGAAATACAACTGTATGCTGGACTGCATCAAAAGGAGGCATGACCAGCAGGTCGAGGAAGGGGATTCTCCCCTGCTACTCTGCATTTATGAGACACCACCTGGAGTACTGCATCCAGCTCTGGAGCCCGCAGCATAAAGAGGGAGAAGGACCTGTTGGAGCATATCCAGAGGATGGCCATGAAGATGATAAGAGTGCTGGCACACTTCTATGCAGACAGGCTGAGAGAGCTGGGGTTGTCCAGCTTTCCAGTACCTAAAAAAAATCTGGAGAGGGACTTTTTATAAGGGCATGTAGTGATAGGACAAGGGGGAATGGCTTTATATAAAGAGGGTAGATATAGATTAGGTATTAGGAAGCAATCCTTCACTATGAGGGTGGTGAGATACTGGAAGAAGCTGCCCAGAGAAGTTGTGGCTGCCCCACCGCTGAAAGCGTTCAAGCCTGAGCTGTATAGCACTTTGAGCAACCTGGTCTAGTGGAAGATGCCCATGCCCATAGCACAGTTTTACACCAGTGATGATGATGATGAACAAGCTGCAGTGGGTTGTTTAGTGTTCTGGCATGATGGCTATGACCTCAGTATTAAATTTAACACTGTACCCCAAAACTAGAAAGGAATTGTGATTTATCAGGAAGTAGATTTAAGTTATACATACATCATTGCAGAAGATATGTATCTCAATTACAGACTGTGTGCTGTCACTTCTTACACAATGTTTATGCCCTCAGGCTCTGAACCAGAAAGAGTTGCATCCATTTCTTGCACCTAAGCCTCTTTTCCACCATCAAATCCAAGAATGCCATAGACTTTTAAACAAAGTTCTTCAAATACCTTGGGATTCTAGGATTTTATTCTTAGTACTTATCCCTATCTACTGTTCACCATGATAGCTCTTGAGTGATTTTCTACTTGCCTAAAAGTAATACTAAAAAGCGCGTTCTGACTTTACGTAAGACTTCATAAATAGTCTCCACCTAAAATTAATACTAAAAAGTGTGTTCTGACTTCACATAAGACTTCATAAATAGTCTCCAGACCAAAAATCACCATACCTGCCAATCTTCAGGGAGGGGCGGGGTGGAGGGTAGAAACAGTGAAAGTTTTTTCTTAATTCTATGAAGGCAAAAATCAAAACTCTCCATGTTCTTAAGCCACTATTTCTTGAACAAGGCTCTGAAAAAGAACCAATATGCTAATCTGTTGACTGAACAGAAATTTAGTGCCAATTTTATATAAAAACTTGGGTGAATTCAATTTCTAGATCTTAACTACCCTGTCTGCTAAGATGACACAAAGTGACATGCATAGTCAACCACCAAAGTCACCACACGTTTCCAGCGTTCCAAACAGACCAATACAAGAGTGTGAACAGCAGCTGCAAGTGTCCCGGGGATGAGACGAAACACCCTAAACTTGAGGTGAAAGGAGGCTGTGCCTTTTGTCACAGAAAGGTACTATTTTGAAAAGACACTTCTAAACTTAAGTAATAGACCATAGCGCTTCAGTGGGTGGTCCAAAACAGCTAGCATGAAACCTATCATAAAGAGAATGATTTCTAAGTATCCAAGGCCATGAATCAGTGCACTACGTTCATCTATAGGAGATTTTAATGGCAGAAGTGGTAGCAACCCTAAATGGTGATAAAAATTCTGGCACTAGGACATGACCCAAAGAATGCAGTGCAAGGTGCAGCAGAAGATGCCAAGAGTATGCCTTCTGTTCTGGAAGCCCTCAAAAAGATCTGAGAGAAGTATGGGGTACAAGTTCACTAGCTGGAAGGTCCAGAATCAGAACTATCTTACAAAGGTTGAGTGAAAATATTCATAAGATTAGACAGACAGCAAGACATAAACTGTCTCAAACTGTGGGATACATAGGCATCCTTTACGGTGCTATCCTCTGAACAGCTTGAGCATGACTGGTTAAGTACTAAGTCACAGGCAGTATTTTGACAGTCTGCTTTTTAAATATTTACTAAGAATTGTTTTCAGTAATTTTAGCCATTTCATATTAACCTTGCTCATACTCATTTAGTTTCACTCTTACAGCAATCAATATTTTTTAAATCTATTGGGCCAGTATTGTAGTTCTTGGATTTTTTTTTTCCATTGCTTAACTATATACCAAAAGACAGATGTATTTTATCAACTCCTTATCTGCATATTCCATGTATATGAAATGAACACTACTTATCAACATAACATTTTGTTCTCAAATGCTAGTATTACTACAAAACTAATCCTGGGCTGCGTCAAAACAAGCGTGACCAGCAGGTTAAAGGAGGTGATCCTGCCCCTCTGCTCTGCTCTCGTGAGACCTCACTTGGGGTATTGTGTACAGTTCTGGTGTCCTCAACATAAAAAGGATATGAAACTGTTGGAACAAGTCCAGAGGAGGGCCATGAGGATGATCAGGGGACTGGAGCACCTCCTGTATGAAGATAGGCTGAGAAAGTTGGGGCTGTTCAGCCTGGAGAAGAGAAGGCTGCATGGAGACCTCAGAGCAGCCTTTCAGTATCTGAAGGGGGCCTATAGGGATGCTGGGGAGGGACTCTTCCTTAGGGACTGTAGTGATAGGACAAGGGGTAATGGGTTAAAACTTAAACAGGGGAAGTTTAGATATAAGGAAAAAGTTCTTTTCTGTGAGGGTGGTGAGGCACTCGAATGGGTTGCCCAAGGAAGTTGCGAATGCTCCATCCCTGGCAGTGTTCAAGGCCAGGTTGGACAAAGCCTTGAGTGACATGGTTTGGTGTGAGGTGTCCCTGTCCATGGCAGGGGTGTTGGAACTTGATGATCTTAAGGTCCTTTCCAATCCTAACTATTCTATGATTCTATAAAACCTGGACATTTGGAACAAATGACCACAGGTATATTTTGGATCTAGCAATAATACAAGCTGTGTCTTGCCAGTACAAATTAACTTTCTTATTGGATTTCAATGTCCCATTCAGTGGCATATTTCAGACACATAAGGGAAACAAATTTTCTCAAGTAATGTATAACATTAGATCCTTTTATCACTGACAGTTTCAAAGTTACTTGTTCCACAATGTAGTCTGCTTAAAAGCTTATTTACCAGCAACTTTTTTTCTTCAACTTTATATTGAGCCAGCTAAATAACTACAGTTAAACAGTAATAAATCATTCAGTTGTCATCAGCTAGAGTTGGTCAGACACTTTCAGGATTACTTCATGTAAAATAAGACATCTTGTAAATAAGAAACATTCTAGGTTCAAATCAGAAATGCATAAAACCGCACCACCAGACACTGGTCAACACACTGTTTCTCAATTGTAACATGTAAACACTCTTGTAATTTGTAGCTTCAGTCACTCATCTCATTGCTATATCCAGAAGAAATCAATTTGAATAATTTTCAGTGGCCACTTGTCCACCAACCCCATTACATCAGCTATTTTCTCCAGACCATAAATGTGTAGGTAGTTCCAGTTTCTATTATTAGCTATGAATGAGTTTGCCTGCTTGTTGAATTCACACTAGTTTAATATTCATTTGTGGCTCAAATAATATTTTGAGTATCAGTGTTTAAGATATCTACTTATTCAAAGCAACTACTAAATAAACATTGGAAGGAAAACAACCAGATGCTATCCCCTAAACCGATACAATCTATTTTTGACAGTATACAAATACACATACCAAATATAGGCATAAAGTTACTTTCCTGAATGTCTGGCAAGATGCTTCATGTTTTATAGTTACAGATTTTTCAGGACACTAAAATTTGTTTTGCCATGAATAAAATATTTTCAAAAAGGATTTTGATCACAGGATATAACAATGGCCTGCTTCAAACTAACTGCTCCCCAGCATGAGCTTAGATTCTTTGTAAAAATTTCTTCCTTCAAAAATCTCTAAGTTCAGTGTTGACAATTTCAACTTCACCCAAATCCAAGAGCTACAGGAAAACAAACCAAAATGAATCCATTTAAAAACAAAACTGAAGGAATTTCAGTTAAGCCCATACTGTCTTCTCTGTGAAAATATGGTTTTAATTATCCCTATCTATCTTTACATGCTGCATTTGAATATTCCCTAACCACCAAAACTCCTGGGTTTTTTTGAGTGGTGGTGTGGTTTAAAATCCAAAAAGTTTGCTCCTGAAGCCATTAAAGATTCCTGAAAATCTTACTTATCTTTCCTCAACATACCTGCAGCTCCCATATAAACTGCTCTTTGTGGCTTCTGTTGACAGTACAATTCTAGATAACTGATTAGAAGTCTTCAACATTTAAAGTACAATAAGCACGCCTATACAAATAGTATAGATGGAAAGAAAATGAGTACTTGCAATGAAAAATTGTGATATTAGAAGTACCTGAATAAAGTAATTCTTGATTTTAACTTCAGCTAAAACAAAATACAAGAAACTCAACCCAATCTGCATGACGTTTTGAAGAAAACAAATGTATAACACAATAGCACAGCAGAGAAATACAGACTCTAAACCTTGATTTACATTAAAGAAACTACAAATGACAAGTTAAAATAACTATGGATGTAAACAATGTTAACACACCTGGTTATATTCCCAAAATATATTTTTATATGGCTTTTTTTAATATCTACCATCGCACAGTGGACTCCAAATGCCTGCTGGCCTGCATTCACTGTAGTGAATGAGCTAGAACTAAAGTACTCTAAAAAGTTTCAGTTCAGACATTGTCTAGCAATTACATTCAGAAAATCTCTAAAACGTTTTTAAAGAGGTATTAGATTTCAAACTCTTACTCTACAAAAAAAACCTGCCATTTACATCTCTTCTCAAATTAAGAGACTTGTAGCTAAGTAACAAATTTAACAGATAACACAACAGATTCCTAGAACGCCAGCAATGAGCTGAAGCCTCATACTGGAACTGTGGAATACAAAACTGCATATAATCTACAATTACTATAATTTAAAGGTGGGTTTTGTTGTTTTCCTAGTTTTTTTTTTTTTGTTTGTTTGTTTGTTTGTTTGTTTGTTTTAAGATATAATATATAATTCTCTCTTAGAATCTCATAGAATGATTATGGTTGGAAAGGACTTTAAGATCATCCGGTTCCAAACCCCCTGCCAATGGGCAAGAATGCCTCACACTAGATCGTGTTGTCCAAGGCTCTGTCCAACCTGGCCTTGAATACTGCCAGGGATGAAGCATGTACTACTTCTTCAGGAAACCTGCTCCAGTGCCTCACCACCCTCACAGTACACTCTCATACACTTTTTACTCTGAGCAAAGAAAACAAACTAAAGTTTCCAAATTTAACTCCACTTTCACATTGTCTAGCATTAGCAAACTGTTGCAATGTTTAAGCTGCAGCCATTAAGAAAAGTGTTTAATAAAGTTTTTTTTATAATGTTTCACTGTTTTTTTAAAAACTTCAAGAATGTATTACGAGTTGTACTAGAGAAGCTTTGCAACTTAATTACTTACAACAGTTCAGAGTCTAATTTTGTTTGAAATAATATCCTCTTAAAATTGCTTCACTAAGGATTTTCTAGGGATTTCCAACATTGGCTTTATACATTTCGCATGTATGTACGCATACATACAATGGAAAAATAGATCTTAAATAGGCATACTTATAAGCATTTAATATATATTAAAAGACAATTGCTTGAAGAAAATACAAAGTAAAACTTTTCAGTGCAACAGTCTAGTTGCCAGACTGTCTGGTTAAATCATGTAAAATCTTTCTGTCTAGTTCTTTTTACTTTTCAATGAAAAAGACCCCAATGTTGTCTCTAAATGAATTTGCACAGTGAAACTGCACCTAGAAACCCTTAAAATTATTAAAAACCTTCAACATTCATGACATGGAAGAAAGTATGTACTGCTATTTTACTGATACTTGAGTCAAATTGTATAGGTGGAAGAAAGAAGAAATCTCAAAATGCTGAATAGGAATTTTCTCCAGCTACTACTTAGCTTTTGCTAGTGTTAAACACCTCACAGAGAATGCTTTCCAAGCAGATACTGAGCAGAACCATTCAAAGAAACCGCCTTCAGCTGCAAGGCCAGGTCTGAAAAAGGGTACCAATAAGAAAGAATTTCATATTGTTTTTTGTTTTCCTTCAGTATGGAATAGTTACATTGGGACCTTTTTTTAAGAGAAACGAATCAAAATTAGCACTACTTTGTAAAGTTCTTGCAGCACAATTACACAGAAAGAGGAATCAGTACCAACAAATCGGATTAACTTCCAAGCACCAATTCTGCAGGTAGCCTGAGGAAGAGCCACTTGAGTGTAGTTTGTGGATATGTTTAGCAGCCTTAGTCAGATTTTTTTGCGGCAGGAAATTAAGCTGCTCTGGACAGATACTTTAGCCTAAAAAGCAGACCATCTCATGATGTTTCTATAGGACATGACTAGAACTAAGTTGATTTATATATTCTTCATAATGCTTACAGTTATTAGCTATACAAATAATGTATACACATATCCTTAGGAAATGAAAGTGAAAAAAAAAAACAATTTAAGAAAACTAATAAGCAGTAAGATGCAGGCAAAAAGCCAAAAAATAATTTTAATCCAGACTTGATCATTGGTCCATGGAGATTAATATCCCACATTCAGAATGTTTAAAAGGTTGAACAGCCTATGAACTGCACCGCCTTGAAACTTTTACATGAAAGAGGATCAAAATTTCTTTGAATCTCTTTGAAACTCCAACAATAGCTACCAATGAAACACTTGTCTAGTTTATTTAATATAATTAATTATCTCAGACATCTCTTAGTGCTCATTTTATTTGTATGACTTGCTACTTACTGATAAAAAGAACTGCTATCTATTTTCCTGACTGGTTTTATATTTAGTTAGACAAAACTTTTACAAGGCAAAACCACCTAAAACTGTTTCGGTGCTTACCCAATGCTCTCACTTTTTTTTTTTTTGCATCCAAACTGAGCTCAATACTAAGTTAAGAAATTTAGCTTTACCTTAATGTAGAAAAAAAAAATTGCATAAAACTTTATCTTGCAGAAACATCCACTGGGGATGATCCATTATAAAGCTAACAAAAAATCTACCCCATTTGGTAACTTGCCTAGAAAGGACAGACATCTTTTCAGGATACTTCACTAGCTTTCCAACAAAAACAGTTTGAGCTGGCTTATGAACCTCCTTTACAATGTCAGGTTGGCCCAGACTCTACCGCCACAAGTTGCCAGAAAGCTGGTTTCCATGGTTGTATGTATTGTCTCTGAATGTCATTCGCAAAACACAGAATCATAGAATAGTTAGGGTTGGAAAGGACCTTAAGATCATCTAGTTCCAACCCTCTGCTGTACGCAGGGATACCACACACTAACCTATGTCACCCAAGACTCCATCCAACCTGGCCTTGAACACTGCTAGAACATTTCAAGGAAAATGAGATTCAGATTTTTTTAAAACTGATATCGCATAGAGAATGATATACAAAGGGATTTGGTGATTCTCCAAGAAAAGAAAGCTTAACAAAGAATATGTCCAGTTAAACTGACCTGTTGGAGTCTTCTTTTTTTTCTTAACCCACCATTGTTCTTATTCTTTTGTTCATTAAACTTCCTGCAACAGCCATCAGTAGCAGGACACTCTGAAACTTGATTTTCATCACCTAGAAACCAAATTTAGAAACTTAAAATGAAAAATGTAATCTTGTGAAATGAAACTGCTACCAACTATTTTTATCATAGCACATAGAGCTATGTACAATTAAGACACCTAAGTTAATAATATGTACCAGCTATTTTTCCACTGTATTTCAGTTACAGAAAAAAGAATAACATTCAAGCATCATTAATCTTTCAGTATTTGATCTTGTAAATAAACTAGTTGCAAAACTCCCTATTTCCAGTATTTTGAAAATTATGTATTAACTACAAGTAAAGAATTAGCTAAACTGTTTTATAATTATTACAAAATTTGCGATTTTGTAATAATTATAAATCTTAATCCCTGAGGTAAGAGAACAACAATAAATCACAACACAAAAAATGATGAGAACATTTTCCGTTACTGGTTTCTTATTTTGAAATTATAAACTTTAAACTAGTCAAAATTTAATCAGTTCTTCATACTAACGTTGCAAGTTTAATGTCAATTTACACAGTATTACAGTGATTTTTGTGTAATACAAGTATCCTGGCTTTTGGTACAATTGTTAATTTAAACTCAGTATTTAAACACAAAATGCCTTTTAACAAAGGGAGAGCTAAATACTTAGTTTTATTCAGTATTGCACTGAGACCCATCATCTTCAATCACTGAGGAGGACTACTGGCAATTAGAAAATATTTTGTTACACAATTAAAAAAAGAAGAAAAAAAAAGCTAAGAAATGTAACTCCTTTTACATGGAAACCAGGATTTTTTTGAACATGTATTTTGAATTAAAAATAAAAAAAAATAGATAATCTATTCCATTGCTTTACCCAAAGTGGATTAGGGGGAAGCAAGGTATGCCTCTGTTCATTTCTAGTAATTTATTTCAGTCACTGTAGAAGGACGGACCACTATTAGGTTATATTTTAGTGGGGCAGCTTGGCTGGGGGGAGGCAGTGAGAAGTGGCGTAACATTCGTTTTGCCATTCTAAGCCTGAATCCTTGAGCTCTGCAGCTCTTGTCCCACTTGGGATTAAAGTCTCAAGACCTGTATGTTTGGACCTCTTTCTAGTTAGGGCTTATTCTCATATTTTTCATATTTACAGCAAAGCAGGAAGAGGGGACCATGTCCATCATCTCTGATTATCAGCTTGGAGCTCTTATGCATTACATAAATAAGGCTTATTCTTCACAATCCAGTTCCTATTACTTCTCTCCGGACTATGAGTACTTCTCAAGCACTTGCCAGCTTTTCCATCCTGTAGGTCTCAAGTTTCACTGTCTATTACATATTTTTCCATGATTTTTTTTTTTTTTAAAGCAGTTTCTCAGTAACAAGTAAGGAATTTCATCTTTAGTAGCTTTTCCTAGGGTATTTCAGATAAAGTGGACAGAACTTACTGAAGCAATTCCATCCACTGTTAGCTACCCCTAAATTTAGTTCAAATTTGCAGGTAACTCTTGCCACTGCGGTCCATTACATCCTGTAGATTCTCTTCTAAAACATCGCTCAATTACAGGTATCAAACTCAACAAATCTAATATGTTATAATACTCCATATGGCTATCAGAGTGACTTTAATTTGCAATTTAAGCGTCTATTCATTCATGAGCATTTATCACCAGTGAGATTCGAACCAGAATATTACCTTGAAAATTCCATTCCATATTTCAAGTCAAAAGACAAAGTAATGATTAGTTACTGAGCATGATTAGAACAGTGAGCTAGTTTTGTTCAAATCAAATCAATGATGCTTATCTAATCATACAGTGTTCTACTTCAAGATAATGACGTGTCACTGAAACGAAACTGTATCTTATCTACTATTCTGTAATTATCCCAGTTATTTACCTCAACTATGAAGAAAGTAAATCTGAATTTGTTGTCATAAGTAACACTTCAGTTACTAATGACTGACAATTTCTGAACATGAGGTAGCTTGTGCCCAGGCAGCCAAGAAGGCCAAGAGCAGCCTGGCCTGTATCAGAAAGGGCATAGCCAGCAGGGCCAGGGCAGTACATCTGCCTGTGCTCAGCGCTGGTAAGGCCACACTTCAAATCCTGTGTTCAGTTCTGCATCCCTCACTACATGAAAGACATTGAGGTGCTGGACTGGGCCCACAGAAGGGCAGCAAAGCTGGTAAAACGTCTGGAGAACAAGTCTGATGAGGAATGACTGAGGGAACTGGAGCTGCTTAGTCTAGAGAAGGTTCAGGAGGGACCTTATCACTCTCTACAACTACCTGAAAGGAGACTGTAATGAGGTGGGGGTCAGTATCTTCTCCCAGGTAACAAGCAATAGGACAAGAAGTAACGGCCTCAAGCTGTGGCAGTGGAGGTTTAGTTAATTTTAGTAAAAATTTCTTCACAGAGAGGGTGATCAGGCATCGGAACAGGTTTCCCAGGGAAGCGGTGGAATCAACATCCCTGGAAGTGTTCAAAAATCATGTAGATGAGGCCCTCGGGGACATGGTTTAGTAGTGATCATGGCAGTCCTGGGGTAATGGCTGGACTTGATCCTAAAGGTCTTTTCCAATCTAGTTGATTCTATGATTCCAATATTCATGGATAGAATATTTAATGACTTGTGTTATTGTAGTTGTTATTCCAGCATGGGCAAATACCAAGTTTTGTGCTATTCAGAACAAAAAAAATTTCTTGAAGTCATCTGAATGCATATGTGCCCACCAGGTCTTCAAACAGAACCTGCTAATGGTTTAGAACAATTTATCTAGCTTATGTGCTCTAGGACAACTGACATCAAGTTCTGTAAATTTAACTACATCAGAACAATCCTCAACTTGTTCCTCTATTAAAAACTATTTGTCCTTTTTTGTTTTAATAATCTCTCATGTGTTTCTTAAAAGGACATAATAAGTGAGGTATCCCTGCCCACAGCACAGGGGGTGGAAGTAGATAATCCTAAGGTCCTTCCCAAACCTAACTAGTCTATGATTCTATAATAAAATGTCAATACAAGATATAATACGGTGTTTTTAGTAAGCTTGTCTCCTTCCAAAACTGAAGCAAAAACCCCAAAGGCACATGAAATCTAAGGAAGTTTTCACATGTATGTTTTTAAAGACATAAACATACAAAAAATTTTTAACAGCATTAAGCACCTCACACTTAAAACTTGAGTTAAAACTTGTTCATCTAAATTAAACGTCAGTTAAGTGTCATCATTTTTGCACCAAATAACAGAATGATATTCCAGATTCCCCCTCTTAACACTGATCTACATTAATTACCTAAAACCTAATGGATGTTAGGTTATGTTTTTTGGACAGCTAACATATTTTTTTCTCAAATTCACTGTAAATACCTAAAATTCACTCAGCTAAGCCCTAAATTAATTTTTAAGATTGGAAACAATGCTAAGTCCACGTTCAAATTTTTAAATTATTTTAGGATAAAAGCTTAAGAGTATACTCCTGAGTATACTCTTATATAAAAGAGTATACTCCTATTGCTCAATATTATTTATTGTTGCAGCTTTCAGATGAAAGGTCACATGAATTCATCAAATCTGAGCAAGTATTAGCGTTCTATGCAGTTAAAATGCCAAAGTAAAGCAATTTACAAGAATGACAAAGATGTTAGACTCTTCTAGCAACATAGATAATTAACTTTCACAAAAGACTTTGCATTTCTATAAACTTACACTTATGATAGAGAAAAGCCACGGTTTTCCTCGTTTTGTAACTGCTAAAAATTTAGGCATTGATTCTACGATTGACGCACAAACCCCAACTACACACCACTTATTGATTACAGAGCTCTGAAGTTTATCAGGTGTGACTGATTTAATCAGGATAGAAAGTTTATTTAATCTCCAGAAACAAAACTGAGAAAGAAAAAGTGAATTTGAATAGGAAAGCATCTTTTAATATTCTGATAAAGCCTAATTAATGTCAGCTCTTGCATCTGTGACAGTTCTTTACTTGATTTATGACTTGAAGAAAGATAAAGTAGCCATGTTTATGCCTGTGCTGTTCAGCGGAACAACTGGGCAGCCCTGAGCACACCCTACAAGGGAGCATGAAGCCTGCATGTTACACTTCTATAAAAACAAGTGTTCTTAGTCTGTAGAAATAAAGCTTATCAAATCTTACTTCTTGTCATTAAAGACACTGATCTAAAAATCACAAAAAAAGGCAAGAAAAATGTTTGATCTTTAAAAACATATACAGACATAATTTTATACAGATATTTTGTTATTCCTAACTAGATATGAGTGAAAAGAAATATTCAGCTTTTGAAAATATACTGTATTCACCAGTTTTCAAATCACAGTATTTAATAAAAATCAATTATTTCATTATACAGTGTCACAGTAGTAAGTTTAAAACAACATTTTAACGTTCTCCCACAGAACTTGCATTATTAGGGAAAATACAACTCATCTTTCACTATTTATTATTCCATTTTAAGGGAGCTCATTTGAGCTGTCAAATTTGAGTTGAACTTTATTTGAGGTGGTACTTGACTACACAGCAGATGCACAAAATTAAAAACATTATACTTGGGAAAATGGCCATCACAGATAAATTACAACTACTATTAAAATCATTAGAAACACAAACTGACACGTACAGAAGTTCCTAACAAAAAAGGACATAAAGTATAAATATTGGGTAAATTGTTTGCTGAGTACAGATCCTTTTTCTTCTCTTCCAAAATCTGTTATCTTAAACAAGTTGTCCAGCAAGAAAATAAAAGCATAATATGCTAGAACATTGATCATAATTTAATCACTGGAATTTAAAAGTTAAACACTAAAATTAAATGGCACACCCAAGTTTAAAGGGAGAGAATATCTTCTCCTTTCCCATTTGTTTTCATGATTATTTAATCAAAACCAGACTGGGTCTGACATTAAGAAATACATAATGTAAACATCATTCTCTAGTACATTGCCACATGATGAAAAAAATACCACATACAGCAGGGTCATATATTTATGGGTATACATTTATGCTTGTATAACATACACCTGTATGAACTTCTCTTTTTTAAGAAAAAGTCTGTGTTATAACAATGCACTCCAGGCATTAAAGTACAGGTGTAGTGAACCCAAAATTGCAGCTCACTTATTACCCACAGGTACAGGCAAGGTCACTGTTCAACATTTCCACTGGAAGATTCTCTGATACCAAGTTTGCTTAGTGTAATTATTAATTTTATATAATTAATTGATGCATTGCTGCAGAACTTTCTGTTGAAAACAACTAACTAAAAAATGCAATTATAATTAGAAATATTTAGCCCTACGTAAAGCTTAACAGAGCCCAAAATATCAGGATGTAAAAATGATTACTCCAATGCAAGTTAAAAGAATTTTCCAGTGAAGTTCCTGAGATTAAATATCCCATTATACTTTTAAATTGAATTAACTTAGCCTAAATCAACTTGAAAAGGCTGAAATATAAAAAAAACTATCAAAATTATTGTTATAAACTGAGATCAGTATCATATAAATAAGCCATGATTGAAAAAGACACTTAAATTACAACTCTTGTTCATGCTCTCAAATATCTTATTCTACCTTCATCATAGCACAAGATAGAAATTGCTAACTCCACTATTTTTCCACTAGACATTTTATGCCCTTAACTGCAATTAAGTAGCAATTTTAACATGTGAAATAGAAATTACTTGAACAAGGGACCATATGATGTTATTAATATAAATGCTATGGTGTTCTTGTAAATTTTTAACAGAAAGGCTTTGATTTCTTAAACAGATTTTGAATAGCAGCAGAAAGCTTACAGAATAGCAAGCATTAGGGGAAAAGACAGCTCATATTACTTCTGTTATATTTTGTGAGCACACTTTCCTTATCTGTTGGTGACTTCTCTGTGTTTGTAGTGCACATAAGAACAAATGGGTGTTCTTTTGGATTCTATGCACTCATTTGTTTTACTGAAAAATAAAGTCAAGTACTGGAGCATTTTCTTCTTTTGGTGTAATTCTGAAATATTCTTCTCTTGGGAATGGCAGTTCATTTTTTTGCAATTTAGCTACGTAAGTGTATCCATGCATGTATGCCGTAAGATATTTTTTCATTTTCTAGCTCTATGTAGTGACTTACCATTAGTGTAAGTACTGCAATTCATATTGGTTGTGTAGGATTTTTCATAAGCATGCTGAGGCAGCCTATTCACATCATCAGAATCTAGAGCTTCTGCAGTGTCATCTTTTTCACCAGGTGACATATAATTTAATGGCACACTTCCAGAATTCTCAGCTGGTTTTAAGTTTTCCTTTACTGAAAGATCATTTGCGGAAATAGACCTTTTCCCACTTTCCTTGGAAGTACTACGTGGCTTACAGAAACTCAAACCAAGCGAGTCCATGCTTGCAAAAGAGTCTTTGCAAGAAATTTCAGGAGGATTCTGCGACTCCTTTGGTACTTGTATCTGTACTTCATTTTTGTTCAAGTTAAATGATGAAAAGAAGTCTTCATAAGAATCCTCTTCATAAGAAGCCTCTTCAGAGCCAAAAGACTTGCTACCTGTACTACCTGCTTGCCAGAAGTCTTTAGACCCTGATGCACCCAGTTCTGAGGTAGCCAGTTTCAAACTAGGCAGTATTTCTAATTTTTTCCTCTTCTTGTCTTTAAGGATACAATTGTTTCTGTAAACAGGGAAGCGTCTATCCAGTGAACACTTACTTAAGCTTATGCTGCTCATAGGTGCATTAGAGAGACTGTCAATCATAGCAGCAACATTACTTAACTTGGCCATTTTTTTGGAAGGAGAAAGATGACCCAAGCCCTTTATTTTGAGAAGAGAACTTTCATTTGCAACTGAAGTAGTCTTGCTATTTTCATCCTGATTTTTATTCAGGAACTTTTCTGTATCTTTCTTTTCTAAAGGCAGTTTATCATCCAAAGTATGCTGAAAAAGCTGCTTTTTTCTTAAGCTGCTTTTGCTACGTTGTTTTGGTGTTAAGCAAGTCTGCTCATAGCTTTGTGAGGGAGAATTCACTGACACAATCATGGCTATAGGATTATCAGTCCAACTATCACAGGCAGGTTTTACTACCTCTGTTTTCTGTCTCTTTAATTTATCAGCTCCCCAAAGACAATCAAAGCTTGAGTTCAAGCAGTCTTCCATTTGTTCTCCTGCAAAATATGAAAAGTGGCAACATAAATTTATTTAACAAAACAGAAAGTGTACCAATTTCTTAGTAAAATACACATGAAATTACTGAAAAAAGAAAAACAAGGACTTGGCAAGTTCTCTGGATATTATGTTGTAAGTCATCAAAAACTAAACAGAAAGTGGATTAAAACTAAATTATGTTCTATGTTAACAAGAAGCTACAATAGCTTTAGCTATCATACCTTCTTACACGGCAACAGGTAAACAAGCCCTGTTCTACTGTCTGGAAACAAAGCAGCAGAGGAACTCTTTCACTCTTGCATTTGTGGAAAAAAAGAAAAACAAACAGCAAGACCGTAAAAACCTAGCTAGATTAATATTGGAAAGTGAAAAATCTTTTTTACTACGAGAGCAGTACTTACCACTAATTATTTTTGCAGGATGAAGTTCAAATACAACATCATACTATCATACCACGTACATCAACACAATGTATTAAGAATAATTACAATGTGGAAAAAATGTATCATTTCTTATAGCCATTCTTAAGAAGATTTTGGGGGGAGGTGAAACACAGAATCTATTAAGAGAATCATAGAACAGTTAGGGTTGGAAAGGACCTTGAGATCATCTAGTTCCAATATCCCTGTCATGGGCAGGGACACCTCACAATAAACCATGTCATCAAAGGCTTTGTCCAACCTGGCCTTGAACACTGCCAGGGATGGAGCATTCACAACCTCCCTGGGCAACACATTCCAGTGCCTTACCACCCTCACAGTAAAGAACTTCCTCTTTATATCCAATCCAAACTTCCCCTGTTTAAGTTTTAACCCATAACCCCTTCATGTGCCTTAGCATGCCTTCCAGGAGAATCTGCTCCAAGATTTTGCCAGGCACAGAGGTGAGACTGACTGGTCTGTAGTTCCCCGGGTCATCCATTTTCCTCTTCTTGAAAATGGGGGTTATATTTCCTTTTTTCCAGTTGTCAGGAACTTCACCTGACAGCCATGATTTTTCAAATATGATGGCCAGCAGCTTAGCAACTTCATTTGCCAGCTCCTTCAGGACCCGTGGATGGATTTCATCGGGTCCCATGGACTTGTGCATGTTCAGGTTCTTAAGATGGTCTCAAACCAGATCCTCTCCTACAGTGGGCGCAAGGTCTTCATTCTTACAGTCGCTGCATCTGCCTTCCAAGACTTGGGTGGTTTGGTCAGAGCATTTGCCAGTGAAGACTTGAGGCAAAGAAGTCATTCCGGCAGTCTGTAGCAGATCCCCACAGTAATGTCCCCCATAGCTGTTATCCCTTTAACCCTGACCCACAAACTCTCTGTTGACTGATCACCTATCCCCAGACAGAATTCCATATTCTCCAGCCTATCCCTAACATAAAGGGCAATTCCCCCTCCCCGCCTGCCAGGCCTGTCTTTTCTAAAGAGCTTTTAACCTTCCATTCCAACACTCCAGTCATAGGAGCCATCCCACATGTTTCCATGATACCTATTATATCATATCCCCATAGATGTGCACACATCTCTAATTCCTCTTGTTTGTTCCCTATACTATGGGTGTTTGTATAGAGGCATTGAGCCGAGCTCCAAATGAAGCCAGCTCATTGGCTGGAGCTGCTGAAATAGCTCTACATTGCTTCTAGCATTTATTATAGGTGCTGGCAACTGACTGGGTGTGTTGGGATGGAATGATGCCCCCCTCCCCCAACACATCTAGTTTAAAGCCTCCTTGGCCAGCCTGGCAAGCCTCCTACCAAAAAGACCAGCTCCACCAGCCTCCAGTAGACCTGGCCTCCCAAATCGAGTCCCATTTCTAAAAAAACCCAAGCCCCTGACTACAGCACCACTCTTCTAACCATTTATTAACCTGGCAAATTTGCCCAGCCTTTTTAAGGTCCCCCCCTTTATCCTGGAGAATGGATGAAAAGACAATCTGAGCTCCAGAGCCCCTAACCCCCTCTCCCAGGGCTCTGCAGTCCTTCTTAATGTTCTCCAGACTACTGCTATCTATATCCCTAGCACCCACATGGATCACTAGAAGTGGGTAATAGTCCATGGGACTTACTAGAGCAGGCAGCCTCTGCAACATCCCTGATCCGAGCCCCTGGTAGGTAACACACCTCCCCTTGAGACTGGGTCAGGCAACAGATGGGTGCCTCTGTTCCTTTCAAAGCAGTCCCCTACTACTATGACCCGCCGCTTTTTTTTTTTTTTGTTACTAGTTCCCAGCTTCCTGAGTTAATGGCCTCCTTCTTTCCCCCATGAGCTACAATGGACCCTGAGGCCTCTGCACAGTTTGGCCCTGGAGCAAGCAGGTCCTGCATCCTCTCAGCTTCCCTGATGCCTTTCATCCTATTGACAGTGTCCCGCAGCTCAGCCCCTGCTGCAGTAGGACTTCCACCAGGGAGCACTGAGTGCAGCCCTGCCCGTTGTGCACCCTCGCCTCAGGAGACCAGTGCAGGCACTCTCTACACTCAGAGCCCTGCGCTGCAGCTTCCCCTCTCATCAGTTCTGTATGGGTGCCTACACTGGCCACTGCCAGGGCAGCCAGAGCAGAGCTCCCAGAACAGGCCCTGCTCATATGGCGAGTGATCACCATCCCGCTCACCTGCCTGCGTTAGCTGCCACACAAACTGACTCGCCTTGCTCCTGGTCCCTCTCACCCCTGGGGATTTGAACCACTCAGGGCTGGTGCCATCCCTCCTGAGCACCACCCCCGAGAGTCAGCTGCTCGCATCAGCTGAGCTGCCAGCTCCTGGGCAAGTCCTGTTGAGGACTTGAGGCTCCCTCGGTGGCTCTTGCCACTTTGAACTGAGGCTCCTGAATGCTGGGCTTCCTCTGGCTCAGGTGTTGAAGGCGTCCTCTCTCCAGCTGCTAACCTCACCAATTAATAACTCTTATCTATAAATATATATATATAATTCTTCAATAAATTCCTCTGAAACAGGCTACTATCTCTAATTATCCAGAATACATTTTCAAAAGCCCTGCTGATAATTGCAATAGATGGTTTTGTTTAAATACACATTGAGTGCAAAGTTTCAGCAATACTTCTGTAAGTGCTCCTGTAGGTTTTAGGGAAAGTCTTGACGTTATTTGCTTACTAAATGTAAATAATATTTTTAAACATAGGTTGTAGCTAGCTAAATTAAGAAAAATAAAATATACAGAGATGAAAGAAGTTCCTCATGACATGATCAGACTCCCATATTGACAACTGAAAAAGTGTTAGCTTTGATCCTCAAACTGGATTCTTGAACTTTTTTAACCACTATTAACCAACATACTCTCAAGTATTTTGCAAGCACAAACAGAAGGGCCACTATCACACAGTACCAGAGTTTGAAGCTACACCAAATATTGTCATGGGATGTGGAGGTCTGTTCTTATGTAAAATTACATTGTGCAGTTGCAATGCTGGAGGGACACATTCATGGTAAAGCTCTCAAAAAAAAAAATCACTGTTCAATGTCATCAGCACACAACTAATTTAGCAAAATAAAGTTTGTTGGCACAACTATGCTACTTCCAGTATTAAGCTATTACTTATCCCTAACACTGCATGAACACATAACAAGATGTCTCAGGCTATAAGATAATGCCCCATGCTCTCCTTACTCTTCTACTGATACAAAACACCAGCATCTGACTTCAGCTTTTTGCTCATGTAACCAACAGAAGACATGAGGTCTGATGTACTTATCTCCTGTATACAAGATTAATGTTGTTAAGATGCCCACTGAAGTAGCTCAACAGCCTTCACAATAATCTTTGCCCTTATATTCTGGTAATATGCCAAAACAGAAGAACAAATCCCTAACTTCAAGAGAATAAGAACTTTGATAACAAATTACTTGAATTCACTTGTAACCATAAAACATTTTAAAGGCCGATTTATTTTGCTTTTGTTAACTTTTTTAATCTCTGACATACTAAGCTGGAAAACATGTTACGTTTTCTTTTAAATTCAAGTTTTTCGATTGAGTATTTCGAAGAGAAGTCAGTTCTTTGAGGTTTCTCCCTCATTCTGTTCTCTCTTTTGCTTCCCATTATCACTGTTTAGTGCCCACTCTGTATTCTATACAAGATCACTCTAAGAGCAGAGAAGGCTGACACCATGCCAGGTCAAGAAGCCATTAACAGGAAAGGGTGTGAAGAAAGAGGAGGAAGTGACACAAGCATCACAGTCATAGGCAGAGCATTACCCAACGTGTTTCTTCATGCTCCATTTTCCTTGAATTCTTACTTCTACACACTTTGCCAGTTAAAAAAAACTAAATCAATTCAGCTTTAAATATAAATGATAGAGCAAACATACAGTTCCCATTTCAGTATACCATACTTTACAAAATAAACAGGCCATGTATTATTTTTAATTTCTGTAATATATAAAGTTGTATTAGTTACCTGGTAACAATGCATCTTCTGAATTAGTTAAGACACAAGTAGGCAGCAGACAGTCTCCTGGTGAACTACTTGGAAGTATCTGAGGCATTTGTGAAGCTAGGAATTTGTAAATAATAAATGAGTTAGACCTACTTGCAAAGATATAGGTTTTGGCACCATCGATTCACATTTCAAATCAGCTCAATTGTAAGACATAACTCATTGCTTTGCCAACTATAACCATGTAAGTAATTACACTCCTCAAGAGTATCCCAAATTTACACACTCAGAAAAAAAAGCTACTACATCTTCTACAACTTTAAGCAATTTCTTTTTCTAGATAACCACATTTCTATGATACTAAAGAATGACAACAAACCTTTTAGAAAATATAAAACCTTTCTAAGGTAATTGAGGCATTTTACTACATAATCTGTCAAATTCTGCAATTAGCGGCAAAGCACTGACATAGCAGAAATGCATTTAAAAATGCTTGAAGGCATTACCTTAAAACTAAAAAACAAATAAAAGTCATGCCAAAATAAATTAATTTCATTTTTCATCCATGTATCACTGATTCTTTACTTTCCCCCTGCAACTATTTCTGAAATTATAAACTGACAGTCTAGTTGACGTAGACTTCTTAAAACTTCAAATACTACCGATTCCCACCCGCTCAAAAGATGTTCCACATTTCAATACTTTTTATATTAACTGGCAAAACCTAATGGCTTAGGCCTCAATGCTTTCACAGTAATGTAATGGAAACACTAAAAAATTATTTGAAAACTGCAATCTACATTTAATTCACCAGGATATGCATTTTGAAATAAATTAGATTTATCTGATTAGGTCATTCAATTTATTTTTTTTAAATCCTGTTCTTCAGTACCTGGACAGATGTCTCGTCAATTTTCAACTCCTTAATGAACTGTTGGCCTGGGACTAGTAACATTATAATCTTTGACAAGTACAGCACTCACATTAAAATTTAAAGGGAAATAAGAGTTTCACTGTAAAGTTTAACCAAGTTGTGGTAATATCAATTTACAAGCTTAGAAAGTCTAGCTTAACTTTAGTCCTCTTGAGCAGTCTAACCATTAAGAAATTCCTTTTTGCAATCATTACCTTTCACGATTTCTTGTGCCCTTCGATGGAAAGGAGCTAAAAGCTAAAGCATTCATAACTACTTGAAACCTGGGAAGCAGGGAAGACATTGCAATCAAGATATAAAAGTTCGAAGGCCAGAGCAACACAAAAGCACCAGAAATTCAGCAATAAAGATGG
This sequence comes from Pezoporus occidentalis, assembly GCF_034315485.1. NCBI lineage: Eukaryota > Metazoa > Chordata > Aves > Psittaciformes > Psittacidae > Pezoporus > Pezoporus occidentalis. The sequence goes on from NW_026914829.1 coordinate 3,665,524, forward strand.
CAGCCATTTGTGCATGGATAGGTAAAATTTAAGTCCTTACCAGTAGGGGAAATATTTTCTCTTTTTTCCTTCATCTCCTTTATTCTTCTTTCCATTGTACTGTATTGATCTTTCACCTTATTAACAGGGCTGTATACAAGTGAACCATTGTCTTCAAATAGTAGAACTGGTACATCAATTTCTATACAAAGAAATTGCATTTGTACATTAGTATTTATATGCTATAACAATCTCAATTTTTTTTTCCCCCAAACTTGAAAAAAATAGGTTACTTTGGTTCTCTTAACATCACTTCAGATGCCTTAATACTGCAAATTGCAAGAACTCTGTAAAAACTAAGTCAACTTTGCAAGTAAAAACATACTTATAAAAACATAGAAGTAAAACCAAACAAACCCAAACCAAACACACAAAACAAAACCCCATCAAGTACTTTAAGGAAATAACTGAAGATGTTTGTCTAAGGTAGCTCTTACCAGCATTAACTGCTATCTTCTGCATGGCTAATTCTTTAGCCATCTGGTCCAATCTTTTCTGCAACTTTCTATCATTTTCTGGAGTTTTTTCAACAAAGTCTTTCGGCTGCATACATTTGTGCTACAAGACACACAAAGCTATCAATTATATGGTATAAAACTGCCAGAAGTAACTACACTTCTTATTCGCTTACCACTTTGCCACAGTATTTATCATCAGAGTCTAACTATGCTTCCTAGCGCTTCCTTGAGAGTCACAGGTAATAGCAGAAGTTAAAGTTCACTTTGGAAAATGTTAATACAAAAGAAGAAAGAACCTAACAGATTTTTTTCCTGTTAGATTTTATTAAAAAGCAGACTAAATAACCATCTTTTCCTTTTTTCTTGAAGCAAAGCTAAGGCTTGATTTTTTTTTTATAAATATCAGTATTTTAGCATTTGTGCATGCAACTCAGTGAAACATAAACCACAACAGTCATGGTTTTTTAATTAGCCATTATGTCATTTTAGTTTAAACATTAAGTTCTTTATTCATCAATACAAAAATTTTTATTATACTTTCTTCAGATATCACATCATCACAGCCATAGCCTACCTTTAGAAACCTACTCAGACAGATACATAGAGCTTACAGAATGTCCTAGTAATGAGGAATTCAAATGCCTGAGGTCAGGAAGTCAAATTCAGACTTTAAGGTTTACTACACTAGGCCTATGAAAAAAAAAACAACAAACCCACCCATACCCACATACTCACTTTTTTGACTGGTTGTGGCAATTCTTCATTAGCAGCTACCACAGGAAATAAGGCTTCATCAACATGTACTCTAGTTTCTCGACACCTGCATAATAAATTAGAGCAGCTGTGTTTGTTTGTTTTTAAGAATGAGAAACTTTATTGCAATAAAGTCATCTGAGCTCAGTAATAATAAAACACCAACCTTTCCTCAGTGTGTATCTTCAGCACAAATACTTCAATGGGAAAAAAAAAATCTCTATATATGACACACCAAATATAGGACATATTTTTTTTTTTGTCCTAATGATGCTCTCTAAATTGTTGTTCTGAAACTCAAAGATTCACACTCATTTTATTTTCCACACATTCAAAAATCATTATATTAAGTCCTTTTGGCCAGATTCTCATGAATCTCAAATTTACCCAACTTGGGAGGACTGTAGGTTTTAACTGTTCACTACCCAGCAACCATAACCTTAACTTGCCTCAAGTTGGTCACTGTGATGACAGTAAACTCCCAACTATAATCTACAGAATGTCATGGGGTGGACGAGTCATCATCTGATCACGCCTTTATATCTTAGCCATAAGTCTCAGTTTTCTGCCTCCTCTGTGTATATGCAATGCTAAAACCAACCCCTTATTGAAGGGTCATCTGTATTTATGCAAACTTTTTTAATTACAATAATGCCACCTGACACCTTACCCCCTTTTTCCTGTCTTTTCATTTCAAAGACAGACTTGAGAATAGTGGGATTAATGTTACCTAATGAGAACACTAAGAATGATGTTGAGACAAGAATTTGTTTAATACCTAAAAGTTCTTTTGATCAAAATAGATCAATACAGTTTTATTATCAAACAATAAATAAACTAATTATGAGAAAGAGCATAGAACATCAATGGACTACACTAGTTTCCCCAGAAGCCATTCAAAACTGTGATTCTAGTGACACCTAGTGATCTAATTGCTATAAAGTTTGTGACTGCAGAATTATAATCCAATGCTTAGTTACTCAGTTTTGAATAAGAAGCCAAACCATTACATGTTTTTGTCAAACTAACAGAGTTAGAGTTTAGAATTCTCTGGAGCATCAAATAGAGATGATACTCAACATGCTGACCTTCAGTAGCTGTTATTAAATTCTGGATAATAATCAGCATAGATTTAAACTGCACTAAAATTTACATTATTTCAGAGATTTTTTGATTCAGAGAAGCTAAACATAATATATTTGACCACTAAATATGTTATGAGCATTTTTTACTTTGCAGAAAAATCTGAATGTAAATGATTTATCTATCATGTTTGTGACATGAGTTACTGTACTAAGAATATACCAGTAAAGTTTCCCAGTTATGGGTTAGATTAGGTATTCTTAATTTGTACATAGATTATAGTAATTCTATTTTATGTAGGGTTCTTTTTGTTGGGTTTTGTTTTTTGGGTTTTTTTTTAGGTTGCTCATTGAAGTATTTGAATTAAAGTACTATTTTTTTTTCAGTGATCCAAAAGCTGTCACTCATTTTGAATTAAACTTATTATTTATTTGCATGACTCTTAAAACAAGTCCACTATTATGTGCACTATCTTTAAAGTCAGACATATCTATAATTCTTAGAAAACACAAAAGGGAAACAACACATTTTAAAAAAATTAACGTATTTACTCTAGAGTTGTTACATTTTTATGAAATGCAATTGTCATCTTAAAAGAGTCTTCTTCCTAATCAGATTACTTCCTAGTAAACTGTAGAACTCCATTCAGTTTGGATTCAAATATATGCTTATACTGTGAAGCAGAAGTTTCCAGTAACAGTTCAACAAGGCAATGTTCACCAAATACTGTACAAACCATTATAATGTGTTCTGGCTTTTATGGAGAAAAGCGAGTACTATAATATTTTCAGATCATGGGCATGTTCCTCTGAGAGGCTCAAGCACTGCTCAGGGGAAGATAAAACTAGTGGGCATGCATAACAGTTTGGAAGTAGCTGTTAATTGGGAGTATTTTGCACAAACCAGAACCACCAGGAAATGCTGGAGTAATTGCTTATGATTTGCTTCCTTGTCTGGTGTTTTTAGAGCTCAAACATAAAAAACTAGCATTAAGATTAAATACCATATACTGCAGCATTCTGTTTCCAAGACCAAGATTCCCAGAAGTATGTAAAAACATGAAAACACAGCCAAGCATTCCCAGTTTACTTTGCTATGTTCCACAGATTTCTGGTTTAGAGATCATCAGATTCAATACTGTACATGTTTTTTGACAAAACCAAATGTTTAATTGCTTCAGCATTTTTTTTTAACCAGTATAAATCCTTGCTGAATATGTCTCTGCAACAAGGAGTTCTCCAGCCTAAACTATGTTTTACTAAAAATAATCATTTACTATTTTCTGTACAGGTATAAGTTACTCCTGGGGAGATTCCAGTTAGATCCTAGAGGAAAATTTGTCACAACAGCCATTGGAATAATCTCCCCAGGGAAGTGGTGGATTCCCAGCATTGGACAGTTTTAAGATTCACCTGGACAGGGTGCTGGCCACCTTGTATAGGCTGTGCTTTTGCCAGGAAAGGTTGGACCATGATTGTTGAGGTCCCTTCCAACCTGGTACTCTATGATTCTCTGAATCTGTCTCCAGATGTATTCATGTGATGATTTCCAACTCTTCTACTGGAAAATAATGTTAATTTCCCACTCAGCCTCCTCATATGAACCTTGGTGTTCGCAAGAGTCCCTTTCCCTCCCACGTTTTTTTCCAGGCTGAAGCATTCTTGTGTTCCATTGTGTCTTACGAAACAACATTCCAAGTGTGTAACCATGATAAAACCCATGTCATTCCACTACATGAAGTTTTATATTCTATTTGATTTTTGACTACTGCTGAGGTGACAATCATACGAAAACATTTCCTGTGAGTCTCAAAATCTTAAATTTCCCCTCATACAATACAATCATCTTTCCAATATACTTAAGAGGATTTAAGATTTAAATAGTCTCCTTGATATCAGTAAGAATTTTAATCCCTTCACTGTCTTAGTTTTGGTGTTACAGTATGAACACTGATAGCATAGCTGTGTCTATACTTACAAGAAGGTTCTGCGAAATAATTTGAACAACCATCCACATGCCAATTAAGATCAAGCAATAACTAAAATGCTTTGCACTGTGCTCCAACAGGAGTCATCCAATCCCCAGTCTACACTAAAAAGTCATCCCTTAGTATTACATTCCCTAAAATTAAATTTCACAGCATTTCTGACCATTCTGAGAACATTCCACTTGCTATTGAATAGAACAGCTGGTTAATCAAGCCTTTTTTTAGTAATGCTAAAACTTCAACTCATGCAAATTCTGCATTACTTGCTTACAGTTAACAGGTTCAAACTGAGCTTCCATTCATACAGAACCACATTTTACTGGCACGTACTATATTCAGTCCTCCCTGTTTACGTTGTCCCAGGGTTTAGACTGTCTTCTGCCTGCCAAACCTCTGAGATGATATGGTAGGCATACATAATTTCAAGTCACACACTCCAGTTCTCTCATCTTACTAAAAAAAAAATTTGCATGTATGCTAACAGACTGATTTTAATTTTGTGTCGTCTATACCTCATTTGTGTAATTCCATGACTAGTGAGACTATGCATTACTTTCTCTTACGTAAGCTTTTATCACTCCTGACCCATACTTCGCTTAAGAATATGATACTCCTATGAATTCTGCCAAGAGTATACATCAGTCTAAGTTTTATATTCTTGTGTACCTTTTTTGCACTAACTTTAAAGGTAGGAAAGAAAGATTACAGAGAATTTCAATCAATCCACAGCTTAGGTCTTCCTCCATAATAATACACCTGTATTCCAGATGAATCCCCCATTCCAACAAACTTGTCTTGTAAGCCATATACTAAGACCTCGCTTTGTCCCATGTCAACTTCAGAAAAAAAAAAAAATATGCTAGCTTTCTCTTTCCTACAAAAGAGCTTAAGTCTTTTTCTTTGTTGCTTATATACAGCAATAAAGTTTCTTGAGGCCTTTACACCTCAAGGCTCCATATTGCCCCCTACAGTATCACATATCTAGCTGTCCGTCTGAGCTTTCTACAGTGCTCATCCACTCAATACCTGCCAGTATTGCACAGGTTCCTCTTGTAGTTAAACCGCTGTAACAGAGAAAACATTCCTTTATGTCACATCCTAGACTTGCCCCTGGAAGGCGCTCTCATTCTTTTGTTGCAGATACTACTCACCTGGACTTTTCTGGGATCCTTTTAGCACATCCAAGTCCTCAAACAGTTTATAATTCTTATGACTAAGGTTTCAAATTCCATATTTATACATTTAGCCATGTGAAGAGCATATTTAATTTTACAACCAAAAGATTCCTACTGAAATGACCATTTTCCACACACTCAGTGGCACCAGGTCCAAGAAAGGTATATTCACACAGACAGAATTTTGCACCACCCTCATATTTGGGAGCTTAAATATTTCTTCCTTGGTGTTAAAACTGGATGCTTCTGCAGAACTGCATGAACTTCTTTTTCTGATGTGTATCCAAAATTTTATGGTTGCACTACATTTAAGTAGCTGCAGAGCTCAGCTTTGCATCCCCCTGTTTTTTATTTTTACTTTTGCACTTAGCATACTTCTATCTCTCCATGCGTATTACAACTGGTATAGGAGAGAGCCTCTTTGCTTACATTCTAATTTCTATCATCACAGCAATTTACCAATTGGAGTGCCTAACACCCGCATGTTCTTAAACATGTTTTTATACTTCATCTGAAATCTAAATTTGGCCTCAAAACCATTTCGTAAACTCAGAGAAGCGGCTATGGACTAGCAAATTCTCATGGAATGGCTGCACAGCTAAATTTTCTTGTTTTTTAGTTTAACTTTTTCCTGTATGGTAGTTGAGAATCTTCAAGCAGTGCTGTTCTGAATCGTCCAAACGTCTTAAAAGCCAGACTACATGTGGATCTTTTTATTTCTTGCTAGAAGATACTCTGTCTACAGAAGCTAAGTACAGAAACAGTACAATGTCCCTGATGAACTGTGCTTTTTCAAACAAAAAAGAAAATTCTATTCAACATAAGCATCTAGTCTTCACTGCCTATGCATGTCAGCTGAGAACAAAGGGGTGGAACACTGAATGGTTCTACTATGGAACTACCTCGTTGCATTCATTTTTTAAGAATTAACATTTTATCTTTTTATACAAGTAATATGCTCTATAATAGCAAAAATGTCATAGGAAACTTATTTACTCATAGATTTATCACTATTTCAAATAAATTAAAAAAAACCAAAACAAAATCTGTACTTCATTTTTTAAGCAATACTAGAATCCATTATTGCTGTAATATGTCCCATATATTCACAAGCACTCACCTCTCCACCCAGAGTACAGAAACTATTTTTACACCCATCTTCTGTGCTTTTCTCCACGTAGCCAAATGTCCATCTTTGAAGACTACATGGGTCACGTGCTTGTTCAAAGTTTTTGAAACCTGCAGAAGTACAAAGAGAGCTCATCTTTAAGTCCAATAATCAGAAAATGCCAATAAAAATGGACTATGCTAGCATATTTCAATGTATAAACCATTAGCATAAAAACTTATTCTAAACATTATGTCAAGGACTCTTGATCTTTCTTATCTCTGCAAGAAGGCTCAAGCAATCAAAACTCAAATCTCATTAGCCAAGCCAATGCAATGCACCCTAGAGAGCTACAGCAGCTTCCTTTTGCTCTCAAGCTTCTTTTTTCTAGGTTACCATTTTCATCCCCCTGCTTGCTCTAGTTGTATCACTATCTTGCAACATTTCTATTCATGTAGCCCATCATCATTTCTTGTGAAACAACTAGTACAGAAAGTAGTGGAAAAACTAATTCAGAATTTTATTTCCTGAAACAGTGAGCCAAGTCAGTTCACTATCTCAGTTCACTATCTCAGCCCAATAAAAGGGAAGCAAGTGTCTGGAATAACAAAGGGGCAGGACTACCCCTTTTCAGTCATGGGGATCTGCTAAATAGGCTCATCTGTATTATCTGCCAGCAACTTCCACTATTTCTGGCTACTTTTTGATCAACTCGAAGAATTTTGAAGCCTTATGCTTTTGCCATTTTCTGTGAGAAAAATCTAATATCAGAAGAGAATAACATAGGTCTAACAGCACAGCACAAAATAACAAGAAATAGTTTTTAAATTATTCATTGATATTTGTACTTGCTTCTATAATAAAAACAGTTATTCTGTTCTGTCACTATCTCAGCTAAATTCACACAGAAAGAGAGGCTTCGGGGAGATCAGCACAATTTCACAAATTACAGTAAGATACACCTACACACACCCAATTGAAAAGCACTGGAAGCTCACGCAAGTGTTATTTAGAGCATGATGTGGGCTGTAAAGATCTCCATTAACTGGTGACAATTTGCAAGAAGGGAAAATACCAGATTGATTTTGGTCTCTGGTTGAAATTCCACAGCTGGCAATTAAACATATTTTGCACCTGCAATTCAACAATACTTAATATGGGAAAAAAAGACATACACTAACAGATATATTTTTACTAGCACTTTCTGGAGTTGAACCACATTTGTGGGAGAGTAACTGAAAGAAGAAAATGTCATGGTACTCGGATTAGAAAACATTTTAGTAACAATAGAGCAGCTGCCTACAAGTTAAGAGCACAAAACAACATAAAGTACATACTTCAAAACAGCAGGCTTTATAGACTTTGATTTGATTTGCCCACAGTATGTGGCAAGCCCAATACTTCACAGCAAATGCATGCCATCATATTACTATACAAAGAAGTTTATAGATACATGCAGGCTTTAAATACATTTCCCATCTGTCACTAGTAAGAATTTTACAGTGCTTTCTTTTATTCTCAGGTCTGCGATTATCCTTCTTCTTGCACTTAAAAAACTCATACCACAAAGAAATATACCCAATAAGCAAAACAAGCAAGCTAATTTCTAATTAAGAGCCTTCCTATTCTGCTTATTACAAAATAGTTTCCTTACTTTTGCTCCCATATCAAGAAGTTGCTGTTCAAAGGTTTCTGAGTAATTTTCTGTTCTGTTAGATGACCAAACTTCTACAAATGCCGAGATACCTGTATCAGACAAAAGAAAACAAACAGCTAATGAAGCATACCCTATGATAATATTGGGTAAACTGCCTTTCCAACAGAATTTTGCTTTCATACATGCTGCATTCAGTAGCAAATGTAGCTTTGTCCTGGGTTCCGCAGTAGCAGTCATGTTTTTTCCTTTGTGTTAACTGGTACAGTGCTGTGTTTTGACTTCCAGTTTGAGAACAGTGTTGGTGAAGCCGATGTTCTCGGTTGTTGCTAAGTGATGTTTACCCTGACCAAGGACTCTGTGAGGCTCATGCTCTGCCAGGGAGGAGGGGAGGCTGTGAGGAAGCAGAGACGGGGCGCCTGACCCGGGCTAGCCGGGGAGGTATTCCATACCACAGCACGTCATGCCCGGGGTGAGGGGTAACTGGGAGTTACCCGGAAGGACAGGGTTTTCCGGGTGGAGCTCGTTTTCTCTTGGCCGGTGGTATCGTATTCTCTTCCCTTGTTATTTTCCCTTATCATTGTTGTAGCTGATAGTAGCGGTGGTGATTTGTTGCTGGACTGTTTTTGTCTCAACCCGTAGGAGTTGCACTCTCTCGATCCTCCTCCCCGTTCCTCCGGGAGCGGGGAAGGGGAGAGCCCCGGTGCGGGGAGGCAGGGGGGAGACGGACACGGACCTCGATTGTTGTCAGCTCGGCACCACTCACTGGGAGTGAGTGAACAAGCTACCTGACTGGGTTTAAACCACGACAGTTCTTTTTGGCGCCCAACGTGGGGCACAAAGGGTTGAGATAAGAACAGATCTGACTGGATTGATAGTCACTCGTCACAATGCTGATTTATTGGCTCTCAAGGTTGTTCCTCTTGATCTCACAGTTTCAGTATATGATATCTTACGTCCATCCGGTACTTGCTGTATTAGTGTTTTTCAAGTATGGGGCTTGGGCTAAGGTTTTTATCCCATTGTACTTTATGGTAATGACTTGTAATACAATAGAATCATTGATCATGAAATTGATCTGGCTTATGTTCCCAGTGTGGTCACCACCTTTATACTTTGGGAGGTATATGATGGAGGTGCTTAGCAATTACACATCTTTTTTCTCCTTCTCAGGTGCTCAACCTGGGAAGGAGACATCCTTTTACCCTCCTAGTCGTCCCCCCAGACCATTTACATTTGAGAGTTTTGAATTTTTTGAATGGCCTTTTAATGCTGTTGAGACTTGTTTGCTGATGGTGATGGGAATCACCATGCTAACACGCATACAGAGTGTGTTTTACCCACTACTGATTTCAAGAGTTAAGCAGATTCAGGTTTGGGTCTTGTCTGGGGTCAAACGACGATGTAGGAGGACCGAGAGATTTTCCCTGAGGCTGGACAGCCATGAGTGGCAGGGTGTGTGGGATAGTATGGGCAAGTATCTAGGTCAGTGGGCCCCTCCAGTACTTTGGAATTTCACTACTGAACAACTGCAAAATCCAGAAGAATTAGTAAAACACTTAAATGAGGTGTGTGGTCATTCTGGCCATACCAGAGATGGACAAATCATGGCAACGTGCTGGGGCTTGGCCTATGCTTACAGGGCCTTGTTCAACACTATCCAGCACCTTCAAAAGGAAAAGAATGTCGGCGGATCTGAGGGCAAAGCAACAGTCGCTACTCAAACTTTGGCTGCAATGAACAGCACAGCTGTCCCAGTGGCAAGTACAGCAGCTGCTCAAACTTCAACTGCAACAGACAGCGCGGTTACCCCAGCTCCAAGCACAGTAGCTACACCACCCCCACAAACACAGCCCTACCATCTGCCATGGACTGATCCAGACTGCACTGGAACAGGGGCAAGCTCCAGAACACCTGCAATACATTGATGACATTATTGTGTGGGGCGATACAGCGGAAGAAGTCTTTGAGAAAGGGAGGAAAATAATCCAAATCCTGCTGAAAGCCGGTTTTGCCATAAAACGGAGTAAGGTCAAGGGACCTGCACAGGAGATTCAATTTTTGGGAATAAAATGGCAAGATGGACGTAGACAGATCCCCACAGATGTGATCAACAAGATAACAGCAATGTCTCCGCCAACTAATAAGAAAGAAACGCAAGCTTTCTTGGGTGCAGTGGGGTTCTGGAGAATGCACATCCCAAATTACAGTTCGATTGTAAGCCCTCTCTATCATGTGACCCGGAAGAAGAATGATTTTAAATGGGGCCCTGAGCAGCAACAAGCCTTTGAGCAAATTAAACGCGAGATAGTTCATGCAGTAGCCCTTGGACCAGTCCGGACCGGACCAGATGTAAAAAATGTACTGTACACTGCAGCTGGGGAGAACGGTCCTACCTGGAGCCTCTGGCAGAAAGCTCCAGGGGAGACTCGAGGTCGACCCCTCGGCTTTTGGAGTCGGGGATATATAGGATCTGAGGCCAGCTATACCCCAACTGAGAAAGAAATACTGGCAGCCTATGAAGGGGTTCGAGCTGCTTCGGAAGTGATTGGCACTGAAGCACAGCTCCTTCTGGCACCCCGGCTGCCCGTGCTGGGCTGGATGTTTCAAAGGCAGGGTCTCCTCTACACATCATGCAACCGATGCTACATGGAGTAAATGGGCTGCACTAATTACACAACGAACTCGAATAGGAAATCCCAGTCGTCCAGGCATTCTAGAAGTCATCATGGACTGGCCAGAGGGCAAAGATTTCGGAATGTCACCAGAGGAGGAGGTGATGCGCGCTGAAGAGGCCCCACCATATAATAAACTGTCAGAAAGTGAAAAGCAGTATGCCTTGTTTACTGATGGCTCTTGCCGTATTGTGGGAAAACATCGGAGATGGAAGGCAGCTGTATGGAGTCCTGGACGACAAGTTGCAGAAACTGCTGACGGAGAGGGTGAATCGAGTCAGTTTGCCGAGGTGAAAGCCATCCAGCTGGCCCTGGACATTGCTGAACGAGAAAAGTGGCCAGTACTTTATCTCTATACTGACTCATGGATGGTGGCAAATGCCCTGTGGGGGTGGTTGAAGCAGTGGAAGCAGAGCAACTGGCAACGCAGAGGTAAACCCATCTGGGCTGCTGCACTGTGGAAAGATATTGCTGCCAGGGTGCAGAACCTGGTGGTGAAGGTACGTCATGTAGATGCCCATGTACCCAAGAGTCGGGCCACTGAGGAACACCAGAACAACCAACAAGTGGATAAAGCGGCTAAGATTGAAGTGGCTCAGATGGACTTAGATTGGCAACGTAAAGGTGAATTATTTTTGGCCCGGTGGGCCCATGACACTTCAGGCCATCAGGGCAGAGATGCAACATATAGATGGGCCCGTGACCGAGGGGTGGACTTAACAATGGACACTATTGCCCAGGTTATTCATGAGTGTGAAACATGTGCTGCAATTAAACAAGCCAAGCGGTTAAAGCCTCTTTGGTATGGAGGACGATGGTTGAAGTATAAATATGGGGAGGCCTGGCAGATTGACTATATCACACTGCCACCAACCCGCCAAGGCAAGCGCCATGTGCTTACCATGGTGGAAGCAACCACCGGGTGGCTGGAAACATACGCCGTGCCCCATGCCACTGCCCGGAACACCATCCTGGGCCTTGAGAAACAAATTTTGTGGCGACACGGCACCCCAGAGAGAATTGAGTCAGACAATGGGACTCATTTCCGGAATAACCTTATAGATATTTGGGCCAAAGAGCATGGCATTGAGTGGGTATATCACATCCCCTACCATGCACCAGCCTCTGGGAAAATCGAACGGTACAATGGGCTGTTAAAAACTACACTGAGAGCGATGGGTGGGGGAACTTTCAAGCATTGGGATACACACTTACCAAAGGCCACCTGGTTGGTCAACACCAGAGGATCTGCCAACAGGGCTGGCCCAGCCCAGTCAGAACTGTTACATATTGTAGAGGGGGACAAAGTTCCCGTGGTGCATATGAAGAATTTGCTGGGAAAGACAGTCTGGGTAATTCCTGCTTCAGGTAAAGGCAAACCCACTCGTGGGATTGCTTTTGCTCAGGGACCTGGATATACTTGGTGGGTAATGCGGGAAGATGGGGAAGTCCGATGTATACCTCAAGGGGATTTGATTTTAGGGGAAAACAGCCAGTGAACTCAATTGTATGCTGTTGCCTGCTGTGTAATGCTTTTATAGCCCATCAACTAGATGTCTCCAGGTCACAAGCGACTGGCCCTGACTTCCCTCCAGCCATCATCCCAACAGAGAATGAACTTTGAACATCATGGACCGAATGGACTCGGCAGCATTATAGGGATTGGTCCATGCACTAAGAAAATGATTTTTCCTCTTGGTCTGTATGTATATGGATGTATATATGTGGGAGAGCGATGGTGTATTGAAAAATGTGGGATCTGAGCACGACGTGAATGGTATGGAATAAGGGGTGGATAATGTCCTGGGTTCCGCAGTAGCAGTCATGTTTTTTCCTTTGTGTTAACTGGTACAGTGCTGTGTTTTGACTTCCAGTTTGAGAACAGTGTTGGTGAAGCCGATGTTCTCGGTTGTTGCTAAGTGATGTTTACCCTGACCAAGGACTCTGTGAGGCTCATGCTCTGCCAGGGAGGAGGGGAGGCTGTGAGGAAGCAGAGACGGGGCGCCTGACCCGGGCTAGCCGGGGAGGTATTCCATACCACAGCACGTCATGCCCGGGGTGAGGGGTAACTGGGAGTTACCCGGAAGGACAGGGTTTTCCGGGTGGAGCTCGTTTTCTCTTGGCCGGTGGTATCGTATTCTCTTCCCTTGTTATTTTCCCTTATCATTGTTGTAGCTGATAGTAGCGGTGGTGATTTGTTGCTGGACTGTTTTTGTCTCAACCCGTAGGAGTTGCACTCTCTCGATCCTCCTCCCCGTTCCTCCGGGAGCGGGGAAGGGGAGAGCCCCGGTGCGGGGAGGCAGGGGGGAGACGGACACGGACCTCGATTGTTGTCAGCTCGGCACCACTCACTGGGAGTGAGTGAACAAGCTACCTGACTGGGTTTAAACCACGACAAGCTTTTAATAAACTGAGTGTCAGATGGTAGCAGCAGAATGCTCTTTTTAGAGAGCTTCTGTCCCTTATAACAGTTGTAATAGAATAAACTTAGAAGTTTGACACTACTTAAACAACTTTTCATTTACTCCATTTAAAATACACTACCAGCTTAAACAAGAAATGCAGTGCCTCTACATGACTGCTTACTCTTATTAATCACTGCTCCTCTTCAGGTTAATAAAAAAATTTAAGACAAGTTGATATAACACAAGTTACAGAATACAACAAAACAAATATAATGGAATTACTCCCTCCCAAAACCTGCAGAAAACTGCAAAAATATTACTTGCCATTTTACAAATTAGCCCAAATTCCACCTTGTTTATAATGAATCACCACAAATTATGTACATATGACAGGAGCCAATACAATTTCATTGCCAGCTCTATTATGTAACTTTAGGTATATCACATTTAAGTAGCTTCCTTTATCAACCAGATTAATAATCTCTTCAAGGAATGAAATCAGCTTCAGTTGAGGTCTTTAAACAAACAATCCCAGAAGTAAGGACATGGAAGGATAAGCAAATGAAACTCGTAACACTGATTTTACTTAGGATGTACACTAAAGTGATCTACAGCTCCATTAGCCATGCTAATTTCCCATTTTGAGTGGTGAGTCAGTAAAGTTCCAGAAAACTGGAAGAAGGCTGGTTCACAAGAAAAACACTTTACACAAACTGCAGGCCAGACAACCCTCAGAACTCATGAGTAAAACTGTCAATTTAAAAAGGTCAGCCTTGGCAAGCATTGCTTAATTATGTTGGTTACTATTCATGTCCTTCTGATTAATTAAGTAGTTTTCTTCTGTTTTCTTTCTAAATGAAAATCTGAATAACTCTCCAACAGTAGAAGCACTTTTATAAAGATTAACATATTTTTGTAATTTCTAAGAATAGTTTTAACACACAAGAAATATGGAATGCAAACCACCTCCTTAGCCAAACTATGTGGAAAAATCTTATTATAAGTACTATGACTTCAGATATATATGGGAACTTAACACAAGTTGACTCCAACGTGCTTTTAATTGTGCTCATTCGACTACTGGACCAAGACAGCTTTTGACATATTTTCTTTTTGTCTTGATTGTTCTATTGAGAAAAAAAAAAAAATGGACTTGCATTTAAAAAGCTAATACCTTGCTCTTACGTCAAATATTTTAGAACGTTCACATTTATAATTCTCCTAGGAAAATGTTTTAGAGAATTTCAGTGAAAGTCGAAACTAGAAACTTAGATGAACATTACTTCAAGGCTGCATGCACCTGCAGTAGGATCAAAGCTGCATGTTACAGCAGTTAGCCAATTTTAGATAATCAAATATACTCCAACAAAAGACAAGGCACTTCGCAGTTTTTGTTCCGTTGATAAAAAGGAACATGAGAAACAGTCTGTAGTTTTTTCGAACTAGAAGAGGTCCGAGTACAGTTTTGTTCTTGCAAAGGCCAACTTATGCAGAAAGATCTCAGAGAAGATGGTGATAGTTGGGGAAAACAGACATCAGAGGGCAAGCTAGCGAGGCAGAAACTTAAAAACACGGAGAAGAAACTACACAGGATCTAGCCATGGCTGACCTAGCCAGAAAGAACGAGGGCAGACTCCGATACGTGGCAGCAGAAGGGGCCGCGGCACCGGTCGGAAGCCACCCGAAGGGGCGGTCACCCCTACGCTCCCTGTCTGCAAAAGGCTCCCAGCCCTTCCCGCCCCATCGCCTGCGCAGTCCGGCCTGGCCTGCGGCTGGGCACAGCCCGCGGCCCTCTGGGGCACGCCGAGGCCCCGACGCTCGTTTTCAGGCTTGTTCACGATTAGTCAGCGCAGCTCCACAGAGAAACCCTTTCCCCAGGGGAAAGCAACGCCACGGGGTCAGGCTGGAGACTGACCCACCCTGAGGGCCGGACGCTCCCAGGGTAAAGACTGGGCGGGAAGGAGGCAAGTGACAGCCCAGCCGAGAGGGACCGGGCGAAGGACCTCAGGGATCAGCAAGGGCCTGCCCGCTCCAGCCCGGCGGCTCCCCTCTGCCCCTCGCACAGCGTACAAGCCGGTACCTTTCAGGACGGGCTCCATTCGCCGCGCGGCGCAACACAACACCAAGATTCCGGAACCCGCCACAGTTTAAATCCACCTCCACACCGAGCCAGGCCTGCGCGCTGCATTAGGCTCCATCGGCGCGCCTGCGCGCTGCAGCAGGGTTCAGTCGCGCCTGCGTGTTGTTCCCGGGCGCGGGGTAGGTGCCGAGAGGGTGGGTTTAGTGGTGTTTGTGTGGTCCCGGCGTGTGTGTGAGTCTGTGGCAGGGCTGGATGTGTGAGGGATGTAGATCCGGTGTTGTTGGTGCCGTGGTTGTAGAAGTCGGGGACTCAAAGTAGTTCTGCCCGCCTGGAGTCTCCGAATCCTGTGTGCAGTTCTGGGCCCCTCAGTGCAAGAAGGACATTGAGGTGCTGGAGCATGTCCATAGAAGGGCAATAAAACTGGTGAAGGGTCTGGAGAACAAGTCTTAAGAGGAGCATCTGAGGGAACTGGAGTTGTTTAGTCTGGAGAAGAGAAGGCTCAAGGGGGACCTTACTGCTCTCTACCACTGCCTGAAAGGAGGTTGTAGTGAGGTGGGGGTTGGTCTCTCAAGTAATAAGTGATAGGACAAGAGGAAATGGCCTCAAGCTGTGCCGGGGGGGTTTACATTGGATATTAGTAAAACTTTCTTCACAGAGAGGGTGATGAAACATTGGAAGAGGTTTCCCAGGGAAGTGGTGGAATCACTGCCCTTAGAAGTCTTCATAAACCGTGTAGATGAGTCCATCAATGAAATGGTTTAGTGGTGGATTTGGCAGTCCTGGGTTAATGGTTTGATGATCTTAAAGGTCTTTTCCAACATGGTCGATTCTATGATTCTGGTTGGTTTTTTTGCAAATAGGTGTGCTCCATCCAGAGAGCTCCAGCCAAGCCTAGCTCTGGGGGAAGTCCAGGGCATCCCAAACATAGCTGAAAATGTTTTGAAAAGGTAGACAATAAGTGAGTTGTCTCTGTTCATCATGAGAAGTTCTCAGGAGGCTTCTAGTTTGTAGGAAGGTGTGTCAGCACCAATGTCTTCTGAACTCTGGTGGCTCAAAGTGCAGTGTTGAAGTGAAAAAAATAACAGAGAAAACCAAGCAAGCTGGGATTAGGGAATGGGCATGGCCAAGCAGTATTCACAGAAGCACCCACAATTACTTGAGGGCAACTCTACCATTAACTGTAGTATGTTCACCCTTGCATGAAGTGGCTCTAGGGCTGGAAGGCTGGAGTGTAGCAAATGTGCTTCCCTAGGAAAAATTATATAATGAATAATAAAATAATAGAATTGATGAGTATAAGGAGATTTACAATCATAAAGTAAGTGCATTTTTTTTTAAAGAAAAATGATGCTTCACAGCTTTATTACGCAACTCGGCTCAGAAGCACTAGCACTGCTATAAGGTTGTATAAGTTGGTGCTGTTCTGAAATCTTTGATGTGAAATCCTTGTCTCTTCATCTGAAAAATAATGCAGTAGAAATGGAAAAAAACATAGAGATACAAAACAAGGGTACTGCTTGATTTCCATATAAGTATCTATTTAGACAAAGACTCATTAGCTTGGAAAAGGAATGGTGAAAGGCAGATGTACTAGAGGTCTCTAAAATTGTGAACACATGGAGGCGGACATAGAGCAGTGTGTTCTCAATGAGAATTAGCAGGCACCAAATGAAACTAGAAGATGGGGTGTTCTTGGAAGAGGTGTTTCCACATTGTGCCTCATCAGGCCGTGGAAGTGTGTTCAGAGTGTTGGCTGGTTTCTGGAAGTAAATTCAGCAAATTAGTGAATTCCATTTTGGGTCTATTAGAGGTGTACAAAACCACTTTTACCTCAGTAAAGCTCTGAATTGCAGATTGCTGGACTCTGAGAAGGTGTAGCAAACGCTCTGGGATTTTCTTTTAATCCTTTTTTCCGTCACCTCCCACTGGAAAAACAGTGTTGACATAGAAAGGATTTGGTGTGGTCCACTATGCCAAAAACTTAAATCTTGAGCCCTAGGAATTTACCAAGCAGATGGCTATACCAGTGCTGTTTAAGGTATCTTTAGTATATAATATTTTAGTATTGATACAATTTATTTCATTTCCAGAGCATTAAATGCAACCCTAGGTCTATGGCATGTGTTGAGCACAAGCTCTTTGGTCCTCTTGTCTTCTGAACCTGCAGCAGACTTCCTTTCACTTATGTATTTATTATGTGAATAAAGTAGCCAGTCAATCTATGTATATATGTTTGTGTATGGTTATCCTTTGTACTTCTTACAGAACTCTCTAATAAGCAATAATGAAATATTTTTACAAAGGTTCTCAATCACTGCTCAAGGAAAAGGGAGTCTAGTCTTCATGCAGTGTCTATGAAGGTTGGTCTGAAGGCAATTCCAGAAGTGGAGGCAGGGAGGGTCAAATGTGTGCTGTCAGAGAAATTCACTTCTCAGTGCTGTTGGAGATAATCTCCTGTGCAGTGAGAGCTCTCTGGTGTGTGTGGATACAGAAATAACATAAAAGAGGCAGCATTTAACCTTTAAAACTCTGGCCCAACTTAAATTAGTGGAAGTCTTGTCCCTGAGTTAGTACTTAGATTCAGAACCATTTCTAAATTAGTGATTATGGGTAGAATAAGTAGCTGTGACTTTTCAGTGGAGGTTGGAAACCCACGTAATAAAACTGGGGTGTTCAGGAGATTAGCAAGCAGATCAAATTCTGTTAAGCATGTGTAAATAACATTGGTTCAAAATTGGGTACACCCACACAAGCTCTTTGGCTTGGGATGGGATAGGAAACTGTGTAATGTGAGATAGCTAAGGTAGTACCACAATAAGAAAACATGGTACTACCTTCACCATATCTGTGAACATGATGTTTTTCTGAATAGTTTCAAGCTGTGTCAGTGGGATAGTTCAGCTCAATCCGCATGACCAAAGCTGACACAAACAACAGGCTCCTACAGCCAGTAGTTTTAATGAAATTAAAATCTTGTGAGAAGGAAATTTCAGAATAATTTAAATGCATTAATCTGTAGGTATGTGAACAGGCATACTAGTTAATCTGGGATACAAGTCTGAAGACTTTCAGTAGAAGAAACACAGGCTGTGTTTGAGCTGTTAACTGAAAAGTAGTAGCAGGTTTTATAGACTCTAAAGGAAAGTATGGGGAAACGTACAATTATACCTGTGTGTTCTGATCTTACATGGGTAGAGACAATGGAGAATTGTAGCTTCAAGATGGTGGTGCAACTCATTATTGGAGTAGACTGGGACTAGTAATGAGAACTGAACTTGGGATACCCACCTTTTTATTACAGAGACAGATATATACAACACCAAAAATATCTCATGGATTTACAGTTTTGATCTCACAGTTACTTCAAGTTTTACAAGAATTTCATTCTTGCATGGTGATAAAACTTCAAAATTCCACTGGTAGTTAATAGCTGTCTGATTTTATGCCAGTATTGTCTTGCTGTCAGTTCCTCCTTATTGTTTATCATCCTGTTGTACTTACAGAAAGCAGCAATATATTTTTACAGCTGCTATTTTACCAGTTTGAATACATCAAGCTGTTTTAGCTTTTGTGGCATAATGAAATCCTGAAAATGACAGCAAATGAGGTGGAAGTAATGTAAGTGCCCTCTTAATAGGCTTGTTTGGCTTGATGATGCAGAATTTCATGGTGTCTATAAAGCTAGGAATAGAGCATAAAGTCTGTTAGGCTGACATGGTTTCTGTACAGTGAGTATTTGCTGGGATGTACAGGCTATAGAATACTGCACTGGGAAGAAAGAGTTTTACAGGTTACATTATGTTGAAAAAAGGAAGGACCATTGAGAGTTATATTTCAGTTGATCTCCTGATCAAAAAGAAGTAATAGTTCCAAAGTAAAAGTCCTATGAACACCTGAATGTTTCCTAGGCATCCAAACAGTCTTGAAAAACTGAAAAACCCCCACAACCCTACAACACAGTAATTTTCCAAAATTAAATAAAATAAGGAGCTGTATTCTCAAGTATTTATTTGGTAATTCAAAAGATTCCCTTAACTGACTTATACAAATTTGGAAGGATCTTTGGGGTGATATTTTGTGAGGCTGTAACACACAGACAAGGTTAATAATGCAGCAGAATTGGAAAAAACAATAGAATATTAATGTTAATAAAGCCTCTGTTGAGGCCGTCTGCAAATTTCATATGCACACACTTACTTTATTTCCAAGGTCATAATTCAAATATTAAGTAAGATGGGATCTTAACTGGTTTTAAGACTTAACTGGGTCTTAACTGCTCATTCAGGATCTCCATTAGAATCTTTAGTTTTTCCACTGCTGTATCCCATCTTATCCCCGTCTACCTTCCCCACATTGGACTTCTTGAACAAACCCCTTCGACATATACAGTAATAACATATTTCAGATGGTTAATTAAAGCAACATGGGTTTGGTCTTTGTCACCTTTGTCTAGCAAACTATTATCTTATAGAAAAGAGGTATATGCTAGCATGATACAAAGTATCTTGTTACATGCAGTTGTCAGGTTTTGTCTTTTCCCTAAGCCATACATTGCCCCTAAATGCTTTTTCCTTTCTCCTGTCCTATTCAACAAAGTTGTTCCTGAGCAGTTAGCACCAGGAACACAACTTTGAGCCCGAGAATGGCCATCTCCAGCTGGTTAGAACTGAATTTTGATGACACACGGTGGAATTACAGGGCAGGAAACCATCTGAAATTGGTACTAATATAGCTCGAAATTGGGGCCACACTAGTGAGACTCATACTGCCATTTTTCATACCACATTGTAATCTGACACTCATGCTGGCAGTAGTTTGTGTTGAACTGTTGTAAATAAGGTATCGGAGTCATGCCTCAGTAGTCTTGAAGACATTCTAGTCTCATTGCTTCTTCACAAGCAGAATGCCTCCTGAGATTGCCAACAGTGGCTTGTTTGTTTTCCTTTTTTCCACCTTTGACTGATGCTTAAATGAGCATGTTTTAGCTTTCCACTTCTGCTCCACAGAACAATGAAAGCTTTTCTGTTTTGCAGAGTAATTCAGTCAACAAAAACAGACAAGAGGAAATTCTTATCTCATATTTTCCCTGTTTATTTTAATATACATTGTGTAGAGTATTAGTATATATTAGTAAAACAAGCAAAAAACTTAGGTTTTTCAACAGCCATTATGAGCAGTATTGGGGAAAAAAAGTTGCATGAGCTTGTTAGATGGATGTGTATTTATCATTGTCAAAAACATTTACTGATAGTCTCACTCCTTATTTGGAATGGAATGTGGAAAAATTATGAGGGACATTTATTTCTTATTGTAAGGAAAGTGTAATATTATGGATCATGTAGTCTTACAAAATTGTTAAATATTCTCGGCAGTGAGATTACTTTGTTCATTTTCCAAAGCTGATGTTCATGATCAAGAAAATAACATGAAGTAAGTATGAGACCTTCAGGAAAGGAAAAAACAGTTTGTTTTGTTTTGTTTTTTCTTTCAGTTGAGTCAGTGACACCAATTTTATTTTCTCTTTCTATCCTGAAATTTAAGAAATCATCCCCCTTTTTTTTAGGTTCACAGCTAATTTGCTGACACAGCGCTAGCTTTATTTTGAGTTTGTGAAACACTGATAATAGGATAGACACCTGCTCTTGTTAAGTTTTAACTCACCCAGTAAGATCATGTCTTTGACATGCTATGACCCCAAAGGCCTATCACGAAAGAAAAACAGAGCACCATGCTGAAAAATAACAGCCCATAGTGTGATTGGAGAGCACATCTCAACAACATGCTAATAAGCAGGTGTCCGTGTTGTCCATGCTGGAGCAGAAGGCTTATGCATCTGCCCTCTGAAACAGTCAAATGTAGTGGGATATAAAAAAATGGTGTACAGAATGATGAGTGGCCTAGAGAGGGCGACTGGGGGGGAGGGGGGAGGGGGGGGGGTGTGTGTTCACTTTCTCTTCCCTAAAAAGAAGTAGGGGCATAGAAAGGCATCAGCAGAAGGCAGATTCATAACAAAAAGCGGGTTTTCCATGCAAGAGGAATCAAAACTGTGGAACTGGCAGCCAGGAGTTGTAGATTACAGAGGTGCTCACAGAATCTAGATGGAGGCTGGAAGGAAAATATGCTGGGGACTACTAAATATATCACAACTATGCCTAGTTCAGGAAATCCTGAAGCTGTAAATAGCTTGGGACTCTATCTGAGACAGATTACTGGGTGTCCTGGTTTCACCTGGGATAGAGAAAATTTTCTTCCCAGCAGCTGGCAGAGTGGTGTGGTTTTGGCTTTAGTCTGAGAATAATGTTGATAACACACTGATGTTTTAGTTGTTGCTCAGTACCGCTTACCCTGGTCAAAGACTTTTCAGTCTCTCATGCTCTGCAAGTGAGGAGGGGCACAAGGAATTGGAAGGGATCAGAGACAGGACCCCTCACCCAAACTAGCCAAAGGGCTATTCCATACCACAGTACATCATGCCCAATATATAAACTGGGGACAGTTGTCTAGGAGGGGCCGACTGCTGCTTAGGTCAGGCTGGGCAGCAGTCAGCAGGTGGTGAGCAAAAAGGAATTTAAAAAAAAAAACAATTCCTTTTTGTTATCTCCCTTTTCATTACACACACACATTTATCAAACTGTTCTTATCTCAATCCGTGGGTTTTACCTTTTTCTGATTCTCCTTCCCATCCTACTGAGAAGGGTAGTGAGCTGGTGGCTGCATAGTACTTAGTTGCTAGCTGGGGTTAAACCACAAAACTGGGTTAGGTAAACTGTCACTCAGAAGACATATTTTTATGATTCTTAAGTTCCAATTTGTGAAAGCCTTGATGCTGTAAGAAAGGAATCTATGAACTTTGTGCATGATTCTGTGTGTGGCTCAGTGTTCCTGAGTGTAACACTGCCATTCGGAGTGACCTGAATTGGTCAATGGGAACCTCATTAAATTCAACAAGTTTATACCCAAATGCCTACACCTGAGCAGGAAGGACTTCTGGCAGTAACACAATCCAGTTTGGGTTCTTCCTGTATAAGCAAGTCATGGGTAAACAGGAGTAAGTTCAGTGAAGGGCCATCAGGATGGCTGGAGCATGTGTCCTTTGAGGAGAGACTGAGGGAGCTGGGCAGCCAAGCAATGGAGCAGGTTTCCCAGAGAGGTCGTGGAACATCAGTTCTTGGGATAGAATGTCCAAAGACCTAGAAGGCAAAGGTTAGGGGTGACCTCATTGCACTCTACAACTTCCTCAAGTTGGGCAGTGGGAAGGGGAAGTGCTGATCTCTTCTCTCTGGTGACAAGCAATAGGACATTTAGAAATGAAGTTGTGTCAGGGGGAAAGGGTCTTCATGGAGAGGGTGGTCAGTCACTGGAACAGAGTCCCCAGGGAAGTGGTTGTGGCACCAAGCCTGCCAAGAGTTGAAGGAACATCTGGAGACATTCTTATTCATATGGTTTATTTCTGGGTAGCAAGGAGCAGGGAGTTGGACTCAGTGATTCTTATTGGTCCCTTCCAACTTGGGCTGTTTTATGATTCTATGAACAGATCACTCTGGGGAATGCTGTCTTCATGGAGCGCATAGTTTTTAGTGCAAAATTTATAAAACCTGTTGATAAAGTTCTCATTATCTAATGCCTTTTTGTGCTGTATGTTCTGATAAAATGATTGATATGGAAAGTTGGTGGACTTTTGATATTTTTTTCCTTTGGTTTTTGTGTGGGGGCTTTTTGGGGTCCCTTCCTTCCTTCTTCCCTTCCTCCCTTCCTCCCTCCCTCCCTCCCTCCCTCCCTTCTTTTTTTTGATTGTGCTTGTCCCTTTTGCTCCCCTCCTCTTCAAATACAGTTACATAGAATCTAGATATAGCTGCAAAAAGGTTTTTTTTTTTGCATGCATCTAGTTCTGCTTAGTTAACCTGTTATCACAGTAGCTGGATGGAAGAAGTGCAACAGAGCTAAGTGTAACTCTAAGTACTGTTACATGTGCAAGCCAACTACAGGCAAACAGCAAAAGAACAAATGACAAATCTTCAATAAACGTCCATTTATGTTCAAGTAGAGCAAGCCCATACATCATCTGATTTCAGTCATCAGGGATCCAACTAATCTTTTATGCAATTCTAGTGAAGCCAGTAATGAATATGGACCATCTAATAGTGAATGGAATAAAATTCAGAAATGGATTATAAGGAAAAACGTAAATGGTGATGGGAGACTTGGGAGCACTAAAGATTAACCCATTTGCTTTTCATCTTTTTGAAGCTGGATTCAGTTTCTGTTTCAGCAAGGCAGAAGATAGAGTCTATTCGGATCACCAGAATACACCAAAACCTATCAGAAGAGAAAGCAAATTTGTCAGACTGTTCCAAACATAATGAAACAAGGTAAAAGGGTGTTCCCTGTTTAAGAGTGATCGGTGTCATTATGTAATGCTTGCAGAACACTTACAGGAATTATATTTATTATGATGGTGTTTCTACCCTGTGAGCTACAGGTACATAGATGATTTATTAGGGTTTGCAGCATGAACAGTATTTGTTATGCAGTTATCCAATGGATGTGAAAATTTCAAGTAGAAGAGAGATCTTCTGGCAAAGCTGTAGAGATCCACAGACCTGATTACAGGACTGTTATTTGACTTTTGTAAGTCAGCCCAAAGTTTTAAAGCAAATGTTTTGGACAAAGTTCAAGAATGAGGTATTTTTGAAACGGCTATTTTGGCTATCTAGCTACTTTAGTTTTTGTATTCAGTTCTGATACATGTGTAACACAAAGCTAGACACCATGGAACGAAAAGATTACTTTGTTCTTGCTGTATCATGTGAACTTGCTACACATATGTTACATTGCCATATGCCTGTTGGTAAAGTTGAGAAGTTACTCTTTCATGAAGCCCAGCGCGACCCAGCATTTCTGAAACTGATTTCTGTTCATCTAGTTGAATTTTTCATATCATTTTTTATTGGCTAGAAATGACAGCTGGGGACTCATGAGGATATGGCTAGCAGTAAAATCACTTTGGGCATGAGTAGTAGGCTCAAGACCCAGGATTACACTTTCTATAATTTTTGGTGCCTAATTTTCAGTGTGGTACTGTCGTGGTTTGTGGTACTCACTTCCCCCCCTTTCTTGCCCTCCCCCTGCTGTAGAACACGGGTTTAAGAACAGTTTAGTAACTAAGGTATAACACAAATCACTGCTGCTACCACCAATGATAATAATGATAAAGGAAATAACAAGGGAAGAGAATACATCATCTCACCACCAGCCGACCGATAACTCGCCCCCCCAGGCCCAACCAAGCTCCGACCGATACCTCCTCCAAAGGCATGACGTGCTGTGGTATGGAATACCTCTTTGGTCAGTTTGGGTCAGGTGTCCTGTCTCTGCTTCCTCCTGGCTCCCCTCCTCCCTGGCAGAGCATGAGGCTCACAAACTGAAAGTCAAAACACTGCACTGCACCAGCTACTGCTACTGCTGAACCCAGGACAGGTACTATGTAGAACATTGTTGTTAAGGTACAGGCCTACAGAAAGGTCACTATGGAATTCATCTGTTAATTTACAGCACAGA
The DNA here is from genome assembly GCF_034315485.1 of Pezoporus occidentalis. Taxonomy (NCBI): domain Eukaryota; kingdom Metazoa; phylum Chordata; class Aves; order Psittaciformes; family Psittacidae; genus Pezoporus; species Pezoporus occidentalis. The sequence continues at coordinate 3,690,499 of NW_026914829.1, forward strand.
ACCTTGTCCAATAACTGCCAAAAAGGATCTGTTCTTACCTACAACCAAGTGAATGATTGATTACGCTTTCTTACCAATGGGTGAGAAAATATTTACAAGAGGCAAAGTATGTACATAAATTGCTACAATGGAATGACAAATTCATTGGATGTTTATGGCCTATGTTAACTTTTTTTATCTTGTTAAGTTGCTGATAGTCTTAGAAAATATCATCTGCCTTCCTCTGAAACAATACCCTTCCCCTGAAACAAGACTTGTAAAGAAGTTCAGATTGAGCATCTGAAACTGTTAATTAGTTTGGAAAAATTAGGCCTAAGCCTAACATTCTCAGAAATGGCAGAATGTTGCAGCAAAGAGATACTTCTTTGTACTGTCATGTAGGACTTGCAGATAGCAGCAAAATTGTGTCAGACAAAAAAGGAAGTGAATATATTATTAGGCAAAAGTTGCATCACTATACTTGCTCAAATAAAAAGTAGTATATAAAACCTCAAATGGGATTGTAAAAAGATTCATACTCTAAGAGTATACTCTGTGAGGTGGAATTCATCTGCTTTGCCTTCCTGTTGGAACAGGGAGGTTCTTACTGGCAATATATGGAGTTATAAAAAGGATTTCAATGTCTTTTGAAGCTGAGGAAGGCACAAAGTGTTCATACAGACAGAAACTTCAGGAGAAGCAAAACTCAGGAGAAACAACGAGTAAGGTCTATGTCTTTTTCTCTCCCTATGAGGGGAGAACTTTGGATCCAGTAGGTATATGACTATTAGAATCATGGGCAAAATATTACTGGGATGATGCATGCTTTCCAACAGTTTAACAAGTTTACTACAAATTAGGCTTATTGTAATTCTCAGTATGGTGAATGTCAGGGGCATTTTGAACTTCACAGCAACCCCAGGGATAACATTTGGCTCCTCTTGCTTTAAATGCAGGGACCACATGTAGTCAGACACATAATTTTCACACAGTTTATCTGTTATGAAATATCTTTGAAGGTGAAACAGACTTCAGAAATTATCCTTTCTATACACAGATAGTAATACTATTGTTGCTTGCTGTCCTCTCTTAGTAGCAGTAAGCTGTTATTTGTTCTTCATGTGTTATTGGCTGTGTTCAGGCTGAAGGTAATGTCTTCTTCTCCAAGACCCAATTTTTTGGCACAATGTTATTTCATTTTAGTGATCTGATTGAGATCAAGCGGGAGGGACTAGAAGGAGCTCTTGTGGTTGAGAAACTTCTTAAGTGTGCTTCGTTGTTGAAGACCTTATATTATGAACTCCAGCCTCATTTTTGACAGCTGAGTTATACATAGCTTCTCTTCTTTGCATTATTCAGCAGTAATCCTTGCTTTTCCCAGACTGTGACCCTATGTTGTATGGGAAAAAAAATCCAGGACTTTATTAATATCTGCCCTCTCAGAGGAAAAAGGAAAAACATGTCCTTCTCCCAGACCTGTCTGTGATCGTAACATCAGGATCACTACACCCAAGCTATGAAGCCAGGATATGGCATGTATTTCATCAAAAGTTATGCTTGATTGGTGAAAACAGGAAATGTACATAATTGGGGAGGGGGGAAGACATGCAGGGGGGAAGCAAGAATCAAGAAAAAAGCTTCTGCTAGTAAAACAAGCATATTGAGTCATGGAAAATTAGATTACATCCGTCACATCACAAGAAAGGATCCACTAGAAGATAATCTTTACATGAATCAAAGCTGATTGATGATTCTTCTCTTCTTCACAAAGAGAAAATTATGAACATCATTAATCTGAAATGTTGCAGAGAAAGCAGTATCTTATTTTTTAAAAGCTATTCTTACATACTTTTCAACTTCGGTCAAGTTTCAGAAGTCAACCAGAAACTAAAAAGGAAACACAGCTAGCAATTTTTGCAATAGTTTTATTTTACAACATAGGTAAAAGCATTGCTTCTGCTCCCCTGCTCTGAAAGTAGGCTATCTGACCAAGAGATAAAGATGTTATTTACTAAATACAAGGGTAACCAAAGTGATTCATAGATAATGACCTAAGGGTTTCATTTCTGAATACAAAGCGGTACCAACAAGCTAGTGTGTGGGGAGTTCATGTAAACATTTTTACTTTTTAATGTGAGGAACCTGCAATGATGTGTTTTGAGGAAATGCATCTGTTTTCTTAGTCTGTTTTAATCATTCCTACTTCCCTGTAGCATAAGAATGCTGTAAGAATTCATTAGTTAATGTTTGTTCATTGCTTTTTTCCTAGGTGCCCTTATGTCCTGTTATACTCAGCAGAAACATTTCAACTTGTTTCATTGTTCAAGAGGCTATAATTTATTGTGATAAAATGGTGCAGCCCTGCTGTTTTGACCAGGAGGTCAGTCTGAACGAAGTAAACAGGATGGAGTTGTATGTATTCTTTAAGGAGGCAGTGTTTTCTTCTCATCAACAGTATTTGCAACAGAGAAAGAGCAATAAGAGAGAGCAAGATGATTTCAGGGAAATGAGAGAGTAGCTGGGGAGGAACGTGGCTGAGGTCCAGGTAAGACTGTAAGGAAGCAAGTCTTTGGCAGTGACTGCTGGCTACTACACTTCTACATGAACATTAAAAAAAAATCCCCCAAATGTTAGGGAAAAATAAAAATATTACTAGAATCATCAGCCATGTACTACACTTACTAAATTAGCCAACTACATTTGCAAAGCAAAACCAGTACTTACTGACTGCATGAGTTCTCATCTAAATTCCTAAGATACAAAGGAGAGAAAAAAGCACTTTTCTCAGTGCTGGAAATGAAAAGTGTTAAATTGCATGTGCTAATATCGCCTGGCACAACCAATGATGTTCTTGATACTTCCTGTCCGCCAGCAATACCACCTCTCTGTCTCTCCTGAAAGAGATCAGTCTCTGACTCACTGTAGTGGCTACTATAGGTCTAAACCAAATCTTTCCTTAAACAAACATTGTAGCAGTAAGCCAAGCTAACAAGAGAATTTGTACAGACCATAAACCACCCCCACCCCCAAACCCAGATATCAACCAAAAATTTTAGTGTTACTCTCCGAGTAGAGCTGGCTATCACCCATTGCCAGAATACTGAGTGTACTTTCCTCTGGCACACTGCCATAACACCTCCCTTGCTGGTCTTTTGACCTCTTTTGATTATTGTCTTGCCTTTTCCCTCCTGAAAAACAAGTGAGAGGAGAAAAAAAAAAAAAAAGAAGCAAAAAGAAGCCTGGAAACTCAAATTTGGACCAGGAGCAGCAGCTGCAGCAGCACCAGTTCCTCTTCAAATTCCTGCCCTACTTCTCCAGCAGCTGGAAGGGGAAGATGTGGGAGGGAGGAGGTCAGTTCTAGAGCACTCATTCTCCTTGCCAAGGCTGCTTCTATGGAACCAAGGGTAAATATCAGTTTGCAGCAGACTGCATCATGTAAACAAAAAGTAAGACAGTTGTGATAAGCATACCAATAGTTTAGGCAGAAAATTTGCACCCTAGGGCCAGCTCAACACTAGGCTCTTTCTGTTCTTTCATAGTTCGCCTGGAGTGACAACTCTTCTCCTCAAAGCAAATGTAACCCTGGTGCCATGGCATGAACCTGCTGCCCACAGAGTGGGCTTGAACTTGTTTCTAGTGTCTACAGCATTTCTGAGTGCTTGTGATCTGTACTGTAGTCTCTTACTACAACAAGGTTGATACGCTTTCCTCAACTTGGTAGTAGATGTGGAATTAGTGAACAATTTGAGATACATGGCACAATTCTTACCTTTCACTGTGAATAAAGACTGGGGAATGGGGAAAAAACGAGACATTACTATACTGGACTTTGCTTCTCTCTAGATAGAGCTTTCTTGGGGCTCAGACTTTCTCAACTTTCCCCACACATTGACTTCTTTTTTTTCATATGCTAACACAATGTGGTCAGTGCAGTTGGTGAAACGCAGCAGCATCTGGAACAGTGAGGTGAAACAGCTAATTTGTGTAGTACAGACAAAAAAGAGTTGACAAAGCAAAAGGAAGGGTTTGCTGCATCTTACAGATATCTGTGGAAGACTGTGCTTTACAAGGGTGCCCACTCTTTGGATTTAAATCAGAAGTTCAAAGGAATTGCTGCATGCATGCAGAAAGCACATAATGATCTGAGGCACCGTGGCTGGGCTGATCATCAAAAGCAACCTAGCAAAGTGTTGGCTAACATTCTAGATCTTCCCAAGAAGCTGAGAATCGGAACCATTTATTTAGATGGTCTCTATTCCTCCAGAGATTGTTCTGATTCATGGCTCTGCTGGGTATGGTACAGCTGTTACCTTGGACATTTGCCAGTGAATTTGTTTTAGTATTCTGACACACTGTTCCACTTCCAGTAGGGGTAGCTGACTGATATCGATATTGGAATATTTCCTCTGTTTATTTATCTGACTCTTTTTAACTAATTCAGGGTTACCAGGGTTTGATTTAAGAAGCATAGTAGGGTTTTGCTCAATAAGCCTTGTGCCATTTTTGCTTTATAAAATGTTATTTTAACTTTTCTAAATGTGAAATTAGCAGCTCTTCTGTATTTGTGTTTATTATTATTAAATTTACTTATTTTAATTTGTATTTATCTGACAAGTCCGGGTAATTTTCAGGATCCAGATTATGAAAGTTCAGCAGGGTTCCAGGATTCAAGTAAAAAAGAAGGTGCCATCTGCTGTTTTAAAGTATTATTTTATTTCAGTTTCTGCAGTCTCTCTAGCTTACTGGTTCCTAGAGAAACAAAGCTGAAGAAGGGCAGCATACCTACTGTTAGCACTTGTTCGTGGAAACATATTTTGGTTATTTTAACTTTAAATTATTTTTTTTTTTTCCCCAATATTAGAATGCTTTAGCTTATTTCATATTAAACCTTGGCCCTATTGGCAAACCTTGGCAGTATGGAAAGCTGCTTCTAACAGTTCCTGCAAAGAACTGAATTTGTGGCATCCATCTGTTTCCCAGGGTACCAGCTCTTATAAAGTAAATTATATAACAAGTTAACACAAACTTGTACCTTGAATGCCTTGGAGTGTCATTTCTCAAGCTCTTTAGCCCTTTTTTTTTTCCTTCAGTCAATTAATGTTTTACGAGCTCTAACATAACACTGAAGACATATATAAATGTGATTAGTGTTTTTACTTGCTGGCCCATAGCAGCTTCCTCATTAAGTCTGTATACTTGTGCAGAATTCTCCACCTCTGGTTTACTTCACAGTTTCACACAGTTTCACAGTATGCTAGAGATTGGAAGGGACCTCGAAAGATCATCTAGTCCAATCCCCCTGCCGGAGCAGGAACACCTAGATATGTTACACAGGAATGTGTCCAGGCGGGTTTTGAATGTCTCCAGGGAAGGAGACTCCACAACCTCCCTGGGCAGCCTGTTCCAGTGTTCCGTCACCCTCACTGAGAAGAAGTTTCTTCTCGAGTTTAAGTGGAACCTCTTGTGTTCCAGTTTGTACCCATTACCCCTTGTCCTATCATTGTTTGCCACTGAGTAGAGCCTGGCTCCATCCTCGTGACACTCCCCCTTTATATACTTATAGACACTAATAAGGTCACCCCTCAGTCTCCTCCAAACTATAGAGACCCAGCTCCCTCAGTCTTTCCTCATAAGGGAGATGCTCCACTCCCTTAATCATCTTCGTTGCCCTGCGCTGGACTCTCTCCAGCAGCTCCCTGTCCTTCTTGAACTGAGGGGCCCAGAACTGGACACAATATTCCAGATGGGGTCTCACCAGGGCAGTGTAGAGGGGAAGGAGGACCTCTCTCGACCTACTAACCACCCCCTTTCTAATACACCCCAGGATGCCATTGGCCTTCTTGGCCACAGGGGCACAGTGTTGGCTCATGGTCATCCTGTCGTCCATCAGGACCCCCAGGTCCCTCTCCCCTACACTGCTCTCTACTTATATTCTATTGTCTCTGAAAATAGGTCAATACATAGCTGATTTTATTCATCCCAGTCCAACGATTCCAAGCCTGTTTAGTTTGTACCTCAGAGGTGTGTTTTTTTTTTTAATGGCCAAAGGCTAAGGAATATGCCTGTGACAAGATAGTTTTTCTTTTGTGCCTTACAGTCTTTTTAGATTTCTTAAATTAATGTCTAGAATATAGTATAGGTCTCCAGGTGCCTTCTGCCTTAGGAAGTTTTTCAGAATGAAGGTAATTTTCACTTGGGAAACTGTAAAAATGATACAATAACCTTCTTAGTTCTCCTGCCAGACTCTTTCATAGGCAGACTTATATAGGTCTTTTTAAGTATTACATTTTGCCAAATACTTCTTTTCTTCTGGTACTAATACATATACTGTATGGAAGCATGCTGATAAACTATAGGATTCATAGGTAGAATTAACCATTTTAAATTTTTAGTGAATGGTCTGTAGTATTAGTCTGCGGGTGAGCTGCTTACAATGAAGATCCTGACTGTGCACTTTTTTCCAGTCTGCATAAAATACCAATGCTGTATTCAGTAAGGAGAATGCTGCTAAAATTAGGACTAAAAATCCCAATTGTATTGCTCTAAACACTGTAAAAAAATTACAGTTCCATTTAAAAATGAAAAAGCTAAACCCACCTGGGTGATGGACTTTTGCTTTAGGAAAATCTTAGGAGCCATGGGGGCATATCCCACATTAGCAAGCTGTATCTCATACATACGCTAATTTCCCCTTTGCTGAGGACTTTGACAGAGGCTGGCTGTGCTAGCAGGTTTCACTCACATCTCTGAGAGCAGGACACAGGAATTCCTGAGATCATTCCTGCCAGTGTATGATGCTGAAGTGTCCTCTCTCTAGCCACCAAATCTGACTTGCAAGCACACACAGTAGAACCAAGCAAATAGAATATGCTAAGTTCTTCCTTGTTTGAGTATCTTCTTGCATTCATGTAAAAATAAATATTAAACAGCACAAAGGAAGCTCATGCTTAAATATATCTAAAGCAATTATGATTGTTTAACATCTTACTTGTTAAACACATTGTGTTAAAAACACTTGGTAAAAACAATGTGTGAATAGAATACTATCACAAAAGATACACACTTTTAAAGAAAAGGGCAGCAGCTTTGTTACAGAAGCAACTAGATGGTGCTCCTCTGCTTTGGAATTTGTTAGGGCTGCAGGATAGGTGAACTAGAGAAGGAAGACATAATCTCTATAGACAAAAATGTGCAGTAAGAATTATCTGGTCCATAATGTCTGTTGCAGATGCAGAAACATTTGCTGAGTTGCAATTAAGGTTGTAATTTAACATAGAACAATTGCTTTGTAAAACATTACATCCTTTTCTTACTGTAAATTAAAAGCTTAGCAGGATAATATATGTATTGTAACATAAGTATAATATTTTGTAGCAGTCCTCTTAAAAATACATTTAAAACATTGTTAAAAGATTTTACTCTAACAGGTTTTAGCAAATCAATTATGTGGCTTTTAAAAAAGCAATCCTTGTTACAGCCACAAAGAGGGGGAAAATCCTGCAACAGTGACACTATCTGAACCAAGCCTAAAGCCTAAACTATCTTTAAGTGAAATAGCAAATCCAAAGAGATGCCATTAACTTGGTAATCATAGACTCAATTTAAAATTGTGTAACTCCAAATATCTCCTAAAATGCTAGGCCGTTGTAAGGGGAGACAACAGGGGTTTTTCTGTTTTCTGATAATTTACTATGTGCTCCAGATTATGCATTATATGAAATTCGTGTTATGAAGGCAGGTTGTGCTTACTTTCTCAGATTTTGGTAGGTATAGATATTTAGTGGGAACATTAACAGCCAAGATAAAAACCTATAGGCAGGGATATTCAAAGAGACTGATGGAAAGCGATAGAAAGAGCCAGAGGTTCATGTTATTGTCTTAGTAATGCACAATCCTTCCCTCCCCCCTCCCCCTTTCTTGTTTTTAACATAGTAGAAAGATAAGATAGCTAGTCTTTTGGAGTATTAGAAAGGAAGTTTTACAGAGAAATTTGGAATGCATTTCTCAGCTGTTTTGTCAGAAAGCTGAAGTGTTTTGAATAAGTGAATGAAAGTTACTGTGTCAGTGTAGGTATCTTAGGGCATGTAGAAAATTACAGTAATGCATTTGATCTGTGAGGCATTGCCTCTTCCTTCTCTCACATATATATGAAAATAATTCAGTCTGTATAAATTTTATAGCACGGAAAGCTGCTTATCTTTGTCATGTTTTGCCACTTATTTACATATCAATAATAAAATTTAAAGTTCCTGAAAACACATTGAAATATTGTACTTTTTATCTATTTATATTCTTGTAATATGAAGCAACATTGCCACTTTTATGCTCTGGCATCATTTAATGTGCAAAGTTGTGTAGAAGTTGTTATTCATAATACTGAAAGGTAAATAAATCCCTAGTATAAAACAGGAACATGAGAAAATGCTACTGCATGTGCTTGAGAAGTGTGTTATTTTCCAAAGGAAAAGTGTAGCTCTATATGATTTTACTAGAAGCAGAATACAGAATTTGTCAAGCTGCCACTAAGGCTGCTTCCTATTTTTACTGATGACCATGTCAAGTAATGTTCATAAGCCGATCAAACGGAAACTTGTAACATCTTTTCCTCAGCCACCCAGAGTAGTGGTTTATAGTAATTTGTGATTAAGTAGTGTATTAGGTTTTTCCACCAGTACTGGTCATTTGCCACTGCCAGTCATGGATACTGGGTTGAATTTCAATCTTGTAGACCCCTATCTTGGCACTGGGGTCCAGAGTTTTTTTAACAAGTTGGGAACCTGAGATATTATCCTTAAAGCATTGAAATTAGCACATAAATAACAGGCATTCCTTCTATGGCCTGTTGACTACATTACCTGGTGATCAAATGACTTTTTTGTTAGGTAATTTATTGAATAACTAGGAGACTGTTCAACTGACCAGGTAGGCTTTACCCAAAACTCTTCATCTGCCTTTTGCACAGTAGACAGGATGCAGCAATACATTTTACAGCTACTCCGCTTACTCCAGATTTCTGCCTTGCTCTCTACCACACTCTCATTTTTCTGGTGCAGTCAGACCCTGTCTTTCCCCCAGTTTCTTTGCTTAATTCCAGGCCTGTCTGTCTTTGCTTCTCAATTAGTCTTCCTGTTTCTCCTGTGCCTCCTTTGTACAGCCACAGCATGGTACGTGCCGTGCCTTGTCCTGGGTCCCTCCAGTACCCCAGCTCTTCCTGGGGTCTGTCCTTCTGCCTCACACTTGCCTTTTCCAGTTCCCTTCCTAATCTCAGCCCTAGTGCCTTGCCAGGTAATTCTGCTCACTAATCCCTCTGGTTCTTTTTTTGTACCTACTTGGATCCTGTTCCCTGGCTCTTGTTTTTTTTCTTCATCTTGCTGTGTCTTTGCCAACCCGCTTTCTAGTTTCTACCATTCTGCAGCTGTTATCCACAGCACTCCTAGTTCCAATTTTGTACTGCCTTCACTCAGGCATTTTATTTGTTTTTTTTTTTTTAACCCTAATTCACTCTCATACCCATTTAATCTTAGCTTGTTTCTTTTCCAGTTTTGGATGTCCATAGTTCCTCAGTGCTCAGTGAATGCAGAGGAAAGCACTCCTGCTTACATACAGATACACAGAGTTTGCTCCTGGGCTCCTTATGGCCCACAGCCATCTAAACTAGCAGCTGCATAGAAAGTATTACTCTGCAGTAGCTGAAGCAGGCTCCGCAACAAAGAAAGCATCTACATTAAGTCAAAGCTGTAAAGATCAAAAGTTTCTACAGAGCATGTGTAAAGGACAATATTCAGTCTTCCAGCCTGGACAGTTTTAGATATATTTGCATGAAGTTAGAATGACACACTTCAGAAACATGCGTTAAGTTAAAGCGTTTGAGTGCCAGATCTTTACAGGGCAAATAGCCCTTAGAGTTTACAATAGAACTTACCCTTTGAGTTTACAATAAAACTTACCCTATATTTACCCTCAGGAAAAAATAAATCAGCTCAACAAATATTTCCCAAAGAGTTTGGCCTCTGAATTAAAAAGTTTGAGTTGAAACCAATAAAATTCTGCAAGTTTATATGCAGCTAAATGCAGATTACTATAATAGGAAATGTCAACCAACCTGAATAACAAGCAGTCCTACCACCAACCTGTATAACAAGCAGTCCTACCAATCTTACCTATAAAAATGCAAGAAATTGCAAGACGTAGATAAGTATTTTAGCATACATGTATATGATTTTAGTTTTCTATCCCACACTCTAATGTTACTTGTCTTCCTTGTCTTTAAATTATAGAAGATGTTGAACACTTTCTGTTGAACAGTCTGACAGTGGCCTCAGGGTTCTGTGGTGATGCTAATATTGGAGAAGAAAGATAAATCTGTAAATTATTTGGGACATCACAGGAAATGCATTCCCTAGTCATTATGTTGAAGTTCAGGACAAGATGTGAGTAAACATTTATTGTCTATTCTGCTTTAATCCGTTTAGAAATACCCTTAGAGGTTTTTTTTTCCTCTCTCTTTTTCAGACCTAATGATTATTAGTTTAAAGTTTTGCACCCTAAACTGTTATAACCATTCAGCAATGAGAGTTCCAATTTTATACTGACAGAGGGGAGATGTTCATAGCACCTATTTTTCCCTAGTTTCCCTAAGCTTTTGTTATAGCTAATTGTTAGGTTCCTTCTAGAATGATTCAGAGTTAGACCCTAATTAAACTGCTCAAGTTTTTCATTTGAGAACTTTTCTTCATTTCTTTTAGAAAGAATCCATAGAGCTTTTTCTCACAAAGCTTTTAAATTCACCTGTTACATGAATAAGTCATCCCCTATCTGATGTTGAGTGAATTCCATGTCATAATATGGTGATTGTCTAGGTCATATTAGAAATTATTTAAAATAGTAAGTAAATACTGGACAATGAGTTTGTTTCTCATATTGATTGACTTAATTGTTGGTCTACCCTCATATTAAATTACTGAATATTTACAGCATTGTAATTGCCTTAGAGCATGCAAAATAAGGAAGATAAAGCTTTTTTCTCCCATACCTTCTATGAAATTTAGTATAATTAGTCAATTAAAAAATATCCCTAAATCTTTACAGGTTTGAAATGTATTGCACTGTCATACTTCCTAAAGACAAAAGAACAGGCTTTGAAACAGTATTCAATATTGAATCAATTGCTCAGCTTAAACACTTACCAGCATTTTATTTTCAATGTGTTTAGAGCAAATGCTGCTATCAGGATACTGTCATTTCACTATTTCTTTTTGCCTTTTTTTTTTTCTTTTTTTGAATCCAAGGACATTTCTATCACATGGATGCTGGTTATTTTGATGTTTTTCCTCTTTAAAAATTGTTCTGCAAATCAAGCTATAATAGGTATGCAATAGTCCATGAAAAATTGCAGAACAAGGTATCTTTACAAAACATCTTTTCAATTCCAAGCAGAAAAATTTATTTTACATAGAAAAAGTAAAAGCATTATTTGCTTCTGTTTTGTCTTTGTAGATTCTTTGTACTGCATGAAAGGTCTTATGCACAGTCAGAAGTTTATTGCTATTTCTTTATGATTTTTATTTGCCATCTATCTGTTCAGTCTTATCTGACTCACATCTATTTGTTTGTTTGTTTGTTTATGCTCAAGTTAATTATTATGGGATTATTTTAAAATTCTTTTGATCATAGCTTATCCAGGTCTTTTCCTCTTTTGATCATGAAGACAAGTATAAAACTATCCATTTGTGAAATTCTTTCAAATAAAGATAAAACAGATACATATCCAAAATATATTTCCTAATATGGAAAGCACAGAGGGAGTACCCAACCCAACCTAACAGAGTAAGCAAAAAACTGGCTTCAAACTGTTGCCTAAAGGACCTTCAGGGTGTTATAGTGTTTTAGACTGCTGATATTGTGTGCTTAGGATGCACATACATACCATCTATATTTTTATTACAGTGCTCTGTAAACAAGGTTCATTCGGCATTTAGCTAACTTGTCTTACAGTCCAGCAGATTTTTATTTTTTTCCGCTTTAAATTCTGACTTACATAGAATTCCATCCTGCAGTTTGTACCCAAGCAAAGTTTACATGTGTATTTCTTGTCTTCGTAAATATCCTAGAAGAAGTGTCTAATCGTTCCCTACACAAATGGAATGAAAAAATGGAAGCAGAAAAGACTACTTTTTTAAAGTAAGAAAACATCAATATTTAAGTATTATCATTAGGATTTTTTCTCTTTACTCACTAGTTTAGGATTCCAACTAATGGTCAGAGAGAGAGAAATGAAGGCAGAATAAATCCGTACACCACTTTTATGTTCGTCTTCACAACCATAGGGATTCTTTCTGATGTAGTTTAATATTATCATGCATCTCCTATAGTTCAAAATTCAGATTTACATCAAAGAAGCCTTCCTTACCAGCATAAGTACTTTTGCCATATTTTATGACAGTGCAATTATCTGATCTACTTTTATATAAAAACAAAGTATAAAGCAGGACATTGGGGGGTATTTACAATGACTAACCTCAGACACAGGAGGCTAATTTCTTTAGGCTTCCTTAGTATTTGCTAGAGATCCCTTTATGAAACACTTCTGAGTAGCAGTCCGGTTTAGTTTGCTCTGAGGTGGTTTCTAGAGAAAATGTTCTCCCTCTACTGTATTCAAGCCTAGAGAAGTAAAATCCCCACCCTCTGTCCATACTTGCTTATTTGAGGTTATTTCCTAATCTATATTTTAACAAAGACTAGGCTTTCAAAAATCTTGAAAGCGCAAAATACACTTTGGTGAACATTTACAGGTGTTTTATCTTCTTAACAGCCTTTCCCCCTTGGTATACATGATTGTGTATATATTTAGGGCTCAACTATAATACATGCCTTTTTTAAATTGTCATATATACTATTAGATGTTCATTATAATAATTGTATGTGTTACATAATCCATATTGTCTATATTGCCTGTATTATATATCTTGTGCAAATGTTCGTCACCAGTTAGTCTTCATATTAAGATCCTGGCATAGGCTTCTAATTTCAGCTTATATTTTTAAAGACCTGAGTAGATGGTGATTAATGATTCTCTTACTCTGTACTATTATCATTAGAGTATGGACATCACACAGTAGAAGTTGCATAAAAGTGTAAGTATTCCACAAAGTAAGTAGCCGCTTCCCTAAGTTTTCAGTTTTGTTTGAAAATGTCTGCCAAGGAGATTTCTGACAAGCTGAAATTTGCTCTCCTTAGGCCTAGAGTTTTGATTCTACTATTTGTCTTGCTCACTTTTCTTAGAATTTTAAACTCCACAATCTTAAGGTCAATGCAGCCAAGGCTGCCCTTGACCTTCATACCTTTGGCCAATCCTCTTTTATGTGAGGTTCAGCAGAACATCTCCTTAGTCAGTTATCACCTTCATCAGGAAGAGCTCAACTTGTCAACACACTCCAGAAATCTCCCAGATTGTTTGTGCCCAGCTGTATGTCCTTCCACCAGGTATCAGGGTGGCCGAAGGCCCCATGCGTACCGGGGTGTATGAAAGTGATACATCTAAAGAAGCTTTCATCTTTTTGTATTCCTAGTCGGGTGATATGTAGGAATACAAAATGTGTATTCATTCACATTCATTCAGGAATACATATGTGTATGTAACATGTACGTACCACAATGTCACCCATGTGGGTCTGTTCTCTCATGGAAAAAAAATGGATAAAAAAATTATTTTGTTGTGTGAGCTGCCCCACCACATTTCTGTATCCCAGTGGTATCACTTCTCTACAGATATGCAAGAACTTGTTATTCCTCTTGACATTTCCCACACTGCATCAGTTTGTGTGGAGGCACTTGACACAGGCTCCCAATGCCTTAGCAGTCTACTTAGCAGTAGACTGCAAGGATCTCCCACTTTGTGTTTTCCCCTGGACACATCCTCATTTTCCCTCATATTTCACTTCTCTTTAGGTTATAGTAACTCTGGTTATGTATTTAGTTATGGACCTGAAGAGGAAAATGTTTTCCTTTAGATGAAAGCAATTGAGGAGAGGATTAAAATAGCACACTTGTTCTCCCATGCAGTAAAGCAAGCATATGGGCCCTGATGCAGTAACAGTATAAATAAGCATCCATATTCCTATAGTTTGGCTGTATGGTACAGAATATTAGAAGATACTTAAAACATTGGAAAATCCATAGTAAGGAGTAGCATCTCTGCTTTGGAGAGGGATTTGTAAACTGTGCTATAACCATTCATGTCACCACACACAAAGATATGTGTCTATCCTTGGAAATGTCCAAGGCTTTGAATAAGGCAATAGTTGATGAGGAATTTATCCCTTTCAAAGTAATAAATTCTGAAAATATATACAGCTCAGGATTAAACTTCTAAATTGTGAGAAGTACTTGGATCAATGCATGATATATCAAGGTGCTACAAATGCTTTTTCGATTCACTGTTTATTTGTGACATGTCTCCTGGCATGATATTACCTTGCAGTCTTTGAAAGGTATTACTGCATTTGTACTCTGTGCAAGAGAACTAGAGTAATTTGCACATTTAGAGCAGACCTCAGGACAGGATATGCACCAAATTTAAGTACCTACTCAAATCCCACCTCATCTATTGAAATAGGCTTTAAATGAGCATAAAGGTCAGACAGGTTTTTTTTTTATTTGTTTGGGGGTTTTGTTGGATTTGGTGGGTTTGTTTTGTTTTGTTTTTTTTTCCTGTGTGCAGAGTTTGTTTTCATTCTGTGCACATTTATATCGCTGAGTCTTCTGTGTATCTGGTGTGTCTCCATGTAACCTCCTTTTTTATTTACATCAATAGAAAAAAATTCTTCTTTGTTTTATGGACCTTGGTTTAAAATGCTAGACCAGCTCTCACTTACCACACTCCTGTCCAGATCAGCGAGTCAGACAAAGGACTCATCCATCCTAATTCTTATAGCCAGATTCCATTCCTGTTTGGTATGAAACCATTAAAGCTGTATAAAAAAAAATGTGACCTAAGGACCCCAACCTTTCCCTTCCATAAAGTCAGAATACCCTTCTCCAAACACCTGTCCCAACTGGCCTCTTAGGAATAGCAGAGCATGGAAGAAGCAAGGGTAGGCTTTGACAGATTGTTGGCTACTGTGACATTTGGCAGAAGCCCGAATAAATCACTCAAGCTTTGATCAGGAGAAATTAGGTTAGCTCAAGAACAAGGCAGCAGAAAACAGAAAGGCACTTCTACCTTCAGCTGAGCAAAGCACATATTAAGAATATCCTTCCCCTTTTTTCTCAACATTACAAAGAAAGCTAGGAATATTTTTTTTTTCAGTATAGCATTTTGAAAGGGATTGTCTTCTGCAAGCTTGTTGCACTTGGCTGTGGTCACCATGGGAGAAAAAGACTTGTGAACATGGGCAAGTGCTCAAATGAATCTCCAGTTTCAGTTTCATGTCTTCAAGTTTATTTTATTTCTTTCTTTCCTGGGTTTTCCTGAGGTGTGTATTTTTTTCTTTGTTTATGTACAGTGACTTCTTCTGTCTTCCCCCCTACTCTGCCTACACAACAGCATTTTCCCCCTTATGTTTTGTGCTTTGACCTCTGAAGCCCTCACCTCCTCCAAATGTGTTGTTTCTGCATCAAAAGGGAGGAGCACAACCACTGAAGGAAAAAAAACCCACAGTTCTTCAAAGAAATAGACTGCACCCTCAGTCCCAAACCTGGGTACGTATGTCTGGGTATGAAAGAAAAACAGATGAAAGGCTGGTGAGGTTTTTTTGGTTGTGTTTTTAAAGCAGAAAACTCAGAGGAGGAAAGAAAGGAGCTACCAAGGAAGTATCAGGCATAGCCTGAATCAGTGGGGTGAATGGGGTCTTGAGAAAGGCAGCTTTTGAGACTGAGATTCCAGGGCAGAGCTATAAGCTAAAAGACTTATTTCTTTCTGTGTTCACACAAAAAGGATTTTGTGTTTTTTTTTTAATCTTAATGTAAATAAACAAGATTACATTATCAGCATCTCCTCACATAAGCAACCTGCCAGCCCCGAAGTCTAGCTAACCGCTTAGGTCAAAAAGAGGCAGCAGTATGTATTTTAGTGTGAATAATACATGAATCCTTTGCTCTTCAAGTGTGGTACTGTGTTCCTTAGAATGTCATTCATTAATCTATATGGCATAAACAGTGGGAGTAGATCAATACAGTTAAAGATAATTAAGAATTGATTAGTACCTGAGAAACCAAATGAAAAGACACATTTTTTCCCCGATGCCTGGAATTGTTGAATTAATTGATAAACACAAGAAACCTTCTTTAAGTTGAAATTCTGTTGCTCCTCATAATTACTAAGATTTTTTTTTTCCCCATAATTTAATGTTGGCAGATATCGGTGATGTTGCACAGTGCCTTAGGTCCCTTAGCCTCTGTAGCGCTAAGGGCCTTCTCTTTCCGTTTCTCAGTCTGCTTTTCACTTGCAGCTCTGTAAACTTTCAAACAAGTTGCTGGACTTCTAGAGGAGGACACTAGCCTGGAATCTTCCATCACTTCTCAGTTTGCCACTGGGGAGTCTTCCATTCCCCTTTCCCTTTTTCTCTCTCTTCCTCCTCTTGCTAGCCCCCCTTTATTTTTCCCCCAAAGTAGCTTTTGCTGTTAAGTTTGCTATATGCCTTTGATACAGACCTTGTGGATCTTTGTGCATGTAAAGCTGTCAGAAAAAGACCCAAACATTAACTTCAGAAAAAGAAACAAAAATACTTTAATTTACCAATTATAAAGCATTTAATTTAAGGTGAATTTTCAAGAGAAGCATAAAAGTACACCTATATGTTTCACAGTGTCTTAATGTCTTTTAATCAATTCCAGCACAAGCTCGAGGTACTTTAAGCCTTTTGTTAAGTATTAATATTTAGTATAATGTATTCCTTGAATGTGAGACCTCTAACCAGTGGCAAGTGCTTTACACAATTAGTTCTGGCTTCCTAGACTGACCTTGCAAAAAACCTGTTAATGTCATTTGCTTCCAAATATTACCTGTCCTTATAAGCATAGTGTGAAGGACTGACATGAGGATTCTCAAAAGCATGTTAGTAAGGCAGGGTGTTGTGTTAAGTTGGCTTGCTGTTCTGCTCAGGAGTGGATCCCATCACAATCTATTGCATCTGTTGCATTTTTTCTATGTGATTTTTTGCATCATGTTACAAATAGGATGGGTGCATTAAACACAGCATAACCAGCTGGTCAAGAGATGTGACTATCATGCTGCATTCTGCATTAGCGCAGCCTCATCTTGAATACTATGTGCAGTTCTGGGCCTCACAATTTAAAAAGGATGTAAAGGTCCTTGAATATGTCCAGAGCAGGGCAACAGAGCTGGTGAAGGGGCTGGAAGGAATGTGCTATGAAGAACAGTTGAGGACTTCAGGCTTGTCTAGTTTGGAGAAAAGGGGGCTGAGGGGCAATCTTATTGTTCTCTACAGCTTCTTGAAGAGGGAAAATGGAGAAGGAGGTGCTGAGCTCTTCTCCCTGGTATCCTTGGATAGGATAAGTGGGAATGTTTCAAAGCTGCATCAGAAAAGGTTTAGACTGGACATTAGGAAGCATTTCTTTAGCAAGAAGCAGGTCAAATGCTGAATGCTGCAACAGGCTTCCTAGAGAGGTGGTTGATGCTCCAAGCCTGTCAGAGTTTTAGAGGCATTTGTACAACACCCTTAATAATATACTTTAACTTTGGGTAAGCCTTAAATTGCTCAGATAGTTGGACTAGATGATCATTTAGGTCCCTTACAACTGAAAATATAATTCTATTCTCTTCTGTTCAGTTCTGGTCTGGTCTATTCTATTCTAATGTTACTATCAATAGTAATTCTGTACTTCATTTGCATTTCATATGTTTCCACTGGCTTTCTTTTAAGGTCTAAACACATACTTTTGTAAGTCTGCCTTATACCATAGATGATGATGTTTGTCATATTCATCTGATACTTATTTCCGTTACACCACTTTGCCCATAAAGTTCTGCTGAGATTTCTTTAAGCATTCTCAGCTACTGATTACTTTTAAGATGCACTTTCTCTTTTGAAAAGCAGGGTAAAAAAGATTTTGAAAGACAAATATTTCATTCTTTGTGCTTCCACCACAAATGCTGAATTTCTTTCAATATGGCCTGAAGCCCAGGACAGGCAATATTCTGTAATGCACCAGTGACAGGATTAAGATTCAGTATTTCATGATCCATCAGTGTAGAAATGGGAGCTGTATACCATTGGCAGGACAGACCATTGGAAGGGAAATGGAATGTGTGCAGCACTTTCTATCAGTCACATCACTGCTGAAATATCAGACCTTACACTTGTCATATTATGTGTGAAAAAGCAATTTGTATTTAATTATTACATTTCTACAATGTGTAAGTGATTGTTTCACTCTTCTTTAGATATCTGCACAGTTATACTGCTGATATTAGACAATTTATTTTACTGCTGGAGAAGGATGAAAGTAACACTAATAATATTTCTTAAATCCAAAAATATTTGCATAGTCTTTTTTTTTGGTAAAGTCTAAGAAATACAAAGCATACCTGAGAGATGAGAGACAGATTATATTGTCATTTGTTTGGCATGCATAAATTTAAGGCCAAATTGCTAAGTCATCTACTTGCACATAACAGGTCATTGTTTTTCTAAGGCACATATTTTGAAAATAGATAAAATCTGTAATTGAAGAGTTTTGTCAGTGATGGGAAAATTCAATGGTTACTCATTCTCATCACTGAAATTTTGTGCCTTAGCTTTCTGTGGATTCAGCCTCAAGCCACTAGTTCTTGCTTTGCTTTCCTCCTAGGTTAAATAGCCTCAGCACCTGGCGTTTTCTCCCTGCAAATGCACTTACATTCTGTCATATTTTCATAGCTTCATCTTCTTTATAAAACTGGATGGATCCATTCTGTCTCTCACTGAAAAGGCATTTTCTACAACTCTCAAATTATTCTGTATTCTTTTTTACACTGCTGAATTTTTAACAACTTTTTCTAGACATAACTCCTAGATCTCGATGCAATCTGCTTGGATTACTCTCACCAGTACTGTATATAGCACAGTGATAGCACTGCACCAGGTGTTTATGTTTAGTTACTAGCCTACTATGATTCTTAGATGCTTCTTAGTCACTGCTTTTCAGCATACGGTCTGTCATACTTGTAGGTTTTACCTCTATTCTTAGTTTCTACAAATATTACTTTTCATTTTGCATTACCAAATTATATGCTGTTTACATGAAGGAGAATCTTGCAAGTGAGACATTGTTCTGCATAATTTCTTTTTCTCATGATTATTAATCATTCTGCTGTGTGGTCATGTTTAATAATGTTTAACTGTCTGAGTAACAGAAATATTGAATAGAATGAGGCCTTGAACCAGTTCCTTTAGGACTGCCTTAAAACCACTCCCAGTGAATGGAGAACTTTTCAATGATAGCAGTTCCTGAAGGTATTTCAGTTATATAGCATCTTACAACAAATCTTAACCAGATTGCCCTTGGGTCCAAGTTCTTAGCCTTCCCTGTCTGTCAGACCTTTAACTTGATGATAGGGATGGTCCAGCCTCATTTTAGAGACTCTCTTGAATTTCCAGGATGAGTCTGACTTTGCTTGCTTGATAAATTAATACATTTTCAAATATTATTTCAAGCTCACTTGCATATGTGAGCTTTGAGTATTAGAAGTTCCAAATAACAATGAATTCTGGCATTTTTGCACTGTATGTAATCTCTTTTCATCTCTCTTGATTCCATTCTATCAAATATAAAAAAAAAAAGAATAGCTGCCCTGTAACCTGGGTGGCTTTGCTGGGCAATACAATGTATAACACAGACCAGAGAGGACAGTGCACAGCCTTTTGGGTGACTCCAAGGTCAGCCTAAGATTCAGTGTATGTACTGTCCATGGTATCTTTTAACCTATTTACCATGTGCTTTATTGATATTGTTTGATGCTCATTTATTAATCACAATGTAATGCAATGCATATCAAATGCTTTCCAAGTCTTTATATTAGGTATATATAATTCCATTCTTAAGTCTTATGAAAGAATGAAATCACTTTTGTTTGATGAGGTCTGTTTTCCATAAAATTGAAATTCCTGACATTAACTGCATTCCTAGTTTTCGGGTTTCTCCACAATTTTGTTTGGTTTTGATGACAATCTAGTTATTCAGGTGTCTAAAAATGTGTTTCTTTAAGGCTATTACCTGAGATGATCACATATCTATTCTGAATTTTCCCTACACTCCTGGTGTTTTTATATAAGCATAGATCATACTGGGTTTGCCAACTAACCAGTGTAAGACTCCTGACTATGAGCAATGCCAATGTAAAGCTCTTTATCAATCACCCCTATATGACTCAGAAAGTAATGGAAATTCAATACATTCTATCTGATCTTCATCTGAGCTTTCAGTACACCACCATTTGGAAGATATTAGTTAAAATGAAGAATAGCAAAAATGAATAGAAATACAGGAGAACTAGCTGAAGATGTTATGACAACACATTGGCAGAAAGACTGGTGATGGAAAGAAATTGCCTTTATACTTCCTCAAGGACTGGTTTTGGAGGTTGACAGAATAGAATAGTTTAATTAATGATCTTGGCTGAAATAGTACAAATGTGGTAATGAAATCTGCTGATGACAAAATTTGGAAAGTATTATCAGTACAAAGAAGAAATTGGATGATCTCAAGGACTGCAGTACTACAATAGGATTACATTTAATAATGAAAAGTGCCGGGTCATGCATTTAGGGACAAATTGCAGGAATTTCTTCCAGAAGCTGGAGGTTGATCACGTTGGAAATGACAAAAAAGGAGAATGATCTGGGTCAGCCAGGGTGTGACAATAGGGCAAGGATGTGAAAAAGGCATGTAACACAAGCACGTATATGGTAAAGTATTTCCAATGAAGAAAGGCAAGTATTGTGCCATACTTACTAGTACACTACGCTAGTGAGACCTTCCTTTGGAATACTTTTAAACAGCTCTATCTGTATTGATATTTTTCGAGCTTTGTAAAATTAGCCTTTCTGAAGCAATAAATATCAGAACCAGATCTTTTTCTGCTTAAAAGCCCGCTTGTGTTTGTGCTATGCATTGTTGAAACAAAGATGCTTGTCCTAAATATTTTGAGTTCAGTGAATCAGCATTTCTTTTTACAAATCCCTTGCTTTGGAATTTTTCACATTAAACTTCTGTGGGACAGTGCTTTCAGTTTAAAATGAGGGAAGGAACTAAAATGTTGCCAGCCTTCTATTGTGTTTCAAAGGAAGATTGCCGTGCTGTTTTGAACAGTCATTACATATCCAATAAAGAGTGATGAGAAACTGATGAAATGTTGTAACACAACATGGGCATTTTGCTTTATGTGATAGAACTCCACAGGTAGCAATCACAACCCTATTCACATTGTTCCACAGGGAGGAAAAAACCCTCCTAAATGCCTTTACAGCTGAGATGGCAAGTACTTTTATCACTTGCTCACAGCTGAATATTGCATTTTTTAGCCATGGGATTTACTCCATCACTGGACTAGAATATGTTGGGTTTCTTTTTTGTGCGTGTGTGATTGTGCATGGGAGGATGGATTTAGCAGCATATCTTTAGGAAGAACAAAAATAAAGTACTAGTGAGGGCTGCATGGTCTGATTTTTGATACCCATTCAAAGGCTTCACAACTTCAGCTGAAGTTTTAATTTTTTGCTTTTGAAAATAATGTTTCAAATGCAGTACTTCTAATGCTTATCACTTAATTCCTGGCTCTCCACTCCTAACATGAGCCAAAAAGGAATAGATATGCCAGATATATTCCTTTGTCTGCTCCCCAACACATCTTTCCTTGTAAATTCATGAAGTACAGGGAAATGAAGGGCAAATGAAAACAAAAGCTAATGCAATTTTTGTGTAAATGGTCAAACCAGGTATTTGATACATGATAGTGAAAAGGTCTTAGAGGAAAAGAGGCAAGAAAAGAGAGACACTTGCAATTTTGAATTAAAAATATATTTCCAGTATGCAAAACTCCACAGTTATTTTGGTTAGCAGCTGCAAAGGTGTAAATCAGGGCTGAGAATTAATCCAAAAGAGTAAGTAATACTTCCAAAGAGGTTTAAGTAAACTACTCACAAAATTCCTTGACATTGATAGATTAGTTGAGGGGTATACATTTCAAGTGAAACATCAGTTAAGTAACCGATGTGTTCACTGAGTATTCAGCTTGTATTCAGCCTACATTCAACTTACATTCACTGAGCAGTTTATAAAGAAAGCATATCTTTGATCCATCCAAAATGTTAACCACTGTTGTCCACACAGTTCTTAGATGCTTTTTTTCTGACTTCATCGCCTGGATAATTTTGCAAAAGTATGCCTTTCTTTGCCCATGTGCAAAGGAGTAGCTACTGGAGATGGCTTTCTGGGTGAGAAGAGGGTTCTGCTGTGCTGAATCTGCCTTTTCCTCTTGAACTGTGTGTCCTGGGTTCAGCTGTAAGTTATTTTTCTCCTTCCTAGTAGCTGGTGCAGTGCTGTGTTTTCAACTGTAGTCTAAGAACAATGCTCATAACACACTGATGTTTTAGTTGCTGCTAAGTAATGCTTACCTTAATCAGGGGCTTTTCCATCTCTCATTCTCTGCTGGTAAGCAGGGGCACAAGAAGCCAGGAGGAAGCAGAGACAGGACACCTGACCCAAACTAGCCAAAGGGATGTTCCATACCACAGCGTGTCATGCCCAGTATGTAAACTGGGGGAGCCACCCAGAAGGCCAGATCACTCATTGGGTCAGGCTGGGTATCGATCAGCAGGTGGTGAGCAATTTTATTGTGCATCGCTTGTGTTTATGGTTGTTTTTTTTTCCCTTCCCTTTTTTTGTTTTATATTCTTTCACCTTTTATTTCCCTTGTCATTACTATTATTGGTGGTAGCAGTAGTGGTTTTGTGTTATACCTTAGCTATTGGGCTGTTCTTATCTCAACTTGTGGGGTTTACATTCTTTTGATTCTCCTCCCCATCCCTCTGGGAGTGGGGCGGGGAAGAAGGTGGGGAGTCAGTGACCGGGTGCATGGTTGTCAGTTACCATCTGGGCTTAAACCATGACATCATGTCACCTAAGAGAGCACAGTGCACAGACATTGGAGGCATTCTCAACTAAACCTAAAGAACTCAGTTTGAAAAAGACGCCATAGCACATTGATAAGGCAAAAGTTGCTTTTTCTGGTACCCTGTAGTGGGCAGTAAAATGCATGGCTACCACAGCTTCTTTTGAGTTTCACACTAGGGAGAAATGTGTGTGACAGAAACTTCCATCTGTTAGTGGAAGGAGCCCAGTAAAGAGTGTGTTGCAACCTTTTTGCTGATTCCTGGGGAGCCATCCCAGCTGATGTTAGGAATGTATCAGTGAGTGTCATTACCTGCTCCAAAGAAAGAATCTTGACCAAAACAACCATATTGGTATCTTAACCTTCTGTATGCCCAATCAGTCCACAGAGTAAGAAGAAACTGGTTTGTCTTGAATACTATGTATCGGAGCTAATCACACTATTAGCACTTGATTTCTTTTCCAGTTATTCTCATGTCTTGCTTAAAATTTTAATTACAAATTTGCAAATTAACTTGTCTGACCAGCAAAAGAAAAAAGAGAGACACCTTTGGAAAAGTTTAAAACAACCTTCATTGACATTTGCAATAGTATGCTATTCAAATAGCTGCTGGCTAGGAAGGGAAAGGGAAATCAGCCAAGATAAAGTGACAAAGAAAACTAGCAGCAAGAAAGAAATATTTGCTGCTTGCAGACTTGAGTGGTTGATTTGACCAGAAAAATAATTACCAATCTCCTAACCCTTAAGGAGACAGTATTGCAGCAATATGCATCACAAACACTGCTTTTGAAAATTAGTATCTCAGAAGCAATAACATTTGACTTGGAATGTTCATGATTTTGAAGTAGCTTTGCATTTTCCTTTTATCTATGATACTTTTCACCATAATTACTTTTATCTTTTCCCCCTAATTAGTGAGTAGGCAGATGGGCAGACTGTATTAAATAATGTCCTAATCGTAACTCGGTTAACATGATCATAACATGATGTATAATATCACAGGTTCATGTTTATAGTTTTGCCCGATCACATACGAGAAGGGAACTTAACAGCTATGCGTGGTTTACTGTGCTGAGCATATGAATAAAATGCTAACCGTGAGATAAATTTAGTGTGGATGCTTACATCTTTATAGTGATTTTTCTAATTCAGGTTATGACCACTGCAGAGGATTATAGTTTTGATGTTTTGCTGTGCCAAATTCCAGAAAGCAACTATTTTATTGATAGCAAGTTATTCACTGAAGGTAGTGTCATTTCCTCTTTGTGGCCACTCTGAAAATAATAGTTGCACAGACAAGAAAAGGAAAACATTCTGTACATAAGATAGAGCAGTATTTGCTATGAGAGTATTGCAAGCATGAAGAAAACTTCAACAAAACTGAGTATTAGTTTTTATTGAGTGGCAATTAAAATCAGTGTTTTGCATGTGTTCAGAGATAGTTAAGCAGAGAATCTTGTTTTTCTGGAGTTGTTGAGGCACAGAGTAAGCAAAGCTCCAAGGTGATGAAAACTGTTTTTTGACAGATTTTTTAGCAAACAGCACTCCTGATGAAATTTCTGGAGGACTTTTCAGTCTTGCGCAGTGACTAACTTACCTCATGTGTTCACATTCTTCTTTTCTTAAATATTTCTGCCATCACGCAAAGTCCAGGCTTAGCTGTATGTAACAAGTTTGATGTCTACTAATACATTCGGGTTGGTGCCGTAACATTTTTTTGTCAATATTTTGGCTATATCATCATAAAGGTAAAGGCCTACTACAGCTGGAATTTACTGTATTATGTTCTAAACAAAGAGGGTTGACATGCCTGATGTTTTAAATGTTTTCAGACATTTTAAAGATTTTCATTATTTTTAATATTAAAGAATTGTTCAGGTTGCATATAGAAGATGCCTTCTTGATGTTCTGTCCCAGTTCTAGGAAGCAAACTTATTTCATCTTGTTGTGTAAAACATATTATAAATTACCTAAGAGAGATGCTTTTATCTAAACCTTTTGGAGGTGCTTGTACATATAAGGAGACATTTCCTATTATAGCTTGAATATAGCATAAAACCCCACACTTGACTACGAAGAGCACCTGTGCTTTGCATTCTGAGTGGAGTACAAAGCTCAGTATACCTATGTGTTATAAAATCAAAATCAAGTCACGATGAAGTTGGGGTTATAGGCTCGGCAATGTTTTCTTTCCTTTTTTTTTTTTTTTTTTCTATTATTCTTGCACAGTTCCAAGCACAATGGTTGTCTGGTTTAAGTGTGGGATCCCCAAATGCTACTATAATAAATAAAAGAGAAAACTGTTATTCTTCCCATTGGTCATTCCTTTCTAATGCTGCCCTCAAATATTAACTTTATGCTTTCTGTAAGAATGCTTGATACTTAAAGTGTTCCTTTTGGAAAAAAAAAACAAACCGCCTCCAAAAAATAACAAACAAAACCCAGTGAATCTGTTTTATTATTTCTGTAGAACAATCTGTGTAACAGACATACAACTTGGACTCACAGACAGTAAGAACTGCAGAACATCCTGCTTCTTGTTGTGTACCACCATATGTCTGATACTTATTATTGTTACAACATAAATTGCTCTGATAAGCTCCATCTTTATTTAGTTATAGTATTTTCTTTAGTGCAAGTTGAGACATGTAAATATTGTGCAGAAGTAGTTCTACACATCATTTGCACCTTTTTTTTTGTCCCAATTTATACCAAATTTTCTTTCATGCAGGTGTAGCACTGTTTTCAGGGAAGAGCATTTAGCATGAATCTCAGAAAGTGGGCTTACACAGTGTGTCAATGAATTATTAAACACTGTAAACAATGACTATATTAAATAAGCTCTTTATTTTCCATGTAATTTGGTAGAAATGTGGGATAACCATGTGGAGTAATTCAGATTCATAAGATGTAGCTCTATGTTAGATAAACAAAAGAGCTCTTTTTAAAAAACACTCTCTGACACTCTGTTTCTTCTGCCTTGCTATCTTGAATTTTTTTTTTTTCCCTCATATTATGTAGGTTTGCCTGTCTTAAGTAAAATGTCATCTCAGCGTATGGCATTCTTCTTTTGGGATAGTTAGTGATCGAAAGCCTCAGCGAGGCGTTATAAAGTAATGCCTGTTCTTCTATGAATGCCCCTCTTTTTGATGTTTCTCACAAAAATTATTATTATTTTTTTATCATATATTATTGTCCTGGGTTCAGCAGTAGCAGTCATGTTTCTCCATCTTGGTAGCTGGTGCAGTGCAGTGTTTTGACTTTCGGCCTGGGAACAGAACTGATAGCGATGTTTTGGTTTGGCCAAGGACTTTGTGAGCCTCATGCTCTGCCAGGGAGGAGGGGAGGCCAGGAGGAAGCAGAGACAGGACACCTGACCCAAACTGACCAAAGAGGTATTCCATACCACAGCACGTCATGCCCAGGATGTAACTGGGAGTTAGCCGGAAGGGCTGGGAGACTGCAGGGTTGGAGGAGGGATTGGTCGGAGCTTGGTTGGGCTGGGGGGGCGAGTTATCGGTCGGCTGGTGGTGAGATGATGTATTCTCTTCCCTTGTCATTTCCTTTATCATTATTATCACTGGTGGTAGCAGTAGTGATTTGTGTTATACCTTAGTTACTAAACTGTTCTTATCTCAACCCGTGGGAGTTGCATTCTTTTCGATTCTCCTCTCCGTCCCTCCGAGAGCAGGGGGAGGGCAAGAAAGGGGGGGGAAGCGAGTGAACGAATTACCTGACTGGGTTTAAACCACGACAATTATCGGCAAAGAGGGATGCTAGTAATAATCTGTGTGTCAGGTAGGATACAAACCCAGAACAAAAGGTAATGCCTAAGCAGTTTGCAGTACGACAGGAGAAAGAATGCTGAAGACACAGTGATCTGTAAATCAGTTTCAACAGGTGACTTGAAGGAGGAGAAAGAAAGTCTTTGTAAATGCCTAGTGAAAATTCTGCATGATTTTCACATGGGACGAGGTGAAAATGTTAGAAAATTGAGTAGAGTGGAGATTCAGAGGTCTGACAGTGAGGTCACTGTAGGCTGACTTTATGGAACAAATGGAGGTGAAAGTTATCATTTCCTAACTGAATGAGAGCTGTTAGGTCAGGAGTGGACTGGACCTTTGAAGGGAAGTATGTCCTATTAGATAATATTAAAAATAATGTGTTGTTTCTAACTGTTACAAGAACGAAGAAGGGTAGTGAGTTATCAGTGTGACACTGGTAGTGTTCAAGCCATAACTGGTCTGACTTTTACTTTTGTTTGTAGGCAATACTACAGGCTGGTTAGGATAACACAACATGCAGCTTCAGTTGTATTCTCAAAGGACTGTATGTCTGAAGAGTCTGAAAACGCTACAGAAACCACTTAAAGCAAAGATGCTGCTTCTAGAAACAGACTGCAGGTAATATTTCTGAAAAATACCTAAAACTGTCCATGAGTAACTACTTTAAATAAATGTTTGTATTTATTTGAAAACATTTCTATGGGACTTGGTTCTGTCATCTGGAGAATAATGTATGGGGGCTTGAACCATAGCTGTACTAACTTTTTGATGTAGTTGCCATTATTTTAAGCATAAAAGTGGATATAAACCACATATTTAATTTTCTGCAAATGGATCTAAAAAAAAATATCACAGTGTCAATTGCTGTTGCAAATCTGTGGCTTGCTGCTGGAGAAAAATTTGGAACAGAAAAATGTCATTTTGGTTTATTATGTAATTCTGACATTACAAATACAAATAACATGTAACATATTCTGACTTTACTGTTATGAAATATTTTAACCATGAAAGTTTGAGTAAACCGTATTAGGAGACATATCCCTGAACATTCAAGAAACCATCACCAGTATCTGCACTGACACAATGCAGAGGCCATGGATATTTTCAAGTCCAGGCTTGAAGTGTACTAGCAATGTCTTTCTGAGTGCTCAGAAGACTGCTAAAGTAGTGGTCTGCTGCTTGCGCCTGCTGTCTTTGTTTCCCCCTGTTCCCTCCATGTTCATTTTTGAGAAACCAGGGTTTTATGTTATGTTTAGAATTCTTAGCAGTTCTTCAGTAAAGACTGCTACTGCAGTCAGTGAGACCAAGCATCACCATGATTCCTGGAGCTCAACTAGATACAATTGTGTCAATAGGTGCTTTTATTTCCTCAGCACTGAAGATTTCTTTGAGCTTCATAGACTGCGCTGAAGAAATGCCCGGAGGAAAGGAATGTGTGTATGTCTATATGTATTTTGAGCAACAGTCTGAGATCTACTCTGAAAGCAACTAATACATAACTTTTTATTTTTGAAAATTTGAATGCTCAGAAAATAAACTCCTGATTATCCTTGATACTTTGCAGTTCACCTGATGTACTGTCCTCCTGTCCATTAACTTCCTAATCCTTTACATGTTTTTGATTTCCTTCTTGCTGCTGCTCCCTGCCTCTAACAGGGGAGATGTTCATCACCTGCTCCACAGCCTTTGGGGAGGAAGGAATCAGAACTCTAGTTACTTGAGGAAGATCAGAGATATGCATGAGGAAGATCAGAGACTAGTTTCAAGGGACATGTGGATGGGAGAGATGGACTGAATGAGCTAATTGGTTGGAGATAGCTGTGGCAATAAAACATATATACATATTGCCAGTGGAAGAAAGCTTTTATTTATGGAAACTGAGTGTTCAGTGAATAATACATAGAATGTGTAATAACACAAATAAATACAAAGAATAAATGCAAGCAGGATGAGCTAAAGCTTCATTTGAAAATTCGTGTAAGCATGAAAACGTGTATATAAACATATACTGAGGTTAATTTCAGTATTGTAGGTAGGAAATATGCAAACACTGAAATGTTTTCCCCCAAATTTGGCCTATATACTGCTATACTCTGATGGTGTCTGAAGTGATTAATTTATATTTATTAGGTGCTTTTGTATAGGAAGACCTGTGTGATCCAATGGGCCATTGGCCATCTTGTCTCATACTTTCATGGGGCTTCAGGAAGTCTGGTATGGGAGAAAAGTAATCCAAAGTCATTCTTATTCTAAAAATACAACTCCAGAGTTTCTCTGTGTGATCACATTTTAGACAAGATTCTGTGGCAGAGAATGAATTCTGGCTTATTTATTATTGGGATGGCACAGTTTACCTATTCATTACTTACCTAATGTACATGCCAGTGTTTTTTAACAGAATTCTTGATATTTCAGAGTGGTCAAGGAGCATGTGATGACACCAGTTTGTGGAGGACTAGAATGGTGTATTCTTCCTTCAGGAATTAATAAACACAATCTTATATGCAGGCTATGACTGGTCAGCCAGCACCTATCTTACTGTTTCTATTTTACTCTGAAGCATAAAACCAATCTCCACTTCTACTTTCACTTAATAATTCAATTAAACAATTATTGTTTTGACACCAAAATAAATGGATTTTATGGATTCAGAAGTGGCTTTCTGTGGGCATTTTTACAGATGGAGCTTTGCTTACCTAAATGTCCAAAAAGGCAGTTGTAAAAATAATGTGAACTTATGTGAAGTAGATTTTAATTTCTAAATAGCACATTTTTCCTGTATTTGGAGCTAAAACTCTACAATTTTACATACCTAAAATGGAGGCAGACTACTCAGTACCTGCCTGGAACAAGCCTCTCCATTAGGAGCAAAAGCCCCAGTATAAACAATACAAGAACCCCTGGAGCAAGCTTCCTCTTAGCTGGCATAGCATAGTAGGGTGACTCTGTAGCAACTTAAACTATTTGCTGATACACTGGAATGACAAGATACATTAATGATTTTATATCAGCAATGTAAAAGTTGTTGTGTTAATTGATTACCAAAGGTAATGATATTACTGCCATGATTAAGTTACAGCTTTGCATCATATCTGGTATTTCACAATTGAAGAGCAGTGTCCTCATTTTTTTGTATTAATATATTATGTGTCTTAACATTTACTGACAAAAAGTAGCATTATTTTCTTTTCCAATATGAATAAATGAACTTTCTATGCCTTCTCTTGCATCTTGAACCCATACATAATGAAGGGTATTACCAGATGAAGACCCAGCAGGGGTAAGTAGCAGTGAGAAGACTTGTTAGTAAAAAAAAAGTCTTTAGACTCATGGCTCCAGACCATAATAAAAGCTTTAAATGTGTTTGTTCCATGAATTTTCTAGCTATTGGAGATCAGGACTAGCCTGGCCCACCTTCTGACTATTTTGTTTTCAGCAGATCAGTTTTGAAGACAATGCTATATCTTCCACCTCACAATAACTGAAACCAGATGGTTCATCACACACCTCCTAGGATGAGCTCAAGGCTGCTCCATTTTCTAACCATTTGGTGAGTTCTCTAACAGCTAGTCATTATACAAATGGTGTACAACCTACCATCATAGCAGATGAAATTTCTTCCACTGTTGACTACAACTAATTTTTCAGGCTTCTCAAAGCATAGAGATTGGGTTCCTGTGTGCTAACCCTGGTTAGCAATTGCCCATTAGGGGAGAGAGAGCATATCTCTCTGGAAAAGGCACTCAGCACACGTACTAGGGACTTGAATGGAGCACCTAGGAAATCAGGCAAGCAGAGACAGTAAAAAAATACTGATATGCTTTGGGGGATTTCTGTTTAGGACTTAGAAACGGGTATTAAGCAATTATGTCTGAGCTTAAACAAGACTAAATAAGCTCTCTTGTGTGCAACTTTAAAAACAATTATGTATGTTTGAAAGCTATTTGAGTATACATAAAAGCTAATTAGAATAATTTGAGAGTCATTCTGATGCTTTTGCAGGAATAGACAGAAAACTCTTTTAAATCATTCTTTTGAATAACAGCAGTTTTACTGAATATAGGTGTGTTGTTACTTCTTCATACTGAAAATCTAGTGAGTTGTCCTGCAAAAAATCAAGACTTGTGATAGCTGAAATCAGAGAATCAGGAAACGGTTTGAGTTGGAAGGGGCCTTAAAGATCAGCTTGTTCCACCCCACTGTCATGGGCAGGGACATCTTCCACATTGCTCAAAGCCCCATCACACCTGTCCTTGAACACTTCCAAGATGGGGCATCCACATCTTCTCTGGGCAGCTGGTTTCAGGGTCTCACCACCCTCACAATAAAGAACTTCTTCCTAATATCTAATCTAAATCTACCCTATTTCACTTTAATATGATTAGCCTTTGTTCTAGCCTTACATGCTCTTATAAAAAGTTCCTCTTCAGATTCTTGTAGTTCTCCTTTAGGTACTGGGAGGCTGCTCTAAGGTCTCCCCTGAGCCTTCTTTTCTCCTGGCTGAACAAGCCAACTCTCTCAGCCTGTCTCCAAAGGAGGGGCTCCAGCTCTCTGATCATCTTCATGGCCCTTCTCTGGGCTAGGTCCAACAGGCCCATGTGCTTCTTTATGTTGGGAACCCCAGAGTTGGACTCAGTACTCCAGGTGGGGTCTTGCAAGAGTGGAGTGGAGGGGGAGAATCCTGGCCCTCAATCCCTTGACCTGCTGGTCAGGCTCCTTTTGATGCAGCCCAGCATATGGTTGGCTTTCTGGGCTGCGAGCACACACTCCTGGCTCTTGTTGAGCTTCTTATCAACCAACACCCCCAAGTCTTTCTCTTCAGGGCTGCTCTCAGCCCTGTCTGTCCAGCCTGTATTTGTACTTGGGATTGCCCTGACCCAGATGCAGGACCTTGCACTTGGCCTTTTTAAACTTCATTAGGTCTGCATGAGCCCACCTCTCAAGCCTCTGCAACGGCATCCCTTCCTTTCAGCATGTTGACTGCACCACACATTTTGGTGTCATTACATTGCTTGGTGTCACCCAGCTTGGTGTTATTATCAGTTGGACTCATGTCCTTGGGGTGGGTACTCTGTTTCAGTGGCCTCCAATGTAGGGTGTGTGCACACCCCAGTGGTGCTCAAGGCAATCCACTGAGGTGGAGGAAGAAAATATTTTTTTACCATTGATAAATATTTTTTTTTTCCCTCCAATGTATGTAATATATTAGTATGGGAGTAAATGTATTTAATTTCTAAATAAACAAATAAACATACATTGGGTGATATGGTCTAGTGTGAGATGTCCCTGCCCATGGCAGGGGGATTGGAACTAAATGATCCTAAGGTCCTTTCTGATTCTATGTGTGTTCAGAAATTTTTTACTGATAAGAGTGTACAATCAGAACAGTTTGGAGACCACTGCTCTAGTGTATGTGTGACAGCCTTTCCCTCTGTCTGGACTAATAAATAGTTAAAAGTTAAAGAATAGTACCACCCACAGAAAAAAAGTATCATGAGAAAGAAGGGCTCCTAAGAGTCTGATGCATAGAAAGACCTCCTGCAATTTCAAGGGTTTCTGTCACCCACATTTCTTTTTGTATTTCTAATATGTCCATATTAAATATTAGAAGCCTTTCCCAGTAAGTGCAATTCCTGTTAATCACACAAAAACCTATGATAAATGGGCTCTCCCACATGATAAAAGTTTCACTGAAGAATTCCAACAAGGTCTTGCCTGAAGTTCTCTGATTTATTTTATTTTAAAGTATTTATTTACTTAGAAGACATTGCAATTCATCGCATTACATAAAAGTGATGGGTACTGCATTAGTGAATATAAATTATATCTGTGGGGCCGAGGAATGCATTTATCATTCTTGTATACATGTGAGCTTACTTTTACACTCTCGAAGCTTTGTGGAAGAATATGACTGGATGACTTCTAAAATTAATGATAGGTTCAGTGCGAACCATAGTTTAAAGGATTATGTACATACACAAGCCTATTGAGGCTTTGTGTTCTCTATTAATTTTTTCTCCTGCATGTCCAACAAATAAAAATTTTATGCATTGGATAGTTGATGCTCATTTTACATAATGTTAATAAATTCAGAAAATACAAAATGGCAGTAAGTGTCAGCAGCTCTGCTTGTCTGTGACATGATGAATACATCTATCACTTTTACAAGAGCGATGTGCATGCAGGAATCTTTATCTCATGTTTACAAATACTTTGTGGTGATTTGCCTTTGATATTTGCATACCAGATACTTTTGCCAGTACAACAAGTTGGCTTTTAATATGGGCATGAAAAATCTCATCTCTTGTGTGAGCAAAGAATGTAATGGACTTTATGCCATTTAAAGAGGACATAAATTTACATCAGCAGCAACACTCCTTCTATTTTTATGGACAATATGAACATAGTGTTTTAGCTCAGATCAAGAAAGAACTTCCAAAGTGGATCTCCTGGCAGCTCCTGATTGCTTTCTTCAGTTCATACAGTGGGGTGGCCTTAGTATACATGAAATAGATTTTAGATTAAATAAAAACTGGAAGATGAGGTCCAGTTGCAAATGAGCATTTGGGCAATGGGACCAGATTAAGGCAAATCCAATATGAAAAAGCCATGGATATCCAGTCCCTCCCACAGTTTCACTCTACAGATCTTCTGTTTGTCTTAAAGACTTTCTAATTTGGACATAGTTTTTGTATCTCCTTTGGAAAGGTATTGGTTTCCAGTGCTGTTGTGCCAATATAGCTATCAACACAAAATCATAGAATCAACTAAGAATCCTTTAAGATCATCAAGTCCAATCTTTACCCCAGGACTGCCAAGTCCACCACTCAACTGTGTCACTGAGGGCATCTATGCGGTTTTTGAACGCTTCCAGGGAGGGTGATTCCACCACTGTCCAGTAGTCCACTTCAAAGCACAGGTAACTTTGCATGTAAAAGTGAAGCATAGTTAACTAAACAGTATGTTAGTCAAATGTAATAGTTAAGCACACACATAAGCATGTAAATACACTGTGAGCACAAGGAAATTAATCAGTTGGCAGATGTTTCCTTCTTCCCTTGGTTATATATTGCACCCCAGAGAGGTGTGTGATGGCATCCATTCTGTCACCACCTCTCACTGATTTGCAGAGCATCAGGAAAGAGTCAGGAGCACAAGTGATTTGATTCTAGTGCTTTTAATTCTTTTTAAAACATAAAATTTCTATTTGTTTTTAAAAATAATTATTAAAAAAAGGTGGGAAAACCCACCCCATTCACCCAAACACAAATGATTGATGGAAAGTCTTTCTGAACTTCTCTGAGTTTTTTATGTCATAGTCAGATTTTTCTAAAAGGAAATGCATAAAATAATAAAAAAAAGTGTTTCCTTCAGACCTGCTTTGTAAAGCTACCTGGGACGAATATTTTGACTTATACATGGAGTCTTATGTCAGTATTGTATGCACAGTGGTAGGGCAGGGGCTCTGTCTTACAAGTCATGTTGGGAACCCTAGCTTTGGACTCCGTATTCCAGGTGGGGTGTCACAAGAGTAGAGTAGAGGGGGAGAATCCTGTCCCTCAATCCCTTGACCTGCTGGTCAGGCTCTTATCTCTGCCTGCAGAGTCCTACCTAGAACACCTGAGGAAGTGTATCAAGGGCTAATAGTCTGCTACCAGTGATGGTCCAGAATAGATCTAATATTCTTTCTCCCATGAACTAGGGGAGAAGGAAAGAGAACAACTTGAGACATGGTACTTATGCTGTTCTGCACACTCAGTCAAATGCTTAGGGCTTCAGTGTCTGTGCTGTGCATCTCTGAATAGTTATTAATAACAAAAATGATACCATGGTAAGCTCCAGAAAATCTGAAAATATGTTTTACTTCAGATCTTTCCTCTCACCCTGTCTTATATCAAAAGAATACCTATTTTAGCAGCCACTTTTAACTTCAACTTTCAAACTTTTGGAGTGAAATAGAGTTATCCTAGGTACAAAACTCCTGTTTGGTTTTATTTGAAACTTCCTGTATCTTTTTTTTTTTTTTTGGTCTATTTTTTTTTCCCATACTATAAATAGAGCTGCTAATAATGCTTCACACCACTGTCAATGAAGAGGGGTAGTAGTTTTTCATTATAAGCCTACCTTCCATGTCTTATCCTAAAAAATCCTTAGAAATTGTCCTTTCTACTTCAAAATTTGCATTCAAGATTTGTGGCCAGAGGTTAGCTCTTGACCAAATTTGATAACATTTAAGTCAGTCTTCTAATTTAGTTTTGAATAAAAGGTGATAGCGAAGGGTGACACAATAATGGATGCCTGTACTACAGTGTGTCAGGGCTTTTCAGTTGCCTTTCTGCCAGCAATTGGACATGTTGTGATCATAAGTGCCAAGGAGCTAAAACAAAATGACATTTCTGTTTTCTAGTGCTGGCAAAACTGAAGTTTGAATACTCAGAAAACACCAATGCCTGCTGTCTCCCTTAACACCTGACTTATTCTAGTAACGAGCTTCTGATACATTTTAAGGAGTTTGAAAATGAATCAAAAGGAAGCCCATAAACTTAGACAAATGAGAAACAATCTTGCTTTCCTACCGCAGGCTGTAGAAAGAAAACATTGTATTTTTTTTTTTTGCACCAGAAGGTGCTGATTTCTTACGGATTTTCTTTCTGATCCCAGAAAGAAAAGAGCTCAAACCATGCAAAGTGTCACCATTTTTTGCTGTTAACACTATAAAGGAAAAGAGGATAGTGTGGATAATCTTATGTCTTCAAATGCTGGGAACCCCTAGCTGGTAATCATCTGTGGTGTCACCGCATGAGAATTACATGGGACCTATCCTTAACAGTGGATCTCTTCCTACCCTTCAAAAGGCAAAAATAATTAAAAAGACCACCAACAACAATTTTCCCAGTTTTTATGTGGTGTTCACAAGGGAAAAATACCATGTGTTACGATTCAGAACCTGTGTGAAAAGTTCCCTGTGGCTCTGCACTATCTTGCCTCTCATGCATCACCCTCTGAAGGCAGTTATACTTAGTTTATGGAGTTTATGTCTAGAATTTCTGGAGCTTAATCAGAGCAGCACACAGAATGGAAAGCTTTTAAGATTTTGTCTATTATGAATTGCTGGAGAACAAGCTTTTCTTCAGTGACTCCAAAACTGTTTGGGTTTTTCTGCTCTGGAATTTCCTCAAAGAATTTGTGCTATATCACCAAACTAAGGACTCATTAGATGGTCTACATAGTTGCCCTAGGATTGCATTATAATTATGTATAAAACTCATGGTCCTTGGACTATTCCCTTCCATGTACATGCTAGTATGTGAGTGTGGTGGTCTTCAAAGCTGTGTTTGGGGCCACATCCTCAGGGGCATAGAACTATAGCTATCTGGTGACCTGCAAAGCTAAATAGAACTGGGAACAGCAATATGAAGTTCCTTTCAGCTTTGGGGAAATAGGAGGCAAAATTTTACACAGGACTGAAAGGCAGAGGAACAAGAAGCTGTTGGGAATGTTATTAAGGAACTAATGGCTGGGGAGGACTCAGCTAGCATAGCTACAGGCATCAAAATTTCTTCGTGGGAGGGAGTCATCCAAGGATGCTAAAGTTGACTTCATTCACTATAAAATACCTTGGAAGCTGTAACTCCTACCTGAACAAGCATGAAGGAAAAAGTGACAAATTATTCCTTTGTTACATATATCAATGTGGGGTTTGATTTCCAGGAATGGGCAGTGCTCAGATAAAGAGGAAAGTATTTATATCTGAGCTATAACCAGTACTAATCTTTAAGCTCTATTTATATTTGATCACCTCTGATGCTTGACTATCAATAGCAAGTTGGTAACAAAATCTTGCTGGATATTTAACAGTTGCCCATAAGTATTTATCATCTTATGACACTAATGTGATCCCCATTCCACCGTCAGACCTTCAGGGATCTGGGAATTCCAGGATGATACTAGTGTCAGAACTATTTGAT
The DNA here is from genome assembly GCF_034315485.1 of Pezoporus occidentalis. NCBI lineage: Eukaryota > Metazoa > Chordata > Aves > Psittaciformes > Psittacidae > Pezoporus > Pezoporus occidentalis. Next base: position 3,727,341 of record NW_026914829.1, read on the forward strand.
GACTTCTTTTCAATCATACTGATCAAAAAATACCAGATTAAGACAGGGAGATCTTGGAAGATATACATACTTGGAAGAAGCACACATAGATATATCATATTTCTAGGTATATTTATTCCTGCATAGAAAATATGAAGGGTATGCTCTCTTTATATCTCAGCTAAGCTCTCAAAATAGCAGCTATGTTGACTTATGTATTACACAAATCTTCTGCTGGGCAGGTGTTTTTGCTGAATTTAATCCAGAAATGAAACACAGAACTGGTGCAGATGCAATTTGAAACAAATTTCTTTAAAATTTGAGCAAATAACCATGGAATTTGTTCAAAATATTTAGCTGGTTCTATCCATTATTCCTTTCATTGAAGTTTACAAATACTTCAAGTCCTGAATAGTAAGAAAATAGTGTTGCTAATGTGAAACTTTGTTTTACACATTAACCTAGGAGGGATTTAATTTGCTCTCAATGCACGCACAAGACTGCTTCAGTTATCATTAAAGAAGCAGAAAATGTGTAACTTACTTATAATATCCCAGTTGTACCTGTAATCGATAAACATCTGCAAAGACAGATACTAGTTTTCAGACAAAAATCATATTGCTTGATATCTTGTATTGAATTTCAATGGGACTGTGTCCTGGGTTCAGCAGCAGCAGTCAATTTTCTCCTTGGTAGCTGGTGCAGTGCTGTGTTTTGACTTTCAGCTCGGGAACAGAGCTGATAACAATGATGTTCTGGTTTGGTCAAGCACTTTGTGAGCCTCATGCTCTGCCAGGGAAGAGGGGAAGCCGGGAGGAAGCAGAGACAGGACACCTGACCCAAGCTAGCCAAAGGGGTATTCCATACCACAGCACGTCATGCCCAGGATGTAACTGGGAATTGCATTCTTTTTGATTCTCCTCTCCGTCCCTCCGGGAGTAGGGGGAGGGCAAGAAGGAGGGGAAGTGAGTGAATGAGTTGCCTGACTGGGTTTAAACCACAACAGTTCTTTTTGGCGCCCAACGTGGGGCACGAAGGGTTGAGATAACGACAGATCTGACTGGATTAATAGTCACTCGTCACAATGCTGATTTATTGGCTCTCAGAGTTGTTTTGTTGATCTCACAGCTTCAGAATGTTGTAACTTATGTAGAGCCGGTATTTGCTGTGTTAGTGTTTATCAAGTATGGGGCTTGGGCTAAGGTTCTTGTCTCACTGTGCTTTATGGCAATGGCTTGTAATACGGGCGGGCTCCAGCAGCAGGGCGGGACGGACGTGGCCGTGGACTTGCACCTGGCCGTCCGGCTGCTCTTCACCGTCCTGGCCCTCACCCTACTCTCCATCTTCGTGAGGCTGCGGGGAGCTGCGGGGGAGCGGCCCCGGGAGCCGGCGGCAGCCGAACCGGCCCGGGAGAGCGGCCCCGGGGACCAAGCGGCGGCGGGAGCGGGGCCGGAGGCAGAGGGGGGACGGCTGCCGGTGGAGGAGGTCGGGGCGGTCGAGGAGCGGAAGGAGGCGGCTGCAGAGCAGCGGGAGAAGGCGGCGGAGGAGCCCAGCCCCGAGGCCGAGCCGAGCCCCGTGACGGCCGAAAGCATTCCCCGGCAGCCGCCCGCCGAGCCCCAGGAGGATGCAGGAGACCACGCAGCATTTCCCAGCAAGGCAGAGGAGGAAGAGCTGGACTCAGGAAAAGAGAAGCCGGTGGTGGGAGAGCCGGCAAGCACAGCAGCTACACCAGCCCCAGTGACAAGTACAGCAGCTACACCAGCCCCAGTGACAAGTACAGCAGCTACACCAGCCCCAGACAAGTACAGCAGCATCGTTTGAGAGTTCTGAAGCTTTTGAATGGCCTTTGGGTATCCTTGGGACCTGCCTGCTGATTGTGATGGGGATCAGCATGTTGGCACACACACAGGCTGTGTTCTACCCACAACCATTTTGTCTGATCTCAAAAGTTAAGCACTTGGGTTTGGGTCTTGTCTGGGGTTAGATGACGATATGGGAGGACCAAGAGGTGTTCCCCAAGGCTGGACAGTCATGAGTGGCAGGGTGTGTGGCACAGTATGGGCAAGTATCTAGTCCACTGGGCCCCTCCAGTGCTTTGGAAGAGTTGGAGATGGAAGGCAGCTGTATGGAGTCCCCAGCAACAAGCTGCAGAAACTGCTTAAGGGGACAGTGAATTATTTTAACCCTGGCGGGCCCGTGGCACTTCAGGCCATCAGAGCAGAGATGCAACATAGAGATGGACTCATGATCGAGGGTTGGACTTAGCAATGGACACTATTGCCCAGGTTATTCATGAGTGTGAACATTGCACACAGTCTCTCCTGCTCTGGAAGACTGTTGCAAGAGATGGAGCCTGACATCATGGACCAGATGGCCTCAGCAGCCTTGTAGGGACTGGTCCATGCACTAAGATAAGAGTGATGGTATATTGAAAATATGGGATCTGAACATGACGTGAATGGTATGGAATAAGGAGTGGATAATGTCCTGGGTTCAGCAGTACAGTCATTTTTCTCCTTCTTGGTAGCTGTTGCTGGGAACAGAGCTGATAACAAGGATGTTTTGGTTTGGCCAAGCACTTTGTGAGCCTCATGCTCTGCCAGGGAGGAGGGGAAACCGGGAGGAAGCAGAGACGGGGCGCCTGACCCAAACTGACCAAAGAGGTATTCCATACCACAACACGCCATGCCCAGGATGTAACTGGGAGTTGCATTCTTTTTGATTCTCCTCTCCATCCCTCCGGGAGTAGGGGGAGGGCAAGAAGGGGGGGAAGTGAGTGAATGAGTTGCCTGACTGGGTTTAAACCATGACAGACTGAACTAATGGCTGGAAAGCATGTGAAATTACAGTTTTACATCTTCAAATTGTGACTATTTTCTGCTTCAGTATGAAGTAAATAATGGTTTTTAAACATTTGTTTAAGGCTTGAGTGTTCAAAGGTAAGGCATTGTCAGGGAGATACCACTGGAGCATCTTGTAAGTATGAATGTGCAGAGTTCATCCTGAAGAAGTCTAAAGCACAAACTTTTGGTAGAGTAAGATAGAGCCTTTCTTTCTTAAATGGAGAAAAGATAGTTTTGCCAGTCCCCTATCTACAGGACTTTTGGGTTATACCAGCATTCTGCCTTCCACTGGGAAGCTGTGCACTGAAAGTGCATCCAGTGCCTTCACACTGAAATCAATGCATAGTGAAGATTGTGAGTATGACTTCTAAGTACTCGGTGACCTGTTCTTTAGAAGGTCACCTTGTCTTTAACTTACCCTATACCATAGTGTGTTATGGTAGGGCTGCTAATACTATGACGGCATGGTCTTTCCTGGGTGAGCCATGTTAAACCAAGTCAGTTGGAAGCTCATAGGAAAAATACATTTCCCAGGCTTGGAGACTATATTTCTTCAATCAAATGTCACTGAAATTATTCTAATTTATCACTTAGAAGCAGATGTACTGATGTTGACTACTGTTAGATTTAATTTTTTACTAATGCATAATTTAAACTCTACTTTGCCTCAGGTCCAGTCAAGGTTAATTTGTATTTGTAAACCGTAATGCAAGAAACAAAGTGTGTCTGTCCATTTGTGAAATGCCCATGACATTTTTTCTGCTCAAGTCTAGCAATAGAAATACTTAGCCTTCTGGATAGGGACTTATTCCAAATGAAACAGAACATCTTCGTTATAATACTGCACATCACAGCTGTAGGTTACCTAAATAGGCATTATATCCATTACTGTTCTTTTACATTGTTCAATACAGCTATTATGTTCCATCAAAAATGGGAAAACATGAGTAGCAAGAAAACCAGCAGGTTGATAATTGCTCTATGCTCACTAATGTGAATTACTAGCTGGCTCATCTATAACTGTAATTAACACCTCCTGCCTCAGCTGTGCAATTAGCTGATGTTGCTACAAATTTTTGTTATATATTTAATCTTTATCTTGTTTGTCTGGCCTGCTCTTGTATTAAATTTATAACTAAATCTACATGGAGCTGTCATGGTAGTTACTCAATTGTCACATGAGGCCTATGTACATAGGGTAGCTGTATCTCTGGGGAATTCACCATCAACACACTCCATTGTGGTTTAGTAAATATGCCTGCTGTGTATCCTTTCCCATTTGCTGTATCTGTTCTAGCTAAGTGAATTCATGTTTTGAGCTTTGTGTGCCTACAGTCTACTTATGAACTTATAGATACCATGTTTCGGGAAGTCCCAAATAGAGCAGGTGAGAAATTCTGGGGCAAAGCCAGTTTCTGCTAGGAGCGTTTTGAGGGAGAGATACAAAAGGCCCTGGTTATGCTGGCCACCTTGCCTGCATGTCTGGTTCCCAGCTCCCAGGCTCAGGAGCTGCCCAACTCCTTGGCAGCACCCAAAGTGCGTGGCCACCAAGTCCAGCACCTTCCGCTTCGCACTCCTCCAGCCCAGGGCTCCAGGGACAGCAGGCTGCCCTGCTCCTGTAGCCTGCCATCTGCCTGGGAGCTCCCTGCTCTGGAGGGACTGCTCGGGGCCCAGCTTTGGAAGGCAGGCAGGTCGCTTGTCTTGTCAGGCAGGCGCGTGCTTTGGCTCTTGGGCTGCCCAGCTCACCTGCTCCTGTGATGCACAGGCTCCCCCAGGCAGATGCACAGGCTCCCCCAGGCAGATGGGCGGGCTCCCTGCATGGACACCTCCCTGGGTTATCTGGGAACCAGGGATCTCCGGGAGAACACTTTGGGTTTGAAAGGAATTGTACGCAGGCAAATGAAGACATGAAGAGCAGGAGAATGAATTTGCAGTGTGTTGCTGGCTCATTTTTGTTCTGCGTGAGGACTCCCTCAGTGTGCAGGCAGAGTGCCTGTCTTTGCGAGTTCTCTGATTCTGCTCTGGGGCTTGCCCACAAATGCAAAACAGCATGTGGACTGTGCTACCACAGCCTAGCTCACTGGAGGGTTTCTCTCAGTTCTAGTGCAGAGACACCCTACAGCATTTATTTTACTTTATACAGTGGAAAAAATTAACCATATTTAAAATCTTGTGTAGTATCGGGGGAATTTTTGTCTGATGTGCCAAAAACTCCTTTTAGGCCAAAAATTCTTCTTCTGTAAAGCAAGCAAAAGTATGAAAGTATGAAAGACTCTTCCTTGGGCTCGTCGTCATGGAAAAGGCCCTCTGGGCACATAGTCTGGTGTTGTTTTGGATGGAGGAGATAAAGGAGAATAGATGGATTTCAATACAGCTCTTTTCAGCTCAGAGATAAGTTTTTGACACTAGGTGGTACTACAGACAAAGGCCAATATTTGTAATCTTTAGCTCTAGCCCTGGCATATAATTTGATGGCCTGGTTATTGGCTTCCACAGGTCATATTATGCCTGACATAAATATATTCTATTAGACCAGTTTTTGGAGTGTTGTGCTATGTGATTTCTAGCTCACTGCAAAATTTATCTTTGTTATCAGTTAGGATTTTAGCAGGTAATCTTTCCAAAATCTGTGAAATTATTTGACATACTTTAGGGGTAAATCTGACACCAGGTACCACTTGCCAATACAAAAAGGTGTGTGTAACATTTTGAGCCTCCTGTGTTCAATTCTGAAAATATATTTCTCATGAGCAACACTAGGAATACTTTGCTGCTTCAGCTGCCCCTCAACACATTTCACTATTTTTATAATATGTTTTATGGCTTTATTTAAAGCATGGGACTCCATCTATCAAAGGCATTTCTGAAGATATTTCTTTTAACACCAAGCTCACTCTTGGATGAATACGTAATTTCCTTGAATTTTCATTCCTGTTTCTCAGATTCTGCTTTTTCCCTATTCTGTTTCTCTGCAGCTACTTCAGTCTCACTCACTGCTAGATCAAGGCTCTCTAGTCCTTCTTGTAATGCTGTGCTTTTTTAGGAGCACAGTCTTACATTTGTTACCTGAATCTGTAGAAGCCATTACATGTTATTTTTGCTAACAGGTAAAGCGGGAATAAAACTTCTTTGGATGGTGAAATGCTTTTAATGACAGAAGCAAGGAACATTAGCCTTGAAAAATCTATAACTAATTTTTAAACATTATTTTCCTTTTTTTTTCCTTTTCTGTAGCATCCTGGCTTTTAACAAACCAGGACTTTACTGTATTTATTACTGCAGAAATTAAAATTAATGTGTACTAGCTATCTCTTCACAGGCATCACAATGAACTGCCTGCTGATCCCATGTCCTTCAAACCACTCTTACAAATTCTTTATGTAGAAGACAACACTAAAATGGGTACAAGATGGCTGGTTTTTTTTTCCTGAAAAATATATAAGCAACATTAAAATTTCACTATCGTGTACAAAATCTGTCCCCAACAGTAGATTTATGGTGAAAAGATTGTTTTTTAAGTAAATAAACATATTGACAAGCAACTGAAGAGCAGATGGGACACTTTTGGTCACTTTGTAACCTGACAAGAGAACTCCTTTGACACAATCATTTAAAAAAATGAAAGCAATACAAATTATGCTGTATTTTTCCCAAACCTGTAATCTTTTCAGGTTTAGCCTTGCTTAGTTGTATGTACACTTATTGTATGTACACTTATTTAAAGATTATCATGTAGTGAGGTAAAACTGGAAAAGTATGCAGTTGGATTTTTTTAAATCTTTTTATTATGTAAATATTTTCAACTGTACATATGCAAAAAAGGATTAATAAAAATAGATATATTAAAAATATTACTTCAGTGCACAACTATAGGCTCAAATGTGACTTGTATATACTGGAGAACAGAAAACCTAAATTGTATCTCTAAATTAATTGGAAAAGATTTGTTCCTGCTTTTAAAAGTGAAAAGAAAGTGATGCTGGCTAGGTCAAAGTTCAGATAATTAGGCTTAAGTTTTGAGTTCTTTCCTGTCCTAATTCCTAGCCACTTGGGGCTGCAAGATGAGGTATAGCTTGATCTGGTGAGGTTTGTGTGGTGAATTCCAAGCATATGTAGCAGACCTAGATATTACTGGTTACAGGCTGGAATTTTTAAGTGATGAGATTCACATATTAGGGCTCATTTGAATAATCATCTTCAGGTGATACCTGAGCTCACGAATTCTCAGCAATAAACTGTAACTTCACAACTCTTATTTATAAGTTGTTATCCACTCTGTGAAGAGAAGCTCTTGTGGCAGCTGATGGAAGCATTATCTGAAATCAAATACAATGTCCCTGAAGGAAAGAACAGAGCAGTGACAGCTGCCACAACCCTTCACAGGGAGCACCATGCTCTGTGGGCTGACAAGGTAGGGCGGGTGGAACCATAGCTTCGTTCCTGTGCTTGAGGTGTCTGAGCATTTCTGCTGGTGTTGAGTGCTCTGGTTTTTATTTGCTGAGAGCATAGATTATGTTTGGTTTTGTCCAGATGCTAAAGTTTGGGAAACAAAAACAAATCACACATTGCCATGCAGGATAATCCTTCCTGTACTCCTAATATAGCTATTGACGTCATCTTGACTGTACCTTGATTCGTTTTACTGCTTAAACGGTTAATGTCTGCTTTCATATGTATTGCACTCACTTTCTCTTTTCTTTTTACTTAAAATGAGATTAAATCATAGAATCATAAAATAGTTAGGGTTGGAAAGGACCTTAAGATCATCAAGTTCCAACACCCCTGCCATGGGCAGGGGTACCTCACACTAAACCATGCCACCCAAGGCCCTGTCCAACCTGGTCTTGAACACTGCCAGAGATGGAGCATTCACAACCTCCCTGGGCAACTCATTCCAGTGCCTCACTACCTTCACAGTAAAGAACTTCTTCCTTAAATCCAATCTAAACTTCCCCTGTTTAAGTTTTAACCCATTACCCCTTGTCCTTTTGCTACAGTCCCTAATGAAGAGTCCCTCCTCAGCATCCCTATAGGCCCCCTTCAGATACTGGAAGGCTGCTATGAGGTCTCCACGCAGCCTTCTCTTCTCCAGGCTGAACAGCCCTAGCTCTCTTAGCCTGTCTCATATGGGAGGTGCTCCAGTCCCCTGATCATCCTCGTGGCCCTCCTCTGGACTTGTTCCAACAGTTCCATGTCCCTTTTATGTTGAGGACACCAGAACTGTACACAGTACTCCAGGTGAGGTCTCAGATGTCTCCTAAAAATACATGTGGTAATAAAATGTAGTATTTGGAAAAAGAATCAAGAGGGAGATCATATTGAAATAATTTGAGTTCAGCAGCAGCTCATAAATAATATCAATATTGCAAGAGGATAGTAGTCTAATTGCATTTTAATTGCGTGACAAAATGCTTATTCTAAATTAATCCAAAACTGTAGTGCTAAACTATGCTTTTGTAAAGAGAAAAGCATTGCAAACTCATAACTTCAGCTAGCTTCCATGTTCCTCTTGTTCCTGGAGAGGTTCTTGTCAAGGACACAGCTGGGGAGGGCAGCCAGGGTGGGGCTTCTGCAGGGTTAGTGCTTTTGGTGCCTCAATGTGGGGTGTGTCACTTAATTAGAAACAGACTAACACCCAAACTGTTTCTCTAAGGCTTGGCACATGTACAGCATGGATTATTAGTATATTCTAACAAAGATTTTGTAAAATATTCTGAGTAATAATGACCTTGCTGGGGCAATTCTGCTGGATTACCAATATTTGGATTGTGGTCTTTTCCCCTGTTTGAGAGATGTAGGGGAAAGCCTTTGCTGCTGGGAGTGTGAGTGGAGGAGATAGGTCTTAAGTAAGCTTCTGGACGAAGCTTGGTCCATCTGCCAAGTAGACCCTTAGAGACTATCTTGGAGAGACTTAAGCTTTCTCTGTATTCTCCACTGTGCTGATGATCTCCTTTTCCCTTCTAGTTGCTTTGCAAAGTGCTGAAGAGGGGAGTCAGGGAATATGAAGGACATGGAGCTGGTGCCATCAATGAATGCATTATCAGACTCTTCAAACACAGGAGTGTTGTATAGAATCATAGAATGGGTAGGGTTTGAAAGGACCTTAAGATCATCTAGTTCCAATCGCTCACCCCCGACCATGTCATCCAAGACCCTGTCCAACCTGGCCTTGAACACTGCCAGGGATGGCGCATTCACATCTTCTGTCAAATGTTACACAGATTTCATATGTTTACTCCTTTTGGGGCAATAAGCCATATCTGTTGAATGCCTGGCTCTGGTATTACCTACAGAAAAGTACTGTAGTGATGTGGGTTTTTTTTCAAAGAAAATCTGAAATTTTTAACAATAGCATGCTATTTCCATGTGAAATAACTGTAATGCATCCTTATTGCTTTTATAAGTAGCATAAGCAGACCTGGGTAGCTAAACCAGGTTTGCTTTGTCATCTTACAGTGTCAACTTTATCTTGTTTTCTCCATTCTACTTTCCTTTAACACTGCATAATTGTGACGTCTCTTCCACAAATAACACATATAAAATATTAATTGTCTTGCTTATTACTAAGGGCCTTTTCTTTCTTCCCACCCCCAAACTTATCGTTGCCTTGGTAGTTACAAATATGTTACAGAAGATGGCAGACATGCAAATCCATCAGTATATCCTTCAGATATTACAGACACTTATGCTGGAGCCAGGCACCATGGCACTGCATTCTGTAAAGTAAAAATGCTGAGCTTCAAAAGCACTCAGGGAGCTGACTCCATTGATTTCAAGTACTGAAATATCTTAGAGACACTGAGTTTTAGGAAACTAACTCTCATTGACTTTCAATTAGGATCTTCAGAGTTAAATCTTACAAAATGCTGAGTATTCCTAAAATTCAGTGAGTAGCCACAGCTCTCCCTAAAAAACTATTGCGTTTGAGGCTGCCTACCTCCTTAGAAAATAGCTTGGCACTTTGCTGGGTCAAGCTTTTAACAATGCCTCTGTCAGGTTGCTATAATTAGTTTGAAAATTCATGGCCACTTTTGGAAATGCTTGCAGGTCCTGAGTGTGCAGCTTCAGTATGGGATATTAACAGTGGTTTAGTAATATGAAGATTTTATAATAGACAGCCAGACATAATCACTTTATTATGAGGCTCTCCTAACCACTCAGAGAAAGCTTTGTTGTTCTCTAACCATTTATTCACATTTAAAAAGTGATTATTCTATCTGTTTTAAAGAACCACAGCCTTCTACTATATAAATAGTGCTTTGAGTGTTACAGGGTATTGACTCCACATGCCATAATACAGCATTATGTCAATCCAGCTGCCAACTGCAGTGTTTGTCCACATTTTCTGTATGATTAAGATCCTTATGAAATCTATCTGGATGCAAAAAAAACCCGAAAACAAACGACAACCCAACCCTGTGATTCAAATGACAATGTTATTTCATCCTACAAGGAACATTTTCTCTTTTGTCAGGCAATTGATCTCATTTAAAAACAAGAAGAACTGAGTCTTTAAGTTTGGAAGAACTTGACTTTTAGCCTGCTCCTCGAAGTTCCCCCCAGAGCTATGTGTCAGGCATGGAGGCTCCTAGCAGGGCAGGATTCAGGCAGCACAGGACAGGATTCCAGGGTATGGTGTGCTGTTGTGGTTAAGCTCAGCAGGTAACTCAGCACCACACAGCCATTTGCTCACCAACCCGCTCCCCTTCTTCATCCTCCTTCAGGCAGGATGGGGAGGAAAATCAACAGAATGTAAACCCCACTGGTTGAGATAAGAACAGTCTGATAACTAAAGTATAACAGAAAACTACTACTACTACTACTGCTACTAAGGATAAGGGAAATAACAAGGGGAGAGAATATAAAACTAAAAGGGAAAAGAAAACAGCAATAAACACAAATGATGGACAATACAGTTTTTCATCACCCATTGACCAATACCCAGCCCAACCCAAACAGTGATCTGGGCCTTCCAGATGATCCGCCCCCCAGTTTGTATAGTAGGCATGATGTGCTGCGGTATGGAATACCCCTTTGGCTAGTGTGGGTCAAGTCTCTGCTTCCTCCCAGCTTCTTGTACCCCTCCTCACTGGCTTCTTGTCACCCTCCTTACTGGCAGAGTATGAGAGACTGAAAAGTCCTTGATCAGGATAAGCATTACTTAGCAACAACTAAAACATTGGTGTGTTATCACCATTGTTCTCAGAATAAAGCCAAAACACAGCACTGCAGCAGCTACTGGGAAGGATTAAAAATAAGTGGTACAGCTGAAACCAGGACATGTGCTTAGTAGGCTAATGCTTCCAGCCTCTCTAAAGGAGCACAAGAAGTATAAGAAACGAAAAGGGTTTAAGTGTCTGAATGCCACCCTCTTCTGGGGACCATTTTTTTCATCAGCATTTCAAGAAGGAAGAAACAAAAACCAAACCCAAAACCCCTGCATTGCATATACACAGACCCTCTATTTAAGGATACCCTGAGAATACTTTGTTAGTGAATATTATCAAAGGAATGTTTCATTGTCAGGCATGAACTTTGTACCAAGCTGCTCATAAGACTGTATGAATGCTGATGATAAGGGCCAGAATAATATTTTGGAAAACTTTTAATTAAAAAGTGAAGTGCATTGTCAATTTCCTCAGGATTTTGCAATTTTTGCATCATCTACAGAGTTTTCAAGACTGCAACTTTCAGCAACTTTTTAGTTTCAGCTAGCTCCATTTTAGGCTTTCCAGCTTTTCACAAAACATGACAGTGGGCACCAGACTGTATTAAAGAATTATGTCAGGGAATATATAGTTATAAGTGTAAAGTTTTTAAGCAATGACTAATTTTAAAAGTAACATTAGGGTAGTTGTATTATTAAATATTTAAAAATGTATTTTCAATTAATGTTCTAAAGATGCATTTTCAAAGAAATGGAAATTGTATCTCATTGTAGACTTCCAAATTGTTTTATCTTTCTTGTTGATTCTTTTTTATTGATTAAAAACATGTAAAGTTGATTTTAGCCCAAAATATTGCCTGCATGCGGATTTACACAGATGAAACAGGTGCAACTAGAACAGAAACTGCTATTTTAATGCAAATATACAAATAAACATAACTTTGCAGTGTTTTGTTGGGTTTTCAAACTCCCTAAAGTATCAGGGGAAAATGCATTTCCAGCTTCTGTTTCCAGTTTCAGCCTAGAACTTCTATTTTCTGTTGGTTTTCACAGTCCAGATAAATTCTTAACTATCATCAGCATAATTAGTATCTATTCTGCTTTCTGGGTTCCAAAGACAGCATTTTTTAAATTGCCAGTGATAGTAATTTTTAAAAGTATTTAATTATTCCTTCAATTATTTTGCAAGTGTTCTTTAATTCCTTCTAAATTAATTCATGACAGATTTCTATATGGTAATCAGTTTGAATATCTAAAATAAGCATTAAAGAAATCCTAACAGGCAGATTTAACCTTTGGCCATGAATAACTGGAATAAGTTCAGATAATTTTTAGTGCTCTAAAGGTTATTCTAAATGTCATAGTTAAGGAAAGTTTGGCTTGTCAATGAACAGTAGTTACATAGTAATACAACAGTAATATTTATAGAGATGGCAAGGATATTTCAGATGGTCTTACTAATATCACTTTAAAATTGCTTTACTTTGGGAGGTACTGCCTTAATATTAGGAGCATTTTAACAACCGTCTAATTCAGCTTCTCCATCCCTGCTGGGAATCAAACAAATCCCCTTCTTGTGAATTAGTGTTAATACATCTTCAATAGATTCAGCTGTGGGATAATTAATGACTCACTTGATCTTGCCAGAACAGTTCAAGTGGGCTTCATGCAGCATGCTGAGATATTATCCTCTGGTGAGGTCAAGCGTCATGTCAGCCAGTTAGCAGTGGTGGCCACACAACACAATTGGAAATGATAGATTAGCCAAAATTTTTAGACCCTGCTTGTGAAGGTTTCACTTTCCTGCAGAGTAACAATTGAAAGACATGGCACAATGTACTTGCATTGTGACAAGCATCCATGAAAACTGGCTCCTAGGATATCTGTGTTCAGCTTCCCTTTCTGCAAAGTACAGTGATTTTTGACATAATAATGCTGTTTACTTTCTTACATTTATAATCATCTTATAAGCACTTACAAACGTGTGGCACATCACTGTCCTAGTTCCTACCCAACAGATGATAAGGGTAAGAAAGCCCCTTCTGCTACTGCAGTAACATTTACTGCTATAGGTGTGGCTTTCCTGGACCAAGAAGGAGCTGTAAGAGAAGGTTTTTTATGCTGTGCTTGGATGGAGAATATCTACACAGCCATCCAGTCCCCACCTTTCTCCTGCTATTCAGTTGCTGGCTGAATTTGATTCTACTAGTTATCACTGGTATCCTGTTAACACTGAGAGGGTCTACCTAGTGATCAGGGTCCTCAGGGTGTTAAATACACACAAAATAAAAACATGGTGTCTGCTCAGATAACCATGTAGACCACAGTAACAAATGTATCTACAACTTCAAAGGGAGCTCTTTGTAAGGGTGGTAGACCCTTACAAATACAAGCGGTGTCAAATGAATCTCCTGGGTAGACCCATTTGTCTCCATCAATGGATTCCTTATCCATCCATTAAGCTTTTCCTGCAAGAAAATCTCTTGCAGATACCGAAAGTATGCCCTCCTTAAAGGGTTTGTATAAGGGCTGTTCTTCTTCCTGTCTGTGCTTCCATTCCCTTTTCTAAGAGCTATTTCTGTCTTTTGGGCTTTTCCTTCTCAGAGGCTGCTCCTAACTGCTACTTTTTTTCTGAGCCTCTTCACCCTCTCTGACCTTGGACAGCTACCTTTTCTGCATAGCCCTTGTATTTCTCTTCTCTCAGCTTTCCCTCAGATTTTACCTGTTTGTGATCTTATTCTTCAGACCTCAGCTAGGAATTAATTTAGGGAATAATGGGATAATTTCATTAAAGCCCATGCTTTAATTATTTTATCCATACTATATTAACAACATGTGAGGCAGGAGTGGTTTTGCAAGGAGCTGGTACAAATAGATGCACAGAAGTATCTTTAAGTGTCAGATCGACCTCCTTCATAATCCTTTTCTGGCACTATTTTACATTTCTGCATTTTAGGAGAAGCTTTCTTATCTATGTATTCTTCCCTTCTTGATTTTTTTGAATGACAGGAAAAAGAGAGGAAGAAGACTGCATCTTTAACAGTGGGAATCTATGAACTATCTGAACCAAAGCCCATCACATTCCAATAATATGCGATCCTAAAAGGAAGCTTTTTCCCCCAAGCACTTTAGGCCAAAATGTATGACAGAGTCACTGCTTTCCCCTGTAGTGTGTTCTCTGACATCTCATTGGGCTGAATGGAAGACCACACTGGGTGCAGTGAATTTTTCCTGACCAGTCATTGCAGCAGTAAGATCCATGCATGCAGGGTCCATTTACACCTCTATAAGGCAGTAACTGAAAATGTTTAAGTAGTTGTTCAGGTTACTCAATGCCTTAGCTAGTGTGAGAAACACAAAAATGTGTGCATTTACTGATCCGCTCTACAGCAAAACTCACAGAATAGTCTGCCAGCTGAAGAGCAATTTAAGTGGAAGGCTGCTGCCAGATACATCAAATACATGCTCTTCTTTTAAACTGCTGAGATCGATAATGTACCTCTGTTGGCAGAATGGAATCAGTGTCCTCATCTGAGCCTGGACTGTTCATTTTATCTCACCAGTCCTCATCCCCCACTCATGAGCAGAGCTTGACTTACCTTGTTGGATTGCCAGTGGTGGCAATTTTCTAGCATATGTGACATAGTCAGTATCCACAGAGGGTTAAGGTGACATAGCAAACACAATTTATTTAAACCAAGATTTGAATGAAGGTCTTGGATGGGAAAAGTGTCTTGTATTAAAACGCTAATTTAAAAATATTTCAATGTAAACTATTTACCAACCAGCATGTGATCACAAACGCTTCATCTAGGAGCAGAATATCCTAAATAGCCCCTTTTGAGAGGTACACTTGAGACTATCAGTCGTCTCATGTATCACACTAACATTAACTCTGCACCTGGAGATCCTGTGCATTTGTTGATAAATTTTGTTTTGGTATTACCATTGTGAATATGCTTCTGTGTAGCATAACACATGATGCAGTAGAATAAATACACCCTTCATCCTTGTTATGAATCTTCTCTCTTTTCAAGTATGCTATCAGTGTAAACCAGACATCTCTTAACTAGCTCTCTCCTCTTTTCCTCTATATTTATCATGCAGTACTATAGTAAAAAATGGACGGTTTATTTAGATTATATAGATGAAAGGAAGTTACTTGAATTGTATAATATCATAATGCTTTCAGTTATATGTTTAGTAGATGTAAAAGGGATTGAAAGCACAGAGTGACAGGCAATTGCTGGGGTTTCCTTTATACTCAAGGCAAAGAAATTACTACTTCTGGTGTGTCATTTGATCTAGGTGTAGATATTCAAAATAATAAGAATTATATTCTTAAGTGTTTGTTTCTTCCTGTTGACTATAAAGGGACACTAATGAAAGTAGTTCAGATTTAAATAATACCAATGTTAATGCTAATACTGATACTAATAAATATTTTTCAAAATGGAATTTTCTTGCCTAAACGTAGGTGTTACATGTCATCTCAAGGGTCCTAGGCATCCCCATCTCCAGTTGCTAGTGAAGAAAAATATGAGTCTCTAGTAGGTTCTGTGTCATTCCTGCTAACTCTGTGTAGGTGGCTTAGATATCCTAGAAGATCTGAAATGGCTCTAGAAACCCATTTTTAGACACCTGCATTACCTCTCAGACATCTAAAATGAACTGGATGAATTCTATCTACAGTAATCAAAATTAAACCAGTTGTCTTGGAAAGACTTTTACCTTTGAAATAAATGGTCAATGGAATCTGGCTCTCAGATTTAACTAGTGGACCACCATTACATAATGAATGCAACTGTTTAGGGGCTGATATTGTTAGTACACTGAAAAATATCATGTGCAATACCATAAAAGTTAGTTTCACTACAGTGGTAGTGAATAGTGGTAGTGAATCAGATCCCACAAAAAATATTTGCAACTCTGTCCTGGTTTTGGCTGGGATAGAGCTAATTTTCTTCTCAGTACCTGGTGAAGTGAGAACAATGCTGATAACACACTGATGTTTTTTTAGTTGTTGCTAAGTAGCAGTTACTCTGATCAAGGACTTTTCAGTCTCTCATGCTCTGCCAGTGAAGAGGGGCACAAGAAGCCAGGAGGGAGCAAAGACAGGACACCTGACCCAAGCTAACCAAATGGGATATTCCATACCACAACACATCATGCTCACATAATAAACTGGGAGGACGTGGCCAGGAGGGGCCGACTGCTGCTTGGGGTTGGCCTGCACATTGGTCAGTGAGTGGTGACCAACTGTATTGTACTTTTTGGGTTCTATTTCTCTCTCTTTTTTTTTGTTATCTCCTTTATCATTATTACCATTGCTATTATTATATTATTTCAATTATTAAGCTGTTCTTATCTCCACCCACAGGTTTTATGTTTTTCCAGTTCTGTTCTCCATCCCACCAGGTTGGGGAGTGAGTGAATGGCTGCATGGTACTTTGTGGCCAGCTGGGCTTAAATCATGAGAACTCCAATGATAAAATGCAAATTCCTTTCTAACTTTACAGATGTTTCTGACTTACTATTTGTTAGTATAGAGCAATGGTCCATGAAATTATATACATTTTAAAGAAACAAAAAACCCACTAATGTTCTCAGGAAAAACCCCTTAATTAAGCAAGGATGTTTAAATATGTACTTTGATTTCCTTGCTGTCATTCCATATCATTATTTACACTGCATACCCAAGTTTTAAAATTTCAAAAGTATATGTTTCATTAATCCTTGGCTGCCAAATTAAATACAGACAAGTATGTTAGAGTTTATCTATATACAATCTGTACCTTTTGCAAAACAAAATGTTGCTCCTCTAGAATGAAGTTACTGACAGGTTTTTAGTGTGCTTACAAGACTGGTGGTTTATATGCTGTTTTTTTAGAGTCTTCACATGACTAATTAAACAGAGCTCAAGATTTTACCTTTTGAATGAGTAGCATTTTTATACAGGAATGTAAATTGGATATAGATTTTTTCGAATTGTCCTTTAGAAAAAACGGCAATAAAGATAACCTAAAAGAATTAAGTAGAAGAGAAGAGAAATAAACCTAATCAGGACAATATTTACAAACTTTTGGTAGTTCTGATAAATGTAGCTATAAATTAAATGCTGGCTTGAAGACCATCTCTCTATTTACATGAAGAACAGAAACAAAGATTACTCACAGCTTGTAAGTAGTTGAAATAAGTCTTATATTTTAACTTTGTGTGTGGACATGAAACAAAAGCATGGCTGTATGACTTTTTTAGTCCTTATTGGCAATATCACTTTTTGTGTTAGACAAAAGGAAAGGTACAGTGTCAGAGAGAGGTTTTATATTCATTTGCCCCTAGCTGATTACATTTTTGCCCATATATTATTTAGAAGATTTGTTCTATGCATTGTTCTTTGAAAATCAGAAATTTATGTTGGTACAATTTATAAATCAGAATAGCTTTATATATATCTGTGTATTTGAGAGCCTCACAAGCACACTCAACCTATATGACTGTCGTGGTTTAAACCCAGTCAGGTAACTCGTTCACTCACTTCCCCCCCTTTTCTTGCCCTCCCCCTGCTCTCGGAGGGAGGGAGAGGAGAATCAAAAAGAATGCAACTCCCACGGGTTGAGATAAGAACAGTTTAGTAACTAAGGTATAACACAAATCACTACTGCTACCACCAATGATAATAATGATAAAGGAAATAACAAGGGAAGAGAATACATCATCTCACCACCAGCTGACCGATAACTCGCCCCCCCCAGCCCGACCAAGCTCTGACCGATCCCTCCTCCAACCCTGCAGTCTCTCAGCCCTTTCGGCTAACTCCCAGTTACATCCTGGGCATGACGTGCTGTGGTATGGAATACCTCTTTGGTCAGTTTGGGTCAGGTGTCCTGTCTCTGCTTCCTCCTGGCTTCCCCTCCTCCCTGGCAGAGCATGAGGCTCACAAAGTCCTTGGCCAAACCAAAACATCCTTGTTATCAGCTCTGTTCCCGAGCTGAAAGTCAAAACACTGCACTACACCAGCTACCAAGAAGGGGAAAAATGACTGCTACTGCTGAACCCAGGACATTGACTCACAGTCCTATAGGTTGGAAGGGACTGTGGGAATTTCTTTAGTCCCATCAGGTCTTGAAAACCTCCAAAATCAGACACAGAACAACTCCTCTGGGAAAATTCTTCCATTGCTTGGCTGCCGTCAGAGCTCCTCCTTCCTTACCAACTAATTGAATCTCCCATAGCAGATAGATAGGTCCTCACCAGCAGGCATTCATGCACTGCCTTTTACCAAGTAAGTGTGTACTGTTTGATTTAAGCAAGGCAAACAAATTTATTTACATTGTCCTGAAGTGTTTCTGTAAAATTTGTATTTATTTTATTGAAAATTTCAGGATTTGATCATGCTGGCACATTTGATATCTTTAACAAGGAGCACCTTTGATATCTTTAAGAAGGAGCACATTTGATATCTTTAACAATGTGGAAGCCCTTTTTTACACAGTCTTCAAATAGAAATCAAAAAGTAAGTGTCCCTGCCTCTTCTGGTATATGGTCTTTATTTCTCATACCTGGATGTACAGCGGTTACTCCAGCTGCTCCTTATGGATTCTGTCTCACCTTTCCAGGTTGTCTCCGTGCATTTTACCAGTTTGTGGCTGCCAGAGTAAACTAATAAGCACATATTTAAAGTTGATTTTTGATAATATAATGAGATATAGTTCAGAACTTAGAGGAGATTTGATTATGGTAATTTCTTAGCAACTGATCTTGGAAATTTAAATTCTTCCTCCAACCTACTTCCTCAATATATTCTTTTTCTTTTTCTACATAATTCTCTTTGACTTAGGATACATCACGTTCCTCTTCAAGAACACATTTAGGGTGGATTTCATCTGAACAAATATAGATACCTATAGTACTTTGTGAATTAGTCACCTGAAGCTCCCTTTATAGTCATTGCAGAGAAATAAGCCTCCCCAGGGTGTGATGTATGTTATCCTACAGTACACACTGGAAATGAATCAGATGAATGTCTCTCTGAATGTGCCTGTTGCTCTACATGGATTATATAGGAAGGCCAGAGTGAGACACTGAGATGTAAATGTTCACATTGTAGCTATTTAAAATCACAGAAAAGAAATTCTACCCGAAAATATCACCTGCCCAGTATCTTATTAGTTTGTTTTCACAAAATACATTTTTTAATACAATTGAAATTTTATTTTATTTGTGCCCCCTCATATAGTAAAATGAAATTTTCACGTTTGGATAATTACTTCTCTAACTCTGAACACTTTTTAAAGATTATTGCTTTGAGTCAGGTTGGATACCCTACTTGCAGAATGTGCATTGCTCATGCTTCATATTATATCAACATAGGCATGTATTAGTCATAGAATCATAGCATCATAGAATAGTTAGGATTGGAAAGGAACTTAAAATCATCTAGTTTCAACCCCCCTGCCATGGGTAGGGACACCTCACACAACCATTTCACTCAAGGCTCTGTCTGACCTGGCCTTGAACACTGCCATGGATAGAGCATTCACAACTTCCCTGGGCATCCTGTTCCTCACCATGCTCACAGTAGAAAACTTCTTCCTTATGCCTAACCTGAACTTACCCTGTTCAAATCTAAACCTGTTACCCCTTGTCCTACCATTACAGTCTCTGATGAAGAGTCCCTCTCCAGCATCCTTGTAGGCTCCCTTCAGATACTGGAAGGCTGCTATGAGGTCTTCATGCAGCCTTTTCTTCAAGCAGTTATTTAGTACAGAAAATATTTTGAGGCCAAATATTCTAGTCTAATTTTCAGAACAAGTGATGATAGTGATAACAACAATCATAATAATATTAATTAATGTATATTATTATTAATAATATAGATGAGATATGGTCATTAGTGCTGTAAAACATTGACTGAAATAATAATTTTTTAATTTTATTTTGTAGATAAAAATAAGATTCTGGAATCTGCTGTTTGCAGGTGCTGAAGAGCAGAATAAAGTTTGATTAGGTCACCTCCAGGATCTTCTGACAAGATATATATAGATATATTGATATATATATATACATTTGACAGCTCATGAAATCCTACACTTCCATTTGTTAATAGTAACCATATTTGTAGGAACATGCAAGCAATTTATTTCAAGAGACAACTGATTCCATTTGAGTTCTGATGCTTCTTGCTCTGGATGTTAAAGTGCAGACATTTTTTGACCCAGGTAAAATTGTTTTCATTATATTTTTTCACCTGAACTGGGGAACACATTCCCTCTAAATTCCATCTTTGTTTCTGTGCCCTGCAAAATATAACTTATAAAATCAGGTCTCACTCTCTGGGATCAGTCTTTTGTGCAGCCATCAGCTTTGTTTTATATATATTTATCTAATTTTTATTTATTTCTAGGTTATTTTAGAGACGACACACATTTGCTTTTTTCAACTTCAATCCACACTCAAAGTTTGCTTTGTATGCCTACATTTTTGAAGTGCCTATGTTAAAGGTTTTGGGGAAATGCATGAAAAAACAAAGAAAATAAGGTGGCTGATGACTTATTTAATGCTATAATGACCCAGGCTGTGTTACTATGTATTTGCAATACGTTTTTCCTTTCTATAAGATGTAGTCCCTCGTAAGTTTTAAACACAGTGTGTTCTGTCCTAATCGTTATCTCCTCATACCTCTAGTTTTCTAGGCACTGACCATTCCTCTGAGCATGTGTAGAACTGCACTGTGCTGAGCAGATCAACACGCACTTTAGGATTAAGCAGGATTATGATGCAGAAATGATTTGAACAGATTGCAGAGTCCTCAAAGGTCTGGTTTGGTAGGCATTTGCAGACCCTTTATACCATGCACTATCAGTTTATGTGTAGCAGTGCCCACCTCAAGTGATAGCTTCATGATTAGAGTGCCATCCCAGTAACCTCACCCTTAATTTTCTCTTGCTTTGAGGGTAGCACTAATTTCACATGTCCTATATCCTGGCAGATGTGTTTATCATTGTATTTTCACCATTGGCTGTGGAGACAGTGTTCTCACGGGAGAATGCAAAATTGGTACATAAACTCTCTGAATAATCCTGAAAGATACAGCAAGGCCATGAGACGCCCGAGGAAGCTTAAGCAAGCAAGATAAGAAGAAGCTGGAATTCACTGAGTTAATGAGAACTGTGGACTGTTGGCAAGCTTTCGAGGTCAAGTTCTCACACCTGTGCTTAACCAATTATATGTTAGTCACTAAGGGTCTTCAAGACATGTATCCAATCATAATATGCCAAATCACTGTAGGTGCATGTAAGAAATAGTATATAAGGAGTGAAGGCTTTGTAATAAATTTGCCAGTCGCTTGATCACATTGATCGTCTCTGCGTTGTCCATGACACCTGCGTCAACAAGTGGCTGTTTATAATTTGATTCTTTTTCCAGTTGTTATTGGGGAAAAAAACCCAACAAAACAACACACACAACAACCAAACAAAAAACATAATAGCCTCCTGCCCGCCCCCCAAAAAAACAACCAAAAAGCCCAAACTAAATCTAACAAATTCCTGCTAAAAGTGAAAGGAAAAACACCACATCTCCCAGTTCGTTTCCTAGTGTCTGTCTCCCTCCTACCATTCCCTCCAGTGATACTGCACACTTTGCTTAAGCTTCTTTCTGGTGGGAGTGCTCTCACAGATGGGAGAAGCATGTATGTGCACCAAGTAATTTTGTAAGACAGTAGGATATCCAGTTAAGGAAAATGCTGGATTTTGGGTTCCTTACCTGAGATGAACATCCCACTCTTTGGACAGCTATATTATGTGAAATGTGAAGCGCCCCTGTGAACAGTCAAGAGAAGAGTGAGTCCTGCTCAGTGTGGGCTGCATGGGTGAGCCAGTCTGTCATTCACTGGCTCTGGGATCTGTTCTCAGGCCACGTGTGTGTGATATTTAACTGGTCTTCCTGCAAGTCCTTTGCTGGATTGGAATATAAAATCCTTCAAAGACCTCACAGCTCTCTACCTTCTAGTAGGATTCAGCAAGAATGACACTCATCTTTCAGTTGCTTGCTGATGAGATGATATTGTGTTGGTAGCTGTTATTTGTTAATCTTTGTAAAAGGCTTTTACTATCAAGTGCTTTGCAGTCCTTTAAAAATTTATTTGTAAAATAAAACAAAAATACATATTTTGCAGGGTGCTTGCCCAACCATCCATCCCGTATTATGCACAAGTGAGAATCTTGCAGTCAACAGGAGTGCTGGATTCCTCTTACTGCTTTTGTCCATGTGCTGCATTCTTCATTCACACATACTGCCCGCAAGAAAGGGCTGCTCATTTTTTTTTCATGTCCATTTAGTGTTCATTCTTTTCTGTCCCTGACTAAAACATGAAGAACTAATGAGTACAAATTCACACTGGTGACTTTGGGGTGTTTTGTCACTTAGGAAAATGGTTTTTGCCAGCGCAGCTCATATACCAATGGGTACTGTTCAGTGAACAGTAACAAACTTTACCTACTGCCACCCTAGGCTAACTTTTCTGATATTATATGCTGTCAGTTTTCCATGATTGTTCTCCATTCTGTATCTGCAAATGGGACAGATCATTTGCATGCCAATAAGACAAGAGAAAACCACTATTTTTCTTATTTTCATATAATTGCTGAGTCATTGTTTATACTCTCCTGGAGGTCCTATTTCTTTTTCATTGTATTTACTTATTTCTTACAGCATATGAATTCCTACTTTAAACCAGACCTTCCAGTCAGTGCCATAATTAATATTCTGTGCTGCTGAACCATATTTTCCTGCCACTTTGGCAACTGTTTGTAGCCTTAGCAAGGCTATGTTAAAATCTTTGAGGACATCATTAAATTGTTGACTCATTTCTTCCCTCCTCTTTTTCCTTTTTATTCTACTTCTGGCTCCATCCCAGGGCTCTGCATACCAACAACCATTACAGTTTCTTCTTTTAATATGCTGTCTCCTACTTCTTTTGTTCAACATCACAGTACAATGTTCTTTTGCCTTGCTGATGGGTCCCAGCTCCCTCTCTCTCTTTCCTAGCACTTCAGCTGCATCCTGTGCTTTGTCACAGTGTTTGGCAGAAATTCAGAACCAAACACCTTATTTTTAAAGTGAATTTGAACAAGATGGAAGCGAAACTATT
Organism: Pezoporus occidentalis; assembly: GCF_034315485.1. Taxonomy (NCBI): domain Eukaryota; kingdom Metazoa; phylum Chordata; class Aves; order Psittaciformes; family Psittacidae; genus Pezoporus; species Pezoporus occidentalis. The sequence goes on from NW_026914829.1 coordinate 3,750,484, forward strand.
TATCTCATGGCACAAGCTTGCAACATCCCCTTCTGCAACCGTGTAATTTAATAGTCCAGTGTTCTCTGTGCACTTAAAGTTCTCAATATATTTTTGAATCAATGCCTTTATTTTAAAGACTAAATAACATATATTCTGACAAGAGATGGGTTTATCACTTAAAGTATCCTGCTTCAGAGAGATCATTTACATTCCATTGCCAGAGCGATGAAGTTTAGTCATTGACAATGTTAATCTTGGTATACTCAAAGAATGTGCTTATGCTGATGTTAGGAGTATAATACTTAGTCCAAATGCTTCTTCACAATTTATTAATTTATTGCAAATTACTAAACCACAATGCTGCTTTTCTCTAGATCCCCCAGTGTTTTCATTTTAAATTTAATATAAAATTTAAAAGTTATTGGTAATTTATTTCTTCAGTTGCTCCAAGGCCCTTTTAGTGACCTTGCAGTTGCAGTTGTTCCCTCCAGGAGAACAGGAGATCATGTCTTTTCCCCATGGAATTTGTCAGCCTCCAATGCTCATCTTAATGATTTTGGCTGCAAGTTTATTAATTTTTTTGTGAACTAGGTGTCTGACCTTTCTCCCCCCACCTTTTGTCAGAGTAAATGACATAAAAATTGCAGTTGAAAGTTTGCACTGATTATTGTGCTGAAAGGCAATATTGGTGATGTAACACATGCAAAATTGCAACGGTTTTAGTGAGGAAATTATTAACTCCTCATTAGTTGCAGCAGTACAAGTTTTCCTTTTAAAAATCAGACCAGTTGCTGAAGCCCTGCTTTTCTTGACTCTGCCTTGTACTTTATGTCATCTTGTTGCTCCTATGTTGTAAACTCTTCAGTGTGCATTTGACTTTATTCTGGTAAATAATTGCTTTGACCACAGTTGGGTGATGCAAATCAATGGTGCTCAGATGCATACAGTACTTTATACTCTGTTTGCTTTAGAAAGAACCCAGAATATTTGCAAAGGTTATGTTTCTCTCACCTCCCTCCTCTTTTCTTCCTCTTTTCTCTTCCTTTCATGTACATTAAACTTAGATTCTTAACTGTTTTATTTTCTCTATTCCCTAATGGTCAAACAAACCTTTTGTTTAATAAAGGTGAATCCTTTATCTCTTTATTAGTCAGATTTTGAAATTTAGCTGGGGACCTAGTTACTGTCATGCCAGATTAAGCAGTTTCTGTTGTTTAAACAGAAGAACTGTGCTTCAGTTATTAGTCCTTGAACATTTAATAAGTAAAAAATGCTAGTATTTTGCTGAAGAGAGGATGGAATTCTCTGAACAGCTAAGTGAGTGTGTTGACACAAAGGCTGCCTAGATAACAGATTGGTTGTACTGGAAGAAAGGAAAGCGCAGAAAGTGAAAGAAAGCAACCTGGCAGCTCTCCCAAAGTAGAGTCTATTGCTTTTTTGCCTGCTGTTGTAGTTGCTCCCATTTCATGTTCTTTGCCTGCCTTTCTTTCCCAAGTTTAAACTAATTTAAAGTGTCAAGAGTATTGTGACCGTATTGGCATTGTTTCTTATCAGGCAGTAAACTCCCTAAGGTATTAAAGTGTGCTATGCCCATTGTACATGACACATAAAGTACCAGGGTAAAACTACTGTTACAGATTTTGATTTAATAAAACACAATCAAGTAGGATAAAAATCCTCTTTTTAACAGAAATAGAGGTTATTTGTCTTTCTATTTTGTTAATTTTCATGATAGCATCTATAGGTTAGGGAATTGCTCAAGTAGAACATCTAAGTGCGTCAGAAATCAGAGATTGTTGTGGCTTCCTGAAAGGAACCTGCATCCGAGACTTGGGATTCTGTCTCCAGTTAAGTGTGCAGGGAATACTAAACAAGGGGCAGAAACTCCCAACGTCCTACTCAAAGGTGTCAATGTCTCCCTAAAACACAGTTCTTGCTGACATCCTTTTCCAGAGTTCAAGAAAAAGCCAAGTTCTCTCTGTTCCAACTCTCAGCTACAAAAACTTGTCAATAGATATCTGCCATTATTCTTTCAAAGATGCTTGTTTTTTAATGATAGTGCTGTCACCTTACATATTATTTATAGTAATTACTGAAGCAGAGACCTGAACTTAAGAGCCTCTTTACCCTGTCCTAGGGGAGATCCCAAACCTGTATTCTGACTGGGTGGAGATGTCTCCTGAAGCCCTGACTCTCCAGTCTAATGTTGGGAATGCTACCTGCCCATTTGTGTTTCCTATGACGCAGGACGAGACAGATATCCTAGGAAGAATTTGGATACTGTACAAAGAGTGTGGAAATACAAACAAACACCTGGGAGTAGGGAAGGGAAGAGGGAGAATGGAAGGTAGAAAATTACTGCAGAGCAACTCATCAGGAGTAGTTATCAGTGAATAAACCAGTAACTGTCAATGAGTAAGTCAGTAAGACATACTCAAAGCACATAAGTATGATACTGATCTTGGAGCAAAGGCTCATCTTAAGTAAAACGTGTTTATCAATGCCCATTTGAAAACTTCATGGGGCTGACAGAAACAGTGTCCTAAGGCATCTTTGTCTAAACCTATTGGAAAACAGTGGGATTCCTGTGGGCATTAGAAAAAAAGGGAATGGGACATGAGGAAGTTAATTGTGCAGCACTTGTCATGGCTACTAAGGGAATTTATATCATGAGCAGCCCATACTCTGAAGTCTAAAGCTAAATGTGAAGTCAATCTTCTGGCACAAGTCTTATGTACCTCTATATATGTTGTGTTTGGCCCTCAGAAAATAACAGGAGGTTGTCAGCTATTGGGAAAAAAAAGAACTACTCTGTCCCCTGTACAGAAAAGTCATTCAGTGCACTGATAACTCCATTGGTTTCAATAGTACTAGTGCCTTTAAAGGCAATATAGTGCATATTTATATATATACTTTGTATATATATTTATATACACTTTACTGCCTGTTTGTACCTACATGCATGGTCAGACTGTGATCAAGAAACCAATCTACCTTGAACACATGTCCTGTTTGGATCCTGTATAGTATTACTAAAAAGTGGCATTCCTGGAAAAAGTTGCAGTGTCCTCTAGTCAGTGTCCTCACACTTACCTCCAGTATGTGCTAGCATTCAAGAGCCTGAAATTAGTACAAGAAATAGGAGAGAGTTTAAGGTATAACCTGTAAGTCAACAGGGGCATCACATTAGGTTGACCTAATGGAAATTATTTCCTTTCTGAGCAAGTTGCAGACAATTTTCTATCTATATATGACTGCAGGCTACTTGAGTTTAAGAAATACCTTCCATGTGTTTTGTCATCCACAAGGGATATTGCTGCTTAGGTAAAGCATGATAGATATTTTTCTATTTTATACTTTAGTCTTTTGAAAGGAAAATTAAGCAAGTGTGTTTATCGTGTTGTTATGGTTTCGGGCTACCTTTAGCAAGGTACCATTTACCAAAGCATACCTCAAGGTACCTTTAAAAACAGCACTAAAATTTTGCTCGGAGTCCAATACATTGCATATTGATTAATTTTGCTGTACTGCTGTGACCGCTGATGACATACATAAATGATGTTGTTATTGGAGGATACAGAGATGCCATTAATGCCTCTTTCAGCACAGTACAGGCTGACCTTGCTCAATGTTTTCACATAGTAACACCTGCTTATTCTGTATGTCTGTCATGCTTCCTCAAGAGGAATCATACAGGAGAAAGTAAAAACCAAAGTTAATGCAGGTCAGTACAATATGCAGTATAGAAAGCTGCTGAAATACTGTGTGACAGTCTCAGCTGAAGCTTTTAGGTATGTTTTACTCAGTCAGGTTATCTCCTTTTGAGTTTTGAATTACCTTATTCGTATACTTTCAGATAATTCTGCTTTTGCAAAGTCCCTGTCATTCTTGGTGCTGAGATCCTACTTTCAAGAAGTTATAATCAGTGTGAGTTTTCTACTATTTGTTCACTTGTGAATCCAGCAGCACTAGTTTTGACAGAGATCAAAATACTGCAGTCTCCTATAAAATCCCAGAGACCTTTTGGATATATCTTTTCTGTACCCAGTTTTCTCTCAAGCTTATGAAGTGTTTAATTAATGTACATATTTTGACACCTCACGACCTACCAGCTACTTTCTTTTTGTTTGTCTTCACAGAGTTTTGATGTCTGCTTTCTGGCCAAAGTGACTGACTTACTGAGAAATACTTTGGAGTTTGGGACCTTTTTTTGACTTTCTTGTTCTTTTACACAAGATTGTGCCTACCTCCTGAGACAATGCTACAGAGCACTTCATAAAGTCACTGTAAAGTATTAGGTCTTTTAATTTAATTTCCTTTTTTTTGACTGTACTGTGTACTGAATTTGTGTTTCTGTCCCTATGCACTTAATAGAGACTCCTTGTGATTTGAAGGGCACCCATGCTGAGTGTGCTAGGCTTTATTCACAGAATTTGTGTGCTTGTTTGATCCTGCTGCCACTGGAACATCAGCACAGCTCCTGGAAATGTCTGCAAGTTTTCTTTAACTTTCTGCACTTCTCTAGTGGACTTTCAACTACTCACGCAAGTAAATACAAGCATATGCTGAAGTGTGTGGACTGTTTTGTTGGTCTAGAGGACTGAAGCATTCAAAATTAATTGCTTGTTTCCTGAATATTCCCTGTTGTGATGCTGATTACTTGTTGCTGAAGGTGCTTGTGTTTACTAATTCATGCTTGCTTGCCTCTGACTCCTTTGCCATTACCTGTTTAAAAAGATTCTACGGCTGCTAGTTACAGGATTTTGAGTGGCTCTTATGCCTGAATTTTAACTGTGGTCCAGGCATTTGTTAGAACTTGTGTGTGTTGAGAAAAAATCTTATGAATATTAATCAATAAAATTCACTTCCATTCTATCAAAGTTTTAGGGCGGTAGTGTTGTTTGGCAGTCTGCTTCACAAAGGGGAAAGTCTGAGCATGGAAAGACATTAAACCCATGACAGCAGTTTTCCTTTTTAAGCATCGGAGAGGGTACTACAAACAACAGGGAGGAAAAAAAGTAACAATGCAAAACCAGAAAAAAAATGTGCCTCCTTTCATATTGCAGTGCCATTTGTTTTTACTGGTCCTCAGTCTTAGTGATCACTTAAGCTGGAAAGAACAAAATGCTTTCCAAAAGACATTGTCTGCATTTACTGATGTGTTTGACCTTCTGTCATGGTTTAAGCTCAGCTGGTAACTCAAAACCTCGCAGCCACCATCTCACCCCCCATCTCCCCCCCATTCCTCCTCCCGGTCCCAGAGGGATGAGGAAGAGAATGGAAAGAATGTAACTCCCACGGGCTGAGATAAGAACAGTCCAGTAACTAAGGTATAACACAAACCGCTACTGCTACCACCAATGATAATAACAATAAGGGAAATAACAAGGGAAGAGAATACAACTGCTCACCACCCACCGACACCCAGCCTGACCAGAGCAGTGTTCTAGCCCTTCTGTGTCACTGCCCCCAGTTTATACAGTGGGCATGATGTGCTGTGGTATGGAATACCTCTTTGGCTAGTTTAGGTCAGGTGTTCTGTCTCTGCTTCCTCCCAGCTTCTCCTCCTCCCTGGCAGAGCATGAGACTCAGAAAGTCCTTGGTCAGAGTAAACATTACTGAGCACCAACAAAAACATCGGTGTTATCAGCGCTCTTCCCAGGCCGAAAGTCAAAAGCACAGCGCTGCACCAGCTGCTAAGAAGGAGAAAAATGACTGCTATTGCTGAGCCCAGGACACCTTCTTAAAAATGGCCTTGATCTGTAAAGGGGAGTTTAAAAGTGATTTTTATTTCTTCCAAATAAGGTCAGGATCCAGCAGCTTCACAGTGTTAATTTAACCATATTAAAGCTAATTATGGTCCGTTACACCCTCACTGGAGTCCAGATGCTTATTGAAAGTTTTTGTCTAGAGATTTTGCCTCCTTTTATCACTGTCAGAAGCTCAGAGGTTAATCTTGCAGTATAAAGCTTCCACTCTCTTTCTGGAATGACTGTTTTACCATGTTAATGTTCTAATTTTATTCTTTTCAGTGTTAGCAAAATAAATTACCTAGCTGGTCCCTGGAATAGCTTAATAATTCAGGTATTGTTTCACAGTGCCTTTGAAATGTTTACCAGCAGGGTACTTACTGAGCATCTTTTATTTTGCTTACTTGGCAGTTACTACTGTCTTATAAAATTAATCAACATATTCATATAGTAAACATTCTAGCAAGATAATACAGTCACACCATCCCACAACTAAGCAATATAATGTATTAATAAACCATTCCAGATCAGCCACATATTCTTCATACTGTATCTCAGATGCTTCTTGTAGCTGGTACATACAACTACTCTCCCCACGTCCCCCTTCCCCATACCAGCTATTTACATAATTACTAATTTGAACACATCATTACTAATTTGAACATCAATAATTTTAAAGTATGTGTCCCCATTAGGATGTGTATTACATTGCCAGACATGGTATATAGAGAGGAATTAACTCATTTGTGTGAAACAAGAATCAACCCTAACCTTGACTCAGATCCAGACAAAACATTCCTAAGGTTCAGAAAACTTTATTCTTGGCTATTTCATCTGCCTCTGTGCTTTCAGGATCTATGAGGATGGGGAAAAACAAAACCAAACCCAAACAAACAAAAAAAATGACATACAGGTAAAACTTTTTCCAAAAGTCTATTTTTAATAATATTTTCTTGCTAGTCCAAGTCAGAAAACTTAAGAAATTATGAAAAACAACTATAAATGCTGATTTTTAGATGGGTAATCAGTCCAATGGCTTTTGGATATCTATCCTCCATCAATACGAGTGACAAGCAATCCTGTAATGAACTAATCTATAAGTTTAAAAGGAAATCAAATACTTGTTTTATTTTGCTGAAATACTGCTATGATGTATCTGGTGCTTCTACTTTTTGACCTATGTAGGATTTTCTGGAACTTCTCAATATTCATGAAATGACTAGCTTAACACTTTTTATGCTAAATGCTTTTTGCTGGGATAATTTATATTCCTGTGCTAATATTATGTATAAATAATATTTTGTTCAGAGCTCAATGGTGTGTCAGTTTCAATAAACAGAATATAAAATTATGCAGTGAGAAGAGATAATACTGGTTTGAGTATGTTTTAACTAGTCTTTATCAGAGTTAGTTTTGCACGAAAAAGAGAGAAGTTTAACTTCCTGTTATTTGGCCTTGGTAAATATTTAACATTTGCAAGATGTCTTCAGGTTGAATTAGAAATTTTATGTATAATATTAGGTGTTAGTGATGGACGTAAGACAGAAAAGTATACTTTCTAGCTCTTCTATTGATTTGCAGATCATCAGCAGTGGATCCTTGAAATCTGGACTGTATTTTGAGAAATAAAGTCTCTAAGCTGATGGGCTTCAACTGCTTGCTATTGATACTCAGTTTTGAATACAAGGCAAGAGGTAGCAACACTGTAATCACATTACATGGATCTCACCAGTTTTAGGAGTTTTTTTTTCCCTCACACAATGCAGAGACTTATTTCAGGCTGAGTAACTGGTTATATTGTTCTTCTGAAGCATGAAGAAGCTAACTATAGCCCATTATTTTTAAGTTAGAGTTTTGGGAACACATTTTCACATTTTCTTTAATTAACCAGTTAAATTATGGCTCTTTTTGCGGAATCAGATCTTGTTTTAAAGTAGACGTGTTTCCATTATTTATAAAAATGACTCTTTTTTAGCTGCTGAACTATGGCTAAATTCTACACTGCTGCAATGACCTTTAAAAAGCTGAATGTAGAATGATCTGTGAGCAGAGGGAAACTGGAGATCAGAGGAGCATATATGATGTAGTATCGTAAAAATAAGGGTGAAGAAAAAAAAGAGCAAGCAGGATTAAAAATGTCGGTATTCTGTAATGACAGGCTTTTACCTCTTTGGTTGAAGAATAAAAAGGTTTTGGCCAAATCCTGTTGACACTGACTCCTCCTGAGGATGATTAAAATGTCTAAAACTTCATCTTCTTTATGTTAATATTTGTAATGTGCAGCAGGGAGCAGAAAAGCCACAGAAGATGTTAGGAAACCAATAGAAATCTGAGCTGCTGACTCTGCGGCTGCTTTGGGCTGACATTTGGTAATAAATGTTGTCTAGGTCAAGGGAAACACAAAATGTAAATAGCATGACTGTCAGAAGAAAATAATAATTGTAAAATCAGCCTGGTTTTACTAATCTGTAAGTTATTCTTCATAGCAGGAGTAATGAATTTTTAACCTAGAAGTAACTTAAGTATACTAATTCACAGTGTCATTACAGGATATTTGCAGACAAGATGCAGTTTCATGTTTATGACATGAATTTTAATTCTCTGCTGGATATCATTCATTCTTTCATTATCCAGCTGTGAGATCAGTGCAGAGCATATAGGGTAGCTGTAGCAGTTCCACAGTGTAACCTACATAAGATGAAAATTTTGTGGTAAGTAAGAAATTAGTGACATTCTGAAGACTTGCAGGACAAAATGATCAATTTCTTCATACAACTGAAGAGCATCTGTGGAGTGTGTGTGTGGGGGGAAGTGAGTGTGTAAGTGTTCCACTTAAAATAGCAGCTGGTTTCACATCACTAACTGACAAATCTGTAATTGTGATTCACTGGCTAGAAAACTTTGGCATTCTAAACCCACTATTAACCTTCTACAGAGGGCAATTGAGTAAAAAAATGCAGGCAGAAACTATTCAAGTGCTAGCAGCACCACCATCTTTAGAAGAAATCAAAAAGCTGTGCATCAGCTCAAGTCACCACTCACCAGACCATAAAGGAATTGCTTCTCACTCCTCTTAATTATGGTACTGCAGCATTTATTCATGGGCATAAACTGTGATTTGTATCCATTTGGGAATATGAAACCACACCAGTTGATTATAGTGGTACAATTACTATTCTCCTACACAAGAAAAAGAATGACATGTCAGATGGAAAATTGTCAGTGCTGTCTTTTACCTATGCCTAATGAAATGCTAGCAAAGCCCTTGCCATTTAGACTGAAAATATATGTTAGGTCTATTTCTGCCCCAGAGTCAATGCATTTTGAGAGCAGATTGCAGTATCCAGATAAGATCTTTATTTTACAAAATAGTTACACGCAAAGGAACACAAACAGTATCAACTGAAATATAGAGCTCTGATGGTCTTAAATGAGAACATTGCAGAAACTTGTCAGAAAACATGATCAGTCACGGAAAAGTCATCATTACCTATTTATTACTTCACCTGTATCTCTAAGAAACATCTGTTCCAGTATTCTTGCTGGTCACTTCAGAGCAACGAAGCCTCTGCTGGAATTAGAAAGCAACTATTACCTTTCATAAATTTAATAAACTTTTAGGGGTTTCTAAAAGATACCAAGCTGATTGACAGGGTCATGTTAGTCATCTTGCTGAATGATTCGGAAGTCTGGTTATTTTGCCAAGAGGAAAACCGGCGGGTTTTATGAAGCAGTACTGTGCAAGATCAAGTTTCTTATCACCAGTAAAAAGTTCACATTAGTCAAAGTCAAAGCTACATTTTGTCCAGGGATTCTCATACCAGATACTTTCTTGGAATGACCATCAGGGATGCGAGTTAGCTTCAGACTAGAGCATCTGCATTTAGGTGTCTGCAACGTAGCTGTCTACATACATATGAGGTAATGGTCTAAGCTCTCTTGGGAGTCAATTGAGACTTCATCCGTACAGGAAGGGCCTGGGAGCCAGGACCATCACACCACACCAGGCAGGAGTAGAGCAGCTGGGGTGCACCAGGCCAGCCCCAGGCATTGGGCACCTCCCTGTGGATGAGGATGGGCTGAGGCTGAGCCAAGACGCTGGCTGTGGGTGAGCCCAGCTTGACAGAGCCCATGACCAGGCAGGGCAGGGCAGTGAGGAGCTGCAGACCAGCCCTGCTGTGGCATCACTAGCACAGGGGCTGAGGGCCCTGGGAGCTGAAATGGGGTTCTGGGCCATGGGCAGGGTGTGTGAGAGATCCTAAATAGCTGGGCAGGGACAGGCAGGTCCATTACTGTCCTCAGGGCCTGGCCAGCATTTCAGACTCATGAGCATTTGCTTTTCCCAGCTCAGCTCAAAGCAGTCACAAAGAAATGATGCAGAATTGCTAACTCAAAATCACTTGCACTTCCTATACTAAAGGGATATTGGTCCTGTAAGCTCCCTAACACTCCCTGCACAGATCCAAGGTAACCTTCTTTTAGTACAAAATAATTATTAGCTGCCATGTTGTGTTTTTACCTCCTTTTTCCTCCTAATTTTCCCAACTCTCCTCCTTGCCCTGCAGAGAAAGCATCAGCACAGAATAGCAGAGAAGAGCTCTCCCGCTAATGAGGTCTTGGAGGGTTTGCTGCTCACAGCAGGGAGTGCTGGGGGGGGTATTTCTGTGGTCCGTGAGGACCTTGCTCTGGTAGCTCCCTTCATGTAGTTTCCTTTACACTCAGAGACAGGGCATCCCCAGTGAGATGACCTAGACAGCAACATGTTCTCAGGTGGAGAAGAGTGAGAGACCTTCCTCTCTATCAACAGGTCTCTGAAACCCCAGCAGCCCTCCAGTGAGAATATTTAATACTATTATAATACTCGACAGTGTTATGGTAATCACCAGCTTGATTAATATTTATGATTAATAAAATGTCTGTTTCTCCTTCTATTTGTTTTGCTATTTTCTTCATTAAAGAGGCATTCTGCTTCCATTTAAGCAAAGCATTAGTACAAAGATAATTATTGATCCAGCTCTAACAGTTGCCAACAGAATAGCTTCATTGCAGAGCTGTCAACAATAGCTGAAGGAGCATTCTGTGATTGAACACATTTATATTTAGTATCTCTGAAGACACTTTTTGCATACTTCGAAGTTAAATTACAGAAATAGGAATTGGAGACTGAACCCTTGAAATATAATTATCCACTGCACTTTGTAGTAAACTGGGAGATGTGATTCTCTGTTTTTCTGTCTCTTTTCCTTAGGGAAACTATTAAGTTTTTCTTCTCTCTTTCTCTCTTTTTTTTCCCCTTTTCCTTTCCTTTTTTTTTTTTTTCCCCTTCCAAAGGAGAGTGCAAATTTCCCAGCATTTTATCCATCAAAGCCAGTAACTTGAACATAACTATGTTATGCTGAAGTGGGATGCTGAGATAATGAGAAGTAATTCCATTATGTCATGTTGTCTTCTAAAATTAGCCAAAGAGTGGGAGTAGAGGATTTTGATTTTTTTTCTTTGGTAGCAAAGTATGTAAAAGCAAAAGATAGTAAAAGCTCCATTCAGCTCAGAGAGGTTTGCAATTGATTTGAACATTTCTGAACGACCTCATAACTTCCCTCATGCTAAGAGCTATAACAAAGACTTAACTGGTAAAGCCTTAAGGTCCATTTACTTATGACTTCTTACACACTTTATGTGAAAGCCTTGAAGAAGTGGTTACTGATGATGTGGAAGGTTGAGTTCAAATTTATTTTTAAAATTCATAGGGTATAGTGAGTGCATGGCACTATCTTAAAATTTTAGAAAATTTCAGAATTTTCCTATGATCCATAGATGACATTTCCAAGGTCATTTTACTAGATTTTTATATATTTTTTTCTTGAAGTTTAAGGGAAAGAAAATATAAAGCAGTTAAGAATGATCAAAACTGGAATTCTGTACCCCTGGGCCTTCACAGTCAATTCATTCCATACATCTGGAGTATTGTGTGAATTGATGATTTCTTCTTTTTCTTGCTGTCTTATATAAGGACTAAAAGTTTGAAATCAGGTCTCTACACTTAGGAAAGAAATTCCAAAGATAGTCAAGATCCAATAAAATATTCAAGGTGATGAACTGAGGTTAGTCATTCATTCCTAGAGATGCATTGCTGGCTCTTGCATACACCAGGAAAATACAAATGTACTTAATACCTATAAAAAAAAACAAACCAAACCAAAAAAACCCACAAGAATTAATTAGTTAATTTGAAAAAAGCTGGGTCTAGGTAAAAGCTATGTTGTTCTAGAAATCTGTTAATCTTTGCAAGGTGCGGATATCAATGACTTTGGGAAGCCATGTTTTCTTTCCACCCTGCTATGCAAAACTTTGGACCTTAGTAGAAGTAAATTGCAGTGTGAAGTTGGAACCAGGACTAGTAGGAACTCAGTCTGGAATTCCTGCATGCAGACTACCATAAAATATTGAAGTATTAAATTATTTTTTCATATGCATTTTCTGCTTATTTTACAGCAAAGTATCAAATAGCCATTAGTAGACTCTATCATGACTCAGCTAAGATCTACATAATGTGTTCCACATGTGGGCAGCTCTGAAAGGACTGGCTTTTTAGTGGTGAGTCTCTGAAAGAGCAAACCCAACACTTGAAATGAATATTATTTCAGGATTAGAGGAAATAATAGACATTTTGTATGTTTACAATGGTCTAAATCATTCTTTCAAGTAAAATCAGCAAGGAATAAAGTTTGGGTTGTGTGGGGTTTTTTTGTTTGTTTTGGGTTTTTTGTTTGTTTTTATTTGAAATTAAACCTGTAATACTCTCTTAAAGAAAGATGACATTTCTTTGGGACACTAAGAAGATGCACAATAGCTGTGCAGGCCAGAAAAAGCATCATTTACTGCACTCTCCACACTCTGACTGCTGAGATGGCATGATAGTTGTGTAAGATAAATGTATGTCACATTACTAATTTAAATGTTTTTCAATCTTGACATACTTCATTATCATTAGCCTATCCAACCTGGACATGAATGTTTCCAGGGGTGGGGGCATCTACCACCTCTCTGGGCAATCTCTTCCAATGTTTCACCACCTTCATTGTAAAAAATTGCTTCTTATATCTACTTTAAATCTCCCCTCTTTTAGTTTAAAATGATCACTTATCTCAGCCTGTCCTTATGGGTGAGTTGTTACATCCCTCTGATCATCTCTGTAGGCCCTTCTCTGGACCTGATCCAACAGGTCTGTGTCATTTCTGTACTGAGGACTCGAGCTGAATGCAGTGCTCCAAGTGGGGTCTCACAAGAACAGAGGAGAGGACAAGAATTACCTCCCTTGGCCTGCTGGCCACACTCCTCTTGATGCAGCTCAGCATACGGCTGGCTTTCTAGGCTGCAATTGCACACTTCTGGTTCGTGTCCAGCTTTTCATTCATCAGCACCCTCTGCAGGGCTGGTCTCAATCCCTTCATCCCCCAGCCTGTCTTGATAGTGGGGATTGCCCCAACCCAGGTGCAGAACTTTCCACATGGCCTTATTGAACCTCATGTGGTTCACATGGTCTACTTCTACTTTGTCCAGGTCCCCCTAGATGGCATCCCATCCCTCAGGTATGTCAACCACGCCACTCAGCAGATGATACTTAGATGTCATCTGCAAACCTGCTGAGGGTGCACTCAATCTGACTATGTCATTGATGAAGATATTAAAAAGTACTGTTCCCAGTACAGACCCCTGAGGGACACCACTCATCGCTGATCTCCATCTGGATATTGATCTATTGACCACTATCCTCTGGTTGTGACCATCCAGCCAGTTCCTCATCCACTTAGCAGTCCGCGCATTAGATCCACATCTCTCTATTTTAGAGAGAAGAATGTTGTGGGGGACCATGTCTAAGGTCTTCTCCTTCATTTTTTCTTTCCTGTATGTCCCACAAAGGGGCTATGAACAGTGAACTAAAAATAATTACACAGGTTTCACAGAAAAATCTTTCCATGCAGCTGCTAATGATTTTTTTTACCCAAGAAGTTTACTCAGTGGCAGCAGACTACCTTTCACCTGAATTTGGAGTCATTATTTCAACAGCCTTTTGAATCTGCTCTTAGCAGCTGCAAAAGTCAAAATATCACAATTCTGCCCATATCACTGTCTTCCCTGAAGCTCTCTGGAAACTCTGATGTTAAACTCTGTCCTTTTCAAGTTCTAGTTATGGAAATTTTGCCCCAACCTCTGTGGTTAAAGACAATTAAAAATAGCCTGATTTAAATTCTGTGTTATAGTGATTAGTTTTTTTTTTTTTGTGTCTTGAAACATTTGAAAAGCAATCAGGAAATGAAGAAGCATAGGTAAGATTATTTCGATAGACTACTGGAATGTAACTCATAGCTGTCTGGATAGGTGGTAGACGTTACTGGGTTATGTAGAATAGAGAGAAATTAAAAGACTAAAGTATTTTCTTTAAAAAATCCAAACATTTTGCAATTATAGAATACATGCCTAGAAGGAACCTGAGGAAATTGAAATAGGATCTAGCATACCAAGACAGAGATGTTGATCCAGCCCTGACCCCGACAGTGCTAGAAGATCCTCAGTCCTTTCAAAGACTCTACCCACACCATCTACCCCTTTCTTAGATAGGATATCCTGTGCTTTCCTGAATGGCAGTGGAGGGCTGGAGAGCAGGTGCTCATTGGTGGGACTTGCTGCCTTTCTTTTCCTACATTCAATGTTCCTTTCAAGACATTCCACATCACTTTTTAGAAAACGTGCCACATTGTCAAACCAGCTTTAACATATGAGTAAATGTTAGCTTGGAATAAGTCAGTCCTGCTGCAGCCGCCCTCTCCCTCTGTCTGCATCCCTCTTCTCTAACTGAAAACTAATCTGCTAAAAAGTTATGTGTCAGCTGCATTGCCTATTGCTTCTTTGGTTTACAGGATAGCTACAGCAATGTTTTTCCTTTGAAAAAGGATGTGGCAGCAGAAGAGCAATGGCATGACTGATTTACATCATTAGATTAAAATATTTATTGAACTACTTTTAGCCTCCTATTACACTTAAAACCAATTATTAGACTTAAGGTTTTTCTGTAGAGCTCCTTCTTAGGAGCTCTAAGTTAGTCCCCATTTTGTCCTTTTTTTCCCTCAATTTTTATTTTATCTTACTAACTTTAGATTGTTTTGTCAATTGAGCAAAATAATTCTACGAATGGTTGCCTTGCCTAAAGTGCCTCCTACTCATCCAGCCTGCTTTTAATGCAGATTTTTTTGTGTGTTCTCTCCTCCAGCATTCAAGTAAAAACCCAGGACAGGCCTATAAAAGAATTTTATAGGTACAGCCACAAAAAATAGCCAGAAACTACTGAACACTACACTTTGATCAGATTTTTTGTCCAGTCTTACTGTAGGATAATTTTAGTTGCATTGCATTTCCATAATAAAGATATGAAATATCTTTTTCTTTCCATATTGACTCTACATTGTCAAAAAAGATGAGATGATTTTGACAGGGTATGTTTCTGTACTTCCTTTTGATATGTTTCCTATCATATTTCCTTCAGGTGCTAATTAAATGATTGTTTAATACTTTTCCAGATATCTTCCTAGGTTCATTATGCACAGTTCTACTTTTTCCTCATTCTGAAGAAAAAAAGACTGTATTTACTGCTCTCCAGTCTTCCAGTGTTTACTGTCACATCTGTCTCTCTCCTCTCAAGTTGTCTTAGATAACTAGTTGCAAATGATTCATGGATCACTTTTGCTACTTTAAAAATGTGGATTGAAATCCATCCCATTTAGTGTCTTGAATATCTTAAATATATCTCATTTTTCTAAGTATTCTGTAACCTGTTCTTTCCTCTGCTGGCCTGGGAAATTTTGTGTTACATGACTGGTTGCTATTAGTCTTTTTCTCCAAAGGGTCATACTAAAATGGTAGTAAATATTTTTAATTTATTAGTATTATTCGATATCTATTCACACTCCCTCTTAAATAATTGTTCTTTCTTTTCATGCTGCTTTCTTTGTGTCTTGGTAAGTATATCTTAAAACATATCTTTCCTGCTTTTTTGCCTACATTATTTTGCTGTTTATGTAGAATTCCTCTGATTTTTGTGTTCATACTTCTGCTTTTTTGTGCAGTTTTTTGTAATCAGTTTATTCAAGACTTCTGAATGCTGCTATGGGGTTTTCTACTTATTATTTCCTCTCCATCTCACATTGCCACTGCCTATGATACTGCCTATTCAGAAGCTTCAAGCTCTCATACCTTTCTTTTTTCTGTGTTCTTTTGATTCACCTCATTATTTCTCTGCATTATAGCAATGAGTCGCTCTGGATTCCCACCTCTCTCTCTTGGGCATTTGCTTCTTATGCTGGGCCCTCAAAAAAATCTATTGGAGAAAGATATATAGCTATGTTTGTCCCTCAATAGGTGAAAGAAATTGCGGAAATGTTAAGTTTTAATTGACCTACATTTATGCAAAGACATAACTCTCTAGCCTAATGTAAGTAATTCAGTAAACTTATTTCTCTGTGTGAATGAGTTTTGATTTTGCTCACTAACTGGTATTGTTTTATTGTAGTATTGCTTATGGACTACATAAGAATAATTTGCTTAGAGTATAGTTTTGTATACCTTCTTGTAATTGTGTAAGCCTCTGTTACACAGTTGCTTGATTCTCACATGCATTTCAGGGTAGTCCTCAGAAATTTTTGATGCACACATCTATTGATATTAGTTGCGGACTCATCACTTGCATTTCTGGCATTTTTTAAAAATAAATTGCAAAGTAGTAGTTTTCATCTGAATAATGAAACTGAATTAAAAACTGAATCTGAAAAAAATGGTTAAATTACTTGTTAAACAAATTATTAATCTTCAAGAGGCACAAAAATTAAAATATATGTCTTTATATCTGCTTGAAGGCAATATTAAGCTTCCTACCATGTATGAGAATCATAACTTAACTGCAAAGTGAATTCTGCCAACACATTTGGATTATGTGTTACACTTGATTGCTCATAAAAATATCCCTACATTCTTCCTTACCTTACTACATGGACCTACTGTGGTCCCACATTGCAGCAATTTCTTTCCTTTTAGAATCCAGTTTCTGAAATGCTGACATAAAATTGCCTTATCTGTCCACATTACCTTAATTGTTGAATCCCTTCAGTAACTTCCTCTGCATTTCCAGTTGGGTTTAATTTTCTCATATTCCAGTCTCTGACATTTCCCTGTTTTCATACATTCTCAGTTGCTTTAATCCATCACCACTTAAATACTCTCTTTGGATTTTGATATTTGTATTCTTCTCCTGGAGCTCACTTATATCTTTGGTAAGCCAACTTCCATCTTTCTCTGAAATTGTTCTTGCACAAGTGATAACAAACAAAGAAGTGAAAAATGTTATAATCCTCGTTCTCAAAAAATATGTCTTCCTAGTGAATGAAATACCATGTCAACAGGAATTTTATTTAAATGATTTATCACATGACTTTTTAAGATCTCAAATCTAAGAATCAAAGAACAGAAGAATAGAAGAATAGATAGTTGTTGCAATTCTCACCAGAACACAAATGCTA
Organism: Pezoporus occidentalis; assembly: GCF_034315485.1. Lineage (NCBI taxonomy): Eukaryota > Metazoa > Chordata > Aves > Psittaciformes > Psittacidae > Pezoporus > Pezoporus occidentalis. The sequence goes on from NW_026914829.1 coordinate 3,767,783, forward strand.
TTTTCCAGTTAAAAGTTTCAGGAGGGTCTTAATATAAATTCATTTTCCTCTTTTTTACTATCAAATGAACCAGGTATTTTCCAATACAGTACGTGTGTATCTTCATCTTGCTAGTTCCAGAAGTCCGCTGAGGAAAAGATTTTACTGAGGAGGCAGTGGTAGGCTTCTATGCTGCATGGAATGAGTAAAGAGCAGGCTTAAAATTTTAGCAAAATGCTGTGATGTTGGGCCAACCACCAAACAATATGGCAGTCTAGAGGGACTTGAAAACAAGTTGCATTATATATTATTTTCCTGCCAGAATTTAGGATTTATGAATTTTGAACATGAAAAGTGTTACTTTTAAGTTTGCGCTCTAAAGTGGGAACTGATGTTTTATGGCATTTCCTAGAGGCATATGGTCAACAGTTCTGGAGAGTAGTTTTTGCATTTTTTTCTCTTGTAAGGCAACAGCCAATGGCTATTAGATGTGAACCTACAATGAGGACAAGGAGTTATAGTAAGAATTAATCATTTATTGTTATTTGCTAATACCTAGCTTTGTCTTGAACTGTGTGAAGAAGTTGTATTTGCTAACAATAAAATATTCTTCCTGGAGAAACTTTACGTTGTATAACTTGTAGTCTGATCCATGTTTCAGGGAAGTAAATGAAAATAATTCCATAAAGGGTAGTAACAGCATGATATACCTGGTAATTCATACAAGAGTCTGAGCACAGACCCAGAGGGAAAAACTATCAGGGAAAAGCATTCGTTTAAAAACTTTTTATTGTTTTACGTCTGATTCCAGTGCCCTTATTAAAACCAATGCAGAAATAATCAAAACTATGAAAAAGTTTCTGGATAAGCCAAGTACATTCTCAAGTGCAGGGAAAAGGCAGTTATCACTAATAGCCTTGATAGGTGAGTTTATTAAGTAATAGCCTTTTGTGAGACCTGTAAAAGCCAAGCATCAGCAAAATAAGGAAGTGAAAATGCAAGAGGACTGCTCTTGTGAGACTCTGAATATATGTATATAGATTCAATGTACTTAAAAATAACAAAGATAAAATAATCGGTGATCCTAAATAGCCTGGGTCTTAGTGTTTGATTTTAGATTACTTCTTCAGATCCCACACCAGAATTTGTGTTTTGCAGATTTGGAGTACATTGCAATAGAAAAAAGTCCAAGCATAGAAGTGTTTTGTCACATCTAAATTTCTCAGTCACTAAAAGCTAAAACCTGACTTTTCAGTGGCGCTCACTGCCCTTAGACCTATTTGAAAAGATTTCTCTCACTGACCAGCTATTTTCACAGCAAAACTTGAGAATAAGTATTCTTTTAATTTCCTTCTTTGTCTAGTACTGAATTAAAATCAGTACAAAATGTTATGTGCATTTGAATTTAGGTGCTATTCTAAGACTAACATGTACTGCAGCTGTATGAAAATTCATATCAATTAAACAGAGATGGATGTGACTGAAGGTGATTCAGTAGAGTCTCAGCTGATGTTGAAGATGCTTATTCTACTCTGATCTGCCCAAATACAATTGTTTTAGATATTATAAATTGTAGGGTCATAAAAATAACAATGGGTTGATATTGTTAAAGATCTTGAGGTACTTGATACATTTCAACAAATGTTTGGTATTCAAATTCATGGAGAAGCCTGCTGTCATGGTTTAAACCCAGTCAGCCACATAGTTTCTACTCCCCCCACCTCTTTCTTTCCTCCTCCCCGGCTCCTGGAGGGATGGGAAGGAGAATTGAAAGAATATAACTCCCACGGGTTGACGTAAGAACAGTCCAGTAACTAAGGCATAACACAAACCACTACTGCTACCACCAATGATAATAATGATAAGGGAAATAACAAAGGAAGAGAATACAATACCACTCGCTGAAACGAGCCCAACCGAGATGCGAGAGTGCCCTTCCAGGTAACTCCCAGTTACCTCCCAGGGCATGACATGTTGTGGAATACACCTCTGGCTAGCTTGCTTCCTCCCAGCCTCCCCTCCTCCCTGGCAGAACATGAGACTCACAAAGTCCTTGGTCAGAGTAAGCATTGCTTAGCAAGAATTTAAAACATCGGTGTTATCAGCTCTGTTCCCAGGCTGAAAGTCAAAACACAACGCTGCACCAGCTACTAAGAAGGAGAAAAATTGACTGCTACTGCTGAACCCAGGATGTCTGCACAAACATGTCCAAGAAATTAACAGATTTTTCCTTTAGCTGTGATCCTATATGACAATGACCACAGATAATAATTTGCCTGATCTGTATCCCTCAAGTTTTAGGCCAATCCTGACATGTGTTTGTTCCTGGAAATACTGAGAAGTGAACTAGTGACCAATATATGATAATTAACTAGCTGTAACTATATTTACACAGGAAGTCTGAATGATTCTCTAATATGTTTTTCTCAAGAGTCAGAAGAAATGGCTTTTTGTTTATTCATGAGAAGTCCTCTGATTCAACATGTTGGCAAGGTTCCAGGCAGCTCTGTGCCTCAGAGAGAATCTCCAGAGCGATTGGCTGTTGCCACTGTAAAAATGAAGAGCACCCAAGATTTTCTTCAAAAAATTCAATTGCAAGTTTTCTTTGGTTTGATTTACTACTGATCTGAAGAAATGGTTCCCTGACACAAATTCTGCGTAACTGTGCTGATAGTACTTAATGTGACAGGATATATTTCAATTTATAAAAACAGAAATTTGCCATTTATTTAGCATAGTGCCTATAGAACCTTTAGTAGCAGTTTACAAACCTGTCCATTCTGGAAATATTTACATTGTTTTGTTGAGTGCAAAACATGTAATCTGGTCACCCTCTTCAAAGCTTCTCAGCCTTGCGCCAGAAGATGTTTAGGTGGAATGTAGTTCAGCTACCTGTAGAAAGCGTTCTAAGAATAAAAGTCACAAGTAGGAGGAAATACTAATTTAAAATCAGTTGGCTTTTATCTTCAGCACTTGAATTAGGACCTGCTTATGCTTTTTAAAAATTTTATTAGTTTCAGTGTTAGGAAGGCTGAAATTTTTGAATTCTTCCTCATGTATTGTATGAGCCCATAGCAAAATACACAAAATACCTGCAGATGTTGCCTTACTACGTTATTTGTTGAGTAAAGTTGTGTTAGTTAATAATTTTCAATGTCTGTTTTCTGCTTTTTACCTTGAAATTCAAGTGCATTTGCAAACATATTATTGCAGATATGTCTGGAGAAAGTGCATGTGGTTTAGTTACACAGGTAATGTTGAAACTGAAGCTCTAAGACACAGTTTTATGTATCGCTTCATATGTACAAGTAATTTTTGAAAACCATTTCAGCTTTGCTGCAAATACCACCACAGAAATATATGTAACAGCTTTCTGTGAATATCCTGTTAGTAGATTTCTGGTATTCAGTAGATTTTGTCTTCAGTGAAGACATAGCAATAAAGTTAAAAATTGAGCGTTTGCTATGTCAGAGAATAGTGTGTCTGCCTATTTTGTCATTTTCTATGTCTTCCAAACCCAGCCCCTGGAATGTCTCCAAACTACTGAAATCAGACTAAATCTTCTCTCCAGAACTTCCTTCCTTTCTTGTTACTGCCATAGCTTTGAAGTAATGGGATTGTAAGAAATACTCGTATTATTTTGAAGCACATACAGGATTTGAGCCTTTTAGAGATACATTTGCAATATTTTTTACACAAATAGGAAGCTAGCAACAGAAATATTTCTTATGTTTTTTTTTTAAAGAAGAATAAGAAAGCTAGGATTTTCATATAACCAAGGAGCTATGGTTAAATCTCAGCTCTATGAGTTTCACTATCAAACCAGAAACATTGCTAAGTACTGTTTGACTTTTCTTTTTCCCTTCATTTTGCTTATTTTTCTGCCTGCTACAGAAGTCGTTTATAGGGTCATTAATTTGCCGGGTGAAAAAAAATTCTCTATCTATGGAGACAGTTTAATCTATTGTTGAAGTTTCCAAATTGCATGAAGCATAATTGTGATGTCTGAAAGAAGAGGTAAAAGACAGACTGTAAAAATGGCAGTTTTGCTGATTTAGATAACTTTAGTTACACTTGCACAGCGAATACTGGTAGTAAAGCCAATTTTAAATAAATTTGAAGCTTGGCTTTTAGTTTTCATAACTAAGATGGTAGTAAGTTTTGAATATCATACTTGAAACAGTTTGTAGGAGTTTGTGCTTGGCAAAATCCACAAAATTGAAATCAGGTCAAGGTTATACTACTACATTAGCATCTGGATTGAAGATATTCTGTTGATTTAGTGTTCTAACTTCAGAAATGATGTTCTGGATTTAAATTTTATTTCCAAACACACTGAATACTTCAGAGAATCTAAATATGGGGATTTAGCCTAGGCTACTTTAACTATCTTAAAGCATAGCTGAAAATACAGTCAAAGAAAGAGCATTACTAACTCTAATAAACAAAATTCTCAAGTTTGAACTTTTTCCTTGTGCTAACATGACACCAAGTGCAGAGCTCAACTCTTTCCGTGCTTCTAGTCCTTATTGCTGCCAATCCTGTTACAGGAGCATGCTGTTGTTTCACTTGAAAGACATCCTTTTTGCTTCACACTGTATTCAGGGCAAATGCCTGACTTTCAAGATCACATTGAACAAAATAATGATCAGCTATTCCCAGTACTATTGTTTGGTTCAAGGCTAAATGTCTTTTTATTCAGCATCCTCTTTCCTATTAAACACAAACAGGAGATGAGATAGATGCTTGTTTCATATATATGATGTTTGGTATTTATTGTTCTCCATAATAAAACATTACTTTCTTCTGAAAACTGTTATGTGCTTAATGATAATAAATCAAGGAAAATGATAGTGCCACATTAAAAACCAAACAAACAAACAAAAACAAACCACAGAAAAATTAGTTTAGGTGACTGTGATTGATTCATTCTCCCTATGATCCAAATACAAATCATGATCTGTTAAAGCTGAAATGAGTTTAGAAAAAACCCTCCATACAACTATAACAGGTGAAAAAAAATCATAGAAGTTAGATGTACTTTGTATAAACAAGAATACCTGCAATCTTCTGTTTTGTAGGTATATCTCCTTCCTTTCTGTCTAATGCAGAACCCATTTTGAAGTATATTTTAGGATGATTGTAACTTTACACACAGAAACAAAGAGTGTGATTTCAGTAGACTTACCTACTCAATTTGCTCATTTATAATGTCATCCTTCCCAATCATGCTTGTCTTTTCTGATATACTGCATCTCATGAAAACTGTGATGTCTGTAAATGTCTCTATAATGACTAGCAAACTGAAGCCCTAGTCTTTGATGACAGCTACCATAATGCAAATAATAAATTATAATAGTGTCTGTACATAGCTACAGCAAAGTCAGTGAAGCAATACATGTTCCTGGATATACAGGGATTCTAATATATTGGATAGGGATCAACTATTTTCCATGTATTGCATGGAGCTGTGTGAAAACAAGCACTCCAGCTCAACTTCTGCAATCGGATTTATACTTGAATCTTTACTGACTTCAGTGAATCTCTGTGAGTATATTGATCCACTCTTCTATATTTATTGAGTGAAATACTTTTATCCTTTGTAGTCTGTATACTTCAATGATGTTACATGCACATTAACTGCTCCCTTTTCTATAAATTAGCAATTAAGCAACATTGGAAGGCATATTCTAAATAAAGTATTCTGAACCATTAACAGTATATGCTTAACTCCTGTTCTTAATTCAATTTTATTTAAATACCATAACCTGAAATTTCTATGCCAAAATAAATCTTGAAGAGGGCTGAACAACATTTCAAGCAATTCCTGCCAACATTTCCTGAAGGTTTGATCCTGCATATTCCTAACTCTTAACACCTTCATTAGAATAACTGTACTGATGTTTTCAAGATGCAGTGACTGAAGGACCTGCAGTCTTAACTGTCTGGAATATGTGCTTCATTAGCTTAAAAGTCTAAACTGTTAGCATTAGGATGTCTCGATAGCAGTCACGTTCCATGTTCTATGCCTTGTTATAAGAACTTCACTTCGTAGCCACACCTCTGCCAGACATCTTTAACTTGTATGTTTCTGTAGAAATTTATGTTATTTAATAGAAATTACCCTTGCTTTCAAGCTAACCTAGATTTAAAGTCACAGAAAAAAAAAGTTAAATTTAGAAGCTGCAGCCTCTAAACAAAGATATATGGTATGTGTGTGTCCATGTGCTGCACTGTTAAAAGAAACACTAAATAACACCAGGATTAGAAAAGCTGTTCTTTAATGTCAAAGGTTTGATTGCCAGCCATGAACTAGAAAAGGAAATGTTTTCAATACAAGAGTTTTATATGCACTGGGTTTCTACATCAGACACCCTAATTTGCATTTTGGACTCACTTTCTGTTCTGATTACTTGCTCTTGCTGAGCAGTGAAAAAAATGTCAGATTAAAAAGTACAATAATAGAGCTATCTTGCCAAACTCATTGCATTCAGACAACTGCATGGCTTCCTCCCCTCACGATAATTTGATTGAGAATATATACCCACTGCGTTGAGATTTATGAACTGGGAACGGAGCACAGAATTATTCCAACAACTTGCCAAAATTTCAAAAGCAAAAGCCTTTCAAGTCTAAAGCAGTATTACTGTTGCTTAAATGCCACTTGTAGGCAATAAGCAAACTACTGTTAATGTATTTGGGTTCAGTACTTTCACTCTACAGCAAGTGTGTTAACATATAAAACAACAGTAACTGGTCCTCTGGGTAATTCCAGTACAGCAGAGTAGTTATTTCTAGAAAGCTATTTTTGTATATGGAACACTACGGGGCTGTGTAGGCTGCTGTAATATTTTGCTATTAGGTGGACACATTGAGAGATTTTAATTGACGTGTGATTTCAGCTGTCGTCCCAGGGGAATAGTGGCAACTTCATGTACTGATTCAGTTCATTGTACCTGTAGAACTGCTGTTAAAGGAAAACCAGTGGCTTTGATCTTTTGAAAGATGAGAAGATGACTAATTTTTCAACACACAAAAAAAGAGAGAAGCCCCTGAGTACCCTTTAATCAGTGAAACTTGTATTAACTTATTTATACATTTCACTTCAGGCATTTTTACAAAGATTGTATTTTCTACCATGTTGTATGCTGTCAATGGGCAGAGCTGCCATGACACAAAACCTGACCCATTGTGAAAACAAGTTTTTCTTGCAAACCACTGGATAGTCGTATGTGATAACTGTGCTGAAAGATTCTTTTTCTTGTGTTGAAATGTTCCTGCACTTTGGATGGAAGAAGAGGATCTACTCTTTCTGTGCTAGTGCAGGGACTGTACTAGATGTGTATGAAAGAACTAGAGTTAATTTATTACTTCTGTCTTAAAAGTGGTTGTGAAGGATGTGTAGGGTTAAAACTGCAACTGATCAAAAACCTACTGAAAGCCCTTAAATTAAGTCAAGTTTGGTTTGACTTGCAAGGTTGGCACTTTGCTTGGTTTTTGGACAAGACACTTTTTCTTGTTGAACACAGAGGACAGGCAAGACACTTATGATGCTTGGTTCTTCAATTCAAATGAATAGGGTGTGGGATTCAGGTGGCTGGTGGCTCTGACAGTTTTTGGGATGAAAAAAAAATCCCACAGAGATAAAATGCTTCTTTAGATCAGATAACTTTTCTCTGCAGTCATTACATTAGGTAAACTCTTATGATTCAGTGAAATGCTGAACCTATTTTTCACATATCATGCCAGACAGCAGTGCTATTTGTCTCTATTAGGACTCCGCACAGCCTAAGTATGATGGCTGTTTACTCACTGTAGCGCTTATTGTACTCCGCTGTGATAATTATCTCCACCTTGCCTGCATTTTCTTCTTTTTCTTCACCCAAAATGCAAATTTATACCACAGTGAAATGTTAGTATAAATTGAGATCTATGCATTTATTTCAAGACCTATGTTAATGAAAAAATCGCACGCAACCACCTCTTAGGTGACTCCTGCTGCTTAGATATTTGCAACTCCCTCACTTTAAACTTTGGCTGTGTGTGCTCTACCTCTTGCTATGGCACTCTCTTCCTGACCTGTATTATTTCATTGTTTCCGTGTGTTTATTTTGTCAGCTTGTAACCATTATTTAGCCCTGTTAGATTTACCTCACATAATTTTCAGGGCTTTCTGTAAGTATTTCACTGTGGAAACTGGGCTATGTGCATAAAGCTCCCACATACTTCCAGAATAGGCGCTTGCTATTCTAATGCAGGAATTTTGGTCCAGAGATAGAGGTTACTCTGAGCATTTTAATTCTTAAAAGACTCAGAGGAAGCCAAGCTGGACACAACTGCAGAAGTTCTGGGCAAGAGCTCTCAGCTGGACAGAGAAAGTAGCTTCCAAAGCAGTGTTCTAATTATTACTAATAACAGTCAGTGCTCAGTGGTGGAATCACAGATTTCTTTCTGTAACTTGTTACCAACATCTAATCATTATCATGGCAACTGATCAAGCTGGGATCTTAGAGGCAGTGGTCAAATCAAACTATAAGCGTTCATCCTTGGCTAGAGTGCTAGATGTGACAGGAAAACAGAAATGGCACAGAAAGAGAAGAGCTGCTGGTAACAATCTGAGCTCATTTCCTCCATGTGAATGCCAAGGCTGTTATGTGCTGTTGTATGGCTTGGAATAGAAAAAGAAAGGAAGCCATGTCCCGCTGCCTCATTGCTGTAATGCATGCAGGAGTAAGTTTCCAGTAGTGCCCTCAGCTGTGACCCAGTCCCTTTGAGTATTACTGGAATGCAGGGTTATCATAGTGACCTGTGCTCCTGCCCCCTAAGCACTGTCTGCCTTTTTGTGCACACAGGGCAGACATGAGGGGTATAATACGGAAACTTGGAATGAGCATAGGACTGACTTTTCCTTCAAGAGGCTTCCTAAATTTGAGTGCTTTTTTTGTGTTGCTTAGGGGAATCACTATAAGAAAGATATATCCACTGAATATCGGATAAAAAGCAGGCTCCATTTAATCTATTAGCTGCAGAGTTTCTAGTGTACGCTTTCTAGATTCCCTTGGGAAGAAAAGGAAAGTTTTGATGATCAAGTCCCTGAGGGATCTTGATGGCCCACCATTCTGGAGTCCCTGCTGGAGTTGACCCAGGTGATTCATTGCCCGTGTCTTAAGCACCTCTTTGCAATGGAAACAATCATCTTGGAAAGTGCATGTGTCCTTCCAGTGACTAAAGAACAGCATGATTACCTAGGCAAGGCAACTAACTTTAGTATGGAAAAATCTAGACTAAACCCTACATTACCAATCTGTAAGAGGAGCTGTTAATGTTATAGTACCATATACCAGGAACTGCCACTGTGAAATGCTTCTAAATGTATCTGGTTTTGACTTTTCTTGTTTCTCTTTTTTTCCAAATTGGCCTTTTCAGCAGGGAGAGAGGTAAACCCAGGAGTATCACAGTGCATCTGTTGAAACCTACCACTTGTCTCCCTCTCCTCTGACCACTTGAGAAAGGTCAAACATCCCAGCTTCTATACCACTGTACAGAAACTGTTCAGAAAAATAGATGAATTAAAATGAAAGAAACTAAAATCTATCTGTCCCCATGTCTTTTTTCCTTATCACCGTTTCTTTGAGAAAAGTAGAGACTTTTGAGGGAAAATCCCATCTACTCAGGTATTAACTGTGTGTTTTGAGCAGGAAGGGAAAAATGCCCAAGGTAGGTAGCTGACTTGGAAGAAGACTTGACGTGTTATGCTTTCTATAAATTAGTAGTTTCCACAGCCTTTCTTCTTCCTTATTTGTCCTAAAATTTAGTGGAAATATTAAATATTAGGTTGTGAAATTTCACTGCTGAAAGTGGGATTCTCTCTGAACAAAGTGTTACTAAAAATGTCAACTAGCTCTATGCATCTAGAACTCAGCTTGGACATTTATTAATGCTATGGTAATAGTGGAGCAACTCACAACATTCCTGTTGAAAATGGAAATTTTTGTAGCTAGGAAAGGTCTTTTTTTCCATTACAGGTTTTTAGTTTTTGTTTTGTTTTTCTTTTTTTTTTCCCCATAAGTTCATTTTTGCAACAGAACTATTGCAAATATTTTTCATCCCTTGAGCTATATTTTCTTATCTTCAGGTTTTTTTTCCAGTTTGATTATTGAATTTGAAACTATAAATAAATAATTTAAAAACACCCTATAGAGATAACAATAAAGTATAAGTAATAAAAAAGTTTAAAATAATAATACAAAATAATAATTTAAATGAGAGCCTCTGTAAGGGCAAACTTTTTGCACTGATACTCCACAGAATGCAAGCTCTTCTTTTCATGGCAAGGTATTATGAATAGATATTTCATGAATGTCAGAAGTAATTTGAATTCCATCTCATGTTCTTTTTATTTCTGCATGTATTAATATTCCTAGATTTAGTATCTGGTCAATAGAAGTTTCAGGCTCCCTTCTGTTTTGGTGAATTAATGCCACCAATAATAAGGCTGCATGCAGTTTTTGTCAATCAGACCTAAGAGCATTCTTCTCTGGTTGAACTGAAATCTGTTTGCTTATCTCTTATTAAATCCTATTGGTCCCATTATTAAGTCTTCAATATAGCCCAAATATTTCCAGTTATACCAAAAAAAGCCTTAAGACCTGAATAAAGTTTTGCATTTGAGTTGTACAGATGAGAACTATGCTGAGCTCCGGGTCAGACTTACTGTTGTCAGTCTCTGTACAGAAGGAGGTAAAAAAATAAGCCACAAACAGTAGATCTAAATGAATAGAATACCTTCCCCTCTGGCCCCTGCTGCAGAGAGATCTTACAACAAACTCTTCTGGTGTATGGAGCTCATAAAAATGAAATCTTAGCAGAGTGTGGGTCAAAGCACTGATGTCGAGGTTTAAACCCAGTCAGGTAATTCGTTCGCTCACTTCCCCCCCCTTTCTTGCCCTCCCCCTGCTCTCGGAGGGACGGAGAGGAGAATCGAAAAGAATGCAACTCCCACAGGTTGAGATAAGAACAGTTTAGTAACTAAGGTATAACACAAATCACTACTGCTACCACCAATGATAATAATGATAAAGGAAATAACAAGGGAAGAGAATAGACTTGCCCCCCCAGCCCGACCAAGCTCTGACCGATACCTCCTCCAACCCTGCAGTCTATGTAACTCCCAGTTACATCCTGGGCATGACGTGCTGTGGTATGGAATACCTCTTTGGTCAGTTTGGGTCAGGTGTCCTGTCTCTGCTTCCTCCTGGCTCCCCCTCCTCCCTGGCAGAGCATGAGGCTCACAAAGTCCTTGGCCAAACCAAAACATCGCTTGTTATCAGCTCTGTTCCCGAGCTGAAAGTCAAAACACTGCACTGCACCAGCTACCAAGAAGGGGAAAAATGACTGCTACTGCTGAACCCAGGACAACTGACTAAAATTTTAGACACCTTAGGTCATATCTATGCACACAGCTGTACCCTTTTATGGCTTAAAAAAGTGAGTATTTTGAGTGGCTTGTTTACAATACAATTCCTCTGTGGAGTCCAAACCCAAATTAGATCAGATTATGTTGTTTTGGTTGAATTTGTAAACTTACAAGTAAAAATTATAAACCATGTCTGAACCACTGCAGGAATACCCACCAAGAAGTTTCCATCCAGTTACATAAATTAGTTTTCAAACTAGGTTTGATTACATAGGTAGGACTTCTGTTTATAGGAAAAAACTTCATTTCACTGTACCTCAGTAGCTGTGTTCATTGCTTGTTAAAAAGTGACTGGACATTAGTTCCTTGATGTACTTTTAAATGCTACTTCTGGTGTTTTCTGTCTTAAGTTTTGAACAAAAAATTCCACAAAACTGGCCTGAAAATATTACATTTTCTTTCAAAGCTGCTCGAGTTCATACTAAACAATTCGTTAGACCATTCCCAGAACATACCAGCTTTAGGTTTTCACAGTATTAAAGATATAAAAAACCCTCTAAGCTTTATTTAGTTCTATAGATCATACAACATTGGAGGTGGAGAATTAAGTAAATATGGATTGAAGTTGTAATACATTTTAAAGAGCTTCCTACAAAGGAAATGTCTGGGACAAGATTCACTCCTGTGGCACATAGAGACAGGAACTATTGTCTAATATTTATGGCACCATAGTACCCAGCTGGCTTGAGCCTACTCAGGACATGGAAGGTCCCGTATGCCAAAACTTTGTCCTTGCCAATAAGAAGGCTAGACTGAAAAGAAACAAAAAAAAAATATTAATTAAAAAAAAAAAGTAGAAAATGTGTAAAATATGGTATCTACTTGCCAAAATTTACTTTTAGTTTCTTTATAATAGAAAAGGGTAGCCTTGTAGGACAGCCCAGGGAGATAAGTGCTCTGGGAGAATGTACGCTGTATGGAGCACCCACGGACTTTATGCAGGCAGGTACCACCACAGGGATGGACAGGTTAATCCTAGAGCTTTGTGTCCAGTTTAGAACCATGAAACTGGAAAATGTTTTAAGTGATGTCTGTCATTTTGTTAACTTTAGCTTTATGAGGAGATAGGAGTTCTGCCCTGAGAAATAAGAATCTAATCAATGTCTCAGTGTTCTTTTATGCTCAGAAATGGCCTAGCAATTACTATTACATATTGATTTATTAACCCAGCCCCTAGAATCCAGCCCACCTCTAAAAGATTAAAGAGATAGGATTTTCTCTTACTGAAGGCCTTTAAGTCTGAACTTGGAAAGCTGTATTTTTCAAGGAGTAACCAAGTTCTCTGTTTAATGTGTCTTTCAATCAATACCTCTGAGGGAAAGAGTCTCTAAGGCATCCTTTTTTATCAAAATGAGATGTAGAGTCCGCCTCTAGGTGTTCAAGCTTCCTCTGTGGGCTTTAGCTGGATCTCTCAAAAGAGATGTGCATTTGCCTTTGTAGGGTGGAGTCAAAGGCAAGAAAATTTCTGGTTTTCCAGAGCATAATAGTTATACTTCATATGCTTATCAGCACCTTTGCTATGCCACACTGTACATTTTGTCAGAAATAGGTTATATCCTTGTACCCCTGGATTTACTGTTCCTGAACTTCCTCACAGTCTTCTAATTAGAGACATCAGTCTATGTGAAAGCCATGTTCTGATTCCTTATAGGAATATTTATTTGAAATAAGAACTTCCCCAGAATCTTCTAGAGCAAAGCTTTAATGGTATAAACAAACAAGAAGACAATTCTTCAGTGTCTTATTTCTTAGGGTATTTTTCTATTATAGTAGAAGATTTTTTTATGTCTGAAAAAGTTTTCTTTAGTTGTAGATGCATGAAAAAAAAGAGGGAATAACTGGTATAAAATTGGGTCGGATTACATGACAAGTGCTTTTAAAGAAGCAGGAGTTGCAAAATTAAAAGCAGATGTTTGGAAGAATGGCACATGAACCTCTGATTCATGCAGGGGTAAATTTGTCATAGTTAAGATGGGGCTAAACTGCATCCAGGGGATTGCCTGAGGTGTTGGCATTTTAGAAATACCAGCAACACACCACAGGTTTCTTCATTCCTGTATCCATGACCTAAAGGAGTTCATATACACCCAGTATTTAGATTACCCTTCCTGCATGATGAATAGAAAAATACGCAAGACGTTCTTTACAATCTGTGCAATTTTTGCCTTCCATAGATTATTTTCACTAGACACCAATAATTTTATCAATATTTTTTAAACTGCTAACAAAACAGGCTTTTGATCTAAATCAATCAGATTAACATACGGATGAAAAAGGTTCAGTGTTTTGAAGATCTTTTTTATTATTGCTACATGCAATACAAAGTTTGTTTTGAAATGTGTATAAATCTAGGATGGAGAACATAATACTATATACTTTTTTTTCTGTTTATTTCAGGTAGAAGTAAGTGGGATTTTTGGCATGTGCTCATTTGTCCTTTCATGTGGGCTAGCTTTACACTCTTAAATATTTATTACTTAATCCAAAAAAGTAATAATAGTAATGCTGTAACATTTCTCTGGCTGTGTTCCCTCTGCAGGGTAATTACTTGTAATGAGTGCTTGAGGGCACACTGGTCCCAGCTTGAATCTCTCAGGATGGAGAGAAAATGATCAAGAAGGTTCTTACCTGCCTGAGTTTTAGTCCCAGACCTATTGTGGAAATATTTCATTGTCAGATATACTGTAATAGAATTTCAAATCTCAAACCCTTTAATTACAAGATCAACAGCTTCCAAGCTAGCAAAAATAACTGAAATGTCATTTCCAGTTTTTTGTATGTTCATTCATTTATTCGTTTAGCTAACTAACTACAGCCAGATACAGCACTTCCAATAAAGCTAAGCTGTAGTTTTCTTTCTCTGTGGTTATAATCCCTTTGAAAATGCAGAGTGTAGGCTGGGAGTGATTCAACTAGCTCACATACAAAATGGCCACTTACATACATAATGTGGAAATACAAAGCCCATATATATCAAAAGGTGGGCACTACATGTCAAATGTACTTTTCATAAGGTCAAAGGTGGACACGGAAGAAGAAAATGAAGGAATTTTGAGCATCTCCAACATGTGACTGGTGAGTCCTGTTTTGGTTTCTTGTCTGACAAGGTCTGCTGGGGCCCTTTCATTTTCATTGATGCTTCCATTTGAGCCCTCAGGCATGACTACAGTTAATGAGTTAAAGTAGGAAATGGAAACTTTGTATGAAGTAGTATCCTCAGGAGCTGAAGATGGGAAGTGCTAACAATACTATTTCATTTCTGTTCACAATGACCTGAGTGATGGATATACTGAATTGGCTATGCTTTACCTGGACTACACACTAGCTGTTTTTCACACATCATATCTCTAGGCTATCCGGCTAAGTGGCAACAAGTTAACATCCTGCTTCCGCTGAGAGAACTAATAATATTTTCCTGTGCTTTTGGCATCACATGTAGACATGGTTGTGTTTTGGTGACTGAGTGCTCCAATGCCACTAATGAACTGGCTTATCCTTGTTGTAGAGCAACCAGACCACCATTACTTCAGTGTAAATCAAAAATGACTTACACAAATGCACCTGTTAAGAAAGTCCTTATAATGCCCAGTTCTTCCTTTGTTCTTCATGGTGGTTTGTATGTGAGATAGCTGGGACCTGCATACTTGAGACAAAATCCCATCTGTCTGAGCCATCTATAACTGCTTGTGTCTGACAGTTCTAGAAGTGGCCCATCTGAATTATAAGCGTTTTTTCCACCACTTAAAGCAGTGATAGGAAAATGAAAAATGAATGTACTCTATTGCATTATCTTGAATAATAGATTAAAAATTTCCGCACTGAAAAATATCTTCAGAGATAATTTTCACCCTGGTAAAATATTAACAGAGTTGCAACTATTTATAGTTATTTGCTTTTGAAGCATATAGCTCACCGGGACATAGTAATACCTGAATCAGTTTTCAGTGGGCACAGTTAATAGTACCAAATGTGCCAAGACAGACTATGCTAACACTACCCTAAAGAGAAGCAAGATCTTACAGCTGTAAAAGCATAAGAGATAGGATTAGGTGGATCAATAAAACATTTTAAGCACAAACCCTGGACACATTCAGTTCTGAATTCATACTGCACCCATGATCATAGGCAGGTATAAGCATTAGGAAGATTCTTGAATGTGCTGCAGAAAATGCTTGCCCTTACTTAAGGGCAGGATTGGGGCAAGCAAGTCTAGCACTATCTGATTAATCTTTAAGTCAATCACCTTATGCACTCAAGGTTGAAGAAGTTGGGCCTTCTAAGGAGGTCATAACATAGCATACAACAAGGGTCACTGAGGTAAGTGCCCACTTTCAGGCTTTTCTTCAGACCTGACTGAGTTATGGGTGGTTTATATCTCATGGGAAAACTGGGGATGCAAGAAACTGAGTCAGGGAGGTTTCTACACTCAGTTTCCTTTTGGATCTGCACTTGATAAGGTGCTGATGCTTTAGATCTTCCATGAACACTAACTACATGTAGGTCTTCACACTGCAATGCAAAACATCTGCTGGGGTCTTTTACTGTAACAGGTGTTACAGTATAGCACTGCTCAACTAATCTTGGCAAACATCTCAAGGCTGAGTACTTGTTATTTTGTTGAGGTCGTAGGTAAGGTTTTGTGCTGTTCTGTGAGGAAATTAATGTGTTGTGTACAGTGTGTTTCATTATCAGCTGGAGGCAGAAGAAAATTCCTTCTGGAGACTCAGAAGTTTTTGCTGTATGGAAACATGCTGTGTGAACAACAAGCTGTGACTAATGCATTATCTTGGCATTTTCCTTCTTTTTAGGGTTAGATATTTATGAGAAATTACATGTTTTTGTTAAAAGCATAGCTACTTCATTACTAAGCAATTTCAAAACTATTATATGCATGCCAACATATTGGTTGGACTATTGTATTTCTGGTCTTAGGGGCAGTTTAATTCTGATTTGGTGATCAACTGTTACCATTTTTTTGTCTAGCATTTTTGTTCCAAAGGCTTCCAGAAACCTTATAAACAGGAAAAGTTCATATCTGAAATAATATATAATGCTTGGACACAAGCTGAAGCAAGAAAGTGTAACACAAACTAGAGAGTGATGGTGGAAGGAAACTGGAGGATAAGGACAGTAAAAAAGTGAGCAGTAGTTTATGCTGGCTGCTTGCACAATGTGGTGATCTTGAACCATCTGAAAGTATGTTTTAATAAATAAATAACACACAACCTAACCGTTAGTAGTTGCATGATTTCTCTGAGGCATTCAGCATAAGTGAATTTAGAAGAAAGATATGAAAGAGCAACATGGAGGAGCAATAGCCATACATACTAATTTCTGGGGAACATCCTTGCCAAGATTCAACATTACAAGGGCAAATACACACAGACTGAGGAAGTTTCTGAAGGGACGTAACCACGTGCTGATCAACATTTAAAATGCGTCAACCTTCCTTGGCTACTGGGTATGAATAAGGAAACATGCCTTTGTTCTTAGCATAAGGAGCTGGTGTGTGATGAAGAGGCATCTAGTTTATTATTAGTTCTGCTAGTAAGATCTACAAACTCAGCTTTGAAGCTTGTATTTCAGGCACCGTGTCCTTCATAGAATAAGATTGGCTGGGATTTTGAATAAAAAAGCAAAGTCACTGTTAACTGGACAAAAGTCACTGTAATGACCTTCCTCTTCTGCTTTGTGAGGCCCCTTTAGCTGCATTGTGACCTTGGTCACTGACTCACTAGATAGCATAGGCCAAACCTGTCTTTCTCACAGGGCTGTCTCATGACAGTTTGAAGCACCAAGGCCCTCTTGGCAGCTCCATGAAAATGATGCTTGCCAAAACAGCTTGACAGAAAGTTTATTGTTAACAGGCAATGTATCGTCAGATGTACCACAGGTTACTGCAGGATGGAGTTGCTCACATTACTTATTGTTATTTGAGAACAGCACTTGACAGTGGAAAGCAAAAGGAATTTTAAAGTTTAAGTTCACCTAACCCATCTGCAAGGTTCACAAGAAATATTAAAATTGTTTTTAAGGGTGCTATTTATAATATATTAGGATATTTAATGATAGATGAATAAAGCTTTCTATTCTGAAATGGAAAATAAATTGTCCTTAATAATTTGGCTCAAATTTTGCATACAAAATCCTAACCAATCACTCTGGAGAAGTAAGTCCATATTCAGCTCTGTGTCTTCATCTGTGAATATAACAGTTATGTGATTCTCTTTTGTGTAACTAACATGTTTAATACACATTAAATATGCATTCTTATGCCAGCAGGTCCTTCCAGCAGCATCCTTATGCCAGCAAAGGCAGCCTGCATATTTCAAAAATCAAAAGCAATTTAGTTATATGACCTGTAACCTAACATGATTCATGCTACTACAGATCACTAAGTCTGTTCTTCAGACAGCTCACAGGGCCAAATTTAAAATTCGTTTAGGAAAAGTGCTTGAGGAGAGTGCTTTAGTATGACTCATGATAGGAAGGCAATGTGAATATGTTTGATACTGTACGTGTGTATTCATAATCTTCTTATTGTTAAGAAATGATTTTTCTTGCTTTGCTTATGTTTAACTTGTCTTCCCAGATGAAGACTCATATTAGACAAGGTAAAATGAGATAAATATGTATCAAAACTTTCCAAAAGCATCCTTAAGTCACAGCACTTCAGACTAGTATATACGTACTTTTACACATATGGAAGAGCAGAAACAAAGGGAGAAAGAAAGAGCATCCTAATATCATCTCCAATGTCTTTTTCAAATGAACTTATCTAACTATGCATGAAAAAAATTGTTCAGAGAAGCTGAGAGTGTAGTAACAGATGTTTCTACAATGCTCTGTTGTTTGGATGTTATGTTTGGCATAAAGGGAGTGGACAAATGGATTCATGAGGCATTGGCACTGCCAGCATGTCCATCTGCAGCACTGGGAAGGCATTAGCTGTACTTATAGTCACAGTTTCCATGCTAGCAGCTCAACAGTTCCATTCAACCACTGAGTACAGCCATAAAGGTGTCAGTGGTCTGTGTGTGTGTGTGTGGTGGTGTGACAACAATAATTACTGCGAGATATAAGGAAAGTACTGAAAATGTAGGAAGTCACTTGTCCTGGGTTCAGCAGTAGCAGTCATTTTTCTCCTTAGTAGCTGATTCAGTGCTGTGGTTTTGACTTTTGGCCTGGGAACAGTGCTGATAACACTGATGATTTTAACTTTTGATAAGCAATGTTTAGTCTGACCAAGGACTTTCTGAGTCTCATGCTCTGCCAGGGAGGACAGGAAGCCGGGAGGAAGCAGAGACAGGACACCTGACCCAAACTGACCAAAGAGGTATTCCATACCACAGCACATCATGCCCAGTATATAAACTGCGGGGAGTTGCCCAGAAGGGCTAGATTACTGCTTGGGTCGGGCTGGGTATCGGTTGGTGGGTAGTGAGCCGTTGTATTCTCTTCCCTTGTTATTTCCCTTATCATTATTGCTATTGGTGGTAGCAGCAGTGGTTTGTGTTATACCTTAGTTACTGGGCTGTTCTCAGCTCCTGAGAGTTACATTCTTTCTATTCTCCTCCCCATCCCTCCGGGAGTGGGTGGAGGGAAGCGGGGGGATGTGGGACAGAGACTGCGTGGTCTGATTTACGGCTGGGCTTGAACCACGGCATCACTGCACAATGACCTTGCAGGAAAATCAAGACAAATTTTCTATTTCTTCCAGGTGACATATGTCACTTGTTTATATAATGACATTTCAGTGTGAAGAAAGACTTCAGATGGCTTGCAAGTGACTGAAATGGAAACAGCTGACTTTGCTGAGCCCCAGATAATTTGCATACTTCTAGAGTGAAAAGGTAGTTAGGAAAGCAGTTAGGAGTTTCTGTAGAAATAGTGGGGAAGTATTTCCAATGTGGGCTTCCCACAGGGTTACAACCTTTTTCAGGCATCACCCTGCTCTTGCATAAGGTCCCGCTCAGGCTGCAGGTGGAGATCTGCTCCTGTGTTCTGTTGCAATTGCTCCTGTGAAGTAACTTTTTCTGCTTCTTAAATATGTAATCCCAAAGGTGCTACCACCATTGCTGATAGGCTCAGCATTGGCCAGTGGCAGGTCCATCCGGTAGCCAGGCGGCATAGTCTCTGTCACACGCAGAGGAGGCTTCTAGCAACTCCGCACAGAAGCCACTCCTATAGCACCCGTTACTGAAACCTTGCCACACAAGCCCAATACACTAGCCAAAATTACTGAGTTGAAAATCCCTTAAAACAGCTCCAAACCTAAATAGTTTTGTTTGTGAATTTCTTGGAGATAACCCCCCTCATCTCTGTGTGAGTTTCAATCAAACTCATAAAGCTGTTAATAAAGCTCATAAAGAGTTAAGGGCTGTTATAAGTTATAGATTATTTTTCTTTTTCACACAAAATCATTTTGGTACTTCTCATTTAGCATTAATCAATTTTAATTCATAAGATGTCTTCATTTTTAGATTTTTATTTTCCACAAACAAAGACAATCTTAACATCAGATTACTTAGCTTAAGAATACATTTAAAGTCAACTGCAGTAGTAAGAATAGGGCCTGATTTCATTCTCCTTGTACATTTTTCTTGTGTATTTTCAAATATTTCTGTTAGAATTTAATCTCAGTTCGCCTTACTCTCATGGGAAATACATTAAAATTTATAAAGTGGGTAAAGAATTTTTTCAGTTAGATAATTCAGTGTGATTGATTGTCAAACATGACATAGTACAGAAAAAGGAGAAAATAAACATATCTGGAATGACTATTATACTTCTTTTGGCATAAGTTTTCTGGACAGATACAAACTGAAGGAAAAGAAAATCACATTTAGGTTTAAGCTAAACTACAAAGTGAGTTGAAAGTCCAGTTCCTCCAAATCTGCAAATAATTTCAGGAGGGTCAGGGTCTTAATTCTTCTTTTTCCATTGTCTTATTTCATTTTATTTTTTTACGTATATATATTGCTTTTAACAAGCCACTTCACCTAGATGGAAAAATATCTGTGAAATCCACATAAAAATATTTACTATCTTCAGAGTCTTATGGTTATGTTCAATTAATGAATATTTACAAATCATATCAGTATACTCATCCTCTGCATCACTCTCTGTAGCTTGATTTCTAGGTGAAGTGCAGCTGCTAAATGTCGTATTTATTACCTTAAATATGGCAATTTCTGTCATAAAATTACAGCCACCTTATTGAATTTGGGAACTAGTATAACAGAATAGAAAACACTTCTGTTATTAAGAAACAGTTATTGGTACAAATAATAATTGTATTCAACTTGCATTCAGCTATTCATTTCTCAGCAGAAGTGATGTTCCTACAACAGTGTGCCAGTGGCAATACTGTACCATCTGAGACTCTCTGATTCCCATCCATAATCTGATCCATCTATTTGAAAGCCAAGGAGTGTTCAGTAGGATCCGCTCCCCTTTAATTGCCCCATATGGCCAGTGAAAAGTCTAATGGAGAGTGGAGACTAACAGTAGACTATCATGGCCTGAATGAAGTCACACCACCATTGAGTGCTGCTGTACTGGACATGCTAGAACTTCAATATGAACTGGAGTCAAAGGCAGCCAAGTGGTATGCCACAGCCGATATTGCCAATGCATTTCTGAATTCCTTTAGCAACAGAGTGCAGGCCGCAATAGAAGACATTTATCCTATCTTTACAGGTTAATGATTTACAGTAGTTTTTGATTACTTATTTCATGGAATTCTTTCACTGATGGGGAAAACATTTTGAAAGGAAATAAACTAATTGACATTGCTGAGTAACTGATGAGTCTTTACAAGGATAGGCATAAGCCTGCAGTGATTATTTGAATGAACATTCCCACTGGGCAAATATCTTCCTCACTTATATTAAGACAACTCTTTGATTTTATTAGAATTTTGGTGATATATATGAGATGTATGACATCTGGTCAATTGATTTTTAGTGAGGGTAGCAACTACCTGAAGAGATTTCAAATTAAGTTTTGATGTTACACATTTTTATTAAGCTGCTAAGTCTCTTTAATAAATCCTGCCAAGGTGTCTACTGGGTTGCAAAGAAAGGGGATTTCCAAACATAAAGAATGTGGTGTGCCCCTAAACATGTCATTTCAAGCTTCTGTTGCGTAAATTATTTTGCCTTTTCTACATACCTAAAATTCTTGGGATAAGGGCTAAACATACCCAAGGCAATAGTTAAATATAACTGACTATAGACTGTATCCTTCTCTTTTCTTTTTTATATTGAATAAAAAGGTCAGAAAGCGTAAGAGTAAATTGCCTACTAAATGCTAGATTAACTCCAGTTACATGAACATGTATTAATTTTCCCACAATAAAGAAACAGAAGAATAAACATTTCTTAGATATTATCATGACTGCTGAAAAACCTAGTATTTTGGAACTAAATCCAATAAAGTACCGGTTTACTCTAATAAAGACTGAATAAAAGCACTGAATTAAGAGCATCTTAGAATTAACCAGAAGGGAATACTGCAGAAAGATGTATATCTGTATTGTATCCTTCTCTAAAGCCAAGGTATTTATCTGCAGTGGTGAGCTAGGTACTTCCCATCATGTGGGAGATACATCCACAAAAGCAGCAGATGGCTGTATGTAGCACATACATTCTCCAGTGAATGGACCAGGGTTTAACTCTCCTTTAAAATTCTCTTGGTACTGGCTGGCTTGTTAAAGCACTCACTGTGGGCTTTGTTCTTAGCTCCCAGAGCCACTCAATTATTTTGTATTAGCAAATCATTCACAAAGATGAGTTAAATGTTCAGAGGAGCAGGAACAGAAGCATACTCCCCAAACACCCAAATACCCCTTCTCTTCTTCCCACCATGAAGGGTGGTTGCTATAATATTTAGCTGCACAGACTGAAGCGCATTTACACCAGTACAGATGTTCTACCTCTCATGTGATTCAGCAATACCATTACTGAAACATTTTGTAAATGAAAGTGTAGGGGAGAATCAAAGTTTATGTACATTGGGAAGAAACAGGATAGGGGTTGTTTTGTCAGTTAGCAAGAGGTTGTATGACAGCCCCTAATTAATGGAGCAGGTTTTAGTAGCTCCCTGCCTCACCAAGATGTGATTTAGGCAGCAGAGTGAGTTAGCATTCAGGTCTCTGGTGTGGGAGGACAGCCTGCAGATGGCAGGTGCCGACACACAGCTTGGTCGCTCTGCTGTGATGACCCAAAGATAAAGCTGGGCACAGGCAATTACACCCTCCACAAATGAAAATAAACAAGAATGTAATTACATAGCTGGTGCTTCAGACAATTAAGCATGTTTTGGGTTTTTTTTCTGCATGATAAATGTAAGGTCTATATTCATTTAGAATCTTATCTTCTGTTTAGTTTTGTAATAACCTCAATATTTTCATATGTTCTTAGCATTGAAGTCTTGGTTTTGTCCAATGAAATATCTAATGGTATAAAATAACATGCTAATGCACAATGAGTTTGTTTTTCCTCTCACACTCCAAGTTTTTGCTGTACATAGTCGAAAATAACAGAAGGACACTGCAATTTGCTAAAATTAATATAATTAGAGAAAAAAAATTGTGTACTGAAAAGACAACAATTCAGAGAACTACTGGGCATGATTGAAATGCTTAATGAGCCACCGAACCGTACTGCCCTGGGTCTGTTGTGCCGTGGGACCTGGGTGACTCTGGTGCTGCCAGCCTGGCTCCCCAAAACACTTCTCATCACCATTTCATGTCAGCAGCTGTGTTAGGATGGATCTGTACCCTGGCCACTGCCGTTCAGAAATTTGACACCAAAATATCAGACTTGCACCTAATTTCTTCATGTTATTAATATTTAGTGCTGCAGCTAAGGTGAGTGTACAGGCCTATAGTAAACTACTTTGTGAAAATAGAGTTTGTCTTTTCAGCAGTTTAATTACGTTAAAAGTTAGTTGTCCGTTAAAGCTGTTTTGACTTTATATTGTTGCTGACTATTTAACAGCCTATAAGTGGGCTTTGGGCTTTGGGCTTTGTCATTTCATGAGTGAGGACTTCAGATATGAGAAGCCAGGACTGAAGCCTTCTGCTTTAAATTCATTGCATTTACATTTTCCATTTTGACTCTCCTGACCCAAATCTGCCATGAAGCAGGGAATTAGGAAATGAGCCAGTCAAGGATGGTTTTATTCAGACCTTCACTTTTCTTCTGACCTAGCCTGTGAGACTCAATAAGGTTGATCCTGTGATGGATGTAACCCTGGTCCTCTGTAGCAGCTGAGCTCATTTCCCCATGCTGAGTTTGTGACAGGACAGGAACGATAGTGTAAAACTACAGTGGGGTAAGTGTGTCTTCTGCTGTGATTTCTGCGTGGGATGCTGCATGAAAAGGCCCAACCTTTCATACAGCGCAGGGCCTGGTCTGCTCTGCCTTTCTGTATCTTCACATATGATATCTCTCTGTTCCTCAGAAAAGGGACACTTCATCACAACTATGTGAGCCACAGGGATTCTGCAGGATACCATAGGCTGGCGTGAACCTTGAGTATGTCTCACACTTCTGCATGACAGCTGATAGGTCTGTAGTTTGGGAAATGTGACAAATCCCACTTTTATTATTACAGATAACTAAATGCAGAGAGACTGGGGTGCTCTGGATACAATCTTCTCTCTGCCATTCAGTTTCTCAGGTTATAAACTCTTAGTAAATAGGAGACTCCTGAGCAGCAAAACCAAAACCAAAAAAAGGAAAGAGGCTCAATTTTCACCATTTCTGCTGAATTTAATATTAGATAAGAATGGTCCAGTAAAGCATATTTCTTCATCTTTGTTTTTCGAAAACAGCATCATATGCTCTTTCATTTGTGCCTGTTGCCAATAGCAGAGTATGTGTAGGAGTGAAGGGTTCATCTTTTTATCAGTGGGCTGCTTGCCAGGCGATGTGAGCCAGGAGCAATGTGACAGGGCAGTGTCCTCACCAGCAAGGGAACAGTCCCACCATGCCAGACCAAGGAGAGCAGGGCAGGTCTGGTGACAGTAACCAGGGTCAGTCACTGCCCAGGCAAGGCTCCGGTGATGAGGCAGGTCTGAGGTCAAGTCAGCAAGTCAGGATGAGGGTTAGGCACAGGCATACCTCTAACATGGCTCAGGCCAGGACCAAGGGCAACAGCTAAACCTTACATGGATGAATAAAGCAACGGGAGGTCCTTACAATGCTTCTTGTGGCTCTCTTGCATAGCTTTTTTCCCATCAGCCTGATCCCAGCTTAGTCAGCCGTGCTAAGCTGGCCATGTATCATAACTGACCATCAGTATGTGCAGCTAACCCTTAGAGCGGGGGCAGAGGTTGATACTGGGGATGCTCTCAGGGCCCAGACTTGACTGTCCTGCAGGACAGGGAGGCCATATCTTCCATAGATTGTTGTCTAACGGAGAATGCAAACTCTTTTTCAAGGGGACCACTATGTACCTGGAGCCCAGTGGCAATCATTATTTCAACAAATAAAGGCTACTACTTTGTCATGATATATTTTGCAGGGTAAACCTTAGATGGTAAGAAGATTACCACCTGTATTTTAAAACAAACCAAACAAACAAACAATTGAAAAAGAGGTAGCCTGCATGAAACAAATGCTTTGCAGAAAGACATAATGTACTTCTATTCCACACTGGAGAGGTTTTGGAACATTATTATCACATTGTGATGCCATGCTACAATTAATCACAGTTTATAGTGATGCTGTAATAAACTCAGAGGTTTAAATTCTCAGCTTGTGTAAATCAATATGGGTCCATTGATTTCTATGGAATTGTGCCAGGTGAATATCTGGCCCCAGATGTCAAGTGGAGCTTGTACAGAAATGTTTAATAAAGCAAGAGACCTGTGTTTTCAGAGCAGATAAATGACTTCACGGGTGATACTGCAGTCTCCTGTGGCACCTCTCCTCCAAGAAGTTTTCTTTTAATCACTCTCATAAAGTTCCCTTAACTGCAACAGTAATGCTAAGTGCCTGACACAAAGCAAAGGAAATCAGATTTCTGCATAACTGCTGGAATGAAATGCTGCTCTCGGGGTGCTGTTAGGTGTTTTTTGATAGGATTTTTATTCTATTATTCCCTTCCTTTTAGTAGCACTGAAAGTACTAGTGCTTAAAAAACCAGCTTCTTCAGTCCTCGTGCAGATAGACCTCTGGGCCCTCACTGTGAGTAAGGCCTGTAATATAAAGTGTCATTGATTTAGTTTTGTGTAGAACTGTGTCAGAAAAGAAAGATCTTAAGAGCACCCCCCAGTTTATCGTGTCAGTAATCCTGCTTCATGTTCACCCAGTAAAAACAGATGCAATCCTACAATGAATATGAAGGAACCAAGGAAGTATTCAAATACAGAGTTGTTTAAATGGAGTTAGTTTTGGATAGTGCAGCAAACCAGTGCTTATGGGACTGTGTGTAACTAGTGAAACCACTTCTGATGCTACTACAATAATTAATTTAGCAGCACAAATATAATATTACTCAAACACAGTCACTGAATAAAAATATCATCTCTGAAATATCAAATTGTTTAGCTGTCACAGAATCAATAAGGATTGCACATGCTCAACAGTTATGAAAAACAGATAAACATCTATTTGTCCAGATATGTATATCCATGCCAAATATGAGGCGTTCACATTTGACAAATTTGATCTGTCTTCAGTCAAAGCTGCTTCTTTTTCGCACATCTCTGTATGTGATTAAAAATCTCAGATTCCTCTGTACTTGAATTGTTTCATTTAATGTTTATATTAATTCCTTCCATTTGTTCGGCCATGTAAATTCTACTCAGATTAATTTTAGACAAGGTGGTAGTGCAAGTGAAATCAGCTTTGCTGTTTTCTAAGGGTCTTCTATTGTCTTGTCTAAGGATTTTTGACATGATCTTAATTATAAACTGAAGACAACCATGGAGGTGAGGACCGCAGACAGCATTAACATATGTTAGAGGGGCACCATCATTTCTCTATTTAATATAATGTACTTAATGTTAGTAGAAATGTGTAAAGAAACCCCAGAATTGTGAGTTCCATCCAGAAACAGGATGGTCTTAGAACAGGAAGCTCATTGAGAATACTGGAATTAATAATTTTTTTTTTCTGAACACTACCTAGTTAAATGCATGGTATTTAAAAACAAGCAAGAACTACTTGGGTTATCAGTTGGGAACAATTTGTAGCATTTGGCTTGATTCATCAAAGCAAAGATTTTTCCAGGATTCAAGGAGTAATTGGGGTTTGGTGCACTGTCATCCTCTCACACATCCTACAAGGCTCTGTTGTATAACCTCAAGGTCTCCATCTGTGAGGATAAGCATAAGCAGTTAGAGATTGATGAATAGGAAAATTTTATAACAACCAAGGCTGTTTTACTAAATTGCAGAAGGAATATGCGGGTTGGATATCAGTAAAACTAATGAAACACTGGAACAGACTTCCTAGGGCATTTCTTTCACTGGGACTTTTTAGAAAGACTGGGGTAAGTATAGCTGACCCTTGTGTAAGAATTATATGAATGTGATGTGTCAACGACAACTTTGTGTGTTTTCAAACTTTTACCTTGCTCTTGCATGACCTGTAATAACCAATTGTGCTACTGATCTTTGCAGCATATCAGCTGCAGCTATAGAAAGGTTCCTACAGCATACTGCTGGGGTGGGTCATGGCTTCACTTGAACAAAAACTGACCATGACAGTGTGATGGGGTGACCCTGGCCGTACACCAGTCACCCAACCAAAGCCACTCTATCACTCCCCCTTCTCAGCTGGACAGGGAAGAGAAAATGTATTAAAAGGTTCATGGGTCAAGGTAAGGACAGGGAGAAATCTCTCATCAGTTACCATCATGGCCAAAAGAGACTTCACAAACTTCTCCAATGTGAGTCATTCCCAAAGGCTGCAGCTCTTCCTAAACTGCTCCAGTGTGGGTCCTTTCCATAGGGTGCAGTCCTTCAGGAAGAGATTGCTTCAGCATGGGTCCCCTCAGGGTCACAAGTCCTGCAGCAAACCTGCTTCAGTGTGGGCTCCTCTCTCCATGGGGCCAGAGGTCCTGCCAGGAGCCTGCTCCAGTGCGGGCTTCCTACAGGGTCACAGCCTCTTTCAGGCATACCCCTGCTCTGGCATGGGGTCCTCCATGGGCTACAGGTGGAGATCTGCTCCACTGTGGATCTCCAGGGGCTCCAGGGGCACAGCCTGCCTCAGCATGAACCTCCACGGGTTGCAGGGGAATCTCTGCTCTGGCACCTGGAGGACCTCCTGCCCCTCCTTCTGCATTGACCTTGGTGTCTGCAGAGCTGTTTCTCTCACATATTCTCACTCCCCTCTCTGTCTACAATTGCTTCTGTAGTTTCCTCTCCTTAACTGTGTTATCTCAGAGGCACTACCCGTGCCACTGATGGGCTCAGGTCCATCTTGAAACCAGATGACTTTGGATCCATTGGACATGGGGGAAGCTTCTGACAGCTTCTCACAGAAGCCACCCTTGTAGACCCCATGCTACCAAATCTTTGCTATGTAAACCCAATACAGACAGCTACAGGCCTTCTTGTTCCTTAGCTTGACATCAGTATAGCCTTTCCAACAGAGATAGTTGACAGCTTCTCTTCTTCACACTGTCATTACTTACACATCTCAGTAGATATTAACTGCAACAACAGCAATTAACATCTTCAGGAATTAAGAACTGCTATGGGCTTATCTGACTCTCAAAGAATAGACAATCTTCTAATAGTCATCATGGAGCCAGAAAGGTAATATATCTTGCTTTGAATTGCTGTAAGGCAGGAGTACTGTCTTGCTTATAATTCATCATCTTGTGATGTTTCATTCATCTTAGAAATTGCGCTGGTGAAATGGCAATATGAACTGTTTTCTATTGATGCATCTCTTGTAATTTCAGAAGTAGCATCCACATGCTCATAAATAAACCCATCAAAATCTTCTTAAACTTGTCTTGGATGCCCTCTGATAGAGAGATTGTTACTGTCTTCTCACTTTTCCTATTTACTATTTATTTATCTTCAGAATGAGGGATAATCTTCTTCAGTAAACTGCTGGAGAATTCAATATAAATCTCAAGGGTGTTGGTAGACATCTTCCCTTTGCTAAGCTTGTTGCTTCTAACTATTCCTGTGGTCCCACCATTTCCATTCCCTTCCCTCTCTGTCAATGCTCTTGACACTAAGGTCGTACGACTCAGTAATCATCTTTCTGGTGGGCAAACATGGTAGTGAGTTTCTGAAATGATATGAGATCTGCTGAAAAACAGAACAGAAACAGCTACTCCTAAGTCCTCAATCAGTTTCCTTTTCCTTTTTTCTGAGAGCAAAAAAAGTATCTTCTTCATTTTTACTTTGTGCTTATTTCTATCCCTGTCCTCTTTTGGCTAACTCTTTAGCCCCATCCTATAGGCTGTCAGTGTCACACAGCCCATTCTTAGAAGTAAAGGGGATGCCATATTACAATACTAATACCTATGCCAATTGCCCTTTTTTTAGGAGCTTTTGTAGATTTATAGATACGAAGAGGCTTTGTGGTACATATGTATTAGTTCAAACCTGCTTGTGAAGGTTTTATAGCTATAAGATGTCTTCTGGTGGTACCGTGTGAAATATTCTGTAATTGTTCCACCTTTACAGATGTTAACACTAATCCTCATGTGTTACTTTACCCCCGTTTGTATGTGCTGTCTAGCACAAGAAGAATCTTCTGTGTGTTCCCAAAGAGAGCCTCCATGTAGGACCTTGAATCCAAGATTTCTCCCATACATCGTAACATTGACTTGGCTCATTTGCTGCAGTTAGATTGACTTAGATGAAAGGCTGAACTTCTGTGTAGGCTGACAGCATACTACAGTTTTCATGAAGCCAAAATGGTACAATGTGACTCAGATCCCTCTTCAGTTGTAGCTAAAAGAATC
Organism: Pezoporus occidentalis; assembly: GCF_034315485.1. Classification (NCBI taxonomy): domain Eukaryota; kingdom Metazoa; phylum Chordata; class Aves; order Psittaciformes; family Psittacidae; genus Pezoporus; species Pezoporus occidentalis. The sequence continues at coordinate 3,797,187 of NW_026914829.1, forward strand.
CAGCCTGAGTCTCCAACCCTCTCTTTTGTCATATGTATTAAAAATCCATAAGGCAACTTCTGAATCTACTTCAGAATCAAAAGGAGCTTCTGGCATCTTCCCTGGGCTTTCTACTGTGTATTTTCTCCAAACACTATAAGGGGTTGTTGTTTTTAAAACTAGAATAACCAGCAGAAAGTGAAAACTACAGATTGTGCTTATTTAACAGCTGATTCATCTGAAAGCTCTAAACGTTTGACTGAATACATCTCCCTTTTCTTAGTACCAGAATAGTTTTCTGCTGTGGAAGGAGAAGAATGCTTCATTAACTTTAGAAAATGTTCATATTATACTGTACTAAAGATCTGAATGACACCCGCAAGTGCTGGACAAGGAATGTGCTTTGTTATCTGAAATGACTGAACTAGGTATAGTGATATGTGTAAACCTCAAATAAATTATTAAAAACATTGAAATAACTCCCTGTTATTTTCTTCTGTGCTCTTTAACTTTTAATGGAAATCTTCATTCCTTAGTAACATTAACACTTTTTGGGAAAGCCTAGTATTGAACTAACAGCTGCCCTTTTCAAGTGAAATAGCTAATTGTGCTCCTCTCACACGATTAGGTTACAAACTTGGCTAAAAATATCATATGTGAAACCAAGCCCAAGTGAAGATTTGCTTGTTCAGGAAAACTGCATCTTGCCAAAATAGAGTCCTGTACTCATTTAAAGTTTCTTTTACCTGGTGAAAATAACCTGTGTCTTTAGCAGTTATAATCATCCCAGAAAAAAAAAAAATCTATTAGCTCTAAACTCAAGGCCATATTGATAGTAAAGTTGATGGGATAGGTAAGATTAGTTACATCAGTAGTTTATCAGTGTGAATGGAGGCTTACAAACTGCACTACCAGGACTCACAAGTTTTTGTCAGCAAAGTGTCCTCCATGCTTTGTAACATAGATTGCTATCTTACATTTCTTAGATTTCTGATATTCAGAACACAGTGTGAGTGAAGACATATTACTTTGTGCAGTGACACTGTACTGAGGTATCACTTTCCACGTTATTAATGAGGCAGAGATTTGTCAGTCTCACCAAGAATACAATTTTTTTTTCAGGCAGCCTAAAGCTTCATATCTTCTTCTGTCCCTGGCTTCAATGGCTTTCTGGCTGCCCTTCACAAATTTTGCATTGGTAGGAATTGCCTCTTGCCTGTCAGCTATTTATGGGATAGCCTTGTCAGAGACTGTCTCCAGCAAACTCTCTGAAGAGTAGTGAATTTAAAAGAGGTCAAAGATCCTATTAAAACCACTTTTTCAATGGATTTCACTAAAAATAATTTTCTGCCATAAATGAGGAACTTAAACATTTTATGTGGGTCTGAATAGCTGGGTCTACCTATCTGCTGGTAATGCTGTTACTTTCATACTGTTAGCTCTACAATAATTTATAAACTGTACATAACTTATCCAGATGAATTCAAGGAGTGAAAGGATGCAGAAAAAATAGAAGTCTCTTTTCAGGCTCAGAACCAGGTAAAAGTGCAGTGGTGCGATTCTCCTTTACACACATTCCTTTGGAGATCATTTCTGAAAGGGAGAGGAGTAGGTGACAGTGTGGTTCGGTTATAGCTAAGGCACTAGGAGAACAGATTGGTGACTACTATGAGAACTAAGTCACGACCACCCTCAGAAAAGGGCTCAAAACTTTGTCCAGATGGATATGACATTATCATTGGTCATGTTTTAAAGGAGGAAGTAAAGCAAAGGACACAATTAATTTGAGGATACCTAGGAAATTGGTTGCATCAACTCCGCCCGTGTGAGTACGCATCCTTTGGTTTACTACAGCCTTTCTGAGGTATGATGGCTCTAACAGTCTTTTAAAGTAATTCTTAACAAGAACCAGCAACTAGAAGGTATATCAAAGTAAGAAGACTTGAAAGCTCAACACAGTGGAACTAAGAAGCAGTTAAATGTGATAGAACTACTACAATGCTGTGCCAAGTGAGATATACTTGGGCATATACACTTCTACAGAGAAGTATGCACAGTGTGAGCTAAATGTGTATTTTGTAATTTACACTGAGAAAAACCAAACAAATAACGAAACAACAGAAAATATCTCAGACAAAAAGGTTTTTATTTTCTTTTGTGTTTTTCTTTTCTTTTCTTTTGTAACAACCAGGACATCTTAGGTAAAGGCTGCCCACCAGGTTTGCATCAACCTGCCTATGAAAGCTGAGTGTTTTTTGTAGTTCATCTGACTCTCTTCTTTTCCTGAGTAAAGATGAAGTCTCTGAAGATTGAGAAAGCAAATTCAGCAGGAAAAATACTTTGATAGTGTTGTAATGTCTATTCTAAAATGACAGGTTTTGTTGGGATGAAGTTATTAAAGATGCTGCCCTAAATGGCAGAGGAGATTTTTCATTCTTCTGAAGTGTAATGTGAAGGGTAATTATGTGAAACAAGACATTCAAAAACCCCAAAACTCTTTGTGGGTATAGCTGGAAAAAATACAGGGTTATAGTACAACAAGTAATATTTCTGAGCTCACAGAGGGAGAACTGATAAAGTAAAGAAGGCATTTTGGAACAATAAGCAACACCAGAAAGGAGAGTTTTTCTGGTGCAGAAAACGTACTTCCTAAAATTAACTTATGTATTTTTGAAAGACACTATGCAACTGCATGTACTAGAAGAATGAAAAAAAAAAATCCAGAAAGTGAGTACACATTCTTAAATTTAATATTCTCATTGGCTTTCCATCTATCTCAGATTCCCTGAAGTGACACCTTATGGTATAATGCTGTAATATGCTTGCATATTTTGTGGCAAAATAGTTAATGTTACTTCTTAGCATTCGTTGCTTAGACTATTGGTTCAGTCCCATTTACCTTTACCTTGGTATAAATCCAAATAAACATAACATGCTTAAAATCGTAGTGAAATTAGCTAATGGAAGAATGGCAAAGGGCACATACAAACCCTGGCTTTGAGGAGTAAAGGCACTGAGTGATATACAGGCAGTTGCACATAGCTGTGGAGCTCCTGGGGAGATCTGGTGCTTGTTGGCCTCTGAGTATTACCGTGGATTATTCTCTGGCACTACCTGTTCCGCTGCACTGATGGCTGATCTGATCAAACCCCAAAGCTGAAAGCCCTCTCAAAACACTTAGAGTCATGACAGCTTCTGCTTCTTCTGAGCTATGTGTCCTGGTCTAAAATCATCACTAGATTGCTAAAATGTCACTTTAATAGTTTTAACAGCTCAATGCTCAGGTTCCTGCTCTACTGATTTTTTAGTGTCTACAGAACATTAGGGGTTCAAGTTACCAGTCTCCTGCTCTTTTTTGCATCTTGAAGATTCTTCTTCTTTTGATACTTTGTTAATTGTTTCCTAGAGTTTAAAAAATAGCATACTAACAGTTTTAAAAATCAAGAAAAAATCTCCAAACATTATCCAATGAACTAAAGATATTCTTTGAAGGCAGAAGTGCTTAAATGAAGACTTGCATTATTTTGAAAGTAAGTGGATATTAAGCATGATTAGATGCTAGAAAGGTCTTCTTTTGATATCCAAGATCACTATACAATTATTGACTTCAAAGTAGTAATTTAGTTAAAAATAGGTGCAAACCATGTAACTCCCCTGCCACCTGGCATATGCTCCCAGAGTTGATCTTTCAGTACTTTATCAAAATGTTATTGATATAATGTTTTCCCAAACTGAGTTTTTGAGACAAATTAACATTGGAATTGTGAATTTTAAAATATTTACATTTAAAATTATTCCATTTTAAGAGCAGCATGTCCTATACAATCCTTTGCAGTGGAAACACTGTCTTGGCACTCTTAAGTCAGGCATTTTCTCAAATAATTTAACCTAAATTGACAAGTCCAAATGTATGAATTTCCCAAGCATATTGCTAGCTGGGAGGAGCTAGTAGTTGTAATTACTTGTTAGCTAGCATTGTACACAGAACAATTATGTTTGGAAAGTTATATAACTTTGAACTGGTTTACCATAAGCTGTCAAATTTAGAAAGCAATGTATGATCTCTGAACATGACTAAAACAGTTAACAAAGAAATCTCCTAATATACTGTAATATAACCTAGTTTGAAACTAACAAACAACTATTATTTTCCATTTTAAATGTTAGCAGTTGCAGTATATCTACTTTGACTTCTATGAATCATAGAATCATAGAATCGTTAGGGTTGGAAAGGACCTTAAGATCATCAAGTTCCACCCCCCTGCCATGGGCAGGGACACCTCACACTAAACCGTATCACCCAAGACCTCATCCAACCTGGTCTTGAACACTGCCAGGGATGGAGCATTCACAACCTCTCTGGGCAACCTATTCCAGTGCCTCACCACCCTAACAGGAAAGAATTTCCTCCTTATATCCAATCTAAACTTCCCCTGTTTAAGTTTTAACCCATTACCCCTTGTCCTGTCACTACAGTTCCTAATGAAGAGTCCCTCCCCAGCATCCCTATAGGCCCCCTTCAGATACCAGAAGGCTGCTCTGAGGTCTCCACACAGCCTTCTCTTCTCCAGGCTTAACAGCCCCAACTTTCTCAGCCTATCTTCATATGGGAGGTGCTCCAGTCCCCTGATCATCCTTGTGGCCCTCCTCTGGATTTGTTCCAACAGTTCCATGTCCTTTTCATGTTGAGGACACCAGAACTGCACACAATCCTCCAGGTGAGGTCTCACAAGAGCAGAGTAAAGGGGCAGGATCACCTCCTTCGACCTCCTGGTCACGCTCCTTTTGATGCAGCCCAGGATGCGGTTGCCTTTGTGGGGTGCAAGCGCACACTGCCTGCTCATGTTCATTTTCTCACCAACCTGCACCCCCAAGTCCTTCTCCACAGGGTTGCTCAATAGCAATTAAAATGCAATAACAATACACTCAAGTCTTTTTTTAAGCAATATGAACAACTAAGATGATGATCCTTATCACCTCTATTATTTTTTTTCCCTAGAATAGGGTAGATTTGCATATTTATGGCACAAATATTTCACTTGCTAATACAAGCCTCCCCTTTGACATATCCATAACCACTGGGGTGCACACCTGGTCCAGAATGATTCAGTTATTCAGTTTAGCAGAGATATTTTAAGGTAGCATATTTTACTTTGCACTTGTAATGGGCGAACACTGTATACCCAGTGAGGTACAAGTTAGAGACACAGCCTTTACCTCTGTCTCATAACATGACTAAGGTGACTCTTACACCAGCATCATCCAAATATAAAGATGGGTCTGGGCCAGAGCTCTCAAGCTGTGATAACCATCACACTAGTAATATGCAAGCTACTCCTGTGCACGTACCCAGCCTAGCACAGTGTCAGGAGCTTTTGCTGCCGATACTGTCATTAATGCTCCTACCTAAGCAAACTACATTTAGAAAGGGCTATGTAGGATGTTCTTCCCTGTTGATAATTATAGTTTGATAAGTATCACACTACTATCAAGTGTTTCAGAGAAAATGTTCAATAAAAGGCAGTTCTGATCCTACTCAGATTGTAATGTAAGTTTGTGTTTTCTTCAATGTGTCAATTGAAGAATCATTCTTGAAGGAGAATCATGACTCCTGAAGTACAATAAGTGAAAGAAAAATGAAGTGAGATGAAAAAGGAAGATTATTTTTTTATCTATTTGAAATTATTTGTGAATATTCAACTGCATTATCAGGTAATGCCATTTTCTGTACTTCTTGGTATTAAAACAATCAAAATAAGAAGTTATACAGCAAAATAAACACAGAAGTCTTACTGTGACATCCACTACAGTTGCAGAACTGATTGACTGCTACTATGGTACTTCAAGACAAAGTCTAAATTTCTAAATTGATGGTTTGCTATGAATAATGTATTTGTCAAAGTGGTCTAGTCCTGTTCAGAAATTGCTTATGATTTTTTTGTTTTGTTACTCACATTTTGGAACAAACTTTCTTATCAAAAGCATTGACATAAACAATTTTATATAGAACTATATATTCAATATTTGGGGTGAATGTTTGGAATTTCCTATTTGATTGGCATTTGAACAGCAAAATAAAATACATAGCATCTTTTTGTCCCTTAACTGAGTTCTAAAAAAGGCAGAATTATTCTTTGCCTATTTTTTTAGAACAATATGCTTTTATCTAACATGCAGGAATATAGCAGGATAGAAATATATTTTAGGAACAGGGAGCTATAGCTTGAAGGAATATAAGGACATTTAAAACCTATCTTCTTTTTTCTATCTTCTTTTTCATTTAGAATTGCTTCCTGGATAAGGAAACAATAAAGTTATAAACCAGATTTATTAGCTGTCTTGAATACTTTACGTTCAATTTTCACTTAGAAAAGTGAAACAATTAAAGATATTTGAACCTGTATGGCTTCAACTTTTTCTGGTTTAAGTGTCTAAGCTACAGGACTTAGAGCAGGGTTTTGTTGAGGTGAGGCAAGCTAAACTCATAGCTCTCCCTACCTTTCATCTCAAAAGACTTCATGATGATGGAGGGATGATGTAGTCCAGGGAGTTCTGTATAGGAGAGCACTAATATTCTGCAAAACACTTGGAAAACTAGTACTTGTCTTTTCACTCAGCCGTCTATTTTAGTAATACCGTGTTTCCATAGCTGTATATAAACCAAAACATTTTATTCAAACGCCTACATCAAATTTAATGTCTTTGGTTTGTATCATAATCTATTTCCTCCACATATTTAAACCCAGATGAAAAAGATGTCTTTGTTTAATGTTGTCTATCAGATCACAAGACTACAAATACCACTGCTGTTAAACCCAACTATTATAAACACATGTGATGGGCTGAAATTGGTATTGAGGTACACAGTAGGAGTTGATGACTGATAGACTTACATGGCCAGTTCGTTTTTATGTCAGTGGTCAGATTTAGTGATCACTACCATACCCAAAAGATCTATGGCCTTTGCTGTTGCTTAATCGTGTCTCATTTTACTCTTGCTACATACTTCCTTGGAGGTTTGCTTGTAAGTTGCCTTCTCTCCGGTTTTCTCCCTTTCTTGTGCCAAAGTTAGTTTGAAGAAGGCACTATGTACTGCTGTTAATGTTTAGAATCCACAAACCGGAGAAATGCTTGCTATTAGCTGCAACATAGCTTTTTTTTCCAAAGCTGAGCCTATATGCCTGGTAAATAAACCTGGATGCCTGTTCCACTGTGGCTTATTTTTTTTTCCTTTTTATCCATCTAATAACATTTTCCAAGAAATGATTCCTAAAGCAATACATTCTGAAGTACACACTGTTTTTCCTCAATGTGCAAGATCAGCCATATTATATCTTATTATGTGTGTCATGTGGAAATATCCAAAAAGAAGCAAGAAAACAAAGTTTAGGATTTGTAAATAATGTCCCGCTTTTTGAATATTTCTGTTTTAGTACTCTAGGTTTCAGAAATCCAAAAAGCCAGAAATACACAGGGATATACATGAGCCTGTAATAATAGTGAACATGTGTGACTGCCAGAATCTGTAACTTAACAACTGTTATGTTCAAATTAAATTTGAAAATACAGAAATTGACCTATTCACTGACATTTATGGTGTATTTTAATAGTCTTATTCTATTTTTAGTTTGAGTTTCCCATTCCCAGTATTTGTGTCTTTAATTTGCATTTTTTATTTCATATCTACTTGGAAAATGGCCAGACCTGAAAAAAGGACTTGACCAACTACAGAACAACTTTGATAGAATTTAGGAATGTGAGTCCAAAAATTATATCCAAAAACCCCTATGTCTACCCAGATAAAGGATGTAAGAGAGATTCAGATATTTTTGATGGTGAAGTAGCCAAGGGCTCCAAGTACTGCAGTGACTAAGCCACCGTGGTTCACCAGTGTCCTGCCATCTGCTTAACATTCAGGCTTGCTCACCATTCAGAAAAGTAGGAATTTCTTAGTCCCCAGGCATAAGTGTGCTCAGAAGACACCTTAAAAACACTCACCAAACTAAATTCAGCAGTAAACATGCAATGTGGCTGTTTTCATTTAAAAACACAGTTAGGGAAGGTAGTGCTGCCTACTGATAGTAGGGAGAAATGACAGTGAGGATGGAGAAGGGCAATCTTTTATTATCTAATTTATTTCATATCTGCACAAGAAATTAAATATCCACATTCTACCTCCTTAAAAACATCTTTTTTTTTTTTTTTTTCTGCCAAGTTCAAGACTAGGCTGAGAAAGACATTTTCTGTCTTCCCATTGTAGCTGTATCATGGTTTAAGCCACGTGATTCAGAACCACTCAGCCACTCTCTTACTCCCCCTGCTTTCTTCCTCCCCACTCCTGGACGGATGGGGAGGAGAATCAAAAGAACGGGTTGAGATAAGAACAGTCCTGTGACTAAGGTATAATACAAGCCTACTACTACTACCACCAATAATAATAATAATAAGGGAAATAACAAGGGGAGAGAATCTAAAACTGAAAAAGGAAAGAAAAAAAAAACAATAAACACAAGTGATGAACAATAGAGCTGCTCATCACCAGCTGACCGATACCCAGCCTGACCCGAGCAGTGATCTGGGCCTTCTGGATGACTTCCCCCAGTTTATCTACTGGGCATGATGTGCTGTGGTATGGAATACCCCTTTGAGTACTTTGGGTCAGGTGTCCTGCCTCTGCCTCCTCCTGGCTTCTTGTGCCCCTCCTCACTGCAGAGCATGAGAGACAGAAAAGTCCTTGACTGGGGTAAGCATTACGTAGCAACAATTAAAACACTGGTGTGTTATCAGCATTGCTCTCAGACTAAAGCTGAAAACACAACACTGCATCAGCTACTAAGAAGGAGAAAAATAACTGTTACAGCTAAACCCAGGACAGGCTGCAACACAGTATAGCAAAAAGTGCAAGTTTCACAAGGGACAAGTGAGCAGGAAGTTATCTCCAAATCAGTGCTTACTTAAAATATGTATATTTACTGGAAAGGAGAAATACTTGGGGATGTATTTCAGCACTGCTAAAAGACAGTGTCAAGGAATCTTTCAAAGCCAGATGAATAAACGTCTTTAGAAGTAGAAACCAGAACCCAGGAATGTTCTCTCTCACCCTCATGAAATTATAATGTTGGCTGTGCATTCCCTCATGAGAAGTGAAGCATACCTGGTAAATATGTGGACATACTGCTAGGCTCATATTTAGCGCTATAACACAGACAGGGAGAAAAAGATGTGGTTTGTAGTGGTTTCAGATGTAGGAGGACTTGCACAAAATGTAATTGCATATCATGTGTCTCAGTTCCTGGCAAATAATCTAGCACTATTCAAGTATTTTAGGTACATCTTATATAGACAGGCAAGCCATCTTTTACAAAGGTATGAATCATCCAGCTGACAGTACACAGTCTTAATCTAACAAGTGTTTCTGGTCAGAGAATCTCAGAACTGGAAATAGCTCTGCTAAGCAGCATTTCAGGTGCATCCATTCCAGAGCTTGATTTTTTTCCCATTCATTATGGAAGTAGATGTTATGAAAACATGCCTGTACCTTCTCACGTACCTTATGGAGATTGTAGATGTTTATTTCAAATTTATGAAATATACATCTACAGGTAATGGCAAAAATAAGTGCTATTTTGAGTGGCTTTTCCCGTGTTTAAGATTCTCAGAGGTTCTTCATGTTGCTAATGATTTAATTTTCTTTTTTTCCTCAATATTTCCTATTGCCTAGAGAAAAGATATTGAGATGGCATGTTTATTAGTATGACTCCAGCTGATATGGATATTGAAAGAGAAAACTATCATAATCTGAAATTGTGACAGGAAGATTCTATAAGTTCCATTAGAAAAGGCCCTGAAAATATGTCCAAAATATCTAAAGAACTACCGAGTTTCATAACTTACTTTCTAGTGAAAATGAGAAAGTGTTCTTCCTCTTCAGAAAGTATACAGCACAACCAGTCCTGCAATTGTAAAACAAAATGTCACATTTCTCTTTAGGCTAGTCATTCAGGATGAAACCTGATGATTTGTATTTTAGTAATGTGAATGACATTGAGCTATGGTCTTCTGTCACAGGTCATAGAATAATAAAATCTGGCACTCGAAGTGACCTCAAGAGCTTATCTTATCCATCAGCCTGTCCCAGGACCAGATAAAATATCTTGCCCTCTTTCTAAAAAGATTTGTCTTACCTATTCTTATATATCTTTAGTGACGGAAATTCAACAACCTTCTTATCCAATATCTCTGAAATCCAGGAAGTACCAAAGAATTCTGAAATTTTCTCTGGCTTGCTTGTTGCACTGAGAATGAGCTCAAACTTCAACTTACTACCTGGCTTCACTGGATCCTCACCAAAATGTAGGCATCTGTGGTGCAATCAAGAACTTGATTGAGGGAGTTATGAAGAAATTTGAATCCCATCACTCTCAATAACTCTTTAAACCCCAAGGAGTTCTACTGATGTCAGTGAGGCTATCCATGGAACGTACTGTTATCTAATATGAAGAAGGAGAAAAAAATGATAGGGCAAGAAGATTGTTTTGGTAGAAGTTCTAACAGCTCATTCTGTGTGACATTGTTAACGGCAATTGAGGTATTGGCCAAAATAATAAAAATAGTTTTCATATGTTAAATGCATTCTGATACAGACATAAGGGTCTAATTTTCTGTAGTAGTGGCAATGTAGTACCTCTACTACAAAACAGGTGTATATTTTGTGTTGGCATTTCTTATATAAATGGATGAGAAATCCTAATTCAGTTTTTATGTAGTTTTGTGGTCAAGTACTTGCTTTGCGTAACTGGGGTGACAGATGTACAGAGCAGCAAAACCACTTTGTAACACATTTTGTAAAATTTGGCCAATATCAATAATGGAATAATAAACTTGAACAAGTAGCAAAGAATTGCAGTTGTTTTAATGAAAAAGCCACTTCTCATAGCTGTTGTGAGGTTATTCTGTTCAACAGTTGTTAGGACATCGGACTTTTAGAGAAGATTCTTGAATATTTTTGGTTGAAAGAGGTAAGAAGGGATACAAGAATAAGGTTCTGACAGAATACCACAACATACAACTCACCCTGTCATGCACTGCTGACTGGATTGCTACTGAGCCACCACTCATCAGAGCAAGTCTTTTTGCACAGCCTTGTAAAATAAGCAACTTCTCCAGCCCTATCAGAAACCAGATAGGAAAACACAGCTTGGTAGGGTTTTCCTCCACTAATGATTTTCTCATCCACACTGCTCACTTACCTGGTCAGCATTGATTTTTCTACCCAGCTTTGTTAATTCATTGTTGCCAGACTGAATGGGATAAATCTAGGAAAAAAGCAGCATCCCTCACTGGTGTTCTGTCAAAAATGTCAGTGCATGTCAGACTATTAAGACAGGTTGGTATTGATGTGATTTCTCTTTCTGACAGTCGAGCAAAAGCGCACCTATCAAAAATCACTGCCTCTCATAGCTGCTCCTTTGAAGAGAACCTGTGATGTAATGCTCTCAAACTGTGGCTTTGAGACACATCAGTTTTTTTTGGGTTGTCTTATTCAGTGAGTAAGTAAAGAGAAGGTACTTGTTGAAAACAAAATTGGCTGGTGAATACAATACAGAAGATGCAATTGAAATTATAACTGTGAACAGGCACAATATCCAACTGTAATAATGTATTCTTACTGAGTAAACCTGAGTGCAGCAGAGTGCAATATCATTTTAACACAGGTTGCTGGCCTTTGTATTTCTTTAACAGCATGTGCACACCATCATTTCTTAGACATAAACATGGATAGGAAGAGAGTGATAAGAGAATGCAACTCTTGAACACATTTCTTATCATTAACAACCACTCTGCCATTTATTCCTTAGGTCAAAATGTGTACTTTTTTTCAATGGCATTCATATCTGATTTGAAACAACTCAAAATCCATGAAAAACATTAGGAAAAAAAAAACCTATTGACTTCAACTTTGACTTTAAAGTATCTCTGTGTTTAGTTCTAGGCAACTAGAAATATCTGTCTGGAATATGGAAGGAGAAGAAATTATATAAATATAAAAACCCCAAACAAATCCAAACCAAAACAACCCTACCCAAAAGATTTAAATTGCTCTAGCTTATAAATGTGATAATACTATTTTAGAAGTTTCCTTTGTAGCTTTTTTCCACCTTATGGACCCATATCAGGCTAAGGAACCATGTAATAAGAAGTAGGATGTAATAGTGACTCAAGATATAAACACAGTTAAGATCTGATGGATAGTGATTTAAAATACAATCGCTGCATATGTCCGAATTATAAACTTTTTTTCCAAATGCAGCAGTCTAAGAAACATTGGCACATGTCTCATGCTCAAAGAATGTCAAAGGATGGTCTGTGGAGCTATTGCTAAGTGATCAGTCTCACTTTAGTACCCTTAAAAATCGTGGAATAAGTCATTTTGGAACACACTTCTCCATGACATCAGAAGGAAAAAAAGTGATGGGAATAGTTAGCATAGATTTCCCCTAGAATAAATTATGTCAGAGCAATGTGATTGCTTTCTGTAATAAATGACTGGATGTAAGGGTAGAGAGAAAGTAGTGGGTGTCAATTTTCTCAACTTCAGCACAGCGTTCAACACTGTAGATTGAGGGTACGTTTATGCCTTCTTACTTAGCACTCATTAGACCTCATCTAGAATACAGCATTTAGGTTTCCTTCCCTCCCCAACTTCCCCCATGCAACACAAGTGTTGATAACCTTACCCTGTGCAGAGAGGCTGAGGAAACTGTTTATTTGGCTTGGAGAAGAGAGATCTTTGGGGGACTTAACAGCAGCCCATTCATACCCATAGGTGAGACTTTGGTTTCAGCCACAAGAGGGTCCTGCTTTTATACCCTTAGGAAAATAACTGGGTTTATGGCAGATCTGTAATTGTTTACTTGTGGGGCTGCGCAGTTTCAAATGGTCTCACTGTTGTCCGTACTGAGAGCACTGGCCAGAGCCCTGGTTGGCCAAGTATGAAGGTCACAGAACAGCTGCACACCTATGTTTCCCTGACTCTTTCTGACAATGTCACAATGAACATACTTTACCTAATACACTTTAACAAAAACATACTTTGTAATGTTTCTAAGTCATGAGAGAAAAACAGCTCTTGGCTAGGTTTCCATCCGTTACAAGATTGAGCATGATGTGCTGTGGTATGGAATATTGCTTTGGCTAGTTTGGGTCAGCTGTCCTCTCTCTGCTCCCTCCTGCCTTCTTGTGCCCCTCCTCACTGGCAGAGCATAAGACACTGAAAAGTCCTTGACTGGGGTAAGCATTACTTAGCAACAACTAAAACAGTGGTGTATTATCAGCATTGTTCTCAGACTAAATCCAAAACACTGTGCCAGCTACTAGGAAGAAAATTAACTGTATCCCAGCCAAAACCAGGGCAATCCTATTGGTCTTACATTAGCATTGGTTTTCAATAGCTCTCCTCCTCTGTTTATCACAGTCAATAATATCATATCTTCTTCCTTATGCAAAGCATGTACTTTTTTTTATCTTCCACTGAACACTCTTGTCCATGCTCGTTTGCACAAGATTTCCCTTTCCTTGAATATGAGTGAAAAGAACAACAGGTGATCTTGTAGATGAGGTTTTATTCATCCTTTGTATGCCTAATGCTTCCTAAGACTACATTTCTACATTTACTTTTTAACAGCCATGTCATGTTGGTCACTCATAATCATCCTGAGTTAATAGTATGCTCAGATCTATTTACTCCTCATTTATTTTCAGTGGATGAATGCACAATTTAGATGACAAATTAGTCCTAGTCTTATCCTACATGCAGGCAGGGTAGTCTTATCCTACATGCAGTTAGGGTAGTCTTATCCTACATGCAGTTAGGGTAGTCTTATCCTACATGCAGTTTTGACATTGACATTGTTCTCACTAATGGCTATTTTGGCAAACAAAGCCAGCTAATAATATTATTATAACAATCTAAAATCCATGATGTAATTTCTCTCTTATTCCATGTGATTTTGCAATCAACCTGTCCTTAGGTAAGTATTTATATAACATATATTTAATAATTTACAAAATGCAATCACGTCTGAAATTTGCTTAATATTACAGACATATAGAGAGCTATATGTTCATAACAGATCCAAATGGCAGTAAACCCATGTCAATCAGAATATTCTTTTAGTGCAACATCTAATACAGTGCCTCTGATTTTATCTTCATTGTACAGTCAATAGAAATGTTTATCAGCATCTTTGGTGATCAGAGAAACACAACTAAAATATGCTACATGGGAAAGACTTCTGACTCAGCTCTACAGTCAGCTATCATGTTTTCTAAGCCTGCAGTGTTCAGTTGCATGTGTTTTCATGGCATCCACATACATTCTGATTTTTACAGAAGTTCACAAAAAGATCAAGTAAGGTTATGTCATTGTTTCTATTCTTTCCTGTCCTCCCACAGGCTAAGCTTCCTGAAATACAGATAACTTATCTGTCATTTCAGACTATTTGAATCTCATCTCTTCAGAGGCAAATTGAGCATATTTAACTTATCAAAGAGCTGTCTGAATACGCAGTCATTGCTGGTCAGACCACAGTGCCTGCACTGTGTTGCCTTCCTGAAATAAAAAGACCTAATTTATGAATTTTTATATTCAGCTCAAAATATTCCTGTGTGATAGCCATCTTATTTCAGGAAGGAAGAGCAATGTTGGTGCTCAGAACCCTGTCACAATGTCTTGTGCCTTTGGCTTCACAAATTCATCTATTTTATTTGACCTGATAAGGGTGATAACTTCCATTCAATTCAGAGGGCCATTTTTGTACATTTAACACCTCTTTTTGGGGAAGATAACATTTACTTCATGTGAGGCCTGGAATCTCCAAGCCTGCCTATGAGGGCATTGGTTTTGCTGAACACAGTTCCATCACCACTAAGAGTTTTGAATAACTACACCCTGTGAATGATACTTTTCTTTTTAAATAATTCTCAATGAAGTTGGGGTTTTTAATTATTTTAAAATATAATTATTATTAGTTACTTTTTATTTAGAATTTAATATTTAGCGTTTAGAATCTAGTTATTGGTATCTTTAATGTTGCAAGAGATAGGCCAGCACAGCCCAAAACTCTTCAGAAAAAAACCCACTAGCTTATAAATTAAAGCAGTTATTTCTGCCTTTCAAGCAACATCAGAAGAAACCTCATGTTTGATCAAGTTGATTTTTTCATTAGATCATTTTTATTGCTGATACAGACTAATGGAATCATTTAGGTTGAAAAAGACCTTGAAGAGCACGGAGTCCAACCATTAAACTAAAACTGCCAAGTCCACCAGTAAACCCTGCCACTGAGTGCAACATCTGCACACCTTGTAAGGTACCTCCAGGGGTGGTGACTCAACCACTTCCCTGGGCAACCTGTTCTAATGCTTGATAGCCCTTTTGGGGAAGACATTTTTTCTATTATCCAATCTAAACAACCTCTGCCACAATTTAAGCCCATTTCCTCTTGTCTTATGCCTTGTTACCTGCGAGAAGGGACCAACACCCACCTCACTACAGTCTCCTTTCAGGCAGCTGTAAAGAGTGATAAAGCTTCCCTGAGCCCCCCTTTCTCTACACTAAGGAACCCCAGTTCCCTCAGGGGTTTCTTGTAAGACCTTTGCTCCAGACCAGCTTTCTTGCCCTTCTCTGGACATATCCCATCACCTCAATGTCTTTCTTGCAATAAGGGGCCCAGAACTGAACACAGTACTCAAGCTGCAGCCACATCAGTGCCCGAGTACAGGGGGATGATCACTGCCCTGGCCCTGCTGGCCACACTATTTCTGATGCAGGCCAGGGTGTTATTTGCCTTGTTGTCCACCTGGGCACAGTGCTGGGTCATGTTCAGCAGTTGTCAATAAGCACCCCCAGGTGCTTTTCCACTGGACAGCTTTCAAAAACTCTTGTTTCATGATTGCTGTGTCCAAGGCAGCCTTCAGCTATCACATCACCCACAAGTCCCTCCCTGTTTACAAACAACAGGTCCAGCCTTCCCTAGCTGGCTCTCACTCACCAGCTGTATCAAGAAGTTATCCTCCACATAGTCCAGGAACCTCGGAAACTGTTTCCTTTCTGCTGTACAGTATTTCCAGAAGACATCTGGTAGGTTGGAATCCCCTATGGGAACAAGAGTCAAAAATTGTGAGACTTCTTTGGAGTTGCTCTGTAATAATTTCTTAGTGTTCAGATCAGGCTATTGGAAGGTTCTGAGCCTTCACATTAAAAGGCAGAGCTGGGAGGTATTGTGATTTCCTTTATCTTCTAGCCTCAAGAGGGCTCCCAGATACCTTCCAGCATCCTTGGACTGGGCAGGGAGATGGGGAAATGGCAACTGGGCAAAGAGAGAGGACCTTTACATTTTATGTTTTATTCCATGTCATGCCTATAGTTAAAACACAATTACTTAGTGCACCTTTTCAGCATGTGGAGATATCCACACTTAATTAAATCCAAAGATATATAGATAAAACTGTTTAATTAGGAGTTATCTCCTATGTTTAGTGGGCTAGTATTAGCAAATATTTCCTCCCACAGATGGCTTTTTGGTACTTTTGATGAGAAATCAAATCTTTCACTGTGTCATTTTTTTGTTTCTTTTTTTTTTAAATTATTTCTGTTCTATTAAAGCAAAACATGTATTTGTCTTATGAGCCTAAAGCTTTGGGAAAATACATGATGTGAACATGTATAAAAGGTATATATAGCTTATTACTGGCTTTAAAGAACAATTTAAAGAACAGTGAATCGCTGCTTAACAACGGCTATGCTGCCTTCACAGTTAAATGTTTAAACCCCTCAAATTGTTCTGATCAGGATTAAATTACATTATAGAGAGTTTTTGCTTCAATTGGATTACCACTAAATGCAGTAACTTTAGGTTATTACAATAATAAGATTAATCTGTTTTGTGTGTAACTCAGGTGAAGCACTCAAGTTTATTTAGTCATTGTCCCTTATCTCTAAGCCTGGACCAATATATCTTTACTTTCTGAGCACGTTGCAAATAAGTATATATTGAGGTGCTCTAAGGGTAAAAGTGCTGCAAGTGCCTAAAGTGGGTTCTCTTTCTTCATTCCAAGATATCTCATTTACATTTGTGCTCAGCTGCTCACAAAACATTTCCCATGTGTCAAAGACCTAACACCAAACTGCTGACTAAGTGCCTTCTGTGCCAGTAGCATGATATTGTGGGAATGCACATGAAAATAAATACTAATATTGCATTCCAGTTCATAACCCAGAAGGAGGTCTGAGAAATTCTTTAAAGCATTTGTTCCATTCTTGTGCTTGGAAGACTCAAGTTACATATTTAAAGTGCATCTATAATAAGCGATTTGCTCTGTATATTGAACTGATTATTGATAAATTTTCTCAATGAGTGTATTCATTTAGTAGATCACAAGGCCCTTTCTTCTTTTAAAAACACACAAAAAAAATATCGTTCAAGCTAAGTCAGAGCACAGGAAATAAGAGTTACTTAGGTACCGTTGTCTGTGAAAACACTGAGCTGAGAGACTGCTCTGAAGCAGGACACGAAAGGTTCCTGGCATGCAGGAGATCAAAAGTACTCTCTTGCAGGTCTGAAAATTAACACCTGCTCCTTGGAGAGTAATTATCTTTGAATAACCAGCTGAGAAATGGGACTTTGTGGGACCAGAAGAAGTTACAGCTAGCTTCATTATCACCAGGATGTCAAAAGATTTTAAGACAGATGACCATGCCAGCTTCTCTTCCAGGAAATGCTGTTGCTTTGTTACAATAGCTTAATACTTACATTTTAAGAAGGCTGTTACTCGTCTATGTATGGCTTGTGTCTGAGTCATAAAAAGAAAAACTGCAGATGCCTGAATTTAGTCAGACTTACTGTGAAAGCGCAGTCTTCCCTGAAGTACTGTAACGCAGGACTTAGGTGAGCACAAGAAAGACATCAATAAACTGGAGCAAGTTTGGTCATGGACAGTATCACTTGCGTTGTGAGGAGAGGCTGATGGACCTGTGTTTGTTGAGCCTGGAGAGAGATGGCTCCTGTAATTCTGCCTGTGAGTTGCTGTAAAAGCAGGGTCAATCATGTGTGGTTGGTTTACCTTGTCTGGCTGCCAGACTCACAGCCTGTTGCTCTGTCTCTCCTCCTCCACAACAGGACAGAGGCAGAAAATAAGATGGAAAAGATGGATGGGTTGAGATCCAGAGAAGGGCCACGAGGATGATCAGGGGACTGGAGCACCTCCCATATGAAGATAGGCTGAGAAAGTTGGGGCTGTTGAGCCTGGAGAAGAGAAGGCTGTGTGGAGACCTCATAGCAGCCTTCCAGTATCTGAAGGGGGCCTATAGGGATGCTGGGGAGGGACTCTTCATTAGGAACTGTAGTGACAGGACAAGGGGTAATGGGTTAAAACTTAAACAGGGGAAGTTTAGGTTGGTTATAAGGAGGAAATTCTTTCCTGTTAGGGTGGTGAGGCACTGGAATAGGTTGCCCAGGGAGGTTGTGAATGCTCCACCCCTGGCAGTGCTCAAGACCAGGTTGGACGATGCCTTGGGCGATATGGTTTAGTGTGAGGTGTCCCTGCCCATGGCAGGGGGGGTTGGAACTTGATGATCTTTTAAGGCCCTTTCCAACCCTAACTATTCTATGATTCTGTGATTCTATAAAGGCAGTTTAATGTTTGCTACTTCCCATCCTTAAACAGATGCCCAGCCATTCCCTGGGAAGCAAGACCTGAGTATGTGCTTGGGCTGCTATGAAGAAAGTTAACTTCACCTTAGCCAGAGACAGAACATTGGAAAGTAATTGTGCATTATATGGACTTGTTGCCTGAAAAGGACATCCATAGGGATACAAGTATGGATCAACAAATACAGCTTACCCTGAACTGTGGCTATAATGCTGTTCAGATAGTTCTACTTATTTCTACTTCAATAAAATTGATCTGACATTAATGCATAGTGTAGGTTGACCTTAGGATCTACATGTATGAGAAACAATTAAATACTGGCATCCCAAAGTGCTATGAAACAAGTAAAATTCAACAGAAAGAAATCAGGCTTGCTGAGGATAAATTACCTGGCAAAAAAACATTGAATTAACTGATTTTCTACACATTTAAGTATTGATTGGGCTGCTTGAAACGTGAAAATTGCAGGACAGAAAATCCAATTAGTGAAATATGGTACTTCCTTAAGTAAGCAAACACGCTTTGGTGGCCAAAGCTTGGTTGCTTTATTTTTCTGCTTCACAGCCTGCTTCCCAGCTTTAATGCCTAATCCTAAAATGTGCTGCTGACTGCATTTTGTGACAATTCAGACCTACCTACCAACAAATTCTGAGTTCTCTATAAAACAGTGGGTGTTGTTTATCTTAATCAAAGTCAGTTTTCCCAGCCTTAAGGTGCAGCCTCCTAACCCTTTCTGTTGTCCTTCTGCCTGACAGTTTAGTATTCACAGAAGAGTGCCTATGCAGCCAGGAACAGAGGATTGGTCCAAATAGAAAAACAAAAAAGAAAAGCTGGCACCTGATCAAGAGATCCAGGTTATCTGGCAAGCAGATCACATGGAAGGGGTCTATGATTATATGCTGGACCACTCTACAATGTGTCCTGAGGAATGGAGGCAGAAAGTAGGAAAAAAACCCCAAACTGATGCTTTTGAAAGGCATTTTCGTTAGCTTACAGTTGAGCCAGTATCTGATGAAGAAGGAACTCTGCCTTCCTGAATACAGACTGGTTCTTAATGAACAGGGGATGGAGGGGAGGGATATTATCAATAGAGAATCTGTGGGTTTTACTAGGTTCTTTGCTAAGCAACATTACTAGGAAAAGAACAGTAACTCTTAAAAAAACATTTAAAGGAAAGAAAAAGACATTATGAGCTATAGAACTGAATTTTCTGTGTTACAGGGTTAGACAGCTGAAATGGGCTATGTTTCTTGTTCTTCTGTCTAGGTGGAAGACAATTCTAAGATTTCATTCTTTAGATGGGCAAAATCCAGCCAAAGTTTATTCATGACTAGTTCATACTTTTTTCTATTGACCACTTTTTTAAGCTTGAATTAGCTCTTTTCTCACCCTCTCATTTATCACCCTGATGATTTAACAATAAGAAAATGGCATTAAGAATAAATAGCCAATTGTAAGAATGTTAGAAAATCCCCAAGACAGCACTCAGTAAAAATCAAATTTATCCTAGGCCTCATACTTAGAAAAATCTTGCTGATACAGTTGAAATAACAACTAAAATAAAAAATACTCAACAGAGAGAATATAATCTCAAACATTTGAAGTTCTGAAACTGTAAATGACTGAAAACTTCCTTGTAAGTGAAATTATTAATCAATGTGAATAAAAAAGCTGTTACTATCTTACTCACTGCAATGTACATTTTAAGGGCCCAGCTGATGCTGTGTCAACATTTCAGCGTTGGCCAGGAGATGAATTATTTGAAGCTACTGTTTATTTTTATGATCTCTCTGATATGGAAATTGGATTATTTTTACCTTGATTTTTACTTTAACTTTCATCTTAATGTAAATTTGGGTCAAAAGTCTAATCATAGATTTAGTGTAACTGCATGTGATTCTCATAATTTGCCACACCTATTGCTATACCATTACAAAATATCATTACCCAAAATATCTTGCAGCAATTTCCCCTATGCTCTTTCAGTGTTACTAATTCGTGATTTTCAGTATGGCTTGTTATAGTAATATTGACAAGTGGCATATGACCACTCGATCAAGCATATCAAGTCCTTTAATTTGGTCTAATTCAGGCATCAGTGAAAGGTGTGAAGCTGTTATATTTGTTCTACTGAAATTAATGTCCATCACAAAGCAAATTGATTTTCAGTTTCAATAAAAATCTAGATTTGATCACATGAAAAAGTGTTGTCAGGCCTTCTAAACTGATGTGAATGAACAAAGTGAAGCAACTGTTGAGTATCTACCTCACATTTTCCTTTGCTGTATAATTTGTAGCCATTGAAAGTAATTTTCTGAAAGATGGAGCACCTCAGTCATTTTTTGCATGTCTACTTGGTTTAATACTCCAGGCTTATTTTTCGATTGTGTTTTGTGCTACGGTACTTCACATAGCCAAAGTAAATTGGTTCTTTGGTATAATAGTTTCTGACTTGGCAAATAGCTAAACACAAAAGACAAAGTGGAAAGTGCATGTAGAGGAGATTGTGTCTCCACCAAACTCTGTGTCACAAATGTGACCCCAGCTTTCATTTTTCCCAGAGATTCATAGGTGGATTGCATAGAAATGACAGCTAACAGTTTTGAAAAACAAATAAGGTAGCAGCATGATTATGTCTGTCTCTATAACTGCTTTGCTTGGGGAAGCTCTAATTCCCCTAATAACACTGATTAAGAAACATGCCTGTTTTTGTCGTCTTTATATTGTTAGCAATATAAGTTATCTTAAACAGTTCCAAAATAATTACACATAAAGAAAAAAAACCAACTGGTATTGCTTTTTGTAATGTTTTCCTTTATCTGAAATTCTAGAAGTAGTACAAATAAAATATGGTTAATCAGTTAATCCTTGATATCATCTTTCTAACATCTTCAATACATTCATCTTTTGTGCATATTCTCTATGTCTTGATCTATGCCTGGAGATCTACATATATTTTAACAGGCTTAAGAACAAGCTGTTAATACCACAGAAATATTTGTTTTATAATGCTATAAAACAATTGCAGCAAATTCAATGTCTCCAGAGCACTGCCCATTTAGGTAAAAACAAAACTATTAAGCTCATTTTATTTAATTGAGGCTACCCTTTCTATTATTTTGTCAGGAAATCTGTACAATGTATCAGTATCTTCATGGCCTTTATGGCTATTTGCCATACTGTGCTAATATATTTGTGAGTGCAGCCCCTCAAAGAGAACTTGGGAACAATGTGCATTGCCTAACAAGTGCTAGGATCTGTAACAGATTCACCAGTTACAGAATATCCATTTTACTTTATGTGATATGAATAAGACATAAAAATCTAGCAAAGCTACATTAAGAGAAAGTGTAGAAGAGCTGATCCTCTATGAATGGTATTTAAATGGAGTTCATTCTCTTAGTATCTACAAATCTGTTGATTTTCAGATGACAAATTTTCTATCAAATTTACATGATTTAAGTGTCATTAAACTTAGATCTATATTAATATGCTGATTAATTTACAATTCAGCTTAGATCTACACCTCTGTTAATTGTGTCTCTAAGAATTACGTAAAGCACTTTTGACTTCTCTAGAAATGTTTTCTACTCATTTAAAAGATGACTTTAGATATCTTAAACACACTAAAACCGGAACAGGTTTTAGTCATTCTCCAGCCCTCTTTCTTGTGTCCATTCTTAGTTGTAATATAACTGAGAAGCACCTTAAATTTCCCACCTATTAGATGAAAATATTCTGAATCATGCCTTTACTCATGCTATCCATCAAGCTGTTTGCTGCTGTGTTCTACTATGGTGTGCAGGAAAGCTGGCTTTTAGTACAACCCAAGACAAGATTCTGGACCTCATTTCTGTCAGTTCTTGCATAAATGATCTAGAATATAAACTTTTAAATGTAGAATGTATAGAGCCACCCATACCTCTTGAACAAGTTGTGCATGATTTGGGACATTTCCTAACTCTAAATTTAGTAGGAAGAGACCTGCTTATTTGTTATGAACTTTGACAATCAGCTTCTCTCCATCTACGTTTAAATTCTTCAAGCCAAATATCTTTGTTAAGTTTATGGGTAAGTTGTTGTGTGCACATTTTTGTATGTAGATTTAATAAGCGGATATTAATTTCCTTAATCTCCAATGTTGCAATGTGTGAAATGGAATCAACTTAATTTTTCATTTTAAGTGATCCTCTAAAGTTTATTTAATGCATCAAGACCTCTGAAGTCCTCAGGGAAAGAAAGAAAATAAAAAAGGATGCAAAAAAAAATTTTTTTTTTGTTTTACTGAGTAAAAGAATGAGAAAACAATATTATTATAGAAACGTTGAAAGAGAAGAATGTGGGAAAGAAGGCTCTTTAAAAGGTTGAAAGCTTGTCAGACAAAATCATCATTTAGGGTTTTATAAGGGTGCGTTCTCATGGGACTGTAAATACAGAAATCACAGTCTACATCAGCAGAAAAATAAATCCAGTAATAAAACCAACACTGTTAGTGGTGCTTGGGAATTTTGGAGTGAATGCTGCTGCAAACCACTCTTACATGATGGAATGGAAAGTGATGTAGAAAGGAAGCACAGCAAAATGCCAATGGTCTCTTGAGCAAAGTGCTGACATGATACTTTACATACTGTGGGCAAAAGCATAGACCCCTGAAAGTAAAATCCTCTCTTGAGTCCAGAAACATCATTAGTGTAGATTTACCGCAACATCTATGGCAGTTAACTAGACAGCTATTGTGACATTATTTACAGAGCCTGAAATATTTCCTGCATTCCTATAGGTGAAAAATGCTTCCTAGCAACAACAAACCTTTCTCTGTTTCACTGTTGTTAAATTAACATACCTTGAGCCGTTTCCCTGTTTCTGACAATAGTATGCCATACTCCTTGCACTGCTCTCTATCTGCTTCAAACAAAGCTAGTAATTTTTCTCCCACTTGCATTTAAGTCTCTTTAGTGATGTCTTTCAGAGTAGTAAGATTCTAGAATAGGTCTCATCAACAATGATCAGCCTGATTTTTAAAGGTACTAAACAAAGTAGGCCAATGTGTATATTCCTTCACAAGGATTACCACTGAAGCAGGCATTAATACCATGATGGACTGAGATGAGAATTGTGAGGTGGATTACAAACTATTTCATGGAGGGTCACTGACTGAAACAATATCAAGCTGAAGTCGTAGATGCTAATCCTCTCGGTAGCTTGTCTCCCTTAAAAATTCAGGCCTGTGGATCCCCTCAGCTGAAATGGGCCATGGTGAGGAACCTCTGGCTAAAATCACACACATTTCTTTGCAAGGAAAGTATAGTTTGCCTGGGAGGTGGGGAAAGAAGTTAGTCCCTCCCTGACCTGTTTTATAAAGTCAGGGAAGAGCTGGAGTTGTTTCTTGGTCCATCTGCTTAGATGAGCCTGGAAGCTATGCCAGTTGTTGCAAATGAAGATGAAGAAGGTATTGAGGGGAACTTGGCTAACAAGGAGGAGATTATTTCCTATAGTTGCAAGATCACCTCAATTACAGGTAACAAGGATCTTTATGTCTCTATCGAGACTCAACTGCCCTATTTCTGTGCTGAAAGTAGAACGTACTATTTAGTAGAACGGTGATCCTCCTTTTTTCGACAGAGACTCAAAAGCAGTAAAAGTTCTTCTAATGTGAGAGCGCTGCACCATTTGGCAATGATCAGCACAGGCTGTTTCTCTAGGCTAGGTGGTGGCATAAAAGATAAGAACTATAGTTTTAAGTATGAGTGCTGATTGCTCAGTCATACACACTTCAGTTGACCTTTAAAAACACCAGCTAATTTGGGACCAAAAGCAATGTTTCCTTTAAAATTCTCTATGCCTGATTATTATTATTACTCAAGACTGAACGTTTCTCTCCTTCTGCAGCTGGAATTTTAATTGGCTGTTCTGTTCCTGTAACAGCTGCTAAGCAGCTTTGCTCTTCCCCTAACTGCTCTATTCCTTCTACATAGCACCAAATGCAGTTAAATTTTGTTATCCCTGCATATTTATTTTTTATCTCATTTCAGTTCATTACCTTCTTACAAAATGGATGGAGACTTAATGTGATTTAAAAGTGTTGGTGGCTTTCTCAGATTGACAAGAACTGGTATACTGGCATGTTGAAACTTTGTTTGTAGATGATGCCTAAATGCAACAAAGACATGCCATTATTCGTTCCTTTGCATACTCAGGCAGGCCAGGTTTGTGCAAAGAAAGTAAGTTGCCTTGTACATGCATTTTACAGTATTGTAGGGAAAGATGGATCTAACAGATGAGTAAGATGACCTATTGATGTTTCACCACTGTAAGCTTCCTTTCAGAGGCAGCACCTCTGTATTTCCTTAGAACATTATCTCCCCTTACCCAAATCAGAATAGTTTCTTCTCTTGGAAGGCCAGCAGCATGTCCTTTCTAGGCATACCCTGCTCAAATTCAAATTCTGGGATCTAGGCCAGGGATTCATGGTGTGATTTGGAGGCTGGCCAGGCCACAGAGTGTGCTGCACATTTCCTTATCTGAACAGGCAGCTTCAAATGTTGTTATAAAAACAAGCCTCTTTTCTTCTCCATTCATTTGATTTTTTTTGAGTTTTTGCTCCTGTGTCTCCAAAGCTGATTGGAAGGTCTGAGAAAAGTCTGTGAATAAGGCAATCAGCAATCCGTGTCCTAAATCCTGACTTTGGCTGCTAATAGGAGTATTTAGATATAGGAGCAAGTGTTCTTATTGGCTGCCAAAAGACAGGATTAATGCATTTGCTGGGAAAATAGAGCTGACAATCTGTTTCAGAGAGAAAATACATCTGGACTGGCCTTACATTTGTTGGCCTTCTAGGAAAACAAATAATCAAGGCCAATTAAATGAAAAGGATGATCAATATAGATGTTTACTTGCTGTTTACAAGTAACTAATATTCCATGTAGGCTTGACAATAAGGGTCTGCATGTAGTCTGTGATCCCTGATTGGAAATGGTGGATTAGCTCTTAGTTTGCTGGTAGTTTAAGAATAGTACAGCTTAATGGCTGCTCTGTAGACTTTAAGGGCAAAACATGTTAAAAGAAAAACATAATTTGTTTAGATGATTTTTAAAAACCTATTGCATTATTGGTTTACTTTCTCTCTCCTATATTTTACTACTTTGTCCTGGGTTCAGCAGTAGCAGTCATTTTTCTCCTTGGTAGCTGGTGCAGTGCAGTTTTTTGACTGTCAGCTCGGGAACAGAGCTGATAACAATGATGTTTTGGTTTGGCCAAGGATTGGTTTGGCCAAGGACTTTGTGAGCCTCATGCTCTGCCAGGGAGGAGGGGAAGCTGGGAGGAAGCAGAGACAGGACACCTGACCCAAGCTAGCCGAAGAGGTATTCTGTACCACAGCACGTCATGCCCAGGAGGTAACTGGGAGTTAGCTGGAAGGGGTGGTAGACTGCAGGGTTGGAGGTATCAGTTGGTGATTGGTTGGGTTGGGGGGGCGAGTTATCAGTTGGCTGGTGGTGAGGTGATGTATTCTCTTCCCTTGTTATTTCCTTTGTCATTGTTATTATTGGTAGTAGCAGTAGTGATTTGTGTTATACCTTAGTTACTAAACTGTTCTTATCTCAACCCGTGGGAGTTGCATTCTTTTAGATTCTCCTCTCTGTCCCTCTGGGAGTAGGGGGAGGGCAAGAAGGGGGGGAGTGAGTGAATGAGTTACCTGACTGGGTTTAAACCATGACATTTTCTATTTACTTATTATTTGTTTTGTGCAGCCTCTCCTTGTTTTAGCCAAGACTTTAGGACTCAGTAGCTCAAAGGTTACAAGTGATTGTGCCTGCTTTGTGTTGTTTATTTAACCAGAGGCATCTTAATACAGTTTTCAAGAATGAGTATGTACTTTGCCCTAAAATCAAGGTCCTTTAACCACCTAAAGTTTGAACAGGTAAATCTAAATATTCTCAAAATCCCTAGTTGCTTTTGAGAAAAAGCAACTTTTTCTGACTTTTTCACGCTTTAACTTTTTCTCTTCTTATTGCATCTCTCTGTTCTCCTCCCTTTCTTCCTTGTAGTTCTTCTTTTCATGTATTACAGGATTCCTTCCTAATTCACAGATCTTTATCTGTACAGTATTTATCTATGTACTACTAGGAAGCCCACTTATGTTTTTTAAGACATCTGATTCAATGATCTCAAAGCTGTGCTAAGAATAATAATGCTATTTTGAAAAGGTTAACGACATACTATCACCACCATATCTACACTAAATCTGGAGGTAAAGCCTAAACACACAGCAGGTTAGTCACAGATAATTCCAGGTACCCCAGTTCCTGGGAGAAACAGGGTCTGCCCAGAAATTTAGAACATGTAAACTAGTAGCAGTCCTTGTTCTACACTGCTCAGAAAATGAAACATAGAGGAAAAGAGGTAGATATGTAAAATGAGTAAGCAATATCACTGCCCTTGAGAGTAATCCTGCATTTTGGTCAGCCCAGAATTGGACAGGCAGTTGGACTGTTTTGTTTATGGTATTCACATCTTTAAAATTCAAGCATGCACATGAGTCCCCTGCAAGAAATCCACTTTGTGTGGGAGAAGACTTTAGACTGATAAGGGTAGACCGTGTCTATTGGTGGTGCAGGTGCTTTTGTAGGTGTTGTATGGCATCATTGGGGAAAAGGTGAGATATACTTGTGCTGAAAGTGCAAATTCTGGAATTTCAGTTGTATACAATAAACTGGGAATCCTGGGATCTTGTAGAAACTATGACTATTAATTAGGTAAATGCGAGTTAAAACCTTATTATATATGGAAAGATAAAATCCTTATTTGAATGCAAATACATTTTTTCCTATGCCAGTATTATATAAGGATATGATTTTGTATGCTTTAAATACATCAAATCAATCCTGGATATGTCATACATAAAGAATACAAACCCTAAAAAAGTGTGAAAGAGAAACCAATGTATGAACAGTCTCAAGTTAGCTGTACTAATGGACAGATTCTGACTGAATACAAACTTTGACACTTTAAGACTTTAGCAGTTATATCTCTTGTAATTACACCAGTTTACCTGAACAAGGGTGCAGTACTGTAGGCATGCATTTAAACACTTGCTTAAGCTGTATACAGTGATACTGCATCTTTAAGTATGAACCAGAAAAATGAAGAGACTTTCCTCTATCCATAGCACCACAGTTAATCTCAGAGGGATAACATGATTCACTGCAGTTCAAAATACTGAAGACCCCACTCACGCGCTGCTCCATCTACTCTGGAATTTGTCAAGATGAAAAGCAATTTCAGTAAAGAACAGTATAGTTGTCTTGTGTGTGTCTAGGGCATAACAGCTCAGTGAAAATCACAGCTTTGGATAAAGCAACATTCTCAAAGGCAAAATGAAGTTAAAATTGTGCAAACATAACATATCCTTTACTATACTCATGTAAGTATGCAATAACACCACAAATGTTGGAACAACAGTGTAACTTACCCATGCTTAGCACAATTGGGAGTTTTTGGTTTTGCATTAGATAAAAAGAGTATTGATAACTGCAGTAAGTATTACTTGAAAGGAAAGTTAATGAATTATCTCTAACTTTCCTGAGCGCAGGGGAGCCAGCAACTGGAGTTCCCTAGATTTCGGTTTCATA
Source organism: Pezoporus occidentalis (assembly GCF_034315485.1). NCBI lineage: Eukaryota > Metazoa > Chordata > Aves > Psittaciformes > Psittacidae > Pezoporus > Pezoporus occidentalis. The sequence continues at coordinate 3,825,506 of NW_026914829.1, forward strand.
AGTGGTTCCTATAAATTGTAGAGCTCTCAAAGCCAGTACTTTGGACTAGCTGAATCACTGCTTTGATATCATGCGGTTGGCACATCAAAAAATGTAAAGCTAAGGAAATTTAAAATATGCAAATCTGATTTTTTTCTGAACTCATGGGAAATCTTGGCAGAAAATGCAGATCTTACCAGCAGTTCTCATTTCTCTCAATAAATGCTATTACATATGTTCCTCAAAACAATTGACACTATTTTGGAGAAACAGTAAATAAAAATCATGGTCTTTAATATATCCTTTGATGCTAAAAGGTTCTTTTCAGATGAAAACTTGCAACACCAGTCTTCAACCATTTTATTCAGGACAGAATAACAGAAAACTACAGTTTTGCTTTGCTAGCAATATTTTTTCTACTTTGGCATAGAATGTATAAATTTTGCTACTTTCATTTGCAAAATGACATAGAATTAATGTTGGTTGGAAAAAGAAAAAGTCAATATTAAAATGATATTTCAAAGCTCTTTGTTTCAAAAGATTTGAAATTAACTTTATTTCCTCTGCATTTTCTGGAATTTTATTTAAAAATGGATGTCAATGGTTTAAAAATAGCAATCAGATCCAATTTTTGATAACATAAAACTACAAGATAAATTTTTTTTCAGGATTGTAAGGTAATATTTAGAAAAAATAAGCCAGAGCACAACTTTAGTAAGATCTCTCAATATTTCATGGATAGCTATTGTACCTTTGAGGTAAAATTCTGTCAAAATTCTGTGCAATTCACAAAAATGCAGTTTCCCAAGAATGCATATTTTAAAAAAGTAGTAACAGATTCACGTATGTCTGCAAAAACTCTACAGAAATAAAGAAAAGGACTTCTGTTTCCTTGGAGTACAAGAATTTGGAATGCACAGAGAAGTTCCCATCAGAGTGGAGCATGGTAAGGAGGTGATTTATTCCCCCTGTGAGTGACACTGCCTCTTACCTGCGGACGGGCTGGCTTTCCAGGCAATGCAGCATGGCAATGTGATCTTGCTGCTTGTCATTTAAGGTGGTTCAACTTGCTGCACACATGCAAATCACCAGCAAAATTGCAGGGTCAAAAGAATGATGTACATAGGAGGTGTGTACCTTATGATTGCACTTTAAGATCCACTTGAACTAAGTATTAACACATATTTGTAATTCTCCCTCATGTCAAACATGCCTCCATCTGCAGGAGTATTCCCAGCAAATTAACTGACAAAAAAATATCATTGCTGAAATGAAACATGGATACAGGAGTCTCATTCCACAGATTAACCTTTGTGTCTAAATCTGGAGTGTGAGACTGAGGTACGAGTCCAGCTTAAGGCTGTACAAAACAAAACAAAACAGAACAAGCTGTAAGGAAGAAAATACTGTTGTTGTAAAAGTCTAAAGAAGAACCTATTAGCAGCTTTCTCGGACTCAGTGTTTCACCTAATCTGAGCGAGCTGCTCCGTGGTTTCTGAGTTGCTGGTTGGGCTTAAACCACGACAGTCTTGCACAAGCAGCTTCATTTAAATACCCAGGATTCTGTATAATTCAGAAACTGTTAGTCATTATATATGTGTTTCCCAAAATAGAAACAGGAATTAAAAATATATAATTGTTCCTCAGAACTTTCCTTTTCAGGATATTTTCAAGAAGTATGTCTAAAGATTATAAATAAGTTATTATCAAACGTTAAACTTATGATTAAAACTTAATTGTACCCTGGATTTATAGAGTACTCATTGGTACTGTTTCTGTAGTCTGCATTCACATCATCATATTTGATTTGGCTCTTTTTTTTTTAACTGAATGGCTTTTTATATGGCTCAGAGTACTTTGGGTAAAATGGCAAAAGAACAGCAATTTCTGAAACACCAAAGTGTGCTTCATGCTTCTCCAATGTAAATTGAGCAAAATATTTGTCATAATGCAATGCTTCTATTTTATAAATAAGTTCCTTCGTTACCATTTAACATGCTTGCAGAATTTCCTCTGATACAAGTAACTGTTTTCATCCAAACATAATTTGCCTTCCATCTCGCACTTGTTTTTATGAGAATATTTGAGCTGAATTTTTCTCCTCAGGCAATATTTTTAAGTCTGCAGGATCTCTTTTATGGGATTTTTTAAAAATAGGTTTCTGTATTTTACTTTATATTGTTATTTAGAGTGTTTGTAAGATGCCTATCTTGTGTAAGATTCAGAAGTTTATACTTAACAGTTATGAAGGATAAACCTAGGATTTGGAAGGAAATATAAACAAAACATGAGTGGTGTTCTTGGCACAATTATAAACCTTGGTCTTTGGCAGAAGACTGGAACCCCAACTTTTGAAGGCTTAGTTCTGTGCCAGTTTTACTCGCTAGTGTAGTAGCTGTTACTAGAATGTGGTAAATCTCATGGAATTTTTGTGAGTCTGTGGTATGAATTGTTGGATGTTGTCATTTTCTTCCTTCATGTTGACATCTCTACTGCTATTTTTTTTTTCCCATTCTCTCTGTCTCTGTTTGTATACAGAGACTCTCTTACCTTATTTTTCATTCTGCCCAGTCTTTGCACCAATTTCACCTTATTTTCCATTATTAATTTTACTTTCCATCTTCCTATCTGTTCCTGCAGGTGAAAGGAATGAATACATAAAATAAAAGTTTCATCTCAATTCTGAACCAGGAACACCTCAGTGACTTTAGAATTATCACAGGCAAAATGAAGATGCCTGTCCTCGGTGGTAATTCGTTATTCTCCCAGGTATATAGAGCAAGATACTAAATGTGATCATTTCAATGGATCAACCTGTTTACTTTTTGCATATGGCAAATCATTCTCAGAATAAGAAGGAAGGACTAATAGCAGTCACTAAACAGCTATCAGGTAATTGATACTTTCAATGATGTGAATTAGTTTATTAAATCTGAAAAAGAGCAGTCACTAATTTTTGAGGTAAAAGTATCATTGCTAAGTGTGAAGCAGAAGCTGCAGAAAGCAGTACACGACAGTATTTAGCAGTACAAAAATGGGTTGTATAACATTTTCTCTCTTACACATCGTGTGTTTTATCACCTTATGCTGATGACAAATCATCCATAAGAAGGGACCTCAAAAGATCATCTAGTCCAATCCCCCTGCCGGAGCAGGAACACCTAGATAATGTTACACAGGAATGTGTCCAGGCAGGTTTTGAATGTCTCCAGGGAAGGAGACTCCACAACCTCCCTGGGCAGCCTGTTCCAGTGTTCCGTCACCCTCACTGAGAAGAAGTTTCTTCTCAAGTTTAAGTGGAGCCTCTTGTGTCCCAGTTTGTACCCATTGCCCCTTGTCCTATCATTGTTTGCCACTGAGTAGAGCCTGGCTCCATCCTCGTGACACTCCCCCTTTATATATTTATAGACACTAATAAGGTCACCCCTCAGTCTCCTCTTCTCCAAACTATAGAGACCCAGCTCCCTCAGTCTTTCCTCATAAGGGAGATGCTCCACTCCCTTAATCATCTTCGTTGCCCTGCACTGGACTCTCTCCAGCAGCTCCCTGTCCTTCTTGAACTGAGGGGCCCAGAACTGGACATAATATTCCAGATGGGGTCTCACTGGGGCAGAGTAGAGGGGAAGGAGGACCTCTCTCGACCTACTAACCACCGCCCTTCTAATACACCCCAGGATGCCATTGGCCTTCTTGGCCACAAGGGCACAGTGTTGGCTCATGGTCATCCTGTTGTCCACTAGGACCCCCAGGTCCCTCTCCCCTACACTGCTCTCTAACAGGTCGTTCCCCAACCTATACTGGAACCTGGGGTTTTTCCTGCCCAGATGCAGGACTCTACACTTTCCCTTGTTATATTTCATCAGGTTATTCCCTGCCCAACTCTCCAGCCTGTCCAGGTCTCGCTGCATGGCAGCACAGCCTTCTGGCGTGTCAGTCACTCCTCCCAGCTTAGCGTCATCAGCAAACTTGCTGATAGTACACTCAATTCCCTCATCTAAATCGTTGATGAATATATTAAATAATACTGGTCCCAGTACTGACCCTTGAGGCACTCTACTAGATACAGGCCTCCAACTAGACTCCGCCCCATAGACTACAACTCTCTGGCTTCTCTCCTTCAGCCAGTTCGCAGTCCACCTCACTACCTGATCATCCAGTCCACACTTCCTCAATTTAGCTGTGAGGATGCTGTGGGAGGCTGTGTCTAAATGCTTTGCTGAAGTCAAGGTAGACCACATCCACCGCTCTGCCATCATCCATCCACCGTGTTATTTCCTCATAAAAGGCTAAGAGATTGGTCAAGCATGATTTCCCCCTGGTGAAACCATGTTGACTGCCCCTCATAACCCTCTTATCCTTGATATGCCTTAAGATGGCACCAAGGACAAGGTGTTCCATTCACTTTCCCAGGGATGGAGGTGAGGCTGACCGGTCTATAGTTACCCGGGTCCTCCTTCTTGCCCTTTTTGAAGACCAGAGTGACATTTGCCTTCCTCCAGTCCTCAGGCACCTCTCCCGTTTCCCAAGACTTGGTAAAGATGATGGAGAGTGGTCTAGCAATGACTTCCGCCAGTTCCCTCAGCACCCGCGGGTGCATCCCATCTGGACCCATGGATTTATGGAGGTCCAGATTGCTCAGCTGGTCTCTAACCCATTCCTCATCGACTAAGGCAAACCGCTCCGTTGACCTGACTTCATCTAAGGTCTCAGGGGTACAGGGCTCTTCAGGACTGCCTGCAGCAGAGCAGACAGAGACAAAGAAGGCATTCAGTAACTCTGCCATCTCTGAGTCTTCTGTCACCAGGGCATCCATCCCGTTCATCAGTGGGCCTACATTGCCCTGGTGTTAGTTTTATCTGCCATGTATTTGAAAAAGCTCTTTTTGCTGTCCTTGACCCTTCTCGCCAGGTTTAATTCTAAGAAGGCCTTAGTCATCCTAGCTGCCTTCCTACATCCTCTAGCAGCAGCCTTATATTCCTCCCAAGTGGCCAGCCCCTCCTTCCATGACCTGTAAACTCTCCTCTTCCACTTGAGCATACCCAGCAATTCCCTATTTAGCCACACAGGTCTCCTGGCCCTCTTCCTTGACTTCCTATGTGTCGGGATGCTCCGATCTTGAGCTCGGAAAAAGCAATCCTTGAATGCCAACCAACCATCTTGGGCCCCTTTACCTTCAAGCAGCCTTGCCCATGGGATTTCCCCTAGCAATTGCTTGAAAAGGCCAGTTTGCCCTGCTAAAGTCCAGGGTTGCAATTCTACTTGCTATTCTACTAGTCCTACCACGCAAGATCCTGAACTCCACCATCTCGTGGTCGCTGCAACCAAGGCAGCCCTCAACCCTTACTGCTTCGACCAGATCCTCCTTGTTAGTGAGGATGAGATCCAGCAGCGCTCCTCTCCTGGTCGGCTCATCCACCATTTGCAGGAGGAAGTTATCATCCATACACTGGAGGAACCTCCTGGACTGCGGCTGGGTTGCTGAGTGGTCCTTCCAGCAAACATCAGGGAAGTTAAAATCCCCCACGACGACCACGGCCTGTGACTGTGAGGCCGCTCTCAGCTGCCTGTAGAAGGCCTCGTCAACTTCCTCACCCTGATCTGGTGGTCTGTAACAGACACCTACAACAGTATCCCCCCTGCCAGCCTGCCCCTTAATTCTCACCCACAGACTCTCAACTCGCTTGTCATCTGTCCCTGCACAGAACTCGGTGCATTGTAGTTCCTCCCGCACATAAAGAGCAACCCCACCACCCCTCCTGGCTGGCCTGTCTTTCCTGAAAAGGACATAGCCCTCCATGACTATATTCCAGTCATGTGAGCTGTCCCACCACGTCTCTGTAATAGCCACCAGATCATAGTCTCCTGACTTAACACAGGTTTCCAACTCCTCCTGCTTATTTCCCATGCTGCCTGCATTGGTGTACAGACATTCCAGGGAGCGAGCTGAGCACACCGATTTCACCCTAGGATTAAAGGAGGCCTCCCAGTCCTCATCAATTCTGGAGTGCTGCCCCACTGGGGCAAGCCCTGCTGCAACCCCATCCCCCTTCGAATCTAGTTTAAAGCTCTCCAAATGAGCCCTGCTAATTCATGCCCCAGCATCCTTTTGCCTCTGTGAGACAAACCTTTCCCACTTGTCATTGTCCAGACTGGTGCCCTATAAAACCAGCTGTTATCAAAGAATCCAAAGCCCTGCCTGCAGCACCAGTCTCGAAGCCAATCGTTTACGGACTGATTTTTCCCACTCCGTTCCACATCATCAGTGGAAGATGGAAGGAGTGAGGAGAAGATCACTTGAGCCCCAGATTCTTTCACCATCCGCCCCAAGGCCCTGTAGTCTTTCTTCATCCCCCTCAGACTGTGGGAAGCAGCTTCCCCCTCACCTGTCTGGAAGACCAACAGCAGGTAGTAGTTTATACTTCGGTTTGTTTTCCCTGGGGAAGGGTCACCTTTTTCGCATGCTATTTTACTTTTGAAATTTCCAGCAATGAAATTTCTAACAGTACAGAAATATTCAGTGAACATATATTGAATCTACGAAGCACTTAAACATTGCACATGATCTACCATGTAAATTCACGGAAGTTACTGGCCTAAAACAATTCTGTTATGTCTGAATTTTATTCTTTCATTGTGTTCTTTTATATCCTTCATTGTTAATTCCTTGCAGAATTCCTATTTATGATTTAAAGTTACGTTAAGTGAGCTGTCAACATTTTCTTCAACTAGACAACTATTTTCAGTCAAAGAAAATTACTGTATTCCCAGTACTGGCTTCTATCAGTATATTACGGATTTTTTTTTTTAAGGAAAAAGTATTATCACTTGAAAACTGTCTAATTTATGCACACAGTAACTTTTTATATCATTTATAACTGTGTATGCATACCCATATTAACTTCATAACACATTACAAATTGATACATGTGGTGCTATGAGATACAACACAAAAATACGTTTAATGACTTTTCCATACAGCAGACAGATATTTAATTTTAGAAGAAGCTGGGTATATTCTCTGTGGCTATTATGGTTTGTAATACCTTACGTTGCAAGTTTTAAGGTCTATCAGAATTCCCTGTACACAACAGAGCTCCTGCTGTATGTCAAGTTAATAAAATATATTTTGAAAACTCCCTAAACACTTATGTTTCAGCAGTGGTTATTAAGATTATTTATGGATATATCTAGTCTCAGCATGTGGAATTCATAGCACAGGATGTCATAGAATAAAATATCAGAGCTAGATTTGAGAAGTAGCTGGTTCATTTTATGACTAGTGTAATGTTTGTGGGTGGTACATCCCTTAACATGGCAAGTCTGTGCAGGTACAGGTGTGAAAGCAGATTCATTGCCTTGAAGAAGAGAGGAACTTAAAATCTGTCTTTCAGTTCACTGAATAGTATCCCATTTTTCAACACTTTTTGAAATGTGACTGCCAGAGCTAGATAGAGTGACCCATTGACTCAGTTTTAGCAGTTATTAGTGCCCTTCTCTAGATTTATTCCAGAATCATGCTCTTGTCCAGATAGTCCCAATTTAGTCATGCCTTGACTGTGTTAGCACTCATTGCTAGCATATTATGCTGAGAGGGTATAGTCCATCAGCCCACTCTTTACCTAAGTCATTTTTTAGAGAAGTAACTCTGTATGACTGTCGCCACAATGATTTTACTTCCTAATATGCAAATATGCATGTGCTATCTTAGATCTATATAAGTGACTTATTGGTATGGCCTAGTCAATGATTTTTTTGGCATCATTGGATTTTATTAGTAGCAGTTTTATTACAGATCATTGCTAAAGGTGCCAAATACCATTAAGGCAAAACTGGAGCCTACAAGAAAAATGACTTCCCACTTCTAGTTACTTTGGAAAGTCTATTCATCACCCAGATTCTCCTTTATTAGCAAGCCTTTTATTGATTATATATAGTGTTACACATAGTGGTAAGTTAAATAAAATATCTCACAGAAAATCAAAAGGTTCAGATTATTCTACTACTTCATGCAGTTGCCTTCTCCAACTGGATTTGCAGTGCCATAAAACTGAGGACAATTCTTAGGTCAGTGCAGAGTATTAAACACAGTTTGCTGTCCGTAATGTGTTTACACAGTAAGTTTTCACTTATGCATTCACCCACCCACCCCCTTTACGTGCATATGTGCACACATATTTACTTTTTCAAAAGTTTAAGTCATGGATAGAGGTAAGATATTAGTCTTGATAGACTATTCATCTGATTGACTACAATGATGCAATATTATTTAAAAAAGAGAATGTTTATTCTACTTTTTCTTTGGCTTTAAAATGAAATAAAAGGTCTAACATATGGACTTTATGCATCCTGCCAATTACTTAAAATTACAAACCTCAAATACTGTAAGATCAACTTGTCATCCTCCAAGCTGCAGCACACAGTGAAATTCTAACAGCTCATACACCAGCCTATACCTCAAACAACCAACTGCTCTTCAAAGGTTAGCAGAAGCAGATGGGCCTTGCTACATATCACCAGAAATATGCATTTTTAATAATGTATCTCCAAGGCTCACAGCATGAGAATGGAACATGATATTTAAAAAAATAATTATTACTTGCTGCAAACCTGTAGTTTAATAAAATCTCAAAAGCAGCAAAAGGCAAATAGGTGAATGGGAGAGCAAAAATCACAAAAGCCAACATGTTTAGGCATGTTTTCCCTGGTGGTACGGGGGAAAGAAGAGTAAAAGTGAGAAAACTCATGGGTTGAGATAAAGGCAATTTAATAGGTAAAGCAAAAGCTGCACATGCTTAGTAATAACTAAACCTAAAACATAGCTAAACCATCCTTATGTTATCAACACTGTTTGCAGCACAAATCCAAAACAGTCCCTACTAGCTACCCTATAGCTAATAGTTATCCCTAGAAGAAAAATAACTCTACCTCAGCCAAAATCAGTTCAGTGACAAAGCTGAAAAATGTTCACCTCAGGGAACATGCAGGACACAGAAAACCCAGAGTGTTACCTAGAACATATTATTTATGTGTAGCTTACTTGTTCCCTCAAGGAGAAACTCCATTTTCTGCTGCTATCTGAACAGATCCACATCTACTGTAGATACCCATGCTGTATGCGTGTATGTGTACATGTGTATCTATCTCGGCAAAGCACTTTCTTCCTGAAATATCAGTGGTTAGAGAATTTAGCCAGAAAATTGGACAGCAGTCCTTGCAAATGTGTATCTGCTAGTTCCCAGAATAGATACCTAGCCAATTGCTTGGAGAATATGTGGGGGACACCCCCAAACTGATCCTGCTGGAGCTGTGTCAGAAGAAGAACAAACAAGAAACATCATCACTATGTCATGGAGGCAGGAGAATAAATGTTCCTACCCATGGTAGTTTGTTCTAGTACCCATGGTTGTTTTTGGTGCCCAGGATCCATGTAATATGAAACATAGGCTGGAATACAGATTTTCTCTTCCTTGACAAATGACTGTCATAACCAGGTCACTAGCCAGTAATGCAGTGCTTTATGTTGGGCTTATTGGTTTTGATGCATTTTAAGAAGGCTTGAATATATCCATTGAGTAGGATTAATTAGGAAAGCAGGTAGAGTTTAGGTATCACTAGAACATATCATACCTACACTGTTACAGTCTTGGGGTACTTATATAATGCGCATAGGGAATGTCTGCGATTCAAAATGTAGATGATGAATAATACAGATGCTGCAAGGCTGGCTAGCTACAGATGGAGATTGCTGGTTTTCTGAATAGACTTCCTGAAAATACATGACTCACTCTTTTAAGCACCTAAATGGGCTCTCTGGATCTCATTCACAGGTATGATTTGCAAACCTGAATGATTAACTACAACTCCCCCCACCTAAATTAGTATTTAGACAAGTTAATTAGAGCTGGAATAGTTCCATTCAGTGTCTCTACAGCTTTTCTTTGGAATGGAACAGTAGCTTTGCCTCCTCAAAAGGCTAGAAAACTAATTAAAGGAGATATAAGATGGTGCTCTAGCATGGCATCCACACTGACTATGAAGCCCAGATATTAATGTTTTATTTTAGTCTATAAGATTCAGTCTTAAAACACTCCAAGACATGTGCAGACCTGTGAGTGTTGCACTTGGGTCTTTTGCAGTCATACGTGTTTGCAGTACTAAACTCAATTTCTGATTTGTGAGGGGCAATAATTCTATAATGGGTTTCCTTGCCTGGTTTATTAATTAACAGTGACTATTATCTACTTGCATCTGTATTTCTCTATTAATGTGTTTAGAAAGAGGCAAAATGAATCATCAGCCTCTCTTCTGTTTCAAAAGATGAGAAAAAATTGTGCTGTTAAAATTTATGTTTCAAATTAAAGTAGCTGAAGAAATTGGACATTATTTATTTATTTCATTTGTTTAAAAAAATTAGCATAAGAAAAAAAATAACTTTTAAAATTAATTGTCCGATTCATAAATATCCTGAAGTATGAAGATGTCATAAGTTATCTATATAGAATAGTAGCATTTTATTAAAAACACCATCCATAGTCTGTACTTGCAGTCAAAGGAGAAAGTATGAAAGATAAAATACGATGTCCAGCTGAAAAGGAAGAAAGTTGCATTACCAATACAAAAATCATATTATCCTGTGTATATTTAAAAGAAAATGTCAGTTTATTTTTCATGTATTTCTTATGAATGCAAACAATACCTGTTTCTTGTTGAGCAGACCTGCTGAGTCATACTAAGCAAAACAGGACCTGTTCAGTAGACTGAATTCCCTTACCTTCCAGACCCTGAGGGATTCAAGTAAAATCAAAGGTCTCTGTTTCTTATGCTAGAAAGAGGCACGTTATCATGAACCCATTGCAAGCTATTGAGATGTCATGGAATTATTCTTCCCAGTTTTTGTTTTCATGGCAGTGAAAGAACAAGGTGCATTAATTAGCTCAACAAGAACAAGCAAAGGACACAAAATATGTTTTCAGTTCCTTTGTTTTCACCTTGTAATAGTTCTCAGGAAAACAAGCTTCAGTGACCACAGATGTGTCTCTTTTCTTTACGCAGATTAATCCAATGTCAGTGGCTAATAATGTTAACAACATTTATAATTTTAAGGATGGGACCCCTGAATTGCATGAATAATGAAGACCCTATGGAATTCGTGCTGAATTAAGCAAAAAAAGAAGGGGGCTTGGAACTACCATTTTATAGTGAGTGTTGTATCCATATCCTCAGAACTAGTTTTCTTTGTAAGATTCTGCCCAAGATTTTGGCTTACAGAAATGTCTAGATTCCTCTTCTGAAAGGGTGGGTGGTATTGGTGACTTATGCTGGGTAATTTTAACTGACAGTAGACTATTCCATTTAATGTCAGCGGCTATCCTGAGAAGTCATTGAAGCATTTTGCTCTTAGTGTGTCTTGCTTGAACATCTAGCATACCCTTATGCCTAATGCAAGGGTACAGTGACCAAGTGCTTTTGGTTTTGTCAGTATCTTGGGACAGGTCATGAAAACAAGTCCACTTCCTATACACCATAAGCAAGGCTCTTTTCTATTACCAAAGTATCTAAAATCCTACACAAGAAGTCGATCATTACTGCTTTAGAGCTTTTCTAGATATGTGGAATATTTCACCACTGTGGATCATGCAATTTAAAAGCTACTATTTGGCTTGATGTGGCACATCCAGATAGGTTAGGCAAGCGTTACTGGGTTATTCAAATGGGCGTTTTTCATGATAAATGTCTTACTTTCTCCATCCAGTCAACACTATACCAGCAATGAAGCTAGCTTTATGTGAACTAGTTTATCAGCACTGCAGAGTAGCAAAGAGCTTGGCTCACAGAAACAATATACCTGCATCAGTGTTATGTTGACTGCCCAATGAGTAGCTCCTGAATAGGAGGATGATTAGTCCATGCACTGTAGCTGCATCACTTCCAGTTCTGAACCTAACTCATTCAGAGCCAGTCTGGGTATCTCAGTGGAGGCACATCCAAGGTGTACCACTACATCACGTACATTTGCTTGAAAAACAGCTAATAATAGCTATGGCCGATAAGGAGAGCATAACCCTTTTACTTCAAGGTATCCTTTGCCACAGAGATCTGTGTCCCTGTGAGTTTGAGATAAAATTGCTATAATATACTCTTTGTGGGTCTTTAGACTAAAATGGAAGTGGGAATGAAAACAAAATGCAGTTGCACCGCATAGGAGGTATTTTGTGTTTGTGCATCATTGATCCCTGGTGACTGTTTCTGGATGGAGGTCAAATGTAAAGCTCAGGCTGTGTGAGATCCAAGTGCATCTCTCTGTCATGGTGACATGCTGAACAGTTATGATCTGCTAATGCTGTCATTACTGAGAGGACAGTGCTGCCAGAAACTCCTGTCCTCTTAACCTTCATGACAGATCCTGGGATTTAAAATTAGTGTTTTCTGCCAAGACAATGCTCAATTATTTTTTCAGATTGTAAAGCTAATCTTTTTACCTCCTCAGTTACAGCACAGAAGCACTGAAGTTTGTACAAATCCTGTTGTTTGATATGTGAAATATTGTATGTTTTACATATATTTTGTATAGGACAGGACATCATTTCAAATAAATGATGCCAGCTATTGCATCCAGGTGACTCAAGCTTGTCACGGATACTTATTTAAATTTTCAAATTGAAAAAGCTAAAATAATAATCAGATGCAAACAATTTGGAAGGAAGCTTCACTAGCTTAAGTATGTCCATTTTTCTATGTTAAATGGACCCACTGATCAAATTCTCATTGTGTTCTATGGTTGTGATCAGTTTATAAGATGATCCTTGTAACAACCTTTTGCTACATTTTCGGGGGTGATTATCTGCATGTACACAGGTACATAGTCATTCAGTTTAGTGGATTTATACCTCAGATGGTATATTTATGCAGTGCTTCTCAAGCTTCTTCCACTCAGTCATCCTAGTTCCTTTGTCAAGTTTTTCTTTTTTCCTTTGCAAAATTCTGGGGTTGTAACAATTTTGGTAGGAAGAAGCTGCTCTCACCAGATATACGGGAACACCTCATTATTCAATAATAATATGTGTTTTAAAACTATAAAGTATAGGTCAGTATACCACATCTGACATTCTATTGAGTGGACCAAGTCTTAATCAGCTTTTGAAGAAACATGTATGTAAATATGAGCAATGGAAGAATTAATTCAAAAGTAAGAAATGACTAACTCATTTCCACATGTTCCTCACCATGCCATAGAACTGAGGCGTTACGATATCAGATAATACACTAATCTATGTGTGACAGTTTATTAGTTATTTAAAATAAGCGGCTCGGTATATAAACTACATCTCATTGGGTCTAAGATTACTGATGTAGGGTCAGCCTTAGAGAGAGAAGAAGAATGTGTTATGAAATCTGCAATTCTGTGTTGTTATAAAAGCTTTTTTAATTCTCTTATTTGACAATGCATCATATCAGGAAAAAAAAGGGTGAAACAGATCAGAAATCCTAAAATTTATAAATTTGTCTCCCTATTTTACAAGCAGGTGTAGGAGGAGACTGTTTTATTCCCTTTATTTACCATCCAAAAAATTGAAAGCACAATCTACTTTGATCAAAAACTTCTTCCTCTATACTCTTTGTATATTATGTAGAAAAAAAAGGGAACATGGCAATATTGTAGGGCAGTTTATGTCCACTTTCTCATTTCTAAATATGAATACAAACCAAATTTTCAATAGGTAGATAGACGTTTTGTGCCTATCAGGAGTCTGATTTCGAACATCTGACTTGAAAAGAAGGTCTAACTTTGAAAAGATAATAGAAGACAAAGAATTCCTCTAATTCTCTGCATCTTCCCTTGGATCTTTGCTTTTCTTGTTGGAACTATGGAAATTAAAATTAGAATAGAAAGGTGGGCTCATCTGAACAATCCTAAACATTTCTGAACACTTCTGAGCATTCCTGCCTCTCTAGTGCTGCACACAGCAAATGGCAAAAGGCCACTATCAGGACATCCCAGACACAAAGTTACTCCTGACTGTAGTCTGACAAGTGTGTCTACTACCATTTGTGACATCTTTCCCAGATGAGTATGATAGACTTTTGGTTTCCAGGTAACAGTGCAGCTAACTCACATTGTATTATACATAAAGTATAAATGTCTTTCCGCACATGGGGTTTCCTACATAGGCAGATATTTGCTGGCAGATGCGAGTTCCATTTGCTTCTGGACAACACAGATTGGCCCCACACTTCTTGGTGCTGAAGTGTTTTATTGATCGGAGCAAGAAACTATTTTCATATATACCAGAATCAATTTAATAGGTATATAATTCAATTGCATTTCAATGTCATGCCAAATTGGACCATGCCAAGTGCAAGGTCCTACACCTGGGTCAGAGCAATCCCAGGCACAGCTACAGGTTGGGCAAAGAAGAGATTCAGAGCAGCCCTGCAGGGAAGGACTTGGGGGTGCTGGTTAGTAAGAAAATGAACATGAGCCGGCTCATGAGGAGCATGACCAGCAGGTCGAAGGAGGTGATCCTGCCCCTTTGCTCTTGTGAGACCTTACCCAGAGTACTGTGTGCAGTTCTGGTGTCCTCAACATAAAAAGGACATGGAACTGTTGGAACAAGTCCAGAGGAGGGCCATGAGGATGATCAGGGGACTGGAGCACCTCCCATATGAAGATAGGCTGAAAAAGTTGGGGCTGTTCAGCCTGGAGAAGAGAAAGCTGCATGGAGACCTCATAGCAGCCTTCCAGTATCTGAAGGGGGCCTATAGGGATGCTGGGGAGGGACTCTTCATTAAGGACTGTAGTGACAGGACAAGGGGCAACGGGTTCAAAGTTAAACAGGGGAAGTTTAGATTGGATATAAGGAGGAAGCTCTTTACTGTAAGGGTGGTGAGGCACTAGAATGGGTTGCCCAGGGAAGCTGTGAATGCTCCATCCCTGGTGGTGTTCAAGGCCAGGTTGGACAGAGCCTTGGGTGAGATGGTTTAGTGTGAGGTGTCCGGGCCCATGGCAGGGGTGTTGGAACTTGATGATCTTAAGGTCCTTTCCAACCCTAAGTATTCTATGATTCTATGACTCTATAATGTATAATTTGATATGTTAGGATCTTAGAATATTTCCTGATTTCAATAAATTCCTTTGTTAACAGCAAAAGCAAATAAGTATTTCAGTTGACATGGACATTGTCACTGAGTGATTGCTGAGTAAACTGTTAGTAGACCTACCTAATTGCCATGACAAGTATGGAAAACTAACTGAATGATAAAGAACATTCCTGGAGAACTTCAAATGATTAGGCCAAACATGTGAAGTATTAAGGTTTGCAAATTGGAAACTCTATTTACTTGATTAAAATACAGTGCCTGTGTACAAATGCGAACAGTCAATATGTAGCTAGCAGGCATAAACATAAGGGGATTACCTACCTGAAAAGCACATTTACCTTAATTACAGCACTCAAATTGTCTAAGTCTGCTCCTAATGAAAATGGGAGGGCATTATAAAAAGAACTGCGGTGAGTGTATTATTCTGAGATTAATTAAAAATTATACTTCTAATACAGTGACTGTATATTTTCTTCACCAGATTCTCAACATAAGAAAAATTGTTCAAAAAGTGATGTTAATATTTTATAGTATTTAAGCTTTAACTTAGATCTAATTTCTCATATAATTCTCTTAGTGACTCTCAGGGGACCAGACAGATCGTCCTGCAATTTGTACTAACAATACTGATAACAGAAAGATCAGTGTTCTATAAAAGACACACCAATCCAAATATAGCCGTCTGCAGCCTGGCAATCAGCAGGAAACACTGTGACCTGTGCACTGAAAGAAAGTGAAAGTGAGATCTGTTAAGCTAAATGTCACTTTCAGGAGTACCACCTTAGGAAGTAAAGTGTCTTGGCAGCAGCATAGAGGTGTTTTTTTGACAATGAAATGTGTTTTTTTCCAGAGTTGGATTTTTTTTCATGAAAATCTGTTTCTTCTGAAAGTGACCATGAACTCTATCACAGATACAAGACCTATCTGGCTGTGAGCAAATGCTGGAGCTGGGAACAAGCTGCCCTGCAGTATTTGTGATTCAGCTGTCTTTTTATCTAGTTGAAAGAGCGTGTCGAATCTTAGGACTACATGTGTTGTCATTCTCTACTCCTTCAAATTAAATGCATTTAACGGCGGTCTTGGTAGCAATGAATTAACATGATATGAAAGAAGAAATAAGTGATACACCTGCTGCTTGAATTTTGAATGAGAATATCGTTTCAACACCAGGCAAAACAAGGGCATGAAGTCATGAGCTGTGGAAGTAGATTGAATATGGGCTGTGGTGCAGCTTCACCTTTTATTGAGGCTACCTGTTTCTCACAAATACTGCACAAAGCCCAGGAATGCCATAAGCAAACAGCAGTGGCTGCAGCTTGCCTCTGACCACCCATAGGAATGTAAGAGTTCAATACTGAGTGTCTTTGATTGAAAACTGCAGACTGATTTAATTCCAAAACTAAGTATTCTCCATTTTTTTTAAGATCCATCTCTAATGGATCCTTTCCATTAATGGAAAAGAATGGAGCCTTTCTGATGCTTTCTGAAAATTGGTTAAGGTAAACTTGAGAACACAGTCTTTACAAATGCATGCCTCCAGGCTCAGCTGGTGTTCTTCAACTCAGTGCTGTCAGTACAAAGTAATTGAGATTTCCTTATGGCTGAATAGCAGTTAATACCTGGCCTCTGATCACTGTTGCTCTTTCAGAGGCAGCAGGGTTCTTTCATTTCCTTTTTAGTTTGAGAAACCTGCTTCCCCTTTGTTGGCAATTCATAATTCCTAATCATTGTGCTGACACAACTGCTTGCTGGCCCCTTTGCAAATCTGCTTACTAGATTCCCTCTAGTGAGAGTGAACACACAACAGATTTGGTGGGTGGGGAAAGACAAAACAGAGTGCATGTGACCACAACGCTATTATAACCCCAGAAAATTTCAGCTGCTTATAACCAAAACCAAACCAAAATTAAGAGTTATAGCACTAAAATTAGTGGGTTTTGAGCCATGGCACTGGGAATGAAGGCAAATGTGACTTCTGAAATCAGAATTACAGTGCAACATTATGGATAAAAGATAGTCATGAGCGAATCCTTACTGACAATATACCAAAGACCTTCCCTTCCCTTCCCTTCCCTTCCCTTCCCTTCCCTTCCCTTCCCTTCCCTTCCCTTCCCTTCCCTTCCCTTCCCTTCCCTTCCCTTCCCTTCCCTTCCCTTCCCTTCCCTTCCCTTCCCTTCCCTTCCCTTCCCTTCCCTTCCCTTCCCTTCCCTTCCCTTCCCTTCCCTTCCCTTCCCTTCCCTTCCCTTCCCTTCCCTTCCCTTCCCTTCCCTTCCTTTTTTCTTTATTTTTTCATTTTTATTTTTTTATTTAGATGCTGTATAGATGGTAAAACACAAACTTTTCCCTTTGACTCTGCTGAAGATGTAGGTTTTCTCATCTGGGGCTATCTATCTCCTCCTCTGTGTCAGTGCACCTGGGGTGTCCACTTTGGTCATTGTCAGCTGAGCACCACTGGCATCAGTATGTAATATTATCTGTAATTGCATCAGCAAGACTAAGAGGAGAATGGCTTAATGCTACCAGCAGCTGTCAGCCACAGTGCACATGTATACTCGAAACTTCTTTCCAGAGGCAAGGTCGTCTTCCCTGAAAAAAAGACTCTTATTCAAATGGCAGCTACAGGACTGCAGAGCTGTGCTCATGGCAAAGCTTTTAGCTGCATGGAGCTCAGAAGATTTGCAATGGCATCAACCTCTGTTTAAAGCAAATCACTGATGGCCTTGTGTCACTAGATCTTTAAATGCACATTAGTCTGTAATTGGCTTACCCATCAGTGTGAACTTTTCACTCACTTGATAATTACCTCTGGCTTATATTAGTTTATTGCTGCTTTCTCAGAAAACAGCCTGATTATTGCATGCAGACATTCATTAAGCAAGCAGCTGCACACAAGGTTTAATTTATTTGCATTTTGGTGCCTGATCTCCAAAGGCTACCTTCCAAGACCGTATAAGAGTTTTATTACCCCTCATGTTTCTTCTCTAGTAGTGACCTGTTGCTGGCTTCCAGCTGATGACTCTGACCACCCAAGCCCTGCTAGCAGGAGGGATCATGTGAATTCTCCTTAATCTGCTTTTGGCAAAGTTAGTCAGTTTAGCTTAAACGACTTTCATTGACAGGTTAAGTTAACCTGACTGACTTTGCCTGAAGAGAATGAGAGAGGGTTTGTGTGATCCTTCCTCTCGAAGAGCTTTGGAAAGAGTGACCTCTGGCAGTGACTGAGAGCTGCAAAGTCTTCATAGGCTACAGCAGTTTGCAAAATAAGTGAATTCGTGACATAAGTGGCCTGACGTACAAAAATTATGATTATGCCTAGAAGGATGGTAAGAGGAGCAGCCTCCATTACTATGCCTAATAATAGTAAATAAAACAGTGTGAGACGTGGTTTGAGGACTGGTATGTGATCAACCATGTTATTTGCTGGTTAGCATGCTCTCTGGCAGTTTTGGCCTGGCTCAACCAACCAGAAAAGCACAGCTTGGATGCAGCGTAGGTCAATAAGTGGTATGGACATGGCCAACTTTGCAGAAGGATGGAGAAAAGGGCTTTGCAAACAGGACTCATGCCACACCACTTGTCCTCAAGATAGGGAGGATTCACATGGCATAGAAGAGGAGCTGAACTCAGTGCATAAGCAGCCAGGTTCCCTAGGATGTTCTGCATCATCCCTGGAAATTCTGGGCACCTGGCTTACATACTGTCTTTTAGTTTGTTAAAAGAGAAGTCTAAAGAAATTACTTAGTTTAAGGCACTTAAGTGTATAAATTTAGGCTTTGTGAGAGCTCATCTTTGTATGAACAAGCTACAGGTTACTTGAATATCTACAGGTAACTTGAATGTCTCCATCCTTAGAGATATACAAAACACATTTGAACATGGTACTGGGCAATCAGCTGTAGGTGGCCCTGCTTGAGCAAGAAGGTTAGACCAGATAAGATGACATAAGAGTAAAGGTCCTCATTTCCAGAAGCCCCACTCAATCTCAACCTTTCTGTGATTCTGTGATGCTTAGCCTAATAAACTAAGGGCTTGTGGAAAAAGACAGCACCTGCTCCCTTAAGGTCATGTGTTCAAGGACCAAATTAGATGATAAGGCAAAGAAAACCAAACCTCGGGAACTGGGAGGGACTTGCATGAATGAAGTGAGTGAGTAGTTCAGTGCCAGGGGCTGGAGCATGAGCACAGGTCACAGTCGAAGTGCCTGATGCCAGCTGCTGTGGGTGGCAAGTGTCTGTATCTGCCCCAGTCCTGATGTGTGTGCAGTGTGCGTGTGTCATTCACCAGTAAAATCCAAGCTGGACTCACCAGCAAGTAGGAAGCCCTGATTCCAGCTAGGAGTCTCAGATAGGGGGAGTGTCTGCATGGGTATTCAGGGAGACAAGTAGTTGTGGGGCAACCATGGGATGAGTGTGTGAGTTTGTGTGTCTGTTTGTAACAAGCATCGAGCTGGACCAGTCGGTGAGTCAGCTGTCCTGTCTGTATGTCTCTGGGACATGTGCTCAGCTTCCCTGCTGGATGAAACTGCTAACAGGAAAGCAGCAGACATGTCATTCAGCCACAGCAGAGACCCCAGGTCTCCAGGGCACCCATTTAGGTTTCGGTATTCAGATAGGAGGGAGTCCTGAGCCAGAGCTGCTGAAGGTGACAGCTGCTCCCAACATTCCCTAACAAATTATTTACAATACAACTTGTTGATTAAACTTGGAATGTAAAGCTTACTATGTGTTTTGCATTGGAAGAAATATGAATCGTATTGAATTCAATGTATTCTGATAAATTTCTGTTCTTCAGAAATATGTAACAATTATGTTAATCCCTGTTTCTAGGGGAAAAAATGAAAACATCATACTCAATCCTGTTTTTCAGCCCATGCTAAACATGGAGCTGATAAAAACCTGAAGGTTTTCTGTGTGATTCTAAATAAGAGTGATTAGCTACAAAAATTTTCCTGCAGAATTTGAAAATTTACATTCTTTGTTGTCTTTGAGAGATCTATTAAAAATCACTGAAGTTCTCTTCAACTGTTCAATAGTTTTCTCAAGTTGCTAAAATATACGTTGCCCTTGAGATGCTTCCTGCTCATTGCCTACTATTTCCAATGCCATCAAAGCCCATGCACCTTCACAAATGTTCATGACAGTGTTCTGCCTTTCTGGGGCTTGTGCATATCATGGCAAATTATATTCTTATAATCTTCTGCCCTCAGTCTTATATTAAATCAGGTTAGTCAGGCTATTTTACTTCCAAACATTTTGTCCCCTGAAAACTAAGGCTGGGGCTTATCAGATGATCATGGTAATTAGAAACGAAGCCCTTAGTAGAAGGACCATAACTGTCTCATTTGGATTTGCTATGTCATATGATGAGTTAAAATTACAGTAAAATGGCTAATTTGAAGTGCATGATACTTAGAACCTAAATTTGGGGTATTTCAAGTTCCTTTTGTTTACAGAAATAAAGCCTCTGCTAGAGGGATTGAGCTGGCTCTTGGCATAAACTCTCAATTTTCTTGTGAATTCCCTTAATCCCTTGCATTCTTTGTAAATGATTTTGCGTTACACATTCACTTTCTTTCCACTACATGAGATGTTTAAACAAGTCACTGATATGGATATACTTTAAATTTATTTTTAAATTTTTAAGCTATTTTTAATTTGGTTATTCAGAGCCAGGCCAGAACTTCATAACTTCAGCAAATCAAATTGGGATTTATTAAATATAGATTGCAGCTCTTCCTTTTCAGTCTTTAGTAATATACAGTACTTATTAATGTTTGGAAACTACTTTAAGCACATAATTTACTGCTTTCTCTTATACAGGTGGAGGGGAATATAAAATTTTTCAGTGCAGAAATCTTGTCCCCTGGTAAGTCCAAATCAGTTCTATTGTACAGTACTGTGGTTGTACCTGCAGGTTGTATAACTGAGTATTCGACAACTAAATAACAAAAATGCAAATCTCTCCATAGCTTGAAATAGACTGGAGAGACAGCTTGTAGAGAAATGAACAAAAACTCCAGCCCCATTCACCTGCCTCATTCCATTGTCTGCCTGTTGTCAAGCCACATTTTTGGACACACCCACGATGTGGGTAGTCCATTGATGACAATATCTGAAGCAAGGCTTGAAAGGATTACTGCAGAGTTGGTGATAAATTTGGGAGCATAGAGACAACCTCTGAACTGTGAGGATGAGACACAGTCTGCTTGATTCCTCCTATAGATAAATTCTGGATACAGGGAATAGTATCAGGAGGACAAGGGAGAGGATGAAGAACACCATCACTGTATCACAGCAGGTGGAAAATCCCTCATAGTGAGACAGATAGACACATTCTGTGTAATTATGAACCAGATGGAAAGTTCTTGGTAACTAGAGTGTTGCCAGTAGCTCACTGTACAATTTGGGAATGGAAAAGCAAGCAGCTTCTCAGCAAGTAGGGATTGCTTTCCAGTTTTGATCTTAAAGGCCCAACTAACTTTTGACAGACACCCAAAGCACAAAGGAACTTTGGTTCACTTGCAACAAAGAATATACCGCAAAGGCACAGCAAGGAAGTGCCGTTACAAAATGTCCTTGACACAAGTGGCAAAGACCTTCACTTCTTTTTCTTATTCTCATTTGTACTGCCTATACTTTTATAAACTGACTGCTGCATTTACAGATGACTAGGAATGAGCTGGAGGCCCTTAAAATCTCTTAAAGTCCAGAAATATAATAATGTCATCCTACATGAGGTATTCTCCATGCTATTTTGCTAGAGCACTGCTTGTTGAAGAATGGCTTTAGCCTATGAAGTTCCCAGTTTTTGCCTTGAATTCTTGGCACATTAGGAAACTGCACATGGAGAATAATGCACTGCACTGTGCATTTCCAATTCCTTTCTTGTGTACTGTGTTTTTCTTTAAAGGAATTCCCACTGGAAAGGCTGGTGTTTAGCTGTTGGTTTCAGAGAACCAACTTAGAAGACCTTTGGAGCTGGCAGGTGATATTTCAAGTGAAACCCAGGAATCCAGGGTCTGTTTGAAATCCTTGTCTTTTCAGGATAAGGTTACAAAACTCCCATTGTGGGAAACAACCTTGTCTGTCTAAAGGCTTAAAGGGGTCATGATGACACGCATGAGGGACTGCACATGGCTGATGAAGCACAAATTAAAGAAAACAAAGCTGCCCCAGCCATTGTCAACAGGAATGCTATAAACTGTAGAATAGAATGATCTGACACAAGTTTCTTGGACAATTGTTATGCAACTTTGAATTTCTGCTGCTATGTAACAGGACATAAACAGTGTAACTTGAACCAGTCTGTGTAATTTGGTGGATGGACTTAGATGGACCTAGATGTGGATGAGAAAGACAAGTCATGTACCTAGTGGCATAGAAAGGGTACAAGATATGGCTTTATTTTAAAAGTACACCCTTTTATGCGAACAGCTGGACACACATACATGTGAAATACAAAGAAGATAAAATACATGTGAGCTGTGTGGAATTGTATTTTTACAGAACTCTGGTAGTAGCTAGTTGGGACTGCTGATTTAAGACATTGGTTGCAGTAGATTCAACAAGACTCAACTATGTGTGACTACTTACTATATGCCTGCTGAGGTTGGTATCATTGGCAAACTTTGTCAGGTACACATCAGGATAACTTGATCCCATCTTCCAGATCACTTATGAAGATATTAAACAGCATTGGGCTCAATATTGATCCCTGGTGGACCCCACTAGTAACAGGTTTGAAAAGAGCTATTTACTACCACCCTCTGGGTATGGCCAGTCAGCCATTTCACTATAAGCAAAACAGAGGCATAAGTTAGATGGCTGTCTTTGCCAGCATGTTTTTTTAAATGTCTTTCTTGATGTAAAGTGCCACCAATAAGCAAGGAGGTAAGATATTTTTAAGTCTGCATTGTGATCCAGCCAAAATACCTCTGGGCTGTTTTTCCTGATATTTTGAAACTTCTAGCAAATGATCAAAGAAACAGCCTATTGGCGTAAGAGGGAGTGCTGTGACTGATAAACACCTAAAACTGTGGACTCTGCCAGCCTTACAAATAAGGAAATGTCTTGCTTCAAAGAATCAGTAAGCAAAATGAACACTTCTAAATGTGCTTAGCATGGATAATAACGTTGCTGTTTGTCTTTTCATACTTAGTCCTATTAGGCGTATTGAATTATATGTTACAAGCAAAATTGCATTGGGCAGGAAAAACAGCATGTGAAAATAAAAATGAAATAGCATTTTTTAAAACTAAAGATGTAAAATTGTCTTGAGGAAAAAACAGTGGTGTGACCTGTTTAAAAAAGAAAGCAAACATAGGCATTAATCTTGTGAGGGTCATAGAATATTTATTTTACTTTCCACAGAAACAATCTCAAAACAAACTATGTAAGAAGAAAACACAAGAGAGATGTTCCAAAGAAGTTGACATTCTGTCGCCTAAAGACAACTTCAAAGCCATTAAAACATTTGACAACCTCTTGTATGATAACACATTGCTGTAATGACCTCTGTCTCAGAGTTCCGTTCTCCAAATTCTCCTAAACTATGATGTTATTCTGTCTGCTAACTCCATTTTACACTAAGCAACAGCTATCCTGAAATTACTACTGTTTTTTTACCGCAATGAAGCAGTCACAGAATAGCCAATACTGAACTCTTGGTAGGTAAAAAGTCACTCTACCAATTAGATTATATTAAAAATACACATAAAATACAGTATATAATGTGACTTTGGTGTAATTATTTCTGACTGTCTAAACTGATGTAAACCGTTCTTACAAGGAATTTGTCCCTGGACTCTTTCCTTAAAGTTTGAGTGCTTTCTCCCAGTCATACAACAAGAAGGCAGCTTGTGTCTTGTATAGCTGAAGATTAGGAACCCCATCCTTTCCACACTGGTTTTAGTGGCTGCATAAGGCAAGATTTTCACAACAAATACCTATGTAAAAGTTTTCCTTTTGTCTATAGGTAGTATTTGAAATAAACAACTGAGGACTTTTACAGTGTTAAGTAGTATAGAGATCATCTTCTGTCATGTGTCTTTAAAATCCTCCCATCAAATACAAATATTCTGTAAATGCTAACTATAATTCTCTTTCTGTTGTTTCTACTTCTTTTTCTTTTTTTTTTCTTTAAAGGAGCAATTGCTGATCAAAACTGCAAGCATCAGTAAAGTAAATCTAATTTGAGATATTACACTGTCATAATGGCAATAACTGTTCTTCCTCTTTGACTCCTGAGTTGGGCTTCTGGTACATTTTACAGACTGCTTGGGGAAGTATTCAGTTAAAGGCCTGTAAACAAATATTGGTCTGTGCAAACACTTATAAATTACAGATTATCTGCTTTCATTTCCTGAAGATTTTTTTATGCATTTTTGTGGAAAAGCTTGAGCTTTCAGAAAATCCAATATAACAAGATTCTGTGGAGATTATTTTCCCTGTTTCATTGAATTACATGAGATTTTCCCACATTATAAGAATTCTTAAGATAGTCCATTTTAGTTTTGCTTTACAATATGTAAAATATTTCATGCTGTTAGACAGTATCTCTTTCTTTTAGATACTTTGTCTCTAATAGCAGCTGAAGGAAGTATCAGTTTGGGGAAAGAATATTTTATTAGGCACTGGGCTTCCTGTCATATTTGCTCCCAAATGACTAGGCTTGAAAGCAGTGGGTATTCTTAAACACAATTACAAAATGATAGCTTCCACTCTAAACATTTGTTTTATGAGTTCAATTTAATTCTATACTGGGGCGAAAATTCTAAACCTGCTGCAGATGAAACCTGGGTGTTTGGATCATGATGGAATTAATGTTTTTTCTCTCAATAGAGAATAATCTAATTTTGCTCTTCCTAAAGGTCGATAAGATCCCTGACTGGTGAAGATAAAGATAGTTCCTGTCATGCTCGAAGGGTCATTTTCCCTTTTATACCTCCTTTTTTCCCTAGAGCAAAACAAAAAAGTCCTGGTGCCCTTGCAATGTTTGACTGAGTATGAGAATGACGAGATAAAGTGATTTTATATATAGAAAGATTTTGTGTAATCCTGAGGAAAAAAAATAAAAATAAAAAAATAATCAGGCATAGTGCTGTTATAATGCCATATTTTAACAGATGAGGCAATTTCCAGTTTGTGCAACTCCAGTCAGCTCCCAGATATTGTCTAAAAGGCTCAGTGCGTCCCACTGCCTGGAGATTTCCATTAACCCTAGAATTTAAACCTCCTTGATCGGTCTTCCTACATGTTTGTGTTATGTTTTACTTTGTGCGTTATGAAGTCAGTCACACCAGAATCCAAGGAATTAGCAATGCAGAGGCAGACTTTCAGGCACAGGGGAAGGAGGGAGCTGGCAGGGATTATGCTTCAAGATGTGTGATACCTCCAGCTGCACACAGAAATATGCTCACAGTATCCTATGGCTTATGATAGCTCTATACATCTCACCTGCCGCATCTGTGGCAGGTGTGAATAAAATTCAGGTAAAATATAGTCAAAGTGCAGTCTCAACAAATAAAGGCCTTTGAAAACAGGACACATAAAAATAGGGAACCAGAAAAAGACAAGACGCCTAGGCAAATGCCAGAAGTCTAAAAATAAGGTGGAGCTAAAAAGATGTGGACATAAAGAGAATTAGAAATTTGATGGGAGAAACACAGTCCAGAGAATACCCTCACAGCAGGAAAAAATTGATTTACAAATGGCAGAAGAGGAAATACTGGTGTAAGGGTGGAAGTAAATTCTGTTAAACAGGTGCTGTTAAACAAACCAGCTTTGTGAGGTCCTTTCTAAGAGACACTGAGATGGTGACAACTGTGATTTCAAATGTAACTTTTCTAGGAGCAAAAATCCTCCCCAGCCTTCTGTAAGAATTCAAGCTTCACTAAAAGGAATTATAATTATAAGGGAGCCCGTTATAAGGAAATTAAAGGATCTGCTGGGGTGGGGAGTTACCAGTGAAATACAGTGGTACACTATTCTTTGACCTGTGTTTTTCAGTGTACTCATTTGTCTGGAAGAGAAGATACACAAAATGACAAGTTTCCGGATAGCTTAACAATTTTCTGGGTATTAAAATTCAAAGCCAGCTTGAAAAAATTAGGGAAGAGTCTCATGGTACTGAATGGCTACATGATAAAGTGGTGAATGAAATCCAATGTTGATAAATGCAAGATAATGCACCTAAAGGAAAAGAAGACTAAGTATGCATACAAGATAGCTTCTAAATAAACTATTACCACTCAGAGGAGAAATCATTGTTATGGATAACTCTATGAAAATATCTTACAACAACATAGTGTTCTGTACCAGACAAATAAGCAAGCTAGGATTTATTAATAAGAGAGAGAAAACAAATCAGGAAACATTATTATGTTGCTGCGTACATTTACAGTGCATCCAAATTGTGAATGCTGTCTTCATCACCACCTTTTCAGAAAAGGTATAGTAAAGCTAAGAAGCAAAGTTTCAGAGAAGGGCCAGAGTTATGTTCAAAGCTGTTGGTTGGATAAGGATTCATTAAGGTAACTGAGAGTAAAAAATGGAAAAATAAACTCCACCAAAAAAAAATCATAAAGGCATTGAAGAGTAAGGAATACTTAATTACAGTTTCTCATAATACAAAAGGGGCCTTGAATAAGTTGGCAGGCAATGGGCTGCAAACAAATTTCTGCAAAGAGCCTTTAGTGCTATTGCCACAGGATTGTCTTGACAGTCTTAATGTAGAAGGTATAAATTAATTAGACTAATTCAGGGAAGAAAGATTATTGAGCAAAAAATAAAAACACAGTTGCTAGCTCAGGACACCCCCTAAGGTTTCTAGAGACTGGGAGTGTCTAATACCACACTTTATATTCTCATTATTTCATGTATACCTAGTGAGCAGAATCATAGATTCACTTAGGGGGCAAGGGACCACAGGAGGTTTCTCACCCACGCAACCTCCTGCTCAAAGCAAGGTCATCTGTGGGATCAAACCAGGTTGCTCAGCGCTTTGAAAACCCTCCAAGGATAGAGCCAGCAAAACCTGTCTGGACAGCTTACTCCACTGCTGGTCTGCCCTTATGGTGAAAAAGTTTCTCCTGAATGCCTCTTGCTGTGATTGTAACTTTGGCCTCTCATCCTCCCACCATGCACCAGTGTGAAGAACCTGGCTCCGTCTCCTCAACACTCTTCCTGTAGGCATTAGGGGTTGCAGTTAAATCCCTTTGAAGACATGTCTGGACTGAAGAAGCCCAGCTCCCTCAGTCTTTCCAAACAGGGCAAGTGCTCTGGCCCCACCCTCTTGGTAATACGCCCTGGCTGAACTAGATCCTGTGTGACAATAGTTTTTCTTGAACTCCTTAAACTCTTTTGTTCAGCACAGGGAACTGGGAGTCACTGATGACAGCTAAGGCAAATATGTCGTTGAGGGCCTTTGTCAGAGTCCAGTATTCTCTGACCAGCTTCACTGAGATATTCTACGTGAGAAGGATTCAATATCTAATATACAATTACGTATTTGTATATGTTACATGGGATTTGGTTTAGCAGAGTAATACAGCAGTGTACTGAAATTGCAATACACTACACTTGGCAGAATATGGCACTTGGAATATACATTTGAACCATGATGTAAATGTGATTTCCATTGCCAGCTCCTCACTTCCCACAGCATATTCAGCTTCATTATTTCATGCTCACTACAGACAAGGCTGCCATTGAGATTCACACCCCCAGACATTTTTTCCTCATTTCTGAATAATAAATCCAGTTTGGCACAACTGGTTTGTCTATCTAGTGCTGCTATCAAGAACCAATCCTTGAAACTTTTCAGAGATTCCCTGGATTTCTTGCATCCTTGTCCTTCAGCAGATGTCAGGGAGTTTAAAGATCCCTGTGAAGGAACAGAGTGATCCAGACACTTCCTTGAGAGTGGCTTCTCACCTGCATTGTGTGGTCCATAGCACAGTCTTACTATGATTTCACCTACAGAGACCTCTTCTCTGATTTTGACACAGAAACTTTTGCCAGCCTGTTGCACATCCTGTACCAGAGCTCCCCACATCTGAGCTGCTGCTTCACATAGAGAATACACCCCTTCTCCTACAAGAGTTATCCCATCACATTTGTTATTCCTGGAACGTTACAGTCTTGTGATCATATGTGATGCCTCAGTTCCTCCTTCCTATTTCACCAGCCTGTATGTGTTTGTGTACATACACTTGACATAGGTGTCTCTTCACCTTGTTATTACTCTCTTCATCTTATCACTCTGCACCGTTTGCTTTCAAAGCAAACAACAATTCCACTGATTTATCCACTGTCAAAATATGGTCTGGAGGGATGTTTCTTTCATATGTTCCAGGAAGTCAGTTCTTATATTCTTACATTATTCACCATGACTAACTCTTTTCTTTATTGTCTATCAGATCATATCTCCTCCTCCAAGTCCCTTCTCCCTGACTGTGGGTCCCAGACAGAACACTTACATCAGAATACTAAGGGTGAAAATGAGCCTTATTTATTTCCTAAATACAGATATGGGACAAATGGAATCTATCTCTCCTTTTACTTCATAAAGAACATCGGGTATATTATATAAATAGTTACTATTTAATCATATTTTTCCCTTACATTTTAATGCCACAGAGACTAAAACATCTACCTACAGAATTGTACAGACAGTATTGTAGACCAGATTAAATATGTAATTAGTATATTAAATAAAACAGCAATTGCCCTGAAATAATAATCTGTCTCTGGGTGAGGCCTGGGAGGAGATTGGGTTGTCTATAATGTCCTCAAGCGTAGGTTAGCTGGCAGCTAGAATTACAACTACCTCATGCAGTAGATATACAGGAGAAAATATACTATATTCTGGTGAAGGGAAGTAGAAAAATATGATCTTTTATGGTATTCACAGGTAATTATTGACAATATTTCTTTCTCCTTACAGCAAATGCATTGCGTTCAAAATTTCATGCAAAAGAGAAGTCTCTATTTTACCTGTATTATTTATTTTAACTGTTTTCTTTTACTGTGACTGGTACTAGCAATGCACATGGTATGTCATGGTAAGTCTTGTTTCAAAAAATTTGTCACAGTATGATTTCTCATGAGAAGAGGAAATCAGATTATGGTGACTAATGAAAGAAACTCAGTATTGATGCATTAGGTTCTATTCTGCAGCTCAGAGATCCCACTTTATATGATATTTTAAAGTGAGATTAATGGTGGTGAAAGTTGCACTCTTAGAAAAGGAATGGAGCACAGGTGTTGCATGGCCAACTACTGAGCCCATGTCACAGCTTCAGCTGTACCTATGGGTGGCAGCTCCATGAGTGATTAGGTAAGTTAGTCATGTACTCATGCAATCTTTATTTTCCCATTGGAGAAGCTGTTTTTTGACACACGTGTTGCACTCAAAAAGGAGAATTTCATGCCTTTATGCAGTGCAAAGTCATGTTGTCTGTGTACACCATGATCTGATGTCACAGCAAGGTGACCTGGACCTTCGCAGCCTTAGCCAGGAAACAGGGAACTATGGTTTTAGTTAGATGCTATAGTAAAGATCTTACAGCCTGAAATAAAGTTTTTCTTCTCATACTACTCAAGATGCTCTGGGGTCATCTCTTGCTACCCTACACATTGTTAAATAAAACATTAAAACTTGAGAGGTGCAGCTAACCTGGTAAGGTTAGTAACAAGGTAAACATTAGCTGCTCTGACAAAAGTGGGTGTGCCACAGAGGAAAACACTTGTAGGTCTGCATACAGTCTTAAAGTTCTGGTTTGTAAGTGTTTCTGCTGTACAGATACAGGGTGCAGTCTTGCAAAAACCTGGCTATGTGAGATTTGAATGCTCAAAGTGACTAACAGCACATGCAGATATTTATTCCCTGTATTGAGTATGGCTGGATGGAATTAACTTTCGCCATAGTAGCCCTCATAGTGCTGTGCTGTGTATTGGTAGCTAGGAAGTTGTTTATCTGCCAGAATGAGCTGCAGCTAGACAAGAGACTTCATAAAATAAATCCAGGAGCCCCTGCAGGGCCCAGTTCAAAGCCCCTCCTGGGTGCAAGGGCCATCAGGAGATGCAGAGCCCTACTCCCTTGATGGAAATGAGTCCTTCTGCATGTTCTGAAAGACCTGGATGGGCAGCTCAGTGACCTTGAGATGGAGAACCACATCCTGAGAAAGGGAAGCTCTTCAGAAGCATGCAAGGAGGCAGAGAGGATCCAGCGGTAAAATGTTAAACTAGCTGCCCTCACCAAGCAGCTGAAAGAAAAATCTGCAGACCACTGACAGCTTGATGAATACTCCGGTGCCACTGCCCATCCAAAGCTCTACTGAGGAAATTGTTTCTTAAGCAGAGGGCAGGAGAAATAAGAGAGCCTGCAGGAGTTTTGCTCGAATATGACAAGGAGAATGAAGCCTCACTGAAGGTGGTTGAGCAGCTTCAGGCCCAAACAGCTGCACAAGAAGAGGGCTCATATTATCTGAGCACCCTCGGCCAAAGGTGTGGGAAAAATGTCCCAAGTAGCTCCCAAGTAACCCCCTTGTTAATATGGGAGTAACAGCAGGAAAGAGATGTTTTTAGATCAAAAGAAAAATGTCAGCCTCAGAGTTTTGGAACTGTAGAAAGCAGGTTGGAGGGAAATATATTGTAGAATCAAAGCTCAGTGTATCTAGGTGAAGATTTATGGTACTATCTTGATAAATAAATTAGCCTATCCAGGTATGCAAATATAGCCTTGGACTAGGAAAATACCTTTGTTATATCTAAGGCATTTCCCAATCACAGTATCACAGTATGCTAGAGATTGTAAGGGACCTCGAAAGATCATTTAGTCCAATCCCCCTGACGGAGCAGGAACACCTAGATAATGTTACACAGGAATGTGTCCAGGCGGGTTTTGAATGTCTCCAGGGAAGGAGACTCCACAACCTCCCTGGGCAGCCTGTTCCAGTGTTCCGTCACCATTTGTAGAACAAATATGGCATACCGAAATACCATGCAAACTTCTCCTAACTTCTCTTTCCTTTTCATTGACAGGTTTTGCATTAATCAGGATTCAGAAACCTTAATACAGAAAGCATAGCATACAACATGCATTATAATAAAAGCACGAAGGGAAAATGCTACAGCTCTGAAGTCACAGTTTATAACCTTCGCTCTAGATCTTCCTGATGCTGTTCCATGACGTGTCCATCATACTCTGCCACATTTCTTGTGCTCTAATTAATGCTTTCTGTATGCATCATAAAGTTTTATGATTGCTAATTTGAAAAAGGATTCTGATAATAATTAAGACCTTAATAATCCCATAGAGAAATTAAAATTTGGAGATGTAGAGAAAGCAGAATTTTCAATTTGGTGGGATACTCTGGCATTTCAGAATTCAAGACTCTTTGTAAAAAGGACAAAACTTCCACTTATTTGGGGAATGGAAATTCCAACCACTTTGATTTTGGAATCAGATATTATATTGCTGAAATATTTTCCTTCAATGCTGAAATTTTATTTCATGGTATTTAAAAAAAAAAAATTGTTAAACGTAATGTATGATGAGTACAACGAAGGATCAATATTATCATATGAAAGACAAAACATGAAACTTTAAAATAGGTAATTAATTTTAAATTTGATTTGATTTAAATATTTTTATTAAAATTTAGTGAAGCTGATTAAATCTCATGAGCTTTCCAGTCACTTACATGGTACTCTCCTGTGGAAATGGCTCTGTTTAAAGTTTTTTTTGCAAGCTCTAATCAGTGAAACTTACCTCTCGTTCTGCATTGCAATTTAGGGAAATGACCTTATTTTTCTTATACTCTTGACAGTCCTGAAACAGCTGACAGCAGAAATGACAAAGGTACTGACAGAAAAGTAATTTTTTTCCTCTTCATTCTGATGTTATGGATCGATGTCCATTCCACTAGCAGCCTCCAAACCGTAGATCACATAGTGCGTGACTTCCAAGTCAACAAGAGACATTTACAGGCTAGCAAATGCGTTCATCTCCCTTTGGCAATTCGACAGGGTTTCTAGCCATCTGATTCAGAGAAGCACATATGGTAAATACTTAATGGAATATAAATCTTGAGAGAACACCTTGGAATTAAATGAGATTTTCAATGGGACTCACACTCCTGTTTTACAAAAGTCCTTTTGAGAATTATATCCATTGTAAGCTTCTGACAGTTATTTATGATCTTGGGCATACATATACTCAAATGTTTAACCTATCCCGTCTGTGTTAAATCTAGTTTTACATCAGGTTACCAATGTTAACTGATCACTGACCTACAGAAATTATTAAATTTCCTTTATTCCTAGATTTTTATTACCTGGTCTTATGACGGATATCAGAATGTGTATGAAGATGTCTTTGTATTAATTCTGCAACATTATTGTATGTTTTTAAAACACGCTAAATTTACATTATTGTTAATGCCACTGGGCCACAAGGGATGAATTATGGGAAATAATTATTATGGATTTACTTTAACCATGCAACATGTCTCAGGTTTTATATTTCCTTAATATATTCCAAAAAAACATTCATCTCCAGGGTGTCTGAAAGTTTTAGAGGTTGGAAACTGCCAAAAGGCCCTTTCATCTTGTAGGTTTAAATTACTTCAGTCAGTGGAACTGCTCAGACAGAAATGGTTAAAGAATAGATTCCAGACCAGTGGAATCTAATAGCAGAGTGAAGATGCTTTTCCTTCCAGTTTTGTGAAATAGGAGCAAAACTTCATTCAGTTGTAGCCTTTTTTAGCTAACATACCTTCTGAGACTTGTCAGAACTCAGGAGGGCACAAAGTCCAACCTTTCAGGCAGCCACTAGCTCCTCAGATGTAGATGCCGGATGAAGTAATTGCTGCTCCCCATGCTGTTTGCTACTGTCATTTTCCTGGAAGTTACTGCCTCCACAGTTTTGCGGCAGTGGTTAACTTGGAAGCTTCCTAATATGACTCTGGCAAAACCGGCTGGGTTAACTAGGCAGCTTGGTCTGGTTTTGTGTTTTAGTTGGGTGATTTTTCTTGTTTTTGTTTTGCTTAAAATTATACCAGAGTATAATTGTACTTCCTTAATAGACACCTATAATGGATAATGTCTGGTTCTCAATTACACTTTGATTCAAGCATTGAGAAATATAAAGCACCAAGGAATCTTTAGACAATACAAAATCACTCTGTCACATTCAATGGGTGTGCATTACAAACCATCTCCTTATAGGTCATCAAACAAGTGTAACACTGTCTGTGGCGTATGCATGTCGAGGGGCAACCTAGCATGTATTTAAAAGAAAACATTAATGTTTTTAGCAACTTTTGAAGGTTATTTTCATAACAGACTGAGACAAAAATAAAGAAGATATATTACTAGTCGGGGTGCTGACATTTCTACAGGTATGTACAAAGGCTAGCAGGGTAAAGATCTGAATCCAGGTCTCTTTTCTGATCGGAAAACAAAGATTTTTCTTATTAATCACTCTGCATTTAGATGAGCAGGATCTGAAAACATATGTTGCCAGCATCATCAGCTCAACATCTGAGTACTGCGGGCTCTACTATGAAATCATTAGACCTCCATTTTTTACCAGCTGTATTAGAGAAATCGCACTTCTGAGGATAACATGATGACAGAATATTTTCCAGTCTTGCCAGGACAAACACAGGGAAGTAACAGTGAAGATTTAGGGAAGACCCACAGGTTTTGACCTATTTGCTGTTTCTTGCTTTTCCTCAGCAGGATACTAGCTACTGGGAAACGAGCAAACTTAAGTCTTCCTTTCTGGTATCCTCCTCGTTCTTTAGATAAACAAATACATTCTCTTTCTGAAATAAATGTGAGCTTCGATTATTAGTTACAAAATAAATCAGCTCATCCAGATTTTTTCTGTGTTGTTCTTTTTTTTTTTTTCTTAAACTAAGTATAAATGGTAACATATTCTCTGGTCTGGAGAAAAGGGATTTTTATCATGTTTGTTGGGCATTCCCATGGGATGTTTGGGGGGACACCTGTGTCTTTGTAACACTTTTTTTCACACGGTAACATTTTGAGACATATTTCCCAATTAAATATTTCTTGATACTTTCCTGCAGAAAGAGTCAAATTGGGTAAATTAGGATTTGTATCAAAACCAATAGCAATGAATAATTCTAAGAAAAATATATCCCTAATTAGATCAGTTACAAATCAAGACAAAATAAGGATTCTGTGTATGTAATAGAAGTGTTTCTTCATCACCTGAACGAGAAATTTTTATGAGAAATTACTTTTCCCCCATCTTAACTGAAAGGTTTTTAATTCCACTGTCTTGTTTCCTTTTTTTTTTTTTTTTAACCCTGTATCTTTCAGTTGTGCAAATGGGTGCCTTTTCAATTTACAGTGCCTTTAACTCCTCCATTATTCCCATGGGAGGATCAATTTAAGGTAGTAGTAGGATCATATCAGAACAACTAAAGTAACACATACTATCTACAAACCTATACCACCTGCTTCTGTTGGACTTTTGGTGCTCCTTTGTTTTACTAGAAATGGTAATCTAATGCTTCAGCTTGTCCTTCTGATCACAGTTAAGCTGGTGTTTGCAGCTATACTGAAGCTGTCTTTGTGTTTCTTTCAGTGCCCAACTGAAAAGTCAGCTAAATTATTTTTAATTAACCCCATTGCTTTGTTTAATAAGTTGCCTTGATTAGTTTCCAAGACCTTTCCTAATCTTTCTGCCCAGAAATTCTCATTCTCTGTAATTTTCTTGGAGAATAATTTTAAAATTAAATTAAATTTTATTTATTTTTAGAAAACTTTTTAGACCTTTCGTCAACTTCCTTGCAGTTTGTGTCTGGTTTAATAGTGAATTGATTTTTAATAAAACTAAACTTATTTTTTGAATAGAGGTCTAAGAATGATAATTACAGTACTTCTTTGGTTTTATGTGATCTAATTTCATGTAAGAATATATTACCTTCACTGTTACATTTTCATACTGAATTTCGAGAGAACAAAATTATTAAAAAGGTCTAATATGAAAATTTTGCCACGCAACGCCTACTGGTTTTAGTTTAATGGCCATTTGTTACATTTCAAATTTTTTCAGATTCATAGTTTCAGAACAGTTGTTTGTGTCAGACTTTTCTTGATCAATCCCAGATGCTTTCAGAATGCGGTTTCTAAACATGTAATGACTCATTCTCATCTTTGGATGACTGTTAATGTATTTCTTGACAGTTAAAATTATGATCTCACAGAAGTTTGTTTTTATTTACAAGTTTTGTCCATTAACAGCACTGGTTTACTTTTTGTCAAGTAAATATTCACCAGGAATTTCTTCACTTCACATTCACCATACAGAGTTTCTTCTGTGTGGGTTCCAGAAAGTTAAGGAAGAAATCTTATAGGGTTTTTTTTACATAATATACACATATTAAACTTACCGGGAAATTTGAAAGAGGATAGGAAATTGATTAATTTATATGTCTCAAACGCTAATTAACTTTATGAACAATACTATTAATAATATCAACTATTCACAATATTAACAACCTTATTAACAATATAGGGAATAAATGGTTGACCTATGCAATTTAAAAAGTGAACACTAGCATATCTGTATAAATTGATGATAACATCGCCTCACAATGCTTTAGAAAGAGAAAAGATAGCATTCAATCTTGAAAGGTAGTAGCAATATCACATACACAGGGACAGGCAACTCACTTCCATATAATCCTCTTCTGCACAACTTTCTTAACTAGGGATATGTTGGAAAGTCAGACAGGGAAAATCTGTGACTACTTAGTTAAAATAAAAAAAACTTTGCTTGTGTTTATGACTCTTCATACTTGCATTTTGAACTAAGAAAGGTGTCCTGGGTTCAGCAGTAGCAGTCATGTTTCTCCTTCTTGGTAGCTGGTGCAGTGCAGTGTTTTGACTTTCTGCCTGGGAACAGAGCTGATAACAAGGATGTTTTGGTTTGGCCAAGGACTTTGTGAGCCTCATGCTCTGCCAGGGAGGAGGGGAAGCCAGGAGGAAGCAGAGACAGGACACCTGACCCAAACTGACCAAAGAGGTATTCCATACCACAGCACGTCATGCCCAGGATGTAACTGGGAGTTAGCCGGAAGGGCTGGGAGACTGCAGGGTTGGAGGAGGTATGGGTCAGAGCTTGGTCGGGCTGGGGTGTGAGTTATCGGTTGGCAGGTGGTGAGGTGATGTATTCTCTTCCCTTATTTCCTTTATCATTATTATTATTGGTGGTAGCAGTAGTGATTTGTGTTATACCTTAGTCACTAAACTGTTCTTAACCTGTGGCAGTCGCATTCTTTTTGATTCTCCTCTCCGTCCCTCCGGGAGTAGGGGGAGGGAAAGAAGGGGGAGAAGTGAGTGAGTGAGTTACCTGACTGGGTTTAAACCACGACAAAAGGAAAAAAGGTTTTGTTGAGCTGTTGTGCAAATGGTTTTCTTTTTAAATTAAATTTAATTGTAAAGGAGTATCTGTGCCAGAAATGTTATTAGATGGATACATCATGAGGTTTCTGATTAATCATAAATAATTAACACAGCTGAAAGAGTGAAGATCAAGTAATCTATGTGTGAAGAAAACTGCACCCAGTTGATTCAGAATCAAGAAGGCCTGCAAAAGTGAATTTGAAGAAATGATGATCTATTCATGGATGTTCAGGGACAAAGAAAAGAGATGAACTTCCTCAGATAAATTATTCATGATCAATTATTTGCTCAGCTTCAGTCTGAGTACGTCTTGTGACAAAATTAGATTTTAATCACATATTTCTTTAAATCCCAAATGAGGCATTCAGCATTCAGAGATAGTAAAATCTGTTGGCTTCTCAATGGTTAGGGGCTGATTCTGCAGCACTGAAGTCACTGGGACTATTTTTAACTGATTTCAATTAGAGTAGGGTCAAACTACTGGGACTTTATGGTTCTCTCTGTTCCCCTGCATTTGCACCAGTATAACTTTCCTTTTTTCTCCAGCTGAGTTTCTTATGATTTAAAGGAGAAGGTGCACAACTAGAGCACTGCAAACATAACTGAGAAAACCTATTTTGTGCATGTGTTAACAAACATGGAAAAGGGCTTTCTTGGCTCTGCTGCTTATTAGTCAGCTGGTTTACAATATGAACAGAATGGACTGGTTCTTCATTTTTCATAATTTAATGCCGCAACCTTGACTACTGTGGGGTAATGGTAATTTTCATGAGTTCATTTTCTGACATTAACTTTTTTCTTTATTTCTTTCTTTATTGTAATTTAAATGTAATTGACTGGAGGTACAGTCAAGTTAGTCAGTGGAATCTCATATCTTTCTTCCTAATTCAGAGAATAGTAGCTGATTTTAACAGGTATGATGAGCTTTAGGTCAAATTTTGTCTCTTTCAAATTCTTCATGATAAATAGTACAGCTGGGAGGGCTAACCCAAGTATCAGTTTATGCCTGGTCAGTGTATATACTGTATACATTAGCTGCTCTTTTGCAGTTCAGGCAGTTATTTTGCCTAAATCAGACTTTCACACAGTTGTAGAGGAGTGAGCATGTTTTTCTCATGGCAGAAACACAAGTTAATTCTAACTAGCCATTTTGCCAAATGTTGTTTTGAAGTTATAAATAGCTCTTTAAATAGGAATATGCACACTCCTCTGTAATTGTTTTCTGAAAAGACTGCTGCCTTTTGAAGATAATATTGCCTTTTACGTGAATATTACATGTTGAAACATCATATATGACTGATTTTTTTTTCCATGACTCTTTACTGAATGGATCTTACTGTGTTATTTATTTAGTACATACTTAGGCACTGCAAGAGAGAAAACAATATAAATATCTATACAGGTTTAAACTATATGAACAATTAACAACAACAATATCGAATTCTAAAATTACTACAGGCCAAAAATTTCCTTTAGTTTAGTTTAATTTGTGAAACATGTCATCTAATAATACAGCAATCAGTTGTATGCTTATTCTTTAATCATGGATGTCTGGATTTTTTTCTGCAGTTTGAATAATGGCATCTTAAACCATATTTTTATTTAGATATTCTAGCTGCCAGGAAGTTATAGGTAATGCCAGACATGATTTATCACTCACATCTACCATGTCAGCTTCCAGCTGTACACTAAATCATCTCCACTGACTTAAGCTAACCTTCTAAACCTCAGCACAGTTTCAATTGCAAATGTATATGTATACACATTTGTAGATATACATATAAAAAAATGTGTACATCTACATTGATGTCCTTATAAATAAGCATATATACCTGCATTTTACCTATCTATATGCAAAAGTAATATAATACACACTAAAGTAGTATTTAACCTTTATTGAGATTACCAAATGAGGCAAGAAAAGATAAATAAATCCAAATTTAAGTAGATCTGCAACTGATTTACCTTAAGGCAATCTCCTTTTAAGAGTCAGACCACTCTTTTTTTTTTTTTTTCCCAGAGGAGAGCTGTCTCATCTGATGTGCTCATTGCTCTCAGTGAATGGCTGTTTCACATTTTGTAGTTCTCTCAGGGCTTGTTTACCACATAATATTAAAATCTTGCTCTAACAATAGTTACTAATTTGTTCAGGAGCCATTCTGTGACACATTATTAGACTGTTCAGATATCAGTTGCTTTATTTTCTACAAAGTTTCTCCATAATGAAAGGCTGGCATTAGCCTATTTCAGAAATACTGAGATGAAGCATAGTGATTTTGATCCTAATAATTATCCACACTAATTTTAGTGGATCCACTTTGCATTATCTCTTTGCACACTTTTCAGAGCACTGAATATGTGGAGTCATTTCTCCTGCTCAGTGTGCTGTGCCTCCTGCTGATTGAATCTGCATCTATTAACACTCAAAACTTCAGCAAATGAGGATCCAAATCTCAAGCTGAAAAAGGAAACGTGTTGAAATTAATTAAAATTTAGCTACTTAATATTAAGGCATCTAATCTGAACTACTTGTTTAAACTTCTTCCTTCTCTGGTTAATGGAGTGACAGGCAGTGCAAGGGAGTCATTACCTACATTGTTAGAAAAGAGCTTTAGAATAGGATTAACTGCCTTCTGAAGGTGCTCATTTGCTCTGGCAGAGAAAACCCACCTTCCTTGTAGGCTGAAGCTAGGTAAGATGAATCTCATTCTTTGCACGGGCAAAGGCAGAGGTCTAAAAGTTAGGTGTTTGGCCTAAATTCGTCTGTTGCAGTCATGATTAATAAGAACATCCATAGGATGATTCATGCCATTCAAAGTCCTCTTAAAAGGGATTTGAAGAATCACCCTCTGGAAATGCCTAGCTCCACTGACTATAGGCATTTTAGATATCTAAATTTAAGGTAGATGAATCAAATATTTACTGATTTTCTTTGATAAATGTGGCTGTAGTGATGAGTTTATAATGCAGGAATTCTGAGAAAGAAATAAAATATATTTCTTCCCAGCACTATACATCTGGGAGAATAACTTCCCTCCTTCTTATTCTACTTTCTTTCAGCAGTTTCTACATTCAGAGTGCTTATGCCTGCAACCACAATTTAAAGGTTTGCATGTACGTAGAATTTCCTGGGCTTTTTAAAAAACAGGCTTGTGTGGGAGTGGTGTGGTATTGCATTTGTTTTTTTTTAATTCAATTATTGGGCACTGGAATTCCCTGTGATGATCATGACCTGAAGAGTAACACCTCACAGGTAGGTGTCAGGAAACGCAACAGTGACTGAAAAAAAGTGCAGGACCCTTTTCTCTTTAATCCTGTCACAATTCAAGTAAATTTTTAATTTCCACATTGAAATTTCTTAAATATTTGTAACTCTGTTGCCTACTTTATATAGAATCATAGAATAGTTAAGGTTGGAAAGGACCTTCTAGTTCCAACACCCCTGCTATAGGCAGGGACACCTCACCCTAGACCATGTCACTCAAGGCTCTGTCCAACCTGGTCTTGAACATCACCAGGGCTGGAGCATTCACAACTCCCATGGTGTCCTGGGTTCAGCAGTAGCAGTCATTTTTCTCCTTCTTGGTAGCTGGTGCAGTGCAGTGTTTTGACTTTCGGCCCTGGGAACAGAGCTGATAACAATGATGTTTTGCTTTGGCCAAGGACTTTGTGAGCCTCATGCTCTGCCAGGGAGGAGGGGAAGCCAGGAGGAAGCAGAGACAGGACACCTGACCCAAACTGACCAAAGAGGTATTCCATACCACAGCACATCATGCCCAGGATGTAACTGGGAGTTACCCGGAAGGGCTGGGAGACTGGGGGGTTGGAGGAGGTATCGGTTGGTGCTTGGTGGGGCTTGGTGGGGGGGGGGGTGTGTGTGTCAGTTGGCTGGTGGTGAGGTGTTGTATTCTCTTCCCTTGTTATTTCCTTTATCACTGTTATTATTGGTGGTAGCAGTAGTGATTTGTGTTATACCTTAGTTACTAAACTGTTCTTATCTCAACCTGTGGGAGTGGCATTATTTTAGATTCTCCACTCCGTCCCTCCGGGAATAGGGGGAGGGAAAGAAGGGAGGGGAGTGAGTGAGTGAGTTGCCTGACTGGGTTTAAACTACGACACTTGGGCAACCCCTTCCAGTGCCTCACCACCCTTACAGTAAAGAATTTCTTCCTTATATCCAGTCTAAACTTCCCCTGTTTAAGATTTAACCCATTACCCCTTGTCCTATCACTACAGTCCCTAATGAAGAGTCCATCTCCAGCATCCCTATAGCCCCCCTTTAGATACTGGAAGGCTGCTATGAGGTCTCCACACAGCCTTTTCTTCAGGCTGAACAGCTATCTTCATATCTATGTTCATATCTACATCCTGGGTTCAGCAGTAGCAGTCATTTTTTCTCTGTGTTAGCAGCTGGTGCAGCACTGTGTTTTTGACTTTAGGCCTGGGAAGAGTGCTGATAACACCGATGGTTTTAGTTACTGCTCAAATGTTTAGTCTGACCAAGGACTTTGTGAGTCTTATGCTCTGCCAGGGAGGAGGGGAGGCTGGGAGGAAGCAGAGACAGGACACCTGACCCAAGCTAGCCAAAGAGGTATTCCATACCACAGCACGTCATGCCTGGGATGTAACTGAGAGTGACCTGGAAGGTCTTGTTCACTGCTCGGTTAGGCTGGGTCTTGATGGTGGTATTGTATTCTCTTCCTTTATCATTATTATTACTGGTGGTAGCAGCAGTGATTTCTCTTATACCTTAGTTACTGGGCTGTTCTTATCTCAACCTGCAGGAGTTACATTCTTTTGATTCTACTTCCCATCCCTCCGGGAGCCAGGGCTGGGCGGGAGGGGGGAGTGAGCGAGCAGGCTGAGTGGGTTACTGACTGCACTTAAACCATGACAATAGTCTATATTCATATCTGTTCTATGAGCAGATATGTTGTAACTAAGAACTATTTGCACTTAACCTGTCTTACACTGAGGATGATTTCAAAATATTTGAACAAAAGCAAGAGACAGATTCTCACAAAGGGTAGTAAACTATGAACCTATTAATCTATTACTTCAAGGTAATCTAAGCATATTCTGCAGAGTGTTAAATATATAACAGAAAGTACTGCAGAAAAAGTTTGAGAGACCATATAGACAGCTGGTATAAGAAAAGTCAAAAGAAAAATATGGCTTTTTCAATATATGCAGGAAGGTATTCAGGAGAATTTTTGAATTAAAATAGTTCCTCCAGGGAATTGGTTGCATTGACATGACTGTGAGTGCAACTATAGCTCCAGAATGTGGCACACTTGACCTATCCACCCAGAGGGGAATTTAAGCATTTATATCACAAAAGTGAGATGCTACCCCTTTTCCTATAATATCTATATATTTCAAACTTATCCTGTTCTGTTTCAATGACTCCTTCATTGATTTCAGTCACAAATTTATTAAACATCACACATTTATTAAATTACCCACAGAAGAGTCCCATGTTAACATATTCCTAGACAACAGTCAATATGAAATATAGTAGTTTTCTAAAATACATTAGCGAGTCTGATGCCTAAGACTGTCCTACCACTGTTTGTTAGCATTCAGAGACATTTTTTTATATATATATATATATATGCGTACATACTCATGTGAACTTATCTCTTCTGTTACTGCCACTACCTTCTTCCTCCCTAGTTTGTTGATCCCCACCTGCCCAGTCTCACACTCTGCTGGAGCAGGTCACATCAGTCCAGCTTCACTGCTCATCACACCATGCCCCATTGTCTCCTGTCACACAGCTTCCTTTCCCAGCACCAGCTTCTCATTTAATCTTCCTTTCTTCCTTGCTATGTGTTTCATTTATCCAGATTGGTTCAAAATGACCAAAAGCTTTACCAGAGGTAAAAAACAAACAAACAGAAAAATAAAACAAAACATGATTTTGAGGTACACTCCTGCTATGTGAAATTTCACTCTGAAAAAGTAACTCAAGTAGAAACAAGGAGGATACCTTTGAACTCACATGCAAGTAGTGCTCTTTCATATGGCTGTGTTCATCCTACAGGTCCTGTGTAAGCTCATAGATTATGTGCAGTACTAACCACACCTTATCAAAGAGTTCATGAAAGGACTGGAGTTTCTGAAATGGAGTCTTAATGGCTGCTGTGCTCAGAAGAAATTACTGACTGGTAACATTTGGACAGCTGATCAGCTGCAATTGTAAGAGATTTTTTCCATAATCTTAATAGAAATGTTATTAAATAAAAAAAATAGGTTTTAATGCCTTTCCCCCAAATCATTCCATTGCGCACACCACTGAACTCCTTTTGATTCTGGTCATATTATCACTGTCCTCGGTTCCTTCCAGTTTTGCTGCTCTGTCTTAAATTACATGATTTGTTTCAGTTTTCATATAATGTTTATGTCTAATAATAATAAATCACTCTTTTTTTGTTTCTTCTTCTACTGCTAGAAACTTTCTTCCAAAATTAAAATTATCATAGACACAGGATCTAGAAGGATTGCATCCTGACTCAGTAACTGTTTTCCAATACATAAAGCTCATCAGAACAGTAATGTGTATTTTCTTGGAGCTCTGCAGTAGGAGATCCACAGTACCACAAAAGGGACCTTCATCATTTCCCAGAAAGATAATCTTACCAGTCAGAAAGGCCTGCAACATCAAACTTATAAAATAGAACATTGTAAGTGTACAAGAGTACTTAAGTAATTTTAGAGGTTTATTTGTCTACTTCTTTGTCTTATGCACATTTAGATACGTGGTAAGCAAGGCATTAAAAGTAAAGGAGTAGAAAATCTATCACCTCTGGCATTTTTAAAAGCTCTCAAAAATAACCCTTTTTTTTTTTTTTTAACCTCTATAAATGACAACAATTTTAACAGGCCTCAGCCTACATGACCTTCTTTGCCTACAGGATGGAATGAAGCCACCTTAACTCAAGTGTGCAGAAATTTCAGACTGTGTTTTCTCATTTAACATGTACATATTTAATTTTATTATTAATAGAATTAAACCTAAAGAAGAGATAAGCTGTAGTGGCTGGTTTTATACCAGCAAAATATAAGCCCCATATTTTGCAATTGCTTTCTCCTAGCTACTCAAAATAAATCAGTTGATTTCTATGATCTCTAGCTCTTACACTGAACTGTCCAGTATGCTTTGAATCCTCATATCTCTGAAAAACACGTGGCTGCTGAAAAAAATATTCACAAAGATTTTTAAAAATAATTCCCAGGAAAAGAGTTTTACGAATGTTCTTGAACTTTACAGACATTATAGTATTATAACATGAAATTAATAAATACT
Organism: Pezoporus occidentalis; assembly: GCF_034315485.1. Taxonomy (NCBI): domain Eukaryota; kingdom Metazoa; phylum Chordata; class Aves; order Psittaciformes; family Psittacidae; genus Pezoporus; species Pezoporus occidentalis. The sequence continues at coordinate 3,869,339 of NW_026914829.1, forward strand.
CTAAGGCAGCAGAAGCAAACTTTGTTTTCCTGAATCCCCCTGCATCGCAGTGGGTAAGCAGTAATATTTATGACATGCCCATTCCCTTGTGAGTAGTGGGTGATGTGCACCTTTGCTTGAACATGGGTGGGAGAAAGAAGACATCTTATGTGAAGAAACTGATTAACTGATATACAATACAGCAATTTCCTTCCCATTCTAATGTTCCAGCCTACTTTCTTCTAGGAGCAGAGATGAAAGAAGATGACATTCAAAACCATGAGGATTTGAAAGTGATAAGATTTGTTTTTTTAATTACATTTTTGAGGTACGGGCCATTGCTCTTCTGGTCCTTGTAATTAAGGATTGCTTTTCCTAAGAACAGTCAGATGTGGTCAGAAACCAAAGGGGCCCTTGTGAGATAGTGAAAGAGAGTCCTATTGACTCTGGAGAGTTGACTCTTTGGGTTGAATACCATGGTGTGAGAGGAATAATAACACTGTCTTGGGTTTTCTCTGAGCAATAAAAATGCCTGGAGTTGCCAAAGTCTCTCTCGTCAAGGTGGAAATAAATTTATTTTATACCACTGAAGTGAAATGATCAAATAAAAAAGTGCAAAGTAACAGTATTTTGAAACAATAACATGCTTTAAACATTTGCTATCTCAAACATGAAACGTCCAATGACACTGATTTGGCTTCTCAGTGGTATTTGTACAACCTCCATTCAGCAAGGTTTATAAGACCCTGTCAGAAACTACTCAAATTGTACAAACAAGGACATACCGATATAGTCAGGGGAAGAAGAGTAGGCCTATCTTACACCAAGACTTTTGCCAAATAAATGTTTGTCTTCTCAGATAGTCTCAGCTGTAAATAAGCCTTTTAATAGGACCGGAAGGCACATTTTCCTCACTGTAAGGTAAACAAAGCAGATTTACATCTGTTTATGAACCCAGACATAGAAGCAGTTTATGACATAAAGCTTCATAAATATACCACATAATAAGAACAACTTAGAAAAAAACCTACTGCTTGTAGCTTGTGATTAGTTCTTGACAAGGAATAGAAAAGACAGAATATAAACACGCTGAGGTTGATAACATTGTGGGACACAGTGTGCTGAAATCTGGGATGCTAAGAAAAAGCAAGCAATAAACGAATTGAATTAAATTAGAAGTCAAACAATGGCCAAAACCAGAAAGAATTTAGAGTGGAGAAAAGAATCCAAGAAAACCAGAGACATAAGGGAAGATTTTTCTTCACATCACCAAAGCTTTTTTTCACTGTATCTCAAGATTTTCTGATGTATTTTCCTCATGCAACTTTAATATCTACCTCTTGTTCGAAGTGAGTTCCCAAGTCAAGGGTACTTTTTTGAGAAAATTCTTGAATCGAACCTCAGCTGAACAAATCAGAAATATGTTATTTTAAATGTGTCAGTAAAATTTATGATTGTAAATGCAGAACCTACAAGCAAGAGTGTGTAGGTGTCCTAGGTATCTGGGACAAAAGCATGAAGATCATTTTATCACTTTATGCATTCTGTGCAGGCAAACCTCATGATGTTATTCTGTGTTTCATAACTGTCATGAATTTTCAAAAGGCCCAACCTCAGGGGTCTTGCTGTCTGCAAAAACTGTTTTTGTTAAAGTGCAGTTTTACAAATAAGTTCTAGTCATCAGAACTGCAGGAAAAAAATATAAAACAGAAACCAACAAACCCTAGAAAGTACTAGAGAAAACTTTAAGCATTAGAAAAACTAAGTGGTAAATGTCATGCTCACAAAGTACTTGTGGTTTTATTTCATTAATTCATGTTCATACTAAGATTGAAAAGACAGTGTTGGAGATATCAAAGGTTTGCTTCATTGGGAGTAAAGCTGGAGAGATTTTAAATGTTTGTGTAATTTAGAGAAATCCTGACATAGAATCATAGAACAGTTAGGGTTGGAAAGGACCTCAAGATCATCTAGTTCCAACCCCACTGCCATGGGCAGGGACACCTCACCCTAGACCATGTCACTCAAGGCTCCATCCAACCTGACCTTGAACAGTGTTGGAACATTTACCAATTTTTTGGACAGCCTGTTCCAGTGCCTCACCACCCTAACAGTAAAGAACTTCTTCCTTATATTCAATCTAAACTTCCCTTGTTGAAGTTTTAACCCATTACCCCTTGTCATGTCACTACAGTCCCTAATGAAGACTCCCTTACCAGCATCCCTGTAGGCCCCCTTCAGATATTGGAAGGCTGCCATGAGGTCCCCATGCAGCCTTCTCTTCTCCAGGCTGAACAGCCCCAACTTTTTCAGCCTGTCTTCATACAGGAGGTGCTACAGTCCCCTGATCATCCTCGTGGTCCTCCTATGGACTTGTTCCAACAGTTCCACGTCCTTTTTATGTTGAGGACACCAGAACTGCACACAATACTCCAGGTGAGGTCTCACAAGAGCAGAGTAAAGGGGCAGGATCACCTCCTTCAACCTGCTGGTCACGCTCCTTTTGATGCAGCCCAGGATACGGTTGGCTTTCTGGGCTGTGAGTGCACACTGAAGCTGGCTTATGTTCAGTTTCTCATGAACCACAACCCCAAGTCCTTCTCTGCAGGGCTACTCTGAATCTCTTCTTTGTCCAGCCTGTCTCAGCCTGTCACATAGGGCCGTCATGTGCCCACTGACTAATGAAAAGATAAATTCTTTCATTTCTCTTCGAATGTTTTTCTCCATAGGAAAGGGTAGGAGAATTAACTTATAGTACCATCCTTTTGCTACAGTTGAGAGCTCAGACTACAGGGATATCACTTCCACATCGGTCTGAGATAGATATAAAGGCCTTCTTTGACATTGTCCAAACCTCCCTATTATTCTCTCTCTCTATAAACGTCCCTTCTCTGATCTCTTTCTTCATTTATTTTGCCTGTATAGCCATTTGCTCCACATTCCCCCCTCCCCAAGGACTGTGCTTGAATTCAGTGAGAGCAATCAGTGTGTGTAGACATCAAGATCTTTTTGTCACTTTCTAAACTTCATCATAAAATTATTTTTTATTAGAAAAACAAAGTCTCTTTTTTTCCCAGGCAACTGGAGTCAAACTCAGATCATTGCTTGAGGGAGGCAGAAAGTGGATATAAAACAGTTACTGCTCTTTTGTCCTTGCAATGTTTAGGGGACAAAGGCACACAAAAACAATGAATGCCCTACCTGTTCATCTGTATGACAGGAGTTTGGCGTATATAACAGATAAATGTTCTAGTCTTAGTCTCAAGTGAACATTGTCAAATTAACACAAGCCACTATATCAGTTGTCAGCTTAGTCTTTGTTCCAGCAAATGACAGATATGAGCAGCTACTCATATTTTTTCACACCCCAAGAGCATATGATGACATGGTGTTCATACACAATGAGATGCAACGTACCACTGGGAATAGTTTCCTCTGTGCAAAACCTGTCACAGCCATGAGAAGTCATTACTGATGTGGCTATACAGTTGTATGAACAGAATATCAGTGCCTCAAGAGCTGAGCACTCCTTGAGAGAAACCCATGTGAGAAAAAGATACTGCTCTGATTTCTCATCGTGACATTTAATACACCTCATTTACAAGAATACATTTTGGGTGGCACAGGAAATAGAAGTCCTGACCACTTTGGTTATTAAAGAAGCTGTGATACTTTATAAAGTGGCTTTACAAAGGCTAAGAATTTGTGGCCCTGTGTTCTGAGAAAATCCATTTGGAAAAATTATATCCTCCCTAGCAAAATTACTCTTTTAGTTTTAATTGCCTATAACATCCTGCTTTATTTCTACCCTTAATTATTCTCTGTTGCTCTTGAACATTGCTAATTTTCATATTTTCATTCAGAAGTATATATGTTTTACTGGTGAGTGAATGATTGCTCAAAATGATTGATTAAGGGGATTTATTATGTCTATCTTTCTCCAGCAGATTAAAGAATCCATTAAACCCAATATTTTCTTTCTGGGAAGATACTTATAAACTACAATGAAGATACCTTTCAATCTTTTTTTTCTTATAAGCTAGACTGATTCCTTTAAGTCTATCAGTAAGGCCTTTTCTTCAGCTTTTGGATAATTGTAATAGCTCTTTTCTGTATGCTTTCAGATTTCCCACTATCTTTTTTTTTTCTAAAAGAAGAAATACAACAGAACCATGTCTGTAATTTATGAAGTCAGTCTCAGCAGTTACAACATAATCATATGTATTGTTTTCTTAAATTAATCCCAGCAATGCATCACATCATACAGTGATAAAATATTTCTTCAAATCCCAGTCCAAACTTGAGCTTTTTCTGCCATGATGTTGCATGGAGGGTCATGTTCAGGTACTAATTTGTAGTTACTCGAAGTGTTTCAGAAGTCTTATATTTCTGGTGACAATATTTTACTCTGTAGACATGGGCAAAATTCCTAGTTCTTCACTACATAGTTTTCATTTACCTTTAGCATGAGGGGGTCTTGACTGTTTGAAAAGCTCTAATTCCTCTGTACAATTGTTTTTTCCTTATTAGTTTGCCACTTTGTGTGTCAGCCATGTATTTTATGAGTTGTAGTTTTATAACTGCGTGCAGGTGAAAATGTTAGTTCTACATATTAATTCAAGTGTACCTCCACTAGGACTATTTCTGTTTGATGATTGCCCATCCACAGATACTATTTGAAATATATCCAGCAAACTATTTCTTAAGTCATTTAGCATGTGCCTGAATGACACTGTGTAGTGCTTTCTTCTAAATCGAAATATCATGAAGTGCTAAAAAAATATATATCCTACAGAAATCTAAATCTATTATATCAAAACATTCTTTTAGTACCCAGCCTTGTAGTTTAACCAAAGAATGAAGTCATATTTGACTGATAATAAAGCCACATTAGTGAAGACTAATGATAATACAGTAGTTAGTAAAACAAAAACATTTTTCAAAGTTTATTACCCAAGGAATCGTTGTCAACATAAACAGCACAACTCTCAGTACCAGCTGTATGTCCTCAAACACGAAATAACTATTACCAACAAATATAGGCTGAGCACAAATGTAAATCTATCCTAGAGGAAACTTCAGCTCCGATAGGATGAAAAAAGATTAAAGGTAGACATAAGGCACTAGATTGACAAGACTGAATTAAGCTCTTTACTTCAAACACCTAAAGGTTTCTAAAATCCAGGTGCCAGCAGCATTTATAAGACCTTACTCAGCCAGTAGCTAAGCTGTAAAAGCCTGTAGCTGCTAGAAAGCTGATCCCCAAAGGGATTTATCGTGCCAGCTTTTAATTAACTGAGAGTAATAGAAATGGTGAGTGATTCAGGATGTTAAAAACTTCTCTACCTCTTGGCCCAAATGCTTAGATTTCAGCAGCTATGTCTGTATATCACTAAACAAACTGGAACACTTGAGTATCTCAGGGCCTGTCTCACTCTGTCTCTCTGTGTAAGCCAGATTTGTGTAATGAACAAGTGTGGCATTTCTTAGTGTACCTCACTGAAAATCACAGGCAGGAACCCTAGCCCTCCCAAAACAGTTACAAGAAACTACTGATGCAATGCAGCAATGCAGAAAAGACAGATTTAAATAATTCTGACTTTGGAGTGTTCATTTTTCTACAAAATTTTAAGTGGAGGTTACAAGACTGAACTTGAGTATCTCAAAGAAGTACCAAAATAGAGGCTGTAAGGTTGCTCTCAGTCTTGCTCTGTTTCCATGAAAATGTAATTATTTTGCATAATAGAAGCACTTCAACAGGGATGAATGAAGAATTCCTCTCTTGAAAAGCAAGAGGCTTTCCCATAGAGGCCCGAGCTTTGTGCATTTGTGTACACACAGGTTTAAATTGTTACTGTAGATTAGACAACAAAACCTGATCTGCTCACACTCCACAGTATTCCAGCTACTTAATATGTACTGAAGGGAAAAACACCATCACTATTATTTTAGAATAAATAATAAAAAATATAATAGAGCAGGAACATTGCTCTACTCTAGGGCAGGTTCTAGCTGCAGATCCCAAGCAGAGGGAAACACATAATCCTCTTCTGGAATTCATCATATAACTCATCTTCGTTTTCTCCTTGACATTCCTTGCAGATGGACGTTATGCAGCTCCCTTCTGCAAAGCGGCTTTCTTTTCAGTTCATCTCTTTTTACTGGCAGACCAATTTCTTAATCTGTGGGTGTGCTTCTAAGGGACTTGCAAAGTATCCAATGGCTTACCTATGTTTTTACTCTTTCCCTTATGAAGTTGATCTTAGCCACAACAGAAAATCATCAATCCTGGACAAAATATCTTTGTCCTAAAAAGTATTCTGTTAGGCTTTCAGTCTCTTTGATGATCTGGAAGTAAGTGACAGTTTTCAACAACAGTAGATTTGGTGACAGTTTTCAACAACAGTAGATTTGGTGTATCACCTATCCCAACTTCTCACTTTTTACTAGAAACAGTGTGTATTCAAACAAAGCATAGGTCTGAGCCTCCAAGTTCCTACTTGTTTCCAGATATCTGAGAAACTGCCCAAAGTATAGGCAAGTAGTAATAACAATATTGGTAACAATAATATGACCCTTAACACTATTCACATTGCTATTCTTAAATATTAACTGGTTGTTGTTTTTGCTGTGATTATTGTTGATGTTGCTAGTGTTGTCTTTAAGTGCTTTGTAGTAGTTTCTTGTAGTTCCCAGCCAGGAGTCATTCTGCTGGATGCTGTATTTGCATGTCATGGAAAGACATCCTTTAAACAGCTAAAGTAGAATAAAAATGGGATAATAGGCATACACAACAACAAACATGAGAAAGCTCAAAATGACAATAAGACAGTTCAGATTAGTGTAAGAAATAGAAATCACCGCATAAAGCCTGTTCTACTTTTGTGAACAGTTGCACTAAAGTTTAGCACCAGTATGTTTTAAGTATCTATTAAACTGAGGATAGTATTGTTAACTTGTAGAGGGAGAATATTTTCCTCTTCTTACCTCAGAGATAATTAGTTAAAGCACAAGGAGTTATAAATATGACACGGATCAACCTTTGGTCACAGTAAGAGATTCAGCTTGAAGAGCTTCTAGACTCTCATGCAAGGGCTGATAATGGTCAATTATATCTGCTCGATCTGTCATATCCCTTTAGACCCCTGATAGTATGTGCATATGTATCCAGGTTCATGGAAATTCTGCATCAAGAAATTCGATGTGTACTGGGAAAAATCTATGGACAAGATTTTCTAAGGCTAAGCTGAAGGTAATGCTGGTGAAATCAAGAATGACTCAGATAAAATTCAAGTAAAATTTCATGACAATTTACAAGAAACCTTCTGTCCTAAACATACTTCCCTACAAACATCTTAGGGAACAAAATTCCTCCTACATCATAATTTTTCCAATTCCATTGTTTCTTCCTTTGAACTGTAGTAAATTCTATTCTTTGTCCCTTTTCTTCCACATTTAGATGATCCTGCTTATTACCCTCTCTTGGGAGAAGAGCTTTACATGCATCTTAAGTGGGGAGACATTTGCATGTGGGTTCCAGTCTGCTGAGGAAATGAATATTCTATTTAGGAAAAGTGATTGAAGTAAAAAATTCTCTTGGTTTGTGGTGGTTTGTTTTGTTTTGTTTTTTGGTTTTGTTTTTTCCCATCAAATTATTTTATTTTTTTTTTCTGAACTCTGAGGAAAGGGAAAGAGAAATGAACTCAACAGCACTTACAGACGGGGCTTCACTCTGGTATACAGAGGCCCTTTTGTGCCTAAGATGAGGAAAAATTGTTTGACTTTCTGAAAATAAACTTAGAAAATACCTTATGAAAGACTAGAGTTTGTGGATTAAAAATTTTAAAAGCTAGAACAAAGTAAGTATGATGTTGTTCAGTAAAATTTTAATGCTTTACAATGTAGACAATGTATATAGAAGGCTTAGGTTAACAGTGAGACTGGCAGTTGAACAGCAGAGAAAGAGAGATTCTGTGACACGTAAGACACTCTAAGCATTGCGAAAGGATGATAAATGCTCCACCAGGTCCCACAGATCCAAAACATCCATAAATTCAGTGTTTAGAGAAATGTGGAAAACAGAGCATATGTTATTTTTTCTATTTCTCACATTGTAAAATAATGTTTGTTGTTTGTTTTAATACATCATATTTGATATGATTTTAGGTACTTTTAAAGATCTGTGTGGAATGTGTTTCAGCTGTCATATAGTCTGTAATAATTAACTAGCGATTCCAAGGATCCATAGGATTTGATTCCCATGGGGTTATGGCAGAAATTGGTTTGGTTCTTTCAAAGGTCAGTATCTTTTGCTTGTAGGAATCAAGTCATGAAATTCTGACAAAGTAAATAGGCTGGACTGGGGGGAAAAAACAAACAAACAAACAAAACCAAACCCAAACCAAAGCAACAACAAAGCAATGCTATTGCCTGCTTAGGACAAATTAAAACAGGTCCTGAAGCTTGGGCCCAACACTGCTGTCATCTGGTACTCTGTCAGGGAGGCTTCTACCAAGGCTGGAAACACTGAGATCTTTCTCCCTGATGTCCCCTCTCTCACTCCTCCAGACCAAAACAGAAATTCCATCCTATTTGAAAAAAGTGTTTCCTTTTTCATGATTACATACAATAAATCCATTGACACCTTGTAGGGTGTCCAGTGGAGGATTACACATTATACAAAGATAAGCTGAGATGTGGGTTTGTTTAGCCTGCAGACTGGAAATAGAAGGGACACCTTACTGCTGCCTACAGCTGGAGGACTGGAGGATGCAGAGGAGACAGATCCTTACACTTGGAGGTGCACTACAATATGGCAAGAGGCAATGGGCCCAAGCTGCAACATGTGAAATTCTGATTCAATATTCATATAGGATTTTTTAACTGTAAGAGTGATCAAATACTGGAAGAAGTTGTCAGGATGGGTTGTGAAGCCTCCATGCTTGCAGGTGTTCACGATTGGACAGGACAAGGTCCTAAGCAGCGCGGCCTACTTTGAGTCTGGGGTTGAACTAGATGACTTCTGGAGATCTCTTCCAACCTGAATTACTTTATGAGCCTATGATTCTTTAATTCTATGGTTATCTATTGTGTTTGTTATTGCATACCTACCCGAAGTCCAAGCATGGTCACTCCTAACTTGAAAATAGAAAAAGGTCATGGTTAGAGTACAATACTTTGTGGAGATAAACTTTATGGGAATGTGGTAGAAATAAAGGGATAAGTTAAAAAAACCCACAGTAGACCAACTATAATGCACTCAAAAACCTAAAGGTGGGAAATAAGTTTGCATGGTGGATGCTGAACTTATAATTCTTGGAAAAAGAATATGAAGTGCAGACTTCTGAACAGCATGCTGTGTGCTTAAGATAAGCTATATGAGACAGGAGTAATCCAATCAGCAATAAAAACATGAATCATTTTCAATATCACACTCAATAGTACATAAATCTAGCAAGTTGTTGTAAAGGACTATAGATCACTAAAGAAAGTAAAACAGTACAAGGAACATTTTTTCTCTTATAAAGAGAAAATGTGTCTCCCAATCTTGGCCATTTCTACAGTTTTTATCCTCCATATTTTTACTCAGTACTTTCAGAAGAATATTTTACTTACTATCACTGGGTGAAGGGAGGAGGGTTGTTTGATTTGCTTTGGTTTCTTTTTTTTTTCAAGGGATGTATGATCGAGGCTACCTTTTTTATATCTCTTAATTGCTGATGTACACTTAGGGTACATTAAACCTTTAACGGAGAGCTGAGTCATGAGTGGTGTATCATCCTGAGAAGTAACAAGCATCCCCTTAAAGACATTCTTCTAATACACTGTTTCTCTAGTGTTCTATTTTTCTTCATTGAACAGGAATAACCTTCACCAGCTGCTCAAAAGATTCAGCTCTGATGACTACTGAGTAATGGGTATTATGTCCATGGGTTTACTTAGTTCCTACATCGTTCACTTATCTCAAGGAGAGAAGCATACAATCAACACTGTACCTAAACATAGGTCATGTTAAGCTTATACAAGGTAGTGATTTATTCCATTTGACATGTAGGCACAGGTCTGCTTTCATCAGCAGAACAGCACAATTTTGGGGAAAAGGAAGATTGCAATTTTGGACAGGATTCTTTCCCAGGTCCATTCAAAACTGTTTTCAGACTACTTCAAGCTAGGTCTCTAAGAAAGTTCTTTTTGCTAGAGAATAAAACATCCAGCCTTTTGCCTCGGGAAAAAGACTAGCATCTGATGAGGTTGGGTAAGAAATGTGTATATTTCTCTCTGATAGATAGCATGCCAAAAAAGCCAACATAAACAGCTAACGGCTGATTGGACTGGTGCATTACCCTCTTAGGAAATGCTTTTGCTGGCTGCTGCAAGAGGTGAGCTACCCATGTAGATAAATCAATGACTTGATCGATTTGGCAAATCTCATTTTCCAGTCAGTCAACCTTTTGTAGTGTTGTGTTCTAACATCAGAGAAAACCTCTGACTTCACAATACTGAAAAGTTTCCACCAAAAAGCCACTGAGATATATTTTTTTCTAAAATACTATGACTGTTTAAAAGTAAGCTTGACTGACTTTAAGGAAGATACTCTAAAACTGTGTCTAAAAGAAGATAAACTGAAAGTGGATTTGATCTTCTGCTACGCAGAGATACACCTATATTGAAAACATGGCATATATGCATAAGCAGAGTGTAAAAATGTGGCTGTGTTAAAATTCAGTCATATTTTATGTGTGGTTTTTGCCTGTTCATCTAATTTTGAAATGTCTCAACCCCAGATGTAAGCCTAAAGGCAAGATCCAATTGTTGACATCTGATGGGGAACAGAAAAGGGCAATCTATAGGTCCTGAGAACTTCAGTTAGACAGACATCCCTCTGAGGGAAGGGCTGTGCTGCCAGCACATGTTGGCACACACACACAGATCCCTCCAGCATCATCCATCATCTGCATTTATATGAGCTAATACTTCAGGCCATGATAGCTTGGAAAAGAAGACAGTGCTGTAAAGTTAAGGTGAACATAACATTTGTATTCTTGTTTCATAGTGGATGGACAAGAAAACTGTGAACAGTATTCTTAGGATAAGAGGTCTGCCAAGTGTCTGAGGAGGGAATCCTAAACAAAAGCTGACTTACTGCAGAACTTCTTGTGAAAGGTAGCCAGAAGAGTAGAAACAGGACAAGGAGCATACTTCCATATGTCTCAGAACAGCAATTGAGAGCAAAGGGTAAAAAAGAAACAGCTGTTGAGGCTGAGGTCCCCAAAACAGCAGCCTTGGACAGGAAGTCTGGTGCTCCTTACTCAGAAGTGCTTCAGATTATATTGCTAATAGAGTCCCAGGAAACTACACATCATGTAGGAAAACAGCAGATGACTGTGCCAAACAGTTGGATTTCTCTGAGGCTCACAAACTGTGAGTGGCGAATAGCCCAGGAAGGAGAAGGGCAATCTGCCAATGTACTGACAGATGTAGGAAGAGGACAGGCTGGTCATGAACAAAGCCCAGGAGTGACAATGTTCCATTCTTTCAATTATTTAGGTTTTCCAAATTGCCTCAGTATGTTTCTCTGCCCTCCCCCACTCCACAAAACTCTAACTCTTCATCTCCTTTACCTAAAGACATGGGCTCACACAGGGAAATCCTTCTCATTTTGGAGTGCTCAGGTGACATGTTTTCCCAGACTCCTGAAGGAGGTTCCAGTTGGTGGCATTTAACTACTTTTTATTAACTTTTTTACGCCTGGCAGAAAGGTCGTAACATGTCATCTGCAATTGTCCTGGAAAACATACTGTGCAACAAAATCCATGGTTAGCTTTTACCAAAACACTGTATGACACAATCTAGCCCAATGTCTGTGTTCTGAGGAGCTTCAATGCGCAGACAGGACTTTCTTTTCATCTAAACACTTAGGTTCAAGGGAACATGAAATCTGACTTTGTAAAATCAGTGGTGAGCTTTCTAAAATTAAAAGTATGGGTTTATTAGTGCGATTAAACCAAAGTCATATAATAGCAGAGACAAGTTACAAGAATAAGATGAATGTTAGCAACAATCAATCAATCTCCAAGCTATGTGCTGAGATGAAATGGTAGTGTTCAGTAAAGTTCTGCTCTATGCCACGAAAAAAGTGGCAGCCCAATGTGTTGCACTTAAGAAATATATTTTTGTGTAGCACAGAATGACATCAAATTACACCTGTCAGGAGACTGAGATTCTGATATAACTTAAATCACGATGTCCAAATGGCCAAGTTCTGAGCCGTGAGGAACACCTGCCAACATAACTAATAGTGAGGACAAAGAGCCTTTGGTAGCAAGTCCCTTGAGAAGGAGATAATAATACATGTGCCCTGTTCAATAAGCTCTTAGCCTGAGGTATTTCCAGTATGCAAAGAAAAGGAAGCTTACTTTTAATTTTATATGCTTTCCCCCTTTATCTTGACACATTTGTTCCATTTTCCTCAAAGAAGTTCTCGATTAGTTTAACAGAAGTTTTCTTTTCTAAGACCAAATCCATTTCTCTGTGGAAGCTTTTGATGGGAGTTTCCATATGAAGAGAGATTAAAGAAGTGAGGGCTAATTATTATGGAAATAATAAGCAAGAGAGAATATATAACAAACCAGCACTAATAATAGTTCCTACTGTGGAGAAGGTCAGTCAAGTTCTCTTGATTATCCCTTACAAAAGCAAAAGATGAAAACACTCCGTAAATTAAAACTCAACAGATTCAATTACATGTACCCACACGTTTTTACAAAAAAAATATCATTTTACACAATATATGCCTACAATAATTTACTTACACAGAAAACAAAGTTTGTTCTGAGGGAAAAAAAAAAAAGGATATATATACATAGTCTCAGGATAGTGTGTTCTCTATGGACTTGTTTCCAAAATGGCAATCTTGTAAACTGGAAAGCTAAGGTAATCATGGGTTAGAACCTGCAGGACTCCAGAGAGGAGCCAGATCCACAGCTCTTTTCTTTCTCCTTTATGTCCTTTACTGCAAAGATTACCTACTGTTGGTGTATTTTTAGTGACAGAAAAAAAAATACCATACTGCAATGATGGGGTGACAGCAAGCTTCGGCTGGACTAGCAGCCTTTCACAGGATGTTGCTGCTGCTTCAAATCAGAGGAGCCATCTCTAAAGTTTAGCTAAACCTCACCACTTCTATAAAGGATTTGTGCCATTGCCACATAGTGAATTGACAAATGAACATCTACCTCAGAACAAAATGCTGGCGGTCTTCACATAATGCCACAGCTTCTCAGCATGTGATGGAAAGTGCACAAGCACTGAATCAGCACCTGTTCATACACAGCAATGTAGGAGATGAAGTGCCAGAGACAATAAAAACATAGAGGCCCTTCCATACCTGGAAGGCCCATGCTTAACTGAAAGGTGAAGATGTATAAGCAAGTGTCATGTAATGCAGTGTTTCCTTCTCATGTGGAGAAGAATAAACTTAATCATAGGGAAGGAAGGTAGCAGAGAAACAGCTTGTGAACACTTAGAACTGGATGACTTTTTCTGTGTAAAAGAAGGTTGTGGAATAGCCATTAAAGGACTTTCTAAGAACAGGCCAAACAAATACTAAGGGGAATTATAACTGATCTTTTTGTGCAGCAGGAGAGCAGATTAAGATATTTTTTAGAGATCCTTCCTATGAATACAGCCCAGAAAGCCACCTCTGCAATAAAATGTCTATCAATCTGCTGTAATTTATAATAGATATGTTGTGGATGTTCAGATCTTGGCTGTTCCCTTCATTGATGATATGGGGATCAAGATGACTTTTGGATGTGCTTTCTTAGGCTGTACTTAATAAAAAGTGCAATGTACATAAACCCCTCACCTGGCTGAGGCCCAGGAGAGAAAGTTCATTTGGTAGAGCAAGCACAGACAACTCTGCCAGCTCACTTCAAGGTGTGCCTTTATGGGTTTGGCAAGACAGTGTAAGCTCAGGTGTGCCTGCATCTATCAGTGTTGACCTACTCTGCAGTAGAAATGCTATGCAAACAGATTTAAATATTGTATCCTCAGTTGCTTGCCATTTTCTCTCAAAGGCACTACTGCTTGGTGACTGTTGACTATCAGAAAATCTCTGGTTTACTGCCATAGAGTATGGTCTTTTATTTTTCTGAAGCCTGAGGACTTTTTGAGCTTGTCTGCGTAGCCAAATTGATTGGCACAGCATTTTTAAATTGTTTTTTGGTGGGAGGGAGAGGAGGAAGCCACGGAGAATGGGATCGCAGATATCCCATTCCAAACAAGGTTTAGCAATTTTCATAGAAATTCACTGGTATAATGACAGTGGTAAAAATATTCTGCTGTAGACCTGCTGTTATAGCTTTCTTTGAAGACCCTATACCAGGAGAAACAGGTTATATCATTATACCTATGAGGCTGTTGCAATATTATTACTTTACTGTAGGGGATTACCTTACTAAAGCTAGGGATGTAACTTCTAACATCCCTCTTGTTCCTGGAAGCAGTTTTACTGAAGAACAAAAACACCTCACTAAAGTAATGCTGACTGATGGCACAGGAGTTCCACAATAGGCTTGTGTGATGGATTTAACCCAGTGGTTTAATTATAAGTTGTTATTGGTTCATGCTGTATAGCTCCATGTGTGTAGCTACTCCTTACTTGATGTTGTACTGGGATGGGGCCTCTGCAACACCGTTCTCTGTTGTCTTCTCCCAAGCGAAATAAATTTGTCAGTAATTTTTAGCTACACAATTACCAAGGTAGTATCTGAGTTAAAAAAAGATTAAATATTACTATGACATTAAAAAATGTACAATCCTTATTCTTCAGAGTTCATGCTAAAGAAATATTTACCATCCCATTAGATGAAGTTCTTGTTACACATGGTCCCCTTGCTGTGCAGTTGGTACAGAGAACGCTAAACAGGTAGGTACAGATAGCAGCCATCTCTTAGGACAAAGGCATTTTAACTTTGAATATACATACAGGAGAAACTGGTAGGTGCATGTAGATATCAACAACTTGTACTACAATGGGACTGTGGGTAAGAGTATGAGGCTGTGTACTGCTGTATTCTGGTGCTAACTTTACAAAACAAGAAAAGAATTACAGAAGTAATAATAATGCCATTAAATTTAGAGTTTATATGGAAGAATGTTATGAATGGTGCTGAAATAAATCTTTGTTCTGCAATTTTAGCAGCCATCTTTGGCTACATGTCTTAGACATCTGCAACAGGAACATAAGGATTCTAGGATCATGATGCCTAATCATATGTTACAGTTTTTATCATGTAGTCATATCTTCCTGATTGTAATAAACTCTAAGACAAGAAAGACAAGAAAAAAAAAAAAAGCTTCTTGCTCAGTATTCCTGTTAGAATATTGTTACAGGATATTATTTTTCAGTGTTTCAAAACCTTGTTAATTGTAGGCTAAACTGAGTCACAGGTAGATTTTACTCATTTGCTCTTGTGCCAGCACTGCCCTTTACCATAAAAAGTTATTTTGCTCATTTTAGGCAATAGCATTTCTTGCCTGAACTCCCCTCTCTGCTGTTTATTCCTCTGACATATTTATAGAAACAATGATATCCTCACTCAACCTTGGCTTTGCTGCTAGGCTGAAGATGTTAATTTTATTTATTTATATTTTTTTACTAATGCAAAATAAGGTATATATCATACTGATCATTTTAATGGACCTTTTCTCATGCCTTTTGAATCAACTTTATTGAGCTTTGGTGATTGCATGCAGGATTTCACAGTAAGTCTTACCAATATTAATGGCATTAATACTTCCATACCTGAGCACAGTTTGTGTCAGTAGGCAAGGGGTCAAGGGATGTGATTTGAACATTATTACTATGAGAATGCCCAGATAGACTGGTAAAGTTGACGTCTCTGATCCTAAACAACAACAAAAATGTCCTGCAGTCATACAAAGAGCTTTTGTTCTTATAGCTTTAATGAATTTACTTGCATAACTGTGAACTTTAGGTCTTTAATTAACCTTTTTCCCTTTTCAGGTACTTATATAAAAATGAATTTTGTGAGTAAGCAGTTCATGTTTACTAGCCTAGATTTATCAAACAGAAAAGGCTGAACGTCATACAGAGGGTCTGCACAGGGGCCAGATCTCTTGAGTCCTGATGCTGTGATTTTACTAAAAGAAAAATACTCCCTAGCATACCTAGCACAGCCTGTTATTGGCAGGAAGATGAACTGAGAAATGTTGACTGTGGACATGAAGGAATTAACTTGTCTTCTAATTAGACAAAATAATTTAGCTATGACTCTTAACATAAAAGTTCATTAGTGAAAAGCATGAAGTGACATTGTGACCTAATCAAGGTACAGAAGAATCTATTATTATTTCAGTGAAATAACATTAAATATTAATGAAAGATATATTTATTAGATATGGGATGTTGGTCACATTTTCCAAAATAAATTCAGTTTTAGCTGACACTAAGATTTACAGATTTAAAGTCAGAAGGATTTATTTTAGAAAAATGAGAAAAGAATACAGTTTATGGGTATAATACCTGTAGCAAATTGAAGTATGCAGTTGCTATTGGTGACTTCAATCATGCATGTTATGTCATTCTTGAATCTACACTAACAAGGCTGTTCACTTAAGACCCAGATTTTCCTGTAGTTATGCTTCTCAAATTTATAAAAAATAAAATGTAATATTTACCTTTTAAAGGTAACACCTGAGTGAAGAGGTCTCTAGATAGTTTGAAGAGGTATACGCTGTTTCATTTTCTTTTTTTCATTTCCTTGCTTCAAATGAAACCTGATGTTTTTCTTTGTCTGGTTATGTGATTAGATTTCAGAGTGGATTAATGGAGCTAACTCTGCCAAAAAAAGTTACTCTGCTGAAAGCCACAAGACTTTTCTATTTTCATTATTATTCCCCAACTTCCATTAAACAGAAAATTGAGACCTTTAAGGCAGAGAACTCTGTACCCCAACTTCATTGTAGCTGAGGGAAGTATAATGCAGTCTAAGACTTGCAGCTAGAAGGAACATATATGCTTTCTTTTCAATGACCCTACTTCCTAAACTGTACATAAGGCTCCAGCAAAACCTTGCCTTCCCTTTTGTATCCACTTGACCTTCTACAGTTCATATGAAATGCATAAAAGTTAGCAGAAGCCAACACATGTACTCCATTAGGACTGTAGCTAGAGCTCGGTGGGGCAGAAGGCAGGCAAGAGAGAACATGGCTTTTACCTTTGTGGTGTAAGATGACTTGATTCTTTTGAACTGAAACGAAAAAAAGGTATCTGACAGCAGAGACCACCTTGATTAGAAAAGTCATTGTAAGCCTCACTGGCTAGAAGCTGGAGGTAGACTAATTCAAACTATGGAAAATGGCCATTTGTCTAGGTATAAAGAATGACTTACTTGAAAGCAGATAAGTTATGGTAGGTTCTTCATTGCTAGGAGAATTTGTACTGAGCCTGGCTCTCTATCCATACAGGTACTCTCCACCACTACAAGAGGTTGCTGTCTTGGTTCATAAACTAGACAGTGGAATGATACATTCTTGTCATACAAGCAGCAAGATGAAATACTCTGCCCCTACAACTATAAATCTATTAAATTTTAAGTTTAGCTCAATGTAGGTAGAGTTTCCTTATGGCACCCTTTGTAAACTATAGTGTAGAGGAAAAATAGCTGTTAACCTTGTAAAGTTCTGATATAGCAAACATCATTTCAATGTGGTAGACACAGTCTACTTACACCAAAAGAGAACATCACTCAAAGCTATTCAATTTCTGCAAACAAGGTCATCCAGGTCTACTGCCCACTCTTCATCCAGCAGCCCAGTGCTGTTTTAAACTCCAGCAGAATATCTTTAGGTGGGCATAGTTTGTGGTTTGAGAATCTACCTTATATTTAAAAACCCCTCCTTATACAAGTCCTTGTAGAATTAATCCCTCTTCATATCAAATAATAAAAGCCTCTGTTGCTAAATTGTGATGGTCGAGACCTTTTTGGTGTTTGTGTCAAAACAACTCAAAAGACAGAAGAAACTGACAGTTCATTGTCGCTCTGACAACAGAGGCAGAGCAGGATCCTGCTCCCCGAAGGTAGGGGATGCTTTCCTGTGTTTACCCTGAGGCTGTGAAGATCAACTGCCCGGCAGCAAACTGCCCGGCAGAGAAACAACTGCCCCGAGACAGCAGCACAGACACTGCAGAGTCTGCTAGAGCACAGCGTGAGCTGGGTCTGGGGCTCACCAGATTTGCAGATGAGCCTCAGGTCTGAGAGAGGGCCAAGAGAGCCTGACCCTATAAAGAGTCAGCCGTCCTATAATCATATGGTGATCATCCTCTGCTTTAGGAGGTTCATTGCCCATTAAGGGTCAAAGCTGTAAGGAGTACAACTGAAAGAATTTCCACTTGCTGACTGAAAAGATGCTTCTGGATCCCCGGGTTGGTCATCATATTTCTCTGGGTTTTTTTCAGTCTTTGTCCTTTTCTGCTTCATGCCTTTTGTAAGGAGAAGAGCCTATTATCTCCTGACACAATTCTAGGAAGTTTATAGCCTCTGGAGGGCCTGTGGTTTTTCTTGTGGACTGTTCAAAGTATTGTAAAATGTCAACTCCCACTGGACCTGCTGAGTGGGATGGGACA
Organism: Pezoporus occidentalis; assembly: GCF_034315485.1. Classification (NCBI taxonomy): domain Eukaryota; kingdom Metazoa; phylum Chordata; class Aves; order Psittaciformes; family Psittacidae; genus Pezoporus; species Pezoporus occidentalis. The sequence continues at coordinate 3,887,970 of NW_026914829.1, forward strand.
TAAGTAGGCTATGGAAATGTTTTTAATGTCACAAAATTAAAAAGATATGAGGCCAAGAAATATCTGCTTTTATGCAGTTCTTTGGATATTGTTTGTGGGGATAAATAAGGCATCTTGCTTGGAGCTGAGATTCACCAGCTAAGTGTATATGCATCCCATATTTAACTGTCATCTTGCTCTGCATCTGGAAATACTGCATTACGAATTACTATTGAAAGTGGTCTACATCATTTCAAATGTTTAGACTAGTCAGAGGTCTGTCGTGTGGGTAATCCCTGTGCTAATGTAATGTAATTATACAGCTAAACATGGGGTTCCTAACAAATTAGTCAAACAATAAATCTTTCCTTCAGCACTGCCTGCAAATTTGCATAGGGAATTTTATTTCCAATTACAAATAGGATCAGTAGAGGTAACATGATGGTCATGGTGAGAAATATTCAGATTATATTCTTTTCATAAATCTTATTAGAATTTACTGCACTGTAGAGTTGCAATGATACTTCCAAGTTGAAAGCTCCATTAAAAATAGCTGGCTGAGAACATGTAACAGAGACCTTCCCCAAATGCCTTTCTAGATTTGACATTTCACTTTTGGACACTTCTGGAGCACTGTGTCTACTACAGTCTCACCAGTGCTCACTTGGTACAACCTCCTAAAAACATTCTGGTGTGTAACCAGCAAAGTGTCATACCAAGATGTGTGACTCTGCTGACACCACCAATTTAACTCCTTTTGATTTTTAAGCACTTGTATTCTTAAAATGCATCTCATGTTGTTTGGCATTAATAAATACTAATAAATTGAATATTTAACTCATGATGTGGATATTCCTAAAATGCTTGTATTACTCATAGTAAAAAAGTGTAACTTGGACGGAAGGAAAAATGACTAAGTTTCACTTTTTCTTCTTACAGAATGGGTGTTGGCCACACCAGCATCACACAGAAGAGTGTGACAAAGTCTGTGTGACAAAGTCTATGCTTTCAATTTAAGCCTGTTCTTTAGGAAAACTCTCTAGAAGCTAAGAACGGATGATTCATAACTGGTAACTGTGCCAATTTTATTCTTAGTTTTCCCATCTGGACACGTTATTTAAGAACTACACTGATGCTCAGTTTCTCTCAGAAATTTAGGCATTGCAGTGCATATACTTTAAGTGCCTATGTTTTGTTGATATTAGCATTGGTCCTGAGGGCTTAGGGTATGTGAGTTGTGAGATCCTGTTTGTGCTAAGGGACAAGTCAGAAAATGTGACAGAGGACTAGTGCTGCCATCTATCCAATAAGTGTTTGGTAGTAACCAAGGGAATTACAAGAGTACATGAACGTAGTGTAATGGCAGCCACAGTAAACAGACTGGCGAATTGCTAATGGCGACCTTTACTAGGAGTGAATGATTAATTACAGAAGGTGGTTAAAGCAAAAAAACCACAAAACTCAAAAACCAACCAAACAAAAAAAATGACATTAGAAATGAAATTACGAAAGGGGATTGTTAAACTTTGATGTGACCCAGAATTTTCTGTCTTGATTAGACCGTGAATAAATCTAGATATGAAGGATTTGCATATTTTGAGTTAGATAGGGAGATTTACAGGCTAAGCAGGTGTTCTCAAAGACCAATACACAGGTGAGTTTTAACAATGGCCTAATTAACCAAATAAATTCTTGTTTTGGCCTTCTGTCCCCAAATGCCTGTTCCATTATGCATCAGTTGCCTATAACAGGACATTTTGTTATTCCTTTTGTGTCCAGTAATTTGCCAGTACATATGTGTTGAAGGTTTCAACAGCTAGAAAGAGGGCTATATAGAATTGGGTAAAACTTATTTTAAGCTCAGAAAATAATAGGCAAGCTCTCATTTTCCTATACACAGTAGAAATAAACTAGCAGGGTATGGCTTTTCTCCCGTAACTCCAAGGCACTTTCTCAGTTAGCAGCTTATCTGCAAAGCTTTTTCTACATTTAAGTATCAAATGGCAAGTACTTCTGTTTCCAGACTGAATTCAACCTTTTCTGAAGTTTCCTGGGTGGTTTCTAGTACACACAAACTGAAAGCTCCACCAAGTAAACAGACAAATCTCTTCAATCAACATGGTTTCTGATCAGCCATATGGGCAGCCAGTATTTTGTGTAATAGCTGCAGTTTTTAAAGCTGTGAACATTAACATGTTCTGAATGAACGGCAGCCATCGGTCCAGTATTAATGGCACCTCCTTTTAAGCAGAGTCCACTACAGTGACTGTCATTATTGGCCACCTAGAACAGAAAGGAAAAAAAAAAGGTAATTTACAGATTACACATGGTACAAATCAAACTTTCAGAACACCTTTTGCTGACAGGACATTTTCATATTTCCAACAAAAGAACTGATTTGATGAACACCCTTATTTCTCTGGAGATTTTTGCCTCTGAGGTTGATTTTCTTTCTTTATCTTTTACTTTTGCTGGTTTTATGTTTCTGTTTTGAAATCTGAGTTAGAGACTGTTGGTTTTGTTCAACTGGAGAACTTCACTTACTGCAGCCATTCCATTCTCGGCTGTCATAGTTAAATCCCTAATCTCTTCTCCCCCTGCGATTTCCTTCAGTAGTCTTCTGGAATTTGGCTTAATTTTTTACGTATCTGTGTTCTACATACCATATATTTTGTTTGTATCAGTACCACATAAAGCTCATTTGAAGCTTTTTCCAGGTCAGGATTCTGATTTATTTCTAGGATTGTGAAACACTTAAACATTTCCCACATAGTCGTATATCATTTTAGTGGTAGTTGCTCTCAACTTTCCTCTGACAAAAGAACATGAGTTTTCAATTTTGGATTGCAATGTTTCTGCAAAGTCTTTTGTTCCTCTTCAACAACTCTATAGATGAGGTTTCCTGGGGTCCTGGTCTCATACTGACATATGAGGAGTGCCAGGATGACATTTTGTACTCTCTCATTGGTTGCTTTTCCAGAAGCTGTCAAAAGGAATGTGATATGCTGATCCTAATGCCTTTGATGCTGTTCTAAAATGATGGCCAGCTGAGCCCTTCAAATCTAATTGAATTTTGCATCCATCTCATTGTACCATTGGTGCTCCGAGCAGGCTCAAATTATGTGGATTCCCAGAATCTTCCAGGCCAGCTGAAATATTTTGGTTAGAATTTCCCCCTTCACTCAAAGTCACTACAGATGTGAAAAATTCATTCATTCATTAGCATAGCTGAATGAAACACAGGTGATTTTGGTTGGGAAAAGAGCTACACTGGTAAAGTTTGTTCCTCCAGTGGGTATGAAAATTAAAAAAAAAAAAAAGAATTGGGGGAAGATTGATGAAGTTTCAGGACCTGAAGCTTTTAAGAAGTGAGTGAGCCACAAAGGCATTTTTTGGCTTTTTAGGTGTCTTTCTGGAAGGTTTTTGATAACTGACAGAAATTAACATTTATTGAAGCTTGCCAGCACAGCTGCAGAAAGACAGGCCCCTGCCCAAACAGCTCTCCATAATCTAGATCTGGGAACCATTCAGCCTTTCTAAACCCAGGAGAATAAGGACACAACTGCAGTGTGGAGTGAGGTACAGAGATGTTCAAGCTTGGCTGCCAGCCAGCCTTGTCACAGGATTGCCACATGAGCCATGCAGGGCCATGACTGCAGAATCATGTTCAGCTGTGCAATGCTACCCCAGTGCACACAGACAGACCACATGCCATTGTCATCTCAGCATAAGAATTCATTCCTCAGTGTTGGCATGACCAATAAATCAAGGTATTGAGGGCTTGGAAAGTTTGTCAAGTTCACTGCAGAAATTGGAACTAAAAGCATTACTGTTGGCAATAAAAGACAATGCTTGGGGTGGAGGTATGTGTGCATAGTAATATGCTTTTCAACAGATAACTGGTATTTAGGATCTTGAGTTCTAAAAGAATAATGATTTTCTGAAATCACTGGCCCATTGGTAGGCAAGAAAAAGCAGAATGATACACCTGTTTACATGGTTACATCAAAACCAGCGTCACAACATCTATTTGTTATTAGTGTCATGTATGGATTTGAGTAGATTTGCAAAAATAATTAAATCTGATAGAGATGGGAAGACTGGTGATGTATTCAATGAAAACTTGAATTTAATACTGGCTTTTGGAAATTGGAGAAAAAAATAAGAAATACTATGCTTTGCCACAGAATACAGAACTTTTTTCTTAGTGTTAAGACAAAAATCTCAGGAGCCAGAATATGACCAGTTATAGCTCCAACTTTAAATTCTTCTGACTCGTAAGCCAATTAAGGGAACATTTTAAAGTCTGGATGTTTAAATATAACTAATGTATTAAGCAGGGAATTCAAAAAGGAGTGAACTCCCTCAGCTTCTTTGGGAATCAAGCCCACTGATTTAGGACTATAAATATGAGTGCTTAGCTTGAGAAAATTGGATACAGTGATTTGACAGTGCTAGCCTAATCAGTGTTGTATCTCATTGTATCTACTTGTGGAACAGGACTACTAATGTGAATTAACATTATTCAGTAATATCTGTAAGTCACTTTAAGACCAGCTGTATATGAAATTATACAAATGCAAAGTATTATTAACATATATAATCTGAAATTTAGTTGTTGGACAGACTCCCTGCATTTACTTTTGCTGCAAGAATACAGCCTCATCATTTGAGAGGCCTTTTTCTTACAGTAAAATCTTCATCTTTTTGAAATATGTTATTTAACTATACTAGTGCTACTCAATATTAGTTCGATGCAGGGGGAAATATCAGGTATGTTATTCAATAGCTATTCGTTCTGTACCAGAGACAATAATTAGTGGTATTATCAGGTGGAAAATTGCTGCAATGAAGAATTCACTAATATACAATGATGAACTCCCTCAGAAACTTACTGCACTTTTTTAGAATCACAATCGCTCTGTTACTAGCTGCCAAATAGTGTTTTTTGGCAGTTTATTGTCTATGAATGCTCTCAAAAGTACCCTTCAGTGGATAGTAAAAAACTGAAATAGCAATTCTTTCATTGAGTAATGATTGCTCTGGATGGACCCTGTAGTACAGTATAATACAAACACTGAACTATATGATTTATTTATAGACCTTTGGTTACAATGACTCACCACTATTCCAATGGTTTGGGGGCTACTTGGCACTTTAATTGAAAGTTACTGCAAAAAGAGTAAAGGCCATCTTTCAATACAAATCCTATGAGATTATTGCAATCTTAAGATTTATAAAAGACTGAAGTTTAGAACCCTTGTAATGCTTCTCTCAAGGTAAGTATCCTCTGAAGAAGAGTCTAGAACAAAAGGTTGTCTTTCAGATCCCACTGTGAGATGCACAAGATTGGAAAGGACAGTTTCAGTGATCTTGGTTGCTCAGGGAAAGGATATTACCCAATAGCATAAAAAAGAAGCCACAGGGATTATATGTAGTGTAAAGAAAAGAAGATCTCTGGCAAATTTCAGATACAGTATATGATAATATTCGTCAGACTCATCAGGAAACATGGAACAGGCTTCTCAGCAACAAATAGCTTATTAAATTCTAGCTGCTCTATCTCCTATCTCTTTTTATTACTTAGTGTAAAGCTGACTTGTATCACTGGCTCTGTACTGTGTCATAAATATGCTGTGTCATGTACCAATCTAGCTCTGACAAACTTTACAGGAAAAAAACAACATTACTAAACATAGAAAAGAAAACTATGAATGATGAGAGATGTGCAGAAAGTCAGATAACCCTGAAATCAACAGTAGTTTTTCTTCACTTTTGAATGACTTGAAGGTTCCATTTTCTTTCTACCAATATAGATTCAGATATACTGAAAGTGGAACAAAATTCAGTTATTGAAGTAATTTGGTCCTGTTTGGAATTCTAGGCAGTGTGACTTCAGGTTAAGATTCACCCCTCCTAAATTCTGCCACTCAACAGAAGTGTATAAATCAGGTCCTCAGTCTCCTTACATTTCTATTTACAAACAAAAGAAAAATTGTGATACCTCTAGAAGTATTACAGTTCCTAAATGTCCAGAGTTTGAGTCTGTTGACTAGGAAGGGCCAGGAAGATGAAGCTCTAAAGCTGAGTACACTAGCTCCTCTCTGAACTGCAAGGAATTGGGCACCTAGTGGTGTGTCACCATGACAAACACAGATTCATTTTTTTTTCCTTTTCCAGACATGGCCCTGAGATTAGGTTGGGTGAATCACACATAGAAGATATAACAGACTAGATTTTCTGGGCCAAAAATGTTGAGATTATAAATATTTTCCTAAAGGACTGAGCACTCTGCTGCGGCAGAAAGTGCTGTGGGATTTGATGAACATTGGAAGAAATGATAAGTTATTGACTATAGATTTTGTTTGGAAGTTAGGCATGCTGGCAGTTTAACTATATGAATTGTTCTTTCACAGAAATAACTTATGGGAAGAGTCCTTCCTAGGAGGTTGACTCAGTCAACCTTCTTTTACTTTTCTGAAACCTAAGGCTGAATGGTTGTTTTTTTAAACAAAGTTTTTTTAAGAAGTCTTCATTTTAAATGTCTGAAAAATTTATAACTAATACTGAAGATGCGAACCTTTCAGTTATCTCTACTTCCTCAAATGAATTTGGATTAGCTATAGAAACCCCTTTTATTATACATTTTGAAAAATACCTCATCATAGTCTTGATAAAATTTTGAGATATCACAAAAATATTAATTTCAGCTCTTAAAGGGAGAATGGCTTTTCCACTTAATGTTTTCCAAAGTATTTTTTCATTTTCAACTGTTCTAACATGTCAAAACATTGCAAAGTTTGGAAGTACACAGTACCAGGTACCTGACAGAACATCACCAGAGAAACATTCTGCAAATACAAAATGAGAACTATTTTTCCTACATAAACTCACAGGGACCTGTTACCACTCCTCCCATAACAGTCTATTAGAGAATATTCTTTTCATCAGAAGCAGATGTTTACATACAAAAACCAATTTCAATGCTTTTTATTTCTTCTCCTGTATATGCCTTTTTACAATGCTGAAGCTTTTAAAGTTATCCCACTGTAACGTAAAATCTGTACGAGTTTATTCCCACTTCTGTAAATCTTCTCTGGGATTTGTAGTGCATCTTGCACTTTATTTCTGCTCCTATTACTGTCTACTTTTTGTTTCTGGCAGGAAACCATATTTTTTTTGAGTAATTATGCTATCTCTATATGTGTATGATTTATACATTTACAGTCACTTTCTTCTCTCTCCCCCATGAATCCATAACAACCCTCTCTGTGCTACCTGATAAAATGAGGACTATTAATATAAAAACTCCATCACAGATATAAGGGAAAAGAAGTGTTTGCTGTAGGAATGAAGCAGACAGCATCAGTATAGCAGTGGCACTGGAAAAAAAAAAAAATGCAAGCTGTAAATTTTAATGAGGAGCATGTTTTAGGGAAAGAAATCTCTTTACTTTTTATTTGTAGATGTTAGCTTGCGTGGAGCTTTCATTCTGCAATGTAAAACTAACTAAAAAGACCCCTTCTGCAATGAGAAATCAAAATCTATTCTCTTTTAAGGAGTTTTCTTTTGTGTAAGGACCACTAAGAACGAAACTTCCAAACAAGGCTTTTCTGCTCCTGCAGAGGTTTGAATTGAAATCTCTCCTCACATTTCCTGAACCGCAGGTGAGATATCAGCCTCTCACTCTGTCGGCCTTAGAGATCAGCATGGAACTGGCTTAAGGTGGCTTGATATAGATTTGCTATTTGCAAATTAAAATCCTTCATCTCTGAAAAGAATCCAAAATAGAATACAGTTCTTTATTAACTGTGGTCCAAATTTTTTTTTAATGGCTCTTACCTCAGAGGGTCTTTAAAGAGTTGTCGTTTCAGACCTATTATACAGTCCTAATTCTTTTAGGTATTGAGAACATATGTGAAAATATTGGGGTAGCTCATGCAAACTTAGGTTTTTTAGGCTGAGAAGTTTTATGACCAGAAATATCAGAGATGAAAGACATTTTGCCCTAGAAAATAGTTTAGAAGAAATAACTTGAGGAATGAGCAGCTAATAAACATTTTATCATTCTTAGATTAAGATAGGGGGACTAGGTCATCTCTGATTATCTTAAGATATTTTATATTACATTACTGACACCCAACTGCATTCATCTGCACCTGCTCTAGGCACATATTTCAGTCTGCAGAAGTCAAATCCTTTCCCATAACTTGGAAAATTCAATAAAATACCTGTCCCAGGATGTAATCTAGCTACTAACATTTCTTCATTTTTTTTACTCCTTATTTTCCAAATCTAATTCCTTTATTCCTTTTATTATTTTTATTTGGCATTTACATATATCTCCTATGCACCATTATAATACATAAATTTGCCATGCCATATCTACACAGCACAACATGTTGTAAAGTAAAATTCTTGTTTGCTACCATGAAAGCCTAATCTCCTTGGAGTAGCTTTCTTGAACTCCTGCTTTCCCAGCTAAAATCTGGAGGTCAGTGTTATTCATCTGTAGGCTTTGCACTTTAAAAAAGTGACAGACTGTGATTAGACAGGGGCTGCTTTCTGACTGTTTCCAGTGGGTGATTCTTTCTGACAGTGCATTCCCTTGACAATGAAATCCTGCTAGAACATTTCAGATCAAAATGATTTCTAATATCTTAACATTTTCTAGAACTCAAAAATAGGTACGATCATTTGGAACAAAGTTCTGTGGTTGTTTGTCGTGGTGAAGAGTACCACAGAGGACAAAAATGTTGATACTACAGCATGATACTACTGAGAATAAGATACTAGCCCTTCATGTGGTACTTGAACTGGAATTCAAAAAAGCTAAAGCAGGGATATATGAAAGAGAATCAAGTTTTATCCTTCTTGCTATAATTCTTGGTGCAATAATCAGGAAAGAATTTGCATCCTGTGTATAAATACTTTCAATATTCCAGATCCTTTCCAAAGCTGGGTAAGCCTATTAGGCTAGATGGACTGTACTTTAACCTGTGTCAGGGCTTGAAAGTTCTTGTATATTTAAAAACATGGACCAGTGAGCATGTTCTGTGCAATTTAAACTGGTGAATGTGAGTGCCTGTTTTTTCACTCTAAGGAGATGGAGTTGCCTTATAGCCTGCGCTAAACAGAACAGATGTTCAGAGGACCTTTTGGTCCTGAAATGGCCTACTTTGCAGTCTTCTGTTTCTGTAAGACTAAAGGAGCAGTCAGTCTGTGATGCACAGATACAGACGCACCATAAATTACAAAGTATATATATATATGTGTGTGTGTGTGTGTGTGTGTGTGTGTGTGTGTGTGTGTGTGTGTAGTGGGGCATTGCTCTTCTACCAGTGTGTAAGTCTAGAGTTTCATTAGGCAGAAGGAGTCAGAGGAAGAGCCTTCTTGTTGGCTACAGATTGTAAAAAAAGGGATGATGAGAGGAATCAAGGGAGGCTTAGAGGCATTTGCTGCTGTTCCTTACATTTGGGTAGGGCATGTGCATGATAAATGAAGGCATATCATAAATTACATTATATTTCAAGTATTTAGAGTATTTTCCCTGAAAAGGAAAACAGAAGAGGCTGCTTAAGGAGCTGACAGTAAGAGTTTAGGTCTGTGCACAGTGCATGCTGTAGGTAAGAGAGTGGGAGACAGCGAAGGTTGTTAGCAAACCAATGTGTGTGTGGAGAATCAGCCAGGGACAGGAGAGAGGCTTGCAGAACATCAACACCATGGGAGTGGCAGCAGCCTAACTGCAGGCTGCTCAGGGAAATGGATGGCAGAGGACTACCTTGCCCTGGGAGCAACTCCTTGCAATCTACCGTTACAACATGGAAGGTCTTGGACTCCACTGTTTTGGGAGCCGAGGTGTATTTTCTATCATCAGGATTGCTCCTGGAAGGACTCAGTCAGTCTGTGCTCCTATAAGAGGCAGTACGTCTGCCATGTTCTGAGTTCTGTTCATGGACATCTCTGAAGCACAGAATAACTGCATATTAGTCTGTCACAGCTATAATGCATTATCACCATGCTCCCCATGTGGGCCTACTATTAATTTTCATTAATGATTTCCCACTTAAGAATCTCTTGAAAATTATTGTGGAAATGCAGGTTATATTGTAGCAACATGCAAAGGTCTTTATCCACATTTCTGGATACTGTCTCATTCCTTTCACATCACAGTTACTGAAATGGCATGCGAGAAAATCCCAAACTGCACACTCCTTGGTTGTGGGCAGATGTGGTAAAGCAACAAAATCAGGCCCCACTGTTAGGGATGGCAGTCTGTAAAGCAGGAATAATTTTCTATTGAATACCTGATTGAACTACTCATGAATTGCTGCTCTGCTGAGAAAATTATATTGGAGGTTGGCAGGCGGTCACTCTTTTTATTTGCTAGAGGATATTATTTGAATTTGCCTGTCAGGTGATTGCCTGGTTAGTTCCTTCCCAGTAAAACTAACTGTGTATTTCAAGATATGCTAAACAATAGTAATAAAGCTTATGGGAGTGAGGGAGAATTCTTGCTGCTACGAGGAGCAGCACTTAACCCAGCCATTTATCTTCTACTGCTTACAAAAATCTGGGCTGATCAGATGATAATGTATTTCAGTGGTTTGCAAAAACAAAAAGGAGGGAGAATCTCTGTTTGATCCCCCTCCCTCTTCTTCTTGTAGCTACAGTTTATAATAGCTTTGCATTTAATCGGTATTTTATTTCTTTATGCTTATGAGTTTTGATAATTTGAACAGTCCTTGCGGTGGTATCAGTTTGTTCAGTGAGCCATCCATTGCTAAATTGTACATTTTTATGTAATTGAGATAATTTTGCCTGGTAGCTTGTGGAAAATTTCATAAAAAATTTGTATGTGTTGGTCAACTCAGTTAATGTGATATCTCACTTTCTCAGCTGATCAGCATTTTTCCTGGTACTCCATCTCTGTGCTGCAAATCAGCTTTTTTTTTGTTTTAGTTTACTTTGTCTCTAATGGTAAAATAATGAACAACATAATGCTTCCCAAGGAAGAAATACAATGTTCATTTTCCCTTTGGCAAATGAGAATGTAGCCATTAGGAATAGTGCTTTCCCAGCTGCTCCTTGGAGGGAAGGGCCGGTATAATTGTAGCAGATATATGGATTTCACTCAGAGCACCGAAAACTTATGTCATGTTACACTTGACTGTGTGCCTCTGAGCTTGACTATGAAGCAGTGGGGCAATTCCTTTCATTTCATTGCTGCTGCTTGAAGTGGTGGATTACACCAGCTGAACTGAAAGAGTTAAAACAGACAGCTTATGCAGATACCATACCCATGACAAGTTTTTCTCTAAATGGGTAGCATGTCATTTCACAATGATGCTCTTTGTCCTTTTGGTTATAATTGAGCTTTTGGCAACAAATACAAGATCTCTTTTCACAGACAGGCACTGAGCACCAAAGTGTAAAGATCCGCCGCTGGAAGGAAGGGGCTAACACCATGTCTTATACATGATCTGTTGTCTGGAACAGTAAATACAAGGCACATCCTTGCAGAGGTTCAGTGACTTAGAACATTGTTTCAAATCTAGCTTTGATCTGAACCACTAAGCAAGAGGCTTGGTTGGCTGCTGCCTTCAGAGTACCTGTTCTGCCTGTAAAGAGGGCTTCAGTCTCCAGGTGTGTCTCTATCCAGCAGGCTGGTTCAGAAAGGTGGTGAAACCTGCAGCTGCAGGGATGACCCTTGGGTTTTTAAGTGTGATGCTCTCTGACTCTTCCATATGCATGAGACTCCTTCACTGGAGGAAAGAGGTACGTGCTTGCGCTGAGAGCAGCAGAAAGACTCCCAGTGTGATAAACACCTGGCTATTGCTCAACACTGCTGGGATATTTCAGATAGGAAACTTATCTTTACATGAATCTAGGGTATTAGGTCTGATCAGACCGGCAGTGTGAAGCACACACACTGAGAGGCACTGATAGCAATCTCAGGTTGGAAGCTATGGGCTATTTTATTGTTGATAGCAACAAAAGTTGTGGTGGGTTCTTACATCCTTTCTTTTGGGGTGATAAGAGAAAGAGCAGGATGCTCTCACTTCAAACATCAGCTGGTCAGAAGAGGCAAGTCTCTTCCAAACGGAAAACTCTTTCTCAAACTAATGGCCACCTCCTTTTAAACAGTGTAAGAATATGTAGGCATGAACATGGAAAAAATTATAAACCATCCAAGACAATTTCTTTCAGTTTTTTTTTTGTTTTTTTTTTTTTGTTTGTTTGTTTGTTTTCTTTTTCTGTCTTTTCTAGAACAGTTGGTAAAGCTGTGGTCAAATTAATGCCAACGGTCATTCAACTTCTTGTGGCAGAGCTGATAAACCATCTTCAACTGTAGGGCTGTGACTGAAATGAGAATCACCATCCAAAAGCTGCTCTCCTTACGAACCCTCAGAGAGAAACCAACATTAAAGAGAATCTCTCATTGAGAATCTGTTATGGTATGCTCTCTCCTGGTTAACATAAAGCTTACTGAAGACAAGTAGTTATCTTAGAGATTTGTTGACAAGGTGTCGTGTACAACATAACACAAGAAAGGCAGATAAGTTAAAATAAGTCTGCTTATAAACAAAAGTAGTTTGCAGGAACCCTATGTTTTTGACTTACTTTCAATGGAAATTTAGACATTCTATGAACGTATTCCTTAAAATAGCATTTGGAATACATGAAAGTAGGTAATGGCACCAGTTTTGAAACCTGTTCTGATAGTCTCAGGAGTCTCATTAGTCTAATTCAGAACAAAATATTATAAGTAATTTAATGGTGAATGTAGCAATAGCTATATATACCCTCTACAGCCTTCCCATTGTGGGCTCCTATAAACAACACAGCAATTTTGTAAAAACAAATAGAATCATAGACTAGTTAGGGTTGGAAAGGACCTTAAGATCATCTAGTTCCAAACCCCCTGCCATGGGCAGGGACACCTTATGCTAAATCATATCACCCAAGGCTCTGTCCAACCTGGCCTTGAACACTGCCAGGAATGGAGCATTCACGACTTCCTTGGGCCTCAACACACTTAGAGTAAAGATCTTCTTTGTTATATCCAATCTAAAGTTCCCCTGTTTAAGTTTTAACCCGTTATCCCTTGTCCTATCACTACAATTCCTAATGAAGAGTCCCCCCCCAGCATCCCTATAGGCCCCCTTCAGATACTGGAAGGCTGCTATGAGGTCTCCACACAACCTTCTCTTCTCCAGGCTGAACAGCCCCAACTTTCTCAGCCTATCTTCATACGGGAGGTGCTCCAGTCCCCTGATCATCCTCATGGCCCTCCTCTGGACTTGTTCCAACAGTTCCATGTCCTTTTTATGTTGAGGACACCAGAACTGCACACAATACTCCAGGTGAGGCCCCCCTAGAGCAGAGTAGAGGGGCAGGATCACCTCCTTCGACCTGCTGGTCACGTTCCTTTTGATACAGCCCAGGATACGGTTGGCTTTCTGGGCTGTGAGCGCACACTGCCTGCTCATTACTGGTCTCCAGCCGGACATTGAGCCATTGACCACAACTCTTTGCGTGTGGCCATCCAGCCAGTTCTTTATCCACCGAGTGGTCCATCCATCAAATTGATGTCGCTCCAATTTAGAGACAAGGATTTCACATGGGACAGTGTTGAATGCTTTGCACAATTCCAGGTAGATGATGTCAACTGCTCTACCCCTGTCCATCGGTTCCGTATTAAATGTATTAAAACAATTTTCAGTGAATCTTTTACATGGGATAATTATTGACGCTTCCTGCACAGGCAGTCTTCTGTGTTAAGTGATTTGTAGGACAGGGGAAGCAAGCAAATATCTTACAGCATGTGTTCGCCAGTTATGTTCTATGACACTAATCTAAAGTAAGTAATATCTAGCTCACAGAACTTCATTTTTTACTTAAAAGTTGATGGTAAATGTACATAGTAGGTCTGATGGAAATTGCAGCATTGATCCCTGTATCCAAAAAATCTTGCAGTCGAGATTAAAGTAAGTTTTTTGCTAAGAATACTGTCAGAAAGTTTAAATAAGAAGACAGGTGCTTAACATCCTTTCTAGTATTTAATATTGTTGGCCAGTAAGGTTTGGATCTAACACGTATGGTGCTGAGTCCTGTTGCTATCAATTACTGCATTCATTAGGATGGAAGTTTGCCGATGACACCAAGCTGTGTGGTTGAGTTGATACTCTGGAGGGAAGGAATGCCATCCAGAGGGACCTTGACACGCTTGTGAGGTGGGCTGATGCCAACCTCATGAAGTTTAACCATGCCAAGTGCAAGGTCCTACACCTGGGTCGGAGCAATCCCAGGCACAGCTACAGGTTGGGCAGAGAAGAGATTCAGAGCAGCCCTGTGGAGAAGGACTTGGGGGTGTTGGTTGATGAGAAAATGAACATGAGCCGGCTTCAGTGTGCGCTTGCAGCCCAGAAAGCCAGCTGTATCCTGGGCTGCAGCAAAAAGGAGTGTGACCAGCAGGTCGAAGGAGGTGATCCTGCCCCTCTACTCTGCTCTCGTGACACCTCACCTGGAGTATTGTGTGCAGTTCTGGTGTCCTCAATATAAAAAGGACATGGAACTGTTGGAACAAGTCCAGAGGAGGGCCACGAGGATGATCAGGGGACTGGAGCACCTCCTATATGAAGATAGGCTGAAAAAGTTGGGGCTGTTCAGCCTGGAGAAGAGAAGGCTGCGTGGAGACCTCATAGCAGCCTTCCAGTATCTGAAGGGGGCCTATAGGGATGCTGGAGAGGGACTCTTCATTAGGGACTGTAGTGATAGGACAAGGGGTAATGGGTTAAAATTTAAACAGGGGAAGTTTAGATTGGATTTAAGGAGGAAATTCTTTCCTGTTTGGGTGGTGAGGCACTGGAATGGGTTGCCCAGGGAGGTTGTGAATGCTCCATCCCTGGCAGTGTTCAAGGCCAGGTTGGACAAGGTCTTGGGTGGCATGGCTTAGTGTAAGGTGTCCCTTCCCATGGCAGGAGTGTTGGAACTAGATGATCTTAAGGTACTTTCCAACCCTAATTATTCTATGATTCTATGATTCTATGATTTTGTCAAAACAGAGAGTTATCTATGCCTTCACTAGATACAGCTTTTGGAACCCACCATTCACAGTGTCTTCAAACTCCTTGGTAAATCAAATTCTGAGCTTGTAGCTTTTACATAATAATTCTTAATATCTGTTAAGGTTAATTAATACACATTTATTGAAATATTAGGAAAAATACCCACCAACCTTGCAGATGTACAGGTGCATCAATCTATGTAAATATGGTATTAAGGATGCAATTAATACTGAAAAATATTCCTGCTAAGAAAGTTTACAGGCTAATAGGCAGTGCTATGCATCTGAGGGTATGTTGAAAATCGTGACAAATGGCAAAGATGTGAAGTGCATAATAATAACATAAAAATAGTGAAATGTTTTGTCTTTTCAGAACAAAGGGAATGTTACATATTCTGAGCTGATGTACGTATCCTGAAGTGGGATTTCTAATTTAATCACCCAACTTTCTCGTATGTGCCTCTAAAGCCATCAGATAGGCAGATCATGTCTGGGTACTTGGTGCCTGAACTGATAGTCAGGTATTTCCACTGGAATCTTTCATACCTTTCTCTCACCGTCATCTAAGATGGACCTCAGGAAAACAACATAAGTCCCATAATATATACCAGGCACATGCAAAGCTACATCATACTGTAGTGCTAGCACTTTATTTTGCAGAAAATAAAAAAGGCAAAAAAAAAAAAAAAGGCTCCTGAGGAAGTACCAGTGGCAGTTGTAAGTGGATTCTAACAGTCAATATGTTCATGAATGCAGTCTGGGTGAATAATTAATATGTTAGCATCATACTGTCTTTAATGTAGGCTACCCTTTTTTTACAGATATGGGTTTGGAGCCAGAGAAAAAACTAAGACTGCAGCTCCTCTCTAATAGTTTGTTAGGCTCACACTTTGTTGCGTTGCACATTGTTGCAATCTCCCAGCAGAAATTGACATTCCTCAGTTGTACCTGTTCAGGCAACCAATCTCTAAAGCAGTTTATGCAACTATACAAATTTTGAAACTGAAAACTCCAACACAGGAAAAGCAAAACATATATTCACAAAACCTTTGGGAAGCAGTTATATAAACAGCTAAATTTGTACGACTGAGAGGGAAGTAAGTTCTAATAGAGGAGAGGTGGAAAGGAGGAGGGTCTGGACAGAGGAGCTTAAACTAGGTCTGCTACTGACAGTACTAGTAATCTGGAATGATTGGGTGATTTATCTAAAGCCAGGAAGAAGATCTGTGTCACATTGGCAAACCAGCTATGCATTTCAAACTGTAATGGACTTCTTGAAGCAGTGACCTAACTTCCTCTTCACTCAGATTAACAGTATGATGTAGATTTCTGACAGGTGTACCTGCTTATGAATGCAACCAAACTGATGGATTTTGTGTTAGTGGGGTGGCTGTAAAATGGCAAAGCTGAAGATGCTTTGGTCATGGAGCTGTGCTACTGCCAGTGAGAACTAAGGACCTATGCTCAACTGCATGGCATTTTTGTTTATGGGAAAATAAGTTTGGGAATACTGACTCCTGATGCATAATTGATTGTTAGATGAACACCAGTTTGCTGCTTTGAGAGACTGCAAAACCTGTAAGCAAAAGAAAATTTTATGTACAAACTTCCTGGTAGTAAAGACAAATGAATCTCTATCAGACTCTGCGCTGTCAATGCTTATTTATCCAAAACAGCAGCTTATTATGATATTGCGCTTTTGAAAGACCCAGAGGGAAGGATTTAGACAGGCATTCAGAAGCCAGCAGGATAAATAAGGAGTGGCTGTCATCTCCAGAAACGACATACGAGTAGAAATTGCAGATAGTGTAGCTACCTGCTTTAAATTGTAATTCTATCTTTCCTAAAAGGAGAAGAGAGAATGCATGTTGATTTGACATTTTCTTAACTAGTTTAACTGGAACTTACAGAATTAAATCTCTACAGAGATCCAGGGAAGAGTTGTGTTATACATTGACCCTTGAATTTCTATCATTTTGGACAGAGGATTTAGACTTTCACCAAATATTAACACAAAAGCTAGAGCATTTGTGGCCCCCATGATTGCTTGCTGGCAGAGTTACCTGCAGAATGCTAAAATGCTGTTTTTCTGCAGAATGGCTTGCACTATGAGGTATGGTCATGCTCATAAATTCTGAAAAATCGTATTAGAGATCCCTGCAACTCTAGTGGTTTGTATTTAAAAAAGAAGTTTCTGGCTTCTGCTTTACTAAAGGTTATGCTGAGGAATAGGGAGAAGTGGACTACCTACCACGCAGGCATGCATAAATATGCTTTGCTTTCTGTTCATCCAATTAAATAACCAAGAGGATTCATCTTCACACCAGTCCTCCTTGATTCTATGTCTCCTTGTGCCTTGTAGCCCTACTGCTTGCCTACAGCTGCTGTGTGTAGGCCAGTTTGAATGTATGAGATACATAGGCACTGCTACGTGCATTTCAGCAGACTCACAAGTACTTTTTCTATACCAGACATTGCACAAAGGAGTAGGGTTTCAGCTCTGTTGAGCTCTTCAGTTAATGTCACTCTTGCATTCTGCAGCTCCCCCTGGAGCATGTTGCAAAGGCAGTTTTATACTCTTGTCTGGAGAGTCCACAAAACCCATCTTCCTGGACAGAAATGTTTGTGACTACACCTATACAGTGGAATTTATGGATATGGAAGCTTAAGCGCTTTGCTAAAACAAGGCCATAAGGAGTCCAGGTAATGGAAAATTTATCACCTTTGCTGATAAGCTATCCTAGTGGTTTATGACTCTCATTTCAAGGAGTCATATTTTCAATGTAAACTTTGCAGATTTCACTTTTGAAGTATATGGTGACTTTTTTGTATCTGAGAGTTTTGCCAGACATAATGAAATCTCAAATAAGCCTGCAAAGTAAGGCTTACCTGGAATCTAAAAAGAATGTTGGACATTGGCAAACATACTGCTGAGGGATATATTTCAATCTATAAACTCATTTATTTAGCTTTGCTGCTAGTCAATTAACTGTCAAGGTAAATTGGTATTTCACCGCCTTACGAAGTGTATTTTTATCTAAAGCATGGGGATGACTCCTTTTCCAAGCATTATCAGAGGTTATAAGAAATTAGGTCTTCTCTCACCAGCTCATTGGAAGAGACAGCTGACATACCATCAGACAAATAGTACTGCTGCCATCTATTTCTGTCACAGAAATGTATTAAATAAACATACCCGAATATGTTGAAATTATTTAAAAACATGTTGAATGATTTAAAAACAGCAATACAAAGACAGAATTGCCTCTAGCTTGTCAAAGATTTTGTTAAAAGATCAGGTAACTGATTTCTAAACTTTAAAAGATAGGTGAAAATCATGGTTTTATGGTTTAGGATTAAGAGGGGAGAAGAATTATGATTTTATGGCAGGTTGAACCTCGCTGGACAGCAAGTGCCCACCAAAGCTGCTCAATCACTGCCCCTCTCAGTTGGACAGGGAAGAGTAACTACAACAAGCCTCATGGGTCAAGATAAGGGCATGGAGAGATCACTCACAGACTACTGTCATGGGCAAACCAGACTTGACTTGGGGATAATTAGTTTAATTTATTACCAATCAAACCAGAGTAGGATAATGAGAAATAAAACTAAATCTTAAAAACACCTTCCCCTTTCCCCTTCCTTCTTCCTGGACTTAATTTTCCTCCCCAGTTCTCTACCTCATCCCCTTCAGCAGCAGAGGGGGATGGAGAATGGGGGTTTTGGTCAGTTCATGATCCATTGTCTCTGCCACTCCTTCTTCCTCAGGGGAAGGACTCCTCACACTCTTCCTCTGCTCCATTGTAGGGTCCCTCCAATGGGAGACAGTCCTAAATGAGCTTTTGCAATGTCGTTCCCAGGGTCTTCAGTTCTTCATTAACTGCTCAGTGTGCAGTCTCCAACAAGGTCGAGAGTCCTGCAGCAAACCTGGTGCATTGTGGGCTCCTTTCTCCATCAGGCCAGAGATCCTGCCAGGAGCCTGCTCCAGCACAGGCTTCCTCCCTGGAGATGTGGGGTCACAGCCTCCTTCAGGCATCCTCCTGCTCTGGTATGGGGTCCTCCATGGCCTGAAGATAGAAATCTGCTCCACTGTGGACCTCCATAGGCTGCAGGGGCACAGCCTGCCTCACCATGGTCTGCACCGTGGGCTGCAGGGGAATCTCTGCTCTGTGCCTTCTCTACCTACTTCTTCACTGACCTTGGTGAACGCAGAGCTGTTTCACATGTCCTCGGTCCTCTCTATCTGCAGTTGCTCCTGGGGCAGTAACTTTTTCTGCCTCTTAAATACATTATCCCAGAGGTGCTACCACCATCCCTGATGGGCTTGGCCATGGCCAGTGGTGTGTCTATCTGGAGCTGGCTGGCATTGGCTCTATTGGACTCAGTGAAGCTTCTAGCAGCTTCTCACAGAAGTTATCCTGCTGCCAACCCCTTGCCATGCAAACCCAATAAAAATATATATCTCCTTAATAGAGAAGCCTTTAAGAAATACACCACCATTTGACAGGTACTTAGTAAAAATTTTCCATCTAGATCTACTTATGTGTGTTTATGCAGGGTGCTCAATCAGATATTTCTTTGCTGAGGCAGTTTTTATTACCTCCTGTTTCCGTTTTATTTAATAATTGTTTTCAGGTTACTTTTTACTTCAGAACTGTTTAAAAAAAGAAAAGATAAGAAAACAGTAATAGTTTATTGAGGGTCAAAGACTAATCTCATTATTGAGGTATCATTGCATTATTTTATATTCTAATTCTAATTCATTATTGCTGAGATACATTTAGTACATACTGACTCCTGTTCTTGAGCCTTTAGATTATATTGATCATCTGACTCCTTAAAATTTAAAATTCTACTTACATTTTCTGTTTTAATACAGTGATGTACTTCCCAATTTAGCCTCTGGGACGGATAAAACATTAAAACTCCAGCCTGCTGTGTTGTATAACTTAAAAGGCATTTTTCCAGTGTACACTTCTGCCTAGTAACCATAGATCTGTAACTGAGTAAGCTGATGAGTTTTGAAAGCCAGGTTAATTGTACACAGTTTCCACTGAGAACTCTCTAATACCTTGGGAGCGTGATGGTGCAAAGCTGGTCAAACACCTAACCAATGATCACACTTAAATGGCTCTTGGTTCATCATGAAAAAGAGGCAAAATACTTCATTTTAAAGAATTTGGATTTGAAAGAAATCTAAACACCTCAGCTAGTGGTTTAGATTGTAGATACCTCCACTGAACCAGCCATCTCAAACTTCCTTTATTTTCAGTTGAGAATGAAAAGGGTACTTTTGGGAATACAGTTTACTCCATTATTTTGAGCATCTACATTAGAACGAGATGATTTGAGTCCTAGAATTGCCTATTTTTCCTGAGCAATTAGAGAATGGTTAAGTATAAGGTAGATGTCTATGTCCGGTCAGGTGAATTTTACACTGTTTGGTAGAAAAGCTTGAATTAGTTAAATAACTGCAAGGAGAAAGAAGTTAATTGGGAGTGGCAGGTAAAATTAGGAATGTCCCAGGAAAAAATTGGGTCAGTGAAGCAATTGTAGAGTTGTTAGTCCTCCTTGAAAGTAAATTTCTCTCAGAAAAACCTCTGTAGAGTAAAAGCAGTGCTCAGTGAAAGCCCCATAAAAATTAAAGCTTTTACAAGTAATAATAAGGAGAGATTGCTCTGAGAAGTTGGACTCAAACCTTAATCACATAATACATGACAAACATTCATGGTAATCTCCCCAAAGATTAGCACATTAAAGTTTGTAGTATTGTACATTATTATACACTATTGTAGTACAGTACATCAAAATTTGTACATTATGAGAAAAAAAATCCAGATAGTCATGGTTTTGACAGGTTTTTCTTTTGATTTTCATGTTTAAAGTCAATGCCTACAACTGTTGATGTTATGTCATAGTTGGTGGTCTATTACATGCACATGACAGTGACTAGTTTTCTTATTACCTTCTGTTACACAGTGTTCTAAGAAAGGATTATTAGAGATTTAATTGAGAACCAAGAGTGTTTATGAGAGGTTGCGTGCAAATAATATACATCTACAGCCCTACAGTTTAAAATTGAAAATCATGCTTTGTCATCTCACTCAATTTAGTAGCTAGATTCAGAAGATGCAAAGTTGAAAGATTGTCCATTAAAACAGTAAGGGGGAATCTGGAGTCCTATATTTAAACTGAACAGAAAATTATCTGTTACGATATCAAATATGGGATAAGCTAAGCATGTCTGTAACGGACCATAATAAGACATTTTGGCAGCTGGTCCTCTGCCTCCTGCCAGCTGTCACAGCTACCTTCTCTGGACCTGCTTGCTCCAGACTGAGGAGCTGCAGCAGCACCAGCAATGAAAGTGTCTCAGATATTTGCTGCTTTGGTGTGCTAATTGACCTGGGCTCTGCGGCTAAATTGCCTTTTGTGAAAACATCTTGAAGCTCAGATAAGAAAGTTGCATTGCATTAGTTCTATTTGCTGTGGTCTAATTCTTGAAAAAATTAAAGGTGATCACTTTGAATAAGTACCTACTTCATAGTGGTAGCTCTGTGAGATGTTTTACAGTTTTACATAATGAGCAAAGGAAGCCATGGTTATATCCAGTGTGTCTTGGCAGAGTTCTTCTATGATTCAGGAGAGAAATGAGAAAGATGAGAGCTGCCAGGCTTAAAAGATCTAATATCACTAAGGCCCAGGAGACTTTACTTAAGAGCACTGAGAGAGGCCCACAGAATGATTCCAAGGTCAGCTAGGTCACTTGGAAGTTGTGACTTTTGGGATTTGT
The DNA here is from genome assembly GCF_034315485.1 of Pezoporus occidentalis. NCBI lineage: Eukaryota > Metazoa > Chordata > Aves > Psittaciformes > Psittacidae > Pezoporus > Pezoporus occidentalis. The sequence continues at coordinate 3,909,812 of NW_026914829.1, forward strand.
TAACTTAGCTTTTGAATTACTGGTGAAGTTTGTATGCAGAGATCATGAACTTTTTCTGCATTTTTTTTTTTAATGTAGCAATTTTATATTTAAAAATACAGTGCTATATATTTGCTTCTCTGACTTTAAAACTTGGTTTCTCTTTTATCTTACAGATGGCCGATGGCTATGAAAAATTAATGCTAAAACTAATATAAATAATGAATTAAAGAATTAAAGCTTTGCCTTAAAAAGTCTAACTCTTACATGAGTACAGACTTAAAGGTGCGCGTGCAGACAGCAATGCATCATTATTTCTTCCAAGTAGAGTAAATATTTGCCTGTTTGTAAATCAGACATAATCTTGTTACTTTATGTTTCTACTTGGGGCACAAATGGTAACTGCTTAACGTGAGCTCCCTGTCTAGTCTCTCCCAATATTTGTTATTTTAATTTATCTTAGCAGAGAGAACAAAAATTCCCTGAGTGGCTGAGCTAAGCCCTGGTTTTGCTGCAGGCTCCTGATCGTGCATTCTTTGTCACTACTAATGCCTTCAGAGGGTGTCGAAAGGAAGCTGTTCAAACCCCATAACTGTCTGAAAAAAGACAGTTTAATATTTTTCACTTGCCAGTTCCTGCTCTGATGACAGTCTTCCTGCACATCCTGCAGTTTTAACAATCTTTCCTTTCTTTTTCTTGTTGCTTAGGTACAAAATGATGATGTAGTTTTTCCATAACATGGTGTTTCCCTGCAATATTCTCACTCAGTAGGGTAGCTCTCTATTGATTATTTATTTTTGGAAGAATCTTAGCACAGCCCTATACAGTGAGCCTTCATCTCCTCCAAGATTACTTTATAAAGTCTGTGAGCCTTCATGAAAGAATACAACAACTGGAAGTAGAATTGTACTTTGAATTGTGGTGTGCCTGTGCAGTACATGCTCAGCCTTACAATATGGAGTGGTAAAAAAATCTTTAATGGTGCTGTTTTTTTTCAGTTTACATTTACCTGAAAATGATTGTTCATTTTCTAAGCCTTACAGTTAATGGATGATAAAACAGGTGGAAAACGGATGTATTTATTTCTCTGGAAGCTTCCTGTGTTAAAAAGCTATGATGGTAAGTTTAGGCAAATTCCTTACAGATCCACAGTGGATATGCTGGGACTTGAGACAAACAAGCTCTGGTTAGAGAGTTTATTTTCTTGGCTGGCTGGTTAACTCAGTTGAGTTGAACAGGCAAAAATGCAAAAACTTACCCTCATCCTTAAGGTTTTGCTTAGTTGGCTTCACAGAACCCCTGTGCTTGATGGTCATTATGTAAGTCTGGATTTAAATTTCTGGGAACATTAATAATGACAAGCTCAAGCCTTCGCCAAGTCTGCAAGTACAAACCTGAGTTGCCTGACGCTCAGTTAATTTTCTTCCTGCAGTCACAAATATATCATTGGCTTGAAGAACCGTTACTGAAAGAAGATGGTGCACATAAAGAAAACACATGACTGCCCCTTCTCCATAGTTTAGGTAACTATTCACAGTCCTCTCTGTCTCCTTGGTAAGACAACTGTTATGGCACCTGTCTGTTTCCCAGCCTCTGCAGTAGCGCCTTCTTTCTAATTTGAGACTGTCAAGTCCCACAGGTTTTTTTGTTTACCCTGCAGGGCAGAGAGGTTTCACCCCAGGCAGAACTGCTCTGCAGCATCATCTGTCTCGCCATCCCATCTCACTCAGTGTTCAAAGGCTCTCCCAGTGCCCCTGCACCTTTGCTAACAAGTCTGGGTCCATAGTGATATATGCACTGTAAACAGATGTGCAATGAGTACGCAAGAGTTTTTCACCTATAAGAAATCCCATATGCAGACTCTCTCATCTAGATGTTTTTCTAAACCTGTAGCATTAGCAACCCTATGTGGCAAGTGATTGATTTAATGGAGGGCAAAGAGTTAACAAGCAGTCTGACATAGTTAGCTGTCTCACATTTCTACACCTTCATAAAATTATTAAATCTTTCTCAATATTGTCAAATGTCTTACTCTTAACAGAGGCAACTCACTTGTCATAAAAGACAGTGAGAGACATATAAATCAGTCATATATCAGGCCTGCCCCTTGACTCATTTTCTTTTTCTTTCACATCATGAGAAACAAACAGATCAATGCTTCCCTTTTGGCTCCATCCCACCTGGAGACCTTGGGAGAAAGACGGGGGTGCATTCTCCCTTTAGCATTGGCCACTCTGCTTATATTAGTGCACTCTGAATGCCTCCTCTGTGCAGACTGCTGTTTTGTGGGAGACAGAATACAAAAAGACATTAATATTAGCAATCCTGCTGGCATTTGTGAAAGAATGTGGACATTGTGTGCCAGCTACAGTGCTTCTTAGTGGTCATTATGGGGAACTTCTGAGTCACTGTACCTCAGATTAAAATGAGACTATATATTTTTACCATATATTACACAGTAATATAATGCTATATATAATTAATATATGAGTAAGAAATTTAAGAGAAAGGAATCTAGGGTCCTTTTTCAGGCTATTATCAAATTTACTAGATTGGCAAACCAAATGTATCCCACATCTCTTAAAAACACATTCTTTCAATAAGGAAGGTTTGATAGAGTAAGTTAGGTGAGAAAATGAATTTAGAAATAGCCAGCTTAGTGATCAGTGAACAGTCCTATAACCAATCTAGTCAGCAGCAATAAAGTGAGAAAATTAATACAATGAAGCCATCCAGACTGATCCATTTGACTTTCTGGTATTTCTGCATTCAGCAGTACTTCAAATTCTGGAAGGGCATTTGCAAGTTAGAATGATGTTTTCTGTGTGATGCCATAAATCACTGGGGAGATTAGAAAAGTTGTAACAGCTTCTGGATAAAAATGTATATCTCTTCTGGAAGATATATTAACATATTTGTCTTTTATCCTATGCTTGCGGCAGAGCAGGTGATTGTCCAGATCTGGGTGGTAGCATTTATCAGCAAACTGTTACACTATATTCACCCTACTGCTGTCTGAATGCGAGTGGATGCCAAGTTACTGTGACAAATATTGCAGAGAATGAAGAGATTACTTACTATTCACTAGGAAAAATAATACACATGATTTGGACATCTTACAAAATCCATCTATTTATTTTCAATATTTATATTCAAGGAACTGATAAAACACAACCAACACCAAGGTACCATTTCAAATTGAGAAAATGAAGAGAAAAATTTTGCAGCAGATGGCTTTTTGCATGAGCAGAGAGTGCACTGTGAGTTTCTAGAGCTTTATCTTGAGGTAGAGAGCACCTATATTCTAATGTCTTACAGGAAGAAGAGAGTCCTTTGGATCTTTATCCTTTTTCATATTATTAAGATAAAAGAATTGTTATTAATTCAAATGAGAGCATTTAGCAAGCCTGGATTTTTTTATCATGGGAATAAGAATTAGGAGAGTTTCTATAGCTTTAAACTATTTCATGTTTGTCATCATGACTTGAACTCATATGTTTTATTAAAATAATGGTACTTAGTGGGATCCTGTTCCCTTTTAAATAAGCTGCCAAATTTCTGCTGACTTATTAGGGCCAGGGATCCACACACAGTTTTTAAAATGCACAGTCTGATTTTGCACATCTTCTCTACAAAATTACACTGATTATCTACTAATGATTTTATTCAAATAATGAGGTCTCTTTTCTGAAGTTCTAGGATAATTTATTTGCATTTTGAATTAAATTGTGACTGAAATATTTGAGATAATTGTGCTTGCTAAAACACAGAAGGAATATAAAGAGATCCATAAAAATCTTGAATGAAATACAATTACAGTTACCGTATAGTTTATAATTTGGATTTTTTCAGCACCTTTCATCATCATCTCCTTTAATTCGAAACAAATATTAAGTCCTTAGCAACACAGACATTTTCTTTGGTCATTCACCAACCCTGATACTTGCAGGCAGCTTCTGCCACACATGATACCTAATCCATAATACATGGGTTTCTCTTTGGGCCTCCATTTCTCATGGACTACAGATCACAGAAAGCCAAAATAAAACAAAATCTTCCCAGTTTTGTTTAAGAAATCTATTATAGGCTTTGTAGAAACTTTCATTTTCTGTGTTCAAGGCCAGGCTGGATGGCGGGCTTTGAGCAACCTGGGCTAATGGAAGGTGACCCTGCCCGTGGCAGTGGGGTTGTAACTGTAAGGTCTTTAAAGTCCTTTCCAACCCAAACCATTCTATGATTCTGTGATTCTATGGTTTTAGTGTTTTTTTGTTTGTTTGTTTATTTCTGGTCTTATTCCTCTTCATCATAATCTCCAGCTAACATTTCTCTGTAGCAAGCTAGACAAGAACTGATAACCTATAGCAACATGTCAGAATTCTACAGTGATATTTTTCACTACGTGCAAATGCCAAGTAATTTTACTTGATGTAATTGACAGTAATAGGCAGCTTCAACACAACAACTTGAGATTATGCTTTTCCTAAGTTATTCTTATAATTGGTAGTTTTCTATACACAAGCAGCTGCTATTCCCAATGGGAGAATATATCCTCACCTTCTCCACAAACATGTTCAGCTCTGCATTGTTTAAGTGGTAGCCAAGATATACAGGGCACGAAGATGGCTTTGCAGATGTGATTCTGAGTTACTCGCTGAAACTCCGCTGCAGTGCTGTGGAGTTGTGTGGTTCTGTTTTTGTGGAAAGAGGATAAGGATTGGGACCTGAAAAGTTATTGCTTTGAGAGAATTTGCCTGCCCTGGAACTCAGAAAATGCCAGACACCTCAAAAGGAGTAAGGGAGTTTGATGCTTTTGTGGGTGTACTGTTAGATCCAAGGCAAGGATTAGTAGGATTTGCTGAAGCACTGATTCAGTATAACATTTTTGAACTGTAAAATTGTATATCATTTACAAGTTGCATATTGAACTGTCAAGCTGTGCACACTGTTGGCCTACATAATGCCAAGATTGCTTGTAATCTTTTTCCTTCTCTCTTATTGCCTTCCAGTTTCTGTAATGCACTTGTTGTGCCTTGTCCTTAATTATCCTCCAACTCTGTGTGCTGTAAAGCCCTGTGCCCCTGATGAACGACACAGATTTCAGTTGAGCTCTCCAAAGAGCAAAGGTCTGCCTGTGGGGAAGAGGGTGAAGGACAACAAAACTTTAAAGGGAAAGAACTCATTTATCTCTGCACCCTATGAATACAAAACTCCTTCAAGATACTCTTTGCCAGCCAGTTTATGACAGGGTTTTAGAGTAAGCAGTCTCTCAGCTACAGGATGATTGCTATTTTTCTGTAATGATTTCTCCTGATCAAAGTATGTCTGGGACTTGAGGTGGGTGCTCATGCTCCCTCTGCAGAACAGTGAGGAAGTTGAGATCTTGAGTTGGAGATCCTGGCTGTCAAAGCTTATGCCCCTAAACTGAGCAGACCAGATCTTCTCCGTGGACCATCTAGGAAATATGGTATTCTTTTTCAGAGGGCTAATCTGCCAAAAGGCTGTATGTGCCTGCAACAGACTTCTTTTGCCTTCACTGTTCCTGCCTGACTAGGTTTGCTTTTTTCAGCCCATCAGTAGAGGAGATAAAGTTAATGCAAGTGCTACCTTTAAAGTGTCTCCACAGGCAGAGGAGCCTTGAGAATGTGTGTGGCTTTACTAGGATAGAAAAACACATAAAGCTATTTAAGCTTGACTTAGCCCCACTGTTGTCCATACAAGAAACCCCAAATCACTGCAGTCTGCCATGAGATTACTCTTTTTTTTTTGCTTTTCCTTTCACCTGTAATCTCTCACAGCTCAGAGTAGCAGCTGCCTTTCAGGGTTTCACGTTTTAAAACTGCTGACTGCAGAAACTTTTTATGCTTGATCATGGGGTCTCTGAGTTGTCGGTGAAGCCTGAAGTATCTACCTACCTATTAACCCTGAAACCTGTTCATCAGAAATATATTGGTAAAAACTAGATACTACTAGAGGAGCAACTGGACTTGCTACCAACAATGCCATTCAGCGTAAGGTTGTGCAACATATAAATAAAATGTGACAGCTAAAACTAGGCAGGACCAGACAATAGCCCCCTTGCCTTGTACAATATTCATAGGTTGGCACTGCTGAACCTGTAAAGAAGTTTAGACTGAACTTTTTCATCAGGTTCCAGGTCGAAGCACTCTAAATGCCACCAGCAGCTTAATTTTAGGAGCTCTTCTTCTGTATATAGGGTCAATAAACCATCAGATTACTTATGGAACATAGTGTATTACTGAAAGATAGGGCTCACTTCATTTTGGCTCACTTCATTTCAGCAAATATCTGAATACATAGGAGGCACCACCGTTTTCATTACTGACAATTTAATTTCCAACGTTTCTTACTAGGAGAAAGAGAGATTGAAATTGCTGTATTTGTCTTAGAGAATGTACTAAACTGAAACGGTGAATGGAGCAGAAGGATTCGAATAGATGAGAGGAGTGTGTGGTGGAGGCAATCATTTACTTGTTTTCATAAAAGAAGTTTCTCTTTCCAGTAGTGGGTAAGCTTTTAAACATCAAGATATGATTTCTATCTGAAAATAAGTTGGTGAGAGATAAGAATTTCTGAGAAATGTCCCTCTTCTTCCATCCCTGTGATTTCTCCTGGCTCAAGCTGCCACTTCTGCTTTACATTCTATGCTGTGAGGTACAGTACAGAGCTGCAGCAATTTTGGGTGCTCGTCTTTCAGTCAAGCCAGTGTAAATGAAGCTGTCAGCAATGAGAACAGGGATGTTTGCTAGAAATTAAATAAGAAAGCTTATGCTAAAATGCATCGATCCCACTATGTCATGGTTTGTAATGCTATTCATATATTTTTCTTTATACACCATAAGCTCAAATTCATATTAAAAAATGTCAAAAATATGTAAGGTTGCTGATACTGTACAGAAATTGTGAAAGACTCTTCAAAAGTAACGTGTTCAGAACTTAAACTATGCTCTCATTTTCCATGTTCTTAATAGCTTTATTATGCCTTGCCTGTAATGTTTCTGAGAGGAACCTTTGTCTCTACTGCTCCCTCTGTGAGTTCACACATCTGTCTGGTGTGAATTCTGTTCACTCTCACTCCACCCTCATTTTGTGCCTTAAGTATTCTCACCTTGAAAAGGTGCAATTCGCATATCAGCGTGGTGCTTCAGGCAGTGACAGATTCTGCAACAGGGGAATATTACAAATTCCTAGTCCTGCATGCCCATCCATACTTCTGTCTCTCTTTTCTCTCTCTCTTCTTTTTTATTTTTTTTTACTTTGCTCTTTTATCCTTCTCTGAGGTGCTCTTTTTTGTTGTTTTTGTTCCCCTTTCCCCAAATTCCTATTTTATTCTAGCTAATGCAAACTCTGGGTACCAGACACTGAGCCTGGTGCTGGAAAACACTTTATAGAACAGCTATATATTTTATATAACAATTTGGAAAACAAGATCAAAACCACAAGGGAAATGCAAGTTTTTGTACAAAAGCATTAAATACTTCAAGGTCCTACTCTACAGCCTATGAAGAACCCTGCATATTTTTACACAAGGAGCTGGTACTGCTTCCGTATTTACTCAAAATCCTTATTTTGCATTAGTAATTTATTTGAATGCAGGTATCCACCATTTGAGATTAGAACCACACCACCCCATGTACATACCTGTATTATGAGGAAGTCTTTTCACTTAAAGGCATTATACTCTGAATTAGGAGAGTCACATAATGTATATAATAGATGAGAAGAACCTCTGTTTAGCAGAATTTTGAAAAGTCAGAGAAGCAGCTGTAGATTCTGGTGGTTGGTGGTGGCAGTGTCTGACATGGTGAGACGATACATGCTAGTCACACCTTTCAAGTAAACTGCTACAAAATCTCATGTTGTAATGACAGAGATCAAAGCGCAGAGCAGAGGGAAGCTTGTTGAAGACAGACACGCTGCCTGAAAACACACAAGTCAGAGTCATTGATCTGGCTGCAGGTTTCTAAGAACCTGTAAGGAACCAGATGTCTGCATGCCAAGAGAGAAACACAAAGCATAACACTGGAAAGAGGCTTATTTTTGAATAAATGGAAAGTTGGTTGCTTTATAAAGCAGTTTCACTCTTTATCTTCCTGTTGGCTTCTTTATTGTAAAAGAAATGGGGATGAAGCAAAGAAATATTTGACTTCATTGAAAAAAAAATGATCTCAGTAAAGCTGGACACATCATTACTTGTTATTTTTGAGGGAATAAGAACAGGTTGGTTCAGATGGGCTGGGGTTTCTGTCCTTGCTGTGTCTGAGATTTCCCTCTGACTTTAGTTGGAAAGAAAGAACTGAGAGAAAAGGGAGAAAAGCAAAGCTAAAACCTGCCATTTTAGTTTTCTATGTTGATTCTCCTTAGCAGTATTACAAAGGACATATTTTCTGCAAAACCTGGGAACAGTCAGGCATAGTGAAGCATTAGTTATCAGCTACTGAAAGATATTGCTGGCCACATTTTACCCTTTTGTTTTTGTATATTATATTGGATATAAGGAAGAAATTGTTTATTGTGAGAGTAGTGGGGCACTGGATCAGGCTGCCCAAGGAAATTGTGAATGCTCCATCCGTGGCAGTGCTCAAGGCCAAACTGGATGGGGCTTTGAGTCTAGTGGGAGGTGCTTCTGCCCTTTGCAGGTGTGTTGGAACTAGATGATCTTAAGATCCTTTCCAAAGCAAACCATTCTATGATTCTATAGACCATCTAGGTTATATCAGTATGTTGATTCTAACATTTGTTGAATTTCATAATATTTTCAGAATATACAGGTCTGAGTTACACTTCCTGAGACAAGTATCAAAATCTGGGCAGAAGTGTTACAGAAGAAATAACTTTGACAGGAGAAAGAGATAAATACTCAGAAATTAAAAATAGAGAACAATTGTGTTAGGAAGGAAACTCAGAAGTTATGTATGTACTACAAAGCTGTTTCTAGTCAAAACTTGTTAGTTTGTACACAAAAAATGTGTACTTTGTCCTGCAATTACTATGACATGAAAGGTTTATCTCAAACTGACACTACTCAGGACCAATATGTATGTGAAATTTACAAAAGCAAATGGACCTTTTACTGGGTATAGCATCTGTCACTCCAAGGGATGGCTTAACCATACCAGGAAAAAAATGCCTTTCACTGTTGGTAGACATGTTTCCAATGTACTTCCATCTGAATAGCTCTGCTTAGTGGAACAGCTCTTATAATGGAAACCAAGCCAATGGAAGATTTTCCAAAAAAAGAAAAAAAAAAAAAAAAAAAAGAAGATATTGTTAAAAAGAGGTGAAGGTAGAAAATAAAGGATGAGAACCAATGATGATAAATTGGATAAGGGAGACAGCTAAAGTCAGAAAAATTTCAGTGCCTTCACTCACTCTTATGCATTCAAAAATTGTCACTCAAATAGCTGCACATAATGTGACAGCTATTCTCTCCTCAGACCATCTATTTGGCTTCCACAATGATGGCCCTAGTCCCAGGTCATAATGACCAGATTTCTTCCATATCCCCCTCCCTCCTCCCCCCCCCCCCCCCCCCCCCCCCCCCGTGACAGCCTGATAATTTGCAGTCAGTTATATTTCTTTCTCAAGGGCACCCTTAAACTTCAAATTCTTGCTGTAAGCTTAGGGACCATTATTCCAATAGAAAAGAAAGATCTATAGATAAATTTCACATTTTTGAGAAAATCCAAATGGCCAAGCTGTATTTCTTCAGCATCAACTGTCAGTATACAGTCAAACTTGGTGTCTATTTGTCATTTTATAGGCTATGTTAATGAATAAACTTTTATTTTTGTTATGTTATTGCATGCTACAGAATTGTAACAGATACTGGTAAGAAGTAATACTTTTATGTCTGAAAAGTAATTTCTACAGTAGCTTTAGATCATGCTCTTTAAGATATTTATTTCAAAGTCAATGAAAATACCCATGTGAGTATAAGATGTAGGGAATGTACCATTGATTAATAATGAAAAAACATACCTGCCATGTGCTATGGAAAAAAAAACACAACCCCACCAAAACCACAACAACAATAACAAACAAAACAACAACAATGATCTTTTTCCAGGTTGAAATTCCCAGAAGTAACTAAAAGACTTAGGATAAATCCCATTGTCTTTCAGAGAACTCAGGATCCTAAATCCTTCCCCAAATTAATCAATTTTATTTATACAGCCCCTTATCTTCAGCAAGGGGAAAGCAGAAAGACTCTGATTTTTTCCTTATGTCAGTCAAAGACCCCTGTGTTTTCTGTAAGTACATTTTCAGCACTTTAATTCCTATTTTCCTGTTCCTAATAAAAAGTTCGTGAAAGCTATTCCACTGCAGTTACGGGAGTCTGATTGCTTCATTGGTTTCCCTTTGCCACAAGGTGAGAGTTAATTTTAAAGCAGCAGTACATAGACTTTCTTGAAAGAAGCTGTGCACACTGGAAACTGAGGGATATAATTTTTCTTTTGACCAGAAAACTGTTGACGGATGAATAAACTGAAAACAAAGAGCAGGAGAAAAGTATGGGGTTTGGTTCCTTTTTTTTCTTAAAACCACAGGAGCAATATTCCTCATTTTCCAGAAGACAGGATTTTCTTAATGCTCATGATCTGAATTAGTTTTATTGTCTGTTTGATAAAAGTATGCAACATTAACTTTACTATACTAAAACTGAAGAGCCAACAAATGCCCAGTGCACTGTATTGTAAACTTCAGTACACTGTGGGAAGGAGAAAGCGTTATGGTGGTATCTGACAAATATGCACAGACTTATCAAAAACAGATGATGGGAAATTTTAGGCTTTATGAAACACTGTTTAATAGATGGTGAAAATGTATGTTTTAAGGAATCAACACCAGCTCAGAAAATTGGGTTTGAAAATAAGAACCTATGGGTGTTTTTGGCAGACATCACTGTCCAGCATTGTACATGACTGACCCTGATGTACAGTTTCGTCCAATAGCCAAAATATTTCTGAGAACTAAGGATTTCCGTTTGGGTTCTGACACATTCCTTTTGTATTTCCACACACAGTTCTAATTCTATATATTCTTCTTATCCTTAGATGATGGGAAGGATAAGAAGAGACAAAGACTATCACAGCACCCTTCACTCCCTGCACTGAAGTTTGTTACTATGTGGTGGCTCTGGACTCATTGAGGACTTCAAGCAATGTCAGTAATGGAGTTTAGCCATAGTACTCCTCATTTGAAGACACTCATTTCAAGGTACCCCGTAAAAGTACCTGCTAGGTATTTCATATGCTCCTGCCCCTTCTTGTTGCAACATTGTGTGATCACTTGTATCTTCAGCAGTCTCTCAGCTGTTCTAGCTAGAATACACTGAGACATTTTGGGAAACCATTCCGGTTTGCTAGACATCTAAAAGATATTAATTGAATACCAGAATGTTTTGTGTTGGAAGGGATCTTTAAAGATCATTTAACCTTCCACTAGACCATGTTGTTCTTGAACTCTTCCACAGATGGAGCAGCCACAACTTCTCTAGGCAATCTGTTCCAGTGCCTCACCACCCTAATAATAAAAAATTTCCTCCTTATGCCAAATCTAAGCCTCTCTTCTTTCAGCTTAAACCACTGCTTCTTTTTCTATCACAACAGACCTTGGTAAAAAGTCTCCCTTTAGCTTTCTTGTAGGTCCCCTTTAGATACTGAAAGTCCACAACAAGGACACCCCAGAGCCTTCTCTTCTCCAGGCTGAGCAACCTCAAATCTCTCAGCTTCTCCCCATAGGAGAGGTGTTCCAACCCTCTGATCATTCTTGTTGCCCCATCTTCCGGACCCACTGCAGCAGGCCCATGTCTTTCTTGTACTGTGCATTCCAGAGGTGGATGCAATACTGAAGGTGGGGTTTTTATTGCGCTCAGGGTACAATGGCTTTCTGGACTACAGACACACATGTCTGGCTTATGTCCAATTTTTCATTCACCAGTATCCCCAGCTCCTTCTTTGCAGGGCTGCTCTCAGGCAGTTCATCCCTCTATCTGTACTAATATTGGGGATTGCCCCATCTCAGGTGCAGGAGCTTGAACTTGTCTTGCTGGCACAAGGCCACTTCTCAAGCCTGTCAAGGTCCCTTGGGATGACATCACTTCCCTGCAGCAAATCAACTGTACGACCCAGTTTGGTGCATGCAAACTTGCTGAGGGTGCACTCAATCCCATTGTCAATGCCTGATAGATATTAAACAGTAGTGGTCCCAGTACAGACCCTTGAGGGATGCCATTGTATGACTTGGACCATGAGTTGTTGGACCACAGGTCTTTGAGTGAGACCATCCAGAAAATTCCTTAGCCATATGCCCTGGGTTCAGCAGCAGCAGTAATTTTTCTCCTTAGTATCTGGTGCAGCGCTGTGGTTTTGACTTTCAGCCTGGGAACAGCGCTGATAACACCGATGTTTTTAGTTGCTGCTCAGTAATGTTTACTCTGACCAAGGACTTTCTGAGTCTGCCAGGGAGGAGGGGAAGCCGGGAGGAAGCAGAGACAGGACACCTGACCCAAACTGACCAAAGAGGTATTCCATACCACAGAACATCATGCCCAGTATATAAACTGGGCCAGTTACCCCAAAGGGTTGGATCACTGATCGGGTCGGGGTGGGTATCGGTCGGCAGGTCGTGAGTGGTTGCATTCTCTTCCCTTGTTATTTCCCTTATCATTATTATTAATGGTGGTAGCAGCAGTGGTTTGTGTTATACCTTAGTTGCTGGACTGTTTTTATCTCAACCCATGGGAGTTACATTCTTTCGATTCTCCTCCCCATATCTCCAGGAGAGGGGGAAGGAAGAAATGTGTGTGTGTGTGGGGGAGTGAGCAAGCAGCTGTGTGGTTCTGAGTTACTAGTTGGGCTTAAACCAAGACACTATGTAACAGTTTATTCATCAAACCCCTGTCTCTCTAAATTAGTGGTAAGGATAATGTAGGGGTCGTGCCAAAGGCCTTACTAAAGTCTAGATAGGTCACATCCATAGCTCTTCCCTTGTCCACTGATGCAGCCACTCTATTGTAGAAGGCCACCACATTAGTCAGGAACAATTGTCCTGTGGTGAAGCCATACTGAAGGATTTGGTTATTTAAAGTGGAACTAGGACCAGAGCTATTTGTGTGCATGGGCTCTTGTTACAAACCCATAGCCTGAAGATCACAAAAATGCCAGAAGCCAGGGGTAAATGATGATAGGGTTTGTGTTAGTCATGTTTAATGCACCTGTTTAAAAAATTAATTTCTACAGATCGTCTCTCTTTCACCCTCTTCTCCTATATCTTCATTAATGCAAATGTGACATATAGAATCTCTCAAAATTAATTATAGTGGATTAAGGCAAATCCTATTGCTGGTCCTGCCAAATAATATAAATGACTGCTCTGTGTGAAATTGGCTGACTAATGGTAAAGTTAGACCATTAGAAGAAAAAACCTTTAAAAAAGATCAGCAACTTTGTCTAAAACTGTACATTGCTTATAAAAATGGAGTTAGTAGAGCACAGTGAATCACAGAATCATAGAATTGTTAGGGTTGGAAAGGACCTTAAGATCCTCTAGTTCCAACACTCCTGCCGTGGGCAGGGACACCTGACGCTGAATCATATCACCCAAGGCCTTGTCCAACCTGGCCTTGAACACTGACAGGGATGGAGCATTCACAACCTCCCTGGGCAACCTATTCCAGTGCCTCGCCACGCTAACAGGAAAGAATTTCCTCCCTACATCCAATCTAAACTTCCCCTATTTAAGTATTAACCCGTTACCCCTTGTCCTGTCACTACAGTCTCTAATGAAGAGTCCCTCTCCAGCATCCCTATAAGCCCCCTTCAGATACTGGAAGGCTGCTCTGAGGTCTCCAAGCAGCCTTCTCTTCTCCAGGCTGAACAGCCCCAGCTTTCTCAGCCTGTCTTCATACGGGAGGTGCTCCAGTCCCCTGATCATCCTCGTGGCCCTCCTCTGGACTTGTTCCAACAGTTCCATGTCCTTTTTATGTTGAGGACACCAGAACTGCACACAATACTCCAGGTGAGGTCTCACAAGAGCAGAGTAGAGGGGCAGGATCACCTCCTTTGACCTGCTGGTCACGCTCCTTTTGATGCAGCCCAGGATACGGTTGGCTTTATGGGCTGTGAGCACACACTGAAGCCGGCTCATGTTCTTTTTCTCATCAACCAACATCCCCAAGTCCTTCTCTGCAGGGCTGCTCGGAATCTCTTCTTTGCCCAACCTGTAGCTGTGCCTGGGATTGCTCCCACCCAGGTGTAGGACCTTGCACTTGGCATGGTTAAACTTCATGAGGTTGGCATCAGCCCACCTCACAAGTGTGTCAAGGTCCCTCTGGATGGCATTGCTTCCCTCCAGGGTATCAACTGAACCACACAGCTTGGTGTCATCGGCAAACTTGCTGAGGGCGCACTCAATCCCACTGTCCATGTCAGCAACAAAGATGTTAAACAAGACCGGTCCCAACACTGATCCCTGAGGGACACCACTCGTTACTGGTCTCCAGCCGGACATTGAGCCATTGACCACAACTCTTTCCGTGCGGCCATCCAGCCAGTTCTTTATCCACCGAGTGGTCCATCCATCAAATTGATGTCTCTCCAATGTAGAGACAAGGATGTTGTGTGGGACAGTGTCGAACGCTTTGCACAAGTCCAGGTAGATGACATCAACTGCTCTACCCCTGTCCATCAGTTCTGTAGCCCCATCATAGAAGGCCACCAAATTGGTCAGGCAGGATTTCCCCTTAGTGAAGCCATGCTGGCTGTCACCAAGCACCTTGTTGATTTTCATGTGCCTTAGCATGCCTTCCAGGGGAATCTGCTCCAAGATTTTGCCAGGCACAGAGGTGAGACTGACTGGTCTGTAATTCCCAGGGTAAAAAGTAAGAAATAATAAGATAAAAGAATTCTATACTTTATGAGCATGACTGAGCAGTGCAGTCATATCAGCTAAATGTAAACAGTAATGCCTACGGGCAAATCATTGCATGTCAAGTCTGTCCTGTGGCTTCAAATGTATTCTTGGTCTAGATTCCTAGCACATTTGATTTAATTATTTATACCAGGACCCTGAGAGGATAATTCCCCTCTCCTTCACATACTTGAAAATGGTACAAAACATACAATTTTCTAGTGAGAACAAAAGGTGTAACAGAAGGAAATTGAAGTTTGTTGGTTTCCATCTTTACTAGCAGAGATGTCATCACAGAAGTGTCTACCACATGTCAGATTTCTTTCTTTCTGTTTTTCTTTTTAAATACTCCTAGATTTTTTCAATGCACAGCAAGTAAGCAGATGGATCGTGCTCAAGTTTTATTTCATTGAAAAAACAGCCTCTCCCATTTTTTTTATTTCAAACTAGCAAGCATTTTTTACTTTAAATATGTGGTAAACAGTTGCCTCTAAAAACAAATTTAGTTTTGGTCAACACCCTCTACTTAGGCTATTCAAAACGTATTTCTGCAAACGTAAACACATGTCATAAAACTAATTAAATTTTGAAATACCTCTTCATCTGGCATTTTTATCTTTGAGAGGATTTCCTACTTATTTTCCCATGTTACAGATGTGTTTTCTGAGTTGCAACATCTGGCCCTTAGTAGTTGGGTCTTTGCTTCAGGCGGTAGCCATCTTTGGTATAAAATTACAGTAAGTCTAAATTTAGATTTCTCATACTTTTGCTATTACATACCCCTTTCCACTCTGTTATGACAGATATTTGGACAGATTAATGGAAAATACCATGGCTTGCAGCTGTTTGTTCTATCTATCAGTGGTACCATTTCAAAGCCAGGCCAAGCAGAGCAGTGACCAATGTTCCTTAGCTGCCACCCAAGATGAGAATCAGAAGGCTAGCCACCTCAAAGGTGTATATTACTATGGTGGATCCTCTTGCACCTCTCCTGCGAAAGCTGCATGCTCAGTCACCTTTCTGAAATGCAGGTACACTAGGACACTCAGCATGGGAAATAAACAGGAAAAATTAGAGATGTGTGTGCAGTCACAGGGCTATGATGCCATTGCAATTACAGAGACATGGTGGGATAGCTTGCATGACTGGAAGGCTGCCATGGATGGCTACATGCTTTCTAGAAAAGACAGGCCTGGAATGTATTGAGCTCTGCACAACGGTGGATTGAGAACAAGTTGACAGCTCACTGTTGTGGGTGTTTTCATAGATCACCTGATCAGGAGGATGAAGTTGATGTGTTCTTATCTGATACCACCTTGATACCTGGTGGAAAGGCAACTCAGCTAAAAACACATGGTCCAAGAGGCTTCTGCAAAGCATTGATGATAACTTTTTCATACAGGTGGTGGAGAGGACAATAAGGAGAGGTACAAGGCTGCTGGACCTTGTACAAACAAACAAATAAAGAATGGTGGGGGATGTGAAGGCTGGAGACAGCCTTAGATACAATGACCATGAGATGGTGGAGCTTAGAATCCTGCCTGGAGGAAGCAGGGCAATAAGTAGGATTACAACCCTGGACTTTGAGGTAACTTTGGCCTCTTTACATGCCTAATTGGAGGAATCCCATAGGTTAGGGGTCCAGAAGGCAGGGAAACCAAGAGAGCTCATTAATATTCAAGCATCACTTCTTTCAAGCTCAAGATCAGTGCATACCTATGAGTAATAAATCAAGCAAAGGGGTCAGGAGACTTGCATAGATGAACATAGAGCTTCTGAAAAAACTCAAACAGAAGAAGGAAGTTTATGGAATGTGGAAGAAAGGACAGGCAACTTAGGAAGACAGGAATGTTGTCAGGGTATGCAGCTGGGAAGGGTAAGGTCCATTTGAAATAAGCCTGGCAAGGGATGTCAAGGACATCAGTAGCAAAAGGAAGACTAAGGAAAACGTGTGCTTCCAGAAGAACTTTAGTAAATAAGTCATTAGATTGTCCCTTACTGAATCCAATTTAGTTATTGGTGTCTAGACATTATATTACTGGTGTAATACAGAAGCCCAGATAAACGACACTTGAAATCCAAGCTAGAAACTGTACTTTCCCAGTAGCTGCTACCTAGAGCGGTTTGCTATTAAAGAACAAAATCAACTCTCCACCCGAATTACAATCCCAGGAAAAAAGAAAAATGTATTCTAGCTCCTTGTATTGCTCCAAAGTTCTCTGTGGACAATAAATGTTATTCTGTTACTATGATCCCTTGAATTTTCCAAGAAAAAATGCAGTTCCAAATTGTGCCTTTTCCATGTACTGGCTAGGAGGTTTGGCAAGCCACAGTTCCCACTGCATTTCCTCCTAAAAGGATGTTTGAAACCTTGCCACTATTGCTGATGGTGTTGCAGAAAAGAAAATATTTCATCAGCTATCTGAAAGCTAGAACTTCTGTGGTCTGCTTACAATGCACAGCACATGAGCTTGGACTGTAAGATTATTTTTGCACTTATTAAACTCAACTGGTTTTCGGAGATCTGATAAGTGCCACTCCATTTCTGTGTTGCACTGTGAGGTCGGTGAAAGCAAAGGAAGATGGAACAGCTAGAATTAAGGCTAGGGGGATATTCAGATCAGGTTGGCTGGAATGCTTTCATGTGGTGGGAAAATGCCCATTACAAGTGAGTTGGAAAACACTTTCCGTCCTGAGTGCTTGAAGAGTAACATTTTTGTACGTAGCATAGTGATTCTCAGGTACAGCTTGTCAAAACCTGAAGAAATAATGTAATGAAACATGTGGGCATTTCAGTAAAATTCCACATTCATGCATTATCATTTTATACATTCAACCCCCACACACAACCTGTCTTGCTACTGAAAACATTTAAGAGAATCACAACTCTTTTTCTTACTCAGTTTTCCACCACAATAATAAAAAATAAGTATCCACTGTGGGATTTCTACACATTTGCTGCTTGTCTCCTTTCCCAAACTACATTAAAGAAAGACTAACAAAAAAACAGGTAAAGATGAGCATCTCATCTGAGGTGTGTCTAGGACACTAAGGAGGTATTTGTATGTGTAAACTAAACAGGACCAATGTGTATCCTCTGGCAAACTTCATTAACTTCCTAGTTATAAAACTCTTTCATCCTCCAGGGTAGTGTGATCCAACCAGCTTCTTGGGAACGGCTGCTGGTGGAGTGCTGGTTGGTATGTCCTGTGAGCACCTCAGGAAGTAACCAAACAGTGTAATGGCGTAAGAAATTCACCTTCAGTACCAATGCTTGCGTCCTGATACTATTTAATTTACAAGTATAAGTCCTCCTTGTTTAGAGAGGAATAAGATTTTAAAGGCATGTAATAACTATGTATGTTTCATGCATATATGGTTAGCCTGTAATTTACTACTTTTTCATTCATGATTGAAATATCTAAAATTGACAGTGTAATAAAAAATAACTGTGCCACAGCTGAAGCCCTGTGCTTCCCTAAGGTGTTCCAAAGTGAAAGCATATGCAGATTTCACTGTATATTTTATCTACTTTCCTACTAGGTAAAGCATAGAAAAATATTCTAGTCCCTCTTATGGAATCCTATCTCTCAGCTCATATGTATTTGAAACCATTGAAATTCATCTTTACACACCTTGTTCATCATGGAATTGGATACATTTTTGCAGGGCCGTTTGTCTAAAACAAGAATATGATCCATGCGACTCCTATTAGTATTGATGAAAAGTCTAAGGGAATTGCAGTAACCTAGCAAATTGTGACCTTATCCTTTCAGATCTTCAAATTCGTCCTTGCTGAAGAAAGCCATTGTCAAAGCAGGTAGCTTGGGCTGTGGGCAGTTAGCAAGTGAGATAAAAAGACGGTCTGTCTTCTGAGACTATTTTTACCAGGTACCTGCATGGTTAGGTAAAATTAAGCTGATATTTACAGTTTTATTAAGAAATCCTAATCAATCTGTTGTTTAGAAGTCCCAGTTGTCTTAAGGAACCTGGAGGTGATTCAAGTTCTCTTTGTTCCAAGTGTTCACAGATTATCAGATTCCCTACCGAATTTTACCAACTTCCTGTTTGATCCTGACAATGCACCCACTTACTCCAGCAGTTACTTCTCCTTCTGAATTGCTATCTTCCCTCCTTACCTCTTTCAGTCTGATTTAGGTATCTTTTTTACACAATTTACAAAGACTATGGGTAAATATAGAAGGAGGGTAAATGTGCCTGACACTTGCAGCCTGCTGCTGCTGCCAGAAAAAGGAGCTGTAGAAAGGATTTATCAGGAGAGAGTAAATACTAACTAGAAAGATTCAATAGAGGGGATGAAAAAGAGGGCTCTACCAAAAGAGTATTTAGGTTGTACAAAACCATTCAAGCAGTCCCATTGCCCCTGCTTTGTATTTAGGCAAATAATATATTCAGAAACTGAAAATATTTTAATAGAGACAGAAAATTTATTTTATATTTCTGTTTTTCTTTATAAATGAATGGAGCAGCTATGGCAAACACCTTATTCAAAGCAAGGAACTGAAAGGCCTAATTTCTCCAGCAGTGCAGATCCCAGTGATCATATGATAAAAGTTTGGGAACAAAAAAGATCAAGATTAGTATGCCATAAGAGGAGTAAACAGACCAAAAGGGTCAACTTAAATTCAAGCTGAAAGTTGCAGTGATGTTTAGCAGCAGCCTCAATACAATGTGTCAGATGGGAAGCCTGGTGGTTCGATTACAAGACTTCACCTGTTCCCAGTCTGAGCTGCTTTTGCCTTAATTTCTATCTCCTCTACCCTGCAGGCCTATTTTGCAGTACTGACAGTGGTTTTTACCTGCCAGTTGATGACCTGAAGTGCTCTTTATTTCACATTCATGACTGAGGCTTGATTTCCAAATTCCATCTACAAAAATATGGATGTGCTTGTCTCTGTGATGGAAACACTACTCTCTAAATGCTTGGCTTTATGGCTAGGACTAGTTCAGCCTCTTAAAAAAAGGGAAAACAACTTTTTCTTTCAGGTTTTGGAAATGAGATCTGATCTGTCATTAGATGGTGCAGATTCAGTATTCAGTTCAAGACATTTTGTCACCTTCACTCATAGGAGCCCTAAATTCTTGTTATTTAGCATCCAGTGTATCCCTTCTCTGTTTCAGTGGCTTTCAGTCAAGTTCCATTATCCTCAGAAGTATATTTTGTCAGATCACCCATATCTCTTTTTATTTATTCCCTGAAATTTCTGCAAGATGTAGACTTTAAAAATAAAAGATTTTATTATTAAATACATACAAATAGGGGCAGTCCCTCCCACAGAATCTGTGTTCTAGTGAATTTTATACCATACTCACCACTGCAGCTTGTAAAATGTCCTTCACTCATCAGTGCAATTATTCTTCTGGATCACTCATATATGCCACTCAGTTTTAGTGGTTTTAAAAGCTGCATGGATGAAAAGAGTATTGTATTACTATATAGAGCTACACTGAGAGAGTTTGCTTTCAGCAGCTGTTTTAGTATACTAAATTTAATCTAATCATGATTAGATACATTTTATTTTCATTCCATGTTTTACAGTTGTTAGAAACTGCAAGTATTTTACAGTCCTATGAGGTAATGAGATTCTGCTTACATTTAGACAAAAATTATTTCCAAGGTTGTCTTGTTCAAATATGAGATTCAGTGTAAAGAGGATCAAGTGATATGTTTAGATTTTAAAATATAAATTTAAATCAACTAATTCTTCCCAAACTTTCTCAGCAAAATTGGGTGTGCTGCCTGTCATCAGTTCTTCGTGTCAGAAATGTATTAACAGGCAACCAATATATAATGGATAACAAGTACTATGGACCAAAGAAAATTACTAAATTTTGCAATTTTGAACACAGTGAACAAGCATATTCCTGACAACTCTCAATGCTTATTGAGTAAAGGATATGGGAAGTAAAAATAAAATGATGCCTTCATACTATGTCCTTCAGAAGTAACAGAAGGGCAAAGAACTGGATCTGAAGAAGCCTGGTTTTGAAAAAGATAATTTGCCAACAGATTACTTAGTCTGTTACATTAGAAAGCCAGTTAAATTTTCATCCATGTTTCATAGTACAGCTTTAAAGATGATGTAATTCAGGACAAAAATATTTCAATACAATGTGACATATTTAAAAATATTCCTTTTTAATGCTCAAATATCAGGATGAAGATCTTTTATGTGAAAAAAAGTCTATATGCATGTATGGTGTATATATAGATCTCTGTACACATAAGTACACATAGATCTCTTAGGATTTTATAATCTAGTTAAATGTGTTAGTTACAATAGAAAAGAATATATCTAGGGGCTTCTGCCTTACTAAAAATACATTTGTATAGATAGATAGGTTACTTTTTGCAAGAGTACTAAAAGAGATAAACTATTGGGAGTTGTGTTATTTAAACTTCCTAGAGAGATTAGATTAAAAAAAATCTTACTAATACTGATAGAGTCCATACATGATAGATAGTTCCTAGATGTAATAACCAAAATATTTTCATTTGAAATCATCAAATTTTAGATGTAATTTTGTCAGTTTTAACTCAAAGAAGATGTGGAATTGTAGATAGCACCCTTAGATCAAGTGTTTATGGACATCAGAAGGATGTTTTAATAAAGCTTGTCCATATGTAATGGTTTTTGTGGTAACAAATTTTGGGCTACTAAAGAAACCTAACTAGAAATGTCAACAATATTTGTATGGCTAAGGAGAGTAAAAACTGTAATGGAAGGTTTTCCGTGTCATGAAGGCAAGGGGTAAAAATTCTGTATGGAAGGATTCCAGAATGAGTTAAATGAATAATTTTGGAGATAGGGGGTAGGGGAATGGTATTAGGAGCATAGAACTAGGAAAAAAAGTGGCAAAAAAAGACAGATCAGCAAAGAACACTATATTTAGAGAGTCAAGAGATAAGCATAGAGACAACCTGTCAAAGATCAATCTGATTTCTGATTTCAGCCTTGTAGGAAAACTGAAACATTTAGTAAGACTACCAACAAAAACTGCATATATTCAGATCTATGGGGCCATGTGGGTTTCATCCGAGAATGGTCATTGTCATTCTTTAGGCAAAGTCATGGCAATCAGGGGAGTTTCCTGATAATTGGTAAAAGAAAGGTTCATCTTATACTCACTTTTTGAAAAGACAAAAAGACCGAAATTTGAAATAATAGGCTGGTCAGCTTCCTCTTGGGCTCTAAGCCAACAGCATATCATGTTAGAAACCAACATCCCAAACACATGAAAGATGAGAAGGCAATCAGGAACAGGAAACATGGGTTTATGAGGGTTGTGTCATGTTTGATCAGCAGGACTGCTTTTTGAGATTGAATGGCTGGCTATGTGAATGAGGAAGAGTGGTGGATGTAATGTAACTTGACTTTAGTAAGGCTCTTAACACCATCTCTTACATCTGTTTAATTTGGAAGTAGAGGAACTAACAGCTAATGCTGCTAGATGAATTAAAAGTTGACTGGAATGTCCAGCTCAAAGATTTGTACCCAACGGTTTGAAATTCAGTGGCTGACCAGTAGCACATGGAATATCCTAGTGGTTGAAACTGAAGCCGGAAGTATTTTAATATATTTGTCAATAACCTGGGTGATGAGACAGAACACATCCTTAGCAAATTTACGGAAAAAGATATGTTGGATGGGCTGACATTTGGCTTAGTGAAATTAGCTAAATTCAAGATGAAAACAAGACTTACAAAAATCAATGTCAAATTCCTCACAACTCAAATGCAGAAAGAACTTACATATGGATCCACAGGTCCTGTTTTTGCCTTTAAATAAACCTACAAAGTCTGTAGGATGGGAAAATAACATGCTTGTTGAAAAGGGAAAAAGTACTCCTAACAAGTGCAAGAGTACTTTTTTTTTCAGACCAAAGTAGAATGAAAGTTTTCTTTTTTTTTTTTTAAAGGAAAAAAACAAAATTACTAAAAAAAAGTAGAAAACCAATATAAATACCAGTTCATACATATTTCACCAAGGATAAATTTTATCCAACTGCATCTTTCTTTCTTGAGATAACTTATTTAAAGATGAAAATAATGTAGCAAGTTTGTCCTGGCTGGAATTCAGAAAGTATTTTGTATGGCTACAAGGGAAATTACTAAACTGAAGATATTGAAGATGAGGTTTATTAGAAGAATTGAATTTGGGCTAGGAGTTAGATAAAGAACAGGTGACCATAGTTTGAGCAAAAATTGGAGCTTTCAGACAAGGGTTAAATATTCCTAAATGTCTGTTCTTTGAAATTGTCTGACAATATTTTCATTTATTGTGTGAGGACAAAAAAAAAAAAAAAGAAGAAAAAGAACTGCTAGTAACAACAGATGTGATTAAAAGCTAAAAAATATTGCCAACACACAAGAGGACTGATAATACTGTACTGTAAAGTGAATTGTTTTGGGGAAAGGAACAACAGCAATGTGTTAATTTTTCACAATGTGTTAATTTTTCAAAGTATAAAGTACAAGATAATGTACATATGGGATATAAGCTAAAATTTCTGGTTGCTTGGCCATTGGACTGACAAAAGAGAAGAAAAACGTTGTTATATTAGTTGACTAATATAGGGCTATAAAAAGACTATAAACTACTCATGAAACACATTTCCTAAGAGGACAAATTTGTTAATTATATTAATATATTTCTAATACACATACAAAGTAATTTATACATGTTAAATTAAATGGGGAAAACTAGTTTCTAATACTGTATACAGGTCTGATCACACATGTTAAGAAAGACAGATTAGAGCAGGAATTTATAGAGCTACACCAAAATCAGACAGATAGAAGAAAACCTCATAAAATTACTCTGACAAAATGAAGTCTCTGCTTCTGTCTTATGAATAGCTCAAGTGCGGCATTGGTGTAACCAATGCCAAAAAAAGAAAAGGATTTAGTCAAAGTTAGGGCCAAGATGAGAACGGATGAATGACTATAACATAGCAATATCTAATTTTATTCCAGGTGTTCAGATTAAAATTTACAGTCATAGGAAGAATAAGACTCAACAGAGAAGTTTCAGCTAAAATCTGTATTTCAATGAGAATTATTTTCATATTTTTCATTTTCTTTCCACTGAAGCTCAAAGTGAAATTTAAGGTGCCTGTCTGCCTACAGAGATCCAGACTGAAGAGATTAACTGCTAAAGCAAATTTCTGCCATCTGCTCTAAGAGTACATAAGCACAAGTGAGTATGAAAAAGGATAGAACATCCTTTCTGCTTGGAGTTGAAGCAAATAGCCTATTTTTGCTGAGAGATTATATTTACAGCAAATTTGGGCAATCTGGAGGTTGAGGTGGGATATAAGCTTTGTGCACAGAGCTGTCTCAGGATTCAGTTTATCTGTAAGAGTAGGGAGGAATTCAAGAACATTCTGTAGTAGTCAAAAGAAATCAGCGCTAGTAGGAAAATTTTTGATATTTTCAATTGCATACATTCTGTTGATAGAAGATGCTGCTGTTTCAAAATACTGTTTATAGGAATTGGATATTCTCAACTCAGTATCAGAATAAAATCTTGTTTGTTAGGGAAATACCAGTAGAGACATAATTGGATTATTTGGGGACCAATTAAAAGTATGTATACTCCATGTTCCATTGGATTCATCAGAGAAGCTAAAATTACCAGTGCTTAGGTGAGTTCTCTATTGAACACGATATTGACTGTTGTAAGATTATGCATCTCTGGGTATCTTCCAACTGTGTAAACAGTTGCCAAATAGTAAGAGACTTGAACTAGAATTTCCAAAATTCCAAATGTGGGCTAAATTCAGTCTTTACTCTCACACTTTTCCACATTTGTAAGGTATCAGGTTTTATCTTAAAAGAACACAGGAAAGCATTTAAATTCTCAAAAGTTTTAAATAGTGAAAAATCTGTTTTCTGCTAATTCTTTATGGAAGCTCAAATAAAGAACTCAACTGATGAATCATAAAACACAAATAAAAATCTCACTCCATAATTCCTCATAGGCCTTTTATGTTTCAAATATTTGCTGTCAGCTTTGTAAGACACCTGGTGTGCTGGTGTGTCATTGATGAGCATTTGATATTTCATCTATATTTAGGAGATTATGAACAGGTTTCCCTTCAAGTGAGGGTTGAAAAGACTGAACTGTGGGAAGGTGTTCACAGGGTTAGATACATAACCTAGATAATCAGTTTTCCTAGGCTCAATATATAATCAATGCAGAAAAACTTAGTTTTATCTTTATACGTTTATACAGAGCAGGACCTCTGTATGTCAGAGGATAACCCTGCCATAATGATACTGATTATCCTGTAGCAGACGAGCGTCTGGATGCTGAAATTGGTATGTACATTCCCACTGCAGTATTTTAGTTTTGACAAATCAATGGTTTTGGTCAAAATTATTTTGCTGAAAAATTCCCAGACAGTGCCAGTTGGCATGTGTTTACAGCCAGAATGAGTCAGCCACATATATTTTCTGCTGGCACACATAACTGTTGTTCAGACTGACACTGTGATATGATGAGTATTTGGCAGGTTGGTCCTAGTGCAGTGGCAAAGAGATGCTTCTATAATATTCTTCTCTCCCTGCTCCTATGGTGGCCTTGTAGAAGTTACAAGTTCTCTGCATATAGCAGCAACTCTGTGAATGAACATAGCTGTTGGAAGGACCTGAAAGAAAATATTTATTTTATTTGGCTGGAGATATTGAGCTATGGCGGCCTCATGGTTAACACAGTGTAAGTAATTTTTCATAGGAGAAAAAGCAAAACAAACTTGAAAAAAAAAAAAATCTATGATGAACACTTTCTTTACTTTAACTTGAAGTTTTAAATTAATTCTGATAGTCTGTAAAAATTTTTGTCACAAGAAAAAATTGATTTTTTCATCAAAAAAGAATTGATTTTTCTAAGTCTTCAATTTTTCTTTAGCTTGAGCTACTTGCCATATTTGACCTAAATTCATGAATAATTACTCACCACCTGCTACTTCCCTCCCCCTTCAAAAGACACTTCTGGTCAGCTGTAATCAAACTGGGGAGAAGAAGCCTCACTCAGAAAAGAGGTATGAAAAAAAAAAAAATTCTGCAATACTCCAGTATGACAGAATCATGTGGGTGGACCCACAGACTTCTGCAACACATGCTTGGAATGTATGGTTCAGTGTCAGATTCAAGGCCATCTACTTTACAGGATGTAAATCTGGCACTTCTGTCTGATGCAAAAATATTTCACACAACAATACAAATCTTCCAAT
Source organism: Pezoporus occidentalis (assembly GCF_034315485.1). Lineage (NCBI taxonomy): Eukaryota > Metazoa > Chordata > Aves > Psittaciformes > Psittacidae > Pezoporus > Pezoporus occidentalis. Next base: position 3,935,981 of record NW_026914829.1, read on the forward strand.
TTGTTCCACTTACCTGAAGGCAATGGTTCTGCTTAAATAACTACTCTCTTCTTTCACTTTAGTGTTAGTTCAACATGAGGTGACCTGAGTTGTCTTTTTCTTGTCAGAATACTTTCTGAAATGAACACCACTCTAGTCTCCTTCCAATCACAACTGTTGTCTATGCTGCTTTTCAATTTGATATGCATCTTTCATAATTCTCCAAATTCTCCCCTTATTTTTATTGTGATATTTTAATGATATATTGCATAATTCCATTTCCAAGCTATCAAGTTTAGGACTTCCATTGCCTTTCTAGCTTTCTTTCCCATTTTGTAAGGCATTTCTCCTACAGCACTTTCAGCAAGTGCTTTTCCTCTCATTCTTCCCTTTCCTGTCCAATTGCACTTTCTTAAAACCATAGTACACCTGACCCTATGCAGCAATAACCATGTTGCTTCTTCATGGATGAAGATGCACATCTCTTTCCATAAATAAGGAATTGTCTGACACCTTCTCTGGCATGCAATTCATGCATATATGTAATTGTTAATCATAAAATCATAGCATAAATTACCTGGAGGACATCTGGTTCAAACTCTAAATACTGCTATTGTCTATTGAAAACTGTAGGATCTATGATATTCCTGTTCACTCTTATGTTCTACAACTGGTAATGAATAAAAGGGCAATTAAAACTATTTTCCAAATGTCATGAAATATGCTTCATGTTCTTTGATGATAAATGCAATCAACTTGAAGGAATTAAGTGGTTTGGATGTTCTAAGCTGTTTGATCTTGTTAAAAGGAGTGATTATAGGAAGATTTATCACAGTTAGGAACCAAGTACCCTCACAGAGTATTAAAGACAGCCTATTATAACAGAGTTCTTCAAAAGAGGGCAAGTGTGAGGTGCATCATTTCAGAGCTACCCTTAGTTTAGTTAATTTTTGATAATCTGGAAAGGACTTCCTTTGAGAGGATCAACTGCCATTTCAGTTTGTAAATTGCTTGTGAGGAATGTATGGTATCTAATCTTAATTGAAGGTCATGTCAGTCATGAGGCTAACCTGAAAATATGTTAAAAAAAAAAAGTTTAGCAGTCCCAGTTAAAATGTGAAGTATCTGCAAATGTGAAAAATCTACCTAATTGTTAATATTTGAAAATTGATACTCATTCTTTTTTTTAAGCAACATTTTTGCTCTAAAATAAGGATAACAATACTATTTCATATTCTTTTCTTATTTACTAAAATCTGAAATATGCAGAGACTTGTCATATTGCTATGAGATGGAACTGGATTTGAGATATTTGAGAGCCAGAACAGACCAAAGAGAACTGCAGGCTAATCTCATCCTTGTTAAGGCTGAGGGAACTTTACATTTGACTTCACTTAGAACAGGTGTATTACTGTTCAGACTGAATTAGAATCTGAATACAATCTGACGTCTTGTGTGGTAAATTGTTGTGCATCTCAGCTGGGTAAAATTTCTAAAATACAACAACATAAGCTAAAACCTAAAATGATGTATCATAAAATAAGCATCAGCTATTAAAATCAAAACATCCTTTTCTATTTCCATGGAAGGCTTGCACTGGCTTGTATCCCAAAAGGTTACACAGCTTTACAGACTGGATAATATGGGTCTGTGAGCTGCTGTGAAGAGCTTGCTCAATCTTGTGTGTCATTTTTATGGAGATCGTTTCTTGTTTTGTGTATGCATAGTTTTGTCCATGACTGTCTCATGAGGCCTCTACATGCACTATATACACTCAAAAATTAGTAGTAGTATTTCAATAACAAAGCTCTTATGATATGTTTGGTATCTTGTCCATCTCACGGCATGCTGGTTTTATCTAGGATAGAGTTTTCTTCGCAGTGGCTGGTATAGTACTGTATTTTGGACTTAGGGTGAGAATAATGTTGATAACACACTGAAGTTTTACTTATTCCTGAGCAGTCCTTACTCAGGGTCAAGTTCTTTTCTACTTCTTACCCCACCCCACAAACGAGCAGGCTGAGGATGCACAAGGTTTTGGGAGGGGAGGACATGGCCAGGACAGCTGACCCCAGCTGACCACAGGGATATCCCAGACCATATGATGTCATGCTCAGCAGGAAAAGCTGGGGAAGAAGAAGGAAGGGGAGGACATTTGGAGTTATGGTGTTTGTCCCCAGTTAACCGTTACACATGATGAAGCTCTGTTTTCCTGAAGATGGCTGAATACCTGCCTGCCAATGGGAAATAGTGAATGAAACCCTTGTTTTGCTTTGCGTGCATGTATGCTTTACCTGTTAAACTGTCTTTACGTCAGTCCAGGAGTTTTCTCACTTTTACCCTTCCAATTCTCTCCTCCATCCCACCAGGGGAGGGAGTGAGAGAGCAGCTGTGTGGGGCATAGCTGCCATCTGGGGTTACACCACAACACATGGGTAATGAAGAATCATTTCACTACTGCATTTTCAATAGCTTTGACCAAGCTACATTTAAATAATTCACACCAAATGTGCTTCTATTGTTCACGCAGGAAGCTTTCATTATTTCACATTACATTAACATATATGATGTGTATTACAACAATAGTCTGCTATTTCACTATTGCTATAACTTTTTTTATTTCTCAGTGATCCTTTTTTATATCGTATGCAAATGATAACAAGATAGCTGACACATCAAAAGTCTTTTTTTGTCTCAAGTACTAATATCAAGCTACCTAACTCATGTTTTCAGACAGAAAACTTGTCCTCATACTCTCAGGCTACTGAGAATAAATTCAGAGTTTGGTAGCAATGCAACAGATGCTTCCAAACTCATTAAGCAAGTCTACATTATTAAGTAACCCTTTCTTTCAATCTTGCAGAGGCAGAGCATTTAATGAAATTTGCTTATATTGATCCAACAGCACAACATTTTTTTTAAAAAAAAAGAGATATTCAGAATGAATGCAGATAACTGGTCAAAACCATGCGATCTTCTATAGATCTTTGAAAAGAGAACAGGGGAAAAAATATAGTCCTTACTCACATACTAGGCTTCTGAGGCTGGCTAGAATTGTATGTGCTGTGTCAGACAGGCAACAGTAAAGTAGAACACTGACCTATATTGCTGAAATGTGTTCCCCTATACCTGCTTTTGTAAAGCAGCAGAAGGTGTGGAACCTATACATATTATGAAGTGTACTGCAGTACTGCAGAGCTGTGCTTACAGGAGGAGAATCCCAGAGGGAACAGGCTCAGATACTCCTATGGTTCTGGTGTGCCTTTTTGACCTGAAACTTAAAGACCAAAACACTCGCTTCTTCAGTGGAGGTGGCAAGGGAAAAGGAGGGAAAGGAAAAAAAAAAAAAAAGTCCAGACGAATATGCAGGAAAGTCTAAGTGTTGAATCTTGCAGAGATTTTCCACATGACGCGGTAATACTACTCAAAAGAAGAAGAGTGCTGGTCTGTAGTCTTTGATCAGACCCTAAATTAAAATTAAGTGAAACTCTATGTAGATTTTGAAATGCATTCCTCAGTGCTAATAAATTTCTAATAAGCTTGATATCAAGCTATATAAATCATACATGTAGTCTTACTCTGTAATAGCACAAAACAAAGATTGAATGTAATTTTTATCACAGTGTTAAGGAAGAGATTGCTCTTTGTAAGCTCAGTTAGGCAGTTTGTTATGCATGAATTCATTATTCCAGCAGACTGGTTCTCACGACTGGGCAAATTCAATGGATTCAAGTGTCAGAATAAAATAGTCTCACACCTAGTGCTTACAGAGATTTCCAAAGCAACTGACATTTGCTATTTTAAAATAATTTCACAGTACCCAAGGACTCAGAGAAAACTTGGGCTTCAAAAATAATGGCAAGGTGAAGTACATTTCCATCTTGCTCAAAGGCACCACTGTAAACTGCGAAGGGGAGCCTGCTCTACATCTGCTGAGTGACCACATAAATGTGTACCACTAAGTCCAGGAATTCCGCAGCAGGGTGTGCTGTCTCTGCCATGTTTTGCTGTATCAGAGAGGGATGAAAGCACCCTGCTCTTTGTTGTTTGCCTGCAGGGAGGTCTTGTTTCTCTGTCCTGCACATGACTCTGCCAAACATTGTATAACCCAAAAAGTGAGACAGTTGTGAAGAAATGCCCTTTGCAAGGGCCAGCAGAGAAGGAAAGAACATCTACAGCATTAGCAAGGGTAATGTTCAATCCCACTAGGCTAAACTGATATTGTAGTTAAGGGATTAACCCAGGAAAGGATATTATTCCTTTAAAAATGGAGAAAGCAAAAGCTAATTAAAGTAAGTTGGAAAGGACAGGCTTAGCTCTGGAAAGAGCTAGCAGTGAGGAAGTTCAGTGCTGAAAGGTAAGTTCCTTAACTAAAATAAGCTGTTTGATTAACCAAAAATGCTTTAAAATTACAGAATATGTCCTTATGAAACTGTTAAACTTTCTGATTCTCCCTCTTTCCTGATGGCAAAGTTAATCCTTTCATTCATTTTTGCATCATCAAACAGACCTCTGCTGCATAAAAATGGCAGCTCCACTGAGAGAAACAACTTTATTTTGGGAAGGAAAATTCTGACAGTTACAGCATGTCTAAAATCTTCATTAAATATTTTTGTCCTCTACGTGCATGATGAGTTGAGTAGAGGCACATGTTTAGAACAGCATGTGTTGTTATCTAGTAAATCTTGTCTGTGTTTAGCTTTGTGGACCCATTTAAAAAAATCACAGATCCTTTGTTTTCTGCACTATTCCCCTTGCCATTAGACTGCCTATAGCACGGTCACATCCAACAACCAAAACTGATTTCAAAGGACTCAGATGTGCTGTTTTGACACAGACCAGCATTAGAAGCAATTCAGCAGCAGCAGCAGCTACCCTCCTCTCACTGTGAAACTGGTGGCCCTGTGACTTCTTCCAACAAAGAAATAGGTGGGCATCAGCATACCATACACAACGTCTGTCAGAAAATAGGAGCTGCAAAGGCCGGGAGGGGGCATTTCTCCTTTTTAACAACAGGATTAGCATCTTGCATTCTCCAGAAGGTTTATCAAGACATGCATGGGCTTTCCAGTTGATAGACCAAAAAAAACTTGTCTTATTCCTGGCATTCACATCCCAGGCTCATCCCAGGCTCTGCATTAGGATGCTTCACATAACTTTCTCTGCCCCAGCTGCCCCAGCTGCCCCAGCTGCCCCAGCTGTGAGGGAGATTTCCTCTAGCAGAGGAATAGACAGAGAACAGAGAGATCATGTCATAGGCTGCTTCAGTTACATCCAAGCAATTTATTATTGCTCATATTACCTTGTACCTCCCCTTGAAGCTGCATCTATCTCAGTCCTTTCCAGAGTTATTTCTGGAATTCTGCATTATACACAGGTACTCACTGTTTTATATTTTAGCAAACTTCAATATATTGGATACTTCTCATGCCTTCTTAAACGTCTTTTTTTTTTGGTTCTTTTTTTTTTTTTTTTAATGCATGGGAAAACTTGAGCATCATCTGTAGAATATGACCAAGAAGAGCAGTTTTCTGGAGATCATGCCAGATGCCTTATTTGTATTATTCAGTATTGTTCAATATGAAAGGGGCATTAACTTGTGTAAAAAGGGCAATTGTGACATGAACTGTCACATTAGGGAAGAACATGGAGTAGTTTAATAGTTAAATATGTCAGACCCGAGGATGATATTTCTAGATATTATCCTTCTTTTAAATAGAAATCCCTAGCCAGGAGGTCAGAAAAAAGTACATAGTACCATTCATGTTCCTTTTTATTGATATACTTTTGAGAGTTACTTGAATCTGTCACATAGGGCTTCATCTGATGCTCTTTGAAGTTAATGGAAATAATTGAATTGACTTAAGGCCATAGTTCAGGCCTACAATTGATCTAAACAAGGTGCTAATAAGCTATGTATATTAATATCTCTGCTTTGCCTCCTTCAGTTGCTGGCACTGCCATTGTACTGTATCTTGTCTTCAGGTAAATTCATAAAACTCTGGGAGAAATAACTATTTTCTTTGACAACAGAGCTACCTAGAAAATGCACAAGTAAAACACGAAATCTGGAAAATTAAAATTTCAGATAACTAAGAATTGGTGGGATGTTTTATAAGCTTGCCAACAAAAAGAAGAAAAAGTAAAAATATTGGTTATGAAAACCATGAACCTATAAATAAGGAATTTGTGAAGACTTCAAAATACTTTTCTATTTTTGATCTGTGAAAGAGTAAAGACAAATAATGTGAAACTGAATACTCTCACAATACCAAATTAATTTTTACTGAAGATGATCTTCAAATGCTTTTGAATGTTCCTAAGTTTCTCAAGTAATAAACTGTGACACATTATTGTTGATATAATATTATACCTACGTGTTTGTTGGTTTGTTTTTTTTTTGTCAAGACTTCCTAACAATGCCAAAGAAACTAAGGTTTGTATGTAATTAATGGGATATGTCATTGCTCAAAATGAAATTTTCTTGCTTCAACTAACATTTTTGGAAAAAGGGATGGAAAGAAAAGTGTAAGATTTTAGATCTCTGCACAGACTGTGCTAAATCCTGAAACACTGTCATATGTATTCTCACTAATTAACAAAAAAAAAAATAAAATCAGCAGTTGTATAGCAGCAAGCATCTTGTGGGAAGCATAAGACTAGGACAGCCAGTTTTAGAAAAAGCAGGGCTTGTTTTAGCAAAAGAAGGGCTTGGAACTCACCTGGCCTGACAATATGACTGGACCTGTTGTACAGGTACAGGAAATCTGTCACTTCCCAGAGAGCACTCTTTTTGTGCATGCACAGCACATGGAGCACTTCTGGAGGAACATGGGACCTGTGTCACCTGCATAGGTGCTCTGCTACCAACTTGCTGCTTGGCTGTAAGAAGGGCAACCCAGAAAATGGCAGCTGGTACAGGATGTAAGGCTCAGTGCTCTTTAAAGTGCAAAGCCTTTTAAAATCTAGGTGTGGATATAAGAAAAGGTACATGGGAGAAAAGCTGCAAGAGAAGAAGGGCATAATCATAAATGCTTTAACTGCTTTCTGCCTTCGTCATGGCATAGATTTTCATTGCATGATAATACTGATATAATGAAGCCATACTTTTTCTGCATCTTATCCATCTCTTAAGAATCTAAACAAGAAAGCAAATAACTTTGTCAAGTTTACAGGCACAGCCTTATCAACCAGAGTTTTTTAGATTACAGAATGTAAGAAAGAAAATATAGACACTAATATGTAATAAGTATTTTTAAAAACAAAGTGGAAAACAATAGTTACTTAATTAATGAAAGATCCAAGACTTGCATGGTTGTATGGAGCATCTGTTTTAATTAACATTGAACATTGTCTAATGCAGTCTGCTTCTTAGTTACCATCTGTCTATCTATTTATAAGACGTGAAAAATCTTGAAGGCCTTCATGTGTTGCAGGATGCGTTGCAGGCCACATTTCACCAATGACTGGACATGCAACTCGTATGACAGCAAAAGAGAGTTGAGGAAATTAGTGTACACTCAGGGTTCATATTCAGCAGGCTTTTCTACATGAACAGGTAACCTCAATATTACAGAGCCCTATGGACTTTGAATGGTTTTTATGCACCAACAGGAATTACATGAAGTGGCCATCATTGTTTAAAATGTCCAGACATCATTACAAAACTGGATTTTTTCTCATGTGTGAAAATGATGAGACACTATTCTTCTGGCCCTCAAACAGTGGCAATAGAAATTAATTCGTTGAAAATACCTTGAAGATCATCAAGCCCAAATGTAAACCTAACACTGCCAAGTCCATCACTAAACCATGTCCTTGAGTGACACATCTACATGTCTTTTAAATATCTCAGGGATGGTCACTCACCCACTTCCTTGTGCAGCCTGTTCCAATGTTTGACAACCCCCTTCGTCTGAAGAAGGTTTTCCTAATATCCAATGTAAACGTCCCCTGGCACATGAGGCTGTTTCCTCTTGTCCTATCACTTGTTATTTGGAAGAATACTGACACCCACTTCACTACAATCTCCTTTCAGGTACTTGTAGAGTATGACAAGGTCTCCCCTGAGCCTCCATTTCTCCAGACTAAACAACCCCAGTTCCCCCAGCTGCTCCTCATAGGACCTGTGGTCCAGACCTTTCACCAGCTTCCTTCTCTGGACCTGCTCCAGCACCAAAATGTCCTTCTTGCAGTGAGGGGCCCAGAACTGAACACAGGAGTCAAGGTTCAGCCTCATTAGTGCCAAGTACAGGGGAATGATCACTGTCCTGGCCCTGCTGGCTATGTTATTTCTGATCTAGGTGAGGATGCCATTGGCCTTCTTGGGCACATGGGCACAAGCTGGCTCATGCTCAGCCGGTTGTTGACCAACACCCCCATGGCCTTTTCTGCCAAGCAGCTTTCCACCCACTTTTGCACAAGCATTGCACAGGCTTGTTGTGATTCAAGAGCAGGACCCTTTACCTTGTTGAACCTCATACAATTGGCCCAAGCCCATTGATGGAGCCTGTCCAGATCCCCCTGCAGATCCATCCTCAAGCAGATCAACTTGGTGTCATCTGCAAACTCACTGAAGGTGCACTCTATCCCTTCTTCCAGATCACTGATAAAGACACAGAACTAGCCCTGAGGAACACCACTTGTGACCAATGGGATTTCACTCCATTCACCACCACTCTTTAAGCCCATCCATCCAGCTTTTTTTTTTACTCAGTGAACAGCACATCCATCCAAGCCAGGAACAAACAGTTTCTCCAAGAGAATGCTGTGGAAGACAGTGTCAAAGGCTTTACTAAAGTCTAGGTAAACAACATCCACAGCCTTCTCCTCGATTTCTGTAACAGGGATATACTTCCTTTCTCATGAAATACAGATCTGCTGGAAAAATAGCCAAACTTGATGCAAAAACTTAAAGTGATGGAGAGAACATCTGCACTGTTGAGTCATATACTTTATAGTAACAGATAAAGTGTTATTACAGTCATGGTTATCTAACAATATGTCATTTGAGAAAAGAAAACAACTATTATTGCATAGGTTGTGCCAAAATTCACTTCCCTTCAGTTTAATTTGCTCAGATACACTTGTATTCAGAGTGTGCAGAAGAAGAATGCATCTAATATTATAGTTAAATTACTGTTTAATCACGTATCCTACACTGAATAGGCAATAGACTGATAGCTTAGTCATTCTCCTGCCTTATGGGATTAAAATCTTTGAATGCAAATAGAAGAGGAAACTGAGCTTGGATTTATACAACCAAGAAAAATAATCTGCTGGTTAGCATCTTCTGAATGTCTTTGTTGTTGGATGGGATTTTGTTGTTTTTATGGGGTTTATTTTGCTTTTAAATAGGAGGTATTGCACAGCTTCCAAACTTATGAGAACGTCTAATACAGAAAGAAATGGTGTTGAGAAAAAGAAGTTATTTCAGATGGTAAGGCAAACACAGTCATTAGAGAGACAAAAAATACTTTCATCAAAGGCTACTCCTACAGTGAATAATTTGTCTTATCCATTGAGGATGTATGGTAAAGGCATATCAGTGTCTACATATCAGTGTCTAGGGTCTTGTAATTATACTGTGTTTACTTTCCCCTTTTAATAATTAATTTTGCTTGCAAATCTGGATAATATTAGGGTGTTCTTTCTCTACGCAGTTATATTTGCATTCCTTCGTCTTGGGAATCCTAAAAAAAAAAAGGATGAATCTCCTGACATCTGCAACTGATGATTTGCCTGTTGTTTGCTACCATAATGACAGTCATGCCCTCAGTTTTAATATTTTAGAGAGATTAGATAAAATTTGTACTGCCTAATACTAAGACTTCCGATGTAATGGGCTACAAAAATGAAGATGTCAATATGTATGGAGCTGTGGGGTGTAGAAAAGAAGTAACAAGTTTTTTAACATCTAAAATAAACATCAAAATTGTTTTGTACACTGATTCCAGAGGAAAAGAGAAACTGTAAAAGTAATCTAAAAGAAAGGTGTATGAGAGCTTGATGTTTTAATAATATTTGTTGGTGAGGCTCAAAATTATTTGTCTTGCACACAGAGTAAAAATAGCTCAGGGTCTTGGAATACTTATTCTCTCAGAGCAGAAAAAACATTCTTTCTAAATTGCAAAATCGAAAACATACTTTTTCCCGTTCAGAACAAAAGGATTTACTTCCCAAGCCAATATAAATCCTGCAATGTATACAAGCAAAATCCAGTCTTCTTATGTTGCTCTTCCTTCAGATCCCTTGTTTTTCAAGGAAACATTGAAATACTGAAATTCCACTTAAGAGATTCCAATTTCCTTAGGTGGATGTCTCTTGGGGGTTATGCTACATGGCCTTGAAGAATATATTCTGTTCTTTGGAGTGTCCTTTCTATGGAAGAAAAGGTTACAAGTGCAAAGAGTGACAGTGAAGTTTTCCTGGTAATAAGCCTGAAACCTGAACTGCATAAGCCATCAGGATAGTCCATTTCTCACATCTGATTCAGTGTTTGGCCTCTGCTTTAGGAGTGTGGCCAAAGGTGGATGTCAATGCCAGCTGTGCAGTGGTTTTCAGCTGTGCATGGTGTAGAAACCTGTCACCTGGTAACTGAGACTGCCAAATTCATTTCACAGGTCAATGGCCCCATGTTAGAAGTCATTTCAAGACACTTTGGTTCACAGTGGAGAAACTTAAGTTACCTAAAAGTATGCAGAAAAAAGTTAAAAGAATATTTTTATTAAGTTTACCAACCTGGAATAGTTTTCCCTTTATTAGTTCCAGAAAGTTCATATTTGAGCAGATATTAACATGTCAAATCACCCAAAAAGGAAAAGGAGAAGGAGTTCCTGTGATCAGTTGCAATATCCGCTGCAGAGGTTCCAGTTATTTCAACAACTGTTACTTGGTGTAGTTGGTGGAATAACTGACACCTTTTACCCTAGATATGAGTAACAAACAAAAAAAAGAAAATTACTGGAAACTCAAAAATAGAATAGGTAAAGTGGATAGGACAGTAAAACCTTCAATAGGTAGGACATTTAACAGGTAAAAACAAGCCTACTTGATGAGTATGTTTCCCTTTCAAAGTAATTCTATATCCTAAGCCTTGGTTGAGTTACAGACTTATGATCTATATGGTGTGTTTGGATCTTTCTTGTTTTTTAATTCTAGGAATAGAGTTTTCTACCCTCTTAAATACAGGCTATTATCTCTGAATTATTTTTCCCCATCCATACACACAGTATAAGATCAAAACATGCACTGTTTACTCAGAACAGAAGTTTTGGCCCCACAGTAATATTTTTTACACCTGCTTATGAAGCCCACCTGCAGCTTTTTAAAATGTATATTTAGATTTACTCCCAGCTCTTCCTGTGGCTCCTGTGTTATTTCTTGCTTGACTTTTTTCATCTAAACACCCACACTTACTAAGCAATCCACAAAAGTGAGAGTATCTCTTTGCAAGTAGTGATTTACTTTTGCTGTTATTGCTTCATTTGTGGTCTGTAGGAAATGACAACTGAATGAATGTCCAGAAAGACACTGGACAGCTCTTCCAAGCAGTTTATTAAAGGCCATGGCATTCTTGGAGGAGAGACTGAGCAGTCTGCAATTCTAGTATTAAAAGCCAGCATTTTGCTGTTAAATTTAGTGAATGTTTACCTGCTATACACCACCTCGGAATCATGAATAAGGACCTGAAGAATTCAGCCAAATATCCACTTGACAAATCTATGTGAATTTTCATTTCAAAGATAGAACTTGGTCCTGAAACACAGATATGTTACTCAGAACTTGTATTATTTGAGGAAAAACATTACCCAAATAAATAATTTACCCAGCTCTTAAGCATTTCTTTTGCAGCTGGCATAGTCAAGAATCCACTGTGCCATACAATGTGCTAGCTGGCAAAATCCAGCTCAGAGGGCTGGGAGCTTCAATCCATTTTGGATAGTAAAAAATCAGTGTGTTCATTTGTCATTTCAAACAGCCATGCCTTTGTTCCTGAACAACATGCAAATCAATGCGCAGAACATCATGTTTCAAAACATAAAAATCCAATTGGTGTGGATGGTTCAAAATACTTGAAGTATTAATACTCAGGTGCCGTGTTCATAAGCATATGACAGATCTTTGGAAAAAGGCAAAAATAAGTAACAGGAAACATCAAACAGCCTTTCATCCCTTATAGATCATTAACAACTGAAAGCTGTTACCACCTGATTAATGTCGGATAGGGTATAGTAATATCAGTACAATCTCCTAGCAAGAAAGAACAGATCCACAAAAAAAGATTTATAGAATTATGGAATAGTTTAGGTTGGAAAACACTTTGAAAATCAAGTCCAACCTTTAACCTAACACTGCCAAGGCCACCACTAGACCATGTTAACAAGCACCACATATACATATCACCTACATCTACGTGGGCAGGCACACCCTCCACTAGACCAGGTTACCTAAAACCCCAGCCAAGCTGGCCTTGAACACTGAAGATCATCTGCTCCATTACCTTCCCAGAACCAAAGTCAGGCTGACAGGCCTGTAATTCCTTGGACCCTCATTCTGGCCCTTCTTGTGTGTGGACACCACATTTGATAACCTTCAGCCAGCTGGGACCTCCTCAGCCAGGACTCATGATAAATTATTGAAAGGGGCTTGGTGAGCACTTGTGCCAGCTCTCTCAGTAACCTTGGGTAGATCCCACATAGCTCCATAGATCTGTGTGTCTGTGTGGTGTAGCAGGTCACTATTTCTGCTTGGACTATGGGGGGTTCATTCTTTTCCCCATCCCTGTCTTCCATCTCAGGGACTGGGTACTGGAGAACAGCTTGTCTTACCATGAAAAACTGAGACAGGAAGTACCTGCACTAAGTACCTAAGCCTTTTCCTTTGTCACTATGTTCCCCCCACCAATAAAGGATAAGACCCCCTTTTGTTGTTACTGTATTTCTAGAAACACCTTTTGTTGTCTTGTATAGCAGTACCCAGATAAAGTTCTAGTTGGTCATTGGCCTTTCTAATTTTCCACCTGCATAACTTCACATCCTTGTAGTCCTCCTGAGTTTGAGATGCCTATTCCTTCTTCCAAAGGCCATAAAACTCTCATTTTTTTCCATGACTTCCAGCCAAAATTCTCTGTTCAGCCAAGCTGGCTGTCTTCACTACTGCTCATCTTTCAGCAGGTGGGACTACCTGCTCTTATGCCTTTAAGATTTTCTTCTTGAAGCATATCCAGCTTCCCAAGGGATTCATGGGAAGTCTCCTAAGCAGTCCAAAGTTTGTACTCTGAAAGCCCAGGGTAAATGTTCTGTTGACTCCCCCTCCTTCCTTCATGAAAAAATCGAAAACTCTATCATTTCATGATCACTATACCCAAGACAATCTCCAGCATCACGTCATCCACTAGTCCTTCTCCATTCTCACAGCAGGTAAAGCAGGGCACCTTCTCTAGTTAGCTCATTTGAGGCATGTTCTTTTTGTGCACTGAAGTCCCACTTAGATCTAATGTTTGGAGACTAATTTCCAATTTCCAAATCTCTGTTCAGCCATTGTCTACCCTGGAACTAGCTACAGTGCAAAGGTACCCCAGATTTTAATTTATTTTAATTGTTTTCAGTTCTGGGAAAAGCCAGAATTTTCCTGTTTGGAGCACTAAGATCATCATGTATAAAAGTTACTGGAAATTCCACCTATCTCATCTTTCCATCTGTCTTCTTAAGGATTCAGATCTATAAGTGGGCCCAAACAAGTGCCTGTCAAACAAACATAGCAGTTTGTGCTGATTTCTGTCAGGGGGTGATACAGCAGGACCCTCATCCGCTCAGTGTTTCAATGAGTGAGACTCCAGCCAAAGTATTCATGACTAGAGGTTAATTTCTTGAAAGGAATCAAATTTAAGTTCCTGTAGTCTCCACACTTTTCCCAGTGCAGATAGACTTGTAATCCCTCCTGCTTACTTTGGTCCAGGAATTGCTTGATATATATATATATATATATATATAGTTATTAAGCCAAAAAGCTAAGGTAAACATGACTATGTAAGTTAGTAGAAGAGTCCATTTTTCTGAAAAGGAAGGGGCAAAATCATTGAGAGCAACTGTTGCACTGCATCATGAAGTCTTTGGTTTCTTTGTCTATGTTCCTGCAATCCCCATTCATTCTTCTGCTGAGCCCAGAAGACATTGTGGGTCCTTTCATGGATATAGGTCCATATGTTCATGCTATAAAAAGTGCTAAAACTGCACTGGGAGTCAGAGAAGAAGTTGAAAAAAATAGCTCACAGAAAGGGTTGCATTTGCTCCATTTACTGATTTTCCTGTCAGGCCAGCACCAGGACAGGGTAAGGACACTTGCATATGTTACTGCCAATGTACAGTATTGATTTTATGAATGAAAGCAGCACTCAACTGGCTAGAACTCAGCCCACAGAGCTGTACTCCATCTAGCTTCCAAAAAGGAAAAATCCTATTGTAAACATTTAAATAATATTAAAAAAATGGCATTGTCTATAAATATTTGTTTGTAATCAGACTGGACAGAAGCTGAGACAATCACAAAGAACCATTCCTTGCTGCTGAGTTCTTACAGCTCCTGACACATGCAGGGACTAAGTGGCTGCATAAACATGGCTGTGTCCTCACACAGTCCAAGAATGAAAGATTTATTTCAAAACTGGACAAATATTAAAGACGATTTCCTGAGCATCTTAGTCCTGATTTCCAACTTCAGCTTTATTTGAATGCTAGTTGTTCCTTCTTAAATTTGGTGACTTCAGAAATCACCTTTCTGGAGTTGCAACACATTTGAGTTCAAAGGTTTCTACTTCACTGGAGTTTTGGAACATGCATTTGGAACAGCAGCACAATTCTTGTATATTTTAAATCTTATTAATGTCATCTGTATTCCTAGGACGGAAATAGATTAATGCATATTTATTTATAACATATTTATTTTATTTTACATAGAAAAAAAAATCAAGGCTATGCTCTTATTACAGGAAATTCCTTTCCTGAGCTCACAGGTTTTTTAGACCATAGTCTTTTGTCAGTTCAGTGTCCCAGAACAGTCAAGGTTAGCAAGAAACTAAAGGTTCTCAAATGTGGACCCCAGTGGACCTAATGAAAAAAAAAAAAACATGTTAGAAAGCTGATGATCTCTCATCAGTAACATGACTTTTGAAGTGAAAGAATATTCCTTTTGTTTTTGGATAATCTCAGCTTAGTTCCACTGCTATAGTTTTATAGATGAAGACTATTGATTTTTTATGCGATTAGTGTAAAATCATCATCTCTAACCTCCTGGAGGAATAAACTGGCCTCTGGAGATTGTATGAATTTATTCTGGGGCTGGAAAACTAACAGCATTAAAAACAAAGAAACAAACATCATTCTACACATGCTATACCTACATATAGCAATTATTAACACATGGATAAATACCACTGTAAATTTGTAATTTTTAATGCTCCTTACTTACCTGGTATTGCTCATTATTGTTGGATAGTGGGCTAAAGCTGAATGTTAACCACTGCTACGCAAGCATATGATGATTCTCTAGATATTGCCTTGTAACAGCAGTTGAAAACAATGGCTTCATTGGTAGATGTTGGCATAATTTTTAAGATACAAAAGCTGTTTTTGTGTCCTTTAGGCAGTGCCTGACAAAGCTAGCTATTACCAATAGTCCTTTTTCTGCTAGGTGTTAAGTTAGCTGCTCAAAGACACTGGGAAGAGTGAATCATGGCACAGAGCTAAATGTCACTGATATACTGATGTCACAGTTGCCTATACTCACAAACCTTGCTGCTTGTGACATATATACCTTCAATTCTGTGTGAAGCTTTACTGGTAGTAGAGCAGTCAACCAGTACTACAGACCCCAAAGAGGTTTCTCAGAAGCAAAGGAATGTGTGATTTCAGTTCTGCTGCACTTTTCCTGTATTTCATGTATTTTCAAGCATCTCATCTTTGCCCGTTACCAAGTTCAGGCACAGTGTACCAAACGTACTGCTAAGCCATTTAAAGTCAAAAAAAGGAAACTTAGAACAGTGCTGGAATCAGCTTACCATAACTTCTTCCCTCTGCCTTCAAAAGGAACCTATTGCTACATGATGAAAAGCAGTTTCAGTGACTGTCAAGTATTTTCTTTAGCAAAGCTCGCCTACCACTTCTCCAAATAGCATCTACTTCTTATTCCCTAGCAGGCGAATCAAATATATGACTGATGGAACCTACCCTTATAGCTCCTAGACTTCACCAGGTGGCGTTGGCTGAGACTTAAGTAGAGAAAACTGGATTTAACCCCTAGGCACATCTCTGCTTCCATGGAAGTAGCTAGTTCCATCCAAGTATGAATATTCATATCCAAAAAAAATAAATGGAAATTTCTTCTCAGCATATGTCAATTCAGTGTTTTCTGACTATCTGGCACAATCTTAATGATATCCAGGAAAAGGTATTTTATAGCCCTAGATTCTGGATAACAAAATCCCACAGTAAGTGGAAAATTTACCATAAATTTACATTAGCATAGTCTTCATTCACATAGAATTGCAGACAAGTGCAAAGTGTTGCTGCCTTTTTCCAATATATCCAGCCACGTTTTCAAAACTGAACAAATACTGACTAATGAGTTAATATTGTAATCAAGTCAGGAAAGATACAGAAACAAAAAAATACTTTTGTATAACACTTCTCAAACATCATCACAAAAGTAATTGCTATTGTCCTGATCTAAAAAGAAGATAATTAGGAACACTTAAACTGAATTTACTGGTAAGGAAACCATTTTTTCTATTTACTTAAGATTGATGTATCTGGTATCTAAAAATTATAAGGCTTGATTGACACTTCTGTTCTGCAGTTTTCATAACATTCCTCTCCTGAGCAGATTCCTCAGACTGAAATTTAATGTATCATCATCTAATTTATGTGCCCATTTTAGGCCTCACTTCATTGAAAATATAAGATTATGAAGCCAGTGTAAACCCCTATGTTCCTTAAACTGCAAATAGACAGACGCAAGTCTCCTATGAGGACACTTAGTACACCAAATTTTGTCCCTCTGTCTACTTCATTGAAAATATAAGATTATGAAGCCAGTGTAAACCCCTATGTTCCTTAAACTGCAAATAGAAAGACGCAAGTCTCCTATGAGGACACTTAGTACACCAAATTTTGTCCCTCTGTCTTCCTTTAACACTCAGGACTTGCACTGGACAAGCCAATGCTTTCGTTTTCTTATGGAGTCTAGGAGAAAGATTGTGCATCTGCATTTGATTCATATCCATTCTACACAGATACCTTTTGAGGAAATTCCAGAAGTCAACAAAGTTAGTTGTAAAGGACTACAGTCCAACCAAAACCACTATAGTTTGGTGGATGTGACCTCTCCCTCACCCTCCCTCGCTGCCAGCTAAAGAGATAAGTTTATGTTGCAGCCTTTCCTTCACATTGCCTCCTTCCACTACCTAGGGGTCAATTTTAATGCTAGTATCTCTGGGAGTTTCCACCTCCAGACAAATTCAGCTTCAAGCAGCCAGTGAGTTCAATAACTACTAGTGTAAAAGCAGACACACCTACAGAACAAAAATGGGCCTCAATAAAGCAAATAGGATCTGAAAGACAGGATATTGCCTCAGTCTCCTGAAAAAGGTTTTAGAAAATATATTTCAGTTGAGCAACAGTTGCTGAACTCACTTGAGGGCAACAGAATATTATGTGGCCTCTAATATGAAAGAAGTTAGACTACACCACCTGCAGTCATATTCAGCTTTAAAATCTATGACTGTGAAGTCATAGATCAATTCCCTTGACACCCCTAGCTGCTGCACACTCACTTGTCCTCTCCTCTGATGTTACTGTTTTCTAGAATAATGAGTTAAATTCAAATTCCTGCTTAAAAATGTTTTATTCTTCTGGATCTAAAAAAATGATTAAACTGTAGTCTTGAAATAGCGTCCAACAATTTCATTCCACTGGTGCATGAATTTTCTACCATTATAAAAAGCTCACCTCTGCTAGAGATGTCTTCTGTGCGACTACAGAAGGAGCTTTCCCCAGAGATTAATGACAGTATCACACCTGATTGTTTTCTGCTGCAATTGCCAAGTGTGTTACTTTGACAGTAATTTTCAATATAAATTCCTAATAATATTTTCATTAAAATTAAAAGAAAGAATATAGATAAAAAAACATAAGAACCAATGTTAACTGAAACAAAAACTGCACACTGCACACAGGGAGCAGAAGATAAGCAATAAGGCACAACTGAGATGTTAGTCACTTTGCTTAACACTTTGGAAGCAATTCAGAGAGTTTGGTGGGGAAACTTACTGTGAAACAATATATATAGAATGTAATGTAAGATCATGTTTTGCTGGATTTGTTGGATTCCTTTCATAAACAGAATGAGATATAGAATTACATGACCAAGATTCTCATGAAAGCACTTGGGCAATGCCCACGAACCTCTGGCCATGTGAACAGAGGAATTATGGTGTGTTCTTGGTACCATTATGCAGATCATGAACTAAAGCTTCTGGTAAGCTAATGATACAATTTGAGGCTTTTACCTTCCAACAGAAGCTTACGCTATGTCTGTTCTTGTGCTCTGAGGTTATTGCACTAAAAATAATGAAATAACATTTCAGTTACAATCAGACCACTTACCCAAATTGTCAAGCACCAGAAAATATAGCAGCTCCCTTTTGGGAAGGAAAAAAAAAAAAAAGAAAAAAAAAGAAAAAAAAAAGAAAAAAGAGTAAGCTTTCTATTGATACAGTCAGAAAGAATAGAAAATGAAATTACTGTAACTACAGAGGAGAACTCTCAGTTTCAGTAGACTTCTTCCAGATTACACAAAAAAATTATAAATATTACAGAAAACATACGATCTTCATGTTTTACTTTGAGCCCCAAAATCTTTCAGAGCCCCTGATGACCCAAATGAAGAGTTCAGCATCATAATGTATTATATTAAATCACAAAAAAACCCCAACCTGAAACCCAAACATTACCTCTCAGAAATGTTTAATTTGCAGTTCTCTAACAAAATCCTAATCAGTGATGTTAAATCACCTGCTATGCTAAAAATGCACTTTGTTCTTGATGTTTGGCTTGGACTTCTGAAATCCAACAAAAGGCACCTTTGGAGTCTGGACTCTGGACTCTGAAGATCTTAGTCAGTCTGTCAATTTCTAGGATGAGAGACAGATACTGAAATTACTTGGAATGGTATTGCAATAAAACTCTCAGGTAAGCATATCCAAAATAATTTTCTTTCTTTTCAGTTTGCATAGGTTCACTCTTTACTTTAAACAGAAGTAAGATTATATAAGCTAAAACTGTCTCAGAATATCTCATTTTATGTATTCTTGGAATATATGGAAACTACAGTTTCTGTGATATTCTTGCACTTTACAGATAATACACAGTCTTCTGCAGATAGTACAGTATCATTACAGTATGATATAGTAACATGACAGATAATATATATAGTATCATAACATATATCCTCATGCAGATGACGATCTGCATTCTGCCATATATTTTTTTGAAAATCACTATCAGCAGTTTTAAGGTTATAATTCAAACAAGAATGGTTTATGGGGACACCAGTAATTCCACCATGATACGCAGATTTCAGTAATGCAGTGGAAGGGTGCCTGCAGCTTCCACCAATACAAAATACTGGGTAAAATCAATTCACATTTCTGAAAAAATATATGCTTAAAGGTCTCCAAGTGCAACTGATCCCTATTTATGTAGAGAATGAAAGACCAGCAGCCAAAGATTCTATTTTCTGCTTTGGATTACACAACATTACTACTTACCAGATACAAATCTTATTGCTATGGGTCCTTTGTTTCTCAGAGAAACCAACTGCCTCAGAAACTAGAGCTCTGGAGGCCAAAGGCTGTAGCACTTACTACAGAAAGACAGAGTTATGCTGTATTCTTTATACTAAATAGTATATAAAATAATAAAACAAAGAAACAGAATTGGGAATAGGGACCAGGTTCAGTTCTCTTTCTCTGAGGTGACCAGGACTCTAGAGATTGAGATGCTAAATAAAGGTTCAACAATTGATGCCTCAGAGCATTACACTAGAGTAAGACAGTGTACAGGGACACAGAAAACAGAGACTCATGAAGAAGAATGACTAGGACATGCTCTGTTTGTTGAAAGGGAAATGCATGTATACAGAAACAGAAAGTAAGCATTAAATTCACGTTGACATGTAAATTGGAGATTAAGAGATTTCAAAACATTCTTTGGAACTGTTTTAGCTGCTTTCTGACTGTGCTAGCATAAGTTCCCCTTTTTCACAGCAACAGGCTGAGGTACAGTATTTTTAAAAAGGGACATATTTCTTGTGAACATCTTCATCAACGGGGACTTTTTTAGTAACTTTCTCAAGCAGGCAAGAGACAGCACTTCTGACAGCAATAGGATTCCATGTGATGGAGATCAGGTAACATCAGCCTTACACATCTGCTATTTTCATCTGTGTTTGTGGACAGCTTTCTGTTATTCATGGAACTGCTCAAGCATTCAGCATATGCAGTAGAGTTCCAGTGATTTAGAACCATCTGCTTAAAGTTTTATTTTGACAAGCTGTTCTGTTGCTGAAGTTCTTACAGGGCTGTTCAAGCTTTTACCAAATGACTATTAAGTGCCACTAACCACATTTGCAAGATATTTGTGTTTATTTCTTAATAAGGGTCATGCTGATTAATATGACCAAGTGATGGGAAAAAACCTCCAAAAGGCTCAAAGTAGTATAGTTTAACTGCTTCTCAGCTCTTATGTGGTTTAATGACTGTTTTTACCTTAATTCATTTTTCAAATAGTTTACATAATAGCCTTTTGTACAATACCATATCCTGTAGTATTTCATTTAATTTGATTTACTAGTTTCATTCCATTTTGATTAAATTTGCTTTCAGCTCTGTTAAAGTTTTTAACTGCCTGGTTTTCAACCTGTTTCCATGCATTTATCTACTTGTATGGCTAGTATATGTACACTGGTTTACTTCAAAGGTTTTCTGTGCTGGCTTACATTGAAATGACATTGACATTGCTAGCCAAGTAATACCTAGGAATTGCTCATTGAACCACTCAGGTCAGATTGCATCATTTACAGCAGTCTCCTTCAGGTAGTTCTAGGGTCATTTTCAGGCAGAGTACCCATCTATGAAGTCATCTCTTCACCAGCCCTCTTCAGTCACCCAAACCCCATTTTCTTTCAACATATCATCTGTCCTATGGCACTCTTTGTACTTATAACATTCATCCATTCTCTGTTGAAGTAATCAGGTTATTTTCCTTGTCATAACAAACCCAAGTACTCTTCTACCTGCTGGAGGAGATCTGCCACATCATTTCGGATACTTTTACCCAGTACAACAATGAAAAATATTGCCATTTCAAAACTGCATGACAGGATTAAATTCTGGCAGGTTATCCCTTGTTATTCTTTGCCAGTGCTTCTCATTTGACAAATAGATTCATAGCCTTTATATGCAGACCATTATGATCACATAGTCTATAATGTATATAATTTTCTCAGATACTGAGTCGAAGCATGCTTTCCAGAAAGATATCTAATCTCATTTTACAGCCACAGTGCATCTACTGCCTTTCCTGATAAATTGCTAATTACATTTACTGCCTGTGTTTCAAGGTTGAATATGCATATATTGCTATGCTTTTGTCTGTAAGACTGAAATTTTTTGTTTTTCCTATGATCAGATTTGATTTCAAAGTAGAAGTAAGTATTTTCACGTAGCAACCAAATCACCTTTAAACCTCCACTTTGATTAGTTGTATAAATTGAGTCCCTAAAGGTTCTATTTATGAGTTGTTTTTTAGCTACACATGTTGCTTTTTCTAACATCCTCTTTAGATGCAGTCAACAGGGATAGTCCCAGTAGTACAGTAATAGTCTCACTAATTGTGTTTGCAGTGACATATTTTTACTCCACATCCCCTTTTTCTGCATTAGGACACTCATATGCTATGACTCCAGTGTGCTTTCTGAATGACTGTTTTCCAAAATAGCATTCCCATGTTTTATCTAGAACATTCATTCCTTGTTCCCCGGATGAATTACCTTATCTACATCTGTTTGAAAACAAGCTTGTTTGGAGAGTAACCATTTAACTGAAAAATTCAGGTCACTCCGTAATGGTGACCACTTCTGTTATTTGCTTTCCTATTTATCATTGTGTCAGTTGTAAACTCAGTCGAGATTTTATATCATTGTCTACATTCTTGACAAAATCACTGAATAGCACTTGACACAATACCAATCCCTTGAGATATGTGCCCACAAACTGATGAATTTCCATTAACAACTATGTTTGGGAAACCTATCTTAGTCTTCCTTATTTTTGTATAATGCAGATTTTTAATCAAGCATCTAGTGGAACTAGGTCAAATATTCTGACAAAATTCAGACATACAGTCCTGTCCTGTGTTGTGCTCCTTGTCAGTGGTTTAAACAAGAAGAAGAAGATAAATATGTACATCAATGCACTTTCTTTTTTTTTGTTTTTTAGTGACATTTCTGGTTTAGTGTCCTATCACATGCATGATGCAGCATCAGCAATTTTCAAGATATTTGGATTGCAGGTGATGGGCAGATCTCAAGATCTAACAAGTGGAAATTGTGAATGAGCATGTTTCTAGTGGGGCTGTGAGTAGACGAGGAATAATATTGCTATCACTCAATAGCCATCTAAATGAGCTAGAATTAGATACTGGGCAGGCGGGGGGGGGGGGGGGGCAAGGGGAGGCTCTTAAGATCTATGAGTGATTTAAAGACCTGAAGAATGAGTTATGATTAGGCAAGGCCAGCTACAGAATGTAATCTAGATAGTATGGTGGTCTATTCAAACAAGCTAATTTGAATGCTATCAAATGAAAATGTAGCATTGTGCAACACAGGGGAACTTGCTGATTGGAAGAATATGAAAGTATTTGGATGCATTAAAAAGGGGAAAATTAGCAGGTATTTTGTAACATTTATATTTCAAAGAGCTTAGACCCTTTTACACTTGTCACTTTTCTCCATTGCTCTGTCTTTCCATCTTCAGATAGCCCAGAATCAAGCCTGAGCTACTAGAAGTTAAGGAAGAACCAAAGAAGGTTCTAATATTGACACAGCTCCCATATGGTCCCTGCATGTCAACTCTAATGTTACTAAGTATCTTCCCTGGATTTAAATGTTTAAACATGTGACTTTGTGCTGCTGCAATATGGATCACTGATTTATTTCTAATTCATTGAGAGATCATTTTCAATTTTATACAGGAAGTCACTTGCAACACTGCTAAAATCACATAATCTCCTGAATTAAGATGTATTGCTACTGGAAATCTCCTAGAACAAATTTTCTGTATGCAGGTGATGTCATGGAACAATGCATTAAGTGGAACTAAATTCTTTTGCATTTCATGGTAAATGTGAGCAATATATAGATAATTTTACATGTCCTTTTTGGTCTTCTTGCACTTTCACAAATTGAATAAATGTATGTGTAGGCTTTAAATTTCCCAATTTCTTTTTCATTCCATATGCTTATACTCATTAATGTAATAATTCAGTTTTCAAAGTGCTTTTGATATTCTTTTCATAATTTTCAGCCAGTTCTTTTTAACAAAGACAGACTAGCCATATAAAAGTCTGATCCCCTGTTAATTTAGTTTACCATAGAGTTATATTCAATTGACAAGGTACTCCCTCCTTAAGGCTATTTAACTGGTTGGGCCTTTTTCTATGATCATGACTGTATTTTCCTTAAAACTGGTCCTGACTCTATCCAAACAGTTTCTTCAAACAATATTTTCATTGAAAACCAGTCAGAAAGAGCTCAACTTGATAATCCTTGTTAAGTGCCTGAAGATTTTCTTTCACCATTCAACTCCAATAATACATGAGTTTGGTTTTTCTATCATTTTCATTACTAATATTCATCAGGATTTCATTT
This sequence comes from Pezoporus occidentalis, assembly GCF_034315485.1. Lineage (NCBI taxonomy): Eukaryota > Metazoa > Chordata > Aves > Psittaciformes > Psittacidae > Pezoporus > Pezoporus occidentalis. Next base: position 3,959,945 of record NW_026914829.1, read on the forward strand.
TATATCCAATACAAAACCAAGCATGTAATAAAAAAAAAATATTATAAATTTTCCATTTACTCCTGCATGATAGCCTTATACTTAAAGCAAAAAAAGTGGAAAAAATAAATCTCCTGTTAAGGTACAGAGGTCAGTTTTGCCAGTACAGCAATTCCTTTCACTTAAACTGCTACATTAAGGCTTATGGGGATCTGCAGCTAGTGTTGTACAGTTCATTCCATTCTGTGTTGTTAGCAGCTCAGAAGCATAAAGGCTGACTGTTAAAGAAAAGAAAATACTCAGGCCTGAATTCATCCCACCTAATTTGTTTACAACAACATTATTCTAAGGATTTTTAGTCTGCATAGTCATGAGCTGGGATTAAAAAAAAAACAAACGCACACACAGACACAAAAACACCCCCCTCACATCACTTTCAGGGCATGATTCATTTTATCCTAGCAGTAATACAACAAGTTGCTGATGATCTAGATTTATTTAGGGTGTATAAAAATGAAAGCTGACCATGAACACCCGAAGAAGAACTTCATACTCCTAAGGATAAAATTCCTCTCATCAGACATAAATATCCACAATGCAAACATGTCTGAGTCAGTCCACTTTGCAGTCAGTGGAAAGAAATAAGCACCTCAAGGACGTAATCCCTTATCTCCTTAGGGAGGTAGGTAAAACTATGATGAATTTCTACAGGCGGCTAAAATAAACATGAGACAAATCCTACCCACCTACTCTATAGGCCATATAGACCTATCTTTGAAATGCTGCAGCTGTGCTTATAACATCTGTGGAATTTTCTGCTGTAAATTGGCAGGGATTTATCATAATCAGCAATAAACAAAACCAGCATTCAGATTTCACTTCCATACTGGAATTTGGCCTGTCTCAGTGCAATTATTCATGTAAGCAGAGACCATTGTAATTGCCACCTTTTAAATAAAAAGTATATAAGGACACATGCAGTCTTCATGCTTTTTATCAGCCACAGAAAGGAAAAAAATAATACTATATTCCAGGTTAGAATCTTTTCAGTAGCTGCTCTCCAAGGAGGATTTTGCTTGTTAGTTGACATTACCTCTTCAGGTAATAGAATATTTCAGTGTACTATTTCCTATTCCCAAAACACCCGATTGAAATCAGCATTCATTCTCTATTTTTACATTGCTCTGTGCTTTTTTTAACTGAATCCTAAAAAAAAAAAAATAGTTATTTCAGCTTATACACACCATTTAATTCCTACTTATACATAGCTCTTTAATGCCTGATTTATTCTGATGCTTCCTTGTTCAGTTGCTATCTGGCTTTTCAGCAGGACTAAGGACAGGACTTAGTCCAATGCTTATTACATTTTTCTTCTACCAAATGTAACAACTAAGTAATGCACAGGGAAAAATTTTTTTTTCCCCATGTATTTACTGAATCTACTACAAGCACGATGGACTTTATGCTGCTGAGCAACTTGCTCAGCATCTCAATGACTTTAGTCACTGGAATGGTGCTTAAATGGTGAAGAAAGAGAAGAAGAAAAAGAAAAAAAAAAGTGTTCTTCCTATCTTTCTGAATGACTGCTTATAGTTTCAAACCTCTATGTTATCTTCAAATAGCATGACAACTTCGAGGGAATATATTAAGCTCTATAGTCTAGACTCTGATACATGAATGCAGCTTCCTCTAATATCAAAGTGAGCTATGGTGCTGAGTCAGAACTAGGTATTTTCTTAAATCTGGTCTTTTTTTCTACTACTATTATTATGGCAGATCAGATAATTCTAACATCCTCCAGTTCTAGCATCTACTGAGCATATTGTATAATGAAATAACAGATTCAGTTTGTTCACAGACAAATCAATACTAGATATTTATACTGGGAAAAGACTGTGTAACCCTTCTATGACTAAAAAAAGTGTTCCTGCTAGTGAGGAAAAAAAAAAAAGATTAAGATGCAGCTAAAGCTAGAAGAGCTAAGAAAAGAACTAATCAGCTTCCAGCTTGGCATTTCAACACTCAGTGCCAATATGCAAAATCCACAATCCTGAAATAAACTCAAACAAATGCATCTTGCTTAAATTGCAGTTCATTTTGCTTAGGGTAATAAAGTTTTCCAGCTAAATATATCTTTTTGTGGATAACAGCAGCAATAATGATTCATGTGTTAAAATGTACTACAATAAATAGCTGGGTTTTCAACAGTGGATTCTCTCTCAAAAGACAGAGATTAAACAAACATTCTTTGTGACCAATTTCTGGGCAAGCTTTATCCTGCCTCAAGATCCACATTATCATGAAAGGACTGAACAACTTTCCCTATCCCTAGGGAGGTGCCCAGCGCCTGGGGCTGGGGCTGACCTGCTGCTCCCCCAGCTGCCCAGCTCCTGGCACCCAGGGAGTTACTGGCTCCCACTAGGCCCTGCTATCTTCTTTGTTAGACCTAAATCTCCTTCTTTTGCTGAAAATTGCTGAGAGATCTTTATGCTGCTCATGCATTTGCACCCTGAAACCTCCCCTTGTCTCTGACCTTGTTTGGCCCCTTTGCTCTTACTTCATTGCTGCCTTATGATCCATCTGACTTTGCAATCCGCAACCACTGACTATTCTACTTCCAAAAGAGAGTTAAATGCCTGGCACTTAAAGTGCTAATTGCCTGGTAATGAAACCTTTAATCATCAGGTGATTAAAATTTTAATCACTAAAATGCCTGTGGAAATCCACTACATAATGTTGAAGATTAATTTCTAAGTTTTTTTAATGTATGCTTCCAGTGCAGACTGCCTTATGTTGTAGAGATGAACAGTGCAGTATGTGAAATGTGAAGTTCTTCAACAACTCCTGTGCTGAGAAAAAGGTTGCAAAGAATTGAAAGATACAGCTGTAAGTGTAAAATATATTTAATGTTAGAAGAATTATTTTGAGAACGGGATTTTTTTTTAATCTGTTTCCAAGTCAGTAGGAAAATATATATGCCCAAATTAACCTCCTAGCAACTAAACACAGATTCATGAAATCTGTTTTTTCCAATCAAATGGTAGAAGAGATTTTAAAATCCAGCTTTAAAAGATATGCAGAGGGGACTTTAACTGTTTTGCCATGTTGAATAAGAAGTAGTAGCTATTGTGTACACAAATCTTTTAATCATAAAATTTTGCAGTGAAGTTTAGCACATGGATTCTAAATTAACATGCTAGACAGTAATGACACTACTAGTTCAATGAGCCACGAATGAAGAAGGATTTACCAGACAGAATGAGCCATCTGCTACAATCTACTTTCAAAAAAAGTCTATATTTGAAAAGTTCCCTAAACTCAGAAAGGTCTGTATGCACCAGTTCTTGGCATTTCATAGCTACCCATTAGCTGGTGCAAAGGAGTAGGAAATACACTGACTGACAAAACGGATTTACAAAGAGGTATTTAGGAACAAGACAGGTATTTCTGAGGACTTTCAACATTCTCCCACAAAGGCATTTGATGATGCATTAAGCATTTGGGGTTATATTTACTACTAGAAAGAAAATATAACACATACATCATAACGGCAATGTCTGATGTTGGATAACCACAGCTGGTACAAGGTAAAGAAGAAGCTAGTTTGCATTTCTAAATCTCTCCAAATTAGCCTTCCTGAAACTGAATTTCTTGCATTCCCCTATTTGTTTGTTTGTTGTTGTTTTTTTTTCCCAGGCTCATAGACTGCTGTTTCTAATGTTTGCCCTTTGCATTTCTAGCAAAACAAGTGCTTCATGTCCTCTCTTGTTGCCATGCTATAGCTCCCTGGGATCCCAAGCATATAAGGCAGCTCAGCTGCTGTAAGTCCTATTAAGCATGGTACGATTCAGGGTGAATACAAAGGCATGTAAGGGAGATATTGGTTTTGCAGCCTCACAAATATTTTTAATGTATCAGCATACAGCTGTATTGTTTAGAGCATTTTCAGCGTTTCAGATGAAGAGCATGATGATAATTCTTTACCTCTGTGGAACCTCATGAGTATCAGGAAATAGGAAGTAATGGAGCTGAAAAGAACAGTTTGCTATGGTCAATGGGCATCTTTGTAGAGATAGATAGTCAAGGCCTACAAAGCACAGCCCCACACATAACTCAAAATAACTGTATAGATTTGCCTGAAACTAAATCTGGAAAGCAATTAAAAAGACATACTTTTTATCTGTAAGAAGAGTTTTAAAATCAAAAGAATGAGTTACATGTGAATTTATACTGCAATTTAGTATACTCAGAGCCTTCAAAATGAATTTTACAATATCATGCTTTAAATGGGAAGGGGGAAAAATCTCAAATGCAAGCAAAAAAATGTTTTTTCATTTGTAATAGCCTTGTATTAAAAGTAATATAGGTATTGCTGACTAATTTACAACCGTTTTTATATTTGCCTATACATTATTTTCATATTATCAGTGGTTTATCGGTGACTGGATACATCTCATGAGTGAAAGACATTATATAAACTAAATTCCATTCTATTCTGGTCCACTTGTAAAGGTCAACCCAGCAATGAATCAATGCAGTACTAGAAGGGGGCAGTTCTCTTGAGACTGGAGATATCAAAAGGGCTGTCAAAGTGTGGTGTTTTGCAAAATCAATTCACTACAACAGACATGTTATGCCAAATTCAGACCTCCTAAGCTAAGCTGGCCTTATTGCATTGATATCAAGGGAGTTGAACCTGCTTACATCAGGTTTGAATGTGATTCAATACAACAGCTGTTTGGGATACAAATTCCTCCAAATAAATGGAGTTACACCAAGGATCAGTCTGGCCAAGTTGCTTAGAATTTTACGTTACTTGCCTGGCTGGTTGTGTCACAACTGCTGAGAGTTGTAGGCTGAAATACAATAGAACCTCACTCTTTGTGGGGCTGCTTGCAGAATTTTCATCTGCAGGATCTACATTATTTTCTTTTATAGAAAACCCTGGAGTCAAGTTCCTTGAAGAATAGGTCAGCATTTTGAATTGTTGTTTCACTTATGATCTGTTTACTTTTGCTAGGTTAGGTACAAAGCAATAGGCTGACAAATCAGGACAAATAGCTCCTTTGTGGAGAAACACCATTTAAAAAGATGCTATTGCATGATCCTTCTATAAAACAATATGTGTTGTGGGTAAAGGGCTTAGCGAGATACAGCATTTAGCATCTGGTTCCTTGAAGCACTAGTCATGAAAAGTGTATCTGGTACTTGAGGCTGATGCTGCTATAAAATGCTTTATTTCTGTTTGTTTTTTTTTCTTTTTATCAAATGTCTTCAGCTTGCTTGTGAGGCCAAATTCTACTAACTATGCAGCTATATAATACTGTTCTAACTATGCAGCTAACACCATAGTTCCTCTCTTTTCAATTTATTACAGTATTTCCCATATGGCTTTTCTGCATTCTGATGTCTCGGTATGTATGAAGAATGTACATATGACCTGCTATTTCTGAATCACTTAAAAATACTACACACAGACATTATTAGAGTAACTCCTTTCATTCTCTACAACCACCCTTCTAAAGAGTTTTCCACTACATCTCATATTATACTCTATTTTTGTAATGGCATATCTGTATCCTTGGCTGATTTCTGGCTTTGCTTATATCAAGGATTGGAGTGATATTTTGTATGTCTGCCTTTTTTAGCTCCAAATTTTTGCTGCACATCTCAAATATTTCTGCTTTAACATGCCCTTGATTCTCCTACCACTCATTTGGTGCTTTGACCTAAATTCTGTTTAAGTCCTCCACTGTTTGAGAAAAGAATTGTTTGCAGGTTCTTTTTTCTCATCACATGGCTGTCATAGATCTATCCAGGAGCATGTGTATAACAGTGCTTGTGAAATAATTTCATTTGTTCATGAATTTCAAATTCAAACATAACATTCTGTTTCTTTTTCTGAAATCATGGCATTCTTTTTTCCTTCATCATTTTCATCTCCTTTTCTCTTCACACTGCTTTTGATTGTCCCTCCTGAGGCTCTTGTTTATTAGTGCCAGCTATGTTATCTTGATTTTAATCACATTGCAATCTCATAAGCTCATAGTTCCTGATTTTTGACAGAACCAGCAGCTCCTGTCAGTGATTTCATTCCTCTTTCTGGATGCATACTTCCTTATGCTTTGTGGGCATTTACAAAATGCAGGGCAATCAGACCTTTTACCAGCCAGACTTCAAGCTGCAAATACTTAATCTAACTTTAATAGTTGAAGAGTGTGTGTAGGAGGTGACTGAAATGACTTTGTTTTCCAATTCATCACTACCTTAGTTACTCAGTAAGGCTCTCAAAGAACTACCATACTGTCACCTGAGGGAAAGCTAGGTCAATACACAGGATTACAAAACATTCCACCTGAGAATATTAAGTACATTTAGTAGTTCATGATTTTCCAGAGAAAAATAAAGTTTGAAAAGAAATGGTCTATTATCCTGTGGGTACAAATGAACACCAGTTACAGTTAGGAGTTCAACAGAACTGATATTGTCAAAAAAAGTCTAATTCTTATTTCTTCATCATTTCTCAGAAGTATAAGCAAAAACCATAAAAAAAGCTGGTTTGATTACCGAGATGAATTTAGCAGCAGCTACTTATGAAGAATAAAGAACAAATGGATGTGCAAATCACCTTCCACTTCAGTCCCAATCAAATACTCAGACTGAACATATGCTAAAATAATTGAAAGGATCTGATGCTTTTGTACATGTTACTACCATTCTAGTGTCATCTGAAGTAATAAACTATAATCAACTGGACAGACATAAAAGAGTGGCTAGAATACTGTCCTTATTCCAGAAAAAAAAGGCAAGGATCTTCTTATTTGAAATGTTTCCTTATTTCTTTGAACAAGCTATGCTGCTTCACAGTAGTCAGTTCTGCAGTGGCAATCATAAAATGTAAGTGCAAATAGATATCACAGTTATATGTTGTCATAAGTAAAGGAAATAATATAGGGAATATGAGGTATCACAACTGCTTTTTAAATGAAATGTTATACTGTAGCAAAGGTTATTTTCTTTTTCAACTTCACCACGCATTTCTGGCTATTATGCATCTGTCAATCAACTTAATGATTATGGATCAGGAAACTGAATGTACTAGAAAGAAAAAAACAAAACGCCATGTCCTTAAAAGGGAAGAAGCTGTCACATATAAGGAAGAGTTTCCTGCTTCTGAGGGAAGGGGAAGAAATAGCACATTCACCTCTAAGCCTATTGAAAATTTAAATGGGAGAAAAAGATACTGTAGTTTCTGTAGTGAAATATATGTGATGCAGCAGCCATTCAGAAGCAGGGCAGAGCAATCTGATGGTGATCTGCAGATGTGCTGCGAGCTTTTGGCCCGCTGAGCATACTGCCAGATGCTTATGCAAATTACCAGGCATTTTTCTCATACCTGTGGGTATCTTCTCTTATGATCTGTCGGTACCAACTAAACCCATATTCTCCAGGTACCCTGAAGCACAGCACTCTGTGAAACACACATATGCTTCTATCATGAGAGTTAATAGGGAAATTTTAATGCATACATATCAAATGTTGACTGCTAATTCAGACACAATATGCATGCAGAAACGAAATGAAACTGTGTCAGGGGAAGTTTTGGACAATAGGAAAAGGTTCTTCACTGAGACTGTGGTTAGTCATTGAAACAGACTCCCCAGGAAAGCAGTCACAGCACCAACCTTTCAGAGTTCAAGGAGACAATCTGAGAGTCATTCTTAGCCATATGGTTTAGCCTTAGGTAATCTCATGAGGAGCAGGGATTTGGCCTTGGTGATCCCTGTGGGTCCCTTCCAACTTGAGATACGCTATGATTCTATGATTAATTACGCTTGGAGGAAGACTTTTTTTTCTTATCTCAGTCCTATATAAATCAGAAATAGTTCAGCTAAAGCCATCAGTCAGCCTTTCACTAACTCAGTGTGAGATCAGGCCCAGGTCCGTGATTTTTGGGGTAATAATCTTTACTTTGCCTGTCTGAGTTTGCCAAAGCACTCATATTTTTGGTTTCCCTGCTCAGAGAATGGATATTTCATTACTTGAAAGTGGCAACTGTAAAAATTTTAGTTGCTATCACTGGATACTTGTAGAAACAAACGTTTGTCTCCTTTACCTTCTCTTAGTTACTGATTAATGCATGATTCATGTTATATAATCCATTCACCAAAGGAACGATGGAGTTTTCCTGCACCAGTAGGTCTGCTGAAGTCAGTGCAATTACACTTGCAGAAAATGCAGCTGGTTTTTTGGTTGTTTTGGTTTTGGTCGTTCCGTTTGTTTGGTTGTTTTTTTCTTTCTTTTTTTTTTTGTGTTTTTTTTTTTTGCATGTTTTCCTTTTTTTGTTTGGTTGTCTGTTTTTTGGTTTTTTTTTTGTTTTGGGTTTCTTTTGGTTTTGTTTTTTTAATTTTTTGTGTAATTATAGCATTTTCTTTTCTGTAGTGGGACAAGTAGTCTACTCATTCAATACTAAGTGGTGGACCACCTCAATAACTATCTTATTTAGGAGACTTTGATTTAGGCTTTCCATCCACAGATTCATATGTAAAATGAAGCGCAATTATTGAACCTCTGCTTTATGATATTAGAAATAATTTGTAATATATAAATGCAGAACATTTGAGCATAAAATGTGATTGCTGAAGTGCACAAAAGCCCATAACACATGATACTAGATTGTACAAGAGTTGGTATCTCATATTTCCTCTCTTGAGCATTGCTACAGGATACTGTAGGCGTAATGTAGTATGATCGCATTAGCTCCCATTTACCAGTTTGCAAACCCTGCAAGGTCTGAATTTGTATTTAGTCAGAAGCAAAATTTGGTTATCTGTTTTTAGCATGTGCCAAGGTTTTGCTACTCGGATACCACCAGGTGGTAGCATTTTAAAGTGTTGCTCTTATTTTAGAACAGCTACCCGTATTTTTTGGAAATTTTTCTGTGGTTTCTTGCAAAGGTTAGTGTTAAGGAGGTTGGCATGGTAACCTGCTTAGGGTGGATCAAATTGTCATGTGGAGAGTTCAAGCATGAATTAAGATACAGACATGGAAAGGCTTCCATCCAAGGAGAGACTGAAAAGACTGGGATTGTAGGGAGTCCCAGTTTACATTTTCGTAATACAAGAAAAAGATTTCAGTGCAAGGAAAATGTGACAGTAGAAACTCAAGTAAAAAATAAAAGTTCACCTTGCTTTTAACACAATTTTAATTAATAGGAGTGATTTTCTTGAACTCAGTAAAAATAAAATTAATTTGTATCATTACTGAGAATATTTACCCAATAGATAAGATACGTTGAACTAGAGATATATTTTGCTTTTTCAAGGCATAAGTCTAACCATTAAATATCTTCATAAAAGACTGCAAAATTCCTTGAACCTGCTATTGAAATACTTTTGTATATTCGTTGAGAGAAGATAGTGTATTTGATGGATCTCTTACAGAATTTCTTTATGGCCATTGGAAGGGTTTTGCATTAGTGGCTGATGAGAAGAGATAGGAAGTTATTTTCAACCACTACACTGATGACTGATTTGCTTACAGTTTAGGTTTTGTTTGCTGCTTTTTCCTCCCTCTTACACTATAATCCCAGACAATAATACGGTTTTAGTAATGAAAAAGTAATGAACCAGAACTGTAACTAAAAATTTTTGTACTTGGAACACCTTCCCCATTTTCCAGTCATCTTTTCTTTGCTTTATGTTGAATCCTTTGTAGCAGTTCTGGCACTTCAATCCCTTTCCTACTGCTGCTCAGGTACATTTTCTGTCTGGTTTGTGCTCTTCTTTTTAACATATTCCTTTCTCAAACTACAGTTCTGTATCAAATATAAGTCATCCACTGGATGCTCCTCTAGATGCCACTTCTTCAGTTTTCTGTTTTGTTAAGCAATTATTGAACCTCTGCTTTCTGATATTAGAAATAATTTATAATGTATAAATGCAGAACATGTGAGCTTAAAATGTGATTGCTGAAGTTTACAGAGGAGACCAGATAATAATAGGGCACTTGTTCAATAGGAAGGATCAGAGCTCAGTTTCTGGGACTATCAGCAACTCAGATCAAAGAAGAAATACAAGTTGTACTATGCCAATATATGTTGCTACCTTTTCATTTTGTATTTCTCTTCTTGCTTCCAGTTTGGGAACAGTAAAGTCTAGATCAGTCTACCTTACTTAATCCTTAGCTTGTGTATAAGTTATCAGTGACTACTGAAGCAATCTGTTTTATGTAAGTGCATCAGTTCAATAATATTTCCAAGACTGGCATCAATAAAAATCTTCTGAAGGGACTGAAGTGCAGCCACACTGAGACAGAAGGCATTTAGATAATAAAGGATGAAATGCAGGGCTCAAGTAAGGAAGTAAAACTCTGAGAGTAATAGAAAATCAGAATACAGAATTTACAGAGTCTGTACATAGAACACATGCATAGCATGTGGGTAGAATGTGGAGTAGGCAGTAGATGTGTAGGGATACCTACAGACTCTACAGCCTTGGAGAGTAGAAGACCATGTTAGGACTTGCTGGAACATTTCAGAGGGGTGGCTTACAACTTGGACAATGATATTTTTTAGTGGTAGACACAGTGGTATTGTTATCTGAGAGGATTTCTGAAAAAACAAATAAATAAATCTAAGTGCATTTGGCTAAATCTAGCTTAAATCTATTGAACATAGCTTCTTTTGGCAATGAAATATATAGGAGGAAAACTGCCCACTACCTTTGACTATTGTTTTGCATTGTTTTCTTTCTCTGATTGCAATTTTTTCCAATTTTGAAGATCTGCTTATTTCTATGAATTAGCTGGGGAAGAAAAATTGCCATTGAAAGAGAAGGAACTGTATTTCCCAAGAATCCAGTTCATCAGATTTACAGGGCATTACCTCTAGAGAAGCTTTCTCCTCCAGATTTGAACTATTAAATAAGCCAGAATGTATTTTGCTCCTATACCAGAATTTTTCCTTCTTGAGAATAAAATAAGGATTTTACATGTATGCATGTACTACAAAGTGTTACATTCTCCTTTCCCTCCCTATCAAGAAAATTCCTTTTGGTGTTAGCAAATTTAAAAATTAATTTATTCACTAATTAGAAAAGAGAGTAGCTCTTATTCTGCATTAAGATAAAATGAGTTTTGCCCTCTTTTATTGTTTTTTTTAGTTAGGAAGCTGAATCTTTTAGCTAGTGCAGCTGAAGGTCCTGCCTCTTACGTTGCTGCTCCTGGCTCAATGGGAAAGCAAAAATACTATATTTGAATTGTATTCTCTTTGCAAACTTGTGGAATCATTAGTCTTTCCTTTAAAAAATCAAAAATTGGAGCTTAAAGTGCATTCAACATGTCTTTAAGATTCAATATGCCTTCAACAAGGCATATGCACTAAGCCTAATTAAAACTAATTTTCTAACAGCAGCAAAATCACTGTAAATTCAGCCCTGTTTTTACTTTATATTCTTTAAATTTCTGTTTTAAGCAAGAAAAAAATGCACCTTTATTGTAGTGTCTTGGAATTTAACATGACTTTTATCTGTTACTGGACTTTCATGTGAATGGTGCACTGGATATTGAACATCCTGGTAGATGTGGAAAAAAACACCAATTTTCACCAATATTTTTTACCAATATTTATCGTACATATTGAGTGGGTTTAAGAAATTTCAGATGTGAATTTAAGACAGAAGATGGCTCCAACAATGTAACAGATGGTATTTTAAAAATAATTTAGAACTAAAATTAAAATTCAGCCCAAAAAGTGCTGATCATTCCTGTTCATGTTCTGGTAAAGATGTGCTTTTTTTCTCTCAGGATAAGTACAGGTATTTTATTATGTAAAATAGCCATCAAAATAATACTGAAATTTTCTCTTTTTTTTTGCCACATACGTTACAGTTAGGTAGGTAGCCCTGGTAATTTGTAATACTGATGTTTTAAAGGAGATTTCTGATTACTGATTTTCTTTGAGAAATTATTCAGAGAGGTTTTGTTGATGTTTTCAACTTGCTTCTTGAAAACTAATTAATCAAGTATAATCATTTGGTTGTGTGAAATATTTATAAACTGTAAGTTTCCATTGCTGAAAATGTTCTTCTGCATCTCAGTATTGTCTCCTAATGACAAGAATAAGAGGAGAGAGGGGGAGAGAGAGACATATGGAGTCATTTATTCCTCTCCACAAACCAATGAATTTTTGCTATGAACATTATATTTTTACAGATAATAGTTTTCAGATGTTGATCTGTGAAATTTATACCATATTTGGCTTTAGTCTGCTGTTTATGCTCTGCTTTAAGCCCGCTTCCCCCCAAAAGATTGGCAAGTATAACACACAAGACTGCAAACAACGCTCCAGTTAGATTTTAACTGAACTTGACAATAAAAGAGAGCTCTAATTCTTGCTAACTAATACGGGTTCTTAATTTTGTATTGATAGCATTCAAAATCATTATAAAGCTACAGTTTGGAGGTTCCCCCTTTGTTGCTTCCGGTGTCTGTCTGGATATTGAGAATATCTGGAATAACTCTTGGATTAAGATAGGCCACTTTTACCCTAGGATGCTCTTTAAGGAAACAGCTTAACTTTTGTGGAAATGCCATAAAAAAAAAACTTGGAGGTAAAAGGCCTTGTTTTGACACCACTCTGTTAGTGTGAATGAATTTTATATAAGTAGAGAGACAATATTGCTGTGAACAGTAAACAGTCTTGCTTTCATCAGGCAGACTAATAGAGGTTGATCTGTAATTAGAAAATCAGAAAAAAAAAGAAAAAGAAAACACACACACAAAAAAACAACAAAAAACACCCGTGAAAATGGCAAAATAGAGTGAAGCACTGCTTAGATGTGCATTGTTTTCAAACACATGATATCACAAGGAAAGTATCAATGCCTGCACTACAATACAGAACATATCCATCCACGAGTGATCAACAGGGAAGAAGGTTTGTCAGTGATGATTGCTCATTTACACTTAATAGATGTTCTGATTTACCAGCTGACAAATGTCAAATGTATGTAAGAAGTGTACTGAAGCAAATTATGCTGCCTAAAACACCTAAATGAAGGAGAATTTGCAGAGTTAAGGGATCAATTCTGTTAAGAACAAATAGAAGCAAAATTGAAGCATCAGAGTTATTCCGAGGAAAAAAACAAGGAGTAGTTAATAGGTACATAAGTGACTGCAATTTTAGGGTTACTTTCTATTCACCTATAAAGCAGAAATTTTGTTATTACCAAAAATAAAAAGCCTATGTATAAATAAACAGTGAAAGAAACTAATCAAGCAACATATTAACTCATTGCAGTTAGGTGAAGTTCCTGACAACTGGAAAAAGGGAAATATAACCCCCATTTTCAAGAAGGGGAAAATGGATAACCTGGGGAATTACAGACCAGTCAGTCTCACCTCTGTGCCTGGCAAAATCTTGGAGCAGATTCTCCTGGAAGGCATGCTAAGGCACATGAAAAACACCAAGGTGCTTGGTGACAGCCAGCATGTCTTCACTAAGGGGAAATCCTGCCTGACCAATTTGGTGGCCTTCTATGATGGGGGCTATGGAACTGATGGACAGGGGCAGAGCAGTTGATGTCATCTACCTGGACTTCTGTAAAGCTTTCAATACTGTCCCACAAGACATCCTTGTCTCTAAATTGGAGAGATATCAATTTGATGGATGGACCACTCGGTGGATAAAGAACTGGCTGGATGGCCGCACGGAAAGAGTTGTCGTCAATGGCTCAATGTCCAGATGGAGATCAGTAACGAGTGGTGTCCCTCAGGGATCGGTGTTGGGACCGGTCTTGTTTAACATCTTTGTTGCTGACATGGACAGCGGGATTGAGTGCGCCCGCAGCAAGTTTTCTGATGACACCAAGCTGTGTGGTTTGTTTGGTACCCTGGAGGGAAGGAATGCCATCCAGAGGTACCTTGACAGGCTTGTGAGGTGGGCTGATGCCAACCTCATGAAGTTTAACCATGCCAAGTGCAAGGTCCTACACCTGGGTGGGAGCAATCCCAGGCACAGCTACAGGTTGGGCAGAGAAGAGATTCAGAGCAGCCCGGTGGAAAAGGACTTGGGGGTGTTGGTTGATGAGAAAATGAACATGAGCCGGCTTCAGTGTGCGCTTGCAGCCCAGAAAGCCAACCGTATCCTGGGCTGCATCAAAAGGAGCGTGACCAGCAGGTCAAAGGAGGTGATCCTGCCCCACTACTCTGCTCTTCTGAGACCTCATGTGGAGTATTGTGTGCAGTTCCTTTGTCCTCAACATAAAAAGGACATGGAACTGTTGGAACAAGTCCAGAGAAGGGCCACGAGGATGATCAGGGGACTGGAGCACCTCCTGTATGAAGATAGGCTGAGAAAGTTGGGGCTGTTCAGCCTGGAGAAGAGAAGGCTGCGTGGAGACCTCATAGCAGCCTTCCAGTATCTGAAGGGGACCTATAAGGATGCTGGGGAAGGACTCTTCATTAGGGACTGTAGTGATAAGACAAAGGGTAATAGGTTAAAACTTAAACAGGGGAAGTTTAGATTGGATATAAGGAGGAAATTCTTTCCTGTTAGGGTGGTGAGGCACTGGAGTGGGTTGCCCAGGGAGGTTGTGAATGCTCCATCCCTGGTGGTGTTCAAGTCCCGGTTGGACAGAATCTTGGGTGGCATGGCTTAGTGTGAGGTGTCCCTGCCCATGGCGGGGATATTAGAGCTAGATGATCTTAAGGTCCTTTCCAACCCTTACTATTCTATGATTCTATGATTCTATTAATTAATTTCCTTTAGTTTTCGAAGCTCAGCTTCACTCATCAGGTACACTGACTTATTAAGTGACTTTTTGGCCCTTACTGGAATATTTAATACATCAGCCAAAACAAAAAAAAATCAATATTTCAGTGTCAGTTATCTTTACGTATCTGTGGATTTACTTTTTCGGGTGTGTTAATATATGACACTTTTATATTCACTTTGAATCATCACTGTATGCATGCTAAACTAAATATTTGATCAAATGCAAACATGTATGCAAGGCAACTGAATTCTTTAACTATGGATTGCTTGTGCTAACAACTGAATTTCCAAACACGAGTTAGCTTAAACAATGCATTTTGTATCGAAAATTAGGCAGGCAGTTATTGAAGTCACTGTTACCATGGGTTTTTCAGGGTTAGGGAAGTTAGTGTCACAGTAACATTGGGGGGGAGGGGGGGGGGGGGGAGGGCGTCAGTGGTAAGGATACAAATGTATGTACCAATATGATTAAATCCTTTTCTCAAGAACCTGCAGTGCCAGGTAATAGATGAGCAGTTAGAGTCAGCCTACTGTGTAAAACTTCTGCCTGACAAAAAATAAATACAGAATATTCTGGTCCCAGCTTTTATTCTCTATTAATGCCCTGACATTTTGTCACAAGACTGGAAATAAAGCTGCCTGAAATCACTGGAAGGAGTCTTACTGGCTTTAGTGGGCACTTGAAAAGGCTTTTTATGAAAAAAATGGTTTCATGCTTTTTTTGGTAAACCTTCTTTAAAAATATAGCTGGATAAACCTCTTACATTAGTTAATTACCTTTATCTATGAGATGGTTATCTCCATTAATTTTAGTCAGTAGATGACACAAAGGTTCCTAAGTCATGTTGCCATAGTTTTTCACGTGTCATTTTTCTGATGGCTATTTGCATATTCAAATCAAACTCTCTTAATGTCACTTTTGGTTCACTGTCACATTTTAAATTTCATCTGAGGGTCTAAATTTTCTTGTTATGTAGTAATTTTTTTAATATCGCTTTGCAGAAGTGTCATAATTTGTCCTACTGTTGAAAACAAAGCTCAAATAATTTAATTCTACTGTGCATTAAAAATATCAAATCAGGAAAATATATTAGCATATATTCTTGGTTTAAAAATTTTATGTATGACATTTTAAGGTAACTACATGTAGTAGCCTTGATTTTTATCAGGCAGAAGTAAATGAAGTTGATTTAAAGGAAATAAATCTTCACTGATACATACACAATATACCAAGATATACATGGTATGACAAGATCTGTTTGCAGTTGGTACTTAATATTCTGAAAAAGCCCTAACAAACTAAAGCAAAACACAAAGCAAAATATGGGAGAAAGTTATTTCTTCTATTTTTATAGGTCTGAGAGAGATAAATCTTTTTTTTTTCTGCCTTGGAGTTTTAAAAATTGATCATTTTCTAAATCTTACAAGTCACAGCCATTTCAGCTGAAAAATATCAAAAAAAATTATCTCACATCAGATATGGTTTAAATATGACTTTCTAAATACATTATTTTTTCCATGACAACATGGATACTTCAAGGTAAATTTTAAAATTTTTAAAATATCCTTTAATCCTAGCACAAAGTACATACAGAGTTTTTCACTGGATGTATATGAATTAAATTATAAGAGGTAGGAAAATATTTCTTGTGGATTTTATATAAAAAGCTGTATCAAGAAACCTGAATGCTGCAGAGCAAAATGTTTAAAAGTAAATGAATGCCTAAGTTAAAATTGTCTTTTCAATCATGAGTCTTGTGCATACTGATTTAATATTCCTTCCCTGCTCTCTCTCTATGTATTTCTACCTATAGTATTTTTCCATTGGATCTTAGTGCAGGTAACAAAAGAGGCAATGATGAATTGCTTTCTAATCATCTGTTAAATAAGTCTTTGCTGCATTTACATGTCACTGGCATTATCATCATCATATAAATACATATATGATGAGAAACATATCTTGTATGGTCCCATACTGCTTCAGATATTTTTTGCTTATTGCTTAATTTCTACATTAAATGGTGTGAGCCAGAGTAGGAAAAAAACCAGACTATGATCATGCAATTAACTCCTCTCCAATATATTGGCACATTAGAGCAGTTCTGTTTTGAGAAAATTCCTTACTTTGGGATACATTCAGTGCAAGCTTGAAAGCTTTCAAAATTTTCAGGAAATTTTCAGGAAATCTGGATTGGAAACATGAGGTGATCTAATTTCCCACAGCTTAGATGTTATAGCCAAATATTCATACAAACACCTCCCTGTCACTGCTGTTTGCCATCCAGCTGCAACTCTGAAATTGAGCTGGCAAAGAATGAGCTATGGTACCAAGGACAGGCTTCATAAACACTGCATTACTCGTACAGCATGAATAAGTCTCTATAGTGACTTCTACTGCTGTCCCAACTCTGTGAAACAGAAGACATCAATCATAAATGTTGTCAGCTGACCTATTGCATCACATCTTCTAAATCATAGGTTGGGTAAATTGCACTTCTACTTGTCCTTCAACATTTCAAAACCATAATTGGACTATTAACAAGAGGTCGTGCTAAATTTTATTGGTTTGATTTTTTTTTCCTTTTTTTTTTTTTGGCAGGGGGTCCTTATGGTTGGTATTGAAACGCACGTTTACAGAGAAAAGCAGAGAAAAGCTTGCAAACAAGCTGGGGAGAATGGAAAATGCATTTCTGTGTGATTATCATTCCTTTTTAAAACACATTCTGAAATCACCTTTTCTAAACCCTGATTTCAAAAGGCCACAATAACTTGCCAGAGGGGATGTCTTTGATTTCTTCAGAAGGATCTGTTTTGAACATTTTCTTTAAGGTAGAAAAGGAAAACTCATACAATTAGCAACTATCAATATAATGCAGAAATCTCACACAGGAGGATCATAGTTCAATATCCCTTTAAACACTCCCAAAAAATATATCAATAATTAATTGCTAACACCTGGCAGGATCCATCTGGCAATATCCCTTCATTATTGGTTGACTGAATAATAATTTTTTTCAGCATTCAGATGCAAGATCATGTGCTGATGGTAAAATGTAAAGCCATGAATGTCTATATATCAATATCAAAAGCCAGGTGTTGCTCAGACACATGTAAAAAAGGAATCAAGCATGCAACCAGTATCCCAGTTGAAGATTTGTTTTCAATTAAATTAGAAAATTATATACAGTTATTATTGTATTGTAAGAGTTAATTGTATCCTTTATTATATATCATTTTTATGTGAATATTTTCAATAAAGGACAAATAATTTATATTGAAATATCCATTTTCTACTATACTACTACACTATGTTCTACTAGAAATCACAAATTACTTCTTTTGTAGACCAGATGAAAGGCAAACCTTATTTTTCAGTAAATGCTGGTCCTTCCAGGTAGTGAAAACTTTCATTGGATAACAAATCTATGTTAATGACACATTTGACAATTAAAGGATGATTAATTGCACGTACCTCATCCAATATTCTAGGGAACTAGCTTCCAAACATGCCACAACTCTGACAGTTTTTTGATAGTAATGTTTTATTTTGTTTCAGCATCTTGATTCTTAAAAATTAGTCTGAGTGCATAAAATATAAAATTATTAATTTGAATTGGAGTTGAATGGTAATTTGATGCATTTTAACTGTAATACAAATCTGTATTTTGTTGAATTATAAAACATTTACCTGAAAAAAAGAGATGTATTAAGTCTTTCTGATTAGGGGTACCCACTGACAGATTAAATA
Source organism: Pezoporus occidentalis (assembly GCF_034315485.1). Classification (NCBI taxonomy): domain Eukaryota; kingdom Metazoa; phylum Chordata; class Aves; order Psittaciformes; family Psittacidae; genus Pezoporus; species Pezoporus occidentalis. The sequence continues at coordinate 3,978,448 of NW_026914829.1, forward strand.
ATTGAAGCTGAAGAGGCTAATGACTTGGAATATTCAAGGCATTTACACAGCCTTTAGTTTCCTGAAGTTTTTAGCTTGACAATCCTTTGGTCTGCATCCAGCAGCCTTATCTTTCTTTTTGTAAGGAGTAAATGATTTAGCTTTCCATTTAACAGAATATAGAAATACCACTGCAGTCTTTACAATTAAGAAAACCCTTCTTCCTAATCTTTCTGAACTGCAAAATTAATTAATGACTAAGAACAATACTGTACTAATGAAAGAAGGCCTGGGTAGCATAATTTTTCTTTATATAATTTCTCTTAATTCTCATACTTTCACATAATTAGGCAACAGTCATATACAGCAAAGCAGTATTATAAAGTAATAACATGTCACGGCTATCAAATACAGAAAATATTCCTGAAAAATCACTGGATATTAGCACAAATATGCCACATATTTCAGTTTCTCCTTTTCAATCTAACTGGCTGTCACAATGAAAAGATAAAATCTTAATTGGCAAAACAAATTTGGTTGAAACCCAGTATGTTTTCAAAACTTGCAAAGACATGAGTCTTCTTTAGTTATCAAATTCTTTTAGCAAGAGCAGAAGGGAATAACAATTTGCACATTCATTTTATCTTTCATTCTTAGATGAGCCGGACTGATTCCACAAACTCTTGTCAGTTCTTTCCTTGATGCTAAGGATGTTACCAGGAAGTAGGACACCACAGGATCAGAACTTCTGCTGTTCACGAATTAAGAATATTAATATTTTGCTATTATTTGGGATCCTAAAACACCCAAACTGTCATTTGTTCTCCACACATAAAGATAAAACTCTAAGCATTGATATTGCAAAAATAATTTTCCGGTTTTCACCCAGTTCTGGATTGATTTTGCTGGTGATAACCAGAAGGCTGTTTAAGAAATAATGACTATGGGGAAATAGTCAAATGTCTCTAAGATTTTTCCTGTACAGTAAAACTTCTCTGAAGTACTAGTATCTTGCAGACACTCAAGTTTAGACCTCTGATCTTCTGTGGTTTTATATTGAAGTAAGTCATTAATAAAAGTGACAATTACAAATGAACATATACTAAAACAGCTAATGTAAAAAAATTAACTTTAGTTCAGTGCAGATTAGTTTAATATTTTTGACTACATAATTCTTCAGTAATGTAGTTTCAAGTCATAAAACTGAACACGGACTAAGGAAATCAAATCCCAAACTAAGCAAAATGACATTTTGCCTTGTATCACTATCCAGTTTATAAAGTATTGTGTCACAGCCAAGTTTATAAAGTATTCAACTGTATGCTTCTTATTATGGGTAGTAATACATGTCATATAATTGTGTGATCTGGCAGATAAGCTGCAGTACACACCTTTTACTTACCTGAATTTTGTTAAAATATTTATATTCAGCATCATAGTAGCATATCCAAATAGTTTTTCATGAGCAGTCTAAATAGCTATAGACTTCTTTTAATAACGTGTGTACTTTTTATTAGAAAAATAATATTTCCATTTTCAAATATGGTTACAAAAGGTAGGCACACACAGATTACAGTAACATGGAATGCAGTGTGTTGGTAATATTTACATACAATTCTGACAGGTCACAGATGAATAGGTATCAAGACTGCACAAACATAAGTATTTAAAAACAAGTCTTGTACTTATAGGTTACTTAGGCTGGCATCAGACCAAAGGAAAATATTGAAAATGTTGATTTAGGATTTAATCAATAGAGAATTGAATTATAAGAATATCATTAATGTCAATCAACATGGTTTTAGATTCTACTTGATGTTTCTCAGGGTTCAGGGAAAAATGCTATTGAACACTTTTGTGAATGAGCTGGAAGTAAATATAAAATTGCTACTATTGAAAATAAGATGCATTTTAAAATACTATTGATGAAATTAGACTTAATAAAGTGATGAATAGTAATGAACCTCTGTGACCATATTGAACAATCCCAGATTTTTTCAATAATTGGGAGTCTTCATACAAAATGTATTTTCAAAAAGACAAAGCTATACATTCAAGGTCAGTGACTACAGACTGTGGTGGGTTATGGATTATGTAACCCCAAGAACAATGACTCAAATAGGCTATGACAATCATAGTGGCCATGAAACACAACAAATGCATCTATGGTGGCATAATGGCAAAATGAAGGATGCAGACTGGAAATATACAGGCAGTTCAGTAATTTGGCAACATCTACAGCACTAGTGACTTAAGTAACAGAGCTAACAGAGCATTAGTGTTGTGGTGACCAGAAATGTTTTCCAAGTTCCTGAGAAATCAGGGAAAGTGTAAAAAGTAATCTAAAACATGATTTCAGCACTAGAGAGGATGTCTTAAAAGGAGGAAGTTGCAGAACTTGCACACTTGCAACAGAGGAAATACCACAATAGGCATAAAAAAAATATATAATTCACTGTAAGAGTGAGCAAACATTAAAATAAGCTGCCAGAAGAGACTGTGGGATCTTCCTTTCAAGATATTCAAAACTTGGCTGAACAAACTCTGACCGATGTGGTCAGCAATATCAAAGATACCCCTGTTTTGAGCAGGTGCTTAGACTAAATGAACTGCAGTGTTCTTTTCAAAATAAATTCTTATATAATTCAGAGATTATATAAAGTTACATAACTGTAAACTCATTCTTTATATGTTGTGAACAAAAGACTGAGAGGTGATCTGATTATTTTTTAAGCATCTTCATAGGCAGAAAATTCTGTATACAAAGTGTATCTTTAATCCGATCTTTAACCTGACATACAAAAGCAAAAGGAGGTTCATAATATAGAACTTAATTTATATAAAAAATGTCAGAGTTTTTAAATTGCAAAGGTAAACAGTAGTTACAAAAAAGTAATGGAAACATTTTTATCCTAAGTATCTTTATATTTTCACACCAGAAATTAATTTTCTTGAATTCACATCATACCCATGCCTCAATGAAACACCAGTAATTAGGCTTCAAAGAGAAATACCTGAATGCATTTCTTTAAATTCTATTATCCTAAATCTGAAGGATAAATTAGGGGACCCAAGGGTCTCTTCTGTGTTTAGAGCTTACAGAACTAAAACTTTTTTGTTAAATAGAGTGTGAATCAGTACATAAGGAATACAATAGTTTGGAACTCAACAATTAAAGTTTGAAGCACCATTCAGGTGTGCAGTGACTCTATCGATTTCAGAAGGTATGCATTGGCATCAGTGTGACACCAGAGAAAAAAAATCTGAAGATACTCTTTGTACAGAGGAAACAAAAACTTCATTTACAAACCAGAAATGTTTTATGGGTAGGGCTTGTTTCACTGTCCCTCAGTCTCCAAAGGGTGTTTCAAATCTTGTAAGTTTGAAACATGCTATAAAATCCTGTACTGAGGGGCTAAATATGAACATGTTAGGGACTGTCATAAAGAGTAAATATATCCAGACAGCAGCATTTTCATAGCCTTGCCCTTTATCACTTTATGTTTTCCCTTTCATACTCCAAATGGCACTGTTTCAATGTGACTTCTGAGCACCCTTCTTATGAACAAACATGAAGTTTGTTTGCCTGAACACTTTTACAAACAAAATTTCATTTTGACTTGTATTTGTGGATATAAATAAGGCAGGAAAGATAATTTAAGTGATTCAATATCTTTGGGAAATGTTTGAAGATTTACATGTTTGGCACATCTTGATTTTTTTTCTGTAGGAAACAGCATTTTTGCTTGTAAACAGATAATATTAACATGTCTTCTGAAGAAGCATAATGTAATTTTATCATGCTACAGTAGCAAAATGTAAACTTTCCGAGAGTATAGTCTTTGCATCTATTTAGAGTTATCTCTGTGAAATGCTATTATAAATAATGAAGTTACTATTTTTGCTCTTCTTAGGGACTGGCACCAATTAATTTGACTAGTAACCTCATCCAGAAAAGGGAATTAAACTTATGTCAATATTTCTAAAGTGTGATTATTAACCTCTCTACTAATTCAGTTGGCAAACCATTGGAGTATGTTCTGTACTTCAAATACTAATTTTCTTTGAACTTTTTTTAACCAAGTTCTGCCTTTGGGGCTGTGTTTAAAGTTATAAAAGATTGTGTTCAGCTGTCAATTAAAAGTATGCAATTAACCCAAACAAAACTGACTCTGAAGCCTAACAACATTTCTAAAACTGGTAAATTATTGCTAAGTAAGTAACTATTGAATTAAGTATAATTGATTGTTTTTTTCCCTTGACATTTTAAATCAAATAAAAATTCTTTATTTACTTTCTCATTAAATAATTAGGTAATTAAGGAACTATTTAACTGCTGGAGTGACACTTGGTAATTAAACAGAACAGGACTGTAACATCGTTGATGTGGAAGGCATGAGTATCCTATGAAATATTTCTGAAAATTCTAAAATTTTAGGATGAGATATTAGACTGCAGCTTTGTTTGTTAAGGTCTTAAATCTGATAAAGGTTTTGTATGACTACAAGGTCAGGCAAGTTTATCACTGCATATTGCTTCACAAGACTACATTTCGTAGACCACTGTGTCCTGCACTAAGCACTATGCCCTTCAGGGCAGCCTGTGCGGCTGTGTGACCTTAAACACTCAGCCTGCTCAGCTCCCAGTATGCACTGAAACCCCTTTTCCCACCTTGGAGACAGAGCTGCAAGGATCCCTGACTCTCCTTTTCTACTTCTTAATCTCTTTTCACCAGTTTCTCAATCCCGTGTAGCTCTCAGGCTTTCATGTACATGCATGCATGTGCATAGTAAAAAAGAAAAGCTTGAGGAATTGACCTGCTTCTGAGGAAGAAACTTATTAGGAATGGCTCATGTGAGGGAAGAACAGGTTCATTAGACCATAGGAATGAGACATGGCAAAAGGAGACAACAAATCTTCCTCAAATTCTTCTTCAACTCCTTGGGCTTTGTTTGGGAAATGTTTGCATAAAGAGATGCTCATTTCCTCTGAAATGCAGAAACCACATAAGTAGATGACAGAGAAGAGAGGAAAAAGCATCAAACTTTTCCTCTCTGAAGTTACATTTTCTTGGTCATTTCACAGGGTCCCTTTTTTCTGATTTGAACCTTAACAGTCCGCACCAAATGCCACTGGTGACACATGGCTGTGCTGGAGTAAGAAATTAGCTGATGATTTGGGGAACTTTTGTGGGCTAATCCTTGCATGGAGAGAACCAAATAGTGATCTCATTAGGGGGTTAATCTTGTGAGATTAATTATAACAAGGAGCTACAAATCTAAGAATATACTGGGATGCGTATAGGTGTCTGAAGCTTAGAGTATATGTGATGGTAGTAAATGAACAAAAGGAACTTGGAAAAATAGCGAGGAAAAGAAAATAGTTGAAAAATCACTTTTAACTGTTCCTTCAGCAATAGGATAGATTTCACATGCAAAATACATATTTGAAATTCCACTGTCCCCAAAGGACTTCTTGAGTTAAATTTCTGTGTATTTTTCCCTCTTAATGGGTTAGATTGAGAGATATAATCCCACTCAAATTTCTGACCTCAATGCTGTGCAAGTCCTCACTGCCACAGCTAAATCACTAGTTTAAAAAAAATGAAGTATACATTTGATTTTCTCAAAGACCTTCCTTAAAAGAACTACTCTAGCCTTTCAGAAATGATACAAAGCCCAAAAGCTTAATTGATCTGTAGGGAAACTGGTGTTTAGGATGCAAAAAGGCAGTAACTATAGATATGAAAAAAAGCATATGATGGTACTGGGCTGTTAGCTGACTAACTCATGCCAGTGTGAGCCAGTAAGGACCCTAATTGCCTTGATATAAATCCTTTCCCAAGGCAGTGAAAGTGTAATGAGAATATACTGTGTTGAATGCAGATGTTTTTCCTAATGCTTTTTAAACTTACTTTCCAATTGCAAGGTTTTTTACAGGCAGCTGTCTGCAAAATAAATCCCATTTTCCGTAACAGATTTTCTTCAAAATACTTCTTCTCTTTCAAAGTACTGATTTACTGACTGTGTTTGAACTGATATGCATTTTCTCGCACTCTACACAGTGCCTCAAAAATTGTGATGAGGGCTATCTTTTCAATAGACCCCATGATCTGCAAGGGTTCAAAAGAGACCTTGTTAGTTCTGGTGTACTGAAAAGCCTTTAAGATTATCCTGGACAAGTAGTCTTATACCAACTGAATTATGCCTTTCAAATAATCATAGAATTGTAGAATGGTTTGGGTTGGAAAGGACCTTCAAAATTATCTAGTTCCAACATGCCCTGCAATGGGAAGGAACACCTTCCACTAGACCAAGTTTCTCAAAGCCCCAAATAACCAAGCCTTGTTAATACTTAAATAATAACGGCTTATTAAAAGCCATAATTTAGGGGAAGCACTTGTAAAACTTTGTGCAGCTACAAAAATTGGTTAGAAGAAGTTATTTAGTAAGCCTGATTCTTGTGTGTGCTTTGAAAAATCATGCCCTTCCATACACTGGGAATTCATCTTCCTGAAATCTGTATGCTGCTGAAAAGAACAGAATATATTTAGCTACCTTTTCTCTAGAAGAAAAAAAAAAAGTACATCTTCAGCAAAAGCAGGTCAAAAAAAGGTTAAAAGTTACAGCTCTGGGAGGTACTTTATGCTAATTTACACATTAGACTGGAATTTTGTTCTTTCATATCACAAAAGTGTTCTTTAATTTCTCAATAATATAGAGCTATCCAAAGAGGGAGCAATGTTCTTTCCTCTGTTAAAGATGTCTTACAGGAAACAGAGGGCTGGTGTTAAAGTTGGAATAATTGCATAAATACATGGAATAAACTACAGTATAAACTGCCCCCCTTGTACTGTATGTATTTTTAACTCTTCCAGGAGAAATTGCTGTATACTTTGAAATCTCTGTCTTTGCACATTTCCAGCTATCTGCCAGGTGCTGATAGTGAGACTCAAAGATTGCTGGTAATGGAAACTGAACAGTGTAGGAGTCTGAAATTAGGTTTAAAATAAAAATCAAGTAGCACATGTGGGTTTAACTAGATTACACTATACTCATTAAACCACAGACCACTCCTCAGTAAAATATAAATCTTAAATCCATGACACATTTGGGTACAATTAGCACACTTGCAAGAAGGAGCTAGAGTAGAGAAGATAATACTGTTGGGTACTTAGAGGATTGTATTGATCCACCTAATGCCTTACCTACTCCATAAATCTTTCAATGGTGTCATCAAACTTGCAAACATAGAACATGAATACTTATGCCGAAGTTTCATTTCCCCTATTAAACTAGAGTCAAAAGCAATCATACTAAAAATCTGTGCAATTGTACAATTCATATTCCACTACCCTGAATCACATGCAAATCTACTTTTGCTCTGTTTAGGTAGAAAGACTATTACTAAAGTATTAATAGCCTTCAAAATTGTGTCTTTCTGTTGCACAACTTCAACATGTTCAAGCTTCATGACCTGAAGCACTTGTGAAACACAAAAGTAACTTTATGTTTTTAATATACCCTATAGACAATAAAATTGTAAATAATAGAGAACTTGGTCTTGTAGCTTCAAGTTTGCTGAAAACATCTAATTTATTATTCTTTATTATAACTGTGAAATGCGTTGACACTTTAAAGTAAAATGTCACCCATTCCTTTGGTATGTGTAACAAAAGCAGGCAGAACTTAAGTACTAATGAATTCTTACACTGTATTAATGTAGAATATCTTAAGCACGTTGGGATGGGAAGGTAGAAGGTGGTGTAGGTACGGAAGCCTCAGCTAAAGGAAGCTGGGTGCGTGCTGAAGATAAGGCTCCTTTCTTCCTAACAAAAATATTGCTGCTTTAACACTATAAATTGATTGAAGCTTATATTCTACCTAGTGCTTATAATTACTACCGTATTAGAGTAATAGTATGAACCACTGTGACTTAATTCTTTCTCCACTACCTCACATCAAACATTAGGCATATATTATAATTGTCTGGTGGTTATGGCTGTAAGAGGAACATTCCCAGTCACTGTGAATCATTTATTTTAATGGGGAAGCTTTTTGACTTTGAGACTGGGCTACTTTAGCACTCTACAGAACAGTTCTTAAGCAGAGATTGTGGCTTCATGTAAGCCAGCATTTATTCACAACAGGGAGTCTGGAGGTGGCTGCCCTGTATTTGCATATGAGAGAGTTTAATAGTGGAGACAAGATCCATTAATTGTGTTTTGGCATTTATGACAGAAAGTGATTGTAGGAATGTTTGACTTGCCAATGTAAAGGTAGTCTAGGGACGAACAACTTCCCCCTGGAGATATTCTGTACCATACTGACACATTTTCTTGTTGTTTTTGATCTAGTTGTGCAAAAGTACCCTTGTGCATAACATTTCTGACTGTAGTTCATGTTACTATTCCAGTTAATGGTCAAATATAGCTACTGGTTTCAAATGAATTTAGGTAGTTTCTTTTCAGCTACATATTATTTTGATTTTGTCGTTTGGGTTTTTGGTTTTGTTTTTTCTGTCACTCTTACTTACTCATATATGTTATATGGAAGCAATGTTTCCTGAGTTTTCTCACAATCGTGATATGACACCCTAGAACCATGTTTATCAGAGGTTTCTCATTTTTCAGCTTAGGCTGGTGTCCTGGGTTCAGCAGTAGCAGTCATGTTTCTCCTTCTTGGTAGCTGGTGCAGTGCAGTGTTTTGACTGGTGTAATTAAAACTTATTTGTATGGAGATGCTCAAAAAATTGAGTCAAATACCTACAGTTATGAAGTTATTGTGCATACATTAAAGCACATGAAACCATGTGAATAATCTCAGTCAGTATTAACTTAGACAAATCCAGTTTAGTTTGTCCCCCAGCATTATTCCCTGGCTGCCTGCTCCTGGCTCTACAAAATGCTGTCCCCTCTTTTCCAGCAATGCTGGGTTTTGTGAGTTCATGCTATAAGCTAGGTTTCTGAAGTCATCAGGTTAAAAACAATCTTTCTCCTATCTAAGAATTTTTAATGTAGGTTGTATCGGTTACCTTGTATCACCAGTCACAGATCTGGCATGACTAAGAAGCACCAAGTCATGTGGAGTCACCAGTTTCACCAACTCCCGTTTTATGCAGATAGTCAAATTTGATACAGACAGGCAAAGCCTCGGTATAATGTTATGTCACCTCACAGTGCAGGTCACTAGTAGTCCAAACTCCCCTGGCCTACAGACCCAAGTCTCTCTCCACCTGTGATCTGAGTGCACAGAGGGACTTTTCAGAAAGTGGCAGTTGGCTCAGACATGAACTCTGCCTCTACAGATGAGAATAAAAAAAACCAATTGCTCCCGAGAGAGGGGGGTGCTGAGTGCAGCTGGAGATGTATGATGTAGAGACACAAGTCCTTCCTTAGGTTTCTGCTATGTTCTAGGAAAATGGGCTTATACCTTCATAGGAAATAAGCACTGCAGACTTCCGCAATTTCTCTTCCTCGTGGGGAAAGCTCAGAGAAAACCTGACTCTGGCTAACTTGTCAGATGCAAAAAAGGCTAACAACAATTTTTTCAACAAGAAACTACTATGCACTGCATTACTTTTGTCTGCTAAAGTTAGCTTACTGTTTCCCATACATTATACAATGCAGAATACACCTCCTAGTAGAAAGATAAAAGCGCAGACAAGCTGCAGATGTAATTGTTAAATGTAGTGCACAATACAGTGTCTCTGCTCTCTCAACGATAGTATAAAAAGTTAATTTAACATTTAATTACGGGGATGATCATAGAAAGAAAATAGTAATTCTTACAAATATATGAAGTCTAGTTCTTAAATGGGCATTGAAAAGATGAGAAAAGGTTAACGGTAAAAGAAAATGAACAGATACACAATAATATTAGTGATAGGTTTTACAGAGCAGAAACATTGTCTTATACAAGGTAGAGGAAACACTCAAGGAAAAAAAAAAACTGTTTTAATATGAGAACAAGAGAAACTTGATGGCATTTTAAGCTTGTAAGCTAACTGAATTCAGCAGGAAGTAAGGAAGAAATGTTATCTATTTCAGTTGCCGGCAACAGAAGCTGGTTGTAAAATGGAATATGACACTGTCAGAAACCATCATTTCAAAAATCAGATATAGCTGAAATAAATTGATGTCCCAGATTATAGCATGTGAACTTCAGGTATTAGCTTAAAAACTTCTGTCATATTTTCTTCCTGTGGTGTCCCAAACACCATTTAGAGAGCAGATAGGCACAGAAACAAAGTTGACTAAAGTATGGGTGCAAAAGATCTACAGGTCATTAAACCCATGATATTTCTGACACTGCTTGCAGAATAATTGTGGAAAAGATCTTTGTGTCTTTGTACATTAATATGATAATTTACTCAGCCGATGTGAGTTGATGTGAATACTAAGACAAATAGTTTTAAATAGCATTAATATGCTCTCTCACCCCCCTAGCTAATTGAATAAACATCTAATACAATGAAAACTCAAATAAACTTTGCTTCAGGCAAGTATTATAACCACAATGTATTTTAATCGAAGTTTATATACATGGGTAATATGGCTTTTTTACTTTTTTTTTTTTAATTCTACCAAATTAAAAGTTCACCTGACATTCATTACTACTGAAGAAATATCCATGCATTGTGACACATGATACTGACATGCAGTTGTGAATATAAAAACAATATGGCAAGTCTTTAAAATATGTTGTGCATATAAGTCTCTGTATTTTACCAGTGGTTCGCTTGCTTGCCTTAAAAACCCTTAAAACTCTGAAGATACTGTTGTTATCTTAAAACCTTTACAGTTCTCCTCTTACATATCAACCCATTTGAAAACATCTTGAGAAAGACTTGGGGGACAAAATCTGAATGCTGTGGTTCTGTGAGTGGGACCAGCTGTATTAAATCTGTTACGTTGCTTGGATTGTTTCCACTTGATACCATGTTTTTCCCTTAATTCATAATTCATGTCTCAGATATCTACCCTCTTGCCTTTGGCTGACCCTGTAAACAGATGTTTCAAATAGCTCAGAAATGTTGGCCAGACTGGTGAGTTCCTTGGCACAGCGCTGTGTGACATCAATGACTGCTTAAAAAATGATCTGGTTTGGTGTTTTCCACAGGTTTCAATGATGACTATGCAACTTGTCTTGATCTTTGTTATTTTGTCAGGATTGTATGCACTTCAAGATTAGACTCTATTGAATGGGTCTCTTTACTGAATAGTGTTAACAGTTTCCTTCTTCCAGCAGTGTTGAACTGAAGACAGGTCTTGAACAGAACAGATCAGGACAGCCAGATATCGGACAGCCAGATCTGAAGAAGAGAGTTTTTACTTTGTTGGCTTGACTTCTTATTTAGAAGAGCATAAACCTGCGAAGCACCATACATGGAATGGCTTGCACTGACAAACTGACATGGTGGTGTCCTTATTCTAGTGACTACCACAGGCCTCAGAGAGATGACTTCATTTCTGTTTTATCTCTGAACTTTTCTGTGACCTTATAGTATGTTGCTTCATTCCTTTCACGGTCTCTCTGCCTGTAATAGTGAGGGACACTAGAGATCATGATGCTTCATGACCTACAGCTCTGGGGCAATAAGATGCACAAATTCACAGAACTTGCTGCTAAATTTAGCACCATCAGTGTCTTGTCTTGGATCCAAGCCTGCTCCCCCTGCTCACAAAAAGCTGGAAGCTGTGGTGCAAGGCTTTCTGCCCTGGCACCAGAAATCTGAGTTGGCCCTCATCTACCAGGTGCAATTCAAGGAGGAGCTGGTCTAGAGCTGCTGACACACAGCAATTGTGGGCACACAGCAATCACTGGTTACAGTTTTCACTTTTCTCAATCTTACGACAGGAGATAAATGCTGTGGTGGAAGGAAGAGGCACATTTGATTTCATAGCTGGAAAGATATGGGGGCTTACTTAATTTGACAAATATTCTGTTTCAGTGTTGCCAAACACGGGATTTGGTTTTGTATATCCATCTTAAAATAAGCTTGGAAAAGACTGATTTCAATCCAGTTTTGATAGAAACTAAATTGAAAAATTTCCCCAACTTTCATATTTTGGCCCCTCTTATCTAACTGTTTATAATGATAAAAAATACCTAGACAGAGTCAGTGTTTACCCTTCTCCTTTTTCTTAAACTAAGCTTCCATGAGCTGCAAGTAGGCTGAGATTTTTAAAGTAGAATTATACAGGTACAGGTATTGAAATTGCTTTCTAAGGCTAATTTGCAGACTATTCACTTCTTTAACCTTTATAAGAGCTTTTGATCTTTTAATGGCATTCTTTTTCCTTAGTAGTGGTGGAAAATGAGAAAAAGAAAGGAGACTGAACTTTGGTGTTATTCAGTACCATAGCTGTTTTCTATACTTGGCAGTCGGAGGTGACACTAATCTGTTATTTAAAAGAAATGCTCTTTTGATAAATGGTACTGATGTAACATTGGACAGAGCTCTAACTTCTGAAGTGATAGGATACACTTGTACCCCAGGTTAGGTTGATGAACACGAAAATCTGAAAAGTCTGTACTTTTGTAATTTTAAGTTTTAGCTGTGTCCAGCTTTTCCTTTGGCAGTTTTCCAGTTTTCATATAGTTTGATGCTGAAGCTGACCTCTGAACTACTGTGAGTGATGTAGATGGGTCTTCAGAAATATTTAGGAGGTCTAAACCAAAAGCAAAACTAAAGTGTTTGGGTGTGATTCCTTTTTGGTTAACCTTTAATATTTATTGCTGCAGGCTCATCAATATTATTAGTACAAATTAACACACACAAAAAAAAACTAACCCACATCTGTTTATCCTTAATCATTCATTCCTAAAGAGAAATGATGGGTGTATTTAATGCAGCATATTTTAAAAGGAATAATTTATATCTATTCTCAAAATTAATCTGCTTGTTCTGACATCTAACTTCGAGAAATGTAACCTGAGACATTCATAGAATCATAGAATAGTTAGGGCTGGAAAGGACCTTAAGATCATCTAGTTCCAAGCCCCCTGCCATAGGCAGGGACACCTCACACTAAACCATATCCCCCAAGGCCTCGTGCAACCTGGTCTTGAACACCGCCAAGGATGGAGCATTCACAACTTCCCTGGGCAACCTATTCCAGTGCCTCACCACCCTAACAGGAAAGAATTTCCTCCTTATATCCAATCTAAACTTCCCCTGTTTAAGTTTTAACCCGTTACCCCTTGTCCTATCACTACAGTCTCTAATGAAGTGTTCGTCCCCAGCATCCCTATAGGCCCCTTCAGATACTGGAAGGCTGCTATGAGGTCTCCATGCAGCCTTCTCTTTTCCAGGCTGAACAGCCCCAACTTCCTCTGCCTGTCTTCATACGGGAGGTGCTCCAGTCCCCTGATCATCCTCGTGGCCCTTTTCTGGACTTGTTCCAACAGTTCCATGTCCTTTTTATGTTGAGGACAAAGGAACTGCACACAGTACTCCACATGAGGTCTCAGAAGAGCAGAGTAGTGGGGCAGGATCACATCCTTCGACCTGCTGGTCACGCTCCTTTTGCTGCAGCCCAGGATACGGTTGGCTTTCTGGGCTGCAAGCGCACACTGAAGCCAGCTCATGTTCATTTTCTCATCAACCAACACCCCCAAGTCCTTCTCTGCAGGGCTGCTCTGAATCTCTTCTCTGCCCAACCTGTAGCTGTGCCTGGGATTGCTCTGACCCAGGTGTAGGACCTTGCACTTGGCATGGTTAAACTTCATGAGGTCGGCATCAGCCCACCTCACAAGCCTGTCAAGGTCCCTCTGGATGGCATTGCTTCCCTCCAGCGTATCAACCGAACCACACAGCTTGGTGTCATCGGCAAACTTGCTGAGGGTGCACTCAATCCCACTGTCCATGTCAGCGACAAATATGTTAAACAAGACCGGTCCCAACACCAATCCCTGAGGGCCACCACTCGTTACTGGTCTCCAGCTGGACATTGAGCCATTGACCACAACTCTTTCTGTGCGCCATCCAGCCAGTTCTTTATTCACCGAGTGGTCCATCTATAAAATTGATGTCTCTCCAATTTAGAGACAAGGATGTTGTGTGGGACAGTGTCAGACGCTTTACACAAGTCCAGGTAGATGACATCAACTGCTCTACCCCTGTCCCTCAGTTCTGTAGCCCCATCATAGAAGGCCACCAAATTGGTCAGGCAGGATTTCCCCTTAGTGAAGCCATGCCGGCTGTCACCAAGCACCCTGTTGTTTTTCATGTGCCTTAGCATGCCTTCCAGGAGAATCTGCTCCAAGATTTTGCCAGGCACAGAGGTGAGACTGATTGGTCTGTAATTTCTCAGGTCATCCATTTTCCCCTTCTTGAAAATGGGGGTTATATTCCCCTTTTTCCATAAAACATAAAATGTTTTGGGTTGGAAGGGACCTCAAAGTTCACCTGGTTCCAGCCCATTTGCATTTAATAACAAAGGAAGAGTTAGATTCCCATGACAAATATCTAGACTGCTTTAGTGTTGATTATTAAGTCTCTGTATGAATTTGTGTAAATATTGCTCAGATAACTAGATTTTCTACTGAGCAGTGTAACCAGTAAATAATTTGGTGGGAAAAGGTCCTAAAATGTATCATCCTTTGCATTAAGTTGATTCAGCCTAGAACTCCGAAAGTTTCCTGTACTGTTTCATATATGTAAATCATAGGCACAAGTGAGGAAAAGCAAAATGCATGAAAAGGGTCCATTAGTACATGTTGTATTTATATACAAACTTCTTTTAAGTCTGAACTAGCCACCCTGGAAATAGACAGGCCACTTGAACACTCCAGATTGTCCCTGCAATAGATTTTAATATATTCTGCAGAAAATGAAACCATTTCAAATGAGTAGGAATCATCACAAGTTTATTACTTGAACAAGATCTAAGCAGATCTGAGTTCCATTTGTTGTATGGTGGCCAAATATATACCATAAACCAAAAAATTACTACAAGTATTTTATTTCATGTCCCCTTTGCTTCTGGCTGATTACTGCAAATTGGATTTCATGCTAACCTACATAAACTGTTAGTTCACTGTTAGTATCTTGTTGAAAAGCAGAGATTATGGATTAAGTAATGTATCGTTTTGCTGTTATTTTTACTAGTTTTAAAGTACTCATTTTTCTTACTCTCAAATATAGTGTTATTTTTCAAATTTCTATAGAGCTTTTGAGATAACAAAATCGAACCCATGTCTGTGCTGCAATAGATGGGAGAACTTTCTTAAAACAACAACAAGAGCAACAACGAAAGCAACTATTCTGTTCTTATTAACTTTTTATTCTGTAGATACAATGGATTTATCCAGACAGGTTGTGATGTTCTAGTGCAGTGATCATGAAATGCATGGCAATGTGTCTGATATTTTGCACAGGAAAAATGTGGGGTGATTTGGATTAATTTGGGTTTGTTTGGGTTTTTTTTTTAAGTCTTCCTATTCAAGATATGAACTGAAATTGTGAATTATATCAATGAGCTACAAATAATGAATAAAAAAGGAAAACTTTAGCCAGAAAAAAAACTTTGCTACAGTCTGTTTCTTTTACATACATATTCATAGACCATCTACTTGCCAAAAGGCCTTTCCAATGTCTTCCAGGAAAAGAAATTGAAAAAAAAATATGCTAACGTGGTTGCCTACATATTCAGTATCTCCCACAACTTCCAAATATCAGTCTTAAAATACAGAATAATAAAATAAGTTTTATGCTACAGAACCAGCTTAGAAAAACACTTGAGCAAATGTTTAAAATAAAATGTACTTCCAGTATTTCTTTTCATGCCAGAGGTGATTTCTTTTATTGGGTTTACTGATACCTGGATTTTTAGTACCTCATTTTTCATTAAAGAGTACCAGAAAGTTGTAGAAATATTATATAAATTCTTGTCGTGGTTTAAACCCAGTCAGGTAATTCGTTCGCTCACTTCCCCCCCTTTCTTGCCCTCCCCCTGCTCCCGGAGGGACAGAGAGGAGAATCGAAAAGAATGCAACTCCCACGGGTTGAGATAAGAACAGTTTAGTAACTAAGGTATAACACAAATCACTACTGCTACCACCAATGATAATAATGATAAAGGAAATAACAAGGGAAGAGAATACAACACCTCAGCACCAGCTGACCAATAACTCGCCCCCCAAGCCCGACCAAGCTCCGACCGATACCTCCTCCAACCCCGCAGTCCCCCAACCCTTCCGGCTAACTCCCAGTTACATCCTGGGCATGTCGTGCTGTGGTATGGAATACCTCTTTGGTCAGTTTGGGTCAGGTGTCCTGTCTCTGCTTCCTCCTGGCTTCCCCTCCTCCCTGGCAGAGCATGAGCCTCACAGAGTCCTTGGCCAAACCAAAACATGCTTGTTATCAGCTCTGTTCCCGAGCTGAAAGTCAAAACACTGCACTGCACCAGCTACCAAGAAGGAGAAACATGACTGCTACTGCTGAACCCACGACAATTCTCTAACAGAAAAATCGGGTTAGGAATGTTATGTTAGAAATAGAAAAATAGTATCACCTAAGATGAAGGATTGCCTGAGTTCACAGTGTGTTTTAGAAGCAAAGGAAGGAACATTTCCTGGGAACTGTCATTCCTATTCAACATTTTTGATATATAGTAACCAAATACATGTCAAAATATGGTATCGCACCTTTCTTGTGTATGCTTCAAGCATATATGGATGACCTCCTGTATAAGTTAGTGTACACTTGAAAGCTTTAATAACTACGTACAAAGTCTTAGGCTTAAATAGATTATTTATTCTCACCTGTTTTCTTCAACCAAATCTCCCTAAGTTTCTGGTCATTTTCTCACTTTGAAGTGAGACATTTTCTGTTGTCCTATCACCTAATTAAACCCTGTTTCAAGACTTTGCAGTCTCTGCATGTTTTTTTTTTTTTGCTTTGTTTTTTTTTGTTTGGATGGTTTTTCTTTTTTTTTTTTTGTTTATAGTTTTAAATTTTGGGATATTTTTTCATTTCTGATTTCTGTGTATTGATTACTTAATGATAAATCAAAGCAGACTTTTTAAAAGTCAACATTAACAGTTCCTGTAATTTCTACTCTGTGCTTTTGCACCATAGTACCATGGAACAACATATTCAGCTCCCTCCCCAATGAATCTGAGTCATATACATTATTCAAAATTGACTAGAGTATTTGGAGTTTGGGAAGCACCTCCTTGATAAGCTTTGCTTTTGATTAATACTTTACCAATTAGTTATTAATCCTGTCCTCTCAGATTTGTTATATAGAATCACAGAATCATAGAATAGTTAGGGTTGGAAAGGACCTCAAGATTATCTCATTCGAATCCCCCTGCAACGGGCAGGGACACCTCACACTAAACCATCTCACCCAAGGCTCTGTCAAACCTGGCCTTGAACACCACCAGGGATGGAGCATTCACAACCTCCCTGGGCAACACATTCCAGTGCCTCACCACCCTAACAGTAAAGAACTTCTGTTGACGCGGGAGTCACAGACAACACAGAAATGATCAATGTGATCAAGCGATTGCCAAATTTATTACAAACCTTAACTCATTATATACTATTTCTTACATGCACTTACAGTGATTTGGCATATTATGATTGGATACATGTCTTGAAGACCCTTAGTGACTAACATATAATTGGTTAAGCACAGGTGTGAGAACTTGACCTTGAAAGCTTGCCAACAGTCCACAGTTCTCATAATTCAGTGAATTTCAGCTTCTTATCTTGCTTGCTTAAGCTTCTTCGGGCCTCTCATGGCCTTGCTGTATCTTTTGGGATTATTCAGAGTTTATGTACCAATTATGCATTCTCCCGTGAGAACACTGTCTCCCCATCTCCCCCTTTTTGTTTTATATATGTTTTGGGCCACCCTACTTCAGCAGGGGATTTGGGCTAGATCATATCTCCAACATATGCCAACTACAGGCTGCTGGGCCTGCCCCTTTTTTCTGCTGTATGGATCTGGGATAACAGGGGAGGCCATCCTTCACATCAAGGTCTGGCATGGCATGTGTCCCCACCGCTCCACGCCTGCTGGGTTGCAGCCAACAGCGGAGCTAAAGGTTCTTCTTGGTGGCAAACACAGAGACCAACCCAGTCTTGCCCTTGACTGTGGTAGCAGGCATTTGGTCAGCCTCAGTCCTTGCACCTTGTTGTCAATGCAGAGTTTCACCTGCTTCATCCAGTAAGAAGTTGCTACTACAGCAAGGCACACACAAATTTACATTAGCAGAGTAACTATTACAGGGTGCAGCAGCATGTTGAAGATGCTGATGGCAGCGAGGGACTAGCCAAAGAAATTTCTTACCAGTGGAATTTTCCCACCCCCTTAATTTGTTCCATCACCTGCTTTATAACACTACCATTGTATTAGAATCTTTCCAGCTTTTGCCTTAACATTTTCTAGCAGCTACTGCAAATGTCCATACTCTAACATCTCTTTTACAAGTGACAAATCTATACAATACAAGGTGTAATTTCTTATTAGCAACTGGCTAGTAAATACAGGTGGTTTTATACACAAAATCACAGCCTCTAATAATAGCTACTTTACAAGCACACGTATTCAGGCTGTTATTTTTCATTTGCCCCCAAGTGATGTTTTGCAACCATTAGTTTTTCTCTTCCTCTATCTCATTCTGCTTGGGGTATTCACGGTCAGCTCCTGTACCTGAGGCATCAGGTTCCACCACTCGTCTGTCCAGCTCATGACAAGGCTTGACAAACTTTGCAGGCAGTCGCTATGGCCCTGTAGGCAGGAGGACACAAATATAGCCCCTCCTCCAGGTTATCAGTTCTTGAGAAGCAGACAGGTTAAACTGCACATTGTTAACAGCCGAGGAGTTTGCTGCATCATTGCCTCTTCTCTTTTTCTTTTTTTTTTTTTTTCTGCCACCCTGATGCTCCTTAGGTGATGGCCCATAAAGCTTGTGGTTGCACTACCCCTCTTGCTTTTTCAGTTAGCAGTTCTTATTTCAACCGATCTGTCTATTCCTCCAAGTCTTGGATTCACCCCCGGGCTACCTTAAACATACTAAGCAAGGCTCCTACCATGCACCCACTGTGTTGCAGGTGCTCTTTAGGCTTTGTCTGTGGTGTCTCTACAAACTGCCTCAATACCTCAATAGATTGAGAGGTTGGGTTGTTGTTTTTTTTTGTTTGGTTGGTTTTGTTGTTGGTTTTTTTTTCTTCACTCCTCGGCTCTGGCGTCCATCCTGGCCGTTCTGCCGGTGGGGCACCGGGAGCTGAATCGGAGGTCAGCTTTTTTTTTCCTTTTTTTCCTTTTTTTTTTTCTTTTTTTCTTTTTTTTTTTTTTTTCCAGAAGTCGCTCACCCTGCTTTGCACAGCTACAAATGCCGGCCTGCTCCGCAGCAGCTACAGCTGCCTGCCTGCTTGCTTCAGCAGGAACCATAAATACCTGCCGGCAACCACACTTTTGCATTAACCCTTTCATGCCCGAAATGTTAAACTGTTACCCGTTAAAAACTTTTACATGAACCCAACAAAAAATACACAGAACACCGTCTGCCCTCAACACACACACACGTATGAGATCCCACAAGCACGCTCCACACAACTACAATATTTGAAGCACAAAATCCAGACAATCATTACTCCCACTACACAGTCCCACATACAGAACGTGGCACAAGGACCCTGTGGAGACTAAGAGGAAACCCGCTCCGAGAAGCATCATTGCACTGCGAGGTGGCAGGCTCATCCTTAGTGGGCGTCCCCGCAGAGGCTCTGCCTCCCCCACATCGCATGAGGCTTGGGCTTTTATACTGACCAAAATGCACACTCATTCTGACACAGGTGTCCAGCCTATGTTGGAAGAAGTGGCCAGCAATATCTATAAAGGTCTCCAAAGGTCGACAGAAACGTGGACATACTTATATTTACCAACTTCTAGTACATGAGTATCACAGAGAGACTGTATCAAATGAGTTGTATAAGGGGTCCCAAGTCCATGGTCCACCACAGTATGCCCAACACCCCTGATAAGAGCATAAGAGAGACCTTCCCAGCACCAGAAAATCACACAATACGTCTGTATCCCGTGCTGATCTCGCTTCCATGGAGGTTTGGGGGAGGGCGGCGTGGGGGTGGGTGGTGGGTTTTATTTTTGTTTGTTTGTTTGTTAGTTTGTTTACTTTAATGTACAAAAGGTTGCTCCCTTCACTTTAAGAAGGACTGAAAACATCCATAAAACGGTTGTCCTAAGCTCAAATTTCAGTTCATTCAATCACTGACAAGGGGGGTGTCCTGGAGCGGTGCTGACCCTTTCCAGGGTTTCACCCATCGAGCTGGCACCCACCACAAACCGGAATCTGTAATTTACACACATATAACCTCAACCTGTTAGTTTTACTTCCACAGGACCTTTCCAAATCATTGTACTGGACCAGAATACCCGGAGTTTTAGTCGTATAACCTGAACCTAATGCCTGACCATGTATTATAGCAGGGGAGTCATTACAGTCTCCTGTCAATCTCAAAAAAAATCATAACTTATACAGCTTGAGAATAAGAGGATTTTAACCCATATGTGGTCACCACTTGTCAGGCCTCCTTAACTGTTTTGAGATCAGAAGCTTCCCACTCTTTACCCCCCTGCTGTGTAGTAAACACAGGATATGCAGAGAGGCCCATTGCAGAAAATTCACCTGTAATAATCGCATCTTTGACTAACCCATGCCAACGTTGCTCAGGATTTGTGCCCCCCCGAGACCTCTCCCACCCCCTCCCCCTGTTTGCCTTCTTTAAGGAAGTGGTTTTGCAGAGGATAAGGTGGAGGCACCGATGGAGATGTCTCAATCCGAGTCTCGAGGGCTTCAAGCTTTTTCATCAATTGTTGCAGCTGAGCGTCTCCAAGGCCAGTGAGTAGCTGCTGATGAGCCGAGCAGACCGACCCAGGAGACGAAGAGTCAAAGTCTGGAAGCAGAGGATATAAATCTGGCTCGGATTCAGGGGACTCAGAGTCTGATCCTGGGTTGAACTCAGGGTCTCCGTTGTTCGCAGCTATGTCTTTCTTGTCAGGTGTCTCTCGTTCGGTATGTGGCCATCTGCAGACCTGGCTCTTGCTTAAACGTCCCCTGTTTAAGTTTTAACCCATTATCCCTTGTCCTATCACTACAGTCCCTAATTAGGAGTCCCTCCCCAGCATCCCTATAGGCCCCCTTCAGATACTGGAAGGCTGCTATGAGGTCTCCACACAGGCTTCTCTTCTCCAGGCTCAACAGCCCCAACTTCCTCAGCCTGTCTTCACACAGGAGGTGCTCCAGTCCCCTCATCATCCTCATGGCCCTCCTCTGGACTTGTTCCAACAGTTCCATGTCCTTTTTATATTGAGGACACCAGAACTGCACACAATACTCCAGGTGAGGTGTCACGAGAGCAGAGTAGAGGGGCAGGATCACCTCCTTCAACCTGCTGGTCACGCTCCTTTTGATGCAGCCCAGGATACGGTTGGCTTTCTGGGCTGTGAGCACACACTGAAGCTGGCTCATGTTCATTTTCTCATCGACCAACACTCCCAAGTTCTTCTCTGCAGGGCTGCTCTGAATCTCTTCTCTGCCCAACCTGTAGCTGTGCCTGGGATTGCTCCAACAATATACCAATTGCTGATAACAATGAGGACTGACATAATTAGCAGGTAATAAAGTCAGTCAGAAAGGAACTGAACCCACGCATCATTCCTTGTAGGAAATGACATGAACTTCTAATTTTGTAAGTTAGAGATCAGTGTGGCCATTAAAGGTCTGAAAACCTTTCTGAATGAAAAAGGCAATGAATGCTGTGCTTTGTGCTTTGAGCAACTCAGGTCTGTTGTTATTTGTTACACATGCTTCTGAGCATAGATTCACCTAGTAGATTGATATCTTGAGGAGAGGCTTCTCAAGCATGAGAACAGCCCACCTAGCTTTTGAGTCTTGAAGACCTTGATGATAACATTAGGGGTGGGTAGCAATATTGCATTTTCACCAGAATAACGAATTGAATCAGTGGTGCATGGAATGCAAGTTCCACAGTCCTCTTTGGGTAGACATCTGACCAGGGTCTGACTTTGGAAGGAAAAGTCAGTACTGTAGCATACTGTAGTCATGCTGTAGCATGTTTCACTCTGTTGTGAGCTGCAGGGTACCAAGACCCAGGGTGCACTAGGAGCTGCAACTTCTCAAAACATCAATACAGACACAACCCTCACGGATTTTGAAGCTTGGAACCCCATATTTCATTCCAGTTTCATCAACTTAAATACTATTTTTCACGAGCACCATGAAGCTTTAGCGTTCTCTAGAGTCTAAGATGAATGTTTCATAAAGACTTGAAACATGAACAAAATATTACTGTATTATGTGGTAAAACACCACACAGAAAGTATGTCAACATACAACATGCAAGAGTACAATGCATTTCCATTATAAATTTTATAAATTCTTAATTTTGAGAATATCTCGCCCTGGGAATATTTCAAGAATATTTCACCCTGAAGTATAATAAGGAAAATCTCTGATTCTAAAAACAGCCAAAATATTTCTTTTGTGCTCTTAATAGCCCAGTCAAATCAAAGTTGCATTTTGTAATTCCATAAATGGTTCAACAGTCTAGTATAATAATTATTCAATATTACCTCATTAATATCATGTTAGAAATTTATGCAAGGAATTTCATTATCTGCAAATGCAAGAGAGAATAATTCTTGATGTTGTTGTTGTTAACCTTCCCCAGCTACTTTCATTCCTTTCTATGTTTATTGGGAAATGCTTAAAGCACAAGAAAAAAAAATCTAATAGAAACTGTGGCAGAAACAAGAAACTATTACCTCATATATAGAGAAATACACGACATTTGCACAATGAATCTTATTTATAGTAGATGCTTTTGGCAGCCCTGTTTATTAAGACTGATTGGTGCAAATGTACAAATGAAAAGCAACAACATAAACATAAAAAATACCTGAGGCAAACTTTTAATATAAAAAGGTAATCTGTACAGACACTTAATCACCTGTTTTACATAATATCTGTACAGTATTCAAGTTAAGACTATTCTTGGTTTATCCACATGTAAATTCAGGCACAGAAAAAAGTAAGAAGACAATTTCCCTTTTTGAAGTCATGGGGAGACCCAAGTTTGAAGATCTGTAGTGACCAGTGCTAACCATTGCAAATCAGCAAACCTTTTCCCTTGCATTTGTGGTTAGTGAGATTGATTGGACAAATTTCTGACATAACATCTGTGGGGTAAGGGTAGTGTGGGTTTAAAAATACATCATATTCCACTTCAGATTTATTTATTTCACTAAATTTCATTTAGTGAAGTCAGAAGAAATACCTGGGATGACCTTAGTGAGGCAGGATTATCCTACATATATAGGCTGTAGCCTATAAAAATATCACAGGAAAATTTTAGGCAGACTTTTAACCCAGATTTAGCTAAAGTTTAACCCTGAAGGGTTGAATTTCTAAACCCACTGTGCCTCCTGGATCCATGGAGGCCTGAGGGGCCTGAGTGCACTCAGCCAGAATTCTCCCTTTGCAGACCAAGAGCTGTCTGAACACAAGTATCTAGGCTGCATTTCAGATCAGTCCCAATTCAGTTTTAGTTTCATGCTCTGCTTTGCTCCTGTGAAGATCCCAAAACGCATATGCTCTGAGCAGAATTAGCAAGTAATGGCACGGCTGTATATTTGCATGTATATTTGCTTGTGGCTTTCCTTTTCGAAACAGAACTGGTAGAAAAGTATCCTGATGATTAGAAATATGCCCAAGAAACTGGAGGTTTCAACTGGAGGCTTGAAGAATTAAGTTACATTCCCCCCCATGAGCTTCCTGGTGATGCAAATATAGGTTAGACAGTAGGTCTAAAGAGGGTGTCCTACTTCCTTTTCCCCCACCAATATCAATTTAATAAAAAAACGAATGTACAACCCTAGAACTAGGAACAAAAACTAAAGACTCCTCCCCTCCCTCTGGTGTGACATCAGTCTCGGTCTTTCATTTACTCCCAGATATTTCTATCCCACACTATCTTCTTATTAATGTTGTGATTAATTTCTTGACAGCCATATAGTTGCAGCAGAAGGAAGGATGAAGGGGTCATCCTTTCAACTTGCTCTAGACTCTAGCAATTGAGGTGCTTTCCAGATCAGAGAAATTTCCCATTTAGGTTTAGGATAAGGTGTATTTAAGCCAAAGAACACAGTAAATTAAGGGTATCGTATTTTTCATGTTTGATTCTCAAAACAAGCAGTAGCTCTTTTTCCCAACTGTGTTCTGAGAAACAGAGGCAAAAATGGTGATTTTATTCTTTCAAAGGATAAGATGTAAAGATTGAAAACTACAGAGTTTGCCAGGTGGACCTACCTAATTTCTGGACATAACAACAGGAGAGGGGTACAATTTCACATACAGCCCAGTGCTCTCAGTTTCTTACTTAAAAACACCCGAATACTTTCTTTGATCTAACTCTATTGGAAATGACAAACTTTCTGAAAATTGTTGGCATGGAGGTGCATGATTTCTTTGAAAATTTAGAGCTGATGAAGGTGAAAACACAATAAATCCCTTGTGCCACTTGAAAAACCTGTGGTATGTCCATGACATAGAAATTTTTAAAGCAATTTATTAAAAATCAATGTATAATTTAATATAATTAAATTAAATTTCTAATATAAATGTATACAAGAATTTTTTTAAAGCAAGACAAAAATCTGCCAGAAAATTTCAGTCATTCATACAAAAGGGTGAAATGTTTAATAACATGGGGCTTATACACAATTATGAATACAAATTGGTTTTCACCTATGCCCCAAACTGCCCAGCTATAAGCAAACTTATCTGATAAACAGTAAGCAAGTTAGCTCTGCCTGCTGTGATCCCAGGCTGAGCCTTCCTCAGGAGTAAATATACTAACTTGGCCTTTGTATTTAGTTTAGCAGTAGCCATAATGTAGCTTCTGGAGCACAGCTGGCTCATCATGAAAGCAGAGCAAAGGGTGACAGAAATATTACAATGTGATGTATCTTCTCAAATTCTGAGCATTTTATTTTATAGTAACCTGTGAAATGACAAACGCACATGATCCACATAAATTAGATTTGTTCCGGTTGCATTTTAGTGAGTCTTGACTGACACAAGACTACAGTAATTAATCATGTTGGGGCAATAATGGCTCTTGAGTTACTCACCTGCAAAATCTGTCTTCAAGAGATAGTGTTACTGACTCAGTTTCTCTTTTCAGAGGGATAAAGCTCATTATCTTACAATTTCATTTAATTTCTATTTCACAGAGAATACAATAAAGCAATGATAAACTAGCTTTGCTGTCATAGAACCCAAAACAAGGGAAACAATCTTTATCAATTCTGTTATGACTCACTTAATGACCAGTTTTCTACATTGAAATTTGGTTTCATTTTGCTATGCTTTCCTACCACAAAGACACTCAATAATGACTTTTCCTCTCTTGAGTTATACAGCCTCCTTTTTACCTGAATTATTTTTCTTAATGCGTGTATTTTTTTCTAAAATAAAAGGATGTTCTGGTTGTGTTGTAACATTATTACTGCATGAAAGAAACACACTATACTCCATGCCAACAAAACCAGGCAGCTTCAGTTATGAATGATATATATTCCGTACATTAATTCCTGCTGTGAGCATTAAAATTTTGCTGTATTCTAGCTTTTTTTTTTCCGATAGTCAATGATGAGAGAAATGGCAAGTCCTTTTTATATAGAGAAATCAAACACTTCTTATGAGAGCCAAATTTAGATCAGTCCCTGTGATGTCCTATAAAGGGAAAGACAATAGATTTGAAGAACAGGATGTTCTGACTGCTGGCACATGTCTGCCTGGTCTTGAAATGCAAGGTAGGGAGACTGTTTTGTAAATTAAACTGTTTGTCATCAATGTGTATGTCATGCATTGGATAATGACCTCACATCTGCAACAATTATGGTAATTATAAAAATTTCATGAGTGCATAATCTACAAACAAGAAAAAACAGTTATTAACTCTTATCACAATAATATTATTCAACTTAACACTTCATAGGAAGGAGGTACCTCTGTCAAAAGGAAAAAACCCAAGTCCTGTTAAGGTCGCCAGGGAGACCAGTTTAGAGTTAATATAACTGTCTGCTATATTAACACCACAATTTAAAATTCCAGAGAACACAATATTTCAGCCTGCATATTCAACTAAATATATGCTGAAATGCCAGACTAAAAAAAATAATATTTAAAAACTAAATATTCTGGTCTTCTGCTGACTGATTAGTGTAGGAAAGGACCAACAACAAGATCAAAAGCAGTATGTGTGATCAGATTGATGCAGTTTAGGAGACTGTTGTGCCCAGGCAGCAAACTCTGTAGGTGGAATGGATACAAGCATCTCATGGAGGGAAGTATAGTATGAATCACTGACTTTGTGATCAGAGGTGGTGACTCCAATAAATCCTCTGAAGTGCAAGAAGTTAATGAGCAGAGGCAAAGTGTGAGGAAGAATGACTGGAGTGTTATTGGCTCCTCAGACCCAGGTTTCTACCATGTGCTGGGGATAACAACATTACAGCAGATTCAGCAGAATGGTGTGTGAGCTGTGTATCAGGTTCACATGTGAGCACACAAGTTGACATCACCACTGAAGGTAGATTTGCATTAGGACAATCTTACTAATCTTAGAAGAGTACAGACACACATCCTATGTGCCAGCCATGCTGTAGAAGCATCGGTCTGTGTCAGCTGAGTGATAACAAAAAGCTGAAAAGGTGTTTCAAAGCCTGTGTAGGTTTGTTTATACCACAACTACATAATAATCCTGTTTCTGATTTAAGCAGATATCTAGCTATTAGAAATTTGAATGAGATCTTCAATGAGAAGCTTTTTATACCACATGTAACTAGTTCACACTGTCAGGGATGGAAAAATAGACTAAATGAGACAGAGTCCTGATACTTTAAAATATTATATTATTGACCCAATTATTTATAGTGCTGGAAATCATTTGAGTCCAAACCACTTTGAAAGCATACTATGCTTCTATAGGAATTTCTCTTTCTTTTTTTTCTTTGGTTACATTAGTAACATCTGATACAATAAATTTGTAAATTAGACTTGAGGCACAGCTTTACTGGGCAGTAAAACCCTTGCTGTGGAAATACAGCAGTAGTAACATATTTGTGCAACACTACAAAACCTTTGTTCAGAGGGAAATAGCCAAATTTTCTACCCTTGCTGATTTTCCTGTTAATGCAAGCAGAGCTATAGTGGTCTGACTGTATGCATCTGCTGGCCCAAAGTCAATATCTTCCTACAAAAACTCATTTAAATCAACAGCACTTCTTCTGTCTGATTATAAACCTTTTGCAAGAAAGACGGACTCAAATCTGATTTGGGATTTCACATGAAAAATATACACCTGCATTTAATAATATCTGTATGTTTTTCCTAATGGCACTTGCTTTTCTTGGTGAGACAGACACAGTTTTGTGTGGCAGGGCTTTACCATATAACTGTGAGACTGTAAATCTATCTGGTTCTAAACCTGGCATCCCTCTGTTAGGAGCAAATCATCACTCACCTTCTATGCAGCAACTGTGAATTATTTTTTGTTTCTTGACAAAGAACATTAATACTTCACTTCAGGCACAAAAATATATAGGAATGGACCCAGTTATCCCTTTCTGCAATAAAACACAAGCAGTGATTTTTACTACAATTTGAACATTTAATTCTTAAAAAAAAAATATTATTTTATTTTATTTTAATTTATTTTATTTTGAAAAGACAGTTTACTACCTCAGTGCAAGATAAATAAGGAAGTGATGATTTCCTTGGCCTTTCAAACTTTGGTGGTTGAGCCTTCTCAAAAGGGTTTTTCAACACCTTTCTAAAAGCAGTTGTATTAGAAATGACATTACCTAAAATGGAGGGTTATAACCTTATGAATTTGCTCCAAAGGAAATGTTATTGTATACATGCCAAAGTCAGAAGAGATTTTTTGTGGGTGGAAGTCACTGGAGCGCTCTGGAAATTAGAAGTATGAAGTTGAATTACTCCTTAGAATTTCTTTTTTTTTTTTTTTTTTAATGTAAATTTTTCATAGTTTTTGTCCTAGAGCTTCAAATTTATTCTGCTAATGTATGTTAGTTTCTGTGGTGCAAACAGAAGAACTGTTAGTATGCTAACCAGAAAAATGATTTAGCAAATGAATACAACAAAACCATTCCATAAACAGGATCAAAGATTGTCTTCTGTGGGTGCAATGATGAGCAACCAAGAAAGTTGTTCTGAATGAAGGTCATTTTACCCATAAAAAGGAACACAAGTAAGACTAATCCCAAAAGGAAAACAAGAGACTGGACAAAAAAATGTCCAGGCTTTGACTATGCAGGAAAACATAAGCAATACTAGAAAGATTCCATTATGCAGCTTATTATTTTTTTCCTGATGTTTTTTATTTCTTATGAGCTGAAATTCTGCCCTTCTTAGCATTCATAACAACAAAGATCCTAAAATAATGTCAGAATCCAAGGACTGGCTTAAATGCATGAGGGTTTCCTTAAAATGGACTCTATGGAGCAAGTCCAGAGGAAGGCCATGGAGATCACTATAGGGCTGGAGTACCTCTCCTGTGAAGTCAGGATGAGAGAATTGGGTTTGTTCAGCCTGCAGAAGAGAAAGCTCTGGGGTAACCTCAGAGAAGCCTCCCAGTACCTAAAGAGGGCCTCCAAGAAAGTTGCAGAGGAACTTTTTACAAGGGCATGTAGAAACAGGACAAGAGGGAATGGCTTTAAACCAAAAAAGGGGAGACTTACATTAGATATTAGGAAAAAATTCTTCACTGTGAGGCACTGGCACAGGTTGCCCAGAGAAGCTGCGGCTGCCCCATCCCTGGCAGTGTTCAAGGCCAGGCTGGATGGGACTTTGAGCAACCTAGTCTAGAGGAAGCTAGCCCTGCCCATGGCGGGGGGCATGGAGCTAGATGATCTTTAAGGTCCCTTCCAATCCAAACCATTCTATGCTTCTATGAAATTAATGAGTATTTTCTGGGTTTTGGTTTGGTTTTGTCTTGGGATATTCACATTAGGGGGATCCTTCACAATATTTGTAGGCTTTTCTTGAAAATACCAGAAACTTACCTTTTCAGTTCAAAATATATTTCTTTTTAATACTCCCCTGCCTCCCAGACCTGGAGACTCGGTAGAACTGTCAGACTTCGAGTCTAAGGAGCGATAACCCTGTCAAACACTAAACAAAAGGCAGGTGCTGTTGGTCATTAAAATTCCATTTCCTGTTTCCATTGCATTCCTCCCTCAAAAAGAGTCATCTTTAATAGAGCTATAAATTCCATGTCCTACATTACCAAAGCTCACTTCAAACAGTAAAAGTAGAAGGCTTTTTGTACAAAACCTCTTGTGATGTAGTAGTTTGTGCCTAGTATGTCTCAAATACACACAAAAAGAAGCTTTTATAGATTGTTGGAATACGGGCTGATGTATAGGCTGCAAAGATGTTGCTGTAGTTGTAAAAGATGGATGCAATGGAAAATCTTTGACCACTGAACAGAGAGAATATTTACTCTGTGCTTCATGTTGTACTTCTGTCAGGTATATTGTTAAACAAAATAAAAAACGGAAAATTCAATCAGGTCCAGAAGTCAGAGAAAAAAACAAGCAGAGATCCAAGTTGTTGTGCTTTAAATTAGATTTTCTATTCCTTCTCCTTCAGTATATTTTAAAGCTTATGTATGTTGAGGTTTGAGGATATTGCATTCTCTGAAATGATAGAAACAAAAATATTTTAACAGTCAAAAGTCCTTACGCCACACCACATATCTAAGACGAATTTTTTGTTCTCTTTTCTATATCCATTTTGACAGCCACCAGCATTCTCCACTTCTCTGTCAGGGATAAAATGCTGAACTGTACGAGACCTCTTTGATGGGTGCCATTACAGAGGGAGGAATTTCTGAGGAAAGACAACACTTTTACAAAGTTTCCCTTTGCCCTCCAAGAACATTTCAGGCAGATAGAAAATAACCCAAACAGTTTATCAAAATATGCTCATTGTAAAACAATCAGGAATTTGCCAAAATGCAGTAAGCGGAGACAAGCAATTCCACAGAACCTCAGGTTTCCAACTTCTCTCCTCAAATCTCAATTCCTACTCTTTTTTCAAGACTCTTAACAAATACCAATTCCATAAAGGCTTCTCTCTCCTAAATCAACCGTTAGTCCCTATACTCCTATTCCATCTTTCCTGGAATAAGTCTACTTCCCTCAACACATACACTGTGATGAGTGTGTCTGAATTTATATTAGTCTATCTGAATTTTTGTCAGACAGGTTCTTCTTTCACGTGTCCTGGAGGAATCACTGAGAACATTCAGTGCCCGTTCATTTTAGGTACCCACCTATACATGGTGACAATTACAGAAAAAGTCCTTAGAGATGTAGGAAGAAGAACATAGCATAGGACTATATTGAGAATGTAGCTACCATTTTTTAGCAAATCTTCACTGAGCATGTGTTCAAAATTCTTCTTCAGGGAATTAAAGTTACATCAAACTTTGCTGAATAGTAAGAGAACAAGTAAAAAAGTATCCTACTGAAGATTCGTTTCCCTTCTCGCCTGCCGCTAAAGTCCAATTTCAAACTATGTCTTCCTGAAGAAAATTCTGTTTGGAGGTTTTAACCTAGAGCAATTTGTTGTCCTATCACATTCTTGAATGTGGCAGAAACTTAAAAAAAAAAAAGGTTGAGGTGAGGCAACCATCATCCATATATATCTTCAGTATTGGTTTGGTGTTTGAAAATGCAACCACACACATTGAAACAATAAACAATAGGTCAGACAGATATGGAGAAACATGCTGGAATATGAAAATTGCAAAAGACAGAATTTGTCCGCTAAAGGTCATTATGCTGTCAGCATTACTTCTTCATTAACTATATAATTCAGTCCTATTTACATCCCATTCTCTGTCTCTTCATATCATTCTTCATGAGACACTTACACAGTTAATTCTTTTCCATTAGGCTTTCTCATGTCTTTGAAAAATCTGTGAAACAGATCTTACAGTCTGACTGTAAACTAGACTATCTCCTAGATGTACTTAGGAAATAGTGACATTTTCTGTTTATGAGCCAGTAAGAGTCTAATTGCTCTAATTTAAAAACCACATTTATTGCAAATAAAAGGCTCAAAGGACCAATACAGCACTAGTGTATGGATGTCTTCAGACCAGCACTGCTGCACTGGAATCCACCCATCCTCAGTCTCTAATTTTCCAGTTAAAGAACTATATTTAGGAGAAAATGGAATCTCTAGAGATGTTTCCTTCTCCCCTGAACATAGACTTTAGATGCTTTCATTAAGAGGAATGGACTATGGGTTATTCCCCTTGGCAAAGTAATGCCTAAATTAGGTGGACGGAACTCCATCCTAAATCTCAGCCACTAAACTAAGCACTGCAATTCTGCTAGAATACATCCTAGCCTAAACACTAAACTAAGCACTGCAATTCTGCTAGAATACATCTGCCTATGCAGATCATCTCAGTGCCTGGTTTATATGAATGCTTATGCTATAGGGCCCTTGTAGATTAGAACTGAAGATTCTAGTCATGTACAGATTCTATTGAGCATTTTCACAGCTCTTTACTAACAGGAACTAAGTCGGGCACATTCCACAATACACAGAATTCCAAAGTGACAGAAAGCTGATGATCTTTCAGTGACAGATAGTTAAAAAGCATGCGGTTATACACACCAAATAAATCATAGTTCTTATGCTATATACAGAAGCTGACTAGAAAAGAAATTGAGGATTTCCACCCATTCGTGTCTGGACACGTGTTCCCTCCCTGTCAAAGGGAAGGGGTTTGAAAGGACCACTCAAATCTGGTAAATCAACAAATAATTATAGGACTGGTGCCACAGCCAGGGCCTCTGCTACTTAGGCTGTGGGACTTACTTTGAGAAACCTGGGCTGATGGGGGCTGATGATATCCATCTGTCAGAACTCTAAATGAGTTGCTGCGGGAGAGGAACCTCAATCCATCGCACTCTGAATAGTTTTATGCCAGTGACAGCAAGAGATGCCCAGAGCACGAGAATACCTGGAGCAGCACAAAGGAATTCCAGGCACTCCAACCATTAAATCAGCTTCATACAGCCCAACTTAAATGCTTCTATGCAAATGCCTGTAACATAGGGAATCATCATAGATTCATAGAAGGGTTTGGGCTGGAAGGGATCCTAAAACCATTTAGTTCTAACCCCCCTGCCATGGGCAGGAACACCTTCCACTAGGCCAGGCTGGAACATTCACAACTTCTCTGGGCAGGTGTTAGTAACAACTGTGTCAGAATAATGCACCTTAAAAATAAAAATCACTCTAGTGTAGTAAATCCCAGCTAAGAACTCAGAATTGCCAAGGGAAGGGTGGACTCTGTCATGGTAGACAGTATGAGTTTCTTTTACAAACACATCTCAAAATGCTTGGGAAATTTAAACTCCATGAATCACATGAAATGGAAAATTTTACCTACCTGAGCAGGTGTACTTAACTGCCCATAATACCGAATTTTTATGTCAAAACACACTAAGTATGAAAAATCTGTCTATCTGCTGTGATCTGAAATCTTCATTTGGAAACCACTTCAACCGTTTTCCCAGCCTCACGCTGGTACTTTTCTAATAATAGTGTTTGACATTAAGTAACAAGAAGTGAGCTGAGGAGAGGATGTTGGTTCAGCCAATGTCATATCCAGGTACAAGTGAAATTTGATGCAGACAGGTGTAAAAGGAATGAGCTATGAACTAAAGCTCCATTTTCTTCAATCAGATGCATATAGAGACATTGATAGGACTTGAGCTCTGCTTCATGAGACCTAGTTCAGACTCTTGCAAAGCATTGGTTAGTTTTTAGACACAAAAAAAAAAGAAAGAAAAAAAGTGTTATTAGAAAGAAAATCAAGCCTAAAAATTAGTGCTAAAGTTGTTATAAATTCAGTGTATGTAGAGAAATAATGTGTTTTGTTTCCCTGCCAGGAGAGAATATTCTTAATGTGCTGTTTCCTAGAGCTGTGTGGAACATCAGTAAATATTTGTACATTGCCCATGAAGCTCCTGAATATGAAAAAAATCTACAGAGGAGAAAAATAGATATGGGGTGAAATATCTTTTTTTAAGTATCCTACTTTAGAGAGACCACTTTGTGAATTCATTCATTCATTATGAGTCAGCATAGCTTCTAAAAAGCTGAAAACAAATAATGCAATCCCTTAAATATTTCAAAGGGGTCATTTTAAAAAGTGTAAGTCAAGTTGATGTACTGGTATTAAACTTTTTTGCACAAGCCAACTCTTTTCTGTTTTTTAATGCTTTCATCTTCTTTTACCTTCATGTAATACGTAAGATAGAAACAGTTTCTGATTATCAAAACCACACAAGAACAACAAAGTAGAAATAGTTATGCCACATAAAACCAGAAATCAGCCAGAACTGGTGTCCATATAGATGTCTAAGAAAGGGTATAAGAAATAATATAGCATTCATTTAGTAAGATTTCTTTAGAATTATATTTCTGACCTAGTGGTTAAAATTTTTGTATTGAATATCCTTTTATGAGTTTTGCTTTCATGAATTTTCCAATTGCTTTCTGAACTATGTAAAATTTTGGCATTTAAAACAACTGATACATGCCATGGAAACGTACTTCTTTCTGTCTGTTTTAAACTTGCTATCTCATAATTTTATTTTATTTCCATTATTTATTATGAGGATCAGGAAATAATTGTTTTCTATTTACTTTCTTCAGGCTATTCCATGTTCTTAAAGACCTCTTTAATGTCTTTTCCAGACTGAGGAGACCTTGTCATAGAATCATAGAATAGTTAGGGCTGGAAAGGGCCTCAAGATCATCTTGCTCCAATCCCCCTGCCATGGGCAGGGACACCTCAGACTAAGCCATGCCACCCAAGATTCTGTCCAAGCTGGCCTTGAGCACTGCCAGGGATGGAGCATTCACAGCTTTCCTGGGCAACACATTCCAGTGCCTCAGCACCCTTACAGGAAAGAATTTCTTCCTTATACCCAGTCTAAACTTCCCCTGTTCAAGTTTTAACTCATTACCCCGTGTCCTATCACTACAGCCCCTAATGATGAGTCCCTGCCCAGCATCCCTACAGGCCCCCTTCAGATACTGGAAGGCTGCTATGAGGTCTCCATGCAGCCTTCTCTTCTCCAGGCTGAACAGCCCCAACTTTCTCAGCCTATCTTCATATGGGAGGTGCTCCAGTCCCCTGATCATCCCCGTGGCCCTTCTCTGGACTTGTTCCAACAGTTCCATGTCCTTTTTACGTTGAGGACACCAGAACTGCACACAGCACTCCACATGAGGTCTCACAAGAGCAGAGTAGTGGGGCAGGATCACCTCCTTCGACCTGCTGGTCATGCTCCTTTTGATGCAGCCCAGGATACGGCGCACACTGAAGCCGGCTCATGTTCATTTTCTCATCGACCAACACTCCCAAGTCCTTTTCTGCAGGGCTGCTCTGAATCTCTTCTCTGCCCAACCTGTAGCTGTGCCTGGGATTGGTCCCACCCAGGTGTAGGACCTTGCACTTGGCATGGTTAAACTTCATGAGGTTGGCATCAGCCCACCTCACAAGCGTGTCAAGGTCCCTCTGGATGGCATTGCTTCCCTCCAGCGTATCAACTGAACCACACAGCTTGGTGTCATCAGCAAGCTTGCTGAGAGAACACTCATCCCACTGTCCATGCCACCACTTACTACTGGTCTGCAGCCAGACATTAAGCCATTGACCACAACTCTTTGCGTGCATCATCCAGCCAGTTCTTTATCCTCTGAGTGGTCCATCCATCAAATTGATGTTTCTCCAATTTTAGAGACAAGGATGTTGTGTGGGACAGTGTTGATCTCTTTGCACAAGTCCAGGTAGATGACATCAACTGCTCTACCCCTGTCCATCAGTTCCTTAGCCCCATCTGTTGTGGTTTAAACCCAGTCAAGCAACTCGCTCACCCACTCCCCCCCCCCACCTTTTCCTCCCCCCTGCTCCTGGAGGGACGGAGAGGAGAATCAAAAGAATACAACTCCCACAGGTTGAGATAAGAACAGTTTAGTAACTAAAGTATAACACAAATCACTACTGCTACCACCAATAATAATAATGATAAAGGAAATAACAAGGGAAGAGAATACAACACCTCAGCACCAGCCGACCGACAACTTGCCCCACCTCCCCCCAGCCCGACCAAGCACCGACCGATACCTCCTCCAACCCCACAGTCTCCCAGCCCTTCTGGGTCTCTCCCAGTTACATCCTGGGCATGACGTGCTGTGGTATGGAATACCTCTTTGGTCAGTTTGGGTCAGGTGTCCTGTCTCTGCTTCCTCCCGGCTTCCCCTCCTCCCTGGCAGAGCATGAGGCTCACTAAGTCCTTGGCAAAACCAAAACATCATTGTTATCAGCTCTGTTCCCAGGCTGAAAGGCAAAACACAGCACTGCACCAGCTACCAAGATGGAGGAAAATGGCTGCTACTGCTGAACCCAGGACACCATCATAGAAGGCCACCAAATTGGTCAGGCAGGATTTCCCCTTAGTGAAGCCATGATGGCTGTCACCAAGCACCTTGGTGTTTTTCATGTGCCTTAGCATGTCTTCCAGGAGAATCTGCACCAAGATTTTGCCAGGCACAGAGGTGAGACTGACTGGTCTGTAATTCCCCAGGTTATCCGTTTTCCCCTTCTTGAAAATGGGGGTTATATTTCCCTTTTTCCAGTCGTCAGGAACTTCACCTGACTGCCATGATTTATCGAATACGATGGCCAGTGGCTTAGCAACTTCATTCGCCAGCTCCTTCAGGACCCGTGGATGGATCTCATCAGGTCCCATGGACTTGTGCACATTCAGATTTTTAAGATGGTCTCAAACCAGATCCTCTCCTACAGTGGTCCCAAGGTCTTCATTCTCACAGTCCCTGCGTCTGCCTTCCAAGACTTGGGTGGTTTGGTCAGAGCCTCTGCCAGTTAAGACCGAGGGAAAGAAGTCATTCAGAACCTCAGCCTTCTCCAAATCCTGTGTAGCCAGTTCTCCTGAGAGCTTCCTGAGGGGGCCTACGTTGTCCCTAGTCTGTTTTTTATTTGCTATGTACCTGTAGAATCTCTTCCTGTTATCCTTAATACTCCTAGCCAAGTTTAATTCTAACTGGGCCTTAGCTTTCCTAACTTGGTCCCTAGCTTCCCGGACAACATCCCTGTACTCTTCCCAGGCTGCCTGTCCATGCTTCCACATTTTATAAGCCTCTTTTTTCCCGCAAAGTTTCCTCAGCAGCTCCTTATGCATCCAAGGAGGTCTCCTGGCCCTCCTGTTGCACTTCCTCCTAGTTGGGATGCAACACTCCTGAGCATGTAGCAGGTGATCCTTGGATATCAATCAACAATCTTGGGCCCCCCTGCCCTCTAGGGCTGTATCCCATGGAACCTTACTAAGCAGGTTCCTGAAGAGGGCAAAGCCTGCTCTCTTGAAGTCCAGGGCAGTGAACTTGCTGCACACTCTTCTCACTGTCCTGAGGATCTCAAATTAGACCATCTCATGATCTCTGCAAGCAAAGCTGCCCTGGAGCATCACATTTCCAACGAGCGCTTCCCTGTTGGTGAGCAAGAGGTCAAGCATGGCACCTCTCCTTGTCGGCTCCTCTATTACTTGCAGAAGGAAGTTGTCTTCCACACAATTGAGGAACCTCCTGGATTGCTTGTGCCAGGCCGTACCATACCTCCAACCGATGACAGGGTGGTTGAAGTCGCCCACAAGGACAAGGGCCTGCGAGCATGAGGCTTTTCCTATCTGTCTGTAGAGTGTTTCATCCACACAGTCCTCTTGATCAGGCAGTCTGTAACAGGTCCCCACAGTAATGTCTCCCATCGCTGTTCTCCCTTTAACCCTGACCCACAAACTCTCTGTTGACTGATCACCTGTCCCCAGACAGAGTTCCATACTCTCCAGCCTATCCCTAACATAAAGGGCAACTCCCCCTCCCCACCTGCCAGGCCTGTCTTTTCTAAAGAGCCTGTAACTTTCCATTCCAGCATCCTAGTCATAGGACCCATCCCACCATGTTTCTGTGATGCCTATTACATCATATCCCTGTAGACATGCACACATCTCTAGCTCCTCGTTTGTTCCCCATGCTACGGACATTTGTATAGAGGCATCTGAGCCGAGCTCCAATTGAAGCTGGCTCATTGGCTGGAGCAGCTGGAATATCTCTACATTGCTCTGAGCATTTATTATATGTGCTGGCAACTGACTGGGAGTGTTGGGATGGAATGATGCCCCCCTCCCCAACACATCTAGTTTAAAGCTTCATTGGCCAACCTGGCAAGCCTCCTACCAAAACCGCTCTTCCCTAGACCAGCTACACAAGCCCCCAGTAGACCTGGCCTACTAAATTGAGTCCCACGTTCTAGATACCCAAGCCCCTGACTACATCACCACCCTTCTAACCATTTATTAACCCAGCAAATCCGCCCACCCTTTTTAAGGTCCTCCTCTTTATCCTGGAGAATTGATGAAAAGACTATCTGAGCTCCAGAGCCCCTAACCCCCTCTCCCAGGGCTCTGTAGTCCTTCTTTATGTTCTCCAGGCTACCGCTACCTATATCACTAGCACCCACATGGATCACTAGAAGTGGGTAACGGTCCATGGGGCTTACTAGAGCAGGCAGCCTCTGCAACATCCCTGATCTGTGTCCCTAATAAGCAACACACCTCCCTTGAGACTGGGTCAGGCCGACAGACGAGTGCTTCTGTCCCTTTCAGAGTCCCCTACTACTACAACCCGCTGCTTTTTCCTGGCAGCACCAGTAGAGATCTTCTTTACCAGTGCAGTAGCCGGTTGTTCATGGTGTATTTCCTTATTAGCCCCCTGCCGGACAGGAAAATGGTTCTGGGTGGGGACAACAGATTTAGGAGGAAGCCCATTGCTTTTAATTGTCCTCTTCCTCATTTTTTTGTTACTATTTCCCAACTTCCTGGGTTAATGGCCTCCTTCTTTCCTCCATGAGCTACAATGGACGCTTGAGGCCCCTGCACAGTTTGGGCCTGGAGCAGGCAGCCCTGCTTCCTCTCAGCTTCCCTGACATCTCGCAGCCTATTAACAGCATCCCGCAGCTCAGCCCCTGCTGCAGGAGGACCTCCACCAGGGAGCACTGAGTGCAGCCCTGCCCATTGTGCACCCTCCCCTCACCAGACCAGTGCAGGCACTCGCTACACTCCGAGCTCTGCGCTGCAGCTTCCCCTCTCATCGGCTCTGTGTGGGTGCCTACGCTGCCCACCGCCGGGGCACCGCAAACTACTTCAACCCACTCCTGGTCACTCGTGCTCCCTGGGGCAGGTTTTTAACCACTCATGGCTGGTGCCATCCCTCCTGGCTCCACCCCCTGTTAGTCAGCTGCTCGCGTCAGCTGAGCGGCCGGCTCCTGGGAAGGTCCTGTCGAGGACTTGAGGCTCCGTCGGTGGCTTTTACGGCTCTGAGTTGAGGCTCCTGCCTGCTGGGCTTCCCCCCGCTCAGGTGTTGAAGACATCCTCTCTCCAGCTACTCACCTCAGCAATTGTCTGTTTATTTGTTCCTTATATATAAATTAATTCACTCTTCTGTGCATCTCCTTCAGTTCAACTACATCCTGTTCAAAATTGCTTAACCTGAAGAGTAATCAAGATATGGGTGTGCTGTACAATGTATAATGATATAAGAATGTA
Source organism: Pezoporus occidentalis (assembly GCF_034315485.1). Taxonomy (NCBI): domain Eukaryota; kingdom Metazoa; phylum Chordata; class Aves; order Psittaciformes; family Psittacidae; genus Pezoporus; species Pezoporus occidentalis. The sequence goes on from NW_026914829.1 coordinate 4,017,227, forward strand.
TCTTGTTCTATCAGACACTTATTTCCTAATAATTTATTGCATATTACTTGCTTCTTTGATAATTAGTGAACACTAAGCTGATATTTGTATAAAAATTATTTCCCTGACAACTGAAACCTTTTTTATAGTTCAGATCCTATCATTGTTACTTGAAATTAGGATAGGTTTTCCTTATAAAAAACATTTTATATAATAAACCATAATAAACCTGAATTTCATTTGCCATTTTCTTTCTCGGCCACTTGGCATCAGATGGTTTATTTGTGACTTTTTTGGTCCATATTCATCTTTAGTACACCAATTAACTTAGAATAACTTAGAAACCTTTGCATCTCATTCACATCCTTTTAACAATCATTGATGAACAAACTGAACAGCAGATCCTAGCATTAATTCCCATAGGATTCTAATGATGGCTTCAGTTATTTACACTTGCCAACCACTTATTCCTACTTTTAAAGTCTACTCTTTTAAAAGAATGCTGTTGATGAACTTCCCTTTTATCCCATGCCAATTCAAGTTTTGTTCAGAGGCTTTGGTGAAAGCTATGTCAAAAGCTTTATGGAGACTGCAATAGCCTGTAACAACTTGGTGACTCGTGCTCTTGTGCACAATGACTCCTTTAAAGAATTTTAGTAGATTTGCAGGATGTGAATCCTTTCTTCAAAAATCAGTGGCGGTTCTTCCCAAACATACCACATATTGCTGTGATTGTGTGTGTGTAGCTATGTACAGTCTATTGTTTATTAGACTTTCCACCATTATTTTTTCCAGTATAAAAATCAGATTTCTTATTTGCAGGTTTGGGGGATTTATTTTAGAGTACTTTTCTTAAAATTGCCCTTATGTTTGTCACCCTCTATTTCAACTCTTTTGAAACAATTTTAGCAGATAGCACACACACCATAGTTAAATAGGTCAGCTACTTTATCCTTCAAAGAATACCATCTGGGTCTGTTAACTTAAGTCATTTCACTAGTTCATTCTAGAATCTTTCCTAAAGACACGTCAGTTTGAGCCGGATCTTCCAGTAAGTTGGTCACAAACAAGTGTTCTGATCTGAGTACCTTCTTTAGATCCTCCATTGTGAATATAAATGCAAAAAAAAGTATTTAGCTTTCCTGCTACAACATTAGCTTCTTTAATATTCTTTTACACTTACTGGCTCTACATATTGTCTGGTAAGCTTCCTTCTGATCTGTTTAGAAATGAATTGATGTTAGCTTTTATGCCATCCACATGTTTTTCATTAAAATCTATTATGACTTGCTGTATTATATTTTTACATTTAACTCCACAGTGTTTAAATCCTTTCGTGTTTGGTTGTTTGTTTTTTATTCAGTGGGACATGGCTTTTGAAGGTTCTCTTCTTACATTTAATAGCTTCCTTTATCTTGCTACTTGCTGCTGCTTACTGCAAACGCAGAGTGCTTTTTCTTTAAAATAAGATGACTGTGGAGGAGTGCTCTTTTTAAAGTCTTCTTTTGTAGATTTATTAACCACTATGTGTTTTGCCTCAGCCTTTACAGTGCTGTCTTTAAATACATTGCTACTTCTTAACACTTCATCATTTTGGCTAGCCCTTTGAAAATTTTAACCTTCTATTACATTCTCAGTTAAAACAAATAAAGATCATGAAGGGAGAGATCTAAAATGAGGCTTTGGGTCTTAATAGAGTGTGGTGTGGCTTATCTTAAGAGCTGGTTGTGTGAAAGAATTCAAAACTAGGTACCTGTACTCTCTGTACTCTCTTTTCCTATAATCTCGTTGCAGTCTTACTGTGAGAAAAGTATCCAGAAAGATCAACTTGTTGAACAGGGGTGCCTAAAGACGCTGAGGACAAACCTATCCCATCAAGTAAAGATCACTGAGGACAAAACTATATCATCAAATACATCTGCCACTTCATGTGAGACTGAGGCTTTTTAGCCTAGAGAAGAGAATATTTTATCAACATGTATAAATACCTGGAAGAAGGGTGCAAAGTAAATAAAGCCAGGTTCTTTTCAGTGGTGCCCAGGGGTAAGACAAAAGGCAACAGACACAAACAGGAGGTGTCATCAGAGTATCAGGAATTACTTTTTAGCTATAAAGATGACTGAGCACTGGCACTGATTCCCAGAGTGGAGTCTCCCTCAGAGATATCCAAAAACCTGTCTGGACAGGGTTCTGGCCAACTGGCTCTAGTTGGCTCTTCTTGAGCAGGAGGGGTGGTCTAGATGACCACCAGAGGTCCCTTCCAACCTCAAACATTCTGTGATTTTGTGATCTCAGGCATTATACAAAGATAGGAGTAACATCTTCCTCCACTCAGAATCCAAACCTCTCTCTGGGAGTGAAGAAAAGCCCTAAAAATTAAACCAATGGAGAGGTACAGCACATTTACCTTAGAGCACCCATCCACATTTTGAGCAGATGCAGCCCCAGTCTAAATGACACCACTCATGGGATGGTGCAGCAGTGCTCTCTCCACCAGCCTCTTCCATGAGATGTAGGCAGTGCAGGGGCACCAGCAGTAGTCTGTCTGGTGGAAGATGAGCAGCGCCTAAAAAATGGTGGAACTTACCGGGTTTGTTCTTAAGGTAAATTTTAAGAGGGGGCTGTTTCAAGCCCTTCACATCAGGAGAAAAATGAATCTGGCTTTCTTTTCTCTTGCATGAGCCTTCTAATTACATAATTAAATAACTGAGAAGTTGTGGCACAAATCTTCACCGGGCTTGTATCAATAGGAAGTAGATGTGATCACTACCATCTACGTGCTGACAGACCGCAGAGCTATGCTCCAGAAAATCCTTCCAGAGCAGCCCTCTGGGAAGACACAGCAAATGAGCTCTATCTGGCAAAGCTTGATTGGTTTTAACCACTCTGCTAGGAAAATGATAAAAAAGGAGGTTTGGACATGAGCAGAAAAAATAGTCATATTGCTGGGGGAACTTTAATGTTTCATCATGAGGTTTTCATAAAGTTGATTTTGTCTCAGACAGAGCCATGAAGAAAACTGATTTCAGGCTTAGTTGCTCTAAGAAACTGTTGCTCTTCTCTGGACACTATATAGCTGATTTTGTCAGGTGAAAAATGTATATACATTTCTAAACAATATATATGTAAATAATAAAAATATTTAATCCAATGACTTTTTACAATATGTTGTTCACAACTATTTATTATTAGGTAAAAATATCTCCCAAATTTTGATTCTAAAACTAAAAACATTTAGTTTTCAATGTTTAAAAGTTCCTCTTCTTAACTTACATGCTTAGCTTTAAAAGAGTATGCTATTAGTTTGTTTTTTTTGCATCAGTCTTTTTTTTCCTCTTTATAACTAAAAGATTATTCAAAAAACTGTCAGGGTTTCATCTGTATGTAAGTTTAATCATATCTTAAAGAATATGATGAACTTGGAAAATTTTATTTATATTTTCAATTCCATAAAAAATATAGAGTTTTTATCTCCACTTTAATCATCAAGGTTCTTAGGACACTGTTTTGTCAGAGGAACAATTAAAGGTCTACAGGAATAATAAAGTATATATCTATAAAATAGTTAAGAGGTCATTTTTGTCAAAGAAGACAAAATTATGATAAAATATGCAATTTGTAACCTTATTTTCTTCTGTCAAAACAAACTTATTTATAGTAAAGTATAATAAAGCTAACAATAAGTGATAATAGGTTATTCTTCTGGGAAAATACTCTCATCATGCTGCAATGTCACAGAAATAATTTGAAGTAAACAGCTTAGAATGAGGTATGAGCATTTGCAGATTGTAAATCTGCAAAGCTCATCTATGTACATGGGCAATATGGAGTGACTCCTCTGAAATCTGGTTTTAAAAAGGACAGAAGACTAAACTGTGTGCTTAATTTACTCCAGATGTAGGCAGTTAAAATAAAGAGAGCTGAAAGTTCCTGAGCTACATATTAAGCTTGGAAATGAAGCAATAGAGGCAACTGTGTGAATGGTATAAGTGGCATCTGTTACCTGCTTTCAACGAGTCTCTTTTGAGCAGCTAGTACTTTGGCTAAACTCCAAGTAAAGATTTGCTATTTCTTAGCATTTTTCATATAATGTGTAAGGGAAAATAAAACTTCAATGGACACAGCTAAGCCAGAGCAGAAGCATGAATTTATTTTCTTTTTACAAGTTCAGCCAATGTTTTCACAACAATGCTTGTATTATGGCTGTATTTCAAAGAGGCACAGCACATTCTGCCACTACCTCCTCCTGCACATCTAACTAGCACTGTGAAGGCCACTGAGCTATTTTCACATCTAAGTGTTTTTTTTTAACAGCAATGTCTGTGATGAATTAAGCCTCAGTTGTAACTGTTTAAATAAACACTTAGGGCACAGTATGGTACCTACACACTGAGCAATGGTGAGATAGGGTTCAGAAATGGAATCAAGTGTTCTTTTAACCCAACATGTAGAAAACACGTGCAAGCTTGTGTGAGTGTATGGATCTCCCCACCTTGGTTACATTTAAAATGTTATGGTTCAAAATATTAACTCACAGCCTGCAATTGCAAAATAGCCTTAAAATATTTAGATAATTTAGGTATTTAGAAATCAGCTTTGTTTCTGTATTTTACTTAGCATCCCCAGGAACTATGGCTCTTTCAGATTGAATTTTGCATTATCTGACTTCCTCAAAGAAAAAACAGACAATGTAAAGGTCCTTGTAGATGATCCTTTGATGTAGCAAATTACATTCACTATGAGTGAAAACATTCACTATGAGTTTAGAGGCAGATGTAAAGTCTGGGATTCAGGCCTAAACTCTTAGGAATCCTACAGTTATTTCAGTTACTACTTTATTTGATGTTCTGGAAATACTACTACATAAAGGTCTGACTCAATTATTTTTTAAATCGCATTCAAGGAGGCAGAACTGCAGAAGATTTTTTATGAAACTTTAAAGCTAAACTACTCAAAATACATATCATATACCTGCTAAAACAAATGTATTTGTGTTTTGGGGAGTTTTGCCCTTGTCAAGAGATAAAATATTTTATCATCAATATAGAAATTTGCAAGAGTATATTTTCCTTAGAAAATGTAATAGAAGTTAAACATGATAGTGACTTTTTTGTTGCTGTTATGCACTTTGAAGTCACTGGGATTTAATCATACGCTTCAAGTTAAACTCACAATAACCTGCAGCTCTATGATAATGGCCTTTTTGATTTAATAATCTTCCTAAAGATAATATATATGGGTCAAATATGCAGAATGTTCATCTCCACTCAGGTTCCACTGAACAGAAATCTGAATGAAGTTTGCTGTTTTCTGGAATAGTCCCTCACTTTGCACATTTTGTCTAAGAATCTGCACTAAAATGAAGACAGACCGATGGTTATAGACAGCAGGTTTTTCATACAGAAGGAAAAAAACACAGACTGAATACTTTAAAATACAACTATACTACGTGTTAGGATGGGACTTCTGGTAAGAAAGATTAATGGGGCCACTTGTGATAATTTACTGCAGCATAGTAGGTGTCATGAAGAATGTGTACTACAGATCCTAGCTTTGTACATATAATAGGACCAAGCCATGTTTTCTGTTGATTTTAAAAATATAAAGCTCCATGTCGAGGATTACTGGGATTAGATGATGCTTAATATTTTCTAAAATACTTCAGTAGGAGTGTTATGAAAACTTAATATAATTCAGTATACATTATGCAAATAACTGTTGAAATTGTTATCCTAAAACTACATAGTTTAGCATTTGATTTTATGTAAGAAAGTGGATTGACTGCTTCTGGCAATGGTAATGTAATTACCATTGGCTTAATTTGTAGCATGAAGATCTGCAAGGCTGTGTCCCGTGATAGTTGCCATGTTGTTTTACCACTGCTAAATTGTAATTATAGCCTTGGAAAACCATATGTTTGGGGACATTAACAGTGGCAGCAAAATCTTGTCAAAATGCTGGTTGCTTAGCTACAACTAGATGAAACAAACTACTAGTTGAACTGTAAAAACACTGGTTTTTCAAGGAGTATATTTAAATGACATAACTGTGTTGTGACTGTTATTGCTGGGTTTTTTTTAGACTTACTAACAGGCTGTCAAAAGAAGTATTACAAAACACAACTGGAGTTGTAACAAGTCAGTGAAAACAGACTACCAGGAAGTCTTTGTCCCTAACCTGATGATGTGGCAGTGGCCCAAATTTCTCTTTTTCCAGAGAATAAAATATTTGTAGATAATGCAAGCTTTTTGCAAATTAGAAAATCTGGAAAATATTAGAATTTACACCAAGATATTTTTCTTTACATTTTATTTGAAATTGAAAAAATGATGTTATAATCACTTTCAAAATGAGGTGACCTTGCATTTGAAAATTTCCTCTGAAAACGTCACTTTTTAATATTTAATATAACCAACCAAACAGCCAAACAACTGTACAATTACCTAGATTTTTTAGATTAACTAAACCTTATCATCTGATATTTTTCCCTTTTGTATGACTTGTCTAATATTCGAAAAGGTTACATGGCACACTGAACTGTAATTTTAAGATGTAAATTGCCTGCAAGTAATTTTTTTCATTACAGGGCAACACACAAATCTGAAACAAGTGTCACTTACAGGCTGAATTACTCAGAGTCTGTAAGTTCTGGTCCACAGCTTTCTCCTTGGGAGTGACTGTATCCCACACTTGATTTTAGCAAAAGGCTAATAAGTATTCAGTTAATGAAAGAAGTTTAAATTTATGCTTTCCACCTTAATTCTTTTAGTGTAAATAATATGTAAATATTTTATTAATCAGGCTCTGCTGCTCCTGATATCAATGATTTGCTCAAGCCAAACATCCAGTTTCAAATTTTAGTTTTATGGATCTCTTCCTTGCAATAGTATTATTAAACTGTAATGAAAATTAAACTGAGACAATAATTTAAATGAAGTCAATTAATAAATAAAACTTTGCAGTCTGCCATTATAAAGCTTTGTAGAGCTTGCTTATGACTTGAACACTGGTGGTTCATTCCTTCTTTATGTATAACTGAGTGTTAATTTCTTTCATTAGACCAATTTCACTCTATGAAAACAAATTAATATGCTGGTGTCTTATTAAACCATAAGACTGAAATTATACAGCTGTACACCAGTGAAAACTTAGGGAAATAAGATACAGGTGTATTCAAATATATATATTAGTGCATTCACAATTCCATAATCATATAACTTTTTTTCTGTAGTCATTGAATTTTAAACATCCTTTGTGGGCCAGTTCTAGGAAATGTTTTTTCCACTCTCTTCTGCAAATCTCTGAATATGATTTGTCCCATCTCTTCTGCTCCATTAGGTGTGCAGGATAGCCTAATATTAGGAACAAATTTCCAGTATTCTGGTGTTTCCCTTTTGGGAATTCTGCAACCTAAGTTTTTGAGTGGAGAATGACACCATGTTCATTAGAAAAATCACGCACAATTTTCTGCTTCAGTTCAGCAGATTCAGTTTCAAAGTTCATAACATCAGACACTTCCCTCTTGGTCCAATAACCTGTATATAGATAACGTTTGCTTATACTATATCCTATCAGATTTTAATAAACAAGGAGGCCTTACATGAACAAATGTTTTAGTGTTAGGCAGCAGGCTTGAATCTTTTCCATATTTTCAATAGCATATTCTTAATAAAAACCCCTGAATGCATAAACAAAAGAGGAAACAATGCTAAATTTTTATCACTCCTTCCCACACAAATGTCCCTATGAAAGGTTCATTCTCTTAAATATACCTCTGGTAATACTCTTTATTATCAATGAAAGTTTATATGTCTTTTGTTGTGTGAATATGAATATTACAGACGTCACTTTAATATGCAGACCTCTGTGGAAGAAGAAGTAGCTAAACAAAGCTGATGACATAAGTACTGTTATTTCCATTTACACTTTGACAGTTGTCTGTCAGACAACTTCTTGCCTTTGACTGGTAAAGAGCTCAGGTTGTCAAGGAGCCTATTTAGCTTTCCATGCTACCAAGTGGTAGAATTCTTTATAGTCTGAGCTTAACGATTACATTGATCAAAATGATAATATTATGTAGATTTATCAGGACACAATGATTATGGTGATAAGGCCTCATGATTGGAACTTCCAGAGTAAATGTACTGAAATGATAAATGCATATTTCCCAGTCCAAGGAAATGGATTCAATATAGCAGTTAATGTTTCATACAGCCAAACTTCATTAAGCACAACTCAGATAACGACATCATGAATTTGTTTCATCTTATCAAATTGCATTAATTAGGGAAATGCATTGGATGCTGAATGTGAATGAATTTGGTTTTCCCTGGAACAAAAAAAAAGGGGTGATTGGATTAATTCATCTCTTTTTCCCTTGTTAACTTAGAACATGATGATTCTTTCTCAACTTTATGGCATGAACAACTTCGTGTTTAACATGATTCTCATTAACCGATTTAATTGCAGGGGTTTTAAAGCAGGAACACTCAGAGGCTGGACCAAGGCCAGCTTGTTCCTTTCCATTTATATTGAAGGCCATCTCTCCAGGGACACAGGCCTTTAACAAAGGCCTATGTTACCATCATTCTCTATAACTTTATGAGAAGCAATCAACAAGCTCTTTGCATTAAGTTATTCACACCTGATGCATTGTATCAAATGACAATATTTGCTGAAAAATTGTTGTTCTCTGAGTTCTGATAGGGTTCTTCAGGTGTGTTGGATTTGCACAGCAATGTTTTGGTAGCTTGGGGCTACCAGGTGGCTTCTGTGAGAAACTGCTAGAAACTGCCCCTGAGTCAGATAGAGCCAATGCCAGCCAGCTCCAAGATGGAACCACCAATGGCCAAGAGTAAGCCCATCAGTGACAGTGGTAGTGCCTCTGGGATAACGTAATTAAGAAGGGGGGGGAAAACACCAAAACAGTACAACAGCAGCTGCCAGAGAGGGGAGTGAGAACATGTGAGAGAAACGGCTCTGCAGACACCAAGGTCAGTGCAGAAGAGGTGGAGGAGGTGCTCCAGGTGCCAGAGCAGAGGTTCCCCTGCAGCCCGTTGTGCAGACTATGCTGTGGCAGTCTGTGCCTGCAGCCCATAGAGGTCCATGGTGGAGCAGATACCTGCCTCTAACCCAGGGAGGGGCACACACCGGAGCAGGAGGATGCCTGAAGGAGGCTGTGACCCCATGGGAAGCCCGTGCTGGAGCAGGTTTGCTGCAGGACTTGTGACCCCGCAGGGAACCCAGGCTGGAGCAGTCTGTTCCTGAAGAACTGCATCCATGGAAGGGACCCACACTGGAACAGTTTGTGAAGAACTGCAGCCTGTGGGAAGACTCACGTTGGAGAAGTTCATGGAGGACTGTCTGCCGTGGGAGGAGCCCCACGCTGGAGCAGGGGAAGAGCGTGAAGAGTCCTCCCCCTGAAGAGGAAGGAGCAGCAAAGACATGTGATGAACTGACCACAATCCCCATTCCCTATCGCCCTCTGCCACTGTGGAGGAAGAGGTAAAGAATTTGGGTGTAAAGTTAAGCCTGAAAAGAAGGAAGCCATTAGGGGAAGGTGTTTTAAGATTTGGTTTTATTTTCTCATTATTCTACTCTGATTTGATTGGTAAGAAATTAAATTAATTTCCTAAACTCAAGTATGTTTTGCCCGTGGTGGTAACTGGTGAGCAATCTGTCCCTGCCCCTATCTCAACCCATGAGCCTCTCATATTTTCTCTCCCTGCCAAGCTGAGGAGGCCAGTGATAGAGCAGCTTTGGTGGGCACCTGGTGTCCAGCCAGGGTTTACACACCACAGCAGGATATATATGGTTCATAGTGATATCTCTGAGCTCTTAGAAATATTGTTGTGCTGCATTTAATTATATGAACAGATTCCATGAACAGTTGAAAATCATAAAATTGGCATGAAATTATGGGTATTGTGTAGGTTGGAAAGGAATAGGTGGCTTTAATTAAAGAGTAGGTCTTTCTAGTTTTAACCTTCTGTTGTCTAGGAGTCCTAGAAATTATAAGTTTAAAAATCAGTTTTAAAATCATGCTGAGAAGCAGCTACTATTGTACTTGTCCTTGTTCTTTGTCAAGGGGAATGGTTGCCAGTGGATTAGTAGTAAAGATATTGCATTAAAGATATAAAAAATTTAATACTCCGTGAACACCTCTGCTATTAAGAGATTATTTAATTAAATAAAATAAATTAATTACATTTAATTAATTCTTCAAATATCAAAGTTTCCAAGAAACAAAAAAATTTTTCTAGCTGAAATGTTGGTCCTTATCTGCATTAGAAAACAATACCTTTTAGTGGTGTGTTTTTCATATGAGCTTCCACATAGGCACATAGATTTGTCTACAGCACTGTTACAAACGCATCTTTCCCAGGGTTGATAATGCAGTGAGTGCATGGTGCAGAGCTTCCTGAGCTGACTGGATGTGAATCAGCTTGGGTCTGACTGCAGGCTAAGCCACATTTGTGCAGCAGTGCATTCAAGCTAACAAAGATAGCTGCAAAGCAAAGCTTTTTAGGTCAGCCATAGAGCTGATCTGCACCATGTGGATTTACTGAGTTGCATCTCTCCTAGCTCAGGGATCTATACACCATAGTCCATGCAAGGAAGAGACAGGCTGATAAATAAGCTATTTCATCTGGAGGCAGTGAATATGTAGAATTGACTTGGTTTTGTAAATTTATCAGCTGGCAAGAGCAAACACACACCAGTGACCTGGGAGAAAGCCTGTTCCCTGGTAAATGTGAAAGCACCACTTACAGCCAAAAGGAACCTGCAGTGACAGTCTCTTCTACAAATTTCTGCTGTTTCTAGAGCATTAGATAGGTCATAGATTAAGCACTTGCTGCAAGGAAACTTTATATATATCCAGGAAACTGCCTGTTTGCTTAGAAAATTCTAACAATACTACTGCCATTAAACTGGCTGCACTGCCATAGATGAGTAGAGACTCCTATTCTGAAACAAGCAAGTTTTCATTCCACTGTAGGAAATTTTACAAGTACAGATATACTGGCTTAGATTCAACACAGTTCTGAATAATGTGTACAAGACCTAAAGACCAGAGTTTTCTCTTTCATATACTGTTGGAATGAGGAGTGTTTGAATCCCCATGAAAATTTTTCATAAATGGTAAATTTGCCTCAGGGTTTCAATAACTCCTTTAAAGAAAACAACCAAAAAAGTTAAAAAAAAAGGCAAAAAACCTAAACAAGCAAACAAAAAAACCTGCCGTGGTTTAAGCCCAGCCACACAGCTTGTTCTCTCACTCTCCCCCTTCCTCCTCCTGCTCCTGCAGGGATGGGAAGGAGAATCAAAAAAATGTAACTCCCACAGGTTGAGATAAGAGAAGTCCAGTAACTAAGGTATAACACAAATCACTACTGCTACCACCAATAATAATAATGATAAGGGAATAACAAGGGAAGAGAATACAACCACTCACCACCCGCCAACCGATACTCAGCCCAACTGAGCAGTGGTCTACCCCTTCCGGGTAACTGCCCCTAGTTTTACATCCTGGGCATGACGTGCTGTGGTATGGAATACTTCTTTGGCTAGTTTGATTCAGGTGTCCTGTCTCTGCTTCCTCCTGGCTTCCCCTCCTCCCTGGCAGAGCATGAGACTCAGAAAGTGCTTGGTCAGAGTAAACATTACTGAGCAACAACTAAAAACATCAGTGTTATCAGTGCTGTTCCCAGGCTGAAAATCAAGACCACAGCACTGCACCAGCTACTAAGAAGGAGAAAAAATAACTGCTACTGCTGAGCCCAGGACAGTATCCACCCCTTATTCCATACCATTCATGTCATGCTCAAATCCCATATTTTCAATATACCATCACACTTCTATATAAACATATATATACATACACACACACAAACAGAGAGATCATTCCATAGTGCATGGACTAATCCCTATAAAGCTGCTGAGTCCATCTGGTCCATGATGTTGGGCTCCATTTCTTGTAGCAGTCTTTCAGAGCAGGAGAGGCTGTGTCCAGTGTTCACACTCATGAATAACCTTGGCCATAGTTTCTGTTGCTAAGTCCACGCCTCGATCATGAGTCCATCTCTATGTTGCATATCTGCCCTGATGGCCTGATGTGTCATGGGCACACCAGGCTCAAAATAATTCATCCTTCCCTTCAGCAGTTTCTGCAACTTGTCGTTGGGGACTCCATACAGCTGCCTTCTATCTCCAATGCTTCCAAAGCACTGGAGGGGCCCAGTGGAGTAGACATTTGCCCATACTATCCCACACACCCTGCCACTCATGACTATCCAGCCTCGGAGAAAATCTCTTGGTCCTCCTATATCGTCGTCTAATCCTAGACAAGACCCAAAGATGACTCTTCCTAACTTTCGAGATCAGACAAAATGGTCGTGGGTAAAACTCACTCTGTATGTGTGGCAACATGCTGATCCCCATCACAATCAGCAGGCAGGTCTCAAGGATACCCAAAGGCCATTCAGAACCTTCAGAACTCTCAAATGCTGCTGCTGTACTTGTCACTGGAGTTGGTGTACCTGCTGTGCTTGGAGCTGGAGTAGCTGCGTTGTCTGCTGGGGTCAGAGTTTGAGTAGCTGCTGTACTTGTCACTAGGGTGTGTGGGAATGTCTCCCTCATAGGCTGACTGCCTGAGAAGGGGAAAAAAGATGTGTAATTGCTAAACACTTCCATTATATATCTTCCGAAGTATAGAGGTGATGACCACACTGGGAACATAAGCCAGATCAGTTTCATGATCAATGATTCTATTGTATTACAAGTCATTACTATAAAGTACAATGAAACAAGAGCCCTAGCCCAGAGCCCCCAGCCGATAAACACTAACACGGCAAATGCTGGCTGTAAGTAAGGTATGACATGCTGAAACTATGAGATCAAGAGCAACAACTTTGAGAGCCAATAAATCAGCCTTGTGAAGAGTGACTCTTAATCCAAAACAATGAATGCTTAACACAAATATGATTAGACACACTCTAGTCAGATCTGTCGTTATCTCAACACTTCGTGCCCCACTTTGGGCACCACAAAAGAACTGTCATGATTTAAGCCCAGCCATAAATCAGACCACGCAGCCTCTGTCTCACTTTCCCCCCTTCCCCCCACCCTGCTTCTGGAGGGATGGTGAGGAGAATTGAAAGAATATAACTCCCACGGGTTGAGATAAGAGAAGTCCAGTAACTAAGGCATAACACAAACCACCGCTGCTGCCACCAATAATAATAATAATAAGGGAAATAACAAGGGATGAGAATACAACCACTCACCACCCGCCGACTGATACCCAGCCTGACCTAAGCAGTGATCTACCCCTTCCGGGTAACTGCCCCCAGTTCACACCCTGGGCATGCCATGCTGTGGTATGGAATACCTCTTTGGCTAGTTTGATTCAGGTGTCCTGTCTCTGCTTCCTCCTGGCTTCCCCTCCTCCCTGGCAGAGCATGAGACTCAGAAAGTGCTGGGTCAGAGTAAACATTACTGAGCAACAACTAAAAACATCAGTGTTATCAGCGCTGTTCCCAGGCTGAAAATAATCACAGCACTGCACCAGCTACTAAGAAGGAGAAAAAATGACTGCTACTGCTGAGCCCAGGACAAACCCCAACAACCAACCAAACTAAAAAACAGTGTTTACTCATAAGCTTTTTCTTTAGCTGAAGAAAAATCACTGAAGTTAGTTTTACATCTTTTTCATTGTTTTGAAGTTATTAAGTTTTATCAGGCCATTCAGTAAAAAAAGCTTGTCAACTGCTGAACTTTCTTAAAGCACAAACAGCATAAATTACTTCTGGCGCACCATGATGTCAACCTATTTCTCCAGACTGCTTTAAAGAAGAAAGAGAACTAAGCTTTAGGACATGAGTATGGGTGCATATATTGCTAGGGATTTTACTTTAATATTATTTGTATTTATATGGGTTTAATATAAATTATACAAATTCCCACAACCACTGTAACATTTGTAAAAGAGGCTTTTCAAAAAAACTCTGATTCTTTGTCCAAAATAGAAAATGTGTAATCCAGCATTAATTTGTCCATCAGCCCAAGATTAACCACAGGCTAATACCTGCTATTTCTTCTAGCAAATATACTGGTTTGTGGTTGAAATAGAGCATACTTTCTAAATAGTCATTCTACTTATTGCATCTTCATTTTTCTCAATGTCAATTATCCTTACCATAAAAAAAGTTGCATCTTATTTCCATTTTTACTTCATATGACTTCCGTGAACTTTAATTAAACAAAGGTGTATAAAGGTAGCAGCAATCATTTCTAATCATAAGGAGAACTACAGTAAGAAAACTTGTCATATCTCTGTGGTCCGATTGTTACTATGTCTAAATCACTATGAATTTTTCATGAGACTGAAGGCCACATGGGTTCTGAGTTTCCAAATCTTTTTAGTAGTAAGAATGTTTAAGAAAGCAGGCAATTTTTTGAAAAAAATGTTTTCAAGCTACCAGGGATGAGGGCAAACTGTATTTCAGGATGGTTAAAATAGTCAGGAAAGCCTGGTTGAAATAAAAAAAACAATACTAACACCAAAACTGAAAACAAATGGAACAGAAAAAATAAAATATGTGAGGTCCTAAACATGCGTATATCAGAATTTTCGGTTATTGTTTTGTCAAGTAACTCAGAGCTAATTCTGTTACCATGCTTCTGTTAAATATTAGGAGATCAAACAAGAAGATCCATTTTCCCTGAAACTATCTTATATCCCTGAAACAGTCTACATTGACTGTAATTCCTATATCTCTTTATGTTAGAAAAGTATATGATTATAGTAAGAATTGTGTGGTACAAGATCGTGTTATTTGCGGTTGTATGTTATGCAGTTCATTATGCACTTTGCCCTGCAAAGCAGTACTATTAGCTTATATTGACTTTGCTCATGCATTGAATTCTTGAACAGCTATGCACAAGATACAATGAAAAACTGTTTATCATTGTGCTCAATTTTCTTTTTTTCTAGATGTAATCGTATTCTAGCAAAGAGATTTATAAAATAGTCATCCTGACATACAAAACCCCACAGTGCTGAACCTAAGTTTTCTAAACCAGCATCATAAGGTGGAGATGCTTCCAGAAGTGTTGATTCACTTTTTTTCAAGTTACAGTTTTTCCAGCTGTCATAGGGTAAACATAAAGTGATAAAAAAGAAAGTGGAAGCTAATATATCCCTTAAATGTTCAGTGATTCAATTACTCATATGAATGCAGACAACTAGGTTAATAAGGGAATAGTAGAGGGAAAGACTGGAAAAGGTCTTGCTAGTGGTTTAAAACCAGAACCCTAAATCAGGTGTCATCTAGCCCAGAACTCAGTTTTTTATCAGCTAGATTTCTAGCAGTAAAATGCTGTATGGTGCCTGGAGCACCATTATTGAGCGATGCCATCAAAGCCCAGGCAACCTCTAGCCAAACAACATCTGTCTCACACAGCCATTCACACAGCTGAGAACAGTTTCACCATTCTTTTCACAAAATTTTGGCATTTTTTTTCTTGCCTAGTTCCCACCCACAGTTGCACACTGTGGTCAAAAGTATAATGAGAGGTAAGAACCAATGTTACATCCCTCTCCCTGTTCGTTTCTTGAGCTTAGTCCTTTGTTTTCTGGAAAAAAATTACTGTCAGAATACTCAATACGCTGGAACAAAATGCATTCATCCTTACGTAGGAAGCATTCTTTTTTTTGTGCAAATTACTAGA
Organism: Pezoporus occidentalis; assembly: GCF_034315485.1. NCBI lineage: Eukaryota > Metazoa > Chordata > Aves > Psittaciformes > Psittacidae > Pezoporus > Pezoporus occidentalis. The sequence continues at coordinate 4,032,938 of NW_026914829.1, forward strand.
AACTGAAGAAGACAGTCATATCCAGTGATGCTTTATCCTGAGTGAGTTGATGTTACTTTATACCATGCACTAGTGATAACTACTCAGTATTTTTATTGCTTACTTATCTGTAGGAAGTGAAGCATCTTCCACTCACTTCCACCTCTCTCCAAAAGGACAGTAATTGTGTCACTCTCTTATGACACATGAAAACTTCCGCATTCATATGAAACCAGGCAAAGAAAGAAGTCAGGTCTTTCACAATCTTGGTGAATGACCTGGACCTGGGGTAAATGATGCCTTTATTCACAGGCATGAAAGTTATATCTTCTCATAGTAAAGAGTCATGTGTTTGATCTGCAGTTTCAAAGTTTAATCCCAGTATCTAATATAAGGCAGTATTTTATGAGCCGGTCTAGGAACACTTCATTACAGAGCTGTCACACTGCTTGTCTTTTGTATGCTATAGAATCATAGAATCATAGAATAGTTAGGGTTGGAAGGGACCTTAAGATCATCTAGGCCCCCACCCCCCCCGCCATGGGCAGGGACACCTCATGCTAAATCATAGCACCCAAGGCCTCGCCCAGCCTGGTCTTGAACACTGCCAGGGATGGAGCATTCACAACCTCCCTGGGCAACACATTCCAGTGCCTCACCACCCTAACAGGAAAGAATTTCCTCCTTAAATCCAATCTAAACTTCCCCTGTTTAAGTTTTAACCCACTACCCCTTGTCCTATCACTACAGTTCCTAATGAAGAGTCCCTCCCCAGCATCCCTCTAGGCCCCCTTCAGATACTGGAAGGCTGCTATGAGGTCTCAACGCAGCCTCATCTTCTCCAGGCTGAACAGCCCCAACTTCCTCAGCCTGTCTTCATACAGGAGGTGCTCCAGTCCCCTGATCATCCTCGTGGCCCTTCTCTGGACTTGTTCCAACAGTTCCATGTCCTTTTTATGTTGAGGACACCAGAACTGCACACAATACTCCAGGTGAGGTCTCACAAGAGCAGAGTAAAGGGGCAGGATCACCTCCTTTGACCTGCTGGTCACGCTCCTTTTGATGCAGGCCAGGATAACGGTTGGCTTTCTGGGCTGAGAGCTCACACTGCTGGCTCATATTCATTTTCTCACCATCAACACCCCCAAGTCCTTCTCTGCAGGGCTGCTCTGAATCTCTTCTCTGCCCAACCTGTAGCTATGCCTGGGATTGCTCCGACCCAGGTGTAGGACCTTGCACTTGGCATGGTTAAACTTCATGAGGTTGGCATCAGCCCACCTCACAAGCGTGTCAAGGTCCCTCTGGATGGCATTCCTTCCCTCCAGCGTATCAACCGAACCACACAGCTTGGTGTCATGGGCAAACTTGCTGAGGGCGCACTCAATCCCACTGTCCATGTCAGCAACAAAGATGTTAAACAAGACCGGTCCCAACACCGATCCCTGAGGGCCACCACTCGTTACTGGTCTCCAGCTGGACATTGAGCCATTGACAACAACTCTCTGTGTGCGGCCATCCAGAGATGGATCCACCGAGTGGTCCATCCATCAAATTGATGTCTCTCCAATTTAGAGACAAGGATGTTGTGTGGGACAGTGTCGAACGCTTTACACAAGTCCAGGTAGATGACATCAACTGCTCTACCCCTGTCCATCAGTTCTGTAGCCCCATCATAGAAGGCCACCAAATTGGTCAGGCAGGATTTCCCTTAGTGAAGCCATGCTGGCTGTCACCAAGCACCTTGATGTTTTTCATGTGCCTCAGCATGCCTTCCAGGAGAATCTGCTCCAAGATTTTGCCAGGCACAGAGGTGAGACTGACTGGTCTGTAATTCCCCAGGTTATCCGTTTTCCCCTTCTTGAAAATGGGGGTTATATTTCCCTTTTTCCAGTCGTCGGGAACTTCACCTGACTGCCATGATTTCTCAAATACGATGGCCAGTGGCTTAGCAACTTCATTCGCCAGCTCCTTCAGGACCCATGGATGGACCTCATCAGGTCCCATGGACTTGTGCACGTTCAGATTTTTAAGATGGTCTCAAACCAGATCCTCTCCTACAGTGGTCCCAAGGTCTTCATTCTCACAGTCCCTGCGTCTGCCTTCCAAGACTTGGGTGGTTTGGTCAGAGCCTTTGGCAATGAAGACCGAGGGAAAGAAGTCATTCAGAACCTCAGCCTTCTCCAAATCCTGTGTAGCCAGTTCTCCTGAGAGCTTCCTGAGGGGGCCTACGTTGTCCCTAGTCTGTTTTTTATTTGCTATGTACCTGTAGAATCCCTTCCTGTTATCTTTAATACCCCTAGCCAAGTTTAATTCTAACTGGGCCTTAGCTTTCCTAACCTGGTCCCTAGCTTCCCGGACAACATCCCTGTACTCTTCCCAGGCTGCCTGTGCTTGCTTCCACTTATTATAAGCCTCTTTTTTCATTTGAATTTTCCTCAGGAGCTCCTTATGCATCCAAGGAGGTCTCCTGGCCCTCCTGCTGCACTTCCTTCTGGTTGGGATGCAACACTCCTGAGCATGTAGCAGGTGATGCTTGGACATCAATCAACAATCTTGGGCCCCCCTGCCCTCTAGGGCTGTATACCATGGAACCTTACTAAGCAGGTTCCTGAAGAGGGCAAAGCCTGCTCTCTTGAAGTCCAGGGCAGTGAGCTTGCTGCGCACTCTTCTCACTGTCCTGAGGATCTCAAATTCGAGCATCTCGTGATCCCTGCATCCAAGGCTTCCCTGGAGCATCACATTTCCAACGAGCCCTTCCTTGTTGGCAAGCACGAGGTCAAGCATGGCACCTCTCCTTGTCAGCTCCTCAATTACTTGCAGAAGTAAGTTGTCTTCCACACAATTGAGGAACCTCCTGGATTGCTTGTGCTGGGCCGTACAGTCCTTCCAACTGATGTCAGGGTGGTTGAAGTCACCCATGAGAGCAAGGGCCTGTGACCATGAGGATTTTCCTATCTGTCTATGGAGTGCTTCATCCGCAGGTTCTCCTTGATCAGGCGGTCTGTAACAGATCCCCACAGTAATGTCTCCCATAGCTATATTCCCTTTAACCCTGACCCACAAACCCTCTGTTAACTGCTCACCTCTCCCCAGACAGAGTTCCATACTCTCCAGCCTATCCCTAACATAAAGGGCAACTCCCCCTCCCCACCTGCCAGGCCTGTCTTTTCTAAAGAGCCTGTAACTTTCCATTCCAACACTTCAGTCATTGGAGCCATCCCACCATGTTTCTGTGATGCCTATTATATCATACCCCCGTAGACGTGCACACATCTCTAATTCCTCTTGTTGAAGAGCCTTGTGTAAAAAGACTGAAGAGGTTTACTATGTAAAACATAGGAGTGCTTGTCACCTACAGGATCACATTCAAGGATGCTACCTACTAGTCTCAGACGAAGGCAAAAGTGGTTAAGGTTTTAAGCAGCTTTCAGTAAGCAGTTGTATTCTTATTGGACAGGATTATTTCACCAAGAATGCCTAAACATTTTTAATAACATCAGTGGGCTGGTCCCATGCATCTAGTCAGGTTCTGCCCCTCTTTTTTGTCAAGAATGAGAATTCAAACCACAGTAACCAGCTCTAACAGACAATAGTCACCCAGCTCGTAAATGTGTGTGATAAGGAAAGAAAATCACTAATAGAAAGTGCCTAAGTGGCAAATTAAAAAGGGAAACCAGCTGCCATGTTAGTGGTGTCATAGTTTTATGCTCTGCCATGCAACAAATACAGATTAATTATTCTGTTTATTTGTACAATAGATGACTAATCATGTTCAGAAAGTGAAAGAAGAAAAAAGTTGATCCCTTATCTCTCTGCCATCTTTTATGATCAAATTTTTCTGGAACTGATGTTTCATTTCCAGCTCGTGTTTATTTTTTCACCACCTGCTACTGCCACCATGTACATTTTCCAATGTCTGTAGTGGAAATCCCAAATATCACTTTAAGAAAGGCTTTTTAATTGGTTGCAAGTTTAATAGATACAGGGATGTTCCATTTATTTCAGAAAAAAAAGGTATTGAAAAATAGAAACACCAAAACACATAAACCAGGGATTGTTTTTTTTAAAAGAGCTCAAATGTTCACACTCCTCATCTTTTCTGATACACAGAAGAGTCTAAAACTAAATCATTAGGTAATCATGACTGTTTAGCTCTGCAGTTCTGTGAATCCTCAATTCCCATTCTTTTTGTTTTATATTGTTTCTTGTTACCCAAGTAAGAAGATGACAAAACTGCGTGATGCTATTTATGAAGGCTTATCATCAGGAGGATTAGATCCGTCATAGTTTTGGAGAGAGTCTGCTTTAAGATCTTGACAAGTATGATCATCCCCATGATACAGCAGAGTCTGAAATATTTGGTTGATCCACCTATTTTTGTCTTTGGAAAGAAGTGGGTTAATGTATTTATATCTTCTAGAGAAAATGAAATATGTTCTTCTTTATTAGTAGTTTGAGAGGATGATTAACAGCATTAATTAAAGAAGTTAAACATTTTTAAATCAAAGGACTGGATCAGTGAATAGAATTGGCTGTGAACTGCTGATCTTGAATCAGAGCTACTAACTGGCCTCATTCATTTGAAATGACACAAAGGAACAGAGAGCTAGTGTATTAGTTGATCACAGAATACCTATGAGCCAGCAATCCAATGTGTCTTGGGAAGAATAAAAAAATATAAACTTCAGCTCATGTCATGCATTTCCAGTTAAAATAGGAAAAATGCAAAACAGTACACATATTTCTGAATACTGAGTACAGCTTGGTCACACATAAGAAAATTTATTTCGAAGTGGAACAGATGGAGAGATAAGCTATGATCGGTACAATGGGAATATATCTTGGTTGGACTATCAATAGATTAATGCTTAGCCTAGCAAAAGAAAAGATGAAGGACCTAGGACTGGTGTTTAGAACAGTATAAATACTTCAGACAAGAGAAGAGCAGGATAAATATTTTGGGAAGGAGTTTTACCTTTGGCAATAAGTGATAATGTTGGCTTAAAGGTAAGAATATGCAAGATGGCTACGGGGAAAATTTGGCACAAACTTCTAATAAAAGTAATGAAGTAATGAGGGCAAAAAAAGAATTTGGTTTTAAGCTGGTGATCAATATGCATTCAGAAACACTACCTAGTTTGATTGCCTGTGACAGCTGGAATTGGCCAAGGGTATTCTTTCCAGTCCTCTACTATTTGCTTGCTCAAAGTAGTAGAACAATTGGTACTTTTTTGTTTCACTGAAATTTAAGGAAGTTTAAGAATATGGATTCTGAAAACTAGCTTGGCTTTCAACTTATGCAGCAATAGAAAATAATATGAGATAAAATCAGGAAAGATAGAAGCATCATTAATTATAGTTTTATAATAAACATATCAAACAAACTTATCAAACAAATTATGTCTTTCTGATGAGATTACATTTGGCTTCAGATAGTAACTAGGACTTTATAATGTAGATAGAACACAAAAATATTTGTCTTAAAATGCCATGACGAACTACTATAAATATGATACTGCACAAAATTCACAACCCCCATATTCAATATATCAAAAACTGATTAGTTGATTGTTCATAGTTTACTATAAGCACTTAGAGAGTGCTTATAGTTTACAAACTCTCCTGCTATGTGCATCCATCTGGGACCAGTGCTGTTCAGTGCTTTTATCAATGTTCTAGAAGAAAATATAAAATCAATGAAGATAAATTTGTAGGTGACGAACATTGGTAGAGCAGTAAATAATAGTAGAGGCAGGTCAGTAATAAAGATTGCTATGCGTCACTTGGTAAAGAGATGGTAAGGTTAATTTGAACATATACAAGGTCATGAAACAAGAAAAAGGGAACGTACATCATATTTATGGAGTGGGGAATAGTTATGTGTAAAGCATTGACTTGGAAAGGGCCTTAGAGTAAAACTGAATGAAAATGGATTTGTGAGTTTGTTAATTTTTTATATACCTAGCCTATATATTGATATAAAATTATTTAATTTGAAATGTTTGTTAATTTAATTCAAAATCAAATTTAAAATAAAAAGGATTTTTAATTTATTAGAATGTTTGGTTTAAAGGAAATGAGAAAGATAAAACATGTCAGAGGAAAGTTTAGAAAGAAATGTTATTTTTAAACTAAAACTCAAAATGTTATAAATTTTGCAAGTTTGAAACTCAGGGACTAAAGTTAGACATTATGCTGCTCTGTTCACTACTCTTGTAAGTTTCTCTAGATTGCTTTGGACACATTAACACCGTGGACATACTTATGCTTGAAACCTTGCTGCAAGATCTTCCATCATCATCATGAAGTCTCTTTAAAATGCAAGTCATCCCCATGTATAACAACATGCTGCCTTGTGTAGTAGGCCATTACTGAGATGCATCTTATGTCTAAGAAAAACCCTTTACCTTCCAGGAGATACCTTCCATAAACCTAAAGAATGTAAGATACCTTTCTTAGCCTTTGTGGACTTAGCATACTCTCTGTCTGCTGGCTAGGAAAATTCAAAGGGGAGTTAGTAACTAGTCAGGCCATGCAGCATAGCTTGTAGAGCTAGCCCCCAGAGCTGTTGGCAGTATCTAAAAGTAGCCATTTGTTAGCCTAATAACAGGTGATTTTTTTCTCACAATTTGAGGTTTCTTGCATCTTCAATGCAGTTCTCTCATGGGACCACCTATCTTCCAATTTATTAACTGCTTATTTTACATTTGGAATTAATTATAAATCCCTATAACATAATGCAAATTCATTATAACAAGGGCCAAATAAAGCTGATAGTTAAAAAAGGAAAACAGTGAACATTCTGTATTTTTAAAATGGAACTTTTCATTGTTAGTTTTGTCACAGCACTGCAGTGTCCTCAAGGTTTCAACACTGATCTCGGCACAAAATCCCAATTATATTGCAGCAATGTCAAGGAAATGCATACTAGCAAATTAATGCACTTTAAAATATTTGAGCTATGTTTTTTCCAGTCCAAATATGTAATAGTCACTTTGCAAACCATCTTGCTAGGTCCAGACTGGCAAGTTATTTGGGCCATTTTCTTGTGTGACACAGGAATTTGCCAAGTGTTAAATGTTGCAGCTGCAGTGAATGACTATTCCTTCTTCTTAGCCTGCTTGACCTCAGTGCATTTTTCATTCCCTTGCTGGTGGTCCATGTGTCTCAAAGGACAAGTGAGGTGTCCCTGCCCATGGCAGGGGGGTTGGAACTAGATGAACTTAAGATCCTTTCCAACCCTAACAATTCCATGATAAGACAGATTTTCTAGCTTTTCCCTTTTCTTATTTGAGTTGCTTTCTCATGCTGTACTGGTGGAGACTTTCTGTCCTTTCCTCTTTCTCATTCTTACAGAGTATTTCCGTTCTTTCATTTTCTTCACTTTTTTATGTTCTCATTGCTTTCAGTGTCATACTGCTGGTTTCAGACTGGAATATCAATGTAAAGACTAGTGAACTTACAGCTAACTTGCATTTCACCTGCCTGAGTCTTGCATCTTGTTTCCTTCTCTAGGCTGCTGTCTATGTCATATGTTATGCCCATGCTATAGCAATCTATTTTCAGATTTAAAACTTGCGGTCATTGTTTCTCATCTTGGCAGGACTAAAAAATGGAGTTTTTTATTCCCCATCAACCACTTTTATTTAGTTTGGCTTGCCACTGAAATCCTTTTTCATGTTTCAGTTATGCTCATGGAATTCTAAAATTCAAGCATGCAATTGTCTTCTACCATCAATACCTAAATCAATTTCCAAAGCATTTATTATCATTTTCCATTTGATAAAAAGGAGAACAGAAAATAATACCTAGCTGTTTTAAGGAATAAAAACTATAAAATGAAATAAAAAACATTGTAAGTTCATTGAACATAATTACAAGACAACATTTATTTTTCCTTATTTATTGTATCCCTAGCTTGAGAATACATAACATTACAGCTTGCTACTCGGACAGAGAACTAGAAGATTTGTGCAAACACCCCTTTGTTCTTTTCTCCTCTGAACTTGCTCCCTTTAGACTGTATGATTTTCTTTGGGTAGTGACTGCATGGTCTTGAGTATCTAAAAATGCTTCATACTTTGCTGGCACTACACAAAACAAATAATAAGTTTCCTGAAAGGTCTCAGGGACTTTCAGCCTACGGCACAATGAACGAAGTTCGCAGTTATAGACAGGTACAGGACATACATTAGATGCTATGTAAATCTCAGTTGAGCTCCAACTGCACATAAAGCATCTAGATGAGTTGTATCTAGATCTTTATTGACATATACATACAGAAAGAATTGAATATGTGTCAGGGCCATTTGAAAAGATTTAGGATCATTAGAAGTTATATGGAAATAAAATGTTGTGGATTAACCCAGCAGGCAGCTAAATGCCACACAGCCATTGACTCATGAGCCCCCGTGGGATGGGGGCGGGAACTGGAAAAAAGGTAAAACTCCTGGCTGGAGATGAAGACAGTTTAATAGGACAGAAAAGGAAGGGGTGGGGCAATAATAACAATGCTAAGAAAATATACAGAACAAGAGATGCACAGTGCAGTTGTTCACCACTCACTGACCAATATTCAGCCAATCCCCGAGCAGAGAGCTGACACCCCCACCAACTCCCCCCAGTTTTATTGCTGAGCATGATCTCATATAGTGCAGAATATCCCTTTGGTTAGTTGGGATCAGCTGTCCTGTCTATGCTCCCTCTTGGCTTCTTGTGCGCTTCTAGTCTCCTCACTGGCAGGACGGTATGAGAAGCTGAAAAGTCTTTGGCTTAGTGTAAACCCTGTTCAGAAACAACAATCTCTGTGTTATCAACATTATTCTCATTCTAAATCCAAAACACAGCACTGTACCAGCTACTGGACAAAAAACTAACTCTATCTCAGCTGAAACCAGGACACAAAAAAAGTGAAATAATAAGGTATGTGGGAAACATAGATAAGAAGTTCATTGACTCATATATTGTGATAGATGGCTGAATCAATTGACAAAATAGATTAGCAACTGAGTATAAAAATAAAAGATGGGTTTGATTTGAAAATAAAAGACTTAGAGAAAGAAATATTTCAACCTTGCTGATAACCAGTATTATAATAAGGCTGTACAAACCTGTTCTGTAGGTGAATTTTTTTTTTTTTCACATTAATTTTCCTTTGTTTGTTTGATCACTGTGTCTGGCCACTTGCTGGTAGTACATTGCTGAAACACCTGAAGGAAAAAAACCTAGTGCTACCACAGGAAACCTGGTCAAGGCTCACTGAAGCTGTCTAGGTCATGGTGAGGGTCCTGGTGAGTGGTGCATGGCTGGCAGTGGGGAATGGCAAGATCCCTCACCTGCTCTTTCCAGCTGCTGTGGAGGACATCAGCAAGTCCTTTATTTTACACCTGTTAGAAGTAGTTTGGAAGTTGGAAGACAGTTAACTGGAACAGCACTTTCTTCTAAAGGTTCTGTTTTGTTTTTAAAATGAAATTTTGTTTCCTATTCTAGCATTACACTGGAGAGCATCACACAAACCTTCTTCTTTACACAGCTTTTTCTGCTCTAATTAATTCCTTTCTTTTCTTCTCTTGTGCCTTCTCCTTTCTGAAACTGGATCAAATGGTAAAGGCAGACTTCCAACTTTGTTGTTTGATGTGCTTTTATCACAAAATGAAGCAAAAATAAAAAGCGTGACTTCCTTATTATGGTACTGTTGGTTGCTAAAATGAGGTCTCTGTGAAAAAAAAAAAAGGTGATTTTAAGATACGAATCAGCCATGTGATAAAACCTCTCACTCTCGAACACATGCCAAATCTTAGAAATACACCTGTTGTTATGTTAGTTTTAAGAACTCAAAGATATAAAGTATCTGTCACCAAGCAGACTGCAGGATAATCTTCTAAACCAGATAGATGAAAGGAAATGCAGATTTTATGCCCTCTTGAGAATGGCAGCCTGTCAAAAAATAGATCCTTATGCTCAGCTTGCCAGAAAGGGAGAGAGAAGAGAGAGAGAAAAGGTCTCTATCTCGGAGAGGCAAACACACGTACACGGACACAATGAGAATGTCTGTGCTACAGCAGTACATTAATCAACACTCCTGGCAAAAATCAATGCCAAAACACATATTGATAGACACCTCTATTTCTGTTATGATGAGAAAGAAAGTATCTTTTATGAGAAAAAAAAAAAAGTAATTTTGTTTGCACTATAAGATACAAAGACAAAGGTAATTCTTTAGGGAATCAAACACTGAAATCTGAAGATTAATATTTTCTCTTATGCAAAATAAAGGTTTTCTTTGCAATAGGGATTAAAAGTATAATTACAGAATCTGAGTGTTTAGAAAAGTCTGAAAACAGCCTGCTCAAATAACAATCTTGGTTGATACACAAGATTTGCATGTTGCAGAGATATTTTTAGTCAGATTCTGCTCTTTTTATGTATGTCAATTGTTACTTTTAATTGCAATCAGTATATTTTAATAATAAGGGGCTAAGTAAAAAGTGGACATTTTGTAATGTAATGATACACTTTCATTTAAAGACCTCATGTATATGAGAAATCTTTTTACCAGAGAAAGCGACAATACTACTTTTATCTCAGGAAAACAAACCTGTGCGATCACTTCAGTTTCTTCAGCTCCCTTGCATTTAATCTATTTTTTATCTTTTATGTTCCCAGGGTGCAAAAGGTGAAGGTAGGGATGGAAAAGCGTATCAGGCAAAATGTAGATAGAGTCAGCAGTAAGAGAAGAAAATGCATGCTGTTCTCCACTGTGCAAAGCAAGGATAATTGCTGACATGAAGAAATTCGCACTTCTGGGAGGAAAAAAAAATAACTGACAAAAATTCTTTACTAATAACTAGTAAAAATCTAGAAAAAAAAAAAGATTTCTTTCAACTTCATTGAGTAAATTAGCGCTTGATCTTGTATCCATAGCATTTGCATCCTGTAGGTCTTTGTTTTATATTTTAAACTGAGTGTCTTGGGTTTAGCTACTGCTAAACCCAGGACACTGAGTACTGGCCATTCTCAACCAAAAGATGAAATATATTTAAACATATAAGAATATATTTCTTTAATTCAAAAGCACAATAAATTAAAGAAATTCCTTTGAACTTTCAACAGAGAATTAGAGATGTGCTGACATACATAGTACTGCTAGTGTTCCTGCATTCAAAAAAATGCAACTATGAACTTTATTATATCTGCAAGGTTTCTTCTTCTTTTTTTTTTTTTTAATTGTGAAAAACACTGCAAATCTGATCTATCTACCTTTAATGGGAATTTTAATCTGATGGGGAAGAAGATTCACCATTCATGACATGGGTACTGCTTTTAGCAGTTGTATGAGACATTAGAAATTATCTTCACTGTTTGTAAAGGAGCAGTAGGAATAGGAAAACATTCTGCTTGTGGGGGAGGCAATTATCATTGTCACAGGGAGATGCATGAGGAGGCACCCTGTATACACATTGTAGCCCTGTAGTAGAGTCCAGGAGGCTTTTACCTCCCCATTAAACCCTACCTTGTGCTGCCCTGCCACAACGCTGGTGCTCCTGAATTGTCAAAGAAGCACCACAACTTCTTGCTGGCTCCTTATCCTTCTTGTAGCTTGATTGACCTCCCACTTCTGATCCACATGGGAGCAGCAAAGGGCATGACCAGGTGAGAGTACGCAGTGGGGGGCTCTGGCTTCATATGAGTAAATGAATGCAGCCACAGCTGCACTACGTGCCTGCTGGTCACAGTGGGGTTAGTTTGCCCTGGCTGCACTGTGCTGGAAGAGGTTTTGTGCTCTGAAAACCCTCTAGGCAAAATCTGTTTCCTTATATGCTGTGTTAGATGAGAAAATTTGATACAGTATAAAATACCTACTGTAAGGATAATTACAAGAGTCCCATGAAAAACAGAAGTCATAGCACATTTACTCCTTAGTCATTTCCCTGGGTTTTTCAAGGCATTTCAGAAGAACAAAATGCTAAGAAATGGTTTCAAACAGAGCAGCAAGATGGCTTTTTGTATATTTATGAAGAGGAAAAAGCACAAGGTAGGGAAAATATGAAGGCTCTACGATCCCAGAGTATTAGTGTTTGATGTTAGTATTCATCCTATTATGCAAAATTAGACTTACCTTCTTAGTTAAAAATGCTCTGAGGCTTCTGTGAAGATAATGAAATTAAAAATATTAAGATAAAAATGATACATAACTGCAATACATCTTAATGATTATTTATTAAAACAGCACTGCAAGTACAATAATAATTAAACTGAATATAATTTCATAAAATACCAGTTATACCATCCATATTGCTTATGGGCGCAATGACTAAATATGGTTGTTGTGTACCTCCCTGGCATCATTCCTGACATTAAGGTAGGTAAAATGATATGTTGTAATATTCAGTTCCTCCATATGCCTTTGTTGCCTTGAACTTGATGGTAATTATGAGGAAGAAAGAGACTCTGAACAAACCCAGTTTCATAAGGACTCAGTAGAGGTAAAAACATCACCTTCATTTTGGTGGTTTATACTTTAACATCCAAGTTACAGTGGAAAAAAAAATTATCCCATTGTGAAGGGTGTGCAAAAAACCAAGGAGATGGAGCATGAGGTACACACAGCTGCAGAGGACCAGAAAGTAGCTCTGGTTTTGGAAAGTGTCTATAGAGGGGACTTGAATTCAAATGCTTTTCTGCTTAAGAGAATTTGAATCCACCTCCATTCTGGCAGTAAACTAATCAAGCCATTAAAGTATAGTCTGTACCTGAATTTGGAAATACTATTCTCTCCTATTGCTGGTGCTGTAGATTAAGTCTGAGGATCCTAAACACTATTCCTTCAGTTTTTTCTGTAGCAAGTTCTTAGTTTATCCTGTTGAAGAGAAATCATGTTGTGTAATATATTTATTTATTAAGAACAATTCTGTGGCCTGGCTAGGACATTTAAAATAAAAATAGAAAAAAAAAAATAAAATGAGACCTATTTTCTGCTTGTTTCATATGAACAGCAGATGTTCTTACATAATGAATATTTAATTTACCACACTCACCTAGGAAGTGAGTGATCCTAAATCCAGTCCCTGTTCCAGTGCATGTTTAATTAAGTCTGCAAAGTGAAATTGCCCTGGTAAACAAGAATTAAAGCTTCTTCTCTTTGAATTAGTGGTTTGGACTATCTTTTTGAGGGGTCTATGAATACGAATTGGGCAAAGGTGTGAACCACATCTTTGTGTGATGGACTTTATCTTCTGCAGCATTAAGGATGCATTCACATTAGGATTTATGTTTTTAGATTGGGAGTGCATTTTTCCAAGTGACTTCGATTTGCCTTTCTTAACAAATTCCTGCATATTATCTCCTGGGGTATGCCTAATGATCATGAGCTGATTACTAATCATAGACTGCCAAAAACTGGGTTCAGGATTGTTTATGCAATGCAGTTTCTCAAATAATTCTCTTCCAATGTGAAGGTACTTTCTGTCGAATTTATTGAGAAGAAGCACTATCTGATGGGTTTTCTGTTACTAGGATTCCAATACATGATATCACTTTTATTAACTGTACCACCATTACTACATTTAGGGGTTCGAGCCATGGACTGCAGCCATCTCCAAAAGGATGTAAAACTAACCAAGTGAAGAATGAATGATTTACATCAGCTACAAACGCGCCATTCACCCAAATGCTGCAAGCAATTCATTTCAAAAGCTATTCTAATGAATGGTATTCATACTTCTAAAATGAACCAGTGTGGAACCTGCCAACTTCTTTCCAGAATAATCTTTGATATGAGACAACATTAAGCATGCAGAGGCTTTGATCAGGCAAGTTCAGAAAAGGACGGGGAATATTAGAAGTAGTTTGAAATGCTCAAATTTCTCTTTATAGGAAAGAAATGAAAATTATTTCTGGATTTCTTGATTATTTCCCCCCCCCCCCCCCCCCCAAGATATCAACTATATTAATATAGACTTCTTGCTGAATTACAAGCAGGACTCAGTTTTGCTGAGTATTTATTTTTGGTTTTCGCTTGTAGCACAGTTGAGTTTATTTATTTTAGGCAACATTTTTACGTCTTCTAATCTCACACTCAGTAAACTTTTCCACATAATCCAAATGGACCTAATTGGACTTTATTTGGGCTGGAATTGAGTCAAATGAAAATTAAAAAAGAGGAAGGACCAGAGTAAAAGGTTTGCCAAATTACGTCCTAAAGGCACAGACCTGGTTAGCAGAAAACATTTTCAATTTTCACTTCCATCCATTCACACTTGTGAAACTGTGGGATGTTCCCTGAAGCTTTCTACTTGCCAAATAGAGTACTATCACAGCTGATTTTGATTACATAGATTACATTTTGAATGCACATGAAAGAAATTAATTTTTAGAAGCTTATTCATAAGCTTGAATATGATCATTGTTAACGTGAGGGTATGTCCTGCTAGCATAAAAGGCAACTGTATGCTGCTGCATTTAAGTACTCTGTAACCTTTACAGATAAACATCACAGCTATCTAAATTTAGGTGAGATTTTACTTAAATCCTTTCTACTGATCCGGGTGATTGTTTCTGTGTAATAACACTGAAGAAGCTCTGTGGGTTTTCATGTGAATTAAGTGACGGTAGTGTTGAAGAAAGCAATATTCCAGCTCTCAAGTGGCAATGAAAGTGAAGTCATGGGCCATCATAACCCTGGAACAAGATTACAGTCTCTTAAAACCATTTCTAGGAAAGAAAGACCTGGAAAAAAAACATTTAAGGTGTCAGGCATTCAATAACTTGTAAAATCTGGGATATTTGTATTTTAAAAAATAAACACTTAAAATTCCAGGATAAATATATGCAACTATGGCATAATCAAACTTGTCCCATATGAGTAAAACTAATCTGTTATACTCTCCTCTGTCTTGTATTTTTGCCTTTTTCACAAACACTTCTCTATATTAATAATGGTATTAATTCATGAATTTATAAGTCATTTTATTAATTTATGTTTGGATGAATGTGTGTGCACAACTCTTTTGTTGGAAAAGGAGGCAGAGAAGACATAATATTTGCCAAATTTCTTTGTTCATGCACCTGAAAACAGAGATTCTCCTGCTAGTAGTGTCCATGCTATTTCATGCAGTGATAAAACATCTCCAGGAGGTTATTTTGCACTTCTGCTAGTAGTTAAAGATATATTAGTTCTGAGAGCATTTTTAGTATCTGTTCCAGATAAAGAAATATACCTGAGTTTAGCTGTCCTCAGTACCCATTACCCTGAAGGGCAAAAAAATAAAAAATCAGTGAGACAAAACTGAGATCTACAAACCAACAAATGAACAAACCCATCAACAAAACAACAAGAGGTGAAAACACTGATGCCCCTGCCCTGATTCTGTACGAAGTGTTACAACAGTTCAGGAAATTATTTTAGTAGATTTCGAAATGTCATCAGAAGATTGACACAAGGCTATAAGATGGCAATAAAAATAAACAAGATTCAAAGGATTCAGCCCCAGAGAGTAGGGCTGTACTATCTAGTGTTGGCCTCAAAGAGAAGTACGTCAAGGACTGAAGGAAGCTTAGACAGAGAAGGCTGTTAAAGATTATTTTGCTTGCTTCCCTGAAAAGCTCTCTAGAGCATCTCAGTAGATTTGGTGGATTCAGTACCATGGCTTCCTGGTGGCTGATAGTGAAAAAATGATTTTCAAAGAGATTCCAGTTTTACTATGTGGGTACGTAATACCGTGTCTACATCTAGCTGGACACATGGTATTGCCCTCAGAGTTTTCCTTATGAATAAGAAATCACATCTAAAAAAATTATAGATGATTTGAAAATCATTCCTTGTCTCTGTGACAGCTCTTTATATGGATTTTGCCTTTCACCACTGTTTTCTGAAGGAGTAATGTGCAGCCGCAGCTGTCCATCGGGCACTAACAAATTTTCCTACATTTCCGGTGTTTTCAAGGGATTTTAGATGCTACAGCTCACTGTCTGCAGCCAGATGTTGGATTAATTGCAGCCATTTTAGCTGGTATGCTTGAAATTAATAGGAATTTCCCCTAATTCTCATCTTTGAACCATGCTGTGAAAACCTCTTTTAAAATTTGGCATGAAGCTCAGAGATACACATTTTTTTTTTAAAAAGGTGGTAACAGTACTAAAGCAACACAGAAAACATTTGAGAATGTAAAGAACTGATTAAAACATATTCTCTGTTGTGGATCTTAATAGACTGAATATACGACGTTTTATGGCTGAAGATAATGATAGGATATTTGTGTGATAAAGTTTGCAATTTTCATATTAAATCTTGACTTGTTTCTTCTTCAAGCTGACTTTCCTTTGAAGTTGTGCTTTGTCTGGCACTAATAAAAAAGATATTGAATGAAACAGGCTTTGCTAAGTTGCATTTATGCAAAATGTTTAGTTTCTAAATATAATATTACTTTTAATAGATTTTTTTTAGTATCAAATATTATACTGGCTATGTCATGTTATATGGTGCAAAAATGGCAGATGGGGCAGCTCAAACAGCACCCCAGCTCTTCCCAGATGCATCGCAGGAGCCATCAGCACATCAGAGCTGCATCTCCACATGCCCAGAGGATGACAGGGCCCCAGGGCAGGCAGGAACCCAACCTAAGGGCTCAGGCCTTGTCCCAGGCAAGTCTCAGCCGCAGTGTCTAGATAAGACACCCACCATGATGGTCTAAGAGGAACATCACCAGATCCACTTTTAAGACTTGTGGGATTGCTGCTTGAAGTGTGGGATATGTTATGGGATGCCAGGGAAGAGCTTGTTGAGATTGCACAAGACTTTTATTACAGGACGCTCAGGGAAGAAACCAGAAGTATAGAAGGGGGTGGATTTAGATGATTTAGGGAGGAACAGCTGTGGGAAAATAGAGGCGTGAGGGAACAAACAGAGTTGGTTGCATGTATAATAGTGGCCTGCCTGTCCATGATCCCACAGGGGTCATACGGGCCCATGAGCACTAACCTGGGTTCAGGTGTCTGTTGGGGTGCCAGTAGCTGGGCTGGACCATGCGCCTGGGTGCTGGTGACTGTGGAAACCCAAGTGAGTGACCCCAGTGCCAGCCCCAGGTGGAATCGAGGCCTCACCTGCAAAGCTCCAGGCT
This sequence comes from Pezoporus occidentalis, assembly GCF_034315485.1. NCBI lineage: Eukaryota > Metazoa > Chordata > Aves > Psittaciformes > Psittacidae > Pezoporus > Pezoporus occidentalis. The sequence continues at coordinate 4,050,034 of NW_026914829.1, forward strand.
GCTCAGCCAGAGAGGGGAAACAGAATGAGGTCGCTGGTTTTACCTGAGTCTGTGCAAGTACTGAGTGTGTCTGTCAAGGTTAATTTCTGTGGGTGGACATGTATGCATGTATGTATACATTCTAAAAGGATATATTGTATGTATGAGTTCTCATTTTTCATGAGCAGGCAATGAATGTCTCCTGGACATAACCTCTGTGCTTGGCAAGAGATAGTTTTGGTAAATCAAGAGATCTTTTGCATCTTCAGCCATTGTGTATTTAGGAAGAAATTTTGAAATTATTAAAATAATGTAACTGTTGTGTATTTCTTCCAAGACAGATGACTATAACCCCAGGGTCCTTTTTGTCAGAGAACCCTATTCTCACAGTTTATTGTCTGAGCAAATACAAAATCACCTAAAGCCAAGCTGCACTTCAATGGACATAATAACAGCCATGGGATCCACCACTTTAACTAACAGATATGTTTGGCCCAAACAGTGACATAAACAGTGAAATCAGTAGTGGTAGAAGTCCCTGAGAATCCTAGGTGCCAAGCTACTGTATAACTTCATTTGGGATCCCTGAGATCCAATGCATTTTATAGCTTATTTTAATATATTTCTTAATTTTCAGTCTAGGGTGGTTTGAAAAAATACTCAAATATAAATTCAAAACAAAAAGTGATTATGAGTTTGCAGTATTTAAGATCTGCATCTGAAAATTTTCTGCTAGCTCCTGCCTTGACTTTAACCAAAGCATTGTCTAAATCTGGCTTTTCAAATTCTAGTCATTCGGACTAAATGGGCCATCTTTGACAGCTGATTAAAATATCTAAGTATTATTATTTTTACTGGTCACTGTTATCAAGAGTAGTGTTAATGGATTTTTTTCCCCTACTAGTAAATTTTCATGTCAGTTTTCAAAAGCTGGTGTAAATTAAAAGCCTAATATTAATTTACATCAGAAAATCACTTAAGTGATTAGTCAAAAGAAACTTGGCATACAGCAGCATAACCTTTTACTGTGTTATCGTTATCATTAGCTAGCTGCAATGATAACTGTGTTCATTTACACAATTTACACTATCTAAATGAATGTTTTAAGTCATATCAAATCACATGTCTAGTGAGCCCATCTTTGCTGATCTGATAATACATATTTCCTGTCCTTTAGGGAAACGTATGCTAATACATGTTTATCCCACTTTATGATACATTTAAATGGCAAATCTGTTTTTACTAGAAAGACATCAAGTCTGATGTGTTACTTGAAAAATCACTAAAAGGCAAAGTTAAAGGTGTTGTGTTGCAATGCTTTTTGGTGGACAGACACTGCAATCTCAAATTGTAGACATCTCCAGTAAATAAAAAAGCACAGTAAACACAGAGTGTGATTGTCACCATTTACTTCCCTTCCCTTTTGGTGGGATCTGTGTTTTTCAAATTTTCCCAGTTCTAAGATTCCAAGGTGAGGAACACAAGCACGCTCAGAAAACATCTGTACCGTAACCTCCAAGGAACCACATTTCAGGGCAAGAGAAAGAACAACTGTACAATATTGCACTGTGCAACATAGTGCCTGCACACATAGAGGGACTATTCCTCTAAATGATAACTGCTGTTGCCTCAGGCTCAAAGCAAAATAGAGCCAGTGAAGTCAGTTGGCATGGTACGGTGCAACTGTAATTTCTATTAAAAATATGCATTAACACAAGTTATGCCTTTGTATTTAGCTATTGCATTCCCATATAACCTCATTTATGAAATGATGAAGTCCTTTAATCCATTTTTTTAACTTATAGTGAGTAAATAAAAAAGAGTCTTTCTGTTAAGACCCAGAGGATTTCTCCTTCTTGGTCTGTTAAATGGAGGCTATTGTATTCTACTCCCAGGTCCAGCCAGTAGTGCAGCACTGTATACCTCAGTGAGAAGCATGCATCCCTGCACTTTCTTGATTTTCAAGCACAAGCGTCTATGGATCTTCAAACCCAGCCCAGGCTTTGAGTCAATCCAGAATCTATGCACAGCCCCCCCAGGTCTCCTGTCCTCTCTATGACTCTGACCTTAGTTTTCCCATAATCTGGTCTCCTCACTGGCTAGTACAGCTTAAAGTTCACTAGCAAATCACAACAGTTGTGAAATAGAAAGCAAGGTCATATGGCAAATAGAGTTTAATAGAAGATAGGGCAGACGCTGGTGATCAGGTGCAAGGCTTAGTCAGACAAGAGTGCAAATCAGCCCATTTGCACACAGATGGCCTTTTTTATTCTGTTTTTTTTTCCCTCTAATTCAGATGTTTGTAGCTCCCCATTCTACTGTGGGGCTTCTCTTTCCCTCCCTTTGGCTCTTCCTCTGCAGTCTGTAATAAGCTTTGCACATTCCCACAAGCCTTTTAAAATATCCCAGATCAAGCTTTAAACACAACAAAGTCCCCCTTGAACATTCTAGAGTACGTTTGTTCTTTCCCATCAAACACATAATAACCCTATTTCCTTCTCATGAGGTATAAAGTTCTGATTGATACTCACCAGTGTGGTTTGTTTCTTCAATGACCAGAGACCTCTGATCTTCGTCACAGCCTCCATTGTCTACTCTTATTAGAGTTTTTGTATGTGTGTTTGATTAATTTATTTTCCTATTTCTCGTTTGGGTTTTTTTATGCTGAATAGTGGTTAAACAGATATTGCCACAGACCACATGTCTTTGTAACCTAGGTATCCTTACAGGTATCCTGAAGATGTGAACCCCTTACCCAAGGTTTATGCTCTGGCAGTCCAGAGCCAATAGAATTAACACTTCATTATAGACCAAGATCTATCTGTTTATACCCTCTTTGTCTTCTGCCCAGTCTGACAGGCCTATTCTAATAGCTTCCAAGGAAATATGTTTTCAGCCAAAAAAACCCAGCCCAAGGATGGGAAGTGAATATAATGTCTTTTCTAAGAAAATATAGGCACTGATATGACTTCAGCCAAACCTCTGTTGGAATACCAAATGGAATTGACTTTAGCAATATGCTGCACCTGTACTTGTGTAACTGTTGTTTACTGTCTACTTACTTGTTCCCTTTTCTGAAAATGGAGAAGCTACGAAGAGGATATAGCTTTTTTGTGAAGAGGTGAGGTGATTATTATATTTAGAAATAGTCACCTTTAGAAAGTAGTTTTAGAATGAAGTAAATTACAAAGTTATAAGTGCATCTGTAATATTGTGAAAAAGCACCATATATTTATCTACAAGAGGACAGTATCACTTCTGTCTCTACACTATGTTCTTATCACACTGTATCTACCTACTTACTATCAGTGGCTATATAGTTCCCTTGACAGATAAGAATGATGAAATTTGGCTATACAAAGACATGTATAGAAATGCACATAGCACCTCAGGGTAGTGCACAAGACTAAGCAATAATAAACTATAATACATTTGGTTAAAAAAAAACCAACATTATGGTTTAATCAAAATACATATAATGAAATGGAAACAGAGAAGAATAAAGATAAGGGTAAAGATTTAAAGATAAATAAAGATAAAGAACCTGCAAGACCACAGACAATGTAAGACTTGCATAATGAACTCGAAACTGTTTTGTGGTAAGGGTTTCTTTTGTAGGACACACTTGATTTTAATAGACAAAACACGGATATTAGAAGACTAAGACAGAATCAGATTTTTAAAAGTGTTTTGTAATTGTTTGGCTGATCTTCACTGATCAGTTTGTTACTCTGTTTTGTGGTTTTCGTTTTGATTGGAAGCAAGTGATGAATACATCACAAAGTATGTTTTTTGCACACTTTTTTGAAAGAGGTCAGGAAAAGCTGAATTTTGCATGAACTAAATTGAAAATGGTTCCTTAATTTGTTCATAATCTCAAGGCTTTTTTTTCTATCCAGAAAATTGTCTAGTACTTTCTTTTTACTAGCTTCTCACCAGGTTGTCCTGCGAAGTATTCCCTTGGATGTTACTGAACAACTTTCTCCAGTTGTCTGTCTTACACATGCCTGCAGCTTTCTTACCAAAGCTTATATTCAGCTCCTTCCCTATCTAGCCCTGATGAAACCTGTGCCTTCATAAGTTAGGTGTATGAAAAGCAAGGAAGGCCTTTCACAGCTCAGGAGCTGTATAGCATCGTCTCTGTTATTTCAGCTTTCTGTTCCGTAAGGAAGCTTTGTATTTTTTTATTTAATATTTGTTGTGAATTAAGAGTCTACTATCATCAGCTAATCATGAAAACCACCATATTGTGAAAATGGTAACAAGTATCAGGATAGCAGCAGCTAAAAAATAAGCATAAGCATCTACATCACATCACAATGCAAGAGAATGGTTAACTTTTACATAAATGTATCAGATTATTGAGACCTACCAGTTTATTCTTTTCTATTTAGAAAAAGAAAACAAAAATTCTCCTATTGAGGAGAAGGCCGAAGTGAGGGTGTCTTTGTTTTTTTTTCTCCCTCTCAGTAAGTCAATATGCAGGTGGGACTCTTCCAGCAGGCTTTTGACTTCACTCTTCAAATGCATGCTGTGACAGTCTTTCCCTTACTCTCTGCAGGGTGTGTGTAAGCTACCTTTAAGACTCTCTTCAGCATTGTTTTTGGATCCCCAATCAGTTAAATTGATTTCTCCACTGTGTACATCATTGCTGCCAGCACTGTATCTATGGAGCATTGCTTAACTACTCTTTTTGCTAGGTCTCTGACCACTGATCTTTCAAAAGTGGTGGTACAAGTTTGTTCAAACTTTTTCATTGAAAGGTAGTTTATTTCTTCTCACACTGTATATGTTGACTTTTCCTCATGCTGTCTTTATGTCCTATTTACCATAAAACAAAAACAAACTTAACAATGTAGACCATTGGAATGAAAAATGTAGCTGAAATAACAACAGTTCTGAGAATTTATGCAAATAAAAAAACCCATAGCCTCTGTGTCAGGAACAAGGACATGCTAAGATTGAATTAATCGGCTTTTAAACAATGTGTTTGGTCAAACAACTCAAAGTACCTATGAACTCAGTGTTGTCTAGAGCTTATTAGATTGCAAAATATCCTGTGAACAGCACATTTCTGTGGCTTAGTTTCTTCTTTTAGTAAAAGCACAGCATGGCGCTTTTGGAAACTTTTTCCCAGTTTGTCTTTCCTGCTGAGCAGAAGAAGATGAGAACAGCCAGCAAAAGATGTCAGAGGCCTCCTTTACACCTTCTTCAACTCATATTCCAAATTAGGTTTTTCTGATAGAGAATGGCTGTTGTTACTATTCTGTCTCTAGATCCTTCCTAGGTATAGTTCGTTGTACCCCAGGACCCAGAAAATAGCGGTAGGGAGGCATGAATCAAACTGAGACTCATGGCTTTTTTTGCACTACCTTATCCCTAAATTGTCTCTGTTCAAAATGGAAAGTGGAAAATAATTTTGTTAAGAAACTGGAGACGCTTAAGTAAAAGTCCTTTTGCTGACCCCTATTACCTATGGCAGACTGCAATTTTTATTTCCATTTACTTTTTGAAGCATCTTAAGTACTTCTTTTAAAATTTGTTCGTGTATATTTTTATATAACTGTTCTCTAGGGACTCATAAAGTCTGCCAAATTGTTATATAGTGGTGGGAGATGGTAATTGCTATAGCACGCAGGCTTATGATTAGGCTGAAAGTGGTTCTGGTGGAGAGCAAACTGCGAACAAATGTTTTTTAGGACAAAATATTAGCAAGATTGCTTGAAAATAATGACAAGAAATCTACTGCAGCAAATTTTGTGAAGTTGTTTATACATAAACAGAAAACACAAGAACAACGGTAACTGTTCAGCTGAATTTGTTCACTTAGCCCCCCAGGCTGGTCTTGTCAGTAGAATTACTGAAACAGACCATAAAATCCCTCAAATATATTACCTGAAAACAAGCCTCCCAGAAGCTCATGAGCAATCTTCACTGTCTTTGTGAGATTAAATAACCAGTTGGGACTCACTAAAATGGTTCATAGCATACAGTACTGTTAGTAGATGGTTTCCATCAGCAATAGTTTGCTAGAAAACTGCTCTGTACTGCTTGTTACAGTCACTGAATCTTCATAGACATTATATTTTTATTAATACAGCAAACAATGCTTACGTAATACCCATGTGTATTAAAAAAACTTTAACATCTTTGTCATGCCAATTATTAGCAGTCAATAGACTACTGTGCTTAGTCTATTAACAGTCAAACCCATTCTTCAACGTAACATTTTGAATTTCAAGTTTGTACAGTAACTTTATTGGTGGTTATCAGAGTATTACAAATTTGGTTGCTCTCATTTGTGTGCAAAATTCCAATATTCTCTGCTAAAAAAAGATTAGGTTGTTTAGCAGCAGAAAAAAATATTTGAGTACATGCTTAATTCTGAGCATGCGACGCCAAGATGTTCAGTTGAATACATATATATCTTAAGCATACACTTTCTCTAAGCTCTCTAAGTCTTTTTGCTGGATCAGGACCAGAATACACAGCACAGGACATTACAAAGTCTGTGAGTAAATTCATTGAAATAAACATTAAACCTGCGCTTAACTGCTGTGCTGGATTGTTGCCTTTGAGGCTGGTTGGCTGTTTCATACTAGTCATGTTTAGAGTCCAATAATTTCTACTTACCATAATTTCATCAAGATCTATAGTCTGATTTCATTTTGATTGCCCTATGATTAAAAGGATCTGAGTGTCTACAAAACATGCAGTGAAAGCTAAGTTTATTTTTTAAAAATGTCAGAGTAATTTATGCTTTGATTTTTAAAAAAATCTTTTAAAACAATCATTCTTGGGATGTATTTTTTACTTCACTTTTTGCACAGAAAATGGAACAAGGATTACCTGTCTTTTTAATTAGGAGTCTCACAGACCTCTGATCTTCAGAAAACAGGAATGTTAAAATCAATCTAAGTGTACAGTTTCTAATGTCCAGCTGAAACCATCATATGATGGCTTTCTGATATGACTTTCATCTTATATTCTTTAAAAGCTAAATAGAAGATTTTTTTTTAAAACATCTATAACATTAATAGTGTAAAATATCATTTTGCTTACATATATATATATCACCACTCAGTGACAGAATATTGTATATATTGCAAATTCAAATTTTAAAGATGAATGTATAAATTTCATCCGAACATTTCCTGCTCATAAAAATGTTTGTCAAGCCCAGCTCTTTGCCCTTCAACTCTTCAGTTACAGTGATAATTATCCAGCAGCTTGCACATAGATGTTTTGACTATACAAAAATTATTTAGTTGTACAAGTAGCAAGATAGCTTGTCTAGAAGGTACTGGGACTAGTGAAGCCTGAAGTTTCTAGAGAGTTTATTCCACAGTCCTACCAGCCAATGTAAAATTCTGTTTTTCACACAAATAATCCTCTTCCACTTTACCAGAGAAATGGTGTTTATCTCAAAGTTTTTGCTTGCAGTGTTAGATAGCCTTGGTCCAGGTCATGAAGAGCTTTTGTGTAAGAACAAGGACCTTGAATATTTGATAATCTGTGAGGATGCAAAATAAGGTAGAAAAAATAAACTTGCTAATGTCTGTGATTGCTTGTATTGTGGAGAAAAGGTGCTGGAGTATTTTACACTAGTTGGAACTTCCTAGGTGTTACGTTAACATACATGGAGTTAACATGGGGTTACTCCAGAAGAAGTGTGATGCATGTGAATCCCTGAAGTCAGGTTATTTTCTGACAAGATTTGTGGGCCTCAATAATGAAGCTAAAGGCAGTACTGCATGAGAAGGGTCACATAACTGCATCACTGATTCTAGGATCACTGAAGGTTACCTAATTTAGGATTAACTGCAGATGTTGTGGTGGGTTGGCTTTGGCTGGCTGCCAAATGCCCACCAAGCTGCTCTATAACTTCCACTTTTCAATGGGACAAGGGGACTAATATATGATGAAAAACTTGTGGGTAGAAATAAGGACAAGATCACTCAGCAATTACTGTCACACGCAAACCAGACTTGACTTGGGGAAATTTATTTAACTTGCTACCAATTAATAGCAGGATAATGAAAAATAAGAACAACTCTATAAACACCTTCCCCTCAACCATCCCTTCGTCCCAGGCTCAGCTTCAGTCCTGACTTCTGTACCTCCTCCCCCGATCAGGGGATGGGGAATGGGGGTTAAGGTCAGTTCATAACTCTGTCTTTGCTGCTCCTTCCTCCTCATATTCTTCTGCTCCAATGTGGGGTCCCACCCATGGGAGAAAGTCCTTCATGACTCCAATATGGGTCCTTCCCATGGGCTGTAGCTTCTTAAGGACTGTTCCTGCATAGGTCCTTTCCACAGAGTGGAGTCCTTCAGGAACAGATTGCTCCAGCATAGATCCCCCACAGGGTCCCAAGTCCTGCCAGAAAACCTGTTCCTGACAGGCTGCAGTTTCCTTCCAGGAGCCTCCTCCATCGCAGGCTCTCCATGGGCTGCAGCTGCCCTCAGGGCATATCTACCTGCTCCAACATGGGGTCCACCATGGGCTGCAGCTGGATAACAGTGGACTTCCATGGGTTGCAGAAGGACAGTCTACATCACCCTGACTTTCCTGACAGGCTGCAGGGGAATCATTGCTCTAGCATCTGAGGCAACTCCTCCTCCTCCTTCTTCATTGACCTTGGTGTCTGCAGGGCTGTTTCTCTCAGGTATTCTCACTTGTCCCTCCCATCTGCTGTTGCACAGCAGTTTTTACCCTTACTATTCAAGAAGAGACAGTTGTGCCATTTCTGCACACTTTTCAACATGCCCTCTTGTGTGTTTTCTTGTCTGACATCATCCTTACTTCTGTTCAGCTTCAACCAATTTTTCTTCACCAATGGACTATTCCCATTTCAGTAGTAGACATCCTGAATGCAGATGTTTGATCACATGTGATAAAGTATAACCCTGATATTTTCATATATTAGTGTCAAAGTTTGTTTTTTTTTTGTCCCACAGAAATACTCTGTGAGCAAATTAATTATTAACTACTATGTATTACCTGTTTAGTTTTTTCCAACATCTACCACTTCTTCTGTTGTTTACATAGTTTCAGAAAAACTCTTCCTGGATGCTAATGTACAATTCTGTAATAGTCTCTTTGTGAGCAGGCTGTCATTTACTATATGTGTATACTGCACCTAGCGCAAGGGAGCAAAATTTTTGAAACTTTCAGACATGCTAATAATGCAAATTTTAAATAGCAAAAAACCAAGGTTAGCAGCACACAGTTTAAGAGATTCATGAATGGACATGTGAAAAGCATAGATGAAATGGGAACTGGATGTGTCATGAAATAGTGCGCAGTATCAGGTCATTGTAGTATTGCATGAATATTACACAACAGTTTTTTAATGATTATCAAGCTTGCAATTTAGAGGTGGTGACATATATCTATGGTAATGATTTCAGGTTTTTATTAGGAAAACAGATGGGAATATTTGGATTTGCTAAAAAATTACAGAAAGATTTGCCGCAGAGAATTTCTCTCTTCAATATTCTCCTACTCATGCTGTTTCTCTCAAACCACAGAAGTCAGACATTCAAGGAGAGATATTTCAGCCTGGTAAAAGGAAAGAGGAAAATAGTGTGACTATAATGACCACGCCTTTCACATTGTAACACATTTGTTCCAGAGGAATAGGTTTGCTACTCCTTTCATTCCTTCAGCACAAAACATTGGGTAGAACTGTGCACTTATCCTTGGGATGGTATTTAATGAAGTATAAATATCATGTCTCTTTGTGGAGATCATACAGGTGATCAGGACACAGCTTTGAATTCATCTTTCTACTTAACTTAAAACCCCAGCCAGACAAATATTGTCAAAGACCCAGAATTCATTCCGATGAAGTCCAGGCGTTAAATAGTGACTAATTGGCAAATTTCTATGGAAAACAAGAACTCTTTTCCTCCTTTATGATAGAAAAGTTTTCACTATTCCAAACATTTCTGCAGCTTCTAGGCTGTTAATGAAAGTTCACATTACATAGATAAGTATCTAGCTTTTGTCAAAGGGAATGAGCAACTTACTTCAGTGGCAAAATAAAGAAAAATGGAACTTTGAAGTGTGGAAAAGACTTGTGGAAGCAATAGATGTGCAAGTATCAGAGGCAGCAAGAGATTAATGTTCACTTCTATTTTAGTAAGTGATTTTTAGCATGGTGAGGTTTCATTGTATGGGAGCTGATCCAGTTTGCTGTTCTGAAGGCAAGAAAGAACTGGTTGAGTTAGGTACCTACAATTAGGAGGGTTGACTGAGCTTACATCTTCAAAGGAGGAAAAAAGGAAGAAAAAAAAGTACAATATCCATGCTGCTCCTGCTGTCAGAACAAGTATTATTATTGCACATGTGCAACTTTTATAATATTTCTATTTTTAGGTAATTTCCAAAGTGTCAGATCCAGATATTTTCTGGCTTCACTCATGCAACTCTGAAGCCAAAGAATTTGGCATCCTGAATGTTTTAGAAAGCCTTAAGTTTTGCAGAAGCTTGTTCTTCAGCCCTGAAAAATGGCAAGAAGAATAAATATATTCTGTAGAGTTTTGGCATAGAAGTTTCATTAAAGACCTTTGAATAAGTCCCTTGGAACATAAATGAGCTCCACAATTAACTTAAGTCACAAGATCCAGTAGATGGATGACTGCAAATATTCAGCTAGAGAGGTTTTTCATGCTAACAGTGTGGCACTAGCAAAGGTAATTGTGATTTAAATCAAGAATAAAACTTTCTTTAAAAAATTCGTATATTATCCATGGTTTAATGAAGTACTGAGTGGTTTTTATTTTCTCACTGTATTTTTTTATATATGAATCAGACTGTAATATTTCAGGAACTCAATCAATGAGTTGTAAAAATAAGTCTAGGGTGTTAAAATTTACTAATAGTCTTATTTTCTTAATTTATCATTCTGGAATCATTATATAAGTTATGTTATATTTAACCAAGGTGAATCATATATTTAAGAACCTCTTGCCCAGTCTCTTCATGGCATTTGCGCATACATGTCTTCTACGTCCTTGAATAGTCCTGGTAACTTACAAATGTGCTTACTTTCTCTGCTGAATCGTTGCTTTGATATTCTTCTGCTGCATTCAGCATTCTTCTTTATAATAGACAATGGAGAGCTGAACATTTTAGGCTGTTGTATTGTGCTTATGTGGCGAGGTTTTGGTACGGGGGGCTGCAGTGGTAGCTTCTGTGAAGGTGAAATATTCTTAAAAACTAGTAAAATTTTTCAATGTTAGTGCAAGCACTATGTTCCTTGTATTAAATGCTAATTTTGAAAAAGACTCCTGAAGAGACAAGTCTCCATAAACCAATTATCATTTTGTTTGTGTTGTGAAAACACTGGTCTTTAAATTTTCTGTTCCCAAATGCTTACGTATTAATTATTTAAGAGATTATCCTGATATAAAGCAGAAACCAAATGTATGTGCCTATCTCTCAGGTAATAGAGGTAAAAGAGAAGAGGCCCTTTTATCTTTTGTTTTTAGTTACAGATTGCAGGTAATCTGCTGTAACTATCTTATCTATTGTTTTTTTCTGTATCATTTGACATCTGCAAGAATTTTGCATTCATTTCCTAAATTTGATTTGCCTGTTATAGTTATTTTGGAAAATGTTCTAGTTAGTAATGGAAAATGAAATTAGCCTTTTTCACTTTTCTGAAAAGAAGAAAGTATCCTTACTTCATTTACAGAAAACATATTACATGCACTACAGAAAGCATATTACATGCACTACTAATATAACTAGAAATATAACTCAAATTGTAAAAGACAATGCTTAGAAAAATGCCAGGTGTTCTTAATAAGTGCAGAGACATCAGAGGCAATCAAACTAACCCAAAAATTGAACAGTCTAGAAGGCCATGATATTATCTATAATATTTTCTCTATTTTCTGGTTTATTTCAAATCCTCTTCTTTTCTCCATACATATTGTACTTGCTCAGAAAATCTAGCTATATTTTTTGGAAGTCGGTTTGTGATTGTAATTAAAGCTGCAGTACTGCTACATGTCTCAACGGAACAATTTTCTCTTTAAATCCTACTGCTGATTGCAAATAATGTGGAGACTGGAACTGTTCAAGGCATGGAAAATGTGACTTTTGCACAAGAAACAAGGTAGTAGGATGCCATATCATTCATATCTCCTGTCTCATTCCTGTAATGCTTCACTCATGAGAGGAACACTTTGAAAGTCAACAAGTAATCAAGGACTGAATAATCTCACAACAGCACTCAATGCAAAATGGTAATCACTTGTCTGTTATATCACAGAGGTGGAGGGAGGGAAAAGAGTTTCCTTTTTCTTTTCTTTTCTTTTCTTTTCTTTTCTTTTCTTTTCTTTTCTTTTCTTTTCTTTTCTTTTCTTTTCTTTTCTTTTCTTTCTTCTTTTCTTTTCTTTTCTTTTCTTTTCTTTTCTTTTCTTTTCTTTTCTTTTCTTTTCTTTTCTTTTCTTTTCTTTTCTTTTCTTTTCTTTTCTTTTCTTTTCTTTTCTTTTCTTTTCTTTTCTTTTCTTTTCTTTTCTTTTCTTTTCTTTTCTTTTCTTTTCTTTTCTTTTCTTTTCTTTTCTTTTCTTTTCTTTTCTTTTCTTTTCTTTTCTTTTCTTTTCTTTTCTTTTCTTTTCTTTTCTTTTCTTTTCTTTTCTTTTCTTTTCTTTTCTATTTTCTTTTCTTTTCTTTTCTTTTCTTTTCTTTTCTTTTCTTTTCTTTTCTTTTCTTTTCTTTTCTTTTCTTTTCTTTTCTTCTTTTCTATTTTCTTTTCTTTTCTTTTCTTTTCTTTTCTTTTCTTTTCTTTTCTTTTCTTTTCTTTTCTTTTCTTTTCTTTTCTTTCTTTTCTTTTCTTTTCCTTTTCTTTTCTTTTCTTTTCTTTTCTTTTCTTTTCTTTTCTTTTCTTTTCTTTTCTTTTCTTTTCTTTTCTTTCTTTTCTTTTTCTTTTTTTTTTTCTTTTTTTCTTTTCTTTTTCTTTTATTTTCTTTTTTCTTTTCCCTTTCCTTTCCTTTCCTTTCCTTCCCTTTCTCCTTCCCTTTCCTTCCCTTTCCCTTTCCTTCCTTTTCTTTTCCTTCCTTTTCTTTTCTTTTCCATCCTTTCCTTTCCTTCCTTTTCCTTTTTTTTTTCTCTTCCCTTCTCTTCCTTTTCTTCTTTATATATATATATATTTATTTTTTTTTCCTTGTAGGTATTCTTTGCTTTTTCTTTGATTTTTTTAAATGAAGGCATCTGTTTGATGAACCTAATTAAAAATAACTCTAACTTTCATATTCTTTCTTCTGTCAGTAGTTCGTGGGTGGAATCAAGTTGAGAAAACAGATGCTTATCCTCTTATGACACTCACAAGGAAATACCCTTTGCCCGCTGGAGTGCTTTCATAATCAAGAGTTGCAAAACATGTTGAATCTTTCTGAGTAATGTGGAACCAGTGTCTTGGATTTTTCCCATAGCAGTTTATGAATGAGCTGTGCACAGAAACCACATTATTTTCTACCACATTTTTCTGTTCTTACCTCCTATTTAGTCAAAAATAGCAGAGCTGACTCCCTTTCTATTTTGAAACAGGAGAGGTGCAAAGCCATGAATCACTGAAAAGAAGCATTTCCAGTGTAGCTTTGATACCGGATTCTGAGAATAAGAGATGTTACCTAATATTTTAAGAGCCTTTCTGAGATCATTAAATCATTGCATTTCCCTCTATGCCTACTTGCTGCTTCTGCTTTATTCAAATTCTGCTTAATGAACAATGTGGTACAACTAAATTTATCAGAAGAAAATATATGTCTCAGCAGAATGCAATCAATGCAAGTTGTCTTGCCAACTTATGTTTATTAGATCTTCAGAAGGAATAAGCCCTTATATTTACATGGGTAGGCAAACATCTAGCAGCTCAGGTAAGGAGGGACACTTTAGCGATAACAGCCTGATAAAATATTGGCAGTATGCTGTTGCAGTTAACTCTTCCTTTTGGGCATTATTTAACAGTGTTTGCCAAGAGTAAATATCAACTGGCTGTGGAAGCTAGATTACCTGGGAAGTAGTTCATCTAGAATTGAGCTAAGATATATTCTTGGGCTGTCTGGAGAAATCACCATTAACCGGTTTATTGACTAAATACAAACTCATAACATGCAGCCAAGACTTTACTCTTGCTCCTCAAGGACTAGTAGTTGGTGCTACATAAACCAAGGCTCCTTGAGACATCTGCAGGGTAAATTCGGAGGGCTGGGACCTTTAATCCTTTCTGAGCTTGGCTTTTGCTAACAGATCAATGTCCCTTCTGCCTAGTGACAGCTGACACCATAATATAGCAGGATCTCTTTCTACTGTGGCTGAGGTTGCTTAGCACAACCCTGTCATGTCCATCATTCTGAATTATTTTAATGCTAAAATTATATTTTTCATTTGAACCAGGTAAACTGTCCTTTCTATTGCTGGAAATTATTTGCTTTAGAAATAGCAACATGAAGCAGGAGCTGAAAAAAGATTTAGATATTAAGGATTGAATCCTTTAATACAGTAAATATTTTAGGTCTTTGTTACAAAACTGTGCTTAACAATTTGCTTGTCTCTGATATCAATTTCTTGCTAAAGAGAGCACCTCAAAACTAAAGTCACTTCAGCACAGCACTGTGAGTATAGTCTTTTCATGTTATTTCTGAATTCCTAAACTCTTAAAGGGATGTCAATAAAGCAAAGTAGACACTATCTTGTTTTCTACCCTTCTTAATGTTCCATATGCTGCTGGCTTTGCACTACCTTTACCTGCTGTCACAGCACAGTAAACTTGTTGAGGGAAGAAAGACAAGACAGTGAATGGTTTGATTCTTGCCAACATACTGTGAGAAAACAGAGAGAAAAACATTACAGAACTCCCAGAGAGCTCAGAGTAGAGCGGGAGTATGGCAAAGTAAGCAGCTCTGGGAGTGTGATGAGTAAGGGAGAAAAGGACACAGAGAGAAAACAGAGAAAAATCAACCTCCCAGGTGAGAGGGACCACAGTGAAGCAAAGAGCTTGTCTACATCCAGCTCAGGTTCAGTGCTAAGGAAAGGGAGACAACAAATGCAGAGTTATGTGCTCACAAGATATTTGAAACCAGAGAGAATAGGTCTGTGCAGTGAGGAAAAGTCAAAACTACAGAAGGAAAGGGGTGAGACTATATATTAACAAAAAAAAAGTTTAGGAGAGGCTGGGTGTGATGGACCACACCGATGGTTCTACCAGCTCCAAATGATTGAGGTGAAGCCTAGGACAGGATAAGATTACAGAAAAGCAAGTAAATAGAAAGAAGAAATAGAAAAAGACAATGAAAGATTATGAAACAGGTGGAACAGGAGTTTTAAATTATGGGAAAGGAATGAAGAACTGGGAGGGGTGGGTGGTTATGAAGGTGCAACTCTGGATGTTGCAACTGAGATAAAGAGGTTAGGAGCATATTGTCACTGAATTGGAGCATAAGAAGGCAGGAGAAAGTTTATGGATACATTATATCCAGAATGAAAGAAAATGTGGAGTGGCTGCACAGCAAGGAAAAGCAAGAATAAGGTGGAAGAAGAAAAATTATAAAAAAATTAGTAGATCATGGGAAAAGTGTAAAGGGTGCAGCAGTTAGAGTGTAGAGGAAAATGCTAAAGAATGGGTAGAAACACTGGCATCTAATTTTAATTATACTGTTAAATGAACTGTAAAGTTCAATTAGAGTGAAAGGTTGAAACTCTGAAAGCATTAAAAGTGAGATGTAATGCCCAATTTAGCTGAGAGATGACTCTGGCCTAGTGCCTATCTCTCCTTAAGCTGCAGAGGGAATATACTGATAGGAGTCTAGACCTAGCAAGGCCTCACAACTGTGTTTTTTTTTTTTTATATTTGCTATTTAAGACTTCCCTTAGAAAGAGTTAGCTATCTGGGGAGTTAGAGCACCAGCGGTCAGCCAACACCAGAAATCTCATCATTTCTAGAGGTTTCAGAATTGCAACAGGAGGAGAAATGGGATTTGGGGGTTGGGGGGGGATGGCAGGCAGGTGTGGAACCATAGAGAAACTTCCCCATTGTGCATTCACAACTTAAATCATTATACTCAAAAAATCTCAGCCTAGTGTTTGAGTTGCTTTTAGCAGAGAACAGTATTAGAGATTTCTCTGGAAATCCCAAAACTTCAAATGCTAAATTAGCTATTAAATTTAGTTGGATTTAAAAAGCAATAAAAAGCTTAATGCCTACACTGTACATAGCAGCTAGGCAGTGTAGGTAGTTTTCCTTCAAATAACTGTAAAATGAAAACAGCCATGCTATTTCCAGATGAATAGAAAACTGCTAAATTAGCTGCAAAGTTGATACAGTATCACACAGATGAAAGTTTTATTTAAACCTTGACTTAAAACATGTTTGCTTGCTTTGTATTATTAACATTTCACATCGATGATGCATAAGGTATGTGGAAAACAGATATTTAATGTTGGATTTGATAAACAACAGGTGCCTTTTTGATTGCCATATTTATCATAAACTTATATATAAACTATTCCAATCTTTTTAAGAAGAAACTGCTTCAGTAATTTTCAGTCATGATTTTTCATGACATGAATTCTCTCAAAACACCTCCATTTGTTGAATCAGCATCTTCTGAAGAGCAATTTCAAGAGATTATTCCTAATAGTCTTTATACTTCTATACAGGAAGGAAGAGTTTTCTTGGAGAATACTACTTGCTGTTCCCAGATGGCATGTGAACCAGTGGGATATTACAGAAAAGGTGTGCATCGCAAGTGTTTGGTGATCTTTCAAAATAAATGAGCTCTTCCTTGAAAAGCTTCATCCTTAGGAGAAAACCACTTATGTTATCAGATGAACTGGGGATCTTAAATCTTGAAATCCCTGTGTATGGCATCTGCCAGGAGATCCTCAACAAAGACCATCATCTCTTCATCAACTGCACAGGGAATGTAGATCTCCAATGTGGGTTCTCTTATGGACCCTGCTTAAACCAGGCACAGTTTTTTCAGGTATTGGATGGAAAAGTTCATTGAACTTTAAAATCAACTGCAAAATTCATGTCCTTTACATCTCTTCCTGAATCAGTGCATATCTGAAAAATATTTTGCACTTAATGACCGATCTCATCCTTCTTCTAGAATTATGTTTGAATAGCTTTCAGTTTTCTCAGTTATTTTCAATAGTGAGAATTAAACACAAAGTAAAAGATCATTCTTGGCTTGTGAGAAGCACATTATTCAGTAATATGTCCCCTAGTTGGTACTATATATATATACACATATATTTAATACAAACCATCATCTTGGCTGCATCAAAATGCAATTTTTATCAGTATTTTACAAGTTTCCTTTGAAATGAAAGGGTTCTCTGAACTGGCTTTCTAGTAAACTCGAATTCTCTAACCAGCCCACAAGGAACATAAGCAAGTCAGAAATTAATTTAAAAGAGGAAAAATTTCTACCAGAGGGGTTTTTTTTTTAGAACTATTTAGTGAATGGTAACTTTTACTTCCTTCCAACTGTGCCTTAAGGTCAGATTTAATTATGAATAAACTGTAAGGAGAACAGAGATCCACCATAATTTTGCATTTGTTTTAAGCACAACCAAGGCACAAGCTCTTTAAGCTCTTGTATCTTATTCTAGCCTTTTGAGACTTCCTCTAATGAAGCACAGAAATGAAGGGATGATGCTATTCCCTTAGTGTAGCTCATTAATACTAGAAACCAAGTTGGCATTTGGGACTAACATGCTCTCCTGTTCTCCACGGTGCTTTTTGCTGTTCAGCTCTGCAGTGACATCAACTATAACCCTTTCAGTAAGTCACTTAAAAGTATTCTTTGAAGAGGTTACATGTCAGTCACACCAGCAGTCATACTGATGTCTGACAAGGTCCTCAAGGTCTCTGGAACCTATTTTAAACTGGATGAAACTCTCCCTCATGGAATGGGGGCTTACTCAACGTTTTTGCAATTCATTTCTCCTCATTACAAAACAAAATCTGAGGGATAATATGGTCAGAAAAGAGCATGTTTCTTGGTCAGGGTAGATTGGAAAGAGCCAGAAAATGCTGGAGGATTGTTCCACTGGTGTTTTGAATTACTTACAATAGCTTCAAATACTTCTACAGTATGTTTTGATTATACCATTGACAGTAGAGTACAAAATCATCATAAGAAATCTCAGTAATTAAAATGAAATTGGTACTTGCCATTACAGCATTGCATCAGTTTGGGGCTTTTTTTTCCAGAGAAGTTGTCTTGGCCTTTGTATGTGACTATGAGCAGCTCATCACTCAACCTATTTCTCTTGCTATTTCTCCAAATATGAATTGGAAGACAGAATAATTTCACACTTTTGAATATATCTTCATTCAGGTTTGTAATGTATTTATACCAGAGCAAGAGTGTGGCCCTAACACATGGGTCCACACAGGGTGTCAGCCAGTTGCCTATCCCTTATTTCTGAAAACTCAAGTAGCATTTAAGTTGAAAGTAATAACATAATTTGCATTACTTTTATACTGATGACTATCAAATAAAGTTATGTGAATTTTTAGAACTGATAATAGAAGCTGTCAATCATATCTAGCATTCAGCTTTAGTTTTAATGAAAATTGACATAAAAAATTGACATTTATTTGCGGCTGTTCATGCAGACATTTATTGCTAGTGATAATTTTTCACTGGTTTCTATATTTCCTTGCATCATTTGGTGTTTTCTATCTATAAAACTAGCTGCAAATCTTGTGAAGAAAAAATATCTAATTTTAATATCTAAGTTTTCATACACGTTTACATAATTCAACCTCAAAATAAACTTGGAAGATTTGTAAAAGCACAAAATATTTATGAAAATAAACAGCAGAATTTACCAATTATTTACTGAAATCAGTTTAATCAGACTCTTGTTACTAAAACGACCAGAAGCATTACTTTTGTAATGTTCAGAGTTGTCTTTATTGAAGTAAAACAAATTCAGGTGCTTATGTTCAAGCTGAAATTTATCTTTTGCCTAGAATTTTTCTAAACAGAGCTAAATAAATGTTCAATGCTTAAAGGTGTAGGAGGCACAGATCAGGCACAAAATATCAGGTTATTAAGCTTTGGAAATGGTTGCTGTTTATTTTTTCAGGAGTGAATGACTTCTACTTTCTACACTTTTTGTTGTGTAAAGTTCTGTTTTCATTAGCAGTTTGTGTGACTCAAATTTTTGACATCTGAATTTCCCCTCACACCCAGCTTTTTGCACTTCAAAACAAAAACCAATTTCCGAACGGTGGGATTTCCTGGTAGTGTTCAAGGCCAGGTTGGACAAAGTCTTGGGTGGCATGGTTTATGTGAGGTGTCCCTGCCTATGGCAGGGGGGTTGGAACTGGATGGTCTTAAGGTCCTTTCCAACCCTAACTATTCTATGATTCTGTGATTCTATAAACAGCTTTTTTGAAATATTTTTGGTTTGGTTATGTCAGATTTGCATCCAAAGCTGAACCGAAATTATTTTCTACTACATTATGGTTTTTAAAATCACATTGCCTTCACAGTTGTCTCAGCATCCAAAAAAAACCCAAGCAAACCACAAAACAACCCTGCATCCATGTTTCTATTTATTTAGCTCGAGATGCTCTCGTTTTCTTTCTGGGTCAGAGGAATTGCTTCTCTCTCTTTTTTTTTTTTTTTTTCCTGAATAACATGTACTTTCCTAGGAGTTGAAAATACAACACAAAGTGTTGCATTAATTTCCGTTTGATTTTTTTCCCCCATCTTTGAGCAGGTGTTTTAAGTTTCCTCATGCTTCAGATGTGTCAGTTGACTCTTCTGAAGTAAGGGAATTGACAAGCATTTTCCAAATCACTATGCATGTATCACACTGACAACACTCGGGTAAACTACTATGTTGGAACATGTCTTGGGGGAATATGCAAATACTCTTTAGTGACGCTGTTCCCTGAATGTTACATCAAAATAAAGGATTTCCTTCCTTCTCAATTAATTTGTATCTATGTGAGTAAGAAACAGAAACAATTTTTTTTGGATCTATGTCATCTCCACTGTGAAATCAACTGCTTCATGTGTATGATGAAAAATTTGAGATTCATGCGTCCAGTGAAGTTGCCCTTGAACTGGAACTGCAGCAGGTGTCCAGACAGGGTCTGCTGAATCAGGGCAGGCAAACATGTTTTCCCACAAGAAGTCATGTTCTCACAGAGTACTGTTTAGTAAAAAAGGCCCTAAAATGGCACACTTCCCTTTAAATAACTGAAAAGTGGACAATAGTGTTAGAGAGATTCTGCTTGTAACATGGGATATGCTTTTAAACTTGCCAGGATTCTGCATAAGATTTACTCATTCACAGATATCTTAAAGCTTTTTTCTGATTTGGAGGAGGAGGGGGGCTTACACTAGTGCTAATTTATCACCATTAATACTTTTTTTCATATCTTTTATTCCAGATTCTTCGGACTCTGCACCACACTTTTCCAGCAACTTATTCCATAGCACTTAGGAAATACCAGCTAGTCATGTGTGTTCCAGCCAACCTTGGATATCATATTGTTCACTGCTGACCTGTTTTAGAAAGGTTTCTTGCAAGTTAATCCTGCAGTCTTGTTGATAAGTAAAATTCAAGAGCATGAATCCACTAAAACCAAAACAAGCTTATGATTTAGAACACAGACATCAGACTTCCATCAACTCCTTCACTTAAAATCAGGACTTGCTGGCCATTATCATTAAATAAATAAATGAATAAAACTAGAAAGCCTGAACACATCTCCCACAAAGAATAAAAGCCTTTCTAGGATACAGAAAACAGATACTACTCACATGGCTTCTTTTGAGTCTTCAGACAAGTTCAGATCAATTGATCCTTATGATGCTTCCTTTCAAGTCATACCATTCCCTTCTCTCCCACTTTAATGTTCTCTAAAGTCTTTTGCAAACTTCTGGGTTTTTTACTTTCAACCATCTGTAGAATCATGGCTGTTTTGAGCTTATTGACAGGAGTTTACTCGTTCACTATTGTAATCTATAGAGTTGATGCTGTGTCTCTTAGTAAAAATATCCTGAAATATTTACAAAACAAGGTCACTTTTTATACAAGCATTACAGCTTGTTTCAGTTTCCTTCCTGAAAATGAGAACTGAAAAATAAACAATGTAAGTAAACAATAGAAACCTTGCACAAATAGATATATCAGAATCACCTTGATACATAGGCAGTAGAATAGCTACAAGGAATAGAGCATAGGTTATGGTCAAAATGTTTTATTTTCATCATCCAGTTGATCTCTGTGTTTCTGATTTCCTCTGTGACTTTGAAGAATTTGCATGAATTTGTTAGGATTTTTTGGATAATAGGCTCAAGCTTCAAGGATTAAGGATGAAAGCAAACTGGTGAAAAAATGAAGGATTTCTTTTCTAACCTTTCACCTTTTCAACCTGTTTCCTCATGGTTAGCGAGTACTTATCACGGTTCTTGAATCACAATCATTTTTCACAGCTCGGTTTCCAGCACATTCTGCCCTTTTCTTTCATCCATTAACTCAGCAAGTACAGAAGTACTTTGTAGAGTTGATTTAGCCTGTTGCTCCTGCCTACAGTAATTAAGATTTCTAGGAGGCCATCCAACCATAAACTGGACAAAGACCTGCTTTTACAATCCCAGTATACTGATCTAGGTGTACTGATAGGCTTCTGTATTTGCGGTTCATATATGTTGCCAAGTTTTGCCATTTGCTTCATAGCTTTTCCATCTCTACAACAGTAGAAAAAAAAAAGGTTCTGCTAAACCTAACTGATAAATTTTATTTTTAAATAGAAAAAAAAGTAATTTCTTTCAGATTTGAATATATTAAAACGAAACGTCCACGTATGAAGTAATGAACTGACTGATTTCTACAATTTATGTCTTTCATTAGGCATTACATTAACTCCATCAAATTTTTACAACCATTTTAAAGTCAGATTACCACAGAAAATAGATTTTGGTTTAAGCAGATCCAGGGGGTGATTTTTATAAGCCCAAAGGTTGTTTAAGCACTCAGCTTTCATTTGCAGTTATCATGTTTTGAATACCTCCTCCGTAGTAAATAATGACGTGAACAGTTATTGACGTTGGTGTATGTTATGCAGCATATATAGATTTATGCCCTAAAATAATTTTTATTTGAGGGTCCATGTAGAAAAAAAATAAGAGCATGGAGGCACTGAATAAAGAAAGAAAAAAAACACCTATACAAATTAATCCAGTTCCTGGAGACATGTAAGCAGTTACTGCCAGCCAAATGTAACATTCAAACAGCAGCAAAAACTTTTTCTGAGCCATTGTTTTTTAACTTTCCCTGAAACCTTGGACATTTAAGATGATGTCAGTGGTTTATTTTAGAACCAATGATTACTGGAATAAACTGGTTTGGGGATTACAGTATAGCAAGCCAATAGATTTCCAGAAATTAATAATAATTTGGAAAAACAGAAGTTATTGAGCTGAGAAGCATTGACCCAGGAGGAAGATTGACCTATATAAAGAGGACATAAAGACTCCCATCAACACACAAAAAGGCAAAGGAGGAGAACTGCTTGACAGGCTATTCACTAGCATTACAGGTGTCCTAAAGAGATCTTTACTTGTAGGGAAAATTGTTCACATGTTTGTAACTGAAATTAAATCTGCTTCTGTTTTTCTGATGTAAAGCAAGCTATACCGCTGAGACAATTTTAAATTTCAATTTTTAATTTGTTTTAAATTTATTTTTCACTGTACTATTCCAAGCAAAATTTATATTATCATTAACTTGCCGTAAATTTCATAGAATCATAGAATAGTTAGGGTTGGAAAGGACCTTAAGAACATTTAGTTCCACCCCCCCTATCATGGGCAAGGACACCTCCCACTAAACCATCTCACCCAAGGCTCTGTCCAACCTGGCCTTGAACACCACCAGGGATGGAGCATTCACAACCTCCCTGGGCAGCCCATTCCAGTGCCTCACCACCATTACAGTGAAGAACTTCTTCCTTATATCCAACCTAAACTTCCCTTGTTTAAGTTTTAACCCATTACCCCTTGTCCTATCACTACAATCCCTAATGAAGAGTCCCTCTCCAGCATCCCTATAGGCCCCCTTCAGATACTGGAAGGCTGCTATGAGGTCTCCATGCAGCCTTCTCTTCTCCAGGCTGAACAGCCCCAACTTTCTCAGCCTATCTTCATACGGTAGGTGCTCCAGTCCCCTGACCATCCTCGTGGCCCTCCTCTGGACTTGTTCCAACATTTCCATGTTATTTTTCTTTTTCTTTTATTATTAATTATTAATTATTATTAATTTCTATTATTATACTAAAATTTGTGAGTTTGTTTTTTTTTTTTTGAAAGGTACATCTGAAGTCTCCCTTCTCTCTAAGGAGGAATTAAAAAAATCACACAGAATCTTAACTGGGAACTTCTTTAAGGAAAAAGAATTTTGGTACCATGTTGAATTTATGTTAGCTTTATGTTCATTCTTCTCAAAAAGTTTGATATGGTAAAACACTTTCTTGTTGACTTTCTTTACCCCACAAATTCTGGGAAATACCTTTTAGGATGTTCTCTTTTCTATACATGGTTACCAGCACAGAATATACTTCCTGGGGTTTCCCACCTGAGAATTCACTGAAGCAATGTCTTATAGCTCTTTGGGCAATCTATTTCTTTATTATATCAGATACACCTATAAAATGCTACAGTATAGTAAAGCAAATATTTTTCAGTGCACACAGCAATTAGAAATCCCACTGGAGGTAGACATAGTAGACATACTGTCTCATGAGACCAAAAGACAGGCAAAACCTGCAGATAGTCCTTTAACTTGAGGTAGGGAGACAAATAATGGAAGAGAGTCACCAAAGGAACTATATTCATTGTGATGTTATGGAACAAGTAAATTCTTCAGTAGATTGAAGTCCTTCCTTCCCTTTTTTTTTTCTTTTGTTCCCTCAGCCTAATCTAATAAATTTAATCTTTAAATTCTGTAAGTACATGTACAAAATAGTTGTACTGTATAGGCACTTATGGTGGTGGGACTCCCAGCTGGGCGAGTTTTGAACATGTGAGGAGAGTGTGAATTATCGCTATAGTGACAGTGGGGTGCAGTTCGCTGGTCATGAAGAGAAATCATTAACTCCTCACAGCATCAATTTGTTGTGAGGACTGTGTTTACAGTGGTGCCAGACAGTATACTGGGCACTCACATCGCTCACTGACATCAACTGAATAAACTGTGAACACTCAGTACCAATGTTACTCTGAAAATAGGAGTATTGAAATTCTTCAGACCAGAAATTAAGATATATTTCACTGATTTTAAGGGCATCAGTTACCAGCATTCTCCAAGGCTACTCATTTAGGTAACTCTGGACTTTGCGAAGCCTTGATTCTTCTGTTGTGTTGCTTCAGTTTGTGCGAAATATACAGAAATAAACATTATAATGTAAAATCATGTAATCACATATTTGTTCAGTACATAGCTAAGAACATTAATCCAGTACACAGTAAACCTGTGATCTGTACACACTTATCCCAGGCCTGAAGTGAAAAACTAGCATAAACATTATGATCAATCACACACTGAAACTATCGGACCACACAAATACTGTCTTAAAAATTAGAAGTGACAAGCAAGCTGCTCATTTGAGGCTTTTTATCCTAGACAATTAACATTTTCCACTGGTGTTTCTTTTCCCATTCTGTCTAAATGGCCAGGGTATAGAGACCTGTCCTGGGTTCAGCAGCAGCAGTCATGTTTCTCCTTTGTGGTAGCTGGTGCAGTGCTGTGCTTTGACTTCCAGCCTGGGAACAGTGCTGGTGATACCGATGTTTTTGATTGTTGCTAAGCGATGTTTACCCTGACCAAGGACTTTGTGAGGCTCATGCTCTGCCAGGGAGGAGGGGAAGCTGTGAGGAAGCAGAGACAGGGCGCCTGACCCAGGCTAGTCAAGGAGGTATTCCATACCACAGCACGTCATGCCCAGGGTGGGGGGTAACTGGGAGTTACCCAGAAGGACACGGGCTTCCGGGTGGGACTCGTTTTCTTGGCCGGTGGTATCGCATTCTCTTCCCTTGTTATTTTCCCTTATCATTGTTGTAGTTGATAGTAGCGGTGGTGATTTGTGTTGTACATTGGTTGCTGGACTGTTCTTGTCTCAACCTGTGGGAATTGCACTCTTTCAATCTTCCTCCCTGTTCCTCTGGCAGCGGGGAAGGAGAGAGCCCCGGGGGGGGGTGGGGGGGTGGGGGGGTGGGGGTGGGGGGACAACACACCTCGATTGCTCTCAGCCTGGCACCACTCACTGGGAGTGAGTGAACAAGCTGTCTGGCTAGGGTTTAAACCACGAGAGTTCTTTTTGGCACTCAAAGTGGGGCACGAGGGGTTGAGATAACGACAGATCTGACTGGCTTAATAGTCACTCATCACAATGCTGATTTATTGGCTCTCAAGGTTGTTCCTCTTGATCTCACAGTTTCACTATATCATATCTTACTTCCATCCGGTATTTGCTGTATTAGTGTTTTTCAAGTGTGGGGCTTGGGCTAAGGCTTTTGTCTCATTGTACTTTATGGTAATGACTTGTAATACAATAGAATCATTGATCATGAGACTGATCTGGCTTATGTTCCCAGTGTGGTCACCACCTTTATACTTTGGGAGGTATATAATAGAAGTGCTTAGCAATTACACATCTTTTTTCTCCTTCTCAGGTGCTCAACCTGTGAAGGAGACATCCTTTTACCCTCCCAGTCTTCCACCCAGACCATTTACATTTGAGAGTTTTGAAGTTTTTGAACGGCCTTTTAATGTTGTTGAGACTTGTTTGCTGATAGTGATGGGAATCACCATGCTAGCACGCATACAGAGTGTGTTTTGCCCACGACTGATTTCAAGAGTTAAGCAGAGTCAGGTTTGGGTCTTGTCTGGGGTCAAACGATGATGTAGGAGGACCAAGAGATTTTCCCTGAGGCTGGATAGTCATGAGTGGCAGCGTGTGTGGGATAGTATGGGCAAGTACCTAGGTCAGTGGGCCCCTCCAGTACTTTGGAATTTCACTACCAAACAACTGCAAAATCCAGAAGAATTAGTAAAACACTTAAATGAGGTGTGTGGTCATTCTGGCCATACCAGAGATGGACAAATCATGGCAACGTGCTGGGACTTGGCCTATGCTTACAGGGCCTTGTTCAACACTATCCAGCACCTTCAAAAGGAAAAGAATTTTGGTGGACCTGAGGGCAAAGCAACAGTCAGCACAGCTACTCCAGCTCCAGGCACAGCAGCTTCACCACCCCCAGCGACAAGTACAGTCGCTACTCAAACTTTGGCTGCAATGAACAGAGCAGCTACCTCAGTGGCAAGTCCAGTAGCTGCTCAAACTTTGACTGCAACAGACAGTGCGGTCACCCCAGGTCCAAGCACAGCAGCTACACCACCCCCAGCAACAAGTACAGTCGCTACTCAAACCACAGTGATAATCACTGCAGCCAAACCAGAGGACCAATTCGTACCAATATTGGTTGCCCCTGTACGCAAGAGAACAAACAAAAAAGAGGCAAGAAGGGTGAAGCGAGATGAAGAACCAATGAATTCACCACCTGGTCCAGCATCTGATCAGGAGTCATCATCACATGATGAAGAAGAAGAAGAGGTAACTTCTTGACCTCGGACCTCAACCGAGCTGCGGAATATGTGAAAAGATTTTACCCGTCAACCAGGGGAGCACATCATCACCTGGTTACTCCGATGCTGGGACAATGGGGCTGATGGTCACGAGCTAGAAGGTACAGAATCCAAGCAGCTGGGATCACTTGCTAGAGAAGGGGGAATTGACAAAGCAATTGCAAGAGAGAAAAAGTCCCTCAGCCTTTGGAGGCGGCTCTTGGCAGCTGTGAAAGAAAGGTTTCCGTACAAGGACGATGTTACGAGTCGTTCGGCCAAGTGGCCTACTATAGACAAAGGCATCCAGTCTCTGAGGGAATCAGCCATCGTAGAGATGCTCTATCACATCAAGCCAAGTAACGGGGATGCACCTATAGATCCAGATGAAGTTGAATGTACATGACCCATGTGGTGAAAACTTACACCATCATCATATGCCCATTCATTGGCAACAGTAACCTGGAATGACATAGTACCACTAACAGTGGATGAAATGGTTCATAAACTCTGAGAGTTCGAAGACAATCTCACCCCTTCCATCATCTCAGCTGTGGAAAAACTGTCCCAGGACATCGAACAATTGAAGGACAATCTATCTGATTTATCCAGCTCCTCACGTGTACCAACACACGTCTCAGCTATTAACAAAAGGTGTCCTATTGTTCGAGAGAGGAGATACAGAAGGTATACGCCACGGGGTACCCTATGGTTTTACCTGTGGGATCATGGAGAAGACATGACAAAGTGGGATGGAAAACCTACTTCAGCTTTGGAGGAACGGGTGAGTGAACTGAAGAGGGGAGCATGGGCCAAGACTGATCATCCCATGAGAGCTACAGCTTCGGTCTCTGGTGAGCAGGTTCCCAGATGGAATGGAAGAGCTGATTTTACTCCAGCTCCTGTGATAACGAAGAATAATCCCTTTCAACACGACTTAAGTGTCCAGTGCTGTGATGACCATTAGAGGGGCCCTGCCTCCAGCCAGGTGGAGGTAAGGGACAATCAGATTTACTGGACTGTGTGGATCGGATGGCCTGGTACATCACTCTCACAGAAGTATAAGGCTCTAGTAGATACCGGTGCACAGTGTACCCTGATACCATCAAGCTGCCAAGGGTGAAACCCATCTATATTTCTGGAGTGACAGGAGGATCCCACGAGTTGACTGTGCTGGAGGCTGAAATCATCCTGACTGTGAGGGAATGGCAAAAGCACCCTTTGTGACTGGTCCAGAGGCTCCATGCATCCTCGGCATAGACTACTTCAAGAGAGGGTACTTCAAAGACCCAAAAGGGTACCGATGGACTTTTGGTATTGCTGCTTTGGAGACTGAGGAAATTGAGCAGCTGTCCACCTTGCCTGGTCTCTCAGAAGATCCCTCTGCTGTGGGATTGCTGAAAGTTGAAGAACAACAAGTGCCAATTGTGACCACAACAGTGCACCGGCGGCAATATTGCACCAACCAAGACTCCCTGATTCCCATCCATCAGCTGATCCGTAGACTGGAGAGTCAGGGAGTGATCAGCAGGACCCGCTTGCCCTTTAATAGCCCCATATGGCCAGTGCGAAAGTCTAATGGAGAATGGAGACTAACAGTAGACTGTCGTGGCCTGAATGAAGTCACACCACCATTGAGTGCTGCCGTACCGGACATGCTAGAACTCCAGTATGAACTAGAGTCAAAGGCAGCCAAGTGGTATGCCACGATTGATATTGCCAATGCATTTTTCTCAATTCCTTTGGCAGCAGAGTGCAGGCCACAGTTTGCTTTTACTGGATGTAGACAGATCCCCACAGATGTGATCAACAAGATAATAGCAATGTCTCCACCAACTAATAAGAAAGAAACGCAAGCTTTCTTGGGTGCAGTGGGGTTCTGGAGAATGCCCATCCCAAATTACAGTTCGATTGTAAGCCCTCTCTATCATGTGACCTGGAAGAAGAATGATTTTAAATGGGGCCCTGAGCAACAACAAGCCTTTGAGCAAATTAAACGTGAGATAGTTCATGCAGTAGCCCTTGGAGCAGCCCAGCGCAGGCCAGATGTAAAAAATGTACTGTACACTGCAGCTGGGGAGAACGGTCCTACCTGGAGCCTCTGGCAGAAAGCTCCAGAGGAGACTCGAGGTCGACCCCTTGGCTTTTGGAGTCGGGGATACAAAGGATCTGAGGCCAGCTATACCCCAACTGAGAAAGAGATACTGGCAGCCTATGAAGGGGTTCGAAAGTGATTGGCCCTGAAGCACAGCTCCTCCTGGCACCCTGGTTACCCGTGCTGGGCTGGATGTTCAAAGGCAGGGTCTCCTCTACACATCATGCAACTGATGCTACATGGAGTAAATGGGCTGCACTAATTACACAACGAACTCGAATAGGAAATCCCAGTCGTCCAGGCGTTCTAGAAGTCATCATGGACTGGCCAGAGGGAGATTTTGGAATGTCACCAGAGGAGGAGGTGGTGCGTGCTGAAGAGGCCCCACCGTATAATAAACTGTCAGAAAGTGAAAAGCAGTATGCCTTGTTTACTGATGGGTCCTGCCTTATTGTGGGAAAGCATCGGAGATGGAAGGCAGCTGTATGGAGTCCTGGACGACAAGTTGCAGAAACTGCTGAAGGAGAGGGTGAATCAAGTCAGTTTGCTGAGGTGAAAGCCATCCAGCTGGCCCTGGACATTGCTGAACGAGAAAAGTGGCCAGTACTTTACCTCTATACTGACTCATGGATGGTGGCAAATGCCCTGTGGGGGTGGTTGAAGCAATGGAAGCAGAGCAACTGGCAACGCAGAGGTAAACCCATCTGGGCTGCTGCACTGTGGGAAGATATTGCTGCCCAGGTGCAGAACCTGGTGGTGAAGGTACGTCATGTAGATGCCCATGTACCCAAGAGTCGGGCCACTGAGGAACACCAGAACAACCAACAAGTGGATAAAGCGGCTAAGATTGAAGTGGCTCAGATGGACTTAGATTGGCAACATAAAGGTGAATAATTTTTGGCTCGGTGGGCCCATGACACTTCAGGCCATCAGGGGAGAGATGCAACATATACATGGGCCCGTGATCGAGGGGTGGACTTAACAATGGACACTATTGCCCAGGTTATTCATGAGTGTGAAACATGTGCTGCAATTAAACAAGCCAAGCGGTTAAAGCCTCTTTGGTATGGAGGACGATGGTTGAAGTATAAATATGCAGAGGCCTGGCAGATTGACTATATCACACTGCCACCAACCCACCAAGGCAAGCACCATGTGCTTACCATGGTGGAAGCAACCACCGGGTGGCTGGAAACATACGCTGTGCCCCATGCCACTGCCCAGAGCACTATCCTGGGTCTTGAGAAACAGATTTTGTGGCGACATGGCACCCCAGAGAGAATTGAGTCAGACAATGGGACTCATTTCCGGAATAACCTTATAGATATTTGGGCCAAAGAGCATGGCATTGAGTGGGTATATCACATCCCCTACCATGCACCAGCCTCCTCCCTGTTCCTCCAGGAGCGGGGAAGGAGGGGGGGGGGCGGGGGCTCGATTGCTCTCAGCCCAGCACCACTCACTGGGAGTGAGTGAACAAGCTGTCTGGCTAAGGTTTAAAACACAACAAGACCTTTACCCAACCATTCAAAAATGTTATTTTCTGCCTCTGAAGTTCTCGTGTCCCCAACAAAGATGCCAGTGTGAAGGACCCCATTGTGGGTACTGAGCAGTGACCTGGACATCCCACCTTTCCATGTGGGTGTTATACCTAGAGAGTTAGAGAGAATTAAGAATAGCTGATTGGTTGCTACCAGTTTACTGGTTTGAATGGAATGGTCATACCCTAGACATGGAAACAGCTCCTTTCTGTTACCACAAAAGCTTTCATCTTAGAACAAAAGACTGAAATTTGTGCATTATGAACTAGACAAAATCCTTTGTAACCTAGTTCTTTTCATAATAACAGCACTTTTTTTCACTATGTCTTCTCATCAATGATATCCTCTTTTGGATCTGTTAACTCCTCCATCTTTTTTTTCTCTTCTGTCCAGTTTCCTGTTTCTTTTGGTATATTCAATATTTTGAGGTTAGCCTACTTTGCGATGTTAGCGTTTATGTATATTGATCCACTCTCTTAACAATTTCATCTTACTTGTGAATTACATCCTCATCTTCCACTAATACCACATTCATCTGAATTTTTTTTCCATTAGCCTGATTATTTTGCTGCCTTTAATGCTTTTATTTCTGCAAATGGCTTTCTTGATTTTTTTCTCTTTCCACATAGCAGGCTGCCCAGCTCTTTTTCATTTGGTTTGTTGTTTTCCCCAAGCTGTTCATATGCCAATGTTAATTTATTTCAGTTTCAAATGGTTTTCATTTTAAAGTAACAGAGTGGAACCCTTTCATAGCAAAATAGCCACCTTTAAGGAAGAAATTTAAGGAGGTTCACCAGAGCCAGAATTGCCATTGGAATCAATTGTTTCTTTCATTTTCTTTCCATAAATTGTGCTGATAAAGAAATGCCCTAGGCTCAGCAAAGAATAAAGGGTTAATCAGACTCTGCTTTGCTTCTGTTAAGTTAAACAGTTACATGTGGTCCAAGATACTAGGCCATGATCTAAGTGGCAACTTCATGCAACATTAAGCACATGAATAAGCAAGCAGATTCTATTTCTTGTTACTTTTCAAAGACATCTCCAAACATGCTTAGCTTTGCTATTTTACCTCAGTATCTGCATAGGACAAAGTGTCAGCAACATATGCTGAGGGAAGGATTGATAGGGAAAGAGAGGCATGGAAGTTGTCCTTCCCATGCAATGAGTTTGCAGCTTTACAAGTCCCTTCTTTCACCATTTAGATGGAGCTACTTCCACCACTGTATGCAATGCATCACTTGGATTATTTTCAAATAGTTCTATTTTTAAGGACAATAACTTGTTTTGGAGTTACCCTGAGTTATGTCATTGTACCACTGTGAACTGTTATGTTGAGAGACATGCTATAAAGAAGCTAGCAAATAAATTAGATGGGGTCCTCTGAAAGGAATGATTCTCATTAGGACATGTGTCTGAGCACTCTGCTGCTGGTGGCAGGTGAGGAGGGATTACATTTCTCCAGAAACCTTCATTACCTTTCAGGCTTCCAAAAGAAAACGGACAGATCTGCCTCCCCTGCCTTTCTCCCTTTTCTCTTCCAGTCCTCTTTTCAGGAAACAGGGTGATTTTCAGCAGCACAGAATGAGAAAACTATAGTTGGAAACAGATGCATCTGGTTTTTCAGGAGGGTCTTGACTCAGATTCCACCTGCACTTTGAAGCAATCTTTGTGAACTAGTAAACACCTAGGCTAATTTATCCTATCTTTTTTGTTGACTTAGTAGAGGTGATAGTTCCCGCTTGTGTGCTGAGTCATTTGTGGATAAAGAGATGTTCACCTATCATCATGATCTTTGAAGTCAGAAGACTAAATCTATCAAAAAGATACATTTTCCCAAAGTCCCAGTGTAGACTAGACTATATTCATTTTTTGCAAAGTTGTAAGCTTGGTTAAATATTTATATCTTTAAATCACTCTGGGTTTAGAGAGCTTTAACTTTGCCATTATTGGAGAGCAGTATTTCATTCTTACTGTTCCACAGTAGTACCCAACTTTTAAGAAGCTCACCTGTTAACTTGTCTTCTAGTAGAGGAAAACAGTTATTTAGCCAGACTCTAATTCATTATTTTTTTTCCCTGTAGGTAGTTAGGGCCTGGTGGCCGGAAGATATCGCGCTGTACAGAAAGATAGAGCCCCCTGTTTAATAGCCAATAGTATGTAGCTTGTGATGTAAGCAAACGGAAGTGACGCTGTAAACCCAGAGTATATAACGCTGTGTTGCGAACTAATAAACGCCATTTGCCGTCCACCACACTGGTGTCTGTGAGCTGATGGCCCGAGCGGCCTGGGGTTGGTCGCCGTGCCGTTCCTGAACCAGGTCACCACGCCTTGCGAAGGCAACATATTCCCCATATTCAAGTCCTGTTTACCCACTTTGGTAGTAAAAAGATTACACTGGATTCATATCAGTGGAATTATCCTCATTACCCTTCTGAAGCTTTCGTATTTGAAGCGAGGTCTGAATCCTCCAGTAACAAATGTATATTGTCATTGAAAATAATTAAAGGTACTGTTTAGAAACAAGAACCGAAAAAAACAAGTGGAAAATGTTAACAATTTTAGTTTTAATTTTATTTTTTTTTTCTGTGGATTCCCAATAGTGATTACCATATACATTGGTGTACTGGGAAGACTTCTCAAAGTAGAGATAAATAACACTTTCTAATGAACAGTGAACAATAAATTGAAAAGTAAAAACAGATGAGGCATAAGAGACCAAGATACATATTTCTCCCCATCTGGCTAATTTTAAACTTTATACAAGGCAATAAAACACTTATGAAAAGGTAAGGAAAGCACTTGAAGAGGGAAAAAAACAGTGTGATCTACTAATAATGAGAACATTTTCCCTGAACACAGCAACAAAATTACACAAACTACAGAAAAAATATTAAAATGTAAGAATTTAAATGAATATATGCCACTTTTATTTATTACAAAGCCAGGTTTTTGAATGATTTGTTTTCATTCCTGAAAGAGACTGCTTTGTCAGCTGGAGGAAGAGACAGTTTGAGATATCAAGATAATGTAAAAAATTATCTATCTTGATACGCTAAACGTGCATGGTTTCAGTTCATTTACCAAGACAGAGGAGAAACCTAGTTAATTTCCTTTCTTCTCTCTAGATTCTTATTGTAGGAGAAATTAAGCAAGCAAAAATTTAAGTAGAGAGAACTGCTATTTCATTTGGAAAAATAAATTCTAGTCTGTTGGAGTGGCTGCCTAAATAATGCCATTTGATAAGACTTTGCCTGTAAAAAGAAACTATGCAGGATAAATCCTTGTTCAGCCTTACTTTTATGCTGTGTGTTCTTGCCTGACGAATACATTTGGAATTGTTCTACAGATTACTAGATTTGTGTTTCTCTTCTCTCCCAATGCAGAGAGGATTGCCAGAGACTTTGCTTACCCCTAAGGACAAGCAAGAAAGTATCAGAATGCTCTTGAAGCAGCACAGCTTTCAGGAAGAAAGAATCTAGTGGAAGCACAAAATGTGTGGATGTAGCTGCAAAGATAGCTGCATTTTAGAGTATTCTCCAATACTTTGTGTTAAAAAGGAACTTGTTCAGCTTTAGGAGCATGGTTGAACTTGTTGTACTGTTAGCCTCAGCAGGACAGTAAGACAAACACACAGACAAGACAACATCCAGAGCAGCAAGCAAAGAGAATACCAAAACTTGGTCTTCAAGAAAAGCCGAACTTGTATGTGGAATACCATGCCCAAACATGCAAACAATTCTGTGCAGTGAATAAAAATGAGAAAATGAAGGCAAAGTTCCTTTATGGGATATTAGGGGTGGGTGGGAACAGAAACTGTTGCAGAAGTAATGAAAAGGAACCTGAAACAATTGATGAAGGTGTTGGATAACAGACAAAGCAAGACTGCAGAACTAGAAGATTTTACTTCAAACCAAGAAGCACAAGATAGTAGACATATTACAAATCTGAGATCTAAAACACCCGCAGATAACTCTCTAAGAAATCTTTTTTCAAAGGTATTGTGGTACAAGAGACTCCAGCTTGTGGAAGGTATTCTTGAGAAACAGAGAATGCTTTGTTGGAGCAGAGCTGATTGAACTGTCTGGGAGGAGCAACAAGCCAAAGCAGCTTGTGATTTACAATAAATATACAGACTAAATTAAAGGAACCAAGGAAACAGAACAGGGAATTCATCACGTCAAATATTAGCCACCTAAAAAATTAGGCATACTCTAAGCTGGTCATCTCTAGTTAATGGAGAAAACTGGTTCCTCTACTGGGTGAATCATTTCAATCTAAATCAAAGACAAGTGGGACTAACAGCTTTCTAAAAATGCCTATCTCTTTCCCCTGACAGTAAGTTCTAAAATTTTACTTCAACAGGTCAATTTTAAATTATTAATAGTAGATGAAATAAAGGATTTTTCTCAGTGTCATTATTACACTGGGAACTAGCATGGAAAGAAGAAGCAGAACAATGCCTTGCCTTTGAGTCATGACCTAAATTTTTTTTAAACAAAATCACTTTCTGTCCTAAAGTGACTTCTGAAATAAAAAGAGAAGAAAAATCCAAGCAGTTATTCATCAGTAACAGGTATCAATTGAAGAAGATATCTGGAGCTTGACTCTAGCAAATATAGAGAAATCCACTG
Source organism: Pezoporus occidentalis (assembly GCF_034315485.1). NCBI lineage: Eukaryota > Metazoa > Chordata > Aves > Psittaciformes > Psittacidae > Pezoporus > Pezoporus occidentalis. The sequence goes on from NW_026914829.1 coordinate 4,084,951, forward strand.
CACGGAAACAGCAGAAGGAAGCCACTATTCAACTGCCACGTTTACAATGATGTTATTAGATTAATGAGCAATTCAATTCCAGATGGTACACAGAGTCATCTGCAATGTAATCCAAGCAACACTGATAAACTGAAATATTAGATCAATGACCGATTTTATTCCAGATGGATTGTGGAGCCAGCCACGATGTAATCCTAGTAACACTGATAAGCCTAGAAATATGACAGTGTTATAATGATGTACACTAAAACTATCTGAGGCTACTGGGAAAATTCAAGCTGTCATTAAGGCACCATAAAACAAGAGGCAATGCCGTTTGGAGTAGCTGACAGAGAGAAGCAGTGCTAGCTGTAGAGAAGCAGAACAACACAAAGTACTCAACTGGTCAGAACACAAAAAAAAGACCATCCTTAAATGCAAACATGCTTGTTTCTTTCAGCAATCTCAAGAGAGCAAGGAAGGCAAAGATTAAAAAAAAGCCTCATCTTACCCTCACTAGATAATCCATAGGCATAAGAAATGCGAATTTACTTTATCCTAGTGTAAATATTCTCCTTTTTACTGTATCAAGATTATTTCTGGCATACTGAATTAAGTAAACCATCCTTTTGGCAACTCTTGTCATCATATTAACATAGGCGCCAGTAGTTGGTCATGCTATGTAGACATCACACAAAACCTCCAAAGTATACTAGATCAAACACTAAAGGGTTTGGCAGCCATCACAGTTGTATCTGACACTCTTGGTGGTTTAAAAGGTAGAGATTTCAAGAAAAACTGTGCCCAGAACCATGGTATTCTAGGGCAACAAAATAAAAATAGACTTTGGAAGCCTGATGTTAGGCTTGAGTTCAGAGAGGTTGAAGTTGATCCGAGCTGATCCCTTGTTTATGCATGTTTACTGTTTAGGAACCACAGTAATATACAGACAGAAACCAAAGTAGTTCAGAACAATACAGGCCAAAAGCTATTAATAATTTTTTTCATATTGGGTACACAGCTATAAGTAGTCTCGAAACCCTTAACATGTTAACATAGCATGATGCAGCATGGCGTTTGCAGCACACTAAGTTAAACAACCACGTAACACGTGTCTAAAGAACAGAGTGGTTAACCAGAACACCTAAAGCTCCATTGTGGTGGGTCTTTAGAAAGAAATGCACCCACAAAACAAAAATTGCTTATCACTTTTAGCAGTTCCCTAGCACGGCAAAGATGACAGGTTCAAACTGTCAAAAAACAATGATAGTGTTTTCATCATCCTCCCAAAACCAGCAGATGGTTTTGTCTGCTTTCCCAGGAACCTTGGAAACTGACCAGTTGAACTATTTTTTTCCCACAGCCCCCAAGTATAATCTTCAATATCTCTCAACTTCTAATTCCATATGGTAGTCATGTTTTCTTAGCTTCACTCATTCTACCCACATCATGATACCTTATAATTGCATTTTGTGGAAGCAGTCTTTGGAGAAGACACTCAGGAAAGACCTGTGACCAAAGGACTGAAGCATACGTAACACGGTACGCTCTAGTAAAGGGTCACAGCAGAATTCAAGTGATTCGGGATTAGATGGGAATGAGATGGAAGGCATCTTCCAGATATTATGGACTGATAAAGCACTGGGAATACAGAGCTAAGAAACACTGGCAAGAAAAGACTTCTCCCTGGAAGTGTTTAAGCATCTTCCTAACACGTTTCCTGGATATCAGTAGCATCTTGCAGAGACCCAAAGGCCTGTAAGTCATCCGTCTGTAACAGAACAGTGTTTAAAGGAAAGAACAAGTTAATGAGATTTCAGATGAAAGGATAAAGGTTACAGAAATTGAGAACTTGAAAGAGATGTCAGCAGCACTTCTGCAACAATTCCAGTTGAGAGAGATCTGCTTAGATTTTAAGAGAATTGATGTAGAAGGAGCAACATGCCTAAAAATCCTGTGTGCAAGCAACAAGATACAATTTGGATCATAGAGGGTAAAGGAGAAAACAGGTTTTTCCTTGTACCTTCCTGGAGCATGTCTCATAAGGAAAGGCTGAGAAAGCTGCAACTGTTTAGCCTAGAGAAAAGAAGGCTCAGGGGAGATTTCACCAATGTATATAAATACCTGAGGAGAAGGGTGTAAAACAACCAGAGCCAAGCTTTTTTTACTGGTGCCCAGTGATACTGAGAAGAGACAATGGGCACAAACTAAAATGCAGGGGACCCTGTCTGAACATCAGGAAACACTTTTTCACTGTGAAGGTGACTAACCACTAGCAGAAGCTACCCAGAGAGACTATGGAGTCTCTAACCTTGGAAACATTCAAACCCTGATCCTTCCTTTGGTTAATGCCTAAGGCTGGGCAGAACCTTTCACTTGATTAGTTTCATGCAGAACTAATAATATTCTTCAGTCAACATTTTGCTGCTTGAGACAGAGTTCTACAGAAACAATGCAGCAAGGTGTTTTCAACATGGCTTTGTGTTTTTGAACTATTTCTCCAATTTCAAACATTCCTCAATTGAGATCAGTACATTGAGGATGCATTGATTGTCACATAATAATCTGAATTTCTTTACACACACACACAAAAGTATGGGTTAGAAACAGAATACCATGTAATCTGTAATTGTTCATTTTTCCCTTACTTTCCATTTATTTTTCACTCTTGAGATTCCATAATTAATCACCTTTCCTAAGTAAATATGTTTGAGATATATTTTAAAAATGATTATTTATCCAACAGTTAGAAGTGTGGAAGAACATAAGCACTCCTTCCCTGAGACCATATGTAAAAAAACAAATAAAAAAATTGAGAAATGTGAATCAACAATAACTGTGTAATTGAGGACTCTAGAGTAAAAACTTCAAAATATCCCAAATACTTATTTTCTTTTCAATTATTTTTCTTTTTAACCTGATCAGAATATTATTTACATGGCAACACTATAAAAACAGTCCTTTATTTTAAGAAAGTCTTCTGTTAATTGTATTCTTTCCATCCCTGCCTGTTACAACTTAAATATTATGACCAAATTGTTTGAAGGATGTGCTCTTTCAGTAGCAGAAATTAGCAGGCAATCAGTAGCATAAATATTGTCTCCAGAGGAAATGTAAAACTCCTTAGACAATAAAAAAGATCTAAATAAATAATCCTGGACATAGTTATGCATATTAGCCCTCCATATACCTGGCTAAACACTTCTTGTACTCCATTGTGTATTCTACTCCTTGTATTCAGTTAGCTGTGGATGTCCTTTCCCTTGAAGTGGTGGAAGGCCAGGTTGGACAGGGCTTTGAGCAACCTGGTCTAATGGAAGGTGTCCCTGACCATGGCAGGGGGGGTGGAATTTGGTGATCTTCCAGTTCCCTTCCAATCCAAACCATTCTATGATTCTATGATTATGCATACTTGCTATGTGACCTGAATTTTGTTCTTCCCATCATTTATGTCCTCTCAATAAGATAAACAAACTTACTGAAAAGGAAGCAATGCCCCACTCTTCCTCATGCCTCACCTCATTACAAATATTCATATGCCTAGCTTTCATAAGTAGGCTAGTAACATTGAACTTGGTTAATTATAACTGTTTCTGAACATAATCTATAATATTACAGATGTAGGACTTTGAAATATGAATGAGTCGAGGTCCTTAGTCTCTGATAACGTACAATTCTGAATTCTACTCTGCGCAAAAACTGACAAACTGTCCTTTCATTTACATCACTGTAAACTTGCAGTTTTACTCAAACCATTCAAATTCATCTTGGTTTAATCGTAGGCATGTATCTGTCTTAAGATGTACTTCATTCTCGTGCATGATCAAAGCAGGGACATCAAACACCTCTCTTTAAAATGCATAGTTTACAATATATTTAACAAAATACTGACACAAGAATGGATAAAAGAAAACCTAAATTACAGTGATTACTTAAAGTACCTAGGTGACCTTAATCAAACTGTCTCAAAATTATGACTCATTTTTCTCAAAAAAAAGATGGAGAAGTTCATAGTTTCACAGAGGTGTTTTTGAGGGGAGTTTAAGAAGTGCTCACTGGAGCATAAATAAATGATGTAATACCCTTAAATTCCTGAGAAGACAACCAGTAATAATCTCACATTTTGATGTAGCCACTAGGTAGTGAAAGGTGAATACATTCCATTTATATCTTGCTCTGTTCTTCCCTGCCTTACAGCAACAAATATGTTACCTTGAGCTCTCAGGAGAAACTATGGTTACCCAGCACCTTGGAAATTAAGCAGTTTTGTACATTTATAGCCGCAGCCAAAAATGTTGACTGGGATCATCTAATGTAAAGATGCAGCAACTTACAACACCATAGACTGAAGAGCAGTGTTTGCTTTGTCATTGGACCTGAGACAGAGGAAATGATAAAAAAAATAATAAAAAATTTTATTGCACTTAACAACCCTGTGTTTCGTCTACCTCTTGGTCTGCTCTATGTTGTTAAAGATCATCATCTTTACAGTCTTTCTTTACCTAGCAGTACTTGCACCAATGGCTGTCCAATTTGCAGTAGTGAGGATTTTTTTTTCTGATTATCCTTCTTGAACTGAGTCATGTAACATGTATTTCGAAGCTCAGTCATCTTAGTTTGATGGCCTTCTTCAATGTCCACCTCTCTGCTGTAGAAAGTGGGTTCAAGACCTCATGTGTCCTGATCAAAATGTTTATTAGAACTGCTCAAAATATAGGTGTCATATTAGTTTTTGAACAGTACTTTCAGGTATGTTTAGAATTTGTTTCAGATTTTTACCTGAATTCCTCACTAAAAAGAATGATTCAAAGTTTATGTAAACTTCTGCTATAATTAAAAAGAAATCAAAAACCGGTAGTATAAGTGAAAAATTCTAACACAGTGCTTCTGTTTTTGCACATATCATTTGATAAAAAGAATTACAGCCAAATAAATCTTAAAGCTTCTCTTTATATTTCTTGATCATAAAAATCTAATCCTTATCTGCCTTATGTCCATGTCAACATTCATGCAAACAGGATTTGAAACCTACCTAGAAAGACAAGAAACAAATGGTTTAGGACACCAATGAACAAAGCATCCTTAAAGAAAAGAAAAAAAAAAAAAAGAAGGACTTTAATATTGCATCACATATATTTTGCAAAGAGAAGGATCAAGCTTTCATTATAATGACAGGAATGTGGCTCAAGCTGACAGCATGAAAAGAGAGAAAAATCTCTCATTGAGTGCTTTATAAATTAAAATCAACATTGCAGCTTTCACGTGAAAACCAGCAGGCAGTTAGAAAGTTCTCAAGGATAGAATGGTCTGAATAACTGAGTTTTCAGCACAGTGACTAAATTAAAAAAAATAAAATTGTTTGGGGTCTACCTGCTCTTTGAATTCTTTAGGTTTTGTTGCTGAATAAATCCTGTTTTTTTCTTAATTGTTGTGCTTCCTAGGTGAGAAAAATTTTTTAATCAGATTCCAAATGAACCAATAGATTTTTGGTTTCTTTACCTTCTTATTAGAATTAAATCTTTATATATTAATGTTAACACACTTGATAATATGTCAAAATTAAATGTTTCAACCTTCACATATTTTTTCTCTTTTTTTTCCTGCCAAAAAAGTTTGCTAAATGCAGCATCAATTTACAACTGAGTTTAACTAAGCCCAGACTTCAAGCTTCCATTGATAATTTATTCAATAAATCTTTTTCTTGTACTTTTTCTAGTAGCATTCTGCTGTCTAACACCTTTGTTGGATATCCAGCAAAGCTTCTACATGTGTAAGTGTACTTCACTTAGGTATAAACATTGTTAAGGGGGAAAATATAGCCTTTTTTGTTTCAAATGCTCTGCAGTTCTCTAATCCCATGGATTTTTTATCAGAGCCTATCCCTGAGGGTTATTGCTACAAACTGTGTTTTGGACATAGATGGCAACCATTCTTGGATACCATAAATATATTAAATAGATGGTACCCATTCCTGGGTACCTTTGTAAAACAACCAGTCATGAACAGATGAGCTCAATCATGGACCTGCGTAGTGACAAGCAGTGGACAAACATCAAAAAGCATTTAGAATAGAAACAACCTTGCTATATCTTTTGTTTTGCTTCAGTGTTAGGAACGTTTAAATGACATTGATCCAACGTGCTGTTCTGTCTCTCTTATAAGGGGTCTTCACCCCTTGAACAGCTGTTACATACGAGGGATTTCCTGACTTGAGTTTCTCTCTGAGGTGGTCTTGTTTGTTTTTCTTTCCATTAATAGTGATTGCATATTATGTCTTACAATAATCAACAATCAGGAACTGAAGTTAGTGACAAAATTTTCCATCACTCCAGTTGGAGATTTAAATTCATCTCTGGTGTCTGCTGAACAAAAATATTCCATTACATTCTTGATTCCAAATAAAACATTGTCTTATTGCAATTAAATTTCTTATGTTTTTTAATATCACATCATCAGTATATTAAGCCCTGCCATTTCATGATGATTTTTCCATAATATATTTTTTCATGATAGAATAAATATTGTTCTTTGGCAATAAATTTTTGTTAAAGCTCTATTACCATTTAATAGAGTAGAAGATGCTGTCATAAAAATCAATTCATTTCAAAATGCATTCCTAAAACAATAATAAAGGTTTTCAAAAAAGAACATTTGAAGGGGTTTGTCAGCTCATCCTACAGAATCTACCTCTTCTCCAGTTCTCTACACCACATTCTTATTCAGAATTTAAAATTTCCAAAACTAAAGTGCATTTAGGAAGAATTTAATACTCACTCTGAAACAAAATATAATCACATCACTCTATAAAGCCATGGTTTTCCTGTATCTTGAACACTGAGTTCACTTCTAGTCTGTGTGATAAACCCTGCAAAAGATTTTAAAAGTTCAGGGGACAGCATAGAGGATCAAGGATATTTGCTAGATTTTCCTAATATTATTCTCTTCACATATAAATTCAAATTTGAGATAAAAATTGCTAATAAGAAAACAGAGTTTATATTTATGTTTATGAAATTAGAAGCAAAAGGGGGACATCGGAAGCAAAAACTTCATATGCTCCAGGGTATGATGCAGTCAACATATTTGACACGACTGCATAACCTGACCAGAATAAATTGACGAACAAGACACCTAGTTTCACAACCCAGAAATTCTCTAAATAATTTATAGTTATGCTTACATTTGCAGAAGTGCTTTTTCTGGGAAAACAAATATGTGTCCCAACTGCTGTTCCTTCAAAATGCTTTTTTGAATGCATTGTCATATATTCTTAATAAAAAACACATAAATCCCATTGAGTATCCTAAAAAGATAAGCATCATGTTATGTCCATCTTCTGCCTAACAGTCTTGTGGTTACACCATTCACCAAGGATTCAAAGCCACCTTCAGTCTGGAGATGATATCAAGTACCTTCCTGGTCACTAGTAACTGAGATTTGGATGTTGTGGGGATCCCACTGCTCTTCATCTAGATTCATAATTCTTGCCTTCCTGGCCAGTAGTAACTCGGACTTTAGAATTAAGGGTGGTGGAAAGTCTTTGCCTCAGAGTATGGAAGACCCTATGGTTGAATAGTTAGGGTACTGTCCTTAGATATTGCCTTGACATCCACTTCCTAACCATATTGGGAAGGTCCTGAACCCAGATATACTACATCCTCTGGTACATAAGACTCCAATATGTAAACCTTCTTCCACACAATGTTTTAACCATAATATAATATAGTGATAATATATTGATATATATAATGGAGGATAAAATAGTGGAAATAATATAATGAAGGTAATATAATGGAAGAAGCATCATTCTGTAAGAAAAGATAGAGTTGAAGTGCAACATCATTTTCCCTTTTATCATGATGTAAATGTATTGAGCCTGAGCTGAAAGCTCCTCCATGGCCACACATGAAGACAAGCTGGAACAGTCATATTGGTAACCAAAAGCCTGGCAGCAGCAGGAGAGCCTGCTCTCCCTCGCAGTGGTAGCCAGGATGGACAAAAGTACAGATCCCAACAGTTAAATATCTAAATGAAAGAAAAGTGTGAATTAAAGAAGATATGATTCCCCTTAACACCTTTTCTAGCACCACCATTCATTCTCTCATTATATTCAGATCTGAAAGCTAGACCTTCTGAGACTCTGCCCAGTCTGAATATAGGTGCTAGATTTTGTGCAACAGAAGATACATAAAAGCAATATACAAGGGTGTAATAGAGGGAAATGCAATGTCAGCACTAAAGCTACCTAGGAAAGATATTGCCTCTCAAATGTTCCAAGCTTTGATGCTATTTCTGAAAATTATCAGCAGGTTAGGAAATGTTTTCAAAATATAGCATAAATTGGAAGGATGCACCGGACCAGGAGGGGAAGAGTTGACAGACATCAAGGAGCACAGATCAATGTTTCAATCAAACAGGGAGGGCAAGTGTATTTTTCAGGTCTGTACCAAAGGTTCTCAGCATTAATCTTTCAGATAAATACTTATATAGCCCTGTGCAAAAAGTATGAGTGCCTGGAATCTAAGGATTTCTTGGAGCACATGAATGTGAGAAAGAAAATAATTCACGATACAAAAGCAGGCAGAAGCCATTTAGCTCGAACTTGGCTTGACCTGTGTAATGTGTATATCTCCATCTCTCTTGCTTTCATAAAGTCTGCACTATGCAAAAATCCTATTCCTGAAAAGATTCAATCACATCCTGGCAAGTATTTCAGCTTTCTGTGTTTATTTCCATGGCTGAGAGAGATATGGAAACAACTTAGAATACAATATTTAAAAGCAAAATCTCAGTCAGATTACTTTTATAAATCTCAAGCAAAAATTAAATAGACAACAAGCAGAGAGTGGATCAAAGAGTTCCACAAAGGAACAGAAAGATGAGCAGACAATAAAAGAAAAATCCCTCAATAAAAAACATGGCTATGCAAGAACTTAGAAGCAAACATAACAGAAACATACTTTATGTAGTACTTACATATATAAATGAACTTTGTAAGAGTAGCTATTGGGCTTGATCCATTTCTTTCAGTGACAAGCTTTCGCTAATGTTCCATGGCATAGAATTAGGCCATAGGTTTGCAAATGATTCAGTGTTTAAACTAGACACAGCAAAAAGAAATTTTCAGTATAAATTAGCTCAGGTTTTCTCAGATGTTACTTATCTGAATGTCTCATGTGGTCAGGCAGGTGGCAATGGCAATGCTAACAGTGCCAAGCACAGACCAACCAAAGACCTAAAGTTGAACAAATACCTGCTTGTGTTAGAAGCGTGTGGGGAAAGTAGTTGGAAGCATCACTGTTTTCCTAGTTGGCATATGTTTTCCAGCAGAGTCCATTCCAATAATGCTTTAAGTAATTGGCACCTGAGGGAAAAGTGAAGGGAGGTCATATTAAGGCTACCCAAATCAGCAGAAAAAAATCACCACTTTGGTAGAGAGCACAGCAGTACAGTCACTTACAAGCAAAGAAAACAGTTGCTGTTGCCAGAAAAACAGTCAAGACAGGATGAAGTGCTTACTCCTATGAAAAGATCATTCAAGAAGACAGGCAGTCTTAGTGTTTGTCCTTTTCTAATCCAACAGGACTGTTTCAGGGGCACTGAGGCAACATCAGAGCAAAATTATGTAGTACTGAATAGCAAGTGAGGAGCAATGAGACCACATTTAAACACCTTAAACACAGCTCATCTTTTGTTTTCAAAAGGGAAGAAAAGCCAGTATAGTGTTAGCTAGGAACATGTGGTAGGAGATCTTGCACATGACAATAGAGTAGCAGGGGGAAGTGAGTAGATAAGTAGTTTTAAGACAGTGAGTTGTTGTCTGAGTGTTGTCTGGATATGAGCCCATTATTCAGTGCACAGCACCAATTCACACACTGAATTTATTTCTATTCTTTTATTCTAGTTTGCACAAAAAAAGGGAGCTAGGAGCTAACCCATGAATATCTATTTCCCCATCTGACAAAACTCTATTTATACATTTCATTAACAAAGACATCAGCCTTCACTGGTTACAAGTTACACAACTCTTTCATTACTTAATACTGAGTTTCCTATCTCCTAAACAATGTTTGCTTGTTATGTTAATTAGTCCACATGCTTCATTTGTATTGCTCTTTGGGTCAGGGAGTTTCTTGCGCCGGTTGTCAATAAGTTGGCAGTCACGACATCTTCCTGCTAGAATTACCTTTTCCCTAGTCAGTGCTTAATTTTGCTGAGCTCGTTTCTTGTGGTATACATTCAATCAGCTCATCTATCTCATAAAGATAATTCCTTTTAGAGGATTTGCTGATGCTTAACAGAGCACTTAACAGAGCATGTAAAAATGCTGATTATCTGAACTATTAATAAATCATTTGTCTTTAAAACAAAATACTGACAATATATTTAATTTTATTAAGTGTTTGAAATTCATGAGCAACAGGTATATAGGCATAATAAAGTGAAAGACTGTACATTTGTCCATGTGTCATTGTCACCCGTGCAGTTCCAATGTATTGTTCTTTACTGTAAGGGTGGTGAGGCACTGGAATGGGTTGCCCAGGGAAGTTGTGAATGCTCCATCCCTGGCAGTGTTCAAGGCCAGGTTGGACAGAGCCTTGGGTGAAATGATTTAGTGTGAGGTGTCCCTGCCCATGACAGGGGGTTGGAACTAGATGATCTTAAGGTCCTTTCCAACCCTAACTGTTCTATGATCCTATGACTCTATGACTGTAGTCCTGAGAATTTCCACAGGGATTAATCTCACCCAAAGTGAATGATAAAAGTTCTAGGACTTTATTTAGCCATTATCAAGAATAAATGAACTGCACAGTATTTTGAGAAATGTTTAACTTGTGAAAAGTGTTTTCTTTTCTGGAAGAGGGAAAGAGATTACTTTTAAGCTGATCCATATTTAGATGTGAGTCACACACGAGTGAATTTATTTTTTTTTTCCTATAAAATTAAATTGTCTATTCACAAAACAGTAGAAAAATACTAAAAAATGAAGTCAGCTATTCTGCAAACAAGTACACAGGTGCTGACTGAATGGTTTCATGTTGTTAAACATACATAAAGCTGAATTTCAGATTCCATGAGAAAGGTGTTTCACAACAGAAAATCCTCAAAAGACTGGAGATAAAGCTCTGGAAAATCAAGGAAAAGCTGAGAGACAGAGAAGCCAGAGACCAATGACAAGGTAAAAATGAAAGAACTTCAGGGGTTTGAGGATGATTGCTAAGAAGATTACTGAAAAGTATTTTCCACAGCTGTGAGCATCTGTGCTTCTGGCCTGTGTGTATGGGCATGATCCAAAGCTCAGTGAAGACAGCCTGAAAAATACCAGTCACTGCAATGAGACTTGGAAAATGATCCTTTGGTAGATAACAAGTGCTATCAATGATCATGCAATAAGTATGTTTAATTGTCTCATAGAAAACCTTGGTCTGTTTTTTCATACCTGGAAGAAAAAGCGATTTGCAGAGATATAATATTTCAGAGGTGTACCTAGGTTTCCATTTTTTCTTTTCCACTTGTAATAGGGATTGCTTACAGAAGACAGCCTCTGGTTCACTCAGCTGTAGGAGTACATTATTTCCTTAGGATTTTCCCTTTTCTTTTCATTATTACATTTACCAAAAAAAATTTTGGTAACTCTCTGTTCTCTGTGGGTAGATAAGCTAGGCTGTAGCTTAATTTTGCTCCTTTGGCAACCCAAGCAGGTTCTGTGTAAGTCAGCTCATGTCCTATAGCGGTATATCTTCACGTCTGTGCTGCTGCTCTGTGTGGATTTACCATTTTGGTTAGTGTTGGCTTAGGACAGTCTGAGCTCCAGTGCCTGCAACATCCCTGACATTTCTTGTTTCTTTCCACTACTTTTTTCATTGTACACCTTTTATCATTTAATTTCCACATGCTTTAAAAATCCAGTTTTATGCCTTCATCTAAGCTAGCTCACCCATCTTTGCCTTGAATGCTGTTCTCTAAAAAGCTGCTTCTTTTGGATCCTTTAGGCCCCTATTTCTGAAGAGTCTGCTACAAACTAGTCATAAGGCTGTAAAAATTATGAATTTCAAAGAACAAAAAGTAAGAATAAGGCCCCTTTTTCCTATTCTAAAATGTCAGTCTGACATGCATATCTAGATGCCTATTGCGATAAATCAAAGCATTTCTTTAGGTAGACAAGTATATGAGGGAGAAGCAAAGGATCCCAATATCATGGGCTGTTTTGGGTTTGTGAGAAGGGACCTAATCAAACTGTACAAATGAGCTCCTTAGGAAAAACAGATTAGTGGCATTTAAAACAAAAAAACACAAACAAGTAAGAATGATACTAAATGTTTTGATTCACTGTGCTTCTTGTATTATCTTATGTGCCAGCTCCCACAGATGAGTAACTTGTTAATCTTTTTTTTAAAGGTATTATTAACTAAGGGTTTTTTTTTTCAGATTTCTAGTCTTAATGACGTGACAACAATAACATAGAAAAATAAAAAATAAAATAAAACAAAGGAACACCAGAAAAAAACTGCATTAAGACCTTCTTATTTTTAATTCAGTTGTCTATGTTTTACATGACTGTTTATGGTATAAACATCTGACATTAGCAGCACCAAAAAAAGTGCAAGGAAAAGTCAAAGCAAGATTCCATAAGTATTTATGCAGCTGCGAAATGTACAGTATAATCTTGGAAATTTTCTCTACTATTTCCTCCTTTATCTGATAAAGAGATGAGAAGACAGGGAAAATTTTCTCAAAAAAATGTCAGGCTGCATGGAATTATTTTAAATTAATGCATAAATGGAGACTTTCCTGATCAACCTTTGTTCTCTTCTTAATTTTTTACTGTTCATTTAAAAATGCATATCCTCAGCCTTACTTTCGTAATGATTTTATCTGTCATAACGGTTCATGTCTTATTTCCTGAAGAGGTTTGAGTAGTACTCTATGATTTTAAAATATGCATTTTTACCCACAGAGAGTTATGCTTGAAAAAAATAAGCAAGAGGTGATCTGGGTAAATGGAACACCGCATTGGGAACCTCATTTTTTCCTTTGAGCTCAGTTAAGAAGTTCTCAGAATAAACTAGAATTACTGACACAAGTTGTCTGTCTTCCTGTTCAGTCCAGAGCCAAATCCAATTAGCACTATTTGGTAATGCCTTCCTGGTATGGGAAAATGGCTGCAATGTGAAAAGTCAAAGCAAATGGACATGTAGAAATAATTTACATCACTTGGTTCATTATCTCATCAGCTGTGGCAATCCAAATGCAGATGCTCAAGACAAATTCTACATCCCATTAGTGAGCAATTAAAGATGAAAAGGGTTCTCGGAGACAATGGAGGTTTTTCAGTATTTCCAAGATGGAAGATGGGGAAAACTGAAGAAATCTAACTTTACTGTTTGTATCCTTAAAACTGTTTGAGGCTGTCCTCCCTTCACTCAAAAGGAAGAAATACTTTATGGCTGTTTTGCTGTCGATCACATAAGTATAATACCCCTGTTCCTGTATAGGAACTGCCACTCAGTTTTAAAGCCACAAAGGTGTAACACAACTCATGGCCGGTGAGATCTTGCTGGAACAAACTCCGAATAAATGTGTCCAAAGCAGTAGTGACTTGGAGAAATGTTTCTATGGGTGATATAGAAGCCACTAGACTAGGATCATTTTGCTCTAAAAAAATCTAAGCTATAAAGGTATATTCAAGGAGGTAAACAGTTCCCAGTAAATCCACAGAGGTTCAGTAGGGAATTGCATATACATATTTAGTAATCTCAAAATCTGTACTCCTAAGAAGAAAGAAATACTTTTGTATCCCTAGGCTTATAACTCAATCTATTGCAGATATCCTTAGAAATCCAACCACAGGGCCCAGCATACTGGGTCACTGTAGAGGAAATTCCCTTTAGATAGAAAAACACATTTTGGGAAAATACAAAACCTTTTAACCTTTTTTTTGTTTTTTAGTTTATTACATATTTCATCACCTAGCTTTATAGTTTTATATAAGCAAGATACACGTAATTGTGTGCAGTAAGTTAACATAGTGGTATGAAAATCTTACCATTAATGTGTCTCTTGTAACAGAACAATGTTTTGGGCTGTCAAAAGTATTCAGCTCTGATTTAAATGCCTAAATGAAGCAGTTCTATTCTCAAGAGCATGAGTCCAACAGATCCATTTTTTTCAGTGGGACATGCTGAGAGTTTAATACTTAAGAATATCTCTCTGGTTCATTTATGTGTTTAAATGGAAATTAACTTTTCGGACAATCTGTCTTCTTATATTGATATCAAACCAGGAGTTGCTGAGTTGCTGACTTCTTTTGATAATCTGTCTTTTAAACTTTAATAGCAAAGACCATTCAATGTTATTGCACAAAAATAATCAGCGGTGAAGTTCTAACACAATTTAGACAAGCACAAGGTATTCAAAGAATATTTCCATATTTAAAGTTCATAAATAGCATGCTTAGCACTTTGAGTTGGCTTTAGCCCACCTGAGAGTTCTGATTTATTCTAATAAAATTATTCATATTAAATATGGCAATAAAACCAAAAGTACTTCTGTGTACTATTATGTACTATATATATAATATGCATGCTTGCATATATATAATATGTATATACTATATATATTATATACATATATACTATGTATAATGAATGCAGACCAGTCTTTTGTTTTACTGGATAGTGAGTGCTAATATAACCGAACCGATGCAGAAGGACTGAATTCTCTGAGAGAGAGTATATATTCCTGAAGAATACAGTGATTTCTTTCTGCCTCAGAAATATGGGTTACAGAGTTGGAAGTGCTTTTTCATCCATTAAACTTCATGAATTTTATGAAAATGTTGCCTCTCCAGACTGGTACATTACAAAAACTGTGAATCTTTCTCAAAAATCAGGAATCCAGTCCAAAGCAGTCAGTTGCTAATAGTAATAACATATGTCTATGCTCTACATAGTTTAAGTCAAGCACTTGACTGTTTCCCAATTCCTATGGGCAGTTTTTAATCAATATCTTCTACAGAAAGCATCACTAAATGAGTCACTCTTTCTGCTCCTTCCTTTTCTTCTCTCCCTGCCTCAACCTTAAAGAACTTCTGAATAAAAGTTTCACTAATTCATTCCTTCTATCAAATCTGTGGCTGTACTTCCCAGCTTATACTCAACAAGAGACAGCTTGTTTGAGGAGCACAGCAGCTTTTTGTTAACTCTGAGTTCAGTGGTAGCAGGTGAGATGCTACTTTTACTACTTTTAGTGCTTTTTGGCACTTCTGAATGTAGAGTTCTTATGCTGTCAAAGACCACACAATACAGTGCAGACAATATTTTGGGATGCCACTGAAAGCCACGTGGAAAATTTGAAAAGTGCAGAATATAGATGTTTGTCCCTTTGGACGGTTATCTCAGAGACAGTACAGCTTGTTCTTTCTACGCTCAATATCTACCCATATTAAAATAATGCAGACTTTTTTCTTTCATACCGTTAGCTTATTTGCAATAAAAGAACCTGAGGGTATTAAACCGGTCTGTTCCTGTAAGGCTCCTCAAATATACCACCTCGATCTATAATACTATCAATATTTTAAAATGCCATCAAAAGCACTTACAAGTTTACTTTGTCAATAGCACATGGATAAATGCTTTTGTTCTGGCTTAATGATTAAAAACTTTCTGGATTTGTATTTAGATATTTAATGCCATTAATTTTTTATGAATAATTGATTTTAATGGATACTGTTTCAAATTGCTTCTTCTAGCACTGAATGAGGTTGTCCTCTTCTATCAGACATTTCGAGTTCAATAAGGTCGTAATAACCAATTGGCAGCAAAAAGCATGACTATCTGAAAAGATGAGTAAATGAAAGAGCAAATGGATTCTGCTTCTGAGTTCTGTGAATTTTCTATAAGATTTGGATCCAACACTCCTGTGAATTAGTCTTGCTAGCTTCAATTTATTTAGGATGTAGAAAGCAACTTAAGAAATATTTAACATAATTTTCTCCTTTTTGTTTTTTCTTACAACATGCACCTCAAATCTCATCTAAGGAAATTAAAGGGTATTAACTCTTTTGTGGAAATATATGTTTCAAAGTTGCTTTGGTAAAAAAGGAGCCAATAAGCAACAAATGATATTTTAATCAACAATAAAGTAAGTTAGAAAAGTAATTCCCATTAAAATTGTGCATTTAGTGAGCTTAGCAATTATTAATTCTGATGTTTAAAGTCAAAACACACAGCATAAGTTATATATTTAAGTCCTGGAAGATTTGGTGGTAATGGTGAATAATCAGCAAATATTAACTCATCAGTGTGATGTTTGGCCAACAGAACAAGAGAAAGGACACATGCTAGATAGGAATAAAGGGATGATACTACTTTAATGTTTCTACTGGTTTGGCCAATATTGGGCATACCTTGATTATTTCTAACATCTACAGTTCAAGACAAATACTGAAAAATGGTCGTGGTTTAGTAAAGTACCATGAGAAGATATGAAACATGTCATGCAGTAAAAATCTCACAGAGATCAGTTTATTTGACCTACCAAAAATGATAATGACCAACAATCACCATTTGTAAGCATGCATGTGAGGAAAAAAATGACATTGAAAGGCTTCTTTATTTATCAGTAAAATTATACATGGCTGGAAACTGAAGCTAAACAGATTCAGACTTATCAAACACATTTTTTTTGGTAGTTAAAGTAATTATCTTAAAACAGTGTTGCCTAGGTTGATGGCAAGTTCTTCCACAGTCAGACTCTCTACATCATGTTCTGATGTGTCAGGGTACATTTTATGAGCAGGAATCAGACCAGAAAACTAGGCAGGCTGTTTTACAGATTAGGAGAAAATGGGTTTCAACAGCTCATGCTGGATATGTAATACTGAATGATTATCTGATCTCACAGGCAATCAGTTTTAAATTTATCTACACCTCATTCTGGATTTTATGTAATAGAGCCAAGTTTCCCTCCTGTGTACAGTACTCTAACAAATAGGCCATTAGAAGCAAACAAATGCCTCCTTTGCCTCTTTATTGGAACAGAAACCCTTTTGATCAGCTTCCTTTGTGCTGAGCACAGGGGTACCCATCTGTATTAGGTGTCGGCAGACTGACAGCTATTTTACATTCAAGAGTTTAGGACTTCTTTCTGAATGATGTTGGAAGTTTGGAAGAAGTCGGGCACCAGGCTGTCCATGTTCTTCTGGACAGTCTCATACAGGCTTGTAAGTAAATCTCAGACCACATGGAGGGAATTATGTGAATCCAGTCATCTCCAGTGTGATAAAGCCCAGCAAAAGCATGAGCTTTCTGAATTTATTTCTTAAGCTAAGCCACCTAATTTTCACTTAAATCCTACTTTAACAGCTCCAGTAGCATTTCTACACCCAAGTATATGCTCCTCCATATTGCCCAATTTCAGCAATTCATGTGTGTAATAAATGAAGTTATAGAGCCATTAAAATACAGAAAGTTAATTGGAAAACTTGTGTGATGGAAATTACAGTCTGCCAAAGTATGAAGAAAGAATCAGTGATAAAATCAGGTTCACTTCATTCTTCAACCTTAGGTGCTCATAGCATACTTTTCCTTTTTTTTTTTTTTTGTCAGCTTAAGTATAGATATTCTGCTTTCAAAGTTTCAGGAAACTTCCTGAACTTTGTTATCGTAGATATACTGGTCTTTTTTTTATCTGACAAATTAATATTTATGAAATGTTCAAGCTTGAGGTTTGTCTTATATGATGACTTTGTATGCAAATGCTGCACTGGCATAAACTACTCTAAATTTCATGTAAAGACTGGGACAAGAAAAGACGTTCACATCCAATTTAAGGAGTCCCTTGGTAACCATCTGGGATGAATTTGATTTTAATTTCAGATTTAAAATTGTAAGACAGTAATACACTAAGGATAACAATGAATACTTATATAAAAATTTCTAGTGATTTCTGATAATCTTGTCATTCATTCCTGCAGAGGAAAGGTCTCACTATATATATCCTAGGCAACTGAAGTTTGAAAATTTCAAGAAGAGAGCCATATACAATTACTGAAGTTTCCAAATTAAATACCTGTAAAGCTGTGGGTTAAATTACTGAAGTTTCCAAGTTAAATACCTATAAAGCTGTATTATGAAGCCTTCAAATCCTTCAAATTCTGCAAAACATGATCTTATGAAAAATTGCTTAAAAATTGCAGACTGATAGTTATGCAGCACAGAAAAAGTTCACATCATGCTTTCTTCTGTGAATCTATGCAGCCAACAGGACTTTTGCAGACTTATTCAAAAAACAAACCGAAACAAATTTTTTCAGAATTTATTTCTCTCAACTTTTCAGAACTTGCTAGAAATCCCATAGATGCAAGAAATCCCAAAAGCAGCAGATGAAAAGGAAAAAAAAAAAAAAATTCAGCAATCTTTGCTAACTAATGCTAGCTAATGGTGGCATAAAAGTTCATCTGATGTTTTATGGAAGAAATACTCTTGCCAATTCTTTCAGTGTTTCTCTGGTCTCCTTTGACTAATAACAATTTTAACACCTATGGATAATAGATGAGACATGATAAAGGTCATATATGTGTAGCTTAATAATGTATATTTAAAGAAATAACAATAATTTGTCTGGGGAAACACGCAATTTGAAATAATTATTCCTAACCAGCAAAAGGAAAATAAAATTCAGCTACAATATTTACTTTTAAATAAAATTGTATGGGGCTTTTAGTCTGATGAAGAATTCATTCAGATTTTCCTATTTTGTGAAATTTCAGAAAATATCTCTGTATTTCACAAAATTCAAATAGACCCTATTGGGAAAAGCATAATGCATGTTATTCTAGTCTAGATTTCTCACATGATGGTGTTAGGTGCAGCTGGATGCCTTCTGGATACCTTTAAACAGAATGGATTTTGGCAGACTTCTTTCTCTTTCCTAGCTTTTCACAAAACTTGCAGGAAATACTAATTTTGGAAGCCTCTTTTCTTCATTGAAATTTGTCAAAATTGTCCAAATTATTAAAAACTTTTTCTAAGGACACTAACACATAAAGATTCACCTATAAGTACATAAGTACTTTCGTAACTACTTACATAAGTAAGTTTCTTTTCCTTATGAATATGAGCTAAAAATATAAGCAAATACACACTTGCTAGTATACTTGTAAATAGGAGTTGGTGAGTTTGCATCCCCAGTGTGAATTATGTATGACGTAGGAAACTAGAAAGACAATGTAGTCTGAGCTCTGTATTGGTATTAAAGGGCTGTATTTATTTCTGCCAACATCAATTGACTTCTGGCCATTTCCTCCAGAAAATCTTATCTACTGGCAGCTAATGGAAAGTCTTCTTTCACTAAAGCGGTAAAGACCAGCATATTAGAGAAGCTCTATTTCCCATGCCGCATGTAGTATGAGATTAGCAGACAGCTCTGATGCCTTTGTGGCAGCACACATTCTTTTCTGTAAGTGGTTTGCTTTCCTCAAACTGTATCATATTATTTCCTTTGTATCCCCCAGCAGTGCCTGCTAAACACTGAAGTTCTAGTGATAAGTGTGGCTGGAAATAGTAGTGAACTATAGTCAAAGATTATTTTTACAATACCTGGAGATCCAAAATAGCCAAATATAAGGAATTAATTTTTTTTTCTGCTTTGCAGCTATCAAATAATTACTTTATGGAAGCTAATATAGAGTGATATAATCTTTTTTATGTAGCTGTTAGGTAGAAAGATGGGCGGCATCTCCAAAACAGTCAGGGAGGCTCTGCTGAACAGAAGTATAGCAGCAGAGAACAGATTCAAAAAGCAAATGTGAAATTCATGAAACAGAGCTGAGATTTACATAAATGTATGCATTAACTTTCAGATCACAATTAAAGGCAGAAAAATTAATAGATGTGCTTTGTGTGAGCTCCAGTATTTTTTTCTGTAAGCAATTATTGAAAAAAACATATTTATGAACCTTATAGAACATTATAGAACTCACAAACTGTACTTGTATTGCTGATTTTATAAAAATGTTCTGCCATTAACATTTCTGCTTTGCTGAAACCCTCAGGATTTTGGTACTAAAGGTCTTGATCCTGCTGTAAGATGTATGCATATAGCTGCTAAACTTAGCATTCCAAATCTTCTCAAGGCCTCTGGGTTTCTTTACTGAAAAGTAATTAAGAGAATCATAGAATCTCTCAGGTTGGAAAAGACCTTTAAGATCACTGAGTCCAGCTGTTAGCCTACCACTGTCAAGTCCGCCACTAAACCATGTCCCTAAGTGCCACATCAACATATCTTTTAAATACCTCCAGGGATGGTAACTCAACCGCTTCCCTGGGCTGCCTGTCCCAGTGCTTGACAGCCCTTTCTATGAAGAAATTTTCTTAATATCTGATCTAAACCTCCCCTAGTGCAACTTGAGGCTGTTTCTTATCGCGTAAGAGCAGGGCACAGGTTGCAGCTGGCACCAGGGTGGCAAAGTGCTCCCACGGGAGCTCTCCCTGGGCAGCTGTGACCATTGTGGTGGATGCAAGCTTAGAGAGGCCATAGCTTTCTGCAGGGTAGATACCACTGCTCCCTAGTCAAGCTGGCAGAGATTCAGCACCTTCCTGCACACCCTTCTGTGTAAACTGCCACACTCCATGCCCTGTTTGCCCACATTGTTGGCAGCATTTCTGGTCACTGGTGATCCCTAAGGGCTTCTTTTATACACACAGGGGCTTGGCTGCCATTGCTCCCAGCTCCCCTCCCCAGGTCCTGCCAGCAACTGTCACAAGAGCTGCAGGCTCCTGTCAGCTCTCCCAGATCCCCTGAGGTTTCCCTAGTTTGTGAAACCCTTCTGTGCACTGTACTAAAGCATTCCACTATGGATTGTGCTGGCACCTTAGACACTCACCTTAGTAACTGATTATTATAACTCTGCCGGGGTTTGCTGGTCTTCAAATATTTCAATTATAGAAGTCTTAGTCTCGTTCTATGTATCTTTCATCCATCTGGGAAATGGATATTTTTGTAACACTATCCTTTTCTGTAGAACTTCAGATAAAACCTTCCTGGAAATAGCATCTTATATTATCAAAATAAAATAAATAAAAAAAAGAGAAAAAGAAATTAACTCTAAGTATCTGCATGTATGCTTATAATTGGTAACTTAAAATGTATGCAAATAATAGCCACTGTTCCAGAGATTATTACTTACACAGAGCTAATTAAAAACAAAATTCAGTCTGATCAAGATGATCCTAATTTGTCAGAGCAGTACCTAGGATGGTAGAAAACAGTTTCCTGAACCAATAACACTGACTGATATTTTTACTCATGAGATTCTCTCTGATCCCTGACGTGCAAGTTGCAAGCAGCTTCTGATAAAAATTTATTTTATAAAATTACCTTAACTGAGAGCTATAAAGCCATATTCCCTATGGGAAAGACCAGGAGGATCCTATGAGCATCTTGATTATCCAGTGTTGGTCCCACACTTGATGAGGGATCACCCACAGATATTAGAGCCCCAGGTCTTTACTCAGCATTTTTAGGAACGCTTTTCCTAAAGAATAGGCTCTGGGTTCATCATGCTTCTAAACTTTCTATGGAATAAGAATACATATTCAGTACTTGCCACTTAAGCTACAAGCTTTCTTTCACGCTTTTCCTTGCTGCCCTCTTTCCTGAGCACTATTTGCATGAATCTAGACTAAGTTTGCAGAACAACTGGGAAAGCTCAAGTTTCAAATCGAGAAATATTCTCACAACCTGCTACCAATCTGTACCTACACTCAGGCAGCAGGGGAAAGGTTTTACATGTAGCAGATCGCCCACCTCATCTGCTAATTTCCATGGGCTACAGTGAGTTCATAGAATCATACAATAGTTAGGGTTGGAAAGGGCCTCAAGATCATCTAGTTCCCACATCCCTGCCATGGGCAGGGACACCTCCCACTAAACCATCTCACCCAAGGCTTCGTCCAAACTGGCCTTGAACACTGCCAGGGATGGAGCATTCACAACCTCCCTGGGCAACCCATTCCAGTGCCTCACCACCCTTACAGGAAAGAACTTCTTCCTTATATCTAATCTAAACTTCCTTTGTTTAAGTTTTAACCCATTACCCCGTGTCCTATCACTACAGCCCCTAATGATGAGTCTCTCCCCAGCATCCCTATAGGCCCTCTTCAGATACTGGAAGGCTGCTATGAGGTCTCCATGCAGCCTTCTCTTCTCCAGGCTCAACAGACCCAACTTCCTCAGCCTGTCTTCATACGGGAGGTGCTCCAGTCCCCTGATCATCCTCGTGGCTCTCCTCTGGACTTGTACCAGCAGTTCCATGTCCTTTTTATGTTGAGGACACCAGAACTGCATACAACAATCCAACTGAGGTCTCACAAGAACAGAGTAAAAGTGCAGGATCACCTCCTTCGATCTGCTGGTCATGCTCCTTTGGATGCAGCCCAGGATACAGTTGGCTTTCTGGGCTGCAAGAGCACACTGAAGCCAGCTCATGTTCATTTTCTTATTGATCAACACCCCCAAGTCATTCTCTGCAGGGCTGCTCTGAATCTCTTCTCTGCCCAACCTGTAGCTGTGCCTGGGATTGCTCCAATCCAGGTGTAGGACCTTGCACTTCTTATGGTTAAACTTCATAAGATTGGCACCAGCCCACCTCACAAGAGTGTCAAGGTCCCTCTGTATAGCATTCCTTCCCTCCAGTGTATCAACCGAAACACACAGCTTGGTGTCATCGGCAAACTTGCTGAGGGCACACTCAATCCCACTGTCCATGTCACCGACAAAGATGTTAAACAAGACCGGTCCCAACACTGATCGCTGAGGGACACCACTCGTTACTGGTCTCCAGATGGACATTGAGCCATTGACCACAACTCTTTGTGTGTGGCCATCCAGCCAGTTCTTTATCCACCGAGTGTTTCATCCATCAAATTGATGTCTCTCCAATGTAGAGACAAGGATGTTGTGTGGGACAGTGTCGAACACTTTACACAAGTCCAGGTAGATGACATCAACTGCTCTACCCCTGTCCATCATTTCTGTAGCCCCATCATAGAAGGCCGCCAAATTGGTCAGGCAGGATTTCCCCTTAGTGAAGCCATGCTGGCTGTCACCAAGAACCTTGTTGTTTTTCATGTGCCTTAGCATGCCTTCCAGGAGAATCTGCTCCAAGATTTTGCCAGGCACAGAGGTGAGACTGACTGGTCTGCAATTCCCTGGGTCACCCATTTTCCCCTTCTTGAAAATGAGGGTTATATTTCCCTTTTTCCAGTCATCGGGAACTTCACCTGACTGCCATGATTTTTCAAATATGATGGCCAGTGGCTTAGAAACTTCATTCTCCAGCTCCTTCAGGACCTGAAGTTCTGCCTGTTGTCTCCCAAAAGGAAGGCTTTGTAATAAGAAATCTGTAAGGAATCTTGCAGGCAAATGTGCTCTGATGGGATTTTCTTTTCAGACAACCTTTTTCAAAAAACGAAGTTGTACTGAACAGGGCATGCCTCTGCAGCTCAGTCAGGCAAAACCATACTTCTGACGCTACACTGGGAACTGCTGTCTGTATTCTTGCTGCCAATAGTACTTTAAAATGTGATGGAGTGCCTGTCAGAATCCCTGTCTTTGCAAATAAGAATAGATGAGAGGGGTTCTATTGTTCTACTTATCTGATACAGGAATTGTGTTTTCATCTTTGAAAAGATTGAATAGATTTCTCTGAACAGAAGCTAATTATTTTTTTCCAGTAGGCAACCAGGTTTCGCTGTCATTCTGTATGTATTTTGGGGTTTTAGTTAAAAACCAAAAAACACCAAACAAAAAAAACCCCACCACCTTTTTTAGTTGTAGGCAAAGGGTTTTTTTTGCCTCTTTGCTTTTAAAGTTTTCAGCTTTGTGAGAGAGGCTTCCCAACTTTGTCTCTAGAGGAAAGATAGGCTTTATAATTTTTTATTACTGTAATTTTGTACAAAAATATTCTGCTCTAGGAATAAACAGGTTCTGTTGTCAACTCAGCTGACTATGTAAGGGCTACATCAATTTTATAGGTGAGACAGGCAGAGAGATGCTAATCTAATTAATCCTGTAACAGCAAAGGTGTAACCTGCGCAATCAGCCACTAGGTGATTGTGCAGAAATAGGTAAATGCCGTGGGATCTTTAGCACAAAATTAGATGCCAAGGGAATGTATGCTCTGTTAACTTCAACAGCAGCTGAGCAGGGTTTTGTGAATGAATGTGACGAATGGATGTCAGAATGAGGCACCTAAAGAGGTGCCTGAGTCCCACTTATAACCCTGGCCCAAAGCCCCTTTACTTGCTGTTTAATTATATGTCTTGAGCAGTGAGCATTGCCAGTTATGGCTTCGAGAAATGCTTGTATTGGTGCTAAGTTTTTGCAATCACTATGGGAGCCAAATTAGGGAATATAACTGAATGAAGCTTAACTTTGTAAAAAAAAAAACCCTTCCAAAAAAACACCCCAAAATAAAAAATCCATAATCTTATCTATGTCCATATCCAGTTTTATAACCAGTCATTTACCAGCTCTGATTTCCATAACACCAAAAAAGATATGGAAATAAGCATAGACAATGGAACAAGGTGGGACAACACTTTTGACAACAGCCTAAATTTACATTCATTTAAAATTACTGCATAATCATGCCTTTTTATAAAGCAGTCATCAAGATTCCCTCTGCAATCAAGGGTAAAGAGAAGGCAGTTCCAGAGGGTGATTCATCCCCTTTATTTTGGGAGAGAATGAATCACCCTCTGGAGTTGCCTGTCTTTCTCCACTGATTATGGACGGACAAAGACTGATTTTGACTATTTACTTTTTGATAACTAGCGAGGTAGGCATGAAAATGGACAGAAGGAGACATTTAAAGTACTTATGGTTAAAAAAAAAACCCAACTTATGAGACTTATGAGTGTCTCATTTACTGATGTTTGACAACCACATTTGAAGAACTGAATGTTTAAAGTGAAAAGATAGGGTTTTTTTTTAAGATACAAAAGTATTTATTTAGCACTTAATTGGAAAACAAATGACTGTAAAATGTTTCTGCGGAAGACATTGTATATTTTAGCTTATAGTATAAATTACATATTGAAGAACATATACTAAAGTTTTATACCTAAGGATAGGAAATGCATTGGAAAAGAAACAGTAATCTGTTTTATAGCACATGAGAAAACAGTCTCTAAATGGAAAAAATAGTTAAATTCTAGACTAAATAGAATGAGGTTGTATGGCTTGCATGATTTGCCCAGGATTAAATGTATTGTTTTGTCTGAAAACGGTAATCACAATTATCAATCACAAGGTATTTTATAGACCTCATTAATAATGACAAGCATGGAATTCACAATTCATTTAGGCAAGGTGAAGAAGAAATTAAAAATGTTTTTCTTAGGAGCATCTGAGGCAGTGCAGCCTAATATCTCCTTAGTCTCTTAACCCATGCTGGGTTGTATGGGCAAAGATGGTGGTAAGCACAAAGGCTAGAGAACTGACTGATTAGCTGTAACAACACAATATCTCATGTAAGAGCAGGCTACAGTTTAATGCCTTAGAACAAGGCATACTTCATATGCTGGTTTTCAGCTGGAAGCTGCTGAACAGGAAACAGATCTTGAGCTGTTTTTCCAGGGTCTTGGCTATTCTAGTTGTCGGGAGTTTTTTATCCCAGCTATAGGCTGATCTCAGATCTCTACAGATTTTGTGTCTATCTTGTGTATCTACTTTTGTGTTTTGCTTGAAAGGACAAGACAGCTGCAAAATTATTGCATTAGACCTGTTCTCCACTGGGACTCATAAGCTACATCTGTGACTTTAAATTAAAACTCTGCTTTTGACTCAGGTAACACCTGCCCATTAAGCTCTCTAACCAGCATTCAAACTACCAGTTAGGAATGCTGCCTTTTCCCTACCATTGCACAAGTGAGTACAAGGTGTCATCTGCCTAAAATGCAGTTTGTCCTCATCAAGAACTATGTCAGAGACACTGCATGGACAATGGGTCATGCCCATACCGTGAGCCAGGAACTCATTTACTAATACAAGCCTAGAGATCACATACTTTCCAGTATGAACACCTTCTGCTGACCCATTTATGTTCACTGTGCCTCTCCACACCTTTCTTAGATTACCGTCTCCAGAAGCTGCAGCATGGAAACCAGTTACTCATTTCTGAATAGCTCCACTTAGCTTGTAGCTAGCCACCACAGGCCATTGTTAATTCTTAGTACATGAGACTTCCAATTGTGTGTGTTACATCTGTCAGAGACAGAGAAGTAATCAGAAAACCAAGAGGCATTAAGAAGGGGAGAAAAGCAGCCACGTGATATTCTGAGACAGTGAACACTTGTGAGCATGGGGTAAGTTTGAAGGAAGAGGTGACTGAACTGTATGCAAAGAAGCACACTGTTTTTTGACCCCAAAGTTTCGAGGGAAAAGACATTAATATCTATTCCAGAACAGAAATGACCCCCACAAAAAACACATGACTCATGTCACCCTTTTTCCCTGCTAATGGGAATAAGTCAGGAAGGGCCCAAGCATTTCCTGATTGCTAGAACTGAAGCACTGTCATTCAAAGCAGATCTCCAGAACTGGAGATCTTTTAATAAAATAGTCAGTGAAACTCCATACACATAAGTGTTTGAGAGCAGTTTTGACCAACAACTAGTCGCAGACTTCTGGACTATGTTTACGTATGTTCATTTTTTTTTGTGTGTGAGACAAATATGGTAGGCTGTCTATTGTCAATACAGTTATAAAAAAACAAAAAAAGTGTTGCTTTTTTTTTTTGAACAATGTTGCTGTTACATCTGCAACATTGAAACTGGAACCCTAGATGAGAACAGTAAGACTGTAAGTGGTCACTCAAAGAGGGTTCAAAATACAAAAACTATGGTCAAATAGATGCAATGATTGTAAAATTGCTTTGTTTGTCCTTGAAATGCAATGACATAAAGTGGTTTGAAGCTTTCTTTTTCCTCTGATTGAAACAAGTGTATTATAATACACACTTTTACATAAATATTTTAAGAGTACTTAAAGTACTTTATTTAAAGATAAAACTGATTTAGATACCAATACAAAAATTTTGCAGTTTAGTAGAAAATAGTAAGCTATGAAAATTAAAAAGTACTTCAGAGACAAAGCTCATTTAGTAAAATTGTCAGAGAAGTACTGCACTACGTACTTTACCCTCAGTAAAAAATGGTTTTAATAATTACATCTTTTTGTACTTTACCAATAGAGTCTCTTTTCTCCCCCTAGACTTTAAAAGTACATTAGTCTTCTTAACATGTCTTTTGTTCAAACCATTGAAATTTTTACTTATTGAGCAGATAATGGTTACTAATAGTCAACACTATAATTTGTCTTGCAGACAAGCCAAGGATGACAAACTAGTGTCATCTTTCTTAATTACTGTTTTACTACGGTAGAGTTTAACGCTAAATGACATTTATAGATTAATACTGTGTAATCTGAATATCCTGATGGAAATGACTTCAGAAAACAGACAGTCTGAAAGCAAAGTTCAAGGAAAATGATATTACCCAGGGACTATCTACGCTTTTGAAACACACTTCACAAGCATTAAAATTTAGTTTTTAAAGAGCCTGTAAGTTTCAGTTTGCTTGCATCATTCTGTAAAATTTTATCTGGTATGTGATGTTAACTGGGACAAACCCAGCTAAGACACTTCAAAGAACACTCCACGCTTACTTTTTCAAGCAGGCTCAACAATTTGGCTGCATACTATGATCCATTATGGCAGTACAAGTCACACAATTATCCTCCAGACAACATGTCATGCAGGTTACATCATGCAGCCCAGTACACAGCACAAGAGGTAAGAGTTCAGAGAAAAGTCCCAAACCTCTGTTCTAGCTAAAAGAAACTCTGCAGTCATAAAGCAGAGATTTAAAAAAGTTCCTTGAATGCATACTTTTAAAGATGCATTGTGCAGAAGGAGAACTTCCTTTTTAAAATGCATCTCATGTGGCACCCCATTATATTAATCTTTGCATTACCTTCCAGGACCAACTGTGACAAGTCTCAAAACGTATCTGTGTCATGAAAGATGTCATTTTATTTCCATTAAGTTGAATTAATCCACCTGTTCTCTCCTGCTGAGATTTATACAAGGTAGTATAAGGAAAAACTCCAGCTACTTTTGACCTGCAGAGTGGAATAGAATGGATTTTGCTGTTACAGAGAGATTGCAAAACAGAAAGTATCCTGAAATATTTTCTAGTATAAAAGAGATGGACTCATTTCTAGAATGTAAAACGTGCTTTAGATTTCCTATAGTCAGTATCTTGGATGTCTACCCTACTTAACATTAGTTTGCAGAACTTAGCTTGGATAGGGGGTTACATTTCAAGCAACATGACGTCTTAAAAGCACAAAATAGCTTCAAGACCTGTGTTTCAGTCTCACTTTCAGATAACACTAATGCTACAGATGAGGAATAGAACATGGCCTGAAAAACCTACAATTCTTTATGAGGTCAATGGGAACCTTTTGACTCTGGAATTTGTGTTGCTAACAACAAAGCAAACATACAAAAAACCACAACCTGGACAGAAAAATGTACTTCTCTTCTGTAAATTTTTCAAACTGTAAAAGTTCATACTCTGTGTTTCTCCCAGACAAATGTTAGAAGTAATTGCACCATAAATCCCTGACATATTTTTCCACATGATTTTAGAGTTTGGTTGAAATGGTATTATTAATAATACAAATTTTATCTCCAGTACTCTTTAGAATACTTATATCTGTATTTTGTCCGTTAAGCACACATGACTACCAATCATTTAAAAGTCAGTTTCAATAATATTTAATAATAAATAGAGAATAGCAATTAAAAAAAATTAGAATAAAAAGATAAATTTTAAGTGCATTAATATTCTACAATACTTTGTGACTTCACTGGAACATTTTACTTACTCTGTCTAAATATGTCTTTCTATATGTCATGTTAGTGTGCTCAGTCTCCCTCTCTTGTACCTTTCTTTTCATTGTCATCTGACTTCATTTGACCCCATATTATGGGACATCTTGTTCTGTTGATTTGCCTTTGTCTTTCTTGCCTAATTTTCCCATCATTATGGGCACCTGCTTGGATGGCTTTGAGGGTGGATTTTTTTGACATAGTTTTGGCATAACCTGTTGATTGAATTTAATTTTAAATGTTGTATTGGGTTTACATTGTAAGGTTTTGGTAGTGGGGTAGCAGTAGCAGTTGCTTCTATGAGAAGCTGCCAGAAGTTGCTGCCATGTTAAACAGTACCATTCCAGCCAGCTCCAAGACAGACCCACCACTGACCAAAGCTGAGCCCATCACAAACATCACAAACACCTCCAACATAACATATTTAAGCAAGGGTTAAAAAAACTGTGCAGGCTCCTGGCAGGACCTGTGGCCCCATAGAGAGAAGATCCCACACTGGAGCAGGTTTACTGCAGGACTTGTGATCCCATGAGGGACCCACACTGGAGCAGTCTGTTCCTGAAGGACTGTACCCATGGCAGGGACCCACACTGGGACAGTTTATGAAGAACTGCAGCATCTGCAAAGGACTCATATTGGAGAAGTTCATAGAGGGCTGTCTGCCATGGGAGGAACCCCACGTTGAAGCAGGGGAAGAACACAAAGAGGAAGGAGCAAAACCCCATTCACTGTCTCTCTGCACCACTCGGGCAGAAGGTAGAGAAATCAGAACTGAAGCTGAGCCTGGGAAGAAGGGCAGGTGAGAGGAAGGTGTTTTTAAGATTTGTTCTTATTTCTCATTATCCTTCTCAGCTTAATTGGCAATAAATCACAATAATTTCCTGAAGTTGAGTCTGTTTTGCCCATGATGGTAATTGCTAGGTGATCTACCAATTCTTATCTTGACCCACAAGGTTTTCCTCATATTTTTCTCTCCCCTGTCCGGTTGAGCGGGAGGGAAAGAGGAGTTTGGCAGGCACCTTGCAGCTAGCCAAGGTCAACCCGCCACAAACACTGATATTTCTTCATCTTTTTTTTAAGTAGCAAATGAAAGCCCCTCCCAGCTGAATGCCTCCCTGGAAATCTTATTGAGCTTCAAACTCCCATATGATTCTGGACTTAAAGAATACATAATGCTTTATGAATGGAAGTAATATGCACAGAGACATGATTAAGAATTATTCTGGTAATTCACAGTATCACAGAATGGTTGAGGTTGTAATATGCCTCTGGAGGTTATCTGGTCCAACCCCTTCTCAAGCAGGGCCACCTAGAACCAGTTTCCCAGGACTGTGTGCAGACAGCTCTTGAGCATCTCTAGGGGTATCTCCAACCCCCCTGAGCAAATACACTTTATTTAAAACATAAGCAGTTTTTAGAACATAGATGTGAACAAAGGGGAGTGATAAATGGTAAAATCTGCACAGCTTTAACTTAATTACGTGCAAAATAGAAGGCCACTCTTAGGTCAGTCCCATATCTAGTCAGCTAACCCACATGGACATGGAGTCAGCACTTTCACTGCTTTCAGCAAGTCCAAACCAGAAATCACTGACATCTAAGAAGCACTCAGCTTTCCAAACTATCTTCCCTCTCCCAGTGGTATGACTTTGTTCTAGGGTCGTCTGTCTACTTAAAAGGGCAATGATTACAACATCTAGTTAAATTTTTCTTCATTTCAGTATATTCCTGCTGTGTCTTGATTAAGGTAAGAATGCAGCCGTGTAAAGGTTTCTCAGCAGTTTAGTGTTA
Source organism: Pezoporus occidentalis (assembly GCF_034315485.1). NCBI lineage: Eukaryota > Metazoa > Chordata > Aves > Psittaciformes > Psittacidae > Pezoporus > Pezoporus occidentalis. Next base: position 4,115,684 of record NW_026914829.1, read on the forward strand.
TACAGCAGACCTCAAAATGTAACTCCCCCGAATGGCAGCACATTTCCATTACTCTAAAAGCTACTTGAGACATGCTGTCATGGGCTGGGACAGTGTGAGAGTGGGACAGTACATAGGTTTTAATTCTTTGCTAGGAAAATCCTTTACACATAGTATGAAATATATATCCTAGAATTAATGAGCTCTGTCTTGATCATATGTGCCTTTCACACACAGGGTAAAATACACAATCTAGAATTTATGAACTCTATATCTATCACATCTCTACAGGGAAAGGCAGAGAACCAATCTTCTTTGCAGTTCAAAAGAGAAAAAGAAAGCATACTAGTTCCTGTATAGGATGAAATAAGGAAGGATAATTCCAGCATCAGGGAACCCAGTATTAAGTTAGAGAATTAGCTTGGAAATCTAAATACCAGGATTCAATTTCCTGCTAAGCAGGTGACTTCAAACTGTCTGGGTGAACACTGGGGAATCATTTAGTCACACAGAACTTCTATGCTCTGTCAGTAAATTTTTAATAAGAATATTCTCACACTATGAGAATACATACATTAAAGGTGTTCAGGTATTGGCTATTCAGTACTAAAGGGTATGGAGAAACATGAGCAATGCATACACACACCTGGCACAGCAGAAAGAGCTGCTGTGTGGATTTTCCTCCTTTCAGTTCTAAAACAGAGCTTATATAGCTCTAAATAGGATTTTAAACAAACTTGATTCCTTATGCCTTGTTTTAGTTTAAAAATTGTATTCCACTTCCCTGAGGATTCTGATTTATTAAAGTTTATTTGGGATCAAAACCAGAAACCAACACTTTTCACTGAAATAAAAGTTTGGAAAGAATGCACTTATTGTTTTAATTAAAATGAAATGTTTTAAACGTTACTGAATTTAATCATTCCCTCTCCACGTTTTATTCTACAGTTCTTTCTTCTATTGGAACATCCCCGCTCTTTTGCTACATTTAATACTGTATTTGTTTTACTAGTCATGCTAGTTTATTCACATCTTTCACATGTTATATTGATAGCAAAAGGAAGGGCAAATGACTCTATTGTATTCCATGAATATCTCCTTTTCACCCTTTTTTCTTTCTGTGTTTCCCTAGAAATAACAGCTAGGGCAGTCTAAGATTTCAAATATTTAGTGATGTAGGCTTTTTATCTATATCTCTAGCCTCATCTTTTTAATTGTTTTATTTATTGGGTTTTTACACTGTTTATCACCATAAGAACTGATGTCTGCACAGTATTTGTGGATTTTGAGACACAACATTCCTGCAGAACACTAAAGTTATATCACAATTTCACAGACTGGGACTGGGGATTGCAAGGACAATAAGGAAAGTAGAAACTCTAATAAAGCATGCAATTTCTACACACAATATTGAACTGAAATTGGTTTAATGACTCCTTTTTGTGATTTCCTTTTTTTTTTTTTTCTTTTTAGGAAGAATAAGTGACTTGCCAGAAGTGTGACAGAAAATCAGTGGTATAGCTAAAACAGACTGCAAGACCTATAAACCAATGCCTTCCTCACATCTTTTCTCTTTAAAGTCTACTTTTTACATTAAGTTAATAACTGTTTTTTTCTAGTTCCATTTGTCGTTTTTGGAAGCCCCAATTAAATTACCAGTGTTGGGTGCTTGATTTTTAGTCCATTTGTAATGAGCAGTCATGGTGTACCATTGAAATTAGAGAAAGCAATTTTCCTCCAATGTTACTTCTCATAGTTAAATCTGTACTACTGAAATGGCCCTGAGGAAAAATTACATGACCCAGGTCACATCATATCCATACTACTAGAATCTCTTCCTTCCTCTAAAATGGACAGTCCCATCCATAGTGACTATGTGAAACAACTCCCAGGCCGTGTGCCCTAAACTGTATGCATTTGCTTGTACACAGCAAAAGAGGTTCAATCAGCAAGGCTCCCTCTGTCTTTGAGAGAGACCTGAGCGCAGGATGCTGCTCCAGAACTCAAAGACCAGAGATCTTACTGCAGGTTTTTGCCTTAAAAACTGAATAACTCTATCTCTGGCTAATTACCATAATGAAACATCTTAATGTGAAGTGACACCGCTGCTGTGAATAGAGGTACATGAAGAAGTAACAAAAATGTAATATGCTTTATAGTGGATTACCTATATTAGATAGATACCCCTATTAAGAAAAAAAGGGGAAATGAAAAATAATTTGCTGGACTAAGGGACATAAATATATGGTCTACCTTCAAGTTTCTAGGATGTTGTTCATAAAATGTGATTTTCTTCTGTGTAACTTGTTAATAACATAAACCTTTTATTTATAAGTAGAGAGTCTCTATTGTTACAGTAAATGCAAAGAGATTATTTGTGGTTGTGAGATACAATGTTGAAAGATGTTAATGCTAGGTGGAATATAAAAAATGCAGGATAGTAGAAATAGAAGAAGAGGTTTTATTTTTTTTAAACTATTTCCCTTACCTTCATGCCATGTAATTAGTAAGAAGCCCACAAGGGAAAAATATCTTTTTTCTTTGAGAGAGTAAAAAAACTAATAATTTTGAATTTCCTCTTTGAATGACTTAGAATTTTTGTTGTCGTTGTTGTTTTTTATAAGGGAGATGTTTGTGACAAAGATGCATAAATTTTTAGCATATTCTTTTGAATCAAATGTCAAAAAAATCAGTATCTTAGAATGGGAGATATTAATATAAAAATGGAATTAATTTCATATTAGTAAAACTTGCTGGTGCTTTATATGTTGCATATAACTGTACACACACGATGAGAAATCCTAAATTTTGACAAACACATTATCACTACAAGGTGGATTATTACCTTTTTGCAGACAAGAGATTTAATTCCAATTTAATGCTGCACTTGAACAAAGAGTTAGCGTGAATGACAGTGCTTTCTGGGATATCAGTACTACATGCACAGTAAGGACAAGGCCAGGATAGCCCATGATTTTCTCTGGACTGCCTAAGAGAAGTTCCCTTCAATGAACATCGACAGCATGTGGGAGATGTGTGGGATAGAGAAGGCTGCATGAGAGTAATATAAACATTTACATCTTTTTCCAGTTTTTACCCAGAACATAATTAGTGCACACATGCAGATACTGTGTGGGAAACACTGCTGCTCCCACTGCCATAACCAGAGTGGCTGGTGTAAGGTCGTGAAGCAAGTCAGTGTCAGAACGTGCACCTTGATTCCAAACTCAAGACTATGGTCCTTAAACAGTTAGTATTCAAAATGTTTAAATACTAACCACTTGCTAAATTATAAAGAGCTAAACAAGCTTCAGTCATTGAGAAGGATGAGCTTTCTCTTTTATGATTCTCACTCTGGAGATTCTCACATCTGTGGAGATGAGCACATGGATGAAATTGTATTCTCAAAGGCAATATATCTTCAATAAGGGTAATTATTCCAAAAAGGTAGAACCAGCAAATTAATTAAAAATATTGAATAATAATTTGATTTAGATTTCTCTTCAACTGTGGAAATCAAAACCATTACAAAAGTGCTTAAATTAAAAATACGTGTCAAAGAATCAGTCTGAATAAATAAATCACCAGAAGAGACATATAAAAAATTATATGAAATCTGAGGAATCTGACCACTGTGTCAGCCTCTGACCTGTTGTTGTGGTTTAAACCCACGAAGCAGCTAAGCATCAGAGAGCCACTCACTCGCTCACTGTCCCTTGGTGGGATAGGAGAGCAAATCCGAAGAGTAAAAGTGAGAAAACTTGTGGGTTGAGATGAAGTCAGTTTAATAGGTAAAGTGAAAGCAGTCTACACAAGCAAAGCAAAACAAGGAATTAATTCACTGCTGCCCATTGGCAGCCATGTGTTCAACCACCTGCAGGAAAGCAGGGCTTCATCACATGTTACTTGAGTAGACAAAATGCCATCACTCTAAACATTCCCTCCTTCCTTCTTCTTGCCCCAGCTGAGCATGATGTCATACGGTCTGGGATGATAACCCTTTGGTCAACTGGGGTAAGCTGTGCTGGCTGTGTATTCCCCCAACTCCTTGTGCACCCCAGGCTTACTCACTGGTGAGGTGAGAAGCAGAAAAAGCCTTGGCAATGAGTAAGCATTGCTCAGTGACTAAAACACCCCTGTATTGTCAACGCTATTTTCAGCACAAATCCAAAACATAGTCCCATACCAGCTACTGTGAAGAAAACTAACTACTCCAGCCAAAACCAATGCATCTGTGTCCAGATTAGGAATTGTTGCTGGCATGCTAAAGTTGCTAGTGATGTTTTTCCTGTTACATTCCTGTTCTAATACAGACTATAATGAATATACTATTATTCTGGGAGAAGAGTAATATTAAAATCATCCCAGGAATCAGCATAACACTGGCAAAGTATATTTTCCTTTATATGAGCTGCATTCACACTGATGCTTCAGAACATTTTTGCAGTCACTAAAGATGGGACCTGGAAGATAAAAGATGGAAGAAAACTATGTGTATGTAGTTGTCACTGAGCATAACAGATAGAAAGCAGGGATTTGTCTTTTTTCCATATAAGGAGAATAACCTGTTATTAAAATTACAGCTAAACCACACGTTTTTAATAATCTGTAAAGTGTATATATTTATAAATGGCACATTTATGTTTATAAATTATTAGTATTATGTGCTCAGCTCAGTTGCCCACACATACTTACCTAGAACTATTTACTTAGACTACCTGGACTATTGGATATTCAGTTGGAGGTGGCAGGTTCAGTTCAAGACATTGGTAAGACCTCACCATCTGGACTTGCATTTGAGTAAACAAGCATGAAACCTGATCCTAAATGACACTGGATGCCTACCTGTGAACAAGTAAGTAAGACTCTAGTGTCTGATAACTGACTCTCTAATCTCCACTGACTGTATTAACTCGAGACCTGGTGTCATTTCAGACAATTTAGGCTGTCCTACTTGGCCTCAGCAGAAAATCTATACGTCTTAGAAACTCCTATAGACATGTGTCATAGCTGGAAGCCCCATGAATGTGTTTAGAAACCCTTTAATAACTTAACTGACAGTAGGCATCTGTACTTAAGAAACTGCATCCCTTCTCTAGGTTTTGGTTGGCTGCACAGCTCTCTAGGACCCATTGGGTATATTGACTACATCTCCACAACGTAATATGGGAGTTCAGACACTCATCACACACACAAATACTCACATACATGTGTCTAAATTTAGCTACTGTAAATTTAACATTAATTAAACATAATAGTTACATCAGGTTGCTTCCAAAAGCCCCAGACTGCAACAAGTCTTCCCCGTTCATATTGCAAGCCCTAGGAACATTTTAGAGGAACATGAAATGGGCAGTGATATCACATAAACTCCCACACAATCCCCCGTAATTTACATTCTTCTAGCATATGTTTTTTCTCTGTGTGATCTTCATCAGATAATCCCTGTGTACTCCCCCTGTGCCCACCACCAAATAAATGCATATTAAGCTATTTTCATCATTGTTTTCTAGCACATATTAGCACAAGCTGGGAAGAAGGGGAAATGAAGCTCAGGACTGTACATACGTGTCTTTCAGTGCCTGTCTGCGTCAGTCTTTCAGACAAAAAATGCCCTCATTCATCTGGTGCACCTGAGTGACATGAGAACAGGATATTCACTGATCCCCTAAAGAATCCACTGCCAAGGCTTGCTAGCATATTCTGTGGAAACATCTTCCTGCTATTTGCAAGAGGCCCCACTTTTCCACTGCTTTGAGGGGAACCAACAGGAATGGCAGAAGAGAGCACTACTCCAAAATACAAAGAGACTCGGAGGAGCCGAAAAGGGCAGTGAGAATTTGAAAGCAAGAAGTCTTCTTTCTCAGGTAACCAAGACAAAAGATGGCATATTTTCCACTCTATGACATATATTCTTTATCCTGGGAAAAGCAAAGAAAAAGCCTAATCTTTTTCCAGTACAATTTTTTCTCTTATAATCCTTCAAGCTCTGAACAAAAATAGATCCCTAGAGAAAGCACCCCCCAAGCAGTACTCCCCTGACATTAATTCCACCTAAAATTCCTGAAGTCACACAAGGTACTGCAAAAAGTGTCTGTCTACTGGCTTATCCTGGAATACCCCACAAAAAAAAAAAAAGAAGTATAAGAAGGTATTTCACAAAGTAGTTGTCCTTCTGATACCAGAAGTTGTTCTGAAAAATATGAAACCCAATCAAAAATAAATATCCTTCCAATCTGATCTGTAAATCAAATTAATGAACTAGTTTGACAAGGAATTTAGGCAGTTCTCCTAGACAGAATTGTCCACAGAAATCTAGCATCAAAGTATTTTCCTTTCTGAAGGCTGGGCCTGTTCCAGAGCCTAATTTGGAGATGGCCCAACTCAGGTTTTTTTCTCAGACAAATACATGTACTGAACATAGTGAAAGAATCATCTGCAGATCCTTTGAACTCCAGCTATCCAAGACAGAAAAGAAGATGCTTCCAGACTCTTTACAGGATCAAGAGCACTTCTGAAGATTATACTGTTTCTTTTGTCTTGGAAGCATTTGTTTGGAAGAATGGCTATTGACACAGACAAGAGCTTCTCTGTTCAGAATTACTGCAACTTATGCGATGAGAAATCTAAGGGTTCTTTCAACCTGGAATTGGGAACATTGAAATGGACTCTGGAAAATAAGCTGCCTGCCATTTTCAGAGAGAGCAGCAACAATAGTCTCTCAGGAAAGAGAGAGGTCAGATCATGACCAGCTGCCTTCAGAATTAATTCCTAGCCACAGAGAGCTTTTCTCTGCCTTTTTAGCTCTCCTTTAGTTCACAGAGGCATGTCCTCTCTGTGCTTGTCTAGAAAGCTTATGAAAGCAGGTTAAGCCTAGCAATGTGAGCAGGGCAAAATAAGAGAGCAAGCATATTTGCTATGAACTTTATGCACAGTAATGAGGGCTCTGCTCTGACCAGGTTCACAAGTGGCTAATCAGTAAGACAATACCTGCATAGACTGCACTATGGAGATAAGAAGAAAAGAAAGGGGAGCTGAAGGAAAATAAGAGCATGGGCAGCAGATTTATGCAGCATGGGAATATTTTGAATCCCAATACATGCTCTTGCTGTTTAAAGTTTCTGTAACTATATGTTCTTGCATAGCAGCTGCCAGAAATCTTTATAGCTGTTCAGAAAAGTAGTGGTGGCCAGAAAGAATTTTATCATTGCTGGGATAAAAATATGAGAAGAGCAGAAGTGTGATGAAACAGGTAAAAACCTGTGGGTAAGTGTGAATAGCAGCTGTAAAGAACAGTGGGCCATACAAGCCTTGAGGATGCTAGGCTCTTCAAAGTGTTTCTTTGAGCCTCACATGCAGTTTAGTACTAGGTACCTTGGGGTTAATAGTCCCAGACTTGGTTTTTTTGCAGCACTGATAGACCACAGGCTCCATGAGGAACGAAGGGTGATAAAATATCTTAAAGTCAATGAGGCAAAGTGAAAGAAGATGTAGGAAATGGCAGTTTTAGTCATGACACTCCACACAAATGACTCTTTACTCACCACTGTGGGGAAGACTCAGATTCTAAGACTGAGAGCTTGGACTGTGATTCTTCTGTGGTGCAGGAAGATTTCTTTTCAACAATTACTGTTTTGGGGGTATACCTCAGAAAACTGGCAGAACATGGTACTGGCACGTGTGAAAGTGGTGAAACTGTGGTGGGAAGGAGTAGTACAAAGTAGTACGAAGAAGGAGTACACAGACTTTCTTTTCTGCCATAAGGAATAATGAGATAAACCAATGTTGGCAGATAAAGAATTATCAAGGCAGCTTTAGGATGTGCACTGGACAATGGTCCCTAAGGCTGGAAACAGACTTTTATTTACTACAATAAACCATTATCACTACACTTTCCATACTCATTACAGCTTTGAGTGCAATGTCTGGAAATTTACCCCCCAAAGTATTGCTGGCACTGAGCCATATGACAACATTGGCTTAGCCTTCTTAGAGAACTTGATACTAAAAATACTATCAAAGAAAAGAGCTCTCTAAAGGTTATCAAAGAATCATTCTCAAGTCAATCAGCAGTATGAGGGGTTTTTTACTTTAATTGCAAATGTTGTGGATTTTTGTCACATCCATTGAGCAAATTGAACACATGCTTGTGTTTAAGAATAAAGAGATTTAATAAGCAATGCATTAGGCAGAGCCCCACCATCATACATTGTTCTGCAGGAAGGCTGAAAAGATGTGTCACAAGCCAACCTCTGATGTACACTTGCACCAGCACCAATGATACCATTACAAATCTATATTGTGCCACTTATCACTCTGTCGGTAAGGGAATTTATGCTGCTTTGTATGGAATTGTTTCCCCACTAGCATTACCACTTCCAGCCAGTTAACCAGGTTCTGTAGTCAGGCAGGCCTTCTTGCTAGCTAAACTGGGTAGTTCTTCAAGTCACAAATTATTATTACTGAGCAGTTATCATTTGAATTTCCCCTCCATTTCTTCCTTTTGTGAATAGTTACTATTCACACACATTCACTATTGAAAGTCTTTCAAATTCCCCCTTATGCATTATCCATGCATTTAGTCCAGTAGGAATGGGTACATACAGGGACTCTCTGGTGGCCAATGGTTCAGGGTTTCATGGAAACTCTGCCCATCAATTTCTTGAGTTATACTTCCAAGAAGCATTAACAGGTGTCCTCAGCCAACAGAAAAGCCAACAGAAGCAATGCCAATGGTCCCTGGGAGGGTAATATGCAACCGTTTGTAAGGTTAGTAGAATTTTCCCTGACTTGGGATAATTTAACAAGTGAATATTTTCCCAGCCAGCCTTTGCTAGAATCACAGCAAAAGAAAATGCATAAAACTTTTAAACCTGTCATCTTTCTAATTCAGCTAACAGGAGTTAAATGTGATGACAGAGTCTGTGGCACAGCGACTGATATGAAGACACTACAGAATGGAACGCATTTCTTGCATGAGTGGCCAGTTCAGTGGACTTTCCATGTAAGAATAAGAACCAAAGAGGGGAGCTACAGGTCTGCAGTCATGAGATCTCCATATATGCTCCAAGTGTAACACACAGGCAGAGTGAAATCACAAACTCTTTCATTCTGAAGCTTGTTCCTGTAATTTGGTCAGATGTTCAACAGAAATGGAGAGGTCAGGGTCAAGAGCTGCAATATTTAAAAATGTTGCCGCAGTACCCTCAAGGGCAGCCTGGTTGGCAACAGCATCAACATATGCATTGCCAAGGCTTACTTCATCTAATGCACCTATGTGAGAAGAACAATGCACCACAGAGATAGTAGTAGTGAGTGTAATGACATATAGTAACTCCAGTATTAGGGGTCCATGAGAAAAGCAGGCTCCAGAGGAGGTAATAAATCATCTGTGCTTTCAGATCTGACCTGTAGAATTACAAGCATTAAACGCATACTGTGAATCAGTATAGACATTTGCACTTTTCCCAAAGCAAGGGTGCATACTTGAGTGAGTACAACAAGCTCAGCAGGTTGTGCACTCAAAACTGTAGGGAAGGAACTTTGAACTGGGAGCAAAAAGCACATCCTGCAACTAGTTTGTCTCACGAAAGAGCTGTCTATAAAGAGCATGAGGTTAAATCAATAAGACAGTAGAAATTCGAGAGTCGGTTGTCATTTCCCTTCTGAAACTGTAAGACCCAGATACCCAATCTCTTGCAGAACTGGTGCTTTTTAGGGGATGCTTTTTGTCGTTTATCAGCCAAGGAACACAGTAGATGGAGTCTGTCTTTTTGGCAGGCCCCCAAAGAATAATCAGCTACCAGAAGATTGTCCATGTACTGTACCAAGACTGAGGCATTTTGGAGTGCAACATAATCTGGGTCTTGCTTTAAGCACTAAGAGAAAACAATAGGAGATTCACAGTACCCTTGAGGAAGTCTGGTCCCGGTGTACTGTTATCCCTGTTAAATAAAGGCAACAGGCACATACTGTTCACATACTGTGAACTGAGGTATGTAGGGATAGAGAAGAAGGAGGAACATAGGTCAATAACAGCAAAATGAGTAGCCTCTGCAGGGATGGAGGTTAGAATAGTCACAGGGTTAGGAACAACTGAGTGACTCAGGACAACAAAAGCACTGATTTTTCACAGATCTTGGACAAGCCTTCATATTTGTCTTTTTTTTTTTCATCAAATTTTCATCTTTCTTTTCTAGTGAAATGTGTGTGTTACAGAGTGACCTGGTTGGCATGAAGACATCTTGATTCTTTAAGTAGAGGATGACAGGGCAAATGCCATCCTCAGCTTCTCAAGCATGTGGGTATTGGAGAACTGCTGGGAATGCTTGACTGTTTTGCACTTAATTTTTACTGGTTACTAGCTGCTAAGAGTCTTCTCACATCATTAGAATGGGAAGCCTGCAGTTTGGAAGGAAACAGAGGGAAGAACCTCAAGTCAGTGGAGCTGCCTTCAGACTGTAGCCCTTCAGCAATTAGCAGTGTGACCCATTTTCTGGTCTGATGATGTGGAATGTCCAAATAGACACCATCTGGGGAGCAACCAATTGTGGCTCCCAATCTGCACAACAGGTTCATTCCTAGCAGGTTCACATTGAAAGTTGGACTGAAAAGGAAGGCATGCTCCTCACTTGGTGGCAGAGGAGCATGTGAGTGAGTTGTTTCAGATACAACATGAGGGATGTTTCTACCATGCTCAGCAACAGTAATTATCAGCTGGTTTCAGACCTGCACTTTCTGAGCTCTGGATATTGAAGAAAGAAGCTCCAGTATCAATTAGGACTTCAAGAGGGGTATTGCTGACAAGCAAAGCGACAGTAGAATCAATTTGAGAGATATTATTCTACTCCAAATTTGAATCTACTTGTAACCCTGCAACACATGGGTATAAGGTAGGGTGTCTGGCATCATTAGTGTAATTACAGGGATATCTGCCTCATACAGAGTTTGAACTGGTACTGCTGTTTGGGCTACAGGTTAAGGAAGTGTGTCTGGGGGGATCCCAAGTGTCCAAGAGATCTACAGAACAATCAGGACATGGGTATAAGACTGGTGTAGTAGCACTGGACACTACGCTTAGGTACAGAAATTCAGGTGCTGCAGCTGAAGTTTTAGAAGGATCTTTACTTTCATTTTTACTTGATTTAATATTTTCAATTTGTTCTTCCATTTTTGTCGTCTTATTCTGTAAGCTAACTATAATTGATTTCTGCCAGTGATTGTTCGCCTGCTTGCTCCACCAAGTGCCCATTTGCCTCAGTTTATCATCTTCTAGGCAATGGTGAAGGTTAAGTTAGCTTATTCAGGTCAAAAGTTTCCTCACCTGGAAACTGTAGTTCTGGTTTGGCACAGGTACAGCTGCTCCACTGGTGGACAGGTTGGAGGACAGGTTGGACTATATGTGGTCATCCATCATAATTGTGGCACATGGAATCAAAAAGATCTTTCAGATCCAGAGAGAAAAAATAAAAAGAAAGATATTAATGCCTAGTTAATCAAGACACTACACCAGTAGCCTATTATTTTGGTGCTGTACCATTCACTATTAAGTGACAGAGCTGAGTTACGACTACTCATTGTCAAAGACTGAATTGCATTTACAAATAATTTCCACTAGCAAAAGCAGTCAGGAACTTTTAATTTACTCAAACATTTATAGGGAAACATACAGAGATAAAACTGACTCAATTGGTTTTCACTGGGAATTGCTAACTAGTTGATAGCAAAAATATTTTTTCACCCCTCTAAAATTTTGTAAAAGAAGAAAATAGTTTAAGCTGTTTGCAACTCTAGGATCAGACTGTGGCTGCAATCTAACCAAGTCTACCTCCCTCCAGTAGGAGGAGTTTGGAACCTTTGAGGTTTTTTTTTCTGTTCTTCATGGTTTGTTGGCTGTTGGGAGTCAGTTCTGACAACCAAGTGGATGAAGGAAACACATACAGTTTACCAACTAAAGCTATGTTACAGCAAGAGGAGCTGTCAATTAAAGATTTAGCAAGGTACCCAAATGAGTTGTCTTTCAGTTCAGGTAGGGAGGCAGTTTGTGTAGCACGTCAACTCACTGGTACTAGTGACTAAAGGAAAAGAAAAACAGAAATCAATGCAAATGCAGTTTTAGTAGTGCCAGAGAAGTACAGACTAGACTAACAGTCAAGGACTATATGCTATATCCCAAATAAAGAAATATTATTTTTTGATTTTTCAGACCTCATCTAACCATTGTACAACTGCTGATTGCAATTTCCTTAAACATAGAACAGAATTTTCTCTCTGTTATTGACCATTCTATATACAGGGTGATTTCTTAGCTAAAACCATGGTGATCAGAGACCCATTCCTGTACAGTAAACTTTCTTATCACTTGGTATTTTAGTCCTTACTTAGCTTCCCTAGTGCTACAGGGTAGTCTATTAAGAACTGCAGAATAGAGTACTACTATGCTTTAGCACAGGTCACTCTCCCCTTCATTTCAACTAGCTTCGCCAGCACATTTTGGAGCCTGGAGCTGAAACAAGAGAATTCAAAAAGCAGAATAGGAGGTACAGGAGCCTCTGCCATAACAAGATACTAAGAACTCAGGGGCTATATTGCTCACTTAATGACCATGCATGAGATCTTGCAGCAGACTTCTGCTGAAGTTCTTCCATTGTGGAATTTGCAAAAGAGTCATAGAAACATAGAATCATAGAATAGTTAGGGTTGGAAAGGACCTTAAGATCATCTAGTTCCAACCCCCCTGCCATGGGCAGAGACATCTCCCACTAAACCATGTCACCCAAGGCTCTGTCCAAGCTGGCCTTGAACACCACCAGGGATGGAGCATTCACAGCTTCCCTGGGCAACCCATTCCAGTGCCTCACCCCCCTTACAGTAAAGAACTTCTTCCTCATATCTAACCTAAACTTCCTTTGTTTAAGTTTTAACCCATTACCCCTTATCCTATTGCTACAGTTCCTAATGAAGAGTCCCTCCCCAGCATCCTTATAGGCTCATCCTTATAGTCCTCAGCTTTTATTAACTTCATGGAGGAGGGCACTGTGAGAGAGAAGCACATACTAAAGCATCTATCTGTAGAGCATAGAGCAGACGAATCAAAGAGAATTTGGTTCAGAAAAAGATTTAATCTTCTTTTTACAAATACAAGGTGAGAAAATGAGTGGCTAAATCCTTGACACCAAGGAGGAAACAGCCATCAGAAGGTTGCTTGTGTTGGATGGGAACAGACAGATGATAGCTGCAGATCTCATGGAAAAGACAAATCTTTACATCTTATCAGGAGTGTGAGACATATATCTCTCCATTTACCACTTCCAAATGATCCAAAAGCAAAATATATGCCTACTTCTTATAAAGAATTTTTAATCTATACCTAAATTAATACTTCTGGATGACCCTATTTTAGAGAAAACATTGGCAAGTCTTATTGTTTATTACCTGTATTAGCTAGCTAAAGGAAGGAGACTTGACCTTCTGCCTAAATAGATACATATCAAGTTTTCACTAAAGAACACATAAACTGCAAGACATGCATCTACTTTAAATTTCAAGAAAAATATGCTAGAAAAAATGTCAAATAGATTTTTTCTTCACTTTTCATGCCAGAAAAAAAATAAAAATGCTTACTGCTAGTGAACTAAAGCCAAAATATGCAGCATGCGGATGTCTTGTGATTCTGCTGAGCTCTAGACAACACCTACATAACTGAATTGTTATGCTTCAGGACAAGCTACAGCAATCAGTCGTTTCTTTGTTAAATTAGAGACCTATGGGATAACACATAAGTTAAATGCCATTATCCTCCATTCATAAAATTCCTTCCAAGAGTACCTTACAAGCATGTGCAATTTCGATTCATGAGTGCACTTTGTACAGGGCAATTTACTAGAAAAAATGCCATTGTAGGTATTGACATTTGTATCTTGAAGCTGTCCAACAAGTAGCAAGGCAGACACTCACTGACTGAGGGGAATAATGTTCAAAACACACCTTCTAATAGGATCTGAATTGCCATGAATGTGGGAAATACAGCTGAGAGACAAAGGAAAGCGGTGTGGGGTGGTGTAATCCTCAAGTCTGAGTATGGTATAAAATTCTCCTACCTGGATGCCCTTTCAAAATGCTGCATGGACAAGTACTTAACAATGGAGCCTCTCTGCAGTGTTTCTTAGCCCTTTCTTGCTCTCCTCCTTTCATCACATTGGCTTTACACAACAGGACACTTATTGTTGTACAAAGAAGACAGAGGAGGTCTGGTTCCTTTCAGCTGCCCTCTAACATGACAGATGAAAGGATTTATCCCCAAGTTGCCACACGCCTGTAAATGCTAGAAGTGGTAGGAGCTCCTTTGCCCAGGGTTCTCTAAAACCCTACCATGAGTTGTTCAGGGTCATTTACATGTCAGTTACTGCAATTGGCAATAAACACTAGAAACTTACGTAAAAAAAGGAGGACCTGTCTGCACAGTGTACAGCCATCAGTCTGCTAGACTGTAGAAGAAACAGTCATGTAATCCAAACAAGTAACTTCATTATTAATCTGGTATGTGTATGTGGTCATTCTGAGGGTTGTTTTCAAAGTTTAGAGGGACTACATGAAAATGCATTTTTTGTTTGTTTTTCCCTGTAATCCAAGTAAATTGTAGAAATATAGCAGCATAGCAGATGCAGATTTTTATGACAGCAATTGTTTGTTGAGTATTGAATCTACCTAGGTGGATTGTATTTCTGGTGGCATTCATTTCTTCTACCTGTACATCCCCACTAAGGCCTATAAAATCCAGCACTGAGAAGAGATACTATAGCTTAGTTTGTGCTATATTCTTTGCACAGCTGCTGTGTGCCCCAAAGCAGGTGCAGGAGGTTATATTCAGAATAATGACCCAGTGCTTCTTGCACCTGCTAGCAAACAGATGACTGTAACTATACTATTTACAGGGCAGAGCTTTAGTCTTTAAACATATGGAGAAAACAAAAAAAAAATTACTTAATCTCAGGCAGGGATAATAGAGGCTAGATCCGTGTCTTGAAAGAAAGGTCCTAAGCTCTTCACCATGTGCAGATGCTAAGAAAGTGCTGTACTTGCATTGCTACCTAGGTCTGCATGCTGATATGACATGGATTTAGAGACAGTATTTTCTACAACTGCTGCCCCAGTGCAGGCCCTTGGCAATACTAACAGAACGCTCTCCCAGTATACCTACTTTACTCTTTAGGTTCCAACAGCTGAAGGAGTAAAATCATTGAAAAGACACAAGCCCTCATAAAAGACAACTTTCCTTAGTCAGAGTATTGGCAAAGAGCAGATCTTCTAGCAGTAATCCCTCACCTTTGAGTACTCCCAGGGTTTTAAAGAAATATGAAATGCCCTCACAAAATAAGGTGCTCACTTTGATCACTTTACAAGCTTTGCTTCCTAAGTCTGACACCATCTTTACTACATTTAACAAAACAAACTTATGACATGACATCATAGATTTCCAGGCACCTTTAATTGCCATGTTTGTGCATAGTTATTCAAACAGGAATGCATATATGCATGCACCAGAACACCACCTTTGTGACTGTCCTGGGTTCAGCAGTAGCAGTCATTTTTCCCCTTCTTGGTAGCTGGTGCAGTGCAGTGTTTTGACTTTCAGCTCGGGAACAGAGCTGATAACAAGCGATGTTTTGGTTTGGCCAAGGACTTTGTGAGCCTCATGCTCTGCCAGGGAGGAGGGGGAGCCAGGAGGAAGCAGAGACAGGACACCTGACCCAAGTTAGCCAAAGAGGTATTCCATACCACAGCACGCCATGCCCAGGATATGACTGGGAGTTAGCCGGAAGGGCTGGGAGTCTGCAGGGTTGGAGGAGGTATCGGTCAGAGCTTGGTCGGGCTGGGGGGCGAGTTATCGGTCGGCTGGTGGTGAGATGATGTATTCTCTTCCCTTGTTATTTCCTTTATCATTATTATCACTGGTGGTAGCAGTAGTGATTTGTGTTATACCTTAGTTACTAAACTGTTCTTATCTCAACCCGTGGGAGTTGCATTCTTTTCGATTCTCCTCTCCGTCCCTCCGGGAGCAGGGGGAGGGCAAGAAAGGGGGGGGAAGTGAGCGAACGAATTACCTGACTGAGTTTAAACCACAACAGTTCTTTTTGGCGCCCAACGTGGGGCACGAAGGGTTGAGATAACGTCAGATCTGACTGGATTAATAGCCACTCATCACAATGACGATTTATTGGCTCTCAGAGTTGTTTCTCTTGATCTCACAGCCTCAGAATGTTGTAACTTACGTAGAGCCGGTATTTGCTGTGTTAGTGTTTATCAAGTGTGGGGCTTGGGCTAAGGTTCTTGTCTCACTGTGCTTTATGGCAATGGCTTGTAATACGGGCGGGCTCCAGCAGCAGGGCGGGACGGACGTGGCCGTGGACTTGTACCTGGCCGTCCGGCTGCTCTTCACCGTCCTGGCCCTCACCCTACTCTCCATCTTCGTGAGGCTGCGGGGAGCTGAGGGGGAGCGGCCCCGGGAGCCGGCGGCAGCCGAACCGGCCCGGGAGAGCGGCCCCGGGGACCAAGCGGCGGCGGGAGCGGGGCCGGAGGCCGCGCGGGGACGGCTGCCGGTGGAGGAGGTCGGGGAGGTCGAGGAGCAGAAGGAAGCGGCTGCCGAGCAGCGGGAGAAGGCGGCGGAGGAGCCGAGCCCCGCGGAAGAGCCGAGCCCCGCGGAGGAGCCGAGCCCCGCGGCCGAGCCCAGCCCCGCGACGGCCGAGAGCATTCCCCGGAAGCCGCCCGCCGAGCCCCAGGAGGATGTAGGAGATCACGCAGCATTTCCCAGCAAGGCAGAGGAGGAAGAGCTGGACTCAGGAAAAGAGAAGCTGGTGGTGGGAGAGCCGGCAAGCACAGCAGCTGCACCAGCCCCAGTGACAAGTACAGCAGCATCAGTTGAGAGTTCTGAAGGTTTTGAATGGCCTTTGGGTGTCCTTGGTACCTGCCTGCTGATTGTGATGGGGATCAGCGTGTTGGCACACACACAGGCTGTGTTCTACCCACAACCATTTTGTCTGATCTCAAAAGTTAAGCAGAGTCAGGTTTGGGTCTTGTCTGGGGTTAGACGAGGATATAAGGGGACCAAAAGGTTTTCCCCAAGGCTGGACAGCCAGGAGTGGCAGGGTGTGTGGGACAGTATGGGCAAGTATCTAGTCCACTGGGCCCCTCCAGTGCTTTGGAAGCATTGGAGATGGAAGGCAGCTGTATGGAGTCCCCAGCAACAAGCTGCAGAAACTGCTGAAGGGGACAGTGAATTATTTTGAGCCTGGTGGGCCCAATGCACTTCAGGCCATCAGAGCAGAGATGCAACACAGAGATGGACTCATGATCGAGGGGTGGACTTAGCAATGGACACTATTGCCCAGGTTATTCACGAGTGTGAACACTGCACACAGTCTCTCCTGCTCTGGAAGACTGTTACAAGAGATGGAGCCTGACATCATGGACCAGATGGACTCAGCAGCTTTATAGGGACTGGTCCATGCACTAAGATAAGAGTGCACTGAGATAAGAGTGATGGTATATTGAAAATGTGGGATCTGAGCATGACGTGAATGGTATGGAATAAGGGGTGGATAATGTCCTGGGTTCAGCAGTAGCAGTCATTTTTCCCCTTCTTGGTAGCTGGTGCAGTGCAGTGTTTTGACTTTCAGCTCGGGAACAGAGCTGATAACAAGCGATGTTTTGGTTTGGCCAAGGACTTTGTGAGCCTCATGCTCTGCCAGGGAGGAGGGGGAGCCAGGAGGAAGCAGAGACAGGACACCTGACCCAAGTTAGCCAAAGAGGTATTCCATACCACAGCACGTCATGCCCAGGATGTGACTGGGAGTTAGCCGGAAGGGCTGGGAGTCTGCAGGGTTGGAGGAGGTATCGGTCAGAGCTTGGTCGGGCTGGGGGGCGAGTTATCGGTCGGCTGGTGGTGAGATGATGTATTCTCTTCCCTTGTTATTTCCTTTATCATTATTATCACTGGTGGTAGCAGTAGTGATTTGTGTTATACCTTAGTTACTAAACTGTTCTTATCTCAACCCGTGGGAGTTGCATTCTTTTCGATTCTCCTCTCCGTCCCTCCGGGAGCAGGGGGAGGGCAAGAAAGGGGGGGAAGTGAGCGAACGAATTACCTGACTGAGTTTAAACCACAACAGTGACTTACTCCTCTTGCAATTACAGGCATCCACTAACAGGCACAAATAAAATGAATTATTCCAATCAGATATATGAAACAGTGTACAAACCTATTTGAAAAACTGGACTATAACGGTTTGCACTTCATTAAAGGAATTCTGTTTCTTCACAGCCTTCCCATCCATCATTCTGAGCCTTGTTCTTTTCCTTGTGACTTGGTGAAAATCATTTGCAACTGATAGGAGCCAGGGCTACATGCAGGTGTAATAAGGGGTTTTCAGTGTCACAGCTCCTTCTTTGCCAGGGAATGTGAAGCAAGCACAGCACCAGGGTAACTTCTCAAAAAATAGGGTATCTATCTTTTTAAACTCCGCAAGTTATATAGTGCAAATTTTTGCTGAATCTCTGTCCTTTTGACCCCCTGGGAGATGATAGACTAGTGATGCTCATTACACCACCTGCCTCCCAGGGAAAATCTGTCACCCTGTGTGATTGCTGGGAAGGTTTATACACACTGCTCCACACCTGAACCTCTGTGAAGCTAGAAGGACTGGAAGACAAAGCCTGAGACTTCTTGACAGTTGATTACACAAGGCATTACACGGACACCCACTAAGGTTATTTACAAGTACTCACAGAAATAACTTGGAGTTGATTCTCAGCCCCAGGGCTTACCACTGGTTTTAGAAACTGCTGCTAAAAACCTATGCAGTCGCAGTGAATTCTTTTCAGTATCTAAAGTCAGTGGGCTTTTCATTCACCCTAACAGTATACCAGAACTGCAGTAACAGAAGCAAATACAAAGCCATTTTTGCCTCATCGCAGGCAGGAAGCAAGGAGGTGTAACTTCCCTATATGAGATTTCCTGCTGATCCCTGGTCCAGCTGTGCCCCACTATAAGAGTTAGTGAGGGTAGACACATGGCTATTGTAACACAAACCTAGAGACCCTTGAGCCTGGAATATAGAAGAATTAGAAATATGCTATTTTTCCTGTTTTCTTTGAAGGTGCCTAAGAATCAGAATTCACATGTTTGGTGTGTTTCTGTACTGTATAGCATGATGAAATGTAGAAAAGAATGAACTGGGTGTGAACAAAGAAGCAGAAGAGCTATGTTGGTTCAGTGGTATAGTTAAGCTGTTTTACTGAAAAAAAAACAATTAATCCACAGATATTAGATTAATCCCACCTGGGAACACAGTAACTGTTTTGCCTGTTTTATGTTTTACAAAGTTCAAACTGATTTTGGCACAAGTTAAGAAAAAATAGATAGGAAATGTAACTGGATTACTTAGCTTAATTTAAAATTTGTATTTAAAAATAATAAATACCAAGTTTCCAAAGAACTCATAACAAAGCTAAAAGTTCATTTCTAAGTTTTGGAAAAGTTGGGAAATTCCAGTGTAACCTTAAGTCACCGTGTTTTATTATTAATTAATGTTTCACAAATTGTGGTTTTAACACAGTAGTTTTCAGTCATCTGAAACAAATGCTTCTTAATGATAGTTATTTAATCTTGTATTTTCCCTTCATTGTTTGTTGTAAAGTCCACATTCTATTTACTATTAATGATTCAAACAATTTTCTTAAGCATATTTTTCTCTTGGTCTTTTCAAGGTCATTTACCATTATAGCTTGTGAGTGAATTATTCTGTGAATCATTTTCTAATGTCTGCCATGTGAGATTTGAGGCTATCAACATTCTAGCAACTGAGAAGACAAACACAGAGGTATTAAGAGTAATACCTTTAGCTGATCTTGAGTATTCAATCTCAGAAAATCATGGTTATTAAGGTCTAAGACTAATTCTGGTTTACATGAACTTTCCAGACATAGGAGTCTGTCCCTCAGAATCACAGATAGAGCGCAGTTATCTTGGAAGGATTAGTTTGCTTTAATTGAGGCTTAAGTTGTTGCTTTTCCTCTTACCATTTGTCTAATTCAAAAATTACCACATTCTAATATTTCACCTTCTGAAGAAGGAATAATACAGAAAACAATTGGCTTTCCTTGAATGACCTTAACCCATATCACAGCAACTCTACTACTCAGCACTCTATATTATGCAGGAACCTTGCAGAAGAAATCACTAGCAATCAAGGCAAGACTGCCTTGTCAATTGAAAATAATGAGAATTTCTCAAGCAATCTCAATCCTGACATTTCCTAAAATCTAAGCAATTGACTTTGCAAACAAAATGCAGTTCTTTTAAGATTTTTGTGTGTGCCCTGTCCTATGTATGATCATAAATCAACTCTTCACCAGCATGGCTAGAATTATTAAATCTATTGCAGAGACACTTCTTCAAACTCAGGGAATTATAGCAGACAGAAAATGAGGAGATATTTACAGTTTTGATACCAGAGGAAAGGTAAGACTTGACTACTGCAAGCTTGACTACTTTCAGGCTATGTCAGGAATATGGTCTTGTTAGCAAGAGCTTCCTTTCAATTTTCTTGCAGTGTAAACCATTTTGCTCCACCATGCTTCTGATACTCCTCGTGTTACTTGTACCCCTTGGCCTGCCATTCCCATTCTCCTCATCTAACCATTTTAAGCCTCCTTTCCTTCATAAAGGGTGCCTTATCTTATTTCCACCTGCTGCTTTTTTTTTATTTCTACACATCATTACTCATTCTCACTGATTCCTACTCCAACCTTTCCACTCCAACTTCTCAATCAACCTCTGCCTTAGCTTCACATCCACAAACCAGGATCCACATCTCCAGTCTTTTGGACACTCGTCCCTTGCCAGTCCCAGATTGCTTTCTTACTCAGTCTACAATTCCTGTCCCGTTTTAATTGCAGTACATCTGATCTATTCTAGATTTATACTTTCAGATGAGAGCTATTTTGTTTGTTTCCCCCTGTGCTCTATAGAAGAAGCTTAGGCTGTTTTTCTTCGGGATAACAAAGGTGCCCACCTTTCGTAATTTTTGACAATTTTTTTTATACACATCTGCATACATTTTCCACTTGCTGTGTGACTAAGTCGAAATCATACGTGTGTGTCCCTGTGGAAACTGAATTCTAGTTTCAAATGCTTTGGGCTGCTTCTTGGAATCCTGTGTATGCTCTTAAAGCTGGTAAATGACAACAGCCTGTGACTTTGGCCAGGCAGTTTGTGCTTCTTTGGGTTTTGTTCAGAGGAACAGAGAGCACTTCTGCAGCTGCTAGGCTGAAGGATATGTCCTTGGTGAGGTGAAATGTTTTACTCCACCTTTAGCTAAAATTGTATTGAAAAAGTGGAGCTTTCAGCTTTGCCAGCCCTTTAATAGGGTGGAAATAGTCCTGCAAGCACATGTCCAGTCTCTTGTAGGTTTTGCTTTTCCATAAGCACCTGAATATGCAAGACACAATCTGACTGTAAGTACATCTCTCTGTAAATATACTCTGGAAAAAAAGCACAATATTTCAGTTTGAAAAAGAATTTGCAGGCCTGAAGCCATAAAATTTCCACTTGCAGCCATCTCTTTGAATCACTGCTTTAGCAGTACTTTTGTCTGCTTAAGAAGTTTTGACACAAACATGCAGGCAGAAGAGGTGAAGTATTATTTGTCCCTTGGTGAATCCTCAAAGGAAATCAAACAAAGGAATGAGGTTTCGTAGCAGGTGAAAAATTCCCCTACCTTTTATTTTCTCCCTGTTTGTATCTGGTTCTGTTGATACTTGAGACCTCTTAGGCATTCACAACAACATTTCTCAATTTAGTGAGCATGCATGGCAATTGATTTAGACAATGCAATAGCTGTGACAGCAATCGGGAGGTACTCCAAATTTAAAAAGTAACAGGACACGCAAAATTGAAGCCTACTGACTGTTTTTGTGATAATTGAATTTCATTGAGTTTTAGCAGTGAGAAATGAGCAATAAAAGGGCTGTTTCCAGCCACAGTTCCAGGAAATGCCTAAGGCAGCATGAATCAGAAAAATCTATGTTGAACATTTACATGCAGAAATATCTGAGTTACTGATTCAACTCTTTTCTTCTTAACTGCAAAAAATAATTTCAAAATATAATAGGCAAGCGTTTGAGATAAAGAATTAAAGATAAAAAGGGCTGAATAATTTTGTGTAGCTCCAGGACTGCGAATTTGCTGTGTGGGCAATTTAAATACATTCTATCCTGAACAATTGTTGTAAATGAGGATCTCTTTGGTTGCAGTTTTTCCAGAACTGTTCTTGAGGAAAGCTGTTTTCCTGGCACTTAAGAACTTAATTTTTCAGAAGTGAAAATGTGCATTGTTTTTTTATGATGTTTGAACTAATTTCTCTTGGAGTGATTGTAATTCTGTGAGTCACCTTTGAGGTCTTATTTTCAATAAAAACAAAAGTTCTCTCTATTCTTAATGCAACTGCAATTCACCCTGCTGACACTTGGCACTGGCTTGAGAAGAACAGCCTTCACACCTTCAGAAATGGCAGGTTAAGGAGCTGCACAGCATCTTTTGTTCTTCACAGGAAACAATGAAGCTTCATAACACACTGTCCAACTGGTCTGCTTTTCTGCAGGTGGAGTCCAGGCAGGATTAAACTAGACTGGATACAAACAGATTTCTGTGACTGTTCCTTTGATTATAAGGAACATTTTCGCTTTACAGAAGTTCCAGCCATAAACAACTTCTCCATCCACTTGAAGTGGTTCAGAAGTGAAGGTTTCTTGCCTCTTTTTGATTGACTTCCACACAGACTTTCTGAGTTCAATAGTTTAAAAGTGGATGATTAATGAATATGGGATCCAGACCCTGATCAAAATCCAAATAAAATAATGTTTGCCTCATCAGATGTCTGTCCTGGTTTACAATACTGATCTTTATGGTTGGTGGAACTGTAGGTGAGTGTTGTCTCAGAGCTTAGCTTTACACTGGGGAGGCATGTGCAGCACTTACTTAGAGAACAGCTACAAGATGACTGTGTTTTGTACTGACGTTCAGTTCAATGAAGGTCATAAGATTCAGTAAGACTGTCAATGGTCAGGATTACATTTGGTTGTAAATTTAAATATCTAAAAGAATGTTATTAAAGGGAATCAGCAAATAACTTTTTTTTAATGTACCTTCCTGCTATAATGAAAGAAGATTTATATGGTTCTCAGAATGAAAACTTAGCTAATTTTTATCACTTTCAGCAAACAGTAGCTGCATAGAAAGACTTAAAAAGAATAAGGCTAGCTGGGACGTGGTTTTTTTTATGAATAATTGCTGACAAACATGTTCAGTTCCTGTCTTTTGTGTATTAATAGATTCTACTCTGTTAACTTGAAAAAGGGGGAGGAACTGATGAGAATCTATTCATGGCAATAGATTTGGGGCAAGACTTAATCAGCTCAGTGCACTACCTCTGCATAAACAAATTACTTTGTCCATAGGATAAGCTAGTTATGTATGGCACAGATATAACAGTAAACATTAAACCAGAAGACTTATGCAGCCACTCTTCATTTTTTCCCATGTAGCTTTTACACAGGAGTCAGTGTGTAGCAGAGCTGCCAGATTCAAAAATAGAAATGCCTTCATTACTCATTCATGCACAGGGAATGAGGCAAAATGGGGGTGAACATACAGTTGGACACAAAAATCCAGTAAGAGCACAGAGGAACAACAATGGCAGCATGGGGAACCATAAACCAGCATTGATTGGCATTTGCTATTAATTTGTATTCAGTGCGTGATGCAGTTGATGAGGCACTGGGAAATAATGTATGTTTGTGAGGCAGTGCTCAGAATTGCTCTGCTGCCATGCCAAAGACCTGGTGAATTGAGGAAGTGTGACAATTGCCAGCTCTTTGCTCAAATGCAGAATCTGACTTTGAGGGATCAGCTTCCTTCTGTCACAATGAAAAACAGAGAATCCACATTTCAGGAAACATAGGGAATGTAAATGTAAGCCAGCTGGGAGAAAGAGGAAAACATATCAGATAATTTCTATGGTGCAAAAACTGAAATATAAATGCAAATACCTATCTGTCACAGTAACTTTGGAGGACACACTTAAAGGGTAACAGAAGTGCAAGAAATTTGAAAGCATCAACTTACTTCTAAATTCTGCACAGAAAGTATACTAGCCAGTGCCACACTTTTCACTCTCTCTTTTCAAGATAGGTTAATGTGGAAAAAATCAATAGGCTATTAAAATATTTTGAAGATATATTTCGAACCAGTTCTATAGATGTATTCTTATCTATCAGCAGTGCACACATCTGTCAAGCAATGACAAGACTCTTTGGAGAAGGACTTTCTAAATATTAGAATAAATACTAAGACATACTACCCTGTAAATGTCAAAGGTACACGAAAAATCCTGCAGGGTAGATTGGTAGATTCTTTTTTTTTTTTTTTTTTTAACTTTGCTGAGTCTGCCTTGCTTTTGGGTTGCTCAGAACACAGGTGCACAGGCAGGAAGGTTTCCTTGCATGCTGAAAAGGAGGCTGGTGCACGACAGGCTTGCTATGCTCGCTGGGTACTCTCTGAGGTACCAAAGGCTTTAATGGACAGTCTACAGCCCAAAGAAGCTGTGTGTACTGGTCCTTTTCATTATAATAAACCATAGAGCAATGCACGTCTGCCAGCTGCACTTGTGTTTCTGTTTACTGCAGCTACTCAGTGGCTTGTTAAATCTGAAGGAAATGCCTATTTCCTTGTAAGGTACATCTCATCACAAATTATTTCATTTTTGGGGTCCAGTACTCATTATAGAGTGTGGGCTGTATTTAGACATATGGCTAGCTAGACAGTGAGGTTTGTGGAATGAAACTAGTTTGGTTTTGAGTATCAGCAAGTACAAGATGAATTCCAGATGGGGAGCTTTACCACTGACTTACTCTGTAGCCCTGCACACATCACTCAGGGGTCAGATCCTGATCGCAGTCATATTTTTTAATACTGTAAACCAAGAAGACATGTCCCTCAATGTTAATAATAACAAAGAGAAAAAAAAAAGACTGAATCAAAATCTGGCTCTTAAGTGACTCAGAATCCTTCTTAAGTATCTTATCAGTGATACCAGGATAATGGTATCTACTCACCTTACAAGGAATATGTGTCAAAAGCAAATCTACCTGACTTTGAACTCATACAGTGTTAAGCATCATTAAACTGACATTAAACTGACACTAAGTAAAATAGTGACAGCAGCTTTACCTGCCACCTTTACCTCTGTCATGCGAAAGTTAACATACACAGTTTGAATATACTGTGGATTTAAAACTAAAGAATACATGTTCAGTATTTCTGAAAAGTCCACCGATTCACAAATTAGGTTGGCAGTTTCATAGGGAAAAGGTGAAAATGAATTTCCTCTTTATGTGTTCATATCATTTTGTTACATTTTTTACACTGTTTTGCCTTGTCTTGTTCTGCAAATGATGCTTTCATCTCTTAGCACTGCAGTGTTTTACTGCTGTTGGTTGGTAAATGATCCCAGATAACTGTGAATTATCAGACTGTATGTTTCTATACATGAGTTATACATCAGTTCATGCAGTGAATTAGTTATTGCACAAAAACTTACTGCTTGCGTAGAGAGATGGTTTAGAGAGATATTACCTGCACAGAGAGTTAAACCTGACCAAGAGTTTTATTGGTCTATTTGAACAATAATCCCTATCCAGCCTGCATAACAAAACAGCATCTGTTTCCTCTGGACATCTAACATAATTCTGCTTTAAAGAAGATTTAAAGCAAATTCCCAAACTCTCACATTTATTAGTTGCACTGTCCCCCTAGTAGACTGTAAGTGAACAGTCTTATCAAAAGTACACTGGAGTAACAAAGAACAGAATATGGTCCTTTTGAAAATGTTTGCTCTCTTTCTCATGTTCTAAGTTAACCAATGGACACTTTATGATTTTAGTTTTGATTAAAGCAATGACATAAATTAGGTTTGTACAGTGTTGAACTATGTGAAGTATCTAAGAGGAGGTTTCCTTGTGAGGCTTCTCTATTATTTCTCTACTGAGCCTTGAATCCCATTCAGACAAGCAGAGACTCCTAGGGAATTTGAAGAGGATGCAGTGCAGAAAGAAGCAGTGTCTCTGCCACTCCACCTCACTACATGTCAAAAATAAGTCCTTACACAGCCTGCATTTCTTCAGCTGAATATATTGACTTTAAAAAGTATGGCATCACACTGTGTTTGTGAAAATATAGATATTGCAGGATGTATGCAGAATCCTGCACCTGTTTTTCACCCTGCTAGATAATCCTGTTCAGACATTGGCCAAATAAAGGCCAATACAAACACGAATCTACTGCAAATAAAGGCAACCTTATTGGCAGCTACTTCAAAAAAGGACCCCAAAACCATGTTCTTATATAATTTAACTGCAGTATCCAAAGACAAAGAATTGAAAATATTTATCCAAGGAAAGATAAAAATAGAAGCATAAGGATCTAAAAAGTAATAAATGGAGTTAATTGGACTACTGAGCATGGCTTGATCAATGAGGTTGAAGAGCCCTGCCTCTGTAATTGATTTGTCTTCACAGTTACCTGCTTCTTTTAGTCTGAGTAGTGAAGCTTCCCTGCATTTGGTGTTAGCCTAAGCACAGCAACACAGCATGGCAGACAGAACCTGTGCATAAAGTCTCGTACCAATTCACTAAGCTTCAAGAAACAGCATCAAGCAGAGAAGCAATAGTAATCTAATATGTGAATGTGAAACATACTGTCCTGGCTGCTCCTAAGACTACAGGAGGAGCCTGGTGTGAAACTTACTAAGTTGCCCAAGGATTCTTTCTCCTGAATGCCATGTTGACTTAAGAGGTTAAAGCCTAGGTAGCTAAAGGATTTATTATAGCATGCAAGAGGAAGAGTATTTGGGGATTGTGTGCAAATCATTGTTGGACATATAGAAGAAGAACCTAAGGATCTGAACAGGAATGATCAAGATGGACTGAAGAGGAACAAGTGTGGGGAAAATGGAGGGAAAATAGGACCAGGGTCTGGATGAGCAAAAACAGGTAACTGAGCCTGCACTTGATTGCCATGGCCTATCTTGTACTCCTGTTACATCCTATATCTATTTATCTTGGGTGTGTGTGTGCTCTCTGTTCTGAGATGGTGTGTGAGGACTTTAAGTTGTACCAGGTGGCACACACTAAAGCAAAAATATTTGGTACTAACATCCTTGCATCTAGCCAATTCATCATTCACAGCAGAATAATACTGCCAAGATCTTTTTACATATCAGGGCAGTAAAAGCAGAAGTCTGTGCTCATTATAGACTTAGAGCAAACATGTCAATTGCTCTTGCATTCAGTATCTACCAAAAAAAAAGTAATGATTAGCTAAATAAGCAGACCGATATTATCTGACAAGGGCATGGTGGTTTGGTTGGATGATTCATTGTGCCATCACTGTCTGAAGATTCCTTTGCACTAAAATTAGGTCATGTGGTTCATGATCTAGCCTGGGAGTAAAGATTAGAATCCACTCATACAAACTTTTTAAGCTGTCTTGTTTTCTTGTTTGTGTGCATCATCAGAGTCTTTGTTAGAGAGCTGTTGTTTGCAGATGGTTGCACTTGCAGAGCAGAAAGAGCAAGACCTGAAGGTAATGACATCTAATTTCCCAGCCACTTCTGTAGACCCCAATTTAGCATTTCAGCAGAACATATTTGCACCAACTGAAGCTAAACAAACAATATTCCAAGATTAACAGTATAAAAATAAGTGCTGTGGCTCTGTTGATTATTTTTAGTGAAAGTGGCTTATGATGATGCCTAATGTCTGTGCCTAAAGCAACATCTTTGCTGTTGTTCTTAATTTCAGCCTTTGTAAATACTGACCTGTACATCAGACTTTACTTGGTGCATGCAATTCCATTCTCTAAGTGATGTGGGGACAGACATTTGTTATTGACAACAAGAAAATACTAAGAAATTTCCATATGATGCATCTTCAATCACTCCTGAGTCGAATATAAGGAAGATAGAATATTCAACAACACTTTAATGAAGCTTACTGGAAGACGATCCATGTAGGGATGAGCATAGGTGAGCTCATAATTCTGGACTTAACCACTCAAAGGCTCTTTGTATACCTTTATTTCTATTGCATGAATTCTGAAATTGTGTAGTCATTCTCTGCTGAAATCCTGAAAACATAGACTAAAATTATAGATGGTTATAATGAGCTAAGGCACAAAAAGCATTTTATGTTAGGCAAATAACTTGTTTTAAAAACACTTGAGCAGTAAGTTGTGTAATGATAGGTAACATTAGGAGCATCTAGTTGCCAATAGAACTGCATTCACCACAGATGACTAAACATAAAGGTCTCTGAAAATAATTATTAGGGCAGCAAACCAAAGTACCAACTAAGTTTAAGACAACAGTTACAGTAATTTACAGTTTCTAAACTGTTTCACTGACCTCAGTTGAGCTGCTTGATATTTGCCAGGCTGAGTAAATCATAAATGCAAACATTTTCTAAAGTGCCCTGGGATTTCGGCTGTGCTAACTGATGACTATCATATTTCCTCACGATTATTTTCAGAGCTGTTTCTGGGATCAAAGTGAAGTGAAGCAAGCACCCCTGGAAAACAGATTCATATAGGCTTTATGGTCTACTTATGAATGAACTTATAAATTATTAATCTACAGTCTTTGATTATATTGACAGCTGGTTTTAATGTTTTTACACGTGTGCTCATTAAATACCTAAACCTAATTCAAATTTACTGGGGTTTAAATTATATTAATAATTATTGATTTCTTTTAATATAACTCTGAAACTAATACACATTATGGCAATACAGCCAAAGAAAATAGCCTCCCTTTTTGGAGCAGCTTTGTTTTACATGTTGTTTTCATGTTGGTTTAATCGTTGTCTTCATGTACTAATCACCATGTTTTGTAAAAGAGAGGTAAACCTAACCAGAACTGCACACCCATGTTTTAAGAAATGGTTTTAAATGGCTTTTTTTTTCTTTTCCTTTTTTTTTTCTTTTGTTTTTTTCCTTTTAGTCTGCTACATACTGCAGCGGTCAATTTTTCAGCTATAATTCATTTTCTGCCAGAGTGTAATTCATATTTGTGCATTCCAGCATTTGCTCTGTAAATACATGTATTACACTAGTTTGTTAGGAAGTCAGCAGAGACAAGCCAGCTGAGAATTAGGATCAACATCCTATTTCTGGTCAATTTGTTCTGGCAGCAAAATATTTGATAAACATAAAGTTGCATTGTAATTTCATTTGTATTTTTCCTCCCTGTACATTCTCTATTCCAGGCCACAGCTACTCAATTTTACTTAGATTGATATCTTCATTTGGGGAATGAAAATAAGCATCAGGGTAATAGAAACCCGATCCATTTATGCAGCATTAGCCAAGATTATTCCAATATTTCTAACACTCTATTAAACCAGGATTTTTTAAAGAATGATTAAACAGCACAGTTTTTCCCAGAAAAGAGTTCAAAGAATACCAGTATTAACCCTGCTAATTTTACACAATATTGATTGTATAACACATCTGTGGTCAAGGTATCTTACAAAAAAGTAATTCTGAAGTGTGACTTTCCTGATGAAACAGACTTTGGCCATTGGAATTCCGCCTGAGATTTGCTGTGAGATTGTTGGCAGATCTTCAGCTCAAGCACATTGTTAGAATTTCTCATTCTGATAGTTGATTTTGTTGCTGTGCAAGTGAACATGCTAATTAGCCAAGAACGCAAACAGGCCAACATTGTCTTTCCAAGATATTATTGGACTACTTTTTAAGAGATAAAAATATTATAAACTGTGATTGAGCACTGACCATATTAGCTAACTGTTAAACTTTCTTAGATTGGTTCCATGTATTTCAGAAAGCTTTTGACTATTGCTGAACAACTCTTCTTTGTGTGAAAATTACAGGTGGATCATCTCCAAAAGAACACTGACATCTCCAGAAGGACACTCAAGTTTTATACTGATAATCACAGTGTGTCACTTTTATTTCAGATATTTTTCCTTAAACCACTTCATGTTCTGATGTCAAAACCTACTTCTTTCTTTATTAAGATTTGAAAATATTATGCACATATTTTGCGATATTCAGATCTATCCTGGTTCTTTTGTCTTTTCTTTTTCAGTTTCAAACAAAAAGGAATATCATACCATTAAGAAGTCAATAAATCTGGAATTAAAGTTGCCACTGAGAATCATTGCTAAAGCTGGATCTTCTGATACTTAATTTAATTCAGTAATTTGCTTTCAACAAGTCAGCTGTCCAAAGCAATTATAATAATTGCTGCAAACAAAGGTGGAATACAAAAACTTGTATTTTCTAAATATTCTTCTTAATTTAAATCATTTTCTATTCTCCTTTTGCAATAATCCTCTCCCATTCCTTCTATTCTCAGAAGAATTATTAGGAATACTAAAAGAGCTGTTTGGAATTTTTCAAATATGCTGAGATTGGTTGGTTTGTTATATTTTATGTCAAGTGAGATCATTCAGAAGTCTAATGTACACACCTCTAGTTACACCTGTGATACAGACACTGAGATAAATTCAACCTACAGACAACAGATATGGAATTATGCATGAAAACAGGTGTTCTTCTTGTCCAATTATGTTACAGACTTCTTAATCTTACTATTCAGTAATAAGAGCACTAAGTTTGCATCTACGCCTTACAGTATTTTGTAGCGTAAGCCTATCTTATACAGCATTTGGTAGTGGTTATATTGCATACACTTAAAATATTGTTATCATATGCAATACTGTGCCAAACACTAGCAAGACAAAAGATATGAATTTATTTGATAATTTGGTCTCTAAATATGTTTTTGCTTTACTTCTGAGGACATCAGTGGGTTTTGGCACCAGGGAGTCTTTAAAAAATCATCCTAACACAGGTAAATTGAATTATCTTACAGACAGTCTGAGCACTCTCCTTTCACTATGAAGGAAGACTAGATAACTATTTTGGACAAGACATCTACAGCTGAATTTATCTACTGTAACACAGGTATCAGAAAGCTAGGCAACTAAACTCTCATTAGGGTGCCTTTTAAAGCTACAATTCTGGTTTCTTTTTTAACAACTAATAAAATTTCACATCCTTTTCACTAGCAAAATAGGGCTTTTCAGAAAGCCCAAGAGGCAAACAATATAGGTGAAACTAAAAAGTACAAAAAGAAGGTAAAAATCACACTCAAGATACTGAAAAAAGTTATTATTCATCAAAAGAAAAACAGTTTGGAGGTTTTTCAGCTCTTGATATGAGACCAAAACACAGTGGGAAAGAGAACTGAAAAAGAAAAACATCTACAGAGATGGGAACTACCTAAAATGAGTATTTTTCCAAGATTGTTCTAAGATAAAATAGTCATGTAGCAATGCTTATTTGATCAAGGATCTGATGCTGTGAGTGCAAAAGTATCCAATATGGAAGAATAAAAGACACTTGATGAAGAGTACCATATGACAGAACTCAAATGACAGTCTGCAAAAATGAGACATGGAGATGCCTTAAAAAAAAAAAAAAAAAGCCAAAACTGTAAAGAATTATGCTTCACAGCAGGAGTCTGCAGGCATAAGTAGAAGGAGTGACAATATCAATTCTAGTTAAGCAGAACTCTTTGGAGGAGTAACGGGTAACATTGCCTTGCATGACTGTATCCTCACAAAAACAAATAAGACAGATACTAATTTCAAGTTGGATATGAGTGTACAAGCTAATGTGCTTCCAGAAGCAGTGGTAATAGCATTGCTTTAAGAAAAACATATTTGGCACAAAAGAAATCATTGAAGCTCTAGATTTACTGTGGTCAGAAAAAAAATTTATCCCCACTAAAACAGAATATGATCTGAATTGGATATTACACATTTCACCTCATTTCACCTAAAAATTCTGAGTTAATATTCTGATACAGGGAAGAAGGCTGTAGCTTTTACATCATAGGTGTAAAAAAGGTTGTGCCTGTGTATGGAATTTGCACTGGAGCTACAAGTAAGTATACCCTTCTTGGGTTTAAAATGATCTTGAAAAGAAGCTGCATGCGAAAGAAAACAGGGCAATGATAATCACCCTAGAGACAGGGTACTGCACAGATTATGCCAAAGAGTAGTTATACCAAGATTGTCTCATTCCATGACCCTTAATTTAAAGGCTGTAAGATCTTAGTAAATACATTACTGTAGTGTACAGAGGACAAATGCATAAAACTGTGATAACCTGTATACTGTTGGTCAGTACACAGGTCAGTATAGCAAAATAAAAAAAAAATATTCCTACACAGATAAAGAAAAAAAAACAACAAAAAACAAAACAGGACAACTGTGTAAAAGAAAACTGTATAATTACATCTGTAAGGGTGAAAATTCTACAGGGTAAAGAATTACTCTATGACTGAGGAATCGAGAGGTTACCTTTAAAAATACATGACACGCATTTGTGCATCTGAAATGTCTGTCGTGGTAGACACCAACAATAGTCATTTGCTCGTATTTCTGACATAATTGTTACTATTCAGTGCAGCTAATTTTTGCAGTCAGATTTGGTCCAGAAAGCCTTCAGTATGTGCTTTATGATCTCTTGAATAGTTCTTTCATCTTCATTTATTGAAACGTCTACAGGCTTGATTCAGCTGCCTTAGCATGGGCATCTGGTACCGTTTGATATATAGTAGGACATTGAGTAAAGTTTTACAGGGCAATATTATAGGACTTACTGAACAGTTATGCCTTCTAGAGAGGCAGCTGGAGGTAAGGCAGCACCCAAAGACTCTTAAATATTACTAGATAGTCATCTAGTGTGTAGGCAACTGAAGCAAGGCCTGAATCTCCATTATCTGTAAAAGGACTTGTAAACTTGGCTCATATTTATGCTTCTACTTGTAGGTGTCTACATTAACATGTTTTAATCTGATGGTGAATTCCACTTGAGTTGTCTGCAACGCAGTTGTCTAGATATCTGCTAGGTATGTAGGCTTCCATTGTAACTAGTGGAAACATAGCCAACACACAGAGTTGAATTCATTTGGCTGAGCAAATATCTGGTACCCTTTCAGATGTCCCACTGTATCTAAGATGATTGCAAAGACCTGAAAAATGTGCCATAGAATAAACATGAGACCCACATCTTTGTGGAACATCAGCGGAAAGCTGGATATGATATCCCACAGTGCCAAAAACAGCACAAGGTGGCTGTCCTCAGGCAGCTGAAAACTGACATTTATAAATTTAATAGAAATTGGCCTTTCAGATTTCTCAAGAGAAGGGTACTAAAATTCAGACTTAGGCTACATAGAGGTTTATCTTATTTGAAACTACTCAGTGGTAGATGAGATTGTAATTTGAAGGCACTACGGAAAAGCTGTTACAAGGGATGTGTGTGATTAGTTAGAAACTGAGAAATCTAAGGAAAGGTCAGAAACATTCTGAACTAAAATAACATGAGCAGAGACATAAACAAAATGTAATTCTAAACTAAAGCCAAATCAAAGAAGCACATCAATATTGCTCACACATACACACACACACACACACACAAACACAAAAGTAAAATAAGATCCTTCATTCCCCAAAAATCAAAGTTAAACATACCACTGTCTAAGAGACACATATTTTTCTACCATACCAAAATGGCCTTTCACTTGACTTTAGCATTCAGTCAAAATCTTTTATTGTTAATTGTTATTGCTATATTTTATTGTGACATTTTCATTTGAAGAGGCTCTTGAATTCAGGTATTAAATTATGTATAGATCTTTAAGGTCTGGAAGCAGCAGTGGATATGCTGGGGTGCAGAGGGACCTCAGCAAGCTGGAGGAACAGCTTGACAAAAGTCTTATGAAATTCAACAAAGGCAATGAAGTCCTCCTCTTGGAACTGAATAAAGCATGCAACAGTACTGTGTATGGACTGAATGGCTGGAAG
Source organism: Pezoporus occidentalis (assembly GCF_034315485.1). Lineage (NCBI taxonomy): Eukaryota > Metazoa > Chordata > Aves > Psittaciformes > Psittacidae > Pezoporus > Pezoporus occidentalis. The sequence continues at coordinate 4,149,677 of NW_026914829.1, forward strand.
GATAACTGCAGAGAAGAACCTGAGGGACAGGTGGAACTTGAGTCAGCAGGCACCCCTGTGGTGAAGAAGGTTAATTCTATACTGGATTGCTGCATTAAGGATATGGTCAGCAAATCAAAGAAAGTGTTTATTCCATCTTCCCAGAACTTGTGTACTTGCTTCTAGAATATCATGTCTGGTTTGAGGCACTACTGGGAATGATAGCTATCCACAAGCTAGAGAGAGTCTACAGGAAAAATGCTAAAATGTTTAGGAGGTTGGACATAGGACATATATGATGAGATCCTGAAGGAACAGGATTTGTTCAGCCTGGAGAGAAAAGGGAGATGAAGGTATCTAACTGCAACCTTTCACTGCCTGAAAAAGGTAATAGAGAAGAGGTAGCCAAACTCCATTATAGAGAAGAAGCCAAATGTGCAGTGACAGGACAAGAAACAATGATTGCAAGTTACAGGAAAGAAAATACATGGAAAGGACTCTTTATCCTGATAGTGTGTAAGCCCTGGATGGGGCTGTCTAGAAAGGCTATGTAGTCTTTGTGCTTGGAAATATTCAGAACTCAACTGGACAACCTGGTTTAATTTTGAAGTTACGCTTGCTTTGAGCTGTAGGAGATTGAGCCAGATGTCCTCCAGAGGTCACTTTCAGCCTAAATTATTATATGTCTGTGATTATTTATTGTCATCTTTTTTCCTATGGTGAGTTCCTAGCTAACAGATCTTAATAGTCCAACTTCCACTGACATCTTAGATGCCACTCTGTCCTAAAGCAATATTGGATTTTTCCATGCTCTATATTTGTTTACTTCTCCTTGCTACCAGTTTTATTATCCTCTTTGGAATTATCTTGTAGCATGTAGTTGAATGCCAATGTAAGGCAAGAAAACTCAGAGCAACCCTTCAATTTCATTTACATAATATATTGAGGTTAATGAAATTAAATGAGGGGTGTGGGGGGCAGAGGGGAAGAACAGGAAAAAAAGATTACTTGAATCTGTGGCATGGAGGCTAAGGTACTCATCTGGGTGTTAGAAATATTTATCCAAAATTTTAAAGACTCATGAGAAAAGGGAGTGTAGCTCTTGGGTAGTCATATCCTCCTTTCTGTACTCTGACAAATGAATCATAAATTCATTGCTGCATAATACCTCTGCTCCAACAGGAAAAGCCTCCCTTCACCTTTAATTCCACCTGCACTTTCCCACATCTGTCACAGACAAATTCTTAGTGTTTCGGGCAGCCTTTTGGAACAAGTGGTTTGAATTTCTCCAGGTTGAAGAATCAATTAAACACAGGTTCTTCCACTTCTGTGTGAGTAATACAACAGTTGACTAAGATAGGAAGCAGAATAACTGATCTTTTTAAAGACTGCTTGCTAAAGGAGCTTAGCATGTTAAGAAAATGCAGAGCTCAGATCCTACAAAAATATGTAGTTTTTGACTGCAGTTAAACTTAAGCATTCAAGATGTTTAGCCTCACAGAGAGGTACTACTACAGGCAAGGGGAGACTAGGAAGCCAAGCAGAGACATGGAATTTAGGGTTAAACTAGAATCAGGCAGCAGCTGGCTGTTATTTTTGGATATAAGCACCTCGGTTCCATTTCAGTCCTGTACTTTTAAAAGTATCTAGTTAAAAAGTGACATCTTCCACACCAGAAGTGATGTATAAAAAGCACATCTTTTTTTTTTTTGCCAGAAATATATAGTGACTCCTAAGAAACTGTAATGTGCTTTATAATAGCATTCCTATCCCTGCTTTTTAATGGACTATGAAAAGAATAACTTGTCTGTCTACCGTGTGCTCTGAACTATGTGAAGAAGATCTATGTGAACAAAGAGACTTTTGATTATTCTTCTCTGCATGTTTCCAGTTGGAGTCACTGCTAATGTGACATCACTGCTGTTTGTGTCCACTGTTTCTTGAACCATTTGCTGAGCTCACTTTTCCTCTTGGTACGCCACTTGTCTTGCATAAATCTTGTATTTTATTTGCCACACAGCCCTCTTGTTTTGCAGTGCTGACTTAAGCTATAAAGACAGAATTCACCTAAACTAATATCAGGGACATAACTGAGTTGGGATTTTTATTGTTCTGGGCTTCCTCAGTAGCTGATGGAAAGGCTGTTTCAGTGAACTACTCAGCACTAAAATCAGGTGGATGGAATCTTGGCCAAATCTTTTGAAATTATGTCAGGATCAAATTTATATCATCCAATACGTTGTACATCTTTACAGTGCCACCTGCATTCTGTTCTGTTCAGTAATCAGATACAAATAGTCAGAAGGAAATTTTGCTTCATGTGGCACTAGAGTGACCATCATTATGTGACGCATGTATCCTTCAAAAGCAAAGACTGATTCCAAATGGCTTTTGCAAATACTCTGCAATGTAGTCTTCCCCACACATGGCTAATTAATTTGATTCCACTAAATGCAGAAAGAACAAGTAAACCAGACTGATAATAAATATTAAACAGGAATAAATACAGGGTATTTTTTAATAGCAGAATGAGAAGTATTATCTCTATGCAGAAGCACTATTCAAATTGCTGTTTTCTTCCTGTTTGCACTGGAAATGAACCACTGAAACTGTACCTTCTTTTTTTACCTGCTTGTGTGCCAAAGCATGATGTCTGAGAGAAAAAAGGAGAGGCAAATGCAAGGGTCAGAGTGTCTTAATCTTTTGTATTTACATACATGGTCTATTTTCAAGTTTTGATAAATTCCCAGAATTGTCCTCAGATCTCTTCAAATTTATTGTCATTGTTTTGTAATCTACAAATTATTCCCTCATGTGAGGGTGCCTCTGTTAACCCTTCAATCCATTGTTAGCCTTGTCTTGCCCTTCCAATGCTTTAGCAAGGTAACTTTTGCTCTCAATTATTAATCTAAGAAATACTTTTCTTGCTAACAGTATGAAGTCCTACTGTGATTTGTGTGATATGTGTCTGTTCAGTGCACAGACCAGCAATGATCTGTTGTATGGGACACCTTTTTTATATCCCCCTTTTTCTTTTTTTTTTTCAAATTATACAGCTTTTCAGGTAGATACATGTCTAGTCTTTGAAGAATGTCATTCAGGTAGAAACAGTCAGCAGATCCTTGATTTTTCACAGGGCTAACAGTCCCTTCATCTAGCCCCACTGGACACAAAACAGAAGCACAAACAAGAAGCCCGCAATTATTTGGACTCAATAGGTAAAATCAGTGGAAAGCATAGCTCACAGACATGTACTATAGCTGACATAAGCTTTTTTAGTGGCAGTGGTTAGCAGGGGAATACAAGGCTGGGAAGACTTTATTGGCATCTCTACTTTCAGGGATGATTAAGAAAATTCTGGGCCATCTCTGCTTTACAGATTAGCAGGTTCATTTCTTTTTCTGCAGGTCTTTTCTTTGCAGGTCATTTCTTTTTCTGCAGGTCTTTTCTGAGAAAGAATTCAGAGGCGTTTTCTGAGCTCATATCGTATTTTTTTTTCCACTGCAGGATTTCATAAGCAGCTCTGCCAACTAGTAAAACTAACTTTCATCATCAGGGGACAAGAACAACATACAGTCATCCAGGTGAGACTACACTAGGTCTGTAACATAGTCTCTAGATGTATTTATCTTTGTCACTTCCCTCACAGAGAGATGTAAATTTATTTTTCTGAGAAAACATCTAAACTTTTTCTGCATGTATACCTCTAAAATTCCCTTTTTTTCTGTGTGGAAAAGGATTAACTAAACAAGTATAACATTACTTGTTCTTTGTTTTTTCAAATCAACAGTTCCTCAGCGATTGTTCTAGATTCAGAAATGAAGAGGCTAGTACTCAGAGGAAGCAATTTTTTTACTTCACGTATTTACAAAATTCTATCCCATCCAATCTATTCTTGACTTGTAGGTCTACAGGACTGAAAATTGGTTATCTATAAATAAATCTGACATTTTAAGATATTCTTTCCTGTCAATTTTGATCAGTTTATTATATTATTGTCAGTGTTACATTCCATATTAATCTGAAATGCAAATAGATGAAGAAATGAAAACTTTAACAGGTTTTAATAGTGTTTCTTCTTCTCAGACAGAAATCTGTAATACACAGAATTACAAAAATAAACAAACAGATGGCAGAACAGCTTTTTGGATGTGATTGTTATACCTTCCCTTTGTTGCAATCCACCTCCCAGAGGAAACTGTGACAAAAGGCAATTAACTAATTTCACATAAAACCACCATCATATTATTTTGAGTGAGGTTCAAGCAGTATTTAAGAAAGAGGGATCATTAGGGAATGACTTGGCTTTTTTTTTACATTTACAACACGTTATTCCCATTCTGTGATAACATTCCCATACTTCTGCTGCTGGGTCTTGAAGCTACATTTGCTGTACTAGCCATCACATGCAGCGTCACGCAGCAACGAGTGAACTGCATACAGCCAAATCAAATCATTCCACTGGGAATGATCCAAAACATTTGTGACTGGTAACAGTACCTCTTATCTCGGCCCCTTGCTGGTGAGCTTCTCCAGTCTTCTGCTTTGTTCTGGTAACCATACATGTAAAACTACCGGGAGATATTTTTGAAACACTGCAGTGAACAGTGTGTTACTGACTCGCAGTTCAAACCATCTTTCACATCATACCCTAAAAGCACTGTTTCCCATCTGCCTCACTGCCTACAGGAGATCAGCTTCCGAATTGAAATTCAGTTGGCTGAAACTAAATCTGAACAAGACAGAAATGAGGTTAGAAGGAAAAGGGTAACATTCTGAAGAACTAGCCAAAGCCATGACAACATCCTCAAATGAGGGGTCTGGTTTCTGATTGTCAAGAGACTTCACAGCCTCAGGGTTAGCTGACATCCTCCCAGTTATGAAATCTGTCAGAAATAAATTCTCCCATCCACAATGAGCCAGCAGGCTGTTCCTATGAACATCCTCTCAGATGCTGACTTGGCAATAGCATTGTACATATTCATGGCTTCCAGGCTCCACAGTTACAGTATTCTGTGCTGGCCATGCCAAAAATAGCCTTCAATGGGCAGCTGATCAAAACTCATCACTCTGCTTGCTAAGCAAAATAATTCAATTTTGGTACATCATCCCAGGGCTGTGAACACTATGCTGGTTCTTGAGTGAATGCTAAATCATAATTCTTGTTCTAATCCTAATCTTCAAAGACCTAGATTAGGTTACTTCAGGGATAATCATTTCTCACTGTGTGAAAAGACCCACACCTCAGGGGTGATGAAGCTATCAGCGAGGCAGGCAATTATGCTGACAGAAGGAGCATTGGAGCACACCTCCACACAAGGATGGAAAAAGCCATGAAGCTTACCCATCTTCAAGGCAAACTATAAAATTCATACCTTCAGAATAAAATCAAATACTTTGAGCAAAAATCACCACCCCTGCCACCACCTCGCATATACACCCAGTTTCAGGAAAGACTGGAGTGTAGCTACAAGTGTATAATATCACAATTAATTTAAGGTAGTATTTTTTTTGTAAAATATGATGAAGTAATTAGCTTTAGGTCAATCTGACCAGGACTTTATATGGAATTCAAGTTCAGTACCATGATGATCTGATACCTTGGTGGAAAACATGGTATAAACAGATTAGATGATCTGCGTAAAGATTTTCATCTCAGTGCAAAAAGCATTGTGTCCCACTGCAATTGTTTTAATGATTCAGCTTCTCAAACAGCATGTTTTGCACTTCTTGAAGTAAACAGCCACTTAAATAATCCTTGATTTGTTTTTCCCAAAGGTATGCTGCATTTCATCCCACAGCCACTCAATAAAAGAACATAGATGTATTTTCTGTATTTAATTCAATAAATAAACCTAAATCAGTTTGTTTTCTTTGCTTTTCATGTTCACTTAAGAGGCTAGTAAATTACTGAACCCATTTAGACATCATATGGCACTTTCAGGCATACAATTACAGATGTAGGCAGGGCAAGCATCTGTATTACAATAATTAGCATTGAACTGGTACATCCTTACAGTCATGCTAAGACTGCATGCCTAGCATTATTTTTCTCTTTCAGTGGCAACCTCTGTTCATGAAGTGAAGCAAACCTTTGCGTTTTAAACCAGAGAAGTAGTGAGAACACAGTCAGCAAATTGTGTGGTGCAGACCAATACGAGAGCTGGAAAACAAGTTTGAAAATAGGCAGATCTTCAGTTGGTGCAAATTGGCATACTTAAAGTCATTACCTCAGCTGTAACTATCAAGCAAATATGAATGCTTTAAGCTTTAACAGAAAGGAAATAATTTGGGGCAAAGAGAAACACACATAAGCCTGAATCTGGCTGCCCTTTACCTACCAAACCCCCTCTTTCTGTCTGAAGTTCAATTTGCCATCTAGCCTGCTGACTTCTCACAGTTACATTCAAAGTTTTGAAAGGTTTCAGATGTACAAGACAGAAAGAATAAAGGAAAAAGAAACAGTTTTTCACAGGCTTCAGAAAATCCTCTGTGCTGTGGACATCGTATGTATCAACAACTGGGTGGATTCCAGAAGCGTGAGAGATTTGACTGCTTTCTTACACAAGTAAAAATATTAAGTCCTTGTCAAGGTTGAGATTTTTAAAGTGCATGAGAAAACTAAGGACCAAGGAAAAGAAAGGATTATGCTTTGTTTTTTGAGGATGCTAGTGACTATTAACAAAAAATCCCCTAGAGGATATTGCAGACTAATAAATGAGGATTGAATTTTAAATTAATAGCAGTTCCAGTTACTACAGGAAATAATTTGCAGATTCTAAAGAGATGCTTTTCTCTATTCTTTCTGTGGCTCATATGAATCTTTTTTTTTTTCACCCATCGCCAGGCTGCTTTCATTTTAAAGTACAAGAATGTGATACTCTGTGAACACTATACATTTTTTTACATTAAAGACACAGATGAAAATTTCCCCAGAGTATATCAAAGAATTTTAGGAGGCAGTAGTTGTTGTCATTGTCCACAGAGGCTGCCAATCGCCCTGGCATGAAATTACAATTAATGATGTATCACTGGTTTACATAAAGAATGTCAAACATATGGACCATTGCTGCAGCCAAAAGATACGAGCAGCTTGCTAGAAATATCACATAATATGCTATATTTTTCTCATGCATCAGAATGTCTTTAGTAGTAAGGAAAAATATTACATTCCAAACACATTTTTTTGCTTTAGGGCACTCAATACTGAACTGTAGAGCAGTTGTGAATGTTCCTGGGTTTAGAGATGAAGATGAATAATATTTTTCATCAGTTTTTCTATCTGTCCATCTATGAACACATTTCTTAGATAGCTATGTTTTCCCAGTAAGATATTTCAGAATAGTATCATTATTAAGACATGAGTGTTCATCCACACAAGGCAAGCTTACAAGCATAGAGACTGAGTTTTAATCATTGTTGATGGAAGAAATGATCTAGTTGGTAGAAAAACTGGTATTAGAAGAAGCATTTTAAAAGTACATACTTTCTCTAAAGAAAGTAAGTAGAATCTTATTAGTATGCATGTTAAACTAATTTCATTTTACACTTTGAAAGGACGTGGGAAAAATTCAATTTAACATTTTCTATTGTAAAGTCATCCCACAATATGTGCATGTGTGCTTTATAGTCTATAAATAACTGATTTTCAAGTGGAATGTTCCCTTTCCAGATAATTGAAACACATAAGAGTCACAGAGTAACCTACTCTATAAGCACCAGTTGGAATAATATTTGCAATGACACTACTACTAATAAAACCACAGCCTATTTACATCAGATCACAGAGAAAGTAAAGCATGTCTTTGCAAAGGATGATCTGCCTCACAGGAAAGCACCTGCTTCAGCTTCTGGCTCAAATCTCATGGCACAGTGTATAAGAAGAAGGAAACCATGCCTTGGCTTTTCCAGCCTCTGAGTCAGATATCAAGACAGTAAATTGGAATTTTGTTGATAAATTGCTTGAGATAAGAAGGGATCATGATATCTCCATTCTTTTTCTAATCAATCAGATAGGTAAGGTAGGCAGCAACATACTGTCTATGTTAATCATAGCTACACAATTTAAAGAAAATCTGAAATAGTTAATTTAATGGTAACCAGATTTAATTATCAACAGAAAAGAAGACTGAAGCACAACCATAATTTCACAGATCAACTATGGCAAGTCCCCAGTCTTAAAATCCAGTATCACCAGTTCTGTCAGTCCTAATGAAACTTCTTTGAGAGACGAGAGAAAATGAAACTTAAAGGTGCTAATTTTCTCTCTAACTTGATTGAACAGTTTCCCCTGTCAAAGAGATTTATGTTATGAAGGCACACTTCATTTCATTCACAATATAGTCGTTGTAGTTGACTTATGGCCAAATTCAAATGGAAGTTTAGTGAACCTAGATAAGTTTAATAACAGTCTATGCCAATTGGTAATTTTAAGTGTTTTCAACATGACAGCATTACCTCAATGTTCCTACACACTCTTAGCTTTACAGCAATTTATAGGCATCATGTGACTCTATTTAAGTAAAAGCTAATCATCCTCATCTCACTTTAAAGTCAGAGGTTAGAAAGAGGAAGCTTCAGATGATGATTCATATTTTGCTGCTCAGGATGATGTGAACCATTCCCTGTATATATACCTTTCTCTCCATTCTCTGCAGAACAAGATTTCAGACATCTAAAATTAGATAAAATGAACCTTCACTTGTGCACCACTGCAGAGCTGAGTTGAGTAGACTTGATCTAAGCTCAGTATCATCACTTTCTCACTGACTTCACTACAGCTATATAGCAAATTAGGCTCAGGTGCACAGGTGAAGTATCACAGGTAGATGTACTGCACATATCCTGTGCTAAGGTGCTGTATCAAACCATGCAACAAATAGCTAATAGGAAGACAAAGCATGAAAGCAAGAAAACAAGCAAGCAAGGAAGTGTGATACCAAACACAAACCAAACATTTCCCCAGGCTAAAAAAATACCTTCTTTTTCAGTTACAGAACCCTTCTTTAAGGTGTTATTTGGCAGTCCCATTTCTCCTAAAATTACAAGATTTCTTCCTGTTCTACATCCAGTGCAATCAAGTCACCTTTTATAGAAAGCAAGTATTACCTGGTTTCTTCTCCTCACTCTAGCAATAAAGAAGAGCTCCAATGCTGACAGATTTGTCTGAGGACAACAGAAGGAATCATCAGCTGTCCTAGAGGCAGGAACAATAGGCACCTTCCAACTCTGCAGTGGTTTGAAAGATATTTCTATCAGCAGGGAGATTTTCAGCGTAAATTAAAAATATTACTGCAAGTTTAGAAAAAAAGATACCTCTTCTGACCTGTGTTCTCTGTATTGTTTTCTTTAAAAATACCATTACTTTTGTTTCTACAAGGCCTCTAGAAAACAATCTTGTTATAGCTCAAAATGAGGTTTTCAATGATCTATACTGATTTGCAATGGTACCTCTAGATTACTGAGTGTCAGAATGCTGTAGGTAAGATTGAGCTCATAAGAAAGTCTGCGTGCAAAATAAATTACAAGATGCCTCTGTAATGTTGATATGTAGTATATGCATTTGCACTAGCCCGGTGTTTGGTAATAAGGAAAGATATGTCTCCATCAACTCAGGTTGCACTGTGTACTCATATTAGCATACTGTCTGTGGGATTACAGTAAACAAGTCAGGTTAAGTTTTGCTCTCAGTAGAGAGTGTCAAGACGCATGTGTTTGTAAGAGAGGCAAGGAGAGCAATGCCTATAAAGAGCAAAGTCCCTCAGAATGCGTAGTCCTTTAGCATGTAAGAAGTATCATTTAATTTAGTAGGAATTAAGCCTATGCTTCAGTTATTTTGGCCACAGGATCTGGACAAACTTACAAAAACGTGCTTATCCCTATCAATTCCACAAATCTAATCTTCTTCTCTGTATTTATTATTGTACTCTTTGGCATTTTTTCTAATTTAGTCCCTGACCCAAAGACACATATATTAATACTATTTGCTTATAAAACATCATGGTGTTTTAGATGAAAATTCAATGTTAACTGAAGATCATAGAATTTAGCAACTAAATAAAGAACTACATAGTAGCTAACTTGCAGGGCTATTAATGAAAATCTGCTATGTTAAAAGAACAAGAAAATGGCACTTTCTGAAGTCTGTGAAGAGTGAGACTTTGTGCATGTTTATGCTCTTCCTTACAGTGAACTTTGCAGCCAGCCTTGTAACTGTTTCTTATTTGTTTAGGGAGTCATCAAAAGATCCATCAATGTCAACTCAAAAAAGTTAACAAGGATAACAGAAAACATCTTATTCCGAATCAATCAAAAAGCAATCTTTTCATATAGAAATTATCTATATTCACATGTAATAGTAAGCATAAAGAAGCTCAGCTCAATATTAAACATGGTCTGATTTTAGAAAAAAAGAATGACATGCATACTTTTTAAATACATAGCTTATATCTAGGAACCCTATCTATGGAAGACAGTCTTTTTACCTGACCAGAAAATTATTAATCAAATTCCAGGTTAGGCATCTAAGAGGAGTATGCACTGCCAGGAGAAATTTGTCTCACTTAACTTAGACACTTAACTTGAATGTGTGATCATTCTTTCCACTGTCTACAAGGCAGATCTAGGGTGGCTGGTTGAACCCTGACAGCTAATTTTTTAAATGCCCAAGTTGGGAGAGATTAATTTCCCCAACTGTGGATAGATAAAGGACTACAGATAGGACTTTTGACAATATAAAGAATATGGCAAAATAGGACTGGGAAGAAGAAGAAAAAAATAAAATATTAGGCTATTTGTTTAGGCTACATTCCATATCAATAATGGTATTCCACAGAGTAATGATATTCTGTAATATAGCGGATAGTGGCTTCCATACAATTTAGTTGCAAAAGATCTTCATAACCACTCATCTGAAAATGCCACTCATATTTTCCTTATTTTTAAAAGGATTCAAAGATCCCCACTACATTATATGTAGCTAATGCTCAGCATCAGAGAGTAAATTATCCCAAATGTAAAAAAAAAAAGATAGATGAATCAAAGCTTGTACCTATATCAAACTTCAACTGAAGCCACTGGGGGTCTGTGTGGGTTAAAAGTACTGCATGCCCTTCACATTCTGGAAACAAAATTTCAGTAGACTCCCTTTAATAATACCACTAATACCCACACTTACCTTGTGGACAGTGTGATCATTAGACAGAGTTCCAGTGTTGTCTGTTTTTTCTACAGTTATTAAAATGACAAAATGTTTTATTAAAATGGTATTTGCACTCTGAGAGCCAAGTCATAAAACCAACTAGAGACAAACAGAGCTCTAAGATTTTTAGCCAAATATCTTTTGTCTGCTGACTATAGCAAAACCAACATTCATTTTCATTTAAACCCTCAAAGGGTAAATAAAATAAAAAATATGGTTCTATATATTTTACTTATATCTGCAGATGATATAATTTACTTTCTTTTGCCATATACAGAGTGTTGCAAAATCTTTACAAATTGTATATGAAGAAGCAAACCTATCTGCCATAGTAAAGCTGATAAGCCTCAAACACCATGTCTGTGTGTTGAAAGATTTTGCAATAATCCTTTACTTTCTATATATAAAATATCCTAAATACAAAGGTAATGGGGTTGGGTTTTGGGTTTGGTTTTTGCTTTTGTTTTGTTTTTGTTTTGCTTTGTTTTCTCTCTAGGATTATAGAGAAAGTTCTTGCAAGTTTTTTGGTCACTGAGTTAAAAAAGTACTCAAGTTAGTAAATGTGGTACTTTTTATGAGACCTAAACTCATGAAATAACCATGTCTTAAGTAAGCAAAAGAATTTGATTCCTTTTCCTCCTTTATCCATGCTTTGTACTCTAAAGGGTCTGCAGTTATTAAGTCTCTGTGTTTTTATTAAGTGTCTGCAGTTGAAATTAATTTCAAGTTGATATAAGAGGTCTTTAAACTACTACCAGTTCGATATCAGTGTTAGCAACGGATGGCCAGAGGCTGGAGAGGGAATGAAGGTCATTAGGAGAGCACCTGAAGAGCAGCGCAAAGGAATTCCAGGCACTCCAGCCAGTAAACCAGCTTCAGCTTCATTGGGACCCAACTTAAATGCCTTCATGCAAACTCAGGTAGCATGGAGAATAAACAAGAGGAGTTAGAGATGTGCGCATGCCTGCAGAGCTATGGTCTTATTGGCATCACAAGATTTGACAGGATGACTCCTAAGACTCAAGTGCTGAATGGAGGAATACAGATTCTTTAGGAAAGACAGGCAGGGGAGATGAGGAGGGGTTGTAACTCCTCTGTCCTGTTTTCGGCTGAGATAATGTTAATTTTCTTCTCAGTATCTGGTACAGTGTTATGTTTTGGCTTAAGTCTGAGAATAATGTTGATAACAACCATTTTAGTTGTTGCTAAGTAGTGCTTATCGTAAGTCAAGGACTTTTCAGTTTCCCATCCTCTGTCAGTGAGGAGTGACACAAAAAGCAGGGAGGAAGCAGAGACAGGACACCTGACCAGAACTAGCCAGAGGGGTATTCCATACCACAGCACATCATGCCCAGTATATAAATTGGGGGGAGGAGTTGGCTGGGAGCCCTTGATCACTGCTTGGTGATGGGTTGGGCACCGGTCAGCAGGTGGTGAGCAATTTTATTGTGCATCACTTGTTTTTTCTTGGTTTTATTCCTCTCTCTTTCCTCTTTTTTTCACTATTATTATTCTACATTACTTCCTTTAAATTATTAAACTGTTTTTATCTCAACCAATGAGTTTTTCTTTTTTCAATTCTCTTCCTCATTCCACCTGGACAGTAGTGTGGGGTGGGTGGTGAGTGAGTGTCTGCATGGTTCTTAGTTGATGGCTGGGGTTAAATCACAACACCCTCTATATAAATTGTTATTTGTTCTTCCACTGAAACGTAGACTACAGATGGTAGTAAACAGGAAGAATTAATTAAACATTGTACTTTATATTTCCCACTTCCTTACATGATTCCAGATTTTTTTTTTACACCATAATAAGAGAAGCATAAAAAGCTTTATTTCCCTTTTTCTGGTAGTATAATAGGCACTTCTGCATAACCTATGTGACCTTCGTCAAGGGATCTCTCCTGGTCAAGTAGTTCAGACCAGCTAACTGTGTATCCTGACCCTAAAATTCAAAGCCTGAAGCAAACTATTTTCTCTCCCATAAATAATTTTCCTTATCAAGGAAACCTGGCTCCAGATTAGGGCCCAGGAACAAATCAACTCATGTGTGAAACAGATGTGATTTATCCCTGGAGCTAAACAGAGAGTGAAACAGTTAAACAGCACTGAGCTTACCCACTTCTCTCCTTATTTTGCACCTTTGTAAATGTGCAAAGGACATCATCATGCAAGTCTCTGAATAAATACAGTGAACCATTCTGCCTTGCTTTTGTTAATGCATCCCTTGCAGTATGCCAGGTTCTGCTTGCTGTTGCTGGAGCTGTTATTGCAAAGAGTAAAAGCCATAAATGTCAATATGTTAGATCAAGAAATTAGAAAATAACCTGGGAAAATTAAAATATACAGCAGCTAAAAAGTATCAAGGCATATTAAATATCTCTGAAAAAAATGAGAGGATGAGACACAAACAGAATGCTGAAACACTCAATTACACACTGAGCTGCAGATTTTATTACCGACTTAAGGGTGTAGTGCATTTAAGAGTTAATAATTTCCACTGAAAGAAAACTTAGGTACAGAGGGCAGTCAGACTTCGTACGTAAGTCCCAAGGCACAAGAATATAAATATAGAAGGAAAGGACACAATTGCTGTCAGCACAGTGATGGTGAATATGTAAAATGAAGAAAGAACATTATTTGATGAAGGAATTTATTTTATTAATTTGAAAGTATACACATTCGAATATTTCTTTTCCTAAAAACAAGAATGTCTCTTTCTCTTCTATATTTGTTCTTCTTGAAATATTGAATACATCATTAAAGTTACTTTGTTTACATTGCCAAATTGAAGGCGGTTTTTGCTGAACCAGTAAAGTGATATTGATACTTTTACATCAAAAAGGTTATTTTAAAAGATAAAAATATGTTATATAAAGCCTCAAATAAAAGTTTTGATTTACGTTTGGCATTCCTTAAACTCCTATTTAATATTTCCTTTTTTAAATTTAGGTCAACTTTCAGATAACAACAACTTTTGAAAAGAAGCAAAAAACCCCAAAAAACCTTCCCTGTAAAAGTTCCTAAGGAACAATGTAAAGGAAAGATAACATGTATTTTGGATGAAAGGAGAAGTATTAGACTGAAGGGCAAGAATTAGTTCTTGCCTCACAGTCAGTGCTCTTTGGATGGGTTAATAGTGAGGCTGATGAGGGAGATTTGGTTGACATAGTGTACTTGGATTTCAAGAAAGCATTAGCAAAAGTCTGTTTCAAATGCTTTTAAATAATCCAAGCAACCATGGGAAGAAAGCATAGGTCTTTAAAGAGGTAAATAATTGATTAAAAGATAGGAAACGAGAACACCGTGTCCTCATTGCAGAAGCAGGACTCACTGGATACCTAGAGATATCTATGCAACAATCTTTGGGCTACTCAGCCTGGAAAAGAGGGTGAAAAATAAGGTGACAACATTTCCTAATGATTCAAAATTTATCATAAGTATAAAGATGGTGTATGAATTCTGTGAAGAAGTGGCAAAGAACCTTGTGAAAGTGAGTGACTGGCAAAAAAATGGCAGATGGAATTAAGTAGATTTGAAACATAGGTAAATGCAATGTGACACACTATGACTTCACATGTACAATACTGGGATCTGAGCTGTCACCACCACTCCTGAGTAAGACCTCAGGGACCTAAGGATCAGCCTTGTAAACAATTTTGTTAAATACCATCATCCATGACCTTAGTACAAAAAATAGGAGAATGTGAATGTGGACGTTACACAAAAGACCAGTGGCAGAGAGGGTAACAGCAATATGATGTAGGAAGGTTTGGTGACCTTGAGGACTAAGGTAATTCAATTAGGACTTTATGACTGAAAGCAAAAATCTGTCATGAACTGGTTCTCAAAAGAGGAAAAACAGAACAGGGATAAATCTAGATCACAAAATTCAATACATAACCACCAAGAGATTGAATCCTGGGATATCATTTTAAGCAAACAAGTGGGGACAATAGAAGTCCAACCCCAGTTTTGCTATGGAGCTTCATCAGTTGATAAGATCAATTCCAAACTGATATCCATGTGAATTAACTACCCAAAGGAACTTGGGTAAGATTAATTTCCAGAGTCATCCTTCAGTTTTCTTGTAAATGCGCAAACTAAAATCCAGCATGACAGAAGACAAGAAATTTTCCCAGGAGTCTGAGGATGTAAGGGAGATATAAAGCAGAGATATGAGCCAGGTATATAAAGGCCAAACCAGTAATTCTGATGTCTTGCAAAGCCTCACAGAATCAGAGGCATAACTTAGGGAGAACTGTGCAAAGGGATATACCAATCCCTGTGGCTCCATTAAAGGGAGTGTTGCAAGGGGGGTTGGAACTAGGTGATCTTAAGGTCCTTTCCAACCCTAACGATTCTATGATTCTATGATTGCCCACAGCAGCAGTACTTCCCAGTTGCTCTGTACTAATTCTGGTGGGGATGGGAGCAGAGGGACAACAGGTCCCCTCTGCTTATGCTTCTGCTGATGAGTGCCATCCCATAAATAATGTTGTCATATGAGATTACTGCCATGCTCTAGTATAGCTGTTTGACTCTTTTCAGAGTTTTTTTAGCCCTGGAACACCACTCCATTGATGGAGCTACATGACTTCTGCAGAACTCCTGGTTTCTGTCTGGCCAGCTCAGTGTTCAGCAAGTGAGCTCATGTCCACCCATGCTCATCTGCGTACACAGACACACTACCTTTGATACTGGTTTCCTGTGTGCCAAGTAAAGGGCACTGCCTCTAGTTTACATTGGGAGAACTGAGGCTGTAAGAGACAAAAATGTTCACATGATGCTTAGGGCCTAAATAAAATTTAAAATTGGTTTCTAAAGTCTCATGGTGCTTTACTGACCTCCCGGTCATGCCTTAGTCCCTCTCAGGAAGAGATGTCCCCTCTACACTTCTGAACCCAGGGAACTTTTTCATTTTTCTGTGGAAGTACATTTTCTGTACTGCAATGCTTCTGTGGTGCCAATTACAGCAACCATGCAGTGCTCTATCAGAGTAACAGGAGAGCTTTGGAAGGGAAACATTCTGAACAAGCAGCTAAAATGAGACATTATAATCTGGCATCAGCTTTCTGTCAGTTACAATCTTAAAGGAAAAAGAGAGATAGAAGAAGAGGGAATCAGGGAACTGCTTTTTAGGGAAATTAAATTACTATCCTGATACCATTGCAAAGTGTGACTGTAAAGGTTATGCATCTAAAGGTTGTACAAAAATGTTCTTCACATTTCCTTTCATTTCAAAATGATCCTGAGGAAGATAAATCGTTGGCATGATCATCTCTTGTCAGAGCTCATGCAATATGTATGTCAAAAAATAAACATCTTTTTTTATAAACAAGCAGTAAGAAAATGCAAAGTAACCAAACAGTGCTGGCACTTCTGTGTAGCCACACACAAAGTTCCCATATCTTATGTTCGTGATACTTAAAACCATGAATAGCCTGACATTTTCACTTTATTTGCACAAAACACCATTGTGGTTGATGCTTTAGAAAAGAGCAAATTTAACCCAACTGATTTATGCAATGTGTGGCCAAACCGCGGGGTTGGAGGGAGGAGGAGGAAAGAAGGAAAACCACAGATACTTGTTCTTTTGCAAATAAAAAAAGCCTACAAAATTTCATGAGAACGAATTTTAGATCTAGAGTATACTGACAGCTCAAAAAAAAAAAAAAAGTTAAAAAATTAAAGGTTTAGTAGTTTAAAGGCACTACACAGGAACTAAAAAAATCTATCAAGTACTGTCCTTAAAGTTTCTAAATAGCCATAGCGGCTCCTTGAGTTTTCATATTCCACAGCTGAGTATTCATATATCACATAAAAAACTACCCCAACAACAAAATACCACTTTTTACCTGTTTGATTGCAGTTCACTAGATTTTCCATGTACCTGTGCCATGAGTCCATGAGTTCACCATCAGAGCCTGATCCAGAACCCATTTAGGTCAATAGAGGGCTCTCACTTACTTGCATGGGTTTTTGGATCAAGAACACTGGATCATGATAGTGAGAACCATAATTCAAATTATACAGTTTATTTTTAAAATTTTTTCCTTGTAGTGTTTTATTTCCAAAAATGTTTCAAAAGTGCTAATCATATTTTTGAACTCTCAAACAAGAAGGTGTTTTAATGCTCAAAAATTTAGTTAAATTTATCTTAACTGGATCGAACAAGCAAATGAGCTATTTATTTTGTCTTTATTCCATGAGAATGGACAGATAAAAAATAGTAGTCTGTAGTCTTATTTTTTCCCAAAGATTTTTCTCTTGAAGTGTAAAATAAACAGTTTTGATGTCAAAATTTCTGCTTTCTTTTTTCCAAATGCAGAGCACTGAGAAGTTAGCCAGTGATCTCGCAGAAAGAAAATAGGAAAGACTTCTACTTTTCAGACTTGGGGTTGTTACCCCAAGCAGCTCCAGGTTCTGCAGAAAGGCAGTTTGACAGTTCTTAGCAGCTCCTGGGGACAGACTTCTTCTCCAGTGGCATACTTCCAAACCTTCTGCGGCTGTAAAATTGCATGCTGACAGATCCCTTATGGTATAGAAAAGCTAATGTTGTCTTTCACAGACTGCAGAAGGAACTAAGAGGGGAAGGAGCATGACTGACCTGGAGGACAGCTAAAAGAAGAATCCCTTAAAAAAAAAAAGTGTGGAAGAATGAGAAGGCAGCCAGCAGAAGAGAGATGAATGAGGAGCAAGAAGACGAATTTTCCTGTTCTGGTACAGTCAGTGAGCTCTCAGTCAGTGTGGGAACCATCCTCATGGATGCATCTGGCTGAGATCTACAGCCTTTGAGAAAATAGGGAAGACAACTTCCGCTCAGACCATGAGCAGGGAGCAAGTGAATCCTTCCCAAAGGCCAGAACTGAAAAACAGCTTTTGTATCAGAAAACCAGTGATTCATTTTTGAAGAATTCAGCATCACTCCCTTTGCTGCTTGTAGACTAAGAACACTAAATATCTATTTTTCTCATGCATGTGATTTTTCCCTTCTATTTTGGGAACACTTATGCTTGTACCAGGTGCTTCGAGTGTCCTTCAAGCCACCTCCCCTGTAAGAGAAACATCCACTGCCTATTTCAAGCCAAGGACTTTCTGTCTTCCCATTTCTTCCTCTGCGATACACTCAGTATACTTCTCCTTTTTTTTCACCTTCTCCCCATTTCCCTAATTTTATAGGCTATGTGCCTTTTACTTCTCTCCCATTCCCATTTCTTCCTCTCACCTGCCCCCAGCTCTCCCATTCTCCGCTTCCTCAAGGTTTTATATAGCTTTCTTTCTGCTAGTTCTGCTGTTCCACTCATCTCATCCTTACTGTTATCTTTTACTTTTCTCTGGGGCATATATCTTTCATGGTGCCAAGCTTATTTAAGATAATGACAGAGATGCGAATGGAGGCTGTGCCATGCTGGAGGCTGTTTATGGGTGCCTACAACTCATTCTATTTGTAGGCAACGACAGACAAACAAGAGAAATGACATCACGTGTTAAGTCTCAAAAAAGAAAACAGAAGGTATTGTAAGGAAGGAATGAGGCTGTTGACAGAGTAGGTGTCTTTAGCTGTGCTTCCTCAGAGGAGTCTCAGTTCCTTCATTCTCCGAGTTCCACTGGCAGGAGCCCTTCCATAGCTCTTAAATCTGTGATACAAAGGTTACCACACCCTAAATGACTCCTTTTATGTTCTCTATTTCTCAGGCTATTTTCAATGTTTTGTTCTTGTCGTATGTTTTGTATGGGGTATTAGTCACTATAGCAACCTTAACTGCAATTTGACCAAGAATAAAATGAGAAAGGAGAAATGTGTACATTACACTGTAATAGTTCTGTACTCATCACCTCCCAGATATTTCACAGGCAGAATGGCAAAAGACTTCTTAAGTGATCAAACAAAAGCCTTCTTTTTTTCCTTTTTTTTTTTTTTTTTTAGGAAAACTAACTAATTGTGATGCAAATTATTTGAGCATTGTACTTGTATGGAAAGCATCAGACACAATTTGCAAAGGTTACTTATTACAGATTATTAGAATGGTATGTCTGTTAGTGACTCCTCCATAATAGTGACTCAGAGCAATGCATACTTTATATTAAACAAGACCAAATAACACGGTTCAGATTCATATTGCAACTAACAGAAAGAATGTATTAAAATTCTGGGAAAGTGATAGAAGAGGTTTTGCACTGTTCAGAGAAGCCCCAAAATATTAACTTGGGGGGAAAGATCTGCAAGTATTAAAATAAAATACAAAATATTAGTAGACAGTATATTGCAAACTCTGGGGTCTTAGCGAAGTCTTATTTATACCACTGTACATCAGAATGAATCCATGGAGGTCAATGCTAGCAAGTTATAGTGAAACTCCTGCTGTAACTAACACAGCAGCTCAGGTTATGCATGCCATAGAAGTGTACCACAAGCAGGTTTTGTCTGGGGTGACAGTCTCTCTCATAAAATCGTGTCCTAGTCCCACCAGTGACAGTTTTCAAGAGGTACATCTTCAACTGTACGTACACCATGTGTGTGTGTGTCCACCTACCAAGGTGAGAGACACGCTCAGAGATCCTAAGCCTCCCTGCAAGGTCCAGCTACTAAAAGAGACAACAAAAGTTAATTGTACTAACATGGAAATTTAAGCACTGTCTTGGACTACATTTTAATGACAAATATTTAGTCAATTTTGAAAGTTTGATTTGTTTGTGATGTTGTTTTAGGAAATTCAAGCAAGACTGATTAAGAGTACTAGTCAGATTTAGTCATTAGAGTAGTTAAGCAAAAATTAACTCAGTCGTTAAATGGCTGATCCAAAAATAATGAGAATAGCTTTTGGGGGCCTTTTCATTCATGAACTGACACAGTGTGCCTCCAGAGCAATGGAGCTTCAATCTTGACCACTCTGTACTGAGGGGAGTTACACCTAGTGGAATATTTTAACGTTTACACATCCAGGTAAGTTTTCTGAGGCCTCACTCTAACAGTGGAACCTGGCTTTCATTGTTATTCCAACATAATTCTGTTGTATTAAATAGTTCCTTCAAAGGGGACACTGCTCCAGAAAGAAAGTTAATTTATACTGAAGTATTTTCTGTATTTTCATGCTTTTGGAGTAAGTCTAGCAAACTATTATTATGGAATGTCTGGCTGTTTGAGCTGCATGTGTTCTCCTGGTCCAATTCCCATCTTTTACCCTGTATCTCACATCCATCCCTTGCAAACACTTCAGTGCTATTACGCAAACTTCTTCAATGACACTCCAGTAAAAATAAGCAAGTGCTTAAGTACTTTCAAGAATGGAGACCTGGTGAGCATGGAGACCAGTCAGACCTATGAATAAAAGAGCTGATTCCTTTGGAGAATAAGAAATAAATGTTTTGTATCATGCTATATTTTAGGTGAATAGGAACTGAATGACAGCAATACAGTGAGACACGCAGTCATAAAGCTACTGCCAAGAGACAGGAAAAATTGTTCTAGTCTATTTGTTTTGGGACAGGAATACACAAGTCATGTGAACCAGAATTCAAATGAAATCGATGGAGTTGATTTTTCAGTTTCTGTCACCTAAAATTCTGGTCCCCACATTGATCGCAGAAGCAAGTCAGGACACAAAAATATATCAAAATTGTTGTTGATTTTTCTTGGAGTTAGAGCATAAGGGAAAAAACACATTTAAAACTGGAGATGTTTTGTGCTGTATCCCAGCTGAGAAGGCTAAGAAATAAACTCTCTAAAGAGTAAATGGTCACAACTTTGTTGATCTAAACTGCACTGCCCTTCATTTAGACCAAAAGAGGCAATATTGCAATTTCTCGAAGGTGTTTACTGTTTCTTATCTGCACGCAGAACTCATGGGAATAGTAATAAAGCCCACAGAAAACTTCAGGTAGATAATACTAGGAATAATTTAGGCACAGAACACTAACATTTTCAAATACAGATCTCTGCTACAGAAGAATGCTCAAGCACAACTCCACTCACAATTTTTATTAATTATGATTATGGATGTGTAAAAACAAACTGATCCTCAGGGTGGATAGAACTTTGCCCTTGACTGCACATTGTTTCACAGACATTTAAAGCAAATTGTTCTCTTATAGTATACAACTCATCTCCTGTTCTCCAGATGAGACCTCTGCCTTTGTCTTTCTTTGCCAGAAAAAGTGTAGATCTCCACATCCATATTTCTTAGTACAAGGTTTGAAAGAATATCTCAGTTTAATCTACACTCTAAAGTCATTATGCCATCCTAAACAGAAGAATTGCAAACTGATGTACTGGGTATAACTGCAGTTTTAGATGGATTAATCTACCTGCATGAAGCTGTCTCAGTATGTAAGCAGATGAAAGCTGGTGGATGTTGTAAACACAATATTTGCATATCTTTACATATAAAGCAGACATCAAAATGGAACTTACACCTTATAGTAACTTGTGGAAATCATAAAAAAACACTATAAATAGCCCTATTAATAAATTCAGGTACCCTCCAGTCCTACTCCCCATGACTCCAGACCTGCCTTGCAGAGTCAATGTCATTAAATGATGACAAATTCTCCCTAAATAATAATAATAAAAAAAAAACACAAAAAACAAAACAAAGTTAGTCTTGCTTAGGGTGAGAAAAATTGATAAAGGAGTGGAGCTGTAAGTCACTTGTGACAGATAACAATATAAATCACCTTAATTTACTAATCAATAAAATCACAACTGGATACAGAAAGTATTGCTGTAGCTCAGGAACAGTAAACATCTTTTCTTCGGATAAGAGGATTCACTGAAAACTTGTGAAAAAAAAACAAACAAATACATCTTACATTTTCAGAAACAATGATCAAATGAAATTGGTAACATAATTATGATGCTGATTTCTGGGTTTTTTCTTTTTGGGGGGGTTAGGGATTTTTTTTGTTGTTGAGTTTTTTTTGTTTAAACTGCTCAGGCACATAATTGTGAACATGGTGTTAGAGACATGCTTTGGTGGGGACATTGTCAGTGTCAGGTTTATGGCTGGACTTGATCTTAAGGATCTTTTCCAACCTAAAAGATTCTATGATTCTATGAAATATAAGAAAGAAGAATCTATCTAAATACCTTGGCTATCAAAATATTGCTTAACCCGCTTCATGGTATCAGAATACAAATCAGTTTCTGCTATAGAACTGAGAAGCATCAAATAATTACAGTTCCTCTCATGGTTAACATGAATGTACTCAGGTTTACACCTTTGCCACATGGTTGGTGCTGTAAAGGAAATTTTATAGTCAGGAACATTGCTATGGGAAATCAGTGCATTTTCCAAGCATATGG
Source organism: Pezoporus occidentalis (assembly GCF_034315485.1). Lineage (NCBI taxonomy): Eukaryota > Metazoa > Chordata > Aves > Psittaciformes > Psittacidae > Pezoporus > Pezoporus occidentalis. The sequence continues at coordinate 4,172,160 of NW_026914829.1, forward strand.
GAAGTCTCTGGTACAGATGTTTTAGAAAAAGGTTTCTTTGCAGATCAAAGAGTATCAATCAAATTTGAGTAAGCAATTTTGATAACTACTATTAACATTGCCATAATCAGATTTTTGAGATGTTAGTAGCAAAAGTGAGAAAGTTACTAAACAGTCACACCTATAGATTCTAGAAATTTCTAAAAACTCTAAGAAGCTTGGGAATTTTAAAGTAAGAATATAAACCTGCATTAATATGTCAAGGCTCCCTTGAATCCTGCTTGGAAGAAAACACCACTCAGGTCCGGTGTCTTAGAATAATATTAGTCTGTGTTTGAAATGAAACATGACTGGTAGGATAGTCCACAGATTACCAGGTTATATAAAAATGTGTCTGTTTCAAGGGTGATCAGATTGTCTGAGAATGGATGGTCCACAATGTAAACAAGATGGATCTGAGAAAATACAGATTAAACAGTAGTCCACAGAACTGGTGTGTTAACACAGTTAAAGAAAACAAAAATCAATTTTAATCAGTTAGTCTTGAACAGGGATCAAAGTATTATTGTAATTTAAACATACAGATAACCATCAAAATTTACCATAATTCATGGCAGATGTGGTGCAGCCTCTAAGTTGGACACATAAAGCTGTAGCAAACCCCACAGAGCAGCGTGAGGGATCTTTTCAGAATCAGGTGTGTAGAACTGGTACTGCGGTATCCTGCACTGTGTAACTAATTACGCAAGCATCACCTCGTTAGTGTGAAAGGGAGCTGTATCACAGAATCTGGTCTAAGGTTTCATTAGTGGTGTTTGGTCTCATTATGTGCCTTTGAGGTTTCGTCTGGCTGTAAAATCTGACTGTAACCTACTTTGTCTTTAGTGACAATATATTCTGCTGTAGTTACTGTTTGATAATAATGATGGAGAAATGGAAGCTGACCTTTTAATGACAGGATAGGGGCCCTGTAGCTCTTTTTTGGTGAGGGTTAAGAGAGATCAGAGCATGTGAGCAATGTAGCGCTGCATCCAGAGTTATGCTGTTGTGCTTCCGGAAGAGGTTGGCCTGTGACACTTACTCAGGGAGGTTTCAGCCTACTAGGCACTTATAAAAAAAGGATTACATTCTCATAATAGGCAGAATTTTTCTTAAAAAGCTAAGTCATGTGACTAAAGGTGAAATATGTGGAAACCTCACCTACAGCCTGACTCTCCTGGAGACTTATTCTAAGCAACAGTGATAATATATTATCAATAACACACCCCTTATATGTCTGAATAATTCTTAACATTAAGGCAGGCTCTGTGAGCGCTGCAAGGCATAAATAGAGCCCACAGTGCGCAGAGATCCACTGATATTTCTTTTTCTGTTTTAAGCACTTTATTCTTCAAAGACCATCATTTTAATAGTCAGAAAAAGACAGACCACTCTAATTTTTTGTTGGTTTACCCATTCCAATTCAACCATTTGTGGCTATGGGAGAATATTTCAAAAGCAGAAATAGGCAGGTAGATGCTCAGCACCCACTAAATGCCAAAGGGAACTCGGCTCCTAAGCCCCTCATGCCTATGAAAATCTCCCGCAGAAACTTCAAGTATAACAAAACATCTCAATGCTGACTTTGTATTACATATTTTTGTTTTCACTTCAAAAATTAAGCAAATCATATATATCATAAAATAAGATGTGTGGTTGGGTTGATATGCTGGAGGGAAGGAATGCCATCCAGAGGGACCTTGACAGGCTTGTGAGGTGGGCCGGTGCCAACCTTATGAAGTTTAACCATGCCAAGTGCAAGGTCCTGCACCTGGGTCAGAGCAATCCCAGGCACAGCTACAGGTTGGGCAGAGAAGAGATTCAGAGCAGCCCTGCAGAGAAGGACTTTGGGGTGTTGCTTGATGAGAAAATGAACATGAGCCGGCTTCAGTGTGCGCTCACAGCCCAGAAAGCCAACCGTATCCTGGGCTGCATCAAAAGGAGTGTGACCAGCAGGTCGAAGGAGGTGATCCTGCCCCTCTACTCTGCTCTCGTGAGACCCCACTTGGAGTATTGTGTGCAGTTCTGGTGTCCTCAACATAAAAAGGACATGGAACTGTTGGAACAAGTCCAGAGGAGGGCCACGAGGATGATCAGGGGACTGGAGCACCTCCCGTATGAAGACAGGCTGAGGAAGTTGGGGCTGTTGAGCCTGGAGAAGAGAAGGCTGCGTGGAGACCTCATAGCAGCCCTCCAGTATCTGAAGGGGGCCTATAGGGATGCTGGAGAGGGACTCTTCATTATGGATTGCAGTGATAGGACAAGGAGTAACAGGTTAAAACTTAAACAGGGGAAGTTTAGATTGGATATAAGGAAGAAGTTCTTTACTGTAAAGGTGGCAAGGCACTGGAATGTCTTTAGATTGGATATAAGGAAGAAGTTCTTTAGTTTACATTGGATATAAGGAAGAAGTTCTTTACTGTAAGGGTGGCGAGGCACTGGAATGGGTTGCCCAGGGAAGTTGTGGATGCTCCATCCCTGGTGGTGTTCAAGGCCGTGTTGGACAGTGCCTTGGGTAACATGGTTTCGTGTGAGGTGTCCCTGCCCATGGCAGGGGGGTCGGAACTAGATGATCTTAAGGTCTTTTCCAACCTTAACTATTCTATAACACAGCATTTTCTTGTTTTTCCATAGACTGCATTTTAAAACCAGTGGAATAAAAGCCGATGACTGACAGACCCTTTGGTGAACATGCAACATGAAAAAGATACCAAGAATTTCTCTTTAACAGCACTAGGGTTCATACCACACCCACAACCCCCCAAGGAACCCTGCCTTTCTTCTAATGTGGAAAGCACAGCAGTCTAGCCGGGATAATGAAGTACATGCCATCACTGTGGATGGATGACTGGGGAGAGTCGCTCGTCCACTTAACAAAGGGACCAAGGCCATTCACCTAATGTTAGGCATATAATTTCTGTAAGCTACCTAGACAACAGACACAGAACATACTCTCAGATACAGAACATGATCAGATGCTACCTGAGTTCTTGCTGTCAGCTAGGTGCCTAAAATTATGTAATATGGGTCTTAATCTCTGCGTCTCTCCATTGACTAGACAGGCAGAACAGGCTCTGTTCCAGGGATTTGGAAGCATGTGAGTACCTCCTGCACATACGGTGAACTAGGAACATCATTATTACCTGCTTCTGTATATTCTACACAAAAAACAACTAAGAGTAAATGACTGAGCACCAAGGTCCTGTGGAAAAAAATAGAAAAGATGACTGTGCCACGTATGCTTCATGAAGGTCTTTCCAGATTGACAGAACCTATTTCTAACAAACTCTAAATTGGAAGTATTCATTACCTTTTAATGATCATTTTTTCTAACTGTATTTAACGAAGTGATCCAGTTCAATCTCATGGGCTCAAGAAGACTTATGATATGTCAGTTCCCTCCCAGGCACTTATGTATTCCACACTGACTCCAGCACATTATCATGAGAATGTGGGGGGTGTTTTTGAGGATCAAATGAGTTTTGTTTTACTTCCCAAAATTTTGAAAGAACTCATGCTGGCTGAAATATGAAGACTCATGTTCCTACAAGGAAGCATGGACCACAGATAATAACACCCAGAACTAACAGTAATCATCACAAATAATAATAATAAAATTTCAAATTGCTCAGTTTCTTAGTAATTTCCTTAAAAATACTTAAAGACATGAAATTACTGCATGCTTAGAATAGATGATAGTGAAATTCCTTGTTCTGCTTTTCATTCACTCCATTTTACTACCATATTATGGTGGGCTTAAAATACAGAGATTTAGGCAATGTCAGGTAAACACAGTCTGCATGTAACACAAAGACAATAACTAATTTAAGCAGAAATAGGCCCATATGAAAAATGATAATGATGCTATCTTTTCATCTGATTCTTTCAGGTCTGCAGTCCAGTAGCTATGCTCCCTGCAAAGACAGGAATGGAGACTTAACAGGAAAGGGAAAGGTGAATGTGAGAAGCAGGTTATTTCTGTGGTAAGTTCTCTTATTGCTTAAGTCCTATATGCAGACTGGGTTACCAATGTTCTCAATAAGAAAAGCCCCTCTTTCACATCTTTTTTGACAGAGGAACTCTAATTTAGAAGCTAGGAGAGGAAAGGCAATAGAAGCTTAGCAAGTAGATGACCTGTAAAGGACTAAGGAAGAAGGATAGATCATCACTTTGTCAGCGACATGGACAGTGGGATTGAGAATACTCTCAGCAAGTTTGCTGATGACACTAAGTTATGTGTTTTGATTGATATGTTGAAGGGAAGAGATGTCATCCAGAGGGACCCTAACACAGTTGAGAGGTGAGCCCATGAGAGCCAATGCCCTCATGAAGTTCAGCCAAGCCATGAGCAAGGTCCTGCTCCTGTGTCGGGGCAATCCCAGGCACAGCTACAGGTTGTGCAGAAAAGTGATTCAGAGCAGCCCTGCAGAGAAAGACTTGGTGGTTTTGGTAGATGAGAAACTTAACACAAACTGGCAGTGTGCACTCACAGCCCAGAAAGCCAACTGTATCCTGGGCTGCATCAAAAGAAGCATGACCAGGTTAAAGGAGATGATCTTGCCCCTCTACTCTGCTCCTGTGTGACCCCACTTGGAGTACTGTGTCTTTTAACATAAGAAGGGCATGGAGCTGTTGGATCAGGTCCAGAAGAGGGCCACAAGGATGATAAGGGGGTTGGAGCAGCTCCTGTGTGAAGACAGGCTGAGAAAGTTGGGGCTGTCCAGTCTGAAGAAGAGGAGGCTGCATGGAGACCTCAATAGCAGCCTTCAAGTACCTGAAGAGGGCCTAGTGACAGGAGAAGAGGTAAGGGGTTCAAACTTAAACAGAAGAAGTTCAGGTTAGAGATAAGGAAGAGGTTCTTTATTGTGAGGGTGGTGAAGCACTGGAACTGGTAGCCCAAAGAAGTGGTAAACACTCCATCCCTGGCACTGTTCAAAGCCAGGTTGGACACAGCCTTGTGTAACATGGTCTAGGGTGAGGCATTCCTGCCTATGGCAGGGGAGTTGGAACTAGGTGATCTTAAAGTCCTTTTTGACCTTAACTATTCTATGATTCTGTCAGCCTTGCTTGGAACTCACTGTTTTATAACAGCTGGCTAAAATACTGTTCAATAAGGAAATGAGATGGTAAAAAAACAAAAAATTCATCTAGTGAAAAAGGCTAGACCCCCCTTAGTTTCATGCATGAATGGCAGAACATGGTTCTGCCTTCTTTACATCTTTCCAAATGAAAAAAATTAATGGCTGATTAAAGCAAGCAGAGACACTTTAAGCTCATTACGGATGAAGATCATTAATGGTTCTCTTCAGAAGGGCATTTTGTCAGCTTTTCTTAAGCAGCGTTAGTCTCTTTCTCAAAATCCTACCTTTGGATGACAATAGCAAAGCCAATACTGTCCAATGTCAGGCCACCCAATATCTGGGAAGATAACTGATGTTATGCTGATGGGTCAATTCTAGCAATGTTTGCATTTCAAAGACTTTGTTGATCCCCATCTGGCTTGGTCATTATGTGACCAGAGAAATGAGACCACATGTTTACTTCCTAATCACCTTAGTCTGGTGATGCGCCCCTTGGATTTTTTTCCTGTGAGGAGAATATTATTATCTTGATAATGGGTTACTGCAGGAAGAACACATCCATTTCTTCTTTACAGGTAAAAATTTCCACCAGTAGATATTCTTGTCCTGTGCTTTTAGACAGCTGTTAAGAGTAACACTGCTTTGCAATTGAAACTTGAATGCAAAAGATACTTTAATTTTATACCTCCTTCTCAGTCAAGATTCTAGTCTTGTTACTTGTTTAGGACATGATCCTATCATCACTGAAGTCAACGGAAAGGGTGACACTTAGCTCAGATTCCCAGAATGCAAAGGTATCACTGGATACTGCATAAACACTCATGTGTACTCTATTACTTTACAGGAATTGTGAGGCTGTTTTCCTTTGGAGGAAAGTGGAATACACCTCTTTGCTCTTTAATGAAGGGTCAGAATACATACATGGGAAAGAAATCACTTTAGTTTATATGCATGTAAGCAGCCTAATTCATGATGCTGCACTCTTCTGTGCAACCACATAGTAAGACAGAAATAGGAATTAGAAGCAGATTAATACATAAATGAAAAAACACATAATGAAAGAGTTTGGACACATTTAGGTAATTTTAGACCTAACTTTGTCATGCAGTTTGCTTAAACCAGACCATCAAGTTCTTTTATCCAGGCAATACAGAGAGATAACTAGCTGTGAAATCCAGCAAGCACCTAAACAGTTTCCCTCTGCAGGCCTGCACAGACCACTTTACTGTGTAAGGAGCTCCAGCATCAGAAGATTTCTGAAGCACAGGTAGGCACAAATTAGGTGATAAGGTACATGGGTGAAATTCATCTACTCTGAAGAAATATTCTGAGGTGTGTTGGAAGCTATTTCTGCAATTCTCTATTAAGAATATATATATGGGCTTCACAAGATTATTCGTATCTCTGATGTTCTACTGGGACTGTCACTATTACTACTTTCCAGCTTAGCATACCTCATGAGCCCATCCCCAGAGCTCAGAAAACTGCAGCAACATCTTCCTACTAAAAACCTCACAGCAATACTCTCTGTCTTTGCTGCAGTAACTTTTCCTTATGACTGGGCAAAATGTAGCCAAAATGTTCAGTTAGTGTAAGTCATAGGAACTCATTTCCTGGAGCACCTGCCAAAGTGAATACATCTCTAGAGATTAAGTCACTTCAGTCAAGGCCCTTCTAAGTCTAAGTGTAATTTGTTGATAGTGATTACTTTTAAAGCACTGATGATTGCACACCTGGTTATCTGTGAATCCTCCCCATTTTTCTATCATGCCTGTTAACACTTCTTGTGACGACCCTGTTATTAAAATCTAAATAAAAAAATGCAATGTCAAGATAGAAGGACTGATTCTATCTTTGGAATTACTTTCACTTAGCAATCTGGCAGAATTTAAGTCCAACCAAGCAGTCTCAAGGTGTGATGAAAGAAAGGAGATGTAAAATGCTTGACTGACTGTTCTTGTTGATATGTTTGATTTTTTATTGCAATATATTTTGTTTTCCATATATGAACTGTCCATCATCATGATAACGGTCAACCCTTAAATGAGAGCAATATCTAATAAGGAATGAAGATCTCAAGTAAGCTAGCTAGAAGAGGTGATCATCGACAGTTTTTAAAGAACTGCTCAAAATTACTCTTGCTTTAGCTTTACTCCTCTTTTTTTCCTCCTTTCACCATTAACTGTCTTCCCTTTCCTTCCCTTTCTTTTCCTTTACGCTATGGATTCAAAAGTTTCTTCCCTGTTTGCCCCTGATTCCTCTAGCTTCTTTAGTTCCTCCATTCTACCCAGCCACTTGATTTCTCTCATAATCAGTATCATAACTTCTCAGCATTTTTCTCATGACCTGTACTTTTCTTGTCCTCTTTTCTCTCTTCTGACAGTTCACCCCTTACTAGATGATCTTAAGGTACTTTCCAACCCTAACTATTCTATGATTCTATGATTTATGGATTAGTCTTTCCCATGTTAGAAATACTATGATTTTATGTATGTTTCCCATTATTTCACTTCCATCTCCCAGCTATTATCTCATGCTTCATGAGAGAACAAGAACACGAGAACATTAGTTCTTACCATAACACTATCAGAAATCCATTCCAACCAACTTGCTTTCTCTGATTTAGTTTTAAACTTCTTCAGAGACATGTGAAAGTATTCACTCTAAAATCTCTAAAGACTTTCTATATAAAGTTCATGAAGACACTGTTTTCATCCACTCAGGCCTGACACACAGATTTTCTTAGAATACTGTATGTCCATGTCTTCAACAGTTCTCTTTGTCTGATTACCAGGGTGGTATATTTGAGAAAATACTTCTCATCCACTCTTCAAATTACTGTGTGGGTTTTCTGTCCTTGCTTTCTTTCTCTCTTCCCTCTACACCTTGTTTCTGTGTGATCTCATCAGCAAATACAAATTCAACTGCCATCTGTTTGCTAATGACTCACAGATATACTAGTCTACTCTACACTAACCTCCTTATGTCCAAACTGAAATCTCAGCCTGCCTTTATGACATCTCCTCATGTATATGTAGCCATCATCTCCAACTCATCATGAATAAAACAGCTTATCCTTTCCCATGCACCAGACCTTTCTTTCTCAGTTAGCTCAAAATATAAGTCAAGATTCTAACTTGTGTCTTTTTCCATAGACAAAAAAATCTCAAGTTTCTATGAAGACTAAATGAAATGCATGGTTCATCACAAGGAGATTGCACAAAGAGAGCTAGGGCGAAAACACTTGCAAATGCTTAAGCAAATAGTATAGGAGACCCACAGTAGCTCAAGTAACAGCAATTCACTAGATGCTAAACTAAGCACTCTGTTAATACAGTCAACATGTGTTCATACTTAAGACACTGCATAAGAGCACCGTGGCCACTCTTAGGCAAAACATCTCAAGTGAAGTAACTAAGAGTCACTATATCAGACTCTCAGTACACGTGGCTATGGAGCCTTCCTGAAAGGTATGACCAAAGTCTCCTCACAAACAAACATCTATTCTTCTCTCTCAACAACAATTTCCAGCTTTGATAAATGCAGTCTTGCCCTTCCGGTATCCAATCAGATTGCGGCCAAAAAGATTGTTTTCTGAGCTATTCTTTGCTTCCCTCCACTGATTCTTCCTTCTCTCTCCATCTGAAAGGAGTTACTGCTCTTCATTCTCAAAGCTTGCTGTTACTGTCACGTTTTGCTCATTATCAAGATACTGACTTGCCTGTCTTTAAACCATAATGTTAGGTACAGTTACCATGTCAATTGGCTGCTTCAAACTTTCTTGCATAGTATACCTCCTGCTTAACTAGAAAATAAATACCTTCTTTTCCTTGAACTTCTTTAACAAAGTTTCCTTTTCCTCTGTCAACCCTCTAAAATCAAAAAGGTTAAACCTCTGAGCAACCTAAGTACCTAAGGGAAATGACCTTGATGTTCTCTCCTATAGCCTGAAGGCTACCATCTACAAGTCCCACCTTCCCTCAAAGGCCCAAATGTCTTTCAGAAGTCTCATCTTCCTAACATCAATTATTGTCACCTTAAGGACAGACCGGATCAGTGTAGGTGCTTAGAAAGACACAGTGTGCTGGAGCCTGTCCTGGGGGAGATAAGTAATACTTGAGGGTACTTAAAACTGGCAACACACCTCTTCCCCCACAGCCTTGCCAACTCTTCCCCCTAAAATAAGCACTCCAGAGGGAATACAGTATAGTAGAATAATTAATTTAGCCCCAGGGACCCGCTTGAACAACAGTATGGTAACATCTTCTCTTGCTGACCGATGTTTCCTTAAAGTATCCTGCCTGCCAGTCTGTAACCATCTTTTCCCTAAACTCTCTCCTGTTTTCTCCATTTCCAGCTTAGAAGACTTCTGTACTTACATTTATAGGCCTGACCTGGTACAGTATATAAAACAATGATGTAGTTGTAGCTGATGTTGCAGCTGTAGTTGATGCAGCTATAGTCATCATTACTGTCAATCTTACAAGAGAAACTTCTAGCTTGGACAGAGTGTTACAACAAAAAGAAAGCAGAGCCAAATCTGAACCCAAACAACAAAATTTCTAACTGTAGAAAGTCCGTGGGTAGCAATGGCCTCCTTTTTATTCTTTATGGTATAACAAATTGCGGTAAGGAACATATGTAAATATAAACATTTTTTACTGTTCCAGCTCGGAAGACTATTACAACTAAAGAAATCATTAAATGTTTAAAGTCTGAAAACAGAGGTATTGAAAAGAGAGTGTGTTAAGTAAGAGTATTCAGAACTCTGCTCTCTGTTTCCGCTAAAAACTAAGGAGCTTGTGTGACAAAAAAACATTTTGATGAAGTTGCTTATGGATAAGACTTCTACTTTATGATTTCCTCACCCTAAATCTGTGTTCTTCTGAAGATTTCACTTATAGCATTCTTTCCCCAACATACAATTTCAAATTTTAGATATCCCCATTTTTTAACTTAACACTTCACAATAACCTTCTGGCAGAAAACTACTGCTTTCTTTCTCCACCGGCAAGTACAAATTCTGGTTATGTGTTCCCCCAAGCATCCCTTTTTAATGAGTATACAGGACATTTTCAGCTATGTTCTGAATCAGTAGTTTTGCTTCAATATGCGCAAAAATCCCTGCAACTTACAAAAGGATGCTTCTTCTTCCCTGAAAGTGACAATACAGAAAGGTGGATTCAAATTATCAACATAACAAGCTGGGAAAAACGAAAAGAAGGGGGGAAAACTAACATTTCAGACTTCTTTTATATATATATATATGGCATAGTGAAGCAAAAGGACATGCTCTCGGTTAAAAATAAATCCCTGTCAAGTTACCTTTAAATCACCCTGATTAGTACAAACAGTCTTGACATATACACTCCCCCATACTATCTATAGGGAATAGAAATATTGCTTCTGTTCAAACTTATAAATTTGCACATTTTACGGTAGTACATTAGGTACTTAAAATACAATAGAGAGATTACAGTCATTAGGTTAGATCATCTTCTGTAATTGCTGTGTTTAGCTACTGAAGTTCCATGCTGAGCTCGTTGGTGGAGATTCCTCCTGGAAAGCCAAGCTTCAGTTCCACAGTTATCTTCCATCTCTTTGAGGTCTGGCAAAACTCTGGAGTCACACAGGGTTTCTAAAAGTCACTGTGACAGCTACTTGAGTCTGCAGGGAGCCTGAAATGTCAGCTGAGGGAACTGTGCTGTCCCATTTACCTCAGTAAGGCACTAACTCAGGTAACGTGATAATGTACTAAAGTCCAACAACGTTTATGCATGTGGTTTAGTCATGTGATGTGAGAAAGGAGAGAACATATCTTCTGCAGTGATAGTGGTTGTTTAGCAGTATCCAGTTATTTGGCCTTATCTAGATGGGAAGAAATTACCACTTGTTTGGCTCAACAGAGAAGGAACCAGGTCCCAAAAGCTCAGTAAAGGCTAGAAAATCCTCTGAAGATCGGCAAGCCTCCGGAAAGAGTAAATCTAACCCCAATGAGTCAAGACCAAGAAAGCACATTTTAATTATATATTATATTATATTATATTATATTATATTATATTATATATATTATATTATATATATTATATTAATACTGGAGCTTCTGCAGAATCTGCTATGAACAGGGTTAAACAGCAACTTCTCAAATTAAGAATGCTTACTTAAACAGCACAGCAAGAAATTATACTATCATTACTGTTTTCAGTTGGACTCAGGAAACCATAAATGGAGTTTATTTATAACTTTTTAACTATTCCAACTAAACAGACAATACAATGAAATAAACCTAAACTCAACTGTGATCTCTTAGAACAGATGCAAAAAACTCTTTGTTTAAAAAATCTAAGCCTCAGACTACTGCAGGCCAGAAAGGAAAAGTCTCAGCTTAAGCTTAGTGACCTTTTCTGCCTTTCTCAAAATCTTTAGCGAATTATTCCCAGCCCACTGACATGGAGTAAGAAGGGAGGTGTATACATGGAGCCTGACCAGATCTGACTGGGGAATTCTGCACAGCAGCTTGACTACATCGTATCTGGTACTAACAAGTATTAGCATCATTTCACTTTCACGAACACAAAAAAAAAAGACTCCCCGAGGCGTTTTTAAAATATGGTTCACTGCTCTGGCAGGCCCGGCTCCGGAGCTCAGTGAGCTTGGGAGGCAAGGGGAAAGAGCGGATGGGGAAACGCGGGGAAACGGAGTGCGGAAAGGCCGGGAGCGCTTGCCACGAGATGGCAGCAATGCCACGTCGTTCCCGGCAGGTTGTCTGGGCCTGGGTTTCCTATTCTCCCCCCCCCCCCCCCCCCCCCCCCCGCCTTTTTGACTGAGAAGAGCGAGGTTTATACATAAATACAAGCTTATTACAAAGTCAGCCTACCTTGTTCAGTGTCCATTCACCACCTTCTTGCAACTTACAATGAGAAAACAACAACTTTGCATATTTCACCACGAAAACTCATCATAAGTGAGTAATTACAACCTTGAAACTACCTTTCCAAAGGTGTTCACATTTCTGTCTTTCCTTCCTATGAGCCTTTGCATTTTAATTATGAATATAGGTAAGCATTAATTATAGAGTCAGGCCCAGTGCACAGTGGTGGTGGTGCTAATCTTTACAATTCTTACTGGATTGAAAGCCAGGTTTGGGCACTTTTTTGCCACCCATTTTGCAGGTAGGCATGGCACCAAAACCATTGTTGGCAAAGGGCATCACCTGCCACGGCCGCGGAAGAATATGGGGACCCAAGACAGGCCAGCCCTGGGTCACCATCTCCTTTCCCTCGGCTCGGGGAACAAGCCCTGCTGAATCCAGGGTGGCGTCGGGGAAGCCTCTTCCTGCATTCCGACATGCCTGATTCTGGTGGGATTTCTTGTTTTGGAAAGGGTAGTTAATGGTAGAAATTCCTCTTGGCAACGGGAGCGCTCAGGAATGGAAACGTAAAGACAAAGCAGTGGTCCTTAAGGAGACGCTGGTTCCTCTCCTTCCCCTCAGGAACAACAGCTTGTTCAGACGAACAACTTGGACAGAACGAGTGGGGCACATTTTGGATCCGAAAGCCTTCCTATCTCAGAAGCAGGGACCAGAGAAGCGGAGAGCTTCACCTAGGACTAGGGATTCTCACCCTACCCTAGTGCCCACACCACCGCACCCCACACACAGGCGGAGGAGCCGGGGCCGTGCTGGGAGAAGAGCCGGGGGACAGGGCTCCGGGGCACAGGGCGCCGGGAGACAGGGCGTCGGGGCACAGGGCGCCAGGGCAGCGCAGCAAAAGCCTCTGGGCAGGTGTAGTAGCCCTAGAGACACCGCCCTTCCCTGCGCCGAGGGAAAGCTTTCTCCCCGCGGGCTCTTGCGGGGTCCGGCGGCAGCAGCCCCGGGCCGAGGCCGGGGAGAAGGGGGGCATGTCTTGCGGGGGCCGGCCGGCGAAGAGGGGCGGCTGCGGGCTTAACGTGCGCCCACTGCGCAGCGCCGGCCCCTTCCCCTCTCCCTTGGAAGTGATGGTTGAGTCCGGCGGCGGCGGCAGCAGCGACTTCTCGTGTGGCTGGCAGCCGCTCCGCTGCGCTGCCTGCGCTGCTCCCGCGGCGATCCCTCCCTCCTTCTCCCCTCCTCCTCCTCCTCTTCCTCGCACTCCCCGCATCCCTCTCCTGCCGTCGCTGCCCGGCTCTCCACGCCGGCGGCCGTGGATGCCGCTCTGGCCGCGGCACCGGGCGTGCCTCCCCTCCCTCCCGTTCCTCCCCTCCCCTGGGCGGGCGGCGGGCCGGCGGCGCCGGGGCTCCGCGGGCGCTGAGCGGCGCAGCCCCGCCGCGGCTCGGGACTGATGCTATGAGCAGAGCGGAGCGAGCCGCCCGCGCAGTCCTGCAGGAGGCGCCGGGAGCTGCGCGGCGCTCGGGACCCGGAGCGCTCCTCTCCGCCTCTCCTCGCCCCGTGGTGGTTATTTGGCGCTGTCCTTAGCCCCGCTGCCGCTCGGAGGACACGGTCGCAGCCGAGAAGAGCCACCGGGGTTTTGTGTGAGTGTGTGTGTGTGTGGAATAACTGCAGACATGACTGCGTGGAGGAAATTCAAGTCTCTGCTGGTTTTCTGCGCGGGGCTCCTCACTGCAGCTCAGGGTAAGATTTGGGTTTCTTGCACTGAATTCGTGTAGGCTGTGGTGATGACACTGGTTCTCCCCCCCCAACCCCCAGCTAAACCTCTGCCGATCGGTTGAGCTCTCTCCCTCGCTTCGTTCCTGCTCCGGGAAACAGCAGGCTCCCCGAGCCCGGTCTCCCTTATCCCTGCCTGTCAGCCCCCGCTGGTGTTCCCCGAGAGCTCGGTTCTCAGTCGGCCGGCCACTTCCTCTGGGAGAAACCAGCCCCCGGGCGTTGGGCAGCCGCCGCTGCGGCGCTGCGAAGGCAGCCGGGCACATCTGTTCGTCTGGCCAGCGCCGGAGTTTGGGAGCACTTCGCTCTCCGCGCACGCTCTAGCGGCACTCGCTGCTGTGCGAGGGACTGTCCCCGGGCTGGCAAGTTTGGCTATCCCCTCCTTCTGCCTCCCCGGCTTCTGCCATGCTCGGGGGGAGCGTGGAGGGGTGGCCGCGCAGAGCTGCCCCCGGCCTGCCTCAGCCGGCTCCGCGCCCTAAGAGTTCCGCGGAGGCGGGGATGCGGCTCTGGGGTCCCCCTGAACCCGTCCGCTCCAGAGAGATGAGGGCCCCTTTGCTCGGGAGCGACTCCCACCCGCAGCTGGGCTTCTCCTTAAAATCAATGGGGGGAGGGAGGAGAAACGAGGGGGGTGACGGTGGAAAACTGGGTTACACAACTTCAGTGCTGGCCTCAGCCCCATCACTTGCCTCATAGCTGGACACAACTTCCCCATTATTCACTTTGACTCTCATTAGCCCTGAGCTTTTTCACGCTGGGAGATGCGAGTGTATGTCAGAGGGAGCGAGAAAGAGAGCAAACGAGAGAGTGAGAGGGAGGAAGGCTGATAGCAACTGAGCACCTGTCCCCATTACAGCCCCTGCCTGCTCCTACCTCGCTCCCGGCTGTTTCTGCCTGCCTTCGGGAACACGGTTCCCCTTGTGGTCTGTGCTGTCTGAGCCTCTCTTAACCCTCCCAAGGCAAATTACATCGTTTCCACCATTTTATTTTTCTCACCGCTTCTTTTTCGGTGCGGAGGTGGCTTTAGCGGGGAGGAGGGTGAGGGGAGAACCGGTCGCAGCCCGGCTGGCGGGCGCTGCCGGAGCCTTCCCCATCCTGCGGGTGCCCGCGGCCGGGGCCCCTCGTCTTCCCGGGCGGCTCTGAAGGATGCCCGGCCCCCGGCAGCCTCCGGCCGCCATCCGCAGGGAGAGGCGGTGGGAGGCCAGCCCCGTCTGCCGGCAGCAGGGAGGGAGCTTTGCCCGGTAGCACCGCTTCTCTTCCCGGACGCGGCCGCTGCCCCCGTTCACCAAGCAACACCACCCGGCTGCTCCCGGTCGCCTTGCCTCCGCGGGGAATGGAGAGCGGGGAAGGAGCAGAGCCGGTGTTTTCTGGGCTCTGAGGCAGGCGGCTCCGAGAGACCGGACTGTGCCCGGCGATACGTACAGCCCGGGGCGGGCGGGGGCTTCTCGAGGTGCCCGCCCTGCCCAAACTTCCAGCACCGCCCCCCCACCCCCCCGTGGCCCCCGATCCCCCTGCCCGCGGCTGGCAACCGCCCCTAGCCCACAGATTTGCCGGGAGCCCTGGCGCTGCCCCGGGCTGGGAGGCGTTGCTGCGGCCGGCCGCACACACGGGAGCGGGGCTGGCCCCGTGCAAGGTCCCGGTCGCCCAGGGACGAGCTGCAGCCGCTGCCACGCCGGCTCCCGGGGCGGCCCGACACCCGCGACTCATTTGTTAAATATACTGTAGCTGGTTCTGTCGTTTGACATTTAAGTGTTTTCTTTTCATGGCTGACAGCACATACGAAAATCTGGAGGCTGGATCATGGTTATTCAGCGGAGATCCGACGTGTTTTGCTTACATACAAAGGCTTTGCCAGGAACATTTGGGCACTGCCGCCGATGCTGCTCTGCAGAATGTAATTATACCTCGCTTAATGTGGATCAGCAACACACCAACTTAAAGTCTACAAACTGACTTAATATTGAATTCGAACAACAGGTAGAAGGGGGAACCAGCGGGGATATTTGACATAATTCTGTCCCATTTACGTTCTTACCCATTACCAGGCAATCGAGCACTGTTATCTGTATTTAGGCAAATGTAATCCTGAGGCTGAAATTGCATTCGTAGTTTAGAGAAGGAGCTCCTTCCTTTGTAACATGAAGAGCCTAGGCTTTCAGAAGCACCTGAAATTTTAATTAATAGAACCCCGGAACTCTTTGTTTTCCCAGCCTCTTGGCGATCGAATCATTTGGTTGTCACTGTGATAGGATTCACGGAGGGTTTGGTTGGTTTGGGGTTTTATGAGGAAAAAATAAAAGTGAATTTCTGGAGGTGTTGCCACAGGCTTTCCCATATATTTTAGGAAAATGAGACGTGAGTTGCTTTCCACATTGTTCCTTATTATGAAATAAAATGGAAGCCCTTTTTTGCTGTGCAATTTTTCATAACTTTTTAAAGGAGCAAGAAAAGACGAAGGTGAACATGCGTCACCATTCATTGTGGTAGATGAAGTGCAGCTCTATACATTTCTTTGGACTCTTTTTGTCTGACTTGATGCATCTGAGTGTTTTGGAAAATATCTGGGGGATTCTTCCCTGTCCATCATGCTTTAACCATCAAGGGAAATGAGCATGGAGTCATTTAAAGGAACCACACTCCTAGAAACTACCCTATCATAGCAGTTAGGCGTCAACAAGACAGGCAGCACTGTGTTCAGCTCTGCATGTTAAGATGGGTTTGTTTATAGAGTCATTCGCTAATTCTGGTACGTTACAGCCTAGCAAAAGAAAACATAAGAAACCTATGGATTTGCTTGAAATATGAAACACGTCATTATCATTTCTGTAAAAATTCATACTGCTAAGCAACAAATGGTAAATTTAGACTGAACTCAGGCTAAAATTCAAGATAAATGATTAATACATCTTTCTGCTGTGACCTGACTTCTGTGGACAACCTGTTTTCAATGTAGAAATGCATAATGATTTATACTTAAATTGTCCTGGTACATGTTTCCAAGATAATTCTCTGGACTCTCAGATAACCAAATGCAACACCTTCATTGGCATCTAATTGCCTCAAACTAAATCTACATGAACATGCTTATGCACAGAGGTATCATTCAGATTAATGGAAATAGCAAAGGAAAAACATTTCTCTTTTTCAACTGAATCCAGACAGTGAAAGGACTCCCACATCTACAGCTGAGGATTTATACTTTTTTTTTATTAAAGAAAAAGAAATAAACCCCAAAACATTTTATGTACCCTCTGTTTGTTGCTATCACTTTGTCAAAATAATTGCCATGAGTACATCGCACAAGTTTACCACTATGTTTAAGGCCTAATCCTGTTGGACTGAGAGTGTTTGTCTCTTTTAAAGCCATGTATTTTCTCTCTCCAAAGCAGTGTTTCTCAGGCTCTGAAGCTGGTCTCTAGAGAGGCTTCATTCTCTTCCAGAGAAGTCTCAAGCGATTCTAGGGAAAATGGGCTGGAAAAGGGTATTTTTTAAAAGAGTATCAGAGCTAGGTGTTGAATACCCAGATGCAAACCCAAGTATTTGATGGATGCATTCTCCATCCCCTAGCCCAGCAAGGAATTTACCATATAAAGACAGAAAATACAACAGCCAGCTCTGACCACATAATATTTTAATGTAAAAATGCATGTACTTCTTGGCACGATCTTTATTTCCCAACTTTCCATCAAGATGCGTGCATAGTGTCCTTAACTCTGTAGAGGAATAGGAAGTATGGTCAATTTGAAAATAATACAGTGGAGAGGTTATCAGTTCAACAGAGATTCCCCAAATACTCATTTTAGACCTTTGAACGTGTAGATGAGATTTGAATTCCCATCGTCAGGCAGTACAAGGTTATCAGCTCCTCTGGAGTGTGAGGAGCAGGATACTGGTGTGAGGAGCTGGAGATGGCATACAAGCAGGTGTGAGTACTCAGGAACTTCAGAATGTACTGAAATCTCTGAGAGCACTTCAGCATCTTTTGTAATCTGTATAGATAGGAACCATTCTGCAGATTGTTTTCTGCTTATTTTACTGTCACTCCCATGTCCCTTTATAGAGGCATGTATGACTTTGATCAGGCATGGGCTTTTTGGGGGGGAGGGGGCAGTTGTATTTCCTGTCCCTGCAGACTGTTTTTTCTATACAAACATGGAATCTAGCTCTCATCTTTTGATTACTCATTATGTGGTAGTATTAATACTTATGCTTTGACATATGCAAGTTTTTTAAAGATATCTATGGGACTGTGGCCTCAATATATTTATATTCTTGAAAACTTTGACCGCACCAAATTAGGAACAATCTGAAACTGTAATTATTTTGAACAGAAACCAATGTGTCTAAGGTTTGCCATGCTTTCTAGAAGGGCTGAGAAGCCTTAGGGATCACTGTTTTCAGCTTTTTAAAGACATGTAATGTGTGCACCGTCATAATAAACTACTCGTAACCTTTCCTCAGAGAAGTATCTGCTTAATAGTGTGACATTACAAGACCTCCAATGAATTTAAAGATAAGATGTAATTTCATTTTGCTCAAATCGTTATTGAACTGTCACGTTTCTTTGACCATGATAACATTATTCTGCTAGTAAACAGCTTTGAGCGTAAGCACCAATGCTGCAGTGTAGTGGAGGCTGCCTGTAACCAGCAGAGGGATGCAGTGTGGAGAAGGGAGCTGTTGGTTTAACTCTGTTTAACTCTGTTGGTTTAACTCCCAAGCCGTAGCATAAGTACGAGACATAATCTCTAATAGAGGTCGATCATACTACTGGATTTAAATCAGCATCACCGAATAAGAATCTGATGTCTAATTCTTCATATGGCTGCAAAATTACCCAGATTAGACTGAGCTAAATTGATTGTTCTTCCAATATGGAATAAGGATCATACGGAAATTCTCCTAATGCGTATGAATCACTTTCTTTGACTTAGATGTTTTACTTTTCAATATCAGTTGCAATTTCCTTTAAGCCATTTTTATCAACCAGCAAATTTTGAAATAGGGATGAATGCTATTAATGCCTGAGGAAAACTGTGAGATCTTGCTTTGTCTGGCTGGATGAAAGACTTCACCATATGACATTTCCATTGCGTGTAAGAAAATTTATACTATATTTGTTATACACATTTCTCAATGGAATAACTGCTTAAACAAATTACTCGGATTATTGCTAGTGTTATGTTCATACACAAAGGCAACATTTATCAGTTGTCTGCATTTAGTAGTTGAATAGTAAATGGAGGCATACATGCACTGAAAACTTACAAGAGTAATAATGCATCTTATTGCCAATAAGAAGTCTCACTTGCTCAGAGACTATTTTTTCTGCATTTCTTATTCATATGGAAAATAAAAAATAAGAGAGAAAATTACAACATTGCCATTTTTACCTGGAAGGCACATTCAGTTAACAGGGCAGAGAAAGATTTAATCACCATTATATTGCTGATGATTAACCAGGATTCCTCTTGATTAATCAGAATATCATCAATGATTTGCTTTTAGCAAAAGATAAGAAAAAAAAATAAAAATCATAATTTCTTGCAATTGCAGTAATGCTTTAATTTCCATCATAAAATTAATCAGTTTGTTACAGTCTTGTAATTATTAGATTATGCATTTTAGCAGTACCTTCATGCATATTTTTAAATACTGATTTCACTTCTTTCAAATTCATTTTTTGTCTTACACTGTCAAGAAAAAGCTAACTTCAGACAGTTGTGAGGGCCCTATTCTGTTACAGTGGAAACTTAAATTTCTGTTGATTTCAGCAGCAGTTGGACTGTCCAGTTTTGAAAAGATTGCTACTCTGAATAATGCAGGTGTAATTCTATGATTCTATGAACAGTGGAGCCAAACCCTGTCTAATATGAGCTGTCATGGCTAAGAACTTCTGACAATGTTTACATCCATGTGTGACTGAGAAAAAGGAAAGCTGGATAAATCTGAGCAACCAAACTTGATAATATTAAAAAAATATATATATTTATTGAAGTAATTTGGTTTTAAACAGTATCTCTGGTATCTCCAAGCATGGTATTATCTGACTTATACCTTGTTTCCTCTTTTTTTTCTCTGCTTTTTCCTTAAAGAATTTATGAAGGACAATTTACAGAGAAACCTAGAACCATTCAGTCTTTGGATTTTTTTATGTCTCTTTTTTACAGTATTCCATGGTTATTAAAGTACAGAATCACGTTCTGTGTTCATGTCTCTGTTGCACATTGGCTTTCCAAAAGAAACGTTTGCAGCACTGCAGCTGACACGGAGCTGAATAAATAATAATGAATAAAACTTTGTCAGGGTTTGTTTTGCAAACTTGCATAAAATACGGTCAGCATTCTAAAATTACATTTTGCAGCACTTGCTTTGTGCCTTATTCTCCATTTCAAGGCAATGACATTTTCATGCAGTTTTGCCAAACATGAAGTTTTTCTTATTTCTTGGCTGAAAGTTTTCCATGTTTTTTTAATTAGAAATTTCTAAACCTATATTGGAGGGTTGTTTTTTTTTTGTTTAAATGCTCTTACAATTCTGTTGTTTGCAGCAAACTCTTGATATTTTGCACAGAGCAAATCCGTGTCTAGGGTCTATCTTTTCCTCATCCTATGATTTGCAGATCAAATGGCTACATATATTTTGCCTTCATTGGTGCTGAAACACTATCAATGTAAGGTACACTGGGAGCAAAAATGCAGCCAGCCTTACTCTGTATTTGAAGCTTGAAATGGATGGGGAGCTTGGCTCAGTTTGTTTAGTGTATGCAAAATAGATGAACAAGAGCTTTGGCTTGGCTTTGGACATTGTGCTTGATCTAGAACTTGCCTTGAATGAGTGCATCAGGGTTCAGTCTGAACCCGTTGTGTACAACATGTGCCATGTAGCTTGGGACCCACATCAGACTGCTGGTATCCAGCACAGCTAGAGGTGCAAGGAAGTGATATTATCAGGAAACAGCTGATGTTGGGGAGGAAGTGTCTGGATATCACAGGAATACACGTGAGCTCATGGAACCTGCCTTGCCTTGAACCTTAGAAAAAAACCAAAAAAGGTTACTCTGAGGATAAGAAAAAAAGAAAGAAGAGTGCTTCTTGAACAACAGTGAGGATTTTGAAAAGGCCACTTTGATTAAATCAATTTAAAAAAGCAAAGTGCTTAACTTATTTTTAGAGTAATTTTACATGCTTCTGGTTGTGAAACAAATGGTCATGACAAATCACACTGTTCTTACTAGTGTCTGTGAGATATCAATGCAGAATCTGACTGCTTCCAAGTGACTAAGTATACTGTTTTAGCTTTATTTCTTATGATATATAGATTGAGTCATACCAAGCATGTTTGGGGAGGGGGTTGGGGGGGTGGGTGGTGGGAGGGAGAGCTGTTTTATAATTCACTTTTAGAACCTCGGTACTGTTAAGCAACTGCTAATATCACAATCTATGACCCTCTGCACATGTAGACATCTCTCTTGAGAAATTAAATTGATTTTCTTTATCATAGCATGTAAATATCCTGAGTGCACATTTTGACCCATTGTTTGCAGTGTCTCTAACACTGAAGAATGTAGTGTTAATAGATTTTACGAAGTCAACAGTGGCAGCAGTAGCAGCATTTTGATTGTGAGCTATATATACTCCACCATTTCTGTCTTACTCTCCTATGAAACCTATATGGGGAAGGCTTTATCATGGTATTTAATTAACATAAATGAAATGCTGAATTTTTTCTTTCTTTTTAACAGGTCCATAATATAGTTAACTTGAGACAAATCTGCCAGTTTGTAGAGAAAAAGCATTCTGCTATGCAGAACTTGGTATGTTGGGCATAGACACTAGTCATCAGCTGAATAGTTTGGGTTGCTTTAGGTCAAATTCTGACCAGTTAAGACCTGATCTAGAGGCAGGGGAACTGACAGAAAAAAAAAAATCACATTAACCTTAAGGGACTTTGAATCTGGCCTTTATTATAGCTACATATCACACACAGAACTTGCATTAAAACAAGGATGCTAGAACAAACCTAACAATCATAAAGAAAATTCAAACTCTTTGTTATTATTAATACAAAATGCTATGCAAACCATCACAGAAATTTCGTTTAGAATCATAGAATGGTTTGGGTTGGAAGGGACCTTAAGGATCCTCTAGTTCTAACCCCCCTTCCACAGACAAGGGCACTTTCCACTAGACTGGGCTGCTCAAAGCCCCATCCAGCCTGGCCTTGTCTCCCTTCTCAGGGCAACCTCTTCAGTGTCTCACTATTCTCATAGTGAAAAATTTCTTCCTCATATCTAATCTAAATCTATTCTTTTCCAGTTTAAAGCCATTCCCCCTTGTCCTATCCCTAACAGGCTCTTGCCAAAAGTACCTCTCCAATTTTCCTGTAGGCCTCTTTAGATACTGGAGGGCTGCTCTAAGGTCTTCTAAGGAGCCTTCTCTTCTGGCTGAACAATCCCAATGCTCTCAGCCTGTCTTCACAGGAGAGGTGTTCCAGCCCACTGATAGTCTTTGTGGCTTTCCTCTGGACTTGCTCCAACAGGTCCATACCCTTTTTATTTTGAAGGCCCCAGGGCTGGATGCAGTACTGTAGGTGGGGGTCTGATGAGAGCAGAGTAGAGAGGAAGAATCCCCTCCCCTGACCTTCTAGTCACACTTCTTTTGATGCACCCCATTATGAGGTTGGCTTTCTGGGCTGCAAATTCATACTGCTGGGTCACGTTGAGCTTCTCATTAACCAACACCCCCAAGTCTTTCTCCTCAGGGTTGCTCTCAGTCCATTCTCTGATCAACCTGCAGAACAAATAGTGCATGGATTGCCCTGACCCATATACAGGACCTTGTGCTTGGTCTTGTTGAACTCCCATGAGTTTTGCATGGGCCCACCAGATGGTGGTGCCTGTGGAGGGCAATCCATTGTTTCCAGCGTGTCAACAGCTTGGTGTCATTTACATTGAAGATACATGATGTCTCCATTTGTTTGACCTATCTGTCTGTATCTCACTCCACTGGCTTTCACTAGTTATATAATTTATTTGGTTCTGAGGAGAGATTAGCCTTTAATTGCTTTCTTTTGCAACATTTAGTAAACAGACTGATAGCATGGAGATGATCTATGCAAACAGCAAAGAAGGATTTCTTCAACTCACGTTGCCATGACAATTCAGATTGTTCCTGTCAACTTTTGAGAAGCACTGAAGTGATTTCTTTAAAGCAATGAATCAGGGAATATTTTGGAAATTGAAGTTGCTCTGTTTTTTTCAATTTAGTGTCATTTAACACAGTGAAGGGCCTGACCCATAATTTTTTAAAATCCACAAACAAGAACTATTGCAAAAAATATAACATCATGGAACCCTCTTCATGGATCTCTGGTGATTTGCACCAGCAGAGAAGCTGATTTCAGGTGACTTAGATTTTTTTTTTTTTTAATTTGCTATATAATAATAATAAATAGTAATCATAAACCAATAATGGATAATGAAGAGTCATTTTGATCTTCATGACTATTTTATCTTGCATGTTATTTTAAGGAAATTAGATTACAGAAGGATTATAGAACAAAAACTAATTGTTTTGTTACAGTTCCAATTATAAAATTAGTTCAATGAATGAGAAATAAAATCAAGAGGCTGCTGTCCACATACTGAAATTGCTATTCAAGTTACGTCTCATATACAATATTATTACTAATCAAGCTGGACTTTGCCCGTCTGCTTTGTTTTAAGTGAAATGGATTGTTTTGAAAAACCTGGCCCAAACTATTTTAATTTAATTCTTAAGAAATAAGTTATTGGCTTAAAGAGGTATTTCTTAGGGTGCTGTGAGCAGTGAGGGAAACCTAGTAAACGAAAAGAAGATAATGCAAAGTGCTGTTTCTGCTGGGAAAATAAGTTTCTCTGTATAGAAGACAAGAAAAGTAGCTCAGTAATGGTTTTCTTTTTAAAATGTTCCTGGCAGATGATGCCTACTGAGTTGGTGTAGTTTGTTTACCGCTTTGCAATAGATTTGAGATGAGTCATATCACATTAGAAGGAAAATTGAGAAGTTGTTTTGTCAAAGTTAATTCAGTTTTTCTTTTGATTTTTTTTCATATATACTCAAATTATTATTTCTCTTTAAACAGGGACACCTAATGGATTGTTGTTTTTTTTTTGTGTTGATTCTTGTTGTGTCCATAAATCCAAATTCCTGTTGTTAGAAATGGTTAAGTACAGATCTGTAATTTCTGCATACTGGAAAAGGTGACGGAGCTGGATTCTTCTTTCTGTTATCCTCACGCATCTTCTATAAAGTACTTCTATAAAGTACTATTTATTTTATTGCTAAGCTAGGTTGTACCACAATAATTTCAACCTCTGCAAGTATGGTTGTTTTTGAAAGCCTTTCTACCCCCTTGCCTTCGGAGCAGGAACTGGATGAGTAAGGACTATAGGATGTGTCCTCAAGATTAGATTTCATATTGTACAGGAATCTTCATTTCTGTCTTATTTCCCTACTAACTTTATAAGTCCACTTCACTGGTAATGCATCTCAGTGTATCCATAAACAGTGGCACGGTAAAGCAGTACTTACTTATGTGAATATTTAATAAAGAAACAGACTTGTGGATGGAATACACTTATGATAGATAGCAAATCATAGACATTCCGTTCAGCATGAAAAACAACCTTCTTTTTTCCAAAATATCTGATGGAAGAGGAGATGCATTTATTGAATAAAACAACATGTACATACTGAAGGATAAAAGCATTCATCTGAGCTCATTTACCTACAAAACAGGTCATAGTGTCAAGTTCAAGGATGCTGGGAAGGGGACAGAAGGTACTGATAACTGTCAAGAGGCTAGATTTGTATTTTTACTTTCTTTTCAGGAGTATCAAATATCTGCAGTTCCCACTGCCATAAAAGAGAACTGCAGACCTCAGCATTTTTGAACATCAAGGAATTTGTACTGAACTTACTTTTACACTTGAAAATCATCGTCATCTGAATGCAGTATAGAGCTGTAGAATAGATAGACAAAAGTATTCAGCATTTACTATACTTATCCCCCAGGTAGTGTCTGAATTAAGCAGTTTCCCACAGTTGTTGTGGGTTTTTTTAGGATTCCTCAAGGGAAGTTGTGGTTTGCTTTTCTTTAAAATGGTTGTACTTAAGTAATTCTGTGTATAAAAAAAAAAAAAAAAAAAGACCCTGGATCTGATGTACCCTGGAACAAAATGTTTGTGATAACAAAGCAAACATTAAATGCAGCAGCAAATCAGAATTTGGAGTGAAGCCAGCTCATAGACTGCTGGCTATATTGTATAATGGAGGCTGTTGTCCTGGCCCAGAATTAAAAACAACCAGCTCCACCTCCACTTTATTTCCTCTAAGAGTATCCATCATTTCTACATTTATCCCACATTGATGGTAAACTAATTGCAGTTCTTTGGGGCTCCATTTTTCTTTCAAAGAAACAGAATGTTTGGAAGGGGAGATGCAGGCTCTGGTGGAAAAAAGGAATCCACACAGTTTTACCACTGTAGGATAGGCACCAAACTTCTTTGGATATTATTGCGCATTGCCTGCAGACCATACTGGCAGGACGGATTTGTGCAAATGCTTTGAATGTGTCACTTTTTTGTTTTTGTCACTGTTGGGCTTGCATGGCAAGGTTTTGGTAGCAGGGGAGCTACAAGGGTGGCTTCTGTGAGAAGCTGCTAGAAACTTCCTCTGTGTCAGATAGAGCCAATGCAGCCAGCTTCAAGATGGACCTGCTGCTACCCGCCATTGGCAAAGGCAGTAGCACCTCTGGGATAACATAATTAAGCAGCAGAAAAAGTTACTGCACAGCAGCAATTGCAGCTGGAGAGAGGAGTGAGAAAATGTGAGGAAACAGCTCTGCAGACACCAAGGTCAGTGCAGGAGACGTGGAGGTGGAGCAGAGAAGAGGTGGAGCAGAAGAATCTCTCTGTTCCAGGTGACAGAGCAGAGATTCCCCTGCAGACCATGGTGCCCGCCATGGTGAGGCGTGCTGTGCCCCTGCAGCCCATGGAGTCCATGGTAGAGCAGATTTCCACCTACAGCCCATGGAGGACCTCATACTGGATCAGGGGGATGCCCAAAGGAGTCTGTGACCCCATAGGAAGCCCACACTGGAACAGGCTCCCTGCAGGACCTGTGGCCCTGTGGGGAGAGGAGCCCATGCTGGAGCTTCCTGTTCCTGGAGGACTGCACCCATGGAAGGGACCCACCCTGGAGCAGTTAATTGAAAACTGCAGACTGTGGGAAGGACTCACCCTGGAGAAGTTTGTGGAGGACTGTCTGCCATGGGAGTAACCCCACGCTGGAGCAGGACAAGAGTGTGAGGAGTCCTCCCCCTGAGGAGGAAGGAGAGACAGAGACAACATGTGATGAATTGACCATAAGCCCCTTTCACTGTTCCTCTGTGCCATTGAAGGGGAGGAGGTAGAGAATCTGGGGGTAAAGTTAAGCCTGGGAAGAAGGGAAGGGTGGGGCAAAGGTGTTTTTAGGATTTGGTTTTATTTCTCATCATCCTCCTGATTTGATTGGTAATAAATTAAACTCATTTCCCCAGGTTGAGTCTGTTTTCCCTGTGATGGTAATTGGTGAGTGATCTCTCCATGTCCTTATCTCAAACCATGAGACTTCTTGTAGTTTCTCTCCCATGTCCAGTGGAGGATGGCAGTGATAGAGCTGCTTTTTTGGGCATCGGGCATGCAGCCAGGGTCAACCCACCACAGTCACATAACACTGGTATCTTCAGGTACAGTTTTGTAAAGCAGAAGCATTTTGCATGACTGTTGCAACAGAAGTTTGCTTCTCAGATGTGCTCAGTCACTCTGCTGTTGTCTAGGTACTATCCTAAAAGAGTGATGTGCATGAGGATCAGGTCCCCTGGGGGGAAAGAATCAATTAAAAAAAAAAAAAACAAACCTGATGTTTGACACTAGAAAGATAATGTACTGCCCACTGTGAAAAAATAACCTATGGTGGTGACAGACTGTGTCAGATGAGGGATCGGCATTCAGCACAGACAGTATAGGCAGCTGATGGAAATAAGTCTTACCTTTCATTGACACACTTTCCAGTAGTACCACTGAGGAAGGTAACCTGTCTCAGAAAAGAACCCACATATGAAAAAACATGACAGCATTTAATGTGGGTTTCAGTCAAGACTATTTTAGTTTCTTAAATCAATCCTTACTCTCCTCATTTGCCTTCTTCCACTCTTTTTTTTTTTGTGATATTTTATCTATTGTGCTATTTATTCTTAAAATGAAAGTTCATTAGGCAGTGACATGTCTAGTGTGATTTATTAATCTGCTTTATGGTAATCCTAGGGTAAAGGGCTCATCACACAAAGGATTATATGAACATGAAAAAAAAAAAACAAATTAACAACATGGACAATATCATGACAGGAAACTCAGATCTACGGAATGCTATTTCTTGCATGAGCAGAATCAAGCAAAAAAAAAAATCTTCTGAAAAACCACAGAGCAGCTTCATGCTTTCCTGTATTTTACAGAGGACATAGCCCAGATTATTTCACTCACATCCATCAATAATGATTCTTTTTCATTTTATTCTTTTTTTTTTTTTCCCTGATCTCCATTACTGGTATTTGTCTTACTGAAGAGCAATGCGTAACCACCTTCCCTTATTGTCTCCAGTAACATAGGCATACTGGTGTAGTCTCACTAAGCAGAACTGGTAATACAGCTCGAAACTTGAAATGTCTGCTGGCAAGTGCCCTCACTAGAAGCCCTCAGACCACTGCTGTGAAGGTCTGATATGGTCTGCTAATGACTGATGCCCTCATGGGCATAGTAGTCCAGTTGCTGAGCTGATACACAGGCTTTATGCTGATGTGCTGAAAATAATGGCTTTTATCTCATAGGACTGGCAGAGCTAGCACCATCAGATTTGCATCATTGAACACTATTTGTCTTCCCTTTCCCCTTACTGTTTCTTTAAAATGTTCCTTTTGCAGACCTTATCTTTCTTGTTCCAGTCATTCTACAATTTCCTCCTCTGCTGAAGGAGTATAAGACACCTTTTTATTATGCTCCAAAGTGGCTGTTTAACATTCCCATGGAAGAAAGCACCCAGGGTCTAATCTGTGATGACTCCTGCACTGGGGAGCCAGTAGAAACACTGCAGATGGGCACAGGACACTCTTAAAACTGGAAGAGCTAAGTCAGGGACATAAGCTGTGCCCAGATTTTGTTCTTGTCCCATGAATTTAGCTGAATTTCAGTCTTCACATATTTAAAAATGCAAAAAGTGTCACATCAGATCAGACCAAAATAACCTCTCTCTGACAATGGCCATTAGCAAATGCAGAGAAAAACTGCAGGAAACAAGTTATAGACAGCCTTAGTTTTTATCAGCTTCTGGCCAGTTTAGGGAACTCTTTACCTAGAGGTTGCATCCATGTTGCACATCCATCAATAAATTTAACCTTCATGAATCTGTTCTTGAACCCATTCATAATTCAGACTACCACACTATCTGACAATGTTTTCTTTAATTCCTGCTGTGTAGAAAAGCACTTTATTTTGCTTGTCTTGAAGCTGCTACCTGCTCATTTCCCAGCACTTCCAGCTCTTCAGAAATACTTCACCCTGCACAAAACTGGATCTGATAGGAAGGGTGATCTGAATCTGTAAATGACATACTTGTCCTACATACGCCTAAAAATTCCATACGGATATTTATATTAAACAACTTCAAGTAATACTAATTCATAATTCCCAAAAGCAATTCTCATAATTTTCAATGATCATGATGTAGTCAGTGTTGCTGATGCCCTTACTTAAATAGTCTCCCTGTATCCCATCATCTTATTATCTAGTTTTTATAGTCAGCAATAATATTTTGATTGTGTACTTTCCAATACATAGTGACTATCTGAACGACGGTGATGTTCAGTGTTTTGCCCTATGAGAGATTTCTGGAGGAACAGCTGTGAAAATGCTTAGAAAATTAAGTCCGGGTAAGAAATGAATACAGCAAACCAGATGCTTATTGATCTCCTCTCCCTCTGACATCAAATTCCATGGAATGTGTTAGTAGCTCATTGATAGTATAAAATGCATATATATGCTGTTTGCCTGTTATTGGTTATAAGTCATACCTTGATGTTGTTCTCTTCCCTGGGACAATAACCAAAAAGTCTGGTGAGAGCTGGTGGGGACTGTGACAAGCTACTGATGGGATCTGGTGATGGACTGGGTTTCCATGGAGATTAGGGAAACACAGCAAGAATTTCTGCTAGAAAAGGTTTGGGAAAAGCTCTGTTATACTGAGAATGCTGAAACCATGTTATCCTTCTAAATCAGCCAGTTTCCCCTCTCCCAAGAACCAGATCTAGAACAAATTCCAAAATATAAAAAGTAACATTGAAAATTCTGCCCCTAGATAGAGGCTTATCTCAAACCTTAAAAAAGGTTTGATCCATAGGTTTTGGGGTTTAGTTTCATGTTTGAAACTTTGTTACTTTATGAGTAAGGATTGTTTCTCTTATTCCCTGCCACAGCAGCCTTCCTGCATGCGTTTAAGCTGGCTATGAGCAAGATGTACAAATGCTGCCCTTCCCCTTTATTCTATTTATTCGTCTCAGGACTGTTTGTAGAAAAGCTTGTCAGTATCATAAAAGCAAAACAAAGTGATGCAAATAAATAATTAGCAAAAGTATAGCTGACCATTGTGAACAGGAGCAACACAGATAGAAGAAAACAGAATCTCTTCAGTGTTAGAAGCTTCCCATGACTGTTCTTGCTCCCTCATTCTGAAAGGCTCCATTTCATTTCCATAAAAGAGAAATTTCTGAATATTTCTTGATAGAGTCTATTCAGGAAAGGAAGGCATTAATTACTTCTGTCCTGTGCAAACAAAATCATTGCTTGGCTTTTGAGAACTGACAAGAACACAGGTTTCAGAAAGATGACTGGAAAAGGACTACATCTGAACAAGATGTGATATATCTGACATACTGCAATCTAAATTTCCAGCAGACGAGAGAAAGATTGAGTGGTTTGAGTAGGACTGTTTTAATGGGATAACAAAATCAGTTTTCAAACAAATTTTATTTTCTGCTTGACTAGAAAAAATTGAACCTTTACTAAAATGAGAAAATGCCTGAACAGCTAAAGATTGTGATGAAGATCCAGATTGAGTTTGCAAATAAACACTGTGCTTAATTAAAAACTAATTGGTCATTTTAGGTAGCAATACTTTAATGCTGGTTTGGGATGACATAAAAATTAGTATAGTCCTGTGTTTATGTATTAAGCTTGCCTCTTTTGATAATTACTCACTTGACTATAAGAAAAAATGCTGTATAGAATATCTCAACCACTCACATTGAAGGATTGAAGATGGCATGTACATTTAGTTGCTTGAATTAGTAGAACGGCATTTCTTCAGATAAAATTATTTAAAGAAATTTTGTTTATAAGCTATAAGATTCCTTACTGTTCCGTTGTTGGCATAATCCTTCAATATCTATCTTTTCTTCTTTCTGCCTGAATCATTTTTGGTTAGTATAGTGTATGTACCTGACAATTTCAGAACATAGAAACATGATGATTATTCTAATTCAATATAACTTACTAATTCAAAAGCTAGATCTGAGATGTGCTGAACTCTGGTTCCTGATTAATTTCATGGCTGTTGAGGATACTCAGCAGTAAATAAATACACAGAAGAATTTAAGCAGTAAGTTCTCTCTTTATTGTCAAGATATTTACATCTAGTATTTTGATTACTAAACTACTACTCAACGGCTACTTTAACCCCAGAAACACCCAAATTTACACATCTATTTTTCATTAGAAAATTTCCTTTGAGCCTAAAATTGCATTTCTAGGCACACTCAGAACAGTTGTATACTGACAATTTGTATAAGATTGTTATTGAACAGTCACTGTAATCTTCAATATAGATGCTCTTCCACAGGGATAAAACTGCTTGGCTTTCTTTAAGTGTGCCGGCCAACTTTGGCCTTACGTAAGATATTCCTGGGGGTGGAAGTGGTGCCCTCTCATTTTCCCACAGTAGAGAGAGTAATTTAACAGTTGGAGCACTTGGCTAGATTGTGAAAAATCTACATTAAGCTGCTTCTTCTGAGAAAGTTAAAGCCTGTGTCATCCTTTTTTTTTCTGGCATATACTGTGACTGCCCTAGGGTCTCCCCTGTTGATGCTGTGAAGGTTTCCAGTTAAAGTTTCCTTTGGATGTAGAAGGTTTGGGTTCCAAACCTTGCTTAAAGGAACTGAATATAAAATGTTAAAAAATCTGCAGGAACAGTAACTGGACTCCTGCTGGCCCCCTCTTATATGGAGAGCCTTACTTGCCACATCAGAGTCATGCCAGCAGTATGACTGGGTTTCTGTCTTGTGCAGTGAATATTCAGTTATATGCTGTAAGTAGTCCAGCATAATACTGCTCAGGGGTTCCTTTGCCAGGAAGTACCTAAAAGACAGCTGCTGAAATACCTATTTTCAGCTCATTTGAGGAAATAATCAATAGCTTTCATCTTTAGGAACTTAACAATCATCATGTTATGCTCTTCAAATAAAATCTACAAAGAAATCTACAGAGAGGTATGCTGTTGTCAGGGAGATTGTTAGAATTGTTCTGTGGTTCATAATTAAGTGTAAGCAAAATTTTCTTTTTTTTTTTTTATTTTCTTCTAGTACAAACTTTGCAGTGCCATTTATATCTGCCACTTTTACCTCTGCTGACATCATCAATGATACTGGAGACATGAAAAAATTTAGGTCTAGGTATACCACTCCCATTTGAATTTGCATTCATTAGTCTGAACATGCCCAGTTACCATAGTAATGAATAAGGTATAAATACATGTGTGTACATGTGTCTGAGAGAGAGGGAGAATTGCAGTCATTTGAATCTCTTGTGGAGGTAGTCCCCTAGTTACTGCTCACTGTTCTTCAAGTTTTGTCCATTTTTCTAATCCTGTAGAAAGCTTTCCCTGTGTTTATGAGTGCAGCAGTCAGAGCAAGCTGCTACCACACAGGAAGATGTCCTGTCTGAAATGCTTAACCCTACCCGATTCAAGTTCTCCAGCTCAAGCCAATGACTGAATTTCAACACGGGATTTCTGAAATACTGGAATGATGTGCTGGCAGTGTATTGCCTTGCTTATCAGATGCAACATTACATGGGTTTTCAACTCAAGGCATAGGGAGACATGTAATCGAGACTGAAGGCCACAGATGTGTAACTTTATCACTAAAAGCATTTACCTGAGGATAACACAATGCATTTTGGCTCCCTGTAAATGGAGGAATGCATCTGAAACAGCTTTTGATAGCTATTCCACTGCATTAACTATTACAGCACCATGAAAAGCTCATCCCTGCCTTCATGGATGCAAAGTGACAAAAATTGTTCAAATTTACCACTCTGTATTGACATCAATAGGTTTTTTACATTTTACCACATGTAGAAAAACAGCACATACACATGGGCACACAAAAAAAATCCACCACCACCAACAAAAGAAATGCATGAAGTACATGCATTTTGTGACTTTTTTCTCATCAAAACCAGTTTTGAAAACATACGTCTAAATAGCTAGTGAAGAACCCAGAGGGACAAAAGGCTATTTACTAACAAAATTTAAACCAGATCTGTCTAGGAATGCTTTCTGCAGATTGAAAATCAAGCAAATCTTCAAAATAGATTAAAGACAGTCCAAGAAACTCTACATCAGTGCATTTGTGTGAATTTGAATGAGTGTGAGGAAAATTAAACTACCATAAGGAAGTGTGAAGGAGCAGCTTGAAAATCAGTTTGATTAAGGGTAACCAGCATAGACTCAGGCAGGGGAGGTCATGCTTAACTAACCCACTGGAGTTCTTTGAAGATATTACTGACACTGTAGCTAAGTTCAATTCAATGGATGTAGTCTACTTGTAAGCTTTTGACAAGGCACCACATCTGAGATTAATGGATAAGAGAAATCATCATGAAAGCAAAGAGAGTGTGGGATGGGAGACTAGTTTAAGTGTAAGCAACAAACTGAAAATCTGAACAGTTTCTGAGGTGTCAGTGTTAGACTTTCTGTTGTTCATGATTATGTATGTCTGAATGAAAGTAATAGAATTTGTAGAGGGGAGAATTTGAAGCTTCTGTGGGATCTAAAAGCATATCTAGAAGCTCAGAGCAATATGTTCATACTCAAAAGGTGTTGTATCATCTATATAACTTGTATGGCAAAAATAAACAATTTGGCTAAGAAAATATAGAATAATTAATCTAGGAACACAAAAACAAATTAGAAAATGCTACATAAAACAATCATCCTATATACTAAGCAAGAAGACAAATTAGGAATTATTGAGGAAATAAATTGAAGCCATCATCCCAGAGCAAAGCAGCATTTCAAAAGGTCAAAAAGATGCAAAGATTTGGAAGACAGAAAACATATCAAAGAAAATAAAGAATATTGTGAGTGTACACAAAACTGTAGTAAAAGCATCTCTAGAACATGGTCTACAATATCACTAATAGTTGTTCAGGGAAAATGGTATTCGTGTTGGGATTCGTTGTAGGAAAACAAAGGGTATAAGCTCCAAAATAGCTGAACTGTGAAGAATGTTAAAGAAACTTAGGGATTTTTTTACTGTAAACCAGAAAAATATGGATGTTTTTATTATAGTAGGACCCAGGGATTCTAATCAAAATTAAGGTCCTGTAGGGTTAGGCATTCTAATGGGAGACAGCACCATAATGTGCCAAGAAGGTTATAATAAAACAGCTTAACTATACAAGCAAGGGAGAAAAAAGACACAAAGGACACAGTAATTTATCCAAAGAAGGTCTGTGCCTTAATTATGATCTAGGATTCATATTTCATGAGTCCCAGGTCAATATTATATATAACGAGTTACATTATCCCTCTATAGGTATAAGGGTTTTGCCTAATATGGGGTAGAAAACCTAGGTGATTATCCTTTTTATACAAATATATATAAGCTTAGAAATAGAAAATTCTTACTCTGCATTTATTCAGGTCTTAACTTAAGTCACTGATTCCACAGACCTCTATTCAAATTAATAAAGATTAGATTAAATTCTTAAGGACTCTCTATATTCATTCCCAAGTATCTGAATTCCAGAGTAAAGAATATATATTAATTTTCAAGTGAAAATAATTAAATAATAAATCCAAGTCAATGCAGTAGGCATTTGCTTTTATGTGAGAAAAATGAGTTAAACAAGATAAAAAAAAAAAAAGACTGAGTTTTTTTTTGCTAAAATGGTCTTCTTTCTTCATGACTTTCTTATGCTCCTATGTATGCTAAGAAAGAAAAATACTCTCAAAAGATCAGGATTTCCCCCTACTTATGGAAAGTTTCTTTGTTTCATGACTCATAATTTTGAAGTTCATAAATTCAATCTTTTCTTTCATACATAGATTCACTCTTATAGCTAGGGCTATACCCAAAAAGTGACTTTGCTGTTACAACACTAGGAGCCCTTCCTAGTAGCAGCACTTTCAAATATCTGGTCCTCAAACCTGAAACTAGAAGTCTGCGTCAAGCTTTATTTCTTGTTGGGAGAGAGTGGAATTGTAAATAGGCACGGAGCAGGGTGTTCATAGCAGTACATGCAATACTCTTTTTTCTTATTTCTCTTATTTCTCTAGGAAAGAGGTACTGATTTCATTCATCCTTGCAAGACAGAAATCCTTTCCTTCTAGATTCTATCTTCATAGCTATCTCCCTCCTCTCTGCTTCTCTCCTCTCTTTCCCTCCTTTCTACTTCTCTTGCCTCCACTTTCCTCCTCTCCTGTCCTCTCTTCACAAACCATAAGATAAGCCATTGTAATTTTAATTTTATAATATAGTAACATGAAGAGTCTTATCTGGCTTTCACACTTTCAATGCAATACAGTTTTGGATATAGCACCCTTGTTTCTTCAGTGCCTACATCTCTCAGGGCAGAAGGAACAGATCAGAGAGTGCCTCTGGTAACACATCTTTACTAGCCAAAATAAAGACAGGCAAAATGTTAGCACCTCCTTATAATATGAATTCAGCGAATATGCCTATATACTAAACTGCATGAAAAACTGAGACCAAGATTGACCATTCTTTGCCCAGATGACACCTGTCTGGTGGCAACTGTAGGTCCTACTCCTAAACCTTCATGTTATTCTTTATGAAGTTCAGGCTCATGTAAAATACTCCTGATCCTTCAGTCCAAACAAGTTTTACCTAGAAAAATTTGCTTTACAGAAAACTTTGCAGCGGCAACGTCAGTCAACATTGGTTCAATATGAAAGCATTGGTTGGCCTTAGTTCACTAATGGTTCTGAACTGACTCATCTTCTGTAGTTGCTAGCATTTGTAGTTGCTGTTGAGGAATTGCAGCGCATGCAGGGAGGTGCATTCTGAAGGCAAGGCACTCCCAGAAACTTGGGTCAAAGGCATTTTCTGTGTCTGTCTTTTCTCATGTCAATCCTGAACATAAACACAGGTAGGGATGGAGAACAGTCTTCCTTTAGGGCTTGTTTCCCTTAGATTAAAACAATTCAAGACTGCCATGGAGGATTTGGGAGAGAATAATGATATCCTACTGATCTGGTGGGGCTTTGTGGAAAGTTTGGGGCTCTAAAACATGCTATAAGTATTTTTTTACAGTTTAGATCTGGAAGTAATTGGAAAAGACTTAAACATCATACAGTTTAGTGCCTCCAGGTTCAGGCAGAAATAGTTTTCAGGGCACTAATTTGGGGCCTTCTGTTCCAGTTAAGCTATAGCCTTCTTTTCAGCAAGGAAGGTGCTACCTTGCTGGTTCATGAGTGCAGGGCAAGGCACTCAGCACCCATGAGATGGGCAGAAGCAATGCTGCAAGCCATGGCCAAGTAGCACACTGAGCCCAGTAGGAAGGTTGGTGGCCAGGGATGCTGGTGGAGAGGCTGATGGGCAGGGAGGCCAGTGGGGGAGGGCAGCAGCCAGGGAGGCTGGCTTCTTTCCTTCTTCTCTGTTATGAGATGCAGAGTCAGAGGGAGGTCTGCAGTTCTGATTGCTGTCGGAGGCAAGGGCCTGATTCTTATTAATCCACTTGGCTATTGACTTTAGGTAGGACTGGAGTTTTTGAAATGATCTTTATGAGGCAAGAAGAAGTGCATTCTAAATTTTATGATTGGATAATGAATAGTCTTTTTCTGAACCAAAAAGAAATCCAGGTTAACATCTTGCAGAACAGTTTTTATGGAACACTGACAGCGAAAGCTGTTTCTTGAAAAGAAGAAAATGAGTACATTTATTTGATGCAGGGTGTTACAGCTGAGACAAGAAGCAGCATACTATTTTCTGTTTACCATTTCTTTATGTATTTATTCTGTTAACATTGAAGTCAACTAAAATTTTTTTTTCTTTATGAGTATCTTTAGAATATCACCTGTGGTAGAAAACTTATTAATTATTTGCTGCTTAAAACACTCAGCTTTAGAGATTTACCTTAGCTATTTATATAAAAAACAGTGAATTCTTTTCAGGTCATGCTCCCAAACTGTATTTACTTAAGAAAGAAAGATGATAAATTGTTTACTGTGTCATGACAGCATAAAGTTGGATTTCAAGCGAAGATATATTGCTTATGTGACAGCCTTCCTTGTTTTTCCCAGTTAAAATTCTTTGAGAAATATGCATCTGGAAAACTCTTAAAACCCTAGTATCTTTATTAATTCACTTTATCTAGCACAGTTTTCAGCTTTTGTACTTTGTAAAAGCAAAGATACGGCTATAGATTTGTCTAGGCTCCAGAAGGAAATAAAATCTTACAGTAGTTCTGCATGTCAGAATTTCCATAATTTTCAAAACATGATTGATCACTGACAAAGATTTGCTGTGTGATTTCATGGCCTACTCAGTATGCAAAGTATGATTTTAGAAATTACTTAAATCATCTCAACTCTTCCTGTAGTTGGAAACAGTTCTAAAAGTTTCAGACACATTGTTTTCATATAAAATGAGCAGCTTTTTAGTTTGAGAATGAAAAAAAACCAAACATACCCTAAAAGCTCAAAGTGGAGTTCTTGCTTGCTTTCAGAAAATACTACTATGACCCTGTCTGTTTTCCCTGCTTGATTTTGTTAGCATAACAGAACTCCACTGGATATTAGTTGACACATTGGAAAGGATACCAATTGATCAGAAAGTACAAAAGGTGATATTCCAGAAGGAAGAGTATGATTATACAACTTGTTAATTTTTCCTAGATACATATAAAAGTTCACTTACTGGATAACAAAGCAAAAGACCTTTTGACCACTCTATGAAGAACAGGAACAATTTCCTGTGAAGCTCAGTGGACAGTGAAGTAAATTTTTAAAAGTAGGATTTAATGGTTATAAAATGTTAATCCATCTGGGTGGTTTTAGGACTCAAAATCTTATTTTTGAAGTGATTTGGGCATTCAGAGTAAGTCCCATGAAAGGATTCAGGTGCTACAATGAGTACAATCAAAAGACTCTCCCTAAAACCAGACTCTCTACACTTGTGTAGGGAGCACTAAATGTGAGCGAACAGAGTCACAAACAGCAGCAGACTGAATGGGTAGCATCCAACAGGCAGCAATTAGAGAATATGTTGGTCCCTCAGAACATCAGAGAATCACATATCCTTTTTTACAAGTTAGCTACAGAAACTTCTCCTTAATCAGGGTGCCTAAATGTTTTCTTTAGAGAAAACTAGTCAAGGTCACGTTTTAAAGGACTGGTGCCAGAAGAGGAGGGAGTAATACTGTAGTCTTTATACAATGTTGATTAGTTGCAGCATACTCCAAATGTCATTTCTTTTTGACACAATAGGAGATTTATATCTATACTTCTTATTCACTTAGAAGTTATTCTGACCATTAATCTCAGGCATGTGGGTTGTGCTTCCTGCCAAAACATTTCCACTATGCAAAAAAGAATTCAGGACACCTTGGGTCAGTGAGGCACATCTAGAAGTAGAAAGCTTGGGAACTCATGTACCTTTATTTTATGCACAGTCTAATTTGTTGAAGTGCTGTAATAACACTAACCAGACCAGACCTTTCACATAGTATAGGTGGAGAAAGACCTTTATTCTTGTTTATTAGGCTTTGAAATGGTCAGTACTAAAATGCTTTTGAATTTGCCCAGAACTGGACCAGTATGTACCTGGGGTACTTTCATATGAAATCATGGTGCCTAGGGATGATGTTGTAGTAGAGTAATCCTTTGCCCTCATGCTAGTGATTAAGCCCCTATGTGGAGTTAATCTTTTGATACGCTAACTCAGTCTTTAAAAGCTACCTTTCTTTTGATACTTCATTTGCTAAATACTATTTGTTTTACCACTCTGCATTGTTGTTTGTTCTGTTTTTACACATCAGTTTAAGTAGTTACTAAATCAAAATACTGACTTCTTATAACCATTTTCATGAGTGTTAATAATGCAAATTAGTGGAAAATAATCAGGTCAATTGACCTCAGTGAATGAATATCGTGTATTGTTAGTGGCTTCTTTGATGTATACATCAGGCTGAGTTAAGAGTTTTGAGAGATTTACCTCTTCTGCATTATCTTAGTTTTCAGTGTAAGTATTCTAGGAATGTAAATTACTCAGCCTATCTTTACATTCTTAATGAAAACTGTCTAGCTTGTAAATTAAAATTGATGCTATGGATCTACAATGTGAATAGTCATGGCACTATGAGAAACTTCCCATTAGCTGAATTAAGGCAACTGAATACCTTAGTTCACCCCAAACATGAGCTAAAGTAATAAATCAATACAGATCATCTCTCTAAGACTCTCTGAGAGTACACACAGGATAGAGATAACTTGGCTGATGTGGGAGTGATTTGTTAAGTTACTGTAACTTAATCAAGTGTTCACTTCTTAGGTTGCACAACAATCAGGGCATTGTACTTATCCCCTTATCTTGTGCTAAGTGCCATCCATATTTAGTAACAGTATTATTAACTAGAGCAACATATCATTATTGCACATGCAGTAACTCAGCTTTTTGTATTTGATTTCTTTGCTGAAGTTATTTAAATGCAGACAGGCAGATTTCTGTGGGTACCCTGCAGTAGTGCAGTTTGCTTTCACGCAGCCTCATGGAAGCCTTGGCATGGGATGTCACGCTCTTATGGCAGGACACACAGCAGAGGCATAAAAAGCCTAAGCAAAAATGTAGGATGGCAGACTCTAAAGCACAACAAGCTATTGTATGATTTTAACAGGAACAGTATTAAAAATCCTTTCACAAATTCAGTCTTTTTTTTCTTCTCTCCACGTTGTGATTCTTGGCACCAGTTGGTGCACTACCTTATACTGAAAAAACAACAGCATCACCACACTGATTCACATTTTCTAGAACACAGCCTTTCTTTCTTTCCATTGATGCTTTCTTTCCAGTTTCCTCCCTCCAGCCAAAAAAACAATGGCCTTGAGGAGCGTGACTCTGATCTGCACCATGAAGATCTGTACACTCACCACTAATTACCGTATTTGTAATTTCTGACCATACGAGCCTTGCCAACAAGAGAATTAGTCTTTTGAGTACATTAATATCTATAAGCTAGCCCTCCAGCTTGCAGGGCCAGTAGAAATGGTAGAGATGGTAACTTACCAAACCCTTCCATTAAGTGCTCAGCGCTATCTGA
Organism: Pezoporus occidentalis; assembly: GCF_034315485.1. Lineage (NCBI taxonomy): Eukaryota > Metazoa > Chordata > Aves > Psittaciformes > Psittacidae > Pezoporus > Pezoporus occidentalis. The sequence goes on from NW_026914829.1 coordinate 4,211,581, forward strand.
TTGTCCTGTATGCTTCTCTTGTATTAACCCTTCAATCACTCTGACAAGTACATTTGAACTGAGGGAGGGAGATGATTTTGGCAGTTTTGCATAGAACAATGATGTAGAAAATCTGAGATGGTCAGAATGAAAAGCAGCACATAGTAATAATGCTCTAGGTTCATAGTATCTCTTAAAATAAATAAAAGGTGATCATGTCTTTTGTTTGTTCATTGTTCAGAATACATTACCAGGCTGCTGTTGATTTTTCTGCACTTACAATATGTTCAATAATTGTTGCCTTAGCTGTTGTTATTGTGCTAGAGTTTGTGATAGGTAGACTCTTTGGAAGTAGCTCTTCAGTTGAAGAATTACCTCTTTGTGGTTTTATTTGATATTCTTTTTAGCAGTGCTGGTCATAGGGAATTCAGTTGATATTCATTGTAATAGCACTGATCATAAAGAATTCATTTGCTATTCATATGAATGTCACAGGTGTTTCCATAGGACTTACACTAACTGCAATTTTAGGATCCTTTAATGGATACTTACACAAAGATTGGGTTTGAAAGGATCTCCTTCCACTTCCCAGCTGACTGATTTAGCTCTGGCTATACGGAAGAGGAGCTCAAAATAAGTGGGGGGTAGTACACCAAGAACTTTAACAATAATAGGTTTCATTTTACACAACATTTTCTAGGACTCAGATTCTGAATCCTGCATGTTTAGGAATTGATCAGCCATAGGGCTTCACGGAAGAGAGATCCATTTTCAGACACAGTCTTCACACTTTTGCTGAGACTCAACAGTTACAAATATTTTTGGCATCACTTGCAGTGACAGAACAGGATACTTATAAGAAAATATAAGGCTAAATTGTGCAAAGGGGGGGGAAAGGTATATTTCTGACTAATGGTGATTCATAATGTACTAAAATTGTGTCGATTGAACACATTTATAATCAGACTATTAACAAAAAGGTTCACAACTGCATTAATAAGTCATATTTCATTATCCTAACACAAAAGATACCTGGTACAAGACATTAATATGTATAATAAAACCTTATTCATATGTATTATGAACAGCAGTGCTTTTAGTGTTAAAAATGAATCCATCTGGGTTATTTGACATGTAAAATATTAACTTTTATAGCAAGAATGCAAATGAGAGTTTGAACACTAATTATAGCTACAGATCCCACTCAGGAATGAGGCTCTGTGTGACTAATGATTTCAGCAAAACGAACGAATGACCTGTTTTTCTCAAGAGGCAGCATATCTTAACTCCCTCTCCTCTCTCTGTAGCCCTTCGAAATTCTCAGCATGCCTCAGTATAGTACCTAATGTGTATGCTGCTTCCAGGGACTGGCTTCCAGAGACAGGCCACCAGCTCTGTGTTCTTATAGCTAGTTTTATATAACTGTCTCTGGAAAGAAGGAAAGTTTATTTTATATTTATACAAAACCATGTAATTGTAGGAGGGGGTCTATAAAAGATCATTTTCATTGGATGTCCCCAATATCTTATTTCTATTTCTTCCATTAATGAGACAAAAGTGTTGGGTTTTGGTATAGAATGGTGCAATTACTCTACAATGAATCTTTCACATGAATCTTTTTTTTTTTTTTCCCATGAAAGAATAGGATGTTTTTTTATTTTTAAAACAAATCTAGCTTTTGTCATTGTTATTTGCTTTCCCTGTGGAATCCTCTGACAAACCTGTATCCAGCTGAGATGACTGTTTTTTACCCAAGTCTATCATTGTTATTCCAGAAATGGCCAGAGGTGTCACTGGAAAGCAAAATGGAACTGTTATTTCAAAGAAGTAGTATGACCTTTTTATGGTGAGAAAACTGTTCTTACCCGAGCTACTTGCTGCTTTCCTGTATGAAGAAGTGCCAGGCTGGAATAATCTCTAATGTGTTTGTCTTTTTCTCAATTTTATTATCCTTTATTGCAGAAAAGTTTAGACAAAGCATGCCTAAGAAATATGCTGTTAGAAATAGGGTGACAAAACAATTATTGAATAGTACCACTGGGATTTTAAGCTATCATATAATTATCTTTGAATAATAACACACACATACAATTAAAACTAGAAAATTATTAATGTTGTGACTTATCGCCAATCTGTAGCAGAAAGAAGGTAGTTTTATTAAAATTTAACAAAGGGAAATTTAACCAAAGTTTCTCTGATCTAGTAACAAATTCTCTTTGTTTCAATGCTGCTAGCCAATGTCTAAAGTTAAGCAATGTCTAGGATACCAGGATTGCAGATGTTCATTAAAGGGCACAACTGTGTATATAATGCAAACTTCAAAGGATATTGAATTTGTAATACTCCTGGTTAATCAAACATAAGTGAGGAAGTGTCATAGCTACGACACTCCTTCAGTATTTTTGAGATGCTCACATTGCCTGTCAGGAGGGGACAAGAGAAGAGGAAAGTCAAAATACTGTCTTCTTAATTCACTTACTCTGGAACAAATCAGTAATTTTTGAAATGTGAACCTCATTTCTAAGAAGTGTCTTGTACGGTACTGGAAATACTCTTGTGATGTGTAAAACAACTGGTATGAGGAGTTCTCTATGACAGATTACTAAATCACCTTCCAGGCTGTCTTAATAAACCACTGCAAGTCTCATTAGTGTAATTTTCTAGACTTCATCAAGGTGCATCTGCTACAGCTGCACAAATACAGGTGGCAGTTTCACTACCAGTAATGGTCTTGGCAAACAACTGAAGTCTGACTGGCTGTATACAATTTGGCTATATAATTAGGGGTTTGTTTCTAAGAGGATTATCCTAATTTACCTTTTTTTTTTTCATCTTTTTCATTGACCATGTTAGAAATAAGAAATTATTGTTTAATTGAAATAAAATCTCATGCATCTAAACATTAGTTAGTTCATTTGTGTGTTATCAAATTCAATGGATTACCTTTTGCTGTATTATTGTTATGGCTCTGAGGTAAGGTAGTCCCAACTTCACTGAAAAAGATGATCTAACTCTTCCTTTTCCTTTCACTTTCAGTAAGGTTAGGAACAGGTGAAAAGAATTGAAGTAGGTTTTTGTTTCATTTTCTCTCAAATAATTAGGTTTTTTATGTACTGCTAAGCATATGGCAGGTCTGGTAGTTCTATTCAGTTTTCAATACCAAATATCCAATATCAAATACCCAACATTTAATATTCAATATTCAATAATACTAATAGATTAAAAATAATAGTCAATAGTATTCAATATTTGTGTATTACATGGTAATATAAAAAGCTGGAAAGTAGTTTTTAGGTAACTGGATTTGTGGTTTAAGCTCTTGTCCTGGGTTCAGCAGTAGCAGTCATGTTTTTCCTTTGTAGTAGCTGGCGCAGTGCTGTGTTTTGACTTCCAGCCTGGGAACAGTGTTGGTGAAGCCGAAGTTTTCGGTTGTTGCTAAGTGGTGTTTACCCTGACCAAGGACTTTGTGAGGCTCATGCTCTGCCAGGGAGGAGGGGAAGCCGTGAGGAAGCAGAGATGGGACGCCTGACCCAGGCTAGCCAGGTAGGTATTCCATATCACAGTACATCATGCCTGGGGTGGGGGGTAACTGGGAGTTACCCGGAAGGACACGGGCTTCCGGGTGGGACTCGTTTTCTTGGCTGGTGGCATCGTATTCTCTTCCCTTGTTATTTTCCCTTATCATTGTTGTAGTTGATAGTAGCGGTGGTGATTTGTGTTGTACATTGGTTGCTGGACTGTTCTTGTCTCAACCCGTAGGATTTGCACTCTTTCAATCCTCCTCCCCATTCCTCCGGGAGTGGGGAAGGGGAGAGCCCTGGTGGGGGGGGACGGCCCTCGATTGTTGTCAGCTCGGCACCACTCACTGGGAGTGAGTGAACAAGTTACCTGACTGGGTTTAAACCACGACAGCTCTATGCAGTCTTTAAGTTCTGTAAAATGTGCCACTATTTATCAGCTGAAAGTTGATGTGGGCTATAGGGGCAAGATGTTCTGACCTTTTTGAATGCCTGTATTTTGAGCAACATGGTGTTAAGCTCTCTGCACATCCCAGATGCTTAAGCCTTGCTCAGGACTTTCTGAAAGGTGAGGAACTTCAAACTGTATCAAATTGTACATTCAAAAGTAAGACACTTGAAAATCACAAATCATTGAGTTGGTTTTCTGAAAACTATTCAGGGCCTTTAGACTAACAGTCTACAGTCAGCTCAAATAATGCCTTTTAAAAAAAAAAGGTTTAAAATAAGTGTCTAAATTAATTCAAGTTTAATTAGTATCAATTCAAAGTATATATTGATCTGTGCCATACTGGTTTAGGTGGCTAGGTATACAAAGGAAATAAATAAACTCCTAATCACTGTCTGAGATGGGTATTTGTTCAACTGTTCGGAGACATCTTCATCTCCAGATTGAGTTTATTAGCTAATACCAAGTGGCAAGTCTGCACGTACAATTATTTTGTCAATACGAGGAGTTAAATTTCTAGGAACTAGGGTCTTCAAACTGAATTTGAGTGTACAGATCAAATCTAGTGTAAGTGTCCTGTGTCTGAAAGACTGCAAGATAACCAAGTTTGTCACTTAAAGATGAACACGCGTACTCTACTTAGTATTTATGTGAATGTCATACTTTTACATGAATTGCAAAATTTATTACCATACTGAAACATGATTAAATTGATATTCAGGGCTTGAATTATAAGAATGTGTAGATTGGAAATATCTGATGTTGTTTCACACGTGAGAAATATATTTTCCTCAGAATGGAGCAAGTACAGTGAACTTTTAAACCTTGCAATTTTCTGTAGCCTATGAATAGTGAAGGTGAATGCTTCAATCTGTAGGTATCATCTGCTCACTTGCAGTGGGTCAAGTAATTTAGAAACATAACCCAGAAAAATTTAATTCAGAGACCTGCTTTCCAATAGGAGACTTTTTCGCTTAATAAGTAGGCACATCAGTTATTGTATGATAGAGCCTAACACTGCCAGGAAACTTGTTTATTTGCTTCCAACTAGAGAGCATGCAAATGTATATAAGCAATGTGAAATAGAAGCATACTCAGAAGTGCAATAAAAGCATATACACAGCAACACCAGTGATGTTTCTGTAAAAGTTTTGCTTTTGCCTCAAATCATTTCTCATTTCACTTTCTAGCAGTAGCAGCATTGTTGTTGGCTGTTGTAGAGCTATACATAGAAATTGTAAAATACCATGCAGTATAGCCCTTCTCTTCATTGTCCTTTTTTAAGCATCTTTCAGAATCAAACACAAATTTTTACTAACCAAAGTCTAGTGACTCTTGGAGATTGCTCCTTTCCACACCTGCAGGCCCCGAAAGCTGTGTCAATCACTTCTCTTTACTTTTCCCACTTGATTCTTGATTGTGAGTCTACTTTTCAATAGAGCTTGAGTGTTTCACTAAAGATCTTCGTATTGGTGCTGCAGCTTTACTTCTGATCTGTCTCTTCTCTCTTCCAGCAGTTACTTATTCACAGGAAGGTTGTAAATATGCCTTCTCATTTGTGGGTGGTATCAGCATGCCTATGTATTTCTGATGGAGTATTGTCAGAATGCCAGATCTTTGCCCAGCTGTGGGTTGAATTGGCAATTTCTTATGAGCCTGAGCGATGTGAATAAAATGAAGTATATTACAGCTGTCCTCATGTTAATACAGAGGAATAATCAGCAAAACTTGCAGCAGGTCCCAGCATGTGATATGTCTGATCAAGACTGAGTATCACGTGCTGAGATGTGAGATAAGCTGCATCTTCTTATTAGTAATAAGCTTAGCTTCAAGCTGAATTAAGGACTGTCTGATCTTGCGTTTATGGAAAGCAGAACAGAGAGTAACGAGACTAGGACACCATTCTCCATCCAGGTACAGCCTTGTCTACGAAATCTGTGGGATAGTATTTACAGCACTGAGATTTACATCTCATATTTTGGATGACCTATTGGACATTTTGCTGCCCTCACTTCCAGAGGCGCAGGGTACCATTTTAGCAATAAAATACCGAAGTCTGAATATAAAGCTTAGCTGTCTCAGACCTGATATCTGTGAATACAAGCAGCAAAATAGTGGTGATTTAAAGCACATACGTTAGCCTTATTCATCAGTTTCCTCCTCAACACCGAAAATACATCATTATGTTCTCTGCAAGAATGTGGTTATATCATACTCCTCTATATTTATTTTATTACTTGTACAATAGTGGTATGGAAGTTTTACAGCCATTTAAAACTTGGGGTTAACACTTATATCAAGGGTGTTGCTAATTTTGCAGTATTTCTTTTATACCTATTTTTGTGACTGATTAATCACGTAAATGATACAAGGAAACACTGAACAACTACAGAACAAAACAAAAGTGTGTTGATAAAAATAGCTAAGCCTTACCGATTATCTCCAAGGAAAACACATACCTCAACAATGCTGGCAATCATGACTTCTCTTCATAGCAGAAGACCTAAAATCACAGAAAGGGAAAAACACATGAGACTTGAAGTGACTAACTGTGACTTCAACAGCCAAGCAACAGTTTAGGAAGTCCAGTCCCCAAACAGAAAACAGAATTTGAAGGCATGTTAATAAAATAATATCTGCCATCTAAACAATGTGAGTAATGCATCTATAAATAAAGAAGGCTTTAATTTGTCTATATAGATGTATTTTTCCTCAAAGACAGTAAAGGTTTTGACACTTCAACACACAGAAAGGGTTTGGCTAGCCACAGACTTTCAGAATCCTCAAATGAGAGCAGGATTTTGCTGTTTATTGTGTTTCCTAGAAATAATGTTCAGACCAATGTAATCTGGAAGTATTCTGAAATTACTCTTCCACAGCTGTCTTAGCTGATAGCATAGGACAGATGGTGTAACACAGTCCAGCATGCAAAGAGCTTACTTCATTCTCAACTTTATTAGCTAAGGGCTTTTAAAAGCATCAGTGATGATGATATAGATTAGTGCAATATTGTAGAATCGGTAAACAATATGGGACAGGCTTTCTACTCCTGGTTAGGTACCACCTTTGAGCTGTTGTGGCACAGCAGAGAGAAGGAAGGAGAAGGGAGATATTTTCTTAGGCAAATCTTTTTTCTACACCTGCTTCTATTGAGTTTCATGCTGGATAAGCTAATTGCTATGCCTAGCATTGCCTATCAACTTCCCTCAGGTGCTTGTGCAAAAAAAGGGGCAGGCCAACTTCCAGATTTTCAGTGTGAAAATCCTGCTCACAGAGTCGTCAGTTGCTTGCTATGTTAACACACTCTCGTGTAGCAGTTAAAATAAAATCCCTACTGTAATACCTGTTGCAAGTACCTGAAACAAAAGGAGAAGTTGTAAAGCTGATAAAGTGCTGCCACCCTAATTAGATAAATAAGTTGTTAGACCTCTGAAAGACACAATACATCATGAATAGAGATATTTAAAATTAGGTTATATCTAATCTCTTTTTAATTTCTATTTGCATTTTAATGAAGATTGAGCTTAATGAGATAAATAGCAGAGATTTCTGTATCAAAAATACACTTGAATTCTCTGTGTGTCAAGGATTAGATTTTCAGAGGTTTGGGGTACCTGAAGTAAGATAAGTGTTTTAAAAATATCATTAGACATTTATCTGCCTTGGGTCTTCCCTTTGAATCAAGAAGGAATTTGAAAAATCCCAGTCTGCATGCATCCTCCTGGGTCTAAATACCTTCAGGAAGTTATCCAGTGGGGTTTCTAGAAGTGCTGGATGCAGGCAACAGAGTTGAAAATCAATGGGAGATACAATCAGGCCTTAACAATTCCAAAGACCAGATTCTCAGTATATGAATATTGTCAATATTATGTAATATTGCATACTGAATAGAATCATAGAATAGTTAGGATTGGAAAAGACCTTAAGATCATCTAGTTCCAACCCTCCTGCCATGAAAAAAGACTGATTTTTTTTCTCCTTCTTTTTCATTATAAATGTTATTGTTGCTGGAATTCTTATCTTAGCATAACAGCTCTATATAACGAACTTTACATATTTTAAATGGTTCAATACTAAAGAACTTCATTAAGATGTATCATTTTGATTAAAGCAAGATTAATTTGTCTTTATTGATTTAGCATGCAGTGAACAGATGAACATATGGTGACTAAAACACTACTGAAGGAACAGTAGCATAGATACATTTCTAAATGTTAACATATGTCTACGTACATTTTGTTCACGTTCAGTTGGACTCTGGCCCTTGGTACTTTCGGGAGCATGCCTGTGTTGCACCTTCTCTTTCCTTCTATGGATTTCTAACTTGCTCATTGTACATTAATAATCCTTTAAAAGCTCATGGTATCTTAATAATCCTTTAAAATAGGACATTTTCTACTACAGGCTGCTTCTTGATATGCTTATGCTGTAATGGATTTGTACCAAATTTTCCATTTGGCTGATCTGATAAAACTTACCCATACACTGTTCTAAAGTCATTCAAGCACTGAGCATATTCCAGAAAAGTGATGGCACTCAGTGTAAGCTTCTCAAGTATTAAACAGTTTTGGTGGGAAGTGGGCTACAATAGGCCAGACGCTACAACTTCAATGGGACAAGGCAAGGAAACAGATTATCAGTCATTCTGTAATCACTACATACAACTGGCAAAAAAAGCAGTTGTTTTTAGTCAGTAATTAAAACATTTAGTACAGTTCTATACTGAAAAATCTGAGCATTGCCAGTACTGATCCTGCTTTCATTTTACAGATGCTAATTTAATTACCATTCCTCCAGTAGCATTAGGTGTTTCCCTGGCAGAGCTGTTGGCTGGCCTCTTCTCCAAGCACAGAGGGATTGCTTCTTGTTAAAAAAACAAACCAAAACAGAAACGACAAAAATATTTTTTGCCAGCTTTTCTAACATAGCTAAGCCATTGAAAGGAAAACTAAACTGTGAGAGCGACTCCTCTACATAAATTCTTAATGTAAATATAACTTAGAATCATAGAATCATAGAATAGAATCATAGAACAGTTTGGATTGGAAAAGACCTTAAGATCATCTAGTTCCTATCCCCCCTGCCATGGGCAGGGACACCTCACACTAAACCATCTCACCCAAGTCTTCATCCAACCTGGCCTTGAACACTGCCAGGGTTGGAGCATTCACAACTTCCCTGGGCAACCCATTCCAGTACCTCACCACCCTAACAGCAAAGAATTTCCTCCTTGTATACAATCTAAACTTCCCCTATTTAAGTTTTAACACTTTACCTCTTGTCCTGTCACTGCAGTCCCTAATGAAGAGTCCCTGCCCAGCATCCCTATAGGCCCCCTTCAGATACTGGAAGGCTGCTATGAGGTCTCCACGCAGCCTTCTCTTCTCCAGGCTGAACAGCCCCAACTTTCTCAGCCTGTCTTCATACGGGAGGTGCTCCAGTCCCCTAATCATCCTTGTGGCCCTTCTCTGGACATTAAACCTCATTACAATTTAGTAAAAAAGGTTTGACAAAGGATCTGTCCCCATAATCAAAAGTAGTTAATTGAAGTGTTTAAATAAATGCTACTTAAGTCTTACCATGCTTATAAATTCTGAAACATTAAGATTATCCTGTATTCAAATCTAACCTGCAGTTATGCAAACTTAGAGTTTCCTAATCTAAATAAAACCACAAGTGGCATTTATCTACTTAGAGCTTTTGGAGTGACTCACCTGTATAGCAGAATTTTCATAATTTTCAGGAAGGTGGAAGGATTACAAATATAAATTAATTATCCTTTCCCTTCTTTTCTGCATAGCAGGAAGTCAGTGTGATACAATAGGAGACTTCCTGCAACTCTTCAACATATTTCCGATGCTTACTGACTTCCTAAAGAACAACTGTGACTGCTTAGTGAGTGACAAAATTAACTTCCAAACAAATCTTACCAAATCAGAAGTTTTTAAAGAAATGAACATTCTCAGGATTCATTTTAACACAGTTTTAGATCACATTGTTTGATTAATATAACAATAATCAACATTAATGGGCAGTTTTGTAATAAATGGGTTTCTTGCATTAAATAAATTACTTTTCTTATGCTCCTATATAACTAAGTAGAATATGTTCCTATATTCTAATATACTCCTAATTAGATTATAGGGTATGTCTGTATCTGTTTTTTTACTTTTGTTTAATATTTATTGTGTAATGGTACTAATGAAGGATTATTATTTTGTTTTCTTTTGTCTGGGTGTTTTGAGAACAAGCTGGTTGCTGAGACTTGTTTTTGTTTATTCCATCTCTGGTATTGCATAACATTGCCAGTGTGCTTTGCCTGTCAATAGGGCTGGCTCCTCATACTGCATTTGCAGAGGTCATGCATTATAGCTGCGAAGGTGAAATCTGTCCTTATTTTGGTGGTGGTATTGACTTGCTTTTCCAACCTGTTTACTTTTCAGTGACACTGCATTTATTTAGCATATCTTATAAAAAAACGCACCCCCCCCCCAAAAAAAAAAAAAACAACAGAGAAAGAGGGACAGTGTCTTCTTTGGCACAAATAAAAATGTACTTGTTATATAGACTGTGTTAAAAAATATGATCAGTATACCAGGCAGACAGGTAGACCAGCACCTTAATGTTTGCTTAACATATATATTTATCAGCTTTTTTTAGATTGCAGGCATTTAAATCCTGTTTACATGAACTTCCACATTAACTTAAACCATAAGTGCCTCTGCACAAGCATAATAAATCTGCTTATAAAACTGATGCTGATATTATAGTATTTCAAGCTTAATACTGGAGCAAGTTCTCACTGGAGTGATGCTGTTCTGGACCAGCTGAGCTATGCTCATCACTCTGGAAAGAGTTGCCTAGCTGTTCAGCCTCTAGGAGACATCTAAGTAGATGGCTTAGTAAACTTGATCTAATCAAAACAAAAGGCATTATAAGTCAGCCATATGTAAAATTACTACTGAAAGGAGAACTGACAGTGAATAGATAGATACTTTGTGTCTCTGGTTCCAGGTTTTTTATATGCCTTTACTAAGACTGAATGAAGTTGGAGTGGGGATTGCTCCTTTCTTTGGGGAGCTACTGAGCACTATCAGGGAAAGAAGCCTGCAGGGCTTGCAAGGTGCAAGGGAGATTGCCTGGAGGGAGAGATGGAAGCTCAAAGGAAAACTGAGAAACCATTGTGAGGGACAGAGAGAAGATACAAGGTCTCTGAGATGGTGAAAGAGATTTCCTGCAGTGGTAGAGGAGTGATATGAGTCAGGTGCAATTTCGAAGGGCAGTCAGTTGAGTAAAACCAAACCTGGATGCCAGGACTAGTATGAAAAGGAGCAGAGGAGAGCTGTAATAAACTTTCATTATGGTTATTCTACTTTGAGTTTCCTCTTCTTAAAAAGTTAGGAATTATAGTTTATGTTATTTTAAAGCCTGACTTCTTTTTCAGTTTTAAAAGCCTTTTGATCTTGTTGGGGGAGTTCACTGTACAGAAAGGCCTAATATGATCCATATCAAAGCTTTGCTAATTCTGGATTCCACTGAATGGACAGTTAACTGAGAGGCAGTTAGCGGTGCCTGAAATCTGGTGCAAAGACAAACGAGCTCCCAGTACGCAAGTGCCATTGACCACAGCTACAGGGTTGGTTTCCTCATGGGTAGCAAATTGGAATAGCAAAATCATTTTTCCACATGTGGTGTTGAAGGGGAACAGTACTGGAATAATAAATACAGTTTGAATATTCATTAAAAATAATAGAAAATTAGTAGAATGTAATAGAAAATAGCAACAACATTTTTCTGAAGAAGATGTCCATGTGACAAACTGAATTACCTTTGCTGATGTATTAAGAATTAGTGGTATCTTCTATGGTGTTATATGCCATGCTAAATGGCTCTTTAAAAGAGAAAAGCATAATGAGACTCAATGTCTGAAAGCTGAACTCAAGGACATTTTTAACTCTATGGTGATTAAACAAGGGAACAAACTATCTTCAGAATTTGAGTCCCCATTCCATATATTTCAGATCAAAAATAGTGTCTTTCTGAAAAATAAGATTTAGAAAACCCAAGATTTTAAATAGTAGCTGAACTCATGCTATTTGATTTATTCATAAAAAAATAGTATAATGAAGTATATTAATGATACTTAACAGGACATACCACAGGAACTCATAGTCCTGACTGCTTCCAAAATCTAGAATCTTTAGAATCCAATTACTACTAAACCACAAAATTCTACCCTTGCTACCTATATTGTCTCAGAGCCTTTGTAGTTATTCAATGTCAAGAGAATATGAAAATTTATTTGTATACTGTCTTACAGCTTATAAGCATACTTTCAGTATCTTCACATGAAAGAAAGGAAATGGAAAGGTCTTAACTGCAGCAGTAACCAGGTTAATCCCTGATACCAAAATTCCCTGTATCCACAAGTCTTAATGGTCCCTCCCACGGTCTCATCTTGTGAAGAAAAAAAAAAATCATACAATGCACAACTGAAATATGGATGAAATCGTTCTGATTTCTGTGGGGATTTGCAGCCATATACCTTTCTCCTACATGTTTTGTTATCGGGGATGGAGATATTCACACATGGTGCTGATACGTTGCAAACAATTTATTCTTAATGAACGGTTTCCTGTATTACCACTTATACTGAATAAGTATGTAAGCAGATTGCTGAATTAATAGTACAGGTAGAGGATATCAGTGTTTTTATTTTGTCTTTCCTTTTACTTGTGATTAACAGGAGCTTGAAGGTTAGTTTAATTTCCTTTTATTCCATTTTTGCATTTAACTTTGTATGGGATAGGTTAATGGAAGATCTTATCTTAAAATGTAAAGTTCCAAGAATATTTGGAAGTAGAATACATCACGAAGCTTGTAGATATATTGCTGCAAATAGCAGAATTTGAAATCTCTGCTTGAGAAGCTGCCAGTCATTTTATGGAAATGAGCATAAACCTTCAGTTTTGCTCTGAAGTTTCACTAGCAGAGTTACATTTCCAACTCTTTGCCTATTTGTTTTAGTTCAGACTTGGAAAAGGACAATACCATCTATTCTTAAATTTTTCCTGTGCTGAGTGGGGCTGTTCAGAAAATGATTTTAATTAGTAATTGTGAAAAAGCCCATTTCCACACCAATGCAGTTGGAAAGGTAACTATAGTGGTTAGTACCACTGTGTTGCTCTCTGAATAACGTAGTTAAACATCTCTTAGGATTATTTATCACTTAGCAACTTGCACGACACAGGGCAGAGATACTGAAAAAAGTCTTTCTTGTAGATTAGTCTCATCTCAGAAGCTCTCCAAATACACTTTGAAGTGTGTGTACCAAATACACGACTTCAAAAATAAAATCTTCTATGAAGAATGATGACAGGGTCAGCTCAGAACGTTTAAAAAATAATGCTGCAAATCTTCAGTCATGTAGTGTCTCAGTGCGTTCCACAAGTGAGTAAAAGTGATTCTTTGAGAAAATAGAGGCTCGAGACTTTTGTTCACAGAATAATATTGAACAAGGGGACATGGATAACTGTGCAGCATTCTATTTTTCAAAGCAATGTTATCATAAGAGTCTGAATGTGGAAATACGAAAACCATATGTTGTGAGAAATGTCAGACACAGAAGTTGAAAATCTCTGATTTACCTGGATTTTTCTCCTTTCCTCTTGAAGAAAAAAATGAAGACAATAGCTATCTCCTCACCTAGTATTTCTAAGGTTTCAAATTTTATAGACTCTGCCTTCAGGTCTTGAAGAGTCTGTGTTAAGAATGCACCTGATAATAATGTTTCACTGGGAATATAATAATTCTCTTTTGCTGGAGGCAACTGGCAAAGAAACTTCCTAAGTCAACTAAGAGGTCTTTTTTTTATTAGCTGGAATTTACTTGTAGTTCTTCAGCTTTTACTTTCTGCTTCTGATTAGCTCCAGGAACTGGAAAGGAATATGTGCATGAAAGCTCACAGTAAAATATGCCAAATCTTTTTTCTTCACTTAGAGATTGTATTATACTAAAAGATTCCTCTTCCACACTTTCCAGTAAATAGGGAGATTTTAAGGTAGGCAGGGGTGATGTGTTTTTTCAAGTCGACCAGGATAGAATCGTCACAGAATGATTAAATGGTTTGGGTTGGAAGGATCTTTAAAGATCACCTAATCCACCCCTCCTGCAATAAGCAAGGGACATCTTTAACTACATGATGCTGCCAAAACCCCTGTCCAACCTGATGTGGAATGTTTCCAGGGATGGGACATCTACCACCTCTCTGGGCAATCTGCTCCCGTGTTTCACCACCCTTGTAAAGAAAAATCTTCCTTATATCTAATATAAATCTATAATCTCTTTTAGTTTAAAGCCATTTGTCCTATCACAACATGCCCTGCTAAAAAGTTTGTCCCCAGTTTCTTATAAGCCCACTTTAAGTACTGAAAGGTCAAAATAAGGTCTCCCTGGAGCTTTCTCTTCTCCAGGCTGAACAACCCTAATTTGTTCACAGGAGAGGTGCTCCATTCCTCTGACCATTTTTGTGGCCTTCCTCTGGACCCCCTCCAACAGGTCCATGTCTTTCCTGTGCTAAGGACTCCAGAGCTGTATGCAGTCCTCCAGGTGGGGTCTCACCAGAATGGAGCAGAGGAGCAGAATCACCTCCCTTGGCCTGCTTGTCATGCTTCTTTGGATGCAGCCCAGGATACAGTTGGCCTACCAGGCTGTAAGTGTACATAGCCAGGTCATGTCTAGCTTTTCATCCACTAGTACCCCCAAGTCCTTGGCAGGGCTGCTTTCAATCCCTGTGTCCCCCTGACTGCATTGATACCAGCGGTTGCCTTGACCTAGATGCAGGACACTTAAGAGCTGGATATGCCAGTAATTTGTCTTCACTGATATTGGAAATAATGATTTTGGAAAGCAATATAATCTTTCCTGTTCCTTAGGAATATAAAAAGAAATTAAATCAATAGTGCTACTTACACATAGTCTCTGATGAAAGATAATGTCTCCTCTTATTTTATTGTGTACATACCATTACATACATGGATGACTGGATTCATAGGCTACTTAGAAGTAGGATACACACATACATGCAAAATGCCCTATCTGTATCACTCCCACTTACTAACCATAGGATCTAAATATTTGAGTTTTCAGCATAACTTGGTCACTTTGAATAAACAGGAAAATAGTAATGCACATATGTAACACGTATTAAAACAGACCTAGATGAACTATCTAATCACAGGGATGCCTATAAAAGTGCTCCCACCCAACCCATTACAGAGGAAGATCACTTTGTGAGGGTGTGGGACAGCTCCTGGTCCACATCTTCCAGTTCTGTGCAGGCATAAATTCCTGTTTCATGGTGTCCTGGGTTCAGCTGTAAGTTATTTTTCTCCTTCTTAGTAGCTGGTGCCATGTTGTGTTTTCAACTTTAGTCTGAGAACAATGCTGAAAACATGCCTATGTTTTTAATTGTTGCTAAGTAATGTTTACCCCAATCAAGGACTTTTCAGACTCGTGCTCTGCCAGTGAGGAGGGGCGCAAGAAGCCAGGAGGAAGCAGAGACAGGACACCTAACCCAAACTAACCAAAGGGGGTATTCCATACCACAGCACATCATGCCCAGTAGGTAAACTGGGGGGAGTCACCTGGAAAGGCAGATCACTGCTCAGGTCTGGGTATCGCTTGGTGGGTGGTGAGCAATTGTACTGTGTGTCACTTGTGTTTGTTGTTGTTTTTTGTTTTCCTTCTCTTTTTAGTTTTATATTCTCTCCCCTTGTTATTTCCCTTGTCATTATTATTATTAGTATTAGTAGCTTTATATTAGTTATCTGACTGTTCTTATCTCAATCCTTGGGGTTTGCATTCTTTCGATTCTCCTCCCCGTCCTACCTGGAGGAGGCTGGGGAAGGAGAGAGTGAGCGAGTGGCTTCATTGTTCTGTGTTATCGGCAGGCTTAAACCATGACACATGGAAGAGCAGCATCATCAATCAGCAGCTATGATTACAGTGAGTAATGGAAAAGCAGTCCCTGGCAGAAAAATTTTGAAGATATCATTAGCCCCTCAGGGGTAGACTTGGGGCTTTGCCCAAGAGTACAAATCAATACTAGAGGAGGAAATTTAATCTGGTTTTGCATTTCTTACACAGCATCCTAATAATTGTAATATCTTTCTTCACAAAAAAAAAAAAAAAAAAAGTAAATAACCAAAAAGAAAGAAAACAACAACCTGGTAATTTCCAACATGTAAAATTAACAGACTATTCCTAGTAACTAATTGGCTTCAATTGAATATTAAACAGGTTTTAATACCAGGTTTTGCCTATAACTTTCCCCTTCTTTCTGCTCTGCCTTGCTCCAGCCCACTGAAATCCACAAGAGTGCTCATCAGGCCAAAAGCTGGGATTTAGACCTAGGCTTAAAACATAATAGTAAGTTTATCCATTTCTTATGCAAAGGTAGCCCATTACTTTTTCTTGAGAAAGAGGTGACAAATTGGAAATAAAGAGTGTTCTTACGGTAAAAGATAGTAACAGATTAAAACCTAAGAAAACTTTTTTTTTTTTAATGAGGATCATGAATAAGAAACCAGTGTGGTGAGACAGTAACAACCCCCATGACTTACCACAGAAATCTTAAATGTGAAAATAAAAATAGTGTAAAAGCATCAGAACTTCAGAGTTACTTCAAAGATCAAATTAGCAGCTGCATGCTTATTTGCTTTTCAGCTTATTTGCACCTATTTTAAGGATTTTTGATAATACATATATTTTTCAGACATCTTTTTATAGAACTGTAGGCCACTTATTCTTGCTAATGCATATGTTGGCTCCATACGACCTCAGTTGGCTGAGTGTCTCTATTCTCAAAAATGCAAAGAATTTCTTTATGACGACTACTTGAAATTATACTACCTTTATGATAATTTAGTAAAGATAGATTTTCTTTTGAAAATGTTTGGTAAAATACAGCCACAGTCTTACCCAGAAGGAACTAAACTTTGTTTTGTTTGTGACTATAGTTGTACATATAGGTCTATGTAAGCCAAGCAGCCAGTATCTGATCCTGTGAAAAGTCCGGCACTATATCTTCTTCTGACTGTGAAAGTGGAAGAAACAATGATTTACAGATTGATTTATTTGCGTATGTAAACACATGCACTTGTGAACATACTCTTTTGGTATCCTGATCCTGCTTTTCAGGGCATAAATACCTTACAATAAATTGCAAAATTAGCTCTAGAAAAAGCACAAAATATGTCTATGAATCCACATTAATTATGGCAATAATAATAATAATAAATATGTATTTAATGGCTATGACTCATATGGACTGAGACTGTTTTAATGCACATTTTTGAGGTACCTATCAAAGTTAGTTCTATCCCTGAAGAGACCCTTTGGGGTGCCACTGTAATAAAAGTTCTACCCTAAATAAGAATAGGGGGTTTTTTTTTGTTTTTTTTTTACTCACACCTTCGTGTGGTCTTGCCAGGGGAGAGCTGTTTTACTTGCAGCTCGGGCTTCTTGTAAGATGAAGACTGTTCGGGAAACATGTTAATTCAGCACATCCATTAAGCACTTCAGTGCTGTCTCCCCTTCAGAGAAGCCCTGTCAAGGTAGCTTTGGTTGAATTGTTCAACAGCTGTAAGTCTGCTTCTTGCATCTGTTGAAGAAGCAGATGATGAATTTCTCATTTCTCCCCCCAACCAGCAAGTCTTCCAGGATTGGTATCCAAAGGCTAGTAGAAATTGGAACTACAAATTGACAACTCTAAATGTAGATAAAGAATATATATTACTGACGTTTAATACAGAGGCAAAATCAAGGTCCAAATTACATTAAATTGAGTAATTTGCTTTAGTTACATATTGGGAAAACAATGCCAACATTTTCCAGAACTCTATTCTGAAACTCTTTCAAATTGAAGAGGTGCAAAGAGTTATCTTTCTTAAGTGAGGTCACCCAAGTCCCAGATACAGCTCCATCACATCTCCTTGCTCTCAGCTGCTTTGAAGAACAGAGTGTTTGGAACAAACCAGGCTGCAGTCTGTAGGAAGTGTTTCCAGGCTCTTTTCCAGAAAGGGTGATGTTCCCTTCCACAGCCTCTTCCTTATGTTAGCCTGGGAGGTTCTGATTAAAGAAATGTACTTTGAATGGGAGATAAGGAACAGCGTTTGCCCTCATCTCGCCTACTGTTAACCTTTGTCATTCAAGGATTATCAGCAGCTGAGCTCCAGACGCTTTCCTTTTCCCTTTGCTACTTTTAGGATTGTGGGTTATAATTCATCTGAGTCTGTTGCTTTGTCAACTTTTAATCATTCTAATTACCTAATTATCTACTCTAATGAAATGATAAAGCTTTGAACAGTTCAGTCTTCCTTCTCCCTGAAGGAAATTCTACCTCATGCTCTGGGTTGTTACCTTCTGTGTTTAAACATGAAGACAAAGAAATTATTTGGGGGCTGGGCATCAGTGCCAGTTTTGCCTGTTTAAACACTCTTTCCTTGCTCATTGTTTGCTTTTATAATTGTAGTTACTCTTTAGCCTTTGTTTACAGATCAGTGTTTTTGTTAAACTTCTTTAACAATAAATATCAGCAGGAAGGTAGGAAACGGACATTGCATAAAATCTAGAAAGTCTTTCAAGTCAG
The DNA here is from genome assembly GCF_034315485.1 of Pezoporus occidentalis. Classification (NCBI taxonomy): domain Eukaryota; kingdom Metazoa; phylum Chordata; class Aves; order Psittaciformes; family Psittacidae; genus Pezoporus; species Pezoporus occidentalis. The sequence continues at coordinate 4,230,176 of NW_026914829.1, forward strand.
GGAGAAAATGCAGATTTTACCAACACCAAAGGTGACAGTTCATAGCAACGAACTACAAATCCATGCTGCATTTTGACTCATGGAAGCACTTGACTTTCTTTCTGCAGGATCACTTCAGCATGAGAAGTATGGAAGGAAGTATCAATCTATAAAATTATATTATGTGGGTTTCATTTACCTTAGGCCAAAGAAAGAAATGACCTTGAGTTTTTCCACTGTCAAGAAATACTCCAAATTTGCAGCTCTTCTATATTGCAGGTCTTTTTTTTTTGTCCTCTCCCACCTCCTACAGTTTCAAAAGGAGTATTTGGGGAAAATTACTATAGGTAGATGACTATACATTTGGGAGAAGATTCTACAGAAAAGATTCTGTATGGGCTGAGATAGCTGACTGCAGTGACAGGAGAGGTATCAGATCTACAGTCAATTCCTTTTTTTTTTTTTGTTTCCCAGCTGTCTGCCTCAGCACAGCCACTCACTGAACAGGCTACATGGTATGATTCCTGTCCAGTACACTGCCTGGTTTGAATTCCCTTCTGAATTGCCCAAGTATCAAGGGCTGTGTTACTTGGTATAAATGTTTTTGCATGTCCTTTCTTCTGTTCCCAACTGGTCTGATAGAAGAGGGTCCATGTGATATTGCTGTGCTGCAGGGATGGAGTTATAACTAACACAAGTGTTTTCCCAGTTTGCCTGTTGGAAAGTACATCTTACCTGTAGAACACATTAAATCAAAGTAAGTACCCAACTTCCACTTGAACAAATTGTAAAGGAGATACACTCTTGCTTTCTTGGAGGAAGACTAGAAACAGTAAGGGGCATGGAATATGATTCAGTTCCTCCCTCACTTAGAAGTCTGTCAGTAGAAAAAAATGCTCTCAAAGCAGTATTTGAGCAGAAAGTAAAAGTGTAAAAGAGAATTCAGAAAGACCTGTGAGAAGGAGGATAGACAAGGGAAAGAAGGAAACAAGAGGACAAGGTACTTTGGCTGTGAGGAGGAATTACCCTAAGAGTATGAAAAAACTTACTATGCACAAAGCATGTGGAAGAGCAAAAAAGAATGGAGTTCTGCCTGCTAGGAAAGAAGGCTCAAGATATGAAAGAGAAAGCATTTAAAACAGCATGATGTGGCTTAAGAAGAAAGAAGCAGTGAGAGGAGATAGAAGGAGGAACGGAGAAAACTTTTAGGCAAGCATACAGTAAGCTTATGTCCTTCACTATTTCGCTGGGAGGAATGATACAGGCATAACTCAAGCCTGTTATAGGTGCAATTCCATTCAAGTCAGGTCCTTTCTGTTATTTCAGATTTGAATCCTGTAGCTCTGCAGGCTTACAGACAGTCAGAGACAGCCTGTTTGTACAGTATTCTCATACACTTTCATTCACAGGGTGTGGGACTTCATGTCACTTTTCTATTCTCGGGATCTAATTTACGTAACTTCAGAAATGTACACCCTCCTGTCCATTAAGTCCATCCTGCTTGTCTGCAATTACAAATTCTTATCTATAAAGCAGTCAGGTTTCTGACGTATGATGCCACTCCACTGTGGAAGGCTTCCCTTGCAGGACATGCCTCCACCCATGCAGGAATTATTTTGCCTTTTCTGGAGTGTTTAATCATCACACTCACATGTGATGATTAAACTCATAGCCCTCTGGCACTCACAAACCTCCACCCTTTGGTTCAAAAGCCTCAGAATTACCAGGATCTCTTCATTTTCCACTTCCTCTGACCTTTCTTACAGGACTAAATTTTCAGCTAGAATTTGTTATTATGTTTAATCCTGCTAAACTCATCTTCTTTTGCTTTAAAAGCTGCATGTAATGGAACATAGTTTAGTTGTCACTGAGTTCAGCTGAATGGGAAAGAAAATAACTTTGGAGGGATTGGCGCATAGCTATTTTGAACACATTTATGTTTCCTGTAGTACTGATCTGAACCTGTAAATCTTCAAATCTGTAAAGCTGATCTTTAAATTCTGTAAACTGACATACTTCCTTTCAAATCTTTTGTTGTTAAACATGTGGAATGATGATTTCTACAATTTAAGAATCTGGTCTTATTTTCAATATATCACCAAAAATCCCTTGGCATTCTCAGAAATGAGAGATAGTCACAGCAGGTCTCATCTCTTTCACCATTTAAATTTTAATTCTTTATTAAATATTGACATTCACAGTAAATCAGATGAGAGCAAAACTTGGATTTTGAAACAATTTGATGGATACTTTCAGGCTTACAATAATGACAGCTCATGTAGAGCTACCTCTGTTGTTGGATCTCTGAAAAAAAACCTTGAGCATACTGTGGTCTCCCCTGTGCCATGTATTGCAAAAAAATGTGTCTGGGAGCTCTGTCCAACAGAAAAGAATGGCAACTGAGATGAATTTGAGATTGAGATGTTTTAGTTATGATTTAAATCATATTTTCAGAAATCCAGTATTTTAGGTACCTGAATTCAATGACAGTTTTGTGGGGGAAAAAAATAAAAAAGAAATAAAAAGAAAGTCTTATTTGAGAAGAAATCTAGTTTGAAGCAAAAAAAATCTTTTGAGCAAGTCTTAAAAAAACTTCCTTTGGGATCTATTTTGTGTGAAGAATGGTCCAAATATGACATGTCCTTTTGGATTTGAGTAAGACAGATGGGGTCCCATATAGACACCTCAGCATTTTTATAAATACAACTACAACAACAATAATAAAATAATAATAGTGTTTCAGAATAAGAACAATTACTAATATTGTTGATACCTACAAAAGGGTAGCTTTACTACTCCAGTATTCTGCATTGCCAAGGACATGCAAACTAGCAGATTATCCATAATTAAGTTAAAAATTTTGAATTTTGCAGATGGTCTTTCATTAATTCCAAAACACCCTTTCACACAGGGGAAGCTATGCAGCTATTTACAGAATAAGGGTAGCTTATTGGAAGTCAGATCAGAAAGTGCTAGGTATGAGATCTGAACAAATGTGAAGATATGGTTTTCTGCGAGAAAATGTCTGTAAGGTGATATTTCCTTTGCCAGAATAAGGAAGCATCACCTGTATTCTCATCTCTGTTCCAACAGAAAGTATTTATTAATCTCTCAGGATTTTGTTTTTTCTTGATTAAACTTTCTTCAAGAGAAGAAATGGAAATGGAAAATATACACAGAGATTTCAAGCAAAGGCAAAGAAACAGTGAAGCCTCATGTGTGCAATGAAGATGTATGAGGAGTGACCGCGGTTCACTAGATGTTCATGTGAGGTGTTGCTTTAGTGCCTTTGGATCCTTCAATACACTTGCATAGGTTGAAAGACATGACATGGACAGCTATACGCCTTTCTGGAGCAGCAACTCCAAATCAAATATCATGTCCTAAAATTAAATCAGGTGCCTATGTTTAGGCAACACACCCCAGAAATCTTGCCCCTCTCACTAACTGTATGGAGGGGGCCAGGATATTTCCATTCCTTTCAATCATAGTAATGCAACCAATAATGTTTCTATTTGTTGGCACTGCCTGATTATTAAACCTTGTGACTTAATGAGAGTTCATTCAGTCTTGGTTGCATTTTTTTCACAGTCTGAGTCAATTAAACACCCAAATCCAAATGAATTTAAAAGAGAAGGATAAATTTAGAGAAAATGGTGTCCAGAACAAATAAAGCATTTAATAGTCTAAAGTGGCATCTGGAGAGCATTTAAGCATGGACATATATACTAAAAGGTTAAATCACCCAAGCAAAAAAAGATAAGATTGTAACTCTGCACCGTAGTCTGTTTTTCTGCATTTGGGGAGTCCTAGATACGGGCTTTGCCTCCCAGATCTGCGTCTATATTTTACTGTCATTGGATATATATAAACATGCGTAGGAAATTAAGAGAGGTTCTGGATTCTGTTCTTGGCATCAGGCAATGAAACGTATCATTATGATGTAAATTCTGCATTTGGATGGCAGGTTCCTTTGAAAGTCCTAAACTCCTGCCATAAAGGTAATTCTGATTTATATTTATTCACATAATTAGTTTTGAAAGATATTATGGTTTTGGTTTTGGTTTTAATTTTTGTTCATATACATTTCAAAGGGAAAGAAATTGTGGGATTAAGATTATCCCATCAGGAAAAGCAATCAGACATGTAACAGCCAGCCAGGATTGACCACACAGCATGATGGCTCCATAAAGAAAGAGAAAAAAGAAAAGATTTTCAGCCAGTTGGGAAGCTGTCCCAGATACTGATGAAAAGATAATAATTAATGATAGGATTTTTATTCATTTATTTATTTAGAGACAGATGCATTACTAATTTTAACCTCAAAAGGACATTTCAGCCTTGCAAATTGAACAGATTTTTGGATGGCACTTTTTAGATATCTCTGTAAGGAACGTGGACTTTGCTACTGGCATTTTCTTTCAAGGATCCATTCAGTCTAAAGGAACTCCCTTCCCCTTTCCTGTTTGTTCTGAGCTAAAAATACGAGATCTGTGGCTCATATTTTGACATTTTATAAGCTTATTTACCTCAATAATTATTCATCAGTCAGAGCAAAAGATAAAATTTTGCCCTGGCCAATTTCAGCAGGATCAGGGTTTCCCTCAAGTATTTTCCAATCTGGGCTTGAAAAAGTCCTCATGTATGTCAAATCTAAACGCTTCCCAGCATCCCCTTCATGCTCTATATGACATTCTTTTGTTGGTGAAAAGAGAACAGCGACACAGCTTATTGGCAATATTTAGCCAAATATTTTAATTGCTTTTGTGACACTATTTACTTATTTTCTCTCTAACATATCACCAAAGAATGTAAAAGGCTGCCCCCTGAAGTTACTGATGGATATGTTGATTGTCTTTGGATGGAGTCCTGCAAGAAGTACTGCACTTGCCCGTTAGAAACATTTTGACACTCTGTTATCTTCCTGAGTTGATCAGACACCTGCTGCTATCCCACCTGCCTTCTTGGCAGAATTGCCTGTCTGCCTTTCTTTCCTAGTTTTGTTTTTTTCTCCTCTCTCGCTGTGTAAGTATCAACAGGTGGGGATCAATTGTGAGGGGGGGCGTTGTGCCAATGCCTCATGCCTGGCGTGAAAGCAGGATCTCCGGTAGAGGGGATAGCACGTGGGGGTTGAAGAAGGCTGCTCTGCAGAAGTTGGTGCTGTCTGGCACCCATGCCTTACTACAGGAGTTCAACCAACTTTGGAGCAGGCAGGGTGCCATCCTGACAGAAGGACAGAAGGGGTAGCCAAGACACCAGGTAGTTATGGAGTAAGTGTGTTTGCTGAGGGTTTGATTGTCAGCCAGCAATGTTTAAATGACTGTTTGTCTTGAATTTATGCACATTTGTTTAAAGAGCTGCATAAAAGCCAATCTAGAGCTGCACTGTATTAAGAAAAAAGAGCTTCTGAATCTCTTGTGTTTCAAAATAGTTAAGTATGCTTTTCTGGCAGAACCAAGAAGCATGGATATGAAGAAGGATATAAAAAGCACTTTTAAAATCCATTGAAAATTCATCTTAAAAAAAAAAGTTTCTTTTCAAATTCTGTGTGAAGGTTTGAAACAGTACTTAGATTATCTGCATCAATCTGCCTCTTAAGCAGTCACTTCTGTTTTGAGAGCATACTGAGACCTATCGTGCCTGTTTGCAACTAACCTCCTCATTCTAAGCAATGAAATAGCAACTTTAACACAAACTTTTGAATTAATTATTGTCATCTCAATGGGACAGATTGCCAAGACTTTATGATTGAGATCCAGGGTTGATACTGCATATGATATCAGACTCAAGTTGGGCTAGCAGTCAGTCAGGTCAGGTAAATACTTCTCCATGTGAAGAGTAGACAAAAGCTACATTGTACCCTGTGTAGGTCTAAACATGCAAAATTGTCTTCCCATCTGATGGAGTTGTCTCATTAGTTGTTATCAAGAACTGAAAGGCATTGTCACATTTTTATCTTTTTCCGTCCTAGCACTGCTGGACGTAACACCCACGGTACTATTATAATTGTTATCAGTTAAATTAGGGCCTTAGGTGAAGCCTGCAATGACAAGGTAACTCCTTGGACAGTCCTTGTATTGTACCATTGTATTGTACCGATGTCTGTTTAAAAACAGGCTGCTACGCAGACTGAAGAAAATGATGCCATTCATACCAGCCCTACCAAGTCTTTATTTCTTTCTTCACTGCTGCAGCTCACTGTTATATTTAGTGTCTGACCACAGGATCTGCCACATGGTGAACAGTCAAAATGAAAGAAAAATAAGATTGCATTTCAGCAATTCCTTCTGAACTTGTAAATTCTTAAAAATGTGAAATTTTGCAGGAGTAGTTCAGAGAAGATTTATTATCTCTTCCAACGCTGTATTGTTTAATTATTTTGTGTCTTTTAAGAAGTAGGTTGTGTGTTTTACAGGAAGCAAAGAAAAACATTTTCCTAGAGAGTAAAGGGCAAAGAGGTTATGCTGATTAAACTTTGGCGGAGATTGATTCAGTAAGGTGAGAAAGCAGCTTTGAAAATCTGGTTTTTTTTTGTAGATCTTGTATACATTATGTCAGAATAAAAGCCTGAATCTGAGTTCCAAACTGGAAGAAACTACTGTAGAATTTTGTGGTATCCTCTCTTAAAAAGCCTTTTTAATGAGAATATTTTTGTATTTTTTTTATTTTTTTAGAAATTAGAGGTCAGATTTGTCTGTACACCCAGTCTGATATATACTGGCCGGTGGCGCAACATGCTCATAAATCTACTTCATCTGGTAATGTGTTTACTACAGGCAGTAGTAAATCAGACCTTGGTAGTTTTATTCTCAGCATAATTAAAGGTTTTGTCCTTTCTTTTAAGAGCTGTGTTGTTAATAAAGAATTTAAAATATTTAATTCATCAAAAGCTAATTGGTCAGAATATATGCAGGAGCAGTAGATGTATGTATGCCCAGAAAAGAATTCTTCAGTGTTTGCAGTCCAGAAATCCAAACATGAAAGTCCAATAGGTGAATAGCCCCAAGCCTATTTTCAGGCTTCTCCAAGGTGCTTAGTGAGTGAAAATATGACCTCACAGAGCACTGCAGTAGCTGGTCTTCGGAAGCCTTTGAGATATCCTCAGTTTTACAGGGATAAAAGCTACGTACTTTTTTGTTGTCAGGTTGCCACTGTGCAAAACTGTCTTAATGAAGAACCACAATTAATTTACCATCTAATTTGGTTTTTAATTGTATGCTGTTACCACCGGAAGTATTTGTGGTGCTGGCTGGTCAGAAATTAAATGTAAATAAACTGTATAGCCTTTGGAAATTTTCTTGTTTATGTACAGATCACTGCCTAACGCAGACAAGTCTGTTCAAAAGTAAAAGGAGGTAATATGTTTCAATTTTTTTGCTTCTTTTAACAGTGGGTTTGCCAAGTCCAGCAGCAGTCTTGAGCAGAAGCATTTCTGCACTCTTTCACTGTGATAAAAAGTGTAGAATGATTACCTCTTTCTAACTAAAAATGTGATGATTTTCATAAAGCCACCTATCTTAACATCTCCATGTTGCCATATTTTCGTGGTTTGGAATATTGCCTAGCTAGGGCTTCTTTCCAACTCCTTGACTTATTTCCTGTGCATAAAAGGAACTGGGACAAAGCACCCTATTGATTATGAAGCTTAGAATAGAAAATACTGTATCATACAAGGTTATGCTATAATTCAGCATGTTTGGTGACCATTTCTTTGAGAACATTGCTTTAACTCAACTGAAAACTCTTTCATGTAGCTCTGTACAGAAGCATTTCTATTCCATGGAATGAATCAAGTTTCTAAATCACATGTGACTGTTATTTCTCCTATTTGTATTTTTCATAGCAGCAGTATTTTGAGGGGAGAAATCATTGCAAATTTGAAATAGTGCTTTGAAAAACTTCAGAATTCAAAAGCTGGAGCCACAGAAGTGCATTGAAGAGCTAAATAAGAAACAGTTGAAATTTTATCTGCAAAGTGATTGCTAAATGGAAATCAAAAAGGTCAGCTGCAATTCACTCTAGGGAATCAAGATTCACAGGCTAAGTGATGCTGCAGGTGCTATGCTGAACAGTGAAACACAATGTTTTTCATTAAATCATAGGTCTTCCTGAGGGAATTTTGCATTAAAATCCAAGTGAATCTGACATAATGGCAAGGTATACATTCCTGGTTCTTAGTCAGGTCATTACATTAGCCTGCCGATTAGATCAGGAGGGTGGCGTTTCAAATTACAGCAGCAGTTTTAAAGAATAGATACTTATGATAAGTTATGAATGACAGAAATTACTGCAGCTACTTTGTTTTCTTTTTTTCCTCACACCCCAGTTTTTTCCTTTTTTTTTTTCTCTTTTTTTTTGTAATGTTGTTTTGTTTGTTTTTTTCCTTTTGAGGGTTCCTAGAATAAAAATATTATATAGCACTTTGATTGCCATTTAGCTCTTTTTGTAACCTTAGTAAGCAAACTGTCAGCCATAATTTGTCTGTGGCTATTGCTGACTTCTATAGTTAAACTACAATAATTCTTGTTATTTTTATGCTTCTTGTCTCCAGCTATCTGGATTCTTTCACTGTTGGAATATCTAGCTTCAAAGTGGCTGCAGAAGTTACCTTTGTAGGAATTTTGTCAGATGTGAGATCATATATACATTTGAATACTGATTTTTATCTAATTGCACTAGGACAAACAACACAAAGTGCTAGTGTGATGGTTGCTTTTGACTTTACAGAAGTATAATTGAAAGTTACATGTAAGGGATTTAGTTTTAAAATATTTTCACTAATGCGTATTAAAGTACCATATTCTTCCCAAAGTTTAAAATCTGCTTAGAAGTGAGAATAAGGTAAATGGGGTTGTTAATATATACCTGTACAGTTTATTTTTACAGTGTCTCCTCTAGAAATGCAAGTTTGGCTTGAAAAATTATTTTCTTTCATATGTCTATTAACTAATGCTAAATTGGAGTTGATTTGAGCTGGACTATATATAACAGACTTACCTAATTAATTCATCTGGATCTTTTCTACTGGTGGTTCAGATGTATTCATTATGACTGTGTTCTCAGGGCTGTGGAAATAGTAATATTTCTCTGCAGACAGACTTAAATAAAAGCGTACAGAGATCATTTCAGTTTTTATAAGTTCTTACTAATATCATGCAGCATGTTTTGGTCAACATGAAATATTTTCTTTGATCTAAAATTAATTTTTTGATAGAAGAAAGCTGCTTTCAAGGTAGCACAAAGTCTTTGCTTAGTGGTCTGTCAATAGCTCAGAAGATGAATATCCATCAAGGTTGTAGTATAGTTAAGCATGATTATTTTGTCTGTTGAGAAGGCCAAAGCCCATTATTTCAAGGGGCAGCATATCACCCCTGGAAGACACAATATTCAACTTCCTGCTGCTAATATTTTGATTTTGTTGAAAGAGAAGCCCTATGGTGCATGCACTAGGAACTGACATGATAGAGTCAATGGCAGAATTGTTTTTTCTTTTTGTCCTGGGTTCAGCAGTAGCAGTCATGTTTCTCCTTCTTGGTAGCTGGTGCAGTGCAGTGTTTTGACTTTCGGCCTGGGAACAGAACTGATAGCGATGTTTTGGTTTAGCCAAGGACTTTGTGAGCCTCATGCTCTGCCAGGGAGGAGGGGAAGCCGGGAGGAAGCAGAGACAGGACACCTGGCCCAAACTGACCAAAGAGGTATTCCATACCACAGCACGTCATGCCCAGGAGGTAACTGGGAGTTAGCTGGAAGGGCTGGGAGACTGCAGGGTTGGAGGAGGTATCGGTCGGAGCTTGGTCGGGCTTGGGGGGCGAGTTATCGGTCAGCTGGTGCTGAGGTGTTGTATTGTCTTCCCTTGCTATTTCCTTTATCATTATTATCATTGGTGGTAGCAGTAGTGATTTGTGTTATACCTTAGTTACTAAACTGTTCTTATCTCAACCTGTGGGAGTTGCACTTTTTCGATCCTCCTCCCCGTTCCTCCAGGAGTGGGGGAGAACCCCGGTGGGGGGGGGACACGGACGTCAATTGTTGTCAGCTCGGCACCACTCACTGGGAGTGAGTGAACGAGTTACCTGACTGGGTTTAAATCACGACACTTTTTCACTTCCTGAGTCAGTGACTAACCAAATATTTTTCACAAGGGAGTGAGGAAACTCGACTGCATTCTGTATTTTATTTATTAGGGTATACTAATTAATAGCAGGATTCAAAACTCCACCTTCAAATAGAAAAAAAAAAAAAGTAGGTTTGAACTGTAATTTCTGTCAGATGTTTCTTCATCAACAGAACGCTTTAAGGTTCTATTTCCTCATCTGTTCTTGAAACTGTTTTGCTCTCTCGAAAATGGTTAGACCTGTTTGCCTAGATATAGGAGGCATGTGATATTCAAATGACAAGAGCAAGTGTTTCTACACTACGTAGGTAATAGTCCTGTCAAATTCCTTAGCAGAGAGTGGGAATGAAAAAAAACACCACCCTTGCCTAGCAGAAAAGAGGTTATGAGTAGTTGAGAAGGGAGCTCCACTGGCAGCTATTAAATGAACAAATGACATCTAATACAGGAAATCCCCCGTCCTGAAAATAACTGGGGGCTCAGGGCATTATTAGGGGAAGATGTCCGTATACTTAGTCTTTTGTTGCTTTTTGCTATGCGTTTATCTCTAACCACTGTTAGGACAGAAGACTGGCCAGATGGACCCTTGAACTGAAGTGTACAGCAGCTCTTATGTTCTTGAGACTGCAAAAAAGAAAGAATTGCATGTATAAAATGGACTAATGCTAACATAAATGATAGAGTACTTTTTCCATCCATGAATATTCTGTAGCTTTGTGGGAAAGATATCCTAGAAAATGTATGCAATAGGAGTAGGAATTTCTGTGTCCCTAATACAGAGGCATCATCTCCAGTATTATGACTCCAATCTTCCAACATTTGTTCCAACTTAACACTTCTTCACATGGTTCATGTTCATGTTTCCTCTTTAATAGCTAGTTTTCTTTTTCCTATTTTAATAGCTTATCTAAAATGTTAGTGGTGACAGAAAGCATCTTGTTACATACTGTTATACTGAAGGTTAGATTTTGTTAAATGTATTCATATTTAAAAATTAAGATAATAAAATAATTTATCAAAACTGTTAATAATAATTTTCTTTTGAAAGACCAGATAGTGTTATGAAAAGTGAAAAATCATCTAAAGGAAGCCAGAGACATGAAAATTGGGAAAGTAGAAGCAGAATGTTAAAATTCATATGGAGAAAATGCAATTTTACACAAGAGAAATAGGCAGAAGGAAAGAAAAATCTAAACGAGGTAACGTCGAAGGAGACATTCAGGAGACAGTGAGCAGAAAATCAGAAGCGATTTTGCAAGGCCAAACTGCAGCAAAAAGAAATTGAATGCCATTTTGCTATCCATATGCTGACATGTCAAGCAGCATTGATGGAAAATAATAATCTTCTCAAAAAGGTTTCCCAAAAAGGGAAAGCTAAGGGACCAACACAGAGGAGGAAAGTTGCTCTACTGCTAGTTTGATTCCTGGACTCACTGCTAAATTGTCTCAGTTGATACAATGATTTTAGACCACTGAAACTGTGTGATTTTTCTATCTGAGAGAGTAAAGCTTCATTATCAGCCAGTTTTATGCACTAAATCTCTAGTAAAAATAATTCTCAGGGATCTTTCAGACAGACTCCATGGGAGAATTACCAAGATGCCCTTGCCGAAAGGGGTACCAAGAACTAGAAAGCACAAAATGGTGAGTGGCCACTTTTCACTTAAATATATAAATTATCTGTATTTCTCTGTAGCCTATTAAAGATAATAGCAAACACCAGTTGATTTTGGTAATGTATTTATTGGCTGATAATATATAAAATTTACGTGTGTGTGTATTGCAAACAGATCACCATACTATTCAAAAATAGATTTTATTATCTGTATTGATTTATCTAACTCCTTACTGTTATTATTAGCCCTGACTGATATAACTCTTCATTACGTATTGATTTACATTTTATTCAGTACTCCCCTGCCAGCAAGCCAGTGCCAAGAAGCAAAGAAAATGTCATGGTGAGGTTGTTTGTTTTTAGTTTTGGGACTTTTTTTGTTATTTAGGAATACTTTCCGTCTGTTTCACAGTTCCATGAATAAAGCTCAATTATATAGTGTGAATGTCACTTGCACAGGAAAAGTGCCAGCAGCAAAGACTGAAGTGGTGATGAAGTAATAAAATAAGAACTACGTGAACCACAGATAAGTAGTGGATTTGAAACAACTCTTCCTCTGGATGGCCAGTGGACATCATTTTGTCTATCTGTCCAGTTACAAAAATGAAACAGGCAGAGAAATGAGAGCACATAAAAAACAAAATCTATTCAGCTTAGTTCATAAACAGTTTGGAGACCAGCTGCAGACATGGTAGAGCTATAAAGGGCTTTCAGGAACAATGAAAGTCTCATATGCTCCAGCTTACTGATCAAAAATGTTCAGAACCAGCCCTATTTACAGTAACAAGCTCTCAACCTACTTCATTTAAAAATGGGAATGATATTCCAGCCCTATCCCTTGATCGAATTTGTTCAGATCAGAAGTCCTGGAATGAATGTCCAAATTCTGCAAAGGTAATGGGTTTATTCAGTCAGAATTGATTATTTCTATGTAGACCTTACTCAGAATGTGAGGCATAGAAAACATAAAACCCAAAACCACAACACAAAACCCCAACCCTAATGACATGGTAAACTATTTCAGTAGTATCTTTTGTAAAAGTGTTCACAGATTTTTCAGAAAGAAAAAGAAACAAAACTGTTTTTGTATAAAATACATTTTTGGTATTATTATTTTTTAAGAAATACGATTGTGAACCACCTACAATGCAACTTCTAATAAAAGTGCTGTGTAGAAAGCTGTTTTCAAGTATGAACCTAGGGGCAAGATTTCACACATGAGATTCTCATTTAAGTTAATAAAAGAGTTCACTGTGTGCATTCAAAACAAAAGTGAACGGGTTACAACACTCACAGTATGTTATTAACACAGCCATAGCAAAAGGACAAGGTGGTTTGATTTACTAGGTTCTTTGTGGGTAAAGATGACTCTGTACTAGAGACTCCTCTCCAGTTTGTGATAATTGCTTCTGTTTCATGCTAGTCCCGTAGTACAGAGAAATAGCATGTAACTTGCAATAGATAGGCTAAAAATAAAATACCAAAAAATAAAAGTTGCTTAAATCTTGGAACAGTATTAGACATAGTAGAATAATTTGATTTTAAAATTTTTTTCAAATCCCAGAGCCGTGTTCTTGATGTAATCTCTTTTTTTTTAACCGCAATAAGTATGTTGTAGGCTTTGCGTTGGAGATACCATATGGAAAGCACTAATTTAATGGGAAATGATAAGCTGTGAATTGGATTCATGATTCATAAGTCACAATGCACAATAACACATGCCAGTAATTTGCTAAAATACAATATGCATATATGTATATTCATTTACACATATGCATATATACGTTCTTTTCTACCTAATTGTTGTTACAATTCTGACAGAAGTATATTCTCTTTTTTTTTTTTTTAATTATTTTTGTGCTTAAGAAACAGCACTTTTCCACATATAGACAACTGTCCAGGTATTGGTTTTGGTGCTCACAATAAATAGTTGTAAATATAATAACAGGGAGTGTGCATAATCTCTATCTACACTTGTTCATTGTGTAGAGTATAAATACTTCCTAAGTACTGCCATTGGGACATATTTTTAGGAAAAGTCTTACAAGCAGAGATGTCAGAAGGCGGATCTGAGATGAAAGAGTTTTCTGCTGACATTTCTGGATAAACTGAAATAAATGTACCTCATTTAGAAAGCTAGAGCAAAGTATGCCAGTGCAGCCACTGGAGTGTATTGATTGAAATTAATGCATGCTTTATGATGAAGTGTTATACCCTTTCTCTACAAGTAAAGAACAGCAATATTGTGTTTAGTTGGTCCTTAATGAATGATTTAGTATAATCATTCTTATTTTAGTCTTCTCGAAAATGGAGACATTATCAAGCTAAAGAGGGGCTTTTTGTTTTCCAGGAAGTAGTAACTTGTTGCTGAAGGAGCCTGTCTGTGATGGAGATCCAAGGTATAATGATAGCTGGTAATATTTGTGAGGGATGGAGGCTCTTCAGTGAAGCTGCATGATGAATCACTAATGAAATCTAGTTAGCTGCTTAGATTATTCCCTTCTAGTCCTCACTCAGAGAAATGAAATCATGAGAGCTGAGAGAGCATCATAACTGGGTCTACCACAATAGCAAGAGATAAAATGATGGTGGATCTTTGCTGAAGTCACTAACGACAGTAACATTAGTGAGTGAATTTCATTAAAGGCTGTCTTTAATGAACCAATGGAGAACTAAAATCAATGGGTGATAATGCATTTGAACAAAATTAAATCATCACATAAGTGATACTGTGTTGAGTGGGAATAGCATAGCAAGAGGTACCACTAGTACAGGGGTAACTTGCTAGCTACAGGCAACAGCATTGTGATTAAAGACAATACTGCAGATAGCTACAGCAGCCAGGAGTAACAGCATGGAGAGAGAGGGTGGGTCATCAATGCATTTATGATTAGAGGTTGTGGCAGTTAGAAATTGTGCTGAGACAACATCAAAGTACCTCTACATGCACAGGCATCATGTTACGATAAAAGAGATGTATGAGAATCTAGTATGCATGCTAGAATGGTACTGAGTACTGGAAATAAAAGCTGTCACATGTACTGGAAGGGTGTAACATGGGGAAATATCTTTCAGTGTAGAAAAACAACATATGATAAATACCGGGAAAAAAAAAACAAAGAGCTTGCAAAATTATAGGCTTTGAGCCAGTGGTTTCTGTTCTGGAGCAAAATCTTAGAATTATGACAGATAGCTTAGCATGAAGTATTAAGAAAGCAAATGAAAAGCTAGCAGTTACTATGGAAGAACAGAGAACAAAGAGAACGAGAAGTTCTCATCCTCCTGTAGACATCTGCTTTCAGTCACTGATGGGAGTCAGGATGCTGAGCTAGATGGGCTCCTGGTCTGACCCAGCATGCCTCTTCTGCTGTTTTCATGTGCTCACAGTTGGGCAAGAAACCTGAAACAATGGTCTGATCCCTACTGTTCTGCAGAGGTGTGCTTTCCAAACAGATAAACAGAAGCTTGATTTATTGCTGCTTTGTTTTCCCTAAATCAATGCTGTGTCACTTTTCCTTTTACTATCTTTTGGTTTTATCAGTATACATATGGATTTGGCAAGAAAGGAACTGACTATTCAGGAGATCAGAGTTGTAGCTCCCTGGCCAGCTGGTGTCTACCACAGACTGGCCTGATATCTGCAAGATCTGGAAGAAGTGCTACAGAAGTACTGACTTGTAAAGGTTTCTATCCAAGTACATGTTAAGAGCTAGTAATTTTTCTTTCTAGCAACTGAAATAGTATTAGATAAGAAACTTATGAATTCTAATCTAATTATTGTAAAATCAAACAGAACTCTTGGCCTTTTCAACAGCTTCTAGCTTCCTTTAAACTCTGAATATCTTTTACTGAGAAATAAATTTTAGTAACACAGGAGCATGGTGTCTAGACAGGGGACTTTCTAATTTTCTTTTTCATAAATGAGTACAGTACTCATAAAAATCTAGACTGAGAAGGAAATCCATTATAGCCTAAAACATTTAGAACAAATCTATCCACCTAGCTCACAAACGCTCAGCTAATAAATATGAACAGTTTCAATCAGAATCAGTATTAATGATGATTGGCTTTGCCTGGATTTATGTTTCAAGTGTAGTCACTTGTATGCACTTCTTGATATCTCAAAAGGATTGAGTGCAGGGTAAGTGGAAAAATTAATAGCATGTTACTCTGTCTCTACCTGTTTTCATGAAACTTGCTGGAACTTACTGTCTTTGATTCCACTACCACTTTGTTAAATTTGCTTAAATTTATGAAGTAGGCCTAAAATATATCAAGAAGAGAAGGGTGATAGATTTCAGCAGAATAACTTTCTTTCCTCGAGGAAACCAGGCTAAAAACCAGACACATCTCCTTAGACTGTCTGATTCTGAAGGACCAACTGACACAGAGATTATTCCTTAAAAATATGAGATGATAGGAAAAAACTTCATATTCTTTCATTTGCACTTGTTAGATGCTATTTGACTTCATGAATAGTTCCTCAGAGAGCATGGTGGCATCAGCTGTAAGTAGAAGACGCTGAGAACCTGCCTTAATGAAAACAGAAACTTGACTCTGCAGCTGGCTAAATCGTATCAATAAAAATGAGATTTCAGGGGCGAAACCCTTGAACTGCTGATGTAACTGGCAAAATTCCTGGAGATTTTTAATAGGGCCAGGATTTCACCATAGGAGTGTTGGCTCTTTCTGGTTTACAAATAAATCACAAAGCATTCCCATTCATGTTTGTGTTGGCTGCTCTGAAGTATTTATGAACTGATTAGGATAGAAATTTTCTGTACTTGTTGCCTTTGAATTTTTTATTTCAGTAATTCACTGTCAAGTTTTTTATGTTATGGGACTGGCCATCTATTGTTTACTGAATAGTTGTTTCTTCGTAACAGGAGATACATAATTGCTGAATAGCAAATAATGCACTTCTGATAGGCATCTATAGCACTGTCTTAATTAACAAGACTTAGATAATTAGTTGCCATCAGAATTTTACGGGGGGGGGGGGGGAAGATTCTATGAAAAGCAGAAATTTTAATTTGAGCTTTTTATTCACTAATCTTATTTATTCACAAAACTTATATTCTTCACCTGATTACTTCTGAAAACGAGTATGCAATACTCTCCCTCCGTTGTATTTTATTATAGCTGTTGGTCTATAGATTTCCATTTTACTGCTCAAATCTTTTATTTTTCTGATCTTTATGGGCTTGTACACATTTGCTGTTATTGCTTGATGTTCTTGTAATGTTTATGGACTCACACTATATACGATCTCAATTTATCATTATAATTTGCTGCTTTAAGTGTGATATATTATTGTAAATGTAGAAGATAAAGGCTCCACAGGCAAGCTATCTCTTATCTGTAAATTGAACTTTTTTTGTTGCTTATAAGGTTGAAATCTTGCAGTTTTTGTAATTCTGTATTTAATAAATGTCTAAAGGTAACATTTTAATTTTACATGCCACTGGTATTTTCTGGCTGCCAGGCAGTGAGACAGATAAAGAATAAGATTGTTTTTTTAAAGAATGGTAGATAAGTAAAAATAACATCTGACTGCCAGTGGTGTCTCCTCAGATAGTAATACACATTATTCCATGGCTGGATTATTTCTCTTATGACGAAGTCCCTGGGGAGACCCTCCAGTGATTCAAGACAGTGGTTTTGCCTCTGGTATCTCACAGAGCATGTCAAGATACATGTCACCTCCCTGCCTGGGCTTCTGCTGACAGCGGCAGTGCCTTTCATACCCCAAGCCAGTTTACAGTCCTTTTCCAATCATATCTGAAGGAACTACAGCATTAAATGTTTGAGAGTGGGCCCTGTTACGTTGGCTGCCTCACCACCTCCTCATGCAGAGCCTCTGCATGGCAGGTTCCTCCTTCCAGCATCTCCAGCAGCACCCTGCCACTGGGCAGCCCCTGATGGAAAGCCTGGACATGGCTTTTCTCTGGAGAGTATTAAGTAAATTATGCCTGCTGTTCAGGGAAGAAAAGTGGCTCAATTAATTAAAAGAGTCAGAATGAATACAAATGTCAGCAAACATGACCTTAACTATTTTGAAGCCAGACAACTGCTCGGCACCATCTCTGTGGTGATAAAAAGAGTGGTGGTTTTGTGGTTGCAGCACTGGGAGTTAGGATGCCCTACATGACTGCTACTGCTGAACCCAGGACACCTCCCCAGCTCTGCTGACTGCAGCCAGTGAGTTTAATCACTTTTTGTGTCATTCTGCCTGTAAAATTAAGACAGCACTATTGTGCTTGTTGTTGAGGGGAGAGTATGGTAGCCACGTTCGGTCTCATCTGTGAGCTCCCGTGAGGAAAGAGGTGAAGTGAAGACCTGATGCGCTGGGTCAGGGCCCAAGATCAGCCCAATCCATCCCTGCATTGCTACAATTGTGAGGGCTTTGAGGTGCCTGACAGTGAGACTGTCCCAGGTAGGTTATTGCAAGAAAGCCCAGGGTCTTGGCTGTTTTCCTGGAGTCGTCCAACAGCTCGCCCTCTCCAGGTCAGTGTTTTGCCTTAGTCTGCCTTACTTGGTTGCTTGGTGTGTAACTTAGACTTTCTCTTTATTCAGCTATTACATGTGAATAGGTCAGTGTTCATACAGCAGCCCCAAAGGCCAGCTGCCCCATCTTTAGTACCATGTGTGTGGTGAGGAGCAGGGGTGATTTTACCCCATCCCCACCAGAGGTAAAAGCCCATTCCAGGTGTGTTTCCCTCGTAAGCCTGGGGTGGTCACAGCCCCCTCGGACCAGGCCATCCACCAAAGGCCCTGGAAAGAGGAACTCTACAGTTCTTGCTTCATGGTGTGTGCTGAAGGAAGGGGTCACTGTCACCCAAAAATCAGGAGAGCTGCTGCTGGTCAGGGTGTAGCTCTACATCATTTCTGTTCAAAATGCCTGCAGTGACTGCTGAGTCCATGTCATCTCTGACTTCTTGGAGACTGCTGGTTAGCCAGTTCTGCGTCCATTAAACACATGCCTTACTGATATCAAATAGTGCAAATATTTTACTCTGAATGTCATGTAGTGCTAAGCCTTGCAAGTGTTTATTATATCTACACCATTACTTTTACCAGCTAAGCCTGTCATCACATCAAAGAATTTTCGACAAGACCTGTTTCCAGGAAACTACAGCAGTTATGCATCTAGGCACTTTTGAAAACATGCCAGGTATCTATCTGAATCTTGGTGCACCACATATCTATAAAATCTGGCTTTCAGTCCCCTATTATAGTAGAGTTTCATATCTATGAGGATTATTTTTATCTTTTTATTGCTGATCATGAAGACCTCTAAGAATTCATTTCTTAAAAAAAAAGAAACTATGATTTAAGTGCATCAGCATCAACTAATCACTGTTTAATTACAGGTAACCTGCTGGAAGATGTATGTTAGACATTTATTGCATTCCATTTACACAATAGAAAAGACTGCTGAGGTAACTAATAAAAAAAACACTCCCTTCCCTCAAATCCCCCACCCTTATATCTTCTTTAGCAAGCAGACTGGAACTGCCTAAAAGTGTTTCTGTGGGTTGACTCTGAAAAGGACAGAAGGAAGTATTAATTCTAAAATACATGCTAAAAAAATAACTGAGAAGTATATAGTACCTGAAGTTTATGAAGTTCGTGATGTAGGTTAGACTGAATTAAACCATCATCTTCAGGGAATTTGACCACATGAATAAGTTCAACTTGGCATTTAATTACAGTTTACTAACCATTTAAGTCACACTTAACTTCTTATCACTCCTGAAATATTTTGTTTTTTTAAAAGGAATTCCCATTCAGTGACCGATGTGTTACAGTGTGTTTGCAAAATGTATTTTTTAGTCCTGGTCGGCCAGATCAAAAAAAAAAGCTGGCATTTAAGTTTGGAACTCCAAACACGAGACACACTCTTTAGCCAGCACCTGGTCTTTGTGGTTTCTAAATGCTACAGATTCTTCACCTTTTAAAGTATTTTCGGAGCCACAGCAGAGGTGCAGAAGTGTCTGGTGGGTTCAGCAGTGTGGTAGGAAGACCATTTGAGACCCAGAAAATACATGTCAAGGGGTTCCATTTAAGAACATGAGAAACTTACTGCACAGTCACAAGGCAGAGTGCAAAGACAACTGCACTTTTAATTATACTCCTTTCTTCTAAACCAAGGCACTCCTAGCCCATAGACTTCTGTGTAACATCTTTGTATAAACAGAACTGGAATAGGTGTTTTACTCCACAGCCTGAAGTTATTCCAACTCAGCTTTTAGAACATTGCTGTAGGGAAAAAAGAGGCAAGGAGCAAGATTATGCAGCCTGATGGTTAAGACAGTTGCTGAATAGTAGGTCTCCTCCTTCCTGCTATCATCCCTTATGAAGCTTATATTAAACAGTCATTACATAAAATGCAGAAATGGACCTTGAAACAGGATTGGGACCAATAGCAACCTCACTTCCCCTCTGGCTGTGTCTGAAAAGAGATGAGTAAAAGAAAGGATCTTTTTGCCTTATTTGGCAGGCCTGCATGTGCACTTCCTATCAGGGAACAAAGTACCTAAATGTTAAAACTGTTCTGTATGAACAGAAAAACAGTCTCTTGTGAATTTCATGCATGTATACTCTTGGGTTTTTTTGTTAATCAAATACTGCACTTTGTAATACTATTTTCCTGAGAATCAGTTTTCTGTCAGTCCCTAGGTCTTTAAAAAAAAAGGATGAAAAATGGTTTTTGTTGTTGAAGCCTCTTCTAGTGAAAAGAATTCTTACTAGGCTTTTTAAGTAACAGGTTCCCTATTGTAGCGCTAAATGTGCTTATTTTGTGAGTGGCTTTCCCTTGCAACAAATGCCCATCTCCCCTGTTACAGCTCACAGTCCTTGCCAAGTGTATTTCTACACTTTATATCCAAATATCTCCTGGGGATTTCATCATGCAAGAATTACAATATTTTCAACATAAATTTAGCATAACCTAGAGCTCTTGCTTTTTCTATTGAGACGCTGCACTGGCTGATTTGGAAGGATGTGATTGATAAGAGGGGTTTGCAGCTACTAAAATTGAGTGGTTGTAAATCTGACTTTTCATTGCTGCTTTCCATTTTTGCTGCATACGATATCCTTTGGAAAAGTCACACTTTTTAGCAAATACAGTCTCTTTATTATTTTGTTTTGTTTTGTTTTTTACAGAGCTTCTAGGTGTATTTAAAACATATGGATACTGTGGATGAAAGATGTCAGGTTTACAGCCAATTATTTTTAATGCCTGCAAGTACAAGTACTTTTTAATTTCCTTTATACATTTCAAACTCTGTAAATTCCTACAGGGAGGACAAATCTCCTTTAATCAATAGATACAAAAAAAATTATTACCACCTACTGCTATTCCATCAGTTTGATTTACTTCCTTAGGAGGCTGTAGTGTCCAGCCATGTAGACCTTCACCTTTTAGATCAGTCCATATCCAAAGGTTTCTAAATAGTTCTGATACTGCTTTCATTTTAGTTTTCACCTTTTTATTGTTTGCTATTTGTTATAGCTCAAAACGCTCCTTTTTTCTGACACGGCATTTGTAAGTTTACATCTTTCTTATTAGAGAAAGGGGTCGAGGGAGCTGATTCTCCCCCTCTGCTCTGCTCTCCTCAAACCCCACCTAGAGTACTGCATCTAGGTCTGGGGCCCACAACATAAGAAGGACATGGATTGGAATGAGTCCAGAGGAGGGCCACGAAGACGATTAGTGGGCTGGAGAACCTCTCCTTTGAAGACAGGCTGAGAGTTGGGATTTTTCAGCCTGGAAAAAAGAAGGCTTCAGAGAGACCTCAGAGCAGCATTCCAGCACCTAAAGGAGGCCTACAAGAAAGCTGGAGAGGGATTTTTGACAAGTGCATGTAGGGAAAGGACAAGGGGGAATGGCTTTAAACTGAATGAGATTAATTTAGTATCTCAAGAATAAATTCTTTACTGTGAGGGTGATGAGGCATTGGAGCAGGTTGTCCTGGAAACGTTCAAGGCCTGCTTGAATGGGGCTTTGAGCAACCTGGCCTAGTGGGAGGTGTCCCTGACTGTGGCAGGGGATTGGAAACTAGATGATCTTTAAGGTCCCTTCCAACCCAAACCATTCTATGATTATGTACTGGGTTTGGACTCTCCCTTTTTATTTCTTGCTGGGGACAGTCTATTTTCCTACAAATCACTTCTTCCAGCTTGGCTAGTTGCTGATTTCCATCCTTCGACAGCTCACTGCCTGTGTCAGCAGTGACTATATTGTGGGAGAAGACACTAAATATCCGCATAATATGTGGAAAGGAGGTATCTGACATGGCAATGTAAGAGCTTGTCAAGAGTACTTTTTCTTTTTTTTACTTATTATCTCCTTTTTCCAAAGTGCCCGTCATCATTTGTTTACTGTTAGTTAGATAATGTAGGGCCTGATTGTGCTTGAACTAAGACTGTGGACATAGGAGAGCTTGAGTGCTAACATGATTCAGGAAGTGTCAATATATCCTGCATTTCTGTGATGTATGTTCTCATAGGGTTTTTTTGGTTTTGTTTGGTTTTGGGTTTTTTTGAAAATGATACTGACCTGCTTGTGATCTCTAATTTTGCTGGAACAAGTGGCAGCAGTCATTGCTTCAAACCATTCCCACCCCATTAGTCTTTATTTGAGGGAGGCATGATGCATATTGATAGCTACAATCACTTCTTGTGGCATAAGGGAGTCAGAGTTGTAAAAAGTAAGCACTTTTGTAATGCTTATAGGGAGATGAGAAAAAATTTCACTGTGTCCTCTGGTCAACGTCTCTTAAGCCCACAAAAGAAAATTACTGCTACATGTCACTTTGATTTTGAATGGCTCCTGAAATCATAGGTGAAGAATAGTTAATGTGGCTGAAGTTTGGTAGAATAAAGATGCTTTTGAACCACTACCAATAATGCATCTTTGTTTAGGTACACGTATTTAATACCCGGATACTCACATGATGGCCATTTATAATATATGCTACGTAGCCTGTGTAAAAATGGTGCAAATTCTCCTTTTTTTTTTTCTCCTTTAATAGAATTATCTGCAAAAGAAGTTAGAAATTTCATAACTTTTTCACCTCTTTGGTGTATGCACAGGAAAAATGATATAAAGGGAACAGTTATTTTGATAAAAACACATACAGGTAGTTTCTTCTAAAGAAAAGTATTTGGTGTGTACAGTGCATGGCATCTGATGTTCTTTTAATTTTGTTGAAATATGTTTAAACTAAAAATAAACCCCCACTTACATATACCTGATTAACAGTGGAACAAATGGTTTTGCTATGCATGCGCGGGTTACTGTTTAAAGGTTGGCCTTTTTGTACAACTGGAGGGCAATAGTTCTCATTAGCTTTAGAGAGCAGAGCAACCCATTTAAAATATAATAAGCATCTTCCCAGAGAGAAATGCTTGCTCCTGGAATAAAAGCGAATATTAGGATATTAGTGTACCAGCAAGCTAAATATCCAAAAGAAAAATCCATCTACCTCAAAATAGCAAGCAAGATTTCTCTAATCTAGCAGGAAAGAAGAACTTATTTGGTTTGGGTGGAATACTGAAAAAAAATGAATGAATCTTATGGCTGAATGAACTGTATTTTGATTTACATTTAAGACTGTGTTGAATCTTTACTGAGTACCTTCACACCACTTCTTCTCAAAGACCAAAAAGGTAACATACAGTATCTCTCTTTTTCTGAAGACATACTGTTTGGAAATAAATTAGGAAGGCCTGAAAAGAAAGATCTATTTGTATGCTGTGTGCAATTGTTAAATCGTGAGAAAGGTAAGATGAATGAACCAAAACAAAGATATATTTTTTTTGAAGATGTTAAATCACTAGTGTGCAAAACAGGCAATTAGTAGTATTTTCCTAAGAGCAATTCAGATTAAATTGCTGCTGTATGCTATTTTTGTAGCATGCCTGAGCTGTCTCTAAAACAGCTTTAAGAGAGCATATATTCTGTTAGCCTGTATTTTTGAAACCAAGGTAGAGAAAGGAAAAAGACTATAGCCTATTGCAGGCATAATGCTCTAAACATTCATGGGCTAATAATAGATTAAGTGGGCAGGAATTTCCTACCCACTGCAGTTTATTTCTATTTTATTTTTTCCAGTGGTTGTTAATTTTTATGATGTTTCATAATATATGCTCCCAATAACAGGAGAAAAGGATTTCTTTTTCTTTTTAGGCAGAATTTGTGTTGGTTTATGTGGTAAACATCTCAGCAAAATTTTCCCCTTGTCTCTGTGTTCTAGGTCTTTTATCACATTCAGTAACATTCTCTTGAGCATTATTTTCATTAGTTCAAACTCTGGGTTTTCTTTTGCTACAGTGAAAGCTTTGTGCTCAGATTGCATGAGGTTCTTAAAAATGGCTCATGCCTTTTGTCTTCTGTGTTCCCATTTGCAAATGGAGCTGGTTGATTTGAATATCTATTCCACCATATTCAGAGTATTATACATCAGAGGTTAAGGTTTTGAAGTTGTATCTTCTACATGGACAGGAAATGGTGATGGTCTGCTCCTATACTAAATTTACTTCCACTAGCTCTCTCACTGCTTAGTGATGTCATATCAACAGTGCTGCTTATACCAATGAACACTTTCTGTTTACAAAGGCAGAGACTTTGTATTTGATAGTCTTCTTGTGTACCCCTCCATTCTGATTCACCAAAAGGATTTAGCAAGTTACTGGTAGAATTCCAATTAGCTGGTTTCTTCCTTTTCAGAAAAATGTGACTAGCATAATGACCATCCATCAAAACTTGTCTCATGTTGAAAGACTTTCTGTGCTATGAATTCATAAAGCTACCATGCTGTCAGCACTGCTCAAGTCTAGTCTAGCTATCTTCTTATCAAAGCCATTGATTGCATAAGAAATGACCAGTGTTTGAGACTGAGCATAGCACAAGGCTGAGTTGTTCTCAGTATAACGTCAATATTTCCTTGACTGGGACAGGTCAGGCTAAATTGAAATTATTAGAGCCTCTGTGTTACTAAATGCGTTGGAAAAGTAGTGCCTTCAGGCTAGACCCTCAAGAACTATAGATGCTTAAATGGAACTATTGAAAAGACAATTGCAGGGCTAAAGGTATGCCTAGAAATCTACAAAACCTTGTGTTCTGTCAGTTTTCAAAACAAAGGCCAAAACCATCTACCTTTAAGGTGACATTCCAAGCTGTGACTTGGGAAGCACCAAAACATACAAGATGTGTTTTTCACAGGTTACTACTGGCACTGCTGCCTACACTAGGTCATTAAAAATTTGTACATGTCTAACCCTGCAAATTGTATTTGTGATGCTGGGTGCCCTGTGCAGATCTATAGATCTGCTGCTTGAATGTCCAAGTATCTTTATGAGTTCAGTTACTGGCTTTCTTTATGCCTTAAGGAAACATTTTGATTCCTTTAAAACAGGTCTAAGCAGTGGAGGAGGGAAAGCACAGGTTTGTTTCCTTTTCTTGATAACTTCACCATGCAAGTAATGGTAGAGGAATTAGACAATGTTAGTGATAAATAATGGTCTCAATTTGATATCTGAGAGCTCTGCAGTAAAGAAAACCTGCCCATATGCACTGGGGGTGGAAAGAGAAGGTTTTATAACAGTTTTAAAATTAGAAAACAAAATGGCCTGATTAACAGCAGTAGGAAGAGTTCTGCAGAGGATGAGGGGAGAAATTAACGGATGACATTCAGAGGCAGCTGTGAGTATGAGAAGCTGCAGCACGCAGAGGTAGTGAAATCTAGCAGTACAGAGAGTTCTGAATGATCTTTAATGCTGAAATAAATCAGTCTGGGTAGGGGGATATTTTAAGTGGTGGATCATCTCTAAAAGGTGGATCACCTCTGCTTAGACATTGTAAACCAGTAGATTCCATCCTGAGATATAACAACATATTAGTGTTAGAAGCAGGTGTTATGTAGGGAATGTGTACAATGAGATTTCAAGCAAACTGACGATGATTTTAGCACACGCTGGGTTTTTTTTGGAAGCAGAGCGAGCCCCAACCCCCCTTTATACTTCAGAAAGCAAATCTAATTCAGCTATTGCTAACTCCATCCGAGAATGTATCTCTCTATATCTTCCACTTACCTTGAAATAAGGGAAGGGTAGAGACCCTTGACAAATGTTCTTTCTAATGGCTAGATTCTGGAACATGGTGCAGGGAGTTTGGAGAGGCTGAGTTGCAGAACTGCATTGAAGCAACACTTGATGCCTTACTCAGAACCTTATGAAGGCTTTCCCTCTACCCCTTCCCTGTAAAGGGTCCGCTACAGCGATAATGTGGACTGCACTCTTTCCTTGTTGCTCTGGACTTATCCTCACTGTCAACAGCACAAAGAAGCAGCATAGCATGCCCACCTGCAGGAGAGGTTGCGAGAGGAATGTTTCAGGTCGTTAAATGCCAAAACAGCTCTCTCTCTGTTTCTAAGTAGTTGATGGTCTTCAATGGATAACCACCCTACTGATAAATTCTGTTTTTTATAGCAGAATGGTAGGAAGAATGGTATTCTTTGTGGCAGACCACAGTCTGGCATCTAGTTAACTGTTTTATGTGGTTGAGGGGAGTCTGGCTCTCTGAAAAGAAGTTCTCTCTGCTAATGACAGGAAAAATAATACTTTTTTTTTTTTGTTATAGGTATGAATGAGTAAAACAAAAAAGTAGATCAATAATTAGAGATTACTGAAGAATAAAATTACATCTGCTCTTGATTTCCTAAGGCAACCGTATCTAACACCTAAATATGGATGCATCCTAATCAATTTTCTTAGTCATAAGCATATTCCTCCTTGATGTCCAGTATTTTTACTTTTTGATACATAAAGAGATAGCCATTTCAATTTTTCTATTAAATTAAAATTATATTCATCAAGCTCTTTCTTTCTCACCTCACCTTTCCTTCCCTTCTTTCTCTCTGTTAACATCTACATTTCATATAGAACATTGATGCAGTTTGATTAAGAATGTAGAAGCTCTTTTTGCCCCCAAGTTACTTGAAGAAACAATTCTGTTGGTGCTGATTCATGAAAGGAGATGAACTTAATTTCAACCAAGACTGGTAAATAACAGATCTCAAAGCACCAATAGATTTTACACAGTTTATGTAGTTTTGTTTTTCTTCTGCTTTGATCTGGTTAAAATATGTGAGAGGCATGATGTTTTTGTGAGGAATAAAGACAAAAAGTAGGTACTTCCCTGTGCCTTTTTTTCATAGAGGTGCTCTTACTTGCTGTCTATTAACTCTGTTGTTCATTTAAATGCATTTAGAGAGTTTACCATTTCTGTGGTGCATTTACATCACTTTTGCACTTCTATTGTATGATTTGCACTACTATTTAATGAAGAACCTATGGAATACTATTGCTTACCTTTGAGTATCCCAATATGTTCAGTTTATATTGTGACTGTATTTTTTCATTTGGACCTTTCCTTCAGATACCCTCTAAGTTCAACTCATGATCAGAGATTAAGTCGTATGTATGAAGTCATTGTTCAGCCTGTCTAACCTTCTGATTTAATTTATTACTTGATAGAGCAATTCTTAGGTGGCTTAAACCCAGTTGAGATAGGATACTTAATTCTTCAGTAACATAAAAGGTTTTGTTACTCAAATGAAATCCTAGTTTAATGCCAGGAGCTCCTATAAGAATGTTCACAGTTTCATGTTGAACCTATATATTAGTCATTTCCTTCATATTTAGATGTTGAACATTTTATACAATGTCCATAATTACTTTGTCAATTAATATTGTTCCATACCTTTGCAAAGATGGTTTTCATTAAGCACATTTAACTTTGACTTTTCTACTGCCACCTCGGTTTTTGTAATTTGGTATTTTATTTTGTTTGTATATATTCTGTCTGCATTAATATGCTGCTGTCAGCAAACCATGTATTTGGCTATTTTGTAGGTTATTTTGAAGAATTATTTTTTTGTTACCAGTAGTAGGAAACAACTCATAGCTACATTTTAAAAGCAGGCTGTTAGAGAGCCATTTTAAAAAGTGTGACTATTTCAGCCTGTCATTCTTTGTATTTTTCAGAAGAATTCTTTTTATTACTACAGTTTCTTTTTAATTTTGTAGTTTTCCATGTTAAAAAGGAACGGAGGAGTTTGACAGCAAAATATGTCATGTCATATGCCACATTCCACTCAACTGATTTTTTTTACTAGTTTAACTGGAGTTTTTCAGGCCTTCTGGCTTGGGTTTCCTGAAGTTTCTCTGCTATGTGTGTCCTGTGTTTCTGAGTTTCTAGTATTTGAACCAGTTATAGCTGAGGAAAGAATTCTCAAAGCACTAGAGGTGGGACTGTGTAAACCAGCAATGTAACCCACTGGGAGAGAATTGCAGCTGTGATCTTTCACTGTCTTAATTTCTATATGTGAATGTCAACATACTTTATTTAAAAGACATCCGTTTTGCTTAGTATTTAATTTTTTTTTTTCAGTGATAAACTCACACAATCTATTATATACAAGTACTTAGAACTCAGTGAAAACTGAAGGACATGTATGTAACCTCATAATGTGTTTTAAGTATATGTAGCACGTACATATACAATTTGCTTTGCCATTGTGATGAAGACAATGAGGTGTTTGGAGGAAGCTTTATTACATAATACATCTTTATAATTTGGTAATTTCTCTGCAGAATATTAATCAATATTGTAGACATCAGTATGCCAGTACTCCAAAGTAGTGATGTCCTCTGCGCATTGATTCTCTAAACACCGATTTCTCATATTTGCTGTAAATGCTGGGTTTAGATGCTTGCATTTAGCACAGCTGTAACCAGCATGATCATAATGTAGTGATTCTGTCATTTCTTACGAAGTAAATCCAAACCTCAGTCATGGATGACTTGGAAGGTGTTTTGTTTTTTTTTTTCCTGGAAGCGATCTTCCTTGTGTTTGGTGACAGCTGTGCTGTTGCCCACCTGTGGTACTTACTTACTCAAAAGTCACCTGTAGTTCCTCCCTGAACTGTAGCTGCCATCTATTTTTTCCTTCCTACCTCATTTATTTTCTATTTTGTGAAACTGCATTGGAAATCTTACCAGCTTCGGGTGGCACTTCTGTGGCTTATACAGTATCATTCAAGTGTAAGTAAGCCCTTTAATCAATGGTGACAGCAGCATCAAGCTCGAATAGAGAAATCTGAGAGAGAGGGGATCAGTTTGTCCAAAGCAACCTGGAGAGAAATCCCTCCGATTTTGGAATATGGTATGAATTTGGATCATCGTCTGGGGTTAAGCCCTGAAAGCGAAAGTCGGTGTCCAGGAGGAGGCGATCACCGAGAGCGGGACGGCGTTGCCCCCCGCCTCCGCTGCCCCCCGCCAGTTACTGCCGCGGCTCCGTGGCCGCCCCCGGCCGGCGCTGGGCAGCGGCGCCGGCTCCTGCCGGGCTTGGGCAGTAGATGGTGCTAGATGAGAAGTGAAGGTGCTGCTCAGAACGCTCCGCCAACCCGGAGCTGCAGCTCAGTCTGGCTAAAATACTCGGCTGCTTCGGTGTTTGTTTCTTTACCTTTTGGAATCTTTTTAAATGGGAGTACTGAAAATTGAGTTGGGTGACTTGAGGGTGATGCCAAGTGAGATGTAAAATCTCAGTCGTTTTCTAAACACCGTTTCTGTGGCATTGGAAGATTGCAGTGTTATCACCAGGGCAAGGCCATCTTTCACAGGGGGAAAGAAAACAAGATGCAGGCATTGCACAAAACAGTACTACCTAAGAGCAGATTTGTTTTTAAGAGCACAGTCAGCTTGTAAGCTGCTGATTTCATTGCTGAATGTGACTGAAAAGCCTTAGGTCTTCAGAAACCTGTATGATTAATTTAAAGAATATGTGAAGGTAAGACCTCCCAGTTGACTGAGAAGAAGAGGTGCATACATGAAGTTTGGATTCTAATTAGCCAGCTGTAGTAGAATGTAACAAAATTTCTTCCTGCCTACAACCTTGTTTGTAAAATAATGTGCAAATGTGTACAACTGAATGTACGCTAATATTCATGTTCTGTCAGGGTTAGAAGTAAAATTGCAATAATTCCTTCAAAATCAGTCATCCCAGTTGTTGTTCAGTGACACAGCTCAAGTAAAAAAATCTATACTAGTTTTATTACAGGCCTGCTTTTTGGTTTTGTTTCTCTCTGCTCTCTTCATCCTCTCCAGAGGAGTAGCGCTTAACTTGGTACCGTGTCAGGGGCATTGCACATCCTCGGCATTAATATTAGGGATAAAGTATGCAAAATAATAGATTCGTTTAGTGGAAATATCCTTACATGATCTTACTTATATTACATTCATCACCCGTAAAATCAATCTTTTTATATGCACTGAAGGACGAAATGAAAAGAAGCTTCTTCTTCATGAAGTTAATTATTTTTCCATGCTTTATAACTTTCTGATACTACCATACACAATGTGATTATTCTGAATTGACAGTGTTTAGTGAAAACAGGAGTACTGCTAATATACTATAGCAGCTGCTTTAGAAAATATAGGACATACTGAAGTAAGAGAAAACCTGCATGTGTTTTGCTTGAAGTAAGGAATGCCGGTACCAGCAGAAGTAAACTGGCTGGTTTATAGGCAAAATATATTTCAAAACTATAAGGCTGGGAAATGGTATACATTAAAATTCTGGAATGCAGCACTTTCTGCATCATGTTTAATATGATAACTGTTATCCTGCACTAAAACGTGACTTGGCATTGACAGAATCAGGTGCCCTCTGACTCTGTGAGAACAACGACATGACTGGCTGCAGTTCTACATGGGCACCAGTTCTAGAATGCCTAATATTCATACATAGTGTTCAAATCCATAGTTCTGTGCAACCTATGTTTCAGGGCCACATCTGAAAAAGGTTTTACATGTTTCTTGGCAGTAGAAAAGGTGCGTTTCTAAAATTCAGTAAGACAGCTTTCAAGTAGGATGTGCAAGAGGTGGCACTGAGTTGAGATTCTTCTTTGTTAATGTAAACAAATCCTCAGGCTGTGATTTATGCTCCTCTTTTGAAAGGATTCTTGACCTTTTCCCCATGAGAAGAGCCTAAGAGGCTCCATAGTCTGTTCTGCTTTTGGGGTAGACTTATTCCAGCTTTCTTCTTGCTTCTTTAGCAATGTCTTGCAACATCTTACTTGTTTACTTGGGAAAGGCACTGAGAAGATATTTGTGCTCAGATAAATATTTTTAAAATGTATCAGAATTTGTGAGAAAAATTCAAACACATCTCTGATATTTTTCCCAATCATTTCCCAAAAATCTTATTAAAAGGTAAAACATTAAAATGCCAAGTACATTTGCACAATGCTTCTCAGAATAAAATTTTCTTGAATAATTTCAGCAGTCATTCCTCAGAAAAGGAAGCTAGGTTTATAAGAGGGAGAGGGTGGAGGGAATGCAAGCTATAAAACTGATACTCTGTAATATGCTGACTTGTTATGACTCCAGTCTGCACTATATTTTTATGGGCAAGATATTATGCTATTAGTACTGCATAATGCCAAGTGTAATAGCACTCGGCATTAAATATGGAAAGGTTCCTTACCAAACTGGACTTCAAAAATAGCTATATTACATGTAAAGAACTGTAGTGGAGAGAGGTAGATGAGGAAAAAGGACTATGATATTTTTTGTTACCTTCTGAGATAAACTAGTTAGGTGACTCTTAATATACTGTCTGAATAACAAGAAATCTAAACTTGGCTACAGTGTGGGTAAACAGAAATTATCTAAAATTATAGAGGCTGTTTTTTTCATGTGTGGAGGGAAAAAAAAAAAAGGCTGAAAATGAGTTTTCCCCAAATCTTGCCTTGGATCCAATAGCTGCAGGAATGACTCTCGCCTTGAAATTTTTGAACTAGAATATGAGCAGGCTTAAAAGTGCATATGATGGTGTCTTATTCAATGCCTAAATAATTCCTTAGGAAAATGTTGTCATATTAGTCATGTTGTTTCTCTGCTCTACTGTAAAGATAAATTGCTAAACTGAAATATTTGAGAGTCAACTGAAGGTTTATGCCAGGTAGTGTTTTCGGTGTGGGATAATTTAGCTGGTTGCTGTGCTTTAATATTAACAGAAGCTCTATGGCTCATCTTTAATGTCTGAACTGGGTGTGACAAATTCTGTAAGAAATGCTTGTAGAAAAGTGCTGATCAAATACCCTGTTTGATAAAATAATAGGATGAGACAACTGCAGCTAAAATGTGCCTTACCCATTGGTGGCTGTAGGTGGGACAGCAATTGTAACTTTGAATGGTGATTTTTAGCTAGGAAAAAATCTAGTGAATTGTTAGTTTCTTTAATACTGAGCAGTCCTTAGAGCTACCCCAGTTCTGTGTTTCGAGTGTACTGATCACTCTGAGGGAGCTTTTACTCCTTACTAGTATTCCAGATTCTGAATATCTTTTAAAATGACTGTTGCAGAATTTACAATATTCAGTTTGTAAGATTGCCTGAAGGACCAGCCAGTCTTTCATTTCTCCTTTTAAGTGCTGGTGATACATTAAAAATAGAGGTCTGCTGATCTTGATGAACTGTTTGTCTGTATGCTGCCCTGAATACTTTCAAACAAATGGAAAACAGCAGGATCATTTCTCCCTGTTCTCTTGCACTAGCCTACAATTTCAAGTTCTTAGACTTGATGGAGACATGGTGGAGAAATCAAGACATACCTTCTTCATAAAGTCCACAAACCCAGGATTTTCTTCATGTTCTTACTGGATGTTATTAAGAGGCAGGTTGCTAAAGTACTTTGAAAATTTTGCGCAGTTTTCTGCTAGGGAAAGTTTTCCTGCTTTGTTTCAGCCAGAAAATAAAATTGCTTTATGTAGTAAGGCTATCAGTTAAACTGTAGAATCCAGGAATACTTTCTGGGCTTGTATCCAAATGCATACCCTTTGTGATTTGAGATGTAAGGCAGGATCATCTTATGTACCCACCCTGAAACTGTATATTTTGACCAAATATTTTTGTTGAACAGCTCTGAGATCAGGGCTATGGTTGTATATACAGCACTTGCATTCAGATACTTTGTTGTAACCTGAGACTATTTATACCTTGGAGCAAGCAAATACTAGCAGGTGCTACATCTACATGAAGTACTCTGATAAAAGATGATGTTCTGCCTCCAAAACACTGATGAATTCTCTATAGCATTCCTCTGAGCTAACTGTGCTTTTTGCTAGAGAGGGATAATAGAGCTGAAGTGTTCCAAGGGTGTTCCACATCCAAAGTAAATTCTTATCTATCCCATCTGCCATGCAGGCTCTGCTCTTGCTGATGCTGAAGGTAAACCAGTAGCAAATTATAAGTCTGTGGATGCTCTTTTAAGATTGACTTCTGCCATGGGTTTGCAGTAGAAGAAGGGAGACAAGGTCCTCTGATTTCCCATATCTAATTCAAGAATTTGTTTTCCTTCTCTCCTTTATCTTTTAGTGTGGAAGGATATCTTTTACTCTGTTCTTTCTATAACAGGGTTGGTTTTGGTAATGAGATTGCCATGGGAATCTGAACATGCTTTTATTCAGGTGCAATATTATTTTTATCCTCCTCTTGAAAGCTGATTCTGCATTAATTTTGCCTACATTCTTCCAGAAATCATCAGCCTCTTCTAGAACATGTTGACCTATTTATAGACCAATAAAACTCTAAATGAAAGATGCTTAACACATCATGAAATGATGCAGACTGTCCTTTTACTTTTCTTGGTTGTGCATATAATTCTTCCTTTTAAGCATATAACTTTTGCATGTTGATCTTTTAAGTGTCTACAGACTTGAAAGATTCAGAGGTCAGAAAAATCAACCTGGTTCAACATGTTATGAATACATATGAGTAAATATGGTTTAGGTTTAAAATAATAAGAGCCTCTCAGATTCCCTTCTTATAAACATACATAAAAAAGAATTTGGATTTTTTTTAATATTAATCTTACTAAATCAGATTTCAGATGCAGCAAATATATAAATGGCAATCCAAAGCAATAAAAATAACCTGAAGTATATTCTAAGCTGGAGGTACTTTTGTGCAATTCTACACTAGTTATGGGATATCCTGTTGGTAGACCAGTCCCTGGAATATATGAAAAATAGTATTTAACTGCAAAGAACTCTTTCAATTTTTTTCCTCTTTTTTTTTTTAATAAACCTGAATATCCAAAAAAGGGATAAAGTAAAAAAATACACTTCAGCCTTTAAGATGTATGGAGACAGAACCTGCAATTTTAATGGTGATAGAAATCTAATATTTCAGTGGAAAGGCTGATTCAGATGGGATCTAATATAGACATCTAAATGGAGGGGAAAAAAAGCAGCAATCTACTTTACTTTTTGCAAACTTCTTAATATTGTGTATGAAAAGATAGTGGAGAGTCAAATATTTTACATTGGTCCAGTAGTGTTTTGTTACTCAGTGCAGGTAATGTGGGCAGAGGGAGCATGCCTCCTATTTGGAACCTGGGATTGTTTGTTCCACTGAAGTTATTACTCCAGTTACAGTCAGGCTACGTTTATAGCCAAAATGATGGGTTTTGCAAGGGACAATTTTCCTGCTTTGTTTCAGACAGAAAAAATTGCTATAGTAAGACCAAAAGAACCTGACTAAAAAGACAAAGTTTTTTCTTTCCAAGAAAGGGAGAAAAATGTTGAGCAGTGCGTGAGACACCGTCTTCTTTCACTGGCTATTATAAACTGTAAGTGCTGCTTTGCAAAACTCAATAGTTTTACAGTTTTATCACTTAGTATATATATGGATATATAAAAAGAGCCCAAAGTACAAGTCCTACATATATACAAACATTTTACTTCCCAGGTTCTCCGCTAGGAGGATAATCATAGAATCATAGAATAGTTACGTTTGGAAAGGTCCTTAAGATCATCTAGTTCCAATCCCCTGCTATGGGCAGGGACACCTCACACTACCATCTCACCCAAGGCTTTGTCCAACCTGGTCTTGAACACTGCCAGGGATGGAGCATTCACAACATCCCTGGGCAACCCATTCCAGTGCCTCACCACCCTAACAGGAAAGAATTTCCTCCTTAAATCCAATCTAAACTTCCCCTGTTTAAGTTTTAACCCACTAGCCCTTATCCTATCACTACAGTCCCTAATGAAGAGTCCCTCCCCAGCATCCCTCTAGGCCCCCTTCAGATACTGGAAGGCTGCTATGAGGTCTCCACACAGGCTTCTCCAGGCTCAACAGCCCCAACTTCCTCAGCCTGTCTTCACACAGGAGGTGCTCCAGTCCCCTCATCATCCTCATGGCCCTCCTCTGGACTTGTTCCAACAGTTCCATGTCCTTTTTATGTTGAGGACACCAGAACTGCACACAATACTGCAGGTGAGGTCTCACAAGAGCAGAGTAGAGGGGCAGGATCACCTCCTTCGACCTGCTGGTCACTCTCCTTTTGATGCAGCCAAGGAAACGCTTGGCTTTCTGGACTGCAAGCGCACACTGCTGGCTCATGTTCATTTTCTCATCAATCAACACCTCCAAGTCCTTCTCCGCAAGGCTGCTCTGAATCTCTTCTCTGCCCAACCTGTAGCTGTGCCTGGGGTTGCTCCTACTCAGGTGCAGGACCTTGCACTTGGCATGGTTAAACTTC
This sequence comes from Pezoporus occidentalis, assembly GCF_034315485.1. Lineage (NCBI taxonomy): Eukaryota > Metazoa > Chordata > Aves > Psittaciformes > Psittacidae > Pezoporus > Pezoporus occidentalis. The sequence goes on from NW_026914829.1 coordinate 4,265,499, forward strand.
ATGAGGTTGGCACCAGCCCACCTCACAAGCGTGTCAAGATCCCTCTGTATGGCATTTCTTCCCTCCAGCGTATCAACCGAACCACACAGCTTGGTGTCATCGGCAAACTTGCTGAGGGCGCACTCAATCCCACTGTCCATGTCACCGACAAAGATGTTAAACAAGACCGGTCCCAACACCAATCCCTGAGGGACACCACTCATTACTGGTCTCCAGCAGGTCATTGAGCCATTGACCGCAACTCTTTGCATGCAGCCATCCAGCCAGTTCTTTATTCACTGAGTGGTCCATCCATCAAATTGATGTCTCTCCAATTTAGAGACAGGGATGTTGTGTGGGGCAGTGTCGGACGCTTTACACAAGTCCAGGTAGATAACATCAGCTGCTCTACCCCTGTCCATCAGTTCTGTAGCCCCATCATAGAAGGCCACCAAATTGGTCAGGCAGGATTTCCCCTTAGTGAAGCCATGCTGGCTGTCACCAAGCACCTTGTTGTTTTTCATGTGCCTTAGCATGCCTTCCAGGGGAATCTGCTCCAAGATTTTGCCAGGCACAGAGGTGAGACTGACTGGTCTGTAATTCCCCGGGTCATCCATTTTCCCCTTCTTGAAAATGGGGGTTATATTTCCCTTTTTCCAGTTGTTGGGATCTTCACCCAACTGCCATGATTTTTCAAATATAATGGACAGTGGCTTAACAACTTCACTCGCCAGGTCCTTCAGGACGCACAGATGGATTTCATCAGGACCCATGGACTTGTGCATGTTCAGGCCCTTAAGATGGTCTTGAATCAGATCCTCTCCTACAGTGGCCTAAGGTCTTCATTCTCACAGTCCCTGTGTCTGCCTTCCCAGACTTGGGTGGTACAGGCATTTGCCAGTGAAGACCGAGGCAAAGTCATTAAGAGCCTCAGCCTTCTCCAAATCCTGTGTAGCCAGTTCTCCTGATAGCTTTCAGAGGGACCCCACACTGTCCTATTCTGTCTTTTATTCGCAAAGTACCTACAGAATCCCCTCCTGGTATCCTTAACATCCCTAGCTAGTTTAATTCTAACTGGGTCTTAGCTTTCCTAACCTGGTCCCTAGCTTCCGGAACAACATCCCTGTATTCTTCCCAGGCCACCTGTCCTTGCTGTCACCTTTATAAGTCTCTTTTTTCCTTCGAAGTTTCCTCAGCAGCTCCTTATCCATCCTGGCCCTCCTGCTGCACTTCCTTCTAGTTGTGTTGCAACAGTCCTGAGCTTGTAGCAGGTGATCCTTGAATATCAACCAGCAGTCTTGGGCCCCCCTGCCCTCCAGGGCTACATCCCATGGAATCTTACTAAGCAGGTTCCTGAAGAGACCAAGTAACTTATTTGGAGGTTTTTTCCTCTGTTCGTGGATGGGTTTGGGGTTTTTTTGATAGTTTCACTTAGTGCATCCACTTAATTTTTCTTACTTCGTGGGCCCACAATTCTCATTATATATAGTGAATACTTGTTTTTTGTGGTTACGTCCAAAAAATTGTTTTTCTAGTTCCCAAGGTGCATTTAGTTTAGTAACCAGTAACTGGCAATTGATTATGTGTCTAAAGTCACTGGGTCCCTAGAGTCAGGCTGTGCCTGTACCTTCAAGGTCTCTGCTGTCATCCTGTGCTTATGCTCCAGTGTACAACTTTATTATTCTAGAACCACAGTTCATTCTACACTGAATAACTAATACTGCTTATTATTAGCTAAAGAAATATACCACATTTACAATGCTTGTAGTCATTATAGCACATGATTACACTAAAGCTAAAATCAAATTAGGCAGTAGCCACCTGGTCATTGTGTAATTAGCTGTTGTCCTGGGTTCAGCAGTAGCAGTCATTTTTCTCCTTAGTAGCTGGTGTAGTGCTGTGTTTTTGACTTTCAGCCTGGGAACAGCGCTGATAACACTGATGTTTTTAGTTACTTCTCGAATACTTAGTCTGACCAAGGACTTTCTGAGCCTCATGCTCTGCCAGTGAGGAGGGGAAGCCGGGAGGAAGCAGAGACAGGACACCTGACCCAAACTAGCCAAAGAGGTATTCCATACCACAGCGCGTCATGACTGGGATGTAACTGAGAGTTACCCGGAAGGGCTAGACCACTGCTGGGTAGGGCTAGGTATCGGGCGGAGTTTGGTATTGTATTCTCTCCCCTTGTTATTTCCTTTATCATTATTATTGGCGGTAGCAGTAGTGATTTGTCTTATACCTCAGTTATTAAACTGTTCTTATCTCAGCCTGTGGGAGTTACATTCTTTCAGTTCTCCTTCCCATCCCTCTGGGAGCAGGGGGAAGAAAGGGGCAGGGAGGGCGTGAGGGGGGAATAGTCTGTGTGGTTCTGATTTATGGCCTGGGCTTAAACCACGACAGCTTTTAAAGCTGGAGCAGAATAATATATTTAAGGATGGTCAAAAGTTATTGTAAAATAAGTCATCTCACTACTTTATTGCAATTTGATATTTCTTTTACACATACAGATCACATTTTAAAAATTTGTTACTCAGTCTTCGTGTTTTACTTCAACCTGAAACTCACCATAGTAGTTTCCAAAGCAGGAAGAATTATTAATCTTCTTTTGTTATACATTTTAGTTTATATTTATTGGCCACTTCTAAGTAAAACAGGAACAAATTGTGAACTTCTGGATCCAGAAGCCATAAGAACATTTGCATAAAAGTGTAAGATGTTGGTATGTAATGAGACTTGTACTATGGGCTATTTTTATAAATCCATGTAGGTATTTTTGCTAAGTAATAAATTAGAAAAGATACTGGGTTTTAAAAAGCAGCACTTAACACTTATACTATCCAGTGAGAGAAGATAATGTTTTATGCTCTCCTGAACCTTTTGCTCCCTTCCTTGGAAAGAAAATATTGTTCTTGAGTTGTCAGAACATCAGCTTTATTTAGTGAAATAGTTCACATGCTACTTTGACTAGGAAATACTTTTGGTTTAAGTCATGAAAATCCTTTGAGAATTCCATTCCAAAGAATTGTATTCGCAAGTAGATTTTTATGAAATAATTACCAAAGAGTAAATGTTCAAGACGTAATGATTGTGAGTATGCATTTACACGAGGTGTCTTCAGAAAAGTCAATCAAAGTGTTCTTCAGGGTGAGCTTTACTAGGTCAGATGTTTCAAAGATTTTAAATTTTGTGTGTATCTTCTGCAACCACATGTTCCATATGACACCCATCTGCACCAACACAAGCATAGAAGGACATCTTGGTGAGTTTTGTGCTAGTAGAGACTTCAGAGCCCTACGTGTAAAGACAATCCAGTGTGCAATTACACAATTTTTTCAAGCAAAGTGGAACCCACATGACAATTACATCAAATACATTGCTAAAAATTACCACAAATGCAAAAGGAGCTTGAATTATGGTTGCTATGGAAACTGTAACATGCAGCTTCCTGACTTGATGCGTGCAAAATTTCAGCCTTAATATCACACTTATACACATTTTTGTCTTTTTTTTTTGCACTTGAATAGGTGAAGATGGAGTTTGTGTATAATAATATGTTCATTCAACTTATACTTCTTTGTCATGCCATCTAGTATTTTTTGTTAATTGCAGTGTATATGTAGAAGTTTACATATGCTTTACCATAGAAATGCTGCAGAATAATATTAAAATGTGCTATGCATGTGTTTCTTAAAAAGAAAGGAAGGTGATTTACCTGTATTTTATAGAAGGATCAGAGGATGTTAATGCACATACAGAAAAGAACCTTCTGTGGCAAACAAAACACTTGGAGTAAGCCCACTAAAGAGGGTGAAATTTATTTGCACAAATGCTTATAAGCCTTGAGTTAAGCTGACTATCAAGCATTGTCACTGGGGTTTACACGCAGTGACTGTAAAGTGACATACACTTCCCCAGGTAGATAGCTGTGTCATTATGAAACTTCATGTGAGAATCAGTGATTTGAGAATCTGGTTATTTCACCATGAAGGAGAGCATGGTAGCATAGCCATGGCTGAGATGATAGTGTTGAAGCAGAGAGCTCCAGCACCAGACACCGTTTAGACCTGCGTGAAGACAGCACAGGGTAATTTCCACTTTGTGAGCTAGCTGTGGCACTGAGTTTTGTGTTGTTATAGCTAGGTCATTACTAATGCCTTATGCAGAGAATGTAAATCGTGTTCTGATTGTCTATGTTAAATTGCATTAACATGACTGTCTAACATGCCCTGAAGTATTAATACATTAGAAGATAATAAAATACTTAGAAACCATGACACAATGTGAGATTTAATGCAATTATTGCCTTGCAGGATCTCTAGGGCTTTGTGGGTTGATACGACGAGAGCAGAACACTTTGTGGTGGCAAAAAAAATGAAGTACATCTTGAGAGAATGATGGAAAATGTGGATGGAGTAGAGCAAAGAACCATAAAATTAGATTTGTTATTGTGAGTGTATATGCAAGCACAGTATGGGAGCTCCCAAGTCAGAGGCTGATAAATGATTCAAGCCTGGACTAGGGTTGTTTGAACTAGCAATTCCCAATAGTGCTGTTCTGGTAGTAATGTTTTTTAAGATATAGTATAGACAGAGCTCAGGCATTTTTAATCACTCTCTATGACCTTGGTCTAAGCAGTGTTACACAACAATTCTTAAGAAAGTGTCTGAGTATTGTCTATAGAATGGGTCTTAGTTCTCAGGCTTAGTTCTTAGGCTTTACTCAACCTTCCTTTCTTAGCAATTTCACATCCAAGTCTCAGTGTCAGTCATCTCTGCAAGTAGCAGCTGGTATGTAAAAGCTGCTTTAACACCTGTCAAAGTCACGAAGAGTAACTGCACAAAGTTCAGAATATTCAGACTCAAACAATAAAAGGACATCAGAGCTGCACAGAGAAACCTGTTTTCACTTATGTGAATCATAATTTCATTTGCATATAGATTTTTATTTTTTGCTGCAGACCTTCTAAAATGACAGCCTTGTTTAATAACAAACTGGGTTTTAGCACAGGAGTTTTTGCAAATGTTCAGACATCTTAGATTTGGCTGGCTGTTAGTGGTATTTTGAAATGAATTTTATTTACCTCTATTTTATTCTACTATAGATATATTTGTAGATATAGAGATATATAGATATGTAATAGCTGTAACTTCTGTATAGCTCTCAGTTTGCTGGAGTGAGTTCAGAATAATTGTATTTTGGAGGGTTTTTGCAGGAGCCTCGGTGTGGTGTCTTGTCTCAGTGTAGTGTCTATACTTAGGAAGTATGTTTAAATTCTAGCACTTAATCTTCTGTGCTACAATAATTTCTCTTTTCTACTAGGTTACAAGGGTGTATTAGAAAGCATGTCACTCAGAAGGAGGTAGAGATTTCAAAATTTTTTTCAGTATTATCTGTGTACTGTTGATTTATAATGTTGTATTGCTAATTCTTTTTAAATGCTTGGGTCATTGCTATGACACACAGGTTAAAAATAGGGTATTTACTCTGGTAAACCTTTTGTTAAGGGAAGAAAAGGACGAGTTACAAGATTTCTTCAAATTCCTACCAATATCCAGGTTTTTTTTCTATTTTGTTTTTTTCTGGCAAACATTTGAAGTCCACAGGTATTTCAAAAGAAAAAACCTGGCACAGCTGTTAGATGTATTTGTATGAGATGCAAAATTCTAGAACTTTTGTGACATTTAACCTAAGTGATCATTTAAAATTTTTGCTGGTAGAGCTCTTTTAAATTATTTTTTAAAGTGTCAGTCATCCACCAGTTAACTGTAGTAATAACATCTCATTCATAAAACATTGTGGAGTTTAAATAGTTCGCAAATAAGATTTAGCCTATTAGTTGTTCAATTGTCTCATTAATATTTTTAATAAGAAACATTTATAGCACTAAGCTGGGTAAGTCTGCAAATAAGTGTGAAGGAGATGATTTGATCCTGACTTCCAGTGGCTGACTGCATTTATAGTCAGAAGGCGATGGTATCACCTATAACTCCAGCTAGCTCTAATTTATCTGCCTTGGCTTTTGAGAGCAATGAAATTGCTGTGGTATAGGCTTAGGTGCCAAATAAATATATGTGATTACACATACTTCCGAAACTAAATCTCACATAATTTTTTTATCAAAAGCAGTAAAGTCAGCAGCAACAAAGTTTTCTCTGAATTCTGCAAGAAATATGAGCAAAACTTGTAGGTAAGAAAAATCTTTCAAGTATTTCCCTCTGCCCTGGAGTGAGAGGGAGGAAAAATGATGTGATTTGATCACAGGCACTAAACACAAGCATTGATGTGAAATGGTGCAGGTCCCTTCCCTTCCTTTCCCTTCAACACTTAAAACATCAATAACATGAAGGGATATTTATGGAGACCTGGCATCACAGCAATGCTTAAAATTACAGATTTGGGTTAATTTTTTTTTTTTTTCCCTAGTTTTATTAAGATAGGCAAAAATACAAAGCATCAGGTAGGATCTCCGCTATGTCACAGAAATCTCCTCAGGTAGTAATCCTAAATCTCTACAGCTCCACTGAGTCTCATCTGAACTACATGTTTGCAGGCACCCCCAGATGTTCAGTTACTGTTAAGAGATGGAGACACAGTATCTAGGCCTCCTGGAAGTTTTGTGCTTTATTCATCTCCTTCTTTCTCCTTGCAAAAATACTTTCTATCTTCCCTAGGATCTGTGTTAGTTTTCTTGTCTATTTGCAGCAAGGACTGTAAAGCACTTGTGCAGCTGTTCGCTTCCACTGAGTCTTGTCTTCTCTTTTCAGCTGAAGATTAGGATTGTTTGTGTTATGGTTTTCAGAAATGCAGAAGTAATTTATAGTTAAGTACCATATAGTTACTATCTTAAAGGAATTATTTTAGTGTTGAGTGGCAAGGAGAAAGATGTTCTTACGCCTAATTACCACAATTCCCCTTCCCCACAAGATAGATGAAGCATTTCTGCTTTTGTGCTATATTGGTATGAGAGGACGGACTAAAAAGCAATTGAGGAATTTTGTCATAGTTTGAATCACAGGAACACAATGCCATAACAATGACTTTCTGATTGTCTCCTGTGTAGTCTTGTATATAGGTTATACAAGGAGGAATTATAACTGACATGTCAGTACACATTTCCTTCTGTGTAGTAGCTCTGCCTATTGTGGGGCCTCATTTATTCCCCACAGTTTGAGATATGTGTTCTTGAAAAAGGAGAGGTTGGAGAAACATCAAGTTCCTTTTTAAACTGATTTCACAAAAGTTTGATTAAATGGTGATTTGATCTTATGCAGCACAAATGTTATTTGCCTGGTGGAAGTAACAGTAGGACTTCAGGTTGATTAGCATTTTCCTGCAGAGGTTTGGATATATTTCCTAGGCATGTGGCATGTCTACTGTAAAAGATTTGAGCTTTCACTTGCATCCTTAGAAGAGATATATATAAACATTTAACTGAGAACTGTAGCCTAAAGATCAGGTTTTAGGTGCTGAAGTTAATACCTAACTCCTGCTGAATATAGGATGAAACTCCTAACAGGCATGTATAGGCTGTATGCCACTTAGGAGGCACACATAAGTCTCATCCTCCTTTTAAATCCCGTGAGTGTTTGTTCAAAGTGCCTAATCAAGTCAAAGCATGATTTTAAGTGTTCCTAAGAGGAACACAGGTTTTTTGAAAATTAACTCTTCATTTCGTTGTTTAGAAAATGAAATGGCTGCTGTGTATCAGAATATTAGATGGCTGCTGTGAACTACTGGAGTACCTGCAAAGTTTAGAGAAAAGCAAACTGACCATAAAAATTTCCTGTGCCTCTTTTTCAGCTATTCTTAAATTGGTATTTGAGTCCCCATACAGCTCTTATGTTGATGTCATAAAGTGAGCAGTTAGGTATGACATAATTCCAGCCTCTTTGAATTAGTGGTGGCAGTTAGATTACTATTATTGATAGTACCTGCAGGCAGAGAACCATTAAGGTGTCATAAACTTAGCAACCTCATATGACATAATACTAATCTTTTAAATGTAGTTGTTACAGTTAGGTTGAGTCCCGAGGGTCCCTACTCTAGTGCCTGTTGTGAATGAGCCCAAGATACAACTTTTCTAAGAACTGCTAAACTCCATATTTCTTACAGCATTTGATTAACAGTTACAGCAGCATGTATGGCAGAAATATTTTCCATTTGTTGTTTTGAAGTAGAAGAAGACAAGTAAAATGGGAAAATTTTTTCAACAGCTGTCATAGTATAATTAAGAATGGATGAATGAGAAATGGATAAACCAGGAATCAAACCAAAAAGAAGAAAGTCAGGGCTTTAGAAAAAGTGTAACTAAAACTTTTTAAACAATGATCAACTTACTTACACTTTTGTGTCTGTCTTCTTACAACTATCTCCACATGGCCCCACATGGGTATAAACAAACTTAAATATGAGGCTAAATCCTAAATATACAGAATAACAATTGTAATTTGCTGGATCATTTTACATTTCAAGACTGGTGGATGGGAATGGAAGGGTGTTAAGATATGCATGCACAGTGGTCAAAGTCAAAGGAATTTCGGCAAATTCATGTTTACTGTTACTATCCTGCATGTGATGGAAGCTCATTCACAGAAAGGACATGCTTTTAATGTATTAGCTAGCTAAAAATCCAGGGAGGAGTTTGGCAGAATTCTTCAATGGGACAGGAATTTTAACTTTTTTTTTTTCAAATAACATCACAAATTCCTTGGACTCTTTGAGATATGAAACATTTTAAACCTTTAGGCATAGAAAATGTCTACACAGCAAGTCAAGCTTTGGTTCTCAATATCTGAAAATGCAACTGCTTGCTATGGTGTAGGCTTTAGTTCAGCTTGCAGGTATGTAAAATTCTCCTGCTGATTTTGAACAGCAGGTTTGAAAAAACATTTCTCTGAGAGTTTTTAGTGTGTGTAGAGTGTATGAGAGAGTCTGAGAGTGTATGGGTAGTAACATACTTAGCTAGAGAGATAAAGAAACCAGACACCATAGTGAAGTTTCTCAATTTGAGAGCAACCAAAATGCTTTGTGACAGAGTTTGGAATCAGGTCTTACACACAGGAATGGGCAAGCAACAACATTATGGTAAGGTAAACACGACAATGTGTCATCAAAACCAGCTTGTTCAGACAACTAGGCTGTAAAACCAGGAATCCAGCAGGTAGCGCATAGAGGATATGATTTTCTAAGGAACATTGTGTAAAACTTGAAAGTTGCAGTTAAGTGAGATATGAACACCCACTTGCAGCTAATGCTGTGAGGACAGTAGAAGGATACAGAAACAGCCAACCAGAAAACCAGCAAGTATCAAAACTGACAAGTAAACCATGCACTGGGCAGCATTACTGAGTCTGGTGGCAGTGATTGTGAGGCAAACCATTTGAAACAAGCATGAGAAATTCGGTGTTGCTTTGCAGTGACTCTTCTGGGAATGCTAAAAGTAGCCAGAAATAGAGAAATTACTTATTGAGGAATAATAGAATATTGACTTTACAAATCTTCTTTGCATATTTTCTCTTCTTCAGTAGCAAGAAACAAAAGTCAAGGAAAGAAAATATCTCCTACTGTGTTGTTCACCTGCTGCCTATTGGTGTTGCTCTCCTGCTGTCTTCTCCATCTGCTTTAAATTCATTTCTGTAATGTGCCCTCCTTAAAAATAATTTCTTATTAATTTCATAAGGAACAAATTAGGAAATAGCAAACACAGAGACCTTTTGCTGAATTACAAGCAATTAGAATACAATGGGGAGAGAAGGGAAGAAAAACATTATACCGATTATGAATATTCTGAAAACAAAAAGATCTGTCAGATCCTGAGAGTCATGTAAAGTTTTTAATTTGTCTTTTCCTAGGAAATGTTCCATTCTAATTAATGAAAATTTTCATTAGTGGTGTCTTTAGGATTTATCTTGGTGTAACTAAACCACTAAGTTAATAAGTTGAGAAGTGTGGCAGTATGTTAGTTGTGAAGTGATGTGTAAGAAACAGTCTAATTCAGCAACACCCTCACTTTATTCACCTGCTTTGCCTTTTGCATATTTTGTTTACCTTAGAAAATGAAACCTAACCACATTGCCAAATAAATCCTCTTCATCTTTAGCCCTTCATACCTTTTATGCATACATGTTCCTTTAGCAAATAGGTAATTCTTTTCCCTTTTCAAGTTTATTAGTACCCAGTATAACTTTTTAAATCTATTTCCTCAAGTTTTATGATAAAGAGTCTCTTCTGCTCACATTTCCTTCAGTGACTGGATATCATAGTTTTCTTCCTTATGATTTTGGTCATGATGGCTTCTTGCTGTGGAAATACTGTCCTGTGATTATATAGGTTTCTTAAAAAAAGAAAAATATCCATTAAAATTACTGAAGAGAGTATATTTGTATAGTGTGAGTGTTGCCTTTAAGTTAAGAGAGCTTATCAGAAACTAAGGGCAAAAACCTGTTTTCCTCAGTTTTGCTCCTGCTTCGTGTAGCAGTACAGTTCAGCCAAAGTGGAAATGAATGTAAAGAGGATAGTTGTAATTGAAGTGTAGATTGCATACACTATGAAATTATTTTTTTTAAGAACTGCAACCTTTCCCACTATTATATGTGGTGGTAGTAGCATAGCTTTGAAATTAAGCATGATGAAATTTACACACTATGTTAACCTTGCATAAAGGATAGGAAGGAAAAAATCTCCATGTAAAATGTGTTCTTAATTTCATTTTAGGGCTTGCTGACTAAGGCTACTGGAACAGTCTTTAGTTCAAGAAATAGGGAGTGCAGAAGACTTTTGCCAAGCTCTTAGTACTGCTGCATGTTGAGTGACTGTTGTGAGGTCTTGACATTAACTGACAGGGCGACCCTCAGCAAATGGCTTGACTTTGGCCCTCTGTTTCCTTATCTGTATAAATGTGACAGACTATGCTTTGTCCATAGTTTTCTTTCCATCTCCACTTGCTCTTTTCTGCAGTATTTTTTCGTAATTGGCCTAAAAATAATAATTTTGCTTACTTTATTTTAGATTTAGATTTGCCTGTGCTATTGGCTAGAGTAATGTTCTACTTTCTGGACAAGTGACTATCTACAGATGAATTTTTATAAAGGTCCACTAGACTTGTGGGTAAAAGTCTTCCATACTGCAGAAAAAGATTATTTCTTTCATTGCTTTTCTATTTCTGTAGAACTAAGGAAATATCCATGAGACCTAAAATGCCTTAAAATTTTAACAATCACTTTTTATTAACAGCTATTTATGCTGTCAGATAACAAAGGATGCTTTGAATAAAATACAAATGAAAAACTCTGATTTCTCTTTTACATCTATTCTAAATTTAGAAGACTGAAGAAAGTGTTTCAGTCATCCATACACATACCACAGAATGCTCTTTGTTTACACTCAGTCTTTCAAGAGGGATTTGGGTCTTCTGAAAGTCTACTAATAACACTGTTCTTGCATTTAGTGTGTTTGAGTAGACCAAAAGAGGCCAACCAGTTTTCAGTAGTTAGAAATTCTACAGGGCAAGATGCAAGTCTGTAGATGCTTCAGGATTTTGGACTGGCAAATACGAACAAGCATTAAGTTGGGTCCAGATTATAACCTCAAGCTGAGATGACCTGTCAGTCTGATAAAATGTTCTGCTTTGGATGTATTGCTGTAACGTAAATGTCATGGTTTGCATCATTACTTCTGCCTGGAAAGTCCATGCTCCAAGCTCTGAAACATCAGTTTTATTACATGACCCCAAGGGAAAAAACAGATTAGTGGAAATATTCTTTCGTCTCTGTTTTGTCTCATACTGTATACTCTAGTAAAATACAAGACTTGCTGGTCATTGGATACTTGATATATAGGTAGAGTATTATATGTCATGGGGAGTCCAAATTTTGTCTCTCAAGTGCAGAATAGAAGTGAATAATTACTCTCCTCAACCTGTTGGCTGTACAATTACTAAAATCTGCTCTGGACGTGGTTGGCTAACTCTACTACAAGGGCAAATCGGTGATTCCTATTCAACTTGTTCCCCACAGGTCTAGGTGTTGTATGGAGTTATTCGGTCCCCAGCATAGGACTCTGCATTTGTCATTGTTGAGCTATGTTATTATTCTGCTTTGCAAAGTATTTTTTCAAAATGGAATTTAAGTATATAATTTAAAATGCTTTAGGTTTTGTGCATGTTGTACTGTCAGTATAATTCTGAATGTATATAAATCTGCCTCTGCCTTGTGGTCTCCTGTTGCTCTCTGTAGCAAGTCTTATAACATTTTTTATTTGTAAAACTTGTGTTTATAGAAGTGACAATTTTTAATAAAATATTGAGAGGTTTAGTGGGTCTAAATCTACTAGGTCTCTCTCAGCACTGTATGATGTTGATTCAGCATTCAAGCTGTTAGCGAAAAGAGGTGATTCAAGATAACTCAAATGGGAATGCATGGAATTTTACAGTTTCTACAGGGAAGGAAATGCTTGGGCTCTTTTTCATTTAACAATCTAAGGACATATGTAAATGACACACAGGATGAAATTCTGTCCTAGGCAATTGCCCTATGTAAGATCTAATTAAAATCCAATTTAAATGAGGTAGAACAGAGCTACCAAATCAAATAATATTGATGCTTAAGTGCAACATAGAGGACATGGAATTTGCACAGACTGTATGAGGAATTGAAAGTACATTCAGATGGAATTTGCCTGTCTTTGCTTGATGCTACTTCTGTAAGTTTATGGCAGTCAGTGTGGTTCCATTCATAATCACAGGTAGAAATAGGCATCTCCAGACATGTCTAAAAAAGGTCAGACCAACTGCTTTCTGGAGGCACCTATCTCTGCATTGACTATATATAGCCCAAGATTACTGCTGAAGAGTATCTGTTGAAATTAGATAAGGTCAACTGCTCTCACACTGATTTTTTAAAACTCTAGTTGTAGATTTTAAGTACTCACTTACTCACTCTTTATTTTTTGGCCAGACTACTCTTGCTTTACACTAAAAGAGTTTAATTTACTCAGTGTTCAAAATTAGAATGCTGTTCCTCTAAGAAGTACCCCACCACAAAGCTCTGTTTATTATATGGTTAATGTTTCAAAACATTATGACAGCAAATTTTCTCCCACACGACATCGTCTCTAAACTGGAGACACATAAATTTGATGGATGGACCACTTGGTGGATAAAGAATTGGCTGGATGTCTGCATGCAGAGAGTTGCGGTCAACAGCTCGCTGTCCAACTGGAGACCAGTAACAAGTGATGTCCCTCAGGGGTTTGTGTTGGGACCAATCCTGTTCAACATCTTTGTTGGCAACATGGACAGTGGGATTGGGTACACCCTCAGCAATTTTGCTGATGACACCAAGCTGTGTGGTTCAGTTGATAAGCTGGAGGGAAGGGTTACCTTCCAGAGGGACCTTGATATGCTCGTGAGGTGGGCCAATGCCAACCTCATCAAGTTCAACAAAGCCAAGTGCAAGGTCCTGCATCTGGGTTTGGGTAATCCCAGGCACAGCTACAGGTTGGGCACAGAAGAGATGCAGAGCAGCCCCTGCAGAGAAGAATTTGGGGGTGTTGGTCAGTGAGAAAATGAACATGAGCCAGCAGAATGCACTCACAGCCCAGAAAGTCAACCGTATCCTGGGCTGCATCCAAAAAAGAGTGACCATCAGGTCAAAGGTGTTAATCCTGCCCCTCTACTCTGCTCTCATGAGACCTCACCTGGAGTATTGTGTGCAGTTCTGGTGTCCTCAACATAAAAAGGACATGGAACTGTTGGAACAAGTCCAGAGGAGGGCCATGAAGATGATAAGGGAGCTTGAACGCTTCCCATAAGAAGACAGCCTGAGAATGTTGGGGCTATTCAGCCTGGAGAAGGAAGACTATGTGGAGACCTCATAGCAGCCTTGCAACATCTGAAAAGGGCTGTCAAGGATGCTGGAAGAGGGGCTCTTCATCAGGGACTGTAGTGATAGGACGTGGGGCAATGAGTTTAAACTAAAACCAGGAAAGTTCTTTTGTGAGGGTGCTGAGACAGTGGAAGAGGTTGCCCAAAGAAATTGTAAGTGCTCTCCCTGGCAATGTGCAAAGCCAGGTTGGACAGAGCTTTGGGCAACATGTTTTAGGGTGAAGTGTCCCTGCCCATGGCAGGGTGGGTTGGAACCTAAGGTCCTTTCCAGCCCTAACCATTCTATGATTCAAATGTAAGACAATTTTGTATTTCTTTTGTTTCTTTCTCTTTATTAAAAGAAGCTAATTTTCAAACAATGTGCATATCTATTTTGATATTTAATACTGTCTAAGTCTTACTGCCAGATGTTGCACAGGTTTTAAAATTTCTTGATTTACAGATTATGTTGTGGCATAGCAACTGTAATACCTCCTAGCTGCAATGGTGTGTAAACTACCACAGTTTCACTATGCTAGAAATAAAAAATATTGGTGCATGCTGTGAAAGTGTACTCAAGACTTTGGGCCGGTATGTCAGTGCTCTACACTAAAAAGTTTTTAGCCGAAATGCACTTGTATAGCAATGATCTTAGAGAAAATATTTCAAACATTGTTACTGACATAACTAGATTACTTGCACATTGTTTAAAATACAGACCCACCTTTAGGCACAGTCATATTTATATTCCTACAAACCAATATACAATAAAGAAAATAAGGCATGGTATATTCCAATAAAATCAGAATAGTAAGTTCAGGTCTGCATGAGCTGTCGTTGCCAAATATTGGCATAGCCAGTTGAATATCTAGAGCTCTGGTATTGCTTTAAAATGGCCCAGACTCTATGCCTAGATATTTGGAAGTTTATACTCCATTGCCAAATGAACTACAAAATCAGGAAAAAAAAATAAAATACTGTTAGGATGTTGTGGTTTTTTTTCAGTTTTCTTTAGTCATTACAGAAAGAAGTTTCTGGGTACTGGATGACTTGCTTCACTTTCCTGAATCACAGTAGGACCTTTCCACAGTGTTCTCTGTGCATTTGAAAACTGAGGTAGGTTGTGATCTTCTCTTCAGGATTGAGAATTCCTGTAGCTGAGAGAGGGAAAGGAGCCAGTGCTGCAGTCTGTAGTCTGTGGGTGGGTTGGTGCTAGCACTCCTTACTGCTAGGTGAATTTTAGGTGGGTTTACATGTGTGAGTTGAATTGTATGGGATTAGGAAAAAAAAATAAATAAAAAAAAAAAGTGATAAAATGCAGAATGAAAAAGGTGGGAACTGCAACTAAATTCTATATGAAACTTGGAATTTGCTAAATTCCAAGGGTGAAATAACTATATTTATTATTAAAAAAAAAATATAAATGTATAACTGGGAGTTGGTTTACCAGATCACTCTGGAGTCTCAGCTCGAGGGTAATACTCCTGATATGACACCAGCCAGTTGAAAAAACTTCAGATGTTTAAGAGTTTGACTGTAGACATTTGCTTCTGAGTCCATCTGTGAATCTGTTCAGAGTTGATTTTGAAGCTTCATTTTTTTTTGCACAGAATCATTCAGGAAATTTAACCTAAAATGAATGAGTAACTTTGTGCCTATCATGCTGTTGGATTTCCTTCTATACTGCATGCAGTTCTTATCATGAACAATATAGAAATGTTAGTGTGGACCATATGAGTGATTGAGTGATTAAGGTTTCTCATATGGATACTATCACTGGATCTTTAGCAACCCTGCAGAGCAGATTGAACTTCAGTTTCAAATACTAGTCTAATTATCCCTACAGAGTAAATTTAGGTTGGCTACTTTGAAAGCCCAAGTGATTTGAAGTCTGTGTTTCTAGGGAGTTGAGTTATTTCAAACCAGATGCTTAACCACTAAATTGCATTTCTATCTCAACTTTTCACCTAGATGGGAATATCCCTAATGTCTATAATGAGACAAATGACAATTATTGTTACACCACAGATGGATGCTATTAATATGATGCTGTTTCACCAATGGTAATTAACCCAGATAAATATCTCAATTTTAGTCAGTGAATGGTCCAGGTCCTTAAAAAAACTAAGTAATGCAGTATTTTCACAATGAAGATTACTTAACCCTTACATGACATAAAATGTTTGGTGACATAAAACTCAAACAATAGTAGAACAAGACTCACCTACTTTAAATAGGGAAATATACAGGTATTCCCATAAAGTGGCATTGGTAATTCATTCACCTATTGATCAAGTAATCCATGACATCAAGGGTGCAAATGTCTCAGCATTTGCTAAAATCCGCTTTGTTAGCATCAAGATAGATCTGTGCTAGTAGAACAAAGATAAGCTGCATGACCAGGAGTCTCCTGTCTCATTCTTAGTTTTGACTGTTGGGAGGTATTCTGGGGCTATTACTCACTGGCACTGGAATCAACCAGTAGGAACACAATGGATTTCTTTTCTTTTAAAGTATACTATAGAGAAATGGCAGCTGTTTTCCTCAAGGCTTGCATTCTTCTAATCCATCCTTAAGAGAAAATCAGTACAGATTCTCAAAGGCTTTCAAGGCTGTCTCCCATGTCAGATGGAAAAGAAGAAGAAACAACTTGTTTCAAGAAACTAGGGATGTTGAGAAACTTCAATAAGCTGTGGACCATTTCTTCTTTCTTATTAGGTATACTTTTTTCAAAGATGTAAAAAAAAACCAAAACTGCTTAAAAATCCCTCCTCAAAGGTATTGACCTCGTCATCATGACTCACTTTCAGAAACTTTGTCTTAGCACCTGATCTTCAGTCAGCAAGCTTGATAAATCAATAACTGAAACAATTCCCTCCTGCTTCCCTTCATTTTTAGAACACAGTGAATTGTATGAATTTTATTTTATAGCCAAGAAGTCACAAAACAACCTCTCTATTCCTGTACAACAAAGAAAGCTCAAAGGCCTCTGAGTTGTTAATAATAAACCCCAAAAAATAAAAAACCTAGATGTTTTAAAATACAAAAAAATCACAGAAATTACAGTAATTGAATAATCATTTGTAACTCTAAAATAATTTTCTAACTCAAAATGCCCAACCTAATAATGAATAGTATTGTCTTTTGCCCCTCAACTCTTTAAGTGAAATAAATTCTGAGATTTAGTCTTTTTTTTTTATTTTTATTTTTAGAGGGATCTAGTCTCAGAGGCCTGGAACATTACAGTCTTAGACACTTTCACATGATTCTTCAGCAAAAAAACTTGCCATGTAATCTAATTAAAGGTAATTCTGCTCATGTGGGCTGTGTTTTCTCTCTTTGCATAAAAGCTCTGGTTGCTTATGTAATGCCCTTATGAAAGAAAACAATGGAAAGACAAGACAAGAAAAGAGAAGTGTAGAAGGGGAAATGAACTGGAAGTACACATTAGCTAATAAAAGCTATTCTGCAATGTTATATCTTCTGTAAATTTTTATAAGAAACCTCAAGAAGCCTTGAAAAGGAAAAGCTTTTATTGTTAAGGAGTTAATACACTGTTAAAGAGATAGGTTTGTCTTGCTTTCCATCTAAAAAATAATATCATTACAGCTTCTGAAAGCACATTTCACCACTTTTTGAATGACCTGCTTTTATCTAAGTACAGTGCTCTGAATTTCAGTCGATTGGTCCTTATTGTAAAGAACTGAATTCAGTTTGAGGTCCAGTTCTGAGAAAGAAAAAGACTAAAACACCACAGCAAAATATGGTACTTCATGCTTTGGCTTATCAGACAGCTTAGTCTAGGAGAGGTGAACCTCACTGGATAAGATTCGTAAATGGACTTTATGATTTTCAACAGTGAACCATACTGTATTTAAATTAAGGTTTCAATCCTGCCTCCAGCATTAAAATTAGGTAGTAATGTTGTTGGTCATGGCTGGTAAAAAAAACAGCAGTGCTGAAAAGATTTTTCTGTCCCCAAGAGTTATGCTATTTTTACCTCTTAACTTTAAGTAAGGTGTTTGGAAAAATGTTCAGATATGTAACTGCTTTGTGTTTTCTTTAGGATGGGTTTTCAATTTAAAATTACTCATGCATAAGGTTGAAGGGGATAATTTTGTTTGCAAATGTTTGGTTGTTTGGTTTTTTTTTCTTCCAATTGTATCTTACGTTTTGATCTTATTCACAGCTATAAAAATATCCTCTGTTCTTGGAGAACACTCTCATGTGCCTTCTAAAGGACGCAATGATTTTGCAGGGCAGTTTCTGAAAATGTGTGACCGTCCTGCTTTTGGAAAGGGATTGAAAATCTATTACAGGTGGGATAGCACTTGAAAATCTTGATTCTTAATGAGAGACTATGTAAAAGTGTAAAAACTCCTTCATTACTAGATGCTCCTCAGCATTCTCATTGTGATATTAAATAAAGACTAGAAGGAAAATAAGTAGTGGTAACAGAATTAAACTAGAGGCATGAATTCTCCATGCTTTCAAAATAGTCTTGAATTTCACATCATAATTTGCTTTTTATAAATCCTTCTGTTTCACGTGGCATTTGTGGTGTACTGTGGTGTTGCTCTGTTACACTGACACAGACTTTGAGAAACCCTTGGCTATGTGCCACTGAGACTATGAATTAGTTGCAATATTAGGACCACCTTGTTATTAAGTGACAACGTACAAAGGAGATTATGCTGAGAGACCATATTATCCATTAAATTTGCAAAAAAAAAAAAAAGCCAAATATGGAAGCTGAAGGAGGAACTATGCATGTTTATTTTTATGTTGTGGCAGATAATGAAAAATGAATTTTTGCTAGGTACTGTGAAAGAGGAAACAGTAATATTCTGACAAAAAAAAAAAAAACAACAAAAAACCAAAAAACCCAAGAAAAGGCAAAACCCCCAAACTTATTTTGCAAAAAGAGGTTTAAATATAATGAGGAAGAGCCGTTGCATTTCTATTTGCAATAACATGTCAAGAAAATAAGATTGGAGAAGGAGAACATGATGATGAAGCAAAAAAGATGTGGTGCAAGAGTAAAATTTATCATCATGATTCAAAAAAGTCATAATAAACAAAAAGCATTACATAAATATTTTTATATTGTCATGAGTATCACTTACTGTCACAAAATCTCTCTCAGTTCTCTACCACAGCAGAGAAAATATTCCCAAAGAACATATTCAGGTCTAAATTTTTTTTCATCCTTCAGGACAAACTTCATAGTTCTGTCTGGTTTATGCCCTCAGCATCACAGAATGTACATATTAAAAAACAGTTCAAGCTAATAAAACCAAAAGACCCAATTTTTCCATGTGCCCCTTAGCTCAATAAAAGATGTAAATTCTGTGTGTACATTTATTTTTATGTTAAACTAAATTGTACTAAATTTGAAATAACTCTACCTGAAAATTCTGACATTTTAAACTTTGCTTTCATTATGAATGAAGATAAAACCAATGTTAGTTGAGACATGAAAAACTATCAGGGAAAATATTTAATATTTAAAATTTATAATCTTCTGAGAAATTACTTCATGCTTCATTAGAGAAAGCTTTGTAACCTGCAGTAAGACTGAAGTATTACAGTGTACTAGCTAGGTCCTGCCTATAGTGATTTTTCAAAATAATTTTGTTATCTGCTGGTTTATGATCTTCCAGTTACAACATAGCTCTTGACGCAGCACAGTAGCATTTCACTGTGCTTGATGGTATTATAGTGCCTTGTGTACTGCTTCCTCAGGTGGCTCCTGAACTGCTTGTTTTCTTGTGCAAAGTTCTTTGTGAATCCTCCCATTTCCATTTGTGACAATATTCAGGTGCTTCAGTTGATTTGTAATCTGACCTGAACAAATTCATCATTTAACTTTTATTTTGTTGTAGACAAAAGTCTACTTTCAGGGGAAAATAGAATCTACTAGTCCTGTCAGTTAATCAAAGGCAGTTTGTAACCCATCCAGATTTCTTGTTTAGTAAGTAGGTCAGAAGTATTCAAGTTTGGGTCCCTCAAATGTGTTTTAAAATGAATGACTTGTTTTCAAACAGTGGGAACACCTACTGTTTCTTCCTAGTCTCACCAAAATTCAGTGCTTACCCCTTGTGCATTCAGGTAATTGGCTTATGGTCACGTACTTTGAAGATGCTAAAGTTGTCTAGAATATGGATGTATTTATAATGTGCCTGCAACACTTTGATATTGTTACAAATCCATGTGCCATAGTACAGACACTTAGATAACTGACTGAAAGCAAATGTTTTTATAATCTGTGTAAAAGAATGTTTTGATAACTGTCATAATATTTAATAAATAAAGCTGAGCCCTGTGAAAACTAGACCGTGTCCTTTTATTCCCTACTTACTTAGGTCTCCATGTATGATTGATTGGCTCCTTTTTAGGGTTGAAACAAACAATTTGCTAGAGTAAGTGCAGATCTTAGTTTCTGAATCTGAGGGTCTCTTTAAAATCACCAGAATGAGTAGGTGCTACTTGCATAAACGTCACCTCATTTTTATGTGCAAAACAGCTCAGTTGCATTGTTTCTGTTTCTCTCCTTTGACATATAAAAGAGTGCAAGATGAGCAGCTGGTATCGATACTAGAGATGTATAAAGTTAAGTCAGCTGAATCGCCCAAAGTTTAAAAATTTTTCCATGAGCTGCCCTTGTGAAGAAGTCTAGAACACCTTTGGTGGCATAGAGATCCATACAGGTGAGTTTGTTATTCAGGGTGTGTAACGGTGACTGGAATCAACTTGTGACTGATCAGCTCGTGGCTGGATTTTTTTACAGACAGAGGAGGAGGTCATATGTGCCTCCCAGTAGTTTTGTAAGGGTGTAACATTTTGTTTATGCAGTCTTTCTTTAATACATCCAGAGAATTCAGTACTAGATTTGAACACCAGGAAGTATTCCAAAATCGTATGTATTCAAACAAAAGTCTTAATGTCTGCTCCAGCACAAAAATATGAATATGTTTTGAAAAGCATGTTTCTTGTTATTGTCACTTTCTGCAGCAGTGAAAACCAGATCTGTTATAGATGTATAGTTACAGAGTAAATTTGATCTTTTTACGAACTGGGACAAAGTTCATAAAGAGTACAAAAAGGAATGCTCCTGTGCTAAGATGACATTCATTAATCTTGTATGTGCAATAGGAACAAAATATCTGCTGCCTGAATTTCAAGAGAACATGAGGTCATTGATCAGTTCCTGATTCTCAGACTGCTGAATGGGAATGTGATGAATAGATGTAGTCTATCATTATTTGTCAGTAAGCAAGCTAAAAAATTAACCTTCTTAAACTATGATATCACCTTTCAATAGGTGATATCATAGTCATGAACAATATATGCTATCCTATGAGTAATTTAACTGTAAATACGTCAACAGCACCTCATCTGTTTAATAGCTTAAACGGCATTGATCCTACTGTAAACAAAATTATGCAATTTAAGATATAGATTAATGTCAGCTAATTAGTATTTTAGTATTTACTGTTGGCAAAAAAAAATTAATTTATCTATTTCATTATTTAGTCAAAGTTATCATTTTGACTGAAATTGGAATCTCTGTAAACACTGGAAAGACAACCTCCTCTTACCTAGTTTTCTAATGTAAAAATCTGAGGATTTTCTGTAAAATATGATTGCAGTCTCTTTCGTCACAGCCAGCATCTTTAAGAGAGCAAACACACAACAGTTCCTGAGTTTTATTCTGGAGGAAAATTTAAATTCTAATACAATAAGATTATTACTTTTAAAAACTACTGAATTTACATGTGTTTATCGCTATCATTTTCACACTGGTTCTGCATAAAAGAATTTATATAACTCTAAATCCGGAGAAGGGGAAGATTTGTGAGAATATTCATATTCAACAGAGGATCAAATCTTAATGCATATTTTTGGGCACCGCTTTCTTATTGTGTTCCTTGAGAGGTGCTAGACTAGGCTCTGAATGCCTTGGGTTACTTTGAGCTATGTTAGACTTGAGTTGCAATTGTTAGAACGTTTGTAATGCTTGTTTCTAGCAAAAATTGGTGAATTGCTGCTATTCCAAATGCTACACATAGTCATATGAAAAATTAATAAAGTGGTGCAGAAGGGTTACTTCTTTACTTTGATGTTGTAGTTTTATGTCAGTTAAAATTCACATGCGAGGGAACAAAAGTTTTTGCATTTGACAGATGAAGGGACAATCTTCTTTGACCTTATCTTGTTTTCTACACAGCATAGCTATCACACATTAATGTTGTGCTAAAATTCCTCTGTTGTTTTTTTTTCCTGTTTCCTGGGCAGTGGATAATTCAGATCAACTGCTACCTATATATTAGCATACAA
Source organism: Pezoporus occidentalis (assembly GCF_034315485.1). Lineage (NCBI taxonomy): Eukaryota > Metazoa > Chordata > Aves > Psittaciformes > Psittacidae > Pezoporus > Pezoporus occidentalis. The sequence continues at coordinate 4,287,679 of NW_026914829.1, forward strand.
TAATGTCTTCAGTCACTTACATTTTGTGTTTGTACAGATACTGAGGTTTTGGTCTCTACCTTGGTTTATACCAGTCTGTCAATGACTGGGAAAGCTGCAGCTCTGACTAGTGTCTACGCTGCCTGGAGGAAATGGGTGTCTTCTTTAGCTGTCAGTTTTTCACATCATCCCACCTCCTAAAACTGATCTCCCAGTCAGTGCAGCTTAGAAAGGGCAGAGAGAATACTTCCCCATTTTTTTTTTCACTGCTCCTTTTCTGTCAAAATGTAACGGGTTTCTAACGTAAATCACTGCTGACCCACTCCCTCCTTCCACACCATCAGAACCAGAAGAGTTTCCAGTTTATCTGCTATGAGAATTGTTTGATGGAAACCACTGGACCTTTTGTCTATCTCCTGACAGTCCTGTGAAAAAAGGGAGAAAGGGAAAGAATATCTTCATGAGGCTGTCTTCCAGACACCTGAGGCAAGGTGGTGAAGATGGGACTGGAGTAGATGATAGAAATGGCAGGGTTAAAAAAAAATTGAAGTCTACTGAGCAAAGCAACCACTGACCAGTAAATGGGTTAATGATAGCTCCCACAAGGCGAGCAAAATAATTGCGTTCTTTAGTTTTACTACGGCAATTTTTCATTTGTATGCTTGCTTTTTTGCCTTGAAATTTGTGGAGCTGATGATTCCCCCAAACTTCCATTTAGGGTCTTCAGGACATACTAATGTGTCATAATTGGTATAGAATCACAGAATCATAGAATAGTTCGGGTTGGAAAGGACCTTAAGATCATCTAGTTCCAACCCCCTGCTATGGGCAGGGACACCTCACCAACCTGGTCTTGAACACTGCCAGGGATGGAGCATTCACAACATCCCTGAGCAACCCATTCCAGTGCCTCACCACCTTAACAGCAAAGAATTTCCTCCTTCTATCCAATCTAAATTTCACTTGTTTAAGTTTTAACCCACTACCCCTTGTCCTGTCACTACAGTCTCTAATGAAGAGTCCCTGCCCAGCATCCTTACAGGCCCCCTTAAGATACTGGAAGGCTGCTATGAGGTCTCCATGCAGCCTTCTCTTCTCCAGGCTCAACAGCCCAACTTTCTCAGCCTATTTTCATACGGGAGGTGCTCCAGCCCCCTGATCATCCTCATGGCCCTCCTCTGGACTTGTCCCAACAGTTCCATGTCCTTTTTATGTTGAGGACACCAGAACTGCACACAATACTCCAAGTGAGGTCTCACGTGAGGAGAGTAGAGGGGCAGAATCACCTCCTTTGACCTGCTGGTCACACTCCTTTTGATGCAGCCCAGGATACGCTTGGCTTTCTGGACTGCAAGCGCACACTGAAGCCGGCTCATGTTCATTTTCTCATTCACCAACACCCCCAAGTTCCTCTCCGCAGGGCTGCTCTGAATCTCTTCTCTGCCCAACCTGTAGCTGTGCCTGGGATTGCTCCTACCCAGGTGCAGGACCTTGCACTTGGCATGGTTAAACTTCATAAGATTGGCACCAGCCCACCTCAGAAGCGTGTCAAGGTCCCTCTGGATGGCATTCCTTCCCTCCAGGGTATCAACCGAACCACACAGCTTGGTGTCATCGGCAAACTTGCTGAGGGTGCACTCAATCCCACTGTCCATGTCACTGACAACGATGTTGAACAAGACCGGTCCCAACACCAATCCCTGAGGGACACCACTTGTTACTGGTCTCTAACTGGACATTGAGCCATTGATCACAACTCTTTGTGTGCAGCCACCCAGCCAGTTCTTTATCCACTGAGTGGTCCATCCATCAATTTGATGTCTTTCCAATTTAGAGACAAGGATGTTGCGTGGGACAGTGTCAAACACTTTGCACAAGTCCAGGTAGATGACATCAACTGCTCTGCTCCTGGCCATCAGTTCTGTAGCCCCATCATAGAAGGCCACCAAATTGGTCAGGCAGGATTTCCCCTTAGTGAAGCCATGCTGGCTGTCACCAAGCACCTTGTTGTTTCTCATGTGCCATAGCATGCCTTCCCGAAGAATCTGCTCCAAGATTTTGCCAGGCACAGAGGTGAGACTGACTGGTCTGTAATTCCCCGGGTCATCCATTTTCCCCTTCTTGAAAAATGGGGGTTATATTTCCCTTTTTCCAGTCATCGGGAACTTCATCCAACTGCCATGATTTTTCAAATATGATGGACAGTGGCTTAGCGACTTCATTCGCTAGCAGTATCATATCGTACTGTTTGCAGTTACTGTAACTATTTCACAATATTGTTGGTTTTAAAAAGTTAAAAAATTGTATTGTTGCATAGTATTTTCAAATTACATTTAATAGGCAGGGACATCCTTTATGGTTTTAGTGTAGAGCTTAAAAGATGATCTTCAGAACCTTAAATGAAACTGTTAAAAAAACCCTGGTGTTGTTTTAAATCCTGCTTTTGTTTCAAACCAGTTTTATGATGTTATAAGCTTAAAGTCATTAGTCTTGAATGCCAGAGGCTGTAAATATTGCAATTAATGATTTTTTTGTCTTGTGAATGAAAATATGAATCCACCTAGGTGCTCCAGCCCTATTCAAGTCATTTGAACTTAGCCTCCATAGCAATAAGATTTTCCTTGGTACATTCAATCTAATGGAATCAGGCCTCTAAATGATAAGAAAAAATTTCTAGTGATGAGCAGTGGAGAGTTCTTTATAGCTCATTATGGTGATGGTTTCGTTTCCTATTAATTATATTTTGAACTGAGGACTGCGCTGTTGGCCTGTTGTCTGCTGATGTTGATATTTGTGTTTATGTATGTTAGCCTTCGTAACAGTAATAACCTTATTTGTGAAGGTTCTAAGTGGTATTTGTGTTTTGAATTCAGGCCTCGAAAGAGTTGCTTATAATTGAAAAGCAATATTCTGGCTCTTAGGAGCTCTTTTCTTTCATCTACATTTAAATAACTCAATGGAAAGAAAGCATTTAAAGATGTGCATTATCCACGTGGCCATTATTGAGGTGTCATGTTAACAAATATCAGCTATCAAAGTAAGGAAGTTTTTTGTTAGTATTTTTAGCTGTTCTCACAAAATCCTGAATGTAATTTCTCTTATGTTTATATAATGGAAACTCATAATGGCTATAGAACTTTCCATGCTACCATGAAGATATTGCTGATACTGTATTTCATCTGTGCAGTACATTAAGCATGGTTATTTATGAAGACATTTCTAGCAAATTCACAGCATAGAAAAAACTTCTTTTTGCCGCAAATAAGATAATTTTGGAAATGAAAGTAAAACCAATAATTTTATGAATCTTAGCTGTTAAAAAAATAAAATAATTACTCTTCTATTCTTCCATTCTGAGATAGATACTTTGTAACTATGAGGTTAAACTTTTACCCTGCCCTTGGAGCTGATATTCCTCATGTAATCACTGCTACTTACTTATTGGTAGGAAAGATCCCCAGTAAACTTTTTTCCTATTCTATTTCTTCTAAATCTATAAAATTCTGTTATACTATCTCATAGAGTGAAGTGTTGCAACTACAGATAGTAACTGAAATATATCTTTATGAAATTAATCTCAGTTCTGCAAGCTGTGACTAATTTTTTAAGCTCACAAACTGAAGAGAGGAAAAAAAATATTGCACCATCACGATGGGAAAGGCTTGCAAAATTGGGTTCCTGTTCACTGGCAACTGGACTGAGTCTTATTGCATGTGAGGCATTAAATTGTAATGAAATTTTCTTATGTCTGCTATGGCAGACAAGCACTTGCCTGCTGAGGAGGACTAACTTTCTGCCTTCCGTTCCTTTTTCCCCTTCCAAGTCAAAACAAATAAACCAGCCAAATTTGGTTTTGCTTCTTAAAAGACCACTCCATATTTGCCATTGATCAGACCCTCATAGGTCACATTTTGGAAAGGAACTTTGTTTCTTATTACTTGCTGGAGGTGAGATATTTCTTCCTTAACACTCTTTGATGTGACTGTTATCAAACATGAGCTTGGACAAGCTGTTTAGCATCCATCTGTGTCTCAGTTTCATCAACAATTAGATAAGTAGTGTTTGGTTATCGCCATGAACTTTTTGTAACTGGGAGGAAAAGCTCACCATGTAAAAAAAAAAACTTCCCAGGACTCTGATGGTGGAGTAGCAATCTGGAGAGGGGAAGAGCAGGGACTGATTTTGGACTTTGAAAGGAAGCTTTTCTCTGCTGATCTCACTATTCCTATTAGAAACACAATAGGATTAGTGTGTGGTACATGATATAGATCTCACAGGACTGTACATGAAATCTCGCTTATTCATCTGCTGCTTTACAATGTGGAGATCTAAGGTATTAAAGCATCAGGAATCTTGAAGTGTTACAGCAGGCTGTTCATCAAGGATTTGGATGCCGAATCACAAGCTCCTCTAAGCTCATTTGGAAAATCTGGCAAAGGCACTTCCATTTGCCTATTCAGATGTAATCTCTCAATATTTATAATTACAGGCTCAGCTGTTTAACTGAGGGCAAGAAAGGAAAAATTAAAATAAAAATCTACAGTAAAATAATATACTGAGAATTTTGAGACCTGTTTTTATCCTCTGACATAAAAATAAGGGGATAAAAATAACAAAGAGGCTAGAGGGAGTACCAAAATATTTTGGAGGGAGTCTATACCTATCTATACCTTCACCTTCATCAAGTTTCAGTCAACCAGTTATATAGGGCTTTGATACGGGAAGATGCCACCAAGAAAGAGGTGTTTCCTTTGTTAAGTTTTCTTCAGTGTCTTTCATAAGGTTAGCAAGAATTTTCCATGTGGTTTAATGCTGTTCTTCCTGCTGTGAAGGGTATCAAACATAACAGCTTCTTATAAATATCATCTCTTTGTGGTTGGGGAGTTTCTATATTGCTAAAAATGGTATGCCTGACTGGAATGAACTGCCATTGCACAGGAAAATGGGAGATTTCTGATAATATTGGTACTTAATGGCCAGTGTAGATGCTCACTGTGAAGTTTTGCCTCTGACCGTACTGTGTCCAGCACTCCTACCTGGCTCACAGGCGAAGTGAGTGTCAGAGATAAGTTGAAACCAAGATCTTTGCTGTTGCTAAAAATCTAATTCCTCATGTAGAGAGACAGTCAGTGTGGCAGAAAATCCTGGGAGGAAGAGATTTGGCTTAAGCTGATGATGTCTAAGCATTAAGACAGTTAAATTAGAACTTCTAAATTACCTAAGTGCTGCTGTGTCCCTGCAGCGACGGCTCTGAGTCATGTGGGCTGCGAGTGGAAGGTGGGAGGATGGCACTCGCGTGATGATGCAGTGTATGGCACAGCTTGGGGTAATGAGTACTTTCAAACCCTCTAGCTTACTGAAAGCAGTCTCCTAAAGAGTGAAAGTAAAGAATCTGGTTATTCCTTAGCTGTTATTTTCTCTTGTTCTGTACTGAATAAAGTTAACATCCTTACCAGAGCCTGGACAACTTTGTACTGTGTTACAACTCTGCCTGCAGTAGGGAAAGACCTGGTTAGGTGGGAACAAATGGTAGTACTGGTGTGGAGAGGAAAAACAGGTAGAAAAACAAGGATCTGAGGAAAGAAATGTTTGAAAAAATTCTTTAGGACTATCCAGTGACCTGATTATTCCCTGCCCAGCTTTAACTTCATGTTTTAAAGGAGAAGCTACAATACTAATACACAAAAGTTCAGCAATTTTTTGATAATCAGATCATGGTGACCTTTTTTATCATTACCAAACCAGTGCTGACTATACATATACATATACATATACATATACATATACATGTACATGTACATGTACATATGCATATACATGTGCATATACATATGCATATTTTAACAACCATGCTTTTGGTGCAACTTTTTGCAAGATGCAGTGATCTGAAATATTTGATGGCTTCTAATTCTGAGGTAACTGCAACTATTTGAAAACTTTGTCAGACTCCTAGGAACAACACTAGGGCTATTATCTGGTAGTCAATTTTTAGTTCATCAACAGAATTTTTTTTGTCACTGATTTTAATATTTCATGCTCTGTAACAAAACAAACAAACAAGTAATAAGATTTTTCTTCCTCAGTATCTAGACAGTTGTGTAAATATCTGAATCTGGCCTTTAGTGCGAGGGAAACAGGCATTTTTGCTTTGCTTTCTTTGTGTGCTGATAACATTGGGGCCAGGTTTGATGGGGATAAAGAGTACTAAATTGTATTTTAAAAGACTTGCCATACAATGAGTATTGTCAGAAAAATACATGGCTTTGTTTTAAGGTTGTAGAAGTAATATTGTAAGCATCCTAAGAGTTTTATGAGATAAGCTGAAAGTATTCAAAAACCATGCAGATAAGGCCCTTAATGACATGGTTTAGTGGTGGACTTGGCAGTCCTGGGGTAGTAGTTGTACTTGATCTTAAAGGTCTTTTCCCACCTAGTTGATAGTGTGATTCTATATCAGTGTCAGCCACTCAACAGGAAAATGAGTAATGCTATATCTGCATCTTCTTGAGACACAATTTCCTCCTTAAAGAAAGGCTGTTTGGGTGTATTTCATATATTCTCTGTATTTGTTTTTCAGGAAACAGCCTTTCTGTGGCTTGTTTTGTGCCCTTGCTTAAAGTCTAAGAAAATCATATCCTAGATTCCATAAACAGCTTGAATAATGGGAGCTTTGAAGGTTTTTAAGAATTTATGTTACAGAAATATTCTATAAGCCTAAAATACATGATAACAGCCACATGTATTCCTTCTGCACATGACCTCTAGTGCATTAGCTAATCAGAAATTAAAACAAAATAAAACAAAACAAAGACACAAGGGGATGTTCGGAGCTGTTCCCCTGTGTATACCAGTCTTGAAATGAGACAAGCAGCACAAAGATGCAAAAAAGGCAGTTGAAAAGACAGCTGTGTTTATCTCATTTACACACAAGGAAGAGAAAGTGTACCTCATAGAAGGAAAATTTTCAGCTCTCATCCACTACATTTTGTCCAGCTGTGTAGGAATTTTACAATGGTTTAAACTATCAAATGTGAAGTCTCTGTAAAATGCTGCAGCTTGTCTCTCAATCATACTGTGTTATAAAGACTTTGGCTATAGCTTCAGGTCAAAATATGTGATATTTTCATATTTATCTTTTTTGCTGCCAGTATAGGTTTTCAAACGGATAATGTTGTAGCAAGAGAATGTCTTTCTTCAGTGCTGCGATATTGCATGTGACTCTATGAGTTTCTGTGTAGGAAATGATTCAGATTATTTGGAAGTTTGGAAAGGAGCCAGAATGACTTCCACTGCATGTTAGAGACAACCATCTAATAATACTGTGTAATGGTGTGAGCCACTATCATTCAACAGACAGCACCATGAGGTACAACATCACATGATTCAGTTGCTGTTTCTTGAGTCCCTCCACGTAATAATGTAGGAAAATAATAAAAGTTGACAGAAAAAAACATGTAGAGGATTCAAATGTTCTTATATGAGTAGATGAATAAGAAGAGGCAATTTTTCTCCATGTTACATTTAATTTGTTAAACTGTCATTTTAGAAATATATTTGTAGCACAAAATAATGCAGTATTATTTATGCTACTGAATGAAGCTGATGGGAATAAAAACAGATATTGTTTATTCATGAAAAATTAGTGTTATTTCCTTCTCCTATAATAAAATAGAGGAAAAAGAAGGAGGTACAACATAAGAGGACTGAGGAAAGAGTTAGTTAGGGTTCAAGGCTTATGTTTCAGTGTAGTTAATTTCTGCACACTTATGTGTGAGCTGTGCTGAAAAAAAGGAGTGCTCTGGCATGAGAATGGAAGAGAAGGCTTTTCCAAATTAACCATTTGAATTTCATATACAAGTGGTTATCTGTGAGGAAGATGAGTTTTGTTCAGAGAAGGAATGGTTGGAGTGATGAGGGAAGCCACAAGGGAATGGAAAACAGGTATGTGTTCAGAAGCAGCTTTTCAGGTGTGGTTTCTCTATAGCTGGTCCCTTAGGAATGTGTTGAGCTACAGCACTGCTGCAACAACATTATGTATGCAATCAGCAGTTTTTACTTTGTCATTTATGCAGACTTTTTTCATGAGAGTAAAGTTACTGGTATACTTTTCAATGTATGTTAAAACTTGCATGCGGTTTATGAGTTATCATATCCATAAGGGGACTAAAACGAAGGATTATGCAAAATAAAGTCATGGATTATCCAGGCAAAGACAAATTAGGCACTTGAAAACATGCTGATTGCCTTTATCAAAAAAATACTAGTGCTTAAAAGACTTTCTGTAGTGCCTTATTGCTGCTTAGTGATTTGTTTGTAGATATCTATTATTTCATTAGGCAGATCTGAGTGGTAACTTTCTTCAGTGGTGTTTTTGTAATTGAGCAGAGCTCTGGAGAACACTGATACTGATACCAGCCATATATTTTGGTATAGTTTTAGTTTTGTTTACCTGACAGAGATAAGCCTACCTGGCTTTGCAGAGAAAGGAAAATGCGCATTTCGGCACATCTGCAAGCTTTGAAAGGTCCACACCACAAAAGTATGTTTTTATCATGGATTTTGTTAAGGGTTATTTTGGCTTTTGCCCATTATTATTTGTCTTCCAAAATGAACAACGGGACAAGGTTATAATTTAGTTTACATGCTGTGATCAAAGCTACCTTCAAGAATCATTTCTTCACCTCCAAAGTTGCTCCTAAATGTCAGGTGTGCTAGCAAATGTTTCTCTAAATTGCTATAAACTTTCTTTTGTGTTAGGGTGCATGAGGAAGTAAGGAGGAAAACATGTCTTCTCTTTGCACAGAAGAACCTCTGAGGCATAACTCCTGCACCTGAAAGGTGCCCTGTACCTTTGCCTTTCCCTGTTGCTAAAGGTTATACCTCTTGTCAAAATTTAACCCACAACATTAGAGCTGTTTGCACCCAGAATCTAAAGGACTAAATTCATAACTTTTCTGCATTGAAATTTTTACCTCTGTACTTCAGCTCACTGATCACTTTGTACCATTGCAGTCGCTTGTGGGTCTGTCCCATGGACAGCATCAGGGATTTAATCTGATAAAACAAGAAAATGGTGAAAAAGTAGATAGGAGTGTTGTAAAGAAGTAAAAGGGAGCAGCTCCTTAAGTCAGTGGTAGTGTTGAACCCTCTACATCATCAAGTCTCGGTTTAAGGCAATCACTTTGGTTTCAATGGGAATGTACCCTGGAGGAGAACTTAACAACTTGCTGTGCATTGTCAGGGAAAGGCAATATTTGGTGCAACAGAAAAGATCCAAACCCATTTCTTTTTACAAACTTAACAGTTTTTTAAGCTTTTCTGAGAATGTCCAGAGGCTTTTCTATAGATAACACTGAATTTTGAAGTAGTGATAGTAGAAGAAAGTGCCCAATAAGTTTAATTGCCATTTACTGGCAGTGAATTTAGTATGTGAATCTGAGGTAGACTTGCTTTTCTCTGCCAGCTGTCAGAACAGAATTCAGTAGCACATCTCCACTTGTTTTAAAGCACATTTTAAAACATTTTTATGTTGTTCATTCATTAACAGTCTGTGTGGTTGCAGCATGTAATTTACAGTAATATAGACTAACTTCTCATTCCGAGTTCTTCAGCTTTTTAGTACTATTTTGTTCATGTGAAGAATATATTTGGATTTGAATAACTTTTAGGTGATGTTTAAATGATGATTTAAAGTAGGGTTCACCTTGTCTGTCTTTAAGAATCTGAAGATTAAGACTAAGACTCAGTCTTGAAGCAACCTTTGTGATCAGTTATGGTATGATGAATCACTCTCCTATTTCTCTTGTCTTCAGTATCTTCCTTAGGTACCTCCTGAAGCTTTTAGGTTCTTCTACAGTCAATGAATTAACCGTCTTGATGTTAAATCCTAATTCTTAGATAGCTAAAATAAAACTGAATGGATTCTTAGCTTCATTGTGTAAACCTATGTTCGGAAGTAATTTTTGCTTATGTCAGAGTCAGCTTTCTCGGTTTTATTTTTTTGTTGATTATCATGGTCACAATATTTGGAGTTTAAGATAAGAAGTTATAAGTTAAGAAGATGGAATGCATGATCAGAGCAATTAAGTATCTAACATGTACTAACTTTTTTTTTAATTGATACACATTATTTACTTCTTAGGTGCTTTGTGTCTTAGAGTCTCTGAAACCATTCCAAAAAGTACCATGCATTTATGTAAATAAAACATGCAATCATACATTTTTAATGGTAAATCCCGAATGGAAAAGAGCTGTTGCTGTGCAGGTTTGTTTTTATTTTGTACCATAGGGGAAAAAAGGCTATTTAAATCAAGAAATAAAGCTTAAGGTGTTATGGTATCATACTCGCATCTTTTTTCTTTCCCTTTCTTGCTAGTCCACTTGAATTAAATACAGAGAATATTTCTTATGAGGGACTAGCACCTGTGATAATATTTCTATGGACACATGAATATTTACATCTTGCTTTGGGATGCTTGTCTATATAGTGTCTGAGAAGGCCACAGATAAGTATACTTGTAGCTGTCTGGGGTATGCTCATTACCAGTTTCCCTCTGTTCCACTTTGGAAAACAATTTCATTTGAGGCTAGTTCCTTTTGGTCAGGGTGTCACAGAATGTACTTTTGGCTCTAGAGTGTTTTGGTATTGGTCAAAAAGGATCTCTTACATGTACCCAGCATGTGACACCGTTACACTAACTATATCTGCTATGGCTACAGCAATCCTGAAAACAAAATGTCGCCCATTTCTGCAGCCCCATTAAAATGGGAGGCTTAAAACTAGTTCACACAGAGTTGTAAATTTATCTCCATGTATAGTTTCTAGAACTCTTCCAGTTTCTGTTTGTGGAAAGGCACCTTTATTCTGTTGCTGCTGGGGAGAAGCATCAGGTTGAGCATCAGGTTTTTTTAATGTGATTTTGCTAAGTTTCATCCTCACTGTATCTCTCTTTCTATGGAAAGGAAAATCTAGTCCTATTTAAACATTATCAAATTAATCCATGGGGAATTTGTTTTTTTTCCCCTCACATTCAAAATGTCTGTTCTAGTTAGGCCCTTTTTTCCCACAGCCCGTCTTTCCCCATTAGCTCAAATCATGTTGCTGTTTTCCCGACAGCCTGTCTAAAGCAGTCATAGCTATTCATTTGTAAAACACGGTAATAATGTTTGCAGATCATGAAAATAATAGAATGAAAAATAACACAGTTTTAGCTCATGAACATAAAAAAGTCATGTTCAGTTAAGGCCAGCCTTCAGCAATTGTGTCAACACACATTTAGGGTAATAATAACCATTTAATGATTTGAAATGGCTTCTATGTAAAAAATCAACATACAGACATATGTTTATTTCCTAGTTTCTGAATAAAAATGCTTTGTTTTCTGAAATTTTTGGTATTTGGAGTTGTCTTTTGAGCATGCTAACAAATATCCTGGCAATATAATGACAGTTAAAACATGTGTTATGGAAAGCTGAAGTATAACTTGAAACTTTTCCAGAATCAGTTCTCTTTTAGTAATTTAAAAGAGACTATTCTGTGGTCAACAAAAATAAAGGTTGATTTACTATTGCACAGATTAAACCAATTCACTGGATTTAAAGAGATATTTGAAATGGACAAACTGTTTGAAGTCCTTTGTGCATTTCAGTTCTCAGTACAGACATTGCTAATTAATAATTACAATTACTAATTCATGTGATGACTCAAGTTCATAGTCCCTGATGTCCTAATGAGACAAATAATTGCCCTTGTACCCCTCTGAACTTTGTACATTTAGTCAGAAGACTGTTATTGAAGAAGAACCCTTTGATTCTCATTATCAGTCACACCAAACATGCATCATGGATGGATTCAGCAGGGATCCTTGAATAACTAGCTGGTAAACATTTTTATTAGTACTATATTCCATCTGTTTAACGATCAGCTTGGTCTAGTAACGATAGTAAAGCTATTGAGGTTCTTATTGAGCTTTTCCTGGCATAGAAAAAAGAAATAGAAATATCTTGAACAGCCTCCCTTTCAGGCAGTAACTATGAAAGGAGGCCTAAAAGCCCATCATGATATAAGAAGTAAATCATTCTAATATCTGATGATACATGGTCAAATCCCCAAATTAATGTTTTCCCTTAATATTTTAAATTAGGGGGAGGGACTTTTTAATTCTTAGGGAATTAAAATATTTCCAGAATGCTATGGAAATGTTGATATTTTGCTGAGTTCTTAATATATATAATTTTTTTTTTGCCTTTGCTTTTCTTTTTTTTAGCAGTTTAAGATAGCCAGATATAAAAAAAAAAAAACCCAAGCAAACAACAAAACAACCACAAACAAAAAACAACAAACCCAAACAAAAGAGACTGTCCCATATGCTTCAACTTGTCCTGTGCTATACTACTGTGCTGTACAAACCCAGTTATATTTTAGAAGTTAACATGATTACTTAAAAAGACTACTGTCCTATTTCAGAACAGGCCTAGAAATCATACCATATGGACTGATTATAAGACTGCATATAATTATATATTTTCTTGTGTAGAACTTTTCTTGTGTAGAACTGAGTTTTACAGATATTGTACCAGAACAGCTTTATTAGAAGAAATATAGAAATGTGTTTCTTCTCTTCAGAACAATGCTTCTAGAGGAAATTGTTTAATTAGTAAAGATAATTGCTTTTAAATGTGTAATGTAATTGTTACAAATTATACACTTCCTATGTACAGAGAAGGAGTTAACATTAAATAATGCTGTCCTAATAATTCGTGCAGATAGTAGCTAAGCATTAATCCATTTGATTATGTTTTATCCGTCTTTTCAGACACTAAATGAAAATGTTATCTTCTAGTTATTTTAGTGCAGCAGTCCAGCCAGTTGTATTTTCTGGTGAAAACTCATATACCTCAGCACTTCTGTTTCATATTTAGTGAATTTATATTTATTATATGTCAATTTACTATCTGAAAAAGATCACATTAAAAAATGTGTGCTTGAAATAATACTATAACACATACATCTTGGGGTGCCTTCAGTTGGTACACCTGCAGCAGTTTCTGCAAAAGATTTGTGTGGATATTGGAGAACCCCCAAATCCTGCTAACTGTTCTAGGAACTGTAATTAAAAGATCACATTTTCAGCAGTGACAGCCTTGTTTCAAAATGAAAGAGAAGAAAACAAAACGCAGACATGGGGCCATGCATTTTATATGGTTCCTGTTTATTATTGCTATTCATATTCTAATTTGATACTGCTGCTGTTCAGGTACTTGGGAACATACTCTATTACAGGTAAACTTTGCACTAGAGGATCAATATTTACTAAAATTTGAACTCTCATTAAAGCTATCTGTGACGTTTTGTGGAATAACATGCAGAATTTTAAATAATAAGCATTTGACCTAATATTTTTGTTCTGGTGCTTCACAGCTACTGTTAGATATTTTAAACTAGTATTTGAGCAGTCAGTAAAGCCAAACTTAAATGATAATGATTATGTTGTTTAGACAGATCAAAGTGGTATTTCTACAACACATTTTGAATTTGTATGGTAGCTTAAATTTTACCAGTTTCTACAAAATGGCACAGTGATGAAACCACATATTCCTTCTAATGAATAAACCAATGATACACAAGTTTTACTGATGTCATTGATAAGATATTGAATGCTAATTATAAATAGAATCAAACTGTGGCCTGTGTTGCTTTCTGAGCTGTACTGGAACTAGGACTAGATCCTTTATTGTATAGTAGACAAAGAGCTACAGGTAACATGAAAACTGATGACTTTGATTATTTTTTTTCACTGGTTTTGTGAGCTTGAGTGGGTAGAAACCCCTAAATCATCAAACAGAAGGGATTGCTGTGTTGTGTTGGTCCAGAGATCTAATGCCTAGGGAGGGGCACAGAGCTGAGAAAACATCTACACATACTTTTCAGATATCCTGACTTTCAGCTATTTTTGCCCATATTTGCCTGAGCCAAAGATACCATTTTTTATTTTAGTAGCCTTCAACTGAATTTCCCTGCATGGATTTTATACTATACCCATTTCTGTTATGATTGGTTAAGATCTGATCAATATCTTTGTTACTACCCTATTCATAATAAAATTAGGGAGAGCAGAACGTAAGTGTTGTCATGAGAAAACTTTTGCCAATTTTGCCGTAAGAGGGATTTGACATCTCTGTCTCTGCAAATTGAGATCTTATTTGCTGAGAAATGTGTTTCTCTATGTTTGGTATTTTAATGTAAATATGTTTACGAGAATAACAGGTAGGTTATTGTGCTTCAAAGTTTCTTTAATGGACATTTATAAAAAGAAAAATTTAATTAAAAGAAAGGGAATTTTATGAGAACCTGTAATATAAACATAGCTCTGTAAATTGCCTAGAGTTACAGCTTTGTAAATTAGTTGTATTATTTCTGATAACTAAGCAGAATAATTGAGCTGGGATCTTAAAACTGGTTTTGAATTATCTTACTGTTAAGCCCTCAAATTAGAAAATTTTATGAAAAAGGAAAAAGTTACTTCATCTGCAGAAATCTGAGTCAGAGCACAGCTATATTATGCAAATCTTAACAGTAAAAATAGCTTTGAATGCAGGGCTTGTTTTCATTAGCAACAGGGTAAAATGGATAGTGGGTGTCTCTAATCAGCACGTTTCGAGTGTGGTTTAGAAGGTTAAAGATGAAATATTCATAGCAGAAAATGCCTTTACACCTTATATTGAAATACAATTTAAAAGTTTAAGGCAAAAAGCGCCCTCATGTTCATATATATATGCATGTATATGTATGTCTGTATATATAGATGTATCAGTGCATATGTATATATCATAGGGCCTCTAGCAATAGACCAGGGGTAATGGTTTTGAGCTAGAAGAAAGTAGATTTATACTACATATAAAGAAGATATTTTTTACAATGAGGGTAGTGAAACGCTGGAACCCAGTGGTTTCCCAGAGGGGTGGTAGATGCCCCATCCCTGGAAACATTCAGGGTCAGTTTGATCAGGGCTCTGAACAACCTGATCTAGTCAAAGACGTCCCTGCTCATTGCAGAGGGTTTGGACTAAATGATTTTTGAAGGTCTTTTCCAGCCCAAATTATTCTATGATTCTGTGACAGTTATGCAATAGTAGATCATTAAACCTTGCCCAACTGTCCCTGAATTAATTACAGTTTTAGTTCAACTTAAATTCTTAAGACAGATTATACTGAAAGAGAGGAAAACAGACAGGAGCAAGGTATCTAATATTACACCCTCATACTGCAAGAGGAAACATCAGTTGAGTTGATAGATGCAAGTAATGCTAGCAGCAAGCTAAGGGAGTTGAGCTCCCATTCTCTTTCTCCATACCATCTATCCAGCTCTCCTAATAGGATTCAAGAAATTATTTCCTTCCCAAACCAGCCCTGATGATCTGTCTCATTACAAGTGTGAGAACCAGACACCACAGCCAGTACAACTAACTAAAAGTACTATCTTTAGCTCCTTTGAGAAATTAACCTGTTTGTCCTGCCCAGGGCATGCCCTGAGAGAAGTTTCATTATCAGTCTGGCTGGATACAATATGTAAGTCTGACGCATCATCTCTGATAATCTGCAGTAAATGAATTTCAGGTTGGAACTGACTTTCTGAGTCCTTGCTCATTTGGATAGTTTTATTCATTCAAGTCGACTCAAAGGGTGACAGTTGGCGCTAGTGAAAAGGCAAAGATACTGTTCATCACTGGTTTGCAGGGTTTGACTTGCAAGTCAATTATTAGCAATTTCCAATAAAACTTTACTTTGTATCACTTATAAACTGTATTTACTTCTGTAACACAGGCAGCCTAACACTTCAATAATTACAACCTACAGAGCTTACTTCATACCAGTGCTATGAACATTATATTCTGATAGCTGTGTTACTGCTAGATGCTAGGCTGCTCCACCACTCTCCTACTTGCTGAAACACTGTGGGAGGATGTACTTCGTGAGATATTTTGAAAAGGTAAAATTTAGATCAGGGTGAAAAAGCATGGATTTCTCTACAAGAAAAATTGAAGTTTGTCATGTACACCTGAGTATCTGGTCATTGTTATACAGGCATTCATACACAGAGTGTTTGTTTAAAAAATAAACAAACCTGTTGGGAATTTAGCATGGGGATTATATCTCTCAGACAGTGCAGGTGGTTGCTGGACATGTGGCTGTAGGAGTTTCCATTGCAGGGGTCCTTGCCAGGGTGGCCCCAGATGCACTGGGAACTGTTCTGTGGGATTCCTATGATCTAGTTGGCCTGTGGTCCTATGTGACACTTCAGTACCTACACAATTTATTTCTATGGTATATCTTAAACTACATATAAAATAATTCCTAATGGCATACAGAAGACTGTCTTGTGTGACTGTTTTTTCATCTGAAGGAATGGTTTCTACTGATTAAAAATAACTGTACATCTTGATCAGTTTTACAGCAGGACCTGCCTGGGGAGCATTTGGAATAACCAGATTTCCCATGCAAGGTGTTAATATACACATTGGAATGCATGACTTCCCTCCTCAGCAGGATGGGGCAAGGGGGGCAGGAGGGTTGGGGGGGGAGAGGTTAGTGGAGGATGGGAAGGGGAAAATAAGCTGTAAAAAAACTTCTGGGTTAAGATAAAGGCAGCTTAAAAAAGAAAAAGCAAAAGCCATCCATGGAAGCAAAGGGCAACAAAAGATTTATTCTCTACTCCCATCAACAGGCAATGCCCATCCACTTCCTGGGAAGTAGGGCTTCAGTATGTGCAGCGCTTACTCTGGAAGACAAATGTAACAATGAATGTCTGTCTCCCTCCTCCTCCTTTCTCATTGCTTTTATTGCTGAGCAGGCATCTTATGCTATGGAATATCTCACTGGTCAGTTTGGATCCACTGTCCTGTTTCCCATTCCAAGATCTTGTCTACTCCCAGCCTGGTGAGGGAGGATGTTGGAGAGACAGGCTTAATGCTGTGCAAGCACTGCTTAGCACTAGCCAGAAAGCTGATGTGTTATCAGCACCTTTCTAGCTACAAATGCACAGCACAGCACTATGAGCACAATGAGGGGAAAGTTAACTCAACCTCAGCAAGACCCAATACAGATGTTAACGGACAGATTATGTTTTAACAAGTGCATCCATTATACTGAACAATAATCTGATATTTTTTGTGGATCTGATTTTTCTGGTCTTTCAAATTTTGAGCAACTTTATTTGCCTAATTCTAAAAAGTAGCATAATTCCATGGAAAATATGCTTTCACAGTAAATATATGGAGTGAGGTTTCTGGTAGAAAAGCTTGTGGAATGAAAATCCCACGTAAATTTTTCATTAGCACTCTGCCATTAAATCTCTCTCAAAAGTTCCCAGACAATGTAGGGCTTATAAACATGATTTGAGAATATTCATCTTAATGTCAGTGACATTTTCAGGAGAAAGTAGGCTGAAGTTGGAAGTACTTACTAACATAAGGCTGAGGAGTACAGCAATTAGTACACTATCTTAGTATTTATGGAAAATGGAGTGGATTTTTCTACATGGTTTGTCAGAGCTTAGTATTCCTCTTCATATCAGAGTGGAGTGATGCAGGGGCTGGAAGTCATTAAGGTACAGGAATAGGAAACAAAGAAGTATCTCAGATCAATATCAGTAACATTCATGTTACATGATAACTAGCATATTTTCTCCTTTTCCTCACTTTTCTCCTTCTCTTTTCCTGCAAAGCAAATAAGCAGACAACCCCTCTCCCCAAAACAGCAGCAATCTGCATTTCAATTTGAACTCACAATAGGAAGCAGATAATGTTGTTTAAGTTCAGTTGTAATCCATATGGATTGGATCAGTTTGCTCTGGTGTGTATCGTTCCAGATAATGACACCGAAGTAATTATTACACAGTGACCTTTAAAGAAGAAAAGCAATTATTTTTTTTTCATTCTATGTTAGATGTTTATCTATGTTTAGCTGGTTTGAGTACTCTCAGGCTAAATATTCTGCATTCTATTATGTTAAAGACAAGATAATTACTGTTTGATGTATTGAGACAGTGGAAGAAAGAATGTGTGGGATTAACTTCAGTAAGTTGTGTTTTATTTCTGTATGGTTGGTTGGGTTTTACAATTATTTATAATAAATTTGCATCATGCCCAAGAGTTGCAAACATTCTTTAGTTACATTATGGAATGTGTAGGTGTATGCATAATTCAGATGGGCTAAAACACTAAGCATTGCCCAAATTGCTTGTGAAATATGACAGGAAAGATGTCTTAGGGGAAATGTAGGCACTCATATGAAAGGTTAATTTTGTGTGCTAAGTGAAATTGCATTCAGAATCTTTGGGTTCACTAGCAGTGCATGCATTATACAACTCAATTTCAAGTGATAAAAATGTTGCCTGTTTGTTTGCACTTCATAAATAACTGCACATGTAATACTTTTGGTACAGAATTATTACAAAGTTTACCCAGCTGGTTACTGTCATTGCTAAGGCTTTACAACATGTTGCCTTTTAATTTCTTTCAAAATTTTCAGATGCTTAGAACATTCTAAACCTTCTAGGTTTGGAAGATATATGTGTTAAAATATTTTCCTGGTCTGCAATTCTAAATGAAAAAATTTATAGCTATTTTCATGAAATGAAAAAGTCAAATGCATTCTTTTCTTTTTTTTTTTTTTTTCTTTTGGCAAGTGTGATGTAATCTTAATCATCCTTTTCTAAATGGGATTGTCCTTCCTTTTTATTTTATCTTATTTTATTATATTTTATTTCATTTTACTTTTTCAGTCTAGAGGAATTTCAGCCTTTGCTCTTCAGAAGATGGGAACACTTCTGCTGCTCACTTTTGCAAATTATCTCTTCCTTTTTGCCTGGGAGGTGATGCATTCTTTAGGATGGCTATAAGCATCATAAAAATTGACTTCTGCATAGATAAATCGTTTTTTAATTGCACTAAGTTCATAGGCATGAAACCTGCTGCACTAGGTGCCCATGAGCAGATGGATTCCATACTCTTATTCACAGTCAATAGGTATTTTATCCTGCTGCTAAAATAATGTCATTGGTAATTCTCTGCTTTTCCTGGGACAACTAAGTTTGAAAACAATTTAATGACTCTGAGACTATAAAACATATAAGTAACAATTTGAAGCTATATCTATGAACAGATTAGATATGTTTAAAGAGACATACTGTGATTTTGATAAAGTATCTAGGTAATAGATGCCTATTAAAAGTGAAAAAAAAAAAGTATTTTGAGTAGCATGATGAATTTTATCTTTTTAAAATGCAAAACCTTGTCATAATAGGACTGAAGAACTCCACACTGAAATATTCAGATTTTAAATATATGGATGGACTTTCGAATGTTAGTTCAAGGTGAACATTTAACTTGTTGTTTACTTGTATTTATTAGTTTTGTTTAATTTATGTGCATGATTATGATTTTTTAAATTATATTCAAGAGATAA
The DNA here is from genome assembly GCF_034315485.1 of Pezoporus occidentalis. Taxonomy (NCBI): domain Eukaryota; kingdom Metazoa; phylum Chordata; class Aves; order Psittaciformes; family Psittacidae; genus Pezoporus; species Pezoporus occidentalis. Next base: position 4,307,122 of record NW_026914829.1, read on the forward strand.
AAGATTCCACCTGGGTAATTTTCTTTGAATTATGTGGGTAGGCAGATATAGTTTATGTCAGGTTGTCATTATGTTGTCAATATGTAGCTTGGGGGTTATTAAATCTGCTAGTGTGTTAAATATAAGAAAATATATCAAGTACATGTTCAAATGTACATGTTCAAATCATAGTGTGTATGCAAACATTTTTTAATAAGCAGAATTGCACTAAAAATGTCACTAGCACACCTGTTTTCTCTTATTAAAAAATGTAGGCAGGAATTAACATCTCCTAAAGGGTGTTTGCACACTGATTTTTATCCCATGCCTTCAGAAAGTAAAAGGTGCAGGGCTGTAAGTTGTAGGTTTTGTTCTTCTGGGGTACAGAGATAGTAGTGATAAATATTATAATCAGATCCTTGATGAAAGGGTAGTAATTTCAACAACAAATCAGAAAAAAAAAACAGAAAAGAAAGCTTTTTTCTTTTTTTTTTTTTTTCAGTAGTTCAGTGTATTTTACACAGTACCTGAAAACTCTAGCGTGGAAGGTACACATCAGCCATGGTTCTTTTGTTCTTATCAATGGATGTATTTTCCTGCAGTAATGACGAAATTAACTTTGAGCTTTAAAAACAAAGATCTTTTCTTTGTGTCATTTCTTGTTCTTTCCCAGCATGTGAGGAAATTTCCAGTGTGTGAGGAAATGAGGGATTTCCCCCATTAAAAAAAAAAACAACAAACACAGCTCATATCATCTGCTCCTCAATATGAACCAATGTATGCAATCATGAAATATAAATTACCATCCTGATTTGGACTAAGCTGCTCATGAAAATGCATCTGTATAGGACCAGAATCACAGAGCTGTTCCAGGCATGGGAGCTGGTGAAGCTTGGGAGAGAGACCATCTGGACTATGAGTGCTTTGTTTTGCTTTGAGGAGAGCATACATATGTAAGAACCACCAGAGCTGTGAACGACTGCTTTGCGGAGGACTGATGTGCGACAATTTTGAAGGGGGGAAAGCAAGAGTACTTTTTTCAAAAAGAAACCCATGTGTTCTTGGCTTATACTGGTCTATAAGAAAGCCTTAAGTTAAATTAGTGTCTTTTATGTAAGAAGAGATTTGATATTTCTTGATAGAAGGATCAAAAAGTACATGTGGAGAAAAGATTTGTAGTTCTTTAGATTCCCCTTTACAGGAAAGATAATGGATGGAGCATTATTTGAATGGAGACTGAGAAGTGTAGACAAGAGATACAGGGGTGGGTCAGTGGTTTTATCACTTCTGGATTCATTTAAAGTAATGAATAGGTTAAGCATAGGAACAACTTTTCCACTAGTGAGTAGATTCATCAACTGGCCAGCTCTGAGGAGCAGAATTCACCACTATTCACTCTATAGAGGCCTGGTTACATGAACAACACTTATGAGGAACTACATACATTTCAGGAAGAATAAGGTTTGAAACCATTAAACAGCATTTTTATCCATCATTTTCTAGTGAGTAGAAAAGTTTATTAAGTGAGCAGTGACCAAGAAACTATTAACTTTACTGTGTGAGCAGAGGTACATACTTAACAGCTATTTAAAACTTTTCAGACCCAAGTTATGTACTGTTCCCTGCTTTTCTTGGACACATAGGGACAGAGAGCTTTGCTGAAAAATAGAAGAAATAAGCTTCTCTGCTTCTCTCCCCCTTGTTGACACATTTTGATGCTGTAATATCTGTAGTTTCTATTGCCTTCGTGGATTTCTATTTTTCAGCAGTATGTGTCATCCTAGTTCTTCCATATCATTGCAGTGCTTCTGTTATCTTGTACTTGATATTTCTCGCCACCGTGGTAACAACTAATTCTATAAGTATTACTTCTATGGAAAATTGTTCACACAGTAAATTGCAGTAGTGTCCAATTTTTTTTCTACTAAAGGTTTGACTGTGATACAAGGAACTCAGACCCTTTGTAAATAAACACAGCTGGAATTTGTCTTGCCCTCTTACTTTGGATTGTCATTTTGTGGTAGGATATGAAAATACAGCAAGGGATTAACGGCTGTTTGGAATAGTTTACATCCTCTACCAGAGAGATTCTGTTCTGTCAAAGGTATTCATTTGAGTCAGATAGATATCATCAGTGTGAAAACTTTATCCTATTTGTATAATCACAGACTTCAGAACTTGTGATAATTTCTAAAAAAAAAAGCAACAAAAAAAGCACCTTAAACCAAAACAAAAGAAAAAACCCTAGACTTTTTTTGTATGTGTTTTGTATTCACAGCTAATAATTCCATAATCAGCTGGAGTAGAAGCAGAGGATTAGGAATTTTAAAATTTACAGAGGGGCAAAATATATGGCAAATGGTAGATGAAGAGCCTATTTAAATGTAAGCCAGCACTGCTACATACGCCTTGTTCAGCTTATCTGCAGTGTTCTCTGCCTTATGAACGGGAACTTGAGGTGTCCATTTTGCAGAATCTGAATCAGCATTTTAGCTGATAGATTTTAAGATCTTATTCCTAAAGTCTTATTAAGATTTTATTCCTAAAATCTTATTCCTAAAGTATTGAACTATCTGTATTTACACTTCCTTTCCTCTGTGTAGTAAGAATAACTGGACACCGCAGCTATCCACAGTTATCCTTTATATAATGTCTGTCCTTGTCCAGAAAACCTGCTTTGTTACAGCTTTGCTGAAATTATTTTCTAAGGGAATTTCCTTTTCCTCTGCTCCATCTCCATTCGATGGGCATAGCCGAGAAGCATGGCTATGGTTCCCATTGATCTTCACTTAAAAGATAATATTTTGGAAATCAGACAAATATAAAGTTTCAGAATATTTCTTTCTCTAATCTTGGTGTTTCATAAAGTTGTGTATTATCATAGTATGTGAATGCTACCTACACATTTCCAGAGGCAGTTCCTTTGTTTTTTGACCATGCCTCCCTGTAGTGCTAGAGGTAAGGATTTTTACCTCTGACAACAAGGGCTACTGACAACAAAAGCTTAGAAACAGAGGATAGTATTCACAAGGTAAATTTCATATAGAGGGGAATAACTTATTCTCAAGAGATTTATGAATAATTTCTTGAAGACTCCGGGTTTGTTTAATCTGCCCTCATAGATTCTTCTGCAGAGAAGATTCCCTTACTCCTCTGTTTTGTCATTACTATATTTCCATCATCAAATAGAAATAGAGTTGCTGTTATAATTCACAGGTCCTAACTCTGCTTTTGAACCATATGACACCTGATGTGTTTCTTGCTTTCGCTATTAGCTCAAAATTCTGTAAACCAAAATCTGACAAAGCAGATTGTAAAGAGATGTCTCAGTAGCCTAAGCAGAGGAGGATGTAGGTGATAGTAGAATGCTGATGAAGCCTGTGTTTCATCTTTATGATCAGTCTTAGGTACAATAAGCTTGAAGTTGATAAGTGAATTAAGGAAACAACGGTTATATCTTTATGTAAGAACAGAGCTTCCAATTGAAATGGATATGAAGGAATTAATTTTTGTAAAATTATATGATTGCTTAGGTTAACTGGTTTTAATAGTCATTAACAGCAACAAACATTTTAGGAATATTTTTACATTTTTTCAAATTGATGAAAAATGCTAGACATAAAAGATAATAGATGAACTAGGGTAATTTGGGTTAATAAAAACAACCAGCTTTTACTCAATACATTTCTTAAAAAGAAGCTTGCTGCCAAAGCAGATTGCAGTGATTTGTTTTGAAATGAATGCATGTAATATCTTACAAAAAGTAAACCCAAAGAACTCTCTAAACTTCTTTAAATACTCTTCTAATAACTCTGGTAGCTGTGTTCCTAAGAGGCTTTTCCTTCCCTAGTGTTTGGAGAAAAGTTTGCTGAACTCCTCCTTTATGTATTAGATGGCACTGCAAATCTCTGGCTGTCAGCCTAAACCTGAGGAAAGGCAATCTGAGTTCTGGGCTCACAGGATGGACTTCCACTCTTACTTTTGCAGAAAGGTAAGGATAAGTACCTGCCTGTACCTTGTCATCTAATTACAGACAGCTTGGTTCTTTTTCTAATGAGAGAGGAGTAGAATTCCCTGGCTTCTTCATATAAACTCCTTCTGCATGTTCAACTTGGCAACAGCTGGGAGGGCCAGGCGGTTTGAACTAGGAGTCAGACAGACACTGGAGGATAGATACTGCATTAATATTGAATTCAAGAAATTAAGTAATGAAATTATATAACTGTTGAAATAGAAACACTTCTTACATTCTTGCTGGTGTTGCCATGCGAGTGAGTAAGCATGACTTTTTCAGCATCTGTTTAAATGCTTGTAGCATCATTCAATTCTAACTGCCCCAAACAATCCACTTTGTGCAGACACCTGCACAGATGTGTAACTCAATTTACAAGTATGTGATTGTTTTCATAACTGCAACTAATAGATTACATCCCTTAGATATGTTGGTTTAGGTCCTGCTGCTTTAGTTACTCCATCAACTTCCTAAAATGTAGCTTAAAAAGTTGGGGTTGGGGGTTAAATATATTTTTGTTTTTACTGGCTTTTTATGCTAGTGGTTTTGTTGTTGATTATGTCGTTGTTGTGAACTTCAGCTTTGTAAGGAATTAATGTCTTTGACAATGAGTATATGAAATGTTCCCTGGACAGATAAGTTTGTTGAATTCTTGGAAGTGTACCGTGAATATACGGCTGTTGTGCAAACATATCTCAAAACCTTCTTTGGAAATTCTGCTTTGGAAGAAGATCATAGCAAAAAAAGCTTTAAGATCTTTAGAAGGAGAGCATTTTTTTGTGTCATTGCCATTCTGTGGCAAGACATAGTGTATTATCTGGAATATATTGTGCATCTTTGTTTACAGGGGTTTCTTTCTATCTCCAAAAGCAGACATTCAGTTTGTAATGTCGGTTTTTAATTCCTGCTGTTAGTGACTACATTGTGAGATAATTACGTGGTGTGGAATTGGTACAGAAGTGTGTTTACAGCAGCAACCTTCTCATTGTTTTGAACAGTGATAATTTATAATGAAAGATTTTTGTACAGTGTTTACTGATACCACTACGATATCTCTAAGTTGTTGTTTTTCTTTTTTTTCTTGAGAGTTATTTTACAACCCATCAAAAATAGTTTTGGGAGTGGCATACTGAATATTACCATGTAAGACTACACTAAGGAAAAACATTCATGAAAGGGGGATGTATGCAGCCATCTGGCTGGGAATTGCTCTGGGAATTCTGTTGTACTGAAGTCAGTACAAAAAGAGGGATTGGCCAGGGATTATTTCATGTCATTTTCTTACATTTAATCAATGTACCAACATCCAGAGGCAGCTGTCATGTTTTAAGCTTAAAAATAACCATGCAACAAGCAAAGATGCTTCATAAGCATATGATCTTCTCCTGTTCAGTGAACTGGAGAGTGAGTTTTAATGTGCAGAAACTCTCTCAAATTACTGATTTTTTTTTTTTTTAATATTTTTAATAAGCAAGCTCATCTGCATTTCTTTTCCTTAGAAATCATCTGTGGCTGTTTTATTGTAAAATTTTATCCTGCTTTGTGATCCCAAATATTTATTTGTTCTATTAAAACTGCCTTTGTGTTGAGGCATCAGGGAGTTGTGATTTGATGGGGGCACGGCTGCACATGGCAAACCAGTCTCAACGGTGGAGTGCTCATCTAGCCACTCAGAAGAAAGAAAATAGCCTTAGCCACAGGAAATCACCTTCCTTTCCAACAGACAGTTACGCTGTCTCTTTTCTTAAAGTATGTTTATTTTGTTTCTGTGTGAGATTTAATAAATATTGCAATGCTCATAACTTTAAAGCTACTTTTCTTTAAGGCTTCCTGATTTTGTATCGCTTAGCTTTCTGATCATCCAGCCAAGCTGTTTATTTGACTTCCCTGTGAGTGACTCATGTTTGGAAAATGATTTGTACTTGTACAGTTCAAGACCTGGTAAATGCTTAGTGCTTTGTAGAGGCGATTATGCTCGTTCTGTGAGAAACAAAAGGCAATCCTGCCAGTTGGCCAGAGACACGCATCGGCAGCCTGCCCTTTCAGTTAAACCTAGGTGCTCAGTCACAGTTTTCCAAAATGAAGAACCTGAGGAAAACTAAGTTATGTGATTAAACCCTGTTAGATCTTGGCCCTGTCTCATTCTTTGGCATTAACCCTGTGGACATTTTTTTTCCAGATGTACTTTGAAGCCTTGGAGGCCTAGTGAGACATTGAACTCCTGTGAGTTAGCTGGCTTTCTGCCTGGAGATTACCCCCATGGTCCACCCCTCCCAGAAGCTAAGGAAGATTTCAGGAGCCACCTGGGTCTGTGGCTTTTGTCAGACTGTCCCCCTAGAGGGATTCAGTAGCACAGATCAAATTGTGATTTTTACCCTTCTTGCTGTGGAAACAGACAAACCAACTCTCTGTGTCTAAATTTTACAATTTATTTTGCTCATAATAAGCATATTACCTACCTATATTTTATCAGTCCTGTGAGACTTCTTCAGATAATGTTTATACACATTTTGGAAGTATGAAATGCTCTCTAAATATACTTTCTAAGAATATATGTTATCTAAAGAGTATAATCATTAGTACAACTGTTTGAATTGGTCATTATGAGATGTTTTCCAGCCATTTCAATCTCTTAAATAATTCTGTGGATTTCAGACACATAAATGATTTTGCTGATTTTTTTCCCCAATATATTTTTTAAATGGTGCATATATTTCCATTGTTTCCTACACAAGCTGCTTAGAATATCTAGGCACAAGCCAAAATTAGCATAGCAATAATCTGTAATTTTTAGTCTATTTTATTGATTTAGTCTTCTCTTTCCAAAACCATCTTTCTATTGGAATCGAGCTTTTAAAGAATTAACAATGTTGCTAGGCAAAATCCGATGATCTTTCAACCACATATTCAGTATCATCATATGAATAATCATGACTCAGAAATTCAGTGCAAAAAATTCCTTGCTCTTGAAACAGAATGTATGCAGGAGGGGTGGCCCTCAGGGAACTCATTTGTATTCCAGAAATCAGAAATTCTGATGAAGACAAAGTAATGTTTTCCTGTGCTTTTTATTAAAATTTTCTTTTTATCTGGGTCCCTTTTATTCTCCTGCAAACGTATGTATCCACATACAACAAGTTTTTCAGTTTTCTGTATAATTGCACATGAAAATGATGCTTACGAGGTGTTGAGCAACTGTTCTTATACCAGTATACATTTCTGTGAATACAGAAATGCAGTCTAAATCTCAATTCTTGCACGAAACTAAATGTGGAATAATACTGTTTGTCTGGGTTATGCTCATGGTATAAATCCCATCGTGAGCGTTAGTGAGGCAAACAGGCACACAGAGTCTGTGTAAGTGATTTTCCTTTATATGCCTCACTGTCCTATTCACAATCTCATGCTACATTTTTTTCACTTTATGGTCTTGTTGCTGGTTAAGTACATTAAGGCAGATTATTGTCACACACATGAACACTCACGAGAAAGTCACTGGACCAGTCCTGCTACATCCACCAAAATTGTGGTTTGCATGGATTTTTATGCTACAGTTTTACTAAATTGGATGATATCTAGGAATATTCTTGGGCCCTGTCTTTCACTGATCTGTACTTTTTAGAATTGCCCAGGGTTAACTTTTGGCTTTTAACAATTAGTTCTTTCCCAAGGAATTTCTGGGCATGGTTTGGGCATCAAAGCACATCTAGCTGTCAGTTTGGTTACACTCACCCTGCTTTGGAGTCTGAGATTTTCCTAGCTTACACGCAGTTGTTGACCTTAGTGCTCATGAATGTTCCTGGGTACGTTTAGTATAACAATATAGATGTAGCCTAGATGTCCGACCCAGGCAACATTCTGATTGCCTACTTCCCAGCAATATGTAATTTGTTAAGTGCAACGCTCCAGTTAATTACATAGAGAAGACATCTGTGCGTGCAGAGAAACACTCTGCATAGGAAGATAAGAGCCTGTCTCCTGCCAAAAGGATGTGCAGTAGCTGTTGTGCTTAACTGCAGAGGCCGGACAATTGAAAAGGAATGAAAGATCTGGAATTCCGGCCCTTGCAGCTAACCTTGTTTTTTGCTTGCCTAATTTTTGGCCCTGTGCTCTTACGTTCCTGTCTGGAAAGGGTCTTACTCCAATTACGTTGTCTTCACATTTGAGATGCTTGTTGATAGCACTGGAGATCTTCTACTCCAAAATGTAGGTCTTTGGTAAAGCTGTGAGAATTATGCAAAAGGCAGATGATACCATCATTTTCCCTGAATTCCTCCCTGCACTTACAGTAGGGCTAGCATTTCTGCATTAGCTGTCTGTCCTCTGAGGGAGGTAAACAACCAACGTGGTGAGTCGATAGAGGATCTTCTAGGGTTTCTCACTGCCTGAATTTTGTTTCTGGTTCAGTGTTCTTAACTATGAGAGCAGCAATGTTTTCCCTGTAGTTAGGAGAAGAGGGCAGGTGGAGATAACAAATTCAGTTGATCCCCTTAGGTTAATAACTTGAGATTCGTAAGTAAAGCCTAGCCTACTCTGCTTAGTCTGCTGTCCCTTAGACACTCAGCTGGCATGAAATCCTAGCTTCATGGAGCCAACAGAGACATTCCAGCTCTGATTCAGCTTTACTGTCTGGGAATATTTGAAATACCCTAGGATATTCCACCTGGCCTTTGTATTCTGTTCAAGAAAGTTGCAGGTTTCCTTTTCTTCCACTGTCATGTCTGCTATGTGATTTGGATATGGTAGTACAACTCAAATGGCTTTGAATGCCTGTGTTTAAATTACTGAATAGGGAGCCTCCTTTCATATAGCAAAGCCACGATTTTCTCTCTTATGCTTAACTTTTTATAATCACAGTGTTTGCCTACAGGTCCTTTGTGTGGTTGAAGTTTTGATTGTGTGCTTAATAAAGGATTAGTCATCCTCTTTTTCTTCTCTGCTTGCTTTGGACTCTTTTCCTGTGCACATACAGCTTTTGTAAATCAGTTGCCCAGTGACTGCTCCCGATCGTGTTTGGTTGATCCACGGCAAGGCAGTAGGCATAGATCATTGGCTTCCTCTGGCTTTCCTTCTGTAAATCTGACCCATTTACTTTTCTCCTTCTATAGATTTTATCATTCCATTAATTTCTGCAATCACTTAAATTCTGGAAAAGCATGCAGGCATCTGGCAGAAACCCAGGACAGCATGGTTTCCTGTCATACTTGCACTTACAATGAGTTGCAGGATTTTTGCCATAAAATAAACCATCCTTTACCTGATCTTTCCATATTAGAATGTGAAAACTAAGTGTCTTTAACAATATTTCTGAGACTATAAAGGGTTCAGTTCAAAACCCGTATTACTTGGAAATTCTTGTAAGATACTCATAGTTCATTTTTTGCGTATGCTCACACTAGAATAGATAAGGTTTTCAGCTGGCATCATTAAACTCTGTTACTTTCTTATTCCTTTATGAAAGGCAGGGTAAAAATCCTTTGTATAATAAGGAATTGGCAGTCTGTTTTCTGCATGGGAAGTGCTACCTATTAAAGTGAAACCTCAACTATTACACTTCCTTCTTGTGTTCTTCCTTAAAACTTTCCTGACCAAGTATAGCTGCAGAAAGCCTGGGAGTTAGGCAGCTTATGCCCATACAGCAACCTTTGATAATTATATTTCATAAACTTTTGGTTACGCTCCTTTGCTTGTCAATTGTGCTGTATCTCATCTATGGTATTACAGAAATTACTGCATTGATTTGAGACTATTTGCTGCATGCTTGGTCAGATGCTCCACAATGCAGTTACATAATTTTTCAGATTTTTCTATTACAGTCATGGGCTCTTATGAACTTTATTTTCACACTTATTTAAATATATCAGATGCAAGATTATCTGTCATATTCTCTGAAGGGTCAGATGCCTTCAAAATCAGTATTTTTGTTTTTAGGAATAGATGATCCTTGGGAAATGCACTGTAGTAACTATGAAGCTGTGCAATGTATTTTCTTTTAGAGCCAGTAAGATGACTTCTTGAGTTGGCCTGCGATACATTTCTTACTTCACAACAAACATAATCTACTGTGTTCAGCAGAGACACAAACTAGCGTACTATAAATGCCAAATGATGTAACCTTCTTTATATAAGAGTGTAGTATTCAACAAAGGAAGTCAGAAAAATATCAGTTCTTTTTCTATATAGTAGTCCTAGTGTGCTAACATTAAAGCCATTCCACAATCCTGAAATGGACTCCTTGTTGTTCTAGAGGTGGTGCCAAAGGAAACAAAAACCAAAGGTAAACACCCTGTAGCAGGTATGCAAAATAAATTTTCAGATGCAATAGAGGTTTTTTCAATATATGTGAAAACAGTTATGGAGGCAAAGTGATTTTTGTGAAGCTGTTTGATCGTTATGAATTTAAAATTACAACATATGTTATCAATTACCTAAATGTAAATTTGCTAAAGTAATTTAAAGAAATTGCAGAAGAATTATTTCCTGCAGCATAGTCATAAATACTCCTTTCAGAAACAGAAGGAATTCATATGCACTGAAAATATACTTTAGTTATGCCTGTGTTAAATAGCTTGCTTTTTCTCATGTAAAGAGTTGGTAGTCTGTGAGGTCAGTGTGTACCAGGATTGTTTGTTTGAGTTTTGCATCTCACCCATCTAAATGGTCATCTTATAATTAATTTCTTAGTTTCTAAGGGTGATAAAAACCCCTCTTTTCTGCCCATTCATAGAGATGCAAATGCACATTATTTAATATTTGCAGACCATCTAGAGATACAAATCGATATGCAAGTGCTAACTTCAAGTAACATATATGGTATTTATTTGTCAAGAGGTTTTCAGGTGTAACCTATTTCAATGTGACTAGAACTTTTCTTTTGAGATTGATCCTATGTAGCTTCCTTAAATAAGAAAATAATAATAGCGTTAAGGTAATATTTTAAATAAATAAAGAGTATCCAGATGTACGAGACAGACTTCCAAAGCAAGGATAATCTGTTCATGGAAAGCAACAGAAGAAATTATTGTCTGTGGGAAACAGCCATTATAGAAAATATACAGCAAAAAGCAGAAGATAATCCTGGGTAATGTTTCACTGGCAGAATTAAGGAAAACAGGCCAGGCTGCATGACAGAGATGCTGAGAAAGCTTGTGCCATACAAGTAATGAAATGAAATAAGAAAGAATTTCAGGTAGGTGATGATTAGCTGAGTATATTGCATATGTCATGATATTGTGTAAGATTATTCACTACAGGTGTGTATTGGAAGACTTATGAGGTCATCAGCCTGCTTTTTATAATTAAAAAAAAAATCAATTTATATATTTGTGACAGTTTCAGCACCTCCTTATGTTTGGCAAAAGTATTGCAAGAATTTTTTACAATTGAAAGAATCATACATTGATCACAGCTGAAATTTCACCAGCAAGGAGTTTTGCAGTGCTTATTTTATTTATAGCAGAGACCCTACATGCAGTTATATCTTACTTCATAAAAAGTTGTATTTACAAAATATAACTGTTTGTATTGATGATGCAATTACCTCTTCTTCAATAATTGACATTCAGATTTATCAGACTGTGATCAAAATTGAAGTTACTAATCAAATTACGTCTTTAGCTGTTCATGTGTTTGAGCCAGAATCTTTTAAAATAAACTTTTATGTGCATGGTTAATTGAATTTCCATATTATAAATTCCCATTTGTCATTGAACATAGACTAGTTTGCATTCGATGACTCCATGAAAAATGGCCTAAGAGAAACCAAATAAATTAGAGATTGGGTTTTGCAGTTGATGTCTTTCTTGGTTTTTCTGCTTTAATTGACAACTGATTGTCTTATGTTGGGGACAGCAGAACTGTACACAGTATTCCAAGTGGGGTCTCAAAAAAGGAAAAGTAAAGCTCATAAAAAAAATCAATGTATGGAAAACAGAGGAGGAAAGGCAGATAAATAGAAGCAGAGGAGGCAGATAAGCTTTTTTAAATCTAAATTTGAAAAATATAATACGAAGTAGGAAGCCATATGAAACCTTAATAATTCTTTATCCCAAATCTAACAGAACTTTCATAGTTGTGTATGTAAGAAATGTAAATTATGTCGTTTAGATTTATATATTAAGCCTTCAATTTATCCTGGAAGATACAATTAGCTTTGAACAGCTACATGGAAAATAATGATTTGTGATTGTGAATGCAGACAGAGTCAGAATGCCAGGGCTAGAGACAGAATTCCTTTTCACATATGCCTTGGCTCAGAAATGGGGGAATGTTTTCTGTCAAACACACATTATCTCTAATTGCTTGACTACTAGATCCTTGTGAGTAGTAGATCAATTACACACAAAATAAGGAATGGTATCAAGTATGGCTCCTCAAATCATCATTCTTTCTGCCTGTTGTCTGCTGGTGGTTCTTTGTAAAGCCCTTATATTGCTGTGCGAGGTAAAGAAAACGGATGTGTGTTGCAAAGAAAACCGATGTCTTTGCCCTGAGTTTCGACATTTTCATTTCTTGAATTGTGAACAATTCAAAAGTGACATTTGCTTGATAGTGTTTGTGCACTGTATTGATAATACTGTGAGGTGACACTAATGCTCACTCACATCTTGATTAGAAAAGCTGTCTAATGACCTATTCAAATATCCACCCTCTTTTTTCCTTAACCATCCATCCAATGAGTAAATATTATTTTATTTAATAAATGCATAAAGTGATTCAGTAAATATCTTTGATTAACATTTCCTTGAACTGTTCAGAGGGCTATTTTAGGAGAACATCATGCTCAAATACATTCAGCAAATATGAATTCAAGTATATTATATCTACTTTATGATGTTACTTCTATTGATTGGGAATATCACCTCCATGGTGCATCCCATGTGACAAATGTAACATCCTAATCTGAAATTTCATTTATGTTTTGTATAAAACTTTTACAGTGAAACATTCTAGTGATTCTGTTTAAAACAAAAAAAAAAATAATTGAAATGAGCAAGCTAAAGTAAGAATGTAACTATTTTTTTACCAGAATAGTAGCAGTAATAGTAATATATACTTTCACTTTTTTAAGCCAAATTTTCCTGAGCTAGACTCACCTTCTAGATGAAGTTGTCAAACATGCTAACATAGATTCATAAATAAATATATAGAAACCCCTGCAGTCCATCTGTTTAAGAGTTCATTATTATTTCTATTTAAAATGCTTGTTATTTCCAAAATGAGATTCTATAGAACAGCATATTATTTGCGTATGTTAAAAAACTAACTGAAGTGTTGTAATAGGGTGACCCAGCTTTTCCCTGTTATGAAGTAGAAAGGCAAAATTTGATTAAAAGATCATTCAGGTGTTATGCTTATAGTTCTCTCTCTGAAGAAAAATGTTGGAATTTGACAAGATCTAAGCATTCAAACCCCCAAAATGTAATTTAGGTATTAAAACGTATTAAGGCTTTCAAAAAATGTAGTACAAGGTTGTTGGACACCTGAAAAATATAAAGTATTACTCAGATATGAATTATTGTCATTTAGAATGCTGAAGTATTAAAAACCATGGACTAAGCTTCTTAAAAATTAATATCACATGTTAAACAAACCCTAGTTATTATCTTTCTATATTGCTGATGGTAACACTGAGAGATTTTTGTTTTAGATGAAAAAAAGGATTAAAATAAAATTCTCAACTTATCAAAGCAATCATCAAGTCCCAGCTTCAATATATGCTATGCAGTATTTAAATTACATTAGTGTCAAACATGACATTTAATGAGGTTATTTAGGAACACAGTCATAATAGGGAATAATATCTTGAATTAAGGACACGATTCAGACTAATAACCTAAAGATGTTAAGTGACACTGGCGCCATTCATTTTAAACTACAACCTGAGAGTCCTTTACTTCTGGGTTGAGTTCAGAGAGAGAACTAATTTTGCAAAATAATGAGGGTCAGAAGAAAGTTACTTTTGGAAATCTTGACTTGATAACTTGAAAACTTGAGAAGAGTGGGCAGTAAGAGATTCATTGGCTACTCAACAATTAATTTTCTTCATCTATTTATCACAATAGCTTTCAATTATTTACAATTTATTCCATGTGTTACTGTAAGTTCCAAGCATGAGATGCAAGTGAGCTAAATTAACTGGCATTTGTCTTCATGAGCTTCTGTGCTGTCGTAAGCTTTCCAGCACAACACCTTAACTCTGCACTTCTGCAAAAGTGACTTTACAGTCTGAGGTTCTGTGGGAGCTCTTATGTAGAGTGATCAGACAGGCCTGTGTTACTGTGTTAGCATGGTTAAAGCCTGACAGAAAAAGTATGTCTGTCATGCCTTTCAAGAAGGACGTGAACTTTAAGTCAGCTTTTAGGCCTTTTATAATTGTTCAGATGTCAAGCAAAGGCTTCAGTGACAAGGGGGACATTCAATTATCCCCAAAGGACATTCATAATGGGGCCCAGATATAACACCAAATAAATATTGAAATTATTTGCACCACTTAACCATTTGAATATAATGGAATGCTGTATAACCCCTCTAGTCTGCTTCTGGCTATGCATAACTCCTAAGTGTTTTCTAAAATGAAGGTGCTGCTGGAAAGTAGGTTAGTTTGGGTTCAAACTATCTATTCAGTATTTAAGATGGGTCTGCACTGAGTAGCATGGTGACATCGGAGGGACCCTAAATCCACAACACTTTGCAGGCCTGAAGTTTGTAATTTTCAGACTTGCAGGGTTTAAAATTGCATTTGTCTAAAGTGTGCCAGTGAAAAGATTTTTCCAGTGTCTCCTGGTCCAATGAGCTCTTAATTATTTCTTCATAAATTTTCATGAGAACACTAAACTCTAGATTTTGTTGCTATGAGAAATGGAAAATGTGACATTTTTAACCTAGAGAATCAGGATCTCGTTTAGCTATACTTAAAATGTAATCCTGTATGCTTGCTCTAATTCTGTTGCTTAGTTTTCATTATAAAAGAGGAAAGTAAGCCAAAAGAGTATATTCACAGCCTACGGTAGCTGAAACAGCAGTTCATCAGAAAAATGGTGCCAGAGCAACTATAGAGATATGTGGTTTTTTTTGTGCCTGTCATCCCTCCCACCAGTTGCCTGGCAGCACTGGCAGTCCCAGTGTGCAGCACATTCCAGATAAACCCATACCCGGCTCACTCTACACATACTTTGTTTCATCATGGCTTTAGCTATTTCTGATTCCAACTCAATGGTTGTGTCTTTTCACATTGGGGCACTTTAATAATAGCAATTAACCTTTCACGGTTTTGAGTATCTTTCTTACGCATATGGAGATCACTTTGTGAAATACAGTCACTTTTTTGCTGGAACAAACAACTGTTCAGTCACAGTAGCAGAACTCATAGCTTTTTGGGACATCTAATGAGAAAGAATGCAGCTATTTAAGCAACCAGGCCTCTATTTAAGCAAGTGGACTTAAGTAGACAGGATTTAGTTATCCACATATAGTTTAATCAGAATGAGGGTAATGCTTCTGCTCCTTGATGATAGTTCCTTTCCTTTCTCTACTTTGAAACGCAGGGTTAAGTTCCTTGAAAGCTAGTAAACCAAAAAGAGCACAACCGCTTATCACTGTGCTTGCAATTTTTTTTAGTGTATTTAAAAATAATAGATTTTAGATAGTCCTTGGTCAGGGTAAATATTACTTAGCAACAACTAAAAACATCGGTGTTATTAGCACTGTTCCCAGGCTGAAAGTTAAATCACACCTCTGCACCAGCTACCAAGAAGGAAAAAAAATGACTGCTACTGCTAAACCCAGGACACCATCTATTCAATTCTTGTTAGGAACATGCAAGCTTTCTTTTGGAGGTCACAAATTCACATAAATAATGTGTGTAATAGGACGGATTCTCAAGTCACAGGGATTTAGTAGTAGGCTGTGGTATTTAAAACAGCTTCCCCTCATGAACAATTGTTGCATGTGCTCATTTGCTTTTTCCACAGTACTTATCACCTCATTTGGACTGAAGTCTCTTGCTCCTATATCTGGCAATGTTATTACCAAAATTGCTGTTTGCAGGTGGTAAAAAGGCAGGGCTAGAAAGGAAAGACAGCTTCAGATGCTAGTGGTTAGGAAAGAACCAACAGCACATTATCCAGGTTTGTGTATCCATAGACACTTTAAAAGACTTGTTTTAAGAGCTACTAATTATTAAGTTAAAATATCACTGTCCCTGTTAATACAACGTTTTGATTGTAAGTGCTATTACCTGAAACGTTAATATAAAAAGAACCTTTTAATAATAAAAGTAGAATAATTCTTCTGGGTCATCTTAAATTCAAGTTATAGTTGCAGAATCAAAACAGAAGTCAAAATTATATGATAAAAGGATGTCCCTTGCTTCACCTTGAATTTGGAGCTGATTACTACAGTTCAGACATTGCTAGCAATAGGAAGTAGCAGATCCAAATGTCCTGCAAGTTTTGTTGACTGGAATTTGGTGAAGGATGGTGTCAATGGTGTTATTGTCATCCTCACAGGGCATAAGTGTCCAGTCTTGCAGTTAAGGTGTTGCAATCAAACCTGTTCACTCTGATGAAACATGACTTTACACTGCTGTAATCCTCCCCCTGCCTGTATTTTTCACTTTATGGTGCTGTGTACTAGCCTGTTGTTCACTTAACAAAGAGGAGGCAAGGAAGGCTGTATATTCAGCATAAATCTTTTATTGAAATGAAGACCTTATAAATCACTGATCATACTTTAAAAGGGAAAACAACTGACTTACAAATGTCTATTAAAATATTTTGCTTCTTCTGTTAAGTGTGCAAAGAGCTTTTCAAAGCAATCTCCTTCAGAGTAATTAAGAAGAGGAGGAGGTACCATTTAAATTATTCGTATTTATGACACAGTATGTAGATAGCCCTCTTTTTTTTTTGAAAAATCAAGCTTTCTGAATGTCATGTACTTAAGCCTAAAATGCTTTAGTGGTCTCTGATTGACATAGGCATCTAAGTCCAGGAGTGAGAGAGCATATAGTTTTATACTTGGGCTCCAGCAAGCATGATAGTACACAGATCTGCTTAATGGCAGCATTCTAATAATGCAACAATAGACATTATGACTTCGGTTTGCAGCAACCCACACACAGAGCCACCTACACATCACCAAAATCTAAAGCTGAGATTTTAGATTTATATTCTAAAAGCTATAAAGTTATTAAGAAAAACCTCTTCCTGACAGTGAGAAGGTACTTTTGGAGCTTTTTTTTTTTTTTTTTTTCAACCAACAAATTATCTTGATTGGAATCTTGGTACCATACTAATATTTCAGCCTGGTGATGATTTTGTCTACTTGTAAAGCAAGGAAGGTAGAATTTGGAGCTAGTACAGCTAGCAAAACTCAATATGCTTCTCAGTCCCTTTAAGTCTTTCTGATCCTGTTCATAGTTTTAGCCTCACCTGGAATACATTTGTGTGCCTTCTAAGTTAGGAGTTAAAATACTTCGTTGCTAGAGTGTTATACAAGAAGTGTCTCACATAGAAAGCTTTTAAACATAACTCTATTAACTAGCATATAATTATAGAAATATAAAATTTTAGTGTTTAAATATCTATTCTCTGTGATTTAGCAAGTGAATATTTACATTATTTGCAAATATTTCTGGTTTCCTTTCTTGAAGCTATGGCACTGTATATCAGAACTTCATATAATGTAATTTTTCAGGTGGCTGAAAAGCAGCTTGATAATCTTACTTTACTTTTGCTGTTCTAAATGTTCTGCTCAGAAGCTGGTTTGAGGACAGAGGAATTTCCACATGGGCACTTTGTTGTATTGTTTAGAAACCTCACACATGAATGATTTTTTTTGTTATCAGTTTCATATTTTGTACAACAATGAAGTGAAAGGGTTTCAAACAGCTGTCATGTCCTCTATAAAAATCCTAAAGAGCACCAGAGACCCCGTGGGGGAAGAAGATAGATTGTGTGTGGCCATGTACTAGAAAAGCTCTGCCTTTTCATTTATACCTCTGTAATGGGGGTCTCATAAGGTTTTCTGACTTTGAGCATTACACAGCTACTGGGCTGCAGTACAGCCCAGCTGGCTTGACTTGCTCTTGTCCCATTATGTTTGAGGCAGACAAATTATAGGATTTTGATAAAATTTGGAGCATCAGGAAGTTCCACTGTAGTATACCCGTCATGGGTGGGACTTGGATTCTTAGGCCAGCTCTTGAATCTTGCTATATGCCTAGTAAAAAGGCAGAAAAAAAAATAGTAATGTAATGAAAAATTCGTCCCAGATGGTTGACAGGGAGAATATCTTTCCAGTCAATCTCCAGTTGCAAGTAATGTAATTTTGAATGAAGTGATTGAAGTTAAAATTTGGCCTCTCTCTAATGTGAAGTAGTTTCATCTAACCAGGTTCAAACTAGGCTGCTAACTGTGTGATATTGTAAGTAATGTGATAACGTTATTATCTATGCCATTTATTTTGAGGTGGTGTAAGTGGCAAATGTAATATGACAATAGGGAAAACCAAAATTAAATCACGTGTCAATCCATATCACTGTTCATTCCAGTAGGTCAAAACAGTTCCTTACATGCAGAAATGAGAGGGCCAGAATATGCTTCTTAGAGTTTGCATCCACCTCTGAAATAAGGCGCTTTCCCTTTCTAAGTGCAGATCTAGCTAAGTTGCCATTCCTCCTCCAGATCAAAAATAACCTAGCAGCTGCACAGGAGTTGGAACCTAATTAGCTCTAAGAAGCTTGAAGGAAGACATAGCAGATTTTGTGAAGAAAAAGTAAGTCAATCAGAGCAATAGATTTTTCTGAGTTTTGGGCATCTAAAATTAATTTTAGTTCTAATAAAGTCAGTGGGCATGTTGCCATCCTCTTCAGTTGAAATGGCATATGGCCCTCCATGAGGTGCCAGTTGGGAGGCTATTATAAGCAATCTGGTAACTAGAATCAATGTAGATTCTTTACCACTAATGGCTGATTCTCAGTTGGACAGTGAAAGATAAAGTGAGGGATAAATGGCGAGGGGAAAAAGAAAGAAAAGAGGTAATTAAAAAAAAGTATCTAAAAGCTGACTGCAGCACCTTTACAGATGTTAGGAATTACTCTGTGCTAAATTAGCTTTTAAGAGAGGTTTAAACTTCAGGTATTTCAGCTACATTTGAAAAAGAAATCCATTACTTTACATCTTTTGGAAAAAAATCTTGCCTAACTCTTAACGGCATATAACAATATCCCCGGGCCTCAACAAAAACTAGTCTCTTGAATGATCTGCCTTTGTGTTTACAACTGGTTGTTTACTTAAACCATGTTTTCAAAACATGAAACATACAAAAGGAAGATGCTGCATTGATGTATTAAAGTGGACTTTATTTTTCAAAAATGAATAAAATGGAACGGCTGGCAGGACAGAACACCGTTCCGTAAGCAGAAATCTGCAACAAACATGTTGAGTTTGTACTGAGTGAAAAAAATCTTATTAGAGCACTGTAAATTTTTTTCTGGAGCTCCATGTCTGTATGGGACCTAATATCTGTGTTTCTGACTCTTTGTTGATGGCTTCTTTTTTGAAAGAGAGAGATTCTGGTTTATATTTAAAGCAAAGTAGGTATACTGATTTGTCTCTGTCAAACATTCATTCTAACTTTGATATTTTAATGTACTAAGATACACTTTTTCATCCTACTCTGCAATTTGCTATACTTGCCTACATCATCGTTAGATTAATACTGCATTAATAAAGATGACAAGAGTTTTGCAAAAAGTGCCATCCAGTTATGTTTATCAGTGTTTTGGTTCCTGAGTGAATTATATCCTTATTCTCCAAAATCAAAAAATCGTATTTTGGGAGGGCAAGGAGAACTGGACTTCTTTAAGGTTTTTTCTACGTGTCCTCTCTGAGTTTGTTCCAATTTTTTATATCTGAGTAACTGCTTTTGTACTAGGAACAAATTAATGAGGTATGCCTCTCCCCAAATTACCCTTTCTGTTTGTATTTAAAGTGTCTATGCATGATCTATACCTGCACCAGTAGATTGGTGTCAAGTTCCTCTGTATCTGTGTTAACTAGTTGATTCGAAATGACTGATGGGAAGAGGTTGTATACAGTAGATGGGAGAGTCAAATTATAAAATACTTATAAGACTTCTAGTGAGATGGGTGAAATGAAGTGATCCTTATTCACTGCTTCAGACTCTCACCTGTGTTTCTTATTTCTTTCTGCTTGAACTTCTGATTAGCTGATCATTGGGCTAGAGTGGTACTGATAAAACACCTGACCTTCTTATGATGTGTACCTGAGTACAAATTCCCCCTTGCTGGAAGGGGACTGTTTACGTACATCTGTGGATTACTTTAAAATAGTGATAAAAATGTAAGGAAATCGAAATCTCATGGTACTGCAAAGGTTATTGACGAGTATACTTTTAGGTTGAATTTTATCACCTTTGGTGTGAAAGATACTGAAATTCAAGGCAATTTCGTTGTTCTAAATAAGATATGTTGGGTTTTAGTTCAACAGCTTAATTATCTATAAAATAATTGTGTTAGGAAGCTGTTGTATTCTTAGCGAATAATTTGAGATCACAGATTTAACAAGGGAAGAAGACAGAGAGCTCCTATTGCAAGGTTGAAAATCTTGCTTTTGCAAGATTTACAAAGTGTTTCCTATTATGTTTTTTGTTGGGTTTTTCTTTTTGTTTTTTTTGTTTTCCTATTTTGTTTTTTGTTTGGTTTGTTGGTTTGTTTGGTTTTGGGGTTGGGTTTTGTTTGTTTGTTTTTGATATATGTATATTAGAATAATTGCAATGATAAACTACTTTGATTTACTGAACTTAGCTCCTACAAAAATTTCTTGCTGCTAATCCCTTAGCACAATACCACTCCAGGGCTCAAAGAGCTGATATAGTCATTCTCTCATCAAGGAGTGTTTTGAAAGACACTTTAACCTTCAGGTTTTCCACAGTGATATCAGTCATATCTGTGACTTGTGTGGGTCTGGTCAACTCAGAGTTTGTGCTGTTACTATCTCCACGGGCAATTCCTCACAGGTCTGATTGATTGTTTTGTGAACCAAATGTCTTTACAAATATTTCCAGAATTTTACTCTTGTTTCCAGTGTCAGGCAACAGACTTTATGCACATAACATATTTACTCTGCATACATTACTGGATTTGGCTGAGGATGTATCATTATATATAGCTCTGATGTATGCTGTAGACCATTCTGTGACATTACTTATCTGACACATTAAATAACAATGTGATCAACTTGTGCATGAGCTATTTTATGAATAGAAAGCATAGTTCTACTTCACAAAATCAAGTGTGTTT
This sequence comes from Pezoporus occidentalis, assembly GCF_034315485.1. Classification (NCBI taxonomy): domain Eukaryota; kingdom Metazoa; phylum Chordata; class Aves; order Psittaciformes; family Psittacidae; genus Pezoporus; species Pezoporus occidentalis. Next base: position 4,328,436 of record NW_026914829.1, read on the forward strand.
CTCTTCTGATGCATTGCCTTTTTAGGTAACTTTAATGTCGCTGTCCACTCTTCGTCCCCTGGGTAAGAAATAAATCTTTTGTTAATGTAGACTTTTCTAATTAACTCCATATTTAGCCATGCAACATTGTTACTATTGTGCAGTAATGTAATAATGCTCTAAAACAGAATTAGCTGATTTCTCCTATTCAGTTGGAAGGTTGCAAACAGAAATGTGATCTTGTCTTGGTGTTATGAGATGTTCACATTGGGTTCTTTTTGGCTTCTCTTCAAGTACCTGGCATTAAATGTAAGCTACCCAAGCACTGTACTGCAAGTGAAGATGTCTGATGGACACCAATGAGATCTTGTATTGTGGATTATGATTTTGCTGGCTGAGGATGAATGTGGAACAGATCAGCAAAAGGCAGTGTTCTTTGGGAATGCCAAGGTTGCTCAGACCAAATAATGCTATCTGAGTGTAACTGATGTTTGGGAAGTTGAGGAGTTACATGGGAGCTCCACTCAAAGGCCCTTCTTTTTTAGGTCTTGACCTAAAACTCTTTTAACAATTCATTAAATAAATAGAGAGGTTATAGTGTGTATGCATGTGTGAAGTTTTTTTATTTTGGTCCTCTGTGTAGGTAGTATATATATGATATATAAAGCATGAAAGGATTGTACCTAAAGCGATAAATTGACAAGAATAATGTTCCCAGTACCCACACTGAGAAGAAAAAGCTGATTCTCTGTCTGGGAGACAGCATGATGTTTCGCAGCAGTGTAAAGTAAAATACAGCTTTTAAAATGAACAAGTATTATGCAATAAATGGGACACTTCTAAGAAATAATGTGACTGATATTTGCTCTTCATACAGTTAACTATTATGACTAGTTTCATAGATTCTCACAGTCAAAAGCTGTAACAAGTAAGATTTTTTTGAACATTTTCTTATTGGAGGTAAGTCTGTATATTTGTTATTGTAACAGATATGTTTGGTAATAATCTATAAGTAGATGTCATAGATGTACAGAAACGCATAAGAGCACAGTTTTATTACAATGATTTGTTACAAGGGTCTCTGTTTAAGAAGTGGTTGTGGGCTGATGCTGGCCAGCTCCTCCCACCCTTTTTGCTGGGCTCAACCTCACTCCATTGACAATTCCTGTGCCTCCTCTCTGTGACCCTGAGTGGTGCAGGAGCATGGGGAATGGAAGTTGTAGTCAGTCTATAACAGCTCCTCTCTGCTGCTCCTTCCTCCTCACACTTCTTCCCTGCTTCAGTGCTGTCAGTCCCACAGGCTGCATTCCTTCACGATAAACCTGCTCCTGCATCATCTCTCCATGGGCTGCAGTTTCTTCAGGAAATACCCACTTGCTCCATTGTGGAGGAACCTTCATGGGCTACTGTGTGGATATCTGCTCTGGCATGATGCTCTCCATGGGCTTCATGGAAATACTTGCTCCCCCATGGTCCTCTCCACAGCCTGCAGGGGAATATCTACTCCTGGAGCACATCCTCCCCTTCCTTCTTCTCTCACCTTGGTGTCTGCAGGGCTGTTTCTCACATGTTTTTCTCCTAACTCCTCACTGATGTTGCCAAGTTTTATGTTTCTTAAATATACTTCCCCGGAGGCAGCAACCCCCCTCCCCCCCACAATTGGGCTGCAGCGTTGGCTCAGCCAAGCCCTGTGGGGAGTGGGTAGGATCCGGCTGGAACTGGCTCTGTCTAGCACGGGGCAGCCCTCGCCTCTCATCACAGAGGCCCCTGCAGCACCTGCAAACCTGCACCTCTTACAGAGGTCAATGTTTAATAATCCATAGTCTGGAAATTCAACCATGACAATTTTATATGAGAAACAAGTCTCTTCTGGAGCTAGTCAAACAGCTTGTCAAGGTAATTTCTTTCTCTGGAAGGTATGCTCATGTTCAAGGAAGAATAAACTCGGAGAATCCCAGTTGCCTGTGCTGTAAGGGAGAAGGGGTGGGAGAAGAGGGAGAAGGGAAGTCAGCACCATTTCTGATCTCTGTCATCAGCAGAATGTGACTTTTAGGAATGAAAACATTCTTTTCCTCTGAAAGATTTGTGTGGATTTTATTCATTTTAGAAGTGGTCTGGGAAAAAAAGCCCCAAAACCTGAGCCAAAAAAGTTTAATTTTGACTACCAGTTTAGTTTTACGTTGGCTCAATAATATCTACCCTAAAGCTGATGCCAGTCTGTAAAACCTGTCTACTAGCTAACTGCTAGGGACTGCAGAGGGAGTGATGCAGCATCAGACACCAGCCCCAGCCAGCTTCCGACTGGCAAATAAAACCAGCTTCAGTTTTTGGCTTGTTGGTTGTTTTTTTCTGAGAAAGAAGTCATATTTATTCCAAGCATTTCATGCACACATTAGTTTTTAAAAAGAAGATAAGAGAAAATTTTGATCAGGTTGCCTGTAAATTTGGAATTTTTACATGGCAGTTTTTGCTTGTATTAGTTAGAAGGATCCTTCAACATATAAATTGCGAGCAAGATGTGTTATATTTGATCTTTTCCTAAATATTGCCAACTCCACTGTGCTTAAACTGAGGTGATTCTCAGATTGTTAATTCTTTTTTTTCCCTGTAGAACTTTACTACGTTTCTGGGCTTAAAGCATTCTGTATTTCTTAGAGTATTTTTGGAAATGGAAAGTTTAAAATGTGGATGACCTGGATTGTTCAGGCTTATTTCACCTCCGGAAATTCTCAGACTTTATCTTCTATTACTAAACTGCCTTGGGCTTCTGCTTTGTTTGCTAGGTAACATCCTCATGGCATTTTATGAAGATAAAAATACTTTTGGCGCCATGACCTTCATGTTTTCTTTCTCTTCCCAGGGACTGTTTTAATAGGCAGTCACATAAACCTTTGTACATTGAAACTGATTTTGATGTTGGGCAGTGGTTACTCTGTCCTTTAACACAAATAGTTATTTTTCCATCAGATTATTAAAGCCTTTCTTTCTGTGGGCCTTTTTTATCAGCATATTCTTCTTCCCTTTTGAATATGAAAGCTACCAAGCCTTATCTTTTTTTTTACATCTTTGGTAGTCTTTCATAACATGAAGTTGCCTACTCAGTTCAGCCTGGATGACTCTATTTTTTATTTCAATAAATTCAGTGTATTTGCAAATGTTAAGTTTACATTGATGAAACTCTGAATTCTTTAGTAGAATGATATTTTAAGACATGAAGAAAGACCTAGCATGTTCCTTGATTGGATGCTTAAGGAATACATTGTCTTCCTTTCTTTTGTAAGACATTAAAGTTAATACCTTTTGAGATTTTAGACTGTTTGACTTATTATTTTAACAGGGAATATGATGAAGAGAAAGATGACAATGATAAGGTTTTAGATGATTTTACTAGTGTTGCAGCCTTTAATACTTAAAAAACATGAATAGTTTTTTTTTGTCTTTTTTCTCTCCGCTGTGACAATGTGGCTGAAAATCAGCAACACCAGTGCTTTAGGTTATTGTCAGCTTGCTTATTTGTCTGTGGAAATTCATGCTGTCAACTTTAATTCTTGTATAGGTGAATTGCTTTCCTGCAAAGGTCTGAAGAAATCTCATTTATGTTTCTAAACTGATGTTCTGTTTTATTAAAGTGTTTAACTATATGATAAACTTCAAACACACAACCAGTCTATTGCATTTATTGATTTCTGTGCTTAAAAAGAAGCCAAGTGCAGCAACCTCATTGAATCCAGACCTTTGATAGAAATGTTCCTTTATTTCTCAGGAAATTGGGTTCCATATGGAATTATAGTGATATACAGTATTTGTGCCTGGTAATAGTTATTCTCTTGCCATTTAGAAGAATAACCAGTACTTAAGTACTTGGTATGTATGAGTTTTCCTTCTTACTGTTTTTTATTTCAGAACCACATCACTTTTTGCTCTAGTGTAAAGGTTTTCATGGAAATCTAGTGATTTTTGATTGCTCTACATTGGCAAATCCATTGACTTGCAAAGGCTAACTGTGTGTTACTCATCAGGTAAGGAACTGCTGTTTAGTATATGTCAAGCAAAACATTTTTAGGATTAAAGCTGGTTTTTAAATTTCTGAGTACACGTGAAGAACTATAAATTATTAAAAAAAAAAAAAAAAGAAAAAGTTAATTCAAATGTCCCACCGCTGAGTGATTACAGGAAAAAAAAATTACACCTGCAAAATTTCAGCAATAAGTTCCTCGTGGGGAATATTAATTTCAACTGAGGGAGGGGACCTGGCTGACTCATTACAATCAATAAGAATTTGTTCATTCACCTTAATGCAATCTGGAGCATGTCCTAGTTCTCATATTCTGAGTGACAGTGAACTTTTTCAGCTTAGTGCCTGCTAACACTACAGTCATGGGTTTTGGCAAGAAGAATTTTAATCTTCTATTAAAATACTTTATGGTAATTTAGAATAATCTAAAGTGGATAGGGGAAAACTAACACTTATGAACACTGATTTGCTGCAAAATTACAGTTTATGTTTTGGCAGGTAGAAACACAAAAGAAGTTGCTGTGGGGGCTTTGTTATGAGGAAAAATGAGTAGGTTAAAGGTGCATTACATAAAAGACCAAATCTAGTTCAAGGGCTGTTTGTGTCATTTGGAGAGCAAAAAGATTTAGTGAGTTAAAAGTGGATCAGGCATGTTGTTACAGAGTAGAAATTCCAGCTAATTGAAGTCGCTGTCATTGACAATAATAAAGTTGTTCTAAAACGCATTTCTCATTTGTTTACTACAGACCTTTTAAATAATGGACAAAACAGATTCATAAACATTCACATCTGTCTTGATCCCCAAATTAGTAGGCAATTGTTTCCACAAAGCATAAAATTTCTAGTATTTGAAAAGCCCCAAAGACACTCTTTTTTAAAAAATATTTAAGATACAGTATCAATTGGGCATTAAATTATATGACATAAGCAGAATGAATTTTGTATTGATAGTCTTCATCTTCCATTTTGGGCACACAGTTGCTTTTAAGAAGCATGTAAGAGAAAGCTGAAGGAGACAAACAACATTGTTTTAAAGAAACATAAACCACTACTTATTTAGTCTAAATCTTTATGCCTGATCCAAAAGTAAAGAACTGTATTAATATAATATTTTATGTTGCTTTTCCTTTAACCCCTTAGCTTCCAAATTTAAATGAGGATTTCCTTTCAATCGTATCTAAGGAAGGGCCAATTAAGGGATTATTTTTATGTAAGTGTGTGTTATTTAAGCATCAACTGCCAGTGATTTATTTCAGTGCATTTTATATTTTCCCTCTATCTTCTAAATACTTATCTTACAGCTTTATCTGTCCAAAATTAAGCAAAACTTCAAAAATTAAGCAGCTGTCATAAAAAGGAAAAACTAACATGATAGCTGATTGTTTGCTGTATTAAAAAAAAAAAAACAAAAAAATCCTTTTTGAGTTTTTTTTAAATCTTGAGCTCAGATTTACGCTGCAGCAGTAGATGCAGTGATGAACTGTTAAAAAAAAAAATCACCCATTTTATATGCTGTTCACCCATGATTTATCCCTTCATATTTCTGAGCAGAAAATGAGATATTCTGCGTTTATTTTCAATATATTGTTGCTTATCTTGCATATTTTCTATGCAACAGAAGTTATTAAAGCACTTTAAGAAGTGTGGCCATGACAATATATTCTGGACTTCTGGCCCTTTTCATTGCCCATACCTGTAGACTCACGTCAAAAGGTGTTGCTTTCCCTTTTTTGAATAGGATACTGCAGCAGAATACAATTTAGATGCCTAGACACCACTTATTTATGGGGTGAAAACATATACTGTCTTCTCCATTCTTCTATGTCTTATCTTCCTTTTTGTTTTAATGTGAAACTGTAAGTCTGCCTGCATTATTAGGTCTTGAACTGTAATTTTCTACAGCACTCTGAATTCCTTCCTGTGAAATAGCGTATTCATAGAGGATGAGAGTTTTCTTATACTAGTTTGAAGAAGGCAAATGTCTTTAGGAAAATGCTACTGAGTGTACACATTTCTAATGCATATTTATATTTTACAAATCTTCAGTACAGTAAAAATTATGGTTATGCAATTGTTGTTCAACTTGTTAAATTTAAAAAGATCATGAATTTATCAATAAACCCCTTGAGTTCAGCTGATCATTATAAAATTATGTAAATTGTGGTAACTAAAATCACCAGTTAAGTGAAAATAACTAAATTAAGTACATTTGTAAAGTTATTTCTGCAGTTTTTAAGAAGACTTAACCAAGGCAACTGCTGTTCAGTTAGAAAGCCCCAGAGGAAAAACTAATGTAGAAAACTGGCAATGGGCTGGGAAGGTTTTCAGAGAGAACTGATTATATTTGTTGATTTGTAGTAGAAGGTGATAAAATAAGTGGAAAATAGCATGTATGGAACTACTTTCTGTGAAAAATGTTTGAAAAATTGAAAAAAAATGTTCAAACCACTTTAGTCTGTGTTTTAAATGAAATGTATTTTAAAAAAACGTTTAATCAGCCATATAGTTGTTCTAGATCATTCTTCTCTGCTGAGGTGATTTAAAACCAACCGGTAACTCAGCACCATGCAGCCACCCACTCACCATTCCCCTTTCCCCCTCCTTGGGCAGGATGGCGGAGTAGAATTGGAAGTATGTGTTTTTGCTTCTAAATGTTCAGTGAGCAGTTGGTGTGAATAGCTATTGGGAGATTACAAACTTGGTTTTGCTGTTAAATAGATTTTTTTGATCACCAAGGATTGCTACAATCTTTTGATGGGTAAAAACCTGACATCCGTTCAGTCCAGGTTTTTCAAGTGGTAAAAAGTTTAAAAAAGAAAAGCAAAACTCAGCATAACAAATAAGAAAAATAACAGCTTAGTAAGTCTATGCAATACTTTTTTCATGCAGGCTTCCCAGGCTTTTTTAAGAATTTTTTAATTTTGCTGTAGAATTCTGTGGAAACATGGGCGCAGAAACATGTTAGGGCAGATAAGGAAAAAAAAGGATCTGTCTGACATGCCAACACTACATTGAAAGTCTGAGGAGAAAGTGTCATTTGAGCCCACCTACCATTAAAATCTTAATGATTTTTTGGTTTTGTGGGGATCAATGCATTAATGATTGTGAGGCACATGAATACCACAGTGAGGAGAACTTATAGAAGATCTTGTGGAAAATCAGCAGATTTCTTCTAGTAGAAAACTAATGTTTGAAACTAAAATAAATGACCTAGATGTAAGACAAATTATTAGCTTAATGAAAATATTTAAAAAGCTTATTTTCTGGATAAACTTCAACTTAAGACACCTCATTCCATTTACAGCCATTTTGCTGCATGAAGAACTTTGAAGTATGTCAAGAAATGTTAGAAATAACTTTACTTAGGATATTGTTAGCTAAGAAATTACCAGCAGTTTTCTGAAATTCATTTTTCACTACGGAAATGCATTATGGAGAACCCAATTTTGTTTCTGTAATTTTGTTTACATTTTTTCAATGCTGAATTGTAATTGTGAAAGGACTTCAGTAACCGATAATTCAAGTTGGAAGGGAGCCCTTAGATATTCAGTCCTGTTTGACTCATTTTCTATTGGAAGGACCAGCTAGGTAATGAAACAGATTATTTAATGGAAATACTTCTGATTTGTCCATGCATCAAGAAAATGTTAAACACAGATATTAGAAAGCAATTGGATTTACTGACAAAAAAGTTGTTCAGTGATAGTGGATAATGGGTCTAAAGATGGAGACAAACAAGCCATAAGCATCTTGCTAACTTATACTATTGATCATAAAAGCATGGTGTGAGAGGAATGAATTCCATTGTTGCAGTTCAGAATATATGAAACACAGTACTTGAATTCTCAGCAGCTTCTAAAGAGTTTGAATGTAAATGAGGTAGCATATTCCCTTTTATGCTTTTTCCATACTGTCTTGCTCAACAAAAATTTATTAAAAGTAGAAACATTCCTTTTAAGGCTGTGAATTGATAGAAAATGAAGGAATGTGGTTTGTTTTGTTTTTTTTTCCCCACACTGATATTTCCATTTTTCCATTTTTAATGTTCTGGAGGCACTTTTCATTATAATTGTATTTCTTTATAATTGCAGTTGTTCGGCACTTGTACACATTCATATACACACATTTTCATCCATAGATGCCTCAGAACAGTCTGAATTCAGACAATGTAATATAATCTACAGTTCATTATTTTTCTCCAATTCACTGTTTTTCAAGGAGCCTATCAGACTCCCATTTTCCAAGCCAGGCTACCTAGTCAGCATCTACTACATGAGTAGCTCAAGAGATTTAGCTTGAGTCTGCTCCTCAGCTTATACTATCTTGCAGTTAATTTTCAAGACACTACTTGGAAGAACTTAGTTCACTATGGCTTTTTGACTATCCAGTTGTTTAATGTCTTTTTTTACCAATGATCTAGACTGGGGTCATCAAGTGTACCCTCACTAAGTTTGCAGAAGAAACCAAGTTGGGCAGGCATGTTGATCTGCTTGAGGGTAGGAAGGATCTACAGAGGGATCTGGCCAGGCTGTATCAACGGGCCTAGGCCAACTGTATGAGGTTCAGCAAGGTCAAGTGCTGAGTCCTGCACTTGAGTCACCACATTCCTATGCAGTGCGGAAGGCTTGGGGAAGAGGGGCTGGAAAGCTGCCCGATGAAAAAGGACCTGGGGCTGTTGATTGATAACTGGCTGAATATGAACCAGCTTGTGCCCAGGTAGCCACGAAGGCCAATAGCATCCCAGCTTGCATCAGGAATAGTGTGGCCAGCAGAATTTAGGGAAGTGATTGCTCTCCTGTACCTGGCACTTCTGAGGCTGCAGCTTGAATACTGTGTTCAGTTCTGGGCCCCTCACTAGAAGAGAGAAATTGAGGTTCTGGGGTAGGGCCAGACAAGGGCAGTGTAAGCTGGTGAACGGTCTGGAGAACAAGTCTTATGGGCAGTGAATGAAGGAACTGTGGTTTTTTAGTCTGGTGAAGGGAAGGCTCAGGAGAGACCTTATCACTCTCTACAACTGCCTGAAAGGAGGTTGTAGTGAGGTGGGGGTTGGTCTCTTCTCCCAAGTAACAAGCAATAGGATAAGATGAAATGGCTTCAAGTTGCCAAAAGGGAGGTTTAGATTGTATATTAAGAAAAATTTCTGCCCTGAAAGGGCTGTCAAGCACTGGAACAGGCTGCCCAGAGAAGCAGTTGAGTCACCACCCCTGGAGGTACTTACATGTGCTAAGGGACATGGTGTATTGGTGGACTTGGCAGCATTACGTTAACAGTTGGACTTGATGCTCTTAAAGGTCTTTCCCAACATAAATGGTTCTATGATTCTGTGTCAGATACCTCCAATGAGCTTTTGGGATGCTGTGTAAATGCAGCAGGTGCCAACTAGCTACTCAAGTGAATTTCTGCACCTCCTGGTTTAATGTATCCTCTCCTTAGCCCTTAGGAAGTTTAGTCTGAGTTAAGGAGAAAGCACGTTAGCTGTTGCCTTGCAGTTGCATAAAGCATACAGTAAACATATCTGCCATCTTTGTTCTTTGCTATACTGTTAGTATTTATAAGACAAAGCAATGCTTTGTTTCGGTTCCACAGTAAGTAGGTTTGAAAACAGAGATGCATTTGGGTGACTGGGTTGTACTTTTAGCTGGCTTGACTTTGAGTTCTGAAGGAGGGTTTCTGCACTGATTCATGTTGAAAACAGCAAAGAGTGCAGTTCAACTTCTTGGTAGAAGAATCTGCCTGCCCCTGAAAATAAAAAAAGGCAAATACTTAGAGGCTATGGAAAAGAGCACCTGACAACTAGGAAATGATGTAGTGGCTGCCAGTATGACAAGTTTCTAATTCAGGAGGTTTGGCTTTGCTTTTCTCTTGGGGAATATGAAAAAGACAAGTATGGAAAGAAAATCACTCCAATCCTTTCTCTTCTCTTCCTTTGACATAAAATAAGTGAATTAAAATTGCGCCGTGGAAAGGAAATAATTTAAGCACTAATCAAACTTTCTTAGGCTTGCTTCTAGGTGGAGGTACACCATGTGCCTTCTGGCTGTAGAAGGCAGAGGGATAGAACAGAAGTAATTGGTAATAATATGCAGGTCTTTTTATTCAGTCACAATATATTGCATGGTTTGTCTGAGTGAAATAAATAATATTTTCAGTCTAATGGCACCAAATACAGGGTTTCACAGTATATAAAAGTTTATGGAATTCAATCCTGATGTGCTTCCCTTACATCATACCATTCAAGGTTGTGAATATGCGGCACATAAAGACAGTATCAACATCAAACACAGGGAAGCTACTCAACTGGCTCACATATGATTTTCAGGATTTAGGGTTATTATATTAGAAGCTCATGAGTATTGCGGGGGAGGAAGATGATTCTAAAGCTTTAGCTGAAATACCTGTTTTATTTCAGTTTTGAAGTATATGCACAGGGTGGTGAACATATTAATTCACATTTCAGGGAATAATTCAGTAATGTGTTAGACTCAAATTACACATATCATTCCAGGGGTGGAAGACAATATTTTTATTCAAACTTTGTTTTTTTTCTTACAAAATATTTATAAATGATAGTACAGACCTACAAAAATACTCAAAACTAATAAAATTCTGATTTTCAGAATAGATTTTTCAGTAAAAACTTTTTCATTCTGACTCTGACCTTCAGTATTGGTGGGCTTGATTGGTGAGAAACTGTTAACTTTAAACGTTTTGGTTTAGGTTTGTGTATTGAAAATACAGGGTCTGGATATCTTATTGGATATCTTACATGACTCAACACTAGACCAGTGCTACTGAAAACTAAATTACCAGTTTGCTGTCAATGTTGTAATGACATCTAACTTTTTCAGTTTAAGGCTGAGCTGTAATGCCGAAGGACTGACTATCCTATGCTTGTAATCATACCGAACTGTCATCTCTGGGCATATTGGTTCCTGTGTCTCATATGGATACTGGACAATCGTGGTTACTATTGGTTTCAGGTAGACCTTCTTCCATGTTTGTAATTTATAGGGTTTGCATATAAAATTTTGTGAACAGTCTACTCACTTCCTCATTTCTAGAAAAACTAGTAGTAAAATTTTAGTAGCTTGCCTTATTTTCAAAATTTTCAAGAGGCAAGAAAATTTAATTTGCTTGTTAATTTGCTCACAGATTTGTCTGGAAAATATTCTGTCCTTAATTCCTCTCTCAGATCTGCAAAGACTGAGAACTGTGTTCAAAGTAGTGAGGTGTAACAGACAGCTCCAGGCACTGAAGTGGTGTCTCTGACAGATGTGAGACACCAGAGCAGATATGGATCCAAATAATGAATCCAGATCTCTGCTACTGTATATCAGAGACCATCCACTTGGACTATGAAAAATATTTCTTTCATTCAATAGAATAACTGTGTGTATTTTAAAGGAGTTGAGTTTTCCAGGCCTAGACTTTTGCAGAGTATTTCTGTTATGTACATTTGTACTTGGGGAGTTGCAGGACAGCAGATTCCCAGATTTTCCCATCTAAGATTTTTCTCTCAAAATATATGTTAAATTAAGATTTTTTTTTTAAATTCTGTTTATTTTGTGGAAGGATGAGAACACTTTTGTGTTCACTGTAAGATATAGCAGAAATGATACAGTAATCTGAAAAGAGAAAAACATTTATTAATACTCCTAAAGCTGAACTTGTCATTTCAAAGTCTGGTAAGTATTGAGCAGAATTAAGGATTGTGTTTAATTGTACTTGACCAGCAAACAAAAATGTTTAATTATTTCAATCCATTATTTAGTCTGTCTCCTCTGGCCTTACATTTATTCTGAAGCTTTACTCCACTGAGAGATGTGTTTCTTCAGAATTCTAGATTATGAAGTAATATTTCATCCTCTTTTTCAAACCTCTTACTTGATATGATTTTGTTTTTCAGAAAGTTTTAACATGTTTAAACTTTTTCCTAAGCTAGATTTAGGAACTTCTGCTTATATAGCTCAGGAATTGCTGTATTTATAGTATTTTCTGCAGGATGGCAAGCAAAATTAAAACCATATAAATGTAATGATACAGTATCATCATGGCAACTCCCTTGATACTGTGAATGGTGTACTGTTAACTCTCACTATTGAAATTATATGAAAGCTTTAGCAAAACACAGGCAGTCCCCTAAACTGTGGGTGTCCTACCTAGTGGTGAAAGAACTACCATGTATCTTTGTCTAGCAAGCAAATATTGCCCTTTTCCCATGCACTAGAATTCAGCTAACCTGATTTCAACAACTTACTTATAAAAGATTTGTCTATTTCAGGATCTGTGTGCAATTTCTCAGGGCGGAAACTGTTGGGGAGCAGCTATGTGAGGGGGAGCGAGCTGGGAGCCGAGTGTGACCAAAGAGAAGGCTGTGCTCTCACCTGTGAGGTGCAGTGCTGCAGCACTAAAGCTGGGTGAGCAGTGCCAAAGGCTGGTAGCACCATCCATAGCCCCCAGCGAGTTGTAGAGCAGTTCCACGGTCTGTGCAGGGCTCATGTTAGGAGCAGCCACAGCGGAGTTTGGAGGCTGGGCTATAGAGAGACTCTATGCACCCTATGTCTGGAGCCCAAGCCCAGGCATCAGGAGGCAGGACTGGGCACAAGTGTACATGTGCTAAAGCTGAGTGTGCTCAAAGTCCTGACAGAATTGACTGAAACAAAGAAATAATTTAATAAACAAAACCCAACCTTGCTGCTCACTTTTGCCCAGCCTCATTCATGTTCTAATACAGTGAATGTAAAAGGTAGTAAGGAAGCAGCCATGTTTATCCCAGGACAAGTTAACACTTTCTGGTTTCACATTTTGCTTTTATTTCAAACTGTTTCTTACCTTCACCAAATGTAGAGAAAAAGGTATGAGAAACAATGTAAAGAGATGTTGTGGTGTAAGTGTGATCATGTTTCGCAGCAGTAGCCTTCTGAACAAATTGTAACCCCAAGTCATTGATTTATCTGAGGTAAGGAGGAGAGATTAGTAAATACTGCGCCACAGTAGTTCACTGACATTATGCCTGCCTTTTCCTCTGTGGTGTCAAGCTTTAATCACTACAAAATAGATGAAGTGCAGTCTTAAGTCTCCATCACAAAAAGGGGTAATACCATCAAATCAGACTTCCTGTCGTGGTAGTAAGGAAACAATAATCATCATGACCTTTATGAGGAATTTAATCAATTTTTCTATAATATGGGGAAAAAAAGGTTTTTAGAGCATTTTTCCGAAATTTAAGTTTCTAGCAAAAATTTAAATCAAAATCTTTGCCAGCTTGTTTCTCTTTTTGGAAAAGAAATTAGTGATAGAGGTGCTTTGTTACTAATTTGCTGGGTTTTGTCACAGAAACCTGCTTTCAGAAAATTAGCTTTGCTGAACATAATATGAAATAGCAGCAGTTTCCTAAGTCTACTTTTCCATTGCTGTAATAACTCAAACTCTACTCAAGCAATACTTGTATTTTTTGCTATCTCATTACTTTCTGTGAATGAAAGATGTTTCTGAGAACCCCAGTTCCAGGCATACATTCCTCCCATATTTCTAATAATTTGTCAGAACTGTTCAGAAAGGTGGTGATCAGTCTTGCATTAAGTGTAATGTCCGTGGGCCTATTTGTCCATCATTTTGGACAGCTATGTCTTTGATGATTGGCAAACATCTCATTAAGTCCATGGAGATTCAGAAATACAAGGAAGGAGGGTTTGGGTCTTTAAGTCTGCAGGTAAATGAATGCTAATGACACAGAAGGCTATTACTGTCTTTCTAAAATGATCTGGGAATACTGAGTTTTTCAGTATCTCATTCATATACTTTCATTAAAAAAAAAACAAAAAAAAAGAAACATCTGTGTTGTGTTTCTTCCAGTAGAAGAATGAGATATTCCAACTGTTGTGTACATCTGTTGCTGCTTTCCAGGAATATATATCACAGCATTTGTGTCAAACTCCCCAAAGTTTTTTGTTTTCTTTTCTCTGCCTAATTTCCATGCTGTTTGTGCAATCAGCTTTTATACTGCTATTCTTGCCATCACCAGGTCAGACTTTCTGCTCTGACCAGGCAATGAACATCATCAGCAAAGTCATGAAAGGCTGTATCCTGGTTTCAGCTGTATCAGTTGCCTTTTTCTTCCCAGCAGCTGGTGCAGTGCTGTATTTTGACTTTAGTCTGAGAACAGTGATGATAACACACCCATGTTTTAGCTGTTGCTAAGTAATGCTTACCCTGATCAAGGACTTTTCAGTCTCTCATGCTCTACCAGTGAGGGGGGGCACAAGAAACCAGGAGGAAGCAGAGACAGGACACCTGAACCAAACTAGCCAAAGGGGTATTCCATACCACAACACATCATGCCCAGTATATAAACTGGGGGGAGTTACCTGGAAGTGACCAATTGCTGCTCAGGTCAGGCTGGGTATCTGTTGGTGGCTGGTGAGCAATTGTATTGTGCATCACTTGTGTTTATTGTTGTTTTTCCTTTCCCCTTTTAGTTTTATATTCTCTCCCTCTGTTATTTCCCTTGTTATTATTATTAGTATTAGTATTAGTATTAGTAGTAGTAGTAGTGGTGGTATATTGTACTTTAATTATAGGACTGTTCTTATCTCAACCCATGGGGTTTATATTCTTTTGATTTTTCTCCCCATCCTGCCCAGGAAGGAGGGGGGAGTCTGAGTGAAGAGCTGTGTGGTTCTGAGTTACTGGCTAGGTTTAAACCACAATAGGCTGTCAGACAAGTAAAGATGGTAGTCAGTGGTAGAAGGCTGATGGCTGAGGCTTGAGCCTCAACTCAAGTTGTTTAATTATAAAAATTAAATATTCCTTGCTAGTGTACAGATGTCTTGTTTGGCCACATGGGATTAGTGTTTGCTGTGAATCTCTCTGGGGTTGGATTTGGGAAGAATAGGAGTGGCAAAATACTACAATTAAATTCTGATCTTTCCTACATGAAACCAAAATGGAAATTGAAAAAGAAAGTCATTCTGTCAGAACAAACCAGGAAAAAAGAATCAGCTGCTATGTTACATTATGCAGAGTGGGTAGGGTGAATGCATTGACAGCTTATGACTGTCAATACATAGCTGAATTGATGCTCAGTGGTGATAGAAATGGGACTTTTAGTGTCTAGTGTAAAAGAAAAGTTAATTAACTTCTGTAAAGTGGAACTAGTTCGATTTGAAAACAGATGCACATCAGTTTCATGCACATATTCAGCTAAATGCAACCTTATGCTCAAAGGCATTTACTCATAATGGATTATCTAGATCATAATATATTCCTAGAAGCTTTAGGCAAGTGTGCTATAGCTTGTGTCTGATGTTTATTTTATTGTACCTACCAACTCAAAAATTCACTAGAGCTTAAGTATCTTGAGGAGATTGTGCCACCATTGTTAGGAATCAAGCTTGGTACAAACCTCAGCTTATGGCACATATTTTTTTGCAAAATTGAAGCAGCTTCTGATGGTCATTAGGATTTAGACTTATGCAATGCTTTTCTCTTCTGAATTGAACTTAAGACTGACTGCACAAGCAATAGTTTCTCTTGGGCAGACTAACTAATATTAAGTAGACAAATGAAAAGTGATATTACCAGAAAGCAGTGTTTTGCATTCCCAGTTAAAGGAGTTAATAGAAACACTATCAAGGAAAATTGTTCACAAATGGCTTGCAGAATTAAACTACACCTTCTTGCTGTCTCTCTACCAAAAAGAAAATGTCCTCTGTTACAGCAAAGCAGTAATAGTCTCCAGTCAATGCCATGCCATGTTTCTTGCTTTGTATTTTTTATTGCTGGAGTTTTTGCTGCTACTGTCAGCTACCATTGTTATGAACCATTTCTGTTTCTTTTTGGTAAGTTGTTCTCATTTCAGTCATTGGTAAGTTGTTCTCATTTCAATCATTGGTAAGTTGTTCTCATTTCTTAAGACAAAAATAGAAATGCAGTTCCATGAATAGAAATGCAGTTCTGTGAAGACTTGTAAAACTATATCTCTGTTTTATTTTGTTTCTGTTTATATTTCTGCTTTTCAAGCCCCTATCCCCTTTGTCAAAAAAATATTTAAAACTCCTGTGGCCTGTACAAGTTTTAAATGTATAATTTAATGATAAATTTATGATAGAAAATTATTTTTAACTTTAGCAAGAAAGATGCTGCAGCCGTTTGTTTTTGTGTTTCTCTTGCCCACTTCTTCTGTGAGGCAGTTTTTTTCCTGAGTTTTGACTGTTTTGTGATGCTGATATTTCTCAAGAGTGCTTTTCCATTTGGAAGATCTGTGTAGGGTGAATACATTGACAGCTTATGACTGTTCACACATAAAATGATGACATAATGTATCAAATCCTAGGCATTTCAAAAGCAAAGCATGAAAAATAGATGGATAGAGCAATTAACCCTGCAATTTCATACAGTCTTAGGGAGATTATTGTCTAATAGTGCCCTTTGCTTAATAGATATATAAACAGTCGAGGGTAGCTACCAGGAAGTTACTTCCTCAGTATGATGGAGAGAATGCAAATGTTTGGTGTCAGCAAATTAAATTAATTTCAGGATAAAAAAACCCATAATACAACTCCCTACGATCAGTTCTGCAAGGTTCTCCCTACGCTGTTGAAGCAGATCCAGTCTCTAGTTCACAGAATGAGATGTTTCTTCTCTTCTCTTAGGGGGTGAAGAAAGAAATAGAAAAATATATGTTCTCTTTTTCTGGGAAAGTAAGTTCTACTTAAGTAAAATTAGGCTGTAATGCCTTCTTCTAGAGAAAAGTAGACTTCCTTTGCCATATTGTTTAGTCATGCTGAGAACATTGGACCTTTTCAGTGCTAGGTGCTAAAATTTTCTTTAGAAAACTACTTTATTACCCTTGTCATTAGTGCCTGTCCAGATCTCTACCGATGCCAGCAGTTTACCATCTGTTCAGAAATACTTGTGGAACAAATATATTCAAATACTTATCTACACCTACAGTTTTCCATGTAGGAAAAGACCAACCCACAGGCTTAGACTTACATAAAGGCTGCCATGACTGACATATTGCAAGATAAAATAATTTTCAGGTATCTGAATAAGAGTTCTAAATGAGCAAGCCATTTTAAATGCACTCCTGCTCGGACATTAGACAGGTAAGTGTATGGAAGAAAGAAGTGCAAAGTAATTATACTCAATTATGGTAGACAATCAAGAAAAAAAAATACTCTGTAAACATTAGAAAAAGGATATTCTTTTCAAGGAGTTCTTTTTCTCTGCATAACTGCCCTATTTATCCTAAGAATGAGCACTGCTTCTGTTAAATTTAGCGTTGTTTTCATTTCCTTCTGAAGCATACTGAAAGCAGCATGAAAGTTGATTGAGTGCCTAGAATAATAGTGACATTCATGTGACCTGCTGTTTCATATGCATGTCTCCTGTCACATGAAACACCTTAATTTGAAGCAGTTATTACTTTACTTAGGAAAGGAGATCTGTGCAAATACTGGCCTGGAATTCACAGAACTACTGAAGCTGTCTACATACAAACGGAACTGCTGAGTCCAGAATATTTTTTCCTTTCATTTTAGATAAAAATGCTTTATATGTTACCCCCAGAATTGAAGCAGTCTATGAAGCTGGTGTCTGAAGTTTAAGAAAGCAGTACTGTATAATGCAGAACTGCAGTCAGTCTGGAAATCTAAGCCACCCCAGAAGCATGTACAAAATTAAGTTCTGCTGAGAACAGTTCAAGATCATGGCTTTTGAAAAGTCAATAATAATCTCACAGAGACAAGACAAGGATAGATGACCTTGAGATAAAGCAAGTAATCAGCTTGTTTTTAACTACTACAGGCTTTTGGTCTTATAACTTTTATTTCTACTCTCATATTACTTTACTGTTTGACTGATGGTGTGCACTGCTGCTCACTGAAGCTTTCTGCTTTATTCTCATGGGCTTGCCCAGAACACCTCCAGCTCCCAATTGCACCCTATCTGAATCAGCTAATATATTTTTTTTCTGGCATATATAATAGAATCTGTGTTGGAACTAGATGGTCTTAAGGTCCTTTCCAACCCTAAGTATTTTATGATTCTGTGATCATATGTATATTTTAGGTAAACTTCTGGTGTTCCTTTTCATAAGCCCAGTGAATTTTCACTATATGGGAATGATTTTTGCAGTACAAATTCTCAAAAAAAAAAAAAAAAATAAATCTGTAAACCAAAAATTCAAATTCTCAGTACCTTTGCTGCTAAGTAAGTCAGTGGTTTTGTTATTTATTTGTACATTGCATTTTGTTACATTTGCACTTGAGAAATGTAAAGAAAAGTCCTTAACTGAAAAATAATTTGCTTTTGAAAGAAATATCCAACTCCTCTGCCTTGTATATCCTGTTGGATATTTTTGGATGAATTTGACTGTTAGTCAGCAACCAGCCTAACCTGCCAATTTCAGAGCAGAATCCCCACATCTCTAATGAGACTATGTAAATTCTGATTAATGTCTTCAGGCAGCCAGAGTGGCATTCTTGAAAGTATACTGTTTTGGTTGAAATTTGTCTCTGAAATCAATGCAAATTTTATCACTAGCTGTCACAGAAATACAGAAATGGAGGAAGTGCTGAAGTCATGGAAACCAAATCTTGGACTACACCATGGCACGAACAAAAGAAGAAGTGTGTTTTTCATCCAGCCTGCAGTTAGAAGGCTTTAAGTATTCCAGACAGTGCATGCGGACGTTTAAAAAGCAAAATTCAAAGGAAAGAAGAAACTAAAGCCCATTGTAGTTGCACATCCACTATTAAAAAGCAAAGGTAGCCTGAGGCCTGCATAAAAAAAAAAAAAAAAGAAAAAAAAAGATAAAGATAAAACAAAAGCTTTTTTAGGTATGTGTGAATTATGTAACTTTCTCTCCCCCCCAGCCTATTTTGGTTTCTCTTTTTTCCTACCTTGATGTCTTATGTATAGATTACAAGCCTATCTATATGCTAGTTGCAATAGAAGGGCTGACTAGAATTGCCTTTTCTGAAGAAATAAACAATGTGTTCAGAAAATGTAATGAAAAATTCTATGGAACTGAAAAGCCTGAAATACTTACAGCAAATGCTGTGATAAGATTTAGTCCATCCTTCTTTAGCATTCACCTAGCTGGTGAAACAGCAAATGTTTAAATTCTCTGACTAATCAATGGCACAAGCAGGGAACCAGACACACCAGCATAAATTTATGAAAAGCTCTTGCATAACTCCTAAAATTCAGGAAAAACTTTGATATCTAAGTAAACTCCATCCCTCTCTGCATGTTTCTTTATTTAGTGCAGGTTATGAAATACGGCAAATAAAATCTGAAACCTGAGTTTTTTCAAGAGTGCAATATAAATATTTTTTTGCCATTCATTTAGATTAAACAATACTTGAAATAAAAATTGCTTACTCAAACATCTAGAAGGTTTAAATTGCCTAGCTACTGTCTTGCCTTGTTACAATTTGGATCTCAACACTGAATTAATGAAATAAAAGAAATTGAGGCAAACTGCAAAATAAATCAGACAAATTAAGAATCTACATATACTTTTGTTTATATTATTTATTTATTTCAGTACAGAACAACTGTGAAATGAATGTACACAAAACGTGCATTACACTTTTGGAATATACCATTGCAGGAACATCTGTATCCATGTGACAAATTTTGTTCTTCAGCCAGTAGGTGTCTCTGACATTTTGCTTGCATGCAAAACTTCAGTGTCATGGTACAGATCAATGGACCCTCAAAACACTCCAGATATGAGAGTCAGAAACCATAGAGAAGAATGCTGTGCATATCAATGTGAAATATAGGAACTGTTCACTAAAGGAAGGATTCAGAAGTCTATCTTGCTTCATTTTCATCTTTTTGTTTAACTTTATTTAAACACCAGACAAAACTTTGGGGACTTCTATATGTTATAGCCAGCGATGAGGTTTTCTGTATTGATAGGTGGCACTTGTGCATTAGCCATAATTGTGAATTATGTGGGATTCACTGGATTTCCTCTAGCTGAGTATGTATGAGTTCACTGAGGTCCATGGGGCTGTTTACCTTTTACAAACAGAGGAGCTACCCAAGCAACATGAGATGATGGATCAGCTGCTTTGAGTAAAAGCCAAGAGAACTTCATGCAGGAGTAAGTCAACATCTGAGTGTCATTAGCAAAGACACGTCCAGTTCCCATTTAGAGAAGAACATGTGTTAGCCATAGCTTATAAAGCGAGAAATCCCAGACAGAGCAACATTTGCAAAACAGAGCTAGTGGGATTCCCTGGAGTCAGTGCAAAGAACTTGTATACATATTTTGAATTTGGTCCCAAGGAGAAAAACATGACTCTAAAATAGCAAAACTGAATTTCCCTTATTAGCTCTTGTCATTTGCTTTTAACATAGAGAAGATGGAAGTGTAAGGTTATCTGTGATTTTATAGGATGGTTTCAGGAGCATGTTCTTGAAAATACTGTTGAAATCAGTAAATTAAAACATATATCATCTTAAAATAATAATGAAAAGTATAATTGATAGGTACACTTGTGAGATAGGCACAACAAGAGGGGTTTCAATTTCAATGTCCCTAAAAAAACAACCCACTTTAAATGGTTAAAAAGAAACTAAGGTCATGGCTTGTTAATAGTGACTGCTGTTGTCAATGAGAAAGAAAGGAGTGATGCCCAGAGCAGGAGACTGAGGGGAGAGGAAGGAGGGAGCTTGAAGGAAGTAGGTAAAATCTGAGGGAAGGCCCTTGTCGTTGGGAGGAGCTCTGAAGAAGATTTCTTGTTTCACAAAGGTCATTGCCATGGTACTTAAGTTATTTTGTAGAAATAGTGAAACAGTTAAAGTGTAAACTCCCTGCATGTACTCTTAATGCTTATTTGACATGCTATAGTTTTTGAGCTGTAGTACTTGATGGAGAAGCACTGAAACTAAAGCTTTAGTTAGCACTTGAGAGTATGTGGCTGATGTGAAAACTTAGTTTACACAAACATATTGTAAATAATTAAAAACCAAATCTGAAAAATCTCATATTGCTGGAGTTGAGTTTTATTTTGTTTTCCAGAATGTCCCCAGGTCCTTTTCAGAACACATGATATTTCTGTAACTAATTAAGTAAATAAAACAAAATCAAAAAGCTGCATTTAACTGGAATTTAAATGCTGTTTAATTGACATGACTAAATATTTAATGGTGGACTCTTCTAAGTTAAGTGACACTCTAGGCAAAATCTTGTCTACTATCCATTAAAAGATTAACCTTGGGTATTGTCATTGGCAAAATCTCCATCCAAGCATAAAACATGGAAAAGCTCCTATCTTGTAATCAACTCTGACAAATGGAGTAGGGCAAACCACCTGTCTTACAGGACAACTGAAACACAAAACTCCTGTCTGTGTTTTTATAGTACAGTGCTGTCGGTTTGCTTCCTAAAGCATGATTTGTTTAGTCAAAAATCATGTGTCCTTTGACCCTTGCTTTTGGGACAGTAAAAGCAGCAGCATTTTAAAAAAATACGTTTCAAAGATTTGAGGTAAACCAGAAATGGATGTTAAAAAATTCAAAATGTAAGCTATAGTTTCCATATAACTGTGGGGCTGTCATAAAGTTAATAGCTTTAATATATAAATGTAAGGGTGCAATTCCTGTATGAACACAGAAAATGAATTAACAGAGCTGTAACTGTTCAACTGCTAAGTGACAATACATTATATACTGCAGAAGCGTCTGCTATGGGAATACATATTTTTAATATTACATGTTAACACAGTGTTTGTAGAAGACAGTAAACATGATATATGTTTAAATATTTAATGGAAATAACAGATTTTAAGTCTGTTATTTTTAAGTATGTTTCTGAAGCCATACAGATGAAACTTTTATTCTAGAGCTGGAAAACTCTTTTCGTGGGTAAAAAAAAAAAAGTTTTCAGACCTGTTTTGTCTGCTAAATTTAAACATTTCCAGTGGGATTGGCCAGAACTAAGATTAAGGTCATAATGTAAAGAAATTCAGCATCAGGAAAATCACTCTACTTTGTTAAAATGCCAAGGTATGAGTTAAGAAAGATCGACTTATGCACAGAAAGATGCTATTATTGATACATATTTCCTTTAAAATCTAATATAAAAGATTTATTTTGAGTGGTATAATAGTTGGTCTGTGACTTCTAAATTGAATAAATATGTAGGAAGTTTTTATTACCACTTCTATTTTATAACTCATCTGCAGTTTTGTGAGCAAAGATTAATAAGAGATTATTTTTAAATAATTAGCTTTGTCTTGTGGTCTTTATGGGGTGATCTAATGAAATGTCAGATTCAAACCACTGCTTTTCCAGAAAAGTGTCTGATAATCCTTTTAATGAGATGACCAAGATCAACATCAATATTAGGTGTTCCTCTTGGAAGTGCAGTTTTGTGTACATGCTTTCATATAATAGTATGACTATACAGTTTAATTTCTATTCATTTCAGTAGAACTACCTGGTGAATGAGCTTAAGAAGTGTCTATATACTGCAGTTACTCTAGTCAGAGATACACAGATAGAGGAATGTATGTAAGGGTTCCCTTGCTCTAGCATTTGATGGCAGAAAAGTGTGACAGAAAAGAAATGGAGGTTGGAACTAGATGATCTTTAAGGTCCCTTCCAACCCTAAGGATTCTATGATTCTCCGATTCTATAAAGCATAGATGTAATGGTATTGAAGAAACAGTTTGTAATAGCAGCTCAGTTCTAACCTGACTTGTACCTTGGAGTTCGGTGATTGAGAGTTTGAAGGTCATGAGAAGATTTTCCAGTATACCACTGTAAGAAAATTCTTTGGGGAAGGGGTGGAAGGGAGTGCCTTTTCTGTGACACCTTGATGATGTTTTTTTTTGATTGGCCACAAGTTATGCAAGTTCCATGTACTTAAGAGCACTGAGAAGTTCAGAACTTGGCCAAATGTTGAACATTTGGTATTAGTATGGATTTATAAAATCAGAAATTTGTGGCCCTACACTCTCCTTTTGCCTACATGTATAGGCGAAACCTCCTGGTTTTAACGTTATTAATGTTTTACTATCTCATTTTTTCTATCTCCAGAACAGGTGTTGGAGAGCATGGATAAACTATTCAGTGTATATAATCTAACAGTTACACCATTGCCTTATATGATAGCTGTATAGATGACAGTCATTCTGATGCAGGAGACTCTAAATGGGACAGCAAATCTATAAATAAAAAGGAACTAGAAGTAAGTTTCTGGTGTCTGCCATCAGATAGTTATTGTGCTTTAATAAATCTTGGATTATTGGATGTTTATGTGCACTCTGTACCCATATACTGAAGGAACAAACTAGCCAACAAAGTAGGAGATGGCTAATAAATCTGGGTGGTCAAGCTGTTACTGTTTTGTACAACTGATGATTGCAAGTTCACATCTTCCTCCTCCTTGCCACTTGCACATGAAAAATCTGTTCATGCAAATTCCATTTAATTGGAAGCACTACTAAAATTTACAGTGTATGTTTAACTTGGACACAAATTAAGATTTTTTTTTCCCCTTCAAACCAATTTTTGCTGTTAATTAGTGGAAGGAGGGTTGATTCCCTCAGATAAATACTTGTACCACTGCGTAAGATAAAACAAATCCCATGATGTACTGCTAGCTCTTGCCTTATAATATTATTGTATTCAGGGGGTTCTGTGAATTTTCAAATATGCTGGTAGATAAGGAAATTATGTTATTTTTTTGTTTATAATCTTTAATATGAAAATCCTGTTGTTTCTGCTTAAGATGGATTTTAACTGTCAAGCAGATAGACACTAGATTAGGAAGTAAAGGGGAACAAAAATATCAATTCCAATTTGTCTTCTTGTGATCAGTCTGCACTAGTTGAAACAAAATAAGAAAAGGTTTATTTACCAACTGTGAAGATGTGTTCCTTATAAAGAATCTAAAATGCAGTCCAATAAATTTCCCATAAGGAGAGAAATTTTAATAAAAATTAATAAAGCAGCAGGTGTGGCTTTGAAAATGGTATGTCTTCTTTATTATTATAATCTATTCTTTCTTTTTTTTTGCACAATGATTTTTCTAATAAAAGCAACTCCTTTAGTAAGTTTTCTCTTAGACAACTTCTATATATTCTTTTTCAAAGCTTTTATCTCAAATCTGATACATAGCTGAGTTTGCATGTACAGATCTAGTACACAGTTGTCTATCAAATAAATTTATTGGGGATGTCTTTGGAAACTAGGTTGAAAATAAGTTTATTTGTAATAAACAGCAAAGACTTTGAGACTCCTCTGCATCATGAAACAGTTAAGCCAAGTCCTTTGGGCCTTATTTTGGATCAGCTTGGGACCTGAGTTTGTTTGTGTCAGGTGTCACTACCTTCCCAGAAGCACTGCAGCTTGTCATCTAAATGCAGCTGAATAACTTCACATTGGTTGAGTTTGTTCTGCAAAAATATCCTAGTGCAGCTCTCAGTGCACTGCAGGTTACTTGTACATGTCAACTTGTCATCGTCAAAGGTAGCCCTCTGAAAGTGCATTTGCATTTGGATCCATCCCAGGATAACAAATGGAGTTTGGAGTTCTGAGGCCTGTGGTGCAAAGACACATCTCTAGAGATCAATACTCAGTGTAGAAGAATAACTGCTAAGCCATAAAAAATGATACTTGTGGACCCAAACTGTCTCTGTCAAGGGCTATGCAAGCATATGTGTATTATGCTTTCCAGCTCTCCTGATTCTGACTGCTGACTGCTGAGAACCCTGAACTTGCTTCTCTTGGGGTTGTCCGGTACTTGACAGACTTACTAACAAGTGCTGAGCTGCTTCTAAGCCTGGCCCCAGATTTGTAAGGTGACATATACAGAGTGAATGCCTTGATAATAAATCCTCCTGGAGGCATGCTGGCCTGCATCAGACCCAGTTGTATATTTTCGGTAGCAATGATTCAGTTTGTGCAGTTTAGACATATCACCAACAGAAAAGTGAGGCTGCAGCATATTTGGGAAACCTATTAGTAGTACTTTAAAAGCTCTTCTGGACTTTGTAAGCATTCTGCCATGCTTCTTGCAAGAGACTGAATGTATATTTCTTGAGACTGTGTCAGGAAGTTTTCTCATCTGTACTATGCAGGATAGCTAGTGTTGCTCTTAACAGTGACTAAAAATATGTTTTGCAGTGACAGCAGAAATGAAATGGCATCCCACATATATGTTTTTCTGCACTGGAGTGAATGAAAGAAAATATGGTGAACTACACATTCATTCTCCATTATTTTCAGAGAGCTAATAAGAGTTCAAAAATCACAAATGCTCTGATCCTGAAGAAATTACCCTTATTCCTTACGTACCTGTTTGATAAGGAATCTGAAAAGCAACTTCTGCTGTTGTCATGCCAAAATGTGGAGTTTTTTTTCTCACTTTTATATTTTGCCAAGCTCTGTTGTTGCACAGTCCACAATGAAGAATCTCTGTTTTCATACAGATGTCTGATCCATTGTGGTGATTTTCATATACTTATGTAGTTTTATTAACTATATGAAAGTGGTTATATAGCTTAGGTATACTGTCAGTGTGCATCAGGTGTTCCTTATGACCAGAAATTAAATGAGAGGAAACTTTGGATACAGGGCTAAGATGCTACAGAGCTTCTTATAACCTTTTATTTAAAGTTTGCAGTAGTTTTGCTGTACATTGTCTATCGGCCTTCTGGGCATGAGTAAAGAAAAATTATCAGCCCAAACAATAATCAATTGAGTGGCAATTGTGTCTAATTCAACAAGTGAATTGTCCTGCTTCTTTCCTTTCAGGAGAGGGTTTGTCACTGATTCTTGTGAATTAAGGTCCAGGTGTGTTACCATAGACATGGGCTGTGTACAGTTACTGCAGAGCAGACAAAACAATTTCACTTCCTCACTAAAGCAGCAGATGAAATCAATTATCTGACTTTACTAATGAAATATAACAGGTAACAGTTTAATGCATAGATTTGGCATATGGGGGATTTTGAGTGGTGGGAGATTAAACAGGTCACACTGTCATAGCTGACTTTCCTACTTGTGCTGTCCATGGAGAGAGGAGCAGGTTCTGTGTGGAAAAGTCTTTCCTGATCCCTACAATCTGGTAGGAGGTCTTGTATGTCAAAAGCCAGTAGCTGCAAACTGGCTTCAGAGTATCTGTTTTCACATCCTCAGGTGTGAGAGGGCCCTAGAATGTATCAAGGAGATAACTCCACTGGAAAGGAAGCTGTGGAGCAAAATAATGCAGCCTGAGTGAGAAAGTTGCATATCGTATTTATCCTTTTAAAAAATGTGCAACTGTAAACAAATTCTATATTTGAATTTCTCAGAATTTTGATATAGCCCTTCTGACTCCTGGTCATTATCCTTGAACTCCATCTCTTTTCTGAGTGATGCATTTATTTTGCACTGTCAGCTTGCATCATAACAAATGGTGTAGATCTCATATTTGCAGAGAAAGACTGAAATGTGTATTCTTAGGAAATCATTAGCAAATAATACACATAGTTTTATTTCTTTATCAACTCAAGATTGGTATCTTTGCAAGGCTCCTGGTCTTGACTTCTCGTTTAGTAAACAGGTACATATAGCACTTGTCTCCAGCTGGGTGAGGCTTGAACGCTGTATTGCAGCTTCACCTAGGAAATTTTCAGCCTGTGTTCTTGATATTTCTGAGTTACCTTGATTTTGATGCAGTCTAGTTTTAGTTCAGACTGATTTTGAGACAATCTGTTCCAAAGATAAAAATAATAATAATAAAAAATATTGAAAATGGTCCCTGCCTTATCATTATCTATCTGAAAACTTAGTAATGGACAGTGGGTGAAATAATCCACAAAATTTGCTTTTCAACAGTGACCAAATAGGAAAAATAGTGTTCAGAAATAATTTTTTACTCTTTCTAGAAAACTGCATATGTTGTAAACAAAACATATATTTTATGTTTTTTTTTCCTAGAAGAACTGCAGGGCAACATTGATTCCATAGTATCATTTTATACAACTCCAAACAGAATCTTATGAAATCTGTGTCTGAAACTCTGATTTAGGCAAGATAAATATTTTTAGTTCCAATAGATGTAGAAAGAGAAGTATTTTAAAGGGAAAACAAGAGACAGTTATGTCCCTGAGGATATTTAAATAAAGCCAGGAAACTGAATTTGTATGTGCAGCATAGCTCCTATGCACTGTATAGGAAATGTAATTGTCTAGCACTGAATCTTCTTTTCTCCTGTGTTACTACTGTGAGCTCCAAGAATATTGTAACTCTTTTTCTTCACTTTGCCATTCGAGTTCATCTTGTGGATTTTAATGTATACGGTAAATGTAGTTGTAACTAGTCAAAGGCAAAATCAGAAGGGAATGGTGGGCTGTGATTCCTCAGTGGCTAAATTAAGCCTGTTGGGCCCAGACTTCTATATACACATTTCAAAGACCGATACTGTCACTTATTCTTCAGAAAGTGATGAAATAGGGATATACAATAAGTCTGAAATTTCCATAGGGATGCTGTTTTGACAACTGCCAGTACCAGAAACCGTACTTTTTATCAATATTAAAAAGGATCCACTGGTGTCTGTCTTAGCACAGAACAGTCTTAGAAGTTTAGCGTTGCTTCAGGAAGTAAAAGAATATAAATAAATCCTTACTGAATATTTTTATCTGAATATATCTGGTTTAGACACTGTCCTGAATCAGTTTTTTTGAAACAGAGAAGTTTGTGTATAAATTACTTTAATCATATATTAAATAAAGTGATGAATTACTGGTAGCAAATAACTGTATTTCCTGCATATCATCACCCGACATAGCATTTTAAGTCTGTGTTTCAACTCTCCTCTTGCTTTTAAAACTGTTTGACCTCAGTAGGTTTGAGTCTTTGTCCCACACGTGGCCTCAAGACTGCTATACAAACGAATTACCACAGTGAGCTAAAACAATATTGGAAGTGACATGAATATGTGAATATGAGTTACTCCCTTAGATTATAAAGTCCCTTCTCCTTTTGGTGTGACTGTGGCAAACCAGTATCACATTGTACTGCTGTGCTTATGCAGCTATGAGCACCTTCTGCAACGTATAAGAGTAGTGACACCATCATATGTCCTGCTTGCTAGAACAGTGTGCTGCCCTCCTGTGTGTTGTTGTTACTTCTTCCTAATGGCACTGCCAGAGGTGTGATCATCATGGTGACCCAGTACTACTTATCCAAGATTTAGAATACCCACTGAATGTTCTCCATGGCTCTCTTCCTTCTCCCCTTCTCCAACACTGCACGTTTAAACAAGACCTGTGAAATATTTGCCATAAATGTAATGTGATTTGCCTTTGCACAGTATACATGAGTGATGTGAGCAGTTTACATCAACACTTCATGTTTCTGAGCATTGATGTGTCAGCCTGAATCACTGATTCATGTAGTTCTCTCTCAGTTTCTCCTTCTCATAGGATTTTGATGGCCTCCTATCTAATTTTATTCATATATACTGGTGACCTTGAATTGAAATGGTGGACACAGCTTTCTTTTTGCTGACTGTAACTTAAATTAACTGTGGGCTCTGGAAAGCGAGAAACTCACCTTGTTTCCTTACTTCTTTCCTATGTGTCTGTGCTAGTTCAATTAATATACTGGCTAAAGATGTATCAAAATTCATTTTAAAGGAATTCTAGCTATGACTATCTTTAACTTAAAGTAATAATAAAACATTTGAAGACATGAGGATTTGTTATTTTAAATATAAAGTTCATCTAGATTTGTTTCAGTAGAGATTATGAAGTTTGGACCCACGTTGGGTGCCAAAAAGAACTGTCGTGGTTTAAACCCAGTCAGGCAACTTGTTCACACACTCCCAGTGAGTGGTGCCGGGCTGACAGCTATCGAGGCCCCCCCCCCCACCGGGGCTCTCCCCTTCCCCACTCCCGGTGGAACGGGGAGGAGGATTGAAAGAGTGCAACTCCTACGGGTTGAGACAAGAACAGTCCAGCAACCAATGTACAACACAAATCACCACCGCTACCACCAACGACAACAATGATAAGAGAAAATAGCAAGGGAAGAGAATACGATACCACCGGCCAAGAAACAAGTCCCACCCGGAAGCCCGTGTCCTTCTGGTGACCCCCCAGTTACCCCCCACCCCGGGCATGACGTGCTGTGGTATGGAACACCTCTTTGGCTAGCCTGGGTCAGGTGCCCCATCTCTGCTTCCTCACGGCTTCTCCTCCTCCTTGGCAGAGCATGAGCCTCACAAAGTCCTCGGTCAGGGTAAACATCACTTGGCAACAACTGAAAACATCGACTTCACCAACACTGTTCTCAGGCTGGAAGTCAAAACACAGCACTGCACCAGCTACCACAAAGGAGAAACATGACTGCTACTGCTGAACCCAGGACAAAAGCCATTTTAATGTAGAAGATTTTTGCAGTTCTGTCATTTGCTTAAGAAAGCAATAGCTTCCAGTATAATCACTTAGAACTGAATTTGAAATCTAAGACTGTCAAGTGAACAAAGTAAATTCATTTTTCAAAAAATGTCTAATAGACACTTAGGGAGGTGAGGAGATGAGTTTCCTTCAGAAGAGCAACAGGCAGAAATCCCATACCAGTAATTTGTAGCAGTTCTTCAGGGTAGAGCAGTTTGTTGTGTTTTGGTTTTTTGTTTGTTTGGTTCGAGGGGAGAGTATTTTGGGGGGACTGAAACTTTCAGAGTGTGCTGAGAGTGTTTTCATGCTTACTGTGGCCAGGTGTTTGCAGCAATGGGAGACTGATAACCTAGTTTTGTATGTGTGCATTTCAGCTGACATTTCTCAGATTAGTCGGTCAGATTAACAATATCTTTAATAATAAATAGATAAAATATATATTCTAGTACTTTAAGTTCCTGGCAGCCCCACAGCTGTTAGGCTGCTGAAAAACATAACATTCAGATTAAAATTTCCTTATTTAAATCTGCCA
The DNA here is from genome assembly GCF_034315485.1 of Pezoporus occidentalis. NCBI lineage: Eukaryota > Metazoa > Chordata > Aves > Psittaciformes > Psittacidae > Pezoporus > Pezoporus occidentalis. The sequence continues at coordinate 4,358,380 of NW_026914829.1, forward strand.
GTGTTTGAACGTTACTGTATATTTTTGATGACTTGGGAGGTTTGCTTACTAATTTGGAACTTTGCCTAATGTTTTTGTTAAAATAGAACTTTCTATCTTATAATTAATCTCCTTGTTCTGTATGTTCATACAATAAAAGTGCAGAACAAATGACTACTCAAAATGCTAGATGTATAATGAATAGTTAGGGTTTAAACATAACTATTTTCCTGACAAGGACATTGTACTGCTATGAGCAATTGGCTGTCTCACGTTATTCTTCTGCCAGGTTCCTTCTTTTTTGTAGAATATACAATAAGAAACTGCATATAGTCAGAACTTTTACAACACCACCACAGGAACTAGTTCATTTCTAAAAACAAGTGAATCTACTTTATCCATTGTTTAGTTAAAATTTAAATTTGCTGGTCTTATCTACACTTGCATGCAGTGGGAATAAATTAATTTTCCTTATCGATTTCTGAATAGAATATCCAGCATAGCTCAGGGGGAAAAAGCACAGTCCATCTGCTCATGCAGACTCGCATCACCCTTTTTTTAATGAACCCAACCCATGAATTTTTTCAACCATGTAGAACTGAATAAAGCCTAATGTGGAGGTAACAAAATAGCTTTCCAGTTCAAGAGAGCCTGCACTTCTCAGAAAGAGAGAAGACTGCTTGACTTTGTTACTCATATTCTTCAATTCTTCTCATTTGTAAATTTGGCTTGCCATTTCATTTGATGATCTCTACACTTTTCAAAGCTGGAAAGAGGTTGGTGTCTCAGTCAGTTAGACCTCCCATGTACAAAAAGATCTTTTCTATAATGTTGTTTATGAAGTATAGGCCTAGGCTAAGAAATGGTTGCAGTTCTATGAAATGTCCTGTGGTTGCATGACTTCCATAGTACATCTAGACAGATGCATGTGTACAATCCAGTTCAGAACCTTGTTGAGGAATACCAGTGATCAGGGGTTGACATGTCCCCTGTTGCCTTATATTTGTCAGTCAAAACTTTCTATTTCTGAAACTGCCCAATGGCTGTATTAGAAACCCAATCCCACAATACAATAAGAAATGATATTTATGGTGTGGTGCATCTCCATATCTACCTGAATGTGCCATATGCCATGAAAACTTAGTGTCGTATTAAGTGGCAGGCCATGTTTCAAACTGATGAATTCCATCTTCTGTAAACATTTCCATTTGTGCAAATTATATCTTCTTGTGTGAATCTCAATGTCAGATATTATTTTTTTCCAAAGCCTTACAATTTAATTTCTTATGTTTTTTGACAATATTTTGTTGCATTTTCCCTGATCACAGGATCACTGTGATCACTGTGCCATATATACTTTATCACTAGCCGTAGTAAAGGGCTGTGACACTACTTTGTCAGGTGGCTGATTCTGCAAAAAGGCCCAAATACAGGGTTGTGTTACGTCATCTTATACAGGTCAAAGCCCTGTTGTGTATTGAACGGTCATACTAATAGCCTGCAGCAGAGCAGTTCAAGAAAACTTAGGCAAGTATAAAAAAATAACATTATATAGATTATAATAGTATTTCCCAGAGAAAAGCAAGGATATGGTAAGCCAGCTATTCTGTAAAATGTCTTTGAAGATGGCTTTTCTTCTCATATGAAATGTGATAAAAAAGGCTGCCTGAAAGAAAAACTCTTCACAAGTTGGAGTACACATCAAGGACCCACACTGCTGTTTCTGACGAAATCACTCTAGTAATAGGAAGACTATTGTCTTGTCTAAACCAAGAATTTAATAACTTCATTAGTTGAGCTGGATTCCATGTGGCTGAAAGCTTTCTTTAGTATACCAATTTTAGCATTCCTTGACTGGAATAATACTGGATAGGTGACTCCATGGAAGTATGAGAGAGACTATCAGTGTTCAGAATTTGCTAAAATTTGATCTAGCTGAAATTTACTGTACTGCATGGAAAGCATGACTGAAGCCTAAAATGTAGAACAGCAATAACTGCTTCTACCTTAATTATAGGTAGGTTATATTTTATTTATAGCTAGAATACCTTTTGTTGTTGGAGACATAAGTGGGATTCTTCTTCATTTCACCTGTTGCCGTCCATTTAGCTCCTTACTGATATACCAAGCTGTAGTATTTACTGTGGTCATTGGAAGATTATAGTGAGATTCTCAGGACAGCCCATCTGCACATTAGAGCTTAAGGCACATGGATAAACCTAATTTATTGTTTCGGTCTTGGTTTAACAGCTTGATACTCTAGATATGGGCATTCTCTACGAGAAGGTGAAGAGAGAGACCTTTTGGAAGGCTGTTGGAAAGCCAGAAGGCTTTGACAACTTCTTACTTGGGGCACACTTGACTTGCAGTTGGCAAGATTTGAAGAGATTTCCCATACTTGCAGTTGTCCATTTCTTTCAAAAACTACTTCAGAGAGGGATTACTGAAAATGTCTGTAGTCTTTCAGAAAGAAGTTTCTGTTTGCTGTAGCTGTATAATTCAATAGTCATAGAAAGCCTATAAAAAAAAAAAATAAAGTGAAAATAAAAAATGGGTTTGGTCGCTCAAGGTGACCTGTGGCAGTATCTCAAGATAATAAATTATATCTGATCCCAGGAGTGGCTGTTGCAGAGAAGAAGGTCAAAAGGGAAAAAAAGTCCAAATAATCTGTACAAACTGAAAGGGTTCCATATGTGATAAAATTGTCAAATACTATCAAGATAAATAGAGCTATTTAACATGTGGAGCAGAGGGAAGCTTTTTTTGGTAAGAAATGTCCTTCTGAATGTATACACAGCACTGACTTTCATATGATGCACTGTGTTAGAAATTTATCGGAGACAAAAACTCAGCTGAAATTCCAGACAGAAATTGAGAATGTAAACCCATTTACTTTTGCTGACGTTTTGTGTTTTCAGTTTAATTTTATTTTAGCAGTACATCACAGCTTCTCTTAGACTGCTATTGCTGATAAGTCTTTTACAAAACCTTTCTGTTATTACCAGAAGCTTTTCTTATACCTTCTCTACTTGAGTTTGAGTATATTTTGTGATGTAAGAAACGGGGAATTAGAGCTGGATTAATTAATTTGGTTTAAAAACTGGATTATGGATTTCAATCAGTTAAACAAAATTCCAACATTTATTTTCCTGCTTTAAGAAATCATTATAAAATAATCCAATATTCAGACACCATAATTATTATGAGGCTTATTACTGCATATTGCTTTTCATAGCTATGTATGCAGTTAGTATCATCTCACAGGCAATGAACTGGGCAGACAGAAGTAGCTTTCTGATTAAAGCACACAAGATAGGAGCTTGTGTTCTACTTTATGTTCAGGTATTCTTGGCTTACAGTCAAATTCTAAGACCAAGGAGCTATGCCACACTATTGTTATATTTAAATCTCCTTTTCTGGGTTACAGTGTTCTTGTATCCTTTCCTGCTTTTCAAAGGTGAAGCTAACAGTGCTTTTGATTTGCTTTTTGCAAATTCTTAGCTCTTTTCTTTTTTTTTCTATAAGCCCTGAACAAAGAAAATGCTTCTGTTGAATGTTATTCCATTCCCTTATTTGTTTTCCACAAAGACTTTTTATATGTAAATACATTTTAAAATGCATTTTCTATGCTTTATTTCAGCCTATGGATACAGTATTTTTGCACTTGAGTAGCCAAGCTTGCTGATTTTTGACTGTAATGTTCTTTCATGTATTTCATCCGTGTCTATTCATTTTGTTTTGTCACAAATACACACCAACTGGGACCTTTAAAACAAATTAAAATAGACAATATTAAAATAAAGACATTCCATTTCCTATTTTGATCTGAATTACTAGTAATATATCTTCAATATTATTCTTAACTCTGCGTTCTTTTTGTTCGATCTTCTTTTGCATTCTGAATGTTAAAAAACTATTATCTGATAACATTATTAGTTTATTTGTCAAACTAGCCTACCACATCTCTGCTTGTAAGTTCAAAAGTAAGTATAACATGATCATAAAAAACAATCAGTAGATCAAAACTCTCTTTTAAAAAATAAGAAAGCGGTTTTAAAAGGCTTCTTGCTTCTTTTTTTTACTCCCAATATTGTCAGCTGTCAGTTGTAGACCTTGCTGTTCATTTAGTTAAATTTATTTACATTTACATGCTTTTAGCAAACATAGCCAAAGAGTTTTTACTTACAGTTAAATAAAATGGGAAGTGTGGTTTTAAGCTTTTAGATGAGACTGGAAGTGCAAATGGTCATGGGGACATTGTGTTCCTACACAAGTACACTGTTAGCAAGATTAAGCGCATCTCAAAGGGCCTGTATCTCTGCTATATTTGCTTTAATGTCCTATATGCCATTAATTAGCACCTAAATTCCCTCCAATAGTGTGAATAATTTGTAACATATGTTATGTTCAAATCAAAGACCAGAAAAATCAGTTCCTACCGCAGAATGTATTGTTTATTTCTGCCTTTCCTTTTTCCTATCTGATATTTTAGTAACCTCAGAAGTTTTGGAGCAAGAGCTTGTGATGCCAGTTCCACGTATACTAAGTTGACACTTCAGGACTTCATAGCATTCCTTAAACCAGATTGACTTGGATCTTGCTAGACAGTGAAAATGTTGTTAGTCATAAGAAAAAATGCAGCATAATTTGTTTAATATATACAGTAATTCTTTTGTCACTTAAAATGTAGTTCCATGTTATGGTTCTTGAATGGCAAAGTTAGAGTTTTCCTTCTTACTAGTTCCCCCCTCAACCCTGCACATTTTTTTTTTCTTTCTATTTTGTAAGATTGCACACACAAACTCCTTAAGCAAAACAGAATGAAAACTTCTGGGTGGAAGGGGAAGGAGAAAGGGCTTTTACCTGGACTGTTCCACTGCCTGTGCTTAGAGGATAGTGTCACAAAATTTTGAATTACCTAAATGAAAGGGAAGTAAATAATGATTGGACAAAGCACTGACACAAAAATCAAGCAGGGAATTACATTTGCTACAAAATACAAAGGGCTTTTAAAAATACTTTCATTTATGTAAATACCTGTTGGAAAGCCTCTTCTGGTCGTAGAACAATGAAAACAAAAAAGGAAAACTTCTTCTTTAACCATGCAGCCACAGGTCTTATCTTTTATCTTCATCTTTGCAATCTCCTTTGTTCAGCTGCAGTAGAGAGTTTTTGAAGTACAGTTTAAAAGTAGCTCTTCTCACTATTCTAGCTATAACTTACCTTGTTGGTTAGACATGAATGAATAGTTCAGCCTTTTTATAACATTGTTTACCTATAAGGTAAACATGTGTAAAAATAGTTTTTGTGGTTTTCCTCTTGATTTCTTTGGTAAAACTTAAAGAAGCTAGTGTAGATGTCAGCCTTTCTTGTGAAGAAAACATAGCAAAACACATCAAAACCCAGCTCTGAGATGTTAGGCATTTTTAATATCTCACCAGTTAGGAGTCATAAGCCTTTCCGGGAGGCCTAATATTAAAGAGGTCTTACAGTCTATATTTCTGATTGGAGGAGAAGGTGGTATGATAACATTTTTCATTTGCTGTAAGCTCTAAGTAGGTATCTTTAATATTTACTGGTATACCAATAGCACTAGAAATTCTACCTCTCCTCCTTGTAATTTTTATAGAATCATAAAATCATTTTGGTTTGAAGTACCTTAGAGATCCTCTAGTTCCAACCCCCTTGCCACAAATAGGGACACCTTCCGCTAGACCAGGTTGCTCAAAGCCCCATCCAGCCTTGCCTTGAACATTTCTAGAGATGAGGCAGCCACAGTTTCTCTGGGCAATCTCTTCCAGTGCCTCACTGCCCTCATAGCGAAGAATTTTTCTAGCATTCTTTTTTTGTCCAAGGATTTCATATGTAAATCAGAACAAAACCCCATGGATTTCATTCTAAACTTAAGTATCTTCTTACATTATATCTGTTTGGGCTTCTCTTTATAACACTTAATACGTGGATAATTTATATAATAAAACATGGTAAAATATTTGTAAACTTACATACTTGCTCAATTAGGTATAGTGGAAGAAGGCTAAAAGGCTGTTTCCAAAATCAATGTCAGTTAATCTTTTTTAGATTTATAATGCACTTTCTAAGAAAGTGCTTTGAGTTGTAGAAACAGACATAAATATCAAAGTGTAACATGTCAGGGACAGCTCCATGCATAACTTGAGTTCTTTAAATGAAATTGATCAAGTATCTGAACTGAATTCTCATCTATAAATAGAAAAGAAAAATTGCTAACATGTATTTTTCGAAAGATGTCTGAAATTGATTTTCTAAATAAGATTTTACTGTCACAATAATGATGCTAAGAGTAACAAAACTGGGGAAAAAAAAAAAAAAAAGGAAAAATGGAAATATTTGTCCAGATTTTGTAAGGGGAGAAAGAAGTTGCCAAAACACTGCCTTGTAGTCAGTTTAATTTCCAAATATTTTTATGAGTATTCAAGAAAACACTTTCTAAAGCTGTTTTGTTATATCATGTGGTATATCTTCCATTACTTAAAAAGGATATCTGGAGCTGTTTTTCTGAAATGGGGGTAAGAATTGTTGTGTTCAAGTGAGTAGTGCATATTTTGATTATTATTTAAATTTTTTCTGGGATAGAGGAATTTGTCTTGTGGTCTTTTCTCTTACACTTCATAACTTTGAGGGAATTACTCAGGTCAGTTATGTAATCACTTTAGCAGTATGAAAAATTTAATTGGGCATACTTATAAGCATATCAAACTCTCCAGAGACTGATGTCATTAGAAAAGCTGCACATGCTCAAACATGAAGCAAATAAAATCTTTTTGTGTTCATGCTTTAATTCTACCCAGCTGCTTGCTTCAGTGGGATAAAGGAGAGAATCGGAAGGAGAAAGGTGAGACAACTTGTGGGTTGAGGTAAAGACAGTTTCATAGGTAAAGCAAAAGCTGTGTGCACAAGCAAAGCAAAACAAGGAATTCATTCACTGCTCCTCATGGATAGGCAGGTGTTTAGCCATCTCCAGTGGAGCAGAGCTCCATCACAAGTTTACAGTGACTCAGTAAGATGAACACCATTGCTCTGAACATTTCCCTTCTTCCTTCTTCCCACAGCTCTTATTGCTGACCATGGGTGATGGTATGGAATATCATTTCAGTCAGTTTGTATCAGCTGTCCCAGTTGTTTCCCTTCCCAGCAACTTGTGCACCTCCAGCCAGCTCACTGGCAGGGCACTATGAGAAACAGAGGCAGCCTTGACACTGTACAAGCACTGCTCAGCAATAACTAAAACATCTCTGTGTTATCAACACTGTTTTGGCCGCAAAACTAAACCACAGCACTGTAGGAGCTACTATGAAAAATAACTATATCTCAGCCCAAACCAGTATAGTGTACTATTTGATAAGTACACTTCACAAGATCCATTCTTTTCTTTCCTAATTTACTAATTTATATCTTTATATTTGAAGTTTCTCAAATAAGAGTTCAAAGCAGTATTAAAACATTTTAAATGGGTAGATGGCTATTTCTGTGTGACATTGCATCATCTTCATGAAGTTCATGGATGATAAATATTCCTATTCATCTCTGAAAGAAAAATTGCAGTTCAATATTGATCCTCAAGCCAATTGATGCTAGGTGACAAAATGATATTTCTATTTGTGGCAGAGGGCATAGAAGATAAAGTAGAACTAAGAGTTAGAAAGAGAATTTTGTATCAATATTTACGCATTTACAGCCTTTCAAAACAGGAGTTAATTTCCTAAATAGTGTGTATGAGGAAGCATTGTGGCAGAGATTAGAAATTTATTTCTGCATGCCTAACCTGAGAGGTAAACATGCAGAATTAAACTTGTGATGTTTTAATTTTTGTCAGAGATGGGGTTCTTGCTGTGCTCCCAAATAGAATGAAGGACGGTTGCTGCATACGCTGGTTTTCTCCTTTTGGGTTTTAAATGTACAAAACATGCCACATGTCATCTGGCTGTTTCCATGTAGGAAAAGAAAATGGAGGTATTGCGTATGTTTGTCTTCTTTCAGGCAGGTAGACTAGGCTCTTTATTGGCAGCATACATCAATGTCAGCATTCCTGATTTAATGAATTCTGCCTATTCCAGATAAGTGGTTGTTCTATTAATGTTCTATTAATAATTTTTCAGATTCCCTTGAAAGGAAATATTTCAAATACTGGATTGTGGAACAAAAAACACATTTTCAATGTTGTCAAAAAGTAGAATTAATATGAAAACAACCTTAGGAATACAATCCCCAACAATGTAGTTTGGTAAGGTTCCTTGAGATAAAGACATGAAATCAAGAAAAGAAGTCTGAACACTCAGTTGCTAATTTACATAGAATTCGTATACTAAGAGTATAAAAAGCCTGATTGTGCATGCATTTTCTTGAATGAACTACTTATTAAAGTCTTTAACGCAGGTGATTCACTGAAAGGCTCAGCTTTATTCCTTGAAGACCATTTTCCACATAAAGCCAATTTGGAAATTCTTAAATTCACATCAGCAAAAATTTGATTGAGTAACATTTGTATTAACATAAAATTCTATCGTCTTCTTGTGGTTAAAGAGTTGTCATGCCACTTTAGCATGCTGAAATCCTATCATTCACAGTGGCATATCCTGGTGAGGGTCTGTAAGCTGTTGTTAGGAAATCCAAGTAATAAAGCATAAGCTGGCATTGTCACAGACTACCAAAGTTCGTAATAGAAGGATGGAGTTGTATGTTAGTTTTTCGTTTTTGTCTTTCTCATTCTCTGAATACATACCTGTAGCTGTTGAGGTATAGCCTTGGCTGATGTCTACAAAGCAGAAAATGCATTTGGACTCAGGCAGTGGCTGGTAGCAGAACAAAGTAATGCAAATAGAAAAGCAAAGTTTAATTAGCCTACTTGCAGTATTAGGACAGAATTATTTGTTGTAGGGAGACTAGAAAGAAGGAGAAGCAATGGAGGAGAGCTGAAGAAGCTTTCTGCCTACCAAAGGAGAGAGACTGCTCTGAGGTGTGAATGAAAATGTAATCTTACTGGGAAGGACTGATAATAGCAGAGGTACAATGAGCTGACAAGCAGTCATGTTGTTAGACAGCAGTACCTTCATACCAAGTTTAGGGATCTCTACTTGAAGATAATGATCACCATTATTTCTGTGGTGGACTGTGCTGCATTTTCTAGCTATAATTCAGTGGGGTTTTGTGTTTTTTTTTTAGGAGCATTTAGAACCTATAGTTTTTCTTATGCCTGATTAGAAGCAATGAAACTATTTTTAAGTGAGTCACAATGGTTTAAAGTGGTCAACAGAATGTGTCTTTCATGAATTCAGCATTGGCAGATTAGCTGTGCATTTCAATACATAATTCTATATAAATAAGCAATTCTTCTATGTCCCTGGTTTCTTCTAGTCAGTGCTTCTAATTTGTCAAGCAGATTTTTGGGGAATAATTTGGGGAGCTTCTATGCCTATTTTCATATATGTTCCAGGTTTTGATTGTCTCTCTCTTTTGCTAGCTGCTATATGCATGTTCATCTCTGATGAACAGCAGCAAGGATCTGTCTCATGTTTATGTGTTAAAATGTAGTTACCTGGCAAAGATTTCAGCTTTAGTTTAAGAACTCCAGAACTGCCCATACTATCATTTTCCTCTCAGAAAACTTGCACAGGCTCATGCATGGCAGAGATGTTACTGAAAGCTCAATAACTGCTGTGAAAGAATTGGAAAGCACATGTTGAAAGACAGTTGTTGTTCTCAAGGATGTTGTAACGTTGCCTAATGGAAAAAAATTTTTATAAAAACTTTGAGTAGTGAAAATATTTATAATGGAGAGGTGGAGAGCACACAAGAAGACATGATTGCTTATCTTTAAACCAATTCATATTCAGTGGAATTGTGATTTGTAGTATAAACAGTTTCTTTATGAACATTGTATGTTCTTGTTAGCACTTTTGTCTCTTAGTATTAATCTCCTGATTGGCCATTTCTGATCATTAGTCTTATCCTGCCTGAGACAGACTTGTTGAAATCAAAGGAACATTTCTGTTGGTTATAACCCAAGTCAAAACCATACTCTAAAAATTAACCTGGTTGTGGTATGGAAATATGTATTAATAACAGCATTCTTTCTGTAATGGGTCCAGCATAAACCAATGATAAATACTACATGGCATGGTGTGCTTTCACTGCTAGGGATAGTACGAGTTGCGTCAGAGCATATAGTGTTGGGACATGGCTGTCCTGGAGGCAGCAGCTTATGCCAGGCACCCAGACACTGCAGTGCAGATGTAGATCAGTGGGTAGGCAGGGATGTAACCCAGAATATGGAGCACACTGAGTGAAGGGCTCCCTAACGTAGTCTGTGGGAAGGGTTGAGAAGTTAGTTAGGCAAATGTTCATGGAGGATTGATGTCCTTTTCTTACAGAGAGACACATAACCTCTACATATGCTCCAAAGCTATTAATCCTTGCTGCAGTTCAACTTCTCTCCAAAGTTAGGCTGTTTTTTTTTTTTTTTTTTTTTTTTTTTTATTTTTGTACAAAATACAAATCCAATGAAAGATCATGATGCTCTGACCTCTGTATTTCATACATCCATTTACTTTACAAATTCCTTTATCCTAGGTTCACTTTTTCCTGTAAAATTTGACTACCCAGACTCATCTAGTACATTCTCTCTTTTTATTGTCTAAATAGAAAAGCCTAAAGACCTTTCTTGATCAAATACATAACTTTAAGGCTGTCTGTCTTAGATGGGACTAAACCGAACACAGTGATGCTAAAGCCTCTAAAACTGGCTGTAACACAGCTTGACAATGTCCTTTGTACAAGTAATGTCTGCTACTTGCATCTGTAATTAGAGCTTTGTTAGTTCAACTGTATTTGCTTGTGATTCATTGAAAAAAGTTAGGACAAAAAAGTGTATGTCTTTTTAAAACATAAAAAGCAAGACAATCACAATAAAGCTGGCCTTTCTTTTTGTACATTTGTGAAAAGGAAAGCACATAATCCTTATATAAATATTTTAGATTTTGAAGAAAAAAGTAGCCAGTGAAGTTGCAACTATGAGAGCAGCTGCTCCTTGGTTTTATTTTATTCCCTTAAGTGATAAACTGAAATGTTTTACACTCAACTTTTTATTAAATAATAATTACCTGCTTAAAGCCTCAAAAGGCTTTCCCAAAATCTAGCTTTAAGTCTGAGATAGTAGGTATAAATATTATGGTTCCTTAACAACACTGAAAGTGTGTAGGACCTTTCAATGTTTCATATATGTACTTCAGGAATGTTTCTAATTTTCCTGATTTTATTATGTAGCTGTCTTCATTAATGAGATAGGTGTGATATGGTGACCTGAAATGAAGACTTACAGTGTATTTATTCAAAGGTGACAGGACATCATGTACATTAGTAGAATAGCTTTTTACACTTGCTGGTCCAAATTTAAGAAAAGGAAAAGATCTAAGACTGAAATTATGACGCACTTCTAGAAAATATCATTCTAAAGGAATGAATTCATATTTTCCTTAAGTCCTTTACTGGGGAACAAAAGGATTTTTTTATCATCACTTTCTGTATCTGCAGCCTGTATCAGCAGAATTATTTTAAGACTTTGAAATATAGAAAAATTTGCATAGTTTATATTACTGAATTTGAAAATATTAATAACTTTATTTGTGTTCTTTCTATGTGGAATCTTAAGGCTACATGAATTTCTGTATTAATTCAGACTAAAACTCCATTTAACCGAAAATTGTGACCTAATAACTGACAGTAGAAACAGTTTAACAGTTTTACTGTCTTTATGTTTAAGTTGCAGGTGGACAGTTTGTTTAGCAGAAATTGTCAGAATTCTCTCTCATAAATTAGCCTGATCTGGTTTTCTATTTTTTTTACAATGTGTATTTAAAATCCAGCATTCCATGGAAAATACATCCACAATAAAATGGTGTATGAAAAATCCTCTTAAAAATATCCCCAGTTAGATTCTGGATGAATTGTTTCATCAGCTATCTTCAGGCTAACTGAAGCTCTGGTGGGCTGACCCTGACCAGATGCCCACCAAAGCTTCTCTATCACTGCCTTCCTCAGCGGGACAGGGGAGAGAAAATACATCAAAAGACTCCTGGGTTGAGGTAAGGACAGCAAGACATCACTCAACAATTACTGTCACGGGCAAAACAAACTCAACCTGGGGAAATGAGTTTAATTTATTACCAATTGAATCGTAGGATAATGAGAAAGAAAACCATATCTTAAAAAAAAACCTTCACCCCACCCCTCTCTTCTTCTCAGCCTTAACTTGCCTCCCAGATTCTCAATCTCCTCCCCTCCAGCAGCGCAGGGAGGAGGTGAATGGGGGTTGTGATCAGTTCATCGCACATTGTCCCTGTCAGTCCTTCCTCCTCAGGGGAAAGACTCTTCACAGAGTTCCCCTGCTCCAGCATGGACTCCTCTCTATGGGGCCACAGGGCCTGCCAGGAGACTGCTCCAGCGCAGGCTTCCTACAGTGTCACAGCTCCTTCCACTGGCAACTTCTCCATGGGCTGCAGGTGGAAATCTGCTCCATTGTGGACTTCCATAGGCTGCAGGGGGACAGCCTGCCTCACCGTGGGCTGCACTATGGGCTGCAGCACCTCCTCCCCTCCTTCTTGACTCTTCTTCATGTCTGTAGATTTGTTCCTCTCACATACTCTCGCTCCTGTCTCCAGATGCAATTGCTCCTTTACAGTTACTTTTCCCCCTTCTTAAATGTTATCCCAGAAGCACTGGTGGGCTTGGCCTTGGCTGGTGATGTGTCCATCTTGGAGCCAGCTGGTGTTGGCTCTGTTGCACACAGGGGAAGCTTCTAGTAGCTTCTCACTGAAGCCACACTTGTAGCCCCCCTGCTACCAAAACCTTGCCATGTAAATCCAGTACAGAAGTTGACCAGAATTTTCTTTTAGGACCTGATAACAGCTGCAGGGAATATACCATCTAACATGGGATGAAGTTTCTCCCATCAAAAGAGATAAACATAGCAAGATAGTTCTGATACATTAAAAAAACAGCAAACATTTCCAATCTTGTATAGGTAAATTCCCAGCATTAAGCTCAAGTGGCATAATGTGTCTCTTAGAGGAATACATAAAAGAATACTTAAGAATAATTTCAGCTAAAACATAGTGACATCTGGCAGTGAAACTTACCCTGAAGGCTATCTATCATTGCAGAGTTTTCAAGTCTGTGTCATATTTTTAAGTTTCATCTGTCAGTTTAAAAGGTTCTGCCATATGTGATGCCAAATTCCTACACAGGCAACTTCTTCTTCACTGTCTTCTCCTTATTGGGAAGATTGAAGACTTCCTTACATATTTGCTACTTTTCTTGATGTAAGCCTATGGAAGAAGGAAAAAAATCCACTATGTTTTCAAGTAATTCCCTTGGAATCAGTTTTTATCTGTTAGGAATAATGCACAGAATGACCTGTAATATCTGCTGATTTCAGGTGAGCATACCAGGTGTCAGTCTTCATCCATAAAATCAGTAAGAAGACAAATGTAAAAGTGGCTTGGAAATGTGTTACAGCACACATAAAAATATTATTTAAAAAAATAAGGAATAAGGGAATCTCTATCCTCTCAGTATCATTAAAAATGCATATTATAATTTGCTGCATTTTAAATAGTTCTATCAGGATTTGATGGGATTTAATAGCTACATAAGGATTTAAATGGTTCTATCAGGATTCAGGAAATCAAAAATTGGACATTTTTAGTCTTTTTCTCAATCAAAACAATATTTATTCACTTGTGGAGACCCACCATGGAATCATAGAATACCAGGTTGGAAAGGATGTCCCGGCACTCAGTCCAGCTGAATCTTAAAAGTGTCCAGTGTTGGGGATCCCACCACTTCCCTGGGGAGATCATTCCAATGGCTGATTGTTCTCATTGTGGAAAATTTTTTGCACAATTGGAATCTCACCAAGAGCAACTTGTGCTCATCATGCCTTATCTTTTTCATGGGACTTCTTGTAAAAAGGGAGTCTCCATCTTCTTTGGAGAACATGGTGATAAGTCTCTTATGGGCCTTCTTTCCTCAAGGCTGAACAAACCCCATTCTCTCAGCCTTTCCTCATATAGCAGGCTTCCCAGTCCTTTGATGATCTTTTTGGCCCTTCTACCTGTCCACATCTTTCCTATATAGCAGAAACCAAAACTGAGCACAGTATTCCAGTTGTGGCCTGACTACAGTAAAGCCTGACTACTGACTGAGTAAAGTGGAATAATGACTTCTTTATCCCCACTGGTGATGCCCTCGATGTAACCCAGCATCCTGTTCACTTTCTTTGTCACAGCAGCACACGTTCACTCATTGAACATGGGCAAAGCAGACTCAACTTGGGGAAATGAGTTTAATTTGTTACCATTCAAATTAGTAGGATAATGAAAATAAAACCAAATTTTAAAAACACCTTCCCCTCACCCCTCCCTTACACATATTGACACGTTAACCTTGCTAGCCACTAGGACACCTAGGTCCCTTTCCACAGAGCTGCTTTACAGTGCTGTTTGACTCAGACAAGTTGCAAAAGAGGAGCAAAGCACCTAATTTTATGGAGCTTATGATGTTTCTACTCTTGTATAAAGTAAGGTACTATAAAAAGATGCATCACTCCATGACTTAAAAGTTGAACATTTTATGAGATAACTATTCACAAACTGCAGATCTGGAAAAAAACCTGCATATAAACAGTGATTCAATATTTATAGATCCACGTTTTACCCTGGAATTTAATATAGGAAATTTCTGACTCACCAAGAATATTGCTTTATGGTAACTTATGAATAATAGGAAATTATACAGTTAAATCAAGGTCACCTGAAAGATGTTTAACGTATTAGTCATAAAATCCATGGTGGAGTTCATTAAATGCATTTATGTACTGAGCCAAATATGTTCTCTTCACAATGCTCCCTTGAAGAATTATTTCCTGCTAATGAAAAAAAAACACAATATTTGCTAATTGCAGCATTTTCCCCAGTTTTGTTCTTTTCTTACTTTTTATGACCATGTATGTTATATATAAATTCTTCTGAGATAACTTAGGAAGCAAAAATAATTGAAAAATCAAACCCCAGAACTTTCATAGCCATTAAAATTATTGGCTTTTATAATGTCTGGGGAAAAAATATAAAAAGAAGAGTCTTTTATCTGATTTGTTAGAGCACTCTAGGTCAAGGATAATGGAACAGTTCATTGTATAAAGAGCAGTGTGAGATAAAATATTGTAAATTAGCTATATAGTGCAGCGGTGATATACCACCATTGTGATGCATTGATACCAAGGAGTTTATGCATCTGCTGATTAAATCTGTGTCAGAGGGCTTCTCAAAGATGAGACAGGCTCTGGGTACCAAACCCTGTTCTTCTGTTTAAATGTTTTCATCAATTTTGATTTTTATCCTGTATCCATCAAAATATGTGTCATGGTTTCAGGTTAAACTACAACAATATGCAAATCTTTCACATTACCTAATCCCCAGAAATTAAATTTAGGCTTCCTCATTCTTAGGGTGATTCTCCAAGGTGAAACTCAGGTTTCCTGTGGCTGCAGAGTCAGGTTCTCTGTGGCTTGTTTGGAGTTTTGGCTCTGCAGTGGGTGACCTGCAGTGGGTGAGCAGTAGTCCTTTTTTGAATAAAAATAGAATAACTATTTTAGAGGATAGTGGCTGAGGAATGAAAAATCTATATTTAAATCATGTCAGGTTGAGGTAAGAGTGGGACTCAGGCCTCCCACATAGTCTGAGTGTTATAACCAATAGGCTATTATGCAAATACCCAACGGCACTGAGATATAAAGTGACTGTGATTACCGTGCTTTGGGCTGAGCTTAGTGCTATCAGTGTGTGGGAGGCATGTTTAAAGTAGGCAAATCAGGTCCAGCTGTGGTTTTTAGTCTGTAAATCCCCCAAAACCTTAGCTGTTCAGATGCTGTTTCCACTGAAGGTGGCTGACCTTCTGGGAATGCACACTGATGCATCTTTTGGTGTCAGGGAAGGAGATATGATTAAATTTTAAGCACTGTGCAAACTCACAGGCATTATAATTAGGATTTTTTATTGTCTTAATTGAATTTTCCTAGATTCTTCATTGACTTGCTTGATTCCTTTTTTGGGCTGCAGTGGTTCATAATAATGTATGGTTTAGCAAAAAGTTTTCATCTTAAAGCAAAAAGTCCTACTCTAAAAAAAAAAATATTTTCTGTTGATTATTATGACTGCAGACAATTGATTTGCAAAAATGGCTGTGCTGGTCAGACTGAAGATTTCTGGTCTCTCAGAGGGTGGCATTGTGTAGAAATAGGACAGATGGGATGACAGGGAAGTAAGTAGTGGATGATCCTTTCGCAGGAACACTCCTCATCACAACAGTCTGAAAGGTCAAATATTTCTGTTTCATAGTCCCTTTCTGGTTAGTTGTCAGATTTTACATTTTCTCTTCTCTCTTTCCCACTTCCCTTTTTTATTTGTTTGTTTGGGGGGATTGTTATTGTTGTCATTTATTTGTTTGTTTTCAGCAAATGGCTGGGGATTTTTGGTGTTCTGGAGGATCTTTTTGATCACTAATGGCCACATTAAAACAGACCTAGCTCTGGTTAGGCTTAAATGATGTTAATGGAGTTCCTCAATTAGGTCTTGATAAATGCATATAACTCATGTTGGCTAAGTTAGTTTAATCTATTCAATTTAAAATAACAGTAAAGGTGAGAAAATGAAGAAACTACACTGGATTTGCTACAATAAGTAGACTTGCATGGGCTGTCAAGTGAACTACTACTCAAATCACCTTGCCTTCAGTGCTGTTTACTTAGTGTAAGTAATTAGCCTAACTTATTAGGCTAATAAAGAGCATGGTTTTTTTCCTTTTATTTTTTTCCTCCTCAGATAGGTCTTGGGAGCATGAAAAGAAAAAAACAAACCCAAACCCAGAGCTACATAAAGGATATTATATTTATGTCCTGTGTAACTGATAAGGCTTGGTATTGCTGAATATAACTTGCATAGAATCATCAGTTTACGATAATCAGTTCATTACTTCCACTGATAAATTGAAACAGCATGTACTTACAGCAGAGAAACCTTCAGAACCCTGTTTTATGTTTTGTAAATTGATTTATTTTCAGAATGACATGTTGAGCTTTCCATGAATGTCTAGTACACTTTACAAGACTTCCACTGGATCAAAATGGGATTACTCCACCATTCCCCAAACACTAGGACAGTAGGTAGTGCAGAAACAAATTGAAAGGGCCTGAACAGAAGGCATGCAAATTATTTTTCATAACTTTTGGAAGAAGGGAGTTAAAAGGGTAAAAATAAATTAGTGTTTTCTTGGGAAGTGGCTGCAATGAAAAATAATTAGATTGCCTCCATTAGTTAAAAGCCTGGTAGTTTTGCACATGAATCTCTACAATGCATGTTAATACCCAGTCATTAACTGCATGCATTTTGCATCTTCCAGGTCCATTATTTATGGAAATAATTCTGTGGACATATCTTCCAAAAAGGCATATTAGTTCATACAAATTGCCCAGGCAGCTCTGAGAAGAATGTAGTCCTGCAAGTTTTATGATATTTTCTTTTGGTTTGGTAATTGAGGAAATAGTGCTTCGCAGGGTTTAACAAAACAAATTCTTAGCTTTTAATGCATGGGACTTCGTATACACCGGTACCATTTTACTAAGTGCAACAAAAAAGCCGCGGAAAGCTTGACAAGCAGATGAAAATTACACACACACACACACAAACACACATATATCTGTATCTATATCTCTGTATCTCCATGTAATGGAGATGTGCAGGAACATGGTTTTGTATCAAATGGTCTAGCAAGTCACAAGCATCTTCAAGGCATTATTTTAAAGGCATATAGCAGTGGATCTCTCAGGCTGATTGGACTGATTTCTTGGGCAGTTGTGTTAGTAAATAACCTTTAATAATATGTTATTAAAATTAATAAAACTTCCTCAGCCAGTTTTAACTTCTGTCAGTTCTGTGTTTTGAGGCCTCTAAATTTCCCTAAGGAAAAGATGTGCAAGTTGCTACTTAAGAGTAGCTTTTTCAGTTTTAGTCATGTTGCGGAAATGCATGTATCAGTACTTACTCTATATCAGTATCTATTCTGCTATAGATAAAACACTTCTGTCACAGTTACACAGGACAAGCAGCATACTTAGTGTAGACTGGCAGTGAAAATGGTGGATGGACCAGATGTGAATACAGAGTTATGCATAATATGATATGCTATTTTAGGTTATTGTGGACACTGATCCTTTTCTTATGCTGAGTTGCAAAGTGTAGGAAAAGTTACCTTTTACAACTGAAAAATAAGAAGCAAATGTTGCCAACTTAGGCTCTGGCAGTACCATCTTCAGGCCTGTAATACCATGCTGACTTGGTCCTGTTTTGTAGCATAGTCCACAGCAGCTGCACTTTTATTCATCCACACAGTCAGTTGAATGCAAGCTATACACTTCGTTAATCAAATGCACCACCTTGCATCTAATAATGGCTCTAAATGACAGTTAAGTAGAACTACAATTATGCCATTAATATGCTGCTAATTAGTATCATGTTTGACAGAACAAAATAAAGACAAGTTAAGACTATTAAATGAATTAAATTTAACAAATTATTATCTTGAGAACAAAGTGAAAATAGATTATTGTTTTCTGATCATATAGTAACTTTAATATGTCTTCATATGAAAAGTTTAGGGACAAGGTTTCAGTGAGTTGGAATTTAATGCATAGAAAGATTGCATAATAGTGCTAAAAAGACTATAGAATAAGTCTAGGGCAAGTCTTGGTTTATTTTCACCCATTAACTCTGCTGCAAGCACAACAGAGGTCAAAATATGATTGCACTACTGATTTAAGTGCTTAAAATCTGTGCATTGTCTAGTCAATACTACATGAAGCCATTAATGAAAAGAGTCACGTGATCAGGTATAAAAGCTTGGGAGATTTTTTTTCTTTTTCCATAAATAATGTTAATTTTCCATGCACAAATATAGACATCTGATTCAAAGGTAATTTAGGATGAGTATATATATGTCTTTCTTTTGGTGTGAGCAATAAGCCTCTCCTTCCCAGCCACATCATTGTGCTGCTAAAAGCATTTATGAATTTACCCTGGGAGCTGACTTGAAGTACCAATTGGATTATAAATAGAATTTGTATTTTAGGTTCTATTTAATCTGGATTCAGGAATAATTAACTCAGATTACAATGTTGCAAAATTAGTATTGATGTGGACAGGCATATGTGGGGAGCACTGGAAGTGTCACTACCTTTGTGAGAAATGCTGGAGAATCCATGGTTCCAGACTGATTAAAAGTCACGGATATTCTCATGAAATGTAGCAATTCTTTGAGCTGAGTTTTGCTGTGGAAATATTTTCAGTGATGCTTGTATTCTAAAAACTCATCTAAACTCTATTTTCTATAGAAAATAAAGATTTTTTTTGTATTAGGAATTTGTTTTAATATGAAATTCCTCAAAAGATTTTTTAAACTTTTAATTTGCATGTCTCTTTTTCTCATTTTTCTTATGAAATAGAAAGGCTTCAGTATGCTGATTTACAGGATTTACATGCTATCTGGCATGTAAATATAATGACAGATTTTCTGAGTGAAAACTGGATCTTTTCTTGTAAATGAAAAGCAGTGCCTCATTTTTAGGAAGGTCTCACTTTTTTTTCCTTTTAATAACTTGAAACTATTCCAGCTGATTCTGCTATGCCGCTCTTCAAACTGACATCTCCATTCTCTTCTGACCTCCTACAGATTTATTTATATATGCATTTTGCAAATATATTTTGGAAAACCTTCGAAAGGTAGATTGTGATTTCACAGGGAAACTGACTTTGGTTGCCAGGGGAGGTTTTTTGACTCAGTGATGTATTATAAATACATAGATTGAAAACGATATATGTGAACTTGAGAACTACAGTGAGTGAGAAAAGTTTATACCACCAACAGAGAAAAGATGAAAATACACATTTAGTAGTGCGAGGTTGTTATTATTTTCAAAATAGTCATCCCTAACCTGTCAATCCTTTTCTTTGCAGGAAACTTACCAAGTGCATTTCAAAATGTGGGAACTCAAAATTCATAACTGTTGGACACTAGAGTCCACAGTCTTAGTACCCAGGATGTTTTTTATGTCTTCTTGATACTTTTTTCTCTGTTTGTGTCCTGTCTCCCCCCACCTGCACTCTAGAGAGTTTAATAGTCTAGGAGTTTTTTGCCTGCTTCATAGATATGTGAATCTTTTCCTCTCAATTTTCAAAACAATCAGTGCAAGCAGGTTAAACTGAAAATGCAGCTTTGCATTATGCTTAATGCTGTCCTGGTGCAAGCCACACTGTAGCAGCCTCTGCTGCTTCTCGTATACCTAATCATAAGGCCATGAGTCAAATTTCATTAGTCCTGTGGCCTGATGGGATATTAGTTGACTGAAAATGTTGTTAGCTTTTGCCTGGACTGACACAGCAACGTGATCTCTAGAAACAGCATGAGGGAGGTGTCTGAGGAAAGAAGGGGAGGAAAACAGGCCTGCCATTCTGCTAGCAGTCTCTTCTTATACTAGGTTAACCCTAACGTTTGCCTCTGAGAAGAACAATCATTTCTAACCTGCATTTAGATTGGAGTTTTGTTTTTGTTTTTTTGTTGTTTTCTTTTAAAATCTGACCCATTTAAAAAGATCCATAGTCCAAAAGCTTGTCTGCACTTTCCAGCTGTAACTGAACATAATAAAAAATATTTCTTCTCCTTACAAAAAATGCTTGTCTTACGTTGGGAATCTCTTACTAATTTGTGAGACTTTTGTATGTATTTATATTTGGCTTTTGAAGAAATTAAAAATTATTTGTAGTTACAGGATGAGAGCAATTATGAAGGTAGAGAGAAAGTCATCAACGTTTTAGAAAATATAAAGGATGTATATGTGATATAGCAACACATTCATAAGAGTGTTTTTGTTGTTTCCATCAAATTTTGGACCTGTCTCTTGATATTGATAAAAGTTCATAGACTTTATTTTATCTTGCATCTCTTATTCAGCCAAGCAGTTTTGATGATGAGTAAAGATCTGCTCAGCAAGCAAGAGCTAATAATAAAGACTATAGAGTTAGTAGTAACCTCCACAAAAAAAAAAAACCACAACAAACCAACCAACCAACCAAGCAAAAAAAAAAAAAACAGCGGTCTTCCTGAAAAAAAGTAATAAGCTAGACACCTCTGCCTGCCATATCTGTGTTCAGAGATAAGAAAAATATTGGGTGACTCAACACATAAGTGATAAGTGACCCTAGGTTATTGGCCTTGTGCTTTAGTCTGAAACCAGCACATTTCATGACTGGAAAAGTATTTGCAGAAAGAAAGAATTAGCATTTGTGCAGACATAAAGGAAATACGAAATTTTCCTGCATGTAAGAAACTTTAGAAACATGCCAACTGATCAACTAGAAACGTTAAGCCCAGGGTCTGCCAAAACTTTGCTTCTTTTTGAAGTTCTGAGACTAAGTTAGGACTTTGAATTCCTTCTTCCGTATTGATTACAGATCCACAGGCTCAGTTTTGTAGTTGAGTAGGGTTTATTATTATTTGGTTTTGGTTTGTTTTGTTTTTTTTTCCTTTTGCAGACAGTTTGATAGTTTCTCCTTACCAAGTCACAGCTTCAGAGCTTCCAAGGTATTGATAATAATATGCTGTAGAAACAATATGTTTTGTTTAATGTAGTGGAAAAAAAGGACCTAAAACTTGTAAAAAGCCAGTCCTTTCTTTGAAGGGTCTTGTTACAAGCAGAAAGCAGCTGGGCAACCTCCACCTCCTCAACAGTGAAAGGGAAGTCTATTTCTTTTTTACTGCCTGTGCAAGCTTCTTGAAGAGTGGGATACATAGTCCTACTTAACTGATCCTGTGTAAACCTGTGAAATTATTATGAATTCCTGTGTATCATCTGAAGCATGACTAACCCCCATGCCTAGGTGTATCACTCTGTTAGGTTCTTGAAAACCTTCATCATTTGGTTATCAGAATAGGAAAGTAATGACCATGACATTCTACTGGCAAGGAGACAAATCTCCTTTCCTGTACAGATGAATAACTCACACTGCTGCTTCAGATATCAATGAAGTCGCGTGCAGCACATTTGGGCTGAGACATCACAATATTCATTATATGGGCATTGCTGTTACATGAAATTCCATTAAGTCTGCAAAGACACAGCTGGTATCAACTGTGAATGTATAATATATTACCTTTACCTCCTGTTTTTCACTGTATGTCACAATAGTCAGATGGTTTCATCTATATTTACAGAATTTGGAGAGGTGGGAAAAAAATTTTGGAAAGCTCTTCTAAATCTGGAAGAAGTACAGTATGTTTGCACCCTTTTATCATTAACTGGACTGCAGGACTCAGTATCTTTCCTATAATCCTCAATACCTTGAAGACTTGCATATTCATAAGGAAATTTCAAATTAGTATTTTTGCAAATAACATATTTATGCAGCTTTTCTGCAGCATGGAATAATTTTCAAACCAAGAATAGTGAGGTAAAGTTGAGGAAGAAATTCTCACTTAAACAACCTGATTAGAATCTCTCTATACAAAAAGCCATTGATATACAGAATGATAGAATTGAATTTATAAAATCAAAGTGAGCATAAGAATGGCCTTTTATATCCTCATAAAACTCAAAATTAACTTTCCCTTTGTTAATAAAGACTGATTTGGAATTGTTTGCAACCCTAGAAGATATGCAGTGGTTAATTGCTTCCTCGTCCTGGGTCCCTGTTTAATTTTATTTAGTTTCATTAATATGGACAAAAGAAATGGCCAGGGTGTTTCTGTTCTGGTTTTTCCTGGACTTTCAAAGGTTTTGTTTTTTGCTGATTTTTTTTTTTTTTTTCAGCTGTAGAAATTGATACAGTTCTCATTCTGCCAAAATAAATATGCTTGCCAGAATTGGAGAGGTCTTAATGCCTAACTGTATTATATAGTAACAGCAATAAAATTTAGTAAAGAATTTCTGTTTGCAGTTAATTAGAAGGTATTCCTACAAATAAAAATGGGAATAATTTCCCTCACAAAAGTCTGTAGAATTTTTTACATCTGAGAACCATTTTATAAATGCAGTTTTTGTTCCAACATAGTCCTGAAAACGTGCGTGTGTGTATATTATATATAATACATATACTTTTAACAAAACTACTACTGCTTCTATTAAAATAGTAAAAGGTTAGATTGCTCAGAATAATGACTACAGCTGTTGCATGCCTTCACATAGCTGAAGACAAGAGATAAAGCTGCTTCTTCTTTGAAAGAATATAGAAAAGGAAAAAAAAGGATTTTAAAATACAATTAATACAGACTTTCAACTTCCTATTAAAGGAGATCTCCCTGCTTAGTTACTTAGTCTTTTCATCAGACTATACAACATCAAATAATCTTTTCCTTCTTTCTCAACAGTAATTTGTTTATATTAAAAAATGTTTGTTGTTTTACTTAGATTAAAACAATTTTAAACTCTAAACATAAAATTAAAAAAAAAAATTATATTGCTTTAAATTTAATCTTATTAGTACTGGTCTCCCAGGAAATAAAGATTTGCAAGGATTCTCCTTTAAATTTTAATGTACTTAGCAATCACTTTTCCTCTATAATTTAGGAAAATTATACCTAGCCTTTTGGTGTTAATTCCTTTTGCTAGAATGTTTATCATTCCTGGGAAGAAAACGAATTATAAAAAAATTGTCATCAGGGTTTGTATATTAGATCAAAATAATTACTCGTATCAATTTCACAGAGCCCAGAGAAGTGCTAAAATACTTTTTAACGGTAGTAGGTCAATCCCATATCCAAATTGAGCATATGAAATTTACTGGATAGGGCAATAGAATGACCTGAATTTTCCATATTGGATGCATAGTTAATTATGTTGCTGAGTTATAAAGGTGAGGTGGTATTTAGCATCTCGCCAGGTAGCCATGTAAGAGTTAGACATCTAGTCCAATCTTAGTTTGCTGACTAGACAATGGAGAATGACATTTATAGGTGACATATCTTCATAAAGTTTATATCTAAGGTAAAATGGATGAATTACACTACTACTAGATGACTCATGTATCTCTAAAATGGGAGCCTTGATGACTAGTTTAAATTACGTGACTAACCTTGGGTAGTTAAAGTTAAGCGAGGGTAACCCCATCCACAATGTTTTTTTAATATATGCATAATCTGACATAATCAAGAATTTTTGAAAACTGTGCTGCTGTGTTCATATACGAAGAATCAAGTCTGTGGCAAAGAGTGATGTATGTATAGATAACCACTGCTCTTTCAATGATGTCTGAAGTATGTTCTAGAAGTCATAATGCGGAAAAAAAATATATTATGTACCACAAGTCTGTACATTGAGGAAGGCTTTAAGGAAATGTGGTCAACTGGCCTGATAGCTGTAGAATTTTCAGCTTGAAGAAGATTGAAGTTGTTTTGAAGCAATGTCTTTAGATTATGTTGCAGGTGATGAAGAAATGTTGTTTACAGATTAAATGATACATGACAAGGAGGAAACATTACTTATGGGAGAGTTTGAATTTTGTAAAATAAACCAGGAATGGTAAGTTTTAAATGCAACTTTATATGTTTTCCAGTATTGCATGTTTGCACATGATTTATTTTCTTTAGAAAACAAAGCCAAAACATATTGAAAGCAAAAATGTGACATATTTTAGAGACTAAAGGATAGATGATAAGTCCAAAACAGAAAAACTAGAGACTAAAATTTGCTAACTGGCATTATTTATTTGGGTTTTGTTTCTAAAGATTTTTTTCAGAGGTGGCTATGATAAATACTGAAATTTTCTTTCAAAAGACATCAAATAATTAACATGTTTCTGAAAGGCATGTATACTTCATATTGAGAATTAATTCATATTGGGCTGAATATGCATTACAGACATTAAGCCTTAAATACTAGAAATGATAGATGGCTGTGTACCACACTGTTCTCCCACAGAAGTACATGCACTTTGTCTTATAATAGCAGTGGAGGTGTTCTGAGCATTTTATATATTCATAGCTACTGGTTTGTTTCCAGCTTGCTTCTTCTGAAATTCTGCTAGTGGGGTAAAGGCCTACATTTTAGTCCTGGATCTCAGATCTTCTGCATTCTGTGTTGGATCATTAGCTAAAACTCAGAAATTATTCAGGGAGTCAAATCCAGATCTGCCAACTGGGTGATGAAAGAGCAGATCTGCAGAGAAGGACTTGAGGTTACTGATAGACAAAACATTGTACATGAGCCAGCAATGTGCACTTGCAACCCAGAAAAAAATCTATCCTGGGCTGCATAAAAAGTGTGACCAACAAATCAGGGGAGGTGATTTTCCCACTCTACTCTTATGAGACCCCACCTAGAGTACTGTGTTCATCACTGGGTCCTGCAATATAAGAAGGACATGGACCTTTTGGATTGAGTCCAGAAGAGGGCTACAAAGATGATCAGAGGGCTGGAGCTCCTCTCCTATGGAAACAGGCTGAGAGAGTTGGCATTGGTCAGCCTGGAAAAAAGAAGGCTCCAGAGAGACCTTAGAGCAGCTTCCAGTGCCTAAAAGGGGCCTACAGGGGAGCTAAGAGGGAGTTTTTATAAGAGCAAGTAATAATAGGACAGGGGGAAATGACTTTGAACTAAAAGATGGTAGATATAGAATAGATATTAGGAAGAAATTCTTCACTGTGAGGGTGGTGAAACACTAGAACAGCTTGCCCAAAGAAGTTGTGGCTGCCATATCCCTGGAAGTGTTCAAGGCAGGTTGAACCAGTTGCTCCAACTTCAAGTGACATGGTCTAGTGAAAGGTGTCTCTGCTTGTGGCAAGGGGGTTGGAACCAGATGATCTTTAAGGTTCCTTCCAACCCAAACCATTCTGTGATTCTATATTTTCATACAGATAACAGAGATATACAGTGACTCTGCCTCCCAAACACATTTTAACATTGAAAAGATACTATTTTTCTCTAGTTTTGATTTTTTTTTCGAACATGGAACTAGATAAAGAAATATATATTGTATTTGGGTATTCAAGTGAAATAGTAGATTTTAATATTATTCTACGAATTGGAAGAAAAAAGCCTTAAAACATGTCTTTCCACTCTTGTAAGAAATGGTGCTATTCACAAAGTCATGTAACATCAACAAATACAATAAAAATGTTATTTCTGCAGATATCCTTGAAGAATAATAGCACATAAACTCAAAAATATATGTATGTATGGAATTTCATTGGAAATTCTTTTATCAGCAATTGGTTTTAATGCAAAAAAAGAAAAAAGAGTCTATCTTAATACAAAAATTCACCAGGCAGGGTAGTAAGAATGTTGCACCATTATTCCAGAGAGGAAATCAGGACATCCTCATTTGAAACATTAAAAAGTGCTCAAGCTGAATGTCCTGGGTTCAGCAGTAGCAGTCATTTTTCTCCTCCTTGGTAGCTGGTGCAGTGCTGTGTTTTGACTTTCAGCCTGGGAACAGAGCTGATAGCAATGTTTTGGTTTGGCCAAGGACTTTGTGAGCCTCATGCTCTGCCAGGGAGGAGGGGAAGCCAGGAGGAAGCAGAGACAGGACACCTGACCCAAACTGACCAAAGAGGTATTCCATACCACAGCACGTCATGCCTGGGAGGTAACTGGGAGTTAGCCGGAAGGGCTGGGAGTCTGCAGGGTTGGAGGAGGTATCGGTCAGTGCTTGGTTGGGCTGAGGGGGGCAAGTTATCGGTCGGCTGGTGCTGAGGTGTTGTATTCTCTTCCTTTGTTATTTCCTTTATCATTATTATTACTGGTGGTAGCAGTAGTGATTTGTGTTATACCTTAGTTACTAAACTGTCCTTATCTCAACCCGTGGTAGTTGCATTCTTTTCGATTCTCCTCTCCGTCCCTCCGGGAGTAGGGGGAGGTAAAGAAGGGGGGGGTGAGTGAACGAGTTACCTAATTGGGTTTAAACCACGACAGTGAAACAAAATATTACATTTATTAAGGTTTTCTTTATTTTCAATCTGAAATCTATATAGTTTTGTTAGAAATGACACACAGATTATCAGCTCTTACATATAAATTAGGCCTGCAGGAATATATCGCCATCACCTGCTGCTTATTTTAGAAACACTGATTCAGCCAGATTTCTTAATTGCACAGATGCTATGGAAACTCTTATTCTTGGGAAATGAAACATCTGCTGAAGGTGCCCATCTACACTTGTTTGCTCTTCTGCACAAGTATTTTTGTCTTTGTAAGAGGTAATCTCCTGTCTCCACTTTGGGCATACATGGGTTTCACAGTTCTGACTACACATCTTAGGTACAGCTTAAGGCAAATCTGTGTCTTGTGAATCAAAACCACTGCTGTTCAAGGACTTTTCAGTCACTACCCTTTTTGAAAGGTAAATGTGTTTGAGAAGGTTATATAGCACAACAGCAGTCTCATGTATTTTTTGCTTCAAGGAATATCTTCCCACCATGCAAACTCAATATTTCAAGGCTCCAGGCACCTTCTCCCATTGTGCATTTGGCTATTCTCCAATTATTTCAAAACCTGCTGTATCTTAATTGACTAATCGAAGAGCTGTCCTGTAATAGCAAACTTCATTCCTTTGTGAGAAAAACATGCATTCTGCCTCTAGTATTGATATAGTGTTTTGTCTTTATAGGGAAAGACTTTCAGAAAAAATACTGTGGTGTTTTATTAAACTTTTTTTTGTGTCTTTCTGCAACTTAAAGCTAGTCCAGCTAGTGCAGTAAAGGAGTTATATTATTATAGAATCATAGAATAGTCAGGGTTGGAAAGGACCGTACGATTATCAAGCTCCAACCCCCTGCCATGTGCAGGGACACCTCAACTAAACCATGTCACTCAAGGCTCTGTTCAACCTGGCCTTGAATACCGCCAAGGAAGGAGCATTCGCAACTTCCTTGGGCAACCCATTCCAGTGCCTCACCACCCTCACAGTAAAGAATTTCTTCCTTATATCCACTGTAAACTTCCCCTGTTTAAGTTTTAACCCGTTACCCCTTGTCCTATCTTATGCGAATGCCAAATCCAAAATGAAGTTTACAATCACTCTACAATTCATAGTGTCTGTAAGTGTAACAAAATGGCATATTTGGAGGAATCGATACAAATTAGTCATTTCATGATAATAGATGCTGTTTATTGAGCAGGGTCCATGAAAATTACATACAAGACTGCTATATTCTTAGAAACTACTATTTCTGATTGAACAGAAAGGGTTTATTCACAATAAATTACTGCTTAGTATAGTCTCATGGTGGCAATCTACTTCATGTACATGTAGTCCTTTCACTTGCTTCCTGTTGGGACAAACAGTAATAAAAACATTTTAATGCAAATATCAGCTCTGTCAAAGCTCACATAGTATGAATGCTTCATGTAAATTTGAAAATCCTTCTCTATTAAAAATATGCAGTTAAAGACATTCAGTACTAAATACTATAACTGCTAATATTAATTAGCTACTATGACTGCAGATCAGCTTGGCTTTTACTAATGAGTTTTTTTTCTTTAATTACCTATAAAAAGGTAAAGAGAGGTCTTACAAAGTAAGGGAAGAAAATGCATGTTAACTCTGTGCATATTTTCCATGAAGGCAATAATATAGAATCATAAAATCATAGAATAGTTAGGGTTGGAAAGGACCTTAAGATCACCTAGTTCCAGCCCCCCTTGCCATGGGCAGGGACACTTCACACTAAATCATGTCACCCAAGGCTCTTTCCAGCCTGGCCTTGAGCACTGCCAGAGAGGGAGCATTCACAACTTCCCTGGGCAACCCATTCCAGTGCCTTACAGTAAAGAACTTCTTTCTTATATCCAATCCATACTTCCCCTGTTTAAGTTTGAACCTGTTACTCCTTGTCCTATCACTGCAATCCATAACGAAGAGTCAATCCCCAGCATCCCTATAGGCCCCCTTCAGATACCAGAAGGCTGCTATGAGGTCTCCATGCAGTCTTCTCTTCTCCAGGCTGAGCAGACCCAACTTTCTCAGCCTGTCTTCATACGGGAGGTGCTCCAGTCCCCTGGTCATCCTTGTTATCCTCCTCTGGATTTGTTCCAATAGTTCCATGTCCTTTTTATGTTGAGGACACCAGAACTGAACACAATACTCCAAGTGAGGTCTCACGAGAGCAGAGTAGAGGGGCAGGATCACCTCCTTCGACCTGCTGATCACCCTCCTTTTGCTGCAGCCCAGGATACACTTGGCTTTCTGGGCTGCAAGTGCACACTGAAGGGGGCTCATGTTCATTTTCTCATCGACCACCACCCCCAAGTCCTTCTCCACAGGGCTGCTCTGAATCTCTTCTCTGCCCAACCTGTAGCTGTGCTTGGGATTGCTCCCACCCAGGTGTAGGACCTTGCACTTGGCATGGTTAAACTTCATAAGGTGGGCATCAGCCCACGTCACAAGCATGTCGAGGTCCCTCTGGATGGCATTCCTTCCTTCCAGCGTATCAACTGAACCACACAGCTTGGTGTCATCAGAAAACTTGCTGAGGGCGCATTCAATCCCACTGTCCATGTCACCATCAAAGATGTTGAACAAGACTGGTCCCAACACCGATCCCTGTGGGACACCACTTGTTACTGGTCTCCAGCCAGATATTGAGCCATTGACCACAACTCTTTGCATGCAGCCATCCCGTCAGTTTTTTATCCACTGAGTGGTCCATCCTTCAATTTGATGTCTCTCCAATTTAAAGACAAGGATGTCGTGTGGGACAGTGTCCAAATGTTAAAGATGGTTGATGTTCTCCTTAATAATGAGCAGATCTTTCATGTCTTTCAGTGAAGAAGAGAACAAAAGTGTTGAAGCATAAAACCTATTCCTTTGATGCAATTCAAATCTGACTTGGATAAACTTAGATGCTTTAAGAGTGATAAGGGTTATTACCTCTTCAGTAATATATCCAGGACAGTGGCATGAAGAACATAGTGGGTCTGACAGAAGTCTATCAAGTCTTGCATCTTATCTATGTCACTGGCTAATAGGAGATGCCTAGAAAATCTGTGAGTATAAGCATACTTTCAAAGATATACCTTCTTTCTTCTACATATGCATGGCTGGGAGACTTTGTGAGCCAAAGGTTTTATCTGTCCTTTTAAAATGCTCTGACAGACTTTCTTTTTTTTTAATTTGATACAGTCTAATTACTTTCTTGTTGAAATGAGTTCCATTTTTTAGTATGCATTGGGCGAAAATAGATCTTTTGTTTTGAACTTATCAGCAGAAATCGAGTTTTGAGAGACGAAAGCAGAGGAAAGACAAAGAAGAACTTTTTCTTACCCTTATGAAGCTGTGGATCTCTTTCACTTTCCCCTTCACCAGTCTCCTTTGCAGGCTAGAAAACCTGAGTCTATTTAGTCTCCCTGAATGCAAGCTATTCCATACCTTAAAGCATCCTTGTACTTCTTATCTACACCTTTTCTGATAAGATTGTGAGTTTGAACTTGCATGCAGAACTCAGATTAGACAGTGAGCATATGCAGGACTTAATGATACTTTCTGTTTCTTTACCTCTAAAAATTCTAAACATTCTGTTCACCTTTTTGATTCTTGCAGTTTTATGAACACCTTACTTCAACACTCCAGCTACTCCGTGATCGTTCTTGTGAGTCCTATTAGGTAGTTTATAGCCCATTGCAATGTGTGCAAAAATGGGCATTGCTTGGGTATGCCATTGCTGTGCCTGTATCAGCATGGAATTTCTCAGTATCACAGTGTCTTTCAGCAGCTCTTCAGATAGCCTTTCTGCAAATCAGAGCAAGGGAAATGGCAGCTGAAATTTGGTATCTATTGCATCCATCATAGAATTAAACAAACAAACAATCAGAGAAAAGATTTAACAAATACAGTAAACAGACCTGTTCCTTGCTCTTTCTTTAATTACTTATTCTCTGTACAATGTTTTAACTTATTAGCATAGAAATGTCAAAGTAATTAATAGAGTATTATGAAGATGATCAGACTCAAGAATAAATAATAAAATGTCTTTACCCAGTAAGTATTTGAAAACCAAAGGAAAGAAGGAGGGAAGAAAAGTTGATGGTAGAATCAGTGTATGTGTTGGAAATTCAACTAGTGCTGTAGTTGATCTGATCAGATGCAGCTAGCAAAGACATGCCAGCTCATATCAACTGAAAAGCCACGAAGTGCGACACAAAGACATTTGGGTTGAAGAGGGCAAAGCTGAGATAAATCAAGGATGTTTAATAATAAACCTGATTTGTTGATGACATTTTCTTTTAGAAATGGCACTAAGAGGACCTTTGGAAAGTGTGTGTGGAGGTGTCTCATGTTCTTAAAGTGCTATGATTGTAACATGATTATACTTTCATATGTGACCTTTGATGTTTTCTTTCCTGGCTCTAGCTCTAATAGACTACAAAATCAGCACTTTATAAATGTGAACATGGAAAAATACCTGCTATATCAAATGGCAATAATCACAAACAATATTTGATTATATTTTGAATAATTTTATTTATTAAAATTTTGTAAGTGTGGTCATTCATCACCAGATTGTGACTAAAACTATACAATACAGTGGACCTTACATTTATTTCAAAGTATCCTAATACCTCAGATTTTTCTGTGGCATTGTAAGAACATTGTATGGACTGGATGACTCTAGCTGACAACCATACCATGAATTATAGAGCTTCAAGTATAGGTTGCAATAACACAAAAAAGATATTATAGTTACCCTGTTATAGCTGAAGCATGAGAAAGCATTTGGCTGTCTGTCCAGCAAGACACTGTGGAAAATTTAATTTTGTGGTTTCTGCCACAAGAGCCATATGTTCAGCGTTTTTAATAAACAGGTGATTACATTCCGCCCTGAATAAGGAAAAATGTAGATAACAGGGTAAACTGGGATTCAGGTGTGCTAAGGGCACGATAGAAGCGCACATTCAGAATTTCTAGAGTAAGTCAAGTCATGAAGCTGCAGTCTAATAACTAGTACAATGTGGATTGAATTAATAGCTTATAGTTGTTTGTATAAAAACTGTAATGTTGGCAAGGTTTTTTACTTTTAGGGACAAAAATAATCTTAAACTAGTTAAAGCTTGTTTTGTCATAACTGCTCATTAACTAGGCACTGCAACTAAAATAAACACATTGTTTTCAAATCACTGCTTTCTCTTTTTATATTTTGTAACAGAAGTGTGCCTGCCAGATGAGATGTAAACCAGCATGACATAATGCAATCTGACGTAACATGAGTGAAAGTGAACATTTTAGAGTCTCATCCTCCTCTTATTGATGGCCATGCACAATCTCCCAAAGGCATGTCCACTTCTGTTGAGCCTTGCCAATTGTTTCCCTCTCAGATGTTGTCTCTTTCTAGAAACTAGTCAGATATATAATGAATCTGAGCTTGTATGTACAGTCAATCTTTTCTCACTGAAGTCCATAGAATCCTTACCATCGATTTCAATAGGAGTATGATCACTCTCTTGCACACTTCAATAGCCAGACACATTGTGTTACCGTTCGTAAAGGCTAGGATCTGAGGATCAACCTCTTCCACCATCTATTACCCTCATATCTTTTCAATTTTAATTAAAGTTAGATCCCTAGATTATCACAAATACGAAAGCTTTTATTTTAGGCCTAGAGAAGAATAGGCAATAGTGTATTTGTACATTGCCCAGAAAATTACTGGCATTAGAGGAAAATGCCTTCTAAGAGAACTTAGGGAGAATGAGCCATAATGCTATCTCCCATAAGTGGTAAATAAAAAAATTTCTAGAGAAACCCATCTCCATGTCATTTTGTGAAAGCAGCAACTACGAACATCAAAATAGGTCACAGGTCCAAGGGCAGCTCTGCAGCAGAGACCTGGCAGTGACATGGAAGATCAGCCTGCATTTCGCCCACCCTGGCACAACCAGCTTTAACAGTTCCAACATGAATAACATCTATGATGTGCTGTGCTTCTTTTGGCTCTCTGGTTTCCTGTCAGTCACATAGGCTCCAGAGGATGAGTCAGTGATGCAGGAGATGGTTTTTTTCTTTTGTGCAGTAAATGAACTTAACAGGGTGATGTTTGTAGTATTCCAACAAAGGGTAGATCTCTTCTACCTATTTCAAATATGCCTTAATCAAGGATTAAAAATCCCTTTGAGCAATCCAGTTCAGAACTAGTCCCTGAGGTAGTGCTTGTGTGTTGTGATGTACAGGCAAAACGTGAGGGCAGAGGCTTAATGTGAGATGAAAAGGCCTTAAATTCTTGTGGCAGAGTTTAAGTTCAATTTGTGCAATTTCATGTGCTTCACCCAGCATAAATAGTTGAATATTTGGGCAATTTTTCCATTTGGTATTTCAAAACAGTACCCACCATAATTCTGTAAGAAACAATTATGCAATATAGGCAAACCAGCGAGAAGTGCAGGATGTTGTGAAGTCTTCCACTGTTAGGAGAAATCACTTAAGTATGTGATATCATAAATATCCTCTTGCATGTTTTACAGTTCCAATTTGTATTACCATCTAAGTTTCTTAATTAATTTGAATTTAATTCATTGTGTAAAGTTTTATTTCTGTAACCTGTCTGAATCATGTGTATGAGCTGAATAATTAGTAAATAGATGTACTATATACACTATTATTTAGATAGCATTATGCTAATGTGGTGTACCTTAAAGCAAATGTTAGTTGCATTTTTGTCACAGTTCACATTATTTGCTACTATTTACAAATCTAAATTATTGCTTGAGATGTACACAGTGGAAAACATAAAACTGAAAAACTGTGCTTAGTATGGGAGAAATAAAACTAGATCTTATGAAGATACAGAAAAAAAAAATCATTCTTTAGTCATTTACTCCAGTATGAACTGGGCGGACCAATCCAGACTGGCAGCATTTTTGGCAGAGGATTTGGAATCACACCTGTAGTTACTCATGCAATTGTGTTTGTTATTGATGCTGCAACATCGTAGTTAGCTACACAGTTCTAAATACTGCTGTCCATAAATGTCAACTACTGACATCATAACTTAGGCACAGAGCTGCATCATCCTCCATTCCATTATATTGCCCCATTAAGATCAGTAATTACTCTAATAGTGTACAAATATATCTGTAAGATACAAAACATAAGGTACTAAATTTCCTGTGGTTAAGATTATTAGAACACATCATTTCAATTCCAGTCATGAATGTTTTGTGCAGCTGTACTTTGAATTTATCATCTTCAGGGAATATGTGTCTGTTGCATTATTCCCACCCTGGTAATGTTAATGAATCTCATAGATTGTGTATGGTTTTATATTTAATAACTTCAAAAGTGCAGTGAAGTTTGTATTTTGCACATGCACATGTTGTCATGCTACCTATATTTTGATTATATTTAACTAATTAACATTTTTGCTAATGCTGTAATATTGGTTGCTATGTTATATTGTTAATTTTTCATAGGAGAAATCTTTCTTATCTGTGCATTGCGTAGGAAAGTAGTGCCCAGATTCTGATTTATATAAAACAAAATCTAAATAAGAAACACAATTATGTGTAAGGAAATAATATACCTAAAATACCAATTTTTTAACATGAAAGCTGAAATTCTTCCTGCAAAATGTGTTTGTATTAACAAACATGATGGAT
Organism: Pezoporus occidentalis; assembly: GCF_034315485.1. NCBI lineage: Eukaryota > Metazoa > Chordata > Aves > Psittaciformes > Psittacidae > Pezoporus > Pezoporus occidentalis. The sequence goes on from NW_026914829.1 coordinate 4,393,076, forward strand.
CGCTTTAATGGTAAAATCCAGTGTCATGTCACCTGATCTTTCTAAATTCTATTCTAAAAAAAAAACTTTTCCATCTCTGAAAATTGCGCTTCTCTAATGAGGAACTTATTGCCACTCATTCTCTTTCCTCAAGTTATGACTTACTTAGCAATCTAATTTGGAAGACAGTATTTGTCCTCAGTTATGTCAGTTGACTCTGCTCTCTGTTTTATATGTAAAGAAGGAACAAATTAAAGTAGGAGAGATGAACAAATTCGAAACCTTTTTTGGACTGATTCTTTATTCACGCAGAGATGAAAAATGCTGAAAAGCCTGCTGGGTAACAGAAGCGATGCACAAAGTAGTAATTGCCAGGGAAGAAAAGGTAGTTAACATAGACGATGCTCATGGAATAGTTACAATGAGACAAATGGATTTTTCCCAGCTTTCGGAAGTGGGCTTTTTGATAATATGTTCTTTTAGTAATAGTATAAAATCAAATTGTTTGAACTGTGTTACACTTCTCAGCCTCATGATGTAGGCATCCAGTGACAAAGATAGTAATAAAAAAACCTGCTGTTAAATCCTGATACGTGAGCAAGGCATCAATAAAAAATGAAAGTCAAGACAATACTGAAGTGATCAGCTTGACACAGACAGTTATTCTGTATGTTGCCAGAGTCTGGCAGAAGGGAAACAAAGTTCTCAGAGTAGCTTGCCCACAGTTGAGTTGCTCCTCTTCCAGTTAATTTCAGAAGAGATTTTGGATTACTGCCTCAGTATTTCACAAATAATGAAATCAGCACTTTCCTTTTATTTACCCGAGCTATATATCATGCACTTATTCCACCAGCTGTTGCTAAACAACTGTAAAGTAATAGTGATGTTTACATAGAGCCTCAATTTCTTTTACTTTATTTTAGAAAAGTAAACAAATAAAATCCACCCTGTCCTTAGTGGTCTCCATCTGCAGAATGGGTTTGCATCTATGAAGAATAGTCTTGTTCTAAAGGGCACTATATTTGTCTTTAGCTCAGGATTCAGGATTTTACAGTATAGTATTTTACCCTTTGTAAAAACTTTTTTTCAACACAATCTGCTATGTACTTCAAATCTGGTATCAATTTGCATTGTTTTCCTCTTTTTAATATATTTTCTTTCCTTCATTTTGATGAATCTTAAAAACAATTGGAGCAAATGCAAAGGAAAAACAGAGAATATAGAGAACTTTACTGGGTTAAAGTATTTATTTTTGAAGAAAAAGGGACACAATAACTTCATATAATCTAGTTGCTTTTAACTAAGAAATTATTGCTATGTCAGAAGGAAGGATTTTCAAGCTGTAGCCTTGAGAGAACGATGATGGCATTATATTTTTTTTGTCTCTACTGGCCAGTGGCACTGAATTGATGGTGTTGTAGACTGGATTTTTTTAAATAGCTTTAAAAGCCCTTTTAAAAAATATTTTCCTGCAAAGAAACATATTTTCCTGCATTTTATTTCTCCATTAACTTGTATGAATAGTGATTAATGGGTTTTTTAGGCATTTCAATACTGAAAGGGGAGCATGAAATATCTTCTGTTCTATTTGTAATGGCATTGTAATCCAGCTGACGTATAATATGGGTTTCAGCATTGAGATCTTCATTAAAATAAAGAAAAAGCTTCCACATACCAGCAATTAAGATATTTTGCTCTGGTACACAGCAAAGCCACCATTATAGCAGGATTTGTTTAAGAACTTCTTGCTGAATAGTAATAGTTATCTTTAACCTTCAGGACAATATAATTTCAGTTTGGTACTGGATAAAGGTTTAAATATACATAGGAAACTGTGCATAAAGCTATTGCCTGAGTCTTAGAGTACTAATCTGAGACTTTTAAAACACTAGCTTTTCTGTTTCATCAACACAATCAATGAATATATACCCTGCAGCTAGAAGTAAGGTCTGAATTTAACATGTTTTCTAGAGTGATGAAGTTGCAGTCACTTTGCAATTGTTTGCACCAGAATTTAAGGTTATTATATGGATTCTAGCATTTACCAACCATTCATCTCATGTGAAATAGACCTAGTGAATGTCCTGGACTGGTCACTAACAAAAATTGCAGAGTTTGAATGGATCTGTTTTCCTTTCTGAAAGGAAGTCAATCTAAATTTTGCAATTTAGCTGCCTTTTTTTTTTTCTCTACTTTTAGCTTTAGCTGCCGAGCTACAGAATATTTAAAGATTCAGAAGCAATTGGTATTGTTAGAAAAGGTTGAATCTGACAGCAGATAAAGGTGAGATTGCCCCATCTCTGTGCCCCAGATGCAGGCAGTGGCAAGGCTGAAAATGTGTGCCCAGTAGGTGCACACACACATATCACATGTATACACCTCATACATGTGTATACAGCTACGTGGATAAATGCAGGCAGACACACTCAGCACCCACATGAACTCAAACAGCACCAGTCGCTTCATCCTATTTCCAGTCTTTTGGGTGAGCAGGATGGAGGAGCACCCACCCACATAGCAGGCCACAGCTCCCCTGGTCCACAGTAGCCACCTTCCCATCGTCTCATCCTTGGAGAAACCCTCCTGACTTCCTTTCATTATCACCTTCTTGCCAGGTGATCAGGACAGACCACAGCCCGCGCTTGCGCACTCACTGACACATGCACACTGGCTCCCAGTGCTGCACTGCAGCCAGGCAGGTTCTGGCCCTGGTCCCACCTGTGGCTGGCACTTGGGGTCACTCCCTGATCCCTGGCACCCAGGCATATGAGCCCCTGGCCCACGGTCCAGCCAGTGAGTAAATTTACACTGTTCTGATTTCACATTGGGCTGGGACTGTGTTGAATATGTTTGAATATCTGTAGTATTGAAGCTCTCAGGCTCCAGCTCCCTGTTGTTGAAAGGCGATGGTAGACACAGCAAGCAGACACTAGCATGGTGCAGACAGCCATTTCATGAGGTCTTTATGCTGTCACTGCAGCCAGATGTGCTTCAGATTTGCCAGAAAAGGCAGTGGCTTGAAGTTGTGAATAATCTTCAGTGATATCTAAATTAAAAGGAACTTGGCGCTTTCTGATTAGATTAATTCCTTGGAAAGTGCCTTATAATGATGTTGTGAGTTTTACTTAGTAATTGATTTTTAAGCGACACTTGAAGTAACCTAATGCTGTTTAAAACAGTCCTCAGAAAATAGTGCCTTTGCCTCTCTGTCCATTTGAGGACATGCTCTTGACTGCAGTTAAGTTGGGAAATAACAATTTTATTGGGTAGTAACATTGTCAGAGGATGGCTTTGGGATATACTGATGAGGAAGAGGCAATAAAGACCCTGTGCTAAGAAATGGCAGGGGCCGGCGTGGGCCTGCAGGCCTTGGCGAAGGCAGGAAGTGCTGGGGGCTTACAGTGGGCGTCAGTGAAGGAGAAAATATCAAGGTGGCCTATGAAAACACAAAAGAAAAGGGATGATTCCAACAAGGTGTGCAACCACTTATTTATGTCTTACAGACATGTACTGCTCCGCAGTCTCAACTGATGGTGACAACAATTTAAATCTGTAGTTATCTGATATAATTCAATTGGAAGTCATTATTTTGTTCTATGTATGCATAACACATCTTTGAACTATCAGAAACATTTGGATTTTACCTTTCTTGTTAAAAGTCATATTTGTAAAACTCGCTGTCATGCACTTTGCTGCTCAAAGTTATTTGTGGCTGTTACTGAAGTACCGCAGTTCCTGCAAGTGTGCATGTACATGAGTTAGAGGAGTCATATAATATAATATAATATAATTGCCCTATAATTGCAAACATGAGGTGCTCTGGGGATGTGAGTGGTGTGCATTTCAATTTTCTGTGCAGGACAGCACTGACTCTTAAGATTAAGGCCTCACAAATAAGGATAAAAGAGATGATGGACTCAGGGATTCATCCTGTTACATATGCAAAGAAAGTGATTAATGCTGTTTTATGCAGACTGGTAGAAGAAGCTAATCTCAAGGTAAGGTAGGTGAAGGCATGTGTATCAGCAAGTTCCCAGTAAGATTCAGAGGCTGCTGGGCCCTTTCTGAAGGCTTTCCTGTAAATAAAACATTAGTGTCTGAGAGCATTGCAGGCCAACATAGCAAAGCTAAAAATTATTCTTGTTTTTAACACAGCAAGTAGCATGCAAAGGAGCCTTGCTGGGCAAAAGGATATTCAAAATATAAAAGGGAGATTAACAAAGACAGCAAAATAAATATATGTATTAGAATTCCCGTGCCTGAAATGTTCTCTGTGGAAAACTCCTCAGTGCATCTGTTTAAAGAAAAATTGGTATAACATCTTATGGAAAAAACCCAGACAATAAACAGCAATGTCACAAACAGCATGTGTTATCCAGTGTTTAAGACAATCCAGAAAAAATTTGCTGCATTGCTAATGTAAAATCCAGCTTCAATTCACCTGAGATGCCCATATTTAAAAGAGAATGAGGGTGAGTTAAGGAACTAAAGACTGGAACACCTGAAACAGAATCCTAGAATAGAATAACAGAATGGTTAGGGTTGGAACGGACCATAAGATCGTCTAGTTCCAACCCCCCTGATATGGACAGGGACACCTTTCACTAGGACAGGTTACACAAGGCCCTGTCCAACCTGGCCTTGAACACTGCCAAGGACTGGACATTCACAACTTCCTTGAGCAGCCTGTTCAGTGCCTCAGGACTTTCACAGTAAAGAATTTCTTCCTTATATCTAATCTAAACTTCCCCTGTTTAAGTTTGAACCTATTGCCTCTTGTCCTATTACTACAGTCCCTAATGAAGAGTCTCTTTCCAGCATCCAAACTTGTGTTAGGAATATATATATTAAATAAAATAGTCAATTGACACAGAGTAAAATATAATGTATTCAAGAAGAATCAAGACTTTGACACTGTATACTTTTCAAACCTATTGGAGTTCTCTGAACAAGTCAGCCTGAATGGGAATAAAGGTGATCAGAATTCCAAAAGACATTCAAAAAGTGAATGTCTCCCTAGTAAAGACTGTAAAGGAAAGAAATCAGGAGCATGAGAATGTCTGTACATTGTTAAAAGGCTGGCTAAAAGTTGTGCCTTAGGGATAGGAACAAATGGCCAGTTTTCATAATGGATGGAATCACCATATCTTCCCAGAGAGATCTGTGCTGACATCTGTGTTATTCAGAACACTCATAAATTATCTGCAGAGGCAGAAAGCAGTGAAGTGACCATGATGATAGGAAGTTAAGGGTTAATGAAGACGAGGGCCAGTTGTGAAGAATTACTAAAAAGGCCTTATGCAACCAAGTAAGGGGGGGGTGTAGTTGATGAAATTCAGAGTAGATGAATGTGATGCACATAGTTATAAACTGCAGGATATCTACAGTAGAAAAAAAGAAAAAATCCTAAATGTCCATGTAAGATGAACAGCTCTAGCCTCACTTTAATTCTGGAGAAAAAGAATCTTGTTTATAGTTCACAGCTCTATAGCAATGTCAAGCTAATGCTTGCCATAGCAAAAGAGCAGATCAAATTTGTAGGAGAACAGAAAAGGGATTAAAAATATCACTAAGTGATATGTATACATTTTCAATATCACAGGAAGTTCTGTCTCAGGAAGGGTATAAGAAAACTGCAAAAGGTTCAGGGAAAGGGGATAAAATAGCTTTAGTACAAAGAATAGATATATAAAGTAGAACTCTTGTACTTGGAAAAAAAAGAATCTGGGATATGCTAAAGGTCAATAGGATGGTAAGTGGCATAGAAAACATCAATAAGAATCATCTGTATGTTCACTTTTCATACAAAAGCTTAGTAGGCATAAAATGAACCTGACACAGATGCTGGAGAAACACAGAGAAGGGTTTTCACGGTTTAGGTTTCCCTCTACAATGCATTAAAGATCATAGAAGTTAGTATAGACTCAGAGCATGACTGGAAGAGTTCATGGAAAAGTAATCTTTCAAGGGCTATTAAACAGAAAGATGAGGCTACTGAAATGTGTCCCTTTTAAGAAATCCCTAAGATGCAGATCTTGAAGGGGAAGGGAGTTTTCTGGCAAAGTCCTTCCTATCTACTTTGGATTTGATGTTGGAGAAAAGATACTGAGCTGAATGAACCTTTGATCTGGCTGAGTGCAGGTGTTCTTATTTGCTTATTAAATTTACTAATAAAACTGTACCTCATATTAGAATCTAAAGAATGAGGGAGATATGATCTTCCTAGACAACTCTACTCAGCCTTGCTACGAATTGCTGCATTCCTCTATAGCTGTGGAATGGAATATGCTACTCAGTCACAAGGAGAATAAATAGGACTTAATTTTCTTTATGGCGATTGTTTAAAATATCTTTAACATCACTCATTTTGCTACAGCTAGTTTTGACACATTTTGTAGTTTGCTTGTTCAAAACCCACATCTTGCAAAAAAAGTTATGTAACTATGTATATATACACATATATATGTGTATAAATATATCACTCTTCCACAAATACCTCATGAATTACAAGAAGAGAAATGGTTGTCTTTTTTTTTTTCAAAGCATTTGAAACTTGAAAAAAAATATTAATATGAATGAATCTGTACTTTGCTAGTTCTAATTATTAGATACTGGTAAACAGGTGGGTAGGAGATGATAAACATAGTCATGATAAATATAAAGGCCCCCCCCAAAAAGAAATCCAATCTTTAGAATATTTTCAAAGAATCACAGAATGGTTTGGGTTGGAAGAAATCTTAAAGATCATGTAGTTCCAATCCCTCTGCCATGGGCAGGGACACCTTGCACTAGAGCAGGCTGCTCAAAGCTCCATCCAACCTGGCCTTGAACACTTCCAGGGATGGGGTGTCTTCAACTTCTCTGAGCAACCTGTGCCAGTGTCTCACCACCCTCACAGGAAAAAATTTCTTCCTAATATCTAACCTAAATCTAAATCTACCCTCTTTATAAGTTTGTATTTTGTGCGGTTTATTAAAAATCTTATGACAAAACATACTTAAATTTTATTGATGCCTAGTGATTTTATCACCCTTTTGACCTCAGTGTTTAAGTCAAAATTGCAGTCCTTTAAGTTTTCTTGGTGAGCTCTTACTTAGGGGTTACAACTGAGCAATGCTGAACCTGAGCAGATATGAATAGGGCTGGTATGGATATGAAAAGAACCTTCCTAAGATAAAATAAGGCTGAAATCAATGTAAACAATTTTCAACTACAAGAGCATCAGTTTTCTTAAATTACACTTTTTATATCATAAAATTAAAATAGCTGTTCTGAAATATCTTACGAACAACATATGACAGCTAATGTTAGCAGTGTAGTTTATATTCATATAAACAACAACGTGGTGTCATATTAATAAATTTTTGGCAGTCTTATACACCTTTAAAATTAAAATATTTCAGTGTACTGGTATTGTACTCAGTGACTGCATGACTTGTGAAAAAACAGCAAGGTTTATTTTTTTATTTGGCACAAGGCCAGAAAAAAAAAGTGACTTGCATGGGTAGATTTTTTTAGGGCATTTTCACTCATATTCAGCCTATGTTGTCTTCTGTGTTTACATTCAGCAAAGCACAACTACTTAAACTCTGTTGATACTAATATTCTTTTAATATTTTCTTGACAGTGTGTTCCATTTCTCTACTTTGTTGACACTTTATGCTATTAAAGCACCCATAAGAAACAAAATATTATTAATTAATCTCATCAGTGTCCTCTTAATGGTCGGTGATGTCACTGCAGTCAGAAAATGCTTTTTTTGTGGGATATTGCATTGCCAACTCCTAATCTGCTGCCAGCTGTCACCCATAAGTCTCTTCCTGCTCTCCAAGTTATCCTCCTATTGAATCTCTCTTAGGTGATTTGATGGTGAATTTACCCCTCATCAGAGGTGTAACATTTGACAGTTCTGAAGGTTTTAGACTTGTGTATATTGACAAAATAGGTATTATACAGATAGCAGCTGATCCTTTTTTCCAAATACTTCTCTGTTAACAAGCTTTATGTTTTAACTGGACAGGGACAGACCTAGAAGGATGTCAGTTTTCTGGGTCTGTACAGCTCTTAAAATGTCTTTGAGTATTGCTTAGTTCAGAAGCAAGATCTTTGCAATTGTCAGTGGGTAGCAATGAGATTGCTAAGAGTTAACTGTCGATTAAATTTCTGGGATTTTTATTGGTGTCTTTACTGAACACTAAGTAAATAAGTATGTATTTATATATATGCATATAAAATTAAGAGCAAACCTAAATAGAAATTCGCAGTAATGGTTTTCCTTTATGGTTCTCCTTTGCATAATATTTCTTGGGTACAAAGTGAATAGGTAGCACATTTATGAATAGTTTCAGAACCAGGGGGATATATATACAGGAGAGCAAAAGCAAAACTGGAGAAAGAAAAGGCTGTACGTGGTAAGAAATACTTTTTAACAGAGTAAAATGCTGTCTGCCTTGTTTGTCATTAGTTTGGTTGTTTTCCAGGAAAATAATGCACAATAACTTGAATCTACAGTAAGGAATACAAAGCACCTTTTTAGAATAAAAGAGCAATCACTGACAGTTCCAAAAACTGCAAGTAGGTAGCAAGTGCCTCTATAAGGAAGCTGTTGAGTTATGGCTGGTTTGGGGGTGGGAGGGCTCACTTTCTACCCCAGCAATATTCAGCTTTATGGTAAACTAGATGTAGGATTCCCTCAGAGATTGGGGAGGTAATTTGTTTGTCTCCCTGGAAGTCAAAAATGTAGTGAACATACGGCATTTACATATGCAACTACATATGTTGCATTATGTTCTCTGTACACCAGAATTACAAATTTCTGCTCCTAAAAGGTGTTTCTGCCTTTGATAAATTTTAGGTGAATTGCTAACTTAGACTTGGTAGCTCTCCTCTTTCAAAGCAGCCCTTTCACACTAGAGCAGTAGGAAAGCTGCCGTGCAGCACGGCTTTCAGGGCATATGTGATTTACACAAACCAATTTCTGAATGTTGAAGACATAAAGTGGCTCATTAGAATATTAGAGTGGTGGGCTGTCACTATGATTTTACTTTTCTGTTTTCAGAACATTATTTCTGTAATAATTGAATTATTTTAAATTGCTTGTGACACTGGTATGACATTTCTCTTGTGGTTGTAGGAAGAGGAATACAATGCAAAGCATCTGCAACGGTGCTGACAAGTTACAGGGAACAATACATAACTGAAACTTTCATGCTAAGTTCATGGTTGTCGTGGTTTAAACCCAGTCAGGTAACTCGTTCACTCACTCTCCCCCCTTCCTTCCCTCCTCCTACTCCTGGAGGAACGGAGAGGAGAATCGAAAAGAATGCAACTCCCCGGGTTGAGATAAGAACAGTTTAGTAACTAAGGTATAACACAAATCACTACTGCTACCACCAATGATAATAACGATAAAGGAAATAACAAGGGAAGAGAATACATCATCTCACCACCAGCCAACCAATAATTCAACCCCCTCAGCCTGACCAAACACCGACCGATACCTTCTCCAACCACAGAGCCTCCCAGCCCTTCCGGCTAACTCCCAGTTACCTCCTGGGCATGACGTGCTGTGGTATGGAATACCTCTTTGGCTAGCTTGGGTCAGGTGTCCTGTCTCTGCTTCCTCCTGGCTTCCCCTCCTCCCTGGCAGAGCATGAGGCTCACAAAGTCCTTGGCCAACCAAAACATCACTGTTATCAGCTCTGTTCCTAAGCCAAAAGTCAAAACACAGCACTGCACCAGCTACCAAGGAGGAGAAAAATGACTGCTACTGCTGAACCCAGGACAATGGTGTAATAGGTTCCTTCTTCAGGAATGTTTAATATTACCAATGTTTCATTAATGTAAATCAATTGGTAGATAACCTGGAGAAGACTTTTATTTTAAAGGCTTCTTGAATTCCCATAGCCTTTTTATCTCTTCATTAGAGTTTTCATTATATTTGGGATTGAGCAGAAAATGATTACCTATTAGTTCTTTAGTTTCAGCATTTTATGAAGAAACTTCCTGCAATCATTTGACAGCACTGCTCTCAAAAAGGTTCAGTCTCAGAGACCCACTGCTGGGAAGTTAAAAAAAATAGCAGCCTCGTTTAGGTATAACAATAAAATGCTCGGATTATACTTGTTCTGAAGTGTTTAAAATGCATGCAATAATCCAAGTGTTACAGTGCACAGAATGTCCTTAAACTTTCCTCTGTTCAAATATTTCATTAATGCTTCTCTCCAGCTATGAGCCAATACAGCTGGTGTGTGTGGGATTAACAAAATCAAGTAGGAAATTAGCAAGTGTGCACCTTAAGTCAAGGTTTCTTGCTGAGGACATCCTGTTAATGAGCTATCGTACCACCACAAGGGCTGTAGGATGTACAAACCAGGCACAAATGCCTGTTAATTAAACCCTTAGTGTAATTTTTTAAGAATCCTAAAAAAATTAAAAATAACATTTTCCTGATCACAATAAAGATGGCACTACAAATGTTATAAAACCACAGAAATGTTGCTGTGTTTTTGAAGTATAAAAATATTAATGTTGGTTGCAACAAAATGTGTAATAAACGTGTGTCTACATTTTGCTCACTGCGTTGAAAGTATGTTTCAAAACAGCAGAAACTCTAATACGATAGTATTTATATGAAAACTTTATAAATGCCATCACCAAAAAGTTCTGAGCACTCTCCAGCATTAAAACTGCCAGTCTGTAGGATTTATGGCATCAAGGCTAATGCTTAAAGTTCACATTTGGATGAATAAGTCATAAACTGTTAATACTACATAACCTCAAATAATAATTCATTGCATAAAGATAGTGCATGTTTCAGAAAATCCAGCTATGGGGATTTCGAGTCTGGAGGAAAGAACTGTATAAATGCAATTTTATATGGTGTTTGTAATCCTGCCCCTCTACTCTGCTCTCATGAGACCTCACTTGGAGTACAGTTTGCAGTTCTGGTGTCCTCAACATAAAAAGGACATGGAACTATTGGAACAAGTCCAGAGGAGGGTCACGAGGATGATCAGGGGGCTGGAGCACCTCCTGTATGAAGATAGGCTGAGAAAGTTGGGGCTGTTTAGCCTGGAGAAGAGCAGGCTGCATGGAGACCTCATAGCAACCTTCCAGTATCTGAAGGGGGCCTATAAGGATACTGGGGAGGGACTCTTCATTAGGGATTGCAGTGGCAGGACAAGGGGTGATGGGTTAGAACTTAAGCAGGGGAAGTTTAGATTGGCTATAAGGAAGAAGTTCTTTACTGTAAGGGTGGTGAGGCACTGGTACGGATTGCCCAGGGAAGTTGTGAATGCTCCATCCCTGATGCTGTTCAAGGCCAGGTTGGACAGAGCCTTGGGTGACATGGTTTAGTGTGAGGTTTCCCTGCCCATGGCAGGGGGTTGGAACTATATGATCTTAAGGTCCTTTCCAACCTTAACTATTCTATGATTCGATGATTATAGAGTTAAATTTACCTATTATTAGGCACGTAAGAATATATATATACTGGGGGAGGGGAAAAAACACCAAAATACCTGATGTTTTCCTTTCTTCTTTTTCAGGTCAGAACTGTGGAGGCTTAGTACAAGGACCAAATGGTACTATAGAAAGCCCTGGATTTCCTCATGGTTATCCAAATTATGCCAACTGCACGTGGATCATTATCACAGGAGAACGTAACAGGATACAATTGTCATTTCATACTTTTGCCCTTGAGGAAGATTTTGATATTTTGTCTATTTACGATGGACAGCCACAGCAAGGGAATTTAAAAGTGAGGTAAGGTGCCTTTTTTTTTTTTTTTCCTTGATTCCTTTCTGTCTTTCTATCTTTACCTCTCTTTTTCTTGTACAGTTCAAGGTCAGTTCTGGTAAAGACTCAGACCACAGGGGTATCCCACATTGCAGTGGCTTATTTTTATTTATCTGTCCCCTTGTGGAATCCAGACTTGGCCCAGGGATCTTTCCATGGAGCACCTGAAACCCATTTTTTGAAAGAACTCTTACTGAGCTCACATTTTACTTTTCTACCATGCCTACCATATTTGAATCAGAGGATGGGTATGCTGCTTATGCTAACAAGCAGGGGTCTGTCACTGAATGTGGCACAGAAGAATTGGTGGGCAATACAGCAATTTGTGAGAGACTAAATCCTTCAAGTGACTATTGCCTACCTTGCAGATGGGTTGAGCTGTGAATTGTTTGACTTTTCCAAAATCAAAATTATTTTCCATCTCTAAGTAAATACAATTATTAAACAATTAGCGACCTTTAAAAGTCAGAAATTGGGGTGTCTTAGATGTCTAAATACCACTGAAGTTACGAAGAGACTTTTTGGAAGCTTTTTGATCTTGAAGCTTTCACAACTTCAGATTTTGGTGCATTAATTTCATTGATGTCTTGGTTTGGGTTCCTCAGTCATTTTCTGGATCTGGACCCCAGAGCTGGAAGGCAAACATTAGTTTCAGTGCTGCTCTGTTTTCTGTTCAGGCATGACATTTATGGAGTACTGTAAAACACTGCTGTCAGTTCTGTTGTCTGATTACTCTTTTACATGCCACTGATTTATATTACACAGCTAAAACAAATGTGGGAACATCACCAATTTGTTCAGCTTTTTAGTGGGTATCATCATGCATTTTTGACAAGAACAGTGTTCTGACTGATTGTTGACTCAGTTCAAAAAGTTATGAAAACTGTAGAAGGTAGTACAGAAGCTACTGATGCTTGAGGTGCAGCATATGTTCTTCATTTAATGTACTTAATTGGCCTTTAGTACTTGCATCACCTCCATACAAGGGTTAATATTTCTTTTTCAGTCAAAAGTTTTTATTATCAATAGCCGGCTTGTTTTGCACTAATCTGTTAATCGAAGATTGTTTCAAGGAATAGCACCCATTCGTGTTCTGTGGGTATGAGCATAGAGGACAGAAATTATGTAGTATGATCGAGATCTCACTGAAGTCATTGCTATTACCACTGATTTCACTAAACGAGGATTTAATTTCCAACTTCCATCAGTGAAGCAAATATTTTATTTATCACTGCTTATATTTGAAAGTCAGTTACCTTCATAAATGTTATAAGGAAAAGAAACAGAAACATTTATTGGCATTCCAGCATGTAGAGGTTAAAAAAGAAGAATTTGAATGCCAGGTTTCTATTGACATCTCACACCCTGTGACATACCCTTTGTTGCACAAAGCACATTCACAGGTGAACCCCCTCCACAACTGCACTTTTCAAGACAATAAACTCAGCAGATATTGGAAAATTATAGTCTTGTTTTTTTAGCTGACAGCATGCAAATGCAAGGAGCATCTTGGAACTTCTGCTTCAGGGTATTTTTTTTTTCTTTTCAGAGATAAAAATACACTACTAGATTCTGGGTAATTATATTTCTTTAGCCATCATGCAAAATCTGGAGGATTTCTTTAAAAATAGCTGTGTAACTATATAGCTCTCACAAACTATGATAATTAAGTAATATTCATCCCATATTTTGTATAGCATTTTTCAGCTGCTAAAGCAAAATTGGATAAAAATGAATAATAGTTTCTACTAGTTTACTGTGCTGCCTGAAGGACCTTTTTGTATGCTAAATGGGCACCAAGATACTTTCAGTACATATTGATTATAAAACCCAAGAAAATAGAAACATATATAAAATACATTGAAATGATATGAGAAAGGAATAAATCGCTTTATGCTGTTTGTGTGGAGGAAAAAAAGACAAACAGGTAGTGTTAAGATGTATATGAACACTGTGGTTAGTGCATTAATAAAGGATATACTGATTTAAGGGATAAGTTACACATGGTAGTAATCCGGTTATTGTAAACTCTGTTATGAGGAGGTTGAGAAGTAAGATAATAGCAGAAAGAACAATGTAAACAAAAGATAGGGCACTAAAAAGTGCTATTTTACATCTTCCTATTTTTCTAGATAAAAACCTAATTAGCATTTTGTTGTTTTGCATAATTACTGCAATGTGAAGTCCAAAATTGTCCTTGAAAAGATTGTGACAGCTGCTTTATTTTTATCAATGTAAAGTTCATAAAACACAAAATAGGTTTTGAAATATATAGTTATATGTATGTATGTTTCAACTTGGTAAACATAATTCAGGAGTACAGCACAGCCTGGGTTTTGCTCGGCTGGGGAACAGCTCTGTGGAAAGGGACCTAGGGGTCCTGGTGGATAGCAAGCTCACTATGAGTGAACAGTATGCTTCTGTGACAGAGACAAAAGGATGCTGGGTTACATCAAGGGCCTCACCAGTGGAGATAAAGAAGTCATTACCCCACTCTAGTAGGCACTTGTCAGGACACACCTGGAATGCTGTGCTCAGTTTTAGTTTCTGCTATACAAAAAAGATATGGACAGGTAGGAGAGGATCAAGAGAAGGGCCAAAAAGATGATCAAAGAACTGGGAAGCCTGCCATATGAGGAAAGGCTGAGAGAATGGGGTTTGTTCAGCCTTGAGGAAAGAAGGCTCTAGGGAGACCTTATCACCATGTTTCAGTATTTAAAGGGTGGCTACTCCTTTCTACAAGGAGTCACATGAAAAAGACAAGGGGTGGTGACCACAAGTTACTCCTGGGGAGATTCTTATTTGGCTCAAAAAGAAAACTTTTCACAATGAGAACAATCATCCACTGGAATAGTCTCCTCAGGGAAGTGGTAGGTTCCCCAGCACTGGGCACTTATAAGATTCAACTGGGCAGGATGCTGAGACATCTTGTGTAAAGCATGCTTTTGTCTATAAAGTTTGGACAAGATGATCCGTGAGGTCCCCTTTCAACCTGGTATTCTATGATTCTCTGATATTGTATTATATATAAAAAAGGAAAAGTGTAATTTTAAGTCTTATGCAACCTGCTATGATAATGCTTTGTAGGATACTGTAGTGTTAAATGTATAACAAACATGAAGTTAGATAATTAATTTCACTGTATATTCTAATCAAAACAGGTGTCTCTCTCTATGTTATTGAAAAAAAAACCAATTGTAAAGCTTAACTATTGCATTATCAGTTGGTGGGAAAAGATTTGACAATACAACCAAATTCTAGTTAAGGTGCTAAAAGATGTAAAATGTAAGTTTTATTTACATTTTAAATTGTAAAGGAACTGTCCGTTGCTACACAGTTAACCATTTTCATGCAGAATTCAGTGGACAAAACTCTTGGGGAGAAGAGGCACAAGTGTGGTGCACTGAGAAAACAAAGTTTTTATTCTATCTATCAACAGGACATGGGGGGTAGGGACGCACACCAGCCCTGAAGAGGCTCAGTGTATAGGCAGAAGTGAACTGACAATATTGACCTATTGACTTGCTTACCGCCAATAGGCGTGCTACCTGCCACAAGCAAGTGAATTCAAAATAGCCGTTTCAGGAGTTTATGGATTGCAAAAGTCAGTCAGGACTGATTGTACTCTACCTTCCACAGCTGAAATGAATTAATTAATCTTAGCATAAGTCTTGTTACATATGTTTTTCCTATATGCAGAATTCCTGAATAGGGGTTTCCCAAAGAGGTGCAATGGGGCTGGGTAAATAGAAGAGCCCATATCAAAACCTCTGTTGCTGAAGAGGTGAGTTGGAGTCTAAGTGAGATGTTAAGATCCTGAACTGCCAATGTTACAAACATGGTGAACTGAGACTGAGACTTTGTATTTGCAATTGCCTTCTTCTCAGTTTATGTCCTGGGATTCCACATTTTTTTCTATGTCAAATACAGGTAAATCCTGTAACCTCTTTTTTCAAAAGTTACTGGTTTAGTATCACATACTTAGTTTACTTAAGGGTTAGTTGCAGAAGACCTGTGCAACGTATTTTGGATTAATTGTTTTCAAATAATCAATTCAATCTTTCAGACACTCCTGAAAAACTCTTTAAAATGGATTCCAAACAATTTCATTCTTTTCTCACACAGAAAAGTTCTTAATTAAATTATATACACTAATGGGAAGATGCAAACAGGCATGAATATTTTTTGTTGTGTGCATACACAGCTGTCAGTTATTCTGGAGATACATGATATATATTATTTGGAAAGTGATTTTAAAATGTCTGCTTGCTTTGATGGTTTCTCAGGCCTTCCAACTATTATACAGTTTACTGCAGCCTGGGTAATAATACAAAAGACACTGCTTGTTATTAGTCACATTAGTTGAAAAACACATTTTTGTTTTAATGGAGCAGTAATGCAAACAATGGAAGTTGCTAATGGACCATGTAATAAAATAAAGCTTATCAAAAGTTTTCTGACAAGCATATATACAATGTATATTAAATAGCAACATGTCCCTTCTGCTTTCTTGAATCGTGTAGAAATAATAGGAACTTAATACAGAGTATTCACTTTTTCCTGTCTCCAGCAAGCAATAAACCATATGAATATTCTGCACTTCGTAATCCAAGCATGGAGATAAAAAATATTCACTATCTTCTGGGCTCCTGTTTACATCTTTTTTCTCAACAAACCAAGTTTTATCATATAATCATATATTCAACACGTTTTAATTTTTATTATTTTTTGATTGGAATTTGGTTTGGTTTGTTTTTTGTTTGTTTATTATTTGTTTGTTTGTTCACAAAACAATTTCTATTCTTCCTTCTCTCCAGGATCAAGAGAACAGGGAAACAATGAGGGGGTGATTGACAACTGCTGGCACTGCAGCAGCAAGAGCTTTGTGCAATTTACAGTTCTTTTTTTTCTTCTTCACCATGAAAATATGTCATTTTGTTTACCTTTTTATTGCACATAATTTTCTACAAGTTGGTCTCAACATATAGGATTTGTGTGTGTATGTAAGCTGGTGACTTTGTGAAGAAAACAATATAGGACTAAATATAGTTGTCAGCTGAAGCTTACCTAGAACACAGCACAAAGCAACAGAAACTGAGCTAGCTTTCAAATTTGTGAAACAAGATTATTGAATAGTTTCAGCTGGATATTCTGGTATTTTGTACATCTGTAAGAAAAGGAAAATTATTATTGTATGATTATGCAAATTGATTACTGAGTTCCTGCCAGTTGAGACACCTGTCAATGACTATTGTTCCCCTTTTTATGTTGAATCAGATTTTTCTTGGCTCTTTCTGCTATTAAAGTATTAGGAAGAAAGAATCATTTACAGTAGTGGGCTAACGTGATTCATTTTATATGACATATCTATTTTTGGAAAGAAAGGAAACTATGACCTGATCATCTAAATGCTGACAGATACTTTCTGCCAAAGGCAAAAAGAGCATGCAGTGGAAGGAGAGGTAATTTATGCATGCAATACTGGCAGGTTCTAGCTCATAGGTGGCTTCCCCTGGCACCCCCTGTAGGTGGATAGAAGGCAAAAATCCTGTTCCTCAAATTTTCAGCTTCCCAATTCAAAATCTTAAACTTGCTAATTTTGTTGGCAAACCCACATACTAAAAAGATTTAATGAAAAAAATATTAAGTGTATAGTCAAGTAAGGAGTCCGGTTGCTAAAAACAAGCTACTTCACCAGGAATTATAGGTTATATTAATTACATGGTTTAGACTGATATTAAATGATGGTTAAGTGCAAGTTTTTTGCAAAACTCATGGAGTATTGTTGGAACTCCCACCTAAGAAAATCCATTTCACGTTTAAGGAATTATTATTTCTTGGGGAAAAAAATAAAATAAAAAAGAAGATACTAGATCTGTTTAATAAATCAAAACAATGCGTGAATTTATATTTCAAAATTCTGCATCAGTTGCTTAAAGCTTTTTACAATGTAGTTAAGTCAGCATGTTTTAATAAAAAAAAAATATTACTGTGACACTCAACGTAATGAAAATAGCTGTGCTAAATCTCTTTACCCTCTGTGGAGGTAGATCTTTCTCTTATTTTCACTTGAATCTGGTCAAAGTACATACACAGGTGCTGCTTCTTGGCCTCTTCTGTACTTCTCAAGCTGGACCGATGTAACAGCAGTGATTTGGTGCATTTGTTTGTTGTGTTTCACAATCAGAAGCATTACTAGTAAGGGACGCAGAAAGGGAGAGATGGGATGTGGCTCCATAAAATTTTGATTTATACAGTTTTAGAAACTTTAGCATGTGTTAGGTAATCTTGCTGTGTCATAGTTGTACAACCAATTCTGATTTAATAGGATAATACAAAACTGGTAAAAAAACACCTTTCAAATAAAGAACTCAGTATTTAAAGATACCTCACAGTAGCCTGATGAGAATAATAGGCTGTTTATGAATAGCTTCTAAGTGTTTCACAAAACAGTGTTTTAGAGTAGATCTTTGATTTTAGATGAGGTGCACATTTGTACGTTTTATTTGTTATTGTGTATAGATATATTACAAATATTTAGTTATTCAGCTAGAAAGAATCATATTTATGATCATACTAAGCCAAACACCCATAGATTCCTTGGTTAGTAATTTTACAAAACAGAGCACCTTGGATGTCCATTATCCAGTATTTAAGCTACAAAATCATAGAAAACTGCAAGTTGTGAGTGTGGGTACGGATGTATATAGGTGAACTTGAGTTTTGAAGAGCTCAGTTTACAGCTTTGCTTTACAAAAAATCTAGAACAAGCTTTAAATGTTACTTCAGTATTGGCCAAATATAAGAAAGAAAATTGCCTTCGTTAGTATGATGTTTGCTTGATGTGCATGGGGAATGCGCATGTGATCTACAACATTTTATGGAAAACCTCTTTGATTCTGTCAGATTGATGAGTTTGCAATCTGCAAAAGTACAAATACTTTTAAGATTCTTTTTTTTTCAACACTGCTGAGTATACAATTTGGCATTTAATGCTTTTTTGAGAGGGTTTTATTTTTTCATTTTCCCTTCATTTATGACGGCTCCTGAATCTCCTGAAACCCCATGATTTGGTGTAGTAACAATCTATACAATTTTTGACCCTTCCATGTGATAAATTCCCATAAAATCTCACATTCTTTTTATTCCCAAAAATCCTTAGAAATAGGATACTAGGATCCATTGAGAATGCTGATACAGTTTGGGGAATTACAGATCTTAAAACTTGGATGCACCTTAAAAAATCTTTTAATGTAGATTGGTGGTACAATTGACAACTTTGCAACTAAACAGGTGATAATATTAACCTGATTATGCTGGTTATGTAAGGAACTTTAATTCTTAAATACAGTAATTCATGAGACTGAAGGCAATTACATACTTCTATTATCTGTATCCTAAATATATGTTGCCCATAGATTGCATATAAAACCATTTTATATCAGTCTTTCTGCATTGCCCATCTTGTTCAAAAATCAATCTTCTTTTTATTTTAGATAATACATTCTGAATTGACGTAATTATGTAGAGAAGTCCTGCTGATCAGCATCTCTGAATGCAGCATGAACAATGCCTATTCCAACATCTCTTGGTCAGGGATCAGTCATTTCCCTTTGCATATATTCTGAGTGCAAACTAATAATTATATTACAGCCTTTAGAAAAGCAGGGAGACTCCTCAGTGAGAAGAAAGGCCAGTTGTCAAAATCTGCCCTTTTTTGAGACTAGTTTCAGTACATGCGTTTTGTGGAATTTTTCAGTTTCTATATAACTGTGATAGATAACTTTTTAATTAGTACATAACCTGCATGCTATAAAAAAAAAAATAAAATAAAATTACTTCTTGCTTGCTTTTGTCTGTTAACTGTCAAATAAGGAAAAAAAAAGAAGCTTTATAAAATGTAATAACTAACTGATTCATCATATTCCTGATCCATGTAATTGGGTTAAACTGTGAATCATGTCCTATCTGTCATCTGGAAATTACCTTCCAGTCTTAACTGACTCTTGTGATTATTGACTGAATAATCATAGTCTGGTTTTTGATCACCCTGCACTGGACTAGGATGTAGTGATCATGGACAAATACAGCATCATAACTGTTCAGGCATCTGCAGTCTCTCTGCTCTGAATTACTGCAGTGGAAGTTCAGCATCCTGTCCTCAGTGAGCCGGTCACACACAATCAATTCTGATTGTAAAACATATCTTGTAGACGAGTGTTCTCATAATCTTGGACCTTCAATATTACTTAGAGACTTTCTCCAGTTTTCATCCTGTTTGCATTCACAAAAACATCTGCTGAAATTATTAACAGCCATAGAGTCTGACAATTATTTCTTTTCTTCCACCTAATGGAGACTAAAATATACTTCTGCTGAAGTCAGGTTATTTCTGCACTCACATCTTCATTTAAGGGAAAATTATGCATGCTCATCTCCATTCAATTCAATGAATTTATTAAGAAAACCAACTAGTCAGTGTCTGAATGAGTAGAAATATTGAATAATGAAAGTGACACTGATGATAGGAGGTGTGAAGGTGAATTTTGATAATAGGCTCAATACCAACTTGTCAGAGAACAGTGCCCTTAGAAGACTTCTTGCTGTTGACTGTCCACTCTTCATCGATTTATTAATCTTCTCTTCCACTTCCAGACTGTGTTTATATGTTGCTGTCTTTCAGCAAAAAGATAATAAAAAAAATTAATTCTTTCCTATCTCCCACTCCTGTAACACACACCTGTGCACTGTGAATTTCTTTGCAGAATCTGCTGTGACCAGTTTCATAAAAGAAAAGCAGAATGGCAAAGAAAAGAAAATAACAGATGCCAATATGAGACTGCATTTCTGTCTTAGTTGCTAAGACAGACTAGTTATCTAGGCTTCTGAAGTTAAATACACATAATAAGACCATAAATAACAAAACTGTGATGAATTTTAATACAAATTAATGGACACTATATAAAGATCTAGTTAATATTTCTATTTTTTATATCATTCTTATCCTGCAATTCATGAATTAGAGAAAAAAGTATGTTACAGGACTGGTTACTGAGTACGTTAAAGTTAAGTCTAACGAAAAACGTACAAAACCTGTGCTTAAAACTTGTAAATTTTAACATTTACATCTGAAGACTGAAGTTAACAGTGCCATATGTATATTTTTTTAAACAAGCAATTGATTTTAACAGACTTTTTTTTAGAGTAGAACAGCAAAGCACCATTTAAATAATAAATAATAAAAATAACATAAAGCAAGGGGCACAATAATCCCATTGATCCAAAGTAATTCTTGTTTGTAAGGGTCCTTTGAAATACCTATAGGTTTGAAATTTCCCATTATTCAGAACATAGCCTCCTAAATACTCCCTGCAAAAATGTCCTTAAAGTATGGGTGGGTGTCTGTGTTTGCCTTTTGACACAACTTTCCGCTCATGATACCTCTCTCAGAGTAGTGGAGTGAGAGTTGTACTTCTTTTATTTATTCCATGGATTTTTAAAACAACTTTCAGCACTTTCTGTGGCTTCCATTGTGTTATTTTGTTGAAAGTGAATTTGATCTCTCATTTTCCACAATAACAGAATTACATTAGGATTTTCTCAATCACCCTTTCCTCACCCCTAGAAGTGAGCTATGTTATTTACTGTCTGAGTAAGGAAAACCTTTCATATTCGTAGGGCTCATAGACAGAATAGCAAGAATGTTGTGGAGCGCATGGGGTGAGGAGGTGAGAACTGAGGAATAATGGTGAGAAGGAAGAGAAGGTGAGGAATACCAGAAGTAAAGATGTGTTAAAAAGATTCTAGGTACACTATACCATGCAGTTAGGCACATATACGTAATTTAACTCCTATACTGAAAGACTATTATAGAAATCTCTCTACCATGCCTACTGTATGAGTCTCGTAGCTCAGGACTGGTTTTGTCCTGTGTCATTGTAGATTACATATCTGAGATACTGATTTTGATACAGACTGTACAAGCATGGAGAAAATTGGCACAGGTTGCCCAGAGAAGCTCTGGATGCCCCATCCCTGGCAGTGTTCAAGGCCAGTTTGGACAGGGCTTTGAGCAACCTGGAATAGTGGAAGGTCTCCTTGCCCATGGCAGGTGGTTGGAACTAGATAATTTTCAAGGTCCCTTCCAACCCAAACCATTCTATTACTCTGTGATTTCTAGTACAGCAGACGTATTATGAATGACGATAGGAATTTAAAATTTATTTAACTTTAATGATGCATTTCAACTGAAATAGCCAGTGACAGGTAGGTTAGGGAATTAACCTGAGAGGTATGGAAACGCAGATTTAATCTCCCTGGTTACTTGGTTGAACTGACTGTGTAAGACCTGATGTGTAATGGTAAAATAGATTTAAATGCAGCTTTTTTTTTTTTATCTTGTTTGGTTTGGGATTTTTTTCTTTTGGGTTTTTTGTCAGGTGGAGAAAATCTATTGCTTTGTGTAATTACCTGAAAACCCGCCTAAATTTAAAAATCCTTTGTGCCCAAGATGTATTGCATTTTTCTACGTGAATGAGTGCAAACAGTCTCTTAGTTACAACCTTCCTGTTGCTTGCTGAACACTCAAGTCTAATGCTGCCAAAGACATCATCAACACTTCTCCTAAATGAAGTTACTAAATGAGCTTAGTCACTTCTCCTTCATCATTGAATGAGCTTAGGAATTTGGGAATCATGTAAATCCTAAGAATCTCACCAAACATTTGAAGTAGTAGGCCCTTTATGAGTTTGCCTTCCTGCGTATTGATCTGTTTTTCCAAGAGAAACAATTAATTTAGTCTACCCTTAGTGATCATCTTACCTTGCCACTCTCAACTTCCCGTATAGTCAATACAGAGAAACAGGCAATTTTAGAGTAATTTATCTAACTTGTGTTACTCATCAATTTTAGGTTCACATGAATTATACCATAGAAATGCTTATTTTCTTCATAGGTCATAAAAATCTGATTTTGAGTAAATTCTAGAAAATATTTGTACTGCCAGCTTGGAGGTGAAATGAGCAAAGCCCATGCTTTCCTTTTTATTTTTTTTAAGAGCATGTGAAGTATATAAAAAATACCTTGTAGAACTTCCTGATGCAGTCTTTAAGGAACCCCATTGTATTGCAAATCTAAACTAGACTATCTGTATCAAGAAAATCCTGTAAACAATTCTAAGCATATCAGAAACTGCTTTTTTTTCTTTCTCCTTCCTCACAATCCATTATAACAATGTTAATTTTTACTTCAGCTACGTGAATCACCTTCCTATCTTCCATGCAATTTTACCGTATTTTACTTTTTTAGAAAACTGTGTAAAAGTCAGTTATACCATTTTGTGGAATGTTTGCTCCTCTTTTCATACCAGATCCATTGGTGTGGTAAAAATTAGATGAGCTTCTTAGGGCAAGAATCTTGTCTTCTGACACCATTGCAAAGTGTAATGTCCACCTCCAGTATCATATCATAGAATCATAGAATTGTTTGAGTTGGAAGAAGCCTTAGAGATCATTTAGCTCCAACCCCCATGCCATGGAAACCGCTAAACCAGGTTTCACAAAGCCTCATCTAGCCTGACCTTGAACACTTCCGGGGATGGGGCAGCCACATCTTCTCTGGGCAATCTGTGCCAGTGCCTCACCACCCTCACAGAAAAGAATTTATTCCTAATATCTAATTTGAATTTACCCTCTTTCACTTTAAAGCCATTTCCCATTGTCCTATCACTACTTGCTCTTTTAAAAAGTCCCTTATAAAAATATGCTCTTAGAAAAATATGTTGTAATGTGTTTAATGAAGAAGAAACAGAGGAATGTGAGACCATTGTTCTTATGCTTACTGGGTTCCTGTATGATAAAAGAGGGTTCTTAATAGATATGCAAGTTTTATTCCTAGTGGCCTGTTAACACACACTTGGTCAAGGAGCAATATCTGAGGGAGATAGATACTGAGTATTTCAGACCTATGCTATCCTTTACTACACTTAAAATTGTAGCAGTTAGAGTTATAATCTTGACAGATTCCCTCAGAACTTCAAGGAAAGTGAGACAAGATCTTTTCTTCATCCACGGTGATGAAGTAATGAGGCAGGGGTTCCCAAGAGAGCCACACATGGATTTTCCTGGACCATGTGTTCGCAAATTTAAGGTAAAGAGGAGATACACCCTCTTGTCTCATAGTTTATGAATTAGCCATCATAAAATCAGTTAAACTTTCCAATTAAAAATACTGGGGGGGGGGGGGTGTGTTTACATTTAAGCTTCCGTATGTCAGAAGACTAAATCAGAAATTCTTCTGTGACAATGAATGAAATTTTTGAAAACTTGCCTTAGATATTTCACTGAATGGTAAATGGCTACGCATCATCTAAGAAAAGAAATTAGAAAAGTTATTTACCTTATGGTGAACATGGAATACTGTGGACATCATTGATTAGTAGCATAACTTCATGTAGCAAGAGATGAAAAGTTATAGGGGTGTTATGGAAAGCAATCATAGTTAAAATTTATACAACAGAAAATTATCATAAAAAATAAATATTCCTTCTGCTTATTATGACAGAAGTGGTGACTAGAGAAAACAATGATATTAAATGAAAATATGTTTTAAATAAAGCCCAAATTTTACTTTTAGGAATTCCTTCTACAGGGTTTTGGTTAGAGAAGAGTAAAATTCATGTGTGATATTAAATATGTGAGACAAACATGAGCAGCCAAGTTAGAAAATATCCAGGGAATGGTAAAGCAACCATTATTTCATACAAGCTGGCCAAACAACAGTGATGGGAAATAAACATATTAGCTCATATTTGTCACATTTGCTTATGCATGTCCCGTCTTTCAAAGGCTGGTACCTCCCAACAAATAACATAGTAAAAAAATTTAATCACTAACTTTTGTTTGAAAATGTTATTTCCATACACTATGAAACAAAAAGTGGGGCTGTTGTGCCTAAATCAAATATTGCACCAATCACTTTTATGCTGCAGGTCATTTTATTTACTAATCATAATAAGAAAAAGTTATTTAAAAACGTATGCCTTTTTCTTAGTTTTGCTTTTTCTTGGAAGTGGTTAAGTACTGAAAAATGGTTTTAAAAAATTGTGAAGTAACCTTGAAGTTTGAAGCACAGTCACTGAATAAGATTAGCATCTCTGCACAGAAAGGAAGAATATAGTGTCTGGAGGTTAAAAATTACAGTGTGGAGTCCAATAATGTTCCACAGCACACGGTATGTGAGGATCTGCCTGGAATCCAAGAAGGCCAGGTTGGACGAGGCCTTGGGTGATATGATTTAGCATAAGGTGTCCCTGCCCACGGCAGGGGGTTTGGAACTAGATGATCTTAAGGTCCTTTCCAACCCTAACGATTCTATGATTCTGTTTTATGATTCTAAGAAAAACTCCCCCAGCCATAGCATCATCTTTTTTTTCCTGTAAAAATTGTGGAAAATGGATGAAGCTGAGAAAAGACTCCTTTTCCTTACAAAGAAAAACAACAAGCCATCAAAATTTCTGTTGTATCCTACAAGCATGAAAGAGCAAATTGAGCATGACAAGTAAACACAAGGATCATGAATAAGATTTTGTTTGTTTGTTTCTTTTTAATGTCTTAGGGCCTTTAGCCAAATATTCTAATGTCATGCTGTGTGAAAAAGATGTTAGTTTCTCTGCTCGGTGTGAGTTGTTCCAAGTTTGGAAGAGGTTGCCACTAAGAAAAAAAAAAAAAGATGAAAGAATACATTAGCATGAATAATTCAATGTTCTTTAGTGAGGAAAGAGAAGCAAGTTATTTACATATAAAATAAAAAAATTACACTCCAGCAGTGAACGAGTATCTAATATGAGATTGAGAACAGGACAATTTTAGGCTCATGCATAGGAAGTTTGCATGTGAATTCCTTACTTACAATGAAGACAGTTGATCACAGCATTCAGTGCATGGTGACCTAGCAATGCACGCATTGACATCTGTGAATAGAAACAAAATTAAGCAAATTGAATTTTAAACTTGATATCAGTTAAACATCTTATTAATAAAGACTAAGATAGTGAATATTCAGTGCCAGTTTAGAAAAAGTGCAAATCAGATATTGCTGCAAGAGGATTGCGCTAGTGGCTGCACAGCAGTGACCAAAGTCAGAAAGGCCCAAAGAGCAGTGTGATTGATAGTGTCACTGCTCATCATTCAGAGGCCCCACAATTGGTCTGTCTGGCTTTTTTTTGTTTTGTTTTGTTTTCTTTAAATCCAAGGTTTCCTGGAGCTTTTGTCTTTGTCTACCTGAAGAAACTACTTTTGTCTCAGTTTGGGGATTAGATGGCACCTTTTATGTTTTACCTATCTGGTCTTTTCCTGGTCTTATTTTGGCAGATTTCCCACCTATGATCTTCACACAGCTGTCAAAATAATACTTCCCTCATGCACTTATGCTGATTTGTCACTTTTTGTTGAGGGAGCATCTTCTACACCTGAGTGTTGTGAGTCAGCAGTGGAGAAGTTGTGGACCTGGAGAACTGAAAGAATGCATAGGAGTGGACATAATCTAAGTTTGAGAATCTCTAAAAATTATAGATAACTATGCTGGGTTTTGGGGGGATTTTTTGGGCTTTTTTCAATTCCAAGAAGCCTTGGATTCAACAACCAAAACCCAGACAAACTCTGTAGACACATGGGATTTGTCTTGCAAAGAGTTAGAGGAGAAAAATGTCTTTTATTTGCAAGCTAGGCTTTCAGAATCTATCTTTCTTCGAATGTTTACTTCAAGTATGACACTTGGGAGGAAAGGGAAAAGTACAAACACGTATGAAAGGAACAGTTAATTAACTAACGTGAATTCAAATGTATGTAGATGTGGATCTTGGGGAAGGTCTAAAGTATACAAAAGACACTTTTTCTACATTAAATGAAATCCTAATAGAAGGATTCCATGATAGAAATAAAAAGCCACAGACAGGAATTCTGAATTCTCCTTAAAAGCTGCTTCTGAAATCCTCATTTTCAAATGCTGCACTTCTCCCACTGCTAAGGTGAGAAAGAGAAGGGGAGCAAAAGAACGATGTGTTATTGCTGTCATAGAAATGGATGATACCACAGATCACAAATATGCAATGCAAAAGAAAGTAAAAAGAGATGCAGTTCCTATGGATTGAGATAAAGAAATAATTTGTGCAATTATTAAATTATTCATTTGAAATTTTAAAATAAAGCATTAATTTCTAACATTATAATAAAGAGCACAGTGATTTGTTTTATAAAAGCCAGTTTTGAAAGCTATTCAGCATATTTGGCAGCTTTTTACTAACTGTTCAATCTTGCTTTCACAATATAGTCTTGTCCTCATTTATTTTTTGTTGCTGCAACCATTAATCATAGGTTTTCTTTTTCTTTGCATAAAGGCTTTGCCAAAAGGAAAGATTGTCAACTTTAGCATTTCAAGATATAGAGCACAGAAAGGAAAAGTTATTTTAATATTATACATTCTATTGTTATTAGTATTGCTCCACTATTTTCTTTGTCTGTGTTTCAAATCCTCTGTCTTGTCATTGATGGGGAGAGAGAGGATTTTTTCTGCTCCCAATCTGAATAAGTCTTTGCAAGCTTAGGAGCACAAGATAGAGATGATAATATCTTCTTCTCAAGAGGAATGCATTAGCATATTCTTGCCTATAAGCTTTAATTTCCAATGCTCAGAGATGTTGCTCATGTGTAGGAAGACTCTGCCTAAAAAGAAGGATGAATCTGCTTAGCTAAAGCTTTAGCTGAACTATCTCTCTTGTTTCATGGCAATGATATTTTAAGAATCAATTTATGACTTTAAGTTTGCTTATTTTGCTTATTTTACATATTTAATATAGCTAGAGGCATTTGACATCACACTGTGAAAGTGAATTATGAAGTCTACTGGTACAATATTGATATGAGCAGGCAGAGTTTGAGATATTGAATATACAATTTAAGGTTTAATTATCATAAGAAATTTACATAATGACCTTATGCTTGATTTTTCAAGTGGACAGCTGTAAAGATTAATCCAATAAGCCATCTTTGCCTGTTTTAATAGTCCTTACTGTCTGTATTAACATGCGGTATTGATTCCTATGAAGGTTTAATAAAGTTTATTCATTGCAGAATTGAAAGACTGCACTTGTTATGGTGTTACCTCTTTCAAATTTTGTATTTGAAATCACTTAATTGGTCAAGCATTTGAGTGGTTCATAAAACTGCATTCAATTTGAGAAAAAGCCTGTGAAGAAAATAATTCCATTACATGACAGAGGATGTGTTACATTATTTAATTAATGCACCTAAAAAGCCACATGTACCAGAAATCTAAATCTAGGTGTCCTGAAACATAGAATCGTAGTATTATCTAGGTTGGAAAAGACCTTCAAGATCATCGAGTACTTGGTTGTGGTCCTTTTAACTCAATTTAACTTGTTGTTTTCTTCAAAGAATGCCAATTTCACATTCAAATTCAGTGTGATTAAGTTGAAGTAAAAGCTTCAGTCAGCCAGCCCTTAGAAGCAGGAGACTTCTTAAAAGATTTTTCTCTTTTTAAAAACATCACTTAATCTCTGTTTTATTGTTTATGAAAAAAACAGTGTTTTCATCTATGGGTGTTCTCTTGTTAAATGCTTTAGTCTTTATAAGATTCTCAAGGGTCTTGAGCAGAAGCTTTAGAAGTATAAAATATAATTAGAATGGGCAGGTAAGCTAATATTACTGTTCCTGTGTCAGGATTTCTATACCTATAAAATGAAGCTGCTTTCCTTTGATGAAAGTGCGCTGAGATGCTGTTTCCAGTCTTCGCATTCCGTTGTTGTTTTCAGAAAACTCTTTCCAAATACTAAGCATGCAAATCTGTATTTTCTGCTATTTTCTGAGCATCTTTTAACTTTATTTATGCTTAAAGGCTTTTAAAGCCTTGGGGCCATACTCCAGGGAAGCAAGCTGCCAGCACATGTGGAGCTTCCACAGCTCAGCAGTAAAGCAGTCTAGTATGTGCTAAATCAAGTCTTTTGCTTGTAAAGACGGACCCAATGTAGGCAGCTGTACTAACACTAAAGTGACGTTTATGGGCAATAAAAGACATGCTTTTGACGTAACACCTCTTAGGTCTTTGAACAGAGGAAGTAAAGTGGATATAGAGCAGTAAGTATATTACCTCACATCAAATGAATGCATACAGCAGAGGCATTGGGGCAGACTACAGTGTGTCACTGGAAAATATCTTCCCATTTCCCCAGTGAGTCATGGAAATGTTGCTCTGTCCTGCTACCTTATACCATTAGCAGTGCCCCCATACTACCAAAAGAAAGACTTCATAGCAGAACAAAAGCTTTTCTCAGATTTTCTGAGGCCATTAAGAAAATAGGTGAATAATTGGATCTCGTGTTTCGCTTTCCTCCACCACAACTTATTCCACCATTTATGCGCCTTATGTCTCACCTAAGACAGATGATTAGAAAGAGAGCTGCTGTGATACTAAACAAGCCCTCAGACTTGCTGGACATAGCCTGAACTGCCTTGTATTCTGTAATCCCAGAAAGACAAAATCCTTATGTTTTAGCTAATTACATGAAGTTTATGGTGGAGAGAATTTCAGAGTGAAGTTCAGAGCCAGGCTCAGAGTGGAACTGCAAAGTCAGCCGATACAACTGAAGACAATGTAAATTTGTTTGAAACAGTTTTGAAGGAAATGTGGTAAGAAGCTGTCAGATCAGCTTCTGTGAGCATACGGCCAGGAAGGAAACAGCTGCACACAAAGCAATGCTAACAAGTTTTTCAGTCCTATGCAATAAGCGCACTGAATTCAGGGATTAATTATTGGACTGCATTATTGTGAAGATTGAAATAAGTTCAAGATAAAAGGTATTTTGATCACTCACATTTCTGCTATCCATGGTGGTTAAAATTCTAATATTCTAGTTTAAAAATATTTATGGATAGATCCTTAGAGTAAGCAAAAGGCTCCCCCCCACCCCAAATAAAATAAGAAATCAACAGCCCAAAGCCAAAAGCCTTCTCAGAGAAATAAATATTAGTTGGTATTTTCTGCATGGACTTCATGTCAGCAATGAGGAAGGGGAGCCCTATATTTCTTTGCAGATCAAAGATATCTCTTAGAATTCTTCCATTGTGGGTAGGGAAAGACAGTCTGAGGGATTAGGTAGGGATAAAGAGAAAATACAGGATTATATCTACATCACAGTATTGGTGAACTCTTAGAAACACTGCTAGCCTTGCTGGTTTACCGGATTACTGCTAATCACCTGTTCTGAAACCCTTTCAAGTTCTCTATTAAAATGGGGGGAAAAAGATTGGTTCCAAAAAAGTTTTATTATTTAAGACTTATTTACTACAAAACCAAATTCAGTAGTCTTCTCTAAAGTATGGAGAAAGGGAAGCAATTTAGCTTAACTATAATAGCACAAGAAATAAGCCAAATGGATAGATGCACTCCTGGTGGTTGTTGTATACTGACTTCTCTTGGAGGAATCTACTAAGCAGGATCCATAAGTATTCAGGTTTTGAGATTTAAGTGTCTTTCTTCCTAACACTACAGCAGTGACAAATAAATTTGTCTATTGACTATGATGGTGGGTTTTTTCCTAAAAGTTAACATCCAATTATTTTCGACTCATAATACTTCTTTTCTTGTAAGTATGTAACTTACCCTTTTTTAGTAAACAAAAATCAAGAAAAGTTTGAGATATTAACCTCTAACCTGAATTGGATACACACCACCAGGAGCATAAACAAGGTGAAAGAGTAAGTACAAAGGGCTTATGAACTAAATAGCCGTACTAATAGATTTATCTTTAATTGGAAAAGCATTTCCACAATGATTTTACTGGCTGATTATCTCCCAGATGAGGCAGGAAACGAGACAGTTTACATGCTCGTCTCCTAATCTTTTAGTGAAATCCGTGCGTAACGTAAATAACAAAGTAACTTACATTTAAAGTGTCCAATTTTAGAATGCAAAATTACACGCTGGAAAATAAGGTGCATTTGTTCAATAAAAGAAATCTGCCTTTCTCATCTTCATCCATTTACCTTAATTTTGATCATCCTTTCATTCCTCTGCTTGTTGCTCTTTCTACTGTAGTTGAGGTTTTTTTATTCTTCTATATAAATTTAAGTAACATGAGTCTAAAGTAAAGCCCAAAGTCCATAGTAAGCATTTGTCTGCCCGCTTTACACTTGGCTTCCTTTTACTTGGGGCAAATTTCAGACTTTTATGACTCAAACAATCAATCTCCCTTGACCACTGCAAAGTAAAGATTGATTATGTCAGGGCTCATCTGCCCAGAGAAATTAAGGTGTGGTAAATCACTGTGTGAACTTAGAGTGTTCACTACTCTGTACTAACTAGATGAGTAAGAACACTTGGTTTGCTTACAGGAGATTGAAGGTATTAGTTCATTCTGCCCAGTGAGTGCTGGCAGCATCACATCCCCATGTGAGGAGTAGAGTCCAATCTGCTCTACACAGCTTGTCAGCAAGGACAATTAGTTTGGGCTCAGCATGGCACCATGTGTTACTACAAAGCTTCATGCTGATTCTGAGTGTGGGCATACTATAGCTCTTATCTGTCTGCAGAACACCTTCATAGGCATAACCACAGAGTGCCTTTAGGCAAAGGAACTTACTCGACTTGAGAAAAAGAGTATCTAGCATTTGGTTTCTAGTAAGAGTGAGAAATCAGTGAAGAACAGATAGTGTGCTTAATCTTATTGTATGTTAACATTTATCAGCAGGTAGATAAGTCTCTAGCATATAGATGTATAATTTGGTTCAGCTGATATAACTCTTATGCTTAGACTGGAAAAGTGGTCCTGGTCCTCCTCTGTCCTCAGTTCCTACATGAACGCCTTGTTACACTGCCTTGCACCAGCAGTGATGCATCTAACAACCTATGCCATTCCCTAGCTGGCAAAAACCCCTTAGTGATTCTTTTGTCTGTGTTTAAAAACTTAAACTAATTTATAACAGATTGAGCAGAATGCAAGCCATCAGTATAAGGTAGGAAGGAGCACATGTCATGTGGTTGTTTGAAATTACCGATGAGGGACCATCCCTATCAGGAATGTTCTAGCTGGCTCAGTTGTAGTGTAATCCATATCCTTTATCTCCAGTAACATCAGTTTTCATGTTTAGCACTCTCAAAATTCAGAGAAAGTGTCATAAGGCATAGAAGTATCAGGAATTATCTGACAAACAGGTTCTTACTGGAAAACACTGAAAGATATATTATTTGGACTGTTAAATGAACTTTGCAGAAAAGTAACAGGTTCCCTACACATTTACTGTGGCTCTAGAACAACCTTTGAAAATCTTGTTTTAGGACAACCCGAGGCAAATGTCATATTTCAACTTTCAAACAGCTCTTACCTGATGAAATTAGTGAGTAAAGAAGTGGATAATCGGTATTGGAAACCTAATTCCTACCAACAAGCTCATTAAGGGGGAAGAGGGCTTTGTTGCTTGTTTAGTTTGTTTTTTTTCCTGTGAGGTGAAGAGCTTTTAGAAAGTAGGTAGAATTTCTGCTGTTTAGAAGATAAGCAAAGCTTGGAAGCAAGAGTACTGGTAAGAAGCAGTAGCCAGAAGCAAAAAAAGAGCAAACTTATACCCAGGAAATCCCTTCCATACGAGCTTCTGTCCTACACATTGTAACTGAAAAAAACAAAAAGTGATTGAATTCTCTCCTTACCTAACAGGCTTCTTTGGTTTAGAAAAAACCTTTTGCATATTCACGCAAAATGAAAATGGAAATTCTTTTGCATTTTCATTTCTGGAGAAATTTTTAGCTACTAAAATAATTTAAATTTCCATGCAGATCAGAAGCACATTCACTTGTATTGAGGGTTTATTTAAGTTGGTCTTACATAAACAATTCCACTGACTTTGCTCAAAGATAGAAGCAGTAATTTGTTTGTACTGCTGAGAGGTGCAGATCATGTATTTAACAAAACTGTCTTAACTTGCCATTTTAATGATCTTTTCTTTTTTATATATAATTTCTTCACTGTGAAAGTTTGTATCAACTTCTTAAATTTCTGAAAAGTTAGTGTTAATTATAAACATCATGGTTGGATGCAATATGACAAACGCTGCCTCAAAACTGAAAGATCTTGCTAGAGCAAGAGATGGGAAAACTTTTAGGCTGTACCTGATAGCATATAACATAAGGCTGTCTCCATTACCATTAGGCCTTGTTCCTAATAATTATACTTTTTTTGTGGAGGGACCTGTCTGAGTTTTCTCAGAAGATCCAGATCCATCACTGTGAAGTGCTTTGAACAAAAATGAATTTCAAACTGTCTTTACATTCTTGTTTTCTGATATAGGACATGGAATCTTTTGTTCTCCACTTTCTTCATGTGTGGAAAAAGGAGTAAAAGAAGCACCTTCTTCCTTAGCCTTTGGTTTTGCTTCAAATCTTTGAAGTGTAAACCAAAGCTACTTTGAAGTAAATGCTAAAATCTACCTCTTTAAAACAGGTAGATTCCCTAAGCTTTGGTTTTCCTTATATAGAAGAGATTTATCAGGTCTCACTGACACAAGATTTGCAGTGCTTCACACACCTAATCCCCTTTTTTCTTTCATGACCACATTGAAGTTAAGCCAGGCTCGTATATTTCATGTTTGATAGTAGCTTCTTTACCTGACAGATATCATTTTTTTACAAGCCATCTCTTCCATTTAGTATATCAGTCTTTCATAACACCATTAACTTTTATAAAACATCATTACAGAGAGGAAAAACATCTGAAAAGAGATTTGTGTGAGTGTGTGTCAGAATTCTTCTGTATTGTACTTCAAATGGGTTCATGTGTTTTTTTTTTTTCAGTCTGGTTTTCATTTACTTCTATATTGAACTTTTGCAACTATTCTTGGTTTAAAAATATTAAATACATTTGTTTTGGACAGTCATAGAATTAGATTTATAGGACTTGCTATCTGGAAGTCTTCTCTCGACATCAGCTGTGGAGACCTAGAAGAAATATCATCAATATAAAAATCTATTTGTGGTTCACCAGACTTTGGAAGACAAATTCGCAGAGAATTACTTGTAGCTGAATATCTTTTATTTTCAATGATATCGGAAAGCTTACTGCTTTTGTTAGCTGTCAAAAAAAGTCTGAAAAGAAAGGAAAAAAATGTCAGAAAGGAGAGGAAGTTTGAGTTTTATTTCTGATTCCCTCTCTAAGATCTTGTGTGGCCTTAAAGTTATCACAAAACTCTTTCCCCTCCCATCCCACAACCCTCCCCACCAATGTGAAAGTAATTCTTTCTCAAGATAGTTTTGGGATTTTTGTAAAATACCTTAGAGAATTGAATGACACAGATACATAGCATAGCTTTCATTTAGACTTTTCTAAATATCGATACTGTTTGAGTGTAGCACATAAATGCTTTACATGGGCAAGGATCACTTTGAAAAAACGATGCACATTCACACTTGAACTGTATGTAATCTCTAACTCAAGAAAGTGATAGTAAGTGACAGCAACAGCAGCATCCAAAGAAGGGCTGAAATATCACCAATTGCTCTGAATCAATTTTTTTTTCTTTTTTTTCCCTGCATTGTTTGTTCCTTTGCAGTTCTCCCAAGGGTATAGTGAGAAGTTAATTACTTGTGGAAAGAAAGGGGAAGTTTATGGAACACAAAATTTTCATTGATTTTCAAAACCAAAAAATATTCTTTAAAATGCTGTCTTTTGTTACTGTTCCTTAAGCTATACAGCTCTGAAGAACCATCCTGGAAACCATCTAGGAGTATCTATCCTAGAGTAGAATGTTCCCATGTCAGCTTAATGAAAAAGAAGCCTATTTAGAGATATAAGTGCCATAACCCATAAAATCATTTGTGAGATTTGTAAGTAATAAGTTTTGATTTAAAACATCAATATGTCCTGTTTCATGAGGAGATAGAATACATCAGTTAAGAAAGGATTTTATGGAAAATTTTAGACTTCTGATTTCTTGAGAAAGATTTTTTTTATCAGGTGTAGACTTCTGGTGCCTTTCAGTGGGTTCACATACACCTTGAGATGAGTTCCAAATACTGTTGTAACTTCTGGACATGGTTTTGGATTCTGACAGAGAATAAGAGACCAGCCTTCAATTCTGTATCCTAATTTAAAGGTCTTTCATGACTGCTGAGAGCTTTTTAGAGATCATAGTCTACTAAATTTATATGCTTAAATATTAAGGATAACTTAGTTCACTCTGTAGTTGAATTCACCTTGCCTTAACAGTACACATTTTTTATAGGAGAAACTGCTCTCTGAAATTGCTTAACTTCACTGATTATAGAGGGAATCTCAGTGGCAAGCTTTTTTTGTGTATCTGATTTAAACAGCTAAAGTTAGATAAGATGAATCTCACCAAACAGTAGCTTGAAATGTAAGTTTCATCTTCAAATCCACTGTCTGGAGCAGTGTGGGATACTGAGACAGAGATCTCTTGTGCTTTTAAAATTATTTAAAAATACGAAAGCTGCAGAAAATATTTCAGCAGTTCCATGCCTAAGACACTTTAGACAATATTTTAAGTTCTCTGCACTTATGTTATCTGCCTCTAAAGCTGGCAAAATCCTTTATTTGTATTTCAAATATTTCTGTAATGGCGGATACAGAGCTACATCTGGGTAAAGAGAAACTCATCCAAGTTTCTCGAACCTGTTAGAAGCAGACGTAATTTTTTTCACTATCAGTAGTAGCCATCCTTGTGCTTGAGAGAGAGCCAGGTGTACAGGTGCTGCAATAAAGGAGCATGTTACCACTTTCCTTTCTTAACATTTCTAAAATAGGAGCCAGCAATACTGATTATCAAGGGTTCCACACAGTGTATCGTCTGTCACTTCTGAGTTCTCCTGAAAAGGCCAAGATAGGCTCTGGCTTTAATTGAATTTTCCATTCTTAGATAGAAGAAGACTATTTCAAGAATTTTGTTCAATTGTTTATCACCAGTATGAAAGAAGAAGAAAGAACAACTTTTTCTAATAGTTCAGCAGGTACGTATTTATTGGATCAAAAGGTGATCTAAGAGTATAATAATGAGTTTCTACATTATCTCGTTCCAAAGGAATTTGTGGCTTTTGCCCAGTTTTAGTCCTTTTCCAGCTAAAGTAAAAAAAACTTACAGAAACTCATCTTTTTCCAAGTACCTTTTTTCTACAAAGAAAAAAAAACAAAACAAAAGAAAGATACAGATCTGTAAAGAATTTATGACACTAAAATTAGCTCTCAGCTCGTGAGTTTAGGTTTCCAGTGTGGGAAGCAATGTTAGATCACTGCCTATTTGTAATTTTGCTCTTTCCCAGAATAAAACCTATGTGATTTATGCATTTATCTTGAGGTTTAGTAGGAGCTGTGAAAGCTGATGTAAGGGTTTGGATGGATCTGTGAAGCAGCTTCCTTTTCTGCCATGTGAGCCAGAGAAGATGCTTCATCTGTGCGTGCTGGAATGCAGCCAAAGCTTTGCATCCCCTGGTAAACCTACCAGAAAAGTCTGATCTCCTTTACCTTCCACTTTGTCCAGTGCGCTGGGAGGCACTGTCTCCATGTGGATGGAGGTTTCTCAAAAAAGATTATGTCAGCTCTAGAATTTTTCTTTTTTTTTTCCCATTTTGTCATACTGAGTTGTAACAATGAGCTTCTGAGTGTACCAGTAAAGGGACCATTTTGCCATGTACAAATCTGTTAGCAGAGGCATTCTCTATGCCTACAGCCAGACCTGAAAAAGAGATGACTGTCCACCTGGAGGATTTTGTGGCTTCTCCTTCTGTTTTTTTGCCCTTCATGCTGTAAATTTGCACTCAAGTTCAAGACTATTTTAGGAGGTCTTGGGAAAATTTTTGCTTTGAAACCCCTTTTAAGCTGAAGCAAAATACTCCTCCACGACAAAATGTCTTCCTACTTCAGCTGTAGAATTTTAGAAAATTGGTAATTTTCTCAGTTAATACTCAGTCATACTGTTCATTTTATTCTTCATGGAAATTCTTTATTAATCACTATCCAGAATTCCCAGTGATGATAATGGGGCTGCCCAATTTTTAAGAAGCTCATGTGTTGCTGCCTGCACTGAGATTTAATAACAGCAAGCTGTACTAAAGAGGATGTTATTCTTCCTGCTGCCTGTATCTGTGAACTGACTGCTTTGCAAATGGCTGAAGTCTGCAGAGCTGATCTAGAATCAAGGAACAGAGATGGAGAAGTGTTTTTGTTTTGATGATGAGCGCAAAGAAGAGAAGAAATCCAGCGTAGACAATACAGCAATTCAGATATAGTGTTCATTGTATTGCAGTTAATTTCTAATTGTTATGACTCATTTTGTATATTAGACTGAGTTGATGAATGCACTTGAGAATCAGTTAATGAGGAATGAATATGGGATTTATTAACACTGTTCACTATATAGCTGGTAGAAATGTCACAGTTCTGTTAGAGTAATCAGAATTCATTTGTGACCTGGGTAATCATCTAGTATCAAAATTCTTTGGGACAAACACTTTGTAAACAGAGCTAAAGTATGTGTCTTTCTCTTATTACTCCACAGGGTGAATTTTTGAAAGAAGTAATGCAGCTAACTGCCTAGGGTGGCAGGTCTCCCAGGCTTTACCATTCACACTTAGTTTAAGCCTCCAAGATTGAGTGAGCTTTCCAGTTGCAGAAATACAGTTTTGAGTTACTGCATGTTGAATCAAGAGTCTGGCAGTTCTACATATGCACAGAGAGAACTATGCCTGTAACAATTAACCAGGCAACTAGAGGCTTTTAGGAAGAGTGTGTTTTCTCTGAACACCAGCAGCAACTATTTTTTGTTTAGATGACTAGATACTACTTAGGAATTTTATTACAGAACAGAAAATGCCCTTTTCTAGGTAATCTTGTGAACGTAATGGAAGGAATGAGTCAATTTACATAGGTCTTACGTGAATGTTAGTACCATTATACATTTCTCCACCTAGAGCAGCTGCAAGTGATGGAAGAGATATAATAGCACCTTTCAGGACTACCTTTTGTCATGGATAGGGTATTTTGAAGTTATGAAAAAATTCAGATTTTGAAATTCAACTCTATTTCCAAAACATGATCTGACTTAGTCAAAAAATAGTCCACGAACTTATTCATGGCTAAGAGAGAATTTTCCAGCTAGACAAAATGTAGATTTTCAACCAAACCTTTTTTGCTTTGGTCTGTGGCAATGAGTGCTGCTTGTTTCTAACAGATGTCCAGGCTAGCTTAATCTTTGCTTGTTTTGAACTCTGCCAATAGGGAATTTTATTTAGGAAACTCAAATTGCTGTAATTTTGACAACTGGTTTTCTTGCTCTTACTTCTCACTTCTAGCTAGATCAGAACATTTGCATTTCTTTAAATAGGAATTTACTTCTGTGATAATGACAGCTGTCTACAGTGGTAGAAGTAAAATCATTCATCGGGGTCTTTAAATTAAACCTTAGGGATACTTTAGCATATTTTGTTAGACACAATAACTTTAAAGTGCAAGATTCATTTTAAAATATATTTACTTAGAGGCAGTGTGCAGTTGAGCACACATGGAAATTATTTTACTTCCTAAAGGAGGCTATCCTGTGTAGAAGTGATTGGAAAAACAGTGATTTTGTACATATTTTAATAAAGAATATACTTCAAGCATAGATTTTCTGTTCTAGTTTAAACTAATAGAAGATATAGTTCAGGTGCTCTTTTTTTTTTTTTTTCCCTCCTTTCTCTTGGTAATTTAATAGTCCTTGAATGTGAGCACAAAGTTGCTTTAATCCAAACATAATGTTACATTATACCATTAAGGTGACCTGCTGAATGTGACAATCTGATTGTACATGTTCTAAGGAAGTACAGCCATATAGATAAGGAGCTTTAAGAATCACAAAGAGACTACAACAGAAGGCATTATGCCGTCTTTTATCACAATAACAAGAACAGAAACTCAGTAGTGCACACTGTTTAATGAATTTGTTATGTACAAGTTAAAAATAAGGATATTAATACAATGCTGAACATAAAAATCATATTAGCATTCAGGCTCCTGCAGAGACTCCATTAACCTTGCCTCAGAGCTGTAAAAACATATGCCAAATTTTCATCCCTCCTAGACAAGAGAACAGATTATTTTTACTCTTGTATGAAGCATACCACTACTTATATGAAAAAAAAAAAACCAAAAACAACAAAACCAACCAAAAAGAAAATGCAAAGCAACAAACCACAGCTGCAGAGTTTCATTTGGTGGTATGGATTAGGTGCACTGTAGTAGATGAACATCGAGAATACCATGGATATTGTAGTAAGCAGCAATTTCAGTAAGTGAATCTTAACTGCATGTTACAGTGATTCTGAAAATGCTCTCAGGGAATAAATAAAAAAGAAAACAACATTGTGAAAGCCTTTGTGTTACTTGTTGAAACACAAAATTTCAACTTTAGTTTGTTCTTCAATACACAATGAGTATGAAGTTGGGTAAACAAATACTAATAAGCTGAGTCTTAAGTAAGGACCCAAGATAGCAAGAAAATAAGTTCTTCTCTTCTTTAGCCTGCAGAATAACTAAGATGGTGCAATAGCTGCCTTGACAACCATATCTCACATATGCCTTGGAATTAAAGGTAAATGTGTGCTAGATTCGGGGTACTACTTAATGTTCTCCTTTTAATGTGTGTTTACCTTATAGGCTTTGTAACATAATTTCTCAAAACACACTGTCCCATCAAATAGGTGCTGAATTATGCATTTCCTCTTCAGAAATAATGTGCTTTGTATGTGCTTTGGGGAATTTCAAACAATCTACCATTTTCAGAACAAATTTAATAATTCAAAATGGTGAAACCTATGAAAGCCTTTTGCTTATTCTTTCATAAAATAATCTTCTGAACAAGGCAGAAACATTCTTTTTGCTATTTCTAGTCTAAACCAAATGAAATATTACTACATATTACCAGCTCTTTTCTGAGTAGCCATGACCTCACCAGTGCACTGTGTTTCTTTGAAAGCAGTTCCCTACAGGAAGACTAAGCACTGCACTGCTCACCTTACCAATGTCTCTCTCATTTTGGCTGCTAAAACTTCTCTCCACAAAAGCTAGAAATGCAAAAATCAGCCTTTAACACAAACCACACTTACTGAAACATCAGCTACATGACATGACCCTTCTTGTAGTCTTCTAAATAGTTTTTGTCACGCATCCTCACTGAGACTTCTGCTTTTCAGAATAAGCTTTAAATATTACAATGCGTCATGACAAATAACAAATAATTTGTCTTTATACTGACAGTTATAGGAATCATGAGATTCTAGACAGCTGGATGATGAGGTGAGAGCAAATGATTCAATAGTTTTCCATCTCCTACTGGCAACCAGTTACCTCTAGAGAAAGGCACACCTTTTTTTACTCTAAGGCACATTTTCCCCACTTTATTTGAGGTTCTCAGTGTTTACCCATCTTTCTAACCTCATGAAATATTTGAGTGAAGTAGATTAGGACTTGCATTTATATAAAAGCTGAAACAATGATGGGCATGAATACCAAGCTAAAAAGCTTACACTGCTTGCCAGTGTTTTCTACCCCTCACTTTCCACATATTAGGTACTTAAGTGTGTCCAGAGCTAGAAATTATTCAGCATCTGAGGTCACACTGAATATTCCTAGGTCTAAGCTTTTTGTTCAGAAAGTTTTTCAACCTCATCTGCAAACACAGAACAAGCAGTCAGAGCCAGAGAGATGTTCTGGTTTGTGTAGGT
This sequence comes from Pezoporus occidentalis, assembly GCF_034315485.1. Classification (NCBI taxonomy): domain Eukaryota; kingdom Metazoa; phylum Chordata; class Aves; order Psittaciformes; family Psittacidae; genus Pezoporus; species Pezoporus occidentalis. The sequence goes on from NW_026914829.1 coordinate 4,433,624, forward strand.
TTCTCAGGGTCATGCAGTAATCTCACAGCTATTTTCTGCATGCAGATGCTGGTCCTTTTAACTTCCTCTACATCATTTTCCAGCTCTCACACAGCTCTGCCTGAACTGAGTGCTGGCTGAAACTCAAGATTTGTGCACAAGACATGCTTTTTGCCATTTCTGCACTGGGTAATAATGCTTATGTCTCAGCATTCCTACATATGATCATGGCATCCAAAACAAGTTGTACTATTTCAAATCTATTTTCTTCTTTGCTGTCCATACTGGCTGGATTAATCATGCTCCTATTTGGAATGCATTAGCATTTCTGTTCTGGCCAGACGTGTTTGATCAAAACCATGTAAACAAACACATACTACTCTCAATCCTCTTTCTCAATTTTAGTTTAGATCATGTCATGGATTTGAATAGACTGACATCACACAGTCATAGTTGATTTATCAGCAGTACTGAAATACATCTGGCTGTAGACCATGTCAGCGGCTGCAGTCCAACTTGTCACCCTGCTTATGAGTTTGGGGTTCATGAGCAAAATTCCTGCTAGCTTCTTTGCTTATGTTGTCATTTGTAATCAGAGATGGATTTACCTTCTTGTTTATCTGAGCAAGCCAGTGTATTTATAATTCATTTGTATACCCAGTTCCCTCCTTTGTGCAATTCTTGGTGGTGAAAACTCCAGAAAAAGTTATGTTTTTTCAGGAATGCTTGTTGTGAGGCACCTATTTTTCAGAGGATTCTGCAGGTTGCTGAAAATCACTATGTGAATGGAGAGAAATCTAGAAACCATTAGTTTGCTTTTGTGCCCAGCCTGTGGTTCACGCTAAATTGACAGTCTGCTATGTCTGCTCAGGTAATGAGGCTGCTGAAAGCATTCCACTGTCTTTTGTTTTATATCCATTCCCATGCAGTTCACATCTGTCTCACACACAAGCAAGCTGAGGCAGGAGCTGGCAAAGGAGACCATTTGGGAAGTTCTGGCTTGGTGGTGGGTGCTGCAAAAGCCCTGTACGATCTCCACTAAGGCACCTGAGTTGTGAAATCAAGTAAATCAGGGCAGATGAGGTCCCCATCACATGTCAATGTCCCCTCCAAACCATCAGCCTAATGAAATCACAGGCAGTGCTTAAATCCTTCTTTTGCCCAGCATGTCCTAATCAATAGCCACTGCCATCCACTGGGAGGGAGAGAGCATTTTTGGTTATGCTTTATTGGTAATAATAAACTGTTGCATTTTAATATTGAAAATCGTCATTTGTGACACTTATTCTTGTGGGATTTGTAGTGACAGGACAAGGGGAAATGGCTTTAAACAGAAAGAGGGTGGATTTAGATTAGATGTTAGGAAGAAGTTCTTTCCTGTGAGTGTGGAGAGGCACTGGAACCAGTTGCGCAGAGAAGTACTATTTGTAGAAATATATCTGGCTTTCTTAAATATATTTATTATTTTTGTGGTTGCTTATAGTTAACAGAATTTGGAAGTTGAAAATACTTTTTTTTCCACCACTGAATTATAATGGACATTAAAATTAGCACATTTTTTTAGTTTTTCTTTCCCTGATTATACATCACTATATTTGATGACTGCAGAGCACTGGTAATGGCCTTGCTACTTTACTTCTGTAGCAGAACTGGCTGGCCAAAAACAGAACAGGGAGCCATATATCATTTCAACTGAAGTTGTGGGAAGTTTTCCATTAATTTCTGAGGAAACATATATACTTTAATTACTTTTAAGATTATATACTTTTTTGCATTTTTTCAGTAAGTATTACATTCGTTATAGAGAAAAGGAACAGAGGTAATCCTCAGTACTGATGATGTTTAACTTGACGGGGATCCTGAGAAGTTATTTTCATAAATGGCTTTTAGAAAAGCATTTAAAATGTGTGAACTGCTCCTTAGAAGCATCTTTGTGAAAAGAGAAAAACAATTCTGGGAAATGCTTTAATGGCTTCTAGAGAAAGATATTAAAACAAAAGGCAAGGAAATGTGAAAAAAATAGAAAAATGGAAATTTTCACTGAATATGTCTCTCCCAACTGAAATAATTTATTTTCTTTGAAATACCCTATTAAACACTTTTAGTCATCTAGGCACCTCCTGAACACAGCTTAAATCAACTAAATCAGCTGTCAAATATGAAATATGTCTCTGAAGTGCACCTTTTAACAGTCTTTTTCAGCTTTTTGTCATGGATAGGATGTTTACTTACTTTTAGGAAGGAGATCCTTTTTGTCCTTTTGATATTAGCCATGAAAGGAGCTGGATTTTATTATTATTGTACATTATTAATGGCATCATTCGCTAAATTCTTCGGAAAAGAAATGAACTTTCACAGGTGATTGTATCACTAGTAGTGCTACTGCACAAATCATAAAAAAATCCAATTAGTTCTGCATGCATTGAAATTTCAGATGTAGATCACTTCATTGTGTGACTTGAAAAATTAATTCTGAAAATATTTCCAGCATATTGCTGTTTGCAGACATCATATCCCATGCTATCAAAAAATTACTGGAGAAATCTTAATGCTTGAATATTATCTCTCAATGTCTTAGGAAATTTGAACCATCTTTCATAGCCAGACTACTATGAAATTCAGCAGCAGATTCAAGCATAGGTACGGAGTAATATGTATTGCATGAATTTCTTACAAGCATTTGTTCCACAGGAAAACACACAAGTAGTTAAAACCTCAGATTTTTCCAAGGTAATATTCTGGGAGAAACAATGTATGTGAGATGCTCAGGGTCATAGGACAAAAGTCATCAGAAGTCAAATTAGAGAAATATATGACCAAACTAACTGAACTCATATGACATTTCTCATCTAGACAATTCTTGTCTTACGTGCTTCTGCAGGTATGGCAAAGATGAGATTGTGAAGATTTAAGGCTATCCTGGGCTGCTCATGGACATGTAGCTAGGGACAACTAATGACAATTAGGGACAATTCATTCCTTGGCCCCTAAGCAGTCAGTAGCCTTATTCGTTTTTTCCAAGTTAAGGACCTTGCAGACCACTATACAGTGTTTGTTAGTGTCTCTTACTACCAGAAAAACAGGTAAGACTTCCACCTGTTTTCTTTCACATTCAGATGCTCTGGTATCTAAGGGGTTGTGTGCTGACTAGGCAGTAAGCAGTAGGAGTATAATGGTTTTTGCACCATCTCTTCTTTTAGTAGCCTGCACAGCTGGAGTTCCTGGCAAAATCTTCTTACTGTTAGGGCACTCATCTTTCAGAATTGCTAGTTTTGTGTCAAATTTAATTGAAATCAGCCAATATTGTCAGAAGGTATTAAGGAAGGATCAGTTTTCTAAGCCTTAATTTCACAGAAAACTACACAAAGGTCAACATATTCATATTTTGCACATTAAAACTTGGAGAAAGATCCTAGATATATTAACACATCTGATGACAGCAACCAAAATTGAACAGTGCTTGTTGTACCTATGACTTTATAACTAAAGTGTAAAGCATTTACTTTTGCTAATATTGTGATTTATAATCATTTCAGCTATGCTTCATTCTTCTTCACATTTGCTCTTTAGTAGAACACGTTTCATATTGATTTCTTTATTAACTTTTGGTGACATTCTTGACAAACAAAACCGTAAAAAGTTTCTAACTGTGCATAAAATGGAAGTAATCATTCCTGTTTCCCATTATTCTGTTGTACTGGGGCAGCCTTGCAGTGACTCATTAATACAAAAATTTTAAAAGTTGATTACAGAAGTAGTCTCAGAATTACTTTCAATAAGAGTTGGTGGATGGTAGTTATCAGTCCTTGCACATTAAATCCAGTGGACAAGCAACATCTAGGTTACTTTGCCTTTCTTTGATGCTTGCCAAGCTAGAAACATCAAACATTTGGATAATATTCCATTCACTTTGCTCTGACATTTCTTCAGCTAGCCAAAGATCTGCTTAAGTATGTTCTTGAATGCTGTCTTTAGGAAATACATTATTTGGTTTGTCAATTTTTCTTCTATAGTAACTTAAAAGGGGCTGATATTTCAAAGATGTAAACTTAGTTCATATACAGTATAAACTGCAATTATACCCATATGGTACCATTGAGGTACAAATTTTGGGAGACATCTTTGTTTCCAGAAAACATCACATCAGAACACATCTCAACCACTGCACTGTGGTTCCTATAAATCCCTCAGAACTTGTATATGTTTGAGCATAAGACATTACCAAGTGCGGTGAGCTCTGAAAAACATAAAATCTCTCCCTCACTTGACATATCCTTGAACTGCAAACATCTTCTAAACCCACCAAAAAAAAAAAAAAAGGAAAAAAAGAAATTCCATGGGTTTATCATTGTCATAAATTATGCTTCTTTTATCGCAAATTCCAGAGAGGCTGAAGTAAAGAATCCCCTTTCAGTGATTGTACAGAGAAAATTTATCAGCCTTACATGAGTAAATACACACAGAGTGAACAAAAAATTAAAGCCTGGAATGAAAATTAGTTTTTTGTACAGTATTGAGAATCAGTTTAAAAACTGAGAACAATTGAATTCCTGGTTATTCCATTCCTTTAATACTTTGCTTGTTATATATTAGTCATGTATTATTTGAATGTCATCTTACCTTGAGAAATTGAAAAGAAGTAATTAATATCTCTATTAAAGAAATTTACAGCTGTTGTATGAGAATTCTTTTGAAACAGTTCCCAGTTTTACCTGGGCATCTCAAATGGGACACAAAGACACTGCTATTTCTAACTGTGTTTCCCAAACTGTTTCTTAAGGCAGTCCAAACTTGGTTTTAACCTAGTTATAAAATCACTTCTCAGTGAGAAATACGTAAGAAAGAAATACATAGACTTCATGGATCAGATCATTTTCTAACATGATTTCAGCATTTCAGGCCTGACTCTGAGGTCAAAAAGAATTCTTTTGGTTGAAATGACAGATTCATATGCATATTTTTGGGTTGTCTCTTGCTGGTTAATTCAGTAGCTGAGTTGTTAATGAAGAACAGCTTAGAATAGAAATAAAGTAATAGGTGATTAAATTATGTATAACTTTTGCATTGTTCCTGGTCCAATTTAGAAGCAAGAATTAAATTCAGGCTTAATTAAAGAATCAAGTCAGCTTGAAAACCAAAGAGTTATTGTGTATTTAGCTATAAAAATATAATAAGCACCATTTCAACCTAGTCATTTAAAAGAAAATTCCTTCGTTGGTGGTGTTGTTACTGCTGGGTTTAATTATTGAAAATATGGGGAGACAAAATACAAGGAAACATATTCAAATGTACTAATAAACTTATCTCACCCCTATGGTTATTGTGATGCATATTTTAAAAAAATGTGTGACTCTTGCACCTAAGATTTGTCTTATTACACACTGTGTCAGGAACAATAGATAATGGTCTATGGTGAAACACAGAAAGATAGAAAAGTACTGTTTGTCCACTTTGGCTCCTCCCTAGAGAGTCCTGCTTTGGCTGCTCCCTGGAAAGTCCAGCTTTGGTTCCTACCCAGAATGTTCCGCTTTAAAACTCCCTGGAAAAGTCTCACCCCTTGGAGACCTTTCTAGATATTGCTAGCCACTTCTTCCGACATAGGCTGGCTCCCTCTTTCGGAATGAATTTGCATCTTTGTCAGTGTAAAAGCCTGAGCCTCATGCGATGTGGGGGAGGCAGACTTTCATACCACCTAAGTCAACATTGCCTCCATGGGGGCACCCACTAAGGTTGAGCTTGCCACCTCGCACTGTGATGATGTTTCTCAGAGCTGGTCTCCTGATTGTCATTACATGGTCCTTGGGGTTGGTGAGGAAAACAAACATCAGAGGTATCCTTTACTGTATCCTTTACTATCTCTATAATTTCCTATATTAATAAACTAGTTGAGAGTTCTCTATTTGTCTCTTGTTTCGCTTTCACCTGCAATCCTCAAACTCTGGAACACACGCTTCTCAACATCCTTAACAAAGCTTTTTAGGCATTACTACTTCCATTCTACAGATGAAGAATATTATTGTAAACTGTTATCAGAACCATACAATCAAAGATTTCAGTTTTATAGTTTCATCTCCTTCTCTCTAAGTGAAGTATTGTTTGTGTGCTACAACATGCAATGTTGCATACCTGATGATTTAGCTTTAAACTGCTGTGGTTTGGCGTTTTGTTTATGATCTCCCTTAATTACATACAATGAAATACCAATTTATAGATAAACAGTAGCACGTAATAGAGAGTAAATTATGGACTACTAAATGTGGCTTACTGTTGATTCATACAATTAGAATTACTACATATATTCATATCAAAGGATGATAAGCATTTAAGATATCAATAGTTTTGACTGGGTATGGAAAAACACCAGTTAACAATTCATGCTTATGGAATTTTGCAGGAATTTCATCTTCAACGACATGCAGTCCAAAAATAAGGAATCAAGTTCTGATTTTTTGGAACACTATCTGTTACTTCTGTTCTTCTAGAAACTGAAGACTTTTTGCTGCTTTTTTACATGTAAAATGATTATTTATTGAAATACGTATTTCAAAACACCTGTGTTCCTTGCCTGAGTTGTTATAATAACCTGTTTAGAAAAACTTGACTGTTCTTTGAAAAGATTGGAAAGCTGAATAAAAAAGGAAAACTTCAGTGAAATGTCTAAACTTTCCCAAGAAACTGTTGCAGATCCAAAAGTCTAATTAACTAAATGAAAATAGCTCAAAAAGAAAAAGTAACCCACAAATCTTATGTGTTTGGATAATGCTTATCCTAAATAGTTCTCATGCATGTAAAATTGGATATTGGGGTTATTGTTGTCAACTCCTTTTCTTCCAATTTCAAGGACTGGTGAATTCATGAGAAGTACAAAATGATGCAGCTAATTAATTTTAACCACTAAATTATGTTCCTCTTCTTTCCTGTCTTAAAACACTTGAATCACTCAATCAACTGTTATTCTACTTGTGCTGATATTTTTTTTACTTTATTTCAAAGACGTAAAAACAACCTGACCAGCATATTCCCATTTCTCACTTTACAGAACATTTGTATTTTTTGTGTCTGTTTCCAACAGTTCTTCTAAGAGAAGTGCACTTGTAAGAAACAGAAAATGCCTGTAATACACTGACAAAAAGTGGTCTGTACTCTATTTAGTAAAGTATTATAAATGGCAGGATTCACCCAAGTTCAGAGTTCACACAAATTCTTTTGCATAGTCATTCTTGGTAAAAATGGGTAAGGCCACTTAAAATAGCAAAAAAAAATATTGCATCTGATCAAAACAGGTTTCCACAGAAGACTGTAAGAGAGTGTACTCAAATGATAGTTGTTTCATATCAAATAAAGAAGATATTGTGGACTGAGATGAACACATAAACAAATATGACATCAATATTTTTACTGCTAAAAGAGTGATTATTTGCATAACATATTTGTCTATTTTTGTGACTTTTGAAACTGCTCACTCAATCAAGATTTACCACATTTTTGTGTTAATTCCAGAATTTTAGAAAATAAATTAAAAGCATGGAAATGGATGCTTTGTGACAGGAGTTTGGCATATTACAAATATTTTGGTTGTGACAAGGTAGTAGAATATGATTGCAGTGTAAAACGAAAGTCTTTTTATTAAGTTACTTATAATTCAGAAATGCCTCTGGCCACTTGAGCCAAATACTGATTTAAAGAGTTTGTCAAGCTATGTAATTGACTTCTTCAATTAGAATAATTTTTTCCACACCCTTAGCAAAAAATGAACTAGAATGAGATTACAAATACTGCAAATCAGATATTTTAATACAGTGAGAGCAACATATTTGATTCCGTGGATCTAGAAACACTAGATGTAAGGTTGATAGATAGATCATGGAACAACTTATTGTAAGGTTCAAGTGGAAAGATCCTTTAATAAATTCTTAACTTGCAATTTAATTTAAAAAATAATAATTTAAATTAAAATATCCAGGTATCAACAGAATGGAATTTTAAACAGTAACTTAAAAGTTGCCTTAAAAATGAAGACTGGTCCATTCTTTGTATTTAAATAGTCCCCATATTTGTCTGAGGAATATTTTGTAAAAGGTGTTATCATATGGAATGAAGTATCATGCAGTCTGTTATCTTTCCTGAATATTTATAGCATTGAGTATGACACTTTCTATTTAGTAACACAGAAGGAAGGTTCATCTAATCAGCTTGCTTTTTGAAAATCTCTGTGAGAAAGACAAAACATTGAAAAATGATGTTCAGAGTTAAGTTATTTTTAAAAATGAAATTTAAGTTGTGATTTTCAAGTGAAAAATATATTCTGAAAAAAGCTGAAATAAAGCTTCAATGATTTTTGCATAAAGACTTAAGAATTTTTTCCGAATAAAATTATCAAAATGCTTTTCAGATATTTTAAATAGCTAATAAAAGTAAAAAAGGATGGTTTGTCAGTTTGTTCACAAAACTAAAAAACCCAACTATTCAGTCACCCCTTCCAAAAATACATAATACTAGACATTAGTATAATAGGTATGTTGTGCAGTGTTCACAACGAGAGTTCAACTCATTTGCCATCATGTAACCCTATGCACTTAAGTCTATAACATCAAAGAAATCATGTCATTTTATCAGGTGAAAGGAAAGAAACACAGTCTGTAAAATTTAGATACAAGGTAACTATAAACAAAAGGATATAAATAGTGAAATTTAATAGACTTAGAAGTCCTGCATTCTTAGAGACAGTATCTGATAGCGTGAGTTAGAAAACTGCCATTCAGTCATCATCAGTGAAGGCACTAGTGTTGATCCTTAGAACTACACACTATATCCTACCACCATATCTGGAAAACAGATGAGTGCAATTTTTGCATATCATCTAAGGGCAATTATCTCTCTGGCCTTTTTTAATTCCTCAGGAAACTAATAAGAAGGTAGAGAAAAGGTAATGTAAGATATTCCATTTATTTCAGAGTTTCCAGAACAAGAATTTACTAAGTAAAATGAACAATCCTGAAACATACGAATCTTGTCAAGATTCTAAATTTGGTTCTTACCATTAAATATTCTTAAGAAATCTCTGGTCACTGGAATTCTTTTTCTCATCTCCCAGATCTTCTATAAAAACTATTTTGGGATATGGACTTCAAAGTGTGGCATGTAATTTTTTTTTTTTTTCATTGTAACTTGATATCTCAGCTAGTACAGAATTTCTTGCTTCACACAAACTCTTTCTTCCTCCACCATCTCCTGAATTTTTCCTTTCTTCTTTTCTTCTTGGCACCTTGTCTCATATTCTGATAGCCTCTGTCTGCTTTAAGCACAAACTTTACTTTCTTCTAATCTATTTTTCGTTTCCCTCTCCATCATCAGAGATGAGAGAAACTTATATATATGTTGTCTTAGCAATCCATTTTTGGGTTTTACATATGTACAGGCTCAGCATCAGCTATTTCCACATCAGTCCAATTCTTACCACAAAGAAGCTTCTGTGTGTGGATGATCTATAGGAATAAACAGATTCAAAGTATGTGGTGAAGTACAGAGGTGACTTTGGGTCTCTTGACACATAACTTGCTGTCCTGGTTTCAGCTGGGATAGAATTAATTTTCTTCCTAGTAACTGGTACAACACTGTGTTTTGGATTTAGGATGAGAATAAAGTTGATATCACATTGTTCTTGCTGGGCAGGGCTTACACTGTCGAGGATTCTTCAGCTTCTCATATTGTCCTGCAAGTGAGAAGGATGGAAGGGTACAAGAAGCTGGGAGCAGTGTCCTAGAACCAATGAATTGAAGTGTATAGCAAACAATCCAAAAGGAGTAATCACTCACCTAATAAAGGTAGGGCTCTCAGCCTCAGGGGGCTGCTTTGGACAGTATTCTGACCCAAGGGGAGAGTCCTTGACTGTAGGCCCACTGCTTCAAGGAGGGCCAATTCAAAATGGCTCTCTTGCAGGGCTCCATTTATATCTTACTCAAACCTGATCTGTGGTCAATATGGTCATGTAGCCCCACCTTGGCTCAGGATTCCAACTTCCTCCCCTTTGTACCTGTTCACCACCACCACATGGGTGTGACAAGCTATGTGGGGAGCTTTTGTGGGCTTTTTCAGGTCTTTGTTAGGGTTTTGTTAGGGTGGGTGTGCCTGCGCCTGCCATAAAGGGATATTCCATACCATATACCATCATACTGAACAATAAAACTGGGGGAGTTGGCCAGGGAAAGGGGGGGCTGCCTGTTGCTCAGGGACTGGCTGTCAGGTCATTGGGCAGAGGGCAGTGAGCAATTGCATTACATGTAATTGTATATTTTATCATTACTATTTTCTCTTTTTTTTTCTCCCTATTAAACTGTCTTTATCTCAACCCACAAGTTTTCCCTTTTTTCCAGTTCTCTCCCTCATCCCACTGAGGGTTAGTGTTTAGCTGCCTTACATTTTGAATATCAGATTTTCTTCATCCCGGAAGGGTTTGTGGTTTGGCGCTTTTTTTATTGTTGTTGCTGTTGTTATTTTCCTTGGTTCGGGTTTTTTTTTGGCTTTCAGGAAGCATTTTGTCAATTTATACAAGAGTAAAATTTCTACCTATCTGATAGACTACCCTGCAATAAGCCACAAAATTACACCAAAATTACATAATTCCTCTTACATATGTGTGTACTGTGGGTGAAACCCAGAGAGATGCTTTTTCCAGAACACGGCCTTGGGGAATTCTCTTTATTACTATTAAAATGTAGAAGTTTAATATAAAAGGGTGACTATGATAATTAACTGAACTGTTAGTATTTTCTAGGTGCTAACAAAGTTTTCGCAACTATGTAACACTTTCATATTTTGAGCTTCTTCCAAGCAGATGGACACTGACCTTTTAGTTTTCTTTTCAATTAAAATCAGGTTATAAAGGTCTGCATTCCAAGAAATAGGCAAGCTACTGATATAAATTGCCTACCAGCAATCTTCATTGAGACTAATGCATTTAATGATTAATAAGAATTGCTTAATGAATTGGTGAAATTGCAATCAAATCTTCTTGGGGTTTTGGTATTTGTTTTGTTTTGGTTTTTAGGAAAAAACCTTCATAAACTTCTTTAAGCCTCTTGTAAACAAACAAGAGTATGGAGATATGAGCATACAAAAAAAAAATCATGCAAATATATTTTAAAAAGAAATCATGATGCCAGCTTACTAAATTTATCTTCAATAACAGCAAGACATAATGTCTTTTCTATGCATTACTAGGGAACCAGTCAAGTGAATGTCCTAGTGTTGGACCCATTGCTAATGTTTCACCTAGGCCAGTCTGATATATTTGACAATTCTTATGATTTGATCTTCCTTAGTCTTGAGTGAAGGAAGAAATTTCTGAGTGACATTAATGAATAAGATGCAATCCCTATGAAAATGTTTGTCACTGTCTCCAGCACTCTGTGACATGAGATGTCAATGCTGAAAGAAAGGAAGATGGCTATTTGGTTATTGTTGAAAGAGTTAAAAATCTTCAATCAGTTATTTTAGAAGGTGGTGTTGGGTTCACTTCTTTTCTTCTGGAAAATGTATGTGCTTTTGTCCACATATGCAGTAAGAATTTTTCAGTTATTCAGGAACTAGTTCAGTTTCTAAGGGATTGCTGTTATCCCTAGTGAGACGTCTTACTATCCTAGAATTTACATTGTCATATCCTTAAAGTTACATTAAAATTAAAAAAAAAGAAAGAAAGAGAAAAAAGATAAAGATCCAGCAGAGCCTGTCATAGATGTCAAAATATCTTGAATATTATATCCAAATAGCCATTTCCACAGCTGTTAGTGTAGTCAGACACCTGAGTTATAAATCAGTCCATCCGAGACTTTCAGTAAAAGTAGCAGTAATACTGTTCTCTTTTTCTCTCTAAGGGAAGAAAAAAGGAAAGTAAATGTCTGATGTTGTCCTCTGTTCTGTGCAGACATGAGCTTTTCAGGTGCTCCTCCCAGCATGAAATACTATTTAACTCTGAGGGAGGGAACAAAACTGGTGTACAGAAAGACAGAGCGCAGTAGCTTCTGATCAAATGAAAAGTATTTCTCTATTTAACTGCAAAATGTAGGAAAAACTCCTAAAACAGAGTGGAAAATAATTCTATTCTACAATTCCCTACATAAAGTAGTCTGTGTTTAAGTTAGCAAGTAATCTGGTGTAGGAGGAGCAGTGTGTGAGATAGTTGGCTTTTAAGACCCCTACTGCATGCATTTGGTTGGGAGGGGGTACTTAAGACTGGCTCTAGCCTGGTTATGTGATCTAATGGAAATGCCCCTTTGTGGATGGAAAGTGTTTGGTGGCTTCACGGGGCTCATCTTCTAGTTCAGTTTAGCACACTGAGACTTCCCTGCCCTCCTGAATCCAAACCTGCTAAGTGGGGATGATTAGGTTTGCTTCCAAAGCACATTTCTGATCCAGATTGACACATATATGTAGACACACACCTGTGTATTACTTATAGCAGGTTCAATCCAGCAAAAAGATGTAACTTTTCGAAGTGTGCATAAACTACGCAACTCAATGTCACAGCATGCCAAAATCTTACGGGGCTCAAAACTTCATGGAAAAAAAATATATCCGATACTACTAAATATAAAGACATTACCTCTAGCTGCAACTGTTCCAGAGAAAAAAATGAATTAAGTATAGAAATACTACTTTAAATTTGTCCTCTTGCATTGCTTTCTAGTTACCTGCTATTGATCTCTCCCAGAACTAATGGGAAGGTGTGACGTGGTACAAAAAGCCTCCTGTTGACTAACCCCACAGTAATGATCTTACACAGCCCATGGGATGGAAGCAAAAGTCCAGAAACATCCAGAAAGATTACTTTTATTTTCATTATTTTCATTATTTTCAATTTGTCCTTTAGAGATAGATGTCCAGGTCCACTGATGAGCTACAAAGCCTAAGCTCGTACCTTGAAAAATCAGGAGCTGGAGGACAGGGATAAATGTAGTTCGGGCTGTGGTCTTTAACAGGCAATAAATATGGCATTTTTCTGTGTGGAGTGTTACACATGTTGCTGTGCGCTAACAAAGACAGCAATAATTAAAATCTTCATTTAATTCTTAAGTATTTCTGTGGTAATAGAACACAGTTCAGTCTTTTACCTCTTAAGTTTCAGCAGCAATGTGTAGGAGTTAGATTTGTAAATGTCTTGGTCTGATATAATACCTGACAACAAATGTATAAATAATAGCTGATGCGTGCTAAAGACTGCTTCTCTCCCATATGATTCATATGATTCTGCATATTTATTTAGCAACCCTACAGTTCTGACTACTCCCAATAGATTTTAAGTTACAAATCTTATGCTTATACTCGCAAAAATATTCCCAACCCAAAACATAAAAAAAAAGCAAAATCATTGTTCTCAGGAAATCTCTAAAAATCCCCACCGCTGTAGAGTGCTCTACAGATGTGCCAGACTGTGCGACTGAAGAGAAGATTCCGTAACAATGAGGCGTATCTAGTCCAATTTAAGGGTCAACTGGAGGCTTTTAAAAAAAAAGTCTGTAGTAATATGGTATAATTAATATTTAATGTAGATGGGAAGTTTTACTGAAAATTGCTCTTTGGATGTCTCAAGAAGTTCGTTTAACTCAATTATCTATAAATGGAAAAATTATTAATAGAACAGATTTAATGATAATCATCTGTACTTTACTGCACCAAGAGTTAAATATTTTTAAACCATAAACCTCATTTTAAAGAGAGATTATGCTATCTAGAAATGTTAAATTTGTAAAATATGAAACCAAGTGGACAGAGGAAGTAAGTGAAAGAGAATAAATTAACTATAATATATATTTGTGTGTTGCAATAATGTTTGAAAACATGTAAGCAGGAAATTATTCCAAGGGTCAATTACTTTCCATAGGAGCAGATGGGACACACTAACTTTGTTATTATTTAAGCTTTTTCTTGCAAAACCAGAAGTTGCCTTGTATTATGGAAGATATTTAGACTTATTTTGCAGAGCAGAAAATTAAATATCTATATAGTGGGACATCTGTGATGTAGATGGTGCTGGTAGAAGTGATAGAGACTGCTTAATTAATATTTATTTGCTTTTTGTAGAGCAAAATTTCTGCCTGGCTTCTGCACCTAAAATATTACATGAGAACTTTAGACAATTAAAAAAAAGCTAAGTGTAACTATACAAAATATTTTGACTGATTTCTCTGGAATGCTTTTGAGCATTATGTATCTATTATCTATATATGTGACTCTGCCATGTTTCAATACACATGGAGCTCTTGAAAAGAAAAAGGCTTAGAAGCAAAATACAGTATTTCTACATGTAATAAATTTTCAAAAATATTTCTAACCATAAATTTGCATGTAAAAAGCTGCCAAAGTGTGTGCATGTATTGCAATTGCAGTTATTTCCAAATTTGAAAGGATCAAATACACAGGACAAATCTAGAACCCTTACATGAGTACATTAAAATTTAATGCAAAAGACCACGAATGTTTTGTAACTGAAATTGCTTATGCTGAAAGTCATAATCACAGAGTTCATTCTTCCAACCACAGAATAACATTCTAAATTCATATAATGCTGGTATAAGAACTGCTGTAATATTATTGCTGTTATACCACTTTTTTATGGTGCCATGTGTTGTAAATAACATCTTAGACAACTAATTATAGTGTTAAAATATAATGTTCCTTTCTTGATGTTAATCCATTTTTTTGTAAACCCATAAAGATGCTGCTCCAAGTAAGTGACAAAGAACACCTTCATTTGTACTCTTGTAGATCTTGCCAACTCTGCAGACAGGTACTAGATGAGAGAGTAAGGCTGAATCAGAATTGTTCAGTTTTCTGATTATACTGTTTAGATATTTAGCTCTCCCCAGGTCAGTATACATTTTCAGTTATAATGATGTGCGTTCAACTGATATGATGCTTTTAGGAGAAAGATTTCCAAAAATCGCAAATTTCTTGTTAGAGCATATTTAGGAAGTTTTGGAAAATTTGGTTTTAAGCATTGTTAACACCTAGCAGCACACACTTTATTTCCTTATTTTAATTTTAAAAAATATTAGACTCAAGATACTTCTTAGATTCTCTGGAAAACATTTGTTATTGTAGCTTAAAATAGAAAAGAAAAAAAACACAGTAGTATGATTGAAGAATGTTGGTGAATTCAGCACCAGAATCAAAGATTATATATTATTAAGAGGGTGAAAAAAGTCTTCTTGTATGACTGGCTATAATAAAACTACATATATGAAATCAAGACTCACAGATCTTATGCTCCGATATAGCAATTGTAGAGTTTTACTTGGTTTTGAAATAATAGTTTATGACAGAATCAGGGCCTTTTAAAGGTGAGATCCAGTCAGATGAGGTATATTAGCAAAGCTCCACATAAGTCCGTATCTGCATATTTTATAGGTACAGCTTTCTCTACTTGAATTTGCATATGAAAATGTATAGCTAAATTTTAATCCATTAATTTGAAGCATGTTTCTTCAGGACAAGAGAAAGTTTTTGTCAGGTATATTGATTCAAAATGGTATTTTGAAGAAGTGCTTCCGTTATTCTCATTGCAGTGAGGGTAGTCTCTGGTAACTGACTCACAATTATCTTTACCTAGACTGGAGCATATCTTGCTTGCTGAGTCATCTTTCACAAATTATAGCTTGGCAATCTTCCACACACAGTTTTCTTCCAAAGTACAGTAAAGACAGTAATTTGCCTGGAGTTGCCATCCAAACAGTATTTAAAAAAAAAAAAAAGGGGGGGGGGGAAGAGAGGGAGGAATTTCCTTGTCATTAAGTGAAAGGAATATAAGACAGGAACTGTGTAATAGGTTTCATAGGAATAGAGAATTTATGTCATGAAATGAGAGATAAAAATCTTTTGACGGTTACCTTGAAGGATTTTAGTGTGCCAGACTATTTGAGAACAGCATGCAAATATATTGCATTAAAAGATTTCTCAAGTTGATATTAAGCTGGGAGGGAGAGGGAGGTGGTGTTGAAAGAAAGAGAGGGAAAGGGTGGATGAAGGCAAATACTCATTTCTTATTTGCAGAATAGAGATTTAACAGTACAATTATTTGAGTAGACATGGTAAAAAAACTCCTTCTAATGCACCTATGAAATGCTATAATTATTCTAATTATTCTGTTGGCAACAGTAGTCTCTGGACTGATTTCTATAGGCTGTGGATCAGGTCTCAGATAGTCATTCATATAATACACATTTACACACATTTTTTGACACGATACTGTACTCTTAATGAGGTGCTTTAATCATGACAGAAATATTAACTGTGCACACCAAAGATATCTTTACAATATTTCCTAATATCAATTAATATTTCCATATAAAGGGAATATCTGGCATCTTGTGAATAAAAGCTTTCAAAGGCAAAATTAAATATATTCATCACCCAAATTTATGTAGCACAGAAACTGACATCTGTATCCACTTATATAAGTAATAAACAGCTTACTAATAAATACATATTAAAATATCTCCATGTTTCAAGTTCTTGTTGGATGCTCTTCCTTTTACACTGTACTGATTGCAGTGGTATTCAGGGTGAGATGCAGAAATGGAAGGACAAGCTTTCTTCCCACCAACCCTATGATAGAATGAGTGTTCAAAAAAATATTTTATAATTGATGCAGCCCGCACAAAAAGGGAATCACGTCACTGTTCAGAGATGACAGACCCTATTTCACTGGCTAGACTACACATCTATTACTGTGTACGGTTCTAAGCACCTCAGTACCAGAAATATCTGAGTCAATTGAAAGGAAATAGGAAAAGATGTGAGAAATATGCAAGTATTTCATGGATTAAGGAAGCTAGACAGTAGATACAAAGTTTGTTACATACAATGGAAGAAGTTTCCACAGGCTGGGCAGATTTTCTCTAGGCGTATTCTCTGAATTCATTGGTTGGAACAGGATTAAAGGAATAGTTGTTATATTAAAAAATGCCTATTTTCCTGACATCCTCCTAACTGCTTTTCTTTGGGCAATATGCAGCTCCAGTGGCCATTTCCTAGTGCTTAATACCAATTTGTGCTGTCCCCTCAGTAACTCTGTATCTAATATGGTCAGTGTTCTGCTAATACAAAACAATCCAGCATCTGGCTTAAGTAGAATGCATTTATTTTGCAGGGATGGCAGTGAGGGCTTATGTATGTATTCATATACACACAAAAAATGCACACATATGATAGATATTTTATTTTTCCTGAAAACAAAATGCCAGCAAGTCATATGGAAAAAACAAAACACAAGAAAAATCTAAAAAAAACCCCAAATTTTGGTAAAAGAATGTGTGAGAAAATCAACCTCAGAAAAATTTAAATTATGAAAATAAATCTGCCTGCATTTCTGTCTACTCATACAAACCCAAACCCACACCCACACAAATGCTTGTGGGGAATCAATTTGATACAGTGCTCAATCAATTTCATGTTGTTTTCTTTTTAAAATATGGTCCTTCATACATTTAGTAAAATGTAGACACATAAGAGACAACTGTGTGTAAATCAGACTTCCTCAGTTTACGTATTTGATTTTGCAATCAAAACAACAGTTTTCCAGCATAGATTTTATCCTGCTAATTGTAAAGTCCCTCTGCAGTGGAAGAATATTTAGAATTAGTCCCCTGATTTCTGTACTATGCTTATTATTACCCAAGTATTGTAACTATCACGTCCTTGCCTCCCCATCCTTCCTTGTTTCCAGCTTTTGCTTACATTTTTTTATTTGTGCTTGACCACGAGTGACCATTGGATCTGACTTTGAGTCTTGCTCTCAGTTATTGTTTTATCATTTTAATTGTTTACCTGCTAAACTTGACTATTTATTTCTTCTGCTGATTGCCAGCATTTGATATTATCCTTTAGTCCGTTGCTTTACTTAAATCTTTTGCCTTCTAGTATCTTTTTCATCTGTTACTCAGAGATAGGAATTCTTCGTTAAAAACTGGGCAGGCAAACAAGCCCAAAACAACAAACTATCTTGTTTTATTTTGTGATCTTTCAATAGTGTTCTGTCTAGACTTACATCTTTCTAATGGCAACCTGATGTGACTCTCCTCTTCCATTTCCTTTCATATATTGTTTATTTAATCTAAACATACAGGGAATAGTAGACACATTCTACTTTGTTGCTCTTTCAATAATTTTTCCTTTTTCTTCTGAATGATTATTGATTACATAACAGACACTTTTATCACATTCATGGCTAGGCTCATTTGACAGCTTCCATGCCTGAACAGTTTACAGAAATGCAATATTTATTGACTTCCATTATCCAGTACTTTCACTTAACATAAATGGCCTGTGGGAGAAAAGTCTCATCAGAGGGTGTCATCAAGGTGATAGGTTGCCAGCTTTTTAAAAAATTAGAATGGGAGAAGAGACCATTCTAACTCCTGTCTCTCCTTAATGGATGCCTCCCTTAACATTTTCAAAGGTTGATAGCTTGAAGGAAAGTAAAGAAACAAAAGATAAACTTAAAAACTCAGAACTTGTTCCTTTTATTTCTCTGTGGAGAACATCAGGAAGAATTTTATTTAGATAGAGAAAGAAAAATGGAAAAGAGTATTCTGAAGGAATCTTGATGGTCATTCTGTATCCCGACTAGTCAGTCACAGTTAAATGGATCTTTAAGCTTGAAGAAATGTACTGGCAAGAAACCCTGTCAGCAGTTCCAGACAGAGGCTTCCAGGCAGAATGTTACCCAGCCGTAAGACAGCTATAGTCTTCTGGGAACAACATTTACAAGCTGTTCATGCTGGTAAGATCAGAAAACCAAGTCTGATTTGTGGTAAAAGCTCTAGGGCATGTTTATACTATCTGCTTTACTGTCACTGAAGTATTAATCTGGGTGTTCAGGTTCAAAAAAAGGGACCTAATGCCTTGAGTTAAGAAATTAATCTGCAATAACTAGAATAAGATAGTTTCTGAATATTTTTGTTTTGCCATCATGACTATTTGATGTCCTGGAATAATTATGTGAGTTTTAATTAATAATGTCAATTTCAGTGTAGATGAATGTAAGAACAGGAGCTGATAAGAGCTCAGTGCATCCAGCTGCCATAGCACCATGACACAGGCAAAACTCAGAAATGCTTAAATTAGGTTCTTAATATTCTTCCCATTGCTCCCACTGTTCTGCATGGGAACAAGATTCCTTTCTTAAGCCCATTTCAGGGATACCTCAGAGTCTTACCCTGAGTTTTGGGAGATGGGGATTTCCCAGTTTGATCTGCAATCCTAATGGTTTGGCACTACAGCATAGTGCCCAAATCTGCAAACACATGCCCTAGTGCAGAACTGCCCCGTTTTGCTTATGGCTTCTTATATATGCAAAACCATCCTGTATGCAGGCATCAGGAAGAAAGTTTATGTTTTAATTCCAAAGCTGCAATCTTTTAAAATAACTGTTTAATCTATTTGTCTTTAAAACTGTATTTCCGTGTGTTTGCACAAACATTTATAAATGTTAGATTCAATACCCTTGTATATTCCTCTCTTCTTTTTTCCCTTTTAGCAGTAAACAAGATTATTCTTTGATTTTTTTTTTTTAATAAATTAGCTTTTAATTCTTAGGCTAGCATCTCATGTGATTTCTGAGCTTTTTCTAATTCATTAACTCACTTTTTATACATTACAGTCATTTAATCAAACAAATGTTAATGTAACATCAACTATGTTTGTAATAAAAATCTTATTTTTTTCCTGCTTACAGAAAAGATTTCAGTCTGAGCAAGATAACTCAGAGTGTGCATCAGTATTTTCTCAAAAACCCCATATTCTGCAGCAAGTGCCCATATTTGTTAGGCTGAGCTTTCTCTTCACTTAAATTTCTTTCATTTACCTTCTGGAAATGTAAAGAGCACTTTGTTGATTTATCAGATAAAGCAATTATCCCAGTGGAAGAAGTTTAATAAGGAGTCCATGCCAGGTCATTTGTAGCTCAAGGCACAAAGGAAATATCAAGAGATTTTTGGATTTGCTGAGATACCTGCAAGCACTGGTGTGATACCCCTGTCCTTCAAAGATTAGTGTAAAAGTCATCTGATGACCAGTGATTAAAAGGGAAGTTTAAAACTAAAGGATATCAGCCTGGCAGGTAAGGGTTTTTTTCCACTCCAGCTACATAAAACTCAGATTCAATTGCATGTGGGCAGGCAATGCTTCTACAAAGGCTGCTTCACTACGTGACTGAGGCTGCTCCATCTCCGGGTGCCTCAGGCAATGTCTCTTATTCTATCCAATTCTTGCCCTATTTCTGTATACCTTTTTATTGTATGTCGCTTACCGTTCTTTGAAGTCTGAGAGACTTGAAGCCTGGAAGTCATTATACACAGTTAATTTCCAAATATAATCACATACTATAGCAAATATTCTTCAGAGATACGCACATCAGCTTTTCTTATTTAAATGTTTTGAATAATGTTCCGCTAAGAACTGGCATGGTAAAGTTGCCCATTCTTTCTACCCATTTAAGAGGTTATTGCCAAAACATTAAAAAAATAAAATGAAGAAGGCCCTGTGATATTACATATGAAAATAACACCCTTATCTAATGCCCTACTTATCTGTAGGACAGTATTTTTTATTTGATTTTCTTTCTGCAACAAAGAATCCTGTGTTTTATGGTGTTCTTTAGATTCTTTGGTGAAGTATGGATAAAGTACAGGAAGAAAGGGTATTAAAAATAGACATTTCAGATGCATTTTTCTTGTGGACAGAAGGTGTTAGAGTTGCAATACTATATCTGTCCCTGTTCTGAAGGAGACTAAAATGCTGTGTTAAAGCAGAACTGTCAAATGTTACTTTCTTTTAGTAAGTGTGTGCAAACCAGTGAATCATTTGCCTCTAGATAGTTCAGTTTGTGTTAGTACAAAGAAATAAAGATGCTTACATGTATATTTTAGCAGTTTTCTAGACCCTTTCCCATGATCTTTTAGGCAGTTATTAGATTTTCTTTCCTTGTACGGATTTTAATGTTCTGTGTACTGATCTGCTATCTGATACAGGTTAGTAATTTGACAAACGTACTTGAAGTAGCTCCTGATGAAAGCTCAGCTTTTACCCAACAATGGTATTTTCAAAGCTTTTTAATCTTCACATCCTTTAGATGCATTTTTTTTTCAGGTTGCCTGACACTCATATATATATACATATAGCACACTGGATCAGAAGGTTATCTATCATATCTATCATCACAGAATCATAGAATGGTTTGGATTGGAAAGGACTTTAAACATCATATAATTCCAAATCCCCTGCCATGTCAGGAACACCTTCCACTAGATTCTATACATATTTTTTAATTACTTTTTAAAATACATTGTGGTATGGTGCGGGGTAGCTAGCCACATTGCAGAAGTCATATAGCTCAGTGAAAATATTTCTACTGCATTTCTCAAAAAAGATGGATAGATTTCCTCTGTGTTATTTCACCTAGACTAAAAAGTGAGAGGACTTCTTTTGTCTCTAAGAAGCAAGGCCATTTCTCAACTCAGTAATAGAGCTGTTCCAATTTACATTTACTACAGATTTGTCATATCATGTCTGCAATTCGTAGGCTTAAACAGTGACCTGCTCATGTATGTTGTATTTTTTTCAGTTGTAATGGCTTTGATGTATGTTATATTTGAGATTAAAAAATGGTGTCTACTTTAAAGGAAATACTCTCAAAGTAGAATCCAAATTTTAAAGAAATGGCTATCTCTTCTCAAATGCAGTCTAACAACATAATTCAGTATTTTCCATTTATTACAGAAAACTGTCATATTCCAATATTTAACTTCTAAACTGCCCAGTTCAGATGTCTTGTATTAAGTGGTTAAAAATTTGTGGTAGTTAAGAGGATTTCTATTCAACCTGTAAATACATTCTTGAAAATTCTTTCTCAAATCTGAGGAACTAGTCAAGAGGTGCATGACCTGCTTTGTAAAGTCTCTGATTCTACACCAATATTTTACAAATAATAAATTAAAATAAAATAAAATATTATCCTTTATTGCAAGGTCATTCTCCTTTAGGTAAGAAGTTTTCATTTAGCATTGTGGCTCCCTTAAAATCTTGTGAATCTAATTCAAATCCACTACAAATAGTTAACCCTTTTACTCTGGCTACATAGAATATGTTTGCAAATAGTTTGCTGCTTTTCACTGTAAGTTAATGACATGAGTTGCTGAAAGCTGTCTTCATATAGTTAATCTAGTTTGTGGAGCCAATGATTATTAAAGGCTGCTGAACATTTCTGTTCTATGTTAACCACATCTGAGAAGGTGATAACATATGAATTTGATAGCCAGCAAGTTGGGAAAGCCATCTGTTTATAATTTTTAATGCAATTTTGCAATGACTGCCAGGTGAGTTTCTAGGAAGTATATTAAAAAAAATCAAGTAAATAAAATTACCACTACAGAGATGAGCAATAAAATCATGATTATTGAATCACAGGCTATATGAAAGAAATCTGAAGGTCAGCTTGTTCTAACATATTCTCCAAGGATATTGGTTCCTAAGAATATGTTGGAAACATTTAATAATGATTGAAATTATATATGCTTGGTGACACAGTTCTGCTGACAGCTAACATGGCAAATGTTGAAAGCTCATAGAAATATCTCAAATCTGCTCTTATGATGTAAAAAACTGGAAATAAAGAAAACTCAAAAAAATCCATCCCCATCCACCCCCTCCAGCCAGCTGATAAGTCATTGCTGAATTCAGAGATCCTGTATAAAGACAGATGAGAGAAATCCAGTAGTAAGCTTCATCTCTTGAAATATAGACCCATTAGATGATAGCTGTTAACTAATGTACCTAAGTGCCGGCTGAGATTACTATTGAGCCTGTAGGCAAATCAGAGTAAAGCCGAAAACACCCTGTTCATTCACTGAGAGGTGTCTTCTGTCAGTGTGTTTGGAAAGCAAGCCAGGGGGACGCTGAGAATAAAGGTAAGCTCTAAGGCTGCTCATAAAATGCAAAACTGAGTGGTCAGAGGTGCTTCTGTGGATTTAGGCAGAATGCAGACTTACATGCTGAAGCAGACTGCATGCCACCTAGCTGTAGTGACTAGCTCAGGCCTCATTTCTAGAGTTTAATAAATGCTAAATATGGCTGCTATCTACAGGCTTGAAGAATAAAGGAAGAGACTATATTTTAAAGGCCCCTGGAGTGAGATTCTGTCTAAATTATGAGAATTAAGGTAATTAGGCAGTACCTTTAGAAGGACTGCTTCATTAAGGAAAGGTTAGGTTGACTTTTGTTTTCCACATATTATTCAGGGCTCATTTATCTCTTCAAGCTGCAGAGGAAAAGGTGGGATGTCCAGACAGTCCCACTCCCCTCTCCCCCACCCCCACATGCATTCCTGCTCTTCACTATAGCCAAGAGTGAGAGTACAGGAATTCTGAATTCACAGACTTTAACTGATGGGGACATTTCAGAATATCCTAACCACATTAGCTGTAGGTTAGTCCTCATGAGGAGGTGGTTTACGTTTTCTGTTGAAGCTCTTCCACAGATTAGCTAAGAATTTAAGGTTAACTGGGTCAAATATAAGCTGACAGAGGGGAGATTTAGGTTAGATATTAGGAAAAAATTCTTCACCATGAGGGTGGTGAGACACTGGAACAGGTTGCCCAGAGAAGCTGTGGCTGTCCCATTCCTGGTAGTGTCCAAGTCCAGGTTGGACGGGGCTTTGAGCAACCTGATCTAGTGGAAGGTGTCCCTGCCCATGGCAGGGGGGCAGGAGGAAGATGATTTTTATGGTCCCTTCCAACCCAAACTATTCTGTAATTCTATGATCCTATGTTTTTTAGATGTTAAATGCCTTACTTCAAATTATTATAACCCATATTCTGATTGGCACTCACAGCTCTTTTAAGTATTTACATCTAAAAGTCATCGGATAAAATACATCTACTCTTTTTCTGAAGAAAAGTGAGGGGGAAGGGCAAGCATAGAAGAAATCCAAAAAGCCTGTAGAACACTTCCAATCTCTGCCAATTTAGAGGGAAACAATTCCACTAATGGTGCCTTATATACAATGTAAGACATTTTCTGTGTTTTTGAAACTACAAAGTAATTGACGGCTATAATTATATTTAGCCATATGATTCAAATGAATAAAACCCCATGACTGCAGTACAAGGTGTCTTACAAAGAGTGTAACTGTTAAAAACAAATTTGCCTGCCAGTGAGAGTTATTGAATTTAGGACCTTTCTTACAAAAATGGAATAGCTAATGAGAAAATGAGTGTTCTGGGTTCAAGGTGATGTGCCCACACCATCTGAACACTGTGGTCCTGGCTGGAAATGTTTTGTGCTGGGAAAAGGTGCATGTTTTTGTCTTTTGTTCAAGACTTCCCTGATGAAAGAACAGATAAAATAAACCCATATATATGTATGAAGGCAATCTTCTCCCCCAGTCTTGAGTCCTTGAATTTACACATATATGTTTAGATCTGAAAATGTACTTTGATGCATTATTAAGCCATTTATGCAGGAAAAGAAGATACTTCTGTACATGTTAGTTACAGTCTGTCAGTGCTGACAATAAAACAGTTCATAGTTGGTGAAGCATTATATTCTTCTCAATATCACGATAATCATACAACATCATGCCCTGTTGTGTACAGGCTTGTTTTCCTTGCAATTTAGTTAGAAGATCAGAGAGTTCTATCCCATATATAATATTTCTTATGCACCATGTATTACACTGAAAAAAATACACACAGTTAAATGTTCAGTGAATTTTCTTTATAAACAACATTTATTTATATTATTACAAAAAATATTTATTTGATGTTTGGTTTAGATTATTTATTTTGTAGCAGAGAACTCGTATCTTGGGGGGCAAAATGCTGACCAGTCTTCCAAATACACCTTAATCTATTTATCAGCTGTCTTTTGAATTTTTCCACTGGTATGTAGAGTGGAAGAAGACAGAAGATACTTCACAGAATCATACAATCCTCAAATGGTTTGGATGGGAATGAATCTGTCATGGTTTGAGCCCAGCTGGGAACTCAGCACCGCACAGCCATTCGCTTACCACACCCCTACCTCTCCTCTCTGAGCAGGCTGGGGAGGAAAACCAAAAGAATATAAACCCCATGGACTGAGATAAGAACAGTTAAATAATTAAAGTATATAAAACTACTACCACCAAAAATTATAATAAGGGAAATAAGAGAATATGAAACTAAAAAGGGAAAGGAAAAAAAAACCCAACAAAACAATAAACCCAAGTGACGCCCAACACAGTTGCTCACCCCTCAGTGATCAATACCCAGCCTGACCCGAGTAGTAATCTCGGGGGGTCTCCCGTCGGTTTATATACTGAGCATGACATGCTGTGGTATGGAATACCCCTTTGGCTACTTTGGCTCAGGTGTTCCATTTCTGCTTCCTCCCAGCTTCTCGTTTCCCTTCTCATTGGCAGAGCATGAAAGACTGAAAAATCTTTGATCAGGGTAAGTGCTACTGAACAACAGCTAAAACATTGGTGTGTTATCAACATTGTTCTCCAACTAAACCTGAAACACAGCATTGCATCAGCTACTGAGAAGGAGAAAAATAACTGCTACAGCTGAATGCAAGGCAGAATCTTAAAGATCATCCTGTTCCAATGCCCTGAGAGGGGCAGGGACCTCTTCCACTAGACCAGGTTTCTGAAAGCCTCATCCAATTTGGCCTTGAAAACTTCCAGAGATGGGGCGGCCACACCTTCTCTAGGCAACCTATTTCAGTCTCATCACCTTCACAGAAAGAACTTCTTCCTTGTATCTAACATAAATTTACCCTCTTTCTGTTTAAAGCTATTCCTGCCTCATTCTATCCTACAGGCCCTTGTCAGAAGTCTCTCTCCAGTTTTCCCATAGGCCCCTTTAGGTACTGGAAGGCTGGTCTAAGGTCTCTCTGGAGCCTTCCCTTCTTCAGGCTGAGCAACCCCAACCCTCTCATCCTGTCTTCATAGGAGAGGTGATCCAGCCCTCTGATCATCTTTGTGGCCCTCCTCTGGACTTGCTTCAATAGGCCCATGTCCTACTTATGTTGGGGATGCCAGAGCTGAACGTAGTGCTCCAGGTTGGGTCTCATGAGAGCAGAGCAGAGGGGTAGAATCATCTCTCTTGACCTGCTGGTCATGCTTCTTTTGATGCAGCCAAGCATACAGTTGCCTTTCTAGGCTGCAAGCGCACGCTGCTGGGTCACGTTTAGCTTCTCATCAACCTACACTCCCAAGTTCTTCTCCCCAGGGCTGCTCTCATTTTTTCCTATTACAGGCTTTGATGGCAATGAACTCTTGTTTCACATCAATATACTGTGTGTTTAGAGTTCACTTAGGAAATTATCTTATCAGTAGATTTTGTTATTTAAGAAAAACTCCTTATATTTTTTCTTCCAATAACCCTTGTTTTGATCACTTGTCAAAATCAATACTAACTGAATGAAAAGCTGTATAGCTCATCTGGGTTTCTTGCTGTGATTTTGGCTGCAATTTGGCTTTAGTTCTTTTTATTTTTTGAAGCTTCTCTTTATCTTGCTGTGAGAATATGAGACAGCCACCACGAATTTGCTAAACCCTTCATTTTGGCTTAAAAACCAAACTATTTTTGTCTATAACTTTCTGAGGTTAAATGATCTCAGTGAACAGAAACAGTGACTCTTCATTTCAAGAAAAAGGAAAGTTGAAGAAGATTCTCTCCATGCTTGCTTGTGGAACAGACTTACAGAAACACACTTAACTGTATGTGCTGTGATTTTACAGGTACCATTTTTGAGAGAGTGGATACCTGTCCTTAGAAATGTGACTGATCATAAAGCATAAAGACATACCAACTGAACAGATTAATTTAATACAGGGAAGCAGATTATAAATCACCAAAAGATTTCTTCTGTTTTATAAGGCAACTAACACATAATAAATCTGTGAAAAAGAACATATCCTTACCTCCTTCAAGTTAAGATGAAACAAGCAACACAATAAAGTAAAAATCATAAAATGAAATAATCTTAAATAAAGAAAAAAAAAACCTCAATAGTTATTTTGCAGAGTGGTATCTGGTAATTGACCATTCCAACATGTCCTAATTGGTCACGTTTTACTGACACTAACATGATGATCACTTACAAACTAAAATATTTTATGAAGGTAATTTGGCAATATAGTCTAACATTTTTAACATTGCTGGAGATGAGAATTGAACTGTGCAAAAAAAATTAGAAAGCAGTAGCATGTTTGACAGTTTGGTAGCCTAATTCTGTTTTACATTGGCCAATTTGGAAAGAAATGAAGAAAATGTATACTTATTCCAACATGACAAATGCCTATTTCCAATAACTCATCTTCAGCTGTCACATTTACGATTAATATACATAGATGCATATTAATGTGGTCAGCATAAATACATTGAGCTGTATTTGCATTTTAGAGATCAATGAATGTTTATCAAAATTGTAGACTTCTGTATTGTTTCAATATTTAGAACATTGCTTTGCTTTAAAAAGTGTATGTATCTTGTTTCACAACTCTTTGTGTATCAAAATGATACTGTAAGAAGCAAACTATGAAATTATTTTAAACAATATCTTGCAATGTCAGCCGTGGCTATCAGAGTCAAATTGATTCTTTCTGTGAATAGTAGTTACTAAAGGTCTTGTAAGTTAAATATAGTCAGTGAATTATGTCTGGACAACCACATTAAGTTCAAATTATGCTGTTGGTGACACTTGGAAAGTACTTTGACTTCAGAGCATTTTGTCATGTAAGTAACTATAATTTAGGAAACAATTCTGTTCATAGTGCATTAGACAGAATAAAATTTAGAAATCTTTGGACTTTTAAAGTGCCAAAAAAAAAAGAGAACTATGATATCTTATTTTGGCTGGTAAAGTAAGAAGAAACAGGCAAGAGACGTCATATTCAAAATTAGCACTTTTTGCATAATTAATTTACAGAATTAATTTAATCTCCCAAATTTTATGACATGTACTTAGTAACAGACGCTGTCTGCAAAAAGGCAAACTCTTAGTGCAGTGGGGGGTTTATGCTGTTCATTTGAAATAACGTAGAATGTTACAAATTAACTTTGGTTGTTATTCTCTGTGGTTATACTGCAGAAAATTTATGACAAAATTTCAAATGCTTTATAATCTGTATGTGTATATATGCATGTATTTATTATTTATCTTTATCTATATATATTTGTCTATACTTATGCACCAAGTTATAGATGAATATAGGAATTCCCTTTCCCAAAGCATTTTAGCTGAGACATATTGCTGTGTCCTTTACTTCAGTGTTGAAAGTTCAAGGAGATTGTATCTAGAAAGAAATCCCAGAAATTGCCTTAGTGAGAGACTTACTTATTTTAATGAATCTTGGTTTTATTTCTCCCACTCTCATTTTCTGGAGTGACATTCTCTGTTTTCAAAGAAACATTCTGTCATGGTACATGACAGAACTGGTAAACCCAGCTGGTAACTGAGGACCACACAGTCATTTGCTCACCACTCCCCCCCTCCCACCTCCCCCCCCCCCCCCGGGCAGGATGGGGAGGAGAATCAAAAGAATGTAAACCTCACAGGTTGAGATAAGAACAGTTTAATAACTAAAGTACACTATACATATTGTACTTTACTACTAACACACTAATGCTTTACTATTAAAACTACTGCTAATAATAATAATAATGATAAGGGAAATAGCAAGGGGAGAGAATATAAAACTAAAAGGGGAAAGGAAAAACAACAATAAACACAAGTGATGCACAATGCTATTGCTCACCATCCACCAATTGATGCCCAGCTGTCCTGGGTTCAGCAGCAGCAGTCATTTTTCTCCTTCTTAGTGGCTGGTGCAGTCCTGTGGGTTTGACTTTCAGCCTGCGAACAATGTTGATAACACCAATGGTTTTAGTTGTTGCTCAGTAATGTTTACTCTGACCAAGGACTTTCTGAGTCTCAAGCTCTGCCAGGGAGGAGGGGAAGCCAGGAGGAAGCAGAGACAGGACACCTGACTCAAACTAACCAAAGAGGTATTCCATACCACAGCACTTCATGCCCAGTATACAAACTGGCAGTTACCCAGAAGGGCTAGATCACTGCTCGGGTCAGGCTGGGTATCGGTCGGCAGGTGGTGAGCGGTTGCATTCTCTTCCCTTGTTATTTCCCTTATCATTATTATTATTGGTGGTAGCAGCAGTGGTTTGTGTTATACCTTAGTTACTGGACTGTTCTTATATTAACCCTTGGGGGTTACATTCTTTCGATTCTCCTCCCCATTCCCGCGGGAGCCGGGGTAGGAAGTAGGGGAGTGAGTGAGTAGCTGCGTGGTTCTGGGTTGCCAGCTGGGCTTAAACCACAACAGTTCTTTGTGGCACCCAACGTGGGGCACGAAGGGTTGAGATAATGGCAGATCTGACTGGAGTGTGTCTAATTGTATTTGCGATAAGCCTTTATTGTTTCGGATATAGTCATTCGTCACAATGCTGATTTATTGGTTCTCAAAGTTGTTGCTCTTGATCGTGGAGTTTCAGCATGTCGTACCTTACTTATAGCTGGTATTTGTTGTGTTAGTGTTTATCAGCTGGTGGGTTTGGGCTAAGGTTCTCATTTCACTGTACTTTATGGTAACGACTTGTAATAAAGTAGACTCTGATCACGAAACTGATCTGGCTTGCATTCCCAGTGCGGGGGGATGACATAATTTGTCAACTCTGAGGGTTCGAAGACAATCTCACCCCTTCCATCATTTCAGCTGTGGAAAAGCTGTCTCAGGAGTTCAAACAATTGAGAGATGATCTCTCCGATTTATCCAGCTCCAGCTTTCATTATTTCTATTCTCCTCCCCATCCCTCCGGGAGCTGGGGGAGGAAGAGGGGGAAGTGAGCAAACAGCAGCATGGCTCTGGGCTTGGGTCAGGTGTCCTGTCTGCTTTCTCATGGCTTCCGGCACCCCCCTCACTGGCAGAGCATGTAAAACTGAGAAGTCCTTGATCAGGATGAGCACTACTTAGCAACAACTAAAACATCCGTGTGTTCTCAGACTAAAGCCGAAACACAGCAGTGCGCCAGCTACTGGGAAGGAGAAAAATAACTGTTACAGCTGAAACCAGGAGACATTCCTTTCCTGAACACTTTTTAAGATGAGCTTCAAACTGATTGTTATTTTGATTCTTTGACAAGGGCAATTTTCAACAACTGTCATTTCGTCCTATCCAAAATCTAACTTCAGTGAAAACTTTTCATGGTTTTTTATGTCATCATAAAGAATTATCATTTTTATAGTCCTTTCATCTTCCTTTATAGTTTCAACAGCAGTCACATAGACATTACTAAACTGTCCTTGCAGGCACACTGAATGTCTGATTACTGCTGGTAAAGTGAAGAATTACTTGCCCTCATGGCTAGCCTGAGTGTGGCATTTCCCCTTCAGCTCACACCTCTCATTAGGAAAAGAAGATGGAAAGCCAAAACTGAATTTATTAAAACAGAAAAGATTAATACCGAACCTGGAAGCTGTTACTGTGCAGCCCATACACACTCATTGCTTGAGCATGTACAATGCTGCAGGACCCCTTTCAAGTTAGGATTCCAAGACTTGAGTTCAATAGGATTTGGCTGAATTTGTGCTGACCTCCCAGTGAGGAGAAGCACTCTAGTAAAATAAAAATACCTCAGGTTAAGACAGGCTGAAGAAACAAGCATTTAGGTTCTACAGTGAAAATAAAAAAAAACACAGGTTGCTCACTGGATTAGCACTATACATGCACCTTAATGCTGAACAGTTTATGATTATATAAAAAATGCATTTAAAACAAAAACTGTTTGATAGCCTCTGTTTTATGTAAGTTGTATTAAAGAAAACGCCTTGTCTCTCTTACAATGAGTGCTGTTTCTGTTGACTTTTAGATTATCTATATTAATTTTAGAATAGCATAGTTCCAGTTGGAAGGGATCATCTATTCCAGGTGGCATTTGCCAGCCCTGAAGTAATTCATTTGATTTTGTTTCTTTTAATAATCTGGTTTAATTTTATTGTTATTTTGATTTTTTTTCCAGAAAAAGTGTCAAAAGTGAAATTTTATAGAAAGAATTCAAGAATGATTCTCTAATAAGCACTAAAAATATTTTGAAACTGAAAAACAGTATTAGTGTGCTGAAAACAAAATAGAAGAATGTTCAATGTTTTCCTTAAAGACCCAGTTACTTTTTTTACCAATAAAGGGCCGTTTACTGCAATGTAAGATCACACTGGTATCTTCTATAAACTTCAGAAAAAAGAGTGGTATATAACCCATCTGAATTTTTTAAGGATCACATAAATAGCCACACAGCATGCAATTTTCAATTGATTTTCTTTCCACTTCCCATCTGACTCAGTTATTCTTGGGCCAACTGCTGATTAACATGATTTCCAAAAGTACAATGTATGAAATTATAGCACTTTGCTAAAACAGTGATCAGCGTGCTGAAGGATACAAGCTGGCAGAAAGCAGTAATGGTAGGAATGAGAAACATTTTGAAAATGGAACATGATTTGGGTTTGCTGTTATTGACTTCAGACTGTTACCTAAACAATGTAAAATTCTGCTGCAGCGGTTGAGGTATCTGTCAAACCCAGACATTTTAACCAGACATTAAAAATAACTGAAAATAACAGAGAAAAGAGAAGTGGACCACAAGCCTTCTTCTGTGATGCTTTGATCCTGTGCTGCATCAAAAGGTGGCCAGCAGATTGAGGGAGGTGATTCTCCCTGTCTGCTCTGCTCTCATAGACCACACCTGGAGTACTGTGTCCCGCTCTGGGCCCCCAAACATAAGAAGGCTGGAGCACCTCTCCAAGGAAGACAGGTTGAGAGAGTTGGGCTTGTTCAGCCTGGAGAAGAGAAGGCTCCAGAGAGATCTTAGAGCAGCTTTCCAGTGCCTAAAGGGGGCCTACAAGAAAGCTGGGAGGGACCTTTGACATAGGACAAGGGGGAATGGCTTTAAACTGAAAAGGGTAAATTTAGATTAGATATAAGGAAGTCCTTTCCTGTGAGGGTGGTGAGGAGCTGGGACAGATTGCCCAAAGAACCTGTGGCTGCTTCATCCCTGCAGTGTTCAAGGCCGGGCTGGATGGGGCTTTCAGCAACCTGGTCTAGTGGAAGGTGTCCCTGCACACGGCAGGGAGGTTGGAACAAGATGAGCTCTAAGGACCTTTCCAATGAAAAGCATCCTATGATTCTGTGATTTTATAATATAAGCAGGGCAAACTGCTTAAGTTGTGGAAATACAGAAAACTGAAAACAATATAAAAAATAGTAATTAGTTCTGAAAGGGATGGATATTTCTAACTTTAGAATGTAATTCTGGTGTCATAATTTATCATGAGTTAAGCAATCACTTATCCTGGTATGTACAGTAATAATAGCATACCTCACAGTAGTCAGAGCTTGAAGTGTTTATTTTGATGGTTATGCATATATAAGAGTTTATTGCCATTTTAACTTTCAGAATAATATGAATTCTCTGTCTGTAACATACTTAGGGCAGAAGCACACTGACTGTACTTGAGTTTTAAGATTTAAAATTTTTGACGTTCCCCTGAAATTCAAATTTCAAACTCTCTACCCTCCTGGTAGCATGTCCTAGGGTTGCCTCCTGCAGGATGTGTGGAATATACTTTCGGATCTCTGCCACCTCTGGTGAATGACTAGCATTTCTCCTATTATAAATTCCAGTCAGGAAGAGTTTCTGTTCCAGATCATAAAAGCTGCAGATTTGTTTTCATCTCCTTTTCATCGAAACAAAGCCAGCCTAAAATTAATGCCCTTTGCTACCAATGCCATCGCTCTATGGCATCTACCACAGCAGTTGGCATGGATTTCTTCATTGCTCCAGAGGAAACACTTCTGAAAAAGAAATGTATAATTGAGGTGTTCACATACGGCATCTGTGTGCCACAGGTTTATACAAAATATAGGAAATACTGTGTAACTTAGACTTTTTATTTACTCACTCAGATACATAAAGCACTTCTATGTCTATATATGGTTCAGCTACCCTAAATCAGAGACAGGGGTTCAAGGAATACCAAAGCCTTCTTGCTTGTCTTGCAAAGAGTAGTTCTTACAATTTTATCTTTCATTAAAAAATGTCAGCAAATCAAATGCATCTTTTGTACCTTTGGCGCATGGCACATATGAAGAATGAACAGGTTGTTGCATGATTATATTGCACATAGGTAACAGTGAGTTCTAAACACTAAACATCTGAAGATATCAAAAAAGAGAAAAAATAAACATTGGAAAATTTGGAGTTTGTCTCAAAAGTATTGCTTATGCTACATTTATAAAGCAGAGAGAATATGTTTTTTGTAAAATAGATTTCTCCAGGATTTAAATACTATGATTGTCTACGCAAAAATACAATATAAAAGTTAAATACTTAGGAAAATATGTACATAAATTTATTTTTATCCATAAATGCATTTCTAAAACAAAACCATAAATGGACAAAGTGAACAATTGTGTCAAGTAACAAGTAAGCTGAACAATGAACTGATCCAGTTGTATATGGTATCCTACCTCATATACTATGTTGACTAATAGGACCTATTATTTTTAGAAATTGAGCATTGTAGTTGCAAAATTGAGAAAATTCTGATTCATAGTACTCAAGGGCAGCGGAAAATTAAAAATTAAAAAAAAAATAAAGACTTTTGAAGTTCAAAAGTTTATTAGATTAGGTGGCATGGAATAAACAGATCAGAGCAAACAAAATTCACTCTAGAATTCCCCTAAAGACTGTGAACAAGGTTCCTGGTATAGTTTAAGTTCTGGTTTTCTGCTCTTATGCTACATGAAAGTTATTATAAAATTCAAATATTCAGAATGATTGATTAAACATAAAGTATCTTAACCCTTCTCTCTACTTTTACGGTTTGAAAAATCTCCTAATTTTTCTGTTAAAAAAGTAAATCACATGCTTCTGTGAAGAGGTGAAGATTTAGGATAACTTACATACTAGAATATGAAAATTGCCCTTTTGACGGTTGTTGGTTTTTTTTGCTTTTATATAAACCACTTGGACTCTGAAACAGTTATAATTTTCTTCTTGATTCCTGTAGTATCAAACAGGACCTCAGTTGTCTCGTTTTTTTCTACTTGATTCCTGTGGTATCAAACATCCGATTTTAATAATGAAGAAAATCACATATTAAATATTCAAAATACATTAATCTTTCAGACTGTGATTCATTTTACCTCTCTAAGTCATCTGGTTAAGGTGGGGTAAATTGTTGTCAGGGAAGCCCTTTTCTTTTAATCCTGAATATGGATGGATTTAATCCATTCATCTTTCATCACATACCTTGTTCATATGGTGATGTTACATAGCATGATTCTCACTGTAAAATATTAGTTTTAATTTTGGGGCTTTTTAGTAAGAGTGAATTATTTGTGGTTTTCAGGAGTCGAAAGGGTATATTTTATGGATAAACACTGTTTTGGGTGCTGTAGGTGTGGTGTCAGAGTTACACCCCATTATATTGTCTAAGAATTGAGACTTTCAAATCTCCCTTGTAAGAAAAACAGTGCTCTTCCCAGCTTCTAGCATCTTGTCATCATCCTTATTTTCTGTACTTCGGAATGGCTAAATATTTTAGTGTCATGGGCAAACAAATTATTTTGCTTCTGAGTGGAGAAAAGTAATAATGAAGCAGCTAACAGAGAGATCCCCACCATGAAGAGGTTATAGTTTAACTTCAGATGTGACATAGAAAGAGAAGAAAATAAAAAAGTGATGGAAATGTGGCTATGATTTTTAGAAAGGATTATTCAATTAGCTGTCAGACATTCACACATTTTTGATTGTCAAGCACATTAGACTGTTCCTTTAATGGAAAATTTCAGGAGAAAGGTTTTAGAAGTAATTTGAAGACATTCCATGAATGTGAGACAGCTGGAAAAAGACCATGAAGCTAAAATGGCAGAAGGAAATTAAAGCAGCGCTGAACTCATGTCCTTAGCACATAGAAAAAGGCAAGGTCAAAGTTATAGGTTAAGGCTGAGTAATCTGGGTCACTGAATGCCAAGAAAAAGGAATTTGAACTTGTTCTAACATAATAATATAGTTATGGATGATGTAATTGTAGCATCATACAAACTCTGGACTTGGACACAGTTTATGCTATAAATTATGTTAGTATGTTCTGAATCTGTTGACTAAGGTCGAAGATGAAGGGTAACTCTATGGCTCAGTTTTAATAAGTGGATTTTCATCTATATAAAAAAAATCTTTGAGATAAAATTGTTGATGCTGATTGACATTTAGGAATATTTTGACATCTTTACATATTTTATTGCCTATTTTCTTCACTTTGTGAGTTCCTTACGGCAATAGATATGAATTACTATTTCCTGCCTCATATAGAAAATTAAGAGCTAAAAAGTAAAACTCAACTGACTGCTTTTCTGTTTTTCTCTTTTCTGCATTTTTAGTTGCATCCATTTTCTCAACACTATTTTTTCTGCTCCAGTGAAAAAAAATCGGACAGCTCTTGCTAATAAATGAAAAGTAATTATGACCTACTGAGACTTGCTTGTTAGGTTTCTGAATTCTGCAGTATAGTGGTTCTTAAAGATCAATGTTTTATCCTTCAGTTGGGAAACTGAAATAAGTAAACTGTTTTGTAACAGCTATATAAGGCTTTCTGGTTTTCTTCATTTGCATCTCATTCTTAGCCTAGGGAAAGCAAGTGCAAAATCAGATTTTTTTTGCTTCTTAGTATTGTTTGCCAATAAACCCCAGTGTATTTTCTTCAAGCATAATCTACCTAATGTAGTTGAAATGTTTCTGGCTACTTTTAGAGCATTCCTAAGACACTCTGAAACAGTCATCTGTTTTACACATCTGAAAGTTTGAATGCATTTTACCACTGGTATGCAGCACCTTGACAGCATATTGGATGCTGCTATTTTATATCTGTGGGAGTGAGAAATGAAAATGCCAGTTTTATGACAACATGATGCATTGATTCTACTCACATGAATATCATTAATGTCATACTCTGCCTTCTTGTCTTGTGCCAAGTTGTGTTTTCAGCAAAAGCATAATAGTGTAATTCGGAATTTTTTTACTTGAATCTTGCATGATTTTATTCTCTTTTTTCTCCAAAATCCTAATAAAGTCTGAGGTGGGTGCTAAAAAACAAAAAATAATATTCAAGGGCATGTATGAGTGTAATGGAAATTGTTTTCCATACAGCATTAATGTGGTAACCATATGCATACAAAAGAAATTAGTTTTCTTACTGTTTGTTTATTTTTAAAATATATGTAGATTTGTCAGTATTAAAAATCTGCCTACCAATGTTTTCTTTTTTTTAGGAAAATATGCAGGTCCTTGTTGAATTTTAAAGTAGAACTGAGCTAGAAATATAGAAGTATCCAGCTAGTCACCTATATCACCTGTGAACCATCGGAATAGGTTCTTGATCCTCTATGTCCCATAGAAATGATTTAATCTTGGGTTTATTCCCTCATATAAAACGCCAGCACTATGGGGTGGAAGTTATCTCTCACTGGCCAGCAATACATATACATAACAATAGAAGATGCAAACCCTCTTAGGCAACACTCCGTAGGAGGCAAAGTAAGTCAAAGTACCAAGGGAACACTGCAGCAAAGTTTTAAAATTACTATTGATTCATCTGAGAATAAACCCTAGTAAGCCAGTGCTAAATATTCATACTACAAATAGTTAAATCTTTTTTCTTTAAATCAGAAACATTGAAGTGATTTTTTTTTTTTTTTGACATGTTGGACTGATGTTTTCTACTTTTCTAATAAGAGTTTGCTACTTTCACTTTTTATACATTCTTTTCAAAATAGGAAAATAGCTGATAAAATCTCTTTGGGATATAATTTCCCCTTTTCAATGAGCTCTTGTTGAATATTTCCAATACTAATATCAATAATAATAATAATTGATTCAAAGTAGATATGTTTGTGATTTGTTGCATTTTTAGCATTCTGTTACTTGAGAAATAAAGTTTTACATAAGAAGCTTCAGAATATCTTCATAGAATGTCTTTTGAGTTCCTAATTTTAGCAGTCTTTCATTTTCTAGGGCCTCATCAGCACTTTAAAATGTCTAATTTTCTTCAAGCATAACAGAAATAACTAAAGCTGTGTCTAGCTGCATTTTGTCTAGAACTTTCAAAATGCACAACAGCAATTGACCAAATATTGCCAGATCATCTGAAGTTTGGGAAATTGCCTGTTTGTCTATCTTATAACAATTCTCATTGACTAATTCTCATTAACTTTTGATCTTCAGACTGCCCATCCAATAGTCTGTTGCTGAAGTTATCCTGGCATTTCCTAGGGCATTGTTTCAGTAAGAGGGAATATAGAAAGAATGTCTTATTCAGGGCAAAATTGGACTGGTTTTACAGGAGTTTAGTATACAGGATATCCATCTAATTTCAAAGACTGATTATTGGTGCAGACAATTCTGATGAATCAAAGGCCTCTTCTATACTGTTTTCTAGTTTCATTTTATAATATATCCTTTTATTGTGAAAGATAATTTTGTGAAAGCAATCAAAGCTTCATACTACTTGAAGTTCCTGGTTGCTCTGAAACGGAGCACTTTTGCACAGTGTGAACATAGTGAAACAACTGTTCTAATCTTCACAGTTCGTATATAATTCTGAGTTGTGAGTTAAGCATATTTATACCCAAATAATTTATCCATCTACACATACTTTAAATATATATATTTAAGTTAAATTTATTTTTTTTTTTTATCTCACATTGATTTTTCAACACATAATGTTTCATCTGGAGTTCTTGTGAATGAAGAAATCAATGAACAGAAGTAACAATCATTACTCTATCCAAATGAATTGCCAAGAGTGGAAAACTCCACAATACCTCAATAATAACATGAAACTGCATTTTTAAAATGGGAGAGTTTCTTAGTTTTTTCAGAAACTCTTTGGAGTCTGAGGTGTAGCTGTTCAGTTATTTCTTAGAAATTCAACTTCTGAAAAGCATTGGTATATTTTAATGGGCCATTACAGGAAGTGGCAAGTCAATGTGGGCATATACACATCATTAAGAAAATCCTATCTTTAATAATTGCCTATTTGAGTCTATCAGTCAGTTAGTTTATGTCCAATTTTATATTTCTTGGAATTATTTCCAATGTACTTTTACACTTAATTTGAAAGGATAGGTTTTGTGTTTTACCTCTTCATTCTCTTTTCATAAGTCGTGATTCTGAAATTTACCTTCAAATCGAACTTACTAAAATAGACTGTCACAGTCTCAAGGTAATTTACCATGCATATATTCATATCCTTATATCCTCCTGTGCTTATTTAGTGTCTGCCCTGATGTTTCTTAGTGTAGCTGCAGGTTGCAGTCTTCTTCTTTGTGCCATACCACAGTGGTGAAAGTGAGCCTACTCTCAGGATTGAGGTTGTCACTGTGGAAACATTGGAGTAGGATACAAAGAGGACCAGATTGCTCTGAGAGACCAATGGACAGCATTGCACAGAAGAATTTCCCCTCTGCTGTAACTCACAAGTTGTTAGATGTTATACTGTATTGTTTCTTGGGGGGTGGAACTAGATGATCTCTAAGGTCCCTTCCAACCCAAACTGTGATTGCATGATTAGCAAGTGGACAATGACAGACATTTGGTAATTTGGTGCTTGTCTAAATCTCAAACCTTCAGTTTCCTGTTTGCCACAGGTTTGTTTGTGATTTAAGGACAGTCCTTTGAAGCTAGATCCTGACAAAGCTTTAGGATCCTGCATTTAGGCAATACAGTTCCTAATTTTTCCAGCACACAGTCTGAGACCACAATTTTGAGACAGATAGGAAGCCATCCTGTATGGTGGATGGGAGGAGTTCATGAAAGAACTGCTGAAGCATTGTCGCCTTAAAAAAAAAAAGTAAGATTCATATGGTAGGAAAGGAACCATTACTATGTAACCTGGGTTTGGATACTTCCGGCTTGGTGAGAGAAACCTGAATTCCAGTTACCCCTCTGAAAGTCACTTCTGCATTTTGCGTGAACACAAAATGATCATCACAAAATGAATAAACCTTCATAACAAGAACAGAGGTGTGTCTTCCAGCTGAACACCTACTCGGCTACAAAATCCACTTACTTTTGTCCACACACATATTCTGCCTAGCCCTATCAATTTACATGTTGTTGCACAAAGCTCATACATAACAAAAAACATGAGTAGTTTGTTTCTAACACTTGCCTGATCTTAGAGCTTGAGGGAATATGTTCCTCTAGCAGGTGGGGGAGATTGGTTTCAATCTTGGTACATAAAATAGGTTATTATAATAAAGTGAGTGCACTATCTTCCAGCTCCTTGAAAGTAAAGGGAACCTCTTCTAGCTTGATTTTAAAGAAAGCAGTTGCTATTCTGTATCAGCAGCAGTCCTATCCTCTCTTATATACTCTGATTACTCTGATTGTGAAATACGAACTAATGCTGTAATGTAGGTACTTTTTTCTCTGGCAAGTAGTTGTTGCAGATGTAGGTTTTCAATTTTTCTTGCTTCTGCTTGAACAAGGATAGCACAAGAATGCTCAGGAGTGGAGAAAGTAAATGGAGTCTTGCAAAGAGATGCTGAAAGAGTGAGCAGTCTGAAGGGACAA
This sequence comes from Pezoporus occidentalis, assembly GCF_034315485.1. Lineage (NCBI taxonomy): Eukaryota > Metazoa > Chordata > Aves > Psittaciformes > Psittacidae > Pezoporus > Pezoporus occidentalis. The sequence goes on from NW_026914829.1 coordinate 4,473,289, forward strand.
ATGGGTTTCCTGAGGGTTTTGAAGGAAATGTTGTGGGAGAGAACAGAGAATTCAGGTGGGTGTAGGAAATGTCATTTAGTTTTCAGTGCCAGGAGGAGGGGAAAGCTGGAGAAAGAAGGAGAGAAAGCAGCCTTGCTATGGCTACAACTACACTCCTGATCAACTTCCTCAACTTTTCTTCTGCCATTGTTGAGGGGGGGGGGGGTGTAGGATAAGAGAAGCACAATCTGTGATGTGATGAGTCTCTTCCTTGGATCCAAAAGCTGCAAGAGCTGAGTGTTGTGTGAACTTGAGACACGACTTTTCAGGCTGGAATAACTTAACCCTCTCTCCTCTGATGTTGGCTATGGAGGCAGCTGGCTGACCTGAGATGCTGCTTAGTTTGTCAACTGCCTTCCTACAGCTTACCAGCTAGATCCCACTGTGGATGACCTCACTGAAAGTGCGTCTTGGTAACAAGTTCTGCCACCTGCAAAACAGAGACTCTTAGAACCTCCAAACTGAGTAATCCTCTGAGGAGGATAAATATAATGAGGTTTCAAAGAGATAAGAAATATTAATGACTGAAGAGTATATATGAATATGAGAGAGGAGAGGGAAGTAGCTCCTCTTCTTTTTTTGGAGGGGAAGATTGTTGTGTAGTGCACCTGATGGAATTCAGCTTAAAATTCAAACTTTGTATTTGGAAAGTATAAAAATGCATGTTTCAACTTCCTGTAGTTTCTCTCCTTCTGGTTTTCCATTAACAGCTCAGAAAAATTGCAAGACATTCCCAAAGTGAGTTAAATTCTTCATCATTCCTGAGAGCATTATGGCTGAAAAGTGTTGCCTAGCTCTAAAGGGCACCTAGCTCCTCACCCAATTAGCCTACCCTGATAGTTCCTTCACTGGAACACATATACTTTGGACATTGGCAGTAGAGTGCTGAGTCTCTCCTGCATGTCTGTGCATTACACATGCATGTCTATCAATATACAAAATGCCAAGCTAATTATTCTGCCTACTGTAACTGCTCTTAAATATGCTTTCAGAACGGAAATGTTAAAAAATGCATTGCTAGTTTTTTCCTAATGGCAGTATCCCAGTTCCTGTAAGAGAGATGTATGTTGGTGTGGGTTTTATTTTTTTCTCTCCTGCATCCTGCCTTTTGTGGAAAGAAACCATGGTATAGGAATTATATGGATCTTATGTGCCAAAATATATGCAGCAGAGATTGGCTACAGAGTGTCCTAATTTGGCTTACAATCATCAAATTAGACTTGTTTCATTCTGTTTTTGACCACTGTCATCACAATTTTGTACTTATCACATTGTACCTCTCTAAGAGCACTAAGGAAGGAGCTGAAGTGCTTAGTTTATGTCCTGTATGCCAGCAATGTTTCTTTTTTATATTGAATCCTTTTATATTGTTGGAAGAAAACAAGCAACACCTTTATTTCCTGAATATCTGTCTTCTTTACCCCCTGTGACCTTTTTGTCAGACCAAAAGTTCAGGGCTGTAACTGTGATATGAAGCATTTTGTGTCATACTTCCTCTTTTACTCTTGCTCTTTAGAGCATTCTGAAGAATTCTTTATGCCATACCCTGTGATGATTATTAGTGTTAGAGGCCAGCCAGAGTATTTTAATGCATCCAGGCTGACAGGTCAAGGTCTCGTCACTGGAGACGTGATGCCTGGCAGGTAAATCATTCTGGAGTTGTAAACTGGAAATATTCTGTTTTACAGCTGTAGCATATCGCCACCTAGCTTTACTTATGTTCCCTTTTTCTCTTTCAAAAATTAGTATTTTGAAAGTCCTAGGTAATTCAGAGGACATTTTATATTCAGGTTAGTATCTTCCTATACATCAGCTACCTGCTTTTTAATCTTATACTAACAGCCACTCTATAAGCTTTTAACTTATTTGGCTGATTTTGCCAATCCTGAGTTCAGCTTACTCTCCCTTTGAAGAGACTGTACCTGCTGCAGTTATTCCCATATGAAGTAGAAATTAACAATAAATTAATAGTAATCTCTCAAGGCTGCTCTTCTGAATTGGCTTTTTAAGGACAGAGAAGGAATGTGTACAGGCGACTATGAAAGAAACCATTGTTGCCTTAGACCACTCTGTGGAAGCTCTCTACTAGTATCTGCCTCTGTCTGCTCAGGTTGGATTACTGTGGAAATTAATGCACTTTGGAATTATAAAAAGACAAAAATGGCACATTTAAAAAAAAATATACAGCTAATTTGTTGGCTAGAATTTAGGAAAGCTGGCTCTGCTCTCTCCTTAATTGCTGTAACATAGTGACAGTCTCTTCAGATTACCATTTATATCCTATGGTAGATCAGCATTTTTGTAGAATGATCTCATCTTAATAGTCAAATAACTTCAAGATGATCCAAAATTATGAAGATTGTAATATCCTACTGTCTATTCTTCATTACTGAATATTTTCTTAATAGCAGATGACCATTACAATAGAAAAAAAATATCAAAAGTGATTGGAAGACAGAATTATTTTCTACAATTTGACACCAAACTCAAACTTTTGTCCAATTTGAGAAACCTAAAAATTGAAGAATTAGTTTTATTGCCATTCAATTTTCCAATGCCTGTGTTGGAAATAGTATGTTCCCAATTATTTTATATTATATTGCAATGTTATAAATGAATGGTGTAGGAAAGATGATTTGGGATTTTTTAACTGAAATGCACTAGGCAGATTTAAAACAACGGTGGTTTAATCATATATAGCAAGTCTATATTTGGGGTTTCTAAAGGATTTGCCTACTTTCCTCTTGTCTGTTTTAATTGTTACATAACTTTTGTGGTTTGCCCTACAGACTTCAAGGTCAGCTGGAGAGCAGACAAATCCTTTGCCTCTTTGCTTTTCTAAGATTATGTAAACAGACTTTTAGAAAATACACCCCCTTTTCCTTCTTCTCACTCCAAGGAGCTAATAGTTCAGCAGGTCAGTTCTAGGGAGAATATTTTAGGGATGACTAATCACTAGATGTCTTTTAGAAAAACAGGAGAGTTAGAACAGCAAAAGCTAGCACAAACCACTTTATTGCTTTGCTCAAGGAAATCTCTTGGTCTTTCTCCCCAGTATGTAAAAAGAAGAAGGGTTTTAATGCTTTACTCTCCTGTCCTCCTCAGGTGAAATCAGAATGTGCTATAGCTGCAAATTTAGTTTAGAAACAGAATTACTTCAGTTGGTTTTACATCTAGAAATATCTTACCTCGTAAATGGAATTGCCCTTTTTGTTTCTGTAGACTTTGGTTTAGCACAAAATGAGGAAAGAGTGTTTAGTTCTTTCAGAAAGTCACTAAGAATCATCATTCCATCCCCAGTTCACCTACTGTGCTATCAAAAGATGATATTTTTGCTGTGCTCAGAAGTAGAAATGATGATGTTTATGTTTGCAGCAAGTAACTTGGAGTGAGATGCTAACATTTAACACACAGTGTAAAAAAAAAGTTTTATCAGGTTACACCACTGTACAAAACAAAAATAAACTGTAAATAAAAGATAAACATATTAATCAGTAGGATTTTTTAGGTTAATGAAGTTAGAAATATTGAATTAGAATTATTTTAAACAGCTGATAACCCAGACTTTTTGAGGCGTGAAGCACAAGAAATGGACTAGTCCTACCTGCTCATTTCTAGATACAGGGATACACTCAAATCCATACGGCACAAACAGCTTACACAGGTAGTCCAATTCCAGCCTACCTAGATCAGAACAAACCAAGTTACCAGGATTTTTCAGTTACTGAGGACTTGGCCAAGATTTGCTCTTTAGGAATGGTATTTTCAAAGACAGCCTTTCAAATGCCTGTATTTGATTCTGCTGCAGGATTTATGTCACATCTTGCACATACTAAAGAAGTCAAAGGTTATGCATTTTTAGGTGAGAACCAGTAACAACTAAGGATAAAAGCTACCCTGTAAATTTTGAATTAATTTTAAAGTTGTGCAATAATTTAGGCTTCCTTTAACCAGTAACACAAAATCCTTTTTCTCATATTGTTTCATCAAACCACCTCATCATTGTGTTGACTCTCATTATTTATGTTAATCAAAAATATACATACATATTTTGAAAAACTGTCTTCTGTGCCAGAAGCAAATTGTTTCTTCTTATGAGCAATCATAATATTTTTTTCCCCTCACTTGTAATCTTAACTAAGAACAATTCATTAATTCATCATGCAGCTGATTTGAATTTATGACTGGAATTCTTAGGACACCAGAAAATATGAGGCATCATCATCTAAACATGGTATTAATTAAAGTATCAGTCTGACAGAGGTCATAGGAGAAAACTTAAATGTGTGGGAATAGCATTCTCCAATGTGACAGACAAATGTAGACCTTGCTCCTCTATGATGTATTTTTTGATAGGGTATAGATAGTTAAACTGTCATAAATTAACTACATGTTGTAACAATCTTTTGGGTACAAAATACATAATATGCCTGACACCACACAACTGTAATAAGCTAAGGAAAAAACAAAAGAAATCTCTAGGCAGGCCAAGGCTAGTCTACAGAAAACCTAATCCCTTTGGAGACCTGTGGCGATAACATTTGTCTATGGCAATAACACTGGTCTATGAGATCCTGTAAAGAAACTGTTGGACATTTTAATCTGTACTAAGGCTGAGCAAAACTAAGATTGCAGTTAAGTGCAAGGTGCTGCTGGCTTTCAGCAGCCACAGCTCGACAAGGCCTAATGTTTTAGCCAGTAGTGATACGAACAGAAGGACTTCCTTTGTTCCCTATTTCCAGCTTAAATTGTCGCCAACATCAGTAACAATCTCCTTCTGAGATATATCACGCATATTGCTTGGTATCATGGAATTGAATGGGTTTTATAAATATAAGTTGTTGCTAACCAGGCAAAACATATCATACATTGTCTTGTTTCACTTGGCCACTGTTACTGAAAATAATTGAAGGTTTGTTTAGACTGGGAGCTTTATCACACAGTATTCCTTTATCTCTTCATTTTACCTACATTTTATCTGTAGCCTTACCTACAGCTTTTCAAGAGGAAACTTAACCTTCCCATAGCTGTAACACATTTGTACGTTCGGCACGTAGTAACAAACTTTTAAAGGAATACAGAGAAGCATTCTGCTATAAATGTAGCTAGATTATACACTGGATTCCAACACTGTATTTTAACGTCACACGTTTTTAAGTAAAAAAAAACAACAAAAGAACAAACCCACCAACCTGCTTAAGTAACTCTCCTTTTCCTGCTTATCTGGTTTTTATACACAGTTGTTTTTTACAAGAACCACTGGAAACCAAGCACCAAAAAACAACTAACTAAAGCAGCCTTTGCCCCAGCCACAGGAGGTCTGTCGAATAGTTAAGTAAAATTTATACAACAGACATTTTAAAAATGTGTTCTGTCTTCTTCATGTACTTAATGGGATAGAGACTTCTGAGAATGAGCTTTGCTTTTGAAATATTCTACCATGCTTTTGACAAGATTCAAAAGATACTGCAGGTAAAGCATTGTATTTTTTTCCCTGCCCACGGCAGGGGGGTTGGAACTAGATGATCTTAAGGTCCTTTCCAACCCTCACGATTCTATGATTCTATGATTTTATTCTTACATCTACTTTACTACTGATTGGCAGTTTTTCCAAACATGAACTTAGATTTGCCAATATCTTAAACCCTCAAATTATGCTGCACAATATTTCTTCCTGTATTAAACACATATTTATTGTTGAAAGCCCTATACAGAATCTTTGTGAAAGTTGGTTGTTGTTTTTTTTTTCCAGAGAGTTACTAATAATAATCCAGAACCCAAGATCTACCCTAAGCATGTCCAAAATCTGCCTCAATTTTGATTCCAAAATTCACAGTTCGGAACGAAGTTTCTATCTTAGAAAAAAACTAAGGTAGTCTTTACAAAAAAAAAAAAAATTAGCTTACCCCCCCACAGATTTATGTGAATATTAACAATCTATTACATGCAGTGTATAATTTTCCTAACCATCTGTTTCACTTTGGGATTCCAGTATGTGACATTCTTAAAATCTCAATGTCCCTTTATTTTAATTTTTAGACAAGAGACTTAGCACAGATACTTGTGCTGTTTGGATAAATCATATACTTGGTTCCTTTCTTGAACAAAATTTTACTCATAAATACAAAATTGAGCTTAACTAGCCAATGTCTTGCAGTAAAAAAGTGACTTGCTTTTGTCTCATAACTTCGTTTTCTTTCAGTCTTTCAATATATATAAATATATTTTATTTTTTTCTATATGATTATGTCAAATGGTCTTTCAGGTTGTTTCTATATGGTTAACTTGAAAAAGCAATTTAAACCTTCCTTGAATGTTCAAATGAGTTTTACTTGAAGCAATCTATACACTTTGGTTGAGATATTCTCATTATAAAGAGTGGAAGACCCATTTTCTTGTAGTAGTTGCTGGGATATAAGCAAAGTTCCATATAGTTCTTAAATATGTGTAAGTTAAAAAAAAATGACAAATCTGTGGATCTGTTGCTATTGTATTTTGTTGTTTTCCTGGTGCCCACATCTGCCTTTAAATTTTGGACTGAAACACCTATAAAAGGAATTATTCATAAACTTTCGAACATGTTTAAAAATGATTGCCCACACTTTTCAATTCAACATGAAATTATACCTTTTTTTTTGTAGAGTTGTTTCTAAAACTGAATGAGAAGTTTCTTTTGTAGTTAACCTGAGCTCAGAATATTTACTTTGCATTGTTTTTTAATGTCAGATGAAGAGAGAACTCACGTGTCTTTAACAAAAGCTGACTGTTTACTCATTCAAGGATTCTGTTCAGGGCTGTGTATTTGAATGAATTCCAAATCAGCAGTTCTATTGAGTTGCATGGCAATCGATTGCCTTTTATGTTAGATGAATGGTCATGTTCAACCCCCCCTTTTCTCCACCATCCTTTTTTTCTTCCTGGCCCAGTGCCTTAGATGCCATCACCCAAAGCTGTTAGTCCCAAACGGGATTCTGTTTAATGGCTATCAGCCACTTCCAATTTTTCACTGCATATAAACGACTGTATTAAGAATTGGAGATGTGATGTGGAGTTATAAACGTGAACCATGAAAGAAGACTGAAAGAAGTCCAAATGTGCCAATTTCCAATGGGGCATATGAGAGGCTGATTAGCAGAACTTTTTTCTATTTATGATAACAGGAATGTTGCTAATTGGAAAAGAGATTTTCTTTCTTTTTTTTTCATGTGACATGTTTAGTATCAATCTTAGGGAGATGCTCTACCTTTACAAATGCAGTACTTTTCCTTTTATTAATAATGTGCCTTTATATGAGCCAGTTTAACTGCACTGGACAAAGCTTATAACAGCTCCATCATACCTGTATTGGAGGGCAAAGACATCATTAACGTCTCAGCTTATTTTATGGTTGTTTCAGGAGACAGGCTATGTGTCCTTCACCTAATGTCAAGAGTCCTCACTTTTTAATGTTTGCCACTTATTAGAATCCTTTCAGGGCTCCCATCAGCCCTGTAGGAACTTAGTGAAATCCTTTAAAGCATTTCTTTTGTGGTCGAACACTGGTATTCAAAAAAGGCCATAAGCAGCTGCATGAGGCATTCACAAACAAGAAAATATGCTTTAAGCAACACTGCAAAGTGTTACATAAATGTCACCTTTTCATTATCTGACAGTAAGATAACTTGATGTTAAAATCACGATTTCTACAGTTTTTGTGGTGTTGCCCCCTGTTCTGCATGAAGACTGCTTGTGTTATTGGTACCACATTCTGTTCAGTAATGGGCATACCAAGTACCTTGCTGGGGCCTTTTGGGAGCACTCCAAATTTTAATCATAGAAATAACTGTGTAAGGTGATTCCTCCTGCAAATGATAGCTGCTTCAGTTAAGTGTACAAATAAAAGTCTTCATTCTTGAGCACAGGCATTCAAAGACCTGTAGATGTACCTCTATGATGAATGTTTAATTTTTCCTGAGAAAAGAAAAAATCAAGAAAATTCTAAGATTCATTGTGTTTTGAAGGTTGTTGTGACATGACCAGTCATTTGGGTTTATGGTAATGTTAAGGGCCTGCTTATCTGAAAACAAATCAACATCTGTGTTAGTGGCACTGTTGTTTATTGCACCTCCATATAACTCACAATATCTACTCCATGTCTTGACAGTTCACAATTCCTTCTCTCCACTGGTAAGTTAAGGTCTCTTTCCTGAACTGCTTGAACATGGGTGGTTTCTCAAATGGGTGCATAGCCCTGTGAGTAAAAATCAGCACTATGTCTTTCTCTTTAAAGCCTGAAAATGTCTTCCCTGGACAAATCTCTTCCCTGGACTTTAGATTCCAGAAGTATTAGAAAGGACTACAGTCCTGGCCTAGGGTTTCTGCAGATAGTGTAACTAACCTCCTGCTCTGTTCTTCCCCCCTTATAAAATCATCCATTCTTTCTAGTGTGTCACTGCTTCCCCTGGAAACTCCTCACTGACTTCACCTTTGTTCTTATATGTGAACCTTCGTTCTCATCTTTAAAGTCAGGTGCTGTTCCTCAGTGCATCTAATTTCTGTTAAAGGGCCTTTGCTCAGCCTAGTCTTCTTTCCTCTCTGCTTCGTTTGTTCTCTTCACCCCCAATCCGCTTTCTGTTCTGCCTTTGATAGTCCCACTCCACAGTGTAGGAATGGCAGCCTCCTTCCTGTGTGTCAAGCACTCTCTCTAAACTCACTTTTTCCACTTCACTTCTTACTTCTGACTGAAATGGAGTTACACCGCCTCTTCTTGACCCAACTCAAACCTCATTATTCCCTACACAATTGCAGACTCCTCAGTCCCAACTGTTTTAAAATCACGAATAAATGCATTAGAGGACACTAAATTGGTTTAAAGTAGTGATTTATAACCATAGAGAGAGACATAAATAAGTTTAAAGATCCCTAAGAATGCTTTAAGAATGGAACTAGATTTACTAAATTTACTAGATTTAAGGATGAGAGCTTAGCCAGTGTTAGCCTCCACATCAGCACTACCTAGTTTAGCATGAGCACAGCATGTTACCTGGAATTAGCTATCTGGCTTTCCTCTTCCTCCTTTGGCCATAAAGATCATCACCAAAAAATCAGCTCCAATTGACAGTAAACCTGTTTTCTTTAGTACAGAAGACATACTACTCTAGAATGTGAAGTCACACGTTACAGCAAGTTCCACAACTCTGGTATACACACAGTAAATCAAAATTTTATTCAAGGTCTTGCTTGACAAGAAGTTTCCAGTAAGGCTGTAACTTTACATGTCAGCACTGGCAAAGCCAAAACTTGCTTTTTTTATCATAGTTAACATATAAAAGAGGAAAAAATAGAAAAAATAAAACATGAATTATGGCTACATAATTGTTTTTGTTATGCCCAACTAGTCTGGAGCAGGTCATTTGTGAGCTTTCCAAAATGCCATGCAATTAAAGTGCTAAGGGTTATTAACAAGAAAAACGCCTGACGGAAACTGAAATTCATTGTTAACACAGCTTTCTTTTTTTTTTTTTGTTTCATTTGCTGTCAGAACTGTTTAGACAATTTTCTCTTTTTGGGCCAAGGTTGTACTGTGAGTATATTCAGTTTTACAATCTTTCTGATCCCATCCTATTGATCAGAGGTCAAGTACCATTTGATTAATATAAACCACAAAGATCTGGAATCAGGTGTAATCTTTTGCAAACATTCCTACTTCACTTAGAATTTACAGTAATTCTGCTGTGTCAATGTTTAACTGTGGGAAGCGCAAGGTCCTACACCTGGGTCAGAGCAATCCCAGGCACAGCTACAGGTTGGGCAGAGAAGAGATTCAGAGCAGCCTTGCGGAGAAGGACTTGGGGGTGCTGGTCGATGAGAAAATGAACATGAGCTGGCAGTGTGCGCCTGCAGCCCAGAAAGCCAACCGTATCCTGGGCTGCATCAAAAGGAGCGTGACCAGCAGGTTGAAGAAGGTGATCCTGCCCCTCTACTCTGCTCTTGTGAGACCTCACCTGCAGTACTGTGCGCAGGACATGGAACTGTTGGAACAAGTCCAGAGTAGGGCCACGAGGATGATCAAGGGACTGGGGCACCTCCTGTATGAAGATAGGCTGAGGAAGTTGGGGCTGTTCAGCCTGGAGAAGAGAAGGCTGCGTTGAGACCTCATAGCAGCTCTCCAGTATCTGAAGGGGGCCGATAGGGATGCTGGGGAGGGACTCTTCATTAGGAACTGTAGTGACAGGACAAGGGGTAGTGGGTTAAAACTTAAACAGGGGAAGTTTAGATTGGATATAAGGAGGAAATTCTTTCCTGTTAGGGTGGTGAGGCACTGGAATGGGTTGCCCAGGGAGGTTGTGAATGCTCCATCCCTGTCAGTGTTCAAGACCAGGTTGGACAAAGCCTTGGGTGAGATGGTTTAGTGTGAGGTGTCCCTGCCCATCGCAGGCATGTTGGAACTAGATGATCTTAAGGTCCTTTCCAACCCTAACTATTCTATGATTCCATGATTCTATGCCAACATACTCTTTAGACAATTTTTAAAAACTTAAAAGGCCAAGAATAGAAATTCTCATTAAATTAATGTCTATGACTCTTTCTTTTATGCATAATTGTGTGGTTATTCATGTTAAACACATCCTTCATACTTGTGAGATGTAAGTTGGATCTATCTCCTTGCACGCAGTATTTAAATAGTTAGTCTTTATTGATTTTCTTTTATGCAGTGAAGGGTTTACTATGGTGGTATCAACGAACACTAGCTTCAGGTCTCAGATACCTGATATTATATAAAGTTCTTTTCAAGGGGAACTGAGGACAAAGTCTTTGGTATCTCATCATCTCTGATGTTTGCTGAAAGGAATCTTTCATTTATACAAGACAACTGTAAATGAATATGACTTACTCAAAATCATTAAGTTGATTTGAAGGCTGTGAACCCACTGTTGAAGTGTGCTCAACTATTTCTTGCATTGAAGTTAATGGATTTTCTTCTTTTGCTGTCATGGTGTGAACCTACTGGTGATTTTATTCATCACAGACTAGCCAGATAGTAGACATGCACTTTGGAGGCTTCAGAATGCAAGAACGGAGGGGTTTTTTTCTTATTCTTTTCCTTGAAATTTACACAAGAAAGTAAAAAAATAGAATCCTTCCAGAAAAAAGTATTTAATCTTCATTTATTTCTTAGTTTGTGTTGGTTTAATGTATATTTATTTGATCAGGGAAAATATCTGAAAGTTGGGGTTTTTTTTCATGTTGCCGGCCTGTAGACTTCACTTTGCTTTGCCTTTGGGGAGATCATGTGTTCTTGAAAAAGAAATCTGAGTTTAGCAAATAGACTGTCGAACTGGCAGGGCCAACCGCAACTATTTCAAGGTTCAGAGTGAATATGAAAGCTCATCTCTACAGACATCTACTGGGAACATCTTCCTGTGGTTCTGCAACAGAAACTGTGGCTAGTTTTATTATTCACAGAAAAATAACAGACCTTATGAAATAAATATAGGCTCTTTGGGAAAGCACATTTTAAAAATCAAAATAATCTGTACTAAGCATTATTTTTAATAAATTCTATTAGTGCTTGTGTGCTAATTCTAATAGTTAGGGAATATATTTGATATTTCATGTTTATTTGGTGGACAGAATGAGCTAAGTAAAACATTGCCTCATGTATTCCCAGGCAGCTTTGCCTGTTGCAGCTTTGCAGTTTGTACTTCAAGAGCTGGTGGAACAGATGAATTGTTATGGGATTATAATAAGAGTCGTTCGAAAAATCAAGTGATTTTCCTTACTGGGGTGTTTTAGCCTAGGTTTCTCATGACGGAAAGACAGTCACATCTTTTATTCTCTCATTACCTCTATAGTTCTTGAATGTAAGTGCATGTATATACTGGTTTTATTTATTGCTGCTCATATATGTGAAGTTTCTGTTTTCCAGCAAACTACTATCACAAAGCAGTTGGTTGAACAGTGTTGAAGAAAGATTGTAGTCTTGAAGATTTACTGCTTAATTTGAAGCTCCAGCTGTGAAAGAAGATGTCAGTTTTTCCTGATGTAGTTTTGATGATAAAGCAGAAGACAGAGGTGGCTAGTAGTCAGAGTCTTCCATGGGGGAAATAACTTTCATCACTCACATCTTCTCATTAGAAATTCCATAAAAGCCTTTTTAAACTAACAGATCACCCCCCACCCCCTTCAATTATGGTACACCTACTCCTATCAGGACCTTCTGTTGTGTTTTAAAACACCATATATTTATATATGCTTGTTCTGAAGTTTGCCCAAATTATCCAAAATTGGGAATTAAAAGCAACCAGCTTCTGTTAGGTATTCGCCAAATCCAAGTTACTCTATAAAGTAATCCGCTACTTGACATCCTCATTGATGTTTACATCCCTATATAGTCCGTGTTAGCATCAAATCAGTCACTAACATGTTTGCCACTTGAAGCAGCAGAATTAAGAAAGGCAAACTCAGCTGCCTAAGCTAGATATCAGGACCAGCAAATTAATGCCATTCTGCTGTACATCTCATAGGAAGCTGATGCGATAGTGGTACTCTGCTTCACTCCATGCATTGTGTTATGTGCAAGTCACTTTGTTCTGTAGTTTCTGCACCATGAAACTTCTTTAATTTGATGTAATCAATAATGTTACCCTAATTGCCTCTTATTTTAGCTCTACCCCTGAACATATAAGTGGAAACACTGAGTTTCCAGAAGCCAGCAGCAACAGTTGGGGAGGCTTTTTAACGAAACACAATCTAAGCTTGACTATTTGGAGTACATTAATTAAATAATTTCTAGCTCTTCTTCTGGACTGACTGAAGTTTTTAAGAGTGAACTGGTGAGATTAATTCATAATTAGTAGCAACAAATTCAAGTGCTTTAAGTTTCTTCAGCATAAGAAAAAAAAGGTAAATAACATAGTTCATCCTTTGGCCTATTTCCAGTTGCACTGCATTTTATTAAGGCCCAGATATTTCATTGTTCAGTTACTTCTTAATATAGCTTTATAATTATGTGTTGATAAAATCAGACAGTATTCTTTTCTGAGTTGTTTTTTTTTAAATAACTGATCATTGTACTTGCCTTAGGAAACACTCTGCTGTTTAGCTATTGTGCATATGTTGCATTATATTACCATAGAAGGTTCATTGTTGTTAATGGGAAGCAGAGGGCTTTTTATCCTTGATATTGAGGCTGGATGTTGGCCTGAAGAAATTTCATATTATAACAGAGAGAAAAAATTGAAAAGGACAAACAGAATCAGTAGCTAGCTTGTGCCTTTTGTATTGTCTTTTTACCTAGTGAATAGGTACCCTTATTTTTTTCTGTAGAATTTCTTCCACTAACATAATTTTCAAAATCAATTTGTCGAGTCTAAATGTGACGAAAATAATCTCCAGGCTGTATCTAGTACAACAATTTATATAGTATGGCTGATCCCTGTTCAAACTAATAAGAATATCTTTGCTTTAGGAAAGCTGAACATGTAGAACTTTTTAAGACACTGCTTTGAGGAAAACACTATCCTTCAGTAAATCCAGTCACAATTCCTAGTGCGATGACTGACAGTACTGACTGTCATAGATCTCCCCAGGGCAAACCTATTGTTTATTAACACTCTGCTGTGTTGATTTCTGAATTATGCAACATGAATTACCAAATTGTTCTCATGTTTTAATGATTTGAATGTTTCCTAGCTAGTATCTTTCACAGATTGCTAACAGGGAATACCCTAAAATTGTTACTTTTTAAACACTGCACATTTGAAATTATGACTATTTAAAATTGAAAATATGACCTTCGGAAAGAAGTAGAGCAACAAACAACACTCCTCCCTGAAAAAAAAAAAAATTATGAAAATAATTGCTTTTCTTTTTCAGACTCTCTTTATTCACATTCTATTGTGCCTCCTTCCTTTAATTCTGGTTCTTTGAGGATCAGGAAATTGAAACAGAGAGAAGTGATTTGTTGAGGTTCACAGAAAGGTTTGATTTCAAAATCAAGATATAAATCTCAGAGGCCTGTTTCTTAGTGCTGACCCTCAAGTATTAAACCACAAATAACACATTGCACTGAATTTGATAACTGAGAGCTTGATCTCCTCACCAAAAGAAGGGCTGTGAACTCTCAGGAGATCACAGTGCTAAACTGAGGGAAAGACAACTTCAAATTCATGCTGAAATAAAGGCATGGTTCAGTCAGATATTCTTCAAAACTTTTCAAAATATTACATCTCATAAATACACCCTCCTTTTTCTCTCCCTGACCACATTGCTATCTGGCAGCATTAAAGAGCCCTAAACAATAGCCCAGCATAGGAACGGTTGTGATTCACATAGTCCAACCTTTACGCTTTATGTCACTCACAATATGCAAAAACAAAATAAAGCATCGAATTAAATACTGCTTTTCTCATGAACCATTTACTAGTTTACTGATAATGTGACCAATAAAATGTGCATTTTCCAAGTACAAAAGAAGACAGGCCCCTGCCAGTGAGCCCTTTTAAACAAGAATTTCCCCAAGATGCCCTGCTTTTCTGGATAAGCACAAGCCCGTTTGCAATGGGAACATTTACTGACACCTGGTCAAATTTATATAACCATCATTAACTTTTTGTAATGTTGTACCTACTCACAAAGGTTCTTGAGTGAACTAGAAAACATGTCCTTTTGCTTCCAAAAAGACAATGGAAGAGGCAGGAACTGTTTCTCTAGAACAAAGTCTAGCTTAAAGAAGCACATATTTAATCCCATTGAATACAAAACAAAAAATCCATAGTATTTTATTTTAAAGAAATAATTAGAAATGTTCAAAACCTGTCAGTTACGTTATTGTTTTTTTTTCCTGGTGCAATGTTTTTTTATAATGCTGCAGTGTACTGGTGGGTTTATTTATTATCTCAACAATACTTTTTTTTTCTTCATCTGTACAGTTTTGTCTTGAATATTTGTACTTACTGCTTAGCATCCACCAGTCTTTTCAGGTCATGATAATATATAGGAATGCAGTAAATCAAGATAAGAAAGAACTGTGATACAATTTCCTTTGTGATTTATAATCAGCATAATTCTGCTATTTAAATGTGAGCTATAGTTATGAACATTACATGAAACTAGAATTTGTCTGACTGTTGTAGTCCACTGCTTTTCATTTTATACTGTGATGACAGTGCTTTCCAGTTCATACTGTGGTGATCTAATATTGCTTTTAGGAATGTCGACATCCACAAAAGCTCAATGTACCTTGACATCCTCAAAGTACTTACATCTGGTTCTTTGACACAAACTATTGTGCCACTCAACCCTGTGTATCATGTTGCTGCGTGTTGTTTAGTGGCGTTAGCAAGAGGTGTCCTGACAGAGGCTATTCTGTTCATCTCTTCTCTGACAATATTAATGGCTTCCATATAGCGCATGTGGATTTAAAGTGACACCACTGAGCACTGTTGGTCATATTTCTACAAAGCTGCAATTTCTCTGTTGATGGAAGCAATGCTTTTAATTAAGGCTGTGTTTTAATTAAGTCCTAATTAAGGAAAAAAATATTACCAGTTTTAAATCAAAAGAATTTTTCCTAATAATTCACATCTAATTGCTTTTTTTTTTTTTGATCATTTATATTACCTGAGCTTGTTCAACATCAAAGAAATTTGTTGAGATTGGCATATAAAAAAATCCATAGATCTTTCATCTGAAATTGTGACCACACTTCCCTAGAATCACATCTGAGGAGAAGTTTGGAGGAAAGAAGGGAATCTGGGTGTCTTCTAATACATACAAAGCAATACTTTGTCACACCTGTTTCTTCGGCCATTTGAAATCTCTAAACATCAACTTGAAAAGACTTTACAAAAACAGAGCTACCAGCCATTGCACCTTGGTAGTTACATTTTGCATATCAACTGTAGTCAAGTCAGAGCAAAAACTTAGAGAAGAGGTTGGGGATTCTTTGTTTTTACCTTCATTTCAAAGAAAAAATGCAAAAGAATAATTCAGGGCATTACATAAATTGATATGGTCATAATTTTTTTTTTGCATCAAGGAAGAAGTTGTTATCTTGTCATGCTGGTGACATGCAGTCACCAAAGCTTTTATTACCTGTTTCAGAACTTGAGTTTTATACTGACACATGCAAGCACTAACTTCAGGTTATCTGTTAACTGTATTTGCAGTTATCACTATCAGAAGTGTTCCCTCCAACAGCCATCTGAGCAAATGGTTGATATAGCTAGCTGCTACTTGTCATTCACAACTCAAGGAGTGTAAGTGTAATATATGTAAAAACTGTGATCAATCCAAAGAGTGATTTTAAAGTTTAAGCATTTGTGTATTTTAATATACATGAACAATCAGCAGGTGGGGAAGCAAACAATGTAAGCTGAATAATTATCTTCTAATGAGTTATTTGCTTAATTCTAGTAATTCTTACCATGGGTTTCAAACATAAAAAAAACCCTCCTTTTTAATCTGTCTATCTTCAATACACTTTCATATCCATCATATTCATTTGAAAACATCCCTCATCTTCATACAAAAAAGCAAGTGCAATTTACTGAATCATAATAATTAAATTTAATAAAAAGTAGGGCCATAAATGATTTTATTTTACAATTATATGATTCCACAGTCATATTTGAATAGACACTTAAAGACTTATCCTATTACAGTTGAAGTCAACGGGACCTGTAGAAAATCAGCTTGATATGAAAGTCAAAAAGAAGTTACTATGATAGTTCCTTAATGTGTATGGATATAAAAACATAAATGTAATGTGCATCGGTCTATGTCTATGGTATGATTTTCCTCAAATTAAAAGAAAAGTCAAAAACCTGGAAGTAAGCAAGTAGTTGGGAATTAGAAAAAGCTAGGAATTAAGTACCATCAGGAGGAAGGTGAAAGCCCCCTTCATGAAATAACAGAGAAGCTATTAGTCTGTGCTGGCAAAGTGTGCACTCTCTGTGCTGTGTCTCAAGCAAAAGATGGACTACCAAGTCCAGATTCCTCACAAGCAACCAGCAAGTGGAGGGTGAAATGATGGAGAGGCACCAGGATTAGCTGCTGCTCCCTGGATAATGAAGCACCTTGAGACTGCAGCAAATGAAGTGCTCCAAGTCCTGACGTTAGCAGAGTAGAACAGGGAAATAAGGAACAACAGATGCTCCATTTTGAGAAATGGGCCAGAAAAGTGCACTTAAAAGTGCAGCAGATATGGGGCTCTGGTCTCTGGTGTGAAGTGTGCCCTGTGAAGCCAGTCCCCGAAAGGTGCATTGAGAAGTTACAATGTCATTTCACTCACTACCAAACAAGTAGTAATTATAGTTAAATTTTAAGGATTGACCACTGCCGAGTTCTAAATAACTTTGGAGAAGCAGCTGGCAACTTCAGCTTCTTGTTTCCTTGGATTCAAACAGGTCTAATGTGTTACAACTCTTCTCCATTATAATATAGCAATTCATTAAACAAAATGAGAGAAATATTTCTAGGTTGTACATTTATGTTGAACAAAATGAAATCAAGTCAGCATTTTGAATTGCCAATTTACATGTTTGTTGTTGGAATTGCTAATATCATGCTAATTATAATTAAATTGCAAAATATACTTAAATAAATGTTCTCCCATGGGGTGATTTAGGTAATAATTAAGCATAATTTCTTCATCTTGAATTCGCAAATTAACTTCTGATTTTTTTTTCTCTGTATAGAAGCATGAGTTATATGTATATGTATTTGCTTTAAAAACCTTTGGTTTCCTCTAAAAGACACTTCAGAGGATTGTGCTGTGGAACTGCTAATTCTTTATGAGGGTGCTTATGTGTAAGATCCCATAAAGTTTCAGCTTACCATTCCCTCTGTTCATACTCTATGCAAAGTTGCTCTGAGTTGGTTTTGTGTTGCATTCATTCATAGAGAGCTTATATACTGTTACTTCTTTTTATAAGGCCTATATTTTATAATTTGATTACTGTCCTCACATTTGTGAAGAAGCTAATGGAAATACATAGATTTTTAAAATACTTTATGTTACTTTGTTTAAAAAAAAAAAAAAAAAAAGGTAATATTTGTCCAGATGTGAAGCCTTTGCATAAATAAATCAAAGATATTCTGGGGATTTGGAAGGTCTTTGACCCCATTTTTCCTCCATGGACAAATTGCCTTGTTTTTCCATGCAAGATGAACAGCATCTAAAAATCTTTTTTTCTGTTGTTTTCCTTTCATCTAGAGTTTGTGATAAAGCTGCATGCTTTGCTTTCTGATGATGGGGGTCCCTGGTTTTGCCATTATAACACACACGGTTGAGATTAGTCCATGAAGACTTCCTAAAACTTTCACAGACAACCTCTGTCAAAGACAACCTTCTTAGCTAACTGTGATGATCGGTGACAATCCTCAAAACCGCGATACTCCAAGCTCAATGAAGTGTTTTTTCAATCCAGGAAACAATTGCTCCCATTACCTGCCCTATATGACACCTTCGGGATTAACTGTGTTAGTTTTTTGCAGTGAAACTGTGAGGATTAAAGTGAATTTAAGGGATTTCTATCTGGGGCCCTGTTTTTGGAATTTTTGATCTACCTGGGAAAATTCACCACGGCAAAATCTACCCAGCTTAAAACCATGGAATGAAGCTTTTAAATATGATTATTTTTATTATGACTATTATTATTCCAGGAGAAATCCCTGGAATAATCTCCCTGGAGAAATTGTTCAGAGTGTTTATTATTGGCATTTTTTTTGGCTTACAGCTCAGTTCACTCTAAAGGTACATATTGACCATGGTTAGAATTGCTGTAAATACACTGCCTGCATGGTTATCCAGATGACTTTTATCTGCAGTGGTTTATTCATGAAAAAACAGTATTATCTCAAATTTGTTTGGTTTTTTTTTTAACTGCTCGTTTGCAAAGTAATCAAAACAGTGAAACTGAAACTGTGATGTCAGAGTACAGAAATACTGCTTAAGTCTTTATCACCAGAAGAATAATATTCCTTATATTTAATACAGTATGCATTATATCAGAGAGAAGTATATTTGTGAACTGTACAGTTTATTGCCAGCATAATTTCACAGTATAAGAACCATGAACTGTATTTTCACTTCATCTTAGTATCTTTATACATCTCTTCCTTTTTTTTTACATTTAAACTAATTAAGTTTTGATACCCTAATTACAAAATAAAAAAATAAAAGCCAAATGCAAGTGTTCCTTGGTCAATGCAACCTTTCTGTAAACTTTCATATCCCTGAGGTTAACAGAAACTTTTACCTTGAAAACCTGCTTATTCCCCGGCACCAATATAAGTTGAAATAGAGCCCAAGGGAAACAGAAGTCACAGAGTAAAGCTTTATAACTGCTGTGTGAAAATGCAGACAATAAAGAAGACTGATTACTGCAGATAAAACAGAATCAATTCCTAGAGGAGTTTTTGTAACAGTTTTGGGCAATTGCATTAGAAAGTTACTCTGTGTAACAAGATGTTGTGACTTTTATACTAATGAAGGGCATTAAGGATATTCTAATTATGGTGTCTGGTCCAAAAAATTAATTTAAGATTTAAAAATCTGAGATGTTTGAAGTAAGCGTGACTGTAGCCTCCAGTCAGACAAGATGGTGACTAAACTTTTTTGTTAAAAGAAATATTATGAATGCTTCTGAATTTCATTACTGAGGCTGTGAAATACCGTATTGTGTTCAGGAGGAATTGTTGATTCTTTGTAAGTATATAAATTGTTTTACTAAATGGATTCTCCGGTGATGCATAATTCTAAATATAACTCTGTGGCCTTGCACCTCTTTTTATTTATCACCAGGCCATGGAACTCTTGCACAGAAGGGCTCATACTAAGGGTATGATAAAATTCTCCAGTACAAATCTGTAGAAGTTTTAAAATGCTAGTCGAATAGTGGGATTCTGTGGGTTAGAGTATGGCACGAATACTGACCCTAGTTTGGGCAGTCTCCTGACCAGTCATATAGTCTGTTGTCCTGAATTGAACCCCATTCCTACTCCACTGACAGAATGACCACCAACTATGATGGGAATGTGCAAACCTAAATTCAGACCATACATTTGCATGTTTCAAACATGAACCACGAACCATATTCTGCCCTAATTTTTCTTACCAACACAATATTTTCTTTTGCCTTCCATTCAGAAAATTTCCTGTCAGCCACTGATGTGTCAATGATGTCTACCACTAAGACAGAGGTGAACTAAAATCTGGAGTTTTTTTACAGGAGGGCATTAACAGTATGCAAGCAAAATGTTTTTTTAAGAAATTGGTAGGAACTGAATAACTTCTCCCACACACACTTATTTATCAGATTTAGCTAGCAGATTTAGCTGACACTTCTCAAAGGACTATTTCAGGCAGACAAACAGACACATATAATTTTCTGTGCTTCATTTTCTTAGGAAATAAACTTATTGCTCTCATTTCTTTTCTTATTTATCAGCCCTAGTTTCCATTTCTGCCTGACAAGTAGGTATTATATATTCATGTATGTATATTACGTCATTATTTTGCTGAAGTGTTCATAGACTTGTAACCATTCCTCTTCAGCAAATCCCACTGAAATAAACTGACACTGGGGGGAAAATATATCTGTTCACCTTGCTGAAAATGTTTATGTTGCTTTTTTGCCTCGCAAAATCTCACTAATTCTATTAGTGACAGCACAATATTCAGTTCAAAAAAACCCAATGGACCAAAATGCAATAGAAATAAGTCAGTGGGAAGATGTGGACTAGTGTTCTCAGGAATTCTTGATGTCTCCTGTCCGTTGCTTTCTACTGACAAGCCCATGGTGAAAAAGTAAATAATTTCTTTAAAATAGTTTTCTGAGCAGCGTACAGCTCTGGCTGTCTAGAAATATATAAAGGTTTTGAAATATGCCATAGATAAGGGCATTATTCACATTATATAGGATATAATATATATCTATTACTTCTGCTGTTTATTTATTTACTTATGACAGGTAACATTCAAGAGAAGCTCCGGCTTCTGTTTTTTTATTGTTAAAAGCAAGTGCTTGTCTCCAACTTGGGCATAAGGAACATCACTCAGAGCAGCAGGACAAAAACTGTTTAATCTGTTACTTCTATCCAGGAATTTCCAGCAAAACTATTTTTCAGACTTTAAAAATGCTGTTTATGTGTTCACTATCCAAGCATTTCTCTCTTTCCTTATGCTACACATATATATTTATTTATTTTTAATTCTTAGCAGCAATGCAAAAAGCTTCTGTAATTTATTTCAATTCCACATCAATAATGTAGGAATGCTTACATTATTGCAATTTTATCTCAGGAGTGATTTATCAAAATGCTTGATATTGAATCAGGACTGGTACTTGTCTATATATTCCAGCCAAGCAAGTTACAATGTTCTATGCTCAATTTCCCAATTAATTATAACTTCTTCTGGGTAAAAGGTCTACATGTGTAACTTGGTTTCTTATGCCAAATAGCAAAACTCCTAATTAGCTAGGTCTCTCAGGAACCTGATTTTCCTTACTTGTATATCTGCAAAGTGAAATATTTGGTGGGGTCAACAGTATCATTTCAGCCCACTGTTTGATGTCTGTTTTGAAAAACATACTGCCAACAGGCTTTTTTCAACACATCAATAAACAATGGTTAAAGAAGAAGCAGAACAGTTTAATTACTGTGTTGGAACAGCCTACTTATCAATTATTTGACATTTCATTTTAACTTCTTTTTTCAGAATTTAAATCTAATCATAAGTTTTCCAGGGCTCTGAAGGCATCGCTTGGCCTTACTGTCTCTACCAAGCCTCACCTGGGGTTGGCCCCCAGCACAGCCTGTGGGGCCAGGAGCCCCATTTCGGCTATGAGAACTATGTACATGGCCAAGAATAACTGCTGAAGTGGTGAACAAGCGTAGTCAGCACCCACACCCTCCCAGCCCTTTGGCTTTCAAAGAAAATATGTCTAGTTCCCTTCTCCAACATGGCTGATCAGACCAGGATTTTCCAGTGACCCAAATCTGCATAGAAACTGGATGTTTAAGGATCTCTGGGCCAACAGCAGCTAGTGACAGAGTGCGTTGTCAACTAGCACAAAATACTTACTGAATTTAGAAGTGGCTGGTTTGTTTCAAAATTCATAGTCACACCCCAAGATAGAGAATGCAAGATGCCATCCTGTTGCCTCTCACACACTATGCCACAAGTCAGATCATATGTGAGATTTCCTGTATGATAGCTGTTTTCTCTTGACTTCCATGCATCACAGAAGTATGTCCATGTCCATACAAAATCTGATTCCAGGAGTCATTTTAAAGCTGGTGAGCCAGTATCTTTGTGAGATGGGGGTTATGTTGTTTCCCCTTACCAATTGCTTGAGTGCCCAAAGCACTCAATATCCAGCCCTCTGGATATGTAGTCTTCTTAGTGGAATTCAGTATTAGTTTAAGGTTGGTATTGCTGTTACATGTAGCATAGCTAATTAATTAAAAGGACTTTTGTAGAGAGCTGTTGGAGAGAGATGCTTTTCTTAATTTAACTGACTTGACTCTGATTCAAGCACCTTAAGTTTGCTTTTCCAATGGATGTGTGATTTTAGAGCATTCTAATACGCTAAGGTCCAGATAGTGTCCTCTCAGATAAATCTTTAGGACAATTAGTAGATGACTGAGAGTCAGTGAAGCATGGAATCTGGCTCAGAAGCCTGCTCTCTTTATAATTGTGGGGGATAAGAACAAAGTCTTTCAATTCTGGACAAATGAATGATTTTTGGAGATGAAATAAATGTATGTATTTTAAGGCCACAGTCTTATCTTAAATGGCTTCTCTGAAGAAACTCTCTTTTGTCCTATGCTTTATTTTACTCTTATATTACCCCAGATTTAAAAAAAAAAAACCAAACAAAAAAAACAGAAAAAAAAACAAATCAAAGAAACCCATCCCCAAATAGTCTAACAGTCTCTAGGTGTGACATGAATTCCACAATTAAGCTGTCTGGCCCCAAGGGTACTTAACAGAGCCTTTCAGGCCCTCTGGCAAGGAAGAAACTTCTAGTACTTGCCCTACCCCTATGCTGTCTGCAAAGTGCACAGAAATCAACAAGCCACAGAGCGGGCAGGGTGAGTCTCAGGAGGCAAGAGAGGGGCTCATTTTCTCAGTCACACGGGCCAAGCTTGCAGAAGCAAACACTGTTGTTATCTGGTGGTGCTGGCTGCCATATAAATATACAAACTGAACTTGGAAGAGCAATTGCAAAGATTGTGAGCCCAGAAGTTCAGTCCTGATTCCTTCATGCATGATACTTACCATGAAGTTTTCTTCTGGGAAGTATTAACATGGATCAGAATGTTTTGCAGACTGCATAGGGAGAGGGCAAGTGCTAGAAGCGTCTTCCTTGCCAGGGGGTCTGAAAGGCCCTGTTGAGTGCCCAAGGATAATCCATCTATGTTGCAGAAGACTGCAGCTGCAGCCCTCTGGAAACACACTCAGAACCGAAAACAGGAACACAGATGGAGAGTTGTCCAGTGCTGCCCTGCTACCTCTGGTGAAACAGTCTGCACATTAACCAACCTTTGTCTCTGTGTCAGTGGCACGTTTCCTACAAATTCCCTATATCATACTATTGTAACTCATGCTCAGATACACTGAGTTGCTCTAAAATGTTAAACAAATAATTATTAAAATAGTTCACCTTTTAGAGAGATTTGGTTTGTTTCAGCACTGCATACGTCAGTGTTTTCTGATATTTTTCACATGTAATTCTTTCTTGTAAGAAGACATTTTACTAAACAAAATCTTCTAAGCTCTTCCAAGGTTTTTAGTTTTGTCCCTTAAACATGTAACAGTACACCATTGCCCAGCAGCATCTTGTTGATGCAGTATCACCAATGTTGTAATTAGCCTTTCCCAAAGCAAAAGCTCTAATGTCAATCAGAAACATATTTCTGTTGGTTGTTAAACAATGCAGGTTCACTGACAAATTTTTGCTGCCATTTTTTCCCTTGGAAATAGTCTGCACTGAAGAGCATCCTTTAAACCAGATATATTAAAATCAAGGAGCCTTCTGTCTTCCCCACTATCAGTCAAAAACTTCATAACTACAGTAGTCAAATCAATGAATAAGACTTATTTTAATCTGTATATTTACACTTAGATTCAAGTTCTGCTAAGGCTTGTTAGAGAAAACCTACTGTAATCAAACTCTGTAACAACATATTTTTCTTTGCTAACAACATTATTTGAATACATTTAACATAATCCAGGTTAGATAAGAGTTTGGAAATGTAGTTAAAGATTTCTTCAAGGTGTGGTTTCATGCTGAATCTAGTTCTGTTGTGATTAAAAGCCTGAGTTTGTATGTCGTAGGAAAATTAAACCTTAGTGAAAAATGTAAAATGGACTTTCTTATTATGCTTCTGGAGCTCTTTAATTTCATGCACTGAAGCATGGACAGAAAATAATGAGCAGTATTTAAAACCCCAAATTGTTTTATTCATCATCACCTTTGCATTTCTAATTTTCACTGAATCTGGTGTTGCAGTGTCTTAGTGATAGCAGCTAATTTTAACTATTTTAATCTTACTGGCTCTGTTTCCTTTTTGATCCTTCCTTGTGCTTAGCATGTCTTTGTTTTTTAATTAATTGTTTTGCTGCACACACAGAGCTTGTTGACAAAAGGTACAAACTTACATCCTTACACTTACTACCACCATCAGGAGTGCACATTGCCAGACTAACTAGTCATAGCAAATCTAACAGTGGATGACAGGAAGCACTTCAGCTTGTGCAGTCAGGAAGATAGCTGTTGTGTTCAAAAGTTTATATCCTGGAGGCCTTGTGGAAAATGCTGCCCAACCAATATCGCATATTTCTATTACATAATTGCCATGATGTAACAAAGCCTCTCTTATTTGTCTTGTAGTTTAATATCTAGATATGTGCCTTTCAATTCTACAAGTGCAATATATATGTATATATTTATTTTTTTTTCAGTGAAATAATCATGTCCTTCATATGAATTAGAAAATTAATCACTGAGCGGTATTGTTGGTTTTATGCTAGGGCTTTTAAAATGCAGTAGTTAGGAGAAAGGAAGGACAACATAATATCACATTCTTAAGTTTTACAATTAAAATGAAAAATAGGCACACTAAAGACAAGAATACTAATTTCTTGAGTGCTGCAATCTAATTAGTGACATGGTATGTATGTCTTATGTTAAACAAAATTCAAAGGGCTGACAAGGTCAAGAGGCTGAAAGAAACACAAATCTCTTTTCACTGGCAAAGGCAGCTTTTGCACATACAGACTGTTAGTCTTCCGGCAAAACTCTGCAGTGTGCTTTGCTTTTATGAAATACTCCCATTTGGTGAAATGCTAATTTTATGAAAGGTCACACCAGAGATTTTATTATATTAAATAACATTCAAATACTTCTCTGTACAGCTTAAAGGTACAGGTATTTTGTGAACTATAGCATGAGTTATTTTATAAATCTGTTTTCTGGCACAGTATCTTTAACTTACCCAAATTAAATAAAAGAGAAACAGTCTGTCTATAGAATAAGTAAAAGTGGAATCAAACAGGAGAATAAAAAAGCTTCTCTTTCTCTCAAGTAACCTCTCCCTCTCTGTGTCTTCTCCCCTTGCTCCTTCTCTTTTTTTAAGGGAAAAAACCAAAACAAACTCACACCTTAAAATGATTATTCACTATCACATAAATAAGAGCCAGTTGTGACACTACTGAATGCTGTCAGCTCTCCTAGCAGAAGACAGCTTCCAGTGGTCAACATAACAATGACTTCATAAAAGTTCCCTCTTGCCTCTTTAAATAATAAAATAAATTTAACCATATCTTACCTTGAAGAATGTAAAAAGATACCATTTGAAGAAGATATCGGCTGAAGAAGATAGCTATTTGAGGAAGATATCAGTTACATTATCACTGTGATGTATCAAATACAGACCTTTTCAAAAAGCATAAGATCCAGGCATACATCTTACTAAGTTTTCAGGTTTTTCATAGGACCCTGTTACAATGCACAGAGATTTGAAATATTGCTTAGAAGGCTTATCAATAAATCTGGAATATACCCAAAACTCCAGAATTTAGAATCTTTCTAAGAACTTAATGTTCTAATTCAAACCTGCTAAAACAAAGAAAATACTGTATTAACTTTGATATAGGCAAAAAAAATACAGGCTACAGCAGATTTTCAATGCTGATTTACCGCAGACTGTGGCACTTTTTGCGTCTGAATATGACTGAAGAGCATAGAGTTGTGCAGTGGATGCAGGTCCACACCAGGCAAAACTGTAGGTGGCTAAAAGCTATTTAGTTGTACATTTTTAAATGCCAAAGGTATGAAAATGCCTACCCAGCTGCTGCCTGAAACTAGTGAAGGAAAGTTAAGTTTTCTTGTCTGACCTGAAAATTTGTCATACAGCTATGGTTCAAGTTTGCCCACGCAATCTGGTCTGATCTTTTTATACTTTAAGATAGCATCTTCCTAAATTGAGAGCCTATATTCTATTTACAGCCAATGGGAGTGAGTAATTTGCTTGTGAAAGCCATACGAGGGTGATCATCTCTACCTGAATTTAGACCTGCAGGAATGCTCTCTTGGTTTTTCAGTTTCATACTTTTCTCTATAAAATACATAAGCATCCATCTCCCCTCATTTTACATTTTGAAGCTTTACCACTACACAGCAAGGAATGCAGTGTTTGTGGTTCTACAGCCTTTTGTAAATTAAACAGTTACTGTTTACTGAACTGAACATTCTTTATTTGCAATAAACAGTGTGAATTGGGACTCTGGGCTCTAGCCCTTACTTCAGGATTTCTGTAGATTTTTATCAAACTTTTTGTATCCAATCTCTTTTTACATAAAGATATATAGGAAGAACTCTTAAAGCTGTGAATGTAAGCCACTCACTCCAGATGGGGGACTAGCCTCAGGGTTATTGCAGAAAAGACAGGCATTAGTTTTCTGGCTTATTCTGTGTAATGCTCACAGGGGATTTCTGGGTTCCTGCGTTGAGAAATGATGATGATTTTTATATGAAACAGTAGCTATACAACTCACGTATGATTTATCTGGAGGAAAGGATGGAAGCCAGAATCCCTTCAGCTACCTGGCTTGCTCCAGTTGTTACTGGCATACAAACCCATGCATCTTCAGATCCATTCTGAGCAGTGGAATGGTTTTATCTGGAAGCAATAAAAAATATTTCTGACTAGTTCAGAACTTTGTTAATGGAGTTATCGCCTAAGAATTAAAGAACAGGGTTTAAAACACCAAAGGCAAAAAAGACAAGAACAAGTCTCACACAGAGATTAGTGCTTTGAGTTACTGAGTACATCACTTGCTTCCTAAAGAAAATATTATCTATAGGAGATTTTGGCATCTAGTTACTTGAGTAGCAAGGACATCCTTTTGGAGTAACTCAGACATAGCCACTCTTATCACATGACATTGCAAAGATCCTTGGGTATGAGGAGGCTTAGGATGGTGAAACCTTTCCCAGGCAGTTAACTTCCTGCATTGTTTTCTGCTGATTTACAGAACAAAACTTAGTAACTCACAAACAGTTATAAAGCAGCTATGTTTATTGCAGCGCCAGGTGCGAGGGGGATCGTTCCTCCTAACTTGCACACCAAGAGCTCAACATGTTAGATATTTATTACACACAAACATATATATTCATCAGATTTCACAAGCATAGGAGGAGATTATTACAATTAGTTCCAAGAACTCATTAATACCATTCCCCTCCCCTCTACGCCTGCGCACTACCATCTGGTGGTCTTGGGCCGGCGTCTTCTGGATGGAGTAAGAGGTCTTCCTCGGTATGCACTTTTCACCCTTGGCACAGTTTCCCCAGCTGGCAACCTCAGGTCTTTTAGAGACTAGTTGAAACAAGCTCCTGTCAGACATTCATCTTCGTGAGGGAAAAGGGTCCCTGATTTTAAACAATGTGTTTCGGTTACCTATTCTATTCTGGGTTACAGTTTAACTACAAGACTAGCAAGAACAAGAACATACCTGTTCCCTATACTAAGTTAAGACAATTAATACATAGTTTGAAGAAAACTCTTAACCTTTTCCTTAGTCTGTTACTATTCCTTGCATCACTGTCATCTTCAGGTTTGAGGCATTTAACTTTCCCTGTGTAACACACAAGAACCTTAGATGCCTAATGCAGCTGCATTTTGTTTTAGGGATCAGACACCTAAACCAGGTCCTGCAAAGCTAAGGAATTGAAACAGTGATTTTGAAATAATCACAACTGTAAAGAAAAAATATTGCCACTTAATAGTTTAGGATTTACTTATTACAAACCTATTGAAAAATGCTTTAAATATATACACAAAGGAACTAAAAGCTAGTTCTAGAAATGATTGAAGTAATATATGCAGTCCAAGCTAATTTATGCTGTTTATGTGAGTTCATGTTTTACCTAAAACTACTTTAGGACATTCTGCTTCCTTATGCCTGTAGAAATGTTTATATGTTGTGAATGACTCAGTAAATTGAGGGCATTGAAAGACTATTCCTGCATTAGCAAGTTATTAGGTGGAATTGTGGCAGACTATTAGAGAGAAGTGGCTGATGCTGAGAGTCCTGCACCTTTGCATTGTATAAGGTCAGGGGCTTTGCTTCAAGTTAGATTTAGTCTGGCTCCTGGGCAAAAAGCTTCTACTAAATATGATGCAAGGTTCACTGAAGACAGAAAGTGTATGTGCACACTGGATGAGTCAGTGATGGTGTAGCTAACAGGCTGGATTTTAGCCTAATGGCCCCTTGAAGCACTGGGAATATCTAGTTCATGTACATCAAAACTGCTCAGAGTTCCAAACCCACACATGGTAAGTGGAGAAGATGACAGGCTCACAGCAAAATCACACTATTTCTCTGACCCAATTTGCTAATACAGCCAGTGACATAAAACACAGCTGGGCAGCATCACATTCCTCAGTAAATGCTGTTGCATTAGCTTTTGAATCTTCATCATAGACTCATAGAATAGTTAGGGCTGGGAAGGGCCCTAAGATCATCTAGTTCCTGCCATGGGCAGGGACACCTCTCACTAAACAATGTCACCCAAGGCTCTGTCCAACCTGGCCTTGAACACCGCCATGGATGGAGCATTCACAACTTCCTTGGGAGCATTCTTGAGGATGCTGGTGCATAACAGAAAAGTGAAATCCACAGTGCCACAAAATACATAGAAAGTAACTAGGAAAAAAGTTCAGAATAATCTTTGACCATGAGTTATACATGAGTGTTGTATTTTCTTACGGGTTGTATACCATCCACACAGATTATTGTCCTATCTTGTATTTGTTACAGTTTTTTGATGTAAGAGCTATATATAACTAGTCACAGATATGTCAACATGCTTCAACATTCATAGTGTTTTACCCCACGGTATTTCACATTATTGGAGTTTTGACTTAAAGTATGTCATTTTGATTTGAAATACGCATTTCTTTAAATTTACTTATGGCTTATTTTCAGTGGAGATAAAATCATTGAATCATAGAGCCACAGAATGGTTTGGGTTGGAAGGAACCTTAAAGATCATCTAGTTCCAACCCCCCTGCTAAGGGCAGGGACACCTTTCATAGACCAGGTTGCTCAAAGTCCCACCCAGCCTGGCCTTGAACACTTCCAGGGGTGGGGCAGCCATAGCTTCTCTGGCAACCTGTCCCAGTTAAGAATTTCCTCCTTATATCTGATCTAAATCTACTCTCTTTCAGTTTAAAGCCATTCCCATTTGTCCTGTCACTACTTGCTCTTATAAAAAGTCCCTCTCCACCTTTTTTGTAGCCCCACTTAGGCAGTGGAAGGATGCTCTAAGGTCTCCCCGAAGCCTTCTCTTCTCCAGGACGAACCTATCATGGTTAAGTTGTAAAAGTGTTAACCTATAATTCTTCTTAATAGACCCCTCACTGAAATCAGTACTGGTTATCAAGTAGTAGCAGATGATTTCACTGTAAATCCATTTAAATAATAAAATAACAAAGTTCTTAAAGAGAGCTCAGGAAGATCACAAGGAAAAAAAAAATATCATAATAATAAGTTGCCTGAAAAGTAATTATGAATTAACTTTCATCGGCTCAGCCACCTACATGAAATAGTGTGAAGGCCTTAATAAACAAAAGGTTAGAAAGAGAAAACCAAACACCGAACATTAATATTTAACAAAGATAGAAAACAAACTAAATGAAGCAATCATTATCAATCATGAAAATTACAGCTTTCCTGCAAATTTTGCATAAATGTAGAAAGGAATGACTGATGATAGAAACTTGGAGAGATTACCTAAACCTTGGTGCATCGCTTTATTGGCAGACAAAAACTATTCCATTTTGGTGGTAAAGCATGTTCCAATGATAAAAAAAAAATGCAACCAAGTTGGACCAACAGTATGAACATTATTTTACAGTAAACAACTAGGGACCTTTTCAAACCACTGCTTAAAAGATCCCATAATAGTAGTATCAACTCAATCCATGAATAGAATACCTTAGTCAGACACTTCCATTTCAGAATTAGAAGAAATGTTTAGTCTGTCACATACCACTGAAGTGTTCAGAGTCTAGGTTGGAACTCTCAATTCACATCACAATTTAAACAAACTTTCTTCTATACCTTTCCTTTGCAAACCCACTCACTTGTCTGTCTACCTCCTAGAGTGCATTCACGGAAGTTATTCAGAGATAATATTCAGATAAAAGGATTAACGGTTTGAAGTGAGTAATTTACCTTGATTGTAAATTTGGATTTTAGCAGCACACTAAAGAAATAGTTCTGATTTTCTATTTATTGAGAGAAAATATTGCACCATTATGTAAAAGGGATGTATTAGAATGAATACTGAAACTGACTGCACTGCCATCAGATCCAGAGACATCTTTTTCCCCCTGAGGGTACTGGATAATGCTGAGCAGGGCTTGGTAGGCATAGACCAAGCCCCAGCACGTTGCAGTGATTTGTACCTCTCCAGTATTGCCAGGACAACCACACACCTTGTCTAAGTGTTCTATTAGCTATTCCAGATTTTGCACTTGTTCAGGGGACCACTGGCTGAGGTACTTGCCCATATTATCCCACACACCCTGCTACTCATGACTGTCCAGCCTTGGGAAAGATCTTTTGGTGGTATTCTCAGATAGCTGTTTAACCTTAAACAAGACATGAACTAAATTCAACAAAATGCTGATTTCCAGCAAAAGGAGAAGGCTTGTTTCAATGGTATTCAAAGGATATTCAAAACCTTTAAAATTCTCAAATGCCATTGTAAATAGCCCGGTGGACTGAAGGGAAGGATGGGAAGGAGAACAGAAAGAATGTAAATGCCACAGGTTGAGATAAGAGCAGTAACTAAGGTATAATACAAAACTACCACTAATACTAATAATTATAAGGGAAGTGATAAGGGGAGAGAATATAAAACTAAAAGAGGAAAGGAAATAAAAAAATCCCCATAAACACAAGTGATGTACAACGCAATTGCTCACCACCCACTGACTGATACCCACCCCGACCTGAGCAGTGATCTGCCCTTCTGGGGGACTCCCCCCAGTTTATATACTGGGCATGACGTGCTGTGGTATGGAATATCCCTTTGGCTAGTTTAGGTCACGTGTCCTGTCTCTGCTTCCTCCCAGTTTCCCATGCCCCTTGTCACTGACAGAGCATGAGACTGAAAAGTCCTTGATCCGAGTAAACATTACTAAGCAAAAACTGAAACGTTGGTGTGTTATTACCATTGTTCTCAGACAAAAGCACAGCACTTCACCAGCTACTGGGAAGGAGAAAAATAACTGTTACAGCTGAACCCAGGACACACTGGAAAGACCTTAGCTGATGTGTGGTATCCAGTTTTGGATATTGTACCTCAGACTCAATTTGTAGCAACTGGTGGGAAGCCAGTTAAAAAATAAAATAGATTGATCTTAGATTAAAGATTCAAGGACTATTAAAAAAAAAAAGTAGTGATGTAGTGAAAAAATAGAAGCATTAAACAAGAAAAGTTTTGCTTGGTAGGATTTAATTTCCATATGCCATATTTATGCTAATCTTTGTCTATAGAAGAATGTGGATAGAAAGTAAGAATCTGTGCAAAATATGTGACTGTAAAATGATTAAGCTCTTTTTTCTCCTCTCCATCACTGGCTGTGGTGGTGGCTAGTTTGAACTTTCTGGTTTGGGTGATCTGCTTCTTGGTGAATTGCAGCTTCATTAGCAATGATCTTAACTGTGCTTTCATGGTTTGGTTTGCTTGTGCTTTTGGTAAGCTGGACTTGAATAATTAATACTTTACATTTATTTAGCACCTTATTTTCATATAGACTAGATTTTTTTCAACTATGGTTATATATGCTGGATACTACCAGTACATATTTCAAGATGTTTTATACAAGTTTTGCTATATATTAATAGAAATTAATTATACAGATATGAAGTATTAATATAATTATTAATGCAATTAATTGTACAGATATGCAGCATTATAAGTAATACTTAAAATATTTTACTGGAAATAAATATTACTAATTTTTTCAATAGATATTTTAAAATCTAATTAGCCAATTATGCCTCTGAGCATGGGTATATGAACTTTCTTCTGTTCCTCTCTTGACAAAGCAGCTGCCAAAGAGATTTCTTTTTCAGCCTGTTGCAGTAGCTTAGGTTAATAGTTTGACCAGACTTGTCAGACTGATATGATATTCAATATGGCATTTTCAGCTGCTATTTTTTCTTCTTAATTTCCAGTCTTACAATAGTGTTTAGTCAAAAAAGCGTGTGTTTACTATGCAAATACTCCACAATACTAGTATCATTAGCCTAAAATAGAGGGATTGGTACCTCTCAGAAAAAAAGTAGGATGATCAGAGGTTTTCTCAAAGGATGAATTGAGGCAATGAATGGTCCTAGAAAGATCACTGTAATTCAAGCAGAAGTTGCTTCTGGCAGCTTGTGGCAGTACTAGCAGGCTATATAAACCATGGCTTAAATTTGCATTGGGTATTCAATTCCAAACTGTTGTGCCTCATCCTTTCAACAGGCACCTCAGAGAAGAGTGTATGTCTCCATCTTCCACATTAACCCTTTCCTCACAGGCCATAAAACACTGGTTGAGGTTATCTTCCTTTTCTCCAGTTTCCTCATCTTCCTCACATGGGTCATGTCCTTCTGCCAACAAGCATCTTAATGGCCTTTTGCTGGAGTGACTCACTTGAGTTTGTCAGTACTTGTGGGGTTTGATTTTTGATTTTTTATTTTTTTTTGCAAATTTCTCTTTATTAGTCTCTCAAGTGTTAGTCCTCTCAACTAATTTTTTCTCTGTAAAATTAGGTGAGCGGTCAGGGCAGCATCCTTCAGGATCAATGAAAGAAGAATGATTCATCCTTTCTGAAGAGATGTCTATTTTATTTCACAATCTTTTTTTAATCCACCTCTCAATGTTATCTCATAACTTAAATCATATCTGGATTTTATAAGCTATTGTATTCCCCCCTTTTGTCAACATTTTTGTCTAGTTTTGTTTCATTATCATGTTCCTGCCATTTTGTTCAGCTATTAATAAAAATTTCTCATAAAACTAGTCCAAAACCTGAACTCAAACACGCTTCTAGTAGGTTCCCTCCTGTCTGCCATTTCCTGTTCATGTAGTCAGATCATTAGGAAATTTAGATTCTCTGACTTCCCAATTTTTTCAGTGTATTATCTGCTGTGGATCTTTAAATTCTTTACCTTTCAATCATCACATAGCTAATGTAAACCTAAGATGCTGTGATTTGCAAAATTATATGTATTCTTCTATTCAATCATAATTGAATTTGTCTCCTAGATGAAGGGTATGGAAAGAATGACTTTGGTGTCTTCAAGCAAAAGGTTTTTTCCAATGGAAAAAGTACTATTTTGTCAACATTTTATAAGCTTGTACAGTAAAATGTAGAAAAGGAAATAGCTGCCAACTTCAGGATTATTTTTTTTCTTAAAACAAACAAAAGACATTATTTTTGCAGCTGCAACCACCTGTATCAGAATAGGCAATTTTTCAGGAATTACCTCCTGAGATGTAGGAGAGTTAAATCTGACCAACTTTTATTCATTATTCCTCGAAATCTGAAAGCCTCTGGTCATAGGAAAAGGACGACATCCCACAAATTCTTGTTCTTGTCAGGAAGTAAAAAAGGATTTATTTATATTTTTAAATATGAACATTTTCATAGAACAGAAAAATATTTTCCAAGTAAACATATCCAGGAAGGAATCATAGTCTCTCAGCCCCTTACCAAAGTGTCAAGAAGGAGCAGCCAAAAATGAAATGTAGCCATAAAGAACACATTGATATTATTGAAACAAATGTAGATATCCTAAATAGAACAAGTGTTGCATGAGGACCTATATTCCCACATCAATTGTTGTTGGCTTTAATATGGTAACAAAGCCGAAACCACTTACAGAATAGATACTGACATGAAAAGTGGCTTATTTTAATAGGCTGGTTTTCAGAATTAAATGATGCATCCCAGATCAAATGACACAGGTAATATGAAAGCTTTTAATACTACCAAACATATGGATATTAAAAGATGAAAGTGCTCTCATTCTGCATTCTGCATTATTCTGCATTATTCCACATATTGATTTGTTCCATCAACAAATCAATAAAAGGTATGTTTTGTGTTTGTGTCCTGGCTAAACCCAGGATAGTTTCGCCAGTGGGTAACAATAAAACTTCAGCTACAGATCTGCAGCAGATAGGTTGAAATCTCTTCATCAGGTTATTTAGTCCATATACCTCTTTCATACCATGATCAAATACAGGTTTGTAAGGAAGAGAGGGTGAATAATGACAGATTGCAAGCACTAGAGTCTGCTAGTAAGGAAATGTAGTAACAGCAGCCTCCTTCCCACCCCACACCCTATCCCCCATCATTAAAATAGCTAATTGAAGAGAAAGAGAGAGAAGCAAAATAAAACCTTTTAATTGTAGTATGGAATTATGGGAATCAAAAAACAGCTGATAGGAAAATTCAAAAAACACACCAAAGCGGGGGTTTCTTTGTTTAAGAAAATGTATACAAGAATATAAAGAACTGTAAATCAAAAGACAACAGAAGGGAGGTTAAAAAAGTATAATGAGAGAGAACAAAGAGCTCTCATTTTTCTTTGCATTCCTCTTGCTTCTTTCAGTTGTTCCTTTTTTTCCTTTTCCCAATTTTTGGGTTGGTACTTTACAAATTATCCCCTCCTTTCATCTTTCGCTTTCTCTTTCCTTAAGAATTTACATCTGGAATGTCAGAACTCATTTTTGTTTAGGTGTTTGAAACACAGACTTTGCATTCATATTAATAATTGACCTCTGAGCAAACCGTACTTCTGTAAGCCATGATGATTTTGTTAACAGCAATGGTAAGAAAGGCAGCGTTCACACTTGGCTCGTGTTCCAGATTCTTAGCTGGCATTTGCCGTTTTATTCTAATTCACTAGCAGAGAGAATTGCCATTCATTTTACACAGTTTTGTCAGTTGCTTTCTCAACCCCATCTCATCTCTCAGCCCAGGTGGCTTTTTTTCCTGTAAGGGGTGTTTGAAAAAGGCAAGCTTTAGTTGTGGAGGTTAATCTGTCTAGGCTTCTTTCAGAGTTGTTGATCCAATGTAAGAGCTGAATGCTGGAGAATGGCTTATTCCTTCATTTGCTACAGGCAGCTTAATAGAATCCAGAACATTAAAAAGAAATAATAAAAAAAGAATACCATTGAAAATGGATTCTTTTCATTCAGTTCAGTATTCAGCAGTCTCTACTAATGTCCTCTGTAAGTTCTTCCGTGAGAATTGGTGGGAGAGTCTTTGTCAAGTCTGCCAAATTCTCTTAAGAGTTAACTAAGGTTAAATAACTAAAGCTACCATCATTTTCCGTAAAACATGACATTTCTTCTTATGTCTTCTTTCTTCCTCATCACTTTTGAACAACTGGTCTTCACTCACATCTGCTTTTCTTTCTCAGTTGCACAGCTGGCTCCTTTGAAGCCCATTATTATTTTGGTCTCAGAAGTTCTCTTGTTTTTTTGTATTTGTTCTACCATCCATCTGAATAGTACTTATAACTCCTTAGCTATTTCATACTTCTCTTGCTCATTTCCCTACCGCTCATTACTTGGAGAGGCAGGTAATCTCAATAACAACACCTTGTCAGGGGAATAGCTAAGTACTACTGTAGCATGACTGTGCAACACGCACATGATATCTTTCACAATGGTTTGGTCTTAAAACCTTTCTCTGGCCACAAAGGTCATCAGAGACTTGGTGAGCTATTTTACCAAAGCTATCTTATTCCATATTAAAATAATAAAAATTAGAAGAAGTTAGCACTTTCATGAAAGAAAGCTAAACTTTACTAACTGTTCTACATACATATGAGCCTGTTGACAATAAAAATATACCCAAATACAAAGAAATGCTAAGCAATGGGCTTAACTAAAACTCCTATTCAAATTCGTGTGAAAAAATGACAAGAGTCAGGTTCTGAATGGCTTAAGATCATAGAATCATAGTGTGGCTTGGGTTGGATAGAACTTTAAGATCATCTAGCTCCAACACACCTGCATAAAATTAAAACATTCTGCTGCAATATCAGTTCCTTCAGTATTAACTTCCTCCATCTCAACCACTGTTATGTCTGCCCCTGCTTTCTCTTGCCTACAGGGCAGCCTGTAGGCTGCCTGTACAAATGGGTGTCAAAACCCTACAGACCACCTGAGTGTGCTGGTGGTATCAAAGACTGTGTTAAAGGCAAACAAAACTAAAACTCTTACCAGGGTTCAGATATTCAAGATCCTGTATCAACTAGACACACATGGTTAACTAAGGGCAGCTTCAGGCAGGAATCACAAGATCATCTGTGTAAGTGAGATGCAATAGCCTAACAGATAATGCACAGCATTGCCAGTTCCCTGCAGAGATATTACACATTTAACAGCAGAATTTACCTAATACATAGCTTGCTTCAGGTAACTATGCACCACCCATTTCTTAGGCCTAATATATAAATATTATGATACATTTTTAAGAGAAAGTTTGCTGAAATTAAAAGTATGACCAAAAAAAGACTTTGCATACATACTTCCTTTGGAAGAAGCACTTTGAATGAGATCATTTTAAACTAGCAAAATATGACTCACCTAAACACAGGGCAAATCATCCATAAGAAACAATTTGTTCCAAACTAAAAATGACATTACTATAGATAATCTCAGTGATGATCATAAGCCCTGAAATGATATATATGTAAGGATTAAAGGATAGCGAAATAAGATAGAATGTTCTGATAGGAGGAGCTCAAGCATCAAATTATGCATCATAGGGCAAACCTCTACTGAGGTGACTTAAAATATAATCACAGAAAATGCTCAAAAGGAAAGATGAAATATCTCTCAATTAAGATATATTTCTAAACCTACTTTTGGGATGTGATATTTCAGGCTGAAGCTACCAAAATTTGTTCTCTATGAAATGCAATAGGAGATTATTCTGCTTCATTAGTTCTGAATTTGTTGAAGATCTGCTGATCAGAGGACACTTTGATAAGGTGGCACCGTAAAGAGAGCACTTTGAGGGTAATCATTAAAATCTCTATGCATGCTAGCAACTTGAGGTTGATCACAGTGGGAATTCAGTACAGTATACTACATCATTCTGAAAATAATGATAAATGACATTTCAACATAATGATTTTTGCTTTAAAATTTAAGGAAAAAAAAACAGTTATAAAAGACAATGTACTCTGAGATTCAGATTAACTGCTATACCAAAGAAATACAATGGCCAAAAAAAGATTAAAAATGTGGTAGTTAAATATTTTTAACAGGGGTAATGATATCAGCAAGGATGCAAAATTAAGGGCTGCAGCATATACTAAGAACCAGCATCAGTTCTCATTGGTACATACTAAGTGTGCTGCTTTCTTAAGGATTCTGGATCTTTGCCACAGTGTACAGTCCGTATTGCAGGATAAGAAAGAAACTGCACCACTGTTTTGCTCTTCAGACCCACCTATCTGCAAAGTAAATGGATCCACTGCTAAAATCCAAGTCTCTGTCTTGATTGCTTAGGTCAGATATTCTTGTATGTGCCGTGCCTTCCTCTTTCCTTTTACAGTCTATTCCTGCTCTACGTAAGAATGGTATTTAAATTGAAGCACTGACCTACACAGACAACTTATCTTCCAGAAGGTTTTAAATATTGCAAAATACATACAAAAGAGATGACAAGTGATATAATGAAGGAAAATATGAGTATACAATTCTTAATATAATAAAAGTGTAGAGTTAGCCCAAAATACTCCAAAAATTCTCAATCATTTCCAAAATTGACTATTATTTCATATTAGAAGCACTAGCCACTTCTTTAAAAAGTGCCATTTGAAACTATCAAAATTAGTTATTTACAAAAGATTATTTTTTTTTTTTAGGTTAAATATAGATAAAATGAACTTTATGATGCACTGAAATACCCACTAGATTTCTTTCTCATAAAGGACAAATGTACCAGACAGCAATTTTGAGGGGAGGCATTTCAGTACTAAATGATATGTACTGTATGGAACTTGAAGTATGATGGGTAGAAATAACAGACACACTTCAAAGCCTTCCATAGAAAAAAAGAATGTCATAACTCTTGGGAGTAAAACATCGGAGCAGAAAGTTAATATAGTGAGCTTTGTGCAGATAGTCTAAAACTGTCAAAGCCTAACCCCTTTAAAATAGTGTTGTCAGAGCAATTAGCATCAGGAAAAAAAAGCAAAGTCATAACGGGGTGACAGTGAAGTAAAATCCTTTCCTCAGTTCTGAAACAGGATACATTTTTTATCAAGCAAAAAGATTTCTAGGGACATATTCAGAATATGTGTAACATATCATAACACTCTGAGAAGATTCTTTAAGCTGAAAATATACATAGTTTGGAAAGACACAGAAGGTGAAGGAAAGGTCTCGCTCAATTGTTCCAAAAGGTTTTGGGTTTGGAACTCCGTCAGTTGTTCTTCCTTAAGTACAGAATGTTTTTTCTTACAGCTCTAACAAACACTTCCAGTCAAATTGCAAACAATATGGAGATGTCCTGTTTCATTCACCAAAATTAGTTGCTTAAAATGAGACAATAGCACATTATTTTAACTTTGTTTTGACTTAAAGTATCCATCCTATTTCATTATTCCTGACTCTGGATCTGTCTAATATTTGCAATGTACTTAAATTCATAGAATCACGGAATGGTTTGGCCTGAAAGGGACCTTTAAAGCTCATCTAATTCTATCCCTCCTGCAGTAAGCAGGGACATTTTCAACTAGTTAAGGTTGCTCAGAACCTGACCAACCTGACCTTTTAAATTCTCTGTTTCCAGCGACAGGGCATCTACCACCTCTCTGGGCAGCCTGCTCCAGTGTTTTACCACCCCTGTAGAAAATTCCTTCTTTGTCTCTATTCTAAATGTCCCTTCTTTAACTTTAAAACCATCACCCCTTATCCTGTTTCAACAGGCATTACTTAAAATGTCTCTATCTGTCTTAAAAGCCCCCTTTAGGCACTTGGAAGGCTGCTCTAAGTTCTCCCTTTAGCCTTCTCTTCTCCAGGCTGAACATGTCCAACTCTCTCAGCCTGTCTTCATAGGAGAGGTGCTCCAGCCCTCTGAATTCAAAAGAATTTTGTAGTTTGTAATTTTGTCCTTATTTTGGAAATGGGAAACTAAGACACAGAAAAATTAAGGCATCTAACCTCTAGTATTTTGGATCTGACTGATATACTGAGAATATAAATTTAGGTAAACAAAATTAAGCTCAAATCTTGCAAAACCGTATAGAAGTCAGCTTTAAAGTCTGGCTTAGGGAATGAGAGAATGATAAAAATGTTTGTTGTGTTTTTTTTTTTTAATAGGCTGTTTTTATTTTTGCATCACTTTTTCTTTTAAAAATAATTCTAATCAGGAACATGCTGAAGAAAATGCCATTTTGGCAAGAGCAGTTGAAAAAAATAATTACTAGAAAATGCTAAAATAGGAAATCTAACTCTCTAGAAACATGTAAATATTTAATTAGATGACCTATTTTATTTCATTAATCCAAAAGGGTATAAGTGTCAATAAAAATGTCAAAGAACAGTCAGATCCCAGATGACTAACGGGAATTACTTCAGTCATTAGTATGTTAGTATGTATGTTGAATTGAGCATTAAAAACAAGCCAGACAGGCTATCCTGTGCAAAACAGATAATGGAAATCTGCAAAGCCATGTAAATATTCAAAATTGTACTGTGTAACATAGCCACATTTGAAGATTCATACGTTCTCAGAATAAAGTTCTAGGCAGAAATCTACATTGAGCACTATGTAAATGGTTTGCTAAATGCACTCATATTTGGACAGTAACATATTTTTTTTACATAACTCCCTATTGCTGCAAAGGAAAATTATGCTCTTGGTACTAAAATCTGACCTATTTAAATATTTGCAAGCATATATTTTTTTTCCTCAAGGCCTTTTGCTTAAAGTGGTGCCAACAAAAATGCTAGAATATTTTTTTCTCAGCTGGCAAACTAATCTAATTTGTAAAAATGTTAAAAGAAAGCTTCAGAAATTGATTTATATGCTCCCCCCCCCAGCAATTTTTGTGTGTTATGGGCTTCTATGTCACTTGTTATCATTCCATTTTCATTTAGACTTGCTTTGTTTCACTGGATTTTTGTAGAGGTGCTCTGATATTGTAATAAAAGGTGAGCCTCTAAAACCTAGGGAGGTTGAAATGTGGGTGATTTTTCATTTATTATTGGCTGACCTGTGAAGAGAAAAAGAGTCCTGCTCACAAACTTCTTCCTCTCTAAAATTCATTTAGTAGAGACATAACATACCATTTATGTAACTATGATAGGGTTTTGAGGGTTTGGGTGTTTTGGTTTCTTTTCTTTTTTTTTTTTTTCTCCCTCAGATGAAGAGTGCTGTACATTTTTCATTTCCAAACAACTCACAAGTGCTCTGCGTGAATATACTCTGCAACACTATGGATGACTTATAATGGATCTGTAAAGCAAATTTTCAAATAAAATTAATCCTCATTTATTCAGGTGGCAAAATCACTGAGAGATCTTAGTTTTGCTGACTCCATTCCTGATTATTTTATTTTTAATAAAATATGTTAAATCTTGCATGTAATCTATTACTAACAGTGGTCTTACTACTCCGTTTTTATTGTTAAACTCATCATACTATTATTAGTGAGCTAACAGATACAGGGATATAGGTAACTGGCCTGAAGACTTAATTCAGCCTGTGAAACCTGTTTGCATAATTTTCTAAAAATAAGACTTATTTGGAATATAATTATTAATTAATTTAATCAAATTGCATTTTAATTTACACCTGTGTAATTTTACTTCTACTGGGTCCATCTGGGCTCATACCCGAGAGGTGCCTTTGGTCTAAATACCTGGGTATCGTTAGAAGGCAGAAATGTAGTCTGTTTGTATAATTGTTAACCTGGATTATATGACCTTACTCGAAGTTTCAATTGTTTTTTTCTCAAGCACAAGGAGTCATTAGCTTTATAGTAACTGAAATAACTTATTTGTCTCAAAGCACTGTGTTTATCCCTTTGGCATCAATGGTTTATGGTAGTACTTTATTTTTGGCACTCTTTACAGCACTACTTTATTTTTGTCCAGTTTTATCAAATATTAGCTGTTTTTTCCTTCAAAGTAATTTAGCACTGAGGCATATGAAGCCATTTCTGAGGCTGAATTTTGTGTACAATGGAGAGAAATCATAAGAAAATACATGGTGTAATGATAAGGTATGCCAGGAAAAAAAGGCATTTCTGCGTAGTCATAGAGCAGTGCCATGGTCTAGTGGTTCATTTTTCTGCCTGGCTCCAGCCCTTGAGACTGCATTTCAGACAGAAACTCTTTTTTTCTTCTGCAGCTTGAGCTACTCTGGAGCCTGGGACTGTGGGAAAGTGCTGTCATTTCCCATTAGGCAAGCCCTCCTCTTCTCAGCATGAGCCACAAACCCTACTAGGCCCTTCCACTGGCGGCAAGAGGTCTGGGAATTGCCCTCTCAGTTCTGTTGTGTGATCTCACCGTGCTGGAGCGGCTGCAGCCTGCCGGCTGCCCAGCTCTGCCAGGCCTTTCCCAGCAG
The DNA here is from genome assembly GCF_034315485.1 of Pezoporus occidentalis. Taxonomy (NCBI): domain Eukaryota; kingdom Metazoa; phylum Chordata; class Aves; order Psittaciformes; family Psittacidae; genus Pezoporus; species Pezoporus occidentalis. The sequence goes on from NW_026914829.1 coordinate 4,515,496, forward strand.
CTGTGGTCCCCTTGAAGCCCTCAGCCCTGCTGCTTTCTTGCGACCTGCCACCGCTTCGGTCCCCTTCACGACTGTGTAAGGTTACATGCTGGCCAACTCATCTCGTGTTTTCCTGCTGCCTTACTAACGCACAGTAACTGCAGGCTACTGGTTTAGAGCATCAGGGCTGCCTGTAGCAGATGTAAGCCTTGCTGCTATAGCTGTTTGGTGGCAACTAGAAAAACCAACTGCTTTTTCTAAAGGCTAAGTATGTCAAAATTATTAAGCTTGCAGCTTCTTTCTGCTTAGTGACTGAAATCTGTGGGGTTTGGTTATAAGGGACCTTCTGGACTTTACTGAGGGAGCTTTTCTCTTTGATGGCTTCTATCTTTCCATTACAAGGAAAATATCAATCTTATAATTCCTGCAATTAATTCCTAGTTAAGCTAATGTCACAGGAAACATCAGGAAGTTTCCATATGACCATATGATGCAAAAAAATGCATATGTATTTAGCTATGTGGTAAAAGGCTTGAATTAAAAAGTCTATTTCTTGCCTATTCAGAACTAATTATTGAGATTATAAATCTTAAAATGCAGACGAGCACCCAAATGAAATATAAGCCTTTTGCATACTGCTAGTACTAGTGCTCCTCTAATGAGGTATGCACACCTTAACTACCTCTAGTCAGTAGGATAGGGGAGCACCTAGTGTTAGTTAATCAAATGAGGGATCAGGGAGCAGCTAAAGGGGTTTGCAGGTGTTTGCTGTGGTGTAAGTGAGGCAGCTGATGGAAGAAATCTTGTAGCTATCTGATGAGGTGGCTTTGAGGTTAGTTTCCTTGGGGGTGGGGCTGGAAGAGTATTGTGGAGGTGCTGCTGTGGGCTTATAAATTGGGAGAAGCTGGAGAAAGCATCACTGAGAAAGATCTGGTACTGCCAGAGTCAGAAATGTTATATCTAAGGAGTTTTAGTTAATTATTTTTTATTTTTTTCCTTAGGAAAGAAAGGTGAATAATACTCATCAATGTGAGGAGGTGTTGCTGTGTATTTTCTTTATGCTGCAGAGGTGGAGAAGTAAGGGGCGATTCTTGTGTGAAGGACTAGATGTGCTCTCTGAGCTGGGGGTCTACCCGTCTGTCCTGGGTTCAGCAGTAGCAATCATGTTTTTTTCCTTTGTGGTAGCTGGTGCAGTGCTGTGTTTTGACTTCCAGTCTGAGAACAGTGTTGGTGAAGCCGATGTTTTCAGTTGTTGCTAAGTGATGTTTACCCTGACCAAGGACTCTGTGAGGCTCATGCTCTGCCAGGGAGGAGGGGAAGCTGTGAGGAAGCAGAGATGGGGCGCCTGACCCGGGCGAGCCAGGGAGGTATTCCATACCACAGCACGTCATGCCCAGGGTGGGGGGTAACTGGGAGTTACCCAGAAGGACACGGGCTTTCGGGGTGGAACTCGTTTTCTTGGCCGGTGGTATCGTATTCTCTTCCCTTGTTATTTTCCCTTATCATTGTTGTAGTTGATAGTAGCGGTGGTGATTTGTGTTGTACGTTGGTTGCTGGACTGTTCTTGTCTCAACCCTTAGGAGTTGCACTCTTTCGATCCTCCTCCCCGTTCCTCCGGGAGCGGGGAAGGGGAGAACCCCGGTGTGTGTGTGTGTGTGTGTGGGGACGGACCTCGATTGTTGTCAGCTTGGCACCACTCACTGGGAGTGAGTGAACAAGTTACCTGACTGGGTTTAAACCATGACACTGTCCCAGTGTTTCTTGTAGTTTTTTTAAGGGAACAGTCACTGTACCTTGAGAAAAGTCACTGCATTGGAACCTTTGAATGAAAATTGTGACCTTGAACAACTTTTTCTGTATGTCTGCCCTTTTTCTGTGACTTAAAAAGGCTGGGAGTAGTGTGATTTTATATATACATATATATATATATTTAGGTTCTGTTCTGTAATAGAAAATCAGTTGTAAATTATAGATTTAGTACTAATCTTATGGTAGCACCTCATTCCTATATGTACAAGATAGTATCTGAGTCAAGCGTTAACACTTCACTTCTTGGTGACAGAATGGATGTAAATTACTAAGATAAGGTGTTTGTGGTTTCACACATGGCAGGTAACAGCAGCCTGGTTTGCTGGAATGGATATGCTGATCCCTTGGCTTTATGCACCATTATGTGTCTGAACCTTTGGGTAACTCTTCCTGTTGCTGATAGCAAATGGTTTCATAAAAGTCACGTTATGTGTAGGTATCCTGTAACCATGTTCTCATAGCATTGCTATTTTTGCCTTTTTTTGTTTGTTTTTTTTTTTTTTTTTTGGCATAACTGGAGCTGCCACCTCCTCTTATGTCCAGCTGTGTCCAGGAAGTTTAAACTGATTCAAATTGTTAAGATAGCATATTAATGATTTGACTTTTTAATACATAAAATTGAGGCACGCAGTAACACATAGCGCTTCCGAGGCACTCCCCGCTCGTATCCCCGAGGCCGTACTAGTGGAGGTTCGCAGGCGTTAGCAGTGGAGACTGCAGGGGTCGCTGTGAGGAGAGGCGGGCATTGCCCAGTGCCGGATGCAGCCAGTTCCAGCCGGATCCGATCCAACCCACCCACCCCAGGGCTCAGCCGCGCATCTCGGGGTGGGAGTGCCTGAGGGGGGTGCATGTGAGGAAAGAGAGGAAACACCGGAGGGAGGGAACAGGGATCAAAAAGTGAGAGAAAAGAGCTTTCCGGACACTAAGGTCAGTGCAGAAGGAGGGCAGGACGTGCTTCAGGTGACAGAGTAGTGATTCCCATGTGCCACGTGGAACAGGTGACGATGTAGCAGGTGGATGTTTCCCAAAGAAGCCGCAGACCGTGCAGACTCCATTCTGGAGCCAAGTAGAAGTGTGAGGAAGGAAGGGAAGAGAAATTGAACTGTTACAGTCTGATCACAGCCCCCCATTCCTCATCCCCCTGCACCGCCTGAGGGGAGAGGCAGTGGAGTTGAGAAGTGAAGTTGAGCCTGGGGAGCTGGGGGGAAGGGGTTTGATTTAATTTATCTTCGTTTCTCACTATGTAAATATATTTCAAGTGGCAGTGAGTTAAACTGATTTTCCCCATGTCAGGTCTGTTTTGCCTGTGACAATAATTAGTAATTAATCTCCCTGTCTTTGTCTCAACCCAGAAGCGTTCCTGTCATATTTTCTCCACCCCCTGCCTCCCCTCCCCCACGTCCTGTTGAAGAGGGTGGGTGAGAGTGTGGCTGGGTGCGGGTCTGGCAGCTGGCAAAGATCAGCCCACCACAAAGGCAGTGCTAAGTAAACGAATAAAATCAGCAATACATGCCGGGAGTGCCCAGAGGCATATCTTGATAGCTTTTTCTTCAGATGCCGAGTTGCGTATACATATTATTGACTGTTTAGTGCTATCGGATGCCTAAAACATGGAAGGGGTTTTCTTGCTTTTTATTGACAGTGTAGTTCTCGGAGGCTTTAAAGTTAAGCCAACTGTGAGATACCCCTGTTTTGAACATTCTCAGTATGTTTTACTTAGTTATCAGCTTCTGTGATGCAGTAGAGAACTAAAATAGCCTGAAGCTTTAGTCTTTCAGGGTGCCCTTTGACTTGCCTGTCTTTCTGATCTGTGGTTGATCATCACAATCTTTGAGTAGCCCCTGCCAATAACTGTGTTTTCATGTGGTGTGGTGGGTTTGATACAGAATGAACTTATGAATGGTCTCTACATGAAATGACAATTTTAATGATAGTGTGTAAAACCTGAAAAGGTACAACATTGTTTGCAGACAGCTCTTCGGTGTTTCTTGTGGCAGTTAATGACCTGTATGTTTACGGTGCGGACCCAAATTGCTTTTGGGACATTTAATCAGAATTTAGAATTACACTTTTAAATACACTTATGTGTATATATATGTGTCAGGCACAATTCTTAAAGGTGTTTAACAGATCTGATTCTCCTACTAATTATAATTGTCTTCATAGATTTCATTGTCATAATTTGAAAAAAGAACTGGTTCTTATGGATGCAGTTTTTTTGTCGTAGTTGTTTGGGTGGGTATTCCCCCCCAAATTTCCCAAGAAAATTGTTAAACCTTGAAAAAAAAATTGTCACATGCTGACCCCCAGAGGACTTGCTGTACAGTGTTTAGTACCAGGAAGTCCCAAAATCTGCACTCTTATGTAGAGGGTGGAGAAGCTCTGAGCAGAGCCAGCTGGATCTATTGCTATGCTACTGAAAAAAACACCCTATATATTTATAGATCTTATCACTCGAAATGGCTGAATGTCAAGATCTAGGAAATGACAATGGAAAACGAATGTGTGTTTTGGTTGTTGGGCTTTTTTTCCCCCAAACAGAGGCTAAACTCAGTACTGGTCTATCACTGTGCTTCCTATTACAAGTTCTGTTTCTTTATAGACAAGCTAAATATATTCCATCTGTGGTGAAAAACTATTTTAGTGTGTGCATTTTTTTGCAGATTAATGCTACTGAAAGTTATGGATGTAGCAGTATTTTAAGCTTAAAGTACTGCCATATGCTCAGTATGAAGTCGTGCAAGTTGTGTCAAATGACAGCTTTATTAGGAAAGGGACTTGAAATGATTCTGCTCTCTTACCACACACACTTGTTTGTCTAAACAGTTCCCTTTCTGGTTGCAGTAAAGGCAAACACGTTAATTTGCCAAGATGCATTTCCAAAGTAAAGAAACATGTGAAGGGGGGTAATTTTTCTTTTTTTCCCTTTTTTTCCCCTGCATGATGAAATGGATCTGCAAAACACATTATGATTCATGACCTATAACTACCTACTGAAAATGCTAGTAAGATAGGTAGGTTAGCAGTGGCTTAATTCTGGAAATGTCTTAACACTTTAAATTTTCATCTGCTGTCTAGCTTTTGTTTGCACTCAATTTTATGGCCTTTGGTCTCAATGAATTTATTTAAATACTCTGAAAAGATGTTTTCAGAAATACTTCAGGCAACAAGGGTACACCCAGGTAATCTGTTGAATGACTAAAATGCAGAGTTTTCTTTCTATTCAAGACTTTTCCATCTTTTTTAGGATTACAGTCATGTAAAGAATTTTGAAAAAAAAAAAACAAAAAAAAACAATTCAAAACCAAAACCAACCCCCCAATAGATTTCAGGTTAATGTACTAATTCCTTGAAATTTACCACATACTTGCTGTTTCCTATGTCTGTAAAACCTTTAAGTGTACTGATTAAGGTATAAAAGGGTATATTTGTCATCTTCTAATGTGAATTGCAGTGTCAGTTATCCTAAAGAATAATATTCTAGTATTTCAAGGGTGATACTATAGAAACAATTTTATTTATTGAGCAGATAAAGAATCCATGTTTTAGGAATGATACTTATTACCGTAACACAATCAAAGCAGGTAGGTCTAAAAATTGTAACAAGAACTTGGGATGGCTTGTTACTGTTAGATAAGTTCATTTATGTGAACCAAATCCATACCAAGTAGAGCAAACGCTGATCAGGATTGAAGTAGCTAAAGCTGTAAAGCTGTATGGTTTTTCAGTCATATAGCATCTTTGTCTTTTTTTTTTTTTTTCTCTTTGTGTAGTGTCAAGTGCTGAGGCTAGCTGCTTCTCTCTGTGTGTCTCAACCTCATTTTCCTTCCTTCTTTCCTTCCGTCCTTCTCCTACCATGCATGCTAGTTTTCTGCTCCAAGAAATTGCAGTGTTGTCAAAAAAAGCCAACAAACAACCCACCTCCCTAAACCCACAATTCTTTGAATCCCTTCTCAAAGTGATGTGTAAGTAAGATCAGAAAATATATATCCTAAATTAATAATGAGCTCATACAGAAGACTCCAGATGTAGGGCAGTAGTAGTAACCACTCTAATTTATTAAATAGAACGAGAGGCACGTTTCCCTAAGAAGTGCAATGTCTAGTGAAGGTGAGAGAACCCACAAAATTCTGAACATAAAATGTGGCAAGCCTTGTGGTAGTTCTGCAGTTTGAGGATTGAGGGGGAAAAATCAACCTGGTTATTTCCGGAATTGGAGTAAATGAGGTGGAAAAGGAGTAATAGGTTGACAAGTACACAGAAGGTGAAAAGATGAGAGCAAGCAGCTAATTAGCACATGGAAGACAATCTTGCTTAAAAAGAAAGGAGAAATTGCAGAGAGCTTTTTCCTGACTTATGTTGCCTTGACTGTATGCCTTCATGTGTATTTAAAGCTCTCCTTGCTTTGATCACCAACTCACATGAGTCTGTTTTCCAAAACTCAAAATTGGAAAGAGATGGGAAACCACCTTACTGACTTAATTCAAGCATAGGGTTACTTTTCCATGGTTTTTACATATGAGAGTAGTCTGCAATAAGCCTAATTTTGCAAAGAAAGTGATGCAGCTATACTAGTATGTTGTTTACAGTTATTTATCTTCTGCAGTTCCAGTTGCCAATTAATGAACTATAGCATCATTGTGCTGTAAATTTCAAAATATTTTTTTTTGCTTGTTTTAAAGGCATGTGTTGTCTTGACCATCCAGATTAAAAATGTGTGTGTGTTTCTTTCTTTGCTTTTTATTTTTATGAGCTGTTTCAATGCCTGAAATCAAAAAGCTATTTCAGGGAGAAGTTTGAATAAAAGGTGAATAAAATTGGTGCATTGTTCTGCATGCAGTGAGTCATGTGCCCCTATTTCAAAGTACAGAAATTAGCTGGTGATGTAAGGTGACAGTACACTTGGACAGTATTGGTATCTTACATCTCACTTATGTGAAATTTTTGTTAAGAAACCAACATTTCACTAGTATCAGCCAGATTTAATGAATTGTTTTCAGCGAGGTTTCAGTAAAGGATGAAAGCGGTTTTATCTGTTTTATCTTCAAAATGAATCAAAACATTTATTTTGGAAAATAATCTGAACATCAGTTTTTCAATATGATTATAGCTTATGAACAGTGCCAATTTCTATGTTAAGACTGCTGATAAGAAATGTAAGGTTATTTTTCTTAAGCTGTTAAATGGAAGGATTTGTTTAGTTTTGTTTTCTGGTCAGTTAATTTACATGACGTTGAACATAAGAGATCAGTGCTTTCTCTGGAGACAAGATAGTCCATGCTATTTCAAACTGTGCTAGGTATCTCTCTGTGAGTCATGGCCTGGGTATCTACTTCTAGGTATCCTAAATTTACTTGTCCTCACCTTGAGAGGAATCCCATTGGAAAAAAACAACAAAACAATAGATACAAACAGGTCTTTCTTTTAGTGTGTGCTCTGTTTGAGAGTGGACAGACATGTTAAAATAGGAGGGCTAAAAAGCTCTAGAGCATGTTTGAAATGTTGCAGTGAATGTTGAGACTTCATCAGGGTAAAGTGCATCATGCATTGGCAGGTCAGATGTAGAAACACAATGGTGGTCATAATGCTCATCACACGTACTCATGTGCTTTATTATTTTAAGTTACACTCTTTTGTGCCTTCTTATTGCACAGGTTATCTGGATTTCAGCTTCCATCATCTATTGTGAGCACAGGATCTATCCTCACCCTCTGTTTCACCACAGATTTTGCTGTCAGTGCTCAAGGCTTCAAAGCTGTCTATGAAGGTAAGAACTCTTTTCCTATCAGGTGTTTGTCCTACTTGATACATGTTTTTCATGTTGAAATGTGATGTTTCTGTTTTAATTGTTTGGAGTTTGAATCATGAGTGAATATTGCATAAACTTTTTTATAGTTTATTTAAATGGTACTGCGTCACAGCTGTAAGTAGTCTTGATTTTGAAATTTAAATTAAACTCATACTTTAATATCTGCTGGAGTTTTTAGTCAGATCTGTCAGGCTTTGAAAGCAGGACAAAAAACATTGAAATGGTTTTCTTATTTCCTAAATAATTTTTTTGACAACTTCTTTGAGCAATGTTTAACTTAAGGGCTATAATGATAAAAATGAGAGCAGATATAGATACAAACTGGTCTTGAAAATCAATCACTGATCTCCTTGTGGAAAACTAAAACAAGAAAAATGAGAACAATAATACATGTAAATTTTAAAACAAAGCAAAGAAAAAACAACCCCTAAATAGTTGAAAACTGGCTCTGTGGAAGATGGCTGCACAGTTCTAGGGGGAGAAAGTAAATAATAAGGTCAAGCATTTCATGTACTCTAGTGTCTACTAAGAATTAAGCTCATAAAGCTGGACTGATACCATTTCCTTATTACTTTGGGTTGTACAAAAGGCTTTATGAGATCTGCAACCTTTTGTTTGGGAAAATTACCAGATACAGTGGCATTAAGTCAGTTGCTTAGTGTTGCTGGATAATGAGGGTGTCCTGAGGGTAACTTCACAGGAAATGCAAGGCTTTGAGTAGCAGAAGTTTCAGAAAGCTTGGTTTCAGATTAGTTTCGTATGTATAATCCTTTGAAAGTGTTTATTCTGGAAAAGCTGCCTGAAGCCAGTGAAGTGACAGAATTTAAAATAATTTTTATTACAGGGTTGATGTAGAAACTTGGAATCTAGATGATAGTATGGTTTGTAGCTATTTATTAGGAGTAGCAGTTGCAAGTGTATAAATCCATTACATTGGTCACCACTTCTAGGAAAAAGTCAAAGTAACTTAGAGACCACAGATATCTTCAAATGCTCGGGTAAGCTTTTATCATTTTTCTCCTAGAAATATTCATAGTCCCTTGAAACTTTACTGCCCTTTCTTGAGTGTACCTAAGTCTATTCCATACTGATGCTTAGCTTTGTTTCATATTTGATTAGTATTTTGAAACCACAGAGTTTTTAAGTATCTTTTGAATTCAGTCTCCTCACTGAGTGGGTTATATAGGTGAGAAAGATAGAGGCATAGGAGGTCTCATGACTAACTCAAATTTCTTTGTTTTGAGCTTTCTCTGTTTGGGATGGGTAGCTTGGCAGTATGTCTTTCCTTTGTAGCTTTTCCTGCCTTGGCTTTGGCAGACAACACTGTTACCTGGTAAGTTAGCTAATCAGTCTTTTCTTAACTGAAATGTGAGGAAAGGCTATGGAAGTTTCATTTTAATAGTCTTCATAAACTTGAAAAGGAAAATCAGAAGTCACGAACACACCAGGACCTGTTTTTGTCACCTCAGTAGAAAGTTGCATTCTACATACCTGAATTACTCTCTTCTAACAGATGCATGCGATAGCATGTTTCATCCTTTTATGCAGTCTGAGCAGTTTGTTTTTCATGTTGAAAAAGTGGAGAATGCTAAAGGACAGTCTCTTGACTGTCAATGTAAGAACACATGCACAGAGCCACAGGCTGTAATATAATGACACTTCCTGCTGGCCTACTTTCTTATAAAAACCCCAGCAAGAAGAGCTGTAATTAACAGTGACAGATAGGACCACTTTCTGGTTAAACAACACTGCCCCCGTTCAGATTTAGTCCTGTAAACCTGGTGTGGCCCATGAGCTTTAAATTGACTTCAAAATATGACATCCAACTTCAGAAGAAATGGTGAATGTCACCTGGGTGACAGTGTCTCAGTGTGCAGATAGGTAGTGGGGACTTGTGGATTGGGAAGGATTTGTAGCAGTGAGTGGTTAGATGTTCTTTATGAAGGCTTGGGGTGATTTTGCCAGTTAAGTTACTGAAGCCCCATAGTTTTAAGAACTCCTGTTGCTGTTCCCTAAACTGCTTGTTATGAATAGTGACCCCTTCTGGCTCCTATGCTATATCTGATTTTGTGTGAAGGCATGTGATAGCTTCCTTTGGGACAGGGAAATACAAACCAGTTACTGGAAGCCTTTGTAAGCTCTGCCAACTACCCATCTCTAAGCGTGTTTGCTTCTGCGGGAAGTACCTATTTATCCCTGGGTTTAGCCAGCTCTTGTAATTCTTCTCCTAAGTGCATTGCTGTTCAGTTGGAAGCATGGGGAGCATTGAAGTGCTACTGACTGCTGATGTCGAAGAATTTGGAACACTATGAGGTTGTAATCCAGAGCTTGATAAACAGTGTTTTAAACATCTTAAATGGCGGTAAGCTTTGACTGCATTATCAGCTGGCAAGGACAGTGTGTTTAAAAATTCTGTGGTTTGTGTTGGTTTTGTTTTGTGGTGTTTTTATGATACCTGGGGATGTGATCTGTAACAGAAATTTTGATGTATAATTAGAGAATTCAGAATTTCTCAACATTTGAATGTTGCAAACAGACAAAGCATTGGGGGGGGGGGGGGGGGTGCGGAAAGCCTTGCAGCACTATGAGAGGGAATCATTCTGGAACTATACCACTCATCTTACAGTAGCAGATGAAATAGGTATGAAAAAGTCAAATATTAGGACTAATGAAGGAACTAATTTACATACACTTTCTGGGAGACTGCAACACTAGTATTTTTTTCAGGTCTTGTGACAGGCCACTCTTCTGAATAGAAAAACTTCATCTAATGAGGATTGTTACTTTCATGTAATTAAAAAAGTAGATTGATTGATGAATGTCTTCAAAATTAGCTGTGCTACTGAAAGTCAGTATTTTAAATGTGATCATGTGGGGAAAAAGCTGGTGTTTTGACAATTCTTATCTCTCAAAAGACTTAATACTGGTCTAGATTCTGTGCTTCTCCTTTTGCCGAGAAAAGCAGCTGCTATTTGGAGGTTTTTGCTGTCTGCAAGATAACCTTTTTAATTTAAACTTCCTGGTAAATGACAGTAGGGTGCTGGACCAGGAAAGAAGGCATATGAACCACTTGAAGACCTAACAAACAGCCTATGAAGTTAAACCCACTGAGATTCTGATCTGTGCATTTTATTGAGTGTATTCTTGATTTATGATCTCACTTCCTGTGCAGCAGTGATATAATCAGATTGTTTGTGTTTTTACAATCTGTAGAGCTATGAAGCACTAGGATGCTCTAAGCCCTTGAAGATTACTTGTGCTTGCCTGACTTAGCCTGCTGTCACCCATATACCACGTGAATATTAAAACTTGATGAAATATGATATTTGTGGCAGTAGACCAGCAAGAACCATTTAGTTTTAACATGTCACTGATGTGTTTGGGCAGTTGCCGAGTTTCTAGGCTGAAATGTAGGTTTCTTTACTATATCAGTGCTTCACCAGATTTATATGTTGATTTCTGATAATACCTAGTGTTTTTACTTGATAGTTCTTACAGCTTCCTCAGTGATCACTTCAGCACTCTAAACTTTTGGTACAGATGGAATCTTGAATTAATTTAATTCCCAGAATACAGGAATACGTATGCAGTTTTCATATGCACCTCTTTAGCAGGGAAAAGTACTATAAATTTCAGAACCTGCAAGTTCAGTTTATAGAATTTGTCAGTTTATTTAATCTGTCATTTATTTACTATCATTGTTGTGTAATTAAAACCAAGTTTTCAGCACTGGGATTGGGGAGTTTCTGTAATTTGTGGTGGTTGTTGGTTTTTGTTTTTTAATTGACTTTGCTTTACATCATGTAAGACATACTTAGGCTTTGCCGGTTGTGCATGGGGAGAATACGAAAGTGCTTATGCAATTTTGTTTAATTCCCTGTAAAAATCAGTTTAATTCCTATTTTCTAGAATGAGGTTAAGGAACTTTTTTTTTTTAAACAAAAGGTACTCTGAGGGCTACAAACAGAAGTAAAAATTAAGCACTGCTTTATCAATATAGTAATTTTCTTTGGAAAGTCAGAAGTATTCCTCCTGTATAGAATACTTGCAGAACAAGTCTTTAAATGACAGCAATATCTGCAGTGTTACACACACATACTTAATTTATGTATGGTGAATTGTAATGTGACTTGCCTAACAAAGTAGTGTGTCCTGCTATTCAGGGAACCCAGTTGTTAAGTGCAGAAAATTCAATAAAAGTAGAAAAGCTTAATTCACAGTACATTGTTAGTCATCAATGTAAAATGAAATGTCACGGGTTTTAGCTTATATTTTGCTGCGCCAGTGTCTGCCAGTAAACAACAAACTACCCATAAATGTTAACAATCCTTGGTTCATTTTAAGCAATTTCAGTTTTCTCTTTGTGTGGTGTTTTTTGTTGTTTCCAGCCACATTTTGTAATGAAGAATTGGTGGATGGTGTTTAAATAACAAGACAGGTGTACTGGACTTGATATGTGCTAGTTCCTTTCCTTGACCTCTGTTCTACAGCAGCAGGTTTTCTTTGCCAAAGGAAGAGCTCTTGCACATCCTTGTATCCTACCTGCCCTCAGGGCATACTTCCTTTTTTCATTTGTTCTTTGAATTCTTAAAGCTTTCTGCTCACACCCAGCATTAACATTTATACTGGCAGTCACCTCATCCTGCCTTATGCATCCCTGAAGCTTCTTTTTAAATCTGTTTCAGCATCAGCAGCAGAAAGTAGTGATACATTTTCACAGTATGTCTTTGAAGACATTTTCTTTCTCTTTTTTTTTTTTCTCTTTTTCCATTGCTGCTCCTGACAGTCTCCCTGAATGTTTGTTGTTTGGTGTGGTTTTCTTTTTTTCTTTTGATTTTATGGCTCAATCTTTGAACTATTTAAACCAAACCAAAACAAAATTGAAAGACTTTCCCCAACAGCTTGGTGATATTAATATCTTGTATTGATTCAGTGAGTTTACCAAGATAACTTTCCCAAGACTGTGATTTTCCCTGTCAGTGTGAACTCGATCAAGATAAGACCTTGGGCTCAGGCTAATGTTCCTTGGTTTTTGTTTCCCCTCAAGTACCAAAATACCTTTCCTGCACAGTTTTAAGAGTGAAACCCTGCTTTTCACTGCATCAGCACCTGACAGTGCTTGCTGCTTGTCAGCGAGTTTAACTGTATTAGTTAATGGCTGTTTAGTTGTCCCAGTAAACTGTGGTACAGTGGTAAGAGTTGTTACTCTCTAGGAATGGGCGTGTTCAAAACAAACTGAATAATCTGAGAGTAGGAAGCCAAATTGGCAAGAAGATAGCTTTTGTGTGATTCCTATACCTAATGAGCAATCCCCTGCTATTCAGTGTGAGATAAGTAGTCTCCTGAATCTTCAGCCATTACCAGTCAACTAGTATGGCTTAGTCATAGGTGTTGTTCTACCTATTGGAATATATTTTACTTGGTTGTTCCAGTTATCTGAACTGTTGACTATGACTCCTGAACCTCGGTGAAAGAGGTCCAAGGGTTGTAACAAATATTTGTGATGACATTGGGAGCTCTGTAGTTCTCTTCTGTTGTATAGTTTTGGGGGAGGATTTTGCTTGTTGAACCCAAATCTGTAAGTATTTCCTCCTCTACTGTGATATTTGGAGAAAGAAGCAGTGTAAATTTTTATCCGAGCTTAATGTCTTTCAATGTTGAAGACGCAAACTACCTTTTTAGCATTTCTTCATTAAGAAAACAAAACTAACATTAACATTGTAGTAAATACAGGTGTTCTTGTAATCTTGACAACTGTACATCTTAACTAGCAACTTTAGCATTGGCTCTTAGTGTAATTGGTCATAACTTCTGTTAATAGAGTAGGGTTTTTTTTTGTTTGTGTGTTTTTAAATGCTTCTTCCTTAATGTTTTTGTAGTTTATTCTTTTCAAATTAATTTCAGTATTGATTTTCTTCTTTGACTCGAAGTCCTTAAAAAAAAAATTCTTAGCGTATTTTCATAAAAGTAACATCTTTTTGGAATGATACAGGCTGAATGACTGTTGATGACATACAGGAAAGAAATCATAATGCAGTTAAAAATAAAGCTGTTTCATGTGTCAAAACATGACATGTGTAGCAGCAAAATCTCAGGGCAGAAGAGGTCTGGCAGTGCTGTGGGAGTATTCTGTGTGATCTCTTACCTGATCCAGAATATCAGTGATTTAGATGTCAGAAGAGTTCACTTCATCAATAATGGCTAAATAAAAATACTTCTAAGGCTACGTGCATTCAGAGAACTTGAAGAAAAACAAAAGTTATTTTCTGAGGAGAGAGAGGTGAAATACTCTGCCAATGCTCTGAAGTGTGTGAATAGATCTAAATCTTGCTCTGAATGGCTGAATTTATGGGAGACTGAATTTTATTGGTAGAGACAAGTGATGACTGCACTCTTATATGCATTCTCTTTTCAGTCTTTAGTACATGAAGAGATAGATAGTGCATAGAAGAAGTAACTGTACTTAAAACAGGTATACAGCTTTTTGTAGTTATGAGGACTTACAGTGAATAGCTTTATCAGTTAAAAAAGAAGTGAAATTCCTTCACCAGTAAAACACTTCAGAGTTGCATTTCCACGATATTCAAAGAGCCAGGAGTCAGGAATCTTGGATGTTATTTCCTAAACTGCCCACAGGGAGAAACTTCCCAATTGGAAGTTCTAGGAAGTTCTTTCCTAGAAAAAAAAGCACTGTAATGAGAGTAGTTGTGATAGAATAAACTCTACTTGAATTGGCAAAAATAATATTAAAATTAATGGCTACAGAACTCATCATCAACCAGTGAATTTCATATCTAATGGAAGAATTACTTTGCAATAGCCTTGCCCTTTATATTAGTCCAATTATAAGCTGTGATGGCTGTTATCTACCTCTCACCCAACTCAATCCCTAATGCAAAGACAACCTTTGTGTGTGGCTATTAGCCCTTAGAAAAGGAATTATATGCCTTAGAGTAGGTTCTTGGAACTGTCTTTTTGATTACCTCTGATTCTGGAAGGGATTATTTTGTGATTTATTGATCCATTTAAGAACTATATTCATTGTCATTGATGCATGAACCGGTAGCAAACACAATGTCGGTGGTTCATACCTTGTAATCATTTTGTGGGCTTGTATCCTCCCTCCACAAAACTGTGCTCCTGTTTGAGATCACAAACACAATAGGAAAATGACTTGGTGAAAGCGGGCTTCCTAGAGGAAAATACTGAGTTGCTTATCTCTGCTACTATGAGGTGGCAGTTCTAAACCAGAGCAGCTCATTCTAGTGCGGAGAGTCAGAGTCATAGTGGGATTGTTTCCCTCTTTCTTTGTAGCTAAGCAACTTGGTACAGAGGTTTGTTTTCTCTGCTGCTGAGTATTGAGATTCTGGTGAATCTAATCTACATCCTCACAGGTCATCATCCCAGCTATGCTGATATTAATACGCTGCTTAATGCTTGTTCTTATCTGCCATCATAGTATGTGTTTGTATGACTAATATTAACTTCTGAAAAATATGTCAAAGAATTTTTTTTGCAGTGTCAAAATTTCTTTAGTGCAGTCATTGCCCGATTTAAATCGGTGTGATGTTGTTATGGTTTAAGCCCATGTCCTGGGTTCAGCAGTAGCAGTCATGTTTCTCCTTCGTGGTAGCTGGTGCAGTGCTGTGTTTTGACTTCCAGCCTGGGATCAGTGTTGGTGAAACTGATGTTTTAGGTTGTTGCTAAGTGATGTTTACCCTGACCAAGGACTTTGTGAGTCTCATGCTCTGCCAGGGAGGAGGGGAAGCCGTGAGGAAGCAGAGACAGGGTGCCTGACCCAGGCTAGCCAGGGAGGTATTCCATACCCCACAGTACATCATGCCTGGGGTGGGGGGTAACTGAGAGTTACCCGGAAGGGCATGGGCTTCCGGGTGGGACTCGTTTCTTGGCCGGTGGTATCGTATTCTCTTCCCTTATTATTTTCTCTTATTGTTGTTGTTGGTAGTAGAGGTGATGATTTGTGTTGTACATTGGTTGCTGGACTGTTCTTGTCTCAACCCTTAGGAGTTGCACTTTTTCGATCCTCCTCCCCGTTCCTCCGGGAGTGGGGAAGGGGAGAGCCCCGGTGGGGGGGGAGGGGGGGACGACCCTCGATTGCTCTGAGCCCGGCACGACTCACTGGGAGTGAGTGAACAAGCTGTCTGGTTAGGGTTTAAACCACGACAGTTCTTTTTGGTGCCCAGTGTGGGGCACGAGGGGTTGAGATAACGACAGATCAGATTAATAGTCACTTGTCACAGTGCTGATTTATTGGCTCTCAAGGTTGTTCCTCTTGATCTCACAGTTTCACTATATCATATCTTACTTCCATCCAGTATTTGCTGTATTAGTGTTTTTCAAGTGTGGGGCTTGGGCTAAGGCTTTTGTCTCATTGTACTTTATGGTAATGACTCGTAATACAATAGAATCATTGATCATGAAACTGATCTGGCTTATGTTCCCAGTGTGGTCACCACCTTTATACTTTGGGAGGTATATAATAGAAGTGCTTAGCAATTACACATCTTTTTTCTCCTTCTCAGGTGCTCAACCTGTGAAGGAGACATCCTTTTACCCTCCCAGTCTTCCCCCCAGACCATTTACATTTGAGAGTTTTGAAGTTTTTGAATGGCCTTTTAATGCTGTTGAGACTTGTTTGCTGATGGTGATGGGAATCACCATGCTAGCACGCATACAGAGTGTGTTTTGCCCACGACTGATTTCAGGAGTTAAGCAGAGTCAGGTTTGGGTCTTGTCTGGGGTCAAACGATGATGTAGGAGGACCAAGAAATTTTCCCTGAGGCTGGACAGCCATGAGTGGCAGCGTGTGTGGGATAGTATGGGCAAGTACCTAGGTCAGTGGGCCCCTCCAGTACTTTGGAATTTCACCACCGAACAACTACAAAATCCAGAAGAATTAGTAAAACACTTAAATGAGGTGTGTGGTCATTCTGGCCATACCAGAGATGGACAAATCATGGCAACGTGCTGGGGCTTGGCCTATGCTTACAGGGCCTTGTTCAACACTATCCAGCACCTTCAAAAGGAAAAGAATGTCGGCGGATCTGAGGGCAAAGCAACAGTCAGTGCAGCTACTCCAGCTCCAGGCACAGCAGCTTCACCACCCCCAGTGACAAGCACAGTCGCTACTCAAACTTTGGCTGCAATGAACAGCACAGCTACCCCAGCGGCAAGTACAGCAGCTGCTCAAACTTCGACTGCAGCAGAGAGCGCGGTTACCCCAGCTCCAAGCACAGCAGCTGCACCACCCCCAGCAACAAGTACAGTTGCTACTCAAACCACAGTGATAATCACTGCAGCCAAACCAGAGGACCAATTCGTACCAATGGTAGGCAGTTAAGTACCACGCAGCCACTTGTTCATTCCCCACCAGTAGGATGGGGGAGAGAACCAGAAGGGTAAAAGAGGGCAAACTCATGGGTTGAGATAAAGACAATTGAACAGGTAAAGCAAAAACTGTGCATACAAGCAAAGCAAAAGCTGTGCATGCAAACAAAGCAAAACAAGGAATTATTTCACTGCTTCCCATTGTCAGACGGGAAGCAGTCAGATTGTTCAGCCATCTTCAGGAAAGCAGGGCTCCATCACAGGTAATGGAATATTTACATGGGAAGACCAGTTCCATTGCTCTGAACATCCTGAAGCAATGGCAGCTCTGGCCGAACTCCACCCATCCTAGTTTCATGACCCCAGCTGACTCACTGGCAGGACAGAAAAGGCCTTGATGCTGTGTGAGTACTGCTTAACAGTTGCTTAAAATATTCCTGTGTTACCAACACTGTTTTAATCACAAATTCAAAGTGTAGCCCCATAAAAGCTACTGTGAGGAAAATTAACTCTATTGCAGCTGAAACTAATATGGATATTTAGCAGGGGAAGGCTGGCTTTGCTTCTTTATGAAATGCTGCGGTTCTTCTACTCGGACTTTAATTTTCAAAGTTAAAATATATTAATGCAGCAACTGTTTGAGAGACAATGTCAAAACTCCCATAATTCTGTAATTGTGTTGGATTTTTTTTTTTTCAATTCAATCATATAAGGACTATATGGAACATATCTTTTCTCCAAGTGCTTTTCTGAAACAAGCCATACAACGTGACTCAACAGAGCTGGCATTTTTGCTTGTTTATTTTACAGCCAACTGGGATGGGGGGGAATAACTTCATAGCCTTCCAGATTTGCTGGAGCTAAGATTTCAGTTCCGTTAAGTAGCCTGTGTCTTTCCCTGCCTGCATTCTAGGTTTATTTTAAACAGCAACTGTTGCCAAATACCAGGATGACAATAGTTAAAGGAAGAGCCTATATTCTGTTAAGGCTTCATTTTCAGTTCTGAATATGGTCTCTTTACAAATGTGAAAATTAAAATATCGCCAGTGTCTTGTGTGCACTGCCAAATTATTTGGAGTTTCTCAATGTAGTTATCCCCAGACTTCTATCTGGCTGAAGAGTTAAATCCTACTTCATTTTCTAATTATCATATATGTACAGTAGTGTTTACCTCAGAATGGTCCCCATTAATGATATTGCCCCAGACACATAAAACTGACACCTAGCTTTTAATGAACTTGGAAAAAGTCCTACTGTGGCTTTCTTGATTTCTGATCTCATTTGTAATGGAAGTTATTTGTAAAGAAAGTTATTTATTCCTGTGTTTGGTACAAAGGAGGGAAAGCTGTATTGGGGTTTACATCTCATATAATGCAGGGCATTTTCTGCCATACCAGTCTGATGTGTGGTTCCCAGTAGTTGTCATAGTGCAGGGTTTTTTGTTTTTATTTATGCTGTTGTCCTTTATTTAAAGTAGTATCACTCTTTATTATGAAAACTATATTTCTGCTTTTAAAAAGGTCCCTGTGACCTACTAAGCGTTAGAGTTGATAACTACTTCATATTTATTACAAATCTGCTTCCACTGGCAAAGATGGCTTACAGCTTTTATATCTTTTTTTTTTTCAGAATAAACCAGAAAAATCTCTATTTAATCTAGAATCATTGTCTGCAGATTTTTATTCCTTTGAACTGGCAAGGGGTGTAGGCTGTTACAGGGTTGAATCGACCATGAGCAGGGACATCTTTTACTGGACCAGATTCGTCAAAGCCCTCTCCAGCCTGGCCTTGAATGTTTGTGTGGACATTGCCTGACTACCCTCGTTGTAAAAAATGCCCTCTTTGTCTAAATTAAATCTACTCAAAGCTTTAAAACCCTGTCATGTGCCCTATCACTTCAAGCCTTGGTAAAAGGTCTCCCTCCTTCATTCTTGTAAGTTTAAGGGGCCTCAAAGAAGTTTCCCTGGATTGTTTCCTCCAGGCTGAACAGATCTACCTCTCTCAGCCTCTATAGGAGAGGTGTTCTAGCCCTCTGACAATTTTTTTTTTGTGGTCATGCTGTAGGAGGTCTGTGACTTGATAGTACTGGGGCCCCAGGGCTGCAGTTCTCTGAGTGGGGTCTCACAACAGCAGAGTGTGGGAATTGCTTCCTCATCCTGCTGGCTATGCTTCTTTTTGTGCCACTCAGGGTATGATTGTTTTTTTTGTAAGCACAGAGAGCTGGCTTATGTCCAGTATCCCGAAGCCCTTCTCCACAGGGCTGATCTCAATCCATTCATTCCTTAGCCTGTGCTGATATCAGGGATTGCTCCGGTGCAGCGCCTTTCACTTGGCCTTGTTGACCTTCATGGGGTTTGCACAGGTGTATTTGTCAAACCTGTCAAGATCCCTCTGGATGGCATGCCTTCTTTCCCTCAAGTATATCAACTGCACCACTCGGCTGAGTGTCATCTGAAGATATGCAGATAGTGCATTTAATTCCACTCTCTGCTCTTAATAAAGATACTGAGCAGTATCCATATTAATATAGATCCCTGAGGAACACCACTTGTTACTGCTCTGTATTTGGAAATTGCGCTGTTGACTGCAACGGTTTGGGCATGGCTGTCCAGCCGAGTTCTTCTCTATTGAGTAGTCAGTCTGTTAAATCCGTATCTTTCCAGTGTAGGGGCAAGGATGTTACAGGGAACTGTATCAAAGGCCTTGCAGAAAGTAGGTGACGTGTAGATCTTCCCTTGTCCCCTTATGCAGTCATTCCATCATAGAAGGTCCCTAGATAAGTCAGGCACAATTTGCCCTTGATGAAGCCATGTTGGTTGTCACTCATCACTTCCCTGCCTTCAGCATGTTTTGACATGTCTTCCAGGAGCATCTGGTCCATGATCTTATCAGGCACTGAGATGGGGCTGAGAGGTTGGTAGTTCCCAGGGTCTTCCTTTTTTAACCTTTTAAAAATGGGTGGGATGTTTCTATTTTTCCAGTTGCTGAGGCCTTTGACTCTTGAGACTTTTCAGATATGGTGGAGAGTGGCTTAGCAACTACATCTACTTATTTCCTCAGGAGCCTGAGATGTATCTCATTGGGTCCCATGGACTTGTGTACATTCAGGTTCTGCAGATGGTCTCAAACTTTGACTTTTCTTATGATGGGAGAGACTTCATTCTTATTTCCTGCATTGAGGTTCAGGGACTTAAGAGATGAAGGAAAAGCAATTGCCAGTGAAAACGGAGGCAGAAAAGTCGTTGCATATCTCGGTTTTCTCATGTCAGTTATCACTAGATCCCCTGTCTCATTTATCAGGGGGCGCATAATTTCTTTTGTCTTTCTTTTCTATTACTCTAACCATAGAAGCTGTCTTTACTATTCACATCTGTTACAAGAATTCAGCTCCAGCTGTGCCTCAACATTTCTGATCCTACCCTACACTCCCAGAGAGCATGCCTATATTCTTCCTAGTGTATGTGTCCCTGCTTCTTAACCTAAGGTTTAGACCATGTACTCAGGTTTACAGAAAACATTTAAACTGGAAGGACCTTCAGTAGAAAAACATGCGTCATCTTGATGGAAATCACTCTTAACTTCAAACATAGTTTATTTGAGAATGTTACTTTCTTAGGTTGTTTTTAATTATACTACAGATTTGAGTTCTTAGATTCTTTAGGAATCTTTTATTTTAGAGGCTGGAGAGAAGTCATGAGACTTTCTAAAACAAAGTGGGGCAGCTTCCCCCTCCCACTCTGTTTTGAGATGAAAAACTGTTTTTGGAAGCAGAAGCTGGTGAGAAAACTGAGCTTTCTGCTCTATGTGAAATTTTGTTTATTCCTTAAAAGATGTAGCCAACTTAATGTACCCTGTTTGTGCAGCTTCCTGGGGACAGCAGAGGAAAATTTGGCCAAGTATCATTTTTAACTTTCTTAGGTGATGCTGAGCACCAACAGGGAGGCAGTTAATTCGGGTCCTGTTGTCTTGTAACTGGAGTAGGCTTCTAAATCAGCCAGCTATTAGGGAGTTAGTGCCTGCCTGTTTTTTTAGCTTCTGATAAGAGTATGGCTGTAACAGAGGAGCTGGACTTTTCTAGTAATACCTTTCTTGGTTTAAACAATTTTATTCTGCTTGTTTTTATTTAAAAATGTCAATTGTAATAAAGCACTGAGGAGCTGTATTTTGGAGAAGAAAAATTAGGCAGTGGGTGATTGGACAGCTGTCGTGTGTAGGATACTGAAGTTCTCAATGCTGTCAAGTTGGCTCTGCTGTAGGAGTTTACCAAATGGTAACAGTAATGCACTAAAACAAAGTGGAACATATTTCAGTGCTGCACATGTGATCCAGCATTATGCATTATGTTTTGTTGTGGTGGGTTGTTTTGTTTTGTTTTTTTTTTTGTTTGTTTGTTTGCTTGTTTTTTTGCGGAAGAGGGAGGGAGAAAGAAGTGAGTTTGTATCTATTAAAATACGCCTTTAAATGAAAGGAGGGGAAAATCCTACTTCTGAATGTGAGGAGTCAGGTATGAGTTGAGATCTGCCTGTTTGTGGATTTAACAACATTGTTACTGAGACCCTCTACCTGCAGTCCGTAGCAACTGCGACTTTTAAAGAGAATTTGCTCATTGCATGCTTGTCAGTAGCAGGTTGGTTTTTTTTTTTTATGTTTTTCATATAGCTTGTGAAAGAAAATGGGGAGTGAAACAAAAGCTGATATATATTTCCCTGCTGTTACATGTTTTGCAGAAATAAATGTTACAATCACCATTTAAGGGACACAGTAGTGATGCTTTTTGTAGTGCTTAGGCCATTCTCAGCACTTCAGAGTCATTTTGTTGTTCTAGCTTCTCCTGTTTTTCTTTTTTATGTTTTTTTTTTTAGTTATTTTTTAGACTTACTTTATAACTAGTGGAAAGGCTAAATCTTTGCATTTAAAGAGAAGTTCTGTAGTAAAGGCAGTTTGACTTTAGATTGTGTGTACTATGGTCTGTGAGAGATGAGGGAGTATAAGTGAAAAGGAAGAAAATACACTCCTTGTAGGCTTAGTAATTTCAGGCTTTTGTTCAGCTGAACTTCATGATCAATTTGGAAATCTTTTATACTCAGGTTTCTCTTTTTCATTTTTCCTGAAATACTGATTCCTGAATAACAAAGCAGTTCACTGTAGCTCTTAATTTTTATTTCTTATTTCTTAATAAGTAGCTAGGTTTGATTTTCTTTTTTTTTTTGGTATCAGTGGAATTGACACTGGTTCTAACAAGCTGAGGGACCTTTGAACCTCTGAACCCTGCTAATGAAAACTGTTCACTCAGAAAAACAAAAGTGGTGGAGGCATTTAATAAAAAAACAAGCCCTCCCTCCCCAACCCAAGACACAAGCCAAACCACAAAACTAGTGAAAACAAATAAGCCAGAAATGCACAGTAGTATACTAAAATCCAGGGAGTGAGTACGATATAACCTGATTATAGCCTTAGCCAAAACTTAGTAAAATGTGTTGGGAGAAGTATTTTTAATTTATTTTATTCTGCTGTCTATTTGCTGCTGGACATGGGCAGAAACAAGGCACTGAAACACATCCTTCCCTTTTCCTCCCTTTTCCATTCTTGAGTGCAGAGCTGAGTTTGCACTTTGTAGGCATGTAGATAACAGCACTGCAGTTCTGCACCAAAATAATACTGGGTTAACAGATTTAGGAAACAAATAATGATTAGTTGGCATCATGTTAATTAAATATACTATTACAGTCTTGTTTAAACTATTGTTGAATGTAATTTCTGTGTTTTAGATGCTGTATAAAATTCAAGATATCATAAACATTAGTGGTTAGCCACTAGCATAATGTTTCAAGACTAAGTTATCTGATAAAGCTGCAGTTCAGTGGTTTAATTGGTGTGTCTCGCTTGGTCAGTTTGAAGTGCTCTCAAGAGATTTCCTTACAGTATAATATGGTGCAAATTGCTAATTGTGAAAGTGGAGTTACAACATAGAAAAAATACAGATTACTGATAGTTTCAGTATTTTTTAAGCTGCTGATCTATCTTGCATTAAAATGACTGTTCTCAGTGTGGGTATTCTTTCAGATCGAAGTTGACGTCATGTATATCTGTAAGAACAGAAGTAGCAAGTTCCTCTGATCAGTGGACTGCTTAAAGCAGTTTACCAGCCCACACTGATACAAAGGATAAAACATCTTCAGTTGTGAGTCAGTGTGTTGTAATCTGTTGGTAGCCATGAGAATGATGGTCCAAAAATCAGTGTCTTATTTTGTGTTTTGATGCTTTGATACTTCTGTGCTGTGATGCATCCAGTTTTGGCATTGTGCTTCCACTGAACTCCAAATTCATGTAACAGGTAAAATTGGTGTCCCAGATAAGTTCACTAAATTCTGTGTCATCATGGTTTTAAATATTAAGAGCCAACAGAAGTGGATGACAAGGTTGAGTTGACAGTGTTACAGTGTTGAAAGCAACAGGTATGGAAAGTGAGGTGATTAGACTGTAGGTGACACTAAAAAGGTATATTGTAACCCATTAGGTCTAGTGGAGTAGGCATTTTGGGGTAGATGCAAGGAGTGGTCTTGGACCTGAACCTGTAATCACTAAACCAAACTGTGAAAACTAGTATGTCTACCTGTGCAAGTTAGAGTAATCCACGAGTAATGCTGATGTTATTAAGTGTACTTGATGCATGCTTGTGTGAATTATTTGCATGAATACTTCTAGAATACCTACTGGCTTTTAAAATACATAAAATTGTTGGGTTTTCTTACTACTTTTAAGCAGAATGGATCGTAAAGGCAAAACAATTATACCATATTTGATACTGTGTGAAGTGACAAAAGATATGCTAACAAAGCTATGGTATCCTGACTTGCAGCACATGAAAATCAAATTTATCACATCAAAAAAATGATCACTCACTGTGTGATGAACTGATACAGTTGAAATTAGTAAGGGAGGAGGGGAAAAACATCAGGATACAATAATTGAAAAGCTGAACACAAAAAAAATACGTCCAGGTTATGTTGGAAAATCATTCTCTTTGATATTCCAGCTTATTTAGGGTCAGACTTTGGAGGAAGGAAATTTTAAATAAAAAGGAAATTAAATAAATAAAATAGAGCAAGTTTCTTAGTCTAGACAATTTAGGAGACTTTAACAGAGATTTACTCTTAAATTACTTTGACACACACAGTAATGGGAATCCATGGACCTGGCAGGATGGGTATGTTGTATAAAACGAGGTTGGAGCCCATTCCTCATCCATTAACTTTCGACTGATCTTGTGCGTGTTTGCATTTTTGTGATAGAGAAGCTGCTTTACCACTCAGATCCTCATTCCACTGTCACCACAACTATAGACATGCTAAGCGGAATTGAGTTTAATTTTAATAGGGCAGATGATATTAGGGACTAGTTTCACTGAAGTCTTAGCTGCTTATAGTACAGAATTTTAAGTTAAAAAGGGAACTATGTCTACAACAGGTCCGCTCCGTAGATGCACTGAAAAGATAAAATCGGTGTGAATGGAAAATACAAAAAGATCTCTCTCCCCTTGTTGAAGACCTTAAACATCAGCTCTGTGGCAGAGCTCAAGTTCTTCCTTTACAGCCTTTACCTTCTGGTGAGCAAGAACCAGGCAGTATGCACAGTGGAATAGCACAGCTTCCCTCTCATACTGACATTCTCCAATATACTTTTCCCAACCAGCATTGCACATTGCCAGAAGTATTTATGTGAATCTAGAAACTGAAGTCCTGTATTCTGTTAAGTTAGTGAAACAGGGAGGTTTCCCTCCTGGGTTCACTCTGAACAAGTCAGTTATAAGAATGGACTCTGATCAAAGCAGAGAGGAAAAATCATGTGGCTGCCACAAAAAATTATTCACAAAAGAGCGTACTTGTCACTGTGCACTGGAAGTAAAAAAAAAAAAGTCACCGTGTGTAACAGCACCATCTGCTGACTGCTGCCATAGCACTTGCATGTTTGGTTCTAAGCAGAATCTATGTGCTCATTGAATGCATTGTTTGTGGTTTGAATTTTTGTCTTTCTAGAAATTGTAATCTGTTTTTTCCCTTTGCTATTTTTCACTATAAAAATAGAGACACATAGAGGCAATTTTGTTAATTGCAACTGATATCTAGATGGTACATATGAATATTGGGTGGAAAAAAAGTAATGGACGTTGTTCCGAAATGATTACCAGCTCCTTCTCCCCAAACCACAAGTCACTTCCTTCTGCCTGTTTTGTGTTTTTGTTAATGGTCATAGGTAAAGGCTGAATTCCCTGTACCATTTTTTATTTTTGAGTATTGTTCCCAATAACTTCAGTTGATTTCGTCTTGATGTCTTCATATCTGAGAATGCATAATATTTATTATCACTGCCCATCTGAACATTTTTCTTTAAAAGGGCCTGATAATTAATAGTTACCTGTATGGACAGGCTTCTGTATGCCTAAAATTTTATGTAAACTGAATTATAAGAGCTTACATGTAAATTTTGTGTAAACATTAAAATGCTAAAGAATTTTATAAGTATAATAAATTTTTAATACCTTCAGGGTTGAAGCACATTTAAAACATGCTGTGTGTCTGTAATGAAGAAAGTATTTCAGTCTTAAAATTCATATTCCTTCTCCTAGTTACTTGTACTGGCAGAGATACTGAGGAACAGGGAGGTTAAGATGCTTGCTGTAAGCAATTGCATGGGCCATTAGTTAAAATGAGTATTTAAATGGATAAATGATGCTCCCTCAGATTATAAACACAGAACTAAATTAGTAAAACTGCATAACTCAGCACAGTTGGTTTATGATTACTAGTTGGGTGTTTCAACCCCTAGCTGAAACATGAACACTGAAAATCTGTTCAAGTACTGTACCATATAATTAAATTCTGTTGCTGTAATATCTGATACGTTATACCATGATACCTGTCTGATTCTCACATTTATACTGAAATATTCGTAATTCAGAATGAGTAATAGATTACTCATTATACTTAGGGAACTTAGGAAATAACACAAAAACAGATGGAAATGTGTGCCTGCCTTCTGTTGTTTCACTTGCACACATGAAGAAAGCCAGTACACAGCCATAAAAAACACCAGCAGTGTGACATTAATAAAGAAATGAAGTCAGATCTGTTGAACTATGTTTGTGTTGCAATAAGACTTGTAATCAAAACCTTTGTCTCTTCACTTACTGTTCTTCAGACCTTCATGTATTATTCATATAACCATGAGTCAGGTATACCTGCTATGCAGACCTCATGCATGTTTGCTGTAATGTATGTAGCTTTTCTTATAAATTTTGGCCATTCAGTTTATGCAGCTGTTATATGCTTAACTACAAAATATGCTATTCTCCATTAGTGTAACACTCTGATTGTCACTTTGAATTGTCTTCACCATTTTATTTCTTGTTGCTCGTTTACCATCTTTTCTACTGCATCTCATCTTGAATTAGATTATGCTATACATGCTGCAGGATTTTTGTTGTTGTTTTTTGTTGGAAAATATCTTTAGAAGGGCAGGAGGTGAGAAACTTAAATTTACAGTTAGGTTGGTTTCAATACCACTTTGTGAGTATTAAGCATAACATGCAGCTCTACCTTTATTGAGAGGCTATATAGTTAAAGTTAGAGCAGTCTGATTTGTTGTGAAGATTCAGTCAAAATGTTTAACATAGCGGTACAATTTTTTTTTTACATTTAAAATTTGAGAGCAAACTATGAACTGTAGAGGCCTTTATGGTTTGAATGATACAAAGGAAGTCCTTGTACAACTGTGATGTAGTTTGCGTCCTGATATGTAATTGTACTTCTCCTTGGTTCCCATCCACAGTTAAACAGGCCTGAAACTAGTGAAGGAGATTATGATCTTCTCTTCATTCTGCAGTAGCAAACCACTGGGAAATAGAAGAATGCCTCTCTTCCAGTGGAAGATTGTCCTTGAAATAATGCAAAGATAATTCCTAGGTTTCAGGCAATGTTCCATTTCAAGGGGTGTCATATCCCTTTTCTAGTTTTATATAGAGCTTTTTCAGGAAAAGTAAATTGTAGTCCATTGGATGAGTTCTAGTAATAAACAGTGGCAACTGTGGAGAGCTACTGGTGAGTAGTAGACAGCTACTCTGACTATGGTTTTCAAATTAGCAAAGTAATTTTCCATCAAATGAAGTGGTAAGCTGAGTGAGATACCACAATATCTGCTCTGGATTGAGCACTATTCAGCAGTTTTGTAACCAGCTGGAGGAAGGAAAAGGTAGCATTTAGCTGTAAAAAGTATTAAAGTAGCTACAGGAACAGGATTCAAAGGTATAAGCATAAGAAGAGGAAATCATTTGAAGGAGAAGCTCCCAAAGTAAACAGGATGACATTCAGAAAAAGGCAGTGACAAAATTCCTTAACTGCATTGAAATTATAATCTTTGCATATGTATTACACGTCTCAAGAGAGACTGTCTAGAATTACCCTTGGAGATTGTGTAGGAGCCAGTCATGGATCATGAGTGAAGTCATCAGGGGAAGGGGAGAAATCAGTGCCACAGTTAGAGACTGTGAAGAGGGAAAGTGAGTTAAAGAATTCTGAAATATTCTTCTGTATGCTTCTGCTAAGGGCTTGGGCACTGCAGTTCTAGAAATATTTAGAAAAGAATGTCCCCAGAAGAGGGACAGAAGTAAAGAAATAGCAGAATGACTTAAGCAAAATGTTAAAGGAAATAATTCTAAATTCAACCACAGAAAAAGGTGATGGACTTTATGTATGTAAGAAGTAAGTATACGAGAGAATGAGAATTGACTTTCACACAGGCAGGCAGAGCAAGCATCATTCAGACTTAGCATAGGTGTAGTTATGAAGTTCCTTCCAGCTGTGTTTTTGATTAGTATGATGGTTAAAATTAGCTTACCTTCATTCTTGCACAGTATTGTTAAATAGCTGTTGCAGCTCCAAAGGAGCTGCACTAAGACATACAAACGTGTTAAGTTTACAAGATTTTATATATAAACTTCCGTGACTGCACTAATGTGATTTCTTGGACTACTGCTTGTCAAAGTGGTGTAGTTGTATATTCCCAGTAAATCAATGCTCTCTGGAATATGTAGGGGGTAGAGAGGAGTGCGGAACTTTAGTTCTGGGAGAAAATCTGAGCGGATTGATAACACTGTTGCTTGATTGGTAGCGCTGTTGCTTGAAGTAGTCTTGCTTCAGTTGTTCAGACATAACATGAAAACCACACTGAAATCAAGATTTGCAAACCCACCTAAATGTGACTTCAGGAAAAGTAAACGTTTTAGCAGAAATGGTTTGTTCTGACTTGTTCATCTTGCAGTATCCACTATACTTCAGATGCAGCAAGAAATGGAGACAAATTGCATTGTTTCTCAGTTGATCAATTAAGTATTAAATTTTCAAAAACAGTATTAGCTTAATCTTACTCCCACTGATGTCAGTAGAAGTTCTCCTGGGGAATAATGGTTAGTGCTGCATTGTTTGAAATTAACACTCTTAATCAGCTGTTTTGTTTCTGAAGGAGCTATTCATATGGATACATTTAAGTAAATGTAGGTTGTGTGGGTGGAAACTGTGCCTGCTAATGCAAAATCTTTTTTTGTCCTTAGGATTTTAACTTTTTCATTCCAGTCTGGCTAATCCTGGCATTTGGGATATCATGTGAGATGATATTGTTTAGTGCAGAATCAAGGGCGATAGTATATCAGGAATACTTCACCAGAGATTCCAAGAAAATGTTTATTATTTGATATCATGGTAAAACACCAGAGGGTTTGGTGTGTTTTGGGGTTTGTGTTTTGTTTTTTTTTTTTTGTGGTGTCCCCCTTGCCAAGCGTTTAAGAGCTAACATATGTTAGTTACCCTGTTGTAGGACTGTCTCTGTACTGTGGTAGTGCAATACTGATAAATCGGAAAATGAACAAGTGTCAGTGTTTTACTTCCATTGCAGCATTTTTCATGTAGGTTGGGTGTGGTTATTTCAGTAATGACCAAGACCATGGTCTGCTGGGAAAAGCAATACATCTATACGGCCATCTATGAAGTCAGCACCAGATGGTGGCATGGGGCTTCAGGAAAAATGACAACCATTTCTTTACCATTATTGTTGTATTAGCTTTCCGTTTTTCTCTCATGTGTTTTCTGTAGAAAGTTACCTTCTTGTAACTTCAGGGACATGGTGAATTTATAATATAGATGCAGCTACTTTGAGGACTTCTGAGGTGTTAGATGGAAGATTCTGCATAATATATTTGCTTTAAAGAGTATGAAGTTTGGTTTTTGTTTTCTTTTTTTATGGGTATAACTGCAGAAAATTTTGGAATGCTTACAAAATAAGCTATGTAAATGTATATTCAGAAAAATGTATAGGTAGGCACAAATAGTCTGAGCTGAGGTGTTTATAAACCTCATAGAAGTGTTTCTTTGCTTTTATATTCTCAGGTTTGTGGCTTTTTAACATTTTAAGTGCTTCACAGAAAGTAAAAATATGAAGAACTCTAACAGTAGTGCATGCCTAAAATGGAGTAACACAGATAATAATTGAGACTGAATAACTTGTTTCATTTGCTCTGAAAGTTGGCATGTGTGTATGTGAATGTATACTGCAAGCTCTGTTCAAGTTATGATGATATTAGAGTTTAGCATTTTCCTCATCTTTGCTTAACTACTTCATGATCAAGACTGCATGTAGTTCTTCCATAAATCCATTTAGTGAGAATCATAGAATCATAGAATAGTTAGGGTTGAAAAGGACCTTAAGATCATCAAGTTCCATCCCCCCTGCCATGGGCAGGTACACCTCACACTAAACCATGTCACCCGAGGCTCTGTCCAACCCGGCCTTAAACACTGCCATGGATGGAGCATTCACAACTTCCCTGGGCTACATGTTCCAGTGCCTCACCACCCTTACAGTAAAGAATTTCTTCCTTACATCCAATCTAAACTTCCCCTATTTAAGTTTTAACCCATTACCCCTTCTCCTGTCACTACAGTTCCTAATGAAGGGTCCTTCCCCAGCATCCCTATAGGCCCCCTTTGGATACGGGAAGGCTGCTATGAGGTCTCCATGCAGCCTTCTCTTCTCCAGGCTGAACAGACCCGACTTTCTCAGCCTGTCTTCATACGGGAGATGCTCCAGTCATCCTTGTGGCCCTCCTCTGGACTTGCTCCAACAGTTCCATGTCCTTTTTATGTTGAGGACACCAGACCTGCACACAATACTCCAGGTGAGGTCTCACAAGAGCAGAGTAGAGGAGCAGGATCACCTCCTTGAACCTGCTGGTCATGCTTCTTTTGATGCAGCCCAGGATACGGTTGGCTTTCTGGGCTGCGATCACACACTGAAGGCGGCTCATGTTCATTTTCTCATCGACCAACACCCCCAAGTCCTTCTCTGCAGGGCTGCTCTGAATCTCTTCTCTGCCCAACCTGCAGCTGTGCCTGTGATTGCTCCAACCAAGGTGTAGGACCTTGCACTTGGCATGGTTAAACCTCATGAGGTTGGCATCAGCCCACCTCACAAGCGTGTCAGGGTCCCTCTGGATGGCATTCCTTCCCTCCAGCATACCAGCCGAGCCACCCAGCTTGGTGTCATCAGCAAGCTTGCTGAGGGCGCACTCAATCCCACTGTCCATGTCACCAGCAAAGATGTTGAACAAGACCGGTCCCAACACCGATCCCTGAGGGATGCCACTCGTTACTGGTCTCCAGCTGGACATTGAGTCATTGACCACAACTCTTTGTGTGCCTCCATCCAGCCAGTTCTTTATCCACTGAGTGGTCCACCTATCAAATTGATGTCTCTCCAATTTAGAGACAAGGATGTTGTGTGGGACAGTGTCGAACGCTTTGCACAAGTCCACTTAGATGGCATCAACTGCTCTACCCCTGTCCATCATTTCTGTAGCCCCATCATAGAAGGCCGCCAGACTGGTCAGGCAGAATTTCCCCTTAGTGAAGCCATGCTGGCTGTCACAAGCACCTAATTGTTTCTCATGTGCCTTAGCATGCCTTCCAGGAGAATCTGCTCCCAAGATTTTGCCAGGCACAGAGGTGAGACTGACTGGTCTGCAGTTCCTGGGTCATCCATTTTCCCCTTCTTGGAAATGGGGGTTATATTGTCCTTTTTCCACTAATATTTAATATTTATACACTAATATCTGTATTTTAATTATATGTTTAATACATATTAAGATATTCTCTATTTGTGATGGAGTAAATCCCTTTCCCAGTAGAGGCTGGGGCTGACTGGCCAGGTTGCAGCTTTGCTGGAAGGGGGCCTGGGGACCTGGCAAACAGTAGGCTGAACTGGCAGTGTGCACTGGTGATGACGAAGGCTAACAACATAATGGGTTGTGTCAATAGGAGCATATTAGCTTAAGGAAGTGATTTTCCCCTCTCACTCCCTTTACTTGGTGCTTACTAACTTACGTAGGAATACTGTGTCCAGTTTTTGCTTTTTTTAGTGTTGCAAGAAAGGTATCAAGACTAGAATGATTTGGTAGAGCTACCCAGCCTGCTCCGCTTATCCTTCATGAAGAGTCTGAGGGAACTGGGCTTCCTCAGCCTTGGAAAGGAGATGGCTTCGAGGGGACCTAGCCACAGCCCCTTATTACCATGCAGGGAGGTTGCTAGTGAGATGGAGCTGGGATCTTTACTGAGGGTAAACAGTTGGAGGGGAAGACAACAGTTATAATAGGAAACAAAGGAAGGTATCAGCTGCATAAAAGAAGAATTAGCGTGAAGTCAGAAACACAGCAGTGAGCTAGTGATGTGTTAGATTTTTTTGTCCTTGAGGGTTTTCAAGACCTGACTGGAAAACGTCGTCAGCAACTGGAACTGAATTCAGTGTTGACTGTGCTTTGAGCTAGAGGTTGGTTCTTGATGCACTTCCCAATTTGAATGATTTTTATGGAAGTAATTGCTTGCATTTATGCAGCTTTAAGTGTGTCCTAGGTGTTAATTGTATGGTAAGCTGATTCACTCTGCTATGGATTAGATCTGTCTTGACTGTAAAAAAATTTGACAGTCTGTGCATCCATAGGCATCATCATCTAAATTTCTTAATCTTAAACCGAGCCTTATCTTTAAAAGTAATATAAATCTAATCTGGGGAATTTGGACTCCCTCCTTGTAAAGGAGAGAAACTGACACCTCTGAGGAGCTTTCAGTCTTCTTTGCATACTATTTTAGGATGAAATGAATATTTTCTAGTGCCATTTATTTTCTATCCCCAAAGCCTATATTTAAAAAAGGAAAATCATGTTGAGATTTCAACTTCTCACATACCAATATGAAAATCTTCAGGCCCTATTTTCAGAAGTGCTAAAAATTCCACAATTACTTAAAAATATTTATATCTAAAAATATCTGTCTGTCTAATTATCTATATCTAAAAGTCCTCATTGTGTTCAACCCAAATAAATTAGTACTTATTTTCTTTGGAAAATATGCAGTAGACTCTTTTGAAATCTTCCTACCCTTAGTGTCTGAACAGAAGTACCGCATAGTGATGAATTTTGAAATGCTCACTCAGGTATTGACCTCTTTTGGAGAAAATTGTTCTGCTCCAAAGATATAGCCTCTATACTTCAGAACAGTTTAATGTTTCAAAAAGTTTCGGGAGAGAAAATAAACATTGTATGATCTGGAGACAAACTAGCTTGTCATTTTCCTGTTTGGTGTAGGGGAGGAAGACTTGGGCTGAGGTGCTTCTTGTTACTTATTGAGGGTGAAAAAAATAAGTGGCTTAGCAGAGCAGTCTGTGACATGTTATTAGGTGCTTCACTACACTACTTTGATTTGCTGGGCAATTAGATCAGTTAGGTCTAGGGGGCAGTTAGGGCCAAGGACCAACTCAGGCTGAATCTTCTGTTAGCGCTTGCATCAGATAGTACACTACGAAATAAAGGTGTTAAGTTCTGTTACTGCTGATTTCTTTGTTCTAAAAGGCAAGGTATTTAGCAGTAGAAATCATCCCCTTATACTGAAGCACTAAGAATAGATTTGCAATGGCAAGTAGAATAACATGCCCAGTATCAGATCTTGAAACGCTCTCATGAGCTTTCCCACTTACTGAGAGTATGCAGTACTTTTATCTGGGAGATGATTTGTGTGACTGTACACAGTTTGAGTCATTTGGGATTTGAACTTCCAAGCCAGTAACTGTCCTTAGTATCAGATGACTTTAGCAGAAGATAGTTATCCTCAAAATGTGATAAAATCAAGTTTGTGTCCTCCCTGAAGTTTGGTACTCATCTGAGGTATAAAAATGCCAACTCAGCAGCAAAATTTGGTAATGCTTCTTAACATACTGCAAAACTTTAAGATATGTATGTTCAAGCTGTGTATATATATATATATATATATATTCTATCTGTAGTTAGGTTGGTGGCTAATAGAAAGTAGCTGTGGGACTATTTTGTCAACTGGAAAGATTAATGTATTCATGTAAAATAATTAAATGGATTTTTTTTTCATCCAAAAGATAGCTTTCTGTTTTTCTTATTTTTATTAGTTGTATTTTGGCTCTTCAGAAACCATGCTTTCTTTTTTTGACTTGATAAATATGAAGTGTTTCTAAGGAGACCCTATCTGTTTAGAATGTAGAGGCTATATGGACTTCATTTGCTGTTACATAAAACTTTGCTCTTGTAATCATACTACTTCTGCGTTATACCTTCAAAAAGGATTTGATGTTTTTTGTTGAAATAATAAGCATTTGTGCCATGATCAAATTTGTATTGAAAACAATTTCAGTGCTGTTGGTACTCAATTTCACCCTGTCTTGCTTTCCTTAGTTTTGATAATATACACTGAAACTGGTTGCATACTAGAAGACTTTCATGCATAAAATGGCTTGGTTTGTAGGCTGTTGTGAGGAAATAATTGGAGCTAATAAGAACCTGCTCTTAAATCACAAGCCTTTTTTTGCCAGCTGGGATGGATTGGTTTTGGGGGTTTCTTTACTTTGATTCAGCCTCTGAAGAGTGTCATGGTTTCTGTCACTCACTGATTTTATTTTTTTTCTTTGTGTATTCCTTCCCAGTTTATCTCCCTGAAGTCAGTTCTTTCAAAAGTCAATCTTCAAGCTTGTTTCTGCTATGTATAAAAAAACCCTAACTCAAAACCAATAAATACCTCCCTTCAGTTCCTTACTAATGGAAGGAATGCAGTCTGTGAGGCAGTAGACAGCTGCCCCATGAGATTTCTGTACTGAGTGGACAGCTGACAAATCCATATTCCCCAACCAAGCTCAGCAAATGCTACTTGCTTCTTTCATGTGTAGACAAGCAGCTGAGGAGCATAGGAGCCAGTGTTACCATAAGAGAAAGTGGCCAGGGACAAGCAGAAGCAGCTTGGCAGTGCTATTTTCAGGGGCAAGAGCAATGAGGTAGTAGAACACTAAAGGACACTAAACCCAGTACTTCAGGAAACGAGTTTATTTTTTGAAACCTTTGTTTCTTAGAATGCTTCTAAAATGCATATCAGAGTTAACCTTTGTCCTATGAATTCCTTTAAGAAAAATGTGCAGGTTCTTCTGAGCTTGTTTATGTTGGAGCTGTTTATGTTTGGAGAAGAGATTATTGCCTCTTTGTATTCAGTCCATTCTTAATTCTATGCATTTCCAGTTCTGCTTCCTCTATCCTAGTAATATGCATCCTAACATAAATTTTTTGCCTAATGCTAGTAAACTTTTTATGCACTAGATCAGTGGGGAGATGCCGATATTGTCTGTACAGCACCTCTGCCATTGCCACGGGCCACTTTTCACAAGAGAATTGAAATACGTAGAGGCTGTGCTCATCTAGTGTCTCAGTATCGGATGTTACATGTCTGAGTTTCAGCTGCAGCTATTGAACATTGACAGTAGCTCTCTCAGGGCACTGTATCCTAAAGCTGTACTGGCCCATTTCCCCCGAAGTTCCAGAGACACCTCGAAGTATCCTGAATATGTTGGTCTGGCCTGTCTATATACTAGTATATTTTTGTTGATACTAATTATTTTTTTTTTCTACTAAACAGCAAATTCTGAACTAAAATTGCTGGTTTTAAACTGATTTCATTGACAATATGACAGAGGATCTGTCCATTTTCAGAATGCTTCTATTTCTAGATTAACCTGTGTTTTATTACATCTTCAGATTCAGATTAAGTGTAACAGCAATACGTAAGTTTCTCGAAAGATTCTGTAATTTACAGCTTCTGCTCTCCAGATAAATTCAGCAGTGTGGCATAAGCATAATGCTGTCTATAATACTGTAAAAACTTGATCAACTAGTTTCAGTGGGGATGAAGAGTGTCAGGAAGAACTAAAAGGAGCAGGGGAGGGAACAGAAAATTCTGTCTGGTGGGACTGCTGTGGCATATAATATGGCACATCTACAGTGATACACAGAGCAAATGAAACTACTAATCAGTGCCTAACAAAAATACTCTGCTGGAAGCTAATTAACATCACAAAATACCTGCAGCAGAAATTAATTTTAATGAAGGTGTATCTGAATGCACATACAGTGACTAATGAAAGAAATCCTCTGAAACTTTATCACATCTGCTGCAAAAGCAGCAACCGTGTATGTGTAGAGATCATGGCAACAGATAGCAGCATGTGTGAGCAGGTTTCAGGTTGAGGAAGCCATTGTCCCTTAGCAGAGGATGCTTTGCCACCAGTGGAGGAGCATTTAGCATTGTTGATGTGAATGAATCGAGTGCTGACTGCATCTACAAAGTGGGATGACAAAGCATCTTTGTTCAACCTGGTCAGTAACCATGAGTTCTAAGCAGTTTCAGAGAGAGGCAATAGAACTGGAACATTGGTTATGCTGTCTGAATGTGAAGAGGCTGAGTGATGACTTCAGAAGTTTTAAAATACAGTTCTGTGGAGTAGATGCAGTATAAATGTGCATTTTTAGTGAGAATAAGAAGTTATAGTCACAACTACAGATTGCTAGTCTGCCTGTGCTATAACCATATGAGAATCTGAGCTGTTCCTGCTCATAAGGTGCTCTGTAAATTATTATGCACCAGCTGGCTGTGTGCCACATGCGGATGGATGGGTTCAGCAAAAGGGTATTTCCAGAGTTGTATTCTGGTAACTGCTGCATTGCTTAGAGGAGTGGAAGTGATAATACACAATCCCTCCTATATTTTTATACAGAGTTTGTGTTGCTCTCAGTTTAATGTGGTTAGAAGCTTTCTGTATCTCTCTTCAAATCATCTGTACAGATAGTATTATAAGAGTCCCTCCAAAGTCTTCTCAAATGGAAAGTGCTGTTAACAGCAGAGAAAGGATTATTCCTTCAATGAAGGCTTGACCATCTTATGCCTTTTAACCATGTTAAACAAGACGTAACAGTAAGAGTACATGACTTTGCTTTTTGTAGCAGGAAACTGATATGGTATTGATGAACAGAATCTGATCATCACATTTCCAGCAAAATGTCACAAAATTAGGCTGTGGGCAAGGAGCTTTGCAATTCATGAAAGAGAGTTTTATGCAAATAAATGCCTCATCCCTGTCTTACACTTCATATTTTGTTGAAAGTGTGAGACTATTAACAAAACTCTAAAAAGAATGCTTTCATTTTCTCACTATATATTCATTACCAGCTTATTTCAGTAACAAACCCGCTTTCTGTTGCATTTTATTTGAGAGTAGAATAAATAGTACTTAGTGAGCTCAGTTCTGTTTCTTCACATGCAGTGTCATCAGAATGTTAACCAATTTCAAATTGTAGCCCCAGCCAGCAAATGCACTGAAGGTTGATTGTGTTCTGTGCTGTCTTTGAAGGGATCATTTCACTCATGGAGATTCATTATTGATGCTGATGTGAAATAGGATACAGATTATCTTAGAAATCACAAGAAGAGATGTGAAACGCTACCAGATTTTCTTTGTGACATTTAACCTGACTTTTCTCTGTCTTGCACACAGTGTGATTTGAAATTAGTACAAACTGGAGTGTAGGAATTGTGAGCCCCTCCTAAGACTGAAAAAGATGAGGGGAGGAGCAGAAGGCAGATATGAAGCAAAAATGTGTAAAATTCCCTTAGTAATACATCAATACTAAAAAGCGTTCAGGCATGCAGCATTTTATACATTCATTTGCTGCTAAACTAACTTCAGTGCTATCTTGTCAAATTCTTTGCTGCCATATGATGTTATATTTTAAGACAACTGGCAAATTTACAGCTCCCTTTTTTAGTTACAGGGTAATTCTGCACCTCCTACACTGAACTGGCACTGCGCTGAAGCAGTTTCTGTTCCTGAGCTTCACTTATTTTCATGTCGTGTTTGAGAGTGACAGTATGCAGTGGTCTTATTACAGGGGAGGGAAGAAGGAGGGGAGAAGTTGTTTTTCCAGGAGTGTTTGTTCAGGTACTGCATATTTAAAACTTTATATGCAATTGAAGAGAACATGAAGAGAACATGAATGAATGAATGAAGAAAACGTGCATTACTGACTGCATAAACATAGAAAGAATCTTGTGTTGAAATTCTGAACAATGTAGACAGTACTTATGCAGGTAGCTGAACGATTTATGCTCATCTTCTGTTGCTGCCATTCCTCACTTTTAGTACTGTATTTCTGAACACTGGATATATTATCTGTATGTGATGAGTGACTTACAAGGAACACTGTAGAAAACCTCTTTAAGGCAGGAGGAAAGATATGTTTTAACTGAAGGTGTAGTCTTTTAAAAAAATAGAGAAGAGGTGATTAACTATGTTGCTGTCACTACAGTAATGACTTTGGTGAAGCCACATTATTTCCTGGTGCCTCAGTTTCTGTGTACAATGTGGGGTAATGGCTCTCATTATTTGCGTAGTATGTTGATTAATTGAAAATGCAAACAAAGTTTTAGATATATGGGAGTACATATTAAAAAAAAAAGGTTTTAAATAAAAAAGTTTCTGAAAGATAAGTGGATTTTAATTACTAAACTTTTTGTGTTTGAAAGAAATTTGAAGGTACTGTTTTCCTAAGAAAAGTACACATGATTTTGTAATCTGTGTTAATGAGAGTGGCAGTAAGCAAATAGCTGAAAGGGATGAAGTATTGTGGCAGAACTTCAGTATATAATACAGACTGGCCAGTTTCTAGCTGTTTTTGGACATAGAGTGACTGTTTTTTCAGTGAGTTGCATGCAGATATTGCTTATTACTGTGTAGAATTAATATGCTAGAAGAAAGGAAAGGCTGGTTGATGTACTCTCCCAACCTGATGTCTGCAGTTCTGAGAAATGCATGTATTTATTTTGACAAAGAAAATAACTTTACGTAATGGTCAGAGTGTAGTAGCTTCCATATATATGAGAGGGTTTTGGTTTTTGTGTGTTTAAACAGTGTTTTACCTTTAGTCAAGTGTTTGAATGTTGCTGGTTTTTATATAGATAAATCATATGACTGAACTGTGTAAGACACCGGTAATTGACTCTCCTAAATCATAGAATCATTTCTATTGGAAAAGATTTTTAAGATCATAAAGTCCAATTGTAAACCTATTCCTGCCAAGTCTAAATTATGTCCCAGAGTGCCACATGTGCATGTTTTTAAATACTTCCGAGGATGGTGACTCCACCACTTCCCCAGGCAGCCTGTTCCAATGCTTGACAGCGTTTTTGGTGAATATATTTTTCCTAATGTCTGATTAAGTCTTCCCTGGCACAAGTTGAGGCCATTTCTTCTTCTCTTATTGCTTGCTAATTGGAAGAAGAGAACATCACCCGTC
Organism: Pezoporus occidentalis; assembly: GCF_034315485.1. Taxonomy (NCBI): domain Eukaryota; kingdom Metazoa; phylum Chordata; class Aves; order Psittaciformes; family Psittacidae; genus Pezoporus; species Pezoporus occidentalis. The sequence continues at coordinate 4,554,174 of NW_026914829.1, forward strand.
TTACTAGAACTTCCCTTCGGGTACTTCAAGTACCTGTAGAGAGTGACAAGGTCTTCCTTCAGCCTCCTTTTTTCTAGGCTGAACAATCCCAGTTCCCTCAGTGTTCCCTCAGCTGTTAATCATAACACTGTTCTGGTTGGTCCTAGGGCCAGACGTTATTTCCCGCCTTTCTTAGTAGTAAGAGACATAGCCTTGTTGTGCAGGCTGAGGACTGGATACATGACTTATGATGTTGTTATGATCCTGGGTTTTATTCTGGTGGAAACTGGAGCTTCTATATGAGGAAAGGACCCAGCTCTTGTATTCCTGACTTCAGTCTCAAAATAAAAAAAAAGAAAAAAAAGGTAGCACTTATGTACAGTATGAAGCTTTTTATCCTTTCATGTTTCATCCTTAGTGATTTGTGTTTGCTTTGTCTTTCCTACAGAAAAACAAAGGTAGCAGACCTTAAGAGTCTTGAAACAGTCAGATGAACTTATTTCTACCTTAAGAAAAAAACCTTGAACTTACTGCACAGTACTTCCATGAAGTACCCATTTGTTATCGTTTAATTTTATCTTGTTTAATTTTCTTATACACAATAGTGATTCATGACCACAGCAGAGATTACTTTTCTTAAAATACTGTGTGATACATACTAGTTTAATGAAAGTTTTCATTTTTAATTAAATTAGAGGAAGAGGCTCCCATCCTTTTTTCTTTTCCTTAGGGGAGATAACATTGTGCCATGTTATTAGCAAGTTTCCTGGGGGCATTTTTTTGCTTTGATGAATTTGTCATAGTCAAAGAACACTGAAAGCTGGTAGCTTGCCAAAAGGCATGTGTTTTAGATTTATATTGCAGCCTCTCTATGTTCAAATTTAAGTGTATTGATAAATCACAGAGAAGGACACGTTTCTGTTCTGATACCCAGTGCATAAACCTAATGAACTTTAGCTTAGAGAAAACTAGAAGGGGAAAGTTATTGGGGGGGGGGAAGGAGGGTAAAGGTCATAAAAGTAGTCTGCAAATAAATAATTACTAGAGAGAATGAAGTGTACTCCTTTCATAGTGAAGGAGAGATGCATTAATGAGCTAAAACTGCATCAAGAAAGTTGCAGGTTAGTCCCCAGGAAAAAAAAAAAACAAACCCCAACTTTCTAACAGTAAAGATAAAGCACCTCTGGAACAGATTGCATGAGGAAACTGATTATTCATCTTGGTGGAACAGAGATTAAATTGTCTATCAGGAATTCCAGTGACTGATTCTACCTTGGAAAATCATCCTGCAAGATGTGTTTTTCTGAGTTCATGAAGAAATCTTTAATGAAGAAGTCTCTTAAAAACCCTCATGCTGAAAACTTGTGCAACGATTTGTACCCTTTCTCTTGATGGAAATGGGATTGAAAGCAAACAGGTATTTCTGGGTATCGTGACTGTCAGTATGGTTATAAGTAACCTAGTAACTGCTTTAGAGTTGCGTAGCTTGGTTTGTTTTTTGAATAGTTTAGCAAAAGAATGCTTAGTATTTTTTTTTCAACTTATGTGAGTATTCACTTGTTACTTCATGCCAGTATGTAGATGTTAAAAAGCAAATTCCCCTCCCCCCCAAATTATGTTGATTTAGATTCTAAGGTGCCTATTACTGCTTCTAAGAAGAAAACATTTAATTTCAGTAAATTTATGTAACTCATTCAATTCTTCTCAAAGGATGAACACCTTTAGTACAAGACAACATGTGTGTTGTTCACTTGTTCTTCAGAAGTTCAGGGGGGTGCTATTCCCCATGTATGCATGTTAAAAACAGACAACAGAAAATCCGAGGTTTTGTATAAACTTTTGAGGTTATTAAGCCACTTGAGCTAGAGAGCAGTGGCAGAGAGCAACTGTTTTTTTCAGTTCACAATTTGACCAGCTCCAGGAAATTAACTCCACCTGAAAAATACAGATTTGTCCATGCAGCATAATTTCTGATATCTCTATGTAGTAGAAATGGGGAACTGAAAAACCAATGGTCAGCCCCTTTCTTGCTAGAGTGATGAGAAATGGTCATAACAAGGCCACTGTCCAGTTGCTGTGGTGCATATCAGGACCTATGCTAAGGAATGTTATTATAGTGATTGGTGTTTGGGGAAGTCTGGTGGGGAATGTTAAAAGCTAAGCAAAACTTGGCAGTACCAGGGTAAATGAAAGCTGGTGCAGACTACTGGGAGGCCATGCAAGTTTGAAATGAAATTTTGAACTATTGATTAGATACTTATCACTGAACCAGTGAACTTGATGGAAAATACCTGTCACAACTGATAGCCTTTTCAAATCATCCACTCAAAATTCATCAAGAAGCGAAAGAATAAAAATAATGTTAAGATGCATGAGAAAGATGTAGAGAACTTATGCTAGAACATTTTAGTCTAAGAACTTGATGTTGCTTTTCTCATGGAGTACTTTTTGCAGGTTGTCTGCTTCTCTTAAAAAATGTATTCAAGAAAAAAGCCTAAAAATGCAACATGAAACCATGAAAGATCTTCCATGTAAAGAGGCGGCATGATTAGGATATTTTAATTTCAGAAAGGATTTAAATTGGAGGAAGCAAGATCCTTATCCTTCTTCATGCTGTAATGCAGAACAGCCAGTGTAAAGGAAAATATACTGAAGCCAAGAGCTTAAATAATTGTTACAAAGCATATTTCAGTCTGTGCCCCTTTGACAAGATACCATCACCTAGGGTTGGCTGTGTACAAAGTAAGACTGTTCAGGATTTTGAAGATGGAAATAAAAGCTTTTGAAAATGCATAGCTCTTAATACTTTTTTTTCCCAAATCATTGTAATTTAGAGACATCTGGCAACTGAATTCATCAGAAAACAAAATAACACACCTGATTAATCCTAGCAATAGTTTGGAAATTGGAGACAAAAGCTGTCTAAATGGAAAATGCTGGGGTTCAGAACCAAGTAGGCAAACTGTTAGCTATAGCTTTGAATTGTTGGAGCTGCTCTGGCAGCTCTTGAAATGGGTCGTGAATACTTGTTTTGCATAATTAGGGAATTAGCTCAATTTCAAGTGCTGTTGCCATGGTTGTTGTCAGTTGCTGTTTCCTCCTGGAGGATGAATGAAAGTTGACTTCGTCAGATCATGCTGCTTGAACTCAAACTCAGGAAACAGGCCATAGAACCATGAAGTTTATTGACTGGAGTTGTAGCCACAATTACTAGTTTAAAATTTAAAATAGGGGTGTGTACGTGAGGGCTGAATTTTATCAATCCCAACTACAGAGAAACACCAAGGCCATATTTCTCGATTTCTGTTAGAAGAGATCTAAATTGCCATGACTCAGTTTAAAGGTTTTGCAGTACATTAAGTGCTTTACTTAGACACCCCCTTCAAAAAACTGTGTGTGAGAAACTTATTTTCTGTGTATTTTGTGACTAATTTTCTGTTAAAATCCATGACTCTTGAAGTTCAATCTCTAGTGATTTTTTTTTCATGATAAAACTTACTAGCTTTCCAGTCACAGAATGAGAATGCTTGTATGCTTTTTTGTGTTAGGATAAAGAAAGATGATGATGTCTCAGGGAAAAAAAAAAAAAGATTAAGATATTGAATTTGTTCTTTATATATCCCTATTAAATATCTTGATTGAAAACCTACACTTGAAAGTAGATTATTCTTGGCAATCACCTGCCACATTAAATATATTGAAATAAGGTGGTGTTTTTCATTTCTGTTGCAGCACATAACAAATATATTTCAAGGATATAAAACTTTACAAGATAGGGCAAAACTATGTTTTGTTTGTTTGTTTTGTTTTTTTTTTTTTATTTCCAGACTATAGCAATTAAAAAGAATGGTCCCCATTACTCTAAACAATAAAGGTGTTTTCTTATCCCTGGTTCTACAAGTGAAAACTTGCTTAAGGATAGAATACAATATTGAACGAACAGCAAAATAAATTATATTTTTATTTAATTTAAATTTATATGCGTAGAGGCAAGGAAGGGAGAAAAAAACACAATTCAGTTTCTATCTTTTGGAAAATACTGTTGTTAGAAATAATAACTGGCAGCAACTGTGATTGTACAGAATTCTGAAGTTGTTCTGACCATAGCTCAGGTACTGGCACAAAGGTGTACACTGGAGAGATTTAACCCCATGTGGACCAGGTTTGGTCTTGGTATACAGCTGCGTAAATGTGCGCACTAAGTAGTGAGCAGAGAATGACACATTCACTTCTAGAGTTACCATAATCATTAATCTGATATTCAGCACCAAGTATTAGCACAGCACATTTTTATGTGGGTGACAGAAAGAACTGATGGTGCTAACAGTGAATCACTGGTTCTGCGAGGTGGATGTTCAGCTGGCCAGTTACACAGGAGCAGAATTCACTGGTTTTCTCTCCCCACAAACTAGGAGACAATACAGAATAGAGGAGGGGAAAAAATGTGAACTAATAGGTGGCAGGAAATAAGCCTATAGTAGATTAGTTATAATTGGCTCTTTTCCCCTGAATTAGTGAATGACATTTGGAGCACTGCCTTATTTTGCTCTGTAGGGGCTTTGTGCTTTTCATTTTATAGGAAAAAATAAGTTGTATTGTGATTAATTCCTAGTAAGCTTCAGCTGATGAAGTTGACATGGAAGAACTGCAGTGGACAAAGCTAGCATACTGATGGGTGTGTACAGAAACTTGCTGTGTAAAAATGTATTTCAGTGAACAATATGATTATTCCCACAAATACTTCAGTGTTAGCTATGCATATATAAATTGTTTTCATTAACATAACCTTATTATTTTTTCATAAATAACACAAAAATGCATAGCACATCAAAAAATAAAGAAGTAGGGTATAACTCCTCCTGTTGACCTGCCACAACTGCGGTTAATCTCCAGTGCCTAGAAATTAGAGAAGATAATATTGAAATGTCTCCATAGTGCTGTAGTGTGCAGTGCGGAAATTTCCAGTCTAGTGGTGAGCTCAGCCAGGAAACCCTCTCTGTGCCCAAAGGTTTTTATGCTGCTCGAAGCCTGACCTGACAAAGTCTGCTCAGAAAGTACTGTCAAAGTACTAGAGAGAGGAGGGGATCAAAGGAGCACATCAAACTAAGCTGTAATATTGCTTTCAAACCTAAGCTGATTTATTTAGAGCTAGCTTTGATGTCTTTGCACTCGTAAGTATAGCTGCAGCAAGTTTTCAAACATTAGCAGCTAGAAACCTCATCATATACTGTACCAATTTTTTAGTGTTTAAAGGAGTCCTAAATAATGGATGTTAGGACTGACTGCTGTGGAGTCAGATTACATATGAAGCTGGTAAGGAAAAAAAGTCTTCTATGGGAAATCTCAATATTCTTTATTAAAATAGTGTTAATTCTATGTGGGACCTAAAATGGCACTTTATAAATTCTTTTGACAGAAAAACGAGCATTTCAAGTTCTCATTAGGGGGATAGAGTAAATGACAGGCTAAAAGCTCATTTAGTTTTCTTTAAATAATACACAGCAGCTTGTATACACTGCATGGGGTCTCAGGTGCTGTACTCTTCAGTAGAGCTAGTCTTAGTTATAAACTAATAAAGCAGTCCTTCAGAAGGAGAGACTATAAAATGAGGGAGAAAAAGCCCATCCAAACCCAGCAGTCAGCAACAAATCTTCAACATGAAGAAAGTTGCTTAAATGTGCTGTCTACTTAAGGCTTTATATTGGGGTGACACCAAATGCTGCTATCTGCTTAATTTAAATGGCAAGCATGAACATCCTTAAGTCGGTAGCTTAAGAAGAAAGATGTAGTACTCATTTAGCATTTTAGTTATTTATTTCATGGGTTAGGATTGTACTTTCCCAAACTAATTTTTAGATTTCAGACACTTCAGGATTTTTGTGAAATTTAAACAGTGTAGTTTGGACAGGCAAATAATGGAAGAAAGTGTTCTGCAGAAAGGTGGCTTATCTAACCCTATAAATCCTGTAGTGAAGATATTATGCTACTAATTAATATAACAAATTGTAACCTACATACCTGGGGGAAAAAAGAAAGCAATACATCATTGTATCAAGCTGATGAAACTCTCTGTCACATGAGCATAGTCTAGAAACAGCTTGCTAAACATGCCCTTTTTCCTGGCAGGGTTACTGAGAACCAGATGAGCAATAATCAAAGCTGGGTCACAAAGGAAAGAAACACCGGTGTTAATCATAATGCCATTTATATTCACACAAATTAGTAAGTCAAGTGCTGTTGTGTGAAGGGCAAAAGTAAAACCTTTTCAGTGCAGCCTAAATCTGATAAATATTTCCCTTAAAATGTTTTGTGTGAACTACAGACATATAATCAATAAAGTGCTCTAATGAAAACAAACAAAAAGTAGTAATGTTGTCTGTAAATTGTATCTCTTTACCATGCTGCCATAGCATTCATATTCCCTACGCTCTTTGCCCATGGGTGGGAGGGGAAAAATATCTGAAAAAATTCTTTTTTCAGTACTTGATTGACTTTTGCCAGCAACATGGCTGTTACAAACAGTCAGTTCCAAACTACAGGAGAAGTTATGAAGTAATACGTAAGATGGCCATTAACAGTACCTTTGTGCTGGTATTCCACATGTGAACTCTACCAGCATCTTTGATATTCTTGTGCTCGCACCACGGAGTGCTTTCAGTTACATGTTTAGATTACTTCTAGGAAAAAATGCAGTAATCTTAGTTTACTTACATAGTCTTTCAGAATGTGGAGTGTAAGTACTGCACAGCGTTCCTCAGAGCCTTTGTCTAGTAATCTTCCTAGTTGATGGATTGTTAGAGGGCTTGTTTATAGAAACCACTGATCAGGTGCTAGGTGCACACATTCAGTTCTCAAGCACGTGTGTTTAGATCCAAGTGCTGTGAAAAGCCTCCAGATGCTCAGAGCATTCATTTACATAGAGGCCGATATATCTGCATCTGAGCAGATGTGATCAACCTGCTATTAGGGTCCTAATTTTTGACAGCTGGGTGAAAAGGTCACCACTTCTTGTCTTTCTAAATAGTTGTGGAGATCAGACAAGCACCTAGAGGACTGGTCTCAGATACAGATGCTTGCTTTATTGCTTGCAAGTACTTTTGCTCAGAGGTTCTTGGTGTTAATCATGAAATTAACATGTTGCTCTATCTTGTCAGTTAGTCCTCTGAGCTTTGCTGTTGTGGTATTGTTCCACACAGTGTAACTTGACGAATGTAGCTGATGAAAAATTGCCCAATGATCACTTTTAGTCACCTGTTCTTCCAGCAAGTCTGCATCACATTCATGTTTCAGAGTTGTGTATGTGTGCACCAAGCAGGCTGCCATTCAGTCCTTATTCTGAGTGCTGGGGAGATGTGAGAGGGTGCCGTCTCACCCAGGCAGACCCAATAGAAACCCAGGCACATAAGCGAGTGGAGTCCATCAGGCTGTATCCTTCAAACTGAAAAATGAGGTGACCGGACCTGCATAGCATGAATGTGCCTGCACATAGGGTTTAGTATAGTCATGCCTTTTTCTTGGAAGACTGAAACTGTAGGTTGGAAAGCAGTCTGGACTGGCAGAGCTGGAGGAAGAAAAGGCATAAACAGTGTATGTTCCAGTAATCTTTAATTGTTTGGGCAGAGTTATGGGACTAGGTTTGGAAGGCTTTTGTAACCTGGAGGGCAGTCGTGTGGTGTATCTGCTCTTACTCCATGACCCAAGAAATTACTTATTCCCTTGAATTCCTCTTCTTAAAAGGGCACAGTACCTCATTTTTTTATGTACTTTGATCAAAATTAATATTTCACTTCAAAGTTATGGAATTGGAGGATTAGTAAGAAGAAAAAATACGTTGCTTACAGAAATAATTTTGAGCATGCTGATGTTAAATTTTCAGCAAATTTACAACTGGAAAACCACTTGTCACACCATTTACTGGTTCTAGTTCATGACTTTGTTGTATACTTCCTTACTGAATTACTTTTGAGTGATCTGTTATCAGTAGTCTAGTAGAAGTTGCCTGTAACAAGAAGACCCTTTCAGTGGTGGTTGGCCTGATAGTTGTGTCGTCGTTTTTTCTTTAAAGTTATAAATGGTGTTATTTCTAGTTATTTACCAGTTTAGATGCTGTAGCTTTTATCCTTGTCTTTTGCAACAGATAGTTAAGCTGCGTTCTTGAATGGAGTTTAACTTTCAAAGATCCTATTCAGTTCCATACATGTACTGCTTATTGTTCTCTGTGGGTAAAATTTATGTCAACATAAAAAGCTAATACTGGGTTTGTGCTGATTAACTCTGTGACACTTACAATGACATATTCCTCAGAGAGAATTAGGTTTACCAGGTGAACTGGTATCTATCACCTTGGATATGGAACATGGAGTGAAAGTGCTATCTTGTGTCATATTCAAAGAAGTAGCCTTAGTACTGAAGTGATAAATGTACCTATAACAAAAAACTGTGTCTGCAAGTAGCTGACTAGATATAGTCTGGGGTAAAAGCCAGTGTTAACCGTTGTTTCTACTTTACCTGTGTGAAATCCAGTAAAATTCAATTACAGCTGATACGGATATAATCGTTCTAACTATAACATGAACATTGAATTAAAGTGGGAATTTCCAAGATTTTAATAAAGGTACACTGAATATCTTAATGAATAAGCCTTTGGTAAGTTATAAATTATTTGGTTTTGTTTTCAAGGCTATAATGAGTTCATTTACTAAATCTGAGTGGGAGAAATGAAAGGCAAGTATACAGATGTTTAGTATGTGAAAAGTATGCTCTATAGAAATTACTTTTTGAATTGTTAAATAGCTGAAATATGCTACTGTTTCATACAGATTTGCATATCCAGTGCATTTGAAGAGCTATAAATCTGTAAATGATAATGCTAGCTGATGGAATCTGACACAGAAGTCATCTCTTGTCTGTTATTCCATCCACAAAGTAATGAAATCTGTAACTCTTACCAACTTTTTCCAGAGGCAGTTAACAGTACTTACGCTGATCTGCTAAAATGTGTGAATTGTGTTCTGCTGAGATTTTACTGCTATGCACTGTATCACAGACAGCTATTGAAAGTAGACCCTGACATGTTCTGGGGAAAATCATAATCAGAAGTGTTCTCTCTTGGTAGTTCATCGGCACGTGTCTCTGTTCTCTGACACAGTCTAATTTACCATTAATTTCCCCCTATTTTCTAGTAACCTAATTTAAATATGGATCATACAAACACTTCTGTAAACTGTATCTTTCTGACCTATTGTAGTTATTTTGTGTCACTATTCTTAACCTAGTGAGTTTTTCCAGATAGTATAGAACCAGTGGAGAGAGAAACACCACTGCACCACAGGGAAGTTAAAGCATTTTAAATATTGGTTTTATTTCACTGAACAAAAGTATTGTTAATATGTAGAGGACACAGAATAATATATAGAGGACACAAAATAAAGCTCATTAAATTGCCCTTCTCTCCTTTTTGAAGTAGTCAGTAAGGGTTCTACAGGGAGATTATGGATGTGTTTCTGTGGATGACTGCAAACAGAAGACGGCTCATTATGCTTCTGCTCAGAGCTCACTGGATGTTAACTATCTATAGTTCAGAAGCTGTGTAGCTCTAATTGTGTGACAGAAAGTGATTTTAAAGAAAACTGTTTGGCTATCTCTAAACATAAATTAGCTATTGATTCCTCAAGGAAGCATCCCTCTAATCTATGTGCTCTGAACTCCTAATTTATTCCTGTTCCAAAATGGAGGTATCTATAAGTTATCTGATCTGTGCGTCACAGAGATCTCCATGCTTATGTATTTTTGCAAGTGCTGGCATCAGCCACTGTCATGATAAAACAAAGGTTCTTGTCATTCTAGAATTTAGAATGAGTTTTCCTCTGTCCCACCTTTCTTTCATAACCTAGTTGGTTTCGTCAGGACGTGCCTACTGAAACCAGTACAAAGCCTTTTGAGTAATGTGATGTTGTTTAGGTCTGCTTTAAACCCATTGACTAAATCGTTATCTTGGATAATTGAAGATAGTCTCACACCTCTTCCTTACAAAATCTTTAATCAGGGATTGGAATAGAGGTTATACATGTATCAGGTGCTATTTAAATGTTGCTTATGTAAGTTTCTTAGTTCTTGCTGTCAGAGTGTTCTGGATTTCACACTTGGGTATTTACTGATCCACAGAAAAGGTTTGCATAGCTGCCTCTGTGGTAAAATGGATTAAGACACAAGTGTTCAAATTTAGTACTGGGGATCCTCCCAGTGAGTAGATGCTCATGTAATACAGGACAGAGAGACTTATAAATTACTTTCAAATACAAGCAGTTTAGGTGCTCTCTTGGGAAGTTCAAATGCTTCCTGAAATAAGGCAGAAGAGGCATCTTGGAGATGTTTTGATTCCCCCCGCCGCCATTTATCTAGTTGAGTGGCTTAGCCACTGAGTTCCTGGGCTTGGATATGGACTGCATTTTTACTTTTTAAAGCAGTTCTCTGAGAAAGAGATAGTTGGTGTAGCCACCTAATCCTAGACATGATTCATGGCTGTGGGTTCATAGGGGAGGGAGAAGATGATGCATTCAAGCCTCTTTTTTTTTTTTTTCTTAAACAGAAATTCTTCTCAAGATTTCTGTTCACCAAGCTTAGGCAGCTTCCTGCTTAGTACATTGTGCTCTTCCCTGCCATGCTAATCTTTCTTATGTGCTTGAATAGGATATTTAGGTGCCTTAACATATGACTAAAGATTGAAGTTGCCACAGGGTTCCAGTGGCCTTGCAGTAATAAAAATAAGCCATTTTTTTGAAGGTGGCTGTAAAATGAGTTTGATTATGAGTGGTAATGCATACGTTAAGCCTGGATTTCAGAGTTCAGCTTCCAGATAAAAATCTGTTGAAAATCTCATTTGTCTGCCTTGCTATAACTAAACTTTAAATCCTGATGTTGGAACTGTCTCCCAAGTAGATCCTGATCATCTATAGATTTTAATAAGTTGCATTTCCTAGGATATTATGCTGTATTGTAGTGTGGTATACTGTGCACATGTAAGGAAGTTGATTGTAGGGATACCTCACTACAGTGTTGCTCTTAACATTTATGCATTTGTCAACAGATTTTTTGGTTTTGATGTTTTATGAGTTATAAATATGTGGATTCGCAAACTGTCTATTTTATAGATGGAGGGGATTCTGACAGCAACATAACAAACAACAAAGCCTCACTAATGCAATATGTATTATGGTCCTGATCACAGTTTAGCAATTTTTACGTTTAATGGATTAGGCCATATTGTGTGCATACTTCAACCCACTCAGTTTTTCTTCAGGTGATTTAGTGGAAATTTAAACTGCCTTATTTCTGTATTTTTTACTTTTTTTTTCTTCTTACTCTTTTTATTCTTCTTTAAAAAATCCAGTTTAGTATCTTTTTTTCTCAATTATCTGTGGTTATTTGGAGTTGGGGAAATTTTTGATGGCATGTTTGCTTATTCCTTTCATTTTCGTGTTACAGCTACCAGGCAAACCTTGCAGTTACGGATATAAAGGGTGTGATTAGTATTTTCTGTAATACTAATGAGCTAACTGAAATATTGAGCAAAGGTTGAAATTGTCTTTCTCATATACTTCAGTCATACAGGAAAGTCTTATGAGTTTGAAGCACACAGGAATAAAGGTCATAATGTCATCATCTTATGATATCACGCCTGAAATACTCTGTCGCTACTTGAGTGCAAATATTGCTCTTGGAAGAGATTCTCCGACAGCCACTTTACACTCAAGTTTATTTAGCATGGTTTTGCTTTAAATCCCAGTGCTTCAATTATATTGTAACAATATCTATATAAAAATAACTAAATCAGTACTGAGTGCAAGTCTTGCAAGGCTCCCACCTGTCACTGACCTTGCTTCATAGAACGGTCTACTTGCTGTAGAAAAGTAACTGTGTGTTGCCAATACAATTCCTACAGTATTGAACATAATTCAGCCACATCATTCTTTGATAATGGTCATCTGAAACAGTTTATCGTGTTTCCCTATTAATGGTCTGTGAAACTGAAGAGAAGAAGACACGACTTTTTTTCAACTGAAGTCATGAGCCTCCTAGTCTTCAGGAGTCTGGAATCTAAAAGATACGCTTATAGCTGTGTAATTTTGAAGATTCCTTTTTGTTCAAATGCAAGTAAACGTGAACTACAAAAGATTTTCTTTTTTTCTATCAGTGTCATCACTAACACAGATGACTTGTTGGTGACTGTCAAATTTTAAAAAGTCACTGTTGTTTCATGAGGAGTTTCTTGTTTATCTTTCAGAGAGTACAAAACTGTCTCTGATCTTGCATATCAGCTTGCCATGATTAGCACTAAGACAAAACTCTGAATGATTATTCTTTAACAGAGCTAAAAGAGACATTAGATCTTACTTATTTCTAAAGCTTTGGCACAAAAATATGGGTTGTGGCACTGGATTTTTGAAGTTCAGTCTGAACAGAATTAAAGCTGCCATTAATCTCCATAACACTGAAACTTAAATCAGCTAATTTTGCCTAAAGAGACTGTAGGGGTTGCTGGAGAATAGGTAGGACTAATACTGTGAGAGAAATTAGATTGTACCATGAATTTGTTTCTTTTAAGAAAAACCCATGAGTTTTCAGAAGCATTCCACTAGCTCTTGAAGATGTGCTAGCACTTATGCCTGTCTTCTTTCCTCTGATCCTTTTCAAGTCCAGTGCGTAACTTGTGGAGAGAGGGTTGCTGTGCAGCTGGATTTTTACTTGTGTTTTTACAAGACAAGAGAAATGAAAGCTAATGCAGAGATCATTTCATGTAAGCAATGTGCTCTTCTGTCTTGCATCATTATTGAGAAATCAGCACTTGGCAGAAAACACCACTCCCCACTGTGACTGTTGCCATGTTAAACTTGTTCCTCTAAGTACGTGGTAATGTTGTATGATCAATAGGAGGTCATCTGAATTCGGCAGAACACAGATCAGACTTAGCTTTTGTAATCAGTTTTGAACTAAAGAAGGAAAGGTGAAGAATTGCGAGCAAGTTGCTTATGGAAATGCTCTGCATTGTACAAATTCATAACTCTCTAAATTTGTTAAAAGTTTGCAGTGAGTTTGTCTAGTATTTTCCCTCTGGGTTAGCAGGGTATGAATTGCCTTGCAGAAAGAATTATCCTATTGAAGCAATCTATTCCTTTATTGGCTTAAGGCTATTACTCTGATCTCTTGCGCCAGATTCTTTTATCTGAGAAGTTTCAAATTTGAAGAAAGTAAATTATGATCTATAATTGGATACAGATTTTTATGTGGTTTTATTTCTGACAAAAACAGTAGATAGGAGGGAGGATGCATCAGCAGATGTGGCTTGTGATGTAAATCCTATTTTTAGTCATTTAATGAAGTAATCTATCAGAATAATAGCATAGTTGCAGTCATGGATTTTGTGATAAAGTTAATTTACACATGTCAATCGCTTTTTTCCTGTGCGGCATCATGTAAACAGAAAATGCATAATAACAGTACCTGAGTCGTCAGTGTCTTGGTGTGAGTAATGTAAACCTGAAGAGCTTCTCCAGCTTGAACATTCAGTCCTAGCTATCATTTTGGATTCCAGAGATATGAAACTTAAAAGTTCTTTCTAGTACTGGAAATTTTGTAAGAATTCAATGGCTTTTTATGAATAATTTAAGTCCAAGAAAGGCTACACTTCTGAATGCAATTTTCTCCCCTGCTTATTCGGAGAAAATACTGAACTAATTGTATCTTTTAGACCTAAGGTTGCTTTAGATCTTTATTTATTACATATGCTTTTTAGCACATGCAAACTTCATTTAGTCAGAGTGGTTTTCCTAATGATGTCTTACGGAATCTTTGAGGTAATCAATAGTTATAGTTTGAAAATCACTACTCTAAAGCACTGCAAATAGATAGATGTTGTCTCCAGAGACAGCTTAGCTGGTATTTAGTAATATCTCCTTGTTCTCCTGATAGGCTAGGAATAGTAACACTACATATAATTTTATCCATGACATACTAGAACCATTTCTATCCCAATTTAAAGCAATAAGTGGTATCCAACACAGTTACTTGTTAGTTAGTGTATCATGACAAATTGGTTGGTCTTGATGATCTTACAGGTCTTTTCTAACCTAGTGGATTCTATAATTCAATGATGAAATCCTAGCAAAATGCCCATTATTCCTGAAATGCTTAAATTCAGCTTCTTTTGAATAACATATGATATAACTTGTGTTGCAGAGATGCACAGGTAGCATTATTGTTTCTGTTTATATCAGATTTACAGTCTGCGATTTTCAGTAGTCAGTGTTTGATGGTTTCATCTGTAGCCATTGAATCACTTGGGCAGCGCTGCTTCTACCTTTAAGTTCTCATTTTTACTATTGCTGTTGCTAACTCAGCAACAGTTGTGACTTCATGTTTTGTTAGGTGTGGTACAGGGAGTCCAAGACAATAAGTAATGGATCTTTTTGCAAAGTGCTATCAAATAATTCATTTGCTACATTTCCAGATTTGTATGTAGTAAAAATTCTTTTAAAGTAAGGGTATTGATTAACCTGGTTTCTGTCCATTTTCATAGAGTTCATAACGATCAGTTATTAATATATGTGTTCAGTGCAGAAACAGTAATTAAGGCTGGGAGAATACTGTCATAATTCTCAGTAGCCGTGAAAATACAGACCTCTGAGATCTTTCTATTCAATGTAGTATATTATCAGGGAAAAGTTTCTTCCTTCAGAGAACTCTTTAGCAATAATTACAGGCACAGACATAGTCAGGGGCAGCATTTTTCATGTGTATTTTTAGCAAGTGTATTTGATGATTACATAGGAGTTGGTGTGAAGCTTGGCCAAAACTACAATAAATCAGAATGGTAAACCAGACACCCAAGAGAGGTGAACCTTTCCTGAGGGATTTCCTCTTTAATTCAGTATAAATCCCATTGTGCTGCTATGGAAATGAAGCTAAAACATAGAAGAATAAAGAGTCCTTCCAGAGCTTTTAAAGAAAAGAAAGATCATGCACATTAGAAGATTCAGGTTCCTCTCCTCATTTTCCTTCTTATGTCAACATAGAGCGGACTAAGGAAGCTACAGAGTGGAACTGAAAGTATTTCATTATAAGTTGCATGAACACAAACTGCATATTACATTTCAGGTCAAAAAAAAACCCAAAGAGTTCTTAGGATGTAGCTGGTAGTTAAAGCATCGTAATTTGGGAAAAATTGTCAAGAATTCAATTGCCTCTCATGTAGTAATATAACGAGGAAATCCACTGTTTTATTCCAACCAACAATTTATGTGTTTGCTTTTCCGAACTGTGGCTTGTTAACTGCAGCATATGCATTACAAGAGACAAAAGCTGTTCTGTTGTCTAAACCCAGGAATCCAGTATTCCCTCTCTTCTGACATATTGCCTTTTCCTGTCTATTCTGTCCTTCATGGAGAAGATTTCTGATACTATACATTTTCCTGTCTTGATTTAACAGAAAACCAAAGAATGACTTTATTAATAGAATTTATTGTAAAAGAGGAACAAAACCCTCAGGAATACAATATCATTGATTGGTTATGCCTTTTTATTGAAAGAAGAGATTGCTGAGGCCTGCATTACTTGTTTTTGTTGGCAGGATCCCCTGAAATAAGTCTTCTCAATGAGTCTAGAATGTCCTGCTCATGGATTGTGCCAGCATTCATTATTGTTTCTTAACAAGCTGTAAATCAGTACTTCACATTTTCTTCTGTCTTTTTTTTTTTCTGTAACTTGGTCATTCATCTGCATTTTTTCACTCTGTGAACTGCAGTTGATGCTGTTTGCTGTGCTCTGGAGACACACTTTTATAATTTTATCAGATAGTGTTTAGATACTTACATTATAGCAATACTGCAACAGCTTTATGCAACTATGAAGTATAACTTTTTTTTTAATAAATAACACCAACACTAAGAAAGTATTCTGGTTTAGCAGAATGTATGGGTTAGATTAGGACAGTAATAATTGAAACTTATCATTTGATGTTTATTTTCTACAGGATTTTTAATAATGCTAACTATCCTTTGCAGCATAAGAAGTCAAAGGAGTTCAGAAACTGTTGCTGTTTGAATACTGAAGATGAAATATGCTGCTATAATGAGATGAATAACATTATACCTAACCATTTTGAATTTTTGTCTGGATAGACAAAATTCACCATCCAGTAATGGTGAAATTGAAGGTTGTACTGAAACCATGAAAAAAACCTTCAGTGTGCAGAAGACCCACAGACATAAAAGCAGTGGGCTAATTTAGTATTGTGTAGAAAAAGGAAAGGAATTTTTGGCATTTTTTTTCTGGGGGAAAATAAAAAAAAAGGTGTGGGGGTGGGGAGAAAGGAGTTTGTTGGTGGTTCAGGCTCTCCAGACAGTTGACAGACAGCAGAGAGGACTGAGTGAGGTAGTTCTCATTTTGCAAATCATGTCACTGAGTTAACAGTGTTATAGCTGAGATGCCAGTGATGCTGCTGTCAGCATACTGCTTCCATTTCAAACATTGTTTTGAAAAAGATTGGTCAGTTTTGTGCACGGAGACCCCTGTTGTGCCTTTGAGAGGCATTCAGTGATGCTGAGCTAACAGGAGACATCTGTTAAATTGGGAGCACAGCATGCTGATACAGGTTAATAGAGCCCTCTGTGTGTTCACTTTGAGTAACCTTGTATACATCTATGAGTATAAATGGGTTTCCATACTTTGCTATTTGTATGTAGGGAAACTGATTTTCTTCCTTTGTTACCAGGACATTGTGACTGGTGACCTGTAATAAAAATTGTGTAGACCGAATTATTTTTTTATTGCCACTACTACAACCTGTGTGCTTTGCCTGAGGAATATTTTAACTTACTTTTATTTTAATCTTTTGAAGATCAAGAAGATTCATGTGCTATAGCATGCCAGCAGAAGCTAAAAACATTAACATTTATTTATGTGTTCAGCATAGATATGACTGTCTTCATACCATAGACACAGAACTGAAATATCTAAACCAGGAACACAGTTGCCATAGGTTGTTTTCATAGTTGATGAAAGATACAGATAACCACTGAATTCTGACACCCAAATCATGTTCTGGAGGTGCTTTTTTCCTCCCTCTCCTGATTAAAAAAGTGCCTAGGATGACTCTGATGTTCCAGTTAAGTACCTACAACCATTAAGGATAAACAAAGATTATATTACCCTGGGAAAAAAAATGGGACTATATCCACTGCCTAAGAATATGAAGTATTATGACACATTTATTTACTCTATATTCCCTGCTCCATTTAATTGCCTGTCCTATTTTTGTGTTATAGTATCTTTAAGGCATCATATAACTCAAGGCACTGGCATCTGCCCACACTCCAGCCATACTGCCAATTACTACTGTATATTGGTGAAATAAGTACAAACAGCTTTTTGTTACATATCCATAAAGTATAGCTCTACCTTGTGGACAGTAAATGATAACTTTTACAGAACAGTAATTTGTGGGGAAAATGGAAAATTTTCAGTTTTCCTGAAAGTGTATTTATTTTTGTCCTTGCGATTTATTGACAAAATTATTGAAAAAGTCTTTCTTCTAATAGAAGTAGTATATTTAAAATATAGTTTTTGTCTGTAAGTTATTTTGGTTTATGGGTGTTTGTTTTGTTGGTTTTTTTTCCAAATTAGAGTGTCACTTACATTTAATGCATTAATATAGATATTTATCCTAGTTCTGTAAACATTAGCCATCCAGGACTGTGCAGAATTATTTATTATCACTAATTTAGATTCACAGTAACTGTGAATTTTATTTACAAACCAGTTATTTGCATGTGCAAATAATTAGGAAAGTGCTGTATTTTGTGGTCATAGTTCTGTATTCATGGTGATCTGTGATGCATTTTTAGCCTGGATGATGACCTTATGGAAATGTCTCCAGTTGTAATGCCTTAAAGTTTTGCAGTGTTTTGGTTTTGTTTGTTCTTTTTGTCACTGCAATGCACAGTCATAATGCTTAATTAATATACATTGATTTAACCTCCTAAAAGCCCAGCCATATAAGCCTGAGAGTGAACTCATCTGTGTGTGTGAAAGTGGGTTTCCATCAGCAGCAGAAAGCCAGTATGAGTGATTTTATATGAAATTGCGACCTAGGTATTTTTTTTGATGGGAGTAGACTGAGTCTGGATCCATTCCCAAGTAGCACTTTGAAGTCTTGGAAGTCTGTTAGAGCAGCCCAGGTTGTATGTGAGCTTTTCAACAGCTGTCTATTAAGATAAATAATGGATCAAAAAGCCTTATCAGAGGAATGACGTTAGTAGGAAAGAAAAGTTAAAGATATGGGGTCATAGTGCATTAAAATACTTTCCCCTCTTTTGAGAAATAGATAGTTATTTGCTATGAAGGTGTAGTTGTTTGAGAGGAAGGCTACTGGATTTGCTAGTGAGATATACACCATGTAGTACTTTTTCTTAACTAATTTTTCTAGTATTTGTTTGCAGGTATTTTTTTATCTGCTCCAGCCTACCTTATTAAGACCATTTTTATAATGGTTAGGAGGGTAAATAGAGTCTAAGGGAAACTCACCAAGCCAGAGAAACTGAAGCAAATTACAGTTTTCATAACATATGAATGTCAGTGGTTTAAAATGTAAAAAAAAAAAAACCCCTTCATCAAACCTTTTAGATTTTATATAAAATTTGATAATTTGTCTAGCAAATATTCTGTCTCTTTCTACAAGCCATTTGGTATCTCATTTATTTCTAATGTCTACGTATTGTATATTATGTATCTATCTATATATATCGCATCTACATACATGTATCATCTATCTAAGGGGAATGTATGAATATATTCCACTTAGACTGCGGAAGTGTAGAAAGCATTGCATATTTGCTGTGTCGCCCCCAAGACCATGGTTCTCCTTCACAGTAACTGCACACTCAGCAAAGAAGTTTGTGGAGTGCACGGCAGAGTGGGCTGAGAATAAGGGAGAACAAAAGAAATAAACAAAAAGGTGTACAGCACAAGCAGGGAGTGGAAGTCTTGAGAACAGTGGGCTTGAGAGCCTGATCCTTAGAAGATACAGAATGAGAGTGGGATACAGAGGAGACTGTACATACTGCAACACTAAGCCATAGAATTGTAATCCAGCAGTCCTGAGAGACAGGCTAGGTTGTTCAGGGTTTAAAACATTTCTGTAGCCAGTCTAAATCCTGAGTTCCCTTGTTGAAATCCTGGGTTCCAGTGTCTCTGGTAGTAAAGCCTTCCTCCAGAAATTACTGCTTGTCAGCATGGGGGTGCTTGGTTTAAGGAAAAACTGCACAAACTTTGCCTGAAAATCTTGGTTCACTCACTGCTTTGTCACAGCTTCTTTCAGGAGGGATGCGTGTATGTGTAAAAATGGGGGGAAAATCGCTTATTGACTGATTTTTTTTTATGTAAGTGACAGCATATTCCTTCAGTTGCTGTAGCTTGAATAACTTCTGTAACAGATGCATCATGGAATGCACCTTCTAAGATGCAAGTTTTGTGGAGCTGTTTTCCTATTTTGGAGCCCTTCATGTTATTAACTAGTGTGACAAAAGAAGCAACAATTCAGTTATTTCTAGTTAAATATATTTTCATTTACATTTAGGTCTTTTTATATAAATTATCTGTAATGACCTAATTCTAGATGTTAACATGTTTTATTCATAAATAGAACAGAAACATAGACCTGAACATTATGGAAGTGTTTAAAGTTCTGTTCTGAAGGTTTGTGCATTCAAAGTAACTCTCTAAAACTTGCACATTGGAAATTGGTAAAAAATTTCATGTATTTATTTGGGTTTTTCTTTTTCCAAAACAAACCATACATTCTTAGTTTAGTGTTAAGATTAAAGGAGAGTGATGAATGATGCAGTATGTGTTAAAAGATGTGCTTATTTTAGCACAAATAGCACTGTATGGCATTTACAGATCTTGAATTTGAAGACTTGGATTCTACTAATGCTTTGATTCCCAATTAAGAAGGACTGCAGTGTGCATCAGGGGCATTGAAAACTTATGTTTTCACACAGAAAAATGTTTTTTATTAAAAAAAATTTAGTGTTACTTAGATTTTACTGCTGACAAGATCGAAACCTAAACCAGTATACATTTCGATTATTGTATCAGTTGTTGTTTGTATAGAAAAAATATTGGAACATAAGCTTGAAATGCTGGATTTCTTTGGATTGCTCAAAACTGAAAGTTCGAAGTGTAACATATGTGAAGATAGCACTACTTTTATTCATTGCTTTATGATTATTTCTTGTAACTACGATGTTGATTTCAGCTGAATTCCTGACACGCCAGTCTAGGATTCCCCTATTATATTAATCAGCAAACTCAAGCAGAAAAAAGAATGCAGGGCAACTTTTTGTCTACAGATGCTGGACCACATGAAGTAGTAACATGTAATTTGCACTTCCATTGTGCATACTGCATGCATATGTTGCCTCCGTTTATATGGAGAAAAAGACCTTTGTAACACTGTCAGTCATTTGTAAATTTGACGGTTTAAATTAAGTATATTTATTTATTAACTATTTAAATAAATTTAGCTATTTAAGCACAGCTGCTAGTGTTAATCAGGTTATTGCTATGAAGGCATACACCTGATGGAAATGCCCTGGCTGGCTTATTCTGTCTTAGTGGTGTGCTTGAATTATATTAACTTGCATAGATACATTGGCACATCTGGAATTTTTGGTTGCCTGTGAATAAATCCAGCAATTTGTTAATTCTGTTAACTGTCTGTATCTTAACATATTTTGTTTGCAAACAAAACGAGGGTGTTATACTACAGGTATTTGCCAATGGCCTTACAGTACCACTCAGCATAGCATGAGACTGTATAACTTCTATCACAAATGCCAAAACAGAAATAAAAAAAGAATATTTGAGAAACTGTTGACTTCAGGAACCTACCTAGAATTTTGATTACTTATAGGAAAAATGCTTTAACTTCTAAAACTGCAGTGATGTTGTCTTGGAACTTTATTATAAAGAAAAAGTGCATTATCGATTTTATTTTCTTTTCTGAAGTAAAGAAAGAGCCTTACAAAAATAGCAAATAATGTTAACTTGAGATGGTTGGCAAGTGCAGCTTCAGAGGCTATAAAAATGCAAACATAACGCACAAAAGTAGAATTTTGTATCTGACAGTGGCAGATAAAATCCGTGTTACATTAAGAAAGGAACTGGCAGAGGTGTAGATTTCTATTTTTTGTTATTATTCTAGATTTCTGTCTCTTTAAAATTGCAAATTCATAATTAAAGTTATATTTTATTTCTTTGCATCTGTTTAGAGGAGTGAGATTTGTATAATTTTGTTCGTATTAGCTGTGGAGGTGCTTATGGTAGATTTTTTTTCTTAGCAACAAGACTTTTTGCATTGCTCTCCACATCAGTAATTTTGAATCTACTGAACAATTTCAAGCATATTTAGCAAGGTTGTGGTCCAGTTTTGGTCACAAATCCAAAACACAGCATGTGGGCTGCTGTGACAAGGGTTACCTCCAACTCCAGTATTATGGATATAAAATATACTAAACTATTTGATACTGTGTTGTGAAAATGGGTGAATGGAGGGGAGAAAAAAGACCCTAATTGCTGTCCCTTATTTAATGTGAGCTCAGTTTTACCTTTCTGTTTGGCCAACCAGTAGATCCCATACATGCTACAGAACCAGGTCCAGGAACTGAGCATGATGTAACCATAGGGGGGAATGAAGCAAGGTTGAGGCAGGAACCCAACAAGAGTGTCTTAGAGCTGTAAGCAGGAATGCAGAGATGTCAGGCAAGTACAGAGACCTCATTCTACTCTGTAACTTCCTGAACAACATTTATCTCATGGATTAACAGGATACATGGTTTCAAAATTCCAAGATATTGGGAAGCATGTTTTATATTTTGAGTTTAAATATAGGCCTCCCTTTTCCCTGTCATTGTTATAACTGGTAATTTAACATAATGAAATCATTAAACACATTGGTGATTTTTGTGTATCAGGGCAGGCAAACAAAATAGACTGAAATGATTTGACAGCTTATTGCCTCTAAGGCAGTAGTTCTGCTTGTCCGGCTTTGAGTCGCATATTCCTGCACCTTCCCATGCATAAATCATGCTTATTTTCTTGGTTAGCCACTCAGTTTGCCCATCCATTGTGAAGCACAGCTTTCAAAAGTCTGAAGTGTGGCTTATGCTGTGTCCAACACAATGAAGAACTACACAGTCAGGAGATGGCAAAGGTGGACCACTTCAGTATCAGCAGGCTGTTAGGCTGGTCTGCGTTTAGATGAGCTTGTTTAAGCCTTCATTCTCTAGCATGCAGATGATCTAGTAATGACAGGAAAAATACTTGCAGGATTTCTTAGACGGAGTTAACAGTAGGCTAGGAGGTGGCTAGGTAAGAGGATGAGCATGACAACCACACTAAGATATCCAGGACAGCCAGGCTGCATTGGCACTCTGTACAGTCAGGAGAGAGAGTTGTTCCTCCAGAGGGTGATTTGAAGCATGTACATTAAGATCTTGTATAACACGCACATTATGATAAAAATGACTCTCTAAAGAAAACTATTCCTCTTTTGCTGATCCAGGGAGCTTAAGGAGACTGACCTCCCAACTTAAATTTAAAAGTTAGCCTATGTGAGACACTTTCTGATGTCTCTGAAAAATTATATCTTATGAGCAAAGAATAGAAAATCAGAATCTGTTAAATATATGTTCAGAAGAATAAAAAATATGAATGAACTGGTGGTGCAAAGTGATAGCCAAAAGCACAGACAAAAGATTAAGAAATACAGTAATCTTAAAACACACATCCTCCTTGTGCCCAGAAAAGGTAGTCAGAGAATGATTTGTTCCTAAATTATAAGAACACAGTACCTTCTGTTGGTTCCATGCACAGTCAGCGGGGAAGGACAGATATCTGATTTGGGTGAACTGGATTACCACTGGGAGATCCATCACAGTGTTGATAGGAATTAACTTAAATAGTTAAGCTGTCATCCTAAATCCTGTTTCACACAGACCTTTCAGTGAAAAAAAAAAAAGGCTATTTCAGCTATTTCGTTACATGTGAAACTAAACAGGCTTAATTTTATTTCAATAGATTTATAATTTTATTTTCTTTTTTTTTTTTTAACAGTGGAGGAACAGTTTAACTATTACTTTGATGTCTGCAACTTCAGAAATAGTATTTTTTGTTTTAAAATGTTCATGCAGAACAGCACCAGCTCGTCTTTGCAACTTCTGCAAACTTTGCAACAGTGGAAATGTACTGTACAACTTCTTGAATTATTAACTCCAGTTACTTAAATGCATATATTCTTCACTGCGTAAAAACGTGATTGGACCGTGCTGGAGAGGCATTTAAGAGAGGAATACCTGGGAAATTTGTATGGCCTTAGAAGTGTACAGCTCAAAAAGAGCACAAGAGTCTGTTATTTGCGGGTGGTGTTTTTTTTGTTTTGTTTTGTTTTTTTAATTAACAAAGTGATAATAATTAAACCTTACAATTAATTCCATTATCTGTTCATCACCTCTGTGTCCTAGAATGCATGAGCTTCCAGAATATGTGAATTTGAAATACATCAGAGACTTGAAAACTAATGAATATGGCTTTTCTGAGATATTCTTATTCAAAATCACAGAGGATGATAAATAGGTTATAGAATCATTTAAAATAAGGCTGCAAGAGAATTTGGAGAAGCTATTTAGGCGTTTCCGTGATCCAGGAGAGAGCAGTAAATGTATGTGCTAGGAAATGCTCATCTAATAATTTTTAAATTCACAGTCTCTTCAATCAGCTTTTGTGTATCTTTTCTAATATTTTAATTGCTCTTACCAGAATTGTTCTTAGCAGAATTTAAACCTAATTCTTCCAGCTCTGTCTACACTCACATCAGAGAAGTAATTATTATGGTTTAGATTTCTGTGTTCCTGGAAATTACTATCATCTTCCACCAGACCTGCCTTCTTTAAGTCACATAACGAATTTAATTCATTTTTAATTTGTATTTTATAGATCCAGAGTCTTTTCCTGATCCATCAATGAGAATCTTATGTGAAACAATGTCAGTGCCATATTAGAGTGAGGATACAGGGAATTTACCTTTCTTTTCTTACCTATAAAGATTTTTGCTTTCTGAAGTAAAGGGTGCTGTAGAGGATGCAATGTACTTATAAAATTACTGGTCAGTGCATAGAGGAGCCCTCTGAATTTTGGGCTTCACTGCCTTAGATGCTGCATGACTGTATTTTTCAGAATATCAAAGACTTTAAACTGATTACAAAGATAAGCGAAGAGAAAACTAGCCACAAATATGCGGTGTGTTGTGTATTGGGTTGGTAGCAGGCCTAGGAATCATAGAATCATAGAATTGTTAGGGTTGGAAAGGACCTTAAGATCATCAAGTTCCAACCCCCCTGCCATGGGCAGGGACACCTTACGCTAAATCATATCACCCAAGGCCTCGTCCAACCTGGTCTTGAACACTGTCCTGGGTTCCGCAGTAGCAGTCATGTTTTTCCTTTGTGTTAACTGGTACAGTGCTGTGTTTTGACTTCCAGTTTGAGAACAGTGTTGGTGAAGCCGATGTTCTCGGTTGTTGCTAAGTGATGTTTACCTTGACCAAGGACTCTGTGAGGCTCATGCTCTGCCAGGGAGGAGGGGAGGCTGTGAGGAAGCAGAGACGGGGCGCCTGACCCGGGCTAGCCGGGGAGGTATTCCATACCACAGCACGTCATGCCCGGGGTGAGGGGTAACTGGGAGTTACCCGGAAGGACAGGGGCTTCCGGGTGGAGCTCGTTTCTCTTGGCCGGTGGTATCGTATTCTCTTCCCTTGTTATTTTCCCTTATCATTGTTGTAGCTGATAGTAGCGGTGGTGATTTGTTGCTGGACTGTTTTTGTCTCAACCCGTAGGAGTTGCACTCTCTCGATCCTCCTCCCCGTTCCTCCGGGAGCGGGGAAGGGGAGAGCCCCGGTGCGGGGAGGCAGGGGGGGGAGACGGACACGGACCTCGATTGTTATCAGCTCGGCACCACTCACTGGGAGTGAGTGAACAAGCTACCTGACTGGGTTTAAACCACGACAGTTCTTTTTTGGCGCCCAACGTGGGGCACGAAGGGTTGAGATAAGAACAGATCTGACTGGATTGATAGTCACTCGTCACAATGCTGATTTATTGGCTCTCAAGGTTGTTCCTCTTGATCTCACAGTTTCAGTATATGATATCTTACGTCCATCCGGTACTTGCTGTATTAGTGTTTTTCAAGTGTGGGGCTTGGGCTAAGGTTTTTATCCCATTGTACCTTATGGTAATGACTTGTAATACAATAGAATCATTGATCATGAAACTGATCTGGCTTATGTTCCCAGTGTGGTCACCACCTTTATACTTTGGGAGGTATATGATGGAGGTGCTTAGCAATTACACATCTTTTTTCTCCTTCTCAGGTGCTCAACCTGGGAAGGAGACATCCTTTTACCCTCCTAGTCGTCCCCCCAGACCATTTACATTTGAGAGTTTTGAATTTTTTGAATGGCCTTTTAATGCTGTCGAGACTTGTTTGCTGATGGTGATGGGAATCACCATGCTAACACGCATACAGAGTGTGTTTTACCCACTACTGATTTCAAGAGTTAAGCAGATTCAGGTTTGGGTCTTGTCTGGGGTCAAACGACGATGTAGGAGGACCGAGAGATTTTCCATGAGGCTGGACAGCCATGAGTGGCAGGGTGTGTGGGATAGTATGGGCAAGTATCTAGGTCAGTGGGCCCCTCCAGTACTTTGGAATTTCACTACCGAACAACTGCAAAATCCAGAAGAATTAGTAAAACACTTAAATGAGGTGTGTTGTCATTCTGGCCATACCAGAGATGGACAAATCACGGCAACGTGCTGGGGCTTGGCCTATGCTTACAGGGCCTTGTTCAACACTATCCAGCACCTTCAAAAGGAAAAGAATGTCAGCGGATCTGAGGGCAAAGCAACAGTCGCTACTCAAACTTTGGCTGCAATGAACAGCACAGCTGTCCCAGTGGCAAGTACAGCAGCTGCTCAAACTTCAACTGCAACAGACAGCGCGGTTACCCCAGCTCCAAGCACAGTAGCTACACCACCCCCAGTAACAAGTACAGTTGCTACTCAAACCACAGTGATAATCACTGCAGCCAAACCAGAGGACCAATTCGTACCAATATCAGTTGCCCCTGTACGCAAGAGAACAAGCAAAAAGGAGGCAAAAAGGGTGAAGCGAGATGAAAAACCAATGAATTCACCACCCGGTCCAGAATCTGATCAGGAGTCATCATCACATGACGAAGAAGAAGAAGAAGAGGTAACTTCTCGACCTCGGACCTCAACCGAGCTGCGGAATATGCGAAAAGATTTTACCCGTCAACCAGGGGAGCACATCATCACCTGGTTACTCCGATGCTGGGACAATGGGGCTGATGGTCACGAACTAGAAGGTACAGAAGCCAAGCAGCTGGGATCACTTGCTAGAGAAGGGGGAATTGACAAAGCAATTGCAAGAGAGAAAAAGTCCCTCAGCCTTTGGAGGAGGCTCTTGGCAGCTGTGAAAGAAAGGTTTCCGTACAAGGACGATGTTACGAGTCGTTCGGCCAAGTGGAATACTATAGACAAAGGCATCCAGTCTCTGAGGGAATCGGCCATCGTAGAGATGATCTATCACATCAAGCCGAATAACGGGGATACACCTATAGATCCAGATGAAGTTGAATGTACACGACCCATGTGGCGAAAACTTACACGGAATGCACCGTCATCATATGCCCATTCATTGGCAACAGTAACCTGGAATGACATAGTACCACTAACAGTGGATGAAATGGTTCATAAACTCCGAGAGTTCGAAGACAATCTCACCCCTTCCATCATCTCAGCTGTGAAAAAACTGTCACAGGACATCGAACAATTGAAGGACAATCTATCTGATTTATCCGGCTCCTCACGTGTACCAACACACGTCTCAGCTATTAACAAAAGGCGTCCTATTGTTCAAGAGAGGAGATACAGGAGGTATACGCCACGGGGTACCCTATGGTTTTACCTGCTGGATCACGGAGAAGACATGACAAAGTGGGATGGAAAACCTACTTCAGCTTTGGAGGAACGGGTGAGTGAACTGAAGAGGGGAGCAAGGGCCAAGACTGATCGTCCCATGAGAGCTACGGCTTCAGTCTCTGGTGATCAATTTCCCAGATGGAGTGGAAGAGCTGATTTTACTCCAGCTCCTGTGATAAAGAAGAATAATCCCTTTCAACACGACTTAAGTGTCCAATGCTGTGACGACTGTTAGAGGGGCCCTGCCTCCAGCCAGGTGGAGGTAGGGGACAATCGGATTTACTGGACTGTGTGGATCAGATGGCCTGGCACATCAGTCCCACAGAAGTATAAGGCTCTAGTAGATACCGGTGCACAGTGTACCCTGATGCCATCAAGCTGTCAAGGGGTGGAACCCATCTATATTTCTGGAGTAACAGGAGGATCCCAAGAGTTGACTGTGCTGGAGGCTGAAATCAGCCTGACTGGGAGGGAATGGCAAAAGCACCCTATTGTGACTGGTCCAGAGGCTCCATGCATACTCGGCATAGACTACCTCAAGAGAGGGTACTTCAAAGACCCAAAAGGGTACCGGTGGGCTTTTGGTATTGCTGCTTTGGAGGCTGAGGAAATTGAGCAGCTGTCCACCTTGCCTGGTCTCTCAGAAGATCCCTCTGCTGTGGGGTTGCTGAAAGTTGAAGAACAACAAGTGCCAATTGCGACCACAACAGTGCACCGGCGGCAATATCGCACCAACCGAGACTCCCTGATTCCCATCCATCAGCTGATCCGTAGACTGGAGAGTCAGGGGGTGATCAGCAGGACCCGCTCACCCTTCAATAGCCCCATATGGCCAGTGCGAAAGTCTAATGGAGAATGGAGACTAACAGTAGACTATCGTGGCCTGAATGAAGTCACACCACCATTGAGTGCTGCCGTACCGGACATGCTAGAACTTCAGTATGAACTAGAGTCAAAGGCAGCCAAGTGGTATGCCACGATTGATATTGCCAATGCATTTTTCTCAATTCCTTTGGCAGCAGAGTGCAGGCCACAGTTTGCTTTTACTTGGAGGGGTGTCCAGTTCACTTGGAACCGACTGCCCCAGGGGTGGAAACACAGCCCTACCATTTGCCATGGACTGATCCAGAATGCGCTGGAACAGGGGCAAGCTCCAGAACACCTGCAATACATTGATGACATTATTGTGTGGGGCGATACAGCGGAAGAAGTCTTTGAGAAAGGGAGGAAAATAATCCAAATCCTGCTGAAAGCCGGTTTTGCCATAAAACGGAGTAAGGTCAAGGGACCTGCACAGGAGATTCAATTTTTGGGAATAAAATGGCAAGATGGACGTAGACAGATCCCCACAGATGTGATCAACAAGATAACAGCAATGTCTCCACCAACTAATAAGAAAGAAACGCAAGCTTTCTTGGGTGCAGTGGGGTTCTGGAGAATGCACATCCCAAATTACAGTTCGATTGTAAGCCCTCTCTATCATGTGACCCGGAAGAAGAATGATTTTAAATGGGGCCCTGAGCAGCAACAAGCCTTTGAGCAAATTAAACGCGAGATAGTTCATGCAGTAGCCCTTGGACCAGTCCGGACCGGACCAGATGTAAAAAATGTACTGTACACTGCAGCTGGGGAGAACGGTCCTACCTGGAGCCTCTGGCAGAAAGCTCCAGGGGAGACTCGAGGTCGACCCCTCGGCTTTTGGAGTCGGGGATATAAAGGATCTGAGGCCAGCTATACCCCAACTGAGAAAGAGATACTGGCAGCCTATGAAGGGGTTCGAGCTGCTTCGGAAGTGATTGGCACTGAAGCACAGCTCCTTCTGGCACCCCGGCTGCCCGTGCTGGGCTGGATGTTCAAAGGCAGGGTCTCCTCTGCACATCATGCAACTGATGCTACATGGAGTAAATGGGCTGCACTAATTACACAACGAACTCGAATAGGAAATCCCAGTCGTCCAGGCATTCTAGAAGTCATCATGGACTGGCCAGAGGGCAAAGATTTCGGAATGTCACCAGAGGAGGAGGTGATGCGCGCTGAAGAGGCCCCACCATATAATAAACTGTCAGAAAGTGAAAAGCAGTATGCCTTGTTTACTGATGGCTCTTGCCGTATTGTGGGAAAGCATCGGAGATGGAAGGCAGCTGTATGGAGTCCTGGACGACAAGTTGCAGAAACTGCTGACGGAGAGGGTGAATCGAGTCAGTTTGCCGAGGTGAAAGCCATCCAGCTGGCCCTGGACATTGCTGAACGAGAAAAGTGGCCAGTACTTTATCTCTATACTGACTCATGGATGGTGGCAAATGCCCTGTGGGGGTGGTTGAAGCAGTGGAAGCAGAGCAACTGGCAACGCAGAGGTAAACCCATCTGGGCTGCTGCACTGTGGAAAGATATTGCTGCCAGGGTGCAGAACCTGGTGGTGAAGGTACGTCATGTAGATGCCCATGTACCCAAGAGTCGGGCCACTGAGGAACACCAGAACAACCAACAAGTGGATAAAGCGGCTAAGATTGAAGTGGCTCAGATGGACTTAGATTGGCAACATAAAGGTGAATTATTTTTGGCCCGGTGGGCCCATGACACTTCAGGCCATCAGGGCAGAGATGCAACATATAGATGGGCCCGTGACCGAGGGGTGGACTTAACAATGGACACTATTGCCCAGGTTATTCATGAGTGTGAAACATGTGCTGCAATTAAACAAGCCAAGCGGTTAAAGCCTCTTTGGTATGGAGGACGATGGTTGAAATATAAATATGGGGAGGCCTGGCAGATTGACTATATCACACTGCCACCAACCCGCCAAGGCAAGCGCCATGTGCTTACCATGGTGGAAGCAACCACCGGGTGGCTGGAAACATACGCCGTGCCCCATGCCACTGCCCGGAATACCATCCTGGGCCTTGAGAAACAGATTTTGTGGCGACACGGCACCCCAGAGAGAATTGAGTCAGACAATGGGACTCATTTCCGGAATAACCTTATAGATAGTTGGGCCAAAGAGCATGGCATTGAGTGGGTATATCACATCCCCTACCATGCACCAGCCTCTGGGAAAATCGAACGGTACAATGGGCTGTTAAAAACTACACTGAGAGCAATGGGTGGGGGAACTTTCAAGCATTGGGATACACACTTACCAAAGGCCACCTGGTTGGTCAACACCAGAGGATCTGCCAACAGGGCTGGCCCAGCCCAGTCAGAACTGTTACATATTGTAGAGGGGGACAAAGTTCCCGTGGTGCATATGAAGAATTTGCTGGGGAAGACAGTCTGGGTAATTCCTGCTTCAGGTAAAGGCAAACCCACTCGTGGGATTGTTTTTGCTCAGGGACCTGGATATACTTGGTGGGTAATGCGGGAAGATGGGGAAGTCCGATGTATACCTCAAGGGGATTTGATTTTAGGGGAAAACAGCCAGTGAACCCAATTGTATGCTGTTGCCTGCTGTGTAATGCTTTTATAGCCCATCAACTAGATGTCTCCAGGTCACCAGCGACTGGCCCTGACTTCCCTCCAGCCATCATCCCAACAGAGAATGAACTTTGAACATCATGGACCGAATGGACTCGGCAGCATTATAGGGATTGGTCCATGCACTAAGAAAATGATTTTTCCTCTTGGTCTGTATGTATATGGATGTATATATGTGGGAGAGCGATGGTGTATTGAAAATGTGGGATCTGAGCACGACGTGAATGGTATGGAATAAGGGGTGGATAATGTCCTGGGTTCCGCAGTAGCAGTCATGTTTTTCCTTTGTGTTAACTGGTACAGTGCTGTGTTTTGACTTCCAGTTTGAGAACAGTGTTGGTGAAGCCGATGTTCTCGGTTGTTGCTAAGTGATGTTTACCTTGACCAAGGACTCTGTGAGGCTCATGCTCTGCCAGGGAGGAGGGGAGGCTGTGAGGAAGCAGAGACGGGGCGCCTGACCCGGGCTAGCCGGGGAGGTATTCCATACCACAGCACGTCATGCCCGGGGTGAGGGGTAACTGGGAGTTACCCGGAAGGACAGGGGCTTCCGGGTGGAGCTCGTTTCTCTTGGCCGGTGGTATCGTATTCTCTTCCCTTGTTATTTTCCCTTATCATTGTTGTAGCTGATAGTAGCGGTGGTGATTTGTTGCTGGACTGTTTTTGTCTCAACCCGTAGGAGTTGCACTCTCTCGATCCTCCTCCCCGTTCCTCCGGGAGCGGGGAAGGGGAGAGCCCCGGTGCGGGGAGGCAGGGGGGGGAGACGGACACGGACCTCGATTGTTGTCAGCTCGGCACCACTCACTGGGAGTGAGTGAACAAGCTACCTGACTGGGTTTAAACCAGGGATGGAGCATTCACAACCTCCCTGAGCAACCCATTCTAGTGCCTCACCACCCTAACATGAAAGAATTTCCTCCTTATATCCAACCGAAACTTCCCCTAAGTTTTAACCCATTACCCCTTGTCCTGTCACTACAGTCTCTAATGAAGAGTCCCTCCCCAGCATTCCTATAGGCCCCCTTCAGGTACTGGAGCTGCGAGCGCACACTGAAGGCGGCTCATGTTCATTTTCTCATCAACCAACACCCCCAAGTCCTTCTCCGCAGGGCTGCTCTGAATCTCTTCTCTGCCCAGCCTGTAGCTGTGCCTGGGATTGCTGGGGTGTGCCTAGGAAGTTGCGAGTGAGTTGATCTGTTAAGCTGCTCTGCACTCATAGAAGGTGAAATCAGCGCTTCCATTCTGCAACCTTTTTCAAACTGATAGGATTGCTTTCTCTGAAGAGTATAAATAATGGTGAAGGTACATAGAGCTGAGTTAATGTTACTGGGATTACCTTCACATCTGCCTTCACGTTTTGCTTTCTCATGATACTTGAAATATACGGCAAAATTCAGTAGATTTTTGCTGTCTTTATTTGTTTTCTGAATGTGCCAGATGACCAAAAGATGATGAATAGTGATTAGTATGGAAACAAAGCTTCTAGATCATATTTAGTAACAAGGCAAAATGTTTCACCAGTCATTATACAAAATAATTTTTGAGATATGAGAATACTCTTCTCAGGAAGTAGATAAGGAGCAATAAAGACATATTTTCTGGGGGTAAATTATTGTCAGATTGCTTCCAAGAGCAGTTCAAGAGACATAGCTGAGAGGTGACTGGGGCAGGGCTCAGCCTTGGATGCTGAGTTGTGGAGCAGGACAGAAATGAGTAGAACTGCATCAGGAAGTGCAGAGAGAAGCTGGAGGCAGCCCACAGTACTTCGGAGTGTGCCCTGTCAGAGTGATCTCCTTTAGTCCTACAGGGAGGTGTTGAGATTCCTCCTTGCAATTATGAGATTCCTGTCTTGATTACTGCATCATGCAAACAGACCATCCTTACTAAGTCTCCGTCTTTTACCATCTTCCCTGCTTCTTTATTCTCTGCTGCACTTTCAGGGAGGTGCTGACAGCATTTCACAGAAACATACTCAGAGAAAACACTTCTGTGACTATGGTTGAAAAGGAGAGGAAGGAGTCTGAATTGGTGCTGGAAAGGAGAGACCTGTCATTTTGGCATAGAGAGTTACTTCAAGATACCTGAAGTTAAATCTTTTCATTTTTCAGCAGGCTTTCTCAGAGGACTTATTTAAACAGAAATGTCTAAGCAGAAATGGATGTCTAGTGAAAGCAAAATATTTATGTTGTTGTTCTTTCTAGCCAGCATTTTCTTCTCTTCACAGGGGAAGCTGGCAAGTCCTTTGATGGGAGATCACTTACTATAGAAAATACAGGACATGATTCTCAAAGGAAACATGTCCTATACTAATGTGAGCACATACAGTGGCAGGGTAGATCCAAGAGATTATTTAGTCTTCTAGATGAGACCTAAGTGTCAAGGTACTAAATGTTTGTCAGAAGACTATTGCTGTTTTCTGAAGAGTAATGAACCTGTGTTTCCCTCCGGATTACAGCTACAGCAATTTCTGCTGTGGGTACCCTGCCTACTTCTTTTACTTCCTGTGTGGATTTCTTATTTTCCTCTTGTCTTAAAATAAGTAGGGTATCAATATAACTTTTTAGATAACTGCTTTATTTCTCCTTATGCATAGCTGTATATTTGATAGAGGTGTAGTGATTTTTGCATTGGTTTCAGTTTATATGTCACTTTAAGGTTCCCATACAAAGTAGTAGAACTTCTGTGTCTTCATTTTCCTTTCTGTTTTAATTTTAAATTGGGAAATGACAAAGCAAAATTGGGGGAGATTTAAAAGGCCCTTGAAATGGTGGTCTTTTATATAATGGGTTGTCATGCTTGTTGGAATCCAGAGTTGTGAATTTATTGACTTGATAAAAACACAGCACTTTGGCTCACTGCCAAGCATTAGCAGTAAGATATGGAGGAAACCACACATAGGCATCTCTCCGATGGCATGAAGAAGACATCTAAAGTTGAGGTCTTATCCACCAGATCTGGGGCATGTCCTAGGAGAAGGAGTCTGTAGTGGAAAGGTTACACCGTTATTCTACTAATGTTGTTGTTGCCATATCTGAATAATAAACATTTAAAATAAATCTAAAAAACTCTTCTATGATTCTAAAAGAAACGGGTTTGCAGCACCAAATTTGTACTATCAAAAAAAAGTCTGTTTGAATTAATAGAATTTGTTATGAATATTTCTCATCTGCAATTTATGTGTGAGTTTGTATTGTAAACATCAGTTCTGTGATCAAGCACAGGTAAGAGGAAAGAATACTAAAAGAATGACTTGTACTTCTTACAGATTTTGAAAATTGCATTTCTTGACTCTGTATCCACATTATGAGCAGTTGCTCTCTTCATATGGAACAAAATGTGTTCTAGCTAGAAGATGCTAACCACTGATTTTCTTATGAAAAATTGTCATTTTATATATATCTAGAACTCTTCTGTGCAGCCTCAAAATACAGATTTATTCATTCTTGCCTTTTCCCTCATGAAACAGAGAGATCTCTCACAGCAAGCCTTTAATAGCAGTGTTTCTTCCATTTTGCTAGAAACAGTTCTGAAGTTTGAAACATCTGAAATGTCAGTAAAGATGCTTGCTCATTGTTATGTTTTAAATCTTTCATAACTTACATCTACAATACATGTGGCAGAAGAATTCAATCTAAAAAGAAGGCCATGTCTATTAGGAGTGCAGTTGAGGGAAATCTGTCTGAAGGTGTAACAGGGTCATTGCAGAATGTTGATTTCTAAATGCTCATAAGGAATTAATGAAAAATGCTATCAAGTAATTTCAGAAAATGTAACACTGTTTTAGGCAGAGCATATTCTTTGGGCATTTAGACAAAGGGTTCCTTCTGGATCTTCTTTCTATTGTGAAACAGCTTTAAAAAGTATACCATCATTTCCAGTAGTAGTGTTTCCTAGGTGTAGTAGTGCAGGCATCATAGAAAAATACAGGGGATGGGTTCCTTTAATAGCATCAGCTTCTGTAAAATCCTGCAAAGGCAGAAAAGGTCAGGTCAGCAGGTTATGGACATACCACAGCTTTTCATGTATTTTTACAAGCAGAGATTTGTATGCTGTTTGTCACAATCCTTTCTCTAGATAAAAAAGTCCCATAAATTACCCATTTCTTCTCCAGATCATAAACTGTTCGCTATGTTCAAACAATTCTACAGTTCCTCAGAGGAGCAGTGTTATATTATTTAAGGAGTGAATGAAGCAGCATTTGCTCTTAAGAGGTACTGTCTCATCTTCTGACATTGCTTCCAAAGAAAAGAAAGTTATTCTTTACAGGTGGCCTTCGATATCAAACTACAGGCTAATTTATAAAATAGGAAATACAGAAAAGAATGGAAACACAATAAATTGTCATTAAAATTATCAGTGCTCAAGGCCAGGGTTGCCAGGGCCCATGGCCCATGGCAGGTGGTTGGATTAGAGGATCTTTAACATCCTTTCCAGCCCAAGCCATTCTGTGACTCTGTGGTTCTATGGTTCTATGAAATCTGACAGTTCAGTTTGTTTCTTTCCTTTTCCCCTTTTAACATCAGTCTTTCTTCAGAGCCAGAATATTTAAAATAGAAACTTTCTTGTAAATGAAGTAAGTTAGAATTTAGATAAGGTCTTACTTTTCTACGTAATGGATTGTTCAATAGCATTCAAAATCTGTTGTTACCAGAATGACACAGTAACATGGTTTTGATTTTTGGTTTTGTTCTCTCATATTCTGTATCTGAGTTGACCCAAAATACATTTTTATTTCTGACTGAATAAATTTTGTTGATCTGGTTTATGCAAACTGAAGACAATGACAGGAGTAAACCTGATGTGACTGCCCTCACAGTAGCAACAGCCTTGAAAAATCATGCGTGAAATGCTCTAGATCTGTGGTTTTCATTTTGCAGTACCCGAAGAACACAGAAGTAGTGTAATCACTCAAGAACTCCACAACATGCTTATTATTTCAAAGATTAGCAATAACTCCATATAACCAATTCTTCATCATTTACTCAAGTTAATTACAGTTGTATTGCTGGGTTGTGGCAGTTCAGATCATACTCTGTTCAAACTCTCTAATATGCGCTATATTGCATATCTGAAAAAAAAATGCCAAAAATTCATTGTACTTTATGAAGTTTTTTTAGTGCTGATAAGGAAAGACTGCAAGAAAGTTTTTAAATACAGAGCAGTTGTTGAAACAGATTTTTTTATAAGGCCACATGATCTGTACTAAAATTCCTGAAGTTAATATTTTCTCCTGCAGTTTGAACTCCTTTAATAATTCACCTTTTGTAGAAAATGCAGACCTGCGTTAGTGGTATAATCCTGAAAATTAATTTTTCTCATGGTAATCTCTAATGAAGATACTAGGAGGTGTAAAATACTAAACTTCAGGGAGAACATTTACTTGAAAATGGGATTTTAAAAAAATTAGCAGAATTTTCTAGCTTTAAAATACTAATGATCATCTGGATTACTGTGCTGTGTTACTTCTAATGTAGCTGAAAATGTAGTTTCTTTTATAGCTCCTGAAGATAACAGCTAATCATGATGTCTCTTTGTCTTCCCTTCAGTCTGCTGTGTTTTTAATGGCTCTGTTATTGCCCTGCTTCTTGGTCTACTGAAAATGTAGAATGTAATATTTTCTGAAATGCAGCAAATAGCCTTTGTTTCTCATACACTTTGTATCATTCTGCCTGAAACAGAGTATTTCAATGCAGCCTTCTCAAATTTTTCGAAAATGTACAAACATATTACTTCTAAAATAGGCTTCTAATGCAATGATAAGTCTACATATTTTTGCAATCTACATTTCATAACTTTAAAAATGCCATACTTCCCTTCTTGACTACCTATGTACAAGCATAAGAATTGATTTTTTTCTGCCACCCAACATAATTCACATTCCAAATAGCCCTTGATTTTATCTGATGTGGGGTGAATTTTGCTTTAGGAGCTCCAGGTTCAAAGTTCTGTTCATAATTAACTCTAAATAATTCATTTCTGAGAAATTTTACCTTAATGTCTTTGTAAGCATTACTTTAAAGATCTTTTGTATAGTTTGTATAGCGGGCCCATCTTAGCTGGAAGCCACAGTGCATCTAGTATTGGGAAAATAAGAGAAAAGGATGAAAAAGGTGAAATCACAGCCAAGTGAAATACTGTTTGCATTGCCAGAAAGTTTTAATAAATTATGTGTCTTTGCTCTGTGCAAACTTCCCATTAACTCACGTCTCTCAGTTCTCAGACTCCTACTTTCAATAAATTGCAAATCAAATTATATATCAGCCTCTAGGAATTAGATATTAATTACACTAAAGAAGTGTATCATTGGTCTACTAGTTTTCTTGAGAAGCAGAGAGTGACTGAGAATTATTATTATTCGCAATTTTAATGATAGCTTTTCTGTGTCATAAATAGCAATGGAAAGATTTTAAGATTACATAGTTCCTCTAGTCCTGAAAGAAGTTTTGGTTCACAGCAGCTCACGATGTTTGTTGTCTTAGACTACATGTGGCAGAGGAGTTTATTTTCTCTGTCTTTTTCTGTAGAACTGTCTACTTAATTCTGTCATCCAGAGTGCTCTGCAGACAAATAGGAAATGTCTTTCAGAGAAGCCGTGTGACAATGTTCTTGGAGGATTGTATTTCCCTCAAGGGAAAACCTTTCAACACCAAATTGTTTGTAGTGCATATGAAAATGCTTGGATTTTCAGTGAAAATAGAAAGTGAAAAGAGCATATTTGACTTGAGTTTCTCATTCAAAAAGCAGAAGTAACACAGGCCCGACGAAATATATTAGCTCTGAGACATCCAGCTGAGTTCTGTCTCAGCTTGCCTCATAGCTTGTTTCTCTGAAATAGTGCCCCTCAGTGTTCAGTGGGATCGACCGTATCCTGGGCTGCATCAAAAGAAGCATGACCAGCAGGTAAAGGGAGGTGATCCTGCCCCTCTACTCTGCTCTTGGGAGACCTCACTTGGAGTATGGTGTGCAGTTCTGGTGTCGTCAACATAAAAATGACATGGAACTGTTGCAACAAGTCCAGAGGAGGGCCACGAGGATGATCAGGGGACTGGAGCACCTCCCGTATGAAGACAGGGTGAGGAAGTTGGGGCTGTTCATCCAGGAGAAGAGAAGGCTGCGTGGAGATCTCATAGCAGCCTTCCAGTATCTGAAGGGGGCCTATAGGGATGCCGGGGATGAACTATTTATTAGAGACTGTAGTGATAGTACAAGGGGTAACGGGTTAAAACTTAAACAGGGGAAGTTTAGATTGGATATAAGAAATTCTTTCCTGTTAGGGTGGCGAGGCACTGGAAAGGGTTGCCCAGGGAAGCTGTGAATGCTCCATCCCTGGTGGTGTTCAAGGTCGGGTTGGACAAAGCCTTGGGTGACATGGTTTAGTGTGAAGTGTCCCTGCCATGGCAGGGGTGTTGGAACTAGATGATCTTAAGGTCCTTTCCAACCCTAACTATTCTATGATTCTATGTTCTTTGAGTTCTAGAATGACCCTGAAGAGAAAGTTTACTCCAGCCTTTTGGAATTGCTGGCACAGAGACCACTTTTAAACCACAATATGAAGGACCACAGTGAAAAACCCACATTAAAGGGACTGTGTATTTTTATTTCATGTCTACTATATTGTTACAATGTGTATTCATACTGAGTGTAGCAACAATTTTAATATAGTGTGTTTGTGACTTAATCACTACTCTCAAACATGGTTTTTTTTAGTACTCTTGTAACTACCTGCAAAAGTTTCTTTACATTGATAGGATTTACAATCCCTATTCAAGGAATGTAGCCTTTGACAAAATAGAATTTTTTTGTTATGAATGTATCAATTTCACTGGAGATTTTGTCAAAATAACTCTTACTGTGCAGGATGCTGAAGGAGGGAAAGAAAAAAAATGGAGAGAAAATTGTCTCTGGAACAAAAGGCAAAAGGCTCAACACTTGATCATTCACATAAGTCTGAAATTAATCTGTACTCAATTATAGACAAGTTCTTAAGGTTCTTTCTGAAAAATAGATCATTATAGAATCACTTGCACATTATTGCATTTAATATCTCCACTCAGTATAATTAATTCAGTCTTCTCTGGACTCTCTTCTGTAGTTGAGATACTTCCACTTTGTAGGAACTAATTGCTTCATACTTTTGCATTGTTCTAAAGAGTTTCTTTTATCAAGATCAAGACCTATCGTGGCATAAATAAACTTTTGGGGATGGCAGTTAAGTACAGTTGTGAATCCCTCCTGAGATAGGCTGGTCTGTATGTTTTTTACCATACACAGAGGCAAATGGAATCCTAGAATGGTTTGGGTTGGAATGGGCCTTAAATACCATCTAGTTCCAGTCCCTGGCCACAGGCAGGAACACTTTCCAGTAGCCCAGGCTGCTCAAAGCCTCATTCAGCCTGGCCTTGAATACTACCAGGGATGGGGTGTATAAGAAAACTTTGCACTGGGAAGGAAGACTGAAATCTGATTTATTTTTTTTTCTTTTTTTTTGTGGATTTGGAACACATAGACAGTTTGTCACCTGAATAAGTGTACTGCCAAATCACTTCTGTCCTACTAATAATGACAGTTTTTTAAGTAGTCTGTTTAGAGCGGTAGCCACAATCTAGAGCAAAATAATGTGAGCATATTGGTCAGCTGGTCAGGTTTTACACAAAATGGACATGCTATGAAACCATGCTGTCTTACAGTGTGTCATAGTTTAAGCCCAGCTGGTAGCTCAGAACCACACAGCTGCTTGCTTACTTCTCTGCCACCCTGCTTCTCCCCACCCTGCTCCTGGAAGGATGGGGAAGGGAATTGAAAGAATGTAAATGCCACAGATTGAGAAAAGAACAGTCCAGTAACTAAGGTATAATAGAAAACTACTGCTGCCACCAATAATAATAATTGCAAGGGAAATAACAAGGAGAGAGAATATAAAATTAAAAGGGAAAAGGAAAACCAACAATAAACACAGGTGATGCACAGTACAGTTGCTCACCACCCACTGACCAATATCCAGCCTGACCTGAGCAGTGATCTGCCCTTCTGGGGGTTACTCCTCCCCAGTTTGTCTCCTGGTCATGATGTGCTGTGTTACGGAATACCCCTTTGGCTACTTTGGGTCAGGTGTCCTGTCTCTGCTTCCTCCTGGCTTCTTGTGCCCCTTGACAGAGCACGAGACTGAAATTACTTTGATTGGGCTAAACATTACTTTGCAACAATTGAAAACATTGGGGTGTTACCAGTGTTGTTCTCAGACTAAAGTCAAAAACACAGCACTGCACCAGCTACTAGGAAGGAGAAAAATGACTGTTACAGCTGAACCCAGGACATGGTGTCGTTGGAATAATATATACATTATCTTGGCTTTTTTTTTTTTTTTATAGTCTAGCATATAAAACTATATGCTGCTTTTCACAAATCTCAATATTTTCCAAGGCATGCCAGTGTTACAGCATTACCCTTTGACACCCTCTGCAAGAACAGGAAGGTAATAGAAGGTATATTTTTAGGAAATCTTTACCACTTAAAACATAGTCAATGCATTTTGAAATGTAATAGGTGTTGTGTAAGTATCACATCTGCTTTCAAATTCAGGCACAGAATTAAGTATCTCATTACCAGGAGCTAAAGATAAATATTGGAGGGTTTGGTGTTGTTTTTTTTGTTTGTTTTGTTTTAGTAAGTTTTAATTCTAAAAGAAAACATAGTTGAAATTCTGTCAGCCAAAACTGAAACACCACCAAGCAAAAATCTTGATCTTGAAATCTATGAGTTTCTTGCAGTCTTTGCTGCGGCTGAGTAATACAACTGTGAATACAAAATATGGGGAAAAACATCTTAACAGCTTTACACTGTTAACACTTGTTATGATTTTGTATGTCTGAAGCCAGTTTAGCAGTGTTGCAACCTTTCTGTCACTTGTTGTCTAGTCTTCAAGATCAGTCTGTAACAGCCAAACAGAAGAACAGCAACAAAGTACACTCATATTTATCTTTTTTGGCATTGTTTCACATTGAATGAACTGAAAGCAGTCAGTGGCGATGTCTTTTTTCTGATGTGGTTGTGTCAGTAGTTAGTTCTTTTCCTTGAGATGCACAAATATGTCCTATTTAAAAGTGAAAAATTGCTCTTTACTAACCAAATATAGAAGATGTCAAAACCTGGAATTTGTGATGAACGATTTAATACAGACATAGTGCCATTCATTAGATGTTGATTTTTGTTTATGTAGTACAGCCATCTTCCACTTGGATGGTTAATTTGATCTTCTGAGAATTGTTAATATGATCTTCATTATTTTGTTATGCAAATGACACCCTTCTTGGCCACAGGGACTCACTGATGATTTTACGTCTATGACTAGTCAGGTGTTCTTCACAGTTTGCCTTATTATTTTAATAATAGCAACTTGTCAAATATATTGTCTTCTTTATCCTTTCTTCCATAAAGTTTTATCCCATTTCCCCACACAATGATATCAGTAATATGTATTGTGTATTCTTCTA
This sequence comes from Pezoporus occidentalis, assembly GCF_034315485.1. NCBI lineage: Eukaryota > Metazoa > Chordata > Aves > Psittaciformes > Psittacidae > Pezoporus > Pezoporus occidentalis. The sequence goes on from NW_026914829.1 coordinate 4,595,224, forward strand.
GCAAAAGGAAGTCTGTTATCTGTTATAAAGGCAGAAGTATGTTTGTGCTGAAAAGCAAGGTTTAAAGAAACAGGTGACCCAGTAATTCAAATGCAGTGGGTTTCTTCACAAAAATACTTCTCTCATTATATCTTTAGGTTTTATATGATCTTTGTGTTGCTACTTCTGTACTCAGTCCTGTTATTATCTCAACTTTCCTTTGAATGTTTTTATATAAATTTTCTCATAGGCAAAAGTAGCTGCAAATTGGTAGATTTCCATTTGTCTTTCAGAACTGTGAATACATTTAGAGGGAGGCAAAACAAGATCAGAAGGATTTATGTCAGCAATACTGTATTTTGGTAGGCAAAGCAGCGAAGAATGATAAAACTTAAAAAGAAGAAAGTGAGTCATGAACTGTACTCCTTCCTTTGCTGTTGTTTGCCTTGCATTTGTCTTTACAACTTCGCATGCCTTTAACAAGTATGTTTTAAAAAAAAAATCAGGAATTGTTTACTTTGCATTAAATATACTCCTTTGTGTCTATGATTTGGGATCCTGCTAAAGTATCTTAGAGTGATATTCGATGTACTTCTCTGAGAAATAGCTATTAGATTTTAGTTTGAAACTCCATAATAAAAACTTAATTAAACATTTATAGATGTGTATTAGAGCCATATAAATTGTGGCCCATGTTTTTGCAGCATGGCTGCACTACATTACCACTTGTATCATCCCAAGGAGAGTTGTTTCAGCTTTGTCTGGCTTATCATTAGTCCAGAGAAAACAATTAAATATGTATCCCTATCCCCGCAGAATAATAAGGATAGAGATGCTTTCCTTCTCAGTTGAAATTTTTAGGGGACATTATGTCTTAAATCAGGAGAGACATTAGAGGAAAGCTAATGACAAAGAAAGACTTACGTCTCTCTTCCATGTTATGACCACATTCTACCTACAACCGATCTCAATCAAATAGTCAGTGCTCTTGAATACTAAACTGCTTTCAATGGCCCACTACACTTATCTTGTATTTAATTATATTTTTATAGCCAATTCTGTTACATTTGTACACAAATTTGGTGTAGTGCTGTTGCTGAGGTGATTTTGACCCATTATTGCATTTCCTGATACATTTGTCTAGACAGGTCAGCCTGGCAGCCTAAGACCCCCTTCTGACTGATGCTAATTACATTTCTTTTTTGGACAAAATTATTTTATTTTAGCCTTGATTCCATTACCTAATTCTAATGAAGCATAGCTTCTCATTTTATGAGCAGACAGCTTGCATACAAAATCAACAAAGTAACCCATTTTGAGGGTATTTTTGCTCTTGAAACAGTCTTTGTCACCTGCCTGGTTCCCATCAGAGGCCTCAGCTAGTCTGGAAGGCTATTGCTTCAGTGGGACCTCCTGCTCACAGGTGATTTGAAATAAAAAAGCTGTTTGTGTTAGCATAAATGGGTGACCTAAACAAACTGGAGAGAGACTTTCTGTTTTAAATACCAGGGTTATGGTTATCTCTTCAGAGTCTAAGACCCTCAAAGAAATCAAAGAGACCTAGGGACTGAGTTTTAATATCTGCTGATTCTTAAGGGTGTCACTGAGACCCCCACAAGTTTGAATATCAGCAGGTTTATATTACTTGTTAGGCTTTATATTTTCTTCTGAGAGTCTTAACATCCTGCCAAATTAGTGATGTTAAGAAAAATACTCCACAATACAAAAAGAAATCAAAAAGGACAACAATCCTTTGTAGGTTGAAAGAAAAAACAAAAACAAACCCCCCAAAAACCAAGAGCTGTTTTTTTTTTTCTCTCCTGACCAATTTAATCCAGTTCTGTCAAGACAGAAGCTTTGGAAGACTTCTGTGCCTTTGGTTTTAAAGGAAAAGCTTAAATTGTTCTCACCTGTGTTGGACTGGACTGATCTTAGTCACCAGTGTGGGCCATAATAAAGTTTAGCACTAGCTTTTGCTTTCCATCTTCCACCGTTTGATGCTGGCTTCCTGATGAAGTATACTGATTTCAGGGTAAGAGAAGCTGACAGCATTTTGATCTTTTCTTACACAATTGGAAGTGAACATACAGCTAAACTATGCTAAAATCATGTTCATCAAGGGGCTGAATTCTAGCTCTGTGTTTCCTGTCAGCTTCAGTAGAACCTCTTATTTTCCCCAGAATGGGAGCGTTGAATTGGGTGCTTCTGAGCCCATTCATTATGCCTTTTGGTATAAGCAGATAAATCTGTTATGGTGGGGTAACTTAAGAGCAGAAATTTTCCAGTTCTCCTGAGGTTGAAATATGCTCTTGTGCAATATAGAATAAAATAAACCTCATGAGAACAATGATTTAATAGTAGTCTTGTTCTTTGATAGAAACGTTCATAAGATAGTCTAAATGAGCAGGTGAATTTGTGGAGCAGATTCAGGCTGATAGCAACCAGTCACGGTCAGGTGAAATTTCTGTATAGAACAGGTCTGCCAGTAATTCAGTGAGTTGGAAGCTTGGGTATAATTAATACTTTGCATCCATGCTTAAAGAGCAGGTCACCCACTGAAGAGAAGACACAGTTATGTAACTTAGATTTAGCTACTGGTCTTGCATTGTAGTTAGGAAATAGGCTGTATTTCCTTTGAATAATTACGTAAAATTCAAGTACATGTGTAATTAGTGTTCATTCAGTCACTCTCAGTGGATACTTAGAATAATTTAAAAAAAATGTTTTGTAAACAACTTGGAAGGAAAAAATACGCAGTATGACGAGATAAGCTGCATGTAGCAGGCAATTCAACTAGAAGTTGAATTTTTAACATTTCTTTAGAATTTCAGGAAAAAATACGAATGAAAATTTTTCACGTTAATATAGCTCATTTTGCAGACTACAGAAAGGGTAGTTCTGAATAAAATTATGCCACCTATGATCAAAAGATTGCAGTTAGGGGATACAACTGATTAGGTGTAGAGGGAATACAAAAACAAAAAAAAATCCCCACCAACTCCTTGAAAATGCAAACAGGTCATACATGAAATTTCAACAGTTTTCTGATTTAAACATAGCAGAAATTTTTACATATTCTTTTATATTTTAAGTTGAAGATTTTTAGTCCATTCTGACCTTTGCATTCCCTTCTCTGTGCTTTGGAACCTTTGGAAATATGAATCCTTGGAACAAAATTAAATACATTAAATGAAGAAATGCAAACTCATTTGAACTCAAACTAGATTTCATAAACCCCAGCATTCTCTTGGATCCCACCGAATTGGACAGAATAGTTGGTATTGGAAGGGACGTTGGAGGTCATTTGGTCCAACCCCCCTACTCTGGCAGGCCCACCTAGAGCCAGTTGCTCAGGACTGTGTCTTAGAGGAGTTTTTGCCTATAGGAGTCTCCAAAGATAGAGAATCCACAGTTTCTCTGGGCAGCTTCTTCCAGTGCTCAGTAACCCTCAGAGTAAAAAAATGTTTTCTGATGTTGAAGTGGCACCTCCTGTGTTTCAGTTTGTGCCCATTGCCTCCAGTCCTGTCACTGAGCACCACTGAAAAGATCCTGTCTGCCCTCTTTGCACCTTCTCTTCAGGTATCTGTATACATTAATAAGGTCCCATTCATGAGGTTCCTGTTAGTTGGTTTCCCTAGCCTGTTGAGATCCCTCTGGATGGCAGCACAACCCTCTGGTATATCAGACATTCCTTCCAATTTGGTGTCCTTTGCAAACTTGCTGCACATAGACTCTGCCCAGTCATCCAGATCCTTAATGAAGAGGTTAGGCAGGACCACTCTCAGTCAGATTTCCAGTCCACTTCACTGGCTACTCAACCAGTCTGTATAGCTTGTCTGTGATTGTCTTGCACGAGACCGTAAGGCCTTACTGGAGTCTGCTGCTTTCCCCTAATCTACAGGCCGGTCACTTAAACACTGGAGTTTTTCAAGTTCATCAAGCATGACTTCCCCTTGGTGAAGCCTTTCTGACCACTCCTGATGATTTTCTTGTGTTTATATGCCTGGAGAAGTTTTTCAGGATTAGCGGCCCATTACCTTCTGAGGGGTCATGGTGAGGCTGGCAGGCTTGTAGCTGCCTGGATGCTTCTTCCCCTTCTTGAAGATGGGGGAGGCATTTTCTTTTGTCCAGTCTTCGGGCACTTCTCTCTTGAAACAAAAGTGCACATTTTTCAGGAATCTCTAAACATGTTTTGGTATCTAGCTCAATGGAACATGTCAGTAACATGTAAAATAAAACAGGAAAATTTTGAAATAGTCAGTGAAAAATGATTAGGCAAGGTTTATTCCAAAATACTCAGTTTTTAAGACAAAGATCCTGAGAAGTCAATTTTTTGTTTCTGCAGTTGAAAGGGTCCTGTCCTCTCCCTGCATCATTAGCCAGAGCTAGAGGCTTGTAGAGGCTTGTGATCTCAACAGGGGGTGGGTAGGAGAGAAGGAGCTTAGTGATTTTTAGCCATATATCCAGTAGTAAATATACATTACTCTGATATAAACTTTAAATACAAAAGAAACAAAAAACTGTGCTCCAGTGTGAGTAAATAGATCTTTGCATTTGTGTTAATAAAGCAATATCCAAGATTGACAGAGAGTAAATATAAAAATATACCAGCCTTTTCCACATTCTGTTTGAATTCATATTTTTAACACTAGACTTACTGGTTTTACAGATTTGGATGTGAACAAAATTGTCTAGTTGAGAAATAGAGGACTAGATAACCTTGTATTTTGAATTTGAGATATAGGAATGGTATTCTTTGATGTGCCTTGCACCTATGTACTTCCCTCATGATTTATGTCTTTGTCTAATAAAAAATGTATATGGCTCAAGCTGTTGACGCGGTTGGCATCTGTTTCAGATTCATTTTTACTGACAGCAAGCTGCTGCTGGCGAGCACTCAGCCTTTTTATCATCAGAAATACAGGGACTGCCATTCCTGCCATTGCTTTTTATTCTACACTAGAGTTCTTCATCAGATGTACTTCACTAAAACCTGTGATGGATGACAGACATTAGAGAATATGCATGTTAAGTTTCCTAATTAGAATTTTTAACCAATGTTGGAGTTTATTGAGAAGTTACCATAACAAGTGTGATAATGCTAAATAACCCTTGGCAATGTCTAAGCTTTTAATCCCATTTTGAAGATTATAGAATATCTATGCATATCTACATAGATATGTCAGAATATTTATCTGTCATGTGTTACAAGAGGCAGAATAGTGTAGAAGCAGCCAAATGTTTGACTGTTAGCAGTGTGACTCATTTGTCTTTATCTGTACTATAGTATCTTTTATTTTCATGTAGATGGGAAAGCTGCTTTCTGTGTGTATACGCAAGTGTGCACAGAAACTTTTTATCTCATTAGGAAAAAAATCTTTCCTGTGAGGGTGGCCAGACACTGTAACATGTTGCCCAGAGAAGCTGTGAATGCTCCATCACTAGCAGTGTTCAAGGCCAGGTTGGATGGGGTCTAGTGGAAGGTGTCCCTGCCAATGTCAGGGGAGTTGGAACTAAAGGATCATTAAGGTTCTTCCCAGCCCAAACCATTCTGTGATTCTGTGAAGCCATCCATGCATATACGCAGGTCATTGGATGTACATTTAGACTTGGGGTTCAACAAGAAATTAAAATCACTTCTGAAGTGCTCCATAATTTGAGGACTTTTTTTCCCCATCCCTGTGCCATATGAAGTGGGATGTTGGGGCTTACTTCAGGGGAGGTTGCTTAGCATAGTACAAAATAAAAAAGGTGTTGTCTTCTATCTGTGCTATGTAATGTTACTTCCGTTTGCATTTGTGAAAATTCTGGGCTTTCCCGTTCGCTTTTCCATTGTTCACATAGGCATCATCTTAATTTGTGCTTGGTTTTCCCCTCTGCCTAGAGACACTTCCTGTTGATATAATCCATTGTAGTGAACCTCTGTATTTTTTCAGATATCCTCTAAAGAGTCACTTAGTTCATGAGAAAAAAATAGCAAATTAATAATAGTAGGTTGGAAGCAGTATATAGAGGTGAGAAGTATGTATATTACACATGTACTATGTCCTGCTCTCCCACTTTTCCTATAGAACTTGTTCTCTTAGGTATTGTATGCTGTAGGCATAGATTATGTCCTGTGCACTGGCTGCCCCAGGAACTGAATGAATAATAATGTAATGAAGTGATACTAATAAATGAATAACAGCTCAATTTTCAGTGTAATCTTGCCAACTGTTAAAATAGTTTTTGCGAAACCACCTGATTTTTTTGTCATGAGACATTTCTACAGTTCAGACTTCTCAGTTCTCTTGGCAGCCCAGTTTTGGTCTTGGTTAGAAATGTTGAAATAGAAACTGCAAAAGTGGTTCAGCACTACAGAACAGTTCAACAACCTGCTCACAATCTGCAGAGGTGTTATTAGTCCCATGAGAAAGCAGCAGAATGCTGTCTGAAAGTTTTAATTATATGGTAGTCCGCAGTTTTCAAAGAAGATGGTATTTGCTCCTGTGAATTGCTACCAAAAATGTAGTCCTCTCTGTGTAGGAAATGGTGCTTGTCTAGTGGATTAGGGGACGCTTCTAATATGTCTTGGTACATGCTCCACGAAGACAGGCTATTTTATGATTTGTTTCCTGTTTTGTCTCATTTGTCTTCTACAAGCTAATCTGGAGTTCTCAGTATTTGCCTCAAATGTATGGTTCAGACTGTCTTGCCATCCAAAATTATTTGCTTCCGACCTGGCTTCTGCTAATAGTTTATGTACTCAGCAGATATCTGCTTGTACATATTGTCTGTTCTATTTTCTCATCCTAATGTCCCTCCTTCAAATGGCATAATGGCCCTTGTGGAGAATAAAAACCTTTATTGAGTCACACCTGACACCACTGTGGACTCAAGGCCTCTTCAGGACAGAATTTGTCATCCCCTTTTGTGAGCACAGGCTTCATGACGGGTTTGGAGAGGTACCACACACACCTGTCCTTTCTGCAAGGAGGAGAGGGCAGTAGGGAAGGAAACACAGTTCTTCATAAAATCTCCAAAGCGAGAATGAGAAAATAGAATTGGTTCTGTGTAGAGTGTGTTGTTTTCTTTATTACACATGCTTCTCACTAGGAAGAAGAAAAGAAACAGCACAAAATGGGAAGAGGTTGAAAGTAAGTATGGAGTAGGAAGAAGGCATTTCATTATACAGATAAAGTAATTTAAAAGTAACAAAACCCTCAGCTATTTGGCAATATAAATATGTAGAAAATGAAATATCATAGATGCCAATGATAAACTGAGTAATTTTTAAGATGGGGTGCCCCGTCCTTGTCAGTGTTCAAGACTGGGTTGGAGAGGGCTTTGAGCAACCTGGTCTAGTGGAAAGTGTCCCTGCTTCATCGATATCAGTGAAAATAAATTAATTCACAGTGGCTGATCAACATTTGAGAAAACATTAAAGGGAAAAACATTAACGAAGTGTTCTTAACTCAGTATTAAAAGCAATATGAGTATCAAAAATAGATAGTTTTATTGTTTTCATAAATATTTTACAAGACTTTTATTGCAGTACTTGCATCTGGATTTCTTGAAAATATTCAAGGAAGTTACTAAACCACCTCCGCTATTGTTCATCTAATCCATGATGGATTAGCTCTTTTTCATGGGTGAAACACTTTTATCAAAAGATTTCCAGCACAATGGATTGAATTTCACAAGGATTATTTAAAAAGCATAGCTTTCTAAATTCAGCAGATGGTGTCAGGTTGTAAATACTCAGTGAGTACTTCCCTGCAGCTCCTGATAAGATGTCTTAGGGGCAAGAATGAAGATACTTGTACCATCAGTGTTTCTCATTAACCAGCTCTGAGCAGCTGCACCCTTAGCATGCTAGCAGTAGTTTTGCTTATTCACACTGTTATCCCATTCTCAGGTACCTGACTTAATGCACTAGCAATTCACAGGAGTGGAAGACTAACTATTACTTTTTCTAAATATAGACCATTTCAGTAATTAGACCTTTGTGGGGAAGAAACAAATAATTGCCATGCAGAGAGATTCAAAAGAATTGGAGAAAAAAAAAAAAAAGGCTGGAAGTGATAATCTCAGGGTGCTGCACAGAGCCGCACAGGAATGCAAAAATCTGTAAACAAAGGCTTAAAAGCAACCAGGAAAGATAAAATGGGAAAGCTTAATTTGTTTCTTTCATGTGAGGTCAGAATTACTGAAGTTGTGACTGGTATAAGTTGCTATGGGAACTGTGGAAAAGAAAGGATTTGGGAATGGCAGGACAGGGATGGCAGATGTGAAGGTGATGTTTGCTCACAGATTGTACATTGTAAGCAACATGTCAATTAGGGTAAACCTTTCAAAGGATTCAGGATATTAAGAACTTCATATATTTTAGTTGGGCTTGGGTGTTAGCTTCTGAATCATGTCAAAGCTAAAATCTTTGTGCTAGGACTAAGGGACTGTACAGTGGGTGACTGTTGTATCTGTGGAGTTTTAGAAGTCACTGTGGTGTAGCGTGCAACTCAGTAGGGACTTCTTTGTTACATCTTAGGACTGTATGTCTAATCTAAAACAGTTGTATCCCATTTTACCTGCTTAGATTCTTTACTGAATCTGACTTAGAGCATTGTACAGATGCTTACAGCCTTACAAGATTGGGCCATATTACTTATTACAGATACACACATTCACTGAAGCTGCTTTTATTTTAATGTCTTATCAAATGGATTTAAGTGAACTTCAGAATGAGTTTCCCTATTAATTTCTTTCCAGTGAAAAGATTTTGTGGCAGAAGAGGTTGCTGCTCACTTCACAGATACATCATCTTCCCAGGCTTATTGATTCCAGTTTTCTGATATTATTCTATTTCAATTATGATAGATTAAAAAAAGAAAATTGAAACAAGTATTTTTCAAAGCAGCCTGCTAGTCACTATATTCCCCTTTCTACATGAGACATCATAGCTGAAGAATGTGTTGGGGTAGACTGTAGGAATGCCCATAGGAAAGAGGTTTTGTTACAGATCAAACCTCGTAATATTTGAAATCACCAATACAGTTTCAAAGGGATATCTTTCATTGGTTTGTATAATGAGTCTACAAATCTGCAGAGAGCCCTTCTTAATCTGAAATCTTTACAAGAAAGGTTCCTAACACAAAAGAATATTTGATGGTCATCTCTTCTCCAGCAACCCTGCCCCAAACTCCACTGTGGTTTACCTCTGCCCTTCCCAGCATCAGTCACACACACACATCAAAATAGTCATGTTTGGGCATGGGAAAGTGTATGGAACACATTTAGAACAAGGAAAAGGCTGAAAATGCAAATGATGTCTGCTTTGTGTCTGGATTTCATGATAAGCAATGTATGCTACTGTCAACGTATGTGACAAAAAGATGGTTACTGTTACCAGTCTGAATAACCCCATAATTTACAGGAGAGGGCATGTTCCCTCGTGCTTATATACATTTCTTTCACGTTTTGTACTCCTACTCTCTTTTTTCCTGTATTTAGCAAAAAGCCTTAAGTTTCTGGTATGTTTGAAAAGTGTAAGGGAAACAATGTACAGAGCTCTAGCAAGGTTTTATTGCACCCTGTTCATCATGTGAATCCAAGAACTGTTAAATTATCAACAGAATCATGTTTTTGTTGTGACCCCACTCATAACACCCTTAGAAATTTGTATCTTTGGGTCATCTAATAATTTCCTTTAGTAAGCAGGCCAACCATATCTTGTTCACAATTTGAAGATACTGGTGACCTTCCAGTAGAAAGATTTAAAACTGAATTTAAAACTGAAGAATGGACTTTTATTTTTGTGCCAACACTTGAAAAAAAAAATAGGACAACACTTGATTTGGTAATAAAAAGCTAAAAAAGTCAATTTTTACATCTTTGTTGAACAAGAAATCTGTTAATTTTGTTTATGTTCTGTCTTTAAATTTAGTTACTTTATACAAGGAAGTGTTATCTTTCTGAAATAAAATTATAACCCCCACCAAATGAGAAAAGGTATAAGCAATATTTCAGAAACTTCAGTGTTTCCAGCAAGAAGATTTGAAATTATTTTCACTTATTTTAAAGATCAAATGACAATGAAAGTGTACAGAATTGTGTGGGAGTGAACCTTGCTTCAGAAAGATTCTATGGTTAGGAACTTATAATTAGCTAATAGGAGCTCAGGCTGGGAGGACTGACTCCAGCTTTCTGTGAAAATGTACATACAATGAACTTTCACAAATCAGTTTTATATTTAATGCACTCCTCATATGGCAGTTATCCATATGAAAAATTACTCAATAGGAAACAAATTTAATTGCATTGGGGAGAAATTAAACATTGCTAGTGTCGTATGCAGGAAAAAAATGCCATTCCTTCATGTGATACTATGAGTTCATTGTACGAATTTAGTTTGGTTGGAGAGAGATTCAGTCACATCTGTAGAACTGAAGAGAGAACTAGATGTACTGACATTTCTACCTACTACAGGCTTTTCCTTTATAGTGCAACAAAAAAATGTTAAATTCCTGCCTTTTTTTTTTAATGGGAAGGCTATGTAGAGACACTATCATCAAGGAAGTCTGCTTGTGTTTCTTTGTGATGCACAGTTGTGAAGCTCAGTAATTTGTCTGGCAGATTGCTGAGCAGAATATTAGGGCAGTCTATTCTATGAAAGATAAAGGCATGAATGAGCTTCTCTGTATTCAATGGGTAGAGAGATGTTTTAAATCCAAAAATATTTCTCAGGTGATAATAGATCTTAATAATAAACGTGCTAGTGTTCAGAGGATGCAATGGAGTCAAAAAACACTCTGCAGTGTTAAGGAACAGCTAGGCATTAAATGTGCATCTGTCGGAAAAAAAAACAAAACCTCAAAACTTTGAGATGCCTTGAGGAAACCCAATTACGAATACTGTCCAAATTAACTTAAGAATTGAAGGTCCGTCTGTATCTATAAAGGGAACAATTTAGCAGTGAAATAGCATGGTTTGGTTTTCCTTGCATTGTTACAACACTTATTTTTGTGGGACAAATTTAGCGTGATCTGTCTCAAATACAGTAGGTAAATATCAATTCACATACAAAACTTCATAGATTATTTTGTAATAATGAGTAAGAAGAGACTTTGGAAAGCAAAAGATTTAAAAAGTTGTTTCCCTGCAATTGGTAGAAATATCCAAACCTATCTACATTTTAGGAAATATTGCATGGTACAGTATAAATGATGCTGGTTTGACCATCTAGCATACATAATCAGTAAGTGGAAAGAAAGATTGGCTCTCAAAGATTAGAATATGTTTTTAGCCTCTAGTATCCTTAGTATATACAGTCGCAAAACCTTCATCTGATGGTCAAACCAAAAAGGAGATGCTGACTGTGATCTTTCTTTCCAGTCATGGTGGTCACTGAAGATAACATAGAAATATCATAGATGGATGGACAGAGGGAGTAAAACGGGAGAGTAGTATAATTTATTGCGGATGCAAGATGAAAGGAATCAGATCTGCTGAGATGGATCTTTGACAGATCCCTCAGAAACCAATGAAAAGAAATTTCACGCATATGGTTCCAGTTTCAGGCTAAGAGGTCTGCAGAACATTTAGGGGTTATGATAGGGAAATAGCAATTTGGGAAGAGGGGTTGGTTTTCAGGGGGGATGTTAGGTATTTGAGAATTTATACTATAAAAATAAAAAAGCTTGTACAGCAGGCATCAACACTATAATGTATAAAACACATTCACTGCAATCTGATATATATTACTATTTAAAAATACAGTGGAAATACTGCTTGGAAAATCTTAGTGCTGCAGTGCTGTAGATTGGAAAATAGAAGAAAAACTTGTTAAAGTAAATAGGTTGCCAGTAGTAAAAGGATTTTGGTTTGGGGAAAACTTGTACAGGGACGAAGTGAATTCCTAAACTAGATCTAAGGATACTCAGCCCTAAAAAAACCCACAGAAACCCCCCTGTCATACAGATAGAGCCTTCCCTTTGAGAGGAGGGAGGAGTAGGAAGGGATCAACAGCTGACTAACAAATGATTCACAGATCCTCTAGAAAGCCTAGCTGACAGAACCTTTCAGAATTCAAACAAGCCCAAGGAATAGAAATAGAAGTGTGTTTTAAAAAAATGGATTCTGTTTTGCCTTTTCTTTCCAGTTGTGGTAGGAACCTGTCATGGTTTAAGCCCAGCCAGTAACCCAGAACCATCGCTTGCTCATTCTTCAGCCTTCTTGCCCCTGCCCCCCCCCCCCCCCCAACTCCCCCCCCCCCCCCCCCAACTCCTGGAGGGATGGGGAGGTATATAAGGTATAACACAAATCACTGCTGCTACCACCAATAATAATAATGATAAGGGAAGAGAATACAACCACTCACCACCCACGGACTGATACCCAGCCCAACACTGAGTAGTGATCTAGCCCTTCTGGGTAACTCCCTCCAGTTTATATAGTGGGCATGACGTACTGTGGTATGGAATACCTCTTTGGTTCGTTTGGGTCAGGTGTCCTGTCTCTGCTTCCTCCCCTCGTCCCTGGCAGAGCATGAAACTCAGAGGGACCTTGGTCAGAGTAAACATTACTGAGCAGCAACTAAAAACATCGGTGTTATCAGCATTGTTCCCTGGCTGAAAGTCAAAAACAGAGCACTGCACCAACTACTAAGAAGGAGAACAAATGACTGCTACTGCTAAGACTGCAGGACAGAACCAAGCAAATGTATACGTTCCTTGGAAAATTCGTTTTTTTTTTTAAAGAAATAAAAAAGTGATGTCATTCTTTAAAGCCTCGGAGAGGTTTACAACTGTTTGCATTTTCAAAAAGGAGTTGGTAACCAGTTTGATAAAAATTCATGCTGAATAGCTGTTCTACTTTTCATAGTAGATCTATGTTTTTCATAAGAGATTATAACTGTATTGGTAACTATTTTGATAATCTTAATTGTTCTAGTTTGTTAGTTTGAAAATCCTTTTTTTGTGCTGTATCTTACATAGCAGCTACTGACACCAAAGTAATGTCAGTATTTTGCTTTGTTTAAATAAAAGCGTTACAGAATTTCAAATAACATTCATTTCTGTGTTTTGATCAGCTGCAGAGCTTAAGCCCTTCTAAAAACTGAGTCCCTTTTTTAGTGACTTAATGGTTTAGCTTTTAAGTGGGCTTTATTGAAAGTTAAGGACTGATTATAGTTGTGGATCCCTGGTGAAATAGGACCATTTAGTACCAGCCTCAAAAGCATTGGCCTGTGCAAATTGCTTGGGCTAAAACCACGGGCAAACTGTGCAGTTTGTCTGTACTGTTCCCTCATGGCAACTCCATCTTGTTTGGAAGTGCCAGGTAGTATTTTCCGAATGGGCTTTTCCCTCATGGAGGAGGAAAAAAAAAACAAAAGTCTCAGCAAAACCATTTGCCAACATTTAAAGCTCTACTCAAATGGCTCAACACAGACACTTAAAAAACGGTTTTGCATTTTAACATTGATTTTGCAAAACAGTGAATAGCAGATTCACAAAACAACTCTGATGTGCTCAGGATGGAATAGCCACAACACAGATGAGTACAAAAGATTTTTTCATTTTAATTATAAAGGCTTGAGAGAAGCAATATTGCCTCTTACCCTTATTAAAAATACACTAAAATAGGTAACAGACAGCCTACGGGTCACAAAATGCCAAATTTTAATAGCGGTACATTTCTGCTGTATAATAACTGTGATGAAAAATCTGAAATAGACTGCTCTGCAGTAAGAAGTAGTTAAGAAAATATTATAATCACACTGATGTTGTAATAAATTATTAAATTAACTTTTCTGTAATTCCAAGATTAATAGATGATGAAAATGTGTGTGTTGTCATATTTTCTAATTAAGAAGCAAATGGCCTTCAAGTAATGGAAAAGCAGATTAGTGACATCGAAGTTGGATCAGACAAGTAATATCTGTGATAAAGGTTATTTTTAGTGTGAACTTAGTCAAATCTAACAGATAATATTCAAAATAACTGTAGTTTAATAAAGACTGTAGAATAATACGTCAAAAGAGAATAATAATAAAAATGGAATCATAAACTTCAAATAAAAGATAGAATTTTGCCTTATAGTTTATATCCCAAGGTCAGCAAAGTGGAGTACTTCATCATACATTCCAGAAGTGGTCTCTTTACTTGTTTACAGTAGGGAGCAATTTAAAGTGACTTACAAGTAGGTAATGGGCTTGGGTAAAGATAACTCCTATGTAGTAACTTAGGGTTTCCAATTATATGTATTTATTTAAAAAAAAAATTAATTATTTATTAGTGGTGCTATCTACCTGGAAGAAAAGAATACAGCAAACATGTAAGTAAGCATACCCATAATACTTTATAATAAGTATTGTTAGAATAGCTTATCAGTTCTTAAAAGTTATTTCAGGAATTTCAAAAGCAGAAAAATAGAAGTATCCATGCATTGTTGTTTCTTGTAATGTTTAACTCATGTTTCATGGATTATACCTATGTTAGTATATATGGGTTTTTTTAGGAAGTTTTAAGAAAGATCAGTTAGCTCATCTGACTAATTAAAGTATGTTTTAAGTATATTAAAAGTATCCTTGGACAGTGTTCTTGCAATTCTGACTATTCTGATCTAAATATATGTTAGCAATGACAAGTAATAAAAGTTATGTTATTTCATCAGATAAGTTACATGAGAAAAAACAGCCAAAAGCCACTGTCTGAGTACTCAAAATCCATAAAAGCATTTTGGAAACCCGCATCCCTCACACTAAATGTGAAAAATACTTCCAGATTCCCAGTTTAGCCTGATACAAAACCCGCAGGATTTACTGAGGGCATCCCCATTGCAGCTGACCCACAAGGAAGGATAAAAGTGGAAATGACAAATTGTGAAGTTTTGTGGATGTTTTGGTTTACATTCCTAATAGTGACTTTCACTGGATTTTTTCTTAGAGGAGTGTAAAATAAATAGTTTATATAAAGATTGTGACCTGGCAACAAGCTTTGTTATTCCTGTTTATTTTAGCAGGCTGTGTTTAAAGCCTCTGAAAACCTCTTTTGATTTTCATGTTGTTCCCGTATGCAGTTATAAAATGCCATTTTTCAAGTTTGGATTTTACTGTGAGGCTGCAATAGTACCCTTTTTTTTAAATTTACATAATCATTTAAGTACTCAAAGGGCTAAAAGGAACCAGTGGCAATATCATTGAAAACTGGGAGCTATTCATTGTCTTATTCTCCACTGGAAAACAGCAAGAAAGGGAAATGTGGCATAGGTTCTAATCCCTCAAAATGTGAAAATTAAGGTTTATTTTACTGCAAATCATCACTGTGGCGTTGTGAGACTTCCTTCAACGCAACCACTTAAAGGAGAGGTAATCTTAAGTGGAAATCAGTTACATGATTTCTGTTAAACATAAGCACAGTCTTTTGCAGAATCCATGCTTAATTGAAGACTGTCTATTCAAAGCTGCTAAGAGGAATCAGTGTCTCCCCTACTCAGTTATAATGGAGGTCAATTTTTTTAATAGAATTTAAGCTTTATTACAGGCTGAGATAAAGAGGACAGAATATGGTTAGTGAGGTAAAAAGTAACTATGTTATCTTACATGTATAACCCATGAGGCTCAGAAATTTTTCTACAGTGTAAATTGCAGCCATGTTGAAAGTTCTATTTGCTGATGCTGTTGGAAGTGTTCAGTTCATGTATCCAGATACTTTGAAAATAGTTAAAACTTGCAGTTAAGTTACAAATATCATTATTTAGTGTAAATATTTGGACTTGAGTTATGAAACATTGTATTTAATTCAGCTGGTTTCAGAAGTTTACCTGCGCTGAGAGCTAATAGTAAGGATAATTTTGGTCTGTTAACCTTTTTGCACCAGTTTAATCTCATTCATAAGGTATATCCTCCTTTGTCTGTCACTGTGACAAGCTACATGTCTTGTAAAGCTGGCAACTTTGATAACTTAATAAATGCAGGAAAAAAAGGAAATTCGAGTCATTGTAACCACTTTAAGACACCTTCTAAAATTTTGCCATGTGTGCACGATTAAACTATGGTAAGACATAACAAGAAACACTTCTATTATTGTATTTGGTAGAAAGAAAATCAAATGGCACCAGAATTTATGCTTTGATTTCAAAAGCTGTAAGACCTAGAAGCCCCCCAAAAGGTCAAATGAACTATCAAAGCAACATGAAAAATTAGTGTGTTGATATGATAAAAGGTTCTTTACAGAGAATAGTCATGGGAGATTCAAGTATCACCTGCTGCAAGATCAGGGGTGTTGCATCCCAACCAGAAGGAAGTGCAGCAGGAGGGCCAGGAGTCCTCCTTGGATGGATAAGGAGCTCCTGAGGAAAATTCAGTTGAAAAAAGAGGCTTATAATAAGTGGAAGAAAGGACAGGTGGCATGGGAAGAGTACAGGGATGTTGTCCGAGAAGCTAGGGACCAGGTTAGGAAAGCTAAGGCTCAGTTAGAATTAAACTTAGCTAGAGGTGTTAAAGATAACAGGAAGGGATTCTACAGGTCCATGGCAAATAAAGAACAGACTAGGGAGAATATAGGCCCCCTCAGGAAACTCTCAGGAGAGCTGGCTACACAGGATTTGGAGAAGGCTGAGGTTCTGAATGACTTCTTTGCCTCAGTCTTCACTGGCAAAGGCTCTGACTGCACCATCCAAGTCTTGGAAGGCAGGTACAGGGACTGTGAGAATGAAGACCCTAAGCCCACAGTAGGAG
Source organism: Pezoporus occidentalis (assembly GCF_034315485.1). Lineage (NCBI taxonomy): Eukaryota > Metazoa > Chordata > Aves > Psittaciformes > Psittacidae > Pezoporus > Pezoporus occidentalis. The sequence continues at coordinate 4,611,917 of NW_026914829.1, forward strand.
AGATGCTGGTTTGAGACCATCTTAAAAATCTGAACATGCACAAGTCCATGGGTCCTGATGAGATCCATCCACGGGTCCTGAAGGAGCTGGCGAATGAAGTTGCTAAGCCGCTGGCCATCATATTTGAGAAATCATGGCAGTCAGGTTAAGTTCCCGATGACTGGAAAAAGGGAAATATAACCCCCATTTTCAAGAAGGGGAAAATGGATGACCCGGGGAACTACAGACCAGTCAGTCTCACCTCTGTGCCTGGCAAAATCTTGGAGCAGATTCTCCTGGAAGGCATGCTAAGGCACATGAAAAACAAGAAGGTGCTTGGTGACAGCCAGCATGTCTTCACTAAGGGGAAATCCTGCCTGACCAATTTGGTGGCCTTCTATGATGGGGCTACAGAACTGACGGACGGGGTAGAGCAGTTGATGCCATCTAAGTGGACTTGTGCAAAGCGTTCAACACTGTCCCACACGACATCCTTGTCTCTAAATTGGAGAGACATCAATTTGATGGATGGACCACTCGGTAGATAAAGAACTGGCTGGATGGCCAAACGCAGAGAGTTGTGGTCAATGGCTCAATGTCCAGCTGGAGACCAGTAACGAGTGGTGTCCCTCAGGGATCAGTGTTGGGACTGGTCTTGTTCAACATCTTTGTTGCTGACCTGAACAGTGGGATTGAGTGCGCCCTCAGCAAGTTTGCTGATGACACCAAGCTGTGTGGTTCGGTTGTTACGCTGGAGGGAAGGAATGCCATCCAGAGGGACCTTGACACGCTTGTGAGGTGGGCTGATGCCAACCTCACGAGGTTTAACCATGCCAAGTGCAAGGTCCTACACCTGGGTTGGAGCAATCCCAGGCACAGCTACAGGTTGGGCAGAGAAGAGATTCAGAGCAGCCCTGCGGAGAAGGACTTGGGGGTGTTGGTTGATGAGAAAATGAACATGAGCCGGCAGTGTGCGTTCACAGCCCAGAAAGCCAAGTGTATCCTGGGCTGCATCAAAAGGAGTGTGACCAGCAGGTCGAAGGAGGTGATCCTGCCCCTCTACTCTGCTCTTGGGAGACCTCACCTGGAGTATCGTGTGCAGTTCTGGTGTCGTCAACATAAAAAGGACATGGAACTGTTGGAACAAGTCCAGAGGAGGACCACGAGGATGATCAGGGGACTGGAGCACCTCCGGTATAAAGGCAGGCTGAGGAAGTTGGGGCTGTTCAACCTGGAGAAGAGAAGGCTGCATGGAGACCTCATAGCAGCCTTCCAGTACCTGAAGGGGGCCTATAGGAATGCTGGGGAAGGACTCTTCATTAGAGACTGTAGTGACAGGACAAGGGGTAACAGGTTAAAACTTAAACAGGGGAAGTTTAGGTTGGATATAAGGAGGAAATTCTTTCATGGTGGTGAGGAACTGGAATAGGTTGCTCAGGGAGGTTGTGAATGCTCCATCCCTGGTAGTGTTCAAGACCAGGTTGGACGAGGCCTTGGGTGACATGGTTTAGTGTGAGGTGTCCCTGCCCATGGCAGGGGGTTGGAACTAGATGATCTTAAGGTCCCTTCCAACCCTAACGATTCTATGATTCTATGATTTTGTTTAAAAAAATAGTGGGGGAGTAAATGGTAAAATAAGTTTCATGCCTGTAGAATCACATAGCAGGAGTGTGCCCAAAACCCAAGGTAAATACAACATTGCTATCATAGAACATAATTGAGTAGTTTATTATCATTTTAATATAGTAAATGCAAAATAATAATAGCATTTTATTATTAGCTTACAATGGCAATATTTTAAATCTGATAACATACTTTGTCGCTCTCCCCTTGTTAGTTTCTTCAGATGAAATACAATGGAAGTGATAGCATTTATCTACGCAGAGATGCAGTAAACCTGAGAAGTAATCAGTAGCAAGGGGTTTACTTCTTCAGGTGAAGAAAGAAATAGAAATCACTACTTAAAAGCAATAGGGAATAAAGCTTTTCAAACATTTTTATTGTTAATTTTCTGATATTCAGTATCTTTTCATCATCAGATTATGAGTAGTAACAGTAGGATAATATTATAATTATTATAATCTGATAACTTTGGGAATGAAAACTTGAAAAGACAGAAAAGCTACATTAGACCATTATTCCACATTATTTCTGCAGTAAATGTGTAATTTGTCATGTTCATAAAATACCGTGGCTTTTAGAACACAACATCTTTTGAATTCTTCTCTTCTACTGTGAGTTCATATTTGTGCTGGACTTGGTGAGTTCCTTACTTTTTTGTATCAAACCTTTATAAATTCTTTGGTATCACCTTTTTTACGGACTAGAGGGGTGTTTCTGCTTTTGCATTTTGAGACTACAATGCAGATTTGACAGTTTTTCCCTTTCCAGTAGGGCAAATTTAGGTATGTAATATCTGCCATACATGGACAAAGCATGAAGTATACTTAGAATGAAATTATCTGTAAGTTATCTTATTATTTGCATGAGCCAGGGAGTACTCATTTAATTGCAGAATTTGGCCCTTGAGCAAAAAAACAGCATTTGATGTGTTAAATGATGACTATTTGGGCTTCTCATTAGAAGAGAGCTACTGAGCTGCTGGAGTGGATCCAGAAAAGGGCACTGAAGTTAGTGGAGAGTATAGAGTGCAAGCCTTATGAGGAACAGCTGAGGGAATGGGGGTGGTTTAGTCTGGAGAAGAGAAGGCTCAGGGGGGGCCTTATCACTCTCTACAACTACCTGGACAGAGGATGGAGTGAGGAGGTAGCTGGTCACTGTAACAGTGGAGGTAATGGCCTCAAGCTGCACCAGGGGAGGTTTAGATTGTATATTAGGAAAAATTTCTTCGCTGAAAGGGTAGTCAGGCATTGGAAGAGGCTCCCCAGGGAAGTGGTGGCGTTACGTCACACTCTGGAAGTGGTCAAAAATTGTGTAGCTGAGGCCCTCAGTGACATGATTTATGGTGGATTTGGCAGTCCTGGGGAACTATTGGACTTGGTGATCTTAAAAGGTCTTTTACAGTCTAGTTGATTCTAAGATTCTGTTTGCATTCAGCCCAGTAGCATTGCTGTTCATTTGTACCAGGAAAGAAAAGATATGAAGAGTCTATTTAGAGTATGTTTTTATAATTTCTAATCTCTGTATATCAACTCATTTGCATCTCATCTCCATGAAAAATTCTGTTGTTAGTCTCTCATTTCATAGAACATATTTCCTGTAGTTTCAAAGCAAAAACAGTCATTGAAAAAAATTGTGTAGTATTCATGTTGCGGGTTTTTAACAACTTTGTTATTAAAAACACAGGGAAAAAATGTGTCAAATCATTGCAATTTCCTTCTATGTGTTTTCTTTTCCAGAAGGCTCAAACCTATCATGCATATGTTAAAATTAGCCTAGAGCCTAGAAAATTTGGCAGAGAAATTGTTAGAACAGTATTTCACAACCACCTGCACTTTCCTGTTGTGAATTTTATTCCAGTTGCTAAAAATACGCTTGCCATTAGCAGTGATTTAAGAGCTATCAGTGTATCATCAATGCAGGCTGGAACTCTGAGAGAGGACAACTAACAAGAAGAAGTGATTATGACCTTTCTGTTGAGAGTGACTCTTTTTATCTATGCAAAGTACCTCCTGCAAACAGGGAGCTGCATCGGCTTGGAGTATTCTTTAGAAATGATCTGTCTGAAGAAATAGGAAGGAAAATCTGAGTAACGTGAAGGAAGCACAGACACTCCTAAAGCTCATATAGCAACATTTACCAAAAAGTTAGTTACTGGAATGTAAGATAGGAAAATCATATCACAAAGTAGTTTTCCTCAATAGAGGAATTTGAAATTAATAGTATGACTTGTATATGACCTTGCAAACTATTTTTCAGTTTATGAATTTTGGCTAAAGTGGGCCTTGGAAGAAGTTAAGTTATGGTTAGTAATAAAGGCCAGTGAGCAACTTCCAGTGATGAAATGTTTCTTTTGGCCATATGGTTTGTTTTCTGTTGGGTGCACTGTTACCTGTCAGTCATCTTCACATTCACATCACGATATAATCTTAGGTCCTGTTTCAGGGAAAAGACTGTGAGTACCTGGCCAATAACTGATTTAGTTACTGAAATTTGCTAACGTTTGGAATAGGTATCTCAGAAAGTCCTGATACCTGTTCATTTCCCTGTGTGGATTTGTGCAGCCATGTGGGCTCAACCCTTTTTGCTCATATCGGTAATATTTTTGCCTAAGCTGCTGTGCAGCAAAGAATGGCAGAGGAATGCTCTAATAAACAGGAATGCTCCTGGTTGGTTTGGGGTGAATTTTCCCAAGAAGGCATTGAAGGATTAGCAGCTCCGTAAGTGGCTTTAGCCTACCTTTGCGAGGCAAATTGGACAGTTTGCTAGCTTGAGCAAAAGTCTCACTTGGGGTTTTGGCTGCGCCCTGAGTTAAATTAACAAATTAGGCTGAAGATATCTCAGAGGCTTTCAGTGCATAATGAGAGCTGGACTAGGGGCAGTACCTTGCTGCTGTGGTTAATGCTACAGGGAAGATGCACCTTAACTGAAATGCTTCAAACATCTGTATGCTTTTAATAGGTTACTTGGGTGCTACAGTTGCCTGCTGTTAGGATGCCAGTTGCTGAATTTTTGCATGATTCTGCCTTACTGAGCAGCAGTCACCTACTGTAAAAACATACAGAAATTGATTAGCAGGTGAGAAATCCAGGTGCTGGGCTATGGGGCATTTGAACATTTGTGGTACCGCTTTCCGTTAATCTTCAGGATAATATTGTGTGAAGTAGACTAGAAACACCTGTGCCTCTAAGATTGCCTCTTTCTAGCCATTGATACAAATAGTATCAAAGTGAGTTTTTGTGTATTATTATTTCCTGTCTACAAAAACCACTATTCTCACCCAAAGGAGGTGTATGTGAGGAAGTCATAATAAAACAGGAGCTTATAATCAATGGTGAACTAAAAGGTAAACCTCAGGGATCTGTACAGCGTCAAAGCCAATTTATGGAACTTGTTTTAGAACAGTCAATTCAAATTCAGGTCAAATACACACAAACTTAGGGAACTGATGGAAATCCAAATGCCTAGTCTGCCATTGCCTTTCTCCTCACCTCTCTTTACATAGGGTAGAATCCATGCCCTTAGACTCTTGCAAAATCACATAACAGGCATGAGTTACACTGTCATAGAAGTTTGTTCTGTACCTTTTCTATATGTAGTTGTCTGTGTGTAAAAATTAAGGAATAATTTGGTCTGTAAAATCTGATCTGTAGGTATGTGTTTTTTCTTGAAGAAGCAGAGTATATGTGAGCTAGGACAGCATTTTCCAATATCAGACTGTTGAGGATACTGGCATACCCTCTAGACATGGGCTAGCCTGAATTTTCCCCTTATTTTTCTAGAAAACATCAGAAAAATTCAATGTCATGTTGATGCTGACTATGGAAGTACTTGAAATCTCAAAATATTGTATTACTAGAAGATAGATTCTCACACAGTTCTGATTTCTATGGAGAGTAAGATATATCTGAATAGTACAATATGGTAAAGAGACAGTTCTGTCCTTACACAGGAATGTATTCTCAAATCATATTAATTTTTGCTGTAGAGGAGCTATATTAGCATGCGTTACTTATCTGTTTCTAACACCAGATAATATAATATGCAACTTGCTATTTCAGTTTTGCAATGAACCTTGATCCCAGCCATCTTTTAGAAGTTATACATTTTAAATATTCAATTTCATTTTTAGATGCACAGAATACATTAAATATAATTTAACACACACCCCCCCTACACCATCCTTCCCCTCTCTCTCTCTCCCCCTCCCCCCCCCAGTAAGTTAGGAAAAAGAACTTTATGTGCTTTATGAGAGTAAAAGGCAAGCAGCACTAGTTCACTAGCTGATTTCTCTGTATCAATTATGGATCAGATTGGAGAAAATAATTTATAACCATTAGTACAGACTATAAGGGTGATGCAACATCACGTTATTAATGCATGCAGTAACTTTGTTCTTCATGTTTTGATGCTTTGATGTCTGCAGCACAAGCTTTCTGTCACAGTAAAACGCCAGGTCCCTTCTTAACTGACTACAGCAGTGCATCTGATCATTATCCCACAGGAGTTCCATATATTACCCACGCTAGACATCCATTAAATAGAGACCCTGTTTGTTCATTAAGGTATGTATTTACAGCCTTTTCTATTTCCTTTGAAATAAATTGTTTTTTGGCAGGACTGTGACAGTGTCTAGACCTGTAATTATTTCCTCAGACCTGCTACTTCTTCCAAGCTCAAGATATACATAAGGTCTCTGCTGCCATAGTATGTTCTTCTCTGTGATGCCAACACCCTAAATTGCTCCTGGATATGACCTCATCTCTTATTTCAATGTCACTATCCTTCTACATGAAAGAACTTGGAAAACTCAAACAGAGCAGTCAGTCCCATCTTTGTGTCCTGAAGCCTCACAGATAGCCTCTCAGAAACTGTATTGTTCCCATACCTTCTTGCAGCACTCAGGAACCTCAGAGATCCCTGCTTCCTAATTTACAGAGCTTTCCTTTCTGAAGTTATATTTAATTGCCTGAATTAGGATATGCATCTTAATTTGGAGATGTCTTATTTCTGAGTTCCTGTTGCTTTCTATATCTCTTCTGATGTTAACAGCTTAAACACCAGCCATTTATATCCACTTATTAACATTCTGCAGGCAGCAGAACATATTTCCCTCTTTTCATACCCTTCTGTATATTTTTATGCCATGTTCTGAATCACGTGTTGTTCCAATCTCCTCTTCTGCTGCATCACTTTTAGTTCACATTCACCTGACCTCTGATATCTTGGATTTTCCATGAAAACAAACAGGAAGTCAGTAAGATTTGGAGTGTGGACATAAACAAAATATTAGGTAATAGATGGGGTAAGATACTCCAAATGCTACAGAATTAAACACTGTTGTTGAGTGTACTTTGAAATCTATAGACAAAGTGTTATTTCCACTTAGAGTAGGAATGATCTAAATACTTAATTCTAAAACATATAGGATTTTTATATATTCCATTAAAATCAAATACTTTGTCTCCTTATTTACTCCCAAAGTTGTTGTGCTTTATTGAATCCTTTGTTCATTGTCTTTTAGAGAGTTTTTTTAAAGTGGGCTTATAATACTGTATTGATGTTCATGATGACCTTTTGTATTAACTCTTTAAACAGCACTGTAAAATTTTAAAGGGCTGTGCTACATAGGAGATAAAAAATGGAGTGTAATATCTTCTCTTAGCTATGACAGCAATAATTGTAAATCATAGTAGGTAAAAAGGTTACAGTCTTGCAGACCATCCACTAATTGCAAAATGAATCAGTCTTTATAGTCAGGAAGAAAAAGTAACTTTTGTTCTTTGCTTTTGTATTAATTAGGTTTGGTACAGAAACTGTTACCTGCATCTGTTCTAGGATCTTTCTGCTCAAAGTTCTATGCAGTTATCCATAACTACTTAATAGTAACGATAGCTATACAAATAAAATACAAAAAACAGTGAAGCTGAATGTATTGGTAAGGTAACTTAAACCTTAAAAAAGGGGTTCAGAATATCTTTAAGAAGATCTAGTGAATTACAGTGTCAGCTTAAATGAAGAAATTGGTACAGAGAAAAATTCATTATATATATCATATTGTTAAGAGTGTGTAATATTTAAATTTTAATTATCAAGAGGTTGTTTAAAAGTTTTTTACTGTAAGATATGTTTGAATTGTGTTTAGAACCATTTTATCAAAATTAATACACAGATAAGACTTTTTAGAATAAACAAACTTCTTAGAACCTCAAGTGCATGTTTAACATTGGTACATGTAACTGTAGTATAGAAGATTACATAGAATCATGGAATGGTTTGAGTTGGAAAGGACCTTAAGATATCTAGTTCCAAGCCCTGCCATGGGCAGCAGTGCTCACCCTAGACCCTGTCTCCCAGGACTCTTTCCAACCTGGCCTTGGAACACTGCCAGGGATGGAGCTTTTACCAGTTCTTTTGGCAACCTATTCCAGTGCCTCATCACCCTCACAGTAAAGAACTTCTTTCTTATATCTAACCTAAACGTCCCCTGTTTAAATTTGAGCCCATTCCCTCTTGTCCTATTGCTGCAGTCCCTAATGAAGAGTCCCTCCCCAGCATGCTTATAGGCCCCCTTCACATACCGGCAGGCTGTATGAGTCTCCATTCAGCCTTCTCTTCTCCAGGCTGAACAGCCCCAACTTTCTCAGCCTGTCTTCATATGGGAGGTGATTCAGCGCCCTGATCATCCTCATGGCCCTCCTCTGGACTTGCTCAAACAGCTCCATGTCTGGGAGAAAAATAGCTGACTGTTGTTTACCAAACTGTTTCAGTTTCATGCCTGCCTCTCCTATGGAGAGTATAAGAAACATCAGGCAACTCTGTCTGTACTCTTCTCAGCACAAGTCTGTAGGAGTGATGTTTGCTACTGGTATAATAGTCTAATGGTGCTAGAGCACTCCTGATGTAGCATTTGGGTGGTAGCTCTTACTTGATCTGAGAGCTGCTGAATTCCCATATTTTTTTCTCTGTCTCTGGCTTGTTCCCCCAGGCTGCCTGCTCTCCTCCTGGCTGGAGATAGCCAGAAGATTTAGATTGCAAAGGACAGACAGAGGTGGAAAGTGGTCCTAGCTGTGGGATTAGGACAGTTGATAGAGATGTAGGAGGCTTGAAGTCTCTGATGCTGAAAGGGGCCAGCAGATCAACTTTTCTCCAAATAAGGGCTCTAGACTGGGAAGTATAAAGTGGGCAGGACCACATCTACCACGATGACAACGCCACCACATCAGTTAATAGTCTGAACATATCTGGCTCTTTAGGCTTCTCCATGGGACATGCACAGGTACTTTCTGCCTAAATTAGGGTCACTGGAGAGTTTTCTGCACAACGTAGGTACCACAGAGGTTTAATAGAAGCCTTTATAACTGCTACAGGATATTCTTGGGAGCCACCTAAGTAATTTGGTCCTGAAAGCAGGCCACCTAGATTTCTGTCCAACTTCAATGCCAAAGCAGTTTAAATACAATGAACCTTATCGTGTATTTTCATTATAAGGACAAGTGAAAAGTATTTGGAAACTAAAACCATGCAATGTTTCTTTGTACTAAAGAAAACACTGGATATCAGCGGGTATGAATAAATAACCCTAAATTACCTGTGTTCTTTCATAGAACTATTAATATGTATCTTACGTTTTGAAATACTAGAGGTTTACAAAATTTATCCAGTTAATGAGCGATTGTAACACAATAAAAATGAAAACAAAAGATATTTGAAATGTTATCAGAGTAGGTAAGATAATACATGTTATTTTGCCATTAAGGCAATTAGTATAAACAAAAGAGTATCAATGTCAAGCGCACTTGGTCCCAGCAGGTTTACAGATGTTTTAACAATTACATCCAGATGATTTCAAGCAGCCATGATGTAGATCAGACTGTAGATCTAGTAATTTCAGCAATTTCAAGGCTTACTATGAAATAACAGAATAATGGCAGTACTTGAGGGAAAGGGGAGACATTTTTTTAATGTGTGCTTAGTAAACATGAGACTATTTGACCCTTTTGTTCACTAAGATAACATTTTAAAAATGTTGTAAAGATGCAGTGGGGGATGAATCAGAAATAGCTTTACTTTTAACTTGAGTGAAAGAGCTTAGACGTCAAAAGATCATAGTTGGTCTACAACATGGAGGCAGAGTGATCACTGTAATAACAGGAAAAAGCATATTTATTTCAGATAGTTATATTTCTTATTTTGGAATTGCTAAAGTAACAGCAAGTTTAATCAGAAATTGTAAGGTAGGAACACTTCCTGTAGTTTTAAGGACCAAGACTTCCTCTTCCCCATGCTGTCTATATCCTTTCCCTTTTTTTACTATATGTCAGTTCAGTTTTTGTTTACGCCGTTCTCTTTTCTCTCTTTCCTTATCCCTCAGAGAGGGAGCTGGAGACAGCTCCATGCAATTGAACTAATGTCCAATTAGTTCACTTTCAATTGGATCGTATTTTCTGTGTTGCATTTTAGCTGGAAAGTAATTTCTAATTCCTAATAGAGGTGCAGCATGTGGTTTTCATCACACGAGATTTCATCATATCCTCTAATCTCAGTTCTGATACATTGGTAGCCCTCTGATACATTGGTTAACTCTCGAGTGAATATGTATCCAATTTCAAGTACTCTTGATTGATGGATGGATTTATATTAAGACTATAAAGCAAGATGGACTTCAAATAAAAAGGTTATCATGAATTAAAGCAATAAGATAGTGTGTATGAAATTCAGTGGACAGCCACCACTAGGCTTTTCTCAACACTGGTGATGTTTTCTTCATTCAGATATAGTCACATGTTTGTAGCTTCTGTCTGTTTCAGCAAAAGAGATGGCCTGATGAGACTACAAATGTAAAATGTACACTGTGATTTCTTGCCAAATTTGCTATTGTATATTTTAAAAATCATCTCAACTAGGGTGTTTTTTTTGTGTTTATGAAATTGGAAAGTTCCTAGGAAAAGAATTCCATTGATAAATTATTTGCTTTTGAGTTAAAGGGCTTAGTTATGGTCTGGAGCAAGCTCCAGCTATATAGGCTCTTGGCTGTTTTAATTTTCTTCAACCTGTGAAGTAACTTGAAAATGTGCTTGTGGAAGATGTATTATTCCTGAGGAAGAACTAATTTTTTTGGAAAAAAAAAAAGTTGATCTGTTTATATTTTACAGTAGTGTATCTATATCAAGGGTCTGATATATGTAAGTAAGCCTGGATATTGACCGTATATGTCTAAAATACTTACACAGATGCTTCAGAGAAAAAAATACCCAGAAAAATATTTCAGCCACCTGAAAGTTATGTGTCAAGTTTAAACTAGTGGACTAAGTTCTTTATATGGTTGTTTGGAAATTGATCCTACATATTGGTCCTTTCCAACCCTAACTGTTCTATGATTCTATGATTCTAGAATAGGACAAATAGTACCCTGGAGGTGCCTGATGCAATTTTTTTTTTTGAGGGAGGCTATTGACTGGATTTGATTGAATTCCTGTGTATTAGATGGTTGAAGTTAAGTGATTTGAATCTTTTCTCATCTGTATAACAACATATTTAAATGAATGAATGCTTAGTAACAATTATCTTCGCCTATGAAAATTTACAGATATAAAACCCCTGATAGTGTAGTCAAGAAGGGTTGCTTCTTAACTCATATCAACATTATAGTAAAGAAATTGATGGTTAATATGCCTCCACAATAATTCTTCATATTTCTAAATTTAAAGCTCAGTTGTTTTGTTTTTAATATATCATATGATGGTTACTTATAAGACTAAATATTCCCATCAATTTAAAATATGTCTTAAATGATATTTTTTTTCTATATTAGATTATTAATGGATGATAAGGTATCATTCTAAAAAAGAGTTAAGAGCTGGGTTTTATACAGTATCTGGCTATTATAATATTGAAGTGACAACAATTCAGTACATGATGCAGAGGAACTGCCACATTTTCTGTCAATAGGTAAATTGTCCTTGGGATAATTCAGCAGCACTTTGCTTTTAGAATATAATAACTTAATGCTAATAAACAGTGTTTAATTACCTAACTGTGAATTTGCAACAGTTGTTTTGGTTGTGTTTCTCAGCTGTAGCTTTATTGTCTTGATGAGCTGAGCAATTAAGTAGTCCAAGGCTAATTCAATTCTGGTTAGTACCAAGGCAGCAGTACAATAGACAAAGAATAACTACAAAACTATCTATAACACCCTAAAAAAGACCTCTACAGCCTTGTCAGTTAAATTACTCTTTAGACTCTCATGAATATATTGAGTTTTTCCATTGATTATGGATGACACCTGCCTAAGTTTAGGTGTCTTAATACTATCTTCCAAAATGCATTTTTTAGTCTAGAAGCATCCTATCAACCTGTATTTCTTTCTGTGAAATCTGTATTTCTTTCTGTGGGGGAGATGAGATAAATGATCTTAGATCTGGAGATCTAGATCACAGACATCTAAATCTGTACAGATTAATTAACCTTTTAATTCTGATTAATTTAAATGCCAGTGTTGCTGAACTTTTGCATGTAATGTTGCTTCGTTGAAGCCTTCAGCGTTTTTATGTGTAAGAAATCCTTACAAACAGACGCATGCTTTCAGAAAATGTAGTAGTATGTTTTTCTATAGATTCAGCAACATGTTTCCAACCTGCTGTATTGCTTGGGGTTTCTTTTCCACAAAGAGAGGATAGATCTGGACAAGACCGTTCCCAGCTGAGCTGTTTCTGTTCTTTCCCAGGAAATTCTTGTAGAAATTTAATTGGGCCCAAGGTTGGCCAGACACTTTAATCCCCCAGGTATCACAGGCTCAGTCCTCAGATCTCATTGCAGCCTGGTGAGCTTTGAGAGATGTCTGAGGGACAGCTGCAAGTGAAAATATAAAGAAAAAGATTGATGTCTCTTGAGCGAAAGCAGTAGGCTTCACTCTGTGTATACAGAATAGGTTTCATTCTTTGCTCCACACATTTCCTAATGAGAGGAAATATTTGGATATCACTCCACCATAAATGATAGAAAGATGCCTTGTACTGTGACACTGCACGTTGTGCTTATATATAGGCTTAGTATCTGTTTATATAGGCAAGGAGCATTCCAATTTTAACTCAATATTTGCATAAGCTTTTGTGTTGAAATTGTTTTCACTAACCTCCTATTGGAAAAGGAGAATTTTGTTAGATGAGTAACTACCTTACTGATGATTTGCCTGTAAAATGCAACTGTACCATCGGGACATGTATACACCATCATCCCACCTACCTTGCAGCACAGATAACTATAGCTGATGTTACCCTACATTCCTTTTATAGTCAGTAGAGGAAAAAATGGGCACTTTCGGAGAACCATTTATCTGATCCAGTTTAAACATGTACTTTAAGAAAGAATAACTCCTTAAAAAGCCCTGTTCATGCTTGTTGCTCATTGAAGGAGCCATGGGTGCTTAGCTGAGAGCTGTCTGCGTGGTATCTAAACATGTAGATTTGGACAGATGCATCCCACCATCAGTCTTTTCAGTAAAACTAATCAATAATTTTGAAATTGAGATGCAAAAGTGAACTAGTTGCTGTGGAGGCTTAATTCAGTGGCTTGAAAAGTGGCAACTGAGAAATTCCAAAATGGAAGTAGCGTATTGCAGCATTTACTGCCTTTTAATAGCACAATACATTGTCCTCTGTTCATCATTTAAATGTGTTTATCTTTCTTGCACATCCATACATCCTGAATTGTTGGATTATTTCTGTTTGTTAAAATGTGGCCTGAGCTTCCCCCCCTCTCCCTTCTCCAAGTGGTTCTTTTGGTCACATCTTTCAAACACCTAAAAAGGAAGCTCATGAGAACATTCCCTCACCCTGGCATTAATCGCAGCAGTATAAAATATGAAGCTATTGACTGCTTATAACTGCATCTTTTGAACATTCAGAGCCATTGTGTTCACAACATGATGAATGCACTTGCAGATGGCTTTGTCTGTAGTGGTCATAAACTCCAGTTAATGGCTGAATTAATCTATAGTAAATGAATAATATCCTTTCCGGCTGTTCCAGGGAATAAACTACATGTCACGTTTTTCCTGTTTTAAAAAAAGCACTCATAATTCAAACCAAATACAAGTGTCAGCTTCCCAAATAAGCGTTTCATTTTCTGAAGTGAAAGTAAGATTTTTCGCATGCATACTCTGAAAATTAAAAGGATACAGATTTTTCTGCTTTAGAAATGACAGCTTTTAGAACTCTTCATGGAATTTCTTCTTTTTTTCTTTTTTTCCCTTTCTTAATTCATCAGTGGCGTTTCTTACTTTTTGCCTAAATAAGCAAGCAAAAATCAATCTCAGAAAGAGCTGAAGGAGACTGATGAAATCCCACCTGGAGAGTTAACTGACTTTAAACAAATGAACAGTTTGCCAGGCTTCTAAATCTAGAGGAAATAAAATTTAAATCAGGCTTTCACACTTTCCCTGAATGCTCAAACCCCTCCCCCCAAAAAACAACGAAACAAACAAACAAACAAAACAAGGAAAGCACTTGTCATAGATTCTTTGAGTGTTCATATTTCTTACCTTTTTCCTCTTCATTCCTCCTGAGCTCAAAGGAAAACTAGCACATTGTGACCTTTCAGGCTTTAGGTAATGTGGTTTGTTTTTTCTGCTACTTTACTGCCCAGTAATTATTTCTGCTGTACCTGCCCCAAATAAATAAACAAATCCTGGCACTGAGACGCTGTGATCTCGCCCTCCAACACCCCTGCTGTCGAGTGCAGTTTAGAGCAATGATGAATCCTCCATGGGGTCTCTCTTACTGCTTTTGCTTCATTCATAGAAAGTTAAATGGCCCCAAAGCCAGCATCATGGTGTGGGATGGCAGGGAGAAAGTGCGCTGCAGGGTCCTGCCCTTAGCAGCCTGAATGAGGGGCAGCATGAAAAGGCAGCACTAACAAAATGTACTTAAAAGATTTAGTACTTGCTACTGTTTTGATGCAGAGAGCAACATTTTGAGTGCATCCCATTGCGTGCTGAATCACATGAGAATTCCAAAGCAAAAATGCTTCATATTTGCTTTTTTGCCTATTCATTATCGTTACTCAGTAACTGTACTGCATTTGCAACTGCCTTATGCTCTGGTTCCCAGTATGACAGCACTGACAACACAAGTAGCTGTGGCTGGTTAAATTAGCAAGATTGCAGAACATATTACTGTCTGTTGCATCATACTGCTGCCTCTCTATTTAAATAACTGACAGAATTTGTTTCCTGTCTGTTGCTTAAGACACTTTCCAATTATAAAAGGAATTATGTTCGGAGATATTTTTCCTGTCTGAATTTCATCACAGGCCTTTAAATATCCCAGTATCCTACTATGATTTTCTGGCATTGGAGTTGACATCACATGCCTTCTCACGGAGTGTATCAGCTGGGCTTTAGTGGTTATGCTGGCTAGCATGCTGTTGTTTCTTTGTTTATTTGCTTATTATCACTTGGAATTCGGATGTGAAATGCCACTTTTTGAGAACAGGAAGGATTCCATTTGATATTCTACACTTGCCGTTGTCTTATGTGATTATTATGTGTAGTAATGCATGTTGAAAGAAATGAAAGTTCTGAAACAGCTGGCTAGGTTGTAGTCTCTATTCATCTATAAAACATGCATCATTGTTGGATTATTGCTTTCAAAACCCCTTACAGATACATAGAGATGTACATGTCATCCATGTGGGAAAATTTAAGCTTAGGTGACCTAGTAATTGCTGAATAGATTTTAGATGAAAATCCTTTTCTGTTGGCACCTCTAAAAAACACTTACAATGACAGACTGCCTCAGCGGCACTGGTATTGACACTGAAAGAGCTCTAAGACCATTATTCAGTGGTGCAGTAAAAAAACAACATGGCACCAGTCAGATTAAAAGAGTGAAATCTGAACAATTATTAATAATGAACATGTGCATTTGGAATCAATCTGCTTGAATAAATCCTTAATAAAGAGACGTGAGATTTACAAATAACGCTTTGGAATTTGCTTCTGCGTTTTTTAAGGGAGACAGCAGCAAAAGCTGCTAGTGAATTAAGTATGTGTAGATGTCATGGCTCCTGACAATTTTACTCTCTTGTCTAGGAAAAGTGCTGGGACACACAAAACAAGTAGCTAGGGGAAATTCTGTGTGTACTCAGAGGAATGAATAAGCACAGGTTTGTGCATTGAGTGGTGGTGAGCTGGTCAACAGAATGACAGCACGGTGTGCACTTTTGTGTGAAGGTGTTTTCCAGATTGAAAGTAGATGCTTCTCAGCTACAAAGATTACATTCCTGCATGTCATTCTTCATGTCATCCATGCTAATATCTTTTTATAACAATTTTGTACTGTGACTGCCCTGTCAAGATGTGGCATTTTCAACAGCACCTCCCAGTCACAGGAGTTAACTGTTTTGTGTGGTCCCTTGGCTGGTGGGGGATTTGTATACCAGTAGCGCAGGCATGGCTTGCACTGCAAAACCCCAGTACAAGACTAAAAATGAGATACAAAACCCCAGTGTCAAGCTGAAATACAAGCCAGTAATATAACCCTGTCCTGGGTTCAGCAGTAGCAGTCATTTTTCTCCTCCTTGGTAGCTGGTGCAGTGCAGTGTTTTGACTTTCAGCTCGGGAACAGAGCTGATAACAAGGATGTTTTGGTTTGGCCAAGGACTTTGTGAGCCTCATGCTCTGCCAGGGAGGAGGGGAAGCCAGGAGGAAGCAGAGACAGGACACCTGACCCAAACTGACCAAAGAGGTATTCCATACCACAGCACGTCATGCCCAGGATGTAACTGGGAGTTAGCCGGAAGGGCTGAGAGACTGCAGGGTTGGAGGAGGTATCGGTCAGAGCTTGGTTGGGCTGGGGGGGCGAGTTATCGGTCGGCTGGTGGTGAGATGATGTATTCTCTTCCCTTGTTATTTCCTTTATCATTATTATCATTGGTGGTAGCAGTAGTGATTTGTGTTATACCTTAGTTACTAAACTGTTCTTATCTCAACCCGTGGGAGTTGCATTCTTTTCGATTCTCCTCTCCGTCCCTCCGGGAGCAGGGGGAGGGCAAGAAAGGGGGGGGAGGTGAGTGAACGAGTTACCCGACTGGGTTTAAACCACGACAAACCCAAACAAGACATTAGAAATATGGCTTTAGTGCAGACAGAAATTATTCTGATCAAATGTGTCAGAGGCTTTTTGGAAAAACTCTGAACTATTTTTTCTTTTTTCCGACTAAGAATTGATATCCTCTTGAAGATTGTATGGAAAATTTTCTGCTAAGTTGTTACAGTGTTTTGGTTTTAGGAATCTGGGTTGAGTCAGCTTTCTGTTAGTTACAATATGTTTCAGGGAATAGAAAAGAATGTGAAAATTACTTCTAATAACCTTGGTTACCTTTGAAAATTTTATATTATGAACACTTATGAAGGCTGAAAAAAGAAAACAGTGCAAATTAGGCACTTTGTATTGCTGGCCGT
This sequence comes from Pezoporus occidentalis, assembly GCF_034315485.1. Classification (NCBI taxonomy): domain Eukaryota; kingdom Metazoa; phylum Chordata; class Aves; order Psittaciformes; family Psittacidae; genus Pezoporus; species Pezoporus occidentalis. The sequence goes on from NW_026914829.1 coordinate 4,628,979, forward strand.
TGTTTTCAGCATGAAGCCTGCTTTGAGAGTTCTCTATACTTAAATGTACATTGTACTTTATCATTATGTATAATGAAGGGTGAGATTATTTATATTTAGTTTCAAATGCCTAAAAATTATTTTATTTCTGTTTGTAAGCCTATTTACTAATTCTGTCAAAAACAGAGCAGTTTTCAAAATGGTGAATTGTTTGAAGATCTTTTATTAGCAACTTTTATTTTACCCTCTAACAAAGTACCTTGATTTTTTTTTTTGCATATTTTTGTAAATTTTATGTAATAGTGTGAAAAAATGTACATGCATGCACTGAAAATCAGACTCCCTATACTCTGCCAAAATTGGGATCTAGGTAGGCACATTGACTTGAAAGAGAAATTCAGGATCCTGTCCTCAGACACTGCCTACTCTGGTAGCATTTTTAGTTATTCAGCTCCTGCAGTTGAATTAAACATCTGAACGTGCATGTGCTCAGAAATGTTCATCTCTGAGAAAATGGCCAACACCTCCCACCTTGACTCCAATATAGAAACCGAGTAGGAAGAGACACAGACTCCACCTAAATCTCCAATCTCTTAAGCATACTCAGGCTATATTTAATACATTGATAATATTAAGTTCCAAAACCCATGAAACAGAAGTGTACATTCTCATTCATGCTGTTTTGCAGAACTGTGTTATAATTACAGCATTTTCCTGTTAAAGTACTTTTTATAGAGCAAAGCCTGAGGTTTTAGGACTTTCTCAGACTAACCTGATTCAGACCTCAGACCACAGAACAAACACTGGTCAGAAAGGAACATGGTGATGACCCACATGTCACTAATAAGAGTCTTTTTTTTTTTCTGACTTTAGTAATAAGATTCTAGCTGAGGAGTGTGGGGTTATTTGGGACAATGAACTAGCTGCCATTACCATTTTGTCCTATCCCTTCGTTAGGACTACCTGAACTGTACGTCTGTCACCTCTTGAATTATTGCAGCTCACAGTGTGAAATTTTAAATGAACTACAAGTTATTTGCTTTAAAAAGCTGGGTGGTAACTTGTGATGATTTTGCAGCTGATGGTGACTTTAGATGTCTCTGTAGTGAGGATGGGCAGACTATTGACAGCAGAAAGCAAATACAGTAAGGGTGGAAGACATCCATACTGTTCTCAAGTGTTTTCTGTTTTACAGGCTGTTGAGTAGTCATGGTTCCTAAGAATTACCAAAGGCAGACAAAGATCTGATGATGGTGTATGTTTTGGTGAGCTGGGATTCCTTCCCTGCGTCAAGCAGATTCACAGAGGGAAGCTATCATACAGCTGGTTTGTACTCCCAGAACAGAGATACAAAGCTGGTACCAAAAGCACCTGCAAACTATGCTCTGAATGAGCATGAGTGATTTGCTTCAGCACTGTCTCCAAAATGTGGGGGAACAATGGGAATAGCTGGAGTCAAAGAATACCCTGAATGCTACTGCAAAGTAATTTCCTCCTGCCCCTCATTAAATGCAGTGGTAGCATTTTTATTTGCAGAGCGGTGGTCAGCTTGGATTTCCAAAAATGTACTTTTCATTGATTGACCACCCCAATTAAGAAGAAGCACCTAATAAGCACAAAGGAATTTTTTTTTCCTCAATAAATCATCTGAAAAAGTCCTTAGAGATTATTTTTAGTAATGTAGACAGCATATATAACATACATGGTGGTTTTATTTAAGAGTTTAAAGCACTTCATCTTTAGCTGAGTAACTAGTGATGGATTCATAATGAGTCAGAAAAAATATTAAAGTAACACAAAATACAGAAGAATGACCCTTCTGTACTATAGAGTATCCTACAATCCTCATACATATATATATTCCGTATAAGTGTTGTGTATATATTATGTGGATTTAAGTTCATCTTCTTTACCTAAAAGATGACTGAAAACATTCACAAATGCTTCTGAATGGGTTGCCTATGTATTTAGAGAGGTTTTCCTGTAGGTATGATGGTTAACCCTAATTTAAAATTTGGAGATGATCTTCTTTCATGTGAGCTCTGGAAGGGACTGTGTGGAACATGCGGTCATTGAAACAAAGGGATGATGTTGGTTGGGATTATCTTGGAACAGTTTTGAGACCTCAGTGTCCCTGTCAGTGCTGACCTTAGAGAATCAGCTCTCGAGACGTTTACTTTCTTTGCTTTCTACTGCAGGGAGCTTTCCTCGTGACGCAAGAAGTGTAAGTGGAAAAACAGCTGTCATAGGCTTTGCAATTTCTTTTAGTTCTTTGATTCTAATACCTGGTGTATAACCAGATGCAAAACACTTTGTAGATTGAATAGGAGCAGTCTAGGAGCATACCTAGAATGTTTCTAGTTATCTGGGAGCGTTTAATCCTATTTCATGTATTTTTATACTATGGTAGTGAAAAAAAAAAAAGCGTGTTTCACTTTAATATATTTCTAAAGTAAGTATCTGTATAAGCAAAATATTTTATAATGTCTTTATAATTTAAAAACGACTTTTAAAATACATCTATGGTACCTACTTGTCAGATTCACAGAACATACTCTGTGTAAATTAAAGGGTTGAGAATGTGGACATTTAGAGCCTGATTTAGTTAAAATTATCCCTTGCAGCAGTGGGTGGGTATCAGTTCTTCACAGCTGAGAATGATTTTCATAATTGTGCAGCAACTCAGCAGCTGCAAAATCCCTGAGGATGCATCTTACTCCTCTTTCAGGAGCAGCCTGCGTTTGCCCTGCCTAGCACAAGTAGTTTGAACCCTCAGCTCCGTCATACCCATCTTGATGTGGGTTTCTGGAGCTGCTCCATTTCTTCAAGTCTTCCACTGTTTTCACTTCTTTAGAGGAAAGGCTACAAGAAATGCATAAGAATTGTCTCCTTACTGATTGACAGATCCATTTAGAACGACTCAATGAACCTTTAAATAATGTATATTCTATAGCTGCCTCTGCATTTATGAAGGTAATTTTCTGAAGCATTGCCATCTAGTGGCAATCTACACATGGAGCCGATTATGTGATGGTAAATCCTTACTTCATGCAGTATTATCTTAATGTTTCCTTCAGTGGCTAATAGTGATACCTTACAGATATATTTGAAAATAGAAAAAGAAAGGAAACAATAAGAAAAATAAAAGTCATAAACTAATTTTAGCAAACAAAAGAAAAAAAATCAAGAAAATATTTACCTGCCTTAAAGCTGGCTTTATTTCCAAGTAAAATGTTACTCAGGCTTTCAATTAAATATTAACCAGGCATTTAAAAGCACTAAAGCTAAACCTGTAAGATTATACATCTATTTCTCTAAAAAGAGCCTGAAGATGGGAACCTTTAAATAGGTCTGACATATTCCTCTGATCACTTGGAATGAAAACATTGTGTTACTAGCTTGTGGGCAAATTTTAAAATACCAACTTCTTGGTGCTGATGATTCACGTGTATGTTTAAAACATGATTAAATAATTGGTTACTCTTACTTCAAAGAAAATGATCATTTTTTCCAGGAGTTTTGACTCATCTGCTCCAACTAATTTAAAATTATGTGAACTTAAAATACTGTTGTTAATCAAAGAAAAGAAATTTGACTCACTTTAACAAATACAATTAGTTCTGATGAATGTTAATATCAGAAGTGATAAAGCTATCTCATTGGAAATGCATTTAAATATAAATGATGGAATCAGCACAGGTTTCATTGTGTGCACATTTATGCACATTTTACATGCCCAAGTGAGCATATAATCCTAAATTCATGCACATATATACATTATTTATGTTCATATGTGCTGTGAAAATGACTGAATATTTAAAACAGTAATTAGGATACTAACAACTACCCATTCAAATTTCATTTTTTTAGGTAATGAAAAGAATTATTCCCCATTCCTGCAGTAATTCTGTCTGACAGGCTTTGTAAAGCTCATTGAAGAATCAATGATAGGAAGGCTTGGACTGATTAAAAGTGAAGAGAAAAATAAAAATTTGAATCTAAATGTAGAGTAATATAAGGCTTTTGCAGATGTCTAGCATTGATCTTTAAATGTCAAATGTGTTATAAACCTGGAGTAACTGGAGCATCGCTGCTATACTTTGAATATATAAAAAAAAGATGAGTAGTAGGTGTGACACTGAAATATTGATAACATACAGTTGGTAACTGTGTTTGATGATTGCAGACTGTTTTCTTCATTGGCAGGAGGCATTTCTATTGGGCTTTAAAATTCACAAAATCACTGAACAGTTGAGGTTGGAAGTGACCACCTGGGTCATCTAGTCCAATGTCCCTTTTCATTCAGGGTCACCTACAGCACATTGCTCAGGGTTCTGCCCAGGTGGCTCTTGCGTACCTCCAGGGAAGGAGATCCCATAACCTCTCCAAGCAACCTATCCCAGTGCTTAGTCTCACAGTAGAGAAGTTCTTCCTCATGTACAGGTAGAACTTCCTGTGTTTTGGTTCTTGCCTGTTGCCGCTTGTCAGAATGGCTGGCACCAATGATAAAAGTCTGGACCCATCATCTTGACACCATCCCTTCAGATGGTTATACACATTGATCAGATCCCCCACTGAGCCTTCTCTTCTCTGGACTGAACAGGACCAGCTCCCTCAGCCTTTCCTCATAGGAGAGATGCTCCAGACCCTTAATCATTCTAGTTGCCCTGCACTGGACTTACTTCAAGAGCTCCATGTCTCTCTTACACTGAGGAACCCAGAACTGGACACAGTGTTCCAGGTGAAGCCTCATCAGGGATGAGCAGAGAGAGAAAGGATTACCTCCCTTCGACCTGCTGGCAGTGCTCTTCCCACTGCAGCCCAGGTTACCATTGACCTTTTTGGCCACAAGGGCACCACTCTGGTTCATGGACAACTTGTTGTCTAACAGGACTCCGCAGAGCTACTTTCCAGCAGGTTAGCCCCCAGTGTAAGATACCTGAAAATATATCCATATATGCAATGGCATTTCGGGGGTTCATAACTGCTGGCATAGTTACAAATTTGTCTTAGAATCAATTTTAAAAGACTTAAGCGGTATTTGAAACTATGTATTTCTTTATTAAACATTGGTTATCTCATTGTGAGGTTGCCCTTACCTCTGTTTAAGGATAGCAGTAATGTGAATAGCACAAATTGTCTTTGACATGGATGCGGGATGACATTGTGTATGAGTAGCAAAGTCAAGTGTGAACACCGTAACTTGGCTGGTCGTGCCCCCAAGAGAGTCAGCACACTACTATTTTGTTACCTGCGCAGAATCAAATAACTGCACAGATTTCTGTAGAAATACTGATTTCAGTTGAATATAATAGAATCATATGCAGATAGATGTATTCTGGTAGATACATAATATTTTGAGTAGGCTGGCTGTGTGCTGTAACTGATACTAAGCATGAATAACATATATTTAGTACATTTATTTACTTAAAAGTATATTAATAAAGTATATGCAGGTATTGTAGGCAGCTTAACAGAAGTTAAACTACTCTCAGTACAGTGCCAAGCACTCACAATACAGAATGATTGCTCATAATTCATGTGCACAGTAACAGGCGTGTAAACGACACAAAATTCTTTGATACTTAAAAGGGTTAAAATAGTTATACTGTCACCAGCATACTTTAATATATTTAGACAATACACTGAATTGAGTATCTTGAAGCTTCCTATTAGCATTTACATGGATCAATCAACAGTGTCTTATCATTCACGGCTCATTGTGATAAGGAAAATGTCAGGGTAATAATATGAAGTGTCTTAGCCTTGGGTAGTGCTGAGGAAAGTATATAAATATCTGTAAACACAGTTTTATTCAGATGAAAATGAGGAAAATGAAAAATGGCTTGAGAAGAAGTACGTCTCTTATATGGAAAGAAGAGAAAATATTTTTTTGACTCATTATGAGTAAAATACATAAAAGGATATGTGAGTGGGGTATGTAATAAGATCATCTGGTTCCAATCCCCCTGCCATGGGGGTTCAAGATAATGCAGAAAACCAGGTAACTGTGTATACATGTAGTATGGTTTCAGCGTTCCATGCTGGAATCCACATCAGTCAGAAAATGCAAAGCTAAAATCCTCATGTAAGTGTTGGTTAACTTGGTGGGAACATTAACAGTGTAACTGAAAGTAAGAACTGTTCTCTGAGTTTAGTTGCCACATGATACATTTTCCATGCTGTAGCTACTACCTGTTATGGGAGAAAAGTTGGAAAGCTGAAAATAGAAATTGAAGAAGAAATAATCTGTGATCATCATTATGCTCTGAGTTATTATTTGGCAAGAGAGGATTTTTTCAGCTTTATAGTTTCTGGTTTTGGCTGAAAAACATGTTTTGCAAGGTGGAATTATGAGCATGTGGAACATGATGTTGGGAATATGCTTCTACAACTTCTGGATTACTCAAGTTAGTATAAGCTGGCTGTGCCTGTCATTTCTTTCCAAGACTATAGCTTTGACTAGCTTCCCCTGTCCAGTTTATTTGGAGGATGTTTCAGTGAATCTTTTACGAGATCCCTGGTGCAGTCTTTTCCATAGCAGTTTGAAAGCAATAGTCTCAAATATTTTAAATCTGATAAGGTATTCGGTGTTTAGAGCCTTTACATTCACTTCCAGGAATAAAGAAGGAGCTCTCTTAACTGCTACTACGGTCTTGTATAGCCAGTGTGAGTACTCAGAGAAATATTTCAGGTGACCATAAACAAATTACTTCTTTTTCGTGCCCAAATTCTAATGTTAAGATTTTGAACATTTCCTGGAAGATTTTTAGATTCTGTTGACATGAAAGATCAAAACTTCCATTGACTTGTGCTCTTGCAAACTTTTCTTAATTTGCCACCATCCCTTAGCTAAATTGTTCAGATTGTACCCAGACCTATCTTAATGTATTATTGTTATTCTTGAATAATTCTTTTCAGATAATTTGGATTTTTTAAATCATCTCTCTAATGATCCAAAGGTACTTAAATGACTGCAGTTTTCCAAATACTTCCCCTCTGGAGTTTTGCAGTCCCCCCAGACAAGCTAGTCTAATCCTTGTGTCAATTAGTGAATACAGAATATGGGGAAGGAAGAGAGCTCCAGCTCTGACATTTGGCACTGCACACAGCCTCTGTAGGAGAGTGAAGGTGGATGTATGTAATGATAAGATATTCACATCGTAATGTTTCAAAAGAAAACCCAATGCCTGCCCCTAAAGCATGAAGATTTCTAACTAATAAATTTGAAAACAAGAATCCAAATCCCTTGTAAAAATGTTTGGTCTGAAGAAGCAACATTCTAACATGAGCCTTCAGCTTATGAATAATTTTGCATTGCAGGAAATGACAAAGATAAGAAAATAAGAACTAATGCTAAAGCTAAAGAAGAGAAATACATACATTTCCATTAAAACAAATTGTAGTTGAGATATAATTTCACTTTACTGGATACAGAGATTTCATTTACTTCTTAAGTAGATCTGAGATCCCTATATATGGCTGAAAACCAGACTGAGAATATTCCGGGGGGCAGACAGAAGTTACAAGAGCAAATTTGGTGAGAAAAGGGGTCCCCCTCCAGGCTGCAGTTCGCTAGTGCCCTTGTGCTGTTGACACAAGGTTACTGTAGTTCCCTCTTTGGATGCTGCTCAGATTCTCCAGCGCTCAAAGCAAGGTTCGCATCCAAAGAACTGAGCTGCTATTCATGTATCTGGAACAGCAGTATTGTTATTTTGCTGCCTTCATGGTTTTCCCTGTGCCAGCCCGGCAGAAAGCAACAGAACTGAATCAGAATTACATTTGGCTTCCTTGGTAATCCCGACAGAGTAGGCCCTGTCCCTGAAGTTGCACTTGAAGTATTGCCTGTTTGTGTTCATGAAAGGGAGTGGAGAAACAGTCATCCCTAGAAGAGAAAGCCATTGTGTTCTCGACAGGCGTCAGCCGTTGGGAAATCATTTTAAGTTTGCAGTCATTTCTGCATACTGTTTTCAAAGATGCTTACACAATTTTTGGACAAATACTTGGAAATGTTTGAATTACTGTAAAAATTCTCTGTGCTAAATAGATAATCTAAAAATAGGTAATGTGTAGCAGATGTAGTGCTGCATGTAAACAGTATTTTTGTAAATAGTTATATAAGAGTACAGCTGTAAAAATTGCCAGCTTGCGAAGTTGTGTTAAAGTGCTGGAAAAAATATGACCATTTTTAATATATTTATACCACTTATCTTTTCAGATCTCTTGCTGTAAATTTGTTATGAGCTTTTGAAGGGTGATTTAATATAATTTTTTTCCCAGAATTTTATAGAGTTTTGATAACCTTTCTGAGACCAATTCATGGCGTAATTCTTCTTCCAGGGGAAAATACTGCCACTGATCTTTCTATATTTTTGCAGCTGTTGGAAAGGAAATGTGGAGGAAGTCTTCCACAAAAAAAAAATTCTGAACTCTAAAGGTTCCTTTGAAACCTCTGTTCTCTTTTTCTTCCTCTAAGTGCAGCAAGCTGTTGTCTGCCGTATTGACATACTACCTGCTTTTCATTTCCAAATACATATTAGTATTTCATAAAGGCTCAAGGCAGCCACTCACAAGGTGACACAGGAAACTGGCTTAATAGTGGCCGGCAGCCTTTCCTAGCTGAATTTAGGCTAGTGCATGAAAATATTGCATCCAGATGAAACATCATATTAAATTGGTCAGAGGTAGAATGTTCATTGCTCAAACTAAAATTTGATAAAACTTTGACCCAGAAGTGGACAGTTTGACACAAGTACCCACAACTCACTTTTTGTTCCAGGTGCATTTCATAATAACGTAACTTACATAGCTAGCATTTAAAGCATCTCAGTCGTCATGAACTCCTGACAGGTGATTATTTTCATCCTGGAGTTGGTGTCTGAAATAGACAGGACTAATCTCTATAGGGATCTATTTCATTCATTGACTAACTGCCTGCAAATACATTTGACTTTGAAGTTAAAATTGCATCAGATTAACTATATTTCTAAGTGACCAAATGTTTCTCTACTACAAAAGTTCCAGTAATTCTCTTCTAGTAGGAAAGCTCTGTTTTGTTTTGGTTTGTTTTTTTTTTTTTTTTTTTTTCCGTTGGCCATTACATGGAGGCTTCTGGTGAAATTAATATTATGTTTTTCTTCTTTTGTCACTAGTATTTGTGTCTTAGAGACATCACAGCTGCTTCTGCCCTAAGTGTGCCAGAGGGCAGTAGGGAAGATGGCAGGTGCTACCGAGCTATAAAATCAATGGGTGCTAGGTGGTGTCCAGACACAATCTCAAAGGACAAAGCCTGATGCCAGTGCAAGGCTGAGTGAAAGAATAAAGAGATCTTTAAAAATATGCAATAGATAAGAAACCGTACCATTCTCTGAAAAATACTTCTGCTAGAGGTTTGCTGATGACCTGGTCTACCTGATTTATGACAGCAGCTGATTTAAAAGGATTGTAAGTCATCCTTTGCAGTAGTCCTAAGGTTTCTTTAGGTTATTGTGCGTGTTAGGTTTGTTAGCAGGAGGTCTTTTCCAGTTTCACTATATTCAGCTTTATATGTAATTAAAGGATGTTACCTGTAAAATATGGGTAAATTACATGTGAATTTGAGAGGTGAAATACAATACTGGCCTGGATTTCAGATTTTGTTTGCATTACTCAAATTTGAGATTCATTTAATGACAAGTACCTGCCAAATTATACATGATTTTAATGAAATCTTTGTACAGTATGTCACCTTTGCAATTTGCATAGGCCTTAATTTCACCTGCAAAACCTTCTGCCACAGTTGCAGAATTTCAGCTGCAGAGTCCTTAGAGAAACTGTGAAAATTGATAAAACTACTCAAACCTGAATTACTGTATACAGCAAAGTCATGGTATTAAACTTTGATTTCTTACAGCCATGCGGGGAAAAGGGAATACTGAATCTTGCTAGAGGCTTGAGGAACCATCCTTTATATTTCTAAATAACTTCAGTCACAAACTCTGTTTTCCTATAAAAAATTGCAATAGTTTTACCTGTAGAGGAACGTTGTTCATTATTAAGATTTTGTTGACCTCTTAAAAAAACTCCACCAAAGCAATACTTCTCTAAAGTCAGATTTTTCATGATAAAAGCCTTCTTGACTCTTCTTAATATTTATGCAAATATCCATGAAACCTGTTTTTTAGTATAGTTTCTCCTCTGTTCTCCAGTGCCACTGTCAGGGTTACTGGCTTGCAATTCTTTGTATCTCTCCCAGAATCCTTTTCTTTTAAGGGAGATGGCCCAACATTTGCCAAACACATTTATTCAGCTATTTCAGCCTTAAGATCTCTTAGGGGGTGACTGTTAAATCCTGGGTATGCCATTTAATCCTGGTGATGTTCTGTTAATTTTGTCAGCTTGTTCTCTAATCTCTTCTACAGTCACTTCAGTTTCAGGTGGATCCTCTGACGAGTCCCTGTGCAAGAAATGGTATTGAGGTGTGAATCTCACCAGTTTTTTTGAAGTGAACATTTATGCCAAGTAGACATTTAGCTCCTGTGCAGTTGCAGGTCCTAAGTGTTCTTTTTATACCCTGATCATTAAGAGGACCTGCAGACTCTCTGCCAGCCTTTCTGATCTTGATTTGTTTGGGAAAAAAAAAAGACTTATTACCTCTGGATCTCTTTTAGTAGCTATTTCTCAAACTTATTTTTTGGTCTGCCTTATCTGCCACAGTTATTTTCTACATTTAAACTCAGCTGTGAATTGAAATGCCTTCTTGCTTCTAATAACCTCCTTTACCTTGCTAGTTAGCCAGGCTTTTCAGTACCTTTGTGCCTTTTCACTCTGTTCTAAAGGGGTGGTGTGCGTTGCCACTATGTTTCCAGTGTGCTTTCTTTATGAAAAGTCCATGCTGTCAGGCAAGATTTAATTTTCCAGGTTGCCCCTTTCAGCTTCCTTTTGATGAGCTTTCTCTTTTTTAAACATTCTCTCTTTCAGAAGTTAAATACAACCCTGGAATTCGTAGCCTTGTTCTGCATCTGCATTAAGCGTGTCTAAGTATATTAAGGTAAAAATACTGACACTTAATGATGTTAGCAAAGCAATGCATTTTAACTCCTGCATAAACACCATTGAGAAATAGCAATATAGGTAATTATGCAACTTGGGCATGTTAGTCTCGTCTGGCACAGAGGATTTCCATAACTGCAGCCTTTCTTTCATGTGTCAGGTGCAATAACATACTATTATGTCTCATTTAAATTTTTCCCATTATAACCTCCTGTCACTGCTGATTACTGCCTGATTGGTTGAGGGATTGATTAATGGTCAGTTTCAGATTTTTCCAGTGGTCCAGCAGAGATGAGGAAGCAGGCTTGACAGGGTGACTGTTACCCTCCTGTCTTTTGCTCTCTGAGATTGATTACATCTGTACTGCACAAACCACAGTTTCTAAGTCCTCTGATCCCCCTTTTCCACTTCTGATTATAGTTTTCAATTTAGTTTTAGCTTAACAGCCTGTCAGCCAAATTCATTGGCATGTTCTTGAGGCTTAAAGCATTTTTCAGGTTTTGGCTCAGGTTATCTGTTGAAATGATCAGCAAAGAACCGAATTGAATAGAATTCCACCACCATGCAAAATGCATGAATTAAACAATATGTGATTGAAAAACTTGAGTACCCTTTCAGTCACCTGAATCCTAGTGTTTGTTACCATTAGAATGAATTACAGGACAATACTAAAAAAGCAGCAAGTAAATTCCCTTGAAAAACAGTGTTTCCAATAATCTGTTTTTCATAGGATTTTAGAAAATGAGGGGTAAAGGTCTCTTGTATATTAACTATAGCACCATGTGACTGGTATTCTTTACCAGTTGCTGAGCAACGGTCGTACTCTGAATTTTTCAACTCATTAGCAAACTGAACAGGCTGGCATTTGGCAGATGTTATTTGATTTTGTTTGGAGGCAAGTCAATGGGAGAGACAGGAGAGACATTGAGCTCATTGTGTTATCTTACTGCTCGTATTAAATTCTCATGATATTTTCAACACAACTAAGGAGACTAAAAGGAACTTCTTATTAATTTTCGTCTTATTCACAGAGCTTTTACATGATTTACATGCTAATATAAATAAAGTATTATGTACATAATTTATATCATGTATTCATACAAACATGAGCCAAATTTGGTTAGCTTCAAACACATTTTAATCTATGCCTAGCATTTTCTTGAGTGTTTCAGTCATTAGTAATGGCTGAATTAGCTTTATTTCCACCCTCCAATCATGCAAGCATTTCTTAAATAGCTGTGCTAATGTATCTCATCCTTGGCCAGAAATAGGTTTCATTATGTTCCAATTGTAGCCCTTTTGACAGAAGAACTTTTTTACAGACGAAAGTTTTCACAGATCTTTCTGTAACTATGCGATAGCTGTCTGATGTGACCATGTGTCTACAGGGAACTTGCTTCACTTGTAATTCAAGAGAGTGATGGCCAAACATCAAATGTCCTGGCAATGTGCCTAAGTAAGTTTAAACTGCTACAATTTTGGACTAATGAGTTATAAAGCAGCAGGTGACCTGAGCACAGTATAAACATAAGGGAAGTGAGATACTGGCAGACTTGTAAGACTAACTCAAGAGCACGAACCTCCAAATCAAATACCAGATGCCAGTGTACTGTTTTGTTGACGCACTTTCATTAACAGCAGTTTTATTATGGCTTTTTTCTGACCTTCTGAAGCTAACTGACAAACTAGTGAAAAGAGAGGAATAATATTCCTTACTTTCTAATGGTTGCCTTGAATATCTTCTTTGTTTAAGGACTCTTTACCCAAACCGCTTATTTCCGTGTGATTCAAAGGATCATTATGAATTACTGCATTATTATCGTTAGTTTGCATCTCAGTAGTAGACATGGGGCACAAATCAGGTCTTTCACAGTTGGCGTGAAGAAATGACTCAGGCTGGCATCTGGAGTACATGTTTTTAATTCCTCCAACATCATTTGAATTATGAATTTCTGATAGCTTCGCAAGTAGCTGCTGAGCAGTTCTGAAAGTTAATATTGCCTGACTTCTGAGTAGTTTGGAGTTTTTCCAACCTCATTTTCTTGGTTACACATAGATTCTACTGGTACTACTAAAATTGTAGGAAATAAGGTCTGTCAAAAGTAGGAGGCTGGCAATATCAGAGGAATATCCATAAATTGTAACTAGCAAGAAACAGATATACAGGGAATGTCCAAACTAGTAAAATGATCTGTTTTAAAAAAAATACTTAGGGAGCATCAGAGCAGACTCACAGGTGAGAGGGAGGTTCATAACGTGCAGGAAGATTGTTTGGTGTACAGTGTGTAGTCAAGCTAAGTTAACTTCTTACTGAAGGATGCTGAAAATTTACAGAAGCTCAAAGGAAAACAGTTAAAGTTAAGAGAAACCACTTAGGGCCTTTGGTTGAGGAAGCTTCTGAGCTACAAGTTATTGGGATGGAGAATGTGTTACATACTGAGAAAGTGTTACTACTCACTTTCTCTGGGCTTATACTTTTTCTAGATATCTGCTATTGGTCACACATACTTTTGGATGCGTGGATCCTTTCAGTTATACCATTTACAGTCAGATATCTCTTATGCAGCTCTTCATCATTAATGATTAATGCATTATTGTATAATACCACAGTATTTTTTGTGTGTGTTTTTTTTTGTTTGTTTTTTTTGTTTTGGTTTGGTTTGGTTTGGTTTGGGTTGGGTTGGGTTGGGTTTTTTTTTGTGTGTGTGTATGTGTGGTGTTTGTTTTTTTTTAATCACTGTCTCTTGCCTGTATCTTCTTTCTTTGAGCCAGACTGGAGAGCAAAAAAAAATCGAATGCTGCAGCGTGTATCATGTGGGAGGTATGTCTGCAGAAGTACTCTTCCCACTGCCTCCTTGCTGCACTATGGAGTCACGGATAATGATCTGCTGTTGTACTGAAACCATTTTTCTAGGACTTAGAGTGTCTCACAGTTGATGAGGAAGGAGCTGCTGAAAATTCGAAAACCTTCCTGCTTGATGAAGCTTTATAGTTTCCTTATGCAAGTTCAGACTTTAGGTTTCAGAAAGTTTTGTGTACCAGAATTAAACAAAAGCAGCACAGTTCTCACCAAGCCTTATAAAGCTCCCTCTAACACAAAGGGAGTGTCTTTCACTCTTTAAGCTGCAGGTGTACAGCATGGTGCAGATACTGCCAGGTAATTCTACAGTTTGGGATCTGCTTCTGCAGAAACACATTATAAATTCATTTGATGAGTGCAACTGGAACTGTTGCTGTGCCTTCGCAAGCTATGCACATTATTGAAAAGTATAATTGAAAACCAGAAAAAAGAAGTACGGACTAGCTTCATGGTTTTCTTTTCCTTCACCCTTACCACTCACAAACCAGAGCAATTTAGAAAATAACAATTATTTGGTACAGTACACCTTTACTTCACATTAGTTCACAGAGTGGCTGAGGTTAGAAGGGACCTCTGGAGGTTATCTGGTGTAAACCCCCCACTCAGGCAGGGCCCCTAAAGCCAGTTGCTTAGGACTGTGTCTAGAGGGGTTTTGAATCTGCCTAAGGAGGGAGGCTCCATGATCTCTCTGGGAAACCAGTGCCAGTGCTCGGTCACCCCTACTGTAAAAAGTGTTCCCTGATATTCAGATGGCACTTCCTGTGCTTCAGATTTTGCCCATTGCTCTGGTCCTGTCATTGGGCACCACTGGAAAGAGCCTGTCTCTGTATTCTTTGCATCCCCCTTCAGATATTTGTATACATTTGTAACATCCCCATGAGCCTTCTCTTCTCCTAGGTGAACAATCCCAGCTCTTCCAGTCTTTCTCATAGGAGATACACCCCAGTCTCTTCATCATCTTAGTGGCTCTTTGCTGGACTGTGTCTAGTATGTCCTTGTATGGGAGAGCCCAAAACTGGACACAGGGCTCTAGGTGTGGCCTCCCTGGTGTTGGAAAAAAAAAGAAGCATCTTCCTCCCCCTACTGATGCAGCCCAGCCCACCATTCACCTTTTCCACAAGGGCATATTGCTGGTTTGTGTTCAACCTGACATCCACCAGGACCCTCAGTCCTTTTCCAGCAGGCTGCTTTCCAGCTGAGTGGTGCCCAGCAAGTATTGGTGCATGGGGTTGTTCCTCCCCAGGTGCAGGACTTTGCAGTTCTTATTGTTGAGCTTCATGAGATTCCTGACAGCCCATTTCTCTAGCCTGTTGAGGTCCCTCTGGATGGCAGCATGACCCTGTGGCATATCAGCCACTCCTCCCAGTCATCTACAAATGTGCTGCGTGTAGACTCTGCCCCATCATCAAGATCCTTAACTAAAATGTTAAAAAAGGGCTGGAACCAATGCTGACATCATGGATACACCACTAGTCACTGGCCTCCAACTGCAGTTTGCATGGCTGCTCACCACGCTCTGAGCCTGGCCATTGAGTCATTTGTCAGTAAACCTCACTGTTTATTTAGCCTGTATTTTGTAGTTGTGGTTAAGTATGTGCAAGAAAGCATTTTCTGGTTGGTGTTAGTTTAGAGACACAGATGTACTAGGATAGCATTGGATGCAGATGGTTTTTTTTTAGCTAACCTGGCAAGCATTATCCTAAGAACTTAATTGTTTCATTCGTTTTCATTCTTGTAATCTGAATTCTGAAGCCTAAGGCTGGCTGAAATTCTTTGGGAGTGATACAGCTCAGAGGAGTTATGCCTGTAAATGGCAAATTGTCAATATGATCCTGATACGAGTGGGAGAACCTACTTGATTTATCAAATAGCAATAGACCCAAGTAACCTTTCCTGTACCTTAGGACACATGCTTTTTTGGTTGGGTTGCATACGAGGGAAGGCACATAGTTTCCTGAATCTGGCTTGATGCGTGAACGAGACCCAAGAGAAGCCTAAATTGTGCTCTTGGCTGGAATCATAGAATCATGGAATCATACAATTGCTTGGGTTGGAAGGAACCTTAAAGTTCATCTAGTTCCAACCCTCCTACTATGGGCAGGGACACCTTCCACTAGACCATTAGGTTGCTCAAAGCCCTGTCCAGTCTGGCGTTGAACACTGCACAAATGGGGCAGCCACAGCTTCTCTGGCAACCTGTTTCTTTGCTTCACCACACCCATAGTCAATAATTTCATCCCAATATCTAACCTAAATCTTCCCTCTTTCAGTTTAAAGCCATTCCCCCTTGTCCTGCCATTACATGCCCATGCCAACAGTTCCTCTCTGGATTTCTTGTAGACTCCCTTTAGGTACTGGAAGCAGTGGTTGCCAGCACTTCATCCAAATAAGGAAAGATGCAAACTTAGCCCTTGTCACAGGAGTTTCAGGTGCCGTGGCTTCAAAACCAGAATCCTGTCACTCAGTGCTTAGCTGGATGGACAGAGCGAGATGGATTTCTGTTCTATGGCAATTGCCTTCCTTATCTTAGTAAATATTGTTCATACATACTGAATTTTTTTTTTTTTTTTTTTTTTTTGCAGTGTGCATATTAAGCAAATGTGCACAAATATTCTATCAGCCTGCTAGCGGCTGAAAGCTTAGAGAATTAATCATAGCTGTTGTAATTGCTATTGAACAATTTAGTTGTCTAGAAAGGAATGATTTAGGTGTCCAAAAAAACCCAGAAAATGAGGAAAATCTCACAAAAGGCCCATATTTCCTTTGAAAGATACTTTTAAGAATGTAATTTGTTGGGTTTTGTTTTTTGGGTTTTTTTTTTTTTTGGTGGGAAAAAGTGCTATATGGAAAAAATCTGAATGAATTCACAGGAACTTGTCACCATTTCCCAAGTTAGTGGAGCCAATTAAAAAAAAATTCTTTCTCCACAGGAGACCTAACAGCTAAAATGAATTGGGTAGTCTCACCTTCATCTTGATTTTTTTCACAGCTTATAAAAAGCACTGCAGCTGTGGTATGATTGACAGTCTCTGCACAAGGGAGACCAAGGACTAGAATAATGTAGTTTGCAGGTCAAGAGAAAAGGATGAATCAGTAGAGTTGGAGTAAGAAACTTGCATAGTTTGGATACTCTGTTTAGCTCATTCAGTGCTGTTCATCTTGTACTTTAATGAACAAAAAACTCACTGAGAAAAGGTAGAAAAGAAGTGATAGAGGAAGAGCTGGATGTATCCAGTCACTGGAAATGCGATAAAGAACCTTTCACCTCAGCTGTTACATTACTATAAAGCCGATCCTTTCAGAAGCAGTTAAAGCAATTTTCTGAAATGAACCTGGTGAAGGTCAGAGATTCTTATAATTCTTAGTATCTACTGACTCTTCAGTGATCTCTGAAGAAGGTAGTCTTGGTCCCACTTTATAATGGAGAGATGCAAAATCACTGTAGTATGTAACACTTGTAGCAAACTCAGAAGTGCAGGAAATAAATATAAGTAAATACTGAAATCAATTAGATGATAATACATCTGACTTAAGACTGAGTTTAGACTTTTTAAGTTCAATGTGCTGTTGTCACTTCATTCCTAAAATAATTTAATGTAAAGGTTGCTATTTTCCAGTGCATTCCATCTGCTTTTTCTTAAAAATATTCCTCCATTAACCATACTTACTTCCCACAGAGGTCCAAATAATATGCACAGTTCAGATTAAAGTCTGTATTCATTTCCTCAGGGCAGATTTATTATGCAGGAGAAGATAAAATGTTCAAAATCATTTAAAACAGGAATTTTCTGCAGGAGGGAAGGAGAAAGAAATATGATTTCCTTCTTTTGTGTTCTGAACACTTTCTCTTCACTCATTGCTACTTTTCAGATCATCTGTTTACTTTCTTTTGTGGCATCTTTGGCTTAAAATACCAACAGGACTGTTTGAGACAGTCCTCACAACGTGTCATATTATTTCTGTCATTTTTGTTAGTAATACGCTGAATGGCAAAGGCATAAATTAAGACACAGTGATTTATTACTGATCTTATTTTCAAAATACTCTAGATAGATATTTTAATATATGTAGACTAACGACATAAATAGGTGTTATATGGATTAGTGTGCTAAGTTAATAAAATAGAGAATGTTTTTAATGTGGCTGTTTACTGCAAGAAGCTAACACTGCACTACTTCAAGTTTCATTGTCAGTGAAGTGAACTTCAAGACTTCAAAGAAGATATGGTCCTAATAAAATGTTAAAATACCCATGAGCTAAACAAATAACAACAAATAGACAATCAACCACGCAAACCCCACCGCAAAAACCCGAATGCTAGTGAGCTTGGAAATCAGTCTGTACAATAACAAGACAAACTGTGAAGGTCTTTTTTAATATGTAACAGGTAATATAGCGTAACATCACCACAATTTAAAAGTCTCTGCTTTAATTTCACAATGCAAGTAATTTTATGTGGAAAGCATTGAAGTCATTTGGGTTACACATTTTTTGTTGAGAGAACAGAGTTGAAATATGTGACCTGAGTGATACTCACACGCCCCTCAGCATTTGCAGTGCTACTGTTTATCTCTGCTGTCTTGCAGAATAAATATTTAACTTTTGAATATATAAGTAAGTATATGGAAATTTATTAGGTCAGACACAGAACAGTTTGGTCTGCCATGGGTGTATTTCCTTATGTTTATGGGGGTGTAATTCTTTAAAGGACTTATTGTAATTAAAAGTAATAAAGAATGCTAGTTATAGGAAATGACCTAAGAAAAAAATCTACATCAGGAACAGTGCCAAGATTTAGCAAAAAAGGTGATCATAAGGCACTATCTGAACTTCAGGGAACATGAAGAGGTTTGATATAGCCAAACATCATTCAAATAATTAGATCAACAATAAACTTTTATTTTTCCTTATTTAGACTTCCTGGGGCTGGGTATACAAGTGTCTTTTGTTGAGTTTATTTCTTCAAACTGGCAGATGACACTTACATGTCATAATGAGAAAGCTGAGATTCATGGTCATTGGGAAGGAAGTCATGGTCCCTGAGTCAGTAGATAGATAAGTACTGTTCACGTTAACCACAAACGGCACACGGATAACAGCCTGGTTTGCACCCTCCTGGCTTACATGTTGGAGCATTCTGGATGTTACTGACTGCCACAGTCCCCTAGGTACCATGGATGTCCCTTACCTTTATGCTCAAATCACTTATTGCCTCTTAACTAATATTTCTGTTTATTTATATCATGAAGCAGTAATTGGTATGCTCATTTGACCACTGAAATCCTGATTACATCCAGCTTTGTTTTCACGATAAATTTTGTATTTTATAGTGATTTGTCCCAAAGTTTATTGTCTAATCTATTTTTAGTATGCAAAGACTGCAGTAGTTAGAACCAAACAGAGGAAGCATAATTTCTACTGGCCTGAGAAGTTCTTAGAGCTTTTTTTAGTTCTTAGGAATTATGTCATCCTCTATAAATACTATGAATAAATCCTAATGGTATTAGATACTGTCAGTATGAAAAATTCAAGTCACCTTGATCATGCTTTTCTGCTGGCTGGTTATATACTGATAAACAGTGAAAAGCTCACAGTGTCTTATAATCATATTTATTTCTGTGCCCTCTTTTTAATGTATAAAGCTGCTTCTTAGAAGAGGACTTATACTCTGGAGGTTAATTTAGCAGCATTTAAATACCAGAATCACATACGCTCTTAAGGTCCTTTGGATTTCAGCGTAATTTTTCACTTCATAGTGATATAGCTACATTCTGATTGCTTTCACACTGGTCTAAACCAAGATAGTAATGCCAAGAGGCTTGGACTTGGTAACTTTTTCAGTTTTTATGATGACAGGACTGTTAATGAAACAGTACTTTTTCCATGCATTTCTTAGCTAGAAAGTGACAGTATCATTTGAGTTTGTGAGAATTTTATGTCCTGAATTAGGCACTTGTATCTGAGTTGTGTACCTGTACTAAACTGGAAATGCATTTTTTCTGTCAGATTGCTAAAGCAGTGTCTTTAGAATCTTGGTGCAAATCTGGATGAGTGAAAACAGAGGTGGGAGCAGGATTTGACCTAGTCCCTTTAAATAAAGTGTACTTGGGAACTTTTTTAAACACATAATCAGTTGTTTGTTTTCTGGTCAAAAAGTGCTAAAAACAGAAGAAATGTCACTATAAATGCAACATTCTCTCTGCAAAGTATATGGGTAACTCTTCAAAAGTACTATAATTACAGCTTCAAAAACATTTCAAGAACTCACAGTAGGAAAAGTGATGATTATTGAGACATGCCATGGGAAGTGGCATCAGTAAGATGTCTTAGGCAGCAGTCAGCCCCTCTAGGCCTTGCCCTGTGACTCCTGCTACTTGTTCTTGTTTGAACCTTTTCATCCGCAACCCAGGGTGTGGTCTGCTAAGAACACATTGCGCACTCAGAAAGCCCATAGGTCCTTTACATCCTTTGTGTACACAGTAGGCGAATGGCATTGTAGTAAGAACTTTTTCCCAAGGAGTTGCATTGAAATAAAGAATGAGTATGTCCTATGCATCCAACCCACAGATTTGACTTTACACTGCAAATGTCTCCTGAGGTCAGATCTGGACCACTGTGGAGTGTATTTTGCATTTCTAGGTACTAGGGAGAGTGTGTTTGATGTCTTCACTTCCATAGGTACCTCTCTGATCAACAGAGCTCTGGCAAGCTTGGGTAGCTTTGCTAGGAACAGCCAGTCAGACCTCAAGGAGTAGCACTGCTGGGGTCCTCAGCTGTGATCTCTGGAGGATTATGGAAGAGTTCCTAGTTCATCCTGCCATCTTGGAAAGCAGAAACAGTTTTCTAATCCTTTTCACTAAAGAAATCGAGGGATAGAAATCCATGGAAAGAAAGCAGGACTAATTACTTGCCCGTACAACAGTGGAGTGTGAAGTGCAGATAAGCTAAAGGATGATATTATAGAAGATTGTGGGTTTTGGGATGTTGAGCAGTATGAGATAGTTGTTCTGCTATGGAGCATCCAAGCCGAAATGCTACATAGAGATGACTTATCTGCTGTAAAAAGCGTGTATGTCTTTGATCCGGGACATAACATATGGAAGAGGGAACTGGGGCTGTCCCAAGTTGTCAGGGTACTCTCTCACTATGTCAGGGTACTATCTCACTATGAGATAGTGTGGAAGCATCTAGTTGTTTTATTTTCAAGCAGCTAACTGCAGGCTTCGTCCACCCTTTCAATGAGGTGAAATTAATTTCTGTGAGAGAATCAGTACATAGCCTGTGTAACATATGGGTGCTACTTAGCATCTCCATGCCCAAGTGGTTCACTGTGCCACAGTGTATATCACTTGATGGAATCAGAATGACATCTCCTCCCTGAACATATCTGGTGCAGGAAAATACTGCATGAAATGTTAATGGGCATATTTTGCCCTTTTGCCTTCTATTTTTAAATACAAAATTATCACATATCTTGTCAAAGATAACATGAACAACAAAGAATACCAGTCTTTCAAGTTCTTCATGAGGATTTCCATTTTTCTTCTAATTAAGTAATTTTCTATCTAGCCATATAAAGGACAAGTGTGTGAAAAATGGTACGAAAAAATATGAACTTAAATGAGTTTATCAAAGTTTTTCTTAATTTTTCTTCAGTAAGATCTTCGCTATATCTTCTTCTGGTGACATTAGTGCAGTGATTGCATTCTCTTTGTAATCACAGAATCAAACGTAACTGCTAAGTAAAGACTAAACAAATCTGGCTGAACCTTATATTTGGAATCAGGTATCTTTCTATTTGTCATTGACTGCATGTGTTCATGCAGTAGACATTTATGTATTTGTATGAACACAGTTGTGCTTATGTAAGCATGCAAGGGCTCAAGATGAGATGAATGAGAAGTAGTACAAGAAGTGCATGCCGGAAAGGGACAGGTTATATTCTTATCTACTCAAGGATTGTGCTTCAGATGATGTGCCTGTACAATGAACTTGAAAAGTGTCATGCAGTTTGCCTTCAGAGACAGAGGGAGGAATGAAGAAACAAACACCATGATAAAGCTCTAGAATCATGTCACGTGGTTCACAGCTAGAATCATAAACTTCTTTGAAAGATTGGTAAAATATATATACTGCAGTGTGACCCATTCTATACTGAGACTTGTTAACTGATGGAAGTTACATGTTAGATTAAACAAACCTAAGAAAAGAGAACAGTGTGGCTGTTGTTCAGGCTTCTTTATTCGTTCAGTTTGTAACTCAATCTGCTAAGCACCACACTGTTTTGTTTAAATTGTTTCATTCAAAAGGCACACCTTCCTTTTTTTTTTGTTAGAGAGGAGTATGTGTGATGCTTTGAAAAAGTTTTTTTTTTTCAAAGCACTTCAGACTACTTTTTGATGTATTGATGTTTTTTGAAAAATATTAATAATACTGCCTAATAAATATGAACTGTAATACATGAGAATGAACATTCGGTGTGTGACACAAGCCAAACTAGAAAGGAAAATGAGATGCTGGAAAAGAATCTTATTTATTCAGTCTCTTAGAGATTCAGATTCAGATTCACAGAAGACAGATGAATGTTCCTATACATGCATATGTTTTTACTGCATAGTTCAACTCTGGAACCTATTGGGGTATCTACGGCAAGGAAAAATGAAATTCATACTTCAGTGATGCCCTTGAAATTCCTTTTCTGCCTAAAAAAGGATGGTATGCTTCTGACTCGATTGACTGCGCAGGACATGAATTTTAAATAGATTTTGTCTTCTTGTAGTCATCAATTTAGCAAGCAGCATAGGACGTCTTTTCTTTTGGGAATCAAGTTCAGAGAGATTCTCCCTGTTTGCATCCATGACAATATATATTTCATAACCATTCATGTTTCATATTGAGATAAAAGTATTGCTGACTTACCTTTCTTTTTTGGTCATTTGCTATAAGGCAGGTCCTTGAGCAAATCAAAAGGTTTATGTGGTGCTTGATAATCTGTGGTATGTATCTGTGGCTTGATAATCTAAGCAAGTACCAAATCACTGCATGTATCAAGACACTGCAACTAGTGCTTATTTTAATGTGAAAATCTCTATGAAACTGAGCCAAATATGCTGTATAATTGGCTCAGTACAACCTATTCTTGTAAAAGCATTCTTTCTCATGGTAAGAGCTGAATCCCAGTGGGTGATTATTTCCTCTGTGATTAGAATGCAGTTTGAATCCTGTTACAAATGTTGTGCTCCACATCTTATGGATGGGTTGAGTTGAATGATACCTAGTATTTTTCTTAAAGTCTTCACTCTTTGAATGAAATAGATGTTAGAAACTTACTAGTTCTCATTTTGTAAATACCAGAAAAATAAAATTCCTCATATATGCAGGGAAAAAATGCTTACTTGCTCAAAAATAAAGTAACAAAACCCACATTAAGTGAAATAAATAGTGATTCTTGGTTCATTATCTCATTTTAGAGATATTTTTGATAGTTTGGAGCTTGAATATTAAATAAGCTTTGTGATATTTGGCCCCATATTTGACTATTATGCCTTCAATCTCCAGCAAGTTTAAAATAAAAATAGGAGATATCAGCTACTTTCAGGAAAAAAAAAAACAACAAACCCAAACAAAACACACCAAACACCACCAACACCAAAACCCCAAACAACAAAAAAAACTAAAAATTATCTTGCTGTTCAGCTAACTCAATCTGTTACTGTTTTCATTTTCAAACAAATGTAATATAGAATAAAAACTGTTACTAAAGCATGTATTTGCTCTTTTCTGCTACTGTAAATTTAATGGATTATAATCTAATTTTACTCAAGGGCAACACTCATCCTCCTTGGCTAATGTAAAAGTTATATCTAGGACTGTTAAATGAAACAGTAAACAGTTGAGAATGTAAATCTGCAATATTTCTCAAAGCTACTCTTGAGCCATGGAATCATAGAATCACAGAGTGTTTGGGTTGGAAGGGACCTTAAACATAATCCAGTTCCAGCCCCCCTGCCTTGGGCAAGGACATCTTCAACTGGGCCAGGTTCCATCCAGCCTGGCTTTGAGCACTTCTGGGGATGGGTCAGCAATTTGCCCTTAGTGAAGCCATGCTGGCTGTCAACAGTCACCTCCTTATTTACCATGTTAGCACGTGACACTTGGCACAGTTTCCAGGAGGATTTGCTTCATGATCTTGGTGGAAATAGAGTTGAGAATGACCAGCCTGTACTTCTATGGCTCTTTTTTTTTTTTTTCATTTTTAAAAATGGGGATTATGTTTTCCCTTTTCTAGTCAGTTGGAACTTCACTGGGCTGCCACTGCTTCTCAGATAGGATGGATAGTAGCTTGGCCACTTCATCCACCATTTCCCTGAGGGCCTGGGGATGCATCTTATCCCATGGGCTTTTGCAACTTCAGGTTCCTTAGATGATCTCAAACCTGATCTTCTCCTGCAGCAGGTGATTCTTCATTCTCCCAGTACTTACCTTTGCCTTCTGTGATTTGGGCAGTGTTGCTGGAGCTCTTGCTGATGAAGGCTGAGGCAAAAATGTTGTTGAGCCTCAGCCTTCTCCATATCCTGGGAAACCAGGTCTCTCATTTCCTTCAGGATAGGGCCCACATTTTCCTTAGCCTTCCTTTTATCACTGACATACGTGAAGCTTTCCTTGTTGCCCTTGATGTCCCTGGCCAGATTTAAATGTATAAGGGCTTTAGCTTTCTGAACATGATACCTGGCTGCTTGAATGATTTCTCTGTATTCCTCCCAGGCTACCTGTCATTGCTTCCACCCTCTCTAGGACTTTCTTTTTCTGTTTGAATTTGTCCAATCACTCCTTGTTCATCCATGCATTTCACATAAAATTATGTCAGATATAGCACTAGATAGCGCTTACTTTGGAAATTTGATTTGACACTGGATTGTCAAACTGTTCTACTTCTAAGCTGTGAACTACACCGTTGTCTTAATGAAAAAGCCCCTGTATCTGTATGTTGATATTGATACAACAATTTCTGCATGAGTGGGTTGAGATTTTAAATGTCGTTTGTATCGCTGAAATTCTTCACCAGAATATTTGTGGTCACCTAAAATGCCACCTAGCCATTGTTACTGACCTCCATAAATGAAGTCAATTTCTATAGCTCAGAAAAGCTCATCTAATTTTGTTTTTTGGTAACTACAGTTGTATTTATGCAGTATCTGAAACCGATGCTTTCCTGAAATGCGTGTCTTGTAAGTAAATGTTCTTTTTCTGGGAAAAGTTTAAAGAGAGTCTGTTAATTCATTCAAATAACATTTTGCCATTTAATTTGTGCTTTAGTTACTATATTGACCACAGCAGACACATGCATTGTTTCCTAGTCCCGTTTTTCAGTTTCATTATTTAATGGATTGTTTACTTAGACAAATGTAAGACACAAAATGACAGGAATTTCCAAGTATGTGCTTAAACTTCTTCATCTGGCCTTCAGGAAATTTTAGGTCCTTCTGGTGCAGTGGTGGATTGAGCTAGAAGAATTTGAGTAAGGAGAGGGTCATGCTTTCCCCTCAAAACTTCTCAACAGCCTGCATCTGGATGGAGGTGTGCATATAAAACTGTTCCCCTAGGATTGTCCTCTTGCCCTTGCCCTCTAAGTCAACATATACATTGTCATATCCTCATTCGCGCTGGGAGGAAAAAAGTAGTCCTCAGCCTTCAGCATGAAACCACTTTTGCAGTGCAGTGACTGAAAAAAAATCAGTATTGGTCTTTTAAGGAAAACAGAAACGGGAGGTTAGTTTCACAGTACAGTAGTTCTTAATTACTAGAGGTGTGTATACAGTATGACCAGTATTCTGCATACTGTTTGTCCAGTAAATGCCATAATTATTTTATCTTTGCAAGAAGACATCGTTATCAGGATTATAACAGAGAAAACTATGCACAGTTGAACAGCTGCTGAATCATCAAAATACTTAAGTCTGTGCTCATGTTTTGCTTGCTTCAAGGGAATAATTTAGATCTTTATTTAAACTTAAACAGAAGTAATAAGACTACATGTATTAAAATTCATGCTTCACAGAAATGAAGTCTGGTTATACTTACATAGTTCTTACCTTTTTTAGAGCATTGAGGCTTCAGTACAAGTTTGCAACATGGCACATCTGCCAGAAGTTCTATAGATTAATAATGTTTGTAACTAATATTAAAAAAAAACACCTTTGAAATATAAATTCTTAGTACTGCAATCATTAAAAGAAAAAAAAAATAGTTAAGCTTCATACCTTGAAAGATTTCAGATTACTTTCCATGGTCTAAACCTACCCAAATGCTTTCTGAATATTTAAATATGATGCAGTATTGCAGCAATATGTCCAAAGTATGGTATGGAATTGGTATTATTACTAACAGTTTTTGGTATTTTTTTCTATTTCTGCCAAAGCCCTAGATTGTCTAGGTGCGGCAAACAGTGAGATAGCAGATTTTAAAAAGTTTTATAAAAGGGAGTAGAAGGGCAGTCAGTACATCAGTAATACTCTATTTGTGTAATAAACCATATGTAGATCTCTAGGTGAATATTAAATAGGGTCAGTAAGTTTTTTGTAATTCTGAGTGACAGGATGCTTTTTTCATACTAGAATAAAACTTCCATGTTCCCTCTAAACCTTGTCTTGCTGTTCTTACAGTATTAAACGTTAGTTGTCTGAACTGCCTTCAGCAGAACTTACATGACTAAAATATGTTCATGTGGATAAAGGCTGCAGGAGGGTTTTCTTCATGTGTTATGTATGCAAGTGTACCATCGCTCAGAAGTAAGGTATATGATACCTTGTTTCTTAAATGCCCTGCATGTTGTAAAACACGTCCAAATAGTCAGTATCAGTACAGATGTTTTCATAAAGTAAATATTTCTGTGCAGAGTAGTTTCAAATTTATTTGGGTAATACTTGTTAGTAAATGTCAAATAGTTTTAAAAGTTATAGTATTTACTTCTTTTGAATCATATTTTCTTCACTTTAATACAGATTGCATAAGACACCGTATGAAATACATCTTCGGGGTGGGGGGTGGGTTGAAAAATGGATTTTTATAAAGAATTTCAATAACCTTTTGGTGCCTTATAGGGTTCTTCAAAAATTGGTTATACGCTCTTTGCTCAATTCTAATCAGGTATTTATTGACTGAAGATTGTTGTAGTATGGGTTAATAGACTACAGTGAAGCAATCAACTTTCAATCTACAGGCAATATGTTTGTAATTAACTAGACACTAATATAAAGAAAATAAGTACACATATTAATGTTTGTTTTTTTTTTTTTTATGGAGAAAGTAAAAATGTAGATGAAGAGAAGCAAATTCATCTACTTTCTGTATCTCTAGTATGTAGGTAGTTTTAAGTGCCAGAAATCAAAGGCACTGATGTAAACTGAAGTATTATTTCCGGTGAAAATTATCTTAGTAGCTTGTAAACCAGATAATTTTATCAAGAAAGTAATTCCCATTTTATCATTTTTATGTACACCTTTGTAACTGAGAATGGTTAGGGCTGGAAGAGCTCTTAAGATCATTTAGTTCCAACCTCATTCCCATGGGCCCACACACCTTCCACTAGACCAGGTTGCTCCAAGTCCTGTCCAGCCGGGACACTTCCAAGGATGGACTATGCATAACTTCTCTGGACAATCTGTTGCTTTGCTTCACCACACATGTAGTGAAGAATTTCTTTCTGTCCTGGGTTCAGAGGTAGCAGTCATTTTTCTCCTTCTTAGTAGCTGGTGCAGTGCTGTGTTTCTGACGCCTGGGAACAGCGCTGCTAACACCAATGTTTTTAGTTGTTGCTAAGTCATGTTTACTCTGACCAAGGACTTCCTGAGTCTCATGCTCTGCCAGGGAGGAGGGGAAGCCAGGTGGAAGTAAAGACAGGACACCTGACCCAAACTAGCCAAAGAGGTATTCCATGCCTCAGCACGTCATGCCCAGTATATAAACTGGGGGCAATTAACAGGAAGGGCTAGATCACTGTTCAGGTCGGGCTGGCTATCGGTCAGCGGTTGGTGAGGTGTTTTATTCTCTTCCCTTGTTATTTGCCGTATTATTACTATTATTGGTGGTAGCAATAGTGGTTTGTGTTATGCCTTAGTTATTGGACTGTTCTTATCTCAGCCCATGGGAGTTACATTCTTTCGATTCTCCTTCCCATCCCTCTGGGAGCGGGGGGGAGGAAGGGTGGAAGTGGGTGAGCGGCTGGGTGGCTCTGGGTTGCCAGCTGGGCTTAAACCATGGCACTGATGGCTAGTCAAAACTTGCTCTCAGTTTAAAGCCATTCCCCCTTGCCCTGCCACTGCACACTCTCGTAAAAAAGTCCCTCTCCAGATTTCTTGTAGGCCCCGTTTAGTCATTGGAAGGCTGTTCTAAGGCCTCCCCTTAGCCTTCTCTTCTCCAGGCTGAACAAGCCCAACTCTCTCAGCCTCTCTTCATAGGAGAGGTACTCCAGCTGATCATCTTCTTGGCCCTCCTCTGGACTTGCTTCAACAAGTCCATGTCTTTATTTCCAATTCAGTTGAAAAAAAGGATAATGTCAAAGACTAAGGGTACTTTTTTGCCAGTTTAAAATTCTTTAAATAAAGAACCTTCACATAAGGTGGAGCACTGGACTTGACAAAGCATTGTTTTTATTAAGCAAAAACTCATCTGCTAGCTTAGTCATAGAAAAATATGCATATTTGTTTGCTGTCTGGTTTGTATAGTTGGTAGATAAATATAACTTGTATACATGAAATTTGGGGAATTGCTTTCGAAAATGGATAGGAAATTGATGGAATGATGCAGAGTGCAAAGCTGTATTACTAAAAAGGTATTCAGCAATTCACACAGGCATGTTACTGCGTGCTTTGTAAGTTCACATATGTAATGAAACTAAATGAATCTGTGGAAGTTGTCATTCATGGGAATCAATAAAAAAAGCAGTAGTGCAGAAGGCATGCTGCTATCCTCATTTAAAGCTCAACATCTGATGCTTTTGTTTTATAGTGCTGCTGGAATAATCTCCAGATGCTCGTCTTCTGGACAGTGGTATTGAAAATTTCTCGGTGTTGAATAGAGCTAATCTTACTTTATTGATTGACGCTATCTATCTTTCCTGGGATTTGACAGAATGCAAAGGAACTGATTCATTTAGGATACTTGAATAAAATATCCTGTGTATCCCTACATTGAAATGCTGTACTTATTGGATTCAACTGCACTCAATGTATATGAATAAGATTACTACTATTGATTTATGATGAATATCAACTAGAGCTGAACTGTACTATATCATGCTGTATTTTAGTGATTCATGTGGACTCATTTCTCTTTTGCATAGACATAGCAAAATGAATTGGCTTCTTGACTGAACCTTGCAATTAGACAGTTAATTAATTACATAGCTAAGACTGTTTTTTGTGTGATATTGTATGAAACAAACAATTTTCTTTAGTTCCTAGATGACTTTTGTCTTTTCATGAATGCTGTTTCTTTACCATGCAGGATCTACTATATAATTATTGGGGAACACATTTTATGATGAGTATCAATAGTAATTCACTTTTGCAGTGTTTTGGCAAATGAAAACATAAAATGTATATTGATCTATTGATCATGAATTAAAAAGAAGTAGAGGAAATATTTTTATGGCTTTTTTTTTTTTTTTTTGCCCCTCCATGTACTCTTTTACTGAATTAACAGCACTGTTAATTCCACTTTTAAACTGGTCATACTTTAAGAACACACATAATTATCAAACTAAACTGCATGATGTATTAGGATACAAGGAAAACAGCACACAGTGTATTGTAATGCTAAAACAGCTTGATTGCAGTGCAATCTTAAATCATGCAAGAGGAAGAAGAGGTTAGATTTTAAGCAAGTTGTACCTGTAAGCTTTTTCTGACGGCTGTAGTGCCACTCATAGTCCAGGGTTCAGAGAAGAACAGAGTTACCTGGCTCTCTCGTTGTTTTTTTTTGTGCTTTCCTGGATGGATCTGTTCACTTGACCGAGAAGTGCTCTGGCATGTCCCTGGTCATCAAAAGCCATGTGCATTACCTGCTGAAGGGGCAGTGTGTTTTCTGCTGTCATTTTCCGTTTTGCTGACTGGTGAGGTCTTGCAGCCAGAGTTCCCACAGAGCAGTGTCCAGGTCCTATCCCAGTTAACACATGGAAAATGCAGACATCAAGAAGGATCTACTCAGCACATTTACAAAATATCCTTCGAGCTATAAGGTCGCATTCTTTTTCTCAAGTCTTGCAATCCTTGCTTAGCATATTCTGGTCTATTGAGATTCTGTACTTCAAGAAAAAAAATCTTAAGTGTTGAAAACCATTGTGATTTTGTTAATTAAGTAGAAGTTTTATAGAAATCACGTTATTACTCTTGTCTGTGCTCCAGCTGATTTTTGAGTGAAGCTTAAGATGACTGTTTTGATGGAAAAATTCAGGATGGAGTTGCTTATGATTACAAAAGAGATCTCTTTTGCATGATTTCACTACAGATTCTTTCATCCCTTTTACTTTGAAAGGAAAGGAAGCTGGCCAGTTAACTTTTTAAAATCTGAAGTAGCAAACATCAAGGGTAAAAGCTGGTTAACGATAGACTGTGCAGATCATCAAAGCTTTAATTAAATAGCCTTTGCTGTTTAATTAAGGATGACTTGCAAAGAGGAAACAATGTGTCCCAGCACATTTCCTTTTCTGTCCCATAATTCCTTACAGTTCATATTACCTCTGATTGCCACCATATTAGTACATTAAAATGTGCCAGAAAACAGTTTCTGAGGCTGCTCTTTGGCTTTGAGACCAGGTGGTGCTGTTTTGGCTTTTTCGTAAAGCTGAGCTCTCTTCCATCTCCCAAGCAGGATGACCACACTGAAGGTACCTTCTGGAAATGTTCCTTGGCTTGTATTAACCCCTGAGATATGTGGAAATACAGTTTGGAGACTGCTGTTTGCCTTGGGTCAAAACTCTGCCTAAAACTGTGCTAGCAATGTGAATGCTCATGTACTGGTATTTAAGCCTATTTAGGTTTTTCTAATTTAAAAATATTGCTGTATCCTTTTCTGCTTTTAGAGGGAGTTGGTTCTGATTTTGCTTGGCTTGGTTTTCCATTAGGTATTCCAGTGTAGTATAAGAAATTCTGTAGCTGTACCTTTGATCCACAGTTCACGAGTTAGTCTGAGTAGACCTGGTAGCTGTGCCTGGGTGGGAGTATTAGAGCAGATGTGTGCTAGAGAGTCCTTGTTATTTCTGTGTGCTTGCCCTGTGTTACAGAAACCACCCCTGAATTGTTTCTATCAGGCACCTCATGGACTTTTTAGTTATCAGGTTTGTTAATCGCAGTATGAAATGTCTGATGAATTTTTGTAGGAAGGAATCTTGCATTGTCATGCACCAGATACATCCTGTGGGTGCTAGTAAGCTGATGTGATTTTGAATATATGAAATTCAAAGTTGAAAGTTGAGAACTGATTTAGAGAGACGTTTTAAATCTGATTTTGTCTGCTTTTGTTTGGAAGTTCAACTGCTAATTTTCAAATTGGAAAAAGAATGACAATTTTGTGTTTTCAGATATTCAGATAGAATCTGAGGTAGATGCTAGGATTACAGATTTTTAGATGAACCAGAAAAGACTCCATTTGGCTCAAAGGAAACATTCTTCTTTACTCCCTGATGATAAACACAACAGAAGTACACACAGAGAAAAAGAAAATTACTATCTCAAATACTGCAGATGCAAAGGGTTTAAGCTTGTGCATCAGTTTCAATATGAAATGTGTTATGTCCTGCCTACAAAGACTTATAAGCAAAATCATTGCACCTACATCCTCAGAAAAATGGAAAATGGGTTTCCGTGTACTTAATTAGTCTCCTTTGTTTTACTTCCCAAAAGGGAAAAAGCAATCTCCTTTGCTTTGCCTCCCTACCACTTAACACATTTGGCAGCAGTAGCAATTTCCAAAAGATGGTAAATAGCATTAAGTATTTTCCTACCTCACCTTAAAAAAATAGAAGTAATTAAATTTATTTCAGGAAAAAAATGAAAGTACTTCAGTTTTTTGAAGATGGCCACTTGACATTGCCTGGTTTTGGCATTTGAAATAAATATAATTGATCTCTTAAAGAAATTCTAAGTACAGGACTTAGTAACTTAAATAATACATGAAGCCTCACAAACCCCAAGTAGTTTTAACCGGAAGACTACTGGATACCAGAAAAATCCTTTCTTTGTTGCTGAGATTATGGTCTAATTTGAAACATCAAGTCAAACATTACCTGCATAAATAGAATTCAGGAAAGCTTGCCTGTAGAGAAGAAGTTACCCTGAAATTGTTTTGGGCTAATATATACTGGAATTACTTGGGTTTGAATGGGCTTTTCTTGAGATGAAAATTCTTTTCAGAGAGTATTTTGCTCCCTAGTGATTAATGTTCATTAATGTAGTGGATTATTTACAGGCAGTTCCAGGAAATAAATTCCTTGCTGTTGTGCAATGACTTGTTGCTTGATGGATCTAGAGTCTCTTTTTCTATGTTTCCATAATCGGAGTTGTTACGTATGAAGAAAAAGAACTAAGGAGCTTTCTTGTGTCTTTATTCTAGGAGGGTTCATTTCAGTATTTTCCTTTGGCAAATCTGAGGACTATAAAGGAGATAATTTTTTTCTGACTTTGTCTTTTATGTCTCTAGGAGCCTGTGATATAGTGATATTTTCTGTGCCTCATGATCATTCTTTTTCTGCTTTATCATCTATTTCACATTTCAGGGATTTCCTAAAGGATTGTGAGAGAAGCAAATTATTAGTAAATTCAATTTGCAGACAACAATTTTAAAAAGCAGCCTGAGGGCATCCTGTATGAAATTACACTTTCAGAAGTTCAGCAATTGTGAAGTGTAGAATTTCAATAGAATACATCTCATTTGTTTCCTGTGTTAGAGGCAGCCAAGCCTGACTCATTGGTCATGAGAAGGTCAATAAAACAGCATTTGTTACCTGGAGAAGTGAGGCAGGGCCATCTGTCAACTTCACCTTTTAATAAAATTTCCCAAGACAAAAAAAAGAAGCGGGGTTGAATTAGCTTATGTAGACAAGTTAGAGTGACCCTCACAGTAACTTTGCCTTCATCTGCACTGGGATGTCAGCCACCACTTTGCTGTGGGGCTGTTTCCAGACATTTTAAAAAAGTTCATGTGATTATATGTTTCTTGGAAATGGTTTCATTTGAATTTAACCAAATTCCAAAATAAGTAAGGGCATTCGTTACAAAAGTCTGCAGGATCAAGCGTTTATCTAGGGAAACGCATCTGTTTTGTTGTCTAGGGAAATGAAATTCCATTCTCTCTTCTGCAGGACCTGACCTTCACAAAAATTGTTCACAAACTGGAAATAATTAATACATAATTTGGCAGTTACTAATCTACAAACTATAGGATATTCATATCCCCTGTCAAAACTCTGTATTTGTGTATTGAAGAGTATGAATTTAATCTGTTCAAGAAAGGAAAGGAAGATCAGTGATCAGGATACATGTTTGAATGAGGGCAGCCTTGAGTTTTAGCCTTTCCTGGCTAAAGCTTTTATGGATGGCTCTGCTTTTTCATGTGGGTTTGGTGTTAAATGAAACTATTTTTTTATTTACATAGGCATATGTCCCTAGATTTCACTTCTGCAGCTGCATTGGCATATGCTGATGCCAACAGGAGTAACTTACTCAAGCAAGGTTGGTTTGCTGTCTTTTGTGACAGCACATGTTAAGACATTGTCAGATTCAATTACAGTATATCAGCAGTATATATGTATATAGAATCATAGAACGGTTTGGGTTGGAAAGGACCTTAAGATCATCTAGTTCTAACCCCCCTGCTGTGAGCAGGGTACTGGTGGTGTAGTGCATTTATTTTGGAATTGTGAGAAATGGTAATATATATTTTGGGGTTTATTAACTATTATTGATTAACTTTGAAATCCTGGTCACATAATTTTTCCTCTCTGCCTTAGTTCTGTAAAACAAAGATAAACAATCTTTAGTTAATCATTGAGATGTTCTTTAAGAATCAGTAGGTTTTAAACACTTAGCAAATGTGAAATATTGCCTCTGAGATAAATTGCATGGTTGTAGCAGAAGTATTTCTATTTGTGTTGAGTATTTAAACTAAAAGAAGTGGTCAGCAAGCAACATGAGGTATACAAAATGCTGGTTCTCACTTTGCTGTTTATTAAAGGTACATGTCTGTCCCATTCAGGGCATGACAGATTTTAAACTAATATACACTCTTATTAACAGAATCATGATGTTTACAGGTGCATTTACTCATATATATATTATAAGGAATTTGAAATAACTTGTTGGTTTACTTTACTGCCTGCTTTCAGAGACCTTTTGAAAAAGAATTTCAAGAAGCTTTTAAATGTAGTTCTCATTCTAACACAAACATTTAAAGCTGCCCTTGCATGAAGGGTATCAATAATCTCAGTTATCACATATAATACTAGTACAGAAATTGGCAGCACTTCCTGTACCTTTGCAGGGGCAATGCTAAACTGCTTAAGTATGAGCACCAACTTCCAGTATTTCTTCTGCTTCTGAACTTTCCCCCAAATCCTTCATGCTGAAGAATTTGAAAACCAGATTTATTTTGTTCTCATAATCTTCCTACTGCTTTCTGAGAGAAAAATGGACCAGTCTCCCTAGAACATTGTATTGCAGTTGAAGGGAAAATCATGCTTCCAGAAACCTCTGCTATCATTATGAACTAACAAGAAAGCATTACAATCTGTTTTCCACTTTGAAATCTTTTCAAGAGTAACCTTTTCTTGCTTTCAAACCACACTCTAATGAAATCCACAGAAGAAAAAAGGGAGTTATCAGTAAGTTTTCCAGAAATTTACGATTAATTCTAGAGTGGGAATCAGCTTTCTGATAGCCCTAACTCAGCACCTCTGAATATATTACTATAATAAATTACAGTATATGTAATTTTAAAGGTCAGACTAAGAGATTAAATAATTCAGTATACTGGCCTTAAAAAGTGTAAAATACTGACTTCTAAACTGTATTGGGAATTAATTTGACATATTACTTTACTGGTGTGTGAATACATCTTTTCCATACTTGACTGATTCTCTGCATAGATTGCCAGAAGTACATTTTTTCCTGCATATGTTACATAGGTGCTAAAGAACAGTAAATACTATCTGTATTACAGTTCGAAGATGTTTGACAAAGCTGAAGGAGATGAGAGGGCGCACAAGAAAAAAGGAAAAAAAATAATAATTCCCCTTTCATTACTTCTTTTGACAGTTACATTACATTAGAAACTAGGAGGCTATTTCATCAAAGCTCTTCACAGCCTGCTTGTCAGAGGCGTGTATTCTGAGGGTAGAGATGGTAGAGATAGATTTTTCTCATGGCCACTGAAACAGAGAAACAGTCAGTCATCAGAGAAGTAAATGATTCCTGTGACTCCATACTGAATTTCCTTTAAGAACACCACAGGGCCTAGTTACTGGACAGGGAGCAAACAATGTAGTGTGCATATGAGCTCTAGGGACTTACATTGAGATAAAAAGAAATCATTAGAGCTATTTATTTCATTTATGTCTCTTCACATCATGTTTTTATGAAATAAACTAGTGATTTTAGTAGCTTCATTAAAAAAATAAATCCTGATGTTGTACACATGCCTTCACAGCCAGTGATACTAAATGCTTTTGTTGTATGAGTGAAGGCAATCTTGTGACCAAGGGTTTTTTGTCTACATTTCTGTTGTGTTTGTTGCATAGCACTCATTATATCTGCTCTTCTCCAAAGCTCTTCTGTAGCTGAGCAAATTTTTCTAAGTTACAAACCAAAAACCGCAACAGTTGAACGTGATTCTTGCAGGAATTTATGCAGTATTTAAAAGAGTGGTCATCAGAACTAGGGCATTTGTACCTTCATTCCCCCAAAATCAGGCTTTTAGTTTTGGGAAATTACTGCTGATTTCACAAAAAGTGCTTTATGCTGTGCTGATTTAAATAATCTTTACTACCATGTCTGTAGATCAGTGTTATGTCAAGAACATATTTTCATTGCTTTTTGAGGGCATGTTTGTAGGCATTGTAGTATACTGAGGCAGTTGGTTAATAGCCCTGTTAGTGATGCTAGACTTCTTATTAGTGGGGTTTCTCAGTGGTTTAGAAGGCAGGCTTTAGAACACAACTACTTCCATTTAGTACAAATTTTTTATCCAAACTCCATAAATAAAGGATATTTAAGGCACATCCATTCTGTTAGGAACATCATGTGTTTCTTCACTTACTTTATTTGCAGTTGTATCTTTTCTGTTTCATTAGCTATTTCATTCAACTTTCAATTTAGGTAGAGAAATACTACAAGAATTAAAAGAATAATAAATTGCGGTATAATGCTCTATCGGTCACTGAGGATATAGGCTAATCATTCCTCATCAAATGAAAAAGTTTAGGGTGCTCAGCATCCCTTGAGCACTCTACGCTTTACAAATTCAATACTGAAATACATTACTTTTTCAAAATTAAAAAAAAAAACAAAACAGTTCCATCCTCTGAAAAAAGCTCGACACTGGCCTTTCTCATCACTAGTTTGGTTTGAAAGAGGTTTCACAAATACTTGCTGCTGGTACCTAGAGAGGAATGGTGTGATTCAGGGATTTTGGGTTCCTTTCCATGTTTTGGAAGAAAATGTGTTCCAACAGACACACAACCATCTTTCTGTGTCCTTTGAACATGATTATTTTGCCTTTTGCCCAAAGTTTCATAGTTTCTAATGTCCTTCCCACCTTGTATCCTCCCCACCCCCAGATACTTTACAATTTTGTAAGTTGCTTTGGTCTTCCCAAGCATTTCCATGGATCTCGGTTGCCATGCTCAGTAACCAGTCTTGGCTAAGCTCTCTTTACACTCTCTCACTTTTCCCAATCTTTTGCCCAATTCACCATCATACTTGCAGTTCCTTCCCTATTATATAGTTTTTCCAGCTTCTTATAATTGTCTTCTCTAATTCCCTTTCTTATTATGCAGCCCGTCCTATTTGTTGTTATAGCTAGTCTCCTTCCCTTTAAGACCATTTTCCTTGTCCTAAACTATTTCTTTAAGAAAATCTACAATTTGTTCTTCATAACCACAGGGAAAATTGTCATTCTCTAGTAAACTTTTCTTTTCTTTGTAATTGTACAGAAATGTGATATTTATTTACATAACTGGAGAGGCACAAAAATGGAATGAAATAACTCAAACTAGTTGTAAAATCTGATAAGGTATAACTTGTATGAACAGCATGTATTGAACAGTGTGGCTGTAAACCAGAATCTTGCCATGAGAGTCAGCAAGCCTCGTATCAGGCAATGTTACTGATCCTGTGCTTAATATATAAAACAAAGGGGGTTTAGAATACAGTCCAGATTTATTTTAATAAAATCCAAACAAGAAAACAGAATTACAGGGGAAAAAAAAAAAATCACATCTTTTATAATGTATTCAGAAAGTTTAGAAACACTGCATGATGCTTTATGGTCATCACCTTAAGGAGGATATTTTTGAGGCAGCACATACTTCATTCCAACAGCTGTTAAAGATGCCAGAGACACTATTGCTTCAGTATTTGGTTAGTTGCTTTGGAGCAATTAATGAATAAATCTTTGGGAGACCTTTTTAGGGTCCAGCCTTGTTTCAGCAGAGCCTTAACAGACAGGAAGATGTACAGTAGGCATGTGGAAGGAGGCTGAAGCTTCTCCTCTGCCTCCTTTCTTCAGCTGGGTGCATTTTACTGTGATGACAGAGAACACACCTTATCTGTAGAGTCATACCAAAAGCCCATTACACAAAGCATGGAGTATGGCTACGGAGGTGTTTGGCATCCTTCTTTGTCTGTCAAATTGTCAGCAGTAGCAGTCATTTTTCTTCTTAGTAGCTGGTGCAACACTGTGTTTTTACTTTCGATCTGGGAACGGAGCTGATAACAATGATGTTTTGGTCTGGCCAAGGACTTTGTGAGCCTCATGCTCTGCCAGGAAGGAGGGGAAGCCGGGATGAAGCAGAGACAGGACACCTGACCCAAGCTAGCCAAAGAGGTATTCCATACCACAGCACGTCATGCCCAGGATGTAACTGAGAGTTACCCAGAAGGGTGAGGGCCTGCAGAGGTTGGAGGAGGTATCGGTCAGTGCTTGGTCGGGCTGGGGGGGTAAGTTATCGGTCAGCTGGTGGTAAGGTGTTGTATTCTATTCCCTTGTTATTTCCTTTATCATTATTATCATTGGTGGTAGCAGCAGTGATTTGTGTTATACCTTAGTTACTAAACTGTTCTTATCTCAACCCGTGGAAGTTGCATTCTTTTCAGTTCTCCTCTCCGTCCCTCCGGGAGTAGGGGGAGGGCAAGAAGGGGGGGAGTGAGTGAATGAGCCCTCTGCCTGGTTTTAAACCACAACACAGATGCTGATCTGATCTGAACTTGATGTGACTGTATCTGATCTGGGCTAAATCTATGAGAAAATCTGAGAGATGGTGTGGAAGGGGGGAAATCAAAAGGGGTGGTACGGCACATGGAAATCACATGATGGCTCACTTAATAAATAAAAAGAAATCTTCAGAACTCTTCTTTATTCATGCACCTGATTTAATAATTACTTAATGCGCTGTCCCTTTAAACCACTGTCGTGGTTTAAACCCAGTCAGGTAATTCGTTCGCTCACTTCCCCCCCTTTTCTTGCCCTCCCCCTGCTCTCGGAGGGACGGAGAGGAGAATCGAAAAGAATGCAACTCCCACGGGTTGAGATAAGAACAGTTTAGTAACTAAGGTATAACACAGATCACTACTGCTACCACCAATGATAATAATGATAAAGGAAATAACAAGGGAAGAGAATACATCATCTGTAACTCGCCCCCCCCCAGCCCGACCAAGCCTTTTATCCAGTCATTTACAGTTCAGTTTGGCAGAGCATGAGGCTCACAAAGTGTTTCCTGAAAGTCAAAACATTGAGTTTACTGCTGAACCCAGGACACCAGTCATTTACAGTTCAGTTTTAGTGTTTCCAGGAGTTTATTACTATTGTGTGATTTGGAGGCTGTGTCTGTAACTGAGAACCAGATGAGTGCTCATTAGATGTTTTTGTCAAGACAAGGTACAAATTATTGAAGGAAAAAGTGGTGTATTTCATGGATAGCAGTACTGTGGTAATATGTTCTTGGCCTCTTTCTTCTTCCTGGACTATGCAAAAGCTACAGTTACTGTAGCCCTGGGGCAGGCAGTAGAGACATTTTACCTGTGGCTCCAGCAGTACTGATGGGAGACATTCACATAACTAAAATATAAACCTGCTAGAGTACAAGTAACGTTTATCTTTTTCTGTTGCTGAAGTCCATGATGAGCCTTCTGTCCCTAGAAAATTGTCTGTTCACCATAGATGCACAGAGGAACCTTCTTGAACCTCCCAAAGTTGCCATATTTGATTTACCTTCTTTTAAGGAAGCTGCTTTTCATGGCCAAAGCACATTGGTAGCAGCCTTTACTGTAAGCTCACTCCCTTGGCAGATTCACTGCTGTATGTTTACAAAATCTGTACACTGTATTACCTAACACCCTTTACAATGGCAGTCTCTGTTTTTGAGCCAACCACAGAACATCTGCTTTACCTGTGTACTTTTCTCATACTGATGTGGTTTTACTACTGGATTTTAGAACAGGATGATAATCTAAATTACTCTCGTAGTCCACAAACTATGCTAATATTATTGCAGACTGAAAAACTCTTTTGCATATTGTAATGGGACCTGCCAGCTTTCTTCAGATGAAAATGTTGATATTAGTCAATGAGAATAAATAAGTTTTAATGGTAAATGAGCGTTGGGGACCAAAAAGAGAAAAAATGCATCAGAGAGGAATTCACAAAGAGGTATTAGAAAACATGCACTTCTTTCAGGAACAGGTCCAGTTGTGATGAGCTGATGTTACCAGAACAAGTTGCAAGCTCTTTTCAGTAATCATCTCCCCTCTAGCACAGAGGCTTTCACTTCCCTAGCATTTTGATCATTTCTTTAAGGAGAAGGAAAATGCTGTACTCAACATTCAGTAGAGCACAGCTTTAACTACTAGGAGCATATCTGTAGGCAGGGTTTCTTATGTAATGTCTGTGTTCAAACCAATATATGAGAATATTAGTAAACATGGTGTATGTGAGAAAAGAACCTCTCTTGGGTTATGTGAATTTAAGTTATGAGGAGTTAATCTCTGATAAAATAACTAGGAAAGCAGCTCTCAGGTACAGTATGAGCTCAAGGCAACACCTTAAATCACACACAGTTCTTATCCTCACATAATTAGTTTGCTAACTACTTACTTCATCTCTCATGTGTTGCTAATCTCTTTGAGATTTTCCTTGGTGCATGTTATGCACATTTAAAAGTCGCTTGCATAAAAAGCTTTGTTAAAATGACCTATGATTTCCAAGTGTATTTCAAACATAGTACCGGTCAGCTAGAATTTGCACTTATTTTAAGGTGATGTATAATTTCACAGGTAAAGAAAAAGGTGATTATTAGGAAAGTCAAGGGTATTGAAACTGGCTGGAGAAAGTTATCTTGGAAGCATTTTTGATGGCATTTTAATCTGAAAAGGTCATTTCTTTGATAGTTTGGAATATATTTCAGAATTAACTTGTGACTTAATATGATGGTGAGCTCTACCTGCAGTATGTCCCAGTAATTATGTTTAAAGAAATCCTGAATATTTGTTATCATAGTGAGCAGAACCCTTTCCTTCTGGAAGTCTCATTCATTCCTTAGTCTAATAAAGAACAGCAGAGCATAGGTAGGAGGAAAGTAGAATAATTGGAAGAAAATATATGTGAAATGAAAAATGAAGGATATCTGGGAGAGAACTTGCAGTGCAGTGTAGCTGACCGCAAATAGCAGTAGCGTGTGACTGTTGACTGTGAGGGGCTGAAAGCTCACTCCAAGTCTAAACCAGAGCTAACCCCCATTTTCGTGCAAAAAAAATAAACCATTCGCTGTCTGAATGATGGCTAAGGCATGTATCTAAGGGTACAAATTTCATGGGGTTTGATTTCATACGATTTGATTTGGGGATGGATTACAGGATGGGTATATTACTTTTCAAAACAGTGTAGTACTCTTTGAGGACTCTCTCTGTTACTGTCTTTGCTTTGTCTCACATGTGACTGTGGACTTGCCACTATGGTATTGATTTTGTTCTCTGATTTTACATGGTTTTAAGGATTCTATTCAAATTCTGCCATTAAAACGGTGAGTGAATTATAGAAAACTGAACTTGATTTTTTAATGAGTTTATTTAAAATGATTTAAAAAATAGTGGTTTGAAAACAGTATATTACCCTTCAAATGCTGCACTTTTTAAATTGTTTTAGGTGTTATTTACATGTACTAAGAAATAAATGTCAGCAGGAGAATCTGTAGTTGTTCTAGTGTTTCACATAGTTGATATTGACCTTGCAGTCTTTATAAATGATTAATCCTTACTAGTCAATGTTTAAACAAGGTAAATGCTTGCTTTTTGCCATCACTGCTAAAGTAACCTGGTAACTTCTGTGGCCTTCTGCACTCTTCCATTTTTCTGCAGATCAGTAAATCTTTTATGCAGAAGATCCTGTGACGAGGGTAGGAATCCCAGATGGCTATGTGAGAGGGATGAGAAAACCCTTGCACTGAATTTTTTAAGAGAACTCTCAAATTCAGATTTCCGCAAGGGCTCCTGTCAGTATGGAGCCCTGCTCCCCACACCATTAATTTCCATCTTCAGTGCATTTTATGACACTGATCAGACACATCAGTTCTACTGAAACCTGTATTTATATTCCATAAATAAAAATAAACAGACACACAGTAGGGAATGTTTTTAGGGACTTTTCTGTAAAGTGGTTCACAAAGATCCTCTCTTTTTCTTATAAATGGGCACCTTCATCCACAGCATCTTATTAGCGGTGCTAATCAGTAAGATGAATGAAACATCCTCTACATTTTCATGCTGAAACGGAAAGACAGTTGCCACTAATGAAATTTATCTATAATGGTAAAGAGATAAATTAAAATGAAGTTTCCTTCCATATTTTATTGATAAATATAATTGTGTCTAGTCAGATGCACATAAAACACCATAAAGACAGTTGATTTTTGAGTACATTTAAGGTGTATCTAATTTTTATTTTTCCAAGACAGATTTTCTGTCAGAGCTATCATACGGCTGAGAACATATTTATTATTTTTCCAACATGCAATCTTTTGAACAAGTTGTTCAAAATAATGACATCTGAATTTGGCATACTATACGAAATATTCTTGAAGAGCCAGGAAAGGCTAATTAGAAAGGAAAGACTGAAAAAATCTGTTGGAATATGAACCCCACACATAGCTGTTATCTGGTAAGCAAGATGAGTGCTGATCTCCTGTGGTGTATGAGTAATGAAAGGAAGGAGATTCCACCATCATTCCATTTTGGAGGGTAATAAAAGACCAAATGAGACATCATAATTTGGCACTGGTACCAAGTACACCCAACTTGAAGTAGGATTTATTATCTTGACTTCTGTCTGCATTCACTTCTAAAAGATTGGGGTCTACTGTGGCATTAGTTCACCATCATCATCATCATCTTGAAAAGTTACATAGAACATGTCACAAAGGTATACTTCATCACCCTCTGGAGTTTATCTAGAAACTGAGAGTATAATTCTGTAACAATCAGTATTAGGTAATCTTTGTTTTTCTTTCCTACCTTATATCAGAGTCAAATACTTTCTGCCCAGGCTCTTTTAAATATTCCACACATAGAGCCTTAATACCAAAGCTAGTCATTCAAAGTTACTTGACATTACGTGGGATTTTGATGTAGCAGAGTGATGTATCAACACACTTAAATCCTAATGAAAGTACAGAACCTACTAGAAACAGGTTTCATATGTATGTTCCACATTTCAGTGTTCCCATGGTGATCGTGTAACATTACATTTTCCTTCAAGAGAAGGAGACCATCTATTGGACATAATCCAAGCCTCAGTTTTTATTAAATTACTCCCTTCAGTGTCTATAGCCTTCCATACACTTTTCTGCTGTATGAAGCTGTCACCCAGATCAGTCCCCAGCTGAATATTTGCATCATCTCCAGTGCTTCTATAGGGTTTACCTCTATTTTAATAGCAATGTGTGAAGCTACTGACATGAAACCATTACGAAAGGGTATTACCATGGGGTTTGTTGTTTATTTAGTGAATTTCCAACTCCCTTCTGGTAGATATTAACAGATTCACTCTGTTGCAGCTATTATTTTAGAAGTCCATTCTATTGATCTAATGTCCTATTACTTTGAGGTTGGAAGTCCTTTGTACATTGAAGCACACTGTTTGCACTTCTTTGTTCTTAGCGGGATCCATTATAAAACTTGCTTTTCCATTACAAGCAGCAAACCATTGATTTAAACCTGCAATGGAGCTTGTTTGGGGTACACAGTCTCTCTACCCCAACTATTCCTATTTCTTTAACAATGTATTTCTAGCATTCTGGTCCTTACTTTGAGGGACCACTAGATGATACTCCACTACTAACCAAGTTTCCTGAAGAAATCATCAAAGTGTTGTCCTTTTGACATGAGCTGTACCATTGTCTGAGAAAAAAAAGGCATCAGTCTGCTATTTGTTTTGGCAGAGCTTTTCTCACAGACTGTTCTCCCATCACGTCTTGTAGAAAAAATGGTGGTGGCCAAGCTGCTTCCCTGCAGGTTTCAATGGCTTTGCGTGTTGTGTCTTATCTCTGCTACTCTTCATGGGATGCAGGAGCTGGGGGTAGCCCATGCCAGCTCATTAATCTTTGGCCAAACATTTCTGCCAGAAAACTGCGTTCCCTGGGCATAGTGTCTGGGGGGTGTTTGTCTTCAGTGTTTTTGAGTGCAGTCGAAGGGTACTGTGGTTTAGCCACCACATCTGTGGACCGTAGTCCCACCCTAGAGCCTTATGTTTCATGTCCCCATGCCCATTTACCTGGCTGAGCCACACATTCAC
This sequence comes from Pezoporus occidentalis, assembly GCF_034315485.1. NCBI lineage: Eukaryota > Metazoa > Chordata > Aves > Psittaciformes > Psittacidae > Pezoporus > Pezoporus occidentalis. The sequence continues at coordinate 4,672,903 of NW_026914829.1, forward strand.
ATAGTTTTGATTAATTCAGGGAGATCATTACACAACTAGCCCATTCATTCAGTGGACCCACCGAGGTGATCTAGTCATTCATCCAGACTGCAGTCCCTTGGATTTACTGAGCAAAGCTCAGCTTCCTTTGCAGCAGCCTTGTCCTTCCCTCCTCTCAGGGCCTCCTGCCATCCTGGGTGCTCAGAGACCACCTGAGGTGACACCTTCTTTCTTTAAACCATCTGCTAGCCTTTTATTTTGCAAAATTTGGTGGTAAATTGTTCATACAGTTTTGGGTCATCTATTTTTTTTTCCATCACAAGATGATGTTTCATTCTTTGCTTTTGTACTTTTCCCTTTTGGTGTGTCTTTTGTTTTAAAAAATACTGAATCAGATGCAGTTTTACCAGACTTTCACCCTGTTTCATTTTTTCCCATCACCCTAGTACAATTTCAGTCTGGTCTAAAGGACATCCAGGCCAGGAACTTATTAAAAAAAAGCAAAACACCCTCTTCACAGGAAATAAATAAGTTGTATCATTAAAACAGGACTAGTGTTCTTTTCATTGTACTTTCAAGGACTTAGTAGTTCCCCTCCTTGGTGGTCTCCTCTCCTCCATATTAATTATTTAAAACATTTAGCAATGTTATTGCCATGGTTTAGCTAGCAGACTAAGGTCTTTAAACCCCAGATCTAATTTACTTAAATAGTGTTGAACAGTGATGGATGCATCCATGGTAACAACTTTGTGCCAGTATTCCATCAAAGATGAACACAGAGGACCATGTTTTACTTATTTTAAGATATTAAGAATCAGTGTAATCTGTATTAGTAGATAAACAAACAAGAAAGTCCAGCATATATGTGGTTTATAGTTCATCCTTTTGTTCAGCTGGATAATCATGGGTAATTTTCTCTCTGCATGTGATATTAAGAAATATATTCCCTTCATTGCTACAGTCTGTCTGGCCACTACTTCATCCTAGAAAATGGTTTGCAGGTTCTTAACAAAACCAGCAAGTTTCTTGTGTTTGATCTGCAACTGCAGTCTGAAAGAACGATATACTGAGCTCCACAATGCTGATTGTGTGGTTTGGGACCTTACCCTTATTAGCTACCAAATGACTCATCAACTGTTGAGACAACTTTTTTGCAATCTGAGTTTGAAATTGAATGGCTCTTTGAGGGGTACTTAAGTAAGAGTAATACTTCGATGACTTTAATCACCACACCTATAAATGTTCTGGTTTTGGGAAACAGCTTTAATTAGATGCTATTTTTGTTGTTTCTTGAGTTTTAGCAATCACTTTTAAGCAAACCACAAAGTCTGTAAAAATTATATGTAATTGATGCTGTCAACATAAATCCAGCTTTTAAATACACAGTGAATGACATTACATTTGTAAAGAATTGTGAATGCTCAATGTACAATGCTGTTAATGCACCATGATATCTATTTAAAGATTATGATTTATTGCAAATCTCTTCAAATGCAGTGCTGGTCTAGATTAAGGCAGAAAATGTTTCCCCATGGAAGAAAATAACTTTAAAAATTAAATTACACTTCTCTGTTTGAGAGCTGCTGTTACAATTTAGATTCACATAGATTTGAATACAAAGCATAAAGAACCACAATTTCCAAAGACAATTAAAACATAATTTATTACAGCTTCAGTATCAGAGTCCTTTAGCAATTACAAATATACATAGATTTGTAACTCCCAGATTTGGTTGTGTTTTCCCAATACTGATCTTCATTAACATGACATCTTGAGTTTGTGTATATTACACAGACATCACCTTGAAATGCAAACACAGTATGTAGAGTTCGTTAAATGAAGCTTGTACAATTCACAGAATCACAGAATCCTAAGGGTTGGAAGGGACCTCAAAAGTTCATCTAGTCCAACCCTCCTGCAAGAGCAGGGTAACTTAGAGTACATCCCACAGGAACTTGTCCAGGCAGGCCTTGAATATCTCCAACGTAGGAGACTCCACAACCCCCCTGGGCAACCTGTTCCAGTGATCTGTCACTCTCACAGTAAAGAAATTTTTCCTGATGTTCACATGGAACCTCCTATGCTCCAGTTTACACCCACTGCCCCTTGTCCTATCACTGGACATCACTGAAAAAAACCTAGCTCCATCATCCTGACACTCACCCTTTACATATTTGTAAACACTGATGAGGTCACCCCTCAGTCTCCTCTTCTCCAAGCTAAAGAGACCCAGCTCCCACAGACTCTCCTCATGAGAGAGATGTTCCACTCTCTTAATCATCTTTGTAGCTCTGCGCTAGACTCTTTCAAGGAATTCCCTGTCAATTCTTGAACTGTGGGGCCCAGAACTGGACACAGTATTCCAGATGCGGCCTCACCAAGGCAGAGTAGAGGGGAAGGAGAACCTGTCTTGACCTACTAACCACACCCTTTCTAATGCACCCTAGGATGCCATTGGTCTTCTTGGCCACAAGGGCACATTGCTGGCTCATGGTCATCCTCCTATCCACCAGGACCCCCAGGTCCCTTTCCCCTTCACTACTGTCCAGCAGGTCAGCCTCCAACCTGTACTGGTACATGGGGTTGTTCTTCCCCAGATGCAAGACTCTACACTTGCCCTTGTTGAATTTCATCAAGTTCCTCTCCGCCCAACTCTCCAGCCTCTCCAGGTCTCTCTGAATGGTAGCACAGCCCTCTGGTGTGTCAGCCACTCCTCCCAGTTTAGTATCATCAGCAAACTTGCTGAGGGTACATTCAGTTCCCTCATCCAGGTCACTGATGAAAATATTAAACAGCACTGGTCCCAGCACCGACCCCTGAGGGACTCCACTAGTCACACACCTCCAGCTAGATTCTGTCCCACTGACCACAACTCTTTGCCTTCTTCCTTCCAACCAGTTCTTGATCCACCTCACTACCTGATCATCAAGCCCACACTTCCTTAGCTTATCTACGAGGATGCTGTGGGAGACAGTATCAAATGCCTTACTGAAATCAAGAAGAACCACATCTACCGCTCTACCATTATCCAGCCACCTAGTTACTTGCTCATAGAAGGCTATAAGGTTGGTCAAACATGACTTCCCCTTGGTAAAGCCATGTTGGCTGCTCTTAATGACCCTCTCATCCTTGATATGTCTAGAGATAGTGTCAAGAATAAGTTGTTCCATCACCTTTCCAGGGATGGAGGTAAGGCTGACCGGTCTATAATTACCCGGGTCCTCCTTCTTTCCCTTCTTATAGACTGGCATGACATTTGCCATCCTCCAGTCCTCAGGCACCTCACCTGTTTCCCACGACTTACCAAAGATGATGGAGAGTGGCTCAGCAATGACCTCCGCCAGCTCCCTCAGCACCCGTGGGTGTATTCCATCCGGACTCATTGATTTATAGATGTCCAGATTGCTTAACTGATCCCTAACCCAATTCTCATCCACCAAAGCAAACTCCTCCTTTATCCTGACTGCTTCCGGGGCTATAGGAATCTGGGTCCCCCGGGGAGAATCTGCAGGAGTAAAGACAGAGGCAAAGAAGGCATTCAGCACCTCTGCCTTCTTTATATCCTGTCTCCAGGACACCCACCTCGTTCAGCAGTGGGCCTGTACTGTTTCTTGTGTTAGTTTTATTTGCTATGTATTTGAAGAAGCCTTTTCTATTGTCCTTAACCCAACTTGCCAGATTAAGTTCCAAGGAGGCCTTAGCTGTCCTAATTGCTTCCTTACATCCTCTAACAGCTGTCCTATATTCCTCCCAAGTGGCTAGCCCCTCCTTCCATAATCCCAATTCACCTATTCCTAAATTAATATCACAACTTTCATAATTTTACTCATTTGTAACAATGTGCTTCCTTTCACGCTTTAAAAGGTTTTAGGTATAACTTCAGACACTTATCTTCTCTGAAGAAAACATTAATTTTCTGTGACCAGTTCTCTTGTACTAGACTTTGCCTTGTCTCCTGATCTTAAAAGGACTGCTTTGCTTCTCTGCAGTCTGCTCCTGCTCTGTGAGTTCTTGCATGGTCTTAACCTCAATTATTTCACAGGTTTTATTACCAGGTTTTTTTTTTTTTTTTTTTTTTTTTCCTTTTACGCTTCAGAAACATTCCACTCTCTATTCCTTCTTCCTCTATTACACATTTTCAAGCTACTCTCTGAGTGAAGGTACTTGTCTTTATCACAGGCATTTTTCAGTGGTTTACTACAGTAAGTAAGATTAATTCAGTATTCTCTCAAGTCTGGAGAGTACATCGCGTAGTACAGATAGTGAACTGTTTCAGATGTGCATAGAGGCAATGCCAAAATGCAGGGTGTAATTCTGTGTATTTATACATGAACTATCAATTACCCACATTTTCAGACTGATAAATAAAACTGTTAACCCTCAGAAACCTTTTACAAAATACGCTGCATAAACTTGAGACTTTTTAATGTGTATTTTCCACTTTCAATTATGTTATTACCTATAGTATGTAAGAAAGTAATACCCGAGTAAGTTATTTTTGTTTGAAGGTGCTGCTTTATTTATGTTGAATAGTCTAGGGTGAATATAGAGCAATGCAGAAAAATAGAACAGCTTGAAGCAAAGTAGTCCAGCACATGTATCTGTTCAAATATGAATAATAAATTTCACAGGGAATACTAATATTTTTCTACATGAGCCTATTTAGATTTAATATGTACTCTGGCTTGTTATAACTGATTAGAAATAAAGGCACTGAAAATGATTTTCAGTGTAATTGGTTTCCTTCCCATTGAAATAGTAGAGGAATGTACCTACAAAGGCAGCAGCTGAACTTGGGTCTAATAGATTTCTCTATTAGATAATAAAATGAGACACATACTGGTCTTTCCCTGCTTGCATTCATATTCTGCTGTATGAATCTTGATGGATGTTCTGTATTTGGATCATCAGATCACTTCTTTCACTTCTTAAGAAGTGGACACAATGAAAACAACTTCCTTGAAATATAGAATAAAACAAAGACTTCATCAAAACATGGTTTAATAAAATCAAACCATCATGGGTAGATCTAAGAAGGAGAATGCTGAGAGTTGTTATCCAGAAATGATCTATCCTTTGGAATGATGGCATTAATTTCCAAGTACCATGTCCATCCTACTGATAGTACTAATGGTTAATGGTGATGTGTAACAGCTTGTGTAAAAATACTGAAGCAAAATCATTATTTACTATGATTAGACAATGTTCTCTTCCTATGGAAATAGAAGCTTGCTTGTGTTATCACGACAGTTATTAACAGTGTCAAAGCCTATACCATGGCAGCATTGGGTTTTGCAATTCTTACTAGGTCCTCACTGATTTAATTATTCAGTTTATCCTGAGCATCTAACAGCTATCCAGAAGAGACATCCAATGTGAGTATTTGGCTAATAGCAATGATCCAGATGTATCAAAGATGCATCTCAGAGTTGTGTACACTCAGGCACCTCTGATAAACCAGCTTTTCTCTTTGTGGAAGGGTGATATGATTGTGGTTAAGCTATGCCTTATGTTAGATGTTAAAGCTAGTTCCTCACTGTACTAGAAAAATGCCTACGCATCATCATAGTTGGATCCTCAATTTTATTTTTTTTTTCCTAATTGATACATATAGCATTTTCACTGCCAATTTGCAGGACCACCTACAGAAACTCACTTTTAAAAATCACCCAATCAACACTCAATTCCTCTTAATAATAATAGTGTCATTCTCTGGAAAATGCTGGATGTTCTATACAGAGACTTCTTTCATTGCTTTTGCCCATTTTATGTCACCTTCTTTCTTGACATCAGAGGAGAGCTGGGTCCCCATTTGTGCTCTTTGATAAAGCAAGGAGGAGATATGCTGTAATTATGTGACAGTTAACATTTTACTTGCAGCAGAGACAGTAACGTCAGCCACTGGAACTGGAAAATTCTGGAGATCAACTTTTTCCAACTCTCATTCTCAAATCTATCCAGAGTAGGGAAGTAAAAGGTTTATGCAAAGTAGGCATATATTTGTAAAACAAATCAGATATAATCAAAGGAATTATTCAAATAGATGATGTGTTGTATGAAGTTGCTGGGATTTTTTTAATACCTGGAAATGATCTAATGTTATTATTTCAGTAGTGCAATTCCCAAAGTAATTGAAAGAGTTTCGGTAAGTACAATACTGAGATCTCAGTTGTTTTAATGAGCATTGCATATATAAGCTAAATAAAGTATGTTCTCTGGATCTTTTAAGTTTGCTAAGTTTTAATTGCTAGAATATCATTTTAAAATAGGTTTCCTTTTACAGTTGTCAAGAAGGAAGTGTATAGAAAACAGTTAAAGCAAAAAGTGATTAGCAGATAAACTCTACCTTGTCTCCATATGACACTTGAAGTCAGAATTATTTAAATGAAAGTACTTAGGGGAAGAAAAAGAAAAGAGGGCTTGGTTTGTTTTTTTTTTTTTTTTCCCATTTATTGAACATTGCCAAATAGAAACTAACTGATGAACCTTTGATGTAGTGCATGTGCCAAACATTATTAAAGCTGGTGAAATGGATGTCTGAACACCTGTTCCTTCTTGTGAAAAAAGAAGCAGACCATCACTGAAAGGAATCCATAAAAAAATTCAGACTTCTTAGCTTTGCTGCTGGGAAATACATAATTAACTTCCTCTCTATTTCTGGTATGAATAAAAATGAATTTAATATTCTACTTCAGCTCTGTAGAATACTTTTGTGGTGGTACTTTACAGGCAGCATTTCCTGATATCTAGGCTATCACCATGTTCTCAAGATTATTTTGAAACAGAATATTTATATTTCTTCTAGTAGATTTACAGTTTTTATACCCCACAATACTTACATAAAAAACCCCACTCCTCAGAACCTGGGCACTTCTTTTTCCTTCTTGCTGGGGGCTTTGTAATAACATGAGAGCAATTTCTGAGCTTCCTCTGAGTTCTGAATCAACCAGCCCTGTGACTGCAAGCAGGCTGGGGTTAATTAGCTTTCTCATGCTGTATTGCTGTTTTGCTTCTGGAATGTGTGAGCCAGCTTGTTCAGAACTACCTCAGGTACCTTATTTCCTCTTCTTCTCCACATCTCATTTTTGCAGTTTTATAATAGCATTGTGAGGGAGTCCAGACTTTACTGGTTTAGAACAAAAAATACAGAAACTAGAAATGACTGTGCTTCTAGGCCTTTCAGTACTTACTGGAGAATGAGAAATTACATACTTGCATTAAAAATCAGCTTCATAAGATGCAAAAATGTAGACATATGGACTGGAATGTGATTTTCCCTGCTTTTGTGCACCTGCCTTAACCATAAAACTCTGTTTAATTTTTCCTTCTGTCCTTTTATTGTTCCATTTTACTTGGGGAGTTTTCTGTTTGTTTTTGTTTTGTTTGGCTGGTTTTTGTTTGCTCTTTTGTTTGTTTTCTTCTTTTTTGAGTTTGTATGGTTGTAGAGTTTCAGTAGGAACAGTGGCAGGTGCCGCCAAGCCCAGGGTACTCCAGATCCTGGTGGCTAGGACTTCCTTTCTCAGTAGAAATATGGATATCTGCACAGTGCAGAGCAAGCTGAGCCATTGGAGTCTGCATTTTTATTACTGTGCAGATCACGGAACCAAACTAGATGAGTGATCATCCTGTGCAGGATACTTCACGATCTATAAAACTGTATAATCCTCATGAAGATTTCAGCTTAAAAGACATCGAAAGGCTTCATAGTACTTTGCAAGATTATTAGATGACTAAAAAAGCTCTGCAGTCCAAAATATTTAGAGATTGATAACCCAGATATTGGTATAAAGGTTATATATTAAGAGAATGAGCCTCCAGAGCCAGAATGAGCCAGACTTAACAGAATGAGCCTTCAGTTTTCTCTGTTTGCTAGCCTGAAGCATACCCAGATCTTTGTAGATAAGTTGCAGGTTATTTCCAGTATGTTTCTCAGGCCTAGAAATGCCAAAGGGTGGATTCAGTGACTTGCAGCCCTGAGCACACTGTGTGGAGACAGAAGGTTTCAACTTTGCCCACAGCGTTTACACATTACTGTCTCCAGGCAGCTGCGTCTGCTGCCTTAGGTTACTCCGTAAACTGTTGGATCTCAACTGAGGTCTGTGGAACTCCTCATGTTCACTGTGGAGCAAAATTCTTGAGCTCCAGGTTGTAGTTTTGTAACCCGGATAATGTGCACCTTTTTCATTGACTTGCCAGTGTCTTGGAATGAAACTGCGGTAACTATAGACATGTGCACTATGGCCATGTACGTAATCTTAGAATCACTTTATATCCAGTAAATAGAAAAAAGGTACAATTCAGATGTTTGCCTCAATTTAAGAGGAATCATATTGTGAAAGTGCTTCTATTTTTTTTTTTGCATTTGAGGGAGTTTAATTAGTTTACATTATGCACAGCAGCCTTTAATCTGATGTATAGCATCCTCTATTTCCATCAAATAGAGAAAACACCCCACAAGAAGTATTTACTTCATCTGCGGACTAGGAGCTGTGTAAGACAAGGTACAGATATGCTAATCAATGAAGTCAAGATAAAATGTGTTGAATATACATTGTATATTCATATTACAGAAGATCTGAAATACTGCAAACAACTGTGAGATGTAGTGAACTATAAAGCTCTCTATATGCTTCAGGCAAAGTAGAAAGACTTGTGCTATGCAAATAGGAAAATGTAAGTTTATATGGTGACATGGGGTATTTTTTTCTTTTTGTGTAATATAAAATAGCCCATTGCCTTCAGTAGGATAACTCAGACAAGAAGTCCAGGGAATAACATTACAGGCCAGGGCATTATTCAGAAATTAGAACAAAGCAAAGCACCAAAACTTTTAAAAACTAATTGCCACAAAGTTATCCATGTAACCCTACCAGTGTGTTGTATTGGAAGGGTCTATATGGGCAGTTTTCTGACCCTGGAGAAAAGGAAATCATAGGTTGTCCATGCTTAATCTAGGTCGATTTAATTCAGTATCAAAACTGCTTTCTTCCTTTGGCAGAGTTTTCGTTTCGGAATCTCATATTTTATTACAGATTTTGATTTCTCCTCATTTATCTAATTTAACAAAAGAGATCAAGAGAGGTGCTTTTATTAATAACTCTTACCTTCTGCAGTGTGGAAAAAATGCTTTCTTCAAAATTGTACTCAGGAGTGAAGAGATATTAATAATTATGAATTGATTTACATAGAAATGGAGTAATTATTATGTTGACTGTATAAAATTATTCATTGTTTAAAATTTTAAACTGTTTTTCATTTTAAGGAAATTTTCATTGCTTTGTAGAGTGTCCCATAGCATCCTCTCTAATTGGGTTTGAATTTCCTCAAACTTGGCCACAGATGTTTTTTATAACTTTAACAAGAGATAAAAGCTCTTTTGTAATACATGTTGCTTTTCAATTGGTTTTGAAAAGGTTAAGGGGGATCCCTTAGCTGCCATCTGTCTTTAGATGAAAAAGGAGAGAGAATTTGATAAATGAAATCTTATTTTGTTCCTCTGTAGAATTAGCTATACCATTTTTTACTTCAGTCTCTAGTATTGCCAAGTAATGTGATCATTTCCTAATTGCTTTGTTTGCAAATCACAAGTTAATGTGGGGAAAAAGCTGTGCCAGTTTTTCATCACATCTCTGAAACATTGCTTCATGCAGGAAAATATAGTATATGTCCATTACAGATCGTCATTGTCTATTTCATGTAAAAAGACAATACTACATTGGGAGCATATATTATCCTGTTTCCTTGACATCTTCAGTAGTATAGGATAAATATTCCAGACACTGGTGTCTATAGTGTAAAAGTTAACCATTAAGGGATGTGCAGCATGTGCCTGGTACAACTTGTCTGTCTGGAAGGGTCAAGGCAGTGCAGTAGGCTGCGAAGGGAGGCTTCACTCCATTGCAGCAGACCTGGCCAGTGCAAAGGGAAGGTGAGAGGGAAAGACTGAGAGTGAAAGACAAAAAAACAAGTAAAGATAAATGCATTTTATGCTTCAAATCCAGGGCCAGGACTTTTATGCATTTAAAGGTTTTGGGTTTTTTTATATTTTTTTAAGATATGATTCAGTTATATTATCATGTCATGTGGTTAATATGTTGTAATTGCATACAGTTCCACTACTACATAAAAACAATGTACACACTCAAAATAATTGCACATAAAATCCATATAACAAAGTTAAATTTCAACATTCTTTCAAGAGTTTTTAAAATTATAACCAAAAAGTACTCTGCATTTGGTTTTTCCAGAGGTTTGCATTTTGGGAGTACTCTTACACAAATCTGGTTTTGCTCATCTCTGACTTTTACTATGAGGTTGTTAGTGTAATAGCTCTACTTCACTACTAGTGTGTCTCACTTAAGCTATTATCATCTGGAAAAAAGCCTCTCTTTAGTATCTGACTGCAACATTGTTTTTTTTAAAATAATGAATTGTTGGTCTTAACGGATTTGAGACATCTATAATTACACCTTAAAATAATTAAATGATTTGGTATCTGTGAGACAGATGGCTGTAGCACAGAAACCAGCTTCACAATTGGCATTAATTAACACCCTTGTTGGAATCTCAGCAGTGGCCAAAATATTAAATGGGTATTAAAACTAAATCACTCAGCTAGAGAGAGTTTGTCCAAGTCGATATATTGATGAGATTGTGAATGCCTTAATTGCATGTATGCTCGCTCATATTTGCTTTCTGAAAGCACATAGGTGACTTCACACTCCTATAAAGATAAATATTGTATTTGCTGTTAAACTAAAATCAAAGTGTTCCATGTTTATGCAAACTGAGAGAATGCATTCTAGGAGCTAACAGCTGCATGCCATTTTTCTAAGAAATTACTGTGGTTAAAAACCCCAACAGTAACTGTAAAAATGCATGTATGTCACTTCTCCTTTCTAACCATGTCTATATGCAGTAATTTCTGTAAGCTAGCTCCAGGTGTAATGGCTTTAGAGTACTTATTTCTTGATGCAACAAAGACTTGGCTTTTAAGCTTAAAGAAATGCATATGTATAACCAATGGTATAACATAGACTAGTGGCTTATGAAATGGCGATGTGAAAAACTGCACTTAAGCACCTTATTAGCTTTCAGGAAATATCCATCAGTTTCTTTCAGTTGAAGGTGGAGAGCTGGTCTGCATACATAGCAAATACAGTGAGACGAAGGTCCACAGCAATTCTGAAAAGGTTATGGCTTCACTCTTGTGGTTTAAACCCAGCTGGTAACTCAGAACCATGCAGCCTTTTGCTCACCATTCCTCTTTTCCCAGCAACTTCCAGGCAGGATAGGGAGGAGAACTGAATGTAAACCCCACATTGTTGAGATAAGAGCATTCCAATAAATAAAGTGTAAAACAAAACTACAACTACTACTGATGAGGGAAATAACAAAGGGAGAGTATATAAAACTAAAAGAGGAAAGGAAAACAACAATAAACACAAGTGAGACACAATAAACACAAGTGAGGCACAATATAGTCACCACCTGCTGACCAATACCCAGCCCGACCTGAGCAGTTATCTGGGCCTTCTGAGTAACTCCCTCCAGTTTATATACTGGGCATGACATACTGTGATATGCAATACCCCTTTGGCTAGTTTGGGTCAGGTGTCCTATCTCTGCTTTCTCTTAGCTTCCCGCACCCCGCCTCACTGTCAGGGCATGAAACTGAAAAGTCCTTGATCAGAGTAGACAATACCTAACAACAGCTAAAATGTTGGTGTGTTACTGGCATTGTTGTCAGACTAAATCCAAAACACAGCACTGCACCAGCTACTGGTAAGGAAAAAAAAAAAGCCAACAAACTTTTACAGCTGAACCCAGGACAACTCTAAAAACACAATTCTTTCACACACAGACCTTAACGCAACAGACTGTGGTAGCTCATTAGTGATGCATAAATTGCATGAATATATAAAATCTGCAGGAATTTATGGCTTAAGATCAAAAATATACTTTCAGTTAAAATGTAGGAATGCTTTAAATTTCTTTTAACTATGAAATAAAATATAAAACGCCTACTCAATGAAAATAGTTTCCACAACTAACAGTAAAATCATGCTCGTTCCAGTTTACAGCTTAGCTTAAATAGAGATAATGAGAAAGGGGGAGAAGGTTTGGGAAGACAGGGTCAGTGGATTTCTGGTCTGCTATATTATTTCAGTATGCAGCAGAAGAAAACCAAAAGTAGACTCAGTTGCTTATGTCTCTTATGAGAATTTCTCTTTCTTTCTTTAATTACTCGGTCTAATAAATGATTTGAACATTATATTTGTCTTCCTTCACTTGTCAACTCTCTTTGGAGTCTAACAAAAGTCTAATTTAAACTTCTAGTGTAGCTGAATGTACACAATTGCTTTTATGCCCTTAATATTCCTGATTAAAAGGATTAATTTTTACCAATACTTTAGATCTTTTTTTTTTTTCACTTACAAAAACATTTTACAATAAGAAAAGTCTATAAGTAATTGGTTTGTCTATGAATAGTGCTTGACTGACATCTCTGGAGTGACAGTACTGTAATGTGGGAAGCAGAAAATCATAGAATAGTTAGGGTAGGAAAGGACCTTAAGATCATCTAGTTCCAAACCCCCTGCCATGGACAGGGACACCTCACCCAAGGCTCTGTCCAACCTGGCCTTCAACACTGCCAGGGATGGATCTTTCACAACTGGGCAACCCATTCCAGTGCCTCACCACCCTCACAGTGAAGAACTTCTTCCTTATATCCAATCTAAACTTCCCCTGTTTAAGTTTTAACCTGTTACCCCTTGTCCTATCACTACAGTCCCTAATGAAGAGTCCCTCCCCAGCATCCTTATAGCCCCCCTTCAGATACTGGAAGGATGCTATGAGATCTGCTGTTAGCAGCAGTTCACCTTCTCAATAGTTTTTTGTTTGTTTGTTTGTTTTCTGCTTTTTTAGATGGAAGAATAACTAAGTTTCATTTCTCATAAATGAAATAGCAGCTTTTAATTGTGTGGATAAGGATTTACTAAGGACTTGTTTTTATGGGGATGTAAGTTCCGGGTAGTGTGAGAATATACCTCATGCTGGCTATCTTTGAGGATGCTGTTAGTATACAGTAAATGTGGGACAGTGTACTTCAATGTTAGACTTTGAAAGAAAAGAAAACTTTGCCCAGAGCCTTTTAAAAGCGCTGATGAGGTACCTGTGCTACTTAGTTTAGTCACTGAACTCAAATAGCTCTGAAATCAAGAAGCTTAGGTGGTTCCATGTCTTGGGGAGAAGTAGAAAACAGTTCAGAGCCCCTACCTCTGTGTGGTGACTAATCCATGGGCTCTCAGTCAGTCTTTGAACATGGCTGCTTCTCTTGCTTTATTAATACAAGCTTGAGGTATGTTAATGCCTTGCTAGCAGTATTCACAGGGGAAGTTTGCACCCAGTTGCTAGCAAATTGTAATTCACATAAGACCTCTTGCTTTGCACAAATGTTCCAATGAAACTGCCTTTAAGAAGCAGACTGTGGTCATTAACTCCGCACTAGTAGATTATTGGATGGCAACCAGAGGAAACTTGCAGCCCATACTCAGAATATTTTAAAATGGAAAAAAAAAATGCTCTTCTCACTGGTTGTTTCCCCGCTGCCCCTTCCCCCCTCCCAATATCTAATCTATGTAAAAATCCCATGGAACTTCATGTGTACTAAAAGGGGGCCTGACATTCCCAATAAGATCATGACAACCCCCCTTATGGCTGCTGAAAATACAGATACTGCCTATGACTTAAGGAAGTTGCTGAGCAATTGTTGGAAACTAAAAGATTATGAAGGAATTTTTATCACAGAATGTTTGCTCCCTTCCTGCACTTCTTCCTAGATATCTGTTGCTGGCCACTGACTAACCCAGAATATTGGAGCAGCAGATGGTTGGTCTGATCCAGCACAGTTGGTCTTGTGTTAGGTGAGGTGGCTGTGGGAAGGGGGTGCAGAGTTGGCTGGTTTTGAAAGATGTTGCCTATATACTTGTACCAATAAAAGCTGCAGTAAGAATGCAGTGACCTTCATTCTTCACAGGAATTTATTTTGGTGATATCATTACTGGTTTCATCCTAAATTTAGGTGAAGGCAGGTTTGTTGCTTAATGTATATCAGTGTAGCAGATATAACAGAAGTTTCTAGACCAGCCCTTAAAATACAAGAAAACCCAACAACTAAGAAAATTTATTTACTAGATTAGTTTACTTGTATGCTGCTGAGCTTCAGTGGTATTGTTATTAATGATGTGTCAGGAAGCTTAGAGCTTTGGGTAGGCATCTTTAAAAATTATTTCAAATTAAATATAGAAGATAAAAATAGATTGCAAAAGGTATGTGATATGGGAAAACAACAGATACTATTTTATCTAAAATAAAAATAAAATGATGTGATATTAGAACACATGCATAAATAAGATTGTCAATTATTACTTTACAGATCACTCTTCATATAAAAGATATTATACCCATGTTATCATATATTATTCTTCTATCATAAGAATATGACAAATATCAATTTCCACAGTCAAGTAATTAAAAAAGAACATTGAGAACCATGAGTAGCAAAACTTAACCCAAAGATTCTTTCAGGAGAAGAGTGACTTAGAGAATCTGATCAAGTCAAAGAGTCTTTGGTGTGTGGGGATTGTCACAACCCCATTTATGAAGGGAGGTGTCCTAGATTAGGGATTTAGTAGTATTTCCTGGGGACTGCATCAGCCATGTGGATGGTTGTACCAGAGATCTCTAATCTTATGCAATTAGTTCTTTGCATTCATCTCCAGTGCAAATTCAAGGGCATGATTTCAACCATAGGCTGGAAACAAATCGAAGGCATTAAATAAAGTAACATGAGAACCTTATGCTGTGATCCTGTGCCATATGTTTCATGTCTTACTACAGTTCTGAAAGCTTTCAGGTTGATCAGTGATTGAATGATGGTGCAAGCATGCATCTGAAAGGAGGACCTGTAGCTTAGGTCTTTGTGGTCTGATCTGGAACCTGCATTCCACTGCCTCTGACTGTGTCTTGCTCATTTGTGAAGTGCCTCAGTGATCTGTGAAACTCTGCCAGTAGGTTCTTCTCAGCATGGTGAGGTGTAGCAGATGAAAGATGTGCAGGATACAGCTTTGCTATAACAATTTTTACAGCGATCACCTTGAATGTGTTGTTCAATTATGTGTTCCACAGTAGCAAGTACTTCCAGTTTCAGTTTATTCTTCTTCCTTTGAGACAGTCTGTCCATTCATGGATATTTTTCACTGAGCTAGAAGAAGGTATCATGTTGGCTACTGTAAATTCTTAGCCTCAAACAGAGTTTATTTTATGGCTCTGCAGAATTACAGGTATGAGAAGACTTCTCAGCATTTCTACCTTGCTTGCATTTGGTAAAAATGTCAATACCAAAGTCTTCTGTATACTCTCAGAACAGTGCATGTTAGCACTGTAGTGAAAACTATAAAAGATAGGTTCTTCCAGATTATTTGTTGAAAAAATGTTACAGCTGCAAGATGAGTGATCAGTTGAAATTCTTTTCAACTAGAAACAGTCAAGCTTTCATCAGAAGTTTCTGTCAAACATTTGTTTCTGCAATATAAAAGAGATCGAGTGGTCTTAGACAAATATGTTCCATTTGTATTAAAATGGAGGTAAAGTTTCTGGGACCATTTATTTTAACTTGTTATTTGAATTGAAAAGAAAATGCTTATTAGTTATCTGAAGAGATGTAATGTCATAATTTGTAATTAAAAGAAACCATAGGAAGTTGTGAGCAGCAGAAGTGTTACACGGCGTGCGGTGTATCACCCCTGTGGGGCCAGCATCTGTGTCCCACTGCGCTGCTCACTCAGTTCTCCCCCAGTGGGGTGGTGGAGACAATTGGAAGGGTAAAAGTGAGGAAAAAAGCATGGGTTGAAATCAAGACAGATTATCAGGTCAAGCAAAAGCCTTGCACGCAAGCAAAGCAAAGCATGGAATTCATTCACTGCTCTCCATCAGCAGTGGTTGTTCAGCCATCTCTGGGAAAGCAGGGCTCCGTCACATGTATCCTTTATTTGCGAAAACAAATGCTTTAGCTCTGAATGTCCCCCCTTCTTCCATATGTGTGGCACTCTCCTTGCCTTTTATTGCTGAACATGACACCATATGGTATGGGACATCCCTTTGGACAGTTGGAGTCAGCCATGTCCCTTTCCACCTTCTAGTGCAATTCCAGCCTACTTACTGATGGAGCAATGTGAAAAAGTACGGAAGTCCTTCATACTGTGCAAGCACTGCTCAGCAATAGCTGAAACATCCTTGTATTGTCAGTGCTGTTTCCAGCACAAATCCTAAACACAGCACCATGTGAGCTGTTCTGAAAAAATCTAAATCTGCTCCAGACAAACCAGTAGACTGACATTCATATTTCAGACTGAGTAATAGTCAGACCCAAGCTTCTGATGCTGATACATTTTTCAATGCAAAGCAAATAATTTATTGTAACTTTATAGCTGTGAATAGGAGGATGGCAGTCATAAAATAGGAACTCTTTAAGATTTTACTGCTCTAGGCAAACCAAAATTGCTTCAGTCTTGCAGCCCACAGGCATGAAATAATTTTATATCTAGATTTTCTTGCCTGGAGCAACTACCTATATGTTAAAACTGGTCTGTGATCAAGGGTCACAGACCTAGCAATAGTCTTTCTCTTTGTACACTGAAGTAAGTTATTTGAGTGTCAAAGGAAATAATGAAATAAGGTTTCCTGGAACATAGAGGAGAAGAACATGGTTCTTTGAATATATGCAGATATAGACTGCTTTTAGGAATTGGAATTGCAGTTTTCAGAATAGATTTGATAATTGGGCAGTTGTCATGGTGAATGCATATTTCTGTTAAGTGCTTCATTAAATGAGTAGAATGCTGGTCAGACCATTCTAAATAATTTTGTATTAATAAAATTTAGCACTTAACAGAAAGCAAGCAGCTTAAAGATCAAGAATACAAAATCTTATTTATTTATGCAATGTTTCTTCTTATTTATTCAATGGAGGGAAAAGAAATCTGACAATTTCTCTTCAGAGCTTGGCCTTCTGGTCCAGCTTGTACAGAAAAATATGTCTTCCAACCAAAATTACATATTCAGGACATTTGTCAGAAAGCCTCTTGCACTCAGCCTAAAACAGTTATCTGGAGTATCGCATGGTATTATTTAGGAAAGATCTATTCCTTACAAGAAGTAGATAAGATAATATCAACCTTGGCCAGGTAGTGAAGTGCAAAAGCATGATCAGGGGCTGTATGAGTCAAGTGACTTGTCAAAGGGATGTGGTGATTTTCTTAAATCCAGGCTGCCCAGTTTATGCAGGGAAACAAAACACGAACCTCCTGCCTTCACTCTGCTCCCCAGATGTGCAGTTTAGCAGATCTTCACTGTACTAAGAGAGGTAAAGGAAAAGTTTAGTTAATAAAAAAAGCTTTCTCAACTTCTATAAGATATACTGTTGTTTTTAGCAGTACAGAAGCTTGTAAGTTCAATGTCAACTGTAAGTATTATCAGCATGCTAATAAAACTACTGCATGGGACACTTATACTAATCTATAACATGTTGCTAGCAAATTGACCTATTTTTCGTATTTTTCTGCTAAGAATACACAAATTTAAAATAGCTTTTGTATATACTTGCTTTCATAAAGCTCTGGTCCAGAGCACTGCCCTGCTATGTGACTACTCATTTAAACAGTTGTGAAGCCTGACATCTCCTGAAGACACAATTTCCAGAAGCTGAATTGCTATACCGCAGTTCATACTGCAATGTCAGACAGGACTGTTGTACATTTTAAAGTAATGATTATGTTTTAATGACTTATTTCTCTGCTTTTTCTGCTTAGTATTAGATACTTTTACCAAGCTATTTTAAAAATTGAGTAAGGAACCTTTAATAAATGTTTCCGTATTCCCTGGAATTTTTCTGGAACACAGTATTTTGGAGCAGGATGTCTGATTAGTTTTTAAGCATTAATTTTCCAGTGTGGCTTAGTACAGGAGGTGATCATGAATTCACTTTGGGTATTATTTTGTACTTCATGACCTCCTAATCATACTAATAAGAGTTCATACTAGGAAATGCATTATTATTTCAAGCAACTCGTGGGGTATTGTTATTCTGATGTGATAGTCAATTTAGCATTAATAATAGAACTTAAGTTCTGCTGCTCTTTATGCCCTTCTGTCTGAACCCAGTGATTGGCATATTTAATGTAATCTTACACTGTGGCATGGTTGACCACTGCGAATATTTTTAGATCAGCCATCCAATTAAGTATAAGGAAGCTGGTATCAAAATCCAGCACACTCATTTGGAATTAACTACAGCACTATTAGGAAAATCATCTGAAGAAAATTATTTTCTACCATATAAAAATTGCCGTCTGAGTATCTGAAAAGAATGCTAAATTTAGCTTTTCTTTTGTAGCAGCTTTCCTTGCAAACATAGCAAGTAACAGGGATCCTGCAGTAAAAGGCAGCTGGAACTGCGTGTATGTACAGAGCCATATTTACCTTTAGAGTAAATAGTGCTGTGAGAAAATGGTTCTTATGCTCAGGCTTTTGCTCTTTGTCTGAACAAGACTGTCATAACCCCAGCAGAGCAGAGCTGCCAAGGTGTCCTGTTGAACCCAGCAGATAGAGTGAGCAGGCTCCCAGGAACTTAAATCCATTGTTTGGTATCAGAAATGGTGTACAGACTCCGAGCTGTTAGTAAATGGAATGCTTTTATAAAGATAGCTAATTTATAAAAGACTTGTGTTAATTTGGTGCTTATCTTGAGTTATTATGATTTTATGCACTCCTTTTTTACATTTGTTTAAATATCTAGTATCTGCTAACACATGGTGTTTCAGTCCTTAGGGGAAGGCTTGCGACTGGAGCTATTTTGTTCACTGCTCTGTAAATCCTTTGATGTATCCACTGAGAAAAGTTTAATGTTGTGATTTACAAATGAATGATGTGGCACAGTCACTTCCGGTTCTGCTAGGTTGTGGGAAAAGAACAATATTGCTCGATGTGCCCACGGGGAATTGTGTGAGTGGGAATGTATCCTCAGAAGCAGAAGACTGACAAAATAGTGTTTTCTCTGAAAGTGAGAAGCTCTTGACTGAATTGCATGAAACCATGAAACCAAACTCCTAAAATATGAGTTTGGCATTCACAAGGGTGACATACACAGCTTTAAATTTAGAATAAAGTGATTCTATTTATCTCTGTCAATACACAGCCTCTGTATGTCCTGTTGTATGGAAAAGCTAAGGTGTGGAGTATGATGGCTGTAACATAAGGTTTGTTCTGGACTACAGGTCACTTGTGCTCGAGGCTTTTAATCTGCTTCGCATGAAGGATCATTAAAGCAATACTCTCTCAGCTGCTGGCAGCACTAAAAATCATTTCATACAACCGTGCTTGCAGCAAAGTTCATGTAGGGTCTGATAAGAGGGGAAAGTGAGACCCAAGGGAATTTAAAGAGGCGAAGTGGGAAAAAACAGAAAGGGAAGAAATGACCATAGGGATAAGAAAAAAGGGAAGGAAGAATGAAATATATTCATCCTTCAAGGCTGATGAAAGAGTATGAGATGGTATGGGAGAAGGAAGCAAAACAGAAGGGCGGGATGGGGAATGTAGATATTCATCATAAGACAGAAGAGATTGTGACACAGTTTTGGGCACAGGAAGGAACATATTTCATGCTTCTGTGGGCACATAAGAACAAACTAGTTTTTTGAGCCTTCATAGGAGATGATTGTGTTGGTTTTTTTTTCTGTAGAAACTTCTGTTATTAGTAGATCTTTATTTTGTTTTTTGGTCTGTGATTGCTGTTTGTTGAGGCCATTTCACTTAGTATTTCCTTAAAAGATATCTGGTACCATATATACCTTAATTTGAGTAATCTCTATGAACAGCAAAATGAAACATTAACATTTCAATAGGAATTATGATTACTATTTTTCATGCTGCAATACTTCAGTAAGGATGGTGACATAATTTTACTTCAGTGAGGTTTAATGTGTTGTCAATCTTGTCTGTATTCTCTCCTTTATTCTTTTTTGTGCTCCTGCAAAAATTCAAATGTTGTTAAAAAGAGTGGACATTTTAGTAAAACCAATCATAATGAACTACAGCACTGTGCTCTTTAAAAAAAGGGGAAAAAAGCAGAATATACTAGGGAAATTGTTTGGTTACCCTTCATATTCCTTTCCATGAAGTTCTCTGTTAAAATGTTATATTCTGCACCACCCTGAGATAAAACAATTTATTTCAGAAAACTGAAAAAAAACCCTAAATAACTGTGTGCCAGGGAACAGCTTTATGTAATTATCAGTGATGGGCATACGGTAGTCAATAAAAATCAAGGCCAATAGGTGCTTGAAAAATGCAATTGAGAGTAAAGGTAGTTTCAGTGTCTCTTCTGTAATGTAGTAGTTACACTTAAAGCATTCTTCTTCTGTAAATATATGCTAGATGCAGAATGAAATATGCAAGCTTTTTAGTCATGTTGTAGAGGTGTAGAAGAAGGAGGGCAAAGCAGTGGATAAACTGCAAATTTAGTGAAACTTGGCTTACGTGTAAAGCTGTGTGATGATGGAGAAAGGGTTGCTTTGCCTCTGCTCATCTTCTTTTCCTGCCTGATGAAGCCCAGGAAAGGATGTTGCAGCACATGTGCCAGGTTGTGTGGTTGAGCAGGTATTCAGCGCCAAGCCAGTTCTTCCCCAGTGTGCCCAAGCAGCAGCAGAGTGAAGTGGTGTAAACAGGACACCAAGGCGTGACCTCAGAGAGGCTGTACACACTTCTAGATGAGGGTGTGATCGAGGATTGTGCCACCTCATGATCAAATGAATCAAAGCAAAGTGGACCCTTGTCTCGGGTGGGGCTCATGATATCTTGGTCTTAGGAACAGTCTTTCCTACCAGTGGGTGTATTGACAATATTCTGGGAAAAAAAAGTGCATGAGATTCCTTTGGTTGAATTATCAAGGTGCTCCACAACAGAGAAATTGAAGAGTTTAAATAGAAACTTTGTTATTTAACACAATATGTATATTAAAACAGGTAGCCATGATGTTTTACGTTAACTTTATTTCCAACCTCAAGGGTCTCAACAGAGTAATGTGGTGATCTCCGCAGAGCAGTATCTCTGTTTAATTATTACTTCTTAACAATCATTACTGGCTGGGAAGTGATTTAGAAATAATTTCTGAGTGAAGCATTTGCATTTTGAAGGCAGTTTCATCAACTCATAAACTAAAATATACACATCCAAACTGAACCCACCAGGATATTTTACTGCATACAGCAGAATGTAGTAATTATTAAACTGGCAGCATGTGAGGAAAAGGTGACTGAAATTACTGTGCAATTTGGATTGTCATAGCTAAAGATTGAACTACAGGTCTGCTCCTAGATCTGCAGGATCTCAGGCCTGAGTAGTTCCAAATTTTCATTTCCTACCAGGTGCAGTGTCAAATAACCTTGTAGTAAATGAACATTGAAATAGCTTCTAGTGCATTTTCAGAGAGTTTTACTAGGATATAATATCAATTCAGGACTATGTGATATTAAAAAAAAAAAAAAAAGTGTCCAATACTTTAATGCACGCACTACTATATGTGAATTACTAATCTGCAAGCCAGTTCCTCTCAAAAACTTAGGATTCAGTAAGAAATATATAGGTCAGAAAAAATGGCTATTGGGATACGATGGTAATGTCAACAGTGGATGATGCAATTCATGAGTTTATGTACTGTATTATCATTTTCCTGCCTGATGCCTGTCAATTCTATTAACTTGATCATAATCCAGAAAATGCACTCCTCTGCATTCTGACTCTGACTCCCTGAGGGTCCCAATCTGATCCACTGGGATTTTTAAGAGTACATATAAAACAGAAGTTTCAGTTGTAGCAGCTTTCTTTAAAAACACAGATGAAAAAGAGGTGTTGATAATGCTTCACTTTCATATAATTCATCTCACTTTAGTTTCAACTATCTAAACATTCAGTATTTAGTAAAGCTGGCTGTCTGCATTCTTTGACCAACTGAAAAAGGAAACCATCAGGTCAAATTTGATATATGTAAAACTATAATAGTAAAGCAATACCACAAGAGGCAACAAAAGGTTTTTCTTTTAACTGATGGTAATTTTCATCAGCAAGCAATATTTACTACTGTGAGCGTAGTTCAACATGATAAATCATGGAATTACAGATTCTTTTTGTGGAGTCTCTGACATATTATGAAATTGCAAGTTGACATCTTCCCTTTCTTAATATAATTAAAAACATTCAGTGATTGTAATAAAGTTCTGACAAATGGCAATTAGATGAAATTGCTGTGTGATTCCCTGGACTAATTTAGCAAGCTCTTCTTTAACAATACTTATTCAGGCATGAACCGCATGTAAACACGGCAACCGCTGTAGTGCGTGCAAGGATAGAAACTCGGTAACTGCCAGTGGCCTTATCTTTGTAGCATAAATGAATAGGCATTACATGAAGATGTGACCAAAGCAAACAAAATGGATGTGAATGAATCTCAATTTTTCTTGCACAGTGGTACATCTTCAGCAGAAGGAGCAAAACCTCTCAACAGCTCAGTTGTCAAGTTAGCATTGAGTACTGTAGAAATTGTTTGAATTCTGTCATGCAGAGGGTAGAATAAAGTTGTGTTTTCCATATCCTGTCGAGTGCACACATCATTAGCTCCTGAATATCAAAAAGAGGGAACACAACAGCAACTGCTCTGCTATCATTCGGTTCAGGCTCCTTAGTGGTTGAATATAGAACAGTTTGTGGATGCACAACTGAGTTGTGCAGCCCTGTCAAAGGTTGAGCTGCCGAGCTTCCTGCAGGTTTGAATGCTGTGTGTTAAGCAGCATCTTCATGGAAAGTTTACAGGGTCAAAACTAGAAAGTCAGTTTCCCTGGTTCCATGTGCTTCTCTGCTAGCTATTGAGTTCTGTTTTATGTCTGTTGCTTTTTTGCAGATCATTAAATACAATTTTCAGAAGTGATGCTGGCACTTAAATTCCCACATCCCATTTACCTTTCTGGGACAGTAGTAATAACAATAATAAAAGGATCAAGGTCTGTCATGACAACTAGGAATGGCTATATAACCACATAAGGACATATATAGCGTTCTAGCTGTTTTGATTTCATTGGCTGAAATCCTAAAGTTGCTTTTTTTCTTTCACATTTCACCTTTCCAGGGTTCAATAAAAGCAAATTGTGAGAGAAATTTGCATTCATTTTAGCAAAAATATTGATATATCATAACTACAGAATTGTGCAGCAGATTCACATAACCCATTTGTTTGGTAAGATATAGCAGTAGTCTGAGTTAATTTTCAAAAAAGCACTGTGCCAGGAAATAATTTGCAGAACTGAACAGACATTGATTTCTTGATGAAAATAATCCCAAAACATAATTATCTTTCATGAACTCAATTGTTTCCTTTTTGTTTGTTTGTTTGTTTGTTTGATTAAATTTGGTAATACAGTAAATGTCAATTCCTGAGGTCTCTGAGACTTGCTAATATGATGACTCGATCACCAGCTCCAGGAGTTTTGTGATAGGGAGAAACATAAAATTCATGCATGGAAAACCGTGAAAGGTATCCCAGAAAAATTAAAGTATTTGAACCTCTAGACTGAATGATTCTTGTAGCTGTCATATCTGGTATGGGAAAGCGTCTTCTTTTCCAAAAGCTTATTATTTCTTATGGGGGGAAAAAAACCTGGAGGATTTTATGAAGGAACCTGCTGGAGCCTTTTGTAGAATACTCCTTGTGCTGTTCTCTTGCACAAGTGTCGGCTCAGTGACATTGCTGTACTGCAGAAGATGTGAGGGAGGTGCTGTGAATCACACAAGAAACATCTGTTTTGCAGACCACCAAGAAAGTGTCTGGTCCTAACCTTGTGCAGTTGGCAGATGCAAGAGAGGGAGTTGGTTAACTGAGAGAAATTCAAAGGTAAAAAAGTGGCCTAGGAGAATGAAACAAGAAGCCTTCAATGTAAAAGTGCCTCAGCAGAATGTTAGCTCTGATTTCAGACAGAACCTATGATTATAGCATGAGGATAAGCAATTAACTTGAGAAGAAATGAAGGTGAAATGACAGAGCCACAAAATAGGATCACACAGTAGACAATCACTTTTTTACTGTAAACAAATCATATTCTAAATGGATTTCAGTGCTTTGCACGTTATTCTGCAATTGCAGCTCAAGACAGCTGGCCAGAATATTCTGATACGTATTCAAATATATGATTTAAAGAAACACCAGTATTAAGGGGATTAGCAAACTGTTGTTAGTGGAAGGAGAAATGGAAGAGATGAATCAGATGTGTCTCTGAAAACCATTTCCCCACATTCCTTTACAAAAAAAGGTCATTTTGTCTTGTCTTTGTTCACATATCAAAGTCTGTGTTCAGGCCTCTAGACATTTTCTTAGCACCTTCTAACAATCAGTTTCACCTGCCCTTCCTAATTCCTGCGTTCAGCTACTGCCTGGCCTGGAGTATAGCCTGCAACTTGAAGTGACTTTTGGTTTAGTCATTACTCTGGAAAGGAATTTAACTGCTTCCTTTAGAATTTGACATTCTAAATGAAGGGCTGGTAATCAGTTGTAACAAAATTTTGTCCAGTTTTCACTGTAACATGGCATAAGGCTGAAAAATCAAGACAATCTACGCTCATAAAACACAGTAGCAATCAAATTTTCTCAACTTCAGGCATTAAAATACATGTTTTACAACTGGAAAGTGGATGTTGTGGAATTTCAAAACTTCCCATGAAATTAGGATTGATTGATTGCATTATTATGTTAATACCTAAATGTTTTTGTGTGTTTACAGTATATATTGCAGTTTGCCTGAAAAATATAGCTAATACAGTCACAGGCATAGAAACAGTCTTTGGAAACGAGTGGTGTCCCTCAGGCCAGTAACGAGTGGTATCCCTCAGGGATTGGTGTTGGGACCAGTCTTGTTTAACATCTTTGTCGGATTGAGTGCGCCCTCAGCAAGTTTGCCGATGACACCAAGCTGCGTGGTTCGGTTGATACGCTGGAGGGAAGGAATGCCATCCAGAGGGACCTTGACACACTTGTGAGGTGCGCTGATGCCAACCTCATGAAGTTTAACCATGCCCAGTGCAAGGTCCTACACCTGGGTTGGAGCAATCCCAGGCACAGCTACAGGTTGGGCAAAGAAGAGATCCAGAGCAGCCCTGCAGAGAAGGACTTGGGGGTGTTGGTCGATGAGAAAATGAACATGAGCAGGCAGTGTGCGCTCACAGCCCAGAAAGCCAACCGTATCCTGGGCTGCATCAAAAGGAGCATGACCAGCAGGTCAAAAGGAGGTGATCCTGTCCCTCTGCTCTGCTCTTGTGAGACCTCACCTGGAGTATTGTGTGCAGTTCTGGTGTCCTCAACATAAAAAGGACATGGAACTGTGGGAACAAGTCCAGAGAAGGGCCACGAGGATAATCAGGGGACTGGAGCACCTCCCGTATGAAGACAGGCTGAGAAAGTTGGGTCTGTTGAGCCTGGAGAAGAGAAGGCTGCGTGGAGACCTCATAGCAGCCTTCCAGTATCTGAAGGGGGCGCCTAAGGATGCTGGGAATGGACTCTTCATTAGGGACTGTAGTGATAGGACAAGGGGTAATGGGTTAAAACTTAAACAGGGGAAGTTTAGATTGGCTATAAGGAAGAAGTTCTTTCCTGTAAGGGTGGTGAGGCACTGGAATGGGTTGCCCAGGGAAGTTGTGAATGCTTCATCCCTGGTGGTGTTCAAGGCCAGGTTGGACAGAGCCTTGGGTGACATGGTTTAGTGGGAGGTGTCTGTGTCCATGGCAGGGGGGTTGGAACTAGATGACTTTAAGGTCCTTTCCAACCCTAACTATTCTGTGATTCTGATTCTATGAAGCTAGCAGAAGAGAATTCACTTAACTGGGATGCATATAAAGTAGACAATTCTCTTAAGGGGAAATTTTGCTGGGAACCAACTTTCAAATAATTAATTTAAGTTGGCTGATGTTTTTGTTTATTGATATATTGCTTTGTTTGTTTGTAGACAGAGCAAACATTTTAGGGTTGCTGATTGAGTATGATTTATGGAATGAACATATAATGTCAGGGAGTTGACTGTATTAAACATAACTTTCTCTACTTGATGAAGCTCCTTCAGAAGGACTTGTATGAGAATATTTGTAGTGTTTTATTTGTTAGCACTCTTGATACTGAATATCACTGTCGTATAATGGCTCCTTTTTATTTAACGTAGAACCTGAACTTACAATTTAGAGACACTCTTGCTTAAAGGGCTTATTTTATTACCTATTGCACCATCTAGGCATTTATAATTTCTTGTTGCTTTGGTTCACTTTCAATTTCTAGTCTTTTGAGTAATTTCATTTGGAGAACAAATATGGAAGATACTTTCTGGGTTTTTTTGTGTGTGATTAGATTTAATCACAGATACATATACTGAAGGGTATTCACATTGTTAATAATAGGAATATTCGACATGAAAATGCATCTCTGTTCAAACATTGAATACATAAGCTTTTTATCTCACATTTCTCTTACTTCACCTATCCCATTACAGTTTCTCATAGCTACTAAAGAGTACAGACTTATCTCACCTCTAATTTGGAATCCAGGAACCACTGATGATAGTTCCTCTTTCCATCTGTGAGCATGAGTTTACAATGCTGGCTCCAGGCACAAATCACACCCAAAGAATTGTTTAGGTTGGAAGGGATCTCTGGGATCTCAAAGCTCTAAGTGGAGCTCAGTTTCCACTCAACATAAAGGTAGCTTTGAAATAAATTTGCTCCATGAGCCTTCCCATGTACATGGGTAAGGCTTACTGGCCAGTATTTTCCTCCATATTTCTTGCCCTTCTTGAAGCAGTGAGTAATTTGTGCTTATTTGTAATCATGAAGAACCTCCTCTGTCCTTCAGTCATTAGATCACTTTTCCCACTGAATACTGTGCCACATACTCTTGAGTCTTTCCTTCTCTGCCTAAATACATAAGGAAGTGTAGAAGTCTCTCTTCCCACATTTTACCTCTCTAAATTTTTCCAATTCCAGCTGTGCTGTGACTTTCTTAACTCCAACCCTGTGTACATGGCAGCATTTTTGTATCTGTCATGAGTAGTTTATCCCTGCCCCCACCTTCTGGGTACTTCTTTATCAGTTAAGCTCAGTCAGGAGGTCTGTGTTTATCCTTGCTGGCCTTCTGCTATGCTTGCTCAGCTCTCTGCATGTCTGAATAGAAGGCCTTCTGCATACAGGAAGTTGTCCTTGGAGATTAAGCAGCTCTAGTGGGCCTTTCTACCTTCCAATCTGTAATGGGATCCTGCCAAGCAGATCCCTAGACAGATCAAAATCTGTTCTCCTGCAATGCAGGATTGTAATCCTATTATTTATAATTCTACTATTTTTGTTGCTTATTTTTTTCACTTAGTTTTCTTAGAACCTTAGTCTTCCTAGTTTCATAGTCATTGAAGCCCAGGCTGCCCCTGGCGTTTACATCCTTCACCAGGTCTCCTGTTATGTGATAAACAGGTCCAACAGAGCATCTCTCTGGTCAGTTTGTCAATTGCCTTCACCAAGAAGTGGTTGTCAGAACACTGCAGAAGCCTCCTGGCTTGTTCACTCCCAAGCTTATTCCCTTCTCAGCAGATGCCATGGTGGTTGAAGTTCCCCATGAGGTTTCTTTCTACTGTCTAAAGAAGGCTTTATCTGCCTCCTTCTAAGCAGGTGGTTTATAGCAGACACCTACCGCAATGTCCCCATGTTAGTCTGTCTTCTGAACGAAGGCAGAGTTCTATTTATCTGAGCAACTTCTCAACACCAAGCACGATGTATAATTACATTAAGACATTAAGAAGGGTTTTTTTTTGAAAATAAAACCAACACAAAAAGAATCCGAGCTTATTCATTTTCCGTGCAGTCATCTTTGAACTTACTGAATTTACCCCATATTTGGTATGAACTAGGAAGAAGTACATATTGCTTAGTATTTATCCTCTGAACACACTAGTTTATTCTTTTCATAACTGACCTACAGTTTCCCAGGCTAAACCCTTTACAGGATCAGTGTGTAGGAGCATAAAATTGTAATTGAGCAATGGCAGATTTTGGCAGACAGCATTTTAATCTCAGTATAAACTGGTGAGGCGGCGATGTCATTCTTATACAATAAGGAAACCAATGAGGTGTTTTGATAACATTCATGATTTATTAAGCATACTGCAGTCACATGTGCAATTTTAAGTGGAGCCAAAAGCAGACTATAAAGCAACAGAAGATAGGTGTAGACAAGCAAAATCTGGTGGTTTTTCCAGTGAAATTCATTGAGCAGAAACATTCATTTCAGTGTAAATGACATACTTTATTAAATTCTTGTCAGTCCTCCTATTTCTCTTTGTGTCAGTTATTAACATTCAGTATTGCAGTATTTATGTGCTTACCCGCACACTGAAGTTTACAAAAGCCTTTGAGTTCTCTGTGCCAACTGTCTATACTGAGTTAGATGTTGTGAATACTCATTGCAAGTAAGGTGTAATTTGTCTCATAATCTTGATTTTTAAAATCTGCATTAGAACTGTGCTTTCCAAATAGCAGGATCTGGAAATTTTATTCTTTACATTGCTCTATAAACATTGTAGGTTTTCCCTTTAGTTTCTGCAGCTGTGTATTTATGACACTTTTGTAAGTGATGCTTTTAATGGACTAGTTAATTTATATATTCCATTGAGTATAGGTAAAAGAGGTAAATAGGATCACAAGAGAACTAGGCAAGTTCTCATTTTTGATAAACAGGAAACTTATTTATGAAAAATAATGTATTTAAAATTAGTATTATTTCTTCCTTCTTACTTTCAGGGCCGTGAACCAATTGAGATTTAAAGAAGGGAGTTTACTCAGAGGAACAGTGTAAAAAGTATGAAAATTACTCAGATTTCCTTTTGCAGTACATAACTCTTTTCCACCACATGTGGACATGTATTAGTCAGCTGAAGAAATTAGTCAAAGTCAATTAGTCAAAACAAAATGAATCGGTGAACCAGTCTGGCTGAAACCAGATACCCAGAAAAAAAATAGGCAGTATCTCTCCAGCTAAAAGTTAAATCAGAGACTCTTCCTTGGCTAGAGTGCAGCTGTCCAAATTCTAGTCTTGGCATAGTGCAAAAAGTAGCACAAAAGTGGAAAGGGCTCAGTCATGAAGGTGTTCATCCACTTTTCCAGATTAAATGCAAAGTATGTGAAGATGCTTGTGTTTAGGGACACAAAAGACCATATTAGACAGTTAAGGAACATAATTTCACACAAATTCAAGTATAATACACATCAGAGCACAAGATAAAAACTCAACTTCACCTTGTCTGAACACTGATGTTTAATAATATCTTTATTCTTATTTTTTTATAGATTATGAATGTTCTTTTCTCTTGATGGTAAAGGTTCTTCTTTGATACTGATACAGGAAATTTGTTATGTATTGAAGCAGTTAATTCAGCATTCTTTTTGTTTAAGATGGAGTATAAACAGCATATATGTGATATTTATTGAATCACATTTTGTAATTTCTCAGTCAGCCAGAGGTGCAACCTGGCAAAACTAATGTGCTCTGAAGAAAAGCAAGGGAATACTTTGTAGGTATTTTAGGAATCTCTGAAGTGCTATATATGTAAAAACAGCTGCTGAGAATCAAAAGGAGTATATTTTATCATTACACTCTTGTAGTTAATGTGAGATTAATATTTTAATGTTGAGGGAAAAGTCATAAGAACCCTAAGCAGAAATATTTATTTGCAGGGGAAATAAAGAACAAAAGACAATTATCCTGAAGAAAACACAGGTCCAACCACCTTAAGCAGACACTTCTCTGAGCCAGCAGAATTTAACATCAAACCTGTTTTGTTCTAAATCTATTAATGATACAAAGAGCAATAAAACCTCTGAAAGTCTGCATTAACAGAGTAAATGGATAAACGTATTAAGCCTGACAAATTCCAAATAACAATCCCCTAGAATACAGAAGTTTATTACTGCCAGGGAAAAGTGTTTTGTTTTTGAAACTATTACAATTTAAAATTCCATTTCTTGTGTTTTAAGATAATAGTAAAAAAAACACAAAAAAAAAAGGCTTGATCTTCTGCCATTGTTGATGGTAATGGCAGAACTTCTGTTGTTTCCAAATTGACAAGTTGCCTTTTGCTGCCAGAGCAATAAATCTCTTCGATATTTGGAGCTTGATCCAAAAATGCAGTGACATTAGCTTTATCTATTAAGTAAGAAACTTTGGGGATAATAGTATATCTTTAATTCTTGTCACTTATTCAGTTTTCAAGGAAAGATCCTTGATGCTTGGTTCAAGTCTGTGTAGCCTGCTTTAAAAATAAAACCGTTGTACATTTATGAAAGCAGATGGAGGAATAGTTAGCTTTGGATCCTATTCCAGTTTAGGCTTGGTATGTCAGCTGGCTTCTTAAACACCCTCAAGCATTTATAGGCAAAGGAAGAAGTGACGCTTAATGCAGATAAACTGGGAGGCAATAACTAAATGAAACTTTCCATTTTTTATATGTATAATTTGATGCACATTGTGCTTTGGAGATGGAAGAAGTTTTTACTTTGAATATGATGGCTAATAGTGCAGAAGAGTTTTCTTTTAAGGTCTTAATGTTACATTTTGTCTAAACTAGAACACTGATTACCTTGGTGGTCCAGGACAATATGTAAAAAGGATCTTAATGCTAGTAGCATCTCATGAGGATGACTAAAACCACAAGATTGTGGTCTTTAATGTTGTCTACAACTATAGACTCAGTTGTCTTAATCAGCAGCTACTGAAAATTTGCAGACTTGTGAAAACCAAACTGAAAAGAAAGGCACAGAGTTAAACAGTGTTTTTCTAAGTGATTTGAGCAGGTGATGTGGCTTGGAAATAGAACCTGCACCTTACAGTTATGGCTAGTATCCCAGAATTACTTGATCTGCTATATGGTCTCAAGAAGCAGCTATTGTTACTTTTGGAAAGGCCATTATCTATGGGGCAAGAGTTTAATGATTGATATGCTTTTCATAAATCCCAAAATATCATAATTTTTCATATAAATGACTTAATAAAGGAAAACTTTTTTTCCTTTCACAGAGAGTTTTAAAATACTTAATGGAGGAGGTAAAATCACTGGTTTGTGTCTGTAATTTCAGTGGCCAGCAGGAAAAACCTCTTAACACTAATTGCAATAATTGCTTTTGGTGATTGTCTTCTTTTTTTTTTTTTTTTTTTTAATGCTAAACTTTTAGAAAATTCTTTCTGCATGATATTATTCGTCCCCACCGTTAATTCTATTACCTTTCACAGTTCATCAGCATAATGTGCATAAGCCATAGCTATACATAAAGTACCATCATTTTAACATTCTTCCTCAAGTTTATCAGTACATTTTTTTTCCTTATATTCAAAGGATCAATCAGCTGTAGTAAGACTGCTCTCACGTGGAGTTCAGCACATGAAAACAGAATTTCAGAGAGCAGGTTTAAAATAAATTCCAGTGGAGTCTGAGCCAGTTCAAAGTTAAGACGCAAGGCACACTCAGTCAAATAAATACAAAAGAGAAGATGGGAATGTATTTTCAAAGTTTCATAGATATTTTTCATAAAAAGAATTAAGAAGAAAATTTATTTTTGGAAGGCATCTAATCGAAAGAAACGTGTAAAAACAAATTGTAGACAACTAGCAAGATGTCTTTAAACAAGCAAGTGGTACCCCAGTTTAAGTGCTGTGGCTATTCTGTCTCTTTAATTACTTCACCCTATTCCTAACACAAAAGTTCTGTGCTTTCAACAGGTAAGTCTGTTTCTGCTTGGCACAACTGAAATGCATCTGCCCAGTCTAACTACCCTCTTTACCTCAAACTATGAATAATAAACCTGTGTCCAAACCTATTTGAAAATTCAGTATTATAGAAATTGAGAATAAAATTACCACATCGCCACAATACCTTTGTAATATTAGGAAGATAAAATCAAAACAAAAGTGAAAACTACCCTGGAGAATGTATATGGAGTAAGTGTGCCGATATATCCCTTTATTAAGCCAACAAGACTAATGCAAATGCTGTGCAATAAATCCTGAAGAAAAGGAATAGTAACCAGTGTAAATTTAATGTCCACAGATAATCCATTTTGCAGGGGATGCCTTCTTAGCAGAGAGGTGCTGGAGCTGAGACTTCCAGATGATTGTTGAAAAGGCTGAAATTAGTTTACTAATCCTCATCATTGCCTTCCTCTGCACTCCCCTCTACTGATGTATGAATTAAAGATGCAGCCATATAACCTGGCAGTACCTTCCAGATCCATGTGAGGGAAGCAAGAGGTCAGTGTTCAATAGGTCAGTGATGGGTTTTGGAATCTGGAAAAGATACTTAGAGCAGAGGGTTTAGACACGAGGAAACAATCCACTGCAGGTTACATTTTACTAATTCTGTGAGTCCAAAGCATTTGTTCCTCTGAAAGCCAGAGATAGCCTTTATACTTCAGCATTCCAGATAGCTGCAATGTGCTAACACTTTCATTTTGATTGAGGTCTCTCAGGTAGCTGACGCTCTTCCTGCTTGTTTGTGATACAGCCCCATGCATGAGCGGGCTCTTGTTGCCAGGCAGTGAGCAGTGTAGCCCCATTGGCAATGCTTAAAATGATGGAAAAGGGGCTGTTAAGCAAAATTTAGATACTGGTATTGGAAATGGTAAATACCACAACATGGCTGGAAGAAGGTAGGCTGCACTACCTTTTGGATCATCTGATTGTGACCAGAAGCTCATCTTTAGGGTATACATTTGGGTGTGAGTTCACTGATTACTTTTTTTTTTGGTTTGTAAGTGATTTTATTGCATATATGGTTATGCATATTGCGTTTTAAGTGCTTATGAGGTAATTAAATCTGTAGTTACAAACATCATGCAAATTTATACCCAGCTAACTTCGCTGTGGTGATAGCAAGTCCTGTTTTAGCTTCATGTTGTGTTTATGCCTCCTGTTCCCCATGTTCTCTGGTTTCCTCCTTAGTTTAAGGGAGAATCATTTATTAGTGATCTACATAAGCAGAGCATGTCTAATGCTTTCTACAAAACTCACCAGTTTGCAGAGCTGAATCACACAGGGAAGCAAGCTCATCCAGGATGTGCCAACTCTTGCCTTTCACTAATCTGTACAGGAGGGGAAATAGGACCACAAGTGCTTCTTTCTAACCTGTGGTTAGGGCAGCCCCTTTAGGTCAGCCAGATGCGTATTACTCCATTATTTCCTTGCACAGCTAGGTAGAAGAGGCATTTTCATACCCTAGGTAGGTTTGTATAATTGAAATACTGCTTAAACATCACCTTTGAGAAATAAACAGTTATGCCCCCCCCTCCCCCCCCTTACACGTGTTTTCTATAATTATATGAAGAAGCACTCTAAATGAAATATTTTTTTAAACTTATTTTTGTGGTCATATGCCTCACATATTTGTAACATAGCTATAGCTAACAGCATGGGAAAAAAATACCATTGCAGAAGCCAAACAGAAACATTTTAAATTGAATAGCTATAATAATAAAACACCAAAGCTCTCTGCCTCTGAGCATAACCAAAACCTCCATGTGCATTAGTGGACAATGACATCACAGCGTTATTAGGAATGTTTCATCAAAAGCTAGGCTCCATGACTTCCTGAATCTGACTTTAATCTCATCTCAGAGTTAATAAGCTGGCTGGAAAAAGCTTTTAAGATGAGTTAAGCTTATTGTCAGAGAACAGCTGTGGATCTCTAACCTCTGCTGCCACAATGCCGAGGCTCGGAGAGGTTTTGCGGTGAGGAATTACTAGTGCCATGCATTGTGTGTCATAATGTACAGGATACCTTTTCTAGGGGTTGAGTTACTGATAATGTTTAATGGACAGATATGGTGTTTTGCCTTTCAGGATTCTTGTTTTCTGTCTATTCTCAGGACAAACCCCACTCAAATAGCTCATGATTCACAACTGAAGTGACTAGAAGTGACCACTGATACAAGATGCTTTGTTTTCAGTAAGACCTTGGCCTATTTGATAACTGTTCTACAACTAGAAAGTAGAAAGTAATACTAGTCCCTTGTATAAATAACTGCTTATGAAGACTGTTATTAGTTGTTACAAACAGTGGGTGTTGTAATGGGTTGCCATGAGAGTCATTCAGGTGAAAATGATTTATACTGTTCCAAGTGCATAGTTTATTAAAACAGTCATAATATGGACATTACAGTACATTGCTCCTGCTTTCACTTATTTTCTTGTAGGTAGAGACAGCCAACAAAAAATCTTTTTCAGTTCATACTTGCTTTTAATTATGTTTGGGGGCAGGATCATGGTGTATAGGAAGGGATTTACAGAGAACAGTTTGTGAAAGGCACAGAACTCACTACTTAGAAAGGTCTAAAACAGGGCAAAGAAACTTTGAGAACAGCGATACTGTTTTCCATCTCACACAGCGCCCCTTGATGCAGCATCAATTTTATCATGTATTTTTGTTGTCATATACCAGGACTCCATTACATAAGGTCTGTAATATGACCTGAATATCATAGAATCATAGAATAGTTAGGGTTGGACAGGAACTTAGAGACAATCTAGGTTGTAAGCCCAGTTCATTTGATTGTGTGACAAGATAAAAGCAAGACCAGTGTTACTGAGTTGACATTTGTGAAACGGTGGTGCTTGATTAGGAGGCATTTTCAAAAAGGGGACTAAAATTGTTTGATTCTGGGATTTGGTATAATATTTTAATTAATCCCCATGCTTCAGGGTCTCTGTTTCACCTCCTGACACCAGAATTGTCAGCAGAATTTCCCTTCTGTGGCTTAATCTTTTTCCTGAGCTTTTTGTTTGGCTGGTCTTGTTTTTCTTGTATTTTCCCTACTTGAAACTCTGGAGAGTATTGGAAGCTGAAAATGGGGATGTGTGGTGCTTCTAGTGCTCTTGCAAATCCTATTAAGTGCACAGCTGTCTTCTGTGCTCAAGAAAGGAGAGCTAGCAGTGGAAGGGATGAACAGAAACTGGAACTACTGGAATTGCCTTTTCCTGCAACACATGGTCTCACATTCTTGCCATCTTGAGGAAATACTAGCTAAGCGCATGCCTTGAGGACATTAGCCTTCAAAGGGACATACCTGAACATCTATTCCCTCACCTTATGGCCTGCTACTTTTTTTGGCACTACTCATATTTGATACTTGAGAATTCACCTTGATCAAAGTGTGTGCTCTGTGAACTGTTCCAGATGAAATGGCCATTGCACTGTTACTCAAAATCACAGAGACCTGGAGCCTTTCCCAGAGACCCTCATTTTTTGTCTGCTCATTCACATGTTGACCTGTCACAGATTCACATGTTGATATCACAGATTAAGCGACTGCACTGAGGGGGCGTGCTAGACCTTACAAACCCCTATGGGAAGACAAAAAGCATCTGAAGTGTTCCTCAAGAGGCTGTTAGGAAATTCTTGACTCAGACAGTCCATAGTGCCATTCTCTGGGATAGAATTTATGTCTGCTGAGCAGTTTCAGTTCTTGGTGATGAACTGAAATTGAATCATTATCACAAATCATTTCTGTGATATGTCTGAGGTATGACAATTTGATTTTATCAAGTGATTCACACAGAAATTAAATTCTAGCGTAAAGTTGCTGTTTTAAAAGGGTAATATTTTATTTATTTGCTAGGTCACTACTACTATGTATGCTACTATTATGCAACAAGATTTCTCAAATGAAAATTCCTCAGACTGAAAACTACATTCTCTGTCTAATGGGTTCTAAATTATACATAAACTATGCAATTTTCGAAGGTGATGTGATTTTTGTGTCACAATGTGTTGTAATTCGGAGGCTGTTTCCATTAAAGTGACAATTCTGTACAGATGGGCTACTACTACCCTCAGTTTCAAAACCATCCACCTGTAGTGCTAGCACATGTCAGCTAAGATTCTTAAAATATTTCTGCTTCTCTTTATCTTGGTTGACAGCAATGACCACTGATACCAAAGAGTGAGATCTTCTGTTGAAGACAGTGTTTGATTGTGTTTTATATATAAAAAAGGAAAAGCCCTTTGAGCAGCCTGGTCTAGTGGGATGTGTCCCTACCCATGGCAGGTGCATTGGAACTAGAAAATCTTTAAGGCTCCTTCCAACCCAAACCATTCTGTGATTCTGTGAATATCTGAATCTGATGTTTTGATTTTCTTTTCTTCTTTTATTTCAGAAGTAGTTTTGACAAACTCAGTGATCAGCTCTGCCAGCAGATCAGAGAGAAGGTGTAGTGGTGCCTGTGGCAAGTGAAAACTAGGGGAGCGGTTCTTTCGTAGTACAAGTATTAATGAAGAAAGACACCTGTCCACAGACCAGTGTAAATGACTTCTTGAGAACCACAGCCTCAGAAATAATAGCCTTGTCCTAAAAAAAATCCCATGTAAAATTAAGGTTTTTGATTTGGCCTCAAGAAACATATGTCTGTAACCCAGTCACGGCAAGCAGCACCCACATACTGTGTTATGGTGGCATGCACAAGCAACATCAAATCGGTTTGTTCTTGCTTTCTGTTATGTACACTCTGTAAGTAAATTGGGATTTGGCAAACAACCAGATTTTCTCCGGGATGCTCTCTTGTCTGTGTTGCACTTGTCCCAAATATGAAACTAAATGGAGTCATTGAGAAGCTGATGCCATTCCCAGTATTCCACCCACTGGGTAATTCAGTATATATGTAGCAAAAAGTGTGATCTAAAGGAGACCTTGTTCTCTTTGTATAGGACAAAACTGGCTATTGATCTCCGCTGTGAGAAGCAGCTGTGCAAAGCCTTAGGAAGGCAGCAGTCTAGTCTCTTTTTTTCACATCACCTGAAAATGAACATTTAAAAGGCTAAGAGGGTATGTAGCTGAAATTTACTTCCCCCCATCCCCCACCCCCCAGGTGTAGAGTTTATTTTAGAAACTGTTGCCAATTCAGGCGTATTTTTTCCTCAGTGAAGATTCATAGAATCATAAAATTCCAGGTTGGAAGGGACCTCAAGGATCACCTGGCCCAACCTTTCTAGGCAAAACATGACCCAGACTAGATGTCCCAGAGCATTATGAACTCTGTTGTAGTAATCTTTGTGCAAGTTGGAGTCACAAGAACCTGGTGTATTTTTAAAGGCATCTTGCACTGAAACTCCTGCGAATAGGTGGTGTTAGGTAAGTATGGATATTTAAATCGTATTTTAACAAGTGAACATCTGATTTTAAATGGCATTATACCATGCCAATATTTTAATGAAATCGGAGGCATAAATATTAATTTAGCAGCTGGAGAGAAAAGTGATGAAATCTAGTGCACAGTGTAATCTACAACAGTTTATTAATGTGGGATTTTTTTCTGATAATCTGGCTCATTTCACATTACAACCTTATCAATTTATTTTTATTTTTTTTCAATCTTCTAGTCATGCTGAATCTGATGCTGACACTTCACTTTTATGATCTTACCCATCTATTGTTTGCATTTAGTGCAGTTCTTCAGTACTGTTAGTTATTGGCATCTGTTATTAATAGCAGATGGGATAGAGAAATACAGTCGTGATTCAGCAGCAGTCATGTCTGTTTAATCAGTAGCATCTGACACAGCATGCATTTACTGCATAATTGCACGGTTATGCATGACATAAATGATAGATTACTACTCCAAATAAGCTTTCAGTATTTGTTCATTGTATACCCTACTAAACTGCATATTCCTTATATCCACTCATTGGAAGATTCTGACCATAATAACCATTCAGCCAATGCTGTCTTGATTCTAAACCAGTATCAATATTGATTACTTTATAGTCTATTTATCCTAGGATGGCTGATGTATCAGTTTTAGCTTGTAATGCAATCTCATATGAATCTAATATTGTAAACTCTCACTTAAAAATACTTGAAGCTCAAAGAAGACATTGTCTGCTGATTGATCCATTTCTGTCATGTTTTTTTCTTATAGTCAGTGTGCTATTTCAGGATCATTGATTACTAAAAATAGCTTACTTGAATGCATTCATATATTTTATTTCTCCTGATTTGTCAGACTTAATAGATTTCTATTATACATATCTGAGGTCTTTGTTTTGATTTAAAAAAGTGTTTTGTCACTCTAGTATTTTTTACTCTTCATTGAAATAATAAATGTTATATTTCAAAGCACATTTCTTCAATTTCAGGTGTATTTAAATATAGCAAAAAGATATCTTGTGAACTTTCAAGTCTCTGTGTATGCCACCAAATAAATCAGGCCAAGGTACATCTTGTGGCCCTGAGGACAAGTGCTGTGTCATGGCTCACAGGATGTACAGCTAAACTGTACTCTCCCTTTAGCAGGAAGAATTCATGCACAGGCTACATGCTGGGGAGAAACTTTCACCATCCACTGAGCTTTGTCCAAAAAGAGTGCATCTATACTAGTCAATTAAAAGGTGATACCGAAAAGGCAACGGAGCTCATTCGCCCAGGCTGTTATATGCCTGGGTAGTCTCTGGCAGAGTTTTGCCATAGCACTCTCCAGACAATGCCAAAGCACAGTCTGGAAAATCCCATGCACTACAGCCTGCTCCTAGCAGGCAGTTGGAATGCTGCTGCCCTGGAGTCAAGGGAGATTTGCAGTCTTGCTATGTACATACTGCAGAAAGCTGGCTCTGGGGCCAGGTTGCACTCCAAACTCTCTTCAGTATTAAGGTATCCTTAGTGCCTAGGGCACTACCAGGGTCACAACTCTAGCAGGGGGCATTTTAACAGGTTAGCAATACAGTGCACATGTCTGTCTGTCAGTGCCTTGGCCAGTAAAATACACAGGAAGTGCAGGA
This sequence comes from Pezoporus occidentalis, assembly GCF_034315485.1. NCBI lineage: Eukaryota > Metazoa > Chordata > Aves > Psittaciformes > Psittacidae > Pezoporus > Pezoporus occidentalis. The sequence goes on from NW_026914829.1 coordinate 4,711,821, forward strand.
GCAATTAGTAGAGTTTCCTGCAGTGTGTGATTGTTATGGAAGTGCAGTGGAAAATTAATGTACTAATTTAGATGCTGCAAAGATTCTTAATACTCATCTCTTTAAGATGTAAACCCAAGAAACTCAGATGTGTTAAGACCTGCATATGCCTGAAACTTTGTCACTTCAACATTGTTCATTTGAAGTTTTACTTTTGCATACGATAGAACGTCATATTAAATTTTTGTATGCTGGAGCGTAGAGTTTGGAGCCTTTTCCTTAAAAAGCTATTTAGCTTCTTAGCTCTGAAGTTCTGTTTATTAGAAACAAATTAAGATATCATAACCAGATGTGAAGCAAATGTGCGGTTAAGCAAATAGAAACAAAAGGTGTGAAAATCAGACTTCTCTCTTCCATTCTGCTTCCCTCTCTCAGGAGTTTCTCAGTTCCCACTTGTCCTGCAGACAATCTCTGCTTCTTGCCCCCCAGTCTTTGTCAACTCCCTAGAAGCTACTTCCTGTTGAGACTGGTATTCACTTCTGCAGTTTCTTCATGTGACAGCCTGCTGAATAGCTACAGATTTCCAAAACCCCAAGCAAACTCATATATTGTCTGCCACAAATCACTTACCAGGGAATGATGAGTTAACTTTGCAGAAGAAGACACACCTTACTACGTTTTTGAAAGGACATTACCTTCAAAAGGAAGAGAAACAATGTCACAGAGTTTTGCCATACATCAGAGTATAAATGATAAAGGTGCATGATCAGAAATAGCTGCTCTGACACTGTGAGCCCCACCAGTGCCCTGTTGCTCCTCAGGCACAGGTGAGCCAGCAGGTTAAAAAAAAAACCTGTTTAAATCTGCAGAAGAAATGACAACATGATGAATGGGAAGGAGAGAAGTCTAATGTAAGTATCATGTATGGAGTCTCGAAGCAGATGATGAGGGCAGGCCTGGGTACTTCCTTTTGTTTATCAAAGATAACCTGGTGGCTTTGTAAGTAAGGAGGGAAGAATAAGTGACAGTGGTATATGAATAGTGTGGTCTGATTCTAGTGCGTCTTTTAGACTGTGATGGCAGGAAAAAAAGGATTAAAAGTGACTGTGGAGTTACTGTGCCATAACTGATCATGGTATATTCAGTAGGTACTTTCAGAAGCCTTTTAAAAATAGTATATTATTGCAATAATACTTCAGTTTGTGTGATTTTTAAGTGTATGATTTACTGAAGTCTCCATTAGAGCTGAAGAGCTTTGCATAGCTGATGGAAGTGATAGTCAGATATTTTAGTAAGTAGCTTCAGGCAAGCAAAATGTGTGAAAAGCTGTTTATAAAGGGACATTATGCACTGCAGCTCTTTCCTACTTTTGTCCCAAGTGTTTAGTATTATTTTGCCCTGAGTGAAGATATTGTTGATTTAAATATAGTAGGTGTACTAATAACATTGCATCTTATGGCAGGAGATTACATACCCAAAGGGTGTGGGGGGGAGAGGTCAGAAATGCTTGAGCTCCCTTGAACTTCATCTTTGTGAAATTATGCCTCTTCTGTAAAATAAAGAAGTTCTGCAGCTATATGAATGTTAGAGCTACTTGAAGACATAGAAGTTACTTACAGAATATAATAAATTATTACTAGCAGAGTCTACTATCCTTTTTTTCTGTCTTTGGCTGTGATTAAGCATAGTAGAAAGACAGACTTCAGAAAGTAAATTAACCTATGTGCTAGTTAAATTATTCCTATAACATATTTGCTATTTTTTTACCTTTAAAGTGCATCAGCAGCATAAAGCATGTATAAGGTATGTATAGCAGAATGACTGTCCAAAGCATACGTTTGTAGAAGATAGTTACTGGCTGAAAATGGACACCAGAGGTTTATCTCATTACCAGTGAAATAAGTGATGCGGAGACCTCAGTCCTGAGTCTTGATTATCTGAACAGTTAGAGTGATACAGTAGTCCCTCATATGGTTTCTTGCTCCAGTCAAGTAATTCCTGGCACAGTTCAAGAGAGCACTTCATAGGCAGTTTGGAGGTTATCATCTTCTTTTGTATTATGCTACTTAGCTTAAGGGCCATAAAAAAATAAGCACTGGCATGCTTAATTGACTTCTTGTCATGGTTTAAACCCTAGCCAGACAGCTTGTTCACTCACTCCCAGTGAGTGGTGCCGGGCTGAAAGCAACAGAGGCCCTTCCCCCGGGGCTCTCACCTTCCCTGCTCCCGGAGGGATGGGGAGGAGGATCGAAAGAGTGCAACTCCTACGGGTTGAGACAAGAACAGCCCAGCAAACAATGTACAACACAAATCACCACTGCTACCACCAACGACAACAGTGATAAGGTAAAATAACAAGGGAAGAGAATACAATACCACCCGTCAAGAAAAACAAGTCCAACCCAGAAGCCCGTTGTTGACGCGGGAGTCACGGACAATGCAGACATGATCAATGTAATCAAGTGATTGCCAAATTTATTATAAAGCCTTAACTCCTTATATACTATTTCTTACATGCACTTACAGTGATTTGGCATATTATGATTGGATACATGTCTTGAAGACCCTTAGTGACTAACATATAATTGGTTAAGCACACGTGTGAGAACTTGACCTTGAAAACTTGCCAACAGTCCACAGTTCTCATAATTCAGTGAATTCCAGCTTCTTATCTTGCTTGCTTAAGCTTCTTCGGGCCTCTCATGGCCTTGCTGTATCTTTCAGGATTATTCGGAGTTTATGTACCAATTATGCATTCTTCTGAGAGAATGTGAGAACACTGTCTCCTCATCTCCCCCTTTTTGTTTTATATATGTTTTGGGTGACCCTATTTGAGCAGGGGATTTGGGCTAGATCATATCTCCAATATATGCCGACTACAGGCTGCTGGGCCTGCCCCTTTTTTCTGCTGTATGGATCTGGGATAACAGGGGAGGCCATCCTTCACATCAAGGTCTGGCATGGCATGTGTCCCCACCACTCCACACCTGCTGGGTTGCAGCCAACAGCAGAGCTAAAGGTTCTTCTTGGTGGCAAACACAGAGACCAACCCAGTCTTGCCCTTGACTGTGGTAGCAGGCATTTGGTCAGCCTCAGTCCTTGCACCTTGTTGTCAATGCAGAGTTTCACCTGCTTCATCCAGTAAGAAGTTGCTACTACAGCAAGGCAGACACAAATTTACATTAGCAGAGTAACTATTACAGGGTGCAGCAGCATGTTGAAGATGCTGATGGCAGCAAGGGACTAGCCAAAGAAATTTCTTACCAGTGGAATTCTCCCACCCCCTTAATTTGTTCCATCACCTGCTTTATAACACTACCATTGTATTAGAGTCTTTCCAGCTGTTGCCTTAACGTTTTCTAGCAGCTACTGCAAATGTCCATACTCTAACATCTCTTTTACAAGTGACAAATCTATACAATACAAGGTGTAATTTCTTATTAGCAACTGGCTAGTAAATACAGGTGGTTTTATACACAAAATCACAGCCTCTAATAATAGCTACTTTGCAAGCACACATATTCAGGCTGTTATTTTTCAGTTGCCCCCAAGTGATGTTTTGCAACCATTAGTTTTTCTCTTCCTCTATCTCATTCTGCTTGGGGTATTCACGGTCAGCTCCTGTACCTGAGGCATCAGGTTCCACCACTCGTCTGTCCAGCTCATGGCAAGGCTTGACAAACTTTGCAGGCAGTCGCTATAGCCCTGTAGGCAGGAGGACACAAATATAGCCCCTCCTCCAGGTTATCAGTTCTTGAGAAGCAGACAGGTTAAACTGCACATTGTTAACAGCCGAGGAGTTTGCTGCATCATTGCCTCTTCTCTTTCTTTTTTTTTTTTTTTCTGCCACCCTGATGCTCCTTAGGTGATGGCCCATAAAGCTTGTGGTTGCACTACCCCTCTTGCTTTTTCAGTTAGCAGTTCTTATTTCAACCGATCTGTCTATTCCTCCAAGTCTTGGATTCACCCCCGGGCTACCTTAAACATACTAAGCAAGGCTCCTACCATGCACCCACTGTGTTGCAGGTGCTCTTTAGGCTTTGTCTGTGGTGTCTCTACAAACTGCCTCAATACCTCAATAGATTGAGAGGTTGGGTTGTTGTTTTTTTTTGTTTGGTTGGTTTTGTTGTTGGTTTTTTTTTCTTCACTCCTTGGCTCTGGCGTCCATCCTGGCCGTTCTGCCGGTGGGGCACCGGGAGCTGAATCGGAGGTCAGCTTTTTTTTTCCTTTTTTTGCCTTTTTCTTTTTTTCTTTTTTTTTTTTTTTTCCCAGAAGTCGCTCACCCTGCTTTGCACAGCTACAAATGCCGGCCTGCTCCGCAGCAGCTACAGCTGCCTGCCTGCTTGCTTCAGCAGGAACCATAAATACCTGCCGGCAACCACACTTTTGCATTAACCCTTTCATGCCCGAAATGTTAAACTGTTACCCGTTAAAAACTTTTACATGAACCCAACAAAAAATACACAGAACACCGTCTGCCCTCAACACACACACACGTATGAGATCCCACAAGCACGCTCCACACAACTACAATATTTGAAGCACAAGATCCAGACAATCATTACTCCCACTACACAGTCCCACATACAGAACGTGGCACAAGGACCCTGTGGAGACTAAGAGGAAACCCGCTCCGAGAAGCATCATTGCACTGCGAGGTGGCAGGCTCATCCTTAGCGGGTGTCCCCGCAGAGCCTCTGCCTCCCCCACATCGCATGAGGCTTGGGCTTTTATACTGACCAAAATGCACACTCATTCTGACACAGGTGTCCAGCCTATGTTGGAAGAAGTGGCCAGCAATATCTATAAAGGTCTCCAAAGGTCGACAGAAACGTGGACATACTTATATTTACCAACTTCTAGTACATGAGTATCACAGAGAGACTGTATCAAATGAGTTGTATAAGGGGTCCCAAGTCCATGGTCCACCACAGTATGCCCAACACCCCAATAAGAGCATAAGAGAGACCTTCCCAGCACCAGAAAATCACACAATACATCTGTATCCCGTGCTGATCTCGCTTCCATGGAGGTTTGGGGGAGGGCGGTGTGGGGGTGGGTGGTGGGTTTTATTTTTAGAGTTTTAGTCGTATAACCTGAACCTAATGCCTGACCATGTATTATAGCAGGGGAGTCATTACAGTCTCCTGTCAATCTCAAAAAAAATCATAACTTATACAGCTTGAGTATAAGAGGATTTTAACCCATGTGTGGTCACCACTTGTCAGGCCTCCTTAACTGTTTTGAGATCAGAAGCTTCCCACTCTTTACCTCCCTGCTGTGTAGTAAACACAGGATATGCAGAGAGGCCCATTGCAGAAAATTCACCTGTAATAATTGCATCTTTGACTAACCCGTGCCAGCGTTGCTCAGGATTTGTGCCCCCCGAGACCTCTCCCACCCCCTCCCCCTGTTTGCCTTCTTTAAGGAAGTGGTTTTGCAGAGGATAAGGTGGAGGCACCGATGGAGATGTCTCAATCCGAGTCTCGAGGGCTTCAAGCTTTTTCATCAATTGTTGCAGCTGAGCGTCTCCAAGGCCAGCAAGTAGCTGCTGATGAGCTGAGCAGACCGACCCAGGAGACAAAGAGTCAAAGTCTGGAAGCAGAGGATATAAATCTGGCTCGGATTCAGGGGACTCAGAGTCTGATCCTGGGTTGAACTCAGAGTCTCCGTTGTTCGCAGCTATGTCTTTCTTGTCAGGTGTCTCTCGTTCGGTATGTGGCCATCTGCGAACCTGGCTCTTGCTTTCATTGGCTTGGGGCGTTGATTTTTTCAGCGCCATTCCAGGTACCACAGGAGGTACCTCTGGAGCTGTGGCAGCAAATACAGAAGCTACCACCGCCCTTTCCAATTTCATCTCTTTCAAAGTCTCAAACACCAATCTCCAAAGTGTAGAGTGTTTCTGTGCATCTTTGGTCACTTTACTAACCTCGCGATCACGGGACCACTTTAACAGTCTCTGTAAGGTGTCACCATCATATTGCAGTCCTCTCTTAGAATGTGTTGGAGGAGCTTCACCACCGCCTGTTCCTCTTTGGATAGCAAGTGCCCCATCTCCTCCCCAGCCGCTCACCTGATCAGGGAGAGATTCCCAAAGTTTTGCAGACATCTGACTTCCCAGCGCCGGGGCAGTGCTGAATTTCAGCCCGCTCTTCACCCCCTCCTTTTCACCGGACCTTCAAACTCGTCTTCGTCAAGTTACCGATCGCAGGGTCCCTGTTCGGCCACCACTTTTTGACGCAGGAGTCACGGACAACGCAGAGACGATCAATGACATCAAGCGATTGCCAAATTTATTACAAAGCCTTAACTCCTTATATACTGTCTCTTACATGCACTTACAGTGATTTGACATATTATGATTGGATACATGTCTCGAAGACCCTTAGTGATTAACATATAATTGGTTAAGCACAGGTGTGAGAATTTCAACTTGAAAGCTTTCCAACAGTCCACAGTTCTCATAATTCAGTGAATTCCAGCTTCTTCTTATCTTGCTTGCTTAAGCTTCTTCAGGCCTCTCATGGCCTTGCTGTATCTTTCAGGATTATTCAGAGTTTAGGTACCAATTATGCATTCTCCTGTGAGAACACTGTCTCCGCAGCCCATGTCCTTCCAGGTAACTCCCAGTTACCCCCCCCCCCCCGGCATGACGTGCTGTGGTACGGAATACCTCTTTGGCTAGACTGGGTCAGGCATCCCATCTCTGTTTCCTCCCGGCTTCCCCTCATCCCTGGCAGAGCACGAGCCTCACAAAGTCCTTGGTCAGAGTAAACATCACTTAGCAGCAACCGAAAACATTGGTATCACCAGCACTGTTCCCAGGCTGGAAGTCAAAACACAGCGCTGCACCAGCTACCAAGAAGGAGAAAAATTGACTGCTACTGCTATACCCAGGACATTATCCACCCCTTATTCCATACCATTCACGTCATGCTCAGATCCCACATTTTCAATATACCATCGCTCTCCCACATATGTACATCCATATACACACGGACCAAGAGAAAGAGATCAATTTCTTAGTGCATGGACCAATCCCAACCCAGGACACTTGTATATATAGCCCTAGTAGTATTGGGAAAAACTTAGGTTATTCATAACTTAATATTCTTCTATGCTTTCTGTTTAGCATTATAATAAAGCTATGAGAGAACGAAAAATTATAATAATGTCTACGCTCTATGAAAGAGCTAATAAATATGAAAGGCATATCTTGGGTAAGCAGCCATTAGAAGCGTGACACAGAAATGGATGCTGCTCTGTATAACAGCTTATGGATGAAAGTGTTATCAGAGCTCCACAAAATAAAATCATGCTCTAGTTATTACATTAGTATATAAATAGATATACTGTGTGTATGGGTACATGGAAGATGGGAGTTTCTGTTTCACTGGGCTTATATGATCAAGGATCCTTTTGTTGCTGGAGCGGGATAAGCCGGAACAGAGAGACCCCACCTGAGGAGACAAGGAAAGCAATGCCAAAGACCAGAAGTCTTGAGCTACAAAGTGATGGGCCATTAAAAAGATGCAGGCAGCGATTTGGGGAGGGCCACCTGGACTTCATGACTGATAAGAAGGGGGAAATAAGGAATGTGAGTATTTGGGATATTCAGGAGCTGCTTGAGCAGCTCTGCAGAGTTTACAAAAGAATGTTTAGGGGAAGGGCACTGGGGAGGAACAAAGCTGGGGCAGGCAGAGCTGGTCTTGAGTAAAACGGGGCTGGCTGGTCAGTGTGTTTGTTGGGCTGAGCTCTGTGCCTGATCACCACTGGCTGTCCTGCCTTATTTACAGATTCTTTTAACTCTTCATATTCTCACTCTCCTTCCTGTGTGTGGAAGTGCCAGCTCCTAGGGGGACAAGTGTGAGTGGGCTGTGGGCCAGCTACTGTAGTCAGAGCAGGACTGTAGGTGCCCCTAGAATATGATGCCAGCAACTTGGTGGGTAGGGTCTTTGACCTGCTAGGTAGGAAAAATGTGTGTCTCGAAAATCAGCTACTGGAAGGACCAGAACGGGTGAGGTGCTTAATGCTGGTGGCTTGAGTGGGACTATGGCTTACAGCCCATGTGCCTGGTGCTGGCTGCAGGGGTGGCAAGTATCACCCCCAAACTGGGTGTTCACATGTATTTGCCAGAAAGCTCCAAGTTAAACTCGCCAGCAAGTAGGAGGCCCCAGGTCTGGACAGTGGTATATCAGGTAGATGGAAGGTCTGTGCAGGTATTTGGGAGTGTCTGCAGGCATGGAATGCCTGTGGAATGAGTGTGTGTCTGTAGGCAGCAAACAATGAGCTGGACTGACTGGCAAGTTGGGGACCTCTGGGGTGGAAGTGTATCATGTCTGCACCCATGAGTGACCTCCTGTCTTTGCCAGCCCTAGGAGGGGATGGGGCTTTTTGTGTTGGTGTGAGCCCAGGCAATGTTAGGCTGGGTGCTGCTGGGCTGTGGGGGCCTCCTCTGTGGCAGACCCTGGTGGTGTGTCTTCTGTGTGTGCCCCAGGGATATGAGCTCTGCTTTGCTGCTGGTTGAACCTGCAATTGGGAAAGCGGCAGTCATGTCCGTCAGTGTGGGATAGAGGAGCACCCAGGTCATGGAGCAGTTGCAGCAACTTATAATATCCCTTAACACTGTATATTTTATGTATTGCAAAAGAGAAAGGACAAAAAGATATTCAGAGTCATTCTGGTTAAAACAGCTCTACTACACTAAGTTTAAATGTCTGTGACATTCTTAAGAGCACTTAGAGATACTGTAAGCTTTTACAAGCTTGATTGCATTTTGTTTGTTCAAGCTCCAAACAATTAATTACTTCGGTGTTATTCTGTAATTAAAAAAAAAGAAAAAAAGAGTTGAATGTTGAGCATATAAATGTTAAGACAATCTGTATGCTGGCCAAGATTGTGTTGTAGCATCCTGAAGAGCTGACACTTTCAGCAGCTGAACTTCTCGGTGTCGTCATCTGTTCAGGAAAGAATGTCACTGCATGACTGACAGTTCTCATATCAGCACAGGATTGACCATGGAGCTTTTTAAACATGTTGTGACAGAAGCAATCTGAGCTGCTTTGGTGGGGCTAGCACATTAAATTGCCAATGTCAAACGTCAACAGTGGATACACCTCATATTGAGGAAGGAAAAGAAGAAAATGTCTTTGCTGCTGTTGTTCCCTCTGTGATATGCAATTAGAAGTTTGTGAATATAAGATCAAGAGAAGGATCTTTTGATCTCAGAAATATAAACTGCAATTATAAAATATACTGGTGCTTTACTGAGTGAAACACTTAAATTTTATCAATATTAAATGCTGTTGATATAAAACTTTAGAAAGAGGAGCTGTGTGCTAACTTGAACCTCTCACTATGAACAAACATGATGGCTCTGTGGTTGGATTTGTAGTGATCCCATCTCCTGGTGGTAAAGAACAGGCTACAGGAATGAAATTGAAGATTAAACTGGCTTCAGAAGAGACTCAGGGGAGACTCATACACATATGAGACTAGATCTGAGAATACAACTGTAAAACTGGTTAAACTTCTGAATTCTCCTGAATTTTATCACTACCAGTACCTAAATTAGTTTCCTAAAAAAAAAAAAAAAAAGTAGGAAAGGGGGAAACAGACATATTTTAATTCCAGACAAATCAGAAAAAACTCCTAAGGAAGGGCATTTCTGTTGAGAAACATGTAGGAAAATAGTACTGACTCTTGAAAGAGTTAAGTCTAATCTAAAGTGAGCTGCATGGATTCAGTTGCCATTTAAGACTATGGGGAGTGCAGCAGCGGTGCCAAGAGAAGGTGCCCCTAGGTCACTGGGGAGCATCTGTCTGTGGAGATGTTGTGAAGCTTTTGCAGAAACACTTGCCTGAGGTGGGCTTGCTTTTGAGCCAGCGTACACTTAGGGCTAGATCCTGAGGAGGAGTTATGTGTACTGATTAGGTTTTGGTGAAAGATTTTTGGATCCTAAACTCCAGACAGAGCATGAAGAAAAGTGAACGCTTCAGCATGAGATTTAGGCCCCATGCTGCTTGGATACAGAGGTAAAATAGCCCCCAGGGAGCTCTGAGAAAATACAGCACATACTTAATGCTCTTAAAGGGAATTAAGATACCTGAGTTCAGAATCTTCTCCCTAAGGAAAAAAAAGCTTTCTAAAATGTGTTCAAGACTTGCTTTTTTGCTTTCACAATGACTTCGCCTTGTGTTTTTATGCTATCGTAAAAAAAAAACCACCAAAATTATTTAGAGCATTCACTCTTTGCTGTATGTGTCTGAAGCTCTTCAGACTGTTTTTTCTCAATTAGCCGTTAGTGATCTCTGCTGTGTCTGAAGCTGAGTGGGTACTGCCTCTAAAAATTCATCTAAAACCAAATAAAAAGCAAAGACAAGCCTGCACAAGTAGCTGTGCTTTAAAGTCATGCTTCTGGTGCTCTCTCTTTTCTTCCTGTATTGCTTCTGCGTTCATTTCTGTCATGTGACTGTGATTTGGCAGGAAAAGCTGCAATTATCTTTATCCCAGTAAACGCTTAATGAAAAAGCAAGTCAGTAAACTTGAATTCACTCCAACTCAAGAGGGGCTTGAAATGAGGGAATTTAAATTCGCAGAGAGTTTTTCTCTAGATAATTGCAATAAAATATAATAAAAAATATAAAAAAAAGATACATTTTGTTTGGAGCCCAGTTGCACTATGACATTGTTAGAGCATTCTTACCAGCCCCTCAAAGGGTGTTAAGTATAGGAATACCTGTTTTCTGCATTAGGTGATACAATTAGAAGCCTGCCATGCAGCTTAGATGGAAAAGTTGTGTGTGTATATATATATATATATATATATATATATATATATATATGGAAAGGTGATTTTAATAGGACTTCAGAATCAATTATAAAGGTAACTAGTAAATTTTATCGTTCCAAAATAAGCTATTTGACAAGATTATTTTTCTTTTCCTGATGGTCTTCAGCGCTGTCTTAATCCTCTTCCAAAACAGCTGGGAAGGTACAGAGCTCAAGCCAAGCAGATTTCTTTCTCATGACTGAGGGTAATAGCACCTATATCTGATGTAAGACTGTGTCACCTAACAAACAGTATTCCATGCAAAGTAGTCCTGGTTTTGTTAGACGTTTGTGATAAGACAAGTTTTTGCAGGGTAACCTCCAGTCTGTCCTTATAGCTCTGTTTCTGGTTCCTGTAAGGTTCAGTGCAAACAGTAGAAATAAGAAGCCCAACCTATCTTTTTTTCCTGGTTTGAGAATGTTATAAACTGCAGGTGTAGGTGCTGAGATGAAAAGGGAGCTGCAGCTGCAAGCTAGTGCTTACAAAAAAAAAGTTGTTTTAATTTCAAGCACAGTTCGCATTGTATAAACAGCATGGTTATGCTGTGAACTTAGGAGAGTGGAGTGGAAAGAATAATTTGTACAATTAGCATATATTTTTTCGATTTGGGTACTTGATTTTGTGACTAAGTAGTGTTTCATAGCTTGCATGTTCATACAATTTACATATGAACATATGATAATACCAGAATATTCAAGACTTCCCTGTATAAACATACTGTGATCTAAAAGATATTGCTAAGTCATACATTTTAATATAAATGAAAGCAGGCCACTAAAATGAAATAGTTAACAAAATCAAGCCCAAGTAATGATCATTCATTCCTTATACATTTCCTACTGCTGTTGTTCCAGGAAAAAGGTGGATATATTGTATCTATGGCTGTTGTTGCAGCTAGCCTTCTAATGATTCCTACAGCTTGACACCTTGTAGAATCCGATTGTCCTTTCCAAAAGCTTATGTAATTCCACATAGGCTTTTGTTTAGTTTTGTACAGTCTGCCCCTTCGGTGTAATTACCCTGGCTTAGCCTCAGTTTCGTTAATTCTTCCTTAGTGAGAGATATCTTTTAGTATTTGTTTGTTTATTAGTTTGTTTATATTTGCTTATTGCAATACAGGTAAGTTAGGGAGGTTTAAGTTGATACTTTGTGGGATCAAAAGGAAGGTCATACCATGTGCTGATTAGAAATGGCATGAGGAAAAGTCGATTTTATGTTATTTCATTATGAGGAATTTTATTAACCAAAAAAAAAAAAAAAAGCTCCCCAAAAACCTGGTACTTAGGCTTTGGCCAGCTCCATTTTTCTGGTTGAGAGAATAATGATTAGAGCAAACTTCATACAAGACACCTTGTTACGGATTAGCACTAGGGAGCATTGAGTCCCACCAGCCACTAGTTCATCTGCCCCAGAAGGATGGGGGAGAGAATTAGAAGGGGGAAAGTGAGAAAACTTGTGTGTTCAGATAACAGTTTTATAGGTAAAGCTAAAGCTGTGCATGCAAGCAAAGCAAAACAAGGAATTCATTCATTGCTTGCCATTGGCACACAGGTGTTCAGTCATCTGCAGGAAAGTGTAATTGCTACTTGAGAAGACAAATGCCGTAACTATGAATAGCTCCCTTCACCCTCTTTCCCCCAGCTTTTATTGCTGAGCATGATGTCTTATGGTACCGGATATCCCTCAGGTCAGCTAGGGTCAAATGTCCTGGCTGTCCCCCCTCCCAACTCCTTGTGCACCCCCCACATACTCACTGTAGTGTGAAGAACGGAAAGGGTCTTGACACTCTGCAAGCACTGCTCAGCAACAGCTAAACCATCCCTGTTCTATCAACAGTTTTCATCACAGATCTAAAGCACAGCACCATAGAAGCTGCTATGAAAAGAATTAACTGTATGGAAGTCAAAATGAGTACACACCCATAGTTCCCATTCATTTCAATGGCACCATGGCTTGAGTAGAAAATCCTGCACAAACTGTTAGTTTTGTCCTGATTGTGTCTTTAATTGACTTTTTTGAAATGATTTTGAAGTGAAAGTATGTGTGTGTGGTTGCTCCCTAATGACTTCTTTTTCTTTATACAGTAGGTTCTTATTTTGCTTTATAGCTTATAATACTTCATCAACTTTAAAATCGGCAATGGCTTTTTTACCCTAATTATAATTTGATGAGGAGTTACATCAAATCTTCACTAGATACGTAGCTTGTGCTTTATCTGTATAATGTTGGCCTTGTTAATATACTTTTCTTTTGCTAATTTATATCTCTGCATGCTTCAGAAGTCTTTAATCATCTCTTTTAGATTACAAGAACTACACTGAAACATTTTGTTTTCCATAGCTTAATTGGATGCTTTGTTAGTATGCAACGGGAACTTCTCAGTAGATGGTAGAGCTATCAAGTAGTGCTCTTGCAAGAGTGAAATGCCCTGAATTAAATCCTTCTCCCGACTGATGTCACAAGGGCATATAGTGACAGACAGGACAAGGAATGATGGCTTTAAACTGACAGAGGGTGGATTTAGGTTAGCTGTAAGGAATTTACTGTGACGGTGTTGAGGCACTGGAACAGGTTGCCCAGAGAAGCTGTGGATGCTCCCTCCCTGGAACTGTTTAAGGCCAAGCTGGATGGGGCTTTGAGCAACCTGGTCTAATGGAAGATATCTCTGCCTGTGGGCAGAGAGTTGGAACTAGATAATTTTTTAAAGTCTCTTCCAACCCAAACCATCCTATGATTCTGTGATACGATCCTGTGATATTTCTATTAAGATTTTACTCTTGGTTATTATGTTCCAACAACAAAATATTTCAGAAATCATGGTGTAAATACTTTGCAGGATCATGCAATAATTTCAGCCTTTCAAATTTCAAAATGCTAACTGTAGTGGAAGGAGTCCTTGCTGGGACATATTTCTTGCTCCCAAGCATCTCCTGTGCTCTGAATTTTTGCTGGTCTTCACTTTATTCTGTCTGAACTTGGCACTGCTTACAGTGAAAAACAGCTTTCTAATAATGTATGAAAATGATACTGTAACATATAGAATAATTTCCATAGTGCATTTATTTTTAATATAGAGTACTTATAGTAAAGAAATGTACAATGCAAGCTTATTCTGATAGCCAACTAATTTTTGTATCGTGCTCTCTTTACCATAGGACTATATGATCTTTGTATCAGTTTTTTCTTGGATTTGGTAATACATCCTAAAAAAAATACTCTGAAGATTTTTTTTTATTTTTTTTTTGTGTTCTTTTAGTAATAATGGTAATAGCATTAAAAATGTTCTCTAAGTAATAAAGACACCAAGTAGCTGTATTATCAGCAGCCTGGATGAACACTGTCCTTCCTCAGATGGATAAATTACTTTCCAAATCCCAGTTGTGGGGAACAAGGAATTTAATTATTTTCAGATATATATATCCTCAGAGTGTTTTGTTGTGTTTAGGATTGAGAGACAACAAAACCAGTGCCTTGCACTTATTCCCCCACATGTTTAGAGGGAATGCAAGATGATTGCTGCTGAACTTTATGTATTCAGACTTCTTGTGAAGATAGAAAGTAGGCGCAAATTATGTGTATCAGTCTACAGTCAGTCATCTCAAAAATGATTCCCCTCTGCTGTGTCAGTATTGCTGACTTTTTTTCTGACTTTGAAAACCTTCAGCATCTTTCCTTGCAAATAGCAGTGAGCTTACATTTCGTTTATACTTACCAGTACTAGCTTTCTTGAGAATTACATATTCTAACTGTAGCTAGTTGTTTCCATTCCCTTTATAGCAATACTATACTGCAGGCTGTATTGCGCTCCTTACGGCACTCCAGGAAAACCAATGATTGGCCCTTTTTGAAAGCAGTGTAAGATTTTCAACTGGGAATTCAGCAGCTGCAGCCTATATTCCCTGTGAACTGCAGGGGCCATTTTTCTGAATGGTGTTTATAGTTGTGTTAACTTCTAATTCATACAGAAAAAATACAAAATCTTGAGAACTTCTCAAGAAAAAAAGAGATCTCTATTTACTTGAGCATGAATTTGCAATTGTAACAGTTTTCTGACCATTTTCTTGCAATCTTCCTCCACCTCTGATGCTTACAACTATATGAGCTAAAGCTTGTCTTTCTTCATGAACTAATTTGAACATATTTTGATGCACAGTGCATGAATTCCCAATGAAAGAAAAAGTGCAGAAGCTTTCTCTTGCTCTTTTTTTGTTTTTGAAGAAGACAAAACCTGGGAATGGGGAGGACAAAAGAAAATTACACCAAAAATTGAAAGTGAGAAATGGTATTTTATTGCAGAATTGAGCTTGGGGAAAATCATTTGTCAATCTCTTCCCATCAACTGCAGACGCAGCTGAGGGAAAGATTTGATTAGAAAGTACATGTACCTTTCTGCTAGCAAGAAACGGTAGCTGGAGAATGTAACTAAAATGCAGATCCAAAATTAGATACACATTTTAACTAAAAGGATGATTAACCACTGGAATAAAATGTCAGTGCATTATGCCTGTTGTGTCTCTCCACTTCTGGGAGTTACCTTTTACTATACAGGTTATCTGGGTTCAAGTAGGGTAACTATGTAACAGTTGGTATGTCATGACAGGAAATGTTAAGGTCACCTGCAGCGTTTGTTCTAAAATCTATGCAAGTCTTCTAATTTCTTATTGTAATCCTATTTTCCTATTTTTCGAAGAGTTTAACAATCTTGAAAGTGGTTTTAAATTAAACTTATATTGTCCTGATAAAAGCTTCTGACAAAGTATTGTAACTGAGGAAAACTGGTTGGGGTTGGTTTGTTTCTTTTTGCTTTGTGGCATCCCATATGTCCTGTCCCATCCACATTCTTCCCCATGTGAATCTGGCCTCCAGATTTCAGACTTCACTCAAAAGGGCATCAGGGTGCTTTCTAAACCCCTCTGAAAATTTCATCAGTGTGTAGTATATGCATGAGCATATGGACAGGAAATGCTAGTTTGTAGACACCAGACTACACTGAAATACTATATGATGTTTACAGTCAGGTAGAACTCACTGAAGTGCTAGAACCTAGTCTTTAAGTTCATTACATTGCCTTAATGTTGGCCATGATGCATATAATCTTGCACTTAGCCCACTTTCTTTCACATTGGGCTCTAGTACACTGCAGAGTAACTAGTGTTAGACCATCTCTTGCCACTGCTGTTGTGCTATCCTTTATGCTGTTGAATTTTCTTCCTTCTTGTGTCAGCAATCCCTTTAGACATGATAGTAGTATTTCAACCCAAACATTCTTCACACACAAGGAGCATCAAAATACTTTGTCAGCACAATCCAATGAATGTGAGTAGAAGTCATCTTTGTGATGAGGAATTTATACAATTAACAGTCCCCCCTCAGCCCCCCCAAAATGACAAAGATAAGGCAAATGAAAAAGCAGAGGAAATATAAAGTGTCTCATAAGCAGCACAGCACTGCTTGGAGCCATGAAACTGGGAAGTAAGTGAGTTTTGAATCATGAAATGCTTTGGATTTGAAGGGGCCTTATGATTATCTAGTTCCAACTCCCCTGCCACAGGCAGAGATACCTTCCTTTGGACCAGCTTGCTAAAAGCCCTGTCCAACTTGGCCTTCAAATCTTTCAGGGATGGGACAGCCACAGCTTCTCTGGGCAAACTGTTCAAGCATCTCACCATCTCACCATCCTCATAGTGAAGAACTTTTTCCTAATGCATAATTGAAGTTTATGACTGTAAACTCATTTCTCCTTCTGCATCCCTGGCACTATAAGCGAAGAGCTTGCTGACTCCATGGTGTTTTGCTTGGGCCAGGCAGACAAATAAGGGTAAAAACCTAATACTATGAAAGTTGTAAATCCCAGCTCCCTGGCTGAATCATCACTTAGCTGGTAATATCAGCCCCAGATTTTACAAACGTGGCTGTGGGTGAGACCTTTTGTGGCTTAGACACTTTGGCTTATTCTGTCCTGATTCTAATAAAATGTAGTGTATAACAAAATACTTCAGGGTTACTAGATTTCAGTGCTTATCTTTAAATGGGACCTTCCCAAGACCATTGGATTTGTGCTGAAGTTAAATGAGTATCCTTAAGGGGACTATCTTAAGTCTTTTAAGCTTTTTAAATTCACTTCTGTTTTTTTTTTTTTGTATGTATGATTACTTGTTTGCTTAAATGAAAAGGTAAAAGGTCTTGGGAGAAATGAGTTGTTTGTCTTGGAAAGCAAATATTAAAAAACCAGTAAAAATCACTTGCACAACCTTGTCTGAGCAGGTGTATCACAGGCTGGCTGTAATTACCAAAGTGACATTCTGCAATTAAAGCCTGTAAACAGTGTTCACTATGTGAGACAGGAAAATGTCTTTATCTTCCATGTAAAATTGTTTCTGGCCTTGTACACCATGAAAGCTCGTATGTCTTGTCCCCCAACAGCAGGGGAATCAGGCTGGTATGAAGGGCAAGGAATGACAAAGTATGTTTTATGCAGCGCTGCCTTGCTTGGAGCTGTAAAACTGATGGGTAAATGAGCTTTCCTCCTGTGATCTACAACACCAAATCCCTGTGAATGCTTAAGCTATCAAATGCATTTTAAACTTTACAGTACATTTTAAACCAGTAAGTTTACTTTTTGTAGTGCTAGAAGGAATTCTGAGTTTCCTGGGTTATTTAAGACCATTTAAAACACAGGAAGACCGAAGTTAACGGTTCTACATTTTATAAAGAGTAAATGTGGTCTAACAAATTTTTTTTTTGAGAAAAGTCATCCTGAGAAGATCCTACATAGTTTATATTTGAAAGGAGGAAGCAAAAGATTTCTTTTTATCTCCACAGTGTATGTATGTGCCCAGCTTGTAATGGGACCTGCACACAATGACTATGTCCATTTGTTATTTGGATCTAAAAGAGAAGGAGTTCCTGAATCACTTCTGTAAAAACCATCTGAGTTCTACTGAACTCTCCCTTACAGCTGCTCAGGTGGCTATTACTTTCTTTATTATTCATTCACTGCTTTGCTTAAGAGGAAACTGCAAAAAAGATTTGATTTTTACAAAATGAATCTTAGAACATGAAATAACAGAAGTTGGTTATTCACTGCAACAGGTAAGTCAGATATTTTGATTGCCCCCGTTCTCTGCAGGTGTTAGTAAACTGATAGACTCAGAAGCTTTTTGGGATTAGAGGGGGAAGAAGCGCCAATTATTTTTCATGTAAGAAAACTTCAGATCAAAGTATTACATGCTACTCATTTCATTTAGCATTAATTCACTTTTTCACTATTTCTACAGTTCAGCAAACAGCCATAACACTACTTCATGACATTCTGATTGACATGTGATTTCTGATTGACACAAGGTGTATGTGTTTTTCTGAAATGGTCTAATGACATCTCATTCCAGATTTCCTGTTACAGTTTTGTCAAAATTGTCACCATTGTCTTTTGAATCATATTTTCTCCTCCTGTTTCACATAGCAACTTGATTATGTTTTGAGTGTCATCTCTCAAAAGAAGTGGGTGTGCGTGTATTGGAAAGTAATAGATAAATACATCTTTGTATGTTGCCTAATTACGTCAATACCAGATCTGTAATGGTGGCAGCGTTGTTGGACTTCTGCTGGCTATGAATATAAACCAGTCAAAATCCGTGAACCAAAATTAAACTAAATGATTAAACAAAGTCAGAATTGATAATGTGTGTCACTTCTGGTTATGAAGCCCTTTTGCAGGTTAGGATCTTGCTGAGCAAGCCTTATGCCTTCCGTTTATTCCAGCTGATCAAACGAAAGATACTACTCATTCCCATATACCCTGCCTCCTTCATTCAAAAACAGCGCTTTTCTCATTTTGGTATGTGAAAAAACACTGACTATTTTCTGTTATGCTCTAATGGATGACATGGGAAACATTGGAGATATTTATTTTTTTTCCCCCACAAGCACACCCATATTCCGGGTGCGTGAGAGTTGCATACAGCTCTGTAAACATAAGTTTTTCTTTGGATTTGTATCTCATAACTTGTCTCTTCAGAGTTTTTCAGGTGTGAAAATTATAGATTGAATTGCTGACATTATCCTGGTACATGAAGAACACTGCCCTGGCTGTAAGAAGCAACCTACATTGTCTTGAAATAGAACTTCTAGAAATTAAATCGAGGAGATTTTATGTATTACTGAGACATTCACTGTAGATATGAAGGAGGAGGCAAGGCTGTCTGTGCCACAGGCTCGGTAGGGATAGGGGTCTAGGGTGAGGCTGGGACATCAGCCCACAATGCTGTGTGGAGCACTCTGGCGAAGTCCCTAAGGGAAGGCGACAGCCATCTGCTGCACTGAGTCTGAGCTGACCCTGAGCTCCAGCAGCCAGACCTTCAGGAGAGAGGGTGCTCTCGGGTTCTCTAGACAAAAACCTGAAACATGTCATGTGTTGGGCAGCTTGCTGATGGGAAGGGTTGAGATCTCTGCCTGTAACTGAATTTAGCTGCTCTGAAGAGGTTTTGGTTAAAATTCTTCATTGTAAATGCTCAGACTCTTTTACAACAGTATGACACTGGATTGTGACTTGTTTGCTTCAAATAAAAGGCAAACCCAAGAGATTTCTGAATCTCACCCTACTAGGTGCAGAGGCTACACCTCACAATTTTGAGAAAAAGTTGAGTAATTGGGAGATGCAAAGACTCAAAAGGCTTTATTTCCAAATAAGCTATTCTATACTGTTTAATTTTGCCAAGAACATCGTTGCATATCTGACACTGAAATTCTGGAATTTTCCTTCAGATTGTTGGTGTGTCACGTAAGATCAAGAGAAGTATCTGTGATGTTACCTACTTGTGTCAGTTACAGTTTTTTAAACTGTCTGCCACACTGATTATGCTTTACAGGAATAGGTTTTGTAAAACACAGTAAACTGGTTCTAAGTGTTTAGTAGAAATATTTTGAGGAGAGATTCAATGTGTAGTAATTCTTACAATGTTACTAGTATGCCTTTATTCCTCATCATTCAGCATCTAAAATAAGTTCCAACAAACTCTAGATGTAATTTTCCAACTGACAGAAAACATGAAGATCTCTAATACCCTTAAATGCCACATATTGGAGATACTGAAGTGGCACTTAATAAACTGAAATACTTTGTTGGTTTCATGAAGACTTCTTAGATCATTGAGAATATTTCACAGCCAGCCTTGGAATCACATAAAAAGTATGAGTGAATGTTGAAGGCAGAGCATGTTTGTCTCTTGAGATGTTACCCCTCACCTTGACAAGCTCTTTGTAAATGGAAAAGTGGTTTACTGAAAAAGAGCTGCTGTGATTACTGAATGAACATAAATCTTTCACTTCTCTGTCATTTAACAGCTGGCAGATTACAGAATGGCTTTTTGGGGGAGAAAATTTAATAGTTTAATATTAAGACATGTACGTAAAATCACTTTCTCTCCCAGGGTTTATGTGAAGCAAATTGATGTGCCAGGCTGCAGCTTAGAGGGACACTGTGGTGAGAACTGATGCCTTTCAAACTTCAGAAACTCCTAAAAGGCCATAGGTAGCTGTTCAACAGGCTAGAATCTCCAGGCTACAGAGTTGTATGAAAGACTTGGGAAAAAAAGCCTATTTGATCTATTTTGTCTTTTGAATTTGTGTAGATATGATCTTTGCCATCAGTATAGTGCAGAATTTGTCCTTGCTTCATTCTTTTATATCCTGTGGGATTGTAATTTTAACTGATTTTTAATTGTCTTTTATTTTTGTATCCAAGTAGATGGGGATAGTTATATGTTGAAAACAAACCTCCAAAACTCTTGGCTGTGTGT
The DNA here is from genome assembly GCF_034315485.1 of Pezoporus occidentalis. NCBI lineage: Eukaryota > Metazoa > Chordata > Aves > Psittaciformes > Psittacidae > Pezoporus > Pezoporus occidentalis. Next base: position 4,732,428 of record NW_026914829.1, read on the forward strand.
GAGAAGGTTGTCCCATTCCGTTGGAGGTGACAACAGAAATAACTTTATGATTTCTCACATGAAATAATCATTGTAAAGGGAAAGCTCATCTTCTTAGTGCTTCTTTCTATTTGCTGTAGGGTGTACCATGGATTATTTAAAAGCAAAACAAGCATGAATCGCTGTCTGAGGGACAGTAAAGGGGTAGGATAGTGATCCTGTAGTCATCCAAAAGTTTAGTTCCATCTACCACAATAGCTGATATACTGTTTCTCTTCCTTGTGTGGGATGAGTGAGCAATCAATACAGGCCCAGTGTCTTCATCTACACCAGCATATTAACCCCTGTCGGGATATAGGCATGGGCACTAACAGCCATCTCTACTTTTAGATGAATTGCAGCAAGGTTTTGTGTGGGCTAAATAGCACTTTCCTGAATGATACTTGGGAATGACTCAGAAGCTGGTATAGCCTGCTAACTGTTCCAGAGGCAACCTGGATGCAGCCATCCTGTTTTCAGGCTCAGAAGGTATAACAGTAATGGGCCAGCTGGCCACAGTTCTGTTCAGTTTTAATGTATAGTGTAGGCAGCATGTCACCTTATCCTGATCTAGTGACTCACGTGTATGTGAAGTCTCTGGGAGTGCAGCATGGTGTCCAGTGAAACACATGGCCTTCTGGGGTTTTCAGTGGAAGAGACTTGCGTTTTTCAGATTTGAAGATCACCCTTACCCCTTTGTACACTTGTAGTACAGAAACAAACATGGAATTAATAAATTCTGGGACAATTCCAGCATTAAACTCTTTTCCGTTGCTTCCAGTAAATAATCTTTTAGACAAATAATAGCAGACAAATCTCCTTTAGCGGCACATTGAACAAGTATTGTAGTAAAGTAAACTTTCCCTTTGATATGGCATCAGCCTCACAGATGGCTTCATTGTTCAAATAACCACAATGCTAATTTTGCTGTCAAGATTGCAGTAAAACTGAAGACGATGAAAATACCTTCTGGTGTTCTGTATGCTGTTTTAAGCTTAGGGTTAAAATAGACAAAAGCAACCAAAGTGGACAGAATGTTGTACTATATAGAAATAGTATGAAGAACTAGTGGTTTTCTTCTTTGTTTTATTTTTTACCACATTGGTGGTGTTGGAGTCCCAAAGGAATTACTGAGGTAGAGAATATGTGGAAATTGTTTAATAGTGTCTGTCTGCAATTGTCAGTTACATCCACAAGCTCATACGAAGAGCTAGATGAGAATCTAGTGTTATCTCTAGATCCAAATGGTTCGGCAAGTTAGTCGTCTACCATGTAAATTTTAATTAGACCAATTATTGAACATACGAGTGGAATTCAGTGGGATAGAGGATATTTTTTGGGTTGACTCTGAAATGCCAGTTTTGCAAAATGAGTTTGAAAGTTTGGAAAAAGAAGGAAACTTACAAATTTTAACTACAGGATAGGAAATCTTCACTCATTAAGAATCCTCGCTACATAAAGCAAAGCAAATTCAGTCTGGAGGATCAAAGTGCTTTAGGAATTTCAAGGGATTTTTACACCAAATGTTTCAGAAGAAACATCTTGAGAAATCTGTCCACTGTCACTTGTTGCTGCTCTTCACTTTCTTACAACTTTCTAGTACATAATGTTTCTGGGTTTTACTCTAATCGGTCTCATTGTTTCCTGGGAACAACCACAAATCAATCAGACTGTCAGCTCTGTTATCAATATTGTAGCCAATTTTGGTTTAAAGTATAAATTTTATTAAACTGAGTAAGCGATAGCAGATAAAACCGCGCTGGGTGCGCCGGGGAGTCCTCTGCTCCGCCCAAGACGCGCACACGCGGTCCCTGGGAGGCGGTCCTTTATCTTCTCCGGTTCAAGGCCCCGGCCAATCCTGTCGCCCCTCCTCACTCGGATGTTGACATGGCTCTTCCCCATTGGTTCCCTTTGTTGCAGGGGTCTCATTACCGAGAAGTTTCAGGAAGTTTCGAGAAGCTGCCAGAGGCTTCGGGAAGCGTCCACTGGCAGCCTCCTCACCGTCGCAGCCCCCTCCCCTCAAGCGTTGCAACAAGACACCACTTCGAGCCACCCAGCCCCCTTTTCTCTCTCACAATCCCGCGCAACAATACAACTGACCTCCCCCCATTACCTACAGAGTACAACAGTTACAGAGTCAAAAGGAGTATTGTTTCACATAACACAGAGAGCCTCCCTTCCCCCAAACTTCTGGATGAACAAACCCCACACATTACAAGCTATGACATTGTTTCCTTTTTCTGAATTGTGTATTTGGTTAAACGGGTATCACAGAATCGTAGAATCATAGAATCATGAAATGGTTTGTATTGGAAGGGATCTTATGATCATCTAGTTCCAACCCCCCTGCCACAGGCAGGGACACCTTCCACTAGACCAGGTTGCTTGAAGCCCCATCCAACCTGGCCCTGAACACTGCCAGGGATGGGGCAGCTGCAACTTCTCTGGGCAACCTCTGCCAGTGCCTCAGCACCCTCATAGTAAAGAACTTCTTCCTAGCATCTAATATACATCATCCCTCTCTCAGTTTAAAGCCATATATCATCATGCAACTTTGTCATTGATTTAATATAAAATGAAAACAAAACAAGGCCTTTCTAACAAGCACAACCCTGGTTTAATTTACTTTGCAGTGGATCCAAGGTACATTTTTTTCTCTAGACCCCTACTTCCTTATCCCATCAGTGCAGCAGGATTTTTTAGCAGAGTGCTCACACTGAATCGCATGTACTGAACGTACAGGGACATCAGCTTGGCATGATTCAAGCTTAAGGGCTTTTGAAGGAGCTTTTAAAAAAATTGAATGATGGGCCACAGATCCTTTTTCTAGAAATACCACATTTTTGTCAGCAAAAAAGTATGTGCTAAAATGTCTACTTACATGACAGAGGTTCCAGAAGTTCTGAATGTGCCACTGTATTTTGGAGAGGGGAATAAATAAATAAATAAATAAATAAATTAGAAAAAAGTAACAGTTTAAGCTTGTGTTTATATAGCCCCTAAAATTCTCTTAAAATTCTGCATTATGTCAATTTGCATATGTACGGTTTTGCTCTTCTTTCCTTAGTTGCTTCTCCTCCTCTCATTTGTGCAGCAGTCCTTTTACCAGGCGTTTGTTCTAACTACCATGCAAAAAACTTGCCTTACAGAAAGTGGGTGCCACTGGGGAAACTTCAAATCATGTTTTCATAATGTGGTTCATTCTGGTATATGAACTTGTTTTCTTCTTGCTGCTTTTCATTCTTATTTGCACACTGAAGCTAACAAGCATCTCAGTTGCATGATCATTTATATATTTTTTCTGTCCAGCTGGGATGTTATAACCACTCCAGCTTAAACATCCTGACAGACATGCATTTACATGTGTATTTGAAGGATTTTTTTTCCTTTCAAAGCCAGATCAAATTCTCTACGCTTATTCATAAAATGGTTATGCAAACCATTGTGGAAAGCAAGAGGACAGTGCAAAGCAGTACTGAAAATAAGCAACAGAAATTCTTATTGTTGTGTTGTAAACAAAGATTTGGTGACAGAATTTGCTGTTTTAAAAGGCTCCTTCAATGACTCACCTTAGCTGCTTAAACAGAAAACCTGTGTTGCATGTTGTTGAGACACTGACACAGGAAAAAAAATTTGTTTGAGAGTCCGTTCTTCCTCATGAAGTCATGAGTCATGTAAGCTTACATACTCTTACCTCACTAAGCTCACATTAGAATCAATATTTCATCAAAGCTATGTTAACTGTCACAGACTGTAGCTGTGAGTGCAAATACTTCTCCCTTTGTTTCATTTAGGTCCATGAAATGCTGCACATTGAAACATGCTACCTGAGGACTTCCCAGGTAGCAAGACATATATAATTCTCCTACAGCTAAAGCTTTCAAGATGGTAGATTCTTCTCCTACCTTTATACTGGTGTTTTTCCCTATTGCTGAAGCAAGGAGTAAGTTATTCGACACCCTCGTTAAAGTATGAACCTGCAAATGCTAACCAGACCAGAGATAGAGAAAGGGAGGGAGGAAGGGAGAAAAGGATGCAGGGAGATAGGGCAGGAGGAAGAGAGAGAGGAAAAGAAAGAAAGAGGGAAAGCAAGAAAGAAGGAAAAGGGAACAAGTGTTTTTTTAAGGAATATTACCTTAGTTATTAATAAGGAGCTGCAGATATGATGGTAAGCTGGTTATAGCCTCTATTAAATCAACAGTAGTGTATCTATAACCAAAACTGATTTTTTTTCCAAATTTAATCTGCCATTACTTCCCTTCTTGTCTCTCTTTCAGTCTCATAAGGTTTTCCCTGACCTGTAAGTCAGGGCTTTGTGAGCAGAAAAGTGTTATATATAAGGTGTTCCACAGTTTATCAAATAATACATGACATTGGTTACTTTCCATTAAGCTTTATCTGTTTATCTTGTATATATTTTTCTGAAATATAAAGCATTTTGATTACATTTAATAAACATAATTTCAGTGTATCTAGGATATTTATATGTAAGATGGTTAGAACATTATAACCTAAGAGCAAGCTCATGCCTCATTCTGTTAAAATTACTGTCCTTACCTAGTATGGCAGGTCGTATTAGTTCAAAATCCAATTTGATTTAGCAGTGACAATCATTGCAGAGAATGTTGGGGACAGTAAAGAGAATATCTGTTTCTGAAATCTGTCTCCGACAGTTTTTATTCACAGTTCATCTCTACAGTTTTAGTATGTATTCTGTTGTCTTGCCCTCATTAATTGTGAGCTTGTTCTCTCGTGTTGGTAACATAGTTCTCAATATGGGTCAGACTGTTTTTTTCAAGGATTTTCCAGGAAAAACAACTGTTAAGAAAAAATAGACTTGGGATTGCTAGATGCGTAAAACTTACATATATTTGGTAAGATATATGTAAGTGTTTTCATGTTCCACTGCTTTTTTAATAGCAACAAGAATGCAACAATCTTGAATGTGCAATATATTTTTAAAAATCATATATCAAGGTCATAGTATCTCAGTACATTCCTGTCTTCCATCTTGAAATAAGTGTGCTTTTCCATGCAAAATCAGAAGTCAATTAGCTTTCTCATTCACTGTCAAAATCAATGTGAAGTGTCTCAATGAAATGTCAGACCCAGACGCCTGTGTGTGCAAGTGGGTCTCTTAGACATTTTGTCTGCGGTTAGGTCAGCCAGATTTGGAAGCTTCTGTATTCATTGATCAGACTTCTTAACATAAATGAAGTAATTTTTATTTTAAATTGTTTTATAAGTTAAGGTCAGCTTCAGACTAGTCATACTCCCCCCAGTCTCCTCTGAACGTATGACTCTGTGGAAACTGTCCCATAGTTTCATGTTTTGCTTAGAATGCTTCTTGTTTTCAACCTCCTTGTGATTGTGATTCATTCCTGTGTTTTCATTTTTGTCCCAGCCTTGCTTTCAGTTTGTATAAGTTTTCTTATGACCTGGTGTTTGCCTTCCAGTATCTTCACAGTGACTGCATTTTAATCTTCATTTCTCAGGTTATAGCTGTAAAAAAAGTTCCAGTATCCTCCTAAAAACTCTCCAGCTCTTGATCACCTTAGTATCCCTGCTCTGCATTTACTTCAGGTTGAATTACCCTTATTTGAACGCAGGTAATTGCATTTGTATGTAGGCCTCCAGATAAGGTCTTAGCAGTTTCTTTCTGTTTGGTAAGTACCATCTTTAACAGAGATCCTTTTATTTTACCTTTATTTTTCCTTCATATCTTGTGAGCTTTCAAGCACAGGATGGATTTGGCTTTTGTGAGTTGAGTGTAGGTCTTTTGTCTTACAGAATCCTCAAAAGTGGACTGGTTGAAAAAGGTTTTTGCGTGGTTTTGTTGCCACTCATGAGGTGGTGAATTAGAGGGAGTCTTCTGATTACGGTTTTTATATTGACAGTTTACAAGTAACACTGTGGAAAGACAGTTGAGAAAACAGAAATTCCCTCATGGCCAAATGGTCATTATGATCTTTCTCAGAATGAGATGGGCAGATGTTGCACACATTTGTGAAGACTGTACTAACAATCGTACTGATAAAACCAGAAGACAAGCCACAGAACACACTGAACTTTTTAGAGGAGGTGAAAAAGCATGATTTTGATATTTTTAAGAATATGACTAATAACTTCTGATCTCTGGTAGCTGGCAAAGTTTCCATTTATAAATTTTGCAGAACCTCAAATGCTTTTTATAGCCTCTGCCTGGACTGTCATGCTGCACTCATTCTTCTGTTTGAAGAAGAGAGAGCTAAAATCTAGAAATATTGCTCACTGACCTTAGCTCATCTAGGAAAGTGTGTAATACATCTGAGGTAAAATAAGTATGGGAAATAGAAAGTTTTAGCTTTAACTTCAGATTGCCTTTGCACTTGAGAGTTTTCTGGCATTGTTTGTACAATATTGACTTTTATGGTCTTACAACCAACGGCAAGACATTTATTACATACTTTATAATAAAAGTAAACACACTAAGAATAAAATCCATCAATCTTTTGTTATTACCTGCACAAGAAAATTAAAATATCAATCTCAATGTGGAAGATGTATTAGAGTTTTGAAGTTGCTGCACACTCCCCAGTGATTTTTGTAGCTGTGCAATCCAGTGCAATCTAGCACATCGTTAGAGATGGACAGACATAGCTGGGTAAATGCTTGTAAAACAAGAAAGCTGTAGCTTTCAAAAGTGATATGGTCCAAGTATTTTATCTGGAAAATAATGCAGTGATTTATGACTGCACAAATACAGGAAAGAACACATAACAGGGACAGATTTCTCTTATCCTTGGATTCCATGAAAATACAGGTTTCTACTTGCTCAGCTAACAATCATAAACGCAACGGCTTTATTTCTGTAAGCCAACAGGGCTGTGGGGTTTTGTGTGTTTGGTTTCTGTTTTTAAGAAGCAATTCTCAAGTAGGCCCAGCAAAGACACTCTGAACAAAAATGGTGCCAGCAGATAAATAATGGGCCATTTTTTCAGTGTGTATGTTTTTGTGCCATGTAGATTCTTGACTGCTGCATTTGGCTCCTTGAAGTGTAAATATAGCTTAATTATCAGAAATTCCACAAACTTGCCCTTCGTATGTTTTGGTTTCTGTGAGCGAACTCTTACTTCTCCAGGAGTAAACCAAATGAAATCCATTAATTTTTGTTGAAATAGATTTTAAGAAGGATGAAAATTTCCACTGTTAGGTAACTTGCAGACTAAAGCTGCCAAGGTTAGTGTGTATCTGTGTAGATGTATGTGCGCATGTGTCAATGACACACATTTCTCATTTTTCCACCACAAATAGGTTAATAGTCACCTCGAATTGGTATCTTGTGTGAGATTTGTATTTTGACATACATATAAGCTGCTGGAAGAGGTTTTGGAGAAATCCTGGGATCTTTTATTAAGAAAAACCCTGAAACTTGAAGCATTCAAACTGTAGATTTCTTGTTTTGATCTAATATGCGTATGTGTGTACGTTCACATAATATGTTTATGCTAAAATAAGTAGACTAAAACCTGAATGTTCACCGAAGCCTTTATTAAATAGCATAACGAAACTATTATGTAGAGTAAAAATGACTTTTGTTATAGTACCAATGTAGAGTAATTACTGAGTTACACTTCCTGTGGGAGGCATTTCTTTCAACTATTAGTTTTCTTATTATTTGGCTTCATCTTATCTCTATTACACTGGGGGCTTTTTAAATAATCAGAACTTAAACATAAAATTATTTTATTTTTCTGTAGATCCCAGGGCCTGAGCTGTAGACCAATCTCTGTATTACATTAGATATTACCATTTTGTCTGTGCTTGCATAATCTGTGTTCCAGAAGCATATAATAGAAGCCAAGAGTAACCTTGAAGCTCAGGATCATAAAAAATAGGAAAAAAATTATAATCAGATTAAGTAGCAGTAGCTGCTAGTGGTTCTAAAGGGACTTGTTTCTTAGCAAACATCTTGAACATGGAAATATAGGCTGGTTTAAATTGGGAAACATAGGCTGGTTTAAATTGGTAAAGGTCTCTGGTTTGATTTAACACCCATTTACCCCCACCAAAGAAAGACTGGGTCAGATGAGGTTGCATAAGGTCTTGTCCTGTCGTGTTATGCCTGCTTCCAAGGACAGATTCCACAGTCTCTCAGGGTAATTTAATTCAATCCTTGCCTGCTGTCGAGTTGGAAATAAACCTCAAGAATTCCAAATTCAAAATGGAATTTCCTTTGATGCAGCTTGAATCCATTTAGTTCCATCTTGTCACTCTGTGCTATGGAGAAAAGCCTTCACTGCACTCTCCCATTAGGTGTATGGAGACAGGATTAAGATGCCTGCTTTGCCAAGTAGTCTTTTCTCCAGTTTGAAGAAAACCAGCTCCCTCAGCATCCTATCTGAAGACCTGTGACAGCCCCATATCCTGCCCACTGTGGCAGCCATCCTCTGAACTTGATCTGTTACGTCCTTCTTGTACCAGAAAGCCACAGAAAGCCACAGATGGGATACAGTACTCCAGTCACGGACTCACAAATGCAGTGCAGAGGGGAAGAGTAATTTCCGTTGGTCTGCTGGCTGCTTTCTTGCTCTTCGGCATCACGGGGTGCAGTCGTGCGTTTGCTACTCCAGCACAATGCTGCCAGGTCCCTTTCTGCCAAACTGCTTCCCAGCGAGCTAGTGCCACACTGTACAGTTCCAAGGTGTTAGGCTGTCTTGAGGGCAAAACTTTGCTTTTGCCTTTGTTGAATTTCATGATGTTTGTGTCACAATGTCTCCACAGCCTGGGGAATAGCATTCCTCCTCTTCAGTGTATGGACTGCTCCCCAGTTTGGTATCATTTTGAACTCCAAGAGAGTTCATTCTATCTACAGTTGCAATAAAAGATATTAAAGAATATGAGCTCTATTATGAACCTTTTGAGGAACCAACTACCTGCCAGTTGAGCTCTGTACTAGTGATCACAGCACTCTGAACCTTGCAGCCCAAGCAATTTCCCTCCTGCTTTAGAGTCCAGTTATCCATTTAATGTTCCACTGGATCTGTTACAGGACTACTATGAACCCTTGTCAAAGGCTTTGCTGAAGGCATGGTAGACAGCATCCTCTACTCTCCCTTATGCCTCTAAGCCAATCATCTCTTCACATAAAGCAATCAATCAGATTGGTTAGGCTTCATTCCCCGTAGTGAATCACTGCAGCATGGGCAGCAAAGAGGAGGAGCTGGAAGCCATTGTGCAGCAGGGAAATGGTAACATACTCGCCATCACAGAAACATGGTGGGATGATTCACATGATTGGAGTGCTGCAATAGATGGCTACAGGCTCTTCAGAAGGGATAGACAAGGAAAAAGAGGTGGTGGGGTTGCATTGTATGTCAGGGAGTGCATGAACTGCCTTGAACTCAGTGTTGTAAGTGAGAAGGCTGAATGTTTGTGGGTGAAGATCAGGGGGAAGACCAGCCAAGCAAATATCCTGGTAGGGGTCTTTTGCAGACCACCTAGACAGGATGAAGCTATGGATAAAGCATTCTTCAAACAACTGGGAGAAGTTTCATGATTGCTTGCCCTTGTTCTCATGGGGGACTTTAACCTGCCAGATGTCTGCTGATAGTGCAGTAGAGCAGAGAAGAAACAATCCAGGAGGTTCTTATAGGATGTGAAAGATAACTTCCTAACTCAGCTGGTTAGTGAGCCAACCAGGGGAGATGCCTGGCTGTATTTGGTGATTGCAAACAGAGAAGGACTGGTGGGTGATGTGATGATTGGAGGCCGTGATGGGCAAAGCAATCACGAAATGACTGAATTTTCAATCCTTGGAGAAGTCAGGAAGGGCATCAACAAAACCTCCACCTTAGGCTTCCAGAGGGCTGACTTTGTCCTGTTAAACAGGACACTGGTTAGCAGAATTACTTAGGAAACATTACTGAAGGACAAAGGGGTCCAGAAGGCTGGACACTCTTCAAGAATGAAATCCTCAAGGTGCAAGAGCAGGCGGATGATCAGATACTGGAACAGGGTATTCCAGCACAGGGTAGTGGTGGAATCACCATCCCTGGAAGTGTTAAAAAAAACGTGTAGATGAGGCCCTCAGTGACATGGTGCAGTGGTCGTTTTGGCAGTCCTGCGTTAATTGATCTTAAAGGTCTTTCCCAGCCTAGTTGATTCTATGATTCTAGACTCCATGTTGGATCTTACAGACTAGTGTTGAACTGGAAGTTAAAATCTGGAAAAGATACTCGGTTTATTCTAGGTCTGTCACTGTTGAAGTACAAAAGGGGTTATTTACTGGTCCCAGTACTGTTTAACATGACATGATCTGGACAACAGAATGAATGCTCAGCAAGTTTCCAGGTAATACAAAACTTGGAAGAATGGCTGATACACCAGGTGGTTGGGCTGCCATTCAAAGGGATATTAACAGGATGGATAAGTAGACAAACAGAAATCTCATAGAGCTCAATTAAAAGAAATCCAAAGAAAATTAAAATGAAATCCGAAGTCTTGCCCCAGGCAACAGTAACAAAAGAGGACCAACCACCTAGAAGGCAGCTTTACAGAGAAGAACCTGTGGACATCTTGTTCACCACAGGTTGGCAATATGCCCTTGTTACAAAGCAGGTTGAGGGGGATGATTGTTCACTTCTACTCGGCACTGGTGAGCCACACTTGGAGTGCTGTGCCCAGTTCTGGGCTCCCCAGTAAAGAAACAAACATGGGCATACTGAAGTGAATCCAGAAAAAGTCTACAGAGATGGTTAAGGGCTTGGCACATCTGACTTGAGGAGAGACACAGGTGTCTGGGATTGTTCAGCTTGAAGAAGAGAATGCTCAAGAGAATCTTTCTGAGGTGTGTATATTCCCTTATCTAGGGATGGGTAAAGATGGTGCAGTAAGACTCTCACAGTGGTCACTGGCAGGATGGAAGACAATGGACACAAAGTGAAATACTGAAAATTCCATTTAAACATAAGACATAGCTTTTTTTCAGTATGTATGTATTTTAGTATTTATTTATTTATTCTGTGAGGTTGCTCAGACACTACAAAAGGTTTCCCAGAGAGTCTGTGGAGTCTTCATCTATGGAGATACTAAAACCAGAAACAGATATGGCCTGACCAACCTGCTCTAGCTTCTGTGTCTCTTTTGCATTCCAAAACGTGCTATATTCATGAAGGCAAGATTGTAGTCTATGCTGGTTTTGAGAATAAAAAAAAATTTTGCAAAGGATAAGCCTGTGCAGTTTCTGTCATGTTATCGTCCTCTAACAAATAACCTACATGCATCTACAGTGTTCCATACTAATGTGGAAATCAGCACTGGTAGATCAATTAACTATTCATTGTACATAGCTCCTGGAAGTAGAAAGGACAAAGTTGTTTAATAAATTGACAGTGAAATATTACATGCTTTTCAATTGATTCAGTATTTGGAATTACTTAAAAAAGAAAGGTCAGAATGCACTCTAATGGAGTTTAATGTAAGACATTAGAAACTAAAAAAAATCAAATATATTGATTTTGTAGTCTATTACTAGGTAGGAATGGCAGATACAGTTCTACAGAACTCTTTGGTATTAGTTTTTAAAGCAAATTTCATTACTTTCACCTAAAGAAATAAACATTGCTTCCAGAACAGATTTATTAAAGAAAGTACTTTTATATGCACATACATATAAGCATCTTTCTAAGTCCATCTTTTCTTCAATACAGCACTTTTAGTTTGGTAGATTGAAAGAATATTTTTCCCCCCCCCCCCCCCCCACCGTGAGCACCTTTTTAAATGGTGCTTTTCTGAGTTGGAGCAGAAACTTCAGTTTCAGTGCCATTCTCGCAAGAAAATGTAGCATTTTTTCCTCTCCCATTTCTTAGCTTATTTTGTTCTGTTTTCATAATTAGTTATTATACATCTCAAAAAGTATTTTCTTCTACTGTGGCTCTAGAATACAGTTGTATGTGTATCTTCTATTTATGCATGAAACTACAGTATATACCATTTCCTGTAGCTATGTGGACAGGGTGTCATGAACTATGCATCATGCCTGTTACACATCCTAATATATGCCTTGAATTTTTTTGTATCCCTGATTTTCTCCACAGAAATTCCTTCTGATGTTGTGATTACAAAACTCTCAAGTGTATCAGGGGACTCTGTGACTTCCTCCTAACTTACGCTTTATCCTTTGGTGTGGTTTTGCCTGTAGCCACCAATGTAAGAAGGTTGTGGTAGGAAACATACAGGGGGTCTGTAACAGAGGGAATATGGAACAGCAAAAAGCAGGCAGGTTTGCATTTGGTTGAACTTAGGTTCAGTCTGGAAAGCTTCTCCAGTTGTTTCAGGAAAAACAGGAAAAAGAACAAATACCTTGTATCCTTGAAATATCTTGTAAAGCTATTAAAGTAAGTGACGGAAAAACTTGTACCTTGCTCCTTCCTTTCCTCTTTTCACTTCCCATTTTTCTTAATTTCAATTAAGCTACTTTCTGAATGGTTGCTGTCAAGTTCTGACTGCCATGTGGGCCACTGACATGTAAAAACTGAGCAACTGATTCACAGAAAGGTGAAACTGTTATCTTTAAGTGACATACACAGTGTGAGGTTTTCCCTATTAAGGCCTCCAGGCAATCTTTGCGATCTATTTCATGATAGTAACATCTGAGGGGGGAAAAAAATCCATTGTGTTCTCCTGGATTCACTGTCATATTGAGTCTCTGAATGGTACTTTGATGGACATGTTTAACCTTTGCATATGATAGCTTTGGTCAGCTAGAACTGTCATAATCCCCAAATTAAACTATTCTGATTACTGTTAGGAGCCTTCAAAGGATCATTCAACTCAGATCCAGACTAGAAGCAGTGAAGCCTGTGCAGATGAAATCGTGCTGTTACCTCAATATACTTAAATCACAGTTTTAGAAAAGCACATAAATACTGTAGTTTAATGCTTGATCTTGGCAATCCTGTGAACTGTTGCATGTAATGTTGTACATGGTCATTCTTAGGTCACTCATCTTTTACTGGTTTTTAGGAGGTTGTGGTAAAATGCATGCCAGTTTCAGAATGCAAAGTCCCGTTTTTTCCTGAGGTTCTTGACGGATAGAGTGAAAACCATCATATTATAGGAGACCTTCTTTATGCAAATAGAAGACTGATTTACTGCAATACAATTTCAGCAGTTAGCCAATGCCAGTTGTCATGCATGTATGCAGATGTAGGTTTGCTGTGATGTGTTTTCCTTGGGAAAGCAGTTCATTAGAAATCATGGTGTCTTTGAAGAAAGACTTTTTTTTTTTTTTTCCCCCAGATAGTATACCTAATTATAAAAATAAATGCTGTAGAAATGTAGGAATGTAGGAATTCTGATGCATATACCAGATCTTCTGATGAAACTACTTATTACAGTGTTTACGTGTAAAAATGTTTTGTTGTGGTTTAAGTCCCCTGACCCCCCAGTGGGATATGGAGGAGTATCATAAAAAAAGAGATAGAACTTGTGAGTTAAGAACAGTTTAACAATTAAAATGTAATAATAACAACAACAATAGGAACTGGAGAACTTAGTAAAGACCAGGAGAGAAAAGTGAGGCCCAGTGCATTTGCTCACCACCCACTGAGAGATACCCAGCCCAGTCCAAGCAGAAATTGTCTCCTTTCAGGTGACTCACTCCAGTTTATATACTGGGAATAATGTCCTATGGTATGGAATATCCCTTTGGCTAGTTTGGGTCAGGTGTCCTGTCTCTGCTTCCTGCCAGCTTCTTGTGCCTCTCCTCACTGGCAGGGCATGAGACACTGAAAAGTCCTTGATCAGGGTAAGTGCTAGTTAGCAACAAATAAACCATTGGTGTGTTATCAGGATTGTTCTGAGATTAAAGCCAAAACACAGCACTGCACCAGCTTCTGGGAAGAAAACTAACTCTGACCAAGCTGAAACAAGGATGGTTGATTTGAAAAGAAAAGAGAGATTCTTGTTTCAAATGCAGGTATTATCCTGTGTTAAAGCATGCAACAATTTTTTTATTTGTTTGACTTGTCTTGCAAAATTACCTGTATGAACCTACCATGACTAAAGCAGCAAAAAGGGGAAAATTTGTCAAGAGAGAGGTAGCTTTTTTAATAGTGAAATAAAGCATATACTAGCATATAGCAATATATGCTGTAGCGTATCATAGAACATTGTTGCCAACTTTTTGGAATGTAAATTAGTATTTTTATTCCAATTATTCCAATGTTGTAAAATCACTTTATTTCATATATATTCATTCTCATATATGTCAGTCAAACACTGACTCCAATGAGCACATATCAATAAATATGCTATTCTATTAAGGCTGCTGAAACAGCACAAGAGAAGTCAGAATCTGGCTTTTTGCTTCTGTCTTTGGTAGCTATGCAGTCAGCAACCTTAAATAGTTTCTGTAATTCACAGAAAACTTCGATCTCTGGTGTGCAACATTGGTAGAACATTCATCTAGCTCATCGTGCATTAGTGTTATGTGGCTTTCGTTACCTTGTTAATATTATAGAAGATCTGGGGAGTTTTATCATAAAAGGATGTTGTAAGTGAAAGCATTATCTCTTAATTTTTAATTTTTGTGGTTTTTGGCCTTTTCAAAATCTTCTTATATAATTTGGGTCATAAGTGTAATCATGATCATTCAAATGCCAGTGTGACTGTTTGAGTAATGAATTAAGGGTGTGCATTCAATAACTGGAGTTGTATGATATAATGGGGCTTAATTAGCATTGATATATTGATATATTGCTTCACAGCACTCTGAGGATGTCCATGTGTTGAGTAATTAATCCTCTTAACATGCAGGTTAGTGAGGTTAGTATGGTTATGTTTATTCTGCAGATGGGTAGAGTAAGAAAAGAAACATAGGGTGAAAGCATTTGTCCATGAAATATGTGGTTAATAAAATGAGACCTGAATTACATGTAAGCTTTTCAGACTACCACTTCTTTGCTAAACCCTTTTATCTTTTGGGCTCTGTTCATGACATATTTCAGCTTCCTGCACTTATTTGTTCTGCCGTAGAAGAAATTAAAGAATTTTAATTTGTGCTACTTCAATGAAACGAATTGAATGCTATTAATACCTTTCAGATGAGATAGAGAACAAAAACAATTGCACTTTCCTCCTCGCCAGCACACTGTTTTGTTTTTTCCTAGGTGGAGGAGTATATTTAAAATTATAAATAGTTAAGAGTCTAAGTAACCTCTTCCAAATAACTAATACTTACAAACGGTAGCAACTTTATAAAATAAAAAAGAAAATAAGTATGTCCATTAATATCAGCTCAAGTTTGCCTGCCTAGTCATAGTTACCTTCCTATTTTCTGTTTGTTAGCAAGGATTGACTTAATTTGTTTTCCAGAACCCAAGTAATTTGAAAATATGCAGAAAAAACAAACTTCCTAAATATACCATAGACTTTAATTTACTGTCAGAAAGCAGTTAATTGTTGGATTCTTTTAAATTACTATTCTATCAACTAAAATGAAAACTTTACATAAAGTGCCTTCTACTGCCTGGATGCATAATGATGTTGCATAAATGTTTTTGCAGTATTTAAAAAAAGGAATTAAATAAAATCTTCTTTTACTTCAGCTAGAGTTTTGGGAGAAACAGCAGGTTTTACAGGATACTTTGTTTGAAAATAGATCTGTAAAGAACTTAGATGAGGTGCTCTTAAACCAATAACTGAGTTCTGAAATTAGCTTTGAAAGTAAAGATGTCTGTTATGAACTGAAATCTGTTGTGAAAGTACATTCCATAGCCTAATTTTGCCTTATTTGTGTAAGGAATACTGTTTGGTTTTTTTTAATAACAATAATAAAAGCAATTACTTAATTACAATTGACCAGTATTTATTACGTTATTCTGCATACTTTAATATTTTTCCTTTTTTCTTTTGACAGTATTACCTAGTCATACTTGTGGCAACCCAGGAGAAATACCTAAAGGAGTACTTCATGGAACAAGATTCAACATTGGAGATAAAATCCGGTATAGCTGTATATCTGGTTACATACTAGAAGGCCATGCCATGTTGACGTGTATTGTGAGTCCTGGAAATGGTGCATCATGGGATTTTCCAGTTCCTTTTTGCAGAGGTAAAAATGAAGGCATGAAGTATCTTTAAAATATTAAGACAGTATTAAATCAGCAGATTAAATATATTGATGAGGTTTTGGTAGTTTTTTGTTGTTGTTTTTTGGTTGTTTTTTTTTTACTTTCTAAATGTAAATGGGAATAGTTTTCATAAACAGTTTCACCACAATTTTCTGGAGGCCTGAGGTGAGCATGACTGATACACAGTTGCTAGGATCCTAGGGATTTTTGAAAATGATAAATTAAAAATTATCTTTTTTCCAGTCATTGGGAATCACTCTTGACTGTCACAACCTTTCAAAGATGATACAGAGCAGCCTCACACTGTGGCACCCCAAGAACCCTTACTTGCATACCATTAAGTACCACGAACATACACATATCCTTATTATTTCCGTAGTTCCTTGTATTGTTTCTCCTGTGCTATAGCTACTACTTTTCTCCCCAAAAGTTCTCCATTATATTAAGAACTTGGAGGCCTGTGAACAGCCTTTGCTAATGAGGAGAGAAGCAAAGGGAACGTGGAGTGGTCTGCCTTTCCAATGTCTTCATCACAAGGTCAGGGGTAGTTGTCTTCTGTAGCAATCTCTGTAGGTTTCTTGTGACTGAAGGGTCTTATAATGTAATTCCTCACAGCAAAGAAATATTTTATAAATTTGTGTATTCCAAAATAAGTACAAAATTGATAATAATAATAATAATAATAATAATAAACCAACAGCAATTTGGGTCATGTCTGTTGTTGGATTTGATTTCAGTCAGTACGCTACAAAGTTTTCTTTTACTAGCTTTGAAACAAGAAGAAAACAAAAATTTTCTGTCTTTCAGTTCTCTAACCTTAGATGGGTTTTCCATCCTTCTAATAAGTGGTAGTAATCCTGTTTCAGAAAAATAAACATATGGTGTCATCAACAACTTCTAAATATTTGTTCTGTTTCTGATGATACACCCATTTTGGAGATGTGCACTGCATACAAATGTCTATTAACAGGACTGAAATTTTGTTCATAATTTGTAACTCTGAATTTATTAAAACTCAATTTAACCTATAAAAACTCAAGCAGGGGCCTAAGCCTTGTGTAGATCTTAAATGAAATCCAAAGAATTCTGTGTACTTTCTGTGAAGAAATGAGTACCACAACAGCAGAGTTATGTAACAGTTAATGATTTATGTGATCTGAGCCATTCCCACAGTGACTATTTAAGGGTTCATGTGGAATGTAGATTTGGTTAGGTATTTTAAATATTCCTTATTTTGTTTCATTTTATCAATCTGGAACACATGCCATGAGATAGCCTTTTCCATTCACTATATCTTCAAGCAAGAAAGGTTCCCTTACTGTTTCTCTAAGAATCTTGGTCTTTTCCATGAAAGCACCTTTTGTTACAGTTTTATTTCTCGATGATATTATTCTTTCTTGTTATCGTGAACTGATTTAATGACTTCCATGAAAGGTAATACAGCAAAGTTAAATAAAGATACATTGTTTGCATACAAAAAAAATCATAATCTGTTCTCTGTGATATGTTTCATTAGTTTTGACGATGCTGGCAAATTACTATTTTCTTCAATTTTGTTGCTTAGTATTTTCAGAAGCATTCAGAAGCTGGTGTCCAGTAATTTGTACATTGTCTGTCTTTACAAATGCCGTTTCTGCTAGAAAAAATCCTAGTGAATTACTAAGCCTCCAGGAAGGTGTGACTTGTATCTGCTTTGTTTCTCTGACTGCTACTCAATTTCAGAAGTTCTCTCTTTAAAATACAGCCATGTGGAGAGTGCTGGAGCTGAACTGAACCGCAGATTTATTGATGGCTTAGAACGAAATCTTAACAGAAATAAAGGTACAGTCATAGAATCATAGGATTGTTAGGGTTGGAAAGGACCTTAAGATCATCTACTTCCAACCCCCCTGCCATGGGCAGGGGCACTTTACGCTAAACCATCTCACCCAAGGCCTTGCCCAACCTGGTCTTGAACACTGACAGGGGTGGAGCATTCACAACCCCCCTGGGCAACACATTCTAGTGCCTCACCACCCTCACAGGAAAGAATTTCCTTCTTATATCCAATCTAAACTTCCCCTGTTTAACCCGTTACCCCTTGTACTATCACTACAGTCTCTAATGAAGAGTCCCTCCCCACCATCCCTATAGGTCCCCTTCAGATACTGGAAGGCTGCTATGAGATCTCCACGCAGCCTTCTCTTCTCCAGGCTCAACAGACCCAACTTCCTCAGCCTGTCTTCATACGGGAGGTGCTCCAGTCCCCTGATCATCCTCATGGCCCTCCTCTGGACTTGTGCTAACAGTTCCATGTCCTTTTTATGTTGAGGACACCAGAACTGCACACAGTACTCCAGGTGGTCTCACAAGAGCAGAGTAGAGGGGCAGGATCACCTCCTTTGACCTGCTGGCACGCTACTTTTGATGCAGCCCAGGATACGGCTGGCTTTCTGGGCTGCAAGCGCATACTGAAGCTGGCTCATGTTCATTTTCTCATCAACCAACACCCCCAAGTCCTTCTCTGTAGGGCTGCTCTGAATCTCTTCTCTGCCCAACCTGCAGCTGTGCCTGGGATTGCTCCCACCCAGGTGTAGGACCTTGCACTTGGCATGGTTAAACTTCATGAGGCTGGCATCAGCCCCCCTCACAAGCGTGTCAAGGTCCCTCTGGATGGCATTCCTTCCCTCCAGCGTATCAGCCGAACCACACAGCTTGGTGTCATCAGCAAATTTGCTGAGGGCGCACTCAATCCCACTGTCCATGTCAGCGACAAAGATGTTAAACAAGACCGGTCCCAACACTGATCCCTGAGGGACACCACTCGTTACTGGTCTCCAGCTGGACATTGAGCCATTGACCACAACTCTTTGTGTGCGGCCATCCAGCCAGTTCTTTATCCACCGAGTGGTCCATCCATCCAATTGATGTCGCTCCAATTTAGAGACAATGATATCATGTGGGACAGTGTCAAATGCTTTACACAAGTCCAGGTAGATGACAACGGCATTTTTAGAAGGTTTAGATAATTTGGCTGTCAAGACATTGAGACATTGTCTTCATCTTTTTATTTTTATTTTCTGTTTTCTCTTAATGTTTTTTGCTGTGTGAATATTTGGCAACTTCCAAACTGGAAAAGATAGAAAACAGTCCCCAAAAGCAGAAAACAGCCTCCAAAGAAAAGTTCAAAGGCAAATTCTGAAAAGATGAGGTAATCATTAAAACTTAGTCCTGTTTTTCTATATGGTAAGTAAGAGCAGCCATGGACTTTTCTGCTGTTAGAAGCTGCTGTGTGTTGGCTGCAAAACCACATTTGTGGCTTACAAGAACTGACAGGGAGAATTGATGGCCCACCTAAATTCTGTTCTGGTGTTTGTCCTGAGATAACAAAGGTCTTCCTTTTCTCATTCTTGGCTACCTTAATACTGTAACCCAGAACATTTGCCTTCTTTATTTTGAGGTTGAAATACTGTGCAGTACAAGTCTGAAACATTTTGCGAGTTAATTTCATTCACTGTGGTAACTCCACTAGTAGCTGATTTATCGTATGTGACTACTTCTAAACGAACTTTGTATAATTAGGTTCTCAATTCTCAGTAATTTTGAGAATCCTGGTTGATCATAGTTGCATGAGTCTAGATTTTTATGAGGCTAACCCTAGCGATACAAATTGGATTAGTGATACTACAATGGTAAGCTATTCCTTACAGTCAAAATTGCTGTGAGAGGAAGAACATGTAATATGTTATCAGTAAAAAGGTACCAAATTATTGGAGGGAAAATAAAGAATAAATAAAGAAGACAAAACAGAAAAAGCAATTATATGTCAGGAAGGTCCAAAAGGGTCAAATAATAATTAATCAATTGTGGGTTTAAAAAATATTATTTAAGAAACACATTGGTGAATAATAGATACCAAAGAAAGTGTTCTTAGAATAGATGGAAGGAGAAAGGAACTGACTACAGAGATTCAGAGCTAATATTTTTAAAACATCTAGCAAAGAGAAATTGACAGTTTTGGTGTTTTCCTTACTTTCTGAGGTAGCAAGTAATTCTCTGATCAAATTTCTTCTTAGCCTCTGTGGTTCAGACAAATACAATTCTGTAAGTTTTTATAAGTTTAAGGAGGAGAAAAAGATGTCTTGATCCCATAATTTATCCATGTTTATAAGCAAATTTAATAAAAAGAGAGGCAAAGAAAAAGAATATGTCCTAATAATTCTGCTTATTGGTGTTGCATTACATCATAAAGTGAGAATATTTTCCCAAATCTCTTTTTTAGAGTGTCTTAGCAGATTCCTGCCTGAGCAATTTTGTTCATTTTCAGAATAATCTGAATTGCTACAATATTGACAATGAGATGAAATTTGAATGAAACTCATTGTGACTTGTTAAGTAAGAAGTCAAAAGAAGTGTTTCAGGAAAAGCAGATAGGTTATACTGTATAAATTCTTACACAGTTGTGCAGGACTGACTAGATCTGATGCAACAGATATGGATGGACACAGCTACATTCAGTTTGTTTTTTTTTTCTGTATGTGTGCACGTGTGTAAGTTTATTAACGCAACTGTTCTGACGTGGGTATTGGTAGACCTGATGGAAAAAATTAAAAGATGCCAGATCAAAGTGCATCTGTGCCATAAATTGACTGGAAGACAGAACCAAGAAGTGAAAAAATTTGATGAGGAGCACAATGAAAACATGGTGAAGATGCCCAAAATGATAAAGCTAAAGAATGAAAGAGAGGACTTCAGTCTGACCCTTAGGAACATAAGCAGACTTAACATCAGAGGAAGATACAGTGATTTACTAAAAATGAAAAACAGACCCCAGGGTGGTCATAAAAAGATGAAGGATGCCACAACTGCATGTGGACTTCTGGTAATAACTGGATTAACTTTCCTAATTATTATGTGAAATCTGCAAGAGTCATTAATTCACCCTGAGAGAATTCAGCCTTTTCTCTTTTTCATTCAAAATCAGGGCTTTATTATTAATTTGTTATCAACTGTTATTTTAAGGGATCATTATCAGCACTAAAAATATATTCTCAAGTGAAGTATTATCATATCACTGCAAAACATTTTAGGGTACTTAACTGGAAAAAGTAGAGATTCTTAGCAGGATATCCAGAAGACTGATCTTTTAATTCTGTGGGAGAAAGAGTATGACATTGCGGACTGTTGATTAATTTCTGAACTTCTTAATCTAGCTATCCTCTCTTAGTTTTTTTTGCATTAAAAAGGTGACCAAACTGGGGTTTTGATTTTAAGTTTGCTAAAGGATGTACTGTCAGTTAATAACTGATTTTTTCTGCCACATTAGCAAATAGTTTGTCCACCCCTATTTCTTATTTGAAATACATAACATTTTTGACTAATAGATCAGATTCCCTCTCCAGAGTGGATGATGGGGGAAGAGGTCTTTCTAGTATAACAAACTGATATGATAGAATAAATAAAATTTTAAAAGGCTGCTAAGGTAAGCACAGCATTTGCAAAGAAAAAAGATGTGCCAATCTCAAGCCCTAGGAAGTACAAGGCTGCTCCACTTGTTCCAGAATCGTCAGGGCAAATAACTACAGACAAACCCACTGCAGTCAGTGAAATGTCAATGCTAATATGTTCAAAGCAGTGCTGCAGGTGCAGTGGGTGCCCACAGGTGCCTAAGCAAATTGCAACAATTTCTGTGTTTCTATTTTGTACATACTATTAACTTGAAGTGAGAAATCTGACTTTTTAATATACGTGAAATAGACACTATTTTCATAAACCACAATTATTTCTGAAATTTTAACAAAATAATCCCATTCTACTTAGAGAGCAATCCAAATTATTTTGAAGTGTCCTTTGAAAACCCTGGAGAGAGTAAGAAAATTCATCTTACATGCATGGTTTAATGAGTATTTAATTTATGTGAAGTTGATCAACAGCAAGGAAAGAAATTGAGAAGGGGAGGCACACTGATTAGAGCACTTATCTGGGATATGGTACATCTGGATTCAAGTGATGATAGAAAAAAAAAAAAAAACAAACCCTTCTTACAAGTTTCCATTTCTTAAAACACAGAAAAAGAAGCACAGGTGTTGACTTTTACCTTTTCAAAGTAAAGCCTATGAAAAACTAAAATATTAAAGAAGATTAGCAAGTAGAGGTGAATATTTTGATGATTAAAGACCTTGCTGCCAGTTGGAACTTGATTAGATCAATGAGTTATCTGATGAATGTGTAATTCATCACCATTGTAACACTTACCAGTGTTTTTGGTCTTTATGAATCTGGCAGTTTAGCAGCTTTACAGTTGGCATTGATAAACTAAAATCTATTTTTAAACTTGGCATTGCTATATTATGGCTTGTTGTTAGTTTTTTGTCAAGAAGACATTTTAAAATGGTAATTTTGAGAATCTTATGTTAAAAAGCCACTTAACTAACTCCTCATATTAATAGTTTCCAAAATATCCAAAGTATGTATCTATGAAAGTAATCATTCATGATTATTTCATTGATGTGTTTTCTGTACTGAAGAATTTTATTAAATGAGGTACAATTATCTACTTTTTCACAAATGAAATGCAGAAAAATGCCATTTAATAAAGAATTGAATGAATCATAGAATCATAGAATATCTCAAGTTGGAAGGTACCCATAAGGATCATTGAGTCCAATTCCCTGGTCCTCACAGCACTGACCAAAATTAAATCATATGACCGAGAGTGTCCAGACACTCCTTGAACTCTGACAGGCCTGGTGCCATGACCACTTCCTTGGGAGGCCTGTTCCAGTGATCAACCATCCTCTCGGTAAAGAACCTTTTCCTCATGTCCAACTTGTATTTCCCCTGAGGAAGCTTCATTAAATTTCCTCATGTCCTGTCAGTAGTCACCAGAGAGGAAATCAGCACCTCCCCCTCTGCTGCCCTACTTGAGGAAGGTGTAGAGTACAGTTAGGTCACCCCTCAGCCTTCTCCAAGCTGAACAGCCAGGTCACCTCTGCCACTCCTCCTAAGTCTTACCTTCGAGACCTTTCACCATCTTGGTCACTTCCTCAGAACATGCTGTAATAGTTTGATGTCCTTCTTACATTGAGGCACCCAAAACTTCACACAGTACTTGAAGTGGGGCCACACCAGTGCATTGTAGAGTGGAACAGCCACCTCCCATGCCCAGCCAGCGATGCTGTGCTTGATGCACCACAGGGCATGGGTAGTCCTTTTGGCTGCCAGGGCACACTGTTGACTTGTATTCGGCTTGCCATCAGCCTGGACCCCCTCCCATATGAAGACAGGCTGAGAAAGTTGGGGCAGTTCAGTCTGGAGAAGAGATGGTTGTATGGAGACCTCATAGCAGCCTTCCAGTATCTGAAGGGAGCCTGTAAGGATGCTGGGGAGGGACTCTTCGTTAGGGACTGTAGTGATAGGACAAGGCATAACAGGTTAAAACTTAAACAGGGGAAGTTTAGATTGGCTATAAGGAAGAAGTTCTTTACTGTAAGGGTGGTGAGGCACTGGAATAGGTCGCCCAGGGAGGTTGTGAATGCTCCATCCCTGGCAGTGTTCAAGACCAGGTTGGCCAGAGCCTTGGGTCACATGGTTTAGCGTAAGGTGTCCCTGCCCACTGCAGGGGGTGTGGAACTAGATGATCTTAAGGTCCTTTCCAACCCTAACGATTCTGTGGTTCTATGATTCTGTCTCTCTCCCTGGGTTGCTCTCCAGCCTCAATGAATAAAGAACTCTTTCAGTATTATTTTCAGTAAGGCATGCTAAATAATGTATGCCCATGGCTCATTTAGAACCCTCTAAAGCTGCATTTTTCTTTAGTTTATACGACTTACAAAATGACACAAAATGACAATATGTCATTTGATAACAATTTATAAGATATCACTCAAGTTTTTAATTGCATCTATTCTGTTGCTAGTGATGAAAGAGGTAAGGAAATGGCTACAGATAACATAACAGGACAGAAACTTTATGACTATGAATTTTGTACTTTAAGTCACAGGTATGTTTTATATCAGTTATTTTACAGCAGTAATGTAGCAAAATGATATTTCAAATGAGGAGGTTTCAGTAAAAACCAAAGTTGAATAGCCAATTCTCATCACTTCAAGTCAGATTCTAAATTGATTTTGAAAGACTAGATCACTTTAAAATGTTTGTTCTTTGTTATTATGCAACCAAAAAAAAAAGACTTTCATACACATTTTATTAGTTTTTGTATAATAAAGGCACACAGAATACAGAACATTGAACTCCGGAAAGCATTTATGTGGCAAGAAGAGGAAAATCTAGTAAAAATGATTGAATGTTCAAAACATTCTATCAGAAAATGGTAGAATGTTCAAAACACACCTGTTTAGATGAGGAAGATTTTTAAGATACTGTTCCTGTTGTTACCCCATCCTTGGATATCTTCTTAGCAGAGTTTGCATCTCACTTGAAGCAAGGTTGCATTTATGCAAGGCACAGCTTACCAAAATTGTCATATTGATGTTTTTGGTGAAATGACTCCTCCTAGTTTGAAGAAAAATGTAAGATTTTTCATTGACTGCCATTGTTCCTTAGTGATCCTTTTTATTTTTACTTATATTGACTTGATGGATAGGTTTATGTGTTTTATTTAAGGTACAGATCTATGCAGTATATGTGTTTTTTGTCAAGTGGTGCTAGGCATATAGGTTTGCATGTATACTTTATAGAAGATGCATTTTCTCTAAATTCCAAGCACTTAATTCCTGACTACTGAGAGATCCAAATGTTTGTAGCTTTATACTTCAAGTAGTCATTTATGCTGATACAAACAGCACTTTGTGCAGTTGCTCACAACTTGAAAATAACCATGAGTGTTTGGAATTAATTACTTGCACTTTTTAAAATGCAATTTGCAAATCACTTAGAATTTGAATTCATGAAGCCTGAGGCACTGTCTGCTATCAAATTACTCTAAGCACAGTGAGTGATACATTAAGAGTCCAAGGTACTCTTCTAGTTCTCAACGACGTGACATAGGGCCATGACCTAGAAAGGTGATTAGTCCAACTAGCCAACTAGCTCTGGGGACAGCTGGTGAAACTCAGTGTATGTCCAGACCATTTGTCTTGTCCCCTCTAAGAAGTATGGCCACATCCTTTCCGCCTGTGCTTACTCTTAGGCATTTTATTACATTTTAGCATTCAACAGTCTGGTTGCTTTAGCTTATGTGCCAGCGATGATGAAGGAGGTCCCTAAACCTCCTAGAGCATGGGAAATATGTTAGAGGAAAGATTATTCTTTGCAGCTGCTTGTACCATGGTCTTTCCATAAGACATCCATGTCTGTCAGGTAGAAACTACTGACTTTCTGGTCTGAGTTTGTTTCTGGGGTCTTACCGGACTAATGTTTCCTTTCCATTTCTGAGCTAACTTGGTTTCTTGCAAACCTCTTCAGAATGTTTTTGTGAGTAGATTAAAAAGCTATGCATTCCTCTGGCCAGATATCTGTAGTAGCCTGAGCTCCTTTGGCTGTCATTGGTAATGCACAGCATATAAATTTAGATTTTGCATGTGATTGCCAGAAATAATCAACTACATAAGCCTTCCTTGTCAGCTGTGAAATTCAGAGCTTTAGAGCTCAAAGCTTATTCAAGGGTTGTGCAGCAGAAACACTAAGTAGCATTGTAATTACTACTAGCATGTTACTTAATGTCAGTATAAACACAGTGGGAGATGGTGTCATTGAGAATGTTGTCGTAACAAAATATAACAACACGTGGCTAGTACCAAAGAGTTATGGCTGATTTAGGATTTTGCACATCCTGCTGGTTACCCTGGGTGGGAAAAGCCTCCTTGCTGGCTTTCAAGAAGACAGGGAGAGCCTGTATGCCATATTAAATGGAACTCAAACTCTCACATTTTGATTCTTTAAAATAAAAAAAAACCAAACCAAGCCAATTCACACTGTTATGACAAATATGCAAAAAGTAGAAAATCCCCTTGTCCCCTTCCCTCCCCTGCTCCCAAAAAAGATGGTGGAAAACACCAGGTTTTGGTGGTTTATTCAAGCTCTGATACTGGTGATGGCACGAGTAGAAATCAGTAACTCGGTGTTACTTCTGTACTGAAGCATTGGCACAGAATGTATGAAGTTTATTTGTTTTTCATTGCTGGTTTTGATGATGATCTGAATTGCTTGAAGATTATACAGTTCTGGGTTTGTTCTTTTTTAAAGGAAAAAAGGGTCATTCGAGATACTACTGGAGAAGAAATCTTGATTCTCCTTTCTGATTTGTTACAGATTTAGAATAGTTTTTAAATTACTGTAATCTTTACATGTATTATGCACCAGAAATTTTGACTCTGAACCTCAGCTTTATCCATGAGTTCTTTAAGTTTCACTTCTTTTCCCCTTTCATCCCTCAGAGGCACAATGGCCCTCTTAATATGCACTGTATAAAAAGCCAGGGATTGAGGGAGAAATGATCACAGAAGTGGCCTGATTTCAACAACAAAGGGAAATCTTTTAAGCATGTAGATCTATTTCACTCCTAAATCTCCTTCATTTAGAAAAAAACATACAAATATCAAGATCCAGAAAGTAAGATACTAAATTTATTGGAAAGACCTGCCCTCCTCTAAGAAACACGTGTGCTAAGAAATCATGAAACTAAATAAGGCTTTGATAGCCAAGGTTATGTTACATTTCTTTAGTAAGTAAAAATTTACTTTTCACATAGAAGAGTAAAGGTAACTACCTGTTTGAATCTCTTCAGCAGCTTTCTCCTCTTTTTAATCAAATAAATAGGCCATATAATACTTAAATGTTAAAGAAATTATTCTGTTGCTGCCTTTCTTCCAATTCTTCTTTTTATTTCAGTCCCTTATTAGCTATTTTTCCTCTTTTAATAGTGGGTTTTTTTGAATGTCCAGCACAGTATTCCTCTTCTTTTGATTCAGAATAATCCTTTTTGCTTCAAATCTTCCTTTAAAACTCACTTTCACTGACACACTTTCAGCTGTGATTGAGCAGCTTTACTCCTACCTCTCTCTGTTGCGTTAATTAACTACTCAGCTATTAGCCTAATTAGACTCTAAATTCCTTGTGTCATGGACCTTGCCAAGGTATTTAATTTTAAATCTCCGCATGCACTTACAGTATGCAAATAATACCTAATGATAACAGCAGTAAGTAAAGATGGGTAAGAAATATAAAAATGAAATGCTTCTGATCATTCACCTATGCTGAAGTATTTTTAATTACTATTGCTGTAGCTTTCATACCCACATTACAACACGCCGATAGCCACTTGACAAATCTTTAATTCTTTATGCCAATCAGTTGTATAGATGAGACTTTTTTTTTTAATTACGTGTTTTAATGCCCAGTACTAATAATAATCAGCATATCTTTAAAGCTTTCAATGAAGTCTTGTGGGGCAAGGAGGAGTACAAGAAGTTTGCTGTGTCTGGCAACAAGCAACATATTAAGCAGTATTCCAGGCTTAGCATGAAATATCTGTGCTCTGTATGTTTTTTTTTTTAAATTGGTTAATGACCATTTAAAAATATATGTTATTAGCTGATGATGTGTGAAATTTGGAAGGTCCATCTGGCAACCAAACCTTCTGGATTTATTTGCTATCTGCAGATGTCCTAATGCAGAACAAAAAACTTGAGAATGGCTAGTATGATGTTGTTAGTACTTCCTAATTCAGAATATTTTTTCCAGCAGATTTTATAGTTATAGGAAATTAGAGAAATCTTTACAAAAGGTGATATTTTTAAACTTGTATCATGGAGAGACTATGCTTCTGTGATTCTGTGCCAAATTCTTTCTTAGACTTCTCTGCATACTTTCACAGAGCCAAAGTGCAGGTTCTCTAAATGAGCTCGTACTAGGTGTCTCTGCTAATCTTACCCTTCTTTGGCCTGGCACTAAAGTATCACCAGCAATTTAAAAAAGTAAAAAAATCCAAGCCAAGAATTTCTTCAGTTTAAAGGCCAAAAACTGTTCTATTCCATTCATCTGGATAATATTTTGTTTTGTGGGTATTCTACACGTAGAGGGGATAATCTGGGTTTGCTATGACAGAAATACTTGTTTAAACTGCAGCTCCAGTAATAACTGGTATTCTGTTCATCAGCTGAAGGAGCTTGTGGAGGGACACTGCGTGGGACAAGTGGAACTATTTCAAGTCCTCACTTCCCATCGGAGTATGAAAATAATGCTGATTGCACCTGGACCATATTGGCTGAACCAGGAGATACTATTGCCTTGGTCTTTACTGACTTCCAGTTAGAGGAAGGGTATGACTTCTTAGAGATCAGTGGAACAGAAGCACCATCAATATGGTAAGTCAGAGATCTTGTAAAGATCTTTGCTCTGTTTTTAATTTTTTGGTGAGTATTTTAAAAATATTAAAGTTTATTTAAGATATTTTCTACCTGCTATCAATAACCATTTTGTTATGCATTTTCATTTGGATGCTTTTACCCTCCAGAACTGGAAAAAAACACAGTAATTTGCTTCTGTTTCTTTCCAAATCTTGATCTTTCTTAGTTTCTGCTATTTTCAAGATTTATATTTTTAAGGTATCTTAGCAGTGAACATTTATTGATGTTACATATTTGAATTTGTTATGAAAATATTTTCTATTGTTGTGTCTTGAATGACTTATCAGGGTATTGTACTCCAACAATGAAAGCAGTGAGCAAAATTCAGCCTCTCAGTAAAACAGGAATATATAGAGAGCAGATAGATGCCATCTTATTCTAAACAGGCTATAATTCAATCTTACTACGTGTACTCATGTGTGCAAGCATTATTATCTTATGTTGGCTGATTAAAACTGTTAGCTTGGCAGTATTAGGGCTTAGTAATTATAATACTAATTCTGCGTTCTCTGTTCTAGGTAAAAAATAATAGTTCTGTCTATGGCAATGGATTAAGTTGCAGAACGGTTTCTTTGCATGCCTCCTATGCAGGTTTTTCTTTTGCTTGACGTACACGCCATTGCTAAAAAGTGTAGCCTAGAAAAAAAATACAGATCTGCATTCACAGCTGACTGATGATTATCTTCAGGATGCCTTTCTGGAGATCTAAAGCAATTTCATTATTATTTTAATGTCATAGCAGGCTAGGCAGTGCAGTGTATTAATAATTGTGAAGTTCCAGATAGCATCTGATTTGCTGAAACAATGTTTATCAAATAAAAACGTGTGTCAACTGTGCTTGGCAAATACGTGAAAACTTTGTTTTGAAGGTACTTTTAGATCTATATAACAAGTTTACTCATGTCAGGGTCTAATTCTCTTAACATTCCACATGATCAAAAGTTGTGTAATGGCAGTCAGTGAAGCAGCTTTGTGTCAAAGCAAGCGCTCATGTCTTAGTGTCTCAAGTACAATGTGCAAGTACTCCTTTTGTTTCGCTCTCCTGCACAGACATGCACAACAGTCTCGTTAAGGGTTCTAAGGACCAGAAGCTGAAATCTTGAAAGGGGAAGAGCTAATGGGGTATTGATGAACAACATAAAAATCTGTCTATTTAATTTTGTTTATGAGGCTCTAGTAGACACCTAACAACATATTTGGAGTTTTGCAAGAAATTAATCTGTTAATGAACTTGAACATGCAAATGCAGGAATAAATTGACAGATAGTCACGTAGACATATCTGTTCTGGTAATAGATGATGTAGAAAAATATAAGTAGGAAGCAATGGAACCATAATCCTAATTGATCTCATGATATTGATCAGGGTTACTTTGGAAGTCAGAGAAATTATGAGTTTTATTCTCCTAGAATAAAACATTTTTCTTGTATTTCCTGAGATTTGTTTTTTCTGTTGGAGATTTCTTTATTTTGTTTAAATAATGTTAAACTCTAATCGTAGACTCATAGAATGGTTTGTGTTGGAAGGAACCTTAAAGATCGCGTAGTTCAAACCCCCATGTGTGGCCAAAGACACCTTCCACTAGACCAGGTTGCTCAAAGCCCTGTCCAGCCTGGCGTTGAACACTTCTAGGTTGCGGCATCCACAACTTTTCTGGGCAGCCTCTCCGATCACTATCAGCTAAGGATTTATTGCATGTTCCTATGATAATAGAATTGTTAAACCATAGAAGAGTTTGGGTTGCAGCAGACCTTTAAAGACCATCTAGTCTAAACCCCCGTCAATGGGCAGGGACATGGTCAACTAGATCAGGTTGCTCAGAGTCCCAGCCAGCCTGACCTTGAATGTTTCCATGGGTGGGTTATCTGCCATCTATCATCTGGGCAACCTGGTTCCATTGCCTCACCACCCTCATAGTAAAAAAAATCTGTCTCATATCTAGCCTAAATCTAGCCTCTGTTAGTTTAAAACCATCACCTCTTGTCCTGTTGCAGCAGGTTCTAAAATGTTTGTCCCCATCTTTCTTATAAGCCCTTTTTAAGTACTGTAAGGCTGCAGTAGGATCTCCCTGGGGACCTCCAGGCTGAACAGTCCCATCTCTTTTCCATCCCTCTGATCATTTTTGTGGCCCTTCTCCAGACCTGCTCCAACAGGTCCATGTCTTTCCTTTGCTAATGTCTCCAGAGCTGGATGCAGTACTCCAGGTGGGGTCTTACCAGAGTAGAGGGGCAGAATTGCCCTTGTGTTGGTTGTGCTTCTTTTGATGCAGCCCAGAATACGGTTGACTTTTTGGTCTGTAAATGCACATTGCTGGCTCATGTCCAGTCTTTCATCCAGCAGCACCCTGAAGTCTTCTCTGCAGGGCTGGTCTCAATCCCTTCATCCCCTGGCCTGTACTGATACTGGGTGTCGTGGTTTAAACCCAGTCAGGTAACTTGTTCACTCACTCCCAGTGAGTGGTGCCGAGCTGACAACAATCGAGGTCTGTGTCCCCCCGCACCGGGGCTCTCCCCTTCCCCGCTCCCGGAGGAATGGGGAGGAGGATCGAAAGAGTGCAACTCCTACGGGTTGAGACAAGAACAGTCCAGCAACCAATGTACAACACAAATCACCACCGCTACTATCAACTACAACAATGATAAGGGAAAATAACAAGGGAAGAGAATACAATACCACCGGCCAAGAAACGAGTCCCACCCGGAAGCCCGTGTCCTTCCGGGTAACTCCCAGTCACCCCCACCCCGGGCATGACGTGCTGTGGTATGGAATACCTCCCTGGCTAGCCCGGGTCAGGCGCCCCGTCTCTGCTTCCTCACAGCTTCCCCTCCTCCCTGGCAGAGCATGAGCCTCACAAAGTCCTTGGTCAGGGTAAACATCACTGAGCAACAACTGAAAACATCGACTTCACCAACACTGTTCTCAGGCTGGAAGTCAAAACACAGCACTGCACCAGCTACCACAAAGGAAAAAAACATGACTGCTACTGCTGAACCCAGGACACTGGGGTTGTCCCAGCCTAGGTGTAGGACCTTGCATTTGTCCTGTTGAACATCATGAGGTTCACATGGGCCCACTTAAAGAGCTTGTCCCAATCCGTATGGATTGTATCCTGTCCCTCTGGGGTGTCAATTGAACCACACAGCTTGTCATCTGCAAACTTTCTGAGGATGCATTCGATCCCACTGTCTGTGTCAATTGATGAAGATATTAAACAGTACAGGTATCACTGATACCAGTACAGGATCAGATTAGTATTGCTGATAAAAGTGTGGATAAAATATGGGAAGTTTTAAAAGAAATGTTTAATGAATTATTGGATGATTTGGAATGAAGCTACACATTCAGCTATATTTAAGCCAGAGCAGTTACCATAGTGACATTAGAGCCATGCTAAATGTAGTGCATGCTGTAATCTGCTAAAATCAGCTATGTGTTGTCTGTTTAAATGTGAAGTTGTTCCGTAGTTGAAATAAGTGGTCTAGAGGTGTATAATCTTAAAATGTGTCTTTTTGTGTGTGTGTGTGTTTTCTGTGGTTTTGTTGTGTTTGGTTTTTTGTTTTTTTTTTTTAATTTGTTTTTTGCTTTGGTTTTCTTTTTAATTGCTCTTTTTCTTTAACATCATGTCAGCAGCTTTATACAGTAATTCTGTGTTAGAAGACACACATTCCATTAGCATGGTCTGGTAATTATGATTGTTTTTCACTTAAAGGAGCGTTTTCTGTAAAATAATCACATAATCCTAGTGAAGAGCCCTGAAAGCCAGCTAAACAAGAGTTGCAAAGCTGGAGAGTGAGAATAAAGAAAATAATTTCAGACTAATGATTCTTTACTGATTGTAGTGTATGGTGCAGTAGGTTTGGATTACCCTCTTCAGACATTTCTGCAAGGTTAGAAGCAATTCCAGCATGATTACAGTAAATCTGGATGGACTCTTAAGTAAAGCAATGGAAGTGCTAGAACAAGTGAGATCTAATTGCTGAAGAAAAATCATCTGTAAAATATCTATACAAGATATATAATTGTATTGATTCTAGTATATGCCTTATGTTTATTACATAAAAATATTATTAACTATGTTATTTTACTTATGTGCCTTACTTGTTTCTAAAGTTTAAGATGCACGTTTGTGTTGTATAACTGATTGTTGTTTTGTTTCCAATGCATTGAAAAGGAAGAAGAGATTCGTTTACCTTTTCTTATTCTTAAAAGATTATTTGACAATCATTCATGCAGTCCACTCTAATGGAATTAATTTATAAAATATTCAAGTGGCAGTACATCACTATTTTATGTCCATGATACAATTAGAGTGTCAAAACTATTACAGATTTTTAAAGTCCTTTTTCCTAATTAAAGATCAGTTATATAGCTCTGTATCTTGAATAGATGCAGAAATACATAGATGACCACATATTTAACCCTGCTTTGAATCAATATAAATATCAACAGGCTTATAAAGATGAACATGAATGTGAATGGAATGCAAAATGAATGTGAAGCAGGTATAACAGGCTTTTTAATCTGTGGAGGAAGTAAAAGTATTATTAGTTGACTGTAGATGAAATAAATATTTCTGAATTGGAATAATTTTGATTGATATTTGCTAAATATAAAATAAATTTGATTAATTTGTTATTACCTAAAGCAGTTTTAGATGAAATACATGTTTGAGTTGGTGAGCTTTTACTCGCAATGCCAAGAACAGTACTTCTGGAAGTGTAACAGAAAGATAACCTCTTTGTTACATCTGGAGTCTGACTCCAAGTTCACCAAGTGGTGCATCCTTTGAGTCTGAAGGGCTCCTCTGTTGTTAATTATTAGTACTAAAAAAATAGAGTTTTTTACATAAAAATACAGCTTTTTAAATACTTCCAAACATGTCCCTTTAGACTTCATCTTAATATGGTACTGAAAATTAAATCAAAGTTGCATCTAGAGGTAGTGTTCATAAATATCTTAAAAGGCCAGGCTTAATGAATATGGTTTTGAAGTAAAATTAGGAATATACAACTTGAGGAAAGCATCCTTTTGAAAATTCCTTAATGAGTCTTTCCGAAGAGACTGAGGTTGCTTTTGTTTTTGATTTATAATTTGCCCTGAGTATTTTATTATTAATAGGTTAGTTAAAGCTGGGCAATTCATGTGGGTGTAGATAGGCCTGACTCTGGCTTTTCTATATTAATGTGGCTTTGCCATAATTGTTGCAAGATTAAAAGCGTATTTGACAAAAGAAATATCTTAGACTATTACAGTATGCATGAAACGTGATTATGATGCTAAGAATAATTCTGTACTTATTTTTTTAATTTGGAGTTCTAATATTGCACATATTTTGTTCTAAAATCTACATTTTCCTCTTTTTCCTTACAATACTAATTTGTCTTACTATTCTTCTATTTAAACCTAAAATTGTTATCCTTCAATTTTTTGTCAGTATTTGCCAATACAAGAGAATGAACTACACTTTATACATTTTAGTCCAGATTAATTTCCTAATACTATTTAAAAATACATTCAGGATTATTTTGACTTCCTTATAAATCACCTCAATATCCTAGTGAAAGGCCATAAAAATATATGTGGGGGTGAGAGTGATTTGGAAGCAGCAATAATGAATTACTATAATGTTGGCATTCAATTTGACATAAGTACCTGGAGTCATCCAAAACTCACTTCTTATTTCTGTGTTAATGAATAACTCTTACAACAGCTGGGTCATAGTACTAATTAGTGTTTCCTAGGTAAATACGCCAGTCCAAGCACTTAGATATAATTCAAAATAGTAGTATTTTGACCCGCATGTTTTCTGTCCTGTTTGTAGAGATCTGTCTTAATTTTACCACCCTCCTGTGAGAGATCTGTAGCAAGGTGGTGCATGAGATTAAGCAGTGGTCTAAATTACCTTTTAGATAGATGCCTATGGCAATAGGTCCATACATGCGAGCTGAATATTTAGCTCAGAATTACATAATTATGCAGCTAAAGAGCACCATCTATTGATTTACTGTGAAAAGATGCATTGCTTGTGGATGCACCTTCAATAAAGTTGTTAAGTACCTGAGAATGGCTCCTAACATACCCTTAGCAAGATAAGACTTTATTTTCTTTTCCTTCTCTAGCAGACAAGAAAGGATGTGTCATGGCCATGCAACAATAGGAAGGCAGGTAGATTCCAGCTTTTTCATTTGAGAATACAGTCCGATTTTTATTAATTTATTTGTACTTAGTTACTTTTTTTTAGCTTCATTAGAGACCTTCTGACAGTCAGCCCCCTTTTTTTGTCACCAGTGAAATGCTGCAAAGCTGTATGTTTCTATTGGAGGTACTGGTAAAGGGTTCTCTTGGTTTCTAATAGGCTTTGAAGCTCTTTTCTGTAGCTTTTAACTGCATTTTTTCTTTTCTCTGTTTTGGTTAGGAAACCGAGTTCAATAAGTATTATCTTCTGTATTTGATAGCCATGTACAATGTTTCTTTTTGTTTGCCTGTTTTCAGGAAAACAAGTTGCACAGTTACCCTTGAATTCGATTGACTTTCATATTGCAGAGTTTCCAGTTACTGTGTAAAAATCCCACAGTCTACCAGATTTAAAAATCAACATTAATGCTGTTCAGCATTGAACCCAATCTATATACATAGCAACCCAAGAAGTTTTTAAATTGACTGCCATAGAACATTATGTAGTTCCAAATCCCTCACTGGAAAGACAGATACATTTAAAGTGAGTAAGAAAGGTCTGTATGAAGAGCTTTGTAAAACTGGAAAATACAGTCTTACATACTTTTGCAGGTTTTTTTGCATACTGCAAACTGAATAAATGATAGAAGAATCCCTAAAATAAGCAATATGGCAAATGCCATGTCTCTTTAAAATTCTCAGAGGAACCTATTTTTTCCTAGCTTCTGAGTCCTATCAGTTGCTGCATTTGGTGCTGATGCTTGTATGTCCGGTTTACTCCTAGCTGTTTTCTGTTAGCAACACCTGTGCTCCCTTCCCTTTTTCCTTCCCCTTCCCCTTCTGTTCCCTTCCTCTCCTGTCTGTCCTGTTTCTGCATTCTCTTTCCGCATTTGCTGCCATGTTCAATGGTTTAAGTTTAAAATCCAGTAAAATTTATCCCAGGCAAACGCTGACATATTGTCGTAGGTCTTCTTGTCCTTCTCCCCTTGGTTTCTATTAGATTAAGGTTTGAAGAACATATGTCCAACCCCGCATCCTTTTTCAAAATGGTGTAGAAAAAGTTCACCAACAGTGTGCTGAGCATGAGTGACTGTGGAGTTCTGTAGTCTTGGAGTGAATGTTTCACTGGTGTCAGAGCTGTTAAGCATAGACTCAGAAAGGATTATCCCACTGACATATTAAGGAATTTAGGAGAAAAATAGGCACAGTGAAAATTGGATGCCAGCTATGTATGCTAAACATGTCTTACAGGCAACTGACGTATTCTAGCTCTTAAAGTAGTGCTTTCCACAGTCTTTTAAAATTCTCTGAGTGGGAAATAGCATGTTTTAATTCAATATCTATATCCAGTTCTTTGGCATAGCAGTTGCTATACCCAAACACGTGCAGATAGATAAACAGCTTCTTCACTCCTACAGCTTTCCCATAATAAGAATTAATAAGCTGATCTCATCAGTGATGTATCTTGTAGTTTGCTATATTTATCAAAATCTTCATGTACCAAAATGGATTTTCTGCAGGCATTCACATGCCTGCTTGAAAAAAAATTAGTTTTCCACAATTGTAAGTAAATTGTGAGCAAACTTGGGAGAATACAGTTAACACTGCTTAGTACCTCTGGAGTCCATAGAATGAAAAAAAACCCAATGTAGAAGAGACAGGTACATCTATAGATGAGAACAGTCCCCGCTCCCTAACATTTCTATAGGAGGAAGGATGAAGCCTAACTACTACTGTTAAGAAAGCAAAGCTGCAAAGGAACTAGTATTTTAAGACAGGGTTACATTTTTCCCCCCACCCTGGACATTGTGTTCCTTCTCCTTTCAGCATCCTAAAGGCTTTTTTTTTTTTTTTTTGTTAGAATTGTTTTGATACAGGAAAACATGTATAAATCTCTTTGTTTTATTATTTAAGTGCATATTGGTTGGAAATGTGACGCTCCAGGGCAGCCTTGGTTGCAGCGATCATGAGGTCGAATTTGAGATCCTCAGGACAGTGAGAAGAGCGTGCAGCAAACTCACTGCCCTGGACTTCAAGAGAGCAGACTTTGACCTCTTCATGAACCTGCTTAGTAAAGTTCCATGGGATATAGCACTAGAAGGAAGGGGGGCCCAAGGCTGTTGGTTGATATTCAAGGATCACCTGCTACAAGCTCAGGAGTGTTGCATACCAACCAGAAGGAAGTGCAGCAGGAGGGCCAGGAGACCTGCTTGGGTGGATAAGGAGATGCTGAGGAAACTTTGAAAGAAAAAAACAGGCTTATAAAATGTTAAAGCAAGGTCAGGCGGCCTGGGAAGAATCAAGGCATGTTGTCTGGGAAGCAAGGGACCAGGTTAGGAAGGCTAAGGCTCAGTTAGAATTAAACTTGGCTAGGGATGTTAAGGATAACAGGAAGGGATTCTACAGGTACGTAGCAAATAAAAAACAGACTAGGGAGAACGTAGGCTCGCTCAGGAAGCTCTCGGGAGAACTGGCTACACAGGATTTGGAGAAGGCTGGGGTTCTGAATGACTTCTTTGCCTCAGTCTTCACTAGCAAAGGCCGCACTGGCTCTGACCACACCACCCAAGTCTTGGAAGGCAAGCTAAGGTCCAGTTAGAATTAAACTTGATTAGGGATGTGAAAGATAACAGGAAGGGATTCTATAGGTACTTTGTGAATAAAAGACAGACTAGGGACAACACAGGCCCTCTCCGGAAGCTATCAGGAGAACTGGCTACCCTGGATTTGGAGAAGGCTGAGGTTCTTAACAACTTCTTTTCCTCAGTATTCACTGGCGAAGGCTCCGACCGCATGACCCATGTCCTGGAAAGCAGATGCAGGGACTGTGAGAATGAAGACCTTAGGCCCACTGTAGGAGAGGATCTAGTTCAAGACCATCTTAAGAGCCTGAACATGCACAAGTCCATGGGACCTGATGAAATCCATTTGTGAGTCCTGAATGAGCTGGCGAATGAAGTTGCTAAGGCAATGTCCATCATATTTGAAAAATCATGGCAGTCAGGTGAAGTTCCTAACGACTGGAAAAGGGAAATATAACCCCCATTTTCAAGAAGGGGAAAATGGATGACCCGGGGAATTACAGACCAGTCAGTCTCACCTCTGTGCCTGGCAAAATCTTGGAGCAGATTCTCCTGGAAGGCATGCTAAGGCACATGAAAAACAACAAGGTGCTTGGTGACAGACAGCATGGCTTCACTAAGGGGAAATCCTGCCTGACTGATTTGGTGGCCTTCTATGATGGGGCTACGGAATTGATGGACAGGGGTAGAGTAGTTGATGTCATCTACCTGTACTTGTGTAAAGCTTTCAACACTGTCTCACACAACATCCTTGTCTCTAAATTGGAGAGACATCAATTTGATGGATGGACCACTCGGTGGATAAAGAACTGGCTGGATGGCTGTACGCAAATAGTTGTGGTCAGTGGCTCAATGTCCAGCTGGAGACCAGTAACGAGTGGTGTTCCTCAGGGATCAGTGTTGGGACTGGTCTTGTTTAACATCTTTGTCACTGACATGGGCAGTGGGATTGAGTGCACCCTCAGCAAGTTTGCTGATGACATCAAGCTTTGTGGTTCAGTTGATACGCTGGAAGGAAGGGATGCCATCCAGTGGGACCTTGACATGATTGTGAGGTGGGCTGATGCCAACTTCATGAAGTTTAACCATGCCAAGTGCAAGGTCCTGCACCTGGGTGGGAGCAATCCCAGGCACAGCTACAGGTTGGGCAGAGAAGAGATTCAGAGCAGCCCTGCAGAGAAGGACTTGGGGATGCTGGTCGATGAGAAAATGAACATGAGCTGGCTTCAGTGTGCACTTGCAGCCCAGAAAGCCAACCGTATCCTTGGCTGCATCAAAAGGAGAGTGACCAGCAGGTCAAAGGAGGTGATCCTGCCCCTCTACTCTGCTCTCGTGAGACCTCACCTGGAGTATTGTGTGCAGTTCTGGTGTCCTCAACATAAAAAGGACATGGAACTGTTGGAACAAGTCCAGAGGAGGGCCACGAGGATGATCAGGGGACTGGAGCACCTCCTGTATGAAGACAGGCTGAGGAAGTTGGGGCTGTTCAGCCTGGAGAAGAGAAGGCTGTGTGGAGACCTCATAGCAGCCTTCCAGTATCTGAAGGAGGCCTATAGGGATGCTGGGGATGAACTCTTGTTGTGGTTTAAGCCCAGTCGGCAACCCAGAAAAAAAAACGCAGCTCGTTCAGTCTCTCCCCCTGCTTTGTCCCTCTGCTCCTGGAGGGATGGGGAGGAGAACAGAAAGAATGTAACTCCCATGGGTTGAGATAAGAACAGTAACTTAGGTATAACACTGCTGCTACCACCAATGATAATAATGATAATAATGCTAAGGGAAATAACAAGGGAAGAGAATACAGTCGCTCACCAGCTGCCGACCCCTACCTCGCCTTCACCCAGCCTGACCTAGCAGTGATCTACCCCTTCCGGATAACTGCCCCAGTTTTACATCCTGGGCATGACGTGCTGTGCTATGGAATACCCTTTTGGCTAGTTGGGTCAGGTGTCATGTCTCTGCTTCTTCCCGGCTTCCCCTCCTCCGTGGCAGAACATGAGACTCAGAAAGTCCTTGGTCAGAGCAAACGGTACTGAGCCGCAACTAAAAACATTGGTGTTATCAGCTCTGTTCCCAGGCTGAAAGTCAAAACCACAGCACTGCACCAGCTACTAAGAATGAGAAAAATGATTGCTACTGCTGAACCCAGGACAACTCTTCATCAGTGACTGAAGTGATAGGACAAGGGGTAATGGGTTCAAACTTAAACAAGGGAAGTGTAGATGGGATATAGGGAAGAAGTTCTTTACTGTTAGGGTGTTGAGGCACTGGAATGGATTGCCCAAGGAAGTTGTGAATGCTCTATCCCTGGCGGTGTTCAAGGCCCTGTTGGACAGAACCTTGGGTGACATGGTTTTGTGTGAAGTGTCCCTGCCCATGGCAGGGGGTTGGAACTAGATGATCTTAAGGTCCTTTCCAA
Organism: Pezoporus occidentalis; assembly: GCF_034315485.1. Taxonomy (NCBI): domain Eukaryota; kingdom Metazoa; phylum Chordata; class Aves; order Psittaciformes; family Psittacidae; genus Pezoporus; species Pezoporus occidentalis. Next base: position 4,772,080 of record NW_026914829.1, read on the forward strand.
CACTAACTATTCTATAATTCTATGATTCTATATTAAATAATACAGCTGTATAAGGAGATGAGCTCTGTTAGTTGCAGTGAGGCACCTTGAGATTCTTACTTATAGAATGACCATCATGAAGGAAAGAACTAAGAGTGCAAGTAGTGGTTTCAAAAATAAATTGAAATGTAATGTGTTGTGTAATGTGTCTCTTTGGCTATGTTGGGGGATAGTATGACAGATTTTAAAGAGCTGATAATGGTTTGGAGACAGCTTCAGGTTGTGTTGGAGGGGCCAGGAAATTTGAACTTCAGAGTAGCAACTGGGGAATTTGCTGCTCCAGATTAGAAGAGCCTTGGCAGAGTGATATCTCAAAGGAGCCTAGGAAGTGTATTAGAGCCAGCCCTCCCACTGGCACAGAGTCAATAAAACCATCCTAAGCCCCCAGAGAATACCGTCACTTGTGATCCAGCAGTCATATCACTTCTTCTTTTCTCTTCCCCCAGAACAGGATTGTTTCGTTACATTGACCTTTTCTGTGTAGGGCAGCAGTGAAGCCTAGCCTGCCCTCTTCTTTCCCAGTAAATACTTGGTAGCTGTATCAGTATCATGTGTTTTTTACCAAGATACTAGTTCATATAATGATAGCAAGTGCTAAAATGTATGTAATTCTTCTTAGAGCTTCGGGCAGAAATGTAACAAAACACTTTCCCATACTTCATTTTGGACCACAGCTTTCCTTTGGATTATATGTTAATCTTATGTTCAGAGATGCAGGTGACAGAAATAATCTGAATAAAAACTACAGCAACAAAAAGGCTGGGAGAGTCCTGATACAAAGGCAAATCTAGTTAAGACTTAGGTAATAAATATGTTCAGTTTATGGCAATGTCTCACAGAGAAATCTTGCAAAAGTTCTTAGGCTTGCATTTACAGAAAGCATACCTGGAATTCATTGATTATCTTTTGTATTATCTTCATGCTAAATAATATATATACATTGGCATCAGTATGCATAAAAATATGTGGAAGCTTTTGCAAGGATTTTGACCCTACAATAAATAGGATGGTAAATGTACTTCATGCTAATAGTAGTGACTAAACTAATATAGTCTCTTGCCTTTGTTAGCTGTAAAGAGGCAGAAACCACTAAACAGTTAACACCAGCATGTGAATGATGTATGAAGTGAGAAGTAGAGAAGCAGTAAATTGATGCTTAATTTACAGAACACTATTGCTTTCTTTGCACCTATTAATTTACAGCCTACTGTGCTGAAGAGGTATAAAGACTTAATTCATACCACATCACAAACTGACAGGAACATAAGAGTGAGAGAACTCACTTAAGGAAGCACTGTGACCTATGGTATAATTTTCCACCACATTTAAAATAACATGAAAAGCACTAGACGTTTAATATTAAGCATGTGAACAAGGTTTAAATACATTAACAGAAAGCTTAGATTGCTTAAAATACCCCTAGCATTACTGTCTTTCGAAGCAGACTGTCTAAACCTGGGGATTCAGTGTGTTCCCAAAATTTCCTTACACAAGTTCTGGTGCAGTGTTCTAGAATATCTATACTGTTAGCCTTGTTTTCTTGCAAAATCCTGTATGTTAGATTCAGGAAAATATATTCTGATGATGAATCAGCTCATACCACTGTATTCAGGTAATGTTAGAAGCTTTTCTTAGAGGTATTTATGAATAACTGCATTTACTGCTTTTACACAGTACCTGTCCATTGGAGTCAGCCTCAAGGTAGCTTCTAATAAGACAAGGCCTACAGATATTTTGACTTTTGGAACTTTAGATTACAATCTCCCTCTTCCTCCCCTTTTGCTATATAGTCCTACCAGTGATTCTAGATTTGTGTGAAATAGTCACAGTAGTTCTGTAGTAGTAGTGCATCTACTCCCTGATTTTTCCACCAAATGCATTTTTTTAAGAATCTGGAATTCAGACTGGGGGTATAGGTCTGTGTTACTGTGTCAGAAGGAAAAAGATTAATGAAGAATAAAATTATTGAAGAAAACCTTCCTGATAATGCGTGTGTGCATATAAATCTGAAGAGAAGTTAGAGAAATAATGATTCAGTTTATCTGGGCAAATCACAAATTGCAGATATTTGTATTTGGAATATTAAATCATTCTGGAAAACTGAAAGACAGTTACTCCCTAGAGTTTAAGCCAAGTTCTAGTTTTGTCACTGGTTTAGGAATGACATTGAGAAAGAAAACTAATTATGGTATAGCCAAGATGCACTGGCGTGAGTAGGGGCCTCTTTTCCAATTAGGATTAGTGAGGTTGAAGGATGGTAATTTATCAAACTGGTGGTTATATATGTTAAATTTAAAATATATTAGAATTGTAATACTGGCTATTGCCATTTCTTTAAAGACGTAGTAGGATTATATTAATACATCTTGAGTTTTTAAAAGTATGTTTTCAAATGCCTGAGTATATGAAAAAACTGGTAGGAATTAGTGAATTGAATGTATTCTTACTTTCCAGCAAGTTAAACATTAAATAAAATGATTTCAGTAATTAATCATCTTTTTAAAAAGGGTAGAATTTTAGGATGTAGGAATCGAGTATGAATATACATCTTGTTTTATTTTTTGTCCTGAATGTTCTGAAAGCTATTAAAACACAGCACATAACAGCTAAAACATTTGTTAGTAGGGTTGGTTTTTTTCCCAAGGTTTGCAGAAGTAGGCGTGCTCCTCTAGAAAACTACCTCAAACTCCAATGCAAGCTTGTTTTGGCCAACTAAACTATTAGTTTGTTGTGTGGTTCTTTTGCTGAGACCAGTGCTATAATCTACAGCACTTTAGACTAAACCTGTCAATGAACTGTTCTTACAGTTAATGAATACTTTGGCCCCTTGTATCTCTTGTTTAGTTAGCACACAGAATGCATCGATTATGTCTTTGACTCTAAAAGAATGTTAAATCGAATTTAAATAATGTGTATTGATGGCTACTCTTTTTTTTTAAATGCACAGTAGGCTAGCAATTTAACTAAATGGGGTTTCTGTGGAGGTCTGCACTTAGAAAGTACTGTGCTGTTTAGTATCTCCAGTGTTTTAAAGCAATAGATACAGCCCAGAAAGTTTAGACATGATGTGTAGCCTTGACTGAGATACTGCTTCTGTTTTTCCCATCTCCCACATAGGCAAGGGAGAGGACAAACTGCAGGGAAGGCAATTTGCTGTGGATAAAAAGAAAAAAAAAGGATGTTGCTGATTAGACAGTTTAGCCAAGCTTGCAGCAGCACCACAATGAAGAGTATGAATTTCAAATGTAAACCCTCTAAAATAGAATTAAACCCATAAGTCCTTATGATTATTTTTATAAGTTGGATACTTTGTAGCTGATGAGTATATTAACTTAAAAACTATTCAGTATGCTAATATGATTTGCAAAAATTGCACCCACTTCTAGTGAAGCAGATAGAAGGGCCAGAAAAAGAGATGCTTTCAGGCCACAAAGTGAGAACTTATATTAGGACAACTATTATTTCTTTAGAATGATGTGACCTAAATATTAAAATCTATTTATTAGAAACAGTGCAGGAAAATATGTGAAGATCTGACTAATACAGTGGAATTTTGTAGTTTTAAATTCGTACAAAATCTCATGTAGAGATATGTGATCCCCTGCATTTGGAGGAAACCAAGCATATGGTTTCATTCTGTATTCAGAGGTTGTTGAAGCTGCAGACAAGGTATTGAAAGAAAAGCTCAACTTTAGATATTATTCTGTATCAAAACAAAATCCACTTTTCCTTGACTGTATTCATTTTTGCAGCCTTTTTTTGAAATGTTAACAGCAGGACCTAATTCTCAAAAAAACATACAGGAAGTAGCATGTAAATATATATAATTTCAAATGAGGTTTATAAACTGTGTATTTAGTTATTTTTTAACAGTAATCCTCAGTTGTCTTTTTTAGCTGACTGAAGGGAAGGCACTGTAGTTTACAATACACACTGAAACAGAAGTAGGATATATTCTAGGAGAGCATATATACAGGTCTATAGGAGTGTCATTTGTCATTTTTTTCTGTGTACATAAAAATATCACTTTACAGTCATTTAAAAATATATATTACAAAGTTGAGCACTCAAGAACAAAGAATGCCAGCTTTAGTTTGACCCACTTGTACTTAAAAGTTGACATAGCTTTTTCATTATGCCATCAAATGCTCTCATTTCTCACTGTGCTCTGAGACTGAGTGCCCTGAGTTACTCTTCTGCGTTTAAAGAGACTCTAGTTAGCAGGACTGCTGCTGCATGTGTTGAAATGAGAAGTTTTGTGCATTATCTGGAATATTAAAGGAAAAGAAAGGAATGTCTTATAATTACAACAAACAGAGGACATGGGTCTTATACATGCTTTATTCTTAGGGTTTCTGTGTCATGGTAACAGGTGTCTTCAGATGAGATTTTTGGAAGTTCTTGGTAGTATTGTGGTCCTCATTTTTCATATAACTAAGTTCAGCTCCTTTAGCAGTTCTTTCCATTGCAACTTCTGGAGCTTGAACCGAGCAAACAGAATGTCAAGTACTGAAGACTGATTTTTTTTTTTCTTTTCTTTCTCTTGGGACTGTGTGTTGTATCAGATAAAGATCAGTTTGGTGCTATTTCTGATATTCAGACTTTAGTGTTTATGGGGAAAAAAAAAATTATCAGTATCAGAGAGTGTGTTCCATGTGTGGAAAATAAGTATTTTAAAGGTTTATCTTTCTTGTGCTGTAAGAAAAAATAGTAGCAATAGTATAATAGTATATCTTCCAACATTGTGCAAATATAAACAAAATTATTATTTGGTTTCAGCAGTATTATAAGAGAGCACATTTAAAAAGAGAGAAAATCTTTTACTCTTCATTCATTATTTATGGACCCTTTTTAATTAGTTTCAGTCTTGTTTAACCAGATAAATTAGTTTTGTTTTGTTTTTTTTTAAGGAATTTATTAATTTAAATAATTTCTATTTGGAAAAACACCACTTTGCAACTTGAATATTCTTCTAGTAGCTGTATCATTGGAATTGCTCATGACTCTTCTTCCTGTAAACCATATAATATGAGTGATTTCTACAGGAAACAGGGCTGCATATCAGTTCCACAAACTGCAAACAGTGATTATATATGTAATTTAAGACCATAAACATCCGTATTTACTCATCTTCCACTCTCTGGAGTAACAAACATAATTTTTGTTTTATCTACCTTGAAAAAATGGTCAATTTTGACAGAGCGAAGCATTCCACCTTGGGAAATTTAAACAAACAAAACCAACAACACACACTACCACCACCACTACCCTCCCCCCTCCTTGCCAAGAACAGTTTTCCTATGGAAGCTTCTGAAGAGTGAAATATATTTAAAGAATAAATGTGAAAGCATGAAAAATTACCAGTAGCATTTTCTGTTACTGTGGTCAAAACTGTAGTTTAACATCTATGGCCAGCTTAGATCTATTTAAGGGATACTAAAATGTCCTTTTGATACTGCCTTCTAGAAGATGTTAGAACAAGTGCTATCTACCACTGTGATGTCATTCCCAATATTCCTGTGTATTGCTCTTCTGTTCATCTATGACTGATACTTAAAAAAGATCTTACAAGAATAGACTGGAATAAAAAAAGAAGGAAAATAACTTCTGTAGATCATATGCAGCCCATGTATGAACTAGATAGAAGACACTGACTTCCAAATATAAGGGCTTTATGGATTATAACATTCATATTCAATTAATTTAATTTCAAACCAATTATATGTTTATATCATGAATTAGCTTAATGATAGATTGACAAATTCAGAATTGAGGCCAAAGATTCAGCTGGTATGGAAAATGTTTGTCTTCATAACCACAGAAGTGATAGCAGACCAGGAGGATGCTTGAGCCATTCATGTGAATCCCTGATATATGGTTCTCAGTACAGTATTTAAATGAATAGACTTTTAAGTGTATTAAAAAGGTAAACATAAAGCAGCATTAGACTAGAGCACTGGAGCCAGACTGTTCACAGGTTTAAAAGGATGTTCGAAACCTAGATGGGAATTTAAAAAGAGAAAGAAAAGATGATAGAGAAATGGATGCTTGTCTCATCAGAAAGCAGTTTCAGAGGTAAAAGTTTAGAGCATGTAAATACATCCACATCATACCTAGCTAAAATAACAAAGGCAGGTATGATTAAGACAAAGAACCTGAATCTGTTACCACAGTTGAAAAAGGAATGGCTTTATTAAGTGTTTTAGAAAATTTCAAAGTTGACTGAATTCTCCAACTCCTAATTTCTTCATATTAAAATTGGAGATCTGCCTCTGATTTGTGCTGTAATCAGATGTAAATCATTATGTACAGCCCAGGGTAGCAACAGGATTTCTAGTTTTAGAATATGGAACCTAGATACAAAGACTGACTATATGAGAAGACATAATTCTACCAGTTATTGTTTCTAACTTCATGGCTGTGGAAAGAAACTTCTAAGTAGCAAATCTTGTATTTAGCCCTGAAGGTGTGGGATTCCAGAATTTGGCACTATTTCAAGGAGAGTTTCTAAAGCTGAGGGTTTCAACTTTTCTGCAGAGGGCAGCTATCAAGAGAAATCTTGGTTTCTTAGAAACTGATATACAGGTTTCCACAATAAATATTTAGAATTGTCTCACTGCCCCCTGGGTAGCCGTGTGGCAATAGAAAACATGGGTAGTGTGTTTGCTTCAGCTGGTGTGTTTGAAAGGAATCCACTACAATCCCATTGGACTTGATGAAGCTCTTAAAAGTGTTAATTTTTCTGTGTACAGTAAGTAGCAGTAAAGCCCTGCAAATCTACATAGACTTGAGAGCTGAATTAATAAGTTTTATTTATATTTGGGATTTATCCTCATTTTAAATGGTTCTGTGCTGGGAGAACCTCAAGTCATTGTCAAATTTTAGACACTAATCACCATGGTTACAGCCAAAGAGAATCTATCCTTAAAAAAAAAGAAAAGGATTTTAATACATTTATTAGAAGACTGAAAAGAAAGATGACTTGTTTGATATGAAATTGTTTTGAAGAGTTTGTAGCTCCTGTTTGTTCCACATTTGCGTATTATTTCAGAAACTTCTTAGGAATGATAATAACAACTTCCTGTTTGTGCAAAGTAAGGCACATAAAGCAAGAACATTTTTTGCATTATTTAGAAGTCTTACAGCTTACTTGCTTGTTTTTTCTTGGTCTTTTGTTAGTAAGAAACTGTTATATAAAGCGTAACATCAATTCATAGCAATATGGACAACTATTCTCATTATCCTAGAATTATGACTGATTTCACAAACCAAACCACTTGTATTCTTTCTGCATCTCTAATGACAATCTGATGTATGCTTTTGTTAGGATATCATGATCTGATAAATTCAGGCAACAGATCTGAAATTCATAATTAGAAACAAGACCCTAATCATCAACTGTGACCTGTGTGAAATAAATCATAAAAATTTTTCATCTGCAGAAGAGCATATTTATTTCAGGAAAAAAGTTACATGTACCCCTGATTTAGTGTTCTTCAGACCTTCAGACTCTTTTGTAATCTGTTCCAGTGGGTAATTATCCTTATTGTTAAAAACAAACATCTTGCTTCCAACCTTGCATATGGCTCGCTTCAGGTACCAGCCGTAATGTGCTGTTCTGTCTTTGTCTACAAGAACTGAAGAGCTATTATCAGAGTCCAGTTCCTAGTAAGAGCTTACATACTGTTACCAAGTAATCCTACAGCTTTCTCTTTCATAATACAAAGTATGTTTTTCACAAAATTATATCTGATTTTGTAATTATTCTTGTTATTTTTTTTCAGTTCCTCTGCAAATAGCTTTCTCCTCCACATTGTAAACTAAAATTGAGAAATAGGAAAGAGCATTCTGTGGGCTAACCTGCTGGAAGGCAGCTCTGCAGAGAGGGACCTGGAGTCCTGGTAGGCAGCAAGCTGTCCATGAAACAGAGAGATGCCCTTGTGGCCAAGAAGGCCAGTGGTAACCTGGGCTGCAGTAGAAGAGTGTTGACTGCAGGTTGAGGAAAGTAATCCTCTCACTCTTCTCATCCCTGATGAGGCTTCACTTGGAACGCTGAGTCCAGTTCTGGGCTCCACAGTATAAGGAAGACATGGAGCTCCTGGAGTAAAGAGCTCCTCCAGTAAAGGGCTACTGACAGGAAAAGAAGGAATGGGCATAAACTAAAACACAGGAAGTTGCACCTGAGCATGAGGAAGAACTTTACTGTAAGGGAGACTGAGCATTGGAAGAGGTTGCCAAGAGAGGTTGTGGAGTCTCCTTTCCTGGAGGCACTCAAGAGCCGTCTAGACACAGTCCTGAGCAATGTGTTCTAGGTGACCCTGCTAGAGCAGGGAATTTGGACTTGAAGACCTCCAGTGGTCCATTCCAACTTAAGGCATTCTGGCAAATGACATATTTTCCCTTTCTGGGATGGATTTTTACATTTTTGTTATGGGAGTCTTATTCCCTGCACCTTACCATTTGCCAGGAGTTACCTTCCTTGCAGAATCCACACAGAAAAACAAAGTAGCTTTACCAGAATATGAGTCCATAGCAAATAGAGTGGTAGGAAAGTATGCAACTGCATTGGAGTTCCCTGGCTTCAGTGTTGTGTTGAACAGAGTTTGTCCTCATAGAGAGATCTAGATGGAATTTGTCTAATTTTTGTGGCAGTGCATATTGCCCCTGAAGAATTTATACCTTTCTACATTAAATCACTGGCATAAGCTGCCACTGGCCTCAGACCCAGGCCAACATCTGAATAACTGGAACTGACTGACCTTCTACACTAGACAGCAACTTTAATTTCTGTCAACGCTTGATGGCTCTAAAGGAGCATGTTTTGTTTTGGAAACACTCGGTTGTGGAAGTGCAGCAATAACAATAATTCCTTGCCTATAGCAAATGGTTGATGGCCTTATGCATAGCAGGGGTTTGTTTCTTCACTAAGGTAACCTGCTGTACAGAGATGGTCATATTCAATGCATCTAGCCTTTGTGCTGGCATTCATATCAGTACAGATAAGTATTGTTCATCTGCAAAGAGCATGTATATTCTGTTATGCTGAACATACTGAAAAGTGCTGGTAACTATATTTGTGTTCATATGCAGCTTAATTTAAGAATGCTTAACCTGACATAAAACAGTCATGTAAAATATACAGTACTGCATCTTCTGCATATATTTGATTTTATTACCTGCGGCTGAGAAATTTGAATTTTTAGTGGCTGATTTTGGCACCTAATATTGTGAAAGCTGGGATCTTTAGTATTGAATAGCTAAGGTCAATATGGATTTATTATCTTATGCTGTGAAGACAAACAAACTTTGATAATATAATATGACTACCATTTTTTATATATATTCTAGCACTGCTATAGTAATCTGCTTTACTTAAAAACAAAACAAAACAAAAAAAAAAACAACAACAAACAAAACCACACCAGAAACCGATAATTTTGCCAGCTGCAGGGCTGTGCTTCAGTGATGTTTGTAAGAGGTACTAAGCCTGATTTATTGGAGAAGTTGTGTACGATCCAAAGCTTTCAGAAGGTGTGGAGAAGGTAAATTTTGAAAAATAGGGTATGAAAAGTTAATGAACAAATAATCGTTTTTATTTGCAGTATGTTACTAGAAATAGAGTACGTCTGTCCCACCCAGCAGCTGCATCGTGTGGAAGCTCTCAAGAGTGCTTGTAGGGGTGAGGAGAATTTAAGTCACAGGTTGAATAGTAAAAAATAGGCAGAGTCAGAAATACAGTCAGTAAGTATGTAAAATACATCAAAATAAAACAATGTGGGAGCTTTTTATTCCATTATTAATAAAAATGATAGGAATTGAAAATCTGAACATGTTTTAAAACAATGTGTTTTAATTTTGGATATATTATCATGATAAAAGATCAGTACAGAAGAACAGTGAATGGTTTCCAGAGCCAACACAAAAATGCTAGTATCTTAACTTACCCTAGAGGTATTTCCAGCAAAACTAGAGAGAAATTAAATATTTCTTTACTCAATGGAGTTGAAGGTAATTCTTGGTAATCAACTGTACCGTTAGTATTTATTTTTTTATCTATTTATTTATTTATTTATTTATTTATTTTAAAATTCTTAATTATTTTCTTCATTATCTGATCACAGTTAACAGAACTACTGCCAGGAAGCTATCATGCTGAAAAACATTCCATTTCCAGTTTAATTTAGAACTAAATGTTCTCATTCACTGATACATGTTCTGATTCACTGATACACACTAGTATTTATTTTCTTGAAAGTATTCCCTTAGCAGTACTCTTTCAGATGACTTTTTTCAAATACCAGAGATACCCATTCAGTTTCAAATCATTGTATTGTAATAATTAGCTTTTACTCCATTGTAATAAAGTAGTGCTGGCTCTGCTTATTTTAGCTGTTGATGACTTTCTTTACAAAAAATACATTTAAGATGTATTTGCTGCTTCTTTTTTTAATTACATTTGGTTCATATAGTTCTGTATGAACATTCCTTTCCTCACTGGGAGTATTGTGTACAGTTGTGGTGTCCTCAACATAAAAAGGACATGGAACTGTTGGAACAAGTCCAGAGGAGGACCACAAGGATGATCAGGGGACTGGAGTACCTCCCGTATGAAGACAGGCTGAGGAAGTTGGGGCTGTTCAGCCTGGAGAAGAGAAGGCTGCGTGGAGACCTCATAGCAGCCTTGCAGTATCTGAAGGGGGCCTATAGGGATGCTGGGGAGGGACTCTTCCTTTGGGACTGAAGTGATAGGACAAGGGGTAATGGGTTAAAACTTAAACAGGGGAAGTTTAGACTGGCTGTAAGGAAGAAGTTCTTTACTGTAAGGGTGGTGAGGTACTGGAATGGGTTGCCCAGGGAAGTTGTGAATGCTCCATCCCTGGCAGTGTTCAAGTCCAAGCTGGACAGAGCCTTGGGTGATATGGTTTAATGTGAGGTGTCCCTGCATATGGCAGGGGGGTTGCAACCATTCTATGATGTTGTGATTAGCTAAGCCATGAAATTTCAGTACTTTTGTATTCAATTGTTACATATTGCATCAAATAATTCTATAAAATTGTCCTATCATTTATAACACTTAGGTTTCAGACACATTTCAACGCTAATTTTTATAAGGTTAATTACTTATTTACTTTATAACTTGAAATAAATATCAAACAAGTCCTGTTTGCTGACTAACAACCTTCAAACATGAGTCAAAGGACTTTAAAATTTAAGCATTTTAAATAATTCAGTTCCTATATATCACGTTGTTTTATTGTCAGTAGGTTTTTATTGTTTGCAGATCAGTACTATACAAAATTTTGCATTGAACCAGAAGCAAAAACGTAAAGGTGCTTATGCAAGTCTTCCCCTGTTTATATATTGACAGCAAGGGAGTGTCAAATACAAAGTGATAAGTAGTAAGTGTCATGTATTTCTAAATTCTTTGAATCACAACCAGCTTTTGATGAAGGAGAGCTGTAGTATTACACAGTTACCACAATTCAGTCATGTTTCAATAGGAAAAAATGATTTAAAGCAGAGTATTCAGCAGAACACTTCCTTATGTTTTGGAAAATGTCATAAAATATCATAGATGAGCAGTTAAGATGTTCGTCTGAAACCTAAGTAGATAAAATTACTTATTGTTCACAGATTTATATATTTCTTAGCTAATTAGTTGTCATGCTACTGCTTGAATACTTTATATAGAGCTATTGACATACTTGAATTCAGAAATACATTTCATTCATCCAGTTTTATCTCTTAATGGATACCTCAGTTTTTGAAGTTGCACAATGAATTTATTCAGTGGTTCCATCAAGTGGTAGTGTTTTCTTTCCAATACTTTTCAAACTGCTGCTTGTGTTGAAGAGTGATCTGTCAACAGACTGAGTAGCTAAAGGAGTTGAAAATGCATGTGTTTCTGTTGAAACTTAATTACTGACAGATTTTTGTTGAACTGCTGGGGAAAAAAACGACCAACAACTGATCTAAGATACAAATTTAGTTCCTTTTTGAGCAATGATAAATATTGGTAATTGGAGAATAATCTGACCAAACTGAGGCTTTACAATGCCATGAAACCATGGAGCTTTATTTCAGCATCTTCTTTTCAGTGATAACTGATTAAGGATTTCTGAGCTGTATTGATGGTCAGCTGCTTACATGTACTTTGATGTTTGTAAGCAGTTTGGTGCAGTTGAGGCTGGCAATGGCAAGGGCCCAGAGTATTCTGTAGCATTTTACAGATTATTTCTGCAGCACCTGCAGTCAGATTCTACAGAATGAAATGTGATCTCTCCGACTCTTTTTCCCCTTGTATCCTCCTGTACTATAGTATTCTCAAAAGACAAAAGAAAAGCTCTATCCATATAATGTGTAGATTCTATATAAAGATACACAAATATAAATAGTTTTAAAATACACAAAAGAGGGAATATATGTGTGTAGCTAAAAGACATATGTCTATTAAACCTAGACAAAAAAAACACATTAATTAGAACAAACAACATGAGAAGAAAAAAAGGATGTGTGAGGGAATGAATCATAAGAATATGGAATTATGCATAAGAATAGACTGTGATGTTTGTCTAGAGTCCTATATCAGCAACAGAATATTTTCACCAAACTCAGAAAGAATTTCCTTTACACTGGCATGGGACAGGCTTCTCGGCTGCTACCACTACCTGTTGTTGGTTTGGTATTTTGCTGTTTTTTTTTTCTAATTTTTGAAACAGTTAGGTCAGTGGCTTTTGGTGGATAAATGAATAAAGTTCTCAGAGGGAGGTGATATATTTTATTAGGCTAAGTCCTAACATTCCATAAAATAAACTCTTGAGTACTTTATCCATTCTTCTGGAATGAGATAGAAGAAGCAAATATGAAAGCAAACTATAGAACAGATGTTCCGTTTTTATTTGCATACTTTAACCATTTAAATGATCTGAGGCAAAAAGCTCTTAGGGTACTTTTTCAGCCTTCACAGGTATTAAAAAGAAAAGAAGTGATTGTGTCAGTTTGTATGAGACAGTGAGAAAATAATTTTGTGCAATATTAAGGGATTAGCTGGAAGAGAATTGCTTAAACATGTCTCTTCTGAATCTGTGATGTTTAATGTTCAACCTGAATTATTAATTTTAGACTCCAGACTCGTCTTTAGAAGGTGTTTTGTGAATCTCCCATGAGAATACTGACTGTAGAGTAGTTGTGCTCTTTTTTTAAAAAAGAAAAAGAAAATAAATCTGCCATTTCTGACAGGAGTTTTCTTTACTTATCAGTTATCTGCATGACTTCGTTTTGCTCTTCTGTGCTTGTTTAGTTTCACTGACAAGTTCCTATGTATGCAGTTCGGGCATTGTATGAAATGTGTTACATTTTGGGAAATGTCATGGGTAAGATCCACTGTTTTTTATATTATTATTATTCTCAGAGACAAGTATAAAAGAAATGCGGATGAGTGGACTTCACACTAATAGTAGCAAAACTAACAAACCGGGGAATAAAGTTTGCTGGTTTTAAAGGATCTGAGATTATTCAGAGAAGTGTTTCTAATTTAAAAGAGAAGTTTCCATTATGCAACCAGTATTGAACAATTCTCCTCATAAGAAAAGTGTGACTTAGCATAGTTTTCTAACCATTATAATTGCAACCGTAGAATCTCTGAGTGCTTCGTGATCACCAAAACTAAATAAAGAGAAAACAAAAAGAAAATGCAGTTTCCTAAATAAAGCAATGGACAGGATTACATTCCAGAGATTTTTTTTAATATCAGTTGTTACTTTGCTTTTCATTTTAAGTATGTATGCATTTGTGGATGTGCTAGAAGGTAGAAAGCCTTTAAGGAGAATGTGTATCTTTTCCTATTGTATCATTAATAATACAAGTAGGTTTCTGTTTGAAAACCATCATTATTATCATAAACCTTTTAGGACAGCATGAATTTTAGTATTAGTTTTTTTGTGAATAGAGAGTTTGGATTTTCTGCATTAGCACTCATATACCTTTTAATCGGATACTGTTGTGTTAACTGTACTGTACCACAGCAAGATGCTGCAGCACATAAAGAAATATTCTGCATTACTTCATATAGGAAAATACAGTAAAACTACTTTTAGAGAAACTTGTTTTTGCTCCATCACAAAGAAGCAAGTGGTTTTCATGAATTTAGACGTTATGTTTTTTTTTTTTATTTTCTCTTTCTATTATTTGTTTCTTTTTTCTGCATATACTTGTGTACTTTTGGCTGATCTGAGTGTCCTGTTTTCTTCATTTAAAAGATACCCTTTCTCAGGAATAGTTATTTAAACAGAAGTTTACTAAATTTTCAAAGTTATGTTTAATGAAAAGGAAGAAGCTGACAATGGAAGTGCTTTTGAGCATGTAGATCTTAGTGCATATCTGTATTTCATATGGCTAAACAGCATATGAGTAAAGCATACTATTTTACTCTCTAGGTTAGTAGAGGAACAGGAGCTAGGAAGTCTGGGAATTAAGATCTAAAAGAAAAAAAAACAAAACAACAAAATGATTATTACTAAAATGGTTGTAACTGTGCATTGTATGAGACCAGCAAATGGTAATTTGTAACTGACATTAAGGAAATAAATTCTACTAGCAAGATATACCATTGAAGTGATACAGTTCTTACAGTAAGAATCTAATCCTGTTCTTGTACATAATCTTTTAACATCATACTAGTTTCTAAATATTGCTTAAGTTTTCTGTGAAAAGCTTATTTTATTAATAGCTAGTTAAAAACAAAGTAAAAAATACAACCCCCAAACCAGTGCTTTACAATAGATGATAACTTGGAGGTCTTGCATAGAAGTATGCAAGAAAGAATGCTTGCATACTTCTAGTTAGGAAATCAAATACAAAAACTGGTACACATAAAGCAAGAGGGGTTGAAGGGAATGTTTTTTGTCTGGAAGTTTCATGGTGGCTGCCAAAGGACTAGGGCATTTCCATAAACAGTGCACTTAGGGTCAAGCCACTCTGGGATTCATACATGAAACCGTAAAAGTCACAGTCAGAATTACCCCCCTTTGGCTATGGGCAGACCTTTGATGTCCAAAATGAAAATTTGATGTATGTTTAGAACTCCTCTGCATCAAACAAATAAACAAACCTATCACTTTTCAAATTTGATAAAGAAGCAAGTGTATATTAATAGAGTATGTGTTACTTCAGTTCACTAACTTGTGTATCTCAATTATAGTGCATTATTTGCAATAGTTGTAGCAAGCGTTTATGAGGAAGATAACCACAATAAGCAAGTGAGCATTAATCATATGTTAACTTACACTTGTTATTAAGAATGGTTTCTTGCAAATCTTCTTAGGGAATTGATCAAAGAAGCAAATTTTGTTAGCTTTTCTTGTACTTTCATGTACAATTTACTTTGTAAGATCTTTTTTTCTCTGTGGTATTTGGAAAAATTGCTCAGCCAAGTACCTCAGACTGTGCTATTGATGAAAATAATTTATGCGAATCATGAATTCTTTTATGTTGTTTGTCAGCCCTTTGAGTCCTTCAGTGTGAGTGAGTGTTTGTTAAATCCCACTGCTTTCTTTTCAAAAAAGTAAAAAATAATTTAAAATCAAATAGAAATTCAGGTATTGAATACAAATGCAAAGCTGCTTGTCAAAGTAAACTTTCTCCCTTTCTTCTGTGGTGAAATAGAACATAGGTTACTGCATATTTTGTTTTGGTTTTCTGAAGTAATGATACAAAGTGATGTCTTCTTGATATGATTTTGTCTTTTAACTAACTAGCTGTAAATGCAGACACTGGAGTATTTGTCTTTGAAGCTTCACATTAAAAACACAGAGATACTTCTAGTACGAGGAGCTGTACCTATGCACCCATCTGACTGTCTATCTGCATTTTTTAAAGTGTGTTATTCATAAATAAAATTCTAAATAATGTATCTCCATCTGTGCAGCTGAATTTAAACACAGTATTTCTCTGTAACTGTCAACTCTGTAAGCTATCGTGCCGTGCTAGAGAAGCTGATCCAGAGAAATTTGACATAACTTTCTAGGTCTTTAAAAATAAAATGCCTACTGTTAGGATATTTTAAACAAGTACTCAATAATGCTTAATTGTGTGATCTGTCCAGGAAGATATTTTGAGACTGTATTGTATAACGAGGTGTCACCAAATACACTTTCACTGACACGTTTCTTTAGAAGTCAGTGACTTTGATTTCTCCCCAAATTAGAAATTTTGCATTAACATGCCTCTTGCAGTGCTGTTTACTGAATTCTTCTATGAGTTTAGAATATATTCTTAAAAGTTCAGTTAAAAGATGTATGAGAGCCTAAATTAATTCTGTGAACCTTAATCACTACAAAAAAGCACACTTGCATGCTTACATGAAATTGAGCAGTTTTAAAACATAAGAAAAGGCAGCTAGCAATCCTCAAAAGTTTCTCATTTTCTTTCAGAAAAATTAAAAGCTAGTTTGCATGATTTTCCATACTTTGTGCAACTGCACTGGGAATGGAAACACAAACAGTTTAATTTCAAGAAAGACCTTTTATATACACCTAAGTAAGTCTGCATATCATCCTATTTGATATACATGGATTTTTTATTTACTCGGGCATTTACCAGAATGTATAGAAAGAGCATTAATGTGAGACAAAAATATAAAGCGACACGTGATTTATTATGTGTCCCCTGTCCCTGAGAAATAAAACCAGAAGCTTTTGATGTTTGAAGGAGGCATCCTGTACTTTTTTTTGGCAGAAGCTTTCAGCAAGCGGTAGGCAGTCAATTGTATTCAGAAACTGCAGAAGTGAACTCAAGGAGTGTGGCTTTGCTAAATGCAACACTCATACGACCCTTTGGGAGATACTTTATCTGGACTCCTTTTCCTCCCAAGCTTTCTCAGGTACTACTACTAAAAGATCGTTTCTGTATACCATCTAAACTTCCATTGTGATTTTAACATGAGAAATATGGCAGCTTGAGAAGTTACCACTGAATGTATTTACTGTACCTTACAGTTTTTGAGTAAGCTTGTTTTCAGCAATCTCTTTCAGTGGCATAATTTATATTTATGATATTGTAAATCCATGTTGATTAATACCTATACTAAAACCACGCTGGTTTTAAAACCAGAACTGCAGTATATTTTTTGTTGTTTGTTGTTTTTTTCTGTGCCTCAAAGTACTGCAAAAGTATAGTGCACATGTACTGTGAAGGAAATTCAGAAATAAGAACTATCTTAGAAAAAATCAGAAAGAAAAAAAAAGGAAATTTTGAGTCCCGTTGGTTTTGGTATTTAAAACTCCTAAATTTCTTCCTCTTTTTTCTCTACTCCTACATCATCAGAATTTTTTTTTGTCTTTTCCCTGCTTTCAGGGAGACAGTCTCAGGTTACGAATAACATTTTCTTCACTAATGGCTCACATAGGCTTTATATAAACTGTCTATATGTTTGTTTTGGTTAAACTGTGCTAGACCAATTGATTTTTTACTGTCATTTTTGACTTCCCTATATTTAAACACACAATAAGCACCCAGGGGAAAAAAAAATGCTGTTTTTCATCTGTGTGATAACTGAACAGGGACCATAGCATGCCTTTCCTATTCCTTTATTTGTCATCGCTACTAGGATGGATAATGAGCAGCAGTACTTCTGACAGGTACAGTTGTACAAAGCCCTATATAAACCAGATGAAGTGCCAGCGAAATCTTTCAGTCTTTCTGTTGAGAAAGAGAGAACTGTAGAGTACATGTATATGTGAAATGCAGTGCCATTGGGGACTGCAGGACCTTCAGTGCTTTGCAGTGATACAGTGAACTTGTTTGAACTGCATTCTGTTATTACATGAAAATAACTGAAAAGTTTACTTTTTCTTCTGTCTTGTGATTTATATTTCTGTGAGCCTTTATAACGAGGTTTTAAAGGCATAAGCATACATTCAATATCTCTCTTAAAATTAATATAATACATCAAGTCAGACCATTTTAAAGCAGAAGGAAGTATCTTAATGCCATAGAGCATAATCAGTAAATTGTGATTATAATATACACATACACATGAATAAAACTGTAAATGAATCCTTTTCATATTGCTGGTGGCTTATGATTTTTTTCTCTGCTGCCTCATTTACAGACATCAGCTGCATGATTGACAGTGTTAATTGATGTGGAATTTGTCAGCGACAAACTTTTCTCTGGAGCCTTGAAGTCAATGTTTGTAGTTGGTATACAGCCTTTGAAATGCATGAGGGTAATGTGATTTTATGGATTTGTCTTTGCAAGTGCAAGAGGAGCATTGTGTTGTAGTACTGGAGCCAGCAGATCATTCTGAGGTGTTTTAAACAACTGCTTTCAAGAAAACTGGCATGATACGTAAGTTAGAGGCAAAATGGAAGTGTGTCTTTGGATTATAGCTGTCAAAAAAATTATGCTTTGGTTTTATTAAAGCATCCAGCAGTAGAATTTTGGGCAGCTAAGTGTGTTTCCAGATACAAGTTTAGTATCATGTTTAGCATAATGTTTGTTCTTTCCTCTTCTGTGATATTTCACATGCCATGTTCTGGTCCTTGAGTGTTTGGATTTATTTGTGCTACTTGTTTCTCTAAACTGCAACTACCTGAAAGAAAAATGCCATTTCCCCCTTCCATTAAATGTAAATAACTTAACAGCTGTGCATTAAATGCATCAAGTAAAAAAAAAAAGCCAAAAAAAAGCCCCATGACATTTTTTAGCATACTGCTGGTATTACAAAAGATTATCGGTGTCATTGAGTTCAGTTCCTTTGGTCTCAAGCAACCATCACTAATTTAAGACAATGAAGAAAATATATTCTGAAGCAGTAGCACACATTATGCTATCTCACAGCTACTAAAATCTTAAGATTTTTAAGGCTGAAACAGGATGTTATACAGGAAAACAGCAGGAAAGCCCAAGTGTGTTGCAAAGAGTTACTGCAAAGCTTCAAATCGTCTGTGGAAGCACATCCTGCTGCACATTGGAGCAGTTCCTGAACTGGGTTGTCCTTACTGATTTGGCCAGAATGAAGACTTATTACCTATGACTATATGAATTAATTCTGAATGATAGCTGACAAGATTTTCACTAAGGACATTCGGTCCCAGTGAGTGTTTCTCTAGTTGTGGCTGAACTGTTGTGTCTCAGAAGGTGATCAACAAATATTGCTTGGAGGACAGTAAGGATGAGAAGAAAAAGAAATACATTTTCAACATTTTCAAATTGTCTGTAGAAGCTCTGAACCATAGAACTAATAGGCTGTAATATGCAAAAAACAAACAAACAAACAAACAACACTGGGTTACTTCTACCCTACTTGAAGTTGCAACAGGCCAGAAATTGAAGGACTAATATCAAACACATGTGTTCTATTTAAAGACATTTTCTGAGGTCTTTGTTTTCAATGATTTTGTGTATGGGTTTCCAGAAACAGATTTTGATCTAAGATGAAGGTGTTCTCAAGAAATTTCATGAATATGTAAGCTTTGTGCTGCACTAATGGACTGCCTATGGCTTATCAGCTTCCCTCAAATCGTTTTTAATGTCAGAAGAATGTTAAGGTATAACTGTAAAAGTAGTTCTACAACACAAACATTATTTAAAAAAATCTTCTGCATTTTAGAGACATAAATAGAGTGAAAAATATTTATAGAGACTTCACTGCACATTCAAACTTTTCTCTGTTTCATAAACTTTTAGGAATTTACACAGCTTATATGCTTGGGGTCATATCTAGGGCATTTTGTTTATACTTGATTATTCAAGATTCTCTAGAATGGAAGCAATTTCTTACTGCTTTCATTCTAGAGGATCTTGATTTGGAGAGAAGCCTGTCTTGTGTACCCATTTTATCCTTGGCTTCATTTTTATTCAGATTTAAATTTCAATTCAGAAACTCAGTATAAATATTGAATACTGTCTCCAAGAATTAATGACTGTCATAACCTTTCTTTAGAAATCCTCAAATCTTTGATAGATAACGTTTTCTGCTGGCGATGTAGTACAAAATGCTAGAATAAATAGCATGGTTTTTATTTAAATGAAATATTTTTCTGTTGAAAATGAAATGCTGTTCAGGATTGCATGGCAGGTTTGAAGGCTTAGTAAATAAACTCTTTCGAAACAAACAAAAATATATATATATTTGAAAGCAATATGCACTAACAGTTTTAGAAGAAGTTTTAAACTTGAGAAAAGCTATAGTGATGTAAGAGGTATAATGGTTTATTGCCAACTCTTAATAGAACCTAGACACAAGAATAAGCATTTTTGGAGTGAGCATAATGTTTAAAACATCTTTAAGCCTGCTTTTGAGAGAATGATGAGCACTGAAACCCAGCCTATATCTATGTATAAAATGTATGCCTATTCTTGACTTGAAATTTAAGACAAAAAGAGATGCTTGTATTCCATAACAGCAATTTGCAATACGGAGTGGGTAACTCCTTTATTTGGATGAACAAAGTTTGATGAAGTCATGGAAACACAGGAAAAACACCCATATTTTGTGTTAAATCATATTTTATAGTGCTGGTTTGAGATTCTTTGAAATGATGTGTTGTATCCCTTTTACAATTGAGGTTATCTTTAAATGGCACTGCTAATTCCAGCACTGATTTTCTGTTTGGTTTTGTTGTTTTTGTATTGTGGGTTTTTTTTTGTTTGTTTGTTTGTTAGGTTGGTTGGTTGGTTTTTAATAAGGCAAGTTTGATAATTCCTATAGCTGTACAGAGAGGTTTCACAGCACAAATGACACTTCAGATTGAAGTTCGCTGTGGTGTTCCATTTCAGTGGAGCACATCTATTCACAGCGCAGGCTTCTGCTCTCTGTTGGTCTTCAGAAATTGCAGTCTGAACCGGTGTTTGTGTAGTTAAAGCCCTTCACAGTGTCATGGAAATTTGTGCTTTATGTCTGTGGCTACTTCCCAGTGGACCACCATTTCTGCTGAATTTATCCACCATCTAGTCCGTCTATTACTCTTTATTGCCGGTCTGTGGAGTCACCAAAGCACTCTGCTTAGAAAACCTACTATTTTCTTCCTTTTTTTAAAAATGTATTTGAAAATTGCCAGGTTACTTATGAATCACATGCTCTTGATCTATGCCATGAAGGAGATAGCTGAACTGTGGGAAAGTGAGAAGGAGCAGCAACCAGTTACTGCTTCTGTCTGTGGCAGCTGCTGCTCTCAGTGACCTACCACCCTGATTCCATATGTACCTTCCAGCCCAACTGAAAATGGAGTGAGGAGGGAAGTCCGTTAGATACATAGCCCATTAATATACCTAAAAAATATATTCTTTTTCTGATCTTTTCTGCCTCCTTTTTGCCTTTATCCTTCTTTGTATTGTGGCATGGAAAGTGATAGGTGCTAAGATGCTAAACATTTACTCAGTAATTATTTCAGTCATAATTATTTCTTCATTATTTTACTCACTCTACAAATCTGATGTCTTGGCTGACAGAAATAGTGTTGGGTGAATCCCATTGCCTGGTAGCAGGGGGATACTTACAATCTATTTATTTACTTACAATCTATTTATTTTTTTTTTTTTTTTTTTACTTAAGACTAGTTTAATTCTTTCAGGGTTTGGAAATTTGTTAAAAAAAAAAAAAAGTTGTAGAGAAACCAGAAAAGCTGGAGATCTACCATGCAAATTAGGAAGGAGAATTTAGCATTTTAATTACCTCAGAGTTAGAAAGTTGAATTGAAAATGAAGATTGTTTTGTTTGCTGGTTTTAATAACTTTTAGCAAAATAGTAGGAACTATCATCCACATTTCAATATTTATTAAATGAAGCAATTAATTTAATTTCTCATTAGGTTTAAGGAACTCTGTGTGTACCTAGGATTTATAAAAATTCTCTCCCTAATCTATGTTATCTATGAGCACAATTAATTTTCTTAAGTAAGTATTTAGCTTTGGCTCACAAGTGCTTAAAATGCCTGTTGGCCTTTCACTCAGCTTTTCAATTTGATACCTGTTCTATTGAGCAACAAACCAACAGTTTTTTCATGAAATACGTATATCTAAGTAATATGAAGCTTTTAAATTTGTGAATGCATTCTGGACAGCATATTTTCAGTTCACCTGCACTAACTAAAACTGGAAATATTTTTATCAATTGTCAATATTATCCAGAAGTTAGCTAATAGAGTTCTCATTGGGTTGCTTTTCTTTGTTTGTTTGGTTGGGGGGGGGGGGGTGTTGTTAATTGTTTGTGGGGTTTCTTTTTAAGTCAGAGTGTAATCATGCTATAAAAGTTCATGCACACCTTGTGCTCTACTGGGCCTCTCCAACATCTGTTGGAGGCCAGTGACTTTGTTTAAACTGTTTGTGCGTGTGTGCACTTAATGGTGCCTGTGAACGTGTTGGCTGCAAAAGTTGTTCCTCCGGTAAGACAGCTTAGAAAACTGAACACAGTAACAAAAAAAAAAGCAATAGAAACAAAACCACCAAAATTAAGACATTTCGACTCTTTGTTATTTCTGGAAAGAAAATTTTAGAGTTGCTTAATGAAAGAACTGGCATGAAATTTGTAAAAATTTAAAATGTCTTCAGAGAAATAAAATCTGATTCAAATCTCTCAGTGAACTTTTTATTATAATGGGAGTAAATCGCCCAGAATGGAGGCAATCCTTCTGAATTTGCAAGACTTAAGAAAATTAGAAATCATCTGTGAGCTAGATACCACATATTGACACAGGCTGAACTTTAAATATGCATGTAAAAAGTGAAGTCTGAACTAAAACTAAGTGTTGGATCATAATTGCTGGTGTAGAAAACATTGGGAAATGGAACAGGAAGGAAGACAAAAGCAGCATCAGTATGTTTACTTGGTTACTAATTTCATAGGGGTCACAGTGTTTACCTTTCCCTGTGTTTAAAGCATCAGTGCAGACTTTATTAGGACATATCACCTGTATAGAACTTAATAGAGCAGAGGTTGCTACTGCAGGCACAGAATTTTGAATGACTTTATGAAAATAAGGTGGATGTTTAACATAAAGATTTTTAGCTTTTCAGGACTGGTTTCTCCACTTGAAATCTGCGTGAAACCAAGCACTAACGTGTTTGTGTCAGCTACAGATGGACCAGTATCTTAATTATTTTAATCAATAAATTTCAGTGGTCCTCAACATATATGGTGATACTGAACAAACACACACACACAAATTCTTGCTTGCACTTGTGGAAGTTGATGCGAGGAAAAACTACATTTTTAAATTAATCAGATCGGTTATTCTGTCCAGAACACAATAATTTAAAGTTTCTTCTGTAATTTTATAGTTAGTTACAACTTCAGTAATTAGCACACTATAATTTGACATAACCATTGCCTGCCTAGTTTCTTTTCATATTTTTCAGGACATAGGATGCTGATGAAGTTTGAGTAGAATTTTCAAAACAAAGTGAAACTAAAAAAATAAATGTTTTTAAAAGAAAATATTCAACCTTTTAGCTGGTATGAGTATCAAACACAAAACTGTTTAAGAGACAGAGCGGTGTTGATACTTTGTTATGTTCTTCATGGAAAAAATAAATTTAAAAATGTGTCTTAGAATTGATCATGACCTATAAAACTAGCTTACATACTTTCACATAAGCAATGGAGTAAAACAACACCTTCAAAGTATATATTATTTCCAGTTTATTGCATCTTTTCTATTTTAAGAACATACAGTAATGTCAGCTACGCATCGTAACTTCATTCTATCAGTCACTTCCTTAATTTACAAAACATTTTCAGTGCAAGCTGATATTGTATCTAGGCTCCAGCTAGACAGATTAATAATGAAGCTGCAATGAGCAGAACTGTAACTATGTGAACGGGTTGATTTAATAAGGTTAACATCTGTCACTTTCAGCAAGTTTAGCATTAAGACATTACATATCAAGAGCCTGCTGCCAGGCAGTGAGAAATACCAACAGGAAATGTCAATGTCTTTGGCATCTGTTTCAAGTTAAAAAAAGTCCCCAAATGGTGTTATTTGTCTTTACTGGTGACATAATGGATAATTCAGGAAAGAGTAATATTTCTAAGGTCCTTCAGCCATCAGTGACAGCACAGAATTTCTGTCACAAGTTCAGGCGAAGGTAGCTTGCAGTGCCTTTAGCAGAGGGTGTGCAATACCAGAATAATACTGTTTCCTAAAGGCTTCTGGGTAGCCACGGAAAATATGTAGTGTAAACCCAAGTATTTTAATTTTCCTTTCCTGTTTTCATATTTTGTTTCATGCAAAACCAGGAGTAGTGATGATCCACTGTTGGCTTGATCACTCCTGGCTCTGCTCAGTTTCTCCCTTGGAACAATAAAGGTAGGAGACTGGAAAGTAGGAATGCAAAACAGCATCTGTAACTACCATTTAGTCTACACTTCACCGTCTTTTCTTTTTTTTTTTTTTTTTTTTTGTTTGTTTGTTTGTTTGTTTGTTTGTTTTGAGGTTATGGTATTGCTTTCCTTTGTGTGTTCACTCACAAAACCTTAGTAGCTGTAACTTGCAGATGAAAGTTCCTGCATTAAACTATAGCAAAGCATCTTCAGGCACTGCATTTGTTTTAATACTATTCAAATTGAATGAAAGTTTTAGCATAACAACATTGCATTTCCTGGAGCCTAACTACAGGAATACTCTAACGAACACATCTTTTACTCTATTAAAAGTCTAATGATTTAACTTAAATTTCAGCTTACATAACTTACGCAGTTTACTACTTATCCTGCCCAGCCACAGATGCTATGACTCAGTTTCTTCATCCTTGCTTTGAAGGATGTTTTTTTTTCCATTTTTACCAAATCTGTCCTAGAGAGCTCCCCTCATAGAGGCTTAGCTGCAATTGTTGTAGCATCTCTTGTCTTCTTTTTGACCTTTTTTTTTTTTTCTTTTAAGATCTAATGCCTATATATATTCAGTGATACATGGGAATGAGTTGACTGGGATGAAGGGATAATCTAATGAGAAGCTCTTTCCTATTGCTGAGCAATATGTAGAAACTTCCCTTACTGAATATAATCCATGTGCATAACTAGAGAGAGATTCAGGAATGAGACAGTTCATTAGCTTGCCTCTCCCTAGATTTTCTTGTTATCCACAGATACTCTGTAAATCCTGTGTGTTGACTAGCTTTTTATATCTTTTCACCTGACATTGGTGCCAAGGATTACACAGAACAAAAAAGGAAAAGACAACCACACCCACAGGAATCTTCAGCACAAAGTGATGGATTTGTAGTGTAGGTTAATTTCCCAAATGAATGACTTCAGTATTTATTTTTATGGATGCATTGTAATATAAAAGCATATGTCTGCCTTCTAAGAACTTAAATAGTTCAACTTGAGAAACCTTCTGCCTCCCTCCTGCAAACTCACTGGCGCTTTAAACTAGCAAAAGAAATCTCTTCACTCTACAAAAAAGCTGTTTTATTTCAGTCTGTTGTTCTCATTTTAGAAACAGTTCAGAGAGCATGCAAACAAAATTTTGTGAGTTTGAAAAAAAAAAAGGAAAGAAAAGAATGATAAGTCCTTTGATATAAGGACTAAGTCTCCTGTGAACAGAAGCAAATTGTATCTCAGTAACTCAGAAATTTATACATAAATAGATCAGGGCACAAACCCCTTTTCAGTATATCCTACTATAACATCTGGGTACTTATTGGGCATTACATTTGGAATAAGTATTATCTGTCAAATTTTAAACTGTGTATACTTCACAGTATTATTAAAATTAAATTATAATTTCATTTTAGTGAAATGCATGCTATATGCCTTTGGAATCTTCTGGTAGGTTTTCATGTAGCTTGTGGATGATGCATAAATTATATTTATGCTTACAAATCCATTTCTCTTTATATTCTATCCAGTATATTTACCTGTTGTGTTAGATATACTTTCTTTACTTGGACTTGATTAGGTTTGAAGTTCCTTATTACAGGATTATTATTTTATAAACTGTGTATTGGAATGGTATGTTGACTGGCCAGACTCACTTGCTTCCCCATAATAGATGAAATATTCTTAATAGGTCTTTTTCTCTTTATGGAGATATCACATGGCTTATCAGATATACTCAAAGTAGATTGTTTTCTTGTACCTTTCATATCATTTTCTGTACCTCACAGTAGAACATGAATGTGTGAATCTATCTAAAAACATACTGCTCTTTTCAGAGTTTCTTGAGATAGCAGTGTGATTTGTTTTCAAATTGAGATATAATTCTAAGTTGGTTGGTCCATTCTTGTCCTCATTTTCCCAGGTTTTTCCCCAGTTGTTTTCTCAGTAATGAATTAAAACCAGAACAAATTAAATCCTTTGGTATTTAACATACTAAAATATATTTCTGAAACAGAGCTGCATCTTGGGAGAACAGTCTGTTTTCACACCAAGACACTGTACACACTGTGCTGATTTGCTGAAAGTGCCTCAATGTTTTGGATATTGTCTCATAACAACTTCAGGGTAACACCAGGTGGTATTTATCACCCAGAAATGCTATGAAAATGCAACTGTAGTTAACCTGTAGCATTTCAAAGTTACTCACAACCCTTTAATAATGTAATGCAATCCTAACAGTATTGTTGCTTGGTTTTTTCTAGTTGAAATCGAAATTTTAACTGAATAAGAATGGAGGAGAAATTGTTACTGAAATACGCTACAAGACATTGCCAACTATATGACTTCTTTTTTTTTTCTTCTCCAATTTCTGGTGAATTTGCATTTTATGGCCTGTAAAGTGCATTGAAATTATTCATGTCATGAATAATAGTTGCAAATGCAGGCAGAGAGAGAGAGGCCAGCCCTGCTGTTGTACATTACTTGTGGCTAGGATCAGAGGAAAAAATACTCGAATTAGACTTATTTTGTGCCTTAAACTACTATTATTTTTATGCACAGTGTAGTCTTTTGATAAATACAAAGAAGCTATCTTGGTCTTGGAAGAACCTGAACCTCAAATTGCTGCTTGTGTGACATCTGCTTTTTACAACTGACAGACAGGGTACTTAGCTAGGTGAACTGTACATCTTATTACTTATACTGGGGTAATAGAACTGCTCAGGCATAACCACTTCCTGTGGTGGTTCCACCATTTCTGGAATATAGTAAAACAAATAGCATTTAGAATTAAGTAGTAGTGTTTCATGAATATAAATGCAAACTGAAAATTTTGTGTAAGTTTCTGAATTTCAGAGTGGAGGTTAAGCAAAGTTACATAGTGCTTTATTGATACTTTTCATATCACACAAGTACTTCTAACACAAGTACTACTTTTGGATGATATTTCATTTAAGTTAAACTGGTGCCTTAATTAGATTATTAAAAATCCTGAAAACTAATTCAGGTTCAAATCACTGAAGCTGAGTTAGAACAAAGGTAGATTATAACAGATAAATAGCAAGGGAGGTTAATAAAGAGTAGAAAGATGATTAAAAATAAATGAGTGAAATTGCAGTGGGTGGTATGGAAATAAATCATTGGGACTAACTGTGGAAATTAGTTTGAAGAAACAGAAAATGAATCAGTAGAAAAATGCACTAAAAGGTCACAGCAGAGCATATATGAAAGGAATGGAATTGTATATCATTTTGTGTTAGAATATGGCAATAGAAAAAAAAAGTCTCAAGGGCTGAAGCAATGAATTTCTCACATTGACTGACAGCAGCTGACCATTTGCATTGCCTCCTACCTACATAGAGAGTTTTAAATGAAGACTGCTGTCTCTGTATGTTATATTGCTTTTTGTTAATAGCTTACAACAGTTTTATTTTAATTTTTGACAATGGTGTCCATTAAAAATCTACAGTCTGTGGGTGTTTGATATATTAAAAAAAAAAAAGGGAAAGCTAGGCTTGTGACAATTGTACTAGAGTAAGTTAAGCAAATTTATTTGAACTCTG